>NC_141358.1:9314734-14192234 GCF_057382095.1 Aulonocara sp. 'chitande type north' Nkhata Bay
AGACACCTGTAATGTGTGACACGAAACAGTGGCAGCATTCAGTGTCACACATAACAGGACACTGAGGTAGAATAGAATAGAATAGAATTCAACTTTATTGTCATTGCACATGCACAGGTACAGGGCAACGAAATGCAGTTTGCATCCATCCAGAAGTGCTTTAGTGATATAGATATATTACAATATATATTAGCAATAATATAGATATGTGAGTATATTACAGAAATGGGTCTATTATGGTATATTATAATGTACACGGTATGAAGTATGTTGTGAATATTCTATAACTATAAGTATGTACAGGCTGTAGTGAGTACAAGCTATGTACAGGATATGAACAGGATATAAATATGAAAAACTATACAGAATATGAAATAAATAACTTTACAGAATCTGGGATATACAGCTATACAGAAATGGGAACTATGCAAGTTGTAAACAGTTGTAGGATTAAAAATTATCGAATGTACAGAATGATTATTTACACAGAGCTATACAGTAGTGCAGTTAAGATAAGTGAGGGTGTAGATAGTTTCTACAGAGGCTATATAAAGTGCTAGTGGTTGTGAGTGGTGGTTCAGTCCATGTTATTATTGTGTTTGAGGGTACAGTTGTCCATTGTGGGTGTGTGTATGTTCAGTCCATGAGTTTAACGTGGGTCAGATGTCAGGAGGCAGAGTTCAGGAGTCTGACAGCTGTGGGGAAGAAGCTGTTCCGGTACCTGGTGGTCTTAGTCCGGAGGCTCCTGTGGCGCCTCCCAGAGGGCAGGAGGGTGAAGAGTCCATGTGATGGGTGACTGGGGTCTTTGATGATTTTCCCAGCCCTTTTCAGACACCGCTTCTGATTAGTATAGAACACAGACGATATAATTAAGATTAAATACATTTATAAAAGAATCAAAATAAACATTTACACATAAACTAAGTGAAATGGACATTCATAATCCTGATTGTGGGCAACAAAAAACCCCTTTTCGACTCATGTTTTGGCTTCAATAATCAAAAACCTTTTGGGGGATATAAATGGATATTTAAACGTTAAACGACTTAAAAGTTAAACGACTAAAAATGGCAACATGACATGTGAGAATACAAAATAACTGGCTCTTCTTCTCTTTGGAAATGTTCAGCTTCAGGAAACACTTGCTGTTTGACTAAAAAAATTACTAATACAAGAACAAGGATAACAGCCAAGCCTGTTCTTTATAGGTGTCAGTCAAGCTTAGCCTATTTTACCATTTAAAAAAAAAAATCTGTGGCATTTTTATGTGCATTTCATAGTGGGCATGCATCCCTTTTCCATCCGGCAACAATGAATTGACTTTACGTCCAAGTATTGTCACAGTAAGGCTGCATTGTGCCTATTGCAGATATTTCTGCTTTTTTTAGGTAATCCTTGAATTTTAATTGCAGGAGAAGCTGTTCGAGAGTCTATTTTTGTCAGTGACAGGCGCAGTCGCTGAGGTAATGTCCACTTCGACTGTGAGCAGAGACTTAAGCTTGTTATTTAAAGTCACTTAAGGATTTATTTGTGGCTGTAGCCTCATTATCCCTGCCTTTATGCACTCTTTGATCTTCAAAGCAGTCTGTATATATGGCACATGCATGCTGCGTGTGTCACAATATATAATGTCACATTTTTTGTTTGGGCGTAATTGATTTGGGTGTAAATCTCTTAATGAATCCGATTTTAACTGGAATATGTTTGTCTGTGTTTTTCAGTCATAAATGTGGACATGTAGAAATACTGAAATGAAAGCCTTACTGGAACATTGGCTAAACATATTAAAGGATAAAATGACACAACAGCTATTTTTAATTTTTTTTTACAAATAAGACAAGATAAATGTAGAGCAGTATCAAACTTATTACACTAACACAGCGGTCCCCAACCTTTTTTGCTCCATGGACCGGTTTATGCCCGACAATATTTTCACGGACCGGCCTTTAAGGTGTCGCGGATAAATACAACAAAATAAAACTAGTAATGGTACCGAAAAAAAGAAGATTTATTCATAACACACGTGAAAAGACCCAGGAAAACCGAGTTAACGATAAAAACGATAACAAAATAACGCTGAAAAACGATAAAAACCCTGAAAACCATACATTTCACACCTGAGCCTCAACTCTCGACTCACGGCCCGGGGGTTGGGGACCGCTGTACTAACAGATTTTCAT
This sequence comes from Aulonocara sp. 'chitande type north' Nkhata Bay, assembly GCF_057382095.1. Taxonomy (NCBI): domain Eukaryota; kingdom Metazoa; phylum Chordata; class Actinopteri; order Cichliformes; family Cichlidae; genus Aulonocara; species Aulonocara sp. 'chitande type north' Nkhata Bay. Next base: position 9,316,915 of record NC_141358.1, read on the forward strand.
ATTTCATCATCAGACAGTAGTCAGTGGATTTAAATTAGATTCAACAAATGTGGCCCTTTTTTCCCTCCACACCAGCTGTTTACTTGCTCAAATGTGATTGATCAAATGGAAAACAGAAAAACTGGTTTGTAAGATGTTTCTAATGTAATCTCCTTTCAACGCATGCATTTTCATGTATTTTTTCCACATTGTTTCTAGTGAGCGGAGGTTATGCAGATGTGCGGTGCAACACCTCACCCGAGGCAGCTGCAGAAAAACATGGCAACCTTTCAGGACTGTTTGCCAAAGCTGACCTGGCCCCTTCTTCTGCTCACCTGAGCTCATCCTTCCTCCATTCTGAGCACAAACCCAATCATCAACGTCACCACAGTCCAAAATGTCTTCCCACAGACGCCACTTTCACTGTTTTGACGCTGTAGGAGGCGAAGGCACCCACAGGTCTTCTATTCCTTTTAAGCGCCACAGCACCCGCTTACCCAGAATCCCCCAGCATGGCATGGTGGCCCATCATGAACCCACAGCCGAATGCTATGTTTGCTCAGAGTGTAGACACGCCCATGCCTTGGAAGCAGTAGAGACTCAGTTGTCACCTTTCTATCACACTCACCCGTCATGTCACCACCACAATCCACACCACTATGTTCTCAGTGGGCCGAGCAGGCCTGAAGAAACACCTCTGGGCCACGAACGTCATCATCACCGATACAGTAAGAAGCTGGTGTTGGTGAAGAACAGTGACCCCTCATTCAGAAAGACCATCATCTTGCACCGCAGGGGTCTACGCAGTTTGGGGCTTTTCTTAGAGGAGGTTTCCGAGCTCATGCAGTACCACATCAGGAAGCTGTACACTGTGGGCGGGCACAAGGTGAGGTCATAAACAGCTGGAGCTAGAAATTCACATATTAAGTTTTGGTTTCCTGATTTTCTCTCACAAACCTTCTGAATAAAAGGAGTTAGATAAGATTTTAGACAGGAATGGTTTCCTACTACTTTCAGGAAGAAGTTTTGGTTAGGACCAAGGACCATATGTTAATTAGGCACAAATTTTTACACTGCATGTCGATTATCCTGATGAAACCCTCTGGTTTATCCTGACTTGGAACCGGGACCATTGTGACCCCTGACACTGTATTCGTGTCTTAAACCAAGACTCTTTTGCATATAATCTAATTCTTTGGTCCACAGTACACACGAAGCTTGTGAATCCTGCAAAGCCATGCATTGATTTTCCTATAATAAAACATTATAAAAACCATTAGATCTCAAAAGAAGCGAACGCTTGCAGGAGATTTTTTTGCTCCTCCAACAAAGCATTTCAGTAAAAACAGGAATCTGCACACTAATACATTCAAATCTACAAGATTTTCTATTTTTACTTGGTGTTTAATTGCTCTATAAGCCTCTTTATTGTACAACAGGCACATTCATAATAAGTCAATAAATAAATAGCATCATTTCATCAACTTTGCAAATAGTTATAATCCCAGATAACATACTATGAGGGTGTGAGGGAATGAAATGGGGATATTCCCTCACCCATGCATTCAGATTGTAGAGATTGCTCCAAAACCCATTAATCTTGATCATATCAGTGCTATTTTTGAGAGAGAAGAAACAGGTCAACGTTGAAACTCCCCTACTTTGATACCAGAGGTGTCTCAGAAATGTGTCTTCCACCATGGCAATTAATTATCTTCACCTGGGCTTCGTGTGACCACAGATGAAGCCATTCATCTGCCTTTAACAGCAGTGGCTTTAAAATTCAGAACTGCACTGTCATCACAACGAGCCGTACACGAGCCAGATAAAAATCAACAAAACACTCAATACTTCGGGGCTACATGCTTTCACAGCATTTTATGACTGACAGTAGAGAACATGAGTATTTAATATTAAAAACATAGAAAGAACAATATTACAGATTCATAATATTCTAAGAGTGTTTTGGTCATTTAATTCTGTTATAGACATATTTAACATGCCTATAAGAGGATTTAATTAATTCATTTATTAATGCTTAACAAAATAAGTCCTTAAACCTTAAAAGATTGCATTCTCTGAAATCTGAAAAAAAGGATCACAAACAACAAACATATATTAACCAAGAAGGTTACTCCTGCTAGGCCTTTGTTTGAAAGGTTAGTACACACTCTGTACCCTGAGATTAATATGAATTGTTTCAGGTTAATCATCTCTGACGCAGGAGACAAGTCATCCTAATGCTGATAATTAGCTTGCATGATGTCCAGTTTTATTATCAAACTTTTGATAATAGCTGGAGGTACCCTAAAACTAACTAAATCTTTGTGTCTGAGCTTTATTAATATAGATGAATTACGCAGACATTTAGTCAAACTCTTTTGCACACTCAGCAAGCTGCCAGTACTGCTGAGCCACGCTGATGCTGCTCACAATGGCAGTTCATCATCGCACGAATGCACCGTCATTTCACAGAGATCATCCGGGATTAGGATAGATGCTTTGTCTTGACTCACTGCATGATTCACACCCTTCTTTGGCAGGGATTTAGAACTCTGCCGCTGTGCTCGAGAGGTGGCAGTGTCCTGACACAATGAAGATATTTATTATTATCATCATTACTCAATAAAAGAAAGACCCCACCTGACTAAAATCACCGTAACAAAATAACACTGAAATATTTTAAAATGTATTCATAATGTTAGGAAACAAAAACATGCAGTATTTTCCATTCTTAGTATGACATCCATTTTCACAAATATGTTGTTATGTAACCCCAATATGTACATCAGCTGCTGTCAAATCCAGGTCTCATCCGCTGATGACTCAGCTCACGGCCCATCTGGGTATCCTTTCGCCAGGTCTTGTACAGGGAGCGCTATTTAAGTAATTTTAGCCTTCCTAGAGTTTCTGCAGGTGATGCAAGGCGCTCTATAGCCCACCTTCATCTCACCTCATCACTGTTATACTGTTTCTAAATTAGATTTAATTTAAATTAAATTAGTTGATCATTGTCCTCTTCACCTTAAGCTTTCTGTGCGGATGGGAAGGTGAGAAAGAGCCCAAAAACCAAAGGTATAACTTTTAACTGGTCCTGATTGAAATATGGGACTCTAATTAGTGTGCCAGATCAGATTGTTAAAGGGGGAAATGACGTTTCCCCTACAGTATATAGCGAGAAGCTATTAGATTGTTTTGGATCAAAACAATGGCAGCTAGAGATCAATCAGAATCTGACAACACTGATAAGGGTAACTTAATTTCACTCTTCAGATGGCATTAAATTCTTACTTTTGCTGATTAATTGTAATTAACGATGGCATTCTTTTTAAATCATCTTCCCTGTGTTCCTTTAAAGATAACAGCAAACTGTAAACAAACGTATTCGTTATTTGGTTTCAGATCGACAGCGTTCAGAGTCTTCTGCAGTGCCCCTGCGTTCTTGTCTGTGTCGGCCGGGAGCCTTCTCACCCATCGATTGTGGAGAACTTTCGGAAAACATCCGACGATAAACTTCCAAAGCTGAGTGTGAGGTCACGCTCCGGTGGCTGCACTGACGGACATGAGAGTAGGAAAAACTCTTAAAGTGATAATTACATTCTTACAAGTAGTAACTACAAAGTAGAAGTACTGAAAGATATGCTATGGATGGTTCTCTAGCATCTAAATTAAATGACTTTTGTTAACGTACACCTTTAACAAAAGGCCTAATTTGAAATATTTCTTTTTTCTTTAACTGCTGCATGAAAAATCAAGGACTCCCTTCAAAGAAAAGTGTCATCCATCCAAACCTGGAATCTGGAAACAAAGTTATCAGGCAGTCAGTGTCATCTGACAAGTCAGGCCCAGATGGAACTGATTCACCAGACAATGTCAACTCTTGCCCACCCACTGGTGATGGGGTGAGGGAAGATGATATAGAGAAATGTGTACGTGTTAATAAAGATGGCAGTTTATCAATGGAGATGAAAGTGCGCTTTAGACTGCAAAATGATGAAACAGTGCACTGGTCCACGGAAGTAAGAAAGACCACAGGCAGGACCTGTGACTACCACCAAGGAAACAATAACCCACACTTTCCGAGCTATCTTGAATCTGAAAACATCTCTGCTGTTCAGCCAGATGACCATTTCATGAGTCAGCACTATCAGAGACATCAAGAAGAACCTCATTGTCCTCACTGCTGCAGTCACTGCCAGGATTATGAAATCTGGAAAAATGTACCAAGAACACATGGGGCGAGTCGCCGCATTCAAACATCTAGCTCAAGTGCATCTTCACATACAGTGGTCTCTAGAAAGACAGTAGTATCTAGATCAAGCGAAGAGCTTACTGAACAAGTGGTGGAGACAGAGACTTGTGTGAAGCAGACTATTGAGGCAGCTGAAACTGTAGAGTATTGCACCATCGGGAGTGAGGCTTGCTCACCAAAGTGCAACGTGCAATCTTCCACTTTGTATAACTGTCTAAATGAGAAATCAGAACAAACAAGATCCATTACTAGGCAAAATCAACCCCAGAGTCCTCAAGATACAACATCCAATGCTTCAGGACAATCTAGCAAGTCAAAAAAATCTAAACCCTCACACGCTTGTCATTGTGGAGTATCTGAAGAAAATACAAAAGGACAAATCTACACCCGAGCTGAAGAGGAAGGCAAAATACAAAGAGATTGTTCAAGTGCCATGTCTTTAAAATCTAATGTCTCTTGCAGATCAACTGTGTCTGGCAAAATACAGGACCCAGAGACAAAGGATGAAGAGGAGAACAGGTCTAAAAGTGCCATGTCAGTTCATTCAAATGCCTCGACAAAATCCAAATCGGATGTTTTGGATGTTGCAGTTGGAGGATCTCAAGCATGTGATGACAATGGAACACACAAAAGACCACTGAGCAGCATGTCTGTTAAATCCTCCAAATCTGAAAAATCTGTGAAGTCTGAGCATCAACAACATAAATCAGAGGAAGATGTTGAAGAAGAAAAACCAATAAGTCCCATCTCAGCAAAGTCAGAGATGTCTATTAAATCCAGAGGATCGAGGGCATCTTCTTTCCTAGGTGAAAAAGAAACAAAGGAGGAAGCTCAGCCGAGGACACCTAGTGTCACATCAGCTGCTTCAGATTCTTCTGTAGAGTCACCTGAGGCATCTGCAGAAAAAAGCATTCAAAAGCCAGCTGAGAATGAAACTGAACTGAGAACACAAAGCACCATGTCTGGGAATTCAAACACTTCAGCAACATCTACAGAGTCAAGCGCATCTGAAGATCCACATACAGGAAATGCAGAGGAAAGATCTGAAAGAACAGTAAGTGTAATGTCAGCTAGGTCTGTCAAGTCAAATGAATCTGCAACATCTAGAAAGTTAAACGTTGAGACAGAAGAGACAAGGGAGGCAACTGATGCCATGTCAGCTAACTCTAATTCATCAGCAAGATCTAAAGGATCCAAGAGGCCCGATCCTCCTGATGCAACTGAATGTGTTGGTTCATCAGATGACATAAATACTGAAGAGCAAAGCGGAGAGAGACCACAAAGCATACTGTCAGTCAAATCAGCAAAGTCTGTAAAGTCCAGTGTTTCTGCAAAATCCAGCAGATCCAAACACGGAGAACAGGGAGAGGAGAGGGGACCAAGTTCTTTGTCAGTAAAATCAGTTCAGTCCAATGTGTCAGGAAAATCAAAAGGGTCAAACACTTCAGCCAAATCTAATATGTCCGTGCCCACCGATATTGAAGCTGAAGAACAGGCTGCAGTTAATGATGAATATGAAGAAAGACCTCCAAGCAATACATCAACCACATCTGCTAAATCTTTAAAATCAAATGCTTCTGCAGTTACTCCTGAAAGCTGTGGTGATGCTTCTGAAGAAACTAATATTGAAGGTGAGACTGAAGGAGAATCAGTGAGCTCATTGTCAATTACATCAGATATTTCTGCAACATCGTTTAAATCAAAAGACGAAGGCACTGAGATGCTTCAAGAAGCAAATGATGAAGAGGAAACTGAACAAAGACCACCAAGCTGCTTATCAGCTAAATCACTTCAGTCACATGTTTCTGAAATATCTGCAGAGCGAGTACCAAGTGCTTTGTCAGCTAAATCAGCAAAGTCACGTGCTTCTAACACATCTAATAAACCAAAACCCTGTGAAGTTTGTGCTTGCCAAGCCAATGAAAGATATGGCGAAGAGGAAACTCAGGAAAGAGCACAGAGTGAAGTATCAAACAGATCTGGAAAGTCAACTAATTCTGCAAAATCTCCCAAGTCAAAAGATCACGAAGAGGAAAATATATCTCTTCATATGGAAAATGAAGAGAGAGCTCCAAGCAATCTGTCAGTCAGATCAGGAAAATCAGGAAAGTCAAATGCTTCTGCAGCATCTAAAAGATCAAAGGTTTCTGAAATTTGCTTGGAAGACTTTGCTGACCATCCCGAGGAAAGAATCGTTGAAGGTGAGAGTGAAGTGAGAGCAGTGAGTGCTATGTCTTCCAAGTCAGCTAAGTCAGATATTTCTGCCAGATCAAACAGAACAAATCATTCTGTTAATGGTCCAGGTAGCGAAAACTCAGAGAACTCTAATGAAGAAAATGACAAAGAGCAAACAGAACAAAGAGCACAAAGTAGCCTATCAGCCAAATCAGGTCAGTCACATATTTCCGACAGATCTAAAAGGTCTGCAGATAGATCACCCAGTGCTTTGTCATCTAAATCAGCAAAGTCACATACTTCAAACAAATCTGTGAAATCAAATATTTCTGAAGTTCTGTGTAGTGATACTGATAAAATAGATGGTGAAGATCAAACTCAAGAGAGACCACAGAGTACAATTTCATCCAGAACTGAAAAATCAACAGTTTCTGCAAAATCTAGTAGATCAACGATATTGGAAGATAATATAGTTAGGGAACACACAGAGAGAGCTCCAAGCAATCTGTCGGTCAGATCAGAAAGATCAGCAAAGTCGAATGTTTCTTCAGCATCAAAGAGATCAAATGTTTCTGTAGCTGTCTTAGAAGACAATGTTGACCCTTCTGACGAAAGAATTATTGAAGGTGAGAGTGAAGATGGCACAATGAGATCAGCATCTGCGCAGTCAGATATTTCTGCCAGATCAAATAGGTCAAACCAGTCTGCTGATGCATCAACTAAAGAAAAGTCAGAGAGTGCTGATGAAGAAAATAACAAAGAGCAAACGGAACAAAGAGCACAAAGCAGCTTATCAGCCAAATCAGTTAAGTCACATGTTTCTGGTAGATCTAAAAAGTCTGCAGACAGATCACCCAGTGCTTTATCAGCTAAATCAGCAAGGTCACATACTTCAAACAAATCTGTGAAATCAAATATTTCTGAAGTTCTGTGTAGTGGTACTGATGAAATAGATGGCAAAGATCAAACTCAAGAGAGATCACAGAGCGCAATTTCAGCCAGAACTGAAAAATCAACAGTTGCGCATACTGCTGATGTAGGAGACCCTAAAGATGAAACTGAGGAAAGAGCACCGAGTGCAGTGTCAACCAAAACTGAAAAGTCAGCTATTTCTGAAAAATCCTCAGTGTCAAAAGTATTTCATTGTCCAGATGAAAACGATATCTGTGATCTGGAGGACCATGAAGATCGGTCTCCAAGCAATATGTCTGCCAGCTCAGCAAAATCAGCAAAGTCAAAGACTTCAGAAGTTTCAAAAAAATCTAAATCTTCTGCCATTCAATGTGATCGCATTGCAGAAAAGGAAAATAAAGAGGAGCACACTGAAAGCAGATCAGTGAGTTCAATGTCACTCCATTCGGCTGATTCAAATTTTTCTGAAATATCAGGTATATCAAAATGTTCAGCAGAGCCTCCAGCTGAAGAGAGAGTTGCCACACCTAAATCCCATGTATCTACTATATCTCTAAAATCTAAAGCTTCAAAAGTTGCTTCACAGCATAAATTACCAGCGCAAGGAAATGATGAGGATGAACCTCAAAACAGAGCAGAAAGTGCAATGTCAGCAAAATCCTCTATTTCTGCCAAATCCAATAAGTCAAAATTATTGGCTGCCCCAGTAGAAGAAATATCTCATGATTCTGATCATACTGAAAGACCTGTAAGCAGTAAATCACAGAGATCAGCAAAATCCACCAAGTCAAATGTTTCTGTGAAATCTAAGAAATCAAAAGCTACTACTATCCCTTCTGAACACAGCACTGAGATTGCTGATGCAGAGTCTGAGGGAAGAGCGAGCTCATTGTCAACACAAACGATAAGGTCAAATATTTCTTCAAAATCCAAAAAGTCAAAATGTTCTCATGTACCAAATTGTGAGACCTCCAATGAAGATAATGACAAATCACAAACTGAAGAAAGATCTCCAAGTGTAATGTCAGTCAAATCAAATATTTCCCATGTTACAGAAAGATCCAATGCCTCTGATATTACTGAAGACGTTGATGAAGTCACTGATGTGTCTGCTGAAGAGCATGTGGCAGAAGATGTAGTGAGAGCAGTTAGTGCCATTTCAGCTGGATCTGCAAAGTCGCATGCCTCAACACGATCTACGAAATCAAAAGGCACATTTCCAGGTGAAGGAAGTGCTGACGAAGAAAGCGCAAAGACAACAACAAGTTGTACATCAGCTAACAAAGAAAATGTAGAGCGAGCACAAAGTTCTATGTCAGCAAAGTCAAGTGGTTCAAGGAGATCTGCAAAAGGATCTCGAGCTTTTGCTGGAAATTCTGCTGAGGAACATGCTGAAGAAGAAACTGAGGAGAGGTCACCAAGCAGCGTGTCGGCCAAATTAAACAATTCAAATGTTTCTGTGTCATCAAGGAGCTCGACAACTTGTGAAATATCTTCAGAATACAACAATGCCAATGATTTGGAGACTGTACAGAGATCTCTAAGCTCCTTGTCAGCAAAATCAGCCCGATCCACCAAATCACTGCAATCCAACATTTCTTCAAAAACTGCTAAGTCAAAACCCTCTGTAGGCAAAGAAAATCATGAAGCCAATGTGGAGAAAGAAATAACTGGTCCCTCCATTATATCTACTGAAAATTGTTTAAATGACACTGATGAAAATACAGCAGAAGACTCAGAGAACAGAGCAATGACCTCAATGTCTACCGAGTCAAATGCAACATCAGTATCTGCAAAAACAAGAACTTCTCAAAAATCAGGGAAATCAAAAGTGCTGGAGCAGGTAGCTGATAAGGCAGATCCAGCACAGAGGAGTCCAAGTGTTTTATCAGTGAAGTCAAACACCTCAGGAAGAACAAAAAAATCAAATATATCTGGAACAACCACCACTGAAACGGTTGGACATGAAGAAGAAGCTGATGACAGTGCCATGTCAACCAAATCAGTTAGTTCATCAAAGTCAAATAAATTACAAGGTCCAGAAATCACTACTACAAACAGTTCTGGCCATCCTAATGAAGAGAATACTGAAGAGATATCTGAGAAAGCACAGAGTGCTGTGTCAGCAAAATCAAAAAGGTCAGTAAAATCAACAAAATCTGACATTTTAAGCAAATCAGATGTCCCCATCGTGACCGTTGGGGAAAATGAAACCAGAGCACCTACAGCCATGTCAACGAAGTCCAAGGCTTCATCATCTTCAAAAAAGTCCAAAACATCTGAGATCAGTGGAAAGAAAAGTGCCACAACTACAGATGTCTCTTCTGAGCGGACCAGTGTTTCTCCACTAAATTTAGAAGTAATGAAGCCAAAGGAAAAGAGCCGATCTACTGCCAAATCAAACTCTGGAAGACATTCAGCAATGTCAGAAACAAGTCAGAGAGCAAAGCAGCAGAAAGAAAATGAACAACATGTCATATCTCACACAGAGTCAAATGAAAGTAACTTGTCACAAACTCTGTCTAGTTCAGATATCATCAAAGAGATGTGTGAGTCTCCAGCACACAGTCACTCAAAACGTAATGTTCCTCACAAGATAAATGGTGACCTGGATACTAAGGAAAGTGGTGGAAGTGTCACTGACAAGAAAACTGACAGAAGCAGCAAATATCTGCATAAGAGCACCGAAGTTGATGATTTTGACCTGGTCCCATCCAGCCTACCCAACGCATCCCCTACTGAGGTTGTAAACGAATGGCTGAAATCACTGCCAGCAGAGGGTGAATTAGAGGACGTAGAGGAATTTAATGAAAACTGCGATGGACCAAAAACTGTCCCCACAACAGAAGAAATTAACACAGCGGATACTGTTAACAATCCAACTGAGAATTCAAAAGGCCCAGTAGAAGGGGAGGCAAAGAAATGTCTTCCTAATAATGACTGCGAAACAAGCAAAGAAACACCAAAGGAAGATAACGCCTCTACTGATGCAGACAATGCCTCAACAGTATTTAACTCTTCCATACAAGTGATGAAAGTCCTTTTAAATCTGAAGCTAGACAGATGCAACAGTTTACCAGAAATTTCTCCAGCTTATGGACGTAAACTGAGCTCCTCAGCTAGAGGTTTTTTGGATTGCCTTGTGAAGCTGCAGCTAATAGACCATGATCCAAAAAATGCCAATGAAAAAAATGAAAGGTATCAAGAACTCATGGGTATTCTTCAGTCCCTTTGGCTTTGTGATCCTCCTGAAAATGAACATGCATTACGGAAAGATGATCACCATTTTGCAGATGATGATTTCAATCATACGTCATCGTCTGGCGTGGATGTCAACAGTGGCTCCACAGGCTCCGGGAACAGCAGTGATGGTGTAAAGAGTGGCAATGACGTGAATGGTGATGTTTCTGAGCCTCACGCCACTGTGGATATGTTTAAGAAGGTACAACAAGGGTGTGAAGTTGAAACAGATGCAGATGTTCAGAGCACATCAGTAAGAAAGGCAGAAGGAATGTGTGAAGATGAGCAAAAGGAAGATTATCCAGCAAGCAGTGATAGTCCAAGAGAACAATCTGAAACACCACATTCCTCAAACGAGAGTGCAAGAAATTTCAGCGAGGGCCAAAAACTTCCAGAAGCTGAAACCGATTCTTCAGAGAACAGCAACTCTGAGAGCCTTCTCCTCATAGAAAGAGAAGAGCTAGCTAAAATGATTTCACAAGATGATCCTGCTTGGGTCTTAACCTTATTAAATAAAATTGAAAAACAGTTCATGACTCATTATATCAAAGCGATGAATGAGTTCAAAACTCGATGGAACCTGGGAGATAGTGAGCAACTTGACAGTACGATTAATGAACTTAGAGCTGAGGTTCACAAAAGAATCCAAGCAAGTATTGACAGAGAACTGTGGAAAATTCAAGGCCAAAAAGGCCAACCGAGACCTCCAAGAGAGACAAAATCCCGTGTTTCAACGACACAAGCAGAAGAGAGAAGACGGAAACTGAAGGTCAACCTCAAACCATCGACTGATTCACATGCAGAAAAAAGTGACGATTCAGCAACAGGAACGTCTTATAGTGACCAGCGCAGTGAAAACGGCGATGAATGCTGTCAATGCGAATCGTGCATTAAGAAAAAAATGACGTGTAGGACACCTCTTCAGGGAGATTCGATGACACCTGTACCTGCTGCCACGGCAATCAAGTGTGCATCTCACCCTGGAAATATTCATGAAACTCAAGCGGCAGAAACCCTTGTGGAAAAAGTTATTGTTAAAGCTTTAAGGGAAGTGCGAGAAGTACATCCAGGCCCTGAAGATATCTCTGAATTTGCAGCAGATGAAAAGGAAGCAGATGATATGAGTCAAGATGCAGTTCGTGATGAGGTTTCTGAAAAGAATGACGCAAAAGAACATGTTGCCAAAGAAATGCCTGAAAAAACTGTTGCTGAAGAAAATAAGGAGGAGAATGATGCCAATGACATAGGTGATGAACTGCGAAAACAAAAAGGTGATAAAACAAGCGAAGATAAGACTCAGAAAGAAATGTCAGTGGAAGAGTCGTTTTTGGCATCAACAGCTAAACAGGAATATGACAAAGGAGGAGCAAAGAATAAATGTTTGATAGCAAAGAACATAATACTGCCATCAATGCAGCTGATCATGCAGAAGATGAGGGCTAATGAAAAGGATGCCACAGCTGATGAATTGTTACATGAACCAAAAGAATCAGGAAAAATTGTGCAAATTGTATCCACAAATGGAGAAGAATTTGCTGAAGCTATCAGGTCAAATGATGAACTCCCAAAACAAGAAGATGGTGTATATTATAATAAGAGTGCTCTAATAAAACATATTGTGGTTACGAGTGAAGATGACCCTAAGGAAGACACAGTAGAGACTTCAACAGAAGAGACTACTCTGACATCTGATGCTAAACATGAACCTGAGGAAGAAGCAGCAAAGAAGGAATGGTTAACCGTAAAGAATACATTGCTGCCATCAATGCAGATGATCATGCAAATGAGAATTCGGAAAGACCAGCTGATGAAAGCAGATGGAAGTGATGCAACAGCTGATGAACCGCTAAATGGACCAACAGAAGAAGATGAAAGTGAAGACACTGAAGCCTCAAGTGAAGATAAGTCTAAGGAAGATGTTGCTGAAGGTACCATGGTTCAAGATGAAGACACACACGTTGCAGGAGCAACAGCTGAACAAAATCCGATGCCAGAAGAAAGTAAATCAGGGAGGTTTAAGGTAAAGAAGAGAGTGCATATGATGCAGGAGGAAGCAGTGAATGAAGACTTAGCTATAGTTGATGAATTTTTAAAAGAAGAAGAAGAAGCATGGTGTAAAGGTAAACTTACTGCAGAAAATGAGACTGCCAGTTTGAGTGAAGATGAGTCAGATGAGGAGTCTGCTGAAGATACTACTACTGAAGATGAAAATACAGCAGTAGAAGCCACCACAGAAGGGAAAGATGAAGTCTGGGAAGAAAAAATACTCCCTGAAGAAGAGAAAATGTCTACCGTTAGTGAAGACGAGTCTGCAGATGAAAGCACTGACACAGCTACAGGTGACGAATCTACAGAAGAACCAGGTGACCCGGCAACAACTGAGGATGAGACAGCTGCAGAAAAAGAGACTGGTCTCACAAGAAAAGCAGAATCAAAGCATGAAAATGCTGAAGATGAGATTGAAAACAAAGATACTGCTATGGTATCCTCAACTGATCATGAATCAGAGAGTGAGGAAGCTGTGGAATCACTGAAGGTTGATGATGGAGAAGAGACTGATGCTACCAACGAAGATGACTCTGACGAAGATTTAAATGCCACCACAAATGAAGAAGAAGAGGAAAATGATGTCACAAGTAACGATCTGTCAAATGAACCATCTGAAATAGCAACAACTGAAGATGAGTTTCTTGTAGAAAGAGAGACAGCCGCTACAAGTGAGCATGAACTTACGGAAGGCACTTACGAAGCATCCACAGCTGAAGATGAAAATGTAGCTGTCGAGAGCAGCATGGTGGCCACAAGTGAGCGTGAATCTGAGGAAGACGAGGTTGTGGAAAAAGGAACAGTCACTGATGAAGAGAAGATCCCTGCTATCAGTGCAGAGGAGTCTGAGGGTGAAAACAATCACACGAACAAATTGTCAGAAGAACCAGATCGAGCAGCATCAGCTGAAGACAAGACAGCTGTAAGTGAAGAGATTTCTTCAGCAGGAAAAGGTGACTCAAAGGATGAAACTGCAGTGGAAGCAACTGACAATGAGGAAGCTGTTAAAGCAGAAGATGCTGACAATAGTGAAGAGATTGGTGCTGTCACTGAAAATGATTCAGGAGAGGACCTAGATGCCACCACAAATGAAGATGAGACAACAGAGGAGGATGACACCACAGAACCAGCTGAAGAAACAACCGAAGATGAGCGGGTGATCGAAACAGAGATTGCTGTTTCAACCGAGAATGAACCTAACAGAGGCGCTGCTGCTGAAGAAAACGTGGAAGGAACCACAAGTGACAATGAAGCTGAAGATTATGGTGCAGCAGAAGAGGCTGCAACAACTGAACATGACTCAGACACAGCAGTGGCGGTGAACACCGCCAGCGCAAGTGAATCTGAGTCAGAAGATGAGGTTTCTGAAGCAAAAGAGAGTGCTGTCACAAGTGAAGATGAGCTGAAGAAAGCTGCTGTTGAGGTCGCTCAGGAAGAGGCAGCAGAAGATGTGACAGATGCCGAGCACGAATTTAACAAAGACACCAGTTCAGATGAGTCGGACGTGAAGGGAACGGATGAAAAACTAAGTGAGGGTGAGATTGCTGAGCAAAAGGAAATTGCTGCCACAAGCGAAAATGAAATGGCAGAGGAAGCAGATGAAACCAGTGATGAGTCAGACAAGACAGAGTCATCTGAAAAGATCGGAGAAAGCAGTGCTAATGAAGAATGTAAAGAAGAAGAAAATGATGAAGATAACAGTAAGAAGCTAGTAGAAGGTGAAACAACTGGAGATGAATCGGAAGAACCTGGAAAGGAAGCGGTGGAATCTGGTGAAAATGAATTGACTTGTGAAGATTGCACAGAGGCTTTAACAACAGAGGGCGAGACTGAAAAGCATGAAACCACAGAGGAAGACTCAGGACAGCCTGAAGCAGGAGAAAATGAGACTGATGAAAGTGACAGCAGGGAAGAATCTGGAGCAGAAGGTACATCTGCAGGAGAGGAGGCTGAAGAAACTCAAACGGGAAAGGTGGAATCTACAGACGATACAGAAGATGAATCCGAGCAAGATGAAGGACAGAATGCTGTCAGTGAATCAGAGGATAATTCCAACAAACCAGAGAGTGGATGCCCAGAAAGTGATGTCACTTGTCAAGAAGATACTAATGATGTAGTGGAGCTTAAACCAGAAGAGGATGAGGAGATGGAGGAAAAATCAGAAACCAAAGAAGAAATCAGAGAAAACAACCCAGAGGATGATGTTACACAATGTGAATGTATTAACATCCCAGATGGAAGTCATGATAATAATGAAGAGGATTCCAATGCTTCTGAAAAGGAAACCGAGACACCCAATGAAGACTGGAGTGAAAAACAGGGAGATTCAGCTGATGGAGAAGACGAAGCAGAGGAAGACTCAGATGAACCAGGGGAAGAAAGTGGTGACATACAGCTTCCTTTGGTTACCAGCAAGATAGACAATCAAGATGTAGCTAACATAGTACCTAAGGAAGCGCTAAAGCCACTTGATACTTTGATCAAAAAGACCGCAGAATCTGAGGACGGCACTTACGCTGACATTGAAGATTCAGAGCCTGAAATAAACAGCCAAGATGACATTAAAAGCCTTGAGACAAAGAGTGTGAAAAAGAAGTTGTTTTGAATTGACCGTGACTCTGCCAAAGCTGAAGGTGACTGATAGAGAGTGAGACATGGGAGAAAAAAACGAGGGGTATTCTTAATATTTTAGGTTAGGTCTCCTAAATGAAAAAAAGCAAAAGGATTGATGTAGATTATCCTAAATCTTAAGTAGCACTATTAGGCTCTACTTAACAAGTACTAAACATGACAAGCACACAAGATGAGATACTACAGCAAATTCTAGTATCTGCAGAACACAAACTGCTCATGCAACAATATGAAAAACTTGAATGTATATAATGCATATCTAAACTAAATCATAGAGTATTTTATTACATATCACCTGCAATTCTGAGCCTTAGACAGAACACGGCACTGTTTATGAGCTATGCTTTCCAAAACTTGACAGTATGGTCCCATTCCTGTGAACAACTTACAAATGTCACACATGCACACACATACTGCAATTTTTGTCAGAATTGCTGCAGTTCTTTTACATGTTTTGCTGCTTAACATTTTCTGCAGGACTGTGGGTGTTTTGAATGTATCCTATTTAACCAAATAGGTTTTGATTCTACTATAAGCATGCAAAAAAAATATGTAATTTTCCATAACCCCAAAACTGTTTGGGTGCTGTGTATAAAAAGTTCTTTAAAAATCAATTGAGATCTTTATTTATTTATCAGATTTTTGAAATATATAATTCTCAGGTTCAATATATTTTGTCTTTGAACCTTTTCTAATCAATTATATATGGATTCTGGCTTCTACCTGTCTTATACAGCACCCACACTCTTTTGGAAAGAAAGCTTGTAAAATAAGTTTTCTCAGCAACCTGGAAAAAACGAATTATATTTATTTATGTGTTTGGTGTACTGCTGTGTATGTAATATACTCTTGTACTCTAGTGTTGCATATACAAAGCAAAACTTGAAGATGATCGCCATCAGTGTAAGCAGATGGTAATGAAAGCCAGAGCTGGGTTTTATGTATCACAACATCCTGCCCTTATGTATTTTAGATGATTCAGCTGTAATTACATGAAGAATCTATGTGATTTTCTGTGGTACAGGGAATTACCTTTGCTCAGTGTACTGCACATATTGATATTAAACATACTTGAAAGTAATTTTATTGTTCTTTTATAAGCTGAGATTTCACACAACAAATTAAGGCTTCCAAATAAAATGTTTAACTTAAAAAAAAAATCTCCACTACATAATAAGCACGCTACCTATAATAGATCGCAACTACTTTCAGTTACTCCCTTACCACAAGGGGTCACCACAGTGTGTGGGGCTGCATGTTTAATTTGTCAGAGTTTCATGGTGGATGTCGCTCCTGACACATTCCAAAGGGGATTTGTGTCTGGCTGGAATGGAACCAGGAAATTTTCACTTGCCAAGTGTGTGTGTTAACCACTACACTATGGAACTACCTATGATAGATTAAAATTATTATTATTTTTTATATATATATACATTGTTTGCTATGACTATTTTTTATAAAGCATGGTACAGTTTGAAATACTTTATACTAATAAGTCATCACAATTTACTGTGAATTAAATAAAATTAAATACAATTTTATTTACACAGCACAAAATCACAAAATCACTTTATATTGTAAAGTTAAGACTATTTCTAATGCAGAACCCCAACAACCAATAACTTCCTATCAGCAAACATCTGGTGACAGCGGGAAGGAAAAACGCCCTTTTAACAGGAAGAAACCTCTAGCAGGACCAGGCTCAGGGAGGGGCAGCCATCTGCTGTGATTAGTTGAGGGGAAAAACAGGACAGAAGACACGCTGTAAAGGAGAGCCAGAGATTAATAATAACTAATGATTAAATGCAAAGTAGTGAGAGTGAAAGAGTTGAGTGAACAAGAAACACTCTGTGCATCATGGGAAGCCCCAGCAGTCTAGGCCTACTGCTGAGTAACTAAGGGTTACATGGTCACTTGATCCAGCCCTATATAGTACATTTGCATCATGACTGAAATCAGCCCACTGAAGGAACAATGGGCTAGGAGGTCAGTTCCTTAATCATAATTATGCAAATTCTCATGACCATTCATCAACAACCACTAATCAAAGCCCACTGATCAATGACCATGAGTACCATTCACAGAGAGTTGGGGAATGGCTCTGTGTTAAGCTTGGGGAAACTTGCAGTCAGCTGAGATTGAAGAAGTCACTTGGATGAGTGACGAAACGTTTCTCCCACTGAAAACGCTACATCCAGATGAACAGAATAAACTTTTGGTAACTGGCAATAGCTGATAAACAGAGCGGATGGATGTGCCTCTCTCAGTGTTTCCATTTGCAGTCGATCATTGCTGTCACTTGCAGCACTCTTTTCCATCTAGCTAATTGAAATAAGAATATAGCTTGTACTCTCTTAAGTCATTCCAGGTGCACGTGCCATCTGTGTCCAAGAGTTCCTTGCTCTACAAAGCAACACTCACAAGTGCAGTTATGTGGAGTGCAGTTTGTTTGCTTTTTCCCCCTCTATCTTTGCACAGACACGAGGGCTTCTGTGGTGTAGTGGTTAACACATTCATCTTGCTTGCAAAAGATCTCAGATACTACCCCACTCAAGCTAACTACTACTAGTGCTGGTTGCAAGCCCAAATAAATGGGATGACTGCATCAGTAAGGACATTCAGTGTTGAATCTTTGCGAAGTCATGCATATCAATCAGCTATGGTGACCCTTTGGGAAATAACTGAGTATGCAAAAATTGAAAATGGAACTTCATTTTATGGGTGTATGGGTGCAACATACACTCATACAAAACCATGGGTGCAACATAAAAGTCCCTCCATGACTAGCTTACACTCTTATAGATAAAACAGCAAGCTAGCTGCTATAAAAATAGGCATATAAAATCTTAACAACTTTTTTAAAATTCTTCTGTGTTTGGGTGTTTTCACATTCTGGTCTGGAATATGAATATGGACCAGCACAAGTAGTCTGGTTACTGCGTAGGACTGTTATGAAAATGCATGTCTTACCACATCCTTAGTGAGACAGGCAAGTGTGCAGACAAGTGTGTAGCATGTCGCTAACAAGCTGGCACAGCTTCTGCCTATCCAGGACACTGCTGAGTCATTTAGTTAGTCTAGCAAATTTGACTGTGTCACTGAATCTAAAAGAGGGTTTTCATTTTTTGATTGATTAATAAATGATTAATAAAGGATATTGCTTACCCGGTGGTTTACCAGTGTGCCAAATTTATTAAATAGCTAGCTGCTAGGGAGTTAAATATCTATTTAATATCTCCAGTGGCATGGTAAAGTTGGTCTGTGGACGCATCAT
Source organism: Aulonocara sp. 'chitande type north' Nkhata Bay (assembly GCF_057382095.1). Lineage (NCBI taxonomy): Eukaryota > Metazoa > Chordata > Actinopteri > Cichliformes > Cichlidae > Aulonocara > Aulonocara sp. 'chitande type north' Nkhata Bay. Next base: position 9,335,424 of record NC_141358.1, read on the forward strand.
ATACAACTAAGCTAAAATTAAACAAGCTAAAACAAAGTCTCATCCTCTGGGGCTGAAAAATGAAGCTAATCTGGATCAGCCAAGAAGGTAACACCTTCAACCTCTGGGTAACCACAGTCAATCGCAAACTGAAAGGTCAGTGTTTTATCACAATTAATCGCTGAGTATCACAAACAGCTTTTATGTAATTGACAACTTGACTCCATTCAAATGCAATCTGATGGCAGACTGATTGCACATTGATGGTCACTGTTGTATGGGGCGCTGTTTGCAAACTGAAACTGAAGCTGAAATTAACAGCAACATTTTTCCACATTTAGCTCAAAACCTTACTAAACCATATTTTTCAAGTCACTTTTTACAAAATTTACTAAAATATTTAGCTTTTTATATTTAAAACACAATTTTGTGTTAAATCTAAATGTTATGGGAAACTAAATATTTAGCTAACATGCACATTTATTGTATATGTTGGAAATACCAAAATAAAAGCTTTACAAAAACCTCCAGGGCTAAAGTGTGCTGGTAGTGGTTAGGTTGTGTGCCTGCTCTTCCCTGTTGGTCACTTCTCAACACCATGAGCTGCTTCACTTCTTGCATACCAGCATGTCCAGCAATTTAGCTGCACATATGCTGCGGCGATTGTGAAGTGGAGACTGCAGCTGCTGAAGGGTGAACTACTGCTGAACCTTTGGATGGCCAACAAAACAGATCTTCCAATGTTTTCAGCTAAATTGTGGAAAAATGTTGCTGTTAATTTCAGCATGTTTCAATTTGCAAACAGCACCCCATACTGTTGGGTATGAAGTGCAACTATAATCACATTTTTATTTTTCAATAATGTGTGTACAGTTAAAATGATGTAACTACTCGGGTTGCAAAGGTTCTTCAGTTTATGGGGATAGAAAGAAAAACAAACATCAAACGTCCATTCTCTTCTTGCGGGCTTGTTTAACAATCAGAAAATTTCAATTCATGTGTGGAGATGAGAACAATTGCTTAGGGGCCTAATGTTTTTATTTCTATTCAATAAAAGGACAAGAAAGGACAAGAGTATGATGTTAAACTGCATCAAGGACAGACAGCATGCTAACGCAAAGCTAGCAAGGAACCTAGAGTGAAGTTAGGTTAGAAGCTCAGTGTATGCTGACCCCAGCCCAGCAACCAGAGCCTCAACTTCAACAGCTAATAAAGGTGTTGATGAGCAGTCAGGCTTGCAGCCTCAATTTTTAACTGTACATGTTACTACTGTAAAATCACTGTGGCGATCAACTTGATGTGTCTTTGGGGGTAGTTTTCAGCTTTGCTTTGTGTTGTCGACTCTATGTTAAAATTAGTGCTGTCAGCGTTAATCTCGTTAAAATGACGTTAACGCGCTAACCGCGGTAGCACGTTGACGCCGTGTAGCCCCACGCACAGGGCAATCCGCGCTAACTCACTAACGGAGATTTGCGGGGTTAATACGGTTATGGGCGTTAACGTCATTTTAACGAGATCAACGCTGACAGCACTAGTTAAAACTTAAAAACCCTCAAAGAAAGATTGTGCGTGCCCTCATTAGCATAGGGATTTGTGACCGCATGTTAGCTTAAGCTTTATTGTTCTTAATTGATAATTATGTGATAGTTCATTTAAAGTCATGTTACAGAATAACATGAAAGTAATCTAAGGAGTAATGTAACAAATTCGCTCTCCGAGATGCTCTGGGCAGACTGTTTCAGTCTTACTGACTTTTTCGCAATCTTCATGCACCGGAGATGCTTTGAAGGCGACAATTGTCTGCAAGGTCCCCTTTTCAAACCTTTTCAAAGATCGCACACTCACTGAATACATCAAGAAAAATGTTTTGTTGTGCTGTGGTCTCTAGCTGTCATTTTCCCTAGCATGACTGTAGCATTATAGCTGAAATTAAAAAACGTTTAACCTGGTACGAGACACTGTTCCAACGTGGGTGTGTATCAGAGAACATGGAGGTTTTTATTATACGTCACGCATTCAAGTTCTGTTAAGGCTTAAAGTTTCTGTTATTAGAGGTGTGGCCAGTTGTGCTGACTAAGTAGCTAGCTATTTGCTAGGCTTCACCTGAGCTTATTTGACTTACTGTGTTTCAACAATTCATTTGTGTTGTTTGGGCCTTTTGGCTGTACCAAACAGCAGAAATAATGCCAACCGTAAGAAGCGTGCGATGTCACCACACCAGTCAAAAAAATTAGTCTAGTCCAGCAACCAACAGGTATTTTTTGTCCATTTAGTAAGCAGGGATGAGAATAGAGATCTTTTACATTATATGTCAATGTGCCCACTAAATAACTCTTTCTTAAAATATGTAGCAAAGCATAGTCTTATATAAACGAGCTCATTTAAATCATAGTTATGTGTTTAAACATGCTCCAGATTACAGATGGAAGCTGTCTGCGATAAGGGCAGTCCCAGTTTGTTTACAGAGGAGGAAATGTGATCAACTGTTTTTCAAAATGAGTTTCACTGAAAGCAGAATCTGTTTTCAATTCGAAATGTCATCAGCATTTAATTCTAATCCTATCGAATAAAAATATTTGTTACTGTCTGGCAAGAATGTTGCAGGAGTGTTTGATTTGCTGAGATGAACTGAATCCTCAAATCTTCTGGAAAAGCAAAGACCTTTTGAGGAAGCACCTGCCCGCTGGCACAGGATAATTTCCACAGTAAACACTGGAAGAGTGAGGAACGTCATCCGGAGCACAATAATAAGGGGTTTTCCCGCAGCTATGTTTACCTCAGAGCAACTTGCCCCTGGAACAGCTGCACAGATTTGCTCCCAAGTACATTAATGCAAAATCCTACTGCATGTGTTTTTTGAAAGTTTCATAAGCAGCCTTTAATTAAGGGCAGTGCAGCTACTGGTAACTTAGAATCTTATAGTCATGCATTATTTTCACCTTAAATATGCAAAGGAAGAAATAACTGCTAGATAAACATGCTGAATTCAGCAAATTATAGCTGCTATCTTATATACAGTATACTGTCTGATTAAAAGTGCTATTACAGTGAATTTGACAAATGAAGCTATAATACAGCTGAACCAGTGGTGTGTTATGTCTGCAGTACAAAGAGCATAATATGGGAAAATAGTACAAGGAAAACTGAAGCTCAACTAAAACTCATGAACATCCTGGAGGTACAGCAAAAGGTTTTCAATACATCGGGGGAGCTCAATTGTTCCTTCTTTATTGACAATCACTTTGTCTTTTTATGGCAAATGTAACAGAAAGACCTTCTCTCAGTCTATGTGTGACAGAGGATAAAAAAGGTTCCCACACTGAGAGGAAGTCAAAGAGGGGCCACTTCTGATGCGGAGGGGGATCAAAATTGAGGAAAGTGCGTGCGTGTGAATGTGCGTGATCTAGGTATTACTCATCTTGTGGGGACCACAATCAAAAATGGACAAAAAGTACACGTGTGAGTGGATGTGTGTCTGTCTGTGTATCTAAATAAATAAAACCTATGGTAAGATTTGAAACAACACTAGCTTGCTGCACAGAAATCACTGTAGAGCTTTTCTGAAAACACCCCCACCCCCACTAACACACAATTATAAAACACGCACATTTGCAGTCACACGCAGTGCACACTCACATTAATAATGGGAGTTGAAAGTATCTATTGGCAGCATGTATACTTTTGGCACAGAGGTGGTCAGAAGTGCATTTACTAAAGGAGACCCACGCTCCCTTTCTTTCCCACTGTTGTTCAGGTTATCCTGTGGGGCCACTTATGACCCTTCTGCAGGCAGGATGCAATGTCTGGGGACCCCAACAGAGCTGTACACGAGCATCCGCCAAGCCCTGGGAAGAAAACAAGGGCTGATGGAAAACTAGAAGAAAAGAGTATAAAGAGAAACGGCAGTTAGTAACCAGGACGCACTCAATAACACTCACCATGCACCTGCAGCCTGTGTGTGTGTGTTGCTTTGTGTAAATGTGTGTACATGTGTGTACAGTGAAGCAAGGTTGTTCCTTCAGTGAACTACAGCATAGCACAATCCCCACACACAGCACAGGTGGTCCAAACAAAAACCTGTGAAGTGTTGCCCAGAGAGTAATATCCCCACGTTGTGTGTTGTATAAACCCCCCCATAGGAAACAAACACTTCCGGTGTTGCAAGATTTATTGTTCGGTGCACTTATAGGTTACAGTATACTGTGACTGATATCTTCCTTATACGGTTCTTTGATTTATTCTCAATATTTAATAGCAATTTAGCATGCACGGGAGACATGAAAGGGTCATAATTACTGCTAGATAACTCAAGGACATATTGTTTTGTGTTTATTGTCTCACTCTGAAGAAGAGGGGTGAATTCCCTTGGCAGTGCATTGTGTGGTGAAAAAAGGAAAGACCTGGTTAACTGTTTTGTATGGTGTGAAAAACCAAAGCATTGTTGTACTTTGATAGACTGACCGCACACCATCTTGCTAAATTTTTGCCCCAGATAAGTCACGTTTGCATTCGATTTCACATCTGCACACCTGCACCACATACAACACACAGAGGAATCCACAACGGTTCAACACTATGCTTCTATAGGTGATGTCATTGTAAAGGTCATATATACATAGAAACGCCAAGAATTAGTCACAAATGATTCCCCAACTTTGAACTGACCTACTGTAAGGACAATCTGGGATTAGAATAAGTCTGGTTACACCCTCTAGTGTCAACACTGGGGAACATCGGGAAGCAATAAATAAACAGACATTATATGTATTTCAGAACTGCCTATTAATTCCTTGTATGCCCTTCTATTTGCAGGCAACATTAAAACAAAACCAAAGAAAATATATACTGCCAAACCTAAGTCTCCTTTTGACTAGTGCTATAAACAACAATAGTATCAGAACCATTAAAAGTAAGCTAACTAACATAAGATTAAATTATGGCCACATTTTTGCCCAGTAACCATTTTATATACCAGCAGAAAGATGTCCTATCGATGCTCGACTCACTAACCTAAAGTGTATCTTTATTAAGTATTTGGTGGTATTGCATTGAGAAGTCATTATAAGCAACACACAGTCGTGTGAAAAAGAACATTGTCATAACACTCATTTCATACATTGCAATATTTATATGAAAAACACTAGTTAACACTAGCTTCTTAAGGGACCTTAGGTTCTTATGCCAGTCATCTATCGTCTACTGTCAGAAATCTGGGAGTAGTGCTGGACAGTTCCCTCAAATTAGATAAGCAAGTGGCTGCAGGGGTAAAAACCAGCTTCTACCAACTACGCCAAATTTCGAAGGCAATGCCTTACCTACGACACAAGGACCTTGAAAGGCTCATTCATGCTTTCATAACCTCTAGACTGGACTATTGTAATTCTCTTTACTTAGGCCTCCAACTCTCCCTCATCCAACGCCTACAATTAGTCCAGAATGCCGCAGCACGCCTTTTAAGCGGCACTAGAAGACAGGATCATATCACTCCTATTCTAGCTAACCTCCATTGGCTTCCTGTCAAGTACCGTATTGTTTTTAAAATTCTTCTATACACTTTTAAAATCTTAAATAACTTGGCACCCAGTTATTTGATTGACCTTCTTAATTTATATATCCCTACAAGGGCACTCAGATCCTCTAATCAGGGGCTCCTAATGCAACCAATGTCTCGACTAAAGACGAAGGGGGATCGTGCCTTTGCTGCACCAAAACTGTGGAACAGCCTGCCGGTTGATGTCCGTGCGTCGGAAACTATTCAATCTTTCAAATCACGGTTAAAAACCCATTTGTTTAAGCTTGCCTTTCAAACTACTTAGCTTAATTTCTTCCCGGTTCATGCTTGTTGCAATAGTACCATCCTATAACTGTATTTTTTGTTGTTGATTGTTTTCTTTTGCTGTAAACCTGCAAGTATGGCTCGTCTGTGAAGCACTTTGTTGTACCTGTGACTTTTAAATGTGCTATAGAAATAAAATTGAAATTGAAATTGAAATTAAGGTATTTGTGTATGCACAGCTCTCTTAATATCCTGTAACAGCATTTGAGGTCTGGACTTTGACTGGGTCACTAAAACATCTTGATTTTTTCAGACATACTCTTGTAGGTTTGCTGCTGTGCATTGTCCAGCTATTATTGTACAAGATCCAGTTTCAGCCAAACTTTAGCTGTTGGACAGATGACCTCACATTTGACTCTAAAATACTTTGGTTTAACGGTGAGTTCATGGTGGAGTCGATACCTGCAAGGTACCCAACCGCCATACTAGACAGTGGTATGAGGCGTTTGTGATAACATGCTGTGTTTGGTTTTGGTTTGTTTGGCAAAAGCATCATGGCCAAACATGTTCATGCTGGTCGTGTTGGTTGAAAAGACAGTATTTAAGTAGTCTAGGTTTATTCAGATCCATCTTTGCAAGCCTAAAATGCTCATTTTAGAGAGAAGAGCGTTTCCCCTTTGTGACCTTTTCAAACCGGCCATACTTATTCAGTTGTTTTGTAAACATGCTGCACTGAATGAGGCATTTAGAGTCTCAGATGTGGCTCTTGGGTTACCTTTACCTTCTTTATTGCTATGGAAGCCGTATGAGTGTTGTTTGTTTTTTACAGTACTGCACAGAGTGCTGGCATAACATTTTCATATGACTATATTTAACTATTTTGGGGTTTCCTGTGTAATAGAACTTATTGCATACAGCCTTTATAATGAAAAAGTATCAGTAAATCAGTAAATGGGAATTGTGAAATCTTGCTCTGTTATTACATGGAAACAGACTGAAACTGGGTGCATTTTTTGGATATACACATTCACACTTTACTGTTTTCTGTGGTCATCAGGCAATATAGGCAAAAGAAGAGCTGCAAGGCCCTCATTTGTTGCTATTGTTACTGCAATAAAAATATTAATTAACACAATAGCAATCAATTATTGACATTAAAACTTGCATAAAATTTATAAAAGGGGTATATTACCAGGGTGGTTGCACATCCCACTAGTAGCTAAACACTCCCTCTTGTGGCTCGAATTGTGTATTGTTTTACAGTATTACTGTAAACATGTTTCTTGACACTGAAAGGTAAAGATATGAGTAGCAGAGGCCAGCAGAGGAACTGAAATGTGTGTCATGGAAACCATGCCCTGTTTCTTTATCTTGCATCTTATACACTTGAGCAGACAACACTCCACCACACCTACATTTAACACCAATCACCCAGACACACAATACAAAACAGTGCAGACGTTTCTTTTTTCCATCGCATTGTTGATTTGATACCAAAGGTCATTTGCATTTTTAAAAAAAAGATCACAGGCACAAATTTTGCAAATCATTGACCGCATCTACACATTCTGAAGTACAACGAGCTCTACTGATAACTAACCTAAAGTCCTTCTTGACCAATAACTTTGAGGACCATACATTTGTGAGTTTTAATAGATGAAATACAGTTATCAGTTGTGCTCACTGACTAATTGCAGGACTGGGGCGGAGTAACTACTGCAAGTGAAGTTTAATCAGAATATTATTTTTGCACTCTGTAGGTAGATCATCTGCCTGAGAATCAAGGGAGAAATATAAGAGAGCAGATAAAAAAGCAAACTGCTGTCTGTTTCCAGTAAACTGAATGTAACCCCCAAGGGGAGGTCCTGGTCTTCACTGTTAGAGAGAGAGAGAGAGCGAGAGTAAGAGAGAGAGAGAAATTAGAGCAGAGCAAAAGAGAGAGAGAAACTTTCCAAACCAAAATGAGTGAGTGAGAGTGACACACTGACAAGCACTCAGTTTTCAATGAGGAAATTGAAGACATTTTGCATCTGGAGTACTTCTGAAGACACGAGCCAAAGACAAGCTAAAGGTATTTATCTGCTGAATGAAAATATGACGTTATAGAGCAGTGACAGGGACTGAGAATTTCTAGATATTGTGAGGTAGTGGTGAACATAATAGTGTAAGTATTATTTTATTTAAATAATGTTGTACAATGTTGGTAAAACACATCACAAATTAAACAAAACATAACGCATAACGTGGATGATAAAATATGTGCGATAGAAAATTGGCAAAAGTATCAAGACTAATTATTATTATTAATTTTCATTCCAATTATCACTTTCTTTTGGGTGAAATCCATAAGTCAACGGTTTGTGTAAAGCCTCCCTAAAGTCATGCATTTCTTCACATGACATTTTGTTATTACAAACCACTGAATATTAAAGCACTGCTCTTGCTGTTTTAGGTGTAATTTTCCATTTTAAGACGTAATTAAACCATCGATATTCATAATACGGTACTTACGCTTACAGTATAAAACACACACAGTCCAAATCTGCTACATCATTATTTTATCAGTGTTGTGTATTTGCATGTGCAGTCATTATCTTTAGCTTCTGTAATACACATTACATCAACTATATTTGACTTTGTGATCTAAAAAACACTTTTAACTTTTAACATTAACACCTCATACAACTTGCTTCAGATAAACAACAGTTCTTGTTTAACACCATCACTTAGTTTGGTGACATTTCTACACCAGTGTGTTTTTAGCTATTTTTAGCCGTTTTCTTTTCCTCTATTTTTAACTGGAACATGACAATGAAGCCCCACCGTAAACTGTACATGCTAATGCAATGGTAAAGAGCTGTAAACACATTTTCACTTCCTCTTTTGAGAGCCAGTTTTAGTTTTTTTGTTTTCTTGTTTCAATTTTATTATTTTTCTTGGGTCACCTGTTACCAAGCGATACACCTAAAGAGACGCTCACTAAATACATTTTAGCAATTTTGAGTCATTAGATGTCATTTTCCAGCACCGGGCATGAAGTCAAAGAGCAGGCCCTGCAGTGGGAGGAGTGGAGACTAAAAACAGCAGCAGTAAAGCTCATCTGTTTGATCAGGTAACAGCAAAGTAATAAGCACATTGTGGCTATGTGAGTCTCTTTCCAGAAACTTATTGGATCATTGTTTACTGATACTACACTAAACAGTGCATTCTGTAATTAGATATGTGATTTTAGTAAATGTTAGCGTCATGTAACGTAGCTAAAAGAGGTTTCCACCAAACACGCAGGATGGGCTGCACTTGCAGTGGCGAGAAACAAGAAAAAGAAGAAGGATTCCGCAAAGGAAAACACAAATCACACGCCTCCCCGTCATCAAACCATATAGTAAGTAAAACACTAAAAAGATTTACTCGGATGTGAAACTAATTTTACTCTAATTACCTCAAAAGGTTTACTTGACACACTGGACATAATCAAAGTCTTCTTTTTTTCCTCCCAATTCTTTCAAGGGACGAAGTGGAAACGCCTATACAAATAATGGTAATCACAAACTTCCTTGCATATATCAACCATCATAGTGGAAAGTGACAGGCCTGCATTCACGGACCCAACTGCTGCTGCGTTAAGAGACATTAGTGGCAGTAATAAGAGCTACAGTTTTGTGATCAAAATCTTGGTTGAATTTCCTCTGTTCTCTTCTGGGGAATAGATGAGATTGCAAACACATGAAAGTAATGTTAATGTCACAGATGTAAAATAACACAGCGGTTGCTCGGAGAATGAAAACAATATCGCCACAAATTGCGCATGCTAGAACACAGGATCACGTCAGGTAAAAATTAGATTAAAAATACACTTTTAAAGAAACTCTGTGCTCTTCTTTCCTTTAGATGACACTATATTTATTGCACAACACGACTTCAAAGCGACCAACGACAGTGATCTGCCTTTCAGAAAGGGAGACAAACTTAAAGTATTGCAAGAGTAAGTCTCGTTCTATGGTTCCCACAGTAGTGAAAGTGACAATAAAGAAAGCGCACAGAGAAATAAAATGAATTCGGCATGTTTGTCTGGTGTACAGAACCGGAGAATGGTGGCTGGCCCGACTGCTGACGACTGGACAAGAAGGCTTGATACCATCGAATTATGTAGCCAGAGCAGATACGCTGGAAGTGGAAAAGTAAGCTTGAAATATTATGAAATGAAATGTAGCACACATCTATTGATTGATTAATGCTGTTATACAGGGTTTTTGTATTATTATATTCAGGAAGAGTGACTTCTGTGGTTTTGTGGTGCTCTCTCTTGCAGATGGTTTTTCAAGGATTTGGGCAGAAGAGAAACCGAGAGGCTACTTTTAGCACCCGGAAATAAACCAGGGTCCTTTCTAATTCGAGAGAGTGAGACCTGTAAAGGTGACCACCATCAGTATCTTTCCGAGATCATGCCACAACTCACATTTTTAGCAGCTACCTCTATTTATTTTCATTGTGGTCAATAAACCCAAATGTCCTTTTTTCCCCTCTCAGGGTCATTCTCGCTGTCAGTCAAAGATTGTGAAGGAGAAAGAGGAGATGTAGTAAAACATTACAAAATCCGTTGTTTGGACAAAGGTGGCTACTACATCTCCCCTTCCAACACGTTCCCGACCCTACAGGAATTGGTTCAATACTATACCCGTAAGTAACAACTACAAATACAACATCTCCACCCTCAAAAAGTTTGTATTTTCAGAGATGTATAATTTAAGAAACCATATCTATGCACAGGATTTTCTGTTTCCATGTTTCCAATTCAGCATTTATAATTGTAAAACCTGCATCTTGCATTAATTGGACTCATATTAAGCTTGCTGCTTTGAATTCTAAAACATCTGCAGTGACTTTGAATTAAAGGGGGAAGTTCGACCCTTGTGATGTGTTGTGCATTTCCTGAGTGAGAGGAGTGATAGTCTTTCCACTCCTGCGACTAAACCACAAGATAAGCAGGCCAGATCTTGAGAAAGGTTGTCTCAAAGATCAACTTATGAAAAAGAAATGCACGAACAAACATGCTTTTAGAATTATCTAATGAAAGATGAGATTTATAGTTTCTGTAACTATATTTATCACTTGTGCAAAGAAAGATGGAAAAGATTTTTGTTTGTTATATCTGAATGTATCGTATTTGGGTGCAGACACGGCAGATGGGTTATGTCAGCGACTGTATGCTCCCTGTAAGCCTATGGCCCCTCAGCAGCCATGGGCCCATGATGAATGGGAGATTCCTCGAGAGACAGTGAAAATGGTGAAGAAATTGGGGGCCGGACAGTTTGGGGAAGTGTGGATGGGTAAGGGAAAGCCACCGATCAAACTGTTTGAAGACACCTAATAAACCAAGACGGCAAAGTCAATAAAGCATTCTGTTTGAATTATTTGGCAGGTTACTACAAGAACACCCAGAAGGTTGCTATTAAGACCTTAAAGGAGGGGACAATGGCGCCTGAGGCCTTCCTTCAGGAGGCCAACCTGATGAAGCAGTTGAGGCATGACCGACTGGTACGACTTCATGCTGTTGTCACTAAGGAGCCCATTCTTATTGTCACCGAATTTATGATCAATGGTAAGTGAAACAAAGAAGAGTTTTAAGAGTTGCTAATAATTAAATATTAACTACAATATATATATATAATGTAGTACAAATTGGCCTTTCACCAATAAATTAAAACAGAAGTAATCTGGTACTGATTTTCATGATTGTTTTTTAAAACAATTTACTTGAAAATATTAAAGAACATAGTCGCAGTGGCATTAAGGGCTGTCTTGATTGTCCGAACAACACAAGTGTTTCCAATAAACAAAAATATCTTTTTGGAAGCAGTTCGAAACTGTGGGCAAAGAGCGATTTTTTGGTTAGTCTTAATTCTATAGGCCAACCAAATATAAGATTTTTAAGATTGATACAAACACCAACATTTGGTGATTTGTAAATCTGATATTCCAACATATCAGCCAATATTGTTTTTCTTCCAGAGACACGAAATACAAACAGATTTGCGTAACACTTGTTATTTATTTAATCATTTACACTCTTCACTCTGATTGGATCAGCTTATTGTTGTTTTTTGTCAACAGGGAAGTTGCAGAGTGCTCTCTGCTGAAGGGTGTTTTCTCCCCTCTCTTCTTTACATTTTAAATTTTCAGTCGTCATTACAAATTCCAGTACTGATAAACTGGCAACTAACTTGTATCATTCAATAAAACAGTAATACCTGACATTTCCCATTTAGTACTAAACCAAAAAGAGTGTTGATAACATACAAAATTTAGCAAAAATGCAAACCTTCTAACGATGCAGCTGGTGGTGTACCACAGCGCCACAGCGCCTGGAAGGTGGGAGGCGCCCAGTTGATATCGCTGATAAAATAAACCATAGCACAAGTTACAGATGTTTGTCACCCAAGGCCTAACTTTACTCATGCAGAAAGCATTTAACTTATGAACTGAATTTTACCCAATTGCAACTGATTAAAAGTTGGTTCCTTTTCTGAAGCGTATCACTGGTGGGAAACATGCTTTGAAACATATTACTTGTTCTTCCTGACTTTGCTTTTATCATTTGCGGAAATGTGTGCGAACCTGTTGACGTCAACTATGCAACCATTTTTTGGCAAATGTTATAGAGAAGTTCACAGTCATAGCCGCTACGGTAACAACAAGGTGGGGGCGTAAAAAAACATCTGCGCCAGGGCCGATCGCAGAGTTGTTACGCCAAAATATATATAAAAATTTATACACGTGGACATTAAGATAACATAAGATGACATGAGATATATGTTACACTTTTTCTTTTTTATATTCATCCCAAAGTTGAGGAATATAATGTATTATCTAAACACATTAACAACAATATTTGTGACTCTTTTAATATTCGTCTTTTGCAACTTTTTGATTATATGGCTATTGCTTAAGGCCTTAATGTTCGGTGTATTGGTGTGCTAAATGAGATTCTGTAGTAAAGGCAAGCTAATTTAAATATCACACCTACTGACTTCACCAGGAAATGAATATTAAAATCTTTGGTTTGGGTTTTGATTAGACTGGTGCTTGTTGTACTGACTCACTTTAGACTGAACAGACGGCTCTTATTATGGCTAACGGCTAGACAATTAAACACTCTGCCGTATCCTCATTTTTCAAAATGTGCACCAATCCAAAAGCCCCCAACAACAACTGGAACATTACAGAGCTTTTCTGTTAGGAGATATGTAGGTAGAAGTTTCAATTAAACCACAGTAGTTTCAGATAATATGTGCTTCTCTTTTTTTATTTGCAGGATGTCTTCTAGACTTTCTAAAAACAGACGAAGGGAAAAAGCTAAAGCTAAATAAGCTGATCGACATGTCAGCACAGGTAGGAAACTTCTAATAAAGAAATTCAGTTACATGATTTCAGTTAACTATCGTGTGTGCATGACATTTTCAGCGATAACAGTCACTGATACTGTAATCTTGTAAATGCCAAAACATTTCTTTTTGCTCTGAGTGTTTCCATAATTCTTTCATTTGTGTCTCTTCTGCTGCTTCTGACTGTGATAGTCAGCGTGACTTTAATCTTTAATTAAAAGATGAGTGTATGCTTTGTTAAAAAACAAATACACTAGCCATCTGGCTGACCTCAATGTCTATTTTTACATTCTTGCTGCTCTACAGTAACATTTTGAAAGTACCATATACTATGCGCTTTGGCATCACACACACGGAAACTGTCAGCAGATGCTATGTGGTTTCTGTGGTGGTGCTTTTGCTTGTCTGATTTGAAAGCCTCACCCTACGTCAATTATTAACATCCGGACAGGAAATCATGCTATTTTTCCATCCACAGTGAGCTCCCCCAGAACTCTTTTGGCCCTCCAAAAAACTTTTGACTTCCTGAGAGTTGGCACATCCTGTTAAACCCACTCTACTGTCATTTTTTTTTTACAATGTGAACATAAGTATTAACACATACAGCTCGCTGTAGAGGCCTCATTGCATGTGCTCGGCTTTTATAAGACATTCAGATTCCTATCAAACTGATGTGCTGTTGTCTTGTGTGTTTTTACGATGGAAAACCAACATTTCTTGAATTGACATTTGATCTAACAAATCTGCTATTTCTTTGGATATACCAGATAGCTGAAGGCATGGCGTACATTGAGAAGAAGAACTACATCCACCGTGATCTGCGTGCAGCTAACATACTGGTCAGCGAGACGCTGCATTGCAAGATAGCAGACTTTGGCCTGGCCAGAATCATCGAGTCAGAATACACGGCTCAAGAAGGTGCAGTAGTTTTGACGTAAACGCGCCTCCGGTGCCACAAACAGGATTTTAGAAACACTCGCGTCACAAAGAAACGCTGATGTCTTGTCTGAAGACACATTTCCATCTCCTTTAGAAATTTATGACCCAAGTTTTCCTTCTTCTATTAGTAATATAGGTTGTTTTTATATAATGTATTTTTCTGTAGTTTTCAACATTAAGGACGACAATCAATAGTGTCTGATAAATGTCTCAAGAGGGCCTTTAGTTAATATACAGCAGAATATAGAATTCAATTCTTAACTTTAAACCAAAGTGCTCAATAATTAACAGATAATTAAATCATATTAAGTAGTGGAAACTTTAAAAAAAAATGTCTACACAGAAATTTTGACCTTTTTTGTTTAAGATACTGATTTTCTTTTTTAATAACTTGATTTGTTTCACAGATTAAGAAACCATCACTTAAAATTGGTAATTTCACATTACTTATTTCTATTGCGTCCTTCTCCTAGCCTGCACTTGTGCATTAATACTGTAGCGTTCGTTTCATTGTGTCGGGCAAGTTCTGGATTTGCAGCAGCATGCATGCTCTATTGCAATGAGTTGGTTGGTATGTGCTGATTTTTGGTGGGCAGGTTTCCGTAGCTTATAGTTGCTGAGATTTTGTTATATTTACTTTTGTTTCAAAAAAAGCAAAGCAGTAAAACCATGTTTGAACTGAGTTACGGGGTTTGTGACTATGACTGCGGTGGTACACACAGGAGTGCACGCAGCACGATGCGTCGTTCATTATAAGGAAGATTTTTGAAATTGTTTCAAAGCACTCTTGTTGATGCTCGTCGGGAGCGATATACTGCTTGGTGTGTGCGCGTGTGAGGGCGAATGTGTAAAATAGAAAAAATGTGATTTCATTTAATCATCTGAGCTTAACTTTAATTGAAAAAGGCACATATAGCACATATAGCATTCAATCACCACTTCACATGTAAGCGCAGCTGCCGAAATCCTTTTTTGAGCTGAAGGTCATTTCCTCTGTTAGCAGAAACTCACCCTCCTCCCCTACCAAAATTAGTAAAGAGTGATTGTTTCAATTATTTTTAAAACAGCATATTGTGTTTTTAAAGTATGTTATAAAAGTGTGAGTACAATGCCCATAATTTTCAATCAGGTGTATACAAGTGTATATTCTAATATCAATATATATTTGGAATTGTATTTACATTTTGTCTAACTCTGTGAATTAAAAACGTATAAATCTGTCACAGTGATTGAAAATCTTGTAAAAAAAACAAGAAAATAGAACCCACAGATTTATCAGAGCGACAGAATGATCTGTAAATTCTCTAATGGAAAGCTTTCTCATTATTTCAGAGTATTTCCTGCCCATTAATCATCCCACATTAAAAGGAAAATAAACATTTACACAAATGCAAACACACCTACATATCCTTCACAGTGAACAACAAGTAACACAACTTCCTTCCATTTTTTTCCTTTTACTTTTGTCTAATAATCAGGTGCTAAGTTTCCCATTAAATGGACGGCTCCAGAGGCCATCAACTTTGGGACGTTCAGCATCAAATCGGATGTCTGGTCCTTTGGGATCCTCCTGACAGAAATAGTCACCTACGGAAGAATACCATACCCAGGTATGGGTTATTTGAAATAACTTCATATTCACAGAAAACAGCTCAAATATTGCTTTGCTATCTTATGAAAAAAAAAAGTTACAAAGTATCTGTCAAAGTGCATGCTTTTTTTCTCTCTTCATCAGGTATGACGAACCCAGAGGTGATCAGGAGTCTAGACAGGTCATACAGGATGCCATGTCCAGACGGCTGTCCAGAGGAACTGTATGATATCATGATGGTGTGCTGGAAGCAGAAGCCTGACGACCGACCGACTTTTGAATATCTTCAGAACACTCTCAACGACTTTTTTATTGCCACGGAAGGACAATATGAGATGCAGCCGTGATGACAGAAAAAGAGAATGTTTTTCGTTGTGGACAATGAAATCTCTTAAAAAACCATGACTTGAATGGATAAAGGACCACATAGCTTTTTGATGATACTTTTTCTTTTAAATAGAGTGATGGATACGTTTTTCACACCTGCCTTCTAAGTGAATGTTAAAGATATTCATGGCTTCTTCTGTCTGTAGCGGATATCAGTCAGATATGCAACGCGGCTTCATGTCAGCGCCTTTTCTCGATGGAGCATAAGGTTGCATTCTTAGAACTGATGTATGATGCGTATTAGGACGATGGATATACAAATACAGTTCACTCATGTTGTAAAGCAACATCTGGACCCAGAGAAGTCAGCACAGGTAAAGTTGCAGATTAAACATTTGCATGGTACAGAAACTAGAACCCTGAGATTACATGCACAATACTTTGCACTTTTTTTTATTTTTCTAAAAAAAATAAGTAATTCAGCAGATTTTTTTTAAGTGCTTAGCAAAGAGACGTTATTCTTGCATTTATGTCTTTTGTAAATAAGAACTTGTAGTTCTTGTATTTAAATCAAAAATTTGAAATTACAATGCTGTAAAAGCATTTCTCATGTAGGGCTTTAGTGGTGACTATCACTTTTTACAGTTTGGTGTTTGAGACAACGAGGATGTGTCTCAGTTCACCGATCATTAGAGAAAATAGCAGCGTTTGTGTTTTGTTTTGTTTTTTAAAAAAGACGTTCGACATCTTAAGTGTGAAAGTAAAGCTAACACTCTGGATGAAACAAAAATAAAAAGAACTTTAAAGTACATCACCTCCCTCGTGAAAACAAATGGCAGCAATGTGTAGACTGAGTTACTAACTCTAGTTTCGATCATGTTAAAATGATGAAAGGGGTGACTGACCCGAACATACCCCCCATTTTGAACGGCAACCCATAGGAAGCCTTTAAAAGCAGCTAACTACTAAATTACAGCAGTCTTCAACTGAGCCTTCCCAGGGGGAGCACAGACAGTTAGTGATAAGAGACTGGAATGGCTGTGTTAGCCAAGGGGTGAAACTCTGCCATTTCCTGAATGGACAGGAAACAGGAAGTGTGCGTCAGCATTCCTAAAATGCCACAAAGCTAGAACAGTCTCGCATACCAAGTTAGTAGTTGTCTTCACATTTTTCCTCCTGAAATACATCCGTTTGAAATTTACTTTTTGTTGTTATTGCTGATTGAGCGCCTCTGAATTTTGAGGGAGAGGGAAATTGTCATTTAACATAATAGTGATGGTAAATAAAAACCAAAACAACTTCAAGTATTCTTAAAATATATAAAACATTATTATTAATCTTATTCAATAAGAGCACATGAGAATAAGCATGCATTATATCTAAAAATGTCTGCCATGTCTGTTTAAAAAAAATATGGCAGGTGATTTTATGTTGACATTTGTAATATAAAACTGAATATGTTTTAAAATAGCCTGTAAAGCCAGTTGAAATGTTTTTAATATGCCTGACCACTGGACTTTTTCCTTATAAATACAAATTAATCTTTAACCTCGCAGAAGACCCAAAGACGTTTCAACATTTTTAATCTCTCATATGATCCATGAATTCTGTCCCATGCATACTAATATCAGATATGGCAGGTGCTATGTCAGCATCAGCGACAGTGTATCAGTGTTTTAGATTTTCTTGCTGTTGTTTTTTTTAATGATTGCAAGCATGAATGTGTTAATAGTAGTTTAATTTCAGTTCATACTGGTTAATACCAGCAGTGTCTTGGAAATCAATTATATAGATTATTTATTCTCTGTAATTAGATTACTCTTTTCACCTTGTGGACAATGCAAATCAAATATGAAAATGCAAATACATGTGTATTTTTAAAAAATTAAAGTGGGAAGTGAAAAACTGAAAGGCCACAGGGCACAGTGCCGCAGTTCTTTTATACTCCTATCATCCTGCAGATGTCAGTGTTACACAGTATAGCATTCTGTAATGTATCTACAGTATAATGCATGATAGCTTTGAAAATTCTGGAAATTTTTCATAGAGGTATTTGAGAATAGTCCTGGTGAACTCACCGGAAACAGTAGTGTATATCAAAGTACTTAATAACAAAATGTCAACACTGAGTCTTAAGTTGCATTTAAAGTAAAAAGGGTTTATTTGCATACTGCTAGTTTCTCCCAACTTCCCCTAAACTGTTTTCATAAAATAAAAAGAAGGCAACATGCCGCTCTGCCTATGGCCAAAAAATAATATACTCACAAATGCTGTATGTTCTCCACCTTGTTCACAGCTGTGCTCACAAATTCTTCATAAATCACATATCAGTCTGAGCAATTACACAGAAATCCACACAGCTAACCATTCTGTCACGCACTGATCCTATCACAGTCATCTGTATGTATTTAGTCTCTGTCGCTCTAATTGGCTTTCTTTGCATCTGAAGGCCGTGTTGAAAGACATTTACACGGCAACACACACACACACACACATTTATTTAGGCTGTTTTTTATGTTAATTTCGCTCTTTACCGTGAATGAATTATCTATTCAACATCCAAATAAACTCATCAACTGAGGATGAGCGTATTAAGTTATGAGGCAAAGCCAAACATCGACACAGCAGTCTGTCAGCCAATCAACTGAAAGGATCGCCATTAAGAAAATCTCACACTGGAGAATGATTGATAAGAAACATCACCCTGAAAAGAGCTTCATGTTAACGCAAGATGACAAGACGCGAGGGGTAGAGGTTTAAAGGCCAAATCATCCTCGCTCCTCCTCCTGTGCATAACTGCTGGCTTAGAGTAATAATGAAGGGAAACAGTGGCTCGCACACAGATTAATGAGTGATCCCCCCAGAAGGCAACACATCATTAGCATTTGATAGCGATAACCCTGCATGGCCCTCTGGGACAAAAAAACAAACAAAAAACAAGCACATCACCACAGATGAAAAGAGATGTGCTTTCATCTTCCAATAATGTCTTCAGTGGTGTTTAGTTGGCATTATGCTCCTCATAAACATGTTTTCTCTTGGTCTCTCTCTTGGGCTTTGATGTCATTAAAATGATGGAGTCCATCAATCAAATGTGTTCGCTCTAATAGAATTGAGGGCTCTTGAACCCGTGACAGACGATGTTTCCAGAACATTTTACCAGAATAGATAAGAAAGTGCAGATAAGGAAAGAGGTGAACAGATGTAGTCATGAATTTCACTGAAATTGCTCTCACAATAGCAGCTATTTTGTGTTCTCTGATTAAACCTATGAAAAAATAATGACTTGCATCTCTCTCCTGAAACATTACCTAATTTTATGGGCTGTTTAACAACTAATGTGTAATACTTTGATCAAGAAGTGAGATAAACAGGCCATTTTCTCGTGTACGCAGAAGAAAAATATGTCTAATGTTATACTATATCTCTGCGATGCCTTTTACAACACTCAGAAGCTCAATTTCAAGAGCTTATTCACGTAACATCACTCAATGGTGAAGATGCTCGGATTTGTGTTTTCTCACAAATCCAGCTAATTTTTAAATGTTAAATCCATCAAATCGTTGCATGTACAGCAAACACAGTTGCTCGAAGAACTGTTAACTTAAAAGCCTCTCAGTTCTGGAGAGCACTGTTTGCTTTCACATTAATTTTGCTTTCAGACCCAAAGCAAGAAGATGACCGACTACAACCGCAGCAAACGAGAAGCTTATAAAAGAACTCAACTGTCAGCACAGAGGCAGAAAGACAAAGCCTGGGACTAGCTGTTGAACATAAAGGAACCAGGATCAGACATTTCCCCTCACAAGTAGGTGAAAATCAGACTAAAGCTTTAAAGGGATTGCAACATTATACAGCAAGACACCCCAGCCAAAACAGGTTCAAATACAGACAATATTTCCCCAGTAAAAACTGGGGGTGTTATGACAGCAGACGAGCGCACAGGCCTACAAAGGTTGATGCTGTTTCCATGTACATTGTGATATCGTCGCATTATTACAATAAACAAAACAAATTGTTCAATTCCAACTACTTTGGTAAACTGTTGTAACTAACAGTCATTTAAACATAAGGCAACACATTTGTGCCAGTCATGTATACGTATATGTAAATAATAGCTTCTCTGCCCTGATGTTACATTGATAAGTCTGATTTGCGACCTACATGGTGTCTATCAGGTATATGTGTGGAAACGTATGATAGTCTATGCTACAGTATCACGCTCACCACCACCGCTTTAAAAGGAAGTGATGTGTTACACGCTTGCTTCTCTTTCTCCTAATTAAGTTGTGTCTTATGTGCTGTAGAGATATCGCCCTAAATTTTCATGTAATCGCAAGTGTTGTGTTAAGACTTTTCTAATTTCTTCCCCCAAATTATTAAATCAATACTTAATCAAAGCACTCAAACACTCACCAGTCATTTTGTTAGGTGCAACTGTTCGACTGGTACCTAATGAGTCAATCATATGACAGGTATTTCAGAAACTGCTGACCTACAGGGATTTTCCCATTGCCATGAGTCTACATCAGGGGTGCCCAATCCCGGTCCTCGAGAGCTACCGTCCTGCAGCTTTTAGATGCATCCTTGTTCCCACACACCCGAATCAAATGAATGGCTTGTTATCAGGCCTTTGCCAAACATGATGGCATGCTGAAGAGGTAATCAAACCATTTGATTCAGCTGTGTTGGAGTAGGGATGCATCTAAAAGCTGCAGGATAGTAGCTCTCGAGGACTGGGATTGGGCACCCCTGGTCTACATGGTCTGAGAGTCTTATCTTTTATCATCAGAAAGAAATAACCAGCTCCTAGAGGACAGGTGGAAGAGGACGGGCAGATGATTCCTGGAGCCAACAATTCCTAGCTGTATTTCTCCATCCTGCTCCAACCATGACAGGTTGTATAAGCAGCTGAAGAGAGCAGGTCACCAGGAAGAAGGTCGATGGTGCTGTCATAGGGGACAAAGATGACACTTTGTCTTTGCTGAATACCTCCTGTAGGCCATGACTACACCATCAACCTTCTTCCTGGTGACCTGCTCTCTCCAGCTGCTTATACAACCTGTCATGGTTGGAGCAGGATGGAGAAATACGGCTAGAAATCGTTGGCTGCAGGAATCGTCCACCTGTCCTCTTCTTCCCATCCTCTTCCCCAGTAGGAGCTGTTCTTTTCTTTGTGGTGATAAACAATAATACTCTCAGACCATGTAGACTTTTGCGGGATCAATGACATCACAGTAAAAAATAAATATCCACTCTAATTAGCTCCACTTTTGAACCCCTCCATGGAACATTTGGTCCTCATCCAAGAGGGTGATGAATGAAAAACAGTTTTTAATACACCTCTCTGACACTTTGAGTACCTGGTCATGCCTTTTGGACTTACAGATGCTCTTGCGGTATTTCAGGCACTGGTAAATCATTTGTTAAGTCGTCGTATATCTTGACAACATTGTGATTTTTTTCTAAGACCTTGCAGGAGCACCAAGTTCACAACTACATTGTATTACCGCAGCTTCTGGAGAATTGACTCTGTGTCAAAGATGAAAAGTGCAAGTTTCACTCACCATCCATCACATTTTCGCTCTATATCTTAGCAGGGGGACAGATGAAGACAGACACGCAGTCACAGAATGGCTCATGCTGACTTCACAAAAAAAGCTACAATGCTTCCTTGGATTCACCAATTTCTGCTCCTGCATCTGGAACTACAGTCAGGTAGTTTGGTCCCCAGATTCCGAAGCAGCCTTTTACAAATTGAAGGAGCCGTTCACCTCAGCAGGCTTGCTGGTCTCTGTTTTTTCTTCTTTAAAATCTCCTATCGCCCAGGTTCAATATATATCAAGCCAGATGCTCTCTCATGCCAGTTCTCAGAAAATGCAGTCAGCTGGATCAGCTGGACAAATCCTGCCGGCATCCTGTACTGTTGGAGCTCTAACCTAGGATTTGGAGGAGACCATCCAGCGTGCCCTGTCAGACGACCCTGACTGACACCCCATCGCTATGTTCCTACCACAGCCTTTTCCACTGTTATCCACTGGGGGCTCACTGCTACTTTGCCAGTCACCCTGGGGTAAGTAGAATGTGTTTTCTCAGACTATTTCTGGTGAGACACACTCAAGAAAGATGTCGAGAAAGATGTCTCAGGTAGCAGCCTGCACAGTCTGCACCTGAAACGCCAGGAAGAGCAGCATGCAACTGCTTCAGCCTCTAGCAGTTCCTCACTGGCTCTCATCTTGGTGGATTTTTTCACCAGTTTACCAGCCTAAAATGGTAAGCAGTCATCTTATCAATCATGGACAGATTCTATAAAGTAGCACCCAAAATCTAGCCACTGAATTTGGTATAAACAAGATGAAACTATGGGTCAATCTTGCCTCTAGTGGTGTAATAGTGTGGTGGATATGACACACTTTGGGCCCTTTAGTACCAACTGGTGATCATTTAAATGCCACAGCCCACTGATGCCTATTGATCCTGTTTATCTCTTTATGCCTTCAGTGCAGACATCTTCAGATGGCTGCTCCATTACGATAAGGCACCATATCATAAAGCTCAAATCATCTCAAAGTGGTAAACATGTCATTACACTCTAATAGCCTCCACAGTCACCAGATCTCAATCCACCAGAGCACCTTTGTGTTGTGCTGTGATGGGATATTCACATCATGAATGCATAGCCAACAAATCTGCAGCACCTGTGCGATTCTCTCACATCAACATGGACCAAAGTCTCTGAGGAATGCTTCTAGCACCTTGTGGAACTGCCATGAAGGACAAAGGCAGTTCTAAATGATTCCTGTTTCATCAGAAACGAGACAAACTGTCAGAAACTATTATCACAAATAGCTTCTATATCCTGTATCTTTTTTTGGAGCTGTATTTTTCAAAAGAAGATACAGGAAATGTTTGTGGTGTTTACCAAGAAAGCACCTACTTACCAAGAGTGGTGTCAGTTAATATAATTCACAGCTGTTATCTCGTGACAGTGTTCTAAATATAAATATAACTAAATGTATAAATATAACTAGCTTATTAATATAAGCTGAAACTGGATGACTTGCCTGTGTAAATGAAACAGTGATGCATCGCTTCTTGAACTGCACCCACACAAGAATCCCTTGTATTGACTTTATTGATAAAGTATTATTATCATAAAAGAATTGTCTTCTTAGAATCCAATTTTATATTATTTTCATAGAAAAAATGTTTTTAAAAACAATGATAAGGTTGTATGCTAAAGTAAGAACCATAGCAGTGGCAACTGTGAAACTGCAAAGGTACAGGAAACTCTATGTATTGCAACATCGACATAAATGACTTCTAGGCAAGTGATCTAAGTCTTCCACTCATAAATGCACATTATTTCCATTACATTTCAGTCACTCGAGCAGTCTTCTGCACTGTTCATGACCTAGACAATCGATATATTATGTAACAGCTCTGATGAACTCTGCTGAAAGTCCATTTGGCCAGTATAGTTTTTAAAAGTGTCACATTTTTCAGAGTGTCTGAGTGAGTGAGATTGCTTTCATGCACAGTAAAACCATGTGGCATATACGACTGTTATTGCTGATGTCAGTGTCCTTGAGAAGGACTCTATTCATATTTTCAATGATCTGGAGAAGAAAAATCCACCTTTTCTGTCTAAATTGGAAGCTAGTATCGGGCACCAAAAAACATTTTTATAAAGGGGTTGGGAGAAGAAAAGAGAGCAGCTTGTGCTTTAAAGATCTATACAACAAGCTGACTCAAATAAAGGCTTATGCACAGACCACTGCTGTTAATGGAATTTTCTTTGATGAAGCCAAAAACAAAAGAAATGGGCACACAGGGGGTAAAATTTATGACTGTCTGCTTCCTTTCTTTGGATTGACTGGGACGGATTTAGGAAACCATCTGCTAGATTTATTATTTTTCCTGATATATGAGTCTGTGTCAATTAATTTACTGTAGGAAACAGTAAAACCATGACGCAAAAATATAACCCCACCCACACAAATGTACAGACGTATTTGGTAACTGCGCTGTGGACGTGTTCAAGGGCACCAGTAACTACAGGGAAATGTAACTATATGTGCACTGGTGCAATAAAAAGTAGTAAAGGATCATGTTGGATAATGTTGGCCTGAAATGTAGCCACTGAATGTTCTCGCAGACTTTCTGCCTGTACAGGAGCATTATTCTAGAGACCGATCACCTCGGAAGGTATGACTGGGAGCATCGATAGAATAATTAACTCCTAATAAGCACATACACATTTTACTGGAACGTAAAACACTCACATTGCTGTCAACTTACAGTATGTAATGTGATGCATGGCATCTTAATTTATTCAAAATGCAGTGCAATGCCAGTGTTCAACTTTAAACCCCTGCTGTCACCATATCTGTTCTCTTTAAGGATTGCATGGTTTTTATTTATGTACACTCAACAAAAATATAAACGCAACACCTTTGTTACTGCTCCCATTCCCCATGGGATGGACGTAGAGACCTAAAATTCATTCCAGATACACAATATAACCATCCCTCCCAAACAGTGGTCACAAATCAGTCCAAATGTGTGGTAGTGGGCACATCTGCTATATTGAGATAATCCATCCCACCTCACAGGTGTGCCACATCAGGATGCTGATCTGACATCATGAGTAGTGCACAGGTGTACCTCAGACTGCCCACAACAAAAGGCCACCCTGGAATGTGCAGTTTTTTGCGCTATTGGGGGTCTGGGGACCCAGAACCGGTCAGTATCTGGTGTGACCACCATTTGCCTCATGCAGTGCAACACATCGTCGCATGGAGTCTATCAGATTGTCAATTGTGGCCTGTGGAATGTTGGTCCACTCCACTTCAATGGCTGTGCGAGGTTGTTGGATATTCGTGGGAACTGGTACACGCTGTCGTATACGCCGGTCAAGCACATCCCGAACATGCTCAATGGGTGACATGTCCGGTGAGTATGCTGGCCATGCAAGAACTGGGACATTCTCAGCTGCCATCTGCCCTGAACAATGTTAACCATGATCCATCCGTGAAGCGCACACCTCTCCAATGTGCCAGACGCCATCGAATGTGAGCATTTGCCCACACAAGTCTGTTACGGCGACGAGCTGGAGTCAGGTCAAGACCCTGATGAGGACAACGGGCATGCAGTTGAGCGTCCCTGAGACGGTTTCTGACAGTTTGTGCAGAAATTGTTTGGTTGTGCAAACCAATTGTTCCAGCAGCTGTCTGGGTGGCTGGTCTCAGACGATCTTGGAGGTGAACCTGCTGGATGTGGAGGTCCTGGGCTGGTGTGGTTACACGAGGTCTGCGGTTGTGAGGCCGGTTGGATGTGCTGCCATATTCTCTGAAACGCCTGTGGAGACGGCTTATGGTTGAGAAATGAACATTCAATGCACGGGCGACAGATCTGGTTGACATTCCTGCTGTCAGCATGCCAATTGCACGCTCCCTCATTGCTTGTGGCATCTGTGGCATTTTGCTGTGAGACAAAACTGCACATTCCAGGGTGGCCTTTTGTTGTGGGCAGTCTGAGGTACACCTGTGCACTACTCATGATGTCAGATCAGCATCCTGATGTGGCACACCTGTGAGGTGGGATGGATTATCTCAATATAGCAGATGTGCCCACTACCACACATTTGGACTGATTTGTGACCACTGTTTGGGAGGGATGGTTATAATGTGTATCTGGAATGAATTTTAGGTCTCTACATCCATCCCATGGGGAATGGGAGCAGTAACAAAGGTGTTGCGTTTATATTTTTGTTGAGTGTATATAGACAGCTCAAAAAATAAAATAAAATGAAATAAAGAAACACTTAGAAAGTGTTGGATGGACTGAAACATAATGTCCTTCTATTAGACTTAGGTCAGGTGATCATTGGTTCCAATCAGTGGTATCAGTTCCTTCATCCTCCAGGAACTGCCTGCATAATCTCTTCACATGATGCCAGGTATTGTCACTCACCAGGAGGAACCCAGGACCCACTGCACTAGTGTAGGGTCTGACAATGAGTCAGCCCAAGGATTTCCCCAACCTAATGGCAGTTGAGGTGCCATCGCCTGTGGAGGTCAGAATTTCCATGGACATGCCTACCCACACCATCACTGACCCACTACCAAAAAGGTCATGTTAAATGATGTTGCAGACATCTCCACATCTTCTTCCAGACCCTTTCATGTCTGTCACATGTGCTCAGGGTGAACCTGCTGTCATCATGTCATCTGTGAAAAGCATAGGGTGCCGGTGGAGGACCTGCCAAGTCTGGTATTCTAGGGCCAATTGGGCTCCACAGTCCCTACAAGGCCCACAAGAGGTTTTTGGGTCCTCAGGCCATCATTATGAAGTCTGTTTCTGATTGTTTTGTCTGAGACATTCAAATCTGTGGCCTGCTGGAAGCCATTCTGTAGAACTCTGGCAGGACTCATCCTGTTCCTCCTTGCACAAAGAAGCAGGTACCAGTCCTCTTGATTGGTTAAGGACCTTCCACTGCCCCGTGCAGCTTTCCTACAGAAACTGATGTGCCATCCTGGAGGAGTTGAACTACCTGTGCAACCTCTGTAGGGTTCAGGTATCGGCTCCTGCTACCACTAGGCACACTGACACTAGCCAAACGCAAAACTAAAGACAAAACAGAAAAGATGCAGAGGGAAAAAATGTCAGCAGCCTCCACCTGTAAAACCATTCGTGTTTTGGAGGTTGTCTCATTGTTGCCACTCTAGTCCTGGTGTTCATTTCATAAACACTAAAACAGCTGAAACTGATCAACCCATAGGTTTAACAGACATGCTATACTCTGATTATAGTGTTCCTTTATTTTATTTTATTTTATTTTATTTTATTTTGTTTTATTTTATTTTAGCAGTGTAATTGGTTTTGACTGGCGTCCCAAAGAACATACTCTAATAATGTGAAGAAAAAAACAACAAGACGGAAATTGCATGCAATATTTATGGGTTGTGTTCCTATTAAGTATTATTAATAGCATTCAGCAATTTACTACCACAGCTACATAGAGTGTTTTATAATGTCCTTTTACAAAATAACCATTAACTTTAGAACTGCTTCATACCCAAGCCAAAAAACTTTTAATGCATAGCAATATTTCTAATATTACACTTCAAGTATCTGAAAATAACCTGGCGGAGCAATAAAGAGTCTATGTCTGCTGTCATTTGTTAAGTCCCTGATATCTCATTACTCATAAAGTCCTTTTACTGGCCACTGAACACCAAGCAATTAACACTTTAAGTCTTCCTCGTGTCAAGTGATGCTTTCCTTTAGGGACTTTAAACCCCGGGATGCTAAAGAGATGCTTCCTGAAAGTTTTATTCAACTAAATGTAGACCTAATAGCACAGAGAAGAATTCAAAGTAAAGAGGAGGAGAGAGAGATAAATAGGTTTCAAAAGGGAGCCAAGGTGTGAAGTGACCTTCTACCTTTAAAAGGTTCTCTGCATTTCATGCATTTATTAAAATGAGCCTTTTAAGACACCACCTGCATAAAAAGATGTTTTGGTTACGTGAAGGTACAAAAATACTGCCAGAGGTTTGTAAAAGCCATTTTTTTCTTTCTTCAGAGTATAAGGAATGAATCTCAGTGAGTTTACCACAAGTTCGGAGAGTAGACAGAAAACAGTCAACAGTTCATAATGAGTTTGAAAATATACACTAAGAAGCAGTCAGTGTGAATGACGATCAACAAGACAAATGAACTGTGAAGTTAGTTATTAAAGCTCAAATAGTATTAAAATGGTTGCCTGGGTCTGATTTTGTAGGGGTTTTTTTCATCTTCATTGTAACCTATAAGCAAAAGAATCATCACTACAAAGTACGGTTTCATTGTACAGCACATACATTCCACCAACTGAGTTGCCAAAACTGATCTTCACCTCATAATGTAATCATTCACAGTATACTGTAAATTCTAATTTACATTGGAAATGTGTACAATGCACTCATAGTGAATTTTTCAAGTTTAAGCAAGAAGATAAAAACAGTTTAGAGCACTTAATATATTAAGTCCAACATTAGTGAAGTCTAGTCAGAATTGCAATTTTAAACAACTAATTTGAAAGTAATTTTTAAAAAATATAAAAATATTTTGTGGTTAACAAGAGTCTCATTTACTTGTTAAACCATGACGATTGACTGCCTGGAAAATGGCAAGTCAAACTCATACTTGCACATTTCAGAAATCCACAGTGATTAATGAAAACACAGTTTGATTTTCACCTTTCTGACTGACACTGCTCATCTGACAAATGAATTTACACCAGTGGAAGGACAGTATGACAGTGAAGTGTGAACATTTTTGGTGGCATGATCTGTAGATGGGGCCCAAGTCGCACAAAAACAGGCTTAGTTTGCACAAGTTGGCACTGGTTACATAAAACAAGTCACAAAGCATGATTTCATTTCACCTGTGATGGGTTAAAGTCACTACAGGAGACAGTAACATTTTTTAAAGGCAGGAAGCTACTGCCATAGATTAAATAAAATCCAAATCACCAAGTATTAAACATTCAACTGTTTGGGATCTAATTCCTTTTATTCATTGTCTCCTGTTTTCAGATGGGTTTTTTTTTTTTGTTTTTTGTTTTTTTTGCCTGTCCCATTTGGATCTTTAGCCATCAGAAATGTTGTCTGAAGGCCAAGAAAGATGCCAAGCGGCTATTTTTAGATGTTTAAAAGTGAATCTAAGTGAAGCTTGTGCTGGAATGTCACTCTGGATTTTATCATTTTATTTGAGATCCATTTTAGTGGACTCGAGCAGTGGCTCGAGATTGATCTTGGGATAATCTTTGGTCAATCTCTGTCTTTTGACTCTCATAATAAATCTGTGACCCACTCCTGCTTCTTTCATTTAAGAAATATTGCCAAAGGAGGTTTAGTACATTGTTTACAAATCACTGCAAAACTATCCTGACTTCCAGTCTTACACTGAAGCTGTAATAGTAGATAGAACTGGTCTGAATAAACTAATCTTTACATCTATAAAAAAAACTTTTTTATTACACTATAGAGAAAAGAAGTTAAGCTTGATGCAGAAGCTGAAAAAGAAAAACAACAGCACACGTCTGCCTCATCACAGAGTCCTCAATTTTACCATCAAACATCTGTATTTATATTGACTTTCATGCTGAGGGAACATTCACAAAAGAATACAGTCAATACAGTGAGTGCTAACCACAATAGACCCACTTTTCTGAGCTCTCATGAAGATAAATGCCATAGAAATGTCGGCCACAAATAGACAGCTGTCATGGCAACTCCATATCTAATATATAAAACGTCGCATCCGTCTGCTCAGACTCACAGAAAACTGGACACTAAAAGGTTAAGAGCGCTAATTTAGTTGGCAGAGTTATGAAAAAGAATTAAACGCACGATTAAGTTTTGAGAGGGTACGTGAGTAAGTGTTATTTTACTTCTTTATTCCTAGTAATTGAAAGATTTGCCACCCGTCCCCTGCTTTACAGTAACAAGAACCCAAATATTTGATGACTTCTTTCTTCTTGTCTGAATAAAGACCGCAGTAGCCCTGCGTGCGGCTGGCAGATTCCCCGTAGATAAGCAATCTGCCTTGAAACGCTCGTCCCATGAGGCAATGCACTCAGCTTATCAACGTGATTCATCTTCCTGATTGTTTGGCGTGTCTTAGGGCGCTGTGCAGTGTGCGGTGGGTGAGAGGCACATCGACCTGCTGCAGCTGGATGGTGGAACGAAATGCTAATCATCCGGTATTTATGATCAGCGGTTTAGTGCATGTGAAAGAACGGGAGGACAGGCTGTCTGTCCCATTGTACTGCCATTCACTCACTCCCCTGTTGCTTCCCTCACAGCACAGGCCAGCCTATTGCGGTAAACATTAGCCCCTGGCACTGCTGCTGAAATATTAAAGCATCTGGAGGAGGGTGTGCGCGCACAGGTAGGCGTGCAGCTGCTCCTCTCCTCTGATGACACGTGGAGGATTAATCAGTGCAATGCGCGCGCTTTGGCAGAATAGCTAAGTGTTAGGAACATCGCTGGTCTCATTGGCTACTTGGAGAGAGCGAGAGGTGGGGGGAGGCTTTTAAAAAAAAAAAAAAAAAAAAAAAAAAGGTCCGCAGGATGACCAGCCCCGCGTGCCGTGCGTGAATAAACACGTACAGGTCCGAAGCTGTAAACAGTTTAAAAAAAAAAAAGAAAGAAAGAAGAAGAAGAAGAAGAAGAAGAAGAAGAAGAAAGAAAAGAAAAAGAAAAGAAAAGAAAAGAAAGGAAAAAAGAAAAAGAAGAAAAGGGGGGAAAAAAACCTTAGAGCGTAAGGGCTCGGCGGAAACTGGAAAACTTAGGCGCTGTCCATGGTGCTGAATTTGAATAGCCCCTCGCCGTCCCCTTGGGCCGTGGGGGGACCGGCGACCCCGCTGTGAAGCATCACATTGTTCGGCGACCTGCTCGTACCTGAGCTCACCGGATGATCGATGATCCGGAGGTCGGTGGTGATGGTGTACGATTCCAACCGACAGGTTTAGAAGGACAGCAGATTCGGTCTCGGTTCGCACGGGAACATGGATGAAGGACTTGTGGGATTAAAAGCCCGAATGAAGACAACATGTCTCTGAGGAGGCGGCTCGCTACGTACTTTCACAGGTTATCTGTTTACTGAGCAGATCGAGCCCGATTCCGCTAGAAGCAGCAGGAGGAGCAGGATCTCAGTCACTCATCCCTCCATTCATGAGAGGAATTCCAACACGTTGCAAAAAAGATGAACTGCTGTAATTTAGTAACCCTTCAATAATAGGAGATTTGCATTAAAAAAATATTAACATTAATCTAAGAAGAGCAAATACATCCACCAAGGCATGGCTCGTCTTCTTGTTTTTGTCAACTCCGTGGTCCTGTTGCTTTTTGGCAGCGATGTGTTCTTGGTGGGAGCAAGTAAGTATGAGCCTCTCAAGCAGACTCAAATTAATTATTGTGCCTTCTTGTAGCCTTGTAAAATGCGCCATTACTCAAACTATTACAGCCCTTTGGAGGGGTTTACGCACCTCAATCCCACAACTCATTCATATACATCAAATACGTGCTAAAATACGATTATGCCGTTGCATCCAGCTTATAACACCTGTTTAACCTGCTGTATGATCTGGGCCTTACATTATCACTATTCTTACCTTATTTACTATCTCTAAATCACTAATAAAACCAGATGTAGTGTTTGCAGTGTTTTAAATATACCTTTGGTGTTTTGAATAGCCTGATTACAGATAAACAAAAATCAAACCAAAAACTATTTTAACAAGTCTATCAAAAGAGCACATTCTTGTTTCCCCTCTACTCAATTTAAAGGTAATATTATGTGCAATTCTACTAAAGACAATTCAGTTTAGCCTGTTTTAATTAGACATCCAAATCCATACATTTAATTTCACTACAACAACACTAGTTGCAGAGCCAATGGCGCCTTAAGTTCAATGCAGCAAAGAGACAGATCACCAGTGCATAAACTGTGGTTTGTTTGCATTCTTTCCATTGCGAGGTCCGCTTCAGGCTTAAAATGTATGAATCCTTGCTATTTCTGCCACAGAAGTCTCCTGAGCCTCTGTGTGCATGCATCTACAGTATCTCTGTCTCTTTATCTGTCTACCTCTATCACTTTCCCCCTCGCCTCTCAAGGGAACTGAGTCCTACATGTGATAGCGCCTTGAGAGAATCAGATTGGCACTTCACGGTTTCTGTGGGTGGCTGTGCTCTGTCTGCCTCAGACACCTATTCAGAGCTTCTTTTTTTTTTTCGAATGTTTTGTGGCTGACATGTGACGCAAAAAGGCATCTCTGATCTCTGTGGAGTTTGCCCAGAGCGTAAGCTTGTCACTGCTGAACACATAAATGTTACACTCACAGATACAAATGTGGCGGCTGCTCTGAGGTTTAAAGTAAATTGAAATAAATGCTGGATTCATTACCGCCAGTCCAGACTAAGCTAGGAGAGTGCTGGATTCAGTCATTTAGAAGAAGGTGTGACTTAATTTTATGATAATTCGGTGCATGGTGAAGGTATGGAAAAGGATCATTTCAAGTCACTTGGAAGTCCAAATGAAAATGTGTATTTATGGCAAATGTTAGTGTAATACAAAGGCTCTGAAATTTATTTTTCCTTCATTTTCATGTCTTATTTCATCTGGGCCAAAAGCTTTTTCTGCAGCTTGTTAAAAACCGGTCTTGAAAGTAACGCATCAAACTCATCACTGCTCTTCCAATTTTTGAGAAAATTCCAGCACTTTCCAGACAAAACCAAAAGTGAGATGCAGTTCTTCCTTAAATCAATCAGTACAAGCATCCACACTCAATTTCTGTCATTCTAGGTGATATAAAAGACTTGAATACTAGTACCTACGTTAACATTCACACACAAGCTAAAAGCAAGCACATTAGGAAATAGATCCCACGTGAGCGTCAGACACTAAACAAATGTAAATGAAAACTTATTGGATTTACTGGCTTGCCGGGCTCATATCATCCTTCAAATTGGCAATATGCTGTTCATAAACCTGGTGACACATTCATGACAAATAGATGTTCTCAGTTACAGATGAATTCATTAGTATGAAAGCCAATATTTGCCCATCTTGTCATAATTATCTGCCGTGACACAGTATTTATTTTAAACAGACACACACACATAACGAGGGGGAAACGCAAGGTAGATTTTCAGCGTGTTTTTGTGTGTCACTCTTGTCTTGTTCAGATGTCTGCAGAAACCAGTAAACACCCACTGTTGGTGCACATTACACTTTGAGGCGGATAAAGTGATGTCCGCTTGAAACTGAAAAGGCTCAAGGTTGGGCCAGTGATTATATTAACCTTAGAGCGGTGCCGTGTCCCATCTGGTCTCACTGCCATTTCACAGCCTCTGGATCTGCGAGTAATAACACAGAGGGTACCTACAGTAAAGAAAGGGGCGCTAAGTGGTCCTACAGTCAAGGGGATCTGAATTGTGGAGGAAAAGAGGCAGGAGCTAGCCAGGCCCGCTTACACACATAACCACTTCAGACTGCTGTGGCAAAACTAAATAGAGAAGTGGATTGAAGCGAGAGACTTAAGATCACATCAAATCACTGCTCCCGCATGACATCATGTATGAAAGAAGAGGATTGAGAGTGAAACAAGAGGGAAAAGGCATTCGCAGGTAATACAGGGATGCACGGTGCTGCAGCGGAAATAAAAGCAGCACAGCACTGCTTAAAAGCTCGATAGCAAGCAATTTACAAGCAGATGTGTGACAACCTCCTGTTGTGCAGAGGAGAACATTTAGACTTCCCATGACTGACTCTGAAATATGTCCTGATGAAGCCATTTGAAGATTGACTGGACAACACGTCAAAATCGGAGGCTCAGTTCTTCCCTTTATTTATGTCAGCAAGAGTTTAATTTTACGAGGGAGGTTGACATTATAAATATTAGATAAGGATTAAACTATAAGTAGTCCTTCAAACTGTCACTATCTTAGAGGTAATTGAAATGTGACTAATAATAAAGGAACATTAAAAAAAAGCCATTGTTCTGCCTTTAAATGTATTTTTACCAGTAAACAGATCAGTCCCCCTGGACCGTTTATGCCCTCTTAACTAAACACAAATTCATGTTAGGCAGCTTTTAAAGTAGCAGCAGCA
Source organism: Aulonocara sp. 'chitande type north' Nkhata Bay (assembly GCF_057382095.1). Classification (NCBI taxonomy): domain Eukaryota; kingdom Metazoa; phylum Chordata; class Actinopteri; order Cichliformes; family Cichlidae; genus Aulonocara; species Aulonocara sp. 'chitande type north' Nkhata Bay. The sequence goes on from NC_141358.1 coordinate 9,369,079, forward strand.
GCAGTGTAGACGTTTACATAGAAAGACTGCAGAAAACATCAATACAGTTCAATTGAATTCATTTAAAAAAAATGTGGGAAGAATGGAAAACCACCATAAAATAGGTCAGATATTGTGATATCCAGCTGTAGCAGATTTTTTTTATATATGGTCATTTCATGAACCTTTTACAAAATAACATTAATAGATTTAGAAAATCTCTACACATGGGGAACAAAGCTGAATATCTACAATGAGCGGCAGTGGTCTTCAGGCACTCAGACAGTGTGTTAAAAGCAGTTATAACTCTGTAGTGGACATCACTGCATGGGCACAGAAACACTTCCAAAAACACACGCGATCACTACCCAATTCATCTATTCATCAAAAAATGGAAGTTAAAACTCTTGTGTGTGAAGAAAATCAGATATAAAAAAAGATCAGAAAAATGGTCCAGTGTAGGAGCTCATTTACATTTAGGTGAAACTAGGTTTGAATTTGTTTACATTCTTCTTCGAGCTAAAGCGGAGAGAGCATCAGTCTTATCAGAACACTTGGAGGACCACGCCTTCAAACACGCCCCCTCTGGGTCTTTTCTTTTATATATGCTCCCCCCCCCCCAAGCTGTTTGTTCTCATTTTTGTGCCCCACCCTCTCTCCTGGTTTTCCACTCCCTTCACTTCTTCACTTCTCATTAGTACATGGGGATCTGCCAGGCCCGGGAGCCGCCTCCAGTCCCCATCGAGGTCTTCCCCAAACGGCAGCTCTATTCTTGATTAAGCCATTCACCTTTATCTACTAAAAAAACGCTGCCCAACCTAAAATAAGGCCCAGCTAGTGAAAGTATGTAAGATAGCATCCATGACTGTGTTGATGGCATACATAACTTAACTGAAGCTCAAGTTATCAATGAAGGAACCATTAATGTTGAGTGGCACAAAAAGATTTTGAAGCAACACAGCACAAAGCAACACAACCAGACAACTCTTTTTTTCCCCAGGGAAAGCGTTGCTTATTTCAGCAAAACAACAACAAATCTCATTTTGCACACATTCAATCACAGCGCTGTGATAAGACAGTCTGGGGTCTGACTGGGGACAGACCTACAAAACGCTGTTGAGGAGATGAAATCCCTTTTCAAGGCATAATAGGATAATGTCTTATTCCCAGCCTTAAAAATTCCTGTATTCCAAATATTGTCTTGTGTTGACAGACTCAAATCTTATAGATTTGAACTATAAAATGTTTTAATTTCAACATTTAATATTTTGTCTTTGTATTAATTTCACATAAAGATGCAGTTTAAAATACTTCAAAATCACTGAATTTTGTTTTTATTTTCATTTTTCACAGCGATCAAACTGTTTTGTTTTTTGTTTTTTAAAGTTGACTAAGTAAAAGCATAATCTCTCATTTTCCACTTCCAAATTCCTGTTTAACCATCGTGTCATGCTTATGCATTGCTGGGATAAAAAGCATCATAAGCTGTCTTCATACAGTAAATCTGAACTTTTATTTTCTGACCATAAAACATATCCAATTAGTCTTATGGTGTAAAGCATGAGCAGCCAATAAGAAAACAGGCAGTTCTGCTTCGCAAGCAAACATAGAGGTCAAAATAAGAGATGCTGCCCCTTTATCTGGCTCCGATAAACTCAACCTGGGCTCATTTCCACATGGCTCATCAGCCATTCAAAGATCCACCAGCCTTTTCTCCATGTCTGTGTGTGCACTCTGGTTAGATGGGGCACTAGCTAATGTGCTCTGCTTTGGCTATAAGCTATGATTCATCCTAGCAGTGCTCCCACATCCCGAGAGGGATGTACCTATTGCCTTTTTATTTCAGATCTTACATAATGCATTCCGTTGAGTGGGGCTTACCCCAGCCACATGGCAGATAACAAGTACTGAAGTCTCTGCCATGACAATCATTACTGCAGTGGAGAACATCAAAGAAGCTAGAGGGGATCATTTGAACTTCTGGGCTGCACATTAAACACAATGCTGTCTAATAAGCCAGCTGTGATTCAGTTTTATAAATGTAAACACCTATTTTGTTTATTTAGTCTTTCATATGATTGAATAGCAGTTTTAAATGTAAGCATTTCAGCAAATCCTTCATTTATAATGCCTCATGCTTCAGGTTTAAATATGCGCGTCCCAGTCAAATTTGCAAGTAATGGATACGGCACCTTATAGGAAGCGGGCTTCACGTAGTGCATTACATTAGCAATGATTCAAGGCCCGATTGCCCTTTACTGTCACGTGCTCCATCATCACCAAATGATCCGCAGACAGAGCATCATGGATACGAGCTGTTTCTTTACCCATGCGCGACTTCGTGTGACCTTCGTTACCTAAAGGACAATGAGCTAAAGAGAAATGAACACGTCCCATCTGGGATGAATGCTGCCCCCTGCTTCTGGCGAAGGCTCACTTTAGGGCACGTGCTGATGGCAATCAAGCCTTAATGGTCTGTCGCTCTGTTAACAGCGGAGTCAAGTGTGACCTCGCTAAACAACGAGCACGGGTAACTCTGCTGCAACAACAACTGAAGCTTCTGTGGAGCTCTGTTAAAAAGGCGCCATTACTGTCAGTCAGTCCCAGGATGTTGGGATTTAATTTGAGTGATGAAAGATTTGAGCATAAATATGACATATTCACAGTCAGAAGACAATTAAACACTGTCACAACAGAAGGTCGTACATGATTGTACATATATATATCTACAATGTCCTAAAGGATTTCCAAAGTTCAAAGAAAATCAAAAACTATACAAGACTTTCTGTCAGTCTTAACACTGCATAGCCCCTTCTTACATAAAGTTGTTCTCATTACATGGACAAAATGAGGAAGATATAACCTCCAAACCTCTTAATGCCTGTGTTACCCCCCTCCTCCCACCTCCCCCGTCCTCCCCCCGACTATCTCCACAGAACATTAATTTCCTCTCGCACTTTCCATCACAAGAATTAGCCCGGTCCCTTGTTCAGCTCATTCACTCCCTTCCACAAACCAATCCGAGCGTGTCATGAGCCAGAGAAACCGAGCATCATGCTCGTGATTGACCCTGACCCCCATGTGCCACGTAGTGCCATGGGAGCTAGGGCAGGGAGACTGATAACCTTGTCTGACCCGGGCTCCATGGATCCACCTCAGTGTCACCTTTTGCACAGAACAGAGCGACTGTTGCTGATTCTCTCAAAGATAAAATAGGAGGCAGGAGTACCAGAGATTTAAAAAAAAAGAAAAAAAAGAAGAGAGACAGACGTATGTAGATAAGCGCGACTGAGCCAGGAAACCGCACATCATCTGAAAAACCTCTCAATTTCATCATTTCGGCTTTCATCTTTCTTTTTCAAGCAATATCTTTTATGGTCCATGCACAGCACATGCTGTGATCTCAAGACAGCTGTGTTATGTATTATTAAATCCATGCTGCATGACTTTACAAAAGTGACTGAAATACAAATTTACTTCATAGCTGTCAATTAATGCTCACTTTGAGGTGAATCGTTAGAGCAAGCATTACTTAAAGGGGCCAGTTGTATATATTTTACAAGGTCTTCTTTGATGTCATTGCAGAAAATTTCCACTCATGTGACATTTTCCACATATCACCAGCTACCAAGAGGCCATTAGAAATAATGGTAGCAACAAAAGGCTCACAGATAGTGTCCAGGTTCCAAACTGTCGAGCCTGTCCCATCTTACCTATTCATCTGACCTGAGTGATTGCTTATCGCTGTTCAGGCCTCCCCCCGTCACTCTGTAATTCTCCTGCTCTTCGCTTGCCCCCGCTTTTGTTCCCACTTTGCAATCAGCATGTGTACTGGCAACCAAATCATGATAGATGGCTGCAAAGTGACAGGCTGAAGAAGCATAACCCTGTCTAGAGAGGTGAACATGATATAGACCACTATAAGGCTAGTCAGTCAGGCTGACCCAGAAGCTTGTCAGGACTAGTGCAAATATATTTGCAGGTTCATTTAAAATGCAAGTACACAGGTTATTTAAATGAATTTATTTGTCATTTATTGTAACTTTTGGGTTAAAAGAGGCAGGGAAATACTGGTCCCTTCAAAAACACACATTACAAATAATTAAAATAAGTCCAGAGTGTACTAACGGTTTGTGGATGCCTGTAGAAATAGATCTATTCCTGACCTGAGTACAGTACATTACATTTTACAAGTAAGACTGAAAGAAGTGAGTATGTGGGTTCTCTGAATCTTAGACTTCAGAGTACCAGCACGATTTTAGAGACCCCTCATGAACACAGATGGCGTGGGTCTACTCAAATATCTGGAAAAGCTGCTGGATTAACAGATCTCTCTCTTGCTGTTTACTCTCCTCCAGACCGGCCACCAGCTCCTGTCAATGTGTCTGTCATGCACCTGCGAGCCGACTCTGCAACTATATCATGGGAAGTTCCAGAGGGGGACATAATAATTGGTTTCTCCATCTCACAGCAGGTAATTCTTAAAACTTCAAATGCAAAAAAAGGAAAGAAAATTAAATTCAAAGTTTCCTTCTTTCTTTCTTTTTTGTTGTTTTAGCCCTTTTGATTTGTAAATAAGCTTTCATCATTTCCTGTTTTTGGTGCCAACATGCCAGCAGATAGACTGGTGAAGTGGTGCATAATAATAACCTGCATAAAATTGGTACTGGCTGAATGGAGCATGGCTCTTAGCGTGAAGCTAGAATAAAACCTGGTATGCCCAATTTGCAGAGAGAAAACATGAATGCACAGAAGTATGTGACGCTGCCAAAAGTGCATTTTTTTATCATAATGAAAAAATTTCAGGCTTAAAATAGGAAAGCCAGTAAATGCTAACAACGAGTGACAGAATGCAATACGCTGCTGTAATCATGTTTACGTTTTACGCAGCTGAAAACATTATGCACCCATTTACTTTGTTTTTCATTCAGTGTGACTGATGGGCTGAACACGACACCCACTCTCCTTCTTCCTCCTGTATAGCAGCTGCATTTGAACACCATCAGCATTCGCCTTCAGTGTCTATGGCAGTTTAATCAGAAGATTATTCATTGTTTACAGACAGCTACATGACTTTTTTCTCTCCCCCCAACAATAAAATCTCTCTGTCAAGCGCGGCCATAGAAATAAATAAGAAGACATTTGGCCTGACGTCACTCTAAGTGCAGATTGTTTGTGAGCGCTGAGATCCCTGCATGTTACTGGAGGAGTAATTCTTTTTTGCTTTAGGTCCTGATTGCTCCAATAGCGTTCGGAGAAGTCAAAGATAAAGTTTGAGATTGTGAAAACTTGTCTCCCGGCACTTGTGGTCTAACTTAATCAGACATCAATTCCTAGTCGAGACCCCATATGGTGAAAATAAAGTGCCAACTGCTAATATGATAAAATACTCAGCATGACTTTCACCAGAACCTGGAATATTTTCTGGTTGGTCACCTCTACCTCACATTGGTTCCCTGATTGTTTTTTTAATGACACTGGAGAGAAATACATTGTTGACTATAGCACTAGCATAAAGAAAAAACCTCATGAGGTGAAACAAAGACTGTCTTACCTTTAGAGCCATTTTGAGGTTGTATTTATGCTATCACTGAATCTACTCTGCTCTTTGCTTTCTGTTTAACCCTGCGATTTCACGCATTAACAATATTGCTAAATATCCAAATCATTTTTTAATGTTTCTGTAATGGTTATTCTACCAGTACTTGCAAGTTCCTTAATCCAAATTCTATTTTTAACGCTTTAATATGATTATTGTGTTTATCCATGAATTTTCTTATTTTTTGTTTTATCAAAAAGCTGGAAAAATAGTAAAGCGCATTATTATTCATTATGTTTTGATTAAGATGCTAATTACATTTATATACCTGCAATCCTGAACAGAAAAATGAGTTTTAGTGGTTAAATGTTAAACTCGATTAATTTCTGACTTGTCAGAGTAGTCACATTTGGTTATGTGCCTAGTAAATAAAAGATTTTTAGTTTTTGGCAGATTTCTAAAACATTTGTGGTATCTTATTTTTATGACTGGTGATCCAATGCATTTTTTAAACAGTGAATATTTTAAAAAAGATTGTACTTTTTTTTGGTCCGAATCTCAAGGTCTTGTTCAAAGAGAATTACTGTGTTTCGCTCTAGAATATATGTATGGTGGGTCTTTACCACAGAGTGTATATTAAGGAGTGACATAAAAACGACCTAAAATCTGCATTCTTTCTAACCATCAGCAAATGGGTTGCTGGTCTTATTTTGCACAACATGATGTTTGGTTTGTAAGTGATAGTGCAAGGAAAACAGATCATAGAGCAGGTTATGCTTTAGGGTGGACCTAACTTTTGATAAATTGTTAAAGGTGAGTGGGCAGCAGAGACACCCCTCATTTGTAATGTCTGGTTTAAAAGAACCAAGAAGGTGCCAGCCTAAATGCTTAGCTCAAGACTTCATTCTATAGTGCTTGCGTTACAATACAAACACTATGTAAACATTTGTTGTGAATTCACGCCAAATAATAGAGAACTGGATTCAATTCACTATCGCTTTGTTTTTCTTCTATTCAAATATTCAGAGGCAGGATGGACACATGCAGCGATTCATCCGGGAGGTCAACACAACCAGCCGTTCTTGCGTTCTTTGGGACCTGGAGGAGGATACAAACTATATCATTCAGGTCCAGTCTATTGGCCTCTATGGCGAGAGTCAAGCCAGCAAGAAGGTCCATTTTCATACCCTTAAGAAGTCAGACCGCTTTCCTTCCAACAGCTCCAACCAAGGTATGGTACTCTGAGACCTTGAGCAAAATTCCTCTTAAAAAAAGGGGGGGGGGGGGGGGGGGAGTCTCACAACATGCTATGAGTCATTGAAGCTGTAGGCAGACATGATCAAGATTACTGCTACGCTTACAAATCATTGAGACCTGCATGTCTTCGACATGCTGTGGAAAGAAAAACAAAATGTGGCAAGAGCAGAATTCTTGACAGTTCTGCAAAGAGAACAAAATGATTCTCAAAATGAGATAAATATGTGGATTGCTATTGTGTTTCAAACTGAATACGCTCTTCATTTAGTGTCCGAGGAGCCTTCAATCTTCTAATCAGTCATTAAACGAATTAAACAGAGAAGTACGCGGCTAGGTGTTTGGTATTATTGTGTGCTCCACACAGAACAGCGAAAACGAAAAACAAAAGCAGCAAGTTGTCTGAGGAGATAAGAAAGAAAGGATTCCAAGGCATGATGAAGGTGAAGACTACAATACATCTCCAAGCAGCTTGAATCCTGTAACCAGAGATTAAATCTAATTAATAAGTTTGAGGGCCACAGGACTGCAGCCATCCTATCTGGAGATGGATGCAGAGAAAAACTGACACAAGACTGAATAGAAGTTTAGAATGTGTAGAAGGGAAGACAACCAAACTTTGAAACAGTACAATAAGTCCCTTTGGAGATTACAAAATCTGTCAAAAACTTGTTTAAAGCTAAAAATTATATTTCTCATTTATTGGGAAAATAACAAACTGAATTCATGTTTTTACACCCAAATGTGAGGCGGCACACTCAACCGGACTCTGAGAAGTCGCAACTTAATCAAGCGCAACATTCAACATTCACTAAAACTCATTTTACTGTTCAGAAATTCCAATGAATAACTGTAATTTAGCATCTTAATTTAAAAAATAATATATATATTTTAAATGTTTTCTTACATTTTTTTTGTAAAACTGAAAAATTGAACGTTTACAGATGAGAAACAACAATTATTTTTTGGCATTAAAAACATAATTCAGAATAAAGACTCCGTACATACTGCTGGATTAACCATTCCTAAACATAAAATGTGATTTTTGTAATTACCAAAATTTTGGGTAGCTATGGCATAAACCTTACACTGGGTGATTGTGTCAGAATTGTCGATGCAACACCTACTGTGCTTTACCATTTTTTAATCGATTTATTTATTTATTTATGGGGTTTTTTTGCAATTGGTGACACATGGTGGCATAAATGTGTACAGAGTACAATAAAACAAAAAAATCATCAGAGTGTCAGAGAGATCTACTGTGTCACAGCTGCTCTAACAGACCTCTAACATCTTAAAGCACCCATATTGACACGATTCAGAAGTGAGCTCTGAGTCCCAATCTTAACTCAGCCATAAGAAATCACACATTCAACCTGACAAAATACATTCAGGAAGAGTGAACAATCTACCAATCCATCAGATAAGACATGTGGAAGTCTAATTAAGTGCCAGATTCCTGCGATTGGCTTAAACAATCGTTATAAACGATTCGGTTAGGGTGGGCAAGATGCTGTCAAATTTGTCTAAGTGCAGTAGAATTGATAAGTTCACAAGAAGCCACAGCACCAGTTTTGTGCATTATGTAACACATTTGCTTTTAATTTTACACGGTTTGCCACGGGCCTCTTCCCCGAGGCACAGGCAGAAGCAACCCATTACAGGCACTCTTCCCGCTGTTGCGCTAAAGCCTCTTCTTACTCCTGAATGCTTTTAAGCACCCTAACACTGAGAATGAAATGCAGTAAAGGTTAGACAAGAGCAAGTAACCAGAAGCTTCCTCTCAGAGCAGCTCTCTTGCAGGTGGGGGGAGTGGGTTTCAAGGTGAGGGGTTTTATTTCTCCTAGAAACCAACACATTATTGACAGAAGCTTCAAGCAGGTCTGCTGCCAAACTGCTCTGAATTTATGCAGCTCTATATCACTCTGGGTGTTCCTGTTCAAACTCTAGAACACCTCATATTCCATGTGTCGGATCAGCTCGCGGGCAGGAGAAAAAATGAAGACCGTGACCTAAAGAGAATAAGTTTAGTATCTCTCAATTTCATACAGCTCAGATGTGGAAAAGGCTATTTGCTTGTTATATACTTCAGAGCAAAGTCCTCTGGTAATCTTCTCCGCAGTACTTCAGCCACGATTGTGGGATGAGCCAAATGCATTAACTCATAGAATAACGGCAACATTGCTCTAGAAACACGCCTGACGCTTCAAAAACTGTTTTGTAATTTTTATAGTCTTGTCAAAGTCGTGAATATACGGAAGTGCTGATGCAAGGGAATCATAAATGTTTCTGTTCGGCTGACACAGGTTGCGTATCATTAGTTAAGCTGGCAAGCCTGGCCAAAGCAAAGAGGAAGAAACTAATTCCTGCTCAGCACATGAGTCTGCTCTCATGCAGGAACTGACATTGCATTCCTTTCCTGTTGCTTTACATTAAGTGTCCAGGAAATTATTTTTTTGGCACTTGTGTTTTTAACTTAAGTTTTCTTTAAGTAAAAAAATTGACCTCGGAAAGCTAAATAACCATCAATATATCTCAATAAATTGCTGAGCAAGAGCAAAGACACGGCCGGTGCAGACGCTTGGAAAAGATTTATTATGCAACATTAATCAGGATTTGTAGCCTCTCGAGTCATCCAACTGGGTCAGAGAAACAGCCCATTCAGTGATGCTCCTCATTTGTAGGATTTTGTTTTGGTGCGTAAAAGACATCAATGTCAGCTTTCCATAAATCTAATGCCGACACTGCTGACTCCTCACGCCCAAGCTTTAAAGTCCAATCACATCAAGTTTCTAGGTGCAACTTTTGTGAACCGCATTACTCAACTTCTCTTTTCTTGTTTGACCCTGTATCAGTATTTATGATTTCAATTTTCTTGTCAAACCTAATTCAGACTGAATTACATTCACACGTGGTGTGACTCACACAAACCATCATACACCAATTGAGGGTGTAGAGTATTGTGATTCTCCAATCAATGACAGCATCCATTCTTACATTTCACCCATGAAAACCTGTATCAGCTTAACTCTTATAATAAGATCTGCAGGTTGAGCTACAGGAATCCAATGTGACCCATTTTTCACTAAGCATTCACCCACATGTTAAAAACAGAACTAGGCTGTCTGGTGGTCACAGCCCACAACTGGGTTATAAAAAAAAGTTTTCCACATTCAGGAGTGAATGTCTTAATGTTAAAATACGCATATAAAAATATCTGAACACTACAAGGGATCAAGCAGATGAAAAGACAGCAGACTCAGCTAGCTTATTATTTATCACAATATCAATAACAAAAAAGACTCCCCTAAATTTCTGCATATTAACAACAAACAAACAAACAAACAGAAAACGCAGTGTCTGTTATGTTTTTAATTTATAATTTTTTGAAATCTTAATGCGCACTGAGTTCATGTGATATTTTTTGTTGGAGATCTTCCTGCTGACTGTTGTTCCATAAAAGTCATTTTATCCTAGCTGGCTCCAGCACCACAGAGCCATTTCAGAGGTCCTTTGTCACAGCCAAGTGCCTTCTATTGAAACTAAATAGATTTGTGGTATACACCAGACAACCCAGAGTCAGAGCTATGATACATATGAATCAATAGGAGGGTTTTTTTCTCTCTTTTTTGTGAACAAAGCAATTTTATTAATAATGTGATTACATATTGGTGTATATTATTTACCTGGGCTGGCCAGACTCTGCATCCTCCCATTTTCTATGAAGTATTTCCTGGCAAGATTCAATAAATACATTGGAATAGACTGCAGCACTCCTTTTATAGCATCGATATCACTTTCCAAAGTCTATTTCAGCTTCATTAGTTTCACAGAAAGCTTGTGTGAGTGTATGTTTATGTGTGTCACCTGTCCTTCAAGAGAAGTAAGCTGTAGTTCTGCCTTTCACTTGATTCCCCTTTCAGTCAAATTTCAACTATACCAAGAAGATATATATATATATATATATATATATAAGAAGAAATGAAGAAATGAGGAATGATTCAAATTTTTACACAGTACTATACATGCATATGCAATTGCAAATTTAAAAAAATTACTTGCACTTGAATGGAATTAATTTTAGTTAGATAAGCTTAGTTTAAATTCCAGTCACATGAATTTGGTTCGCAAAAGATTCAAACTTTCAGACAAAGTTGGGTAAACTAACACGTTTTGATTCAAACACAAAAATCATTCCGTAGCACAGCAACTGAGAAGAAACCGCTGACACCAAGTAACTTCCAATCCACTTCACACGGTGTAACAAAAAGGAAGAGTATTTTCAAAGGATGAAGACTTTGAGCAGTCTAACCTAACTAGGCAGGTGGTCCCCTTAGACACAATTACTGCATGATGCTTCAAAGCAGAGCTTAGCTGTCTCTACTGAGTCAGAAGCTACACCTATAGGGTCTCCTATTAACAGCAGTGAGACAAAGGCATGCCACACACTGTCTAATAGCTTCATTATGATTCATACTTGGGCTTATCTCTATCTGCATTCAGTGATTTATATAAGGTTAAAGGCTATTACTCTAGAATATTATGCAACCAAAATAGCTGCAAAGAAATACTCTTATTATTATTATTATTACTATGTAAGTATAAGCATTATAAGTATATGCTTATTATGACTTTCATGGGGGCAACATGCATGACAAAAGCTGGGGCACAAGCTTGTTTATCACTATGTTACATCTGTTATTGCGAACTGAAGAGGCTGTTTTCTATAACTCAGCTGCTCAACGGCATGGGGCATCCTTTGTCACATTTGCTATATTACAATGTTCATGTGTTTGGGCAACACGTCCAAACTACAAGCGGGACAATTCAACTTTTGAACTTTTTGGGAAACATGGCTGCAACAAAAATTGTATTTACTTTCATTGTGATAATCAGTTAATAAGTCCGATCTTGAAGCAAACTTTTTCAGTGGAAAAACTTTTAAAGGAGCAATGCAGCCTAAAATAAAATTGCTCATTCTAAAGTAAACATTATGAAAGACTTCAATGATGCACCATTGTGGCATCAGCACAGAATCCCTGGTGTGTTGTCGCAGTTCACAGCCACAGCCAACATCTCGGGATTAGGGGGCGAGCAGAAGCAGGGTCGACTAATTATCTCTGCACAAATTATTTGGTGTACAGGAGGCAGCGAAATCTACTCATTCCTCTTTAGCACAAATTCACACAGCATATATGAGTCTGCCACCAACATAAAAAATTTATGAAACAACACATGGAAATGTTATTCAGATCTTTGTGTTATTACAGCATCATGTTTCTGCATATATAAGCCAATGATCCAAAGGGTAATGACCACTCACATCGAACAAATAAACAAGTCTTATTTTACAACACTTAAAAGATCTGGTGCCAATATCTTGGTGTCAGATACATTAGTAACCTGAGTTGTTTTGGTGGCAGAAGAAGGAGACATACAAGGTTATAATGGTTAGGTTTATCAGTGTAGTATATGCACACTATACAGCCTGTACCAGTGTGCTCTTGCAAGTGAAGTTTGATCATTAGATCAACTAAAAAACTTCTAAAAGGAACGAGAAGTTCAGTGGAGAAGTAAGAAGTCTCACAGATTGCATTCATCTCTGAAGCCGGTCTTTGATGTGCCGTCATCAACCCAACGCTTCCACCAGAAGTCTCTCTACGCACAGACCCGGCTACGTTTTCAGAAGTATCTTGCAGTGTAGACACCAAGCCTTCCTACATATAAATGTTGAGTCCAAAGTAAGGTTCAGAACTTTTTCATCAGATTGGGATATCAGCTGCAACTCCTATCTCTCTCACATAGCACACAGCAAAAGACCATCACACTCACGAGGTTGCTGATTGGGTAGTCTTGAGGAGGCGTAACACAGGCCTCAGTACTGGACATACACTCGATATTTCACTCATACTAAAGTTTAGATAAAGCTGAATGAGTGTTTTTGTTTTTTGTGGCATAGGTTTACAACCAGAGCTGGCAGCAATCCTGGGTGCTATGACAGTTTTTCCACCACAACTTAACAAGATATTGGTATCCATGGGAACAAAATGATGGAAGTTGATGCTAAGAAAAAAAAAGAAGAAAAAAAAGGGGAAAAAGTTAATTTATCATGATTTTTGCTTTAATCCCTTCAAATATCCAGTCATCTGTAATTTTACATGTAGTTCCAAGTCTTTTTGGCAAATTAGCATCCTGCTTTTCTCTTTAATTTGTGGTTGATTTTGACGATGTACTCCTACTTCTGCCCTCTTGCCGCTGACATCCTCACACTATCAAGATGGGGGAAAATGTGACACTCCAATTGACCCAACTATCTGACTGTTTTTATGCGAAGAGAGCTGAGTGTCTGGCATTTGAAGCCAGTTTCTTGACAACTTGATTTCATAAAAGAGGCAATTGGGAAGAGTGGGGCTCTGGAAGAGTTCCATCCATACGAGCTGAGAGGCAGTTTGGAAAGTTTCTAGTCAATCCACTTAAAGGAGGATTAATGTTACAAGATTGATGTGTGGGAATGCCCACCAAAACTACTGTAGTTCTGTTAAATGGCATAACTGTCATGAAGGGTAGAGAAAGTATACATTTTTGTCAATCCGTGCAGACACAAAGTGAGTTTGATTCATATTATAAAGCAGACAGACTCTCTCAGACTGTGCCAGACTATTATTTCTACTCCATAAAATGTCCCAGTGGATTGTATTTAAATGCGCAGTGCCTCTTAGATTTCATATTTAGTGTTCTGATGTGCTCTGTCTGTCCTCTCTCCAAGATGACCCCACTGTGCAGGGACTGGACAAGTCTCGACATCTACAAACTGGAGAGATGATCATAATTGTCGTGGTCTTGGTCATGTGGGCAGGTAAGTTTGTAGATTTCATTCAATTAAAAAAAAAGAAAGAATGAAGAAAAGAAAGAAGGACCAATAAGCAGGAAGAGGGGGGAATAAATATTCAGTGTGAAGCTCACTCAGGATCACTTTAGTCACAATAATAATTCTAATGTGTGCTTTGTACGATGACAGCAACATCACTCCTCCTTGCACCCACCATACAAAACAGAGCATCAGTAAAAACTGGCGGGACACTGATGAAGTAAGAAAAAACATAAAACAAAGAATCCTGAATCAGATTCAGGATCAGCTGATTTAGTATGAGACTACTTCTTATATTCAGGTATCATTAGTCTGACAGGAGATTGAGTACTGTCTAAAATGCAAATGTTACAGCAGTTGTTTTAAGTTAAATGAAAGCTCTGCAAAAAAAAAAGTCAGAACTATAATGGGACAGTTTTTTCACAGTAGGTAAAACCTGCGGCACAGCAATCAAGTTTAAGCTAAAGTACAAAAAAATGCAAGTGGGTCTGTCTGTAAACTAAATCTGACGACTGCGCAGCAGTGTCAAACCAACATCACACTTTTCTGAGCATTCTCGTCTTCTGGGGTTCTCCTTTGAAGTAGTGCGATGATTAATGAAGTGTTGAGGCACAATGAGAAGTGGCGTATCTGTCAGGCAGCTAGGAGCAGGGCTTCCCACCCACGAGGACCAGAGTGAGATGTTAAATAATACTAATGAGAGAAACCAAGGTAACGCGGAAGCTGTGAAGAGCGGGAGTGAAAGACAAGAAGCAACCCGTTTGGCATATTCATAATGGACTCCACATTTGTTATCCGTCAAGCTTAATGTCGGATTTACCTGATCCTCTTTGAATTTATTCATTTAGAGTTAAAACTTAAGACACTGCTCAAAGAAATCAAATCAAATAATAGGGAATAATTGATTCTGTCAGTGTAACACAAAGTCAGCTACACTTTAGGAATATCAATCAGTGCAGTTTGGAGCGGAAACCATCGTGAATCCAACCTGACCGAAGAAGCTTCTCGGATGAAAGCTGAAACGTCTTCAAGCAACTTAAAGAAGTCCAGACGCTTTTCTTTCTAAGCTCCTTAGACTACGATGACCTGGATGACTGAGAACCTTCACAGATATATAACCTGACCAATCTTTCTCTAGCTTTGCTTTTTGCTCGTGGAGTGAGCTGGGTTCTAGTGGCAGTTATGCCAGTTGAGCTGGATGGTGCTGGTCAGTGAGCACAGGTCACTAAAGGACACTGGGCCCTTTAGTGGGAGTCTATTCGTGACAGTTTGGTCAAATTCCTGCACATGAGATCATTTTGAAGCGCTCTGGCAGTGCTCCTCCAGCTCCTCCTTGCACAGAGGAGCAGATACAAGTCCCACTGTTGGGTTGATGCCCTTCCACAGCGCTGTAACTGTAGAAGGGCATCAATCTTTATGTAACTATCCATGTTTTGATAACTCATTCACACACTTTTGAGACTGCTGGGAGGCACAGCAAAGCTTCTTGTGACAGCATGTGTAGGTGTGTGATCCTAGAGATTCTGGACTACCTGTGCAACCCTGAATGGGCTTCTGGGATTGTCTCATGCTACCAGAAGTGACAAGCACACTAACAAAAAGAAAAACTAGAGAAAAATCAGTCAAGAAGGAGAAGGAGAGAGCAATGGTCTGTGACCACCACCTGCAAAACCTTTTTAGGGGCTGTCTTGGGGTTTCCTCTCCAGTGCACCTGTTGTCACTTTCATTTGCACCGAAGCAGCTGAGATGGATTCATAACAGTTTAAACTTACTAACGAGAAATTAATGTTCTAACATTTAACTGTCTGTCTTATATTGTGATGATCAAGTGCTTCTTTGATTTTTGGAGCAGTGTGGTATAACTAAGTGATTTTTAATATAGTGCTAATCTTTTCTGCTATTCTGTTTAAGATTTCAATGTACTAACTTAGTCCTGACTAAACCATACTTAAAGTGTAAAGAAAACAGCAATCAGACATACAAAGCTGTGTAGCTGAAGTTTTTGTGGATACTCTCATTCTCCACTTCCGCAAACGCCTTTGTAATTCTACGACAAAACAATGAGGATAGATGCAGAAGTACCCACTCGTACCTTTCTGCAGAGGGAATGACGTGGCTGCAATGCAGGAGACGACTTACATGATGCATGAATAATAATTTAACGAATGCGTCTCAGAACAGCTCTGTAACTCTCATTACCAGGACTGTAGATCACTTTCTGAATATTTAATAAAAGCGCCCCCATAAAAATTCATGACCTCAGTGAAGCAAGGAAGATAATTGAGAATATACAGTACTTATCCAAATTAGAGGCAAATCTGCATCTGGCAGATTTAGCAGTGAAAGAAAGCAAAGAGTATAGTGAATGACTCTCCTCCAAGCTTTGAGATAAAGGCGCAGCCGTCACCCTCCCGTGGGAACAAAATTCCATTATCCACATGGCATTTCAGCATGTGCTGTTAGAGGAATTGGTGACATGACAGTGATTGACAGCTGCCTCACGACTGAATTCCTATCCTCTTTTGTGTTTTGTTGCAAATGTGCCCCTGTCTCACCTCCTGGCAGCTGTTATTGCCCTATTCTGCCGGCAGTATGACATCATTAAGGACAACGACTCCAGCAACAATAAGGAGAAGGCCAAGCCGTCGTCAGAAAGAAGCACGCCAGAGCACCACAGTGGAGGACTGCTAAGGAGCAAGGTGAAGTCTCAGGACTGAGGCCACACAGAGACGGAAATATTTGAATTCGGTTCTTGTTAAGCTTCACACCAGCCTCAAACAGCTGTATATATACATCCAAGTAAAGTCTCTCTATACACACCATATGTATTGCTATTTCATATTCCACTGCTATGACAAAAGTTTATTTTCTCTCACTCTCTTGACATACTAGTTGAGCTGAAACTTTCCCTGAGTTGATGGCTGAAGTAATACACTGTACGCTATCACAAATCTGATCTGAGTCACACCAATCTAATAAATTTCCACTGGAGGAACAAAATCATCCATTTTTCAGTAGGCAACTGTCCAATATTTACACATATAAAAATGTACAAACCTGAGACTATACTGGTCATTAAAAGTGCAGATTAAGTCCCTTGTCTTGAACAATACGTAGATAAAGCACCGGCAGAGCCTTAAAGAAGCATCAGACTGGAGTGGATAGATTAATGCAGAGCCCACGACCAATCAATTATCAAGGTCACTTACACTGAGAATTTTGACCTCAAGCAAAAATGTAACATTGCTAGACACTGAGTTCTCTCATCCTTATTAGGTAGTTGTCAGACACCTTGGATCAGTTTTCTCTTCTTAGATTTGGTGACTAGCACACTTGGTTTAACTTGAACCCAATAAATGTCTTAAATCATTTATTACTGAGACAGTGACAGCATACAGTTTGCTCCTTAAAGACAGAGTGGGGCCACATTTTGTCATTTCTTTGAAAAAGCAGAAAATTAACAATTCATCAACTGATGTAACTTGGAAGTACATGTTTAAAGTATTTTACATGCAAAATAAATTTTGACATTTCTTGATATTGATCAATCATTGGAGCTATAACTATATATTATTAAAATTAGTTGTTTTGTATAAGACGGTGCAACTTGAGTAAGCTAGCAGTGGCTTGCAACATATGAGCCAACACTGTCCAAACAAAATACAAAAGTATCAAAAGTATCAAGTTCAACAAAAGATAGAGCTGAATAAAAAGTTTGTTTAGCCTCATGGCTGCTACTTTATTTCCTAAGGTGTTGCCATAGCTGATGGCAAATGTATTAACCACTACATCTAAAGCACAGTAAGGCTTTCACACTCCACGTTTAATGGCTCTGTTAAATTCTGAGATCAAGGCATCCATGTGAGCAGTGACTAATACTTATTTGTATTTTGTTTTTGCAGTTTCACCCTTCTGTGCCATCAATCAACATCATTGAAGTTTGAGAAGAAGAAAGCCAAACTTAAAATCCCATCTCTTCTACCATCAAAGCGTTTCGACCTTTCTCCCTGACGAGGGGGATGAAAGTAGAGAAAAGGAGAGAAATATACAAGGCTTCTGTTGGTCATCAGCAAAGAAAAAAAAAGTGTTGACAAAATACCTGCATGCACCCAGTATTTGTAGGAAAATGCAACACAAACCGACAGACACACTCCGAATGCCATCCAGTAATCCTATAGAAATCCACAAATGCCTACACACAGAAACACCAGAGAGTAAGTACAACAGAATTCTACTCCTGCGGGTTTATTGTACATAGATTAATGTTAACCCATGGTGCAGTTAACATTGATGTCTTTGCCAGGTGCTTGGTATATTATTGCAATACTATACACACAATACGACGTATAATCTCTGGGAAGCCTGTCTTAGTGACTTTAAATACGCAGTGTATTTTTGATATTGGCATGTGCAATTAGACACCACGTTCACACGTTATAGACAAGTGCAAATAGTATTAAAAACTGCCTGGTCACTAATGTATATTATTTTCTGAATACAGTCAGTAGACTAATAAGGCGAGAAAGCAAATACATTAATCTAAAATTAATTTGCTACATTTCTTAGTTGTTGTTTTTTAACCTAATATTACAGTTGAACTGCCCTGGTCTGGATGTTTTTCTTCATACATCATGTAAAACAGATATCTCTGTACATACTTCATCCATTTCCTAATAAAGTTGCATGCAAGTTATTTGCGTGTAGAATAGCCTTCAATGTGCATTCTAAGCTAGATGCCCCAAAATAGGGAAATAAACATGATTGCAGTACAATTAAGCTCTTAATGTTTTTATTCTTCTATTTTATCTGCTTTTAGAAAAAGGCACTGTCATTTATCATCCAGTGTTTTATTTCACATCTTGTACATCTTCTGCAAATTGTATTTTCTAAAGTGTAAAATAAAGCTTCTTTTGAAACTCCCATTACTAAATTGCAGCTAATGTAATAAACTTTCTCTCACTGAAAGGCATAAATCACTTTAACGTTGCACAAATTGCACTCTGACATATAAAAAGAACGTCAAATGTTACAAAGGTGCATGGTGTACATTAAGCGGGAGTGAGACTTACACCAGGAAAGTGCATTTCATGCACAAATTGCTTGGCAAGCCCCCTCACAAAAACGTGTTTTAATCCAAGTAATACTCTCCAAGAGCTACAAATTAGCCTGTTAATGATGTGGTGGCCAAAATCTAAACTAGGTTTCTTCACTTCCAGGTATAAAATGTGCACAATGCTTAAAAATTGACAGATTAATTTCTATCTTGTCACAGCAGTTTTTCTGATACAACATAAAAGCTCTTTGTGGCTGGTTTCTTACCAAAACGCTACATAAATAAATTTTACTTACTTAATTTTACTTACTAACTTTTGGAATATGCTGGAGAAGTAAAACAAATACAAAAAACATTAAAAAAAAAGAATCAATAAATAAAAATCTCATCAGTAAAAACTTACTATTTTACAGGTTCTAAACCTTTGCCAAACCTTTGTCACTTAACTTTCTGTTTGAGTTTGTGGTTACACACTGTTTTGTTTTTTGTTGTTTTTTTTCCCCCAATAGGTTTAAGGACCAGAGGAAAGATCACGATACAGCTGGGACAGTGATATCATGTACTGTTATGGGTACTCACAGGGACTTGGTGGAGATAAAGTCATGTCTTGTTAAAGCTCTCCAAATCAGCATGAGAAATGGCTGTGCTTAAGCTCTTCTTTGAAGTAATAAGACAAACACTCTATAAAAATCTCTAGACTAATGTCATACAAACCGTATATTACATTCATATAGCAAACAAAGCATTACCATTCAGGGATGTTTTTATTCACTGATCAAAGTGAAAAAAAAAAAACAGAGCCAACACTGACTGAAAAACTGAAGTTATTTTAATGGCCACTGGAATTTAGCTTCAAAGCAAAATTGTCTGTTACTCAACACATGTAAACATGTTTAAAGATACAAAAATTGAATTTTTTTGACTCATTTAAAATGTACTAAGCTATGCATTGTTAGCACTGTGACCACTTTTACTGACACGTCGATGCTAACACATGCAACTGTTTCTGCGAGGCTAGCTTCTGCTAGACTTAAATTTTTCTTGGACTCTGGTGGTGTTGGTGGATTTCAGAGTAAGTTTATTAGCAAATATTTGATAAACAACATGGTATTTTTCACTTATAACTTTTTCAGCAAGCACCTGTGCCATGCGTCCATGTAGTCTATGCAACTTTCTTACCAAGCTAGCCAGAATTAGCTGATATCAAAATATGGTCACTTCATAGGACTAAAGCTGAGGCTTCAAAATTCAGGCTTCTAAACCAATGAATGAATGATTGCCCTGTTCAATCTATGGTACAAACATCTGAATGCACATAAATACCTATATTTGCTGCTAATAATAAACAATCTACTTGCTTAAAATGGTCAATATTTACACGTTAAAATAGCTCAGAACAGTTGGTTAGTGCACCAGCAGCTGCTGCATTCATTTATAATGAGCCTTTAGTTATGAGACTGTCTGCTGCGGTTCTTTAGAGAACAATGAGCCATTTGATCTAGCCTTTAAACTAGAATGTTCCTAATCAAAAATGTAATTACACTAAAGTATCTAAGAATACAGCGCATCTTAAAATAGAAAGAGATTACAGTGTCCTGGGGATTAATAGGTAATATTGTATTCCCTCTTAACTCACTGTCCGTGCAGCACAGCAGACAATTTGTATTAGTTGTCCAGGTGATTTATGGGCTGTTAGGGCCAAGTGGTTAGATTTTAGATGTGATTCAGAGATCCATGGATATGGTGAAGCTATAAATAAATAAAATCTATAAAAAAAAAAAAGGGTTTGCATTGGAGTCTACCTTCATTATTGTATTGCTTGGCCCCATCTTTCCAATATTAGCTTTCTCCTGTCTGTCAGTATTGGAGCCAAAATAGATAGGCAATGAAGATATATAGAAAGACATTTATTGCAAGCTCACTGCAAGTTATTACAGTTTATATTGTGTGTTCTAAAATTCCAGTTTTATAAATATATTCATATTGGCCCCACATGCATATACGTGAATATGAAAAGACTGATGGTTCACAGGCACTGAAGAGCCGGCACATCCATATATATATATATAACTACATCAGTAAATGTGCTAAAAATGAAATGCAGGTTATGGCCCTCCCTATGATAACAATCTCAACTGCAGTGAAGTGTCAGCCTATCTGACCTCCACAAGCTGGTCTCTCCGGAGTCTCAGTATCAAATGGTACAACTATTACATACACAATATTAAGCCATTAGAGCAGGGCAGAGCACCTTATCAGTCACTAATTAGCCATCACAAAATTGTGTTAAATAGGCTATTAGCAATCAATTACACACTTATGAATACTAAATGAGCTGTTCATTGCCATATCCCGGGACACAAAGGACAAATATGACATTGGTAATCAACATATCCCTCGAAAGTTAAACAGTAATTTCAAATTTAGAATGACTGTTTAACTACGTCAAGTGTAATATTTTGTCCCGCGGAGCTAAATGAAAATAAGCCTTTTTCTTTCCCCATCATACGTGACCTTAATTTAATGTCTATGTCCAGAGGTGATTTGGATTACCACTCATGAAGCAAAACAATGACAAAGCTATTTATTGCTGCTATAAAAAAATAACTGGTGATGGTACTGAATATTCTTACTCTTGCGATTTCTTTTCATGCACTAGGGTTTAATTGACTGCTGCAGACTTTGCTGACATGACATGCAGGTGAGCTCTGCTTCGTCACGCAGTGAGCTGAGAGCAGTTTAAGTGGAAAGATTTATGCACTCCAGTATAATCAACAAAACAAGGCCTGTGCTGCATCAACCCCAGTTTACACATATGTAATGGAAGCAGAAGCAGCACACTAACAATGCTGTTGTTGTCAGTGTGACAATACAATGAAATAACACAGTGTGCCTTTTTAGTCTCTAGTGAGTTCTCTGAAAACATCAAAGTGGAGATTTTCTGTCACTTTTCTTTGTTACTTGTGACAAGCTGATCTTCTTTCTGAGGGTGGGCCGGGTACTCCACACTCTTTGTTCACAGAGTCAGTGATTTCTGTCACACAACAGGTCTGTCATACAGCATTTTCATCATAGTGAAGTTTTCTCTGAAATGTTTAACTCTTCTGATCTAAAGTAGAAGACAGGCCTTCTTTGATCTCATGAATCTGATTAGTCAGTTCTCTATACACTGATCAAACATAACATTCTGACCACTGACAGGGGAAGTGAATAACACTGATTCGCTCTTCATCATTGCACTTGTTAGTGGGTGGGATATATTAGGGATCAATTGAACATTTTGTCCCCAAAGCTGATTTGTTAGAAGCAGGAAAAATGGGCAGGTATAAGGATTAATGTTTGATGATCAGATGACTGGATGGGATTTTCCCATCTTCCTGATCTGCAGTAGTCAGGATCTATTAAAAGTGGTCCAAGGAAGTAACAGTGGTGAACCTACGATGGGGTCATGGGTGGCCAAGGCTCACTGATGTACTGTACTTGAGGAACGAAGGTAGGCTCGCCTGCTGCTTCCAGATCCAGCAGGCGAGCTACTGAAGCTGAAATTCACAATTGACAATTCCCGACCCATGTCCATAACTGAAAACGCCAATAATGAGCACATGAGCAACAGAACTGGACCACGGACCAATGGAAGGAAGTGGTGTGGTCGGATGAATCATGTCTTCTCTTGCATTACATGCATGGCCAGATGCATGTAGGTCACTTACCTGCGAAACACCTGGCACTACACATTACTTTGACACATACCATCTACTGGAGGATTGCTGCAGACCATGTAAACCCTTTCGTGGAAATGCTATTTCCTGATAGCGGTGGCCTCTTTCAGCAGGATAATGAGCCCTGACACAAAGCAAAATGGTTCAGGAATGGTTTTAGGAGCAAAACGGTGAGTTTGAGGTGTTGATTTGACCTCCAAATTCCCCCGATTACAATACAATTGAACATCTGTGGGATGTGCTGGACAGACAAGTACAATCCATGGGAGGCCCACCTTGCAACTTTTAGAACTTAAAGAATCTGTTGCTAACATCTTGGTACCACAGCACAGCTTCAGGGGTTTAGCAGAGTCCATGCCTAGATGAGTCAGGGCTGAGTCAGAGCTTCTGCCATGAATCTCTAATATTTTAATCCCGAAACGTGATTGATTATTATCTTAAACACATATTTTTTTTAAACCACTTTGTGTCAGAGCTGATTCTCATTCCCACTTCTGCACACAGTCTGATAATGAGATTGGAGGCACCCTACTGCAATGCATCCTTGGAAATGAAAATATTTGCCAACCATAATTAATTGGTCTAAACAAACACTCAGATAGCTGACAGAAACACAAGCCCACAGAGCTGATCAGATTGGGATTTTTAAACGTGTGATAAAAGCCCTTGACACTTCAGTGAACTGTTCAGATGAGCTTGTACAGAAATATTCATTCTTTAAAGGCTTTCTCAGAAGTGTGATCATTCTTCATTCAATTAAAAGAAATAAATTGTTAAAAATCTGCAGTAATGTGCAAAAGCCTTGAGCCACCTCCTCATTTCTATATATTTTGATAGGAAAATATTTATTGAAATACGCAAACACAAAGGGAAATAATCCATAAAGTGTTTGAACAATTCTAATAAACTTGAAAGTCAATATTTGGCATGACTACCCTTATTCATCAACACAGCCTGAGCTCTTTTAGACAAACTTTCTTGTAATTTCTTTAAGTAGTCTTCAGGAATAGTTCTCCAGACTTCTCAAGGACATTCCATTCTCCATCAATTCATCCATTTTCCAACAAATTTCCCACGTGTTGGACTAATAAAGTTTATCTTATCTTATCCAGACAATCCCACATTGCTTCAATAACATTGAGGTCCACTGATTTTCAGTGCAGTTCTTGTGCAATATGGCATACTTCTGCATTTTCTTCTTGTTTCCCTTCCTTTATGAATTTCTCCTTGACAGCCACTGTTCCAATGAAAGCATTTATGCTGAGACAAAAGAGCAGAAGGATCAACTGAAGGGTCAGATGCATCTCTCGGGTCCTGTGTCAAATCTTTGCTGTATTTTCCCCACCGATTTTTTAAGGACATAACTCTTTGTTATTCACCTTTCTGGTGCAAATAAATGAGGAGTGTATATTATTGTTTACACTTACATTTATAAAATCTACTATACTAATCTATACTTTTATTAACATTTCACAGCATTTGTGCTGCAGTTCACCTGATTTTGTTTATAATGTTGTATATTGCGTTATCATCACTGACAATCAAACATAGGTGGCACCGTATTTGTGTTATGTTGGGTATGGTGCAATATTTTAAATGACTTTCATGTCAATTTTGGAACATATAATCTATAAATCCAACACAACTTAAGGTGAAAGAGCTGCAGAGGTCTGTGAACACAGTATCAAAACCAGCAACATCAATAGAAGGTGAGGTTTTACAGTTACAGTGGGGCAAAAAAGTATTTAGTCAGCCACCGATTGTGCAAGTTCCCCCACCTAAAATGATGACAGAGGTCAGTAATTTGCACCAGAGGTACACTTCAACTGTGAGAGACAGAATGTGAAAAAAAAAAAATCCATGAATCCACATGGTAGGATTTGTAAAGAATTTATTCGTAAATCAGGGTGGAAAATAAGTATTTGGTCAATAACAAAAATACAACTCAATACTTTGTAACATAACCTTTGTTGGCAATAACAGAGGTCAAACGTTTACTATAGGTCTTTACCAGGTTTGCACACACAGTAGCTGGTATTTTGGTCCATTCCTCCATGCAGATCTTCTCGAGAGCAGTGATGTTTTGGGGCTGTCGCTGAGCAACACGGACTTTCAACTCCCGCCACAGATTTGCTATGGGGTTGAGGTCTGGAGACTGGCTAGGCCACCCCAGGACCTTCAAATGCTTCTTACGGAGCCACTCCTTTGTTGCCCAGGCGGTGTGTTTTGGATCATTGTCATGTTGGAAGACCCAGCCTCGTTTCATCTTCAAAGTTCTCACTGATGGAAGGAGGTTTTGGCTCAAAATCTCACGATACATGGCCCCATTCATTCTGTCCTTAACACGGATCAGTCGTCCTGTCCCCTTGGCAGAAAAACAGCCCCATAGCATGATGTTTCCACCCCCATGCTTCACAGTAGGTATGGTGTTCTTGGGATGCAACTCGGTATTCTTCTTCCTCCAAACACGACGAGTTGAGTTTATACCAAAAAGTTCTACTTTGGTTTCATCTGACCACATGACATTCTCCCAATCCTCTGCTGTATCATCCATGTGCTCTCTGGCAAACTTCAGACGGGCCTGGACATGCACTGGCTTCAGCAGCGGAACACGTCTGGCACTGCGGGATTTGATTCCCTGCCGTTGTAGTGTGTTACTGATGGTGACCTTTGTTACTTTGGTCCCAGCTCTCTGCAGGTCATTCACCAGGTCCCCCCGTGTGGTTCTGGGATCTTTGCTCACCGTTCTCATGATCATTTTGACCCCACGGGATGAGATCTTGCGTGGAGCCCCAGATCGAGGGAGATTATCAGTGGTCTTGTATGTCTTCCATTTTCTGATGATTGCTCCCACAGTTGATTTTTTCACACCAAGCTGCTTGCCTATTGTAGATTCACTCTTCCCAGTCTGGTGCAGGTCTACAATACTTTTCCTGGTGTCCTTCGAAAGCTCTTTGGTCTTGGCCATGGCGGAGTTTGGAGTCTGACTGTTTGAGGCTGTGGACAGGTGTCTTTTATACAGATGATGAGTTCAAACAGGTGCCATTCATACAGGTAACGAGTGGGGGACAGAAAAGCTTCTTACAGAAGACGTTACAGGTCTGTGAGAGCCAGAGATTTTCCTTGTTTGAGGTGACCAAATACTTATTTTCCACCCTGATTTACGAATAAATTCTTTACAAATCCTACCATGTGAATTCATGGATTTTTTTTTCACATTCTGTCTCTCACAGTTGAAGTGTACCTCTGGTGCAAATTACTGACCTCTGTCATCATTTTAAGTGGGGGAACTTGCACAATCGGTGGCTGACTAAATACTTTTTTGCCCCACTGTATACGCTAGACTGAAGAGTTTCCAGCCAGAGGAAGATTAGAAGTTAGATAAATATACATGTACTTTCCTTAAAGTCCTTCTTTGAATATTATCAGGGGTCACAAATCATTCTATCCATGCATGCAGTATTTAAAACAATTTTCACCTGAGTTTGTACTTTAAATGGCCGTGTAAATGACACTACACAGGCATTTTTATTGATAGCCAAGAAGAATCACCAGACACTACAAATGGTGTGCATTTTTTTAAACCTTTAATCAGGCAACAGCGGTCGACAAAATTTAGAGACATATTGATCAGACAGCCAAAGTGCACGTCCTTGGTTGTGATTGACCAGTAAACTGGGAAATGTTTGAGAAAAGTACAGATTGAATAAAATACTGTGGACAGTTTAGCAGAAAGAGCTAAATCAATAAAGACAAAGCAAAGCAAACTGAAATGTTTGATTTTGAGCTGTTTGTCTGCAAACCGAACAGCTATTTTAAAGCTTCTTTTCTGAAGATTTTTTAAAACTTCAAGTTCAGAATCATTTTGATATTCTGGTAGTGTCCAAACAGGATCGTAGAAATTAAACAGCACGACAGAAGGCTTCTAGTTTAATAAAACACAGGCTTCTGTGGACTGGTTTCTTAATCCTGTAATTAAAATGACATTTCAGCAAAATGCAGAGTTTGTACAAAGTCCTTTATTATGCATAAATATGTAACAAACCATAACAGCCTCAAAATTCTGTACACAATTTTACACAGATTAGGACACCTGCTTGTGAATCATACACAAACTGCTATTAACATAATATCACAACACTGCTGGAAACCCACTATTTGCATAGATAGAAAATAAGCACCTTGGTAAAGTAAATTCATACTGTAAACGTCAGTGTTTATTTGGGGTTAAGAAGTACAGTAGGTTTTCTGAGAGTACTTGGCTTCCCCAGTCGAAACTCTTTCTCATTTTTTAAAAACCTAACAGCCTAAAATGCTTTCTGGGCTCAGAACCTCACAGGGTGATTTGTATTCAGTGCACATAAGACTCAGTTTGGCATGCTGTACCTCCAAGTGCTAGTTTCTCTCTCTTCACTCCCAAAGACAAAAGTCTCAGCTGTGCCAAAGAACCGCATCCAGTCAAGATTTGCTGGGAATCTGCCACATTGATGGCTTGCTGTTTCCAGTATACTAGCTACATGAAACAATACTCAGAGGAGCCTGATGGAATTATCTGCGTCATAATGTTATTAATCCAGGACTTTCTTCTTCTTACATTAGATTACTTTTTATGTTTTATTAATTTACAAATAATAATTTAGCTTTAAGCCTATACAGTACCACAATTTCACCTGGACGTTTTTTGGGACTTTAACACCATGACCATAGAGAAACTGTACAACAAAACCTGCCACTCGTGGATTAATTGTGCTGTGCAGGCAGTAACAGAGCTTTGAACGGCTGTTATTTCCTACGTGCCAAAAGTCACTAGCTTATCACTTTAACAACATTACAGTGCAAATAAAACTTAAAGTGTTTCGAGAATGAGTGTACATGATGTGCTCTGTCCTTATTACAACGCCCAGGACAACATTTCGTATTTAAACTGAGCTCACTACTACATTAATGATTACTACAATGTCATTTAGAAATATTAAGAGTGGTACATTAAAGATCATGGCACATTTATCATGGTTAATGTGCCATTTTTTTTTAAAACTATGCAACCTGTTTTTGCTATAACTGCTGCAGCATAAAGTAAAATAAAGGTTTAAAACCATAAAAAAAATGTTCCCAATATCTTTAATAGTATGTTTTAGTAGTACGTCTGTTTCTAAATTACCTGAGGTGTAAATGTAATACATTATCATAATTTAATATTATTATTAATAAAGTAATAACTATTGGGTTTGTTTTTTTTTTTAAACGGCAGATTTCACAGATTTCGCAGCTCTTGGACAGCAGCCAATCTTAAAATATCTAACGGCACTGAATCAGCAGACACATCCACACAGGAATCCATCAGTCAATCAATGACGGGTCTGAAAAAGGTGAGTACAGATCATTTGTGCATTACAGCATCGCACTGGCAGCGCACTCTGCTGACCTCCAAATTCACAGTCAATACTAAAGTGAACACATCGCTTCCTAGACCATCCTTGACATGACACAGGGCATTTCTGTTATCCATACTAAATAGTTTCGCTTTAAAATTTGTAATAGAGTTGGTATTTCAGACAGTCAGGAATGAAACAGTGTAATTAAGCCTCATGTCGTAACCTGATAAGCCATCCAATTATTCTGCAGTGGGTGTCATGACAACAATACGGAGCTCCCTGCTACCTCCCACCTACCACCGCCACAATTATTTTCAGTCGTGATGCCGTGAATACAGAGAAGACCACTTCAACCAGACTGTGGCACAATATAACATGCTCTTGACAACAAACAGCATTTGAGTGGTGGATATAAATAAACCGCACAGTCTAATAAAAAAACAAGAAAACAATTGGAATGTATCATTTCCATTAATGAAAAGAGATGTTTAAGAGAAAAGGAAAAGCATCCTTTAAAGAGGACAGTGTGAACTATGTAACTGAATATAACAAGTAAAAAAAATGAGCGACTCCTGCAGTAGTAAAACCCAGTCATTTAAATCTGTACAATCGTCTAACCTAACGCAAAAGCACACAAGCATCTACACATCCACGTCCCAATTAGTGATATAAAAAAAAGCCCACCTGTGAAAAGCCCTGATTCTAATCATCCTACTTCATTTATAATGATACAATATGTATACATACAGTAAATAGGTACAACTTTGACACTGAAAAAATACAGCATATGGAAATAGGTTTCTTTAGTCTGATTTTGGGCTTGAAACACAGTTTCCATAACCTAACAGCATTAACAGTAACATTGTCTTTATGTACAGTGACAGCTGAATGAATGAGGAGATGCTAAACTCGCCGTATTCCAGTCGGACCGTGATGATCGTTACAGAAATCTCAGCCTGTTACTTTCGAGAGTAAATTCGCATTCATATTTAGCATTTAAGACAGAAAGAAAAACAACTATGTAAACTTTTATGTATGCAGTGCAAACCATAGGCAGATCACTCATTCACCCATAAAAGGCTGCATATGATTAAAATTTGCTTATCTTTTTTTTCTTATTTTGCACAACTACAGATCTTCGGCATAAAGCCTGGGGTGCAAATTGGTAGTGTGGTGAACTTTCAGACTTTAGCTGCTGCATTGTAGAAAACGGAAGGCAGGATTTTGGAATTAGTAGTCACAACAACATCTTACCCTCTGTTAGTTCAATTTTGATCACTGTTAGCATACATTTTTCTATTTATTACAGTTGTAAATTGCCAGAGTAACCATTTTAACATAAAAACAGCTGGTTGTTGTGTGCATCCCTAATGGTCTTGAAGCTTTAGTTACTTAGTGAATACATAATTTTAAACCTGATAATGACACTAAATGCAAAAGGGATACCAAAATACTTTACCTATAAGGAAAAATAAAACATAGATAAAAGGTTCTTTCTTGACCTTGAAAATAACAATCTGGTAACTTTCCCAACATCCAAAGTTCAAGGACTCCTGAAGCTTTCTGCCTTATGTTTCCCAGCAGAAAGATGCACTCGGATTTAACAATTTCTGGGTCCTGTAACAAAAGACGGATGAATAAATTGGTAGTTAAATTCCCTCTTCTCATACATTATCTCTATTATAAATATGATGGATTCCAAACCCCCCCACCCACTGCAAACAATGACCCGATATATAACAAACTGAACCATTCCCATGACAACCTGGCACATCTATCTGCTGGGAAAGGTCACAATAAGTGAATGAAGTGAATACCCCTCAAGCAGTGAGAATTTGGGACCAAAAAACTACGATCATATACAGTTAGCTGGAGATTAAATTTAAGTACTCCACTTTACTTTGTAAATGTTACAAGTATTCTTCTTAAAGAAACATTTCCTTATTGACTGTGTTGCCAGGGAAAAAAAAACCTGACACACACTTTTATATATCTCTGTGTCTAATGGGGCCTTCATCCCCCAAAAGAAATGCTTTGTTCGATACAACAAACTGGATGATTCGTGTAAAACCCATTCAGCATCATGACAGAGTGTTCACTCCAGTGTCTGATGATGACTCCTAACACTGGACTTCCTCCAGCAAGTGCTGTGACTGGCAGCTGTTACTGCACCAAAACAAACAGCAAGATTAGAGAGTACTCACATTTTCAGAAAGCGATAGCAGGCATATATACAGTGCACGCATCTTTGGACTGTGACGTTTGTGCAGTCTTTACTGTAATTTACAAGTGGAATCCACATGTGGAAATGTTTCACAAATTATTACTAAAAGGAGGAGACTCCAAACTTCATCCTGTGTGATTTGCATTGTGTATAAATTTGTGGTCCTTGCTCTCTTCGCTGTGGTGTATTGCACACTGTGTGCACCAAATTTTAAGATGGCAGGAGATGGCTGTTTACACTGAGAGAAGTGGGTTTTGACAGGCAGGCATTCATAGAAATAACATTTCATGATATCAGGGTATTCACTCTGGCTTCTCTGCAGCAGTGACTGAATATCAAATACAGGCTTTCTCATTCAGTTTGTGCACCGGGGAGGGTGATATGTTTTTTTCTTTCTGATTGAGTAAAGCATGCTGTTTTTGTCAGCCTGGGTACTGGAGCGTATGCTTTTTGTCTAATTTCTGTGGTGCTGTACGTCGGGCAGCTATTGCCGGTATGTTATTTAAACTCATTGTTGCAGACAGGCAACAGATTCTCAGTGGAGACCTCCGGGAGACTCAAAGCTGCATTGTCAGAGATGGGTTCGGAGCGGGACTCGGCCAGTCTGACAGAGACAGAGAAAAGCAGAGCATTGCTAGAACATTTTTTTCAGAAGACAAAGGGGTTTACAGTCTATACAAAGGTTTAAAAAACTGACAGAAGAAGGAAGCATATAATGTAGCAAGGTCACAGACACAAACACACAACGCCAGAGGATGTTGATTTGACTCAAAATGACAAAGAACAAACGGGAAAAGGGAGTGCTAGTGGATAAAGTGCAGCGTGTGAGGTCGTGAGTGGCAGACAACAAGAAAATTCAGTGTTTTTGATGTTGTTCGGAAAAACACTGGCAACACTGAAAACAAAAGCCAACTCCAAAATTTAACAGAAGCGCTACCCTCATTTATTTGGTATATTATATTTTAACAATAAACATTTTTCAGCACGCCAATGGCTTTGATGTGCAACTTAATGATTAAAATTATATCATTCACTCAGTCACTTTTTTTGCACTGGTGATGGACAGGAT
Organism: Aulonocara sp. 'chitande type north' Nkhata Bay; assembly: GCF_057382095.1. NCBI lineage: Eukaryota > Metazoa > Chordata > Actinopteri > Cichliformes > Cichlidae > Aulonocara > Aulonocara sp. 'chitande type north' Nkhata Bay. Next base: position 9,400,159 of record NC_141358.1, read on the forward strand.
GACAGACGAGGTCAGGCAGGAGTCTCCGTGGGCTATGACGTTTGCAGATGACACTGTGATCTGCAGTGAGAGTAAGAAGCAGAGTAAGAAGAGTCTGGAGAGGTGGGGGTGTGCACTGGAGAGAAGAGGAATGAAAGCCAGTAAAAGCAAGATGGAATACGTGTGTGAATGAGAGGAGACAGGTGACCGAAGGATAGCAGCAAGAGTGAAAGGGACGGTTTACAAAGTGAAACCTGTTGAGGTATGGTTTGGTAATGGTGGCACCAACAAAAAGACAGGAGGTTGAGATGAAGATGTTAAGATTTACATTGGGCTGGACCACTAACCAAGGAAATGTAATATTAAAATTAATATTGAAAAACAGATTTTAAGTAATAGTTTAATCCTAATTGAAATCAAAATAATCTTTTCAGGTAAAAACAAACAAACAAACAAAAACTTTAATGTGGCTCTGAGCGTAATATCATCTTCTTATTAGTGGAGTCACATACGTCCAGAGGCCAGTGCTTTCCCCTTGCAGAGAGCAGATTGGACTGGGATAATAATAGTTAGGATTTTTCACATTAGGCCTGAAATAAGGAGGCAGAGCAAGCATGTACTGTCCTAAAACAATACATTTATCACATCACTTACCAGTGTCTGTCTCCTCTGTTTCCATGTTGCTGCATGCCAGATACAAGACAGAAGAAATCAAGACAAAGTGAATCAGTGCTGAAGGTTAGGATAAGTGAAGAAAAGGTGATAGGAACTGTTCCGGTAAAGGGCATCAGGAGTGTACATGAACACATTGTGAAGTGAGCTGCCCCACTTTCACCATGCAGTTAGCAAAGTGACACACAAAGAAGCCTAAACTAAACTAAAAAGAACACTTCAGATTTCAATGGGGAGAAGTACTTCAGTGCTAAATCGGCTGTTACACAGGGTCGCCGTTCATTTATGAAATTTTAAATACCATAAATGAATCATTTTAATTAAACCAGTTTGAACTGAAGCTGAAGTCAATAGTTGTGAGCACTTTTGGCTCTGCTAAAAATAGATTTTTTAATGAGGTCTAAATCCTGACCTGTGCAGCTAAGTGTTAATTAAAATTATTCTACTGAAGTTGGTTTAACGGTATCAGCTGCAGCTCAACTCGCAAAACTACAAAGTGCTACCAGTGACCCCTAGAGGTCATGCTGCTGCTTACACCAAAGTGGATTAAAGAGATTTAAACTGAATCGCCAAACCGCAGACCAATAACGTGACCCCGATGCTATATTTAAACAAGCGCACTCGTAGATATACCAGGAAGCTGAAGAGGCACTGGTGATGGAAACTTACTGCAGTGTGTGCAAGAGATTCAGACAACCACCCAACCCCAAACCAAACAGACAATTCCTATACAAACACCTAATGTTATGAGCTATACAAAGTTAGAGCAAGAGTAAAGCAAGAGTAAAATACTTCACCAAAAACATTTTTAATGGGTACTAGCAAAATTCTTTGCCCCTTAAAGACAACCCTGACTGCTTCCCCAGTACCCTTAATGACGAGTTTTGACACCTCATAATATATAAAGACATGGTTTAAGACCACTAGAATAGTTTCTGGGTTTTTTAAAGGGTAGCTGTAAAGGCAGAGACTACCTTCACTAACATTTGAGGCAAACCCAGTCATTCTGTTGTATAAGCAGGCCTGAAATATAACAGAAACCACTCAGTTCACAAAAGAGCTTTTTCTATTTAACAGTAAATCTTTGGCAGTTAAACATACTTACATTTTGGGAACCAAAGGGCTAGAGAGTAGATAAACAGCAGAGACATTTTAAAACAGAGTTCTCCTTGAACATATGAAGAGCCACAAATAAAACCCTCCTCTGTTGTATCTAAAGGCATTCCCGAAGTCACATACAACATTAAATAGGTGTGATAGCCATGAAAACTCAATGTCACCCAGATTCTTCAGAGTTTCAGGCCGCGTCTCATTCACCAGTGCTGTACCACAACTGCAGCGCTTGACATCCTTGCTGACCCCTGCAGAGCACGTTCACTCTAAACACTTCAAACTCCTTTAGTGCGACTCCCAGGACGTCAGATTTAGTAGACGTTTATCTAGAGTTTCACCTACCCACTATTTGACAACTGTCCCCATCCCTGCTGAGAAGTGCCTGAGTGATGACCTGCTTTCCTTTTCTGCTCTCCACGCATGTAAAAGCAACTTCCACAGAAACACACATGCAGAAAATCCCTTCGTCGAATTTACTCATTTGCTTTCCCCAAAACTTCCGTTAGCCACAGGCAGCACAGCTTAACGAGTGCAATGTCTTTAATGTGTGCAGCACCATCTTTCTGTAGCTCTTCTCTGTCTTTGTAGACAGATTTTACAGAGCTGTAGGATGTATACACAGTCTCAGAGACTGAAAGCTGGCTACACAACGAAATTAAGAGTCATGCAGACAATCATACATTTTGTGAGCTGCGAGTTTTCAGAGTGATCAAGTGCATTAAGTAGTAACAGGTGAAATATACTATGTTTATATATTTAATTTAAAAGATACCCAATTTAAAAATTGTGTATCTGCATGCAAGGATTTGTAACAATCAGGCAGAATTGGGGGTATTCCTTTGACGTGTGACTTTTTCATATCCCTCATGTCTCATTTCACCTGAGACTCACATTCCTGTCTCTGCAGGTATCCTACACCTATAAAAAGTCAATTTTACAAGCTGTCACACATCGTGGTATAAGCGCTGTATCGTAATCCTAGTTCAGTGACAAGGTGTTGATGCATTGTGGAGCTCCCGCACTGGTTTGAGCTGGTGTGCTCCTGAAACCTCTGTCTGAGAAAGTGGTGATCTTGTAGCAATCAAAGGAGGTTGCTTGTTCCACATGATCTCTATGAGTCAATTATGCTTGATGTTTAGAACAAGCTTACAGCTTTAAGGGTGCATGTTGTACAGTGATGCCCTATAAAACAAATAATGTATATTTATGGAAACCTATGAATAAAAATTCAGTCAAATTCACCTTTTCAAAAAAGGTTGGCCATTGCGTATAGAGCTAAATAATAATACAGATTTTCAAAACAAAACGCCACATGTCATTAAAAATAAACACACAAATAAATAAGGAAATAAATTCCTCCTTTTAATGTGAAAACAACACATTTCACAGAAGCTGGGTGAGGGGTGATGAAAGACTGGAAAGTTTTTTTAATGCATTGGTGTGTACAGCAGTAACAGCATATAAATGTTTTTGGAGCAACACATGCTGTGGTGTATACATTTTTCAGGAAAAGCCTGGAATATTTCATCAAAAATGCTGATAACACCATTCTGCATGTACTTCAAAAGAGCGGCTCAACAGGAAGAGAACCAGGGTGTGCAGCCTGGAGTCCAGAGCTATCACCCCTTTAAAACATTTCATAAATTATGAAATGAAAAATAAGGCAAAAGAGTATCTGAACAGCCTCGGAGAAGCTGAGATTCTACAAGAAGCAAGAAAGGGAACATATTTTCTTTTCAAGACAACAGAATCTGGTCTCCTCAAGTTCACAGAGTTAAAAGAACAGTTAAATGATAATTACTATATTATTACTATACAGTAGTAGCACTATTTTCTTTTTTCTTTTTTTTTTTTAAATTGAAACACGTTTATCTTGTAAATAAGACACTAAGTCTCAGTGGGATTACCTGTAAAAATAAGGTTGAATAAAATAAAAGACAAATTTGCAGAATTCTGACACTAAATTTGGTGGAAAGGTGCCTCTCACACAACGGTCATATTAGTGGAGGATTCACTACAAAGTGAAACAGCGCAGCATAACTCCAGAGTGTGTAACTTGTAACTTGCAGAAGGTCTTTTGCATGAGTCAGATCATTTCTAAAGCTTTGAATTTTTCACACAACTCTTTGGAGATCAGATAATCCCACTCAACTATTCACAGTAAGAAATTTTGATTATGCCCACCCAAACCTTTGCATGCCACTGTGAAAATATCTTAAGACAGCTGCTTTGAATATCAAGTTATTTCACCAGTTTCAATGCCATCTTTTAGACCAAGGTACCTTGGAAAATCACGTTTATCACATTCGCCTGCTTATTTCAGTTTCTATGTGACTTTCAATATCTGTTTTCAAAAGAAAAGATATTTCATCCAAAGACTCAAAGGCCCTCAGTGTAACTCAGGAGCTATTCAACTGTAATCAAAAGGCAATATTCATTGTCACAATGTGTTGAATACATTTGTTTCTTATGGTAGTATTTAAATATTAGTGTGCATAAAACAAGAAAATCAGATTTTATTCTCATTAGCGCTCTGCAGAATTACAGTCACGAACAAAGCTCACCTTGAGAATGCATCCTCAAGTCCATCTTCCACATCCTGTTGAGACACAACAATAGGACTCAGTCCACGTTCAAAGTGCTTCAAGTTATAATCCTGCTCCTTCTGTACTTTCAAGCATTTGTGCATCTGCACTGAGCCAGGTGCTTGCCTGTTTGCTTATTCACATAAATGAACTGCTACTGAGGAATCAATCTGTGAAAATAGATTCTCTTAATCCAGTCACAGATGCAACTCAATTAACAGTCACAGTAATAGATATTTAGTACAATATGAGAAAGTACCCTGGAAAAATACCCCACTTAATAAGCACGGACAGATGATAAACTGCACAACTGCAGCAATAAAATGAACTTGAACCAGCTTGAACCAGGTCTCGTTCAGCCACAGGATCATTTCTCACTGAGAGGAAAGGCACATCAGGGAAAAATGTGCATCATCGGGATTTCCGTGTATGAGATCAGTGTATATGGGAGACATTCGTATGGGTATGGTGTCACCTAGTGTTGAAAATCTGCAACTGAACACCAGATTATATACAGATGTGCAATAAATGTATAAAATTAGCTCCCATTATTTTATACTTTGCACCTATTTATTACGTTTTATAGAGGATAAATGGCAGGATATGACCAATAATCATGCTATACTATTCCTTCCCACTTTTACATTTTAATCTTTTTTTCCACTGAAATTTAAAGTTTCAATTTTTTCCATTTAAATTTGGCTCATGTAAAGAAGAGGTCCATGGATATATTCATCATTCTAGTCCACTTATTCGGTTTAAAAGTTTAAAGCACATTTAATAGAAAGACAACATCAAACTAAGTTGAAATGATACATTTTACATGAAATAAACATGGTTTAAAAAACTAAAAACAAATATTATGTATGAACATTTAACAGTGGGATTATTTGATTGTGAAAGGAAGGCTATTGCAAAGCCTTGGAGCAGCAACCACAAAAGCGCAATGTCACTAACCACTAACCCCAGTATTTAAAAGCAGCTGGTTTGAGGATTTAACAGACATAGTGATATATTAGGAGTGGAGAACTTCTGAAATGTGCAGTACCCAAATGCTGAAGCAGGCATGGATTTATAGGCAAAAGGAGCAGACATTAATTCTGTATTTGACAGGTAGCAAGAGCACGCAAGCTAGCAATGATGTAACGCTTTAAAGCTGACCTACCCAAGAGTCATGTTTGATTGGTCGCCTTCGAGTAGGGTTACTACGAGGTGAGGGCGAGCTGAGCGAAGCAGAGAATAAGGGCCTCCGGAGCTTTTCCTCCATCCCACTGGGCTTATGTGTCTCTGGATCTATGAGAGATGGCAGGTGCTTATGAGAGGCTGCCAAACAATAAAGCAAAAGAGCAGGAAGAAGGAAACATAGAGGGCAGAGTAGAGACAGGCAGATGAGAGGTAAAGGACAGACACATCCGGACGCAAAGGAAAGGAAGAGCTGTCAGATTTCAAAGAGGTGAAACAACATTTCCAGCCCGTGGCACTCAAAAACTTCTTCATGACAGGCACAATTTAAATCATCTCTGTAAAACTTTAATGCATCTGTCCGTGTAGTTATTCCAAAGGTCCTTGAGGCTTTCACACCAGACTTTCTCTATGTCCTCAGGCCACTACCACTGGGAGCAGAGCAAATTTTAATTGAAAGAATCTGGGAAAACCAGGCTGCGACTAACAATGGATGATTAAGTCTCATTTTGTAAGTCTGCTGACCCTCTGAGGTCAGGAAAACATTTTGACCTATAAAGAATAACCTATAAATGTCACAGTCATTAGAAGGCGCTTAAAATTCACTGTTTCCCTGAAGGGTGATTTGCCCTGAGCGTGTATGACAAGTGACAGATGACTGATACATTTGTGAGAGAGCAGTGTCAATCAAAAACTTAAAAGCCAAAATTGTGATAGACTTAGTATAACTGAAAAGGTCATTTAAGATCATCATAGGACTGACTTGCAGTGACTTCCACTTAGTCACGATGAGTTGAAACGGATAGGTTTGTGCAGATGAAACAAATCAGCATCTTATTATTGCTTCACTTCAATAACACAGCATATTATTTTCCCAGCATTAATCAGATCCCCGTGTGCAGACTGATTTCAAACGCGGATCTTGAGAATTGATTACAGAAGCAACAAACCTGAAAAAAGGGTTTAAGAGAAAAGACACTCTTTGGCATTCTTGCTGAGAGATAGATGAGAAGATTGACGCCACTTTCTCGTCTCGACAGTAAATATTGTGCGACTCAAAAAGACAGCTGCAAGTTAGCAGAGCGTAAAAAGTGGAAACTGCAGGAAACTGTCAGCCGTGACGCATGATGAATTCTAATTTTCTGACATGAAGGCCCCAAACAGCTTGAGCAGCGTAGATCAAAACTTTCAGCTGTTTTAATGTGTCGTCTGCACCCAAACACAGAGTGGTTTAAAAAAGAAAACGTAATGCTGCACATCCCTAAAAACGCTTTTATCTTCTGAAACATGTTGCCTGCCTCAAATTCATTAAAAATCACATTTTTTCAACATTTAAAAAGTTGTATTTGTACCATTTTCAATAAAATTAGAGCAATAATAAAGATTTAAGTCATGACCTTATTTTGGAAAGCAGATTGTGTAATCAGCCTCTGTCATATCTTAAAGACTTCATAGTACCTCATTATCTTAGCACAGAACTTCTCTCTCAGACTGCAGGCTTATTTGTAGTAAGTGTTTCAAAAGTTTTCAACAGTAGAAAGAAAAAGTCGAATCCTGATAAATTTTGGAGTTAGGGCTGGATCAGATTACCCTGAAGCATCTCATTGTTATACTGCAACAGGCTTGCAGGCTATCCCATGATCCACTGAGTGTTTCTTCTTCACTCACCTCTTTTAACTCTCTGTGTGTTTATACATCACTACTATTTAATCATTAGCAACTATTAAACCCGGGTTCTATCTGCTCTCTTCTCCCCTCACCCCCAACTACTCATGGCAGATGGCTGCCCCCTCTCTTAGCCTGATTCTATCAGAGGTTTCTTCCTGTTAAAATGGGGTTTTTCCTTCCCACTGTCACCAAGTGCCTGCTCGTCGAGGGTTGTCTGGTTGTCGGGGTTTCTTTTTAATACTGTAGGGTCTTTATGTTGTAATATAATTAATATAACACACCTTGGCACAATATTGATTATGAATTCAACAGAATTTTTATAATCCCCCCCCCCCCCCCGGTTTTATGGTGATGTGTCAGACTTGTTAAAAAGCAAAGAAAATGAATTTAATTTGGATTTGTTGCTATTTCTAATATTGAGAACTAGATAATTTGTTAAATCACATTAAAACAACTTCACAGTTAACACAGTATTTAACATTCTGCTGTCTTTTACCTTTCACTAATATGGTTATTTCTTGTTCGATATGCGGGGACACAATATGGATGAGGACACAATAAAATGAAGTTACCTGCTGGGACACACTGAGCGTCCGCTGCCTCCGTCTGCCCATTGCTTGCTGCGCACGTACAGCAGGTCCTGGCCTTCTTGCTTTTGTCTGTGAACCAAGAAGCTGTTTCAAACTCTTAGAAAATAACAGACTCCAACTATACTTGAATCTTTCATTTATGCACAGACAATTTAATGTCCACAAAATGCTGAGTATAAACGTAAGTTCCAGAGTCATTTCCTCTTTGTTCAGGGAACTTACCTTCCTGAGCAATCTCCCAAAGATCTAAGGCCACTTTAAAGGCCTGGGCTACTGTTAATGTTACAGCCTGAGCCTGGAAAGAGAATAACACAGAGAAACTAGATGAAATTAAATTATTTTTAATAATGGGTATTTGATTTTGTGATAAAGAAGATATTTTAACTTTTTCTTTGCATAAGAGTGTATCTATTGTGATAGATTTGTCAGAAAGCAGTATTTTTTTAATACTAACCACAGAAGTAAATCTCAAGTATCACTAAGGAAACAGCCACAAGATGGAGCCACACGCCACCCATTGTTATGTTGCACTTAGAGTTCACAATTATTGGTCCTGAAACAAACTGAGCATCCTCCTAAAGTCTGACAACATATATCCAACACATCAGTCTAAATCCAGGTATATACAAGAAACCCACGGCACTGCAGACTTACAATTTTCTTCTTTTGGCAGAGAAAGGCATGGCACTCTAGAGTCTCGTTGAACTGACTCTGTGAAACATATGCAAAGACCTTATCCTGAGTTTTATCTGCTGTGCAGTATGAGATTCTGTTTTAAAGGAAAGAGAGAAATATGAGAGAGAACAGAATTTTATTGCAGTGTAGCAGTTCCATCAATTCACATGATATACAGTCAGTTACAACGGCTCTACATATTTCAGCCAAGCACATAAATAAAGCAATATCTAGTCCTTACCAGGTTTTAAAAATAGGTGAATAAAACTAAGATCATTAACAACACATGACATAAAACACCATGTTATTTTTATTTGACAAAAATGGAGCAAAATGCAGAAGGAACGCAGGAAAAACGAAGATGATTTAGTAGTTTAGTAGAACCACATTTGATAACGATAACTTAAAGCAATAATTTTCTGTCTCTCACATTGCTGTGGAAGAATTTTGACCATCCTTTACAATGTTTTCTCAGTTCATTAGGTTTTGTTTATACACAGCAAACCTAAGGACTTGCCAAAGCATTCCAATGAGGTTGCGGTCTGGACTTTAATTGGGCTACTGCAATGACTTGATTTGGGTTTTTTTTTTTTTTTTAGCCATTTCTGTTATAAATTTGTCCCTTTGCTTTGAATCATCATCCTGTTGTATGGCCATATGTAAGCCACGTTTTAGCCATTAGACAGATTGCCTCACATTTGACTTATTATTGACACATTTGACATTGGTATGCAGAGGACTTCATGATCAGTAATAACTAAAAGGTGCCCAAAGACCAAATCATCACCCCTCCACCACTGTGTTTGACAGTTGGTGTAACATGTTTGTGCTGATATGCTCTGTTTGGTTTTCACCAAACATAGTGCTGTGCAAACATCTCGTCTATCCAGAAGTCTTCTGTTTTTTTCCAATGCAGCTTTCTTGAATGTTTTCCACTTGGGAATATTCCTTCTCGCTGCAGAATGATGGCCTGTTTTTATAATTGGCCTTAAAACACTTCCCAGATTGATGATCACCAACCGTTCATTCATTGCTGCAGTCTTCCCTCCTTGGCATTGTATTAACACATAGCTGAATGTTCTAAACCATAGAACTACCAAAATTTCTGATTTCATGGGAGATGCTAACATTTACTGATAACCAGTTAACAGTGGATTAGCAGCACGCAGCTGCTACTTACAGTCTTAACTCCTATGGAAGCGGTAAGGGTGTAATATCTCATGTGTTTCTGTTCATCTAAGGTTGTATTTAGTTAATTTTCAGACCCAGTGCGGACCATATAATGTTTTTTAATTATGTTCCGATATGTAAAACCTTAAGAGTTTGAATTTTGCCATGAGTGTACATCCATTTATAATGAATGATACACGAAAAAGTACAAATAGGAAGGCTTTAGTGTCACACATGCGACACAAAGTACACAACATTACCTACTAGTCCGCACTGTGAATGAAACCTCGTAGATCAAGGTAAGCTGCACTGCCTACATGTCAATTAAGGCTGTAACTTTGCGGTTTACTTTTTGCATATGCATGAGCACACCAGTCACAGCACCAGAGCAATGGATATGAATAATATGCTGATTGAGTCCCACAGCTGGGCAAAGACAAATGAGCAGCAGTGACATCCATAAGTGAGTTGTGCTTGAAGCTGTAGGAACTTCAGAGTTTGGATGGAGAGAAAGTGTTTCATGCCGAACTCGAATGTTGATAAAATGTTACCTTTAAAGACTGAGCTTGTCGATTAACCCTGAATTTTCAGCAAAGGAGCATTATTTACACTTTTGTGATGAAAATGATAGAATTATTCAAAGGTAAAGGACTTTTTAAAAAAATATTATATTCAGATCAACTGTTTGCTGTTCCTCATTTTTTATCTGAGAGCATCAACCACTGCAGGAAGGCATTTGAAACTGCAGTAAATCTGCTGAAGATTTTCTGAAATAACCTCCCTGACAGTTACATAATATATTGCGAATTCTTATCAACCGCAGAAAAATGTCCCCATCATGTGGGTATATATTTTTTTTTTCCTCTGAAACATTTAAATTTCTACCATCAGTGGAAAATAGAAAGTCTAAGATTACAAATTGATCTCCACTGTGATTGTATTGCATTTGAAACCTCATTCCCAGCAGTCACACTGAATCCACTATCTGGTTTTCAAGAAATCCAATTGTCTGCAAATCCAGCCACAGCCTCGGCCCTGTGATTTTCAATAGTTATCTAAAACCCAATCCAGACAAAGTCCACCAAGCCATTTTGTTCTCCCACAGCAGCTTGTTTGGGGCTCACTGAGGCAACAAAAGCAGTGAATTTCCTTTGTCAGATTTTACACAGGCTATTAGAAGCTGTATTGATCTTCAGTCACTCTGTGTATATGCGATGGTTACCTGAATCGGCAGCATGCGTCATTTGTTTGTTGCCTTAAATAGATATGCAAATTAGCCACGGTAAACGTTGCACTTGACCTTTTTCACTATAATTAAAAACAGCACAACAAGGACAATTAGGGGCTCCTTCCATAGAGCCGATAGCAGAACTCTTCGACACGAGCTATGTTGCTATTTTTTATATTCATGCTGTCATCATCATCACTGGAGAAAAGAGAAAGCTCTGGGTTGATGGCTGTATAATCTGCCATCATTAGAGCAAATTGTAAACTACGTGCAAAGGGGATTTGTGGATGGCTGAAACTCATTTGCTACCCCAATTCAGAGGTGGGGGTTGGGTGGGTAGTGGTGCTAAAAATGAAGTTATGTATTAGATCAAACAACAACCATGAAATCAACAGCGCTCACTACTCCATCTCAGATTGTTTGCTGGCTTGCACCACTGATGCATGACCCACATAGCAATGCCCAGGATACCCAGCTTTGCGTATTACCCCCTCTCCCGAAGCGCGAACTTATATTTGGGGCCGTAATTGCATAAAAATGAGCAGGGAAAAGTTGAAAGGGTTGACCTATTTAAAATTAGAAAACAAGAATGACGAAACTCAAGTACTACTCAATACAACTCAATTATCATCCTATTGAGATAGTATGTGCTTTTAATTAACTTCATATATTTTCCACAAGATGAATTTCACTTATTTTAAATATTTAAGCATCCACATGCCTTCATAATTCTTTGTGTTCTCAGAATTTTATTTACTAAATAATATGCTCCCTTCAAGGCATCTCCTTGTGCACATCTGGATCGCTTCTAGCAAACATAGATTTCCATTCTTACCACTACACTGCATCTGCTATTTCGCAATCGACTTGCAAGTACAGAAAACACTACTGATGAGAAATTATCCTGACCTGTGTCTAAAGGTAACAAACGGAGCACAACCAAGAGCATAGCAATCTTTATTTTGGATTATGCAAGTTAAGCCTGTCAGTGACCCAAAAATTGTCTCGTACCATGCTTTCATCATGTTGCAACTATTCACACCACACTCAAAAACAGTTGTTTGGCCACACCAACACAATCCCTACTAAGCTACTGCCCTACTTGCCAGATTTGGCTCGCGCAAAATGAGATTTATTTTGAAGAATCATTATTTTGATCTAGTGGCGGACATCCAGCGCACATGCAACTGATCAGAAGGGGTGATCTAAAAATAACTGGGGCTTAAAGGAAGCAGACCCTGAAGGCGATAGCAGCTAAAAATTACATCAGGCGTGTTGTGTTTTTTGCATTTTTCTCGTTTCTTTCTTTTGCTTTTTAAGGACTGATCTGCTAACCTCAGAAAAAGTTCTATGAATAGAATTTAAATCAGTAACTGCAGCATTTGACATTTTATTTTTATTTAATGGCAGTATCTAAGCTTTAGCTGTTCTTGACATATTTTTAAAACCTTTTTTAACCTTATTATGAAAAAAAATAAAACTTTTTCACAGTAAGTCTTTAGCTTTCCCAGAACAATGTGCTGTAAGCGAAATATTAAAATAGGTCAGTGCACACGCAGTGCATGTCTTGCAAGTCAGTGACCCCAAAGCTGTTTGTGCATCAGTTATGATTCACATTACTAATATTATTATTTTGCACTGGACTGTCCAAAATCCCAATATCACAATAATCATATTAAGAAGCACATGCCACATTGACTTCTACTGTCAACAGCATAAAAGTCAGACTTATACATATAGTTACATGTATTCATCAACAAAGAGGCCTCTGTCCAGTGAATGTACATGTAAGATTTAATCCATGTGCCAAAGACACGTTTCTTCTATTTATAAAAACTCTTAAGAAAACTTTTTAGTCATTACAGGATAATAAGTGTCAGACGTGCGGCGCAGTGGATCTTATTTTCAATACAGGCCTTCAGGTTTAAAGAACAACAGGAAAAAAAAACAACCTGACAGTATCGCATAGTTCCCGCTAAGCTTGAACAACAGAAGCTGAGCTGTCAGTCGCCATCATATCTCCAAAGGGGCTGTCTGGACTGCAAGCCTTTGATCTTCTTACTGTGTACCGCACCGGTATTTGTGAGGCAGCGAGAGAACGTCATTGGATATTATTTAAATATTTACAGTACAAAGCCTGAATAGATCTTCACACATCAAAGCCTCAAACCTTTCATACGCTGAATGAAACAGGTCTGCTGCTTAATTCGACAGTGATAACTTCTGTTCAATTTTCAACTTAGCAATACTATAAAAAAGAAAGAAAAAGCAGTGGGTTTTTTCATCTTTAAATAAAATGATGAAAGAAGCCATGTTTCCATGAATGTTTAGGATCACTGTTACACCCAATATCCTCAGCTTAGAGATCGTACAGACACATGTCAGAACCACGTGTATCATTACAAGGTGCGTTGTCAGTCTGCATTTCAGCTCTGCTTTTCTGACCCGTATGCTCTGCTAATTGATATGCTGGCTGTTCCCTGAGAGCTCTTGTCAGAATATGAATCAGCAACGCTAGCCCAGATGGAGTCTGAACACCCTCACAATGTTCTCTGCTGGGAGCATCTTCTGTCTGCATGTTTTAAACAAAGCATGTTTTTAAAAGGATGACAAACATCGATTACTGTATTGGCGTTGAATATCTGGATTTTTCTACACCGGCGCACATAAAGGCCTCTCCAGAGTGTCAGTACTCAAAAACAAACCAGCCACTTGTCTACTGATCCAGTAAGTGGCTGCATTAATCAAACTCCCACATCTTCTCCTACACCTGCAGATCTGCAAATCTGTGCATGACCCAGTAACAGAAAACACACAGATTACTTATATTTTGAACTAAACACAGGAAGATTTCTTCATCACTGATTATGGTTCAAACATCTATAGGAATCCTTTGTTAGAGACTGATCTAAGAACAAGAAGCTGTAACTTTAGCCTAGCATAAAGACTGGAGGTAAACAGCTAACCTGGCTCTTCTTGATAGAAAGCTGTCAAACCAAATAGGTTCTGACATTTAATTTGGATTAACTGGATCTGGTGAATCTTTGGACCCCACCTAATGTGCACTTTTGAAAATTGTGTTTTGTTAGAAGCAGAAAATTTGACTTCTCCCTAATAGGAACTCTGCTTCATTATCATATCAATGGATGTTTTCCACTTCCTTCCTTATATATAAGCTCCATCACTGATCTGTAAACTACTGACAGGTATTATCATTACAATCCAGGGTTATGCCTGAGGTAGAAAATCATCTATTCACCTCCTGTGTGGTGTAATCCTTCACTGCTGTTTGCAGTTAGACAACAGCAGCTCTGCAAATCCGGGAACATCAAGCTTGTGACAATAAGCTTTAACCCTTTAACATCAAAGTATACAGGCTACCTGGACTTATTTTTTAATTTTGGCTTTAAAATTGCAAAATAATTATCATCTTTCAGGAACCACTTAAATTTTCTCTATAGCGAAAACATTTCAGCAGTTATGATAATGTGAAGCGCACTGAGATTAATTTTCTGTGTTCAGACAGAGGACCTTGTGAAAGCTTTGTGCTACCATGACATGCCGAATATCCCCATAAAGCTCGTCTTCTCTCATTTCAGAAACCCTTTTAATTCTGTCTCTGGCACAAATGGTAACAGAGTTATGATCATTTAAAAAGTGCCAATGAGGGGGGGGTGTTAAAAGCTATTGGATATTTTGAAACTGTAAAAAGTGAAATTCCACCCATACAGGTTAGTATTGCATTGTTTTGGGTGTGGATGGGTGCAGTGGGAGGGTTATGGGTGCTGGGATCCTATTTTCTATGCCATGCACAATGCCCTCCTGTCTGTTTTCTAAGCTTCCCCTGAGGGGAAACAGACTGGCTTTAACCCAGTGTGAATCCAAAATTAATTCTACAAACACACAAATTTACATACACACTCACTGTGCAAGTTACATCCACAAAGTCACAATGTGTGGACATATGTGCACATAACTTGTGTATCTAACTCCCCCTGTGGATGCTACGCACTCTAAACACAGTCTTGATTTGCTTGATTTGAATTCTTTCACACTCTGCTTGCTTTCTTGGCCAACAAATGGATTATGTGCAGCAAAAAAAAAAAAAAAAAAGATACGAGGGGGTGGGGTGGCTACAAGGAAGTGGAGGTGGGGGTGGGGTTCCATAAAATCTTCAGTCAACCCGAGCACGGCATGTGGTCCTTCACTGAGTCCTGTATCATATCTCGGCAAACAATCGAAGCTCGAGTTTCAGTCTAAGAACTCTGTTGTCCTGTGTTCAAAGCTCAGTTTAAGATAATGAGCATAAATAGGAGCTTTTTTTTCCTTAGACAGTATAAAGGAAAAGAGGAGAGAAAAGAAGGAGATCAAAGACGAGGCAGGTTTCACTAGCCTGTGGTCTGTTACTGCTGATAAGGTAGATCAAGAGGGGATCCAGAGCTACACCTGCACACACATCGATTCACCTTCAAACACATGCGTCTTTTATCAAAGCTTGTTCTGTAATCACAGTCCAGCCATATGATATTTAGACTGTAATCCCCAACAACAAGAGGCCAAGGCTGTATTATAGAATGCTACCCAGAGAGAAGCCAGCCAAACATATCATATCCACACACACACACACACACACACACACACACACACACACACACACACACACACACACACACACACACACAAAATGGGCTGATTTACCCACTTTCTGTTATGTTTTTGTTGTAATTGGTTTCCTTTACCCTTTGGTGCCAGGCAAAAGAAGATATTTCATTACCCTATTGTTCAACATTTAGTCCAAAATTGATGTGATACAACAGATAATCATCTTGTGATGTACCCCTAATTGACCCACTCACCACAGCTCTGAGCAGAAAACTGCTTAGTTTAATGCTGCAAAAGAAGCACGGCAATGGACAGAAGGGAAAATGACCTACATAGAAGGTCAAAAAATGAAGCCATATCATAACAACAACAGCAACAAGACTTATATTAAGAGCATTATATCAAAGAATGGCTGAACAAAGAATAAAATAAAGGAGAAATAAAATAGCAGCAAATTATTATAGAAAAGAGGGGACAAACCAATGACCTCTTGTAAAATGAATTAAAAAATAATAATTTAAGTGAATTTGAATTTAAATTGAGTTTGGTACAAATGAGTTCTCTGCTGGAGTGTTTGTCTCATTCAGTTCCAAATCCCTGCAGGTGTATCTGCTAACTCTGATAGCAAACTAGTATATTACATGCACACGCTGCTTGGGAAGTTTGAACCAATGCTGGTACCTCTGCAAGGTTGTAGTCCACTATAATGTTTTCCACTTTAATCAGTTTATATCTAGAGCACAGATAGACAGAGAGTACATTGTAGCAGTACAGTAGAGCCTGAGAGGAACTGTTTCTGATAATGAATGTCAACTTTTATGAACCATGCTGATTGTTCAGTTTTTGGGATTTTTTTTTTTTTTCTTTTTAAGAAAAGGGCAAAAAATTGAAGTACAGGAAAATGGGGTAAGGGAAGTTCTCTGGGAAACATGAGTATTAAAAAAAATCTTAGTAATCAATCACTGTTGTGGACTAACAGGTTCAGGATAGAAATGCGATGGCCGTACCTGTAAATGGAGACATTCTCTATGAGGTCTGTGGTTTCTGTGTCTGTGATAACGATGCCTTTCGGTGAGACTGTCAGTGTTACTTTCCGAAACTTCTTTGCACCGGCTCTGGCCTGTGGATATTGAACACAAAACATATACAGTAATGTGCAAAAGTCTTGAGCCACCCCTCATTTCGTCCAGTGAACCAGACTTTATTGACATTTGTAATGTGGTCTTGAACAACAGTTCTCCAGGCTTTCTGAAGGTCTTTCAAAGTTTTGGAATGTTTGTTGCTTTTTCACTCATTTTCAGTCCAGTCCTTGTACCTGACCATTTTCAGAGGATTTTTTTTCTTTTTGTTAAGATGCTTAACTCTCAAATATATATTTTTCAAGCATAAAGAGGTACCCAACTCAAGGGATGAACCTGTATCGTATGTACAAAAATAGACAACATAGCAAAGAAGAAACTTCAAGCAGTCTTTTTAAAGTGCATCTTTAAGCACTTTGTTACTAGTAGCCTGTGCCATTTCTTTAGTTGACATGAAATAGTCATTTTGTACAACCAATCAAGAGCAGGTGAAGAGTATATGAAGGTCATGTCTTTAAGAAATAGAAAGCAATCCATCAAAGACCTGACACAGGATCTAAGAGATGGATATAGCCCTTCAGTTGATCCGTCTACTGTTCTCTCAAGCCTCATCAAAGATGGTTGAAATGGAAGTGTGGCTGTATTTATGCCAAATTAAATCAGTGGCAAGAGTTCTGATGGGGTGATGAATTCAAAGTGACATTTTTGGTTCAAATTTCTGTCAACGTGTACGGATGAGGTCAGGAGAGAGGTACAACAGTGAGTATCTACAGCCAGCTGTAAAACACCTTGGAGGCTCTGTCATGGTTGCATTTTAGCCAGCGATGTTGGAGATCTTGTCAAAATGAATGCAATTATGAACGCAGAAAAATACAGTCAGATTTAGATCCAACATGTAATATCATCTGGAACGTGTCTCAATGGCATGTTCCAGATAGTATTTTTGCACGACAACAATCTCAAACTCGCTATAATAAAAGTATACCAGGATAAAAGAACAGACAATGAAACACTACCTTAATATTGTTGAGGCAGTGTGGGATCATCTTGATAAAGAATGGAAAAAAAGGCAGCCAAAATCCAAAAAAGAGCTTTGAATGTCCTTCAGTAACTTAGAGAAGTATTTCTGAATACTAGTTAAACATTTTTTCTTAAAAAAGAAAGCCTGGCTATGTTGAGGAATAAAGGAGGCCATTGCTGCACCCGTTTCTCATTTTCCTATCAAAAACTAGGAAAAAGGAAGGATGGCTCAAGACTTCTGCACAGCAGACGCACACTGTGTACACAAACATAGATGAAAGAAGATGAAGAAACACTAAAAGCCCTCAACTTGTAAACAGTATGCTGTTAAGCAAAACCAAGCAGCCTGCTTTATAAAAAGCGACAGAATGAGGGGAGAAAAGCTGCAACATGCAGCCCAGAATGAGCACTCCAGGTCGGGCCAGCAGCCACTGACTCTCCCTGAAACTTTACACCATCTGGACTTCCAGAAAATACTGTTGACAGTGACAATAACCTCCAGATAATACAATTAAATAGCAAATGACAGCAGTTTTTTGCGACACTCAACAGATATCAGGCTAAGCATCAGTAGAGTGACCACCAATGAATAGATTAAATACATATAAATACAAATACATTTAAAGAACTACATAATTTAGTATTTCCATATGTTGAATTGTGTAAGAACTCTTTTATTCATAAAAGAATGATGGTGAGAAGCTAAAGATCAGTAGGAGTGAGATCTTTGCTTAAACAAAACTAGGACTTCTCAAGGACAATGGGAATGGTGCCATGGCTTGCTGTAGGAATTGTAATACCCTGGAGATGGTGACATTGAACAATAGTCTCTGCTTAGAACCACAACGCTTAAAAGCGTGCTGTAGCTGATTGTGGTAGCTCTTTCATGCAGGAAGCGCTAACGGCTACAGTTGCCGGCGTCATGTTTCGAGTGCCATGCCACAAGGCAAAAACCAATCTGTCGGCTTGAGATACGCCAAGTTCAGCCTTTCTCTATGTTTGCTTCCCCTGTCTTGTCTAATCATGTCTTACTGAAGCATGTAGTGAACAGAAAAGTCACTTATTTATTCAATATACCCATTCAGTTCAGTCAATTATAATGGTTACCGAGGGAACAGACTTTTTGTCTTGGTGTAAATCAACTGAATCTTAATCCCACCATTAGGTTTGGTTCAGTCTCTAATTGAGAGGCGGGGGATTTATGATTGTACTGCTGCCTGTGCCAGGCTGTTCATTCTGCAAAGAAACATCAGACATTTGCATTGTTGAGAAAGTGCCAAGTGAATAGGTGTGCAAGTGTGAGCGTTAGTAGAAACAGAAACATGAGTATCAATTTGCATGAATAAAAACGGTCCAGGAATTGGCTTCTTGGTATGTTTCCAAGTTAACTGGTTTAAATGCAATGGTTTTCTTGTAGTTTCAAGAGAAAACTGCCAGCCGGCTGAACTAATGTAGAAAACCGTACCCAGAAATCCCCAGTATGCTGGTGGTAAGCACAAACATGAAAACAGAGATTGGCCTTCTGCATGTGTGCAACCCCTGATAATCCTGGATTAGCTGCTCTATTTCCATGCATATACGTGCAAACCCTGACACAGAGATAAACTTTGTAAACAACTTGGCAAGCATATTACAGAAATTTCCCTGTGAATGATGCTGATTACTTGGTTTAAGAGTAATCGCAGTAAGCTGTTAAATGTTTCGCAGAACGTCTCAATCAAAAGATTTCCTTTAACTGAGCTGTTTATCCTTAATACTCATATAAGACAATAATCAAAGGTTATAGTTTAAATGATTCTGACAGTGTCACAGTGATTTTGCTCCTGTTATGATGACAATCAAATTCACTGACCCTTTGCTTGCTTATCTTTAAAACAATGTCCTGAGCCATTAAGATGACATGGATGAAATCTAAATTTAGCAATCAGTCATCTTAGAGTCACTCAGATAATGTGCACTGGAATTTGAAAGTACATTGTCACAGTAATCCTCTAAATAAATATCACTGCAGTTGAAATGTTCACAGTTTCCCTCTTTAAACTTTAGAAATATGATTGTGACCTTTGTGGTCTGGCTAACTAATTTCACTGTATAAGCAACTGTACATTGACAATAAAAACGTTCTAAGTTCTAGATCTTGATGACAGATTTTTGCTAATAGGGTATAATTTATACACTACTTAGTTTAGTAAAATCAAGTAATACCAGCACAGCTCATATAGTGACATGCATTATAATGCATTAGGTTTAAGCTTCTAATGGGGGATAGAGACTCACCGTGGCAACAATTCTGCGAATGGCAGCAGAGGCCATGTCCTCTCCTTTAGGCTGGCCCACCAGAGTCATACCCAGGTACTTCACGTTGAACACCATCCCCTCCAACAGAGTCTCCTTCGTGTCTGTCCAGTTCTCTGGCAGCTCTGGAAAAACAAGTTCATCCCAAAATAAGGTGTTAAGTTACTTTTTCTTTTTGGAAACCGACATACTTTCAAAGTAGTGCATTTGCAGGCTCATGCATATCACCTCAATTCCCAAAAAAGTTGTGACACTGTGGAAAATGGAAAACCAAAAGCAGAATGCAATCATTTGCAAATGTCACACATTCTGGAAATTTTTTTTCCCCACTCTTTCAGGATCAGTTTCTAGGTCAGTGTGGTCATTCTAAAGATTGCTGAGCAAACAGTTTACGGTACTCAGCCCCAGCAACGTGTGAGCTGGCAAAGTGACATCACCGCTCCGCACATACTGGTATAAATATAGAGTCAGATTTTGTGTAACATTAGAAATGTAAAACATGAACAGCTCTAAATATTTAAAATATCTCTGTGATATTTTAAATGGGACTAATTTGAACTTCACTTTTAAATCTAAATTAATTTTGAATGAAATGGGTAACCACTTTTGAATGATTGCATCATTACAGTAGAAAATAGTATGAATTTTAGTAAAAAAAAAACCCAAAACAAAACAAAACATCCACTGGCAAGCAAATCCAGTATCAGGGCTCTGATAATGCCATAACAGAATGCCTGCAATATCCTGTTGTCTCTGCGATTCCCAACAGGTAGTACCAGCTGTCCTCGAGCTGACTATTGCAGGCAGTGTCAGTGACTGCACCCATGCAGAGAGCTGAAAATATCTTTCAGAGACACCTGGACACCCTACAGATGAGCAGCAGGAGAACAACAACAACAACTTACAAAACTGCTACAGGCCACATTCTGTGATAAAAACCAACAGTTGAACAAGGGAAACATCTGAGCTACAGATTTTCAAATGACTCTTCCAACACCAAAGTGTGATTAAACTACTATAAATATAAAACTATGAAATAATCAACATTAAGCTCTAGCGCTTTCCCCCTCTGTCTTTCTTCTCCATATAAATTCAATGCTGCTTACACAATTGAATGAAGTGAGAGAGTGAGATTGACAAAAGGAATGAGCAAGAAGAGCAGGGTGAGGGAAAAGAGACACGCACACACAGTGTCCAACACTCTATTGGGATATACTGGCACTAAATTCTCCACATGGGCTGAGCCATCTGTCACTGGCAGACCCCATGCAGCTGTGAAGCGAACAGCAAACACCGCCATCCCCGTCCCACTGCTTCCAACGACTCTGAATTATTAACTAATTTTCAATCACACTGTGGGGGCTGTTTCAGAACCAGGAAGCACATTTGGTGTTATGAAATGCAAATTCTAAGGTACGCAGTGGCCAGCTTACTGTAAATCATTTGACAGCTCTGGATGAGAGGTGGCTGCTGATAAGGAGTCCCATAATTTATCCTCCATGAAAGTTCTGCCTTTAAATGTAATATATTTACAGTCCCGTGTGACCTAGCTCACTACTACCTAGGAATGGTACTTGAATTATTTCCTGACCCCTTCTCACAGTGGTGTCCCTTCTCACAGAAGGTCAAAGGGCAGGTTTGGCTACATGACAGGAAAAAGGGGTTTCAGGCTTTTAAAGAAGAATACATGAAGGGAGAAATTAGATAAGGGACTCCATCCCTGGAAGGATTACTCACAAACAAATTCCATTGACTTTCACCGGCAAAGGGAGCAGGATTCTATATAATTACATTTTTGTTCTATTATGAATGGGTCGATGAGATTTTACTGAACTAATGCATTTAGGTTTTTCAAAATGTTACTGACCAAAGACGCAGATGCTGAAGGGACATTTAAAAAAAAAAAAAAAAAAAAAAAGCACACACACGTTTTTTAAAACACTAAAAACTGATATCAGTTTTTGACTGTTTGCTGTACCCCTCAATAATCTCTTCCTTCCACTGCCCATACTTATCATTGTGGTGTGCTTCAGGCTACAGCATAGACAAGAGACATGCGCATAAATGTAAAGTATGGTTTAAAAGCTGTGCCTCTGCCCTGACAGAAGCTGCACACCCTTCCTAGCTTTCATAGTTAAATATAGCTTCAGAGAGCCACAGTATAAAATTATTTTTTACTTATGGTCTTAGGAAGTTTACACGAATAACTACATCTAACAAGTGTTATTAAAATTCTATTCAATTATATAAATAAAACTAAACTGAGAATGTATTACCAAATCACAACAACAGTCGCCTCAAGTTAAAGGAAATATTAGAAAGAAGCCCCATCAGATGAGCCACTATGAGCAAGTACATGGTGACAGTGGGAAGGAAAAACTCCCTATTAACAGGAAGAAACATCAAGCAAGACCAGCCTCAGGGAGGGCTAGCAATCTGCCGCCACCAAATGAGAGTGACACGAGGGAGAAATCAGTTTATGTTTTGTGTGTCTTAAAGAAAAAAATACCAGCTGAGATTGGCTTATTTTAACTATCAAATATCGGTATTAGTCTAAAAACCCAATATTAACCTAAATACATACAAATGTTTTTGTTTGTTTGTTTGTTTGTTTGGTTGGTTTTTACACAAACTGGTCAACAGATTACTCTCATGGGTGAAGTTGTCAAAAAAATATAGTCAATACTAATCGATAAAAATTACTATCAGATAAGAGAGCGGTCCCCAACCCCCGGGCCGAGTTGTTTGGTACCGTGCCGCGAGAGCTGAGGCTCGGGTGTGAAATGTATGGTTTTCAGGTTTTTTATCGTTAACTTGGTTTCCCTGACTCTTTTCCCGTGTTGTAGTTGTGTGTCTTATTTTGAAAGAAATAGTTACACGTTACATTAACGACCAGAGAGCATTAAGAGGAGGATGTTACTCTCAATGTTGTTGCCGCATTTCAGGAGGACGCTGCTAATAAAGTTACACAATTACACAGTGAATTCGTGTTTATTATTATATTTACAAAATACCACAGTTTTTCTCTTGGCCGTATCATTTTATTTTGTTGTATTTATCCGCGACACCTTAAAGGCCGGTCCATGAAAATATTGTCTGACATTAAACCGGCCCGTGGCGCAAAAAAGGTTGGGAACCTTAAACCTAACCGAAAAAATAGCGTTTTACGCTCTTTTTGCACACTATGTTTTTCATACATGTCTTATAGTTGCGTTACTCTATTTTTTTATGCTATGTGAGAAATTGATGACATTAGTAAACTAGTATTATAATCCTATTCACAGTTAACTCATTTGTTACACGGCAGCTGTGCTCAGGCAAAGCCCTAATGTTTACCACTGCTCATGGGCTAATCTGTTTTAAAATATTAATAAAATATCTCACAAATAACAGGGGGGGAAAAACACATTTTTTTAATACACATGCGTCAAATTTTTAACATTTCCTGTTTAGTTTTCATCATTTCAGTTAAGGGATAGCTGACTTTACCTGGGACATACACTTTTCTCAGTCTTTACCATCATATACCTATTTAAGACCCTTTTACATCACAAAAGTTAGATTTAACAAGTTAAGCTCAGCTCATAAAATCTGCTTCTGAAACGACAACTATGTTTTTTTATTTGTTTTTTTCCCAGGCAATAAAATCTACACTTATCACCTAAAAATAAGACGTCTGTTTTTGTTTCCTCCTGTGCAAAATCAGGGGACCATTGTTTAAAAGGGGACCATTGGGGCGATTGTGGCTCAAGAGTTGGGAGTTCGTCTTGTAATTGGAAGGTTGCTGGTTCGAGCCCCGGCTCCGACAATCTCGGTCATTGTGTCCTTGGGCAAGACACTTCACCCGTTGCCTACTGGTGGTGGTCAGAGGGCCCGGTGGCGCCAGTGTCCGGCAGCCTCGCCTCTGTCAGTGCGCCCCAGGGTGGCTGTGGCTACACTGTAGCTTGCCATCACCAGTGTGTGAATGGGTGGATGATTGTGTATAGTGTAAAGCGCTTTGGGGTCCTTAGGACCAAGTAAAGCACTATACAAATACAGACCATTTACCATTTAAAAGGATTTTTGAGCCCGTCTGTCACAGCTGTCACTACAAACTGCATCCACGGTGTTAAAATAGAAATCCTGTCACATGGCGCTTCTGCAAGAGTGGCGGGGCTTAGAGATTGGTCAATCCAAAACAATTAAATACACTTCACCCTGTCAACTTTATTACCAATCTTTCAGTATCCATATGATTTTATGTCATTCAAAGCTGCAATGCGTCAGCTTCTGGTCGAAAGATTTATTGCATAGTTTGGCTCTGTAAAAATGTCACAGCAATACAAAGCTGAAGTGCCACAGTCCATATTGTGTCTTCCCCAAGCTACACAAATGAATTATTAAACAGCTTTATGTTGATGCTGCAGGGTTTCCAATATATTATCTGCCTAAAAGAGGAGGTCTTAAATTTTTAATAAATCCTATGTGAGTCTACAGAAGGACTGGGACTGATAAGAATGACAGGAACAAGCAGAGGGTGGCTAATTGGATTTAACACGTTGAAGAAAATCCTCAGGACAACTAAAAATGCGAAATTTGAACTTTAAAGTAGGCGTGCGCGCATACATTCGCGTTGTGTTTGCGAGATAGTTCTCATCAAGGCCGATCAAATTTGGATGAGGACAAAACAAGCTTAGGGTATGAGCGCGGCCTTGGCGGTGCACTGGTGACATTTGCATCTCTAACAAATTGATGCCTGGCAACACTTTCACACCGAGTACACTGCAGCAAGAGCACTGATTTCACTGTGTTCGCACAAAGGCTTCACAGTGGAGACACACTCTAAAGGAATCAGTGCATTACAACAAAGGCACAGAACAATTTAATAACATTTTGCTCCACGGGGCTTTAAGTGTATTCGTATAAAGTTACTTTATAATACTACCGCCTTGAGATGTTGAGCACTGTAAAATATTTCAGACTGTGTTAAACCAGCAAATGACAAGAGCAGCATTTCACAGTAGCTGATCTGACTCTGGGAAGTGCTGCTGTAGTATAATAGACGCCATGTGCTCTGCACGCCTTCAGCTACATGCCGTGATCACCAGCTGTCTTTCTGAGCTACACGCTCGGTAATTTAATTTGCTCTGAGAAGTCAAAATCATACCCAGGTGAATTCTGAACACCTCGGCTGATGGCTAATTAATAACATAAACACGAGTAAGCAGAGACGTAGAGGGCATATGGACAAACAGCGGGCCGATACGCTATTTTCCTCGAGACGCTTAATCTCAGTTACTTTCTAAAACTGCAGAAACAAGCATGACACCCAAATGAATTGTCTATTTTTTGCCTCCATCTCTTTACAGGCAAACTGGATATTCTTTCCTAGAATGTTTTTCACAGCAACTTGACTGGAGACCAGTGGATTGAATACACTATCATCATATGAGTAGAGATACATTCAGCTTGCTTTAAGACCCCTGCTGACACCCCCATCCTCCACATCCTTCTAGATGTAATCTTTTTGCCTTAGTGTTTTACTCATCTGATGGAACTTTGAATCTAGGACACCACCTTGACAGAGAAAATAGGCCGCACATTCAGGGAAGATGGTTGGCTGGGATGATGTGGGTGTATTGGGGGGGGTGTAACTGGTTTCCTGATTCTGCCTTGAGGGGAAACCAAGTAAAGCTAAGTCTTTTCATTCAAGCTCTCACTCTTCAAACTGCTTTTTTTAAATCCGTCCCCTAACTCACCTTATGCATCTTCAGTTCCTCTGGCACTAACTGAACGCACAGAATAAACTCCAGTTGTAGCTAATGAGAGCAGCTTGGGCTCCTCACAGCCAAGAGTGCAGTACAAGCTATTTCTCAAAGCCTGACAGCATAAAAAAAAAGATACGAAAACGCAATCATGGGATCAAACAGATGATGTCTGAAGCAGCGAGGTGGTACTTGCAAATAGCATTACTAAACACCTTGGCTAAGCATCAAAAGAAGTGGATCAACTACAGTGGAATAGTAGACCCTGCACACTCGGCTTGAGTAGTACATAAAAAAACCCACACATTCACCAACCCAGAGTACAAACCATCATGTCATTCTATTTTAAACCCTCACAATCACAGCTTTTGATTTTCTTCACTGTACTGCCCTTACACTGATAGACAAACCTGAATAGAAACTCACTCGAAAAAGGGTTAGGGTTATTAACAGAGTGCCTGATTCAATAGGAAGGAGAAGGAAATAAGCTTTACTAATAAAAACAACAGCCACATTACTTCAAAGTTTTTATGCAAAAGTACTCTAGATGGAAATAATATGATTGTATCCAGGTAGTCCTCTGAAAATTTGAGCTTGGAAGACTAGATAAGCACCATATACCCATTAGTCATGCACTTTTCTAATGGAATCACAACTTGTGGTCAGCTGATCGGAGAAGCTAAAATCTATTAGAGCTGCACAGATTGGCCGGGTAGGGTCTGCAATCCCTCGGTTCACAGCGTCCTCAGACCGGACTGGTCAGCCCTGTCATGCCTGTGCAACACTGGCACAGCAGCACAGGTAAATAGTTGCTCGCACAGTCACAGCTACACTATGAGCATGGCTATAGCTGTTAGCGAGTTCTTCACTATGAGTGAGGTTTGCTAAACTAAACCATGGGGAAACATGACAACTGTCATAACAAAATACCTAATTAAACACTTAAATACCTTTCATCCAGCTGAACACAGCTAACAAGGGGGAAGTAGCTATCTTTAGCTTTAGCCACTACCCCTCTTGTCTAGTTTAAAATGCATAAGAATATAGCTTCTCGGAAAAGAAGCTGAAACCCAACAGAAAAAAGAAGACAATGGATTTGGGTTGACACTGGTTCAGGTTTCTATTATTACTTTCATTATAACAACTTAAACAAAGCTACTGTTCTATTTGCTTCTAAGCTACTGTTTAATTTAAAATTTCTTGAGAGCTTGAAAAACCTTTTTATTCAACTGATGACTTTTGACATTCACACTTAAGTGTGATGCTTTTAATTTTCCCTGCCAGAAAAAGAAAACTTTTGGTACATTATTAAATCAGAAGACTATAGAGTGATTTATAGTGGATACAAGCCAACAAGATTCAGTTTGTACTTTGTAAAACATAGATATTTTATAATAGTTGCATCAAGCTCCTGAATTTAGAAAATTTCATTTATACCAACTGTAAGAATTCTCTAGCGTAAAATAATTTAGGTTAATAAACCAGCAATTTTCCCCAAACGTTTATCTGTGAATCCGTGCTAGTGCCCCCCATTCAGCATAATGTCTCTTTCAGCACACCACCCCTTGCTTTCACTTAAAACACTGTATCTGCTGTTAATGCTGATTGAATTATCTAGCATGGCTGAGCAAATAGAACAGAAGCAAAGTGGGAGCTGTTCTGTTGAGTGACTGACATGGGCTGAGCCTCTGTAATAAAAGACAGATAAAGTAAATATTAGCAAAGAAAGATACCACCTAATACCACTCTTCATTAATGTGTTAAGCACTTTGTTTCAGCAAAAAGGGAAAAAAATCATGACTGTATTCAAAGCTTAAAACAACAATCTGCAGGGCCTTTAAACCACTCGAACTAAGACATAATATCTTGTTTGTGTAATACATACAAATTTTGCCAAGTTAGGCTTTTGTGGTCTTAAAAGAATGTTGGGACTGTTATTGATGTTCCCATCTAGATCTTGATTATGAAAAGCCAATTATGTCCTGAATGTTAATTGCCATAACTGTATTTATTATGCAAAACATAGACCTGAGCTCTCCCATCACAAAGCCTTCCAAAGGTTCCATGAATCCTTAATAAGAAAGCATTAAACTGACATTTGGGGATACAGCAGTGAAACACTCTTATCTTTTCCTCAAAAACTAGGATGCTTTCTCCTCAGAAGTGTCCAGAGAATAAAATGGGATTAACATTAAGGTTATTTTGTGGACATGCGTCATTACACGGTCAAATTAAAAGCCAACACAGACGTTTAGGGTTTGTTCCTGGATGATTTCCTGCACTCTATTTATAGCTGGCATCCCAGTGTGAAAATTGTGCTAATATTTACTCTGCAGACAGTGACAGTTGGTGTGTGGCTGGTATGATACTGTGCAGGAGGACTGAGCCAGATAAGCAGACAATGATTAAAAAAAGAGAGAGAGAGAGAAAGAAAGAGCCACATGGATTCATGCCATCATACAGAATTCAGTGTGTAATGGCACCAGAAAAACTGAAAACAGCATTCATTTTAATCTAGTAACTGTTGTCTCTTCTGGAAGAAGACGTAAAATGTTGCAACATGCTGTATCTATTTGGAACAAATGGTACTGGAAAGAGGTTGGGATTGTTTGCTGATCAGAAATCACAAAATCATTATATGTGTGCATTTTATCTTTATATTTACATGTTTTTACATGTTAATACATTAACTATAACTTGTTTTGGGGCAGCGTAATTACAAGCTGCCATTACCATAAAATATTGCTACTGATAATGTAAGTAACCACTGCATAAACTACACTGACACTCAGGACTGCTGTATTGATACACATCGTTAACACATTGCCATGTTGGGAATAAATGAACACACAATGTTTTTGCAGTTTATCCTTCATATTATTGATTGCTAGTATGTTGGAG
The DNA here is from genome assembly GCF_057382095.1 of Aulonocara sp. 'chitande type north' Nkhata Bay. NCBI lineage: Eukaryota > Metazoa > Chordata > Actinopteri > Cichliformes > Cichlidae > Aulonocara > Aulonocara sp. 'chitande type north' Nkhata Bay. The sequence goes on from NC_141358.1 coordinate 9,428,662, forward strand.
TGCAGTGAGTCATTTGATCATAGGAGGGACACGGCTGTATTATTGTATTACATGTATGTATGTTTAGCTTAATGTCAGCTAGACTTGCTAACTACAGACTCATGCTAACCTGAAGAAACAAACAAACTTACCTCTGCCTCCTCACAGGGATGGTAACATAAGTGGGGTATAGATACAGGTGTGTTTGGTTCTACTGTTCTAAGTGTATTTACTTATTTATATTCACTTCCAAGTGAATGGCTTGTGGCTGGCTGTGAGCTCTGGATAGCTTTAGCCACTTTGTCTTTGTTAGCCTCTTTAAATTGCTCATGTTTGATAAACAGTGGTGCAATGGTTAGTATTGGCCCATCACAGCAGGGATGTCCTGGGTTCAAATCCAGTCTTTATGTGCAAATTTGCATGTTCTCCTCATATCAGTGTGGGTACTCCAGCTTCCTCTCACAGTCTAATAACATGCATGGAGTTATGCCAATTGGTGATTCCAATTTTATCAAGCGTGACTGGTTGTCTGTGTCAGTGTTAGCCCTGTGACAGACTGATGACCTGTCCAGGGTGTACCTTGCCTCTCACCCTGTGAAAGCTGGAATAGGCTCCAGCACAACCCTGAACTGAATAAGTGAAGGAAAATAGATGATTAGGTTTGTTGAAGCAACGGTTTTTTATAGTGGTTCCCCTGTAGTTTACTTTGGCAAACTATGTGCCTTCCCCATTCACAGCAAAGAACTTGTTAACAGCAAAGTCTCACTATCTTCTCGCTACGAGAAGATTTGCCTGTGCAGCTGTGCATGTGTTGCACATTCGTATGAAAACCATCCGATCCTGGTCCCCGGCTGGTTGATTGAGTTGTTTGGTGGAAAATAAATGTGCTTCAACATTTCAAACTCCTGCTGGATTTTCGTCCCGTTTCGCTTCGGCCAAGCTCACAGGCAGCTTGTTTTATATAATCACTAGAGCCAGCTTTCTAAGAATCCCTCTCACTCATTTTACTGAGAATATGATACTTAGGTCTAGGAAGATGAAAGGAAGATGGGATACACTCGTGTCTAGAATGTAACTCATGCCCTGCACTTTTGTTTTTAACAGTATGTCCATGATTGTTTCCGAACATTCATCAAGAAGCTTTAATTTTGCATATTTAATCAGACCTTAAAGATACACCTGTTAGGTCAGAAAAGCACCATTTAAAATGTTCAATTAGTTGTCTTACTATGCAACACAGAGCAGCCCTCGTTTGTCAAACAGGGTGTTTACAGTTTCTTGAGTTGTGGTCTAACATTGACTGAAGGGTACTAAATATGGAGGTGACTTGCACTTTAAGTGTCCATTAGAAACACCCTGAATCATCTGAGTGACTCGCATCCACCCTTGTTTATACATGTAGAGCGCTGTGTCTGTTAAATTATGTGATTTCCATACAGGTCTGAACCACTACGATCAATACCCAAGGATCTAAAATAACACTGCATCCTAGATTTATTACTTTAAAATGGTAAATGGTAAATGGACTAGTTCTTATATAGCGCTTTTCCACTCTTCTGAGCACTCAAAGCGCTTTACACAACTTGTGCATTCACCCATTCACACCCATTCGCACAAGCACAACTGACATTCACACACATTCATACTCCGATGAATGCATCGGAGAGCAATTTCGGGTTAGTATCTTGCCCAAGGATATTTGGCATGCAGACTAGGGGAAGCCGGGAATCGAACCACCAACCTTCCGATCAGTAGATGACCTGCTCTACCACCTGAGCTACAGCCACCCACTTTACAACTTTTTAGATTGTAGCAATTGCTTGTGAAAGCACTAAACTCAGCCACAAAGGACAGACTGAAAACTACTAACTGTATAATTATGTACAGAGAGAACAATGGTTGTCATCACCTATAAAATGATTTTACATCAACGTTCACTAGAGGGAAAGTAAACATTTCCAAAGTCATGGCAAGTTAACACAGCAACAGAAGAGACACTTTAATATCGGAGCTATTTCCTCGCGGCCATTTATTCATAAAGTATAATCGCTCTGCACCATACAAGGATTGTTTTCATTAGCAATTCAAACAGGGCGTGATTTTCTCTGCGCTGATACGAATCTGTTCCCCCAGGAGTCCTCGAGCTCCCATTTCAACATCTTCATCAACTATAAATAGCCTCCCAAAAAGAAAATCTATTCAGGAAATAATAGGTTTATATTTAATATTTTGTTTTCAACTCAAGACTAAGGCTGTGACTCAAATGAAAAGAGGAAAACTAGAATCCCCACATTCCCCAGTGCTAATCTCAAGCTGAGTTCAAGGGACAAACAAAGCAGTCATTACTTTTCCCATCCATTATCCCACCAAAGCAAAACAAGTCACCTTTGAGAGCTGCTGATCTAATTTAAGACAGTGTATCTCTGCACCCCTTTAATAGATGAGGGCATCTCACAGGAATCCCTTCTAATGCAGTGGAGCACTTCAGACCCTTCCATCTGACTGATGGATGTTAGTCCGGCAAGTACCAAATACATCAGCTTCTAGGGTGTTACGCCTTTGGGATAACAAGATAAAGGGATAATCAATGTGAGTACTTGAGCTGTGCATTTGGAAACGACTGATTTCAACTGTATACATTTTCCTGGCGTTTTTGCCTTTCCTTTATATCAACTTGTGAGTTTCAAGATCCTTGGCTAGATTTCCAGAATGCTGCAGGCACTCCACAGGCAAGGTCATATTTTTTTAATGTGTTTGCCTGTTTGTTTGTGTGCCTGTAACTGTGTAGTGGTTAGTGCACTCGCTTGGCAAGCAAAAGGTCGCTGGTTTGATTCCAGCATGAGATACAAATCCCCTTTGGGGTTGCATCAGGAAGAGCATCCGGAGTAAAAACTCTGCCAAAGCAAACATGCAGTGCGACCCCTTCTGGCAAGGGAGAAGCTGAAAGTCTGATATTATCCAGCCACAAAAACTGACGGCCAGTTCCTGCATTTTGGAGCTTATTTTGCTTTCAAAAGAGCCATAGTGCTGTCATATGGTTACAGTAAATATAAAGCTAGAGCCAGCAGCTGTAAAGCTAAGCTTAGCACAAAGATGAAAAACAAGTGGAAATAACCTTCTGGATATAGCAGATCTTAGTAAGTCTCAAGCAGCAATTTCCCCCCTTTGTGGCAAATGTAGATGGGTTGATTCTTCTTCCAACTCTTTTGTTTTGATTTTATTGAGGCTTAAAGGTATATATTATTAGTCGCATGGCCACTTTGAGTAGTGATTCGGTGCTGAATCAAAATATCAACATCGCAGCGAACAGGGACACACCTTGCTACACATGCTAAGTAGCGCGCACTGCTATTAGCTGACTTCCCATGTTTTGATCCATCTAAACATGGTTATCTTACCTTAATTATACAGGATTATAACTGCAAAGATGCTGAACCTAAGCCTTCAAAATGGAAACTCTAAAACCACAGATTGCATAAAAGTAGCTGTAGCTAGCATAACAGGAGCCACTGGTTTCTACGTTGCATTTTGAGATGCCATCTTCTAAGACCCCACCCCCCAAAAAAAACATTTAAATAATTTTGGATGTACAACAGATCTCAATAATTTAAACCCTAAAAAAATTATGTAAAATAATTCAGAATTCATCAAACAGCAATTTTCAGAAGCTTTTAAAGCCAATATTCATCAGATAGCCCCATAATTAATACCAGTATGATCAGAGGAATCCACTGAAGTATAACTAACTTATCTGAGCTGGGTTAAACACTTCCAGCTCATCTTAATAAACTGCAAAATCAAGATAACATGTCTTATGATAAAACTTCTACTGGGATTTTTGATGCTTTGTTTCAATAACAGCAAACAGAATGGATTTCTGTACAGTGCTGACGTTAGGCGTTTTCCCCTTTTAGTGTGACAGCATAGGGTTATTTTTAGGAGTGGGCTCCTCAGCTCTCAGTGCGGAGCTCAGGCAGGGACATGACGTGTCAGAAATGGTAAGGGGAGTTGAATTTTTCAGAGGTACAGAGCAGATATGGGATTTGGCTCTCCAGTGGAGGGACAGGTTCAGCAAGATATGCATGCGTGCACACGCACACACACAAGATGCATCTGCAATAGTTAATCTCTCTCCTACACATACAAACACACACACAGAATAACAATTGACAACATGCTGATAAAGACTCTTACACTGGAGTGACAGCATATCCTATTTCATAGACACCTGTCACAGGCATCAAACAAGACAGAACACTCAAATGTTTGGACTTCACACAGTAAACAGGAAGCAGTATTTGTGTGAGTGCGTGTGCACATTATAGTGGCTGTGTGAACAAGGACCTCTCCCGAGATAGGGGCTCTCAGTTTCTCTCTGTTGCATAATTCTCTTCACTTCAGGCCAGGGAACCTTGCTGGTGCTAAAAACACTCCAGAGAAAATGCATCGAATAACAGAATAACATTCAGCTCTCTTTAAGCCACTAAAACAGTAGTTTGGCTGCACATGTTACTGTTTATAAAGGGGAACGGGGACACGTGGGAGTGAATCATGTCCTCTTGGCCATTACTGATGTACTGGATGAAACTGTTAATAACCCCAAGGCTTTAAAAAATGAATTACCAAACATAAACATTTATAGCAAAAATTCTACTGTGGACCACGAGAAAACATTACGCTTGCCACAACACAACACAAAGAAAATCAATATAGAATATGATATGCTGCAGTTTTTAATAACACGAGGCTGAGGTTTTAAAAATCAATATTTGTGGAGTGAACCAGTGAAGAAAATAAACCTGCTTGCTTCAAATGTAACAGGCACAAGACAACATGTGGAAGATCGAACAAACAACGTCGTGAAAAATCTGATTTACTTTCTGAATGTTGGCTGAAATAGATACAACATATAGAAATGTACATAAAGGTAACATCTGTACCACCCTTTCACAAAAAATTTATAATACCATATGTAAAAATCAAACCTTAAAGTATTAATACAGAAATTATTACGCTGTGGAATACTACAACTCATCTTTGAATGAGGCTTCCTTCAGTTTCAAAATATCCACCGCAAACAGGGGGTTATCACACGTGACATGTGACAACATCCCAAAACCATTTAATACTGCATATTCTCATGGCTGTGGAAAAATGAAGACCAAAACTTCACCTTTGCAGCCTGAACTGGGTTTACAAGAAGATGAAGCAAAGTGGCAAAAAATATGGAGGATATGCTAGTTTATAAATGTACTTCCCCTATCTAATACTACCAGGCAGAAATAAAAAAATGCACACTAACTAAACAAAAGAGTATATTACACAGTCAGTTCTATGTCTCTGAGCTAAATTTGTGCTAAGGGCAAAGCAATGCTTTGAATGAAATGCAAACAATGAGCGTGCCGATATCCTCCCAGCGGCAATGCCTGCAGGCTGGTGTTAAGTGGACAAAACATTTTTACAAAGATCATGCCCATATTTGCTAGTTTGTACAAAATTAGCACGCCACTTACCAACCCCATTTATTAGCTGTACCATGCTAGTATAAAAATGAGATTTAACAAGATCCTGAAAACATTCCTAAGAGATTTTGATCAATACTGACATGACAGCATCACACATCAAAGCTCCTGTTCCACCACATCACAAAGGTGCTCTGTTGGATTGAGATCTGGAGACTGTGTTGAGTACATTGAACTAATTTGTCTTTTAAGCCATTTAAATGATGCTCAGGTGGCAATGAGGGACCCAAAATGTGCCCAAATATATCTTGCACACCAATACACCACCAGCAGCAGCAGCCACGATGCATACCTGATTTTATGTTATTTATGCATATTCTGACCCATTCATCCATCTTCTCCTGCTTATACAGGGCCAGGTCGCATGGGCAGCAGCCTAAGCAGAGAAGTCCAGACCTCCCTCTTCCCAGCCACCTCCTCCAGTTTGTCTGGGGGAACACCAAAGCATTTCCAGGCCAGCCGAGAGATATACTCTCTCCAGCATGTCCTGAGTCTGCCCCAGAGCCTCCTCCTGGTGGGACATGCCCGAAACACCTCACCTAGGAGGCGCCCCGGGGGCATCCTTATCAGATGCCTCAACTGCCTCAACTGGCTCCTTTCGATGTGGAGGAGCAGAGACTCTACTCTGAGCCCCTCTCGCTACTTCTCACCCTATCTCTAAGGGAGAGGGCTTCAAAGGAAGCTCATTTCTGCCGCTTGTATCCGCGATCTCGTTCTTTTAGTCACTACCCACAGTGACCATAGGTGAGGGTAGGAATGCAGATCGACAGCTAAAGTAAGAGCTTCGCTTTTACACTCAGCTCTCTCTTTACTACGACAGGCAGGTACAGGGTCCTCATCACTGCAGCCGCCTTGTGAGAAAGTCCCAGTAGATCAGCAGTTTCTGAGATACTCAAACTAGTCTGCCTGGCACCAACAAGCATGTCCCATTCAAAGTCACTTTAATCAGCTTCCCTCTCCATTCTGATGCTCAGTTTCAACTTCAGCAAGTCGTCTTAACCATGTCTACATGTCTGATTGAATAGAGTTGCTCCCAAGTGATTGGCTGATTAGATATTTGTTTTAACAAACAGCTGAACACAGTACAATGGAAAATTTTGACGTGCCATGGCCTGGTATAACACAGAAAGGCTTTGGATCAGCAAAGTGATTCATCCTCTTGTGGGTGCCAAGAACAATAACATTTCATCCATAAAGTAGTTATTGAGATATTTTAGCCAGAACAAAAATAGTGGACTGATACTTTCATTTTTCACCATCTAGAACGTGATGACAGCCGGTTGCTAGTCAACAACTCTTCAGATTACTCAATTATTTTGCCTCAGAGTTGAGGAGTTTTATTTAGCGACCAGCCGCTTCATGACACTGACATTTTTTTTCTCCCATTGTCGCTACAAGTCACTGAATTTCAGTGACTTGTGGTCTCTGGTTGCCACATGCCTGCCAGTCTCTTCCTGTGTAGGCGTCCCTTTAGACTCTCACTGCAAGCATGGCTAAAAAGGTCACACGCCAAGCACCAGGGTATTTGCTACTAGAAGCCTAAAATAAAATTTCTAACACAACATGGCATTTATATATATATATTTTTTGTCAGTTTCCTCATAAAACAATGCAGGAAAAAAAATTCAAACAAACTGTAGCGGAAAAAGGCTATGCAGAACTGTGAGATAGGTCTCTGTGCTTTTGACAGTAATCCCACTAATCAGACTGCTGGGGCGATAGAGCTCGTGCATTTCCCTTCTGAAGTGGAATGCTTGAAAAGACACTCAGACAAAAACATCTCTGCTGTTATCTATGCAACTAAACAGCACTGATTTGTGTTTGAAACATGGTTGTAAATAAAATAAAAAAAACACATTCAAAAAGAAAAAATATGTCTGTTCAATTTCTTTTTAAATCAAAGACTTTATAAAGCCGTTAGCTGAAATTACAAGAAACACAATGAGATCCTATTTTCAGTCACAGTGTGGGTTCAGTTAGACACACAGTGGGTTAAATAATTTAAAATCTTTACTGCAAATAATAGCTCACAACTTAGATAGTACTAATTTTTGAAATAAAAAATCCATTAGACAGGTTTCTTGCCTTAAAGCACGCCCTGTAAAAACTCATTAGCAGCTTTTTATCATCTAATCTATCATCAGCATGCGACTGGTGGGACTGAGGAGTAGTGAACATGAATTATGCAGACTATAGGTGGGAAATCTGCTCACTCAAATCATCATCTGATGTACTGAAGCTCAGCTAATGGCATATACTGGCTTAACTGATCCTCTAAATCACTGTGTGCTTATACATGAACCCTAGTAAATGCAAAGAGAAATAAGAGTGCCTCTACTTTTAGCAGAAGAAATCCAAAAGCACAGCAACATCTGGCTGTATATCAGACTAAATATATGCACTATTCTTGCTCCATTTGCCTCTTTCTGGGTGGATGATGTTTTTTAGTGCAACAGTAAATGGGACAGTGCTGGTTGTGTACTTTATGCTAATACAACCTTTCCTAAAGATGTCATGTTAAATGAATCAGGTCTCTACACTGAAGTAGCCAGTGCATTGAATCCATGCAGTCTACAGACATATTTGTACTGGTTTACTGTCAGGACTGCATTATCTAAAGCCAAGTACACTGACTTTTTCCAAAAACATGTTGCTGTTGACTATTTAATTTATAAATAGTTTTAGCACTGCCAATGTTGTGCTGTATCAGGGTCAAGAGTCATGTTTAAAACCTGATCACACACAGGGATAGCCACATGGCTACATCTGGTATTAAAATATAACTAGTTTAGTTTAGTTACAGTGCAATGAAAACATATTTTAGGCATGAATAAAATCTAGAATTTTATTAGGCCAATCATAATTTTGGTTTTGTTGTTTTGTTGATGTTGTGTGTTTTGCATCATCGTCCTGCAGCATAACTTCCTAAAAAGCTCCACTTGAGCTTCACGCCATGAACTGATGGCCAGACATTCTCCTTCAGGATTTTCTGGTAGAGAGCAGAATTCATGGACTGTCTAGGTTCTGAAACAACAAAGCAGCCCTGGACCATCACACTATCGCCACCATGTTTGACTGGTACTATGATGGTCTTTTTATAAAATGCTGTGTTAGTTCCATGCAGATGTAACCACACTCAAACCTTGTAAAAAGTTTAGTTTTGATCTTATCGGTTCAAAGAATATTTTTCCAGAAGTTTTAGGAATCATCAAGGTGCTTTTGAGCTCCTCCTGGCTGAGCTCTTTTTTAGTCTTGAAACTAAAGAAGTTTTTTCAGTTGTCTTTAAGAAACTTAAAGTCCAGTCGCTTGTCTATGCAAGCTCCTTAGATAACACCATATAATGTAATTAGTACCTAATAAAGTTACATTACTAGTACTTATTTCTGGATCCCAACACAGCTCTGACTGCTCAATCAGTCACTAATTCGTCATCTTATTTATCACATTCAGATCGTGGGAACCCTCTGTAAATTGATCTTTACTAATTCTGGTCTTCAGCCCTTTATTGACACTCAATTCTTCCTTAATGGTGGAGGGGGACTATGTTTCCTCTTCCTCCTCACTGCTATCTCTCTAGGTCACGGGTTCCTGAGTCTTAATGAGCCACTGAGAGATAATTGCTCCTTCAGGACACTGTTAACTGACACCAGTGTCTCCTGGATGACATTCAGTCAAGCCCCTGTCAGGTTCAATATAACCAAGGGCTATATGCACAGCCAGAGATTGAACCTAATGACTCCTGAGTCCACCAACTTCAGATCGAGCTATGATCCAAACTGCAAAGCACAGGAAACAAATTGCATATTCTGACAGTTTCTTCAAAGCCACAGGGCTTGAGACACCAGAGATTTTGTTAAAGATGCTTGTTGTCTTCTGTTTTCTTCTTCTCACATTGGTCCCACAGCTACGCAGCAAAAAAGAAGATATGCTCCGTTACAAAAAGCACTTATAAAATGCAATACTAAAGCAAATTACACAATCTTGCTTGGCTTCAGCTCAGTCTCCTCCAGTCACAGCATTTTGAACTGATGCAGCAGGGACATCCTTTAGTGCCAAGGGCAAGTGTGTGTGACTTCTAAGACACAGGAAAGGTCTGTACTGCTACTGTGTGACGTGATGCAAAGGGACGGCCTGTACTCAGGGTACATGCTGTGTCCTCTTCCATGCTGCCAGTGGCTTTGACCTCAACAGATGACAATGGGCAGCCACAGTGGGCGACTAGAAAGTGCTGCACATGTCAGTTTTCCACTTGCTAAAGGACTAAAGACTGACTACATTTAAGGTGGAGCAAATAGATCACTTTATTTTAATAAGGTTTATTAAGGTGGCTGGTTAAAAATAAAATTGTTATTATGCATTGTTTTTGTCTTTTTGGTTTACTAATGAAAAGAGTGTTCACTCCTCATTTCATAGAAACCTATAAATATGTTATATATATATATAATTTTAAAGTGCTTTAATTCCACAGCTATTCACAGAGGGGGTTCGTGACTTTCACATGGTTGATGGTAGGTAGCAGTGGCCACAGTGACTCCAGAAATGCTCGCAAAAGTGTGGGACGGGTTTGACTACCACATGGACATATATCCAGAGGGGGACATATTGACCACTTGTAATAAAATAAATAAATAAATTTTTGTTATATAGGGTGTATTAAAAGAGAACCACACAATTTCAAAAGGGTAATTCAATTCAGTTTTTTCAATTCAATTTTATTTATATAGCGCCAATCATAACAACAGTCGCCTCAAGGTGCTTTATATTGTAAGGTAGACCCTACAATAATACATACAGAGAAAAATCCAACAATCAAATGACCCTCTATGAGCAAGCACTTTGGCGACGGTGGGAAGGAAAAACTCCCTTTTAGCAGGAAGAAACCTCCGGGAGAACCAGGCTCAGGGAGGGGCGGTAAGTTAAGTGTAACCTTACAGTGGTGGACAATTAGAGGTCAGGAGGCAATTAAATTAATCAGTGTAACACTCCAGACACAAGTGATCATCCAATTAAATTCCTCTGTCTCATTCCACCTTCACACTGGAGTCTCATTTAACCTATTAAGCCCCAAGCTTAACTGATCTCCTGCCTTTGCCCCCCGTATCAGGGGGCGCTGGGGCTTAAGGGGTTAAAACCAACTCTTACCTAAATTAACTAAATATTGTCCTTAAAAGTGATTATTTATCCACAGTGACTTACCATCCACGCTCCACATGCACTTTCAGTTGGCTGTCAGCACACAAATAATTCATCACTCTCTTTCAAACTTAACCACACCTAATGTGTGTGAAAGTGCCAACCGGCTGCAATGTTACCTTATTTAAATTCCGACAGGCAGCTCTGACGCATTGCCACATGCTGCCATACAGACACTGTCCTCTCTCCACTTTGCCTGCTTAAGTAGCATCTGGATATCAACAGCCGCTCTTACTGCCTGCACCGTTTCCTCACTGCTGCGTTCACACGTTTTCCCAGCCTGATCTCTGCGGTGTTTCTGAGACACAAACTGCTTCTGTCATCAGGTGCCGAAATCCAGCTGGATTCTGCTCTGGCAGTGTCACTCTGCCTTTTCTTATCTCTCTCACTGGCAACAACAATAAGAGAAGAAAAGCACAATGCAGGGGCTTCTGCTAACAATGTGTCACAATCGATGTCTTTCAAAATGACACGCTGATGGTTTGTTTGTCATCAAAAGTCAGCGCGGTTGATGCGCACAGTATTGTGACGTGGAAAATTATGATTTTTTTTTTTTTTAAATCCCTCACTGTTTGTGCACAATCAAAAGTTTTAGCCCAGCAGTTATGAGAAGCTGACAAACCCAAGCACTTATTTGAGACAAGCCGCCACTTAAAACTGTCATTTTGTGCTCGAGCTGAGAAACAAAATGCATTTAAAGCAACCAGAGACAATCATGAAAGCCCAAATCCAACAGATTTATGTTCGGGCATTCAATAATTTATGTAGAACATGTCCAACAGAGCAGAAGAAACTAAGAACATCTTGCTGGCTGTGAAATTAATCAGTCATGTTTAATGAAAGCTGGCACTAAGTAGGAATTTTGGATGAAGCATAACCAGCATGCTACCATTTATTGCAGTGGGAAGCTCACAGGCAAAGTAGCAGAGAGGAGGGAGCGTTCAAGACGGCGCTTGACACATTTGTGTTACAGCAGGGCTGCAGGCTGCAAGGCAGTCTGTCACTGATGGTGTGACAAGGTTTGCTGCTCTGACCCCTCACTCAGCACTCAAAACCTCCTGTACTTCGCGCTGTAGTTGTCCTTAAGCAACATTGCATATTGAATATGGTCAAAAAAACTTTTTGAAAAACCAATAACTGAGAATTATGATGTAAATTCAGCTCAATTATTAAAGATGTGTTTGTTGCATATTCATTTATCTTCGTCGAATGATAATTGGTCGACCTCTGTGGATGAAACTCGCTGAAAAATTGGTTTCATTTTTATATTTTTTAAGTAGCTGTATAATCTTATTAGACAGCTGAAGTGTGTTCAACAGAAAAACTAACCTAGACCTTTAATTAGATCTTAGTAGGATTAAATCTTAGTATAGTCCTCAGTTCTACCTGCAACAAATGAATACCATGCTACTTTTAACTAAGATAGTCATAGCCAGAGGCAATTTGATTGCTGTTGCCAGTCTGCCCTTATCCCCAACCTATTTTCACTTTTTTGAACACCTTGATTGATTTTTTTTCCCATTAAGCACCAAAGGATGAACTTGGACCATAGGATGAGCACTGATTAGCATCTCAAGGTCACTGTGACCTCCCAAAACGCATTGTGACTGTAACTCAAGAATTAATGTGCTACTTATGACAAGATTTCATGAAAATATCTAACAGGATACAACAATGAAGTGAGGAGATTTTACAAGCAAAGGGTCAAAGGTCAACTTTCTGTGTTATTATAGTGTCCCTACAAACACGGGCATTATTCAGCTCCATAACTCAGGAACAGACTGGGACTATGCTTAACTTTGATTAGGTGTTTCAGTAATCTGTATTGTAATCTCTATAAAATCCCTGCAGTTTTCACTACTGATTGATGGCCGAATGTTCATCCTGATTTTACAAAGTACAAAGTTGCAGTATTGATTTATCAGCGGATTTATTTGTTTATTATCTATAACTACATATATAAAAGTGATGAGATCATAGTTTACGAACTGTGTAGGAACCTACTTTACAAATTAACAAATAGCTTACCTTATTTTTATTTATTTTTTTGGAATATTTTCCATTAAAATAAAGATTGCATTACAATTACAATTGCATTGTAGTATGTTACTAATAATACACTGTTATGAATATGCCTGTGATAGCAGAGAACATCTGATAGATATATAGGAATCAAAATACCTCATCATTTGTTTTACCTTCTTAGTGCCAGGTTGGACTCTCTTTTGCCTTCAGAGCTACCTAAATTCTTTGTGTCACAGATCCAACAAGGTGCCGGACACATTCCTCTGAGATTTTAGTCCATGTTGACATGATAGCATCACACAGTTCCTGTAGATTTAATTCAGCTGCACATCCACAATGTGAATCTCCTGTTTCACACCCTAAAAGTGCTTTACTGTTATAATAAAAGGTCATTTACGTTACCATTGCCATCCTAACAGCTCAAAGCAGTGTAGCTATTCTCCTCTGAAGCAAACTTCCCAGAGAACTGCAGCTCACTAGGTAGCTTCTCATTTTCACACCATTCTCTATAAAACCCAAGAGATATTTGCTGGAAAAAGCCCAACAGATCAGCAGTTTATAAAATACTCAGAGCAGCAGGTTTGGCACCAACCAAGTCGCTTAAATCACCCTTATTCTCCAATCAGATGCTCATTTTGAACTTCAGCAGGTTGTCTTGACTACATGCACTGAGTTGCTGCCATGTGATTGGCTGATTACAGATTTGCATTTATGCAAAGTTAAGCAGGTGTACCTAATGAAGTGGTAGGTGAGTGTAGATGGCTGTAAAACGCAGCTAGGTGGAAAACCTGTAAAGCTCTTATGCTAGCGTTCTCAATTAATCTATCAATTATTGTACATATTACTAGATTAAGCGAATCCAATGGGGAAAATGCCGAAAAGAAAGAGTCCTAAGATCCCAAAGTGAATGTTTCAGAGTTTCAAACAGTATAAAGCTTTAATATATTTAACTAAAAAACAAGAACAGCAGCTATTTAGATTTTAGTTTAACTTGTTTAAACTGGTAATGAAGAAATACTGGCTCTAAGTAGCCATTTATGTTGGTATGGGGCTTCTGGCAGCATTAGCTCCATATCACACAGTAAAAGTGACAGGACTGTGCTTGTGTTTCTTATTATGTGACAGCTCAGAGTCAACAGCATAATAAAACAGCTTGTAACTGTACAGCTAAGGCGCTTAGATTTGGCAGAAGGACAAACAAAAGCGCCCGAGCAATAAAACAACAAGTCCACTAGCTTGCTGCGAGCAGCCAGAGGCACACACTGCCCTCCTTTCATACTCCCAATCTGACAGATGATGCTGCCGCTACGCCACATGAAGAAAAAAAAAAGAATCTTTGCAAAACTGTAACCGTTTCCAAACATTTGTATCATCTCACTCACTTTCGTGTTTTGAAGTTCCCCATGTGTGCCGCGGAACTCCCGGGCTCTTGATAATCGCTCTGCCGGCAGATTTCAGGGCATCCATCACGAGGTGTGTCTGCTCTCCGGCAGGTGGATTCCCCAGTCACCGGACCACAGGGAGGAAAAGACGGAACAGCCTGCGCTCGATGGCGGATACGCCGGAAAGGAAAAAGGCGAGGGAGATAGGACACAGATTCAAGTTCCAGCCCCGAGCCTCTCTTCCTCGTTCTCTCTCTCTCTGTCTTTACCTCTCTCTCTCTTTCCCAAGTGATAATGTGAGCGGCTGAGGGCACACACGAGTCCACTGCACCGTTTCCAAAGTTGAGGGCGTGTCCTTCTAACCTTCACGAGCTTCCTTCGGTGAGAGGGAGTGACCTTAATGAAAAAAGTCATTACAGTCTAATGTGTGTACCGAGGACTTAAACACACTAATGAGTTTATGCCTAATGAGCTTACAACTGCACTTTCTGTCTCATAGGATTTCTTGCGGGTTATTGATCAGTGGTTGGCCCATTGTTACCATGGTTTCTTTTTCTCTTAGTTTTATTTTTTTAATTATCAAATAAAGTCATTTAGCCCTTTACCATGTTTAATATTTTAACCTTGACTAGAAACAACCCTACAGTTTTATTTAAGGGTGGTGATAAAATCATTAGCTACTGCTGACCATTTTCTGCCTTCTGTTTTCTTTAATGTTTTTTCCACATGTCCGTCTATGTTTCTTGTTAATAATAAACAAAGTAACAAAAGTAGTCAAAAGTCGAAATAATAAATAATTTGTTGGTATTCTGGCGCCATCTTTCGATTGTAGCTCGAAATTGCAATTTTCTTGTAATAACTGCTGTGACATCTTCACCTACTCGACAACATTTAGTAAGATTGTAAACAGATTAAAATGTCACTAAAATTTAAATGGCACGGAGAAAGTGCTTTAGTTTTAAAAGATCTCAAGACAAAAGGATAAAAATTCTGCACTCTAAATGTAAAATGAAACCGAAATATATAAAATTAAAGGTTTTTTTATTTAATAAAACTAAACGTATACCAACCACGTATATTTTATTTAACCAGATTCCATTAAATTTAACACTTTACTTACTCTTACACCTGTAATTTAATTAGTTAAAGTCAGCATATTGTGCATTTTTTAATGCAAGGGGCTAAAATCCACTGGTGTACCTTTAACATAAGCAAATATCTGTCTTTGATGTGTTCTGCCCAGGTTTCATATATTTCCCAATACCAAATAACAATCATAACATTTACAAACATTTGTTTCATATGTGATTATGCAATATTAAGACACAATGGTCTACAGTTGTGGTCAGAAGTTTATATGTGCAGATCATCGGCATGAAGGTCATGCTTGTCATGCTAATTTGGAGAATTTAATGATTTCTTTAAACAGCATATATCTTAAATGGCTATAAAAACAAGAACTGGGTACACAAGTTTGAATTGCTTTCTCTTTTCTCTAAGAGAAAGAAGATTTTCTGTAATTCACACAGGGTCAAAAGTATACATACAGCTTTGTATACTTTGACCACATATTTTTGGTGGTCATCAGCAAAAGTCTAGCTGGATATTTGATGACTCTTCTTGGCACAATTTCATTTAAATTGTCTGGTTTCCTACCATGGACCAAGCTTTTAAGTGTGGTGGACACATTTTCAACAGGGCTGAAAGTCGAGGTTTTCAAAAGGCCATTCCAGAAGCCTTCCAGTTAGCCTGCTTTGTCCATTCAAAAAAACAATTCTGATGTGTGTATGGATCATTGTTCTATTGAAGCACTCAACTGTATCCGAGTTTTAACTGCTTAGCTGTTAATGTGAGGTGATGTTGAAGACTTTGAAAGTAGTCCCCCTTCCTAATTATTCCATCCACTGTACAATGGATCAGTACCACTAATAGCAAAACAACCCCAGCACATGATGCTACCAGCACCATGCTTGACAGTTGGTGCATAGTTCTTAGGTTTGAAAGCCTCACCTTTACGCCTCAAACATACTTCTGGTCATTGTGGCCAAATAGTTCAGTCTTTGTCTTGTCTGATCACAGAAGCTCTTTCCGGAAGGCTTGTTCATTTCATTTGAGCTTTAAAGTATTGGTTTTGGAGCAGGGGCTTCTTTCTTGATGAGCACTTTCTCAGCTCATAATGATGTAAAACTTGCTTTACAATGGACAGTGACGCCAATGTTCCAGCAGTTTCCAGTTCATGGCACATTTAAGCCTTTGTGGTTCTTGGATTGTTTCTCACTAACCTAACCAATTTCCTCTCATCTGAGGGTGGCAGTTTGGGTCTTCTTCGATACTTTGGCAAAGTGTTGATGGGTCCAAATAATTTGTACTTACAAACAATAGTTTGAACTGATGATCTTACAATTTGCAGTTGTTTTGAAATGGCTCCAAGAGACCTTCATGACTTGTGTAAATATTCATTTTTCTGAGTTTTATTCAAACAAACTCTTTTTGTGCTGGCAAAGAGAAACAAAGACTAATGGGGCCGAATTAGGCCTCATTAGGCCTTGTCAAGTTAAAAGACACAGAAGAACCTTTACCACCACAAAAATTAAGTGAGTGTATGTACATATTTGAGCCAGTATGCATACTTTTAACCCCGTGTGAATTACACCCAATTCTTTTTTTCTTTTTTTTTAAAAGTCATTAAAGATGTATGCTGTACAACAGTTCAAAGAAATAATTTAAAGCCACCACATTACCCTAACATCCATGCCCATGGATGAGTTAATGTAATCTTCTGACCACAACTACAAGTACTTGTACCAAAGAAAAATAATTTTTGAGACATAGAGAACATGAAATTTGTTGTTTTTTTTCCTTCATGGTGAAATATTTATTTAAATTCTCTCCACAACCCAGCACAGATTACAACTTCTCATTTTAAGTCTAAGCTCATCTCACAAGTATGTCACACTCAGGAAGCTAAGCAGTGCGTGTACTGTATAGTCACGGATTTCTCACAAATCATCTAGAACGAGTTATTACGGTTTAGCCTGCGGTGGCATGCTTGCTGTTGTAGTAATTTCGGTGCTCTGTGGTCATTTGAGAGAGTCTTTAGTTTATATTTAATGCCCTGAGCAGCACACACTACTGCAACTACACTGACTGCTTTGCATGTGATCATGTGAGTATGTGCCAATCTGCACGTGTTAATGTGTTGCTATTCTGGATACAGCAAGTTGGAGAACCATGCAGCGTTTTAAAATTCAAGAAGGTTGTGTCGCTCCCACGTCGTCCTGCATCAGAGTGAGCATTTTTACAAACTAAAGAATCATCTCCCTCTTCAGTTTAAAAAAAGAAACAGCTTCTTGAAAGCTGAAAGCTGCACTGAAACAATGCAAAAGAAAACCCTCCGACCCCGCCTCCACCTGTTTTCATGGAAGACTGGATCTGTGATAAATCGTAATTCTTGGTATTTAGAAGCCCTCTAGTCACTGGCACATTGTCACAGAGCACCCCTGAATCCAATAAAAAATAGCAGTTCGAGGCTTTAGTTTCAAATTTAATCTTCCACTAGACTTCTTTGACAGAAGCGTAATCGAACAGTGCAGCATGCATCATCTGTTTAAGGTTGCCCAATTCATGTGTGAACACTGCATCATAAGATGCTTGAAATACCCATTTAGATTAAAACAAAAGAAAAAATCATCCTGTTTTGCAGCATGTTTTGGGAAAATGTTTACATCAAGTCACTGACAGGACATTTGTTAGAGTCTTAGTCCCCCATAAAACAATTCATGCTTCTGGTGGTCTCTGAATTTGTAAAGGGTGAGGAAGGCAAGATCGCTGAAAGAGCAGAGCCAGATGAAGGGGAGGACTTCATGAAATAGACTTAAATGAGAGGGAGAGAAAGGTAGTTTCTTTTAGAAAGGACAACATAGGAAAAAAAACAGACTGGACTAGTCGGCTAACATGCTCTCCTGTCTGCTTTACAGTATATAGCCCTCCTGGGTTTTTTAAAATATCATAGCCTCATGCTTTTTGTCTCATACACACACTCAAACACACACTCTCATCTTTATTTCTAAACCCGCATCTTCCTCAGAGGGTGCAGCTACAAGGCATCTGGTTGGAGGGCCCATCTTGGAAGCAGAAGGTGACCTTTGCCAACTATTCTCAGGTCAATCCAATGTCAGGTGATGGATTAGTGTACATCCATAAAACCTGACGAAATCTTCAACCAAGCACAACACCTGCATTGAAGAACCTCATACACCGTCCGTTTCAAAGACTGGGAAAACCGTCCCTTCGTCTTCTCCCGTTTCCCCTCCTGGTTTCTCTCGTCCTTCCTGCTCCTCTCCTCCTCCTCTTCCTTCTCCCCCCTCTCGTCTCTCTTCTCGTTCTGAGGCACACGGGTAGTCTTGGGACTGGGGCTGCGGCTGTCCCAGTGACTCCGTTGACAAGCTGCGGCTAGACAGGATGCTACTTAGGCTGGACTGGCGGGCGCCCCTGGGGTGGGTCTCAATTTCAACGCGAACCTCAATATTCGTTCTTTCCCTGCGGTCACAATGAAGAAACACAGTGGAGTCATTATACAGTACCGTCCAAAAATATTGCCATTCCATAGTGCACTCCAGTCGATCCAAAAATCATTATTCAGCAGAAGACATCAAGCTCACAGAGCAAGTCATAAAGAGCTGTCATTGGTGATGAGACATAGTGGCACACAGAGTCCTGACCAAACATTATCGAATCAGTCTAGAAATGCATTTACAAGAAATACAAGCAAGTACTTGCACAAGTACTGTTTTAAAAGCAAAGACTGATATACAGAATACTGTGGTGGTTTGCTTCAGTTGTGTGTGCATTTGTCTATTTGGTTACTGCTCCATTAACTTTAAGGTGTATCTCCTGAACTCTAATAGCAATATGTAACAGCTGCTTTATCCCACTGACTAACAAGTGGTGGTAATGCACCAACAAATGCAGCAATGGCCCAGCCTCCGCTGCAGAAGAGGACTGCTTGCAAATAAACAGAGATGGGTGCTTTTCATTTTTCTGTTTTGTGCCTCCTCACCTCCTCTCTACTCCATCCACCTGCCGCTGACGTGAAAATGAATCTAAGCATGTTAAAGGAAGTCTGAATACCTAAAAGGGTCTCTCAAAGAGGGAGGAGTGAGGAGACAGGGTGTATCCTCTATGGAAGTCAGACTATAAGGACCACGGGGAAAGTTAGACTTAGCAAATATATGTTTGTAAGACTAACAAAAAATGTATATACACAGCTATTCTGGTGTCAAGATCCATGGAGTGTTGACCCAGAGTTTAGAGTTTTGTCAGTTCTTTATTCTTTTTGGATTTTTAAAGTGGTTTATGTTGATAGTGTTTTTGTAATTTCTTGGTCTTACAAGTTATTTTGATCCCTGGTTTTGGTTCCCTATTGTTTTGTTATTTTTGCCTCTACTTCTTAGTATCGATGATTTTAGGTTTATTAGTTCCCTTTAGCATTCCTGTCCTGTTCCCTCTGTCTCATCTTTGTGTTAGCCTTGTCTGTCTGCAAGTTAATCTCATTATCCGGTCCTGTTCTGTCTCTCCTCCTGTTTAATTCCTGTTTTGTTCTCTGTGTCTTGTGTCGAGCTCAACTTCCCGCATCTCGTCATCTCTGATTTGTTCCCGCCGTGTCTCCCATCTGTCAGTGTAAATAAAGGCTAGCACTCCATCATTTTTCAAGTTTAAATCAATGATGCCATGAAAACTTTTATGCTCATCTAACAAAGATAATAAAATGCAGCGGCCGGCTGCTGTAACAAAACAGATGACGCAGCTGCGCCAGTGACATTACTTTAAAATGACAGCTCCGTAGCGAGGAGGACTCTGCTTTCTTGATATGTTCCACTCTTCCACTCGCATCTCAGATGGCAGTGACTTCAAGCCAAAGATTTTCTTGATTAACTCTGAATAACTTTTGTTTGCTTAAAAGAAAATTTCCACAAGATATCTTTAATTTAATTGCGAGAACATACCTAAAACCTTTACACACAATACTGTGCAAGTGGCAAGTTATTTTATATAAACATTAATGCATCAGTCATTGGACAAACGAGTCATTGAGCTTAAGTATAGGCATTAAAGCAGGAGAAACTATAAATGGTTGCTTTCAAATATTAAAGTCCTGTGTAAAAACATGTAAACATCTGAGGAAATTGTAAAGGCAATAATTACCTTAAAGGAATCATTTGCATCTCATCAGTCTTGTTATCAGGCACAATAACCACCTTGCAGTCAGACTGGCTGTCCTGCTGGGTGTATCCATGGCGTTTTGTGGCTTCATCCAATCCGGCATATCTATCTGGCTCTGGCGGTGTGGTGCTCGTACTTGGGAGGTCGCCTACTTCCTGTACACTGACTCGAACTTCTTGGACGCTGGTGTTGTTGAGTGCTGGGTTGTTCTGACCCGTCCAGTGATCACTGACTACATGAGAGAATAGAAGATCTATAAGAGAAGTTGAAACTTCATCAGATCGGGTCAAAATTCGGGGCACAAATCATAACCGACTACTCATACGGTCAGACAGTATCCCTAACTTGAACTATAGACTGATTAAATTATTGATACTCACAGTTGGCTAAGTCTTCCAGCTGGATTTTGTGTGTTTCAGGGGGCTCACTCTGCGGTCGACACCAACCGTTCCTACAGAGTGACATGGGAACGACCCCATAGACATAAGTCAGCATTAGCGGTACACCCACACCTGAAAGAAAACAGCAAAGAGTAAAGACCTCGTTCTTAACATATTTTTCATAATGACTTTTCTGGACTTTGTGCTTAATGTTAATAATCATATAACCGAAATGTCTTTGTAATGGTGAAGCACTGGATTACAGATAGGCCCGTAAGGGTTTTTGAGCATTGTCTTGCCTCTGTGCGCTACGGTAGTGCATTTGAAATCAAAATATGATGATATGATCGACCTCCAAAGGTTGATTCAGTTCATCTGGACGTAGTGTTTTCAGTGGGAGAAACGTTTCGTCACTCATCCAAGTGACTTCTTCAGCCTTAGCTGACTGCAGGTTTCCCCAAATCTTATAAACAGTACATTTGACCTCCCAGCCCAATGTTCCTTCAAGGGGCTGGTTTCAGTCATTATGTAAATGTACTGTTTCTAAGATTGGGGAAACCTGCAGTCAGCTGAGACTGAAGAAGTCACTTGGATGATTGAGAATGCATCAAGACATGATGCATTCTCAATCATTTTTACACAAAGTGCCCCTTTAAGGACTTCAGTTATTGTCTTTTTATCATTATCATTATTATTATTATCACAACAACAACACAAAACAAACACAAGGGGGAGCCTTTCCCGCTTTACCCTGGACTGGACACATTCAAGCTGCCAGGCATTTATAGACACAGGCTTGTTTTTTTTAAGGCGTTTTAGCCCCAAGTAACTGGAAAAAATTAGGCATATAGAGTGGACCTAAAAAAGGAAGAAAAACTCATTTTCTCTGAAATTATATCCTCATAATTATTATGTTCTTTAAGTGAGTAACATTGGTTTCCTTCCAAGCTTTTCTAAAAATAATTTTAGTTGCAGACATCCAGGCAACTGGATCTTCCTTTAGTCATCTATTTTATGTGCTGTTTGTAAGAAGCTGTGTTTTGGTCTATTTTAGCAATAACAAACTTTTTTTTAACTTTCCTATTTCGTCCTTTTGATCATGATCATCATTTATATATAGGATTTTATGCTGTATGTAGTATTTATTATAGGAGGCAAATAATTAGAAAGAGAGGTGAAATGTGTTTCCTGGTTAATTACTGTTATTAATATGAACTGATTATGGTGCGGACAATTGCGCAGTAGACGCCTAAACAAAAAGTGTCTTCTTTGTTACATTTGTGAATGTAGAGATGAACACAAATGTTTCCTTAGAAGCTCTAAAAATGTGCAGTACATACCCTGTCAGGATACAATAAGACAGTTTTCACAAAAATAGATCATTAGTCACTCTTATGGATCGACTCATCATATTAGCAGAGCAAAGTTAGAATGTTGCAGGGCACAGCTGCGCTGGGAAAGTCAAATTTTATTTAACGAGCTGTACTTCTTTCGATTGTCCTTCGTAACCTTCACAAAAGTGCTTTGAATAAAGCCCAAGCTTGGTGACCAGCAGCCTCCCTACGCTGTGCAATTATGCAACCTGTGATTGAGACAGGAGTTTGAGAACACAAAGAAGAGTGCCAGCCAAACAAAGGGACATCATTAACACAGCAGGAACACTGGGGCGCTATTGACTCAGCAAGAGGGTGAAACCAGGGCAAGAGGATGAACCTGCCAGCCAAACAGATCACACAGGGAGAGGAGTGAAAGCGAAAGACAGTGTGCATCTGTGTCCAAGAGAGACACACACAAAAAAAACAGAGTGCTTTGACTCAAATATGAGAAACAAAACAACAGTTGGAGGGCAGTGAGAGCACAAAATAGAAGATGTTCGACAAAACACATGGTGGAATGAAGTAAAACATGAAGTAAAAATGGCTAAAGAAACTGCACAGTATGCAAGCACAGTAGTACATGCAGGGGTAAGAGGTACGGTGACGAGTACAATGTGGCTAAATGTGTCTTTGAGTTTGTGTGCGGCAAGCAAGGACCAGTCAGAGTGGGGTACAGTTATGGCTGTGACACTGCAGGGGAAAGATAAGACGCTACTGAAGTCTTACGAATTTCTGTCACGGCTGGGACTGTTACCTAAAGTAGCATGAGTCACTGAAATGCTACTTTGCACTGTGTGTGTGTGTGGAGCAATGAAATAAAGTGGTATGTTTGTATACAGAAGCCTGGCTTGTGGATATTTGTATGGCTGGCACTAAACCCTATGCAGATTGCTTGGCTGCATATTCAGATCTGTAGAATTTATGGAAAAAATACAGCAGGTTAGGAAAAATTCTTCACTGTCTTGCTGAGTTATATAAAATAAACTGTACAATACTGCATAGAGGTAACACATGCAGCCTTATTAATTAAAAGTCAAGGATGAGTTTAGAAAACAAATAGATTTATGATTTTTGGGGATTTTTTTTTGTTTAGCAGGATGTTTTAGAGCTGCTGTTAGGTCAGACATATCAGTGTGAGCTAACACAGAAGGCATCAGTATCAGTCCATCATCAAACTTTCAGGGTGAAAGCAAAAATACAGTCATGTAAAAAAGAAAGTTTTCACAGCACTCTATGCTCTAACTCGCATCAAGTACATCCTTGATGCTTTTTATAAAAAATAACAGGGAACGTAGCAGCCGGGTGCTGCTAGTCGAACACACTTACCACCTCTGTAAAAGCAGAAGTTTGGGCAGTTTGCTGGTCTGAAGCATTCAGTTGTATGTTACCACAATGATACAACCTTCCCAGGAGTGAACACCCCACCAAATTCAACCAAAGATCAGGCTGTGCAATGCTTAGGAAAAGTGAAAAAAAAACCCAAAAAAAACAAGAGCTACACCTCAGGTTTGTAAATGTTAATGCACATGACCGTACAAGTAAAAAAAAGAAAAGACTAGTAAGAAAAGACTAGAAAACATGTAAATATAAGAAAAAGACTGAAAAATGTGGCTTATTAGGTAGGGTTACTGGGAGAAAGTCTTTCTAAACATCTTTCTAAAAAGAACATAAGAGCACATAAGACCAAAGTGGAGATGCTTGGTCATAATCCACAGCAGCATGCTTGGGAAAACTAAACACAGCATTAAGCAAATCAACATAAACACCTCATAGCAACTGTTAAGCACGGTGGTGGAAGCGTGATGACTCGGGCTTGTTTTATAGCCAGAGGACCCGGGCATCTTTCAGTCGCTGAGTCAACCATGAACTCCACTAGAGCCAAAGCACTCTAGAGTCAAATGTGGCAGCTAAAGCTTGGCTAAAATTGAATCATGCTACTGGACAATGATCCCAAGCAGAGCAGCAACTCTAATACAGGATGCCCAAAAAAGAAAAGAATCAGATGTTGAAGTGGCACAAAGTCCAGACCTCAGCCTGAGTGAAATACTGTGACAGTACCTTAAGTAAGCTGTGCATAAACAAGTGCCAGCAAACTTCAATGAACTGAAGCAACACCGTAAAGAATAGTGGGCCAAAATTCCTCCACAATGATGTGAAAGACTGATACAGTCATACAGAAAGCGTTTACTTGAATTTGCGACTGGCAAAGATGTTTCCACAAGTTACTAAATCATATGGCACGCTCAGTTTTTGAATGGACTGAATGTATTTTACAAAAGGTTTACTTATTCCTTTCATTTTACGTTTTAAATTGAGTTCATTGCATGGTAAAAGATGAGGGTTTGCTCCTACAGTTCTCACTCTGATCACTGAGGAAACTATCCAAGATGGCCCAGAAAGAGCTGTGTGCTAGTCAAACTTTTCAAAAGTGACTTTCTGAGCATTGCCCTAGAAAAACTCTGACAAAACTACATCTTATTATACCGAAAGAGAAAGATCTGTCGAATTATCATTTTTAGCATCTTAGAGCTCCAAAGGGGATACATTTTCTGCAGTTTTATCCTTTTTTTTTTTTACTGAAATTCATTCTTTATAACACAAGATCAACAACAACAATATTTTGCCCTTTGAATTTTCTCTCTGGTTTGCAGGATAAAAAATGTAACATTACTATTATATGTTCCTTACCCACAGTGACAGCTGCTATGACCGGCGACACAAACACTGACATCATCACCCCACTTGCCACAGTCAAGTAGTGCTTACTTCCTGAGATATTGTTTTTCTTACAACGACCATGGACCTGAAAGGTAATAAACAGAGCACAAATCACATTACTGAAATTCAAAGTGCTCCGAGTTTTCATTTTCTATTTCTGCAGCCACTTACTCATGCCCAATAACACACACACACACACACACACACACACACACACACACACACACACACACACACACACACACACACACACACACACACTGCAGCATGCCTGTGAAGACTTTATAAGACACACCATGGCTCTGACAAAAAGAAAACTAATCATATCTAAGGGGATTTCATTTGCAGCTTAATTTCCCTAGGACATGTTTTTAGTTTCTAAGGTAAGGTAAGCTTTGATCTACTAGTCACATGTGAAGTGTAGGGTAAGCAGACATCTTATTGCTATAAACAGCATAAAACAATACATTAATATACAGCACAAAGTTAACAAGTTACACAGTGTGACATGGGCTTTACTGACCTTGCGGCCCATGTAGATTGGTATCCCCACAATGATGACTGGGATGGCAATGCCTGCTATAAGGGAGATGACCACAGGTGCTCCGAGCAACATGCCCACCTGCCACAGTACCTTGCGGGTTTGAGACCATGGTTTCTTCCCCCAGAATGTACATCCTGAGGGACTGAGAGACAAAGCAGACACATCAGGAGAGATCAGTTACTGTAAAACAACAAAAGATTTGGTACAGACATTCCCTGCAGACTTGGTGATCCCTTACAGTAACTCCCTTTTGATGTGCAAAAACAAATTAAATTCCTGTCAAAATGAGCGGTACTTTATTTTAAGACTTCAAATAAATGCCCTCATAATCATTTGCTATAACCAACAAAGCATCATCATGTACGCCTGATGTCGTATAAACCATTTTTGATATGCATTCCTTATTATAGTCCTGCTTTCATTTCCTGAAGTGCAATCATTTACTACTTATAATTTATTCAAATACTCATTTATCATATTTAACCATTTATGTTTGAGAAATCAGTAAAACAAAGCTGCCTGGATTGGTTTATCAGCAATAGCTAGTCTCTTACTTAAAATATGACTGGCTAAAAAAGTCTATTTTGCCTTCAGTGTTACCTTAATCTGCTACCAGCCTTTGACGCTGTGGTGTAACATTTAACTGTCTAGAAGAGCAATACAATGTGATGAGTGCTGTCTGATTTTAATCAAGCGGAAAAATAACTTTTATAAAGAACACAAATAGCAGCCAAGGGCTATGTTTTTCTCAAAGTATGCATTTAGGCCACTTTGGGGATTTTTAAAGCATGAGTGGGGGAAATTATGGTAAGAGATTATGGCTGCGTTATTCTGAACTCGCTGTGAGACTTTAAAAGCTTTGCCATTCTGTACAACATCTACTGTAATTTTTTATATGAAAGCCAGAAAAGACTGAAGGGAGAGGAGAGAACAAAGGAAGCGGGGAAAGGAAGACAAAATTAAATTAAACAAGGTAATCGGAAATAGTTGGTTTCACATGACAAAAAAAAAATACTTTCATTAAATACAGTGCATATTAAGTATCCAACTACAGTGTATTAATTTTTTTTGTTTAATCAAAGTTTAAATGTAGCACTTTGTCTTCCTGAAGAAAATAATTGGTTACCCTGTATAGGGCTATATTAAGACAGAGTTGATAATAATATATATTTTTTTAAAGTCAGGTTAGTTTTTAATCGTATGCCTGACAATCTGATTACCACGCTTTTGTGGTTTTTAACTGTGTTAAATTATGAATAAGACACAGGTAATATTCCATATATTCCCAATAACATTGTTCAACGTATAGCTGCTACTGCAGGATGAGCATGAACCAGCAGGGGTTAAAATATGCATTGAAATTAAGATTAATGAAGATTATTTATATAGAAACACAAACAAATAAGAGCTTGAGAAACACAGTCTTAGCTCGACTTACACATTGTGCTGATTTAGGAGTATGGAAGGAGAAACACTGGAGGTGAATAACTGATGTCAAGTCAGCAGTGACTCCCTTCCAAGAATGTGAAAACAAATGAAAGCTGAGATGAACCATTTAAACTAGTGCAGCTTCTAAATTATGAAATACGGGCATGCTTCCCTGACTGGCACGGTTTTTATCTCTGACTAGCTACTGCATTGTTGATGCATTAGCAGTTGTGATGCACTGAAATCGATTGTTTTTAGGATGAACTTGTGCCACTGAATATCCCCCTCAAACATTTTACAGCTACCAAAACCGATGACGGTTGCTTTTGTCTGACCAGCTGCTTATAACTAAGCCTAAGAAATTCAAACCGGGCGATGTTCAGCATTTTTTTCTAATAGAAAATATCATCATCAGGCTTCTTAGGCTTACAGCTATAGAGTCAAGGTCCTGGTTTTTCGTCCCAGCGTTTTGAGTTTGTTTTTCATGGTTCTGTCTTTGGTTTAAGTTCATACTCTGGATTATTTTGTTCTGAGTTCAGTATGTCCTTTTGCTCCTGAGTTTTGCTTTCTACAGTTTCTATTTGTTGGTTTCTTGTTTCATTATGTTACTTCCGAGCCTCGTCTTTGTGTTTTGTCATGGGCATCCCCTGTGTTTAGTCCAAGTTGTCTCCCTGCTTTGCCTTCTGTCTGTGTCAAGTTCACACGTCTTAGTCCAGGTCAGTGTTAGTCATTTCCTGTTTTATTTTGATGACATCTTGTCTCTTGGGCTTTCTATTCAGTTCTACTTCCCCTGTCTAATTATCTGAGTGGTTTCAGCAGCCCTCCCACCTGCCACCTGTTCCCTCGTTACCCTCTGTGTACATATTGTCTCATTTTTCCCTTTGCCTTTTGTTGTGTCCTCCTTCATGGTTGTGTTGTCTCTTGCAGTGAGTTTCCTGAGCATTCATAAATGTAGTTTTCCTGTTTTCCTTGTTTTCTGACTTGCATTATTTTTGCACTAAGTTTAAGTTGAACAAAACTGCTTTTGGTTTACCCGTCATGTTTCCGAGTCCTGAGTTTGGGTCCTACTCCTGCCTGCTACACAGCCAACCTTGACATTAGAGTAAGCATTTAATAGGACTTCTGGCTGTTAGTTTTCTTGTTCTTGTGAGTTCAGCATGAACAGCATACCTGAGGTAGTGCACGTCAGTAATCTCCTGCATACACAGCCAGCAGAACTGACAGGCACACACAGTGCAGTTCATACGGTTACAGCTGCCATCATTGGTCTTCATGATGTAGGCACCACAGCGAGGGCATGCTTTGATTTCCTCTGCATCTGCAACAGAGGAAATACTTCAGCTACTACACACTTAACAAGCAATATCTATATGTCATCGTAAAGGAACAGTTTAATTTTTTGTAGATATGCTCTATTTTGTTCAGAAAAATATAGTTGGAAAGATGAGACTAAAGTGGAGAATACGTTTACTAATAATGCACAGTCCAAAATAGTCCATCTACACAAACACCTCATACCAGCTGTCAAGCACGGTGGTGGAGGCGTGATGATTTGGGCTTGTCTTATAGCCAAAGGACCTTGGCAGCAGTTATTGAGTCAATTATAAACTCCTCTGTATTCTAAAATATAACAGAATCAAATGTGAGGCCCTCTGTCTGACAGCTAAAGCTTGGCTAAAATTGGATCATGCAACTGAACAATGATCCCAACAACAGCAGCAAATCTACAACAGGATGGCCGAAAAAGTAAAGAATCAAGGTGTTACGATGGCCCAGTAAAGACCTCAACCTGAGTGACTGTGGCAGGACTTTAAGAGAGTTGTGCATAAAAAATAAAAAATGCTCAATGAACTGAAGTAACATTTAAAGAAAAGTGGGTCAAAATTCCTCCACGACTTCTACAAGAATCATAAAACTAAATGGAAAACTGTTTAGTTTTCACGTTAGCTAAAGTTATTTCTACAAGCTACATCATGGTATGTACTTATTTTTTCACCTGACTGCATGGGGTCCTGTAAAAGCTCACCACCCTCCAAAAAACACTTGTTTCTATAATATACCAGGATGTGAACCAAAAATGACGTAACTTTTCCCAAAATGAAATGTTGCAATGTTACCGTAAGTTACTGGCGCTGCCAAATTTGATGGAAATTATGGAAGAAATTACAGTATAACCATGACAGGATTTCAGTCTGTAGATAAGAAACTTATCTGTTAGACAGATAGACAAGTACAAAATATTTATGACCACATTTTGAGCCCATACTATCTGTCTAACAGACCTGAAAACCATACAGGCCTGGAAGTACTCGTGGCAAAACCAGGTAGACTTTTTCAAGTGGTTGTTTAGAGCAAAGAGGCCCACAAACGAC
The DNA here is from genome assembly GCF_057382095.1 of Aulonocara sp. 'chitande type north' Nkhata Bay. Classification (NCBI taxonomy): domain Eukaryota; kingdom Metazoa; phylum Chordata; class Actinopteri; order Cichliformes; family Cichlidae; genus Aulonocara; species Aulonocara sp. 'chitande type north' Nkhata Bay. Next base: position 9,457,803 of record NC_141358.1, read on the forward strand.
TCGTAGCTTCATTTAATCACATGGCTCCTGTCTCACCTCCTCCAGGTTCTTCATTGAAGACGTACAGTGTAGAGGCATCGTTGCCGCCTGAGGTGTGGCGGGCTCGCTGACGCCGGGCCTGGTCGCACGTCTGGTTGGGGTGCCACAGCTGCCGACAGTGGTAGCAGAACTCTGTGTCACATCCCTCACGGCCACAGCTCAGCTTGGGACACTCTGCACAGCCGTAAGCTATCACAGCATAGCTGAGGAAAGAGAGAAACTACAGATAAAAATGACAGAAAAATATCAGACGTTCGGTTGGCTGATGGGGATTCTGGGGGACGGCTTTCCAGAACTGAAAACCTATCATCTGATAATAAACAGATATATGATAATCTTATTGGCTCCATACCCAAATATGACTTTTAAAACTTTGTATCAATAACTAAATAAAAAAATAAGGCAGTCTGGTCATGTGTGTGTGCTTGTTGTGTTTTTTAACAAACATTCATTTAGTGCAGTGTTGACTTTAAAGTTGTGGTGGTTTTTCTTCTTTGTTGGGTTAGGATTGGGGCAAAACCTACACCTCCCTCGTTGCTAGGAAACTGCAGATTATGTTAAAGTTATGGGCTCTTGATTTTTTTTAACCTCACATTTGTTAAATAAAATCAAATAAGGTTTATGAGGAATGGAGACAGTACCATCTCCATTTTCTGATACAGGCATGTTCACAAGATTATGTGATTTAGCTATAACCAAAAAATAAAAAAAGTAAAAGCAATCTTAAATAATCTGAATGCCTCTGGGAATCAAACTCTGCTGTGAAAAACGAGGGCTCTGACAGGCTGGCATTTCCAGCTCTGAGTGGTTTTCTGTTTGTCAGACAGGCGAATGAATCAAACAAGCTGAAGGCAACACAGGCAAGAAGATAATTACAGCGTTACCTTGATTCCACTACGGTGTCAGACCAGATTTGAAGTGACTTTGATTCTCTAGTCCAACATGTCTGGCTGAAGAACAAAGCTGCTGTTCATGCATAAAATATTTCTAGATACCAGTGAGTATCCTGTATCCATGAAACAAGCAATAATTGGATTATTTATATTGTGTACAAACTTCTACGCCTTGTCATACAGAGAAATTAGAAAGAAACAGCTGCAAAGCCAATGACCACTTTAAGCGATTTTAATTCTACTTTTTTTATATATGCACCACACAGACACACACACACACACACACACACATATATATATATATATATATATATATAATTCAACCATTAAAACAAATGTGTATGTTTAGGAATGCAAGGACAAAACTGTAATTAATGATTTTGTGTGTGTTGACAAGGCCTAACACATCTAAAAATAGTCTGCTTTGATGAATAATTTGTGTCTGATATGGGTAAGTCAGCTCATTTAACATGTTTGTGTGTGTTAGCCCCAAGGAAAATCCTCTTAGAACAAAGGAGTGCTGGAAATCAAAAGTATTAATTGCTGTTCACAGTGGCCACACTTAAATATAATCCTGTGAATTTCAGAAATGTATAGACCCCCTACTCTGACATCATAAATGTGTGGGGTATGTTTCTGTAACATGTTGGATTATGGTTATAAAATAAATTGAAGCCCAGAGCGTACTTTTAATCTGGTAGAGGTTTTTTGTTTTTGTTTTTTTACTGAGATATCTAAATAATTCCTACTTGTATTACACATGTAGATAAAACATGATTAGCTGCCCTCATAGACCCAAGTGTGTGTTAGACAGTCAGACCTAGGGCAAAAACACACAGTTTTCACACTCTCTCTGAGTGTCTCTCTCCCGACATTATCTTCAGCTAAGCTTCTGTCACTAAGACCTCAGGGAATCTCTACATGTTGGAAACACAGGAATGCACCAATCATAACTGTTAAAGACCAGTTTACATAATTAATCACAGCTTCAAAGTCTCTTTTATGTGAGAAGTGTTATTCACTGTTATTCAAAATGCCATTTTGCACACTTGTACACCCTTCTAATAAATCAAACGCAAAACACACTGAATTTGTTGTAGATATTTTAAAAACAGGATCTCCTGTTTCTCTGCGTTATATTTAATTCACCACTGTGTATTGATTTTTGCTCCTCTCATTCATCATCGCTGAGCAGCAAGTACTGACAGACTTTCACTGAACGGGGTCCTGAGCCCTGGCGCGTACGTGCTTTTGACCACAAAAAATCCACTGAAAACGTTGCACACAAAAAAATGGACGCACGTCGTGACTTCCCATCAGCCCCCCTTATCCAGTTACCCATGCATGAACATTAAGCTGATATAGCAAAGGATCAGTGTCAGCGCCAGTTCTGAACAACAGAAAAAAAAAAGAGAGCTGATTGACGCCAATGTCAGCGGAAAGAAAACAAATACATCTTTCCCTCGTAAGATTTACGACGACATCAAGGATCGATTTTGTAATGAAATCATATTGCAGCTGAGCTTTGCAGCTCAATGAAAGCTATATTTCAGGCAGTTATTCTGAGGGAAAAAGAGTAACAATACAATGGCGCCATAAATGTTAAGTACGGCACTAATAACATTTTAAACCGATTAAAGGTGAATGTTTCTTACATCTCACTAAGGAAAATCTTTTAGGTATTTCTGTTTGAGGCCTCAAAGAGTAACTCTTACCAATACGTAGAGGACTGGTTTATTCACAGTCCATTCTCTTTCGGGATCTGCAAAATATATAAACTGCAGCAAACTTGGTGAACTATGGAAAAAGCTTTAAAAATGCTGCCAATTATCCTCTTAAATCTAAGTCAATTATTCTGACAGTGACAAATGCGTCAGTCTTGTGTTTTACAAAATAAAGCCGGCGGTGGGATGACAAGAATTTGACAAGGGCTGCCACATTGTAGTGCTGGATTAGCTCTAATGTTTTTTTTAATAAGTAATTAAATTGTAGTGGATTGTTGCTGTGTCAATCATGTCAATAAAAGACCTATTTTTTCACAAAACAAAGTCATTATTGTTAATTTCCAAAATATTATTCTCCCTTCTAATTAACAGTTTTTTGCTTATATCTTTATTAGATATAAGCAATAAAAAAACAAGATGTTCTAGTTTTATTACAGTACGCTTGAAACTGTTCTTGATGCCTAAAACAGCCTGTTGGTAGATGGTATCAGTTCACGTCTCACCTGCAGTCAGGCGCAGGGCACCAGCGTGTATCTGGATCAGAAGCCAGAAAACGCCTCAACTGGTACTCCTCAAACCTTTCCAGCAATGCCCGATCATCCAGAATGGCACGAACATCCAGAGGTGCCAGTGTTTCCGGGCACTGCGGGCACGCGATGCCCACCCGACTCTCCGATATCTCAATACGCAAGTACTGGCGTAGGCAGTCAGAGCATGCCCTGTGAGAACAGGAGGTGAGTCGCGGGAAGTGGCAGCGCGGTTGACTGAGCAGGCACAGTGGGCATTCTTCTAGGTGTTCGTCCAATAGCTGGTCCTGGCTGGAGGAGGAGAGGGACAGGACATCGGTGGACACCCGGCTGACCCCACCCACGCACTCGACTGTGGCAGCGCTGTTCTCGCCCACCTCAGCCAGTGATGCTGGCGGACCTCCTCCTTCTCCTTTTTCTGCTCCAGAAACTCTTGATTCTCCAGCCTCTTCTGCTGTGAGGTCCTAAGAACAGTTATAGGATATGGTGATTTACCAAATCCAAACACAGCACGCTTATGAGAATGAAGGGCTCTTAGAAATGAAGGGAGTATTGGTAAGTGTGTACATAGCTGGAATGCTGTAATTCATTTGGTTTCTTGGCAACGTCATTTGTACAAATGATCAATTAATTGTACAAACACACTAATGGATTTGTTCAGTAGCAGCGCAGAACAAAGCAAGCAAACGGGCATGGCTCTAAAGTTAATGATCAATAGCTTTGTTGCTTTTCTTTCGACATTTTCTGTGAGACATTTTCATCTTCTGACTGATGCAAGGATAATGATCCTGTATGAGCTACAAATTTCAAAAATAAACACAAATTTCAAAATGGTATACATATATGCCATAATACTCTACCATACTCTACCAAAACTTGTATAAACCCAAATAAAGAACTCCTTCATTGCTTACGCTCACTCCAAGCAGACGAAGCATCAATCTTACCTGTTCTGGATGCTCGCTTGGGGTCAGGGTAATGGCCACCTCCTCTTTGGGACAGGCTTCCACAGGCCTCTCCGCCCTTGGCTCTGATTTGGGCTTTCGGCTGAAGAAATTTAAGAAGCTCAAGGGCCCAGTCTGCTGCTTGGGCCTCTTCATGGTCTAGAACTAGAGCGGGAGCAGCAGCTGAGGAGAACAGGCCAACGACCATGAGCAGGATGCAAAAGCGATGTTAGAGTACGTGTGTGTTTGTGCGCGGGTGGGCGAGCACAGTGCGCTCTCACGGCTCAGAGTCTTGGAGCTGGACGGCTGCTCTGTTGTATGAGGGAGGGTGAGTGGGTGAGATGGAGAGAGAGACGACGGGGAGGAGGTAATCCCTGCCTGAGGGGAACATCACCGTTTTGGAGCCTTTCCGAGGCCTGATCATGTGGTTTACTTTGTCTCTCTTCAGTCTTCCTCCTCCACCCACACAGAAGTCTGAATTAGTCCTGAACTGGTCGACTGTTGTTCATCATTTTAGGCTTTTTCTCCACTGTTAGCAGTCCTTCAACCTGGAAACACAAGTAAGTAATGACTATAATACACAGCAAGAACTACAGACCTTTGGATGTGCATTTTGGTTCACTGGATATCAATTTTCTAAAAATAACATTACAATAAGAAATAAATTAAGAATATCTAGTCATAGCTTCTAAAAAATTGTTTTACACAATGAAAGAGTTTCAATCTGATGCAAGTCTCCTAAAGTCAATCCTCTTAAACTTCAATGTTAAAATCCCAACTTTATAGCAGAAGCCAGCATGTCTGACCTGAAACAGAAACATGGTTTTAGTTTCTATGGTTAATTTCCCCCTTTGATACAATCGGTTACAATTAGTTTAGATGACAGTCTATTAAATGGTTTTATGACAATCTTTCTATCAGCAGTCTCCAAAGATTTCAGGTCAAGTCTCCCTGTCATTACTACAGGCATTCCACAGGTTTTCATTGCTAGATGTCTTTTATTCACCTTCTACAGTATAATCTACACCTCCTAAATCTTGAAACCTATTTTTATGCAGATGACACCATCTTATATACCACTGGGTCCTTGTTGATCGGGCTATTGAAAAATCCAAAGTTTGCATTTCAAAATTATCTTATGAAACATAAGCTTGTTTTTCATTCTGATAAAACCAACTGAAAACTATTCACAAGGTCACCAAGGTCAGTATCCACCATACAGTCCATATTAAAACTCTCCAGTGTCATATAAAATACAAATACAAATACAAAAAGCAAATATTGGTTCTCATTAACTGTTGTATTAGGTACAATTTTGTCTGAGCTTGATTATTATTGTAGTGATAGTTTATATGGATACAATGACAGGTCCTTGGACATTTTAAGATTAGCTGTGCCTCTTACTGACATTAAACTTGGAAAAGAACAAATGGAAAGACTACAAAAGACTGCAAAGCTACATTCTGTGATTTCATAGCAGCTTTTTAAAATATGTTAAACTGTATGCAACTGTCCTTGCACATGCTTTTCTTAATTTCTGAACGCCTATAATGTGTCCTTGAATTTTCTGCCTGTCTACTAGTCTGTGTACTCTTAATCTGTAGATGTCATTTGTACACAGGTCTCTCTTGAAAAGCGATCTTGAGTCCATGAGACATCCTGTTTAAAATACTAATAATAACATAACACCAGTATTATAAATGGTGGAGTGCTAATCAGGCATGAGACTGAATGTAATTTCAATCAATCAAACGCATTACAGAGATCTGATTTAAAAAACTGATCATCAATAGTGTTGGACAAACAGCTATTTCAAACATAGGGTGTGTCATTTTTACTCTCGAATCTCTGTATGAGATACATTTAAAAATGCAAACACATGGAAGGGTGTTGTCTGCACCATGGCCCGTTTGTCATATAGCCCAGACAAGCAGTGAGGCCATTGCTATGAGACACAAAGAGCAGAAAGATGTGAAACTTGTGACTGATCAGACAAAAAGGACTGGGGGAGACAGGAGGGTGAAGCAGTAGAGAGGCGGTGACAGACACCACAGACAACTCATTCTGCATCCATTAGGCAGCAGCAAGCTTTTATAATCAGCCCCAGAGAGCAAAGGGAGCATGAGGTGATTCATGAAACCCCAGACCAATTAAAATAGCTGTCTCCATGCAACTACATCAAATCAGACCAAGGAATATGGACTGAAATGTGATATGATTATAGATCATCTATTTCAAGCTCCCCAGTGCTGCTTTTAGTATTTTTTTAGTTGTGGAAAACAGTAAAATGTATGAAATCTATCTATCTCTTTGCTTGCCTTATCGTTATTATTAAATCAAATTCAATGACTACAGGAGTTGAGGTAATTCTGCAGATATTATAAGCTTCATCATTCTTTAAACAGAGATATACAAAGGATCTGCATTTCTGATACACTGAAGTACCTAAACTGCTCTCTCCCTGTCTGAGACCAGAGTTAGGGCTATACCTTTATTTCATTCGTGTTAAATCAACATGAACAGAATACCCTTTTTAGATCATTACTGTATATGGTAATTTAAGGGTAAAGAACCAACATTCTTGCCCTTTGAAAGTATTCTCCATATACTGAATCAGAATCAGAATCAGAATCAGAATACTTTATTGATCCCTGGGGGAAATTATTTACTGAAGAGTCACGTTAATATTTTAGATATATATGACCATAGTGTACCCCTCTTCTGATCTTCCAGCAGGATAACACATCGTGTCACAAAACTCAAATCATCCCAAACTGGTTTCTTAATTATGACAAGGAATTTACTGCACTCAAATGGCCTCCACAGTCATCAGATCTCAAGATTCGTTTTGAATGTGAAGCCAACAAATCCACAGACAGTGTAATGCTATGGACCAAAATCTCTGAGGAATGTTTTCAGGACCTTGTTCAATCCATTAAAGCACTTCTGAAGGCAAAAGGGGATCCAACCTGGTACTAGCAAGGTCTACAGAAAAAAGTGGCTGGTCAGTGTAGATGATAATTGTTGGAACCGATATTCCAATAAGAACTACGAATGTTGTTTAGAGTTGTCTGTAAACATACTCACATTTGACACAGTTACAGCTAGTGTCCACCCAAGTCTTCCAGATTGCTTACTGCCTTGGGAATTCCCTTGAAGAACCCAAAAAAGATACTAAATATGATGGTACTTTTTCAAAAATCTTTTTCAAAATCATTAGGAAAAGCTTCAGATCAAGAACCACCAGGGTGTTTTGTATTTCAAATTAACTATCCTTTCCTCAAAACCCACCAGTTTAAAGAATTTGGAGTTCAGAGGTACAAAATCTTTACTTTCGACACATTTATTTAAAAACATCTTTACTACTGGTCCTCTAATGGCTTGGATTTCACATGGATGCCTTTGTTTGCTCTAAAATAAATATTTAAGTAAAGCAATCCAGTGGAAAACAAAGCAGCAACCAGCTCATCATTTCTATATCCAGCTATGTCCAGAGTCTAGTAACACAGTTCTATCCTAATATAGCATCCCAAATGTGCATCCACTTGAATTTCCCCATCATCCGTATTCTGTGGGGACTGACCTTCACCAAAGCACCAACCTCTGTGATGAACACACCACTGAGCTGCTGTTTAATTATAGAAATAATTCCCACAGATGAAAACATCAAAAGCGCACGTGCTTATATGCTCACGTACATATAATTATGCAAATGAAGACACTCAAGCGCACGCCGGCAAACTGATGCATGTAGTATTGAGTGTTTTTAAAGCATAGCTCGGTGGGTTTGTTGCTCTACACTATGAGACAGATTGCCAAGCAATTAGACAACACAATTCGCTGCCTAACGACTTAGATAAGTTGTCACTGTGAGGAAATGAAGTAAAAATGAAGAGATAAGCAGGCAGTGCCTTTGTAGAGACTGCTCATTTGAGATCAGATTGTACAGAACATTATAGCAACAAGAAACAGAACATCTCAAAATCTAATTGACTAGATTACAGCCTAAAACCACATACTGGATTTCTTTATGGATTCATTGAAGTACAATTTCTGATGTTTTACTAGAATAATTTACCTACTTATATGTTTAACTCTTTTTTGCATTAAGATAAGATAAGATAAGATAAGATAAGATAAGATAAGTTAAGATAAGACTTTATATACTATACTACTATATACTATATATATTATATATATAGTGATTGTAATTCTCTGCTAAGTGTCTGTAAAGTTTGCTGGGTTTTGGCTCCAAATGACTAAATGTAACTTAGTGCTGATTCATGCTGCTGTCGGACCTGGCAAGGATTTTTGAGCTCCAGGTTATTAGGATGAGGGTCATCCCAAGTTAGCAGAACTACCAAGAAGATTTTCAGTCTAGTTATGGCTGAACATTCAAGAAAGGCAGTTTGAATATTGCATGAGTCTCTCAACTAAGTGCCTTAAACTTAAGTCACCACTGAGCTGCAATCCTTCTGGGTATCTTGGTTCTTTTTTTTCTCTTGTTTCTCTTGCTTGCTTATGTTCTTTTAATTAAATATCTGCTGCAGTCCAGCTTTCCAAACTACAGAGCATCCTTCAACTGTAATGCATCATGATTTAGAAACAGATCTCCCATCAACTGAAAATACTGACATGCACATGCACACACTTACATTTACCCACATCATCATATATATACGTAACCTAATTATGTGGATACACAGATGAAATGGCCAAGAAGATGCTATCTGTTTTCCATGATCAGTTGCTAGAACAGGGTCAGAATTAGTACAAACTGCTTTTCGGATCAGCTCAATGTCAACAATACCATCAAAATCGGACAGATAAGCATGATAATAATAACTTCATGAGGTTCACGTTAGGGAAATGCGCATTACATGATACACAACAAGATAATGGGAGAAATTTCATTCAAGAACATCTTCAAATCAGGAATCACATGGTTCCAGTGTATCAGAACAAGCATATGAATGTGACCGTGACACTGTCACACACACAAACACAACTTTGACCTTATGTAACGCATGCCACACATAGTTTATAACATACATACTATATCTACATATACTCTAAAGAGATATAGTTAGTTAACAAATTATTCATTTTAAATATTTCAAGTGGAATAATTAGATAACAGAAATGAGTGATGTGGTGCTGTTACCATGGTGAGATATTCACAAAACTCCAAAACCACTGCAGTTGCAGTCTCTGGCTACTGACAATACACTCAAGCACTTTTTTGCCAAGCTGCGCATCTCTCCTAATAAATGAATCAACAATCCATCTCTATATATATTGTGAGACAAGAAGAGAGAGAAGAGCCCTGCTGTCATCTCTCAGAAAACTCAGGACAACAACAGTTAACACAGAGATGCTGTCCATAAAGAGTGAGCACACACTCTCTCTTTGGTCCAGGTATTATTAACATGTTGTCTCTATTACATGTATTATGGGAACAAAAGAAAGACAAGGCCCCATTAGCTGAATCAATTAATTTTCAATTAACTGTGTTTTAGCTTAGGCTTTAGAGAATTGGCATTAGAAAGTTTGTGAAGCTGAAGTATCTATAACCTGCACTGTTTTCACGGCCGGCAGGGTGCGGCTCCTCTAGCTTTCACATGCTGCTCTAAGAGGATATCCTCCAACGTATTAACATCAGCACAGAAACTGTGCATTGGGGGCTTCATGGCATGGGTTTCCGTTATACCTAGAGTGTAAGCGGATTACCATTTGTTAGTAAATCGCATTAGCAGGCTCTTCGGTGTGATAATATTAATCTTAAGTGACATTCATTTTTAGTCATTATTATTATTATTTAGCATATAATATTAATTACTTATTCATACTTCATAACTCATAACAAATTCATAGCATAAACCACCTTTCATTTATACCATTTTCAAATCAGGTCTTTATACTGTACGTAATATAGTTAATGAACAGAATAAATATAGTCACGAGAATTAGTCAGTGAGTTTATACGATGACAACCAAGTTGTGAATCACACATTTGGGATTCAAAGTTCAAAGAGACTGTGTGAATAATGCCAATAACTAACAAAAGAATGGAATCTATTATGAATCTTTTTGAAATAAATAACATGCTGAAATCTCAAAATCTGTCAGTACCATTAAAGGTTTAGAATCTTCACACCACAAAGTATGAGCGAAACCAGAAAATGTGAACCATAACCTGCTGTTATGTGTTTACTTAATCCATCTGAGTGCTTAGGCGCTACAAGTTCAAAGCACAACCCACTATAATTTTCTCAGAGCTCAGGGTACAAACAAATCACAATGAATTGACTCCCATTGGAGTTAATCTATATATATAATATTTTCAGAAGAAAAATAACCAATTTCGGTTCTAAACGAAAAATTCTCTGTAATCCATGAAAGTTTCTAAGAAAGTAATTACTTCCAAATCGAACTTTTCAGCCCATTTCTTTTTCTTCATCCATAAAATCATACCATCACCTGTGTATATTTGAGCTGTGAGGAATGGGTGAAAAGGAGCTAGGATCTTAAGATGATTTAAACAAGATGTCACCTTGTAACCTGTTTAAACTCCTCACAACTTCCTTTTTTAGCAAGCCAAAGGAAGTAATACTGTGAAACTGCCCTCCTTTCATGTCCTGTCAACGCAAAACAAAAGCTTAAAACCCTCATTTTAGTCTTAATTCACAGCAGCAAACACTGATTTTTTATTTATTTCAAAGAGGCGAAAGAAAACAGATCCCTCGGGCACAGTATCACTGGACATTATTACATAACATACTAAGGCATGTGCAGGAGTCTTGTATTGTTATCCTCTGACATGAATCAGCATGCTGATTCACACCGCCTTTACTGTGACCAAAAAGAGTGACACACACTCACACAGTTTCCCACAGAAAGCACACGTGAGCAAAGTTGGCAAGGCTGTTTTACTGATACATGCATAAAAGGTCATCCCATTTGTCCTCTGCAGTTTCAGAGGAGCTTTACAAAGATTAAAAGAAAAGTTGTGATGATGTCAGATGTTTTTGACTTTGAGACTTTTTATCAGAAAGTCTGTGTTGCAAACTGGCAGGGAAGGTCACACAAACTGATACTGTTAGTAGTGATGCAGGCCATCTGGGATGCGGCCTTTCTGAAAAAAAGAAAATCGATATCTGCTGCTTCTTGTTTTGACCATTTTCTTGTGAGTTCCCCAAATTTATTAAAGCACAATAAGAAATTACCTGAGTAAAATGTCTAGATATGGTTTAAAATACTCAAAATGTTTTATGTTTATCCCAAATGTGCTTCATTAATGTATACACAGACTACAACGGAGTCACCTCAGGGATATATAGAGAACTATAAAACACTTCAAGGGAGTAATGATCTATTGCTGTGACATTTGACCTTTTCAGATACCTGCTGTGGGTCAAAAGAATGTCGTCATCAATCATACATCATACAATTACAGTGAAACCATGAGTTCAATGTTTTTAAATCATGCCCCCATGCTATTTTTTATAAGTGAGCAAAGGTACACTTTGTAAAAAAAACGAATTCACTGTTCTTAACTCTGACTTCACGAATAATTACCTACAGTTAGCGTTTATACTTGTTTATGCCACTCCACCTCTAACAGATGGGATTATTACACAATCAGGATTCTGCCCCAAAGCAGCTTCCCATCCTCTGAAAAGCCAAACAGGGAAGAAACAGAGTACTTTTTTTTCAGAATCCTGTCCTCTGCATGAACCTTGCTGTCACAGCCATTATTACAGTATCTTCTCGCTTTGGAGGCGTTTTCGACGATGTGACACCTGTTAATAAGCTGTTGCTATTTTAAATAATAATAATAATAATAAAAAGAGTGAAATAAATAGTAGTTTTCAGACGGATGTTGAGTTCTGCCTCGGTGGAGGGAAGCGTGATGATACACCCTATTAAATATCCCTCCACTGGACAGATGCCCGCATCAGCAATGCGGGTTTCAGAGGCATGAGAGTGACCTCAGCCTACCCACACATAGACACACACTGGCGCGCGCACTTAAGCGCTCCACGGCATCCCTGACCAAAATATTGAGCTTCTGTGCCATGCGGCGCGTAGCGGACAGTGTTAGTGACCTGTGAAAACCTATAGTCTACTCGACTGTATTGAATAACCGCATGCAGCATAGGGGATTTAGTTTGATAAGACATCATACTATTGTTGTAGAATTTTACAACACTGTTAGACCATGTCTTCTAAATCCACGTTAACTCTCTGACACACATGTTTAAGCACTGTTAAAAATGATGCAGTTATACCGCAATTACCTTAAACTACTCAATAATATAAAGTATCGTTTTAAGAATAAACCACGGGCCTGCGGGGTTCATCTTGGGAGTGCATCTGGAAATTATATGAATGAAAAAAGCGGGTTATTATAAGGCAGCCGAGCGCAAGTACCACTCTTATTGGGGTTATTTGGGCATGCTGACAGAATATTTGAATCATTTAATGAGGATTTGTCCGGAGCATCAGTATGCTATTGCAGGGAGTGGCATGTCAGCCTACGTATTCGTATTCACCTCCACCTCCACGTACCCCACACGGCCACGAGTGAAAAACACCAATAAAAAGGGTCTGAATGCGCATCTGAAAGTGTGTCCGGGCAGCGGATAAAACGCACAATAATTTCTATTACGTAAAGGGTATCTTACCTCTCTGCACGGCGCCTTCTCTCCTCGCAAGCGTAGAATCGACAACTGGCTCCTCCCCCTTGAGGACCAAACAGTAGCACAGAAATCTGCACCCCACACCCACACCCACCTCCCTCCACTCCCCACCCAGGTCGCCTCCTCTTCACTGCCTCACACAAACCGTGTCCGCTCGACGGAGCTGCAGAGAGGGGGTGGGTATTGTGGTCCAGACCGGTCCGGTTGAGAGGCGAGCAGGGGAAAGGAGATCCGCAGTGAGGAAAGCCTTCCCTCTTACAGCAGCTGCCTGATGGCTTTTCTGTGCGGCGGCCTGGAGGGGAGGCACACTGCAGAGATGCGAGCCAATGACATGACGCAGAATCCCAGGATCTCCTATTCATAAATGCCCAGTCCCATAAAAAAAACAAAAAAACATTCTCCCTCGTTTCAGATATAAAGCCAAAGCAGTCTACATGCAGGACTCCTTCCTCTTCTTTTCTTTGTTTTTCCTTTTTTCCCGTTTTGACATCTTGTCCCAATTAACCTGGCAGATTGTTTATGTGGTTTTGGTCATTTATAGTGACACATGACAGCTTACTGTTGTGTCCACTGAGTGATTGTTTCTATTTTTGATTCCAGAGAAACCACACTCTCTTTGTTCTCTGGGATTTCTTGCAGCCCACTCTGCAGACACGAATTCTTCTTCAAGTTCCAATTTCTGTTGATGGGGAAGTACTCAAATGTACTCTCTATTCTTTTTTTTCTCGGTTAACCTAGATTTAAGTCCCATTTAAGTCTACAGGCTTTTGATCCAGCTTCCTGGAGAAACTGAGAGATTGATTGACCTACTTTGTATTGTACTTTATATCCTAATGTTTTACTACTGCTTTTATCGGTAACAGACAGCGTATCCGTGTGTCTTTGCACAGATAGAGCACCAAACTGCACAGTTTCTAGCCTCCTCAGACCTCCCAATAATTTTTAGTTGTCACATAACTATTCCTAAAAGCTCTATTTGATGCCAGTCGCATAGTAGCTGTTAGCCTTTGGCCAGTGGACTTAACTTTATGGTATTAAGTAGGATCTGTGATCATTTTGTAACCAGACATAATTTTCTTTTTAAGTACTGTAAAACAATTCAAGCATGACGCTCCTCGTCGCAACTATATACACAAGAACTACAACTACTATAATCCATTGAGGTACAGCAGCCGGAAATTATTTTCGGAACGGAAGCGTCTAAGGGCGAGAGATGTGCAGCCTTTACAATGGAGTGTGGAGTCAAGATTCATCCCGCAAGGAATAAAACATCCGGCATGCGCCTGGGTTTTCAAAATAAAGGCAGAGGGCTCAAAGCTCTTCACCGTTTTACGTGCTGCAGATTTAAATTTAACCAGACCAGTAAGTTAATAATAACAATAAAGATAAATTGATAAAATGTCAGAAAAGTAAAAGGTAAATCGACGTATCACAGACCAAAAAGAACTAGAAACAAATGAATATTGTGAATTATTGTTTTGTTTTGTTTTTTGACAAAACTGCTTTAAAGTGAGATAGCTTAAGCTATCAAGCTATTAAGCTTTTCAAATTTGAAAAGTACAAAACAACGGCCATTGCACTCCAGCTCGTATCTTATCAATACACCAAGTTAACAGAAGGCTAGAAATTGCAAGAAATCTGAGCTTTTTATTCCTACAATGACAGGATGGCGTATCTCTGTGGTGACAATGTATGAAAAAAGACCCAAGAAGTCACTGAATAGTTTCACAGGTATGAAAAATAAATTAATTATATGCTATTACCTTTTCTTCAATCCCTTTTTACATCAATGGGGCATTTTTTATATGCAAGGGCAAAAGTGCTCACCACCTTAACCATCAAAGTAAAATGCCACATGAGGATATATTCTGGGATGTCTCCAGCAAAGATTCTCCGGACTTAGTACTAAAGGACCACATTAACTGAATTTTTCAGTTTTTCTACTACATAAAAACAGCTCAAATTAAATATATGTGTTTACAATTGTACTGTAAACTGTAAAACCTTGTTATATTGTTGTTTTCACTGTAGAGGATGTGCAGCTATTAAGGGTGCGCAAGTATTACTACTACAGATCTCAACAATGTTGAAACAGTATGGGATCATCTTGATACAGAATGGAGTAAAAGGCAGCCAACATCCAATGAAGATCTTTGAATGTCCTTAAAGAAGCCTGAGGAGCTATTCCTGAAGACAAGTTGAAGAAACGTTAAAGAAAAGTTTGCCCAAGAGAGTTCAGGTTATATTAAAGTCTAAAGGTGGTCATATTTAAATGTGACTCCAAAGCTCCGTCTTTACCTTATATAATGTATTTGCATGTATCCTATTTTCCAAGCAAAATAAAAAAAAAGGCCCGTATATACGAGCGTTTGTGGCGAAATAAGTTTTACTATTAAGCGGAGATGCCGCTTTTATTCTGAAAGACGTAAGCCGGAAGTGTCTTTGTTGTTGCTACCGCTGGATCACAGGCGAATCAGAAAATCAATTAAGTTATGAAAAATACCATTAATTGCCTTTCTTTGTCACCGCAGCTCATGAAGAAATGGCGGATTTCCAGACGTTGGACATTTAGGGAAAAACACTTGACACCTAATGGCGTTTTAACCGACGGTAACAACCATCTCAGTCGACAGGAATATTTACGTTTTTTAGGTAAGTTAGCTCGAAAGCTAACTAGTGAAGTTGACATTAGCTGCCCAGCTAATTTAGCTGAACGTTACCATGCTTAGCTCCCGGCTAATACTAAGTAAAGATGGCACTTGTCAATCATACTACGCGCTGACGAGGACGCGCTTTGATTAGACACTCGTAAGGTTGTGCGCCGCCAGTTTTCTCAGATCTTACTGTCATTTCTTGTTGTATACTGACATGGCCAGCTTCATGCAACACACGGGCATGTTTGAACTTAATTTGTTACCTGACTGAATGGTTTCCTCTGACGGGTTTCAGCACCAGAGCTAATGGGCTAGCCATTTTGTTTAAGTAGCTTGGTGGTCTTTACTTATACTGTTTACATGCACCAGCTCAAACCCCGATTCACCAGTGTCCTGCCAGTGTTGGTTATCTTTACGAGAATTTGATAATGCCACCATAACTGAATAAAGTGCTAATTTAGATTATGTTAATATCAATGTAATGTCCCCCCAGCTGGTGTTATTAAAATACATAAAAATAAATCCTGATCCAAACCATTATTGTTTTCTTATGCCCATGATTCGTCACACTTTATGAAAGTTGGCCTGTTAGTTTTTGCATGTTAATGGAATTCTCCTGTTATGTTAATTATATTTTGTATAGGTTTGTACGTGTTTTTAGTTATATCCCTCGATTAACGTGGTATGGTAACGTTGTACTTGAATCTGTAGAAATGCTGAGAACTACTTTCCAAATATTCCAGGCAAGAATGAGCTGATAGTTGTGGAAGTCTGCAAGAGGACATTGCAAACAGGAGAGAGGCTGACTGGAAGATGCCAAGAAAAAAACAACAGAATCCACAGCCAGTGAAGTGTAGGTATTCAGAGATGTTTTTTAATGTTGGGAACTTGATGCAGACCTGAGCCACAGTCCTAGAATTATTTGTCACTCCACACCAGGTGTGTCAAGGATTAGCCCGGCAAAGACTCTAGTCAGGCCCACTGGGTAGCTTTGGAAAATGTGAAGGAGGTTTACATTTGTTTTCTTGTACAGTAAGCATAAGAAAACAATGAAATTTGCTCTGAACTAACAAGAACTTTATATTTTATAATTTGAGACAATCTGGACAATGAACTATCAGATTTATTTCTGTAATTTTACACATTTATTACATAGTTTCACTGGGCCAGCCCACTTAATATCAAAGTAAATTGCATGTGGGCCACAATGTAAAATGAGTTTGACATCCCTCCTCCACACTGACTGTAACTTTAGCATTTTAAATGAAATCTATGTCTATGTGTCTTGATTATTTATTTATTTTTACATTTATCCTCTTTTATTGCTCACCTCTGAGTTTTTAAGGAATTGAAATGTTTCATACTGACAGACGGTGCTGGAACAAATGTCAGTAGTAGTGTGAATGTTGAAGTCGCTTCTCCCATTGATGTAGTGCTATTTTGTGTTTTTAAAAGAAGATATTTCGAGTTATTTAATGGCAGAAAATTGCATGTTTCCTCTCTGTCTTATTCTGAGCAGTAGCTGAATTAGCATGAAACAAACCCATATGTTAGCAGTTGGATGCATTAGAAAGAGTTTAAACTGTAACATAAACTTAATGCCACCAGCATTAACCTCTCTTAACAACATAACATAACGTAAGTAGTTATTCTAATTGATATTGCAGGTTACCTTTGTTTTTTTTAGCAAAATGATTATTTTATCCTGAGGGCATGGATTTGATAGCTGGTAGAAGCCAAAATTATAACTGAACTTCAAATGTGATTAATTGCACAGTCCTAATTATACTGCCATTTTTTAACTTTCACATGGCTTTCTTCCACAGGCTAGTATTTTGATTTATTTAAGATAAGATAAGATAAGATAAGATAGAACTTTATTAATCCCTCGGGTGGGTTCCTCTGGGAAATTCGACTTCCAAAAAAAAGCACAGCAACGACCGAAGTTACAGTTACAGAATTGTTATATATATATATATATACACACACACACACACACACACATATATATAAATACAGAGACAAATATAAATAAAATATACAAAGGGGATAAATAGAATAAATAGGAATAAAAAATAAAAATACAAGTGAATTGCACATTTCAAGTATTGAGTCTATTGCACTGTTGACTATTTACAAAAAGTATTGCACAAGGTATTGTACAGTGAGGTGAAGAGGCACTACAGCTTAGTTGTTCCCCCCTCCTTTGTCCTCCTGTTTCCTGTTTCCCCTCCCTCTCCCCTCCAGAGAGGAGTTAAACAGTCTGATGGCGTGTGGGACAAAGGAGTTTTTGACCAGAACACCATAAGGAGATGTTTTATTATCCACCTATTCATTTAAAATGTAAAAGTAGAATCATCCCACACAGTTACCATACATTATTGTTTATGTGCCAAATGCAAAAATGACCAGCAGATGGTAGCAAGATGCTGGTACAGGAGAGTTACCAAAATGGGCTGTTGAGCTTGATGCCCTACAACTGGCCTGATTCTAGTTTTCTGAAGAGTGACAGCTGTGCGATGGCAGTTTGGATTCCATCAAAAAAAAAAAAAAAAAAAAAAACAAGTTAAAATTTCACACATCATTACTTGTAACTGTAGTACAAAAAAAACCTCCATCTGTTTGCTTGCAGATATTTTTGTTGTTGTTGTGGGGTAGAAAATTTCTGATTTTCCGCTTTTGGCTTTTAAAGCCATATTTAAATAGATACTACACTCTATTGCCAAAAAATATTTGATTGCCTGTCTTCACGTCCATATGGACTTTAGTGACATCCCGTTCTTAATCCATAGGGTTTAATATGATGTCGGCCCACCCTTTGCAGCTGCAACAGCTTCAACTCCTCTGATAGACTTTCTAAAAGGTTTAGGAGTGTTTATGGGAATTTTTGACAATTGTGGCAGAAACACATTTGTGAGGTCAGACACTGGACAGGAAGGCCTGGCTTGCTGGCCTCTCTGTTCATGTTTTCTATTGGGTTGAGGTCGGGACTCCGTGTAGGCCATTTAAGTTCTTCCCCACCGAACTTGCTCATCCATGTTTTTATGGGGCTTGCTTTGTGCACTGGTGTGTAGTCATGTTGGAAAAGGAAGGGGCCATCCCCAAACTGTTCCCCAAAGTTTGGAGGGTGAAATTGTCCAAAAGTTCTCGGTTTGCTTAAGCATTAAGAGTTCCTTTCACTGGAACTAAGGAGCCGACGAACTCCTAAAAAACACCCCCACACCATAATCCCCCCTCCACTAAACTTTACACTTGGTACAGCGCAGTTTAACAGGTACCGTTCTCCTGGTAACTGCCAATACCAGACTCGTCCATTGGATTGCCAGACAGAAAAGCATGATTCGTCACTCCAGAGAACATGTCTCGACTGCTCAGCAGTTAAGCTTTAGCGTGCTTTACACCACTGCATCCCCCGCTTTGCATTACACTTGGTGATGTCGGCCATGGAACCCCACACCTTGAAGCCATTTTTGATCTAATCTGAAGGCCACATGAAGTTTGGAGGTTTGTAATGTTTGGCTCTGTAAAAAGCAACCTCTGTGCACTTTGCACCTCAGCATCTGTTGCTGTTGATCCCAGTTGCTTCCAATTTGTTATAATATGACTAACAGCTGACTGTGGAATATTTACTAGCGAGGAAACTTCACGACAGGTGGCATCCTATCACGATATCACACTGGAATTCACTGAGCTCCTGAGAGCGACCCATTCTTTCACAAAATGTTTGTAAAAGGAGTTTGCGTGCCTAGGTGTTGATTGTAAACACCTGTGGGCATGGAAGTGATTGAAACAACTGAATTAAATTATTTGGATAGGTGAATGAATACTTTTGGCAATATAGTGTATCATGCTTTTATAAATGCTCAAAACTAGCATCCCCAAAACCAAATAATAAAGAAGAGAAGAAAGAAAAGAGGGAAATATCACTCCCTGGTTGATTTAAGGCAGGATACTTACCATAAACCTTTTTCGGCTAGGCTCATGTTCATAGTGAGTGAGATATCATGATTGTCATGGGATGTTTACATAAAAAAGTGTAGACAGCTCAACTTTCTAATGGAACAAAGTATGAATGGAAAAATATCTATGTAAAATATAATTAAATTGTAAAGAAGTGATATTAGTGATTAAATGTTTGATTCTCTGTGACTGTAGTGGATTCTGAAGATGATGTAGCCATTGAAGCCCCAGAAAACCTCCCCTTAGACACAGACTTCCTTCTAGGACAAGACCTTGAGTTTGATGATCCTGATCAGGACAACAAGATTCTAGGCCTGGAAAAGTTCTCAGGTTTGTAAACCCTTTTTTATGAATAAATCTAAAGTTTATAATCCTTACTGTTGTATTCCTGCTTGTTGTGTAGATACCTGTGGTTTCTGTGGTTGGTAACATCACTGCAGCTGTATCTGCACACAGTGCAACCAAATAAACTCATGATGATTTAATAAAGAAGTAAAAAAATAATGTAACCACAGGGTATTTTATGATGCACAGGGAGTTGGTATAGTGCAGGTTCATCTCAGTATTGCTGAGATGGTTGTTTTAAATAGAAACAAAAAAGGCATTACCTTAGACTGGCCTAATGGTGCACAGTACACCTACAGGGGCCAATATGGGTTGTAGCATTAGTGGCTCATTCCAAATCGATCTGTGTATTTGTTTTTTGGATTATTTTTTTTCAACCTTAAATAAACCACATTTCTTGTGATGATTTCACAATAAAAGCCCCCTGTGTTTAATACAAAGCAGAGGCAGTCATAGTAAGTTAGTAACTTAAACAAGGTCTGATGCGGCACTGGGAGCGTGAACATGAAACCGTGAAGGCTTTCTCAGTTAAAGAAAATGCAAACGGCAATGATCCAAAATACTCTTTATTGTTACCATCCTCAGTACTTTTATATTTTGTATGGTGCCTCATTAAAATAAGTATAAAACAGATAAAATGTAGCGTAGAAATAAAATGTGCAGTGCTTTTATTTAAAGGTTAGCAGCAGCGATCATAGTGCACAATACAATATAAGCCTCCCACCACATAACAAAAAACTTTGTAGTGAGTTGCCGTAACTGTTAGTTAAAAGTACATTAAACAAATCATGCAGAGTATATAAAAACCTTGGTTTCCTTTCAGAAAAATCGTAGTGATTAATGATAGACACCATGTAAAATGAATGTAGTTTGCATGTCGAAAAAGTGAAGCCAATGCCGTAAAACTTGCATTCTTTGTAACGGCCAGCAGGGGGTGCTCTTTTGGTTGTAATAAAAGGCTTCTGTTTGTATTGAAGTTGTGGGAAAATATCCCTTGTATCACCCCCAGTAAACGCTTTTTTGATGACTTTAAAGTAATAAGTTAATTTTCTAAATTCTGATCATTATTAGAGTCAGAAAGGACGATGAGCCAGTGGATGCTCATTGGCTAATAAAGTGCCATTCACCAGTTGTTAGCCAATGATAGTACTCTGCTGAAATGCTAGCATGTTCTCAAAAGGCAACAAGGCTGAACTGTCTGTGCACCAGCATCCTTCACTGTATCTGCTCATCTATTTATCCTCTAATTTTTGCTCTTTTAGTGACTTTTACTTTTCTACTTGTGTCGTTTTTAAAAAATTCATTATTTATAAAGATCTCAGTGCACATTTCATAGAATTAGACTACTGATTAAACACTAAATGGACTGGATGATCACACATCTTGGTCTTTATTCTGTATTTCAGCAGCGGAGCAGTGTGAAGCAGATTTGTTTCAAAACAATTGATTATATAAACGTAACATGGAAATAGCATATTAAATAGAATCAGCCACCTCTGTTTTTTTTCCCCGTGTGCCGGGGTCACAGGTTTGTACAGTTTGTCAGTAATGAAGTGTTGTCCCACAATGAATCAGTAAGAGAATGGGTGCTATCAGCTCACATTTCCCAGCATGCCTCTTTGTCAGAGTGATCTGAAAAATGGAAAAGTAGAGAAAGGAACTGAGACACCATTATTATATGGGGTCATAAAAATAGGACTATTACCATCAAGGACACCATTATAAAAGGGCATTTATTCATCATCATCATCATCGTCATCTGCTGCAGCCTCTGCTCCCACTACCCCACTGCCATTATCGTTTCCCCCCTCATCATCATCATCATCATCATCATCATCATCTACCCTCATCATCTACCCTCATCATCATTATCATCATCATCATCATCAGAAGCAGCAGCCTCGCCATTATAGTCATCATCATTATCATTAGGCTCGGTAATCATCCACGAGGGGTTTCCATGGGCCAGGATAAAAGGGCAGCCTCAGCTCTCGCCTCTCTCGCACTTCGTCTCAGCCTCACTGACGGAAGGTGGTCTCCTGGCCTTCTCGCTTTCCGACGTATCAGACGAAGCCACAGAGCGCTCTGCCCCGAAGCTTTTCTTTCTGCCCTTCTGGAAACAATATCTCTCTCCTTTTTCTTTTTTTCCTTTGATGTCTGAATATTCTCAGATGATATTTACAACATCTTAAAATGCACTTAACCTTGCAGCTCTGTGAGTATGAAGCGTTTTCATGAGATTCACTACTTCCCTCAGTTTGATGTGTTTGAGCATGTCTTCTTTTTAGTAATTGCTGGTTTGTGTTTAAATTGTGTCCATTAATTTTGAGTGATTAAGTGAGTTGACAGTGGGTTGGTGCCTTCAGATGTCCTTACGCTTCCTTTGTATCAATCCCCAGCCGTATAAAAAGAACTTCATTCATTTTTTTCCCTTTATGTTGAAATAAGTTTATTGGAGCGTGTCGTATTTTAGGACGAAAGTCAGTTTCATATTATATTGGCGTTTTTTCCTGTGACACTTTCAGTCACGGCACATTTCTAAACTTAAGGGATTAAGTTTTCTGAATAATAATGCATTTTATGTTGACGTATTTCACAATTTTTTGCAAAGACTGTATATTTTAAACTTTTAGTTATATGTTTATTTCATGATTCCTTATGAAATTGGATTTCTGTAAAAGTCATGCTCTCTTTTGAGCCAGCATGCCTGAATAATACAGATTAATAACAGATACCTGAGAATAGAACTGTACTATGTTCATTTTCTGTCTTCTTTTTTCTTCTTCTGTAGTTTCTCTTTCCTTAGATTTCTTAAGCTCAGTCATATTACCCGTTTAATTAGAGTTGCATACTGATTAATACAGGCAGTGCTGCAAATGTAAATGTAAGCACAGCTCTGAGAGCTGCCTAATCAAATATTTCTCTTGTCTTCCCTGCACAGAAGTTGCTGCCGAGATCGGTTTCTCCGTGTATCCTCTGGGTGATGAGAGTTCTGCTTACAGCCAGCTGAGCATGGAAAGTGAAACGGACAACTCGCGCAGCACGACGGACAATGGGAGGGAAGACGAAGGCAGAGCGACCCAGTCTGAGCCCAGTTTCCCTCCTTACCTGTCCTGCAGGGGCTGCGGACAGCTCCGTGATGAACCTCTGGGACCTGGCATTGACCTCGTTGGCCCGTACTGCCTTAGATGTTGCAAAGCCTCTCGGGAAGCTAAGAGTACGGACTTCTGCTCACCTTTTGGAAGCATCAGCGGTATCCGCTCAGGTTCTAATATGCAGCTTGATTGCGAAGAGGTGGGAAATGGGATGGGTGACAAGGCGCTGACAGCCGAGGACAAATCGGCTAAAATGCACTCGTGTCATCTCTGCGGATTCTCCTCGCGTTACGCCAACCACGTGAAGCGCCACATGAAGACGCACAATGGGGAGAAGCCTTTTAACTGCCCGCTGTGCACGTACGCCTCAGCTCAGCTGGTGAACCTCCAGAGACACCTTCGCATTCACACGGGGGAAAAACCTTACAAATGTGACAGCTGCACTTTTGCCTGCAGCTCTCTCGGCAACCTCAAGAGGCACCAGCGCATGCATGTACCCTGTGTGGGGGTGGGGCAGGACGCACCGTCACGACCCACCAGTGGCCAGAACAGTCTGAAGAGGCAAGGGACCGGGCAGAGAGAAGAGGTTTCTGGTGCTGCAGGCAAAGGTGTGTCTCATTTTTTTTACTTTAGTTGCTCAGTGCTGATGCATGAAAGCTCATTTTGATGTCTTTAAATCATCTTTGATGCCTAATAACTGTCTAATCTGATTGTGAAGTTACAGAGGTTGCACGGCCAACGTCAAACCTGACTTTGGCAGCCCAGAACAGCGACTACCTGTCAGCCTTTGATAGCCTAAAGGGAGCATCTCCGCCCCCCATAGCAGCTTCCAATCCAGCTCCGGGTCATCAACCTCCACCCTTGCTGGATACGACAGGCAGCAGCGAAAGCAGAGCATCAAGAGGAGGTGTAGCAGACAGGAGCGGCCTCCCACCGTCACTTTTCCCTTTTACCTGCCGGCTCTGTGGCATCGTCCTGGAAGACGAGGACGGCTCCTCAGCCCAGATTTGTGCCAAGTGTACCCTCGAAATGCTGACTAAAGACTCCTCGTCATCTCCCAACAGCCCCGGCGAGCGCAGTGACAAGGTTTACACGTGCGCCGCCTGCCCCTTTCTCACACACTACCCTAACCACTTGGCACGCCACATGAAAACTCACAGCGGCGAGAAACCCTACAAGTGCCCACAGTGCGATTACGCCTCAGCACACTTCGACAACCTCAAGCGACACCACAGAGTGCACACCGGCGAGAAACCCTACAAGTGCCATTTGTGCGATTACGCGTGCGGGAATCTGGCCAACCTAAAGCGCCATCAGCGGGTGCACTCTGGCGCCAAGCCCTTCCAGTGCGCCGTGTGCAGTTACAGCTGCAACCAGAGCATGAACCTGAAGCGGCACATGCTCCGGCACACCGGGGAGAAGCCCTATAAATGTCAAGAGTGCGGCTACACCACGGGCCACTGGGACAACTACAAGAGACACCAGAAGAAGCACGGCCTGGCCACAGACGGCTGGGTGAAAGTGCCGATGACGGGCAACAACGAAGAGCAGGAAGTGAGGAAAGGGATGGGAGCTGGGCTTCAAACTCACAGAAAGGAAGCAGGGGTCGATATGCAGTACATGCCAAGGGAGGGGAGTCAGACAATACACTCATGCTACAAACTTGAGATTGTATAAATTCTAACTCAGCAAAACTAAGCTACCAGCAAGTTGTCCTTTGATTTCCACAGAGCCTTTATATTGTTTTGGTGTGTGTCCGTCTTTCAGTGTTTTGTCAGATGTCTTCTGAGGCTGCTAATTGTTCGTTTGTAGGATCTCACACAAATATGATAATGTGTTGATGTCTTCTAGTCCTTTTTTTGTTTTGTTTTTTCATGTCAAGACTAAAGGACTTCTTTTTCTGTGGAAGTCCACTCCCTGTCTAATTCTATATGTTAACACACAGTAGGCTAACTGTAAAAATATTCCTCTCACACTGTAATACATATCTGATTGTTCGTTCTGACGAGGACACTACCAAATATTCCTTGTTACATGGAACTGATGCAACTATTTGCCTGGACTTTTAAAGCTGCACTGTGTAGTCTTTGAAATGTTTTCATGATGAAGTTCTTTGAATGTTCAAGATTGTGTTTTTCACATCTTACATCATTAGGAGACAGACGTTATTTTGACATGTGTTCTGTTTTTCTACTTTTCCCAAACTACACAGTGCAGCTTTAAGCAGAGATGAGTCCTTGAGCGGGCCATACTGTGCTTTGTTTGCTTTCAGCAACAAGCTCTGCCTTTGGTTTGATGTACTGATGTACTACTATAAAAGTGCTATTTAGTAGTACTGAAACACTTAACTCATCCCTCTGATTTGGTGCTAAAATGCTCAGATTATGGTAAAGAACAGATTAGAATAGAATTTTATTCTAAAACTGGACTCAAAATCATGTAGAAAGTTCATCTTCAGTCTGTATGCGGTAAAATAAAAAAGCACAATCTTACACACATAGCTGCAATTTCCAAGTTTGGATTAAGGTTAAAAAAATACAAGTGAAAATGAAATGTATGAGCATGCTGTTCAATTATTATTATTATTTTTGCCCCAAACACTAGTATTACAATGACATATCAGTTATTTCGGATTTAAATGATTTCACTGTTTTCAAAAGGTTCTTCTTTTTTAGAGGAAACCACTTAATCACCTCACTTGTGATTACTGTGAATTTTATTTTATTGTTTTGAGGAAAAAAAAGATGACACTGTTAGCAAGCATGTGAGTGTGTATTGGTTGTTTTCTTTTTCTAATGTGGCTCTTATACACTGCTAGAAGTGCATACTTTATAGAGTCTTATTTTGAATGTGTGGTGTGTTATTTGCTTGCCATGGGAATAATAACTGTGATTTCAGATTTACTCTTTGTGAATGACCGTTTTATGCAAGTGAGATGTTTGACAGGTCGCCAACTTGCCGTGTCATGATGGAGCATTGTACCTTTAGATTAGTGATGACATCCCACAAGTGGCCATTTGTGTCTTTATGCAGTGTCTCATAAATGCCTTAAGTGAGGAACTTTTGAAATAAACACATGGAATTCATTTCATTGAATGTCAGATGTCAGACTTCTGATTTTTACTCAGATCTTTGTGACCTTTTCACACACAGGCATCTACATTCCTAAAGACAAAGGGACAAAATAACCAAACATAATCTGGTTTGAGAATGTTGTATATGTTCACTGATTGGATCATCAGGATGTGTTTACTGGTTACCAGAGTTTATTTCCACAGAAGGATAAGATAAACCAACAGGTTTATATTGGTTTGACTGTGTTTAGAAACAAATGTATTTATAAAATCCTATCAACAGACCATTACTGGATATAATATACTGGTTGGGAAGAAATACAGATAAACTAATCATCTAATCTGCATCTGATCAAAGGTGAAATATGGTTATAAGAGATGGACATGGTCAGCAACAATACTTAGGTAGGTATTTAAACAATGGCGAGCTGTTGCTAGGGGCTCCAAACTGCCAAGAAAATATCCCCGATACCATTACACCACCACCAGCAGCATAAACCACTGATACAAGGCAGGATAGATCCATGCTTTTGTGGTTCTGACCCTATCATCTGAATGTTGCACCAGAAGTTGAGATTCCTCACACCAGACGATCTTCTGTTGTCCAATTTTGGTGAGTCAGTGTGAATTGTTGCTCATTTTTCTATTTTTCGCTGACAGTAGTGGCTCTCTGTGTGGTCTTCTGCTGCTGGAGCCCATCTACATCAAAGTTCATCATGTCCGATCAAAGATGCTCTTCTGCAGATGCTGGTTGTAATAAGTGGTTATTCGAGTTACTGTTGCATTCCTATCAGCTCGAAGCAGTCTGGTCATTCTCCTCTGATGTCTGATATCAACAAGGCATTTTCCCCCAAAGAAACATTGCTCGGTAGATATTTTCTCTTTGTGCATTCTCAGTAAATGCCACAGATGGTTGTGTTGGAAAATTCCAGTACATCAGCCCGTCTGGCAACAGCAACCATGCCATTTTCAAAGTCATTTAAATCACATTTCCTTGCTGCCATTTGATTGGCTGATAGCATTTTTGTGTAAATAAGTAGCTGAACACTTGTAGCTGATGAAGTGCTTGGTGAGTTTATGTCTACAGTTAAAGTCTATAAACACTGCACCCCCTGGTATCTTGACACTTATCTGTGCTACTCTTAGCATATAACGTGGCAAAGTACAAAACTGCTGCTGCAAAATAAATGGGAGTAGTGGTAAAAGATGACTGTTACATAATAAATAAAATAAACCCACACATAATCGTTGAAGTTCAGAGTTTATTTTAAGCATCATGACCAAATGAACCGACAGCTGTCACTGAACATACCACTAAAAATCAACATGAAAATTAGTGGAATGTATCAAGACGGTACAACGTTCATAAAAGCAATGCTAAAGGAAAAAAACCAAAACAAAACGGCACATTAGAAAAATTTGGCACCTACACATACACTAACATCAAGGACCTTGCAGCTTTGTGTACTTCATATCGACAGGAACAGAGAAAATATAAATGAATCGCTGCGACCGTGTCTCCCTACAGTGAAAGCAACCGAACAGAAGAATCACACCAGTGAAAGAACAAGACAATTATACTGAGAACATTTTTGTTTGCAGTTCTGGCTAAAAGTGACAGTAAAGCTGTTGATAGGTTGGCACTGATTTACAGTTAGCGTCTTTAAAATCTGCTGGCATGAAATAAGTCAAGTTGACAGCAAAAAAAGAAAAAAAATTAAAATTAATAATAATGGAATAACACACCTTATAAAAGTGGGATATGTTCACTCTTTAAAATTTTGTTCACTCCAGCAATTATGATCACATTAGCCGCTTCATCAAAGCACCTTTTACCAAATCCTCTGAGATGACTGGAACAACGTACGAACAAATTACAATGAACTGAAGCCCCGCGACGCCATCGCTCCCCCCAAAAAGAACAACACAAATCAAAATCAGATGCAAAAATTTGTAAACAATTTCCATTTGAACTAAAACATTATGTAAACATGATAAATGTTGGTCCATTTAAACTTTGTTCCATACATCTTAGATTACATTAGATCTGATTACAATAAGCTAGATGATAAAGATATTAGTAAATGTTCAGAATACTTAATTGCATGTACATAATATAAAAAGTGACTTTTTAAAAATGTTTATTTTGTGCAAAATGCTTTAGTAAACTATAATTTGGCATTTATGAGAAACCTTTAAAAAAAATTGTTAAAAAAAAAAATCTGATGGATTTACTGAGCCCCCCAGGGTAAGAGCCTACGCACATTTATAAATTCATGCTCAAACATTCATCTCCACCGGTTATACTGTGCAAAAACGATGGGTTCAGCAAGTGCAAGCAGCTCAACCAAATCAACCATCCATTAAATTCTGCAAAATTCTAGTTAACATCTCTTTAGTTTCAACCCATGTGAGAAGGTGACCCCAGAAACTATATATTAAAAAAAAAAAAAAAAAAAAAGCAAGTTAAGGCCTCGAACTACATCTGAATACATGTGACTCTAATGTCTAATATAAAATGAACCCCTGCTGATGATCTCTGTTAACTTGGCACACATGTAGCATGACGCACAAGAGGACCACTGACATCAGAGGAAGCATTTTGGTATATAGCAAAGCCGAACATTGATCGTCACGCAGCTAAGCAGTTGCTCTAAATATTCTACATTTTGAGTTAAAGAGAACATTCTCAGAAATATGCCTGGTAACTTCCAGAACAACTGCGTCCAGTTCTGCTGTATCTTCACTAGTGCCGGGTCTAACCAAACAGTTGGCTCTCTGGTTGGAAACGGACACGCAGCCAGTCAGGGAAGAATCCAGGATCTTCGAATAACGTACGTTAATGACGTGATAAGTTCAATAAGAGAGCTGGATGATATGATGATTGTAACTAAAATGCAAATCAAGATTACCCTTCAGAGTCTAAATCATGAAAGGTCACCGTCAAAGATTAAATGAGAGCTTAAGGCAGCAAATTCTCCGGGAAGTAGCTACAATATTGCAGAATCGGACGCCTGCGTGGACCGCTCGGCTCGGCTCAGCTCAGCTTGTAATCTTTGTCGTTAACAGTGGAATGAGTAGGGGAGGAAGGGGAATTGTGGGTTACAGGTCATCGTCTCCGATTCCCTCGAAAGCATAGTTGCTGATGTTGTTTGCCAAGTTGGAGGCGCTGACCCCTCTGAGAGACACCGAGGTCAGCTTGGTCTATATGGAATAATCAATATAAGTATAATTAATGCTTAGCTGATGCTAATTTATTGGAATATTTATTAGCTAGTCAGTAAAAACGACAAAGAAGGTACTCACTGAGAGTTTGACAATTTGTTCACGGTTTGAATCAGGGGAGTCCTGCAGCATGGAAGAAAAAAACAAAACAAAACAGACAGTCAAGAAAAAAAAGCTACAGCTGAGAATAAAAAACTTGGCATGCTATCCCGTTTCTCACCAGTAGAGGGGAAGATTTCACAGCTTGCTGACTGTCAGACCGGTGGATGGAGCCATTGTGTCGTTTCCTCAGCATCTGAAATGTGACAGAAGATGTCAAAAGAAATAGAATAAATGTCAAAGCTATAAATGAATGACTTATACATTTACAAACGCTGTGATATGTATGGAAAACAAAATGATGGCATAATGTTGTTAAATGCAGTCAACACAAACCTTTTTTATGCTGCCACCGGACTTCTTTACCATTAATTCATCCACCATAGACTGGAGGCAGATACTCATCATGATAGCCTGCAATCACATCCACACAGAAACCAGTCAGACATAAAGCAGCAAGCCTGTATAGTTTGAAAAAGAACAAAACGCACTAAAAATGGCCGATCACATAATGAGCTGCAAGCAACTTACAGTTACACCTCCTTAAAATCTGAGCTAAACTATGAAAAAACAAAACAACACGGCTGTTTTCAGCCTTGAGCCGCAGCATTTTTGAGGTAATCCAATGAGCACTAAAGAGGATTATGTACAGTACCTTAAGAAACTAAAAAATTCTAAATACACAAAGGGAAAAATTATCTTTAATGAATAAAAAAGATCTAGTTTATCTATATAAAAGTGAAACTATCCATCATCCTCCTACCTGGTCGCTGGTGATGGTGACCCACTGGAGGCGGTCCTTGCTCATCAGGTACTCAAAGGAGAGCTCGAGTTTGATTTCAAATTGACCCGAGCTGCAGGGATTGGTTGTACCGTTGGCAATTGGAACTTGCTGCAGTGACAAAAACAAAGACAAAAAAAAGTCACCTTCTGTTATCATCGACCACTTCTGATTTGCTTATTCTGTTGTGGCCCTTTTCCTTCTTCCACTTTCAATTTGTTGTACTGTGTTTACATTTGAGAATGACAAAGAAACCGATTTCAATATTTTTTCAACCAGCATCAAACTTTCAATATTAAGCGGATAAGCTCCGTCGCTGGAGCTAAATCTCATTTTCTACCCTGCATGTCTTCTCCTTAAGCTGCTATTCTTGAACTCCTGCATCACAAATGACAGGCAGGCTAAAAGATAACATGAAAGAAATATTTGTGATGGGTGTGTTACGCTCCCTAGAAATAAGCCCTCATTCCTCGTTTAAGCAGTGTCTGCCCTTCACTGCTTCACAAACCATTTCCGCTCTGGGTCAGAATGTAGCTGTAGTGGAAATGCAAGACAAACAACGGTCTGACACAGATGCACAAACACATGTACATGCTAAGTGTTTATTTTGGGTTCTTCCGAATGTAATTTGGCTACAACGGATGGGGGGGGGGGGTCTTGCAGAGCTACAACAAATGAGATGTTTTGAATATTTGGCTGCTAAGGAAAGGACTCATTAAATGACTCTGACCTCTGAGAATGAGCTCAGGAATTAATCACCCCGCCTGGCAGTGTGGGGGCTCAGTCTGTAACACACAAGCTAGGATGCATTGCAATTTTAGATGTGATGCCACGTGTCCACATCATTAGCTCTTAGAGAATTGTAAAAGCTTCTTTGATACACATAATGACTGTAATGCTCAAACACAAACGCAGTACAAAAGTGAACTTTTTTGCCCATCTCCATTCAAATGACATATTTAAATGTTCCATCTTTCAAATGGCAGCAGAAATTGTGCGGGTAGAGCCTCAAGTAATGCTTTTCTCAGTAGTAAAATAGACTGTTCTGCTACGATTGGGTGCAAACACAAAAAATGCATATTTCAGCTGTTCCATGCACAATACTGTCATGGTCCGCGGCCCGGTGTCCGAGGAGCTGATGGGATGCCCACGGGTGTGGCTGTTAACTCCACACCTGCATTCCATCTCAGGCGATTATCAGGTGGACTATTTGATCCAGCCCAGCCAGCTGCTCCACGCCAGTCCGTTAGTCGTCTCACAGCGGTAACGTACACCCACGGGAAGGCGGTTGTGAAAACCCTCATTTACCTGAACAAACGCTAATCTTTTCCTTTGCGCTCAGGTAACAGCTCGGCGTGTTTTTGAGCCACCTGCCTGTCCACCTGCCCGTCTGGAGTTTGGATCGCCTCCGGTACCAATCACCTCTACTTTCCTGGAGCTCCCCCGCGGACCCTCACCCCTCCCTCCGGCTCCCACGGCCCCGCTTTGACTGTAAGACTCATACTCTCCCCCACGTATGCTGCTATTTCCCTGCTTCCCAGTAACTCTCTTCCTCTTTCTGTTGCAGCCTCCCACAGTCCCGATTACAGCGTTCCTGCGTAACTCATCCCCCGGTCCCTTGGTTTTTCTAGTTTCTCGCGTGTTTTCCTTTGACCCTTCCGGGACACCTTTAGTTTAAATAAAGTTTATTTTTCGTACTCCTGTGCGTGTTGTCTCTGCTTCTGGGTCCAGCTTGTGTACGGAACTTCGGTTCATGACAAATACTGGTTAATGAGATGCTTTACATTCCCAAAACAAGCCGTTTTTCTAGATGGCTTAAGAGCTGAAGTGTCAAATAAGGTTAAAAAAAAAAATCCAATTAATGAGTTAAATTTAGCCCATTTGAAATTGTAACTTTTTAAAAGGGGATCAAATGTATTTTGAAAAATGCACAGAAAGAACAAAATCTGTATAGCTGAAACTAAATATTGTTTAGTATTTGTGATACAGCAAAGAAAAGATGGTATAAGACCATCAATCTAATCTGTGCACAAAAATAGCCGAGCGCTGACGCAATCACAAACACGAGACTTTCCAACATTCCCGGTCTTTGTTATCTTAACGCCACTGTCTGCAAATATCTACCACAACTACAACTAACTTATGTTTAGAAGTTTAAATCTATTCATCATGTGGATGAATATCATGATAATTGGTAATTTTGATGATTTCCTTTAACTGTTCTTTTTCCATGGTGGAATGATTATGCAGGATACAGCTTTAATAACCTCTCTAATCCACAGAGGGTTAAAAGTTTAGATATAGGCTTAAATATACATGCACTCACTTAAATCTTTCAATATGTGGTGCTGAAGGTCCTACAATGTCCTACAATGAAGGTCCTTTAATGAGTTAAAACTGAATGTACATTGTCATAGACTGAGAGAGTGCTGACCAAGAAGGAACCTCCTGCTCCAGAATCGATACCTTCAACCTAAACTGGAATCTGTAGCTGCCCACACAAACCAAATGTTTTTGTTTTTTTGCTGAGACAGACGCCCAGTTGAGAGAGACTCAGTCCTCCATCTGTAACATTTGAGGAAATGACAACAAGAGATGGTTTTTGTTCCTTCCCCCCCGCCATCAATGCAACAGATAACACTCATTAAATGCTGGGCATTGGACCAGCAATATGTTAGCCTGATCAATCAATTCCAGTCATATGCTCGAGGGACTCTGGCACCATCTCATGCTGATCAATTGATTTAAGGTCACAGTTGAAACAGAACCTTCATGGATTAACTCGTAAATCTTTGGTGTGTGATGTAGCACCATTACACTTTCATTAGACTCACCGCCCAAAAAACAACAACACACTTTCAATGGGTTTAATTCAGTGTTAGTGGAGCTGTTAGTACTGTCTGATAGCTTTTTTTGAGGTTTTTCTGCACTTCAGCACACTTCAGAATAAGATAATGGATAAAATGCATTAAATTTCCAAAGTAGCCAAGAAGCAAAAACACTCAGCTAGTAAATGATTTCACCATCACAACATTTACAAGGAACTCACAGATGGCTCAGATGATGCAGAGTTGACATTTAGACTGATTTTGAGTTTTCTGTTAATATAAAAGGTAAAGAAGAGACTGCACAAGTGGTATGCTTTAACAAAGTTCAACAGACTAATGATAAAAATAGTTTCATTCACTGACTGAAAGAGGAAGCATGGAGGAGGAACAGCTCATGACCAGAAGTACTCCACCTTAATACCATAGCAGCCAGTGGACATGACACACTGATATTACTTTATTACTTACTGAAGGAAGTGGCAGCATTAATTCAAAGGCATGAAAAACAAGCAGAAGACCAGGCTGAGACAGCAATAAGTGGTTTCTGTGATTGCCTGAAGAGACTGCATCATGTCTGAGGGTAAAAAGACTAAAAGCAAAAACTGGCTTGAAATATGAAAAAAAAAACCCTACTGAGATAAAACTGAAGCGTGCATGTACTATCTGGTGTCTTACTTTGAATTCAGTGTATTAAAGAAACGCGCGAGAAATAAAACTTGACATTTACACTTTTTTTCTACACATGTAACTGTTTACAGAGGTGTGGAAGTACTTCCCCTCA
This sequence comes from Aulonocara sp. 'chitande type north' Nkhata Bay, assembly GCF_057382095.1. Taxonomy (NCBI): domain Eukaryota; kingdom Metazoa; phylum Chordata; class Actinopteri; order Cichliformes; family Cichlidae; genus Aulonocara; species Aulonocara sp. 'chitande type north' Nkhata Bay. Next base: position 9,491,474 of record NC_141358.1, read on the forward strand.
ATGCATGAATCTGCTTTTCCCAGCAGACAATTTGCAGTTCAAATACTGTTTTAGGTGTTAATCGATACAAAAGATCAATTCAGCACTATCCTTGTGTGGGCTGTGTGTTTGGGTAATTGGACTGATGACGATGGATGGTGTGGAGGTAAGCATTTTTAGCTAGCTGTTAATGCTAAAAAACTAACTATGGTTTGTTTCTGGTGCAATGCCAATAGGCCACTTTAGAAACAGGAGGGCCTTCATCTTGATAAAATAAAGGTACACTTAAACTCTCATGCATTCACGCTTCCACTTACAGAAGATGTGATTCGCCAGCACCTCATGCGAGTAACTTTGAAGCTCCCCTCTTTCATCTGTTCATTAGGCAGCTTGACATGGAAGTTGAGCTCATTGTTTCCGGCGCTGACGATGACTTGGCAGCCCTTCTCGGGGAAGTCAGTGACACAAGGGTCAAACTTAATATAGCCATAATATTTGAGGGTCTGGCCTAGATGGATGAACTGAGGAAAAAAAGAAAAAAAAAACAACCAAACAATTTTTAGATGTCATTTTTTTAGGCTTACCTAATCCCTGATAGAAAATTCTGAAATTCTCTCCTGGGATGTGTTTAAAAATTCATATTATGGGGCAAACTAGGTTAATTGCATAACATGGAATTCACTAGAGGGAGTATTCTCCGTGGTCTACAGATTTGTCCTAGCACAAGGACATTTCTGAGCATCAGCTGGATTTAAGTGACAACTGGCAAAGAAAATTCAAATGGCAGAAACGTCAAAAAGAGGCACCCTTGCTTACTTCTTTCTTAGAGCCTTTCTCCTGCAACGATTTGAGCTGCCTGTGCTGGTCTTTGTTGACGAGTATCCAGCCTCGCTCAATGTCAGATACTGTCTGGTGAAGCAACAAACAGGAAGTTTATTTTTCTACACAGACAAATACAATAATTCAGGTCAATGAGTTTCCTTTGCTAGGAGAAACAACACTAAACACGCCATGTTAACAGTGCAGCTCAACAAAATATGCACTAAAGCACAAGCTCGTTGGCACTATACTGCTTCGCAGAGGCAACGCTCAGAGGTTACAGATTCTAATCAAACTTGCCACCCCGAAAATGCTTAATAAAATCAGACAACTGTTACAGCAGAGGGAAGTTACTATAATAGGAAGGACATCTCTTCTGAAAGAGGGACGCAGAGAGGATTCAAGGTGTTGCAATGTTAAAACAAGCTGACACCAATATTTCGATAATGGATGATCCCAGGGGATGCACAAAAGCATTTGGCAACCAAAAGATGAAGCAGCTGCTGATTCAGTTTTCTTGGTGAGAGGCTGGCACCAAGCAAGCTCAATAAAATACAACAGATGCAATCTGGAAACAAATACAATCAAGTCTAATTTAAATTTTCTGCTTGGGTGCACATCTCAGCGGGAGTTTAATTTAAAACAGTGTCTGGTTTACCTAAGTGATGAAGCCTCTTACCTGGGCATAAAGCAAATTCAGGCCAACTCTGTTTTCCATTACATCACTATCATATGCCATGTCCCAGTAGCTGAAGAGACAAAAAAAATAAGACAGTGTCAAATAAAGCAGAATTAACACAGCCTGATTGTCAACTTTGAGTGATTTGAAGAGAGCTAAGGGGGGTACTGTAGTCATGTGAAAAGCTTTGGCAGCAATAACCTGAAGTAATCATTTTCTGTATGACTCTGGCATCATTGTGAAGGAATTTTGGCCTACTCTTTCTAACAACACTGCTTCAGTTCAATAGTTTATTCACCGCTATTAGCCTCCTGCAACAGCCCCACACTCTAGAATACTTTGGTGTAGAGAGTCTGAGATGTAGCTCTTGGTTTTGGGGGTTTTTTTTGCAGTTTTTCTGACCATGAACAATCTGGCCTCAGGGTGAATTTTGCTGGGATGTACACTCCTGGGAAGATTAGGGCATTGTGTTAACACACCTGAATGCTCCAGACCAGTCAACTGCCAAAATGTCGGCTTTTAAATAGTTGGTCTTTTCTAACATGCATGTACATGCAGCAGAAAGGAGTCAGCTGCATTCTTAATACTGATAATGCTACTATTTGTTTCAGATCAGACTGATACCATAAACTAAACGTGCAAGGAGCAGGACAGAGAACAAAAGACTGCTAGCCATCAATTCACTGTCTACTATAAGCCCTATTCACATCACATGGACTTTGTACCATGGAGCAAGCAATGCAATGCAATACAATGCATTAACCCATTAACAAACCTATTTCTATGGACTATGTATTTATCAATACAAGGCAATGGAGACGTCTGTCCGGTGTACAGTCAAACTCCATCCATGAAATGAGTGACTTATGGAGAAATCAGCTCAGTCAGTGAGTAAGGCATGCAAACATTCACCTCAAGAATTATTTACAGCTGAGTTTGAAAGGATGTGAGTGAAATGGTATAATTTCCACACAGCACTGTGGCAATATTAGAAGTACTGCTTGTACGTTTGTGCAAAGAGATGTGTGGGAGCCCGAGGCCAGCTTGAAAATCAGAACATGATGTTGAAAAAGAAATTCAAAAAATTCTATCTGACTGAGACAGACGAATCAGATCTGGGTCTATGTTTTTAAAAACACCCAGAACAACAGTATACAATTTAGATGTATCACTTCCTCACTGCTGGTTGTGAAATGTCTTAAGCAAACACTTTCTTTACACCACAACTGAGGCATTTTTCCTGCCCCAGTTACATTTTGTATTTACGTTTGTTCTTAAATAAAATCGTCCTTGAGCTCATGTTTCCCAACAGTTTAGCGCAAAGGTGTGAAACTTAACATGTAGGCGCTTGGCTGGGGTGCTATTAGGAGCAGTTGAATAGAGCAGTTGTTTGAGGAAATGTTAAGCTACTTGGCCACATCCGCAATTCAAAAACGACCAGTAAAACGTAGGGCGGTGAAAGGGAGCAAGAGAGTATGGGTGGTGGAATCAGAAGCACTGTGTTTGGTGAGTCCTTTTATTTTGTCTCATCAGATGTAATGGAAAGTGCACTTAAAGACCCTGTTGAGAGAAATAGTTTTGCTTGTTGGACTGGTTCAAACCACCTCCTGGATCTTCTTTACCGCATACAAAGACTGAAAATACCATAAAGCTACAATCTTACTAGTATATAAACTATATTGTACCGCTCACTAACCTTGACTGTTTTTCATAATCCTGTTTTCATTTTGTAGATGCTTTGAATAAAGCTTGGCAATAGAGAACTGCATCATACATTTTAGGTTTTCAGTAGTTTTCTTCCCTACATTCTTCCTCTTCGTCTGGATCTCATACACTGTTTTTTCTCACTTGTTAGTTCTACGTTTATTCTTCCCCTCACTCTTCTACACTCCACAGCGAAACTAGGTCAGCAGGACTGAGACTTTCCTTAAGGCAGAAAGAAAGTAAACATCCTGTGTACCTCCAGAGTCCACAGGAGGCAGAATAATGAAGGAAAAGAAAAAGGAGGAAGCAGATAAAAGTTATCTTGACAAAAAGCGGACAAATCAGCGGACTGGACTGTAGGCTTGAAACTGAATGAGCAGTTAGTATCTTCTCGTTTATTTAGCCGTTTCTCTCAAATAGAACAACATTAAGACTAATTCTATCACTTTTCCCCCCCCGTTTTTGTGACACATGCAATTCCTGGTGCACTGCTCTCCACACCAACAGCTCAGACTCAGTGGGTTTTTCTGTTAATTGAAAAGTAATACAGATATCTGCAGCAAAAAACACTGTTGATGCATTTCTTGTGCTGACATTTAGTTTCCTCTGATGTTTATTGAACCCTGACCCAGTCAAATAAATTATAAACCCGAAAAAAACAAAACAAAACACTGATGCAGCACAACAGTCTGTTGGAAATGTGACTTTCGTGAAGTGAGAAGTTCAATTATATAAAATATTTGAATCTATTTGTTTATTTTCAGGCTAAATTTTGTGTAAATAAAAAAAGCGAAAGCTGGTAATCGATGAACCCCAAGAACAAGTTTAAATCTCAGAGTAAATGATTTATCAGAACTCTGGTTATCCAGTTAATTGGTAACGAAGATGTTAGAAATTGCAACAGGCATTCTGCACCAAGGGTAAATGAATGAAATGAAATCTATAGCAAGATAAAATATAATATAAATTTGTTTGCAGTTATTTTGTCCTTTAATGTTTTGGTTTAGTTCTGGTTCAAAGATTAACTTGTTGGATCAGTGCAACTGATTGTTGTAGACGCTGTAGCTGTAAGGAATACCTACTGCAAAGACAAACTGCAAAGTGGTGAAATTTAAGTAGATGTAGAATTTATTGTCATTTCATTACATTTTCTGGACCAAGCCCACTTACTGTCAGGTGATGATCATCATTCTCCCTGACAACAAAAAAGGTAACCTTTCTAGCAGCCCATCTTTAACCTTCTCTTTTAACATGTCTACACCAAGAGCTTTACCACAGATAAAGAAAACAAGACGTGATCAGATTCATACTCATAATGTGAACAAGAGGAGGTACATACCTTTTCCGTAAGACTATGTGAAATTCTGAGCTCCGCGAGCTGGTAATGGATACATAGGGCAGCTCAAATTCTTGCAACTTCCGCACAACTGAAAGAGGAAAAAAAAAAAGCAGAATTTATCATAAATGTAGCTCAGGTACCAAAGACATGGATAACAATGTCTACAACGGGGAAGACACCATCTGTGCAGGCCCCAGCAGGATACAACTTGTGGTAAAATGTGTGTGTGTGACAATACTTTTTTAAAAGGGCTCTTGTGTACATGCACCCAGAATCTGCAGCTATTTTATTGCAGTCAGTTCCCTAAGGAGAGTGAAGCAGACTGAAGGTCGTTGCTGCTGCTACTTTGTTTTCACCCATCAATAAATGTGCTCAGTGCACACACACAAATACACACAAATGAGATGACTAAAGAGCCCTTTAGTTTACCATTAGGTTTATAAAAGTGTATTCTGTCTTTTTTATGGGCAGAGGGGCTGTGTACTGAAAACAGAAACACAGAGTGGTTACTTTGATGTTGAAAATTATCTGGCATAAAGAGAAACAAACTCAATACTTAACATGTAATGTAACATTTTTAAGCAAAATAAATCATCTCTGGAAAGCTAAAAATGCCACAAAAAGCAAATGAGAGCAGCACTAATTCAAACCACATCCTGGCTCTTCTCAACATGTCCGTAATATTTTACATTATATCCTGACTAACACTCCGACCTCAGGGAAATTACTGCCTGAATTTTTCTCATTATCCTGTTATGTCAATCATCCCACCATCAGTTCTGCTTGATCAATGACCTGCTGCGTTGTTAGCCATATTTAGCACATGCCTCTTCTTTTTCATATCACTCAGCCTCAGATTTAAATGGCAGGATGAACAACACGTCTGTAAAATATACAGACCCCTCTGAGTTCATCTGGGTTCACTTCCAGCCTGGTATCGATGCTCTCTGAGGCGAGCATGTGACAGGTGGAAACCATGAGAATCTCAGACTGTGGAGAGGTTTGACCTAAAAGGGCTCTCTTCCTCTGTCACTGGGGTATACATGAATGTGAATGCTAATACTTTGCAATGATGTGCGTCAAGTGAAACTGAGCCACATGAAATGTGGCCATTTGGTCTTTTGAGGCGGTCCTGTAAGTAACATTGACAACAAAAAGACAATGGACAAACCACATGCTAACTGCTACAGAGTCTTCACAAAATGTATATGGGCAAAAAAATGATTTTGCCCTGGCTTGAAACAGTATCATTGTGTATTTCCATTTACAGCGTACTTAAAAAAAAAAAAAAAAACACATTTATAATATGCTGGAAGTCAACACTCCTCTTGCAGTCTGGAAAAACAATAACTTTACTAATCAGACGCCTGTAAATGTGGTACCACTCTGGAACTGTTGGTAAACCACAACATGCATTTCAGCCAAGAACACTGCAAAAAGGATGTTGTGCGCACTCACACTCCAGCACTACAAAATGTTTTGCATGCACCAGCCAACAAATAGCTGACTCTCACTGGGAGTCAGAACAGCCCCCAAAAAATTTATTATACATTCTAGTTAGAGACAGAAATACAGCAGAATTTGGATTCAAGATAAACCCTCTAGAGGTGATACACAGCTTTTCTTTTTTCCTCAACTAAACTGAAGTATTTCTCAGAACAGAGAGACAAACACACTCAGCCGTATTCTTGTTGCCAGAATAAAGTTCCCTGCGGTTCCACAGGAATCTACTCTCTAGCAATTCTTAATGAAAGTTCAAGTGTTTACACCAAAATCCTACTTTCATTTATTTCTGTGTGATTTGTGTCTTCTGAGAATCGTCTCTTTTGGTTACTGAGAAATGAATTCCAGCTAGAACATAAATAATCAGCAGTAATAAATGATGGCTCTTTTTTTATGGCTCTTGTTAGCTGGAGAGATAATCCTTAAAACATTTGCTGGCAAACTACACTTTCAGCTCAAATGGATTTTTGCTACAATTTACTTTACTTTACAATTCTTATCAGGGAACATTTCTGCAGCTTATGTAGCACGCAAAAGAAAACTTTCCAGCAATAACAGAAACGGGAGGATGCTGCACAAGTTCAAGTTGCTTTTATGGCTCTGTTTTTATGATTTTGAACTTACATGATAAACTTCCATCCACACCTTCACGAACCAGGAAAAGACTGAAGTAACCAACAAGGTCATCTGGGAGGTCAAGCTTTGTCGCAACAGCCTGCAGAAACAATAACATTTAATTTCAGCAACATTCAATCAATCGTTTCATCAGAGCTTTATTTTTCAGAAGGTTAAAAAAAGAGCAGATTAAAAATACTACACTAAAAAAACCAAAGAGATAAAAACAATAGAAAAAAAATAGACTTCCATTAAAAATAAATAAATAGTATACTTATGTTGACAATTTGCTATAGCTTATTCGGATGATTAATAGCAGCTGGGACAAAGCCATTTCTGTAATGCTTAGAGACTGCAAACCTGAAATTACTAAGGGTGGGAGTCATTGTTTGGCTGATTGCTTAATGGTCATCTTCTGCAACTGTTTGATATAAATAGTTTAACTAGGTTAAACTGCAATTTGCCAATCAGCTTCTCTGACTAGTTTGACTGCATCAGTTTGTTCCTGTTCTTCAAAGACAGGTTACCGTATCAGGACACCAAGGAAAGAAGATTAAACTGACTAAAAGATCTATAAAATAGATAAAACTGCTCACATTCCACAGTTTGACCTTTAATGTTTTTGGCATCAGGTGTGGTGGAATTTTTGCTGAACTCCACAAAGCAGTTTAGTATTGCTGACATATTTACTGAAATACAAGAGCTTCCTTGAAAAGGACATCTGGATGGGAGCATATGTTGTTCTATAACCCGTTTATACCTTTCAGCATTAATGATGCTTTTCCCAATTTAAGAGCTGCCAATTCCAAAGGCACTGATTCACCTCCACGCCATCAAAGATGAATGCTTTTCAACTAACCCTTGATAACAAGCCAGACGGTGTCTCATCTTTAACCCAGAACATCTGTGTTTTCCAAAAAAAGAACTTTACTTTTTTTTTTTCTGTCTGACCACAGAACAGTTTACCACTTAGATTCAGTCTATTTTAATCGAGCTTTGGCCCAGAGACAGCAAAGAAATTTCTCCAGATTCTTAAAATCTTTTGATATTATATACTGTAGATGATGAGATATTCAAAGTTTTCACAAAGCAAGGAACATTATTCTAACATTGTTCTGCAATTTGTAGATGTGGTTCTTAGCAGATGGGCAATTCAAATGAAACAATATGCCCCAGTTTAAAAATCAGATTTGTTTTCTGTGCTCTTGTGTGACTAAAATGTGGGTTTATGAGATTTTTTTATTTATTTACATTTTACACATTTCTGGTTTTGAAGTTGTAATTCTCATAATTTAACGGTAAACAAAGCCACATGCAAACCACTGGTAGAGTTTTTGAACTGCCTAGACAAAACAAACAAACAAAAAATCTAGCATTTTAGTTAGTAAAATAATTAAGCAATACTACATTGAGGCAGAAACCCTGACTAAAATATACACCATCTGTGTGCTCTGACAGCTGCTGTTCTGATCAGAGGTTAACTGTGGTTAAACTTTCATAAGAGACTCAAACAAGTTTGATTTACAGCCAAGATCGACAAAGTGCACGCCACTGAGGCATCACCATGTTTACTGGGATGAGTTAGAGTGTGTACTTTAGTGTGTGTTTATGGTGAATAAAGAGTACAGGTGAAGTGCATATACTGAATGGTTTGGACATCACCATGTCTTGCACAGATTATTAAAAAAATAATAAAACAACAACAACAAAACAAGTCACATATAATAAAGCTGTTTGATAATAATACTGTATATTTGTTTCACTGGCACATTGTAATTGCTCTTTTGGGATTATGGCCTGAAAGCTTAAATAGGCCTGATGGGTATTTTCATCATGCCATCAAGTGTCTTTAGCGTGTGCTTAGATTTGTTTTCTTTCCATCTGTCTTGGTTGTGTTCCGAGTTTTCCTTAGTTTTGATTGAAGTAGGCCAGACTTCATAAAGTGCTTCGTGAAATATTGCTGTACTAGTGAAGGTGCTATACAAATAAACATGGCTTAATTTGACTTATGGTATGTAGTGCCTCAGAGCTCACAGGAGATTGTAAAGCAATATTGCTTGCCTGAGGCAAATCCCTGGTGTCTATCAGATCTGTTATGAAGAGCTCAAATGCCTCTAGGTCAGAGATGACCATACCGATTTAAATGAAATAAGCAATGGGCCACACTTTAAATAACTGAACTGAAACATGGCCACAGGTTACAATGAAAATATTTATAACTTGCTTAGATGCCTACATAAATATTTAAAATACGCTACATTCTGGTAGTGTCCTGGTATATACGCTACTGCATGGGTCACTGATCAAACACACTGCATTGGAATTGAGTGAAATAGCAGCGCAGACTTATCTAGTTCATCCAATTCCAGCCCTCAGGGCTGAATTTTGTCCATGTGCTCTCCAACCAAACACACAGAACTAATAAAAAAAAAAGTTGAAACCAAACAGATAAAAGTTTAAGACTTTAGTTTCTTTTAACTATATCAAGATATGGAGCTGACAGCAGTATTCACTTATAGTTTTTTCATGTAAATATTTTTCTGTCTAAGCAAGATTTCAACAAACATGGCACTTAAAAAGCACCGTACTGTGCAAAACAGTAAAAACATGTTTACTCTCACTTTAAACATGCAGCACTTACATCAAGCACATCTTCCGTCTTATATGATGTGAAAATGTTGACTGTGACCTTCTGGCCATTACAGAGGCAGATATCTATTGCAACCTCTTCTGTGGGGATCTGCTGGGTCTCCTGTGGAAACAAAAGGATTGAATTCAACTTTCTGGGTGAGCTACATGTTTTCATTCCCATCAGTCAACAACAAAAATCACACCAAGCCACACAGACGGAAAAACTCTGTCTGGTTAGAGGGGGAACCACCCCCTCCCCCCCAAACCCTTTCCGACAATGGATGACCCTCCACTGTAACATTTTCTCAAACACAAATTTATAATGCACTTCAAACAAAATTTAATCCATTCAGTCTGATCACTTTTATCTTTACTGTCAATTTTGACATAAAAGCTTGAAAGATGTTCAAAGTATGTTATGGTTTAACTCAAATGGAGAAGGAACAAAGGCAATGGCTCACATATGGGAATTATTTAGTGCATATAAGAATAGGACCTGTGCAATGAACAGTCCACAATAACGAGTAATTAAATATTTTTAATTATTAAAATCACCTTTAATTATTCACTAACTTTTTGGGGGACTGGACAATACTGATCACATTCATTTTCTTTGTAATTGATTGTTATCTACATACTGTTTGGAAAATATGAAAATATTTACCATAACTTTAGTAAAGGGTTGCCTTGTTTTGTCCAAGCGACAGTCAAAAGGAAAAACCCCATAAAGATATTCAAAAGCAGGGAAATGTTTATTGGATATAGTGCTACATACAGTCTTTTGTTTTGGATAACAAACTTGTAAAAAAAAAAAGCCACGATTTGACTACACATTACAAAACAATAAAAAAAAAAAAAAAAGCACCATTCAACAAAAATGCTTACTTAAAAAGGTAAAAGCAATATCATTATGTAAGAAAAGGCCTCTAACACTAATTAAACCAAGTCTGCATTAAAAAAAAGAAAAGAAAAACGTATGATAAGATGATTAAATAATCTCATCGTTTATATTAAGGGTGCAATGTTGAACTGGATGACTCCAGCTTCTTCTCTCTCTCGTCTTCCTGGCTAAATCATCTATCATCTTCCCTTTTCCCACAGCAGGGGGTCTCTGAGAGCACAGAAGGCACAGATGAAAAGCCTACACTGGGAGGCAAGTCATCTCCTATTCCAGACCTGCTTTCCTCACAGTACGTGAGAGAAGTGACATAAACACTGACTCTAATGTGCTAATCTGAGAGGAGAAGAGGGCGGAAGAAAAAAACAAAACAGGAGAATGGGTGCGATGTGGCTGCAGATGGATGAATCTGAATGGATTTGCAGCCTCAGGTAATGCAAGTCACAGACTAAATGATGCAACCTGCTATGAATAAGTTATGAATACACCATCCATTTGAAATGACATAGAATCAGGTTAAACTGAAAACCTGCTTAGATTTTTTTGGTATGGAAAAAGCTTGTTTTGAGCTGGATGTCTCTCACACAGACACACACACACACACACACACACACACACAGTAACTAAGTTGCTGTGTTTAACAAAAGACTTGTTACATGATTCATGTTATCATTTTCCATGTTTCAGCATGCAGGCCAGTCTTGATCTGACACATCTAACCAGAAGCTTACAAGTACAGATGACACAATCCAAGAAAGTGTATGTGTGCTGCTGCGATAGATAAACAGCAAGAACAGCACTACCTAATTTCACCGCAATGTCAAAGTAATTACTAGTGAAGCAGAAATAACTGCCTCAGCATTTTAGTATAAGGTGCATTGCTCCTTTCAGACCTATTGACCGACAACAGCTTGATGCAGGTTAGATATAAAATAACCACCAACCTGTTGGGCCTTCCTTAAGAAACTGTTGAACAACTCGCTGGCTCCAAGCAAGGGATCCTGACGGACTGAAAAAAACAAAACAAAACAAAGGACAGTAACGCAATAATTGAAAGTAACACAACTACATGAATGCCTAACTGGTGTTGGTATGCAATTTTGGGGGTTACTCATAAACATCAATGTTTTTAGGTGGAGCCACTTCCCATTTCTTAGTTTTCTGCTTTTTGAGCTTGCTATTGTGAAATAGGTCATACCTTCCAAGTTATTTGTAAAGGCAATTTAGCTTAGCGCATAAAAACTTTATGACAGAAGGGCTGACCTCTGGCAAAGGATCAACGACCTTAACTGCCACTAACCAGCTCCAACACACCATACTTAGTAAATAAAAGGCTGAATGAGCAACTCTCCTTTGCTTTGGCTTCTCATTTATTCCTGACACAGTTTTCAGTGGCAAAGCAGAGCATTTAACATAACATACAATATGACTTAGTGTGAGCATGTGTGTGTCATCCTGTATACTAACTTCACAAACTCCACTTGACAAAAAGGGAAATTTTGAAGCCATCTGCATCAGTGCATATTGTGTTTGCGTCAGTTTATTTTCCATAACTATGTCAAAAACCATGATGTAACCTAGTGAACTTGTAGCCAAGAACACCCTGAATGCGTATGCTCCCAGACTATGAGCAAATATGCACTCAAACAATGATCCCTTGTTCTGCTGTAACTTCCAGTGCTTGAAAGGATTAAAACCAACCCTCCATGTTGCTGCCAGTTGCACTTATTTGTGTATGTGTGTACTTGGATAGTTCACCTTTGACCTGTTTGCACAACGTGTAATATGCCGAAACCCTCTCGAATTGAAATACTCTGAATGGGTTTACTGACCTGATGCTAAATAAGCTTTTAAAACTGTCACGAGGTGTTCCACTTGGTTTTACCATGCCAAAGATTTTAATTATTCTTCATGGTACAAAAGCCGGGTATTTTTCCTCCAAAAAACCAACCAAAAAAACAAAAATCTCTTTACTAAAAAATTCAAATCAATAAAAAATTATTTAAATTACTGACACTTTCAGCTTTGAGATTCTGGGTCTCGATATTTTTCTTCATAAGGTGTGTCAACATTTCACTCCCAACTGAAGCAGTGTCCCTGCTCAGACACTATGCCCAGATTAACAGTTCTTTCACACTTATGTGGCATGAAGAGAACAGTGCATGTTTGGACTCCCTGCAGACACCAAGCAAACTTGTTCTTGTGATTGCTGTGGGGAAAGCTCTCAAGGAAACCGTGTTTGTCCTGCAAATATTCTGTTTTAAAAACACAGACTCGTTATACACACACACTACTAAAGAGGGGAATGTGTGCAACTTAAAAAACACTATCTAATTTAAACACTGGTTTAAACAACCACTCTGCATCTGAATGAAGTGAAATACAATACAAGCCATCTGTGAAAAGTTTATTCTGCATGAATAACTTACTAGCTTGCATGTATTTCTCCAGCTGTTCTCTCCTCTGTTCGACCTCAGCAGGGGTCAGTGTGAAGATCTTCTTTGGGGGGAAGGCAGGCACCACATTGCTTCCATATTCTTTCTTTATCTGTTGATGCAAACCACAAGTTGTGAAGCTCGGAGGGAACAAAGAGTCGGCACTCTTGGAAAAAACAAACCCTCGCAAACCAGTATTTCTCTGGTTTTAAGAGAAAACAGAGTTTGTTCAAGCAGTCTGCTAGCTACATTCTTATTTTAACAAAGCCATAATTACTGAAAAGAGATTTAAGTTTGAACTATTAAAAATGATAACTTTGCTATAGAACAGCAGTCTTCTGAATTAAAGATCTGTGGATTAATTTTTCTAAGAGGTACATTGAGGTTGTTTGAGATGAATCACAGGTTTATTTTAAGCACTGTTTCAACGGCTAGCTGCTGGAGTTTCCGTGCATAACAAACACAGACACAGACACACTCACACACGAACACATCTGGAACGCTGAATGTCTAGTCATTCCAAGTTTACTTTGTCTTCCAGCTTCTTGACTCATTTCTTTCCATTTTCTATCATCTGAGCACTGGTAGCTTGAACGATTGAAGTCTTACACCATTTGGTGTCTGATCTAAAAATCAAACACGTTTATGTGGTTTAATTTTTAACCTGCATATTGCTGCAGGTATGCTATGATGAAGGCAGACCACAGCGAGTGCTAGAGGAAAAGAGGCGATTTTCACCTCTGCATATTTCCCTGTGGTATTTTAAGTATGCCAGAGGCAGCAACTGGTTACACATACAAATAAGCTTTCACAGCCACACACACCGAGCACAGGTTGCAGATTCATAAAAGTCTGTCACATCTGAAATACATGTGAGCTCATGCGGAGCATTTTTGGCAGAGCTTGTCCTGTTTTTTACTGTTTGCTTTAAACAGGATTTGAATCTAGCACAGATTCTGCCGTGTTGCAAATCATTACAGGAGAAAACACATGAGAAGCACTTAAAAAAAATCTAATTTTCTGAGCAATAACTGAGACGAGTGTGTGCACCACAATCAAGTGTGGAGTGTTTTGGGGTCATGAGTATGCCACAGGAAGCCCTTTGGGGTTGATGCTTAAAGATTTGAGTGTGTCTTTCCCACTCCCTGTTGCCAGGCAACAGCAACTGTCAGGATGATAACACAGAGTTGAGGATGGAGATTGTAAAGTTTGGCCCTAGCTCTCTTAGTTTGTAATGTGTATAAGCAAAAGGGGCATTGGGCACTCCTTTAGGGCCATGTTTTATGCTGTTGTATACATTTTAGTGCACAAAGCACTTAAAAACACATCTTTACAAGAAAGAAAAACACATGTGAAACACTGAATACACTAATTGCCTATTAACAGCTCTGAAATATCAGTCTGGCTGTGTGTAAAGCTCAGCTGAGGCAGAGACCAAACAACTCTCAAGAACAGACAACTCAACACTTTCCCACCACATTTCTTTTTCAGATTAAATTCCTTTTCCCAGCAGGTAAAGTGTAAGAAAGGCCAAGAACATTCTTTCCATGTCACACACCCCCACCCACCCCCCTCCATAATACTGTCTATTTACAGCCAATAGCTGGAACTCTTGGAAAAGCGGAAGCCAAAGACTTCAAGGCATCGTAGTCATGATTTAAAGTGACGGGAGGCTGGCGTATCGACCGTATGACACAAATACGAGTAAAAGGTCACCATGGGTGGATGTGATGGCATTTATGTCAGAGCACCACACATAAAAACGTGCTTTGAAGCACACTGACAGTGTGGTTGGTATATTAACATGGCTGAAACCTTACCTGTTCATGGAGGCCAAGAAGTTGGCTATAGCGTACCCGACAGTGCAGCACACCATTGACATGGATGTTGTAGGCCTGTGGGGACAGACATAAGGACAAAGACTATGTAAAAAAAGCATAAAGCGAGTGCTGAATTTGTTTCTTTAAATGCACACCCAACAGTGATTTGGTGACTTCAGAGGCATTGTGTTTGCATGGAGGAAATAAAACCACAACCGCTGAAAGACGCTGGAAGAATCAGCATTTACCACCCTGTACCTTTAGCATCAAGTTTCACTACTGATTTCATCTGATTATCCCACTGCAGTGTGCTTCCTCGGCTTTTGTTTTCTTAGACCAAACAAATGAAGTGTGAACTGGATTCAAACATATTCCAGCGACTTCCATCCAAAGAGGAAAACAGAACCTGCTGCACAGTTTTCAATCCAAACCGCTTCGTTTGCCTCATCCAGACATTTAATATAGAGAGAAAGTATTTCATGTGGAATCTTTAACTCCTTCTCTGGAGACACTTTGCTTGTTTTGACAGGAGCTGTCACTGAAAACTCCTCCACAAAACAACCACTTGGAGCTAGCAGACCAAAAATCTGCTTGCCTTCATGTTGAGAGCCAGCCACAGAAAGCAAGGAAGAAATTTTTCATGTCATTAAGTACGATAGTAAACCAAATATACATAAAAATGTAATGCATCAATTACAGAACAACCTACATGGAATAATCCTATTAGTATTGTGTGAAGAATTATTCTTAAGAATTTGAGAATTATTATTTCCTCCTTCATATGCTAAAACCCCCCCCCCCCCCAAAAAAACCCAATCAGCTTCCAGCAGGCTGTGCACAGTGATAAGGGAACAACAAGCTCACTGAGAAGACTTCATATTTGGATATCAAGACATAAACTGCAGTAGTGCTTTAATCCTCTTCCCTTTCTATCTCAATTAATTCTTGCAGTCAACATGGCGGGTCATCTGTCCACACAAAAGGAATTTTACAGTTTCTGACTGCACATGTACATGCTCTTGCTGAACTGCACAAACAATCAAAGGGAAAAACAAGAATATCACGCCAAAAGTTGTTCTTGCAAAAGAGGAAGGCTTGGACAAAAAAAAAAAAATGTCTGTGTAGGCAGGATCCTGACAGGAAGGAAGAATGAGTATGCAGAATGTCTTGGCTCTAAAAATGCAAAAGTGCAACAACAACAAAAAAAAAAAAAAATACCCGAGTTTTTTTTTGGTGGCTACAAGCAGTTCAACTTGGGGACAGTTCAAGACGCTGTATATGTTTTCCTCCATATTCCCACACTCATCTTTGTTTCTGCACCCCAAACTCTTACAAATGTATTAAATAGTGTTACATTTTGATCCTAGTTCCTCATCATGTTTAAAAGCTTTTGATTTCATAATCCAGCTGCTAATCTAAAATTTGTGTCATAATAAAGTTTCTTAATAAAGGAGTGAGATGCTGTCTGATCCCACTGCTGTAATCAGATCAAAACACTGAATGTTCAGTCCTGAGATAGACCAGATTTAATATGAGACGCCCTTATTAGAAACAAAACTGTCAGTGTTTTTACTTTTTTCATCACTGCCCACTTTAACCCCTAAAACCATATGTGATCTAATCTTGTGAACCAGTATCTGTGAGAGGATTTCCAAGATACCTGCTACTGTTAGCACATTTTAGGGAACCTCTCTGTGTCTCTAAGTTTATACATCTGGCTCAGTACATGGAGCCAACTGACACAGCTACACTGTTGAGCACAGCTTTCATGGTTTCAAAAAACAAAACAAAAACCAAAGTAATACAGACTTTGAATAATGAATAATGAACTAGTTTAGAGCTAAGTCTAAACCTGTTCCTCATCCTGAGTAAATGAGTTATCGTCACTTAATGTAACACCAAAGTCTCTTGTTCTCATATCCACAAACACTAAAAAAAATTAGGTTGAAATAAAGGCAGAAGTGTAATAGCGGAAAAAAACAACAACCCAGGAACACTGCCATAAAAAAGAGGCCTTTTTAATTCTAAGAAAGCCCTTTGCAAACGCGGCAAATTCTGCGGCTTACTGGTTCCAAGGTACACAACCCATCTCTCAGTGTTACAATCAAGCAAAGTCCCTTCCTTTCAGCTGGTTATGGGAAGGTCACAGTGACAGTCACAGGACTCCCAGCTGAGAGGTGAAAGGCCTTTGCTTTTCCCACTGGAGTACAGGCTAAAAATGTGCTTGGTTAAGTAGAGATACGTCAGAGAACGACATCAGTGAGGAACGCGTGGAGAACACTGCAAAGAGGGAAATAATTCTGAATTATTCGACATGTCCACTACTTCTCTTGGAAAGCTTTTTATGTTTATTTCCTAATTCTGTGCCAATTCAAATATTATTATACCTACTCCAAGACTTTCTTCCAAATACACAGTCAAAATGGAAAATACTCATTTACAGGTGTATGACACTGAGAGCAGCCAGAGTAATGTTACATTAAAATCAGATGATGCAGTGTTTGTGTTTTTAAGTACACACACACACACACACACACACACACACACACACACACACACACACACACACACACACACACACACACACACACACACAGGACAAAGGGACCTGACACACAAAAACACTTTTAATAAATACTATAGACACTGTTTTCTATAAAAATCCTGAATTATTAATTATTTGTTGCACGACATCAACACATGAGGAGAAGCAAACTTGGGAACCGAGAACAGGTTCCAAATGATCTGATCCATCAGAGCTCTGAGCTTTCCAGTTCCATTCATCGATGCTGTCAAGGTTTTCTGACAGTCGCACATTGCTAAACAATGACGTCCCACTCCTGGCAGTGGAGCTCTTGCACATCTGAGTCAGATGCAAACCTTTTTTCTACTCTGTGTTCAGAAGTAATGAAACTGTTGTACTTATGCCATAAACCTGCAAAGGCCTACTGCTAGGAACAAATAAGAAAATGGATGAGGAATGGAAGCACAATTCATAATGACATCTTTAAAATCATTATCCATCTCAACTTGAACCCAAGCAGTTTTCTGGCAACTTGCAATCACCAATAGATCATATTTATCGTCTCTGTGCAAATAATCAAGCAACACAAGGAAGAAATCTTTTGAGTTGACGCAAACTTTGAGAAATAAACACTACATCTGGCAAACATTAATACAATGTATCCTGACTGTCAGTCACTGGGTTTTTCATAAATAGCAAAGAAAATGGTGCTATTACGGCTGTCCTTGATCAACCTTCACTTCAGAACACAGCAAAGCACAATGGTAATTCATGTTTCAAACAACATTAAACACAATAAGAAACAGAAAGAAGAAAATAAACATAAAGATTATGCTGCAGCTCCCAATGTGCTTTGAAGACTACCATAGTTTAGACTGATATATATAACTGCTAGTTAAGGGATGAAGTTAAAGCAATGCTGGCTGTATTCTCTTTTTCTAAATAACACGGGAGATGGCAACATCATGGTAAGCAAACCTCAAATCTCACTAAGAATTTAGGTGCTGGCTCAAACCTTTAAAACAAAAGAGACTTTGTTGTGGCTGATTTGAGCCTATAAAGAGACTGGGACACATGCAAGTTTGTGCATAAAGCTTTGAGGGTAAATCACAGTGTGTTAAACTTCAGACATGGCATAATGATGCTATATGTTTATACTGTAGAACTAATTTTCTCCGCCAGATGAAGGTAAAATGGCAGAAACTGTGTTGAACACGATAAAAGCCACATTACTTTTCTGTTGATGTCTCAAAGAATCATGCTAAAATATTTTTTGCCCAATTTGCTCAAATTTTAATACAACAAATCAAGTTTTTAATCACCTATGCAAAGCATAAATGGCATGATTACACAGTAATGTTTATAGCTGATTTATAACCCAGCAGTTCCGCCTTCCCAATAATTTGTGCACAGTAAACACTGGAGCCCGTGCCGCACTGACATTAGCTCGACATGTGGGCAGCTGAAACAAGCATTAACACAGTCTGTGGTTAAAGCGGGTACAACAACAACAACAAAAAAGAAAGACACAACGTCGTGCTTACCACGTAGGTCGAACCGTTTTCTCCCGAACGAACCTCTGTGTCGGGTATGGAAAAATGCATCTTAGCTCGAAACACAAGCAGCTCCCAGATGATAAGTCCTTTAACGCCACCACAGTCTGCGATGGAGAGGAAGACACCACAGTTTCCCCACAAAGTCCACTGCAGTGACTAACGTCGGTGACTACGGAGGAGGAGGAGGACGAAGAGGAGGAGGAGGCGTCTCTCTCTCGGTTCAGCCACTGGTTTGAGAGTCCGGGGGGATACTGTTGCCGGACTACGGGGCGACTGCTTACGACTTTATTATGTGGACAACAACTCGCGTACCAAGTCGCACTGACGTTAAACTTCTCCCACGTCAGTGTTAAACTTTTCCCTCTGCCGTTCGAGTAGCAGCCATGTTGCAAGTGTAATTACACCTTCACTGTTAGCATTACAATATCCTATTGACTCACTTTAGGCAAGTTGTAAGAAAACCTTTAAAATCACCTATTTGTTAAAAAACAAAAAAACCCAAAACTCAGTTTCAAGCTGTGCAGTGAATTCAGTTCATTAGCGTAACCAGATGAAGTTGCTGGATAAAAGGTGCAGTTGGTTCTTGCAAGCCCAAGAGCGCCGCACAGCCCGTATGGTAAACCTTTCGAAATATATGAGCGGACAGTTTTACTTGAACGTTTCCTGCTTTCCCGACGTCCTACCTTTGCGGAAAAAAGTTTAAACAGCGACAAGGTATATAGATAGAGCAAATGTGGCAAATATCGCGTAAGAAACCAGAGGCTACCCCACCGTCCGGCCACTCTGTGTTCAGCGTACGTATTGGCAGATCAAGGTTTTGGGTCAAACCATCTTATCGTCGGCACACGGGTGTATACTGCAGTTTATGCAATTAAAATAACACAAATTCACCCCCAAGACATACAGTTATTTTACTTTATGGCACAATATTTTGTAAACATAACACAAAGGGTATTTTTTGTATTAGAATTAGTTTTACGTTATTTGATCCAATCCGTTAGTTGGTCCAATCCGAACTGACAGTGAACGCGCAGTCAAAATTCATTAGTCAAAAATGTTTTTTTCCGCTAGTTTTACAACACACACAGTTAAACGTTATATTTAAAAAAAATATTCGAAGACGTGAAAAACTACTTCAAATGTTTTGAATATTAAAAATATTTTGTATTTTGTAATATTTCTTATTTGACCTTTTTTCTACAGCTAGAAATGCTTACGGCATAATTTTATACTATTGTTTGTGATTGTGTGTAACAGAGAGCGTACAGAAGCAGGTAATGTTAGTTAAAATCCCATAAAATCCTGCAAACGTCATAAAATGCTGGACCCGCTTCCTGTCACGTGCCCTGCTGCGGCCTGATCATGTGACTCCAGTTGCTAAAAATGAAAGCTTTATGTAGCTGTATGAGATTTGTGGCGCTTGTTTTGATCCTTAATTTATTTTTCCAAGCAAGTTATCAGCTGACCGAGCTGCAGGTAAGGCTGGGCTTTCTAAATGCAATAACTGTAGTCTTTACTTCAACAACTCTGTGGCGCATATATATTACTAATAATACAACAGGTTCTGGTGTAGCTGTATGTGCCAGAAAGGAAATGGCCAGCAAGATTGTTGTTTACAGGTGTCCCCCCCCCCCCTCTCTTTGTTATGACGTGTAACCACAGGTATGTAACCTGTGTGGCGGGACCATCCTAAACAGCTCCGAGGTCGGTCACTTTTGCTTCTTATCCGCTGGACGGATAGACGGGCGTTGCTGTTTGAGAAATGACACCACAAACGACCCTGAACACATCATCGGGTAGGATTTGCTGCTTTCAGGGTCCGTCGGAAACAGAATTTACACCCAAGCTAAGATTTGTTAAGCTATTTTGTGAATAACTGTTAAAAAAAAAAGAAAATGTAAATGTCTTTTTCCTTCTAGTGACTTCCAATGCTGACTGTGTATTAACTTGTGGGAAAGGTTTCGTCTTCATAATCTCACTAACAGACAGGAGGCTGAGCTGGAGGTGGCAGAATTGGTAGTGCTAGCATTTTCATTAGGAAGTACAGCTCAATTTGGGTTTTTTGGAGACACAGTTAGAGAGGCAAAGCTGAGATGGTTTGGATAGTGGGATATATTGGACAAAGGGTGTTGAATGTGGATCTGGCAGGCAGAATAAAAAGAGGAAGACCACAGAAATGATTCATGGATATAATGAAGAAGCACATGCACAGTTGGTAGAGAAGGATGCTAGGGATAGGGTGAGATGGAGGCAGATGATCAAATTTGGTAGTGACCCCTAAAGAGTGCAGCTGAAAGAGGAAGTTCTTCATTATCTGAACTTTATTTGTGTTTTTTGTTTGTCAGGTTGGATCTGTCCAACTGTTCACTAACTTGTGTGCAGGATCTTCAGGGAGCATCAACAGCTTTCATGATGTAAGAACAGTAAATACAGTTTCACATCTTTTTTTGCACAAATAATCCTCTCGTCTGCACGCAAAACAACAGAAGCTCCTGCTTACACATGCTTTTTCTTTGATTGTAAGGTTATTTTTAATTCAAAAGGAAATAACTGCTCTTATCGCTACTCCACAGTTTACATTTCATATGAAAAATTGTAGTAAAAGCCTGTATTGGTGTACCGAGAAAGACAAATGACACATGTGCAGGCGATTCCTCAGAATGATCTTCATGTTCATAAAAGCATTCTTGAGCAGCAGGAGTTTAGGAAAGTTTCTATTTCTGGCCATGCATAACAACTTTTATCTCCCCTTCTGGCAAGCACTAAAATGATTTAACTTCACAAAAAATAAATATAACTGAAGCAAATAAGGAAGACACAGGGCGGCTGTGGTTGAGCAGTTTCTCTACCAAATGGTTCACATATTGAAGTATCCTTGGGCAAGATGTATCAAAGTTAAACAAAGTGTTTTAGGCATAGATACAAGTGCAGTGTGACTGGATGACTGATAGTTGTACTAGAAAGTGCTAGTGTTTTTATCTATGTGGTCGCTCTTTTAAATGCATCCTATAAATGTTTATATTACAGAGACCTCTCGTTCAATCCCCTTGTCAACATCAGTGATACAGCTTTTCAAGGATTTAATAAGTTAAACTACATGTAAGTATTTTACCCAAATTATGACAGATTCTCCTCAGTATTAGATTGAGATTTTTTTTTCTAACTTAATTTCTCTGTAGGATTTTACCACAAAATATAGATTGTCCGGGAAGCAACACATCTTGGGAAAAGGTTAAAATCAAAGAGGGAAATCGCCATTGTGAAGGCCAAAGGAATATATGCAACGAGACTGGACAACTGTGTAAGTTCCTAACTTTTGCTGTGACACATGCCATCTAAAACTACAGTTAAATATGTTACACGTGACATCTATTCATACTTGTTGGTAATCCACAGCAATGAACTGTCCAGAGAACTCCCTCTGTGGCCCCTTCGGCCCAGGCTTCTTTGAGTGCAGCTGCGCTGAAAACTTCCGTGGATACAAGTGTCTTCGAGAGGTTGGTTCTGCAAGCAGCTTTATGCAAATCACCTTTTGATGCTAAGCTTTTCGATTATTTAAAGTTGTGCATTTGTTAAAACTGTCCATAGGGGGAGTTCCCAGCTCTGCAAGTCTTTGGGCCTCTTGCAGCTTCTACGGTTGTGATCTCGGTTCTTCTGTGGGCCACCCAGAGACGTAAAGCCAAATCACTCTAAAGCTGAACCTTAGTCAGCTGGTTTTAATCTCAAACTGACTGTTCTTAAAGGGAAGATACTGATAGGGGAAAATGCTGACAAAGTCTGAGGGGACTTTTACAGGGCTTCTTTTAAATGTGTTTTTATTCATTTTACACCTTTTTGAGGTCTGTTGTATTTTTTGTTTCAAGGAAATTTACACGTTTGACCTCAAAGATGTTTCAGTGCAATTTTAAAGAAAAGATTTGCTCCGCATTTCAAATATTTTTGTCAAAAATGACCACTATTAGCACATCAATTATATTTGTAAATGTATTTGACTGACACCATGTGATAGAAGGGAAAACACTGTGTTTTACAAAATCCTTCAGAAACTATGTGCACTTACACAAATACTGTCTTCAGTCCTAAAACCTGTCTGGGCAGACGTGCTGAATTTCCACTTTACTGACAGCAAAGACTAAGTTTGTTTTAAGGGTGCAAGCTTATTTGACATCTTTAAAAATTATTTTAATAGTCCAATAGGTTAAATTCCTTTTTTTTTTTTTTCTATGTAGTTGAGCGACACAAAATCCTTTCTTTTGCAACAAACCTCTTTTTGAAGTGTGATGTTTTTATTTACATCTTTAATTTCAATTTCAGACAAAACACAAAATGTGGAAGATACTTGTCTGTTACAGCCACATTTTGTTTATAGGCCACATGTGCTAAATGTCTTGAGATTCAAGGGTAACCTCCTTTGATACTCTTCTCCAGTGAGATTCAGGGTTCTACTGAAGATTTTAAAACAGGATATCTGTTTCTATGCTTCGAGTATCATGTTTACATTATGCATATACAGGATTTAATTGTACATTAACTGATTTTCTAGCTGTTAAAATGTTGTGTTCTCCCATTGGGAAAATTCAGTGTTGAAGGGCAGCTCTAGTTGCTCTATGTTCAATACATTGCTTCTGGCTAAATAAGTTGTCTGAATGTTAATGCACTGACTAAATATTGCAACTAATAAATAATTCTTGTAAGGAGAGAGTGCATCTACAGCATGCAGAATATTTCTCCTGGTTTTAACTGAACTTGGTGACGATATATGAGCAGTGAGAACATAAACTCCTAGCTGCTTTACCAAAAACTGTAGTACCTGGTTAATGTCTTACTTTTCTTTTGTCATTAAACCTAACTTTATGGGAGCCATAACATTTATCTGATGCTTCAACTCCAACTGTAATTAGGAAAAATTTCTGTCTTGTTTCAAATTGCATGCCATGGTTAATAACTAGTGTTGTGACGCTCAGTGGGATTGTATTGACAATTAATTGTTCTGTTTCTAATAAACAGTGGGTCTTATAACATCTAGCACTACTTTTTTTTTAATAAACAGAACAGCCTTGTCACATTAGGCCAGGAAATATATTTCCATTCATCCAATACTACCATAAAAACACACATGGACTCAATTTAAAAAGCATATGTCACTTCAGATATATATTTATTGCATGCTAAAAGCACAATTTGTTGTGTGTGTACAAGCTCTGGTGCACACAAACTGAGTTGTTCACTGGTCCACGTTTTTGACTCGCAGCACCACGGGGACAGAGGTACACGGGATCATCCCGAGCTCTGTGATGACTAGATCTACGAAATCAGGCGGCGTCACGTCGTAGACCAGGTTAAGAAGGCCGAGAGAGGACTCGTTCTCCCATCCCTCCAGCGGAGTCGTTCCTTTACGGGTTACAATGAGGTCGTCGGGGTCATCTGGAAAGCAAAGATGAGGATAAACTGGTGTATGGAAATAAAGTTGAGCAAAAGGACAAATTGAGCTGAAAGGCTCGCAGACATTTATGTAGCAACTGAACACTTTCCATACCGAGTTCATTAGATACAAAGGAGTCTGTCTGCACCCTGTCGCAGAACTTGTAGGTCTCACAACACACCAGCACAGGCACATTAAAAGCTTTGGCCACCAGAGCTATCTGTGATGTCCCCACTCGAGACATGACGTAACCATTAGCCAGCAGAGCATGAGCACCAAGGAAAACCTTTGACACCTAGAAGAGAATAAAGAAACTCATTGTGCTTAGAACCAAATATTTTGGGGTTTACTCTAGTGTAGCTCCATGATTACCTCTGGAAGGATGTAAGAGACAGCAGAGATAAGAACATAGGTGCAGCTGATGCCTTTCTGAACCAGGCGCCTCAGGGCCTCCTTGCCCTCTAGCCGAGGCCTGCTGTCCACAACAATAACACGGAATTTTCTGCTCTTCTCAAAGGCCTTGCAAAGGATGTGGTTGACCAGTGACGAGCTGTCAGGGAGGAGAGAGGAACATTTAATGTCAGGACAAAAATGCGGAAGGAAGGTTGCATCTAACCAAAACAGGGAAGAGAAAGTGTTAAGAATAAACAATTAAGCAATGCTCGCTAATAAAGAACAGATTTAACAGCTGAAACCAAGTACATGCACGCAGCTTTTAGAGACTTACCATCCATAAACTAGGATCACATCTCCATCACTGATCTTTTGTTTTTCTATGGCGCACTTGGCAATAGCTACACCAGCGAGAATAATCTTCTCATTAATGTAGGACTCGATACAGTTGAGCAGTTTGTTCTTTGCCTAAAAACAAAAGGAAGTGCATGAGTTCTCAAGTATTGGAAACTTAAAATGAACCACACAGTGTGATAAAAGTCTCACTACTTAAACAGATTATGTGATTGCAAATACACGAGTGTCACTAACCTCGTCTTCTTTACAGTTACTAGGAATATTAGAGATCTCCTTCTTGATGTATTTGATTGCATTACCCATGCTGGCTGACAGAGGGCGACACTGATTCAGAAAACTGAAATAAAAACAAAGCAAAAGGAATGATTTCATGTGTTAAACCAAAAACGTGTCAGTAGTGTAGGAAATAATGATGAATGACTAAAATCAGTATTTTTCTTCCTTTACCTGATATAAGGTTTTAGCTTGTTGACCAAGTCTCTTGATAGCTCTTCATTTTGAGGTGTAGTGTAATCCCTTATTACCTGAAGGGAAAAATGAAACACTGGACTTTGACTGGGCCATTACAACATTCTTTTCTTTTCCAGTCATTCTGTTGTAGATTTGCTGCTGTGCTTGCGATCGTTGTCCTGTTGCATGACCCAATTAAGGCCAGACTTTTAGGTGTCAGACAGATGGCCTCACATTGACTTTACAATACTTTTATATACATAGGAGCTCGTAGTAAACTCAGTGACTACAAAGTGCCCAGGTCCTGTGGCTGTAAAACAAGCCCAGATGCAACTTTGAAAAGCTAAGCTATACCACCATATTCTTTTTAGAAAGAATAAGCTTTCCCTATGACAACACTTCCAAACAAACCATACTTGTTCAGTGTTTTTCTAACTGTACTGTCATGAACTCACTGAGGCGTGTAGAGTCTGAGATCTAGTCCTTGAATTTTTTTTTTTTTTTGCAGCTTCTCTGAGCATTACACGCTCTCAACTTGGTGTGAATTTGAGATTGTATCTACCTGATTTTAATGACCAGATTCACTTTTACAATGTCTCCTGATAAGTAAAAACATGGACCCTCTCCAATACTGGCCGACTTCTTTGTAACTGACTGCAGTCAAACGGTCACTGTGTCAGCCTTAGCCTTGCCCATGAGAGAGGGAACAGTGGGGTTTGAAGAATGAATGGTCTATGTTGGGACTGTACCTGTTTGAAAGCATGCAGCAGGGCGACAGAGCGAGCATTGGATCCTGCAACAATGCCGTGTGAATACTGCAAACCCAGCCTGACAATAGCGGGATGAATCACTGTGGAAGGAATGCTGCAAACCACAAAAGAGATTTAAGGAAATCTTAAGAGGTTACATCTTATAACATGACATAAACAACACACTGTAACATACAATTTAAAGTCAGTTTACCTGAGTTGCTGTGTTAGAGGAGCTTTGCGACTGTACTGGTGGAGATGAGAAAACAGGCTGACTTTGTAGCCATAATCTGAGCGCAGCGGGATCTGAAATGCACAAAATGTACACCAGGTCAGAGATTACAGCTGAGTTAATGAGGTGAAAACAGGGAGTCTGTAGACTGTGCTCATTAAGAGTTACATTAAACTTTGAATTCTGTGTAGACCTAATAGAAAGAAAACTGACAAAATTAAAAATTACTGTTATAATAAATTATGACTAACAGAACAGCAGCAAGCAACGGACAGCCTGGTGTTTCGGTGACCACAGCAAACAACACACATACTGTAAAACCTACTTGCCAACTTAACAGCTGTCTACATGGAAGAGATGTTTTTACATCTCTACCATTAAGTTTGTAACAACCAACAATAATGGGTTAAACCGGATTAAGATAACAGGTTAGCAACTGAAACAGAACCAAAAAGGTTAAAGGCACACATTCTGTAAAGCCAGACGCCGATGGCTTATACCTTTTTAGCAGCATAGTGCTCTGGTGTCTGAAAGAAAAGTTGGATACAGTCACATGCAATCACAACTGCTGGTTACTGGCTGCAATGACTCAACCAAATAAAGTTACTTTATTTTGGAGTTACTGTACAAATAACAGGAATTCTATTTATGTATACAACTGACTGACTTTTGTTTAATTAGAGAATGTCTCAGATTTAACTAGTAAAAGCTTAGATTTCCAAAAACGAACCATGCACCTGCAGGAAATGTCACACTTCTGTCCAATATAACATGTTGTAAACATGCCAGCAGTGTTTTTTTTCCATCAACTGAATTTGTTTACAATACAGTATGTTAGATTCAAACAAAAATAGTTACTTGAAGCATCCAAGATCAAGCCATTTTCATAAAATAAGTCAAACATTTCCTGATGAATCTATCCATCCTTACAACAAATTAAAAGGTTACTTAGAATCACTATGTATCGTGTGTATTCAGTGTGTCTTGAATCATTTTTAAGGGTCTTCAGAAGTTCCTCACAGCAATACTGACCTGTTGCCTTTCCAACTTCTTGGCAAGTTTCTTTAAAACGTCTGGGTTGTCCACTTGAATGTGTTCAGGGAGCCTCTTCACCACTGAAAATGCAAAGAGTGTTAATATTCTCCAGTTTGCTGACGAGCCAAAAAATTCTGCTGGTCGTTTGGGAGATGCTAAATAGCTGTACTGCGAAGCAGGATTTTATGTTATCCAGGTATTTGCACTGTCAAATTTGAACAAAGACTAAGGCTACATTCACACGTACAAGGGTATTTTTGGAATCTGAGATTTTCCGTTTTTAAAAAAAATCCCGTCCACACGTGCAGTTTTAAAAAATATCTCCGTTCACATGTAAATAGGCTAAACTTTATCAAGTCTTGTCTAGCCATACTGACCAAAGCACTTAAAGCTTACACTTTTGATATATTATTACGTTACAGTCATTTTCCCCTCTTACACACTCATATTGATGGTCTGTCTGCAGCAGCTGTATTGCTTTCAGTCTGTATTACATGTTTAATGTCTTCATATTTTCCCATATTTCTGTACAGGTTCACCTTCCAAAATCAGTCGCTCTACTGCTGATACACTTATTACCATTGCCACCGATATCACATGACCTTGACCTTTACATTTAACACTTCACTGGCACCAAAACCTTGTTGGTGAAGTTACCACCAGTCAGTCTTGTTTCAGCATATTTCCCTGCAGCCAATCATGAGGCCAACGTTTGACCCTACAACAATCACTGATCACTGTTAGTCTGTATTTATCACAGCCAGCTTCTGTGTTGGCAAAAACAGCTTCTCAAAGTTCTACAGGTAGCTGTCTGTTGTTCTGACTTGATTATTTTGAGTTAGATTATCCAAAAGATAAAACTGAACACGCAAATGTTAGGTGCAACAGCAGTACCTGGCTGCAGATCACTGGGCGGAGCTTTTGGTTTGCTCGTGGCTGCCTGCTGTCCTGTCTCTCCCTTCTTGGTCTGTTTGCTGGCCCTCTCAGCCTCTTGCCGAGCTCTCCTCTCAGCTTTCAGCTCCGCTTTAGTCTTTGTTGGCTTGTCCGCCGGCACAGAAGCCTCCGAGGCAGGCACAGAAACAGGTGCAGTAGCAGGCACTGCTGAAGGAGCTGACAAAGACCATAACAGACACAGATGTTAGGATAAAGAATGAATCACACTGTGCACCCAGATACAACAACACTTGCTGCTGCCTAAATGGGAGGCACCTTTCTGCACTGTGGGTTGTGTCGGGGGCTGGGATGCTGGAGCTGCTGAAGTGACCGGCTTCTTCTCCTTCTCATTTTCCTGTGATGCCTTGTCATCTTTTTTCTCTTTGATTTTTTTCTGCTGTTTCTTCTCTTTCCTCAGCCGTTGCTTTTCCTCCTTGGTTAGGTCTTTGCCTTCACTCTGTCACGTGACAGGAAGAGGCGTCAAGAAAAACCTAACTATTAAGGAAAGCATTTATCCACACAAAAGGCTGTAATAAATTTCAAGAAAACACCTAGACTAACCTTTGCGCGTTCGATTTCATCTTTCCTCCCGGGTCCGTCTGTAAGACGAGCAACAGAGGATGATAATATTAGGTTATTTAGCATTATAACGTAGTTCTGTTACTTTTTCCACAAGAGGCGGTGATATTAAGGTCGAGTCTGTTAGCTGCTTTTAGTTTTCACCGTGTCAACGAAATCAGTAACAAAACAAGTGTAGTGCATCATCGTCACAGCACAGTGACAACTAGAAACATGAGTATTGTACATTTTAAAACTACTCGAAAAGATGATGCAATACATTCTCTGTCTACGGCATGAGTACCGTTTACATGCTCTCGACGCTAACGTTAGCAGGTCTAGCATCTGGGAAATTAACTTTGCTACCAGCTAATAACAAAGTCTACATAATAAGCGCTGTGAGTATGAGATACTTCTTCGTAACTCCTGCAACTAAAGAATAAGAACCAAAAGGAAAAACCAAATGAACTACAGCTATTTACACACTCTGAAACCCACCTATCACTCCACTGTCAGCCATGTTTACGATGCTGCTTCACCTCCTCTTCTGCTGTAGAAACTACTACCATAGAAACGTATATCGCCCCCTGGTGGATGACGTTGTATGTTGATGAGTATGTGCACATTAATATTAAGCATATTGATTTGCTCTCCTGATATTTAGACTATAGTATTGATATTTTAATCTTTGCCTTATGCCCATTAAACATTAATACTATTTTCCAAATAGTATTAATGTTTAATGGGTGTTATTAAGGCTCACTCAGTGACATACTGTTATTTATTTTATGTTTAGATGTGATTCTAAAGGCCGAACTTGCTACATCAACAAAAATAAAATAAAATCTAAAACTATTAAACTTCCTACATCATTAAGTAGCCTACTGTGAAAAAGTCTTGAGCATTCCCTTATTTCTTTAAACAAAAAATCTTTTGAGTATTATACATATGAACATTACAAGGGGAAATAAATAAATAGTGTTATGTATATACAGTTTTGGTTACTGCACGTAGAATTAAGTACTGCACAGTGATTGCACAGTAGAGGGAATCACTGTGCAATACATAGAGGGAATATTGAATATTGAAGTGAATATTGGAATATTGATCTGGTCAGTTAAGTAGCAGAAGGGGTTGTTGATCAGTTTTATCTGTTTTGGTGTGAATAAATTCACAACAGGTGCACTAGAGAGAAAACAATGAGACACCCCCATAACACTAATTATTTTACAGATGGAGGCCACTAACCTTTTTTCCAATTCTGGCATTGAAATGTCACATTGCCAGAAGGCTTGATGTGTCTCCTTACACAGTCTCAACAGCAAGGAAGAGATTCCAAGAGACAGGCAGTCACTCTAGGAGAACTGGACGAGGTCGTGGAAGGTCCTTAACCCACCAACAGAACTGGTATATGCTCCTTTGTCTAACAAGGAACAGGGTGAAATGAACTACAAACTACAACCGGACTGATTAGGAATGTTATTTTGGTGACTTTGCTGTAATGATAAGGGCAAAGGTTCATAATGAAAATCCATCCATCCATCCATCCATTGGGTAGGAGATATGTAAACCCTGGACAGATTGCCTGTCTATTCCTGATTAAAATGCTGACGTTAAATATCAGTTTACTGTCTATATTATGATCCAGTGAATTACAACTTCAGCATCCTGGCTTTTGGTCAGTGATTTCAATAACAGCAGCAGATTTAGCTGGTTTTGACAAAAGGTTTGAAGTGAAAAAGTTGGTAAGGGATGTGCAGCGCTGTTCTTTGTATGCTTATTTGCATCCCCATTACATCTGCATGCTTAGAGGAAGTTTATTTTCATGGAGACAGCTGGAGTGTCATTTTTGTGTGTATATTATCCTCCATCACAAAATAGACTGAAGACAGATTTTATTGTCCCACATTGTAGGAAATTTGGATCAGGTTTCCACCCAGGCTGTATTTATAAAAAATGTTTAAACACACATGAAATATGAGTGAAACAAGAACAAAAATACACAGACATAAGCATATGTGCTATTTATAGACCTATACAGTAGAGTGCAAAATAACTGTAAAATTCATGCAAACACTAAAAGTAAAAAGATCTGTCATTTTTTATTGATACATCCCTACCTCATCATTTAAAACTGAGCTTGAAGTTGGGATAAAAGAGATTTATTCTAGCTCTAGTCAGGCAGCACAGTGATATTCTAAACCTCCGAGTGGTACTTGGTGTGTAGCTCATATAGCGCAGGGTTATTAGATTGTTGGCTTGCCTCTGCACAGCCTGTTTGTAAATAGTCTGCAGGCATGTGTACACTCCACACCCACACAGAAGGCAACCTAGCTAGAAACAGCATATTACTGTATATATACATCATGCGTGCTATCCATGGTACTGAATTCTCTGGCCCGGACTGTAATATTAGCTTTTCCCATCTATTCTACAGTGTCTATCCCTGCACTGCTACACCTGCGTTCTTTTTCTGTTTAAATAATTTACTAAGTTATACTTTGCTGCCATTTTAGGCCTCATATTTATATCATCTCATACTGGGTCAGAGTCTATTCTGCAGAATAAGGTGGACTCAACTGCTAGACTTAATGTATCGTTGTGTTTTTCCTCGAGTACACAATGGACTGAACGTGAATCAGAAGAACAGGAATTCAACACTGTACATCATCAGTGAGCTTTTATTTGGTTTCTAGTCACATATTACCATGGACAATCAACATAGTGCTCCTAAAGAAGATTCACGTTGCATCTGTGCTGTAAAATCTATTCTATTCACCACCTCCAGATTAAGCAGCGCTACACCACAACGTCACTGCGTGTTTGACTCCCAGCCGGTGTGTGCTGACTGAATTCACGGCGCAGTAGCTGGTTGAAGGGGACCAAACCTCACAGAAACACCTGACTTGGTTCCGTTTGACCAGCCACAGCAAGGCGTGTTGCTTCAGCTGCGAGTGGCAGAGCAAGAGGCAGAGCAGGAGGGGAGGGGCAGTCAGGAGGAAAGGTTACAGGGGTAAAGGTCACGGAAAAAGAGGGACATGAGAAAGACGGTAGGAGATGGACATCATCTGCAGGCAGTAAGGGCTGCTGAATCCTCTTCAGTCTTACCTGATGGAACACACAGAGAGAGAAAAGGAGAAGTTACAGCACAGGAACAAGTGCCTCCGTGTTACCAAGCAAATAGTTCCTATTTAGAGGCTTGAGAACTCTGACAGCCGGTGACATCTCTCCGTTTCCTTCCAAATCCAGCCCACGGCAGTGAACTTTCACCCTCAGTGACAGCTCCTGCATCTCTGCCCTTCCCTCCCCTCTTCCCTTTTTGAGAGCTCTGCGGTTGCTATAATGGGTGACAGCTGTGCTCTGTCAATCCTCCTTGACTGTCAGCAGTTGGGGCAGGGCAGGAATTTTTCAAGAAGTCCCTGAGACCCGATCAGCGGCCCTGGGAGTAATGCTAACTGCACACGTGCCTGAGCTGAAGGAGAGGGAACAGGCCTTTCACCTGTTGTCCTGCCACACACACACACACACACACACACACACACACACACACACACACACACACACACACACATGGTCATGAACTCTGACACCCCCCAAATGGTAAATGGCCTGTATTTGTATAGCTCTTTACACAACACACACACACACACACACACACACACACACACACACACACACACACACATATAAAGTAGACAGACACCCTCACACAATTTTCTGAATGAAGACAAATGAAAGGACAATATGAGAAATGTCGACGTTGATGCTCAGGTCCCCTTGAAACCACACACTTCCTTACATTCCATAAGTGGCGTATTAATATGGGGATATAAGGAAGCATGTGCTCACAAGGGACAACAACTGGATTCGCTGCTCCTCGAGACACAAAGCACCCTTTCATAGCCACGCGTGAAGAGTAGCGGGAAGAACCGGCTTAACAGCGGTTAACTGTGACAGAGTGAGTGAGTGAATAAAGGAATAATGGAGCATGAGAGGCACAGAATGGTGGCTTCTATCATCTCCATGAAGCTAGAAGCAATTTGTATGGGTTAAACCTGACCATTGTTTTATTAGACAAATAAAAAGTGAATTTTCTGACACTGACAGATGACGGGACTGATCATACTGGCAGATACTTGATGGATAATGCCAGTGTGATGCTGCTGAAATGAGTTTAAATAACTCAGGCGGGTGAGGCAAATACCGGCTCCCATCAAACAAAGGTCATCGTCCTTTTTTTATTTCCCAAACATCGTGCCATGCCAAGTCAACGTGATGCCGACAGTTGTGTCAAGTGATCCTTAAAAGCGGAAAAAATTCAATTCATTTTAATTGCAACCCCTTATTAAAATAGCTTGAGCTGATTTTTAAAAAAATGCGTTTTACTCACCTTCGTCTGGTCTCCTTGCACCTCCTCTTGTGGTTTTCTCACGGTGAGTAAATGGGGTTAAGATGAAGGCCTCAGTCCACCTCTCCTTCACAAGTGGTGACTTCCTTGATAAATCTAAACACTTCTGAACCAAATGGCCACCAGAAAGTCTGTCTCGTCTACTGTAATTAGACTAGGACGACTCCTCTGAGAGGCACCAGATTTCCTGATTCTTTCCTGCATCACATCTCAGCTTCCCCTCACCTGACACAACTGGCTGCCATGTTGTGCTGTGTCTTCAGTAAAAGTGAGAGAAAGCTGGTTTGATACCAGATTTTTACTCATATTGTGCTGAAGTTAAGCTGAAACCACACAAGCACAGTAACCCGAAGATTCTGTTGCCTGACATATGACTTTGTCTCTTCCTGCGCTGTGAACTAAAGTTTTAGAAGGAGAAATCACAGGAGTGATTCAAAAACAGACAAAACTCAGACCAACCTTACTCCTCATCCCTGAAGTTGTCCTCTGCCTTTTATCCACCCTTTAAAGCCAAGCTCATGAAACTAACCCTCCGCTTTCTGAGAACCACTCCCCGGCTTCACCCTCAGCTCTCCTGTGATCACCCATCCTCCTCTGTATCTGGTCAGTGGATTGTGCCCACAGCAGGCCTTGCAGATCGGCCTTTTCTATGGCTCCAGGAGCGGCCCCCTCCAATGCGGCCTCCCACCTGTTGGTGTCCTTTAGAAGCCCGGGCCTCTCCTGCGCCTCCTGTCCGGCCCAATCAGCGCTTTGACAGAGGGGAGCCAGCCTGTGAAATCACACCTCTCAGCTGTTCACACTGGGCTCGAGACATCCTACACCCCTGCCGTTCCTCTGTTCAGGCCCCCCCCACCCCACCCTGCCTCTATTTTACACCGAATGTCAATGGCTCCTTTTTGGATAAAAAAAAAGAAAGGGAAAGAAAAAAGAAAAGAAAAGGGGATACAGGGAGAAACAAGGAAGCAACTGCAAGAGGGGCGTGTTTTACTGGGTCTGGGGGTACAGTCAGAGCAGCAGTTACGGCAGGCCGTGAGTCACAGCCGAAGCCAAGGTTGAGTTTCAGCCCTCTTTGGCTTCTTTGATTCACTTTAGCTTCATTGCATCGTTTACCGGGGAGGAAAAAGTGACGTATGTGCTTATCAAGTTCACAAAATAACATTTCAGGCCCCTTTATGCGGTGATTCGGGCAACTGAAACAGGTCCCTTTGGGAGACATCACATGATAAGAAGCCTGTATGCGTCACAGTGCACCAAATGTGGCAAATGCTTTGACAAACTGTAAAGTAAACCTCTGTCCACGAAGCATGGCCAGTAGGATATATAGGTGCTCCTGTGGCATCATAAAAAGAAAGCAATAAATTCTTCAGTGGCCACAAGATGACCATTCTGCCACCATGACTCTTAGAACGCAAGCACTCGATGTGAAATGAGCCACTTTAGGAGGCAAAAATCCAAAGCCTGGAAGAATATGTCTTTTCTCAGGATACGTGCTGCCGTATAGAATGACAGGTCTGAAGGTGTGACAGCGCTGAAGCATCTACACGCACTGATCACCAGCAGTGTAGAGGCAAACAGACCCAGGCTCAGGGGGTTCATTTTCCTCTGCAGCAAGCACAAGCTGCTCCACTAAGGTCAACACCTGTGTTCTAAAATCAGCGCCGGGGTTGGGTGTGATAGGAACCCGGGCCTCATTCACAGAAAGCTCAAGCTCAGAGAGAGGGGCTTATATTGAAACCTAACGCTCTCGCTATTTTCGAGGCACTTGCCGTCCACAAATAGCAACCTGGCTGCATCTTTGTGGCTCCCGTTTTTTTTTTCACCCCACAGGATGTTGTCTAAATTCGACAGTTGTTCAATATTTCCCATGGCGCCGAGCCAGGGTGTATCACAAATGCAACATTTCCACTAATGCCAGCGATGTGCCACGGCCTTGCTTGTTACATCTGAGCGCTTGGAATATCAGATGACTTTTGTTGCTGAGTGAATTCTTGGTCGCTCGCACCGGACACGATGGTAAAGACACAAATCATAATCCTTGTGTTCCTCTTTTGCGGGAACAGCTGATCACTGTCACATACTGGCGCACAGGCCGGGGCTTTGCCAGCGAACGCTCTCATCTAATCATCTGTTTCTCCTTCATCATGTGTCATGCATCATTCAGAAGAGCTCACCTTACCCTCTGATTTTTTTTTCATCTGTCTACACCTTTTCTGTTTTTTGTTTTTTTTTATTTGACTTCCAGTCATCCAGTCTGGTGATTCTTTATACTTCCAGAACTCACTGTAAACATGGACACTGGATGACAGGATTTTGACTTGCTCACCAATTTTGAGATCAATTAAATCAACATGGGGGAAAGTCAGTGAAGGGGCTTAAGTGCCCAAGCTGCATGTTATCTTCAAATTGGGCTAGGGAGGTTATTTTTAACTACTGTTCACATACCGGGGCCCCCGTTTGCTAATCACTTTGTTCCCCTCTGTCATACCCATCTGCCCTGCTGCCAATGTCCCACTGCGTCTGGGGAGGTCACAACACACTTCACTTGGCAGGAGGAAATAATTTCCCTCAGGACAGCAGACAGGAGCTTTGAATGATGAACTCCAGAGCAGTTTCTTCAACAGCGGATAATATGGAATTCTATTGGTATAAATAAAGTGGCAGCTGACACCAGACCAGATCTTGCGCATGCACACGCACACGGAGTGACCCCCACCTCTTTTAGCAGGAAAGCTCCTGTAGGAGGTAGTGGTGGTGGTGGAAGGTGGGGATGGGGGGTTAATAAATAACTTAATAACTTAACAACAAATAACTTAGAAGTAAGACTAAAACTGGGATTTGAGATTGTAAAATTGGCATCATGGCAACAGATAATAGCTTAAAGTGTCTAAAAAATTCACACACATTTTTTAATGTATTCTAAAGGCACACTAAAAAGATTAGGAGCTGGCCTAGTTGAAAAAGCAATAGTGAGCTGCTTAATCCTGACAATGGTAAGACGGTACTGTGCTGCTGACTCATTACGTGGTCTGATATTAATGGCGCTCTCTGTCCTTCCCTGGGCACAGCAGTTGCCAGCATCGAGGTTGACACAGCTGCCAAAGGAAGCCCGGTCCGTGTGGCAAAGCAATGGAGCAGAAAGGTCAAAGGTCAGCAGCATTTATGCTGAAAGAGAGAACAGGTGATGGAGAGGTGAAGGAAACTCGCCCACATGATTCAAGGAGAGGACAGAAGGATTTAAACGGATGCTCTGAGGATGTGAGATTTAGGAGTGAGGAAATGCAGCAGTTGGTGACGTCAGCGTCTTTATTGTTTGGTGTTTGGTTAGAAAACAGCAAAGAGTTTTCATTTCATTTCACCAACACAGAGAAAAAAGCTTGTTATTAATGTGGCACCCTAAGTAATTCAATTCAAGTCAGTTTTATTTATATGGCACCAAATCACCACAACAGTTGCCTCGAGGTGCTTGGGACTAGGCTTCAGTCTGATACTGAAGCCATCCAAAGGTGCCAAAACAGGAAACACATCCCACACTTTTCTCACCAGCCCGACAGTTAGGACATGAAAGGGTTCTGGGTGTTACACTGGAGCCTGTGTCACCCTAGAAGGGCCTACTGCAGCAGTCAGAGGTGACACATGAGGTCTGATTTTGGACGATAGCAGGGGACAAATTAAGTACAATTTTATTAAACGATCATATTCACTGTGCTATTGTACCAAAGCATGGTAGGATGTTTTGTCAGCTCAATTACATAATGGCAATGACAGGCTGAAATGACTTCGCAGGCAAGCATATCTAACTGCTAATATTAAAAATCATAGCATCTATTAGTATTAGAAATTACTAAAATGACTTGTTGGAATGTTTCTGTAATGGTTAATCCACAAGTATGTGCCAGCTCTTTAATCAAATAATGTTTTGAGTGCTAAAATGTAACTATTGTTGTTATCCATGAATTTTCAAATTGACTATTTGACAAAATGTTTTTAGTTTTAGATTAAGATGCCAAATTATATTTATTTATTTTCATTTCGGAACAGAAAAAGCAGTTTTAGGGGTTTCTGAAAACCTGATTTCAGGTTTTAATCCTGCCTAATAAATAAAAATATGATTTTTTAAACAAGTTTTTGGTCTAATAAGTTTGTTAAACACTGTCTTTCAAATAATAACTGGATCACTTTGTGAATGTTTCTTGTCATAGAAACCAATACCTGAAGGCGATGTGACACCATACATCCTCCTGTGTATCGATATACAGTATGTGTGTATATAAATAGTAGTAAATCAGATGGAATTTTTACTAAATGCCTCACTGTAGAGGATAATAAAGGGTAATTATAAGGGAAGATATTAAACTGTTACTTGTTCAGGCTCATTATTTCCTCGTAAAATTTCTTAAACTGAACCATTTAGTTTGGATAAGGTTTAACAACTATGTTGTGTATGTAATAAATATTTAGTTTATTTTAATATTTATTTAAAACAACATATGCATTATTGTTGATAAAACAACCAAGTCTTTCACAGAAACAGAAATCATCAAGTGCATGAAACCATTAAAAAAAGGGACTTGATATAAAAATGATACAGCCTAAAAATTAAAAGAATAACAGGATAGTAATTAAAACCAGCAAGAGGGCAGCAAAAATATAACACATTTAGTTTAAAACCAATAAAATAAGCATACATTCAATAAATCAATCAATAATTGACACTCGTTTTAAACAGTGTAACTACGTGAAGATGCTGTGCACATTTCCATCACAGTTGGTCATGACAAAAGCTCAGTTTTTTCTCACATTAAGCATTCCTTTTCCACGTGATACTTTGCGGTGGCTACTGGCAAAAGAATGAGCAGCCTATGGACACCCAAGCACCCGTGGGGGTCGTGAGTAAGTCAGTTGTCAGTTGACTCCCACCAAAAGGGAACGACAACTGCAGGAGAGCCAGAAGCAAGGGAAGGAAGAGAAGCAAGAGAAGCAACAGCAGCAGTGGCACGGAGATGAAACAGAGATGAGTTTTATGGTGGTCAAAGAGTGCAGGATCAGCTGAATCAGCCGACCAGCTGAGAACACTTGAAGTGAGAGTCAGCAGTGACCATTACGGCAAGGCTGGGATGGTCAATTTGGTAAAGTGAATCCGTTGGGCATCTTTCTTTGCCTTTAGACAATAATTCTGATGGCAAAAGAGCCAAATGGGACAGGCAAAAAAAAAAAAGGAACGGGAAAAAAAAAAAAGAGAGAGAGTCAGCAGTGAGCATCGATGATGTCTGTTCTGTCCAAGTGTTGCGCTCTACCATCTGAAAACTGCTTTTCAGGCAGTTTGGTGTACTTCTCAGTGACTGCTCCTCAATACATCATCTGCAGAGATGCTGAGCGGACACAGGCAGAATTGGAAGGAGCCCTTTGTGGAAAAAAAAAAATCCTTTAACATTAACATTTAACAAGTTATTTCATATTAAGGCAATAACAATTTCAAGATTAAAACAAACACTATTTTTTAACACTTCTGAGCAGTTTAGGTATATAAATGGTCACAACAAATTATTTTTATCATTCCAAATTGCAATTATGATAGTGTGGCTTAAAAAGAAATACAAGAACGACTGATGTTTTAAAAAAAGTTTAACATTAAAAAACTATTTTTCCTGGAAAAGACGCTGGTGTTGTGTAAATTTAATGCTGCTTATATTACACGGATAGTATCAAACTCGCAGTATCTCCATAACCAGACAGTTCAGCCATATAAACTCATTTGGGGGATGTAAGGTCCTAAAAGTATTTCAGGTTATCCTGTTGACTGCTGGAACAAGATAATAAAATTCTTGCTGGTGTTAAATGCGCACTCATTAGTACAAGATCAAAGGGCGACTAGGGTACTTTTGCATGTAAAACTGAGCTACCTTACATGTATTGACTTCTTCCACTTATAATACTTGCTAATATGGTGCTGATTGCCAATGTGATTATTACATTTTGCTGATTAAAAATGTACAGGATATCTGTGTAAGCATGGCTGAACAGCCACATTTGATCCTGTCATGTTAATTTTTGATTTGATATCATGACGCCTTAGACCAGGGATGCCACACTCATTTTACATTGAGGGTTACTTTGATATTAAGTGGGCCAGAGGAGTGAAACTGCACTTTCTGTCAGTGTAAAGACATTTAGCGACATATTTAATCCCAGATATATCTTGATATGAGATGAAGTGTAATTTCAACAGCACATCTCAGTCTCTATACATGATCAATTTTCTTGTAGCTCACTGCTCAGACTGTCCTATATTTATAAAACATTAAGTTTTTTGTTGATTGATGAAATTTCTATACTCCACAATGAAAAACATAAATTCGTCTGTCATTTTATTGTTTATCTTTTACATATCTACTTAAGTGTAGTATGAAAGCTTCCAGGGGAGAGCTTTATCAGCAGGAAAAGCTGTAAAACCTATTAAAATATAGTTAAAAGTACAAAAGTTATATTTTCCCAAGTCATCCAGTGGGCCCAACTGGAATCTTCGGTGAGCAGATTTTGATCCTCACACCTTATGTTTGACACCCTACCTTAGACAAAATCATAAGTGTAAAAAACACAAAATCACCTGTATTTTGTGTCACTCAGCAACAGTATTTCATTTGCAATTTATTTACAGCAAAGCAAGTGATCATAAAACAGCACAACACCCTCACACAACTTTCATATCCAAGTTTCTTTTCTCTCACGTCTTCCTGACGATTGAGTTGAATGCCTTTATTGTCAGTGGAGGATGTGTATGGATATGTGTGGGTTGTAAAGCCATACAAAATACAAAAACTACAGGTTACATAGAATTTAGGTCTTCAGTCTGTACTCTTAAAATATATCCAATTTAACCCTGCACCTCTTCTTATCCTCTTCAGCCCTCTCATGGGAGGTAACAGCTGTCCTGTCACCCCAAGTCACATGACATGGGCAGGTGGGAGAAACCTATGTGGGACATCTAACTACCCTCCTCCCCCCATTCTGTCTCTCTGAATGTCAGACACACACACACACACACACACACACACACACACACACACACACACACACACACACAATCTCTACTCTTCAAGGGTGTGGCCATTTTGCATTGCTGGAATGTGCGCTGTGTTTGTAATTCATACTGTATGTCTGATCTGCCCCAGTGTTGAAATACCAGAGACAAAAATCTGTCTCGTTCCAGTCCCTGCTTGTAGCTGGTGTGCTGCTGAACTCGACGTCTCGGTTTTATGTTCAAACATTCTTGCTCACTTTGATGTGCAGGGAAATTTCTCTATATCGATCGTTTATATCACATACTTGGAACTGCTGGTCCTTTGCTTTACAAGACAACCCAGGTGCAATATTCATTTAGTGTATATGTACAAAGAATTTCCTTCCAATAATCTAGGAAACAAATTAAACATTAATAACGAGAAGAGCACACTCACTGGACACTTGATCTGGTATATTTTGCTAGTATTGGTTTGCACCCACTCCCCTACTCCTTACCTTCAGAACTGTCTAAATTTTCCAGGACACAGATTCAACAAAGTGCTGAAAACATTCCTCAAAAATTTGTGGTCCATATTGACATGACAGCATCAAACAGTTGCTCTAGATTTGTCTGCTCCACATCCATGATGCAAATCTCCAATTCTCCCACATCTTAGTGGATTGAGATCTGGTGACTGCGTCGTTTGAGTACAGTGAACTCACTGTTGAGATAATTTGATCTTTGTGACATGGAGTGTTATCTGTACATTAACAATACTCAGGCATGCTGTGACTTTTTTGCAAAGCTTAGTTGGTACTAAAGTTTTCCAAGAAAATATCTCCCACATCATTATACTGTTTACACTGAACAGTTTATATAAAGAATTATGGATCCATGCTTTTGTGTAATTTACATCAAATTCTGACACTGCCTTCTGACCAGATGACATTTTTCCATTTTCCTAGCGTTCCAATACGGGAACAATAGGAAAGTATTTGTCTCATTCCACTGCCAAATGCAATAATAAGTGCAGTATTTATATATGGAATCTCAGTATGCCAGTACCTACGTGTAGTTACGTTCCTATTCTACATACACATTTTGTGGAAATCAAGAAAAATAATTCCAAAAAGCTTCTATTAGAACTAAAATTTATAAGACATGAAATCTATGTTTTTACTTCTTCTCGCGGGGGAACAAACTCTGCTGGCACTGTTTCTGGGGACCCTTTTCACGAACGGACAGACCAAACAACGACTCGTTCAGCTAATTTTCACATTTTTAGCATTGTTTTTGGTGTAATTGGACAAGCAAGGATGCAGACTATATTCACACGCTACAGTTGTAGATAACCGCTAACTCCACAAAAATTACGCGTTTTTATTTAACAGTATGTCGGCGGCCGTTGCTCTGCTCCCCGTTACAAACTGATTGTTTTTTCTTTTTTGGACAGAAGTCACAACAGAGGTTAGTGTCAGTCACGAACTTAGCACTGATGGGTTGGAAACTGTCACGCAGAAAATCTTCGTATTTTTATTAACTTTATATGATTTATATTAATGGTAAATTAACGATTAAAAAAAATCGAAAAAGAAGTCGCATCTTCGTTGCTTGTGGTGTTTGTTTTGTATTAATTTAACTAAAAATGTAAGTACTTTTAGGCGAGTTGGATCTTATCATTGAGGGCGTATTTTCTGTTCAGTCTTTAGATAATGTTGCTGACAAGTGCTCGCCTGTCCAAAGTGCTGCAGCTCACCCTGGCGGTCATCAAACCAGATGCTGTGGCTCATCCTTTGATGCTAGAGGTAAGCTGCCCTGATGTTTAAGTTACAGAGTTTAAGACCTAAGATTACACAGTTGAAGTTGTAGTCTGAAAGCTACAGACTACCACAGATTCAACAAGGTGCTGCAAACATTCTTCTGAGATTTTGGTTGATATTGACATAATGGCATCACACAGTTGCTGCAGATTTGTTGGCTGTACATTCATGATGAGACTCTCTTGTTCCCACACATCCCAAAGGTTCTCTATTGGATTGAGCTCTGGTGACTGATCTGTGGAGGCCATTTGAGTGCCGTTATCTCATTGTCTATGTTCAAGAAACCAGTTTGAGATATTTTGAGCTTTCTGACAGTTGTAATACTCAGACAGGTTGTGGCATTTAAGTGTTGTTCAACTGGTACTAAAAGTGTTCCAAGAAAATCTCCATCATTACACAACCACCATCAGCCTAAACTATTTATACAAGGCAGGATGCATCCCTGCTTTAATGTTGTTTACACAAAATTCTGACTCTACCATCCAAATGTTACAGTAGAAATGGAGACTCATCAGAACCTGATAACATTTTCCACTCTTCTGTTGTCCAGTTAAGGTGAGCCTGTGTGAATTGTGGAGTCAGTTTCCTGTTCTGTGCTGACAGGACTGGCACCCAGTGTTTTCCTTTTGCTCATGTAGCCCATTTGCTTCAAGGTTCAACATGTTGAGAAATTCTCTTGTGCAGACCTTGGTTGTAATGGGCGATTGTTTGAGTCACCGTTGCCTTCCTATTAGCTCAAAGCAGTCTGGCCATCCTTCTCTGACCTCAGGCCCCAACAAGTAGATCATCGATTTCTGAAATACATCTATTCTGATGGTCTGTTTGAAGTTC
Source organism: Aulonocara sp. 'chitande type north' Nkhata Bay (assembly GCF_057382095.1). Taxonomy (NCBI): domain Eukaryota; kingdom Metazoa; phylum Chordata; class Actinopteri; order Cichliformes; family Cichlidae; genus Aulonocara; species Aulonocara sp. 'chitande type north' Nkhata Bay. Next base: position 9,534,164 of record NC_141358.1, read on the forward strand.
AGCAGGTTGTTTTCATCATGCCTACATGTCTATTAACTTGCTGCCATGTGATTGGCTGATTTGATGAATGAGCAGTTGAACAGCTGTACCTAATAAAATGACCAGTGAATGTTATTTTCATTTTTCAAGATTTCAAACATTTGTTGCTCTTTCTCAGGGCGTAACAGTTTGCATGGTGTGATTTAAATACTGTGTTCCTTATTTGTTTAATCTATAAAGATTAGTTTTTGGAATTAATGAAGCATAAATGAACATATCATTCCGTTTAATTGCTTTTTTTTTAACCCACTGTCAAATAAAACAGCAATTAATTAATTGATGTTTTCTGTTCTGATATCAATTTTATCGAGTGGTAAAGAAGCATTTGCTCACCTCACAGACCTGGACGCTTCAAAATCATAGCAGCTGTGTCTATCATAAAATATTCCATCAGTGATAGGTTTAATTTCACTTGTTAATGTGCATTACTTTATTGTCATCTCAAGTTAAAGCACAAGAGGATGACCTTTTGAAGCAGAGCTGTCAATTTTTAACTTTTTCTCTGCAAAAAAATCTACACACAGGAAAAAGCATCTAAAGTTGATCCAGTCATGTTTTGATGCAACTTGGAGGACAAACATCGTGATTTCTGTCTTTCAGGCTCTTCACCAGAGAATTCTAGACAACAACTTTGGGATTGTTAGATGCAAAGATCTGGTCTGGAGACGACAGGACTCTGAGAGGTTTTATGCTGAACATTCAGGTTTGGAAACAATTCATTTGTGTTTAAGCTTTACTTAAAAATACTGCTGTAGTATATGATGTACCCAAATAAATGAGTCAGCAGCCTATTTTAGCAGGGTGCACTGTATGTATGACAGTTAAAAGAAATAAATGTCTTGTCAAATGAAGGATAGCTGATTTCTCCTTTTTGTTATTGAAGGTCTTTATTCTTTCTTTCTTTATTATTTCTGTTTTACAAATCTCAGGGAGATTCTTCTATCAAAGACTTGTTGAATTCATGTCAAGGTAAGCCTCCATGCTTATATCATGGACAGATTTCGTTGACTCCATGTGATTGAGTTACAATTTTATGTGTTTGGATGATTGTTGTTGGGTGTTGTATTTTAAATGGAATAATGGATGGAGAGCCATCAGCACCTCTGCTGATAGCACTCCAATTTCATGCTCAGTAAGGCACCAGTAAACGATTTTCCCAAAACAGGACAACAGGAGTTTCAGTTATCCGTGTTTAGAACACAATTCCCTGGTGCAGTAGCCTAAATATCGCTATGCAGACCACTCACAATAGGTCCTCCTGCTGCGAGCCTCCATTGGATTGTTAAAGGCGTTTGTAATTACTTTGTCTTTTTTTTTTGTCTGCTCACAGCAGTGAAGCAGTAGTTGCTACAGCAACCCTTCTCTGACTGCTGCTATTGATATCGCAAACATAGGAAGCATCTTCAAGTGTGTCAGCCAGTCAAGCTTGATGCCGCACCAGCTGGCATTGTTTAGCTAAAACGGATTTATTTATGGCTGAACTGTCTTCCCAGGAGGTCCTGGGGGTGAATAGATTAGATTTGTATGAAGAGTGTTTTTTTTTTTTTTTTTTTGGTCTGTTATCTAGAAAACATCAGCAGTGTTCAAAGTCAGATTCATGACTGCTGTGGAAATTTGTCCTCAGTGGGCCAATGCGAGCGTACATTTTAGCCAGGGAGGATGCCATAAGCCACTGGAGAGAACTGATGGGGCCGACCAAAGTGTTCAGAGCCAGATTCAACTCGCCTGCTTCCATCAGGGGCCAGTTTGGACTCACAGACACAAGGAACACAACTCATGGCTCAGGTAAAAAAGCTCCCAAGCTTCATAATGCTAAAAAAATGATAACAAAATGATATGCGTAATGTTAATAATCTATTATTGTGAATATATTATCTTAAACATATGCAAGAGGTAATAGTGGGGCGATCGTGGCTCAAAGAGTTGGTGGTTCGTCTTGTAACCGGAAGGTTGCCGGTTCGAGCCCCGGCTCGGACAGTCTCGGTCGTTGTGTCCTTGGGCAAGACACTTCACCTACCGCCTACTGGTGATGGCCAGAGGGGCAATGGCGCGATATGGCAGCCTCGCTTCTGTCAGTCTGCCCCAGGGCAGCTGTGGCTACAACTGTAGCTGCCTCCACCAGTGTGTGAATGTGAGAGTGAATGAATAGTGGAATTGTAAAGCGCTTTGAGGGCCCCAAAAAGCGCTATATAAATGCAATCCATTATTATTATAACTATATATAACTTTACACATGACTCAATTTCACATCTTTTAAAGCCCATCAGTTTCTATAATGGTGTTTGGTGTCATTGGGCAGAATAGGCATAGTCTGTGCAAAACCCTCCTCTTTTCTTTTTGTTTCACTAGAAAATTGGGAAATGGGTACAATGATTTATTGAAACGTGCAAACATGCATGAAAATAAAAGGCAAAAACAGCTTTCTGTAGTTTCAGGAATAGTTCTCCAGGCTTTTTGAAGGACATGAAAAAACAAACAAAACATTCTTCAGAAGATGGTCAGGTAGAAGGACTGGACTGAAAATGAGGGAACAGCAGAAATCATGGAGAGCTATTTCTATTATAAGATTTATTATAAGTCTGGCTTATTTGGGAAAAAACTATAAAGAATTGAAGGCTCAAGACTTTTGCACAGTATTGTACATTTATATTTTGAACATGTGACAAGTAGTATTGCTGCATGAAAATGTAAGAAATGTTTAAGATTTGCGTTTATTTTCATAGCAGATCTTCGACATTTTTAGACCAATTAAAAAGAAGCCTGTAATTACTATGCAAATTTTTGATTTTCCATTCTGTTATTGTTTTCTGTAGATTCTCTTGAGTCGGCTCAAAGAGAGATTACTTTCTTCTTCCCAGACTTCTGTGCAGACGAGTGGATGAAAAAGGAGGAGCCATTGTTTAGATCAGGGCAGATCCGTTATGACCATCAAAACCAGATTCACACACTTTCATTGTCAAGCTGACACCAGATCAGCTCAACGCTGTCAACATCATCAGTATAAAGACTATTACTGTTGATCTATTGCTCACATATATACAGAGGTACCTCAGCTGAAGGCCACATGATTACCTGATTGTCTTTGAGCATGCCAAATGAGTTCATTTTAAAAGGACAGTACATTTCGGTGTGTAATTTATTATCATTAGAAAACACAAATAACGACAGAATTTTAAAAAGTAACCTCAATATCTTACAAAACACGATGCTGTTCGTGAGCGCTTTTTCTTTTTTATTATCACAAACCTCCGTCCAGGCTTCACTGTAAATAGTGCAATCGTCACAGTCAGTTTCCTGAGCCTTTTGCTTTGTAGGACAGCAGCGACTACAAATGGTGCATCAATGCCAAGTAACAAAACTATGAAACATTTATATCATATTAAATAATATTGCAGTAATAGTTTTACACCTATGTTAATGTTCAACCACATCTTAAAATGTGAAAATACTCTGGATTAAACTATTTTCGAGTTCAGTGCTAAGCAATGATTTCTTTACACTGATGTGGAAACAAGCTGTCAGCTGTAATATACTACAATTGCTTTTAATATGACATTCGCTGTAACATACCACGTTTTGTTTTGCCTGTTACCCCATGCTTGTTTGATCAAATGTCTCTTGTAAAAGTCTCCAACATGTCAGTAAAACATACATCGTAAAGTATTAAATGCACTAGAAATCAGATTTTTGTGCTTTCGACACCTGTCAGACCACAAAACCTGTTCGATTTCTTTCACAGTCATAATTATTTTCATTTTTTGGCTTCTTCCAATGTCCCCCTGCACTCAGGCGTTTTGTGTCGCCACCTGTTTGATAGCTTCCACTGGTTTCATGACCTCATATGTCGTGAGGGACTTCTTCACCTTCCCGTTCTTGTCCACCTGGTGGATGCTCTGGGTGACTGTAATGGTCACCTGCTTGGTCGACATCCGATTGTCCTGCCATTTTGTCTGTTAATGGAGAATAAATGGACAATAAAAAATAATAAAAAACACTGAAATACTGACAGTGTGGTAAATATTCTTCCTGGGGTCCTACACACTCAAGCCAACATCAACAACATGTCAGTGTAAAACAAGCCAATTCTGCTTATACAGACAGCACTGAATTTCGCAGAACATAAAACTAGTTTATAAAAGGACACCAAAAGAAGCAATAGTCAACATCTGCATTACTTCATTGCATCCAAGTGACTTCTTCAGTCTCAGCTGACTGCAGGTTACCCCAACCTTATAAACAGTACATTTGCACAGTAACTGAAAACAGCCCACTGAATGAACAATAGGTTGACAGGTCAGTTCCTTGATCATTAATATGCAAATTGTCATGACCATTGATAAACAACCATTGATCAAAGACCATTGGTCAATGGCCATAAGTATCATTCACAGAGAGTTGGGGAATGGCTGCCATCACAGCATTGTAAGATGGTGAAAGATGTACCCTTTGGCCCCCTCCTCGATTCATAGATGGTCTTTCCCTTTTCACGTTATGTCTCTGTCTTCATGTCTTAACAAATATTTTAATTCATCTTTAGTACTCTGTTGCATAATATAAACTGGTAAGGAGTTCTATCCTATCATAGTTCTGTAAATTGTTTTCTGTGTGCACTTTTTAAAATTTCTTTTGATGAAGCACTCAACCAGATTACACTTCAGTAATCAAACTGCGACAGAACAAATTGATTTAACCCTTGTATGGTGTTCGGGTCTGTGAGACCCGTGTTCAGTTTTTTTCAAAAGAAAAATTAAACAATTAATTATTTTTTCACGTGTAAATGTGTTGTGTCTTTCCACTCACTCCACTTGATTATAACTGATTTATTTATAACATTTTATATAAAAGAAAAACGAGAAGCACATTAATTCATAAATGTGATCTAACAAAGGTAAAGGGAAAAAATTAACCATGTTTGCTGTTCATATGTCTTGTAATTGGGATGAAGTAAACATCTGTTGAGTAATTTAACATAAAATTGTTTGATAGTGTTAATTTGGAAAGCCAAAACTCTAGCGGGTCCACTAGACCCATGAACACTGGCTGAGTAACAAAAATACGAACACCACACAAGGGTTAAAACATGTTTTATAGCCTCTGATGTCATTAATGTTTAAACCACACCACTGACAGACCTCTACCTATATTACTTATTAAATTATAATATCAGTATGTTTCGACCATGTTAATTTACAATCCACTGTTCTACCTAATCAGTTTCTCTCCTGGTCTGCAACTGTTCCATGGGAATATTATTATTACCTAAGCTTAAGTATTTGTTTTGTTTTTGGTTGATACCTGCATTACCATACACTTTGGTTTGCTAACATTAAACATCAGTTTATTATCTTTCATCCAATTTTCTACTGCCTTCAAATATCTAACATATCAATTGAGATATTAAATTTTTTAAAAAAGAATCGTTAATAAAATCCAAAACTAACAGTGGTCCCAAACAGGTACCTTGAGGCACTCCACACATCACATTTCTTGTCTTTGACATACTATTAAAATAAATGGTCTGCCTGTGATTTGTCAGATAGCTTTCTAACAAATTTCAATGACATGCTTGCAAAATCTTAGAAGTGATTGTATGAAGGTGTTTAGCTCCAAATATGAAACGAAATGTTTGATGCGCCACACCTTAGATGTAGGTCAGTATTGCAGGGGAAAAAAGGTGCTGTGAGCTGTCTCGAGCACATTTAAACACATTACAGAAGGAAAGGCTTACAATCTCTTCAGTGTGCAAAACACTTCTGCGCTGCACTGTGGTTCCAGAAGAAGGCATCGTCGTGTCCTGCCGCGGAGAGCCCAGTGCTGTTGGTGTGCTGCTGGGCTTCACATCGTTCAGGCTGGCTTCAGACATGGCCGAGCAGACCTTTAGGTAGGCCTGAGCCGGTGGCGGGAGGCCGTCTTCAAAGAAATCTGGAACTGTAAAGATGTAGAGGTTCAGCTATGTCTGCTTATGTGTTTGTAGCTTTTATACATTTCTATGAATTTTCGTTTTTTTTCTCTTGAAGTTAATCAATTTCAGCTTGATAAGATAACCGCTATGCCACAATTAGCTTCTGTTAGAAGTCATCGGTAAATGAAACGGTAGTGATTACATATTGACAACTTAGTTGTCTTACACTGAACCAACTTGATGGTACTGTGGAGGCGTGAGCTGTGATCAGTTATTCGCAGGTAGTCGATGTTTGCATTTTACAGATGTGTGTACACCTCATCTCCTCGTTAATGTGTGACCATGTGTCTAATGATGACAGATGACATATGGTGCAGGTTGGACAAAACCAAAACACGAAATGAGGACATTTTAATGAATATTTTCTCTAGACATACTGAACCACAACTTATTATGATTGTTGTCATAAAAATCTGTTTGGTTCCCAGCTGCTGATTAATTTAGCCAATTTTGGGTCTGTTTTATCTCTCCACATTGAAGCTCAAGTCAATTTGCCTTCACAATTACATCAAGGCTCCTCTCCCTGCATTCACTCATGCCTGTATCTGTTGCCATGAGAGCTGAGCCCTGTTTGAGCACAGTGGCTTTTGAAGCAGCCTATCATCCCCATTTACGGACTCATCTCCCCTTGGCTTCAAAGAAAAGAAGAGGATCCATCTAAGAGATTTATCTGTTTCTGATGTCCTGACCTGTATGTAGAGACACATACAACTAACTGCACACTAGAAGAACAAAGGTCTCTAAAGTGGATACTTCCTCTGTCACTCATGTTTCTGTTTTCTTTCTTCTGCATAATGGATTCTTGTTGAAATCAGGCATGCCATCAGCACAGCCCTTGACATGAAGAGATGGTCCACTCCGCTTTGATAGAAAGAGTGTAAAGAATGGGCAAGTCATTGCTAGTATGTTCAAATTATTTACAGCAGTGAGATTTTAAAGGATGTACCTTACTCATGTAAAACGGCAGTAGAACAATAACATTAGAAACTATGGATTGATGCAAAAACAAACAGATTTAAAATCATCTGTTACAGATATATTAAATTCTGATGGGGAAGCCTCCCAGCCCCCTTTATATTTCTTCATACAGTAATCAAGGATATTTCTTTTCAGCAGGTTAAATTAATGCCTGCTCCGGTTAAGAGATTAATTCAGTATTCATTCACCCATCTGCTCAGCCATACAGTAATTCATTCTTCTTACCAGGGCTGATTGTTTTCTCAGAAGTGAAGCCAGCCTCTGAGTTCTCAGAGGGGATGCTCTGGATGGATGACAAGGGGATATCTGTGTCTGTGCTCGTCAGCCATGTCGACTCCGTCTCTTTTGTCCAGCTCTCCAGGTAGCGAGGCTCCAAAGCGTCAGTTCTGCTGCCCCCACAGCCCATGACTCTTCACTTCCCAGCTCAAAAAGATTCACACTGGAAGTGATTTGAATCACAGGAAACTGTGATGTTAAGTGTGTGTCTACTGATCCAGTTCTTTACACGACATGCACTGCAAAACAATCTAAATGACTTAAAAATGATGAGATAATTACTCAGTGTGCCTGCTGTGCACTGTTTGTGAACAACCAGACCTCTGCAACACAGGAGTCATCCAAATACACTTATTTATGCACGTTATTCTCTCATATGAGAGATATGACACAAACACATACTTACAGCACAGCACACAGCTGTGGGAGAAGCTGAGGGCCCTCATACAGTTAGTATGCATCAACTTCTATCCTTCAGAGAGCAGATTATGTGGTCCCACCCTCTGTTAACTCAGCTATGTTTAGGTTTGTTTATGCAGCATCTTCTGATTATTAAGTAGACCAGGGAGACCATGTTCAAATCTACAGGAGAGAGATGAGAGAAGTTATTGAAATGTGTGTTTTTCTATCTGTCTACGTATTGCAAAATCAAGTCTTCCTCAAATTGCATGTAAATAAATTCTCGGTTTCACTGATTGTCAGACACTGAATTAGCCGTTCGCAGTCAGGCCTTCGGGCTCTTTATACCGTCCTGTTTAACTTATTTAGCCCTCCCCCCTTCAGATCATGTAGGTGGAGAGCGCTGCTGTAAAGCCATAAAGTCGCATATAGGCTGTTATATAAGCGAAGAAAAACACATAAATCATAGTATATGGATCTGTCAGCTGGCGATACATAGGCAGCTTTCGCGTCACTGTCATCGTCACAGGCCATAGGAAAAAAATATCAACACTGCCGTGAAATACATAAACAGAAAGACGAGATGTAAATATGTATGACGGAAACGCGAATGGCGCTGTAATGCAGATGAATCAAACACCGGACACTAACACAGATGATCTCTGAAGGCTTACGGATGCTGGAAAGTCGGGTTTTTGTCTTGCCTCGGTGCTTTTCCAGTGTGTCGTCTGCCAGTCAAACCAGTAACACACTGTTAATAATAATAATAATTATACTAGCGACACGAGCACAGCCGGTAGCACACTGCGCGTCCGCACGCTGCTGCACCACCAGCCTCTTCATTCATCCTCCTGTAAACACACTGAACGGCGGATCTGTGGCGGAGCGGTGTATGTTAGAGCGTCCATCCTCTTGTCCTGAGGATGAGGGGGTGTACTTGAATTCAAGCAGAAAAAAAAATCAAAGTATTACCTCAGCTGTTGCCAGGTAAACTTCAAAATAAAATAACGGTCCTCTGCGAGCGTTGATTGACTTTTGTTTGATAACCGCGAACTGAGTTGCACTTTATTTATTTCATTTCATATTTTATGACAGTATCTGATTCCAAATTTCTTGTCTATGCGGCCTTTAAAAAACGTGTTTACAGTCCTGACATAAAAACTACTACTTCTACTATCTGAACACACCACAGACTGAACCTTGAAGCAGTCTGTGGTGAGGATGAGGGGGCTACAGCAGCAGAAGACCGCAATGGGTCCCACTCCTGAGAAAAGGAAGCGGAGATAGTCAGGCGGTTCTGAAAATGTTGTAAGGGCTGTTAGGGAAGATCAAATGTTATAACATATGTGAAACTATATACTTTAGGCATCTAAGTAGCAATAGTTTTGTGGTAGTAAGAGATGCTCTTCTGCAGACCTTGGTTCCGGTGAGTTGTTATTTGAGCTGCTGTTCCCTTCCTATCAGATTGAAGCAGTCTGGTTATTCTCCTCTGACTTCTGACATCAACAATTTTTTTCCGACAAAAACTTTCATAAATACATGACAGTCTGGGCAATGAGCAACAGAAAATTTTATGTAATTTTACACAATTAGCAGGTAGAAAAACTGAGACATGCTGCTGAAATTGCTCTTTAGATCTGTATGTGGGAAAATCCTAGTTAATCAGCAGTTCTTCAAGTACTCAGACCAGCATGTCTGGCACCAACAACCATTCTGGTTTGAACCTCATCTTGACCACTTCTACATGTCAGGCAGAGACACCATGGTTAGCCTCATAGCAAGAACCTTTCTGGGTTTGAATCCACCATCTGGCCGATGCCTTTCTTTGCGGGGTTTGCATGTTCTCCACGTGTCTGTGTCAGTTCTCTCTGGGTTCTCTGTCTTCCTTCCACAGTGTAAAAACAGGCAGTTAGTGGGGTTAGGTTCCATCCATCCATCCATCCTCATCCGCTTTATCCGAGGCCGGGTCGCGGGGGCAGCAGCCTAAGCAAAGAGGCCCAGACCTCCCTCTCCCCAGCCACCTCCTCCAGCTTATCCGGGGGAACACCAAGGCGTTCCCAGGCCAGCCGAGAGATATAATCTCTCCAGCGTGTCCTGGGTCTGCCCCGGGGCCTCCTCCCGGTGGGACATGCCTGGAACACCTCACCCAGGAGGCGCCCAGGGGGCATCCTTGTCAGATGCCCGAACCACCTCAGCTGGCTCCTTTCGATGTGGAGCAGCAGCGGCTCTACTCTGAGCCCCTCCCGGATGGCCGAACTTCTCACCCTATCTCTAAGGGAGAGGCCAGCCACCCTTCGGAGGAAGCTCATTTCCTCCACTTGTATCCGCAATCTCGTTTTTTCAGTCAATACCCACAGCTCGTGGCCATAGGTGAGGGTAGGGACGTAGATCGACCGGTAAATTGAGAGCTTTGCTTTTACACTCAGCTCTCTCTTCCCTGGTAATTCTAAATTGCCCATTGGTGTGAATGCGAGTGTGAATGGTTGTGTGTCTCTCTGTGTAAGCCCTGCAACAGACTGGGGACCCTGTCTAGGGTTTACTCTGCCTCTCGCCTTATGGTAGGTGGGATAGACTCCAGTCCCCCAACCCTGAATTGGCTAAGCGGAAAAGAACAGATGGATGGATAAATGCACTGAGTTCCAGTGGTTCTCTACACTGACACGTCAAAACATCCTGTGCACAAAAACACCCTGTAAACATTTAAATATGCTACTTCAGTACTGCTTCAGTATTGAAGCTTCCCTTTACAATAGAAAGGCCCCTTCTCTCTCAAATCTGCATTTCACTGATTGCTTGTGAAACTCCTCAGTTGGCTGCAAAGTGCACATTCATCACACTTCTGTGCTGCGGTTCCACAATGAATTGAATGAACAATAAACAGCATCCCTCTTTGTGCTTTACTGCAGAGAGAACACTACAGGTCTGCTTGTGGAAATAGAGGTCATTTATTCCTGACATATCTGCTGCCAATAAAGCACACTGCAAAAAACCAAAAAAAAAAAAAAAAACCCAACAAAAAACACGCACACACACAAACAAAGAATGGAGCTCAGACTGTAAAACCAATTCACTAATGTGATAGTTCGACATTTGTTCCTGTCAGAAAGAAAAGATTTAATGTGCAACATCATATGGTCTATGCCCCGGTCAGTTAGTGATGACTGCTCACAGTACTGCAGATGAGGTCCTTTAGATTCCAAAGACTTGGCGGGATACACCAAACTTCTTAAAATACAGGGGCAAACAGAAAACTCGTCATTGTTCACTTTTTCATGTTGAGGAAGCTCACCGTGAGCAGCTCTCACACACCTGACCACCCTCCTACACACAGGTGCATTAGACCAAAAGCAGAACACACATTTCACCTCTGGCTTTACTTTGGGGATTTACCAAACTGCCAGTTGCCCTTTAAATACACAATAAACCATTAATTTGTGCAGATCTGGCTGATCCTGAGCCAAATCACATCTCCATGACTTCCTGTGCTCATTCCCCTGTCACCTGGCAAATAAATCTTGCTTCCTGTGGACAGCCTTGTCAATATGAAGCCGGACAGCTTTGATTTGTATGTCCTGAGCCTCTGTCCTATTGGACTACTGGTCAATAGGCCTGTCTTCCCATTACCCTGGTGATTAATGTGGCACACGGCCAAATGCTACACAGGAGTAAATTATTCCAGCAACAAACAAAGATCCATGCAACAGCCTTTTATTTTAACAGTGAGCAAGTCTATGATACACTGTAATGAGTAACATTTTACATTTAAAATATGCATGGTGCATATGAAACATGTCCAAGGTGTCAAATAATGACATAAGTTTCAGATAGATTTTTAAACTGCTGTTCAAAACTTCTATTTACGAAGGGCAGCCAATCAAAAGGAAAGAGAAGGCATCATTAAAAGGAAGAATGCCAAAAACTACTTGTTTTCAGCTGGGGACAAACTGAGGAGGGGCTGTACCAAAGCCCCTGTGGAAGATCGATCATTTTGAATTTTGAATCATGCAAAGCTAATCTAATAAAGTCCAAGAATATTAAAACAATTGAGCTGTAAAGGTCCACTTTAAAAAGTTATTTCTTATAAAGCAGCTGCTAAAGTTCAGCAATTGTTAAATGCATGACACTCAAGATAAGAAGTGAGTTGTCATATTCCCTTTAAATTTATGTACAGTCTGTATGTGTCAAACCTCTCCCTTGTGTTTCCAGCTGGGTTTTGTTGATAGCAAAAATGTGCACTCTCCACTGATTTGCTAAAGTTTCTGTGAGAAAGAAAAGAACTTTTTCTGGCAAATTCAGTTAGGCAAGGGAGTAAATGAGCCTATGTGCAACAGTGAAGCGGCCAAATCCCAACTTTCACTGGGATTTTAGTGAGACAGCCAGTGTGTTACAGCACAGGAAAACTAATTAGGAAGCTTAGAACTTAGGGTGGGAAAAAACATGGTTTTGCAATCAGATTAGCTGCAATGATGATCAAAGGTATGCCATATTGTTCTAAAACTTAAAACTTTTAGAGTTTCAATTCTTTAAATTAACATCACTTGGAAAAACAAAACCCTTTGGGAGGGACACTGAGATGTTATCATGTCCGCTTGTCTGGATTCCATCAGCAAATTGTTGATACTGGAGCTGCCAGCGGCACAAAGAGCAGCTTATCCAGATTGAGGTTTGCCTCGAGGTTGTGGTTCATCGGCATCAATCACATCTCGGGGCTTTTTTCTGGCACAGACGCGCCTCCTCTCCTCAGACCGGCAGCGCCAGTCTCCTCCTCTCATGAGACGCTTTGCCAGAGATCTCTCCAGAGGTTGTGTTCTTTCAATCCATCACAATCTCAGCGAACATGGCACCTTTTCATTAGTGCAAAGTGTTCCAGAGCAGAGGAACGACCACTGCCCCGAATAAGCATGCGTGGCTAAAATGAAAGTATTTACTCAGTCAGTGTAATGAGCTGTGGATGGGTTTATTTACACAGGGCCGCGAGGGCTCAACGCAACACTTCTGAAAGATTGTCAAAAATTAGTAACAAATCTGTTTCCAGCTTAGTCTTTTTATTAAAGGAGAAATTACTTCTGGACTGTGTCCTAATAGAGCCAGGCGAAAGAAACCACACAGGACAGCTTCTTTAAATAGCTCTATATCCTCCTTCCTATTAAAAAATTCTAATCTGGGAACATGCTGTATAAATTAATGTATTTCACCATATCTTGATGAAATGGCTTTTTATCCTATTTAATTACCTAAGTAGCATGAAAAAAAAAAAACACTGTGCTGCAATTCCTGTGCAGCACTAAAAGTCATGTTTGCCCTAAAAATGATTCATATTGGCTCCATAAAAACCTCATTCTCCATGACTGATTTATGTAATTTCAGTTACTGTCATTTTACATTATCAGGGGGAAGTGCTAAAATTGATCTTTAGCCACTCCTCTGGCCCCAATTGATATTTCCGCCTTTTTAATTTCTGGCGAGGGCTGGCTCATAAACGTAGCCTTTGCACTTTATGTGCTCCATTCGTTTTATCCTGCTAAACACACAACTCTAATCCTATCAAAGGCAAAGAATATTCCAGAAAGGCCAATAGTGGAGCCTTAAGAAGCGAGAGAGCCGAGCATTAGTATTCATGGAATTTCTTTGGCGAGAACCTAGTTTTTAGGGAAAATTATCTCATGAAGGTGATGGAGCTTACATAAACAAATGGCAGGAGCACCCCCCCTAACAAAAAAAAAGTCTGGAGGTCAGCTAAACTCTATCCAGTGACTATTTTGTGGTGAAAATCTTAATACCAGTGTGGATATGTATGTAGGAGTTTTAGAGACGACCATCTGGACCACCAGATCCTGCTGAAGGGTCCCTCCCAAATGCTGCGTAGAAATCAAATGGACGCGTAGAGTTCATCGCTGTCCTAACTGTGGGTTTTTTTAATTTCATAGTGTAGTGGTTTACACATTAACCTAACAAGCAAAAGATCCCCTGTTTGATCCCAGGAAGAGATACAAATCCCGTTTGGGATGTAGCAGGAAAGGCGTGAAGAAGACAAATCAAATATGTGGACCTAACTGCTGTGGTGACTCCTTGCTAATAAGGGAGCAGCTGAAAGTTCAACATTGTATTGAAATGCCACGCATTGTATTTACTGTTACTGTCAAGTGAAGATGTGACTTTTTTTTGCCTTTTGTGCCTCATCAATAATTTATATTGACAAAACTGTTTTACCTGATTATGTAATAAACTTAGCCAACAAAGAAAAAGCCAAATATTTTCTTTACCCTTTGCCAAAAATAATGTAAAACCCCCTTTATAATAAATTTAAGCTGAGTAAATGAGTTCAGAAAGCATGAGAGAAGTAGGTGGGCTGCAAAGTATTTTACTCTATATGTTAAGCATCCTAGTTTTTTTCATTCCAAACTCACAACAGAATACAAAGAAAAACCTCTGAGATTTGCTCATGGTACAAACTGTTGGAGCCTTACAGCAGTTAAAATATTCTCTAAATGTTGTGTTATGAGAGACACAACATAAGTGTTTAGCAAAGGTTTTCCTTTAAGGAGCTATAATAAGCTCAAAAAACGTTTCAGAAATCACTGTGTCCCACTATATTCTGTAATATATGACTATATGATGGCTTTGGAAGACCAAAATCAATAGATGATCTTGTGCAGGCAGTGAGTCCTCAGAGCAATGCTGCAGCAGTTTTGCCTTTCGTGAAACAAAGAATATAAATTAATTGGCTTAAGAATGACACTAAAACTCATGTAATGGGAAAGAGGTCCTTAGGGGAGATGTGAAATAGTTCAGTAAATGTCAGGCTTACTCCCATTTCACATTCACAGCTTTGTATAAATTTAGTCTTATGTGTGGCAGCAGAACAGAGGGCGATGGGGTCATAATGAGTAGCCATTTACATTTTGAGTATCAAGAACAAATTCAGGTATCTTATGATGATGACAGTTTGACCTGCTGCAGGGAACCACACAGGGCAGGGATGTCAAACTCATTTCACATTGGGGCCACATTGCAGCACACTTTCATCTTAAGTTGGCTGAAACAGAAAAACTCTATTTTCTGTAATAGAGGTAATAGAAAAGAAGAAGTTACATTTATACAGTACGTCTCTGTTTTTCTATGTGGTGAAGAAATGCTGATGTAGTGAATGAAAAAAAATCTGTCAGCACAAATAAGTAGAAGAGTGAAATTACAAAAAAAGTTCTGTACCTCATTACCATCTCCTGCAATTACAGTTACAAGAGAGCAATTCATAGTTAATAAATTATAATTAAGAAATACTGGTGATATAGAAATGTCTATTATTGCTTATCTGTTACTTTGTTGCCATAGGAATGGCTATGGAGGAGGTCTGCCCTCCTTGACATTTTCTGGAGGTGTCCAATGGACCGGACTGGAGTTATATTTGGATTGGAGCTGGGCCGAACACGGTCCCCAGGCTTTATGTTTGATACCCTTAACATAGCATATTATTAGTAAGTTTGTTTGCATTTTTCCTGGTAAAATTTGATACTTTTTTCTTATGTGGAAGGACAGGCAACAGCACAATGCATAAATGTACCCCAATACCAACACCCTGCAAAGAAAGCTCCCAATCAAGTATAAGGCCAACATCTTGGTTCACCACTTTGATGTAACAAGAACTTTGTGATTCAAATGCACGGGCATGCAATGCAAAGGTTGTTCTGGGTTATCACTAACTGTGATGGATGGTGACAGTGAATTAAACCTGATTACCTTCCCATTCATTGACTGGCGTGCAGCTAATGCCTCTAAAAGCACGAGGACGTCTCTGAAAACAAAGGTGCGCTAGTTTGTGTGGGATCTCCACCAACAATTACACAGACCGGTATAATTCTGGAAGGCTATTTTGCTTTTTAATGGGAGTAATAAAGATACCGTGCGAAATGCATCAGCCTTGATTTAATTTTCCGCATTCGATTAGTTGCACGGCTATTATTTCACAGCCACGAGTGACATTTTGACAGTGTAATTTCTACCATTGTTTAAAAAGTGCCTTAGCAGTGTCAAGAGCCATCCGAAGCTAATGAGCCCGCGAGATAATTTGGGTAATTAGTCACTCTATACTGTTTGAGTGCAGAGCCGCTAATTACTTTGAGGAACGATAATGTGCCCTCAGGGGAGCAGTCAGACATTCGTAAAGTCAATGGTATCAGTCAAAGAGCTAATTTAGATTCATTTCTGATATTTTCATCCAAATGCATAAAATGAGCTGTGGATCTGTTTGTTTAAAATGTTACAGATATCCTCATTTAGAAACTATGACACATTAGTTCACATTACACAGCAGTAATGTGAGTACACCAAAGAAGATCACCACCCATCTCCTGTCCGCTGACTATCTACCCCTTCTAATTAAATGGTGAGTGGTTGGCTGTGTTACAGTGATGACGAACTGCTGAGTCAGAGGATCATCCAGCAGCACTTGTGTGAGTCAGCTCATCTTAACTGGTTGTTTTTCAGATTTTCTTTTCATACCGAAGTGATACTTAAGCTCTGCTTGTATTATACAGTCTGCTTTCTCTGCATACCAACAATTTTCACCTTAATACAGAATCAATACATACCAAAATGAGTCCACATTACAGAAGTGTGTAGAACAATAAAAGAAGAGCAGGCGGTGCAGCAGATGGGATTGTTTCATACGCTGCTGATTCACGGTAATGGGAAGAGTGCACCTCCATGTCTTATAGCCTGATGCATGAGTCTCACAACTCAAACTGACAAGAGGACAGCGAGAAGAGAACATCTTATCATTATGGCTATTTCTTCCGAAAACCCGTTCCTATTTTTATTTAACCGAAGCTCCTGTTTGTTGTAGGTTTACACTGCTCGTTAGTCGCTGGACAAAATGATCTTAAAAGCAATCCTGATTTAAAAAAACAGAGGAATTAAACTTGTACAAAAGTGAGAGGAATGTATGTAAGAAGGATGAGAGAGACAAGGATGTGTTAGCCAAAAAAAGTGCACGTCTGAGATGATGCCCCTGCTAATCATGAAACTGTCAGAAAATAAATTTAAAGCGCAGGCAGACAAACTGGTCCACTGCTCTTATGTTTTATTATACATCACCACTGCTGAGGTGAGCTGCAGTGTGTATTTTTGCTGAAATGGGAGGAGCTCTGCTGCACGTTTGCTCTGAAAACACATAGAAGCTGCAGATTTATTTATTTTTGGATACTCAGTTACATAAACATATGTGTCACTCTGCAATCAATTTTAAAGCAGCACAAACTATGACACGTGTTACTGTTTAAAAGGCCACATTAAACAGCTTTCCACTTTGAATGAGAATCCACATCAGTATCTTCTTGCACACGATCACAGAGTCACGGAGAACAACGAAAGACTTTTTGCACATTCTGGGCACCTCTTTGGCCTCAATGAACTATAAAACTGAGTTACAGCCAGCACTCTGATTGAGCCTCCTCTCTCTATGGCTGTTCACACTCACACATTTATCTGACGTGACATAAGCGCCAACCTTCAGCCGCTATGGCTGTGTTAGTGAGTGACTTTGTCAGTCATTTTGGCAGCCGCTATTGCTGATTCATGTCTCTGTCTTTCAGCAGAGCAGTTTGCACCCGCTGACAAAATCAAGTTACACGACATCAGTTCAATGACAGCTACCACTGCCTTTGGGCTTCATTTTAAAATTGTTCTTAATTGCAGGTGATGATCCTAATCGACCTGATGCTGACACATAGTTAGTCACCTGTGATGAAGTGCATCTCAAGTGGAAGATAATGACATTATTATTATGCTGGAGAATAATCACTTTTGGTTGGATATTTATCCAAAATTAAGAAAATTTAGGCAGGTACTCTTTAATGCATATGCAACATTTCTTTTGACATGTGAAAACAATGACAGACTAAATTTAACAAATCAGCTCATCAGATGATGGCTGACGTTTCTTATTTTGATCTGGAGCAAATCAGCTGATTGACTGATCAAATCTGCCATTATAGCATGACTGAAAGGCTAAACATCCACCTCTGACTCTGATCACATTACTAAGCCTTGAAAATTAGGAAAGTATTAAACAGTTGAAGAAGTGAATATTAATCCCAGATTATCTGCAATGACTGTTGAGATACTAGTCAATGAACAGCAGGATTAAGCGCAGAAAAAAACACAAAAAATACCCGAGTTGAACAGACAACATCCATTGAGGAGACACTTTATTAAGTATATTTTAAGTAGATCTTGCTAATACTGCGCTGGAACCCCTTTGGAGTTCAGGACTACCTTAAGTCTTCAGGGCATTGATTCAACTAAGTGTGAATTGTAGCCTTGGTTTTCTGTTCTTAGCTGATAGGAGTGCCACCCAGTGTGGTCTTCTGCTGCTACAGCAGAAGATGCTCTGCTGGATACCTTGGTTGTAATGAGTGGTTACCTGAGTTACTGTTAGTTTCCTATCAACGTAAAGGCTGTCTGACCAATCTCCTCTGACCTCTAGCATCAATAAGGCATTTTCGCCCAAAAAATGCTCACTGGATATTTTCTCTTTCTCATTCTCTGTAAAGCCAAGAGTTGGTTGTGTGGGAAAATCCCATCAGATTAACAATTTCTGAAAATCTCAAACCAGCTCGTCTGGTACAAACAACCATGCAACATTCAAAGACACTTAAATCCCTTTTCTTCCCCATTCTGATGCTCAGTTTGAACATCAAGAGGTTGTCTCGACCATTTCTGCATCACTAAATGCGTTGGGTTGCTGTGATATGATTGGTTCATTAGACATCCACATTGATGAGCAGTGGCTGGTGGCCAGAGACTGTGAGGTCAGTGATACAACTGTAGGCAGTGAATATTTCCCACTTCCACACACTTACCCATCTGGCTGAATAAAATTTTAATCATCCTCAATTATTACAGTGAGAGCTGAACACAAAGAAGGAACAATATGAAGACATGCTGAGCACAGTGCTGCATTTACCTATGATGACATCAGGTAAATCAGATGAATTTCTCCCAGTGAAATAAGCCTTGATGAGAAAAGCATATTGAAGTGGACTCTACATAATTAATTATAGACAAAGCTCATTATGATTCTTGAACATCTTTCGATATTCTTAAGGGAGGAAGTAGTAATGATAGTAGTAATTTCAGGAGCTGATGGAGCTCTACATTATGGTTCTGGGTGATAACACAGGTGTGTCAATGCTGACGTGCTCTTCAGATCAGACAGTGACTAATTCCACATAGATGCAGTTTCCATTTATCTTTCTGCTAAAGTTGCAGGCTCGTGTGCTTCTCGGAGAGCAAAGATGTGGAGGTGGGATGATAAATACAGCACAGTATGAGAAAGATGGATGATGCGTAAAACCTGAGGCTGTGAATTGTGTGACTGTGGAACAGGAACAGTGATTACAACCTTCAGACCTCACCCTGAACTCAGCTGTCCATCACGTCTGAAAACCATGGAAACGCTTCAGTGAGTGGGGCATCAGGTGGACCAAGGCTGTCTGTTCTTTTATCAAAAATCAGTTTAAGTTCATGTTATAGTTTCATTTGCCAAATACTTGGGAGGTTGAGTAAAATACAAATAGGCAAAAGACAAGAAAATGTCAATTGTTGAAGCTGATTTTGCTTTTTGAAAAATATAAGCTCATTGTGAATTTGATGCTTGCCCAAATATTTTCTATAGTGTTGAGACAGAGGCAGAGGTTTCAATTCCATCACCTCTTCTTTTCACTCTGTCTTTAAGGACCAATAGAACCAAATGGTTTCATTTTTTAAAATAAATTGTTTACCCATTTTTGCTTCATACAGGATTTTGGTTATGCTGCTTTGTTGTATTTTGTTTTATAATAAGTCAAATCAGAGTCAGGAAGTAAGTGTTTACCCAAAAGGCAGTTTTCTGCATGATGGCATATGTTGCTTCAAGGTCTGTATACAATATCACTTCACTGTCCACAGTGAAGTGAGTTTTACATCCCCATGAACCTAGAAGGTGTTGACCAAGAAAAATCAGTAAATCAAGCTTGATTGAAATTTGCAGCAGCCTGCATGGACAAGCTAAAGGCCTTCTGGAGAATTGTTTTATGACCAGATGAGACCAATATTGAGCTCTTAGGCCACAATGGAGGGTGAGGCTTTCAATCCCAAGAGCAATGTACCAGCTGTTAAGCATCGTGGTGGTAGCATCATGCTCTGGGGTTGCTTTGTTGCCTATGGTACTGGTACATTACACAAAGAGGATAGAAAAATGAAGAAGACTAGCTCCAAATTCTTCAACTTCACCTTAAAACAGCTAGATAGTGGAATCTTAAACAAAGTTGGGTTTTCCACCAGGACAGTTGGGTTGGGTTGGGTTTATATATATTTCAGCCTGTGTGCATACTTCTGAATGTGTAAATGCACTCTCACACCATTACAGAAGCTGAGTTTTGAAAAGTGTGTTGACAGCAAGCTGTATGGCTTTCTCCTATCTAGCTTCTTGTTTATTTTCCTTCTTGCTGAGCTGATGCAAAGGATTATATCTGATCTTAGGGGCCAAAGATCAGAGCCATGCAGTATTGATTTGTCTTTTTTTCTTGCATACAGAGATTTCTCTTGCATTCTTAAATTGCTGCACTGTTTGCCCAAACTGACTGCTTAGCCCCTGCCCATGATTACCCCCCAGATATCTCTGTGAATTTGAAGAACTAAAAGCGGTGGGTGAAACATCTCCAACAAGTCATATTCCTATGATTTGTTGGAGATACACTGCAGTGTTTAAACTGGACTTCTAAACAGACCATTTAAACTGATTTCATTTCTATTCCATATGCCATCTTGTATTTTAAAGTTTTATACTACAGAGAAACCCAAGCAGATAGTAGGAGTGTGTGAGCTATAAATTGGCTTGTACTACACTATGCCGAGTGCTGCAGACCTCTGATGAATAAGATTTCTTTTCTGTTAGTTCTGATTTTCTGCTCTGTTTGAATAATGCCAATAGTTCCAGAGCAATATTCAGCAGAGGCAGAGACTAACCTTGAATTTCCCTTCAGAGCCTGGGATTAGAAACTTTTTTTTTTTTTTTGCATTAGATCAAATGCTGTCAAAAAACTGCACTTGTAATTTGTCACTCTGCTCTCTAAAATGCCATATTACGCGACTAACCCAAAGATTCTCACATAAACCCAAGTGAGATTTGAGCTGATAGGCTATTTTCTTAAAAATTCTTTATTCATGTCATGGTCCCTGTGCCTCCCCGGCCAGCCCAGTGTGGCCACAAGTGTTTGTTGTTTTTCTCTCACTCTGTCTCTCCTACCTGTCTGCCTGGGCGGAGCTCTGATTGGGCTCCTGCCCTTGGCCCACGCCAACCTGCAGCTGATCTCGAGCGGATTGCAGTTCTCTGGCTCTTAAGGCTGGGGCTCTGAGCTGTTCGTCGCTGGAATATTGAGTAACTCTCGTTAGTATTGCCTGGCTTCCTTGCGATTCTACTGTTCCCGTGTTTGCCTTCGACTTACCCTCGTCTGTGTAAACAGGTTTACCTGGATCAGCCCTTTTGTGACCCCTGGACCCCGTGAGTAGGAGAGTGAGCTGAGCTGCTTGTGTGGAGACTGTTTGGACGAGGAGCAGAGCGAGTGCGAAGAAGTGTGTCTCCCCAGCCAAGTGATCCCCGGGACCCTGGTGTTTCCCCCCCCTTCACGTGTATATAGTGCACCAGTGTGATTAATAAAGTGTCGTTGAACTGTGCTACCTCAGTCTGCGCCTGAGTCCGTTCCACTCCCGTGACAATTCACCAGCTCCTTTCCAGCACACTCAAATCTTTAACACTATTTTCTCAAACCACATGGTGGCAACAGTGTCTCATCTTATCACAGGCCAACTTTAATACAAAAAGAATTAAATTAAAGTAAAACAAAAATGAGACAACATGTGTTCTTCCTGCTGGCCAAAAAGGCATCGCTTTAGGTGTTACTACTGAGGATGACTCATAGAAAGAGAAGAAAAATACTTTAAAGGTTCACATCATGGGCACTTATAAAGTTAAAATGGAAACCACATACAGACAATAGACAGGGTAAATGTGAAGGGATCTTTCTAAAGTTACTGATAAAGGCAGTATTGTTTACATTGGTGATTCATTAATTGTGTAGCTGAAGATACTATTGATTTCTGAATGCTTTTTTAAAGGTACGTTTAAGCTATAATAATTATTTTTGATATTCAAATGTGATAGAGCTTGTGTTTTTTAAATGTTGGTTAGTACTGTCGCTTCATAGCAAGAAGACTGGGGCCATTCTGTGTGGAGCTTGAACGTTTTCTCTGCTGCTCTGTTTTCCTCCCACAGTCCAACGACATGCATGTCAGGTTAACTGGTGATCCCAAATGGAATAGGGGTCTGTCTGTCTGTGTTAGCCCTGTGATAGATTGGTGACCTGTCTAGGATAATCCCTGCCTCTTGCCACATGAAAACTGGCTCCAGTCTGTTAGTGGATGGATGAATGGACAGATGGATGGATAGTAATGGAAGAAATCAGAAATCTGAACACTTATTGTACTTCATCTGGTATTAAAGCAAAGAGGGAAATTATCATGAAAAGAAACAAGACAATAATATATAGAGGTCCTTACATGAGCAAATACACTCGCTCTCTTTCCTTTTTTTTTCTTTCTTTTTATACTAAGAAAAATCAGTCTGTGAATGAAGTTAATAAAAAGCAGTAGGCTTTCTAGAAGTGAGTGATTATTAGGTTATAGATGTAAACAACTGAATTATTGCTGGTTTTGATTCATGTTTAATTTGATTGCTTTAACATAATACTGTTTTACCAGTAACATCACTGCCAGCTCAAATGTCAGTTCATGACATTTATTTACATTCGAGTGTCAGGATCTGGTAACATAGTGCTTTGCATTGTCAGAGGCTACATTCAGTGTCATGGTCTTAATTAATTAATTAATTAATTATATTTAGTCCGCTTTCTTTCTTTTTTATCCATTAGTCACATTTTCTTCTTTTTCTTCTTCTTTTCATTCTGCTGATCTTCACATCCTTTGCCATCTGACATTTAGATTTCCGATTATGCTTTGTCAAAATCCAAGACTCTTTAATGTTTGAGTTGCTCTGGCCTTATGATGTATTATGTGTGTCAGATCACGGTCATTGTTCTGAAAAAGCAACTTCTGTAACCAACAACAAGCCTGTGCATTCACTCCATTTAAAATAAAGTACTGCAAACAGTAGTATGCATTTAAAGTAACAAAATACAGCAAATACAGTAACACACAGTGGCAGTAACAGAGTTCCAACAAGCTTGAAAGTCAATATTTAGTATGACTATCCTTAGTATTCAACACAACCTGGATTTCTAGTTTTCTATGTATGCTTTCATTGCATTGGCAGTGTGTTTGGGATCATAGTCATGCTGCTAAATGAAGTCGTTGCCAATCAGATACTTTCCAGATGGTTTTGCCTGGTGGATCAAAATCTGATGGTAATTTTCTGTGTTCATAATTCCATTGATTTTGAGACAATTCCTAACACCACTGGCTGAAACCACTACAGAGCCTCCAGTGCATATAACAGATGGCTGTAGACAATCACTTCATATATACTGACAGACTTTAACCCAAAAATTCAAATGTGGGTTCATAACTCCAAAGGTTCTGTTGCTGCTGATTTTCAGCTTATTTCTGAAAACTGAAAACCAGCCATTTCTCCCTGTTTGCCCTCCTTAAGAATGGCTTCTTCACAGCCACCCTTCCACTGAGACCACTTCAGTAGATGGATCAACTGAAGGTCCAGGTGCAGCTCTTAGATCCTGTGCCAGATCTTCACTATGTTTTCCTCGTTTAGCAAGAACATAAACATTTATCTCCTTCCTCTTTTGTCATCCACTCGTCCAGTTTCCTTAGATTTTTTTTAAAGACACACTGCACACTATGCTGAAATATGTCAAAGTTTTGCTTAATAACTGTGAGAACCAAATCTTTGTTGGTAATGGGAACACATTGTAAATGACCTTTAAATCATCAGACATATTTGGGTAATATTTTCACATATATATGTTTTGAAAATATTTTGGCTTTGGTTTGAAGTTCATGCTTTTATTTTGAAACAGGAAGTTGTAGCAAAAAACAGAGGAATGCACTAAGCAGAAAGAAATGTGAATTGCCTGTGTTAATAAGTACCTGATTGACAGTGATGTTTTCTTTATTGTAATAAGTTATGTGCGATCAATATCAGAGTTTATGTGTAGCTGTAAGCTAGTGAGGTAATATAGTTAAACAGGTGAAATGTAGTAGTGTCATAACAGTATTGTGATTTATTATGTAGGAGTTGACATATAAAAGATATTCTGCTTAAGATACATGATATAAAGCATGGACTTTAGATGTGTATGTTATAGTTTATGTGTGTGTAGGATAAACAAATGTTACCCTGATATTTAAATTTTAATATATTGCACTTTTTAAATTTTTGTTACTAATTTTTTTAGGGACATTTTGTTTAGTTCTTAAATGAATCATAGGTCAGCGTTAAGTGCCAACGGATGAAAAAACAGCCTATGTCCAAAGAAAAGCTTTGAAAGCCCTTCAGAAAGCCTTGCTCAAGACCACTTAAAAAAAACACCTCACAAGAAATTGTGGCTCCATATAAGCAAATCATAAAAAAACAAGGGATGGCTCAAGAATTTTGCACAGCACTAAATCTCCACCTTGATGCTAAAACTTTAAAGCACCACATATAAAAAGATCAAAGTTTAATGGTTTGAGGCTTACTTTAAATTGCCTTTGGCCCCCAGATTTTGAACACACCGTAAATCAGCAACAACCAAAATGTAGCTATTAAGGATGGATCCAGAGTTTAAGTACCATGCTTAAATTTGACTAAAAGAATAATTGAGGATTTTGAGAATTATGCATGCTTTCCAGATCAATATCATATTCATATTTTTCTGTTAAATAGCAGACATACTGTGTTAATAAGTGAGCTTAATCGGTATGGACAAACCGCCTTTTTATTACCTTTGTACAGAGCCAGGCTGTCTGTTTCCCCTGTTCCCAAATTTTATGGCGAGATAAGCTTCTCAGCTGTTTGTTGTTTCTTCTTATTTAGGGCAGAGATAATAAGTTTTATTGATCTTCTTATCTAATTCAGCTTAGTTTCTCTAAATGTCAAACTATTTAAGCGCAATAATCGCAGGAACTCTGCTGCAGGACTAACAGGCACATGTGTTAAGTCTAATTTTTAATGCAAGGGTCAAAATAAAACTTTGCTTTGCTTGAAAAAAAAATCATAATCAGATTTAAAAAACAAACAAACAACAACGTCAGTGCCATTTAAGAAAGGGATGTGGAGAGCTTTTAACTCAAACAGGATTATTTTTCAGTTGTGTTAGATTTCCAGGCAACAGCATAAAAGTGTGAGGGTGTGGGAGAGTGGATGTTATATAGGAGTGGGTGATATGAGGTAATTCCGCAAACTTATTAAGCAACATCCAGATCTATATTACTTGGCATCAGTCTCAGCCATCTCATTTCTATAAACTATCTATCGAAGATGGTTTCTTGGCATTTATTAACGCAAATTCAGGAATATCCCTGTGTGCTTCTGTACTCTGTTTAAACTCTGTCTAAACTCCTGATAGAGCAGCAACTCCTCACTGGCTCTCTGAACCTTTCACAGCACTTCGTCTTTATCAGTATGGCCGATGGGAAGTGTGGGGTAGATGAGACTTGAAAAGAACAGCAGCTGATTACAAAAGCTCTTGGTGCTTGTTAACGTTCGTCTCACAAGAGATTATAACTTCCTAAACCTTTGCTTGTGATTTGGAACTTGAGACGAGGGTTTGCCACTTGTTTATTCAAACCCTGTTGCAGGAGATTCTCTGTGTCAGTCTGCACTATTGATTAAAACTTAAATCAGGCTCTGGGCACATCCAGATCATTTTGACTAGATATGTCCGGTGGGGCACGTATTCAAGCTGTCATAGTAATTCAGACTCAAGATGTACAAGCTGGCAGGAGCTAATATGTTAAAGATTCTTTATTTAAGAAACATTACGTCATAAAATTGTTAAGCTAAAGTTAAAGCTGGATTTTGTTTTAACCAAAGTGCATAATTTTCTTTTTAGACATGAATGAGTGATTATCCATGAAAATTGGACCCACTGGTTTGAGAGGTTCTGTTGGCAGCTTAGGTCTGGCCATATTCCCACATTAGGCTAAAGTTTCAGCACCGGTGAATGCTGCTTGGTGCAAGATAAATGCTGGACCTCATTGGGAGAGAAACGTATAATAAGGTTCTGATATAAAAATAAATATATTTTTAAAGAATTACGTCCCATCTGTGCTTTGAAATAAGATAACTCCTACACACCTATCTAAATAAAATCATCTGTGGAAATAAGTACATCCCACAATTCAGTAGCATGTAAAAATTAGTTTAGTAGATATTTGTTTATGCACTCTTAAGGCCCCACCACAGCATTTCAGTCAGGTTGAGGTCTGGACTTTGACTCTGAAACAGCTTGATTCTTTTCTTTTTCAGTTGTTCTGTTGTAGATTTGCTGCTGTGATTGGGATCATTGTCCTGTCGCGAGGCCCAACTGACTGTTACCTGTTGAAGTTACGCAGCGGCTGGCTTCACTGGAGATGACAGCTCACTTTATCACGTTGCTGGGCTGTGGTCAGCATTTACTCAGCTTTTACATCACTCTGGGTTCCTGGCTAGCATAGCATTAGCATGCTGTGCTTGTAAAGAGCCAAAATTGTGTTAACAGTACAATGCAGATGTTTCTGTTCTGGAGCAGTCTCTACCATTGCGCTCTCGTCCTTTTGTGTAATAAAAATAAAAGTAATGCCCATATACTGTGCCACTATTTTCCCCCTCTGACACACAAACTGAAATCAGCTGATCGAGAGCGTAAGAACCGATAAGCGGGATTGATAGGCAGGCAGGCAGGCTAACGATTCCAAGGAATTGGACTACTGTGCATCCAGTGCTCTGCTTCTTGGATGGCTCACCCCTCTCTAGAAACCCTCTAAGAAATTCCAGCTCAATTTCCAGGTCCTCACTCTGGCCAAACACTACCCTGTTTTCTCTTCTCTGGCAGAAGTCCTGTCCCTGAAAGGCGCACTCTACTTGTTATTACCTACCTGTTTAACCTTGTGCCCTGTTGATTCCCTACACAAGTTAAATGGAACCTTTAAATCGTTTATTACTCCTTTTGAGTCCCAAAAAATGACAGATGTAGCTTTTGTGAGGTGAATTTGCCAGATTTACCACTCTTGGGAAAAATGTTGCATTGTGTTAACACACACCTGAATCCCCCAGACCTACAAACTGCTAAAAATTCTGCTTTTATAGAGATGCTCACACTTGCTGGTGGACAATTAATCAAGTGCATTTGATTAGCAGCACCTGGCTCCTACTTACTCTCTTAATTCCCATGGAAGCCACGAAGAGGTCCTTGGTTTTTCACAGGACTATAGTTACTCATTTTTATCCACCACTTTCTACAGTAATTATTTAAAAAGTTCTCTGAAATGTAAACCCTTGTTGTTGTACTTCAGTTTCTTTTTCATCTTGTTTTGTGAAATAACAAAGTTTATGACTTTTGCATGGATTAAGTGCTGCACAGTCAATTGCTTATTCATTGCTGAAGCACAGAGTTATTGCATTAAAACTGAATTGAATTGACGTGGGTTACCGAGCCTACTTTTGATGTCTTGAGATGGAGGCTGCAATCGTCTTCTCATCACATCGGCCAGGAATAACTTAGAGCTAATTAAAGAATTATAAAACACCACAGAAATGCTGTTAAACAGAGATCATGCAGATTTGGGACATTGTGGGAGGAATTTTAAAGCATTCTAATTTCTCCAGAGTGTAATAAATGTTTTATCTCTCCTTCAAGATCAGCAGATACCGTCTGATGTCAGATACGTTGCTCGCACGGTTTAATGAGGCTGCTTAAGATGACTGTGAAGATAATTCACTTTAACACCTCATCGCTATTGATTCTAATAGGGATGAATTGTGTTCCAGACTTCCTGCACTACTTTGTTTTTCTTTCTTCTTTTTTTGTCATGGATGTCAGGAGATGAAAACAACTAAGTAGCCTTTTCCTGCCTGTGCAAAAACAATAAAGACAGTGAAACAGCAGCGCTCACCTCATGACACAACAACTTCTGTGACTAAACGCATTCGTCACATCTAACCTGCATGCAAAGGAAATAACATTGCTTACTTCTAAGGCCAATTAGGAAAGAAAATGTCATTTTTAGTTCTCGTACATGCTGAAGAATTCTTATACTGCACATTTTAATGGTCCTACATGAAAATAAATCTCAGATAGCCATAGCTTGAGTGGTTTTACTTCTAAATATCAAGCACTAAAGAACTGAATTTGAGGGAAATGTGTGGTTTTCTATCCTATTATTTATGAACCCAAGTTATATTTGACAGTCAGTGCTGAACTGTGAACTCTAGGAAGAGTAATTCCCAGACAACTGTCTCTGCACATCAGACATAAAGCTCAGAATCTGTCGGTCCTTTCGGTGGAAAAAGCCATTCAAGATATAACACAGTACTTTAATTTAAGGAGATATATTTATACATCCAGTTAATCAGGACTTCCTTAAAGTTCTGTCAGGAGGTCGAGGTTTAAAAGATTTAGTCTAGGGTCAAGAATGATAGAAAACAAAGCAATGTGGGTAAGGTTAACATGTCTAATGTGATAACATAATTAAGTTAAAGCATCATTTCTTTCAAGCTCACTGCTGCATTATTTTGCCATCACACTCTCTCCTTGTCAGCTCTTACTTCTTTTAGTTGCTTTTTTCTGTGTGTAGAGTTTGTGCACACAAACATATCCAGCTACAGACATTTAAAGCTATTTTTTAAAAAACTTTTCTAAGCAGAAAATATGCACTTCTAACGAACATGGATGTGTTCTGAGATGTTCATTCAATTCCAGGATACATATTTTAACATAAAGTTGGAGGATTCTTGTAATGTAGTGTCCTTCTTCAATATGAGGGAATAGGCAGTTGAAGATACCATGCTCATGCATTGATTTATTGCATTTACGCATTTGTATCTGGTCATAGATTACAGTTTTTGTCATGGCACATTTCTCTCTGTCAGCGCTGTAATGAATAATGTTGCATATCGATGATGCTGCCAGTCTATCTGTGAATTATAAACTTATCAAAACCACATGACCCTGACAGTTGGATAGTTCAGTGTCAAACCCAACCTGCAAACCTAGAAGGATATGATTTATACAACGTGGCATATATCTTTGATCGTAGAGGAGTGTTTACACCAAAGGGAAATGTGGCATATTAGAAATAGAATACACCGTCACGAGTCATAGCTCTGGGTGGAAGAACATGGTTAAATGTATGTATGTCTGTAAAGGGAATTTTACATTTGATAAGACGCGTGATGCTCTTGTGCACTGACATAAAAAAAGAGTAATATTGGTAACTATAGTCCGGAAAGCCCCACAAAGTAGCAGTTATAGAAGCTCAGTTCAAGGCGCTGAGCTTGGTGTCATGTAAGATGATTGGTTGATTCAAATCCTCTCAAAAAAGATCTTTGACAAAGAAAGGAAAACTAAGCCATAGCTACCTAAATGCGTAAAGCTGTGATGATGGAAATTGCATTCGTTTTGCAAGTGCTTTGCCATAAATATAGTCACTATAACCACTTCTGAAAGATGCAGATTATAACAAAGTAGTTTAATACTGTCATGTAAAACATAAAGATTTAATGTGATAATAACCTGTGATGAAAAGGATGCCTAGTGAGGTGCTTTGGCAATGTCTCACCAGGAGGGAACCCCGGGGCACTTTAAATGAAACACCTAACATCTCGAGATACTCCAAGAGCCACTTTCAGCAGTCAGAGAATGGACATCCAGGTCCTCTAAGACTGAGCACTAAGGCCTCTGCATATTTCTTATTCTCTGGCTTGGGAACACCTGGGTATCTTTACTTGGATTGCTATGATGAATGACTGGATGGATGGGTGATCTCCAGATATATTATAACATGCCTTATTAAACTCTAATAATAAGACTAACTACTCTACTTAGCAAAATACATCTTCTTCTTCTTCTTCTTCCTAGTAGTTTATATCCTGTGATGCAGGGTCCACTATTTTGCATGCCTTCCTTCACTTCTTCCTATCCAGGGCGTCTTCTGGTGTAACATTCGCAGCCTTCATATCATCTTTGATTTCGTCCATCCAGCGCTTTTTTGGTCCTCTCGTGGCCTGTTTCCACCCAGATCTAATTGCTGGGCTGTCTTTGCGATGGAGTTCTTATCACTACGGACAACATGGCCGTGCCATCGGAGCCTCGCCTCTCGCATCTTGTCTGTGATTGGTGTCACTCCCCATCATTTCCTGACATCTTTGTTCCTCGCTCGGTCAAGTCGTGTGAGACCCAGAGGCCACCTCAGCATCTTCATCTCCATGGTGTGAGATTGTGTTTGGTCGTCGCTGGCCAGCACTCTGACCTGTAGAGTGCCACTGGGCGCACAATCGTCTTATAGACTTTCGCCTTAAGATAGATTGGCATTCTCTTGTCGCATAAGACTCCACTGACCTGATGCCACTTCATCCACGCTGTGTTGACACGGAGTCTGGCGTCAGGTAGAGTTTTGCAGTCCGAGGTGACAAGGGACCCGAGGTACTTGAATTGGGCAACTTTAGTCAGCGGCTCGCCGTCGATAGTGATGGTACTATTGGTCTGGGGGCCGCATTCAAGGTTACTCAGTCACTTAGCAAAATACATATTAGCTCCTTATTTTACCACCAGACTGACATCAGCCTCATAAAGAAGTGAGTTCACCTTTGACTCATTGTGTGGACTAAAGAGGTTGTTTGCCAGCAAATCACAGAAGATTTAAAACTTATAAAAACTGGGCCTTCAGATTTCATCTGAATGACTTAACTCAAGAGACTGTCAGCAAGTTGGTGCACCAAACTTTTCATTTCCCTTAACAATGACTTTTTACTTTTAGTTATCAAAGCATTTGATGATTAAATGTTGAAGAATGTATATATACATCTCTCAAAAACGCACACCTGACCTTTTCTAAGGATTGCAAGCTTTTCCACTGTACAATTTCCTTTGGTGGAAAAGTCAGATTGTGCAAAGGTTGCTGGGGTACTTCACTTTGGTACATGGGCTTTAAACTTCAAAAAGAAATTATATTTGGATTAGCATTCAGTATGAATTATTAAATAAAAACTGTTCCTGATGTTTCCCAGGTCAAAAAAGAAACTTTGCAGAGGAATAGAGCTCTGTCTTTTCACTGCCTGGATAAAAGAAAAAAAAAAACTTGTTCATTGTGCAGCAGAAATATGTTGTGGTTATCTTGGGCATATTGTGTTTATGCTACAGTGGCTCTCAAGAGGCATCTGTATGCTTGCTTGGGCAAACACAAAGCTGTCTGTGGCGAAGAGCAGATTTCATACCAGAGAGCTCCTTTTTCACATTCCTTGCTGAGGATAGAAAAAAGACCGATGAGTCCTAAAGATGAGACAAAATCTGACTTACTGAAATTGACTTATTAGCTACAGAGGAGGTAAACAAGCTCCTTAAGGAAATTGACTCATCTTGCAACTTTATGTGACCTTACTGAGCTGGGATGTCATTTTGTCTCCAGTGAGCTGTAGGAAGAAAAGTCAAGGCTGAGCATCACAGTACTGTAGATACAGGAAGATGGGGTTAAATATGGTTAAAAGCTGCCTTCTTGGACCTGTTGTGCTATCTACGAGCAACCAGTCTTTGAAATAGATATAAACAGTTAAAGAGAACATGAAGACAACGATGTATTTATTTAATCCTTGACTGTTGTTGAAACTGGCTTTATTCCTTCGTTTTTTGGCAACAGTAGCGCTGGCCTTTACCACAAACTTGGCTAAAGAATTGGCCATTGAGTATAATGTTTTGATAAAATGTCATTCACAGAAAAAGACACAGTTTCAGAAGTAAATTTAATTATTCCACATAAAAAAAAAATCTATTGGAGCCTAAAGAGGTCTAATTCCCCATGTTGCTTAAAAAATGCTGTGACTACAAGTCACAGAGAGCATGTCAGAATCCATTTACCACTGCGTGAAATACGATCATAACTCATATTAAAGCCAGATGTTTCCTTTTAAATAAATAAATGAATGAACAAATAAATAGATTCACAAAGTTGTGAAAAAGTGTCTGCAGAATGTCTGCTTGCCAAAATGCATTCAACAGGCTTACCTAATAAAGTGGCTGGAAAGTGTACATATCTGTTTCACCATCACAATGTACAGCAAGAAATATGTGCCTTCTATATCCGATAAGGGCTTTATCATTTATCCAAAAGATATTACCCTCTTTGCACTGAAGGTTTTTTTTTCTTTGTACTGGACACCTACTGTAAAGCACCAGCCAGGAAAAAAGGCCCATACTTTCTCTTTAAACCTGGAATGAAAGAGCTTGAGTGTGCATAAATAACTTCAGCTCAACTGTCTGGCTGCTTGGTGGGCTCCAAAGCCAAGAGTGGCCGTTTTCAGTAATGAACAAAGGCGAGCTCGCTACTCGCTGTGCCAAGATGTGTCGGCACATTTGTGGCCATTCTAATGGCACTACTTAAACTAAATGCAGAGTCACTTTAGACAGTTGAGTCTAATAATAGCTTATGGAGGCTACTGAAAGGGGAAAAAAATGCTTAACTTTGCTGGTTCTGACAGCAAAGCAATAACCCTGAGCCCATGACCAAAAAAATTCATTAAGTATCTGGCAGTAATTCAATTATCTGGATTTGATTCACTTACTAATGAGATGAAATGTTTCAATATTATTAACAGACTTTCCAAAACTCAAAGCCTCATTCAAAAACACAGATCTGAAAATAACCCTAGCCATATTAGGGGACATGCTAGTGCAAAGGATGCACGAACAAGCTAAAAATAGTAAGTGAATGAAGTGTAATGTCTCACAAAGCATCAAACAAAATACAAAACACATTTTAATGAACAGAGAATGAGCACTAATGTACCTATTACTAAAATAATAGCTTGGACGTTCACTAAAGACATAGCTTTCATTAAAGACGTAGCTTTCATCTTTCTTAGCTGAGAGACCGATACTCAACCTCTAATCACGCTTTCTTGCCCTCTGTTTCACTGAAATTGCCTATAAAATTACTTTTCTTCTTTGCCATTTTTTCAAGGCAGTTTTTCCCCTTTGATCACACTGATGTGAGCTTGAACATGCGGCTAGCAATTTGTAGGTTAGAATTTCTGAAGTCTCATATATTATTGTGGTCCTGTACATACAATGATCATGGGAATGAATGCCATGGTAATTTTGGGCTTTTAAGGATTTCTTTAAAGGTTTTTCCCCCCCATTGGATCAATATATTGTACATATGGACCAGTTAGTCTGACGTAACCACAAAGGCTCAAGCCTGCTGGGAACTGCAAACTGCTGGAATAGCAGTGATACCACAGTGAAGTTTTACATTGATGTTTTACATTTTACAAACCTACCAGGAGTCAAGCATGGCAGTGGTAGCATCATGTTTTTGGGCTGTTTTGCTTCCAGTGGTACTCGCACATTTCAGAAAGTAGAAGGAATAATGAAGAAGGACTACCTTTAATTTCACCTCAGATCAACAGCTAGATGGTTGAAACTTGGACCCAGTTGCGTGCTCCGACAGGACAATGATCCTAATCACAAAATAAAACTGATTTTTGAATGGATAAAGCAGACTAACATTAAGTTTCTGAAATGGCCTTCCCAAAGCCCCAGCCTGAACCATACTGATAATTTGTGGACTTTGCCAAAATTGTGCAACAGTAAAGACATCATGCTGTTGTAACAAATATTTTAGAAACAGCAACAAAATATATAAATTGTTCCAATATAATGGAACAACTATTTCCTTTAGTTTAAAATCACAGTTTTAAAATTTCTTTTTGCAATCAGAACATAAGGCAGTAGTTTAATAAAGACGCACTTCATGCACGCTGTGTGATCAAACCAATTTTGCAGAGAACTTAACTGAACATGCTTTCTAAAATCCTACACGAGCACTTTATAAATGTAAATGATCAAATGAGTGAGAGGCTAAAGATGGTCACTTCATTGGTTTTACTATCTGGTAATTACAAGGCTCTATAAAACACAGGGTTCATTTACCTGTGACATGAATGCTCTTATATAGTTGCCATGTGACCATGAAATATGACATAATTTACGTTTAGAGCCTAGAAGTGCCATCGCTCTTTGAAGTTCAATTAACCTGCATAAGTCAGGGAATGGACCAGTGCAAAGGGCGCAGTGGATGCTGTGAATGAGAGTTCAATTAACGGTTCTTCTGAACTGCCTTAATTATTTATGGCATAGATTGGAACGGAAACCACACACATTCTGGTCCATATTGACATGATAGCGTCACACAGTTGCGACAGACTTGTCATCAGCACATCCATGATGTACAGTGGGGCAAAAAAGTATTTAGTCAGCCACCGACTGTGCAAGTTCCCCCACTTAAAATGATGACAGAGGTCAGTAATTTGCACCAGAGGTACACTTCAACTGTGAGAGACAGGATGTGAAAAAAAAATCCATGAATCCACATGGTAGGATTTGTAAAGAATTTATTCGTAAATCAGGGTGGAAAATAAGTATTTGGTCACCTCAAACAAGGAAAATCTCTGGCTCTCACAGACCTGTAACGTCTTCTGTAAGAAGCTTTTCTGTCCCCCACTCGTTACCTGTATGAATGGCACCTGTTTGAACTCATCATCTGTATAAAAGACACCTGTCCACAGCCTCAAACAGTCAGACTCCAAACTCCGCCATGGCCAAGACCAAAGAGCTTTCGAAGGACACCAGGAAAAGTATTGTAGACCTGCACCAGACTGGGAAGAGTGAATCTACAATAGGCAAGCAGCTTGGTGTGAAAAAATCAACTGTGGGAGCAATCATCAGAAAATGGAAGACATACAAGACCACTGATAATCTCCCTCAATCTGGGGCTCCACGCAAGATCTCATCCCGTGGGGTCAAAATGATCATGAGAACGGTGAGCAAAGATCCCAGAACCACACGGGGGGACCTGGTGAATGACCTGCAGAGAGCTGGGACCAAAGTAACAAAGGTCACCATCAGTAACACACTACAACGGCAGGGAATCAAATCCCGCAGTGCCAGACGTGTTCCGCTGCTGAAGCCAGTGCAGGTCCAGGCCCGTCTGAAGTTTGCCAGAGAGCACATGGATGATACAGCAGAGGATTGGGAGAATGTCATGTGGTCAGATGAAACCAAAGTAGAACTTTCTGGTATAAACTCAACTCGTCGTGTTTGGAGGAAGAAGAATACTGAGTTGCATCCTAAGAACACCATACCTACTGTGAAGCATGGGGGTGGAAACATCATGCTATGGGGCTGTTTTTCTGCCAAGGGGACAGGACGACTGATCCGTGTTAAGGACAGAATGAATGGGGCCATGTATCGTGAGATTTTGAGCCAAAACCTCCTTCCGTCAGTGAGAACTTTGAAGATGAAACGAGGCTGGGTCTTCCAACATGACAATGATCCAAAACACACCGCCCGGGCAACAAAGGAGTGGCTCCGTAAGAAGCATTAGAAAGTCCTGGAGTGGCCTAGCCAGTCTCCAGACCTCAACCCCATAGAAAATCTGTGGCGGGAGTTGAAAGTCCGTGTTGCTCGGCGACAGCCCCAAAACATTACTGCTCTCGAGAAGATCTGCATGGAGGAATGGGCCAAAATACCAGCTACTGTGTGTGCAAACCTGGTAAAGACCTATAGTAAACGTTTGACCTCTGTTATTGCCAACAAAGGTTATGTTACAAAGTATTGAGTTGTATTTTTGTTATTGACCAAATACTTATTTTCCACCCTGATTTACGAATAAATTCTTTACAAATCCTACCATGTGGATTCATGGATTTTTTTTTTCACATTCTGTCTCTCACAGTTGAAGTGTACCTCTGGTGCAAATTACTGACCTCTTTCATCATTTTAGGTGGGGGAACTTGCACAATCGGTGGCTGACTAAATACTTTTTTGCCCCACTGTAAATCTCTGGTTGCACCCCATCCCAAAGGTGCTCTGCTGGATTTGGTGACTATGGAGTCTGTGGGAGAATAGTGAGCTTGCAAAAAATGTTCAAGAAGTCAGTTTGAGATTATTGACACAATGTGTTATTCTGCTGGAAACAGGAATGCATGTTGCATTTACAGGGAGACGCTTAATATTGATTTTGTGTGTCTTGTATGTAAGAATTCACAGTTGCTCATGTTTTATATCCACAAATAGCTCATAATGGCTGCATAATTAACTTTTATAATCAAACCTGGTGGCTACAGGGTTTGACCCTCACGCCGAAGATTGAAATGGATCCATCACAGGTTTTAGTTTTTTTCCATGGTCTCAAATGCAAATATTTAGGAGTTGTGCTTCCTGCACTAGTGTGTGAAATCTTCATATACACATCATATATAAATTATTATCCATGGTTTAAAAAGTTGACCTTTTCATAATAGTTAATTGCTAATAAGCCTAATATCCAGGGTTTCTACTCGTAATTAAAAGTATTGCGGTTTTAAATTTGTCATATTCAAACATATTCCTATTTTTGGTAAACCGTTGCATGGATCCTCTGATTTGTCACAAAGGTTTGAGTGCTTTCATAAAACATAAAATAGCAATGCATTGCAGAAGATTTAACAGAAGTAGCTCCATCTATATTCTTTTCAAAATGCGAAAAACCTGGAAATAAATAGAAAGAAAAATTCAGAATGGAACAAGCAGGGTTTTGGTCAATCAGGAAAACACAGACTCCTTAAGTGCAGAGGAAACGGACATTTACATGTGCATTACCATAAATTGAATCTGTCTCTTGTGTCTGTTGACAGATATTTTGAATGTCTTTAAAAGTGGGCCCGACATCTGTCTGTTGACAGATATTTTGAATGTCTTTAAAAGTGGGCCCGACAGTACCCTTTCTCTGTAAAGATGAATGTGAACACTAAAAGGGAAGTGCTTCTGACACTGGTTTTAAGTGGTATACTCAATGTGTAAAAACATGTCATCCATGAGTGATGATTTCATTACATACAGGATACAGAAGCACATGTTTAAGACAAAACGCAATACATAAGGTTGTAAAATGAGAGATTTACTTTTTTTTAACTGTAATATAAAACAGTGTATATCATATTTAAGGAATAGATTCAACTGAAAACAACCTCCAGCAGCTACTCACCAAATAGCAACACCTTAACAGTTATTAAAACATCTCAATCACTTCTAAGTTAAACCTAAGCAGAACACACCATCTCAGGGATACATCACACAGTCTTACATATTGCACCCACCCCCACAACATCAACAATGTATGTTACTCCACTTTTTATCACACCATAATCCCTATTGTGGAGAGGAGAACTTGTTTCAATGCTGCTGCTGATTTTACTTTTTTTTGCCCACAAAGCTTTAACTCCCAGAAACAGGCGGGTTTCATTTCTGAGAAAAAGAATGACATCTAATTCCCCTCGATTGCCCAGTGGAGGCAAACTAAAGCTGCTTTGAAAGGGCACTGATCTAAAGAGCCTCTCTGTTCAGGCTTATTTTCTGGTTTTGATCTATCTTTTGGTCACAGTGGGTCTCCATGAAGGATTTTATACATTGTTTGAGTTGACTGACCGAGCGCTGTGTCCTCTGGGTTTTACTGCATGCTGCTCTAGTGAAAGAAATGCAGCCATTTTCTCCTTGACTTCTCTGAAATAAAGCTATATAAATCCATATATTTGCATAATAATGTGTCTAAGGTAAAACAAACACTGTTATTTTAGTCTCTTTTCATACTAAGAAACTTTGTTTTCTGCTCTTAAAGCAAGAGGAGTTCCCACAAGGTATCTATGCAGTCTCTGTGAGTGAGGGCTATGTGTCTCATG
Source organism: Aulonocara sp. 'chitande type north' Nkhata Bay (assembly GCF_057382095.1). Taxonomy (NCBI): domain Eukaryota; kingdom Metazoa; phylum Chordata; class Actinopteri; order Cichliformes; family Cichlidae; genus Aulonocara; species Aulonocara sp. 'chitande type north' Nkhata Bay. The sequence goes on from NC_141358.1 coordinate 9,571,774, forward strand.
CTGAATTCTGGTAAACTTGAGACCAGATCTTATTAGCACTGCCAGCAGGTGCAGGAGAATTTGTTAAAAAAATTCTTCAATGATCCACCATGTTGTTAATTAACAATAATCTCCCACTTATTTTACAATTTCAAAGCACACTATCCGGAGGGACATTGGTGCTTTGCACCATTCTGCTGCAGTCAGTAGTTTGACTTCTTCAGTTGGATCTTAAGAAGCGTCAGCTAAACATCAAAGGGCCTTTTTTTTAAACTCCTCAAGTTGTAGTTTGAACTGAAGGAAAAAGTGCTTGAGAAATATAATTGCATCCACATTGGGGAGCATGTTACACAAGCATAGAGATTAAGGCTTCATGTCCAGTGGCATTTCCTGAATGGTTTCTTCAACTTTGAATTTTTGCATGAGGTGTTAATGTTTGACTGTTTAACAAGCTTAAAATCAAGTCTATGTAAAGTGCACTTTTCCCCCAACAACTTTGGTAATTAATTAAGTAATTATATTTCACTGCTCAGAAGTTTAGTTTAAGTCAAATTTGCAAGTGATTGGTTGCATCACAGCCTTTGAACCCTTTCACTGTCCCTTTTATATTATTTACACAAGCCTCTGTTGGGTTTTATTTGAATGTTCTTTTTACTGGATAGTTCTTATCATTGGTTAATGTCTCAGAACTCTACCTGTGCACCTGATATTTATTGGTTAACACGCTTGAGGCAGAACTGCTCTTTTCAGATACCAACTTTAAACTATTTTCCTCAATCGGTAAAGCAGTGAAGGTGGGTCAACTGGTGCTTGATAGATGATCTTCATATATACATATTTTTTTATCAGTCACATTTTTGCATTTGTTTTAAGGAACGTCTGTGTTAGCATGTCTGTTTCACATTGTATTCATCAACCATAATATTCAGAATCAGCCTGTGGTGCAGAGTCACAGTTTTACCTCATCAACTGCCTCATGAGATGTGGGGTCCCACAGGGCTCAGTTCTTGGACCTATTGTCCTTTGGTTACATCCTCGTCCATACATCCATCCGCCCATCTATCCATACAGGTTGCTGGAGCCTATAATGGTTGAGATAGGCTATATAGGACAAGAGGCAGGGTACACCCTGGGCATGTAACCAGTTTGCATTCAGTTCTTTTTCTCATTTAGTCCTGACAAACGCACAAAAATTGACTGGATTACTTTTGATTTCTTACAACCGAGCGCTGATAAATCTGAAGTGCCACTACCCACCTTGGACGACTAATAACGACCCAAAGCAATCTGCTAGAAACATGGGCATAATTTTCAATCAGTGTCTCAATTTCAACCAGAATGTCAAAAGCCCTGTCCAGTCTTGCTTTGTACAGATTAGAAATACTGCAAAGGTCAGTCCAAGTCGCCGATTTCCTCCCTGCAACTCACTGTAAACATACAAAACACAGCGGCAAGACTCACAAACGCTTGGTGCAGGTAACACATTACTCCAGTGCTCACACAGTTGCACTGGCTTCCAATTTCCTTCACAGTCCAAATTAAGATTTTACTGCCTCCTTTTAAATCACTGCTATAATAGGGAAGGGGGAGATACTATAGTTGTGATCATAACTTTAAGATAAAAAGATACTATTTAATTTGCAAAACTTATTGTAGATGATGTAAGCATAACATTTTTCTCCAGATTTACTTTGATGATACACAGATGCTCAACATCAGTAAACTCGGTATCCACATACCAAATGGTATGTAAAAAATACCAATAAAAGTATAATAAATTTAGGTACAGTGTATTTTATTCACAAGTTACTTCTACTGTTTGCTAGATGCATTTCACCACAGGACCTTGTTCTTTATTGCAGAAGATAAATTTCACACTTACCGCTGTGATTTATATTGAAATGTTGGCTGATTTTCAAGAGCAACAAAGGAAAACGTTTCTCTTTAGCTTTCTAAAGGTACCAGTATATGCTGTACTGTTGCACTGCACTTTTAAAACACCTTTTTTCCACCAAAACGCTGCACTGCTTAGCTTCAGTCACCACATAAAGAATTCTGCACTCACCAATGCTATTTGCTCATATGAACCTTATTGTTACACATTATACTTGCCTGTCTACTTAATCACTGATGTTTTTTCCTCTATGCACTTGTCAAACTGCCCACATTGATTTGTCTTCTATATGTTTTGTGTTGCTTTTTGTTGAGATTTAGTAGCTCTCTACTTCTCTGGTATACCTCTCCAAAACAGAAGGGCCTGCGTTCCAACAGCTCATTGTTACTTCAAAGTACTAGTGGAAGAAGGACTCACAAGTGTTTCTGTCCTCCTGTAAACCTTTATGAGCTGCTTCATGACAGTGTATTGCAAAAGTAGTTCTGATAAAGCTGTAATAATTTTTGGCCAAAGTGGGGAGCTTGCCCAAACTGAAAAAAACTCTTTTTCAGGTGGTGCTTCAGTTTCTCAAGTACCCTCCACAATCAGCAATCATTCCCCAGGAAGGAAGATGTATGACTTCCCTTAACCCAGAGTTCCAAACTCAGTTCGATCAAGGGAGGAAACCACAACATGTAGTGTACCAGTTTTGTTTGGCTTTTTTTCTGTCTATAAAAATTATTACAATCAACCAAAAGGTTGATCTATATGAAAGCTATAACACTAATGAGGTTTGTTATAGAACCTCTTTATTTGGAGTGCTGTGGAGCTTCTGTGCCTGCAGGACATGATCAAAGATGAATCCTATAAAGGACCAATTAGAGATTCCAGTGAAAAAACTGAATAGAGATCAAAGCGAGAGGGGTGGGGAGGGGGGCATAACGTGACAGACCTGGGATTTAAAAAAAAAAAACCCCAACTCTCTCCCATTATTATTGTGAGCACATCTGCTAATGGGACTTTTCAGAAAGGGAGCCATTATGGTTGCAGAATGATTAAGGTGTGTGCTGAGGTGCCGTTTGTAATCAGTGAAGCAACTGGGGTGTATTTCGTCAGGTTTTCAACATCACTGTGAAATAGACAACCTGTGGGTAGTGGCTTGAATTAGAAGAGATTTAATTCAGTTCAATTCAGGTTTATATATATGTATACATATCGTCAAATCACAACAACAGTTGCCTCAAGGTGCTTTATATTGTATTATTATTGCACACTCTCTCTGACTTTTCTACTTTTAAATTCCCTAGGAACCACAAGTAAGACAGTAGTCTGAAGTGATCTGTTGGGTTATTTGGTTGATATGCTACTATGAGGTCTTTAAGACAAGATGAGCCCCAATGCTTCAAGATGAAGTTAATATGGCTCCAACATTGTGAACTGTCATGTTATATTTAAAGTTATTCTAGATACAGCAGGAGAGCCTTTGTTATTGATGTAAGGCCATCTCCCCATATGAGAAACAGGTGAACATTATAAGACTGATGAAGCAAATCTAGTAAAAAACAATCAAACAACTGTTGCTTACAAGCATGATGGAAAACAGACGAACAAGAACATAGGATGTGAATAGTGGATTACATACTGCTGTGTGCCCTTACGTCACAAAATCCTATAAAGCAATATAAAAAAGTGGAATATTCAATTTGATGCAGTATTGTCTTCATTGTTCCTGTGATGCTGGGTGTGGAGGTAAGATTTCAGCAAAGTCACACAAGCTGAAAATCTATGACACAAAAAGAATTTGGCTGAAAACACAGTCTTGAACTTTATTTGAAGTTCACAACAACAAATAACTCAAGGCACTTTATATTGTAAAATCCTCGAACATCATATATCCTCCTCAAATACCCTCCAAGCAAAGCCTGAGTGATGGTTTTAACAGGAGGAGACCTTTGGCAGAACAAGTCTCAGGAACAAGTGTGGTTACAGGGAGGGGAAAGAGAAGACAGAAACAGGAGCATCGAGAGACGCTCAATAAAAAATATGAAAAAAAGCACAGAAGACAGCAGACAAAAGTAATGCTTCACTTATTCCACACTTTGTCATGTTACAGATTTATCCCAAAATTGATTAAACCTATTTTCACCTAAAATTCTACACACAATCTCCCAAAACAATGAAGTGAAAAACGTTTGCTCGAAATTCTTGGAAACTGATTCAGTCCTACCTGCACGTTTGATCAAAAAGGACATTTTTGAGCTTAATCCTCAAAGATAGTGTCTGTCTCTTGACACTGAACAGTAGCTGGTGCCACAGGACAGGGGTCTGAAGGCTGAAGGGTTTGCCTCCAACTATAGTTTTGTAATCACAAAATCCATCTTTAAGAAAGAAAATTGCCACACTAGTCCAGAAGTCTAGAAGTATCAAATGCACTAATTCTTCAGAATCAGTTGGCGACAGGTCTGTTCTTACAAAGGAAGCAGGCTAGAATGAGCTATTTGTTTAATCTATGGTTTAAAGCATGCGGTCCCCAACCTTTTTTGCGCCACGGACCGGTTTGTGCCCAACAATATTTTCACAGACCGGCCTTTAAGGTGTCGCGGATAAATACAACAAAATAAAACAAGTACTGGTACCAAAAAAAATATGATTTATTCATAACACACGTGAAAAGACCCAGGAAAAACGAGTTAACGAAAAAAACGATAACAAAATAATGATAAAAACCAATAAAAACCCTGAAAACCATACATTTCACACCCGAGTCTCAACTCTCGTGGCCCGGTACCAAATGACTCACGAACCGGCACCGGTCCGTGGCCCGGGGGTTGGGGACCACTGGTTAAAAGACATAGAATGAACATAGAATGGTTGCACAGAATGGCACTCTGTGCTTTTCACAGATGAGCGCAGGTGCACCCCGAGCAGGCACATTACCCTGTCCATCAGTACAGATATCCAGCATCATTTTTTCTTCTCTCCTATTCTTTTTTTTTTGAGGAAATATGGGATTGCTCAAGACTTTTTAATTTTATTAAATAAAAAAAGGGATAATCTGCATAGCAGCATAAATGTATGCAGTGTTTTTTTTAAAACTTTTACCTAGTTAATGTCCCATTAACCCAGCTGTGTCATTTGTAGAGAATTGCACAGGTGACAAAAGTACAGACTTTCTTTACTTTCTTTACAGACAACTGGGTTAAAAAATACTCCAATAAAAGTTGACGTACTGAAGCAACTTTTTAAACTCCTGGAAGGACGAATGTACATTTTTTAAATTATGAATTTTAGTACAGGAAAATAAAAATATTATTTGAATCAAAGTTCTAATTCTAATGAAGGTATTCAGTTTGACTCTGTTATGGAGTGAAAAATAATTTTAAAAAATGTTCTGTTGTCTGCATTGTAGAAGGTGACTTTACATCCACACCTAGTAAAGTAAGTAAAGCAAGGGCGTAGATTTGGTTTTGGCATTGGTGGGGACGGATGATTCAACCACCGAACCCTGCCCCGTTTCTTTTTTTTCTTCTTCTTTTTGTCTTTGCTTCTTGATAAAAAAAGGAGAAATATACTTGCCTACATATGATATTCTACATGCTTTTAAACCATTTAAACTTACAATTCATAGTTTTATAATGTTAAATTACTATTAAACAAATGACTGACTAAGTATTTTAGGCTTTAGTTTACTTCAGCCCTATTCCATATAAATCAGGTATCATACAAAAATAAAAATAGCTTCAAATACAGACATCACAATAAAAGAATATGACTTTAAGGACTTAACAACATTACTTCAGTTATAGTACACAAACATCTCTTACACATTAGCACTAAGGGAACACTGAATGCCCTGGTGGGTTTTGTCCATAAAACTACTCATCTAAGATTACCACAAAGTAAAAGATCTCACAGCAAAATTCTGCAACATTTTAGGCACTATTGCTCCTATCAACTCAGTGAGCTGGGATTTTTTTTAATTCTAAATGAACTACTGTTACAGCAACATGAATTGCTGTCATTTTTTTACATCACAAAAACCTGGCATTTGAACATGGGTGTGTAGATTTTTTTCTATAGCCACTGTACATGCGTTTTATCCTCAGATTAAAATTATTATTCTGTGCTTGATGTGCCTCACCTTTGGCCCTGGCTCTTCCCCTCTGACTGCACTAGGACATATTGCTACCTGATAAAATAACACATTGATTCGTGCCATATAAAAAGTGAGACATGTCAATTCAGATTCTTTGTCAAATATACACAAATGAATCAATTTACGTCAGCAGCCTAACAATTGTCATGATAATAAATACTAGTTAATCTATAGCACCAAATCATCAGTCAGTGCCTCTTCACCTCTGTCCGAGCTACAACATGGCAGAGCTGCCTCTGTCACCTGATGAATAACAGTGAGACATTCCAAATACTACTACTCTGAGACTGAGATAACTAATAGTGCTGTTGTGCAGTTAGTTTCCAAAACACGTTATTCATGGTTACATACAATTTTAGACTGATGTGGGCCAAAGCCTAGCATAGCCTGTAACGTTATTATGACAGACACATTTTAGGAGTTAACTTGGCTTTAAGTGACTTACAGGTTTCTTTGAAAAATACTTTCTTATATCCAGGTTCATCCCCTTCTCCTCCTTGCAGGTCCTTGCAGCGCAGGCTTGCCGCTGATAAAACTAAACAGAGCTCCCTGAAAGGCACAGCCAATCACATTGGCCATATTTGTCACATGAGGTAGGACTCCAGTAGAGAACCTAATTTCATGATTTAAAATGCATCTTAATCTATTACAGTTGATATAAACCAACACTGACCATGCGCACCACAGCCACTCTGCACCAGTCCAGCGCACTGCTTTACAAGAAATTCACCACAGTATGACAAGCTAACCTCTTTATTAACTACACAGGATTTTCATGACATTTGAATAACACAAAAATAGAATAGCTTGTGATTAAAATTACAACATTAAGCTTTAAATCTGCAGTTTATCAAGCATCACTGAGCAGTCCTTACCTTTAAACCTAACCTGTCATCTTCCTCTCCTGTCCTGTCTTTTCTCACATCATTCTCCAACTCAGAGATTTTTCCTTTTTGTGCTTGTTGTGGTTTGCAGGACTAAGAATTCATCTTAATTACAGAGTCATAACGCCAAACATAACAATAAAATCCATAGACTCTAACCATACCACTGAGATTTTCACATTCAATCGCCCTGGTATTTCTTGCTGTTGTCCAAGTGGTTGGCCAATTTTGCTATAGCTCAACCTAGTTTGTTTTGGAAACACCATATGGATTTTTCTAAAAGATTAACATGCTGGCACAATCCTAACAGATGGTAATCACCATTGTAGCTGCTGTTTTGCGATACAACTCAGTGGCACTTTCAAATTGACATCTGGCTCCATCATTTAGTTCTATACACAAGTGGCAGAGAAGGAAAAAAACAAGTCAGCGGTCACTTTTAAGGTCTATGTTGACCATGTCGAAGGCAAAGTGTCCACTTAATCAAACACTTTCCCCTCCAAAAGCCTCTCTCCCCTCATCTTCTTAAGGTGCATTTAAGGAATTAGAATATCCTTCATGATGGCGGAGGGGGAACAGTTTCTTGATCGCACGATGCGAAGCAGTGCAAGTTAGCATAATGAAAAGTGCCCAGTATATTTCTTTGCCTCACTTTTCTCCACTGTTCCTGTTTTCCCTGCTTGTGCTCTGTTAAGAAGGTATAGCGGGTCATCTACCAATTGGATGGTTAGTGATTCAGTCCCCGGCTCCTTTAGTCTACATGCCAAAGTACCCTTGTGCAAGATACTGACCCTCCAAATAGCCCAAAATGCATTCATTATTCAGTGTGAGTGTGTGAAGTTTAAAAAGGCAACAGCACAGAAAAAGGCACATGTGGGAACGAGGCGTGTACCGTAGTAAGAAGGCACTCAAATAGAGTCGATAAGCACTCAACCAATTTGAAGTTTTCAGTCCTTGCATTTTGGACTAATAATTTCACATGATTCATTAATTTACTTTTTGGTTCCAGCTTTTGTTAGTAAAGCTCCCCTTTCACTGTGCTTGGATTAAATTAAGACGGTACTGATGACTGATGTGCATAGTGTTTGTACTCAGGACTATACAGCCACTAAATGGCCTAAAGAGCATGAACATGGGCACCTTACACTATAATGAAATCGTTATCTCTGTATCAAGTCTATTTTTTCTGCCCGGTAACAAATTAATAAAGGCGAGAAATTTTCTATTACCGTTAAAACTTTTCAAATTACTGCTTTCATTTTCAGACTGACAGTGTCCCTCTCTAGATGATATCAAAATGAGCTGCTCAGATACAATTAGTCATAATTAGATTATCTGCAGAAAAGATTATGCTCATTTGCTAGAGAGCCAGAGCGTGATGAGATCACTTTCGAATTAACTTTTGAGTAATTGGGTCCATATTACCATAAATGCACATATAAATGCATATAAGCTTCAATATGTTGCTGTTTATTTGTTAAATGTGACGCAGAATAGCGGCAATAGAGGATGCTGTGAAACTGAGTGTGACTGTAAGAGAGAGACAGCTACGAATAATGGTTGTTCAGTGTGTCGGCAGAGGTGAAGTGCCCTGTCAGTGCCCGTGACGAGTCCTTATTCTGTGCACAACAACTGGGATGAAGCACGGCGACCGCGCTTAACACACCGCAACAGCCGCTGTCAGGCTGCCGCCAGTCAGCCTGCTGGGTCAGTGGAGTCTGTGAAATCCAAACTCAGCCAGGTTTCCCAGACAGTCGATAATTAATAATTAGATCCCAAAACAAATGATTTCTTCAGTCAGCATCCATTATTGTGGAGGGTTTGTGAGTGTTTGGACGTCAGCAGAGTGTGTCTGATCATGCATGGAGCATAATTACCATCGAGGGAAAACAACCGCTTGTTTTCATTCTGTCCACCTTCTAACCTTCAAAACCCAGAAGACAAGCACCTACAAGTATTAGCATATTTATATTATGAATCTTAATTTTCCATTAATAAAGAGGTTTAAGTGAGTCTATTTTTTTTATATGGTGGCACAGCAGTTTTTGCCCAATTTACAAATTCACATTATATTATTAGTACGTAATTAATAATTCAGTCATGAACATATCACTTTTTCCATGTTGCTGAGAAGCCTAAACTTTTTTAAAAATTTTAAATTACATTTTTTTTAAATTCATATATATATATATATATATATATGTGTGTGTGTGTGTGTGTGTGTGTGTGTGTTATGGAATGCCCTTTAGGAAAATATTATATATATATTCCAACCAAGTCTGAATATATAGAATGATCTTCTGAATATATAGAATGAAACTTGAATATATAGAATGATCTTCTGATCTTCTATAGAATGAAGCTTGACGTCACGGAGGCGCTTGCGCCATCTAGTGTTTTCCTTGTTTGTACCTGCGAGGAATGGCACTATGAGCAGGTCCGCACGGAATTTTGTGGCTCAAATTCTAAGGAATGAGGAGCTAATTAACACCCTGGCAAATGCATGTTCTGGCCAACCTAATATTTGTACTAGTGTACCGCATCGTACTACTGATGAAGAAATTTATTCACTTTTTCATCGTGGAAGACCAAATGCAGTGAACCTCTCCGGTCAGATAACCCCTGGTTATCCAGCTAACGTTATGGAGAATGTGCCTTCCACATCACAGGAGTGCCCCACAACAGGTCCCATCTACAATCTTAGACCTTTTACTCGAAAGGGCCCAAGGCAGAAGAGGTAAGACCAGAACTAAATGCACTGAAATTACTAGTGGAAGGTTAGTAATAGCCCGTAGGTTTCAATTGCTCGACGAAGCTAAGTAAACAAAAATATCACAAAAAAACAAACCAAAAAAACTGTGCGACAGACTGACAGCGTGTGGACGTGGAGACTAAACTGTGCACAACAGTTAATTTGTTTAATTGTGGAAACATGCGATTTCTATAATATTTCACGTCCCGTAAGCTTAATCTGCAAACATTGTGTAAAAGCAAAGCACATCAGTTGTTACAATACATAGTTGTTGGCAGTATATAATTTAATGAAACTTTTTTTAAAGCAACAAAAAGTACTCCGTGAATTGAAGACATTTGTTTATGTGATTGTTAAGTTTCTCCACCCACCCATCCCACTATCTTCCATCATCTATCCATCCATTCATCCATCCATTCTCTTCCACTTATCCAATTCAGGATTCCAAGAGCCTATCCTAGCTACCATGGGGCTAGAGGGTGTTTATTAATGCAGATTAGACATGTGTACAGCATGGTGTATTTTTTTAATTAAATGTACTTCATTGATCAGAGAAGTGTGAGTATATTACATGCAGAAATGTTTAATTTGCCTTTATCCTCCATTAGGTTTCCAGCACAGCTAAGCAGGTCACATTCTGTGGCTCAGTCTTTCACCAAAGAAGTGATTCTCTTGCCAGACCATCTAACTACACATGTGCCAAGGCGTAACAAAAAAGCTTGGCTTTTTGAAAATGGACATATAAAATCTGCACTGGAGTTTAGCTGTGACTGGGACTCAGACAAAGTAATGCAGGCAATAAGGACTGCCTTCCAGCCAGTTCTTGAAGGATGCAGGTAAGCATTAGATCCTTTTTTATAAAAAAAAAATAAATTTTTTGTTACTTAGATTATTATACTATTAAAGGTCAACTTTGGGTATTTCCAAAAAGGATCTGGGAGCACCGATCGGATGACTGGATTGATATCTTTTAGAGTTAACAAAAATTAAGCCTTTTAATGTATTGTATTGTATTGTAGTCTGTTAGCCTTAACAAAAATTTCATATACACTATGTTTTCTTCCTCCCCTAGGCTACAGATTTTGCTGGCATGCCACACCAAACTAGTTGAGCCATCACTCACTTCCAAACAGACTTTGAATGGAGACCTTGTGAAAAAACTGTTTCATCAGAAGTCAATTTATGTCAGACCTGACAAGGTCATCTTATGTGAGGACAATGAATCAGTAAGTAATCCTGATCATTTCAGCAAATGTATGTATGTTCATAAAATGAGAGTGAAAAAGGCAAAGATGGATTTTAAACTCCCTTAAACATTGTCACTTGTATTATGTTTTAATACATAATACATAAACATATTACTAATATTTATTATGACATTTTGTTGTCAGTAAAATGAAATGTATTCTCTGTTTTAATTTACAGACATATTCTGATGGAGAGAGTAGCCATACAAGCAGGCAGGATTTCACAGAAACGTTGAATTCTGACAAATGCGGTAAATATTCCTATCTAAAAGTCGCTCCAAATAAACTGTAAATTAAGTTGGTTCAGTGTCTGTTACTTAGTCATCTTAGCCATTGTGTCTTTAGTTAAGTGTCAAGTCTTTGTTAAAATCATATTTAAATTTAGTTTAATATTTTGAGCAGGAAGAAATGTACCCCTAAATACATGAAAAGCAAAAGCTATATATGTGATGAGATGTTATTCAAAAGTTAAACTCCTGTTCTTTGTGTTCTCACAGTTGAAATTTCTAAAGAAGTTCCCTCAGCCATTCCCATTGTTAACGCACAGTCCATGTCTGTTGATGATGAGGTCATCTGGTGCGTTGCAACCCAAGATGTTTGTACTGTTGAATCTTCCATCTCTGCTGACACCCTCACAATGTCCACCAATCCTGCTGTCGTTGCTACTGATGAGGATGAGCCTTACTCCAGTGGAACATCTGCCTTTGTCAGTTACAACACACCTGGCTTATCAGCGGGTTCTTCTGCCAGTGTTACTGGTGACACACGTGTCTTCTCTAGTAACACCTCCAGTGTGTCCAATGGACCTACCCAGCCAAGTTTATCCAGCACATCCTACAGGTATGTGTTTTGTACATGTTTGTATCTTTTAATCTTTTGAGCTATATTGTGCAAAAGTCATGAGCCACCCCTGCTTTCTTTGTATTTTGCTGGAAAAATAGGAAAGAAGCACAGTGATTTACTGAAGGTTACAAAATTCTGTCCAGAAACAGACATGGAAGCGCATTATATTAGAGTATTATATTAGAGTATATATATCTAATATATATATATATATATATATATATATATATATATATATTAGACATGGGTTGCATCCTTCTCCCATATGCTCTTCCGGTATTGCTCCGTCTCCAGCCTTGGTGGTGCTGTTCTCTTATTGTTCCCTTGCCACTGAGAGTACACCTTTGCTGGTTCTGTGGAGAACAGCTGGTTTATTCTCCTGCCTTCGATCTCTCTGGTGTACCTCCTCAAGCGGCTGGCCAAGGCTGTGAGTCTTTGCTTGGCAGTTTCCAAGGCCTCAGGTATGGACAGCTTGCTGTATTTCTTAGGCACCTTATTTGTCGCACCTTTCTGCAACTCTGTTAGTTGGCTAACCTCCCTCCGTGCTACTTTGATCTTGCCCTCTAGCCTCCTTCTCCATGGAGGGTACTGCCCCTTGTCGCTGTTCAACTTGTAGCCAAGCATCTCACTGATCACTGCTGCCGTATTGTAGATCAGCTTGTTAGTGTCGGTAATCGTGGTTGTAGGTATTGCCCGTAGTGCTGCATTAATTAAGTGCAGTTAATTAACTGCATTAATTAAGTGCAGTTAATATATATATATATATATATATATATACATATATATATATATATATATGTGTGTGTTGGGAAGGTTACTTTTAAAATGTATTCCTGTAGTAAAGGGACCTCTGACTAATACGGCGGGGTCCCTGTCGGCTCGTATCCGAAAACTAGCTTTACTTTGTTGTGTGGGTCAACTTTGCCCGTGAGAGACAGAGAGAGGCGTTGAAAGGCTGCTCCAACGGAACTTATTGTTTTCGGAGGAAAACACGAACACGGTGTACAGTCGAGTCTTAATAGCTTACTTACAACTGGGCTCGTCAGGCACTCTTCTTGGCTGCAGTGGTTATTATTATATTTACATGCTTCCAGCTCCCGTTTTTCCTCGATAACAACTCGTACCTTTCCACTCCCCTTTTTCTCCCTCCTCGCGCTCACAGACCCATAACGTGTATGGCAGTCCATTCTCCCTGCAGCACGAACTACACTGGCCATGATGCTACATTCTTTAGAGCTATGCTTGTAGCATTCTGCCTGTTAGCTTAGCACAACAACAACGAAAAGGCGCTCTCTCACCCAGGAAACACACAATCGCAGAGAGATACAGAGAGCGTCGCCCTGTAACCATGGCAACCGTAACGCTGCCGCCTGGAACAACAGAACGTAGCTGTCAAACAAAACCCAAACAGTCCTGACCCGCGACAAAATGAAACAGGAAAGTACCGCAGTGTAATCCATTTATTTCAACAAAGTAACTGTATTCTGAATACCACCTTTTTAAACGGTAACTGTAACGGAATACAGTTACTCATATTTTGTATTTTAAATACGTAACGGCGGTACATGTATTCCGTTACTCCCCAACACTGTATATATATATATATATATATATATATATATATATATATATATATATATATATATATATATATATGTTTACCCCACAAATGTTCAGTTTTTTAACTTACTGATTTGCCATGTTTGTTTGTTTTTTGCTTTGGTTGTTTTAAGTAGTTCATTTAAAGTTATTGTTGCAGTGTCAGTCCTATTTTTGATTTAATGATTTGTTAAATAAACTATTGAAATTAACCTGTTAGTTTAATATTCCTACATTTCCTGGGGTACAGTTCCCCAGGTGACACTGTATGTGTCTTTTTTCCAACTTTTTAGAGTACTGCCACAACCACATGTAAACATGTGGTGTGAGAGGGTTAAAACTCAGTCATTTTTATAACTAAATAGATTAATATATTGCACTGCAGTACTATAACGCTGTTTATATTACAGAACAACTATAATGTACAGCTTAGATCACTGCTGATATTGTTTTGAGGCATTTGAATGTCTAAATAAAAAATTTGACATTTTGTGCCTATCGCAGTTCTTTTGATAGTATCAGTGATTAAATAAAAACTATTCAGATTAGAAAATGCATCAGTGTGACAGCACTGTTGCCACAAGAAGAATGCAGCTCTAGTGACCTTATTCCCTAAACATAGCTGCGAAATTAATATAAGAGTGATGTCGTACTTCAGGTAATCATTTTGTCACACTCTGATAACCACAGAGGAAGGGTGGCTCAGCTGTGCAATGAAAGTGCTGAATTTGGTTAATCTATTCTTCACTGTTTTTGTATCAAGCAGAGTTTGAAGCAGTCACCTCTCATCAACACCTTGCCTATCAAGGGGGTGGAGAAGGTAAGTCGTGCTTCACTGTCCAGACTTTCCTCTGCCCTCAAATGAGGATATTGCAGTTAATAAACATGCTGTTTCCCTAACAACGTTTCTGTAATAGGGGGTGCATTGCTGTAGTACAGAGCCTGAGCGCATTAAAGGCACAGGAATCAGGATCAAACTAACTTTGTTGTTCATTATCTTTGCTAACCAGATGCCCCCTACAGCAAGCAGCTTTGATGTCAGCTAATTATAATCATATAATCAATCATGTGATTCACGTTTTCAGAATACCGTTTATTTCTCAAATTTTCCTACATAAATTTACACACATGAAGTCAAGAGAAAAAATGTTAAAGTAACAAAAGTCATAATTTCTAATTAATGCACACATTTTGCAAATTGCTCATTTATTTTATTTGGCTTCTGTCTTTCTAAAGTACTGCTATGGAAGTGTTGTGAGCAGCCTGATCACATTCATTTCCTTAACATTGCAGTACTTGTGATTATTTATAGCTCAGTGGGCTTTGGTTTTTGACAAAAGTAAAGGCTATACCATCCTCTGGGTGGCAATCTACTTCAGTTTGGGTAATTTAATTCAGATTGTGTTATTAACCTTTTAAGCCCCAAGAGGTTAATAACACAATCTGTTACATTTTGAGCTTCCTGCTCGAAAATGTAATGCCCAAATTTAATTTAATAATTCTCTGCAATTACAAACTCTGTCCTTACAATCTTGGTATCGAAATAAAGCTAACACTTGTGAGATTTCATCAGACGTGTAAGTATTGAAGCAGATATTACTGTGTCAAAGTTACTGAGACTGGAACACAGAAAAAGTAAGTAGATTTTATCCTCGTCTAATTTTTTATTTTTAGCATATAACCCTTTTAAAAATGTGCCTCAGTTCACATTTGATTCCAGAAATTCAGTAACCAATATATAAACATCATCTGTGCAAAGAGTTATGTTTCTAAAGTGAAACAGTGAAAAATTACAGGCCTGTCAATACATGAATATCCAGACGTTGTACAAAAATGTCCAATTTTGGCACACAATTGGACATCATACCAGTTGAATTTTTTTAGGTATTAAAGAGAATCAGAATCAGAATACTTTATTGATCCCTAGGGGAAATTATTTTTCGTTACAGTGCTCCATTATAAACAAACATTAACAAAGACAGATAATATGCTAACTAAGAATAGCACAATATATACAGGCATATATATACATAAAAGTTACTTATTAATAAGTAGCTGAAAAAGAATATGTGCAAGAAGGGTGCAGCTGTTGCAGTAAACAGTGTGTTAAGTGGATGAGCTGTACAGGGAGATGGCCACAGGCAGGAATGATTTCCTGTGTCGCTCAGTGGTGCTTTTCGGTAATCTGTCTCTCACTGAACGCGCTCCTGTGACTGACCAGCATGTCATGGAGTGGGTGCTGGTCAGTCACAGAAGCAGAAATTAATTAATTTTATTAATAGGCCTAAAAATGCTTTTTATTAAATATATTTTTTGAAGAATTAACCACACAATTACATGGCAATGGCCCTTTTCTGCCGTGCGCATGGAGAATTTAATTGGTCTCTGGCCCTTTAAAATCAGAGGGGCTGTAACTTTGGTTTCTTTTGGTCAATTTGCGTGATGACACCTGAAACTTGGTGTGTGGAGTCAGTGATAGCTCTGGAAGCTCACCAGCCTGTCTTTAGCCGGTGTTCTGGGAATCCATCCTACCTGACAAACCATCCTACCCATTGTTTCTATGCATGCGCACAAGGCAAGGCAAGGCAAGGCAAGTTTATTTGTATAGCACAATTCAACAACAAGGTGATTCAAAGTGCTTTACAGAGACATTAGAAACAAGAACAAATAAAAAGCATGATTTAAAATTGAATAAAACAAGCAAATAAACTAACTAACTAATTAACAAACAAACAAACAACAGTATATAAAATCAAAACAGATAAAATCAGAACAGTAGATAAAATCAGTAGTTAAATGTAAGTTTTGAAATTTAAGCTTAAAGTGTGGATTTGGTGCTTTATTCAAATGCAGCTGAGAACAGGTGAGTCTTCAACCTGGATTTAAATAAACTGAGTGTTTCAGCTGATCTGAGGCTTTCTGGGAGTTTGTTCCAGATATAAGGAGCATAAAAGCTGAATGCAGCTTCTCCGTGTCTGGTTCTGACTCTGGGAACTGATAAAAGACCGGATCCAGATGACCTGAGGGATCTGGATGGTTCATACTGGGTCAGGAGGTCATTGATGTATTTTGGTCCTAAACCATTCAGAGCTTTATAGGCCAGCATCAGAACTTTAAAGTCTATCCTCTGACGGACAGGCAGCCAGTGTAAGGACCTCAGAGCTGGACTGATGTGGTCCACTTTTTTGGTCTTAGTGAGGACTCGAGCAGCAGAGTTCTGAATGAGCTGTAGTTGTCTGACTGATTTTTTAGGTAGACCTGTAAAGATGCTGTTACAGTAATCAAGCCTACTAAAGATGAATGCATGGACTAGTTTTTCCAGGTCCTGTTGAGACATCAGATCTTTTATCCTTGATATATTCTTGAGGTGATAGTAAGCTGACTTTGTTATTGTCTTAATGTGTTTTTCTAAGTTTAGGTCTGCATCCATCACTACACCCAAATTTCTCGCCTGGTTTGTGGTTTTTAGATGTATAGATTGAAGTTCTCTGGTGACCTGTAATCGTTTTTCTTTGGCGCCAAAGACTATTACCTCAGTTTTGTTTTTGTTTAGCTGGAGAAAATTGTGGCACAACCAGTCATTGATTTCCTCAATGCATTTACCAAGAGCCTGTACAGGGCCTCGGTCTCCTGGTGACATTGTGATATATATTTGTGTGTCATCTGCATAGCTGTGATAGTTTATTTTGTTGTTGTTTATAATCTGTGCCAGTGGGAGCATGTAGATGTTAAACAGAAGGGGTCCCAAGATGGAACCTTGGGGAACTCCACATGTGATACTTGTCTGCTCAGATGTGAAGTTACCTATTGATACAAAGTATTTCCTGTTTTCTACGTATGTTTTGAACCAGTTTAGTACAGTTCCTGAAAGACCTGTCCAGTTCTCCAGTCGTTTGAGTAATATGTTGTGGTCAACTGTATCAAATGCTGCACTGAGATCCAGTAAAACTAGGACTGACATTTTTCCACTGTCTGTATTCAGACATATGTCATTAAACACTTTGGTCAGAGCGGTTTCAGTGCTGTGGTTCTGTCTAAAACCTGACTGGAAGGCATCGTAGCAATTATTCTGTTTTAAGAAGTAACTGAGCTGTTGGGAAACTGCTTTTTCAATGATCTTACTTAAAAACGGGAGATTTGAGATCGGCCTGTAGTTGTTCATTTGTGTCTTGTCAAGATTGTCCTTTTTCAGTATAGGTTTGATTACAGCAGTTTTTAGTGATTCTGGAAACACACCTGATAATAAAGAAAAGTTGACGATCTGTAACAGGTCTGACTCTAAAGTCTTTGAGACCTTTTTGAAAAAACTTGTTGGCAGGACATCTAAACAGCAGGAGGAGGAGTTCAGTTGACCTAAGATGTCCTCCAGGTCTTTGCTGTTAATAGGTTGAAACTGTTTCATGGTGTTTAAACAGTTTTTTGGTGGACACAGTACATATCCTGGATCTGCTGTTGATGTACCAATTGCTTGTCTAATTTTTTGGATTTTTTCAGTGAAGAATTTGGCAAAGTCATTGCAGGCCATGGTCGAATGAAGTTCAGCTGCCACTGACACAGGAGGGTTTGTTAGCCTGTCAACTGTAGAAAATAAGACCCGAGCATTATGGCTGTTTTTAGTGATGATGTCAGAGAAGTAGGACCTCCTTGCATTCCTCAGTTGTAAATTATAATTGTGAAGTTTCTCTTTATAAATGTCATAATGAACCTCGAGGTTTGTTTTTCTCCATCTGCGCTCAGCTTTCCTACACTCTCTTTTTTCTTTTTTCACCAGTGTGGAGTTTCTCCATGGAGACTTTTTCCTTCCAGAGATAACCTTCACCTTAATGGGAGCAATAGTGTCCATTACATTTAACATGTTAGCATTGAAGCTATTGACGAGCTCATTGACTGACCCTCTGGGCAGGTCAGGTGTTAATGGGAAGACCTGGTTAAAAATTGCACTACTGTGTTCAGTTATACACCGTTTTGTGATCACTGTTGTTGATATATTTGTGTGGGCTGAGATTTTACTTTCAAAGAAAACACAGTAATGATCAGACAGGCCCACATCAGACACAGTAACCTTTGAAATGCTCAGGCCTTTGGAGATCAGTAGGTCAAGAGTGTGTCCTCTATTATGTGTGGCCTCTGTTACATGCTGAGTCAGCCCAAAGTTGCCCAGAGTGTTACTCAGGTCTTTAGTCCCTTTGTCCTGAGGGTTGTCCACATGAATGTTAAAATCCCCAGCAATAATTACACAGTCAAAATCAACACAGATCACAGACAGCAGTTCACTGAGGTCATTAAAAAAGTCTGTGCAGTATTTGGGAGGCCTGTAAACATTAAGAAACACAACTTTGGATGGGGCCTTCAGCTGTAAAGCCACATATTCAAAAGACTGAAAACTTCCAGGAGATAGCTGCTTACATTGAAATGATTCATTAAATAAGACAGCAACCCCTCCTCCTCTCCTGCTCGCCCTGACCTCACTGATAAAACTGTAGTTAGGAGGGGTCGTCTCGATGAGAACAGCTCCACTGTTACTTTGGTCCAACCAAGTTTCAGTTAAAAACATAAAATCAAGGCTGTGCTCAGTGATTAAATCATTAATTAAAAATGTTTTCCCAGCTAGAGATCTAATGTTTAATAAAGCCAACTTAAGTGTTTTAGAGGTATTACTTGTCCCCTCATGTTTGGGAGCAGTCTGTGGCACACAAGGTATGTTTACTATGTTTAAAGATCTTTTAGAGTGCAGCTCTCTGTGTTTTGACCAGGCCACATGTCTCCTGTCACCTAAAAGTACAGAAATTTTAAAACCTTCTAGTAAACAGGGTCCCAGCTTCTCCTGGGAAAAGTCATCACTGCCATAATCCTCACAGCCCGGACCCTTCACATATCACATATCAGACTGCGGAGACAGGGCATGAAGAGGAACTAAGGGGGGCGAGGCTGGGCAATGTGACTTCGATTGCTCTGTTGAGGGTGGGGCTCGATGGTGAACCTTTGGCCGCTCTGGTGGGGGGTTTATGGGGGACAAAAAGGGATTGGGACGGGGGGTAGATCTGAGCCCAGCATTGACCCGCTCCATCATCTCCTCAGTGAATTTCAGGTGTGGGGAGGAGGGAGAAAGGGAGGGGGAGGAGGGTGATGGCCTGTCAGGGGTTTGGGGGACTGGGGAAGGTCGTGGTCCCTTGTCCTGGTCGTTGGTGTTGTTGAGAGAGTTGGAGGCAAATAGGGACCCCTCTTCTTGCCTTAGATGTCTCTCCTTTCTGAGGCTCTTCCTCAGATGCCATGGATGTCTCTCCTTTCTGAGGCTCTTCCCGGGTGGGGGCAAATGGAGCTCCTCCTCAAGGTTTCTGCTGGGCTTTGTCTGTTCTTGGAGTACTGTTTGTTCCTCTTTATGAGATAACTCCTCGTTTATCTCAGCCTTGGCACCAAGCACGGATGGATGACGTATGGAATAAAACAAGTTGGAGGTGAACAGTTTCACCCCTGACTTGTTAAAATTAAATCCATTTGCTTTGAACAGATGCCTGCGTTCCCAAAAAATATTAAAGTTGTCGATAAAATGCACTGAGTGGTCAGCACATGCTGATATAAGCCATTTATTCAGTGTAAACAACCTGCTGAATCTCTCGTCTCCTCCTCTGACCGGCGGTACAGGTCCGCTGATGAATACAGCTGCATTCAGAGAGTTTACAGTATTTAATAATCCAGTAAAGTCCCGTTTCAGAACCTCTGACTGTTGTTTGGACACATCGTTTGACCCTGTATGCAGAACAATGTTTGTCACAGTTGGATATTCATCTGCAATTTGAAGAATTCTCTCCTTCAGGTTGTTGACCATATCGTTAGGAAAGCAAAAGAAATTCAGCGGCGAATCTTCCTACCTTTGTGAATATAAGCTAAAAAACATACTCTGACGGGTAAAATTAAGTGCCAAACCATCCTACCTTTGTAAATGTGACGTACAAGCATACTTTAACAGCTAAAATTAAGTGGCAAATCGTCCTACCTTTCTGAATATGAGCTAGAAGCATAATTTTACAGCTAGAATTCAGTGGCAAATCATCTTACCTTTGTTAATAAGAGCTAGAAACATACTCTGACGGGTAAAATTACGTGCCAAACCATGCTACCTTTGTGAATGTGACCTACAAGCATACTTTAACGGGTAAAATGAAGTGGCAAACCATCCTGGCTTTATGAATGTGAGCTACAAGCATACTCTGATGAGCAAAGTTAAGTGGCACGAAGTCTGGAGAATTTCTGGTTTGGTTTTGTTTGTTTAGCGGTCTCCTGCGCATTTACGTAACAGCTCGTTTAAGGGAGGGAAGACGATATCACATAATTTATTTGAGATATTGACACTATATTCACTTAACAACTCAGTAGCTTTTCATGGGAATAGCAATCTAGTTGTCAGAGACCATCAACAAATAATAAAGTCAAGCTAGCAGCTGTAGCAATAATACCTTTATCCAGCGGTCTCTTAGGAATATAATTCTGAAACCTGCCATGAATCATTTCGGTTATTATTGCAGATTTTAAGTTGAGAGTAAATTATAGCACGAGCTTAGAAAATAATGTTGTGAAAAATAAATCAAATATAAAATTGATCACAAACCGTCCCAAGAGAAAATCCAAGCATACTCTGCATTGTCTTGTTAGGATTTATTGACCTTGTTCAGTTAAACGCTACAAAAAAACTGGTTTTGTGACTCATGTCACTGATTCAGTTATTTAGTTTTGACTATGTAAAGCACCACACTGGATTTTAAATCAAACAAACACTAAATGATTAAAAAGCATGCTTGGACCTTTAATTCAAGGTATTTCACAGGTAATCTGTCATGAGTCATTTGGACAAATGTGTTGTTCTAGATTGCAACAGGAGAAAGTATATTATGGCATGAACTTATAAAAATACTTTTGTGGCAATTAACTAACATCTGATTCTCTAAGAGGCAATCGAAACAAAATCCACAAAGCCTTCATACAATTTATTGACCTTGTTGAGATAAGCTATACATGAAACCTGGTTTTGTGATTCCTATCAGTCTACAGTGCAGGTCACTGAAACACTTATGGCCTGTCTTATTGTAGCCTGACCAAATGATTCTGAAGGCAGGTGAAAGATTAAATAGTCATTCAGTCAAATGTCATTACTGACCTTCAACACCCACATATAGATTTACAATGTTCATCAAGTAGAAGAGGGATCAATAGATAGATTCTCTCCAGAAACACTAAACTGAGTGACAAATTTCAAGGTCACGCTATTTTTATTGTATGTTACAGAGGACATACGAAGGACAAAACGAAAGTATTCTTAATGATGCTTCTCATCACACATGCTTTGTAATCATCGCTTCATTTTATTTTTTTTAATCAAAAAATGGGACAAAGGTAGGTGAGGTGAACTGATTCTTTGTTGTATTGAGCTGAGAAGTAAAGAAACAGCTTCAGAAAGGACAGGGAAAAAGGCTTAATTCCATCTGTCGTCCAATCAGGCGCCTCTGCTGTTTGCGTGCCGGTCTCATTTCCCGGTCACAAATTCAATCCAACCAGAGCCTCTGCCTCTCTCGGGCACAGGCAGCTAGGTTGTTACTTTGAATATGTGTATTTTTTCTCATTTTAAGGAAGTCACCAGGTTCAAATTGATTCTCTGATACAAATACTTTGGAAAACAGACGGGGAATGAACCATCAACAAGTATGGTGGCTGGAGGTACTGTGCTTTTTTTCGGTTGATTTTTTCCTGCTTCTCACAGAACGCAGTACTATATGCAAAATAGTGTTTTAGGTTTATTGAAAGCTTTACTCCTACTTTTGTCTAAAAAGTGTACAAGAAAACAAAATACACTGATGGTGACTTTCTAAGGTGATAATAAAGTTATTGTAAAAAAAAAGTCACCAGGTCTGCAATCAGCAATTATGTACCAACTCAAATAAATATTTTTTAAAATGTAGTTTATAGAATAGAAAAAACATATTTGGAAGTACAAAAAGAGTCTGGTGGGCTAGGGTTGCCAAATTTTATCTTTTACTACTGGGCGGCTAATATCACCAAATTATTGCACTGGAAATATGTTTATGAGAACAGCGAGGGTGAGGCTTGGGTAAAAATGGAACTGATGTCTAATCCACTTCCCCTCCTAACCTCATCCCTAGCTCTAAATCAAAAACAGAAAATAACAAATTCAGTTGTAAGAACATCTATTAAAATATGGCTTCAATTCAGAAGGCACTTCTGTTTGCAACAGGTTAGTAATTTTTTCCCTGTTGCTTTTAACCCTTTTTTTTGCCATCCATTTCAGATATAGCATTCCAAATTTGGCATAATAATGGTTTGAAGTTTTTTTACAATTTATTTTCAGGAGAAACTTTTAACACCTTTGACGCTCTGATGAGAGATTACAATATACCAACCTCACATATGTTTAGATACCTGCAAATACGAAGTTTTGCAAAAACATTGTTTCCTTCTTTCCCCTACCTACCTCCTAAAAATCAAGTGGATACCATTTTGGAAATGGATCCTTTTGGCAAAAGGAGAATCTCCGTCATATACAAACTGATACAGAGCTTAAGGCCTATTACTTGGGAAAAAACTAAAAATAATTGGGAAAAAGACATTGGGGTGGATTTATCTGATGATGAGTGGAGATCTTGTTTGAATCGTATACATACTTCCTCCCTTTGCATTCGCCATGGTTTAATTCAGTTTAAAATTCTTCATCGTCTTCATTATACAAGAGAAAGGCTTTCAAAATTTTTCCCAGAAGCCGATCCTGCCTGTCCCAGGTGTGGACATAATCCAGCAAATGAGGGTCACATGATGTGGTCTTGTCCGAACCTGGATAATTACTGGGGAAATATATTTAAAGCATTATCTCATATCAGTGCGCAGAATTTAGTGCTTGATTTCCGCATTGGCATTTTTGGAGTTATGCCATCTCAATACAAAATTAGTAAATCTCAGGAAAATGCCATAGCGTTTGCTACATTGCTTGCCCATAGACTTATTCTATTCCACTGGAAGTCTGATAAGGCTCCTTCATATGGTTAAAGGAGGTGCTTTGGAACGTGCGACTTGGAACCCATTTATTGACTATATAAAAGCGTATTTTCCAGATGTGTGACATACATTTTTTGTTTGTTTTGTTCTGTTTCTCTTTACATGAGCCTCGGGTGGGGAGGGAGGGGGGGTTTCTCTTTTTTTTTTTGTATAATGGCATTCATTATGTATTGTGACCATGATTTGTGAAAAAAAAATTTTTAAAATAGAAATTTAAAAAATAAAAAAATAAAATGTAGTTTAATCACAAGAAACAGCAATAAATTCATATCCAGTCATTATTTCTGACCCAGTTCTCACTCAGGCACAAACAAAACAAGGTAGTTTCATTGTTTTTTAAAAAAATTTTTATATCATAAGTATTTATAGTCACTCATCAAATACCCTCAGATAACTGTATCCAAAAATTCTGCGCTGACAGTGTATTCCTTACTCAAAACTGAGTCTTAAATCATCAGCATGTTAAAAAACACTTCACTTTGTAGAAATTAATAATGTTAAATCCTAGCAGAATGGTGCTACGATGATGAAGGATCGTGATTGGGTATTAAGCTTTCAGAGGAAAGTGGAGGTCAAGTCTGCCTACTGTCCACTGTTGCTTAATGAGCTAGTATTGAGCAGCTTTCAACACCGCCAACTGAAAGATTCCTTTTCCATTTTCTTATTAGATCTATGATATCATTAAATGCATATAATGACAATATTTCAAATTATACTGGATACTACATATTTGTAAAATAAAATTATGATTTAATCTATTAGTATTTTGTATTCATATTGCAAAATAAGTTTTTGTATCTATTTCTGCCCCATTTGAGGTGCTGTAGCAAAGACTGTAAACTTGAAGGAAAAATAATAGTCACAGGGAAAACAAAGCCCTTTATCTAGCTTTCTTTTTCCACTGGGAAACAGAACTGTTTAATAAAAGTAAGGCTTAAAGGGAACCAGTCTAATCATCAATTGTACCGTTCTTTGGCCACTATTATGTGGTTAGCATTTCCTGCACATCATAAGCTCTAAACTAAAAAACTTGTCTGTTGCACTGTCTTTTTACAGTGAGAACAGTGACATTCTGTCATGAAATCCAGGAGATGGAAAGCAGACTGGGTTAACAAAAGGCCAGACATTTATTAAGGTGATGCAAAAGTCCAAACCACAATCGAAACCGTCACAGGGGTACATGGAGGAGAAACAATCTGGGAAGAATAACAGATGCTGTGACAAAGAGTGAGGGGAAGGCAGGACTATTTATGCCCATGGGGTAATCAGGGAAGTGGGGACAGCTGTGGAGAGCAAGACATGAATGCAAAGAATCAAGACATTCACAGGAAAGGAAGGAAGACTGACTACCATAATAAAACACGAACCAGCTTAAAGGATAACTCGTAAGCACAGAGACAAACTACACTGGCCTGAAGGAATACGGAGGAATCTAAACACCAATAAACCGCAGAAACCTTAAGCAACACTCAGTTACAAATCAACTGCATAATGGCACCAATACTAGTTACATACAAATAAACCATCAAGTAATAAAGAATGAAGAAAAACTATGAATACAGAATCGTACCCAATCACAAACTAGAACGCAAAACTCAAAGGAACTCACACCGCAACATGATGCAGAACGAACCTGGGAGAAGTTTGATTAATAAACCTAAGACTGATCTGCTCTGAAATACAGAAACCAAAGCTTTAAAAATATAACAAAGGAATCAAATTCACTGTGGAATAAAATGAAACACCTTCACTCAAACATCTAAACTATAATCTAAATACAGGAGGAACCTAAACCACAGACGGAGGGCCACATATGCAACCCACTTTGATCTTAAGTGGACCGGACTGGTGAAACTACATGAAAAATGTGCAAAATTACAGAAAAATGATATGAATGATAGTTCATAGACTTTGCATAGACTTTCCTGTAATTATAAATTATACAGTTTTTGGAATTTTTTATTTACTGTGGAATAATAATTAAAAAAAAAAAACAGGAACTTAACTGTTTTCCAGTCTTCTTAACTGGACTCAAATCTGGCCCACGGGCCTTATCTTTGTCACCCACCCTAAAAAGCAACTCTGTCTTCTAAATTCAAAATGTGGCAAAACCCAAATACTGAAAGTTGCAAATTTAAATCCAAAAAGCCCTAAAGGGATATATTATACAAATAAATTATCAGTGATCAGTTCTAGGCACTGATTCTTAATGACGAGTTCTAGGTATTATTAAGTAATTAAAGGATTTTTTTCCTCTATTATGCTTTGTTCAGACTGTGTTCTTAAGCTGATGGCACCATGACCTAGGTCATAACGGTGAACTTGTGTTATCTTTCTAAAGGTTGTTTCTCATAATCTAAAAAGGTTTTGTCATTTGTTGAATTCTCCCAATTCTTTCATCTTTGGGCTGAAGGAAGGACAACACTCGGTGTATAAATGCTCAATCAACAATCATTTTATTTCATACAATTCTCATTATTCCATACAACACTTTTGCGCATTAACCATCCGGAGGGGAGATGAGCGCGGGAGGGTGTCCGCCTGATCTCGACGTGTCTGAGCGTTGCTCACATTCTTATAGCTTCAGCCCCCCTCCAAAGTCATAAAACCTAAACATCCACATTCTTTCTCTCTTTCAGTGAGCCTAAGTTATGACCTTGGCTTCCTGTTCAGTATGTTCTGTTCTTTTCTAATCAGACAAATAAGGACATGATTCTCTGAAAACAATATTTCTTATAACAGCAGTAACATGCATCATAAAACAATATCATTCATTCACAATAAATCAGCAGTCTAATGTAATACAAATCAGTTTAATAAATGTAATAGTTATCACCTTCTTCTAGGTCAGGAGAATAATGCAAACTAAAACTACATAATGATTTCACAATCTTTAATTAGGGGTATAATGTGGCATAAGATAATATAATAATCTCACACATTGTAAATTCAGTAAAAACTTCTTTGTTTCATCCAGAAATGTTAATCAAATATGCATTTTCATTTTTTACCAGACAGTAAATAAAATAAGTAAATAAATAATAAATAATTTAATTTGAAAAAGCACACATTCTGCAGCAACAAGCGTAAATAGAAAATAGAAAAATGTGAAACTGTTAAATGATTGAACGAGTGGAACAGACTTCCCCAATATGACATTGTCTGCTTGGCAGTCCTGATATACTTCAGGAAAGATTGCCGTGTCAAATGACTCAGCATGGTGTCTCCTGCTTGAGTAAGAGAGTGCATGGATGTGTGTGGGAGGGTGGAGGGAATCCATAAAGTGAGAGGGACAACAAGATCAGCTATTGATGTGGAACCTTGCCTTCCAGTTTTATTCAGGTGCAGTCAGTCTGTTAGAAGCTACTGAGCTGGGGGCAATTATTGATCACACTCAGTAATCAGTGACTGGAAATGATAAATTAGGACTGTGAATGCAGAGATAGCTGTCATTAAATGTGACTTTATTACACCCAGGAAAAAAGGAGATTACGTTTGCCTCCTGCAAATGATTTGCAGTCTTTTTTAAGTTTTTTCTTTCTTTCTTTTTTTTTTTAAAGTTTTTAAAATGTAATAATCAGTTTTATTATCACCGGCTTGTCAGCTCCATGCAGTGAGCTCAGTATGAATATGAATTGGGTGCAATTGAGTCTAGTACCAGTTGTCCTGTCCATCAGAACTGGATGCCCCAAACTTGTCAGTTCTTTTTACCACTGTTGGCACGTTTTTCCTGTTGCTGCACATTACATAACAATGAACTCAAACTACCAGTAGAGCTTTTGCACACTTGTCAAATCCAAGTATTTAAATGATAATAAAACAATCCTGTTAGCTAGAAACCTGAAAACTTGGGCTGATAAGAAGTATTGATAAAGTCTATCCATCCATTCTCTTCTGCTTATCCTTTTCAGGGTTGCGGGGGGCTGGAGCCTACCCCAGCTGTCTTAGGGCGAGAAGCAGGGTACACCCTGGACAGGTCGCCAGCCTGTCGCAGGGCTAACACATAGACACAGACAACCATTCACACTCAGATTCACACCAATGGGCAATTTAGAGTTACCAATTAACCTATCCCCACTAATTGTATGTCGTTGGACTGTGGGAGGAAGCCAGAGTACCTGGAAAGAACCCAAGCAAACACGAGGAGAACATGCAAACTCCACACAGAAAGACCCCGGCCTGATGCTGGAATTAAACTCTTGCTGTGAGGCAATAGTGCTAACCACCATGCCACCGTGCATAATGTTTGCCATTCTCATCAACCTCACTCCAAATCCCAGTTCTGCTGCTTGGACTGCATGCTACTTGACCAGAACAAATAACAAGCAGACAAAGTTAGCAGACAGTGAAAGAGCGAAAAGTTAAATCTGAAAGACTAGAAAGAAAGGCTAACACGTATTAAGGTTGAATAAGTTCATTTAAATGAATCTTTCATTATTTCCAGTCATGGGATGGAGATACTTGCTCAGTATCATGAAAATAGGTACCCGATGGCCTGTGTCATCAGCGCATCCCCTATTCTTCTCATCCCTGTGATACATTCAAGGTGTAGATGTAAAAAAAAAAGTTGCCGTTAGCTAGCTACTTCAGCATCTAGCTAGCTACTTCAGCATCTAGCTAGCATTACAGAACTGAAGTAAACATAAACTCAGTAAGGTAGGGTTTTGTTTTTTTAGTTTTTTAGGGTCATGTAATTTCAGTAATAACGTTTTAAGCGGTTTAACAAACAGACAAACAGTTTCTGTACAGCTTATTACAAAATGTGTCTGCTAGCTAAATGTACAGTATGCTAATGTGCCTCACTCAGAGATGGAGAAAGACTTAAGAAAGTGAGGAGAGTTTATTTTCAAAGGTAAGGACTGTTCAGCATGTGAAACGTCATGAAATGAAGGAGACGGGAAACTGGAAATTTAAGTCCTACTTAGTCTAACTCATTGTAGGTTTTTAAATACAATGTTGGGTCCACATATTGTGTGTTGTTATGTTTTTGTAAAATGTGTTGTAAAACAAATTTAAGGATACTAATTTTGTGGTATTTAGAGGTTGCATGAAAATACTGCAGAAGAAAGTGTGTTACAGCTTAATGCGGGCTAAAACAGTTAGCTTGCCGTGCTGTGGTGAAGTTTGCCTTATGCACTCTGTTGGATCGGATGTGGTCTTCATGCTCGATGTTAGGTCACATTAGGCATAGCAGGTAATGGTGCTGATTAAATTAACTACCTGAATTTCTACATTTCTACATTTTTTTTATATTTCTGCTGTTTTTCCACTTTCTTTTCTCTAACATATTATATGAAACTAAATCTAATATTCACCAACACTGACATAAGAGCTTGAACCTTAATTTCATATAACAAACCTCAAAATAAGCATGTATAAGGGAAGAAGGGAGCTTATACCTCAATAATGAAAGCACTGTTGTATGTATGTGGGCATACATGTTTTTATTGGTTTGCCTCTGTACACGACCACACCTCAGCTATAAATTTAACAAAAGCAGTATGAAAATGGAATTACATCCATTTTCATACACAGTCCCCCATTTTTTTTAACTCACCGAATTCTACCTTTTACACTTGCTTTATAGTGTCTAGGCTTTATACATCAGCCATGTAGCTTCTAACAAATTAATATGTGACTTTTTTCTAAGTAAATCTTTTCCCCCACATTGCACTGTTACATGTTCTGGTTCCCCCATGTGCCACATCCCACTTTAACCTCTGATAACAAGCCAAATTTAATACCAAACGAATCATGGAAGAAAAAACGTAAAGACAACAAACAGAAACATAGATAGATATGGGGATAAATGCAAGGGAGGGGACGTTTTTCTAACCACAACTCTTGAAGTAAGTGGCTGATGTTCAGAGGGTCCCTGAAGAGACGATGTGATTTAATCAATGAATGTGGGATCAACGACACTAACAAATGTTAACTGACTGATGTCAGGGTTACGCAGTTGTTCATTTGTCTTCCTAGATGTTCTCAGACATGCAGGTCACAGGACTTAAGTGGTGACCCCATGTTCTTTGAAAAGTAACCATGCACACCGAGGAAAGAAAAAGCAAGCATGCCTGTTCAGCTTCCGACATGCCGTTTTCAGCATCATTATCTCAGTGCATTTCTTGTAGAACAGAAAGAAAACATTTCCTCAGAATAATTCATGCAGTTGCATATACAGAAAATCCTGTTTTTCCTTCAATTTAGTAAAAATTCAATATTTTCTAAACCCACAGTATGGACAGTCCCAAGATTACAGACAGTGGGTCAGCATCATCTGTGGTCATAACCGTTTCTGGCAATTTCCTGAATTGTGGGTTGGAGTAAAATGCGGTGACAGTTTGGTCTCCAATCAGGGTTCATGGCAGAAGAATTAAAGTCGATAGTTGGGGGGTGAGGCAGGTGAGGTGACTCAAGGCTAAGGCCTGACCTTGGGGCTAAGCAGTGATCTTCTGTACGTGTCATCCTGGCATTACTGATATGACGTGTTGTTTGTGTGTCGTGTGCGATGTGTGAAAAACAGGTCATGGCACCTATTTTTCAACCTAGAAATCTCTTACTTGTCCAACTAATTCTCCAAAGTATCCAAAGTTTTTTTTATATACTATTACTATCAAATGAAAGAGCAACAAATACAAACATAATGGATAATGCAGTAATATTCAAACCCTCCAAAAAGAGACAGTCGATGTCTAAAAGTTAATAGGATTATTTATCTCTTTTCTACTCTGCGTAAATGTGCTCCCATATCCTGCAATTACATTTGACAGACTTCAGAAAGCCTCTTATCAAACTTTACGACATATTTGTATCCCAGTGACAAGGTTATAGGTGCTCCAGTGTCTTGGTATTAAATTTCACTCTCGTAAAAGCATTTGGGAATACAGATGACTTCTTTCTCTGTCAACCTGGGCCTGTGACTAATGCTGACTATAGCCTGACTATGCCTGGGTGTTTAGGATATCGGGCTGGATGCTGTGCATCCGTTAAATGAATGACAGGTTAGGAAATGGTATTTCCTGGATCATGTAATAAAAAGAAACATTGATAAAATATGCAGTCCAATGGTATCTGTATGCTTGTGAATCCATCTCTTGACAATATCTACATCTGATAGTGACTGAATCAGGATATCGATTGCCCTATAATATATGACGCCTCTGCCTAAGCCATTGATTACTGTCTCAGCTGGAACATACATCCATGGATAAAATATACGATCATCCACATATTAATTATACTTCCTCTTCTACCTCCTCCTCCTAGCAGTAAGTCATGTCACAGCCACAGGACATCACACAATGTCAATCAATAACATCAAACAGCTGCTTCTGAGGTCATTAATATTAACTAGACATTCTTTTACCAGACATAAAGTGAAGATTTACTCTTCCTAATATTCTTTTTTCTTACCTCTAACAAGAACTCTTTGTTGGAAGTGACACATCACAAATAGGTGCCAAATTCCACTTCTCTTAAACAGGTTGGGTGGTGCCGCTCATAAACTGCACCAGAAATGAACACCACGAGTTTTGTTTGGCAAGGCTGAGTCACTAAATTTCCCCTTGGTGAATTTCATTTCCCTTGTCAGCATTGCAAACAAAATGACAGCTAAGCATCTCATATACCAACAGCAAACTGCAAACAGCAGCAATTTTTTAAAACATCCTTTAGATGGGTGCAGTTTTGATGCGGTGGCGTGTTGCTGACCGACCGTGATGCTGCCTTCATGGTCATTATAAACGTGTCTGGCCTCTATGCGTGTTAAAAAAAACTGTAAATGTTTAAAAATGACCTTTAATTGAACACGGCCGTCTGTAAGTTGAGGAAAAGCAAGTGGCAGGCAACTCCCAGGTTTACCAATTTAACAGAATATCCAGCTTCAACGCTAAAGTGATGAATATTACAAACAGATTGGCTATATCATTCACATGAAGAGTGATCCTGTCCCAGGTGATGAGGAGGGGTGGACTGTACATCAATCATGTCTCCGCCTGCTGCTGAAAAAGGATTTAGTCCCAAACTCAAGATGTCTGAGATAGGAGCTGGTCGGCAGTGTTTATGACTAGTGGCCACATATAAAACAGGTGGAGGTGGGAGGGTGGGATAATTGACATGTCACTCATGAGATAGTGCCTCATCTTCTTTCGCTCCTGTGAAGTTCAGAGATTTATGATGGAGTGATTCACAGGCATTTACAGGCCTGCCCGTCATGCCCCTACTTTACGGGAGATAGCCTCTCAGTAGTTTGCAGTCCTGAGAGATTGGAAGACAGGCATTACTCTGCACATGCAACAACAGGCAACATGCCCTTCTGTCCCTGAGACAGTGCCAGTCCTCAAAGAAGGTGCAAGGCTTTTCAGAAAGACACTCACCTCTATCTAAAATGCCATTTCAGTCTACCTTGTTAATGGCAATAAGACAACCCTCAAGTAGATGGGAAACTTTCCAAGCATGTACTCTGCCCTTTGACCTTTTGCTCTCGCTCTCTCTCACTAACAGTGTTTCATTAAGTAAGCATAAACAAGCGTCCTTTGCAATCACAACAGCACAGTTGTTTTAATGTGACGAGTAGTTTTTGGCAAGTGAGCGTCTGCTGACATTATGTCCTTGTTTGAGATGCAAAATAAATCAGTTATTGATTAATGGCAAGATTTATGGTTGCAAGCAACATTCTGCAGTCTGTTTAAGTGAGAAGTCCACTTGATCAGAGCTGTTATAACCTCCATGCCCGACAAATGTGGCATTCAGAATAATGGCTAGTCCTCAGTGTTGACTGCAGTCATAAAACCAATTGGGAAATGCCATTTAGCCATATGACTGGAAAGTATGGCCTTTTTAATTGCCTTGAATATTACTCGGCACACACATCACAAATTTGAACTGTACTCTGCCAAACAACTTTGATTATTTAACTGCTGATTTGCTTGAAGTAGATAATATTCATCAAAGCCTTCCTTGTTGCCTCTTTTTTCATACATGGAAACAAGATATAAAGGTCACTGTTTACCCCTTAATGTATCTTCTTTGCGGGCTTAAACTTAAAATCTGTTTCCACTGACTGCCACAGGATCAGAAGACCCAGGCACAGGTGTCATCTCCTGGCGGTGGAAGCTACGTCCATCTTTTATACTGTTTATGGCTGTTGGTTCTGACCTATTCTGTCACCATAACTGAGCCATGGGCTATTAGGATTTCTTCTCAGGTTTTTATTTGACCCAGCTGTCATCCATGTACCTGATCCATTGGCTATGCTGGGCCAAAATCAAAACCCAAGAAGTAGAGGCTTTCCACTAACACATCTACTCTGTGGACAAACGCATCAAGTTCACCAGGGAGGATACAAAGGAAGCTGGACTGCTATTCCTGGATGGTGCTGTGCTCATTGAGGAGAACAGAACATTGCAGTTTACTGGAAATCCACAAACACACAGGCCAGTGCTTACTCTTTGACCCCTAACACTCACTTGGGGTTATCAGGACACATGATTTAGATACTTCTTACCTGCTATTAAGTTGTTTACATTAAATACTCCACAGCATTTATTCATGCTTTTCCCATATTTAATATGCTGGACTTCCCCTAAAGGCTCAGCGTTTTATATGGCACAGATCCCAACACTATACCCATAACACCTTGCTTAATTTATTCTTTACCAGACCTCAGAAACCAATTATTATCAATTTTAGTCAACATATCATTTCTTGTCTTATGGGTTATGCTGCTATTTCTTCTATTGACGATCCTTATTGATCAGTCAAGAACAACTGACCTTGTTTTAGAAGGAATACATAGGCTGCACAAATCAGATCCACTAATCCAAGGAAAAGAAGCATGCAGGTTTGAAAGAGGCTCTTTATCAGCAGCTTGTATTGATTTCAAGATGGTAGAATATTTGAAAAAATCATTTTGATAATTATGTATACAAGTAACTAGTCACTGTTTTTTTCTTGAATCTATATCCCCAAATGTATGTGAATATTCACTAGAAAAATAACACATAGTTGCAGAAAAAATATACATGAAGTACATTTTACTGGACCTAACTTTAAAAGCTACAGCTGATGAGACTGTGACCTGTCGTTGCATGTTATAAAGTTTTCAATTACAGCCTGCAGTATTACGCTATAACAAACAGTGACACAGCACTGAGAAAACAATTTCTGTTGCTCGCTCTGATTGTTATCATTTTATTTTTATTTTAACGCTCTTCCTCCACACCGCTCCTTATTTACATATCCATTAAGTACGGAAAGGACACCTTGCTAATGAGAAACTGAGCTTGCCATTTTCCATTTCACTGCTTGAGGTTAGATTTTAACTGGCTGAGTTTCACTAGAAATATATATACAGTGAATACATTTTTCTTGTGTTAAATTATTTTTTTAAGTCATGACTAAAATTCATTTTTTTTATTTGACTGTGAAAAATCTGCTCGTAGTTTACCTTACTCTAACACTGGTCTGTGTGAGTTTACTTTGCTGTCTCATATCTGTTGTTGGCAGGGCAGTGTTTTACAACCGTTAATTTCATTGATCTTGTTTTTGCATCTGCTGATTTGTACAAGATATAAAAGCAGAACACAAATAAAACTGCAGTCAACAGAACATTTAACTTTATCTCGGTACCAGTAAAGCACTGCTGTGCTCTGCAAAACCTTCATATTGTTGTATGTGTGAGAGGCAATATAAATAATTCAATTTATATGAAATTAAATTCCCCATTAAGGGCAAATTAGTGACTCCTCTGTGGCACAGATGGTTGGTGTTCAGAGCACACTCTACTGTATGCCGCACCTGGGTACAATCAGAAATAAATACAGGAAAAGTGCAACAAATCCACAAAGAAGACTTTCTTTGGATGAGATGGGGAGGGGCTTGAGTGGGATTGATTGAGTTCATCTAACATGACAGTACGGTTGACATGATGTTTAGGTTACCATTTAAGGAAAACTGTGAGTGTCTCTGCTGTGAAATCCATTTTATGGACAGCCAAAAAAAGCAAGAACCACATTTCCCGTTTCCACAGGGATGCAGTCCATCACGTAGTTAAAGTATAATAAGCTTTACTTGTAGCTTACTTTTATTGACTGTTGCTGTGCACAAGGCCATTAATGTAAAAGACTGGATGGTAGCGCAGGTTGCTCCAAAACCTAAATGTATCATTCAGTGTTACAGGGGTCTTGGCATGTAATAAGTACTAATGCAGCCACATCCTGGATGCTAGGGTTTTACCAGTGTGCTGATAAAAAGGCAGATAATCATTGTCCTGCTTAGCTGTGATCATGTGCCATCCATGATTTCCAAGTAAAATTCAAATTTTGATTTCCCAGATGACAGGCAAGGGTTTTCCATGTTGCCTCAGTCCACCTTATACCTGGATCTTTTATACGAGCCTTCTTTGGATGATAACGTTTTAACTCTTTTATGAATATAGCAACAAACTGTAAATACTAAAAAGTCCTGCTGAGCCAATGGTCTTCCCTACACAACTGTGTCTGTTTTTGATGAATGCTGCCTCAGGGGCTGAAGATCACAGCCATCGAGTATTGTTTTTCAGCGTTATCCCTTGTGTACAGTGATATTTCCCATTCCCCCAATCTTATAATGATAATTATGTATCCTGCATGATCAATTTCCCAAATTATTTCCAATTTTACATTAGGAAATGCTATTGTTTCCCCTCATGACTCAGACTCTCTGGGTGCTCTTTTTGTTACCCAGTCATGTTATCAAAGTAGCTAATTAGTTGTGAGAGGTTTGAGTGGGTGTCTGTTTGAATCTTTAACCTCCCCTGTTACAACATTTTTTACATGTTTTGCCTGATGAAGGCCCCCCCCCCCCCTAAAAAAAAGTCACAATCTGTAACAAAACACAACACAATAAAAATGCAAACTAAAATACAGTAAAAGTAGATGTAACTATGTAAAGTCAGGCTTAGTAAAATTAAATAAAGATTATTATACTGACTTAAAAGGAAGAGTCACAATGCTTCTGTCATATGGTTTCATTGTGATGGATGTTAAGGCGAATGCTATTCTGTATTTTTTGATTTTGTGAAAAGCAACATCTGAATGCTCAAAAGTCTTCCACTGCTTTCACCCAAAGTTTATAATGAATACATACTACCAACCAAGTACCCCAAAAATATATCTATATTTGAAAATAAAGTAAAATAAAGGTTCAGATAACGATCTATGGCAGATTTAAGCTATTTTTAAGTGCTCTACATCTGGGTAACTCTTCACAACCCAGTGCTCTGAGTTTCTGTTTCTTTTACATCAGTTCACACACAAAGTGTTAAAAGAGCGTCCTTTCTGGTTAGCGTCCAGTGACCCCAGTTAGATGGTTCGAGTGCTGAGAAATGAGATCAATATGGCTCAGACCACTCCACATGTTTTCCAGATGCCTGTTGGAACTGCAGCATGAGATTATAAATTAAAGGTGATTGTAATACCTTCAACGACATGTCTTACTGTGTTTGCAAGTTTGTGATCTTAATTCTTTATAAAGCCAGAGAGCCAACAGTAAAGTGGTTGGTGTAACAAGGTTGTGGTCTGAGTTACAGTTAAAAAGTGAAGATTGATTACTGCAGTGGACTTCAGCTCCTCGTCTAATCAGATGGCTATCAACACTGGCTCATTTCAGATGTACGGACAGTTGGATAGACCTTGCCAATGTGCTCTTCCACTGCAGAGAGGTAACACAAAGTGGCATCTTCACAGGGCACAGGAGAAATGTGAAATTACCCATACCACCTGCCCATGGTCTTTGCCACGCTAGCTTTCAAGATAATGAATTCCTGCAGGCAGTCTCATTGAAGGCAACGCCACTTTACCACACTGCACAGCTGCACCACTTCAGCAGCAGAAACATTTCTAAATAGTCTCATTTGGCATAGGTACTGCAATAGAAAAGATCATTTTTCCACACTTCAAAAGTGTTCCGAATCATCCTGTCAGGGTAAAACCAAATTAGAAGTAAAAACATCAGTTGTATATTCCAGAAAAACTCTTCTATGCTTTCATTAAATAACTTTAGAATAAATAAATAATCTTAATTGTCAGCACTACTTTTTTACCTTGAGTTAAAAAAAAAGGGATGTAGGGCATGTGGGGATTTACATTTTAAAAAAAGAGTTAGCCATGAATTCAAAGAGCAAGTAAGGTAAATAACAATTTTATTCTATTTATTTATTAGCTTTTTATGTTCCCTAAAAATTTAAAGCTTCTAGATTTAAGTGCAAAAACCACCTTTTTAGTATAAAATTGGTTTACGTTTTCTCCATTACCAAATGAATAGTTGTAAATGCCAGTGACAATGCCATGCACAGTTTGTGCCTCTGTAACTTTACAGCTGGGCTTTATTCATCTTGTAGCCGGTTTAACTACTTGCAAATATAAAACAGATTTGCCCTCTGCATAATCTATAGGATTATTTCACTTAAAGCACACTGTAAATAAAAGTGAGTGAAAGCACGATGCTTTAGATGATTTTAAGCTGAAACTCTGATCATTACTTTGCTAATGACCAGGTTTTGTGTTCAGCATAAGTTACCATATTGATTTACATAAAAAAGAGTCACTTTCACTACTCAAAAAACTGCTATTTCAAGCTCAACGTAGCCCACTAATCCATTAATCTTGCTTCGTAGTACACCCTTCACACGTCCGCGTAGTTATTCAACTTGTGAAATGAACAAGGTTCAACCAAGGCACAGAAAAACATATCAGTGATTGTGGTGGAGCTTAGTGTTATCATGTGACCTCCCTGGTATGTTTGGAAACATTTGTATTTATGATGGACATAAAACAAGCACTGAGGCCTGAAAATATACATATACATACATAACTAGTTATGCACTTTGTTTCTTCTCACAGTAGAAGTGCAACCATCACTCTGTCACAACTTCCCTTTGACTTAATCTAAGCCTAATTAGTGCCTAATAGGTCCATTTGTCACCCTACTCGAGCATGGAGGCCTTTAATGGACTGCAATTAATCGGCTTCCAAATAACAGTTGTTGCTTTTTGTCATTTACATTTTTTGCTGTGATTTAGTAGAATGATGAATTATCAATAGCAAAGTAGCTATTTAAAACAACATTATGGCATGGGTGTGCATTTGTGCAGGCTATATATTACATAAAAAAGCATAACAAGTAGTTGACAAATTGTGGCCTAATCATGCCTGCCACCAAAAAGGAAAGTTTTCTTTGTGAGCTTGTGCTTCTGCACTAATTAATGCCATTGTGACATTGGAGGACACACCAGCAGTGGTGAGACTGTAGATGGATACATCGACCGGTCTGATGGCTTAGCCTCTGGGGACAGTGACCAGTATTTTTATGTTTCTGATGTAACCAGTGAATATCTTCAACTCCAGTTAATGTTTTTAATGCAGATAAATTTAAATAAAGAAAAAAAGAAATGCAAAATACTCATCAGACAATAGCCAGAGGTTCTGAAACTGAATTTTGGCTAAAACTCTCCAAGTGAAATGTTTACCTGCATGCAAGCAAAGTCTGCTGAAATATGATTGGTCGAAAAGCCTTAGAGGATGAACGGATGTCAGAAGGCGCTACTAAAAATCTTGTACTTTGAAAAGTGATGCTGTGTATTTATATTTAGATATTGATTTACTGAAAATTTCCAAAGACCGATCTGGCAAACGCAAGAAAGTACATAAGTGGCCATAAACCAAACATCTATTTCGGTATAAACTTACTACAACTTACTTAACTATTTTTTTTATTGTTTCAACTATGAATAATAGTAACAAACATTTAGAACATTTACCACAAGCGCATCAATTATCTAACCCACTTTAGGCAAGTGTCGCACTTTCTGTATTTTGATTTGATTCAGTTCTTTACTTTGCCTGAGATTATCAGATTATGTTTTATGAAAAAGAATTACAAATTTATATTTTTAAATTTGACGTTAAAACCTACAGACATAATTGAGGAAGCTGTACCACTGATGTCAACTGTAAAATAATAATTAAAAAAAAAGATTTTGTAGTAAACAATAAACCATCAAGAATGATTTAATTGGTGTCCCCTTTAAGGGACTCAAATGTCTTCTCAGGTTCACTTACTGAGACGAAAGTAAATTAAGGAACTCCACAGAGTGCTACCCGAAGGTCTTCTTTGAAAGACTGCCAAATAAACAACAACAACAACAACAAAAAATTAAACTGAGACACAAACCTTATCTCATTTGATTTGTGAGCCACTGTCAAGGCGATATACCTGCAGATGGATGCTTTTGTTATGGCTCTGATAGTTATGGTTCTAGTTTTAACTTAGGCACAGTAAAATGTGTAAAATAATAACTCTTACCAGTTCATTTCTTCTGCCTTTTCTTAAATTCATTCGTCCATTTTCTTCTGCTTATCAAATTCAGGATCATAGAGGTACTGGAGCTTATCCCAGCTGTCATGCAGTGAGAGACGCGGTATACACAGGACAGGCTACCAGTCTGAATAGGACTGACACAGAGATAGACAACCATTCATGCTCATATTGAAACCGACAGCCAATTTAGAGTCACTAATTAGTCTAAAATGTATGTCTGTAGACTGTTATTACATTATGATATCATATTGGTCCTTCTTTTGCTGCCAAAAGAGCCCTGGCCTGTCAAGGCATGGACTCCAAGTTTTCCAGTAGAACATTGCCCAAACTGTGTCTCCACCGGCTTGCCTTCTTCCCATAGTGCATCATGGTTCCCGATGTAAGCAACGCACATGCACTCGGCCACATAATGTAAAACAAAACATCATTCATCAGTCCAGCTTCTTCCTTTGCACTGCAGTCCAGTTCTGATGTACTCTTAGCTACTGTTGGTGCTTTGGGCAGTGGACAGGGGTCAGCATAAGCATCCTGACTGGCCTGCAGATATGCATCCCCAAACTGCAATGACCTTTGTATTCTGACACCTTTCTATCAGAACCAGCATTAACTTTTTTGGCAGTTTGAGCTATAGCTCGTGTGTTGTATCTGGCCACACAGACCTGTCTTTGTTCCCCATGTGTATCAGTGAGCCTTGGCCACCCATGATCCTGTCCCTGGGTCACTGCTGTCCCTTCATAGGATCACCTTTAGATAGATACTGACCACTGCAGACTTGGGAACACCCCACAAGAGCTGCAGTTTTGAAGACGCTCCAGCCCAGTCTTCTAGCCATTAAAATTTAGCCTCTGGCAAATTTGTTTAAATCCTAACAGCTACTCATATTTCCTGCTTCTAATACATACGACTTTGAGGACAACATTTCTCTTGCTCTCTAATATATCCCACCCCCTAACCACGATGAAGCGATAATCAGTGCTATTAACTTTACCTTTCAGTAATCATAATGTTATGTCTGTTTGGTGTATTTAAGGTACAGAAAGTACACATGCTCATTATGTAGAATGACATTTGTTCAAATACATGATCATAATTATGGCTTCACTAATGTTGCAGCTGCAGTTGATTTTAATTATGTGTTGCTGGGTAGCTTAGTCTATAACAATACAATTTATATGTGAATTAATAAGTAACTAAGGCTTTAAAATATGGACTAGAATCGTAGGGAATAGAAAGTATGATCTTTGGATACAAAATCTAAATGTTATATTTTTCTGTCTAACTAATGCAACAGTTAGACTCAAAAATCTGCTTTTTAAGCTTAGTTAAAAGATATGAAGATATATGCAAAAGATTTCCAGACATTTACAGAACAGCGTCAGGGACTCCAAATACCAGAAATCTCAGGGAACACAAAGGAAACCCACAGAAATGCAGACAACACAACAAAAGACAAAGGGAGACTCAGGTGATGTATACACAAGATAACAAGAAGAGAGGTAACATAGGGGGCAACACAGATGGGGGGATGTCCCGGAGTATCTCACGCTGGCCTGCTTTTTTAAAATTTTGTTTCTCTTTGTTGTTTTCTCTCTTTCTGTTAGTGTGTGTGCATGTGTGGGTCTTTTCTCTGTCTTCCTCTAGGCACTCGCCTATTCTTGTGCCTATGTGTGCCCTAGTCAAAGGAGCTTGCAAAGAAAAGCGTCTGGACTTCTTCTTTGAAGCGCCTTGAGGCGACTTATGTTGTGATTTGGCGCTATATAAATAAAATTGAATTGAATTGAATTGAATTGAATTTAAGTTGCTTGAAGACGTTTCACCTCTCATCTGAGGCGATGAGAGGTGAAACAACTTAAGCAACTTAAAGAAGTCCAGGCGCTTTTCTTTGCAAGCTCCTTTGACTACGATGACCTGGATGACTGAGAACCTTCACAGACATATGTGTGCCCTAGGAAGCCACGCAATACCTGACTGTCTTTGAGGTTTTATTTGTACATGACAATGGAAGTGGAACTCAACACATGGCACAGAATGCAACAGCCGCCAAAATAAAACAGGAAGTGAGACATTGCTGAACAGTGGGATGAGCAAAGAAAGGCAAAGGATAAATGTAAGACTAGAACAGAAAGGAACACAAATAAGGAATTAAGTAAAAGCATAATAATAAAAATAATAACAATAATAATAGCAAATAGCAATACAACAAAGCAAAAACCATAAAGGGCCACAGAAAAAGGACATATAGACAAGGAATTAAACTAAACCAATGATTAAACAAATAGAAAACCAACTAAATTAATAAGTATTACAAAAGAAATGAAATCAAACATAAATCATTCTCAACACCAAAACCAGACATGAACTCATAAAAATATATGGACTGGGTAGGTAGAAACTATAATGATAAGATTTAGTCAACCCTTAAAAGGGATCGCCCATTTTCATTTTTAAA
Organism: Aulonocara sp. 'chitande type north' Nkhata Bay; assembly: GCF_057382095.1. Taxonomy (NCBI): domain Eukaryota; kingdom Metazoa; phylum Chordata; class Actinopteri; order Cichliformes; family Cichlidae; genus Aulonocara; species Aulonocara sp. 'chitande type north' Nkhata Bay. The sequence goes on from NC_141358.1 coordinate 9,612,972, forward strand.
GTATAACTAATTGTTGACAAACTTCTGGTCCTCTTAAAACAACACTGTCTGAGCATTTGACATTATACAAAACAAGCCCAGTTCATACCCTTCAAAACTAATAAGCTTGTGCCCTCTTTGCATAATTGGAACATTTTCTGAGGCTCCAACTCAGGGCTCATAGCAATGAAAAATTTTTTAAACAGAAATGACATTGGAGCAGAGTAACCTTGGCAATGTTAACACCAATCAGCCAAATATCTAAACATAAACTGAGATGGAGTCATTTGCAAACACTGCTTGTTTTGCAGTGGTGCATTTGTATTGACTGGTTTCTAACAACTGGGTTCATTAAATTTCCTGTCTGTGCCCACGTTGAACAGTTGTGAGTTCATTTTTCTACTTGACCTATTTTTAGTAGAATGGAGTAGTGTTTTCAAATGTGGAAATATATAAAGTCATTATACTTTGCTTATCTGATGTAACAGTATTACATCATATGACCAAGAAACTCAATATGAAAGCTCTTCTACTTTTAGAATAGAGAACAATTTGTAAAGGGACCAGTATAACAAATCAGAATTGATCAGAACTACCAAAAAGCAAAGCCTTTCAGTACACCAGGGCACAATAATTGCTCTAATAGAGGGTGTGTCTCAGGGATTGTCCAGGAGGACCCATTACTGGTTATAATCTGCTAGTATGGGGAATGTAAATGGAAAGCTCTCACGGTTATCAAAACATTGCTCATTAACTCTTACCATACCAACAAGCATTTCCATGCAAATGTAATAACTACAGCCTGACACTGATACATTGATTTACTCTTTCATTGTCATTATCTGTCATATGTGAACTTATTTGTCACGCCATAGCTGTGCTTCTGATAATGGAAGTGGGGCAGGAACCCAGAAAAAAACACATGATGGCAGAAATTCAAAGCCATAAAATGACGGTCACTGACTGTTAAGCATTTTTGGAAAAGTGCCTTGTACTGTACATGCATCCCCCACCAGCACAGAGCTATTATGAGAGCTAAATCATAGTTCTCTGCTGCCAACATGGAATTTGATATATAGAGATGGACAACAGTGTTTGACCCTGACTAAAGCCATGCCATCAGCTTGTTTTGTAACTAAGCACAGTAATGTGAGAGGAACAAGGCAGCACTGTCCCGAACTGAACTGAGCCCTTGCCCCAGGACAGCATACGCGGACAGACCACGCTGTTTGCATTGTGCAACTGTCATTGGAGAGACGCATGAGGAGAAACAGAAACAATGAGTCTGAATAGGAATAGGAAACATAGTCATTGATTTAGAAAACATATATTTGCACAAACCTTCTTTTGACACTTACTTTCGTTGCTTTGCTGTGACAGCTATAGAAAAATATCTAGTCTGTACGAATCAAATCAAAGTTCAAGAGAGAGCACCCTGTCAACTACACGTCTTTGTCAGCTTTGATGAGATATTGGCCGATGTGATATTACACATGGGTACATCCCATTCAATCTGAAAACCTTCACATGGAAAAGACTAACCGTGACAAGGCTGACCTGTCAAGTTTCTACAATGTGGTTCACCTCTTGAGGCACACCATGTGTCTTTACACTCTTACACTAAATCATGAGTTCAATTAACTGTGCAGCTTCACTGCTTCGACTTGGTAATTATATATACCATAAAACGGGTTCAGTGTTCAAGGTTGGTTTTACACAAGGCCAAAGAAAGGCAGTTAACCTTGGGAGAAAGAGTGGCAGAGGCAGATGGAAACTGTTTCATACCATACACTGCTTCTACATGGTGTCAGACCATGCAACATGAGATTAGACGTCAAGGCAACCAATGCAGGTTGTGATTTTAACAATACCCAATACAAAAGTCCTAAACAAAGCAAACAACTACTTCAAGTCACATTAAAATATTCTTCTTTGATCTTGGATAGAAAAAAAGTAACTCGCAGAACCCAGAACACTCAGCTGTTTTAGTTTTGCAGGTGTTCAAACATAAATCAAACTACTGTATGAATCAAAATTCTGACCTGATGATGGTGCCAGATGAAAAGTCTTCATCTACCATATTTTTTTTTTTTGAGACATTTCACCAAAAGCCAAAACGATCAATTTGGGATGAGAAAAAGAATAGTTAGGATTTATCCCCTGGACGAGCTGGAGGAGGTGACTGGGGAGAAGGAGGTCTGGGCTTCTCTGCTGCCCCCATGACCCGGCCCCGGATAAGTGGAAGAAGATGGATGGATGGATTTATCAATGAATGTGCCTGTTTTTTAATGGAAATCTAATCCAAAGTTGTTCATATAGTCAAGTTCAGGCCGATGTGGCAAACCTATTGTGAGACTCTCAAGGAAGGAAAAAAACAAGGAAGTTAGATCATGTGTTAAGAATTTTATATATATATATATATATATATATATATATATAAAACTTATAATCAGAATTAGACCTAAAATTATTAAAGATGAACGAAAGTGATTCTGAATATGGTGGTAGAACTAAAGCTGTGTACACACTGTAAGTGATTTTCAGCGATTCGGTGACCAGAAACCATAGAAAGTTAATCACTTTCAATGGCTTCCAGTGACTACGGGTGAAATAACCATGGGGACAGAAAGTGTGAGGGACCGAGTCTGAAAGTTTTCTCAACTTCCAGGTGAGTGATTGAAGTGACTACCAATGAGTTTGAAAAACACCCAGGATTAACATATGACCTGGTAGAAGATGAGATAGATGGCTACATGCTGGGGAAGTCCATAAGTGACAAGCTTCAATCTAGCCGCTGGGTTTTCACTGGTTTACAACAAAACAGTTTTAAACAACAAATGAACAGATGCACAATTTATCGTGCTTTTAAAAAAATTTTTTAGTTCAGTGTTGGTGGTGATGAATGCACTTTCTCACAGTAAGGCTACTACTCTAAGTGCCATTAAATGTTGCAATAGTTTCCTGTTTTATCTACCTCAAAATGTTCTAAACCAGGGGTGGGCAACTCCAGGCCTCGAGGGCCGGTGTCCCTGAAGGTTTTAGCTGTGTCCTTGAACCAACAAAGCTAATTTAAATGGCTAAATTAGCTCCTCAACATGTCCTGAAGTTCTCCAGAGGCCTGGTAACAAACTAATCATGTGATTCAGGTGTGTTGACCCAAGGTGAGATCTAAAACCTGCAGGACACCGGCCCTCGAGGCCTGGAATTGCCCACCCATGTTCTAAACTGTTTCTAAAATGTGCTGCCAGAGTACTTAGAATGACTTATGTGTGTATTTAAAGCATTTAAATACAAATAGTCTATGTGTATTTAAATGCACACATAGTCTATGATCTTACATCACTCTCTTCTCTTCTTCCAATCTAGAAAGCAGGATGGTCCTCGTCCGAATTTGAATCTGTCCAACCCACCACGTTGACTGATTCATCTGGCATACTGAATGAAACAGCAGTTTCTCTGTTGAATAAGCAATCGATCCAATTACTGCCTTGTGAGGGGGTAATGACTAACCAATCAGTGCCATGGGTGTGACTCAGGCCATTGTCATCACTGTCAAGCTGTGTGCCATGACAAGGATATCTTGCGCCACCAGTACTTGCTTTGTTTTGGCACGCCTGAGCCACGAAATGTCAAATGGAAGAGCATGATGAATTGTTTTTCTTTTGCTCTGACTTATTCTGAAACCACAAGAAAATACTAAAAAGGAAAATATGTGTAGTGCTGACATTTCTGGTTGCTATGCTTGTAGGATGGTATTATAGTCCCACTGTGAGGAATTTTATTCCTCACAATGATTTTATTACGTTTTATTACATTTTTTAAGACAGACAGTTTAAAAAATAGACAAACAAACTGAATTTAGAATTTAAAAAAATATGCCAAACTTGTTTGAAAATCAAACTGATTTAAAAAAAAAAAAGCCTGAAACATTTATAAAGGTTTCTGTGCTTTTGTTTTATTTCATTTTGTTCAAACTGTGACGATATAAAGGGCAAACCATGACTGCTCCATATATTATATATATTATGTTATAAATTATACTTAGATCTTTCTCCAGATTTTTGATCTCCAACTTCTTGTTGATACTAAGTTTCTGACTTTCAATGCCAATAAGTGATGATTTAGTCAGTATTATAAATATGAATATACTTCCAGACATATCCTGGAGCAAGGTGAATATTGACATGTTGAATGATAAAAAAATTTGATGCAACTCCAATGTTTTACATTTGGTCTTCCATCTCGGATTTCTGTGACTATATAAACTTTGTATCAAGAGCCCAAGATATGCTAGCACCAAGTAAAAGGCAGCTGTTAAATCAGAAGGAACAAACACCTGCATGAAACACAAAATGTTTTCTACACAAGAAGAAATCACACATTAGTCACGAAGGCTTTACGCAAGCTGAGCTGTGATTCCACCACCTTAAAGTAGCAACGGATCATCTTCAACGTTAAACTACTGACAAGTGTTGTGACTAACTTTGATCATCTCGTTACAATTAAATCTACTGCTAGGAAACTTTAGGTTCTGTAGATATAATTTTGACAGTCTGATTTTATCTAACCTATAGCTACTGTCTTGTAATGTATATGTGATCTGAACCTTATTCATAAGAAAAGATAGTAAAGTAAAACTTAGATCAGAGGTGTTGTTACATTGTATCTTTTCAACAACTGACCTTTCAGGCTAGTTATGTACACATTGTCAGATTATTTAAGCCTGGTTTTAGTTAACCGGGAATGACTAATCTGGCTAAAAAAATGTTTGATCTTGGAAGAAAACTGTGCTGGAATTCACAAGTAGTGAGTGAGCGAGTGACACTGTCCATAATCATAAAACAATGGAGCAAAAATAAAAAACTGCTTCAAGAAATTGCTCCTGAATATTTTTCCAGGACAAAAGGCAGATGCTTTATGATTTGGATTAAGCAATATGCATGCTGATTCATTTCACAGTCATCAATCCCGGAAGTAGCTTCCTTTCAGATAGAGAGACGAGGGCGTCTCATTAAAATGCGACACATTTGATGCTTCAGACAGAGCTTTGTGGACAGGTAATGTCCATGTGTTAATGTGATCATTAAGCAAATTCAGCCACTGTCAAACTTAATCTAATAATGTGTCTGACTGCGTGAGAGTCTGTGTAGCTGTGCATATTTGTGTAAAGGCGAGAGAAGAGAACGGACGAAGGAAATGAGGAGCAAGCAGTCAAAACAAAAGAAATTCCAGACCCAGCGTGTTTCTGGATATTAGCACTATAAGGGTTCAACTACAACCCATTTACAGTAAGCAGATCTGCTGAAATCAGTGTTAACGTCTGAACCGTACTAAGACTGCCCCAGTGTGTGGCAAATCCAGAGCAGCACCCATCATTTAATCCTCTGCCTGGTGTTTGGCTGCTCAGTGGAGCAAAGTATTATTTCCTGGGCATTACATGTGCCAGAGCTCCTTTTTAAAGCCAATGAAATGTTTTAAATTCAATTTGGGTCTGAAGTGCACCCTTTCCTGGAAATATTATTCTCCCACATTAGAGGCCAGTGAATTTGTATGTAATGTGTGGAAATCCCATTATTAAAGCAGACTTTGACGAGAGCCTGAAGGACAGACAGCCTGATTCCTTCAGAGAGCTATCTCAAGTGCATTTGGCACAGGTGTGATCTGAATGCCAATGGCAGGCAGTAGCTCAGTGTGCTTAGTAAGAAAGCAGCATCAAGAAAGGATGAAGGAAGCTTTGAATTGCGTGTAATTTTATTTTATTTCTTTTTTTTTATTACCTTTGTGTCTGCGTTTGACTTTAGTTGCATCAGGAGACAGTAAAAGATAAAAACTTTGATAACTTCTTTCTGCTGAAAAGTCAAACCAAATCATAGCAGGGAAGATACGGGGTAGAAATAAAATAAATTCTTTCTATTCTTCGTCATCACTCACATAGGTCAGTGCCTTAACACCTTCTGCACCCCTGGAATCCCAGTGTTCAATTTGGCACACAAGACTGGCTAGATATTTGTGACCCTGACCCTCACTATTCTCAGCATGCCTTTTTTGGCTGCTTGGTATTGATTAAGAGTTCCTGCTTGGATGGGAACACAGCTGGGGTCTTGATTCTCACTATGCTCATGCTGACCTTCTTTCGTTATCCACCGGAGACGGGCAAAGGGACAGACAATGCAGCGGCAAACAATTTTCTTCTTTCTCCTTTGAATACATGACAAATAATTTCAAAGGAATTCTTGAAGTTACTGCTTTTTTATACCTGTGGAAATAAATTCTAGGTTTCAAGCGGTACAGTGTTGTGAAAAAGTATTTGACCCGACCCTATTTCTAATTTCTAAATTAGAGAAAGATAACCAAAGTAAATTTTAAAAAATGCAGTTTTTAAATGATTATTTTATTCATTAAGGGATAAAGTTATCCAAACCTGGCCCTGTGTGAAAAATTAATTGGCAACCCTTATTAATTTATGAATGAACTGGATTAACCACATTTTTTGGAAAACTGAGTAAAGCTTTACTAACCATGCTCAGGCTTGTCAGACCTGCTGAATCAAGAAATCACTTAAACAGTTTGACAAAGCTACATAGGCTAAAAGATCTCCCCCTCCCCCCCAAAAAAAAAAGCCATCATGCCAAGGAGACATCTGAGAAACGAGTCGCGTAATCTAACAGTCTGGAAAAGGTTAGAGATCCATTTCTAAGGCTTTGAGACTCCAGTAAACCACAGCGAGAGCCATTATCCACAAACGGAGAAAACGTGGAACAGTGGAGTTTCATGCAGGAAGTCAAAAAAGAACCCAGAAAAACATCTAAAGAACTGCAGGCCTCACTTGCGTCAGTTAAGGTTAAGGGTTCATGATTGAATGGTACGAAACAGACTGGGCAAAAATGGTACTTATGGGAGAGTTCTAAGGAAAAAACCACTGCTGACCAAAAAGAACACAAAGGCTTGTCTTACATTTGCAAAAACCATCTTGATGATCCCCAAAACTTTGTGGAAGGTTTGAGTCTGGTATAAAACTTGCATTTCATAAAAAGAACATACCAACAGCAGAACGTGATGGTGGTAGTGCTGCTTCAGGCTCTGGATGGCTTGCTGTAACTGATAGAACCATAAATTCTGTTCTCTACCAGAAAATCCAGAAGGAAAATGTCTGACCAAGAAGTCCACCTCTGAATGGATCCAACAAACAAACAAACAAAAATGTAGGTTTTGGAGAGGCCTAGTCAAAGTCTAGACCTAAATTAGGTTGAGATGCTTTGGCATGTCCGTAAACAGGCTGTTCATACTCAAAAACCATCCAGTGTGTCTGAATTAAAACAATTCTGCAAAGAAGAGTGGGCCAAAATTCTTCCACAGTGCTGTGAAAAACTCATTGCCAGTTATCACCAATTCTTGATTGCAGTTCTTGCTACCAGGGGTGGAATAGCCAGTTATCAGGTTTAGGTAGAATTACTTTTTCAGACAGGGCCTGGTAGGTTTGGATAGCTTTTTTTCCCCCTTAATAAATCACCATTTAAAAACTGCATTCTGTTTTTACTCGGTTTGTGTAATTTTTACCTTGTACGTGTGACAAATATATGTAAAAATAAGAAATCAGGAAGGGTCAAATACTTTGTCATTGCAGTGTGTATTCATACAATTGCAGTTACACAATAACAATACGTTTTGATAACAAATAAAAATTCAAACTCTTCTGGCCTCAAAGATCCTTCTGAGAGGTAAACCCACACACGAGTTATGTCCACACCAAACCCAGAACCTGTGATAAACGGCCAAAAACACATATTGCATTAAGGGGTCAAAAGCCAGAAAGGCTGAGCACCAGTGGAAAGAGTTCACTCTTCATCTCCCGCTGATAAACCTTTGAATCATAAATTAAGAATTATATTATTTTTTACAGAGTAAATCAAAGACATCTATATTGTACTGTCTCTCACAGTAAGGGTCTTCTACGATGTAAAATAACACAATCTTAAAAAATGATCAGTGTGTCGAGCCTTAATCAGACTCTCCAGCTGTGGCTTGTAAAGCATAACAGAGTAAGTTTTTTCACACGCCATACTGAGTAAATCTTTGCCCGAAGGTCTCTTATAATTTTTCCAACAATATTCTTAACTTCATGGATATTTGCTAGGAAAAGATTGAACAGAAAAAAAAATGCTTAAAAGGGTGAAAAAATTGGGACTAAAGTGCAGCGGAAAAACTGAGAAAGAAAAATAAGGGGAAAAAATCTACTTGACATGTGAACACTGAACTTGCTGCTGCTGAACAGTTTGAGAATTGACAGTTGTGAACCGCCACTTAAAGGTTGCTTACCTCAGAGTTACTTCCTATGTTACTCTGATTACTCCCACTTACTTCAAAAGCCACAGAAAACTAAGTGGCCAAGGGCCTGTGCTACTGACACTGTTACATTAGACAACAAATGACCTCGTCAAGAGGTCAGACAATAGCAGCGTGCACTAAAGCTGCCAGTGGGTGGGACACAGAGTGTGCACAACGACTCCAAACAAGATATTCAGTAAAATAGAAGGACTTTCACTGTGAAGGAGACCTTTAGCAAAACTAGTTCATATTTAGGGATCAGCAAAACTGTCGTATTGAGTTCATTTTTGCTTTATTTGGATTCACTGTCTGAATAGTTAATAGCAATTTTTTCCCTTCTATTCACATTTTAGCACCTTTCTTGTCTTAGGTTATGTATTTGTTAACTCTTTACTTCTTTACTTTTACACCAGCACTTCTGTGCCAAACGCCTGGTGTTTGGATATGACTCAGTGATGATGCAGCAGTTTGAGAGGAAGAGGCTGCTGTGTTCTAGCCATGATGCGTTTGGTTACTGTTCACTGAAAGGAAGAATTTTCAGTCACATTAACACAATCTTTGCACAAAACTTGTCCTTATTGGGGTCTTTGCCCTATGCTTTTTTGTCTACTTCCAGCATGTAAGGCAAATGTACATGTGCAACTTGTTAGAACGGGGCTTTCAAGGACAAACTGAAATATAGAGTCGAAAGAGTGATGCGGCTTTAGAGGCCAACTTTAAGTCAGCTATGTTTTTTTTTCTTTCAAAGAAGAAGACATTGAACTTTTTAATTGAAAAAGCACAAAAATATGAATATGAAAGGAACCAGTGCTCTGCAAAGAATTTGATTGATTGATTGATTGATTGATTGATTGGTAATTTATTTCAACATGTGAACAATATACAAGTACATTTAGAAAAGAAATGAGAGAAAAAAAAATATACTATACAAATTACATACAAAAAAACAATGCATCTATTGCCAGACAGGAAACAGCAGATTCCTGATTTTTGGCCTTTTACAGAACGCACTTTTACATGCAGCGATATTGACTCATCATAGCTCATGTTATTGGTTCATGGCAGGAGTCTAAGATGAGATGAGTCTATGGCTACGTTCACACTGCAGGTCTTAGTGCTGAATTCCGACTTTTTCCTCAAATCCAATTTTTTTTTGTGTGGTTGTTCACACTACAAATAAAATGTGACAGCAAACGCGTGCTAGTGTGAACGGTTCACGGCCCTCAAAGCGGCCCGCATGTGCAAAAGATTAATTTTGATAAATTAATTAGAGAAAAAATGACACTGAGAAAAAAGAGAGCCCGTGCTTTAACGATGGCCGCCATGCTTTCTCGTTTGTCTTCTCCGGCGCTGATAATTGGCGTCTGTCTTGTGTCAGTGATGTAAAAGATGGATTTAATGCAACATGACCATTCAAACAGCAGTCGCTTTCTAAAACATCAGATATGAATCAGATTCAGTACCACATACGAAAGTGACCCAGGTCAGATTTCAAAATATTGAATTTTTGCTGTTCAAACTGTCATACCATGATCGGATATGGGTCGAATAGGGTCAAAAAAGTCTGATTTGATGCGCTTCCGCCTGCAGTGTGAACGTAGCCTACCTAAGTAGCCTTCCTAAATCAAACGTATTCTGTTACTGAGCTAGTCACCACAGTGGATCATCTGCCTCTGTCTCACCAATCCTTCGTTCTTCACTTTGTCCACTACACTGTGGTCTTTCTCTTGTCCTCATGTCATATTCAACATTTGTCCAATATAACCACTCATTCTCCTGCACATGTCCCAATCATCCCATCCTTTCCTTGCTAACTTTATCTTCAAATCCTTCAACCTGAGATGTCCCTCTGATATACTCATTTTTTAATCATGTACATCCTGGTCACGCTCAGATACAATTTTAGCATCTTCATTTATCTGGGCTAGGGACAGGCAGTAGGAGTACACTGGTATATGACACCCCGGTGTATGGGTTTGGCAATTATCATATAATATATTTTGTTTAGGTGATATTGCATGGTGCACATTTTTTATTGGATTGCATTATGTTGTTACAGTGCTACAATATTTGTAATTTTCGTTGGTTCATGCACGCATCTTGCTTCCGGCAGTAGTGGCAGGAAAAAAAAAATGAATATGCAATGAATGTGCAGCTGTGGGCCTGCATAGTCTTTGCAAGAAATTATTCACAATGTAGATGTAATGTTTTTTGTTTCAAAGGTCATTTATTTTTCTCTAAAAGCAGATTGCAAGGTGGGCAGGAAGTCTCTTTCCTTGTAAAAGTTCTTTTTTCAAATCTAATGAGCTAATCTCAAATTCATGGATATATTTTTAAATGGGTCAGACTTTTAATTAATGCTGGACTAAACAAAAATGTGAGGAAAAAATATTTAGTGAACACCTTCCCTTCTGTTGATCCTGAGGTAGATCAGCAAGCTTAAGCACTTAAGGATTCAGTGACATAAAAAAACAAGTTGCTTTAAAATTTATTATCAGTAACATCTGACACCCCGTTTACTTAACACCTCTCAGTCTCGTGGAGGTGATCAAAGTGTCTTCTGGTTTCTCTCAAGCAGTGTACACCCCTCTGCTGGAACAACACGTCTCGCCTAAGCCACACAAATCAATAAAACGAACCACAGGAATATTGCGAGAGCAAGGAGTCAACAGTGCATTATCTCCCTTGAATTTAATTATCGTGAGCTACACTGTGGAAGATGCCCAAGCTCTTAAAGATACTGCAGTTAAACAGTCAGTTAGAAAAAAGTTGTGCAAAGCTATTCATTCACTACATAATAGATTCTTTACACTAGTTTTTACCAGATATAAATTCTCTTAAACCACAAAGTGACTAATTAAAAATTTCCCAGGAACCAACATTGTCACATGAAAGAGCATCAAACGCTGATACTGGTGTAGCAGAGACACGCAGAGATATCCCTTGGAAAAGGTTCATTGATGCAACTGCCAAGGCACTATTGGATGCCAAGGGATCTTCTTTTAAAGAGTGATAAAGTCTGCATTTGGAGGTTCAGGAGTTGTCTGTTGATTGTAACACAAATTTGTAGAGCGGGGGACCTCTGTTTGTGACCTTACTTTAGCAGTTTTCTGTTTTTCACTTTGTTCCAGTTGTTCACTCACTCACTAGATCTGGGCATTAAAAACTACTTGGTTAAATTTAGGAAAATATGCGTTTGATACATCTACTCACAATATTTACCCTGCAATTTATCCTTAGCCAATGTATTTTATAGCGATCCTTTACAAGCATCCATGAGTGACAAGCCGGGAGTGAGTACCCATTTCATTATTGTGGTAACCTTATAACAAACCCGGGAGACAATGGTAACTTTGTTCAATATACATATACATATATATATATATATATATATATATATATATATATATATATATATATATATATATATATATATATGTGTGTGTGTATATATATATATATATATATATGTGTGTGTATATATATATATATGTATATATATATATATATATATTCTATACATATACATATATATATATATATATATATATATATATATATATATATATATATATATGTATATGTATAGAATATATATATATGTATATATATATAGAATATATAGAATATATATATATATGTATATGTATAGAATATATATATATGTATATGTATAGAATATATAGAATATATATATGTATAGAATATATATATATATATGTATATGTATAGAATATATATATATGTATGTATATGTATAGAATATATATATATATATATATATGTATAGAATATATATATATATATATATATATGTATAGAATATATATATATATATATGTATATGTATAGAATATATATATATATATGTATATGTATAGAATATATATATATGTATATGTATAGAATATATAGAATATATATGTATAGAATATATAGAATATATATATGTATAGAATATATATATATGTATATATATATAGAATATATAGAATATATATATATATGTATATGTATAGAATATATATATATATATATATATATGTATAGAATATATATATATATGTATAGAATATATATATATATATATATGTATATGTATAGAATATATATATATGTATGTATATGTATAGAATATATATATATATATATATATGTATAGAATATATATATATATATATATGTATATGTATAGAATATATATATATGTATATGTATAGAATATATATATATATGTATATGTATAGAATATATATATATGTATATGTATAGAATATATAGAATATATATGTATAGAATATATAGAATATATATATGTATAGAATATATATATATGTATATATATATAGAATATATAGAATATATATATATATGTATATGTATAGAATATATATATATATATATATATGTATAGAATATATATATATATGTATAGAATATATATATATATATATATATGTATATGTATAGAATATATATATATGTATGTATATGTATAGAATATATATATATATGTATATGTATAGAATATATATATATATATGTATATGTATAGAATATATATATATATGTATATGTATAGAATATATAGAATATATATGTATAGAATATATAGAATATATATATATATATATATATATATATATATATATATATGTATAGAATATGTATAGAATATATATATATATATATATATATATATATAGAATATATATATAGAATATATATATAGAATATATATTCTGGTGCCAAAAATAAATGTCTTTCCTCAGTTATATCTGTACTCATCTATTCCTCATGCATTGCCTTTTATGGAGGTACACAGATATTGCATGACGTGCCAGTAAGTGCAAGCATATGTGAATGTCACTCACTAATGAGCCTTCATTGCTGTTATTTAAGGTAAGTGTTGTGTCAGGGACCTCAAAAAGTGCAACTGTTACAGAAAACAGCCTTCATAAAATGAAAAAGCGAACATTATCACGAATCCCCGCCTGGTACTTCCAAAGCTTCCAAATCTGTGCTGTAAAAAGAAACATGCACAAAGTGGCAGAGCATGCTGGGCTTGAGCACTAAGAAAAGCTTGAACTGCATCTGGGTCCCAGAGTGGATTAGCAGAGTTTATCAGCACCAGCACACAGTGGCACTCATTGGTTGCAAACTGCTGTGGATAAGTGACTGCAGAGAGCACCGAGTCCTTGGCCTTGGTCAATAACAGCCCTCGGGGCACACGGGGTGCTGGTCAATTAGAAAATGCTGAAACAGTTTCTTGGTCGATGTATTCACGGTCACAGTCTAATCTACTATGTATTTTGCAAACACTCCAGTGGATTCACGTTGTACTTTCACTTGAAATTAAATTCTTATTGGGTGATCTTAACGTGTGGGTTAAACTGAAGAGGGAGAAAAGCAAAAGGAGAATGAAGAGTGATTAAAAAAAGACCTATTTGTTTTTGTTACATATAATATTACAGCCCATGTTATTGTGTATCTGCTTACAGAGAAAAAGGAAGAATATTAAAAGACAGTGTGTAAAATTCTACTTTCTCCCCTAAAAATCCCAGTTATGGATGACTGGATTTTCTGCCTGCCATACACATTTTAAAAAGCTATCTCTAAAACATTTTCCCGTGTAAGGGAAGCTGCTTCACCTCACTGCCACACCATGTAACATTCATTGGAGGTGTCAAGGATTTAGACATAGTTTACATTTAAGAAGAAGAACACCTTGTCCAGAATGAATGTTTCACAAGACATTAGTCTGAAAATGTTTGTGTGTGCAAATGTGAACTTTGCCTAATAGCAATAATAAGAATGGTAATAACAGTAATGTAAACCAGATTTAATACAAAGACAATATTTGTATAAATGTATGTATTGGTTATACCTTACTTTAATATACTATTTATAGTATCATTTAATTTCCATGTAATTTTGTTTCACAAGCTTTCCTGTAAATGGCAGCATAGCTGTAAGAGGATGGCATCAGCCAATGATTTCCATTATGCAGTCATCTATTGTGTCCTCTCAGTCTCCAGGAAGCATACAAACTGGCTAATTATGTTTGTCTTATTACATTTTGGCTTTCCTTCTAACCATTTGTCATATATTTATGTGGGGACATTTAATTACATTAAATATAAGCTAAGAGAAAATGGGATGTTAAGCACACTGCCTCTGACATGTGCAGACACTTCCATTTCCATTGGTCCAAATCACTGTCAGCCTGATTGATCAGGATTCACAATATCCTTAGGCTGCCTCATTTCCTGCTGGTTGACTTTTATAATGAGGTCTGGATGAAGGTCTGGGTTTTCTTTTTCAAGGGTGGCATCTGTTGTGAAACACATAACGTAGCAAAGACAGCTTGTGCATAGTCAAGTGTCTTTTCAGTGCACACCGCTGCAACTTACACCCTCTTAGTATCCACTTAAACACGGCTGAGGGTGTAGATTTCCGTTTTTGTGAAATGAGGTGCAGCTTTAAGAAGCTATGATGGCACTTTGGATATTCTCGACCTGTGACCCTGTGGCATTAGGGACTTTGTCAATAACAGCTAAAATGTTTCTGTAATGCAATGTCTGTGTCCTGGATATCCTTTGAAAACTATAAGTGTGTATAGTGTAATCAGACAACAGGTCAAATATAATGCATAATATATGAATTGCAACAACCACGATCTAGTATTTCCTTAATTAAAATTCTCTTTTTCCAACCTTATTCCCAAATATGCACAATAAGCCTACTGACTGATGGTTTTATCCATTGTCAGGGATGTTACCATTTCCAACACGTGTTACCCTGCATAAACTGAGAACCTGTGTGAACTGCAAAAAGCTCATTTTGGGTTGTTGTTTTAGAATATCCAGGCGTTGCCTGTGTGAGATTAATTGAAGGACAGGGAGCGGAACTTGGTGAAAATAATCAGGTAGCTCCAAGCCCTCCTGGGTTTTAAATGCACCTTAGAACACACATGCATCAACATTACAATGAGCGGGTGGAGGGAGGTTTGGAGTCTTCTCTCACCCCCATTCTCTGCGACCTGCTGGAGCAGGGGGGCTAGGACTAGGAGGAGGAGTTGGCCGTCCGACTGCGGTCTGGAGTGTGGAGCCTTCCTGCTGCTGCGGAGTCGGGGCGGTCTGCCTCCCCCCACCGCAGGGAAAAGGGAAACACCACCTGGGTCTGGGTGCAGTTCCCCCCTCCAGGGGCAAGGGCACCTAGACCCGGTTTGTAGAGTACGCTTGGGGAGTGTGATCGTGTGTACAACGTCTCTTTATGTCTGTCTCCACGTTGGTTGAGTGTGGAGTGAGTGCATATGAGAGCATGAGGGTGGGAATGGATGTTTGTATCTGTGTGTGCCTGTATGTCTGTGTCTATATGTCAGGTTGGGTGTCAGGCGCCACCTCTCTGGGGACATCTCAGGCCCTCCAAGGTTTGGAGGCCTATCTCCCCCTACCACCACTTCCCCTGCCAGTGGCGGACCCCCTCAGACATCGGTGCGTTGGTGGTTCTTTGTGTCCGGGGATGGGCGTCCAGGTACACACCGGCTCACTCCTTGGTGGCCGCTTATCGGGGCCTGGAGCCTGGGGCTCGCTCGGCGATATATATATATATATATATATATATATGTATATATATATATACATATACATATGTTTCCTGCCTGACCTTTGTAGAAAATACAGATCATCCCTGACATGCTGCATGCATGTTTAAACATGGCTAAAGGCTTTTACGTTTGACAAAGACCATCTGCATTTGTGCAGTATCAGGGCTAACACGTGTGCTGTTGTTTTTCCAAACCTCTTCAAGGTTCTTGAAAGTGTTGTAAGGAGTAGGCACATAAAAAAGTAAAAACTATAATTTTTATGAAAGATTGTAGATTGTTCATTTTAGTGATGAGTGTAGAGCTATATGAATTTGTGATTTTAGAATACTTCTGCAGCATTATATATGATTTTGGTTTGTTTAAAATACTCGTTGGCTGGTTGATTCAACCAAATATGCATATGGTCATGGCTTCAGAAAAAACAGCATCTGAAAAGCACGGTACTGTGTGACACTGCAGATATAATTTAAGCACTGAAAGCCAAATGTTTAATTTCTTCTTTTGCCCAAATGCTGAGTTCCAAGGATCAGCAAACACTAAGGAGGTTAGGGTTATAACTTTGTGCCAAAAACATTGAACTACAAGTTTCTCAATATCAGAACATAATTAAAATAATATATTACAACTTCAAATGAACAACAAGACCTGAAAAATTTCACTGTGTCCCTATTTCTTTTCAAACAAAAATGAAACTGAAATGAATGCTTTGTTATAAAACAAAGAAACAAACAATGAAACTCAGGGTGAGTACCAGTGGAGTGGAAAATATTCAGGATGGTTGTGAATCTTCCCATGAATGGACATGCCATGCAAATTCAACCCAAACAAACAAACAAACATGAAAAGATTTGGTTTGCAAAGTTTTGTACGAATGAACCACAAGATTTCTGGAACGTCCTTTGTCTATATGCACAGTCCCATGCTAAACACAGCATATCAGCACAATCACGCCACGTCATATCAACTGTCAAGCACGGAGGTGGAGGGGTCATAATTTGTTTTGGTTTTTTTTGTTTGTTTTTACAGCCACAGGACCTGAGCACCTTGTGCTCACTGAATTCCTCTGTATACAGACAGTGACTCCAAATAGCAGCAAATCTACAACAGGATGGCTGAAAAAGAAAAGAATTATGGTGTGGCAATGGCTCAGTCAAAGTCCACACCTCAAACTGATGCACTGAAATAACCACGAGGTGTTGTAATATACAGAATAAAGTTTGTCATCGTGGCATCAGTGTGCAGTGTGCAACATTGTGTCCTTCCCTCTGTCCAAATCAAATTTACTACAAAACTGAAATAAAATTAAATACGCTGTTAAGAGAGGAAAAAAATACATCCATAAAATACAGTTTAATATCACAGTACTGAAAAAGCACAATTAAATAGCAATATGTGTGTTTTATGTTATTAAAAAGGTCAAACATAATTACGTCCTTTCACCAAAACTGTGTTGAAACTGTGACATGACACAAACCAGAAGTAAATATCTGATTATCTTTGATTAAAAATGTGTTTATCTTTTCCTGGAGGTGAGTTAAAATGTTAAGATCAGGGAGCTGTCAATGTAGTTACATCATGGTTGGAGTTTAGATGTAGATAAAAATCATAGATCTCTTTCTTGCCCTTTTAAATTTTGCCCTTGAGTCAAAAACTGTGCTGCAGTAGTTATCATGAATCACAGAAACCATAACGGATTCGGATTATTTGTTGCCATCAGCGGCTGTCACAGATTTAGTCGTACTTCCAAGATTGATATTTCTGTCAGTGAATCCACCTGCTCTTATTCACTTTTTAATCATTCCAGAAAGATTTTTCTTTTCTTTTTTAAAAATTTGTTGCCTAATCTGCATTTAAGACACAAGAAGTTCAGTAAAGTTAGGGCGAGAGCACATAATCATTGATACCTGGTGTTAAAATGCACTCTGTCAGCATTGCCAGCATCAGCAACCTGACACAAATGGTTTGATCACTAACTGCATCATTTTCAACTTGTGTTACTTTAAGAAGTAAAAATCTTTTATGACTCTTTTTGTGAGAGTGATCAAAAACTATGTCAGTTTTTCAAGCTGTACTGTGCAGCTATGAAACCCCTCAAACAAGGTCCGCAGACAATGGAAAGTTCATCAGCAGCAGGAACACAGGATCAGCAGCCCTGAGGGAGCAAGAGTAAGATGAGCTGACTGAACTAACACCAGCAGTCCAGAAGCTGTTGAAAGGTACGGCGGGGGTGGGGAGGCTGGAGGTTCAGTGTTTTGATGCTTATCCTTTGACACGTGAAAGAAGTCAAGTACTATGACCAGAATCCAACATTGTTCACGTATTTGGCTTCAATATCTGCTGATTGTCCTATTCATTCACTACATAATAGATTCTTTACACTAGTTTTTACCAGATATAAATTCTCTTAAACCACAAAGTGACTAATTAAAAATTTCCCAGGAACCAACATTGTCACATGAAAGAGCATCAAACGCTGATACTGGTGTAGCAGAGACACGCAGAGATATCCCTTGGAAAAGGTTCATTGATGCAACTGCCAAGGCACTATTGGATGCCAAGGGATCTTCTTTTAAAGAGTGATAAAGTCTGCATTTGGAGGTTCAGGAGTTGTCTGTTGATTGTAACACAAATTTGTAGAGCGGGGGACCTCTGTTTGTGACCTTACTTTAGCAGTTTTCTGTTTTTCACTTTGTTCCAGTTGTTCACTCACTCACTAGATCTGGGCATTAAAAACTACTTGGTTAAGTTTAGGAAAATATGCGTTTGATACATCTACTCACAATATTTACCCTGCAATTTATCCTTAGCCAATGTATTTTATAGCGATCCTTTACAAGCATCCATGAGTGACAAGCCGGGAGTGAGTACCCATTTCATTATTGCGGTAACCTTATAACAAACCCGGGAGACGACGGTAACTTTACAAGAAGTCAGTGACTTTTATTCATGCAACTCTCTGAACCTTCATGCTAATTAGCTGAATGCATCCCCTGGTTTAAATAAGGGAAAGATCACAGTCACACCAAATCTCCTCGGGTGTCTAAAAATGAACGTCCATCTTTGCTCCAGCTCATCTGAAGCCACATTTCAATGTCCAGGGTAAGGATCAATATTGTCTGTGATGTAGCAAGAGCACAAAAGGGGGAAAAAGCTGACTTCCTGAAACATGACTTTATTCAAAATCACCAAACAGGGTCTTGAAAGAGGATGACTGTTTATAATTTTATGACATATCAGATTAACATTTAGTTGATTTAGGTGCTGTGCTGAAATGTGGCAACCCCTTGCAACTCTCTGTTATCACTTTTTTAATCGCATTATAGATAGCTGGACATTTTAGATTGTGTTACAGCTGTTGCAACTGATGTTAAACACTCACAATTAACACTACCGCTCACTTTTAACAACATAAAAACTAAATATGCAAATCCTAATAGACCTGTTTACTGAATACCTTTTCATGAGATCATAAAAACTGATTTCTTTAGTAACCTGTCACTTTTACCTGTGGTACAAGGAAGTTTTTACATTTAATTTAAATAACAGTGACAATAAAACTACAGTTTTATTCAATTAAAGATTTCATGACCTTTGTTTGGATACATTTAATTTTGCTTCTTCGGGGACAGATCATTCCCATCTAAAACATCCAAACTAGCATGTGCTTCAGTCTTGTAACCACACTGTTCTAATTAAAATAATCATAGACTTTCTTTGAACTAATGGGCTGCATAACCATAAAATATTCATGTCTGTCTGGAATTCATTTGTTTGTCGTTTATAAAGCAGAAAGCTTGCAATATGAGTTAAATATTTGCCTTTTGAATGCATATCTAATGTTTCATTTAACAGCCGGTATATTTCTTTCATGATTAATTAAAATGTTTGGGGTTTTTTTTTTGCTCTGTTATTTGATGCTAGGGACTCCTTGGGGCAGAGCTTCTATGCTGAAGATATCATTTTAAAGTAAATGCTATTTATCATATTCTGATTTTAATTGTTTTCCCCTAAAAATACAACAAACTTGTCTCCATGTTTTCAACCCTCCATCTTTCGCTGCTGCTTCTTTGGCATTGTAAGCTACAATAACGTCACAGCAGTGCAAGACCTGACTTTATTACATATTAAAAGTATAGTCCGTACTTTAATAAATAAGAAATGTGCATCTTGCATGGTCGTAAAAGACATTCCCCCCACACTGAGGAACCCCTATGCAGAGCCCCCAGATGTGAAATAGATCACACTCCCTTCACTTCCTCTCCTTCTGCAGCTCCTCTTTCCACTGCAAAGAAAGAAATCATTCAGTTTTGGCCTTTTTTGAAAACATACCCCCCCCAGCCCCCCTACCCCTCTTCCCTTCCCCTACCAACCCCTCCCAACAGCAGGCAGGGGCACACAGACGACCACACTCTCTAGCCAAACCCTAATTGTGTGTGCGTGTGTCTGCATTTTTTCCCCTTGACATGAAGAAGGGGAGCAGAGCAAGTATTTATGCGCTCCACTTGGAAATCGTAGTCCTGGAGCTTTTGAGTTGATTTGCGTAACTGAAAGAGTGGAAGTGGCAGAATCTAGCATTTTTCTATCCGAATAAATTCCCGGACGCAGGTAAGTTTGGTGATTGGATTTATGAAAATCTGAGTTTAGTGTACAGTATTAATGGGAAAGCGCTGCTTTCTCACTGTGTACTCCCCCTGGCAGAAGTAGATAAATTTGAATTCATGGCACTTGTATAAAGTTTTGTGTGAAAGAGCTGCTGTTGGTGTGGACGGCTGCTTTTGAGTTGAACGGAAATTTAAAGAGATGTTTTTTGTTTGTTTTTTTCACTGTCAGGAAAAAAAGCATATGCATATAAAAAGGTCACATCATAGTATTCATATATTGCGTAGTTGTGTGCATGCAAAAATGTCTCCACTTTTTATGACTATACTAACAAAAACATCTCTAACTTCCAGGCTTTAACACTACAGTCTCTGCTCTGCTACCTCACTGTTACGACTCCTTGTCCCACTAACACTGTAGCAAGTCTGTGTGTTGTGACATTTGTGAAGCCCACCTGTTCAGGCTTTAAGAAGAGGGGCGGGGGGGCAACAAGACTGAATTATAGGGACACCAAAAACACAGGTTTGCTTTAACCCACAGACATGGAAGAGAGCACGGCCACATTTAGAGATTTGATTGGAAATGCATTTCTGTAAGTTACATCATTTTCACTTTGATTCCAGCAATTCAAATTTCAATAATCTGTTTGTCCTTTTTTCCCTGCTATTTCATGTAGATTTGCTACATTTTATTCTATAAAAAGACAATTTAAAGATGCCGACATGCACTTCAGAAAAGAGTGATGACCAGTTGATTATGAGGGTAACTGAAAGGGTTTACTGAATTAAAATCAGTTTTTAAATCAGCAGAACAGCATAACAAAAACTCTGCTTAATGCATAGAACAAACAGCTAAAGTGTCCTAATGCTGGTGTTTGAGCTTATGGCTGCTTTCCCTCTGCAGACAAGCTTCTTCTATTTTAAGCCAAAAGAAAAGTCAGCCTATAAAAACAGAGCCTTCCACTGAAGCCAAAAAAAGGTCACTATGGGCCACAGAGAGTCGAACACAAACCCTGTTTCAAAACCGTAAGACGCCAGCGTGGAAACTGTTCAGACATTTTCCAAAGACAAAGGTAACTGCTGCCGCCACTCTGTGATGTAGACGGGAGCACATGTGCCTCTGGTCAGCGGGGTTTTTAATAGAATGAAATAATGCCTCTAAACGTCATTTCAGCACGTCCGTGACTGCTGCGGCGGGAACTGAACGCAGAGACAATAACATTTTTCAAGATTAATTGCATTTCCATTTGGCTGTATTATGTCATTAGGCTGAAAGTTGTCACTCTTGGCCATAAGGTTTGGATTTATTAACATCCAAACGAGTGCAGTGGAAGTTCACGGTGATAAAAAGTTTTGGATATGCTGCATCTCCACACTTGCAGGGCATTAAATGTCTTTGAACGAGTGCTCTCCGCTTATCACAGGTTTCACATTGAATTCACCCACTAGTTTCTCTGGCTTGTTAATCTAATCTGCTGGAGTGAGTCAGCTTACACAGAAGTTAAACACAAAGTGTAGACTTATGCAGGGCTTTTTCTAATATACAACCAATTAGTTTGAGGACAACATTGGAGGATATCTACATTATCGCACAGCTGTTTGCAAGGACTAAAATAGTCAAAATAATAAACCCCATTTGTACAGCATGAGATTTTTCCTGATCAAAATTCTGTTACAATGCGCTTGTCAGTCAAAAGAAAGCTTTCTCCTTACTCTAACATAATGACGTCAGGCTCTGTGTCTGTGCCTCAAGGTTTCTGGTGGCTACTTGTCTTACAGCAGCCACAGCAAGCAGTGTGTGAGGTCACCATTTAAACTAATCACAAACAGAAGGAGACAACAGTTGGTCGTTTGATGGGCTTTTGCCCTGCAACAGCTCATCTTTTAAAAAAAGAGAGAGAAAAAAAAGGAGACAGTGTTTACAGTGTGCAGCTGGCAGGAGTGGACATTTGTAACAGAGTAATAGGTGGAAGTCAAGCAACTCTGATTTCTAGTTTAGCTGTTGGGAGCTAAAATACTTTCAAGGCTGCTGTGAAAGTAAACCAAATGTGCTCTGACAGCAGAAAAAGGTCTGCAATGCCTCAACCTCAGACCAGACTCGGTTTGAAAAAAACAACAACCATATATATATATTTCCAGATGGAGAAGACAGAACCTTAAATGGGACATGATAAAGTGACAATGCAGCTGTTTCACTGAAAACTGCAACACATGGGAAGGAAGAGCTTCTCATGTGTTGAGCTTGGGATAACAAGCCTTTACTCTTGTGTTTACAAGGTGAATAGATGTCATGAAAGATCCCAAGACAACCGCTGGTTACCAGAAACCACACACACCCTGCTGCAAGGGTACTATTGTCAGCTCTTACAACCCTAGCGTGACAAAACTCCATGCCGTGGCTCAACCACAGAATGTAAAGCACGCTCTAGTAAATAACCACAACCCAAGCCACATAAAATGTTCCCCTATTTATACTTTTTTACAGCATTTACAGAGCATGGAAAGGGTTTGTTTGGTTTAACCCATCACATTTGAATTGAACATTTTCCCTTTAAAGGCACAGGCAAAGCTGAAATAATCAAAAAACATTTGAGGGACTAAAAGTATTTATTATTTATTTATTCATTACAAAAAAGTACACAAACAACAAAAAAATGTTGTGCAATCTGAGCATTAAAATTAAAAACTTGAACATCTGAGAGGATGCATCTAGTTTCCACCACTGAATTTGACAGACTTTGTCAGACTGAGCGTGACAGAAGGAATCACAACAAATGTCGGCCGCACATAACAACACGATGAATGAGGGCACACACGCCTTTGCTCAAAAAAAATGGACGTACAGTTAAAGGAGCATCCAAAGAAGCAGAGTCTTCCAGATGGAATGATGAGGACGGCTTTCCCATTCTGTGAAAAATCGTGTGGGCAAATAGATGATCAGTATCAGAAATGGTGGGATCATCTACAGCTAATCTCTGTATGTAAGAGACGAGGCTGTAAGCCAATAGCTGGAGACACTGCTGGAGTAGAATCACTGCATGAGCTCGGGAACACTTCCCCAAACCATCGTCATCACTGCATCCACAAGTCAAAACTATGCCATGCAAAGCACACTCATACATGGCCAAGATCCACAAACTCTCTGCTTGTTTAAGGACTGAGGTAACATGAAAAACTGTTCAAACTGTTTTTGGGGTCTGAAAGAAAAATTTTCAATTCTGTTTGGAAATCATCCTCTGGGCTACAGATAAAAGGGATTATCCAGTTTGATCAGCATCAGTAATCGGGGGACATGAGTGCACATGGCATGACGCAGCAAACATTTCGAACATTTTGAACATTTTGAATAACATTTTGAATAACCACCTGGCTTTTCTTGCTGTTAACTCTTAGTTAGAAAAACAGTTCCAACTTGTTAAACTCGTTATCTGCTGGAGATAATTTTTCAGCATCACCTGGATGTCCTTGTTTGGCCTTCTCGCAAAGGGAGACATCATTTTTTATCGACTAGAACAAAATGAAAGAAAACATTCTCACTTCAGACGAGGGTGAGAACGCAGCGAACCTGAGCTGTTGACCTGTAGCTTAACTGAGTTAGCTGTTAACACGTCAAGTGTAAAACATTGTGGGGCAGAGGCGTTGCATCTGAGACCGCCCAGGCACGTTAAGTTCAACAGCAACAACAAATGAGACCAAATTTACATTTATAAAAAATACTTAGAAGTGCTGATTTATTTATTTCAAAAAAACAAAAAAACAGCCTCCAGTTATACTAGTCCACGTATGTGGCGTGTCTGCCTGTTCACAACGGTTGATTGACCAAATTAGTGCAGTCTTTCACACAATGAAAACATCTGGCACACTGTGAAATTAAAAATTCAACAGAGCAGGCGCAGCACGTTTAAAATGAAGTCTTCAGTTTCCAGATTCCTGCAGAGTGTTGCTTTAAACTCATTTTTGCTTATCGCAGCTGCATATTTAGAAATGTTTCCGCCAAACGTGAGACCATAAAAATATCTTAAATGTAAATAGGATGTAAATAAGCTCAACTTCAGCACTGAATACATGGTATTTGTGCCATTTATACAAATTACATGCATGCATTGTATGTTATGAATTCTAATTTACAACATGAAGAGTACCCCAGCTTTTTTATTAATTAAGTATGTAAGTGAAGTAAACCAGCCCACTTGCATATTTATCTCACTCAGTTTTATTATCTTCACCAGCTGGCCAAGTTCACAGTCACACACTTCTACCTCTTTTCAGGTTACCATGCGATATTGTTGGACAAACGTCATCTTGGCTTTGGTATCCATGGCAACCCTAGCACTGTGCCAAAGTGGAGATGGGGACTGGGGTTCAGGCTTTGACATCTACTCTGTGATAATGGCCACCAATAACACATTGCAGGCTGTTGGTGATGAGCCTGCGAAGGTCAAAAACAGCCACGACTGGACCACATCGGCAGCATCCTCACCGTCACCTACACCTGTGCTCCACCACGAGCCCCAGCCGGACAGGTGCTCGGTCCACTTCAGCACCAACACTGCTTCAGCTCGAAGGCTGAAGGCCCAGAGAGAGGAGCTGGCCTACCTGCAGGCCATACAGCATGGGAACAAGGCAGTGATGGAAAACTTGGTGCAATTTGTAGGGAATGAGCTGGGAGATCAGCGCTATGAAGATGTGATCAAGGAAAATGTCATTGGCATTCAAGAGGACCAAAAGAGCTGGCACGAGGTGGTAGAAAAAGCAGAAGAGGATCTAAAAAAGCAGCTGGAGGGAGATGTACCGGACTCCTTCTCTGGGATCCACAAGTGAGTGCAGTAAATCAAATGTGTTTGTGCCAAATGTCATAAAGTTAACAGCTGAAATGTAAAGACGACAGTTAAAAAGAAAAAGAAAAAGAACCTGCTGTTTGTTTCTGTTGTTAAGATTAATTAACTGTGGTAGCACATATACTGAAGATATTGTGGGGAAAGACGATGTAAAAAAGAAAAGATGTAGGTTGACTTAAGTCTATCACCAGGCAGTTGCTGGTTATTGAAATGTGAAATTCTGAATATTTTTCCTCTCTTAGATTTATGATTTATGTTAAATGGGCTTTGTTTGAGGTTTGGAATTTTTAATTGATAAATACAAGCGTTGGAAAAATTTGATAACCATTTTTCATCATTTCCATCAATCATAAATTAAAACACTACCCATGTAAACAAAAAGCAAAACTAGATTAAACTACATTAATCATTAATAATAAAATAGTAATTGTTTACCAAACTGAGACTCATTTTAGGTATCTGAAGCTGACGCACTGTGTAAAAAAACTATTTCTAATATAAAAGAGAAACAGAGTAACAGGTGGGTTTTTTTGGAAGTACTTAAACACCCCGCAATTAGAAGAAATACATCTCTGGATAATCAGCAGGTGACACAGGGAAAAATGCACTGAAATGAAAAAGATTGAGGACTAAATACACACAAGGGAACTATGGTAACAAGGCGAAGATGAACTCAATCAGACAATAACAAGGGCAGGAGAAGAACAAAGAACAAAAAGTATCACATAGAGACCCGATGGCATATAAGTGATAGTTTCTTGAGCACATGTGACCCCCCGTTATATTTTCATGCCCTCGCATTTTCTTTTTCTTACCCTCTGCTGTTGTTTCTTCTTGTGTCCGGTGCTTTCTCCTTGTCATCACTCACTCGGCCGGCCACCTGGACTGTTGGTCCTTCGGAGCAGAATCAGAGAGGAGTCCTTGGCCTTTGAAGACATGCTTCGTGCTGCAGCGGACATCGCCAGCAGGCTGGAGAGCTCAGCACAGGCCCTGCACGCTTCATTCACCAAGCAAATGAAAGACATTGTGAAAATCCATCGCTGAGAAAGCATTGAAAAGTGTTTTGAAAAGTGTTTGCGCATCATCCTTGAACTTGTGAATGATGTTTGGCATTCCGTGAGGTCCCCAATTCAAGAAATATACCCTCTCGCCATTTTATAATTGTATTTTTATGTACATGTGCTGAGCAGTTCTGGGATGCAACAGTGTGTTAAGGTTAAACTTCACATCAACTGAAGCAGTCAACGAAGATGGATTGTTGACACCTCCCTTTCACTGAATATCTCCACGACGGATGACATACGATTTTCCATCCACGCATTATTCGTGGAATTTTTGTGAGGTCAAATATGGGAACAGCATGCAGTGCAGCTTTGAGCTAAGCTCCGTGTTTATGGATCAAAATAGATGGGCCTTCAGAGAACAAAACATAATGACTCTGTTACTCTTCTCCAGGGGAAGCTATGGGTTGGCCATCTGGTTCCAGGGTAAGGGTGGAGTCTGGGATATACTTATAATGACTATGTGGTAACAGAGATTTTGTTTCTGCAACAATAAGTGAGGGAGGGGACTGGAACAACTAATAAAGGGTTTGTTCTCTTAAGAGAAATATCCAGGGGGATAAGTTTCTATATAAATATTAAGACAGATCCTATGATTAGAGGGGGGGGGGGGGATAAACTGTCTATGCATGATATGTTTGCACAGTTTCCTGGCTTAAGCAACTTATTTAAACAAGGTTTCTCTTTAATCCCGGTAGGACTTCCTGGAGGGGGATGCCTTTTCATTTTTTAAAATAAAATATGTAGCATTATATTATTACGAGTTTAGAAAATAGATTTATGTTCAATCCTATAAACGGCAAAATTTTACATAAATAAAGCACCTTGTTGTTTGATGTTTTTTACACTTACATTTTTTTTTAACAAAAATATTCATTATGGTGTTTTCACAGCTCCTAGTTAGTTTGGGGTACAAACTTCACTCACCCGGTCTGCCCTCTAGCTGTTTTCCAAATATATTGTTGTGCCGTGTTCAGCTTCACGTCACTCGTCACTCATTCTTTGGATCTTTCAAAGAATAATTACTGTATTAAAGTCGAGGCTCATAACTTTTTTAAATGCATTTTTAACTTGGTTTCTTGAATAGCTGGTCAGCATTTAAACACACGGGTTCTGTGTATGTGTGTCTCTTAAACACACACACACACACACACGGAGAGAGGGAGAGAGAGCGAGTCGCTTTAGGTGCCAAATAAAGAGGCAAATGCTCAGACGTGCCCTGCATCTCCTCCTGTTATTTCGGCAACCTTACATATTACACTTATTACACTGTCCAGCTGCCAGTCATGGAAAACTACTACTTTGAATTTTAAAACAGAACACACTCACAGGATTGGACGCATTGGACGCCAAATTCTTGGCACCCTGCGTAACAGGCGCATTTGTTTGGATTCTCTCTACGCAGAAGAAAATCCGACTACTTTCCGTGAATTGATTTCCTGAAAACAGATTTATAGAGCTACTTTTATGAGCTGGTATGAGCAATTACAGCAAAGCTGGGACACACAGTGTTATAGTGCCGCTCCCTGATTCAGCACCCAGTGATGGATAGCGCTCATTGCGCGGAAACTGATGGCACGGTACTCGCTCTCCTCCGGTCCAAACAGCGCTGACAGTGAGCAGAGACGGAGACTTATCTATGCTGAGATCTAAAGTAAGTCAGTCAGAGCGCTGTCACTGTCATTCCCCGCCTACAGACTTGAAAGCGGTTATCGTGACAGTAGCTGTGATGTGGTCCTGACGTGCTTCTCAGCTGCGAAGATGACAGATGTTGCTCACACTTTTCCAAATAGCGTTTCGACAGTGGACGGAAGCTGCTCCGTGCTTTCTTGTGAAGTTTTCTTTGCTGTCAAGAGGACGAAATGGGATCCAACCACCTGTTCTCCGCCGGGACGGCTTTTATTTGGGCGCTACTCTTGAGTCCGGCCGGTAAGTACTTTTACAACTATGTTTTCTAGTGGGCTAATGTTAATGACAGCAATAATAGCAGGTGTGTTTGAACCATGGAGGTTCTGAGAGATGAGCAACTGAGCAAGTGCAAAGAAGTAAGTCACAGACTGGAAAAATATATTCTAACCTTACTGTTCAGTTATGCTCGGCACTTTTCAAAATTAAAGGTGATCGATGGATCCAAACAGGGATAGTATTGATGTCATTGCTAGTATCGGTATTGGATCGATACTAGCGCGATACGTTCGATAGTTTGTTTCCTTCCTTTAAGTTTAGTGTGTAGCCCACTGAATTGTGTTAAATAAATTATTTATCTGTTTTTTATGGAAAAATATACCTCAAACATGCATTATAAAAAAGGAGAAAAAGGCAGTTTATAAATAAATACCTTTCTATGTTAAAAGTATTTGTTTCAGTATCTGCAATATTAACCCAGTATTTGCTTGGTATCAGAAATTTGCAGTCTCACACATGACTACTTAAAAGGCTCACGGTCCTATTTTCACATTTAGCTGGATGTCTGTTTCATGCATTGGGAACTACCTCTTCATTTAACACATTCACCTCCAGAGAAGCAGCTATTTAGCTTATGAGAAAATAAGTTGTTGTTAGAAAGATAAATAGAAGAAATGTAAGAGATGAATGAAGGCATTTGCTTCTTTCTGTACAAAAGCAGTACAGCGGACAACATAACAGTGTGAAAAATGAGCCACACAAATTGGTGCAACAACTGATAGTCATGCTGCTACATTTTCAGAGGAAGTTAATCTTGTTTCAAAAAAGCTACAAAGGGACCAGAGAAGGAAACATCTTTAAAGGAAGAAACTGAGAGACGACTGGAGCAGTCGATGCCAGATCGTGCCTCAATTTGTTGCTTTTGTTGTGAAATGATTTAAGCTACAATTTCTTACGGTCTAGTGCATACTTCTGTGGAAACAGGGTTTGATTCATTCAAGATTGACACTGAAGCCCAGTTAGCTACTCTGGAAGTCCAGTTTTGACATGGATGTCAGAATTTGCAATCACAAATTATCAGTTGCAGTCACAACTTATGTGCAGACAAAAAGCATTCCCATACAGAGATCGAGGATAAAATGAGTTCTTGTTGAAAAGGGTTTCAAAGCACCAAATATACTCTGTCTCTGTATGCTTCAGTTATCAAATGTGTAGGTAGACTACATAATCATATGCTTATTGGTATGACATAGATAGATTTCAGCTTTCTGACTTAAACCCTGCAGTTTTTCATACACACACAAAGAAAAGATCTGCAGCATTCTTTTAGTAAAATTTTTACTGTAATTATTTGACAGCCCAATTTCATGAAAAGCACCTCTGGCCAGAGAAGCTGCTGACTCGATGATCCAAACTGGTCAGTGTTTTAAACACCTTGCCAAGTGACTTGGCTAAGGTCCAAATATACTGGGCCCAGTGTGCCGGATGTTGAAGGTGTCGCCTCATTTCAACTCTCCCCTGGCACGAGGTTTGATATGTGGTACCCAAGAGGCTTTTTTCAAGCGCCACATCTGGTCTTTCCCAGATGCACGGACAGATGAATACGCACTGCCCCGACTGTCAAGATAGCAGATAGGAATTCTCTAGTGCCTGCTTGTTTGCCAGATTGAAATTAGTTCATGATAACAAGACATGAGCCCAGGTGTACCTTAGGCAAATTGAAAGTGAATTCACATATTGATTACCACCTCTAATGTATATTTTCTACAAACTACTGCATCAACGAGAAGAAGGACCTTGCCAAATTTTGCATCCTTTGCAGCCTTTTGTTGGTAAAGCCAAACCAAACCAAGCCATTCAGTTAGCACAGGCAATAAATCTCACTGAAGCAGTTTTGCATGCTTTGCTTGGATTAGCTCTGTGCAACATGTAAGTCCATCAAGTGGTCATCGTCTAGTGGCCTGTCCTACAGTTACAGGTTGTAAATACATGGTAATTCTGTCAACAGAGCCACAACTCACCCATAGACAGATAGTGATGTGTCCTTGGCTAAGCAATCATGACTGCTGCCAGATGAAGGTGGTCCAAGGTTTCATTTGAAGGTCCCTTGATGGTAGCACACTTGAGTGCACCCTATTATAACCTATGCTAACAAACAGAGCTCCAGAAACATTGGTGTATTAGTGACATGTAGATGTAATCACATCTTAATTGAGTTTTTTATTTTATTTTATTTTGATACAATTAATTTTTTTCTGCTTTGATTAATTGATCAATAAGGCAATATATCAGTAAACAAAAATGCCACATCATTAAATATTTTGACATTATTGAACACACACGCATTTTCTTTGTTACTGAATTCTAAATGAGAACCATACAAAAACCATCTAAAAGTTATAATCTGCCATTCTGTAAAGACTTTATAGTGGGTAGTTTAGCATGAACAAAACAATATATTTTTAAGCCGTTAGTTGGCATTTTTGGACCGAATGAGTGCAGCTACATCGCAAACATTAAAGTGACAGTTTAAGAGGTGCATTGTGCCAGTACCTAGGCAGGTAGATGTACAGTAATAGCAAATATAAAACACACTCAATACAAGTTAGATGCAAGATGCATCAGAAAGCCAGTATTATTGACAAATATTAGCTATTTGCAGATTTTGCAGATTTATTAGTATTGACATTTACACAGGCTGATAAGTTTAATTTTAATAAGTAGAGGTGAGAGAAGCAACTTCGAACTATATTGTGAGTGTTGATGTTGAATACTTTGTCCACCAGAGGGCGCTCTACAACTTCCCTGTTAGCAACACGTTTGGCATGCCATAAACACAACAACCAGCTGATCCGAGCGCAGTCACACGAATCGTAAATGACTAAATAAACAACCACACATAATAAATATAAGGGAACTTTAACTGCACGGTGGTGCGGTGGTTAGCAAGGTTGCCTCAAAGCAGAAAGGGTCTGAGTTCAAATCAACCAACTGGCCCTGATTAAAGGGGTTGTGTCTGTGTGGGTTCTCTCCAGTTTTGTCGCACAGTCCAAAGACATGCAATTAGTGTAGATTGATGATTCTAAATTACCCATAGGTGTGAATGTAAGTGAGACTGGTTGTCTGTCTGTCTCTCTGTATTAGCCCTGCATTAGACTGGTGACCTGTCCAGGATGTACCGTGCCTCTCGCACTATGACAGCTGGGATGGGCTCCAGCCACTGCTACCTTTTTAAAATAAAGAAATTTGTGTTTTTCAAAAATAACCAAATATTGGTGTCGATATGAGTCTTAGGCTACGTTCACACTGCAGGCAAAAGCGCATAAAATCCGACTTTTTTGACCCTATGCGACCCATATCCGATCATGGTATGACAGTGTGAACAGCACAAATCCGATATTTTCAAATCCGACCTGGGTCACTTTCGCATGTGGTACTGAATCCGATACATATCTGATGTTTTAGAAAGCGACTGCTGTTTGAATGGTCATGTCGCATTAAATCCGCCTTTTACGTCACTGACACAAGACAGACGCCAATTATCAGCGCCGGAGAAGACAAACGAGAAAGCATGGCGGCCATCGTTAAAGCACGGGCTCTCTTTTTTCTCAGTGTCATTTTTTCTCTAATTAATTTATCAAAATTCTGTTGGTTACGACTGTGCAGAAATTGATAGACTGCTGCAACAACACCTACTAGCTCTGTAGCTGCTGTTTTTACTTCCGTAAACAGAGCACGTTGTGTGTGATGTCTTCTTTTGCGCATGCGGGCCGCTTTGAGGGCCGTGAACTGTTCACACTAACGCGTTTGCTGTCACATGTTATTTGTAGAGTGAACAACCAGACAAAAAAAAATCGGATTTGATGCCTAATCTATATATATGCCTAATCTCCCAGCATCAGTATGTGAAAAAAAAATTAGACAAATATACCCAACCGTTAGCCTCCACTCCAAATCAGAAGCATCAGTTAATTGTTTCATGCATCAGACGTAACACAGAGTGACAGACAGCTCAACAATAAACACCCTTCACTGGTGAGAAATTAGCTCACCTCCACTTAACAGTAGCGAGTAATGATGTGTGTAATTGACTCTGACTACACTGATGAAGGTGGAAGCAGTAATCCCCAAGGGACGGGATTCCTGTCTATTTCCATGCTTTTCATTCTGCAGAAACAATACGGTGACTCAGTCCCAGCTTGTACACAAATCTGACTAGAGTGCATATTCAGAATCAATTTAATCAAGCCGCCTCTCACTGCGAGGCCTTACATACATAATAATAAGACTTTAGAGATTGTATAGCTGAAATGGTATTACTGTCGAGGGGAGGAGAGACGCTTCCTTTGTCTCCACCTTCTCAGCTTGAGAGATTCTAGCAGGCAGCCCTCAAGGGGAGCCGAGATCAAGAGATCAAAAGATTTGCTAAGATGTGAAAAGTCGATAAGACTTTACAAAGAAAAGTCTTAGATGTTTAGAGTAGGCTTCTGTGATGAAGCACGACATGTTCGCAGTTCTCTCTTGCTCCCAAAAGCAACCCAGATGCCAGCCAGATTTACTAGTATTTGTTAAGTGAAGATTAGGAGAGACACAGATGACAGAACATGGATGTGATCCCAACATATACCATTCAGCTTCCGCTTCTTTCATCCCGTTTCAGTCTTAGAATGCCATACCATTAAATATTCACCAATAATATTAATGCATTAAAAAAGTGCAAATGCATTTAGTGTCAAGATACAGGCGAGGTCTTTATCACATACACCTGTAGTTTTAACAGCCCCATGTTAGCTTATTTAAATGTTAACAAACTCTATGATGCAGATCCAAGAGAGATGAATAAATTTATTAACGAACAAGAGAATAGAAATATTACAAATTCCTAAATTACCCACTTCACTTATTGCATTTGTCTTCTATAAATGGCTAACTACACCAGTAATGTATCCACAGCCCTCTGTGACGAGAAGACCCACTCACATGCTGAAGATGACCTTTTCAAGACCCTGTTCGCTGGGTACAACAAGTGGTCGAGACCTGTGCCAAACATCTCCGACGTCGTCATTGTTAAGTTTGGACTCTCCATAGCCCAGCTTATTGATGTGGTGAGTGTTTGCCTTGCGTTTGCCACAAAGAGCTGGTGATGTGACATATGATGATGATCCAGGGCTCAAGTGCCAGTGTCCTGCAGGTTTTGGATCTCACCCTGATTAAACACATCTGAATCAAATGATTAGTTCATTACCAGGCCTCTGGAGAACTTCAAGACATGTTGAGGAGGTGGCCCTTTAAATCAGCTGTGTTGGATCAAGGACACATCTAAAACCAGCAGGACACCGGCACTCGAGGCCTGGAGTTGCCTACCCCTGCTCTAGTGTCATTCAGAAAAAATAAATGATTGTTCGATTCCATTCCATTCAATTAGATTTATACAGCACCAAATCGCAACAACAGTTGCCTCAAGGCGCTTTATATTGTAAGGTAGACCCTACAATAATACATACAGAGAAAAACCCAACAATCATGTGACCCCTATGAGCAAGCACTTTGGCGACAGTGGGAAGGAAAAACTCCCTTTTAACAGGAAGAAACCTCCAGCAGAACCAGGCTCAGGGAGGGGCGGCCAAAGACATGCTGTGGAAGAGAGAGTTAGAGATTAATAACAAGTATGCAGAGGGGTCTATTAACACAGTGATTGAGAAAGGTGACTGAAGAAGTAACACTCAATGCATCATGGGAATCCCCCAGCAGCCTACGCCTATTGCAGCATAACTAAGGGAGGATTCAGGCTCAACTGATTCAGCCCCAAATATGCTTTAGCAAAAAGGAAAGTTTGAAGCCTAATCTTAAAAGTAGAGATAGTGTCTGTCTCTCAAATCCAAACTGGAAGCTGGTTCCACAGAAGAGGGGCCTGAAAACTGAAGGCTCTCCCTCCCATCCTACTTTTAAATACTCAAGGAACAACAACAACAATGTTCAGATGTCTTCATCACCAAAACCCTCATGATCGGTGATGATAGGGTTATGATATTTCTGTGCATTGACTAAATACAGTGATGCCTGTACAGAATATACTCAAACTTTGGTTTCAAGGTCAGTATAGGCCTGTTCATGGGTACACTACATCCCACAGCTATGAAGGAAGCTGTGTATATGATTTCCATAAAGTCATTAAAGTAGCAGAAAGTTATATTTGAGTTTTCCTTTGACAAAACACCAAGAAACACAGACATATTTCTCTGGTCTGAACCCCCGGTTGACAACTTTAACAATATTTCCATCATTCTCGCTCTCTATCTGTCTGTCTTTCAGGATGAAAAGAACCAAATGATGACAACCAACGTGTGGCTTAAACAGGTTAGGAAATCTAGTGTCAGTGTTGATTTATTATTTAGATTTTATTTTATTTTTTTTATATTCAGGAGGGGATATGCTGACATGAAATGTTAGGAATGCAAAAAAGCATTTGCATTGTTGAAGTGAACGACTCATATGATGAATACAAATGGGGCCACGGCCCTCCAGACTGATTCGTGTTGTTTGTGTCTCGCAGGAGTGGAATGACTACAAGCTTCGCTGGAGACCGTCTGACTATGACAACGTGACATCC
Source organism: Aulonocara sp. 'chitande type north' Nkhata Bay (assembly GCF_057382095.1). Lineage (NCBI taxonomy): Eukaryota > Metazoa > Chordata > Actinopteri > Cichliformes > Cichlidae > Aulonocara > Aulonocara sp. 'chitande type north' Nkhata Bay. The sequence goes on from NC_141358.1 coordinate 9,647,897, forward strand.
ATAAGAGTGCCGTCAGAGCTCATATGGGTACCAGATATCGTCCTCTATAACAAGTGAGTCTGAGATAAAATGTAATGGTTACTGCATTTCTTTTCTTGATTATCTAATTAACTCTTTATTAAACACTCAGGCCTACAGTAAAGCTCAGTTGTGCAAATGAGCGTATGAGAGTAAAATAACTATAATTGTTCAAGAAACGAATATCTGACATTCAGTTAAACAGCTTTACTCTGATATTTGTTGCATTTTTTTTAGCAAACTCACTAAACTCATTAATCTTTTATTCGGATTAATATACTGTCAAACAATTGATTCTGAGTCTATTCAGTTCTGAACTACATAACCAATCACAGTTATTTCTCTCTACCGTACTGAGACGCTGCTGAACACTTCAAGGTTTGCCAAAATGCTTCAGAGGATTGTAATGGCAGATTTAGGGCTGTCTAACAGCTATGCTCTTATTGTAGCATGACAAAGGAGTCCAAACTCACGCCTGTTGCCTTAACAGTATGTGTAAGAAGATGGCACCATCTAGTGGTCTGTGAAAACAATGGTTTGCTCCGCTTTCTCATGTTTCTTCCAGTCCTGATTGGGTGGCTGGTTTTATTTGTACCTTCTGAGATATGTGCGGTATAGTTTACACGCTGATGTAAACACAGCTCTTTATTATCTGTTTCATTTAGCAAAATGAAAAAGATACTCCATTTTAAATTTTGCACGTCTGTTAGTAAAAATTGGTGGAGTGCATTTCGTTTCATCGAACTGAAGGCAGCCTTTACATGTCTATCGCTCCAGTGGGAAACTGATTGCAAAAACCACTTTTGAGAAACCTCTCCCGTCACCTAAATTCACCTCCTGGAGATTAAACCGAGCACGCTGATGATAGGTTTCTGCTCCAGCGCGCTCGTGTAATCACAGTCCGTATGTGAAATTAAAAGAGGTGAGACTGATTAAATGATAAGGACGTATGATTACGTCTTCTGCTGAAGCTAGTGTTGCCATTAAAGTGGTGAATGGAGGGGAGATTGCAGACAGTTTTTCACTACATAGTTTCCAAAATGAAAAAAAAAAAAAGGAAATAAAATCTCAGGAAAGAAGAAGGGGAATAGAACTGATCACAGTGAAGGTTATGATTTCTTATCTGATGTAGCCTTCACTCTAAGATGAGGTCTTTTGTGTGTTTCCATGACTTATATGACAAACTTCTCCTTCTGCAGTGCTGATGGCGAATTTGCTGTGACCCACATGACAAAAGCTCACCTATTCTACACGGGCAAAATTCGCTGGGTGCCTCCTGCTATTTACAAGAGCTCTTGCAGCATTGATGTCACCTTCTTCCCCTTCGATCAACAAAACTGTAAAATGAAATTTGGCTCCTGGACTTACGACAAAGCCAAAATTGACTTGGAGCAGATTGAAAATACTGTGGATCTCAGCAACTACTGGGAGAGCGGCGAATGGGCCATCATCAATGCTGTGGGAACGTATAATACAAAGAAATATGACTGCTGCCATGAGATTTACCCAGACATCACCTACTTCTTCATCATCCGACGTCTTCCCTTATTTTACACAATCAACCTCATCATCCCCTGTCTGCTTATCTCATGCCTCACGGTTTTGGTTTTCTATCTACCGTCAGACTGCGGTGAGAAGATCACCCTGTGTATCTCCGTGTTGTTATCCCTCACTGTCTTCCTGCTACTCATCACAGAGATCATACCGTCCACATCCCTCGTTATCCCTCTCATCGGCGAGTATCTCCTCTTCACCATGATTTTTGTCACCCTGTCCATCGTTATCACTGTCTTTGTCCTCAACGTCCACCACCGCTCTCCCAGCACTCACAAGATGCCCCACTGGGTTCACTCTGTGTTCCTGGACTTGATTCCACGTTGGTTGTTCATGAGACGGCCCGCACCGGATGGCCGCCGTCGCAGGCTGCTGCTCCTTCAACAGGAAGCGGTGGCAGAGCGGCGCCAGCTCCGAATAGCCGGGTATAAATCGGGCAACTGTATTAGCACCTCAGCTAACTGGTTAAGAGATGGGACCACATTGGAAGACCCCGAGAGAAGCTGTTATGAGGACTTGGAGCTGGGAACACTGACATCCTATTTCTCCTTCCGTCCTCCTTCTCCCAGACCTCCAGGGTCAACTCCTCCACCACAACAAAAAACCCCACAGAACAGCCAGAGCCGACAAGAGGTGGTGGCAGGGGGGAACAGGCACTTAACTGGAACCAGAGGTAATTCCACTCCTCGGCCGGCTAAAGTTGACAATAAAGTGTCACAGTCAGCTTTCCTGCTTTCACCAAGTGTCATGCGTGCATTAGAAGGGGTGCACTACATTGCAGACCACCTGAGGGCTGAGGATGCTGACTTCAGTGTGAGTATCAAGGAAATAATGCATCTAATATAAAAGCAGAATGGCATTTTGGTCATTTGTATTACTGATGGTATTCCAATTTACATTTATCTCAGTTTTGATACAAAATCATACTCTGGGCATGTTGATTAGATAATACCTGTGCAAGGCGCAATCACAATTCCTACTATTCTATATAAATTAAAAATCATACGTGAGTTAAATTTGGCTGCCATACACTTGTTTGAAATGCACCCTGGAAATTTTGTCCTGACCGCCTGCTGTTCAGTGAGTGCTGAATATTGTTCGTGTGTAAAAAATAGGCTCCATCTTGAATTTCATTTTAGGAAAGAGAAAGAAGTTGCATGGAACTGAGTTTAGTAAGCAGGGTGGTTAGTGAGCAGTGTTAGGGCATGGCCTGTCGATGGTACATGCAACAATTCACAATCCTGTGAATGTTGAAAAATGGCAAACCAGGATTTAGAGTGCACCCGTGACCTTATGGACTTTATGGCCATCCTTCAGGATTCTTTCACTGAACAATGCTGCTTAGTTTCCGGGCCATAGCTGGAGACCCAGCTCTTAATATCAGCGATAGTCCTTTGCATGTTTGTTAAATTGGTTTGATACAGATGTTTCTATTTGCTCTGTACAGAAGTTCACTTTTTACATAAATAAATGCATTTATATAAATACGTAACTGTACATAGTTCTATTTCAAACGCAATTTCTTTTAATACTAAGGCCTGCAATACCTTCACAGCCCACAGGGGGACCCATCCTACACTTTTGGAGTCACTGCAGTAGAGCCTGTAGCTGAAGATAAAACTGAATGACTCACAAACAAGCAGCTACTGAAGGTGGCTGCAGTATTTATTTTATTTATTAACCTTTATTTAACCAGGAAGATCCCATTGAGATTAAAAACCTCTCTTTCAAGGGAGACCTGGCCAAGATAGGCAGCAGCAGATGTCTCACAGTTACAGAAATTACTCAAACACAGGCAGCAACAACACACATGCAACAATAAGTGAAAGAATACAAATAAAAGAAAATAAAATTCAATAAAATTCAAATAAAAATAAAAAAGTCAGTTAAAATGACAATCAGTCTAATTGAAACAGTTGCATGTTATGGACTTGGCCTCAAGGATTCGTAGTTTAGATTTAAAAGCACTTAATGAAATGAATTCAGTCATTTTCCATTCCTTCTGCAGTTTGTTCCAAGCCGAGGGTGCTAAATGGACAAAAGCTCTTTTACCAAGTTCAGTTCGGGCAAATGGAACAGAAAGCAACAAGTAGCCATGCGGACGAAGAGAATACCGACCAGCATGTTTCATTAGAAGCAGGGAACATATATAAGAAGGCAGCAACCCAAGTATCGCCTTATATATAAAACTGTATAAATGAGAGTTCCTCCGACTTACCAAAGCAGGCCGTCCTACCTGAGAGTTTAACTCACAGTGGTGAGTCAGAAATTTACGGTTAGTGATGAACCTCAGAGAAGCATGATACACAGAACCAACCATTCGAAGACATTGAGCAGAAGCATTCATATATAGAATATCACCATAATCCAGCACAGGCAAGAATGTTGCAGCAACAAGCCGCTTCTTTGTATTAAAAGAGAAACACAACTTATTTTGAAAATAAAATCTCAGTTTTAACTTCAGGTTTTTCACAAGATTCAGTAGAGGCCTAACAGAGAGTCTCCAGATGAGAATCATCCAAGAATGAAAATAATCTTTATATTTTTAATTATGAGTTTGTCCATTTATTTTTGAGCCACTGCAACTGGGGTACTGTGAATAAAAATGTAGATAATTCCTAAAAGGTTAGGGCAATACTTTTGTAAAACCCCATAAGTTAAAGTGTGCACCTTGATCTCATCTTGATTCTTTGATTTAAAATCCACTGAGATGGTTTGCAAAAGCAAAGCTGCATTTGTGTCGTCCGACCTAACTGTATACTGATACCCAGAACATGTAAAAAAATAAATAAATTCTTAAGCTCTCAGTTTACCATGACACCTGACAATAAGAACCAAAATAAGCAGTATATACTGAAGTTTGATAACTCAGTCTTTTAGTGTCTCAGTCCGTAGTCTCTCAGTAAGACTTTGTCCTGCCAAAACAACTTGAACATCTTCCCTTTGGTTGTTAAAAAATATTATTCAGATTTTTATCAATATTGCGCCTCTTACTGCATTTGAAAAACCAGACAGGAGGGCAGAAAGCCTGCAGAGTATTCATGGACAAAATAGCAAGCATAAGAAATTTAGCATACTCTTTCTTATCCTTCAAACCTATCCCAGCTAGTATAGTGCAAGAGGCGGGGCACACCTTGGATATGTCACCATCTGACACAGGGATAAGATCGCACTTCTGGGCAAATTTGAATAACAGAGTGAACATAATCCCACTTACTGCATATCTTTGGACTGTGGGAGGCAACTGGAGTACCCGGAGAGAACCCACACAAACACAGCAGAGCATGCAAACTCCACACAGAAGGCCCTCAGCCTCAATCAGAATCAGAATACTTTATTGATCCGTAGGGGAAATTATTATTTCAAACTCAGGATCTTCTTGCTGTGAGGCACCATTCTGCCCTAGAAAAGTAACTTTTAAATTAAAAAAAAAATACAACTTTTCTTTTTATTGTCATATATAGGAAGTTACTGAAGAGGTATAAAAACTGGCTTTGGCAGCTGAGTGACTGAAGAGAGCTTTTCTGGAGACAGATATTAAACTTCAAGGGCAGATACATGGAGCAGTAATGCATGGAGCTAAATCCCATTATATGCCTAACATCACACTGAAATTACTGTTGGGAGCAGCTAAGAAAGAACTGTTTAAAAGTTTGATTGGTTACAGACAGGTTGTAGCAAATCGCATTGACTGAAGAAAATAGAAGGAACAGGTCAGCAAAAGTGTGCAGAAATGTGCATGAATATATGACATAGCTTGTGTGATGAGTAGTTTTTCTTATGAACCATATTTTTCATAGCAAACAATACCACCCATGATGTGAATTATTATTTAAATTCATGATATTATTTCTGTTCTTGTTCTCCCCACCTTCTCTGTTACTTCTTTCTGCACAGGTGAAAGAGGACTGGAAGTATGTTGCTATGGTGATTGACCGTATCTTCCTGTGGATGTTCATTATTGTCTGCCTGCTTGGGACAATTGGTCTGTTCTTGCCACCGTGGCTAGCCGGCATGATTTAAGGCTTCTGGGAAAGGGTTGAATTCACAGTCACCTCCTCTTGAAAGATACTTTAAAGTGTAGCTGAACTCTTCTTCAAGTCGGGTAATCTGACTCAACTTTGTGTAACTCGGTGCAACCCAGGTGTCCTCAAAAGGCCGTTGTGCTCTTTACACGTCACCAAATATAACTTATGAATAGTGGAGACAACTCTGCTATTTTCAGATTCTTATTCCCAGTTGGATAAAAATCAACTACAATCTACATTTTTAAGGGAAGATCAGACTCAGTAACCTACTGTTAGCTATAAAGTCTTGGCTCAAGTTTCATCTCAGATGCACTTTGTCAGCCTCAGGTTTACTCCTTCAGCATCATCTGTAACATTTCTCAGGTTGTTTTTGACCTGAATGCAAACATTTGCATGTTAACATTCACTAAAGTTAACATGGCTGTTGAAAACTGTGCTAATGTTGGTATTTTAATGTGCAAATGTTAATCACTTTTTAGCATGTTAGCATAACATGCTAGTTAAATATATAGTGCCAACGGCTGTCTTAGTAGGGTGTCACAGTGATCATATTTTTCTTTCCTATAGTTTCAGGGATTGCAGCTTAAAACTCAACAACTTAATAACATTGCATTCACTGATAGCAGGGGGATCAGTGAAAGCTGTTTGTCATCTTACTGTCTTAGCAGAAGTCAAACTCTGAATCAAACTCAGTTTATCATCCCAATGTTAGCTTGTTGTAAAAGGCTCAAGGATGGAGATTAAAACATTAAGAAAACAAGCTTGTTTTAAATTCGTCTTATTTTCATGCTCTTTACTTCATGGTTATCTGTCTGTCTTTTTGTCTGACCATTGATATGTCCAGAAAATGCATCAGCAAACATTAGCAATACAAGAGTGTGGACTGCTAAACCACATGTACAAATTCACCTTCCTGACCTTAACGCCACTGAAGGCTGTCACCTGTAAACTAAGTACTAGAGCCTATTCTACATTTGAGTTGTATTTTAACAATATTTGTCATGAATCTGTTCTCTTTGATTCTAAGCAAAGTTTTCTTTCACCACATATTCTGGATGGTGGTGAATAATCCTTCAAGAAATGGGCATTCAAATGTGATATACTCCTCAGTGCATCCCTAGTCTGATTTTAGCAGGGGTAACTGGACTGGCTGCTCCAAAGGGGATCTTGGACAAATGACTAAATATAATCATTTTCCATTTAATTTGCCACCATTGGTCAGTAGTGATGCTCAAAACTGCTTCATGAAGTTTTGAATTCATTTGCTACTTTTTAAGGTTTCCAGTCATGAACTGAAAAATGAAGAACTTAGTCTGCGTTGCAAGATTTATTATCATCCACTGGAGCCAACAAATGCATGTAAATTTATCACAATCCGTTCAAGGTGCCATGATACTGGTAAACCAGTGAACGTTTAAAAAAAATAGGGAGAATTAAATATGTAAACAATGCCATCTGGGTTGCTTTTTATCAGATTAAAAGTTGTTGATGACACTGTTCTCTTTGTGTATGGTGGGATGAACACCCATTATTATAGACTATGTTGGATACACGTTGGGGTGATTTGGTTTAGACAAAAAATGCATCAGCACAGGTTTTTTCCTTCTGGCGATGCTGCAACAATTGTAGTATTTTTGATTGAGCGTACTATACAATAAAAACCCATGAAACAAATTTGAAAATTTGTCTGCACGCTGTTTACTGACCTTTGAAAAAAAAAAAACAATTTCTTATACAGTATTTTTTGTATTCTTTTATAAAAGAACTGACTCTGAAACTACACTTAATGATCATCAGTAAAGACTTGAAATATATGTAAATGTTCCTATCTCCTTGTGCTTTAAGATGACCTCATTATGTAGATAATTATACAGTGGTATTTAGAAGTTTACATACAGTCATCATGGGCATGAATTTCAAGGTAATGCTGGCTTCTAATGATTTTTTTTTTTTAATTGTTCTTCTTCCGGGATGGGTGGGGGGGTTATACAGCATACATCTTTCATGACTTTAAAAAACAAGAATTGGGTGCAGATCTTTGAATTTATTTCATGTTTTCTCTAATCCACAGTCAAAAATATACATACAGGTTTAAATATATATGCACTTCCACTAATAATTGGTGAAATGTCCCTTAGAGAGTTGCACCTCAGACACTTTTGATAGCCATCAACAAGTTTCTGGCGTAATTGTGACTGAATACTTGAACACTCTTCCTTGCAGAACCGACAGAAGCCATTTGAATTGGTTGGTTTCCTTGCATAGACGCGGCTTCTAAGCATAATCCACAAATTTTCAGTTGATGAGGTTGGGGCTTTGGGAAAGCTATTCCAGAAGCTCAGTGTTAGCCTGCATTACCTATTCCACAACCAGTCTTGCTGAAACACTCAACTGTGTCCAAGTTTAACCGTCTAGCGCAGTGGTTCTTAACCTTGTTGGAGGTACCGAACCCCACCAGTTTCATATGCGCATTCACTGAACCCCTCTTTAGTGAAAAATAAAATATGATATTTTTTTTGAAATTCAAGACATAGATATGTTTTTTACTGGTGCACAAAATGAGCCATGCATGTCACGGCGGAGGCTCTGCCGAACCCCTGAGACTGACTCACCGAACCCCTAGGGTTCAATCGAACCCAGGTTAAGAACCACTGGTCTAGCGGATTAATGAATTTTGAGGTAATCCCCCTTCATTTGGCTATCCATTTTGTGCAACACACCAGTACCACTGGCAACAAAACAGCTACAGAGCATGATACTACCACCACCATGCTTGACAGTTGATGCAGTGTCGTTAGGTTTGAAAAGCCTCACCTTGATGCCTCCAAAAATACCTCTTGCTTTTGTGGCCAAATAGTTTAATCTTTGTCTTGAAATATATCTGTTGATTCTTCTTTGGTTGGCAACCTCAGTCTGTGGCGATGTAAAACTGGACAGTGACGCTTCTCGAATGCTGGTAGGTGCTTTGAACTTTCACCTTTCTGCTTTAATACCTGGCCCTCCTACACTTCATCCCCAGACAGCTATGCGCCTGAGACCCTGTCTACAATTCTGGGTAAAATTCTCTTCATCTCACTTATAAATGGAAGTTGGTAAGTCCTACTGTCCACTACAAAGGACTGGGAATGAAAGTTCTGTTTTGAAAGTGTTAAAATTATGAAATCCAACTAAATCAAAGAATTATATGTGTGTGTATATATCGTATCATTTAATCTCCCTTAAATAAATCTGGAGCTGCAATGCCCATCATTTTGAAAAGAAAGTCCATGCGCTCTGTTAACCCAACCCCGACATATGGCACATATAATAGAAATCCCAGTATGTCCTCTTGACACTACAGTATGACTCAGATGCATAAATTGTGGTTGATGCAGAGGTCTCAGACTCATGTCCCTAACAGAGGACAACAATGAATTGCTGGGTCTTTGTGAGGATAATACTGTGCTCTTTAGTTCATTGGTTTAGTGTGAGTCATGCCACTTAAATGGCCAACTAACCTTTTAATATGGTCATTTTTATCTCATCCAGCCAAGGCACACATCCACTCCTCCCTCTACAGTTCACTAGAATCACTCATCCTTCTAGAGTATGGCTCAGAATTTGCAGCAATTTGATCACCTAATGACTCTTCAGCCAAACTGTGCTTAAGCTCCACGTCGTGTTTGTCATTTTAAAGGCAGTTTTCAGCGTTCACAAAATTCGCTACTTATCCTACAATCTTGGTTGGATTTAAGTGAAACCAGGTCGATCTGTCGTGGATATGATTTTTGGGAGCTTCCTTCACTGGTCGGTGGATTTTAATTCCCATGACTTTGTGCGATACAGCCAACCAAAGACGACAACAAAACGCCATTGATGCTATATTTACATTTCACTACTGACAAAAGTAAACTGTTCACATGTGTTTTCTTTTTTGCATGAAACATTTCCCATGCAACACATTTTATATTTACAAATACAACTTTCAAAGCAAATATCTGAGTCAACACTTCACCAATCACACACAGGTACAGTTATCATTTAAAATTTAGCATAACTGACATCCTAAACATGATGCAAGGGGACCGCAAAAGGAAAATGACACATTTCTGTATTATTGCATTACCTAAAAATACACATGCATCCATATGTAGCATCACATTTAAACTAAACTCTCATTAACGTGACAGTGGCTATCCAAAGTACCAGTGATGCTGCAGGATTCATTTCACTGATTGATCGATGTGATCCAACTAAAAATGCATGCTTTACAATGCACAAATGTTATTTTTGACTTTCACATATTAAGAAAAAAAGAAGAAGTCCCTATTTAGTTTGATGTGAAACTGAAAAAAAAAAAATCTAATGTCTTTTAGGGGGGAGCCGGCTTTGCTAAATTGGCCCTGACTCTTGCTTGATCCACAGCATCCAACATGTTCTTGCTGTCCATAGCCAGAGTGTGTGCGGCAGCCAGCATCTGTTTCTTACACTCCTCCTTTAGAGAGGTTATGGCATTCTGCTGAGCCAACCGCATTTTGCTGATCAGCTCCCCCATGTCATGGTTCAGCAGCTTCTGGGTGCCTTCGATCTGCGATATTACAGAAGACCAATGGATCAGTCGTTTAGATTGGCGCTTTGATGACTGAGTTTTATGTTTTGCCAGCTCTTCGGCTGAGGAAATCTGGCGTTGCGTCAGTACTTTTGTGATGCAAAAATATGGATTCTGGGTGTCCCCCTCCAAAAATGTAAACTTTAAAGGCAAGTGTATCATATTTGATGAGTTTTTGTGACTTCTACATCAGCGCGATTTTTTTAAAGTAAAAAGTTTCAAGAAATAAACTGAAAGAAAGGTTTTGTAGCAAATATATAAATCAAAATGCATATATTTAAAATCATATTTAATGTTCTTTGTTATGTCAGGAGGTTCACCGAACACTATTTTTAAAAAGAAAATTGAATTTTCTGGCAATTTTTTCATGGTTCGGGATTTAAAGGGATAGTTGTATAGTTTTTGCTTTGTTTGTGTTTAAAGGGATAAAAATGCACAGAAAGGAAATGAAATAATAAAATAATGCTGTCATACTGTACCTCAGTCCTCACAGACCCGTGTAACGTGGGCAGTATCTCATCCACACTGCTAATTAAATCTCTTAATGCCATCCCAACAGACTGTGGGCAGAAATCAATACAGAAATGACTCAGGAGCTTTGTCTTTGCATTTCAAAATGTGGCATTAAAGCAGCAACAAACTGTAACACTGAAGTGCAAAGCAGTTCATTTGTCTCAGTGTACCTTGATATGGGTAATGCATTGCTCTGGCTGCAGCCCAGCGATGTCATTCTTGAGCTGGACGACTACTTTGACCAAGTCCATTACGCAGTGATATACTTTGTCATCTGTGCGGTCAAGCTCAGCTGTGGGCGCAGGCTGAAAAAGGAGTAAATAGGTTTTAAGAACTGAAATACTAAATAACATCACAAGACACTTACTTAGATAAAACAGTGGCATCGATGCCCGTTCAAAAAAAAGGACAAATTATGAATAATTTTTCATCCAAAAATCAAAGCTATTAAATTAAATGATGTTTTTCTATGGCCTAAAAATAATTTTAAGAAAACTAAATCTGCTTACCTTTGCTGTGAGTCGTGGCGGCTTCTCAGGCACTGCTGTATGGCAGAAAGATGAAAAATATGACAGATGAGGAGAAATAGCAGATCAAATACATAAGGAGCGAAGGAACATCTTTAGATCATTTTAGATGTGAATCTGTGAATTGCTTTGAGTGCTTACCAATCTCGATGTTAGCCGGCTAAAAGAACAAAAGAAGGATCTCATGAGGACGAGATGAGGAATTTTTACAATTCTACACTTTCTAATCAACAGCTCGCATTATGTATTGACAACAACGCACAAAAGTAATCATAATAATTGATGCTGCTGATAGTTATATGAGACCAATCAGCTGGTTAGTTTAAGCAGAGAAAAGCGCTTAAAAACCCAGTATTAGGTTTATGCCCCTGCTGCCCTAAATTAACGGTATTGGTAATTACCAAAATCATTTTTTGTGTTTCTGTATTGATTATTACACCAGTGTGAACAAGGTGTTTAATCAAATTGATATTTTTAATGCTAAAATTAAATGATTCTCGTTATCCATTAATTTTTAAATGTACTGTTTCATAAAAAGCAGGGAGGTGCTCGTTTCTAAAGGGACATTATTATTCTTTGATTAAGATGTCAGTTATTCATGAACAGGAAAATTCATTTTAGTGGTTGAATGTTATGCCTGATTAATTTGACTCCTCAGGGAAGTCCAGTATGCTGCCTCAAACTTGCACATAGAATGTCACTTTCAGCTTTAACAATTTTTTGACAGATTTCTAAAATATTTGCATGTTTTCTTTATGACAGGTCATCTAATTAATTTGTTAAACACTGCACATCATCTAGACTTGATAAATTAGCCTTTTAATACTGTTAAACTTTAAATGCTTAATTAAAGTGACAATACTCTTAAATAACACACTTCCTGTCATAAATGTATATTTCAAATTAAGAAAAAGGGGAAAGGCTTTGCAGGATATATCATGTGGATGCCTCATCAAAGAAAATAACAGTCAAATGACACAAACATACATTATTTTCTAGGGTTATAATAACACTTTATATATAAATATTTTATTAATATTAAATATATAATAATTAAAAATGTAATAACGTATATCATGTGTTTATTTTATGCGGCTCTGGACCTTTATAGTAGTTTTGGTGATACAAATATGTAGTAAAGCTTTAGTTGTAGTATAGTAGTTTAGTACAGTGGCCCTGTGAGGCCAAATGTGTTAGGAGGTGGTGGGTAGGTGTATTGTTGTTGTTTGGGTTTTGTTTTCCTTTTGGTTGTAGGTAGGCGAGGCGGGGCTTGATGGCATTCCAGCACACCTGCGACGCATCGGACGTCATCAGTGAGCGCTTTTAGGGAACAGAGTCACGGACGTCTGGTGTCGGAGTATTGTCGCTGTCACAAGTGGTAACGAGTCAGCACAGGCTGCATCTGTTGATTTTACGCTGTGGAGCTGTATGTTTTAAAGGATCCATGTTTCGCCTGCTTCTCTTTGTCTTAGCCTGTTCCATCGCCTGCCTGCCTACCTAGGATTTTGTGTTGGCTATTGTGGATCCGCGACGGAGTGCTACGTACCATCAGGCGGCGATCACCGCAGCGGCTGTGGTTTGGGTGGTCAAGTAAGCTCTCCAACTCTCCCCGTCCACTTGTGTTTAACGTTCGGCTATCAACGGTACGCCATAAGCTCTGTTTTGTTCCCTGTTGTCAGGTAGCTCCGGTCCGTCTGCTGCCTACCTGCATACTTCGGCTCCGTCTCATCTCCTCTGTGTTTATCTCCTGGCACATTTTTATCCATCACTGTATATAGCCCCTTCCCTTGTAAATATTCCCCCCACTCGTGTATATAAAGCTTGCATCACAAACTTTTTTGCGTCCGTGTGTGTTTCTGCCACGTAATCCATCTGTGTAATCCAGCATACCTAACAAAATGGACTGCAAAACACCAGCAATAAGAAAAACGCTGCAAAAGCACACAAAACACAACGGAAATAGAAAAAGCAGAAATAGGAAAAAGAAAACAGAAATAGAAAACACGAAAACATAAATAGGCAAAAACTGATTTCCAAACGCACAAGGGAAGGTTTTCTGGGGAGACAATAACCCGACAGACCAGTTGCAGGAACCAAACTATGCTAAGATTTGTGCTGGGAGACTCTTAAAAGAAGTGGAGGATCTATCGCAAAGAAAAGGTGAGCGGTAAGTGTGTTAGCCTAATTATTAGCCTAAAAATCCATACATTAATCATGAGATTAAAACACACTAGCATATTTTGGTTTCTGCAACTGGTCTGTCGGGTTATTGTCTCCCCAGAAAACCTTCCCTTGTGCTTTTGGAAATCTGTTTTTTCGTTTCCGTTTTTCCTATTTCCGTGGGTGTTTTGTGTGGTTTTGCAGCACTTTTCTTATTGCTGGTGTTTTCTTACAGTCCGTTTGGCCTCACAGGGCCACCGTACATCAGACAATGGCATGATAGATAGAAACTTATGCACCTGAAGTCTATTTAATAAAATATCTAATAAAAGATTTAAACTAAGTTGACTAATAGTGGTTTATACTGATCCCTGCAGGAAGTGTGACCTATGACGAAGCTCATTTTTCAGTGATCACAAACAGTCACAACTGGACTGACAACAATGTAAAAAAAAAACCCCAAACATTTACTTTACTTTACATTTAATTTACTTTGTTTGTATTTTAGGTATCTGAAAAAAATTATGTCTCCATTGTAACTAAATTGATTCACTAAACTGCCTGTAATTAAAATTACACTCTGTACAGGAGCACACCTACCTCTGGATTGGCAGTATCTTCTAGTCCCATGGGGTCCTGAAAAGAAACAGGCAGGTTCATTTCATACAACAGAGATATAGACCCTCTCTTTGGAACTGTTATCAAGGGCACATTCAATTTAAGACTAGTGGGGCTTTTTGGATGGACAAGTAGGTTGGTATTATTTAATGGTGCCTCATTCCATGTAGCCTTCACAGCTACACTGCATTCGGACCCAGAGGAGGACAGAGACACAGAGAGGGGTTTGACAAAAGTAAAGGATGCTCTGTTCCCCACCAGCAGTCTCTCCTCCTTTTTCAGCCACTTTTTATCCTCCATCATCTGCTCTTTCTGCTTGCGGAGCGTTTCATGTATCTGGTGTTTCTCCCTCTGCCACAGGAGCTGGGCGTCTTCCTCGGTGTTGCGTTCCACTCTGAAAAACTCGTTCTCCTACAAGTACAACGATGGAGAAGTGTAATTACAATGTTACTAAAACAATCGCATGAGTATCCTCGTTCGACACAGTATAATACAGTGCTTTAGTAGGTTGTGCAGCTAAACCTTTAAAGGAAGTGCTTAGTGTCTCTTACCCCCATGCTGCGGCGCCGGGGCGACTTGGCAGGTAGTGCGAGAGTGTTGCTGGAGTCGACAGGAGACTGATAGTCACATGGGCTGGCTAGGTCAGGTGAGCTGGCACACAGAGCCTCATTGAGCTGCACAGATACAAACAGACACACACTTATATATGGAAAAAAATTAAAGCTACCTCAAAGGATGTGTCTAGAGGTTGCTTAAAAGTACCTGAATGTGCAGACCAATACTGAGTGTGTTCCCAAACCGGGCTGGTTTCATTCTTGAAGGCTTCAGGAAATGTAAAAGATTATAAAAATGTCATTTGTTACAACCAAATTTTAAGACTGAGCAGTAGGTAAACTTAAAAATAATTTATACCTTAGGCGGGGGGTCAATGTTGAACTTGGACTCGAAAAATTTGGTGGAACGCACTCTGTCTCTCTCTCTCTCCGCTTCCTGCTCCTTCTCCATCTTGTGGACATCACTGTTAAATTTGAGACACATTTTACATCATGCCTTTGTAATGCGTTCACAAAAACTTAACGTGTAGTTTCAGTTAGTCACTAAATAATGTAGCAACTTTATTTGTGTCAAGCCAGCTCTGAAAACCCAGTGAATTATTAGAACTAAGTCCATAATTTGCGAGACAAAGATACATTTTTTGTCATTTTCCTTTTATGCACCACCCCAGTTATTGTTTTACATCAAACCATCAAGTTGGCATTTAAGTCTAGACTTTCAGCTTTTAACTCAAAGAGTTTTACACAGATTTTACATGACCCTTTTGAGAATTACGGCCAATTTCATCCGGTGTCCTCTATTTTCAGAGACTCAAAAATAATCGGACTGTTTTATCTAAGTTAAAGATAATGTTTTTAAGGGCTGTGTAAAAATCCTTTGCAGTCAGTGCCTGAAGTTTAGAACCCATGGACATCAAAAAATGCTATTTAACCTACTTTGAGATGCTATGTATTCACTTTTATCTCCAGTAACTGAAAATATGCTCTTTTGACTGACTTGGCCACAGACAAAATATATCCAATCTTTTTGTTTTGAGAAATACTTGGGTTGTTTTTGTAGTATGCTGTTAAGTCAAATTGTTGAATGTTGTCACTGTGTTTCTTAAATTTGTAAAGTCTTAGTTCAAGCAGTAGGATCAAAGAGATTCCTCTGATCCTGACCACCTCTCCAGCCACTCTGAGGTTTTATTGTAGATACATTCTATCTGGAAGATCTGTTTCTTGTGTTGTAAGCTTCCTGCTTTTATGATCCTTCTGGTGAGCAGGAGGTCACACACACACACACACACACACACACACACACACACACACACACACACACACACAGTGCCTTATCTTAGAACCATTGGGGGGTTTTACGGTGGGAGGTGCTTGTGTTGTGTTGTATTGTGTAAACTGTAACTATCATGGGAATAAATAGCTGCGAGGGAAGCTACTCTTTGAAGGACTTGGGCTAGAGATAGGTGAGGAGCATTAAGCTCCATAGCCTGGTTCTGACCAAAGCCTTTCCTCGTTAGCGAGTTAAAGACTGGTTGAAGATGTTCTGTTTTGTCTTGTGTTCTTCATGAGGAATAAGTCTCTAAACTAGTGGGGCCTGTGGAAACACAGACCCAACATATGCTTTCCTAGTTAAATTTACCCTTTTTAATTTTTCATATTTATTTCCTTTCTTATTCATAGCCTTTTCCTTTTTTGTTTTCTTTAGGTCACGAGCAGTTGTCCAAGCATTTCACTACATATCGTACTGTGTATGACTGTGTACGTGACAAATAAATTTGAATTTGAATTTGAATTTGCTTTGGGTCATAATCCATTTGCCTACTGATTAGTTTTGCAGCATTTGGCTGAATCTGAGGTCTGTACACTTCACAGTTCATCCTGCTTCTTCTATCGACAGTCATATCATTAATAAACACTAGTGACTGAGCTCCACTGGCCACCACAGATGCCCATGCCAGAACATTGTCTCCACCATGTTTGACAGCTGTTGTGAGGCTTTGGATTATGATGTGGTTCTAGTCATGGAAACAGATGTGTGTAACCAGTGGTTTGCACCTTGTCTATTTCCACTGAGGTCTACGTCTCTTGACTGGGACAGTGATACACCCACGTCCCTAACAGTGTTCTTGACTTGGTTAGATGATGTAAAGTTGTTTTTTTACCCATGGAAATAATTATGTCTGATTTAAAATCCAACAACTTTGGATTTTAACAGTTTTACTGTTGTTGAAAATTCAGAAGTATGATGGTGTCTTTGTCTAACAGATTATGAACCTAACTACACAGTAAAGGGTTGATGGTTTTCCTTATTTTCCATCACATGTATATAGACAGGATATATTCTCATATTAATCATGATGTCATCATCATGTAATCCCTATGAGCCAATTGCTCAAGATTCAGACTACTACAAACTTGTAGCCAATCAGAAGCCAATGATTGCTTCAGTTAATGGCTAAAGTGATGGGCTACAAGAATATAAAATTTAAAAAAAAAAAAACTTCTCTAGTGGAGTCAAGAATAGAAATATGAAACTAGAAATGAGTAAAATAAACCTTTTTTTTAACATAGCACTATGAGGCCAATATCTGCTTATGCAGATAATCACAAACTTCAACTGAGAAAGATTGGGCCCACTGACCAAGCCTTAATTAAAGGATCTCAATCCATTTGTATTCTTCATAATCACTTCTTTTAATAATGCATAAAGAATTACCTGATCTTCATAACCAACTCAGTGAAACTGGGTCTTTCACTGGGGTCGTAGGACCAGCAGCGGGTCATGAGTGAGTAGAGGGCAGGAGGGCAGTTATCTGGTTTGGGCAGTCTGATGCCTTGCTCCAGCTGGTTGATCACAGCTCTGTTCTCAAGCCAGAAAAACGGCTGCTGTCCACCACTCATTATCTCCCACATACACACAGCTAGAAAACAACACAGAAACAAAAATAAGCTTGGGAATGTTCACCCTCCAGTTCATTATTCATTTTCAGATTGTGTAATAGACTACAAATAGAAAATATCAGGCAATAGGGATGAAATTAAACGCATTGACAATAGCAAACAAAGACAAACAAATGCCACCTGAAGCAGTCATTGTGGTGCTTGGTAATGGAGTTAGTAATAATTATAACTATTCATTATTCATGTTTTTGATTATTTTCATTAATTGCAGTTTTCAAAAAAGTTATTTTTCCACCAGATGAAGCTCAAAAAGCTTTATTTTGCTTTATTTTACAATAAGCCGTGTAAAATAGAATATTTCATTCTTGTACTTAAAAACAATCCATGGCTCTCCGACAGGAAGCAGCTGTTGGGTCAGAATCTACCTAATATAGTGCTATAATAAAGTGATATATAAATAAATTATGGTATGGTAATATATCTCAAGTTTTTAATGCATATCCTATAGCTTTATTTTAGCTATATCAGCCTTCAGTCCACTTTATGTCCACAGTTGTATCAGTCACTGTTGCAAAAAGAAATACATGAACTAAATAAGATGTATTTTGTGAGAAAATATTACAGATCTGGGTCAATAATAGTGTTTAGTTCATGCTTAAAAATTCATAATGGAAATCATAAGTATGGTTGAATTCAGTGCATGAAAACACACAGTGCAGAACAAATTCATTTTACATTGTTGGCCACATACAGCCCAGTTTGATCTTAAGTGGGCCGGATGAGAGAAACTCCCTTTTCTGTCATTGTAAAGATATTTAACTACACATTTAATCTCTAATATATTTAATCATGAAAAAGAAGTGCAATTTCAACAGCACCTATCAGTTTTTAGTCATTATATGGCTGCTTTGGGCTTAAATTGTAAGAGATAAATGTGAAAATTACAGAAAACTGCACAGACTGACCTGGAATTGGAAAACGTAACTTTTTTAAAATCAATTAACAGGATATATCTTTTTTTTTCCGGGGACGAGCTGTAAAAATCATAAATTTTATAGCATATAATGAAAAAGCAGGAACTCTATTACTTATTTGCATTGGTTTAGTGTGAATGGCCATGGTCTTTATCAGTAGGAAGGAAAAGGCTAAAATTTATCAGCTTCACATTTTCCAAAGTCGTCCAGTGGGCCAGATTGGAGTCTTTGTCAGGCTTATTCAGGGTCACAAGGCCTGGGCCTTGTGTTTGTTTATGTTTTAGAAAAACTGATTTACCTTAGGGGAGGATATCAAATAGTCAGGCATCATAAAGGTAATTCCTCACTCTCTTAGGCCTCAAAGGTCAGAGGATGCCAGTGTTTCAGTACTTTTGTAAAAGCACTAGGAGTAAATACACATGAAAGGCTGTTAGGTTGGGATATTGAGCCTTCTGAGGCTTAAAATTCCCCCATGTAAACCATCAGTGTTTGAGCTAAAAAAGCAAAACAAAGAAAGGAAGAATAACAGTCCACTGTTATGTGTGTTTGTGTGCACGTTATCTGTAATGTAGAGCCATATCATCTTAAATAATCCCTGCCTCGTCATAAAACTGTGTAGCCCTTGTTTCGGTTGATTATTAACCAGTAACCTGACCTTTTTCTATGTGTGAGTGTTTCTTAGTCTCTTGTGCACCAAACCCTCAAAATGTCACCGTGCTGTTGAAGGTAAATGCGTAACAAGCTCACCAAACATCCACACATCACTAGCTGAGGTAAAACGCCTGAAATTAATGGATTCTGGGGCCATCCACTTGATTGGTAATCGGGTCACAGATGCTGCAAAGAAATTAGCACACTGCATTATAGTCAAGATAGTCAAAGCCATGGTTTTTAAAGATTTTTCCAAATAAGTTGATTAATTTGTGTATTTGTTTTAAATATTCTTTTATTTTTCTATTGACAAGGAGACATAACAGACTGTGGTTTAACTGTGTAGATCCTTTAATCTAAAATTGTGGTCAAAATTATTACGTACATGACTTAAAACAATAATGTGAACAAGATCAAAATGTAGGAAAAACATAACAGAAGCGTTTACAGTTAAAGTATTTTATAAATCTAGCTGATATTTTATGTTTATTGCATGAAACATTTGTGTTAGTTCATGAGTGTCTCTTTTACCTTTGTAGTATTCTTCATCCTCTATGTACCTCGATAGACCAAAGTCTCCAAGCTTCACACAGTCCGGACTGGCGACTAATATATTCCGAACTGCTATGTCTCTGTGAGCGGACAGGATTGGAGGAAAGGTTGATATTTATGTTGGTACAGGTGGATAATGTAGGCAAGATTCAGGGGAAATGTAAATAATGCATGTTAAAACCTGAAATTGTGCACTTAAACAGTCTGCAGACACAACTCAATGGAACATGGTGTTCTGCTGTTTCAGTACAACTTTCCTCATTTCAATGTTTTAAGATTAAATAAAAAGTTTTTCCAAAATGTGACGACTTCATCACTCAGTCACACTAGAGTTAAAATACGACGGTAGGCTCCTCTCCTTGCAACTAGGAAAAAAGGCTGCATTCAATTTTTTAGCTGGTGGACCGATTGCAAATAGTTGCAGACCAACTGTGTTGCCTGCGTGGCACCCACTTTCAATCAAAAGGCGACTGAGTAGGATGCCTTGAGGGAGAAAACCCAACAATACAAATCCAACTCTTTGAATCAACTTGAGATATTATGTCCGCTTTGTTTGCCATGAATTAACAAAGAAGCATGCCTCACCTGGCCATCAAACTGCTTGTCACTACTTGAACCTCTGGAAATGGAGGACTATGTGTAAAAATGGCTGTAATTCTTAAGCTGAAAGTGTGGATTACATTTTAGAAGCAGACCCTCGAGTAGACCCAGAAGCCACAGGAGGGATTATATATCTCGACTGTCGAGAGTCGAGATATATAATCCCTCCTGGACTGGAAACTCCTCGGGATTCCCCAGGAGGAACTGGAAAGTGATGCTGGGGACAAGGATATCTGAAATACCCGCCTAAGCTGGTGCTACTTTTATGTCAGACCATGATCATTTATGCTCAAAGGAGGCAGAGCTTATAACACTGTAACCTTTCTGTTGAATAAAAGCATTCATTTTTTAATTAAGAAGAGAAAAAAATGTACCTGTGTACCATGTTAACCCCTCCGAGGTAGACGAGAGCTTTGCAGATCTGCAGGCTGAACAGCACTAAGGTTGTATTTGTCAGCTTTTCTTTGTTTTGAACCAGGTAGTGTCCCAGCTGCAAGAAAGTCAATAATGCGTTTAATCAGTCAGGAATTCACATGTGCGACATCTGCTGTGGCATCCAGAAGCTACACTAGTTTAAAAAGAAAAAAGAACATATATTAAATGCATATTTTCTATAACCAATCAGGAAATGAGGACTAACCTCCCCATACTGATAAAGCTCCATGACAATCCACACGGGATTCTCCTCTATGATTCCAATCAGTCTGACGATGTGGGGATGGTCGAGGTTCTTCATGATTACTGACAAACACAAACATCACAACTTATCAGGACAACTCTGTCAGTTACTGCTGGCACAGTTGTGGTGAACGTAGCAGCTGTTTTAGAAATCTTTTTCTCTGCGTACCTGCTTCACTCATGAATTTTTCCATCACGTCAGGTGAACAGTCTTTGCAGGTTTTCACTGCCACATTAACTCTTTCACCATTCTGTCCAATTAAACACATGTTACTGCACATTCACTTTGCGTGCTGCCATTTATTTCTAATGCAATCATGTATTTTATAGATGCTCTGTAACACACCGCGCTTAAACCCTTTAAACTTACAGCTTTTTTGTATACTCCGTCGTAGACTTCCCCAAAAAAACCCTCGCCGAGGATTCGGCCGAGAACAATGTCATTTCGGTCGATGCCGTATTTCACAACTGCAGAGCAACAGTAACAGTGAACATTAAAAAGTGAGTTTTCACAGGTATGATCCTGTAACAGAATTGAATATAGACTTTTCCGAACCTGATTTTGGCCTTTCATCAATCTCACAGTAGATATCTGAACCTAAAAATGCAAAAGATCTCATTTTTATTGTCTTCATAATAACGTCACTATTAAAAGGAATTTGGTTTTTAACTATTAAAAAGTGTACAGCATAGGTTGTTAAAATTCTGAGCTCACCCATACTGTGTCTGAGCGAGCTCGTCTCTCTGCTGCTCCAAGGAAAAGACAAAATGGGGGAAAGCCAAAGTCAGAAATGTTCAAATTAGAGCACTGACTGCATAAGTCAGTAAAACAGCCACTTACCCAGTAGGAATTTCAGGTAGGGAGGTTCTTGCATTGGCATCTAGGATAGGAAGTAGTAATGAGAATCCAGATTGACTTTTAAGAATATATTTCAAACAGCTTTTAAGACAATGGTCAATCTTTAAAAACAATATGTTGCCCTTTATTTAATAGATAAATCTTACACACCTCTATTTGGTCGGTGGATAACACTTTCATCTGTGTTGTTTTCCAAGCGGCAGTACCCGTCAATAAGATCAATCATGTTCTCAGCCGTAGCGACCGTGGCCACATTGATGGTCAGACGCTATCAATGAGGACACAATGGCATGTCACAAAAATACATAGACTGAATGGCCAGTTTAGAAAATACCAATAACTCATCAGCCAACCAACATGGCTGTTGGTGCTCAGCGTGCTGGTCTGAGTATTTTACACACTGAACTTTACAGAGAGTGGTCCAAACAGAGAAAATATCCAATGAGCAGCAGTTCTCTGGACGAAAATGCCTGGTTGACGCTAGAAGTCAGAAGGAAATCACCAGAGTTCGAGTTGATAGAACGGCACAAGTAGGTGTTGAATGCACAAGACATCGAACCTTAAAGCAGATGGGCTACAACAGCAGGAGACCACACTATGTGCTGAGGCTACAATTCACACAAGCTCACCAAAACTGGACAACATAAGATAGGAAAAAATACTTGTTTAATGAATCTTTAATGTTGCTGCAACATTTGCTTAGTGGGGGTCAGAATTCGGTCTAAAACACATAAAAGCATAAATGTATCCTGCCTTGTTCATGCTGCTGGTGATGCTGTAATTGTGTGGGGGAAACTTTTCTTGGTACATGTTGATCTAGCACCAGCTGAACATAGTTTCAACACCCAACACATTTGCTAACCATGCCCATGCCTTTCTGACCACAGTGTACCCATCTTCTGATGAAACACAACATGTCACAAAGCTCACTGCTTTCTTAAACATAGCAATGAGTTCACTGTACTAAATGGCCTCAGATCTTAATCCACTAGAGCAGTGAAATGCGAGATTCACATCATGAATGTGCACCCGACAAATCTGCATTAACTTTGTGATGTTAATATGGATCAAAATCTCTGAGCAATGTTTCCAGCACCTTCCCAAATCTGTGCCACAAAGACTCGAGGGAGTGCTGAAGAGAAAAGACAGTCCAATCAAATACCAACGAGGTGTACCTAACAAAGGAAGCTATTGAGTGACATTCCCTAATATTTCAAACTATAGGGAGGAATATTACACTTACTTGCTTCGCGCCCTCTATGTCAAGATTTAGGAGAGCCTTGCCATCGTTCTGCGATATGCATTGTACTTTCTTAATTTGTTTGAAGTCAGCTAAAAACACAGCCTGCCACACAAAAGGAATGAATGCAATGATTAAATTATGAAGTTAAACCTGTGTGCAAGATTAACAAAATCTTAATCACGCTTACAGCTGAATCCTTCTGTGTGCGTTGGCGAATTCCTCTCCCACCGACGACCAGCTCCACAGACAGACTCCAGCCTTGCTATTCACAAATAAAAACATTTGAAACATTAATACCTCAAACAGTAAATCTACAGATCTTGGAGTTCTGGACAAGCTTAACGAGGTCTATTTTGTTATTTATGAATAAGACATGATTCATTGCTCCAGATGAACATCATGTTCCTGCTCACCACGAGTTCACAAGGGAAGGCCTCTTCATCGTAGCTGACGAAATCTTTAAGCGTCTCAAAAAACTTGATCATGCAGTCATCCTCCTTGAGTGTTGCAAATTGCTGAAATGTTTGCTGAATCATCTTCCGCAGGGGCCTAGGCTGGATCACAGCCACAGAGATTTGAAAATGGTAAAACTTGCACTTTTGCACAATAGTGACTCAATATTAATTTGCAAAGGAAGTCTCATAAATTGTGGGTGCCTGTTTAGGTAGGACACACTAAGTCACGTTTAGAGAAATTTACCTTCATGCTGTTAATCAGTTGCTGTGGAAAGAAAAGGTCCAGGCCAACTTCTTTTCTAAATTGGTAAAACAAACAAAAAACCTTAGAAGAATATTCAGAATTAAAAACATACTCTAGAGCTTGAAAGGCAATCTATTGCTGATGTTAGCTGTTTGTCAAACTGTTGGTACTGGCATTTATAATGGCCAATAAATATAAATAAAAATTTCGGTTAAAGCTTTTTGGTAAGGAACAATAAATAGCTACACATATTTAGGGTGTCTCAAAGAAATAAATAAATGTAATATATAATAATGTATCGGCTTTTTAAATCATCATCATGTCATTTAAATTTTATATTGAGCTTGCATCAACCGGTATGCAGCCTGTTTGAATTGGTCCTGATTTTCCTTCATGCTGTGATGTTTTTTCTTTGTCTTTTGCTTAGTATTACATAATTTCCCTAGGGATTAATGAGGTATTCTGATTCTGATTTAATATTTAAAAAATGGTCTTTTAGTTTAATTCAAGGCATTTTTAATCATGTTTTGAAGCTGAGGGTTCACAACCCATGAAGGGTCACTTTTAGGGTAACGTAATTAAACAACACCAGTTAAACTGGATTTAAAAGCCCTTAATGTAATATTAGAGCGATAACTCTTTGTAGTGTACAGAAAGTAAAAACTTACTCTAGCAGCTCAAAGTTAGATTTCTTTTCAAGACCTTTTGCATTCATGTCTTTGTAGAACCGCCTGTGAAAACAGAGTGAGAATAAAGATACAAAATGATTAATAAAAATAGCAGTTTAAGTATTCTATAGCTTTTGATCATTCTATTAAATACAAAGCACAGCAACACGGGTTAAGTTATGAAAGAGCCTGCAAGAGGGAGACAATTGGAAAGTGTACAGTAAATACACCCAGTTCAGTCACCTCACACTCACAGCGAGGTAAGGAATGCAGTGACTCACCTGATCTCCAAACAACCAAGCTGCAATGCCATCCCGTCACTGACTTTACTGGCATGATACTGCATGTAATCACTACGCACCTATAATAACATGTCAAAAATTTGAGTTTTATGCGAATACCAACAATAAAATTCTAAATAGAACTTCAAACAAAGTCAGTCAGGACTCTTTAAATCAAAAGAAAACCATTTCCACCTAGAGTGATTTTTACTTGACTTTGCAGCACCAACCCAATCTGTCATCAATGACAACAGGCTTCTTTAGTAGAGTTAGGTTGCAAAGCGACTTGCAAAGGCAGCAGCAAATTTGGCTAGGCTTAAGCAACTAAAGTAACACACTCTACACGAGATTTGCTAAAATGATGCACAGGATATCAGTTAAACAACAACAAGTACAATAGAGGCAGGAAGCTTTTATGACAGGATAACAAATACAGTTACCTGTTGGTAAAAATACACAAAGGTCGATCTGTCATCTTTGAATTTTTCCACAAAATTCACAGGAATGTATCTGATACGAAGGTCATATCTGTGCTCGAAAGGAAAATATAGATATCAGCTTACAAATAAAACTCAATACAATAAAGCTTACAAAAAGTACATATGTTAATTACAAGATTAATATCCTAATAGTCCATCAGTACCTCCACTCGGCTTCCAGATGATTGCTCTCATAGCGCTTCTCCACCTCTCCGACAGTCAGGTCTGGATGGAGCCAGTGAAGTTCTTCTGACTTCAGGTGCTTTAGCATGAGGCCATAGCATCCTGCGTGTTGAACGTTTGGCCCTAAACGCCCGCTGACCAGAATTGAACGAATGATAGCCTGAAGGAGAAAAAAAGAAGTTTAAAAAATACTTTTTGAAAAGATTTTTGGTCATCCTTCAGTTTATTGAAATTTCTGGTTTAAACTCGTTTAAATATGTAATAGCGATAAAATTATAACATTAAGTGGCGGAAACACGATTTGGCACTTCCCTTTTCGTCTTTTTTGACAATGAAATTCTCTTCCCCATATTTTCTGGGCTACATTCTCACCCTAATTTGCCAGGAGTTGTCACATTTCACCAGCTTGAAATTCTTGCCCAGGTTGTTGTTGGTGCTGAAGCACACTTTAAGGATTTTGACAGGTCCACCATCCCCAGAGAATTGTTCTTCAGGGCCAGCCTCTGTTTCATTTTGTCGTGGACTGGGCACCTTCCAGGACAGGGTGTCACCGGACATCACCTCATACATTGTCAAAGCTGGGTTGGCATCATCACATCAAAATCATCCTTTAAACAGAGAAAAGAAAAACGATACTTTATATGCATGGTGCTTTTTTATTTTAGATGGGACATCTGGGTAAACAAAAGGTTTAACTGGAAGAACTGAGTGATAATAATTTCTTCAAAAGAAAAGGACACACTGTTCTGTGAGTTGCTTCATTATACTACTACAGTCGTGCGATGCTTCACTTTGAAGCTGTGATCTTTTGCCATGTGGCTGCTATGATTCATATCATTTTTTCTGAGATATCCAGATTACATTCTTTCTCAACCAGATTTCAAGTGAGGACCTGCAAGGTTTTGGAGTAAAACTAATCGCTGCTCTCAAACCGTTTTGAGAGCAGCCATTCACAAACATGCAACAAAAATGTACAATGAAATATTGAATTCTTTGCATTTTCATCTCCATAATATTTTGCTACTAAACGCTGTTTCTCTATTAACAGCATTCCTTTTGCCACCTGTTAACTACCAGTTCATCCAAGTGACTGGATTTCTTCGACTTTGTGGAGACATTTGACCTTTCATCCAAGAGGCTGCCTCAGTTCAATTCAATTGAATTCAATTCAATTCCATTTATACAGCACCAAATCACAACAACAGTCGCCTCAATGCGCTTTATATTCTAAAGTAGACACATACAGAGAAAAATCCAACAATCATATGACCCCCTATGAGCAAGCACTTTGGCGACAGTGGGAAGGAAAAACTCCCTTTTAACAGGAAGAAACCTCCAGAAGAACCAGGCTCAGGGAGGAGTGGCCATCTGGCGCGACCGGTTGGGGTGAGAGAAGGAAGACAGGATAAAAGACATGCTGTGGAAGTTCTAAAACCAAAATAGTGGAGAGTCCCTTAAGAGGACATTTTTAGAAGTATAAAGTTAGTTAGCAGTATAAACTCAACCACCTACAACATTTCCAAGCTCCTTGCCAACATCCTAGCTCCCCTTGTGGGGAACACACCACAACCCACCATGAACGACCATGACTGAAAAGAGGAGGTTGCTTACGACACCTCTCAGCCACCTACAATGCAGTTTTAAAATGACTTCCCAGAAGCTTAAAACCCCAACTCACATCTTGTGTCAGGTGACCTCAATAAGTCGCGTGATAGAGTAAGGCGAGGTCTCAGAGCGATTTCATGTGAAACCTCTGGTGGTAATAACCCACATGTTTTTTCATACATTGCCTCATGTGATGACGCACATGATTCATAGTGGGTCAACAACCCTCTTATGGAGCTTGGACCCTCTTAAGGGTTTAAATACCTGGAGCTCCTGACCATTTGGTTTCAGAGCTGAATGAGCCGTCTTTTGGATAAGAGTTCAAAGAGTATATCAAAGTAAGACAGGTGAAACACTGTCACGAAAGTTAGAGGTCCAGTTGCTTTCTTTCCAAGGTCCTTAGGCTAACCATGACCTGGATCACTGAGAACCTACACAGAAAATCTGTCAGGCAAAAGAATAACATAATTCATGTTGCTTTGTTCAAACATACATTTTTAATCTCGTGTTTATGGTCATTATAAACTTTGTAGTTAAACTTTCTATTAATTTGGTGTTAAATGCCATTTGCGGTCCAACTGCAGAGACTACTAGCTCACCGGGGGAATGTAGCAATGTTTTTAACACAACTGTTGGTATGAATACCAAGGTTATGCATAAGCTTGGTATGCATACATTGGTATACTCTTTAGACAAAAAAATAATATATGTAGCTGCTGTGTGATGCTATTCTGTCAACATGGACCAAAATCTCTGAAGAACATTTCCAGAATTTTGCTGAATCTATACCATGAAGAATTAAGGCAATTCTGAAGGCAAAAGGAGGTCTGACATAGTACTTCAGTAATGGAGCGACTGTTGAGTCGTTTTTAAGTATAAGAAACTGGCTTCTTTGAGTTTTATTAAAGGATAACTTAGTCATTTGAAATTCTAGGAATTCTGTTTCTTCTCATTTATGTCCAGTATGCTATAGCTAGCAGGCAGTTAGCTTACCTTTAGAGCTATATATTGGCCTGTCACAAAACTATCAGTTTTGCCGTACAAGTTGTCTTTTGATTTCAGATGTAAAAACCTTTTACATCACAAATACTTGTAGTAATTTGGAAATATTGCAGTTGTCTGACACAGCAGGCCAGACTCTATAATGTGCATTTTCTGCAGCACATTTAGCATAGCACACATCTCAGCTGAATAGATGGTGGCACAGACTCAAAGGTGTCAGATTCAGACCCAAAAACCCAGCACCAGTGATGCTCTGTTTGGTACAATGACTCAAAATCTGCCTACCACCAAAACTGATAAGATATGCTAACTGCCTCCTGGTTCAGCATTACGTTGAGCATGCAGACCTGTCATTCTAAATCCAAAATACTAAAAATCAATAAAGACCCCTCCTTCATAATAATTGTTAATGTTTTATATATGTTTGTTTAAATCTAGTAAGGGCTTTAAGTCTCATACTATGATTTGCTCACGAGATTGGCATAGACTATATACATAACATTTAACTAAATCTTAATTCATTTTTTAGTGTTTTTTTCTTAAACCAATTTTAATGGTTTTGAAGCCACTGCAGCTTTTTTCAGCTGTCACATGACTAACACACCAAGACAGACAACCAGTCATGCTCATATTCCCCCCTAATCTAGGATCGCCAATTGACCTAACAAGCATTTTGGGACTGGAAGAAATCCACAGTGTACCTTGAGAGAGCAAGAGGAACAGGTAAACTGCACACAGAAAAGTACCAGCCGGTCGGCGGATTCAAATCTGAGACCTTCTTGGTGTGAGGCATCAGTCCCAAACACTGCACCGCTGTGCTGTCCTGAATTAAAATTATGGTTTGTTAAAACCACATTCAATGATAAAAATAAAATAAAATCCTTTCTTTTTCATGTAGGAATATTTATCTATCCTCCAAGAGCAGATAGGAATATTTTTAAATGCATTCGAGCAACAGGAGATTCTGCACTGACCATTTGGTGATCTGAGATTTTAACAGTTCTTATGGCTGTGATAAAATAACAGCTATAAAAACACTTTTGGAATTAGACGATAATTTGCTCACTGTTCTGAAAAGCAAGGGTGCTGTACACCCTGTGACCAAACAGGTTACGTGACACAGATAAAGGCAGGAATTACCGTGTGAACAAAAACTAAATAAATAAATGCACAGAAGCTCTTACCGTCTTATTCTGCCTGACCAATCAGAAACTGAAGGCTCAGCAAACAGAGCAAAAGAAACTAGCTGCAACATGCGTACCTCACAATACTGTCGATCGGAAAAGTGTCTTCTGTCTGTCATGAGGTGTTTCCGTACAAATGAAACTCCACGCTGTTAGTCCGTGAGGGAGCCGAGCAGCGTTAATTCTTTCAGGGCTTTCTGCTGCTTTTCGACTGTGTTTGTTAGCCTGAGGCCATGAATTCCCCAGCAGGGCTGAGTGGGTGTGTTTGTGTGTAAGAGTGTATGTGTGTGTGTGCGTGTGTATGTGTAGAAAAGAAAAAGAGAAGAGGAGTGTGAAGCAAAGGCAGCATGTTACACCATCACCTGGGTGTGGGCAGCCTGAAAGAGGGGTTCCAGGAGACAGAGTGAAGTTTAAAATTACTTCCAAGAAAAAGCATCCATGGACTGAACATGTGGATTCCACTGATTGCTCTCAGTAAACCTAAACCTTACATACTGCTACAAATGGCCAAACACCATTGCAAAATCCTTTGTGACAAAATATTTGCATAAGGCTTATTACACAGTATACCATGAAGGGTTTGACGTCATAGGGTCAACAACAACCACAACAACAGCAACAACAAGACAGAAAAAAAAATCATCGAAACAAGACCACTGGTTGTCGTAAGGTCTTAAACACGCTCTTGGGCAAGCGTGTGAGACTAGATTTAGTTTTTAACACTTCAACACACAAATCAGGAACAACGAGGCACAGACATGGACAGGTCCCTGTTTAAACTGGGCTTCTTACCAAGTATAAAGACTGGCTTTAAAAGCCAAGCAAACTATTTCTGGAAAGAGGCGAGCGTTAACAAAAACCTTTTGTTTGTTGGCGGTGAGTCACAATTAATAAAAAGAAACAAAAACCTGACAACACACAAATATAGTCAACTGAGCACTTGTGTCACTCAGATAGACCAATTTATCGCTTTTTAATGATTTCAGTTCCTCTTACGTAACTGCAGATTACTTCCTTCTGACTTTCAGACTGATGGTAAAAAAACTATGCTTTTTTTAGGTTTTTGAATTATTGTGATGAAAGTAATGAAGAAAACAAGTCTCAATTCAATCATTAACAAAAATAATTTCCCACAAAATGGCAGGTTAGATTTGTTGCCTTTCTTTGCTCATTTTACAATCAGATAGATTAGATTAATATATCAATGATGAATTAATACATTTAGAAATAACGTTCAGATACCTCAAAGTAAGGTCCTGTGTTTTAATGGCAGTGAGCTCTCTTGATTATAGGAAAAGAGCCATCCAATTCTAGAGAAGGACAGTAATGTCAGGCAGAATGAGCTCTCAAAAAAAGTCAACACACACACACACAAACACACACTTTTTAAAAATCCCCAAGTAAAATCACAAAATCACAGACAACCATGAAGTCTTTTCTTCTGATTGTCTGTAAAAACACTGTTTTTTTTTAGTTTTTTGGTTCATAAGTGAACAAAAGTGACACTTGCCAGGCACACGCGTTGTTGCCACTCACACACTGTCATGCTGGCATTTGAGTTGTTATGGTAACGACTGTTCTCTCCAGGGAGTTTTTTTTTTTTAACACAAACTGAGAGCGAGCTGGAGTGAACTAACTCTTTCAACACTCATCCACAACAGAGGCCTCAGCGGGACAATAAGTGGAAATATTCATTACCGCAGACAATTATCTAGAGGAGTTACTGCTGTATGTCTCCGCTATTATTCTGCTGGGATCTAATGAAAACAGCATCAACTGAGGAGGGCGTATGGACGCTGATAAATGAGAAGGAAATTCCACAAGAAAATGAGTGGCAAGGCAGAAACTTTAAACAAGGCTGCACTTAGAGGACAGGGGAGGGTGTACAGAAACGCTAAACTGATTCTGCAATGCAGTAGGTCTCAGAGAAATAATGGCCACCAACACGCAGCTGGGGAATGTCTAACACACTGTAAGGTTCTTTTGATTATTTTTTATCCTTTATTTATTATGTGAAAACTTACTTTTTTCCATGACCTGGCTTTTTGCTAAGTTTAAGCTTGCATATAAAACTTTACTCTATTTGGAAAGCTCCCATCAGAGTGAGACCAGTTACACTTAAGCTGCAACTCCAAGTTCATTAATCAGTTAGTTGCTTGAAATAAAAACAGTCTCTCTTCATTGTTTTAAGGATTAAACATCTTTGTTCAAGCTTGTGAAGTGATCTGTTTTATATAATTGTGAAAAAATAATGGTAGGTTTTTAGTCCTTAATTAATTGTTCATTAGTAAGTATTATATCAGTAGTTGCTGTTCGGTTCAGTGTTATTTATTTTGCACCAATCACAGGGACAGTTAACTCAAGGCACGTTATACTGCAAAGTAAAGACCCTGAAAAAAACAGGGGGGGGAAAACAGCAATCAAAAAAGCCTGTCTGAGCGAGCAGTTAGTGACAGTGGGGAGGAAAAACTCCCTTTTAACAGGAAGAACCGTTCAGCAGAACCAGGCTCAGGGAGCAGCACCCAGATACCAATCCTCATATGAAATATTTGATGCTTTTATTTCACGATCTTGAGTTTAGTCACTGCCTTTCTTGAACAAAGTTCAAGTTTTCAAGTGTATAATTTGCAGTAATTTAAAGTTTGTTCACTACATTCAACCTCTCCTTTTAGCTGTAAACTTTCCTATTCAGCATCCATCTAAATGACTCCTGCATTAAAGCAAACATGTATTTAAAGATATGACCATATGTTTTAAATTACTGCTGAGAGATGCTTGTCATCTTTTCTTTTAATAAATGAAAAGCATGCTCGGTTGACTGACTTGCCCGTTGCAGAATATCCCATTTCACTGCCTTGAATAACTTGTCGGTTTGCACCTTGTTGCAAACTCTCTATATTTACATTCATGCAGACGCCTCCATGGTAGATACTGACAATGATACACCTATCTCCCTGAGTGTGTTCTTGTCTTCTTTAGATGTTGTGAAGTTGTTTGTCTTAACCATGGAAATAATCCTGTCATCACACACATTAGTCATCTTCTGTGGACTTGCAGGCCTTTTGGTGTTGCTGAGGTGGCCAGTGCATTCATTGTTTTTTAAGAATGTACCAGGCTGTTGATTTGCCCGCTCCTGAAATTTCTGCAACTCTCTGATAGGGTTATTTTGTTTTTCAGTCAAATGACTGAATCCTTCACTTTTACTGACATTTATTTGGGCCTAAGTGAAAAGTTATAAAATAAAAAAATCTAGTATTGATATTAGTTAGGCTTTCTATTTTGCACGTCCTCTGACAGCCTCTCGGGTTTCTTTCTAAAGCAGCAGCAGCAGCCAGACAGCTGTGTATATGGAAGACACTGTGTTTCCCAAAATCTGTCATGACATGCACACTTGACAGTAACATCCATTCCTTGGACAAGTCTCATCACATGGTGTTTCTGGGAATTGGTATCGGAAAACTCTCACCGGTCATTATGTTACCTATCTTACCTACCTTTTTTACTATGTGTGTGTATATATATTAGAAACAAATCTTACTCTTGATATCTGACAGTAAAAAAAAAAGTTAATTGCTCTCCTGTAGAGATGATAAAACTACAGCAGTTATTGTGTAACCTCTGTTCCTGGTGGAAACACAGCGCAGGCAGGCACTCAGGCAGGCTTACTCGCTAAACACATTTGTGCTGAGGGTCTGCATATTGCAACGTCATGACCCCAGGCACTGGAATGCGGCGGGCTGCCTCCTCACCTGCACAGACATGCTTTGATAATGAACAAAGTTTTCTTTCTATGTGAAAAAACAGCAGCTAGGACTCCACAATCTGCCGTGACACTCAGCTGCTTATCCTGAAAACACACTTGCACAAGCCTCACATTTTTTTCTCTTTCCTATCAGTCAAAGAAAATATTGTAAAACTCACGTTTGTGGATAGTTTAAAGAATGAAAATGAATAAAACAAATTCTGGATTTGCATGCTTGTGAGATCGTATAAATGTTGGTCAATCAGTCTTTTATTAACTTGTACAGTACATTTGGGCCTATGGCAAACACTCGGATTAATCATAATGGTTTGTTCAGCAGTATCTGGAAACCCCTGTGCTCACAGAAACATAAACACGAGTTAATCTTTGAGTCTTACCTGATTCTGATTGAACTTCCCTGAGAATAAAAGCTTTATGGAGAGTACAATTCCTCCCGGAGAGCCCTGGGCACGTCAGTTCGCCTCTCGCACTGTTAGTCGAGCAGAAGGGGCAGGTAGCCACTCCCTCACCTCTGGCGTGCTGATCTAAGGTGAGTCCACTTCCTTATTTCAGGAGTCTTTCATGATCCGGGATAAATAAACACCAACCCCAACAGTTTTGAACTGTTTACGACCCAGGAATGGTTTTTGGAATATAATACAAAAAAGAGAAACCGAGTTCTTTAAAATCAAATCTGCACAAACCCTGTCCTGAAATATTCTTATATTTATTCTCTCCCGTCTAACGAACTTTTTCCTCTACGTTAAGTCACCTTCACTGGTGTTATGTTGTAGCTAAATCTTCTGAACACCAGAGGGCGCTGTACGCTCAAAAATATCGGGCTGACGTTAAGCGCCAACCTGCAACCTCCAACTATTTGTATAAGCAGATATAACTCAAGTCCTGAATGCAGTTGTCTCATGCGACCTTAGATCAGCTATTATTTTTTCCTTATATAGCTCATGTTATAAAAAAGTGGACTCATCTACACTGAACTTTCCTGTTGAGGTTTTAGATTTCGTTGATTATAAGCAGAAGGCCAGTCTTTAGGATAATGCAGGTTTGAAGGATGTTTATCTCCTTTAAACCCTTTATTTAGTTAATGCATACATACAGTCCAAAGCATCACTTTTCTTAGCAGGATAGCGGTGGGTTTGGAGCCTATCCCGGCCCCTATCCAGGGTACACAGGGCTAATTTAGAATCACCATTTAACTAATTTCCTCCCAGTTGGACTGCTGGAGGAAACCAGAGCACGTGCAAGCTCCACATAGAGGTCCCAGCCAACCAGCCGCAATGAGGCAAATGAGCCAACAGTGTTTACCACTTACCTATAATTTTCTTTGGAAAGGTAATTCAATCTAGGGACGGGCGTTATAAGGTTGCTCGATCTATAAATGGTTACATTGTTCCATCCTTGTACAAATTAGTGCAAATACAATTTATATTTAAACAAATATACTCACCGGCCATTTTACTTTTGCACTTGGGTACACTGTGGTCATAAAGGGGTGGACATGGTTGGCAATTATATTCAGGTAGGGTGTGGTTAAATATGCCCCACACTATTACACAAGCAGCACACTGTACCGTAGAAAAAAAGGCAGTTTTTAAATCTGTGCTTTCATCTTTTTTATGCTACTTTCTGACCCTTCTATCTGAGTGTTAACACAGAAATAAAAACTCTTCAGACCAGGCAATGTTTTTCCGTCTTTGTCCAGATATGATGTAGCCTCAGTTTGCTGTTCTTAGCTGACAGGAGTCCCACCTGATGTGATCTTTTGCTGCTGTAGCGTATCTCCTTCAAAGTTCAATGCTTTGTGTGTCTTCTGCATGGCTTGGCTAGTGATCACACCATTGTTGTAGCTAAAGGCAATTGCACTAAACTTCTGTAGAAGCAGTCTGGCCATTCTCCTCTGGCCTTTTGACATCAGCAAGGCATTTTCTCTCAGGGAACTTCCTCTCACTGGATATTTTCCCTTGTTCAGACCATCCTCTGTAAACTCTAGAGATGGTTGTGTGGAAAATCCCAGCAGATCAGCAGTTTCTGAAATACTCAGACCAGCCCACCTGGCACCAACAACCACTCCACCTTCAAAATCACTTAAATCTCCTTTCTTCCTCATTGTGATGCTCCATTTGAACTTCAGCAAGTTGCCTCAATCGTTTCTACATGCCTAAATACATTGATTTGCTTTAAATATAATTGGCTGAGTGGATATTTGAGTTAATGAACAGTTGATCAGTTATGTCTAATGAAATGGCCAGTTAACTTAGATACATGAGTGATGTGTTTTTGAAAGTAACTTCCTGCTTGTTGACACTGCATAAAAAATATGTACGCATACATGTCATACATATATAATGAAGGTTAACTTCCTATTCAGTTGTCATTACAGTATAACAAAATACAGCTTTTTAATACATAATAAAAAAAATAGCACAAGGTTTGTAATTCTAATATCACATTACATGCTTACAGAGAAACACTGACTAGGACAGGGAATCATATTATTAGCTCCTTTGCTGTGCACTGTCAAAACATATACGATACTCTCCCCCTCACACCTCTGACTCCCAAGGGAGTTGTGCAAAAGCTATTCTGCATGTCAGAAAGCCAGCTGTGTGCTCTCTGTTTCCAAATACTGGCACAGTTCCATGCAGAGAGGTGGCAACCCAGCAAGGGCCCAAATAAAGGAAGCGGGAGCTTTGATGGTAATGATTTCATGGCAGGAGTCGGGGAATCTTAAAAAGTCAGAGTTAATGATCGCAAACCATTGTAACTGCTGACTCTTACCACTGCCTGTCTGCCCACCGGTGGCTGCTACTGTCTGAATACATACAAATCTGAGCTTAATGGGCACCTGTTGGAGATTCTTGCCCTTGACTCTGTTCCAGTCTGCTGGATAGTGGGTGTGGTTTGGTCCCGTTCTGCCCCAGACTTGAACTCCCTTACAGCTGTCACTGTTCCACATAGCTATTCCAAACCCTCAGGCACAGAAAAACAGGACTGGATGCTACAGCAAAGAAGAAAAAAGGGGGAGGGCTTGGTGAATAAAAGATGTCACTGGCAAGTGATAAAATGTATATGTTTGATAAATATGCAGCAGTGAGGATGAGCGTTGTGTCAAATATAATGAAACCTAAAGAAAGTTCATTCAGCGTTCACGCTGGTGACAATGTTGATATTTAAAAATGTGTTTGAGAAGCAACTTTTTGAGCCAGTTTTACTCACAGCCAGCTTTCAAAATGCTGTATAGGGAGCAAAAGCATTGCCATAAGAGGGGACATCAGCAATGCTCGCTGAAATGTCTTATAGAGTTTTTGGACAACACTGGAGGTCTACACAAGGGAAGCACAGCAGTCTCGGTTGTGTTATTTTTTACTTACAGTTACTTTTCCATCCACACGGGGTTTCATAACACACATTACAGGATTCCTGAAGTACAGGCAGTTATATTTAAAAGCGTTCACACTTTTGCCCAGAACATCTGACTGCCCGGAGAGCAAATATTTCTCCACAGGCTGAACTTGTTTGACTTGCCCCTATTTTTAGAGCCTGCTCTTTTATGAAAGATGAACTGTTATAAATGCTCTAATGACTCCCACTCCTGTTCAAGCATCCCATTCTAATGACCACAGACCCCACCCTGAATGCTTGCTGTGCATATATATGGTTAAGAAAGAATGCTTTGATGTTACAGGTCTCCCCCTTTCTGGCCCTTTGCAGAAACACTAAATCTACCTTCTGTCTGTTTAATAACGTCTGAGATATTTATCTTTCCCTTGATGGTCATCAAGCCCATATTCCACCACTTGTGACCCCTGATGTCACCGCTCTGAGTAATGGTCAGCTTTGGCTTCTCCCTATTTCTCTATTTGCTCACCTTTTGACTCATGGAGTGAACATCTGCAAGACAAAGAGAACAGCAGAGGAGAAAAAGAAAAAGGGGGTGTTGTTTGATTTGGGTAGCAGGTGTGTAGGTCCTGGGTGTTTATGTGTGTGTGGGAGTATGTGTGCCCTGTACAGAACTGGTCATTGAATCCCATCCAAACTCAGCATGGGGTCACAGTTCTCACTGAGGTGTGAAGTGGCCTGGGCCAGGATTGGATTATAAAGCTGGCCCCGCATTACAATAAAGGTGAGAAGCAGTGGGGGGCCCCTCCATAACAGCTTTAGCAAACAAGTTAAACTGCACAAGAACACTCCCATGCATGTCCTTAAAGTAGTGTGCTGAATGGAGACCTGTTGTTTAAAAATGATATACAATTAAGAGCCTACAGGGGAGGAGAGTAAGGGTCATAGTGGTGATTAAATAGGTTAAATAGCTATAGGTTCCCCATAATAAAAACATCCAAAAACAGCAGGGTGTTAAAGATAGGCTAGGCTAGGAAGAAATATGGCTTAGAATGGGCTGATAACACACAAAAAAGACTATTTTTATTTTCACACAGACTCATAAATAAGGATTAGTTGGATTTTATGTGGCTTGTTCTACAAAAAAAAAAAAAAAAAAAAAAGTATTTCAAGCGAACAAGCCACAAACATAAGTGTTTTTGGTAAGTCTGGCAGTGTGACCAAGACGTCGTGCTTAAATGCAAAAGTGTTGCACTTTACTCTGAAAAAAAAAAACATTGACACATTAATGCCGTTAACACATCCAGCAGATAGGGAGCAACACTAGCATTCATTTGGAAGTCATGTTTCAGTCCATCTGATGAATGCAATTAGCCGCTCTCTTTTTTATTCAGTTTTTAACCCCTGACCAACTGGCTTAGCTGCCCTACTGCAGAGCGTTTAAGGAGTCATTGGTTCCATTACTAATGTAAATCCGTGCATTAGCACAAAGTTTCCAACATGTGTATATTAATCACTGCTTTCATTGAGCTATAAAACCCGAACTGCTCCGAGTCCAGCCAGAATGAATGGGGCACTGATTTTGTGACTCATAATATGTTAGTGAGATGACTCACTGCTATAATTCCTGGTCACACACACGTGTTAGAAGGGATTAAATATTAAATTATTCTGGGTGTAAAAAAACCTTTGGTTGCATGTAAAATCACCACCCTCCTCCACCTTTCTTCGGTGCCAAATAACAGAGCTGTAAAGAGCAATGAAAAAGTCGGATTCAACTGCACACGAGAACCGACTTGACATATTTACCTGTCACCTCGCTGCAGCTTTGACGAGGTCTAAAGGCATTTGTGGGATGTCATCCAGAGGGGGCATATTCAGGGAGTGTTGGGACATGTATAAAGGGGAGTGATGGCATGACTGGCATGCTTTGGTGTGTTTTAGTAGCGGCAGCTGCCGAGGGCATCGAATGGTGTAATACCATGACAGAGGTCAATCCTTGCACTGGTAAACCAAGAGATATGACCAAGGCAGGTCCCGCATCCTAATGGGTGAGAGTAATATAGTTATGAAGTTAAATATATACATTTAATTCAATTTCGATTCAATTGTATTTAAGGGCCTCAAGGCCCTTTATATGGGAAGGAGGTGGGAAAGAAAAACTCCCTTTTAACAGAAGAAAAACCTCCAGGTGAACCAGCCTCAAATTGGGGTGAGGGGAGGGAGACAGATTCAAATGAATCTCAATAGTCTTTAGGAGTCTTGTCAGTGAACACTCAGCTAATCTTTTCTCAACTTAAAAGTGAATATACTCTCTCGGCCAAGTCGGTGTATTTAGGCATGTAGACAGACTTTCTTGTCAAGAGAACTCTTTAGTTCAAACTGAACATGACAATGGAGAGAAAAGGTAGTTCTGCATGTTTTTGGTTGTTGGTGCCACATGGACTGGTCTGACTATTTTAGAAACTGATCATCTGCTGGGATTTTCCCACGCAACCATCTCTAGGGTTTACAGAGAATGGTCTCTGAGTGAGCTTGGTACCAACTGATGCCACAGCCTACCTGAGTATCATTGGTGTTCATACCTATCTCTTTATGTGTAATCATCTTCTGATGGCTGCTTCCAGTAGGATAACACACCATGTCATAAAGCTCAGATCATCAGTGTTTGCCACTGTACTCAAATGGCCTCCACAGTCGCCAGATTTCACTGAGTGCCTATGAGATGTGGTGGAAGAGGAGATTCACATCATGGACGTGCAGCTGACAAATCTGCAGTAACTGTATGATGCTATTGTGCCAATGTAGACCAAAATCTCTGGGGAATGTTTCCAGTACCTTGTTGAATCTGTGCCATGAAGAACTGTGGCAGGTCTGAAGGAAAAAGGGTTCCAACCCACTTTCAGCAAGGTGTACCCAATAAAGTGTCTGGTGAGTGCAATGTCTAGTTTTCTTAAAGTCAAGGTGATGCAATTTCAAAAATATAAAAACAGATTTTTCAGACCACCTTTGCACTTAAATTCTTTCAACTTGATAACCTTCTGACTGCTTGAACTCAACATGCAAAATTAAATTTCTTAAAATCATCCTTCCCTGCAGAACTACCAGAGGTAGTTTGAAGAAAATACTCATTAACTTCCTGGAATATGCACGGGTAAGGTTGTTTCTTCTCTTAGCAATGAAATCAAAGCAAACCACAATGATGGCTAAGTCACTGTCCTTGTGCATTTGATGCTAAATTCAGTCACTCCCCTTGTTCTTGTACACTCGCATTGTATGTACAATAAAAGCAACATATCTCCTGAAACTGAACTCTTTTTTTTCAAGCATAAGTAAGTGTGATATCATCAACAGCAGACGAGGAAAAGAGTCATTAAATTGTCAGCGATGAGCGTTTTTACTTTTTTTGTCGGTATGAAGCGTGAAAGAAGGAGCGCAGACAAACATCCTCTCATGTTTTCCTCTCTCTCTTTCTCTCTCTCGACAATGCTTCTTGGACATGCACGCAAATGAACACACTCCCTCCCCACACAGCTATGGAGAGAACAGAGGGGGGAGGGGCACCAATAGGATGATGTCACCTCTGTAGACAGCTAAAGCTGAGGCTTGAGATAATGGTGACATTTCAGGAAAGGTGATGTCATTCTTCCACTGCCGCCTCCTCCTCCTACTGCTTTCCTTCCACTCCTGGCCTCCTCCCTCCCCTCCCCTCCCCTCCCCTCCCCATCCTCGGTGCAGGTGGCTGGCCAGGCTCTTTGAATCCCAGTGCAGGAGAATTAGCTTTTGAATAGGCACAGAGCAAAAGAGACAATGTGAACCCACCCCCCATGCTGTGCTTGTAGCTGTGATGTGTGAGACTCTTAATGTGTGTGGGTGTCATGTGTTTGAACGTGGGTGTCATGTGTTTTAATATGTGGGAGTGTGTGTGTCTGGATTTTGATATGGACATGCCTGTCTTTTTTTTCTTTCCCCACTCTTTGGGATTTTTTTTTAAGATGCCAGATTGTATATGAGTGGTGGTTTATGTTGTTAAAACCTACACATCACTTTTAATGTGTGCATCTGCCAGCATGGGTACAGACTCGCATGTCTATGCCGACTGTGTGCATGCACGTGCATGAAGATGAAGATTTCTGCCCTCGCTCTATCCCGGTTTCCCACCGAGACCAATCAAGCACAGAGCTGCCAGGCTGCAGGGCTGGTTGGCAATGGGTCCTTCACTGAGCTCCTCACCCTTAGGATCTGCTCATTTAAGGTTTCCCTGGCTTCACACAACCCTCATTTTTCTCCAGAAATGTAATATGTGGTGTATTATAGTGAGCAGCTATGGCTTAAGTGGTTTTATCCTCTCCAAAGCCCTGTGCTGGTTGCAAAAAAAAGAAAGAAAAAAAGAAGAAGAAAAATAAAGTGCACTGCGGGAGAGTTTTATTCTAAAACAAGATGCCCGTGAAAAACAAAACATCAATATCTATCATCCGGTGTAACGCGTGATCGCTGTATTCAGTGCTATAAAAAAGCAAAGCAAAACAAAAAAAACCCTCAACTTTACTTCCAGAAAGTTTAATCTGAAGACTTACAGGCAATTTGCATTTTTATGGAGATTTGGTGAACCTGCCTGAGCACACTGGGCCGATTGCCATAGATAAGTGATGCTTCAAAGCCCAGAGGCTGCTGCTCCTCTAGTCTTACCGCTGAGCTCGAGGCTGCTCACCAGCAGTATTTTTATCCCTGAAAACTCACCGCTAGTGCACTGCACTTTCACTCTGCCAAGTTCTGCTACGCCGTCTTTCTTCCCCTGTCGAGAGGACTCTAAGCAGCATGTGTGAGCTGTAAACAAGTTCCCACCCCCCACCTACACTGCCACACACACACACACACACATACACACACTCAGGCTGTATCTGGGCAAAAAGAGCTTTCTGAAACCATAAGCGTCTGTCTTATCATATGATTGCTTTTTGTATGTCACACACTTGAATCACGGGGCACAGAAGGCTTCCCTTAACACCTAGAGGAAGTCGACCAGAAACAGGAGCACATGTTACAAACTGCAGAAAGACAAAAACTGTCCACGGTTGAGAGTGGAATATGAACATGAGCGATAACAAGGCAGCATGGCAGCTAAACACTGCTGAAGTCTAACACACGCCACTTTGTTTCTCACACTGTATAGCTGTGGAAATTCATGATGTGTTTCTCAATTCTGAAGCTTTTAGTCCCACTTCCTTTTTAGATGTTCACATTTAAATGCCATGTGAGCAAGTTTTTGTGTGTAAATAACAACACAATAAGGAAGACTTACCTTATAGCTGCTTGACCATTTCAGCTGTGACTTTTTATGTAACATTTATTATAAAATTTGTTACATCATCAACACTGACATCATCATATGACATGATAATGACATGGTAATTAATGTGTAATAGCAGGTTTGCAGGCTTCACTTCCTATGCAGCAAAAAGTTGACGATTATGTTTTCAAAGAGCTTAAGTGTGCTACGTTAAATCCAGTTCGCCAAATCAAACACAGCCACCCACTCTTGCACATACTCTTTCTCACCTCTTTTGACCTCGTTTTGCTTTTTTTCACCTCACCAGGAGAAGTGCACCTGTACGTGGTGGGAGATAAAAGTAAATTACTGAACGGCGATGTGCAAAGCGTTCTTTATGTGGCTGCCGTTGTCTCAGCTTTCCAGAAAAGCTTTCCCTCTTCAGACTTGGGGGGGAGGATTCATAGCAAAGGAGACACTGTGAAAATATTTACCGTATTCAGAGCGAAAGGAAATTGCTTTTTTCGAGTGTTGACGGAATCTAAAGTGCTAAAACCTTTCAGCATTAAGTGAAATGAAGAGGTTTTTGATGTGTGGTGTGCAACAGCCTTTTATATTATATGAGTGGTTCCACATCACCGTGTCTCCCCAGGGATCCTGTTTCAATTCTGACATATACATCATTTTCAGCATGATTGCCTCATGCTATGTGTGAAAATTGTGCTGATGACTAACAGCATGCAGATACTTTTTTTTTTTCAAACTAATGTACAGCATGTGCTCCTGAGGTAAAACTGGTTAATCATTCATAGTCTGGTGGCTTGTGACATTTATGCACTCCTTTGGGTCTATAAAATTACAGGATTTGACTTTTGGAGAATATAGAGGAAATGAGAGTGGTGCGACATGTGACGAGAGGTTGTTTTAATTTGCCAAAACAACAAACAGGTGCACTTGCACATGAATTACCTCGCGCCCCTGTTTGGTAAACATAGTCAGATGTAATGACAGATGGCATTTTCAATCTAGGAACATTGGTATGTGACACAGTGGTAATCATGAACGGAGGGTCCCCCGGGATGTAGCACTGTCAGGCTGATGGACTCATTAGACACGCATCAATGTCTGTAAGGAGTGGGCTTGTTTCTATCACCCCTGAGCTGTTTTCAGCAGAGTTTCCCCACGCTGGATGGATAGCAGGAGCGCTGATTAAGATGCATAGATATTCTGGAGCACCTGAGGAGTCACATAAGCACTC
This sequence comes from Aulonocara sp. 'chitande type north' Nkhata Bay, assembly GCF_057382095.1. NCBI lineage: Eukaryota > Metazoa > Chordata > Actinopteri > Cichliformes > Cichlidae > Aulonocara > Aulonocara sp. 'chitande type north' Nkhata Bay. The sequence goes on from NC_141358.1 coordinate 9,690,642, forward strand.
TCAGGTTTCCTGTACTTTATGCTAATAAGTCACAGCACAGGTACAACGCTTCTGGGGGAACTTTCTAGGTAATCAGTTCAAGTAAGTGAAGACAGAAAATTTGTGCCACTGTCTAATAAGGCTACTGGCTTTAGTTAATCAGTTACTGATGTGCACAGCTTCAAACAGTGTAGCTTTTAAATTCTCTTCCTCTTTTGTTGTTCTTTTTTTTTTTTTTTTGGCTTTTTGATTCCCCTTGATGACCCTTTAGAAACTAAGCAAGCTATTACTTTTTTATTATCTCAGAACATTGCTGACTGGACACATGACGTAATCATATCATCAGTTGGAAATACATATACTTCTAATAAATAAATATAGAGTTAACTTGAAGACATGTGAAAACAGACATCAAAGATGTCAGAAATATGGATGGTACTGGAGGAAGTACACATGCCTTTTGATTTTCCAATAACTTCTTCCCAGTCAGTTTTGGTTGTACTTCCAGGTATTTTTTTTTAAATTTGTAACTCTAACAATATGACAGGATTCAGGCAAAACTGAGGAACATGGAGCAAAGGCTTCAGGGACGTTTTGAATACATAACCAGTCTCTTGCATATCCCTAGCAGCTATGGTTTTGTAAAGTGTTTGTTACTCATCTAAAAACTAATATATGGTTAAAAAGCAAAGAATTAAGACATATATGGCTATTATGATAAAAAAAAAAAAAAAACCCACACAGATCACCTTTAAAGTGACGCGGCAGTGTTCAGGGCTAAAAAATACACCCAGCTCCCAAGTACCAAAAACAGCTTTTCCGAATGTCATCTTAGCTAATTTACATGAACTGGATCCCTTTTCTATGGATCCATAACTTATTTCCACCACAGATTTATTTATTTTTTACTCAAGATTATGGGTTACTGTCCTAAAACTTTAAATTATGACTTAGTCAGATGTTTCTGCAAAACAGTTAACATTTTGAGATAATAATTCTAAATTTTGCCTTTGTTCTGATGGTGTTTTTTTTTTTTTTTTCTTGTTTGTTTTTTTAAATCTCCGGTGGCAGAAACAAGCTTCCATACCTTGTGGTGTTATAGCTCATGTTCCTACAGCCTGTCCATGAAGTCTGTGCCTCGGTTTTGGTAAGTTCTACTAAATTTTAGCATTTTATTTGTATTAACTTAGCATTAATTAGCAAGTATCTGTCATTATACTGAGTTGCAATATGCTAACTAGCTAGTTTGACTTAGCACTTTACCTACTTGTCCCTAAATACCACTTTCTGGTTTCATAAAGGTATAATAAAAACTTTAAAAGTTGCAAACCAGTGGGTGATGTCCATCTCTTACCCCTGTGAAATAAAAAGCCAAGCTGTCATGTTGTGCTGTCTAAAACTTATAGCTACTCAATTAGCAACTTTAGCATGTGCTAAAGGAGAAATTATAAATGCTTTAAATGTTTTCCTACCTAATAAAATTTTTTAAGAAAGTGCTAAAAAAGGAACTTTGAGTGATGTAAGTGTACACTGATAAGAATAAGAGGAAAACAAACAGAACGAAAAAAGGAACCAGAATAAAAAAATAGGAAATACTTTATTTATCCTCAAAGTTGATAAATGACTGTGTTGCAGTCATTTTAAAAGTTACACTAAAGAAGAAACTCAGTGAAATAGCAAACATATAAAGGTGGGGGAAAAAAGAATGTATAAATCTGAATCTAAAATGAATGTAGGTATTGTAACACGAGGTGGTGAAAAACAGTCATAACAGAGATTTGAAAAAGACTTTAGTCATGTAAACTGTAGATAGCTCTAAAATGGACTAAAACATGGGCATCTGAAGTTCAACCTTTATTGAAAACAGCAAAGCAAAATGATTTTAAAAACAAGCAATTATCTACACACAAGGAAGCAATGCAGAGAGAAAATGATGAGGCTTAAATAGGAATACAAGAAAGTAAAAGACCAAAACAACCAAAGCGAATATGCAGGCAGCTACAAAGGATTTGTTCTTCGGGATTTTGGAGGTTTTCATCAGTAGTGCTGTGAGCTGTAGTCTGCCAGAGGAAGCCTGTGTCTAAGCTTAGTGTGCCTTTGTATAAAAAGAGCACATAAATGGGTGCTTTCAACCCCATAGCCTGAAGTCATACATCTCCTTTCCAGCTCTGTTGTTATCATGCAACCTATGACACAGCAGAAACTCGGGTCTAATCACAATGTCCTCAGACTTATTGTAGTGTTTCTGCCGGCAAAGTAAAAACAGCCCCAAATGTCCCATGGGGTTATCAGAGGGAACCAGTCTTTCCATGAAACTCCTGGCAAGAAAGCAAAGAAGTGAGTTTCCTAACATGCCCTTTGTGTGTTTGTATGTATAAGTACAGATTTTGGTCCTTATTTTCTAAGTTATGAAATATTAGGTTATTAATAGCAGTTCAAAACAGTATCAGTTTGAGCAAAAACAATTGTAAGGCTGTCATCATGTTAAAAGGTCTCAAACTCATTGACAAAGTTTTTTTTAGCCACTAAGGTCACTGACATTCCTGAAGTGGAGTTCCCCTGAAAACTCTGACTTAATGTAAAAGGAATGCTGTGATGCACTGGTCTGGGCCCTTTCCATTCATGATGCCACCCAACATTAACATCTGAGTTGTGGCCTTTTCTGTGAAACTTCCCCTTGATATGTGTGTGGGTGTTTATGAACCACAGGTGCAGATGCTCCTGGAGAGTCCCAGAGGGGTCCCAGAGGGACACAACGAAAGAGCGGCTTAGGGGGTGACATCATTTTAGGTGGCCATGTCCCATTCATCACAGAAGCCGTGGCTGACCAGTGCGAAGTGTGTGGGTGGTGGTGGTGATGGTGGGGGAGGGGTGGGGTCTGATGTCATTGTTTTTCTTTGCGGTGACCCTAAAGTCTCATCCACCCACCTAAAAATGGGTGAAAGTGTTTGAAGCTATTTCTGCCAACCCACATGCCTCTCCCTTCACTTAATCCCGAGCAAACATGAACTTCCTCGTCTAAATCAGGTGAGAACTTCAAAGCGATGGCTCTAAAAACATCCATGACCTGTAGGGTTTCTCAGGAAAATGAAGTCAGCATGTGAATGTTATGGCAGTAATTTAGTCTGGAAAGAAAACAAGGTACACTTTTGGAAAAAGAAACCCTAAAATCTCAAGGACTGAAAACATTCAAGCATTAATGAAAAAAAGTGCTATGAATGAAAAACAGCAGAAATAATGTCAAAGGTCATGCATTACATGGGACCTACTGCTCCCATCCAGATTTTTTCCATATATTTTTTTGGGCATATTTGTAGCACTTACATGTTTCAAATCTTCAAACAAATATTAGACAAAAAATAAACTTTAAATACAGAATGCAGTATATATATATTTTTTTTTATCATATTATAACAAAAAAAAAAATCAAAATCAGGAAGGAGGCAAATACTTTATAGGTTCACAATTTTTAAGTTAAATGGCTTATGAGTAGCGAGGGACACTAGCTGGATGTGAGAACTGTCGCAGCAGATGGCCGCTCCTCCCTGAGCCTGGTTCTGCTGGAGGTTTCTTCCTGTTAAAAGTGAGTTTTTCCTTCCCACTGTCGCCAAAGTGCTTGCTCATAGGGGGTCATTTGATTGTTGGTTTTATTTCTCTGTGTTTTATTGTAGGGTTTACCTTACAATATAAAGCGCCTGGAGGCGACTATTGTTGTGATTTGGCGCTATATAAATAAAATTGAATTGAATTGAATTATATTGAGGCAGAGTAATACATTTACAAAAATACAAACAGCAGCTTACTACATGGGTAAAACTGCTTTTTTTCAACAGTGTTATTGGGTTCACTATTAAATAAACTGGATCCCAGTAAAAGCAGGAATCATCTGGAGCCATGGCTGTATATCGAAGGAAGTTACAAGCAAGATCTGCTTTGTGTGAAAGACACTGTAATTAAGTGATGGTGTCATCCGTAACATAACCCTTTTCATGGGTTGTTTACATGAGTCTTTTGATCCTGCACCAGTTGTGCTACCAGGGTGGGGCACGCGCTTATTCATAGACAATAACAAGAATCATTCAAGGAAGATTTCAGTGTGAATGCTTCTGTGGAAAATTGCTGTGAACTGTGCAACTAAGTGTTTGAGTGTGCGCTTATCGAACAAAAAGGCTTTTAGGCAAATGTATTTGTAACATGTATCGATGTCACAGCTTTGACATTTTTTTCAGACCTTTTATATGCTGAAACCGAGTCTGCTTTAAAGAAACATTCAATCTCATAGAAAACGAACATAAATCTTGCTGTTTTGGGATCTAATTTTAATCTTAATAACAACTTTAAGGCAGAAAGGAAAAAGTCCCCAAAAGTCCCTTTTTACTGCAGCCACACAGGAAATGAGGTCTTCTCCTCTGCGGAGTCATTTTAGCAATGGCCGAGCACATGAGATCACTGAAGGTTTCTTCACGCTTGGTTCCCCCCCTCGTGTGTGTTATTATCACTAAAGTCAAAGATGAACTTATACTTCACTACTTATACAGCTACTGTACTCAAATATTAGTATTTATAATGTGACTCCTTAAAATATTTTAAATATATTCCTGCTAATTGCATCTACTCTGATAGTTCAGTGTAAAACATCAGCAGTCACAGTCGCAATTTTGTTTTTCTTGTTATGTTTCTGGGGGGAAAAAACTGCACATTCCTTAATAGTTTTTTGCCTTAGTGACAGCCCGACCTATCCCTTCTTTTACATTCTGCATAGAGATGTATTTCCACAGCTGTACACTCTGTCCTCATCCCACCCAGATCTGCACTTCCTTTCTGCACTGCTACAAAGCAGAAGCAATTATGCTGACAGTTGCCTCTCTTCAAAGTCTCTTTAACGGCACGTCAGTTCCTGCTTCCCTTGGGACGGTTACTGGGGGAAGATGAGGAGACTGACTGTGACTGCCGGCTATGTATGGACCAGCGAGCTGCAGCTCATATTCACTATGCCAAAATCTGCACATCCTCTCTCAAGTCAGCAGAGACACATTCGCCTTTGTGAACTCCTCAGTTTAATGCATGACTGTCACAGCTCTGGATGGTGGCTGTATGATCCGTATGAAAATGCTCTAAGCAGAAAGACATTATCTCCAGCCGTCGCTGCTATTCACATGCCTACCTAGTAACTCTATTATTAACTAGACAGAACAGAATTCTCTCACAATTAAAAACCCCTGCCATGGAAACATCTTTAAATATTTCATATGGCTTGCTGCTCTGCTCATTAAGTTGTCATATTTTATGCTCCCAGCATTACATCTTCTCTTAATTTTTAGGCACTGATCTTAAACTTTTATAAGTGTGTACCAATGGTGGATTGCTGTGAAATGTCTCAGGGGAGAAATCCCGTTGGATAACCGTATATTTTCTCTGGCGCCACTATTTGAGGCACGATTTCTTGAAAGCAACACATACCCTGAATCCATCCATCTTCTTCAGCTCAGGGAGGAACGTGCTGCAACTCACCCAAGGTGTCATAGAGTGAGAAGGTCACTAATCTGTTCACACATAGTGACAGATAAGTGTTCACACCTTTACACAGTTTTGAATGTGCAGCTAACCTAACACTGTTCATTTTTTTTACTAAGCTAACTACTTTTACACTCAAGAGGTGACATCCCCAGGCTTATGACGCTGACATCAGTGACAGAGGCGATTCTTATAACAGTTTAAAATGTTAAGTTCACCATGCAACAAATGACACTGAATTTAGGTGTCGATAAACCTAAATGGCTCTAAAGTGATTTCAAAGTGCTTTAATAAGGGCAATCGTGGCTCAAGAGTTGGGAGGTTGCCTTGTAATCGGAAGGTTGCCGGTTTGAGCCCCGGCTTGGACAGTCTCGGTCGTTGAGTCCTTGGGCAAGACACTTCACCCGTTGCCTACTGGTGGTGGTGGCGCCAGTGTCCGGCAGCCTCGCCTCTGTCAGTGCGCACCAAGGTGGCTGTGGCTACAATGTAGCTTGCCATCACCAGTGTGTGAATGTGTGGGTGGATGACTGGATGTGTAAAGCGCTTTGGGGTCCTTAGGGTCTAGTAAAGCGCTATACAAATACAGGCCAGGCCAGGCCATTTAATTCATCTGCCATTCACCGGTAATGATTGGATTGCGTACTGTTAGAAAGAGGGAATTAAAGAGTTCTACATGGTTGCTGATAGGTAGCATAACAACTGCAGTGGCTGCAGTAACTCCACACATGCTCACAAAAGTATTGGACGAGTCTAACTATCGTATAGAGATATGACGTGCATTTTTTTTTTTTTGGTACAACCTGTACCATTATATGCATGTGGAGAGGAGAACTGTGGTCTAATTAGATCTTTATTCCAAGTAGAAACGTCAACAAAACTCCATCACATTGTGCGGTTCTATTGCATCCAGTTTTGACCAGGGAGATGACGTCAGGTCAACCATGTTTGCTGGGTAGTCTTGCGAATTATTGCCTTTATCCCATCCCGCCCCCATTCCCCAACACATGTGGATGCACTCAGTGAATTAACAACAGCCCCATTATTCTTCACTGGTTGCGAGCAACAGGAATGTGGTGGTCGTCGAATGCATATGGTCCTTGGCCACAGGTGCGTTCCCAAAACTGTCTGTCTGAAATAGAGCCTCGTGTGCTGGCATGACGCAAGTGCTATAATGATATCAATACAAACCTGGTACAAATGTAACATCTGCTGCCCATGTGCTGTGTGTAGCAGGTTCAGTCACCCAAAGCCTTTGGGAAATGAGGAAGGAAGCCAGTGCAAAGACAGTAAAATTAATTCGCAGCTCAGTCATGCAGCCTTCTCCTAAATTGACCAGAAAATAGAATTTTGCGAGCATAAAATTCCTGCGTGGTAACTGGATCATTTCTTAACACTGACTGACAAATTTCAGCAAAGCTGCTGCTGAGGGGTACAAAATGGCATTCAGTGTATTCTAACATTTGAGGTGTGAAGCATGGTGGTGCCATTGGATAATGAATGTCTAATTAAGACAAGCTTAAAATTATTCAAAACATGCTTGGGACTGCCTCATTTCCTTTGGAGGTATTCCCTAGCTCTTTATTTTCAGGAAGATGGTGGAAATCGCTGGCAGGCTGTGTGTCTGTGTGGCTTGTTTAAGTGCTGCAACTTAATGTGAGGGGCGCAAAGACTGTCGTTAGATCTTCAGAGGCGCTGACAGATCAGAGGGCGGCTGTCACACCTCCAGGCAGTCTTTAGCAGCACAGTGGAGATCCTTCAGTGCTGCTGACCCCCCTGAGATACACCACGGCTGCCCAGGACGCTGCACAAGTGTGATAGATTTCAAAGTAAGGAGCGGCTGCTTCATTGATTTCACTTGCTGTAACTCTGAAAGTCTAGCGGGTCTTTTATGTCTCCTGATCCAAGACGTGATAATTGATTTGGTTGATAAATGATCTTTGGGAAAGTTTCTATGTAGGTCAGAGCTGAATAAATAAATGAGAACCAATTAAAGTTACAAAGTTCCCAACATTTGTATAATTAAAAATTCTCTTCCAGCATGCTCAGCTTTTAATTATACCATAATAATAACCGTGCAGTTAGAGTCTCAAGATGATAGGATGAAGTACTAACAGTGTTTGAAAGAATTATATGGCCAAACATCACAGAATTATTTTAATATGAATAGACATATTTATCCCTTACTTTGCATTTCCTCCTAAAGTAATTATTTGCATGAAAATACTACATCCTGTGGAATCCAGTGCATTTGTGTGGCTGTGTTTGGAAGAAAAAAGACCGAATTTCACTGTCTATTCACAGACCTGTCCGACATCTTTCATTTTTTCCGGCTCTCTCTGCCAGTCCTTTCCGGAGACAGTGATGTGCTTAAAATGCTGAATGCACACTGCTTTCAAGGAGACAATACCTTTATGTTTTATTTCCTGGACTGATTCCCCCTGGCTGTGAAACATGGCTTGGTGCTCTGCTGTATCCAATTAGCTTCACAGAGACAGCAGAGAAGATCCTCTGCAGGCCAAACAAAAAAGTTGAATAGGTCATTTCACGGATGAGCATGGCGTACCGCTGATCCCTGGCAGAAACTGAAGCATATGTAAATCCCTGTAGCTTTGAGGGGTGACGTAATGCCAAACATAAAATCTAAAAATTATGACACCTATTTGCCTATAAGGAGTGCCTGAGTTGAAGATGGAGTTTATTATTGACAGGGAGGATTTATGGTTCTTTAAAATGAAAGCTTTTAAACTGGGTGAGTCATCAATGAGCAAGACCATTTGGAAAGACCCTTAAGCATGATTTGTTTTGAAGTCATTCCCTCTGACATTAACAAGGCCTTCGCAAAAACTGAGAAAACTAAGATTGCCAACTTTTAGCAACTTAAAAATTACAATTCTCGGCAGGAAGTAAAGACTTTAACAACTGGTTTGCTTTGCTAGTTTTCCTTTAATCTCAATCTTTACACTTCTTAAAGACTCAGCTAAGCTTTCAGGTACGTGCATGACCTCACATTTAAGATTTCACAAAGGAATATTCCCCTATGAAAAACTCTCTGATTGCTAAGCACCATAAGATCTTATATTTCCTCGGGATAGCAAGATCTCTGGGGGCTCAGTCAGCTTATATCATACAGGACAGAAAGTATGCTAGCTTAAATGAATTTGTAAAAACAATGCAAAGAGCAGGAGAGGTGGTGCAACATAATCCTAGTTTATCAGGAAACTCTTCAAACTTTTCCTTGACTAAATATGATGCAGAATTGAAAATTTAATTCCGTTCAATTATTTATATAGCACAGTAACAATCACAATAGTGGCCACATCAAGGTGCTTTATATTGGAAGTGAAGCCCAACAATCACATAAGGCCCTGTGAGAAAGCACTTGGCAATATTGGGACAGAAAAATTCCCTTTTAATAGGAAGAAACCTTTAGCAGAACCAGGCTCGGGGAGGGATAGCCCTCTGCTGTGACTGGTTGGGGGTGAGGGCAGTGAGATAAGGGCAGAGAGAGACAGGACAAAAGACACGCTCTTGGAGAGCGCCAGAATCAGTCAAATCTGTCTTTGCAATCCAAACAAATTGCACAAATGCTAGACTGCAATCCTATACATTTGTTCAATATTCACACTGAAGGACATATCCTGATCAAAAATGACTCCAAAGTTACTCATGGTGTTACTGGAGATTAGAGTAATGTCATCTAACGTAAATATCTGGTTAGACACTGTGTTTCAATTACAATGATCTATTTTTTTCTGAATTTAGAAGTGTCTTTAGAAATTCCTGTAATTTAACTAATTAGTGTGTGTCATCTGGTTAGATAATACTGGCTTCATCTGTATCGCATTGAATATATATGCAATGTTTTTAATAGTATTGCCTGAGGGAAGCATGTATAATGTAAAAAATTATTGGTCCCTGAACATAACCCTGTGGAACTCAGAGACTTACTTTTGTGTGTAGGAAGGATCCATATTTATATACATAGACTGGAATCTATCTAACAGTGCCAGTTCATTTAATACCAACAGTGTGTTCTACTATCTGTAGTAAAATACTGTGGTCAGCAATATCAAATGCTGTGCTAAGATCTGACAGGTACAGGACACAAGTACAGAGATGTTGTTTTGTGCTATGATACACTGTATCCTGATTGAAACTCTTCTAATAAAACATTCATTTGCAAATTATCATTTAACTGTTTGAAACTACTCTTTAAAGAATTTTTGAAATAAATGGAAGGTTTAGATATCGGTCTATCTACATCTTTCCACCTCTGCAAAATTGGTAGGTTGGTGGTAGGCTTGTAACAGTCTACAGTGGAAACAACAATAAAATAAGAAGCTGATTTGATTCCAATAGAGGTAGAGATACAATAGTGATGAAACTGCGCAGAGGGAACCTGGATTATGTTCTGTTTCAACTTTTCATTAAGCCGAAAGACACAGTTGTTTCATAGTGAAAACTACTGCTAACTAAATAAAAGAGAAATGGAAAGGATTCAGAATGTCATATTCTACCGGAGTCTCACCAAAAACACTAGAAATACTCCTGCATGTTGTCAACAACATGCCTGATTGTGTACATCAGAATTTCCCACAGTGGCAAGTTCTGCAACTCATCTCTTCTTGCTGAAAAGTAGTTGCACTGGGACTGTCCCGACCCCCAGTCCCAGCCTTTGTTTTTATCACAAATCACACCCTAGTTATATCTATTGGTTTTATCTGTACAAAAGCTGGAGTGGAAAAAACAGTGACTTCCCCAGTTGTTTCCGAAATCACTTCCTATTTTCTACACAGCGCATTACATTTCTGCCACCATTTCATTTAGCGCTAGAATTTTCAGCGTGTGATTTTATTCACTATACATGACCTTCAAACCCCCCCCCATTCATGTGTTATGAATGAACACATAACACACATAGCAGCAAGAGTTGCTATTAGACAAACAACAAACAAGATGAAACATCTTTTTTAATCTGCTTTATGGCAGTTTCAAACAGCACAAAACTTGTGTCCAAATAAAATGTAACCATGTTAGATTACATGATTGTAGAGGTACATAAACTTACTAATATGTATATTTAGGTGCAACTTGCTATGGGTTAGAACCCATTTTGCCTTTAGAGCTTAATGGCATTAATTCAACAAGGTGCTCAAAACATCCTCACAGATTTTTGTTCATATTGACATCATAGCATCACACAGCTGCTGCACATGTGTCAGCTGCACATCCATGATGTGAGTCCACTCTTCCACTACATCCCAAAGATGTTCTTGGACTAAGATCTGGTGACTATGGAGGCCATTTGAATACAATGAGCTCATTGTCATGTTCAAAAACACAGTTTGAGATTATCTAAGCTTTGTGACATTATTCGTTATCTTGCTGAAAGCAGCCATCAGAAAATGGGTACACTGTGGACACACAGGGATTTACTTGGTCCGCAACAATACTCAGGTAGGCTGCAGTGCTTAAACGATGCTCATTTGGTGCTAAGGAGCCCAAAGTGTGCCAAGAAAATATCTCCCACACCAATACACCACCGCCTCCAGCCTGAACCTTTGATACAAGGCAGGATAGATCCATGCTTTTATGTTGATGAAGCCAGAATCTGACCCTACCATCCAAAGGTTTTAACGGGAATTGAAGCTAATCAGAGCAGGCAACATTTTTTCAATCTTGTCCATTTTTGGTGAGACCATGAGAACTGTAGTCTCGAGTTCTCGTTCTTAGACATAGACATAGACTTTATTTAATCCCACTCTGACTAAATTTACTTGACAGGGAGAAAATGCGAATCAGAGACATATTAGAAACATAAAAATAGAAGAAAAAAAAGAACAACAGTGTGCAAAAAAGCTCAAAAACTATACTATGTACAGGTGGTTACTATATAAAGTAAAATACACCAGGATTTTTTTCTTTTTTATTTGCACACATGGTACAGTGGGAGTGATACTAATAAACATGTATTTTTAAAAACTATTTATCCTGTGTAGGTATTATACTGTCTAACTGTTGTTGGGATGATGGACCTGTGATAGCGCTCAGTCGTACACCGTGGCTCTAACAGTCTACTGCTGAGGGAGCTGTTCAGGGCCTCCACCGTCTCATGTGGGGGGTGACAAGTTTGTTATCCTTAATAGACATTAGCTTGGCTAACATCCTTCTCTCACTGACCTTCTATGTTGCTGACAGATGTGGAGCCTGGTGTGATCTTCTGCTGCTGTAGCCCAACTGCTTCAAGGTTTCATATGTTGTGCACTGAGAGATGCTCTTCTGCATACAATGATTTTCTGGCTATTCTTCTCTGACCTCTGATATCAACAAGGCATTTCTGCAAGAGAACGAAGGTTATTTGGTATTTTCTCTTTTGCGACCAATCTCCTCTCCCCCTCCTGTTCCTCTTTTTCTCCTAGTTGATCAGCAGTTTATGATGTTCTGCTGGCTCATCTGTCACCAACAACCATGTCACTTAAGTCAGGTTTCTTTCCCATTCTGATGCTTGGTTTGAACTTCAGCAAGTGATCTTAACCATACATGCCAAATCTTTTTGGGTACCCAGCATTAGATTAGATATTTGTGTTAATGATCAACTGATTATTAGGTGTACCTAACAAAGTATATAATTATGACTGACCATACATTGGCCACTGGTGGTTTGGGCTTCTAATGGGATCAAGGACACCATAACCAAAAAGAAGGTAAAATTAAATTTTGACACACTTCATCGGGATGCCATAAAAAACTTCCAAATTGTCTTTCTCGCCTTACTTTCTGCAAGTTAAAAAATACTGATATTTCCACCACTGCTTTCCAATCCTATTTATACCCATTCTTTTCAATGTCTCCAAACTGTTAACACTGTGCACCAGCTGCACAGTGACACGTGTAAGATGTAAGCTCCTGCATTTCTTGCAGGAGTTTGTCTTTGTGATAAGCTTAGCTTTTCGCTAATCTCAGAATGTTTATTTCCCCTAAGTGCGAAGAAAGCTTTTACAGCAGGGCTTTTGTGTTGACACAGTTTAAGCTATAGCTTCACAAAACATTTAGTTGCACTAAAAATTTGACCTTCACCTCTAAGTAGAGACGCAGGCTGGTGACCAGTAGCGGTTTACCGCACCTCTTACCCTGTGATAGCTAGGATAGGTTTTATCCCCACCCTCCCACAACTGTTTATTTATAAGCGATGGATGGGTGGATGGATCTTGACTTCTGAAACTTATGTAGGCAGTGATACTTTACATTGTTATGAACTGAAAACCTTTCTGGTAGGTTCAGTGCATTGTGCCATTGGTAAAGAACATTTTAGCTCTGAACAGCAATTTAAGTGAAACATTCACTGTAGAATAAGTAACACAGTGACGCATTTATTGTTGCAAGCAAAGAACAATTTTTCAATTATATATTTAGTTTATCTTCCAACCCCAGTCAACTAATTTGTTATGGAGCTATGAGCTATTTCGAAGCTGGATGGTAATGTTGTTTTTACTAATCATGGTGGTATAATGTTGCTGCCTGAGTGAATTTTTGCCTGCAGTTATGTTAAATTAGGCTGTATGCATGGCATGCTCAATTCGCAGAACTATTTGAATCGTGCTCTCCCCCAACTCATTAACTATTCAATGTGAACTCCTGATCCTGCAGGGTATTGACATTAATTCCCCACACCATTGGAACAAGCAGTTTGGAATGTTTAAAAAGATTTTCGCAGTCCTCGTCCAGAATGCCTTCAAAAGCTTCGTTTTTCAAAACAAACTAACCACTTGCTAATTTGTGTCTTGCTACTTGCCTGGAGAACAGCCCTGTCAAATTCTGCATTATTAAGTGAAAAGCTAATTATGCCTTTCACTGGCCCATGTCCATTACAAGCAAGACAATAACAAGCTCATCAGCGGCGGCAACAGCAAGAGCACTTGTGTTGTTTAACAAGTTGTTGATCACAAGCTTTAATCTGGCACTGACATGATGAGGTAGACTTGTTACTAGGATGTCATTCTGCTCCTGCCTGTCTGAACCAATCCCATTTGAGCAGCACAATCTTTGCATTGACCTTCGGCAGTGGATTTCCTTGAGGGCAGGGTGGCCACTCTGGAAGTTGAACGAACTGGCTGAGGGCGGAGGGAAAAGGGGTGCTAATGCTGAGGCAGGCAGAGAAAATGTATGAATGACTGCAAAGAGGAGAGCAGCAAACCAATCGGAGCAAAGAGGAAATCTATGAGCCAATCGCAGAGAGCTTTTCTTCTCTCCCTCCAGCGTCTCCCTGACTTCTTCTCCTGACTGTTACCAGGTCACTGTGCCTGCCCCGCGCCTCTGAATAATCTGTTTCATTGGGTCAGTGTGCCTCTCACAATGCGCCTGACTGGCTGGTTAGACATACGCGGTTGCTAGGGAGCTCAGCCAATCAGGGCAAGGCGGAAGTTTCCCCTCGGTTTCTAGGCAGGTTTCACGTGCTGTAGATGTTTTGGCGGGAGAGTGGGAGATATGTAGCGGGAGGGGCAGCTGCAGGGTGAAGTGGAGCATGTGATTATGTGTGAGAGCAAAGTGTGTGTGTGCGTGTACAAGTTGAGCGTGCATGTTTGCGAGCGCGTGTTCATCTTTTTTGCCCTGCCTCTTGCTTTTCTGATGCAACATCGAACTGTGTCTCCTGGGCTACTAGGGGACCTTGTTATGTTTTTTTTCTTCCTGTCCTCGCAGGAAACGCGAACCAATTGCTGTGCTGTTGCCATCGGAGCGGGGAGGTTTGTTTTCTCTCCACTTTCATCCCTGGTACCTCCCCGTCGACAGTTACCGTAGAAACAAGACCAACTCCAACTCTATTTCCATCCATGTCTCCTTCCTTCAATGATTTATCGTTGCTTTCTTTTTTTTAATCCGCTGCACAGCACCTACCTACCAGCACTTTAGCAGCCAGTGAAGTATTTAGAAAACTGTGGGACATCTCTGAAGAGGATCCATATAAAAGCAGGGACGAAGAGCTGCAGAAGCAAATGCCGCTGTACAGCTTGTACAGTGACACCTGAACTTTTGTCAAGCATGCCAATGAGGTAACAAGATTAATGCCTTGCAGAAAAGCTCGGAGTGCCCCACCTTATAAAAAGAACAGCTCACACATCTCTTTCACCACTTTGTTATCTCCCCCACCCCCTGAACTCCTCTGCGCAGGGGGCTGCGGGAAGCAGCTCATCACATCTGACATGGACTTCCCAAAATCCCATTATTGCCTCTTGAGTGCGCACAGAGTTCCAAGAATTAAAGCGGAGAGCAGCAAGCGCATGCACTTCATTCTCCTGCAAAATACAACAAGTTATCTTTTCAAGGTCCAAAAATAGGTTACACACTTCCTACATTTCTATACATGACACTTTAAAGTTGCATGTAAATCAAAACTCAGTTAGCAGCTTTTTACTGCTAAAGAAACCTCACACCCCAGCTGGTGTAGTTTTATAACAGTTTTTTGGGTCATGTGGATGGAAAGATGATGTCTATATCTAGACATCTAGTTCACAGCTAGACCTCCACTTGATTGGTCAAGACATAATAAGTCCAGTTTCTTTTGACTTCTTACATCTAATGTCTTGATGCATGCTCTATCATAGAAGTAAGGAAATCCGAAAACCTTAATTCAGTTCATCTGGATGTAGCGTTTTCAGTGGGAGAAACGCTGAGGTTTCCGACATCACAGAAACTAACCTCACAGCCCATTGTTTGTCAATTTCAGTCAATAGGCAAATGTGTGGTTTATAAGGTTGGCGAAACCTGCAGTCAGCTGAGAATGAAGATGTCCCTTGGATGAGTGACAAAATGTTTCTCTCACTGAAAACGCTACGTCCAGTGAACAGAATCAACTTTTTGGGGGTACCTACTTCTAGGTGTTTTGACGAGTGTCATAATTTGTTCACCGTTGAATTAAAACATTAAAAAAAATTGTGGGTAGCAATAAGTACACCACACAACAATAGCGTGACAGCAATAATCTGCTACCGAGCACTAGTGCAGGGACACCTGCAAATTGGATGCAAGAATTGTTTTGGATGTTGCACAGGTGTCATCGCTCTGCCACTCTGCCTGACAAATGGTTTGTTTACCACCTGAGCTGCGACTGCTGCTGCCACTCAGTAATCATTAAGTGTTCATTAACCACAAACTTGCCATTGCAGCTGGAGTACGGGACGACAAATTGAAAGACACAATGCAACAGTTCATTTTCACCCTCAAGCCTTCCCAGGTAGTCCTTATGTATAGGATTACATTTACTCCAGGACATGAAAGTCGTGTCAAAATCCACATAATCGTCAGGGAAGTGTTTTTCCCTCGGGCGGTTCTGGGCTTCAAATGTGTTACCTTTGGATGAACCCTGAGAGAGCAGCATTCATTCACTGGGCCCCTGCTGTACCTGCGGTTAAAATCAAGAGGTGTTGACAGAATAGGCGGAGGGAATATGAGGGCGGAGTGGGGGGGGTGAAGCTTTCCAATAACATGCAAAAAAAACCTTGGCATCTCTTTCGCTTGTTTCACAATCAATTTATGTGAAAAACAGGGGTTTAAGCAGATAATTGAATAGCAAGGGGATCGAAAGCGTGAAATTGGGATGTGAAAGTGCATACTGGTACAAGCACAAACAATGATGGAGTTGTTTGGGCGCAGAAAGGATTGAAGATCGAAGACAAAGTGTCTGTATGCCAGGTACCATTAGCGAAAAAGCCACAAAGCAAATTGTATCATTATGCAGCGAACTTTGAAAAATTTCAACATTCAGCGGTCTTATCACCTCGGCTGGCAGCACGTAGTCAGAAATAACTCACTGTGGAGAATTTTTGACTGCCTCGCAGGGAGAAATTGCTCCGACAAAAATGGGCTGGGACACGTCGTCTGCCACCGCAGCTGACACATTAGAGGCAGTGGAAGTTTGAGTTTAGATGACAAGTTCTGAGTTCAGCTCAGACACAAAGGCTGTTTTCCCACTTCAAAAGGGTCTCATGCGGAGCACTTGAAAGCAAAATAGAAGCAAATGACTTAAAACAGTAGATGAGATTGCACAATACACAAGGTTTGTGTTTCTGAATCTGTCGCACTGACAGCGCGTCATGTTACGTTCTCTGCCAAAACAGAGGGAGAGAGAAAAAAAATCTGATTTGCAAAACAAATGTGGTTAACAGCTCTGTGTTCAAAAGAACAACAAGACTCCAACCAAACCACAGTTTAACTGATGAAAAGCTGTCGTATACCCAAGAGTCCTCTGGCAGAAAGATTTGACTGTGACTGAAATGCACAGATCTTGGAGCTATTGTTTGGAAACACTAATTAGTTGTTGATAACGTGAGGGTAATTTTTTTTTTCTGAGTGATGAAGTGCTTATGAGCGATTGGATTTCTTTGTTTTTCAAATACTAAATTTTTGCACCCACATCAAACTGTAAAAAAAGAGAGAGAGAGAGAGAGAGATGTGACTTTTTTACTTTTCAGTGCCCTAATTAAGCATTCATAAGTAATTATTTTCATTTTCATGACCTTGTTGGGTCATTGAATTCATAAAGACTATTCTGTGCCGCTGAAATAAACTTTAATGCAATTTAAATTGTACAACTCAATGTGGTTGGTATTGTAAGACCTTGTACAGATTTAATTCACAACTGTCAGGAGATGGGATTTGGAGAGAAATGGTTCAGATGTTATCATCATCTATGCCATTGCAGTCTGCTTGAATGTTCACTGATTGACAACTGATGGGATTTACTGAGGTTAAAAAACATGGACTCAGAGACAGGGAGAGAGAGAGAGAGCAAAAACAACCACCATCTTATCTCGCTCTTTTTTTTTTCTTTAAATTTTGGGTGGGGTCCCTTTCACTGCAAGGATTTGTGAAAGGGAGTTGGTGTGAGTGGGGGGTTGGGAGTTGTCAAACTGCAGCTTAAACAAGGCGGAGGCGCGGTTGTTTGCTAGTTCTTCTCAGCAAGTCTGCATGGGAATTTTGTGAATAGTTGAGAAATTCACATGTAAGCAGCTGCACAACAAAGGGGCAGGACAGTGTGAAAACATAACATTGTGCACAGGCTGACCAGGACTGTACGCAAAAGCCACAGCATCTGTTGTCATCCAGAAATGGTCTCTTGGGGGGAAATCTGACTCACAAGATGATCAAAAAGTCTCGGTTTTCTTGCTTAGCTGTTTTGCACTCAGCAACCCCTTTTAGCAGACTGGTTTTCACTGTACTTTTTTTTCTCTCCCCTCTTCATCTTTTGAGTGATGCCATGCGTAGGCATGCCCCCACCCTGCAATGGGGGTCAACAGTCCTTGTTGCTGTTTATACCAGTGTCACTGTGCATTCATCAGTGGAGGACACTACGGGTGCCTTCAGGGGATGGACTGAAAAGGGCTCTATGGTTATTTCAATCCATTGTTGTCAAGGAAGGAAGGCATTAGAGGCATTTGAATCCTGTTGTAAAAAGTACAAAAGAAGTCATCATGCAGACTATTCTGTAAAATCAACATGTTACAAGTAACTATGATATATGCAGAAGGTATAAAGCAGACACTTGTGTCTCTTTAAAAATGACACATTTCAATACAAAACTACTCCAATGTGATAGATCATATGAGGCTGACATACATTTGATACTACTGTATTTTTGTATTTCACTGAGATCCATACGTGCCATCTGCGAGTCTGTTTGTTGCCTTGACAGTACACAGCTCATCGTCATATGGACCCCAGCAATTGGGTGGGTACATCCACTCTATAGCAGCAGCTCCCAATCAGCTGAGCAGAGCGCTGAAAGCAGTCACATGTCGGATTTCGGTTTGCGGTTTTTTTTTCTTTTTTTTGCCCTCCACGTGTCAAGATACACGGAGGAGAAGGCGTGACCAAAACAAACCCGCTGATTGGTTTGCAGCTAGTCACCAGCTTGTGTTCAGCAAGAGGGCTGTTCTCTTAAAGGGCCAGTCACCTTTTATTGTGGTTATTATTATGTTATTATTATTATTATTATTCATTTCGACAAACCATGCAACAAAAGAAAAAAAAACAACTAAATGTAAATTAGCTTTGCACCTAAATAGCTTTTTTTTTATAATTACTGAAGTAACTCAAAAGGCTTCATTCATGTGCCTTTTCCTCCTGAGATTTTGCGTATAGCTTATAATATGAGTTTATGTCAGAAATGCACTAATCCGTATCAGGTATAACATCGAAAACCAAACAACAAAAAATAAATAAATAATTTACTTGAATATTTTCAAAGGCTGCCGTTACTACTTGGACTTGATTAAAATGTAATGCTTCTTTACCACTACTCACACGCTAAAAAGTGATATCTAAAGCATATCCTCTCGATGTATTATGTTTGCATAAACAGGCTGACTCTGGTCCTTTCACATTATTAAGAAGGGGCGGGTCCGGGGGGCGGATCCGCCCCTTCTCCCCGTCTTTTTTTTTTTTTTTTTTTTTGACACAGAAAAAAACTACCCCTCACTCTAGTCAGCAAACATTCATGAGTAGTTGTAATGCGAGGAAGGTACCGAGGCTCATCACAGCAATCTGTAGGAAACAAGATAACAGCAAATTGTCAAGATACCACCGATCACAACGGAAAACGCGTATATTGGCGGTGAGTGTAACGCCCGGTTGTTCTGATTTGGAGAACGAGTCTATCTGCGCGCTCTGAGCTGTCGCGTGCCGCCTGTTTGTGGGAGTTTATCAACAAATGTGCGGGCAGCTCGGGCATGCCCGGGCAGCGACGGGAGGAGCGGACCTGTCAGGTGGCTGGCGTGTGGCAGTGAGCGCTTCTACATGTGTTTCTGTCCGTCTCTCTATGCTAGCCAGACTTCCTTGTCTTGTTTTCTTTAACGGACTCGGTGAAGAGGGGACAGTGACGGGTTGAATTTGTCACCTCTCGCGCGTGCTTTCCCCACGTCCCGGGCTCCTGGTTGCTCCCGGTGTTTGACAAGCGACAGGCGTTATTGTTCGCATATTACATGTAATTTAGCGAAGGTTTATTACCGGCGAATGACTGCGGACGCTAAAAGTAAGTGGTTTTGTGTGTAAGGCAACGTGACTGGCGTCTTTTTAGACGCTTTTCAAGTTTGTTTTAAATGGTTTTATTTCTCGGGAGGACGTGTCAGCGCCGGATAATTGGAGCAATAGTAGGAATACAAATAAACGCGGTCCTGGTTTATTCTTTAATACAACTAGTTAGCTGTCGTGCGTTTTCGGTTTTATTTTCTTTTTCTTTTTTTAACACTAAAGTAAAGTAAGACCAAAGACTAAAGTAAGTTGTCTCTAACTGATTTACATAACAAAAATGCATTGATCTAAAGTCAACTTTATCTGCGTTTGTCAATGGTCGTTTTGTGCGTGATGTTTTGTCAAGCTTCTTAAGGTAGGAGATGCGATGGTTGCGAGTTTTCTAGATGCGTAAACACGCAAGCGCTCGAGCTCGGCGTGTTTACGCTCTGAGCTGCCCGGAATATGGTCCTTCTGATGTGGATAAATCGCAGTAGATTGCCGGCGGTCCTCTGTCGAGTCCTTGTGGTCGAGCTGAACCTCCTTGACGTAAATGTCGGTTAAAGTCGATTATTTTTGTGCAGTTTTATCGCACTTGCACCCCAGGTGTTAACTTCCACATGACAAAACCAAACGTAGATCACCAGAAAAACTGCAAAAAATGAAAAAAGTAGGTCATTAAATAAAAAAATAATAAACACCAGACTACTCTTTTCCTATTTTTTTCCCATTTTAATAGGTTTTATTTTAACCAGACCATGCATCCAGCACTCCTAGTTGCATGAAAGCAGCAGGTCGCATAGCAGTCGAGTTCAGTGTTAGTGCTCCCCAAGTCCCAGCTTTGCATTGAGCAGAGCCCGTGCACAGATGGTGCAGCAGAGGGAGCCACTTTCTACTGGAGCTTTGAGACTTTTGACCAGCACTGTGGTGGCTGCCAGGCCTCCTTGCAGCCCCCAGGCAGTGTGTGTTTGTGTGTGTGTTTGTGTGGGTCTGCCTCTAGTCTGTGTATTTCCCTGTCTATGTTTGGGGTTTTGTTTTTATTTTTTTATGTGTCTGACAGTATGGTAATGCTGCCAGCCCTCATGATGACTGCCAGTGGAAATTCAAGACAGGGCTTGCAATGCAGTTGATACACAAGCGCACATTTGAGCTCAGTGAAACTTGCTGCTTGCATAACATTAATTAATGTACTGCTTAACTGGTCTGGAGGAGATGTTGGCACAGAGTTGAGCAGTTTGTAGCTGTATTAAAGCACAAGTGAATTGACAAATTTCCCTGTTAAATGTTTTTTTTTCCTTTTTTTTTGGGGGGGGGGGGGGGGGGGGGGGTGTTGTTGGTCAATAATTCTGTTTTCCTCTGCCAGTAAACAATCGGATGAGACAAAGTGACGGTGTTTTTCCACTGCAGTTAAAGATGCAGTTTCCTTGTTTGACTCCATGTGATATGACATCATGCAAAGAGAGCTATATGGCTGCGGCCGCCTCGCTCGGTAAACACAATACCAGTGTATCCAGTTTCAACTTTTTGCATACGACATCTCAGCCTGTTTGTCTCCACTTACACAACAAAGGGAAAAGACAGCCACCCTTGACAAAATGATATAACAGTAGTTCAGACTGGCGTGTTGCCAACAAGGAAGAGAGCGTGAGCGTATGTGTTCAGGAGGCATATTTGAGGATGGAGTGAAACTCGTTATCTCACTCACTGTATGTGGCGCAAAACAGTCTACCCTGAACAGTGGTTTCACTGTGGTCTCCCTCACACTCTGCCCTCTGTGCAGCGCAGGTTAACAGTGTGGACAGGCGGCTATCCAGTGGTTGAGTGAGCTGGAACATGAAGTAAAGGTCTTAATATGGAGGAGTAGAATTGAATTCCCTGACAGTGCTCTTCTGTGAGGCACACTCTTCAGATTAAAGTAATTCTGATGGAGAGGGGTGGGGGGAAGCCTCTGCTGTGGATCTTTTGGCACTCAATTACAATTTGGCATATTGTGAGGAACAGCTTGGCAAAATGTGCTGCAGGAGGGTAGCAGCTCTGGTGTAACGTCTTTAGCCGCCCACTGGGTCCCCCTATATAGGGTGTTTCCATACATTTGTTTCCTCTTATTAATCATCACTGCAATAAAAACAAGGTTATACAGTTGGCGGTTGTATGTTTATTTTTCTTTTACACATACGTTTACAGATCGGTCTTTTCTTCTGACCGAGCCATCGCTGCTTGTTTGTTTTCAGTATTACCACGTGCAACATAAGCCTCTTAATGCAGATTATAATGACTAATGATTTATTTCCATTTAATACAGATAGGGTGCAATGCATGCCCATCTGCCAGAGGGCAAAGTTGCCACTGACAGCAGTGGGACATTTGGCAATTTTTGTTTTTGTTTTAAAACAAATCACACCCAAATTACCTGCACGCCATGGCTCGTAAACATAGCCAAGAGTCAAACCTAATCCTGCTGAAACATTTTGTATTTACACTAGCAAAACACTTGTGCGCACAAATGCCGGTTGATCTCATTCGAAAAGTTTGATGTACCTTTCTTCTTTCTCTGCAGGAAGTTTACCGCTGAGGCGTCGGATGGATGATGAGGAGGAGGATATGTCACAGCCCATCTCGCAACTGTGGGGAACTCCCTTTAGGGGTGTCAAACACGAAGACCGAGTCGCACAGATCGCAGCCGGACAGGCCCTCGCCGCCGTCACCGCCGCCATGTCCACGTCGCAGAGCCACAGCAACAACAGCGTCAACACGCTGCCCTGCAGCTTACAACGGCAGCCTTGCCTACCGTTTCACGGTAAGGAGGGGGTGAGCCTGTTGAAGGTTATGCGGGCTTGTAGCTTTAGAAACAATGCGGTTTAACTTTGGACTACAAGCAGTTTATTTTATCTCTTGGGTTTCTCGTCAGGGGTGCTGTATGAGGAGATGCAAAGCTTGGAGCATGAGACAAACAAAATGCTATTTAAAAATACCACTGCAAAACAGATAAGCCTAGAAATCAGTTCTGTGAGGTCCCTTTGTGCTATAATATTCATAAGACTAACTCTCTATGTAACTGTCTTCAGTACAGTATTAGGCATATGCTTGTGACATAATGCGAAGAAAAAAATGAATCTGAATTTGATCAGTGGTTATTACAGAAGATCCAGTTTTGTTTTACTTTGGATCTTAAATGATCATTTCTTTAAAAGATAAAAATAGACAACAATAATTGTAAAGCACGTAAAGCGACATACCAGTGTTAATATGTGCCTCAGTTTTAATCCAATAGTTTTTTCCAACATCTAATCAAATCAGTATGACATCATGATAAGTGAATTAAACAGACGCTGAAGTAGAATGTTGTTTGCTTGTTGACTCGGTATCAGTGCTTGAGAGGTGCCTATTGTTCCGCCTTAAAGTCATCAATGCATAAACACCACTGACTGTTATTACCTTGTCATTCAATGTAATGGATGTCATGCACTTGGCTTTATGCCATCGCTCCACACAGTGTTTCTTAAAGATATTGCGTTGTTCTGTTAGGGCGAAATGTCACAGCGTTCTGCACACATGATAACATTAAAAAAAATTGTTTTTCTTCAAGTGGCACGACTGTAGGAAAACGTGTTGTCAGGCAGTGAGTAAACTCAGTGACACGACCCAGAAAGAGGCGGCGGATCACTGAGGATCTTGTTGATTTAATAAGGTGTTTTCCACCTGCCGTCACTCTTGCTCACTTTTCTTGATTATGAACTCTTCACTTGTACTTCATGTACTTTGTAATTTGCCCAGTCATGAGACGATCTGATAAAAACCTGTTTTAGTTTTACAGACTATTATAGCATCATATTTATATTGTATATTTGCGTAGGCGAGTCAGACACAACTGTGTTTGAGGCCACTAATAGTAAACAAGATAGTAAACCTCGGTTTCAAAAGGTTTCTTTTTTTCCCGTTTTTTTTAACTGCCTAGTTTAACTTCATAAGCAAAACATTAGCAGTTTTACTGAACTGAAACTACTACCTACTCAAATCAAAAACTGCTTATATTACTTATGTAGGGATCTTGGCAGTAACACTGACCACAACTTCTCACCATTTTTAAAAAACCTAGCAACAACTGAAGTGCTAAGAAGCTTGATGTTTTCCTTTTAGGCTACGCCGGATTGCGTTTGCATTTTCCTGTTCACTTTGAGCCCATGGAAGACCGGGGAGATATTGAAGAGGAGGAGGAAGAGGACAGAGGGGAAGACATTGACAGCGTGGCAGAGAGACCCGAGGAGCTGAGTGTTGAGGTGCAAGTTGGTCGTAAACTACGGGAAATTGGAGACAAGTTCCAACAGGATCACGTTGAACTGGTAAGCCTCGCTCCCGAGTGGCGAAGCAGATCCATAGCAACCCTTACCTTCAAACACCGGCAACTCAAATCCATTTCCAGGCATAACTTGTAGAGACTCTCTGAACATCATTTAACTTACATTACACAAAAGAAGAAGTGAATAATATCTAAATGCTCAATTAGGTTGTTGAACCACAGTTTGTGCGTGCCAGTGAGATCTAGCGACAGCAGGGAACAGCAGTTCTAAACAGCTGCTAAAACTCAGACTATATTGTGTTACCTTTTTTTTTTTTTTTTTTAAATTTTATACATGTGTCCTTGATTAGAGACACTAATTACAGCTAAGTTGTGCCAATTTGTGGCTCGCTCTTTGGGTAAAAGGGAGAAGTTTTGCCAGCTTAAATTACTGCAGCCCACATCGGCTAAAAATAGCCCGAACAGTCATTCAGACACTTTCTCGAGAAAACGAAAACTCTTAAATGACTATTAAGCCGTGATTTAGCAACTTCACGAAAGGAAAAAACCAAGAAGGAGATTATAAATAGATATCTATATAAACAACCCATTTCAGTGTTTTTGTTTATTGTTAGTCTATGGTCAGAGGCATCTCTGTCTTCTGAAACACTGAAACCTCATGCGGGAGTGACTAAATTTCTTTATTGTCTAAAAGAGAATCAGCTTTGTTGCTTGTAAGGTTACCTGAAACTAGGACTCTTTAGGGTTTATTTCCTAATAAGTTCTTTATACTGGAAAAAAATTCCCAAACACAAGGCTCAAGTTGGAAAGCTCATCTGTGAACACATGTCATGTAGTTCAAGATAAGCACTTAATTGTGCATCAATATTTGCAAAGCAGTTAGTGGACTGCTCATGGGCTTAGTTAATAAGTACAAATAAACTGGGACAGGCAAGTTTCTTATCTGCTGCCATGAGGATTTGCTTTGCCAGCAAGGTGTGGGTAATGCATTTGGAGAAGCATTCTGATGAAAAGAAAAGCTGTATACGGTTTTGAGTTTGGTGTAAGGTTTGAGAAAGGACAGGTGAGACCGTCACAAATGGGAGTTAGAAGCGAGTCTGTGTCTGGGTAGACTCGGTCGGCTGTTTATATGCTCATCTAAAAATAGAGTCTGACTCACACACTTATAGACACAGCCAGTAACATGACGGCTACCCACAATACCTCAGTTGTCCCGCTGCCTGCCTCGGCGTGTGTGTTTTCTCCGTGTGTTTTGGTTTGCGTGTGTAACTCTGTGACAGAGAGATAAGAGACTTTTTTTTTCTTTTTCTGTCTGCTGTCTGCGCTGGAGATGGTTTCATCATACAGGATCAGATACTGCTGTTGTAGGAATATTCCAAAGGGGGAATAATCACAAGTGCTCCTGTATGATATCCAATCACTTGTCTGTACCATCTCTGCTGCTATTGTTAGACTTTTTCACTTGCTTCTCCAAGCAGAAGTTGCCAGTGTGGGCCAATGTGTGGGTTTTTTGTTAGTGTGAGGCACGCTGTGTTTGTGGTTTGAGTCTTGTCCATCAATTTTGACTACTTTGGTGGCTGGCTGCTTAAATGCTCAGGCGTCACTTAGGGGGTAAAAATTAACCCTTTGTTACACTGAAGAAACGGGGAGGTGAGCGCAGATATTGTCCCTAAAAGTGGCGAACAAAACACACAATACTCCTCACTACCAACGAGAGTGAATGCATAAAGATGAGCTTCATGTGAAACACAAGGGTAGTGTTTAAATAAGCTCAGCAGTGTAAAATTAAGGCAATTAAGGACAATTAGGGTTACATTTAGCAGTGCTGGTTCAGCTCAGTCTGCTAGTTCTGCATCAAATAGCCTGTGGCTGGCTCTGATTGCTAGCCTGGTAGAGACCTTGGTGAAGAGAGTGCAGGGGGGGTGGGGGGTTTGCCCAACAAGAATGCTTATGCAACAGGCTGCAAGGTCTGAGCGCGCCTGTTCAGGATGCCAGAGGGAGCGGTGCAGGATTAGAGACGAGGAGGTGGAGACAGGAGATTTCAGGATGCAGCAAGAACCCCTTCATCTGTCTGTAGCCCACAAGGCACGAGCACCCCAACGGAAAATGAGACGGTTGCTTAATATGAGGGAACGGTTTCATTTTTGCTTTGCTTTGTTTTGATAATTTGCTTCCATTTTTATTTTTTTTGCTGACTGCGCTATTAAAGGAGAGCTGTGCTGAGCTGCAGCCACGCTTTCTTTGAAAGCATTTCACTTAGAGCTCCTTGTATTGAAGTCAGCAGTGCAATCTTTAATTAGAGGGACAACTAAAATCTTTGAAAGGCAGATGAAGTAATGCTGCTGGGATGATTGTCAGATTCTGGGAGCTAAAACCTTTTAATATTTCAATCAACTTTTTCGCTTGAAACCAAGTAAATCATTATAAATATTTTCTGTTAGGAGAATGAAACTTCCTGGGGGGGTGGGGATTGAAGGCACTTTGGTATGCGTGTGACAGCCAGGTTTTCTCGACACAAGCTAATGTTGTGGAAACATCCAGTCTAGTCGGTCATATGGTTTCATCTCACAGGGTTTACCACAGTTCACAATGCTTTACCTCAGAAACCTTTTCAATTGAAATCAGTGTGTGTGTGTGTATTGACTTTCACAACTGTCGAGTGTTGTGATTCTGATATGACAGGAAGCTTTTATACACCTTGTTGAGGCTGACAACATGTCTTTTCTTTTCTTTTGTCTGTCCCCTTGCAGTTTATGAGGCACCACAGACAAAACCGGCCTTTTTGGATGCGCCTTACCATGGCCCTGTTTGGCTTTTTGTTTCCAAGAGAGGCTGTCATTCCCCATCTGAGAGGGGAGCACAGATGAAGGGACTTCTTCCTGGCCCTCACCTCAGCCCCTTACGTTCCGAACAGGAAATGAGGGACTGGACTGGACGGCACTGTAAGATGGAACACGGGTTTGGATTTTTGTTTTCTAGTAGAAAACGATGAGATGAAGAAGACACTGGTCACCGCTGGACGGAGACTGATCAATTTTTTTCTTGCTTTTGTTTGTTTGTTTGTTTTTTGCCTCTCCGAGAAGAAGCCATTCTGTTTGAAGAGATATTTTCGAAATATTTGTAAGATTACCTATTTTGTACAGTAAACAGCTCTTTTATTTGGTGTTTAAAGTCTTGAAGGACCTCCATCAGTCCAGGGAATGCCTTATTCTCTCCTGCCACAGCGCATAGTCTTTTGCATCAAGTAAATCGTTAAAAAAATGATTACATTTAAGATTAGGCCACTATGATGGTGACAGACTGTGGACGTGGACATTTCTGTGTGCTAAAGATACTGACTTTCAACCTTGAGGACTCAAGGCACATTTTTGTTTATCCTCCCAAAATAACTTCTCATCCTTTTAGTGTTCCACATCGGCTAATTTAAAAAAAAAAAAAAGGTTGTTGTGACATTGTGGCAATTTATCACTGCGATGTCGGTCAGCTCAGATTCAAATTTGTAGATATAGGATGCTATAAAAACCTGTCTTTCACTGACATCATCTGCATCTCGAGTACCACGAGGGGCGTAACGGTACACAGAAACTTGGTGTTGTAGACAGATTGATTGATCGTCATTCATTTAAACAAATCATGAAAGGAAACAGTGCAATTTCATTTGACAGAGCTATTGAATTTGAGAAGACATCAGTTGATTGGCTGTGCAACACAAACTCAACATGTAGTGAGAGTTAACACAACATTAATCCTGCATAATAATATTGCCACAGTGCTTGGCTCATTTCAAGGCTAACCGTGTTAGCATGCTTTAGCTACTGGACTAAACGGAGTGCAGCGTTGAGTGCAGCTTGCTTGAAAAGTGTGCAGACAAACATCAGAGAGCACACCAAACCGAAGAACTTTCATGCTGAAGGAACACTTGCAGAACGGTATCGTTACACGCCTGAGTACCACTCAAGCTGGAGGTGACGACAAAAACTGTGGAGATTCAGACACTGTTTTTGTAACGCATGTATACTTGAATTTAGGTGTACTAGAAAATATTTCAAGACCTGACATAGTGACGGTGATTACGATTTCTGTTTGTGATGCGTGTCGAAACCAAATGAGCACAAACAAAGTCAAACAAATCTCACTCATGGGATTACGATCAGGGAAACGGAAACAATCAGACAGCGGAGAAGCTTTGGGGAAAAAAAAATCATCATTCCCCCCCCAAAAAAAAGGATTCCAGGTTGTATTTCTCTGGCTGGGTTGACAATCTGAGTTTTTACCCTTTGCTCCATCGCTTTGGGAGTATTTTAAAGGGTGAGCAATATTCAAGCCAGTGGACACAGTAACCGTCTTTAAGTTTTCAGCTGTCAATAATGAGCAGTATTTGCAGTCAGACTTCCCCTGAACATGCCGCTTTGCAAACTTCTTTGTTACAGAAACATTTTTGGGTTACGTTAAAGAGATGCATTTTTATTTTATTTCACTCCAGGTGCACCTGATGTGCTAATACGCATTATATCTCTGTCAGTGGTACATTCAGCTTCACTTAGTAGGAACAGCTTCTGTACAGTTTAAGAACCATTTTTAGTAGCTCGAGAGACGCATCTGGGGGCAGGGCAAGCGCTACACATCCTCACTTGACACCTGCTACTTTAGTGACACATTTTACAGCAATGCAACCACTGTTCCGTCAATGAAGTCTTTAAGGACTTTAAATATGAAGTTAAAAGGACTCATTTGCTGTATTTTCTCAGTCTGTTGCAGATTCATGATATAGATTTTTGAAGACACTGTCAGATTTTTTCTTCATTCATTTTTTTTCTTCAGGGAGTAGTTAATTCTGTGACACTTGCGTTGTGCTAAAAACTTTTTTTTGAATGAGGACACGATGCCAAGAACTCACTCACTTGATGCCAGTTAATCTTGATTGATGTCATACTCAACACCGAACAAGCAAACTTGGTTTTCTTTAAACATTCTCCAAAGCAGTTTTAACTCAACATCAGCCTGTAAGTGTGTTTCAGATTGTCAGGTTTTTGTCTTTGATTTAAACGTTTCCTGCAAACACTGATCGCTGAGCCAAATCAGATAGCCATGACACTTTTTTTTTGGTCTTCAGTCCAAAGCTTTTTGCTGTCTTTCATTAACTACTCCCTGCGCTTAACAAGAAAAGTTTCCTTTAGCTTTTTTGAGAGAGAGATAATTTATTCTAATTTATTTTATGTATATTTGCCCAGTGCTACTGTATAAATGCTATCTCAGTGTGTACAGTCCTTTTCTTCTCATTGTTGAGGTGCATTCAGTTGCGTGTTTGATGCCTGTGTGTGGGGAGGTTGGACTAAAGCCATGTGCCTCGTGCGTCCTCACACCAGCGGTGCGAGTCTTTACAAATCATGCGAAAACCAGACAATCAAATGTACAAAATGTGCCTTGTGAGTAACCGACCTGCCACATCTTCACCATCGACACTTGGCATATCTCTCAAAGTCACTGGTCACAGCTCCTGTTTCACTTGGGCTCTGTGAGATCAACTTCCAGAAAAATAAAAGAAAAAAGAAAAAAATCAGTTTGACTTCTCACAACAGCTTGCGAGGCACAGGCTCAACCTTTGACATCTCTCAGCACGAACGGCGAGTTTCACCATGCAGACCTTCTCAATATCAGAAACGACTGTTTGCAATCAATGTGCACTGTAAAAAAAACTATTTTTATCGGTATACTGTATTTCGCGCCTCTCTCTTTCTACTCCTGCGCTGATCTTCCCCTCTAGATGCTTGAAACTTTTTAAGATCTGTAAAATGCTGGATAGGCCTAGCTTGTCTGGGTTTTTGTGCTTTTTTTTTTTTAAACAAAAACAAATCTGCAGTCTAGTAGGGGTTTACGTTTATAGGAGGAATGAGCCACCATGGTGCCCAGAATTCTTTTGTGAGCTGGGTAGAGCATCCACTCAGTCGGTGTGATGTTTATCTGAGCCTGTTGTTACCAACCACTGTTGCAACCTCGACTCACGTGAAACATTTGTTTTATATGTTTGACCTTCAGTGTCTTTAATATCAAAATTTTTCAATTTATTAAAAAAATGTATATCCAAGAAAGAGTACATCTTTACTGTCAAGTGCTGTGATTTGGTGTTTTTTATACATTAGACATGATTTGACTGAGCTATTGTTGCTATCTTTATAAAAAAAAAAAGTCTAAATTTTACCACACTTTTTTTTTTTTGTAAGAACTAGAACAAGACAACCTTTGCTTTTCTACAAATGCTTTTTTTTTTTTTTTCAATGTTGAGGCATTTTTGATTTTGGATATTGCCAAGTCTGCTCTGTCACTCTCAGTTCAAGGGCTTTTTTCGATAATATGTAAATGGAGTAAAAATGCATGTCCAACATTCCTGAAAAAAAAAATCTGTATCCTAAGGGTTTGAATGTAATTTAATGGAGTGAAAAACCACAGTATCGCTTTTAATACATGAACTGAACAGTGGGACTTACTTCAGACTCCTGTGCTCGGTTCGGTGCACAGAGTTTGTGTTGTCTTTACATTGCTTTCTTTATGTTCAGAGTGGTCTCAAGGATTTCACATTCATGTGTCCTATGAAGTGAGACCCAGTCCAGATGTAGCAGTTTTTGTTAAAGCATTGGCTGTGTTATCTTTGGGACTGCTCTGTTTCTCCTGAACAGTTTTCAAACAGTGCAGGACATTGGTGTGATGGAGGCACTGACGGAGGATGGGGGATATTTTGTTTTGTTTTTTCTTTTTCTAGTGCAATATGCTGTACATAAGAGCTTGGCTCACAAGATCTTACGATTTCTCTCCATTTCTTTTGTTGTTAAATGGGTACATTGCCATTTTGTTTTTGTTTTTTTTCATTAAAATTTTATGGATAATTGACATGACTTGTGTTTGCTTTCTTTTACTAAGCATCCCAAAGTTGTCTTTCTTTGTCTGGTCATTATTTGATAGAAAAGACCAATGTACACACATCCAAACTAGGTGGAGGTATGTCTAGCAAGATGCTACATATCATACAGAAGTTAATAGGTGCCCTTACTGAGACAACCCTCTCATTTATCTGGGCTAGGGATTGGGAGTACACTAGCTCTTGGCCACCTTATTCTGGGTTGTCAACCTTAAAGTAGGACTCTTTTGGATGTGAGGCAAACATGTTAACCACTATGAGGAGTCATTACAGTGCCAACATATCAATAAAATGAATTTCTTTCACCAAAAAAAAAAAAACTAAGCATATACTTCTTGGATGGGCTGCAGTACAATAAACTGCATTGCAAGCCATCTACACATAGTACAATAAGTACAAAGAGTTCTTTGTGTTTTCAGGGTAACACAGAAAAAACTAAACTACACTAAAAATGCAACTGTTTCCAGAGCTGGAGTTAATAGTTTTAAAAATAAGTATGTCATTTGGGGCACCATCTGCCTCAGTTTTAAGCATTCCTTTAAATGTTAATTTATGACAAGTGGCAGCCAAAGTTTCTTGTATTGGTTGTGTATCACCCCAAGATGGTTATTCTGGACTTAGCGTGTTTTAAAGTTAATGTGAGATGTCCTGATGACCCAGATAGATCATTTTGCAATAATTAAGAGTGGGAGATCACCACAACCATTGGCATCAAAGGCACATTGCAAGACACCCTCACATCTGCTTAGTATGATTTTGAGATTAAAACTTATTGGTGAACTTCCCAGTGTATTTAAAGTACCCAGAGCTACTGTTATGTCTTTATTTTAGGCTAACTAGTAAAATGCTCATAGGTCAAAACCTGTCTATGTAGACAGGTGGCACAGCTGGTGTGATCCTGCTGCAAGACTGTTTCCACTTTATGGACACAATGAGTTCGTGATATGATGATAAAAAGTCAAGCAACTTTATTTTATGTTATCATATTACATCTTGAATTAAGCAGTTACTGCTGTGGGGTATTTTCCTGCTTTTGTTGTAAACAGCTTCTGGTCTGCGTGTGTGAGATGACACAAACACACATGCAGTTAAGTCCCTCAGATTTGGGTGGGTTTTAAATCAAGATTGACTGATCAGACTAACATCATTTTAAATGTAAGGACTGTTTTTAAGATTGTAACAATTTGTAGTCAGTCATGATCTACAGTCTGTAACTGACTTGGCCATTGACAAATATCCCATTTCCTTGCTTGGAGAAATTCTTGGGTTGCTTTTGCAGTATACTTTGAGTCATTATCTATTTGGACTGTGAAGAGCTGTCTGTTTGGTTTTGCAGCATTTGGCTGAATCTGAGCAAAGTGTATAGCCCTGTACACTTCACAACTTCTATCAGAAGACACATCATCAATAAACACTAGTGACCCAGTTCCACTGGCATCCTGTCACGGTTTGCCGGGGCAAGCCGTGTGAATAATAATGGATCCAACTGCAGGCTGCTGAAGTGGAGGGTGAGTTTATTTGCAACTAAAAGGTACAACAGACAGGGTGGCGAGGAACAAAACGGTGAAAACTCTAAACTGGGAAAACTAAATAAAACACTAACCGGAATACAAACGTGACATGCAGGGAGAATGACCAGAGAATCAACACAGAAGGGTGGAAGGGAAATAACACAGACGAACCAGCAACTACCATGACAGAAGACACAACTTAAATACACCCAGAGAACACAGGGAGATTACACGCAGGTGGGGAACACAGCTGGGAGTGATTATCGTGACGAGACTAGGGAGGCAAACTGAAAACACTCACATAAGACGCAGACCTTCACAATAAAACAGGAAACACATACACGCAATGACATAACACACCAACTAAACACAGACTCGGGGACACAGAACATAGGAACATGAACAGAAGAATACAAACACCCAAGGTAACCAAAACCACAGAATACTAATAGACTAAACATAAACACGGAGTCGCAGACTCCGGACCATGACACATCCATGCACGCCCGTGCCATAACATTGCTTCCACTATGTTCGACAGATGATGTGATATGCTTTCTCTTCCTTTCCATACATGTCACTTCCCATCATTCTGATACAACTTAATCTTGGTCTTCTCTATCCAAAATATTTTGGAGGTTTTCCAGAATTGTGCAACATTTTCAGATGTTTTTGGTCAAATCTAACCTGGTCGTCTTGTTCTTGAGGGTAATCAGTGGTTTGCTCGTTGTTGTAAACCTTCTGTATTTCCATTTAAAAAAGGCTTCTTTTGATCATGACAATGATCTCCCTGAGAGTGTTCTTGACTTGGTTAGATGCTGTGAAGTTATAGTTCTTGACCATGGAAATAATTCTGTCATCATGTTCCTTAGTTGTCTTAATGGTCTTTTGGGACTTTTGGTGTTGAATCCCATTGGATTCATGTTTTTTTAAGAGCGTAAATATCTATAAGACTGACTATTGATTTGGCCACTCCTAAGCGTTTTGGTTTATATATATAATGGAGTTTTTTTTGTTTGTTTTGGTTTTCATCATGGGGATGGCCTCCTTCACTAACCTCAAGGAACTCTAGGGTTACTTTTGCAGTATGCTTTGGTCATTATCCATTTGGACTTTGAAGTGCTGTCTGCTCAGTTTTGCTAAATCTGAGAAAACAGTATAGCCTTGTACCTTTCATAATTCTTCCTGCTACTTCTATCATCAGTCACACTAGTTACAGTCATATAAGCACTAGTGGAAGCATAGTTTCTTTTTATCCAGAGAGGGGATTTTTTGTTATCTCTCTGTTAGCTTTAAATTAGGTCTTGAGCCTAATGATGACCTCCTTCACTTATATCAATATATTTTTATGCTAGCATGGTTATGTCTGTTTACAGTGGTGACAGTGGACGACAACCAACACAAATGTGTTCCTGTGCAGTTTTTTTTTTTTTTCAGAATCCTAGGTACACAGTGTTTGACAGTGATGCTTTACATCAGTAGAATGCTGACTGGTTAACAAGTGGGCTGGAACAGGAACACAAGTGACAGTGGGGAGACGCCTCAAGACATCAAAAAGTACACACAGTGCATGCAGTGGACACTTTTCTTTGTTTTTAACACTCTTTGTATGCTATAACTTCCTTTTTTTCTGCATTGGCTAATGGGCTGACAACAGCACAAGCAAGACTAGCCCACAGACATGTCGCAGCGCATGTTTTTGCCACTGCCTATATCAGTCGACAAAAGCTCTCTGCATGTAGACGGGCAGTGAATGGACTGCCAACAGACTACCAATGTGCAGAACCATAATTTCCCCATTAGACCTCATATTGAGAGTTGCAGTGAAAAGCTACCAAACCAAGTTCAACACAGAGAGTCAACTTCTGTCACGGTCGCAGTGGCAGACCGTGTGGAGAGTGTGTGGAGGACTCAGGTGAAGACACAGGCGTGGACATGAAACTGAGTTGAACGAAAAGCGAGCATTTATTGTGGCTGAAGACAAGGAGTGCAAACAAGGCAGAAGCGCAGTGACAAAACTAAACGATAACTAAACTGGGAAAGTGATACCAGGATAAACACAGGAAATCATAACTATGAATACAAAAGACTGGCTGTGACAACATGGAGGGTGGGAACACAGACGACACGACACAGACTGCATGAAACACCAAGACTAAATACACATGAGGGATGATCAGGGGAAGTGGCCACACATGGGAGCACAGCTGACACACATGAACCTAACGACAGGACAGGAGAGGTGAAACTAAACACACTGACATTGAATACAGACTTTCAAAGTAAAACAGGAAACATGGAGATTAGACATGACATGAACTAAACATAACCACGCAGACATGACTCATGACAGGTAGACGCACGAACCAGGGAGACGGAGTACAGGGGAAGATGACAGAAGCGACAGCATGAACTTGACAACACAAGACACACAGACATAAACACATGAAGGGCAAGGGAGGCTTAATACAAGGGTAATATAATTACAAATGAGCTGGAATAACTTAACAAACAATAAACATCAAAATAGACTAAACACAAAACACTGGGTCGCACGACCCAGGACCATGACAACTTCAGATTTCTGCCTAATTTGTCATAAAATAACAAAGGAACATGGTCACGAAACTGCTAAACAGTCAGTTGTTCAGTTACTTTTAAACTTCTGCAAATGGATACCTGTGTATAAAGCTGTCTGTAATTACTAAACAGTTAATGCAATGGTCAGTAGTGTCAATAAATACACATCACTGCAGTCCATTCAATTCAATCAAGTCACTACACCACCAGCATCCGTAGGAGTCAATATCCAGTAAACATGAATATATGTGGTGTGTCATTTCGTTAGCTAAAGTGTTTTTAGAGAGAAAAGAGAAAACTTGGACAGTTGTGTGGTTTTGTCTAAAAGGTCTGGGAATGACTAAAGTTATTAGAGTTAATCGCTGGGGACAAAGAATGTCTGCAGCAATTCTCAGTCTGTCCAGCAATTCTTCAGATAATTTAATTCAGTGCTGGATCAAAGTGCTGGATTAGC
Source organism: Aulonocara sp. 'chitande type north' Nkhata Bay (assembly GCF_057382095.1). Classification (NCBI taxonomy): domain Eukaryota; kingdom Metazoa; phylum Chordata; class Actinopteri; order Cichliformes; family Cichlidae; genus Aulonocara; species Aulonocara sp. 'chitande type north' Nkhata Bay. Next base: position 9,725,891 of record NC_141358.1, read on the forward strand.
CAGTAGACCTGAATTGGCATCCTTAAAGATACAATGGTTGCATTTATAAAAACACATTGTAAGCTGTGTAATTAGTCATGTGTGCATCACTTCACAAGCTTCTGCTACCACAATTAGTAACAATCTGAAAAAACTTGTATCCCTGGATAAAAACCTCTTCTGTGACTGACCCCACCCCCCTGACCCCACTGAATGTCCCTAAGTCACTTACTAATTTAGCATGAAAAATAGAAGCATTTCATAAGACCTGAAGGCACCGATGGAGCTCACCACTACTATTTTTTTCCAATATAAATGCTTTTCCCTTGGGGAAGGGAAGGTTCAACCTTATATAAACTGTGATCCACTTTTCTGTCACCGGGTTTCTAAAGCAATCTCCCCCAGGCAGGTGCTTTGTGTAGACAGGGGCACCACAGAAGGTTAGAGGAGTGCATGGATATGTGTGTGGAGTTGGGTGTTGCTGAAACAGATGGCCTCGGGAAAACTGAGAGTATTCCCATTTCCTCATATTAACTCTTTGCAGCGTTGTGCCGTGGGGTGAGCTGACATGAGCTGATGTTCTAAGGTAATAAAAAAAGCAGATATAGGTTTGGGGAATTTCTCTGTACTTCTCAGATAGAAAACATGTGCCTACTTCTTCTTTTTGCAAACAGCATGTTGAGGTAAGTGAGAGTGAGCGTGCGTTCGAACGCAAGCACGCAACACAAATCACTCACAGGCAGACTGCTCGTCCTCAGTTCGCACAGAGCGAGACATCTGAGAACATTACGAGACAAAAAAGAAAATTACGCCACGCTGGTTATGATTCTCAAAGGACACCAAATTGTTCCATATAGGCCTGCTGACGTGTTTTCGTTCTCATTTCAGAGTAATTTGATTTCATGATTCGGTGAAACATTTTCATCTTGTCCTGACAGTAAACAACCTCTAAGGCATCTTTGGGCAAATTTTCACTGTGGCAACTGCACAGTTTTGGGTTCTTTAGGACAAAACAGACCTTGTGCTCTGCTCCTCAACCTCTCACCAGCTGGAGTGGAAGCCTTGTCTCCTGGGACTGCTGGTAAATACAGACAAGTGTGTGTATGACTTCTGGGAGAAGGAGTTAAAAAAAAAAAATGGAGGTAGGATGGGAGGGGTAGATATGTGCAGAGGGTGGTGGTGGAGGGGGTGGGGGTGTCTGCTAGGCTCAGCAGTTCTTTTTTTTTTCTTTTTTTACAAACAGCCCTGACAAAGACTTCTCTGTTCTCCTGGCCACTCACGTTTAGAGACGCCCTCATGATAACTCGGTGCCTATCTCAAGGGTCACGCCTCAACTTCAGCAGCAAGAGAAGCTCCAGTGCCTGGCTCTGGCTCTTTTTGTTTACTTCTGGCTTTCTGCCTGGGAGCACTAGACATTAACCCTTTGGTGTCTATCTGTAGCCTGAGAAACACGAGATTGCCTCAACGGGAAGATTTGGGGTTTGCTCGTGGACTTTCTTTGCATTAATCTTATCTATATTTAGTGCTGTGTAAAAGTATTGAGCCACTTCTCATTTCTTTATATTTTGCTGCCAATGAACCAGACTTTCTTGTAATTTTTTGTGGTCTTGAGCAACAGTGCTCCAGCTTTTATGCAAGGCTTTCCAATTTTTTCTTTAAGCACTGGCTGCTTTTTCGCTCATTTTCAGTCCAGTCCTTGTACCTGACCATTGTCAGATGAATGCTTTTGTTTGTTAAGCCAGTTTAATCTGACCTAAAAATCATTTATCCACAAAAAAGGCACCTAGTTATGAACCAATGTTGTGTCTATAACTGACAACTTAGCAAAGAAAGAATCTTAAATGGTATCTTTAGGCACTTTGTTACAATCAGCCTGTTGCAAAAACACAGTTTGTTCTCATTTCTTTAGTTGGATCCAAAGACGGTAACATTTGGCAGGCATAAAACAGCATTTTTTGCAGTAACAAGGTGATTATGAAAGTGCCATTAGCCAAAAACTAAAAAACTTTGAGTTTTGAGGAAGAAATTGAGGAAAACGAAGAAGTGGCAAGCCTAAATGAAATAACAGATGAACAGTATATGAAAGTCATGTGCTTAAGAATAGGAGAAAGCCAATACCTGACATAGAACCTGAGATTCATGTTCTGTTTTTCAAAACCTCATCAGACATGTTCTCAGTGAGGAAAGAAGCCATTCCTAAGGCTGAGGTAAGCCAAATTGCACAAGAACCAGACTGAACAAAAGTGCGAAAAGGTCCTAAAGGGTGATAAATACAAATATAGCAATTTTTGGTTCAAATCTTTGTAAGTATGGAGTCAGTAGAGAGGTATTACAGTCCGCAGCCCTTTGTAAAACACAGGGGAGGTTCTGTTTTGGTTTGGGGCTGCTTTTCAGCCAGTTGTGTTGGGGAACTTGTCAAAACTGATTGGATTTTGATCCACAATGCAAAACCATATGTCTTTAGGAATGTCTGGAGAAGCCTGGAGAACTATTCCTGAAGACGACTTTAAGAAATTATAGAAAAGCTTGTCTAAGAGAGTTCAAGCTGTTTTGAAGAACCTTCGCTGTCTTTTTGCCTTTTAAGCCACGTTTCCATTCAAGTTGGCACATTTCAAAACATAAAGAAAAGAGAGGTGGCTGAAGACTTTTACACAGTACTTTATGATTTGCACTCATTTTACATAAGCACATAAATTCCATTTTATAATAAAACCATGTTTCCATCACTCTTCTTCAGTCGTTTAATGCTTTGATATGCTGATGTGAACCAAGAGAAATTGAGGACAGAGCTTTTTATAACTTTGCAGTTTATGAATCCGCAGAGCATTCTCTTGACATGTATCACAGAGTGATGACACTTCAATTATCACCTTTTGAGTACTCTCTGTTTCTTGCAGTTGCGTCAGGGAAACAGTTCAATGCACAACAACAGTCATCTTAATTCAATGCATTCAGTTTTTACAGCTACTCCACATTTTAGGGCAAAATGGATCCGAAAGTAATTTACTGGCACCAAATTTGTTCACACACATCTAAGATCCAAATCACACCATAGTCCACGCTCTCTGGCTTGCTAATCCATTGCAGATGAGACAATGCTGGTGTAGTAGGGTATGGGAAAATGGGGAAAAATGACTCACCTCAGAATAAGAGAATCATCTGATCTGTGCTGCTGTCATGGATTTTTTGGGTGGGGTCGGGGGTGGGGGCTTCTCTAAGATTTGCTGCTTTTTGTGGATTTAGCCAACTGTCGACAACTGTCTACAAAATAGCAGCAAATTTTGTATGTGCTACCATACAGTCATTAATGCTTTCCAACACCTACCCATAACGCCAACCTGCTTCTTGGCAAATGATGCTATTGAAGTATGCTGGTCTACTGGTATTGGTTGTTAACTATGATACTGATTCACAAAGTAGCTGTTTTGATTTATGTCATTGCACATTTTATACCATATGCAGCTCTTTATTTTCACTCTTGCAAGACCATATCTTTTATCTTGTGTTCATTCATCTCCTACCGCGTATCCAGGTTTGGGTTATGTCACAATGTGTTTGAGATGCATTTAAATTTGTAGTAAATTAAGTAGTTTTTCTTAATAATGAACTGCTTGAACACACAAGATAAATACCTTGTATGCCAGATTATGGGATTTTAGGGTCTCTGTATATTTTCATTTAAACCATCTCGCCTTGCAGCTTTCTCTGACACTAGGCCAAAAAAAAAGAAAGAAAAAGAAAGAAAATCTTAAACAACAAAATAAGACATGAGTCATGATGTCTCCGAGTGTACTTCACACTGGAGCCCTGCTCAGTTACCTGGCTCCACTCTGACTGAGCCATGCTGCCTTTACTTTAGAACCGCAACCCTTCGTATACACACACCACACTCCCAAATAAGGGTGGGGAGCAGCCAATTCATCTCCTTGGGTAATAAAAGTTAAATGCAGTCCTCGAGTCGTGACATGCCCCCAGGGGGACTTGGTGTATTGGGCGTCCGTTGTTGTCTCTGTCATCTCAGGGCTGTATCGGGGGAGGCTAAACTACTTCATGATAACAGGGTATTTATATTGTGGTGACTGCTCTCTAATTTAAAACAGATGAGAAGAGCTGCAGCACGGCCAAACGCTTTCTGTCAGCTGAAGAGTCTCGTTCTTGCTCGTTTTCCCTGTATCTCTTGGACAAAGGGATGGCAATATGCAATAAAAATGATCATTCAGTATTATATAGTCACGCTGAAAATCACAGCGAGTAGAATCACAGAGTAGAATCTGATTCAGAATTGGGGAAGGAAGAGAGTGAGCCACAGCAAGATATGCTTTTCAACTTAAAATTGATGCTAGTATCTAACAAAAACTATTTGCGTGCTAAGGCTAAATCTCTAAATGCTCATTGAATTCTCCAAAGCAAACACACTGAGACACCAGAGAAGATTTAAAATGTTATAAACGCTTTTAAATCTGTATAGCTCCTCTTCTAGGTAGTATAATCAATTAGAGTTCAGGCATCTATAACAAAGAGGATTTATGAGGTTGAGGGTAGTTGGGGGTTAGCATTGAGATATATTAATGGACCCAATAGTGTTTTTTTTCTAGTCTTACTGAGCACACACAGTGCTTTAGACCACAAGCCACTTTTAACCATTCAATAAAAAGTTTCTATAACACACACAGTCAGTCCAGTACAGTCCAAAGTGTGCTTTATTGGTGTGAAAGTTTCTTAAAAGAATATTGCATAAAAATATAATTTATTATAGACTATTCAGTCACACAATACAGCACAGACCAATGATGCACCATTTTTGTATACTTAAGTGCTTTCTATCTAACAGAGAAACTCAGGGTTAGTATCCTCCCCAAGGATATTTGGCCTGCAGACTTGAGCAGCCAGGGATCCAACCACCAACTTTCCAATTAGTAGCTGACATGCTCTACCTTCTTAGCTACAACAACCCTAACACCCAACCACTACCACCAACGATACATCGCAGCTTTGTAGTTCAAGCACACTTGAACTGTCCGACAGAACAAACCAGGATTCAAACCTGCTGAATTTGTACGTTTGCTCACTTAGAAAGAAATGAGCAGCCCCTCATTTTTGTCACCCGAGAGTCGCCGTCTGGTGGACATTAAATAGAGAACAGGCTTAATTCCATTCAGCTTTGGCGCCACGTTTCAGGCCCAGATGCCAAGACCCAAGTGGAACCGATAAGCAGGATCCAAGGAACTGGACTACGTATCTACAAGAACGTATCTATGTCCATCTTTTATACTGAACCACCATGCCAAGGCTAGCTACACTGGTATTGTTAGGCTAATATAAACACACCAGCAATGTCTGTTAGAAATTTTTAGGGAGAACACATTGTTTTCAATTTACAAAAATAAATAAATAAAAATGGATAACAGTTAGCCTGAAAGTAACAAAGTATAATACCCACCACAACACAGGTTTAGTAATAAATAGAACCTGCTGTTAAGAAATCATATTCCCGAGGTTAATTGTCTTCACAGATGCACCTATTCTTAAGACTAGCTCCACTGTTTTATGTGTGCCAGGGACTGCAGTGTACAGTGGGAGTTTTAGAAAAGCTTGTCTTAATGGTGTGCGATAAATGATCTCATAAAAGCTTTTATTTATTTATTTAGAATTAAACTCTATTAAAACAAGAACATCTATGTTGACAAGAAAAAAGCGTCAGCTAACATAGAGCAAACAATGTTCTTGGAAAGCAGATAGTGATACAGAAAAATATTTATTTTCTCCCCATTAAACTTGCATAATTCTTCATTACATTACTTTGTAAATCTGCATTACAACGTTATAAAAATTCCAATAACAAAAAGACACAGAAGAGAGCCTTGTGATGCTGTCACTTCACCTGATCTCAGCCTAACTACCATCACAAAGACTTCATTGTGAAGGAAAACCAATGAAATCACACTGGACGTCAGCATCTTTTTCTAAGAATATTCAAATCATACTTTACATGATCACTTATCAAATGTACTTGGGGGTTGTTGGGTTTATTCCCCCTGTTTTGTTGTCTGTTGATTACAATGGCATAATCGGTCTCCACTCTCTGATGTCATCTAAACTCCTGGTTGTCCCTTTCTAAAAAAGTTTTGGTTATCACGGTCGGACTGCTGGCTCAGTGTCAAGCTCTTATAATCCTGTTTATTGACTTGGCAAACAACCAGGAATACTTCCAGAGAAGCAGTATCAGTTTGCACAGTGGCATACTGACTCAGTAACATAATGCGCTTTGCAATCAGTTACTAACTGTGTACGAAGAGCGTACTGAATGGTAACAATAGCTAACATTCAGTCAACCTTTGAATCATAGGTGTGATAAAGTCGCTTTTGTAAAAGACCAAACCAGTTATGTATGTGTGTTCCCATAGACATAAAGCAGGGACTTTTATGTTACTTTCAAGCTCTGCATGGAGATATTTGTAGCAATAAGCTTTGTGGAAATGATGGAGTATGGGGTAAGAACAAAGGAACTGACTAAGTGACTTATTGCTGGGTAAACAAAAGCCACAAATTGCTTTTCTTGAATTTATGGTGTAGTGCTTTGGCCCGTACTCCAAATATACCAGGCCTATATGTGCTTAAGGTTAGTGTATTTAAAAAATATTATCTTTTCATTTTCTATAAGTTTTTGTTTTACACGTTTAGGTCTGTTTCCTTCACATTGTCAATACTATTTAGCGAAGATTGTTGTAAAATGTCATATTTTGTCATTTCAGAAAAAACGCAGTAGCTCATTGGGATGCCATTAGGATCAACTTAGTTCGAACTTAGAGACCAGAAATGTTCTCTTCTCTTTACCCTCATCCCCAGCTTGTTGGGGCAGCTGGCTGCCCTTCCCCCGGCCTGTTTCTTCCTGTTAAAATTGAGCTTTTCCTTCCCACTGTTTCCAAGTTCTTGCTCATACAGGGCTGTATGATTTTAGGGAGTCATTTCTAATATTTCAGGGTCTTTACCTTACAGTATAAACCACCTTGAGGCAATTTAACTGAATTACACTTCTCCTGTGAAGGTGTGCTTCATGCAACAAGGGACAAATGCTTCTTGCTGCATATATGCGTACATGCAATGCAAACTCGAACAGAGGAAAAGAACAATTATTGTAGCTTCTGTGTTTATAGAATAATGATTTTTACAGCTGTAATATACAAATGTGTTTGAAATAATAAATAAAACTGTAAAACGCAATAAAATATGACACAGTAGAACATAATGCAAAGTGATACAATACAATGCAATACATCCAATATATATTGCATCTGTAATAGGTGACCAAACAGTAATGACAAGCATTATCAAATCTTATGAAAAACTCCTTTTTAGGATGACAATGTGATTCAACCTCACCAACTAACAAGTGTATGCTGCATGTTTGAGCTCAATTCCTTCACATACCCAACAGAGGTGGGAATCCTCAGACACCCCATGATATGATATTGTCACAATATTTCATTCATGATACGATTTTTTAAACATATTGCAGTAAGCTGCTATCAGTCTGAATGGGGTCAGATCAGGTCAGTCATGTTTGAGATATTGCATCTGAATAAAAGAGACATTAACACCCATAAAGATGTTAAACTGAAAACACTAATCTGTAAGTCTCTGAAACACAGATAGCATTTTAAAATTGTGCCTGTTCTCGCCTTTACCATCATGAATATCTTTGTGTTTAGTTTTCCTTTTTTCCCCCCTTGACTTAATTGTTATTTTTGTACTCTGTAGCTTTCCTCCATTGCCGTCTGGACCAGAAGAGATCTATTAATACTGGAATATGATGTGAAGGACAAACGAGTCGTTATATCCTCCAGTTAAAACACAGATCCTTCCTATTCCAGTGTTTTCATTTCACTTAGCCCAAGAATAATTTCCTCTGAGTGCCCGGAACATCTAAGGTCTCTGCATTAAGTGGGGCCTAAAGGAGTCCACTGTAATCCCAAAAAGAAATTGAGTCAGACACTCATTGTTTAATGCCAAACTGAAGTGTCTGAAAGAACTAACTGGGTAACTCTCTTCAAACCAATGCATGGTGCTTATAAATAATAAGCCTAATTTTTGATGGAAGTCATTTGGTAGAGGAGTGTCACGATGCTTATTCTGTCATAAGTTAAAGAAAATTATGTATACATGTGTACATTTCGGTTATTGTCCTTACTTGAACCTCAGCTGCTCATGGACACGTTTCACTGCCAATGTAGGTCATTCAGTTTCGAGTTAAACAAGACATTGAGTCAGTTCCGAACCCCCTCCACCCAACGCCGTTACTCTGCTTTCTTTTTGCCGAAGTGCCCGAAAACTCGGTGAGCGCAAGTCAAAACCAGAGAGAGTAGAAAGAGGTTAAAAGGTCACGCATACTGTTATTAATACCCACTCGCCACCTGAACATGAGCTCGCACTCTCCAGCCGTCGCTGCCCTGCTCTGCAGCTGGAAGACTGAGAGGGAGAGAAGCATTGTTTTGTATGTTAACACAGTCGATCCCGCTGAGGTAAAAATAGTTCACAGCTCTATTCTCTCGCAGCAGAGGCAGCGAGCGGCTCAGCCAAAAACAATATTTGGACATGGCAGCAGATGTCCCCAAACAAGCCCAGTAAGAACGGGCCTGCGAGGGGAACTTTTGGCATTGCCCAGCTCTGAGAAGAGGGGAGGGGATCAGCTGGAAACAATGTGCTTTAAGAGAACACTTACAAGAGAGAGCACATGTGTGTGCTAGTATTCCAACTGGAGGCACTTAATGGGAAGATTTACCGATGATGAGGAACCTGTCTCTTTAAATTAGCAGGAGGTAGTTCACTGAGTTCACCAACTCAGAGATTTGGCTGTATGGATGTGCACTCAGTCAGAGGGGCTCTTTGATTTGGAAGCCGAGAGTAAGGGCTCTCTCTTTCTGTTTTGCAATTTCTTTGCTTTTATACAGCGTGATAGCTGCTCACCGAAACAGAAAATTATAGGAAATGAGCACTAATGTTTTGCCTTCATGACACAGATAGTGTGATCACTGTCTTTGTTTTCCTGGAAGGGGGAAAGGCATGCACTGGCTCTTGTTGCTGCTTATTTGTCTGCTGTCTTAAAAATCATATTTGCTTGTGTTTACCCACCTGATTATTACTGAACAGTGTAATATTCTCCACAGATTTTGTGGCCTGGAAAAAAAGAATAGCCAAGATAATACATATGGGAAGCATCAAACAGGACACACAACACTACTCCAGCTGTACGGATCACTATTGCAGCAGAAAACCCCAAAGAAGTGTCCTAATATTTAAAAATGTATCTTCACAGTGTCGGAGAGAGGACAGAAATCTGTCTCGCTGACCTCTCTGTTTCATTTAATAGCATGTCACTGCTGATCTATATGTATTTCCTAAGATATGCAAGCCTGGAACTGCACAGTGCCAGCAAGGAGTAATGAACAGACCTTAAATCTCACAATGACTATTCCAGATTTAACAAATACTCTGGGAAGAAATAAGCACATCATAAAAATGATCTGATCTTTAGCAGGTCGTAGAAAAGCTAAATACACCCTACTCCTATATGGAGTTGCTGTGGGTCAGGAGGTAGAGCAAGTCGTGTACTGTTTGGAAGGTTTTTGGTTCAATCCCTAGTTGTCCAAGTCTGTGTGCCAAAGTGTACTTTAGCTAAACCCTGATGTGTGAATGTTTGACAGAGAGCATTTAAACATACATACAAAAGCCACACTTGTTCAGTCTTCTTCTAATTGTCCTGTCGTGATCTTTAACACTAAACATGCTAGCTGAGCCTGCAGAGTCTGAGATGTAGCTCAGGATTTTTGTCAGGTTTTCGGAGCATTGCACAATCTCACCTTATGGGTGAGAAAGCAGCTTTTATAGAGACTTTTTTAGAGGTGCTCAAACTTGCTGATGATCACTTAATCAAGTGCTTCTATCTTCCCTCTTAATTCCTATGGAAACAACTAGGGTACACATAGTTTTCCACACACTGCCTCTGCTTTTTGCCTAGTTTCTCTTAAATAAATAATGACACGGTGTAATATGGCATGCATTGTTGTTCATCTAAGGTTGTATTTACCTATTTTGAAGAGGGCCAGATTATTTTTATTACATAAAAGCAAAAACAAGCAGAGCAATACCTTCTCCAGAAATTCCAGAATAAGTGTTCATATAATGTCTGTTGCGCACAGATTAGCTGCTGATCTTGGTTAGTTTCCATTACAAATAACACTGTAACCTTGAAGAACATAAACTGTGGTTAGAAAGAGAAACATTCGTATCTGATCTGATTATTACACGTTTATTCCTTGGAAAGCTCTCCTGGTCTTTTTGTGAAAAATGAAAAGCTGTAACATATGTTAGCATTTATGTAAACATCTACACCCAAAAGCCATGCTTTGTGTACACGAAACCAACTCACTAGTAATTTATTCATTTAATTCAATGCAAACATAAACTTTCTTGTTTGCACCTTAAGTTGGCTTCAAGTTGAGCAGGCAGATCCTTTTTTTTTCTTCTCTGCAACACTTGTCACATCTGTTCTCTTGACATTTCAACACCCCCAAAGAGCAGCAGTGCTGATTTTCCATTTCAGTCAGCAGCATCGGTGAGAGAGAAACCTACACCGTCTCCAGAGACTCTTATCAGACAATGGCCTTTGCATCAGTTTTTTTTTTTACTCCCCTTCCTGAACCATTATATGACCTGAACCTGGCACTCTGACATGAACGGACAAGCTAAGAGACACAAGTGTAACATTATCCCGATAAACTCTCACAAGACACTGGACTTTTCTTTTTTTTAGTTCTTAAATGCATACTAAAAATTATATAATGCCTTTATGACTTTACAGAGTGCACGTGGAAAATACCTATGAGGCTACACATGAAGAGGCTCTGGCTAACATTACACAAGAAAGTACAATGAGCTCAAGATCAAGTAAAACAAGCATAGCATTACATCATATCACTATGGCAACATTTAATTATGTATCGTTAAAGGCACAACAGGTCCAAGCACCCTGTAGTAGCTTTGATAGGTGTCGGCTATGATCTAATGCCCTCAGAAGACAGGGTGAGAGCAGAGGGAAGGAAAGGAGTTGATAGAGTCGCCATGCTGGTTTATTGTTCACGCTTGTTTACACGCAGGGCTCTGCCTGAAGCTTTCTATCATGTTGTGCATGCGGCCTGCCACTGTGAGGGCCTTTCTCTATCTGACGGAAAGGACGGCGTGCGGCTGCACTGAGGGGAGGTGAGGAAGGAAACAGTGACAGAACAGTTGTGTGTTGGACTTCCTCAGATAAAGTCGAGACAATACTGTGACATATAAAGAGAAATGAAGGCTGTGAGATGTTATATGGAAACCTTAAAAATAGGGAAACGATGCACCATCGTGATGTGCTGTGCTGATAGCAAGAGTGACTATTATTTTGAAAATTGCCATATAAATCTCCACCAGATCCCTGCCTGTCTGTAAGACGCCTCCTAAAATACAAGCAGAAGTTCAGCATGCACTTGTCAGGCTCCTTAAAGTTCTTATCTAGATCACATCTTATCATATCATCATGTTACCTAGCAACCAGGCTAAAACAGCCCATTTTTAGCATTTATGCACCTATAACCCCTTATGAAAGCGTCATATTGTTTTAATTTCCTGACAGTTACATCTGGTTTATATCACCAAAAGTTTGATATGATGTCATCATATTGCCTGGCAAACTAGCAAAGAGCTAAAATGACCCGTTTTTGAGGCTTTATCCACTTTGAATGTCTGAAAAAAGCAATGGACCTCTTTTAATTTCACAGCAGTAGATACTGAAGCATGTACTTCTAAAAATACAATTTTCAAAAAGCAGGGACAAAATTCAAATTAAAAAGTTGAAGATTTGGCAGATTTTTACACTGGACTCCCTTCTTGGTGCAAACCTCCCAGGAAATTGTCACCTCCTGGCTACAAGATGTTTTGAATGTTATGAAAATGTGTTAACCACTACACTTAGGAGCCACACCCGATCTATATGCTTATATCTTTTAATTTTCTTAAGTCATGCCTTTGCACACTACAGAGAGTGAGAGTCAGGTTCTATTTATATCGTGGAACGATGGCAGAATTGACAGAAAGGTTGACTTTGGGATTTAAACCCCAATTGAAAATTGAATAAAGACAAAATATCATATTTTAGAACTTTTTTGCCTTTTTTTTTTAAAGTTTATAAAAGTATATGCTAATTTTGAACTTAAGGGAAGGAGAAAATAAGCATTAATGTGCCTTCAGTCATGTGCAAATTACACCAGCATATCTCAAAGATGCTGATTTTTGAACTGAAAGCTATTTAAAAAAAAAAAAAAAAAAGCTGGATGATCTCTTGTATGAGCTTAGGAACAGACAGAATATATGAAGAGGTCTCTGATGTGTCCTCGGGCTTATTTTCAAACCCACATCGGGGGTGTTGAAATTGTCTGTATTTACTTTCTAGGTGTAAATCTTTTACTCTAAAGGCGTTATGTTGGTGCATACTTAAAAAGCATTTTCAAACATGTTTTCAGTTTGAGTTCTTTCATTTCAAAGTTGGTTTACATAGTCGATGTGACCTTTGGGAACAACTTACTAAGTCAAACTGCATATTTCTGGCAACAGCTTGTCATGTTCCGGAGTTTGTGACTCCGTGTTTATGTTTTAGTAGTTATTAGTATTCTGGGTTTTGTTTTCATGTTCCTATGTGTTCCCGAGTCTGTGTGAAGTTTTTGCGTTGTGTCATTGGGTGTATGTGTTTCCTGTTTTATTTTGAAGGTCTGCGTCTTATGTGAGTGTTTTCAGTTTGCCTCCCTAGTCTCGTCACGTTAATCACTCCCAGCTGTGTCCCCCACCTGTGTGTGATCTCCCTGTGTTCTCTGAGTGTTTTTAAGTCTTGTCTTCTGTCTTAGTCGTTGCTGGTTCGTCTGTGTTGTTTCCCCTCGGTCTCCCTGCATCTCTCCATGTGTATTTCCCCGGACCTCCCTGCATCTTCGTTTCTGGTTTGTTTTGTTAGTTTTACCCAGTTTAGGTTCCAGTTTCATGTTCCCAGTGCCTTTGTTGTTTGTATTTCCTTCGTTAATAAATACTCACCTGCACCAGAGCTGCCGCGTCCTGGTCCTAAATAATTCCACACGGCTTGCCCCGGCAAACCGTGACAGTACGAACCAGCCAGCATGGACCCTGCGGCACTCAATCCGTCCGAGGAGCTCCAGGATGACATCAGCTACAATGTGGAGCTCCTCCTCGGGCTGTGGTTGGAGAATCCTCCGTACGAGCTTCGCCGCACCGTTGAAAACCGGCTACAACGGCTCTTTTCCGGCCTGCCATGGCTTCTAAAGTCGCTTCCTCCGACCATGCAGGCTTTTCTCCGGCACACACCTCACCTTCTCTCAGCCACTCCTGCCTCGCTGCCCGACCCGCCAGATGTGATCTTGCCCGGCCCGTCAGAGCCGTCTGCGGGGAGGAAACGGCGATTGCGCCAGCGGCGCGCCACCCCACAGCCGGACGTTCGGGCTTCTAATTCGCCGGCTGTGGTGAGTGAGGACTCTTTTCTGTTTTCGGACTGTGTGACTGTTCATTCAGGGGCGGTGTTCTGTGCGGCAGATGATATTGTGAACAGCATATCACCTGCTCAGCAGCCACTCTCAGCTCAGATAGCTGCCCCGCAGCCACTCTCAGCTCAGTTAGCTGCCCCGCAGCCACTCTCAGCTCAGTTAGCTGCCCCGCAGCCACTCTCAGTTCTGTCTCCAGTGTCACCCTCAGTTCAGTTTCCAGAGTCACCACCAGTGTCACTTTCAGTTCAGTCTCCAGTGCCTCCAGTGTCACTTTCAGTTCAGTCTCCAGTGCCTCCAGTGTCACCTTCAGTTCAGTCTCCAGAGCCTCCAGTGTCACCTTCAGTTCAGGCCCCTGCGCATCCAGTGTCACCTGCAGTACAGGCCCCAGCGCCTCCAGTGTCACCTGCAGTACAGGCCCCAGCGCCTCCAGTGTCACCTGCAGTACAGGCCCCTGCGCCTCCAGTGTCACCTGCAGTTCAGGCCCCTGCGCCTCCAGTGTCACCTGCAGTTCAGGCCCCTGCGCCTCCAGTGTCACCTGCAGTTCAGGCCCCTGCGCCTCCAGTGTCACCTGCAGTTCAGGCCCCTGCGCCTCCAGTGTCACCTGCAGTTCAGTCTCCAGAGCCTCCAGTGTCACCTGCAGTTCAGTCTCCAGAGCCTCCAGTGTCACCTTCAGTTCAGTCTCCAGAGCCTCCAGTGTCACTTTCAGTTCAGGCCCCTGCGCCTCCAGTGTCACCTGCAGTTCAGGCCCCTGCGCCTCCAGTGTCACCTGCAGTTCAGGCCCCTGCGCCTCCAGTGTCACCTGCAGTTCAGACACCTGCAGTTCAGGCCCCTGCGCCTCCAGTGTCACCTGCAGTTCAGACACCTGCAGTTCAGGCCCCTGCGCCTCCAGTGTCACCTGCAGTTCAGGCCCCTGCGCATCCAGTGTCACCTGCAGTTCAGGCCCCTGCGCCTCCAGTGTCACCTGCAGTTCAGGCCCCTGCGCCTCCAGTGTCACCTGCAGTTCAGGCCCCTGCGCCTCCAGTGTCACCTGTAGTTCAGGCTGCAGTATTACCAGTTTCACTCATTCACTCCATGCAGCGAGAAAGTCTAATTTCAACTCAAGGTGCTTTTCATAGTTTAGCTGCCATTGGCACAGTTTGCCGCTCCAGGGCTTCCCCAGAGGCTAGGTCTCAGTCCCCAGCTGATTCTGGACCCCTGACGTTTAAGCAGCCACCTGAGAACTGCACCATGTCAGCGTTGCCTGGGCAGAGCCAGTGCTCAGTGCATTGCCAGTCGCCTTTGTGTCAGCTAGTGGCCTCCATGACTGCTGGCTTAGTGATGACTTCTGCTGGAGGGTCCGTAGGACCGCTCCGGCCTTCATCTCCTGTCGTCGCTGGAGGGTCAAAGGGATCCGTCCAGTCTGCAGCGCTGGCGCTTCCACGCCGCCGCTTGCAGCGCCTCCATCTCCGGCTTCCACGCCGCCGCCTGCATCCCCTCCGTCTCCGGCTTCCACGCCGCCGCCTGCAGTGCCTCCGTCTCCGGCTTCAGAGCCGTCAGCCTCGTCTGGTCCAGCTTCAGAGCCGTCAGCCTCGTCTGGTCCAGCTTCAGAGCCGTCAGCCTCGTCTGGTCCAGCTCCAGAGCCGTCAGCCTCGCCAGGCTCAGCCTCGCAGCCGTCAGCCTCGCCTGGCCCAGCCTCCGTGTCTTCAGCCTCGCCTGGCCCAGCCTCCATGTCTTCAGCCTCGCCTGGCCCAGCCTCGTTTGGGTCTGCAGCTAAACGGCCACTTTTTAGGCCACTGGCCAGGCGCCATCGCCGTCGTGGGCGGCCCCCAGACTCCCTTCACCTGAGTCTCCACCGTTGCCTTCCGCACGGTCGGCCCCCTGAACTGTGTCCACTTCGGCGCCGTTGCCGTCCGTACGGTCGGCCTCCCGGACTGTTTCCACGTCGCCGCCGTTGCCGTCCGCACGGTCGGCCCCCTGAACTGTTTGGACTCCTGTGCTGTCGGCCCCCTGGCCGGCCCCCTGAACTCTTCTGTTTTGGACTCCATTTTTCTTGGGCTATGGTGTATTTCGTTTCATTGGTTTTTTTTTTTGGTGCTGGACTTGTGTTTTGTTTTTTGTCTTTCTGGTGCTCCTGTTTTGTTTTGCCTCAGCAAACCATGACACAGCTTATGTAACAATGGAAGCACCATGCATTTAAAACAAAGCTGATTCAGGTTTCCACATTAATACATCGATAAAGACATAGTCAAGGAATGTTTAGTTTTAAGCAGACTTAAATGTGACACACAAGCACTATACTGTAGCTACAGTCTCTTTACATAAGGGGCAACTGGCATATCTCTCCATGCAAGACTTGTCTATAAGAGCTTCCTGGAAAAAACAGCTTTGTTATGATCTCCAAATGAAAGAGCCGTTTTACTGTAACCTACCAGACAACATCAGAATGGTCCAACCACTGGCCCTGATGTTGACAGTCATATAACACATCATAGGCTCTGGTTTGTGTCAGTGGAGACACAGTAGTTTGGCCTTTCTCCAGAGGAAACAACATCTGGGTTTTTACTCAGTGGGGAAAGCACCGCGCTTGATGGACTGTGTCACACTGTGACTAATTCTCAAGCAAATGGGGCAGATGATGATGATGATGATAATAATAATAATAAAACTAGTGATTGAGGGTTTTACATTCTTTTTAGTGTGAAAGTCTTTCAAATGTTCTTGTCACTTTTTCAACTCTGCTGTGAATATTTTATCCACTGTGTAAATAAGAGCACATTTTCTGTATAACCACACAGGTGTTTAGTGTCTTTCTTTGTGTACTGAAAGGCCACCATAATGTGTATCACAATGTGAGAATAAGAAACCCATTTGGAATGTCGCTTTATTGCTCTGCTTGATACACTGTTTATTAGTTAAGATGATAAACTGGTTAAACACGTATCGCCTCTCCTCGACTTTCTGTTTCAGTGCTCAGTTGAGTTTGTATGCACTGTTTCTTTGAGCAGCTGTGTTTGCTCTGCTGTGCAAGCCCAATTTTAGTCTGTTGCAGAGATGACTCCCGCTGCTTTTGTGTTTGTCGGCAGGGCCAGGACATTGTAAACATTCAGGCCTTAACACAAACCGAGGGTGTCCTGGGGCATGGTCCCAAGGTTAGAGCCTGAGAGGGATTGCAAAGATGGCAGAGTAATGTGGTTTTAAAAAGCCATATCTAAATGTGTTTAAGATAAAAAGGTGATACTATACAATACCATTCAAACTTTTATGACCTTTAAAGTTAAAAGAGTGGTATTTGTTTGTAAAATCACTGATCTCTAATTAAATAGAGTCTAGATCAAAATCAAGTTATCAAAAAAGAGCTCATAATACAGGAAAAGACACAAACTGAGCGCAGGCGTGGCGACAGAGGCGTGTGATATCAGTCGTGGTTTCCCCTTTATGAATATTGCGCTGTGAGCCCTTGTTGTGGGAAATGAGCAACTTTCTTTTTCTGTTGTGTGTGAGAAACAAAGTTACAAGCATAAAGCCACAACCACTGTTAAGTGCGGTACGACAGCGGGACTCAAGTTGCTGAACAGTCATGATGTTAGTGGCCCAGTTTCCGGGTTAAAAGTCATTCAAAGTGTTTATTACACCAGAAATGTAAATAAAGGCGGCTTCATGCTACTTTATGAAGGTTTCCCTCTGCAACCCCCTCACCCCACCCAACTCTATGCAGCTACTCTGTAGATATTTTTGGATTAATTTCTCAGAAAACCAAGCCAAACCATGAGAATGGAGGTTACTAGTACACTGTAGCAGGCTGATGGAAGCTGGATTTTTATTCATTTCTTTCAGAAAAATGAAAACTTGACCATAACTACATAAAGGACCAAGTGTTAGTGATATTGAAGAATAACCTTAAAATGCAGATTTGCACACCGATATTGAATATCTATCAGAGTTTTGTGTACCATGGCCATAACATTGCAAAGCATATGCTGTTCTCACGGTGGCTTCTGTTAGTATCACCTTGTATGAGATGTTGCCTTTTTCACACTGAGGATGTGTTGTCACATGCATAACTAGAGTGTAAATAGTTGTTTCCATCAGACACTTTCCCACAGCCTAGACAGACATGGAAACCTCGTGTCAGACATTGACTGCTGTTGATAAAGTTGTGGTTTTAGACCATAGCAATAAAAAGGGATATGTACAGATATGAGAGAGAAATAAACTCACGTGCCATGCACATGTTTGTGCTCAAGTTGCTGTGTCTGTGTCTCTTTCACACATTGTCAGATAAAAATCTTAGTCACGCAAACTCTGGTTTCACTCCCTCTTTTTGCACCTATAAGTCACGACTAGCCCTAACTGGCCCTGCCCACATGGTTAGTATAAAGGAAATTATAGTAGTGTGACCTGAACTTTAAAAATATTTCTGTGGTTTGTTGTTTGAGGGCTTAATTTAAATTTAAATGAATGAATGAATAAATTCAATGTTATACTGTAAAACTAAATTGCTAAAATCTTAACTCTTGCTAGCTGATATTGAAAGTGTCAAATCATACATGATCCCCAGGTAATGAATCCCAATTACTTTGATAATCCAGAACGAAGGTGTTTCTTCCAGAAAAGCATTTGTGATGTCAGACACTGATGTTGTACAGGAAAGGCTGGCTCACTGTCTCAGCTCATGTTGAGGTCAGGACTCTGTGCAGGCCAGTCAAGTTTTTCCACACCAAACTCCCTCATCCATGTCTGTATGGCCCTTGCTTTGTACACTGGTATGCAGTCATGGTGGAACAGGAAGGGACCATCCCCAAATTGTTCTCAAAAAGCTGAGAGCATGAAGTTGTCTAAAACATCTTGGGTCCTTTTACTTGAGGGCTGAGCCCATGTCCTGAAAAACAACCCAACACCGTAATCCCCCCTCCACCATGCTTTACACTTGTCACCAGGCAGTCAGGCAAGTACCGTTCACCTGGCAACTGCCAAACCCAGACTTTTCCATCGAATTTCCAGACAGAGAAGCATGATTTGTCACTCCTGAGAAGTAAATCCCCAAGTGTTGATTCTGTTCATCTGGATGTAACGCTTTCAGTGGGAGAAAAGTTAGCAACATCTGTGCGTTTTCCATCTTAGCATCTGCTGACCCCACTGTATGCACTCTGCATTCCTCTGGGCTTGATTTTATACACCTGTGGCCATGGAAGTGATTGGAGCACCTGGATGGGTGACTGGATACTTTTGGAAATATAGTGTAGCTCTCAAATAACATCTGAAATTCTTGAAATAAGAAGTCAATTACATTAACCTTACATTTTAGTCTTTTTCTGTAGTGTTTGGTTCTGTGTAGTTGTGGCTCAGAGGGTGCTGAAGGGTGCTGGTGTTGGCTCCTAAGGGGTCACCCTTAGGAGCCAGGAGGAGCTTGGGGAAGCCATTGCCCCAGATGTATCATGACTGTGTGAATGTTAGGTTATTGTGTACAGAAAAAAAAAAGCAATTGTATGAAAGTGAATGATGCTAGTTTTGAGTAGAAAGGCGCTGCATAAGCAGCAGTCTGTTTACCATATGTTCAAAGACTCAATTATTTGTATATCACCACCACCTTCCCAGGGTCATAAACAATGTGGTCAGTAAGTGAAAATCTCCCTCATAAAATTAGCATTTTATACACCATGTGTAACCTTTCTGACAGCTGACTAACTTGAACCCCATGATGTCTAAATGACACCAAAGCTACCCTTCCCCAGTGTGATTAGTCCCAAAAAACTGCACTGACTGTCACTAGGGTGAATGATGGGGAGCTTGTCCGTTTTGGCACAGGACTAATTTTGCGTGGGTAACTTCTGGTTGAGCAGCGGTGCACAGGGAATCAACTTTTGGCACCACAAACACTTACAAAAGGCCAAAAGGGGAGCTGAGAAGAACACGCACAAGCATTGCTAGTAATGACATCCAGCTGCTGGCGCACAGACACTCTGAAACAACACACCTCGGTAGTCTGAAAAAAACATTATTGCAGCTCTGGAGATTTAAACCAGATAATTTCTTAAGCGTGACAATACTTTTTTCCCCTAATGTGTCTTTCACAGAGCACTCTTGCACTCTCTTGCAAGCTTTGTGCATAGACAGATATTTGCAGATGTCACATCTGATGCAAAGTTGTTAGCAATGACATTTTGTGCATTTTGTTGTAACTTTGGTGACTCAAATTTCACATCTGTACACACACATTTGTATTTCTTCTAAGGAAGCAGTAAGCAGCGTGATTATTTATTTCGGTGCATGTCTGTATACTGTGCACAGCTAAAACATGACAAGAAGTGCGAGCGTGAATACTTTTTTGATGAGAGACCTCACCCATCCAGTTTATTAAAATGACCTTTGACGGTCACACAGATGGGACTTTCTAGGTTGCTCTTATCTAACGGCAGAGAGATGACATCATTGTCCTTGGAGACGCTTTCTTAATGACAGGGCATTGTAGGAGTTTCGGTCCTTGCTAGGAGATTGTCATGATGACCATGGTTCAGCTGTCACCCTCACAACTGAGGTTTTACAACAGGGTTGGGTAAACTAGTGCTCTTAGATTTTTTTTAAAGTGCAAAACAGACAAATTAGGATGATATTTATGAGAATATAATGAAAACTCTGTCACGGTCCTGGGTCTTATGACCCAGTGTTTTGAGTTTCAGTTCTTTTGATGTTCATAGTGTATGTTTAAGCTTATCAGGTTTCCTAAGTTTATTTGTTATCATGCCTAAGTGTTTCTAGTTCTTATTATTTCCCCCTCGTGTTCCAACTATGTTAAATCTCCCTTGCCCTTCGTGTGTTTCATGTCTGTTGTCTTATGTTGTTATGTCTGCCTCTCATGTTCCTGTTTCATTTTGGAGAGATCTCGTGTTTTTATATTATGGATTATGTTTTGAGTCCTTTGTGGTACTGTTTCGTGTTTCCCTAGATCTCAGTTATGGTTATCTTAGGTTTTGCTCTTTGGCTTCGTCATATGGCTTCCCTGTGTTCCATGTTATGTCCACTGTGATGGTTTTGTACCATATTTCAGGTTCCTATATTCTGTCTCCCCAGTTGCTGTTAAGTTTGCATGTTTAGAATTCAGTCAGTGTGTTTCCTGTTTTACTTTGAAGGTCCATGTCTCATGTGAGTGTTTCTAGTTTTGCTTCCCTTGCCTCGTCCTGCTTTATTACCCTCAGCTGTTCCTCCATGTGTTCCCACTTCCCCTAATCACCTCCTGTGTATTTAAGTCCTCTGTTTTCAGTGTGTGATTGTCAGGTCGTCTGTTGTCCACGCCATGTTTCCCATGCCATGCTTCCAAGTTTCTTGCCTAGGTTTTTCTTATTGCTTGTTTAGATTCCCCAGTTTAGGTTTGTGTTAATTTTGCTTCAGTTTGCCTTGCCCTTTGTTTGTACCTTTTCTACCAGCCATATTAAATGGCTCGCCTTTTGTTAACATTTCAAGTTCTGTTCCCTGTTCCTTGGAGTCTGCGTTTTGGGTCCTTTTCTCAATTCATACAGTCTGCTCTCGCCAGACTGTGACAAACTCTCTGGCCCATAGATGGTTTGAGGTGTTTGTGCTGATATGCTGTGTTTCATAACCAAAAACTGAGCTGTGCATTCTGCCAAGCATCTTCACTTTGGTCTCATCTGTTCAAGATATTATTCCAGAAATCTTGTGGTTTCTTCAGATGCAATTTTGCAAAACGCCATGCTCTTTTTATTGAGAAAAGGCTTTCTCCTGGTAGCTTTTCCAAACAAACTAGAATTGTTCAGTCTTTTTCTAACTGTACTGTCATGAACTTTACATTTAACATGCTAACTAAGGCCTGTAGAGTCTGAGGTGTAGCTCTTCCCATATGGAAAAAAAAAAAAAAAAAAAAAAAAAAAAAATATATATATATATATATATATATATATATATATATATATATATATATATATATATATATATAAAAATAAATCTTATAAAGTTTGTATCTGTCTTGTGTGAAACTTGTATGAAAAGCATGTTTTGGATACTTACTAAAACAATGTATGAAAGTAATGAGAAAGTGGCCACTTTCATGAGTAAATCATGTAAGCCTTATATGATTTACTCATGAAAGTGGCCACTTTCATGAGTAATCACATATAAGTTTTTACTATTTCTTTTCCATATGGGTTTGCTCTGCCTTTGTAATGAATTTTATGGGATATGCGAATAATCTTTATCATTGGAGAGTTATGGACTTCAAACTACTTGGAAATGACCTTATAAACCTTCCCAGATTGATGGATGGTGACAGTTGCTTATTTAAAGTCCCTGCTCATGTCTTTCCTCCTTGGTATTGTGTAAACACACACCCAAATGCTCCACACAGCCAAAACATCTACTCTGTATAGAGGTGTTCACACATCCTGATGACCAACTGTTATGCATTATGGCTAAGTTTTTGTTAAATAAACAATGACACAGTCACATGTTGATTTTCATCTGTGATTAGATTTATCTTTTTTTTTATTTTAATTATGTCATATCTAAAAGCTTAGACGTGAGTAATAATTTCCCTTTTATTTTGCTCTTTGACTTTTAAATATGCGAGCCTAACTGTTTTTTCTCTCCTTTTTTTAAACTGCAAGACTTTCTTCGATCGTGGTCACACAAAACAACTTTACAACATTAAGACAGCATAAAAATGAGGAAGATAAAGGTTAGCTCCTTTCCGTGTTATACTGTGAAGATCCTTTTTTTTTAAAAAAGATCTTTACATTGAAGATAGAAAGTAAAACAACAAAAAGGCTTAAGTTGCAAAACTGTGAGAATAACGCACTGGCAAATAATAGAATATCAGTGGCAGAAAGGACTCGATTTAAGAGTATACTTGTTTAGAGGTCAGCAGTGACCACACCCACATCATCATATATCATTCTTTTATTGTCTTTGTTTCTCTGTTCTCTGATTTCATGAAGTATTTGTAGCATTTAAACCATAGCTACACATATACTAAGAATATCCATCCATCCATCCATCTTCTTCCGCTTTATCCTTGGCCGGATTGTGAGGGCAGCAGCCTAAGCAGAGAAGCCCAGACCGCCCTCTCCCCAGCCACGTCTGCCAGCTTATCCTGGGGAACACCAAGGCATTCCTAGGCCATGCTGAGAGATATAATCTCTCCAGTGTGTCCTGGGTCTGCCCTGGGGCCTCCTCCCAGTGGGACATGCCCAGAATACCTCACCCAAGAGGCACCCAGGAGGCATCCTTGTCAGATGCCCGAACCACCTCGGCTGGCTCCTTTCGATGTGGGGGAGCAGCGGCTCTACTCTGCGCTCCACCCGGATGGCTGAACTTCTCACCCTATCTCTAAAGGAGAGGCCAGCCACCCTTCGGAGGAAGCTCATTTCCTCCGCTTGTATCCACAATCTCGTTCTTTCGGTCACTACCCACAGCTCATGGCCATAGGTGAGGGTAGGGACGTAGATTGACCGGTAAATTGAGAGCTTTGCTTTTACACTCAGCTCTCTCTTCACCATGACGGACCGGTGCAGCGTCCGCATCACTGCGACCGCAGCACCAATCCGTCTGCCGATCTCCAGCTCCCTTCTCTCATCACTCGCGAACAAGACCCCGAGATACTTGAACTCCTCCACTTGGGGCAGGAACTCATCCCCGACCCAGAGTGGGCACTCCACCCTTTTCCGGCTGAGAACCATGGCCTCAGATTTGGAGGTGCTAATCCTCACTCCCGCTGCTTCACACTGCGAACTGTTCCAGTGCAAGCTGGAGGCCATCACCCGATGAAGCCAACAGAACCACATCATCCGTGAAAAGCAGAGATGAGATTCTGAGGCCACCGAAGTGGAAGCCCTCCGTCACTTTGCTACACCTAGAAATCCTGTCCATAAAAATTATGAACAGAATCTGTGACAAAGGGCAGCCCTGGCGGAGCCCATCACCCACCGGGAACGAGTCCAACTTATTGCGGGCAATGCGAACCAAGCTCTTGCAACGGTTGTATAGGGATCGAATGGCCCGTAGCAATGGGCCAGACACCCCATACACCCGTAGCACCTCCCACAGGACACCCAGAGGGACACGGTCGAATGCCTTCTCCAAGTCCACAAAACACATGTAGACTGGTTGGGCAAACTTCCATGCGCCTTCAAGTATCCTTGAGAGGATAAAGAGCTGGTCCAGTCTTCCGCGACCAGGATGAAAACCGCATTGTTCCTCCTGTATCTGAGGGTCAACTAGCGGTCGAACTCTACTTTCCAGCACCCTGGCATAGACTTTCCCAGGGAGGCTGAGGAGTGTGATTCCCCTGTAGTTGGAACACACCCTCCGGTCCCCCTTCTTAAAGATGGGGACTACCACCCTGGTCTGCCAGTCCAGGGGTACTGCCCCTGATCTCCACGCAACATTGTAGAGGCGTGTCAACCAGGACATCCCTACAAGATCCAGAGCCTTCAGGAACTCAGGGCGGACCTCATCCACACCAGGGGCTCTGCCACCAAGGAGTTGTTTAACTGCCTCAGTGACCTCGCCCCTGGAAATTGGCGGGTCATACCCCTCATGCCCAGACTCTGCTTCCTCCTCGGAAGACGTGTCAGTGGGATTAAGGAGGTCCTCGAAGTATTCCGTCCACCGCCTGACAATTTTCTCAGTCGACGTCAGCAGCGCTCCGCAAGCACTATACACAGTGCAGGTAGAGCGCCGCTTTCCCCTCCTGAGACGCCTGACGGTTTGCCAGAATTTCTTCGAGGCAGTCCGAAAGTCTTTTTCTATGGCCTCTCCAAACTCCTCCCACACCCAAGTTTTTGCTTCAGCCACTGCCCAAGCCGCTAACCAAGCCCGATAGGACTCCTTCTTCAGCCTGGTGGCTCCCTTCACCTCTGGTGTCCACCATTTGGTTCGGGGGTTACCACCACGAAGGGCACCAATCACCTTGCGGCCACAGCTCAATGCAGCAGCTTCGGCAATGGAGATGCTGAACATGGTCCATTCGGACTCAATGTCCCCAGTCTCCCTCGGAATGCTGTTGAAGCTCTGCCGGAGGTGTGCGTTGAAGATCTCGCGGACTGGGGCCTTTGCTAGGTGTTCCCAGCACACCCTCATTACGCGTTTAGGTGCACCGGGTCTGTCCAGCGTCCTCCCTCACCACCTGATCCGACTCACCACCAGGTGGTGATCAGTTGACAGCTCAGCCCCTCTCTTCACCCGAGTGTCCAGAACATATGGTCACAGGTCTGCTGATACGATTACAAAATCAATCATCGACCTGCGGCCTAGAGCGTCCTGGTGCCACGTGCACTTATGGACACTCTTATGTTCGAACAAGGTGTTTGTTATGGCCAAAGTGTGATTTGCACAGAAGTCCAATAACAAAACACCGCTCGGGTTCAGATCACTAAGAATATATGTGTAGCTATATATATACATGTATGTGTCTGTGTGTGTAATTGTGAAGGTCTGAAAGTTATAGGAGCTTAGACTGTCACCAAAATGTGTTCACGAGTCACTTTCATATGAAAAGCACTCAAATGAAGAGACTGTGACAGGTTATAATTTCAGTGTCAGCCGAGAGAAGCTGGGGAAACTGTTTGTGGGCACCAGCTGTGTCTCGCAGTCCAGGCCAAACTCTCAGCTGGGATTTCTTTCCTTCTTTTTTTTTCTTTTTTTTCTTTTTAAACAAAGCTGACAGTAAAACATTCACAGTAACTTGAGATCAGAAGATGAAGGGAGTGGGATGGGGCGGGGGGGATGCAGAAAAACAAATCCTTCCAGCACTGCCAGTGTGTATTAAAGAGAGTGGGGTGGATTAGTTCAGGGAGGGTTTTATGAGCATCCATCCCCCACCCCTTAACAGATAACTACAGAGGAAAACAGAGAAAAGGAGCAAGGAGCTATAGAGAGAAAAACAAATTATAGAGTCAAGATAATAATAAAAGGGGAAAAGAGAAGAAATGTATTCTTATTGTTATTGAATGTCTGGCATGTCTTCAGTATTGTACAAAAGCCTCAAGCTGCCCCATTTTGAAAATGGGAAATAGATGGAAACATCTAAAGTCATACATGGAAATATAGTATATAAGACAAAAAAAAAAATCGATATCTTTGGTATTACGACCTTTATTCTTCAGCACACCCCGACTCTCTCTCTCTCTTTCTTTAAGTACTCATCAGAATTGGTTCTCCACACTTCTTGAAGACATACAAACTCTTTGTTGGCTGCCTTTTGTTCTGTTCTCCATCGTGATGATGTCACACTGCTTCAGTAATGTTGAGATCCAGGCTCAGCGGAGGCCAATCCATGACTCATAGTGACACACCGTGTGCTTTTTTCTACCCGGGTATTCTTTTACTTCATCGGTAGTATGTTTGGAATAAATTATTTTTCTGAGTTTATAGTTCTATCAGTTTTGGAGCACAGTTTTGAGCGGCTGTAGCTCAGGAGGTAGAGCGTGTCATCTACTAATCGGAAGCCTATTTATTTTATCCCTGGGTGCTCCAGTCTGGATGTCAAATGTTCTTGGGCAAGATATTATCTCCAAGTTGTTCTCCAATGCATCTACTGTGTGAATGTTAGACAAAAAATCTATTTAACATAGGGGGGGGGGACTGCTTATATGAATGTATAAACCCCTTTAAGTGCTCAGGGTGAGTAGAGAAGCATTGGAACACAACAATGCAAAACCCCTAAGAACTGTACTGAAAATGATTGAAGAAGCAGTAGTATCTAAAGAAAAGCTTTGAATGCCTGGAGAACTATTGCTCAAGACCGCTTTAAAAAAAATTCAAAGAATGTCTGACTCCTTGAAAGCAGAGTATAAAGAAACAAGATGTGACCCAAGTACTGCACATTGTGGGGGAAAAAACAAAATCATCAAAGGTGGTTTTAACATTTGCTTATGTGCATAAGTGGTGGTAGACATTAAGCCCACCAGCTGTAAGCCTACATTTGACCCCTCCAATACTCAGATCCACTTTCCAACCAGCAGAAGCTCTTGAGTATTTAATGGCTAGCATAATTGTTAAAAACACAAATTAGATTAAAAAAAAAATAGAAGATTACATTTTTTGTTTTGAATGCACGCATGCTCTAACCATCACTAACATCAACCAAAACAAAGGGGGATTTCCTGTTTTTCCAGAGCCCACTCCTCCCAGAATAGCACTGCATGGCAGAGCGGCTGTTATCGCTGTTATCAGAGCCAGCTTTATAATGGTTTGTGTGGCAAGGAAACTTTGCGCATTGTTTTCTTTCAGGCTTCCTTTCAGATTCAGATTCAGGGGTGAAGTGGTTTAAGAGGGGGCCTTGTACTTACTTCCTGATATCACCGCCGTTCTCCCCCTGCCCTCGCCTGCCTCATTAAGACGCTGTATCTCCATTTTCAGCTAGTGTTACACACACCGCGCCTGCAACCTTATCTTTAGTGGCCCGGGCATGTGGAGGAGGGTGTATTGTACAAACATGCAGCCTCCAGACACACACCAACAACACAATCTCATCAACTCTTTGACTGCTGCAGCCGCATGTGCACAACAATTTTTGCTGAAGAGCCTCTAAACTCCTGATAAACACTTGAGATGTGTCAGATGTTATTAATAGCAGAATGCACAAACTAACATGCGCTTTGTGCACACGCATGCCATAACTTAGTAGCAATCCTGTGCACTCATATACGCAACACCATGCACACACGAGACACGTTCACACATCAGTTACACCCATATCTGTGTCACTCCCCTGAGCGTGTCACTTCTCATATCCACCATCACTGATGGTTTGGTATGCAGAAGTATCACAGTCTCATAACGGGCAGCTTTACACAGCAGCTGCAGCTCTGCTTATGTGCATGCTGCTGGCATGCCTCGCTTCATAAGTAAACCCTCGCTCTGAGCATTCGTGGCATGGCATGCTACCCGATCTGAGCAAGAGTCATTGTGCACTTGTGCAAGACTCAAGGCAAGCTTCAGCTGAGGTCAAAAAGTCACCGGTTTTAACAGCAAGGTCATAACTTTCAGATGTAGGGCAGGATGGTGCTGCAGCTTCATTCCTTCATCCCTGGTGGAGAAGCCTCACTTGCTCTGGAGAGTTTGCTCAGTGCCATCTTTATTCTTGCGGGACAATAGATGCTCTGTTCTCGGCTCTGATTGCGTCAGGTTACCGTTTGTTTTGCTACTCTATCTGCTTTCTAGTTGAGTAGACTGACATGAAATTGTAGCATGGAGCCCTGTTATGAAGCCACATGAATGGCAGTTTGTCATCATCTTGGGGTTTTTGTTGTTTCTTGGCCAAATGTGACAACTCAGGATAGAAACCACACACTTATCTACTACTGTCAGCCACAATAATTCATACCATGATTGATTTACAGAAAGACTCGAAATGAGTAATAAATGAGGCCATGGGAACTGAGGTTACAGTTTCCAGATAATAGAGGTTATTTTTTAACATCAAGGTTATGCCAGTTTAACACTTTTTAACCAATTTTAATATTGTCCCATTCAGACCGTTGTGGGTGAAAGCATGAGTCAGACTGCCCAGCTATCATTTGGATGTTGTGTGCTGATGGCATGGCTACATTTCTACAACACAGGCAATGCAGAGAAACACCAGAAAGACATGAAATCATAACTTATGGAAAGTTAAGCATGACCTCATCCTTTTGCGGTGTTCAGCTAGTCAAAGACTTTATAACACTTGACTCAAGGTTATGATGGCAGGGCGGGGATGACCTTGAATGCACTACATAGTGAAAGATGTGCACCTGTCTCGCTAACTGTCGGGGCCAACTGTCGTGGACAGACGGTCGTGGGAAAACTCGGGGTGTGCAATGCTGTGATGTTTTGTTAGTCTGCGTCAGCTGAGCGAAGAGGTGCTTTGCCAGCTGTGGGTTATGGGCTGAATTTGCAGTAGAGCCCATCTCACGAGCTATAAAGCGGCGTAGCTTTGCATGTCAGAGACTAGCCAGGACTGCGTTTTAATAGAATTCGTTTAACCTAACCTGGGTTCACATTTACACACAGAGATATCTGTGAAGAAGAGGAACATGTCTTGAGTGCCGTCATGCCTGTCACCTTTTTAAAGATAAAAAAGAGGAAAAACAAAAAGCTTATCTAGGTTTGTATGAATGCAGAAACAACACAACTATATGAAAAAAAAGTTCCTGTAGCTTTTAAACCCTTCAAAAGAAATTAAACTATAAATGATGGTAAATAATAATAAATGAAGTCATGCAGAAACTATAAACAGCTGTACATTGTTGGGCTTATATATGCGTTATTTGGTATTATTATGTGGTCCATGAGAGAACAGCTGAAATGCTTTGGCATAGCATGTCTCACACATCACCCACACTGTCTGATTGTGGACGGGTTTCACTTTGACTGCATGTGATGACCCACCCTCTTCAAGTGAATTCTGCACATCTCATTTTAAGAACTCCAGGAAATGTTTAGAGGCATCATGTGCCCCGCAGCACAATGCAATACACAATATGACTGATATCTCTGTTGCTCTAAAAGTGTCTCATTGTGAGATCACTCAGCAAGTTTACATGATTTATTTATACTAGTTACTTTATTTCCTTCAACAGATTGTGTTAGTACAGAGCAGCCTAGTTGGTAAGCCCCCTTACTGTTAATTCACGTGTCAGTTTTCCATTTAATTTAAATTCCCCTCCTCCTTGGAAATCCACAAATGATATAAAAACAACCAAATGGTGCTAACTTTCAAATGTGGCACTTTAAGTGGACACTGCCTAGTATTGATACGACTGAAATGAATGGAGTATGTTTGCACCATTTTGCATGTTATTTTCTGTTTCAAACATGTCATGACACCAATAAAGACATCCTGTTACATGATAACATTTTCCGTTTTTATGTACAAAAAATGTTAAGGAATTGTGTCTCTTATATGTCATCCTGAGTCTGTGCCCCTGTGTTTTGACTTCTACATTTAAAGTTCTCTCTAGTTCTTGTCTTCAACATGTTCTCACTCCCAAAGCTTAACGTTTTACGCTAGGTGACAAATCGTCAACATATTTCGCTTCCGGGCAGCCAACACGTCCCTAAATGACGAGATTGGAAAAACCGTTTGGAATCAACCTTGTTTTATTTTCCGTGATATTACAGTTTTTCTCAGTCGCTTTGGTGCGTTCCTCAGAACACCATTAACATTTGCACAGCAGTTAGTGCATTTCCCAAAACAATTAGTGCAAACTGCAAAACCTAGTGGATAGCCTGCAAAAGCACGTCACATGCACAGAATTGATTATCCATACCTCAAAAGCAAGTATCCATGTCAATGAAACTGTCAGTGCCATCAAAATGAAAAGTCTTGACACCATCTTTATGAACAAGATAGTCAAATGGCATTGTCATGTTTCCACTATGACAGTTTATAATTTCAGTGTTTCCCATTGCAAAAACAATTGGTGACACCTGAAAATGCTGACGACAGCACTATGGCCTACCTGTACAGCCATCTGAAATGTGCAGTAAAGTCACTGTAGATGTTATGGGAGTCTTGGGAGTAACTGAGACACTGAATACGTACGTTTCACATTTCCATTGTGTAGAAGTGTTTGTAATCCTACAGAATTGTGCAAAAGAAAAATATGCTACAGTCACTTGTTCACTGTAGAATACATGTAAACATAAAATCACCCATTTAGTAGAGCTGTACACTAATGTGAACAATAAACAGCACATGTAACAGTACAGTAAATCATTCTGGTACATCCAGACGTTCCTGTCTGTCTGGCCACATATTTTCATCTACATCACAACAGATGTTATCCCTCGCAATGCAGCGAGAAAAGTATCTCCTGGAGTGGCGAATCCATCCTCTGCAGGACCCTGCTGTGATGTCGTCACATGCTGCATCCATGGCTGCTAGCAGGGCCATTTGCTCATGTGGATGCCGGTCATAAACTTTCCACCTCCAGGCAGAGAAAAACTCCTCTATTGGATTAAGGAATGGGGAATATGGAGGGAGATATTCAACCAGAATTCTGTCATGTGCTGCAAACCACTCTCTGACCTGATGGGAGTGGTGAAAACAGACATTATCCCAGACAACAACATACTTGCTGAGTTGGCCTCCACCTCTCTCATTCTCAGGGACTAGGTCCCTGTAAAGAGTGTCTAAAAATGTCAGGAGATGTTGGGTATTGTATGGACCAAGAAGGGGGATATGGGTGAGGACGCCGTTGTCTGAGATGGCTGCACACATGGTAATATTCCCTCCGCGCTGACCAGGGACTTCAGTGGTTGCCCTCTGTCCAATGCGATTTTTTCCACGCCTTCTGCCTTTGGCCAGATTGAAACCTGCCTCATCAACATATATGAATGTGTGCAGTGTTTCCCTGGCTTCCAGCTCCAGTACACGCTTTAGAGAGAGACAGAAATGCAATGTCACAATATGCCTGTGTACAGTAACAAACAGTAATGCATGCATTTGGTAAAACACATTGTAGAGTATGTGCTGTGGAATTGCAAGTGTACTGCATGAAACTACGAAGTACTGTAAAACAGTTTGCAGTGCAGAACATAGAAGACCAGCTTTACCTGCACATACTGGTGACGGATCTCCTTCACCCTGTCACTGTTCCATTCAAATGGCACTTTATACAATTGCTTCATGTGGATTTCATTTTTCTTGAGTACTCTGTCAATTGTTGAAATTGAAACAGATTCAATATTGCCAAATACCGTGTAATTCTCTATGACAGTGCTTTGTATTTCTCTCAGCTTTATTGCATTGTTTGCAATGACCATTGCACAAATGGCTTCTTCTTGCTGTGGGGTAAAAAGGGGCCCTCTTCCGCCTCCGCGAGGTTGTCTTACAATCCTATGTGGTGCAGAGTGAACTTTTTGTGAAATTGCAAATACAGTACAGTAACATGTGATGTGTCTGAGATGGCACAGTACAGTACAGTGTATTACTGTTTGCATACCTGTTTTCCCTACGGAATGTTTGAATGATTGAACTGACAGTAGTTCTTCCAATATTGGGTTGCACCCTTCGACCAGCCTCCTCCATGGTGAGGCCGTGATTGACAACATGGTCCACAATTGTAGCCCTTATTTCATTAGGAATCCGCCTATATCTGCCTCTTCTCCCTCTTCCCCTTCCCCTTCCTCCCCGCATCCGCATGTCTCCCCTCGGAGACATTTACAGGAAAAATGATACAGAAAGGTATAGGATTTGCTTGACAGATGGCCAATATTTGGCATGTGATAACTAGTTCAACAATTTTGTGTGTGATGACTCAAGCAATGGATGTTTGACTATTAGTTTTATTGGGAACGACTATTCAGCATCCATATGATTACTTGACTGACATGACATAAGCAAATGGAAATGTCAGAAAGCAGCAGGGAAATGTATGGAAGCAACTGATTCATGTCCAAAATCATTTGCAGTTTGTTCAGAGAGAGGAGAAATTGCTACTATGATGTGCACAAATGACTGAGTGTTGTGGAGGTTGAACTAATAGTTATGAGAATTTCAATTCTGATCTGAGAAACGCACCAAAGCGACTGAGAAAAACTGTATTCTCTGGTTTTCTTAGTTTTAGTTTCACCATCTTTTACACCTTTGTTATGGTTATTGTCTGTTATTTCATTCCTGGGGTTTCAGTTTATTCTTTTCTCCCCTCTGTTAAATCCTTGGTGTTGTTATTCCCTGTTTTATTTTGTAAGTCTGTCTTGTGTTCAAGGCATAGTTTTGCCTCATCTGTCATTGATTATTTTGATTAGGATAGATAGATAGATAGATAGATAGATAGATAGATAGATAGATAGATAGATAGATAGATAGATAGATAGATAGATAGATAGTAAAAAGTAAAAAATAAAGTAAGAATATTAAAAAAAGTACAAAGGGAGGCAGAGCCTTCAGCTTTCAGACTTCTCTTCTGGGGAATCAGCTCACAGTTCGGAATCGGGAGACAGAAATAATCTTCTTTTAAGATTGGGTTTAACACTTCTTCTTTTGGATAAAGTATATAGTTAGGGCTGCATCGTGTGATCCTGAATCCGCCCTTACTTATACCGGTAATAGGATTAGGCTGCTTAGGCAGGTATAAACACTCTCTGCATGTTTATACACCACTAGCATTATTAATGTCGCCTCTCTCTCCTATAGTTTGCCCTCTCTTTCCTTTCCAGTCACCCCCACCCAATCACAGTAAATGGTTAACCCCTCCCACTAGTTCTGTTGGAAGTTTCTTCCTATTAAAAGGCAGTTTTTCCTTCCTTCCATAGCAAGAGTGTGATAGATAAGGGGTCATAAGAGGTCATCTAATTGTTGGGGTTTCTTTCTAATAATGTAGTTTAAACTTGCCACAGTTTAAACTTGCTAATATCTGCAGCATATATGAAAACAGGATGCACACCTTTTAATTCAAACTGTCAACTGGCAAAACTGTTTGTGATCACACTCCCACCTATGTCCATGTAATCCCTCGGTGCTGGGGGAAAGAAAATGTTTTTCCTTTTTGTTCTATCACGAGTATTCATAAATCAGGATGAGTCAAGAAGTCAGCTTTGGAAGGAAAAGGGTGAAAATCTAAATCTAAATGGATTCATAAACAGCTTTCTGCAAAGCTCTGAACCAAACCAAGGAATAACACAGAATTTAAACCACAGGTTATGACTCTGAAGTAACTGTAGATTTTTCTGACAGCATCTCTTAATTGGTCAGAGTGCTGTGCCAAGTTGCTATGTGAGAATGAAGTTGTAAAGCGGTGCCAGCAGAATAGCCAGGCCACAAGAGGAAGGAGTATTGTTCTTGGCATGGACTTTAGCGACCAAATCCAAACACCCAGATGGGCTCCAACAGGCTCCAGCAATAATACACACACTGAGGGAGAATGGAGGTCACCTCAGGATATGCACACAATAAATCAATTGCGACTGGCTGTCTCTTTTCAAAGACAATTCACTGCTAGCAGACCTTATCTACCTCAGCACACTGAGAAGAACTACTCTGCGAACAATTAGCCTCAAACAACAGAGACCAGGTCCTCAAAAAACAGCATAAGTGGAAATTTAAAAGCACACAGTGAGCTGAATGTGTTGATGAGAGGAGCTGAGATACAGTCACTGTTACCCTCTTAAGCTTGGCATCAGCGCCTCTCGCCAGCTCTGTTCTGTTTGCTTTGAAAGATACGTGCTATTAAAGGGAACTGCTCCATTAAAGAGTCTTTACAAAAGAGGAAAGCAAAAAAAAAAGCTGCAGCTTCAGCTCATTGATGGTTGATTTGTTTATTCTGTGCAGAGGATTAAATAATTTGAGTTTATTTAACATGCTGATCTAAATGCTCCCTCTAAAAACTGCAGCAACAAAAAAAAAAATCTGTCATTTGCTGGTACAAGATTGTGCGAACTCGAACAGGGTGCTCTTTCAGCCACTTGGATGTCAAACTGTTGTCATATTTACAGTATCTCTTTGTGGTACTAATGTCTAGACAAATGAACAGAAGCAGACATTCACATAAATTCAAATCGAAAAAAAAGTATGCTTGTGGAAACCACACATAAGAAAGGTGCAAACTCAGTAGAAATGTGCCACCCACAGAACATCACACATCTATCCACAAGACATTCTCAGCTGCAGGTTTTGCACGCAAACGAGCTCATCCAAAACCATCCCCCTGTACATGTGTGTACTGAAAGTGTTTACGATGAATACAGTACTTCTGCTCTGTCACGGAAACCCCTCTCTCTTTCTCTCTCTCTCTTCCTCTGTCCACAGCTTTTTCACTCAGGAAAACAAAAAAGAAAAAAAAAACCCACAGCAGCCATAGCGACAGAGAGCAAAGGAAGACCTGGCCCGGGCCTGTCACCTTTACGGCATCCTGATTGGTCGAGGCCCGCTGTGTGTGCTTTGTTGCCGTGCGGACGGCAAAGCAGACAGTTCTTTGAGCATTGCTGTGGACGCAGAGCTATCTCAGCAGTCCTGTCAGGGTGAATTTGCACAGCAGGCTCAAGGTTGATTCTTTTTCTTTTTTTTCCCACTGTGACACATTTTGTGACCAGATAAAAGGAAAGTGGGTGCTTTATAGTTTAACTATAACTTCAGTAACAGGGACAGAAAATCTGCTGTCTTATTGATAGTTTATTGATACATTAAACCTTTTTCAGATTCACAAGACTTCAGTTTCTTCCTTTGTTTACAGGTATAGCTCAACATTACTACCTACAGTTTGCCAGAAGATGTGCAGCTAATGCATTCAAATAAGACATTAAAGGTAACACATAGAATGTTTAGTACTGAGAGTTTTCAGCCCTGGAATAAAGTCCAAATCAAGGTTCACATGTTTGTTAGACTTCACACTGAGATTATACAAGAAAACTAAGGATCTTTACATGACATACCCATGTCCTGTCACAGTGTTGCTTCGGCACTTCAAGCAAAACCTTTTATTGTAACCCAAAGCTTTTTTTTATCAGTCATTACTGAAGGAATTAAATTGTTCCTATTAAAAGCTACCAAATCATTCATTCATGTCCTTTTCTAGAATAGGTAGCTAAAGATAGAGCTGCCAGATAAAGAGGAAGAGCGTAAAAAAGACTGAAGGAGAAGGGTCGGTGTGATAGAAGAGGATGCTGGGGATAGGGTGAGAGCAAAGCAAATGATCTGCTATGTTGAGCAACTCAAGGAAAAAGAAGAAGATGTGATTATCTAGACTCAGCATGCAGAGAAAGTATAGTCCGAGCAAAGTAGCTAAGGTGTTCCAGTTCCTACCTCTTTTCAACAAGCTCTTCTGGGAGGACAGCATAGTCCTATGCACCTGGAATACCTCCCTGGTGAGATTTTCAGATCCCAAATCTAATTCTTTTGTTCATGATCCAGAGCTCATAGCCTTTGGTGATGATACTGACAATGATTGACTTGTAAATTTGCTGCTTTTTCTTCACTCTGATAGACAGTTACACCAAGCAAGTCACCGCAAATGCAATTAACCTGGGACGGCATCTTTCTCCCAACTTGGAGCAGACAGCCCTCTATTTTCCCAGCAAAGAACCAGGACCTGATGTTCAACAGACCCACACTCACGCTCAGCTGCGAACCACTCTATTACATGCTGAAGGCCACAGCCAGGATGAAGGATTGGCACCACGTCTATTTCTCGATAACTATGGTAGAAAAAATAACAATAATGTTATGATTTCAATCTGGAGGAATCATTTGGAATAATAGAACATTATTTATTTATTAAATCTTTTTGGTAATTAGACTCTGATGACCCATCATGGCAGAAAAAAATGCAAGTGGAAATTTAGCATTTAGAACAGGGCTTCCAGAGTCGAGCCACTGGTGGTGGTGAAGATGAAGATTGAGGCTTGGGAGGGGCGGAAATGGGGACAAGTAGATTGCACAAATGAGAGTCCGAAAGAAAGAATGAGAGAAGAGTGGAGGTTAATTTGATCAAAGAAGGTGAGCAAGATGATGACTGGATTAGTGTAATGACGTCTGTATTGAGTTTGACAGTGTGGGAAAGCGGAAGTGACATAGAAAACAGACTAGCAGCCGAACACCTGTGAAAGTGGGCTGGTGAGTGATTACAGATCTTCCTTATCGAGCTAACACACAAGCTTTGTTTAGTACACGAAGGTGGCAAACACGTCTGTAACCATAATAGTACAACAATGAATACTCAACTATATTGATTATTATTGATTATCACGACACCTCTAGAAGGGCCACATCAGCCAGCAAAAAGCAGTGATGTAATGCTGATGTCATCAAACTGAACATGCTCAGTCCCTCAGTTCTAGTTTGAGATCATGTCCATGGAACAGAACATGTTCTAATATTGAAACGTACAAAAAAATACTTGATTTATTATGAGCATGAGGCCACATGTCCTGCTGTGATTATACAGAGCATGAACAGAAGTTAAGACTCCAGCAGGCACAACAAAATATGATGCAAATTTTATTAACATTCTTTGGGTTTTGCTTTAGCTTTTAATCAGTAGTGGTAGTACATCTTTCTGTGTGTGATACTGGACTGTATCAGTTCCTGTCTATAAATGTCCTTTGTAGAAGTGCAAAAGTTCAGTTTTTCTTCCTTTTTTTCCTATTTACTTTCTATCCATCCATCTTTCACACTGCGATTCTCATGTTCGGGGTCACAGGTGGTGTTGACGCCAATGCAGCGAGTCATATGCTCATCCCCCTCCTGTCTTTAAACTCACTCTGAAGTTCAGCTAGGAAATAGAGCAGATGTGAATCTGCCTTTGGTGCCATTGTTAGTCATCTTACACTCGTTTGTTATTGGCCCTGTGGCATGATGTTGATAGATGAGGTTAAAATACTGTGAATAACCACTGACAGTTGTTTCCTCTGTAGGAAGGACGTATACAATGAGTTCTCTGATTGTGCTGTTCCCAGGGAGGGTCCAGATCACGGTGATGACTTCCTATGACTCCTCTGACTCACATTTTGTGTGCATCATAGATCGACTGTATGTTGATCCAACCCCCATGTGACTGAGGTGATTACATAAAAAAAGCAAGAGAAAAATCAAAATGCAACAATGTGAGTCAAAAGAGAACACACAGCTGTTCGTCTTCTTGCAAATGAACATTGTACGCTTTATTCTGGTTTTTCTTTTTAAAGAAAGGTTGAAGATGCAGGTAAAGAAAATCCTCCTAGCACATAAAAACTGGTCACATGAGTAAGTAATGAGTCATTCCACTCTGTGTTGGCAGGCAAAACCACACACAATGAGAACTGAGTGGGCAACCTGAGGGCAATATCAAACAACACCTCTCCCTTTTACCTTTCTTATCCACAACCATAATTACATGAGCCCTGAGAAAGAAGTTAATCTAATTTCAACAAGAGAAATATCTAAAAAATGTTTGTGCACTTTTATGTGACACAAAGGGCACATTTTGGTATTTTTGAAAAGAACTGCAATGCATAATACTCTTCACATCCAGTATGAAGAATACACTTATAATTGTGTGCTTGTGTCTGCATGCACAGACAAGTTTCATACAGCTGAGCTGTGTGTGCTCTGTAATTACCTGCTAATGTGTCACAGAGTGAGACAAAGCAGTGACCCCTGAAGGTTGTTAAAGTCCCCAGAGAATAGCCTAAGGCTTTCTCACGCTTCATTCAAGATAACTTTCAACTCACATCTGTCACAAAGAGTATAATGGCTACATACACAAGGTTACGCAGACACACAATTTAATACTCTGCATTAAGACTAAACCTAAAGGTATAGCATCACAACTTTTCTGATGCCATTACTGACGCTTTAATAGATATATGACTACATGTACAAGGGACATGTTCAAATTTTGCATTTCATCCACTTACCACAGTGCCTGGCAAAAAATGGTCACAAACTCAATTGCACACATTTAGTTGGACTGTCTTTACCTTTGATGATAGATAAATTTCCTGTGCCATCATTTACTTCTGCCTAAGATCTTGTATTGATGATGGGAATGTCTGACCACTGTGTAAAGTCTTCTTCAGGACAATGGAGTTAAGGCCTGATAGCCAGTCCCTGTGTGCAAATGTTGTGCCATGCTTTTATGAACCATTCTTTCACAAGTTGAGTCTGGTGAATCCTGGCTTTGTCATGCTGGAAGATTAGGATTAGGATTCAACTTTATTGTCATTACACATGTATAAATACAGGATAACAAAATACAGTTTGCATCTAATCAGAAGATCAAGAGCAATAAGTGCAATAGGAGCAGATTATATACAGATAAGGGTAGCAAAAAAGGTAGGGATAGTTATGAACAGATTATGTACAAATAAGTTAAGTATACAGATGTTTATATTGCTATACAGAGACCAAATATACAGATGAACTACAGACAAATGTGCAGATGCACTGTGGTATACATATGTACAGATATATAGATGAACTGTACAGCATACAGATGCTCTATATTGCTAGATGGGCAGATATACAGATGTGCTATGAATAAAAATACAGGTGTGCTACATATATACAGATGTTAAATGCTTAGTATTTAGGTATAAACAGAAAGCTGACAGCACAAAGCAAAGATGCAAACCAGCACAAAGAGACTTCAAAAGCGATCGCTGCAGTGATTCTACTTTAGAAACATGAACAGGTAGAAAAGAAGGCTTCAACCTGACTGCACATCCATTTGTTACTGTACTGTAGCTCAGGTGGCAGAGCAGGTCAGCCACTAATCAGAAGGTCGGTCAGGTTTGATCCCAGGCTGCCTCCTGGCTGCATGCCAAATATCCTTGGGCAAGATACTAACCCCATGTTTGCCTACTGGTGGTGGTCAGAGGGCCCGGTGGCGCCTGTGTCCGGAAGCCTCGCCTCTGTCAGTGCACCCCAGGGCAGCTGTGGCTACAATGTAGCTTGCTATCGCCAGTGTGTGAATGTGTGTGGGAATGGGTGAATGACTGAATGTAGTGTAAAGCGCTTTGGGGTCCTATGGACTAGTAAAGCGCTATACAAATGCATTTACCATTTACCTGTTGAAGTCCAGAGTCTGGCTGCTGGGTTGGGGTCAGACAACACTTAGCTTTAACAATACTCTGGGTTCTTGGCAAGCTCAGCATTAACATGCTGTCTGTGCAGATGCTTGCAAAGACACGAATACTTCTTGTAACAGTATAATACGGTTGTTGCTGTTTCTGTCAATGCCAAGGACAGTGGAAGTGGTGGTTTAGTATATAGGAAGTGGTGGAATTATCATACAATCCTCACAAATGATGTATGTAAATCAAATAGCCAATGACCTCATAAGCTTAAAGACCTTTCTGACAATAGATAAACTTTGTTTATTGGCCTCAACCCTGAAGTTAATGAGTTTCAGACTGAAACTGTGCATCATGTAATATGTTCAGTGTGAAAAAACTGAACTGAGGGCAACAACAATCTTTAACACAGGATTTTACCACATTACAACTACCAGCCATAAAATAGTTTTTGCTGCACAGTGACAACAACTGGCCACCGGTCCAAGGTTACTCTGCTAAATTTAGCACTAAAAGGAATTTAAGATAGAGGCATGTTAACAGTATTGATATTAACCCACATTCAAAATATCATTCAAATTTCAAATAAAAAAAAAACCTTCCAGCCCTAGTTCATAGCTGTCACATATTTGAGTATTATTAACTTTAATGAGACCTTGAATGGCATGTATGTATATTCTCGTGTAAATGTGAATACTTCTAAGAGTCAAGCCTGGTAAGAAAAAATAAGTCATGTCTTATAAAGGGTTTCTCTTTTTTGCCCTTTTGTTCCTCTGAATGTCTGGCTGGGAGATTTCCAACTTTATGACTCATAAACATTCATGGTACCACAGGCACCAAAAACAGTGATTGATGTTCCCTTTTTACAAAGAGCATCAATTGCAAATTATGACTTTAGTATATAAAAATATAATAATGTGCTTTTAATTGACTTTTCATCCAGGTACTCAGCGGTGATTTATTCTGGGAAAACTTGGAACGAGATAATGAAGGAATTCCCCTTTGAAGTCCCATGAAATCGATTAGGCAAAGACTTTGCTGGGGCTGTCCCTGGAGGCTTTTCTATCAGAGCGAAAGACCAGGATAAAGGCATGAGGACAATATTAGGGACCTATGGCCTTAGTTGTCAGCTCTTGCTGCTTAGACGAAACCCTCTGCAAAAAAAGGTTTGACATCAAAATTGGGTCAGCAAGAGCTCAAAAGTTGCATTTGCAAAGGATAATATTCACAGTTGGTTTTATGAGGACGTCCTGAGCAGCTAATAAAATATGTAATCAAAAGAGAAGGTCCAGAGCAAAGAGCAGTTACTGTATTCTGTGATTAGAAGTTATTTAAAGCCCAGACGGATTTGATGTTGTGTCCATTAATTTGCCTGCATAAAAAATGACTTTCCTGTGAAATTAGATTTTGGGCTGTTCAAAACAAACTATTTAAATAATCACCCATTATCACTGCCATGTTTGAAGCCTGACGTTCATCAGGAAGCCAGGCTCAATTAGAATTATTAACTGAACTCTCCCTATTTTGTCTATTAGGCAATGTGGAAAAAGCACAGAGTTAAATTACTATTTAGCACTACCCACAAAGTCTAGTTTAAGTATCTAGCTTCTCATTGTAAGCCTCTCCATCAGGTGCCATGCTAGAGATCTTTATTCATGCAGTGAAATTTACACAAAGGTAATTAATCTCGAAACCTAAGGTTACTCCCCATTCACGACAGACTAGATACATAATTATTGCTACAGGCTTTTTAGGTCTACAAGGGCAATGAATGCACTGAAAGACAGGATTAAATAAAAGACTGAACATTTGTATTTAATCTTTTTGAACCCTCTAGGTTCATCTTCTCTTCTCAGCTGCTCTTGTGAGAAAAGCATTTAACAAAAAAGGCTTTCATCTGTATTTTGTTAGAACATTTAGTGAAAAATTGGATTTTTAGATCACAAATTTAAGCAATTGCTTTCATCTATATTTCTCATGACAAAGGTCAGGGTAGGAACTCAGGGGTGGGGCAGGTGTGGAGCAGTGCTGATGAGGGTGCTGATAGATGAGGCTGACAGCACCAGGGCGCAGTTCAAGCCTCGAGGCCATGACCACAGAAATGGCCATTTTAAAGAGATTTGTTGCTTGGACAGTCCTCGAGATCTGTGGGATTACTTTATCAGCATAAATCCATCAGCCAGACATTAAGATACTGAAAAGCCCAGGTGTCTTGTAAGTGCTGTTTGGATAAAGATAACTGCTTAAAAGACAGCTGTTGTAACACAACGAGTGCACAGGCATGTGGTATTATTGTGAGCCAGCAACTGATCTTAAACAGCATCCTACCCTGTGGATCAGACTCTGTTTGCTCGTGAACAAGTCTGACATAAGGCAGCTGCTATTAAACCACTGCTGTGAGGCTTATTGGCTATGAATATGAATATTAAACTCAGGTTTCTCTTCAAACGCTTCCTTTCCCCAGTTCTTTGTCTGTGTGATGCACCCATACAGATCATGCATGAAGCTTAACTCCTGTCATTCAAATGTGACACCAAGACTTCATAGCAAGTTATTCAAAAACCAGTGAGTGACTTCACGGTGGCAAAGTACTTTTATTTTAACTTTTTCCATCCCACTGTTGCCAAGTGCTTACTCACAATGGGTCATCCTTGGTCATGTTGGGGCTTCTCCTTAGAGTCGTAGACAAAAAGGAATGAAACCGTGAAACTTTTCTATGACACAAAACCAAAACCAACTAATTTCAGGGTCAATGTAGGAGCAGGAGTGTTATTCAGTGCCCTACTTTTAACTATGTTTATTCCCAGTGACTATTTACCATCCTTAATATGCTCTTATAAATGCTTGACAATATGCATTTTAAATATGACT
Source organism: Aulonocara sp. 'chitande type north' Nkhata Bay (assembly GCF_057382095.1). Classification (NCBI taxonomy): domain Eukaryota; kingdom Metazoa; phylum Chordata; class Actinopteri; order Cichliformes; family Cichlidae; genus Aulonocara; species Aulonocara sp. 'chitande type north' Nkhata Bay. The sequence goes on from NC_141358.1 coordinate 9,767,779, forward strand.
CAGTGACTTATTAAAGACTCACTTTCATATTCCATTCATCCACTTTCTTTTGCTTATCCGGTTCAATCAAAGCTATGAACGCCTTGGAGAAACAGGCAACCATTTACTCTTGCGGTCATTCTACAATTGCCAGTTAATCTAACCGTGCAAACCAGAGTGACTACACCTATGCAAGCACAGGGAGAACATGCAAACTCCAAACAGACATGCTCCACCTGAATGGCAGATTTGAACCTACTTTATGCTTTGGCTCAGCAGTGCAAGCTTTTCTATAGTCTTTAAAGACACATACATAATTTCACTCTGTAGTTAATTAGGCTGTTAGGTCATCAGCCTGCATGCAAAGCAAACAGGTTTTTATAGGATAAACCTATGAAAAGCTTTTAAGGCTAATGCACTGAGAGCTGTTTGGGAAGTGTGAAGAAACTTTCTAATGCATTCAAAGTGAGTGACTCACAGAGAGAAACTTCCCACCAGCCGATCTGTCTAAATGAATGTTTCCCGTTGCAAGTCTTCCATGTGGATGTAGGTAAATATCCAAGTAATGAAGTATTCACTAATATTTATTTTAAGGAAAACTATAAACTTGTTAATCAATGCATCAGAGAGGAAAAACTGCATTCATAGTCGTTAGTCTTTTCCAAATCAGAGACAAAGGTCAAATTGAACGCGCAGCCAGCCAAGAGACCACATACCCGCAACCATAAATGAAAAATAATTATCTGTCCTGCAGCATAATAGCATCTCCAAATATAATCAAAGGCACTGTGTTAATTATTGTAATATTTGCAGTGAATAATATGTCTGAACTCTGCAGGGTGTCTCCTTGTGAAACTTCTCTTCCTCCTTTGGTCCACTGATGAAAAGCACAGCTCGGCTTCCTGCTATTGCTCTAATTAAAGTCAAACAGGAACACAGCGTGGTCCACCACATAATCAGTCACCCCGCCCTTCACTGAGATTCAATTTCACAATAACTTGTATTATCTCCCTTATTCTGTCTTTATAGGACGATTATAATTAGAATAGCCTGCACCAAATGTGCTTTATGATGCAGGAGAGGTGGGAGAAGATTTGTTTTAAAAAGCCAAAGGAAACCTTAGGCACAGTATTAGCTTTAAAAAAAATCCTTATAGCTACACTCAGTGGTGATTTTACTGGACTACATATTCTTAAGTGTCATTTTAGACCCCTATTTTGTGTGGTTCTTTAAAATATTAAGAACCTCAGCACCTAATGTCAGCCCTCTCGGGGATTTAGCGTCTTTGCAAACAAAGAGATTTCACATATGCCGTCTATTCAAACGGGAAAATGCACTCGTTGAAGCCAACCAGCTGCAAATCAAATGAGCTGAGGTTGTTACACGACTCGACGAGGCGTGCCAAGCTGTGAAGCTTTTTAACAGGCTTCACTGCAAACTGAACCTCTCACTACCACTGATCCAACACATTCTCAACAAATGCTCTTGTAATTACACGCATGTCATGCATGCAGTCTTGTGAAAAAAAAACAAGGTTAAAACATGTCCCAGTGGTAAAGACAAATCATATTGAAAGTGAATGCAACATTTCAGAGGTGATCATCTGTGCCTGAATCTTCAGCATGCACACTATTAGATAGTTTTATGATGCAGTTAATCTCCTTTTTAAAATATAATGACAAAGTTAAATCAGAAAAGAAACGTTCTTCCCCCTAACTAAAGGAATGACAGCAATGCAATGCAAAGATCCAAATAGACAGAGCAAAAAAGAACTGAGAAAACCACATGGTTGACTATTTAACATCTCGGTTAGAGATGTTAAACTTGTTGTGATTATTTTTGCATTGCCAACCATTTCGTGCTGCTGTCATGGCTCAAATTACGTTTCATTTCAATAATTGTGTGACTGTATCTTTGGTAGGCAGGAGTACAAATGGGTGGTGGTGTCTCATTTAAATTTATACTTAAAATTACCAGAATGAACACATCAGTGCATTTCCATGTAAACATGTCAGGTGGAGCTAATATTATCTTTTTATTGGCTGTACCTGTAAACCATTAAATTTGTATGTGACAGGCACGATTGTGATATTCACTTCCTGTTGTGTATTCAGTAGTGCTTTCTCTTTATGTAAATACGGGCGATTGTGGCTCAAGAGTTAGGAGTTCGCCTTGTAATCGGAAGGTTGCCGCTTCGAGCCCCGGCTTGGACAGTCTCGGTCGTTGTGTCCTTGGGCAAGATACTTCACCTGTTGCCTACTGGTGGTGGTCAGAGGGCCAGGTGGCGCCAGTGTCCAGCAGCCTTGCCTCTGTCAGTGCGCCCCAGGGTGGCTGTGGCTACAATGTAGCTTGCCATCACCAGTGTGTGAATGTGTGTGAATGGGTGGATGGCTGGATATGTAAAGTGCTTTGGGGTCCTTAGGGACTAGTAAAGCGCTATATAAATACAGGCCATTTACCATTTTATTTAAATATTTCCTACGCTTTGATGATATTTTAAACATTGCATTTCATTCTATTATTTTTCAGCTACATTCAGCTCTCAGCTTGTCCCTTCATTCATCTATCACTTTCTGATGACTTGAGGCATGAGGCAGTTTTATTACACAAAGAACCACTTAGATTCACGGCAGACGTGTTCGTCTCTGTGGTTTTACAAAACACAAACTGTGCAGTTTAATTTAGAACCATGAACGTCACCATATGCTGCATTTCCTCCCTTCAGGTGCTCTGCTAGGTCACTACAGTCACAATCAGTTAATGCTTGTTTGTTGGTCTTTCTGAATTCATTTCTTTTTTGAAATTTAATAACTAAAAGGTTGCTCTTATAGTTGGAAAACACATGGCTGATCCCCCCAGCTATTTAATAATATTTGCATAACTATATTTTACACACCTTGGGTATAAAGGCCTTAGTTTCAGCCTTCCAAAGACTTTCCAGGACTTTGCAGGTTCTTTCAGGTATTTTCTGATAAAGTCTAATCTAGCCTACATGTTCCTCAGTATAACCAGTGTTTTGCACCTTCTTATAGCCTCCCTGTATATTTTGACCGTAATGCAATTACCTCCTCAACAGTGTTCTTGGTCCGGGCACCCAACATGTCCCTATATCACGAGATCGGAAAAACGAGGAAACATGAGAACCGTTTGGAATGAATCTACACATGTACGTTCGTTTTACTTAAATTGCTTTGGAAAACGCTATCTAACGTCATTAAAGTGCTGGTTAAGGTTAGGGATAAGGTTATGGTTAGAGCTGGAATACATGGCTGGAACGTGTATTACCACGGGAGCGTCATTCTACTGGATTTCATTCATAACCCGCCGCGTAGCATAATAACGCGGAAGGTCACCTATCGCGTTCCTCAGGAACGCCTTGGGCCTTGACAAATCGTCAGTATATTACGCCTCGGGAGTGAGAACGGGCTGTCTTGGTTGGATATTTAAGTTGTTTTTCTTAACCATGGAATTCTGTCATCACTTTAGCTGTCTTCTGTGGTTTTTCAGACTTTTTGATATTGCTGCGCAGACTATAGATTGGGACGCTCCTAAAGTTTTTCTTTCTCCATGATATTTTTTGTTTCCAGCCTAATTATGGCCTCTCAATTATAGTGCTTATATTTAATGCAATACGTTTGTTAAACCTATTGAGTTGAAGGCAAAAGTATGCACTTCAGTCTTGATTTTGCTCTTAACTTTACACTGAAAAGGTCAAAGGTCAACTTTACTATGACATCAGTCTGGACAGATATATGTATAAAGCGCAAAAGGATAGAACTGTGATGGGGCAATTTTCTAGTTTTAAACATGTGCTTGCATCTTCTGCAGGTAAAACTGTTGATGTTGAGGTTTACAGTTCTTCTTCTACAGTTGTTGGTGTAACACATTTTACTAGGCCTGCAGCATCAACACGAAGAGAACAGAAAACCAAAACCATAGATGAATCCTGTGGGGACATGAGTCAAATTAGAATCTAAATGTAATGCTTGGTAGCTTCATAAATAATGAGATCAGCTCAGCATTTCAGGGAATACATATTTGCTTTCTTGCCTAAAGGTAAAAGGGCTGATTCAAAATTCACACAACCAACTTATAAAAAATAGCACATTTCATCCATTCAGTCATTTTAGATTTTTGTAAGCATTACACATGGGGGGGGGGGGGGCTTTACACGCACTGGTGTGCCAAGCTGTGTCTAGTTTTCTAATCAAAACTAAGCTAACTGGCTGCTTGCTGCTGTTTCAGTTTGCACTCAAGCGTAAGGGTGATATCACTCTTTGCATCAGAGTCTTTGCAAGAATATAAATGCATCATGCAGAATATGAGCTTATTTGCTTTTACTATTAGTCAGCCGATTGAACCCATGCTCACATGCATGTATTTCTACTTGCATGTGAGTGCATGCCACGGCTACAGCAGCCCAGAGTTCACAAAGTTCTTTAAACTAAAGTTTGGTCAGGAGAACACTTTCTAGGGTGCATCATTCTCCAAGTTCAACACAAAGTCAAGTCTTTGACCCGCTCTCTTACACAACATAAAGATGGATATTAGAAAATGTTTCCAGCTGCGTAACCCTGACTCATCCAGGCGTCAGTGACCCGCCAACTGCCTAAGCTGAACCTCCTGCAGCTTTGGCAGCAGTGATTAGAGCAGCTGTAAATATTAATGGGTTTGTTTCCTTGCCAGAGTGGTTGAGTGAAGGCTTCACCGTTGAATTTTTGTGAATCAAAAAATGGATTAACTGTTAAAACATCTGTGCGTACTCTTATTGTCATGGTCCTGGGCCATGTGGGCCCAGTATTCTTAGTTTTCATGTATTTTTGTATTTTGTTCTTTATTTAGGCCATGCTTCCTGGGTTGATCTGTTACGTTGTTCCTTATGTGTTTTCCCTTCGTGACTCTCACCCCCTGTGTGCCCCTCTGTGTATTTATGAGCCCTCGTCTCTCTTTGTGTTTTATTCTATGTTTTCCCCAGCCCGTTATGTCTGCGTTCTCCCCGTGCTCTCTCCCCTCCTGTTTGAACCTCTGTGTACTTCCTGTTTTACTTTGCCCATCTCCCATCAGTGTTACGTTCACTCCTGCCGTGTCTTGTTATGATTATCAGTGTCACATGTGTTCCCCGTGTGCATCCACTTCCCCTGATCATCCCTCATGTGTATTTAGTCTCTGTGTTTCATACAGTCTGTGTCGCGTCGTCTGTGTTACCACCTCTGTGTTCCGTATTCCAAGCCATAGCTTTTCCTTAGTTTATTTCCAGTTTAGGTTTTCGTTTGAACGGTTACTCTTATGCTGCCTTCACTCTGTTTTGTTCCTTTTCATCAGCCATAATAAACGGCTCGCTTTTGTTTAAATCCACTCCTGCATCCTCGCCTGTGTTCGCACCTGGGTCCACCACACACGTTTCCGCACGGTCTGCCTCCGCAGACCCTGACACTTATGCTGTTTGTAGCAAAAGCTCTCTGGATTTGACGAGTTGCTACAACACACAATAGAGTTTAAGGAAAGAGAGCCCGCACCGTTGCACATGTGGTTGCAAAAAAAGCTTAAACTGCAGTTTGTTTTTTTTGTTTTTCTGTCCTTGCAGCTAGCCACTAATTTCACTAGAACTCATGTGACATTAACTCTGTCTGTATCTGTCTGAGAATATATCGCTTCATCTACCCATGTGTGTGTGTGCACGCGCAGTGCAGTTGTGCACTGACACCCAGATGCCACAGCCTCATTCACACATGTGTCATCTCGTCTCGAGGAAAGGCAGTGTAGGGTTTCTGGACATTGTCAGAGCAGGTGCAATGAATTACTTCCCCTTTTTTGCTGTAACCTTCCACCTTTGGCTTTACTTTTACTCCTTTTTCAGTGTCAATTCAAGCTCTTGACTCATCTTTTCAGAGTCGCTGACAGCACTTTACTGTCAGGAAGAGCTAAGAGGTCTTGGCAGCAGTGCTATCGTCATCACCGCACTTGCGGTTTAAGAATTAGCGGAAGTTTATCAGCTGATTCATATCTGAATTGTCTTAGTTTATGATAACATTTCAGAGAAAAGGGAAGTACAATTACCTCTGTGTAGGTGTGAGAGGGAGGCCAATGACAGCCACAGAATAGCAGATTTGTGGTCACAGGCGTACTGCGTAGTGACTCGAAGCAGCTGCAGTTGGAATTAACATAGAATTTTCTCAGAAATGCTTTTCACACTCTTATCTTGTGTGGTACAACTGATTCGTTAGCAAATGTTTCATGCAGATGTATATAGGTTATACCCTGGAAATTTTAATAATATCACAAACTTAATTTAAGCAGAAGTACAAAAGATTAACATACATTTCTAAAAAAAAAAACAAATAAAAACCTGTATGTAGTAATCATGCTATAGGTAGTGAAAAGACAAACAAGATAAGAGATGAGGGAATTCACTGCAGTTTGTTTCTCACAGTCTTTCTGCTGCTCTTGGTATGTGTGCAATTGTTATTGCTTCAACTGATAATCTTTCAAAACGTTTGCCAAGCCACATTATATAAAAGTATACTACTTTTTTATGCATGCAGCACAGACAGACAAGGACATTAACACAAGAGTGTGAAACACACAACACGCAGCAGACAGGTTATGTGTGGTGGTGCAAGACAAGAACTGTTATGGCTCTGCTGATGGATGTTATTGCGCGGCTGTTGTTACAGGGGTCACTGCGGAGGTCCTGCCTCTCCCTTGATCTAATTAAGCAACAGTGAAAGGAACAACAGTGAAATAGAGCGCCTCTTTTTTTTTTCGCATTGAGTTGAATTTGTTGCAGACGTACTCCAGGGTTTCTCCTGAGCCCATTCAAGGTTCCCTTTCATTCCCATTGAAAATGGATAGAAAAGGCTGCCCTCACACCCTCAAACTCATCTACCTCTGTTTGCCCTTGAAGATGAATGGAATCTACACTCTGTTGTGATGTGTGCGACAAACTAGTGAAGTGACTGGTAAGTATCACAGCAACTTGCTTGATTAGCATATAAATGCAAATCACCACAGGCATATTTTTATAGAAGAAACCGTAGGACAAAAGCAACAATATTAAACATGTGTGCATCAGCTTGATTAAGCCAGACTGCGTAAACAGAGCGCGCAGAAAAGAAACAGACAGTCGCGGCTGAGAGTGTGTTAGGCGCTCGTCTAGACTGCAAGCGAGATCCTTCCCGTCATTGTTGGTTGGCATTGAGGGGCTGCAAAACAGGAAGCAATCTCCGAGGGAAAACACAGCTAAGAACATTAGAAATTCAATGAGAAATGCAGTAAACAGCGCATTTGCGATATTTATTTTGAAACTAAATTACATTTTTACTCTTTCTGAACATGCAAAGAGGTGCTTTTAACAATGCGGGGGTTGGTAATCTTTCTTCTTTTCTTTCTTTGTTTTGCTTCACCTGCACCCGCTGCATGAAAAACACCACACATTGTCCAAGATGAAGTGCAGCCAGGAGACGGAAACAAGACTGATAAAAAAGGATCGTAACCCTATACAGTTGTGGTCAAATGTTTGCATTCATTCATCTTTGCCACGAATATCAGAATGCTTTTTAATAATTTCTTTGAACTGCCCTTTTTCCAGGGTGGAATGATTGTACAGCATCTTTAATGACTTTAAAAACCAAGAATTAAGTGTACAAGTTTGAATTTATTTATATAAATACACTGACTTAAATATTTTAATAAGTGGTGTTGAAGGTTCTGTTAACGTGACATGGCCAAGGTCTATTAACTTAGTGACGAGCTAATGAAGAGAACAGCAGCGTCACTATCTATGGGGAAGTCAGTTTTACATTATTATGAAATAAGAAGCTGCCAACTGAGAAAGAAGTCTCTGCTCGAAAGTCGACAAGCTTGACTGAAATTTGTAACTGCCCACATGGACAAGGCGAATATCTTCTAGAGAAAAGTTTTATGGTCATACCAGACAAAGATTGAGGCATTGTTGGAGGCGTAAACGGGAGGCTTTCAAACCTAAAAACACAGCATGGTGGTTGCATCACGCTCTGGGTCTGTTTGGCTGCCAGTGGTACTGAAACAGGACAATGTTCGCAAACACACATCAAAACTGAGTTTGGAATGGATAAAGCAGGGTTACACTACCAGTTCTTCCAAGAGGAGTGGTCAAATATCCAGCCAGAATTATGCGAGAAGCTTGTTGATGGCTACCAAAAGTGCATGGAAAAATGTGAGGCTGTATGTATATTTTTGACACGTGTGGATTAGAAAAAATTCTAAAAATTGTGCACCTAGTTCTTGCTTTTTAAACTCATCCACCCTGGAAAAAGAACACTTCAAAGAAATCATTAAAAGACCAAAGTTTACATGACGTTCATGCCCATGATGACTCTTCATAAGCTTCTGACCACAACTGTAGGTATTTGCTTAGCTCAGTATTCAGTGTGTCAAACTGGTTGATTTTCCCTTCTCAGTGGGGTGTTTGTTCATAATGGTCTCTTGCACCATCTTGTGGATACAGATTTTTTGTTGTTGTTGTTGTTGTTGTTGTTGGGGGAGGGTTATTTGTCTTAAGTGTTTGCCTTCACTTCAGCACACAACAAAATGTATGGCTTCTTTATCTGATCTAGCCAGACCAACCACAGATTCAAATATAATTACATTTTATTACATTATAAAAGCAAATAAGTAACGCCTGATTGTTATATTGTAAAGATTATATAAAGCAGTGGTTCCTAAACTTTTTTTTGCTAGCCCCCCCTTTGTTTAACAAGAAAATCCCCCACCCATACTTTCTTTTCAAACTCCATTGCAGTTTATTTCACACCTTAAACATTTTTGAAAACAATTAAACAAATAAAAGTAAACTGCAATAGATTACAGGTTGCAATAACATGAAATCCTACCTCTCTTACATAACAGAAAAACAAACCATCTTTATGCTGTAATTATTTTACGTGTAGTTGTTGTTGCTTTTTTACTGTAGCTGTGGGATACTGTTTGTCCGTGATTTGGACAGCCCAGCGCGTGCTCCCGACTCAGGGGAAATTCTGATGGGGATACCTACCTTGGCACCACCGTTGTGCAAGTGAAGCTAAAGGAGAGTTATCATTCATCATTCATTCATCACTTTTTCTACTCTTTGGCTTGGGAGGAAGTTGGTTTGGAAGCATATTTCACTATGCTTCATCTTCTGCTTTGCGTTTGTGTGGGAGCCCCGTCAAAAACTTGTCCATTATGCGCACAGTGTCCAAGCATTCTTTTTTTTTTATTCATACCGTACCCCCACTGCAATAACTTGGGGCGTGCCCCCCACCTTAGGAACCACTGAAGTAATGTGACAAAGATTTGACCCACTCCTCAGTTTACAGTTATTATTTTTAAGGTGATCTTGCTAACTTTTTCTTAGCAAGATGACTTCAGTTTATTTTCAGTCCAGTCCTTGTACATGAATACTTTTAGAGGAGTGTTTTTGTTGTTGTTTCTTTGTCAATAAAAGTGACATTTGAACATTTTGATCATAAAAAGGCACCAACTCAAGGAAAGAACTACAAACTAGCAAGAAGCAATTTTAAACTGTACCATTAGGCACTATGCTACTAGTAGCGTATTTAAAAAACACATGATTTGTTCCAATTTCTTTAGTCGAATCTACGAAAAACGCCCTAAATAAGTCTAACAGGCATAAAATCTAATTTTTATACCTGTATTTTTGTGCATGATTTACTAAAAGCTGTTAGCTTAAAGCTTGGCGTATGGTGTGTGTCCTTAAAAGCTCTGAGTAAACTTGACAAGTGGACAAAAGAAGAAGTGGCACTCCTAAAATACATCTACAGCAAATCCAAAAGAAATGGGAATAAATCCAGCACAGAGCTGACATATGACCTAAGAGATGCAACCCAAACCCTTCAGTTGATCTATATTTATCTACTGTTCACTGAAACCTTGTCAGAAGCTTCTCGGTGGAAATTTGTCTGCCAAGAAGCCATTTATAAGGAAACAGAGAGGAAAGGCTCAAGTGTGCCAAATTATACAAGAACTGGACTGAAAATCAGTAACAACAGGTCTGATGAATCCAGATGTGACATTTTTGGTTCAAATCACCATTAGTATGTACGGAGGAGGTCAGGCGAGAAATACAACAGGGAGTGTCTGCAGCTACGTGTAAAACATGATGGAGGCTCTGTCATGGTTTCAGGCTGCATTTCAGCGAGTGGTGTTTGGGATTTTGTCAGACTTAAATAGGAATTATGAATGAGCAAAGCAGCAAGCAATGCAATACAACCTGTAAAGTTGGCATTGCAACTTATCGTTGTATGGTTGAGAAAGGCTTCATTTTTCAGCAAGACTGTGATCCCAAACACACTGCATATATATACCTGGATGGAAAAACACACACACTGTTCATAAGAAATATTGACCTTTGAGCTCATTAGAAGTATATAAACTAAACTAAGTTTTTAGATTGCCTTACTATATTTCCTTACAAGTTTGCCAATTTCAGTGAACCATTGCACCTATTTCCCAATTTTCAAACAACAAATAAAGACGAAATATTGCCTCTACTTTTGCACTGTACTGTAAGCATTGTATCTGGTCACTCCTGTGTACATAGAGTAAGGACCTTGTGCATACTGTTTATACTGTCTGTGTATCTGGGTACCATAACGTGTAAAAACTGAATAAACTAACCTTTGCAGAACACGCACTCCCTGGAAGAGTACTAAGATCTTTTTTCGTCTTAGAGTGGACTGATGACCAATGTTACCTCTAAGCTGCACGCGTGCGCAATTGCGCATGCTGGCATGGTCTCTGCGCACAGAAAATCTGCGTTGCGCACAAAAGAATCTAACCTGAATTGAAATTAAAACTTTAACAATTCTGTTTTGCAGTGTTAGTCAGTAAGTGACTGGCTGCTCCCGTATGGGATTAGAACGATGCCACCTTATCCCATAGTCCAGCCAATAATGCGATTCACATTCATATATACGCAGCTAGTCAACGTTGTTGACAGGCTATGACAGCGTCCTTATGTGCCGACACCAGTGTTTTAGCTAGCAAAGCGGTGTGGCTGATGTGGAGTGACGCCACGTTAATGACAACGTGTACAACCATTGGAGATGTGAGCAGGACAGACGGAACAATTGACGGAAAATGTGTGGACTTTATACCAGTTTTTAAATTGTGTTGATAGGCCACGTAAAACCAGAGTTATGATAAAAATATATGCAATGTTTGTATGTTTTTTCCTGAATACTATCGTTGTTTATATTTACTGCGGGAAGAAATGGTAAAAACTGTGTTTTATAAGGAAAACACTCGAAAGCACTCTCTGACTGTGAGCAAAAACCAAAACCCCCACCCTTTCCTATTGGTCGAAAAATGTACCATGTCGACCAATCCAAAAAATGATATGGCAACATGACATTTAGTTGTTTAGAAAGGGGGGAATTTTTAGGAGTGACAGAGATTTGCAACGTTTAGCGCAAATCTTGTGTAGTTAGTGTGTAGTGTAGTCAGTAGTTTTATTGTGTGTGTCAGAACAATGAGGCGACTGCTAAATGTTACAGGTGTTACAGGAGTGATACATCTCCTGTTGTCAGGCCTGCAGGTATCAGGCTGTTGTTCTCCTTTATCTCATAGTGGACAGAAATAATTTTTTGGAGTGGCACAAATAATTTGTGTGCCATCAAATTTGACGCAGAACAGCTGATTGTTCTGTAAATAGTTTGAAGTTTATTTTAAAAACCGCCTTGGCTGCATTTTTAGGTAAACAGCTGCAAAAAACTTTGTTGTTTGCAAAGCTCAGTTACTTTTTTGAAGAAGTAACTATATAATTAATTGCCCAACATTGGTTATTATTTACTGTATTTTGCAGACAGAGATTTACATGACTCTCTCCCAGATCACAGACTCATACTCATAATACAAGTCAGAGCTTTATTTTAAAAAAGAAGAAAAAAAAAGAAAGTTGTATTTTCAAAATTGGAGTTCAAGTTATTTTTACTTCCAATAGTGTTAACATACTACACAGGTCATGAACAAGATTTTTTTTTAATTTCATTGTAAGTGGGCTAAAGCAGTTAATTAAAAGTAGTCTAACATAAATTTGATTATTTTAATAAACCATGTGACTTGGATGGATTCGATGCTGGCGTGACCACAGTGCACACGTCTGCTGTTGCTCACAGTGGTCCAAGGGACCGCTCAGGGAGTTTGTGTGTTCGCTCAGACACATGAAAAATTAGAGGGAACATTGCTGATGACCATCCAGGTCATCTGAGAGGTGTTGTGATTGAGGCATGGTTCACCCCAGCTTCAGTCACCCAGCGCTTTCAAACCCTTTCCTTTAATTGGAACATTTTACTAACAAGTTTACTTTTTCCAGCATCAACTTAAAGTGATTACTCTAAATGCTGAACAAAGACAAAAAGACATCGCATACGATAGACAGATGTATGCTTTTTGTCCCTATTCGGTTGCCTTGATTTGATTTGTCACGTGATTCTACGTCACATTTGTCCCTGGTGTTTAGCGGTGCAGCTGGAAAAACAGTTGCCTCTTTTAGAACTAATTCGCTTGACTCAAGCAACAATAATGGAAATCGGTACAGAAATTAGTAAGAAAATAAGGGTGAGTAACAGTGCGGGTTGAAGCTGAGTGGTCTGCGTGATTAATGTTTGCGTAACAAAGGAGCTACAAGCTAACACTGACTCGCTAGCTTAAATGTGTCAGCCTAGCCTAACTTATTGTTTTATTTTCAAGGCCGAGGGATTGGTACCTCACTCCGGCAGGCATCGTCATAGACTCAATAATTTCTTTTTGATTTGAACAGTTTCCACAGCATAAACTCAGTGCTACGTTAAGTTAATCCTTGGGTTGTTGAATGATAACAGCGCAGCTAGCTACGCTACCTAGAATTTGTTGAAATAACATCTTCCGGTTGTACTTTTAATCTCTTCCAGGCTGCTATCAAAGGAAAGCTTCAGGAGCTTGGTGCATATATTGGTACGTGAATGATATTCAGTGATTACCTCTGAGACAGCAGTTACCTGGTTGTGTAGTCTTACCATACACGATGTGCGTGTTTCTTTTTCTTCACAGATGAAGAACTCCCAGATTATATTATGGTGATGGTGGCAAACAAGAAAACCTCCCAACAGATGGCCGACGACCTCTCGCTCTTCCTCGGAAACAACACGATGAAATTCACAAGCTGGTGCGATTATATTGTTTATTTGTGGACTGGTTCTTATATGGCGCTTTTCTACTCTCCTGGAGTATTCAGAGCGCTCTGAATATGTAAAATATGAAAGAAAGTTGTACCTTTTTGCCTTAACTTTGTTTTCGTTTCTTCATTTTTAGGCTTCATGGTGTTCTGGAGAAATTAAGATCTGTTGCAGCAGGTAAGCCCGGCTGCGTTGAATACATCTCTGCACTTTTTAACCAGCAATGGGAAGTTTGTCTTTTTTATGAACATGTGAGGCTCAGGAGTTTAGCATTGCTCATGTTTCTGTTTTTCTCAGAGCCCGCATCCCTCAAGCAGCTGCAGTCAGACGGCGCTACTGTGAGCGGGAAGAGCCGATCGTCTGTAGGTGAAAACGGCCGAGCGGAGGAATTAAGAGGAGATAGGACAGAAGCCCGTGTATCCAGCTCTGCACATGAGAGCAGGTACCTGACGCAGTAGTTTCTCAGGTTGCCCCCTAATTTCCAAATTATGCTTCAGCAGGAAAATCTATGTAGTAACTTAAAGCAAATTGTGAATTGATTGCTCATTGTTTGGGATAATTTTGCTCATGCTGAGGTCTCCAACCACTATTTTTCCAAGTTTAACTGTGGTAATATCCATTTCCTCTTTGGAAGGTCTCATAAATGGTGGCTCAGTTCTTCTGTGTGTTTGTATTATTTGTACTGTTTAAGGTTTTTATTATACTTTTTTATGATGTAAGTCAGTGATAATTCACACAAAACACAAAAGCATGTCCGGATTTCCCCCAGAAAGTATTATGATGTTAAAAATGACTATTTACTGGAACAAAGAAGTACTCATCAACAAAGAAAGTCTTTGGTCAGAGCAGACCAAGAAGTGTGTTTGAGTGTGGTTACATTTTTCTTGTATTTTGTTTGTTTGTTTGTTATCAGGAGGGGGACCTTGGAAAAGGGTTCCTCACAGCTCTCCTCCAGTGTTAGGCCCCTGGTGGAGCCGCTCCCATCGGAGGCAGTTCTTGACATCAAACCAGAGATGGACGACGACCTCATCGCTGACGAGCCTTTAGAAATCAGCACCAACCACAGTCGTACACACAGAGCAGCTAGCAGACACAGCGCTGATATCTATAGACCCGGTCAGGGCCAGTTCACATCAGTAAGCTCTGCGGAAGCGTCCTTTCATGCTAGACAGCAGGGCAGCAGAACCAGCAGAACCTCTAGAACTGGATCCAACAAGGTATTATCAGAGTGCTTATTTTGCTCACTTTCTGGTGACGGTGTGTTAGGTAGTTGGATATAGTAATAATGCCTTGCTTTCACCGTTCAGCAAGAAGAGTTTTCAAGGAAGCGGAAGGCACCGGTAGTGAGTTCTGTCGTAAGAGTGAACCGAGATGCAGACGAGGACAGCGACGATGTGGACGAGGACGAAAGCAGCTACAGTGGCAGAGGCCTCTCCAGTAGAGTGTCCCTCCCCTCCAAACCAGAACGGAAGTCAGTATGAACACTTGATGTCATATTAACCTCAGGGTTGGGTTTATACTGTGGAAAGAAAACGGTTAAGTAAGGTAATGTTTATCTGCCTCGTGGATGCTTTTATTTATGGGACTTTTGTAGGTCGTGTGTACCCAAACCACATGTGTGTTTTCTTGCAGTAAAGCTTAAGAAGTGAGTCACAGATGATCAATTTTGCGCTTTGCTGAGCTCTAACAGTTTTGAGGTTTGTATTGTTTCAGACCTACTCTCCCACCAGCCAAGCAAGCCAACAGAAATCTGATACTGAAAGCCATCTCTGAGGCACAGGACTCAATCACCAAAACGACTACCTACCCAACAAGTGCGTTCCCACTGTCGTACATTTAACCACAAACATCCTGTAAGTTAAGCTGATTTTCCATTCTTGTTTGTGTCATTCTCTTACGTTGACCTTTCCCCGCAGTACCACAGAAACAGACTGTTCCTGTGGCGCCTCGTACTCGTCTCGCCAGCAATGAGGAGATGAGTGCAGCCATCCAGCTAGTCCAGGAGCACCTCCACAGCCTGGCGCCCCGGGTGCAGACCTACACCGCCACAGATCTACCTCCCTCCAGAACATCTGGTATATATAATAGAGTTTCATGCGCACAGATGATCACATAGTCTCATTAGCTCACAAGTATATGTCTGTTTGCAACCTATGTCTGATGTTTTGTAGCTGAAGGAGCAGATGACCATAATTATTTATGTCTATATATATATTTTATGTATGTCACAAGCCCGGATGGTTTTTATTTGGATGATTAGTGTATAGCAGAACTATGGATCATCATAACTGAACAGCATAGTAATGAAATAGTTGTATAATTAGATGTGTGTTGACTTCGGCAGGCAAGTAACAATTTTAAAAAAGTTTGTGAGGTTCTCAAAGTGCTGTTTTGTTTGTTTTATTTATTTATTTATTTAATACATTTTATTCCAGCTCCAACAAGATCGTTAGCATCGCGGCTTCAGTTGGAGAGCAGCGGTAGAGGAGAACCAAATGAATATGGTGAGTTTTAGTTTTAGACAAGCGATTTCCGAATGATATTCCATGCAACTTTAGAAAGTTTCAAAACTATTGAGAAGTAATGAGTCTTCCCAAAAACACTTGATAGCTCCCAAAATTCTATTTACATATTTTTTTCAATCTGTCATGCCTCTAGGGGTGGAGGTCACTGCAGGCGGTGAAGTGAAGACATTTGATACGCGTTCTTTCATAATGAGTCGACCACAAGTGGGAGAATCTCCAGTTGGAAATCAGCAGCAAGTCCTGTCTGCTGTACCACGCACCGTCCAGACCAGGTTTGTATGTTTGTATTTTTACTGAGGTGGCATACACAAGGTGTCTTTCCATTATGAGTGGAATGGACTGAGTAGTGGCACAAAGTTGGTTGTCAATGCAATGAGTTCTCATAAAACAGGTGCTGTTGACATCTGATCAATCGTTGTGTCCTGGCAGCAGAGCGACTGATTTTATAAATGATGATAAATCTATAACATTACAAAAATATGAAGATCTGAAACATACATTGCAGACAAAGCAGCAGCGTGTGTGTGTGTGCACGAGAGGAAAAGCACTTATAGAAGTGTGGTACTATCCATACTGTATAGATGTGTGAAGCAGGAAAGAAAAGCAGCAAAAATTCAAAAAAAATCATTAAGTTACAGGAGAATTTGGTGGATTATAATCAAGTATCTCATTGAATTAATGTTTAAAGGGCAGTTTTATTTTCTGTTCTTTCACCTGCAGTCTTGGTGGTGTTTAATGGTCTGAGAGTAATGAATGATAAATGAAAACAGAATTCAAATGTAGGCTCATGTAAGTGCGATGTAAGGTGAGCAGGAAGTGCAAATAAGTTTACTATTTAAGGATCACTTATTACAGTGTTATTTAATGGTGATGCTATTGATTGGCCAGTAGGTGGTGCCATTGTTTCTGTTGACGATGTTACGAGGATGTACCTCGAAAAGAAGTGAACCACCTTTGTAGTACAGAAAACCCAGAGTTAACCACGAAGATAAGACCATATCCTGTTTCATAGTACAGGCCTGTGTCTTTGTATAAATAAAGAGACATTTGTGCTATTACTGGATTGTCATTTCATCTGTTCTGCTTTTCTGACTTACCCTAGCAAGGAGAGAGGCGACTCTGCCAGCCCGAAGTTCATAGTGACATTAGATGGGGTACCGAGCCCGCTTGGTAACCTTGCAGACTGTGAAACTGACCTGGAAGATGTGAGACCACCTGCGAACGTACCTGACGCAGCGAGCCATGCCCACAGAGAGCCCAAAGTCAGCGTCCTTCAGAGGTTACAGGGAGGCATCACATCAGAAGGTGTGTGTGTGTGCTCTCAGCGGAGTTATTAAAGTGATATGATAATCAGCTATTTTATTTTTGTTTTGCATTTTAAAGCCAAGTTTTAGCCTCTTTAGTCCTGTCCTTTTACCTGTTGACAGATGAGATGATGGACATTGACATGGCAGAGGAGAATGCGGTCCCTTTGAAAAAACAAAAGGTCATGGAGCGATGCAAGTTCTGGCCGGTGTGCAAAAGTGGGGATGAGTGTCTGTATCATCACCCAACAACACAGTGCAAGTAAGTAGCTATGTTAAATGCAATAAGAATGATTGTTTAGGGTATTTTTTTTCACTTTCAGTCATAAGTCCTGATTACATGTGTTTTGCTTTTTTCCTTAAGGACTTTTCCAAACTGCAAATTTGGGGATAAATGCCTTTTTGTGCATCCAAATTGTAAATATGACGCCAGGTGTACAAAGCCAGACTGTCCCTTCACTCATGTGAGCCGCAGGAGCACGGCTGCACCTCCTCCACCCAGACCAGGTACTCTCTCGCCAGCTTGACCTATGCTGGGTTTTCTTCTAGCCTCCTGTTCACTGATGGGATTCTGGCTAAATTCTGTGAGAGCGATTAGTAGTTTAAACATTTTCAGCTATTGTGGATCCACTAAAAGTTTCCCTAAATTACCTCAAGCAAGTTCACATACGGTTACTTGATGAAAAACAAAACACAAAAAACTGGTGGTGTGCAGATAGAAAGTGAAGCTAATCTGTTTAAAGTTAGCAGAGGAAGAATGCGTTCCTACTATTACCTTTTACTCATGTAAAACACTTGAATCTTCAGCCAGTTTTGTTGCATCATTCTGAATAAAGTAGACCTAACCTAAATGATACAGATCTGAAGTCTTTGCCGGGCTAATCTACACCTGTGATATAGATTATCTATTCATCAGGTCAGTCTGTTGGTAAGGTTTAAAATAATCACGCAGAGTAGATCTTTGTCAAGTGCATTGACCCGACTCTCTATCAGGCATCTTGTGCTTGCGTCTGTGGAAACCCCCAGTGCTTTTATAAAAAAAAAAAATCTGATTAGAGAAGATAAGACAGGACCTTGCTGTTCCCTTTTAGACTAAAGGTGAAAGCGTGTGTTGGGCTTAGAAAGAGGGCAGAGAATTTAAATGCTCCTCCCTGTGGGAGGACGGCCCTGAGAACTGGGTGACAGTACATTCACTTCTGTTGTCCTTGGTGTTGAGCTGACTTGGCATCTGCTGAAGTTGTATTCCCGTGTGAATTTAAAACTGTCTCACAAAAACTGAACAGTGGCCCACGTCAGTATTCGAATGAATCATTGTTGATTTCCTCCCCAAAAAATTGTTTTTAATGATGTCAGTGTTACAACAAAGAAGTCCTTATTGTTTTCCCTCAAAGACATTTAATGTGACACTGTTTTTACGTATCCATAGCACTTCCATGTTTCTAAACTATCATAATCATCCTGATAGCTTATCCTTGACCCTTATGTTTGCAGCAGTGCAGCAGACCCAGCCTACCAGCATCTGTCGCTTCTTCCCAGAGTGCAAGAAGATGGACTGTCCATTTTATCATCCCAAGGTAAAAACGCTGCACAAGAGCTGTTTTTGTACAACGCAGACAGATCGCTTTCAGATTCACAGCGAATCTGATTTTTTTTTCTTTTCTCTCCTTCTTAACTACAGCCGTGTCGCTTTGCTGCGATGTGTAAACGAGCCGGGTGTACCTTCTACCACCCGACCACAACCGTGCCTCCAAGGCACGCCCTGAAGTGGACAAAAGCACAGAGCAGGTGAACAGATAATGCAACTCAGATAAAGACCATCATTTAATATTTAATTCAGCATTATGTGTTTAATTTGATGATGCACCTAATAAATACGGTCTTTCTCCCCTCGCAGCTAAAGTACAGAGACTACGGCAGAAGCCCGACGGTCAGCGTTTGAAGCTGTGGAAAGTCCTTGTGTCTGTGGGCTGTCAATATTTCATTTACCGAATGTTTCAGTTTATTTTAATGTATTGTTTGGAGTGATTTTAAAGGAAATAGTTTTTTAAGTTGAGGAGTCAAGTTTTTTTGTGGGTCATGCTGTCAAAATAATAAATACAGTTATATAAAAATCTGTTTCACATCATCATTTTGCTCATGCTATTCGTGTACTTTGGTGGGACACCGACCTTGATCGGTTTAACTGAAGGTAAGTAACATACACTGAAAAAGCATAAAACGCGAACATGTTTGACCTTTTTTTGCTTATCAAAATTCTGCTGGAGTGACTTTATAAAGTCTGCAGTTGTTTTTATTAAATACACACGGATCCAACCAGACTGTAAAATCTATACATGCAGTCAGTGAGCTAAAGACGCCTTCAGCACTGCAGCTGTGTGCAATAACACCTGCATCCTTCTAAAGTGTGAAAGCCACTTATTACCAATCATTTAAATATAGAAATAGTCCCAAACCTGCTCTCATTCACCTGGTGACTATAGACCAATGATTGTGTCTTTTGGCCTGTGTTATAGCAGGATGGTGGAGGATATCCTGTGCAATTGGTTTATTTCTAAAGTTAAGTGTGTTTCTAGAGTTCTTTCCAAAACTTGCATTACAGGTGCCACTGAGCAATCTTAGTTGTGCACATTCATATGCAGATACAATTACTAACAGATTACCCTGTTAGTAATTGTGCTTTGGGTGTTTCTTAAGGTTTAAACTAAATTTGGCAATGTCTCAAATTCAAAACGTCTGTATAGATGTACTGGTTGATTTATGATTGTGGAAAACAAGCTGACTAACCAGTAATAATGAGACATAATTTTTGTGACTCTGAAAAGTATAAACATCAATGTTTTTGATCATGATTCTCGATCAGAGATGTGGCACTCATGTGAATGACTTGTTGAATTATAATCTGTGAAACATACATCAAACATATCAATAAGGAATAATATGGCGTCACATTGAGCCTAAGACAACATTCCTTGCAGAAGGTATAACCTGGAATCAGTTTTTGGCTTTTGTGGCTTTGTTTCCTTTATTTATCAGCTAGAATGTGTCGTTGACATTAATGGGCAGCTGAAGTTGCATTAAAGTGACCAAAAAAGCGCTGGATTGAGTATAATGTAGGTTCCGTAACACAGTCATAAAGGAACTTGCAGAACAGGGATTTCTTCATTTTATGTGCAATCCCTTTATAAATACTATTGAATACAGTATAGTGACAATATAAACAAAGACATTCCACATATACATCTCTCTCTCTATATATAGAGAGAGAGAGAGATGAAAGAGACAGAGAGACACCGGAAATCACTTTATGGCAGACGATCACGTTTTGGTACAACACCGGCTCTGTCGCGGCTTCGTGATGACGTCACATGACTCACAGTTAAAAGCTCAGTGAGCGTGCGTATTTCTCGCCGGGTGCGGTGGCGCGTGCCTGTAATCCAAGCTACCGGGAGGCTGAGGTTGGAGGATCGTTTGAGGTCAGGAGCTCTGAGCTGCAGCGGACTAGGCCGATCGGGTGTCCACACTAAGTTTGGCATCGATATGGTGATCCTGGGGGAGCCCGGGACCACCAGGTCGTCTAAAGAGGGGTGCACCGGCCCAGGTCGGAGACGGAGCAGGTCAAAGCCCCCGTGTCGCTCAGTAGTGGGATGGTGCCTGTGAATAGACGCTGCAGTTCAGCCTGAGCAATACAGCGAGACCCAATCTTTATACACATCATTATACCTGTCTCTACCTCACACAGCAGCCTCATCAGCACTTCTTTGTCTTTTTCATTTACGTCAAAAACATTCACAAACCTGCTGCTCTGCTCGTCCTATACCACCTCCACCTGCAGCACAGCGGCAACTACAGCCTCCACCCTAAATACTCCTGCTGGCCCACAGGTGGAGACAAACTCAAAGTAGAAAATTTATTCTCACAACTTTTTGTCTGGAACATCTGTTCAATTGAGGAAACATAAAATGGGTCCGCTAGAAATGAAATTACTTGTACACAATTCTGCGATTTGCAGCCTTTAATCACAAGTTCAAAAGAAAGTCTTGAAATCAGGTGTAAAACCTAAGAAAGATCTCAGATGCTTGAGTTACCAAATCACAATCAAACAGTCGCATCAAAGCACTTGCTACTGTAAGGTGTAGATCCCACCTTATTGTGGAGAAAAAGCCAAATAATTTTTAAATGACCTTTTAGCAAGGACTTGGCGACAGTGGGAAGGAAAAACTTTCTTTGAACAGGAAGAAACCTCCAGCAGAACCCGGGTCAGGGACCCACAGCCATCTGTTGTGACCAGCTGGAGGGTGAGAGGAAAGAGCAAAGAAAGCATAGAGAGACAGACTAAATCAGAGAGAAGACAAAACTTTAAGTCCTGCAGTAGCATGAGCCTACAGCAGCATAAGTAATGGATGATTCAGGATCACTTGAAAAGTTCTTAGATGACACCTTACAGTTGTTCTTAGCTGGGCTTGGTGACTTCCCTCATAAACTACCAGATAACATTAGTGCTGAGTCTCATCAGTGCTCTGGGGTCATTATTAATTAAGCAATCATTTTCTATAAACGCCTTCATTGTGTTTTATTCTGTTTCTGTCAGCGCACAAACATTTTTTTTTTTCAGAACAAAAAACCCTCACTGTCTGGTGAACTGCACTTTACTTACCCTTTAGGGTTTAACCCACTCATTGAACATTCAACATTTCAACTCCACTAAATAACAGTTACTTATAAATAACATTTAAACACCACTGACAGAGAAGATTTGGCATAATCTTCATGGGCACAACCCACATACCTTGGCATAACACACACATACACGCACGCAAGTAAGTTCCCTGACTTTTACCTGACCAGAAATCTTCCCATGAGGGACAAACAGCTTGTTTGACATTTATGTCAACTTCCAGTTGTGCTCGTTTGTTAGGAGAGGGACACTTTAAACCTTTAACACATCAAAAGCCCAGCGAGCCTCTGAAATCTCCTATGCGGGCGCGGTGTGGCCTTTGAGCTTCATTTTAAATATTTCGTTTTCAGCTGTATTTGTTGTATTTGAATAAAACATGGACTCTCAATGAGATCAGCACACAAACAAATTAATGACTTGGATGTTGCGACTGTTTTACCCTTTTGTTTTTTCTTCTCTGCGGGGTGCCGATGACATCACACAAGCAGCGTCAGCCTGAGCAAGATAGCAAAACCCGGTCTTTTTAAACCACTCACACGACAAAAACCATCATTACACATCATTTTCCATCATTCATGAGTTTCATCAGCCTTTCTTTTATCTCACAAACAAGCTGCTCTGCCTGTCCTACACCACCTCCACCTGGAGGTTAGCCGCAAATATCAGTACTGCAACAAATCCATGTGAGACGATTCCAGTTAAAGAACTGTTCAACAAATTAAGTTAATTAAAAATAACGATGAGTGACAGTGATGGAAATAGAAGAACAAATTGTTATTTTTTTCTTCTTCTTTTTTTAATACCTACCTTAACTGACAGTATTGTTGTCCACACGTCTTTCATTTAAAACAACAGCGACTGACAGTCCTTGGTGTCAGTTCCCAGCAGGAGGAAGTGATCGCCTCATTTTATGATTTCACTTGTATTGCACAGTAGTTATGACAGATGGAAAATTACAATATTTGGGCATCAACTTTTAGGCAGTTCTTGATTTATAAGACTGACTCATGTCTCGAATGACCTAAAACAACTGCCCTACCCTTCCACCCCTTCAAAAAAATACAATATTACATAGTTCAGTCTTTTCGAAACAAAGAACAGCCTCAAGTATATGCAGTATTATCGCCATGTTTTTTTTATTTTTTCATGGCAAACAGGTGGAATATGTTTGAAACTCAAATCCTTGTAACATAACAGAAATCCAGTACAAAACTCACTTGTTTTTAGCCCTTTACTTTTCAAATGTCGAAAAAGTTACTAAGTAAGTAAACAACGAGTGGCTGATACAATTCACGCCTGCATAACAGTAAAACTCAGAAAGAGTGGGCCAAAGAACAAGAAAATAAGAGCAATATTTCTCTCAAACTGGACTTGACACATTCACTGAAATGACTCATAATCGGCCTTTATTCTGAATTAAATATTTAACCGTTATTTGTCACGTTTGTTGTTTGCCTAATTATCCCTTACATGTATTTCGTGATTATTAGAAACCTCCCACGGTCATTTCCAAGGAAGGTAGACCACAAATGAGGGTATCGCAGTTTGCATTTGAAATAAATGGCCTGTCTGGGGTTTTTCCAAGTAAGGGAGTCCCGATGAAGAGGAGGGAGTATTGTTTAGAGCAGTAATTAAAATTCATCAAAACTGTCCTTACGAGCTGTCACTTTTCTTTCTTTCTTTTTCTTTTTTACGAACTCTTACTCACACTGGATGTTATGTGATCAAGTGCAAAGCTTGAGTTTAATACAGGCGCCATCAAGCCTTCTGCTACTTCTGTGAGCCTCACCGAGCAGCAGAATTAGTGCAAGACATACAAACAACAGTTATAAAGATATTTCAAAAGCTTTTACACATTTTTTAAATCATTCACTCAATGTTTAAAAATTGATACGGCGGGATTTGGGGGTGGTTCTGAGCATCCCTACACTCCCAGCAACAGTGGGTCTTTGAGGGTTCGGGCTGTGAAAAACGATCTTTAAACTAATATGTGTTCACCCTGGTTTAAGCCTAATTTGACAAAGCAGCTTTCCTCCTTTCTCTCTTTCTCTCTCTCTCTTTTGCAGCCTCAACTCTTTTGGACAGCGTTAAATGCCAAGTATTAGAAATGTCTGCCCTTGCCCAAGCTCTTCAAAATTCCTGTGATGGTGGAACATGTTTTTGTGTGGGAGGACTGTTCTGCCAAGCAAAGCTGTTTTAGTCCTGATTCTCTTTTTTTTCCTCCTTTTTTTTTTTCCTTCTTCTCACAAGAAAATCTTGTTCTTGCACGACCAAATGCTGTCTCGTGATGGGGGCAAACAAGAAAAGGACTAACGAGTAAAGGGCACCGCATGCCTTAAATGAGCCAAAAGCTCAGTTTTAAATGGATTGCGTTGGACACTTAAACAAAAGCGTGTGTGATTTTTTTTTCTTTTCTATTACAGTAATAGTGTGAGTAAAAAAACATTACTTCCAGTATGTTCCCCCTCCTCAAATTGTACATTTTCTCAAAGATCCCCCACTCTTTGCACATAAACATCTTGGTTTAGAGTAAAAGGCTGTGAGAGAATTCTGAGTGGGGCATTGGGGAGCCCCTTGGGCATTTCTCATTGCCAGTACACTTGACATCACCTTACCTATTTCGCAGCTGGTGAGCCGCAAGCCAGCAAGTGCTGCACAGTTCTGGAAATTACCATGAAGCATGTGTAAATACTCACAGCCCAGTCATCCATGTGGAGTTTTGGGATGCAGTCTCTTGAGGACTAAGTCGAAACTTCATATCTGTGACAGCTAAACAAAAAGAAATAAGAAGAAAAAAGAAAGAAAAAAAGAGGAAGCCCATAATGCCAGCTTAACACACATGTGCGCCCCCCCCCCCCCCTCACACACACACACACACACACACACACACACACACACACACACACACACACACACACACACACACATCCCCACTACCCAGACATAATCACACTTGTGTAAAGATTAATGTGTTATTTTTGTGATAACCTGACAATTGTGCTGCTTCCAAACAAACAAGTTTTTAGTTCTGTCAAACTGGGTAATTCATTTGTGAGGCTGTGAGCATCCACTGATAATGTATTCAAGGAGTGAGTTAAGCTCTGGTTGTGTTATTTTTTTGGACTTTACACAATTGCCTTGCTCGCCTTAACTTTCCAACAGACATGTGACTTCCAGTCTAGTGCAACTTACCAGAAACTACATCAGTACGTCTAATTAGGTAGACAGCTAGTATCAGAGAGAGAGAGAGAGAGAGAGAGAGAGTAAGAGAGTAAGAGAGTAAGAGAGAGAGAGAGAAAGAGAGAGCGAGGGAGGAGGGACAGAGAAGAAAAGAAAAGAGGGAAGAAAGCGACTCAGTGCTCGTGGTAAGCCAAGTTCTTCTTAGCGCTCGTACGGCTACAAAGGCTCTCACTCTCTCGTTCTGTCTCTCTCTCTTTCACACACACACAGACAGACACACACTTCACCAGATCACACACACTCAAAAACACAAAGCAGAAGTGGACAAAGACACAAAGTTTCAGTCGCTACAGTCGGCTATGGCGCAGGGCTCTGACAGCAATGACACAAGTTACAAGTCCCCATCACCTGGAAGCAGACAGGTAAGTGTGCATGGTTCGTTTACTTTTACGAGGATGTGCCCGGTTTTGTCGGAGCGATTTTAGTTTAACATCTCTGGATGTACTCGTGTGGGTATGTTTTAAACACGCACCTTTGATTGGCTGCATTCTTTCATGCATATTTTTGTGGGCAGCAACCAAGGCCACCACTAGAGACACCCATCCTGTCTCTGCTGGCTCTTTTCACAGTTTCTCAGAGTGTCTCACATGCACACATGGGCTGGAAGCATGACTCGCTGCAAGTGTAGGCTTTTGTGAATTGCAAAAAAAAGAAAAAAACTCAGCACCACTTTGCCCAAGTAGTGGGACTCCATTGTTTTTGCAAGTCCTCAAACTGCGAATGAGAGCTGAGAGCTGTTGGGAACAGACATCGTGTTAAATACAGTATGTACTGTGCATTTCTGTGCATGGGAGAAGCTGTCCATTACCCTCGGTGCTGGCTGGTTTCACATGTGTCAGTCTCTAGTGTTCACTATTGCTCAAACCTGTTCTGGAAATAGAGCGCTCAAGCGACGTATTAACGCTACAAGGCATGGAAATAACTTTGATCATCTAAATTCAGTTATTTCTGTGAGCAACGCTGGTTGTCTGGGGGATTTTCAGAGAGGTGCTAACAGACGTTCAGACGAGGTTAGATACTACATTTCTTATCTCTTTGATGTCCAACCGACTCAGCATTTTGAAATTGATTAGTTATTATGATACCAAGAAAATCGAGTGTTCAGGACATGAAACAGGGTGTGCGTTATAGCTAACCGATGACTCAGCCACTCCCCGACCCTGCCCTTGCACATTAGGTGTGATGTTAGGCAAGTCTTCCCTGAACTATCATTTTCACACCCCGGCTAGAGCGTCCAGCACAAACTATTCACCGAGCTTCTCGCAGATTCACTCTTTCAGGCTCAGGAGACGTCTGGTGGCCTCTGTGTCATTTGCACAAACACACTAACTGAGGGCCTGCTGTTTTGTTTCAGAGCTCAGACGACCCAAAGAAGGTGATGCGCCGCGAGAAGAATCGAATCGCTGCCCAGAAGAGCAGGTTGAGGCAAACTCAAAAAGCTGACAGCCTTCACTTGGTAAGGACACCTTCCACCACACTTAACACCCTCAAAGCAACACAACGCGAACAGATGTCTCAGCAGGACATGCTGAAAACAAGTCTGCCATGCTGGTTTCAAATCAATAACTGCAGATTGACTGGATAAACTTAACACTCCTTGTATGTCAGAGCTGCTAATTCAGCCTATCTCTGTGAATAATGATGAAAGCATCAGGGGTGTTTTTTGCTATGCAATGCCCTGCCAACTGTTCAACCTCCAGTGTAACTCCATAGCACAAATGGAAAGAAATTTTGAGTACTGCAACAGACTGCAGCGCTTTCTAAGTGTCCGTGCAGCTCTTTGAAGCCTCTGGGAGTGGATTTGTACTATATTTACAAAATGCTACCTGACCATGTGGCGATGTGTCATGGCTTCTGTTGGGCTGCACACTTGGACGCTGTTCGGTGTGTTTTCAGAAGCTTAAGGAATAAATTAGCACGTGTGGGCAATCACTCCCTTTTCACAGCAGAAACGAGCATCAGAGACTGCAGCACAGTGTATGACGACAGGAGTGCGTTCACGCTCGACTCCTTTTGTTCACCGCTTTATTTGTTTGATCTTTTATAGTTCTTTTTCTTTTTAACGTTAGAGTGGGTAGTCAGCACATTTCTGCTGGATGCGCAGCTGGATGCTCTGTTATGTTAAAAGCAACCAGTGACCCATTGAACACTTCCACTAGCTCAACAAGGTGTCATTTCTTACATCAACCTATATTTCAAAACACTGATCACGTAACCACTCGCCATGTGACTTCCTCGTTCAAGAAAAGAAGATGCGTGCGGCACTGAGCTCTTTCACAGTAATGTGTCAAGAGCAGCTGTTTCAGTGAACTTTATCAGACGAGCAGAAGAGATTTTTGACCTTCAAAAAAAGCCACACCGTAGGCTGTAGTAGATCCAGTGTAGCTGATTTGAATATGTGAGAATCCTTCCTGTGAAGTACGGTACACATTATCAATCTCTTTAAACCCGTCAGTCACACAGAATATAGCCTGTGGTTTTACTTTCATCGTCTCGCTAGATAAACAGGAAGGTGAATTTTCCCTCTCTTTGACACTGTGGCTTATTTCCTGTTTCTTCAGTAGTATTTTTTTCTTCTTTGTAAATGAGCTCGAGTGCTACATGTCGTGGGCAGGAGGGGAGAAAAAGGCAGTCACTTCTTGTAAAACACTGATAGCAGTGGGCCGTATTTGGCTAAGTGACGCAAGTACAGGGGTTTGCCCAAGGGTTCTGTGACAGTAAGGACTCACAGCTCAGCTTTGTGATCTTTTGGCCATGGTGAGATGACCTTTTAATTAACCAAGTGGAAGATTTCTCTCCTACAATTCCCACACAAAGGTGAAAAAAAAGAACGAATGAAAAGAAAGAGAGAAAAAAGTATCAAGCAGTGACGTACCTTTTGCTCTACTTGCTAAAAACTGATCATCGGTTAGAAAGACACCTTCTTTCCACTTGTTTTGGAAAATGTGGCACCCAAAAATGTCAGAAATGTACCTTTTCACACTGTGGTGCAAGTTGCACACAGTTTCAATCAATAGTTGCAGGGCAATGTAACAGGGTAATGTGTAGTTTTGTCTATTTTCCTTCTCCTTTTTGCAGTGTTGCCACCAATATTTCTACTTTTAGAACAAAGCAATGTAGATGTTGTAGATATTTCATGTTTTACTAACTCCTAAGTAACCAAAGCTATTCATTTCAGTACTGAAACAGAGACAACTTTATCTCAAGTGGCAACAACATGCTTTTACTTTTACACTTTTACTGACTGGCCCATTACAAATGATCACTGAAACAGGCAGGGATGCCACAGTTTTAGCATTTTTTATAATATAAAATTGTTTTCCTACTTGAACTGTGGACTCGTTGCTTCACTGTGCTCGCAGTCTTTGTGTTGAAAGGTTGAAATAGTTTAATGATTCAACTACTCACCATATTTAATCCAGGCATCATTTCTTAACATAAAAGTTGATCATAAAGAAAAGAATTAAACAAATTCCAACTCTGACCTGATGATGGCATAAGGCATCACTGTGATCTTAACCCTCTCTGTTAGTGGGAAGACATTTAACTACACATTTAATCCCTGAGATATCTTAAATATAGATAAAGAAGTGTAATTTTAACAGCACACTATGTGATAAATGTGTAAAGTTACAGAAATAGTTCTGGGCTCACTGCCCAGACTATCCAATATTTATATTTGTGTTTGTGACTGGATTTTCAAAAACATTTTTTTAAGAACTGTAATTTCTACAATAAACAGTGACAAACAGGAACTTTTCTACCATTTATTTATTTATTATTTAACTACTTTGGTGTAATTTGAGTCGCAGTGGGGAGGTCTTTGTAAGCAGAAAAAGGTGTAAAACCTATTAAAAAAAGGATTAAAAGTTTAAAAATGTATGCCCTCCTTAACATTTTCCAAAGCTGTCCAGTGGGCCGGATTGCAGTCTTTGCTGGGCCGATTCTGGCCCTTGGGCCTTGGGTTTGACACCCTTGGCCTAAGGGAATCAATAAGCTTATTCAATTTCCCTAAACTGAGCATGTATGAAAGTATGTCAGTTTAATGACAATCTAATCGTGGCTTAGATTTAAAGTCAGGCCATCCACTGTGGACAATGATTCTGCAAAGCTGTTGCGCTCTTCTGTTCTACATCGAATGGTAGACAAACCATCCAGCACATTCATACATGGACTATTAAAAATGGCCTGCATTATCCTTTTGAAATGTTTGGGGTTAAAATATACCGTGCACTAAAACATGCAAAAACACCAGCGCGGAAGCAGGATATGTGGTTGTGGCTTTTTCATGAACAAGTAGTAAAGACCATCACCTTTATGCTGTCCAACTTAACCTCACACAAAAAGCACGCACTTTTATAGTAAATAAAGCAGCTCTGCTCTAACATCCCCTCCCTTCGTGTTTCCAGGAGAGTGAGAACCTGGAGAAGGAAAATGCCGCCCTGAGGAAGGAGGTGAAGCAGCTGACAGAGGAGGCCAAGTATCTGTCGTCTGTGCTGAGCAGCCACGAACCTCTGTGCACCGGCCTGGCTCCTCAGACCCCGGACCTCCTCTATCCTCCTCATCACAGCAGCTACAGCACCAGCCAAAAGTTTGGGGTGTATCCAAACTTTTGACTGGCACTGCACCACCGCCAGCAAATCGCTGTACCACACTACCAGCGCTAACCCCCTCCCCCTCCCAACTGACTACTGAAGATGTACTGCGAAACAGACGACTGACCTCAATGGAGAGAGACTGACTGGAGATATTTCAATCAGTGTTAAAAACCTGATCACAGAGTAACATGACAGACCAACGTGTCTGCCACACACGGCAGCCAAACTGTAATTATTTATTTCGCTTCTGCTCGTCTCTCTGCTTTTCTGATTTATTATCAGTAATCTATCTGTGAACTTAAATGGCTCATTGAGTAGAATTATCAGCCAGTCCATGTTTACACAGAGTGAAGAACCAACCTAGTATATAAATGTTGAAGTGACTCAGGCGATATTTTTGTAAATTGCATACTTTTAGTGTGAAGGAGAGCCACCTTTATCATCTCACCCACCTTGTTTTGTTTTTGTTTTTTCGTTTTGTTTTTTGTGTTGTTCACTGTTTTAGTGTGTTACTGTTGATTGCTAATTCTCAGGACCTTTTGACAGATTTGATTGTGGACAAAGAGAATGTAAAGTCAAGATCCTAAGAAAAGAGGTTTTTCAGACTGTGTACCAAAAAAAAGAAGCAATTGTTGATGATGAAGAATTGGAACCTGGCGTTCAAAAGGTCTTGACTTCTGTTGATAAAGCTGATATGTGAGAAGAGCCAGCTGATCTATTTATTAAATGTAATGCCTTTTAGGGTGATCACTGTGACCTCTTTTTTCTTTAAGACAGCAGAGTGTGTGACACCACCAGTGGTGCTGTGGTGTCACAGGAGCTTGTGACAGCATCCTGGAGGTCCCTAGATGGCACTGTTTACCAGAATGAGATGCACGATTAAAGTAGCTTATATTAAGGAGAACATAGTATTTTGAAACCTTCCCTGTATAACTTTACTTTTTAAAAACTTTGTGAGTGTGTGTGTGTGAGTGTGTGTCCTGGAGCACAGCTGAGCCTCTCGTGTCACCTCTCAGCCAGTTATTTCATAACTGCCTGCCCAAAATAAATGATGTTATCTGCAATGCTTTTAGAGTAAACAACTGCAATAAAAGTGATGATTACCAGCATGTTTTATAGTTCACACACTACTAAGATACCAGAGAACAAATGACGCGCAATTATGCGCGTTAGTGTCTATAATCTCGATGTTACAGCGTGTTCAGATACCACGGAGAGAGAGAAGAGTTTTATCTAAAACTCCGCCCTTGTGCATGAGCTTACCGAGTTCGTTTCAAGATCCCAACGCGGTCTTTTAAGTCCGGGTGGAGGGTTATAGTAGCCGGCTCTCCGACACGTGGTACCGATCGGGAAACTAAACTTCAGATAACTATTAAACTGGCATTAAATCATCTGCAGCTCAAAGTTTGTTAACTTTCCCAGGATCTGGGTGAAAGTTCGGGTACCAAAAATATCTTCAGTGCTCAGCCGGGAGGAAATGAACCGATAGATTTTGGAGACAGCCGCAAAAACATTGGAAGCTCGCCTCTTTTAAAAACTTTTTCTCTTTCTAAGCATATATATTTATGTAAAACAGAGTGGAAAGGGAGCTTCTGCTGCTGAATACATATCGTGTTAGGCCTGACTTTCTTTTACGGTAGGTTAGACTTTCCTAAAGCGCTGAATGTTCCTCAATGAAAAAAGAGCGAATTCAGGTTCTTTCACTTTTGTTGAGTGTGGGTTAACAAAACCACAGCAGCTGAGTGCCAAGTTTATTCCCGATGAGTATTACTGAGGAGACCTAGAGGAACATGAGTGAGAAACAAGCGCTGGAAGACACTAAACCAAACGAGGATCAGAGTGTGTGGAAGGCGGACTCTGACAACCATGTTAAGCTGGAGGGGGGCGACGCTGCGAAGCCCAGCGACGTCTCAAGTGAAGGGAACGGCAGCGAAGGACTGCAAGCTACCCGTCTTTACCACCGACGATGGGTGATCGTCTTCTTGTTCAGCTTATATTCGCTGAGCAACTCTTACCAATGGATACAGTACAGCATTATCAGCAACATTTTCACCAAGTTCTACAGCGTCGATGATTTCACCATAGACTGGATGTCTATGATCTACATGCTCACATACATTCCCTTCATCTTCCCGGTAACCTGGCTGCTGGACAAAAAAGGGCTCCGGGTCATCGCCCTCGTCGCCACGGCGCTCAACTGCGCGGGGACGTGGATCAAAGTGGCCAGCGTCAGACCCAACCTGTTCTACGTGACATTCCTGGGACAGTTTTGCTGCTCTTTCGCGCAGGTCTTCATCCTCGGGATGCCATCTAGAATCGCGTCGGTGTGGTTTGGTTCAGAGGAAGTGTCCACTGCATGCTCCATCGGCGTCTTCGGGAATCAGGTAGGGTGTTCGATGCAAAGGCCGTCCTATAGTTGGAAAGTAGGTTAAATTAACGTTTAACCTACTTGAGAATGTATGGATCCTATGTTTAGGCTAATAATGCTAATAACTTGGACCCTGCCATATCTCCAAGCACGTTTGCGTAATTACGCACGTTTAAGTGACCATAGTGCATCACCAAGCAACAGTACTGGATGCTGGGGATGTGGGACAGCAACAATGCACACAGCGTAGACTGACATGCAAGACAAAACAAAGAGCTACAACAACAAAAACTATGTGTCCTAATTTATATGTAACTTTTTAATGAGCGACAAAAAGTTTCCCAGACTCCTCCACTTTCAGGAGAGTAATAGTAATAGTAATCCCCATCCCAAAAGACAACAACTATATATATATATATATATATATATATATATATATATATATATATACACCTTTATCTGCCTTTATGTGTCCAATGGCATGACTTAGGGGAGACATGAATTACAAGCTCCGTTGAATCTACTATTACCCTCAGACAGCAGTGCATTATGTAATAGATAAACCTAGGGCAAAAGTCTGGTCAGAAAGTACTGTACTCAGCGGCATGAACGCATGCATAGATAGATAGCACTGCATTGGACTAAAGATGAGCTAAAAATCCATTAGTGTAGAAAACAAATTCAGAGGTGTAGAAGCATTCACGAGGAGACTGTTTTGAATGTGAATGTACATATGAAATAATAAATATTGAGCACTTCATGTAAGCAAGAGTTAACCAACTATATATATTTTTTCCATTTTGTTTTAATGTTGTTTTGCTTTTTTACAAAAAATATACCCCCTCATAAAAGAGTTCATGAGCTGCCGATGTACCGCTATAAATTAGGAGCAACAGGGCAGTTGAAAATCACGTGAGCTGTCAAATCAGCACAAAGGAGTGCAAAGATCAGCAGTGTGCCTTTGGTATCATGAAATACCAAAGTATCAGACTTAACACTAAAAGTTTCTGAACAAGCAACGCTTGAGTCACATTAACATCAACTCCAAGCAAATATCACTGAAATGTCATCATTTCTTACTGGGAAACAGTTGGATACAGTCTGAATAACTAAGAACAAACTGTTGTTCGCAATCTGGGAATCTGCAAACACCTCCCAAATAAACTCAATTTACTTTTTTTGTCTCTTTTATAAAACACAAACATAACAGATGCTTAAAAACCTGATTAGACCACTGTCTAACCCTCCAATACTTTTAATTGGATTCATTCTAAACTGCCTGGATATCAGTGCTTTTCATCCTATCACAGTAGTATAATCATATTCATAATCATCATAATCATCATAATATCATAATATCATAATCATCTAAATGGTTTGTTACATAAGGTTACACATTTAGTGCCCGCAATGCTGGATGAGCAGTTTGTTTCTCCAAGTCTGTTCTGCAGTATAAATTTTAAACAGTTTGCATGCAAAAAAACCTGAAAGATTGGAGAATTCTTGGTATTTTCCCCAACAGAAAACAGATACTTCAGAGTGAACAATAACTAAGACTTTGAAATATTAACCGAAAAACTGAAATGGGTGAACTTTAACAAGAAAAATGGTTAAAGTTCAACAGAGGAACATGTTTTTCTCAGTTATTAGTTAGTTAATGGAAGATATTAACATCCTATATTAACATCACATGACAGGACTGGGTGTAATAAATATGTGGACATGGGGTAAAGGAGCACAGTGTCATCACATGCGAAGGGACCTGGGACACCAGTAAGGCAACACTAATTCCAGCTGCTCTCGCTCTCTGGCATCTCTCTACTGCAGGCAGTTTGAACAGAGGACAGTAAGCTGTTAGGACACAAGCTCTTGAATCTTGAGACCTCTGGTCTCGAACATTTCGGGGGGCCCGTTTCAGGACAGTTGAAATGCCGCAAAACAATACTTTGAAAGGGGACCGTGCAAATTCGGAGCTCAGCGGTGAAGAATGGCTGTGTTCAAAGGCTGCAAAGAATCTTGCTCCAGGCTTTTCATCACTGCAATGGAGTCCAGAGCCTTTTGGCAGAGCGGTCTCCACAGGGTCCTGCTTACACATGGAGACTTTGGGTGACCAGTCGGATTTGGCCCCAAAAGTTGAGACCAAGCTGTATCACCGTCGTTGGTTCATGCTGTTTCTCTTCAGTTTTGTCTCAGCAAGCAATGCCTTCATGTGGCTGCAGTATGGCATTATTAGCAACATATTCATGCGTTTCTACAACATTGATGCTCTGGCTATTGATTGGTTGGCCATGATTTATCTGCTCACTTACATTCCACTTATTCTGCCCATCCTCTGGTTCTTGGACAACAGGGGCATCCGGGATGTTGTCCTCGTCGGGTCAGCCTTTAACTGCATTGGCGCTTGGATAAAAATCGGTAGTGCCAGTCCAGATACTTTCCCAGTGACCTTTTTTGGCCAGTTTGTGTGCTCAGTAGCCACAGTGTTTATCCTCGGTATTCCTTCATACCTTGCCTCTGTGTGGTTTGGAGAGAAAGAAGTTTCCACCGCTTGCTCCATAGGAGTTCTGGGAAACCAGGTTTGTGTGAACTCTGTCAGTATTCAGCATCTCTTTTTTTTTTTTGCCACAGGAGGGTCTGTATAGTGAGGTCAGAGCTGTCTGACAGCTGCCTGTAAATTATGCAGGGCAGACTGGATGTCAGGGTCACATACGACTGCTAATCGCTGCACCAATTCACTTTTAAAGGTCGTCCAAATCTTCAAGTTGTGTGCTCTAAATCTGATTTTAAACTAAGTTATAATGTAACTAGTTAAATAAAATTCTAGGCTCAAATGTCTTCTTCGGATTTATTGGAGCTTTGATATCAATGTCATAAGTGATGTCATCCAGCTCTGTGTACAATTACTTCAGTCTACT
Source organism: Aulonocara sp. 'chitande type north' Nkhata Bay (assembly GCF_057382095.1). Classification (NCBI taxonomy): domain Eukaryota; kingdom Metazoa; phylum Chordata; class Actinopteri; order Cichliformes; family Cichlidae; genus Aulonocara; species Aulonocara sp. 'chitande type north' Nkhata Bay. Next base: position 9,802,576 of record NC_141358.1, read on the forward strand.
TTTGCTTCTCAAGAAGGCGACTGAAACTCTTTCGCCTTCGGTCTAAAATGAAACAGCGAGGCCTTATCTTATTTTCCTAAATCACACAAAAAGAAAACCCAAGAAGTCCTCTACAGACACAAATAGAAAACATCTGAGCAGGAGGTCTGAGGTCAGTTGCAGACTCAGGTCATCAGGTTCAGCAAAGCGGGGTATACCATATGTGACATTTTGCAAACTCAGCAAAAAACCTCCCTGGAATAGAGGAGCCTGTTCTAAATAGAATCATTCAAGGCAAATAACAAGACATGGAAATAATGGGCTAAAAAAGCTAAGATTTTCAGTGTTTTAATTTAGTGAAAACTGTTTGTGGCACTTGTTTTCTTCTAATTCTGTTAAATTCTTCCATCGTCCTGCAGCTGGGTATTGCAATCGGATTCCTTGTGCCTCCTATCCTGGTGCCTAATGTGGACGACATGGATGAGCTGGCTCACCACATCCGAATCATGTTCTACATAACGGCAGGAGTGGCTACTTTACTCTTCGTCCTTGTTGTCTTCGGTAAGGTAATCACGAAAAAATAACAAAAATCACAAAGATGGTACTTTCTTATTTCGTTCCGGTGGTTTCTAGCTACACAGACAGCTTGGGTTATATGTGTAATCTCTTGGTGTCTTCACAGCAAAACCAAATTATTGGGTATATTATGTTGGTTGCACTGAAACCCTTAATACTCATCTTCCGATGGGGGTCAGGGTTTTTGATACAATGCATTTTCAAAGAAAAGAGTTCAAGCCTGTGGTTCATTATTATTTCAAACACGATTTCTAGCTGCTTTGTGCAGCACGAAAGAAACTCTACACAACCTCCACCGTAGTAAAAACTGTGTCCTCAACGCCTCTGCATATAAAATGAAACTTTCCGCATGGCTAGACATCATGAAGCACAGAAGCGTTTTTTTCCCGTCAGGTTTTCGAATTTACATAAAATTGCATGAAAATGATGTTACTGTACCGTGTAACCGAGGATTTTTTGTGAATGGTTAAAGAGTGACATTCGGTGGTGCTTTCGCTCCTGTCTGCTATAAAAGGCTCGGGCATTTTGACATGTATTGTATGAGGTTTTTTCCTACTTCATGCCCGTGGGAATTTCTTATTGAGTAGGCTGACCTCATGAAGGTTTTAATTTACACTAAACTTACACTCTTGACAAGAAGCACCATTCAGTGGACCAAAAAAAGTGCTGACATGGATGCACGTACAACACAAAACCTTAGTTAAAAGGGGACTTTCATAAAAAAAGATATTATTGTAGCACAAGTAAGGTCGTCAGAAGTGTACTGAAATCCATCATAAGTCATTTGAGCTATGGACATAAGAAAAAGAGAACTCAGCACTTTGTGGCAGAAGGAAGTGACATGACAAACAGCATGTGATTGATGAGGGAAAAATGCTTTGCTGTGTCTTTATATATGATTCCCCTTCAAATGTGGCATTTGTTGTGAAACCCAGAATCATGTGCTGTGCCATTTATGGATAAGATAAAATAACAGTACGAGTGTTTAATCAAAATGCAATAAATATCTTTTACTTTTAAAAACACTGACTTGCTATAAGGAGAATGTATGAATATGCTGTTTTCCTGCAGCGGGGTAGGGAGGGGCGGGGGGCAACGACGGAGGCTGGCGTTCCTCATAAGCATTCTGCATTCCTAAACACAAAAGGATGCTTGTGAAGGAATTTCCTAGTAGTACCATGCACAGCATTTAGACTGACTATACAGTCAGTGTTAGTGCTTTGGCTATAGTCTGCTGTTGTTAATGAAGCACTATGAAATGCAAACCTCAGCTTATTCAGTGCTTATGTGACTGTTCGGTCAGTCACATGGTGTTTGTGTTCATAAGTACGCTACATAATTGACTCTCGCTGTGTCAAATTTGCCTGTGACCCACTAAACAGTTATTTATGGTTCCTAGAGTAAGGTAGGAGGACTCACAATGCCTCTGTTTATGGTAAATACGAGGCTGGAGGTAGATAGTTTAGGTTAATCACTGGGTGAATGTGTAGCTGCAAGATGGCTGCAAGTTGAGTAAATTCCCCTACCAGCACTTTTGTTAATTTATACATTATTATTTGCCCAAATAATGTCATCTGACGTTTCAGAGGGATTTTTGTGTTTAATGTGCTTGAACTGGCTCAGTTGAGGTCAGTAATTGCAGTTTTATTTATTTTTTTTAACATTTCTTACAGGTACTTGTGTTTGGTTGTTTTCTTGCTTCAGCTACATACAGACACAAGTGACACTGATCATCTCATCTTCTCAAAGTGTATTCTCAAAATATCCAACCATTATTAGTGTAGCTTATTAAGTTTTCCAGTCACATGACTGCAAACTACGTGACATGTGCAACAGTGTAGGGTCAAGTGAATTAGACACTAGTCACACAGGCCTAGGAACTGGCCTGTGACCACCTGACAAACTCTGATCGCTAGGGAGAAATATGTATTTCCTGACTGGCTGAAGAAAACCTTCTTGCAATTGCTTTGGTCACTAGAAAAATGCTTCAGTGGGCCGTAGTTTGCACGAAACACATCAACTTGTCTGTAAACACTCTCCAGCTACTCTCCAAGGAAAGAAAACGGTGCAAGACAAACTGAAAAGAGAGACTGCTTCCCTTCAAAGGACAAGTTACTCCTTTTAAAACATAAAGCCCAGAGGCACAACTTCTGCATATAAAGCAAAGATTTCCTATTTCTTGTTTGTGTTGCACTTTGTAAAATAGTGCTACTGCTTAACTAGTAGTTAGCGTGTAATTTGTCAGACAAGTTGACATCTTCCTTGTAACTAATGGAACCCAAATCACTGCCAAGGAGGATTTGTTGCAGCACTGTCTTTGTGATCGATTTCATCCACCATGAACCAGCAACCTTAAGGAACCAGTCACCAACCACATGCAATTTATTCTTTGTGACCAGTGGTTGTATCACATTCAATATAGCACACAGCCCTCAAGCAATGTGGGCACATTCCTCATGACCAGTGGTTAAATCATTTTCAATATGAAGACAACTGTCAAGTATTATGTGTATGATAACACACAATAAATCTCTTATATATAAAAAAAAAAAAATAGCTTGTTTGCGGGCTAGCATTTACATTTTTTTAAAGCGAGCTATTGTGAAAAACTTTATATTTGCAGCTTTTTTATTTTGGCATTATTACTGTGACATTGTAGTTTTGTTTTTGGTTCTGAAGATGAATATGGCCATATTTGGATAAGAGGACATGCATATTTTTGAGCTAGCACTAGCTAGCTTGCAAGCTTGCTTCATAAGGTGTTGATGAAAATTTTGACTTACTGTCTACCTATCTAGAAAATTTGACTCAATAACCCAAAGTTACATATCTCAAAAAGTTCCACTTGCGTACCTTGAAATTTAAACGTACTTAGAAATAACTTTTTTCTGTGGCAGAAGTAAGCTAACTTTAAAAGTTATTATGATATAATAATGGATTGGATTTATATAGCCCTTTTTCAAGGCACCCAAAGCACTTTACAATGCCACTATTCATTCACACACTGGTGTAGGCAAGCTATGATTGTAGCCACAGCTGCCCTGCGGCAGACTTACAGAAGCGAGGCTGCCATACCGTGCCATCAGCCCCTCTGGCCAACACCAGTAGGCGGTAGGGTAAAGTGTCTTGCCCAAGGACACAATGCCCAGGACAGAGAGCCCAGGGATTGAACCGGCGACCTTCCGGTTACAGATACGCTTCCCAACCCCCTGAGCCCCTACCTTTGGCTATCAAAAAACAGACTTAAAACAAATATTCTTCCCGGAAAAACTCAGCTAAGCTCCATGCAGTGCCTTTTAGTTTCAAAGGCCTAGACACAAGCAGTACAGCTTGGCAGACATGTTGCCTCAAATCCAGACTTATCTACTTGAATGTGGAAAGTGCCATAATTCTAATTTCAGTGGCCACCAGAACATAAAAACTGCATACTTTGAATAACTGTTAATATTTAATAAAAATGCTTCAAAAGTTTGGCAACTTTACACCCAAATGGGGTCATTTTTTTCTGCTACAAGTTACCCATTACCCACAATTTCACAACATTATAACTTGTGAAGTGCTTGTGATTTGGCACTTCTGTACTGGCTCAATTTTTGAGTCACAAATGTTGCTATGTGATTTCAACACATATAACTCATCCCAGGGTGGCAGAGGAGGGGTTTTTTTCCCCATTATATATATATTTTTGGAGGCCTGAAGTGGCAACACTGTGCACAGTTATAAAAAAGGAAAATGTTTTATTGTAGGGCCTTGATTTTTGGATCTGCTGACATTTTAGCAAGCAAGGGATGTGACTTATGCTGTTCCTGGTTACTCTAGTGTGAAACTTGACACCAGGTGGCTGCAGTAGTTTAATGACACATATATACTAGCTCACCCTCATGCATACATGCAAGATGCCATGTGTGAGGGTTGTCCTGCTGGCAGGACCATCTGTAGTCCTGCAAAAGGGCTGTGAGTCAGCAGGGCAGACAGAGTCCCAGGATTGAGAAATTTGCATAAACTGTGAGGTGAGAGAAGATGCTTAGCTTCTGCCTTTCTTTAAAACAATCGTATAAGTTAAACTTGGAGACCGTCTGCTTTGACATATGACTACTTACTGTTCACTGAAAAAGGAGAATTACCATGACGATGAAATCCAAGCCATATAGGAAATTTTACCTGTGATCAGTCTGAGAACTCCAAAGGTTATTTGAATAGAAATTTGCATTCTTCCATGTGCAGTGATGACTACGCATACAGCAGTTGAGATCACGGTATAATTTCAGTCTCATCACCACCATTGGCAGATCAACTGTGTAAGAGTAGGACACTTTTGGAGGATTAGTGAAAACAGCTTACTGTACACAGACCCTCATGTGAGATTTGCCAGAAGGAAAAAAGGTGTCCCTGGTTCAGTTACAAGAAATACAAAAACACACATCTGTTTATCCCTACAAGGCCGGGGGCACGTAGCTCCACCAAGATGTCTTCAACACCAGACAGTAGCTGATTTTCACTGGAGCAAATGAGAGTATAGTGGGTTACATAGAGGCGTTAGAGCCTGTCCAGTCTTGCCTGAATGTGTCACTGGCTCCTTCCAGGAAGAAGCCTGTGGCCCTAGGGAGGAAATATAACCCTGAACTTATTTCTACCACTTAGCATTGATTGATCCTTTGAATATTACAGGTGGACGTATCCACCAGTAGAGTTGCTTCTTATTGCTTTCCAGTTTTCATTGTAAGTGTGCAGACTGCTGCTGTTTACTGTGTTTCACACTGTTGTCGATCTTTCCACATGTCAGTTTTCCAGGAGCGTCCTAAAATTCCACCGACTCAGGCCCAGGCCACAGCTCGCAGCATTCCACCAGAGCAGTACTCCTACATAGCCTCCATCCGAAACCTGCTGCGCAACAAGCCCTTCATGCTCCTCGTCGTCACCTATGGTTTGTCATTACTGTTCTCCAAATTTTTGTTAAATTATGTTGTCATTAACCTTTTAGAACGGGCTAAAAGACATTAAATCGTACGTTGCATAATTCAACATTAGAAATTCATGAAAATATGTTAAATGTTTTTAGAAGGCGGATTTTTACTAAGGTAGTATAAATTCCCATAACCATGGTTGAACAAGCCATCCCAAGTGAAAATGATGTCATCTGTGGTGATTCCTCCACAGATATCGGGTAGAATCACACCTGAAAATTCCCTTCGTAGTGCAATGGTGTTTATCTTATCGCAGATTACGTAGTCCTCAGTCATCAGCTATGACAGTATTCCTCGAGAAGATAAATTGGATTTACCCTAAGAGCTCCAAAGTTCATTTATAACCTGACAATGTTTAACACGTGCGTTCGGTCAATGTGACCTTAAGATCCCGAAGATCAAAGATTTGATGAAGTGGAAGGAGTCTGAGATAGGAATTCATTTATTTTTGGGAGCTCTTGGTTACTTGAGCAAACAAAAAACGGAATGATAAAGTGTATTTTTGAAGAGATAAAGAAAAAAAATATAATCTAGGTTTTATGTTGCTGGAAATTGAATGTAGTTGCATTTTGGCACACAGTTTAACCAGTAACTCAGTAATCTTGAGATTGGATAAACTGGGAGGGATATGTTTCATTATTTTATACTAGTAACAAAAATAATACAAAAAAAAAAAAAAAAAAAAAGTACAAATATTATCCCAAGGTGCATTCTTTGTTGGGGTTTTCTTGTCATGTGTCTAATCTTTCTACTAATATGTTTCTGACTCTCTGATTATCACACCTGTCCCTGTCACTTTAACTGAGCTGTAGCTGTAGTGCAGGGGTGGGGAACTCCAGGCCTCAAGGGCCGGTGTCCTGCAGGTTTTAGATATCACCTCGGGTCAACACACCTAATCAGATGATTAGTTCATTACCAGGCCTCTGGAGAATGAATCATGTTGATGAGGTCATTTAGACATTTAAATCAGCTGTGTTGGATCAAGGACACGTCTAAAATCTGCAGGACACCGGCCCTTGAGGCCTGGAGTTCCCCCAAGCCTGCTGTAGTGTTTTATTTTTTAGGTGGGGACGCATTCAGTACACATTTATCCTCGTTTTAGAAACTACTCCGATCAGGTTTATTAGAAACAACTACTAAACTTTTTCATCATTCAGTTAATGATGTTAGTTTCATGATTCCTGAAAAGTGGGAAGGTGAAAGATATTTTTGTCCTGTGTTTTTTTCTGATTTCAGATTTTATTTGATGTTATTCCCTATTTTGCAGGTCTGAACGTTGGTTGTTTTTATGCTGTCGGGACCCTGCTGAACCGCATGATCATCGTGCATTACCCTGTATGTCCGTTTCCTCTGCACTCATCTCAAATCATTTCTATTGCCTGTAACTCTAGTGACTCTTCAACAAATGAATAGTTAGACTTAAATAGTCAAGTATAAGGTTTAATATTATAAACTAATGTAACTTAAGTTCAATAAACAACACTGTAATAACAGATTTATCACAGCTAAACCAAGTTTGGAAGTTTGTTCGCTTACAAGCTCAAACCAATGCTATATTTAAGGCATAGGTGCCATTTCTCTTAAATCATTTTATAAGTTAAACAACAGGAAAAGGGAGCGATCTTCTCTGTTTGTAGTACTAAAAAGGTGTGTGCAACCTCCTTGTGTGGATCTCTAGTTAATGCTTGTAGATATACAGTTTTTGGGCGCTGCTCATTGTTCTCGGCTTTTTTAGGGAGAAGAAGTGAACGCCGGGAGGATTGGCCTCACCATCGTCATCGCAGGGATGGTCGGCTCCCTCATCTGCGGCGTTTGGTTGGACAGAACGAAAACGTACAAGTAAGGCGAACATCGAAAAGGGAAAGTACATTAGCAGCAGTTCTTCCACAGGGGGTGTTGTGTTTTGGGAAAAAGAAGACAAAGGGACGTGCAGAGCAGGAGATAAAAATCAAACGTTATTTGTAACGAAACTGAAAAAAAAAAACAAAGCGATGGGCTGATAATCTAAAAACTTACCACTTTTTCCGTGCCACCAGAAAGCAGCCAAATGAGTGCTGTTTTTTTGGGCCTTTTTCACCTTTTTTGACAGACATGGTGAAGAAAGGACAGGAAAGCAGAGGGAGAGAGAGATGGGGGAGGACATGTGGCAAAGGGCTGCAGGTCAGATTCGAACCTGGGCTCGCCGCTCGCAGTCGTATGGAATGTGGTCGCCCGCTCAACGCACTTTGCTAAATCGGCACCTGATTGTTTATTGTCTTCTCCCTTCTGAACTTGGCGTCCTGCATATCTTGTGTTGCGTCTCTATATCTGTTTATTCAGGTGCAGCATCCTGCTACGGCAGCGACCTCTGCACTCTTCCTCCGGCCCCATGTGCTCTCAGGCTGTGTGGTGACAGCAGTGTCCACCCAGTCGACTCCCTTCTGTTGTAGCTACAACAGCTTTGTATTGCAAATGAGGGGGAAAGCAATAATGTTTAGCTTTATTGTATAATTCCCCACATTGTAATTATGCTATTACATTGTAATATTTATGAATGGTGTTCATTCATAAGTTTATGTCAGTTTATATTTGAATATTATTACCAGTTCTACAGGACTGCATTTTTCATGCTTTAGTATTTATTTGTTATGAAGCTTTGGATGTATAAAATAAGCTTTCTTTGAGACTGTGTGTTTAGGGGAAGCAAACAGAGGTGGTGTTTACCTTCAGTGTTTGTCGCCCATTGTATTGAACTGTGAGATGTGGGCTCACACGAGGTGTGGAATCCACTTCCTTCCTCTCAATACATTTACAAAGGCCTTATTTTGTGTGACAAACAGTAAGGCAAACAGAAAAGGGTACCTGCTATTGAAAAGATTACTCCACAGCACACCTAGTGGCAAAATATTGACATTGACGCCCATGCAGGCAGCAATCTTTTGCTGTCAATGGACAAAAAAAAATGATAACAGCCGTTCAGCCTTAATACAGGTTGTCTGAGGTAGGGTTGAGCTACACCCTTGCACCTCCTCTTTTCTCAGGCATTAAAAATGTTATCCCTCGACATTTGCCCGTTAGACTTTGCTCCGTTTTTCTTTGTTTGTTTGATTTATGTCAGATTTCTGATTAATAAATGTGGCATACATGAAACAGGATAGGAAGCAGTCTTGCCCACACATAAAAGATTTTGGAGACACAGATTAAATGAAATGCAGGGAAAAAGTATACCCTCGTGCTACAAACATAAGCTGAGGGATTTCCCTCCTGGAAAAGCAAGTTAGCCAGCCCACATGAAGCTAAAAGCCAAAAATGACTTGTGGTTAGCTGTGTAGGGTAGGTAGGAGCATTCGTTTTGTCTGGTGGGTGGAGCACAGAGGAAAAAGTGAAGGAGAGAGAGCTGGTTTCGAACCCTCCAGCTCTGTGTGGTGTCTTTTTTTCTTTGCATGTTCTGCGTGCAAAGGTTTCCTTCCACAGTCCAAAGACATGCATGTTTGTTAATTGGTGACTGTACACTGGTTGCCTGTCTCTTATGTAATAGGCTGGTGCCTCTCGCCAGATGACACCTGGGATACACTCTAGCCCCCATCCCCCCCACCCCCAGAGACCCGAAATTCTCTAAATTTCTGGCAAATACTTGCTGCAGCTTTACGTTTTGTTTCTTTTACTTGCAAAACTGCCGCACTACGTACTGTTACATATGTGTGTGCAGTCATAATGATCACTGCTGTGCTCACAGTGACATGTATTACTCATGCTCTTCTTTTCCCCAGGCAGACGACCCTTGCAGTCTACCTCTTGTCTCTGGTGGGGATGATCGTTTATGCTGCTACACTCAGCCTGGGACACCTCTGGGTGGTTTTCATCACTGCTGGAGTACTTGGGTATTCTTTTATTGTTTCTTCTAACATTTTGGTTTTTTGTTGTTGTTTTTTTACACAAGTAATGTCATTAAAGGACTTTATTTCTACTCATTTACTACTTTGATTCTACTTCAGAACACCTTTATTTCTGTGAATCGAGAGAGAACAAACCGCCCCTCATGAATATAAAAATTTTGATAGATACTGTGGATCTGTAAAAAAAACAAAAAACCCAAAAATAACAAAATATGGAATGTATCCGTAGTAGACAAGTGAGTGGGCTATTGTATTTGTACATTTTAAAAGTATGTATAAAAGTATGTGTGCACACTTTCGATTCAGCCGTTAAACCATGCAGAAATCTTCCGTCATGTCCTAAATTCTGCTTCTGGTCATTTCCCTTGGCCCGGTACCTCTGTTGACATTTGCAATAATAATTTACAGCCCTGGTTGTTTCAGCTTCTACAAACATGTAGACCCTACAAAGTTTAGACAAAGGCCTGCATTTGCACCTAAACTCATGAGAAAAGGAAAAATGTCCTTATGTAAATACATAAATATGTGCATATATGTGCATTAGTTTAACTTAACTGAAATGTGTTTTATCAAGAAAACCCCCTCGCAGTGATGTTTTCCTGGAAGCCCATGCTGCAGAGCAAAACAAAGCAAAACAAAAAAAATAGAGACAGCGAGAGTATGTCATATAGTAATAATGTTGCAGGATTATTTCAGATCACAAAAATAAAAATACATAACCTCTATGAACTGGGAAAACCAAACCATTTAAATGTTTATGGGGGAAATCATCTACTAGGTTTCCTCTGGGTTGCCTCTCTCTTCTTGGAATTAAAAAACAATCTTGTTCATCCAGTTTAACCTTTATGTGGCTGTGAAATGATTACACCCTCAGCAGCACACAGTGATCTTCCAAATTGGAATTCCTTTCCTCTGGAAGTACATCTGCATGATCTATGGCAGACATAACTTTAGCCTTGTTTTTTTTAAACAGGATTTTTTTAAAGAAATGTGTTTGACATTAAAGGTCAGCGCGTCTGCTGCTTTGTAGTCTCCGTATCATATTGACAGAAGAGAAGAAATGTGTCTGTCTACTGACTCAGACTGATGTGTTTTGCTATTGCAGCCATGTCAGAGGCTTTTGATTTGAGTTTCACTTGCTGTCACTTTAGTGGAAGAACAACACCCTGCTGTTGAATGAGAAAAAGAATCTGATGTGACTGGACTGCTTTGAAAAACCTGCTGTTCCTGTATAAATTCTCCAGTGTTATTAACTTGAGGCAACATGAGTGTTGATTTCCTGGAAGAACAATCAAATGTTGTAGGTACAAAGTGTCCATGCACTTGTCAGCTAACATGATAAGGGGCATTTTATTGAACGGAGCAGGTGTCCTGTTTACGCATTTACACGTATAAAACTGTAGCAAAAAAGCGAGCAGCAATTAAATAAACTCACAAATTCTTTTTTATCCCTTTTGTGGATCCTTGTGTCCAGGTTCTTCATGACGGGCTACCTGCCACTGGGCTTTGAATTTGCAGTCGAACTGACATACCCAGAGTCAGAGGGAACGTCTTCTGGCCTCCTCAACTGCTCAGCACAGGTACAGATCAATGTTTTCAGTGTGATAGCAAAAAAGAAGAAAAGAACCAATGAAATGATGGATGTAAGCTGTGTTCCCTCCATGGAAAAAGTGAGTCATTCAGCCTGTTGCTCTGGAGGAATTGACTCACTATACTGTAAATGCAGGTTTTCACGGGAATTTTGGATATAAACAATAAAATGGGATTTTGTTGACGGCTGGCGTTGCTTTGGAATAACGTGCTTTTGTGGGGGGGTTTGGCATTATGAGGCAATTTTGACTTCCTTGTTTATATATTTATTTCGTAGTTTTGTTTATGCATTTGTAATGCCTGTTCATAAGCAGGCAAGACAGATTCTCTCAACATCACGGCAACTGTGCGTGATATATTTGCAAAAACTCAGTGTGTAGTTGAGCTTCCTTCATCTGGTGCATAAACATATTCGCCAGCTGCAGAAGATCCAAGATGCATGAAAATAAAAACCGAGTTCAAGGACGGGGTTTGCTCTTTATCCTTCCCGGGTGCGTGCAAGCGCTAGCTTTAATCCTAACTACCCCATGTTCTGCACCCACACACAGGTGTTCGGAATTATATTCACCATTTGCCAAGGCAAGATCATTGACAATTACGGCACGCTGGCAGGAAACATCTTCTTGTGTGTCTTTCTTCTGATAGGCACAATAATGACAGGTAAGACCTCTGTGACTGTGAAAAATACACAGTTTTGAGTCATAATAGAGTACTGATTTAATGTCACACATACAGAAATGCACAAGAATTGTCTTTGCTGTCACTTTATCCTGTTACGAGTTTACTAATACTCCTATGTAAGAATGTCACGTTCCTAGAAAGCAGGACTTAGTTATGGTGTAATTTGGAGGAATACTTGAGAACATAATGCTATTTTTTATTGCACTTTACACATAACAGACAAATTTGTCACCTCTTTACAAGAAGGCTGTCTGCAGCTCAGATAAAACAGAGTCTGCGGCTTGAGGTGGCATTCTGCGTCATTCTTCATCATCGCTAGGAAGAGATTTTCTTTGAAATTAGAGAACAACAAAGCTGTATACAACTAAACTGTTCAGAGGGAGGAGTGGTGAACATTTTCTTAAGCCCTGGAACCATTTAGTAAAGACAGTGCATAGCTCTACAGACACGCACTCGGCAGGGGTGTGTTTTCAGGTAATAAAGGTGATTTCAAAACCACTTAGGAGATTTTTCATGACCCATCGATGGGTTTAGCAGCAATGTTTAACTTTTTAAAAATGCCTTAACCTTTAATGACACTTCTTAAAGGTCAACAGACTGACTCACTAACTGCTTTTTGTTCATATGAGTAAACTTCTTGTTGTGGTCATGAAGTTTTAAAAGAAAAACAAAATGTTTGTAAAAAAACAAACAAACAAAAAAAAATCCGCCCTGCTCTCCGATTGGTGATAAACTGTCGTATGAACGTACATGAAGGCACCATTAGAAGGCAAGGCTGTGATTGTTTTTGTGAAATAGTCTCCTCCTTCCATGAAAATTGAAGTTAATTATTAAATTACAATCACGCTGTTTTTTTTAATAATTGCTTTTGACCGGAGTTTCTCAGCAGGCTTAGTTGTTTTTAGATTTGCATTGGTAGCCACACACTCTTTGAAAATAGTTAACAAGGTGTCTTAACTTGAATGCCACTATTAAGACTTGAACGTGTCTGTGCATAGGAGCCACCTACTGGATAGTCACTGTTATTACTTTGTTTCAATAAACTGTTTAACTTGTGTGAAGTAATACGATCCTGTTTTGCTTGTGTTCGTCTCTGTGTTTGCAGTGGAGGATCCATCAGCTAATGCAGACTTACCCTCTCTCTGTCTTTCTTTTTTTACAGCTTTAATCAAGTCTGATCTCAGGAGGCAAAATGCTAACCTGCAGGCCAAAGCAGCCGTAAGTTTTGAAGCAAGCCAAGGGTGTAGCGCTTTGTTTGTTTGTTGGGGATATGAAACAAATGCGGTGGTACTATGAAGTCAAATAGGCCTTTTCACGGAAGACATTTTGACATGTCAGTGTAGGAAAAGCATTTTATTCTTCATCCTTTGGCTAGTACCATGTACTGCAACAGATGCCATAAATAAAATATTTTAATAGTGTGTCAAAATGTCTACTGTGAAAATGATCCATGTGTTAAGTGTTTGTCTGTCGTGAGCGATAAGTCACCTGTGCATCCCGGGCTCCACAGAGGAGGACTGTTTTTTGCCTTTGTCTTCTGTGATCCTGCATGTCTGCATCAGTTTAGCTAAAAGACGCTGTTGAATATTCACTGACTCTGTTGGCACTCTGCACATTTAAATATTCTTATGTAAACTTTTATGGAACTTGTCAGCCGTTATGACTTTATGGTTGCGATTTTCTTCTGTTCTTAAGTCATTCTGTCACCATACATTTCTTTCTCTTTCTGGGTGGGTCTCCAAGATCTGTGGTGAAGTTGCTGATAAGTGCTTAAAGTTTAATTCCTCACATATATATAAATGTGTTTCAGTCTCTCAAGCCATCTTAAAAGGAGTCAAATTAAACTAATTTTTAGCTCAAGATTTTTATACTTGGACTCTACTAAGACTTCTTCTGATTGGCTGCCCCTCACAAATGGAGCATTTAAATAGCAGGTGTCTGTTTAAGATGACTATGTTATTATTAATATGAACACAGAGCCAAGCTTTGTGAAAACTGAGCACTTAGAACACAGTGAAGCCTGAGCTTTTTGTGTACATACTCCGGCCTCACTATTTGAAGCTGATTAGCACGAGCAACCACTAAACATATATGTGTGATCAGATTCTGGTGAACTTCACTCCAGACTGGAGCCCCACTCCTCTATAAACACTGAATGAGAAGTGATCAAAAGCATTTGTTTTAGGCGGAGAGGCACAAGTCAGGACAAGACTACGGAGCCACATCGCTAATCTCCGAGCAGCAGACTTCTTCTCAAGCCTGATCAATAAAACTTTTCTGCTTCCACAAAAAAAATAAAAAATGAAAAAAAATCTCAAATCTTAGCTCATCATAAAGGTGCACAAAGGTAGGAGCACAAAGCAATCACCACACACTGCCACTGATCAAGAGCACCTGCTGTACACCCTTTTCACTGTTACACCTGTTTTACTGTCTCTATGTGTTTCTGAGGATCGTGCAAAAGAAATCATAATTACACAATCATGAAAATCATGTGATTTTTGATTCTTCCCCATGAAGCCCTGCTACTGATTTTCTCAGTAGCAGTTCTACTAAAATCAGCTAAAGTCACTTAAGGACAATTAAGTCAGCTGGGGGTAATCATTAACCCCTGCATGAACCTGTTGATTCCAAAACACTTCCTCACATTGGATTACAGCTACTTCTAACTATCCTATTTTTGAACAGCTGACTGGCTTAAACTTTCCTCATAAATGCGAATGGCACTTCCATATAGAAATAAAACAGCGCGGCTTATCACAGTAGGAAATCAAGAACGAGATCATACAGCTCATCATGCTGTGTGATTCACTTTAGTGTTCTTGTGTTTTAGGAGGCCAGTGTGTGAAGTTGCTGCCCGCGGCATGGCTTTGATTGGATTTGAATCACAGCGTAGTGTTTGTGATTTTTCAGATGAAGTCAGCGCGGTACTGCTAATTTTCCTGTTCTTGCCTGTTGTTGCCTTTGCTTGCTTACAGCGCTGTCCTATATCCTACTAATACCACCAGAGATTTCATCTAGTTAAAAGTATGGACGCTCAACATGAATGGAATAAAGTCCTTGCTAGTTGGATCTTTACTTAATCCTTTTTTTCACTCCATCTTTGCTTTAGTTATTTAAAACGATGAACATGTAATGTATGTGAAAAGAAATTAAAAATGACATTATAGCAATAACCAACATTAAGCTGATTACAGTCTTTAACAATAAGAAAATGTTGTTAACTACTACAGGGAGTGCAGAATTATTAGGCAAGTTGTATTTTTGAGGAATAATTTTATTATTGAACAACAACCATGTTCTCAATGAACCCAAAAAACTCATTAATATCAAAGCTGAATGTTTTTGGAAGTAGTTTTTAGTTTGTTTTTAGTTTTAGCTATTTTAGGGGGATATCTGTGTGTGCAGGTGACTATTACTGTGCATAATTATTAGGCAACGTAACAAAAAACAAATATATACCCATTTCAATTATTTATTTTTACCAGTGAAACCAATATAACATCTCCACATTCACAAATATACATTTCTGACATTCAAAAACAAAACAAAAACAAATCAGCGACCAATATAGCCACCTTTCTTTGCAAGGACACTCAAAAGCCTGCCATCCATGGATTCTGGCAGTGTTTTGATCTGTTCACCATCAACATTGCGTGCAGCAGCAACCACAGCCTCCCAGACACTGTTCAGAGAGGTGTACTGTTTTCCCTCCTTGTAAATCTCACATTTGATGATGGACCACAGGTTCTCAATGGGGTTCAGATCAGGTGAACAAGGTGGCCATGTCATTAGTTTTTCTTCTTTTATACCCTTTCTTGCCAGCCACGCTGTGGAGTACTTGGACGCGTGTGATGGAGCATTGTCCTGCATGAAAATCATGTTTTTCTTGAAGGATGCAGACTTCTTCCTGTACCACTGCTTGAAGAAGGTGTCTTCCAGAAACTGGCAGTAGGACTGGGAGTTGAGCTTGACTCCATCCTCAACCCGAAAAGGCCCCACAAGCTCATCTTTGATGATACCAGCCCAAACCAGTACTCTACCTCCACCTTGCTGGCGTCTGAGTCGGACTGGAGCTCTCTGCCCTTTACCAATCCAGCCACGGGCCCATCCATCTGGCCCATCAAGACTCACTCTCATTTCATCAGTCCATAAAGCCTTAGAAAAACCAGTCTTGAGATATTTCTTGGCCCAGTCTTGACGTTTCAGCTTGTGTGTCTTGTTCAGTGGTGGTCGTCTTTCAGCCTTTCTTACCTTGGCCATGTCTCTGAGTATTGCACACCTTGTGCTTTTGGGCACTCCAGTGATGTTGCAGCTCTGAAATATGGCCAAACTGGTGGCAAGTGGCATCTTGGCAGCTGCACGCTTGACTTTTCTCAGTTCATGGGCAGTTATTTTGCGCCTTGGTTTTTCCACACGCTTCTGGCGACCTTGTTGACTATTTTGAATGAAACGCTTGATTGTTCGATGATCACGCTTCAGAAGCTTTGCACTCACTATTTTTGACTTTTCTGAGCCTGTCAAGTCCTTCTTTTGACCCATTTTGTCAAAGGAAAGGACGTGGCCTAATAATTATGCACACCTGATATAGGGTGTTGATGTCATTAGACCACACCCCTTCTCATTACAGAGATGCACATCACCTAATATGCTTAATTGGTAGTAGGCTTTCGAGCCTATACAGCTTGGAGTAAGACAACATGCATGAAGAGGATGATGTGGACAAAATACTCATTTGCCTAATAATTCTGCACTCCCTGTATCTTTCATCTTCATAACTGATCTTCTGCCTTTCTTTAAGAGAAAATCAAACCTGTGAAGGTTTTTTTTTTTGTATTAAATCTTTTCTACTGATTTAACAGTTGCATCGTTTTTGCCTCCCAGTACGTTGTGATTGTGGCGAAAAACTTTCAGACATTGATTTTTGCAGTTGCATGTAAAGTGTACACTGGATTGAGGCGCACTTTCTGCTGCTGTTTGTGCAGTGCCATGAGGATTTTCTTTCCCTTTTTTGCCCTGCAGACACATAATTTTATCTTTAAGTTTTCTTGATCTTTGAGAGTATTTCTTGATTTCCACAGCTGGTTTTTTACTGTTGGTTTCCAGTGAAATTTGCTCTCATTTATGATAATAGTGTTCAGTCAGCTTCATCTTTGACTCGAGTGTCACAAAGGTTTTGAAGAGTCAGATGGTTTACGGCTCTTGAACCTATCTTATCTGTTAATTAAGGTTCATTTTACAAGTAAGGAATGTGATAAAACCTTTGCACGTGGCCCAATCATAGATTGTTTTCTACAGTACATATAAGGGTAAACAAAAAAGAAAATTAACACTTGAAGCGTCTCATCTTTTGCCTTTCTGTCCTTTGTTGTGTATTAACACAACAAAGGACAGAAAGGTGAAACATTTATATTTATTTATATTCACTGACATTTTTGCAGTGCTTAGATATGCTCTAACACATAGCACAACTCTTTTCTTTCACATTTAACAAATTCAGCTATATATAGGCTAATTTATCTGGCTTAGGGTGTTTCTTTACATAGTGTGTATGAATATGCGCATAAGCTATCATTACGTTTAGCTGAGCTTCAAGACACTACCGTGACCTGGATGACTGAGAATGTACACAGATGTGTCAGGCTAAAGTTTGTCATGACTCCAGAGACTCTTTTGGTGGAAGCTAGCCCAAACAGACTAAAGTCTACAGAGACAAACTGTGTTTTTTGTGTTGAAGGCATTAAAAAAAACCTACTGATCTGACCCATCTCTTTTGATTTCCAGGATTCTTCCGAGTGGCACAATGGAAGCCTGAGTGCATCTTCTGTTATCATCGAAGCCAAGCTTTAGACACAAACACACTAACAAGCCTCAAAAATGACCGTGATCTCATCCCTGTTATAGTGCAAAGGAAGCCTTTAGATCAACTTGATGGCTAAAAAAAGCTCTTTGATCTGTATAATTACATGAATGAAAATAATGTCACTAATCAGAAATATTTTTGTAATATTTAAATATAAATGTTATGAATGAATCTGCGAGACAAATCTGAGAAACTTTTGTGCATCAACAGTTTTATTGGTATAGTGCACTGCTGATTATGTATACGATGAAAAATCTTTTTTTCACTGTATGCAATATGTAAATACAGTGTAGGATTTCTAGAAATTTTAGGGAGAGATTTTTTTTTATGAAATTAGGGAACTATTTATTTAGAATTCAGGGAAAGATTTAGAAAGGTTCTCTAATCCATAGCTTCTACTGTGAGGGAAGAACAGGAAAAATATGATGAATTAAGGTTGTGTAGTATTTTTGTAACAATCTTGTTTTACTTTAACATGAAATAAAAGCATTGCATAAACATTTTGATTCATTTGTTTTTTCCTCATGCTTGTTGCATGCAGAAACACAGTGTGCTCACCGTTACAGCATAACTCAAACACAAATGCACCACACCCATCACAGGCCTGAGAGTAGAGACATGCAGTATTGTTACTGTTACACAGTTTTAGTGTTTAAATCATTTTTAAATGGAGGCATCTGACTAGACCCAAATTCGTTCTGCAGTTTCACAAAGATCTCATCAAAATACAGCCGGAGCCAGAAGTAAAGTACTCGTCTAAATGACAAGAATGACCCAAGAAGACTTTTTGTCGTAGCCTTTATCTCCACATTGTGACATCAGTCTGGCATTACAATAACGGGAATAAGACACGGAGATAGCCTAAGTTGATAGAGGAGCTGGTGCCATTCATGTGAAACTAACTGCCACGTAAAAACTGATAGTAATGAATCTGCTATTGAAATGTGTCATTCTGCTATCTGGATCCTGTGAACTGATAACACGGTACTGAGTTGTGTTTAAAGATAAACACATTACTGTCTTACAGTACACAAATCTACACGCACACGCTGGGACTATGGTTCCCCAGGAACTATAGTCTAAGTTGCTGACGAGAAGATGAAGTCATATGTGGGTTTTAACTTATCTTGGATAAATCAAACAGCACATGGCAGAGCCCAGCATTCTTCCTGGTCTGATCTAAACCGAGACACTGTTTGAAAATTGCAATTCAAACGTAAAAGGCTGCTATGATAAAAGGTGGCAGGTACAAATGATTCCAAATGCAAAATGTCTGTGAAGGTTCTCAGTCATCCAGGTCATCGTAGTCAAAGGAGCTTGCAAAGAAAAGCGTCTGGACTTCTTTAAGTTACTTGAAGACGTTTCACCTCTCATCCGAGAAGCTTCTTCAGTTCTAAGGTCAAATGGTGGGGAGTCCCAGATTTAAATTCCTTTTGCATTTAAATTCCAAATGCAAAAGCATGATGTTTTTCTGTCCTTCAGTGAAACAGGGAAGCACATCATACCCATCTGTTTGCTCTGATGAATATAGGATTCAACTGGATCACAGATTGCCATTGTTTATCCAAATTCCACTTTACAAATATACATGCAAGGCTTTGTGTACCTCATTCGACCACACGGTGGTAGCAGTGTTACATAAAGACAGGCACAGGATCGTCTGGGGGGGAGCAAAAAGAGAATTCATTTACATTTTGGGGGCTTACTGATTGCAATGAAATTAACTTTAAAAGTGTCTGGTGCAGATTAACCTGACAATATTTATCTTATGCATAAAGCAAGATGACAATGGTGAACTTCTCATTGGCATGAAGAGATAACTGGCCTCTGAGCAGTTTTGTTATGAGATCATCCTGACTTAAGGCCAGTACTGAGAGAGCCGTTCTTGGATGATCTCATTGTTCTCTAGTTAGCCTGTGACTGATCCTTTGGCACAGACATGTTTCTAGATTTTGAGTCATGGGTTTTTCATGGTGCTACAGGTTCATCAGCTTATAAATATGTGGAAATACTACTGAGCAGTAGTATATCAGTTCTGCTGTCACTCACTCCCCAGCAAGGCTGCTTTTAAGATTTTATCAAATTTGTCAAGAAGAGAAGCTGTAGAGAGAATTTTTGCCATGTACCACACAGTAGACACACAACTAGGAGTTTTATTAATGTGGAATACATGAACCGCATGCAGAAAGGTCACAAAAGCATGAGGACAGGCAGGGTGTGACCTCTGTCTCACTAGGGAAACTCCTGCCCACCCACGTGTAGAAATGGATGTTTGAATAAGGCCCCTTGTACCAGTATGACATTTCAGAGCTGCTTGGAAGAACTTACTGTACATGCAGGAGGAAGGTTGGGTCACTTGTTTCTTACCGAGTGCTTCTGCTTGTCTTTTGTCACTTCTTTAGTTGCTTTAGTTTTCTCCTCTAAATACCAACAAGTGTGTGTCTCAGTGGATTGAAGTTGCATGGAGGTAGAAACATTTTTTCTTCTTACCAGTTCATAAAACAGGGCCTGTCACAGTTGGAAAACCGCAACACTGTATTGGGTGAGCTAAGATATGTAATTTTATACTGGGTTATAAATAACAGGTGTGACATTGCGGAGCTGAAATAAACCAGGTGAACATTTTTTAGGTTCCTGGGGCTCAGTATCATAGAGACGGTTGTTAGACATCTCCACTCTGGCACAGAAAACTTCTGAAAGAATCTATACAAGGCTGAATTTCCAGGCCTTTCTGACTGGTAAATAGGTGCAACAGACAAATATCTGAAGAGTCTGTAGTGGGAGATTAAAACCACCCTGATCACCATTGGCACCCATCTACCAAGCAGTGTAGATGCAGTTTATATGTATTTGCGTAAATGCATTTTTGTTATACAACAGTATATTGCATAGTGGTAAATGCTCTCCTGGATCTCTCTAAATGTTATTTAAAAATAAGCCTGAAAAAAGAAGCCAACTGGACTTTTTTAAGTTTGTAAAGACATTTCACCTCTCATCCATGAGGCTATTTCAATTCTAAAAACAAACGGTGGAGAGTCTCAGATACCTTGACCTGGATGAATGAGAATGTAGGAAATTGCTCAGAACAACCCAACAGACCAACACTTTTGTGCAGCACCCATCCAGCCTCTTATCCAGTTCAGGACCACTGGAGGCTAGAGTGCTGGAGCCTATTCCAGCTGTCACAAGGTCTGAACAGGGTGCACCTTGGACAGGTCACCATCTATGAAAGGGCACAGAGAGAAAGACAACCGTTCAAACTCATGGCCAATTTAGAATCAAACATTAACTAAACACGCCTGTGAGGGGATGCCAAAGTACTCGGAGAGAACCCACGCAGGCATACGGAGAATTTGCAATAACTCCATACAGAAAGGACCCAGCCAGCCATTGGCTTCAAACCCAAAGACCTTCTTTGCCGTGGGGCAACCATGGCAACGAGCGACCAAATTTAGAAGTCACAATCACAGTCGACATTCCTTTTTTTCTAACAACAGATATCTTGTAATCTTATAGCTTTTAGAGATGCCAGCAGGCATTTCTCTTTTCAATAGAACTCATGCTAAACTAAGCTTACCGCTTTAGCTAGGCCTATACTTAAAACACACACACACATAAACACACACACACACACAGAGCATGGGCCAGGTTAGTGCTGGCCTCACACACGAGTGCTAGATCATGCTATCAAAGTCTCAACAAGGAAGTAAATCCTATCATCCAACAGCAATACTCATTTAAAACAGAGCCAACTCAAGATAAATGGCACCTTCCTGTTTTTCCCCCCTTGAGCCGTTGTTGTAACACACCTCATGGTGCATACCGTCATATGGCCCGCTCCTAGACATGCTGAAGTATGGCCTTGTGGAACTACAAAACTGCCAGTATTACCAGCATTACCACAGGATGGGTGATGGTGTACCTCACTCTGTGGCAAGATGATTTGTTTTGCAGTGCATGATGGTAAAGTGCGTCATTACCCCGAGAGTGCTAGCTCACAGATATTATCAGCTATCCACACCATGATCCATCCTGCACCCACAAAACCAAAAATACACAGTTTAAATTCTACACTATATTTAGCTTGTGCAGGAGAGGTAGCTGGAGGCAAGCATTCTGTAAGCAGTTGTTTATTTCAAATGAGGTTTAGGGACTAGATTGTAGGCCTGATCACAGCCGGTTAGAAACTTGAAATAAGCCATCAGTTTGCCAGTAACACGGCCGGTTAGCGTAAGAGTGCAGATAACCATCAGACTCACAAAGCATGGATCGGACAGAGAGATGTGGAGAGAGGAGGCCGCGGCGATCACGGCATGACACAGTGCCTCCTATTTGTCTTACCTTTTCAAACAGCAGCGGAGATTGATGTTGCTGGCCACATTTGACACACAGTAGTAAAGAGGGAGCGGTGTGGAGCCGAGCGCTGACACACGGGTGGAAAAAAGAAGGATAGACAAAAGTCAGAAAAAGAGAAATGAGAAAAACAGAGACAGGCCACTAAAACACAAGAAGGTCTAGCTGACAACAGGGATATCAAAACAATGGCAACAAAAAGACCTTGAGGAATCTTGAAACTTGGGAGATGAAAGTATTACCAGTACTGAAAGTGAAATTCAAGCAAGTGTGCTAAAGACTTTGTCATTCACAGATGGCCACTCTGCGTGTTTTGGAGAGGCTGCTCAGCGAGCACCTCATCCCTGCACATTCTGGAGAAATGTAACTCGCTCGCAGATGGACTGCAGAGAAGGGAGGTGCTGCTGTGAAGTCAAACTGTAAACTGAGTCCTGATATTTAACACTGGCCTGGCGCCAGCAAAGCAGCGCTTGGTACCACTGTTTTCTTCTTCTTCACTCCACAGAGAAGATAAAAAACAGTCTTGTTTGTCTTTGTTCAGTCATTTTTTTTACCCAATGTGAGCGTGTATGTGTGTGGCCTCCTCTAGTTGTTTAAAAACATGAGTGAGATTTTGTCTGTTTGAATGCTAATGAGTGTTGCTCACAGTAATATCCAAAACGTCTTGAGTGACTCAGACTTTCTTACAATTTTTTAAAGTGGTCTTGAGCAATAGTTCTGGTCTCCAGCCATGAGTGCAACACGGTGGAGGCTCTGTTGTGGTTTAGAGCTGCATTTCAGCCAGTGATTTTAGAGATCTTGTCAAAACTGATAAAATTATGAACACACAAAAGCATCACTGGATTTTGATTAAACACGCAGTACCACGTGGAAAGAGTCTGATTGCCAACAACTTCATTTTTCAGTGTGACAATGATGCCAATGCAGTAAAAGCACACCTGAACAGAAAAAGACAAAGCGAAACACAATCAGTCATGGATTGGCCTCCCCAGAACCCAGACCCCAGCCAAAATCCAAAGAAGACCTTTAAATGCCCATCAAGAAGCCTGAAGAACTATTCCTGAAGTCTATTTAAAAAAAGGGCAAGGAAATCTGCCAAAGATAGTTCAGGCCACATAGAAGAATTAAGCCAGTCCTATCAAATACGAAAGTCTGTTTTTGCCTTAAGTACAATATTTCCATTCATTTCAATAAATGAACCTAAATCTAGTGAAGTAGTTTATGCTCAGAAGTTGCCTCTGAAGGTATTCAGACTGGTATAGATGATTATTTTAGATGAAGACGACTTAAATTTCAGGCATACAGCCTTTATCAACACGGTCATTTTTTCCAGTAGACCTAGAACATTTACACAATCTTATTAAACATCCCTACTCTATAATTATCTGCAATTTTTCAATAACATCACATCATGGCGAGTTTTGTGTGGTCTGCTAAAGCACAAAAAACACTTGCCTTAAAAATTTCTGTCATGCAAAAAAGAAAAAAAATGGGCGTTTACACAGTGTGTTGTGGCTGTGTTGATTAGCTACTGCAGTTGGGGACTAATTTCTTCCAGTATTCCCCAAGGCTTATGTGTTGTTTTAATTTTATTGTACATGGGAGAAATGGCTCAGTGGATATAAAAATGGAAAAATCACTTAATTTTCCTCCACAACTCAGCTACTGTTTTGGCTTTTAGAGCTCACCCCTCCGCCTACACAGTCGTTCGCAGACTTGGTCGCCATTAAACGCTTTATGTTTGTGGGCATGTAGAGGTGACGGTCCCACCAAATCCTGTCACTGACACATTGACAAACAGTCTTGTTAGACACGTGGAACATTTTCTACTGTAAAGCACACATTTTGTGACAAGCGGGGTATTCATGCAAAGGCTTGCAGCAAACGCTCTTTGATTTACCTTTAACGTTTCCTCTAAGGGGCCTGGGTCATAACTCTGAGAAGAGGTTGCTCTGGCGCTTCAGGTTTCAAAGCTGGCAGGCTGATTAGAGCGTGCAAGGTTTGTGAGCATTGGCACTAACGCACAGCACCAGGCTTTGAGGCTCAAGATTAACCTGCACAGTAGTTAAATAAACACACATCCACGCATGGCCGCATGAATGGACGTTTCATCACCGCTCGCTACGTTTCCGTGATAGTACTGGACTCGACTGTACTCCATGATGCAATTAAAAATAACAGTCAAGCGCAAAACCATATGTGAAATGCTGACCTGCAGGGAGGTATATGGGTGCAATGTACCTTCACTTTTTCACTTTTGGAGGGTTTCCATACCTTTTTTCAACCGTGTGATTTGGTTTAGATGGTGAGGTTGTTTGCTGCTTCCTCTGATCAAGTCCAGGATTGAGAACCATGGTCCAAGTAAAATTACCTCAAGACCAAAATGGCTTGACCCCAGCATGTCTGTGTGTGTGTGTGTGTGTGTGTGTGTGTGTGTGTGTGTGTGTGTGTGTGTGTGTGTGTGTATGAGAGAGAGAGTTAGAAAATCAGGGATAGAGTGGGGGTTGGCTTTCAGACAACTGCAGGACAGGGGCTTAGTGGGGGTGTAAGGTAAACCCCTGTGGCAGCAGGTCATGTTAAAACAGCATAGACAAGGGGGGTGGAGGGGCAGGGGACTTGTGTTTGTATACAGGGAACCCCGGGCAGCTCAGTAAAAAGAGCTTTATTATTTAGGCCTCTGCCAAGCAGAGATCAGGGTGGAAAATGCACAGGATCCCCGGCGCCAAGTCCCTTGCTCTCGGAAAATCCGCCCCAGAAGCGTCTAAGCGTAGGGCCTGGATTTAATCACCCAATGCAGCATTTGTCCTCAGTCTGGAGGGAAAAAAAGTTACAATCAGTCTACATCTATATGACCCTCAACCTTTTCTCTTAAAAGACACATTTTCTGCCATGTGTAGTTTTAATTTGGGGTCCAAAGAGGGAAATAAACTGCTGAAATAACTTAATGTAACATGTTCTGCAACTCCATGCTTGTTGATAAGGTATATAGCTTGATAAGGCACTTTTTAAAGTGGCAAATAATATTATTTTCCTGACATCTGTAATTATACTTTCCAGAAACAACAGCACTGCAAAAAACAGAGTTATTAGTTAGGTCTGAATTCAACAGATAAGCCTCAAGCTAAACATTCTGGTTGTTGCTGTCTTTGCACTGGGAGTGAGATCTGACTGTAAATTGTGCACACTCATACCCACAAATCCTCTCCTGCTTATCATTTTATTCATTCTAAATGGGACCATGATTTATGAATTGAAATTAATGTTTGTACTGAAGAAAAATTCAATTAAGCAAATAAGTCCATATCGTCATTAGGTAGGTGTTTTCTGAGGTCATAAATTGAGTGAAAACTCAGTCATAAACTTCTATTCAAGTAGCCTCCTTTCCAGCCATACAGGTTTAAGGCATTTCGTTTAATATGCAGGCTAGGGTTTGAATCCAGTAAATCAGAAGGTAGTGCAATACTGGAAATGGGCAAAAAGCTCTGTCATAATGAAACAGTCACTGTTCCCGTTTACTCGTGGGCAAATCCAATAGTGCAGAGCTCCAGAGCCAAAGTGCTCATCACTGCAGAGATCCTGGACAGTTCACGCCATAAAATTCAATAAAAGCGATAAAACACACTGATAACACAGTCGGCAAATGGCTTTAGGTCTTAGCTCTTGTGGCTTGTTTGTCGATGGAAACTTCTGCACCCGTAATTTGGAGCTGTTATCAGAAAAACACAGTCTTTGGTTTATTATCTGGCATGTTTTTATAATTTTTTCCACATCTAAGTAGTTCGATTTTAAAGCTGAAAAAGTGTGGAAAAATAATATCTAAAAGCTCATTAAAGCCATTTCAAAGGTAGCAGTCAAGCACTGCGTCTGATTTCTGTGCTTGCTTCATAACACCACCATTTATTAGTGTTTTTAGCAGAAAAACCATCAGGACAAATGTGAGGATTGTTGAAGGAAATATTTTTCACCCACCCTGCCTACAGGCAAAGTTCTATCTGCTTCGAATCACCCACCTTGCATTTTCTGCCCAGAAAGGACAAGCTTGCTTGCTTTCCTTCCTATAAGCCAGCGGCAATGACCTCAGTTTTAATGAAGACCAGCAGGTGCCTGTTTTCTTCCCCTTCACCAAACAGTGCCACACACCCATAATTACTTCACTTTGCCTGCATGAAAACTGAAATTATCAGAACTGGACCAGTAATGCCTGAATATGTCCGAGGTGAATGTTGAAGATTCTGTGACAAACTCATTCAAGTTTACCTTTGCTCTGATTTGTAAGGTACGTGGATTGTATTACATCACATTTTTAGAGAGAATGGACTGTTGGAAAAGTTTGACATATTGTCCAGTCCTTGTTTCAACCTGTTGTATGCAACACATTGGATTTAATCACTGACATGTACAAGAAAGCAACAAGATAGTGATGGCCATGAAGCTCAAGAGGAGGTGGAATCCCCGGGGGGTTACAGTGGGTGACCCACCGTGGTGTTCTGGTATCTTTAGTTAATGTGTAATTAAGTGACAGTTTAATACAACACAAGCAGTTTAACACAAAATGATATCAAGTGAATTCATTTGTCATGCGCCCCAGTGTTTTTGAGTTTCATGTTATTTTGTTATTTCATCTGTATTCCAGTTTCTTTTCAGTTATCTAGTTATTCGGTCAGGCCTAGTTTGCAGCTTAGTTCATGGTTTATCAGGTTCCCCTTGTGTCATGTCTAGTTTCCTGTTTTATTTTGTAAAAGGTCTTGTGTTCTGTGTTCATGTTCTTAGTTGTACTCTCCCCTGTCCTGCCATTAGGTTCATGTATGTCAGCTGTTTGCCCTCGTGTGTTTCCTCTTCCCCTAATCACCTCCTGTGTACTTAAGTCCTCTGTTTTCAGTGTGTCATTGTCAGGTCGTCTGTTTTCCTCGCCACAGTCACGGTTACTGTCATAGTTAGCTTTCATAGTTTGTTCCCAGTTTAGGTTTCTGTTTAGTTATTGCTCTTGTGCTGCTCTCGTTCTCGTTTGTTTTATTCATGTTCATCAGCAACAATAAAAGGCTCGCTTTTTGTTTAAGTTCCCTCCCGTCTCCTCACTTGTGTTCGCACCTGGGTCCACCACACACACACCTCCGCACGGTCTGTCTCCACAAACCGTGACACAACTTTGAAGACGAATGTTGGCTATTTATAGTCTGCATCGCACTTTTTCCAAGTTTAGTAATTAGCAAGCGTCTGCATATAGGTCTGCATCTTCTATGCATACTATGGGCAATCATGTTAATTTGCTTGCTACCAAAGCAATCACAGATAAAGTTTTTGTATTTTTCAGTCTCTAATAACTTCAGTCTCAGATATAAGAAAGAGGACAGGAGAGGAAGACAAGATAATATCTTAAGCTATGATATGGAATGTAAATATGGTAAAATGCAATGTCCTAATCTCTGTTTACTATTTGGATCTGCACATGAAGTACACTTGATATTATCTTGTTTTAAAATCTCTGACAATAAAATGAAATAAGAATTTTTCCACTGGTGCAAACTCAGTCACCATTAGGAAAGGTCCTGAGTAGCAGCAGAAACATGAGGGAGACACCATTAAGTAATATATACATCTCTATATAAATATTCATATTAATATACACAATAGGAATATATACTAACTACCTCCATGATGTGAAAAAGTGCTTGTACCGAATGCAGTTTTTATCTTTTGCCCTCTATTGAAATTAAAGGTTGTTTTTGGTTTTTTTATAATGCTTCAAAATAACTCTACAAATACACGCCCAGATCAGGTGTCAATACTGCTTCTGTGAAACAGGCTTCTAGAAGAAGTTCAATTTGTAAAACGTGCCAATTCCACCTTTACACTAGCCTTATACTGGTTACCGGTTTGGACTGAAGTCATGATGGCTCATGTAACATCTGCTTATATATTGTAGTGTGCAGCTGTCCAAATCCACAAAGAGCGGTAAGGCTCTGAACCAGCAGCAGCACAGGTCAGCCGACCACAGCTTGTCCACAAGGAAAACAAATCTACTGGAGCTCACAATAGACAATATTATCCGACTTATTTCTAAGTGAGTCATTTAACCTCACTGCACTGCTGCAGCAAAACTTAGGGTTCCCCCACTTGCCAAATCCCACTCCCATCTTTTACATACAGTCTTTGGTTCCATAGTGTCTTTATATCTATAAGACCTGCTTCACAGCTCTCATTCTCCTCACAACCCATTGAGCTGAAGCATTTAACATTTAATCAGCTGCATGCACTTATATCTCCCGTTCCTTAAAAACCTGAATGTTTTCATAGGTATAAACAAAAAATAATCAATTGTGCTTTGGCATTTTTGTTTCTGATGAGTGAATGAAACCCTCAATTAAGAGTTCAGCTTTGGAGAAAGGTTTTAACCTGTCTACACTGGTGAATTTAGTGGGAGGTCACCTGCCAGGACCTTTGCTTTAAAATGCAATCATAAAAATCTTGCTTTCGCTCTCTTCCTCTGACTCCCGCACTAGCCTGAGAAAACACAGAGCCAAACACATTGTAGGTCTCTTTTTATACAACTACATCATGCTTCGCTGTTCCAATGCACTGCTGGCCACCACCGCCCATCGGCACGTGTTCAAAGAGAACATCTTACGCAAATATCACCTGCCATTAAAAAGAAATATATCGCCTCCACGTTAACTTTGATCCATCAAACAGATTGTGAGATCCCACGCAAACTCATTGTCATTGAACTGACAGTCGTCATCGTGGATGAAGATGTTCAAAAGTTAAGGCACAGAGAGTTATATTCCCAACACACCCTGTTTGTGATTCACCAAACAAACACAGCTGCTGTTGGCTGATCGCATACAGGCACCGATCCAGCCTTTACACTCTTGCACAGTACAGTAAGTACACAACTGAAAAAGCTCAGGGTAGCATTTTAGGATCTTTCAGGCCACTTTGCTTTGCTGTTTTACTGTCACAGATATCACTGAGCATCAATTGGCAGTGTTACTCTGAGTCTGCTGGATCTAAAAAATGCATTCATGGCAAAGAGAAAGTAGATCCTCAGGACATAATAAAAAATAATGTGGTCTTTAAAATTAGATCTTAAAATTGGGTAAATGCAACCTCAGATGAGTAACAACACATGTGATATTATACTGTGTCATTATTTATCAACAAAAATTAAGCCAAAATGTGGAAAATTTCTTACTGTATCCACAGGAATTGGGAAGAAGGAAAGAAGCAGCAAAGTCATACGAGTACACGTAGACACAATGTACTCGATTCATTGATAAACAGCAAGTGCTTGCACCTCTATACAAGCAGATCTTTTGGAAGTTTGCTGGTTTGGAGCGTTCAGGTGTGTGTTAATCCAGTGCCAAGCAGGAAAGACACCAGCAATGACCTTAATGAGAAAGAACATTCAAGACAGCTGCCGATCTTCACATGAATGGACACAGCACAGCAAATTCACCCCAAAGGTCAAAAAATGCAATTCTCAGAGAAACTGCAACGTGTAGCTAAAAGCTAACGTAAATGTGTCTTTAAGCTATGTGTCTGTGCACAGTGTAGTAAGAATGTGAGAATCTGCTCCAAATTTATTCTGCCTTTGGATAACATGTATGTAAATCAACTAAAAAAAAAACAGAAGATTTATTCATATGTCTTTAAGGAACCTGTTATTCTGCTGCTCCACGGTGCACACTCTTTCTAGTCTTTGATTTACTCCGTGTCAAAATCCTGCTGTTCAGTCATTCTCTGCCTCCCTCGGATCCTCTGTCTGCTTCTCATTTGTCCAGCTCACTACTGGACGAAACAGGTGTGTGAATCAGCATGCAGATCCCTGATTTGCTGGATCAGCTGTCTGTCTGTTTCCCTTATTGCCCTGCTGGCTGCACATTATGTAAACCCCTCATGTTTGAATTTTAATATGTTTGAAGAAGAAAATAAGTCATTTCTCTGGAAACAATTCCTTGGCAAGAAAAGGTCAACTGCAAATGTGATCATTGAGCGTGAAAAGGGAAGTTACATCACTGCTACAAAAAGCCAGCTGGGTGAATTATGAATTATGATCAATCATACTCAAAGACTTCCACAAAGCCTAGTGAATATGTAGCAGCAGCAGCAAGAGCTGGCTTCAGCAAAGTTAAGTCAACTACTGAACCCAGCACCTCTAAAGCTTCTGATTTGCTCAAAAGAAATATTCCCAGCAACCTTGTGTCTGGCTAGCATGCAAGGGGACCAAGTGTATTTCGGTTTGCTGCATTATATTTTTGGAAAGTGGGGGATGCATGTGTGCCTTCTTCTATCACTAAACACAACATAGGAGCTTAAAGGGTCAAACAAGCCCCTGGCAGCTCAGGTTTTATGGATAGACATACACTTTCCCTCAGTGCCAGTGAAGCTTTTATTCCCATCCCACACAGAAAATAGTCTTTGCTTGTGTCTGAGCCTTTTGTATTCCTTTCAAAACAGAAGTCATCATGCAAAAATGTGAAGTGATGCAACAAATGTTGTTCTTGGGGCAATACAAGCTGATAATGCATTGCATGCAGTTGGCTGCCCCCCCTTTGTGTTGCTGAGTTTGCTACAAGCGAAACTTAATCACAAGCTAAACGTGAGACTTTGTTAGTCCACGAGGGGAAGTTTGGTTACTTCATTAGTAAGAATCAAGAAGTGTGGTAGATAAAACATTTAGATAATGTGCACGGGCTACACGACATAGGTTTTCTAGCAGGCCAAAGGTCTCTCAGAGCCACTCTTTCACACACGAGCTGTGGTAAGCCATGCAGTGAGGAATTAGATGCTGAATGTCTTACTCAGGGAGACTTTGACATGTGGTGGCCAAGCTTTCAACCCTGCAATCAACAAATCAACAGCTGAGGTGATTTTTCAAAGTGCACCAAAAATTAAAAAGAAAGAAAGAAAAACAACAACAACAAAATAAAACAAAACAAAAAAGGAACTAAGTTGAAAGTAAAAAAGTTGTTCAGTTTTTATATTATAATTATTATTTCCACTCTTATTGGATAGCCCACCAACTGTACAAGGGCTCCTGGGCACATGCCCAGAATACCCATTGGATAATCGTAATAGGAAGCAGGTGATCTGTTGAAGGAAACAGCCACAAGAAGAAGTTAAATCCCTCTGTAGCTATTTTTTTACACTTTTGGACACCATCAGTCTCGAGATAAATAAAAAACGCCTTGCTAGTTTAAAGCTAATATTGGTGAAGAGATTTGCAAGGAAATAAGGGTTTTGCTTGAAACCTGTGAGACCTTTTGGTATAGGCTCTTCCAATTCCAGCTGTCCCAGTGAAAGGTAGTCTGAGAGAGACTCCGATCATCTTTAAGGTCTTTGTAATGACAAACCATTATAAAGACAAGGTTGCTAGTTTATAAAACACATAACAATAGCTTCCTTATAAGCATCATAATTAGCACATGATTTAAAACTCCAGTTCTTCATCAAATACTTCGACACGTTCCCGTTGTGCTGATTGTTGTATTTAGTTCTAATACACTGTGTCTGCATTCACACTCAAAACTGGTTATAAAAACCACACATTATGAAGTGGCTGCTACTTGCACTGAATCCTTGTGTCTGTTTTCGCAACAGCCCTAGAAAAACACTGCGCTGCCATCATCTCTCACTCTCCTCTCCACATCAAGCCCTAATGTGGACTGCTGGTGGCTTTTTCTCGCCATATGACTCTTATTAGTCTGATATGAAAACCTAGCTTCATCTCTATTCTCACAGTCGAGAGCTTTTCTCACCGTGTGATATTTCCAGCCTCCCGTTTGCAGCCTGCCTCAAATCAGCCACTGCCTACCACGCCACAAAAAGATTTATTTTGGATTTACAGTAGGGTGGGTTTCCACAACCCCAAAGTTCAGATAACAGCCGTTTGATAGTTTTAGCGTGACAACTGCATCTCATTTTTGTCTATAATTTAAACAGTAAACTGAGATTTTGGATCTCACTACACTCGAGCCGTTGCCCTTCTTTTCCAGATCACAATTACAATAACAACAGACCGAATGATCAATGACGGAATTGCATCATATCAGTATTTCCCATCGTGCTGCCATTAAACTGAATGACCTGCAGTTATTTTGAAGTCTTCGCTGCATTGGGTGCTGCTCAAGGAGCCATTGGGAGGGAGGTTTTTGGATAAGGTGTCCTTGCACTGTTAACACTTGAAGAAATCAAAGCCTCCTTTCCCCTTCCTGTGTGAAAACGCCCTGATGTTTTCAATTTCCTGGTGAGTGGTGGACTTTTGACTCCTTTTCACAATAGCTTTCTCTCTCACACACACACAAACACAAAGCCCTCCTCTAATGAAGGAATCTTGTGCACTAAGTTAAAGCATGTGGTGCTGCTAACATCTGTACAGTGTAAGAGTTCAAGATTAAGATCACCACATCATAGCTAGCAAATGACCAGTATGGTGAGTTACTATTTTCTACAATTCTAAGAATAATACTAAAAGAATAAAACAATAACAATAAAAATATGCTGTATCACTCTCAAAAGAACTATCTGAAAAGTGGGTAGACTTGGGGAGCTAACTTGTTAGTTTTAGCTAGCTAGCTTGGTTAGCAAGTTCCAGTGATATCGTAGTTTGTTAAATGAATGCTAATTCTGCATTCCAGATACTGGAGTTTGTTTTGCTTCTTACCAAGGTAGATAAAGCCAGGTATCACTGGCAGTACAGCATAATCCATGTTTTTTGTGCTTAAAAACACCGCAACAGCACATTCACGGATAGCATCGGGTCTGCGTAGAAGTATGAGTAACACCAAGGTGCCATGGCTTTTTTAGTGAGTCACAAATATAAAACAATGACAGTACAGATTAAAAGTTTTATTGTTGTTTATGTTCTCTGCCACCATCTTGGATTGTTGACTCGAGGTTTGTGGCGTTTCTCTGACGTTGCTTTTTAAAAAATCTAAATTGAGGGAGAGTTCCAGATTTGATTTGCGACTGCAACCTCACAAATTCCGACTTCTACTTTTTGTGGAATGCACCATAAATCTTTGTAGTAAAAAAAATCCCCCAGGATTTAAAACAAAAAACAAAAAAAAATATACCTGCTAGAAAAACTGTCAGCCATTTTCCTTGGTTACACCTTTGTTTGATTCAGTTTAACCTTTGTTTAACTCAATTCTACTACCTGTTTGGATTATAATAGCAAGTTTTACATTAAAACAAACAAACAAAGCAAAACGAAACAAAAAAACATCCGGTATAGATGCCACAGAAATTAGGTATCTCCTTTGGCACCTTGGTGTTACTTCTACTTTTCACTTTCTCTTTTTACCTGTCTAAATCACCACGGTGACTAAGGGTTTATAACTTTTTTGTTTCGTCCTTTTAAATGGGACTTTTGGGTGTTTGCCTCTTTGGTGTGGTTCATTTGTGCACATTTGAACATGGTATTCACACTCGAGTATAGACCCTCTTACCGAGTCAAAAATAGATTTTGAAAATAGAAATTTGTCACTCAAATTACTGTCATAACAATCATTCTTCAGGGTGTAGTGATACAGCGTGCCTCGTACTGTGTGTTCTTTTGTGCATGCAGACTGTTTTTACATTCACATAGAGCCAATAAAACATCATCTTCTTGTGGTTTTGCCTCATCCAGAACTTTAAATTATTAGCAGCAGGTTTTATCCCTCCTTTGCAGATTTTTATGTGCTTGACGCTGAGTTGAATTTTCTGTACCACAAGCTGTGCAGTCCACCCACGTCAGCTATACACTTTAATATCTAATCTGCATGGCTTTACAAGGACCATGTGGCTTTGTGGCTGCAGTTTCATATTTGTTAAGGTTGAAGCTGACCATTTGAAGTTGCCTATATATCTGGACCAGATGGGCTAGTGCCAGGCGTAGCAGTTGGACTTACTTAACTTATGTGCAATGTACAAGTGAGACATTTTAGAATGAAAATGATGGATGTGGTTTTTTTTCCTGCTGATGCTTTATGTGACAAGACTTCAAAGAAATAGGCGAGTACAGCTCGACAGCATCAGTCACAGTCACCCGAGGGAAAGTAACCTTTCTTTTCGCCTAGAGGTTGACATCTTCTCCTCTTACCTTGATTAAGATCAGAGGAAAATTCATTCTGATTCTGACAACAAAAGCATGTTTGGAGTATAAATGTGGGGGAAAAAGTGACTGCGGGGAGAAAAGTGATACTGAAAGGCGACCCCATGTGTGTGGTCTCCCCGTATCAGATGCCCTATAGAGAGACATGCACGCACCATGTTGATATTTAAAAGCCTTGGATGTTTGTTTAAAGTGAGTAATTGATATTTGCCACTGGAGGAATTTTCTCCAATTTGGCACAGAGTGTGAGAACAAGAAGAGTCCAGTTTGCCATGTCTGCCTGCTGTCGGCATGTGTTATGCTACGGGAAATATGCTGGCCCTGCTCCTCTCACTTCTTCGGAGTTCACTGCAACGGCAGCACCAGACCACACATACTGCCACTTTTATGGTTTTCGGCTGAGGATTCCTTCTGTTGCTGCCAAATTGCCTATTACTGAAACTTTCAATAAACAAGCAAAGAAATTTAATGCCTTTGTTTGGCTTGGAACTACAGCCGAACCACTTTAAGATCAGTTTAAGGACCCCAAAGAATGAACTATTTGAGAACTCAGAGATCTTAAATTGAAAATGAGGTCTTACTGGAAGACCCTGGAAGATTAGATTCCCATGAAACATTGCCTTCCTGAATTAATTTCTGAATACATCTTGTGGATGACTTGCTGCTTCAAAAACAATGCGCCTTTCCCGCCTGTTGAGAATCTGTTGATCACTGCTCCATTAAAAAGAACCGCCGGCGTTATTATGGCTTCTTTGATCTCAGCCTGTTTGACACCTTAAAACATGACATGAAAAAGTGCATCAAAGAGGCTTAGCCTCAGCAGGATTCCACCTCCGTTGTTGTTTTTGCCAGCATGGCGCTGCCTCAGAAAAGGGAGGATCTTTGCACTTTGTTTTGATTGTCGCTACTTACACCGCCAGCATCTCCCGTCATGCGCAAAATGGTGCTTGAATATCATTTTGATCATTTCATTCTTCTCCTTTCAGTGGCCCTCATTCATGCGTCAGTACAAAGTGTGGGCCTTAATCCTTTAATGAATGTCTTCTTCTGGGGCTTCACATGGCAGCACATTCCAACCCCGGGACAGTGAACATCTGGATGACTGCTGCAAAGGGTGTTTTATTTTATCCTGCATTGTCAAATGTTCATGTTTGAAAAGAACCGCTTTTTTTTCTTTTTCTTTTTCTTTGTGCATATCAGGGATGACATGAACTTGAAATGGAATGAATGGAGACACAAACGGAAGCCTGACAGGCGAGCAAAAGAGAGAAAATAAATCACCTGACGGACATCAGTTTAGCAAATCACTAAATTTCTGATCGTAAAAAAGCCACTCTGGAAACTTCCTTTTACTGCTGTTCTGGTTCTGAACTTACAAGACGTCTGACAGTTTCATTTGAGAGATTTGGTTTGATTAATGCAAACAGAGATGGAAAAAAAATATCAACATATTTTTCTCATGAATAATTGCTTTATGGACACAAGTGAGGCTAAAAGTGAAGGGTAAAAGTAATTTTTTTTTCCCATTGGAAACCAATTTACTCTCCAGCAGCTATAAATCAAGTTGGGGTCAGCCAGTCAATTTTTGCACATTTTTCTATTTTAGAAAATAATTTCATGCATTGCTAACAGCTCGAGGTTTGGGAATGTTTCATTTATTACTCATATCAAAAATACTCTTATTGGGAAAAGATCAATAAAAGTGTATAGTTTGTAATTCGGCACAGGACATTGGTACCTACTCTGTGTCCTGATGTGATCTTCTCTCATCGTGACACCCATTCAGGATTTTTATGTTCTCTTCCTAAACTCACAAGTGCAAAGCAAACAATGGTTGCCATAATCATCAGAGAGAGTGTATTTTCTTCATTCTTCTCATTCTTCCCAACACAGCAACCCTGAAATTAGTGGTCCTCCAAGTCATCGAATCTGTGAAAAACAGCTATTGCATCTCTATTTTTAAGCTCCCTTTACGATCCAGTTTACGATGCAGTTTGTGTCCATGACCTAAATTGCTGCTGCTGTTGCTGCTACTTGACCGTACAGAATTCTCTAGGGCTGAACATGAGAATAAAACTGCAATTAATTACATCATCCTCATGGGCTGAAAAGACCAGATAATTGTCCCCATCAGTGCAAAATTTCAGCCCAATAATAGCTCACCGGGAGGTGTTAGTAATGCCAAATAACACAATCACAGGCTTGCAAAGTCCACAGGGGCACTCATTTTTGTATTTGTTCAGTTTTATTTGAAGATAAGACTGTGGGAAATTCAGCATTCATGGAAAAAGGTTAGTAATAAAGCAATTAGCTGATGGCTTCTCCCATTGCCTGATCTCTGTCCTTTGTATATTTGCATATTTTCTTTTGGACAGATAAAGATTTATGTAATGAACTGTGGCTTTATTAAATGATGCTCTTCCATCATTGAGTAAAACTGTTTACAACTTAATAAAGACCTGTCCAGGGGCACCCCAACTCTTGCCCAGAAAATGAATGGATAAATGGAAGAACTTCATAAAGTCTGTATGTATATGAACTTTACAGTTCTTGTCTAATTTGACATAATTTTTCTCCCATTCCCATTCCTTAAGAATGGCTCTTTGAGAGTCACTCTTTCACTGAGACCATTTCTGATGACATTTGACGAAAAGTCAATGGATCAACCGAAAAGCTAGATAGATCTCCAAGGCTTTCCCTGGATTTATTTCTATTTCTTAAGGGCATGACTTTCAGATACTGTTCACTGCTGCAGACAGTTTTTTCTGGCCTTCCACTTTGATTTTTGTGCTCCACTTGTCCAGTGTTTTCATATTTCTTAAGGACAGACTGGACTCCGTGCTGAGATAGTTTTCAGCTAATAATTCTTTGGGAATCACCTGACACATAAGTAATATTTTATTCCTGTCAAACTCTGTTATTTTGGGCATTTTTGTAATTTCAGCTAAAAAAAATTGTAACAATGTGTTCATCCCAAAAAGTTGATTCAGTTCATCTGGACATTGTGTGTTCAGTGGAAGAAACATTTCGTCAATCCTCCAAGTGACTTCTTCAGTCTCAGCTGACTGCAGGTTTCCCCAACCTTATAAAAAGTATATGTGCATAATGTCTGTAACTAGCACCTCTGTTTAACAATGGGCAATAAGGTCAGTTTCATGATCATTAATGCAAATTAATTGATGATCATGAAACTGAAGTTACTGCCCATGATTAGTCAAAAATGCTATGTCCAGATGAGCAGAAACAAGTTTTAGGAATTACCTAAGTTAGGTACCTTTTTAAATGCTTGAAATATTAATAGGTCAGCCTTTGCACCATACTATAAAATCACAGATTCTAATTTTAAAGAAAAGATGCTAATGTTAAACAGAGTTAAACACTGTTCACGTTCAACCTGAACAGTTGGATCTATAAAAACATAAATAATGGCCATGAGAGTAGTGAATGCCTTTAATCTGAACTATTCGTTCTCAGGTGCACAGTGAATCCAAACCGGGCCAGACACTAAACTCCTACAGCTTCTGTAAAAGTCAGCGGTTTGAATTTGCTCTATCAAAATACTGTTTGGCTTCAGGCGTACCGCAGCGTGTATTTGCAGTCAAACAATAATGGCTCCAACAGAAGTACGTGCTCCATCTCTTCCGTTATCAATCTGTCATCCGCCTCTCATTGTCCTCCAGTCCAACCATGCCTTTACCAGTTAGCCATGCAGTCATTTTTTCCCCCTGTGAATTATTGCTTTACATTTACTATGTGGTATCTTAGAGGCTCTTGAGAGAGGAAGGCATCACTGGCTCATGGAAACTCACTGCAGAAGCCAAAAAGAAAGAAAGGGTTAGAGAAAGCAAGAGAGAGAGATACAAAGACAATTTTATGACAGACCAGGGAAGATTGCCTGTAGTTAGACATTTTAAGAACCATGTCTCCTAATCTTATAACAGCAGGTTTACAATCACTAGCTTTTACCCAGAGTGTTGCATATCCTCCCTAGGTTAGTTCATGAGCTATACAAATATGGAATAAGGAGCATATATTGGAAATGCAAACCTTTAGCTGCAGCAGAATTGTAAGGCTATGTTTTATGAGCACTAGAGGTAAAGGTAGCCCTTTGGCACTACGCTATGAAGTGAAAAAGTTCTTCGAGTTGACATCCACTAACATATGATTCAACACACTGGCACTGCACACTTACTGATGTCATGTTACTGAAAATATATCTTCCCTGCTTCTTCAGCCAAGCTGGGATCATCACTTGGGCCAATGTTTTCTTTGCCTTTTAGGCTTACAGCCAACATAATGCAGTCTGATGCCATTGAGTTGCTAGGCAGGAATCTTAATGACCTTCTATAATGGTATTCATTCTTGAGAAAAGACAGACAGAGCATCAAAGCAAAAAGGCCGTCTCTCTTGTATCTTACGGAATAAAGTTAAACCGCTGTCTTTTGTTTGTGTTATGTGTGTATTTTTTTGGTCTGTGTGTTAACAGCTACAGCCGTAACCCTGCTGCCTCCTGGACTGAAACCATATACAGCCTGAGCCACGAGAATGACCTCTGCTGATGAGTTTTGGGGTTTTTTGTTTTTTTTGTTCCTCCTGCATTCTCTATACTCCCACAGGGATGGCAACATTTAACTGGAAAATTAACAATGGGAAGATCAGCTTTCCTTATAATTAATTTCTGTGGCATTTTTATGTGCATGTACTTTGGGGACACTGGGTCACAGTTAGTAAAACTTAAAGGTAAGTGTAATAGTTTCAAGGTGCTCTGAAGTTTAAGGTTTTAAAAAAAAAGGCTGATCTAATCTTTGGAAATGTGATTTTTTTTTTTGGAAAATATTCTTTTAAAAGAGAAAGAGGGGGGAAAAAAGCTTTTCTAAATCTGAACTCATATTTACTTTTGCCTTCAGTTATCTGGGGATTTTATCTCCCACAAGCTTGAAATTGTAGATCTAAAACATTATGTGGAACAAATGGCATCCAGTGAAACATTTCAAGCCTGTGTGCCTATTATAGATGCAAAAAAAAAATAAAACAATTTCCCCAAAATCAGAGGAAAAATACAGGAGAATTTAAAATGTGGGATGTGGGCTTGATGGGTATTTGGAAGAAAAAATACAAGAAATAATGCAGTAAATCAAATATGAGATTTTAGATAAAGCATATCCAAGAAATGGGTCCAGTAAAAAAATGAATTTTTGGCTACCCGCTATGCTCCCTTTGTGATATCTGGCTGTAAACTCCTTTTTGTTTTTCATCTTTTAAAACTGCTGTTTAATGAATTTAATTTTTTATATGCTATGCTGTTCTGCTGTGCATCACAGGACCATATGCAGTAGTAAGTAATAAATGTGTTTACAGGTTTTTATCTGTAGATACAGCTTCACCTTTGCTGTTACCTAATCCTTATCTCAGGGGTTTTTATACAACTGCACTCCCTGCATTATTTCAGATAGCTGACATTTTGTTGTCTGTTTCTCCACAAGTTTCCATCACAGGATAAATATTTGTACATGATTTGTACACTACGAGTGAAATATAAGAAGCATGCTGATGGGACTTATGAGCCTCAAGAAAATATTTATAGCGCTGCAGAGAACGGTTAATGCTAATGGAGTTTGACACCCCTGTTATTATTGGTTCTTACTTCTGTTTGGGGGTTATTCAAACTCTCCCAAAGTGTAAAACTGATGTTCCTGTAAATGGGATATGTACAGTCATGTGAAAAAGAAGGTTTTCATATGACTTCATAGAGCCTGGTAAAACCCATTATTCAGCTCATTGTAGAGCCATCTTTAGAAGCAATAAACGAAAGTAATTATTTGCTGTATGATCCTATCAGTTTCTCACATTGCTGAGGAATTTGAATCCACTCTTGCTTCATTCCATTGAATTTTGTTGGCATTTATGCACAGCTGTGGTCCTGCCACTTCATTTTAGTCAGGTTGAGGTCTGGACTTTGACTGGGTCATTGCCACACCTTGATTCTGTTCTTTTTCAGTTAGTCTGTTGTAGATTTGCTGGTATCATGGTCACTTTTACACTAAAACAAACCCATGCACACACACACACACACAGACATGATAGAGGAGAGAGAGACCGCTAAGTAGGGATGGGAATTATCAATTATCCATATCACTTATCAGTTTGATTGCTAAATGATTCCAATTGGATTCTCATTGCCTCTGTTTTGGGAGTCATCACCATCGCTAAGAAGCATTTCAATGATATTACATTGATGCTAATTAATTGCATGCTGTGTGGTCAAATGCTTGTGCATGTTGGCGGTATTTCCCCTCTTTGTTGTGATCAGTGTTGGGGTCATTACTCCCACAAAAGTGATTCTACTGTAGCAACATGAACAGGTAGAAACTGAGGCTGCAGCCTGACTCATCCATTTGTTACCTATTGGAAGTTCAGGGTCTGGCTGCTGGGCTGAGGTTAGCATTCACTCAGCTTTATCATCACTCTGGGTTCTTGGCTAACTTAGCATGCTATCTGTGCAGGTGTTTACAAAGAACCGAAGTTCATGTTAGCAGCATAATGCAGTTGTTTCTGTTGTGGATGCAGTTTCCACTTCATATGCCATCATATTCTTGTCTTTTTGTGAAATAAGTATAAATAAAATATCCATATTCACACTGTAGACTGCACCAGTAATTTTCTCCTCTGGTACACAAACTGAAATCAGTGCAAGTGGAACCGATCCACAGGCATCTAGACTACAAATTCAAAGGAACTGAACCGCAGGAAACCAGTTATTGATTCCTATCCCTACTACTAAGTGGAGAGATACAGGCAGAAAATGGTGAGCCATAACAGCGAGGACAGAAGGACCATGACACAGTTGTTGTGAATTGGCACTATATAAACAAAAATCCTTTTACTGCAGTACACTAACTGAGGCCTGTAGAATCTGAAAATTTTTAGGGTTGTTTTTTTGCAGTATCTCAGATTACTGCATGGTCTGAACTTGGGGTGAATTTGCTGGAAAGTTCACTCCTAGGAAGATTAAATCATCTTATGACACACCTGAATGCTCCAGACCAGCAAACTGTCAAAGTTGTTGCTTTTATAAAGTTTACTTATATCATTGATGATCAGTTAATCAAGTGCAGTAAGAGTCTACTTCTGTTTTTCACTACTGACATAGCTAGACAGTAAAACCTTTGTTTTTCAAATGACTATAAGCCATGGAGCCAGTTAGTTGCAGTTACATTAGATACACTTTGGCATACCTAAAGTATACTGAATATCTCTGATAATGAAGAGCACTTTAAAGCACTGATTCTCATTAGAGTTCCAAAGTGAGAGCCAAATTTCCGCCACTCCACCCATAAAAAAAGGAGAAAAGAAACCATACCTGATTAAAATCTGATTAAAATAACCCCTTCAAAGTCTGCTGCACCACTTTCAGCCATGTACTATTTTTAGATTGCTCCCTGCAAGTCCCCTACTGAACATTTATATGTGCCCATTCCCAGGATTAACCTGGACTTTAAATTTCCACAGAGAGCAAACGTCAGCTTCTGTGTCAAACTGACCCAACGTTAATGTTCAAGATCGTCACTGGTGATCTAAGCCGTATCTCTAACCAGCAACCAAACCCAACTAAACAGCAGTTTTCAATTGAAGAGCCCTCAGTGTCCAAGCCCAAAGGTGACGTATTAGGTCAAGTACAAGTCCAGGAGTATAATCTGCTCACCTAGCTTGAGCCAATTTAAAATTCCACTTTCTTTAGTTTGTTTATCCAAATCAAAGAGTTGGCATTTAGTGAGCTTTAGACCTGCTGCTAGACATTTTTAATCTTTAAAGGACCAGCTGTATTCCTCTGCTTGACTCACGAATGGAATTTGTTGTATATCTTCCTATTTAATTTCTGGCAAGGAAGTGAAAATGCTCCCTCATAATATTCTAATATTTTGCACTTAATGATTGTTTAGAAGTGAAATAAGTTCTCAGTCTAAGTCTGTCTGTGTACGTGTGCGTGTGTGCGTGCGTGTGTGTGTGTGTGTGTGTGTGCATACTGTACAAAAGCCTTTACATAACCACCTGGAATGCATCCTGTACTTTCAGACTTGGCTTCATGTGACTAATAAGTGTGTGTGTGTGTGTGGGGGGGGGGGTCACAATAATATTTTTTTAATGTACCCCACGTTTTTCCAGGTAATGGCTATGAGCTTAAGATTAACATTTGATCTGATTTCAGCCAAAGAATCCTAACACAATTCAGATATAAATCTGTTCTCCAACCACATCTGTAGCTATACTTGATCATAATAGAGAGTCTTCAATTGATCTACCATATGAAGCTAACCAACAACATACCTGAACAACCTCCAAATTTCCCTAGTGTCTATTTTTAACTCAAAGTCCTGCTGGATGTACTTTTGCAAAAAGTGATTTTTGGGAACATATGGTACAATTTAGAGTTGGGCTCATAAAACAAGTGGAGGGCAACCAAGTGTCTCTCCAAAAGAATAAAAAAAAAAGTTGTAGTTAAGAACTCTCCTTGTAGCAAGGCCTGTTTGTCCATATGACGACAAAAAGAAAGAGCACGCTAAAATTTCAGATATCATGTGAGGGGGTTTAGACTATAGTGAGTAGAGAAAATGGGTAATTTCTCACAGGGTTATTCTCAAAGCAATGCATTAATCATGTGTCCTGTCACATAATCCTGTGCAGTTGACTTTTGTATACAGTAATAGATCTTTTCAGAAGATGAAAGCTGGAAGTGAAATTGTATTCCTCTTACTTTTCTTTGTTGTAAATTCTTGGCCTTGAGCTGTGATTAAATTGA
This sequence comes from Aulonocara sp. 'chitande type north' Nkhata Bay, assembly GCF_057382095.1. Taxonomy (NCBI): domain Eukaryota; kingdom Metazoa; phylum Chordata; class Actinopteri; order Cichliformes; family Cichlidae; genus Aulonocara; species Aulonocara sp. 'chitande type north' Nkhata Bay. The sequence goes on from NC_141358.1 coordinate 9,845,351, forward strand.
CAATTGCATGCTTGAGTTCATGTAAAATGCTTCAAGAGAAAGCATCCAAAAGGCTGACAATCCAAGAAAGCTAATTGAGAAGCCGAAATCAGAAGCAGTGCAGAAACAAAAAGATTTCGCTCTCCTTAAAAGAAAAAAAAGAGGGAAGAGAAAAAAAGTCCCCTCCACCTTTATTCTCGTAAATAAGAACCAGATGAGGGGCTATGCACCCCTGATCCCTCGAGGTAAACCAACTGCGCTCACGGGGAACAGCTACATGCTAATAAGCGCCCAGTGACACAGCTAGACAGCGAGGGGCCGTTACTGGGAGAAGAGACAAACCTGCTCTGCCACATTCACTATTTCTCAAGAAAAAGCTGGAGAGCAGTATTGCCAGATTACGCTCTTCCCAGCAGCTCTGGCACCGTGGAGCTGCAATTGTTAGTGTCTGAGGCTGAAGCTGCAACCTAATCTGGGATCTACTCCCAGATGCATTTGAATAGCTGTGATTGATCAACACGATTATGTAAGGCTGGCTTCATATTCTTTGATATCTTAACTCGTATTAACAAGATGACACATTTTTGACTCAAATGCATCGGTAAAACCACAGCATGTTTGCAGTCGATTGCCTCCAAGCACAGCAGGCTTCGTGTGAGGCCTAGCACTTGGAAGACAAGTTCAGACTTGGGATTAATTCGTGAAATAAATATGATGAATGTTGTTTGATGGTATTATTAAGCAAACTATCAGCAAAACCGCTAGACGCCTGACTGTCACAGATATCCAGGGTGTGTGGGACACCTTCCCGTGTTGGGAAATTTAGCACAGATACAGATTTTTATTTCTGACTCATGCTTTGGAGTTTGTGTGTTGGGGTGTGGTGAAAAGACTGAATTTCATGGCACTGGTTGGTTGGTTGCCTCTAGCTATAGTTTAAAAAGTTAAAATAAATCATTACTGCTTTTTTTCAGTCTGGGTTTATCTTATGTAAAATAACAGAGTGAAGCTCACTAATCAGCTCAGAAAACCCATTTTAAAATGAGGCACCGCTCTCCATTACTGTAGAGTTAGCCTGTAATTTTCTTTGTGTTTGATGGTTGACCTGTTGGCTAAATTGTTCATTAAAAAATGCTCGTGATTCAGCTCACTGTGCACTGCTCCCCCCTCCAGTGGGTGAAGGCTGAACCCCACATTAAAACATTATGTCATTAAAAGTAAAAAATGATAACAGATGTTGTTGCGACCCTGCCAAGAGAGCATATATTCAACTTAAAGCAATTTAGGCTGGTGAAACAGTTCAAACACTGAATTTTGCTCAATGAAAAGATGTGAAGACATTATCTCAAAAACATGTCTTGGACAAACCAAACTATTGTACAATAAACTAAAGATTAGGGGACTCTTTTCTGGAAATTCCCTAATACGCAGCATCATAAAGTCTTTTTTTAGGCATCTCTGGACTGAAAAGAAGATCTTCATTCTTTCTGTAGCAGCACTGATTTCTTATCAGATTGCTACGAATGAAGTAAAATATTAGCTAGAAGTAGACATTGCAGCTGTCAAGGGACCATAAACGAGTCAGATCCCAGGGTGTTTGCCTACATTTAAAGAACTGTTGAAAGACTATCTGAACAATCTGATGTAATCAAGGGAGACAAAGTGAAACTGTCCAGCCTAAAAAGCATATCAAACCCTGATCCAGATTAAGGAATTTTACTTTTACTAATCTTGCTGGAGGATGATAAATAGTAGTATCTTTAAAGTGCAATGGAAATGTTTCCTGGTGGCAGTCATAAATATCCAGACTGTCAACAACAACACATAACAGCTTTGGGACGTGAACAGTAAATCACGTAAAATGATGTAAAGTAAATGAATAGAAACGGAAAGTTTGATGGCTAATAGCACGTTCTGTGCTGTGAGGATACAGAAGTTAAAGCAACATTCTGGGCTACCACAAGCATCCGCTGACGTCAAAATGCACATGTTTATTTGAATATGCACCATGATTTAAACAAAAAACTTGAAAAACTGTCTTTCTCAGTAGTAGGCTGTAATAGGCTGTAATTTTATTTTATTTTTCTAAATCTAACAATAAATGTACCAAGTGCACAAACCAGGAATATAAATGGCCTCTGAATATTATAGTAGTTATAAAGGAGTCTTTGAGCTCACTTAATTACAAACTTACTCTGATGGTTGACAAAATAGGACTAAATACAGCTTTACTGCTTCCATAGAAATTTAAAAGGGTAAGTAGCACCCAGGTAATGCTAATTAAATGTACCTGATCAAACGATTATCAGTGTGTGAGCACATATATAAGAGCAGAAATACTGGCAGTTTGCAGGTCTGGAGAATTTATATGTGAACCATAGGGGGAAGGAGAAAAGACATCAGCAAACTTCCTTGAAAAAAAAAAAGGAGTTGTTACTGCCCTTCAGACTGGGAAGGGTTAAAGAGGTCATGAAACACTAAACATATAAAGGCTCATTTACACCATGTAACCCTGCTCTCAAAAACGGACATAGCTGGAACACCGTCTGTGAAGTTGGATTCAAGAAATAAGTTCTTGGTGTCCGGGGCTGGGCGCTCAGGTATGTGGCTACTGGGTGACCCCTCATCTGGGGCTCTCCTCAGCTCTTCCCAGGAGGGTGGCACGGATGCCCCTCTGGTGGTCCTCCTTGGGCTCTCGCACTCTGGGGCCTCTGGATATCTGGAGCCTGGATCTCCTCCATGCCTGCTTCATGCCCTGGGGGACAGGGCTATGGCTCTCTACATCCTCTAGCAGACCGTTACATGGGGAAACCTTTTGAATACAAGCGCGCTGATCCACACAGGTGTGCATACAGGTGTTCACTGTTCATAGACATAAACTACACCTTTACTGGCTGCTATTTCCAAGCACATTGTGCGCTGTCGGTCCTGCTTGCTGCACAACAACATTCAATATTTAGTATTTACTGCTGTTTACACTTAGCTAGATAAACGCGATGGTGTTTAGTATGTTGCTCTGGGTTTTTTTGCTTGTTTTCTCTTCTTTTTCTCTCAACAGGTGATCCAGGAGATTTTTTTTCTCTTCTCTTTTTAAGTGCCCCTTCTCACTGTCCCTCTTCCCTTCTGTTTTTCTTTTCCTTCATCTTTCTTTCTCCCTTTCCTATCCCTCAGTCATGTCTGTCCTGTCTGTAGCAACTGAAAATAAAATAAAATAAATAATAACAACAAAGGTCGATCAAATGGACCAATACGGCAAGGCTGTGATGATCCATTTGGGTATCCTTGTTGGTCTTCAGACAACAATTCTGACGGCTAAAGAACAAAATGGGACAGGCACAAGAAAAAGAAATAAGTGCTTAAAGTTAGTTTTAAAAACACGTTTAGTGCCATCCTCTGTCAGTACAGAACATGACGTCATGTGGTTGGTTGGTTGCGTCTAATAGCCTTACTGTAATTTATGTTAGCTAACTAGTGACAGAAGTGCTAACTCTGGGCTCCCCCTGTCTGCAACAATGATTTTTACATTAAGAAACTCTTAAGTTCAGCTAGCCAAACAACGTAGAGCCACTTACTGCTCAAGAGATTGACAGTGAAATTCAACAATATACCCTTGGTTTCTTAACTCTGGTTGTACCCTCTAAGACTGGGTATTAGTTTTAGTCTTGTTATTTTCCTGTTGAGTTCCTCTGAATTTTGTCACTAGTTAGCTAACATAAATTAATGTAAGTTTGTTAGCCACAACCAATACACCAAGCGCATGATGTCGCGTTCCCTACTGCAGAAGATGGCACTAAACACGTTTTTAAACTTATTTCCTAAATCCAACACCACTAATGGTTTTCCAGCTATGTCCGTTTTTGAGAGCAGGGCTCCATGATGTAAATGAGCCTTTATATTTTTTGTGTTTCATGTCCTCTTTAACACCATTTTCACATTCTTTGAAGTCTATCATTCTGCAGAGAAAAAGTGGGAAACATTCGCCACTCATGCCAATCTTTGCAGTGGATGTCTCAACTAATGCAAACCCAAGGTCTGACTCTGTAATGCTCAGAGAAACTGCAAAAACCCCAAGAGCTACATCTTAGACTCTGCGGGCCTCAGTTAGCATGTTAAATTTTCATGACAGCACAATTAGACAAAGACTGAACAAGTATGGCTTGTTTGGAAGTTTTGCCAGGGGAAAACCTCTTTCCTCTCAAAATAATATGACAGCACAGTTTATGTTTGCAAAGCTGCATCTGAACAAACCACAAGCCTTCCGGAACAATGTCCTTTGGACAGATTAGACCAAAACGGAGATGTTTGACTATAACACAGCACCACATTTTGTAAAAACCAAACACAGCATGTCAGCACAAACACCTCATAGCTGTCAATCACTGTGATGGAGGGAGGAGTGATGATTGAGGCTTATTATGGAGCCACAGGACCTGGGCACCTAGCAGTCATTGAGTCGACCACAAACTCCTCTGTACCCTAAAGTATTCTAAATGTGAGGTCATCTGTCTGACAACTAAAACAATAATTCGAGGCACATCAGCAAATATGAAAAAGACAAGAATCGAGACCTGAAATGCTGCCGTGGGACCTTAAGAGACCTGTGTATAAACCAGTGCTTAGAAATCTTAATTAACAGAAGCAATGCGGTAAAGAAGAGTGGGCCAAAATTCATTCAAAATGATGGGAGAAAATTAGAAATTCATTTAATTACTTAAAATACTTGCTGCTAAAGATGGTTAAACAAACTACTGAATTATATGGTGTACATAGAAACTTTCTTTTTCGCATGAATGTGTGTTTAGAAGTATTACATAAAGTATTTTCTCTTCTCTGAAAAACTGAAATTAGCTGTGCTAAGACCACAAACAAAACACCACACAGAGAAACTCAAAGCAGCGTGGAAAACTGGTTTAGAGCAGCATATCATTAATTATTCTGGTTAAGATCTGGCATGCACTTTTTTCAAAACAGATATTTATCTACAAAGTGAGCTGTTGCTTGACAGCTGGCAAGCTGGTTTACATTGTCTCGTTAAACAGTGAAGCTATTTGAGCGTGATACTGCAAAACATCACCACGTTAATATGTTTAGTAGCTTTACAGTTTACGTTTGGCAGCTCTATGTTTCTTGTTTAATGAATCCCATTTAAATGTGCCAATAAGTAAGTAGAAACATAAAACCCTAAAATTATTCACTTGAGAAACTAATTAAAATAGCTGCAAACGTTAGTTCGTATTCCATCGCTGGAAGTTTTAATAGTAAAACAATTGTTTTTAGGTCAGGATGGGGTTCTGGTTCCCATTATGCTGATTATGTTAGCGGTGCTGAAAAGATAAAATGAATGCAGCCCGTGTAATGAAAGAAACATGTTAGTTGCTTTTCTGGAGAAGTGGACCATCGGACAGCCCGCAGCCTGGCTACAAGGATGTTTGTTATTTGCCTTTTGCAAACATAACAAAGCACAGCTGATCAGCTCGGTTTACAACCACAGCGAAACCACGATTTAATTTTGAAGGGAATATAAAAGGGGTGAAGAACAGCGACAGGGGAAGAAGCTGTCTTATTTTGTATGTTTATACATACTAGTTGGCCATCTGGACAAATTAGATTATCTAAGCATTAAAGATTAGAGAAAGTGAACCAGCAACAGTTTGTTTAGAGAAATTTGATTTCAGTGGAAACACCCTCATAAACAAAAGACAAACGGTTTAGCTCTGTGAGGCCATTCTCATCAGGACACCAGTGATTGTGTTTGAGAGTGAAGCATGTCAACAGCAACTACTCGTGTGCTCTGTCGGTGCACGTATTGGGAACACGAGAGGGAACTGTCCATATCAGTTTTTGTTTACAGTGACGACAGGATGTGGCCCGAAAACTATGCTGTGTTTGTTTATAATATCCGAGTGACTTAGATTATAAATCCTACATGTTGTATGAATGTAAGCCAGCCCCCAAGTACAAAGTCCTCCGTGACACTACCGTGTCCTCTTACTGTGCTCAAAGACAAACCAAAGCATCACTCTCACACTGAAAGTTTTATATCATTTTGTTATGCCACATAACACACCGCTGATTATAAAAGACCAGCAAAAGTGGATGATCAGCCGGCTGATTTGTGAGATTGGGAGAGTCCTGCTGTTAGTAGAAGCCACAAGCATCCACTTCACTAAAGATGTTATTTGTAACATAAATCTGCTCTAAGAGCTCATAGTTTGTCCAATTCAGGGCTACTTGCTGACAAGGGACTGCTCAGAATTACTCCATAGTGTGTGTGTGTAGTTGTTCCTATGTTTTCATTTGACCAAGTCTTTGCTATGCAGCCCATTGACTGGTACACCAAGTGGATTCAACTAAAGTGAAATCAATTGAGAAGAAGTCTGTCGACTCACCACGGTCAGTGTCAATAGGCTCTTTTTATAGTTTCTAACAAATAAAATATAGCAATTAGTTCATTCTTCATTCAGAAATGATTACTAGAAACACATTATTAACACCAGGTTGGAACTCCTTTTGCCTTCAAAACTGCCTCAATTCTTCATGGAATAGATTCATCAAGGTGCTGGAAACATTCCTCAGGGATTTTAGTCCATATTGATATGATAGCCTGACACAGTTTCTGCACATCAGTGGTGTGAATCGCCTGCTTCACTACATTCCAAAGCAAATGTGCTCTATTGGATTGAGATCTGTGACTGTGGAGGCCATTCGAGTACAGTGAACTCATTGTCATGTTCAAGAAACCTTTTTGAGATGATTCGAGTGTTGTGACATGGTGCACTGCTGGGAGCAGCCATCTGAGGATGGGATAAATAGGATGGGACACCAAATCTGACCTTACTGCTTGAATGTTGTTGCATTATTATTGAGACCTGTCAATGGATTTCCAATCTTCCATTTTTAATATTTTGTGTGTTAATTGTCACATCTGGTGTGGTCTTTTGCTGCTGTAGCCCATCTGCTTGTTCAGAGATGCTCATCTGCACACTTTAATGAATCATTATTTAAGTTCCTGCCTACTTGAACAACTCTGGCCATTTTCCTCTGACCTCTGGCATCAACAAGGCCTTTTCATCCAGAAAGTTGCTGCTCACTGGATATTTTCTTGCTTTCTGATCATTCCCTGTAAACTCTAAACATGGTTGTGTAGAGAAATCCAAGCAGATCAGCAGTTTCTTCAGAGCCTCAGCCATGTGACTGGCTGATTCAGTATTTCCATTATCAAGCGGTTGAGCAGGTGTGCTTAATGAAGTGGTGAGTCTGTAAGTAGTTTTACAAAATCCTGTATGTTAGCCATATATTTAGGTTTTCAGTAGTATTGGCACCGTAGCACGATGGCTCCCTGCGGTTTGGGATGTGAGCGCTACAAATTAAAATGAAGCTTTACGTATACGGTACAAAACTTTCACGTATACGCATGCAGATACAAACTTCACATTGGGACCATAGGCGTGCTGTACATTTCTACACACGCACATTATGTTGGACATAGAGTGACTGTGGAGCGCTGCCAGCTGGAGGAATCAGAAGGTCCCGTGTAGATTAATGAGGAGACACAAACCAAGCATGTTTCTCATTGACTCTGTGGAGGAATTGCTCATCTTTGCTTCTCCTGGTTACTTGGAAACACGGAGGCCAAGGTATCTTGTTACTAATAGAAGAGTAATTACAGCGCTATTAGAGATTTACAATTTATACTTTCCAGTTTTGTTGTGTAATGTTGGCATTAAGCAACAGTCCAAGAATGCAGTTTCCTCTTTCCATAGGTAACTGATGGTAATGTCATTTTAAGAGCAGCTAGAGATTTAAAACATGAAGTTATTTTTCTGTTAAAAACATGCATTTAACTTCATCAGATTCTGCCAGACCAATGATATCACTCAATTTTAGTTGCGCATTACTGGAAACCTGACACATAAGTCTTGTTCCCAAGTCCTTGTGTGAAAAGCACATTGATTGTGAGTGCCATCTTCATCAACTTTGTCTCTGCAAAACATGGATATAGCCATAGATTTGCTTTATTTTCTTCTAATGGTTAGAGCACAAAGATAGGTGGTAAAGATCTCTATGAGAAAATGACCCTGTGCTCACCCTCTGTAAACACTTTTCTGCTCAGTTTATGATCTTGATTTCTAGTTTTGAGCATTGTTTATTGCAAAATTTGCTCATTTGCTAAATTCTGGTCAGATTTAGAGTAAGTAAGTAAAATAAGCAGAGTGTGGTTACTTTGTGATTGATAAGTCACAATTGTTGCTGTGTGCTCTGCTTTTCTCAGCTTCACCCCTCACTGAAGACATCTGTTTTCAAAACACCAAGATAGAAATTTGCCTTCACAAAGCAGTGAAGGATCACATCACAGAGGCTAGAAGTCTATCTTTCATGCACTCCGGAAAGCCCAGATTAATTTTCTTGCTTCAAATGTATGTATATCTTATAATAACTGGCCTGAAAAGGATACATCCTCCACTCAAGGCCTAGAGAATATATGAAGATTATATTTTATACTAGGTTTTAATAGGAAAAAGAATACGAAATACCTGTTTTTCCTATATTTCAAGTGCTGTAGTACATGAAATACCTGCAATTTTCTTTCTTTCTCTTGATTAGCAGTATATATATAATGATTCAAACTATGACCAGATGGCATATGTTACCTGAATTGGTACTGTTAGCATTTTTTAAGGCAAAGGTGCCCACTGAAAATGAAGTTAACTTATATTTTCAGCATTTCTTGCAGCTGCTGGGGCCTCTTTCAGCTCATTGACTTCGCAACTTCAAGATTTGTGTTACTTAGCTTTTATCCAAGTAGCATAAATTCCTTCTTTGTGGTGAGACCTTTGTATAACTGCTTTTTTCACCAGTTTGATCCTCATTTACTGTGAGAGCATACAGTATGCCCAGACAAGCAGAAAGATAATAAACTTAGCAAAACTACTTGAGTCCTCGTTTTTGAGCTTGTGCAGGAGAAAGCACCCCGCTGACCTGGTCTCCATTACCTGGTAGAGTAGTGGCAGCTGTATAAGAGGCTGTTAAAGACATGACTACTCTCATCAATCTGATTTGCACTTTTGGGATGACTATAAGGGGGGGAAAGGCCTGTCTTACCATTACCTAGAGAGTAATCTAAAAAGTATTACTGCTTAAAAATCCAATTGATTTAAGATTCTTTTTTCTATATGTGTGTGAGCACAGAAAAATATCAGCCAAGGCAAACAGAAATGCATCAAAGTATGCTTTAAATATCCCACAGATGTCCTACTTTAGCCTTACTCCTCATGTTTCTCTGAGCATTTATAAAGTAGTAGGTAGGTAAAGCATCAGGGCCTATAACTTGATGTAAATGGAGAAGGTGTTTACAGCTACGAAGAGACAAAATAAATGTTCTAAAGGAAACTTAAACTCAGCTTCTGGCAGTGTTACATGCATTCCTTCAACAAAGAAGTCCTTTTATAATTTTATAGTCAGGATCATGAACAGTATGACTGTGTGTGATGTTCATGTATATACTGATAGTCTTCAGAATGATTTAAAACTAAGAGCTTGACATCATGTCATAAATGTTAAAACCTCAACCGCTATTAAAAAAAAATGTAATAGGGTTGCACAATTATACAATTATTGATTACTGAGTTTGTGTAATGCAGAAATGGTTGTGTTTGAGCAAGCAAAGCTAAGTAAAAAAACTAAGATCACCCCCACTGCTCATACAGAGAACTTCTGTAAAGGCAGAAGATTTGTCAGTTTGCTGGTCTGGAGCTTTCAGGTGGGTGTTAGCGCAATGCCACAACCTTCCCATGAGTAGAAATTTAACTTCACACCTCAGTAAATGTGTTAAATATGAAAGTCCGTGGCAACCTATTGGGTTAGGCAAAGGTTATCCCAACTGTCAATCTGATTCATAACAGGGCTGATGCATTGGGTTTGTAAAGTGAACAAACCACAAGACATTTGGAATAATGTCATTTGTGGAGATGTTTGGTCATAATGGACAGTGACACATGTAGAAAAAACAAACGCAGTATATCAGAACAAACACCTCACACAAGGAAGTATGAGATGGCCATTTTTATTTTGTCACCTTATATTTCCTTGTGTCCTCTCTCTCCTTTGGTTACTGGGAAATTGTTCCCCAAACAGGAAGCATAAGCAGGGACCTTGGTCCATAAGCACAATTTCTCCCCATATCCATGCTACATATGGAACTAGTCACGCTTCTGACCTGATGTGCTGCTTTGGAGGTGCTTGAAAGTCTGGATGACTCCCTGCCCTGTGCATACTGGTTTTTGCCTTCAGTGTTTTTGTTTTGTTTTTTCCATCCAGGGCTACTGTCCATCTAAATTGTAGAGCATGTACTCCTGTTATAGAGTTATCATTTGTAGAAGGAAGATTATGTTTCTTTCTTCTAAACCTTATGGTGTAGTTTAAGGGAAAATGGCCATTTTGAGTAATTCTCACTTCTTCACTCCTCAGAGAAGCGAGTTTTGTGTAATGGTGTGTGCTAATTTTAAAGGGCGTGCAAATTATAATGTCACACTGTCTGTCTTCCTACAGTTTGCTTCCCTCCTCTCTTTGTCTCTCCTCTCTCCTATTATTGGAATACTGTCACGGAAACGCACACTCTGCTGTAATATAATGCTGTAGTTTGATCCAGACCTCCCATTCATTTGTTTAGCTATAAAGGTCTATGAAGTTGATACATGTTTACATATTTGTTCACCCCTTCACTCTTTTCCAGTAACTATGGCTGCTGGCTTGACTCGTGCATGTATGTGTGTATGTGTGTGTATGTATATGTGTGTGTGTGTGTGTGTGTGTGTGTGTGTGTGTGTGTGTGTGTGTGTGTGTTCTTCCCATCGCTGAATTACACAACTCTTTCCACCCTGGGGCCTGAGAACTAGTCTGATGTGACCTGATGATTTTATTGCAGCAGCAGTCTATTTTGACTCTTTCTCTCTAGCTCTCTCCCTCACACACACACTCAAACACACACACACACACACACACACACACACACACACACACTACTTTCCCTCTGTCTCTCACTTCCCCCTCTAATTTTTTTTCTACCTCCACATCTGTTAATCTGCTCAGGGAATAGCAGCACAGTTTTCCAAACCTCTGTGCATTTACGTGTCATGCAATTCATCATTGGTAAGTCTTGGATGAGCACAAGTTCTGAGAAAGTCAGACTTCAACCCAGAAAAGGACCCTGAACTCAAATCAGATTATGGTTTGCTCATCCAGCCAGTAGCCGAGAACTTGAAATAGGTTTATTGCAGGTTTGGGTTTGAGGTGGTCAGCTTTCCTCAAAGAGAAGCAAACAATGTTCTTATCTACACCTTCGAACATAAAAGATGAAAGTCAAGGCTTAGCAGAATCCAGATACATCAGGTTTTTTTCAGTGATTTTCGAAAGACTTACCCAATTAAAATGAAGAAGCCACAAGAAATATTATTACCTGTGAAGTTTCTTGTGTTGGATCCATTTAGCTAGTGAACCAATGAAAGACTATTATTTGTTGTTATTACCAGGCTGCTGCTCATATTGTCGATGGCAACAAATTCAACTGTGGTTCCTTGCCAACTCTTTCACTGAAGTAGACGCTTTAGTGTATTTCCTTCATGTGTTTCAGTGTCTGACTGTGCTCAACAATGTGGCTCGCCACTACGTGGCCCTAAATGAGCCCTTGCTTGAATAAGAAGACACAAGCAAAGGTGCCGCCTCTGTTAGGAAACGCCTTATCGTGGCTAACTCCGCAGCTCATTCCATTAAACTGACATGAGAAAAAGATACTCGGATATTTTACTCTTCCTGGGAGTCCGCTGGTTCACTGGTTCTATCCACACACATAAAGAAGTCAAAGAGGTAATCCAGTTGCAGAGCTTTTAATGTATATGTAGCATTTATGTATACTGAAGCAATAAGAGCCCTGATTTTTGTGATACTGAATTTTTTTCACAGGGCCAAACTGCGGACTTGTACACAAGTAAGTAACATGTCGTCTGCTGGCTTTCGTTGATGGTTGAAAGTCACTCATGCATGGGGCACAGCCGCTCTGTACCAGTAATGTGTGTTGTTGGTACAGGGCTGTCTGTAAACCCATTAAAGCCTCGACCCCTGTTTTTAGACCTTGTCATGCCCTCTGGTCTTTGTGTTTCCATCAATGTGCTTCATTTCTGATTAATTGTGACAGGGAACAATAATGGGCACGTAGAGAAACGGAATTCTTTCTGGCTACTTGTCAGTCCGTATTAGCTCAACCAACAACCCCTCCAATCGGTGTAACCCATTAGCAGAGCTGACATAAAAAATATAAGCAACCTCTGATCACCCAGTCTTTAGACAAGCAACTAAACATTTGGTAATGAGCCATCAATAACACCAACTTTTGGGTAAGAATTGCACAAGATCTGCCTGTTGTTCTTTTTCATTCATTTTACTCCATAGTGTGTCTGATATGCCAGTTACTAATGCTAATACAATCTTAAACGTTTACGTGTACATTTCCCACTTTATAATTGTGTCTTCAAAATTGTAATTAATAGTATAGTAAAGTAGTAGTAAAGTAAGTTAATTATTCTTAGATTTAACTATTTAATAAATCATTATCAAACTCTTACAGATGACAAAGTAAGAACAGCCAGAGTCATGCAGCCACTGGGGAAGCCTGTGTGGGGACTATGCACATACACAGCACTGAAGTAATATCCAGTGATTATTAGTATTATTAGTAACAATTTCTATCATATGTCTTTTAAAGAGCCTATTTCCACTGTAATAATCTTCTGAGCTTTATCAGCAAATTTAAAACTGTGTTGACATGGCCACATAAGTAAATAGTGAGAGTGAGTGACCCAAGATAATTACCCTAATGTACAGTGCTGCTCAAAAGACTTTCATATCATTTTTTAAATTGGTCTCGAGCAGAGCTAAAGTTCCCCAACATTTTTTAAGGTCTTTCAATTTTTTTCTTTGGACATTTGCTGCTTTTACACCTTTTTCCCTTGTTTGTTTGTCAAGGTATTTAACACTGACCTGTGAGTCATTAGAGTATTTAAAAAATCACCTAACTCAAGGAATGAACCAGTTTGTGTCTACACACCACAGACAACTTAGAAAAGAACAATTTTTAAAATGTATCTATAGGTTTTGTTATTAGCATTGTGTTGCAAACACATGGAATTTGTTCTCATTTCTCTTTAACTAAATCTAAAAAAAAAAAAAGATAGCACCGCTTGACTGGCATAAATAGTATTTTTGCACTAACCAGCTGATTAACAAAAAGTTATTTGCTGAAAACCTGACATATCTCGGTATGGTGTGCAGCATGTTCTTAAAAACAATTAAAGAAACTGAGCAAGTGGAGATAAAAAGAAAAAGTTGGCCTTAAAAAACTATCACAGATGACAGTATCTGAAAATCATGTCCTTAAGAAATAGGAAAAAATGGAAGGATGGCTATCAAGAAGCCATTCCTAGAGAAGGAAAATATGGAGAAAAGGCTAAGATATGATACATTACACAAGAACTTGACTGGAAATCAGTGGCAGCAGGTCTGATTAAATTTGCAATCAATATGTATCGAGGAGGTCGAGGTTTAACAATGAGTTTCTACAGTCATCTGTAAAACATGGGAGAGGCTCTGTCATGGTTTGGAGCTGCATTTCAGACAGTGGTGTTGGAGATCTTGTCAAAATTGATGGAATTATGAACACAAAAAAGTACCATAAGATTTTGATCCAGCATGTTATACCACCTGCAAAGTATCAGATTAGCAGCGGCTTTGTTACCTGGATAGAAAGAGCAAACAAACGAACACTATCAGTCATGGATTGACCTTCCCAGAACTTGGATGTTAATAATAATTGAAGCAGTGGGATCATCTTGACAGAGAACAAGAAGCCAAGGCAGCCAACATCCAAAGAATGTCTTTCAAGTAGTCTGGAGAAATATTCCTGAAGACTCCTTAAAGAAATGACAAGAAAGCTTGACTAAGAGAGTTCAGGCTGTGTTGAATAAAAAAGGGTTTTATATCAAATAATGTTTTTGTGTGTTTCGATACCTTGTTGCACCTATGTCCTATTTTCCTAGTAAACTACAAAGAAATAAGGGGTGGCGTGTGACTTTTACACAGTACTGCAAGTAATAGCATGAGCTTAGGCACCGCTGTAAAAAGTGTCTGGCTCTACTACTGAAAGCAAGTATCAAACTCCAAGGAGAACACATACCTAGGTATGAGGCGGTACTGAATGTAATATGCCTTTTTTTCAGTTTTTTTGCGTGATTTATGCTATCCATTTTATGAAAAACAAGGAAATAAAGAGATGCCTGTGCAGTAATACGCTCTTAAAATAAGAGTAATTGCTTTTTGCCTGGGAAAGCTGTTAAGCAGTAACCCCTGAGAAACTTGAATTTATCACTCTGGTTTAAAAAAAAAAGAAAAGGCTGTGCATGCGCCTGCAGGAAACAGGTGGGGTTGGTGAGATTCAAGAAAGAAAAATGATGTTTGCATGGAGCCAAAACATTATGTGAAAATAGCATTTTAAATGACATTTCAATAAGGCAGACAAGAACAGTTCATACATTCATCATCTCCTAATTTGGAGTTAAATGTTTGCACAGATTTGAACGTTACGCTTTAAGAAGGGGCTCATAGACTTTTGCATGATGTCTTTTTAATAACAATCATTTTATCAAACAACATGACTGCCAAAAAAACCAAACAAAAAAACAACAACATGATGTAAATGTCACCTAAAAGCTAGATGACTGCGATTGGGCAAATGTCAAACAGTACAGGGATTCAGAAATGAGTTGGAGAAAATGAGGTCTAACTGTACATCAGGCCACTGTCATGTTATAACTTTTCCTCCACTCCCTCTTCATTTCTGTTCCATTAGGACTTCACACTGTAAGAGAGCACCAAAACAAACAGAGACAGAGCAAAAGGGAATGAAAGACTGCAATGTTTTGGGAAGCCCAGACTGCACATGTAAATTCCTTGTCAGCGGGCTGGAGTGAAGGGTGACAGGTGAGTTGACAGGAGACAAAAGAAATAGAAGAAAACAGCTGCACTAAAAAAATGGCCTTTAGTCAGACAAATAAGGGGATTCCACATAACAGGTTAAACTCCTATATGGACAATAATGTTGCATATTCTTTCTAAATCACAAAGGAAATGTAACAGTACCCACAGTTTAATATAAAACTGTTACACGTCAATCTTCTTCCCAGTTAGTGAAACAATCACTATACGACAAGTTGCATAACAGACTAAATCTGCTATTAATGTAAAAGAAGTCTCATAAAAACCTGTTGCATAACACGTGTTCTTTTCCAGTATATTCTTTGATGTCCCAAAAATAATGTGAACCTGTTAAAGATGAAAACTTCCAGTGAATGGCAGTGTGCTCGTGGCTAGTTTCCATCACAGTTCTTCCCTTCCATACAGGTCCCCTCTTCTTCTTCTTCTTCTTCCATTCGTTTTAATAGATTCACCGAGAAAAAAAAATAAAAACGAGACCATTGCTGCTGGCTGGCCAAAAAAAGAAAAGCTTGGCTCAACCTTCTTTGTTCATTGACTTTCCATTGCAAATCCAGCAGGCATTCTCTCTCAGCTCTCCTTTTCCCTGACCACAGCTATGGCTTTGGATACAGCAGCAAGTCTGTCCTTTCTCCTTTTGTGTTTGAAGATAATGCCCACTGTTTGAAGTGAAGGGAATTTAAGGCAAGTTTAAGGGAAAATTGGGCCTGAAAGAAGAGACCTGTCTATATTTGTGACGACTAACAATGTAAAATCAAGGCTAGATTCAAGAAAGAGTTACACAAAAATACTACAACGTAGCCCTCTTTGAGTAATTATCAATGAAGCAGCTATAGTTAGTTTTTTTGTTGTTTTTATTTTAATTTCTTTCATTTTGTCACAAATAGGTGCCCTTGTCAATCTAGCCTCTAAAGTATGTTGTCCATCCTCACAAATATAGGGGGAAATATTTTAAGCTCAAGTCTTATTTGGGACTATTTTTTTAGTTAGATTCAAATTAAACTACTTTACTTGTCAACCAGAACCAATTGAGGGAAACAATAAAAATTAGTATCAAAATATCAAGTTTGTTTGTTTTGGGGTTTTTTGTTTTTTGAGAAAATCTGCATCGTTAAAAATGTGCCACCTCCTGAGTGGTCTTCAAATCTAAGCCATGAGGCCACAGTTTAAGTATTTGTCACAGCTAAAAGTCCAAAAGTCATGCATGGGTTTGGTCTGTACCGAGTAAAATCCTGCCACACTGCCTCACATTCATGTCCTCTCAGCTACACTTGCAAGACTTGACAATCATGTTGGAGAGTTGCTCCACTTTAGGTGTCCGTCCAGAGTAGTAGAGTATAGTGAGGGGTTCCAGGTCTTGGGGGACACAGCAGGGGGAGGCGGATGCCTCTGGATTCAGAGTGTTGTAGAGGCTCAGCAGCTATTGAATAGGACATAGAAATTAAATAATTATAAAATTCACATTTGTTTTGTGTACCGTGTATCTCTGCTGTCTCTTCCTATGTGATATTACATGGCAGAGACATGGCACACAAAGACTTCTGCGCAGAAATCCATGAGAGAAAGTAGTAACAGCAAAGAGCCTCTGCCCCTCTACCAGAGAGCCAAACATCTGGTTTTTCACAGCCAAACTGGAGAAATATACACTCACTAGCCACTTCATTAGGTACACCTGTTCAACTGCTCATTGACGCCAATATCTAATCAGCCTAACACATGGCGGCAACTCAGTGCATTTAGTCGTGTAAACATGGTGACGATGACCTCCTGTTCAAGTTCAAACCGAGCATCAGAATGGGGGAAAAAGGGTGATTTAAGTAACAGTGAACGTGGCATGTTTGTTGGTGCCAGACAGGCTAGTCTGAGTATTTCAGAATGTGCTGGCCGGCAGGGATTTTCCCACCAAACCATTTTTAGGACAATTTTAAAACAATAGTCCGAAAAAGGGAAAAAGAGAAAATAACCAACTCTGGGCAAATATCAGTATGAAAGATGAACATAGCTACAGTGACATCACCCAGTGGTTTGTGAAGTCCTGTTCTGAAGCCTCGTGACGAGGGCTTCCCATGTCGCCACCTTGGTTGCAAAAACTGGACATGACGAGGCTGGGCAGGTCTGACTGCGAAACCAAACGCTTACCGCCTAACAACTTGTGACTGACAACTCGTCAACTCGTAAGCCAATGTCTTTGTGGTTTCATAGCATGCATATGGTGCATGAAACATGGTACGATGTACACTGGCAAAAAACAATAACAATATGAAAAAAGAGTGACTGCAGAGTGACCTACAAGCTTAGCAGAAAAGTGACTATGGAAGTCACGACAGAAAGCTGTTTTCCCATAGACATCTATAGGGCCAGAAGTCTTTTTGCAACCACAACTATTGCCATCTGGTGACGTTCAGATAGAATGCACGTTTAAGACACTTCTGCATTGATGGAGTTTTCCGACCCACAAGGTACGTCCATGTTTTATACATGAACAACGCAAAAAAGCAAAAACACTGTGTTTATATCAGACATCAGTGGAGAATGGCCAGACTGCTTTGAGCTGATAGGAAGGCAGCAGCAATTCAAATAAACCACTTGTTACAACCAAGGTATCTCTCAACATGACAATAAGGTCACTGTACTCTTAATGGCTTCCACAGTCACCGGGTCTTAATCCAATAAACCAACTTTGGGATGTGGTGGAATGGGAGATCCACATCATGGATGTGCAGGCGATAAATCTGCAGCAACTGCGTGATGCTGTCATGTCAATATCCACCAAAATGTCAGAGGAAGGTTTCCAGCTCCTTGTTGAATCAGAACTGCGTGCAACCTGATAATAGCAAGGTATAGCTAATGAAGTAGCCCGTGAGTGTATAAAGCATACCTTGTTTACTACTGATGCAAGTGCACAGATGAGGTTCATGATACACACACACACACACACACAAAAAAAAACCCACCATAAAAAATCATGAAAGGAACCAATTTCTGGCTAACATAGCTGTAGCTCTTTTCCTTTCCCCTAAAGTCAACTTTCTTTTGACTGGATGCCCCAGCAGGTGGGGATTCATTCAGTTTACATATCAAATAAAGAATATAGCTCTTTCCCCATGTTTAAATACAGGGCTCAGTCTTGTTAACACAAAACAGCTGCCTGGAGATTCAGTGGCAAAGTGGCTAGAGTTTCTGCTAGAAGAGTTACAGCCCAAGGCATTTTTATTTTAATCAATGCAATACCTATACTCTGACTGTGAAAGATAGCTTTCAGATATATTTATCAGATATATTGATTTGTGATCAAATGGACAAGTTTTTTATATTTTGTTTTTTACACTGTAATTTAAAATACCATGTATAGTTGTAGTGAATATACATATAAAACATTGACATTTATGATGCTTTTTTTTCTGCAATCTACGATGTACTTAAAGGTATTTTTGTTTCTGCTGCTGTAAATTCTACTGTGCAAAACTCCCTCAGCATAATCCCACTTACCGAGCTGTGCGTTGTGTCTGAGCTCCTCAGGTAAGGGCATGGCCCAGAGCAGTAGTTGGCATCGTAACCACTGGGCTCGTGGATCCACTTCCAGTCCAAATCACGGCGGAAATCAATGTGCAGCCGGCGAACACAGCAGCTCTCCTCCGTGTTTCTGTGATGAGGAGGAACAACAAAAACATAGTCAGTCTCAAGAAATGTTTTCAGTGGAACATTTAGGTTCTCTTAATATTTAATTGTTGTATCAAATATTTAAGCTCCTGCACATGAAAGTACCATTAAAACTTGACAGCACTAAGAATAGATTTTTCAAGGACTAGCTAAAACTGGCGTGAATCCCCTTACGAGAAACAGTAGTTTGTGTCCAGCGCTCTCTTGCGTCGGCGTGTTGACTGAGTGTCCAGGCGGTGGGGCGGGATCATCATGAGGATGAGATGAGGGAGATTCTGTTCCATTTTCCTCTTCAAGTGATCCAGATCCAAGCGACTGTGCTCCTCCTCTTCATCAATACCTTGATTATAAACATGATCCAAGTGCACAACTATTAACAACTGTGGAAAAAATCCATCCTTTTTTATCTGAGAAAGACCTTAAATATTATTCACCATAATATAAGAGCACTTGTACTGTATTGCAATTCATCAGATTGAAGCATCTATGCTTAAAAATTATTTCTATGTAAATAACCTTTGATTATTTATCACAATAAAGATGTGATTTGGTTATTACGAAGATTACATTTTCTTTCTTTCTTCCTGTTAGAAGGGAGTTTTTCCTTCCCACTGTCGCCAAAGCGTTTGCTAATCAGGGGTTATATAATTTAGGGGGTTTTCTGTGTTTCCTTTGTGCTATTGTTGGGTCTTTGCCTTGAGGCAACTATTGGTGATTTGGCGCTGTATAAATAAAGGTGTATTGAATTCAATGAAATGTTGCCATGTAAATGTATTGCAGGGATGGTAAGAACTCACACAGAGCATAAAACATGACTTGCACAAACCCCTAGTAGCTATGTCCATCCTATATACAGTTTTTTTGTTTTTTTGTTTGTTTGTTTGTTTGTTTGTTTGTTTGTTTGTTTGTTTGTTTGTTTGTTTGTGTGTGTGTGTGTGTGTGTGTGGGGGGGGGGGGGGTATATATAAAAACTGATGTGACAAAATCTCACTGTAGCTCACCTTTAAACTTGACCTCCAGGACCTCACTTTCCTTGTCAATGATGTCGCCATTTGGGCTGAAGGTGTGGCATGGACAGTGGACACTAATTTCCAAACCCATATTAGATCCTGCAATTAAAAAAAGGCAAGCTTTCATTAACCTTAATGGTAATCCTTTATTATTCCTAATGATAACAATTCTGAGTTATTATGAAATGAGGAAATATGGAGATCTCAGGCTCACCTCTCTTCATCAGCCACTCCCGCACTGTTTCGGTCACATCAAAGGAAATCCATTCTGCGGTACCTTTGGTCAGCACATTCTTGGCTCCAATGAAGCGCTGCTTTCTAATGTGTTCATTTCGCCTCACGATCTGTGAAGCAAAAATAAATAGTTGGTCTGAAGCCTTTTTTCTCAACTGTTTTAGTTGTTCTTGTTCTGATTGTTCAATAATAGTGAATCATGTGGAGGAAAGAGTGCATTCAATATATTAATAAACTATGAATACAGAAAAAGTACACTACACTGAGGCTATGTCGACATGTACATGGGTATTATTTAAAATGGGAGTTTTTCGTTTTTGCCTTGAAATATCACTTTTCACGTGAAAATGCAAAAAGCAATGTCCAGGGCTGTCAAAAGCATACCGGGTGGCACTACAGCATAACTCTAACAATACGGAAATGTTGACCAATCAGAAGCTGACAAACAATGAAGTTGCACACACAAAACTGACACTCACACATCTGACTTTCCTCATTCATTTCCCTGCCTAGATTTAAATCTTCACCCTGGAAGGGGTTTTTCAAAAGCTCCAATTTCAGTGACCGTAAAATGACAGTAAAATGCCATTTATGTGTTGGAAAAGGCTAAAAGCTATAGAAAAGCTACATTTATCAAAATACGTGTGTGCACGTAGACGGACTGCAGGCAAGGGGTGTTTTTAAGCTAAATGCAAATTCCCACCTTTGCATAATAAGTCATATCATGTCATAACTGTTCAAATGATGAAGAAGGTTTGAAGTGGCAAAAGACAAAAATGACAAAATATGCATTTCTTACATCAGCCAGACTCAATATGCTAAAATTTAATGGTGCTATATCTTAAACAAAAGATGTATTTTTAATCAACAAAAGGCCAACTCTGCTATTATAACAGCTGTCAGTTACTTTTAGTTAAATTCCCCATTAATGCTGCTTTTCGCAGTGTTCCAGGAGACTGTATCATTGCATTTGATAAAATCAGACTAAACCTTGTCTTTCCATTTTTGTTGGCTTGTATTTATTTCTTTATAACTAAAGACATGTGGGAATGTGCACAAGATCTATAAATTTACATTTGACTATTTCTGTTATTATTTACTTAACTTTTGGCAAGGTTGCTACAGGTCCCTGGTTTTTCTGTGGAATTTGGCTATTTGGCTAGAACATGCTATAAATACCTCCTCTGTCACCAGAGCAGGATGCAAAAGAGCTTTTTTCTAACCGCTATTAAGTCACTGAACAAGTTATGACCTGTTTATTTATTTATTATTAATTTTATTGACAGACATTCTTTTTTTGTATTTTGCACACATCTAAATTATTCTTTTTTTTTTCTTGTGACCTTCTAATCTAGAGCTTTTTTTCCATAGGTTTTTCACACACTTTTTACTTGTTAATCTGTGGTGTGACAATGAAGTTTAATCTGAATCCATGTTGGAGGTGTTTTTCGGTCAGTGGGTTGGGCAGATCTATTTTTATGAAAATAAAAAGGCAGATTTTAAACAAAATCATTTATTTACACCAAAATCTTACAAAACCAACCACAGAACACAGCATACATGTAAATACCAACATGCCAACCATGTGTATCTAAGCACCTGCACACACACCAGATTGCTATGATGCTTTTAACTGCCAAGATTAATACCAACTCTGGGTACTATGTTAATAGTATATTTTTCTGTCATTTAATTGTGTATCGGTTACTTTGGTGTAGCATTGGGGAGGTCCTTATCAGCAGGAAAAGTTGTAAAAGTTAAGAAGCTACAGTTAAAACTTTTTCACAGTTTCCAAAAACAAAGAGTGGACCGAATTGGAGTCTTTTCTGGGCCAACTCTGGTCCCCAGGCCATATGTTTGACACCCCTATCTTAGATCCTTATAACAGAATATTGCATTAAGGACATTAACTACAATATTCAGTACTAGAGATCTACACATAACTATAATTAAGATCATTATAGACATTTGTAGATGTCTACTACTTGTTCTTCGATAACACTGTCTGTGGCTAACTGTCCCGGTTCTGCAAAGATCTTGCAGGCCTGCTGAACCTTTCAGTTGTTCATCTATTTGTTACCTAGAGCCTAACTGCAATCGAGTTATAATTGTCTATTTTTTGTTAGTTGGAGCCTGAAATAACAATAGAACTGACTAGCTATTTCAAGACCGGTTTCTCAACAGTTCAGAATTGTAGTGGTATTTTTCTTTTGTTTGTTTTTCCTTGTATACAAAGATTACATCCAGAAAAAGTATTTGCGGTCTGCCTTTTATCTAGGTAGAAGGACAAGGAAACGGTACCTTTACGCACCTGGTAGAGCTCAATCCGCTGTTCATTCCTCTTGGCAGTCGAGTTTGGAACTCTCAGCGCTCGAAACTCTGCTCTGAACAGGTTGGTGGCGTTCCTCTCCATGGCGGAGATGTTAAAACGGAAAACCTTAGAAGTAATGCCTTTTGGGCAGTAAGACAGATCGTCTGGAACAAATAGAATAAAACAAATGTTTTGTGAGGGAGCATGCTTAGAAGCATTTTATGTCCGTAGATAGATAAGACAGATGGACCTTGTATAGATAAAGATACACAGTTCAAATCCGATCTTGGCCATAGTGGTTCTGTGGTGTCTGGCACTACGTTTATCACAGTGAACGACTAGTGTTGCTGCACACCTTAATCAGAACTTGTCAGTGTTTCTCTAACACATTTTGTCTATATTTGGTGGAAATGAAAATGTCGTCACTGAAATAGCATTATTTAGATAAGTATGACCTCACCTATCTGGTATCAAAAACCTTCCTATCCTCAGTCCCACTGACAACTTTTTGGACCTGAACCCTTTCTGACCATGATGACTTCTCCACAGCCCAACCTCAGTCCTTGAGACATGCCAGACTCTGTATAAGTACCATGCTATAAAAGGAAATCTTTCCGATGCTTGTTGTCCACACTCTCAACACAGTAATTTGAATGACCTTAAGGCTGCTCTGTGAACCAACTCGAGGCCGTGGCAGGTGTAAATGAAGCAGAAGGCTGCCACAAGACTGACAGGTCAACCTATTACCTCTGAACCCCATCAAAAAGCTAATGTATGTAAATGAGATAAAGCGCGTGATGTCACTGGCCCAGACTCAAATTTTCATTTCACAAAGTCAGCCTCCAAGCACTCTTATGCCTCATGCAGGGAGCACCATTGGCGCTGTGGCTTGTAATCACTGACAGTCTACTGTCTTAAAGGAGTGGTTTGATATTTTGTAAAACTTACATTCCCACTTCCTCGCTGTAGGTTACGTGAGAAACGTGACATCACTGCTATGAATTCCACCCCAAAAAAAAGGATGGCGCGAGCTAACAGCTAGTCACACGTCATTTCATTCTCAAAAAATAATAGGATCTAATGTTGGCAGCTAGATGCAGTATTCTTGGCGTGTGGTAATACATGATGTCATTCACAAGCATGTGCCTATTGTGGAATGATAATAAAATCTGTGGCCACCTTTAATGAATGACAGTACATTCTAAAGTGTAATCAAGGGTAAATAACACAGACCTCTAGAGCGTAATTGGATACAAACAAGTCATGTGACGTTGAAAAGAAAAAACAACTGACACGGTAGAGGTTTGGGAGTATAGTTAATGAATGCATTAACAGGGCCGGATACTGCACCACTGCTCAGTCTTGCTGCTATGCTTTCCAAGTACCCATTTGCATTTGAATTGAAAACAGTCCCTGTGGTCCAGAAAACATTTTTTCCCCGTAGACCGCCATTATCAAAAGAGACATCTGTAAAACTGTTAAATACGATGGATCAAATTCATGGAGTCTTAGCCACAAAAGTGAGTTTTTATTTCTTGTCTATGGACTGCAGATTGTGGGACAAACCAGTCAGTGCGCAGCTAATGGTGTAACCACAACAACAAAGCTTCACTAAGAGCTACAAAGTGTTCGAGTCACTTTAAGAGGGGTCACAGTGTTTCTACCCAACATTACACAAAACAGTCTCTCAGTAAAACCTTCCCAAGTCTTATCTGCACCTGAATCTAATCTAACTTTAACTGTAGCTTTATCATTACACAAAAGAGATTAGGGGTGCTTTGTAAAAGGTATCCTGGTGATAGGCGTGGCAGATCAAAAAGTGCTTCGTCTGTATGTGTCGAGGGCAATGAAAGCTGATGTAATTTGTTTTTATTTTGAAAGATTTGTTGGAGAGTTTGACACATCATCATACCTTAAAGAAGATGGGGATTTGTCTCCATCTGTTACATAGATTTTGAGTAAATACATAAAAAAACCCTGCATTTTTCTGCAGGAGAAGACATGTTTTAAATTTGCTTGAGTTGTTGATGAACTGGGTTAAAACAGAGGGGACCTTACCCATTTGCTCCCATTGAGGTAAAACTTATGTTTTGAGTTTTGTATGTCTTGTATGAAGAAGTAAACTGGATAAACATGGAGAATACAATGCTTTAAATGTTGTTTTAATCTAAAAGATGTTTGCGTTGCTTTTTTTTTTCCTTTCCTGCAAAATTCAAAAGTGGACCTCAACCAATCTGAAAGTTCATCATCTTTCCTTCTCCATCATATGAAAATCACATTACCCACTCTCAGTTTAGGGGCTGAATGAATACAAGTGGATATACTGGGCATTGACAGAATGCATATTTCCAAGTATGAGATCACACTGGACATATTAAAAAAAACACTGGCATACACATACAACTCTTGTATTTAAGATTTTGTCATCAATCGGCGTGTGTTATTCTGTTTAAACACCAGTGAACAGGACACCGTATATAAATCTTTGTCGTCACATTGTCGTACCTCGAGACCATCCGTGGCTCTCAAATCCAGCTACGCCTATTTCCTGGTGTTTTTGTCAAAAACCATTTTGTGAGATTTGAAACAGAACATTGCTGAGGGAAAGTAGGTCTTTTGAGAAACACCTGTTGATTTCAAAGGGACTGTGATGCAATGGTCTTGGCTTTGCTCTAGACCATGAGGCCCGCTTCGCCTCTCGCACACGCACAGCAGTTATCCTATTCTGCTTTTTCGGTAATCCAGACTCAGTCGGACCACATGCCACTTGAATTTCCTTCAAGTGCTGACACATGTCCCTCCAGCACAGGTTTTCCAATTACAGTTCGTAGCTTTTTATTCTATAGAGGAGAAAGTC
The DNA here is from genome assembly GCF_057382095.1 of Aulonocara sp. 'chitande type north' Nkhata Bay. Taxonomy (NCBI): domain Eukaryota; kingdom Metazoa; phylum Chordata; class Actinopteri; order Cichliformes; family Cichlidae; genus Aulonocara; species Aulonocara sp. 'chitande type north' Nkhata Bay. The sequence goes on from NC_141358.1 coordinate 9,870,441, forward strand.
AAATATGGGTTTAACACATGTAGAGGAAATAATGTGAGCCTAAGCAGTCTTTATGTGTTATTTTAACAAATATTTCACATATAAATTTAAACTCATTTTAAGCCAAGTAATGACTTGTTACCTATACCTGCTGGCAATATGAGATGCTGGCATAGTCTTTAGACTTAATTGGGTTTAGGGCTCAGCCTCACACACGGTTTAGTAAAGTTAAACCTGAGCTGTCCTGTATGTGATCTCATTCTCGTGGGCCACCCGCGAGCATAATTAACTAGCCAAGACGGCCAGTGGGGTCACTGCCATCTCAATAGGCAAGTGGGTGGCACCAGCATGAGGGCTACAGAAGAGCCAACTCCTCCCATGCAGAGAAACTCTAAACCAGAAAAGAGTCCTTCTATCCCAGCTAATGGGGAGGTCCTGCTGTCTAGCTTTTCCTGCTCATTTCTGATAACTTTTCCAACTCCTTCTTCTATAGGCATCCCCATCTGCCTGTGCAGATGTCCCTCTCATTTGAACCTGACTGGAAAGGAAATGGGAACATCTGGGATGGGAGACATGAACCATAGAGAGGGGAAAAAAAACAAAGCGAATAAGAGCGGAGTCAGGAGTGGGAGGAGAGTGGCCTTCCTGGAACACAGGTTCAGACATAAAACAGGTTGGCCAGCACAAAAGAAATAAAGCACATCATTCACAAGGGCACTGCTTTCTGTTCGCCTTTTAGTTTTACAAAAATTCAGAGAAGAGTTTTATACAATTAAACATTAATCTGCCAAAGGGGAATTTGTTTTTTCTATGTTTGCGATGATTATGTGACACTAACCAGTTACCAGCACAAACACTAAAAAAGAGGATTTAGTTTGTAAAAGAGAGGACGGCTTGAATGGAGTTAAACGTGGAATATAAAAATATATATATTATAATAAAAATAATATCATAAAATTGAGAGAGTCTTTTGCCAGCTAGAAATTTTATCAATCTAAAACTGTCAATGAAACGGAATTACATAATTGCTGTTTTGAGTCTTGTGCCGCTGGGTTTAGGCGTACACTCTTCGTTTGATGCGTAATTACGCACTATGGACACGTTGGTGGCTGGCACAAGTTGGAGAAAGACAGCTTGGCTGTCTGAAAAAGTGCGATACTTACTGTTCTCCGGCGGTCCGTTGTCCATGTTGAATTTGTATATCTCTTTGGCATAGTACTCTGTCTCTGTGTTGTCTTGACCGCAACTCTGCTGCCGATCCCTCCCCAACTCCTCCAGTAGCTCCTTGGTGCTGTTATACAACGCTTGGATTTGATAGGGGATTTTACTCGGTCCAAGGGATTGTGGAGGACTAGTCAGCCGAAGTTTGCTCAAAATTTGACCCCGTATCGCCTCGACCCTCTTCCTTTTCACATGGTCAATATCCACAGTGGCACAAGTTGACAGGGATGAGCTCAAAGTTGCGCAGTTGAGGAGGATGACAAACAGTAAAGCCTTGCCCAAATGCATCTTTCTCTCTGCATTTGTTCGCTCGATGGTTGAAATGTGTGGAGGACTACCAGGGTCCGTGTCAACTATCCGTCAAAATCACAGTCCTGTGACCTATGGTTCTTCTTGTGCTTCTCTAAACTTCCCTTGGAAACTAATGCTTAAAAACTCCTCGCTTGATTCGTTTTCTTGTCCCCTTCGCCTGCGGAAATCCAATTTTGTGTTCGCCCATTAGACACAACTCAATTCAAAGTCCCGAAAAAGACGCTCTCCCACATATATGAAACTGATCCGTAGAAACAAGCAATCTGGTCTTTTGCATACTTGTACTCACTCCAGCAGATTTATCCGGTGGCCTGGCACACTTCTCCTCTAAGTCTGTATCACTTAAATGTGGAGCCGCCTTATTGTCTCAGAGGAGGCAGACCGCAGGTTGTCCCGTTAACGAGGTATATGCGACTCTGAGCGGTCGGTATGGCCTCACATGAGCTTTATAGCGGTCGTTTCTGACGTTTTGATGGAGGAGGGTCCCCGGGAGCGCCCAAAACGTAAGCGGGCAGTGAATGCAACGCTCCAGTCATCAACTCTGACATAATAAGCAAGTTTCACGGGCAGGCCCATCAAACAGCAGGGACAATTTAAGCTCCAGCCCACATTTGTTTGTTTACGAAGGTATTTGAAGTGGTGTTCAGGTCTGGTCTTGTGGTCCCCGTTTGTGTGAGTGTGAGTTCGCGTGTGTCTTTATAGTCGTACGTCGCTGTAAATTATAACCGTGTTGAAATCTCAGTTGGTGCGTCTTCTGATTGTCTGCTGTCGTATGCCCCCTAGTGGCAAGTTGTACCACTTGCAGTTGCCAATTTTGTTTCCCCAACAAATTGCTCAAAGAGCCTTACACTTGAAAAGGATGTAATACTGTGTGGTGTTTATTGTCCAGATACAAACGTTTGGTGTTGTCTTTCCCTCTAAACAGCCCCGGAGGAAAGTTGTGGTAGCAGCTTTAACAATGGCAATAAATAGAGGTCACAAAGTTTACACATAAAAAAATCCATAAAGATAACAAGTGATAATTCACTGTTGGGTATTTTTGTATGTGTTTGTTTTGCTCTGTTGTCTGATGTTGGAGTCTTCCCACAAAGACCAGCACAAAACAGGGCAGCGGTTGTTGTCCAAGGTTGCACTCAGATTACATAGATCCTTTTGAAACGTCACTTTCAGGCAACGTGATTACATTACTGTTGAAAAGAACCAAAGTTTCCTCGCTGTCAGCGCAGATTTTCCCATGCCCTCTGCAAACCGCCATCCACACAGAATTTTTTTTTTTGTTTTTGTGCTGATGTCTGAAGGCCTTGGAAGCCTGTAAGTTATTATATATTTACAGCCCCCCACCTCCACCCCTCACCCAGCTTGTTTTATCTCTTTTCATAGAGCATATTCACATTTCTCAGACCTATTTTAAGTCGAAGCTCAGTCAGACACTGGAGGCCCCGTACCCAAACATGGCATTTCGCCGTGTTTATTTTGTCCACCAGTTTGCATAGCAAGAATAATTTCATACAATTGCCAAACTTGGTAAATATTTGGCATTAAGAGTAAGCTCAGGTGTATCATATACACATTTATTGGTTGACTTTGCAGGGAAGCATTATTGGGTAAATATGCAGATTATAGTGAAAACATAATTATGATGTGAATCCACTTACTGTCTGTTTTATTTTTTACAGCCAGATGTCTTCTCAGAAAAACATGGCTCATACTCTTTATGTAATAACTCTGACTTCCATTTACTCTTTGGCTTGTTAGGAATGCCAAGTATCCCTGAATCGCAGTTATTGTTTAACTCTTTTAACTGTGGTGAAGATTTTTTTGTTTGTCCATTAATAACCAAGATTCTCTGTCTTTGCTGCTTTTGATACTTTAGTCACAGAAATATATGTATTTTTGTGTCTACTTGAATCCATCTCCAAACTAAAGTCTCTCCAAACTCCAGCTGAAACGCCTTCATCTATAACTTGATGTCGGGAGCGATATGTAAGCAATCCAAACCCAAAATTAACTTAAATGAGGGAGTTTGGGTTTTTTTGTATGATCCCAAAAAGAGCAGAGTTTTTCTATAGCTATTGTCAGAGTATTTTCAGGCAGACACCCAGGTCTCTGGTTTCTCTCAGCCGCTTACCCACAGTGCTCTATGCATACTTTAATGCACAAGACTCAAGTTTATCAGAAGAACTTTTGAAAACGACTTTGGGGGAGAATGTGAGATATTTGTGACAAAACAAAAAGGCATTTTTTGACTTTGTTTTTGCTCTTTGCTGTTGTCCATAATGCTCTGGTGAATCTCAGCATTTTCCCTGTTTTGATGGCTTTGAAGGAGCTCTCTGCTGTGCAACTCTCCCACTGCTGTCTTATTCATCCTTTGGCAATTCTCCATTAAGCCAGCAGGTGATGCTGCATAACAAACAATATCTGCTGTTAGTGTCTGAATCCACACACAAGAGCGGAGGAAAGAAAGCATCTTACACAGCCCCAGAGCTAAATCTAAATTATAGTGGACTCATTTTTAAGTGAAGATGTAACAACAGGCAGACCTGTGCTCTAAACTGTGCTCTCACATAAGGATTTATTTAGATGTTCTGTAAATGTATCACAAAAACCTGATGGAACCTCAAACAAGAGCAAAACCAATAACAATGGGTTGAGATGATAGGTGCAGTAGGTTCAACCTGCCTGAGGCTTCTGTGTGTGCACTTTGCATGCTCTCTCAGTGCCTGGATGGATTTGCCAGATGCTGCTTTCTCCCGTAATCCAAAGACATGCATGATATGTTCTTTCAGGTGATTCTTAATTGCCTGTTGGTGTGGTTTTCAGTCTCTCTGGCCCCCTTGAAGTGACACAGGTGCACCCCACCTACTGAAATAGGTTCCAGCGCTCCTTAAGTCTTTGTGGAGAGGATATGGGGGTCTATATCAGAGGGTCATGAACATGGAGAACAACAAAGTGAAGAGAGGACTCCCTAAGGAGGCAAAAAGCATTACCTTAAAGCCCTAAAACACACACATGTGGATACATACATGCATGTTGTAGTATTTTAACTGTCTGGACGGGGTAGGACTCTTAGACACAATCCCAGACACCATCATCAAAGTTCACTTTTACTCGAAGCGTCCTCCAGTGATTACCTCACCGCTGGGTCAGGTTTAAGTGAGTCACTCTCAGGCAATCTCTCCGTCTCGCACAACACACGGAAAAGGAATGCAGCTACAGATCCGAGGATGAAAATAAAAACACATGCTCTTAGCCACACAGAGAAGTATGCCCTGTTTTTTGTGGGGTTTTTTGCTGTCACGTAGGTGGGATTCCTGCTGAGTATAGCTGTCAGAGTGGTGAACGTAACTTTGTAACCTCTTCTGTGAGTGAAGTGGCGATTCATTATGCTTCTGTAGACAGACTGATCTGACCACGCGCACACAGACTGGCTAGACAGTCAGGCAAACCCCAAATACTAAGCAGCATCCTGCCAGATTTCCCTACTACAGCATGCAGACAAGCCAGCCAGCACAGTAAAGTCTGCTTCGTCTGGAGGTTACAAGTCTATGAGTCATACGTAGAGAGTCAGTTGTGTAGGAATGCTACAGGAGACCCCTAAAACTCACACCAGTAGAGACAATGATGTGTATATGTCACAGCCATACGACTCAAATGAATCATTTAATCTGTCCACCATCTGTGTTAGTCATCAGCCCTCTTACTACACGTCCATAGAAAGGGAAAAACATGGCAGCTAGACGATGACTTAAAGTGAGATCACGTGGAAGCAGCAGACGTTTGTCTGTCATTTTGTCACTGATGTGTCTGAGGTTTATTTTTTTATGGCGTACAGTACTTAAAACACACAAGTTAAATGCTTATGTCTGTGTTATGTTTGAGGTTTCAGGCGGCTTTAATTACTGTACTGACATCTCCAAGTGGTGGGAAATTATCGAATTAAAAATAAGTAACACGCTTATTTTATTTAGAAACGCTAAACGCACCACCATGCATTTCAAGGCACTGAGGAGTTTTGCTGCTTCAATACGAGCACGGCTGCTTAAATCCTAGCTAATGTAAACTAACGTCTGCCTGATCTTTATAAACACACACATCTGGATGTGAACATGCAGCAATCTGTGGGAAGCAGTCGTGTTAGAGCACACTTTGGCTGCACGCAGGTAAACAGTCCACTCGGGGAGAAAAATACAGGAACAAGCTGACCAACAGGAAACCATTCAGGAAAAATGATTTCTCTTTTCACTCCCCTTTTTCAGTTCACTGCTTTCTGTCTTGGTGAGGATTTCTAGTGGCTGCACAGGAAGTCCTAAAACTCTGGTGGCTTCCCCTGGAGGTTTCCAGAATTAATTTTGCTAGGGTTAGGTCTATAAAGAACATTACAAAGCCACTTTGTCGACTTTATAATGATTTTATGACATAGTCTCACCTTATAGGATTTCAATGTTTTGGTGACATCTTTCTTTTATTCCTTTAGGGACCAAATGCAGTTATCAAAAACACTTCTGAACAAGAAGCTATTTAGTTAAATTCATTTTTTACTAAATAATTTCTCATTCTGTTTTTATAGTAACCATCCACGTTTTAATTATTTTTTTCTCCACTAAGGGGCAGAGGATGTCAAATCTGCTGACTGCCATGGCTTTGTTGATGTGACCAAAGTGTTAGCCAAAAGGTTTTGATCTGCTGAAGGACACAGATCTGATTCAGCCTCCCACATCCTTGTGAATGTAAGTCCTTTTATTGCTTTTGTTTATTCATTTTTGTTTTGCCCGCTACTGAAGCGTGGCACCTCCACCTGATAAACCTTTTCCAGTTTGAACTGTGTTGTACAAACAGTGCTTTCTCTAATCTTATTTGGTAAAAACCTGAAGAATAAGCAAGAACCAAAAAAAAGTTGGCATCTATAAAACAAAAAACAATCAAAAAAATGCTTGTTTTTTAAGAAACTGCTCTAATAACACTCATCACGTCAAGTTATTCCGTTTAACTGTCTCTCTGTTGCTTATACAAATCACCTTTATCATTATTTATCCCTTCTTGTAGTCACTTTTTTGTTTTTTGTTTTTGGCAGGGTTTTGTGACGGCTTGCTCCCATAAGATGGCATATTGTGGTGGTCTGATGTCACAGAGGTGAAGACTGTTCACTTTACATCTGGGTCTAAAGGGGGAAACGATCTGCTGAGTTAAGACCTTTTTGCAAAACAAAGGACAAGGTGTCATTGGGCCACTGCATGAATATGAAATAGCAGCGCCCGGCATGTTGATTCACACTCCAGACAAATACTGTCACGGTTAAGGCTGAACACACTTAGCATTTCTGGATTAGCACTCTGTGAGAGTAAGATGGCACAAAGTTGCTGTGCTCAGTGATGTTTGTTGTGATTACTAATGGCAGGGGTTGTGCGAATGATTGATGGCAGAAGCTCTTAGCGATTCCAGTTATGATTCAGCTCAGTTTAATTGTGTTACAAAAAACCACAAGGGATTCTTTTTCAGTGACTTAACTTTCTTATGTTTCAGCCTAGTTTTTGTGCAGTTAGGACAAAAGTTACCACATTTACCATTCTTAAGCTGATCACCTGTATTAGGAAGGCCAAAGAATAAGGAAAGAAAGGGAATTCTCCAGTCCTTTACCAGCTTATCCTTGCTATTTTCATGGAATTTCAGAGAAAACCGCATATGGCTTTTTTCCCCCCCTACTGCCCTCCAACTTTAGCCCTCCACTCCCCCACCTCTGTATTCCCGTAAATGCTGCAAGCTGGATAATGAGGAAATTGGCTCTTGGAATTGTAGCAGTTTTGGCATACATGGTAAAGAAAGTGTCAAAATAATAGCGAAAACAAAAAGGAGCTTTACTGGAAACAGGCCAATTAAAAACAGACATTGGACAGTAGATATGGCAGGCCAAAGGTTAACGACTGTTCCCTGTTTGGACAAAAGCAATGATAGTGTGCAAATACTCTCTCTAAGACACAGAGCTAATGTAGGTTTGTGCTCACACTTGCACACAAGCACAATGGTAACACACGCACATAGACACACACAGCATGGGCCAGGTTAGTGCTGGCCTCCTCATGCAGAGTCTAGACAGGAAGCTGGTCCATGCCAGATTAGGGATTTTCTCCCTCACACCCTTACACCACCATAACACACACCCACACACACACTTCTTTCAATACATCTGTGTGTATTTTGTGGTTCCGTGTGTGTCAGACAGGGAGAAAGAAAGTAGGAAAGAAAGGGAGGTAAAAGGGATGGCAATTTGGTGACAGAGCCCTGTGTGTACACAGATTTTGTGTGTTTATATGCTTGTCTGTCACTGAATCATTCGCACACAAAATACAAAAGAACTCAGCCAACGGAGAAACACAGATTCCATGTCAGAAGCTTTTTTCGGCTCGATTACTCGTTTTTCCTCGAAATGATGAGTCTGGGGCTCAGTGTGAAAAGTTCAACTCGTCCTTCTCAGGTACAGGGGCACACTGCATCCTGTAGTGCTTAGCTAAATTAAACCGAGCCCCTGCTGTTCTCATCTGCTCACCTGTAGCCCCTGCCAGGCCTGGCCATGACCTTTGAACCCACACAGATGGGTCTGCATAATAAGACACGGGCACACACGGCTAAGTGCCATCTCGGACATGTTTGATGGGTAGCTATATCGGACTAGAAAATTTTAAATACTGTATGCACTGAATTGCTAATGTGTTGACCTTCCTGAGCAGGTGAAGTCTTGTGTGAATGTGCACATTTCTATAGTTCACTCCGTGAGTTTGACTGATCTCTTAAGCGTAAATACAGACACCAGTAGAAGTCCGCCTACTGTAATAATCTTTGTCTCTCTGTGTGTTATTGGCCTGAGGCCAGTGACCTCTGTGCCCCCTCTATGGCAGGATGTGCTGTACTTTTCACTCTGGCAGTATGAATATGCATAGCCTCCTGGCTCATTAGAAATGGCAGTGTAGACATGGCTTGGAAAAGAGCTTTTTAAATAATATTGCATATAGCTGCACCTTTAAATAGTTTTATATTTACCTGGATTTCAAAATGTGTTTATATTGTCATGCTATTTGCCATTGTCAAAGATTTCCTTTCTTTGTTTGGGGTTTTTTGCCTTAGGGGGAATTTTACTGTTTTTATTTAATACCTTTTTATGACACTTGTTCAGTTTAACCTGAGCTGCTGTTTTTAACCCTGTGTCACATATGAAACATGAGTATTTGTGATTTTTTTAGGTAAGTAACAAGGAAAACAGTACTATAATATTAATATCAAATCTGCTAAAAACTGAATTTTAGACAGACCGGAAGTTCCTTATCCTGAAAACAAATAGAATATAAATGCTGATAAAAATATAATTTGCAATTATTTTAGCCAAGCAATTACTTTTCCGACATTAGAAACTGGGACTGTTGTGGAGGACCACACCAATAAGCTGACGTAAAAATATTGGTAATTGCTAAAATTATTTTTTATGTTTCTGTAATAGTGAATCTACCAATATTCTCAAGCTCTTTAACTAGAATTTTATTTTTAATGCTCAAATACAATTACTGCTGATATCCATGAGTTTTCAACTTTACGCTTTTACAAAAAAAAGAATCCAAATTACGGTCATATACTTGCATTCCTGACTAGAAAATAGTAAATAAATAGATGACAAATTAGTCTAATAAATAACACCATAATTCTTAGTTTTAAACAACAGATTGTTGACAGGTTTCTAAAATAAAGTTTTCTTGTTTTTATGTTTCTATTACAGGCGGTCTAATACATTTTTTTAACAGTCTACTTATTTTAAATTTGATGCCAGCAACACGTTTCAGTAACATTAGGATGGAGGTAGATTACTACAAGTGGCAGCTCCTGTGATAACCACTTGAGGCCATTTCAAAAATTGTCCCAATCGCCATAACTCCCCTAAAATTTTAAACTTTACATCACTGGGAACTCACAAGACCAGTTGCTGTAGTTTTAAAAGCCAAACGTTTAGTCACCTGTCTGATGTGTACTAATACAAACCCATTCCATCACTGACTCTGGCTTTTGGACTATGTGCTGATAAAAAGCTGTATAACCCCCCCTCTCCAGCCTTTTATGTTGGAAACCGCTGTGTTTATTTCCAAAGAGACTTTCAAATTTTGACTTGTCCAACCACAGGACAATTATCCTGTTCACCCCAGTGCATTTTAAATGAGTACAGGCCCAAAAAAGACATTTTCCCTTTGTTTGTATATGTTTTTGTCTTTTTGGTGCTTTTTTGACATGTATTTGTGGGCACTATGACAATCTGTTTCCACCAACAATTGTTTGAAAAAAAAAAATGTCTCAGCCCATGCAGTTATTTCCACTTCAAAATCATGTTTGTGTTCCTCTTTGGCCTAAAGTTCTTGACAGTTCTGCATTAGTTTCTTTGTGTACAGACTCATTTAACATACACTGTACATGGCTAAACCTTCAACTCCTATGCAATATATTGTTGAGAAACAGTTAAAACTTTTTAGATGTTTGAATTTTGCCCACCTCTCAAAAGTCAACATTTCTGGGCTTTTTGCAGAATTGAACAAAATCAAATCAGCGCCAAATCAAAACAACGGTTACCTCAAGGTGCTTTATAGTGTAAGGTAAAGACCATAAAAAGTTGTGTTACTTTTTTGACTGCTTGTTTTGGCTTACAGAACATTTATCACTACTTTTATTGTTCCTGTCCAAACCTTTTTGAAACTAATTGCTCACCATCCTTCCCTCCCATGGGCAGCATGGTAGCGTGGAGGTAAGCATATCTGGAATATCTGTGACCGATATCTAGATACTGGGAATTCAGTGCCATCTCAGTAGGCTGTAAGCACAATAAACTGAAAAAAAGGCTATTACCCAAAGGTGGATGGTTGGATGGATGAATAATAGGCCATTTCACTGCATTCTTGTTGTTTATACCAAATTCTGGACCTATGATCCAACTATCACAGCATAAATTGAGACTCATCAGACCACAAAAACATATTTCTAATCTTCTTTCAATTTTCATCCACTCTCGGTTTCCAGTTTTTTGCTTATTCAATGCTGCTGTAGCCTATATGCGTCACAGTTGTCAATTTAGAAATACTCTACTGCATATCAGTTACTCTTGCCTTCCTATTAGCTCAAACCAATCTGACCATTCACCTCTGGCATTAACAAGTAATTTTCATCCAGATAACTGCCTCTCACTGAATATCAGACCGTTCTCTATGAACGCTTGAGATGGTTGTGGGGGAAAACCCAGTAGATCAGCAATTTCTGAAATATTCAAATCAGTCCATCTGGCAGGAACAACCATACATGTTCAAAACCACATAAATCACCGTTCTTCCTCAATGTGATGCTCAGATTGAACTTTAGCAGGTTGTCTTGACCACGTCCACATGTGATTGTTTGTTTTTTGTTTAATTTGTTAATGAGCAGTTGAACAGATGCAGTTAACAAAGTGGCTGGTGATGAGTATATATTAATATACATCTCTCTAAAGCTTTAAGTGATACTGTACTTATTGCCAACAAGTTTTTCCTGTTGAAAATTTAATATATGAGTATATTTGCACCTTGTCTTAGAGAATATATGACAAATGTGCACTGCTGACTGCTGCATTAACAGTATATGTCATCCCCTTCTTGGTTCTGTCTACGAAATGGTCCTCTTCATTTCCCACATGAGTGGTTTTCTTATCATCCAGGTCTCCTATCACCTGCCCCGGGGGCTGAAATAAAGCCGATAAAACACCCAAATATTCTGTTAAACATGGACGGCCTCTGCCATGTGGCCGATCCCTGCAATGCCTCCTGGGTAATTATGGTAATAACTCAGCTGTCAGAGGCGAGGCCAGAGGCCCTGGGATGACGAGGTCAGACTAAAAAGGCTGAGACGAGAAGAGTGGCGGTGGTGGAAACAGGGTGGCGGGGTCAAGGTGAAGCAGGAAGGGCTCGTGCGTTGCTATCCCATAAACCCTTGCTGTCATATCAGAGGCCGTTGGATGAATGTGGACATTCCCTCTGATCTGTACTCCTCAACAATCAAGATGCTGATGAGGGATGATGACAAGTGTTTGAGCAGCACTGTTTGTGCAGCCTTGACTAGCGGACGCCTGCTGGGTTGGTGGGTAGGAAGGTCAAAATGTGCCACAGTTTGGGCTGCTGAACTACAGACTTTTAATAGTTGTGAGATATTTCATGTCAAATTTTGAAAAGCTGATTGGACAGTCGACCATATTATTTTCTTCTTTACTGAATTTGCGAAAGGCAAAGGACAAATATGATCCATTATGGGTGCACGTGGTCTCAGAGACGGAGGTTTACACCATTACTTTCAGAAATTAAAATCGACTCCTTTGTATTCTCTGTATTGTCTGACTGCCTGCACAATCTGACGGCGATCTCTTGTATGATGAATAATGGAGACAAAACCAGATGAAACTCTGTGTTTGGATTTTTTTTGCAGAAGATCTACGTGTATCAGTTGGTTCAGTGTTCAGGTTAGACTTTTTCTTCATCTACCCCATTCCATTTAGAGTCATCTATTCTCTGTAAAGAGTGTAAGTGTATGTAAGTTTATTAATCATTAACCCACATTGGTGTGGATTCAAAGAGGAGTAAATCAGAGGGTTGCTGATTGTAAATTAGTCTATGAGAAAACATCCTGGGCTCGTCCGATGTGTGACCTCAGTAAATAGTTTATGTTCTAAATCACAAGTTTAAAATCTTCCCTAATTCCTAATGCTTTTTATTTTTGTAAATTATGGTCTTATTTAGAGTAAAATAGATGACAAGTCAAGATATTTTGGTCAAACATTAATTAAGCTTCAGAAAAACCTACTCCACTAGGGGTGGACATTTACAGTCTTAAAGTTATATCACCATATTTTAAGAAAATTAGTAATAATGATATTTATGATGACTAGCAAAAAACTGTTTTTAGTAGGCCTTTAATGCTTCTTCACTTTGCTCATGCATCAAAACACAGATATGTAAATTGATTTATCATATTATTTTTTTCATCTTCCTTATATTACAGTATATAGTGAGACTGCTGGCATAAACCGCTGTTCACAAACCCAAAACAAATCAATAATAAATGCATGTTTTTATTCCCATATGGAAAATAAATAGAAAAAACGTATAAAAGACTTGCATAAGATTTGGCTTGCTTCATATAGTGAATCATGTAAGGCTTATATGATTTACTCATGAAAGTGGCCACATTTTCATTACTTTCATATATTGTTTTAGTAAGTATCCAAAACATACGAGTTTCATTTATATAATTTTTCAAGGGATCTTATATCTGTTTTCACTCTTGTATGCTTTTCATACAAGTTTCACACAAGACAGATACAAACTTTATAAGATTTATATATATCTTTTCCATATGGGTTGTTCTTGTTCTTTGCAAGCTACGTATTCATTGAAGACTAAATTAATTCTTTTTAGTGCTGCTGCACTAAAAACAGTTTAACAAAATGCATTTACAAACAATAACGTATACGTAAAGTAACGTAGATATAAGGCTGCTATTCGTTTTGAGACGTTGTAGTTTACTACTGCAAACAAAAACAAAGGCAGTTTCCATTCTTCTTGTCCAATGAGCTACTGTCATTGATGACACAAAATGTTGGTGGTAGAAGGTATAGCACAATAGTACTGACACAGCATAAAATATATTTAAGCACAGAAGTAGCAGTAGCATGTTGGAGTGTTTGGGTCTAACTTTTTCAACCAGTTAGTTAAAGTCCTTCTTTTCCTCCAATTGGATTGGCAGTATATCCTTGGCCAAAACACATGTAACTGCATCAGTATTTTCCATCCGCTTTTTGCTCATCCAATTATGTGGAGTGCAACTACTCAGTTTAGGCATTTGTTTTTACTTTTGGAGTGAACGTCACCAGATGATTGTATCTTCACTTGACTGGCCTTCATTAACTGGCTGTACTCAATAGTGTGTTTTTGCTTCCAGCAGAATTTGTTGACAGTGGTGTTCAAGGTTTAGCACGAATGGTTTGCATTTTTCGCAAAGCACTGTGGTTTTTTGGAAGTCTGGTCTCTTGTTGCAAAACCACCTCCATACTATTGAAATTGCTTCTTTTTTAGGTACTAAGTCGTGCTGATACGCTACTTAAAAAAACCTAAAACTAAAAGCAAAGTGGGAAAATACATTTAGTTAACTAAAATAAAAATTTAAAGTGGACTTTTGAAAAAAAAAGAAAACTAACTGGAATACCTAACATCCCTATAGGGTTTAAAATATTTCCTTCACAGGGGTGGATCTAGAGAAATTTTGCTAGGGTGGCATGGAATATGTACTATATGTGGTTAAAATACATAAAATGCAGAAAGTATACACGTTTCATTTAAACATTGTCTGTAACATTCTTAATAGCTTTAGCCCAAGTAATTAAACATTTCAGTCACATAAAAAAATTTGAATTTGAATTTTTTGTATAACAAATAAGCATGTAGCCGAATAAGTACTAAATCTAGAAAGCTACACAACATAAGGTGGTTCAGTTAGAAATACAAGTCTAACATAAGTTTTAATTGCTACTGATAACAAGAAATAAGGAAGCTATGGGTGAACCATTTTTTAATTGTGGGGCCATTATGCGGTATATTCACTTTAAGAATTTGCATTCAATATTAATTACTAATAGGCTTAACATGTTAATGCTAGCTTATTTTAATGAACAACATTGTCATATGCAATGGTGGCACTAGGGGTGACAAGAGATTATTTTATTATTTTGCCACCACAGTAGATCCACCACTGTTATTTCAAATAGAAAGTGCTTTTCCTGTGTCTTTTGTTTGTACATAGAAACTATGTGACTGAGGCTAGTTTGTGAACGCACGCCATTTTTACAAATATAAATTGAACATAATGTTTGCACGTTCATGCGCACATTACACTTACGTTTTAACGGTCATTATTGAGTTCAAGTTTTACGAATTTGCAGTTTTAATTTCCTATCTGGCATGCTTTACAATTCTAGACCACCGGTCCCAAACCTTTTTTGCGCCACGGACGGTTTATGTCCGACAATATTTTCATGAACCAGCCTTTAAGGTGTTGCGGATAACTAAAACCAGTGTGGGTACCTAAAACAAGAAGATTTATTCATAACACACGGAAAAAGACCCAGGGAAACAGAGTTAACGATAAAAATAATTAAAAAAAAATAACGATAAAAATGGATAAAAACCCTGAAAACCATAAATGTCACACCCGAGCCTCATCTTGCCCAGCCCGGGGGTTGGGGACCGCTGTTCTAGACCATTAACTTAGGTTGAAAGATGGTTACAGCAGATGGCAGAGAGAGGGAAACTTTCTAGACATTTGCATGTTACATACAAAGAACCATGATCACCTTAAAAGTCTGCAAGGATTTGCCATGAACTGTGTGGCTGGTCATTCCTTTGAGGTAAGGTATTGACTTCCCTTTTCAGTCACTTCAGTCTCAATTTCTGTGTTCACAATTAAAATTAAATAATGGATTAATATGAATTAATCATTAATTAAAATATAATTTCTGACCTGTTGCAAAATATTGAAAGCTGTACCCTTTCCTCATTTACTGACAGTATAAATGTGTAGTTTTAAATGCTGCTCCAAGTCATCTTTAATAATAATTTAGCAGTAAATCAGCTATTTGTGGTAGATCAACGTTTTGAAGTAACAGAAAAGATATGTAGAACAATCATTGTAACTAGTTCATGATAAGAGCCATACCACATACAGGATGGGCCCGCCACCATTCTATCTTTGTGTTTAAGTTACTTGTTTCTACTGCTTCCTATTGTTTCCAAATTTTTAGTTATTAAAAATCTATATTCTTAAATTGTCAACTGTAACTGTACCAAGTTTATTGCAGTACTTAAAAAGTCTCAAACTAACACTGAAACATTTTAAAAATACAAGACTATAATAACTTTGGCTCTTGCTCTCAGAGAACCAGAGTTATGTATTTGTGCTAGAAAATGTTAAACACACCGTGTAGCTATATTATGGATATCATGAGATGACATTTTTTTAATCACATGAAAATCACATGTAGTATTGTGCAGTGTTGGGAAGGTTACTTTTAAAATGTATTCCGTTACAGAATACAGAATACATGCCCCAAAATGTATTCTGTAACGTATTCCGTTACGTTACTCAATGAGAGTAACGTATTCTGAATACTTTGGATTACTTAATATATTATCGTGCTTTTTACAACAACGTGAATGTACTATTGCTGTGTGATTTATTACTATTACTGAAGGTCCGCGACTCCGAACTGTAGTAAAGGGACCTCTGACTAATACGGCGGGGTCCCTGTCAGCTCATAGCCAAAAAATAGCTTTACTTTGTTGTGTGGGTCAATTTTTCTTGCGAGAGACAGAGAGAGGCGTTGAAAGACTGCTCCAACGGTGTTATATTCTGGTCTCATTCACGACAGACTCCAGAATATCTATTTCCTACCCAACGGGGTAGTAAGTTTTATTAACAAGTCATGCGACTCAGATTGGTCCTCTGCCATGTACAACAGCAACATACAGCCTAGCAATCCTTACTTGTGTGACACTCTAAAACGTCCGTGCAGCAACACAATCTATTGTGGAACAAAACATCTTGCAAACAATAATTCACATTATTACATCCCTTCTCTTTTTTTTTTTTTTGGAAAAAACAGAAGTCCTTTTGTTTTGATTTGTCCTTCTTCTCACTGAGGGTGAAAACAATATGAAACACTCAAAGAATACAAAAGCATTCCACTTATTCAAACATGTACATTTCTGTAAGCTGTAGTGAACATCAATATCCACAGAATACACAACTCTTCCCCTCAAACAATAAACAATAAATCCTCATTATGCAACATAGTCTTTGTACCTAAGTGGTGGAACCACTTTGCGGCCTGACCTTGTCCTGACACCCCCTGTTACCTCGTCAGTCTTGATCTGCCGCTCACGAGTGTCTGAGGGAGCTGTCACTGACCTGGTCAGTGCCCCGGTGTCCGTTATGGCATTTTCCTGATCCACCACGCCTGCATGTCTCAGGTGCCTCCGATTCCTCCTCAGGACACTTCCAGAGTCCAACTGAACCTCATAGGATGTATTCCGTTACTCCCCAACACTGGTATTGTGGATGGCCTGATATGGCACAGCCCTAGTGTTGGTGACATCACAGTGGCTACATCCTTTATATACAGTTCTTTGATTGTATTGATTGATATTGCCGATAAGAACTTTCTTCATATAGTAATATGATGTCCATGTTAAAAATGAAGACAATTACTAACTTAATAATGATGTAACTCTACTAATTATAACATTCAAAAAGATATGTATAAGCATCATTTAACAGTAAAAGCTAACAATAATTACTTACTCTGTTGTTTGTGCGTGTGTTGCTGTGCATGTGTGTAGCCTGAGGCTTTCTTACATAACCTATATTTAGACTGAAAGTTATGCTAGACGAACAATGACAGAAACACAATATTCCCCCCATTTTCAGTCCAAATTCTGGTTGGAGGGGAGACCACAAGAAAATGTTACCATTCAATCACCATTTTGGCTTCTTCAGCATTTCCACATTTCCTTGAGCCTTAAATTTTCCTCTCCTGTGCTACTCCTTCATCAGCCAGGCCAAGGCTTTGTCTAGGTCATTCCACTCTCTTTGCATAGAAATATCCTCTCTAAATTATAAATTTGAAAGGAAGTGGATTGAAATGACAAGTGTAATAATTTCCAATGACACACATCTCCATTGAGACCGAGGCTTAATGTAAAAGTGATCAGAGCCAGAGTTATCATCAGGCATTCACATGTCAAGGAAAAAGAGAAAGCTGCATTTAGGGAAAGTGTGAGCAAAAATCTAACATTGCAATGAATAACCTCATAAGGCACTGGGAAACTCTCCACTTAGGTTATTGTGAAGTTAACCAGAATTAGAATTGATAGATATGGACTCAACCTTAATTTTGCGCCATAGATCACAATTTTTATGTACGTATTTTTTTCCATTTTAAAGTAAGAGGAATCGCCAAGCCTTAAATATCTCACTTCAGAACCCATTAGTTATTGATGCCATATTCGTGCTTACACAGTTTCATACACTCCATCCATGCTGTGGTTCATTGAGACACCTGACCTGCAAACAACTATAAATATGTATTTGCGTCAGCTTGTCTAAAAATAACTGTATTACAATTGAGTATCCTGGAAAAGGTCCAGGCGAGTTGTGGAGCGAGCAGCAGTCAGCATTCAAAGTCCAGAGAGAGACATGGCAGTGTCAAGAAAGTGCAGGCATATCGATAGCTTTGTGGTCAGCAGGAGAAAAAAAAGAACCCACTTCACATAGGGATCCTTTGGGTCAGAGGATGTATTTCTGGAACATTAAGACTGAGGCCAAGAGCTTATTTAAAGTAATTCTCCCATCAGAGCGTTGAAGCTTTAATGATAGAATCCAAGATGTAAAGCGTTTTTACCATGTTAGATAAAACAAAGATTCAAGATATATCTCAATGTCAACAGTAATTACTTAATAGTCATCTATAGATGCATACTTAAGTTTGGGTGCAGATGCCATCTGACTAATAAACAAAAGGAATAAATAAAGAAATAGAAGTGCTGGCATGTGATAACAGTGAATTAAACCAAATAGCTATCTACAGTCCTCTGTCAACTGCCAGCATTGTGGTCTTTGACACTTTAATATGTATTTTATATGATGAATTATAATATTCAGATGAGGACTATTAGGCCCTCCTATGAACATTTCATTCTTTTGAGGTATTTCCCAAGTCCTGTTAAACAGAGCACGGAATTTTTAAAACAGCTTTTCCAAACATCCTAATTTTACTTTGGGTGCTTAAATTATTTTACTTTGCGCACAGAAACAAAATTATTTTAAGAAATTAATTAAAAAAATGCAAGGTTAAAAATTTATTAGTTTCAGGTTGGCCATTCTTGTATTTTGCTCGTTTGTGTTGTTGTGTTTGCACATCTCTGTTGCTTGTGGGGCTCGCACACAAGAATTTCACTCGCATGTGCTGTGCCAGTGTGCCTGCACATGTGATGTGACAATAAAAAGTGATTTGATTTGATTTGATTTGTCAGTTGGGTCTCTAGCAATCTCAGCTTATTCTTCTCTCTCAAGCTCCTCCAGATTTGATGGTCTTCTAGTATGGACCTTGGTCTTCAGTTCATGCAAGAGGATTTGCGAGGTTTAACAGAGTTAGAAGTTAACTTGCTAGTTTCAATTTAAAGGTGATACCTGAATGAGGGATTTCTGAAAACCTTGGAGTCTTTCAACATAAACGAAGGATCATAAAGGATTAAACAGCAGTAACGCGTTACTGCCCATCTCAGCTGGGTAATCGGATTACGCGTTACTGTAATCCGATTACTTTTTCAAGTAACGAGTAAAGTAAGGGATTACTATTGCAAGATTAGATTAGATTAGCTTGCTGTTACTTTCCCGTAGGAACGCTGCGTTACTGCATTACTAAAACCGTGACTTTTTTTTGCAAGAATGTCTCATGACAGTGACGTAAGCGAGTGCCACGTTTGTGACAACAGCTGTGTGCAGATCAACAGTGGATAATATATCCAGTGCGGGAGAGAGTATGAGCATTCAGCGTTTAAAGTAGAAGTACTGACCTTATTTTGAGTTTCCTCCGAAAACAATAAGTTCCGTTGGAGCAGTCTTTCAACGCCTCTCTCTGTCTCTCGCAAGAAAAATTGACCCACACAACAAAGTAAAGCTATTTTTCGGCTATGAGCCGACAGAGACCCCGCCGTATTAGTCAGAGGTCCCTTTACTACAGTTCGGAGTCGCGGACCTTCAGTAATAGTAATAAATCACACAGCAATAGTACATTCACGTTGTTGTAAAAAGCACGATAATATATTAAGTAATCCAAAGTATTCAGAATACGTTACTCTCATTGAGTAACGTAACGGAATACGTTACAGAATACATTTTGGGGCATGTATTCTGTATTCTGTAACGGAATACATTTTAAAAGTAACCTTCCCAACACTGATTAAAACTAATAAAAACAAGTTTAAGTTTTAAAAAGAGACTTTTCCATTTGATTACATTTTGTATGATGGATTATGCAGAAAAAGTAGAATTGGGCTGAAAGATCTATCGCTTTATCACCTATTCAGGTTGTAAATCGTGTTTTTAAAAAGTAATCAATTAACTAAGTAACTAATTACTTTTCAAAATAAGTAATCAGTGAAGTAACAGGATTACTTTTTTGGGGAAGTAATCAGTAATTAGTTACTGATTATTTTTTTCAAGTAACTTGACCAACACTGTTAAACAGTAGAAATGTTTGTAGGGTTATTAAAATTATGCTAGCTGGCATATAATGGTGTGCTACCTGGTGGCTACCTACTGAGCTATGGTTAGAATAATAATATAACAACATTAGCAGAGCAAATCCAATAGCTCTATTTGATCCGGAAGCATGTCATCACTTAACAAGCGGATTTAAATTGAGCAAACAGGCTAACATTTGATTTTAGCCTCTAGCTCGATTTCCGCCCAGCAGCAACACTTCTCCCTCACCTACACACTCATCCAGCAGTGGAATACCACTTGGAATACTAGTCTTGGTAAGAGACAAATAAAACTCATTTTAAGCTTCTTTTTTTTCGCTGTAAAGTAATACTCTAATTTTACTTATATCACGTAATTGAAGCTGTGGGGTTTGTGTGGTATTGTGGGTATAAACAGACACTTCAAAGCTGGTGCACACTGTAGCGATCAGTAATAGCAAGTTCATTTAGCTGATTAACACAGGTACTAACAGAGTCACAGAGACATATTTTGGGGGCAACGCAACTCTAAACACTTTCTGACCTGCCCATGTGTCATATTCCTTGCACGTTTGAGCGTGTTGGATCAACTAAATGATAATGTGACGCTCAGTGTTGCTTAAATAATTGGTTGGATTGTTACAAAGCAGCAATCCCACTACGTGTTATTGTCATCTACAATTTTTCCTCTTCTTCTCCGAATATTTATTTACGCCATTTGTCTGTAGAGAGACTGCTCGCACCTCAAAATGACTGCCTCAATCATATGCTGTGTTCTTCTATTTAAACTTTCAAAAATTTTTACTGTTTCTGAACTATTCTACTTTTTCTGATGATAAAGTTCCATTCATTTTGAATTGAGGGCAAGTTCTCTCTCACCTTTCCCCTTTTGGCTTTGTAGGGCTGCTCAATTAATCGAATTTTAATCACGATTACGATCTGGGCTTTCAACGATCATTAAAAATGACGGAGCCGATTATTAGCCCCTCCTTCATTTATCCGCGACACCTTAAAGGCCGGTCCGTGAAAATATTGTCGGGCATAAACCGGTCCATGGCGCAAAAAAGGTTGGAGACCGCTGATTAAGAGGACCCGAGGGAAGCTGGGAAAGCTAAGCAGAAGTTATTTGGAGAGGAGAGTGACTGCTGTTGGTTGAAAAGAGAGGTTAAAAAAACTTCACTGGTGTTGCACACTATTTTATATTATTTTTTTAAAGTCATTGTTAACCCTTTAAAGCCGGTCAGAGCAGCACGCTCCGTTTTGTGTAACTATTTTTAAATCCCTGTAGAACCGGAACCGTGTAAGCTAGCGCAATAATTTGTTTTGCACCGGAGGAGTTGTACTTACATCTGATGCCATCAGCTTGTCCTCGGTCACGGTTTCCTTCCACATAAAGCTTTGCAAAAATTGCATAAAAAGCGCTTGCAGGAACAAAAACATAATATTCCAGAAACACGCTTTGCCGATCTGATCAGCTGTTCGTAACACTTCCCACAGTTAAACAGACGTCAGCGCGAACTGTCACATGTCCGCCATTTCCTGCCCGAAACCGGAAGTGACGTCATTTTCGCGGAAATTGTAGTTTTTTTACTTGTAGGCCTTAAAAACCTATACTGGTCATGTTTGACTTTTCTGAATAGTTGCTGGGATGCTTAGAACTCGAATTGCACTGCTGGAAATATTTTATTTTGATGCACCTGCTGTTTTCTTTGCAAATTTGCATCATAGGATTGTCTTTTCGTTTTTCCTGCAGTATATAAAAATTGGTGTATCTCCAAAATAAAACTATGAAGACACTCAAAATAAATTTCCTGTTGTTGTAAACTATTTTTTGCAACTTTTTTGTATTTAAAGTTTTGAAGGATAAGCCTCTTAAATTTCTCCAAGTAGAAATATATGTAAAAAAAACAAAAATGATTTTCAATTTTTTTTGTAGTTTATTGCACTTTTTTGCAATTAATGTAGTTACTATGTACTTAATGCATACATATTATTAAAATATGGGCTATTACAGTTGCATAGCAAATTGAAATGCTCCCACAAATGGCACTACAACATGTAAAAATATAATATAAGCTCTGGCGGACTTGGTTCTATAGTAGGTCTTAAAGGGTTAAATAAATATCGTCAAATAATCGAGATCTCAATTTCAGTGAAAATAATCGTGATTATCATTTTTGCCATAATCGAGCAGCCCTATGGCTTTGTATACTGAAGATTATCAGTTCAATTACAACATAGGATTTCTTCTTCTGTCTATGTTGTGTATTACACATTTTGCACAGCACGCTTTACAGAAATCATTTCAAACTGTATAATAATCAAACTATAAACATTTTCCCATGTAAAAAATGATTGCATACTGCAAAGGGTCACCTTTACTACAATAACAATACAGCAGACACATTCATAAGCCCACATCTTCGAAGACTGTGCATGTGCTACAACTTCTACCTGAAAATGTATTTTGTGAAAAAGAAAATACAGAAGATGAAAAGTGTTTCAAACACCATATACATAATATATCAACTACCAATACTAAAACCAGATGCTCACTTGGATGATGAGCGATTAGAGCGATTAGAATCATTCTTGTAAAAACCTCATTCTAATCTGTCTCCCTTTAAGTAATACTATTGCTTACTACATTGACATTTAAAATGAGAGACAATGAAATTCTGTTTAATTACACTCATAGTCGGGGGGCCGTATTATACAGATGCCTGCATAACCTTTGAGAAATGCCATAAATTTGTTACTCTCGGCTTGATTGTTCTTTTAAAAGCGAAAGAATGAGATCACAGATACAAGCAGTAGAAATGAGCTTTCTCTGAGGAGTGAATGGGCTTTCCGTTAGCAAAGGGTGAGACGTTCAGTCATTCAAGAGAGGCTCAGAGTAGAGCTGTTACCGCTCCACATCAAAAGGAGCCAGCCCGCCTACTGGGTAAGGTGTTCCAACCAGGTATTTCCTACAGGGAGAAGGCCCCAAGGTCGATCCAGGACACGCTGCAGACATTATAGCTATTGGCTGGCCTGTGAACGTCTCTATTTTTAACCGGATAAACTAGAGTAGGTGGCTGGTGAGAAGGAGGTCTTGGCTTCCTTGCTTAGACTACTGCCTCCGCGACCAGCAACTGCAGATAAGTGGAAGAAAATGACTGGATAATTTACTGTTCTGTTATTTTAGATTTGAACTTATACTGGCTATCAAATGCTTCAAGGAAATATAGTTTCTACATACCTCGTTCAACAAGTTTCACACAGAGGAAACAGAGCAGAGGAGGTTTAATCACTGATTGACCCTACTGCCACAGTGTTACAATAAGCGAATCTGTACAACCAAATCTTAGACCTCAGGTTAACAGAGAATACAACTCACAGAAGTAAAAAAAATATCATTAATTCAGTGGCATTTATATTTAAGGTTGATTTTAAAAAGTGCTCAAAGTGAAATAAATGCTGCCTTTATTTCTCTTAGTATATAGTTAAACTGGACTTTTTACCTTAGAGCAACCAACTTCTAAAAGTTTAGTTAAACTGTCTAAAAATGGGATTTTTCCTTTGCTTTCTTTTGCTCATGTGTGTCTGTAGGGGTGTGTGTGGTCTGGTCCAGACACTTGGGTTTTCCTTCAATCCAAATGGGCCTTTTGGGGCTACCGCAAACGCAAGCATGACCAGTCCACTTTCTGGAAAGGTGATGAATAACGTGTGCACTTTCCTGTAATTGCAGAGCATTTGATCAATATGATAAACTTGTTGCAACTGAGTCATTAAAACAACAATTATTTAAACTTCAATTTGTTTAAAAAATATTTGTCACAATGCTGGTGAGTCTGGTTTTACCTCTTACTAAATAAAACCACCTTGAGGGGCACAGAAAATCTGTGGGACAAACCATGACTGTTACTCATAATGGGGATCTAAATCTGCTTACACAGTGTGTGTGTGTGTGTGTGTGTGTGTGTGTGTGTGTGTGTGTGTGTGTGTGTGTGTGTGGTTTTGAGTGTTTTGGTAGGTGTTTATGTCTCTCTGTGGACAGACTTTGTCACCACAATAGCGTCATGAATGTAAAGTTGTAATGAAACTTGTTGTTGCATGTTATATTTAAATTATTCCAATTCAATTTCTTTATTTAGCACCAAATCACAATAACAGTTGCCATAAGGCACTTTATTACTTACTTTATTGTAAGGTAAAGACCCTACAATAGTACAAAGAAAACAGAGGAAACCCTAACAATCATATGACTTACCCTAAGAGCAAGCGCCTTAGCAACAGTGGGAAGGAAAAACTCCCTTTTAACAGGAAGAAACCTTCAGCAGAACCAGGCTCAGGGAGGGTCTGTAGCGACCGGTTGAGGGTGAGTGTATATATATATATATATCAAGAAGATATGTAACGACACCTGTAATTTTTGTTACCCCCACACACACACACACACACACACACACGTGTGTGGTGTGAGACTTGTCCCGTTTTTGACTGGTAACATATGAGTTGCTGTGCTACGTAAAGCTCAGCCTGAAGCCTAATCTGCCCGGAGACAAACAGATTCAAACTCTGCTCCGTGGCGGATAATTTTATTGTCCTCGCATTGTCTTCATTCTTTGTGCCAACGCTGTATGCCAGTCGATATCAAACTGTCTGCCAGTCTGGCTCAGTATGAGACGCGAGTCTCACTCCGCAACTTGTGCCTCTCCTCCCCAATCCCTCCTTCACCCCGGAATGCAATAAATGTCCGGCCATCATTTATTTTAATTCACTCCCCTCTTGCACAGATGAAATGGATTCGTAACCTTGTAGGACAAGGACGTGCATGCCGTCTGCCGTCAGTTGCTGAGTTATTCTCTATTCTTCTAGCATAGAAAAAGAGAGAGAGAGGGGGAGAATGAGAGAGCTCGAGAAAGAGGCCCAATGATGAAGAGAAATAGTCTGGCATGCAAATTGCCGGCTGCCATGTCCAATGAGGAGGCCTGGCGGAGACTGTCACCGTAGAAACTCTGGACAGGGTTAACGAGGGAGAGACAGACAGGAAGACAGGAAGAGTCTGAAAAAACTCAGAGTGTGATTTATTTGCCAAATCAAGGCACGATGAGTGGATTATGGGTAGACTAATGAGAAAGAGTGTTTAGGGGATAGCTAATTGAACGTGACCAAGAGGGGAATGCTAAGAGCAGGCAGAGATGGAGACTAGGGTGCCGTATGTCATTCATGCTGGCAGTAGCTTAGCTCGCAGCATGGAAGTGTAAGAGTGAAGCGAAAGGTGGGGAAAAAAGAAGACCATAGAGCTGTAATACTATAATATTATTCACCTGTCTGCTCATTTTTTTTTCTAATTTATATATAACACATTTAGTGTATCGAATATTAAAATAAGTAAATAATAATTAAATAAATAAACCTGCATTCACAATTTGTAAAGGCCACAGTAAATATTAAACGTACTACTGAAAATGACTGTTTCCATGTTTAGCTCTCGTCCTGCACGATCTCTTTAGCTCTGTATGAACAGATGAACTTTAACGTTATGCCTCACTTGTTAAAAAAGCTGCTTCTCATGTTTAATATTTGACTTTGAGCATTTTAAAATACCGAGGACCGTTAGCTTACGTCTGATATTCTCATGTTCGGATTACTCACGCCTTTATGAAGATCACGTTTCAGTGTTTTGCTCTGAATGTGAGATTAGAACAACAACATCATTTGGTAATGAAATGGAGACTTTGCTTTCCTTGAACTGGATCATAACTAGACACCCAGCAATGCTGTAACGCCCACTAGAGGGTAGTATTTAACTACAGGCAGTATTTAATATCTATTTCTGAATTCTAAACTATCTGCACTGTCTACTGCATGCGTGTCTGTTTTTGGAGTTTGGTAAAATTCTTTACCTTTTTCTCCCACAATCACTGACCCACTTAAAAGCTTATTATTCTCACAAAACACTGAACATTTCTTCTTTTGTTAAAAATTCTTAATCATGTATTTAAGAAACCTCTGTCTGCTGACGGTTATGCGTGTTTTTGTCCAATGATCCCAAATAGTTCTTGTTTTGGTTTTATTTTTTGTAAACATCTTGTATCACTAAACATTGATATTTTTAATATCCATCCTACGTGAACTTAAATGGAAACAAATAAGACCTGGTTGCTGATTTAAAGCAGATCACTGCTGTTTCAAAATCACTTGGAAGCCATGTGAAACTACTTAATCAGGAGCAAGAATCCCAATATTTTTAAAAGGCGTGATATGACTCCCAACTGTCACCACCTGCTGCTGTAAATATTTAATTTTAAGATTTCTGCTCATGCTGTGTTTACACGCTTTGTACTATTCCGGTTTCTTCCTCTATTACGATCTTGTAGAACATAAAAGAGACTTTTTAAGTTAATAAACATAATTTTTGTCTTCTTTTGTTGAAATCTTACTAGAGGCTTTTAAATTTGACCCCACATTTAGCTTCCACGTATACAAATTATTAGCCCAGCCTCTCAGCAATTTAAAACATCAGTTTCCTTCCCTTTCGCTGAATGCAGAGCCTCATAGTGATGACATATCCTTTGTGTGTCCACTGAAGTCCTTGGAAATGTTTGTGTTGCATCCATCTGATCGTGGCTGCATCCCTCTCATTTCATGAGTGCAGCCGAACACACATTCGAAATGGGTTTGGACACAAATTGGATTAATGTTTGCAAGACATCTCCTAAAGTGTTTCCACCTGTAATGTTGTTTGCAAATGCACTAAATGAGATGTCTCAGCGGGAGCGAGCGTCTCTGTATGCAGAGCTAACAGAGGGAGGCCTGCACCGGGCTGCACTGTGACCCTCCTGATGCAGCGTCTGCATCCTGGCTCCAGTTTCAACAGGATGTAGCGTTCAAGGTAAGGGACAACATGGGAAATGTGATTACATAGTTGCCTAATGTAAGGGAATCACATTTGGTTTGTGTGCGACGTTTGATTGTGCCTTTCTCTGCTGGCAAACTTTAAAAAAAACAAAAAAAAAAACACAATGCAGATGTGAACAAGGGGGAGCAGTCGCTGTTACTGCCCAATCTAAGGAAGTGTGTTCCCTTGAAAGCACCAAGCGTATCTCACTGCAAGAGACGCAGAGGAAGAACTATTCGAAATAAATCTTCTGTACATTTAAATTTAGCCATAATACTAAAAATAAAATGAAAACTGGCCTTAGAGAGTGTAGACTGTGGGCGCGTTGCAGGATTATGATGTAAGACGTCTATTGAAGGAAAAGACTTTCCTAAACAAGATGAATGAGCAGTATCGAGCTCTAGCTTGACAAACGAGGGCTGAAGTGTCGCAAGTGTTTTATGACGCTCCCTCGGGGTCCTTATCTCTCATAACCTCTGACCTCTCGACCTTTTAAACCACAAGGGTGATTACAAGTGGCCAGCCAGTGGAGTAAGTGCTATACTGTTACCATTCTCTTGCACTCAAACCTCACCCTGCTGTCCAACTGCTACTGCTTTATGCAGTGGTTATGCATTTATTTCAGACTGGAAAATTTAAAACATGAAGACAAACTCTGGTCTTTGATGTGCAGTAACAGTAACTGGCCCTAAAGATACAGTTCATCACCTCAAATTTTCCAAAATAACAAGACTAGGTTGCTGGTGTCAGTGGATTTGAGGTGTTTATGTGTTTGCAGGCGAGGTAGCACACGTAGCAAACTCCCAGCTGCCGTCTTAACCGGTCAGCAGAGTGACGAGCAGAGGTCTCACTCACCACTCATCCACCACGTCTGTCATGTGGCAGAGTGTGATACCCGTTCCCCATGAGACACGTAACAGTGTAGCACCGGCATCCCTCACTGGCTCTGACAGCAACAGCAGCACTGGCCGCTAAAACCATGGCACACGAAGCATTTTATTAAATGCCATCAAGGTGAAAGAGCAGTCGGCTAAAGCAGGGCTAAGCTTCAGAATAAATACCAGCTGTAACAACGCAGCTATACGGGAACTCGTTGACACAATATTTGATTTTATTTGCGCTTGTTTTCTAACGGGATGAATTTTTGGGGAGCACGGGTTATTGATGTCTGGGTGTTTTTCAGTGGATGCAAGGGTAACCGGCTGCTGGAGACGTACTGTATATCATTTTGTGTAACATTGCAGCCCGAGATTAGTGAGGGGTCCCTGGGGTCTCACTCGTCACTCCATTTCCTAAATTGACAGCTGGAGAAACTCTATTCCACCGGACGTGATAAACGACACTGGGCGTCGGAGGAGAGCGTCGCAGAAGAGAGAAAGGATTAATAAATGAGGGAGGTTGGAAAGAATCAGGGCAGATGAAAGTTGTTGGGCAGTGAGAAATGACTGACAGCTCATTATGAAAATCCAAGGAGGGAACCTAACTTGTTCAGCCACTCCTTTTTACTGTGTTTTCTTGTCTTTTTCCCCGTTTGAAATGCACAAAACGCAGACACAAATGTGCACTAATATGAGTGCTTTTAGTTATCTGGAAATGTTCTTTTTTTGGCGTCTGAGAAGGAGGAAAAACAGAAATTCTAGTCAAATTTAAGCAAAACCTGAAAGTCTTGTTTAATAAAACACAAATAGTTTAGCGTTGTTTTTTTACACTCATCGGTGGCAAGCAACCAGATTTCAGGACTGGTTGCTGTTTTTGGTTAATTGGTCCACTTTTATCAACCTCACCTCACCCAGCTTTTGAAGGTTTCCACCTTCTGTATGTTCAATACTTTCCATGTCTGTTTTTAATCACACGAGCAGGTGTTTGAGCTGGACAGAGGTTATTGTTTTGGCAGGAACATTCTTTTTTTTTTTTTTTTTTTTGCATTGTTCACTGCTGTATAACCCCCTTGTCATTTACATTTAAATCATATAAAAAGCTATAAGTCACCCATGAGGACACTAGAAAGCTCAAAGAAACCCCCCAGAGTGCCAGTTGGCAGTGTTTTATTGGGTATTTTCCCTCAGTACTCTTACTAGCTTCTTGCAACCTCACTCAATTTAGTTGTTTTAGCCCCCTATGGCCGTGTTGCTGATTTTGAATAAGTGCTCAGGGCAAGAGGGGTCAGCTGCAATTTCAGCTGTAGCTAAACTGGTCTTTTCTAATGTGAGATCTGAGGTGACTTTGACTTTTGATTAATGACAGTTCTCCAAAGGACATCTCACCAGCAAAAACTTTCCACAGCATGAAAATCACTTCCAGTAAAAAAGAAGAAGAAGAAAACATCTATATCTTTATGCATACACAATCCAGCAGCGACTGACTGCATTCAATGTGAAATAGTACCCAGGTGCCGTTACAGGAGGCAAACAGTGAAAGTGTTTGTTATTAAAATATTTGTACTTTTTGGGCCCCAAAGGCCCACTATGCTTTTTCTCACTTATGCATATTTCCATTATAGTGACATCAAGCAAACAGAGAAACGCTGCTGCCGCCTCACTCCTGTTCTCTCTCGAGTGCTTCTCTCACAGGCTGTGAAAACAGCAGCCCCAGGGAATATTCGTATCCCAAGAGCCCTTGGGGCAGAAGGCCCGAGGACACGCTGTGGGGATGTATTGAGGGGTGTTGTGGGAAAAAAAGGAGAGCTGAATATCTCAATATGATGACTATAGATAAATGTAAAGCAGATAGTTGTTGAATAAAATTGGCCCATTTGGGATTTTAGCAAAGAGATTAAGAGATAATGGGAAAAAAGGTACTGCAGTATAAATAGTTAGACCACAAGCAGAGGTGCAAGAAGACCTATAATATTGGAGCTTTTGAAAAGGCAATTTATAGTCAGTTGGCTTTTTTAGAAAATGGCATTTTAACACACGATCCACAGACTGAGAAAAATAAATGGTGCTTCTAAGCCTTCTGATCTCAGCAGCTGGCAAAGTTATAGTATGCCTATTATTGTCCCTGAATGTGTGAATGAATGGTGTTTCTGAGAAAGAAACCAGGCTGCTTGTGAGAAAACATTACTGGTAACTTTATTAGGTACACCTGCTCATGCACTTGTTAACACAAATATCTAATCGGCCAACTACATGCCAGCATCAGACAGGACAACCTGCTGATGTTCAGACAAAGCATCAAAATTGGTAGGAAGGGTGATTTAAGTGACTTTGAATGTGGGAGGTTTGTTGTTGCCAGAGGTGCTGGTGATAGTATTTCATGATGACATTTTCACACACTACCATCTCTAGGGTTTTTACACAGAATGGTCCAGTAAAGAAATATTCAGTGAGTTGCAGTTCTTTGGGTGAAAGTGCCTCAGAGGTCAGAGGTGAATGACAACAACCAAAGTATGCAGAAGAGCATCTCTGAATGCACAACATATTGAAGCACGTGGGCTACAGCAGCTGCAGACCACACTAGGTTCTAACCCCATCAACTAAGAACAGGAAACTGAGGCTACAGTTCACACAGGCTCAACAAATTTAGACAATAGAATATTGAAAATAAGTTGGTCTGCTGCAGCATTCATCTCTTAGGGTTCAAATATGGTGTAACATCTTGAAAGCATGGATTCATCCTGCCTTGTATCAACAGTTAAGGCTGCTGGTGGTGTTGGGATGTTTGTGTTGCAGATATTTTTTTTTTGCATACTTTGGGCCTGTTATTAACAGTAGAAGATTCTTTAAATGCGACATGGTCATAGTTTCTGGGCTGCAAAAATGAAACTAATGTTGAAGCGCTGTAAACCTGCATTTGATCTGAAAGCCACCAGATGGCGATAGTCATGGTTGAAAGAAGACTTAAGGTCTATGGGGAAAGGGCTTTCTGTCCTGCTGCCTTGACCTTTTGTAAATACTTTCCTGCTGAGTATATGGGCTCAGTCACTAATTTCGGATCATACCAAAGTCTATTTTTAAATCGTTAAATTTAATATGCTTGAAATTTTAAAAGATGAAAGTTTATCTGTGGAATGCTCATTGGTTAATAACTTGTAATTGATTGGTTGGTAGCCATTGAGGATGTAGTTTCACAGTTAGACCTGCCCCTCCTTGTCACATCTGGTTTTCTTTAAACCAAGATGGTGACAGTGGAAATACTCACCCCCCCCCCAACCGGTCGCAGCAGATGGTCGTTCCTCCCTGAGCCTGGCTCTGCTGCAGGTTTCTTCCTGTTGAAAGGGAGTTTTTCCTTCCCACTGTCACCAAACAGTCAACAAAGCGCTTGGTCATAGGGGGTCATAGTATTGTTGGGGTTTTCTCTGAGAAATGTTTGCAGCGCCTTTTTAATTAAAAGGGG
The DNA here is from genome assembly GCF_057382095.1 of Aulonocara sp. 'chitande type north' Nkhata Bay. Lineage (NCBI taxonomy): Eukaryota > Metazoa > Chordata > Actinopteri > Cichliformes > Cichlidae > Aulonocara > Aulonocara sp. 'chitande type north' Nkhata Bay. The sequence continues at coordinate 9,901,512 of NC_141358.1, forward strand.
GTCCAACCTGGTACCAGGATGGTGTACCTAACAAAGTATCCAGTGCATGTATGCTGTGTGTAAAGCAAGGATTCCTCATCAATTACTTTTAGAGTGATTTGTTGAGTCAATGTTATGATCCCATAAATATGCACAAGGTCAAATGATGTGGAAAGGTCATGAAAAATGAAGCAATGGGTGGACTGGAGTCCATTAACATTAAATATTTGTGAAACAGGTTCACCCATCACCACAAATACTTCTGCTCAGGGTTTGTGAACCAGACCAAGAGCTTTACCAGAAGCAGGACTCTCGGACTGTGGGACAAATTCTCTGTGTCTGTACTCTCGTGTATGATCTTATTATCTGTCAGCCAATTTAACAGAGAGGCCTCTGGGGAGTGACAACGGGGATGTAGGGGGAAGAGGAGGGGACGCCCTCATACACACACATCCACGGACAAACACACACACACACCTCTGCTCTAATTCACACTGACCTCTGTGGCCTCTCCACTATGCCTGTTTTTGTATTTGATAGAAAAATCGATAGGCTTACTGGCAGAGAACAACCTCCATGAAGAATTAAAGCAAGAAAAGTGTTGGTAGTGGTCAGTCGTTTCTCTGCAATATTTTTCTGAAATATATGGTTGATTCCAGAAGAGCACTGTGTATTTTCTTAGATTAAGACAGAATGGCTTCATAATGGCTGCGATCTTAATTCAAAGCTATGAATTGTCATCAAACCATGTTAACTCAATGCAAATATATTCATCCCTGTTTTCTGCACTTTTCTCAGAGTGATGCTGAAAAACAAGCTTCTAGGCTGGACTATTACAATTCACTATTATAAAATTGTGCTCCCTGAAAAAAATCTTCATTTGATCCAAAACACTGCAGTGAGAGTATTGACAGGGACTAGACAGAGAGATCATATTTCAACTAGTTTGGCTTCTCTTCACTGGCTTCCTGTTAAATCTATAAGTGAATTTAAAATTCTTGCCCTCACATACAAAGCATTTAATAATCAGGATGAGCATCATATCTTAGAGACCTTGAGTTTCCGAAAGTAGAATGGGAGGCAGAGCCTTTGGCTGTCAGGGCTCCCAACCTCCCAGTTTTGATTCAAGAGACAGACACCCTTTCTACTTTAAAGGTTAGGCTTAAAAATGTCGGTTTTGATAAAGCTTATACTGAGGGCTGGATCAGGTGACCCTCAGCCATCGCTTAGTTATGCTGCTTTAGGCTCAGGCTGCACAGGGACTTCCCAGGACACACTGAACACTTCTTCTCCACTTCCATCTTTACACTCCACATGTGTTTAGATTCCACTACTGCATGTGATTGCATTAGGTCTTCGCTTTTGTCCTGTATACTCGCCTTTTTTTCCTCTTCTGTTTTCCCTTCACCCCCAGCTGGTCACAGTAGAGGCTGCCTCTCTCTGAGCCTGGCTCTGTTGGAGGTTTTCTTCCTGTTAAAAGGGAATTTTCCCCTCCCAGTTTTGCCAAGTGTTTAAACGGGGTCCTGTGTTTGCTAGGGTTTTTCTCTCTAATATTTCAGGGTCTTTACTTTAAATCAAAGCCACCTGTTGTTGTAAATGCTCATATATAAATAAAATATATTTTTATTGAACTAATTTCAATTTTTGTTTTTATATTTTCATGTCAGCTTTCCTCATCTCATGATAAACAAAAAATTGGACAGCTCTTCTTGGATGGGAAAGTCAATTCCTTTTTAGCCTCAGATTCATATTTGATCAAGAAGTGGACTTTGTTGTGCTGTAGTTGAGTCACAAATGCGTCAACTAGGAAGGCTACCAGATATTGAAATGTGCATCGATCTTATTTTTTGAACTAATGCCAGATTTTACTTGGTTGCCAGTTGCAGTGCTAAAAAAAATACAAAAAAAAAGACTCGCCTTTCATAGAAGACATCCAACTGGGTATTGGTAAAAAATTTTGAGGTCAGTCAGTGGTCTGAATCTTACATGCACTAAACTATTTGAAAAATTAACCACTTTTATGGCTGCATGGACCAGTAATGAGTTTCGGAGCTATAAATCCCAGAACAGTTACAACCTATTAGGAAACATTTGCTTGTTTACTCATTCAGCCATCATAGAGAAATATGTTAATTCAAATTGTTTTCTATTTATTTTATATTTTTTGGTCTCTACCAAATTATAGGTGAGTCTAGTTTGCTTCCAGATGTTCACTGATTTTATGGTGCAGACCTTCACATTTAACTGAACACAGCTAACTTCTGTTTCCAGAAATGGCAACATGAAAGCGATGAAAGCGATTGTGGCTCAGGAGTTGGGCCTTGTAATCGGAAGGTTGCTGGTTCGAGCCCCGGCTCGGACAGTCCCGGTCGTTGTGTCCTTGGGCAAGACACTTCACTCATTGCCTACTGGTGGTGGTCAGAGGGCCCGGTGGCGCCAGTGTCTGGCAGCCTCACCTCTGTCAGTGCGCCCCAGGGTGGCTGTGGCTACAATGTAGCTTGCCATCACCAGTGTGTGAATGTGTGTGTGAATGGGTGGATGACTGGATGTGTAAAGCGCTTTGGGGTCCTTAGGAATGGTAAAGCGCTATACAAATAAAGGCCATTTACCAAAATGCCCCAGAAATTAAATATGTGGATGGAACAGGTAAACAATGGGCTGAAATCTGTTACAAAGGGAGCGGCTGAGTTGGGTGTACATTTGCACAGTTTTTTTTCCAGTTCTTTGTTATAAAACTGATCAATGTTGCTTTAAAGAGCAGTATTTTTGTGACTGCTGACCCCTGCTGATGCTCTTTATAGGTTTCAGCTTAGTATTAAAGTTTTATATAAGCATTAGTTGTTGTTTTTTTGTTTAGTTTTCATTTTCATTGTTTTTTGTGTTCTTGTTCTTTTTGTGCAGTTTACTTATTTTGATGTTTTGTATTTTCCCATAGTTGGAGCTGCACTTGATTTTTTACATTTATAGTAACATGCTACATGATTTGTAGTTTGATTGACGTTGGACTTTTTAGACCAGATTTGTGTAACCAGGGGGAAACAGTTTCATTCACATTCATTAGATCACATCTGTGTCCAAGCCATGTTCAAGCATGCACTGCAACACTGCAACTTTTCTAGGACTCTTAGCCAGTAGAGGTGCATGTGAAAATGTATATATCAGGTCATTTAGATCGGGCATTATAGCCATATGTTATCCTGGTTTACAGAAATGCAGTGCATTTGCTGCTGCTGAGTGGGTTTATGTGCTGCCTTCTCTACACATCTGCAAAAAGGACAACTGTGAAAAATGTCTCTGACCTGCTTCATGGGTGAAAACAGTTTAAGATGAGTCAGATATTTTACAGTGTTAAGTCTTTTTGCAGATGCTTGGTGTGTAAACTGTGTCATCAATATATCTCACAACTTTTTGTCACATATTAGGGAACAGATAATACACCAGTACCAACTAAAGTCAAGTATTTTTTTAAATAGCACACTGGGCAAACAGAGGTGCAAAAAAAATCTAGACTAATAAATTATGTTTTAAAAGCAAGCATTAAAAAATATAATAGAAATAACTAAGCTAATGTCGTTCAAGATATTTTGTCCAATTTGGCTTCACTCTGCTATTAATTAGGTTGTCAGTGTTGTTTTACACATAGTGGCTCCATAGTGTAGTGGTTTGTATGTTTGCCGAACGAATGCAAGATGCCAGCAGGAGATGCAAATCCCTTTCATGTTGTATCAGGACGTGCATTTGACACAAAAATCTGCCAATTCAAACATTTGGAGCTGCATTCTGTGGTGACCTCTGTGTGAAGGAGTGAGCAGCTGAAAGTCGCTTTAATATAAACTGCACATCAGTCACATGAAATCAGCAACCTTAAGTTTGGACTTTTATCAACTTTTTTTATAAGGACTGTGTGTGTGTGTGTAAATGTGTGTGTGTCTGTATCTGCCTTTTGGTTTCTTTTGTTAGTTTTTCCAGCCTGAGTTGGTGGGATTATTGCCAAGGACCCATGAAACCGTCCTGTCCTGGACGCATTGGGTAGTTCACACACACACACACACACACACACACACACACACACACACACACACCTATATATATATATATATATATATATATATATTTGCCAAAATTTGTTCTCTTATGGGGTTTTAACAACCTACTGACTAACCAGTTTTAATTTCATTTTTACTGTGTTTTTTTGTTTTGTTTTGTTTTTCTTACTGATTGTTAGTGGGTTTTTTTTTAATGAAAACAAGACAATAAGAGGACCAAAACTTTGCTAAAATGTATTGAACTTCTAGTCAGTGAATAAAAAGGAGATGAAAATGTTTTGGAGAGACGAGATCCAACCAGAACGAATGAAGTTGTGGAGAAAGGCGGGATGAGTTTGGAAGTGATCCAATCAAAAGTAATCTCCTTGTGTCATAAGGTTATCTGCAGCTGACAGAGTGTGAGGGATATTTATTCGACTAAAACTAAAACAAAATAGATGTCCACATTAACACTGTGAGTAACAAACACAAACCCTAACTGGGATTGTGCATAAACTTGTGTAGCTGCAACAATGTGAACATGTTTTTTAGCCTTGCTATGATCTATTTTTATCACCGCGATGGTGATGTTGCTGCTTTTGTTGATTACAGCGAAGCACATGGATGGCATACTGCGTGAAGTCGCTTTAAATGTTAGCCTGTGCATTTAATTAGTATAGAGAGCGTATCTGGGTTACAGTCTGACGACACGTTTACATTTAAGAAGGTGCACTACACCACATGTATGCATCATCCACGCTGTAGTCTGTCTGCTGTAACAGTCATTTTTTTCCCAAAACCGCGGCCGCCGAGCCAAGGTCAAGCAGCGTAGACAGGCCTCTCTCATGCCAGTCTTGAGGCCATTCTGAACAGATGTTGGCACAGCCAGCTGGACATGGCGACCTTGAGGAAATCTCAAAGGGGTCTTCGTTGGCAGCATGGGCACCAACTCTCCCCCCCTGGCAGAGGAAACCCAGTGCAGTAGCATATAAGCAAGCGATATGTACATATGTGTGTGTGTGTGTGTGTGTGTGTGTGTGTGTGTGTGTGTGTGTGTGTGTGTGTGTGCGTGCGTGCTTGTGTGTGTGTGAGCCTCTACACAAACCAGCATTGTGTGTCATTCAAGCTTCAGTGAAAAGGTACCAGTGAATCAATCACATGCCCTGTGTAACACCGCACTAAATGAAATTCAATGGACTGATTGAGTGAGTGATGGATGATTCACATACATACAGCCAGAATTAAGTGATGGAGAAACACTCAGACGCAGAGTGGAGGAGGTGAGGGTTGGTTAGACCTCTGAGGACTACATGCTGGGTGTGTGTGTTGCTCTGTAAATGTGTGTGTGTGTGTGTGCGAAGGGAAAAAATGTAGATGTAGCGTATAGACTCTGAAGGCTGAGCACCCTGAGGAGCGGCTATGTTCGTACCCCACATCTGCCCTCCCAGGATGCAGCAGAGTGTGTGTTTACTCGTCTGTGTGTGCGTGTGCTCATGTGAGTGTGCGTGGTTGCCATCTGGGCAGAACATCAGGGGTACGCCTGGACTGCACGGTGAGCCAGTCCACTTTTAATCTGCCCAGCACCCTCTCCCCACCAACGAAGGTCACCGCCTCGGCAAGGACAGTACTGTCACCCCTGTAACACTAACAGCAGGGGTCGGCGCTGGCTATCCATAATAGATGGCAGCTGGCTTTAGTGTACGTCTTCACTTTGCCTGGGGCAGCGGTGTTCGCCCATCTTTCATTCCCACAACTCCGCTGAGCTAATGTGCTGTGTTAATGCTTGTGTGAATCAGGAGGAGTGCTCAGTCGTGTGTCTCCCCCGTAGCTACCGAGCGCTCGTGTCATTGCCAAAATAGGACAGAAGGTGCTTCAACAAAGGAAACATTCATCTGGAGGTATCGCAGCGTGGCAACAAAATCAACCTAAATACATTAAGAGTTCACAACTCCAACTAGAAAGAGAAGTGGGATGGGATGAACTTTTACGGGACATCATGCCTTTGGTGCACAGTTTTTTGTTTTTTCTGTGTGTGTTATTTTGGTGCAGTCATCTGAAAGTTTTCAAACTTAGATGTACCATTTGGAAAAAAGCACAAGTCCTAGTTTGACAGCACTTTATGTTAAGTGCCTGCACAGTCAGACTCACCCATCAAATATGATTTGCACGCGCAAGTTTTTTTTTTTTTCAACTTGCCAGAGAGACCAAAACCATTTTAAATGCAAATGACCTAAATAAGATTAGCGAGGTAGGCAGTCCGCTCCCTGTTAATTATCACACGCAGTAGTCAATTAACAACGCTAACGATGGGACACTTAGTGTGCGTTAACCCAATTTACCACGGCTGAGAGCCGGGTGGACACAGTTGCAAGGGGTAAGTTGAGGTGGGGTATGGAGGAGGAGGAGGAGGAAGAGGAGGGGGTTGGAGGTCGCATCTTTATTGAGCTCTACCCCAATTACAGCAGCTCAGAGGTTAGGGAGCTCAGGAGGCGAGTTTAGCTCTTTGCTTTGCTTTGCGAAAGAAAAGAAAAAAAAAAGAGACTCTTCAGTGATGCTAAGTGTTTTCTTTTGGTCTATTCTCGCCACCAGGATGTGGAGTTGGGCACCATGTGGGTAGAAGGAGGAGCTGGACTCATTCGGGGGTAATTAGGGTGTGCTAGACAAGATGCTCCTCTACGCTTAACAGCATTATCCATGGCAGGGATTAAGGCATGCTCTGATTTAACAGTTGTCACTAGACCTTGGCTGCGAGTGGCATGGGTGACTGACAGGTCGAAACCAGGATCTCATTTGCGTGTCTGGGAGTGTGCACATGTGGTACCTGTTCACCTCAACGTTCGTGTTTGTCGTGGTGGTGTGATGAAAGGATGGGTAATCACATTTTGAATTTTGCCTCTGCAGCCTCAAAAACTTTTTTTTTTTAAAGAGACACTATTTTACATTTAATCGTCTGACAAAAATTTACCAGTGCGGCTACTACCACAATACACCGTTACCATGTTTTTATTAAAAAAAAAATTTTTTTAATTGAGTGTGCAGCTTTTCCAGCGTCACATACCAAGTCATAAATATAAATATGATCATACAATGAGGTTAAACTATTATAAACAGCCGTTTGGTTTTGGACTTCAGACGGCATTTATCGATCATCTAAAGACAGCACTGATAAAACTGATCTTATTTTTTGCACTTGCACTATTTTATACAAATATAAAAAAATTATGTCATTATTGGTACGCATTGAGGCTCAGCTTTGTTTTTAAAATGTGCCTCTTGTTTGATTTTAAACCTGATGTTTTCAGGATAACTAGCATAAAAGCACAAAAATAATTTAAAAATAATAAAAAAAAAATAATTCAGAAGTCTTTGGAGTGTTTTTCCCTTCTTAGTTCTTGGCTAACGATGAAAAAAAATATTCCAAACCTGCTAAACAGTGTTTTTCACATCCCTGTGAGTTTCTACCACTTTGTGGACTTTTGAAGTATCTCCAGCATGCCAGCAACAGTCCATTGGTATGAAACACTCGCTCACTCTCCCAAAGTCCATGCGGTGACATTCAGGCATCTCTATCAGACGCTCTCTCCACAAAATAACACATCTGCCCCGCTAACATAAATCATCATCACACTCTTGACCTGCCCACCCATTTTCATCTGTGTAACCAGAGCCCTGAGCGTCAGCAGGAAGTGTATTGGTGTGAGCGGCCTATTGATAATTGATCTGGCGCCATTGATCCCAACCTAGCCTAGCCTCTGTCCTTCTACAATTCCACTCTTTCTTTTTGTAATCTGTTTGGATTCAGGGGGACATCTTTTGACTCTAATATCCCTCCCTGGAATATGCATGTAAGCTCTGATAATGGGAGAAAATAGCAGTGCTCTTTTGTTTAATGTCTTTATTATCAGGTAACACATCAGGTACCTGATAACAAGTTGACTTCATTTTGTAAAATTTATTTATACACATTTTAAGTCTTTGTAACAATATATATATATGTGTGTGTGTGTGTGTGTGTGTGTGTGTGTGTGTGTGTGTGTGTGTGTGTAATAATATATTCTTTTCATGAAAAAACTTTACTACCTCCTCTTTAAAGGCTTTTCACAATAATCATACTCGTGCATTTCTGTAAGTAATCAAATAATAACGTGCTGTTGATAGTAATTCTAATCTCTAGACATATAGAATATTTTAATGCCACATAAATTCCTACTTTACCAAGAAGAAAATGGTTAAATATTTATGTTACAGAGTTCGATCTTGATCTCTCTATCAGTGGCACAAATGGGTGACAGTAAAAGTCACAAGTGCATCATGAGCAAATCAATATACACGTAATTTACAAACTACAAGGCAGCTAATCAATGGGTATAAAAGTATATGAAATATACATTACAGGAATTGGGCTGCGGCGCTAACCACAGACTTTAATAAATAGTTAAGCCATTTATTTTTGTCAGTATTGATTATTCAATCCCGAGAGTTCAGCAGAGTCATCTATCTTCTCCTCCCCTTTTCACTCAATCTTCCTCTGAGAGCTGATTTATGATCTTTTGGGTCAGATGAGCAGCTGCTGGTTAAGACACCTTGGACATGCATAAAAGAGATATGAAGTAACGAGGCCCGAATGGGATTTTTAAAAAGTGGCTTCCCTTGTTTGAAATTGTTAATTAAGAATTTAATACATTCCTTTTGTATGTGGTTTAAATAGATGAATGTAACATTGGACTCGTTTAATTTCCAATTTTTAGTTACTAGTTAAGTAAAAAAGCTGCTGAAATTTATGTGGCAATAACAACACCTGGCTAATGTCACAAGGTTCTGCATTTTTATTAAGCCCTTTAGTCTTTTTTAAAATTTTCATCTTCTTGCCAACTTCAGATTTCCCATCTTTGAGCAGCCATTGCTTGTCATTAGAATAACAAATGCACCGGGGCTTCTGATTTAGTATGGCACTCTGCCCTGTGATGTATATTAATACCACAGCTCTGCACACTTTACCCAGGGTTCATCTTTCATCGGCGTAAAAAAGGTGGAATTGAAAAGCAGTCCTTGTTTTTGCGGGAATCTGTATCATAGTCATTTATTGTGTCATGAGACAGGGCAACCACTCCGCATGTCCTTCATTTCCATGTGCAATGCCAACCTCTGTTAGGCACTACACTGTGTTTGGGTTTAAGCAATCAGGTGTCAACATGGATGGCAGACTTGACCATTTGTGAAAACGTAGGATACGTTTCCGAAGCAGCTCATCAGGTTAAATATTTCTTCTTGTTTTTTTTAAAATGTTTTCTAGATTTGTCTAAATGTGACTTACGCTCAGATTTCTGAGGCCAGCACTAAAGTAAAAGGATTTGCATTTCATTTCATGTGGGTTTTTAATCATATCTCTCTCTGGCTCTGCCCAGCATTCCCATTTTAGTCTGGTGAGATTTTCATTGAGTGAGTGGTGCAGCTCTGGGTTGAGTTAAGTGATGACTGCTGATGACAGATTGTCCTCCACCACATTGCTAGCACTTCTCCCAGACAGAACGTCCATCCCTTTTTCATCTCTTCCTGAGTGGACATGAGGGCTCACCCAGCAATACAAGACAAATAACACTTCTGCCAGGCCATCACTCTTTCCAACAACAAGGCAGCTTACCTTTCACTTGACTATAGTCCATGTAGTATCAGACTCAGCATCACCTTAGCTTCTTGTTCACTGACTTGTCCTCGGTGCTCTGCCTGAATGCGCAGGGCTGAATCAAGACATCTATGTTTTTTGTCTGTTGATTTTCACTACAATGACTGTAATAACATTTAATCAGCAACATAAAACAAGATAAATAGAAGTCTTTTAAAGCAAGAACTATGATAAAATGCTTTTTAGTTTATGGTAATCAATAAGCTCAATGATATAAATGTTCATAGTATGATATATTACTCAAACAGTGTATTTTCTGCAGGTCACAAGGTTTGTAAAACCAATACTGATATTTCAAAAGCTGATATTCAGATGTTTGAATGGTGTTTCTTTCATCTCTTTCTTTTTTTGTTTCTTTTGTTTTGTTTTTTTATGTACTAGCCATTAGAAATGCCAATGCTGACGTACCAACTAATAGGTCATACTGGGGCAGCACAGGGGCACTGAGGTTAGCACTGTTCCCTCACGCTGGATCCGAATTCACCATCTAATCAGGGCCAGCATGGGTTCTCTCCAGCTTTCACTCACAGTTCTAAAAGCCATGCAGTGAGGGGTTAGCTACAGGTGTGAATGTGAGTGCAAATAGTTGTGTGTCTTCCCGTGTTAGCCTGAAACAGACTGTAGACCTGTACCCTGCCTCCTGTTCTATGGTAGCTGGGTTTAAGCCCCACCAGCTCGAGTAGGATAAGAGGATGAATGGGTAGGTGATAATATTGGCTTGATAAATCGGCTGAGTTCTCCCCACAGAAACTTGTCAGAAGGCAATCAAGTAGCCTGACCAAAAATATTTTCTTTGATGATTCATTCTTTGGTAGCAGGGGATCGGTCCGCCAGGACCTCCGCTGCTGGCCACCGTCTGACTCACAATGCACTCGACCTCTATGGCGCCTCCTGCAGGTGTTGGGCCTGCATGTCCCTTTTTCGGGCTGTGCCCTGCCGGGCCCCATGGACTAAGGCCACCAGACGCTTGCCCTCGGGCACCCTCCCCAGGCCTGGCTCCAGGGCGGGGCCCCAGTAACCCTATCCCGGGCAGGGTGAACCGTTCCCTCGATGGTCTTCTCACAGATATCTCTTCTCGTGTCTCTTACAGATAAGGTGAGACGTTTGGCCATCTGGGAGGAGCTCAGAGTAGAGCCGCTGCTCCTTCACATGGAGCCAGTTGAGGTGGTTCTAGTGATGTGTTGGTCGCGAACGAAATGGCTCTTAGAGCCGGCTCTTTGAAGTGAACGACGCAAGCCGTTTTGTTTTTCTTTCTCCCACCTTCTCTCTCGCACTTTTTTTCCGCTTCACTCCATACTAGGGCTGCCACAAACGATTATTTTGATAGTCGACTAGTCACCGATTATTTTTGCGATTAGTCGACTAATCAGATCATCATCCATTGGACGTACAGCTTATTGCACCAGCAGCATCTGGTCTTATATAACTATCATTAGCTTACAGCTTGAAGTGTTTGTGCTAACTAAAAATAAAGACAAGATGGTAGTTTATTAATTTTTAATGAAATTTGCAGATTGTTTCGGTGAAGTTTAATAAACTCCTTGCTTTCTAAAATATAACAGGACACCGGAGTATATTCTCCAGCGTCTCACACTTCTGATAATCAGCTGTCTGCTTGACAGTTTTAGCTGTGCAAAAACTATAACTTTAATCTCAGCCAAACCGATTTACTCAGGAACAAATAAAATACTAAAGAAAGCCAAACAATAACATTTTTAAGTTATCTAAGTGACTTATATATATGTTTAACCTGACTAGCGAAAGACGGCGGTGGGTTTGAAAACGATTTGCCGGGAGTCCGGTGTTCTCATGGCTCTAGTTAGCCTTGCCCCCGCCTAGCTAACGAGCTAGTGGGTAACAGACGTCTCCGAAAACGTCGGAGCGCTTTTGAAAATATGTGGTGTCTTGATAAACTGAGCAGATATTTGAGGTTTACACAGCTACATTCTCGCCTGAAAATATGTTAAACGTTTATTTTGTGACCAAGAAAGAATAATAAGAGTAAAGTTAAAACTAACTAGCTGCCGCCATTGTTGACAACTGCGCTGGGCTGCGCTATGAATTCTGGGACACAGCTTCTTCTTCTTCGGGGTTTAACGGCAGCTGGCATCCTTGTACATGCAGTGCTGCCATCTTCTGTTTCAGTCCGTTATTACACTCTTAAATCCTACTACTCATTCCTGCGTCCTTTGTGATCTTACAAAGCTTCAAACGATGCGTCGACTACTAAATTAGTCGTCGACGATTTTAATAGTCGACATAATCGTGACTAGTCGACTAATCGTGGCAGCCCTACTCCATACGCGAGCCTTGTGCTTGCGCTGGGCAGAGGGGGGTAGCACAGGAACAGAGCGGGAGGGAAAGAGAGAAAAAGAGAGCCAGAGACAACAACGTCACAAATTCAAATCAAATTCAAATTTTATTTGTCACGTACACAGTCATACACAGTACGATATGCAGTGAAATGCTTAGACAACTGCTCGTGACCTAAAGAAAAAAGAAAAGGCTATGAATAAGATAGGAAATAAATATGAAAATTAAAAAGGGTAAATTTAACTAGGAAGGAATAAAATAAAATATATAAATTAAAGTTGAAAATAAAATAACTGTACAACAAAATACACAATACACAGTATAGAAATATATAAGAATGTATGAAGAATTATAAATATATATATACACAATAACAGCAGCTGTACAAGTATTAACTGGAAATGAAGAATATAATGACCAGTGTTGTGCAATCCACATTATTTAATGTCTTGTGCAGTGCAAATATGCTTAAAGTGATTTAAGTGATGAAGTGAAAACAATGTCCAGAATGTCCAGTGTGTGTGTAAGAACTATATGTGTGGGTCAGTACTGTGTCGTGGTGTGATTGAGAGACCGTATCGCCTGCGGGAAGAAGCTCCTCCTCAGTCTCTCTGTGTTGATCTTCAGGGAGCGGAATCGCTTTCCTGACCTCAACAGAGAGAACAGTCTGTTGTTGGGATGGCTGAGGTCCTTCACGATCTTCCTGGCCTTGGTCCAGCACCGCCTGCTGTAGATTGAGTGCAGGTCAGGGAGCTCGGAGCGGATGGTGCGCTCAGCTGATCGCACAACCCTCTGTAGAGCTCGTCTGTCCTGCATGGTGCTGTTCCCGAACCAGGTTAAGATGTTTCCCGTCAGGATGCTCTCTATGGTGCACGAGTAAAAGTTCCTGAGCACCTTGGAGGGCACATTAGAAAGGTATATTATTGGTCCACAACAATTTTTAGTTACGGATGATAAAGGATTCAGAAAGTTTATTCACGCAGGCCCATATGACTGTGAATGTGCATCTTCTTTGTGTTTTGCATATTTTAATTTATATTTAATTGTGTTGTGGTTTGCAGTGTTTTGTGTTGTTTCACTTTAAATTTGTTTGAATGGAAAAAGCTGAAAATTTAAACAGTTAAAAGTTGAAATGTGAATAGTTGTTTTTTGTATTATATGATTTATTTATTACATTGTATGTGGAGTGAATAAATAAAAGTATATTTACGGTGGCCCCTAGAGACAAAACACGTACAAACTCCAAAACACGTAAAAACTCCAAAACACATACAAAACACAACGGAAGTGCTCCAGGATGCTAGGGGGCAGTGTTGAGCTTTTGTTACCTAGTGGCTACACAAGCCAAGAAGTACCAACAACCGGATTTGGTGTGTGGTAGTAACAGGTAAATGAACTTTTTTTAATTTTTTATTATTTGAATATATATGAGTGCTTGTGTATAAATACACAAACAATACGCATATCCTTTCAATTGTGTAATTTAAGTGATCTAGGTAGCTCTGTTTTGGAAGGTCAGTTAATGCTAGCGATGTGTTTTGGAGTTTGTACGTGTTTTGGAGTTTGTACATGCTTTGACTCTAGGGGCCACCGTATATATATTTATAGGTAAACATATAAATAAATCCACGTTGTTTTTTTACATTAGTAATTTCTTTTGTGCATAATTTTATATTGTTGTTGATAATCAATTAATTAAAGCAACAAAACAACCTGAAGAGCCGGTTGGGAGCCGAAAGACCCGGCTCTTTTTAGTGATCCGAGCCGAAAGAGCCCGTTCTCCAAAAAGAGACAGAATTCCCATCACTAGGTGGTTTGGACATCTGACAAGGATGCTCCTGGGCACCTCTTGGGTGAGGTGTTCCAGGCATGTCCCAATGGGAGGAGGCTCCCGGGCAGATACAGGACACGCTGGAAAGATTATATCTCTCGGTTCGCCTGGGAACGCCTTGGTGTTCACCCCGACAAGCTGGAGGAGATGGCTGGGGAGAGGGGGGTCTGGGCTTCTCTGTTTAGGCTGCTGCCCCTGCTACCCGACCCCAGATAAGCGGAAGAAGATGAAGATTGATGGATGGATTAATTCTTTTAATAAAAAACAAATACAACAACTTTGATTTTATATATTTCAGTTGCATTTTATTTAGAATTATTGCTTTACGTTTGCAAGGACGAAGAGCGGGAAGATAGGACCTTCTTTCTCACCTAAGGCCACTTTTCTGTGGCCTTCCTTAAACTTCTACAACTTAAAAATGTGCAATTTCTTCCTTTTGTTCAGGAGCAGTCTCACATTTGATTCTCCACACTGGATAAAAACTCACTAAAACTGACAGTTGGGTTGCATGTGACTAAAATTATAATAAAATCATTAAAACTAGTGTATATATTTCTTGTGTCATAACTCTGGCGGTCTCATTGTGCTGAATATAACATAAGAAAAACAAACTTTGGCTCAAGACTGGCTCTACTACACATTTTACCTTGTACGGAAGCATTAAAATGAATGTGTGCAGAGGCGTATACAATAAACCATGGGAATCGCACAGAAAATGCCTCGCTGACAGCAGTGCTGAGGGATGAAATGGAAGACCATTACTCAGAGCTGTATCCAGAGCAATTCACATCTGATGTAAACTGAAATGAATGCAGCATGTTTCTAAAGCTGAACAAAAGACTGGTTATAAAATTTTGCAAGTAAATTTGTCATGTTATTACTTATAAAATAAAGCAACCCTAAAAAATGAGCCTCATTTAAAAAAAATATATTGCATTTAACAGAAAAAAAATGCAATAATTTAATGCATGTCTCATTTTACATGTATTTATTGTGCTGGTCTGCTCAAATATAAACTGGGCTCAAAATTTTAGACAACTTAAAATTATGTTTAAAAAAAGCTTTTTATATTTTTTTTTTTTACAAAAAAAGAATCACTTCAAGGTTTTTACCTGAACTGCAAAAGGCACTAAATGTGTTGCCTGAATAACGGTATACGGCTGCTCTACCAGCCTATTACTCCGGAGGACGCTGGTGTGAATGTGCTTGTATGAAAGAGGAGCTTCGGCTGAATCTCGACTTATGATTCGTTAACTTCACAGGCGCTCTCGGGGAATCCTGAGGCCACACTCCCCCTGTCACCGCCCTGGGCAATTATGCTCTTTTGAAATGCAAATGATGGCATGTGCGAGTGTGTGTGTGTGCCTGTGTCGCTGCACGGGTGGGTGTGTGGGTGGGTATACGTACAGGTTTTTGTGTGTCTTCATTCACATCTGTGGGTATGGGTGCGTTTTTCCCGTAACTTATCTTAAAAGCACCTAAATCCACTGGCACCCTGGTGCAGCAGCAGTCAAATACAATAACATCTAAAAGCGCTGCTACCTTGTGCTCGCTCGGTCCATAGAAGAGACCCTCCAAAACGCAGCGCCGACAAAGAACATACCTTCAATTAGCTAAACGATTAACATTTTAGAGGAAGTCTGTGTTTGGGTCCCATGGGCTCCCTGTGCGCCCCACCAGTCTCTTTTCATATTCAAATTCACAACATAAAAGTTAGCCATATCTAATCCTAAAAATGGGTCTTTTACTGTTTTGTAAGGAGATAATGCCTGAAGTTTTTGCAAGCAGCATAATTGCCAGGTTATGGAGGAAGGTGTACCATTATGTTAGACAACCATCGTGGGCCATGGGTGCTAAGAGCAGAACAAAGCTCTGATATGCATATGTATGATATTGTCTTTTCTAATTTACTCGGCGATTAGTCAATCATACTAACCTAGATTCATTTAAACAAGTGCCTCTCTGAGGGTAGCCTCAACGCTTCAGTGGCTTTGTGGTCATTATCATGTTGTGCCATGGTTTGGTCTTCTCCATGAGAGACGCCATTATTGATTTGTTTCATTTTTGTGTCTGGCTGCTGTCACTTAACCATGGCATCTTGGTGCGGTGTAAGCAGGGGTTGCCCATCTGCCCGCCCTCCATAATACAGTGTGACAGTGTAATAAAATGGTACAGCGTGGAAGCCGTAAACTTTGCGTGAACTTACACCACGCTCCTGCGCCATTAGGACTGGATGAAACTCCTCCCGGACGCTTAACCCCGGGTCGGGTAAAGTGAATTTCTCTCGGCTGGGCCACTTAGAGGATGCACAGAGGTGTCTGTTTAACCTTTTTTTGTGACTTTAGACTAAAAATTCACGGCAGTGTGCTGTCAGTTCTTAGTAATGCTAGACCTCACATTTAGCAGATTCAAATTCAAACTCTATTTGCATCCAGCAGCTTTAAGGTGACTTTATATAACCCACAACAGGAAGTAGAGGTAAATCATTATTTATTATCAACTATTTTCATTGTACAATAAGAAACACAAAAAGAGCTTAACTCACAAAACAACTAAGTCAGAGTGGTGAATTGAGACATTGATTCAGTTGAAGGAAACACCCTCTGAAATGCTGAAATTATGTATTGATTTTCCTCCTGTCTTTTGCTTCAATGACTCTGGATAATTGCCTCTTTGCTGCTGCTACAGCTGAACTGAACCATCAGGGTGTCTCAGTGTCTCTGGCCTGTTATGTAGACTCGTGGAAGACAACCCTGACGACTTCACATTGCTTATGTGTCTCCACCACCATCAGCTGGACAACTGCAGATCTCTCTTTAACTTAAACATTAGGAAACATTTCAGGTTCTATTAATGGAATAAAAATGTTAATGTTATTTATAAAAAAATACATTTAAAAGATGAAACCTTAAAATTGTTTGTTGGTATAATATCAGTCCATTAGGAGCCAGTTTATATGTTTTTATTTGAATAGTTTTAGTTATTAATTATTATTTTATTTCTAACCATGCTGCATGAAACTTTTACTAAATATTGCTTCGCTAAATAATGAAGGGGGTTGAATCTGTCATATAGATGACAAAGTAGATCAAACCACGTTCTAACATTGAGTTATTTTCTTTTTATAGTGTTGATTTTATTTCCATATTTATCCAACACACTTAAGTTTCCTGCACAGTTTGACTGACTGGAAGTAGATCTTACAGTCCCAGGACTCCGGCAAGCTTCTTCAATCATCTCTTAGATTTTTTTCCTTACTTTCAGATCAGAAACATCTTTAGATTTCTTCGTTATTTTGGTCCTATTTTTTAACAAAGTGTTTTCTGAATATGGCCTCTATTTTCAGTCCAATTCTGATAGAAATTTTAGCATGTATATTTTGTATATTTTTTGTAAATATACAATTCTTGCACTTTTTTTTATCCACTATCAGCAAATATTAAGAGGTGAAATAAAATATTTTTTCTATATTTTGATTTATTGGTCAAGATATTTCTTTCATCAGTGCAACTTTTATTCATTTCTATAAAATGAATAACTTGTGGATGGAAACCTGCTTTGCCACCTCTTTTGAGTGCAATCAGCCCAGTAAATAACTGTTGCTTTTGCTCCCATAATCATGCATCAGTGAGGCCAGAATAATTGAGATTTCTAGACTAATATCTTTTTCAAAACCTTTAAATTTGGAAAGCATAATGCATACTTTTGTTACATCTAGACTGGACTACCGTAATGCACTGTACACTGGACTTAATCAATCATCTCTTACTTATTTGAAATTAGTCCAAAGTCCTTTGGCCAGATTACTGACTGGATCAAAAGAAGAGAGATCATATTGCTCCAGTGTTGGCAGCCTTGCACTGAGTCCCTGTGCATCACAGAATCTAGTATAAAGTGGCACTGTTAGTGTTTAGAGGCTTAAATGTTCTTGCACCTACACGTTACATACCTACATGCTGGGTCCATAGACTCTCTTAAGAACAACAAGGTCCCCAATATCTCTTAAAGATCCTGTAATGGTGAAGAGCGATTGGGAAGCTTATTTCAAAAGGGGTTTGCACGATGCACTCCGCAACGATCTCCCAAGTGACCTCAGACAAAGGTCAACTGTGACTGTCTTTAAGCAGCTAATCTCCGGGACTGTGGTTGAAGGATAGGTTGTTGTTCTGTTATTTCATGTAAATAGTGTATAAATAGTATATATGTATTTTTTTTATTGTTGCAGCCTCTTCCATTCAAGCCACAAGTACAATCACCTATGTGCTACCAACCAAAACACTCACAATTAGGTTTTTGCAGTGACCAATTTCACCCACAGACAGACACCAACCACTCATCAGCTGGTCAGTTGCCAGTGTCTAGGCCTGTATGCATGAGGCCTGAGCCAGGAGGTGTCTATCATTAATTCTGTCATTGACAATCACATAAGGAGGGCACAAGTGCGCATAACATGTCCAGTGTTGACCACCGTACTATCATTGAAAGCATTTGTTGACGTATCCTACTGGTTCACTAGAGTACCTTGTGTTGTGTTTTGAGCTTGTATTGGTGTGAAAAAGAGGTTTTGTCCAACAACTTGAACCCAAAGTACGATCTTTCCCTAAAAGTTTTCTTTTTTTTTTCTTTTTGCAAAAACTAAACAGTTTCTGATAACTGTGAAAACCTGGACAAGAAACTATGAGTAAAAAACTCCATCCAGTGGCATATACCACCACCAACACAACCATCTAAGGTGTCATTTTTTGCTACTTCAGCAAACATATGTACGTGATCTGTGCTGCCATCTCCATTCAGTAAGCTTAGCCCAGTAAACAGTAGAAGAGAAACCGTGTTAGCTATAACAGTGAGAGTAATAACAACTGATAACATCCTTTTAAAGAAAAACCTCAAAATCATATGTATGTTTTTCCTCTGTTTTTTTTTTTTTGTGTGCCTTTGAGCCATCTAGTTTGGAGATCGACAGCTGCACAGATGCCTACAGTTTTATGTAGAAACAATTTTTTTTTATAACAAGCTACTTGTCTTATCACTTTGCAGAAGTAAGGGTCTCTCAACCCATAAAGAGAGGCTCATGACAGTATGACAACATCACTTTGTGGCACCACCAATCAGCTTGGCTGAGCTGTTACATTAATGACCTGCACATTTCTTATGGCTAGTAAAAAGAAAATGTCCCCGGTGTTCTGGGAATACATCCTACCCCACAAACCATCCTACCCCTTGTTTCTGCATATGTGTGCGCATGCGCAGACCACAAAAATGCAAGTTGCTAGCATCTGGCTGTGATTTAACACTACTCCGTTTTCATATTTTGAACTATTAGCACTTTATTGACATGGACACTGTATTTTTTAAGCCACTGTGATTGTTAATTGTACAGTAAAAAACTATCTGCTTATTGCAGAAAACTATTGAAATCAAATTTCCAGCTTTGGTCAAGTCTAGTTTCAAGTTATTGCTTCTGCACATGTGCACAACACAAAAGCGCAAGTTGATAGCATCCGCCTGTGATTTAACGCCTTTTTCATATTTAGAAAATAGCTAAGTATTAGCACTTTATTGACGCGGGTACTTGATTTTAATATGCCATTGTGAATGTTTGTTAATTTTCAAGTGGAAATGCCATCTGCTTTTTGCACAAAACTATCAAATTTGCAGCTTTGGTTGAGTAGGTGTCACGGCCAGGCGGATCAGCTGCACGCTGATCAGCCCTCTCTGTTTCTCTTCCTCTTCTCTCTCGCCGGGGCGGAACTCACTGTGGGTTCATGCCCTTGGTCCACGCCCTCGGGAGATGAGACCCAGGTGTCTCATTAAGGGGAGCAGCATTTAAGCCAGGAGGTGACTGCTGTTCGTCGCTGGATCGTTGTCTACCACGCAACCTCTTGGATTTTTCCCCGTGTGTTTCCCGTGTGGCAGTGTTGGAGTGTGAACCTGTGATCGTGTGAGTGGATATTCTGAAGAACGTATGCTTTCCCTTGGACTTCCCTGGAGACCCCTTCTTCCCCCACTCAGCTGTATATAACACCCCCCTGCACATTCTTGTATATACACCTGGTGACTTGTAAATAAACTCTTCTTGTAAGCATCAGTACCGGAGTCCTGCGCTTGAGTCCTCCTTCCAACCGTAACAATAACGATCCAGCCATCATGGACTCAGCGGACTCAAACCCCACCCAGCAACCCGTCCTCACCCCGGAGGCAATTCTGGAACGCCACGAACACATGCTTCGGCACATAAATCAACAACTGGCCGCACTCACTCAAGCCCTCGCTCAACGTCTACCGTCGGTAAGCCCACCCTCACCCCCTCCGTCTGTTTCTCCTCAGCTATCGGCTCCCAGTCCCTCTGCAGCCGCTCCGCCTGTTTCCCCCACGCCGGCCCCCACAGAACCACCGGAGCAATCGTTACCAGCGCCGGAGCCTTTCTCGGGTGAGTTCGATAAATGTGGTGGATTTTTGACTCAGATCACACTACAATTCCGTCAGTTACGAAGAACATATGAGACAGATGGGGCCAAAATCGCCTTTATGGTTCAACTATTACGCGGGCACGCATTAAACTGGGCGCAAGCTGTTTTGAGAACAGCCCCGGACATTTCTTATGAGGACTTCCTCACCAAATTTAAGAGTGTTTTTGAAAGAGGCACCGGAGCGGAGGCGGCTGCCCACAGACTGTTAAATTTGAAGCAGGGGAGGCGGAGTATGGCGGATTTTTCGGTCGAATTCTGGACCTTGGCCGAAGAGACTGGCTGGGGGCAGTCGGCATTGATAAGTACTCTCCTGAATAATGTTTGTGATGAGTTAAAGAGAGAACTGATGATGAGAGATGTTCCTAAGACCTTGTCTGATGTGATTACGCTGTGTGTGAAGTTGGATGAGCACCTACGGGCGCGTCGGGGAATCGGAAACTACATTTCCCAGAGGCCCCCGGGGCGCATGGAGACGTCAGGTGGGGGCGCGCCTAGCGGCAGTCACTCGTTGGACAGCACGGAAGAAAGTGAACAGCCCATGCAACTGGGCCGCTCCAGTCTGTCGCCCGAGGAGCGGTATCGTCGCTGGAGGGCCGGTGAGTGCTATTATTGTGGCCGCAAGGGCCATATTGCCATGGATTGCCAGGCGCGGCTAAAAGACAGCGCCCGCCGGTAGTGAGGAGTGTACGGGTGGGCGAGGTCTCATGTTCTCAGTCTCCTCCTCGTCTCATGATTGCGGCTAAGCTAACGGTTCGTCTCAGCACTCATTCTCTCGACGCTCTGATTGATTCCGGGGCAGAACAGAATTTTATTGATGCCTCGCTGGCACTGAAGTTAGGTTTTAGCACGGAGCCTCTGTCTCATTCACTCCAAGTCACAGCCCTTAGTGGCCAGCGTCTTCCAGACATTACTCATGTCACAGAACCGATTTCCCTGTCTCTTTCCGGCAATCATGTTGAAACCATACAGTTGTACGTCTTTAAGGCCCCACTCACTCCACTAGTCTTGGGCTATCCCTGGCTGTGTCAACATAACCCTGTGATTGATTGGAGGAAAAAGAGTATTTCGGGGTGGGGGGAGGAGTGTCACATGTCCTGTTTAAAAGCCGCCACCCCCGCCATGAACCTACCACCCAATAAAACTATTTCAGAACCGCCTGATCTGTCCTCCATACCGTCTGACTATCACGACCTGGCGCAAGTGTTTTGTAAAGATAAGGCACGCTCTCTTCCCCCTCACCGGCCGTACGATTGTGGGATTGACCTCCTCCCAGGCGCGCCGCTTCCGACCAGTAGGTTGTATAGCCTGTCTCGACCGGAGCGGGAAAGCATGGAAAATTACATCAATGAGTCACTTGCCGCTGGTCTCATTCGCCCCTCGTCCTCACCTGTTGCTGCTGGTTTCTTTTTTGTCACCAAAAAAGATAAAAGTTTACGGCCCTGTATTGACTATCGCGGCCTCAATGCCATCACAGTTAAAAACAAGTATCCCCTCCCTCTGCTGAGTTCCGCGTTCGAGCTGCTTCAGGGTGCCACCATCTTCACAAAGTTGGACCTGCGCAACGCCTACCATCTGGTGAGGATTAGGGAGGGAGACGAGTGGAAGACGGCTTTCAATACTCACCTGGGCCATTTCGAATATCTTGTGATGCCTTTTGGTCTCACCAATGCTCCAGCTGTGTTTCAGGCTCTCGTGAATGACGTGCTCCGAGATTTCATCGACCATTTCGTTTTCATTTACTTGGATGACATCCTCATCTTCTCCCAGTCTGTCGCCGACCACCGACGCCATGTCAGGCAAGTGCTTCAGCGTCTCCTCGAAAATCGTCTCTTTGTTAAAGGGGAGAAGTGTGAGTTTCATGTCTCAACTGTTTCCTTCCTGGGCCACGTCATCGATCGGGGTAACCTCAAGACTGATCCCGCAAAGGTTCAAGCCGTTGTTGACTGGCCGACCCCCTCTAACCGTAAACAGCTTCAAAGCTTTCTGGGGTTCGCGAACTTTTATCGGCGCTTTGTTCGCAACTATAGTAAACTGGTCCTGCCTCTGACCCGTCTTACTTCTCCCAAGGTTCCCTTCTGCTGGGATGGGCTGGCTCAACGTGCGTTTGCCCATCTGAAGGACCGCTTTGCCTCGGCGCCCATTCTCGTCCAACCCGATCTCGACCGGCAGTTCGTTGTGGAGGTGGATGCCTCGGACGCTGGAGTGGGGGCGGTGCTTTCCCAGCAGCAAGGAGGTAAGCTGCATCCCTGTGCCTACTTTTCACGCCGTCTCACCTCTGCAGAGAGCAACTATGATGTGGGAGATCGAGAGCTACTAGCCATCAAGCTAGCCCTGGAGGAGTGGCGCCATTGGTTAGAGGGTGCTGCCCAGCCGTTTGTGGTCTGGACCGATCACAAGAACTTGGAGTACATTCGATCGGCAAAACGCCTCAACGCCAGGCAAGCCAGGTGGGCCCTGTTTTTCACTAGATTCCAGTTTACGATCACTTACAGACCCGGTTCCCGTAATGTCAAGCCAGACGCCCTCTCACGCCAATTCGCCGCCTCCGAAGACGCAACTCGGGACTCTCCCATTCTACCGCCCACCTGTGTAGTCGGGGCCCTGACCTGGGAGATCGAGTCGGCTATTTGAGAGGCTCAGCGGACAGAACCGGACCCCGGAACGGGCCCTCCAGGGTTGCTCTTCGTCCCCCCCTCAGTAAGGTCACGAGTGTTACATTGGGCTCATACTGCCAGATTCACCTGCCACCCGGGGGTCCACCGCACTATTACCTTCCTCCAACGTTTCGCCTGGTGGCCTTCCCTTCCCAAAGACGTCCGCGAGTATATTTCCGCATGCTCGACCTGCGCTCAAAACAAGAGTGTCCATCAACCACCCTCTGGCCTCCTTTACCCTCTGCCGACTCCGAGCCGCCCTTGGTCGCACATCGCTGTTGACTTCATCACTGGTCTGCCCGTCTCGTCAGGTAACTCTGTGATTCTCACCATTGTGGACCGCTTCTCCAAAGCTGCTCATTTTGTCGCCCTCCCTAAGCTCCCCACTGCTCTAGAGACCGCCCGGCTGCTAGCTGACCACGTGTTTCGCCTCCATGGCATCCCCACGGACATTGTGTCAGACAGAGGACCGCAGTTCACGTCGCGTGTATGGAAGGAGTTCTGCAGTGCCCTCGGAGCTCAGGTCAGTCTCTCCTCTGGTTTCCACCCGCAGACGAATGGCCAAACGGAGCGTGCCAACCAGGAGCTCGAAGCAGCTCTCCGGTGCCTGGTCTCCACTAACCAGTCAACTTGGAGCGAGCAACTGTCATGGATTGAGTATGCTCATAACAGCCTTACCTCCTCTGCCACCGGTGTGTCCCCTTTCGAGGCGTCCTTGGGCTATCAACCGCCACTCTTCCCAGCCGTCGAGGGTGAGCACTTTGTTCCCTCTGTCCGACAGCATCTTCGGAGGTGTCGGCACGCCTGGAGAGCGACTCGGGCCTCCCTTCTCCGCACGGTGGAACGCAATAAGCGCCTGGCGGATCGCCACCGGACCCCTGCTCCCACCTACACACCTGGACAAAAGGTTTGGCTGTCTACCAGATTCATCCCCCTCAGGTCTGAGTCCAAGAAACTGTCTCCCACTTTCATCGGTCCCTTTGAGGTCGACTCTGTGATTAACCCTGTCTCTGTCCGCCTTCGCCTGCCCCGGAATATGAGGATCCATAACTCCTTCCACGTGTTGCAAGTGAAGCCGTGTCTCTCTAGTCCTCTGTGCCCTCCTTCCGGACCCCCTCCACCCGCCCGGGTCATTGATGGCCACCCGGCTTTCACCGTTTCGCGGATCATGGATGTCCGGCGCCGGGGGCGCGGTCTGCAGTATCTCGTGGATTGGGAGGGCTACGGGATGGAGGAGCGTTCTTGGATCCCGCGGGCGGCCCTCTTGGATCGGGGTATGGTGCGGGCGTTCCATGCGGCTCACCCTGACAAGCCTGGGGGTCGCCGGGAGGCTCCCGTCAGGGGGGGGGGTACTGTCACGGCCAGGCGGATCAGCTGCACGCTGATCAGCCCTCTCTGTTTCTCTTCCTCTTCTCTCTCGCCGGGGCGGAACTCACTGTGGGTTCATGCCCTTGGTCCACGCCCTCGGGAGATGAGACCCAGGTGTCTCATTAAGGGGAGCAGCATTTAAGCCAGGAGGTGACTGCTGTTCGTCGCTGGATCGTTGTCTACCACGCAACCTCTTGGATTTTTCCCCGTGTGTTTCCCGTGTGGCAGTGTTGGAGTGTGAACCTGTGATCGTGTGAGTGGATATTCTGAAGAACGTATGCTTTCCCTTGGACTTCCCTGGAGACCCCTTCTTCCCCCACTCAGCTGTATATAACACCCCCCTGCACATTCTTGTATATACACCTGGTGACTTGTAAATAAACTCTTCTTGTAAGCATCAGTACCGGAGTCCTGCGCTTGAGTCCTCCTTCCAACCGTAACAGTAGGATGGTTTGTCAGAACAACGGCATTAAATCACTCACCACAAAGTGATGTTGTTGAGGTTGTGATGGTTGGAAAGAATTGCTGCCGATAGTTCAAAACCAATTTATTTATTTATCATTTATTTAGTACTAGGTTAATGGTTACTTGGTGTCAGGATATTAAAGAGAAGGCCAATATTTTTATAGCAGTTGTTTCCACAAGTCAGGCAACACGGTGAAATAATTAAGATCAGCGGTCCCCAACCCCCGGGCCTCGGACTGGTACCGGTCCGTGAGTCGTTTGGTACCGGGCCACGAGAGTTGAGGCTCAGGTCTGAAATGTATGGTTTTCAGGGTTTTTATCGGTTTTCAGCATTATTTTGTTATCGTTTTTATCGTTAACTCGGTTTTCCTGGGTCTTTTCACGTGTGTTATGAATAAATCTTCTTTTTTTCGGTACCGGTACTAGTTTTATTTTCTTGTATTTATCCGCGACACCTTAAAGGCCGGTCCGTGAAAATATTGTCGCGTATAAACCGGTCCGTGGCGCAAAAAAGATTGGGGACCGCTGATTTAGATGAATAAATAGCACCGCGGGCAACTTTAGAGAAATTTGTACATTTCATTTCCTGGTCAGCTGTTCCTGAGCTTTATTTTTTGGTATGAATACTTTACCACTTTTCAGATGCAGAACATAAGTTTAAAAAAAATTAATATAAACATGTCATTGCTGCTGAGGATAAAATGTGATTTCCACCTCAAACTCTTGAGATAATAAAAAATCTTAGGCAAAAAAAATGCAAATAAATGTGGAGATAAAATCTAAATTTTATCTCCACCCTCCACAGTAGCTTACATGTCATGTAACTGTCATGTTTTTCAGTGGTTTTAACAAGCATGAGTAAAAGTCTGGAGGTGAAGCCCGATAATTGCGATGTGTCTGAAGCACACTGCCTCACTGCTCCTGTTTGACAGGTGCCAGCTTTTGGTGCTACAGACAGATTTAATGAGCAGGACCTTTTCCCTGAGAGGTGACACGCTCAGGTCACAAATAGTTTTGCCTTTTATGTCTCGGATATTGGTGAACAATTTTGACACTGTGTTTTGAACAGAGCAGAATAAACCGCTATTTTCATACTTGAGGACTCGTCAGTACACTTTAATTCTGTCGGGATGCTTGGCTGCCTTTTGAAAATGGAAGACGATGAGCCCTCTGCATGAAATGTCTTTTTTAGGACAATGAGCCTTGTGGGCTTTAGAGAAATATGAAGACAAACTGTTGATGACAGCCCCTAATTCCCAAGATCTAGAATAAATGTTTTTCCCTTTTTTTGGTCCAGAAAAAAAATAGACCTCTATCCATCATCGAGTTTTCAGAGCACGCCTACAGAAAACATGCTCTTATTTCCAGGGCTAGATGTTGCTCATTTGGCTGAAAGGTAAGTGGATTTTTCTGAGGTTAAACTGTCGTTTAATGCCCATTAAAGGTTTGACGCTGTTTTGCAAACTGACATACGTCCTAGCAAAATCACAGGGCAAACATGGGACACGAAAATGGATAAAAAACTGATTCAAATTCCTTTGATGTGGCGTTGTCTCAGTCACTTGAAAAATCAGATGAAGACAGAGCTGTGGTAAATTGCTCTGTGAATGTGGCTGCTGAAACCAATACTGTTTTCTTTGCTTTGCTAATTATTAATTACCCATCTCCATGCATATGTGTTTATTCCTAATTGTATTTGATGGATGAGTGGCAGCTTTGACACCTCATTAGACCAGATTAATTGAACGACACAATATTTATGTCTCGGCAATGACCAGTTATCCTGCCATCTATCACCGAGATGATCTCACTGATTGAAAACCACTGGTCCGTGTAATCCTAATTATTTTGAATTAGAAAAGAATTTATTGCTTCTTGTGGCGTTTTTCTGTGATGATGGCAAATTGGAAACATTAAATGCATAACGAGGGAGAAAATGAGAGGAAGACACAATCACAGAATTAATGCGGGTGAATGTCGGAGAAGGGGGAAGGGCGCACAAAACAAACCAGGTGCGCGCCTTATCGAGCCACGGCTTTTCTCCTGCACTGCACAGTCTTAGACGCAGGCTGTCATGTTTTCTCAGGATTCTGCAATAATATTTGTCTCTTTCTCATAAGTCTATAAGGCAATGCCCACAGGATGCCTATTTAGAAGAAGGGTTACTTCTTTCTTTCTTTTTTTTACTCAACCAAACCTCTATATTTTCCAACTCCCTATCCACTCTCTTCCAAACAAGCTTGTGCAGAACATCTTGATCCATATTCTTGTCTTTTATTAAAAAGTTGGCTGAGTACTCGAAAAACATTTCCACTGAACTTCACATAACCCTCCTCCAACTTCTGCAAAGCTTTGCCCCTCATGGGAGGAGCACAAGCTAAAATCCAGCATTTGAGCTCACAGAGAAGCAACAAGGCCCTGAAGAGTGGAGCTTTTACTATCATACAGCATAGGAAAGCCTCAAGGAACAGACTTCTTTCCCAGGTAGTCAGAACTTCCTCATGCTTATTTTTCCAACTTTTCAAGTTTCTAACACCATTAGCCGGCTCCCCTGTGGTCTTGAAAGCAGTAGCGTTGATTGAATTAAGCTATTTCCTTCTTTGAGACACTTTGACTAGCTTTCTTATACCGCAGCCAGTCACTGCTGTAACTACACAAACGCCCAAAGCTATAGGCACATACAGCACACACACACATGCTCACCACTGTTTGTATATGTATATGCACAGACAGCGCACATTAAAGATTGCACACGACTACAAATGCAAACTGAATCTGACAAACCATCTGTAGAAATCTGCTGACCAGAGTCGCTCAATGTGATATAGACCAAAGACATTCTTAGAAGCTGCTCTATAATGCCATTTACACCATAGTATTTTAATCAATTTAACTGGCCTTTTTAGATATAGTTGGCTCAAAATGCTCTTTATAGTTTTAAAAATAGGACAAATGGTCTTTTGGAATCAGCTGGGGAGAAGTTTAATCTCATTGAATGGAGCCAAAGCCAGACGTTTAACTCCACACAGTGTAGAATACAAGATTATACCGGCCTGATATAGCCCTTCCACCACCCGTTTATTTTTATCCTCTATTAAGGCAGCGATATCCTTAAAGGCTGCCAAAATTATCCTGTAAAAATGCTGACTGGGAAATATGAAAGGTTCCAGGCGGGTCTAGTAAGCAATCTGTGTGCATGGCGGAGCAATGTGACTGCTGTGCTTGCTATACCAACAGGGGTGACCCCAGTTGGAGGGAGAGGTGAGACTAAATGAAAGTCATCCCTGGATCTTGGGGGAGCCGAGCCTGGAATACCAAGCCTCTCTCTCCGAAATGAGATTTGCTGCCAATGAGGCTGCTTTGCATAAATGTTTGCTTTTATTTATTTATTTATTTATTTTAACTTGATGATTTCTCGGCAGCTAAACTAATATTTAGAGAGCTTCTTTTACGGGCTACGCCACCAAATCTCCGCTTAACCGTTTTGATAATTCTTTCACCCATGGAGGTAATTCATTCACACAAAGAGCTTCTTTCCTTGTGGGTTTGGGACGAACGAAGAGGATAATTTCCCTATCAAACGCGCTCATTTAAAACAGAAAGTTTCGCACTTAAGTTAACCGTTCCTCAGAGGGAAGCTCGTAATTGAAGAGTCACTAGTGCCCTGTGGGTGTTCTGAGACGTTGAAGTCGGTATGAGCCCAAATGGCAGCTCTGTGACATGAATTTGAGAACGTGCTATATTTTTCTTCTTTCAGACACTTTCGGTGAGGCTGACTAATGTGCACACTTGCTATCATGAAGATCTAGATGCTCGTATGCATTCCTGTGTGTTTTATTTTTGTCCAATCAGTTGTGTTACCCACTTCTCTTTGGGCTAGCCGTTTTTATCGGCAGGGTCTAGACACGGACATGCACGCAAGCATCGTAAGGCTTTAAAAAGCTGACGGCACCAGGCTCCCCTTTTTGCCAGCTTCCATATTGGAATGAACTTGAGATGAATGTATTGATCCGACAATGACACAACCTGGCTTTGCTTCAAAGGTGACTCCATCCCAGACCCTCTTGTGTTATGCAGTTGACGTGGGCGAGTCGCAGAGGATTCGAGCGGTGTCAAGGAGTCGTTTAAAATTAGAGCGTGGGGGGTAAAATTGATTTTGTTTATATGTGATGTGATTAAACACAGCGGAGACCGTTTGCTGTCGCTGGAATCACAATCGCGGCTTTCAAAGATGCAGCGCAGGTTGGAGAAATGTCCTTAAGTTAATATATGCCATTTGGTGATTGCCTTTAACCAAAGTGACTTCTGATGAGTGAAAACATTTAACAAAGAGCACAATACGTAACAGCACCAACAAGGCAGTGATTTAAGAGTTCATAACAGCGGATTTCTCTAATTATGATGCAGACTCTGTACTGAATACTTAGTCAAAGGTCTGATGGAGGCTGCTTAGCTAATTTGGGTGTCGTCCCTCTCAGCCTTACATATTTATAATACATTTGCTCACAATATAAACTCCCGCAGGACCTTAAAAGATGTTTTTGGAGAAGCTGTATGCTCACATTTGGTCACACTCAGCCTGTTGCTTACTATCAGTGATGTCACATCAATATCCCACAATAGTAAATGATCAATCTTGAATTGACTGCATGGACATTTTTAACAGCACGAACCAGCAGAAGAAAAGTGAATCCAGTCACATTGTGGGAGTCCGGCTCTCGCAGTCAACGATATCGGAGCCCTGCAACAAGTCTCTCATTTACACAAGCGCTCACGTAGTTTTCTTTTAACTGCCCTCAGTAAAATGAGAAATTAAGAGGCAAGAGATAGAGGCTAATAGCATTTATTAACCCAGCGTGAGCGGGCAGCGGGGCGACAGCGGTCCTCCACCAGCCCTGTCTCGTCCTGGTGGTTCAGTCGGCGCAGCCCAGAGAGGGGAGTGGAACATAATAAAGCCCAACAAATGCACCCAGCTGATTAATGCAGCCCTGTGGCTATAGTAATTATCCCTCTCCACACTCCTCCGGCAGACGAGCCAAACAAGTACGCGGCAGCGAAAGGAAAATGTGCAAATGATGGATTTGTGGGACTCAGTGTCTGTTTCGTGAGCTTTGTGTAAGAAGTCGAATGTTGACACGGGGTTTGTTGTTTCGGTTTTGCTGTGGCGGCGGAGTTGAAGGTTTTGCACTTGCAGAAGTTTAATGTCAGCAGTTTAATGTCTGTCTGGAGTGAGTTACAAATTCCTCGTGGGTTTAAATAGATGAAAATAAATGTATCGATTTATTGCATGTAGACGAAAGAGATAACAGTATGTGTGTTTTCAGACAGCAACATACAACAAACTTTTAACTAGTATAAAGTGAATCAAATAATGATATGCACTTAAATGCAACACTGAATTTTTATTTTATCAGATTTATATGAAATGCTAGTACACTGATAAAGCAGCTTTGCAACGTGATCAAAAAGTCATATGTATATATATTGCACTATTCCTGTTAAGAATCACAAAGTGCTTGATGACAACAATCAAACGCATTAAAATGCACAAATCTCAAATGTAATGGCAAAAATAAATATAATAACAATTCTATATTTTAAAAGAAAACCACAAGTTTTTTGGTTCTACCTTCATGCACCTTGATTATTTTCCGTGTCGCTGATTGCTCATTATGTCAGTAATTTGATTAAAGCAACTGATGATTTCAGGCAACGCGCTGAGTTCATCAAAGTGGCCGCTGCTCGAGTGGTGTGTGGCCGAAGTGAAACTAAAAACACCGGCTCCAAGAACTGAAGGTATTGTCTCGTGTTCCCTGCATAAATGAACCAACAAGAAACGGTTTCATCTGTACCAGCTTCTGGAGACTGAATTGAATGCCCAGAACATTTAGGAAGGCGTACAGAGTGAACTTCCTCCTGCTGATACACTTTCTTCATGGCGAGGTCAGAAGGTCAGCCATAACAGGCAGTTTGCTCGTGAATCAAGAATTTAATTACATACAAGCAGCGTGACAGGAAGACCGTGTCCCTCAGCCCACTACAATATGTCATTACTACTTATTGACACGTAACAATTTTGTCCTTTTTTGCACTTTTGAGAAATCTGCAAATTTCTGGTCCTCTACAGAAATTTTTTTTCTCACAATCCTTCTCATCTTTGTTTTCATTCATTAACACTCACTGTTTACACTAGTCCAGATTTCACTCCAAAAATAAACCCCGATTCCCTTTCCTACTCAGCTGTTCTTCTCTAAATTACAGCCGTGCTGGGAGTTTACAGTGCTGAGAATGTAAAACGGCAAATGAGAGCAAAACTATAATGAGAGCCTAAACTGCTGCCTGAAAATGCAGGGTGGTGCGAGGCTGGTCTGCACTGATCTCCTTAAAGAGACACAGTCACGGTCATAGAGCCGAAAATCTGTTTTTGCTTAAATACAGATTTAATGATTGGATTACGGTTTCTTCTTCTGAAGATAACGTGATGGTGGGATTACACAGACTGTGCGCTCAATAGATTTCCTGTCAGATGCCACAAAACCCTGTGTCTCTACTCTGTGTGAGCAGGCCGCGCAGAGGAAGGGAGACAAATTAGGTCTGGACGCAAGTATGTACCCACCTCAGAAAGCTGGCAACACAAGAGTGGAGCGGGAAAATGCAAGAAATGTGGAATTTAGCCTTGAATTAAGCATTGCCAAATAAAAATGTGTTTTATTTTAAGGTAGTCTGACATACACTTTATATTTTGCATAAAGTTATTCAGTCTTAAAAATACCAAAAGACCACTTTTTTTTTGGTTTGACTGGCACTGGCTCTATTTTCTGCATGTGAAATCATACATGTCATCTGAACATCAGTTCTCATCTTCTCGGTCTCATTAAAAACATAAACATATCCCCCCTATTGATTATGTCTGGATGTCTTAATCGGATCAGCAGGAATAGCCGGATTTTCCTTCGCAGGAAAGTACATTAAATGCTAAAATATTGATCAAAAATGAAATGGAGAATGCACAGCTGCTTTAATAAAGCAATCAGCCTTTTGCTCCTGTGACTCTGATATGGACTGACATGAAAAGAAAACGTTCAAATGTATAATTCCTTTTCATTTAAAAGATGGTTGGGAAACGGGAGTCTGTCCTGAGGCTTGTGGCGACACGGCAACGCTGTGATCAATAGGAGCGTGTGATGGGTTTTGCATCGATCGGGAAAATGTGGGTTGATGAAGTGGGCTGGAGGGGTGGGTGGCGGGGCTTTGGGTTTCCTCCGATGGGCTGCCACATTTCACGTACGTGGTAAAGATCCACTCAAACTTCTCTGTCGTCGTCATCATTATTATCATTCCTGCCGAGGTCATTATCACTCTCAGTTTTCCTACATCCTGCCTCGCTAAGGACGGGTAGATCCCCTCTCTTCACAGCGTGACTGGTGGAATGCTGTGGGAAGCAGCTGTCATTACTTTAAAGGAGGGCAGGCTGTGGAAAGCCAGATCCATGGTGGAGAGGATAAAAGACTAAAGGGAACCGTTTAGCTCCATAATCTGGCACTGAGCCCTTTAAAGCACCGTAAACAGACCTGTTCAAATCACCCTCAGCGAACGTGCCTCTACTTCTGTTTCTTGTCAGTTACTGCTGTCCACTTTTGTTTACCTCATTACTTTGAATATCTATCTATCTATCTATCTATCTATCTATCATTTCTTTCTTTCTTTCTTTCTTTCTCTGTTTTGCAGCGCTCCCTTGTGAATGGAGGCCGACTAGTGGCCCATTAGCCCGTCTCATCTCAGTAATCTTTCATCACCATTGGCTGCTGGCAGGACAACCTTCCTGAATCCAGCCAATAGTGGTCGCTCCATATGCACCTAAACCACTCCCTCCTGTTCTTAAAGAGCCCCCTTGTCTTCAATGGAGACTCAATCCCCCCTCGCCGACTTACTCAGCCTGAGTGCGCTCTCACTGCTGCTGCTCTCCATCCATCCCTCTTATCTTTTATTCTCTTTCTCTGTCCACCAATCCCATCATCTGTGTTCTACCTCCTCTCGTTGCTCACCGTTTCCTCTCTTCATCTCTTCCTGAGGTTCTTTTTTTGTTTTTTCCTCTCTCCTCTTTCTCGGACCACCACTTTTCTTCTCACCGGCCGTACTCCTGAGCCCGAGCGTGCGGCACCTGTGCAGACTGGAGTTTGTTGGGCCGAGGCAGAAGGTTTTTCTTTTTTTTTCTTCTTCTCTTTTTTATTTTTATTTTAAGTGTGCAGGTTGAACACAGGAGGTAGGGGAAGCAGCACCCGGGACCACCTGACCAATATTTATTGAGAATATGAGGAGATTTAGGAACTGATCTCCTGCTTCAGCTTTTCCCCAGCTGTTTATCTGTTGTTGTTTTTGAATTTTTTTTAAAATTGCAACATCTGGAATGCTTAACAAGGACTGATGGATGTTTCCGAACTGTGTATCCCTGACCCTCTCTGCTACCACAACCAGTAGGTGCTTCTTTATACAAATCCCTTTTTTCCCTTCTTGGTTAGCTCATCTAAACTTTTCTGTCTCTCTCTAAGTTGATAAAAATTGTTTAAAAATGTTATAATTTGTTTCTTTAAAAAAGCAAACGAAACTATTTCCAAAGACAGGGAGTTGCTCTTGTTCATGTACAGGACATCAGAGCTGAGCGGTGGCTGCTGTGGCGTAGCCTGCAGGGAGACCGGGGAGCTGGTCTCTGTACAGCTCTCTAGCTTCTGCATCAGGATCCAGGGTTTAAACTCAGCTCATAGGAGAGAGTCACAGGCAGATTAATGCAGCCGGTATCCCGTGCACTGTCCTACAGCACCAGCCGGTGTCCCGGGGAAAGTTAGTTGTGACTGTACTGTGTAAGCGTGACACAGAAAAGTGTGTAACTGAAGAAGTAGATACATGTCTGTCTGTGTTACTGATACAGCTCATCTCATTTTATTGTCATTTATAGTTTTTATATAAAATTGGTGGTTATGATTAAATAACACTGAGAGTTTAGTAAGTTTGGTCACCTCCAAATGTGGCACAGTATGTGAGTAAAATGCAGTTAATACGAACAACAAAATGTGCACTTTAAAACTTTTTTTTTCTTGCGCATGCATATGGTTATTGTGCATTTTCTTAGCTCAAAGGCAGGGATCAAGCAGCTTTTTTCCCTAACAAATGAGAAGTTAAAGAAACTCTCAAATCTCATTTGGAGCTCCAGTCTTTATCATTGTTACAGTTCTTGGATACCTGGAAAGATTCACTGGGATCCTCTTAATGTTAATCTGTAGATGGGATTGGAAAGGTTTAATCTGCTAAGCACTTTTTACAGGACTGCGATTAAGGATATTTCCAACTCTGCAAGGCTCCACAAAAGAAAAAAAAAGGGGGAGCATCTCCTGAAGTGTTAAACAAGTGTTTATTCTAACTGCATCAGAGCTGCCACTGCACATAATCAAAACAAATGAGATCCTATCGGTTTGTATTGGTTGAGCAAGTGAAACGACAAAGCAGCTTTGGTTAGAAGCTGTTCGCTCAGTAGAAGTATGTGTCGTTTTAATGCACTTTGCACATGCATCAAAAAAAGCTCATTTTGGTGTTAAGTGTATGTAGTTCTATTGATCACGAAATAAAATGTATACACTGCTGCTGCTGCTCATGATGACGATGATTCAAAGCGCTTCAACACTTCAGTCAAAGGTGTCGTGCACACCTTGAAGGATGTACATAAATTTGATTTATTCACTGTAATCAAATGAATCACATAAAATTCCTTTTGAAAAAGGATGTAAATCATTTCCAGGCTGGAAACTTCAACCACAGTTTTGTCAGTTGTTTTGATATTTTACATAAAAGTAACAGATCTCAATTAAATACATCTGTTTCAAGCATCGTCTCTGAAGGCTCTAACTTTTAATATCACAGTTAATTCGTGGTGGTTTTAAAACACACAATCGCAAGGCTTTCATTTTTACACTCAAAAAACCTTCAAATGAAAACTCTGAAGTTTTAATTACATCTTTAAAGAAAAAAAAAACTATGCCAAATAGAAATGATTAAAAATGACAAATCCTACGATATGATGCTATTAACCCATCGTGACCCCAGACTGTGTCTGTGTCCATCTATGTGTGTGTGTGTGTGTCTGCATTTATGTATGCAGATAAAAAAAATATGCATGCATGTGCTGACAAGTGAGTAGCTGGTTATGCATGCTATACCTGCATCCTTAAATACTTGTTAGGTCATATTTGATAGGCCAGCACTACACTAACACCACAACTCTACATATTTTTACTGGTTCTGCTTGAGATGAACGATTCTACACTTAGAATTTTTTTATTTAAAAATGTATTTGTAAGCGTTAAAGTTGCATTAACCATGTTGTCCTACATTTTCCCACATCGAGAAGTCGCACGCTGAAAATCTGTGTGCTCAGTGTCACATATATCTGTGATTAGTTAGGTTTGCCTCTGCTTTCAAACCCTTGGAGACTTTTGCCTTACAACTATCATACTGGCCCGAGGTGAAAGGTCAAAGGATTTTAGTGCCCAGCTGTCAAACCACATTTCTGATGCTAAAGCAAATACCTGCTTTGTCAAGAGACCAAAATATTAGTTACATCTAGTGATTTATTCTTTATGAAAATGTGCACGTCGGGATCGTGTTTGCGTGTTGTGGACCAAAATCACAATAAAATGCAGCTGTACATAATTGCATATGACCTACTATTTGCATCAGCCTCCACAGGTGCTCTCCACTATTTCTTGTCAGTCAGAACCATCTGCTTTAAAATTAATGGAGGCAGTTTTGAATTAAGAGTCGCATTAGACACGTTTTTTTACACATATTGCTTTATTCTTCTTTTACAATAACTGCATTTTTTTTTTTAATTATAGAAATTCTAATACTTATTAATTAACTTATTATTAACTGACAAAGGCGTCACATGAAGATTAAATATACTGCTTGCTCAAATTTTTTTTCAACTTGTTTTACCTGCTATTCCCACAGGTGTCCTCCCCAAGTAAACAAACAGGAATGCATAAGCGACCAAATGTATGCAGACACAGATAGACTGGGATCTAATTTTAGCCGTCCGATACATAGAAACACCTGACTGTGTCTGTTAAAGAGGAGCACATCATCTTATCATACATTGCATCTGTAATTTGTTACGCTTAACACACGGGTCTTGCTGTGATTAAGATGCACCCGCAATTTATTCTTTTTTTTTTCTTTTTTTTTAACACTTGGTGTCACATACGGATGCTTGAGGTAAAATTAATTTGATTGCAACGGAGTATTTAAAACCCTGAACATAAGGAAAATAGTACCTGGAGTTGCCAGTTGTTTAGGGGAATTCAAGCATTACAAATTTGCAGTGAGTGCAGTTCACTATCTGCAATCAGTGTTTTTTGCAACATAAAACATGTAGTGGCGGATTTATTTCCATCCATTCGTGATCGATCTTGCACTCATTGCTTCTTTCGTGTGCTGTCCAAGGTTCGAGTTTGAATATTTCACTTTATGTGTACTCACAGCTCCCGGCCACCTTTTTGCACTTCACCAGTCACCGTTTGGTTTGTGTCAGACTGCTTGAAAAGGATCCAAACCTTACACAAGGGCTGTGATCTCTACCAACTTTGTTTGATAGTTGGCTGATCTGACCAGCAGAACTGACTGGAAAGCCAAAAGAATCCACTGACGGATGGAGGGAGCAGGTGGTGGGAAAGTGCTGCGTTGTGTTGAAACTGTGGTGAGGGGGGGAAAACAATCTGCTTCCTTCCAACTTCACCACCAGCTTTGAGTTTTCATAAAGCTGACAAAAACTGGCCGAGATAAAAACAGCTCTGAACGTGTGAAGTCGCTGCTGTGTTTTCTCATGACTGTCGCGTTCACTGTTAGCAGTGGCTACTCCTTACGAGCCGAGCTTTGTTGGTTCTGTGTGATGGCACGAGGGGAGAAATAGCTTCATCACATGTCATGACCGCCCCTCTTGTTATAGATATATCCTTTAGGTGGCCTGTTAAGACTCTGAGTTCATCAGGCTGGAGATGGACACCTTTTTTTTCTTCACCTGCTGTTCAATCAAACATGAATGTGCCTTTCAAGTGCTCAGGCTGAGTGTAAGCAGCAGTGAGAGGACTTCTTAGAAGGAGTTTGTTTTATTGATCAAATGAAATTAACACACACACACGCACACACACAAGGAAAGAAGCAGTGTGCGTCTAATCATGGAGTGCGGGTCAGCCGGCATGTTTAATTTAATGGGCCTCATCGTAGCTTCACGAGGTCTCACATTGTGAACTTAATTCCTCTTCACCACGTTAATTTGCATTGTGTCAATTGACCGGAGCGCTTACTGTATCAGCTTGAGTCTCACTTGAAATTCAGTCCATGCTCTAATACCATTAGGCAAATGCAAAGTTGTGTCATTTACACATTTGGGGGAGAAAAAAAGGGGGTGTGGGGGGTGGAAGGGGTAGGAGGGGTGAGAGAAAAGCCAATTTGTGCCGAACAAGACTCGCTTGTGATTATCAGTGGATGTTATTACTGTGGAGAAGCAGACGTTTGAAGGTTATGTTTCTGGGCAGTAATTGAAATGCAAAATAACATTAGGATCGATGGCCATCTCTGTTTATTTATGAAATCAATATCGTAACTGTCCCTCATGAGTCCTTCTCTGATTCCCAATGACGGCTTAAGTCTCTGCTCGTTTATTCTTTCTCCCCCCGTAACCTCCTTCTTCTGTCTCTTTTTAAAAGGCAGTTAGGGGTGTGTTTGACTTTGCAGAGAGAGCAATTTCCTAGAGGTGCTGGATGTGTATGTAGATGGGGGTTGATACTCCAGGTAAGGAGACATCATCCATGTGGGAAATCTATGCAGTCTCTCCTCGTGGCAGTGACATTGAAGAGGCCATATGCTGGAAATTCTCTGTATGGTATGTGCATGTGTGTGAGTGTATGCGTGTGTGTTAGAGAGATAGAGAAGAAGAAACAAAGTATATCTATGTGATGCAAAACTAGTGCTGGGACTTACTACCTGAGATAAAACAACATTAAAACAAATATTTTTAAAAATGAAGGTGTCAGAGCAAAATAACTTACAGAATGACTTTCCAGCTTTGCAGCACAAGTAAAGGATATGCTTGGTTCCACAAACTTATCATCAAGCTTTAAACTGTGGTTTTAAAACAGTTGCAAAGGAATACAATCTGATCCATTTTAAACCAGAATCACTCAGTATTATGTACAAGTCTGTGTGTGGAATGCACATAGTCGAACATTAGCATAAACACATATTAAATACACATGCAAGTACACTAAACATAAGCTCAAATGTATCCGAAAAAGAGGGAATAGATAAATCAGTCACACAACAATGCAAGAAAATCCGAACGACTTCAGGAATAAGATGCTCCGAAAAGAAGAAACCTTCACCCTTTAAAGGCAAATACAATAAATACTTCTGTTCAGTTGGTAGATTTTTTTGTTGTTGTCACATTTAACTGTAGGTTTGCGTTTCCTTGACTGAATCTGCAACGTTGTAGCAGATGATTATTAGATTATTAGAAATCCTCTTTCATGTGTTTGCTTCTATCAAATCAGCACATTACAGGGATAGCTCTTTTAAATGTGTATTCATTATAAATATATGAGGGGAAAAAAGCGATATTCGCAGCAGCGAAATTTAAGAACACACACATTTTTGATGACCTTCATTTGTGTCACCCGCATGTTGTTGTTACCACTTAACACTTGGAGACACACGCTACCCCCATTTTCCCACTCGCATGACCATTCATTTCCCAGACACCGCGGCCACTGACTAACAGTGTAATCTATGTGTCAGGCGGGAAGGGGCACTCCGTTTAAAGCTGATAGAGTTTGCCCCAAACAAGGACAGCCTATCATAGAAAGATTAATGAACTAATTTCATGCATGGCTCCTTGCCTCTGTCCTTCTGTGCTTCCATGTTCGACTGTGTGTTCAGCACCGTGATTTACGCTGTGTTCCCTGCTACAAGCTTAACCCCAAGCTCAACAATAATATTTCCTTTATGCGGAAAAGTACACGGTAAAAATTTGGAGAGCCGTATATATTCACTCCTTCACCCAAGACAAGGACAGCATGAGGTCATTTATGGAGAACTGTTTTAAATATGCATTTTCTTTTTCGTGTTTGAGTGGCGGTGTAAATTTATCATGCTGAAATTCAGGAGGCTAGACAACATATTTCATGGAGAAGAGGTGGATGGATTCAGGATTTATGTTGGGAAGCTGGGGATCTGCGGCTCTGCCAGCATGAGGAGGCATGCCAAAATACACACATGCACATGCAAACATCTGAGATTTCAGCTGCTCTGTCGGGACATTTTCCGCACCTATCTCATGTTAGCTTCAAAAAAGAAAAAATGGTCAATGATCTGAGCGTGCATCACAGTCCTGTCGCGTTAAACATTCTGGACGACTGTATTTTGTCGTACAGAGTAGTCTCTTGACGTGTGGTGGACAGACTGGAACGCGTGCATCTGCTGCTCCGTGGTGTCCATTGTGGGACTGTGTGGGCCTCTCAGAACAGAGAAGGCAGGTGACCTTCACGTCTGTCTGATGAGTCCTGCTTGTCTGCTCCGTTTGTACAATTTTTCTGCGCAGCGGAGCAAACACTACCCCATTAGGTATTAGGTGCAGTGCATGTGTGTGTGTGTGTTTTTTTGTCAAGGGAGTGGGACAGGTTGAGGAGAGTCAGGCTGTGGTTTGAAAACTCTATGTCTCTTTATATTGGGGCTGGTGGGGGGGGGGGGGGGGGGGGGGGGGGGCGACCAAATTATGAAACTATGAAGCTATTTCTGTCTGCACGAATTGGTGGTTCGTGCCATTATTTCATTTCGACAGATTTGAAAGGGCCCATTAGAAATTTCCATTAAACCTAACAAAAAACATCTCCCCAGCGTTGCCGTGTGCTAAGTGTGGAATGAACTACTTTTTACGTATGCCACAATGTGCTATTCCATAGGGAATCCCCCCCATCTGGCTGCAATGATGTATTAACTATTACCAGGCTGGTCTCTCTCCACTTCAGCTTGGAGAAAATATATCGTCCAATTGACTCTAGGTGAATGCTGATTGCTAACAAGATTTAACATGAGTCATCTGAGTCTTTTATAAGCCACAATATCCTTAGAATGAAGGCTAACACAATGCTGTATCTCTCAATCTCGCACTATGTTAACAGTCTCGACTGATTAAAAATGCATAAGGAATGTCTGGGGCCCGTAAGAGGAGGGTTTATTTTTTCATGCCTCATCTGGAACAGGAAGGAAGCCGAGGATCAATAGATCTGATCTGGGCCCAGGGGTAGAGGCTATCTCCTCCTCTTTTTCTCTTCTTCTCACTACTCGTTTGCAGTTAAAAAAGAAAAAAAAAGAGGTTTCTTGGCTTTAAATAAACACTTGTGCAAAGGAGGCAAAAGAAGGAAAATGCATTCGGAAACACAACACCATATTTAAAAAAAAAAAAATGGAGACAGCTCCTGGCAGTAAAAAAAGCCAAAAAGTTCAGACTGTAAAGCAGCATTAGCTTGCTATTAGTTTCAAACATTCCCATCACGCCTTTCCGCCACTCTCACCCCATATTTATGACTCATAAGAATTTAAGGGCTGAAGTTCTGTAAGATCAACACCAACTGTGACAGACAGAGCCAGCAGTTCTAAGACCAACCCGGGCCTCATTTCATGCTTCGTTTGAGAGAATATTATTGAATTACAGCAAGGAGCGCAACATACACTGGCTTTGCGGCCTCAAAGAGAAATGACTACCCACCAGTAGCAGTAATCGTTAAGTAAACAAGCATACTTATGGAGTTATAACATCACCGTTAAGCAAAGTGTATAATTTCTTATAAAGCTTAACAAGGCAAATAAAGAATACTCTCTTTAGCTTCTACCCTGCATTATGAGGATTTTTTTTTTCTTTAATCCTACCTTTGTAATCTTTATGATGAAATTCTTGGAATAAGGCACTTCCTCTGCCAGCTGTAACCCAGCACCTCCACTGGCAAAATAACTGGGACTATTGATTGGGTTATCTATTACCCACAATCCTCCATATGCTGAGTGTAACACCTCTCTTTGTCCATTAACAGCCTTCTGAAGTTTCATTCATTCATTTACTTCTGGCAGCCGACCAATTGTGGGCATTGTTTGCAAGATGTATGGGGCATCTGTTGACATGGTCGTTAGTTACCATTTTGCCTGAGAGGAATGAGCTACTGCACTATATCACTTGGCATTCCGGCGCATTAATGGTTGTGTGTGTAAGGCAATCTATCAAACTCAGGTGAACGGGCTGATGAATTTCTCGCAGAATGAGTGGCGGATGATGGTAGCAGGCAAGACTCGGTACAGTCACGGCGAAGCTTTTGTGCTCTGTTGTGCTCTGTTGTTTGGTCCTCTTTTTTTTGAGAGCCATTGCGTTCTTTTTATTTAAAGAAAAAGTTTTAAAAATGTGTGAAGAAAATGCGGTAAAACGGTTAATATTTTTAAAAAGTTTGCTAATTATTAATACTGAGATATGTTACTTTTATGTTATTAGTTTGTGTAATAAAATATTATTTTTATGCCAAAGCTCAGTGTCCCCTGATGTGGTTTCTATGCCAATATGACAGTTTTTGTGTTTTGTTTTGTTTTTTTCCAAATCACAATCACAATTTTTTTCCTAAATCCAACCAAACAACTCGTGGAAACAAAAGTTGAAAACAACACAAACCATGGTGTCCTTCTGCCTACTTATATATGTGCTTTAAAACAAGTGGTTTGAACTCCACCATATCACCCAATGCTCTCCTTTTCTTTTCTCTTTTTCCTCACACACAGTCAGTCAAAGCAGATGGCTGCCCTTCTAACCTTGTTTCTCCTCGAGGTTTCTCCCACTTAAAAGGGAGTTTTTCCTTCCCACTGTCGCAAATTGCCTTCTCATAGGGGGGTTGTCTGATTGTTGGGTTTTTAGCTCTTATACTGTGGGGTCTTTACTGGACAGGATAAAGCATTTTGCGGTGACATTATAAAAATTCAGTTGAACTGAATTAAACATTCATTTCTTTTCAAAAATTTGGAAAACCATTGCATTCCCTGTAAATTCAGTTTCAAAACTGACTGACATTCCGACTCTGTTTGTGTTTCTCCAGGTTATTAACCAGAATGCCCTCCGAGGACCGGCACTTATCCTCGAGCTGTGGTTCTTATGTCAAAACTGAGCCTTCCAGTCCTTCCTCCTCGCTCATAGACACTGGCAGTCACCACAGCCCCAGTGGCAACTCTGACGCCAGCGGCGGCTACGTTAACGTTGGCAGTGGACGGTCACACACTCTGGACTCCCCCCCAATGTTCAACCCAGGCATGCTGGGAGGCGGCAGCGCCTGCTTACGCCGCTACGAGGAGTGCTCCGGCGGCATGGCCGATGACTCGCCAATCAAGTGCGAGTACATGCTCAATGGAATTCCCAAGAGGGTGTGCCTGGTGTGTGGCGACACTGCCTCGGGGTACCACTACGGAGTGGCCTCCTGTGAGGCCTGCAAAGCCTTTTTCAAAAGAACGATCCAAGGTATTTTCCCCCTTTCCCACTTTTCCTTTCACATTTCACTGACTCACCTGAGCTGTCAGTAAAACTGTCTTTTAGGTAATGGGTTCTTTGTATTTTTGTTACAATTGGAGACAAGTAAAAGCACAACCGCAGCAATAGAAAATATGAGTAAAAATGTCTGCTTTTTGGATTAACTATAACTTGTGAATACTTAGAAAAATGCTCTGTGGTGCTCCCATTTACTGCTTAGACCATGCACTGCATTTTTGCATTTTTTGTTTGTAGCTGTTTAAGTACTGGTTTATTTTAACTACATTAGACACAATAATATTCATTCACAACACCACAGCTAACCAGATAAATCAGAGGATGTGGAGAACTGATCGATAGAAGAGAAATGAAGAACCCACACACGTTAAAAATTTTACAGTTTTCATTTTATTTTTTATTGGTTTTTTTCTGT
Source organism: Aulonocara sp. 'chitande type north' Nkhata Bay (assembly GCF_057382095.1). NCBI lineage: Eukaryota > Metazoa > Chordata > Actinopteri > Cichliformes > Cichlidae > Aulonocara > Aulonocara sp. 'chitande type north' Nkhata Bay. The sequence continues at coordinate 9,944,332 of NC_141358.1, forward strand.
GGATTATCAGATCAATCAATATTGACGGCCTCTGTTTTTTGGATTTTCAAAATAAGTAGCAAAAAAGAAAACCACTTGTCGATAGGTGTTACCAACTCACAGACATCAAAACAGCGACAGGTGAACAGCGCCAGATAAAAATGTTACATTGTTATCTTTTTTTCCCTTAAAGTGGCCATAAAAAAACAATGATTTGTATTTCTTAATATGTTATTCTAAAAAGTAAATTATTGCTAAGGTTGTTACATGAAAGCATTGAAGTAAAGAGATGAATAATTTTAGTGAAACTGAATTTTAATCAAACATAAATTTATACTTAAAACAATAAATTCCTGACTTTCCACCAGTACTTTTAAGCAAGGTGTATTTTCACTCTTGTCACAATAGAGAAGTGCTACTTTTTAATGATTTTAAATACTTTACGTTCACTTGAATACGTGGTCGTGCGTGTCACAGGTTCCTCAGTGCTTTCATGGGGCTAATACGATGTGGTGTCTACCGCAGGCATTAGGCCCAGACCGCAAATCTGCTCTAGTTTGTGATTTTTGATGTCTTTGCATGCGAATCATACATCTGGCACCGAATCTGCCATGTGTGGGATCCGTTCCAGAGTAATCTTTTGGACAGAGATAATGCGCCACTTTTTTTTTTTTAATTTGATTTGCAGCATTTGTGTCTGGATACATGGAGTCAGAGTGAGGGCACATTAAGTCAGGCAAATTTGAAAAGTATTCTGCCTAAATCCCTCTCAATTACTGAAGCACGAAGAAACAGAAGAAGCATCTTTCGGCACTGTTTTTTCCTTTTATTTTATTGGCTTTTGTTAAAATCCAAAACAGCGCATTACTGTCAGAATAAAGATGGAAAACGTGGGACTGATGTGAGAGCTGGTTACCTCACTTGGTCTTAAGAGTGAAACTCTTCGGCACTCTCTCTAATTACATCACATGTTTACAAAATTCTGACTTTTTCTAATAACTCTTAATGTGATGATGACAAATATACCAAGCCTCATCCTGATATATATAATTTTTCTTTTTCTTTGGCAGCGAGGTTTTTTTTCTAAAATTTTCTAAAATATCCTATTTCTCATTATTAATTATCAGACATTTCTAAAAGAAAAACACACACAAAAAATAGAGACAGCAAAGACATATTTTCCAAAACTTATTATTTATTTACATTTTTTTGGCTGCCCATTTTTAGGAAGGCCTTTCCTGGCTTAATTAGCCTATATGAAAATGGCTGGATTGTTTTATCTTAGGAGAATTTTCACTTTTCATGTACAAGAGGCTAAAGCATCTTTGGATCGGGAGCATCAGAAAATGTAGGAAACCCCTACTTTCTTTCAAGTCATCAGCACAATATCTGTTGTTCAGTCCGCATGCTACACTTTGTTGGGTTTTACTGAATGTTTTTGGCCTTCTGTCCAAATCCTGCATGCCTGTTTATGATCAATCATTGGTAGTTAAAAGGCTGCTCGTGCCCCAGTAATGCTGATGTGTGACTTTGCATTGTCTTGCCGAGACCTCTCTCTCTCCTTCTCATCTTCTTCCTCGTCACTGTAGTCTTCTTCTTCTTCTTCTTTTCACTCTCCTTCTTGGAGGACAGGCCTGTAATGAGCTTAATCTGTCCGTCATTCGTCCTGAGCCACGGGAGTTTCAGTCAATAACAATCAGTGTTGGGTGACTGTAATTAAGAACCAGGCATTTCATTGGGAGAAAGTCAAGAAAGGAGGGTGGGAGGTGTGGATCCGTTCCTTTTGCCCCCAGGCCCCTCAAGCCCTCACCCAAGGGGAAGGAGATGGGGTCCAATTAGAAGCAGAGGCACGTGTTGTGGTGGCAATAACAGAGGAAGGGAACAGCGAGACAGAGACGCTGAAGAGTCCTCTAAATAAAGGCGGTGGGACGAGGGATGGGGTAGGTGGTCATTCACAGAGAGGAGAAGCTGCTTTAATGGAATGGTAATCAGGAAGGGGGTCCCGGCCTCGGTAAAGGAGGAGGACAGGAAGAGGTCCAACTTGAGTGGAGATGCACGTGGATAATAGCATAGCATAATAATATATCAAAATTTAGAGGGAAAATAAGAGAGGTTAAGGAAGGTTATTAGAGTGGTTGAAATGTCCTTTGAGAAATAAAGGTGGACACAAGACCTGATTAACTAAGAGGGTTGCCGACAGTGAGCTTTTAGAGGTAGGCAATTTAAGTCTATTGTGGACCCTCGTCTCACCCACCCACACCCAACAAAAAACACACACATGCAGGTCATATTTGACCTATCCTGTTATTTTTGGATTACTGTTTGATTTTGAAGGAAGAAAATTTGATATCCAAGCAAGTTCATCAACCTCAGAAGGTCATGAAATATTGCATGTATGTAGTACAGAGAATAAGTTCAACATTTCAGGCATGCAGCAAACTGTAATGTTGTCTGCTTGTTAAGGCAAAGCTCAGAATCACTGCCTTCAGTTAGTGAAAAATAACATATTGCTCGGTGCTCTACAACAATAGAACAAACAGCAGACGTCAAGGAGGCAGCTGAAGAAAGATGAAAAAAATGAAAACTATTGTGTTTCATTTTGTAAAACCGGAATTTTATACTCACAGATTTATTAATGCCTTTCAACATATCACATCATTTTCATCATTTTGTGCTTGTGCAAAATGTGGTTATGTGATTTAACATGAATTAGATTTTCTTTATGTATACAACATGCATCATATATAACATATATATATATATATATATATATATATATACATATATATATATATATATATATATATACATATATATATATATATATATATATATATATATATATACATATATATATTTCTTTTAGTTATTCATTTATTCTTAATTGTCTCTAGTGTGAATTGTGGGACATTACTGTGCATTAAAAAGTATTAAGTGTACTCATTAGATTATGTAATTTTTACCATAAGAATTTACCCTCTAGTATTCGCACTGAGAATAAAACTAAAGTACTATATATTAATACTGCAAATATTATAACGCTCTTGCTGCATGCAGTTAGTTTGCAGTGTAGTATGCAGTACGGTACATGGCGTGCATCTCTACATACGAGCGCTGCAGTGTACTTTATTTCCCCTCTGCTAATGCCTCTCAGTTTAACAGACTTTACCTACCCCGAATCCAGCAGCAGCCTCTGCCAACATGCTGGCGTGGTGCCCTCGGCCCCTAACTGTGCGTGTGACCCTGCTGGCACTTTCGATGCCAGGGATCCTGACAAATGTTGGCACCTTCTCCTTGACCAACAGGGGGTTTTGTGTGTGTGTGTGTGTGTGTGTGTGTGTGTGTGTGTGTGTGTGTGTGTGTGTGTGTGTGTGTGTGTGCGCGCTCCTCTGGCAGACCTGCAACAGACAACACCTGGTTTGCTGTTTTTAGGTACCATTAATACATCTCTGGACTTACGGGATATTGTTCAAACAGTCAATCATGGGGTTACGGATACTTGGGAAAGAGGATTTGTCACTGGATTCTTGGTGTCGTGTCAACTTTTGAAGTGTGTGCGTAATGATTTGGGGAAAAAATAAATAAAAAAAAACTCTTAACCGGAATCAGGTGAGAAAGACGGGCAGCGGTTAAATTCCAGCAGATTCAATATGTCTGCATTTTCTGGCTGTTTTTGGATCTGAGTGATTAAATTGCATAGGAAATATTTCCATAGTGAGCCAACAACCGTCAAGACGACTTGAATAATACATCGAGCTTTGCTACATGATATCGCAGTCTTAGATTGTCCAGTCTAGCAGCAGCTCCTGGTCTTTGCTGGAGAACATTATGCAGAGTGCTCAGCTGTGCGTCCGTCTCTTAGCCCCGTGCTGTTGAGGGAGGGCAGTTTTCCCATCATCCTTTAGGTGAAGAAGGATGGGCTGGAAAGGGTCGTGGTGAGCGTTGCAGAGAGGACGCTCTGCATTAATGAAGCTAATTTATCTGTGAATCAAAATTTGAGTGTGACTGCGGGGCGGGTAGGTGCTTTTTACATGCCCCATCAAAATGCCACTAAACCCTCCTCTCCTTCAGGAGTGTCACACGGGGTCACCTTGGGACAGGTGTGTGTGCGTTCACAGGCACACATGTGCACACACGTGTTGTGTATTTTGCAGTGTTCTCACTCCGCGCCTGGTGTGATTTGATCTTCCTGCCAGCGCAATAATTCCAAAACAAATTATTCCTAATTGCTGATGTATATCTTTTAAGCACACAGAATAATGGAGTCCTTTTTTTCCAATCCTTTTCCAGGGAATATCGAGTACAGCTGTCCGGCTACCAATGAGTGTGAGATCACCAAAAGGAGACGAAAGTCTTGCCAGGCCTGCCGCTTTATGAAATGTCTTAAAGTTGGCATGCTAAAAGAGGGTGAGTACTGGTTTTTCACACAAGCTCACACAACATATATATATGTGAGTGTGTGTTTGCTTTATCCTTTTATTTTTACTCTGCCCCTTGTGCAAAGCTGCATTATTTGGGGTCTCTGTTCAGTGCTGCTCCTCAGCACTACGAAAAAATCTAAGTACTGTTGTATCCATGGTTGTATATCACATAGGAAGCAGCGTGAAGCAGTTGAGTTCACAGTTCGCAGAGTGACGAGGGCTGCGGTGGATGAATGCTTTAAAGACTTTTGTCTGGAGTCTGTGTCCCTTATAAAACCACACACATGTAATTTTTAGACTTAATTTCAGTCACACTGTGGCTAAGCTTGGGTAACAAAACTAGCTCTTTATGTGCAGGAAAAGGTTATAGTTGAGGTGTTAGAACGCCTTTCTGGCAGTGAGTGCTTGGGTTCAAGTAACACTTTTGGCTACGGACACCCCGGTGCTTGTCTCTGTGATGCCGTATATGCCATGCTATATACTCCCTGGTGTAAATAGCCACATTAACTTTTCCACCCACTGGTGCAAATAGCATTGTTGGCTATTGCCACCTTGGTGCTAATAGCATCTGTCTAGATTAATTAACTGTCACATCAAAATCCTAAAGATCATATGCTTCTTAGGCAGCTTTCTCTGTTTATTAGTATATAAACTTTAGACTCTCCTCTATGGCACCAAATTGTCTTGTGATTCTATATTTTAAAATATATGAGATGGTGTAAAGATTTTATGATCAAGCTGAAATCAGGAGGTTTGCCTATATGTTAGAGTAAGCTGTCTGTTTTTCAATGGTTGTGGATCTGTGATGGTCACTCCGGTCTAGAGGATGGTCAGTGATATTAAAGCCAGCTGTGGCCTCAGGGAGACACCGGTGACATCACCCACAAGCCTTACTTACTTCTCCTCACACTGCCGAGCCTCTGAGTGTTTAACTCAGCCGGGTGGAAAAAGCTGCTGAGCTGGATATTCTTACCAAGACCGACTGAGATGTGTAACAGTACTCTTAAAAAGCACAGGCTGTTCCCCCAAGACTTCCCTCTCCCCTGGGCTCTGGGTGTCTCTCTCTCCATCTCCCACTCTGTCTGTCTGTCTGTCTCCCTTCCCCTCTCTTGCCTGCCGTATTGATCCACTAAATGCTTTCCGAATATCCCACCTCACTTCCTGCACGTGTTGTTTTTCCTCCAGTGTGAGTCCTCTGGGAGTACAGAGGGAAAATCTAGCCGATAGATTTTCTTTTTTTCTTTTTTCTTTCCACGGGAAGAGCATTTTTTTTATCTTTTCAGTTTGCAGAGCGAGAAGAACTATCCTACACCAATGCAAAGTCTATGAAAAGTCTAAATCATGCTATTTATACGCAGAGGGCTTGTGCTGAGCTTGGACTTCAGTGAACATTTCTGGACAGATGTCCATGAGAAAAAACAAAATCTCAAATTGCTGAAATACAGCCTATTTTAATTACATTTCTTTGTCTTATACTGAAACAAAGAATAATTTTTGAGCAACTGTGGTACGAACGCTGTATAGGACAATAAATGCACACTGACAGTAACAGTAAATTAATTGAATAATGTGCTGAAATAATCAGAATCAGAATACTTTATTGATCCCTGGGGGAAATTATTTTTTGTTACAGTGCTCCATTTTAAACCAACATTAAGACAAGACAGACAATACGCTAACTAAGAATAGTACAATATATACATATATATACATACATACATAAGTCACTTATAAATAAATAGTTGGAAAAGGCAGAAGTGTAGGCTTTCCATAGGTGTTGATGGCATAAAAGATATAAGAAAATAAAGATTTAGAGAAAAAGAAGCAAAGGAATTTTTAAAATATTTCATTCACACATTAGGATTTCTTTATTTCTACCAACATTAAGATTAAGTGTAATTGATTAGAGGAATGACTGCATCGTACATTTTATTAGGACGTAATATGTGCTCTGATAGCATTAATGTGTGTGTATGTGTTTCATAGTCCACACTGAATCCTAAATTAAAGAAACATACGATTTATAAATTTATTTATAAGCTCCACATAGAGAAAAACAACTGTTTCCTAAAAATAAAACCATGGCCATATAGTTTTGTACACATCTGGTAATAGCAGCCTGCACAAGTTGACTGCAATTTGTCCCAGTAACACAAGACTGCGTGTCACTCTTTTAGTTCACTTTCACTGACCCAGCTTCACTGTGACGTAGCTGCGTTTGTTCCTCTCAGACAGAGGGGCCGTCCGTTCTGTTTGGCATAACGCTACTATTTATACATGCAGCCATTTTTTATGTCTTAATCCTGGCCAAAATATCTCACACTGAGCCTTTGACTCTTGGCCAGAAGAAAAAAAAAATAGCAACACATTTGCTTCAGAAATAAAGCTGAAACTATTAGTGCATGCTTAAAGGAAAAACTGTGGGGTATTGTCAGCGGAGAGCCAGGCTAAGCCGGCCAGTGTGTGTGCGAGGCGCAGCGTCACAGCCACCGCAATATGTGGCACAGTAGGCGATTTTCTAAAAGTGATGGTGTTCAATTAAGAGTAAAAAGGACACTTAATCATGGCATACTGCAGTGGCGTGGACTCTTACAGATTTAAGGGGGACTTTGATCAGTGAACCAGTAGGGGGGAGGGGACAGCGGCTAGCCTCACTTTATGCTATGAGATCACCCTGCAACAAGTGACCAAGGGCTGGTCACCGACAAGGAACAATTACATTGTGTAATTTCTTAAAATGTTAACTTAAATGGTGTTTAACACTCTATTATCCTGCAAGGTTAGTTATATCATCAACAGGTTCAAACACGGAGGACTAATAACAGAAGGCACAAATGCAGACTCTGAACTGCAAGCAGCAGAGTGACATTGTGGGTAAAATCTAGGAAACACTAGCAAGGATTATAGATTCAATTCAGTTCTATTCTATTTTATTTACATAGCACCAAATCACAACAACTGTCACCTCAAGACGCTTTACCGTAAAATAAAGATCCTACAATAATACAGATAAAATCCCAACAATCAGACGTCTCCCTATGAGCAAGCAGTCGGTGACAGGGAGGAAAAACTCCCTTTCAATGGTTAGAAACCTGCGGACTCCGCTGCAACTGGTTTGAGTTAAGGGGAGGGAGACAGGACAAAAGATACACTGTGGAAGAAAGCCAGAGATTAATAATAACTAATGCAGCGTGGAATGAATCCAGAGGACTTAAAGACAACAGCACATTCCACAAACAGGAGATGGATACACTGAAAAGAATAAGGAAGCGTAGTGTTAAAGTATTCGCTTAATAAAGAAGGTTTCTATTATCCTCACAATTATCCAGACTCAGATTTGAAACGCAAATCTTTTAAACCAACAAAGACGAATGTTTGAGCGTCTACTGAAGGGATATTTTGAAGACACCCACAATTGTAGTGATGCCTCCACAGTCCAGACCTAAATACAATAATTACAGAGAAACCAGAAACCAGTTAACTTGTGTTTTATATCCATATCCAAGCCAGACCTAATCAGTTTGGCCCAAATATGTTTTGTGAGATCGCAGTAAACCTTGATCTTTGACATAAAAAAATAGCTGACTGACTCTCTGATGTGGATGAACTGAAAGCTTAAAAACAGATTTTTTAGGTGTAAACTCATGATTGTGGTGTCCAAACAGAAAAATGGTTTTATGTTGAAGGTTTACACATTTGAGCAAATTTCATTTTTCGTAGCAATCCTTGTCAATATTAAGCAGGCTTGTGTTTTTTTTACTTCTTTCCTTTGAAATGAAACCATTTTAACTTTTTAATTAATAAAATGTTTCCAGATACGTTTCTATTTTAACTATTATAATCTTCAGCTATTAACAGGTAAACATTGATAAATACATAAACTGGATATTGTAAGTTTCATAAGTTATTCATTTGTTCCCATTGCAAATTTCCCTCACGTTGGCAGTGGCTTCCTAAAAAACGCCTCCCTCGGGGTGCTGTGAGAGTTATATATTGTGATGAGTTGCTCTAGAAGTTTCCAATATTTCTCTTCCTCGTGCCAGTCGTGCCATCCTGACTTTTAAAGGGTAGCTGCCAGGGATTTTGAGCCCCATTAGTGGGTGGGGAAAACCCTTCTGCTGTGCGCCACCTGCCACTAATCAGCTGACTTTACTTCTTCGAACTTGGTTTGGTGGCTTCAGGTGTGATAGGGGTCTAAATAAATCAGGTATTCTAGCTGTGGCCAGTGCCAACATAATGCAAAGGGAATTTATGGATTATGCTTAAGGGTATGTTGAGCTAAGCTGTCTGTTTAAGATGTAACAGATTATTATTTTTCCAAGAAAATCGAATAAATAATATAGATGACAGGCCTCTCTCCTGGTTCGGCTTTACTGCTTTGTCAAAGCAGAGCACCTGGATGAGCCGGGTGGACGGCAGCGAAGGGCAGCTGTTCGAGGAAGCCTCATTCACTGACCCCTCAAATGTACAGCTGAGACTGATGAAAGGTCACAGGTCAGTGGAAAAACTTTCACGTAATTACAACTCACGGAAGGTATGGTGTCAGTCACAACTGCCAGGAGTCAGTGCCCCCAGCTAATAGCGGCGCTAATATCCCATAGCATTACTGTACGGTGTTAAATGATGCAAGAATCTACCGCGTGTGCATTTTTCAATTTCCGCTTTGAGTCACATCCTGCTGAAGAAGAGAGATGGATTCTTTTTTTCTTTTTGTGCCAGTAAGCATGGGTATCTATGTTGGTCCTTGAACAGGTGTCCGATCATCATGTTAACAAATTATCGTGTTCAAAAACCAAGTCCCACTGGAACAGAAGCATATCGCCTTATACCCACTGAGTGTCTGTCCTGGAAGAAGCAGGTCTGAGCATAAAAGGCGCTTACAGTTTGGTCTTTTAGTCACTACTGGTGGGTTCTAGTTCAGTGATGTTAGCTCGGTGTTTCTGTGGTTTATTCTTTGCATGCTGGGATTTTCTGACATCGCTGTAATGTGGTGGATGAACACAAGCTGCCAGACTATTTTGGCAACCTACACCGCTGTCTCGCCCTCTCCTAACCACAGATAGGGATCAGCAGTCTTTCCTGAGCGAACGTGGCTACCAGGGTAATGTTACAGCCTTATTTTCCTCCGGCCACATACACAAAAGATTAGTAAAGCCATATCCAATATCACAGACTGTCAGGTCCCTTCCAAATCAATAGGCTTAAATCAGAAACCAATCTATATGCTAAGATTACATCACCATAATAAAGATATACCCAAAGTCTATACTCTGTGGGCGTCTTCAGAACCAGAATTTTTAGCATGTGTTGGTCTGCACCATTCGAAGTACTTGAACTATAAGTGAGAAGGACCCCTCCCTTCTTGCCACTTGTTTTTTCTTGTACCGTAAACTTGTCTATCTAACAGCACATGTGTGGGGGCTTGTTTGCTTTTTAGGGTGTCAGAGTAGCTGGCAGAATGCAGCTGAAAGTCAGCGCCCACCCAGAGGCTCTGCACTGGCCTGTCCTCACTGTCTGGCAGGTGATAGATCAGACACGGAGGCTAACACGTGTTCCTCCGAAGAAAAGGATTTAGCGAAGCGCTGACCTCATAACAACCCTTCTATACATGTACTCGCTTCCCAACACACATGTTAAAATGTATATCACCCCTGACAAGGGGCTCAGAATCGCTCCTTGAGGTCCCATGCTTGTCACTGACACCGTTCTAGCTTTTTAAAAACATTTTATTTTGTCCACTACACCAGCTTCAACTTCATGAATGATCTCGGCCCTTCTCGAGCTCTGCAGATGTTTTTTATTAGAGCTGCATCTGTGGTTAGGGCGGCACTGCGAGACAAAATAATAGCCCTTTGTGGACACGCTGGCTCAGATTTATGTAAGTGTAAAACATGATAAAGAGTGATACAAGTGCCATGGCAGTTACGGTTAAGCAGTGCCAGCATTGCCAGGCCACCGGGAGGGGGTTGCAGCAGATGGTGCACCATGTTAATACCCAACCCAATCCAGTTCCCTTCAACTTTTTGTGTCGTCTTTTCTTCGCCTTTCCCTTCTTATTTTCAGCCCACCCAGACTTAAGAAAAAAACCCGATGACAGCCTTTACTGTAGCTCTTTCTGACTTTCCAGATCAGATGTTGAGAGGCAGCCCTGGAAGGGCAGAGCGGCTGCGCTTTGCAAAGGGTGAGCAGGCTGCGTCGGAGGGGGCTGCACGCCGCATCCCTCTGATTTTTCCCAGCTAAAATAGGGAGCTCCTAATCTCCCTTTGGCAGCGTTAGCCAGCCAGCCAATTCTGACACATTCTCTCGAAAGAAGCGCCTCTGACAGGTGAAAGGCTGAAAATAGTTGAGAGTGAGAAGCTTAAACACGCATGTACACACGAGCACATGTTCACATAGTAACACACAGTCTCGATATGAGACACATGCACCTTTCAGTGATGACAGCTGCTCTGTAGAGCATCTTTTTGTACCAGAAGAATGAATCTCATTTATATCATGAATGTTTTTTTTGGACACTTTTTTTTGTTTTTGCTCAACCTTCTGTCTTCCTTTGTGTATTTTTGTTTTTCTGGCTTCAGTTTTACATTGAAGACACTGCTGATGTGGGTGTTTTTCAGCATATAGACCGATGTTTCTGACCACATTGCGAAGAATGTGGATTTAGACAATTTGGGTGGGGGCTTTAGGCCGAAAATTTAATCACATACTTAACTCAGATTTCATTCATGAAGCGAAACACTGTCACTTTAATAAGAAATTTGCCTTAACGTTTTAACAAGTCAATAAATGTTGTGTATGTGAAAGCAAAACAGATCAGGTGGCTGTAAAGATTGCTCCAATGTAAATATGCCTCATCGTCTTGCCACACACATGTGCACGCACACAAACACACTCACATAGCAAGAATAGACTTTCAGCCAAGTATCTCAGCCCGTCTTTCTCGCAGTCAGCACAAAGTTATGAGCGTGCTGTAGTATGTGAATTCATATTATCCAGCACACACATTTCTTTTACCCCATAACCTCACCCATGCATCCATACTTTGCCTGTCACACTTTATGAAAGGCCAGCAACCATAAAAAAGGATCTGGATGCCTTTAAGATGATCTGTGGACCCGCCTGGCCCCCGCCGCCCCCAACCCATGTCAGAGGCTCTCGTCTGGACCCGCATTGTCTTGAAGCGCGGAGGCCGATGTGGTTTTGGGCCTGAGGTTAGGAATGCGGTGCTGACGATGACACACACTGCCCCCCTCGCACCCTCTCCGGCCCTCTTCCAGGGGCCTCATTCAGCTGTCTTGTTGTGGTCATATTCTCAGTACTGTTCCATATCACATGGGGAGGAGATAATCCCGCACTGGTGAGATCAGGTGGTCATTGGGACAGGCAGGGCCGACAGAGAGAGGATGTACAAATTGAGAAAGAAGAAACCATCAGAAAACAGATATATTCATCCAAGCACAGCAGATTGTTCTGTTTGATTTTCCAACCCTCCCACTCTTCAGCCTTATCTAACCCTTGTTTTTTTCCCTTGTCGTTGTCCCTGCCCTCCTGCCTCGGGTCTCTGCTGTTTGGAGCGCCGCTAAGCTGTAAACTGAAACTGGTTAGCGCTGAGCTCTTAATTCTTGTCAGCGTCTATTAATTATGGGCCAGTTGGATGTTCGAGTTCAAACAGCCCCCGCGGATCTTGGAATTCTAACTCTGGCTGTTTGGTCACTTGTCGCTTGTTGTAGCTACATGACCTAGCAGCCCACGGCAGGGAAACTGGTGTGTGTGTGTGTCAGTGTGTGTGTGTCTTGATAATGTTAGGGGCAAAAGCAGCAACAATTCACTGTCAGTTAGCCTTACAAGAACATGCTGCATGAATTCGGTTTTGGTACCTTCTTAATATATTTATGCATTAAACAAGCTTATTATTGTGAAAGGCTTAACTAACTGCATAACCCTTTATTAGGCCTCTGTGTACCATTAAATAGAGAGAGAGAGGCTCCTGAACTGATTTAATATCTGGAGTACATGCACACTGTTTCCTGAAGCCCAATTTATCATTTTAAATTTAACTTAACCAAGAGTAATGCTAAAAACAACCACTAAAGCTCCATCTATCGCAAACCCAGCTCCTGCCTGCCTAACTGACTAATTAAAACCGCATCCACATGTGTTCAAAGAACAAGAAGTCTATTTGCAAGCCTTATTGATTACTTTAAGGCGTACAAATGGAAAGCTGTGTTAGGAGAGGGGCTCTCGATTTAGCTTCAATCTGCCAGGCATAAAATGATCTCACTGTGTTTGCTGGGAAGAATGAGCTCCCTCTGGGCACGGTGGGTAATTAGGTTAGTGGATAGTCGGTGTCAGGAAATTGAAAGACCATCCTAATCGGATTCTTTTGTTTCCAGGGGAATCAAAGGAATTTATATGAGTCACTGGGAAATCTCACACGACTTAATTCCACTTGACCATGTAAAATCTGTTTGCTCTCCCTCAGTGCTCAAACAACTTTTAATGCAAACGTATCAATTCAGGAGACAAGGTGCATCCAGCCCGCATCCTCTGTGATGGCTTTGAAGATAATCCTGCATGTGAATGCTTAAACTTCCACTCAGAAGTCCTGCTTGATGGTTGAAAGGTTAAAAATAAAGGAATGTAACTGTTTATGTAGATAAATGACAGAAAAATGCTGTTATCCTAATTTTTGTACTGTATATTATATGAAGAATGGTTATATAGTATTTGTCATATACAGGGTAGAAAATTAAAAACCCTGAAATGCTCGTGAGAGTCTGATGACACAGCAAAATAGGTCAAGTTTTCCCCCCAATAAATAGGCTACAGTTTTATAATAAGCTGTAGCAAATACGATGCCATAAAATAGGTCGTTATAACTGAATGTAACTTTCAAAAATTAAGCATATAAAAAGAAAGTGAGAAAGTCAGCAGCAACGCCTACTTCCAAACATAACAAGTGAAAAGTTCCCTTTTATTTTATTTTGCTACGTAATCATTACGTTTTGTGGATTCGTCAGAGTGGCTTTGGTTTATCTTATGCATACGTGATATTTTTAATTATTTTTCTTTGCAGGTGTGCGTCTGGATCGAGTGAGAGGGGGGCGTCAGAAGTACAAGCGGCGGTTGGATGCCGAAAACGGCGCCTACCTCGGCCTCACCCTCCCCCCTCCAGCCAAAAAACCACGTGAGTTGCTTTTTTGTTGCTTTTTTCTTTTTTTCATTTAAAATCTCACTCAGTAACAATGTGTGTATTACCTGAGCATTACAAAAAGCATTAACTTTATTAGTTAATATGATGGGACATAAAGCTGTGAAATGAATCCCCTTGAGGAATATGGCGAGAGCATTGTTATCTACATCCAAAGATGAGATTGATGTGGCACAATATGATCATATTTTAGGCAAACACTGTTGCCTAAAACTGTCGCACACCACAGTACATTTATATTCCTTCACGCCCTCCGTCCTTCTCTCTATCTCTCTCTCTGTCTCTTCCCCCTCTTAGTGACAAAGATCGTCTCTCATTTGCTGGTGGTGGAGCCAGAGAAGATCTATGCCATGCCTGACCCCACCATGCCGGACGGAGACATCAAGGCTCTGACAACGCTTTGTGACTTGGCTGACCGCGAGCTGGTGGTCATCATTGGCTGGGCCAAACATATCCCAGGTAGAAACATGTGACTGCTCTTGACTGAACCTGTCATCAGGGCTCTGGCTTTCCAAACACTTGTCTTAATGTGAAATTTCAGACATAGGTGCTTTTTATACAGGCCATCTATTAAGTTGCTAAAAAAAAAAAAAAAAAAAGGTTCACGTGTGGTCTTGTGCAGTTAGTAAAGCGGAGGAGAAACTGCTCCCATTTGCTCTTTGATTTGCTCAAATGTTACAGTGTGAGATTACTGGAGTACTTCACCGACTGCTGTACATAACCCGCCACCCCCTCCCGTTCATACGCATGCACACACACAGGATAATTAACATCTGCTACTCATCTGCACCTAAGGGAGAAGCTAGTCCCATATTCTAAAATCTAATCAATAAAGAGCAGCTGAAACCTTTGATTTGACTGGGGTGGGGTGGAGTGGGGTGGGAGAGTCTGTGGGGGGGACCCGCCCCTATGTCAATGTATTCCATTTCAATCCCAGACTTAAAGAAAGCAATCCTCTTACTTACTTAAGGAGACTACACAGGGCCTGTGGTGAAATTGATTTATTTAGGGAAATACTGATGGATTTCCCTTCTCCTTGTTGATGAATTCTTAAATAAGACTTGCTATGCAAATGTTCTTAGATCTTCCGTTCTTCTCATCTTTATCGGCTGAAGGAGACACTTTGGACCTCCGCGTGTTCATAAGGAGCACTGGCTGGTTTCAAAGTATATGCAAGCCATTGATCTGGTTAAATAAAGCATGTAAAAGACACACGTGTTGTCAATTCAATTATTATTCAATTAAAGCTAGTAATATTCTTCACTGATGCATTTCTTAAAGGGGTTCCTAATTGATTAAAATAAATGGCAGCAGTCAGGACACAAATTTTATCTTCAGTTGTCTTTTGTTGTGCATTTATTTCAAGGTGATAACAAAAAAAAGCAAATCCTTACGTCAGAGTAAGGAACTAAAAAAGGTCTCATGCTTGCTTAAACACAATTAATTAGTCGTAAAAACAAAAATGAATTTATTCAGAGTAAATAAAAAATGATTTTTTGCCAAAACAATGGAGTTTTTTTCTCTCTGTCTCCTTTTGGGCTGGCACAGTGCTGTCCTATTTGTCCCATTTACTGACTCATCGTCCACACTTAAAGCAAGACTATGAATCGTTTGCTGAGCAGTGGCCCAGAGTAGTTATAGGACGATGGCAAATACGGTTATGGGAAAAAGAAAGTACATCCTCTTTTAATTTTGTGGCTTTACATATCAGGACATAATAAAAATTATCTGTTTAAAATTAAGTAAATAAAGCCTCAAAGGAAATGCACATGACATGTAACCTGTGTCATTATTTATTTGACAAAAACTAAAAGATGTAGAAGTGTGTAAACAAAGTACAACCTTACTGCTTCTGTAGGAAATAGAAAGATAAGTGGCAGCAAGCTGCTACTAATCAAGTTAATTAATTGATCATCAGCGAGGGTGAGCACCTCTGTGAAAACTGAGGTTTTGGCAGTTTGCTGGTCTGCGGTATTCAGATGTGTGTTAATGTAATGCCAAGCAGCAAAGATATCAGGAATGTATGGGCTCAAATTGTGGTCATAAATATTTTGTACTTGTAAATCAAATGCGTAGTTGTGAACTGAGTTTTGTAACCTTGTAAACCAAAATATCTGAAACTTTTATATGGAAAGCGCCACTCCAACAGCCAAACCCATCTGTTCTCTGATTGGATTGTTAAATTTGTGATTGAGATGACATTGACCAATCAGCTGAAAGGAAGAAAAAACGGGTCAAAATTCGTACTTGTATGTTGAAACTCACACACAGCCAGGAAACTTGAGCGCAGAGCTTTACACATAGTTTTTTGTTTTGTATCTGTAAGCAGACCTTAACAAAAAAAACTGTAACTTGTGTAAATATTTTTACAAACACAAATCTTTTTTACACACACAAACAAATTCTCATCTACGAATGCACAAACATAAAATTTTCAGATATTTTGGTTTACAAGGTTACAAAACTCAGTAGTACAAAATATTTATGACCACAATTTGAGCCCAATGTTCTTGCACATCAGTCTGGTAAGAGTTAAAGTTTGTTTTGTTTTTTTAATTGAACTCCAGTGAGAAAGCTTATTCACGGGTGGAAAAAGGATCAAGGTGTTGTAATGGCCCAGTCAAAGTCTAGACCTCAATCTCATTGAAATACAGGGGACCTTAAGAGAGCTTGACATAAACAAACCTCAATGGGCTAAATCAGTGGCGTAAAGAAGGTTACAATGATTTGATGTCATACAGAAAACAGTTACTTCAAGTTATTGTCGCTAAAGCCGGTTCTACTAACAACTGAATCATGGGGCGTATTTATTTAGCATTTTGGCTTTGTTTAATAAATAATGACACTTATATGTCATTTTGTTGTTTGCCTTCAAAGTAAAAGTTGACGCTTTTGAAATGCATTGGCTGATGCAGGAAAATTTACTCTAATGGTAAATATTTTTTATTTCCGGTTTGCGTTGTACTTTTTTAAGTTTAACTAAAGCTCAGAGAGATGTCTGCAAGTATTTGCAGTACTTCCATGCAAACTACTGACAACCCTGGCAACTAACTAGGGACCTTACCTGACAACCTTATGACCTTTGTTTGCCAGATGGTCGTTGACAGGCTCGTGTGATTGAGGCCTTAGCAGTAAGAAAAGTTCAGGAATGGAGAATGACATTAGGAGACAACTCCTCCACATTATGTGTCAATTTGCTGTAGACCAGTGATTCTCAAATGTATGCTGTGTTCCACTAGTGGGGCACCTAGCCACTTCATCCACAGTCAGCCAAGTGGGCAACCATCTGAAAACAGCATCGATTGCATAGTGGAGTAACATGAAGGAAGTTACCTGTTGGGGAAAGCTTACATCATCTGTTTGGACTGTGGGCCAAAATGAGCTGAGCCCAAACCAGCCCTTTGAACTTTACATGAATGTTTAGGAAAAGAGAAGCCTTATTAAACGATTAGCCAATGGAGGGTTGCTGGGGTTTGAGACATGCTGTCTCACCACTCTCGAGTTTACATCGAGAAACAAGCGTTAACAGGAACAAAAGGAGCTTCCCTGACCCAAATGCACAGTTTTTGGGTTTTGTTTTTTGTTTTTTACTCCTGACCTCTTTTCCATCCAACATCTTGTGAACAAGGGAAAAAATCTAATTCAGGTGTATTTTTCATAAAAGAGCCAAATAGGGTAACTACAGTCAAATTCCTCAATTTAATGGAGCCCCATGGGGCCTGTAATGAATTTTACTGTAATGTTTTTCCACTGCCTTATTCTCATTACATTTTTTTATATATATACATATATATATAAATATAAATAAAAAAGTATTGATCTTGTATGGTGTGAGGATCTAAATCCAGATCTGTCAGAGTTATTAAAGGCAGCACGTGACACTCTGGAGACATTTTACCCGCGGCCACTGGGTCAAAGTGTCACCAAGTAACGATTAAGACAAAAGGGGTCCCTACAGTTTAACAGTCCACTCCCTCCATTACACTCATAGCCCACTGCGCAAATGGCCTTAACGATGAGGTAATAGGAGTCATTAGCGCAGATCGCTCCATTAATGTGAAAGTCCTTCAGCATCCACATGTGGAGAGCTGGGAAGAAACATGTAATACTCCTTAGGTATTGTGGTACACGTGTTCATTGTGAAGGCTTAAATATTTGTGTTTTACAGCTGGAAAGAAGTAATTTGATGAATTTTTAATCCTCACAGTTTAGTTTGGTTTAGGTTTTTTTGTGTGCAAAGGAGCCAATTAAAAATATTGAAGTTTTTAAAAAATAAAACAAAAACACACATTTTGGCTTCAAGAACATGATAGGAGACATGTTATTGTGGCCCTTGATTTGTAACCACACACACACAGACCACCTCACAAAGCGTAGACTACATTCAAGTCAAAAGCGTACAGCGCCCTCTATTCACTTTATCTAATGCTCGTTCTTTTTCCTTTCTTTTTCTCTGTTTCTGTCCCGCGCACCCTCTGCCATAATATCTTTCACACACACTCTCTGGCTTCCTTGTTCTCCTGTTCCCCTGGCTCTCCCTCTCCTACTCCTCCTGCTCATATAGGGCCCTCAAGTCTCATTATTACCTCTGTCTTTTTATTAGGCCCATTAGGGCTCTTAGGAGGCCTGTAATGATACTAAATGAATAGAGAGTGAACTGCTGTCTGTTTTAGACCTCGCTCTCAATGACAGCTTCAAGCTTCACTGCCAACCACTCAGTCTCCTCACTGTACTGAGCAGGGCCTCAGTTATCTTACACGCACCTGTATTTTTTTGTTGCATTACCAGAACCCTGCCAAACAGTTCTTTTTTTGGGGACCTGGGGACCTTTAAAGAAATAGACATATTGCTGACTAACATGCTACATTGGCTAAATATGGGTTTTTACAGTGTTACAGTATTGTAATGTGTTTGGTGAAACGGCAACACCCCTCTCCCCACACACACACACACACACACACACACACACACACACAACAACAACAGCCTCCCCCTGCAGGTCAATGCATTACTACAAAAGCTGCCCCACAGTTTGCAGAGCACAACATGGTTTTAAAACAGTGAACAGTGTGATAGATGTAAAAGCAACAAAAATACTTCTGATTTTGATTTTAAAGTTAGCAAAAAACAGTCCCTATTTATTTTAATGCTCAAATAAATAGGGACATTTTGTTATATAACTTACTGTCTCTTTCTTTATGGCTAAAAAATTTCATTTTGATTACATTTTGTCAGCGTAGTAAATCTTTTTGTAACTATTAGCATTAAAATGTATTTGATCACTAAAAAAAACAGCAGTTTACATAGTTGGATCAAAATTTTGCAGTGTTACAAACCTTACTATTCCCTGTAGCCATGCACTTGGCAATGGGAAGAAAAAGACTCCCTTTTAACAGGAAGAAACCTCAGACAGAACTAGGGGGACGGGGAGGGGCAGCCATCTGCCTCAGTCAGCTGTGGGGAGTGGCGAGAGAAGAGATGAGCGCAGAGCAATAACACACTATAAACACTGAGCAGGTTAGTTGGGCTCGTAACTACAGATCATAAATGTGTAGCTTGTGCAGAGAGGTGCAAAGAGAGAGTACAAAGCACAAGCTGGAGGAGAGAGAATTCAAATTTAATGGCATGCAGTAGTGGCAGATAAATGCTTTTTTCAGGGTCACTGAGATAGTTTAATTATCAAAAAGAAAATTGTCAAGCTTAGTTATAAAAGTAGAGAATGTGTCTCTTTCCAGTCCCTGTTGGTATACTTGCTGTGGCATTTTTGTAACAAGGAGTTCAGCCTGGAATTGAAAAATGTTTGGACTAGTTCTTCTAGTATCTGAGACAGGGTGTTCCTAATTTTGGCAATAATGCACAGAGTGAAGAGGTAAAAGACATACTTTGGTGAAAAATGGCCTCGTTAGCAAAACTTAGCTTAAAAGAGTTAGCAGTAACTTCTGAGTTTTAGGCATTTATGGGTATTTGAGTAGCCCTCTATTTACATGTATTCAGTCTTTTTTTTACAGTTTTTTTACAGCGACCCTCTATACTATAGATTAGATTAGATTCTATAGATTAGTGTCATAATTTTCCTTTTTGATAAAGCATTTGTTAGAGGTGGATCAGGTGACCCTATATCCTCCCATAGTTATGCTGTAGGCTGCTGTTTCTTCTTCACTCACATTTTTTCACTTACTATGTGTTTATACACCACTCTGCATCTAATTATTACTTATGCTTTGGAAAACAGCCAGAGATTAATAATATCTTTTGTCGTGTCTCCCTCCCCTCGCCCCCAAACAGTCATGACAGACGGCTGCCTCTCCCTGACCCTGGTTCTGTCGGAGGTTTCTTCTTGTTAAAAGGTTGTTTTTTTTCTTTCCCACTGTCGCCAAGAGCTTGCTCATAGCACTTTGTCTGATTGTTGGGTTTTTGATGAATTATTGTAGGGTCTTCCTACATAAAGCGCCTTGAGATGATGGTTTTTTTCCACTATATAAATAAAATTGAGTTGAAGTAAAGTGAACTGTAACCTCCAAAAATTAGGCTTCATTGAGCCCTATAAGTAGTAATTTGCACTCTTGCACTGACATTTTTTTATTCAAAGTGTCTTTTAGGCATTTTCCAATAGTCTAGATTTCTTTAAAATAATTTAAAGAAATCACTTTAAGTTTAAAATAATTTTACCTAAACCTAGTTTCGGGTGCTTCTTTGTTCACAAGGGTCACCACAGCTGATAGCTCCCCATGTTTTTTTTTCTGACGCAACCCTAAAGGGGATTTCTGTCTCAACTGGAATGGAACCAGCAACCTTTTGTTTGTGAAGCAAATGTCTAAGTCACTACACTATGAAGACGCATAGCGATAAAGCCTATAGGATGTAAAATTAAGGATTTTGATTTATTCAGCTAACAAGTAAAACATAAATACTCTAAAACCCTGTAGTTTAGCAGAACAGCGTCGCTGTTCATGTTCTTCATCTCCATGCAGAGAGACTGCAAACACAGAGATGCTGACGTTGCCTGGTTTGCTCAGTATTGTGTCATGTTTGGTCAAACGGCATCAAATCACTAGGGTGAAATATTGATATTTCATCAGGGGGATTCACCCTCCACAGTGACACTTAACTCAGCCACCTCCAGGCGACGCACATCCAGCTCCAGGCTAACCCAAGGGAAACCAGGAAGTCACTAAATTGCTTCAGTAAATTGAGTGTTTAAAAAAAAGAGAAAAGAAAAAGGTGGCCAGGAGTGCTGGGGGAAAATAAGGGAAATATATGCATGTCTTCACCAATGAGTCACAAAATGAAAAGCACAGTGCAATGTTCTGCTGGGAAAACCTTTAGTCCTGGCCTCCATGCAGATGTTACTTTGACATGTCACAAGTTCCAAAATTGCACAGGAGCAACTGGAGGAATTTTACAAAGAGCTCGAAACTTTATTTACAAAGTCCAGTTGAGCATCTGTCCCACATGCAAAAACAGCCCAGGTTCACGAAGGCCACACCCAGCAGCTCTCAAGACTCAAAGCATTTGTTACCAATGTCCTGATGCCTGACACTACAGGTTACCCATGATAAGCAAGCTTTTGGCATCACAAAGGGAGGGCATTCTGCACAATTGGTGGTTTTATGTTGAGGCAGTATATTAAAGGTATGCTACATTAAATGGAGCTAATAAGCATGATTTTTAGCCTTAAGTGTTCTTGCTTTATAGTTATTTAAACGGGTTGTTTCTGTATGTAACTATGCTACTTTTTTCTAACTGTCAGACTTATTTTGTCCTGCCTAGGGATGGGTATCGTTTAGGTTTTATCCGATACTGGTGCCAAATCGGTACTTTTGAAACGGTGCCGGTGCTCAAACGGTGCTTAAAGAATGGAGAACACAAAATTGGTCCAAAAACCTCTCATGTTCAGCTGTTGTAAAAAATATAACAATGTTAGCCTTTTCTGCAGCTATGGGGCATATATGGTATCACTCTTGGCTGGAAGCAGTGCTTAAACAATGGAAAAAAACACAAACTTTGTCCTAAACCTCTCATGTTTAACTGTTTTCCACTTTTTCTTTGGTCATTTTAGCCTTTTTAGCCAGGGTGAAGGGAGTATCTGCCATCAAACAAGAAGACAGCCGCATGTAGCTATGATGATGTTTGCTAGTTCACCTTACATGCATTAATGTAATAACGTGGTTAGCCTACTCAACGTAAATTAGCTACTCACGCAGAGAAGAACGGCTGCTGCCACCATCATCTGTCATCATTTCTGCTACACTGGCAGGGCTAGGGGCCAGGACTCTCCTCTTCGTGTTTTTGGGGGATGTTGCATAACAGGCAACCCACCCGCAGTAGATGTGCTCGGTGTGAGGTCTCGCAGCAAGCTATCAAATACGGCGCATTTCTGGGCTTTTAAAAAAAAACGCTACGCGTCGCCAGGTGTTTCATCGGATTTGAGGTGTTACCTCCTTTGACAGTATCACAGTATCAGCTTAAAGCACTTGTTGCAGGCTGCTGAGTTTGCATATTTTGCTGTGAAGTACAGCCAGACTTTTGACCGCTTCGCCTTGGACATTTTTAATCTGTAGCTCTGCTCTAACAGAACGTACGTACCTGGCCCCGCCTACTATCCTCGGAAACGTAAAATGATTGGCTAGAATCTAAAGTGTATCACAGCTCAGGAAAAAAAAGCACCGAAATAAAGCACCGAAATGTGCGCTGCTTTTCGGTCTGGTTACTACCGTTTATGTCAGAACCGGTGCCATCATGGCACCGGACACCGGTACCCATCCCTAGTCCTGCCTCACTATTCTAAATAAGCCTCACCAAATTTAGGCCATTCATTTCTCTTGCAGAAGTGTCTTTGGGGAATCTGGAGTAAACTCATGAATTCCTGACACAGCATTGATATCTACATTCAGTGATCCTGTGGTCCTCTCTTCCCCCCACTAAACATGTACCGGATGTCCTCCATCAAATGTCTGTTTGTCAGATCTGAGGCTTGGATCGATACCCTTTCGCATTTGGTGGACTGATTACAATCTACTAATCAATGACACCCCCAGCACTCTTTTCTCTCTGTTTCATTCTCTCGCTTCCCGCCGTTCCTCTATTTGCTTGATAAGAAACATCGGGAGGACCCCTTTTAAGTCAACCTGTCCGATTCCGATCCATACAAGTTTCAAGATTTAAGTAAGCAGCGTGGTGAGTTCAAGGCCCTGGTCAATATCCCCCAATCACCTTCCTATTCACCATAGAGTAGTGAAAGGTATTGTGGCCATTGAGGTCCTTTCAGGTGTTTGATGTGGTGTGTGTGAATGTTAGAGGTGAAAGTTGATGGGTCGACCTCGAGATTTGGATGAATTGCCACACCAAGTTCAAAAGGTTGAACAACACAGGAAGAAGCCTGCATGTGTGCTTTGTTTTTGGATCTTAACATTGCTGCGTTTAAAGCATTCCCCTTCATAATTCCATCCCAATCCCAGTGAATATGTTATTCAGTATATGTACGGACCTGATTTCTCCTGTTGCAAAACTCTAAACAAATTCTCACACACTGAAAATCAGCACATTAATACACTTGTGATACATGATGGTAAATGTTGTTGGGAGAACTACACCACAGCTACAGAACAGATCCAGTTTCTTAATCATGGTGGCTCAAAATTCCTGTGAATGAACTAACCAATAAATACCAGTTCAGAGTCCACAGCCAGAAGAGGTGAGTTGAAAGTTGATGCCAATAAAGAATATGAACAATGTGATAGGCAGGAACAGGATTAGAGTGAGACACCATGTTCATATACAGGGAATGATTGTGCATGAACAGGAAAAAAGACATTTTACTATGATACGCAAATCTGTGTATGTCTGTCCATATGTTTTTGCTACCAAACTTGGTACGCAGGCTCATCTGATACACCTGAAGGTTGTTGTCTATATCAGATATTCTGATGCCCAGCAACCAGCTAATAACAGGTTAAAATGACATGATATTAGCATTTCTGAAGCTGCAGCAACTTATAAAAGGATTTTATAGTTTTAGTTTCACAACAATAACACATCCACAAAATTTAAGTTATGGATGATATGTTATGATACCTTCAGGTTCCATGAGAACCATATTACAAATGACTAAAATTACCTTTTTAACCTTGAATGTACAACAATCCACAATACCTCATGAAATCATCATCACCTATTGTTTTCAATTCACAACATTAACATCTCATTTATATCCACAAAAGTGGAATTACACATGATATATTATCATCATGTTGCATAGCAACCACCTGGCAGTGGGCTGAAATGACCCAATTTGTGCATTTATGGGGCTACAATTTATAAAGCATTGATCATTTTAATTTAATGGCCATCAGCAAAAACGGGTCAGAAAGTACCGTGACATGGGCATGTACTATTAGAGTTTCTTGTTGTAGTAAATGTTTTATGTATATAAGTATTATAAACCTGTAGGCTATATCTTTTATAGATAAAAGGTACTTTCACTTGCTTCCTTTAAAAGAAAAAAAAATCATCAGATGGTCTTTCTGATGCAAACAGAGGTTGTTTTTTTTGATTCAGAAGTGTTTTGATTACTGTTTGAAAGGTTTTTCTTTACCCTTTTATGAAAAGGGTGGAGGAATCCCACAAAAGTCTCTTAGAAAATGCGAAAACTATAAAATGGTGAAGTCTAATTATAAATCCACACGATCTTCTTTTTTTCTCCTTCCTATTTTCTCAGTTGGAATTTCAGTACATTAATTTAGTCTGTTTTAAATGACAGAATTAACTTTGAAGTTGTTGTAAAGAAGAAGTGAATGTCTATTCACCCGTCCTTACTCTGACAATGATACGATATAATCAGTGTTAAGTCTGGATTTGTCCTCACTAAGCAGGGTCTCATGTGCTTATGCAGTGGGTTGCAGAAGGACTGAGTTGATGGCTGAGGCAGCCCTGGCTCATGTTTCAAAGGCCTCTGCTCCTGACTGATTTATATTGCTCCCTGAAAGCCACTGCATACAGCAGTCGGTCTCTGTTTCAAGTCGGACTTCTTTGAGGATTGCGCAGCAATTGTACATAGCCCATAAAGCACACAGAGGACTGAAAGAGGCAACAATTGAGCAGGGGGGTTAATAGGCTGCCCTCTTACTATGTCACATGGTTGTTCTGTGTGAGGGCTCAGCAGTACCTGGAAAATGTTCAAATGTGACATATATTTTCTTTATACTCCTGCAGGCTTTTCCACACTCTCGCTGGCAGACCAGATGAGTCTATTGCAGAGTGCCTGGATGGAGATCCTGGTGCTGAGCATTGTGTTTCGCTCACTGCCCTGTGAGGATGAGATAATGTATGCGGAGGACTACGTGGTAGATGAGGAGCAGGCGAGGATCTCAGGCCTGCTGGACCTTCATGTTGCCATCTTGCCATTGGTCCGACGCTACAAGAAGCTGCGTATGGAGAAGGAGGAGTTTGTTACGCTCAAAGCCATTGCACTCTCTAACTCAGGTAATCTTCCATTCACCTGTTAGACTTAAATTCACAATCCTAATCTATGAGTTTGTGAACAGCACAAATATTGTAGGCTCAAATTCATAGAAACGTTGGATGAGTAGTGGGTTTGGATCTTCATAAACATCATAGTGCATCAATAAGTAGGCAGAGCAGGATTGTGTTGCTGAATGCAAGTCAAAATGATGGGATTACATCCTAAACCAAGTTCTGTTTATTGTATTTGGCTTCCAGAGAGTTTAAGTTTTCCAAAAATCATCTATTTAAAACTCCCAGAGATAGTAGTGGCTCAGTGGCATACTTGCGTTGACTACTACCCCCACCCTGTCACGGCAGATGGCTGCCCCTCCCTGAGCCTGGCTCTGCCAGAGGTTTCTTCCTGTTAAAAGTGAGTTTTTCTTTCCCACTGTCGCCAACTGCTGTACAGGGATCATCTGATTGTTGGGGTTTTCTCTGGAGGCTCTTTTCCCTCCAACTTAAAGCACCTTGAGGCGACTGTGATTTATCGCTAAAGAAATAAAATTAAAGTAAATTAAAATACTGTAATCAAGTAATCGAAAACCGATTAGTCACTTTTGCCAAATAGCCTTTATTTTCTCCGCAGTAATGACATAGACAGGAAGGTACATCTTTATATAAAATCTCAAGTAAAGCCTGGCAGTTGGCGTTTAATTAAACAGACAAAGAAATAAAACACAGGGATAAAAAATGTCGAGTGGTTATCGGTATCTTGTGGCACCATCACCCCCACAATGAAAGATCCCCGATAAGAGAGGACATAAAGGTCAAGATCAAGATTTTTTTTTAATTTAACTTTGTGTCTGTGTCTGTGTGTGTAGCTATATTTTAATTTGTGTGCAGATACATGTGCACGTGTGTTTGTGTGTGACTGTCACATTGCACTCTCATTCTCTCCATCTCCATAACAGTAGCTGCCAGCGCGCCACAGCCGAGGGAGATATATTTAGCATTTCATTAGAAAAACAGGGGCTGTCAATAAAATGTGTTAAGTGGAGTGGAATGAGCGTCGGGGAGCGACGGGCCTCGTTTGTTCCAGTGTGAAGATGCTGCGCCCGTATTGACAGTTTGCTTTTCATGAGGCTGGGCCTGTCCCCCGCTAATCAATGCCTGTTAGGAGTCTTTTCTCCTGCCTGACTGAAAAAAATGAAAAATGCTGAGCCCAGAGCTTTAGTCTCCTGATGACAAACACTCCATGGGAAAGTTGGGGATAAATAGGAGGGGAGGTGATGGAAAGACAGGGAGGTAAAGGTATAAGGAAGACGTGTGAGAGAGAGAGGAAGGCTAGGGTTCAGAGGGGTTGCTCTGGGAGGGCGAGGGGGCAACTTCGGCTCGTTTGAACACAGTCTCGGCGAGCTTCGGCTCCAGTGGTCCTCTGGGTGTGACAGCTGTGGAAATTCATGGCCATTGATTTTGTAATTAGCAAAGTATCGACGGGATTGACGCCAGGCTGCTGACGGATTACATGGAAATTGTTTCTTCAAAGTTAGTTTTGCATTCCTCCCCCAGCCCCAGCCTCCTTAAACACACACAAACACACACACACACACACACTCATGCTTTACGCGTGCACCCATTTAAAAACATATTGCTTATTTTCCACTCTCTTTCTCACATCTGAGCGCGCGCACACACATGATCGTGCAGCCTAATGAGGATCAGATCAGCATTAACATGAAGGTTTCAAATGAAGAGTGCTGGAACACATGTGCGGTCCACATAGCCTAGTTAATTTCCCAAGATAGAAATGCAATTTACACAGAAGGCGACTGGTAAAAGAGACTTAATCAGTCAGTTAGGAACATAATTAGCCTTGTACTTTCCCTTTTTTCTGCCTCATTTACATGTTCATACACGGTCTTACTTCACGCCACAACTTTCATGACACATAGCAGAGCTGATCTCATTCACTTACACTTCAATCAGCAGCCGTGTTTGCCTTCTCTTTAGCGCTACTCCGTATTACTACCAGGGTAGGACGAGTTTATCTCAGTCTGTGAGATTTGATTATAATACTGTATTGAATTCGCATTTGCGTCGTGCACTGCTTTATCTGTGAGTTAATGAATTGTGGATATGATGCATACACAGATTAGACCTGACACAGTATGTCAGTGCAGTGAAATTGGCTGAAAGCAAACCAGTGCTTGTCCATTAAAATGCTCGCTGTCAGCTCGTCCTTCGGAGGACAAGCCTGGTTTTTTTTCTCTCTTTTTTCCCCTCCAACATGTAGACTTATACGTAGAGAGCAGTTTTTAATAAGTCTCAACTGGTTTTATTTTAGAGCCTATACATAAGGGGGCCAACTGCTCTTTCTTATGGAAATGAAGCCCATCTGCCACCATCATTCAGCTGAATGATATCCTAGTAATGCAGCCATCTGAATTCATTAGCAGGGGGGATGTATGTGGTCCATGATACCAAAAGAAATGAATCTTTTTTTTCCTCTCCTGCTGTATATTTATATATACCTACTGTACTTCCCTCTCTTCCTATGTCTCCCGAGACTCCCAGCCATGCATAGTCATTTATTTAAGGAGCGTCATTAAGCACTAAGAAGCAAAATTGCACGTTTGCATATACAAGCTACTGAGTTTAAAACCAGATGATGCAGCTGCAAAACATGCAGTTGTTGTCAATGTAGATATGAAACATCTGATTTGTCTTAGGCATTTTTGTCATTCCGACTTTCTTCTTCTCGCTCCAGACTCCATGCACATAGAGAATATCGAGGCTGTCCAAAGGCTCCAGGATTCTCTTCATGAGGCCCTGCAGGATTTTGAGGGTTCCCAGCACCCAGAGGACCCCCGGCGGGCAGGCAAGCTGCTCATGACCCTGCCTCTGCTCCGTCAGACTGCCACCAAGGCCGTTCAGCACTTCTACAGCATCAAAATGCAGGGCAAAGTCCCCATGCACAAACTATTCCTCGAGATGCTGGAAGCCAAGGCTTGACACCCGGGCCGGGTGTTTGACGTGCAGCTGCATCACCCAATCCGAGGCGAGGGACAGCCCATTAAAAAATAAATCAATAAATAAAGGTGGTGCCAACTGACAATGGAAGGATGAAGCTTGGAGTCATTTTAACACTTTTAAACAAAACTAAACTTAAAGGTAACTAAAGGGACTTGAAATAGTTTTAAAAGGTGGGCAATTATCAGACTGATTGACAGGGGATCACGATTATGTATATAAAGATGTTGTGTACAGAAATCAGGCAGCCGAGGTCTTGTTATAACCAGAGACCCGTTGCTCTATATCACCTGAAGGTTCTGTGAATTTGTTTCTTATCTTATTTTCATCTCAAAATGGAAATGTGATAATATAAATGTCCTCAAGAACTGTACAGCCACGTAGCCACATGTTTTTATTTCCTTCTCTCACGTTTTCTCATCGCAAGCTGTTAAAGCAATAGTCTCTAACTGGTCTACATATAATATGTGTACTGTATATTGTGTGAAATTGCACTGGACATGTGGGGTTGGGGGAGGGAGAACTGTTAGACATATTCTTGTATTGACCATCGAAGACAGTGGTACTCGTTACAGTAAGATTCTCCATTTCTTCATTATATATTTACCTCGTAGAAGCTTCATCAGCTCAGTGGTTCGGTCAACTTGGTGCTTGCAGAAGGACGGTGGTTGGCTGGTGATCAGAGTTCACTGAGAGTTTGCACTGAGCAGCTATGAATAATGTGGCAATAATGAGTATTGTATCAGCTCACTCTGTCGGTCCTTTTTGCTTTTAGAGGCTAAACTTGTCCCTCGCTTCTCTTTGTCCTCATGCACATCTATTGGCAACTAAACGTACTGTGAAACCTGCACGTGATAACGATAAGCTATATTTAAGAATGAAGTTAAACACAATGAATGCAATGTAATACGCCCTTTAATGCAAACTGACACCCCTAATATGAAGACCTCAGCAACTATACAATATCATTCAGTTTGTTTCGAAAGCTTTTTGTTGACGATGGTGCGCTAGATTGTGATATTTTGTACAGGCTTTGCCTTTTCTTGTGAAACTCTGCCCACCTTTGTTTTAGTTTGTTCTCAACACAACAAGTGTCACTATATTGATAGCCCATAGCTGAATATGTCTGTAAAGTATGAACAGTATTATTTGCTATTTAATTTAACATCATCTGTGTCGATATAAAGGCTACAGTCAATTAATATTATTAATTTGTGCGTTCAAATGCTTGTCATAATGTCCCAGTTGGTTTGTTGGGAAGTCTTTTTTTCCAACTGAAGTGTCATCACGTGCTTTGATGTAGGAATGTAGGAGCTTTAAACTAAAAAAATGATGCTTTACATGACTTTTTATCAGGATAACTGATAAAGTTTAAAAAAAAGACTCTTTGTAGACACCAATTTGTGGTTGTAGCATAAGATCATATTGCAAATGAGATGAAGGAAGAAAAAAGTTTATATGCAACATGCTAAATTATACCCAAATTTTATTTATTTTTTTGTCAGGAATCATTATGATCCTTACTTTCCTCACTTTTCTTTCGTCTTAATTTTCATCCAAATCACAATAATGACACTTGTTTGTCTGAGAACAACCTGAAAGGCTCTCCGAGTTCATTCTTAGTGGCAACAATAGTGGAAAATTATATATCTCACTGACCACCAGATGCAGCTTTCGGATGTTTTGTAGTTTTATTGGTCTTTAGCTAATTTTTAATGAAGGTGCTAATATTCAGACAGGCACTGTGTACAAACATACTCCCATTAAGGAGTACAGACTAAGTTAATAAATCTGTATATTCCAAAAGTAATGGTAGTCTTTTGGAGCATAATATCTATCAGTGATAAACCAGTTGCCAAATTACTCAATTAGGATAAAAGTGATAGAGTTATGAACATATTATTTCCTGTCCTGATGACCTGAGCAGGTTAGATGGAACATGTTACCATATGATCAAAACAGTATACTAATAATAAATGAAACAGCTGCTCTTAGGGTTTTAGTAAGACACATATTGTCCCTCGTGAACACTTAAAGTAGTCTTTAAAGTGTCAAGTACCATTAGCTTCTGCCCAAACAATTATAAAGCATAAAGCCAAGCTGCCAGTAACTATTGACGATTCCCACAGGAACACTCCTGATTCACTGTAATGTAATGCATAGATAATTATAACCATATACATTAGAGAATACAATTCCCACGATGCACTTCCTCACTTGTTAACCAGCTTTTCTGTCCCCGGCTGAAATGAGGGATTCATCACCTCTGTACAGTAGCAAGCCAAAGCATTATTGTCTTTTTAATACACGTTATGAAAGCTGCTGTATTAGGCAGACATGACTGCTGTTTCCACATAAATACAGATTTTAATGGTGAGCATACCCTTTCTGCTCTGTATCCACTAAACCTAACAACAAAACATGCTGGAAATCTTTTATCTTCTTTTGTTCGCTCAATAGAGGCATTGATCGATCATTAGTTCTGTGAAGTCTCACTCTGAGATAAAAACAAGTCTAAAAAGTGAAAGGATTTTTTTTTTCTTTTTCTATTTTTTTGTACTAATTTGAGGAGAGTGTTTCTGTAAATGGCTGCAATCCAGCTCGACCAAAACAGGAAAACTGACCCTCCCTCCTGATCAGAGTTCATTTACACACCTCCATGCTCTTTGAAGACTTGATAGCAGATTAATTGTTTCCCAACTTCCACCCCCCCCCCCCCCCCTTCTCCCAAATTAATATAAGAAAATAAAAGAAAATGCTTAATTTATTTCCAGACTTCTAAAACGGTTCGACAACATCCAATTAACTCTAATTGTCTCCTAAGCTGAAATTCTCAGTAGAAATGGAGCAATTAAATTTCTGCTTTGGCTCTACCTTGGGGACGAGAGACGTTTTACTTTGGTTGATGGTGGGAAGGGTTTGTCTAAACCTTTACAAAGACGATTTCATGAGTCTCTGTAATAGTTTCATAACAGAGCGATCACTGGGCTATGCAAGGCAAATATGGCCACCCTATGTTCCTTGTGTTGTGGAGCATCAGACTGACATTTATTTGTTCTTTGTTTACATTGTGGACATGCTGTACAAATGTATTATGTGCATATTTCACTATACTACGACTGCTGTTCGTTACTATAACTATGATCCTTTGATTTGCCAATTTAGGGAGTTTTTCATGTTGGATTAGCAACAAAATTTAGAGCCCACTGAAAACCTGTATAATACAAGTCACTGTATTGAGTCAATGGGTAATTATTTAAGTAAGTCTTTGGTGAGATATTGTCTTATTTTCTGTTTTTTTTTTTCTTCTGTATCTTTGTGTATCTCAATGCTGAAACACACACACACACACACTGCGTTACCATCGATTTTGCTTATCGGCACAGCAGGACATATAGTGAGTAAAGTCGTCTAGACCCTATACCTCAATTCATATTTTTTGAAAATTACACTGGGTTTGGAAGCGGGCCATGGGTTCCTCTTGGGAATCTGTGGCACAGAAATAAAGTGACATCACTGGCTGGGTATTAAAAAAATGTAGATGAACTTACGGCGGTTGGGGAACACATTCCTCGGAGGAGAAAGCTGCTTATTCGCTGTTCCATTTGCGGACTTTACCTTAACTCCGCGCACGCTGAGATGACGAGATTTACATAAAACATGGAGGAACCTCCCTGGCCGTTCTGGTCCACGGTGTATAAAGGACCCTGCTAGGTGTATGTACCACAGACATGTGATTACCCAAGAGGATTAACCCTCCCCTTCTCAAAAGCAATATGTTAGCATTTGTAATATATGAATCAAGATAAAAGGGAGCTTTGGTTCATTTTGATTATACACTTATGCTTGGGAAAGGACAGGCTAACTATGCACGCACAGTCCTGGGAAGACAAAGGGAAAATATTGGAAGTTAGAAGCAACTACAGCTGGGTTTCACTGGACAGTATTGTGTGGCATTTTCTTGTGTTTCGTTTGTTGTGTTCATGCCTACTGTATCCATGTGTAAATATATGCTTTTTTTTTCTTTTTCTTCTTTTTTTTTGGAGTGAGTCAAATCTAACAGTGCACTGAATGTACAGTGACAATAAAATCACATGGTTTATGTAACAGCTGCACAGGATTTTTATTGGATAGCTATGCTTAGTTTTGGTCTTCAGTGTTTTTTACTGATAATGTAAGCTTATCGTGGTTTAGGTTTATAACTTTCTTTGTTTCTTTTTTTGCAAATTGTCACCCGGCACTTTTCAGATGTCTTCTGTAACAAAGTTGCCTCTCTGGGTGCAACAGTAACATCCTTTGTTGAAGCGAGGATGCAACCACATCTACAAAATGAGCAACAATGAGGTTTGTTACACTATCACAGTATATACATTTTTATTTGCACAACCTACTAACAATATAATTGCAGCCTATGCTTAACCTGCACTAGATATAAGATGAAATTCGCATCAAACTTACACACAGATGCACACAAAATAAATAGTCCTTAGGCAAGTTGTAAAGCAATAAAACTGGTAGTTTATGTGCAGTGCCTGGAAGACCAGTTGAGTGTCTACACGTGTGTATGTGTCTATGCGCGCTTGGATATTATCAAGACGGTGCCTCGGGGTGTAACGGCATCCTCCTGCCCCCCGACTGTCAGTTGGTTAACTGTCTACACGCCGTCCCTTTTGACCTTGCGTTGGCTACAACGCCGGCTGAATGCACATCTGACGCACTCTCTTCCTTTGTGGTGCAATCCTGTGGAAGTCATTTCATTTACTGGGCTTTCAACTTCAGCCAATATGGGAGTCGGGGTGGGGGTGGGGTGGAGTGGAGTGGGGGTAAGTCTGTGTTTAATCAGCCTGCCACAAAGCATTCCTCTAAACAAAATCAGCTATGATGTCCAGCGAAAAGATGTCTCAACAGAAGACTGAATTAAACAGATAAATGGGCTTGTCACTTTTTCATTTTTTTATTTATTATGCTGGCATAAGCTGCACTCGCCACTCCATATTATTGCTGCAAATCATAACTGTGTATTAACTTGGTCTATACTGTATATCAGCAGACCTTTTTATGTGTAGAAGTTTTATGTGAAGGTGTTCCTCGCCGACGTTTGACTGATAAAAAAAAAAAACTGCAAGCAAAGTAAAAGAAGCTACAGAAAATGTGTCTTATGAACTTGCAGATCTTCTTTTTTTCACCTATCATATAGAAGGGAATTAGGCCATGGCCCACTGTCCTTATAGTGACTTTCCATCCTGCAAACCCTGTTGTATTCACCTTAAGTCACCACAAGTTGTTAGGGCGGTCTGTACTTACCAAGGGGCACTGACAATATCGCACTGTAGTCTGTTTATCAACCAGTCTTGTTGCTTAGGTCTTTTATTAAATCTTTAATCACACTCTTAGTGCAACCGTGTACCACCGACAAATGCTTCAGCTCCACAGCTGGGCAGCCGGACTCCTTCCTTTGCCTCATGAAGATTATTCATCGACTGAGGTGAGAGTCCACTGAGAATAGGCTGTAAAGTGTCAGTCACAGTTACGTACTCAGAGCGGTGTTGTCTTAGACAATGTAACTGGGTGAAAGTGAGTGAAGGAGATAGGAAACCATCAATATGCTCCCTGTGTAAATTGAAGAAGGTCATGATTTATGGCTCCTGGCTACATTGTACATACATGCTGAATCTACTCTTTTTTATCCACCCCCCGCTCACTCGCCTGGCTCAAGGACAGGTAAGGGTGCCTTTCTCTGCAGCTCATCCCCAACACCATGCAGTCTGTGGCACTTTGTGATGGACAGCCCTGAGGAAGGCCGGTGCTTTTCAAAATGAGTTGAGCGCCATCTATGGGTAGCCACAGTAACTGATTGACATGAAGGAAAGACGAGAGTGTAGACAGAAAGAATTAGATGCACATTATACAAGTGCACTGTACTACCTGTGTTACTCCACCTGTTCTTTGGATTTTTCATCGCCTCATCAGTCACATCTGTCTCGCAGTCTCCTTTTACTTAAGGACTCAGACAGAGAGGGGGACAGCTGTGGGTTTTCTAAGGCCTCGCAACAGCTGCAAGCCCCGCATGGCACTGCATCTGTTCAATTCTCACGGCCTCTATCTCTGCTAAAGCAAGTTACAATTCATAATGTGGTTCTCGCTGGTCTTACCCTATTAACCAGTGAGCAGATGGAAATTATATGGTAGGGTGTTAGGCCTGAAAATGGACCTGTAAGCGTCATGCTGTCTCAAGTACATGCAGCTTAAAATGGGACAATTTAAATAAGGCCACATGAGAGAAATCAGGACTTGGCTGTGAATTCATTCCATGAGCCACAATGAATATCGTGATGTCTTCTCTGAATCTTCTCTGAAGTTTATTATTTATTTGGATGATTTATTATGTCTGGGTGCCTTTGACGTTGTTGCTTTGCCTTTGGGGAGAGCCAGATGTAACAAATGGAGCTCTCATTAGCATTTGACCTCCACATTATGCTTTGTTTACCTGCTGCTCCTCACCTCTATATCTCCTCAGACAAAATCAGGGCTTTCACAGAAGCCTCTAACTGTAACACAGTTTTGTTACTGGGCGGTAAAGGTAAGCACCACATTTGCATTGCAAGATTTCTCAAGCAGCTTGAGCGCGCAGAAACAAGGGGGGTGAAAAAAATTCTCCACTCCCTGGGGACGTAGCCACTCCCAGGTACCGTCATCTAGGATCTGGAGCTCTGACAGCCGTTTAAATCCCAAGAGATGGTGGAAAGAAATAAAGTTACTGTAAAGAGTCACCAGCACAGTCTGTTTTCTGAGTAGAAGAGAGGGCTGTTGTGCTCAGAGTGGAAGTTGTTCACTAATTGCTCATGGGTCGTACGTTTCTGATGTAAGATGGAATTTAGCAGTTTATGCTTGTGCACATGTTGATCTTGGCCAGCCAATAAATATTACAACATCTGTGATTTAAAAAAAAGTTTGGTTCAGGTTCTCTAATTTTTAGGGGACAAGTGAAAGGAAAGAGCACCCACACATAACTCCAACACCGATTAAGCAGCTCCTCAATCAGTGTTTAATCACTGTTGATATATTTTAGATGCAAAGATATTTATAACAGAATCTGAGTGATTTAGGAGAGCTCCCCACACTCAACATGAGCTGGTACAACAACCATCTCCATGCAAACTGCAGCCACTGCCCTGCTTCTTAAAGGAGGCTTATTAGTAATTATTTCATAAACTGTAAAATCTCATTTGTCATCCAAAGATTAGAATGTTTCAGCTGCAAAGGTGTTTTTGTTTCTTTGTTTTGTTTTTGTACTGAAAGAACAAAGTGCAGGGCAGATTAATATGAATATGCCATTCACACAAGCAATGTTAAGTACATTATGGCTACACTACCATGGCCTCCATAAATGTAACACATCTACATTACAAGCATCGACAACATCCTACTTTCCATATGAAAAGTTGAAGGGCAAACGGAAAGATCTTTTTCAAACTTTAACATTGTATTTCCTTTTCTACATCGTAGTCCCTTGCAGGTTCTTATCTATAGCAGATGCTATGATTTTACCATGTTGGCCAGCAACCGCCTAACAAACTGGCTAAAATGACCTGTTTTTAGCATTATTTCCCTGCAGCACCTAATAATAGCATCCTAGCATTTTCTGTCACCGCTGTAACATCTCATTTATATCCACAAAACTTCAGTTAGCCATGATATATTCTGATACAATCATTTTAGCTGGCAACCACTTAGCAACATGACTTGTTTTTAGCATTTATGCACCCAGAACACCTTATAAGAATTTTGAATTTTGTGGGGGGGGGGCATATTTTTACTTTTCTCAAGGTTTACGTGTTTCAAAATGGACACAAAATGCCTGCTTAGTTGGTGATAATGGTCTCCATGTGTTGAGAGCATAATTACAGCATGATATTTTTTATATTTATAAAATTCTCAGCAAATTATTCTGTGGAGGTGTCATGTTTAACATTTATATAGCATAAATATACCAGAAAAGGGAATGCACTTGATAAAAGCTAATATCAAATCAAATGACAAAAAAAAAAACATAAATTATCATCCATCTGAGAAACGTCTCTGAGAAAAACATTATAATTGCAATTATATGCTCTGTGAATTATTAACGTCTCCTCGTTTCATAAGGAAGCAGGTCATGCATATTGCCTGTATTAAAAAGAATTTTAGCAACAAGTAATGGTAAATATCCACGCATTACACACAGTCTCACATACACATTCTATTACCAGACCGGGGGGTGTGGCAGGTAGCTGTCTGCACTGTGGTTAATTGTGCAGCGGGAACCGGTTCTCTAATTTATTTCTCGCCTGTCCATACAAGAGTGATCATGAAACCCCATTCATTTCACAGAACACAATTTTCATATTTAATGAGCATGACTCCAATACAATTACAGTAATTAGTCAAATCTCACTCACGGCCAATGGAGCTCGCCACCATTATTAGTGGATCTTATTAATGATGTTGCACATGCGGTGCTCATAGGGTAATTGAGGGCATGTGTGGGTATGGGAACAGGGGTACGGAAGATTGGAAAGCAACGCCGCTCTCATCCTGCTTTTTGTCTTTACCGGGCCTAAAGTTAAATGGAGGTCTGCTTGATATTAACTGTGAGCTGCTTAAACATGGCAGCCAGCAGCAGAAAGCTGACTTGTTGTCAGTTAATGTTAAAGTAACGTATGTTGAATTCTACATGCATTTAGTGTGCTTCTATAAAACTGCTCCAAGAGAAGAAATCCAGATCAGCTTGTTGCTCCTCTTGTCTTATATTCTACATCAGGACAGTTCAGAGCATTACTGCTATGCACAAGATCCCAGGGGATCACAACAAAAAAGAAACAAAGGTGGAAATTGGAGGAAGAAGCCCATTTGCTGTGAGTGATGATACCGCAGTGTCTGACATTTTGGAGGTTTGCAGAGCTTCTCTTTCTAGACTGATCCTTATTAAACCTGTGAGCAGTGGTTGGATCTGCAACAATCACATGCTCTGCAGCAAGTGACACCCGATGCGCAGCGTGGGGCCATTTTACTTTGCAGGTATGTGCAATTCCAGTGAAAGCATTTTCTAATGAGGAGTTATATTCAGAGATTTGACAGATGTCAAACTTTTCAAAGTCTTTTACGAGGGAAGCTGCTGTTTCATGCTCTCTGGGTTGATGTTTCAAAGCAGGCGATCATTTTAATCAAAGAGAAGTGAGTTAAATGGCCTCTTATCCAATTAAGGGCAGTGTCACCGCTAAGTTAATGAGTGTGACGCTGTAACAGAAAAGCCTACATTAACACAGCATAATTAGCGGAACATGGTGGAATTAGACGGCAGCAATGACAGTGCTTTGGTGTTTTTATAATTAAACACCGGAAAAGACAACAATTAAGCCAAATCTTAAACCCTCCCAATCCCATTCAAGCCAGAAAGGACATGTTTTGTTTGGGGAAAGCTCTAGAGATGAGGCCGGCTGCCACCGCCGCGTGAAGTCTGAATTACGGTTCAAAGGCAGGAGCTGAAAGTGGGGGAGGTCATGGCAACAATGCGTGGGATTATAGTTTGTTATATACAATTTGTTAAAGAGGACAGACCAGTGTCTGTTGTAAATTTCACAATTTTGTTTCTGCACGTTGTTTCTGCATGAAACTTTGGATGCTGATTTTTGATTTTGATTTATTTATTTTGTCTTTTTCACTGGAATAAAGTTTCAGTGCAGATTAATGTTCCATATGGCGAGATACTGTTGTGGCACAACAACAAACAACCAGAGGACCTACATCTATTTTAGTTAAACCCAAGATAAAACTCCATGAGACATTAATACTCATTAGAAGTCAGACAGGCCATTGCGTAACCAAAAACTCAGTCGCTGCTGTTCATATTGTAAATATCAGCACCAGTACATTGTTGGCTGTGGCTTAGGAGGTCCACTACGACATCTATTAATCATATGGTTGGGGTTTCGATCCCTGGGTACTCCAGTCTGCATGCCAAAGTGTACTTGGGCAAGATGATGAACCTTGAGTTGCTTCTGAATTTTAGATAGATAAGACCTGGAAATAGGAAAAAGTCCTGGTGTGAATGAGGCATGTTGTATAGCGTGCTTTGAAAGCTCGAGTAGAAGGTAACAGTTTGAAATATGGCCAAAGACTAAGGGTGTAATCCCCCTGTAATTAAATGAAATATTGGCACATTTTATTTGATTTTACAACATAATTGTATTTATATAAAAATACATTAGGTAGGTACACTTGTTACGTGGGTAACAAGCCAGGCAATAAAGAAATAATTATACTATGAATTAAGTTTAAGTAATATGTAAGTAAGAGCTACATTTTTCCCTGGCAATTTACTGGAAAAACAAACAATATTTTAAAATCTTACATCACAAATACACCATATTATGGTGTGCCATAGCCTTACCTCCAGTTATTTTACAGGAAAGGAGACACCAGTTATATTGAGTGTAATTTTAGGTACAGCGTAACAAATTTCCTAGTAATTTAGTTGAAAAACAAACAATATTTCCCCATCTTACATTGTAAGTACACTGTACTTTTTGGACAACGGGTTATATTATGGAGTGGGTTAAGCTTGCCTTTTTACAATTTTCATAATATTTCATCATATGGCCCTCGCCCCAGAAAGTAAAGCATGCTTACAGTATAAGATGAGGAAATATTATCTGTCTTTCCACTTATTTACCAGGAAATTATGCAGTACTTAAAATTACAGATGCAGTTCTTAACATTAGTATTACTACTATTTATTTGTTTCGTGTAACAACCCGACTTGTTACCCCCATATTCTAGTGTGCCTAGCTTTAAGTATTTGTCTGTAAATATAATTACATTGTAATTTCAAATAAAATACATTAGTACTCCATGTTTTTACAGGGGAATCACAGCCTTAGTCATGGGTTGTATTATAAAGTGTTAACAAGTACCAAAGCGCTATATAAGAACCAGTCCATCAAGTGTGCTGAAAGTGATTGGTTTGTGGAATTCTTTTTCAAGACTCAGCATCAGCTTCAACACGGTTGTTAGGCCCACTGTGAACAAACCAATTATTGCCTCTGCAGCATACTGAGGGTCAGGCCTTATTAGTGATGTGCTAATGTGACATTAATTGCTTTTACCTTTTCACTCCATTAAGATGCTGCTATCTCTTTCAGGAGCCTGGCCAGATGGTTTATCGGCCCTGCTCTGGCAGCAATGCTGCTAATGGACTGGAGTGTGGAGTAAAACAGCAACAGACCTCACCAATAAAATCTTGTAACTAAATAACACATTTGTAGATGCAAAACCCCTGCCTTATTGTGAAAAATAAGAATGGCTGAATTTCATCACCTTCGCTCAAATATTGACCTGGGAAGAAAAGACATCCCCACACCTCCAGCCTCAGATGAAAAACATTTTTTCAGTTTAGAGTACTTTTAAGGTTTTGTTGCAAGCAGTGGCAAGTCTTCATTTAAAGTATTGGCATGCATTGACTATATGCTGAACATGAGGCTGCTGCATTGAGTTGTAAAGCCAAGACCAGGGTCAAATGCTAAATAAGAGGAAATTGGCACAAGAAACACCCTGGGGAAGCGTCTTCCTCTGTGTCCTTATTCTCTTCTTCCCTTCTCTGTCCTTACTCTCCCACGTACACCCTTCCTCCATCCAACCTCTCCACCTCCTCGCTACCCTGATGCCAAACCCATGACCTAGGCCAAGATCGATAGCACAGTTTAAAGAGGATGGACTGTGTAAACAGAGACAATAGATCCTGCCAACGAGGGTGCCTTGACCACTGATGGCCTCTGACTAGTGCAGTAGCATTTGATCAAGTCTAGCATTGATGGCTGTCGTCTGTACTTTCAGGACAGATTTTAGATCTTCTCAGTGGGACATCAGGATCATGAAATATGCAGATATTTGAGTGGTCGATTAGTAGATTACTTCCTGCTACCGCTGAGGATGAACAAGGGATCAAATAAAAATGCTGATGTCTCCTCAGGTTCAGATTCTCAGCCATGTAGATTTATTGTCTTTCTGTTAGATTGAACAACATTAGACTTAATAACAGATCTGGGCCCTTTAAAGGAACTATTCATCTTTTTGTACAATTTTAACCCAGAGTGTAATTAAATATCTAGGAAATAATGTGTGTGTGTGTGGGTGGGTGTGTTATGTGAGCCGATAAACCTCCAGTGGGGGTCTGCTAAGCCACACAAACTTTATTATTTCAATTATGAATTCACACAGCCTCCTTTACTATCTGAGGATATAAGCTAAAGCTAAGTGCCCCGATATGTTGATTGAATGGCTGAAAACTTGGTGCAATCCATTCTGGCTGCATAAGTGTGAGCAAGATTTATATGTTTTTTAAATGTAAAAAGCAACCATTCCTGCACTTTTATACAGACCACATTAGCAGATAGCATCTTGTCATTTAAGCACATATTTCTTTAGTGAAAACAAAGACATTACTCACCCACATTTATACAGAATGCATATCAAGCATAGCACTTTGTAAATGCACAATGTGCTAGTCATAATTCTGCTTATCTCACATGTGTGGCAGGTCACATTTTAGTATATAAACCAGCCCATTACTGCCTCTGTAAGTTATATGCAACAACGCATTCTTGCAGGACCTGGAAGCAGCCAGCTGCTTGTATTAATCAAACAGCCCACTTCCCTTTTTGACACAAAGCAAATAGTCATAAATGCTCTTATCAGCCTTTCTAATAGTGTGAGCGTTACAATCAGATTCATGGTGGCATAAACTATTGCATTTCACCTTTATCATATCCAACAATCACTTCTTTTTCACCGGTATCGTTTATAACAGGCGGACAGCTTGTTGCTTAATGAAATTCAAAGCACTCTATCGGCTTGAGGGATCTCACACTCCATTTACTTATATTTACATATATTTTGTTTTTCCAGCACAGGCAAACAGGTATGATGAATGTCTGGCTGCGGTACTGCTGGGACATGTGGCTCCCTGCAAATGATCTGTGATCAGGCAACTGTAATGCTTTACAGTAAAGTGTGGGGAGGTTCCCCTTGTATTGCAATGCAAAAATAAAGACTTCTGTCTTTAAACCAGTGGGCTGATGATGGAAAATATACGCTTAATATGGATGCAAAATCAGGTTTTAATCACTTTGAATTATTTAAGCAAATAGATTAAAAGTAAATTACATGAACAAATGTAAGCAGCAGCTAGAAACTCAGACGTCAGTGAACAGTTTATCAAACAGGTCTATGTTCCAGTGAAACTAACTACCGGACATTCTTCTAAATGTAACGTGGTGGTGATGGTGGTGGTGGGGGCTTCGTCAGACCTCTGCTTTGTATACTCCCCGCATAATTTGGAGGACTTTGATTAATCAATTAATATTCTCTTCTCAAGGTCTTCTTATAAAGCTCATCATTAATAAAAAACCAGACATTCAATTAGCAGCCAAATCTTGATTGCCAATTTTGTCATAACAGTCTCCCTTTGTATGCCTTTTTCCCCCCTTTCTTCATAGTTGGGAGTGTGGCGTGGGTAGGAAGAATTAACTAATTTCATTAATCTAATTGTCATCGCTTTCAACCATCCCACTAATAAGTACAAATTAATATGATTAATCAATTTGACGACGTAAACTCATTCAATTACACTTTTTCAAAGGCAAGTGGGTGTGTTGGGGTGATAGGGAGGAGCAAGGTGCTGAAGGGAGGAGGGCGTCTGAGCAGCTTGCTCTGTGAGGAGCCCAGCCCATAAAATTGGAGTCAAGACAATTAGTCATTCTGAATGATAAATAAAAGGTGATAAAATGTCGTGGGCAGGCATCCCACCAACGACAGATCTGATTTAATGAAACATGTTGCTTTCCCTCAGAGAACTAACAGACTATTGGTGCTTTTAGGACTGTAAACCAGCCTGTCTCCTTTTTTTTTTGGGAGGACCGCTGTTCTGCGGTAGCTTTGATGGCTGCAGCTCTGGAGGGGGAGGCACAGTCTGTAAACATAAAAGTATCAGAGATTATAGTGGGTGGAAAATAACAGATTCAGACTTTGTGCTTCTAACTTTAACTGCTGTATATGTGGTAACTAATGATGCTGTTATAATGCCTTGTTAATTAGTATAAGTCAGGATTACTGTAAAAATTGCCATTACTGTATACTAAAGTCAGGCCAACACATTATTATCTGCTGATATTAGCCTATCACAACTATATAAGCATTTGCAGATGCAATAAAAAAATAGTCTTGGCACTGATAAACATGAAGCAATATTTCTGAATTAAATGCAATTGAAATGTTTAAATTTAAAGGTTTACTTATTCACATAATTAATCATTAAGGAAAATGTATCAGGAAAATGGTAAAGACTGCATGTACAACTGCCAATCAAGTAACCTGCATTTGGCCAGATTCAGTATTTTACATTGTTATGGGAACAGACAGTCACACTGTTTTGTGAAATCCAAAAACACTTCATAACATCCCAAAAGTCAGTGTAAGCCCCCCCCCCAAAAAAAACCCCACTATATAGTGTATATTTTCTTCTTTACTTCCACACTGTAAAAGCAACAGAAGATTGCACAAAACCATATTATCTGATGTTTAATTTAACATTTTCACATGAAAAAAAACTATCTTCTAACCATTAATACCATAATGACAGTGGGACAATGGGACAGTGGACAACTGGAATTCATCAAACGCGGTTTCATTATTTACACCAGGAAGGTCAAACTCACTTTACATCATGGGCCACGTGCAACCTATTTGATCTTAAGTGGGCCAGACCAATGAAACTTCCCTTTCTGTCACTCTACAGACATTCAACTCCCTGAGATAACTTAATATAAGAATAAGAAGTACAATTTCGATGGTACATTTTAGTTTTTCTACAAGATCTCTAAGTTGTAAATGAAAGAAATTTGGAAGCACAAATAAATAAATGTGTATAAAATTACAGAAAACATTCTTTGCAAAACAAAACAAAACAGATTTCAACAGTAAATAGTGAAAAAGCAGGAACCTTTTTGTCATTTATTTGTTTATATCAGGGCTGTCAAACTATTCATCCGGGTCCCATAATTGGCCCACAAAAAACTCCAATAAGACCCACGTACTGCTTTGGAAAATGTAAAGGAAGGCATAGACTTTTGATTTTTTTTTACTGTATTTTCATGAGCTCTACAGCCCATTCATACTACACCACAGTATCTAAGTAATAGACAAACATTTAAATAACTATCTACAATAGA
Source organism: Aulonocara sp. 'chitande type north' Nkhata Bay (assembly GCF_057382095.1). Lineage (NCBI taxonomy): Eukaryota > Metazoa > Chordata > Actinopteri > Cichliformes > Cichlidae > Aulonocara > Aulonocara sp. 'chitande type north' Nkhata Bay. Next base: position 9,987,678 of record NC_141358.1, read on the forward strand.
ATTTAAGTTTTATGGTGAGTCCTCTGTAAAAAGAAAACAAAATGAATCAAGAAAATAAACAAATTGCAGAAACTTTCTTTAACAATTACAGGACAGTCTGCTCAATGAGCTACCAGAAAATTTGACTGTAATTTTCTAAGCCCAAATAGTTATGCTGACAGATTTCTTCCATTAAGTCCAGCAGCATTTCTTTATCATGTGGAAAAACTGAGACATGCTGTTCAAATTACACTTATTATTTCTTTTACTAAGACATGTGAAGGATTCAGCATGTAGTTAAACTTCTTAAGAGTTTGACACCCTTGGTATATTTATTACTTAATTACTTTAGTGTCATATGAATGGACATGGGTCAGCTGTAAAGGTTAAAATTCTGACCTTTACCTCACAAAAACATGGCCATGCGCTTACAAAGCAAATCAGAGAACTACATGCTTACACTACAAGGTCAGTGATGTTCATGATTTACCCTTTTATTCTGTTCTTTAATAGTCCTAATTTAAATGAGGATATTAATAAAGATTCAGATAGTGTGAGCTTTGACAGACTGTTGAGTCCAGAGTCTGTTTACTTGCTGCCGGGATCTGACTTGTATATTTCGGATCTTCCGTGCCGAGGGAAAGATGTGCTGGCACAGCAGTTTAGGTGATGCCCTTTAATGCACTCTATCTTATCAGTCCACAGCATCGCTCCTATTCAAACCAGTGTTTGATTGAGCAGTGTGATGTTGTTTGGGCCTTACATGGGGAATAGTTTATAGAGGCACCGTCTCTAATTTGTGAATTGAGGTATTATAGAGGAGACAATTAGACAGAGGTTCGATCGGCATATCGAGGCTCGGATGCTGACAGTCAAGAGAAGGCTTTCAAATGTCATACCAATTAATCTATCCAGCCATCAAACAATATTCTGGAAACAAAGTCAGGGGGGGCGATCAATCCACATCACTTTTCTCCTCACCGGGTTATGGGAAAATTGATTTGTCAAACAAAGCATTTTGGAAGCAGTGCATGGACTTGTTTGGGATCCATTAGCCTCCATTGAGCATTTTGTTTAACATAGGATTTTCATCTCAGAGAAAATGCCGTGTCCTCAATACTGTGAGCTACAACTTTACGATTTCTGATTTCTTTGTTCTTGCTTAGAAAGCTTTCTAAACTGCTGATGAAGATCGAAAAGGGGCTAACTTCTTCACTGGTGTTTTTCTTTACATGTCTAAAAGTCGATAAATATTTAAATGTTATAGTTTCAACCCAGCTTTCAACGCACCATAAAAATATATATGACAATAAGCGTCAAACGTTTCTCCTATCCAAAAGCATTGGTCCCTAGTGTCACCATTATTGTGTACTGTGGGGTTATTCTGCCATCCAATACAGTGTGGCTGCCCTAAGCTCTATCATGAATCCTCTGTGCGGTGTATTGTCCTAAGACAGAACTGTATCACATTGTGCCCGTCATGCTGTTTTAGAGGGGAGAGAACTTCCTCTATGGGATTTCTCCCACCCCCATCCCCTGATAATGTATCTCTCCCTAAAGGCTAGGCCTCCGTGACCTTGTCTTATTCATCGAGGGCGTCTTAAGTGAAAGAACTGAATCCTGAATGGGCCATTTCCCCTCTTTTAACACCCCTTGAATGTCATCAGTGAAATATGAAGTCATTAGGCGATATTAAAACACTGCTGACAAACTAATTAACGGGAGACATTAAACAGGACCAGCTTGATTAATCCGCTTTAACGATTATTTTTAAGTGGTTCTGGTCAAAATTAATACAGATTTACTGGTGATCTTAAGAAAAAAACACTCTTATGTGTATCAGACCTCAAGGGCAACCTAAAGTCACTGGTCCTTTACCCACCACAGATCTCATCCTGTACGCTGCTAAACCCACTTCAAACACAGCCTGAACTCCCACAGTTGGTTTCTCAGTCAATGGATAAAACTTACGGAACTATATGAAAACACTCATAGACTGTACATACAGTCTGTGGACACACACACGGGTAGATGGATGGATGGATGGATGGAACTCACATTGCAGAATAATATTGATAATAAAAAAAGTATTTTCATATCATCTCATATAGAATTTTTTACTCAGTACAATGTAATAAAACATTTCTGTGAATACTTCTTGTTGGTTTATATTTCTAATTAGTGATGGCTTTTGCAATTTGCATTGTGTGACCTTTCAGTCCAAAATCGTTAAGTGCTCAATTTTTTCCAGTAATAATAATAATGATGATAATAATAATAATTTGTTTGTACTTTTGTATGTTATTTTGTTTTGTTTGTTTGTTTATTTATTGAGGGGGGGGGGGGGGGGGGGGACGACGACGACGACGCGGGAATGTGCTTGTAAATGTCTCCCTCTTGTGGTAATAGGACAAAAACAGCAACGTATTTGTTCCGAGATGGCATGAAAACTCAGCAAGTGATCAGAAACAAAGCAGACGCCTTTCATTTATTTATTTATGTATTTAATTGAGTGTTTTGCATCCATAATAATAACTTGTTTCTCTATTATGGTACAAATGCTTGATTAGGTAGATATCAACAATTAAAACAGATGCTTTGACTAAAGACCTTTTGATTACTGATGGGCAACACTGATACAGATAATATATAATCATTATTATATTATAGATCATAACAACAACGAAAACGACAACAACAACAACAACAATAATGATCAGAAAAAAGAAGCAGACGCTAACAACAATAAAAAACAAAAAAAACTATTTTACAGATCAAACAAAAGACAAAAAATGTAATGTATTGTTAAGTTAAAAATGTATATACTGCAGATAACTTAAAAAATATATCGCTATTAAACGTTCAGCGCTTGACCGGATGTCATCATCTAATGTGTGATGTGTTTCCGTCATCAGCAGTGTGCCGTCTAATGTCGGTCGCTCAACTGCAAAACCGTATGAACATTTTTCTAATATAGTTTCACAGCGTTACATCATATCCTACAACGGATAGCTGTTATTTAATCTGTGTTGATATCTTTATTTAATGTGTTGATGCTCAGTGGGGAAATTAGAATGTAGCCGTCGTTTTGTTTAAAAAACGTAGGTCGACGTTAGCTGTTAGCTTTGGAAGCCGCTCCGAGCTAGGCTGTATGTGCCTCCACAAAGGCCGTGTGCTGCTTTGTTTTTAACGATGTATCCTACCTGGGGAAATTACGGTGCACCTCAGTCCCAAAACTATGGAGGTGCTGGGCCCCGTAAGCCACTGGCTGGCAGCCACACTGGCCAGGCTCCCGGATTCGGCGGTTTCGAGGCCTCTTCCAGCGGCTCGTTGTTTTCCAGCTTGCAGGAGCAGCACCTCCAGCAGATGCAGCAGCTGCAGATGCTCCACCAGAAACAGCTCCAGTCTGTATTACAACACGGCAACAATGCCAGTACTGCTGCTCCTGCATACGGCGTTGCACACGCTGGTGGGTACGTGGGGTCGTCGTGGCGTCCAGAAGGACCTGCACATGTAGACAGCGGCGCTGGCGCTCAGTCCTACTTTAAACCAGAAGAGACTTCAGCGACGAGAGTACCCCCTGCTCCCAAACAGGGTCACCAGCAGCCTCCTCCACTTCCTCCGCAACCGCATCCCACCGATACCCAGCCTGTGCCTCCCCCTCCAGAGCCGCAGCCATCAAAGCCACCAGAGAACAGCAGTCCTCCCAAACCCAAGGAGGCCCCCACGGCAGAAGACGAGAAATCCTTACCGTTGCAGGTAATGGCTTTTAGTGTTGAATTACTAATAATATACATGAAATTAGTAAATAACAAAGACATATGAAGGTACATTGCACTATTTAACAGGAAAACACCGTTCAACCCAAGCTAGTGAAGAGTACAATATATTATTATTTTTAAAATGTAATTTTCAGCTAGGGAAGCTTGGACCCTAATTTGATATTTTACTGTTAAGCCACCTGATTCTTAATAATACCACCAAGTAAATATCCTGAGCTTTTTAATCTGAAGTATAAATTTAAGAGAAGTGTGACATATTCTTAACTTCCTAGCCTTCTTAATTTAAGAAGGTACAGCATAAAGAAATCCTACTCCTTTGTTTTTGTTTCTAAGTATGACTCGACTTCTCCTGTAATTGTCCAAGATTATTGTGTGAAAATGGCTGAACAGATCTTCTTGTAATTGTTTCTGCAAGGAGCAGCAGCAGCTCTGGTACAAACAGCATCTTCAGAATCTGCAGAAACTGAAGCAAGAGAGAGCCAAACAGAATCAGAAAGATGGAGATGGCTCTTTTCCCCTGCCACCACCCCCAGGCAAAACAGCTCCTCCGCCCCCTCCATTAGAACCACCAAAAAGCACACCACCACCCCCGCCGCCTAAAGAGGAACCTCCAACACCGCCACCACTACCTGAGGAAGTAAGGGTAAGAATTCCTACACCATTGGATGCATAAACAGTGAACGCCATCAATTTGCACATTAATATCTTATTAGTTTGCTACAATGAAAGCAGTGCAAAATCTGTTGGAATTTGTAAGTGATATCGGTTTTCAATAGAGCTGAACTCTAAAAGTGAGCTTAACCCACACATCTCTGTAGGATTATCCGGATTTCTGCTTGAGGCTAGCATGTCAAGGCTTCCAGTTAAAAATTTGACTTGCATTGTGGATAATATATAAGAATTAACACATAAATAGTTTCCTAATTTGATAATTTTTAAAAATAATTTGCGATACAACGTACTATTAAAATGTTGCATAAGTCATAAAATACATTTTAACAGCATGGCTTGCTCTCTGTGAATTAAACGTTGGTGTGTGCTCAAAGTTTATATTATAGGTTTGTCAAACTAAATATATGAATAATAATAAAATAATAATGCATTTGAATGCTGTAATGGACAATTAAAATTTCCTGGGCTGCACCGAATTCTGTGGATATCTGAGATCATTTATTTATTTATTTATTTTTGCAAATTATTAATGAAGGCTTTACCTCTACCAGCAACTATTCAAGAAGCAGTCACAGATAAAATGTTTGTCCGTTTGCCTGGGAATTTAAGCAAGTTGCATAGTGTTAACATTACCAGTGTTTTATTCAATAGCCTCTAAGAACACACCACAACCAGTATTAAGAGAAATTAGTTTGTTCCTGAATCTAAACACTGTTTATATTGTTTACATAAATTTACAGAGTGAAAATGTAGGAAAACCACCTACATTTACAGACACAGTAAGTCACACTACCCATTCTGCCATTATTGTAGTGTTCCTCGATAAACTCACTGGATACTTCATTAGGTACACCTTTTTAGTACTGGTTTGGGCCCACCTTTTCCTTCAGAACGACCTTAATTTATCATGGGATAGATTGAACAAATTCCTGGAAACATTCCTTTGACATATTGGTCCATATAGACATGATGGGATCGTACAGATGCTGCAGATTTGGTGGCTGTACATCATTGTTGGGAATTTCCCATTCTACCACATCCTAAAGGTACTTTATTGGATTGAGATTTGGTGAGCGGTGAGGTCATTTGAGTACAGTGAACTTGTTGTCATGTCTTTTGCTTCTATAGTGTATCTGCCTAAAAGTGTTGTGCATTCAGAGATGCTCATCTGCATATCTTGGAAGAACAAGTAGTTATTTAAGTTACTGTTCCCTTCTTATTGGCTTGAAGCAATCAGACCATTATCCTCTGTCCTCTGGCATCAACAAGGCACCTCGAAGAAAATTATCCCTTACTAGATAATTTCTTTTTTTTGGACCATTCACTGCAAACCCTAGAAAAAAGAAAATGATTGAAAATGCATGATTTAGAGTCACTTAAATCACCTTTCTTCCCCACTCTGATGCTCAGTTCAAATTTCAGCAGGTCGTCTGGACCATGACCTCATACTGAAATACATATTTGCTGCCATTTAGTTGCTAATTAGAAATTTGCGTTAACAACCAGGTAAACAGGCATACCTAATGAAGTAGCGGGTCAGTGTATTTTATCCCATTGTTTGTGTTAACTGCCATAATATGAATTAAGTGGCTTAAGTGTGCAGGAATCAACCACTTTCATTCATCCTTCCCATTGTAATTGTAATAGTGTTTGTAATGGCTCTTTCCCAGTTATAGTACTCATCCCATGTCCAATATTTCAGCAATATGAGCAGTATTTTAAGGCACTCTTACCTAAAAATGTTTTTGTTCTCAATAGTGTCTTGGATTCATCGTAAAGTAATTTTCTTCCTTTCATTACAAACTGCATACACTTTTTTTTTTAAAGAAAAATTGTGATTTACAGTGATATACTGTGCTATAATTTTTTCTTGTTTCTGTTTAAAGCCTGAAGTACCAAAAGACCCAGAGGAAGCTGCTCGCCTTCAGCAGTTACAGGCTGCAGCAGCACACTGGCAACAAGTTCAACAGCAGAGAGCCGGTTTACAATATCAGGCTCTCATGCAACAACATGAGAAGCTTCAGCAGATTCTGGAGCAATACCAACGCCTCATTCAACAGCCTGCAAACCTACAGGTAGGTAAATGGCCAATGGCATCTTGATGGCCAATAAGTTTTCAGTTTCATGTGTAATGTCTGAGTAATTACTTTGTTATAACTTATGTACAGTTGTAATTACTTTCTTATAACTGTATGTACAGTTGCATCTGGAAATATTTAAGCAGTGACACAGCTTCCATGATTCCTCCTATGCACTTTTGGACCATTCTCTTTAAACTCTAGAGATGGTATTGTGGGAAAACTCTTGGGGTGCAACAGCTTTGTTACAGTTGGCTTAATATGAGTGCACAGCATATCCTTATACATGTCTGAAGTCAATGGGATTCACATCATCCCTAAACATATAGTGAAGCATGCCCATGTATCATATTGCTTCGACTGTGTTTGATAGGTGGTGTTATGCTTTGAATCATGAGCTGGTCCCAGCTTTCTTTGTGCTTTCTGCTGATTATTCTGTATTCTGTCTGGCTTTTTGTTTTTTGGCAGGTTCAGCCATTCTCCATTTTAAGGCTGATGAATAGTTTGCGCCTGGTGTTAAACCTTCTGTATTTACAGTTATAAAGTCTTCTCTTGGTGACTTGTAAAATTATATGTTTACCTGTTGCAGTTTGTGCTACACTTGGCTGTTTTTTGGGGATAGTTTGTTTTTTGTCTTCACCACGGAAAAGCTCATGTGTTATCATCCACTTCTGTTGTCTGTAGTAAATCTCCAGGCCTTGTTGACTTGCAGAGCAGCTTAAAAACTTGCTACTAATGCTTTCTGCATATCACATGGGATTTGTTTTATATTTGCAGCCTAAGGATGATCTGTTTTCATTAATAGTTTGTTAGATATTGTGTTGTGCTTTCACACCAACCTTTTACCTTCTTAATTAGTTTAGAATTAAAGAATAGCTCAATTCTGTCCATAAAATATCTTTTGAATCATTAACCCAGTTATGTTGGTTCCTAAAAAGAATGTATTTCCTATTAAAAAGCAAAGCCCTAAACCCTTCATTCAATTTGGGTACAAACTCAAATGTGTTTTTCTAAATACTTATCCTATCTGCATGTAAAATTAAGCAATAAATAATCACCAAAATTCTCTTTTGCAGTCAATGTCTGCAGAATTGCAGCTGAGGCACTACGAAATGCAACAGCAACAGTTCACACCTCTATTCCAAGACTGGAATCACTCCTTCACCCTGTGGTATGAGCAATTCCAGAGCTATCCTCATAAAGACCAACTGCAGGATTATGGGCATCAGTGGAAACAGTGGAAGGAACAGATGAATGCAACAAATGCCCACCTTCAAGAAAGAGTGGCTACTCTCACTGCCATGGTACCGTTTGCGTCAAGCCAATATAATAGTGGAATGATGGGACAGTATGGCCAGTACCCTGTACAAGACACGCCTTTGCAGCAGTCAGTAAACCCAGGTATGCAGCAGACCCCTGTTACTGTTGGTCCAAGACTTCAAGGTCCACAGCCTACTGGTTTTGTAACACATTCAGAATCACCTGCTGTGCCCTCAGTTCGAGGAAGTGCCCCTAGTGGCATAGGAGTCCAACCCCCAGTTCCCCCAGTTGTTCAGCCACCAAGTTTCAACAATGTCAGGGGTCCACAGTAAGTTGTAATTGTCTTTTATTACTATGTGTTACTATGTTTTGCTCAGTTATACATTTGGTTATATTTATCTTTTAAAAGCACATCTTTATATAAAATTGCTTCATATTTAATTGTAATTATTGTTTTCTTTAAATGGGGTGTTTTTTTTTTATTTTTATTTCAATTTTTGTTTTTATTTTGTTATATTTCCCAGGGTAAACAACCCCAGATTTGAACAACCACATCAGCGATTTGATGGACCCCCAAGGTTTGACCAACCGCAACAGCGATTTGATGGGCCTCCAAGATTTGACCACCCACAACAACGCTTTGATGGTCCTCCAAGGTTTGACCAACCACCTAACCGTTTTGATGGTCCCCCTCGATTTGACCAACCAAGGCATCGTTTTGATGGTCCACCTAGATTCGATCAACAACGGCAACGGTTTGATGGACCGGCCAGATTTGATCAACCTCGATTTGGGCAGCCACCTAGGTTTGATTCCACAAGGCTCACTGGCCCTTCACCTCGTCTTGAATGTCCACCAAACCTTCAAGAAAAACAGCAGCAAGGAATGCTGCCTAAGGTGGAACCAGTCACTCCGCAACCTCCAACTCCAGATTCTAAGACTCCAGAAAAATCGTCTGATAAGCCGCTATCTGAAAATGAAAAAGATAAATTGAAATTGGTTGATAAGAGCGCTTCTGAAGATATGACAGATGACAACTTACTTTCAACTGAGGGTTTTTTTGTCCAAAGTGAACCAATTCCTCAGACATTACAAACAGATACAAAACCTGAGGATTCAAATAGCAGTGTTACTTTGGACAAAGGTGAGAAATCTGAACCTGTTAACAGTAAGCCCCCTGTAAATACTAGTTCTGCTGTTACATCAAACACTACAACACAAAATTCGCAAAAACCAGATGGACCACTGGGAAACAGCAAACCACCACAGATTCCAAAGTCCTCAGGAATCCAACCAGAGCCACAAAAGCAGTCAAAACTAGATCCTCCAAAACCTCCCCCTGGTCGGGGACGAGGCCAGCCCCCAGTGCCTAGCCAGGTGCGCGGACGAGGACGTGGGCAGAGGAGCAGTGGAGAGTTTAAGGGACAAAACACTGTACCAATTGGGGAAGAGATGGGGGAAATGCCTTATGATTACATGCCCCCTGAAGAAAATGTGGGTATGCAAGAAGAACAAGAAAACTACTATTGGCAAGATCCTTCACATGAACAGTTTGGTGGTGAGGAATCAGAAATGCCCCCAGAAGAAATGTGGATGCCAGAAGAACATCACTTCACAGAGGAAGAGTACTATCAAGAGCCAATAGGAGGACCCCACATGGGGAGAGGTAGGCCTCCAATGATGAGAGGAAGGCCCCCAATGCCTAGAGGTGGTCCTCCTATGGGAAGAGGTGGTCCTCCCATGGGAAGAGGTGGTCCTCCCATGGGAAGAGGTGGACCCCTTATGGGTCGGGGAGGTCCTCCTATGGGTCGAGGAGGACCACCAATGGGTAGGGGAGGACCACCAATGGGTAGGGGAGGGCCACCAATGGTTAGGGGAGGGCCACCAATGGGCAGAGGTGGACCACCAATGAGTAGAGGTGGACCACCCATGGCCAGAGGAGGTCCACCCATGGCCAGAGGAGGTCCACCTATGGGAAGAGGATTACCCATGGGAAGAGGAGGACCACCTATGGGAAAGGAAGAACCAGTGGACAGACACTGGGAAGAAGCTGAATCAAATGAGTACTTAGAGGATGAAGACCCTTACTGGATTGAAAGGAGACCACCAATGAGAGGCATGAGACCTCCATTTCCTCCTGGTCGGGGTCGTCCCCCACGTGGTCACCCTGGTTTCATGCTTCAAGGACGAGGCCGCCCCCATTTCCCACCACATGGGCCAATAGATCACGAGCCATTAGGCCACGGAATGGAATCTGATGATTCCAATATGGATCCATCAATGCATCCCATGTACCATGGACATGAACCCCCTAGCCATGCGATGCATCCTGACGTAGGACGAGGCAGGCGTCGTGTGCCACCACCACCTCATGAAATGATAGATCATTTGGAGGAGCCAATATACGATGAGGGAACGGAAGGAGAATTAGATTGGCAGCCACCACCTGGCAGAGGTCCTCCACCACCTCCACATGAGATACTAGATAGGGAAGGACTGAGGAGGAGACCTATGGGTCGGGGAATAGGAAGAGGTATGTGGCCGCCAGGTCCAACACATGAGGATTATGAAGAAGGTTATAAAGAGGGTTATGCCGTAGATTATGATCATGGGGAAGATGGGTATCGCTGTCGGCCACCACCAGACTATCATCCTGATGACTGTCGTCGTGATGCCAGGTATCATGAGTCTGAGTGGGACAGAGAGCATGCTCTCTCAGAGAGGGACTATCCCCCCCGCAAGGCACCATCAGAGCCATTCAGAGAACCCCACTGGCAAGAGGAAAGAGAAAGAGGTCACCCATATCAATATGATGAACTTGAGCGGGGGAGAGGAGAACTCAGAATTCGTGAATACAGGGATGAGCCACCTTACCGGAAGGATGAAACATCTTACCCACCTCCTTCAGACTGGGAGAGGCCTTCCAGACGTCCTCCACTGCCAGAGAGAGGGTATCCAATAGACTATGAAGATCGTAGACCTCGCTATGAGGAACAAAGAGAAGAAATTCCTTTGCATATACCTCCACCTACAGCTGCACCTGTCACAAACCTGCCTGAGAGTTCAGTTGAAGCAGCCAGTGGAGCAAATGTACTTGCCCTTTCCCAACGCCAACATGAGATCATCTTGAAAGCTGCTCAAGAGCTTAAACTAATAAGGTAATTTCTAAACATTTACCATTGATTAGGCAAACAAAAACTAGCATCTATCCATGTGATTTACAATTATTTTATTTTCATAGATTGAAAAAAATGTATTTTCTTTGGTTTTTTGTTGAAACTCCATAATTTCACACATTCATTTCTGTTTTAATTTATGGTTAAATCATCTGTTTTAACTTAGTAATTCCTTTCGGGTCCACAGGGAATTGCAGGAGGGTAAAACCTCTGGTAGTGAATCCAAGCCTGCACAAACTGATGTTCTGCCAGATTTGCCTGCTGGTCTTCTTGGATTAGAGATTCCACCAGAAGTCAGGAATGCTCTGAAGGTAAATAAAAATCAACTTTATTATTTTAGTCTGCTTGGTGTGACTACATTGATGTAAAAAGACCAAGATAATTGATTATGTCGATTCAAATCCCGTCTGTTTTGTTTTCATCTATTTAGATATTTTTTCCATGTTTTCTCTTTTCTCATAAAATACAATACAATACATAGAATTTTTTTCCTCCATTTTCTTTTAGTTTTACTGTTAGATCATTCTAATATCAAGTATGTTCCCAGGGTATGACTGCAACAACTCAGACAACTGCAGCTGAATCTGTGCCTCGCGATATAAAATCTACTGCCACACATTATCAGCCGTCATTCCCTGCACCTGCAGTGCCGGTTATTCCAAAGACGGTTGATTATGGTCATGGTCATGGTATGAGCAGCTTGTAGTACCTTTTTTTTTGTTTCCAAATGATGTTTTGGATTTATGCTGATGTGCACTTGATATTTTAGAGCCTGGAACCACGGTTGAGCGGATCTCTTATGGTGAGAGGATTGTGTTGAGGCCTGACCCAGTGCCATCGGACCGGGGCTATGAAAAGGGTAGGTTTCAGTTGTATAATGTGAGGTTGGGCGATTTACTCAATAGTCTTAATTTTCCTGTTGTCCCAACATGGGATCACAGAGAATTGCTGGAAGGATGGGTCACCAATCAGGATCCACTAATCCTGTGTGACTGAAACACAAAAAAATTCAGCAGCAAAACAATTCTGAGAAAAACATACAAAATGATGATTTATTTCTCACTTCCACCATAGGCATAAGCTTTGGTGCATGCTAAACAACAAAAGCTGATTTCAAGCAAACATTATGCCAGCTAATGTTAGGCTTGCGTGTCCTAAAAATCAGGCTTTCCCTCTAAAAAAACAAAAACAGGTTGATTCGATTCTCACATTGTCAGTGTCTGATTTGTTAACAGCATTAAATCCACTTACCAACAGAAATGTTTGGTATGTCCAGTATTGCTGTCATTGGACAGAAGTGAGCTTCTCTGTCTCTTTGACTCATATTACACTCCTTTCACAAAGTTTTACACCAGGGGTCCCCAATCCCAGTCCACGAGGGCCGGTGTCCCTGCAGGTTTTAGATGTGGCCTTGATCCATCACAGCTGATTTAAATGGATAAATTACCTTCTCACCATGTCTTGAAGTTCTCCAGAGGCCTGGTAATGAACTAATCATGTGATTCAGGTGTGTTGACCCAGAGTGAGATCTAAAACCTGCAGGGACACCAGCCCTCGTGGACTGGGATTGGGGACCCCTGCTTTACACCCTCCTCTAGAGTAAATGATCATGGACACAATGGAAGCAGTGATCCGACCATCTAAAATGTGTAGCTAAACACCAGCCAGAGCCTGTGATTTTATTCAAATGATTTGAAATATAATGTTTTGTAAAATTATCATGTTTTATGCACAAACAATAGTAGAAACAAGTCAGCTGGCTGCCATACACGTGTCATGCATCAATAGAGAAGTTAACTAAAGTCCTGCATATATATATGCAGGATTTTATTTTATATTTTCTAATACATGGTTATTAACTACTTGATTCTCATAGAACCACTCAGAGATCCTTACGGCAGAGACTCATATTACGAAAGACGATCAGACCCTTACATGGACCGCCGGGAGTACAGCAGAGAGAGGGAATTATACAGAGAGAAGCCAGAATATGAAAGAGAAAGATTTGACAGGGAGCGCTACCCCCTGAGAGAAAGAGATGACAGGTAAGAAGCTTCTTCACCGTTACTGACAGCATTTTTCCCTACCTATGGAGTAGTGTGCTGCTTCTTTATATATATAATATTGTTTTTTATTTGTCTGTATTTTTGATTCAAGCACTCAGGCCATGAATGATGAAAGGTACTATATGACATTGTGTCATACACTGTGATAAGTCTTCACTGTGCCTTTGTGCTAGTCTGAAATATGAAGTTCTGTTGATGAAATGAAACTTATTATGCCCCCATTCTCTGTAGATCTCCACTGGCATCTTCTCTACGCTCCGGATACAGGGAGAGGGACCGGGATGTTCGAGATAGGGACCGTAGTGGCAGCCGTGATCCAGATGAACATTATGGGAGGCCAGGTTATGATAGACCTCCATATGAGCGTGCTATACTTGAGCGTACTGGGCCTGAACGTTACAGCCATAGCCCATCACCTTACAGTAAGTTGAACATGAGGTAACTCAGGGTAAATTGGTAAAGTAAATATCAAATAAGAAAATCTAAGCTTAAGATTTTTTTTTATCCTATAGTGGACAGAAGAAGTTATCCAGATGACAGAGGGCCCCCCACTGCACCACCAGTCCCACCTCCACAACCTCCCCCACGTGTTGAGAAGAAGCCGGAAATCAAGAATATCGACGATATCCTTAAACTACCTGGCAGATTGTCTCGCCCTGAAAGGGTACCAGCTATCACTGCGATCTTAATTCATGCATCAATACCCCACTCTTTAAATGAGCAGCACTCATTGAAGTTCTCTATTTTAACAGATTGTCATAATCATGAGGGGGCTTCCAGGAAGCGGAAAAACCCATGTTGCAAAGCTCATACGGGTGAGTCGAGTCCTTCTAGCAAATTATAGGGTTATGTAATTTGATTGTAAGCTAAATGAACTTTTATAATAAGTGCACAAACAGTAGAACCTTTACTTATAGACTGTCTTTATGTGTCATTAGGTTTCAACATAATAAATGCTCTTTTGTAAACGACACAAAATCTTAAATACTCTTTTCTGTCTTGTGGACAATGTTAAGGACAAAGAGGTTGAATGTGGCGGTGCACCTCCCCGAGTTCTTGTTTTAGATGATTATTTCATGACAGAGGTTGAGAAAGTTGAGAAGGACCCAGACACTGGGAAGAGGGTAAAAAAAAAGGTAAGTCTGACAGATGAATTGCATAGAACATGCAGTAAAGAAAAATACATGCACGATGTAATGCAGAAAAACCTGTCTTGCAGGCTATGGAGTACGAGTATGAGCTGGAGATGGAGGATACTTACCGGAGCAGCATGCTTAAAACGTTTAAGAAAACCTTGGATGATGGCTTTTTTCCTTTCATTATTTTAGACACTATTAATGACAGGGTTAAACATTTTGATCAGTTCTGGAGTGCAGCTAAAACTAAAGGCTTTGAGGTGAGTTATATTAATGAGAGAGCCAGAAAAACACTCATGTCTGCCCTGTGCTAAAAAGGATTTGTTTCTCTCATTTCAAGGTGTATTTGGCTGAAATCACTGCAGACACTCAGACTTGTGCAAAGCGGAATGTCCATGGGCGCACGCTTAAGGATATAATGAAGGTCTATAAGATCACTTAGCTGATCTCAAATACAGAGATATTTGTTTGGACTGCAAAAAGGGTAACGTTTACTAAACGTATAGATGCAGCATTCACTTCTCAATGATACATTCTGTATACAGATGTCTAATAACTGGGAGCCTTCACCACGTCACATGGTGCGCTTGGATGTCCGGTCCCTGCTGCAGGATGCTGCTATAGAGGAGGTGAATTTTTTCAGTCTTGAAAAAAAATCAGAAAATTACACTTCTTTGTTACTAATTAAGATAAACCAACATGTGCTTGTTGTATTTTTTTTAGGTTGAAATGGAAGATTTCAACCCTGATGACGAGCCCAAGGAACCCAAGAGAGAAGAGGAAGAAGAGAGTGATCTGGTAGGACATGAAAAGTTTCACTTCATAAATGCGTGGTTCTTAGATTCATATCCACTATTTTTTTTTCCCATCTTCCACTATTTTTTTTCCCCATCTGGCTTATCCAGTAATTTTTACACAAGTCATTAGTGTTATCTCGCCACTTCTTGTTTCAGCAAGGTGAGTTTTATGTCTCAAATGAAAAGCAAAACATGTGAAATTCATGGAAACGGTCAGGTTCATTCAAAATAATTAGGCTCGTGCTCTTTTGTGTTTATGTAGCAATTAGAAAATTTACAGTGAAGCTCAAACAAGAGCAGGAAAAATAGTACCAAGACCGAAACATATATATGATATGTATAGCTGGAGCAGTCCATTAACTAAAGGAGGAAAGTACCCCATTAGTGTCATGGTTTTCTTTTTAGTTTTTCTAGCATTTGCTCAGGTGTCCATGACTGACTTAGTTCAAAATAATTTTCATTCTCAACTCAATGTCAGGGATTAAAAAATGGCTTTAAATGGTTGCTACCTCATGAGAAACTGTCTCACTTCAGTGTCATGATTCTGGTGAGACCAAAACCAGTTGCTCAGTTTTGGTTTCCTTTTATTTTTAAGGCACACTTTTATCTAGACAAATCACACGTAACACAACCCTATAAAAAATTTCTCATTGTGCAAAATGTTTTTACTCTTTACCACCCGCTTTTATTTTGTATGCCGTTACTACAAAGTTGAAAGTTTTTCAAGAAAGAATTGACATAAATTTTTCTGCCAAATTTTGCACCCGAGGTCAACAGTGCCTGTTGAAATGCAGTGCAGTTGAGTTATATTTTAAAAGGAGGTAACACAGCTGTAAAGATTTTCTAACCTGGGCAAATTTGAGTGATGGACTTTTTTTTTTCTTCTTCTATCTAGAATGGTAAAATGAAACTTTCTCTTCACTGTTTGATGAAGCCTTTAAAGCTGTACCACATAAAATACCAACGTCTAAAAGTTTCCAAACGTGTTTCATACAGTATCAAATTCAGTGGCTTGTTCCCACATTGGACTGCTGGGAAAAGGTTTATGAACTCATGAATAAAAATTCAGTAAACCAGTTTCAAGTTAAACTCTCAATTTATTAAATTAAAACTATTATGTTTTGTTTCTGTTTTTTTCTAATATTCGCAAAACATCCCGGGAGCAACACGTTCTTAAAACATACACTATATTTGATGGTTAATAAAGTTTTATTTAATCTTAAATAAATTAATAACTGAATTTCCTCGAGGAACCCACTCGAGGGATTAATCAAGTTTTATCTAATCTAATCTAATCTAATCTATAGTGACAAAAATATTGGGCCACCTATATATATTAGACCTGCTGCTGATTTTATGGCATTCCATGCAAAATTTGTCTTCCCTTTGGATCTGTAACAGCTTCCACTCTTCTGGAAGAGCATTTGTGTGGTTGAGCACTGATGTTTCACGAGAGCATTCCTGAGCATGCTCATGGTGAAACAGAAAAGGGCATTCCTCCTAACTATTCCCACAAAGATGGAAGGACAGAATTGTCCAAAATAGCTTGGTAAGAAACAGCATTAAGTTTTCCCTCACTGAGAGAGAAAGAAAAACAAGCCATAGTATTATTCAGTAAGTTTTGGTCTAATTCTTTTGTCCATATAGTGCAGAGGTATTTAATTAAAGTTTAAGGAGGTCCACTTGAGAAAATCTCTTTAAATATAACATAAAGTACAAATCAACAATGTTTATATATGTTTATTATATTAAACATCATATTAATTTTCACAATGAACTGGAGGGAGTTTTAGTAATAAAATGGTAATAATAATAATAGTAAAATGTTCTTTTCTCATTTCAAGTAAAATAAGGTTTACAGTCATAAATGTAAAAAATAGAGCTTTTGAAAAAATTATAGTTGCTTTTCCTGTTTTCTTCATTTTTCCTACATTTGACTACATTTCGCTTCTCAGCTTCAACCCCTCTTTTCTCAGTCTAGTACTCTGACTTACTTCTTCAGACTTATGCATCTCGTCTCCTTGCTTAGTTTTCTGTTTTCACACACACACACACACACACACACACACACACACACAGTTTGCTTGACTAAGTAGCATCACCTGGGATGAATTAGAAAGCACACGTCTGTTTTTCTGTGCGCATAAACTGACTGCTATAAAGACAAAGGAAGAGAATGTGCATCTTAAAATAGCCTTAACTTAAATACAAGAAAAGCTACACAGAGTAAAATAGAAACAGTCCATCAGCTTAGTAATAGGTCTGGATTTGGGTCCGGACTGCAAGTGTATTCATTTAAGCTGGTTTTTCTGAAGTAGCACAGGCAGTCTTGGGTAAAAACACTGACTTTAGTTAAATATATTTTAAATGGCATGATAAAGTTCCCAACTAAACCTATCCTGCTTGGAGTAGGAAATAGCTCATTCAACAACACTAAAAACAGTCAATATTAATAATTACATAAAAGTATCTTAATAATTTTTTTTTTATTTCTTCCATTATAATATAAAGATGAGCTCCTGTCCCATGTTGTTAACTGAAACAGTTAACATGTGTGGTATTAGAGCAGTTTGCAGGCTTAGGGGGATTATTTCATTCCAAACTACTTTTTCAAATCTTTTGTTTAGTGGTTTTTGTTTTATTATTTACCCTTTTTGTACTTTTTATGGCTTTTAGTAGTTTTATGAAATGAATTATGAGAGATTTATCCTGCTGAATTGTTAATATTAGTTCATATGTATTGTGATTACATATTGAAAAATTTCCAGTGCAGACCATTTTTATGCAGGTGTTTTCTCCTTTGTGTGCATATGTCATAATTATAAACTTGACAGATTTTTTTTTTTTTTTTTTGCATATGGCTTCATTTTATTGATACTGAGATGATTTTAATTTATGTAAATAACTTCATGAATAAAGAAAAAAAGAAATTCTAAATATCCCTTAAATTCTAAAATATTAAAGTAACGGACACTATTGCAGTTGTTGTAATGCTAGCATGTATGCAGCAAGTTAAAAAATCCAATGTTATATAGGACTATGTCATTTTACGAAATATTATTTATATTCAGTTATTTTTGTTCTTATTTATTTAAATATTGTTTGATACTTAAACCACCAGGTCATTGATTTATCTGAGTATGGTCTATTATTTATGAGATTAAAAGATAAAAATATGGATTGTGCAGAAATGTGCAGTCTGTCATAGGACAAACAGAAAAAAACACTAATGTGTAAGGCTGTTTTGACCACTTCAGTCCTGCAGTCCCACACAAAACCTGTGTTATCTTTTATTGCTGTCTTGTCAAACTAAGATTAACAGTCCATGTAAACTGCAGGTCTCAAACTGCTCTGACATTGAATCAAATTGGGTCACTTTGAAGGGCCGCCATGTTTGTTTTATTATCAGAGCTGTCACTGTAAAATTAAGTTCTTTACATTTTTGTTGATAAATGCTTGGATGTGAGACATCTAAACTTCAGAGTTAATTTGAAATAAACAAAACATTTTAAATTGTTTTTACTTAACCTCCTGAGACCCTATGTGCACATTTTAGCTTTTCTGCACTTTACACTTCATTCTGCTCAGTGTTGTTGGTACATTATGTGCTATGTACAACTAACATTTTTTATTTAGATTTTATTCTTAAATTATATATTGCGATGTTAGTACAGAAGATGTAGCTATGGGAAAGTATTTAATCAAATTTAACAGACTTCTCAGATATCAAACTATGTGTGACAGCTCACCTGTCTAAAGTGAAGTATACAAAATTCTGACACATCTAGTCTCCATGTTAAATATAATTTATTATAAATAGATAATGAAGTTACTACAGTTGTGCAAAAACATAAGCTTTCTTGTTTGGAAACCCCGGTGGGATTTATCCTGCTGCTGGTATCTAAGAAGAAAAGGTCAAAGACTGCTTTAAAAAGCTGGAAGCAACCAGCTAACTTCAGTTTTGGATTGTAGCCCAATCAACAGTTTAACAGACTCATTAATTCAACCTGTGACAAACTCTGTTTTTGTATGGTGTTGTAACTTGTGATTTAAAGACAATTCAAACAGTAATAGTAAGAATTCTAGAGCAGAGTGGATGAGGGGAAAAATTGTCTCTTAATTTTATCTTTTAATATAACAGGATCCTGGCTTCGAGGTGAGATTACAGATGCCATATGCGAGTGTTTTACTGTATTTTTTCCCCCCTCTTGTTCTTTTTTTCAAGCATCTTGAGATGCAGGTGACAGTGGTCCTCTTGATAGAATTTAGTCCAAGTTGGGGGAGCTTTTAGGATTTATGTGTGAAGTGTGGCTACCACCCTGAGCACCAAAAAACTTCTTTGTATAAATGGTATTTGAAATGTAGTTTTCCTTAAAATAAGCCATAAAAATCCAGTTTCAATCATACAAATACAATTTGCTATGAAAGGATAGTCATCTAACAAAACATAGATAAAATGTACTCTACACACATTATAGAGGCTGGGTACTGGCTCATAGGAAAGCCAGATGTACACAATATTTGATAAGCTTCCACACAAAGCCCACACCTTACCTGCAATGACTCACACTTTGGCAAAGCCAACAGTGTTCTGATATCAAGCATACCCAAAGTACACAACCATTATACAACAGCTGCAAAGCATTGTTATTATGAAAGACATCATTTACAGAAGAATATCTGCCACTGTCAATTATATAAGTAAAACCAGGACATCAGATCATCACGCAACAACTAATATTAGGCTAATGTGTATTTAAAGCTATAGTTGGTGAAAAAAGGATAAGCATAAGAGAATGGATGGATGTTCTTAATCTCATTCTTGTACTCCAAAAGTGCTTTTTACTTGTGATTCACTGATGACGCTTTTTTATCATGTGTATCTCCAGTCACTGGAGATACTTGGGCCATCATCAAGTTAACTGTAGCTGCTACAGTTAACTTGAGTGCTCATTTTTTCTCCTGTTCATCCGTCTGTTGTCAGTTTATTCCTAGAATTGAGGGCAACCTCAAGTCCAGTTTGGAATTACGTTTGGATTTCCAAGCTGTCTCTTGTTGGATTGGTCTCTTGTGGAGGTACTGTGAAAAACAGATGTGAGCAAGTGTGCCTTAAAAAAAACAAAAAAACAAGAAGAAAACATTGACATCCCTTAAGACAGGGGTCTGCAACCTTTAACACCCAAAGAGCCACTTGGACCCGGTTTCCACGCAAAAGAAAAGGCTGGGAGCCGCAAATACTTTTTGAAATCTAAAATGAAGATAACACTGTATAAATTGTTTTTTTTACCTTTATGCTTTGTGTGAACAACTAAAGTAAGTAAGTAAAGTTTATTTATTAAGCGCTTTTCACAGACAGGCAGTCACAAAGCGCTGTACACAAATATTAAAATAAACAATACAATCAATAGACATTATACACAATGTAAAAGATCAAATGTAAATAATGTAAAGAATATAAAATACGTAGATCAACAAAAGGCTTGTTTGAAAAGAAAAGTTTTTAACTGCTTTTTAAAAGTATCCACAGAGCAACTAAGGTGTGTTGCTTGTGAAATCCATGAAGTGCTACAGAGAAAATTTAATTTTATTTATGTAATTAACACATTTTGAACTCTTAAAAGAAATATAACAAAAGGAGAGACACCCAGCTGAACTAAAATGATCCATGTAGCAAACAAAAACTGTTGTGAGCCACCACCTTTATATCTCCTTTGGGCTTTTGGAGCCTTGACCTGACTTTTAAAAAATAATTGGGGAAAAAAAGCACTATGCTGCTAAAAAAAAAAAATATATAGATATTTGCAAAATTCTGCCTAAATATGTATTTTACCTGGTTAATGTGTGTGGCGGGGCGTGGTCTGCAGTGCCGCTGCATGGGAGTCGGACGCACCTGAGCTGCACCCGCAATCACGCCTCGCCGCCTTAAAGTCTGTGCTCTCTCTGCTGTTGTGTTGTCGGGCTGTGAGCTGAAAAGCTACAGCCGGCTGTATGCGTACAGCAACCGTGGTGAAAAGTGGTCAATAAAGAGATGCTGAAAAGCATGTTCATGTAAACATCGAGTCTGCCGCGATATGTTTACAATGGGACTTCTGGTCCTGAACCTCTGCGCACAGCGCCTGCAAATCGGGGCTTTCATCTTTACGCAGGACTGTGAGCTGTCATCTGTGGGGCGTGAGCGGTGTTTGTTTTTAACATAGTTCACGGAGGAGAACAGCTGCCGACATAATATGGATCTGAAGATCCAGCTACCCGGGGTCCGGCTTCCGCGAGTGTGACGCTTATTTTGAGCAATGAAAAAAATAATAAGATATAATTTTATTTTTATATTTCAAAATCACAATAATCTTCCAATTTAGAACTACCGGTACAAGTTAAAAAAAAAGAACTAAACACAAATAAAATACACTTGAGCTAAATACTTCTAATTTAATTTCCCAAACCACCCGGAGCCGCAAAATAAAGACTAAAGAGCCGTGGGTTGCCGACCCCTGCCTTAAGACATCGAGCCCCAGGGTCTTTTGTATTTCACAAATAGGCTTTTTGGGGTAACTGCATATAAGCTCAAATTGACCCTAAACTGGTTAATGCAATGTGCCTATGTTAGGTTGAGCAACAGAGGTTTGTGTATTTCCCTCTTATTTACTATTTGTTAAACGTCAACTTTAACCAGAAATGTAAAGGGAAAAAAATCACTTTGTAAAACTGATGATTGTCTTTTGGGCAAAGGCCAAATTATCTTAAAACCCTGCAGAAAGCTGACATGTTCAAATGCCATCATATCAAATGAAGACAAATACCTGAGCTATTTTCTTTTCTTTTAAAAAAATATTTTATCTAATTTAATCGTCGAACAAGGAATACGTTCACATTTAAAACAAAAGGAATATGTATATTTTGTCACGTTTTTCTTTTTTTTTTTTGTGATATTTGAGATGATGGGGATATGTTAAAAAAAATCTTCAATTAAAAAGAGGTTCCTCTAAAATGATACTAATCCTAAAGCCATCAGTGTGCCAGTTGCATTTTAACTTTTCCAAAAAACCCACGGCACTTGGGCCTTTCACAGGGTAATGCAGCAAAATAAATAAAAGATAAGGATTTGTACAAGTCTGCAGTGATCGAAAACTTGATCTCGTAGGTGAATATACTTGAGGATGTTGGTAATCAATCGCATATAACATGTTTTTGGTGTTTTTGATTAATTTTCACAGAAAACAAAATCTGTATGTTTGGTAAAATCCTTAAAAGTATCCTATGGAGCCCATGGAACTGTTGCGGAAGGCATCACCAATAACATTACAAAGAGATGAAATTGATATTGAGCAGAATTGAGTTCAGTTTGTTGGCGTTATGCAAATGTTTCCCTGTTGACGTAGAAAAGTCATAAAAGAAAAGCCTGATGTTTTCAAGCAGTATTTTCTGTGGGAGAAAAAAACTGCACCAGAGTGCTGGTGTTATTTTGGTCCCTATAACTTTGCAGTTAAATAGTTACACACATAAGTTTTAACACATTTGTTGATGTTGTTGAAGTTTTGCAGAGGTGAATTCTGATAAAGAAATCCAAACAAGCCAGCAACCAAGTGTCTTCAATAAATAACACATGTTAAATTCCTACATGCCAATGTTGTCATGCATATGCCATGTGGAATTAAACAGTCAGATTTTATCATACTCATTTGCAGGGTGATTTCCACACTTATATAATGGATTTGACATTTTATGTTTTTGAAAATAGAAAAACCACTTAAAAAACACCTTGTACAATCATTAAACGCAGTATTCACAACATGTGAACTAATTCTGATGCTTTATCTTTTTATAATACGTATGGTTGGTCAAGGTTAAAAACGCATGTTTTTATTGTTGTATTTGTTGTAACTTTTGCTGCCATGATGGCCAGTTCTCTCTTGAAATGGAATTTAAATCTCAATGAGACTTTCACCTGGATAAATAAAGGATAATAAATTGCTTAAAAGTAAAGGACCTTCAAAACGGTTGATATAGTAATAAAAGCAATGCAATCAGTTAAAATGACAAAGCATGCATTAAATATGCGCCTCATGATCTCAGGACCCTCAAAATTCAGACATTACATTTTTTTAGTGAAATGGCAAACATAGTTCACAATCTCATGCTAGAGAAGATGATCTGAACAAGTTCCCGATGCCTTATATTAAATAATTTACCTCTTGTCATCTATAAAGTTAAGCAGTAAAAAGATGCTCTCTCAGTCTCTTTTAGGTGATATACTAACATTATAAGAGCTATTGTTCAGTCTAACAGAAATGACTCCTTCAGAGATTAACAAACAATCCTGAAATTAATAATTAAATAGTGGAGTTCGAGCAATTTGCTGTTGCTAACCAAATATCCTTTTTATTTTAATGTTTTTGTTTTTTTAAATTTGTTTATTTTGCTTTAAAGGCCAGCTAACTACACAGTGATGTTACAGCAGGGAACCTCATTCATGATGATTTCATGTTTGGTAACGAAAGATCTCTACACACTAAAGCCTTTTCACAAGTAGTACTACTGCAATCTAAGAATCAAGAACCTTTGTTCTTTGTAAATTTAGTTATAGGTTTATCAGTGTGTGTGGAATTGAATTGATTTGAAAAAATTACATGTGAAATGTGTTCCAATCACATGATCATTAGCAAACTTCTCTCTAGATTCAGTAGCGCTCTGACTGTTGTTAAATGAAGTTTGTGTTCACCAAAGCAGAGCACAGTTGTCCATTTTTAAGCCGGTAACAGAAAACAAAAGACTCAGTGTGAACACGTCTCACCTTGCAATCAAATTAAATTAAACTCTGTGCATGCCATTGTTAGTAGTTACTGTATGTCTTTACCAAGTATTGTACCAAGTTTCACCCTACAGTTGTGCTTGTTTTTGTGTCTTATAACCTCTGATAAACCAGTTTCCTGTCTTTTCAGCCAACCCCTTTCCCCACTTTCTCCACCCTTCCCTTTTCCCCCTGTATCACCCTGATGTTTAACCATTGCAGTGTTTCTTTATGTAATATAGGGCTACATTCCAAAAAGCAAATGGGAGATGGACACATCAGAGGCAAAACTTGGTAGGTATTTATTTTTTAATGATGATCCAGTCTTGCCTTTGTCATATAGAGCCTTCTGCATCATTAAAATGTGTTTTAAGTGTCATGTAGCGAGATCTGTGAAGTCGTGTGTGTATGTTTTGTGTTCTTTTTTCTGTTCCTATTGTGAACTTTGTTTGACTGATGCGATTCTTTTGCATTTTGATTGAGTCACTGGTGGACTTGGTCAAGTTACTGGTCTAATGCTTTGTTGCTGATGAAAAGCAATAATAGTTTCAACTGGTTTCTATATCCCACTAAAGACCAACCAACAGCCAAACCTCATCATTATTAAAACTGCATATAGGGGATACAGCAAATAAAAAAATATTTTAAAAATCTTTTGGGGGGGGGGGGGTTTAAACGGGTGTTTTAGCTTTATATCTACATATAATTATTTAGGAGCGTACAATTTTGGTGCTCTGAAGGGATTTATTCAGAAAAAGTTTGAGTCAAAGCTTCTTTTGGCTGCTCCTTTATTGATGAGGGGTCACCACAGTGAGTAGCTACCTAATGTTTAATTTGTTTAATCTCCCAAAGGGATTTGAGTCTCCTCCCAGCATTGAACTGGGGATCTTTTGCGCCTGTTAGTACATTAGAGTACACTGTAAACCATAAACCAGTTTATGAATTATGCTTATAGAGAGAGAAAAATGATTTGATAGGACTTGTACAGCTGTTCTTCATTTAGTTGAGCAGGTGTTTTGTTAGATGAGGCTTATGGTGTTATAATCAATAACAGCACAGTACCTCCAGGCTGATCAGATCTAGTACAAACCGCTATTTATGTTGTTAGCATGTCAACAGGAAACAGTCAGTTACTGAATGAGACATGGGCTGCAGTTTCTGTAAGAACACCAGGAAAGCGCCTTAAGTTGTTTCTATTGTGACTGTAAATTTAAAAAATAAAAATAAAAAAAAAAGGTTAAATTTTAAATAAAGACCTCATTTCTCTTTAAGTTAAAAAGACACATTATAGACTAATTCTTTGTATAAAAAAGATCAGGTCCTGGATCATCGTTTTATGGAGCAATGATAAAACAGATGTTACTAGTTGTCTCATAATTTTATTTTATTTTTTGATAAATGAGTGATACCTTGTTGAGGTTTTATGTTGTTTTTATGGGGGAGTAGAGGTAAACTGAACGGTAATCTTCAATTTAAACAGACAAGTTGGATGGTCTGGGGAGTGGCGGGAAGAGGAAGCGTGAAGGCGAACATATGGCAGGCCTCGAAGACTACCTACAGCTGCCAGATGACTATGCCACACGCATGTCCGAACCTGGAAAGAAGAGGGTAAAATTTGACCTGACCATCTATGAGTGCATTTGTTTGTTAGTGAGGAAAAACCAAAAGTTCAAGGTTGTTTTTTCCTTACCATTTCTAAGAATGCATTGATACAACAGCTAGCAAATCAGCAAATATGACCTTTATCAATATCAGAGGCTGATATGTATATTTATGTCAGGTGTGAGCTGGCTACATGTTTAAACATGCATTTAAACAGTGAACGTCAGTTCACTATTAATTAAAAAAGAAATATAACAGAAAACTGAATTATTTTTAGCATTTATTTCACAGTTGGTGTGTCCCTAGTAGTTTCTATGATACTGAATGTTCAAAGATGTTACTGAATTATCTGAAATCATTTACCCATTTCTTGTTCATAACATGATATCCTGGGTTTCTCCCTGGTTTTTTTGTTTGTTTTGTTTGTTTTCCAAAGGTTCGATGGGCTGATCTTGAAGAGCAAAAGGATGCAGATCGAAAGCGTGCTATCGGTTTCGTGGTGGGTCAAACGGACTGGGAGAAAATAACAGACGAGAGTGGCCAGCTGGCACAAAGAGCTCTCAACCGTACCAAGTATTTCTAAGAAGATAATCTTACACTTTTTTTGGTTTCAGTGAAAGGTTCGTATTTTTCCTATTCATATTGTTCAGGTTGTTAGAAAAATTGTAGATGATGTTTGTGGCTATTAAGTCATAATATTCTACAATTTAAAATATTTTAATCAGAATGTTTAATGACTCAAATGAGAAGTTTGAGGGAACGTCTTTTGTATCAGTAATATTGGAAAATATACTGAGAGAAACATTTGGTCAATCAGCCAGCCATTTTCCCGAAAAAGATTCGACTTACCATTTCCAAAGTAATCTTATTGAGTTTGATCGGGAGCATACAGATTAAGAATGACTTATATGAGAATGCAGGTAACACTATTATCTTCTGTATTTAACAGTAGTTAACAGAATGCCATAAAATACATGAAATTTCATTGTTTTAATGCAGTCCTTATTGTCACATAAAACAAATAAACTTGAGTGAAATTTAACCGTGAAATTACCAATATCATGCTTTTCTTTCTGCAGGTGCCCAGAATGTGAAAACTGCTGAAGCTTACTGGCGATGAAATTTTGATCAGGGTGATTTCACCAGCTGTTATCTGTTTCTTATTACATTCATTATTACATATATTAGAGGCTTTTATTTCTCTGGATATAAATCAAATCAATATGTAGTTTATAATTCTCTGATACGTCTAGTCTTGCATCCTATCATTATTCTTATGTTTGGGTTCTTTTGCTGTTTTATACTCTTCCTAATTCATGTACTGTATACCTGTAGCAATGTTTCTTGGTCCATCCATAGTTTTAAAAGGGACAATAAAAAACACAATCTAAACTTTCTGAGTCTTACTGAATTTATCAGGTGGGTTTTATGATCTACATATTTTGTATAAAATTGTATTTTGTTAGAAATTACCATGTAGATCAGTTGACCTACTTTTATTTTCACATGGCATTTTCTCACACAAAAGCTTTAACACTTTGGATTGCTTTACCCAGTGT
This sequence comes from Aulonocara sp. 'chitande type north' Nkhata Bay, assembly GCF_057382095.1. Taxonomy (NCBI): domain Eukaryota; kingdom Metazoa; phylum Chordata; class Actinopteri; order Cichliformes; family Cichlidae; genus Aulonocara; species Aulonocara sp. 'chitande type north' Nkhata Bay. The sequence goes on from NC_141358.1 coordinate 10,014,570, forward strand.
CTTTACAACATCTTTAGAAATAGATGATGACCAGTTTGAAATTGGACTGTTGGCAGCATCTGTTGAAATGGTTTACAGTGCATCCCTAACCCTGAAACAAACAAAAAAACCAAACAAACCCAAATTGTCAAAATATGGAAGAACATTTTGTAAGGGAAAAATCAGTCCACTCTGGGTTTGGGGTTCTTAGATGTCCCGTTTTTAAAAAATTTCTGTTACTGTTTTTTGTTGGGGTTTTTTGTTTTTTCTTTTTTAATTATTAGAAAAACAAAACAAACAATTCTAATATTATTTTTTTGCACTCAAAGTCAAAATAAGATGTTGCCTGTACCACATTTTGATTACTATACCCTCACTGGCCACCTCATCCCTGTTACTAGTACTTGGTTGGGCTTCAATTTGCCTTCAGTTCGTGCACATTTTTTCAGCTGCACATCCATAGTGGAGTCTCCCGTTCTACCACTCCCATTCTGAAGGTGCTCTATTTGATTGAGATCTGGTGAATGTGGAGGTCATTTTAGTATAGTAAACGTGTCATGTTCCATAACCAGTGTGAGATGCTTTGAGCTGTTTACATGGTGCATTAGCCACCAACACACAATGGGTACACTTTGGTCATAAAGGGAAGGACAAGGTCAGTAACAGTACTCAGGTATGTCTGGCATATGAATAGTGCTCATTTAGTTCTAATAGCCCTTTTCCATAAGTACCTACTCAGAACAACTCAATATTTTTATTTATTTTTTTAGGGTTTGCCATTAGGTCATAGTACCTGGTATCAGGTACTTTTTTAGTACCTACTCAACTGGGGTTCCAAGCGATCTGAAAATGTGACATCAACACGCTGCATGCCACTGATTGGCTAGACAGGGACGTCACTTGATAAGTCATGAGAGAAACTCCTTCACGAAAATCAAACCCACCATTTTTGAAATCCAGCAACGATGGAAATGGCTACACAGAAACGACACTCAGAGTCTAACGAAAAGCCACAGACTGACTGCAGGTGTACCATTGTCTTGATGTCCACCTTTGTTGTGGCATTCCGTGTTGCATACAAATGGCGTTCAACCGAATTTGTATAATGATCGTACGCACATCAGACGGTACTCTGTTGTCATGGAAAACAAATTGTCAAGCTCCAACTTCTGACTCTACCATCCCAATGTCGCACCAGAAATCAAGGCTTATTGGACTCATTGGTCTTCTCCTTTCCAATTTAGGTGAGCCTATGTAGCATCAGTTTCCTTTTATTGACTTTAAGAAGTGCCACCCGATGTGGTCTTCTGCTGCTGTAGCCATTCTGCTTCAAGGTTCAATGTGTTGTGTGCTCAGAGATGTTTTTCTGCATTCCTTGGTTTTGACACATGGTTATTTGGGGTTACGTCATAAACCCTAGTTATGGTTATGTGTTAAAAACCCCAGTAGATCAGCAGTTTCTGTAGTACTCAGACCAGCCCAATTGGCATCAACAAACATGCCACATTTAAAATCCCACTTTTTCTCACTCACATTTTTGACTTCAGCAGGTTTGACCATTTCTACATGGCAATTAGCTGATTAGATATTTGCAATAATAAGCAGTTGAACAGTTGTACCTAGTAAAATGGCTTCTTAGTGTGAAATGTATAGTTTCCCAAACTATTTTGTTTTTTTTTTGGCCCCTGTTTGCTGTTGAAATCAAGCACATCAGGATTTTATTTTTTATTTTTTTACAATAAATTTAATCTGGATTACCGACATTGTTACTGGAGTAACTGAAGGACACAACAAGGATCGACGGTTACAAACAGACAAATCACTTCTGATGAAGGATTAAATTGGCTTTGGACCATTGGTTGAAGTGTGCCATGTGGTAAATGAATGGATGGATCCAGGTGGTAAGTATGGAAGAAAGCAAGAAACTATTCCTTTTTGTATTAATCCTTTATTAATACTTTAACTGGTTCACTGACATTGTAATTGTAGAATTGAAATGGTTTGTGTTCTATATATTTTTGTCATTTTGTTTGTATGTACAGTAATAAGTTCTGTTCCATCAATATTAAAGATTTTGTAAATTCCTGGTTTGGAATTTATTTTGTGCTTTTTACAGAAAACAAATTGTGATCTGTGACTCGTCGTGTCAACAATAAAATATTTCTAATCATGTAAAATATGTATTGTTGCTATATAATATAGCAAAATACATGCATCTATCCAGCCAATGATGAAACAAAAACGATTGACAGTAGATATATATACACCCCACTGCCATCAGTATGGCAGAATCTACATTACTTTTCAGATGGCCAATCTTTGTTTTTAATTTAATAATAATAATTTTAAAAAAGTATTTTTTTTTTTCCCATGAAGAAATGAGTAAGTCCACATTGTGACCGGTCACTGTGGCACATGATCATGTCGTCTCCTGGTTCTTATACAGAGTGATGACTTTTGAATTCAGCTGGTACATCAGTGTCCAGTTTACAGATCACCTTGTAGATTGCCTTCTTCCAGGATGGATCACGATCTTTGCCCATTGAAATGGCAACGTAAAACTCTCTCAGTGTAATCTCAGCAACTTCCAGGAATCTGTCGGGCACCTGTGAATCCACACAAGAATTTCTTTAATGGGGGAGAGAGGGAATATCAGTCCTTTGCTGCCATTCTGTTCAGTCTGTCGTCGACAGATAGTGTGAATTGTATATGGCACTATATTTTAGATGTGACTCTAACCGAGAAAATTCAGGTAAGTAACAAATCAGGTCTTAGCACAGAGACTGAGAACAAAATTAAAGGAAGTGAAATGATCAAGAACAAATATTATTTTAGCAAGTTTCCCTGACACTGATTCAGCCTTGTCCCAAACTAAGGTTTATGGTCTGGGATCAGGATTAATCTATGTTTGGGAAACTGAACCAATGAGTATACAACTACCTGTGCTGTAATCAGCTTTTCTTATTTTGCAATGTGAACCTTTAAGTGTTTTAAACTACTGTCATGTAACAAAATAAAAGTGCATACACAAATTTTCCAAAATGGACCTGATAAGCAATGTTATGTTATTTAAAGATATGCAATTGTTAAATCTGGTGAAATTTCAAATGAGTACAGCGAGAATATAAGTGATTATAATAACGGTGGGGTTTGGTATGGATATTTTTTTTAACATTTAAAACATATGCACAAAGATTAAAATCTTATTTTGCACAAACTCATGAGAATATATTTGTGACGCCAAGAGTATTTGAACAACATGTCCAGAGTTTAAAGAAATGTATTTATTAGCAACAACACTCAATAAGTTCTATTGGTGGATTTAATGAACAGGTTTAGGACGTATGTATAACATCAGTTTTTCTTTTTCTAGCTGATGTACTTTATGTCACTAACAGCTGACACTAATATGTGAGATGGAATTGCAATACTTGCTGTGTAATTAGTGTTAACCATATATGGACTGTGCTAAATTATACAAAATTTCATTGTGCATAAAAAAAACCTCCCTATTCGAATGGCAGTTATTAGTTTTACAGGTTTACTCAGTCCAGTTGCACAGCTAGCACAAGTATGTCTAATGACGAATCATTTTTTTCCTTTTCTTAACCAATCTGTTTGACATACTTGTAGCTCCTCTTATGCTTGCCGTGCTGTCTTTGTCTTCTCCCACTCAAAGCACAATTTATAGGTTTAATTTCTCTGTTACTCATTTGGAAATTAGAGGAATACTCGTGTTAAAGCTTAAAACAATTTCAGTTCCTGGAAAACTAATGAATAAAAAATATAGATGAAAGTTCTTAGTTTTTAGTATTTGTATTTTAGTATATGTTTGTTTGGTAACATTGAAACAAACAATAACTAAACATTTTCAACAATTCCACTAAGCCTAACAACTCTGGTAATCACATGAAGGTGTAGATTTTATTAGGCTGATTCTGATTTCTATCAAATCATGCTGAAATTGTCTCAGCCTTTAAGATCTACACGGAAATGTGTTTTGATTTAAAAGTTGGACAATAAAGAAAAATAATGGTTGTTTTTATTTGCAGAAGTGGGAAATCATGTTGCTTCATTAAAACTCATCACTGTTTTTAATGGTTTAAGTCATACTGAGCACATATAAATGACTACAATCTGCTATTTAATTACCAGTGATTTAAGCTTCTCAGTACAAACAGTCATCATCAGGACGTTTTAGTCCATTGTACTGATCAGCTCTGTTCACAGTGCTGACATTTACTCTGTATTAATAAATGTGCATTTTCAAAGCAAATCTTTATTTAATATATTACTAAGTGCCCTGACTTATTTTTTCTTCAGTAAAGCTTGTCACAGCTGCTTCATCGAAGTGCAACACTCACATCAATATAACATATTAAACCTTTCTTTATATGAACTCTATGAAATAATTTGTGTCATTTGACCTTTTATGATCTCTGTGCATTAACAGCTCAACATGGGCACATTATGAATTAGAAAAATAATCATCGTGACCGTCTGAGAGAAACCATAAGATCAGAATAGGTCAATTTCTGCTTTCTCTTCATCAGTAGTTACAAATTATTAGGTTGTTTACAGTTTTGCAAACTTAACATTAACTGGGTGAAACATAACGCTTAACATCTTACTCTCTTATCCTGTTTCACTGCAGTCAACTGTTCAATAAAGGAAAAAACACTATATTTGTACTATACATAGGTGAAAAAGACCTCTCCACATGGGGGTTAAATCAGACTGTAGAGAAAATTCTTACTTTGAAACATGCTTCTTGGGTTTTTTTTTTGTTTGGTTGTTTCTAATTATTGCGTATTTGCTGCAGTTTCACACAATTTGTACCATTTTCAGGTAAAGTTCACATTTTGGAAAGGTTAAATAAACATTTTACTCAACCCTTCAAAGCCTGAACGATTGCCAGAAATTTAATTTTTTTTTTTTTTTTTTTTTTACAAAATTCTGGGGTATTTAACGAATCTATTATTTATTTTTTTTAAACTGAATTTAAATATTAATTTGCGTATATTTTTGAGTTTTAATTTGTTTTGTATTTGCTTTTAATATTTTTATTTATTTGTTTTCCAATTTAATACTTAGAAAAGCTTTTTATTTTGTATTTTTAGCAAATAAAAAAATCTCATGTATTAAATATGAAACACCAGGCTTTAAGGGGTTAAAAAAAAAAGAATGAGAATTACGTAACATCTACACAATATTAGTCATAATAATGTAATGAATCTTGGTAAGCTCTATTCCTTTATTACTTTTTCTGAAACCGATACGGCGACATAAAAAAGAGGAGCTGCAGATACAGTGGACACAGTACAGTGTTTCTAAAATAAAGATGATGCATGGTCAAAAATGAGGCTATAAATTAAGGAATACCTGAGTGACACCTCACGACTCGCTTTTAGGAAGCAATCAGTGTGTTAGAGTAAAACAAGTCCTCAGTTGTTCCTCACCTGGAAGTCGCTGGCTTTGTTGTAGTGCCTGTTGAGAGCCCTGAAAAGTTCTGATTCTCTCCCCACAGTCAGACCCCTTACGTCTGCCACTCCTTCGATGAGAGCGTGTCGAGCAAACTTCTCCATCTGGATGTAGTAAAACTCCCTGAAGTTACTGAACCACTTGATGAGCTGAGAGGTGATGGAGCGCGTGAACTGAGGAGGAAAGAAAGGTAAGTGAGCTTGTCAAATGTGACAATGAACGTTGTTGTTTTCTGATTTGTATGTTTTACAGTGCACACTACAATATGTGAAGCAAATAAAATCACCCATGAAGCTATTTAACTGTCTTCTGTTTTTTTTTTTTTAACACACTGTGAATTATATGATGATGTCTTTGGTTTGTGGATTATGATGCTGAAAACGATGTAATAATAAATCCAAAGGTTACAGAGGACTCTTTGTATGTTTTCAGGTTGAGACTTTTCTCCCAAAATGGAAAGTAGCATCGCTGTTGCTCAAATGCAAAATGAAAGAAATTGTATAAATCTGTAAATGCAGCACATGTAACATGTTTTCTACTCTGTGAGAAGGACGATAACACGACATGTGCAAGAATCCAACTTGCAAGCCATCTCTCACCTGTACATCATGGAAACACATCTTCAGCACAAGTGAACTCGGGTAGCGAGTGTAGAAAAACATAAGCTTTGCTTTCTTCAGATGGTTTGTGGTCAGACCCTCCTAAAATTCACCAGCGTTAAGGACGAAACGCAAAAACAAGATATTTTCTCTCCAAAACTGATTCATTTATAGCCAATATACGATGAAAATGTTGATTCCACAATGGGTAGGTTTATTGTCTTTTTCTTTAAAAGGGGTGGCTGGGAATCAGGAGGTCCAGCAGATCATTTACTAAGTAAATAAAGTTTATTTGTAAGTGCCTTTTAGGACAAAACCAGTCACAAAGTGTTTAAAAGAGGTATTAAAAACGGTCACCTACCGATTGGAAGGCCAGTGGTTCAATCCCTGGCTCATCAAGTCCACATGCCTCAGTGTCCTTTTTAACATACTGAACCCCAAATTAAATTGATGTGTTTCTGCTTGATAGAAAGTATTTAAATGAGACTTCTAGTACTTACAGTAAAGACTTTAAAGACATCTGCGTGAGATGCTACAGTATTCAGATATATTGGAGGTGTTCTGTCATTGCTAAGTGCTACTTAAAGCCACAGGTTAACACAAGAAATTAGAAAGGATACATTCAGCATGTACAGGTTGCTTTTCACCAGGCTATCAGACTCTGTCTTCACATGAAGGAGACCAGTGCTTTCCAAAATCACCGGATCTGCAGACACAGCGTGAGTCTGTGGGCTTCTCACAGATCTGGAATTGACCTTTGATCTCACTTTAACTGACTTCCAGCCTTCTTCTGAGTAACTGTCCTGTAGGCTCTTGAGAGCACGGTGATTCTTCTCTGATGCTTGAGATTCCTGCAGGGCAGAGTCAACGATGAGGAAATTTGGAGATTTTGGACGGTGGTGAGCTGGTAACCTGGATCTTTCCAGTTCGTGTTTTTGCACAACCAGAGACAGAGCTTCTGTTTGAACATCTGGGGTTTGCACCTCTGGAGTCCCACAACATGGAAGTCTCAACTTATCATCATCACTGCTCACCGATGGCTGAAGAGGCGTACCAGTCTCTACATTTTCCACTTCATATGGCGATGTCTGTAAAAGCGGCACACTTTTGAAAATGGAGTCAACGCTCTTGCTGACAACTCTGGACAACTCGTACTTTAGAACATCTGCCATTAGCCTTATTCTGGCCGGTTTGGATTGGAAGTAGTTCATCAATTTAACCTTCTTCCATCCTTGATATTTTAGACTCGAACTGCTCTCAAACTCACTGTACAAATCTGTAAACACATCACCAGATGTTTTGATGGAATCATGGGCTTCTCTCACTCCATCCAGGTGAGTAACCTTTGTTCTGAGCTGCCTGGGGTGCTGATGCTGGCTCTCCAGCTGCTTTCTTGTTACCTGGCTTTGAGCCGTGCTTTCCATGCGTTTCTGAAGGAAAAGTGCTTCTTGGATCTTTTCGTCATTGTGCGTGCAGTCAGTCTCTTTACGCTCCTTCGTTTTCACTTCTGTGTCGTACATATGAGTAGGGCTGGTCATACCTTTGATTATATTTTCTACTCTCGCACGCTTTGCTTGATGGCCTCTGTTCAGGTTCCAGTCATGGTGACCATAAGAAGTGGGTGCGGGAGACGGGTGTCTTCCCATGAATAAAGATCCACTGGTGCTGCCTCTGGATGAAGTAAGATCCAGTTGACTGGAATACATCAAACCAGCAACTGCACTGCTATAATGAGCACTATCTGGTAGTGTTTTCATGTTCTCACCTTCTCTGTGTAAGGTCAATGAAACGCCTGACGAATCTGAGTTTGATGGCATGAGGTCAGGCTGAAAAGAGGAGAGATGCTCTGCAGCACAGCCATCCAGGCAGATGTTGCTGGAGGAATACATGGCTTTGCTCCAAACACTCTGATTCATTCTGGTAGGGTTAAAAAGACAAAAGTTAAAAAAAAAACCCACTTATGAATAATAAAATGCATGCAAGTAATAGCAGGAAAGAGAACTTGGTACAGCTAGTGGAGACATCTTTCTCACATATACATGATATCCCTTTTTAGGTTGCAGGTTACCTCATTTTTAAAAAGTGTCTATTTAATTGAAATCAAACTAAATAAGTAAAAATACAAACAGATATTAAAGTATCATCAACATGGCATCCTTTTTACTCGATATGCAATATAAAACTTACCTGTCTTACAGCTCAGAGGAAGGGTGCAGGTCTGGGTCCTGGAGGAGGAAACTCGGTTATTTGTAGTGGTACAGCAGAGAGCGCTCCAGAAAGCAGGAGGTGTGTTCTAGCATGTCAGCCTATCCCGTCCCCGTAACCTACCGCATTGTTAATAAACATATGAATCTTTGAAGGCTAGTAATGAATAAATTGTTACTTCTTTATGAGTGTATTCATTCATTGTGTCTGTTTTCTTGTTTCTCTAACACCGTGGTCTGCATGATGTGTTATCAATTATAAGTTGTTTTAGTATAGTATGCAGACATGGTACAGTCCTGTTAAATAAATTATTTTCATTATGTTATAATAAGAAAAGCTAAATTTATTTAATTTTAATGACAATATTTAAAGGATTAAAGTTCATGGTGAGGCGAACTATGACCGGAGTGTGAGTAATATCCAGTCTGCTCCCACCGCCCGCTACGGTGGACCCCTCCAGTCCAGCCGCAGTGGTTCCTCCCATTCTTAGAGCTCTGCCGGGCTTCCGTACAGCCGCTTCAACCGCTGTCAGGACCAGGCAGACACTCCCCGGCCACGCTATGTTATCGCGATCTCCGCGTGTTTACCGGACGCTGTGCCGCTCCCTGTCAGCGGCTCGTCAGGTAGGCTGGGAAGAAATAGCCAAACGAGTCTGTGTTTTAAAAGCGCTTCGAGGAGTTACAACATGGCTAGCTTGTTAGCTCGTAAACGCAGGGCCTCGTCACCAGGGACAGACCTGCAGGCACACTGACTGAGAGGCAGCACAAGTTTGTGAAGAGGTCCCGCACACCCACCCGTTCACTGTCCCGCTAACTGTTTTGTTTCTTGGTAGTTTTGAAAGCCCAGCAGTTGCTGTACACTGCTATATGTGACAGGCACAGTCTGAAATAGGATGATGTTTGTGTGTAGAAATAGCCCGTGTCCGACGTGTGTGTAACAGATAGCATGGCTTTTCCTTCACAAGTCCAGCAGTGCGTGCAGATGCATGTGCTGAAATATGAGCTGGATGGTACTAAGTGTCTCCTCAGAGTTGAACTGTACTTCTCATGAGTGTGTTGTCAGTGAGTTCAGTCTGCAGAGCTGTGCTGATAATGGTTATCTTGGCTATCAACACAGCTCCTGGTTGAGCTGTGTTGGTTATCAGTTACTTGGAGTGCAGATTAAAGGCTGGCATTTTCCCTGAAGCCTCAAAAAAAAAAAAAAGTGTGGACTCCTCTTTAAGTCATGTTGGTGGCTTTGCGATGACACAGTTGTGCTGCATGCTTATTTTTTTAATACTGCACACACATCAGCTGGATTTTTATAATAGGAATGCACAGATTTTTAGGCTCTCATTGACTTTTTTTAAATGATAGCGGGCTATGGGAAAATAAGTTTCCCTGCAGTTGGCACTAACAAATGTTTTATTTGTTGTGTTACAACATTTTTGTGTCTAAAGATGACATTAGGGCAGTTTAGTTCATGAGGTAATAAATACAGTAACAGAATAAACAAAACAAATAAACAAAAATTTGCCAAATGATTAATTTAAAAATACACGTGAGGCCAGAATTTCACAATCGGTACATCCCACGCTTACAAGTAGGGCTCTGATGAATTGTTGTTTTAATTAGTCAATCTAAGTTATAGTTAAAGGTACAGTGTGGGAAATTTCAACACTAGATGTCAGTAGATTGCAGTCAACTGAATTCTGTTTTTGTACTATGGTGTACAAATCGGTTTATTATGTATGTGGCTAGCCTCTAGCCATGTATATAAAACACTAGAAGGTGGAACAGTGACGTTTATCTCGTCCACTGTGGATAAAATGGCAAGGCATGTGTTTTTATTGCATTCATTCTACATTTATGACAAGGGATTCATTTCTTGGAAGACGTAATTACACACTAGTCACTGTATATTTATGAGTACAATATTTTATTTACCATTTAATAACCTAGAAAAACTGACTGTACCTTCAAATTTCATTAGTGAGGTGGTTCAAGAGTAAGGCTGCCACAAACAATTATTTTAATAGTCGACTAGTCACCGATTATTTTTGCGATTAGTCGACTTATCAGATCGTGCATCAATTGGATGTAAAACGTACAGCTTATTGCACAAGCAGCATCTGCTCTTATATAACTATCATTAGCTTACAGCTTTAAGTTTAAGGTATGTGCTCTCACCGGCTCTAGTGAGCCTTGCCCCCGGCTAGCTATCGAGCTAGTGGGTAACAGACGTCTCCGAAAACGTCGGAGCGCTTTTGAAAATATGTGGTGTCTTGATAAACTGAGCAGATATTTGAGGTTTACACAGCTACATTCTCGCCTGAAAATATGTTGAACGTTTATTTTGTGACCCAGAAAGAATAATAAGAGTAATATTAAAACTAACTAGCTGCCGCCATTGTTGAAAATTGAGCAGGGCCGCGCTATGAATTCTGGGACACTGCTTCTTCTTCTTCGGAGTTTAACGGCAGCTGGCATCCTTGAACATGCAATGCTGCCATTTTCTGTTTCAGTCCGTTGTTACACTCTTAAATACTACTACTTATTCCTGCGTCTTTTGGGATCTTACAAAGCTTCAAACGACACGTCGACTATTAAATTAGTCGTCGACAATTTTGATAGTCGACGTAATCGTGACTAGTCGACTAATCGTGGCAGCCCTATTCAAGAGCAGGAAAAGACACAAAACAAGCTGGTGTACTTCTAGTGCTGGTTGCATAAAATCTGTGCCATTTCAAATACAAATATTAATTTCAGAATCAGAATACTTTATTGATCGCTAGGGGAAATTATTTAGATTTGTTTTCATGCGTGCAACTCCGATGTCGCACAGATGTGTGGTGAATCCAGTTATGACAGTCTTCAAAGTTTCTCTTTCTCATATCTAGCTCAGATGGGAAACAGTCCACTCGAGCCATGTTCCCACGGCTTCATTTGGTTTAGGTGTGGTGCTGCCAGGATAGGGCGTGCAGGAAAACGGGACATCCACTTAATGTCCGATCAGACACGCGTGACATTTGTGTTCTCACGTGCACGTCCACCAGGTAACATCTGGAAAAGTTTGCATTCAGTTAAGCAGGGTGTGTAATCACGTAAAAGATCTGTATTTTTTAATTCCATATATTATTTTTACTGGAAAAACGCTTGGGGACACACTGAAAGCGGTAACGCAGGATGAGCCAGTGGTTTATCAAGCTGTTAACACTTGGCTGCGTGCTCCGAGTACTTTGAATAGTACTTTCTGACAACTCCACCCTGCTCCGGCAAGCCCAGAGTAAGCAAGTTTAGCTCTGGGGCACAAGTGACACCGCCAGACAAACATTACTGTAAAAGCAGTCATAACTAGACATACCTCTCCTCTAAAATACACAGACGACTTATATCAGGCTGCAGCGGAGTGGCCTTACAGAAGCCTGTGTTGTCAGCACTGGAAAAATCTTGTGGCTATAGCTGAAATTTAAAAGTATGAAGGATTTTCAGACTGTTTATCTTCCACTGGGGAAAAGTGAAAAGGGAGAGAAGAAAGAATGAAAGAGAATCAATCATTACAGCGCAGTAGATGTTTTTTATTGGCAATATTGTATCGATACAGAGAGACCAAATGTCGTTATTTCATTTAAATAAATGAAAACGTAAAAGGTGATTAACACATTGTAAAATAGCAACACCTGATCAAGTAATTCACTGAAAATGAAGCAAGATTTAAATTTTCTCTACACCCTTAATCGAATAAGTGGATGGATGGGACAGTGAGTGGGTGGATAACTGCGAAGTTATATCTTCTGGTCAAAAAAAAAAAAAAAAAGCACAGCCTCTGTAAAAAAAAAAAAAAAAATTTAAATCGAAATGAAGCAAAACAGTCTGCAGTTTATTAGAGGATGAAAATAATTCCTAGTTACAGCTGCTCTAATTAATCTAATTCTTTTTTTCATATCTTTACAGCTCAGTGATGTGCTGGTCCGACAGAAAACATCAGGTAAGCATGCTTGAGTGGACGGAGCGTTCAGGTGGATTTTAGAGCCTGGATTTCGGGCCACTCTTTTTATCCGGTCTCTCATGAATAACCATGCTCAATTAGCGGGTTGTCTGAAGCAGAATAAGTAATGCTGGCTGAATGGCGAAGATGCCTGAGGAGCCCACAAGTGGTTAACTGCAGCTTTCAGAAAGCTCCACTCATATCTTATGTTAGAGCATGAGGAAAAGCAGCGGCAGTTTGTGCTGATTTTCTTTCCGTGTCTTTTGTTTGTTCCCCTCAAGGCCACACCATCTGCAGCCAGATCGTTTACAGGAAACCTCAGCCGTAAGTTTGTTTCTCATGTACACAAAAATGTCGTCCGCTGTACAGAATGAATCGAAATATTTGATCTTTAAGTGTGACAGTGCTGCATGTGCTTTTTAACGCCGTCATTTAACACTTAATGTGAGCTAGACCTAATCAAAAATAGATCAGCCGGGTGATAAATAATACCACACACTGAATCCCTTAATACATGCTTTTATCTATGTATTTTTTTTGTTTTTTCCAATCAAAATAAATCCCTTCTTCTTGACATTTAGATGTGATTTTCCATCATCAGCCAATATCTACCAAATAAGATACTTTAAGACATCTGCTCACCACAGTATGTATCACATCTATGTCTTTAACCAATGTCAGCATCATGCTTTGTATCTGTTCTGCATTTAACTGACTGCAAAATGTTTTTGCATTTGCTTGTTTTTTTTTCCACAGGGGATGAAGTGGTCACAGTCAAAACTCCTGCATTTGCAGAATCAGTTACAGAGGGGGATGTGAGGTGGGAGAAAGGTTGGTGTGTATAAATATGCCACAAATGACTGACCGTGAGAATAAGCCGAATATTGGTGGTAAATGTTCAACACATGCGATGCATGCTTTCGGATTGATTGTTTTTATCGATTCATTTCCAGCTGTGGGCGACTCCGTGTCAGAGGATGAAGTGGTTTGCGAAATCGAGACTGACAAGGTGTGACAGAGGAAACGTGAGACGGTCTATTTTTGGAGGGTGGGGGTGTTGTTAAAATTACGACAGATTTCTTTGTCTTGTGCTTCCAGACCTCGGTGCAAGTCCCCGCTCCTGCAGCCGGTGTCATCGAGGAGTTACTGGTGCCTGACGGAGGGAAGGTAGAAGGAGGAACGCCTCTCTTTAAACTCCGGAAAGGAGGTTTGCCTGTTTATTTTCAGTAACTTGAGCCCAGTTTACAATACATGGGAAAAATCAAAGACAGAACATGTAATATTAGTTCTATTTGGTGTTTAAAACATGTGTGTTGCAAATTTTGCTGTGAATGTCCTACGGATGAGAAAAAAATCGGATTTTTAATGTTATGGAAATTGGAAGCAAAATATAATATGGCAATCATTGCACCTATACTGTATTTGTCCTTCTCTACTTCTTTCTTCTCAGCTGTTGCTGCCAAAGCTGCCCCCTCCCAAGCTACAGATGCACCACCTCCAGCAGCCGAAACCTCTCCTCCACCTGCAGCCCCAGCTGCCACTCCTCCAGCACCACCACCACCACAGCCCGCCCAACCCAAGCCTGGTGTGTAGTTTTATGTAGTTGCTGACTGTGTACTCATGTGTACCTCTGCATCTTTTTAGGTTACAATTAGTGCTGTCAAAATTAACACGTTAACACAAGTTAATCCGCCATCACGGTCAACACGATTAAAATTTTTAACGCATCTGGAGTGCAGAATGACTCAAAATCCCTCAAATGTTTCTGTCAACGCATTTTGGGCAGGTTGTCCAAGTAGAGTTACCTTCGCACATGCGCAAATGGGCAGTAGATCTGGTGGTGACGGGCAGCTGAACCAGTCAACTCAATATGGAAGATTATAAACGCACATTGGGCTTCTAACACGTCACCCAGCTTGCGACAAATCACTCACGCAGCATCGGGGGCTCAGTAAGTCTACCTCGGACATATTGACTGACACAATTGTCAAGTTGCGACAAACTGCAGACGTATTAACATAATTGAGAACACGTGCTTTACAGAGCTTTTGTTCCTCGTTTTAAGGACTTGAAGTGACTCCCCAAGAGTGACAGAGAGAGTTTTTTGTTAACATTAATGTTCAAGATGTTCAATAAACATGTTAAGTGTGTATATTTTCCCTTTTTTCTCGAGTCTGTTTGCTCATGCAAAATGAAATGCGATTAATATAGAATAAAAATGAATGATATTTAATCATGATTAATCAAAATGAATCCACAGTAACCCTGTGTAATGAATCTGATTAAACATCTTAATTGTTTGACAGCACTAATATATATTAGCATATAGGTTTGTTTTAAAAGGTGTATTTCACAGGAGAGAACCTGTGCTAAAAGACTGAAGAAAACTATTCCAATTCTCTTTGAATTTAAGCACACATTCTTTGTGTCTTTCTGCATTTACTTCATTATATTGCATGAATGTCAGTTACAAGCTTAAATATAAAGTTGAAAAAATGTAATTGCAACCAGGCTATTGATCAAGTAAATGCGATTAATTACAGAAAATTGTACGATTATCTAGTTAATTTTTTTAAATCTATTGACAGCACTAGTTACAATCAGTTCATGTTGGCTCTCACACCTTTGTTTTACAAGAGCTATGTATTAATCAATGAATGATTTTTGTTTAATTATTAATATGTCTTTATGTTTTTACTTAGTTTCTGCTGTCAAACCCACTGTTGCAGCTCCAGCCCCCACAGCAGCTCCAGGAGTGAGAGGAGAAAGCAGGGTAACACACTCGTTGACACAACATTTCATATATTCCTCTGTTACGTCAACGTCTGTAATAATTTGGCCTCAAAATACAGCAGCATAACGACGACCGTTGTTTCCCGTGTCCAGGTGAAGATGAACCGCATGAGGCTGAGGATCGCTCAGAGGCTGAAGGAGGCTCAGAACACCTGCGCCATGCTGACTACCTTCAATGAGGTAGACATGAGGTGAGCATCAGTCCAGATTTTTTGAGCTGTACCTAAGGCTCCCGATTTCCATCTTTTTCTCCAATGTTCAAAATTTCAGCAACATTCACGAGCTGAGAAAACTCCACAAGGACGCCTTCTTAAAGAAGCACGACACCAAACTGGGTTTTATGTCGGCGTTTGTTAAGGCTGCTGCACACGCTCTGATCGACCAACCAGCCGTCAACGCTGGTAAGAACACACAAACATCTCCACTCTCACACACTCAAGCGGCCAACTTTACTGATTAAAACTTCTTTTTGTTATTTTACAAAATGCTTTTGCAGTTATTGATGACATAACCAAAGAGATCGTCTACAGAGATTATGTAGATATTAGCGTTGCCGTGGCCACTCCAAAGGTATGAGATTTGAGTCTCTGTAAACTGCTGTTAGATCTCTTGACTCCTTCAATTTTTGCTCCAGGTAACATGGATCAGACATTAACCAGGTTTGACTTTTAGGGGCTTGTTGTACCTGTGATCCGGAATGTTGAGACCATGAACTTCGCTGACATTGAGAAAGCCATTAATGCTCTGGGAGAAAAGGTAAATGATGAGAGACAGCACAGACGTCCTAGAATCATTTCGTTTTGAACCATTTCATCTCACTGGGAAAAGCAGTCTTTCAGATATTTGTTGTTCCTGTGCACCCCTGAATAAATGAGTAATTCCTTTGCGTTTTGTTCCTCAGGCTCGTAAAAACGAGCTCGCTGTCGAGGATATGGACGGAGGCACTTTCACCATCAGCAACGGTGGCGTGTTTGGCTCCATGTTTGGCACGCCCATCATTAACCCACCGCAGTCTGCCATCCTGGGCATGCATGGCATCTTTGACAGACCTGTGGCCGTCAATGGCAAGGTGAGAATTGTGTTAACTGATGAAATACAGAGCTCTTCTTTCTTTAAATTATAATCCTAGAATCAGTATACAGTTTTTCATATATAATATTTTTAAGACTACTAACTACTGTCTGCTTTGGCAGGTTGAGATCCGGCCCATGATGTACGTGGCATTGACGTACGATCACCGACTCATTGACGGCAGAGAAGCCGTCACCTTTTTACGCAAGATCAAAGCGGTGGTGGAAGATCCAAGAGTCCTGCTCCTGGGAATGTGACGTTTCCGCCACTAAATTCTTATTTAAAGATACTCGGCTGCATAAAAATGAACTCCACATCACAGAAAACGCACAAAATAGCCTGTACCACTATTGTTTTTTACAAGTGTTGATACTACAGGGGCGTACCGGGGTTGTGTTCCAATGCTCATTGCACTTAAATGCATGACATTACCTGTAACGTATCTGTCAAGTTGCCTAAATTGATGAAACTAAAAGTTTGCTACTTTGATCAGTAATTCTTTTACGACGTTTGAATTAATCAAATGGAAATAACTTCAAAAACAAGACAAAACTCTGGCTTTAACTCCACATAAGCCTGTCTAAAGATGCGTTATGAAGCCTTCAGATGAATGAAGCGGTATGCAAACTCACTCTCATCACAGTTGTATAATCATAAAACAGAATGGCTTTTCCAGACAGCAGCTGCTTGCATAACATTTCCCCCCCGCTTGTTAATTAGTGCTCTTGCGCCACTTTTTCCACAGTAGGGCCGAACAGGGATAATTCAGATTAGTTCAAGATGTTGATGTTAACACAGGTTTCACAGATTGCTTTGGTTAGACACTGTAACCGGCAACAGCCTGGAGAAAATGAGTCAGTAACCAGGAAACCAGGTCTTTGTATGGAACTTGTGTGTACAGCAGTGCCATGCCTTTAAGTCCACATCAACTCTCTGTTTGACTTGGTTTAATCATATTCCTGCCTGTCCTGTGTTGTATATAGCGATCTAGTATAAACTTGCCTCGCTCACTGTTGTCAAGGTTACATGCGCTGATCCAACTGTTATCAGTTATTTAGTAAAACAAACGAACATTTCATTTTTGTTCAGCAGAAACTGTACATAACAAAAACCTCATGCTTTTTTACCTAGATGCACACAATTTGTTACTTTATGAAAAATATGTTCGAAGTAAAGTTCAAAGTGCACAATTTGCAGGTTTTTATGCTGGAACATTCATTTTCATTGTCCAGTCTCGTATATGAAATGCTTCTACTTATTTAAAGAAACAATTTCAAACATTAAATCTCTTGATTTATATGTACTGAAACTTGTCTCACACTTTTCTTCTTCATGTTCATACATAGGTGTTCTATTCTCCTCATGCTATTTTCAAGAAGTCTCTGAAGAAGTCTAGTGAATTATCCCAACTTTACTCCTGATCTTTCAAAAAAACCCTTGTCTTTTTGCAGATGAACTGGACATTACACATTCACATTCATCTCCTGGAAAGTCTTTGTCTCTTTTTAAAAGGTCTTGGAAAAGCAATGCCGGCAAAATAAAAGCAGAGCGCCGAGGTAATGGACGTCTTTGCGGCCGATCTTGGCTAAAACATTTTATCTCGTGCCAGATTCTGTTTCGCTCCCCGAATTCTCTGCCGCATGTGAGTTGTGTGCCAGCGGTGGATCTTCAAAGCCTCATTAGCCAGCCTGCCGCTCAGCTCTTGAGAAGCTCCAAATAATGGGATCATCTCTGACAAAGTCTTGAGGGTTGCTTGGCCCTTTCTCCCACTTCACAAAAACAGGCTCAAGTGTTTGCAGCTGTGTATGATACCTCTTCAGTATTTCTGTTTACTTTAATAATCACAGGGCACAATGGGTCCTAATGTACGTCTTTGTTTCTCTGCCAGCACCTACACAAATGTCTGAACAACACTGTTTGGAGGAAAAACACAGAATTCATTACGCGGGCACAAAAAACCAAAACATTACATTACCATGAGAATACTGGAGGTTCTAATGGGCCTGAATACAGCAAACAATGATACAAGAGCTCCTTTAATTTAATTATTTACTTTTATTACCGCTCAAGATTCCATTAGCGCTTTTGAGATCATGATAATTGGCAGCGTATGCCAGTGGGTGCATAGATATCTGAAGGGCCTGTTGGCAGGTTTTATGTTTCGTCTTCAAAATTTGGCCAAATCTGTGAATTTCCAATGGGACTGCTCAATAAGACGTGGGTTTCAAGTCTTTGTGTCCATTCAGATGAAAGATGGCCCATTAGAAATTGGCAGCTAGCTGTTTGTTTTGATTAAGCCACATCAGAGAGATAATTTACCTAAATTATTCTGTTATTTTTTTTCTCGCTTTCAAAACAAGCTCATTGTGGCAATACTGTTATATAAAGAATTATATTTTAGTCCAGCTGAAAAAGTACATTAAGAGAAATGTGTCCATTACTGGACAGCTGATTTAAAAAGCTGAGTACACTCTATGTACAGGTTTTTTGGGAGCAGTACTGCATAAAAAATTGAAGCACTTAAGATGTTTAGTTCAGTTTAGTTTTTTTTTTTTCAGTTCATCCTCCAGTCTTATCGGCGAAACCTCTGATTGGTCCCAAATTCATTTAGCATCAATGAGCATGACAGAAAAGCCAAACTGAGCCAGAATCAGTTAGAACAAGAAGACAGTGTCCTGTAAAAAGGAGTGAAAGCCTGAAGCCCACAAAAGACCTGTGGCAAGTTCTTCATGTTGCTTGGAACAATCCAGCTGCCAAACACCAGATGCAGGTAAACTGTTTGTTAATACAGTTTATGATTTTTGTGACTTTTTTCTAGGTTTTTTTTAAGCAACCTCACACTAATGCATGAAAAATCTACTCTTTCCTTTCTGCTGCTCCCTCCAGGGACCTCCACAGCTGATCCCATACTCTCAGGTCCACATTCCTGCCTTTGCTACTGTCTCCTACCTTCTAATACACTTCATGCCTTTGTTGCACTTGTTCCTAAATGCTTTCACTTTGCAATAATACCGCTTATAGTTGATGGTGAAATATCTAGGAAGGAAGAAATTTCACAAACTGACAAGGGCATCCCGTTACAACACCACACTTGGATTCAGTGAGCTCTTTAGAACGACCCGTTCTTTCACACAGGTTTGCAAACGTAGACTGCAAGGCTGGGTGCTTGATTTCATGTGGAAAAGGACTGAAACCCCCCTTAAATTCAAAGACGAAGAGGTGTGGCCCAGTACTTTAGTCCTTATAGTTTGCATACTGAAGCATACAGATGGGCTCAAAATTGGATTCAGTCTGGATCTGGATTCTACAAAACCTGTTTCAGCAGCATTGACAATAAAGCCCAGGTGTTGACATAGAGGTCAACATTCATGTTTAGGAAGATCCAGAAAGAGTGAAAGAAGCACCAACCAAAACAGACGGTGGTTTGCTGACACCTGTAGCTCATCTCGTAGACAAATCTATGGAACTGTTACTCCAAGTTTCTTTGTAACACATGCCTGTTAAAAAACTAATAACTGGGGCTCCTTTCACTTAAAGGTTTCAAAACAAAGCTAAATCTCTGATAAAATATTCAAAAGAATAATGATAATTAAACTGTCAATTTAAAGGGTGACGCATCTTCTGATCACCCATAGTTGTATCACAAAAAGCCGTTTAATTGTGACACAAAAAGCCGACGCAGATGAGACCATGCGTTGTGTCATTGTCTCCTCTGTAGCTGCATCTGGAGCCACCTGGCAGAAACCGATAGCGCTGCTCGATATCGCACCTTGAGACAATTCAATTCTGCACACTCTTAATAATAATAGTAATCCCATTCGGCAGGGCCTGCATAAGTAATGCTCTGCATGCATATTCATAAGTGTACCGTTTCCTTTGCGGGCCATTTCATTCAAAGCTAACGAATGTGGTGAAACAACTGGCTCGCATCTGGCCCTATTCTTTGTGTCGCCTCTGTCCTTTGATATGGACCCCAGCTCTTTTCTTCTTCCTCCTCTTGTTCTGTTGTCATACCAGAAGATTATTTTGGATGGAGAGAATGAGGCAGAGGACCCCGCCGGCCGAGCCACAGCTCACAGCACTGAGGTTAGTGCAGCTGGTTGATGTCACAGGTTCAAGTGTACACACTGAAGTGGACCGATTTGGATTTAGCTAAAACTGTGAAAAAATTGCGAAACTGTGCTTTTAGTTGAAAGTTATACTAGAAATCAATGAAGGAACTACTGCATATTAAGGAGAAAATCAAGTATAAACTCCAACAACATTTATTTAAAGATGTCAACAGCCCTCCCAAATCTTCCTGTTAGTGATACTGTGTCTCCACGTCTATGACAGCTCAGTCAGCTGACTGCAAAAATAGAGACACAGTTTAAAGAGAACCTGACATTATATTCATGGCTGACAGACGACGTTCTGAAGATATTTCTCAGTTAGTAAGTGTTGAACTTGAAACACCCCTGATTACATTTAAAGGCTTACTTCACACCCCAGACTGTTTTTAAAATGGATGTATGGATGAAACAGGATGCAAAGCAGCTTAGTTTGAGATTTCACAATGGGACATCACTAACCAATGACAGCACAGTGCCTACGTCCATCATTTATATACAGTCTATCATCCACACATAAAAAACAACCTCACTGAACTCTGTGTTCAAATGAAGACAATAAAAATATTATTGAAAATACTGCGGGGTAAAAAAGCCCAAGTTAAGATGATTCTGTCAAACTTGGATTTCTAAATGAAAAGAACAAGAAAATAAACTTTTTTTATTTAACCTCAGTGCTGTCCAGGTTTTCAAAAACCCAGGCAAACTAGAATAAATGAACTGCATTTGTTAAAGACATCATCAGGGGTCATCATGTGCTGCTGTTTGTGTGTTTGCAGACTAACCTGTACACTATGGTTGCCGTGCAGTTCTTGTCAAACTTCCTGACCAACCAGCCAAGCTGCTGTTGATCCAGAGGTATGTTAGCTTCCTGCATGTGTGACAAGTTCAATTTCCCAATCGCTCATTCACGCAAGAGTGGGAGCTACAACTTACTAAGTTAACATTCTGTCATAGATTTGCTATCGTTGCTCATGAGGTGCATTATTACATTATCACTGCAGCATGACAAACCGTTAGCCTGACCTTTACAGCCTTCCTGAAGGCAGAGGTGGAGACTTTCATGGTTCCCTCTTTGTCCAGAGCCTGGAAGAAATCCATGATGCTCTTATTTTGCTCTTCAAAGAACTTCTACGGAAAAAAACATATAGAGAGAGATCTTGTTTTACAGTTGAAAGCATGTTAAAGAGGCTGCTAAGACTTCTGAAGTATGAACTGAAAAAGCAGAAATGATTTTATTGATTTTCCCATCTTTTCCCATCACCAGTTTTCTCAGCCTTCTTGACAATGTACCTTAAAGATCCCAAGTGCCAATAAGTTCTTGGTGACGGAGGGCAGAATATAATACTGGAACCGCAGAGCAGGGCGGGTCACGCGGGTTTCTTCCAGCAGCTCCACAAAGGTCTCACAGACAAGCACACTCTGCACTCACACAGTCACAGACATATTATGATCATATAATATTGTGATTGTGTATCTAATTACTTTTGGGGGCTTGTGTACAAAAATGTACTCCACTGCGGTGGTGTACAGAGGCAAAATTACAACAAATGCGTCATTAACCAAAAACAGACTGTAAATTAAAACAGATACTACTTTTATTTACACCTCAGCTTATATTCTTTCGCGGCACTTACAGAAATATCGATCTCCTCCAGTGCTGATTTCATGTTGTTTTTAACCGTTCTGAGCAGCGTGGCGGCTCCGATTTTTGTTATGGGGTTGCGAGAGAGCTGAAACGCACACGCAAAGACCAAACATGATCTCAAATTCATAGGGTGCAATGACGTTAAAATCGTTACAATGAAGTATTGCTGCAGGAGTCTTTTACTCACTTTGAGAACCTCGAGGGTTTCGTTGGTGGCCAGGCCCTGGCAGAGCAGCCTTACAGCTTCATCGTCCACACAGTTAATGCTGAGGTCCAGCAGCACAAGTGTGTCATTTTGTTGCAGCACTTCAGCCATCAGCTGTACCTCTGGACGGCCAAATCCACTGTTCGACAGCTGGAGTTGCTTCAGTGTTGCGTTTACCTGAGGAAAGAAAAGGGGGGAGAGAAGGTCAGCAACGAGAGTTAACAAAACTGAACTCTTTGCTCGAGTGTGTCATTTTAGTCACCTTTAGACCAGCAATCAGAGCCGCATTGCCACGTATAAGAAAGTGATTCCAGCTCAGATTTAGGACTTCAATACCGATGTTCTCTGCTACAAGGAAGTGAAATACACATTTTTACAAAGTCACAATACATTTGAGACTAATCTACAAGCTACATGTAAAATTTTCTCAAGTTCAAGAAATACTTTAGGAATACTTAATACTTTACTATTAAGTAATATATCAGTGGGTCACATTTCTCTTTTATAGGCCTGCTTGTTTGTTTTCATAATTACTTTAGTTTAGAAAGTCTGTACAGCAGCCAATCCAGGACTTCAAACTGCTGAAAATCAAATGCTGCCCAACCAAAGTACATCTGATCATCACACGGAATAAGATGAAGTATATAGTATTTAGTTCTTTATGTTTTGTTGATGCATTTTGATTGCCTGCTAATTTGCTCTGCTGGCTTTACTTCTACTACCAGACAGCCATTGCTTCAGTTTTATTTCTTCCCTACTGCTGACGAGATATAAATTCAAGTTCGAGTTCAAGACCAAAAACAGTCAGAAAATTAAAAAATGTGTTATTTTAAAATCCCCTTTTTTTTGTTTCAGTTCTATTTCTTATTTAAATAGTAGCTATATGTATGGAAATGTATGTAATGTATGTAAATATATAATGTGACTTTTTACCGGTAGTTAAAATCACAAAATGAACCACCTGCAATACTTCCACAGCCCACCAGGAGGCTACAACACCCATTTTGAGAATCAATGCCGTGCAGCAGAATTTGTCTTTTTCTCTAAAATACTTAAACTACTACAATGATATAGTATAATATCATAAGGGCACACTGACTATATTTCATAATGGAAGGAAACTCAACAACAAGAACAATAATGCTCAAACAGCCTTCACAGTATATCTACTAATAAGAAGCTATAATCCTCAGCTTTTTAGCAACTTTCTTTCCCTGACTCTCATTGCATGATCTATAATATTCTTTGTTATCACTACAGAGGTGTCCTCCCACATGAAGGTTTATTTATACGGTGCAAAATTGCCTCAAGGTACTTCCTATCTTCACGGAAACAGGGAGGGGGTAGCCATCAGTGGCAACTGATTGTGGGTGATGGGAGAGAGAGCACAACTCGCAGAGAGAGAAGGCCGAATCTAATGACATGCTGAGTGCTGACAAGGTGAGCGGAGAGGAAATGCTCAGTGGATCACAGGAAGTCACACAGCAGTTTGTGCCTATAACAAGTAACTAAGGGATCCTTCTGAGTCACCTGATTCAGCCCTAACTATAAACTTCATCAAAAAGTCAAATCTTAAAAGTAGAGAAACACCAGAGAGTGAAGAGTGAAGTTCTCTATTAGGACAATATGGTACTACACCAGCGGTCCCCAACCTTTTTTGCGCCACGGACCGGTTTATGCCCAACAATATTTTCATGGACCGGCCTTTAAGGTGTCGCGGATAAATACAACAAAATAAAACTAGTACTGGTACCGAAAAAAAGAACATTTATTCATAACACACCTGAAAAGCCCAAGGAAACCCAAGTAAACGATAAAAACGACAACAAAATAACGCTGAAAACTGATAAAAACCCTGAAAACTATACATTTCACACCTGAGCCTCAACTCTCGCGGCCCGGTACCAAACGACTCACGGACCGGTACCGGTCCGAGGCCCGGGGGTTGGGGACCGCTGTACTACACGGTCCATATTGTCCTAATACGGCCTGATTATTCAAAATGCTGTTTGTAAGGAAAACAATTTTAAATTCTAGACTTAACAGGGAGCCAATGCAGAGAGAGAGAAATTTACAGCTGGATGTTCCAAAGTGAGGATAGCTTGTTTCTACCCTAACGCTTAAAGCCCAGATGCTATTCCAAAATTGTCAAAAGCTGCTTCATCATTAGAATTTCTAATTTACAAAAAATAAAAGTAAAGCTTTGCATTAATTTGAAGGATCTAATGTGAACAGAAATAGAGATGATCTGTACCTAACATGACACCCAAGTCTTCTCCTCCTGCATCGCAGATGCAGTTGTAACTGAGGTCAAGCTCTTTGACCACAAAATCATTCTGTTAGATAGGAAACAAAATTCTGAATTGCAGCTTAAAGCATATATAGACGTGACACATATAGACATGTGTAATTCATTATGCGGCATTCGGCAGTCTGCACTCACCTTTAATGCTTCTGCCAAGCATTTAGCTGCAGCGTCACTAAAGTCATTTTCTAAGAGAACAAAGGGAAATGAGAGAATTACCTTCTTCATTTCGCTGCTGTATTACAGTGATAGACAGAAGTTCATGTCAGCATAGCTTAAGACTTGGCTGAGCACCTGAGAGGTTGATGGATTTGAGCTTACGATTGTCTGACAGCATTTTGGAGATAACCTCTGCTCCTTTAAGGCCCAGCTTGTTGTCAGAAAGATTCTGAAGAAAAGACAAGATTGAGATTTTTGTTTTTTAAATAACATTAAGGCCATTTCTCTTGCACATACAGCAAGAGGATTACATCTACACAAAACTGTAGTTTTGAATGTGATATTTTTAAAGTCGTTACTAGACTCTGAATGCTGATGTTTTCAAAAAGCATCGCCATCAGATACTGTGTCCCTTCAGCCTGAAGTGAGTTCCCTTTCAACTCGAGGTGGGTGACTACACCGTGACTCTAAAACATTAAAAAATAAATTAATAAAAAATGATACAATATTGTTTAAAAAGTACAAACTCATTTGAAATATGTTACAGACTCATTACATGACCAGAACTTGATCCAGCATGACCTACACCATCTTAATTTGGGGATTGCATGAATAGCCAGAAAAAAGGATTACTTTCAGAAGGATAGCCAGAGCTTTGGCCCCCAGAGGTCCCAGCCCATAGTAATTCAGGTCTAGAATAGCATCATCCAAGTGGCAGAGGATGTAGGAAACAGGAACGGCTCCTGTCTGCTTGCAGGCCTTTAGATACACGTCTGATGGGGACAAATTCAATCTCCTGCTGGAGGTGAAAACTGAAATGAAAATAAGAAGACGTGACGGGTAAATAAAAAACACATCTACTATTACGGAATTGTTTTGCTCCATGAACATACTATCGTCTTCCAGGTCAGTACTGCATTCATCATCACTGTGCCCTGCTTGGCCCTTAGTGAACTTGATTTCCTCCTGGGATCCTCTGGACAGGACTGACTGAACAGAGAGCTGCTGCTTTTCCTCTTGTGAATTGGACTGAAAATCCACACTGTCTTCATGGATGTTATTCATCACGGCACAAGATCCTGACAACCTCAAGTGTATGTTTGGAAGACAACATAAGAGGAGCAGACAGGTAGGATTCACTGCTGCAGGCTATTAGACTGTTTAAGCAACATTGTGTAATTTTTGTAAACTCCTGTGCACTGCCACTTTCTAGGCTTTAGCATCTATATGAGTGCAAAGAGCTGCACATGAAAGTCTTTACACTGAATTTATTAGGGATGTGCATGATTTACAATATTCAGATGAGTTCTATTTAACTGCCCTACAATAAAAGAAGAAAATGTGATCAACTATGCAAAGTACCCAGACTCGACCGACAAAGTGAGATGAAAGTCTAAACATGTACAGATATTGACAACTGTCAGAAAGGTTATGTGTGGCACCCCTTCAAAAATATATAAAAATGGGGCACAATTAAAGCTACCGAGTCTACCACCACTATCCACAGTAGCAGAGAGCACACTGGGCTGTGGGCAATCTTTAGACAACAATCATCAGTGAAAACTGAACTTAATCTTGAAATATCTTTGCATGAAAAACCCACTCCTGGTATTTCCATCAGCTTAAATATTCAGACTTCCTGTCTTCCCCAACATTTAAAAATCCTGGAAACGCCCCTGGCTATGCACTACTTCCATGAGCAATGTGAACCTGATAGAGAAACCTGCAGAAACAAACACACGGATAGTTTTACATGAAGTTTAAAGATCTACTGAACTTAACATGACTTACTTTACAGCGCATTTATTTAACAGTGAGGTAGAAGAAGAGCTGCCAGCTAACTAGCTACCTAGCTACTACTGCATTTTATCAAGCAGTTAACAGTTAGATCAGCAGAAGAGGGGAAACACTGTTTTATTCGGAATTAAAACAAATACTTACTTTTTTATATAAAATCCTATTTGTCAGACCTTTATTATTGTTCATAGCAGAGGAATAATCCGCCTACCTGGGAAAAAATTTGTCGTTTTCTAGTGTTAAGAAGATGATCCAACGGCTGATCAGGAGAAGGAAAGTTATGAAAGATCCGAGGGCGGCCGGAAAATTATCGATAAAAACAAATGAAGCACACTGGAAACGGCCATTTCCATCTTTAAAAAAAGAAAGAAAGAAAGAAAAGTACCCTATATCAATTAATAATGGTTTAAAGTATGGTAATAGTGAAGACTTTGATTCGTTTATATAGATAAGCACTAGATGGCGCTGTTCACCGTAATCCCTATCGAGATGAGACCGGATGTGGTTGTAACGTGGGAGAGACCAATGACTGTATAAAGCACTCCTTTATACAGTCAGACTACCAATTCTACCAAATGGGGTAAAATATAACCACAAATATGAGTTGTTCTTTTATTGCAATAATCTCCCGCACCCTTTTTTAAAACATGCGGCACATTGCGACGTCGACGTGTTTTTGCTTCTTATTACTAATTGTTAACACTTAAGTGCAAAGGCTGTAGGAAAGGATCACCACGTATTTGACTCTAATGTTCTCACAGAGCTTTGATTTGATTTTGTTTATAGTAGACACGCATGTGGGTATCCTGTGTATCCTTTTTATCCTGTGTAAAATGTTATCGTCATGAGGTTAGAGTGACTGATATTTGACTGTGGACGCTTGTGCGCTAAAGAACTCATGCGATAAATCTCTGTGTAACCGTGGATAAGGATTAGTTTCATTGACCACATTAAAGCTGTAACTAAATCTGCTTTTTGGCATCTCAGAAATCTAAGTGAGAGATTATGTGTCCCAGCAAGAGCTAGAGAAGCTAGAGAAGCCCATTCATGATTTCACTTCTTTACTAGTCAGTTCGTTCTTTAGTTGAAGTCAACATTTTCTCAAGGCAATATGTCACAGTGTCCTTTCCTCTCTGACCATGAAAATCTAATTAGCTCATCCTTGAGCTCAATTGCATATTTGTGCTAAATTTAAAGAAATGTCTTCCAAGTGTTTGTGAGGTATCATATTCACAAAAAAAAAAAAAAAAAAAAAAAGTCCGTTCTAATAAATATACTAATAAAATACATGTTCCAATAAACACCAGACTTGTAAACAGTAATAAAGTACTAGGATAAATTCTACAATGAAGAGGCAGCCAGTGATCGTCAGCAGGTACTGGGGCGTCTGCTGTCGGGTTAGTTCTGTGCCGTCTGTCATTTCTCGCGGTGAGCAGTGAACAAAGGGATCTATGTTAATCAAGGCTCGAAGAAATAAAAGCATGAGTGACCTTTTCAGAGTTGTGCAAACAAAAGTAAAGCCCTGACTTTGGCAATATACTGAAGAATAGCGCTGAAGAAAACGTGATTGCACAACATTTGGTATTCTGTAATTCTAGTGTCATGACCGGCTGGTGCAAATTCAACTTCAGTATATTGCAATATTGCATTTTTACAGGTGTAACGTAATGGAAGGAAAACATAAAAGGTCTTTCTTGTAGTTAGAAAATAAAATTTAATCTATTCAGGATATCAGTTTATACATAAAGAGAGATGCAGAACAGACACTGAAATACTGCTCAGCTGAGGAGCCTCTACTCCTTTTCACAGCTGTTTGACAGCGCAACATGACAGACTGCAAAGACTGAAAGACAAATCACATCAAGTGATTCACAAGCATTTCATATATGTTTATGTATAGAAAGCAGTATAAAACAAGTACAATAATGGACAGACAACAAGTCCAAAAAAATAAGGGTGTAAACATTTTGTGTATATGTGCTTTTCATGACGCCAGCGTCACCACAAATCGGATCAACCGGTAACTGCCATCGTCCAGGCAGGGTATAGAAATAAACATTGAAAAAAAACAAAAAACCTCTACTCCATTTGGTGTATCTGTAATGAGTATTTTATCCTAATAACTCTACACCTGTATATTTCAGCTAGCATACATTAGGAAAACTGCAGAACACGGCACTGAAACAATGCCACACAATCTACGCAGGGCTTTTGTAACAGAGCACCATAGTGATATTAGTGTGTTTCCTCAGCGCTGTTTCCAGTCATACTCTACTGTTTCCATTGGTCCCTTTTTTGTAGAGATGGTTGAAGTAACAACGAGGCACAGCGGGTATCAACAACAACACTTAATGTGGAGATGAACCTGGGTATTTCCAGTCTTCCAATGGACAGAGCCAGCTCGTGTAGCAGTACTGAGGAAGCCCCACAACCTCAGATCTTTGGACAAAGTCTCCAAAAGTCTCCAGCTTGGAGCTCAAGTGCTTCTTTAGAAATGTATTGCCAGTTATGTTAACATATAAACGGCAGCCACGGTGGTGCTAGTTTGGGCTTCAGGAACTTCCCTGGTTTCTCTTTTTTCACTTGGTTTCAGAGGACAGCTGCTCCAGCAGTGGGTTGGCCTCGCTCTCAGGTGTTTTGACGCTGTCGGTCCTCACGATGCATGTCGGCCGGTGGAGATTGAGCATCACCATTAGCTGCTGCCTCTCCAGACGGAGCTCCTCGATCTGGGCTTTCAGCTCCGAGTTCACCATTTCCAGACGTTCCGATTCCTGGACAAAGGCATTCAATTAGTACATACTACTGGAAAAAACACCTCACAGAGGACAATCTTACGCTTAATGAGTTGATATTGAAATTTGAGGACAAAAACTAATCTAACCACAAACATGAATAAGTGGTTTGAGATCATGAAAAATGATTTTGTTCTGCTCTTCAGCGTGCAGTGCTGAATCATGAACTCACCCTTTGAAGGAAGTCAGTCCGTTCCTTCTTTTTGTTTCGGCATCGTGCTGCAGCAACTTTGTTTTTCTCTCGTCTTCGTTTCCTCCTTTCTTCATCTTCATCCATCTGCAAATACAAAGTATCATTAATATTAAAACAGAAGAGGTTTTTACATTTTACTGTTCTTATTTTTCCATTTCAATCACAGGTTGTACAAAAAAGTGGACACAGCCACCCTGAGGTTACCCCTTGGCTTACTGATTTGAAGCCATGAGTTTGACACTTTGGCTGCTACCATGTCTTCTGTTTTTGTGACCATACTTGGGTGACAGACAAAAATGACTCTTAATGATAAAACGATAAAGCCTGACTTGGTTGGCTAATACTCCCATGACATTCACGTTTCACACACTCTGTTTCCTCTTTTCTCTTCCTCCTCACCTCTGTCTTGATGGCCAACGGCCGTTTCCCCAGCCTGCCCAGGAAGTGCAGCGGAGACAGCATGGTGCCCAGCTGGCGGAAGTCAGCCAGCTTGAGTTGATCGGTGAGCGTGGTGGCCGAGATGCCCGCCAGTGGGCCCAGACTGGGAAGGGAGCCCGCCGCCAGCGAAGGGTCAGGTATCTGTCCCGGCATCATGTCCAACCCGGCCACCACCGCCGCTGTGGGAGGGGAGGGGAAGAGGCGAGGGGGTAAAGAGAGGAAGGAAAAGAGAAAAGAGGAAGAGGGGGATGATTAGGATGAGAGTCAAGCCTAAAAACAACTCGCTGACAGTGAAAATTCAGCTTTTTTTTCTCCACCACAGAGAGAAGCATAGTGCACACACCTATTTTAAATACTTGAGTCTGTAAATCTTTATTTCTAAAAGAAGAAATAATGAAATTAATTAAAACAAATTTTTTTAAGACTTCATGGTGCCAATACTAATATTTTTTCTATTTAATCATAATGCTTTGTTATCAATTTCTGCTCACTTTCACAAAGGAAAAGAAATATTGATTATAAATACTAACTTAATTTTTTAAAGTCTTCCAGCCCACTACCTTATATCTGATCTATCCCTGCATCTGTACTGATAGCTACGGTTTTATTCATACCAAAAACCATGTCATGGGTGCATGCATTTTTCTTTGGATTCCCCCCCCCCCCTTTTCTGACTCCGTTATGATAACATAAACATTTATACTTATTATACTGCAGCCATCTGACAGCATCTTTTGTCTTATTATGATGTTATACAGCTTGCCTTTGACACACACTCGTTTTTCACCATTTTTTGTCTTCGTCATCAAATATCTTTGTAAATACTGGCTGCTGTTTCTAAGAATGATTTCAAAATGATTGTGTTGACAGCTGTGTTATCTTTTCAGTAGGCAGCGGGTGAAGAAAAGAAAACACAAAAACCCAAACACACTCACACACACACACACACACACTCACACACACACACACAAACACAGACAGTGTAAGCAGCGACATACTCATTGCTGTAGCTTCACATGCAAAAGGAAGCAACGAATAAAACTTTTCAAAAAGCTTTTGAAGCTTTTTGATCTAAAACACAGATCCATCTTATCTTAACTATCGTCTTTTACCGTCAGATAATTTACAAAGAAGTTTTGATCTCTGTTCATTTTTTTTTGTTTTGTTTCCTCATGAAAAGGTTTTAAAAGTTATGAAAAGCATTTGTGCCAAAACAGAGCTGGGTAACACTCATGCATTCCATCACCACCCCTCTTCCAACAATTTGGGGTATTTTGGAGGGTTTGACCACAGTACTTTTTAATGTAATCAGGCAGGAATGAAGGACAGAGGAGAAAAAGCAGCATTCACGCAGGCATAAAGGAAGTGGCTGGAGAATTAAGACGTCTCTCTAATTACTGTAAGGCAGAGAGTTGGAAAACTTCTGATGGCCAAATAAAAAACAAATGCTCCAGATGAGAACAGTGTAACATGAACCGACTCTACTCTGTCCATCCCTGCGATCTCTGAGGAGAGGCAAACTGAGACCCACTGACTTTACTCTTACTGTTCCGCATTCGAGCAGAAAATAAAGGCACCCAAAAAATGGCAATTGTAAGCAAAACACTGGCAGACTATTTCACCTTTTCAGAGGGAATTACAAGTAGATCTAATCTATTTGACTAAATTCCTGCACACCTGATACTTCAACTTCTTTGGGTACACTGACAAAACATAGGCTCAACAGCCAAACTTGCAAATGGTATCAGATGGTATCAATGCAACTTTAGCGTTAACAGTTTAATTCACATTTGCTTCTTCGGCATTCAGCCGTAGCCGAACCTCCACAGGTTAGGCACCAACTGAACAAAGCACCTCTCACACCAAACCAACAAAGACGTGTATTGTGAAGTGCTACAAAAACAGCTAACTTTGCTGGTGGGTAACTAGCTGACAGGCTGACTGTATTTAAAGTTAAAGTAGTTAAAGTTTTTCTTTCATTGCTACCCCTTTTTCGCTGGGCTGAAAGACTTTCTGTATTACAAAGGCCATGGAAGAGGTAATGAAAAAAAGCAGGGTTATGTAACTCTATTCTAACGTACTCCACCCTATGCATGGGCTGGTCCCAAAGTGTTTTTACAGGCTCACTAGAGTTTACTGTCGTGCATGGCGGAGACCGAATCCAGCAATCAATATGAACCTCTGAGATATATATGAACTAAATAAATCAAATTATTTTGTCTGTCTAATTTGCACTAGAATTCATTCATTTAACCATCTGCATCAAGTGTAGTGCAGAGGTCAGGTCTAAAACAGCCCTATAACCATAAATTTGTTAAGCTAAAACTTCAGATCACATTTAAACTAAAGATGCAGTGCACGCACAGTAAAAATAAGCTAATCTTGCTAATTCTTTTGATTTTTCAGAAGTCTGCATTATGTATTAAACCCAAGGACAAGTTGATGTGTGGAGCCAGTCCCTCATGAGGCATTTTATTACTTAAATCCCAACTGCCCCCTCTCTCTCGCCCTATGTATACTCCCATTTACACTGCACTTGGCAGCAGCCTGTTGTTTTTGCTGGAGAGGAAAGGAACAAGACAGCCCTGGTTTAAGAAAAAAAAACCCTCAGACAAAATTCCTCCTCTCTGAAACTCACAGGAGTGTTGTAGTGGAGTGGAGGGTGCCAAAGCCAACTCGTTCTAAAGAAAGAGTGTGTAAGAACAAGGAAATACAGACAATAGTAGCGCTGCACAGCTAGTTGCTGATCAATAACTTTAATGGAATTCAAAAGACGGGATCCAAACTAAATTCCGGATTGAGAGGAAAGCCACAAGAACTGAAGCTTCTT
The DNA here is from genome assembly GCF_057382095.1 of Aulonocara sp. 'chitande type north' Nkhata Bay. Lineage (NCBI taxonomy): Eukaryota > Metazoa > Chordata > Actinopteri > Cichliformes > Cichlidae > Aulonocara > Aulonocara sp. 'chitande type north' Nkhata Bay. The sequence continues at coordinate 10,047,140 of NC_141358.1, forward strand.
TTAGGAATTACTGAGCAAACTGCTCTTAGAGCCAAAATAGAGTCTAATATCAAAGTTGGCCAGACAGTGAGGATTGGTTTACAGACTCAAATTAGGCTCCAACCTGGACAAACAATTTTTCAAGGGAAGCTGACATTGAAGAAAATATGTTAATTCAAGTATAATCTTATTTTATGTCGATTGGACTGGCTCAACACACCCTAGTGTAACCTAACTCTGCACTGTTAGATACGTTACAAGGAAAATCCCCCATTCCTCAGTACGGCGTGTTGAAACATGCAGTTGAAGTCAGCTCTTATATAGACATACACAGGCGCTGATTATATAAGCTTAAATAAATCTCACATTTGACTGCACAACATGAGATCACACAAATCAAAAGTGTGCAGAGACAGTTTTTGCCAGCAGCCTCTAGGACAAAGGTGAAATGATGCATAAAAGAAGATGACTATCAGTAGGAGACGTGAAAGTTGAGTTATACACCATTCCACACAATTAAGCTCCACTGTAAACTCTAACACATAACAGGCACTCAATGTGTCTCGGTTCTGAGTTAAACATGACTTTTAAGTTGAGTTGAGTAGAAAGTTTGTTGTGTTTAATCTGTTCCGTCTGCCACACAAGTGTCTAAAAAAAATCCCCGTTTGCAAATTCAACACCCATTCAAGCCTTAAGACATGAAACCTCACAGAAGCTTCATCTGTACAACACAGGGAAAGTTTGCTGATGCATGTCTTGCGGGGTGTAATTATACATAAAAGCATGAGTCAAAGTGAATTTTACATTTTTCAAAAAAGAGGGTACTTTTCTCCTTTTCTTCTGTCAGCAGCAGCCTGCAGCCAAAGATTAGTGGTCAGCGTTTGATGATGCAACGGCCTTACTGTGCTTTTGCAGTCGAGCAGAAAAGCCAGTGCCACAGCTTTTAGGTCCACTGCAGCCTCGGACAAAGATACCTACACAACACCAGCAGCAGTGTGGGCACCGCTAGCTCACTGAGGGGACGTGAGCTGAAGCCAAGGGCGGTGAACGGAAACATCACGTATTAGCTATGAAATATAGGTTCTGGCATTAGCCCAGAGCCAATCTAACTGCATGCGAGTTAGCTGAAGGTGTGTGCGTGCTCACGTCTTTTGCTAGGCCAAATGTGTCCATTTCCTGAAAGCAATTAGAAGTACCAAAGAATTCAGGCTCTTATAGACCAGCAGCATGACTGGAGGCCCCGTTATCCTCATTCTTTTTAAAGACTGCCTGAGATGGTCAGAGCAAGGATACAGGGGTTTTCATAGGCTACTCATTACCTGTACATAATACTGCAACCACTATGGCAACTGAAAACAGAAGTCAAAACTGCTTGCATTACGGGAAAGACATGCATGCTTCCCTTGATGCCATTTTGCCACCATTTGTCAGCACACTATTAGAGTCTAATTTTGGATTATTAAGTCGTTGCACGGGCCACACACACCAGTGCACACCTTGCAAAAGTGCTTCTACAGCTCCAAACTCAACATGAGCCCTGAAAATGAGCAATGAGCATAGAGGCTGTGGCCAAGGAACACTCTCAATCTCCGGCCAAGGTCTAGGAGATCATCATTACCGTCTGCACTCAGTCAGGCTGTGTGTTGAGTTACAGCCTTTCGCAATCCTCTGAGGAAACCAGGGAATTAGGCACCAGCTTTCCTCAAGAACAGGACAGTCCAAATATACAGTGTCAACATTCCTCCAAGCCCTCATTATATTTTCATTGGAGGGACAGGACAAGACGCAGACATGGGATTAATAGGTGCTGGTCTGATGGAAGATGAGTGGAAGTGATTTTTTTTCTTTTTTTTTTTGGGGGGGGGGGGGGGGGGTGTATTCTTGTGGGTTAAATAGCTGCCGAGACAACATTAACTTTACCAGAAATTCCTCTTATGGAATTGACTTAATACTCCCAAAGCAATTCAGTCCACAGCTAGTAATAGCAATACTTTTCCTTTACAGTTTGGAGTGAGTGGGATGGAGTGCAGCACATGCAGAGCTTATCTTTTGTTGAAATTACACAAGAGAAGCCCATTTAACTGCTGCATTTTATTGCAGACTTTGACCTGAGAACGACATTTTTTCCAGGCAAATCCAAACACTAAACACCTGCAGATATGCACAAAGCATGCAGGCTGTGGCTGCCATCATTCAAACATTAGTATGTGATCTTTGGCTGTGTTCCTGCTTGGTCTGCTTCGTGCCATTCAAACAGTCGCACATCTATATTCTGCATCTGGGTGGTCCTGGTCGAGTTATTATAACGTTACTATTTTTCCTCCATGCTGTAAGTCAAGATTAGACTGTGCATGGCACAAAGCTTAGGCTTGGCTCAGACACGGATTAAAGGAGTCAAAATGCAAAATGCTGGCAAAAGCCTTTTTAAACGTATGGATTTCACATCTATGACAAATCCAAGACAAGTCCTGTGCAATCTCTGACAACATGATATTGGCCAACCAAGTCCAGAAAATTAGATTTAATGCTGCCTGTTGAAACAATCTCAGTTCTTATGTAACTTGTGGTTGTCACTTTAATGAGGTTTCATACTTTGTCCTCTAGTGTTTCCTCATCCGCCTCATGTCAAGCATACACTTGTACAGTGCAGACACTGGAGCGATCAAACAAGCCGTTCAGTGCTTTTATTCCTCTCAAAGACTAGAAGCTAAAAGGTTTATGTTTAGCTCCACATTTAACACAAAGGGTTCCATTAATCTTTTTTTTTCTAAAGGGTCCTTTTATAAGAAACACCAGTGTTTCTCTCAGTAACACCTTTGGACATGTGGCTGTTTGCTTCCACAGTTTGCATCTAGTCTCCTTGGCAAAAAGGTTTTTACAAACCATGTGGAAAGGCTTATGGGGGACTACAATGTGATACTGATAATGTGATACCCATAGCAGTGAATGGCTGCTCCCCCAGCATTTTAGTATTAGCACCACTGAGCCTGGCTGTTGCATAGTTGGCTCGCTCGCCTGCAATGCGTCTGCTGTCTATTGAGTGTACTGAGGTGCAGCTTGGCAATTCTAGCTCTCCAGAGACACACTGGAAGGCATTTTTACTTAAAATAAACTGTGCGCCCACGTCCAGCCTCACAGCCCCGTCGGCCCCGCGCTGCCTGTCGGCTCGCCAGCCCTTCCCCATTAATCCACTGCAGCGTTCCATTTATGCAGAAACCATCCTACGGATGTGCCCAGGCAGGCGCTGGGGCATTTAAACCCTCTGCAACATGCTCATTCACTTAGACCCACACAAACACAGACACAGACACAAAGGAAGCATACAGTATATAAAGAGCACACACGAATAGTTTCCCCTGCGTGGCATATAGCTGTACGCTGCACCCGCTGAACGGTATGCACCTCCATATAGGAAAAAGCTGAACCTATGAACTTGCAAGTGACAACCATCCCCTACCAATCATTTTTCCAATTCCACGATTGGCCTCTAACCTTGAGGTCAACAAGGGCAGATAAGCTGGCCTGGATACAGTTACATATACAGTAAATCTTTTTAGAAGAAGTTGATAAGGGCGTGTTTTTCAGTAGCTCACACCATCAGCAAGAGGAAAACAAACAGTCGCTGTAGTAAAAAAAAAAAAAAAGTCAAGGGTTGGAGTATGTTTATCTGATATGCAAATTTACATCTAAGCACCACACGCGTGCACACACACACACACACAACCCCCACCCCCCTACACACAAACAGAGTTTCCTCTCAGCTCCCAGAAAACTATACTCAAGCATTTGGGGGCCAAAGCAAAGACTACAAATGTAAGCCAATAGGAACACACATTCTTGGCTGTACTCCCATGCTCCCAAAGAAATCTCACACTTCATTTGCATTACTTATATTTCACGGTGAGCTAACAGCACCAAGATATTTTCTTCTCAAGAGAGCATCTCTGATAAATCGCATCTAGATTTGTCTTAAATTGATGCAACTTTGTTTGGAAAGTTTTACAATCTCCAATGGACCCCTTATTTTGTTGTTAAAATGTCATGTTAAAGACAGTTTTTAAGGATCCGACAAAAAAAAAAAACACCTTTTCTCTCGTTTCCCCCGTTTTGTTTCTGTTTTATGTTATTATAATGTAATAACTTTGGGGCTGACAAACCAAACAGGAATAAAATAAATAATGGGTGTTAATTCTGCAGACCTGACCTGCACGTCTTATCTTACAGCTCCCTGCAAAATTTTTGCATGGAGAAGCTGGACTGGACTAAGAGTCCGATATTAACGCCAATGCACAGAATGACTGTACAAAAACTTTTCAGACACATGTTTGCTGAAAGTGAAAGGGTACAGCCTTGCAGAGCCATGTAGCTCGCTGTAACAGGCTAGCGTAGCTAGCGGTTAACTTTGAAACTCTCAATGAGTGTAAGCCGTTGCATAACTGTCTTCAGAAAGCTAACCGACGCTTGAGTTTAGCAACACAGAAAGGAAGAATCCCGAGATGAAAATACACCCTGACACAAGCGGGCTATAATTTAGCTAACGAGGCTGTAAATAACGAGCTATAAAGCGACAGTTGCTACAACAGTTGTAACAACAACGGGCTTAATGGTTGCGGACGCAACAAATTGACTTCTGCGGTAGGAGCACGGAAAACTTTAAAACTGTAAGGAAACTAGGACTTTCTCGAGCAGCTGAGTGACAGTAGGTTTTAATATAGGAATACGTACATAAATGATCACGGGAATTTGTAATACATACCGAGGAAAAAATGCACTGTGGTAAATGTCTACAACGTAGTAAAAAAAGTGTGAGAAAAATGCAAAAACACGAAGCCTGGCATTTTAGCTAAATACGAACACAGAAACAAAGACTAGGAGGCAACGGCAGCACATATCTCGACGCTTCGCTAACACACTTACCTGTTGTAGGTCCAAAAAAATCCGCAGTATTAGGAGGACCGTGTGGGAGTCAGGAGTCGGATGTGGGGTTTTGGGACTAAGTGAGGTCGTTGCATCAGCCCGTTTAAGTACTGAACTCGCTCAGGAATGCGGAACTGCTGCGTCAGACGTAAGCATGGATGAAAATAGGAGGACGACTGAGGCCCCGCCCATAGCAACAAGAAAACATACACAGACTGCGGAGAGGAAAGTTTCAGCCCGGGGGACACACGGAGAGAAAGAGATACGCACTCCCGGGTAAATACACGTCTGCCACGGCAATAAACGAGTCAATAAATAAAATTGTGACTGTAAACACACCGCACTCATCTTAGCTGCGGGTGTTTGGCACTGCCAACAACAAAAATATAGACTACCAGTCTAAGTAGTAAGTTATTTACAGCCTTTAATAAAAAGGTTATGTTGCAATGTGACAGTTTTTATCAACTATATCAGTACGTGCAGCGCTAACAAGTCACACACAAAAAGATTTTCATAGTCATTGTTAAATTAAGACAGGGGTTGTCAAACATAAGGCCCAGGGGGGCAGAGACTGCCTGTGCAAAGACTTCAGTCCCGCCTACTGGATGGCTTTGAACAACGTGAAAGAGATCACAAACTTCGGACCTTTAACTTTATTTTAGTACGTTTTACAGCTTTTCCCATTAATAACGACCCCACCCATGGCCATTCAGACTGGCCTGAGTAATTAAGCAATATAATTACTAGATATAATAATAGAATAATACAATTAAAAGGTAAAGTTAGATTTTTATAGCACCATCTGCTTTTTTTTGGAAATTAACAAAAAAACAACAACACATTTTTATATAATTACAGGGCAGTCTGGTCAAATTACAGAACCTTCTATCTTTCATTTATTTCTTATATTTTAAGTCCATATAGTTGTGCTGACAGATGTACTGCAGGAGCATTTCTTTTTCAGGTAGAAAACTGTAACCTGCTGTTAAAATCACACTTGTTTTTCTCATATTAGGATATCTTAAGGATTCCATTTGCATGTCTGTGAAGGTTCTCAGTCATCCAGGTCATGGTAATCTAAGAAACTTGATTGGCCTTCTTCAAGTTTCTTGAAGAGGTTTCACCTCTCATCCGAGAAGCTTCTTCCGTTCTAAGATCTTTAGATTCAATTTGTGTTTACTCTGACAGAACGTGAGTTTCACTAGTCTGGCCCACTTAAGATCAAAGTATGTGGCCCACAATGTAAAATCAGTTTGACATCCCTGATTTAAGACATTTTTAGAGGCCCAAAGATATGAAAGCAATTCATGCATGGTTTAATTATGACTTACCAGTTTAGTGCATATGAAAATGTATTGATTTGTGACCATTAAGGCCTCTAACATTCCCCTTTCCTTCTGTTGTTTTTCATTTGAATATAAATAAGATATAAACTACTGTGCAAAAATCTTGAAGGAGCTCCCATTTCTTTATATTTTTCTGGGAAAACAGCACATATGTGCACTGTTTTATTGAAACACACAAATATAAATGGAAATGCACTTTAAAAGGCAAAAACTGAAATTGAGTTTGTGCAATTCTAACAAGAGTGAAACACAATATTCATATTTTATTCAGCACAGTCTGAACTTTTGACTGACAGACCTGCCCTGTGATTTATAGATGGCTGTAGACGCTCACTGTTGCACCTCTCTCCTGACCTCTTCAACACACGTCAACAATGATTTGATCCAAAGACGTCAAATTTGGATTTATCAGTCCATAAGACGTATTGCCACTGATTCTCAGTCTTGTGTAATTTGACATACCTCAGCCTTTCCTTCCTGTTTCGTATCTCTTAGATTATATGATTGCACTTGATGAATGAAAATAAAAATGACTACAAAAAATATGAGCATTAACTAGTATTCACAAGAAAGAGGAAGGAAAAAACTTAAACGTAGTAATTAAAGTAATCTTTCTAATCTTGTGGGAGCACTTATTTAACCTGGGCATTCCTACGTGGCGCATATACACTGCTTGCATGTACTAATATCTTTATTAAAGTGATATTACTGCTGAGTAGATCACATAAGCCTGCAGTGTTTTTGCAGAAGTGTTAAGAATTGACTGAGCATAGATTTAAAAATATTTTTATGCAAATCCCTGGAAAAACCTAGTCTGAGCATAGCCTCACAAAGGGAATGCTGACATTGGAGTTCTGCAGCCTACAAACAAAGAACCAAACAAAAAAAAGTCTCAATTGAACATCTGGAGATTAAATGTTTTTGAACTCTTCCACTGAAAACTAAGATCTCATGTTTGCTGTGGAGAATGAAAGTGGAAAGTTTGTGCCAACCTCATATCTGATTTTAACGTGCATGTTAATGAGCAGAATCTCTGACTTCACTTTTAGTTTGTAAATAGGCTTCTTTAGGCTCTGTCATATGGAAACTTGAAGCCTGTATTGCGTATGATCTACCTATTCAATAAAGTACACTACTTACAGAGGACACATACATATTTTTAGGGGATTTATGTTTTTTAAGGGAAAAACTATAGTACAGCAGTATAATTCAGGGGATATTTAAGGTAATTCCTGTTGTTTTCAATTTAATCTGACAACTTGCTTTTCAGTTGTCAAGTTTCTACTTTAGTTTCCTTGTTGTGTCATAAACAAAACTACATCTGAAGGTGTTTTTTGGAGAGTTGGCACCACAGTTTCACTGCACTTCTTTCACCTTGTTTTTCACCCTTTACCCTTTTGGCTCTCAAAGGTACAGCTGCAGCTGCAGCATACCTTTTCTTAGAAAAGTTCAACACGAAGGTAAAAAAAAATGTGGTTAAGGAAGTTTGTTGCACAAATAATACAGTCGGTCCTGCAGGGTATTTGCACAATAGCTACCCTGAAAGACCATTTTTGTTTTCTTTATTCATTCCTGTGAACAATCGTGAACAAAATTGTGCTGAAATATTTCTAAAGGTGGTTCCAGAAAGTTCTGAAAGCCTCATCCTAATGCTTCCCTCTACTGTGGGCAACAGAAACTACATGTAACTGGACATTTCTACTTATAGGGACGTGCAGTTATCGTTTTAAAATGCTACAAACAAACTGTTGCCACTACAAGGAGTTGCTCTTTGCCCTCTTTCACTTTATAGCAGTGTTGAGTTATGCATCTCCTTTTATATATTGCAGATACAGCTGAGAAGTTGTGCCACAATTTGAAAATGGATGTAAACAGCGCTGTCACCCCCAAACACTGCTATTGTTTTCTTGTAAATCTTCAAACTGCTTTAAAAGCACCTTATCTTAACACACCAAGCCATCCTCATTGTCTCTTATTGCGTGTCATGTTTTTATCTTCAACATCAGCTTAGGCTCAGTTTTGGTTTTGCACGATGCCAGCTCAACTGTTCGACCTATAAAAAGCGGCTGAGTTATTGGAGGCTCACCAAAATGCCCCGCTCTGTTCCTTTTTTTAGATTCTAATTTGGTTCTCTGCTGTGATTTATGCCTCGCATCTGACGGCAGGTCGGGGCCGACTGTGCGTCAGAGTCGCTCTTAACGCAGATGACAAATTTTTAGGGGAGACATGTGGAGTTAATAAAGCAGAACTGAGTCCATGACCAGACGGATTATTATAAAACACGAGGGTCCTGGACGTCTGTGGTTAAAACAGAGGTAGCACTCCCTTTGCAGGTGTAGGCTTTCAGCTGGGTTCCTTTGTGCCTGCAGGGAGGCAGCCAGAAATGTCACTCACTACATGAACACACATGGTGCACATTTGACATTCGAAGACAGAGCCGTTACTCACGAAAACAATGAGCCTTGATAATGAAACTAAGAAAATAACACAGCGTGGTATACAGGCAAGTGTGTAGAGCACGTTAGTTAAAGGAAAAAGATCTTTAGTGAGTGTGTAACAGTGCACAGGAATGACCAAAAAGGGTGCTGGTAAAGAAAATCCAGGTCTGTCTCAGGATGTGTAAACCACAAAGTTTCTAAAGCTACTTTCCTGTTTAAACCTTTGCAATCGTACCTCAACGCCTGCCTATAAAGAGCTTTATTATTTGTCTGCTGCAATCCTGCTTTGCATTAAAGCACAAGCTCGGGTGCACTTTTGAGCAGCTGCCACCCTGATTAATGGAGAGTGAGTGGAGTTTGTGGTTTTGCTGCTCTGCCAAACTCGTGCAGAGTTCATAATACGTGGGTGTCAGAAGTCAAGGTAAAGCAAAACCAAATATTTTTTGCCAAAAGCAAGTAAACATTTTTATTTATTTTTTCTGTCTTTCTAATCATTTGGTACATTTCCAAGTCTTCATCACATTCTAAAATTGATAAACAAGTTCAGTCACACTTCTTTATCTTTTCCAAACCCTTGGCCTGAATAAATTCCGTAGGTTAAATGTTTTGCTGTAATATTATCCAACAGCACATCTTTGGGAAATACCCAGTGAACCAGACACCTCCAGACACAAAATCTGACTCATTAACCTCCACGCTGCAGACACTAAATGTTATTTTTAACACTACTCCATTTGATTTCCTTCCTTCCTTTCTTCTTCTTTCCCAAGAATCTCAGACAGTTGTAGACTAAATCATAACGTGTCTATTAATTGTGCGAAGACTCACACGACAGCTCAGGTTATTTAAAACTTTATCACAGATGTCCTGAGTTTTGCCAGCCTTTGGAAATACTGTGTTACTACAGAATGACATTTCCCATTTTCTGACAGCACCGGAGCAAATGGAAATTCTTGTTTTGTCACAGTTTATTCAGCGAGCGTCACATTGTTCATACTTTGACTCTTGTGGCGACATGCCAACATTTAGGAGTACACTAGCTGAAGCATTTACAATGCAGCAGCAGGTGTAACACACAGAAATGCTTACATGTGGTGCTTTAGCAGACTCCATTCACAGAAATCAAGCCAACTACACACTTCATCTCTCTTTCACAACAGACTCATCTATCATAACACTACTCTTCCTCCCATATCATGCTGCATCAAATCCTACAAGAAGCACATTTTTCCCTTCCTGTAACAATCCAAATTTTTGTATGTGTGGCAACTTATTCGTTTGGTACTCAAGAAAAGAACAGGTCAGCCATTTCAACATAAACTCCTGAATCAGCACAAGATCTTTCTGATGTAATACTGAAAGTGCCATCTTGCAGTTGGAAGGAGACGGTGAGTTCACGCACGTACCAGCACCATTGTTGGCAGCGTTACCCATATCAGGTGACCTAACCTTTCCCAAAAAGCACATGACATTGATTTATCCCTGCAAATATAGCACTTCCTCGGGAATATGACGGCAAGCAGGAAACAGATTGGTAAGAAGGTATGTGAGATAACAGAGCTGGAAACGTTGAGCGACGTGATGAATGACAGAAAGATGGAAATCTGGAACCGAGGCAAGCGATGTGAGACATACTACAGGGGGCTGATATCGCTGGAAATAAGTCCAACCTGAAAGCCTTCGAGCTTCTTCATGTTTCGCTCAATTCATTTAAGTTCAACTATAAACACAGACACACAGAAACATATATAAATACCACATGGCCACATAAAAAAAACAAGGCTTCCACAAATCTGTTCAAATCTTTAAAAGAAAAGATTTGAAAGTGGAGACTTTGTCTAAGCAATATAAGTGGAAAGTAGCAGCTAACCAGCCTGCAGCTGAGCTGAAAAATGTGCACAGATGTTGGATTAAGTCTTTATAAAGCTGTTAACATGCAAACATTTGATTATTATCAAATCCCAAATGCAGTATATTAAAAACAAACCACATGCCTGCAGGCTCTTTTACACAGGAAACACTCAAACAAGTCAGAGTAAGGCAGAGGTGTGAATAATATATTTAGCTGTACACTCAGGTGGGAGTTTTTTGTTTATGCTTGCCACCTAGATATAGGGACAGTTTAAGATTACGTGTTTGACGGTAAGGTTATTGAACTTGAGCTTAAGGATTAAGCTTTTCTCGCATTTACAGGTGATGCAAGAGGAGACTGAATCTGCCTGAACACGCCCACCTCTTCTCCAACGGGAGAAGCACGCATATGAACTTGAGGAACATCCCATTCTTAATTAAAAGGCTTTAATATGATGTCAACCCACCCTTTGCAGCTATAACAGCTTCAACTCTTCTGGGAAGGCTTACCACAAGGTTTAGGAGTGTTTATGGGAATTTTTGACTATTCTTATGGGAAGTGCATTTGTGAGGTCAGACACTGATGTTGGACAGGAAGGCCTGGCTAACATCTCTGTTCTAGCTCATCCCAAAGTTGGGCTGAATGTGCATGCCAGTCAAGTTTTTCAACACCAGACTTGATCATCTATGTCTTTATGGACCTTGCTTTGTGCACTGGTGCACAGTCATATTGGAACAGGAAGGAGACTTTCCCAAACTCATAAAGCTAGGACCATGAAGTTGTCTAAAATTTCTTGGTATGCTGAAGAGTTGACCCCTTAGTTAAGGGTCAAGTGCAACTTCTAAAAAGAATAAAAACACAACATAATCCCCCCCCCTCTACCAAACTTTCCACTTGCCGTCATTTCCAATTGCTTCCACTTTGTTATAATAACACTAACAGTTGACTATGGAATATTCAGTAGTGAGGAAATTTCACAATTAGACTTGGTGCACAGGTGGCATCCTATCACGGCACCACACTGGAATTCACTGACCTCCTAAGACCGACCCATTCTTAGACAAATGTTTGTAGAAGCAGTCTGCATGCCTGAGTGCTTGATTTTAAACACATGTGGCCATGGAAGTGATTGAAACCCCTGAATTCAATGATTTGGATGCATGAATTAAGGGGGTTGGATTTTATGCTACATTTAAATGTCTCTAATGTGATCATTGTGGCTGCTGTATAGACTGAGATTTTACACAAAATCAAGCAGTTTATAAAATATATTATGGGTTTATGAATGTGCTGCAGATAAATAGGCACCTTTGATCAGATTAAGTGTTATAATACTACTGCTAATGTCTGTTTAAGTGCTCATCCAGGTCATGGTAGTCTAAGGAGCTTGGATAGAAAGCAACTGCACTTCTTCAAGTTTCTTAAAGATGTTTCACCTCTTATTCAAGAGGCTTCATCGGTTCTAAAACCAAAAGACGGACAGTCCTTTAAGTTGCTCTTTGACTCACTATTAATCATGTGCCTTATCACATGAACCAAAGTGTAAAAAAGGCGTGGTTCGTTATCAGCAGAGGTTTCGGGTGAAACTACTGTCTCACCCCATCAAATGTAAAAATGTATTCAAGAAACTTAAAGAAGTCTTTCTGTCCAAGCTCCCAAGATTGCTGCTTGTACAACATACAGTATGCTACATGATGCATCAGTAATAAATATCCAATAAACAACATATAACAATGAAAGGGCTCATTTCTGTGCTTGCATTTGATGCTTAAAAAAACTGTTGTTGTTGCAAACATATTTTAATGCTTGCAGCGTCACCACTTCTCATTCTGATGACGTTGCTACTTTTTCTTAGCTCAAGTTAGAGAGCAAAAAACCACTTCTTTCACTTAGCAATCCCTGGCCTCAATCCCACTCTTAAAATAAAAACTCCTACCGCTCACATTTCACACACAAAGTTTGGTCGTGAACAACTCTGGCTCTCTGATATGGTACAACTGTGAAACAGGCTTCGGGAGGTGAGAAGCATCACGCTGCTGGACACACATAGTTTGATGGAACAAGTGGAGTGGACGGAGTGAGTGAGTCACGAAGCATCAGAGCTGTTGACGGGCCCATCCGTCAGCGCTCTGAAATAGCCATGCGCCAGGACATCACACGCACACAGTTGATATATAAAAAGAAGAACAAGAAGTTTAGTCGTGAGATAAATGGTGAAGAAAAGCACACAGGACCCTCAGAAACACTGAACTGAAGTTTTGTCTAATATCTGCAAAGGTGAATGTTGCTGGCACTTCCAAATGAATTAGACTGGTTTATGCACCATTAAAAAAGCGGAACCAGCCACAAACAATTCATCAGCAGCAGATCAGGCATGTCCATATTCAAGGCAAAGCTTGAAATGTACATTATTTCTTGAGAAATGACCTCAGTTTATTGCAGTGTTTGTGCTTAAATGCATCACTGTTGCAAATAAACATTCAGAAAATATCTTAAAAATAAAATAACTCATCCTTAATGCCATGTCAGTCAGTTTCACAGTGCCAATATGTGGACTTTGTCTACATTTGTCTAAGTCTCGTATACAGTGCAACTGGAATGTATTGACAGTGCTTCACTTGTTCCACATTTTGTCCTGTTACGGCCTTTTTCCAAAGTGGATGCAATTATTTTTTCACCTCAAAATTCTACACTACACCCCATAATTTATTAATTTATTAACAACAGAAGACAAAAATATAACGTGTATACAAATATTAACAGCCTTTGCTTCATTGCTGCAGAAGTTTTTCTGTACTCTTCCCCAGATCTGTGCCTTGGTATAATCTTGTCTCGGAGGTGTACAGACAATTCCTTGGACTTCACGGCTTCATTTGTGCTCTGACATTCATTTTCAGCTGTAGGAGGACCTTATATAGACAAGCACGTACCTTTCCAAAGCATGTCCAATCAACTGAATTTACCACATGTGGACTCCAATCACGGTGTAGAAACATCTAAAAGATCATTGGTGGAAACAGGGGGCACCTGAGCACAATTTTAAGTGTTATGGCAAAGGCTGTGAATACTTCTGTACATTTATTTTTAATAAATTTGCGAGAATTTCAAGCGAATATCGAGAGTAGAATTTTGAGGTGAAAAATGAATTGGATCCATTTTAAATAAGGCTGCAACATGACAAAATGTGAAACAAGTGAAGCACCGCGAATACTTTTGAGATGTGCTGCACTCTCACATCCACACCTGTGGCCTGCTTAGATTTACCAGTCAACCAAATATGCATGCTGTAAACCGAGTCCCTTCAAGTCCACAAATACCCTAGCAGATACACTAAAACTGAGCTATGTTGATTACAGTAAGAGGACTTAAATAAAGGATAGTTTTTATATATCAGGCAGATCGCATGCTTTCCTAAGTATCACTGATAACTTCTAAAGATGAACAACTCGATTTGGTTAGGTCTGTTTGTGCAAACGTAACAACTGAGGTATTCAAAGGGGGAAGTGAAAGCCCTGCAGCCCTCATTACATGACAAGTTCTCTGCTCTGCTGTTGCTCTCGCTGTAGCCACCCCTACTGATGAAAAGAAGAACTGCACCGTTCACTGTTAAGGCATGACATGCAAGCCGTGTGCTTTGTTGCAAAGGACTTTGTGTTATGAGTAAAAAAGGATAAAAAGTAATCCTCTGGGATGAACATGCTTACTGCAAGCTTGAAACACTATCTTCTCCTTGAAGGACAAACCCCAGCAGGTTTATCCCTCATTAAACCCTTCGTTTGCTGTTCCGAGAAATGCCTCAGCACCTCTAAATTACCGACTGCACCGCTTATCGTCAGTCACGTGACCACCCGCTCCTTAATTGATGAGAAACTTGGTCTTTAATGAGGCTCGCGCTCTCCTCTGGATTGTTTCTTCTCCAGCTCCGAAATTTAACACCCGTTGCTATGGATACAAAACAACTGCAACTACCCAAATATGGTCAAAGGAACTGAAACGAAACGGCAATCGCGTGCTGACGTCACGCACAGCACGCATTGCGCTGCCGTGTGTGCGCTCGGATTCCCTTGGCCGTGACAATAGTGGAGCAGAGAGAAGGCTGTGAATAAATAATTAACCTGCTGTTTGCGCTGCTTCCCACTCAATTCAAACACGTCTCCGTCCACGACGCGTCTCCTTTATGTAATCCCGAAGCCAGAAATAGGCGCAATGCCGTCTTTATGGATTGATACTGAGACGAGAACATCATTAATACCACCCTTAAATTTAGGATTTTTCTTCTTCTGACGTTTTAGTGAGTGTTTGGTAGGTCAGATTCATATTTAAACTGGGTTTAAAGCAGTTTTATTACAGATGAAGTTTGCATTGAAGGTGTTCAGCTGTTCTTCGTCCCCCTCCCACCACATTTCTAAGGCATCTCATGGTTTCTTCATCTGCTGAGGAACTTCATGTAAAGTCACCAACTAAGCAAGGCTGTGGTGCCGACTATCTATTCATATAAATGCTCCTAAATCAATAACAACAGCAGCACAGCATTAATTGCAGTTGTGGTATTTTATTTCCAGCATATTTTATCAATATCTAGTTTCTAGTTTTCTTTTGTTTCTGATTTTGTTTGTTTGTTGTTGATTTTTTTGCATCTCTATGTTTTCATAAGTAAAAAAATAAACTATGTCATAAAATACATCTCAATAAAATACATGGCATGATCTTGTTTTTCATGGAAAACAAATGTAAAAGGAAATGTCAGTTCAGGTCTGGAGGCGGGGGGAGGGGGGGCACCTTACAGCAAGATGTTACACTTACATATTAGTATCCTTCTATAATTCACTTGTTACATCACAGCTTTGTCAAAAACAGTGTTACACATATATTAAGCTACTCAGCAGGATCTCGTTTCAGATCACACGCAGAGCTTTTTTTTTTAACAACACAATACAATCTCTCCTTGGATTACAGATGACTTGTATTTGCATGCATTTTACTAGCACAAGGTCTCATCTCAGACAACTGCAGCAACAGCATGGAAGAACTCAACCGTGTTTACAGTCACAGAAAAACACTGCGTCTACACAATCTCTGATTTTCAGGTATATGCACGACATCGAAACTCACACTACAAAAGGTTATTTGAGAGCGACTGGAGCTTGCTGGCTGGTTAGAATACAGTATTGTTGCATAACTTCTTTGCATTCACAAGGCCAGGAGTGTGGGCGAGTTAAGACTATCTTTCATTAACTCGGATGCACCGAGGCTGCCTTTGAGGCACTCGGAACCGTCAGCCAGGGAATCAATCTCGGAGTGATTGAAGGAAAACACTGTGCGGTAATTGCTACAAGTGGGACTGGAAGACATGACTGGGGTGCTCAGAGACTCAAGGTCGCTTGCCACGGACTTGTACAGGGTTTCCCAGTCTGAGAGGCAGAAGGGCCCACTCAGGTCAGTACTCTGTAGTATGTCAGGGACAGATGCGGCCGTCTCGGGCGTCACTTCCATCTGTATGCTGGGCACCAAGTCATCCAAGTCATCTCCTTTCAGTTCCTCCAGAGCCTCCTCTTCTGCGCTGGAACACAAAAGGATGTTGGAGTTTCCCAAGATGGCTGCAGCAGGGATGCAAGGGACACTGCTCATGTCTTGACCAATATGGGCTTCTCCAGCTGTGCTGCTCTCTGGGGTTTTTCCATTCTCTAACATGGAAAGCAGCTGCGGGGAGTCCGGTGGATCCTGCAGCATTGTGTCAACATCATCTTCCTTATCATCCCCCTCATCATCATCACCATTGCCGTCATCATCTGAGGAGAGTTTGCAGGACGGTTGGTGAGAAGCTAAGACATGCTCTAGTCTCTCTTTCTCCTTTAGCAGGTTGGCAATCTCTGTCTCCAGGGTGGACTTTTCTTCTTCTAAAGTATCAGTTTCCTGAGGGAAAGAGGGAGAAAGAGAAAAGAAAAGAGCATGAGCAAAGCACAAAAAAAACCCTAAACAAAACAAAAAAAACCTATGTGGCTCTACCGCTCTGCTTCGCTGTTGTGAACTGAGACATTATTCATCTTTGGAAGTATGCAAAGTATTCTGTGAGAATGAATCCTCTATAATGATTCAACAAAGCATTACTTACAGCTTGAAGGGTCTCTATCAGCTCCCTCCGCCTGTTACGACACTTGGCTGCCGCAATTTTGTTCCTCTCCCTCCTGATCCTCCTCCTTTCCTCCTCCTCTTTGGAAGGCTAAAATCAATCAGAAATAGCCCATTAATTTAAACGCTCATCCCACTAGGTCTTGCCATGTCGGCAGTTGGCTCTTAAACACCGTTTCTTGTGCCAAAGTGCAGAGAGAGAAAATCTCCTATGCAGTGAATGCTGATGTGGTCGGTGAAGATTCTCAGTTCAGGCGTTAAAATGCTGCACCACTGGCACGGTCTAGCCAGTCACGTGAACGCGCATTGCATGCAATTTCCTATCCCGCACATAAACAAGGCTGAGCTCGTTACCCCCGCCAAAGTAACCGCTCTGCACCAATTAAACATGATCAAATCGGCTTATGACTGACTCCCCGCAGCAAAATATTCAGATCAATCCGCTAACACTTTATTTCCCCACGACAGGGAAAGAAAAAAAGCAGTTAATTGCGTCCCGTCCCGCTAAAATATCGCGATATCTCAGTTTTCACATTAAGCTTAATGAGTGGAAACGAGGTGGTTGGGGATGGTGTGGGGATCGGGGCAGAGTGCTCTTTTGCTCGCTGTACTGACTGATTGATTGACTGGTGGTTGATTGACACATCAGCATCACCGCCCACCCCTCTCTTCTCTTTACCTGTTCTTTCGGCCCTTTCCTGTTGCTGGCTCTCGCCTTGTTTGCACCTGGCCGGGAAGACGACTGGGTCGCTGCATGAGTTTTGGGCTTTGCACGGCAGGGCGACGGAGAGGCAGATGTGATAACTGTAGGCTGCACAATCCACTTTAGTTCTGGCGATGTTGAGATTGCAGTCACAGTCGGAACAAAGGAGGCTGCTGCACTGGTCTCAGTATCCTGGAAAAACCCACACCAGACAGACATGCATATGCATGCAGTAAAATACTAATTTAGCGTATCTGACGAATGGGTGACCACGTTATTGGCTGACCTTTAGCAATGTTTAAATGTTACATCAATCATTTGTCCAAGGAATGTCAAAGAAGACAAAAAAAATCTGCTCTCTGTAAACACCTCAGAACCAGCCTCGCATCCTCATCAGTTTTTATGATAGATTTAAAAAAAAAAGGTTGCAACGAAGACTGTGAAGCAGACAGCAGTACAAACAGTTTTATTTAAATAATAATATCATTGCGCTGTTTTTGCTTGTTTGTTTGTTGGGGTATTTTTTAGGGATTTTCTACAGAGATACGCATGTTTTTCTAGTCATTTTTCCAACACGGGATAGTAATCCTGCTAGGGGAAATGCAGTGCATGAAAAGGACTTCATAAAAATGTGAAGAATTTGAGGAATGCAGTTCTATCACCCGCATGCGTCAAACACAAGATTACGCTTTGTGATCAGGTTTTTGTGTGTGTAATGATGAGATCCGGCTCTACCTTGGTGCTGTCCACTGATGATGAAAGCGAATCAGGAGGATGCTGACTGCACCCAGGGGTGTCCCCGCCAGGCGATGCTGTGCTACAGCTGGACGATAAGTCGAACTCAGTGCTGGAGTCTGGATGCATGGTTTCATTAAAAAATAAAAATTCAAAATAAAATTAAATCACCGCATAAGAGACTGAACAGTCAGTCTGTGCTAGACAGAAAACGGATGTCCCGGACGCCTATATTCCATTTGCCAGGTTCATAACTGTGCACATAGTGGAGAGGCCCGCCTTTTATAGTGAGCTGGAATTTTATGAATGAAATCTGTGTGGTGAGACCGAACCATTTCACCGAGGGAGAAGTGACTGGAGAAAGGGGTTAGCAGATGGGGTTTTTTACAGTTCAACAATCAAATCACTGAAGTGCGTAAAAATCAACACTAACCCATTGTTTCATTTCAGCTTATTATCAGAACTCAAATGATTTTTTTTAAAAAGTGTGCACATAGAAAGTGGCACCCCTCCCTCCAAAAGGTGCCCACCGCCATGAATGATCTACGTCACTTCATGTATGCAGCATCTGCATCACAGGCTATATGTTCCCGTCATGCCCTCAGATGTTCTCGACATTTACCCTTTGTTTAATGCTTCTGGGCTTTCACGGTAACACGAGCTCTCAATGCTTTAGAAGGAAAGTGGAGGCAGTGTAATAGGCTTCATTAATAAATGGTTTTAAAATAGCCAGTGTGGTGCTTCCCCGATTCTTTCTCCTCCAAACTGTCCACATTAGAACAATGATTATGCACTAATGTTCCAACTTCTATTTATAGACACAAAATAAAATCCGGCATTAATTTAATTCTTTCACAAAGCTTCCAGCACACTGTCTGATTATTTATAAGCCGTCAAAATTAAGTGTCATTCACGTATCACATTGCCTTTCACCTGTCTCTACATATGAATAGAGCTCCAGCAACAGAACTGTCGCTGAAGCCAAGCAGCCAATCGCCGATGGACCGGTCGAGCCATATATGGTATTTCCGGGAGGAGAGGGGGGAGAGGGGGGGCGTGCTGTGGCACAAGGATAGCGCGCAGACGGACGCTGCCGGGCTGTGTGTGGCCCACTCACTCACTGCCGCAAAAAGAAAGTAAAACAAGCTCTCAGAGACTGACCCTATGTTGTACCTGATATCAGCGTCATCAGCTGCGCCAAGAATGCCCGCACAGGCGTCAGTTTGAGGATGCGAAGGATTTGACCCACCTTTCCATATAAGGGCGGCAATTAGGTGCAGCCGCAGATGTGCAAAACACACTCACGAGGGAATCGGAGAATTCAAGAAGGCCAGTGACTGATATAATTTCTAGACAGGAGCAACGTGACTTACTTTCTCACAGACTGTAATGCAGTTTATCGGCACCAATTAAAGCCCGGGCTTTAATTGATGTTCCCGCATAACCTAATTCTGCTCCCATAACAAGAACTTGCGGGCTGGATTGGGCTATATTTAGGTTTCATGTGACCTCACGAATCCACCCAAGTGAAAGGGATAAGCGCTGGATAGAGTGAGAGGCTCCCCCCCTGTTTGCTC
This sequence comes from Aulonocara sp. 'chitande type north' Nkhata Bay, assembly GCF_057382095.1. NCBI lineage: Eukaryota > Metazoa > Chordata > Actinopteri > Cichliformes > Cichlidae > Aulonocara > Aulonocara sp. 'chitande type north' Nkhata Bay. The sequence goes on from NC_141358.1 coordinate 10,066,816, forward strand.
TGTGCTCCCGGGTACTTCCCGGCAGTGGCAACCCCCCCGCCTTGGGCCCTATTTACCGGCACATCACTATTGGTGGTCGGCTTGAGCGGCCTGGGACAAAACGAAGTTCAAAGGTCGAACAATACTCACCTCTCAGCACATCTCTAACAGTTGTCTTCTTCAAAGCAACTTGAGCGTGAATGCGCAAAGACTGTGGAGTTTATTTTTAGATCCACTGGCATCCAAGTTCACGGTCATTTTAGTGAACTGTTCTCCTTTGAGGAGCCAAAGAGCAGCGATAAAAAATAAATAACTTCAGCTATTAGATAACCGGAGAGTTTAAATACTTTCAAAAGCAGCAATATAAAAAAATATTTTTTCTTTTAGAAATTGCATTTCTTTCTTTCTTTCTTTCTTTCTTTCTTTCTTTCTTTCTTTCTTTCTTTCTTTCTTTCTTTCTTTCTTCTTCTTCTTATTATTGTTATTATTATAATTTTATTTCGATTAAATTATCATTCCAACACGAAATAACACTAGCAAAAACCAGGTCACTCAAACAGTGCAGGTCAGCAACCTTCATGCCAACCACTCAAACAGAACTCAAACACCGCTCAAGGTAAACGGCTTGTTTGGTGTCCCGTTCCATTCCGTTGACCCGCAGACACCGAGGAAAGGGGAGGACTGTCAGAGACTTGAAAACACTCAGAGCTCTCACTCCGACGTCGTTTCCGGGAACGGCCCCTGACGTGTTCGTGTGCACGTTCCGTCTCCACAGGCGATGCCGAAAAAGTCGGTTTGGTGTTTCTCTGTTGATGTGGCTCCTCCTCATGATTACACACGATCTTCTTTGCTATGAAAAAATAAAAACTAAATGGACGTCACTGACGCGAAAGGGGCTGGGCGTCGCTATGACAACCAGGAATGTTCAACAAAACACTGGCGCGGGAAAGAAAGCGCAAAATCCTATAGCCTGAATTAGGGTCTTTTGACACAATGACACCTTTGTTTAGTCTTTATGGTTTGTTTAATGGGACGAGAGCACTTATGGCGCTTGTTTTGTGCTTGTTTGGTTAAAGAAGGGAATTCCCGGAAGACTCACGAGAGAGAGAAAAAAAAGAAGAAGAAAAGTATGAATTGTGTTTCATAAAACTCATAAAATGCTTTGCTCGTGTTTTTTTATGTGCATGAATGTATCGCCTTTATTAAGAATAAACCATGAACAAAACCACCAGCAAAATGTTGCTGACTTTGGTAATATTGCACGAAAGTCACGATGCCTGTTCCACAGACCTACTTCTCAAGTCAACACGATAATAAAAAAAAGTGCTGATGTCAGAGAATGAACAGTTATTAAACAGCAAATGCAGTCGCAATGTTGGCTCACCGTTAAGCCTGCATTTCATGAATTCGTTTCATAGCTTCTTACGTAAATCTTGAGGATTCCCTCTGCTAGTGGCTTTGGGGAAGACCTTTACAATTAACTGCCACCCCTCCCCGTCCCCTCCTTTGAGAAATGTAAACTGTCGTCGAGGAAACGTACACACAGAAAACCAGTTATCAGCTCGCTCTGCAGCTAAACACGCCCTGTTCTGGATTGCAGGCGAAAAGTACAAATAGTACCTGAGGGTGGAGAACATGTCACCCATGTCCTGACATGTAACGTTTATGTAGAGATATTTTAGACAATTCTATGAAACAATTCCATTGTAACTTACTGGATATAAACGCATGGGATTAAATAAGAAAAATACATGGATAAAATTAAGTATATAAGTAAATTAAAAGTCGGTTTAACAGACAGACCACAGAATCAAGTGAAAATCAATTACCCACCGTTTTCTCGCTTATTCTTATCTTTATTCAAATTATTCTTTGTACTTTGTGACCTACCTACACATACAAACATGGGCCTCCTGTGATTGTATGAATTGTCTTGCATTAAATGTGTAACAATTGATCAAATTAAACACTTTAAAAATAGTCGATAAGTGAGTCAGTGAGTGAAGTTAGCGAGTACTTAAATAACATGTTATTTATATACCACCTTTCAAGGTGAATATCACAAAGTGCTTAACTACAAGTTTGCACGATAAAATTGAGTTTCTATATTTCAAAAATACAAATAAAAAAGGAGGCGCACGGCTGGGGGAGGGGGTTAAAAAAACAGAAACAGATTTTTATTTTTTAATGTGTTTGTTTGGTACGTTTTGTTCAGCACAGACACATTTACATGTTTAATTGTGTCCCTGCTGTGTAGGACGCACTTTTCCTCACTGTTATCTCAGTTCTTCAAGTTTTCACAACAGCGTCTGTGTTTGTTGTTTTACATAACGTCATGCCGCTGTCCGCCACTCTCAAGGTGTATTTCCCATCAGGCCCCGCCTCCTTCACAGGATGCACCATATATGGATACCTACGTATCGGGGATCCCGCTCCGGAATATTCCATTTCTTGAAGACGAGTTTTAGAAATAAACATTTTAAATAGTCACTTATCACCTGTAAATGACTCATTCGTGACTCGTGCAAACAAAGTGTATTGAATTTAAATGGAGCGCGAGGAAAAGTCGGTGTTATTACGGCGTTGTTAAGTCAGTGTTTTGGTGTTTTTTTCCTTCCTGGTGTCGGGTGAACGGCACACCCCTCTCTACGTCAGCAGGCACACTATAAAAAAGGCCCAGCTCGGAGAGTTGGCAGTCTAACTTTGAGTAGCAGAACAGCGACTAAAGAGAACTGATCGGGAGCAGCGCTTGAAGAGTTTTCTCGCAAACCCACTAAAGGACTATCCTGACCTCAAGTTTACATTCGTCCTTAGTAGAGTTTGTCCGGATCTTCTTATTTGCTTACATTTTTTTCGAAAAAAAGGAACGATGATGTTCAATTTCAACGCGGATTGCGACTCTTCCTCTCGCTGCAGCACCGCTTCCCCGTCCGTGGACACTTTGGGATATTACCCGTCACCAGCGGGATCTTACTCCAGCATGGGATCTCCCCAGTCTCAGGTATGTCCGCTTAAACATTGTTAAATCTTTACAACACGCTATTTCAGCTCAGAAAGAACCTGTTGGAGATTTGAATGTTTACTAAATTAAACTGACAAAGCTTAAATTTGATGTTTTCAAATAATAATAATGTTAATAATGAAAAAGGCTGGCTGGAAATTAAGAAAAGCACCCATTGAGTTTTTAAATATATATATTAAAAAATAACTCTGACCTGCGCACCACACAGTGCAAGGCAAGCTTCATTCATCCACCTGGAAACTCCATAGAGAGAATGTAACGTCATAGCTGACATCATAAGGATATTTTTAAACCATCCAGCTTTTTATAGACCCTCCGTGCTTCATTCATAGACATCTTGCAATGCTGCCACCCCTCCTGATAATGTACCAAATGTCCTGACGATCTCCTTTTTTACTTCATTTCCTCCAGGATTTCACAGACCTGACAGCATCAAGTGCCTCCTTCATCCCCACAGTCACAGCCATTTCCACAAGCCCAGATCTTCAGTGGATGGTCCAGCCTGTGGTCTCCTCAGTGGCCCCTTCCCACGGAGCTCACCCTTACACCTCCAGTCCTAGCCCTGCATACTCAAGAGCAGTCATGAAATCTGCAATGTCCAGGGCTCACAACAAGAGAGGCAAAGTGGAACAGGTAATTATCATTCGTTCATGAAGTGTTATGTATATATATAGACTAAGATTATTAAAGAGCAGGGGTCCTAACTTTTACCTTCTATCATGTGCAGATGACACCTGAGGAAGAGGAGAAGAGAAGGATTCGCAGAGAGAGGAATAAGCAGGCAGCAGCAAAATGCCGCAACAGGAGGCGAGAGCTTACAGACACTCTGCAAGCTGTAAGTATCCCATCAGATTTACCATCACTCATTGAAACATGTTTATTGTCAGAGCTATAGCAGAGCTATCCAACAGCCAAGCTGATGCAACTTCCTCCATTTCTCTCTCTTACAGGAAACTGATATCCTGGAAGACCAGAAATCCAACCTGCAGAATGATATCGCCAACTTGCTGAAGGAGAAGGAGAGGCTTGAGTTCATTCTGGCTGCCCACCAGCCCATTTGCAAAATCCCCTCTGAGCTGGGCACAGACTTCCCCCTGACCTCCCTCTCTCCTACCCACTCCTGCCACTCCATTGCAGTGTCCACCCAGCCACAGATCACCGTCTCTCATACACCCGCTATCGCTTCCAGCCAGTTGACCTTCACCTCAACCTCCAACTCCATATTCTCCAGCGCCAGCGCCACCCTCTCCACAGCCACCGTCTCTAGCAGCACAGTCAAGATGTCAGACCTGGAGTCCTCTGTCCTGGAGGAGTCTCTGGATCTCCTGGCAAAGACGGAGATGGAGACGGCACGGTCTGTGCCAGAGGTCGACCTGTCCAGCTCCCTCTACACGGGTCAGGAGTGGGAGGCTCTTCACACCTCAGCTAATACCAATGACTTCGAGCCCCTGTGCACACCTGTAGTAACCTGCACCCCAGCCTGCACTACCTACACGTCTTCATTTGTATTCACCTTCCCAGAGGCAGAGACCGTCCCCACCTGCGGCGTCGCCCACAGGAGAGGAAGCAGCAGCAATGAGCAGTCCTCCGACTCCCTCAGCTCACCCACCCTGCTGGCCCTCTAAAAGACTGTACAAGAAACAATGATTCTTCCGATCAAAGCACACTTTCTTACGTAGATGTGCCGATCACAGGGCTATGGAACAGACTTATATTAAATTATTTATGATTTTTATCTGCCTTTATCTATACTTGCCTATAACACCAATGTAGCAAGTTTAAAAAACAAAAACAAAAAACCCCCTCCCCGCATGTTTCAACTAATACCATCTAGTCGTTATATGAGTTCGTATATGATTTATATGGTGCTAGATAACATAACTTGTTGTTTATCGATGTATGTTCAGAGCAATAGCTATTATTGATCCAGTTTGTTTTCTGGTTAATGGAATGTGAGAGTTAACATGTGAATTGTTTGTGAAATTTTAAAAAGAAAAAAACAAACAAAAAAGAAACACGTGCATTGTCTTAACCATGGTCTGAGTGGTCTATCCAAAGTTTTCTGTGAAAACATTAGTCCTTTTAATTTATTAAATTTATTTTTTTACACATAGAGGAATAGAGAAAGAGATAGTAAAGAAGAATGTTGTTTGTAAAATATGTAAATAAAAAGATAGTGATATTTCAATTCAATCATCTGTGCTGGCTGGGTGTGTTGCTTTCCTCTCACGATATCCACACACACACACATATATGTATTTACATATTTATTCAGTTCAAGTCAGGTGTATTCATCAGTCACCTCATGGGGCAAGCACTTTGCGACAGCGGGAAGGAAAAACTCTTTTTAACAGGAAGAAACCTCCCGCCGTGTTTAGGGGAAGAGAGGCAAAGGAAAAATAATTTTAGAAAAGATGAAAGAGAAGAGAAAAAGAGGGGAATATTCTCAGGAGTAGTAAATTAAAAGCATTTCCAGTAAAATGCTTTCAAAAATTATTAAAATAATGCTAAAATTAGCTTATATAAGGCATAGCCATCTTTTTTCCCTGTACCTCCACTTGCTCTATTTATTGTTCCGCCTGTTGCCAGGGTTAACTATGTCAGTGGCTCTTACGTCAGTGCGTTCTTTCCATTTTTTTAATCGTAAGCCGTGCGCGATGACGTTTGGACTTCCGTGCCCAAATATAGGGCTCTGCGAGGAGTCTGCTGCTCGCTGCCGCCTGCCAACAGAAAGTAACCGGGCAGCTCGGTCAGCGCTTTTCCCCCCCGCTAAAACAGATATACGCTCTCTTCTTTCGGCTTTTTCCCCTCTGCCGGTCTCAGGGAGAGCCGATTTAATCACCGACATCTGTGATAAAAAGATGAAAAAGGCTTGCTGCACACTGCTTTCGTAACCGATGCGACACGTTTCTCACGTCCAACCGTGCGCGCGCGCACACACGCAGACACAGACATACGCACGCGATCTGTAGTTGTGCAAGGGAACTCGCAGGAGGATCTGAAAGTGACGTTTTCAGCCACAATATACGGTGGTTTAATTAATTCTCGTGCATCAGAAGGTCCCCGATTAGCCAAAACATCACCTCCCACAGAACAAAAGACGTGCGAGTTACAGCATAATTCGAGGAAGGAAAAAAAAAGGAAAAAGAGGAGTCCTCAGAAATAATTCATAAAGGCACAGACAGCATTGTCGACCTATTAAATGAACTTCTGCATGAGCGATAAGGGTTTATTTTTATGCTGTGACTGTATGCTAAATGTGGATCTTGTTGAAGCACATCTGTGCCAACATGGATGCTGAAGTGACAGCATGACATCCAAATGCCATTTGTTAGTTAAAAAGGTCACCTGATGTGGAAGATCTAGAAATGAAATTTTCATATAATCTAGTATAATCTCCCCCAATCCTTACCCCCATAATTTGTGTATGCAGTATGAATTAAAACTGAAGGTCTGGGGGTGGGGGCATCTATTGCCTCTTGTTACGCAGGAGACCATGAAGGCAATAAATGCATCACTTATGCAGTAATCATTGATTATTTCAGATAAATCTCGGTGGTGTGTTTTGTGTGTGTGTTTTTTCCATTGGCATCTCTGCAGATGAATTATTCTGCTTTTATTGCTCCTCACTGTGTCATCAGACCTCTCCCAGCCTTCTCATCTTGTCTGCATGTCATTCTCTCACCTCATTTGCTCATTTCCCCTTGTACCACTATTTCATCATGTGCAGAATCATCAAAAGGCAGGTTGCCTAATGGCTTCACACAGGAAATGCGTGGTGTGTCTGTGTAAAAGACATGCTTGGTGGAAGACTACTGTCGCACAATAACCAACCAGCTCTGACGTTGGAGGCCTTCCAGTGTGGTCACACCCTTTTTTTTGTAAAGCCACACAAGATGTCAGCAGTTGTTGCTGCTCTGCTTCCTGGTTTCAGGGCCTGCTTTCAAATGAGGAACAAGTTTAATATCGCTCAAAGCACTGAAGTAGCAAAATATGGTGTTCTTTATGAGATTGGCTTTTATAGGGTTTCTTGCTTTGTCCTTGCAGTGCCGTTGCATAACAGCCTATTTCTCAGTATCTGTTTTCCTTTACTCTTCAGCAGTACCCCCCCCCCCCCCTCTTTTCCTCAATAAAGCTTCCGTGTGCGACCATGCAGCATCTAATAACTCTGTTTATTAATACCCCTTTTGCGGGCTCGGGGAGATGGGGTAGCTGCAGAAATAGCAGGTGCCTATTGCTTCTTTTAACATCAGCATCAACAGCAGTAAAATTAGACCACTGTGACGCCAACCTGCGTCGGTGCTGCAACCCAGGGGAGGAACCAGGCAGCATACGCCTGGTAGAAAGAGAGGAGGAGGAGGAGAAGGAGGAGGAAGGGAGACAATGATGAGGATGAGAGGATTGCAGGGAGGGAGACAGACAGAGATCCCTGCCTTGGTGTAATTGTGAGCACAGTGATGATGAAACAGCTGAGTTCGCCTACGTGCCACACTGACAACAGCTCAGCTTGGCTTGGCTTTGTATTCACAGAAAGCCATCCCCCTGATAGCTTTCTGCTGCTGAGAAGGGATGTGAAAGCTTTTAACAAACTACAAAACATCAGTCTGCCAGTCATGGCTAAGTAACAGAGCAAGAGCTGACTCAGAATAACACTTATAGTAATCAATGTTAAGCACACCCAGTTTTATCCAATTTTGCCCTGAAACAACTCTTTGTCTGAGTTATTGTGAGTTTGCCTGAGGCCCTTTTTTAATGATGAATTACTGCTGTGTGAATGTGTCTTCTCAGTATTTAGAAGTGATAAGGAGCATAACTCATAAAATAACAACAGCTAGTTAAAGGGTGTGTGCATTTGCGTCAGCAGGCTTGTTCTTTAAGGAAGTGTCTGTTCTTTGGAGTCAAATTAAATGAAATTTTGGAACCGTGCCCAGAGGTGACAAAACGGTTACAGTCAATCAGGTGTAAGATTTCAAAAGAAGCTCTCATCCTACTCCTTGAAATGTTTAATTCACAATCAATAAATAAATGTGCCCAGAAAGGGTTGGAATTAACAAACAGAAGCAAATAATTTTTTTTTCTGAACAAGCATGACTTTCACACTTCAAGAACAGCTGAAACTAGTTCAAATACAGGCTACTCATTATTGTTGGATGTAAAGTTTTGTGAATTTCATTTGTAGCCTAAGCTCCTCTGCGGCACAGAGGAGTGTGTGTGACTTGCTATTCTTAGAGGTTTTGACGCAATAAGATACAAAACTGGAGGGATTTCTCTATCCAATAATTACTGTTCACCTGCTGCCAGACTCCCCACTCAGCAGCGTGTCCTCTTCTTGTCTCATGGGATCAGTAACTAGGATGTTTCCCTGGAAACTGGACAGCTCTATCATATATAATTGGGTAATCCCTGAGCTGCTGACAGAAAAATAATAGCGTTTGGGATTTTCAAAAAGACCCAAGCCAACACTGAACGTAATATGTCTTTTTCATAATCTAGATCCAGCGATTACAGGATAGATCTGGATTATTAGTAACTGTAATGATAAAGGGATTTTAGTGACAATATTTAGATATCAATAAGCAGATTGTGGGGGGTTAAAAGACTTCTAACTATAAGACTGCTATTTATTCAGTGAAAGGAGTTAAAGTCCCTGATCGATCTATTGTGCTTCTCTCCACCTTGAACTGGCTTGTTTGCACAAGCCTTCCCACGCTCTGCCACTAACATTAGTCTCAGATATGTAGCCTCTCTGACCCACTAGGGGGCCCAGGTTAAAAATATTCTCTGGTCTGCAAAACACTAACACAAGGATTTTCTGAAAATGATAGCTCCCTCAAAGGAAAGTTGAGAGTTATTTTTGTAAATACAGCTGCTGCTGTGTGAGTTAAAGTGCGGGGTTCTTGTTGTTTACTGCACATCCCATATTTCCAGTCTTAATAGGAAACTGACCACCAGTCTACTGAGTGGTGTTAGTTGAACAGAGGGCTAACAGGGAGACAGAGGCAGCCATTCAGGTCACATCCTTTTGAGAGTCATAAAAGTCCAGAACAATTTTTGTCCTAATGACTGTTATTCATTGCTCTGTGAACTGCAGCTACAGCTCTGGGCTCTGCATATCTTATATTGTGATAGGATGCTTGAATAAATGAATAGTGTGAATAGTGATGATCTTTATAATGATATATTTAGCTTATTGTGCAAGGTCACCTTGTCTCCGTACCCAGGAAACTCCTTTTTTGGAGTTGGAGCACTCTACAGAGCGAACAATACACCTGATGTAAACACTCCATCCCACACAAGACCACTACCGGGGCAGGGGTAAAAAATTGCACTTTGTTCAGCAAAGTAATTTAAACTTAATGGCCAGATAAAATATAGTTGATTCATCCCAAAACTAGGGAAATGCCAGTGGTACAGCAGCCAAGGAATTAAAAAGAATGTGTAAAAATGACTTCAGTAAAGGAGAATAGCTCAGTTAAGCAGAAAAATGGAATTTAAATAAATAAAGGGGCCTAAAAAATAAATAAATAAATAAATAAATAAATAAATAAATAAATAAGCAGAAATGAAAAAGCAATGTGTAAAAATCTGATGATACAATAAGAATACCTGTTATAAAGATGAATAAGAATAAACCTTTAAAAAATATATGTATATTTAGCTAGCTATCTCACTAGATGATAGCATAGTGATGATACTAATGTCAGAGCAGGGGTGTGTTCTCCAGGGGGGCATCGGATGGCACCAGCTCCAACTGATGCCCCCCTACAAATGATTTGTGCCCCCTAAAATGAGGGCATTAGATAACATTACTGTTAATTTTATAATCCCCCAAATCAGTAGATATATAATTCTAAAGGTGCCATTCCACATAATGAGTACACTTACTTTAGTTACTTTAAAGCTTTAAGTAACTAGCTTAAAGCTTTAAAATTTAAACAATGAACCTGTGAACTATTAAGCTACTTGATTAGGATTTTAACGTTTAGTTTGCTTTTACTTAAATGAAAAGTCTAAATACTTTTTTCCACTTTGAAACAATTTTATCCAGTGCAAGATTATGTTTAAGTTAATAAATTGGATACAGGCATTCGTGAGAGCCTAAAAATCATGTTTTCTACACCAGTTTTCTACAATGCTTTTACTTCTGATGAAATATTCTGACTTATTAGTACCTCTGTGCCACGGTTCTTAAACAATCTTGGAAACACGCCTGTGTCACAGCGGTCATTTCCGTCTCATATGCAGTCTTTGGTTAAAACACACTGGAAAGCTTGAAGAACATTTCCTACAGATCCTTCCAAAAGGCTTAAAAAGAAAAGAAAAGAAACCAGGTAGATTTTCCTGTCATAAGTAGGAGTAAGCTGTTCTGCTATTACAGTAAACATGTTAACAGCCCGGTACAGAAATTGTTTTGGTTTTTCAAGCTAAGGTATCTCTTTTAACAAGACCTGTGTGGCTGGGGCAGAGCTAGAGAAATTTTCTTAGGGTGGCATGAGGGTGGCATGGAAATCAGAGGGGGTGGCAAAAGCAAAGCCATTTCTTTAGACACATACAGTAGTTACATTCTGTAATATGCATTATATATAAATGGTGAAAATACATCAAATGCAATAAGTATACACGTTTCATATAAACAATAACAATAACAAAGTCTATAACTTTCTTATTGGCTTTATCCCAAATCATTAAACATTTCAGTTCGATCTTATGTACTGTACAGCCAACATAATAAATAAGCATGTAGCTCAATAAGTATAAACTCCTGAAAGCTACACAACATTAGGTGGATCAGTTAGAAATGCAAGTCTAACTTCTCTTTGGCACTTTTTTGTTACATGCTTGAATTTACAGGTCAGAAATCTGTACTGTCAAACACTACTGACAACAGGAAATAAAGCCAGCTCAACACTATGGGTAACACATTTTTAATGCAAGGGTAACATTTTGCAATATATTAAGTTTTAGAATTTATATTCAATGTTAACTGTAGCTAGGGTAAAAGTGTTCATGCTATAAACAACACTGTCATATGCAAAACTATGGTTGCACTAGGGATGGCAAGGGATTATTTTAGGATGGCACATGCCACCACAGTAGATCTGCCCCTGCCTGTGTGGTTGCTTTATACAATTTATATAATCATCATGTTAAGGCAGGTCCTGAAGACCAGAACCAGACCACCAAAGGTTCTGTTGTAACCCAGTGAATGGCTCTGCAAAATGTGACAAGTGGAAAGAAGAAGGGTATAAATTTCATCGTTTTACTAACAACAGCCTTAACCTGTTAGACACAAAAATACGAAGAAAATAAACCAATAAATATTCGACATGTACATGTTTTTATTGTTAGTATTCCACTAAATAACAAGTAAATAATAAGTTCCCTTTTTTTTCTTTACAATTTTTTATGTTTTCACAGCAGGCGCACAGTAAAGTTTGACTGAAAGGTGAACGCTGACTAGGTTGCTGTCTGCTTTGAACCTCTCACGTCTCTGTAACTGTCGTCAGTAACTGAACTGAACTCTGTTGGTGCCTACATGAAAATTTTAAATGACAATATCTAGCAAATAACATGGTTTGCTACGTGGTTAGTTTTTTTTTTTCTCTTTCTTTTTTTCAATTGATCTGCGTGAACTTGACAAACAGTACAAAAGTCTGAGCTCCAGTTTTAGTGAGAAAGAACTGGTTTTAGCCAGGAAAACCCCTGCAACCTGATACAGTATGCTCCAAGAAGAAATTACGCACTTCACTTAAATGCTCCGTTTATGACCAATATACACAAAAAGTAAAGCTCTGAGCAGTTGGAGTTGTGATTAATTTAGGAAAACATTTAGCAAATAACTCAAGAGTTGTAGTCATTCCTCTGACACATTGTGACACACTTATATACAGTATGATTTAGTCCTTTAACATACAATATGTGCTTGTCACACCAAAGCACTAAAGCTCATTTACCATTTTGAGTATATCTTGTAAATTTCCCCATGCTTATCATTAATTCCCCCCCTCCAAGTGTTTCCTTATCTTTCCCTCTTCTTTATCTGTGGGGTTGATTATATTTGGTTTGTGAAATGCAAATATCTGATGTTTCAGCGTAACTGTGTGTAAAATGTACTGGACAATGCAACAAAGTGGCTTATTGTGTGCAGAGAGTTGAATATTGTGACAGTACAGGGTGGAAATGGAGAACAGTTGACTCTCTGCTGGAGAATCTACTTTTCTACTTCATGTAATGACGATGTGGAGCGTTATTATATGAAGTAGAAAAGATTCTGTAGTTGAGGGCTTCACTAAATAGAATATAGAAAGTGCTCCCCTGCCTGCCCAGTGAGTGGTACAGAAGGCAGTCAGGATTAGCTTACACATGATCAAAGGATGAAGAAATCCTCCTTCAGCTTTCACTGGCCAAAATTTTGATTCCTCTTCTGTTGCAGCTGCTGTCTGTTTGGTGTCCATGCCACCTGTCATTGATCGCTGCCTTTACACCAATTTAGAGTTTTTCACATATGCATGTACCAGTCCCTCCCTTTGTAGATGATACACTAGCAGATTTCTTAGGTGTTGGATGCTTTGTGGTAAGGGCTCTTTGTGACCTGAGCAGTTATTTTTACAACAGTTTAGTCATAGAAAAGTCTTGCTGTGATTCTTCTGGTAGTTTCTGTCAAGGTAGAGTCCTTGTAAGTATTTTAATTGCCTGAGTGCAAACCAGATCTGCAATGTCATGCCTACTGCAAATGCATCCTTCTCTTTGCACCAAAGTTATAAAAGTAAACCATAACTTAACAAAAGACTAAAACTAGGTGCAAAACTGTTTCAGCTACTTTAAAAATGTAATTTAAAGCTTACTCCGCCACTCCAATCAAAACAAAACAAAAAATATTTCTTAGAAAAACATTTTTTGCCACCCATAAATCAAAATTTCAACTCACTAACTCAAAACATCAATATCTTTAGTTTTAGATATAATAGATATGCTGGACAAAAGGTTTTAAACATGCGCTGCTGCGAGGCAGGACGAAAAGAGGAAGTACACAGAGAAGACAATTGCCTGGACAAAGTGTTTATATTTTTATATGCTTTATTCTTAATTCCATGAATATTGCTCTTAACCAGTTGGCAAGCCTGGATATAATATAATAAAATGACTGTAAAGGGACTAAGATAAACTAAAATGAACAAAAAATAAAACACTTGGACCTCACCCGAACTTCACGGACACAGGATCTGCAGTTGGAGTTCCACGTCCAGGCCAGCGGCGGCGCTGGAGTGCTAAGGGAGGCCGGTAGTGTGAGTTGGAAGTCGGTGTTAAGCTGGTTGGCTGGCACGGTCTGGTTGGTCGGTTGATGGTAGCCATGGCTCGAGTCGCTGCGCTACTGCTCTTACCGGTTCTTATTGAATCGGTATTATCAATTTCCTTCTTTTTACCGGTCAACACCAGAAAGTGTTTACGGGAGGAGATCCACAAAGACGTGCTAGTCACGGGGGAGTATGACATAAGCGAGCAGGCGAACACGAAAACTAATCTGAAGGTGAGCGCAGACCTGCTGGCTAGCTACCCTCACCATTACCAAGTTTGTTGTCGGGGCCGAAATGGCTTCAATCTGGTTTTTAATGACCCGATGCATCGCTTACAAGTGACTCTCGTGGCTATATATGTTAAATCGAGTAATTTCTGCTGCGAAAATGTCTACTGTTGTTAGCATTGTAGCTAGCCCAGGCCCAGAAAACCTCGGCTTCCTGGTTTTAGAAGCTAATTAGCCAGCTGGCTACAGTCAGTGCTCGCTAACACTCCCGTTCAGGTTAATTTGAGGGGTAATTTACTTTTTAAAAAAATTAGTTAAGATACCTTGACACTAGTGAGCACTCGCTGTAACACACAGTGCACGTATTTATATTAAAACATTGGAGAAACGACCCTGCCGGTGACTTCGTCTGGGCTCTGCTGCTGTTACACGTCAGTCTTAGGGTCCATTCAGCTGCCAAGCACAGCTTAGCCATATTAGCACATTAGCTTCCAACACGTCAGTGATGGTTTGTGTATTATTTAAATGAAGATCTTAAAAGATTTTCCTCACATCAAAGAAAATGACCGATATTTATACTGTTACAGATTGCACTGCGTCCTCACGAAGTTATTTTGTTTTTTTTACTCCCCTCATGTTCTAACAGCTGGCAGTTTAATGGCTTGCGTGGGGTGTTGCAGCCTTGCATTTTCAGACACATGTAAGGATGACAAGCAACCATCATCACAATCTCAGCCTATAACTATCTAGAAAACGACACAGTTGAAGTGTCTGAAATCCTCATGTTGGTGTCATAAAAATACCATTATTAGTGATAATACTGGTCAATGATTTAAAATTCCCACATTAAAGAGCAAAGTAATTCAGTATTGATTTAAATATTTCAGTTAATATTCTGCTGTTTCTTTGGCTCTTGACTGTTGTTTATTGCTTTTGTGTATCTTTGCAGATCACAGACTCCTCTGGCCACACTCTTTACTCCAAGGAAGATGCTTCAAAAGGAAAGTTTGCATTCACCACAGAGGACTATGACATGTTTGAGGTTTGCTTCGAGAGCAAATCACCCATGGGTAAGCATGCCAACCCCCCATGTGTGTTATGGACAGCTGCTGCTGTTCACACACACTTGGTTTTATGCCTTAGTCACTGTCAAATCTTCTGATTAACCATTTAACCCGCTGTCTTCATCCGCTATTACTTATTAGTTTTAGTAGATTTTGCAGTGATTTTGGGTTATATCGATAGATGGTCATGAAACTGAAAAGTGTAATTAATGAAAATGATTAATAAAATAAATGAATGCAAGTGATATTCCAGCCACTGTTGGCCTATAAGGTGGCTGGTGACAACAACTAGTGCTAAATGTTCAACATGACATAATGTACAACTGAAAGACTACATTTATTGATTCTTTACTATATGGCAGGGCTCGCAAAATCGCTAGCCCGACGTCCCAGAGCTAGCGATATCTCTGGTCGGGCGACCAAAATCTATCTCAGCCCCGCCCGTCGGGTTATCATATAGCCCGACGGGCGGGGCTGAGATAGATTTTGGTCGCCCGACCAGAGATATCGCTAGCTCTGGGACGTCGGGCTAGCGATTTTGCGAGCCCTGTATGGGGATTTCTACATTTCAGATAGGGGGAAGAAATAAGAAAGGCCAAAATTATCATCATCACATCAAGCCAATGTTTCAAAATCAGGGCATCGCTACAAATACATCAATTATCTATACGTTTTATGTATTGATTCCTATTTGCACTGTGACTGTTAAAGTTTTACAATGCTTGTCTTTCCTGGTGTGTAAGTTAGTGATTTTTAGTTCAAGCTTCACAAAGTGCTGTAAAAGAATACACTGTATTCTTTTACAGCACTTTGTGAAGCTTGGTAAAAAAAAAAAAAGTGCTAGAAAGGATAAATTATATAAATGATGCTCATTTTAAATGTTTCAGTGAAATTGAATATGATGATTAAAGTTTTTTGCTCTTTTAATCAGGAACTGGAAGAGTGCCTGACCAGCTGGTCAATCTGGACATGAAGCACGGTGTTGAGGCCAAAAACTACGAAGAGGTCAGAATCAGTCTGAAATGTTTGTTTTCATATAGATGATGCACATGGTGTCTTGGAGATCAGGTCAGTAGGTTTTCTTGAAGCAGCCTACAATATCTTCACTGTTACATATAGGTTTAGTCTCATGTTAATCAAATGTTACGGAAGCATAATCTGGCAGTTGTGACCTCAGTGCCTCCTTTTTTAAAACTTGTCTTTTTTCCTGGAAGTACTGCTGTAGTTGTCTTTTGTTGAAGGACAGTGTTGACCTCAGGGTGCTTTGGTAATGTGTGCGGGAGGTTCCCTGGCTTCACATCATTCAATTTTTCTTGTATAGGGACGTGTGTATCGTCACAGTACTTGGGTTCCTTTCCCGAAAATGTATTACCACTAACTGTGACTGCCTTAGGCAACACTTTAGAAATTTAGGCGTGATAAAGAGCTGTGAGCTGATGATCAGTCCTCCCTCCCCACCCACACGCAGCGCACAAACATTACATGCTGTTCTTTGCGTGTTGATGGATGTTCGCCGAGACTTCCAAGTGGGCATTCCTGTTTGTGGGTAGCTGCAATTTCAGCTCCACCCACCATGTATTCACCTACATAGATGGACATGTTACTTATTGAACAAATTTGCAAGCTGTTCAGTGGGGGGTGTAGTTAAAAACACTGGAAGAATTCCTCACTGTTGCAGAATACTTGAGAATGTGTGCTTGGTAGAGCCGGCTGTAGTGTGCTGTGTTTTTGATCATTTGGCAGCTCACGGGTTTTTTACATCCAAGGTCCTAATGGCTGAGTGGGCCTGAAAAATAAATAAATATATATTTTACTTTATTTATTTTTGTTTCACACGACTAAAGGATGCATAGAGAAATTAAGTAGAAACATTCAAACCTGTTTCGGGCAGTTTTCCAGGCCTTTCTTGGACTGACGAGAATTTGTTCTAGTGGCTTACATCAAGTCATGCACAAAAAAAACAAACCAGGAGCTACCACATAACCAAGAAACTTTCTGACGCTAGTTGAGTTGGTACACGTCGTGCATTGATATCATAAAACGCTGTGGTTGGTTGTGGTTGCGGAACAAGGCCAACCACACCCAGGCTTTTCTCAGGTGCAATTGTTCACACCAGAGTTCGAATGGCAGATTCTCATGAACCTGTGTAAACAGGAATGCTTTGGCAT
Source organism: Aulonocara sp. 'chitande type north' Nkhata Bay (assembly GCF_057382095.1). NCBI lineage: Eukaryota > Metazoa > Chordata > Actinopteri > Cichliformes > Cichlidae > Aulonocara > Aulonocara sp. 'chitande type north' Nkhata Bay. The sequence goes on from NC_141358.1 coordinate 10,083,571, forward strand.
ACACACGACACTAGACTGACACCTGCTGGACAAATTATTTAATAACCCTTCTTCTCAAGCTGTTGTACAACCTTCTCTGCCATTTCCCTCTGATCATTTTCTTTTGTCCCTCCAGATTGCCAAGGTGGAGAAATTGAAGCCTCTTGAGGTTGAGCTCAGGCGCCTGGAAGACCTCTCGGAGTCCATCGTGAACGACTTTGCTTACATGAAAAAAAGAGAAGAGGAGATGCGGGACACCAATGGTAATACAACCCAGCACATAGCTATTCAGTAGCTCTCTCACTGAATTCAGTTTAATTTTATTTATATAGTGGCAAATTGCAGCTGTCACCTCAAGGAGTGTATTTTAAGTTAAAAATCCAACAATCCCAAAAGTCACACAACTCCTTATAAACTTGGACTTGGTGACTGTGGGAAGGGAAAACTCAGATTTAGCATAAAGAAACCTCTAGCAGAAGCATTGTCGGGCTGGAGCAGCCATCTGCTGCAAATGTTCCTTTGTTATTGTTTTCTTAGGAAGTAGCTAAAGACGTGAGAGTAAAGTTGTCTGCTTGTAGTGGTTACTTCAGTGATGAACAAGGAGTATTGCATCACTGTCCTATAACACGGCTACCCTTTTTTCGGTCATCTGTCTACAGAATCCACCAACACACGCGTGCTGTACTTCAGCATATTCTCCATGTGCTGTCTGATTGGGCTGGCCACATGGCAGGTCTTCTACTTGAGGCGTTTCTTCAAGGCTAAGAAGCTGATTGAGTAGAGCGACCCGCTCCCAGCTCCTTACCTCGCGGGACGCTGCCTGACGGTCAGCCAACACATCCAAACATCCACCCTCCTTGGACTAGCTTCAGCAAACAACAGCAAGTGGGGGCTCAAAATCTAGTTTTCAAGGCTGAGAGAGAGAGTACCAAGGTTTTCTTCTGGGGAAAAATAAAAGTAAAAATAAAAAAAATATCACCTGCTTATTTAGTGGTTGGAAACATGAAAAGCGCTGTAGGGAGAAATGCACTGTAAGACATGGGAGATGTCCGTCTCTGTGGTTGACATTTCTGTCTGCACTGTTTCGAATGTTGCAGCTCACTGAATAAGAACTTCGAGCGTTCGTTGAACAGCAATGTTTGATTTTGAGCTCAGTTTGAATGGATGTGCCATGAGCGAATGTCTTTTGCCCTCCTGTTTATACACTCATTCTTTGCCATGCCAAGTAAACTAGATCCTTGGTGCCCTTTTATTGAGTGAAGGTTCTTTGAAAACACAGTTTGTTGTTACTTTGATGAGACAATTGGCAACCACTGAACTTCTGTGTTTTGTCACTTAATTTGCATACATGTCTGGTAGCTAAATTTAACTGTTTTTTTTTTTTTTTTCATATTGTAATTACCACTTAGTTCTTTCAACTGGTAATTTTCTTTTTCTTTTTGGGGGTTGTGAGTTGTCAGTAATATTCTTAGTTGTAAATTAGGTCATTTCTATGGGCTCTTGCATAGATTTTTGTTTCGGAACATTAACATCACCTATCAAATGAAGCAAGGAACCAAAAACCTTGTTCCTAGGAAGGAATTTGTAACATCCTATGTATATGGTTATGAGTAAAAACACCCTCCTGATTTCTATTATACAGTTTATATATATCTATATATATATTTGTGAAAGCTTCTCCTGTCAGAGTGCAATGGACAGAGGTGTTGAAATGTAAAGCTGTCCAAGCATTTTCAGTCACAGGCCCTTCTTCTTGACACTGGTAGAGCTAATTATTCTTCTGAAATTTCACAAATATCAGTTCCCAACTACAGTATGTGCAGATCCATCCAACATGCTTCTTTCCAGCAGAATTGTTTTGGCTCGGGGTGGTTGCAGATTGTTTTTGATGGGGATAATTTAAAGCATCTGTCATGGGGTACATTTTTAACAGTGAACGTTGTGCGCAGTCACTGATTTTTATGTTGACTGATTAAATTTTGTAAATTTGTGTTGGGCTTTTATTCAATAAACTATTGGATGGATTTACATTATTTTTGTTTTGTCCTTTGAATTGCCTATTTAGGCATTTTTGAAAAGTAGGAGACGCATGTAGAGTGCATGTGCTCTCATTGGCTGATTTGTTATGTACCCCTGCCCAACTGCCAAGTAGTGCATGCATCTAATCAATCACATGGCAGCAGCTCAGTGCATTTAGACATGTAGACATGGTCAAGACAACCTGCTCAAGGTCAAGCTGAGCATCAGAATGGCGAAGAAAGGTGATTTGCGTGGCTTTGAATGTGGCCTGTTTGCTGGTGCCAGATGGGCTCGTCTGAGTATATCAGAAACTGCTTGTCCACTTGAATTTTCTCCACACAACCATCTCTGGGGTTTCCAGAGTATGGGTTAAAAAAAAAAAAGGAAAATATCCAGTGAGCAGCAGTTCTCGCAAGTTGGGTGAAACTCCATCATTGATGTAAGAGGTCAGAGAATGACCAGATTGTTTTAATCATTTTTAGTCATGTTTTTATTGTGTTTTTACCATTTTAAATACATCGGAAACCTCCATTTATTTATTTTTGCCTTTCCACGTTTCCAACATGTTACATATGCATGTTCTGTATTGTTTAGCTGTAAAGAAGGCTAAAGAGCAATTTCTGCTCGTATTTCACATGTACTAATGCTTTATAGCGGTTTTAAAAACAAAGCCTGTTTGACTACAATGGCAACTGTCACTTCAGTTAGACTGTCATTCTTCTGTTACTGTTGGTTGATTGAAAGCAAATAATAGCTCAAAAACACTTGTCACACCCAAGGTATTCAGAACAGTGTCTATGAATGGACAACATACAGAAGTTTGGGAAGATGGGCTGCAGCAGGAGAAGACCACACCAGGTGTATTTCCTGTCTGCTAACAACAGGAAACTGAGGCTAAAGTTCACGCAGGCTCACCAGAATTGGACAAAAGAAGATTTGGACTAAGGAACATGAAAACTTGGATTCCGGATGCCTCGTATCACTGGTTCAGGATGGTAGTGATGATGTAATGAAGTTGGGGATGTTTCTTTGGCAGCATCTTGTTGAATCTTTGCCACAAAGAATTAAAGCAGTTCTGAAGGCAAAAGGGTGTGCTAGTGAAGTGTGTTTATGTTTGTTTATGACTGTTATTGAATCTGCTGAGTGCTACAGTTTCTAACATGAAGCCATCATGTTAAAGTGACTTGATGCTTTCCAGTAGCCTAATATTTAGATGTGGAAGTCACCTTTTAAATGTATTTTTTGCCAGATCAAAGTGGAAAAAAATCAATGAAATAATTTTAGTAACAAACAATCTAGAAATAGACTAAAATCTAGTGGAAAAACAGTGTTGCTAACAAATTAAAACCAAGCAGAAAAACAGGTGTCCTCTGTGTCACAGCCTGATGACATTCAAATTTCCTGTCACACTAATGATTTTAAACCAGAAATCCAAACATCCCATCACCATAACAGCAGTTATCTAGGTTGGCTAGAGAACCTGCCTCACTAACCTATTAATCTTACTTTTTAGAACAACTCTTTCTATTGATCACAGTAACGACCAATAAATTTTCTTTTTGCATGCCTTAAAGCACGTGAATAATGATCACTAATGACCAATTAAATGGTAAATGGCCTGCATTTGTATAGCGCTTTTCTAGTCACTAAGGACCCCCAAAGCGCTTCACACTACATTCAGTCATTCACCCATTCACACACACATTCACACACTGGCGATGGCAAGCTACATTGTAGCCACAGCTGCCCTGGGGCGCACTGACAGAGGCGAGTGATCAAACTGTCCAGAAGATGATAACCATCTAAACACAGCTAGGATGCATGCAACACAGCGTATCTGAAGAGATGATGGAGCCATTAACCTCATGTGGAAGATGCTTCGATCCAAACAATTTCCAATAGATTGAACCTCTGCAGTGAGAAGAGGCAGATGCCATCAAAAGATGAAAAGTGAGCAACTGTGTTCTTATCTTTGTGTTTTGTGAGGCAATACTTTATAATGTCTTATATGCATCCAAATAAAATACTTGTGTCTGAAAGAGGAAGGCTGACAGTCACGACTGTTACTGGAGGATAATACAGAGACGCCAGGGTGTACTTTAGTTAGAGATTCCACTTATAGTTGCTATCAATTATTCAGACTCCCAGATCAGTGCCACAGGATACCTGCACCATAATCACAATCCACCAGGCTCAATACAAAATCATATGATTGTGACAGACAATAACCTCAACATTAATTTCAAGGTGATGGAATATCATGGGACTGCGCTCTATTATTGCTTTGTTATAAGATAGAACTTTATTAATCCCTCGGGTGGGTTCCTCTGGGAAATTCGATTTCCAAAAAAAGCACAGCAACGACCGAAGTTACAGTTACAGAATTGTTATATATATATATATATATATATATATATATACACACACACACACACACACACACACACACACACACACACACATATATATATAAATACAGAAACAAATATAAATAAAATATGCAAAGGGGATAAATAGAATAAATAGGAATAAAAAATAAAAATACAAGTGAATTGCACATTTCAAGTATTGAGTCTATTGCACTGTTGACTATTTACAAAAAGTATTGCACAAGGTATTGTACAGTGAGGTGAAGAGGCACTACAGCTTAGTTGTTCCCCCCTCCTTTGTCCTCCTGTTTCCCCTCCCTCTCCCCTCCAGAGAGGAGTTAAACAGTTTGATGGCGTGTGGGACAAAGGAGTTTTTAAGTCTGTTAATAATCCCCCTGCATAAAGCAACAGTCCCGACATATTCTCAGAAACTTATAGTTAGTAGAAATCCAAGAAAAGTCAGCAGTATTTCAATGGCTTACAGTTTTTTCTGATTGCTTAAGCACATTTTTTGTAACTATTGGCTAATTTTGCAAAACTCTTCACACAAATAAGAAAACCTGTCACCCAATAATCAAAACATTGTAGTTCTCTTGCAAAAGCAAACACAGCTAGATTAACTCTTCACACCTTCGTAAAAATGGTGTTTCCGTATCAAACAGTACACACAAGCCATCATCTACTAAGCACACAATGCGCCAACTGCACACTGATGGTATGAATACAAAACACATCTGGCTTTTGCTTTCTCTGTGCACAAGGTAGGCTATGTCAGTTTGAGCTCATACTTCTGTCATAGATCCATAAGCATAGAGGGATCCAAACTTCAAGTACTGGTGTTTATTCAAACACATCAAAACAAACACAAGTGTTTATTTCCAAGTATAGGATTATTTGCAATCGCCATAATGACTATATGGGTTACTTGGTCTGCAGTGAACATGCTTCCTCTGCCCCCAGCATCTGGTCATCTAGCAATTCTGTAAAGTAACAATTTCAGTATTTTTACATCAATGGTATTGGTGTGTTTCTCATTGGCATATGGCAGTGCTACAAATCTTTGTGCGAAGTGACTGTACTAACCGATTCTCATTTCAAGATGTCCCTATGGTACTTGCTACAGTGTAGCGGCTCGAGATAGGGTGGACCTGTTGGCCAGCTACCCTCAGGGTCATTCCACGGTTGATTACATGGTCCACTATTGTAGCTCTGATGTCATCAGCAATTCTATTTCTTACTCTTCCTACCCTTCCTCTCCCCCCTCCTCATCTTCCTCTCCTCCCTCCTCATCTTCCTCTTGCTCCTCCTTGTCCTTGTCGTCCTCTTCATCCTACTTCTTCACCTCCACGTCCTCTTCCTCGGCCTCCTCTACTTCTCACTCTTTCTGCTCCCTCCATTGTACTCCGCACACACAGCTTACCTGTATTATAGTGCTTAGGCTGATTGCAAAGTGAACTAATTATCTAAAAAAGTTTTCACATGTGAAAGTGTGCCAGACAGTTGGCAAATTAGTGTTAATGATAGCCATACATGTGTATACTTTTGCTAGGAGTGTGTTGGAAATTTGGTAATTGAGTGTTGTGCAGTGAATTGTGCCTACAGTTTTGCAAAGTGTGTTACAAAATTGCAAACTGAGTGCAAAGCAGTTTTTGTGCTTTTAGTTTTGCAAACTCAGTGAGTGGTTTTGCTATAAGTCTGAATAGTTTTGGAGATTGTGCTACAGGAATCACAGTTAGGGTTTAAGCATTCAGAAAAAACTGTAATATCAAGGCCAAACTTCCACTCAGCCTCAGACTCAAGTAACCAAGGGCTGCTTGAGAATATAACCCCCTATTAAACAGCTGACAAGGATACAAAAAGTTGTTTTTTTTAAAAAGGGAGATGATTTCTTTTGGCTTCAAGCATCATACTGAAACACATGTAAAATCCTACTCTTTAGGACTGTGTTTTCCAACCACTGTGACCGAGAAATGATCAGGAGTACCGTGGAAGATTATCTGGTTCCACCAGATTAGTGCACTAAGCGATCGACGTGAGTAACTAGCAGAACAATTACATTCTCTTCCACTAGAGGGCAGTACAACTATCTGCTCTAATTTAATGGGTTGCCAACTGCCAGTAAAATAGAATATGACGTAGAGGAAATTACATTGTCAGTGAGACAACGCAGCGCGTAATAGCAATAGATAAATATTTGAAAAGAAAAAGTGGTAAATCTGACCTGGGTCCTGGAGAAAATTGCGACCCAGACGAAGGCCGTAGCATGAGTAGTGATCAGAAAAAGCAAAAAAGGTATACTGGGGACAAACCGAGCCAGTTCCTCTATGCCTGGTGCGCGGGGGGAAATGATCAATATGCCTTTTGTGACATTTTTGTTTGGTGGTGTGCCGCGTGATTTTTCTAATGTTAAATATGTGCCATGGCTCCAAAAGGTTGGGAAACACTTCTTTAGGAAATATATGTTTTCAACAGTGCAGCGTGATCACTTTCAATGAGTCTGACAATGACAGGAAGAAGAAAAGCCTCTTGTGATGTGTTTGTGTCTTTGTGTTTGTGTCTTATTTATATTTTATTTAATTGTATATAATTTATTAAAATTATTTTGTTGCATTTTTTACAGTATGTATAAATTAACCAGGAGTGGACTAGATCTAATAAACTGTCAACTTTGTGTAAATATACATATGTTTTCTATAAAATTTGAAACCAAACGAGCAGCCAGCCCGTTCACTAATTTCTCAATTTAAATGTTTTAACGATACATAGACGATAAATATCTACTATTTTTTATTGCTATGATAGTAACTATTAATATTACTATAATTAATCTTTCTTGCGCTGTTTTCCATTTCTCTTAAAAATACACTTCTTTCAGCCTCTCTTGGTTTTCATCCAGCATCTACGGCCCAAAATGGCCATAAAAAGGAATATTTGTCAACAAAGAATTAAATTAAATGGAAATAGCACAAAGCATTGACCAGAAAGGTGTATGCTTTAGCTGAAGCTTGTTTTATCTCCAATGTATACAGAGCATATTTTCATAAATAGCAAGCAAGACTTTTATTATGGAATCTAATTTCTGCCACTAGGAAAACTAAAATTAAAAACTTTTCGTCTATAAGTCCAAAGTTGGAGTTATTGTCTCAAAATTTCAGCTTATGTACTCAATCTTCTGAGAAAATAACTAAAAATTGATCAAATAGCATATATGTTCAAGTTATTAAGTCCGGGTTTTGAGATAATAACCCGATATTTTTTACGATATAATAATAATAATAATAATAATAATAATAATAATAATAATAATAATAATAATAATATATCGTTGTTTTACATTTCACTTTCAGACTGTCATTTTACTGTAGAAATGGGAAATTGTTGTAATTTCGACCCACTCTACTGTAACGCACGTGAAGCGGCAGACCAATCAGATGACGGCGAGCCCACAGCCACCCGGATGTACTCCTGAAGTGCTTCCTCGTCAAAACACTGGCATGGTGGAACTATTGAGTGACTCAAGTGTTACAGTGACAGCTTTTTAAAACAGCTATGCCGGGCCCATACAAAGAAACAGACCTAACCGAGAGGGTCGAGGCGTTCCTGTCCGACCTGAAGCGCGGGGGGACCGGGGCAGGACCTCTCCGGGGCTCTGCGGAGACAGCCCGAGAAACGACAGCCCTGCTCCGCAAAATTACAGCCCAGGCTCGGTGGAGCAGTGCAGGTGCTGAATGCTGTTTGTTGTCGACACAGTGAAGTTAACTGCAGCGACAGCTGCCATTGTAGTCAAACAGGCTTTGTTTTTAAATCTGGTATAACGCTGTAGTACATGACAAATAAGCTTTCTTTAGCTTTCCTTACATCTAAACAATACAGAATATACATATGTAAAATGTTGAACATGTAGAAAAAGTGGTTGCTGATGTAAAATCATACACAAAAAATATTCTATCCCAAGATTTTGGTCTTTTGCAAACATCTTCTCGATTTCAGGTGATCTGATGGAAATAATCCGCAAAGACGGGAGGAGGATGACAGCAGCTCAGCCCTCAGAGACCACAGTGGGTAACATGATCAGACGGGTGCTGAAGATCATCAGAGAGGAATATGCCAGGTGAGGACGCCAAAACCTACCATTTTCAAAAAAAAAAAACATTTGGTCCTTTTTAATTTGATAGCAACGTGTCCCAAAAAAGTTCGGATGAGGAGAACAAAAAGCTGGAAAAGTAAGCAGTACTAAAAGTAAACAGCTGGAGGAACATTTTAAAACCAATTAGGTGAACTGGGAACAGGGAATTAACATGACTGGGTATAAAAGAGCATCTTAAAGAGGCAAAGTAAAGTAAAGATCAGCAGAGGTTCACCAGTCTGCAAAAGCCCTCCATAAATTGTTGATGAATTTCAGAATAATGTTCCTCAACGTAAAAATGTGAACACTTTGAATATCGCATCATGAAAAGATTTTGAGAAACTTGAGAAGACTCTGTGCGCAAGGGACCAGACTGAAAAACAGGACTGGATGCCTGTTATATTCAGGCCCTCATATGGCACTGCATTTAAAACAGACATGATTCTGTCATGGAAATTCACTGCATGGGATCAAGAGCACTTAAAGAAATTATTGTTTGTGTTCACCTGTGTTCATCCACAAGTGTATGTTAAAGCTATACCATGTAAAGAAGAAACCAAATGAAGTGAGTCAAAGTGGAAAACTCTTCTATGCATCATCAGTGCTGAAAACTATTTACAGGTTTTAGAGTAACATATGTTCCCATTCAGATATTGGTAAACTGCATCTTGTACAGCAGCATGGCTCTGTAGTAGAGGTAGGGCTGTGCGATATGACCAAAATCTCATATCCCGATATAAGAATTCTATCGTCCCGATAACGATATAAATCACAAAAATGTAACATTTTCTGTAAATTCTGTGAATCTCGGGCAGCTCGACTTGCGGCAAGTGTTTCCAGCTGCGCGTCATGTAGCTGGAGTCGAGTGTTTTAACCGATGTATGAAACTATACATTTTTAGACATAAGTTGTAACGGCTGCCGTTTTCTTTGTGAGTATTTATTACACAGTGTGCCACGGGAAACAGCCTGTTCTAACGTTTGAGTCTAAGGTTTATTTTTTAGCACCAGGCGGCTCTTTTTTACTTCTCATCCGTAAATAATCTGCTCTTTCACGTGATTCTGTTTATTTTGAAAAGTCTCAACAGGATCTTGAGCTTTATTGTGAAAGGTTTATGTGGAACATAAACAAGCGGACACGCGATGGTTTTACCGTCGTTGTTGCTAACGACAACGCATAAAAGCAGGCGCTTGTCCGTCTGTAGTGTGGTTATATAAAATATAAGAGAAAGAGAGAACTTTAAGAAATTAATATAGCCACTACAGTGACCATCAAAACTATGAAAAAATATTGCTGTAAAGAGTTTATTTTGCGACACCACGAAACAAACGATAGCATAAAATGAAACGATAAATGTTTTTATATCGTCATCCGATATATATCGTTATATCGAACAGCCCTAAGTAGAGGTGCTTCAGCTCTGAGCTTCCCTTCCTGCAGTCCAGACCTTTGACTATCTGGAAACATTTTATGCGTGTTGAAGTAAAGTAAATGTGACAAAGAAAACCCAGGACTATCGAACAGCTAGAATCCTCCAGCATCCTCCAGCAGCTTTTCTCTTCATTTCCCAGATGTTTACAAACTATTTACAAACATGTCGCTGTCCCAACCTATTTGAGATGTGTTGCTGCCCTCAAATTGAAAACAAACTAATGAGCTGCAGTTTCAAGTTTTTTCTTCTGTCCCAGAAAACCATTTGACCTAACAGTTGAAGTTGAATCAATAGGCAGCCATGAAAAGCAAGTACAATCGTACCATATATTAAAGGATGAGAGTATGTTGCTTAGAAATACTTAAGCTACAGACGGCTGAAATACTTTGTGTTTTTGGTGAGATTTGTGCTTAACTGTGTTTTTCTTTCAGATCTCGGGGCAGCAGTGAAGAAGCAGACCAGGAATCCCTCCACAAGTTGCTGACCTCTGGGGGACTCAGCGAGGAGAACTTCAGGCAACCTTTTGCTCTCCTCAAATCCAACGTCATCGAGGCCATCAATGAGCTACTCACTGAACTGGGTAAGTTGCGTTATTACCAAGATAGCGTCAGTTTGTATTTTAAATCACTCCAATTCTTGGTGCCCATCATTCTGTTTTTCAGAGGGAACGACCGACAACATTGCCATGCAGGCCCTGGAGCACATCCACTCTAATGAGGTCATCATGACGATCGGCCGCTCGCGCACCGTGGAGGCTTTCCTCAAAGATGCTGCACGCAAACGCAAGTTTCACGTCATTGTGGCAGAGTGTGCTCCTTTCTGCCAGGTAGCTCATCTACATCAGTCATAAAGGAAATATTAAATGTCTAACTTTAGATAGAAAACACAGTTCCTAATCTTATTTTTTCACCTCTCTACAGGGGCACGAAATGGCTACAAACCTCTCAAAGGCTGGCATCGAAACAACTGTGATCACAGATGCTGCCATATTTGCAGTCATGTCTCGAGTTAATAAGGTACTTAACGTTTTAAGGAGACGTTAGCGCAGTCATGTTAGAGCATGCAGGTGAACTTGTGTCATGATCTTTTTGCAGGTCATCATTGGAACACAGACAGTTCTAGCAAATGGAGGCCTGAGGGCCATCAACGGGACACACACACTGGCCCTTGCAGCTAAGCATCACTCCACACCTCTGATTGTTTGTGCTCCCATGTTCAAGCTCTCACCTCAGGTAAGAGATTACTCCAAAGTCCGAGTTATCTCCTTTCAACCCCCATAAATGATTAAACTCATACTTCTGTGAACATGATATGTCATATTTCAGTTTCCAAATGAAGAGGATACCTTCCATAAGTTTGTCTCCCCACATGAGGTGCTCCCGTTCACTGAAGGTAACATTTGCAACAAAACTGACCTCAACCACGTGCCCACCTTTGGAAAATCCTTTTCAGATTTGGACATATCCTCTTTGTCAGGTTTTTTTTAAAATAACTCACATTTTTCTGTTTATATTTCAGGTGAGATTCTCTCAAAGGTGAATGTGCACTGTCCTGTGTTTGACTATGTCCCGCCCGAGCTCATCACACTGTTCATCTCCAACATCGGAGGACACGCACCGTCATACATCTACAGACTGATGAGTGAACTTTACCACCCAGAGGACCATGAACTTTAATCGGTGTATTTAACAAATAAATAGAAATGAATGATTTTGCAGTGTAGTTTGTGTCTCTTTTGATGTGGTTTCATTTTTTGTACCTGAAGTCCCTTACAATAAAGAGAGAGCTGTTAAGAACAGCTGAGGTTATTGTGTAACACCAGTACAGATAAACGCTCATCATATCATAATGAATAACACTGACTTCCCTTTAATGGAACAATGGATTCAAACTACGATGTGGAAACAGAGTCACATGATCCTGATGAACAGCAGACTGTAGTTGCAACTGTTGTCCAGGTGGAGGTGGTGTAGGACATGCAGAGCAGCAGGTTTGTGAGTATTTCTGATGGTGATAAGAAGAATAAGACTTGGAGAAAGTCAGATTTCATCACAATAGTCTCAGTGTGAACGTCTCCAAAGAGAGGTGAGAGTGGAACAATGGTAATCCTCTCCCTCTGGTGAATTTTTTTCAAATTATTCAGGACTTCACAGTGTTGATGATTACAAAAGTGTAGAGAGATTACAAGCACACAACTAAGGTATATTTGGAATTAACACAGATGTTCATGATTTCAGTAGTAAAGTGATTTCTTTTTTTCTTTTTGTGTGTGTGTGTGGGGGGTGGGGAGACTACAAACAGCAACCTGAAGGTCTGACAGATCATGGAAAAATTTCGCTGTCAGAAGTGGGATTCGAACCCACGCCTCCAGGGGAGACTGCGACCTGAACGCAGCGCCTTAGACCGCTCGGCCATCCTGACATACTAAGCTCACGAGTATTTGAATAATCCCGAGCAGCTGCTGACTTGTATGTTGAGCGCATGTATGTTTAAGATAAACGAAAGCAAATAAAAAATAATTACAAAGAAAATACATTGATTTAAAAGTTTGTGTTAAATGTTGTAAGTCACATCGAAATAGAAAGATCAGGTGTGGGTGGACAGGAATGATTAGATGTCAACGACTTGATTGGATGGCCAAAGTGTGAAATGTGACGTCCTGTGAAGGAAGCGTGAAAAAGTGTGAGCAAGTATAAAAATTAGGTAAAATCATTTTGTCTTTTGCGAGATGAGCAGTCGGGAAGGTTGGATGTAAGAGGTTCACAGTTGAAAGTTCAAGCAGAGACACTAGATGGGGAATCACAGCCCAACCTGTGAATTGATTTCCACTGAATGCCCAGCTGCTTTCCTGTTGGGTGATTTTCATCAACACGGAATTAAGTGCGTTTTGGGGTCCAGTAGTGCTCATCCTTTCTCCATTCTCTTCTCACCATAAGTGTAGTTTAAATGATTATGGTTTTGTGATTTTACTTGATTTTGCTTTGCTCCTGCTAAATCGCTTTAATCAAACTTCCATTAATTAAAGTATAAATAGTGGACATTACGTTTGTGAAACAGTAAATATAAAAGTCGAAGTTTTATTCTTTATTAGTTCAAATAGCTCTTACAGGTTACCCTAGTCATAAAAAACAGCTGGACGATTGCTGGACGACTCTCTTGCGTTGTGAAATACACACTGTCAGTAGTATAAAATACCATTGACATGATAAATACAGCGCTGAGATTTAAAAAAAAAATGTAATTATTTTAAAATACAATATACAATTTCATTCAGTAATAGATGGCATTACAACCTGGCAAAAAGTATGATTGAATACTTTTTGGAAGGTTGTCACGACCTGACAGTATTATTGCTGCAACAGGGGTTCCATGGTGTAATGGTTAGCACTCTGGACTCTGAATCCACCCATCCGAGTTCAAATCTCGGTGGGACCTGATATTTGGGAGGTGTCTTCTCCGGCACTTTGAAATTCTGTATGAATTGTGTTTTCAGTGAACGCCGTATAAAATCAAGCAGCTAACTATGACGTCTGCCTTTACAAAACACTTGTCAATCACTAAAGAGTAGTACTAAAGAGCTGTCTGAAATTCAGTTGCACACCACACAAAGTTACAGAGTAAAAGTCACAAACACTCTGCTCACTCTCTAACCGCACAGCTCCAAACCTCTTCCGACCTCAAAGTCAGCACAGAAAGTGGGCGCCACGAGCTTCGTAGTATGTGTTTACATGGCTGAACAGCTGCTATATTCGAACAAAAGCCTCCAGAGGAGACTGCGACCTGAACGCAGTGCCTTAGACCGCTTGGCGACCAAAAACCTGCACAAGTTATCATTACCTGACATGCAGTATGGTTTCACCTCTCAAAAAACAGTCCCACCGAGACTTGAACTCTGATCGCTGGATTCAAAGTCTAGGGTGCTAACCATTACACCATGGAACCTATGCAAAATCTTGCGAACTGTCAGGTCATGGCAACCTGCATAAAAGTATTCAGCCAAATGATCAGTATGGATGACATTGTAGATTATTGGCACTACGTTTCCATGGCTGAACAGCTGCTATATGTGTTATGAGAAGGATAATGTTTGTTTCTTCCAAAGTATCTAACAGTGGTAACCTCCACCAAACTGACACTGCAATGTCAGAATGGCCGAGCGGTCTAAGGTGCTGCGTTCAGGTTGCAGTCTCCTTTGGAGGCGTGGTTTTGAATCCCACTTCCGACATTGACGCTTTACTCTTCTTGATATTGTGACAAAATGCTCTTGGGTTAACCACGAGCTTTCTAAAAACTTGCATATAACAATTGTGCACCATTCATTCCTCATCTTTGCTGCCCATCATTACAACTTTGCTAATGATGGGCAGCAGGTTAGTGTCATGATGTCACCTCAGACATGGTTAAAAGCCCTGTTAACGTAGCTGCTTGTCGCCGGGTGCGGTGGCGCGTGCCTGTAATCCAAGCTACCGGGAGGCTGAGGTTGGAGGATCGTTTGAGCTCAGGAGCTCTGAGCTGCAGCAGGCTATGTCGATCGGGTGTCCGCACTAAGTTCGGGATCGATATGGTGATCCTGGGGGAGCCCGGGACCACCAGGTCACCTAAGGAGGGGTGCACCGGCCCAGGTCGGAGACGGAGCAGGTCAAAGCCCCCGTGTCGCTCAGTAGTGGGATCGCACCTGTGAATAGATGCTGTAGCGCAGCCTGAGCAATACAGCGAGACCCAATCTTTATACACATCCTTATACCTGTCTCTACCTCACACAGCAGCCTCGTCAGTCCTTCTTTGTCTTTTTACAGTTTTTTCTGAATGCTTAAACCCTAACTGTGATTCCTGTAGCACAATCTCTAAAACTATTCAGACTTATAGCAAAACCACTCACTGAGTTTGCAAAACTAAAAGCACAAAAACTGCTTTGCTTTGCTTTTTTGACCAAGCAAAAACATGACATAGCCTTTTTAATAAGCCGAAGGACAGCGTATGTGTACGTGTGTGTTTGTATATTATTGTTTTGTGTGTACACTGTCAGAAATACAATAAAAATGTTGAAGGATTTTTACTCAGTGTTTACCATTTTCGCAAGTATCTGATTGAATTGATGACAGCCTGTCATATTTTCATGCCATGACATGGGATGGGACCAGTCCTTATTTTAGGCTAATTGGAGTCAATAAGAAAGATTGTTTCAACTTGCTGAAAGTTTTGACTTCACAAAATCAGGTTTTTAGCACATCAGTGTCAATGTGAGCACATTCAAAGATGCACCAGTAATCAGCTTCCTGTAGTGAATTTTATTAGAATTATGTAGAATGTTTTTACAGTGTACATCATTATAAAATCCACTACAGTTCAGGGATGAACGGTGCACAACTGTGATAAGCAAGTTGTGAGAAACCTCGTGGTTCAACCAAATTTCAAGTGTATGTTGTGACAATATGAAGAAGAGCAAAGCTTGAATGTCAGAAGTGGGATTCGAACCCACGCCTCCAGAGGAGACTGCGACCTGAACGCAGCGCCTTAGACCGCTCGGCCATCCTGACGTACTGCATGGGACTTTCGTGGAGGTTACAACTTTAGATAGTTGGGACGACACAAACGTTATACTCCACATAACACATATAGCAGCTGTTCAGCCATGGAAACACATACTCGTGGCGCCCACTTTCTGTGCTGACTTTGAAGTCAGCTGTGCAGTTAGTGAGTCAGGGGAGTGTTTGTGACTTTTACGCACAAGCGCACCTCAGCACTCAGACACCCCACTCTGTAACTTTGTGTGGTGTACAACTGAATTTCAGACAGCTCTTTAATACCACATAGTGATTGACAAGTGTTTGTAAAGGGAGAGGTCAAGGTTTGCTGCTTGATTTTATACACCTCTCACTGGAAACACAATTATAGCACAGTTTTGGTGTCCCAGAGAAGACGCTCAAATGTTTCACATCCCAATCAGCGGATAAAAAAACTCAGGTCCCACCGAGATTTGAACTCGGATCGCTGGATTCAGAGTCCAGAGTGCTAACCATTACACCATGGAACCCCTGTGAGAGTGTGTGAACTGCCTGATCATGGCAACCTGCCAAAAAGTATTCAGCCAATATGTAATATATATGTATATATATATATAGTTTTATATACTGTTGATTATAAGATGAAAAATCTATTTTAAAAAATAGAGAAATTATCCCAGTAAAATGCAACACAGTCCCTTCCCTGGCAATCTTTCACCATACACTCAAAGAAATGATGTAAAGAAAACATTTACTTTACCCTGAAATCCTGACTCATGCCTGTACTGAAGTTGTGCACAGTTCACTTCTAAAACAAAAAAACCCTTTTTACATGACAGTCAAAGCTGTGATCATAAGATGCAAATATTAAACCCAAAGGTTACCTGAATGAATTTCCTAGTTTGAGTTTGTCTCCACCTGCTGGGCATCAGAAGTGTTTAGGATGGAGGATGTATTTGCAGCTGTCCTGCAGGTGGAGGTGGTGTAGGACAAGCAGAGCAGCAGGTTTGTGAGTGTGTTTAACGTCAATTAAAAAGACAAAGAAGGACTGATGAGGTTGCTGTGTGAGGTAGAGACAGGTATAAGGGTGTATATAAAGATTGGGTCTCGCTGCATTGCTCAGTCTGCGCTACAGCATCTATTCACAGGTACCATCCCACTACTGAGCGACACGGGGGCTTTGACCTGCTCCGTCTCCGACCTGGGCCGGTGCACCCCTCCTTAGGCGACCTGGTGGTCCCGGGCTCCCCGAGGATCACCATATCAATGCCGAACTTAGTGTGGATACCCGATCGACACAGCCTGCTGCAGCTCAGAGCTCCTGACCTTAAACAACCCTCCAACCTCAGCCTTCCGGTAGCTTGGATTACAGGCACGCGCCACCGCACCCGGCGAGAAGCAGCTACGTTAACAAGGATTTTAACTATGTCTGAGGTGACATCATCACATAAACTTCCTGCCCATCATTAGCCAAGTTGTAATGCAATAAGTTATTAGATAGAGAGATAGAGAGATTGATTGATTGATTGATTGATTGATTTAGTTTGTCTTCACCTGCTGGGCGGCAGGAGTGTTTAGGGTGGAGGATGTAGTTGCAGGTGGAGGTGGTGCAGGACAAGCAGAGCAGCAGGTTTGTGAGTGTTTTTGACGTCAATTAAAAATATAAATAAGGGCTGACGAGGCTGCTGTGTGAGGTAGAGACAGGTATAATGGTGTGTATAAAGATTGGGTCTCGCTGTATTGCTCAGGCTGCGCTACAGCATCTATTCACAGGCGCCATCCCACTACTGAGCAGCACGGGGGCTTTGACCTGCTCCGTCTCCGACCTGGGCCGGTGTACCCCTCTTTAGACGACCTGGTGGTCCCGGGCTCCCCCAGGATCACCATATCGATGCCGAACTTAGCGCGGACACCCGATCGACACAGCCTGCTGCAGCTCAGAGCTCCTGTGCTCAAACGATCCTCCAACCTCAGCCTCCCAGTAACTTGGATGACAGGCACGCGCCACCGCACCCGGCGGGAAGCAGCTGCGTTCACAGGAAGTTTTACTTTCATTCATGTGAGCTCATCAGGTTAGTGGCCATCATCAGCCAAGATGAAATGCTGTA
This sequence comes from Aulonocara sp. 'chitande type north' Nkhata Bay, assembly GCF_057382095.1. NCBI lineage: Eukaryota > Metazoa > Chordata > Actinopteri > Cichliformes > Cichlidae > Aulonocara > Aulonocara sp. 'chitande type north' Nkhata Bay. The sequence goes on from NC_141358.1 coordinate 10,101,108, forward strand.
AAAGTAAAAAACCTAATCATTTCAAAATGAGGAAGTCAGCACAGTAATAACAGGTTGTTGTTTTTTGTTGGGTTTTTTTTTTTTTGACCAAGCAAAAACATGACAGCCTTTTTAATAAGCCGAAGGACAGCGTATGTGTACGTGTGTGTTTGTATATTATTGTTTTGTGTGTACACTGTCAGAAATACAATAAAAATGTTGAAGGATTTTTACTCAGTGTTTACCATTTTCGCAAGTATCTGATTGAATTGATGACAGCCTGTCATATTTTCATGCCATGACATGGGATGGGACCAGTCCTTATTTTAGGCTAATTGGAGTCAATAAGAAAGATTGTTTCAACTTGCTGAAAGTTTTGACTTCACAAAATCAGGTTTTTAGCACATCAGTGTCAATGTGAGCACATTCAAAGATGCACCAGTAATCAGCTTCCTGTAGTGAATTTTATTAGAATTATGTAGAATGTTTTTACAGTGTACATCATTATAAAATCCACTACAGTTCAGGGATGAACGGTGCACAACTGTGATAAGCAAGTTGTGAGAAACCTCGTGGTTCAACCAAATTTCAAGTATATGTTGTGACAATATGAAGAAGAGTAAAGCTTGAATGTCAGAAGTGGGATTCGAACCCACGCCTCCAGAAGAGACTGCGACCTGAACGCAGCGCCTTAGACCGCTCGGCCATCCTGACGTACTGCATGGGACTTTCGTGGAGGTTACAACTTTAGATAGTTGGGACGACACAAACGTTATACTCCACATAACACATATAGCAGCTGTTCAGCCATGGAAACACATACTCGTGGCGCCCACTTTCTGTGCTGACTTTGAAGTCAGCTGTGCAGTTAGTGAGTCAGGGGAGTGTTTGTGACTTTTACGCACAAGCGCACCTCAGCACTCAGACACCCCACTCTGTAACTTTGTGTGGTGTACAACTGAATTTCAGACAGCTCTTTAATACCACATAGTGATTGACAAGTGTTTGTAAAGGGAGAGGTCAAGGTTTGCTGCTCGATTTTATACACCTCTCACTGAAAACACAATTATAGCACAGTTTTGGTGTCCCAGAGAAGACGCTCAAATGTTTCACATCCCAATCAGCGGATTAAAAAAACTCAGGTCCCACTGAGATTTGAACTCGGATCGCTGGATTCAGAGTCCAGAGTGCTAACCATTACACCATGGAACCCCTGTGAGAGTGTGTGAACTGCCTGATCATGGCAACCTGCCAAAAAGTATTCAGCCAATATGTAATATATATGTATATATATATATAGTTTTATATACTGTTGATTATAAGATGAAAAATCTATTTAAAAAAATAGAGAAATTATCCCAGTAAAATGCAACACAGTCCCTTCCCTGGCAATCTTTCACCATACACTCAAAGAAATGATGTAAAGAAAACATTTACTTTACCCTGAAATCCTGACTCATGCCTGTACTGAAGTTGTGCACAGTTCACTTCTAAAACAAAAAAAACCCTTTTTACATGACAGTCAAAGCTGTGATCATAAGATGCAAATATTAAACCCAAAGGTTACCTGAATGAATTTCCTAGTTTGAGTTTGTCTCCACCTGCTGGGCATCAGAAGTGTTTAGGATGGAGGATGTATTTGCAGCTGTCCTGCAGGTGGAGGTGGTGTAGGACAAGCAGAGCAGCAGGTTTGTGAGTGTGTTTAACGTCAATTAAAAAGACAAAGAAGGACTGATGAGGTTGCTGTGTGAGGTAGAGACAGGTATAAGGGTGTATATAAAGATTGGGTCTCGCTGCATTGCTCAGTCTGCGCTACAGCATCTATTCACAGGCACCATCCCACTACTGAGCGACACGGGGGCTTTGACCTGCTCCGTCTCCGACCTGGGCCGGTGCACCCCTCCTTAGGCGACCTGGTGGTCCCGGGCTCCCCGAGGATCACCATATCAATGCCGAACTTAGTGTGGATACCCGATCGACACAGCCTGCTGCAGCTCAGAGCTCCTGACCTTAAACAACCCTCCAACCTCAGCCTTCCGGTAGCTTGGATTACAGGCACGCGCCACCGCACCCGGCGAGAAGCAGCTACGTTAACAAGGATTTTAACTATGTCTGAGGTGACATCATCACATAAACTTCCTGCCCATCATTAGCCAAGTTGTAATGCAATAAGTTATTAGATAGAGAGATAGAGAGATTGATTGATTGATTGATTGATTTAGTTTGTCTTCACCTGCTGGGCGGCAGGAGTGTTTAGGGTGGAGGATGTAGTTGCAGGTGGAGGTGGTGCAGGACAAGCAGAGCAGCAGGTTTGTGAGTGTTTTTGACATCAATTAAAAATATAAATAAGGGCTGACGAGGCTGCTGTGTGAGGTAGAGACAGGTATAATGGTGTGTATAAAGATTGGGTCTCGCTGTATTGCTCAGGCTGCGCTACAGCATCTATTCACAGGCGCCATCCCACTACTGAGCAGCACGGGGGCTTTGACCTGCTCCGTCTCCGACCTGGGCCGGTGTACCCCTCTTTAGACGACCTGGTGGTCCCGGGCTCCCCCAGGATCACCATATCGATGCCGAACTCAGCGCGGACACCCGATCGACACAGCCTGCTGCAGCTCAGAGCTCCTGTGCTCAAACGATCCTCCAACCTCAGCCTCCCAGTAACTTGGATGACAGGCACGCGCCACCGCACCCGGCGAGAAGCAACTACGTTCACAGGAAGTTTTACTTTCATTCATGTGAGCTCATCAGGTTAGTGGCCATCATCAGCCAAGATGAAATGCTGTAAAAGTAAAAAACCTAATCATTTCAAAATGAGGAAGTCAGCACAGTAATAACAGGTTGTTGTTTTTTGTTGGGTTTTTTTTTTTGACCAAGCAAAAACATGACAGCCTTTTTAATAAGCCGAAGGACAGCGTATGTGTACGTGTGTGTTTGTATATTATTGTTTTGTGTGTACACTGTCAGAAATACAATAAAAATGTTGAAGGATTTTTACTCAGTGTTTACAATTTTCACAAGTATCTGATTGAATTGATGACAGCCTGTCATATTTTCATGCCATGACATGGGATGGGACCAGTCCTTATTTTAGGCTAATTGGAGTCAATAAGAAAGATTGTTTCAACTTGCTGAAAGTTTTGACTTCACAAAATCAGGTTTTTAGCACATCAGTGTCAATGTGAGCACATTCAAAGATGCACCAGTAATCAGCTTCCTGTAGTGAATTTTATTAGAATTATGTAGAATGTTTTTACAGTGTACATCATTATAAAATCCACTACAGTTCAGGGATGAACGGTGCACAACTGTGATAAGCAAGTTGTGAGAAACCTCGTGGTTCAACCAAATTTCAAGTGTATGTTGTGACAATATGAAGAAGAGCAAAGCTTGAATGTCAGAAGTGGGATTCGAACCCACGCCTCCAGAGGAGACTGCGACCTGAACGCAGCGCCTTAGACCGCTCGGCCATCCTGACGTACTACATGGGACTTTCGTGGAGGTTACAACTTTAGATAGTTGGGACGACACAAACGTTATACTCCACATAACACATATAGCAGCTGTTCAGCCATGGAAACACATACTCGTGGCGCCCACTTTCTGTGCTGACTTTGAAGTCAGCTGTGCAGTTAGTGAGTCAGGGGAGTGTTTGTGACTTTTACGCACAAGCGCACCTCAGCACTCAGACACCCCACTCTGTAACTTTGTGTGGTGTACAACTGAATTTCAGACAGCTCTTTAATACCACATAGTGATTGACAAGTGTTTGTAAAGGGAGAGGTCAAGGTTTGCTGCTTGATTTTATACACCTCTCACTGAAAACACAATTATAGCACAGTTTTGGTGTCCCAGAAAAGACGCTCAAATGTTTCACATCCCAATCAGCGGATAAAAAAAACTCAGGTCCCACCGAGATTTGAACTCGGATCGCTGGATTCAGAGTCCAGAGTGCTAACCATTACACCATGGAACCCCTGTGAGAGTGTGTGAACTGCCTGATCATGGCAACCTGCCAAAAAGTATTCAGCCAATATGTAATATATATATATATATATATATATATATATGTATATATATATATATATATATATATATAAGGGTGTATATAAAGATTGGGTCTCGCTGCACTGCTCAGTCTGCGCTACAGCATCTATTCACAGGCACCATCCCACTACTGAGCGACACGGGGGCTTTGACCTGCTCCGTCTCCGACCTGGGCCGGTGCACCCCTCCTTAGGCGACCTGGTGGTCCCGGGCTCCCCGAGGATCACCATATCAATGCCGAACTTAGTGTGGATACCCGATCGACACAGCCTGCTGCAGCTCAGAGCTCCTGACCTTAAACGATCCTCCAACCTCAGCCTTCCGGTAGCTTGGATTACAGGCACGCGCCACCACACCCGGCGAGAAGTAGCTACGTTAACAAGGATTTTAACTATGTCTGAGGTGACATCATCACATAAACTTCCTGCCCATCATTAGCCAAGTTGTAATGCAATAAGTTATTAGATAGAGAGATAGAGAGATTGATTGATTGATTGATTGATTGATTTAGTTTGTCTTCACCTGCTGGGCGGCAGGAGTGTTTAGGGTGGAGGATTTAGTTGCAGGTGGAGGTGGTGAAGGACAAGCAGAGCAGCAGGTTTGTGAGTGTTTTTGATGTCAATTAAAAATATAAATAAGGGCTGACGAGGCTGCTGTGTGAGGTAGAGACAGGTATAATGGTGTGTATAAAGATTGGGTCTCGCTGTATTGCTCAGGCTGCGCTACAGCATCTATTCACAGGCGCGATCCCACTACTGAGCAGCACGGGGGCTTTGACCTGCTCCGTCTCCGACCTGGGCCGGTGAACCCCTCTTTAGACGACCTGGTGGTCCCGGGCTCCCCCAGGATCACCATATCGATGCCGAACTTAGCGCGGACACCCGATCGACACAGCCTGCTGCAGCTCAGAGCTCCTGAGCTCAAACGATCCTCCAACCTCAGCCTCCCAGTAACTTGGATGACAGGCACGCGCCACCGCACCCGGCGACAAGCAGCTACGTTCACAGGAAGTTTTACTTTCATTCATGTGAGCTCATCAGGTTAGTGGCCATCATCAGCCAAGATGAAATGCTGTAAAAGTAAAAAAACCTAATCATTTCAAAATGAGGAAGTCAGCACAGTAATAACAGGTTGTTGTTTTTTGTTGGGTTTTTTTTTTTGACCAAGCAAAAACATGACAGCCTTTTTAATAAGCCGAAGGACAGCGTATGTGTACGTGTGTGTTTGTATATTATTGTTTTGTGTGTACACTGTCAGAAATACAATAAAAATGTTGAAGGATTTTTACTCAGTGTTTACAATTTTCGCAAGTATCTGATTGAATTGATGACAGCCTGTCATATTTTCATGCCATGACATGGGATGGGACCAGTCCTTATTTTAGGCTAATTGGAGTCAATAAGAAAGATTGTTTCAACTTGCTGAAAGTTTTGACTTCACAAAATCAGGTTTTTAGCACATCAGTGTCAATGTGAGCACATTCAAAGATGCACCAGTAATCAGCTTCCTGTAGTGAATTTTATTAGAATTATGTAGAATGTTTTTACAGTGTACATCATTATAAAATCCACTACAGTTCAGGGATGAACGGTGCACAACTGTGATAAGCAAGTTGTGAGAAACCTCGTGGTTCAACCAAATTTCAAGTGTATGTTGTGACAATATGAAGAAGAGCAAAGCTTGAATGTCAGAAGTGGGATTCGAACCCACGCCTCCAGAGGAGACTGTGACCTGAACGCAGCGCCTTAGACCGCTCGGCCATCCTGACGTACTACATGGGACTTTCGTGGAGGTTACAACTTTAGATAGTTGGGACGACACAAACGTTATACTCCACATAACACATATAGCAGCTGTTCAGCCATGGAAACACATACTCGTGGCGCCCACTTTCTGTGCTGACTTTGAAGTCAGCTGTGCAGTTAGTGAGTCAGGGGAGTGTTTGTGACTTTTACGCACAAGCGCACCTCAGCACTCAGACACCCCACTCTGTAACTTTGTGTGGTGTACAACTGAATTTCAGACAGCTCTTTAATACCACATAGTGATTGACAAGTGTTTGTAAAGGGAGAGGTCAAGGTTTGCTGCTTGATTTTATACACCTCTCACTGAAAACACAATTATAGCACAGTTTTGGTGTCCCAGAGAAGACGCTCAAATGTTTCACATCCCAATCAGCGGATAAAAAAACTCAGGTCCCACCGAGATTTGAACTCGGATTGCTGGATTCAGAGTCCAGAGTGCTAACCATTACACCATGGAACCCCTGTGAGAGTGTGTGAACTGCCTGATCATGGCAACCTGCCAAAAAGTATTCAGCCAATATGTAATATATATGTATATATATATATAGTTTTATGTACTGTTGATTATAAGATGAAAAATCTATTTAAAAAAATAGAGAAATTATCCCAGTAAAATGCAACACAGTCCCTTCCCTGGCAATCTTTCACCATACACTCAAAGAAATGATGTAAAGAAAACATTTACTTTACCCTGAAATCCTGACTCATGCCTGTACTGAAGTTGTGCACAGTTCACTTCTAAAACAAAAAAAACCCTTTTTACATGACAGTCAAAGCTGTGATCATAAGATGCAAATATTAAACCCAAAGGTTACCTGAATGAATTTCCTAGTTTGAGTTTGTCTCCACCTGCTGGGCATCAGAAGTGTTTAGGATGGAGGATGTATTTGCAGCTGTCCTGCAGGTGGAGGTGGTGTAGGACAAGCAGAGCAGCAGGTTTGTGAGTGTGACATCATCACATAAACTTCCTGCCCATCATTAGCCAAGTTGTAATGCAATAAGTTATTAGATAGAGAGATAGACAGATAGAGAGATTGATTGATTGATTGATTGATTGATTTAGTTTGTCTCCACCTGCTGGGCGGCAGGAGTGTTTAGGGTGGAGGATTTAGTTGCAGGTGGAGGTGGTGCAGGACAAGCAGAGCAGCAGGTTTGTGAGTATTTTTGACGTCAATTAAAAATATAAATAAGGGCTGACGAGGCTGCTGTGTGAGGTAGAGACAGGTATAATGGTGTGTATAAAGATTGGGTCTCGCTGTATTGCTCAGGCTGCGCTACAGCATCTATTCACAGGCGCCATCCCACTACTGAGCAGCACGGGGGCTTTGACCTGCTCCGTCTCCGACCTGGGCCGGTGCACCCCTCTTTAGACGACCTGGTGGTCCCGGGCTCCCCCAGGATCACCATATCGATGCCGAACTTAGCGCGGACACCCGATCGACACAGCCTGCTGCAGCTCAGAGCTCCTGTGCTCAAACGATCCTCCAACCTCAGCCTCCCAGTAACTTGGATGACAGGCACGCGCCACCGCACCCGGCGAGAAGCAGCTACGTTCACAGGAAGTTTTACTTTCATTCATGTGAGCTCATCAGGTTAGTGGCCATCATCAGCCAAGATGAAATGCTGTAAAAGTAAAAAACCTAATCATTTCAAAATGAGGAAGTCAGCACAGTAATAACAGGTTGTTGTTTTTTGTTGGGGTTTTTTTTTTTTGACCAAGCAAAAACATGACAGCCTTTTTAATAAGCCGAAGGACAGCGTATGTGTACGTGTGTGTTTGTATATTATTGTTTTGTGTGTACACTGTCAGAAATACAATAAAAATGTTGAAGGATTTTTACTCAGTGTTTACCATTTTCGCAAGTATCTGATTGAATTGATGACAGCCTGTCATATTTTCATGCCATGACATGGGATGGGACCAGTCCTTATTTTAGGCTAATTGGAGTCAATAAGAAAGATTGTTTCAACTTGCTGAAAGTTTTGACTTCACAAAATCAGGTTTTTAGCACATCAGTGTCAATGTGAGCACATTCAAAGATGCACCAGTAATCAGCTTCCTGTAGTGAATTTTATTAGAATTATGTAGAATGTTTTTACAGTGTACATCATTATAAAATCCACTACAGTTCAGGGATGAACGGTGCACAACTGTGATAAGCAAGTTGTGAGAAACCTCGTGGTTCAACCAAATTTCAAGTGTATGTTGTGACAATATGAAGAAGAGTAAAGCTGGAATGTCAGAAGTGGGATTCGAACCCACGCCTCCAGAAGAGACTGCGACCTGAACGCAGCGCCTTAGACCGCTCGGCCATCCTGACGTACTACATGGGACTTTCGTGGAGGTTACAACTTTAGATAGTTGGGACGACACAAACGTTATACTCCACATAACACATATAGCAGCTGTTCAGCCATGGAAACACATACTCGTGGCGCCCACTTTCTGTGCTGACTTTGAAGTCAGCTGTGCAGTTAGTGAGTCAGGGGAGTGTTTGTGACTTTTACGCACAAGCGCACCTCAGCACTTGGTGTCCCAGAGAAGACGCTCAAATGTTTCACATCCCAATCAGCGGATAAAAAAAACTCAGGTCCCACCGAGATTTGAACTCGGATCGCTGGATTCAGAGTCCAGAGTGCTAACCATTACACCATGGAACCCCTGTGAGAGTGTGTGAACTGCCTGATCATGGCAACCTGCCAAAAAGTATTCAGCCAATATATATATATATATATATATATATATATATATATATATATATATATATATATATATATATATATATATATATATATATATATATATATATATATATATAGTTTTATATACTGTTGATTATAAGATGAAAAATCTATTTTAAAAAATAGAGAAATTATCCCAGTAAAATGCAACACAGTCCCTTCCCTGGCAATCTTTCACCATACACTCAAAGAAATGATGTAAAGAAAACATTTACTTTACCCTGAAATCCTGACTCATGCCTGTACTGAAGTTGTGCACAGTTCACTTCTAAAACAAAAAAAACCCTTTTTACATGACAGTCAAAGCTGTGATCATAAGATGCAAATATTACAGTTTTTTCTGATTGCTTAAGCACATTTTTTGTAACTATTGGCTAATTTTGCAAAACTCTTCACACAAATAAGAAAACCTGTCACCCAATAATCAAAACATTGTAGTTCTCTTGCAAAAGCAAACACAGCTAGATTAACTCTTCACACCTTCGTAAAAATGGTGTTTCCGTATCAAACAGTACACACAAGCCATCATCTACTAAGCACACAATGCGCCAACTGCACACTGATGGTATGAATACAAAACACATCTGGCTTTTGCTTTCTCTGTGCACAAGGTAGGCTATGTCAGTTTGAACTCATACTTCTGTCATAGATCCATAAGCATAGAGGGATCCAAACTTCAAGTACTGGTGTTTATTCAAACACATCAAAACAAACACAAGTGTTTATTTCCAAGTATAGGATTATTTGCAATCGCCATAATGACTATATGGGTTACTTGGTCTGCAGTGAACATGCTTCCTCTGCCCCCAGCATCTGGTCATCTAGCAATTCTGTAAAGTAACAATTTCAGTATTTTTACATCAGTGGTATTGGTGTGTTTCTCATTGGCATATGGCAGTGCTACAAATCTTTGTGCGAAGTGACTGTGCTAACCGATTCTCATTTCAAGATGTCCTTATGGTACTTGCTACAGTGTAGCGGCTCGAGTTAGGCTGGACCCGTTGGCCAGCTACCCTCAGGGTCATTCCACGGTTGATGACATGGTCCACTATTGTAGCTCTGATGTCATCAGCAATTCTGTTTCTTACTCTTCCTACCCTTCCTCTCCCCCCTCCTCATCTTCCTCTCCCCCCTCCTCGTCTTCCTCTTGTTCCTTGTCGTCCTCTTCATCCTACATCCTACTTCTTCACCTCCACGTCCTCTTCCTCGGCCTCCTCTACTTCTCACTCTTTCTGCTCCCTCCATTGTACTCCGCACACACAGCTTACCTGTATTATAGTGCTTAGGCTGATTGCAAAGTGAACTAATTATCTAAAGAAGTTTTCACATGTGAAAGTGTGCCAGACAGTTGGCAAATTAGTGTTAATGATAGCCATACATGTGTATACTTTTGTGTGTGTTGGAAATTTGGTAATTGAGTGTTGTGCAGTGAATTGTGCCTACAGTTTTGCAAAGTGTGTGTTACAAAATTGCAAACTGAGTGCAAAGCAGTTTTTGTGCTTTTAGTTTTGCAAACTCAGTGAGTGGTTTTGCTATAAGTCTGAATAGTTTTAGAGATTGTGCTACAGGAATCACAGTTAGGGTTTAAGCATTCAGAAAAAACTGTAAAAAGACCAAGACGTGCTGATGAGGTTGCTGTGTGAGGTAGAGACAGGTATAAGGGTGTATATAAAGATTGGGTCTCGCTGCATTGCTCAGTCTGCGCTACAGCATCTATTCACAGCCACCATCCCACTACTGAGCGACACGGGGGCTTTGACCTGCTCCGTCTCCGACCTGGGCCGGTGCACCCCTCCTTAGGCGACCTGGTGGTCCCGGGCTCCCCGAGGATCACCATATCAATGCCGAACTTAGTGTGGATACCCGATCGACACAGCCTGCTGCAGCTCAGAGCTCCTGACCTTAAACGATCCTCCAACCTCAGCCTTCCGGTAGCTTGGATTACAGGCACGCGCCACCGCACCCGGCGAGAAGCAGCTACGTTAACAAGGATTTTAACTATGTCTGAGGTGACATCAGCACTCAGACACCCCACTCACTCTGTAACTTTGTGTGGTGTACAACTGAATTTCAGACAGCTCTTTAATACCACATAGTGATTGACAAGTGTTTGTAATACTGTTAGATAATAATCACAAATTGTTACATTTGTGGAGCTGTGCCCATCATCAGCCAAGCTGTAACACAGTATTTGATGAGATAAATAAATAGATAGATAGGTAGACAGGTAGATAGATAGATAGATAGATAGATAGATCTAGATAGAACATCTTTCCAGATAAAAATACCTTTGTTTTTTTTATACATCTTCCAGTCTGTGAAGTGAAACGTTGTGTGGAAAGTGGATGAATGTGAAAGCTTGGGATGAGGGTCAGAGGGGAGTAGCTAGGGTTTTGGCACCCCACTAGTTCTAACAGAGAGTGTGCATTGTTCTCTGACCTAAATTTCATGACATGGAACTGCAGAATAAAAAAAGGTCAGAGTGAATTGGACGCAGCAGCAATGTATTCACTCTCCACCGCCCCACACAAATTGGTCAGACTATGACATCATCCAACTGTCAAAAAGTATTTTAAGACTAATTAGGAAAGTGCATTTTAGGAAAGATGTTAACCAATGAGCATATCTGATCTCATTTTCCTCATTTTTGCAGCTTTGGAGCAACTTTTCCAAAATATGCATTCACTGATTAGTTAATGATAAATGTTATGATAAAGGAAAAGGCCAAGGAACACCACAACCTCTTGTACTCACAAATGTGAAGCTGTATTTCAGAGCAATCACTGTATACACAGCATACTAGGACAAGGATGTAATAAATGAGGCAACAAGCTTTCAGAGGCACAGTCAAGGTCACATTAAGGCCACACATTAGAAAGACTACAAGGAAATCTTTCTAAGTTTAAACAATTTCAAGCCCCGTATTTCCTCACCTGTTCGGCAGTACCCAGTTTTCCATTCACTTGACTTTCACCTGTCAATACACCTGCTCTCATTCCACTACAAACCAGCCACTCGGAATGTATTTCTGTCTACCACACATAAGTGTTTTCTTGTAAGACGTTTGGCAAGTCACAGTAAGAAAAACAAATGTGTCACTTTGACGGTCAAACCCCATTTAGTTGCTTTGGTTTTAGGGCCCTGTAAACCCCACTTTCATCTCAGCTGTTCTGCTTGGGTTCAAAACACTCTTAAGTATAATGTATAATAAACAGAAAAGAGACATTAAAATGCTCTTTTTGTCCAGCAGGCTCATCAGCATCTAAAACACATCTAGCGGCATCATCACATTCATGGGGGTGTCTTGTCAAGCCCCACTTGTCATTTCTCTGTGCCTGTTAGCTCATCTCGGTGCGTGGAGGAGGCGGTAGAGGGAAAATATAAATCCCACACTCCTTTTTATCACACTGACTCCATTCTTCACAGGCCTTGATGAGACAGGGGAGCAAACCTGGGTGGAGTCTGAAGATTTATGACTGCCAGAAGTGTGCTGGCCATTAGATCCCTGTGTCCTGCTAATGAACAATCACACTGAGAGGTACAGTATCTTTGGAGCTCATCGATCAAGAGTCATCTTCAGGGACGTGCAAGCTGTAGTCTGACAAGGTGGCACCAAAGGACAACAAGATTCATCTTTGTTTTCTACTCAGACTTGTACTCATGCTAGATCATGTGGTGTAGTGTCTCTGACGGAACACCACATGTTGTAAGTTTGTAGTTTTAGGTTTCATGTGTTTTTCTAAATCAGAGCTGAATTGCAACAGATTAACACAATAAAGTTGCAGTTAATAAATCAGTTTAGGATGTGCCAGACTGATAGTAGCAGCAAAACTGGCCCTGCATAACTCTAACCACAAACCCCCCAACATGCAATCACACCATCGTTACTCCTTTTGCCCCCTTGGGTATTGATGTGCAGTCGGCAGCCTCAGCTGCTGGTGATGCAGAACCTTCCCTGTGTTGTCATCAGTGTTGTGGCGTCTCATGGGAGAGCAGAGATGAGTGCTGTAATTAGCGGGGAATGAAGCCAGCAGCAACAAGAGCGTCTGTGTGGGGCCCCCTCTGGCCTCTGGGGACTCTGAGACGCGTGGCTAACCTGTGGTGCACTACCTGTGGCACTGAGGGCTGATGTGTTAGACACACAGTAAAGTGCCTTTATTTGAATTTTTCTTCCAAGGAGCCGGATTTTCTCGTATTTTTTTAAAAAGTTGTTTTGAGTAGTAGTTCTACAGGACTTGTGAAGGTCTTTGTTTGGCCATTGGCTGCTTTTTTACTTATTTTCAATGCATGTCAGATATGTGTTTTTTTTTATTTGTTAGCTCTCATCTATGAATCATTAAGGTACAAAAAAAGGTCCATAACTCAAGAGAAGAACCAGTGTTCTGCACACACAAAATCCACCTAACCTGACACAAGACTTGAGAACCACATCTGGACCTTCAGTTGATCATCTACTGTTCACTGAAGTCTCATCAGCAATGGCCTCAGTGGAAGGGTGGCTGTCAAGAAGCCATTCTTAAGGAAAGGAAATAAGGGTGAAAGGATGAGGTATGCTAAATTATACAAGAACTGAACTGAAAATGAGTGGCGTCAGGTCTGTTAAATAACTGTTTGATTGTTATTTATCCTTATTTTAGGTTTTGTGCTGTTAGACTACACACTGCCTGTGTATTTCTGTAAATACCATGCAAAGTGACAGTTTGAGCCACTGGTGTTGGGGATCTCCACAACTGATGGAATTATAAATGCAGAAAAGTACTGTCAGAGTTTGATTGACCACGTAATGCCATCTGGAAAGTGTCTGATTTCCATGTCATTTTTCAGGATGGCAATGATCCCAAACACACATTGATTGTAGTAAAAGCATACCTGGATAGAAAAAACACACAACTGAGCACTTTACTCATGGATTTGGCTCCACAGTCTCTCAGCCTCAACGTCATTGGAGCAGTGTGGATCATCTTGACAGAGAACAGGGCAAAAGGCAACTTTTCAATTTTGGACATGAGGAGGGATTCAAGAATTTGGAATAGTACTGTAAAAACAACGCTTTTTTAATTTGTCCCAGTTGGAAAAGCAGAGGTGGAAAAAATAAAATCAGCATGTCAAATACTGGCATGGCTTCAGACACAGTTGATGGGAGCTACTAGTAATGCTGAAAAATATTTGTGTTTTACCTGTATGCTGTCACAAAGACTATGTTAAAAAGAATTACAAGAATATTGCCAGCAGAAAAAAAAGAAAGACAATCAGTGTGCAAGACCAGAAGCAAAAAGGAATGGATGAGTGTCCTCATGCAAAATCATAAATTTAGGGAAATAAATTATTTCTTTTACACAGGACGAGGATAAACTAAATGAACTAACACATAAACTAACACTAATTTAATCCAGATTAAAATTGTGTGGATTTATATGGTGTCAAAGACATGAAATGACTGTTTATATACTTAATTAATCTTTATGAAGAATTTGTTTTGTTTTGTTCTCTCCTGAAAATTCAGCAAATGTCTTATCATGCTTTCACTGTTAGAATGGACTGTAATAAATGACTTGTGTTTCCACTGTGTGTGTGTGTATGTATGTGTGTGTGAGTGTTACAGCCCCAGTCTCTGTGTCTGCGTGCGCTGGTGTGTGCAGGTGTATGACTGCTGCTTATGCTCCATCTGCTTCTGCCGCTGATGAGTAAAGCCATGAAATAGATCCAGCTGGAGATGTGCAGAGGAGCTTGAGGCCTCCTGGGAAATCATCCACACTTCCACCAGCACCATGTTGTCCACTTCCTTTGCACCCCAGAGAGCTATCAATAAGTGGGTAATTGAATTTTAAGCACAAACACTGCTGTCAAATGAGTGTTGCTGTGGTGGTGGTGGTGGTGGTGTGTGTGTGTGTGTGTGTGTGTGCGTGCGTGTGTGTGCGTGTGTGTGTGTCTGATGAGGCATGTTTAGCTGTGTGAACATGGTGATGCTCTCTGCGGACTTTGCGCAGAGAGGATGAATGTTTAATCCATTAAATAACAATTACAGCCTGTAATGGTCCAGAGAGGCTGGTGGAAGAAGGGAGAGAGGAAACATAGCTGGACTGTTCACAAGCCTCTAAACAGCGTGCATCCATTAAATGCGATTATCGGCATACGCGTGCAGACAAAATGAAGATGTAAGACTAATAACACGTGCATAGATTCTCTGTAATGCTCTCAAGTTAATACATGTGTCTTGTTTTAACACTAAGGTGATTTCTGGGGTGTTTTATAACCTTAAGGGGATGCATAAATGCTCTGCACTTATATACACACGTGTAGATGACATTTAAGTATTTATCACTGTGTTTGATTTAGTGTATTTAATACAGGTAATGCTTGTGACCTTGTGATCTTTTAAATGGAAAAAAGGAACACTTCAAGTCTAAACATGCTACAGCTCACACCTTGGGAAGATATCTCCTCCTATAATCATTATGCAAGAGGGTATGTTAGGTTGGCCGGCTCTCTCTTGGAAATGAGATTTAAATCTCAATCAGTCTTTTCACCTGGATAAGTAACGGATAATGACATAATGAATGAAAGATACTCTATGATATAGCTTGTAGCACTTAAAATGCTAAATATTTATGATGTAAGAAAGGGAATTATTGTTTGTTCTTTCCTCCAAAGTGCCTCAAAGGTCCTCATTAAATGAAAGGATCTTAAAGTATGATTTGTCTTCTGCGCATCCTGAATTCAAATTAATTTAATGGTAAATGGAGAGAAATCAAACCACAAGTTGGCAGCTGTATTACAAAGTGCCAAAATAAATGATAATGATGCAAGCGCACCTATGGCTCTGCAGCCTTATAACTTATTTAATTCAGTGACCTCTGAACTCACTTGTAAGCACACAATGTCTGAACTTGGATTCGGTTAATGGTGTTGCCAGTATTTTTATTTAATTATGGGAAACGTTCATAAGAAGAGGCATGTCACAGTAATAAAATAAATAAATGTAAAAATAAATGGGTGAACAGACGTTTGAGGAAATTACATTTCCACTCCAGCTGTAAAGGAAATATGTGGTCTGCATAATAAAATAATATTCTAGTGGCTTTGAAATAGCAACTATGTTAATTAATGGTCATTCATGCGAATCAGGAGGCTAAAAGGAGACGGTGGAGAAGATGACCCAAAAGTGTGACTATTTTATTGATTTAATTGTTAGAAAGACTAAAAACATCTACACTTGATATGAAGAAAAGGTATCTTATTGCCAACATCAGTGCGAATACTGACTTACATGTTTTGTGAACTTGGCAATATAGTTTGTGTTTAAATAGCTGAGTGCTCATGAGATAGTGTTTTATAGTATTTATGTTTGTGAATCTGTCAGTGTGCTGCAAATAAGGAAATCGGATCATTTTGCATATATGTGTTTGGCACATATAAACTGACATTAAAGACAAAAAGGTATACGGGTAAGATTTGCCTGATCACACTAACACACTGACCTTTACCCTGACCAGACAAACACCGCTCACACTCCCAGCTCGATGAACGCGGTTTGTCAGTGCGATCGTTAAGTTGCACTCGTGATCCAAAATGAGTTTGCTAGCTGTGGATTTCTCATGCTGCTCACACAATGGCCTGTATACGGGAGCTGCCTGGTGGCATTGCTTAATTAGGCGAACAGTTGATTCATTTGCACTAATTGACAGCTAATTAAAGGAGTGAGGGCACATCAAGCTGATGTCCCTCTGAGCTGGGCCTTGACTGCGGATGATCATAGGGAGAACATATTATGGAATATTGAATCTTCTGAGAACCAGCTGCCATTAGAAGAGGCCTCAAACATATGGACCAGTCTGTGAGGCTGTGAGTGTTTAAACAGGCTCATCCTACAGTGTTGAAATGCAGCCTGTAGAGTCCAGCTGCTTATGAGCCAAGGCTTCATTGATTGCTAGAAAAAAAGAGAGCGAATAGGACCTAGAATTGGTGTAAAATGCTGTATAATCAACAAACAGGAAAGATTTACAAGCAAGTACCCTCAGAAATGTAAAAATGACACCTTCTGCCCACCAACATAACAAACTGAGCTCTGGAAACAGAAAAAAATGTTTTACCAAAATCTACATTAGATTTAAAATGTAAAGTTTACAATTCTTATACAACAATGGATAAAAGACCACTGATGGACATGTAAAGAAGAGTGGTCCATAATTTCTCCACAATGATATGACAGACTGATAAAGTCACAGAGAAAACAAACACTCATGTTATTACTGCTAAATGTGGTTCTATAGAATTTCACACACTGCTTTTGTTAAATAAATAATGATGAGGTGTATTTAAATCATTACAAGGCCGGGTAAAGACCAGGTGAGATTTTATACATCCTGATATGCAAAATCTTAACAATGGCAGAGAGCATACTATCTTTTTACAATTAGCTATCATTAGGTTTTTCTGCTATAAAGTGTTGTCACTGGTACTAGAGGAGCTTGACTGTAATGTTTGATACTGTATTTACACTGTGTGGTCATGTAAAAACAGAAGATAAATATTAGAAGAGTGGATCCTCCCATCAGCAACCTTTACAGCTCTTTTAACTCCAATTACAGACGAGATCAGCAGAAATTTGGATACTTCATAATAAGACTCTAACTTGAAACATATTGGAATACTATACTATTTGTCATGGGCTGTACTGGCAAGAGTTTTATTTGTTCCTTTCTATGTTTCAATTTTTTAAATGTCTGCAAGTGTTGAATTTCTTGCACTTTACTCACAAGATTTAAAATAATCCTTGATATTTATCAGAATGGTAAAAATGTAACTCTATTTGGGATTTTCATTATTTTCAGCATCTATGTTACTGCTAAAATGAAATGAATGTCTGTCTGGAGTTCCCTGAGAGACGTTTGCAGGCTCTCCTTGGGCCAGGCACCACACTCTCCACAGGAAACCAGGAATAGGCTGTCTTCATGTCTGCTGGTGCTGCCCATGTGAATCACAAAAAGACAATTAGGGGCTTATTAGGGTCTTGGGGCGATGCAGCTCACGGGGCGTCCACTTGCCGGTTTGCCCCCAGTTTTGAGCCACTGCCATAGCTGAAAACAGTCAGGGGCATTGTCTCACCTAATTACACTAAATGGGCCCCTTTTTGTGCTGCTGCTGCTGCTGCTGCCATGCCTGTCTAGTTCCCTTCACCTGCCTAACTGCTAGTCCCTGTCTACTGTGGACATGTGCTAATTAGACAAGAAATGGGCCCAAGTAATTATGTCAATTCTTGTTAGGAGCAGCCACAATGTGTAATGTTATTTTGTCGAGAAACTTTTGGCGTTGGGGGGGGGGGGTGTCTCTCCCACGTTTCTCATAGTGTTTTCCTCATTACGCCAATAACACATCTGCACATGCAACAGGGGAATGCGGCACACTCGGCAAGTCCCCGACAAACTTCAGAGCGTAAATAGATGCACTCATTCAGAAATGGAGACTATAGAATGGCAATGGCATAAAGTTATTGCCCTAATTAATGCTTTGTGCCCACAGAGCAAACTGTTGATGCACTGGTTCCACATTGTTAGGACTGTGAGAGCTTTTTTGTCTTCTTTGCTCTAATGGGATGTTTTGATCAACGGCTGTTTGGTGACCCAGCTCCTCTTCTTAAATGCCAAGCTCTGGGAAATGGCAATTAGCTAGATTAGTAGAGCCATTTCGGGAGTCTCAAACATAGACAAAGATCAGACAGGGGCAGATGAAACTCTAACATGACAAAACAAACCATGCCTGATATTTATATATATAAATTACAGTAAATTTTTGCATGTCACCCAACAACATTCAGTCCTGACTTTTATTTATAACCAAATCATTACTTGTCATTGTACATGGATATTTTCACAGATTTAATTAGTGTCTGCAAAATTATCTCAGTAGAATTACAGCATATTATTGCTTTAGTCCTTTCAGGGATCGGAGATACAGAAATAGAAAACAAACTACATTTGAAGGGATTACAAGTAACAGTGTGCAGTCAACTAAACTGTCAAGTAAACTGGGACACTTTTTAGTTAGTCAATTGGGACACTGAGGAAAACCCTTTGTGTAACATTAAACTATGTTCATGCAGTTTCTTTTTGATAATTTTGTGTTGTATTGATATAATAAAATGTATTTATTCTGGCCCTAAAGTTTTATCAAACATCAGTTGTTGCACATTTTTTGAGATACGAAGGGTTCAAATAAAATGGGATATTAAACTACAAAGAGTAAAAAAAAACATTTCAGTACTATAATTTGAGAACATAATGTAATAAAACATTTGCATAGCATTAAATTATTAGAACAGTAGTATATGCCACTCTGTTGCTAGAAAGCAGACATTTGTCTGTGTCAGTGTCTCCCTGTACTCAACTAAAGTTTCTCTCATCTTCTACATTCTCTTTCTTTTCTTTTTTCTTTTCTTTTCTTTTCAGCATGCTGTCTGGATGATAACAACTATAAAATCTATCACTCAAAATGCCTCATTTATTCTCTCCTTTTTCAGCGAGTGTCAGCTAAATAGCAGTCTGTGTGCTACATGTTAATATGAAAAAATAACAATTTATCCATTTATCAGTGCTGGAAAACAGCTTCCATGCGTTAGTGAGTGTTTTTTGCATGTTTGTGAACATTTACATAGAGGTATAAAGATATCACAAAACAGATTTTGACTCATTATTTAGGAATGTTCTTTTTTTAATTGGCTTATCAACCTTGTTAATGACAGTAAGATTAGGCCTGCCATGCAGTTTGTTTCACATTTTGTAATTAAATTGGTGAGAATGCCAGTATTTTAACCCAGATTGTGGCACATAAGGTGGGAAACATCTTTTTTTTTAATTCTTTTAAAAAATTTGATATTATTGTAACACAACTAAAATTATTTAAAATAACAGAACAAATCAATATCAGAGAAGAAGACAAAATAATAATAATAATAATAATTTTTTATTTTTTTGGACCAAACAACGTCAAAAAATAATAATAATTTCGTCATAACACTTAATCTGCTTGCAGGTTTATTCCAAACTACTTTTAAGTTTTTTTTCCATGTGTCTTATTTCTCTTTTTGAATCAATTAGAGATGTACTGTAATGATACAACAAATGTCTGTCTATCTGCTGTGTGTGTGTGTGTGTGTGTGTGTGTGTGTGTGTGTGTGTGTGTGTGTGTGTGTGTGTGTGTGTGTGTGTGAAAGAGAGAGAGAGAAACCTTATTACCATGGCTATTTGGTATGGCATTGATCTCTTTATTCACCTCTAATAAATTGTCCCTGAAGTCCCTGAAGGTAATCTCATTTTCACTGTTCTCTTCTCTCCCAACTTTTTTAAGATATTTGGGTCATTTTAAAAATTTTAAACATTGTGCCTCAAACTAAATAAAAATGTGATGTAGTGCAGAGTCCTGATATTATCAGGCTTTTCTCTTAGGTTGCAGGGTGACGCGCAGCGTTAAAACCTGACGCTCTGGGCGACGACAGTGAGCCAATAATCGGCTTGATCGGGTTGATGCCACATCTCGAGATCACATTACCCATTACCAACCAACCAACAATAACCGACAGCAAACCTGGGGTTGACTGCCTGACGCTCTGGTGCCAAACAGTCCCACAGGAACCACCTATTTATTTATTTATTCATCACCACATGTCCCATTGACAATACCGCATCTCCGCAACGCGTCCACTCATCTCCATAAACTCTCCTCTGCGTAATTGTCCGCCCAGATGTCCGAAAGTGTGCCTCAAATTATCTCCGAACGATTGAAACCCGGCAATAATTGATTAATAGCTGATTAGAGCAGATTAGGTTCGAGGAGGGAAAAGAGGGGGAAACGGGACTATTTTCATTCCATTTCACAACTCACTGGCTTTGGATTTGATCTGAGGTTTATTCTATGACAAATGAAGGGAAGCTGCAGAAGATTTCCCCTGACATCCTGAAGACCTCTTCCGTTTGCTCTCACTTTTGAAATCGGATTAACCCACTGAAACACTGCGCAACCTTTCAGCCGCGGGTTTGTGATATCAGACCTCAAGCTAAAAAAAAAAAAAAGACACTTGGGTGGGTGTTGTTGGGAAACAATCTGTTGCTGTATTGTGCGCTGCCGTTTGGTCCGCTGTTTGTCTCGTTTATAATTGCCATCCGGGTGTGTCCTAAATACCCCCGAACTGGGACAGTGTATTCTTTATCATGTGGCTCTCCACAGAAGAAAAAAAGGGGAGGGGAGGGGAGGCTTAATAACCTATCAACAGATGCGCAGACCGCTACCAAAGACAAAACGTTTAGTGCGCAACCCTAATTAGAATATGCAAATCACCGTGTGAGTTATGTGGGACGCTTGGAGCTGCTAACGGATCAATCAGAGAAGGAGATGAATTAATTGATTAATTGATAGGAGGTGTTGACCAGATGTGAGTGTATGAGCCCTTCCTTAAATTTGACCTATGAAAGATTTCCTTTTTTCCTTCCTTTTGTTCTTTATATCAAAGAGAATTGGTCCCTCTATTTATTATTGGCATAATTCATGAGAAAGCATGGCTGTTATTAAGATGAATTTGCACGTCAGAACAACTATTTCATAGCATGATTATTTCGCGTCTTTAACGGACGAATTAACTAATTATGGCCTCCTTTGTGAAATGTAGTGTTTATCGATTAATACAGCTTTTAGGGCCTTCATAATACCCTTATTGTTCTAAGAAAACAAACACAAATATCGGGCTTATTAAAGAGGGTAGAAGCACAATTTTATCCAGGTTTAAGTTACATTAAATTATATTCATATATATTCTTGTTTTCTTTGTTTGTTATTTAGTTATTTTGCCAGTAATTTTCAATACTGACATCGTTTGATGCTGATTTCCTGGACTTGATGGGTTAATCCGGCTGTTTAAACTCAATGAGTCGGATCAGATGATCACACATAGAAATGCCAAGAGCTGCAGTGAAAGTAAGCCTTATTCTCGATGTAAGACAGGGGAAAAGAGTATACGCTGTCATTTCAAACCCAAAGTTTTTCCGATGAGGGTCTATAAAGCAGCTCCTTAAACTGTAGTAGTGATTGATCATCACCAGGCTAGTAGCTGTTTTACAGAAAATCCATGAAAATATATTCCGTATGTGCGATAATAAAGCTCCGGAGCAACCACAAACTTAGTATGCAGTCTCTCCTCTCTTGTGATTGGCTGCCGCCTGTTGAATAAAAAGAGCAGTGGAGATAAAGAGAGAGAGTCACATTGCGGACTGCACCGGGGACTCTAGCTTTTTTTCTTTCTTTTCTTTTTTTTGGAGGGAGCGGAACAAAAAGTGGGATCATGACGGGGGAGGAGGGAGCAGTGCATTCAGACTCAGAGAATAAACAGAAATCAGCTTCACAGACTTGCGTGAGCCACGGGGGAGCCCACCAACAGCCGCCTGCAACCTGGAAGATGGCCCCCACTGCGCAGCGGCGCACCGGCTTTGGGATCCAGGAGCTGCTCGGCCTAAACATAGAGCCGCCGGCGGCACCGAGGCGACCGCTGGAAGCTCTGCCGCACAGGGCGCACATTCTGGCCGCCAGGTCAGCCCTGGGACATGGAGGCCTCGGGGTCGGCGTAAGCTTATTGCGACCAGAGAGCATACACTCGTTTTACAGCCAGCCTGCTTTTCTGGAGGTGCTGTCAGAGGCGCAAAATGTGCACCTGCAGCCGCTGCACAGGACAACGCGCGTGGACTCTGAAATGGACGCGCAGCACTCCACCAGCTCCGGTGAGACTTCATGTCGCTGAAGCACGAGGATAGTTTCAGTCAGTCGGAGTGTTTGTAATATTTAAGTTTATGTGAAGATTAAAATGTCATGTCAAATCCCCGAACCAACGTGAGGCAACAGGGAAAAAATGTCTCACTAAAAGCAAATGAGAAAAAGAAGAAACGAGAAGTTGTGTTGAAAATGCGCAAGTTAGGGTCGAACGGAAAAGGCCTTTGTATTTATATTTATTAAATTATTAAATTATTCATAAAATAGTTTTTTTTAACATGGCTGTGGTTTTTTTTTTATTCCAGGTGTGATGTGACACATTTTCAATTTTCCATTATAATATCTGTGTTGTTTTTATATTTATTTATCATTTGTCATCAAAGAAGATGAATATGATAATTTAAATAAATAATCGGCTCCAGTTTGTTATTCTAATTATTATTATTAGTAGTAGCAGTAGTAGTAGTATTGTTATCAGTAATAATATTTTTTAACCTTTAACCTTTAAAATCATCCACAGATTCTGATGATATGAGCTCCTCCGGCGATCAGAAATTCTCCAAATCCTCTATGGGTCAGAGCAAGAAACGAAAGAAAAGACGACACAGGTAAAAACAAAACAAACAAAAAAAAAAAAAAACCCGAAAGAAATATTAGGTAGTTATTTGTCGGTTTGGCCTTCAAGACACAGTGACTGTCATATATGATCGGTGAAGCTCACGTGAGCTTACGGTGTTTTATTTAATGCCGTATTTGGCGTAAGAATAAGGAGATTTTTCTGATTTCCTTCTGGATTTTCTTTTTGACTTTTCTTTTTAACGTGTTCTTGTTGCTTTTTTCTTTATAAAAATATGAAGGATATATATTTTTATTTTCGTTTTGTTTTTTTTCTGTATTTGTATTTATTCACAAGACACAAGATATATTCATATTTATAGGTGATTAAATCTGAAGTCACCATTTTCTGCTTTAAGTGGTGCCTACATTAAAAATGTAACTAAGCTGATATCAACTAAAAATAATAAAATACTTTATTATGATATTTTTTCATAAAAAGATATTTCCTGAAAAATAAAAACCAGGTGAAATGAATGAACAGGCACAAGAAAAGCCATCATCACTGATAACTAATCAGACTGAAAGCATGATTGATTTTAAAAAGACTAAAAAGGCATCCAATCGTTTTTGGTCTTTTATTTTTCCTGCAGAACAATTTTCACATCCTATCAGCTGGAGGAGCTGGAGAAAGCTTTTAATGAGGCTCACTATCCAGACGTCTATGCCAGAGAAATGCTCTCCATGAAGACTGAGCTACCAGAAGACAGAATACAGGTGGGATCATGTCTCTGTATGAAAGCAGAAATCCACAATCTGATATCTTATATTTTCCACATGAAGATGTTTTCATCAGCTAACATTTTGATGTCTTTGACATCAAAATGTGGGCAGGTGATTCAGCTATTTGGTGCAATATGAACACTACCTCAGAGGTGACATCTTCTGTCACTATAGCAGACAGATAGAGCCAGCAGTCACCTGCTCCATCATCATCTTCACAAGGTCTTCACATTAGCAGGCACTTCACCTTCACACTGTAATTAGTTAATAGAGGAGAACTTATCACGTCTCTTCCTGGGAGAGGCAGGCCGCAGCCCTGAAATGAAATGATAACTACATAGAAATTAATTAGCAGAGGTCAGCGGCTGAGCAGGGGCCAGTGCCCGGCTGCTACGAGCATTTTAATTTCCCGTGATATTTGAGCGCCTGTCTCCCATCGACCAGGCCTGGAAATTAACTTATTTTTCAATCAGCCTCTTTGCCCCCCTCGGGTCACCTCGCAGGAAGCAAAGACACACACGCTGTCATGCACACTCACACTGCTGCTGTCAAAAAGCATGATTGCTCATCTGGGGCCCATCTTTTTATGAGATGGAGGTTATCGTCACATCTACCTGAATAGCTTTCCAGACCCAGCTTTCATCGTTTTTAATTCCAGGTCTGCAAAACGCATGCACGCACACACACACGCATGCTCATGTCCACACACACACTGGCACACCCACTCCACACACCATTTCTTACAATCTCATCCTGCATCCACGGCCATTTTAGGATGCTCATTTTTCCCCCCTGTTTTCCTCATCCATATTCACAAGCAGGCTGAGATGATTACACGGTCTGGCCTGGTGGAAATCAATTTAGGCACCTGAAACAGAAACACACACACACACAGGATAAGCATGCACGGGCTCAACACATTTGTACTGAAAATTAAAGTCCAGTTTGTGTGTTCAGACTCATACTGTGCAACACGTGCATGTGCAAAAGAAAACATTTTTAAGAAGATGTTTTTTAAGCCTCATTCCAATCTACCAGTCATATCCCAGTGCAACAAATAAAATATTACTGCACTCTGACGTGAATTGTATTATAAGGAGTTCAAAAAGCTGCAAAACGTTGAAATTAAAGGAAAATGACTCTTTAAATTTTTTTCAGAGCTTCAGAATTTTCCATTGTGCAACAATATTTGTCATTTCTGCAGAATGTCTCCAAATGTGTTTCCATATCACACACATGTTAATTGCATGCTAGACAATATTTTCCACTTCTGATATCAGATGTTCTGCTCCCACATGCATAAACAGCCTTTATAACAGGGGTGCCAAACATAAGGGCCAGGGGCTAGAATCAGCCCGCCAAAGAAATATGTGAAGGACATAAACTTTAGACTTTTAACTCTATTTTCATACGTTTTACAGCTTTTCCTACTGAAAAAGACCTCCTCTGAGACCATTCATACTATAACAACGTAAATAAGTAATAGATAAACCATGAAATGACAGAAAGGCCCTGTATTTTAACGTCTAGTCTAGAAATGTATGATGTGCACAGTTGTTATATCTGACAGTCACTAGTCAATCTCCTGATTAGTTTAGCAGAGGCTAGCTAAGAAAACTGGTTTCAAGAGCTAACATAGACACACATATTCCAGCTGTTCAGCCAGAGTCACTTTAGGTCCTTGTTCGTCAGGACACATGAGCGTGAAATTTCTTACAGGGCAGCTGTGGCTACAACTGTAGCTTGCCTCCACCAGTGTGTGAATGTGATAGTGAATGAATAGTGGCACTGTAAAGGGCTTTGGGTGCCTTGAAAAGTGCTATATAAATCCAATCCATTATTATTAAAAACCAGAATAAAAATCCATCAAACATTTCCATTGAATAAATAGAGAAAAGTCTGTGTGATAAGCTAACAGAATTTTTTGTAATTTTACATTTAAAAAAAATCTCAGGGATTACATAAAACATCCTCACCACTTAAAATTATCTGTCCAGGTGTGGTTTCAAAACCGTCGGGCCAAATGGAGAAAAAGGGAGAAGTGCTGGGGGCGCAGCAGTGTGATGGCAGAGTACGGCCTGTATGGAGCCATGGTCCGCCATTCCATCCCGCTGCCCGAGTCCATCCTCAAGTCAGCCAAGGAGGGCAGCACAGACTCTTACGCGCCGTGGTTACTGGGTGAGTCCCATGGGTACTACATGTCAATCGCCTCCCTCACAACTCTTATTAATTATGAATCATCCTCCATCATTTGATATGCATTTAAAAAAATACACATCAGAAGCACATTTTGCAGAAATCTGCTAACACTCTCCTTTCTTTGACTGATAAATCAAATGCTAAACAATTAAAACAATCTTCTTTTATTTTGGTTGAATCCGCCTTTAAGTTATCTGTCCAAAAAAAGTCTCTTGATGCAAAAAGAAAAAAAAAACCTATATATTTGTGGACTGTGTTTGAGATTGAGTTGTGTCCTACGAGGACAGGGGTTAGCTTGCCTGAAATCAGGAGCCAATAAAAGCCTCAGCATCTCATTAAAAAGGTAGAAGTCAATACAGTGATAATCCTACTTCATCAGGGCAGATTAGACCAGATCTCCTCTCTCACCTCATGTCAATTGATTAGTTTAAATCAGTTACGTAACTCTA
Organism: Aulonocara sp. 'chitande type north' Nkhata Bay; assembly: GCF_057382095.1. Taxonomy (NCBI): domain Eukaryota; kingdom Metazoa; phylum Chordata; class Actinopteri; order Cichliformes; family Cichlidae; genus Aulonocara; species Aulonocara sp. 'chitande type north' Nkhata Bay. Next base: position 10,127,416 of record NC_141358.1, read on the forward strand.
ATTGAATAATAGGTTCTATTTGCCAATCTATCCCCTATGTATGGATCATTCCTTAACGCTCCTTTTTTTTTACTTCACTGTCAAACATCTCAGTACGTTCGTTAAACTCACAGAAATAATCACAACAGGAAAGCTCTTTCATCTGTGACTTCTCCGTTCTCTTCTTTAAAAAAATACTGTTTTCCTGTCCAGGTATGCACAAGAAGTCTCTTGAAAATATCCACACGTCTCCAGGAAAAGCCCAGAGCCTGACACCGCCACCAGCTTCACCGGCACAAGAGAAATTGGTGGATAAAGTGATAGAGGAGGATAAGCCGAAGCAGAATAAAGACACCGGTTCACCGATTTCTAAAGAGGAACTGAGGGAGAACAGTATTGCTGCGCTGCGAGCGAAGGCGCTGGAGCACAGCGCTAAGATGCTCGGGACAGTTTCTGACAGAACAAACATTCACGTACCTCGTAAAGAGGAGGCTGAGGAGGAGTTGACGGAGAAGGAAACGGCGAAAGTGAGGAGAAACTGAAAGAGGCTACGGGATGCGCTCTGCAGAGTGGCAGTTCTAATGTTCAGAGGCGGCAGTCTTATTGTGTTGGTTAAACTGAATCTTGATGCACGCGGAGTCACTTTGTGTTATCATACGTTCCCTTAGGTTTATGTCTGAAGTCAAGTCTTTAGCTCTGCTGACTGATTGAGCTTCAGTAACTCAAATGTTGTAATGTTTGTACAGCTAACCAAAAATGCACAACACATTTGTGCATGTCTTCTCCTGCAGCTGATGAGGAAGGGAAGGGAGGAGCACAGAAATGTTTTCTTTTGAGTTCATAATGCCAGGTGGCAAATTAAAAGGAAAAACCTGACTTCCCCACATCTACAGTTAGAGGATCGAGTGGCTTTGATGTTGTTATTGTGCTGTTGTGACATGGTTTGGATTCACTTGACCCCTTTGGATGGAAACCTTGTTGGAAATCGATGCAAAGTTGATCTGAGCGATCGCTTTCATGCTACGATGAAACGTTTCTGTCCTACTGGATGACACCGCCTCTGTCCACACAGGACACGAGGGATCGTGATTAATTATTCAAAAGTAAGATCATGTGAATTGTGTATAGCCGTAAAGCAGTGGCAGGTTTCGTTTTGTCTAAACCAAATGAGGGAATATATTTTTGAAGAATGCTCTTTGATCACTGCAGTGGAGCTCAATCAATCCTACGGCACGCTGAACTTGCTCTGGCAGCACATTACCATATAAAAAAACCTTTGTGTTGCTTTTTTTAAATGTAGTGTGTCATTCTTCTGTCATACAGCTTGGCAGCTTTTCATGTAAGCAGAGCCTGGATTCAAGAGACTTTATATAACTTTGACCTCTGACTTTTCTGTGACCCCACATCTCGGCTCGGTAACTGACACAGGTATCACTAAAAACAGTCGATACCAAATCCTGTAAAAAGGTTTCCTCAGCTCTTAAATAAGTGGTGTAAATTTTGAACATGCCCCATAGGTAATATGGCGTTATGTATAGTTAACACCAAGTGTGTGTGTTTGTTTCTGTATAAATGTAATTGTAGCAATTAAATCTTATTGGTATTTAAATAATGTGCTTTTTGTTGCTTCGTGTGCAGAGTTTGAGAAAGGTACGTTTCACTGTGGAGATTTTATAATGCAATCAAAATAAAACCTAGGTGGTTGGAAGTAACATTAAAAAACTAAACAAAAAAACAATTGAAACTGAGAGGATGAAAGTCATAAGGCCAAAAGCAGTCGTACTGGGATCATATATAATGATAGAAAATGATCTTTAGCCTAAATTAAAATAATGCTGATGCTGAAAGGTGAGCAAATCCAAATCTTTTTAATATACTGTAGTTAACTATAAATCCAGGAATGACCGTCTGTCAAAGACATGTCCTTTAACCTGCTGCATCACTAAGTCCTGCATCTAAAACACGCTTGGTTTAGCTCTGTAAGACAGCACTGAATAAAATCAGCAGGCAGGTCATTCGGCATCTGTTTCAGGCATATTTTGCAGGTTAATCAACCTCTGAAAAGCTGCTGGTACTTGAAAACTATAACCGTTAGGGCAGAGGTTAATGGGAATTTCACACTGACAGCAAGCGATTATGAAAACAGATGGATGGTTTCTTTATAACCTGTTGCAGAATGCACTAAGCGACACTCTGGAGCCTTTTAGCCTTCAATCTCTTTTAATGAGGTCTGTATGAGTTGCAGAACAGAGAAGAAAATAGAACTAAAATAAATACTATACGCCCCTACCCTTACCTAGGGCCACGAGCTGTGGGTAGTGACCGAAAGAACGAGATCGCGGGTACAAGCGGCGGAAATGAGCTTCCTCCAAAGGGTGGCTGGCCTATCCCGAGATAGGGTGAGAAGTTCAGCCATCCGGGAGGGGCTCAGAGTAGAGCCGTAGAGAGTGATGTGCTCCTCCACATCAAAAGGAGCCAGCTGAGGTGGTTCGGGCATCTGACAAGGATGCCACCTGGGCGCCACCTGGGTGAGGTGTTCCAGGCATGTCCCACCGGGAGGAGGCCCCGGGACAGACCCAGGACACGCTGGAGAGATTATATCTGTCGGCTGGCCTGGCCTTGGTGTTCCCCCAGATAAGCCAGAGGAGGTGGCTGGGGAGAGGGAGGTCTGGGCTTCTCTGCTTAGGCTGCTGCCCCCGGATAAAGCGGAAGAAGATGGATGGATGGATGGATGGATGGATAAATACTATTACATATAGTGTTAATATTACATATAAAATTAAAGATGACCCAGTGGTGTGGGGGTTAGCACTGACACCACACAGCAAGCAAGTCCTGGGTTCGAGGACATGTTCTGTGTGGGTTCTCGCAGACTTCTTCCCACAATTCAAACACATGCCTGTCAGGTTGATTCTAAATTAGCTGTATATGTAAATGGTTGTCTATTTCTCTGTTTGCCCGGCAACAGTCTGTTGACCAGTCCAGCTGTGATGGGGTGAAAGGTGGGATAGGATAAGCAGTCAAGAAAATGGATGAATATTAAAAAAAACTGGTGAGTTAAGGTCTTAGAATAAAACATGTTTTTTAGTACAGAAATGACTAACCAACCTACTTAAAAAACCCACTGAGGACCTGCTGTAGTGACACATGTCATCACAGTTGCATAAGACTGGATAAAGTTTAATTATACCAAAAGTTAGGAAATTAGTGTGCTACAGAAGCCAAAACACACAACCTGTACAACACAGCTTGAATAAACAAGACCTATTATGTTTGTGCTCATCTTTGTTATACACTGAACGTTATGGTGAATGGGGGTACATAAAACATGACTTTAGAATAAGGTGTGCAAGCAGTCCATGTGAGCCAAGGTCCCAGGCAGTTTTTTCTTCTCCTGGATCTACATGATGTCATGTAAAGCAGATCATCCATACCAATCAGAAGAAAGGCCCAGTAGAAGATAAAAGAGGATTATTTTGAATTATGAATCACGCAAAGTTTCTCTAGTAAACTTAAAGAAAAAAGTATGAACCTGGAATTAGGTATGATGGAAGTTTTACTTTTATAAAGTTTATCTCAGCACTTCTTTATCTTTAAAGCAATCCTCACAGTAATGTGTAAAATACAACAAGCAGAACTTTACACTGTTGTAAAGCCTCTGTCTAAGCTCTCATTAATGGGCTGATTGATCCAGATATTGATTGCATTGGATCTATACTAGCACAATATGATTAATACTATGTTTCTATATTTAAGTTGTGTATGCAACCCAATGAATTCTATTAAATTAATATTTTGGGGAAAATAAACAAATATACTTCAAACTGGTATTTATTTGGTGTTGGATCGATACCAACTGCTCTTCTTTACTCACCCTAAATACTTGGTGGCCACATACGAAAACACTGTTAAGTGAAGTTAAGTACAAGCTGTACGCGGCTGCAGCAACATCGCAGTCTGTAAAGTGAAGACATCAAAGCCAAAGTTAAACTGTACTGCGGATGTTCGTTAATATCCGGGAAGCTCAGCGAAGTTGTTTAAAGCGTTTAAATGTGAAATAATAAAGATTTGTAGATGTAAACTAACATACGTGGCTATGATGGTCCAGCATGCAACGTAAACAGTGAGTCTTATTGTTGAAAGTGGTGGATTTGAGAAACAGTTTGTACCCAGAGGTGAGCAATGTTTGAAAAGACTTTAATGAGGTTGATTTCAACATTACCCAACTTCGCGGTGAAAAACAACTTGAAACTCTGTGGGGGTGGGTTTATTTTCTTGATATGTTCACTAGTTTGTAACCGCCCTTTAACGCATCACTCCTCAAGCCCTTCCTCTTTGAACTCTTCGGAGTTTCCAAGTTTTCAACTCTCGAAATTTAATCTGTGTAATTTCCAGGATATCTCAACGACCTCATACGTGACGGGAACATCGTCCAGCAAGCGCAGAGCACTTTCACTGACAATATGTGGCTGCCGTGCGGTTGCACTTCCAAGTACGTCGCTTCTTCTTTCGCTCGTCGGACTCTTGCTTCTTATCTCCATGTTTCGGGTCGAAGTCGGTGCAACGTCGCGGCGTTCATGCCGGAGGCTGCGGGCTTAGAGGGGGTGTCGGGCCGCGCGGCGCTGCGGGAGTTGTCCGTCTCCAACAGTGAGAGCTTCTGGGCCGCTGTGGCGCGCCACAGGCTCTGCTGGAGCACTCCTTTCCACACCGTGCAGGACTGTGACCTAAGCCGAGGCAAGATCAAGTGGTTCGAGGGAGGAAAGCTGAATGTGTCCGGTGAGATTGCGTCCACTTTTAAGTAGAATACAATAAGCATGTGTGCCATCGCACAAAGTTTTCTGTGCTCCCTTTGTGTTGAGAAGCAAAGCCAGGTACTACTGTATGTCATATATCTGCACATACAGTATCCTCATGGCACTGTGCTGATTAGTACACAAGGAGACATCTGTCATCTCTCTGCGTGCTTCCTTCCGGACTCTTGCAGTGAACTGCTTGGACCGCCATGTGCACACCTGTCCTGAGAGGGTGGCTCTGATCTGGGAGAGAGATGAAAGGGGGTCAGAGATGAAGTACACGTACGGGTAAGTAGTTTGGAGTTGGTGTTGCACTGATGGTTCTGGTTCCTGAAGTTCATGAGCATGTGTTTGCAGAGAGTTGCTGGAGATGACCTGTCGACTGGGCAACCTGTTAAGGCGGCATGGTGTGAAGAGGGGGGACTGCGTCACCATCTACATGTCTACCTGCCCGCTGGCCGTGGCGTCCATGTTGGCCTGTGCCCGCATTGGTGCGGCCCACAACGTGGTGTTTGCGGGCTTCAGCGCAGATGCCCTGGCAGAGCGAATCAGGGATGGTGAGATGTTATTATTGAGCTCCTAAAGCTGCCTTAGAGCTGCACTTGTCAACATTTTAATATCACAGCGGAGCAAATGACATCATTTGCTGTGCCAGTGGGCACTACTCATCGACCCAATCTGTAGTTCCCCTCAGCAAGGTCCCCAATATTTTATATTTAATCATTTTTGTGATTTAGTTTTGGTTCTTCATCCATGATTTTGCAACTGTCTTATTAAACGGCTCTAAAAACTAGGAATCAATATGTAACTTATGTCTTTAAGGGGCAGGGCGGGATGTTTGCATTTATAACATTACATCAAATAAGTCACAAAGTTAAAGACACTGAGTGAAGTGATCAATACTGATCATACTGCATACCGAGTGCAGTGGTTAGCTGTGAGACTTTGGGTCCTAGCATCCATACTGTTACCCATGCTGCCCACTGTAGTCCATAGACTCCCCACATAACAGCCGCCTACCAACTGAGCATTCAAAATGCAGCTCACCACTCTACAAAAACTCCCTTTGTCTCAAGGAGCATGGCAAACAGTCCATGGCATTGAAACAGCTCCCCCAGTTCCAAGAAATCTGACTGAGGAATCATTCGAAGAAACCTAGTTCTTAAATCAAGAGGCCCCACAGTGAAGGGAAACAGGTTGCAAAGTGCAATCATAGTTTAAGGCAGCCATAAGGAACTTATTAATTAACTACCAATGTCTCAGTGTAAAACAACCCAGAACACCTGCAAAGGGGCCATGCCTATACCCCAAACATCAGAGCTTTTTGGATACTCCAAAACATCAGACAGGCGATTTTAAACTGTTTGTTTCTTTGTGTTATTTATTCTTTTTTTTTTCAACTTCTTGCAGCTCAGTCCAGCACAGTCATCACGGTGAACCAGGGGGTCAGGGGTGGTAAGGTCACAGAGCTGAAAAAAACCGTGGACACAGCAGTGCAGAGCTGTCCGACAGTAAAGCAGGTTTTTGTTGCAATGAGAACAGACAATCCGGTCACCATGACGGCCAGGGACATTGCCATGGAGGAGGTGAGGGAGCAGAAAGCCAATCAAATCCTTAAAATCCAAATACAAGCTGTAGAGGGCGAATTTGGTATTTTTGAACAAATAACCAAAAGAAGAAAAATCACAGTTACTCATGTGAGTTTCTTTTAAATCTGATCAGTAAACAAAAACAATCAATACTAGCATGCGCATTTTGCATCTTATATTATATTGTTTGCAGTGAGCAAACAAAACATTAGAAATGAGAAATTAAGAAATCTCACACTCATGTTTCATGACGAACAAGGACCTAAAGTGACTCTGGCTGAACAGCTGGAATATGTGTGTCTATGTTAGCTCTTGAAACCAGTTTTCTTAGCTAGCCTCTGCTAAACTAATCAGGAGATTGACTAGTGACTGTCAGGTATAACAACTGTGCACAGGCTCTACTGACCTCCTGGCACAGTGACAGATACAAAATCTAAACACGGGTTGTTGTGTCTTCTTGTGATCTGGCCTTAAAAATATAAATGGTGTTGTAACTGTGTTTATTCACTGCATCGTACAGGAGATGCTAAAGGAAGATGTTGTGTGTGAGCCAGCTGTCATGAACAGCGAGGACGTCCTGTTCCTCCTTTACACATCTGGCAGCACAGGGAAGCCCAAAGGTCTTGTCCACACGCAGGCTGGATACCTTCTGTATGCTGCGCTCACACACAGGGTAAACAATCACTGTTTTCATTATCGGCAAACACAGTGTTTAGCTCCCATTTCCCAACAAAGGCCATAAATGGCAAAAATGTGATGTCTAATTCCGTGTGACTATGTGTGAGAGGAAATCTCAGCCTGGTTTGCAGCACATTAAATGAGGAGGTTCTCTGAAATGTTTTTTGCATGATGGGACAGTTCAAGATTTTTGCTGTGTTCAGAAGGGTCAAATATTAGTATAATATTGAGCCACGTGGTAGTGAATATTCAAAGTATTTTTATGTTTTTGTCTCGTCTAATCCTCTAATTATTCCCTGTCATCACCAGTATGTCTTCAGCTACCACGATGGTGATGTATTTGGCTGTGTGGCGGATATTGGCTGGATAACGGGACACAGTTATGTGGTCTATGGGCCGCTGGCCAACGGGGCAACCACTGTGCTGTTTGAGAGCACTCCTATTTACCCAGACCCAGGTATGAACATGATTACAACAAAATGGAAATTATGATTTGAGGTGTCCAAATACACTATCACAAAATAAAAAGTAAAATGTTTCTTTGATGGAAAGACAATATTGTAAATTTTTGTGTTTAATGATAGTTTAAAACCTGACGAAATGAACTTATGTGAAGAAACAAGTGCTCCTATTTCATGCTATGTATTGTTTTAAAGAGAGATCAGCTGAAGTTGAACTAGAGCTGGGGTGTACCTTTGTGTAATTCCAGATTGCACCACAAGATGGTGCAGCAAACTGCCGTGTGAGGGATTTATGATACCGTGTTTGCGTTTCTTTGCATAACTTTATGATTGTGCAGAGTGAAGGATTATTGATATGCAGTCATATGAAAAACCAGCAGTGTGTAGCTTCCCATGGTTGACACCGTATGCAGGTTGAATGCTGATTGACTGAAAAGTAAGCCAGAACAGGAAGTGATAGCCGAGTGTCTCACATGGTGGGAGAAGTAGCATGAAAAGTGATTGGTTTAACACTCGGCTCTTTGTTGGTTATGGCTTGCTGAAGGACTGATAAAAACACAAACAAGAGTAGTGTGCAGACTGTTTGTGACACTGCCCCCTGGTGACAGTAAACAGCTACAACATGTAGATGACAATCTGCAAAGTTTTCCATTGTTTGAGCCGTTATTGGCACAGAAAAAGGCAAAGCTTCTTCAAGTGATAGGTTTTTAAAAATAAATATAAAAAACAGTTGAAGGGTTCGGTTTTTAGGCTACTGCTTTATCCTAAACCCAAAAGTTAAAAAAATAAATCAACATTTTGTCTTGTTCACAGGAAGATACTGGGACATGGTTGAGAGACTCAAGATCAACCAGTTTTATGGGGCCCCCACAGCAATCCGCCTGCTGCTCAAGTATGGAGATCAGTGGGTGAACAAGTACGACCGCTCCACCCTCAAAACCCTCGGGTCTGGTATGTGAAACAGGACGCTTAGAAAGAATAAGTATTTTTTCACCTGGTTCTCATTTGTGTAGCAATAGACATGAAGCCATGAGGCGGTTATAGACAGAGAGTTGCTGTGTAAAAAGTTTTAAGCCATCTCTAATTTCTTTGTGTTGAAAGAGACTTTCCAGCATTTTTTTTTTCTTGAGCAATAGTTCAAGATTTCTGAAGGTCTTTTAAAGTTTTTCTTTGGATACTGGCTGCTTTTTCACTTATTTTCTGTCCGGGCCTTGTACCTGACAATTTTTCGAGGAAATTTTCTTTTTTGGTTGTTTATTCAAATCTAAAATGCCAACTATAACACACTTTGACAGGCATAAAATACTGTTTTTGCGCCAACAAGATTACTCATAAAGAGCTATTAGCCAATAACTTGCCAAATCTTAGCATGGTGTGTAGTATGTCCTCCTTAAGTAAGTCAAGACGAGGGGAAACACGGAGAAAAGGCTAAAGTTTGCCGAATGACTCAAGAGCTGGACTGAACCGCTCTGCTCCCAAAGAAAGTCTGTCTCTGTGGAAGCAAATTGTAAAGAAATGACAGGTGGCTGAATACTTTTGCACAGTACCGTATGATTTAAGCTATTCTTGTCTGTCTGCAGTGGGCGAGCCGATCAACACCGAAGCATGGGAGTGGTACCACAGAGTGGTCGGGGACGGACGCTGTCCTGTGGTGGACACCTGGTGGCAGACCGGTAACCGAACACACAGAAGTGACAGGTTTATTCACCGCATTTTACAACACTACACTACATTTTACAGTAGCACAAACTCAGCTGGATACTTCAGAAATTTAAATATTAGATTATTGGAAAGAGTAAAGTTACAAAATTCTGTATTTTATTTTATTTTTTAATGCAGCTGTCTGCATAAAACAACCAAAGAGACTAAGGCTGGTTAAAATACCAGTGAGTCAGCTGGACCCTGGTGTCCCAAGTTATTTGCAGTTAATAACTGGTAATTATTAACAATCAGTGGATTGAAGTTATTGTTTCTTGCGTAGCGATGTGATTACAGCACGTTTGAGAGAAACGGCGAGAATCCCAGCCTGTAAAGAGACGTTGATCATACTTCTCAAATGATGTATAGAACAATAAGATACAGATGTGTAGTCTATAGTCTGTCCTACTCTCCTTATATTGCCCTGTATTCTCTAGCTGATCTGTAATAATTCCTTTTTTGTGCTCACATTGAATTTTCATGCTTCACGGTGAGTCTTAGAACATTCCTCATTCCTAATCCTTCCACAATGGAAACTTACTGTAAGGTCATGAACTCCTCCTCAAACACAGCCACGTCTGCAGACACTAAAACAGTCCATCTTAAAGGGGAGAGAAGCTGCCTGAGTCCCTGTAGCAATAACAGTGTTACGTAATGTGTGTGTGAGACAGAGAGAGGGAGAGAGACATTTCTCTTCTCTTAGGAGTTAAAAATCAAACCACGTGTTTTCTTCTCAGACTTAAAGATTATTTCAGGAGCGGTTCAGGAAACCAAAGGAATGAGATTTTTTTTTTTTTTTTTTTTTAAAGAAAAAAAAGAAGAAAATTCAGTGGCTTTAACACTCAAGTCATCCACCACCAAAGCGGGGATAAGGACATTTAGATCTGAAGAGGATGCACTTCTCCTGTGGACTAGTCTGTGGTGCCAAACCAAAATCATCTGATTCCAGCACTGAGTATCCAAACGTAAAAACAGGTTGGACTTTCACAAAATGTTAGGATAAACGTGACGAGTCTCCGTTTCACCAATTTATTCTGCTCACGTCAACAAACACGCTAACTTGTCTGCCTTGTGGCCTTACTTGGAATGCTGAGATAAACCTTTCCCACACAGAGGTCTCACCAGCCCGCCTACGCTCGGTTCTGTAATTCTGGCAGATATCAGAACAAAAGTGCTGCTTTTGTACTGGCTTTTGTACATCCTCCTTGTTTGTGTACACACAGTTAAAACACACTTGCAGTGCTGTGGAAAAAGTATTTGCCCCCTTCCTGATTTTTTTTTTTTTTTTTTACCTATTTGACACAATTAAGTGCTTCAAATAATTAGACAAATTGTAATATTATACAAATAAAACCATCATAAATACAAAATGCAGTTTTATAAATGATGATTTAATTTATTAAAGGAATAAAACTATCTGACCCTGTATTGAAAAGCAATTGCACCCGGCTTGTTAAATCATGAATTAACTGTGATTAACCTCATTTTTTTGTATTTACCCTCAAGGTAACTTTGTATAATATTAAATTGTTTGATCTAAAAGATGTAAGTGTGACAAACATACAAAAAACAGACAAACAAACGGGAAGCTAGGATGTAGCCAGAACCAGTTTATCAGGCAGGCACTGCTGCTTCATCATATTTATTATATTTTATTATTTATTAAAGCTCCAAACCAAAATGTTCTCATAAGTTTTCTTTTCTACTCTTTCACACAATTGCTTTTTTATCTTTATTTTCTTTTACATAGGGTTATCAGAAGGTAGCAGAAACGTCTACCCCCTTCCTTTTTATTGGTCAGTTGTGGCAGTTAGCTTGTTTCGACAGCAGGATGCACATGTTGTGACTGCAGAATTTATGCAGAAGTTTCCACTGGAAAGAAGAACTTGCAAAATAAACGTGTCCTTCAGCGTTTGATGACTGAAAGATTCCAAAATGCTGCACAAGTGTAGCATTGGATGGGACATAATAACATCATGTTAGAAATCAGCTGATTTTGCTAATAATGCCAGTTATCTCTTCATTAGATTGCGTAATGACCTAATGGTGCAGAGCAGGGTTAATTACCATACAAATGGCAAAAGTCCATAATTAATTGACGATAATTAAACATTAGAGCATCATGAGCTTGAGAATTACAGACACAGATATGACCTAAATACCCTACTTCTGTAAAAAGGATTATGTTGTTATGTTATTTTCATGGTCCAGTGTTTTCAATTAGGGCTAAGTGGCATTATTCATAAATGCCATTTGGTTGATCTGGAAGCAAGTAGCCTGTTTAGAGAGGAAAATGGATTTTGAGCCGTTGCTGGCGTACAGCCTCCATGTAGGATGATCCAGGACTGGAGAGGTGAGAGGACAGAGGATGATGGGAGCTTGAAAAGTAGCTTCAATCAGCGCAAATGAAGGGGAAAAATAGCTTAGTGTATTTAAACTTTCAGACACATGATGCCATCTAATCACTGGAAAAAGAGATAACCTAGTTGTGTCCAAAGTCAGCAAAATTCAAACTGGAAGCCGGGCTTCCTGTCTCCGGTTTTTATACTTAACTGCCTGTGTGCTCGACCTGGACTGTTTTTGTTAATCACATTGTTTCTTGGGACTGTGAAGCAACGACTCTCACAGTTACAGCTGATGTAAACAGGATGCCAGTGGCTAATGCTATTGTCGAATCATCTGTTGTGTCCTATTTTGTAGAAAGTCCCCTCTGTTGCTACCAACACCACCAGGAGGATTACCAGAGGTCCCTGATGTCCACGCAGACCTAATAGCATTTAATTTACTTAGTATGGCTGTAATTCCACAATCTACATCTGTAGCTATGAGAAGGGCTTACAGTAGATTCACAAACTGCGATTTATTGAACTATGACAACATGTATGGGAATGCAGTATATTAGGCAAAAACAGAGTTCGTACAAGTGATATGACCGCCTTTATTCTTCAGTTCTTCAGTTCACAGCCTGAACTCTCTTCGTCAAACTTTCTTCTTGGATGACATTCAAAGCTTTTCTTTAGACGTCGGCTGCCTTTTTTTCTGCTGTCTGTTAAGATGATCCCACACGCCTTCAATAATGTTGAGGTTTCCCTTCCCCAAGAAGGACCTCTTGACATTCAACCTTCCACTTAGCACCTGGATTTTAAAAAATGGTCTATGTCAGGTCTTCCTTTTGAATTTCCTCATTTTTTTTAAAGAACATAATTCACGTTATGGCAATAAATATCAGGTTTTCAGCTAATAACTCTTTGGGAGTTTAAAAATACTGTTTTGTGTGTGTCAAAGTGTGTTAACTTTGGTATGCTGCTACTAAAAAGTGCCTAAATTGGTTCTTTGTCTGTTGTGTGTAGACACAACACTGGTTCATCCCTTGAGTTAGGTACCTTTTATGCTTGAATGATTCATAGATCAGTGTTAAGTGGCTTAATAAACAAAAAAAATCCTCTGAGCAACATTAAATTGGCAAAAACTGTTTAAATCAATGTGGCTAAGCAGAGAAATACAATGTATACTGAACACATCGCTGGGCCAAGTGCGGATCTTTGGGGAACATCTCTACCAAGTTTCAAATAAAATTTATAATAAAACTAATAATAATTGCCATAGCTAACAGTGGGATGTAATTTATTCCTTTGTACTATTAAATTTACTAAATGTGTCTGTCTGGAAAGCTTATTAAAGATTTTTATATACACTAACCAGTTGGCATGGGGCTGAGTGTGAGGGACAGGGCAGAGTAATCTGAAGGAAAAATGTTGAAATATATTCACACTTTACTCGCTCTGCTCTGTTCTCAGAGACGGGTGGCATCTGCATCGCACCAAGGCCATCAGACCCAGACGCAGAGATTGTCCCAGGAATGGCTATGCGACCCTTTTTTGGCATTAACCCGGTGCTTATGGACACTGAGGTGTGTGTGTGTGTGCTGTTCCTGCAAATGTTGGATGGCTGGGAACGACCTGGGAGATGGGGTCAGATTAGGATTATAAAATAGCCACCAGCTGTGTCACTTTTGATACTCCTCCCACTCCCACGATCAGGCCAAGTGTGTGCATGCCAAACTCCCTATTAAAAATCTGTCGCTCTGTTTTGTGCTGATTGAGGTTGCTTTAGCATTTGCAAAGCACAGATTGTGCTGACAGTTGGAGTGATGTCCCTGAGCCAGTCTTTTTTTCCTGCTTCTCATAACCAAAACATAGCAAAAAAAAAATCACCCAATGAGCTAAATGAGGTTTAATGTAGCGTTTCTGTGTGTCCTAGGAATGTTTTAGAAGTTTTGTAACACTGTTTTTTTCTGGTTAACATTTAGCATTGTTTTTGGATTTCTTCAGGGCGAAGTGCTGACTTCCAACAACACATCCGGAGCCCTGTGTATGGCTCAACCTTGGCCTGGTATGGCCAGAACCATTCATAACAACCACCAGAGATTTATTGACACGTACTTCCAGCCTTATCCTGGTACAGTTTTACGAGTTCAGGAACAGACCGCCTCTGTTTTCTTAATGTCTGTTTTCACAGAAAGAGAAATGTACAGTCTCTAAATCCTTCTGTACTGGTGCACATAATATAGGTTACTTCTTTACTGGTGACGGTGCCTATCGGTCTGAGGAGGGGTACTACCAGATCACCGGCCGCCTTGATGATGTCATTAACGTGAGCGGTCACAGGATAGGGACAGCAGAGATAGAGGACGTAGTGGTAAGGCCAATAACTGATTAACTTGAATGTCTTGCATTTCAAAAGCTCAAAGATACCTGATTAAACAAGGTTCACAGCTCTGAGCTTAAAAAGCAAAAACCACGTCATCTTTAAAGTTGAGTCCTTATTAAGCTCACAATGCATCTTTCTCTGGGAGCCCCAGAGCAATCTTCAATTTCTCTGTAAAACTGACCTGACTTTTATGTTGAGGAGCATCACTGCTAATGGGAGCATGGTCCGGCTACAGCCCACAGCCTAAATAGTAATGCGCTGTAGAGCTCACTTATCAGCTCATCACTTCGCTGATATTACAGATCAATATTAACTATTTGCCCATCTATAAATATTGGCATTTATAACGGTCAGAAAAAGAAAACAAAAGAAGACGCCCTTCAAACATGTTGTTGACATTGCACACTGTGTCCACCAGAGGGCAATCTTCAACTTCTCAGTTGGAAAGCCCCAAAATGCAATAAACAGCCGATTCGAGTGGAGGTGGGCGGAGCCAAAATGAGTAAATAAATTACTACATATTACAAATGTTATAAATCTGTTCAAGTTTACTGTATCTGAAAGAAAAAACATATTGGCTGATGTATCAGATGCACTATATGGTTGTTGTTTAATTTTTTTGTTTTAAAGCAATAGTTTAATGTCTTTCTAGAAGAACCACAAAGTATGAAGATGCTGAATTTATCCTGTTTGTGACTTCTGTAAACAGAATCAGTGTCCTGCAGTGGCTGAATCTGCTGTCGTAGGGTATACACACAGCATCAAAGGACAAGGTAAGAAACTCAGCACAGTTCCTTTCAGTGTAAATCAGTCAGCAATGTGTTTTGCTAAATGTAGCAGATAAATGTGTGATTTTTGCATCGTCAGGTGTCTACGCCTTTGTGGTGCTTAAAAAAGGCATCGATGTACAAGAGGCAGACTTGTCGAGGCAGCTAAACGGCATGGTATCTGAAAAGATCGCCAAGTACGCTTCTCCGGATTTCATCCAGGTAATTTTGTAGTGCTGACTTGAAAATGCTGGCAGTCATGATCTGACTTTATTTAATAACTTCTCATTGTGTTGGTGTTCGTCACAGTTTGCCAAGCGTCTGCCAAAAACCCGCTCGGGTAAGATAATGCGACGGGTGCTGCGTAAAGTTGTGGAGAGCGACTTGGAGGGTTTGGGCGACCTGAGTACTCTGGATGATCCTGCAGCAGTTCAGGAGATCATTCAAGGTCACGAGAAACTCTTGAGTAAAAATCGATCATAAGGTGTTTTCTGAAGGAGAGAAGAGTGCACAAGGCAAGCTTGCATGTTGCACTCCATTTTCATGAACCAGACCTGTGCCTTTGTATGAACACATATTTTTAATAGCCAGATCATTCCGATAGGCTCTTTTAAAATCTGTCTACACTCTCCAGATAAACCAGACCCACAAAACCTTTAAAAAGTTCCCACCTAACCTCCCAGAACTTTTTACAAAATAATGTTATTTCATGAAGCCAGATGAAATTTCAATTTTTGGACTATTTTACAAGTTCTATCCCCTTTAAGAAAGGGAAACATGGAATTTTCAGGGTTGGAAAAACAAATGTCAATGTCAAATTTGACAATCTAACCCTCTGAATCCTATCCTGGCCACTTGTGGCCACGAACAAGCTGAAAGGGTGGTGATTTTGAACAGATTCAGAGGGCTAAAAACTGCAAACGAATTAATTTTACACAAAAATTCAAACTCTAAATCCAAAATCTTGTTTTTGTTCAGCACAATTTTCTAACCTTGAGCTTCAATGTCACAAGAGGTGGTATAGAGTCAGAGAAAAAAAATTGCACCAAATTATTGTCTATGACACAATAACGGGAAAAAAGCATTGCTTGGTGATAATTCGCTACAGAGAAACTCAAAATGTGCACTTTAGGTAAACTTTAAAGGGTCGTATCACCATATGGGATTAGAGTCTGGCTGAAAGAATTTACTACATATGAGGTCTCTTTTTAGCCTACATTTTGATAGGATGATTTTTCTATCAGTGATTCTTAGGGTCAAAACTAATTTTCTATTGTTTCAAATTTCATATATCAGGTAGGAGATGGCATTTTTGAGCCATCACATGCCGGAAGAAATAATGTGAATTAAAAAGCACAAAATGTTGATGTACTTCAAGCTGGGATCATAGTATGAAGGCATAATTTTGTTTGCCTTCATCAAATATACCAATTTTCATGTGAGCAGACATACCGACATTTCTTAGAAGGAATTAAAAAGAATATTGTGTGAAAGTCTGTTTATTACACAGTAATAACCGTTTTCCCATTGGAAATGTTGTACACTAAGCTACTGTAAAGTCACATAAATGCATTAAAGATTTACAGAGTTGTTTTTGTTTTTATCTTAAAATGTGAACTTTATGTGGGACCAGAACTTTTTGAGTGGTGTGACACACGAGCCTTCTTCAAACTATTAAAGTACCTCTGTTAACAGAACAAAGTGTGCTGTCTGAGAGCACTGGAATGTTAGCGAGTGACACGGCGAGGACCCTTTACGTTCCTTATTCCCCACACTGATAGACGATGTTGAGTCAATAGTATATAATTTAATACAATGTAATCACAGCCTTACAGTACACCCCACATCTATATACCTTATCTCTTCAGCATGTGTTCGATTATTATCTTTTTCTTAAAAATATTTAGATTAAAAGCACCGTCTCCACTGAAGACCAGGTCAGTCTAGAAGCTGCCATTTTTGGGGATAACAGATGGCGTACACAAAAGCAACAGAACCAAGAAGTGATTGGGTGAAATTCCAGTTTTTTTTTTTTAGTCCACACACTAAAAATCAAAAGTTAATAGTGGATTAGTTTGATTGATTTGGTTCTAGGAAGAATTTTCACATTCTTCTAAAGACACTGTGTAAACATAAACACTGGTTAAAGCATTTCAAATAGATGGCCACAGTCACATTGCTTCATCTTTGAGACTGAGGTTTCCGCTAGTTCCTTTTAACTTTGTTAACTCCCATCGGCCTTCTCCACACAGCTTCAGCTGGACATCATGGTACTGGAAAAACAAAGTTTCACATAATGTAGTAACAGTTGGACAGATCTGAGAACAAGGTAAGAGAAGGCAGGTGAAACTAAGCCACAAGAATGTATTGCTGATCAACTTTACTCTTTTTGGAGATGTGGAAGAGTCATACAAAGCAACCCACTTACTGGGATTTGGCTCAACAACAGTGACTAAAGCAAAAGATGTGTCCAAGAACAGCAAAAGTTTTGAGTGTGCAGGCTGTAATTTCCACCAGTTATCCTAACTGGAGTCAGGATGTTTGGCCTACCTTCTCCAGGCTGCTGCGATGTCCCAGACTGACCAAAGTCATGCCCAGCTGTTTGCAAGTTCGGTACAGCTGTGCTTCCGCCTCCTCGGTCAAAGCACTAGTGGCTTCATCTAAAACTAAAGTTCAAACACCAGAAAATTGCAGACTAGAACACATCAGTCCGGTAAACACAGCAAACAGCCTCAGCTCACTTGAACCACACACTCAGCACGACTAAAAACTTCATCAGTGCATGCATGTTTTCTTATGAGATGCTCTAGCGAGTATCCAGAGGAGCATACTTGCATATTTGGGCTGCAGGTAGAAGAGTCGTGCAAAGGAGAGACGCTGCATTTCACCTGGAGACAGAACATCATACCTGCAGAGAACAAAAACAAGCTTGAGGAAGTATTACACAGTTTTACTTCTTTAATTGTTTCTTACCAGTTCCAATCCACTTTCTCATCCAGCCCGCCCGTCCGTTTCAGCAGACTGGACTGCACACACATCAAGGTTTTATTTAGCATGAGTGAAAATGAAAAGTAATTTCATGAAATAACATGCATTGGAGATGAAAGCAGAATTTATCTCACCACTCCGGCTAGTTCCAAGAATTGTATAATTCTGTCATCATCCACCGACCCTGAAAACATGACATGTAATTCTGGTTTTTCTTGAATTCTCTACAGCACTGCCATTTAGTATCAACGATCCTCAGTAAGATAAATACGCGCGCGCACACGTACACACAATATATTTGTAAAAAATAAAAATATGTTGATTCTTGATTTGGTCGAACAGTTCATTGCTAAAGAGGTTAATTTACAATAGAAGATCCTGAGGTACTTAAAGAGGGCTCTTTAGAGAGGCTGAGCTTTCTTCTTAACAACTTAAGAACTTGTAGAATTAAAGTGTAGTGGAAATTCATGTGCTCAGAAACATGGAAACTGTTGTCAAAGAGCACAGACAAACTGTCCTGTGTAATCAGTCAAAAAAAACAAAAAAGAACCGCAGGGAACGCATTGATGGGAACTGCACCCTAACTGAAAAGAAGTCTCTGCAGCAGATAGTGAGGACAGCAGAGAGGATCATTGGAGGCCCTCTCACATCCATCTCCCAACTCTATGACAGACCCATCATCCGACGTGCGAACAGCATAGTGAAGGACACTTTCCACCCCTCACATGCACTGTTCTCCCTCCTTCCATCTGGCAGACGGTTTCGCAGCATTAAAACCGTAACGACCAGACACTGCAAGAGCTTCTTCCCCCAAGCAGTCAGAGCCCTCAACTCACTACCATAAAAGGACTGATATAAACATACACCTCTACAAACACCTTATAATACTCATCAAAAGACTCAAAAACAAAAACTTCCACAAATCCACGACAAACTGGACCTGGGAACAATATGCTTACTTGAACACTCAGTCACATAGTTCTGAACACACATCTAAATTATAATATATTTGCACATTTTGCACGTCTTTGTCATGCCTCGTCAATAATATCCTAACGATAACTTGAAACTGGTATTCAATACCTACTGCACATTCCACTTTGTATTGTCTCTGTCCTGTCTTTGTTTATCGTGCAGTTAATATTGTATAGTTACCATTATAGTATTGTATAGTTAGTAATTAGTACCTTTTTAGCCCTAATTTTATCAAATCCTAGCATGTTATTTATTTGTAATTCCTAGTTTTATATCTCTTGGAGATATATCTTTTATATATTTATAAATGGACCATGGGGGGTTTACGGTGAAACAGCATTTCGGTACACTGTATACAGTGTATACTACTGTACTGACAATAAAGCTGTTGAATCTTGAATCTTGATGATTTCAGCAAGACAAAGCTGAAGCAAAAGGAACTGAGTGCAGTGCTGTCCTGCCTGCCACCGACAGCATTTGTAGCAAAGATTACAACAAAGGAAAGGCCCAAACCGCTGAGCAGCTGAGACGCTAAGTGGCACAGGGACAATGAGTCCTGCCACATTCAAAACTGCAGCAACCGTTCTCCCCAGTTTTGACACACTTAAAGGTGTTGTTTTAAAAGAAAGGCAGATGTAACACAGTGATGAGCTTGTCTCTGTCCCAACAAAATACACCACACACACAGATTAACTAATAGAGTAGTTTTCCTCTGGCTAATTAGCTGTTGATCACATTTAATACAATACCTGATGCAGGGTAAATATCCTTCAGTGGGTAGATCACCTGTTGGAAACAAGTGTTTCAGTAAATTCAGTAATTAAAGTTTTTCTTTTTTCTTTTTTAGATATAAACATATCAGCGCTTTATATAAAAGAAGAAATTTGTAGAAAAACAGCACAATAAGAAGAGACCTGCTCACGCAGAGTGCCATCGGTCAGGTAGGGTTTCTGTGGCAGGAAGAGCGTTCCTCTGGGCCCAAAGCACGTGGTCATCTGGACAAAGCCTGAGGGAAAATGAAGGACAGACAGCTGAATGAATGTATTTGTGCTTTACAGTTTCTATTTGATGGCTTTACACTGCCTTCTCATATCTCTCCCAATCAAAATAAATAAATAAACAAAAACAAGCTAGTAAATTTATTTACCCCCATATCGTGGCTTTTTAAAAACATAAAATTTAACGTAATGGAACCTTTGTTGTTGCTATTGTTCCTCAAGTCAGTGAAGTGCAGTACTGATGAGTTGTCAACAATACATGACAACATCCGTGTAAAACTATGATCTGTTTTTCATGTTCATACTTGCCATATACAAATCTCTTTAAATAACTCAGACTCAGTTTCTTTGTTATTTATGTATTTTTCCCGTCATTCTTAGTCCCCCCCCCCCCATGTTATGCATTGTTATTATTGCCCTTTTTTGTGCCGTCTTCGCTTCTCCCGATTTGCTAAAGAGTTAATACAATAATAAAAAAAGATCAAATTAGGCCAAACAGTCTCAGTTCTTCTGCTCTCACCACTGTGTGCTTCCCAGAGACGGTTGAGGACCCGCAGCAGTGAAGTCTTGCCGGTGCCCGTGTTCCCCACCACCAACAGATGAGTTCCCTGGCTGATTTTCAGATTCAGGTCCTCCACCAGCAGCTCGTCGGAGAAAGGGGATTTGTATGAAAGATGGTCCACGATGAAGGACGTGTCCACTGGGCCTGCGTGGATGTTGAAGTCACTGTGTGGAGAGGTGGTGATGTGTGATGTAGTTGAGGCTCAGAGGTTTTGGTATAAACATGAATTTTTACCATCTTTTCCCGTTTCCATTTCTGTATGTTTAATGTAATCTAATAAATTCTCCTCACATGCAGCCTGCTTCTCAAATCATCACACTGTGCTTCTTTTTTTAACGCAGCAGAGAATAATGTGCCCACACAAACCTGTCAAAGTCGTAGCTTTCTCCTGATGCTGGGTCGTAGTCGCACTGCTTGCGTAGGATGTCATCCATCACCTCCCTCAGCTCCCCGATCCTGACCGCAACACACACACACACACACACACACACACACACACGCGCACACACACGCACACGGTTATGCAAAGGTGGACGGTATACACAAATCCTGCTGTCATCATTTGTCCTCAAAGAGGTGAATTTAAGTATGCAGCCTGATACCTGTGGGTGTATCCAGCCACATCTGACAGAGTAGTTGACAGGTCTATTAACTGCGTGAAACCATTTATCAAGTAGATGCACACAAAGGCGTTCTGAATGTGAACAAGGAGAGGGAATAAGAAGCAGAGAGTCAATAAGAGACTAGGTTTGTTTGTTTTTTCAAAAGGTCTGCATGCACAACAAAACATTCAGAAGTCAAATCTGTGTGCAGCGCAAGAGATGGCGTTTACGTTTTTTGAGGGGATAAAAAGGATTTTGGTGCCACCTAGTGGGTAAACTACTCTACTAACAAACATGATGGATTTCCTCTTTCAGCCCCACTGTAAGGAAAGCATTAGGACAGTGTGCACATATGCAAGACAGCAGTTTTGGATTTTATCTTCTAATTTAGTATTGATGTCATCAGGTTAAAAATATGCACAGATACTCAGAACTATCTGGCTCCCACATATTGAAGTAGCCACTTCATTAGGTACACTTGTTCAGCAGCTTATTATTGCAACTCTTGAAATAGCCAATCACATGGCAATGCTTTTAGACGTGCAGACATGGTCAAAACATCTTGCTGAAGTTTTAGCTAAGCATCAGAATGAGGAAGAAGGTGGATTTGAACATGGGATGGTTCTAGGTACCAGACTGGTTTGTGTGAGGATTTTACAAACTGTTGCCTCTGCTGAGATTATCCTCAGACAAACATCTCTAGGCTTTACAGAGAATGATAAAAAAATAAAAAAAAAAAAACAGAGAGAAAATATCCCATGAGCAGCAGCTCTCTGGGTGAAAATGCATTTAAATGTCAGAGGTCAGAGGAGGGTCCTTCCTCTTTGAGTCCCTTAGTACCAACTAAGCATCATTTAAGCATCACAGCTTGCATACCATCTCCATACCTATATGATCACAGTTTACCCATCTTCCAATGAAACTTGTTCCAGCGAGATAATTCACAAAGAACAAATCATCTCAATCTGGTTTCTTGAACATGAAATCTTGTACTCAAATGGCCTCTGCATTCACCAGATCACAACCCAATAGAGCACCTTTGGTATTTGGTGAAACAGGAAATCCATATCATAGATGTGAAATTGACAAATCTGCAGCGACTGTGTGATGTTATCATTTTAATATGGACAAAGATCTGTGAGGAATTTTCCAACACCTTGTTGAATCTTGCTGAAACTTGTTGAAAAAATGAAGGCAGCACTGAAGAAAAAAGGGTGTCTAACCTAGTACCAGAAAGGTGTACCTAATAAGGTGGCTGGTACTTTTACATTTATTGAGGTATTAGGTTATCATGCAACATAATACAAATGGCTCAAACTGCTGCCTAACCAGGATGTACACAGTTCCTTTTTTTAATCGTTTATATAGCTCTGTTTTAAGTTCTATTTTGACATAAATAAAAAGAGATATTTAAATAAGAAAAGACATAAAACATGTCTACCTTGCTGATGAGAGCACTAAGTTCACCAGGAGTGAGGCTATCGTAAACACCACTAAAAATGGGAATGGCGATTATAATGTAGCTCAGGAATCCTCCAAGGTAGTCAAATGTGTTCACTCCAACTGTGAAAGGAGACATTACAGGCTTAGAGGTTGAGTGTACAAAGTAGTGTTATATAAGCATGATAACAGTAAGGTATAGAACTTTCTTACTATAAAGCCAGAGCTCTTTGTTTATGAGCCTCTTTTGAGTATACAACAGAGCCTGCAGTCTGCGGTCCGTCCTCATGTGCTCCACTTTACCAGCTCTGCAAGTAGAGACAGGCGGATTTTTTTTTTTTCCATTTCGTTCTCTGGTTTCATTCGATTTCTGAATAAGCTCCATCAATACATCTTATCAATACAGGAAGATAAACTCAAACTGTCTGGCAACAATAACAGCCACCTTTGCAGCATCAGTAATGTTGTGGTTGTGTCTCACCTGTAAAAAGCTGCAGACTCTGCATTGACACGGATTTGCATGTGCTTGAATCTAGACATGAAAAAAACATGTGTGATAAAAATGTGCATCAATTGCAATTTAAAAGAGATCCATCTCGCTCATTTCCAGATCCTTACTAGACTACCCACAACAGTATATTTGCATGATTCACAGTTCAAAGCAATGTGGATGAACAGCCTCTCAGTTCATCCACTGTAGGAACAGCCGCACGTTTCACATGTCATGTAATGCTTCCTTCTGCACAAAATAGACCTACAGAGCACAACCTACTCCAATCAGAGGTGGAGGAGCAGATGATACAGAGCTATAAAGAATATGAAAATATAACAAATAGCATCACTTTTACAATAGAAAAGCACACAGATCAGTTTCCCTCAATAATCCACCAATCTCACTTCATAGTATACCCCTCAGGAGGCTTCTGTTGTCTACTCTCACTGATTTCATAAAGATCTGAATCTGACTGTTTAGAGCAGTGTGAAACCTGAGCTGGTGGCTTACAGAGATCATGTGTACCCTGAACTCATTATTTGAGGATTTCTCCATGATTAATATAATCATTGCATGCTGTTGTGACAGTATACACATGACAGGAAATAAAGAAAACCATAAAAGATCCACTTTAACAGAAACCAGTTGATCTGTTCCTCTCTGAACACAAAGGGAGGCTGTTTCAGCTTGTGATAGATTCTTCTTTTAAAAAAAACAAGCTGATGCATATCCCGTGTTACACAGAAGGCATTGCGCCAAAGCCTACAGATATTTCCTTTTAACAGAACCCAAGTGTCTTTGACAACAAATACAGGAAGGATTTGTTTCAAACAAAGCTGGCAGAATACCCAAAGACTCTGTTAGAGGTTAAATCAATCTGCTGTTAGCACAAATTTACAAACTTATAAAGGCTGAACCTACCTGAAGTCTCCCTCCAGTTTCTCTTGCTCAAAGAGAGTTGACACAATCGGCCCCATGAGGATTTTATTGGCAATAGTCCCGATTACAAAGTAACCAAAGATACTCACAGGACCAATCCAGCCAGTGCTGCAAAGCAAAACAACTTTAGGAGCCCGTTACATCAAAATACATCAACAACACAACACTTAAAGTGCACGCAGTGATATTCAAAGAGTCATTTTGCTGCTTTTACAGCTCACATTTAACCTTTTTCCTCTCTGGAGGCCAGCATATCGAGTCCAGGCTGTACATGTTATATAAATGCAACCAGCGCCATTTTCAAAGGTCACCACCTATGGCACGAATACAACAAAGACCACCTGGTATTACTACAACTACGGCTGATGTAGAATTTGTTGAGCCCAGGATTTTTTAGAAAGGGTTAAAGGGGTCTGTTATTTTTACAAGGCTGTTATCTTCTCTCTAACTGACAGTTTTTGATAAAGTGGAAGCAAACAGAGTCATTTTTTCCAAATCTTACTGCAGTCTGATGATAAGGACAAGAAGGTTTATTGTATGTCAGAATATGCTTCCCATCCATAGTAGAGGTTGTTCTTTTGCCCTCACTGTTTTGCAGCCTGTTACTAAATTTAAGGTTGTTCTTTTTTTCCAGCTGGAAATGTCAAACAGAGCTTAGGGGTTAACAAGAAGCCCCAATTTAGCCTGAATTTTAATAAGGTCAAAGTTGCAGCAGACCTTTTGTAGAGCACATGTAATGCTTTAAATTACATATAACAGGTATTTATTCTTCTAACTTTCTAATTCCATCCCTTGTTTTATGTACTCTGGGCCTCTCTAAAGGACAGATATTCAGAAACGTGGCTGTAAAACTGTGGCACCCCGACATAGCTGAATGATCTCTACCACAGTGTGTGATGGGGTTGATCATACAGCACAACGTGCTCACCTGTGAAAGCAGTGGTAGGTGTAGTAAGTCAGGGTGAATGGTGAGATGATCAGGCGACTCGCCATGCTGCTCATCTGCTTACACAACCTCTCTGCATCCTGACTGATCCGCTGGTCTCTGCCCACAACAACGCAATTAGACAATGACAGCAAAACATTTTCATGCATAACAATACACCAACCAGGAAATGCATTCATGCTTACGGGTTGTCTATGTCCTCTCTGAGCACGTTGAGCGTGTAGTAGACTCTTCCCTGGAAGTAGGCCGAATGGAGGCTCTCTGTTAGCGTCTTCCTCCAGCTGACATACATCTGATTGCAAATGTACTGGTCAATACTTTTCAACTGCATGGGAGGGGAACAACAAAGAAGGGGAGAGAGAAAAAGTAACAATAAGTGACAATAACTTAAATAAAGATGTTATAGATCAGGAAAGACCTGCCACAGAAGTTCCTTTAAAAAGCAACATGCTTAAATAAGCTGACTAAAGTTAGTTTCTTAGGTTCAAAATCCAAGCAAACACAATCAAGACCAAATGCATGCGGCTATAAAATGGTCATGTCAGGTTGTCCTGACCTTATAAAGTTGCTACTGTTACAGCATCAATCCAAAGGTGTGATGCCATGCAGTAAAACATAAGAAACTATTTATCAAACTTTTGACTTAGGTATTTGAAATGCGCATCTGAATGTAACAGATAATGTACACTACTAAACAGGTTCTGATAAATAAAGTAAATGCAGTTGCAGAGACTTAGTGTTAATCTTATAAAAACTGTATATTTCACAAACCAAACCTGCACGACTCGCGTTAATTAATTCGATCCCAAGAGGAGAAACAAATCCCTTTAGGCTTGCTTCAGGAAGTGCATCCGGCATAAAAACGGCGCCAAATCAAACACAGAGCTACCACTGCGGTGACCCCTTGCGAATAGGGGAGCAGCTAAAAGCAGCTATTTCTGTTTCCTTAAATCCTTAAATCTACGTATTTCATTTAAGCGTTTAAAAGGGAAAATGCAGTTTGACATACTTCTGATACAGTGCGTGAAACTGATATGCTGCACACAGAGTTTACACCTATTGTTAATTTCCAGCCCTTGTCAAGCTAAAATCACAATACACTATAAATACAAAACTACCATAAATACACATATTAGTAAAATATACAGTAGTAAAAGAAAGATGCAGAAAATTAACATTATTTCCAAATGTATGAACAGCAATTAAATTATCATATAAATGATTTAAATGACTACACCTATACCAATCAATATGAGATGGGTTTCTACTATAGCTTTAATTTGACCAGGTATGTGTCTCAATAAAATTTAAAATAAATTTTTTTCAGGGGCGACTCGCCCAAGAAAGCATAAACAGAAATACTGGACACGCGTGAGACAGCGTGTCTGTAGGGTGTTAATCTTATTTGCTTTGCAGGATAAATGCTACTGTGTTAGTATGTTGACTTCTGTCGTTCCTCTGCTACTTTAACTTACTGTGGAGTTGAATAAAATGAGCACCATGGCAGTGCCCACCAGACTCCTGAAGCCTGAGTAATTTTTGTCTGCCAGCACATTGTAGAAGTGGCTGGGGAGGACTCCCACCTGGTAAATGATCAGCTGCTCTGATGACAGAAAAACGCGTGTTAGCACATTGTATCATGAGGAAGGAGTCAGTTCAAACAGTGACTCATAAAAGAGCAAAATGATTAGCTAAAGGTCATCAAGAAAGAGACAAAGCCTCCTGTGGTCAGGGCTCATTTGACTGCAGTCAATGCAAGCTTTCTGATGCTATCAGAAGTTCCTCAAAGTTAGACCACAGTCTAAGTTTACAGTTTCCTCCTCTTTTTGTTCTATTACACTCCTCCAGCTGTTACCTGCCAGAGTAACGCCCAGCAGCGTCCCAAACATCAGGACACTCTGACTGGTCCATGATGGGAACAAGACCTTCTGGATGCTGCAGAACCTCTGCACAAACCTCCAGTCTAACTGTGGCCTGATTTGTGTGAACAGACAGAGAAAGAGTGGAAATTACAAGCTATTTTGAATGACCTTCACTCCTCATTCCCCAGCACCACCTTAAAACCCAAAGAGTGAGTGCAGAAAAGGTTCCTACCTGTCCCTGCCTCGGAGATTTGTCTTTTCCAAACGAGGCATGTGCGCGGGCGGCAGATGACTTGCTTATGTACACAAAACTTCACATAAGTTGTTCGTGTGTCATAAAAGCCGATCCAGCCGGCAGGTCAAGGTAAACTAAGATTAGCAACAGGAAAACTTTTAACTGTTAGCGAAGAAAGTTGGAAACAAAATTCAACGAAAAATCTCTAAAATAACTACTTCACTTACTGCTGTCACGGCTACATTAGTTAACCAACACGTCATATAACCTTAACGTAATAAATCCTGCTATCCTGCTGCTCCACTGTGAACCACAGGAGTAGAGGAAAAAAATGTTTTGGACGGTAACTGTCAAACTACGGACTTCCGGGTTATCAGGTGACCAGCAGTTTTCAAAATAAAAGCTCAAATAGCTTTTAGGCGGAATTTTTAAAAAATTGAAAGCGATTCTACACGAGTGCACGTGCACTATATAATTAGTCTATTTATTTTTTTATTTTAAAAAGTATCAAGCGCCAATTTGACATGTTCAAAACATTTATTCCTGGAAAAAAGCAAAAAATACTTCACAGGGACACCTAGGTGGGAATAAAGCCTAATCACACTCCATCCTGCTTTAAGTTTTTTAGATTCACTTTTTGCTGAAAAAGAGGTAATGTACAATTAAAAGATAATGTACAATCATATATAAATGCTTTTCCACTACCATCTCAGGTGAATGGAAAAATAAAAAAATGAAAATAAAGAAAAATAAAGAAAATAAAAAGATGTAGCTGCAAGTCAGTCTTTAAAATAATTTAACTATATAAACATAGAAGCAACTTAAAAATTCTAATGTTTCTGGAATAATATTTAATTATGAAATAACTGTAATATGGCACAAAAACAAATTGCTTCCATTGTGGAATGACAAGTTCAAGAGTCACGTTTGGTGAAATTCTTTTATTTATTTATTATTTTTCCTGAGAGATGATGTCTTGAGAGCCTTCAAAGTAATTTCAACAGAAATCTAAGATTTTACAGTCTCTAAGTGCATATGTCTTCTTTTTTGTCCATTTGGCCACAATATTTACAATATTAAAAAACACAACACACTAGCATAAAAATCCCAGATGCACTAAATGGTTTCCATCAATTTTCTTAACCGCTTATCCAGATCCATGTTTTGGCCATCACTGGGTGAGAGATGGGGTACATTGTGGACAGGTCTCCCATCTATGTTGTGAGTGGCTTCACCTGAATTTATTTATAATACAACAAAATAAAATACTCTTTTTTTCTTTTTAAAATATTTTATTTTTTATTGTCTCCAAATGTTTTAAATATACACAGGTATCAGACAACAAGAGAAAAAAAAAATGGGAGAACTGATGGAAATAGCAGATCTATAAATAGCCCTACATGTTCTGATATAAGTCGGGCATTGATATTCGGACTGATTATTAAAACAACACAAGAAATTACAAACAGTTACAACAATCAGACAACTTTTAGGGTCTAAGGTTTTGCAGACTGCGAGAGTAAGGAGAACTGAAACGTCTCTGGCATTCAGAGCAATAAAGTATGAATAATATATTCCTTTGTTTCCCAATACAACCATTCATCAAATACAATGATAAAATAATTTATCAAAAATATTGTTTTTCATTAATTCTCTACTATCAATCGACTTAACCTAAATTTGGGCCAAAGTTACACAGGACAACGCTGAATATGGAAATGTAGAAAAATAGTGATGACATATACGACCCACTAAAAGGTAAAGAGTCCTCCGTATTTACATACAGATCATTAAATGTCCTGAAGCCTGGAAGCTTAAATACTTACAGTATTTTTCATCGCTTTGATTTACAGATTCATATTTTGGTTTAATTTCAAAGAGTCAAACTCTCCAAAAAAAAGAAAAATTTTTTATATTTGAACAATAGATTCCACAATGATGAATATGAGCATCATTACAGTACTTTATATTTAAGTAGCTCCAGTTAACACTTAAATGTGTTGAGCACAGGTGGATCTTAAAGGATAAAGCAGGTGATATCCCATCCATTTAATAATTCAACAAATCCCCCAAAAAGATCAAAACCAAAAGACACATTACTTTTAAACTCCTCCAGAGCATGGCTGCCAGCTCATAAACTTAAGCCAGTGGGTTTTGCAGTTTTTAGCAAGTAATTATTCATAAATAATTAATACTTGTGGTTTTGTCTGTATCAGCACGACTGCATACGTGAGCTGTTGTTCTCATGGTAATGAAACGTCACAGCTGAGGGGTGTAGTTAGAGCTGGGCGATAGAACGATAACGATATGTATCGCGATATAACTTTTACTCGATAGAGAAATTACGCTATCGCGATAGACCTCGCCGCTCTTGTCCTCAAAAAAAAAAAAAAAGGTCAGCCAATCCAAATTAAGTAGCGCAGAGCCGAACCAATCACAGCCGCAGCGTCACGTAGCGTGACTTGTTAAGTACAGCACAAGTGCCAAGCCGCACATGTGTTTGTTTGGGAAGCAGCCAGCGGGTAATGGAGGAAATGAGTGTGCCGACTAGAAAAATCAACCGAGCGTGACCGAAGAGAAAACAGATGATGGTTCCAGTGCCGGAGAGATTGTCAAACGGAAGAGCCATAGAAGTTCCGTAGTGTGAAGGTATTTCGGCTATTTCAAGTCTGACAAAAAAATAGAGTAGCGTGCACTGTAAATTGTGCCGAAAACAAGTCTGGAAATACAATAAACTGGTGCATGCGTCACACTGTGCGCCACGTTATTGTTTCGGTGAAATGAATTTCTACAATACTGTTAATTCTACTCTCTGCAGTGTTTAGATGCTTACATATACACACAGTTACTGTCCGTCCACACATACGACTCGGTTCTGCTTCTATGCCCCAGCTTTGTTTACTTTTTCCCACCGAGGCTTCTAGACTTCTGATTGGCCAACATTTCTGCACGGTTAGGAATCTAGCGCCACCTGCTGCTTTGGCATGTTCCTAGCAGCGTTTTTCTTCATTTCTGCCTTTATGTGTGGACGGGATTATTTTTTAAAACGAAAACGGAAAATCTCCGTTTTCAAAAATACCCGTGTACGTGTGGACGTAGCCTCAGTCTCTGACTGGAAGCGCTAATTCGTCATTCGGCTTTTGTCAGACTAAAGTCACTGTTAAAACTGTTTGAAAAGCTCAGCTATACAACAAGGAGAGATTGAGAATTTCCTTTTAGTTCTCAGTTTATTTGATATTGACAAAAGTTAGTCAGTTTTGTCTGTTCTTCTGTAAAACAAACTAAGATTTATTTTTAGAATTAATATTTTGTTTCTAAGTGGAATTGACAATTTAGTCTGTTTCGTTTGTTCTATTTTGAAACTTAAACGCTTTAGCGGCTGCCTTGTGTGTAGTTTGCAATATTTGCCTTTATTTATCTGAAAAAGTCTCATGTTCCTTAAGTACATCTACCCTGTTGAACTTATTATGGGAAATAAATATTTAAATAAAAACAAGCTGCTGATTATTTCACATTTTACTTGTGAGCAACGGCACATTTAAATCTTACAAATAGTTATTTGGCTCATATCGTGATAGATATCGTTATCGCCTGAAATGAAAAAAACATATCGTGATATGAAAAAAATCTCATATCGCCCAGCTCTAGGTGTAGTACAAACAAATTTCCCCATAGCCAGGCTTTCTTTGCCTCTGCTGGCTCAACAAAACCTAAAACCACAATTGGAGATAACAGATATGACAACAGTGGTTCTTATCGTTCTCTGTTAGGCGAGGTTTTCTGAGTGCTAACAAAGAGGGCATTTCACAGGTCACGTGACTCTTCTTCTTCTGCACAAAAGGTTCCCTATGTCTGTTGCCTAGTCGATCAGAGATGTTATCAGATGATAAATTGGTGATGCATGAAGATAACATAAATGACAAGAGATTAATGCTGCAGAAAATGATTAATCTTGGGATTTATCCCAGAGCCATAAAATAAACATTTTAATTCAAGTTAATTATTTTAGTGCTGAGTGAGCCCTCTGAAACTTTCAGCTGCTCGACACGGCACTTTAAACCATTAATATGACTTTGTAGTACACCCCTCTGGCTGGATACACACCGCACTGTCAATCGATTCATTACCGATTCTAGTCTTTTGATGGGATTTAACGATAATGGAAACACATAATACCATAGGACTTATCCTTTAAAACGCCCTTAATCATGCAGAAACAGAGCCTTCCCTTGTGTCAAAACAAGCAGCATGTTCACCATATCAACAGGACATGGCAGTTTGCACACAACAGTTAGGCAAGACTTAAGATCTTAAAGAGGAGAGGCACAAAGCACGCACAACTAAAACCCACAACACTGTAGACGATGTAACGATACGGCAGCTCCACTTTCATTTGCTGTCTCGCCCGTCTTACATCGTCCATGGGCAGCCCAAATAGTCGGCATAAGAAAGGAATAGTCACTGCTTTCATAATCATCCTCGTGACGAGGAGTACGGCAACTCCGATGAAGAAGCGTAGCATGGAGCGCAACACCAAGCTAACGCTGAGTGATGGCAATGTTAGAGGAAGCGATGACAGTGGAGGATCCAGCTGGAGGCCCAGCTGATAGTTCACGTGGGAAGCTAAAGCAGCTCCTGCCCCAGTGCCCAGAGCTTGAGCTGTATCGCCCCGAGAGGTGCTCCACGAATCCAGAGAGAAAGCCACAAGTCCGAAGCCCACATGTGATATGACAATCATAAGTGGAGCGTAGCTGCCCATCATGTAGTAGTTGTCAATCTTCCCCAGAATTGGTTGGAAGAAGGCGAGAATAAGGAGGGTGTACAGGAAGCCAGTGATTACCTCCTGAAACACAGGGACATAAATCATTGTAAAGCAGCAAGACAGTTTCGGTAGCATTTAAGGAAAGACAGAGTGCTGACAAAGCATATTTAGGGCTGATGATATATGTTTAATAACAATTAAACTTTTTTTTTTTTTTAAAAGTAACAGTAGTACACACATCCAATAAACAACCAAATAAAAAATGCTTTGCTGCTACCTGTCCTGTAGGAGGTGCTACAATTACACTTTCCTCCATGAAACATGTCCTTTAAGTTGCAGATTACTCCACAGTCATAAAAAAGTCCAGTTAGGATCAGGTGAGGTGCTGACAGATGAGCAGGTGTTACCATTGGAGGAAGCAGTATCTCCATAGAGCTGCTACCAGGTCACAGGTTTGCAGGTCACAGTATCTAATCTAATCTCAGCGCTTTAATTTGTTTATTGGCTCTGTTAACATCATGTTCCATGAATTATAAATGTCAACTTCATACTTATGTTATAAATCTGTTAATGGGCTTAGCATTGTGTTTTAGTGACAATGCAGAAATGCTAAAATACTGCATCTTCAAATTATATTTAAATAAATCCAGGAAAAAGTAATAACAATTATTACTAAACCCTTCTCAGGATTATTTCTTTTTCCAAATTCCCAAGGTTTCCCTAATTACAATAAATTTTACCTTTTCCCTAAAAAGCCAGCCTGAAAGACCATTAACCAAAGGCCAAGAGATGTTTTTTATCAGAGGTTTCCAAAACCCAGCAGTATGGTACGCAGATTAAAAAGAAAAAAAGAAAAAGAAAAAAAAGCACTTACTTCCTCTAACTGCTACACGCAACAGGAAATGTATTAAGTAATCAGAAAAAAATGAATTTGATACTAACAATTGGAAAAATAATGTTTTGTTTTCAACTAAAAGTCATCTGACAGCTCCTCTCACTGCAACAGTTGGACCGAAAGTAATTTTAAGTATGCATGCAAGTGATATCTGAGATATGCACGCCACTCGCAGCAGGTATCGTGACAGTGGAAGTTCTCAGAAATGCATTTTGCCTTACCAAAGTTTCATATTGAGGCTACACTAAGACTATAGTATAAGAAGGCAAATGCCTGCAGGCTATAATGGAAGTAAAAGATGCTGAATGAGGATCACCACTGAGAACATTTAATTTCAGGTTAAAAACTGCAGCTGCTTACCAGAACGGAGTGCATCCCCATGTAGACTCGGCTTACACAGACCAGGACACTCCAGCTGAGAGCCACACAGAAGCCCAAGAGGAAAGGATACTATAAGAGAAAACAGAGAATGCATTAAAAAAAAGCTGAGAAGATGTCTTAATTGGAACAAAGCCAAGCTACCCAGGATGTTCACCATCAGTGGAAATCACAGCTTTAAAAACTGCTGTGATCAGCAACCTAACGCATATTGTATTTGAAACTGATGCAAGGGTCACTGAAAACGTGTTGTGAAAACAACTCTGAGTCTCCATTAGTCTGCCCTTTGTCACAGTAGTGCATCAAAAGCTGAATGCTAACATCAGCATGCTCACAATTGCAGCAATGTTGAGACATCTGTTTACCATGATTAGCACCTTACTCAGCGTTTCCTGAGTAACATGACACGACTATCAGCTGAGAATGGCATCACTTGTGTAAACTAAATGTAAACTAAACTATTGGTAGAGTAAACTACGACCTGATTTTATCTGTGCGCGAAAATTCGAGTTAAGCTTGATCAATATTTATCGTGGGTGGACGTGAAAGAGTTACAGATTTCCTGGAAAAAGTTGTTGAGATATTTAATTCAGAACCACAAATGTCAGCTTCACCGTGGTGCAAGACGAAAAAAAAAATTAGCTGCTTCATCCTCTGAACCAATCAGTTGGACTGACTGAAAAACCAACAATCAATTCTAGCAAATATTGGCCTTGGAGATGGCTCTCAGCCTATCAGCAAATAAGAAGCCATTTACCAATGGCAGTGGCCAATGATTATCTCTTGTTCCATATTAGCTTTGGCTAAAGATTTAAAAATAGTGCAAAGAAAAGCTGGAAGTCTTTACACCAGCTGGGTTATTTTCATAAAACCTCTGGCACAAAACGGATAATAAATAACACCAAAAAACAAAAATTAAAACCAAATAGCCGCACTGGCTATCAGCCAAATTGTCATCTATATATTTAGATAACCCTCCCGCCATACTATGACAGCTTTTATGGCGTATATCTTATCTTTTGAAACCTTTTGTAACCTTCTTCTCTGAAAATTTTCACCTCTTCCTCTGAAGTCCTGACACTGCAGCAACTTAACACGGAAGAAGGTTCATGCAGTTCAGAGAGCTACATTCATTCAGTTCAAGGCCTGGTTGCAGGTGTACCATCAACACACACTTAATCAGGTACTGAGCGCTTCCTCCCTGGTGCTGACCTTCCTTTCTCTCTCTTTCCATTCTTTTTATCTCTCGGCACAAACCCCCCTTTTATATCCTCTCCCTCTCTGTTCCTTACTTTTGTCTCTGCCATTGCTCAAAGAAACGACACAGGCCAAATTCTTAGGCAGCTCCTGTTTTTGTCTCTGCTGTGTCCACAAAATAGAAATAACAGTTTAAGAAGAGACATAATGGACCCCTGTTATGTTTGCTTCGTGTACTTAGGCTTGTTTTACTGTACCACTGTACCACAAAAAAGATTAGGTAAGCATTAACTGTAGTTTTATGATGAATTCACTACTCAAAGTTGCATTTAAGAGTTGTTGCCACCTCTATTTTGGGACAGAGTCCATTTCTTTTTTTGGTCATTTATTGATTAAAAGTTCTCATCACTCAATATAACCCATTCACAGCTTTAGACACATGTTTATCTGTATTCATTGATGCGTTTTAAGTTCAAACCATTTTAACTGACTATGCAGGCAGTGGATCCCTTTTGTTTGGAGCATGAAGGCTGGAAAAAAAATGTTTTGTGTTCTTCGATCTGGTCGAACTGGACTTCCCCGCCCACTTTCCTAGAAAACCGACTCAATCACAGGATACCTTTGACACTTTCTCCTCCCAAAGCGCATTCATTGCTTCCTGCACTTGCTCTGATATTGTGATATTGTTCATTTAAATAAAAACAAAACACAGCTTGGTTCTTTCTCCTTATGTGAACCTCTGTAATCCAGCTGTCAGTCCACTTCTTTAATGTCTTGTTAGGGGCACAAATCAAAGCATACAGCTTTTGTTACGATTTGATCTAAGCTGTGCTGTTCTTCATTAAAGACTGGTCACTGAAGACTAACTGGGATTTAAATGGCAGTCCTTCAGTCGGATTGGCCGGCTCTTTGAGACCGAGGGGCCCTGCACAAAATAGTGTATGCTGGGCTTTCTGTTGGTTTGCGCTTTTCAATGTCAAGTTTACATGAAAAGAAAAAACTAAACAAAAAAGAAAACATTTGGACCCCATCTGGGAACTTGGCACCTCTGCCCACCTGTGCCGTGAATTATCAAAGTGTCCTCATATCCTGTGTTAAAGCTAGACCTTTGAAATCTAAGGCAACATGAAGAAGAAAAGCATTTACAATGGTGTTCAAAGAGCATGCCTTGACCTGGAATTCCACATTTACAAATCATTTCTGAAGATAGCATGTTTCACTGAGTAGCATAAAAATTGGAAAAGCTTTGTATTGAGATCGCAGTAAAAGTAAAGCAAGCTAGTATTTGACAGATGCTCTGAAAATATTCCAAAATGAGCATCTGCAACCTTTAGAAATCATTTTTATGGCTGAAATATTACAAAATAAAAAGTTCACCAAGTGTCACCCTGACACAAAAAGAACTGAAACTGCTAAAAGGCATGCTTACGCAGCATTTCTCTTGCATATCCCGCATATTTTATATTTGAGCAACCAAAAATAAAAATGTTGCCTTTGCAAAGTAGAATCATTAAGAGTGCAGTTTACAACAAGGTTTCATAAGTGGCCTGTACTGGATTAAAATTCATTTTTGTTTATCAAATGTCCAAATAAAATAACAGGAAAATATATTAACTTTTTTTTTTAAGTCAACACAGACTCATGTCCTTGAATATATGCAGATTAAACAAGCAGTCACCTGTGTGCAGTCATATCACAAAAGTCTATTCTAAGCCAAAAAGTTCTGCTATACAGCTGAAAGTAACATCTAGTGCACCTGCAAATGCAAACATCCTTTTGTACAGTCCTCCAAAATCCCAACTGCACAGTGATCAGTGTTGATGACCCTGTGCTTCAGAGTTCACCGGGAATGTGAGAAGTGTGAAAAAAAGCATCAAAGAAAACAAAAATACAGTATAAAACATACAGGCAGTGGCTGCAGTGGACATTTTTTTAAATTGTTTTTAACATTTAGTTTCACTTCAGCTCTTTGTATGTTATAGCTTCAATCTTCTCCACGGCTGGCTAGTGGACTGACAACAACACAAACATGAGTAGCCCTAAGACCGGTTGCACCACATATTTTTTTACACTGCCCAATCTGACAAGAAACACTCTTCAGCAGAGAGACAGGCAGTCCAAAAAACTGCCAACTGACTATTTACAGGCTGCCATAGCTGAACAATAATTTCCCCCTTAACAGAATACAGACTTATGTGTTGGTCTTAAATGATAAATTCTGATAAGCTATAGAAATCTCTCTTACTATTTCAGTTTTCTGAAAGATGATTATAATTTTAAAGGATGATCCACTTTGCAGGACCAGCAGATGTATCAAATAGCACTTTGTAGTAAAAACATAAAGCAACACTGGGGATTCAAACTCCAGGGGTGTAACAGTGTGCATACAAAGCATATGCATCCTGTTCAGGCCTGTTCCTGTCCAGAGGAAAGCCATTGTGTGGATTGTGCCTTGAACACTCTGCTATGAAACTGGGACAAGTGGGATCTCTGTTTTTCCACAGACAGTCGGAGAGTACTGGAGTCTCTCTACAACTTTAACTACAGTAATCATAGTTTTATTTGGATTGATCATGCTGACCACCATGCACAATGAAACATTCAACTCCCTAATTGTCCATTCTGGGACAGAAAATACCCCCGCTGGAGACAAAGATCTTTGGGGTTGTGTCCACTGTCAAACTCTAACAAATCAAACAAAAAGTTTTTTGGTTTTTTTTTTTTTTTTTAATTGCATATCTTATAATAGTAAAATATCAAACTGCTGCTACAGACAAACTGAGCCAGTGAAGCTCTGATCTAGTCACCTATAGGTCAGTGGGGAAAAACTTCTACTGGACACTGTAATTTAGTTGGTTTTTTTTTTCTTCTGGGGTCTGTCTAGCTATATATTTATTAGTCAAGCTTCTCGGATGAGAGGTGAAACGTCTTCAAGCAACTTAAAGAAGTCCAGACGCTTTTCTTTGCAAGCTCCTTTGACTACGATGACCTGGATGACTGAGAACCTTCACAGACATATATATTTATTACACTTTTTTAATCCGATTAAAGCACCTGGACTGTGTACATATGCTCACCTGCCACCGTCCGTAGGTCAGCATGAAGAGACAGAAAGGCAGGGCCGTGCCCGTCATGGCGTGCGTGGATGGCATGCTGTACTCGGAATTGTAGAAGACCTCCACCTTTACCACAGGAGGAGAGGCCGGTCGGGACCAGCGGATCATGTCCTTGGTGGACTGTCCCACGAACAGGTTCCAGGCCCAGACCACGATGAGTCTCCGGCTGACCAGGGCGTCGATGTTCCATAAGACGAAGGGGAAGAAGATGATGAAGAACATCTCGTTGCCCAGCTCAGTGCCAAACGTGAACAGGTAGAACAGAAACTTGTTGTGGATCAGGAACTCCTGACCGGTATCTCCGGTCAGTGAGTTCCTCCGGAGGGGTTTTGCTATGGTGGTTTCTGAGTCTGCTGCTGCTGATGAGCTATCGGGCCCGGTGGTGTCGTCTCCCAGCATCCCGTTAACTTGCGGCGTGGGACCATCTCCGGCTGCTCCATTTCCAACACCTGCATCTGAGCTCTTTGCACCTTGCTGGACCCGCTTCCTCAACCCCGGACGGTCCGGCTCAGACACCCCGCTGTCCGGTGCTTTCGGTGCATCCGGAAATGTTCCTTCAACGCCGCAGAAATGTTGAAACCTTGCTACAAGTTCTGGGTCCTGTAGATAATTACATATCTGCACAAACGTCTTTACAAAGTTCGCCATATTTTAAAATAATTTATATCAGTTAGCAAACAGGAGTTAACTCTATTTAGTCATAAAAAGCGAAGTTCATTATCCAGGAAGCTAGACAGAAGTGCAGCTCGGCGGCCGTTGCATTCCTCTCAAACAAAATACCACAAACCGAGCTAGCAGAGCGGCTAGGAACGCCTCTATCTGCTACCTGCAACCAAAGCACCGACCTTGAATGACAGCATGGAAACTCTGGCCCCGAGCATACAAAATCCGTGACAGTTAACCATTACTTCGCAGGGTATGTAACGCGAACTCATACAAACAACAACTAACTGCGTCAGGCCGTTATTCCTCGTTTTGCTAGGATTCTTCTTCGTCTGATTTAATGTTGTCAGGCCAATGCACATGTTCAGCTAGCACCCCCTGCTGAACATGTTGCACATTACACATGATCCACATGACTGCAAGACGATGATGATGTGAGGCATCCCGTCTGATGATGACTGATTAAAGAGATACATTAAGACACTTCCTCTGTAGTTTGGTTAGGTTAGATCACACTACTACATGTTGTTTTTTGCGTTCTTTGCATAGCACTAGCTTATATCAAATATTTATTGACACACACCTGTCAGAGATTCATTGTAGGTATGAATAGATTTGAATAGCTTAAGAAATTGATACACAAAAAAGAAACATTCATTTATTGAAACATGTGCAAATACTGTGTATGAGGCAAAAATAGAGTTCTAATGAGCTCTAAAATAATTTTTTGGTATGACCACATTTATTCATCAACACAGCCTGAACTCTTGCAAGTTTTAAGTTGTCTTCGGGAATAGTTCTCCAGGCTTCTCGAGGAACTATTAAAGCTCTTCTTTGGATGTTGACTGCCTTTTGTTTTGTTGTCTGTCAAGATGATCCCACACTGCTTTAATAAGTTGAGGTTCAGGCTTTGGGAAGGCCAATCCATGACTGATGGTGATCCATTAAATGTTTTTTCTCTCCAGCTATGTCATTATTGTACTGTCAGTGTTTTGGGGTTCATTGTCATGTTGAAAAAGGCTCTGGCCAGTCAGGTGCTGTCCACATAGTATTGGGATTTGGATCATAATATGAAATTATTTTTCTGCATTCATAATTCCATTAATGTTGATAAAATCTCCAACACTGCTGGATGAAATGCTGTCCCCACTCATGACAAAGCCGTCACTGTGTTTTAAAGAT
The DNA here is from genome assembly GCF_057382095.1 of Aulonocara sp. 'chitande type north' Nkhata Bay. Lineage (NCBI taxonomy): Eukaryota > Metazoa > Chordata > Actinopteri > Cichliformes > Cichlidae > Aulonocara > Aulonocara sp. 'chitande type north' Nkhata Bay. Next base: position 10,166,324 of record NC_141358.1, read on the forward strand.
GACTGTAGACACTCACTGTTGTGTCTCTGTCCTAACTGTTGTTTATACATACTGTCAATGATTTGAGCCAATAATTTCACATTTGGATTAATTACTATTCTATTTGAAAGCCTGGAGAATTATTGCTTTTGACTAAAAATACAACAAAAAAAGCCTGGCTCCTTGGAAGCAAAATGTAAAGAAATGAAGACTTTTGCACATTTATGCATCTCCAGCTTCCTAATAAACCCATGAAAGGATGACCTGTTTGAATTATACTTGAACAAATTCCTGATATCAGATGTTTCATCATCATGCACGTTTTCTGAGTATTAAAAAGAAAAAGTATAAAACCCCATATTTTAACACGTATTTTAAATACAAATACGCGTCCAACCCCAGCATTTAAATTAATGCGGAAAGAAATCAGACATTTCAGGCCAGCTCGTGCGTCTGGACGGAGTTATGTATAAAGTGGAAACCTGAGACAATAATACCAGCAATACTCTAGAAAAAGAGCTTAAAAATAAAAGTTTGTTTTATCAAGAACTAACAGTTAGTCCAGTGTTGGGCCAGTGTAGATTAGTGTGGCTACAGTGTAAGCATCGGTGGATATTAATTACAATTGACTTTGTGCACCCAACCAGCTCCAAATCTGGCCCAGCTCCATATGATTACAAAGAGGCTTTTATTTTTGAAGCCTCAGTCCGGATACACAGAGCTCCATCGTGGCGATCTTGACTCCGGTGGACCAGGCTCCCGCCGGGCAGACAACGGAGAAGGGTCAGTTAGTACCAGCACGACCACCGAGCAGCACCGAGTTTCTGACCTGAAACCTCCATAATGCATGGGGGCAAGAGAGGGTTGGTGGCTCCGCAGAACACTTTCCTGGAGAATATAGTCCGGCGGTCCAGCGGTGAGTTTGACTCTGAAATGGAAACAGAAATAAGTGATGCTTTCGATTTTATTTCTCAGCCAGGGAACCACACAGGACTGGGATGCTGAAGTATACCGACGTGTGTTATTTTTGTGCCATTTGCTGGGAAGCAGAATCAGCAATCACTGATTTTTTTTTCTTTTAAGTAGCATTTTTTTTTTTTTTACCTGAAAGTTGACTGACACATTTCTTCTGATATAGAAAACAAAAAACAGTCACATTATCCGAATTATGTGGATAAATAATGAAAAATCTAAATTATAGTTTGCTCTTATGGGAGGCTTTTTAAATTAGCTCTAAATAAAATTAGGAAAACACTAATTATTTGTCTTACTTATCAAGTAAGAGTAAAGATTATTATTTATGTGATGAGTGCAATTTTACACCACCATATATTATGATTTTCACAATATGAGGAGTTTAAAGCATTTGTTTGAGGATTTGTGAGGTTGTTCCTTATTTATGCGCATTGTTGCAGAAGCTAAAGTTCATAAACGAATGAAATCTAGGCCATCTGCAGCTCCAGATTTGATGCATGGTGTTTGTTCAGTGGTATTAAGGAGTAAAGTTCTGCTAATGTGAGAACATATAGTCTCATTTTTACAAGAACTGGATTTGCAGCCAATCCTAAAGGTCGTAATGTTCTTTTCAGGGATGTATAATTTGATTTATGGCACTTTATCTCTTAGCTACAAATACCAGAGAGTAGAGCGCAGTTTTGCTGTATACCTTTTTTTTGTTCCAGAAAGGAAATGCATGTCAGCAAAACAGCCAGTAACTGTACTACTGGCGTAAATATTTAAAGTACTATGTGCACAGCAGGCAATCAGACATTATTCTCATGAGACCCAGAGGCTTTTCTTACAAATGTAGATGGAGGGGTGCAACATTGATTCAGTGTCTGTAAACTTTACTCTTCACCTCAGTAATGTGGTGGTTATCTGAAATTCAGTCTCTATTGTCTGAATGTCTGACCACAAAAGCCCGCAGAATGAACAACATGTACAGTAAGTTCAAGTGTGCAATTTAATTTGGAAGAATTTCAGTCACCCTTTTGTCTGAAGACTGCAGACTGCTCTGAAACTGCAGTAAAGTGGAAGAAGTTTTCAGCTCTTCATCAATATTTGATTCGCATTATGAGTGGAACCTAAACAGCTTTTCTTTTCTCCGTCTCATCTGGTAGACAAATGTGGATGACTTTTGCATCTTGTTTCCATTATATGCAGTAGTAAATATAAACTTGCATTATGGTGATTTAATAATGTATGGCGATTTGATAAATAATAAAAGGTATATGTTTTATTACATATGTTTTCTTTATTTGTAATTTGGTGTTTAAAATTTCCTGTATTTTGTCTCAGAAACAAGCTTCCTGTTGGGAAATGCACAGGTCCTGGAGTGGCCAGTCGTTTACAGCAATGATGGATTCTGCAAGCTGTCTGGATACCACAGAGCAGATGTGATGCACAAGAGCAGCACATGCAAGTAAGATGCTCTTCAAGCACGCAGCACCTTTCTTTCTGGTGCTTGACTGGAAGCTTTAATCCACAATTTTAGTGTGTTTTTTTTTCTTGTTTTTTTTTTTTATACATTGAATCTCCACTTTTTATTTATCAAAAGGGGAACTAATCTAAATACCTGGAAATAGTCAAACCTGAAGTATAAAAAAAACATATATATAAACCTTACATTATGGAAACTCATAATCTGTTATTCACATTTCACTATGTTTTCTTCCCTCTTTGTCTTATTTTGCAGTTTCATGTATGGTGATCTGACTGATAAAAATACGATAGACAAAATCAAACAAACATTTGACAGCTATGAGTCTAATTTCTATGAGGTGCTGCTGTATACAAAGAATAGTAAGTACTGTAAATTTGAATCGCAAGATTTTAACAAAAAACAAAAATAAAATGAATTAAGGAATAAATGTTAAAAAAGAAAAAGAAACGCACGATTAGAAGTGATATCTGGTCATTTACTTTTTGTTTTTTGATTGCTTCCCACAGAAACACCAATATGGCTTTACATGCAGATAGCCCCAATCAGAAATGAAAATGACAAGGTGGTGCTTTTCCTCTGCACCTTCAGAGACATCACCCTGTTCAAACAGCCAATTGACGATGAGTCCACAAGAGGTGAGAGACTTTATGTTACTGTACCAATAATTTCCACCTGATAGTATTCTGTATTTCATTGTATTTCTGGGATTTTCACATTGAAAGCTTTGGAGTTATCGCTAAAGGTCCAGCCATTACAATTAAAGACAAAGAGTGTTATAGATTTTGATTGCACATGAGTGGCTTTGACTTATAAGACATTAGTTTCCTGGTGTGTAACGTACAACTGTCCAGGTGTTGTGTGTCCGGGTCAGTGAACAGTGGTCTCTGTGAGTCTATGCAGTGCCATATCCCTGGGGATTAATTGTGCCACAGAGACTTTTTCCATACACCAAGCAGAATTAAATGACAGTGAGGGCACAAGGAGAAGGTAGCTGTATGAATAATCCTGTTTCACAGAGGTAAAAAAGGGTGTGGCAGGTTTCTGAAGATTGATTTTATATACTATTATATTATTATTCATATATTAATAGTTAAATATTTTTCAAGTCAGGATTTATTTATATCATGAATCTGCAGCGGTGCAATATGCATGGTGCATTTAAGGAGTGGACCCAAATGCAGTTGCTGGAGACTGACGTAATTAACCGTTTATTAGGATTGTTATAAAAAAAAAACTGAATTCAAAGTCCATTAATAAAGTCACCAAAAATCTGAAGAAAGGAGCCAGTAGAAATAATAATTAAAAAAAAAACTAACAGGGAGCATTCAAGGGAGATAACATAGAGACTTAGACAATGACTGAGGGGAAAGCAAAGGCAGGACTATTTATACACATCAGGGTAATCAGAGAAAGTGGAAACAAAGGGGTAACAAGGCACAGCCGAATCAATTCCAGACAACAAGACAAGAGGACAAAAGTTAAGCTAGTAACAAGACTTAGGAGACAGATAACTGCCAAACTAAAACAGGAAGTGAGAAGCTATAACTAAACAGGGACACATAGACACAAGAAAGTAGGAGGAACAAATAAAACAAATAGACCATAATATACAGAAACTGTAACAAAGAACTAAAAGACAAAAAATAAGAAACTAAGGAAGTACGTGAAAATTCAAAACATAAAGAGAATGTGAAAGAGACAGATCATAACAAATGCAAAAATGCAGGAAAAAAATGTAAACAAACAAACAAACAAACAAAAACAAAAACAAATTTTTGTAGTAAGATAATCCCCAACATCTCTGAGACGTAATTGATCAGACATGATGTCACAGCACTGAATGGTGCACTCGGTCAATACCAACATAATGGTGATACTAATCAACAGGTATGAGAGCCTAAACCTGTTTATTTCCATTCACTGGCTAACAAAACACTGTGGGAAAAATTACAAAAAGAAAATGAGACTGCCCCTCATGCAACTGACTTCAAATATGGCGCCACACTTGTTTGTGTATGTAACAGGATACCTTCAAAGTTTGACTCTTTGTCAAAACAGATGAAAAAGAGACAAGCACATAGAGATTCTTTGATTTAGTCGATGCAAGTACACGGGACTTGTTTATTATAAATCTTGTAGAAATAATGTCAATTGAAATTGGGATCACTTTTATTTTTCCTTCAGTTTCTGTCACTTGTCTTTTCCTTCTGTGCTTCCTCTGGGAGTGGACCAGGTTTTCTTTTGCTGGGTAAAGTTTCCAAGTGTTGAAGTGTTGTGAACATTCCTAATTTCATATAGCAGGAAACAAATGCTCTCTCCTCTTCCTGTTTTGGCTGAGCAGTCGTGCTTGTGGCAGGTAGCAGACAGCAGTGCACAGTTAAAGCAAGGCTAGTAGGCAACCAGTCTAAACGCAGATGGTGTTTTTATCCAACTGCACAAATTCAGTTCAAGTCAAAAGATATCTATTGCCCATTTAACAAAGAAAATCAACGTCACCTAATACTCCCATAAACTCCAGTAAAATGTAAACATCTTAACATTAAATGCTCTTAAATGTTTCTTAATTCTTAAATAATGCCGTGCTGTTTTCCTGTGCATTCTGTGTTGCTGTCTGTGGATAGGGTGGACAAAGTTTGCCAGGCTCACACGAGCACTGGCCAACAATCGAAACTTGGTGCAGCAGTTAACACCACTCAATAAGTCGGAGGTCAGCCACAAGCCCTCCAGACTGGCTGAGGTGAGCAAGACCCAGAATTTTCTTTCTAGAATCTGTATCTTTTAAATATGGCTTAGAGGTTCTTGTATCATGACGGCAAATGTTTCCTCTCAATGAAAGGCTCTCCAGCTGGGATCAGACATTCTCCCTCAGTACAAGCAGGAGGCCCCTAAGACCCCTCCACACATCATCCTCCACTACTGCACTTTCAAGACCACTTGGGACTGGATCATCCTCATCCTCACCTTCTACACTGCCATCATGGTACCCTATAATGTTTCCTTCAGGACCAAGCAGAACAACTTGGCCTGGCTGGTTGTGGACAGTGTTGTCGATGTCATCTTTTTGGTTGACATCGTGCTCAACTTCCACACCACCTTTGTGGGTCCAGCTGGAGAGGTGATTTCAGATGCTAAGCTCATAAGAATGAATTACCTAAAGACGTGGTTTGTCATCGACCTGCTGTCCTGCCTGCCCTATGATATCATCAATGCCTTTGAAAACGGTGATGATGTGAGTAAACTTTAATAAAGATAATTCTTTTAATGCGGGATTAATTGCTCAGACAATGGTATGTCTTTCCACGTATACATTAAAACGTATCTGCTTTACTGTTCTTTTTTTAATGTAGGATATCCTCACACATGCCTCTTCCACGGGTCATCTTCGTGAGTCACATTTCCACAGAAATAGCACACGGACTGAAGACTCCGTTCTCCCAGTAAGTAAATTTCTGTATTTCTTTAAATATGCTGTGATAAATATGGTTTGTACCATGCCTCTTGCTCTATGACAGTTTGGATAGGCTCCAGCCCCCCCGCCCCGCGACCTTGAATTGGATAAGCGGAAGAAATTGGATGGATGAATGGATGGAAATCAGGTCATATTATCGATCCCTTATGGTGACAAAACCACACTGAATAATCACATTGCAGAGTCTTTGAGCTCTTTGTTTTGAGTTTTTCACCCAGAACATTAGTATTGTCAACAATGATATCTACAAAATCCAGTGTTTACCGTGACCTAACGGCAAGAAGGTCCTGGGTTTGAATCCAGGAGGAGGCTGGGGCTTCCTCCCACTATCTAAAGACATGAATGGGTTAGGTTTATTGATGATTCTAAAATGGTCTTAGGTGTAAAAGCGAGTGACCAACCACACACAACCAGTAAGGGAATACTAATTTTTCCCTTCACCAACAGTGATTCCCATATGATTTTTGACCAGTATCTAGTGTTACTGTGGCCTTCTTCACTTGATTCTACATCATCACCATGACTGTCACATGTTTAAAATCGTGGGCAAGTTAATGTCACGTGGTTATTGGTCACCTGACTGCAAAACCTCCATATGGCCCTTGTTTTTTTTGTACCTACCCCTTATGATCACATTAAAGTTTTTAAAAAATAAGGTGGAGTCAGCTAAACTGGTAAACTCAAGGCTTCAAAACATCAGTCCACTAACCGGTAGGTGATATCATGATGAGTTCATTCATTCATCTTATATATATGATCTCTATTTACATTAGGAGAGAGCCAAAATAAGACTAATTCTAATTTAAATAACTGTATGTAATTGTAACTGTATTCAATTGTATGTAAATAATTTATTTTACAATATCAGTGTTGCAATAATATGTAAAAGCAGCCAAAAACAATCATGACTCCCGAGAACAAAACCAAGCAGTAGCATGATTTTTCAATTTTAGCAATGAAAAATATTCACCCTTTAAGGAGATATGGTTGTTGTTTTTTCATATGTACAAATGTAACATCTCTTTGTACAACAAAATGTAACAACTCTAGTCGCACTCCGTTCTTTCAACTCAAAAATATTAAATTTCACTGGCATCCCACAGGGATCTGTCCTGGAGCCTCTTTTATTTATCATCTGTCTACTTCCTCTGGGCCATGTCTTCCATAGATTTAATATCAGTTTCCAATGTTACGCTGATGACATGCAGCTCTGCCTGTGCGCCAAATGTTCCACCACTTTTCGTACCACTGCTCTCTGTGTTTGCCTCCAGGAAATCAAATCCTGGTACTCCTGTAAACTTTATCAAATCGAATAGTGATAAAACCAAGGTTCTCCTCACTGACACCAGTTCACCTTGTGTAAATGTAAATGTTTCCCTCCCTATTGACGACTCTTCTCAGGTCTTCTCTCTTCCTGGTGCTCGGATCATTACCAGAACTGCCTCCATTAGTCACAACATACAGGCCCATCAGCAGCTTCTTTGGCTAATATCATATCATAATGATATCAAGATTCTGCTCATCACCTTTGAGACCACAACATCGCTCTGCAGTACCACTCTTAACTTCTGCACATCAACACACCCATTTGCACTCTTCTTCCTTCCATCTCACTGTCCCTTCCCCTCAACTGAATACAATGTGAGCTTTCAGATGCTCTGCTCCTAAACTCTGGAGTTCCCTCTCAAAGCGCACCTCTTTAAGTTGCCATACTCTCTCGGATTGTCTTCCACCAGTCACATGAATCCTCTGTTCTTAATGATTTTACACATTCTAAACTTGTTTTATTGACTTGACAGATATTTTCTTCTCTTAAGGTGAAATCATTTTAATCATGAAAACCAGTGTAAATTTATAACATAAGATAATAATGCAGCTTTCATCTGATGTACAATGTATTGTATGTTTTAATCTGGATATCTGGTTCACATTTTCACTTTCTTTCTCTGTAGGGTCTCAGCAGCCTCTTCAGTTCCCTTAAAGTCATCCGCCTGCTCCGTCTGGGCCGCGTAGCCCGAAAACTGGACCACTACCTGGAGTATGGAGCTGCGGTCCTGGTCCTGCTGGTGTGTGTCTTCGGCCTGGTGGCTCACTGGCTTGCCTGCATTTGGTACAGCATTGGTGACCACGAGGTCATTGATGAGACCACCAACACCATTAAGACAGACAGCTGGCTCTACCAGTTGGCACTGAGTATTGGAACTCCTTACCGCTACAACACTAGCGGTAATGGCCGGTGGGAAGGAGGTCCTACCAAAGACACGCTGTACATTTCTTCTCTCTACTTCACCATGACTAGCCTGACCACAATTGGATTTGGTAACATTGCTCCAACAACAGATGGCGAGAAGATTTTCTCCGTGGCTATGATGATGGTGGGCTGTGAGTACCCAGTCACCACACACTGTATTTCCAACATGCATCACATTTAACAGTTTCTCCAAAGGTTTCACAAAACCTTTGAAAATGGCACAGGAAACATTTAACTAGCAGCCACAATGTGAGTAATACAGCCATATAATGGAACGATCCATGAGTTTTAAACTGTACTTGGAGCTGGGAAAGGATGTTTTAACCATATTCAGTAGCATCATTTGTGGGTGTTTACCAGAACAACAGCTCTGTAACAACAAAAACAGCCCTGTCTCCCCATCACTCCACACTAAACAAAGCATACATACTTTGATGTCATTCGTGCATTCATCCATTCATAATATGGTAGTTGAACCTTGCAGGAGATGAAACAGTCTGGTTACACTTCCTTGCACGCTAGTCAAGATAACGTGCTCTCCAGTCCTGCTGGCTATTTACCAGCTGCCAGTAAAGCAACATATGGTACGCGTGTTCTAAAACATGAGGAGGATCTGTGCAGGATATTAAGTCCCAGCACGCTGTGATCAATACATGGCTGCTTTTACCCATAGTTAACATAGTGTATGGCATTACTGATGTATTTAGAGATGACTTTGCTTAGACACTAATATATTTATGTAACCACTATTGAAAAATGTCATGGCAGAGTTGACTTTGCTGTCTCTTTTTACATTTTCAACAAAGTGAAAGTGAAACATTGCAAATCAGTTGAATTTCTAGTTTTCACAAAATATTTTTGAACCATTTACCTTTATTTATTGCAACTTCCTCCTAACCTTTTAATGTGCATATCCTCAGTGGACATTATTAAGGAATACTTTGCTAGGACTGAACTGGGCCCCTGTTTTCCTTCAGAACTGCTTTAATTTTTCAAGGAATAGATTCAACAAAGCGCTGGAAACATTCCTCTGAGATTTTGGACCATACTGACGTGATAGCATCACACAGTTGCTGCAGATTTGACACCTGAACATCCCATTACACCATATACTGTAACAAAGGTGCTCTAGTGGATTGAGATATGGTGGCTATGAGTACAGTGAACTCATTGTCATGTTCAAGAAATCAGTTTGAGATGATTTGTGACAGGATGTGTTATCCTACTGGAAGCAGCCATCAGAAGACAGGTGCACTGTGTTCCTAAAGGGATGGACATGGTCAGCAACAATACTCATGTAGACTGAGCGGCTCAAAGTGTGCCCTGAAAATTTTCCTTTTCACCCAGAGAACTGTCGCTCATTGGATTTCTTCTCTTTTTCAGACCATTCTCTGTAAACTCTAGAGATGTTTGAAGGAGAAAATCCCACTATATCAGCAGTTTCTGGAAAACTCAGACTAGCTCGTCTGGCACCAATAACCACACCACATTCCCTTAAATCGCCTCTCTTCCCCATCATGATGCTCAGTTTGAACTTCAGCACATCAAATTGACCATGACTACGTGCCTAAATGCACTGAGCTGGTGTCATGTGATTGGCTGGTGTGTGTATTAGCGTCACAGAAACATCAACTAGACATCCATTTAAAACATTAAAAACCATTTTCAGTAGAAAATCTCTTCCTAAAGGTCTGGAAGCATGCTCTAAATCAGGGATGTAAATAGGTTGTCTATCTGTACCTGCCACCCTAATTGACCAAACGGACAGTTAATTATTATTTAAAATCACATTTCGATAATGACAGAATTCAATATTCAGAAAGTGAAGTAAGTATTTATTCCTTATAGAGCTAAATGATCCACAGACAACATTTTCCTCTTTTCATTCTGGTCATGGTTTCACGTTTAGCTGCAGCCTCGGTGCTTGAACCACTCTGAGTTTCGGCTTTGTCAATAATCAAAAGTGACATGTTCAGCGCCCATCACAGCCTGCTCTGTGAATGTCTGTCTGAGGGCCGGTCGTCACATCAGAAAAGTATTGCATGTTAATTCAGTCAGTCGTTTTTTCAATGCAGGGAATAAATGTCATTGCATTCTTCTGTATTTCTCATGGTCAGTAGAAACTTCATGAAGAAAGTCAAAGTTAAAGACTTCATTTATTCCCAAATTACCCTTAAATTTTCAGCAAATACAGATATTTTTTCTTTACATTCCCTGTGTTGCGTGACTTTCAGTATTTAATGGGACACGACTGTCAAATTGATGAGGATGAAGCTTATAACATGAACTTAGAAATGATGCATTATGTTATATAAGTCTACGTATAAGTCACGCCATATTCCTTAGCTAACTTCAAAACTATCTAGAACTTAGTACTGTAAGCTTCGTACAGTCGAAAGTAAACACCCATTATTCTGATGGCGCCTGGATCACGATGATCATTCAGTCACACTGCAGTGTCGGCGTCAATTATGGCGCATAAATCTCCTGCTATAGATACGGTAATTATTTGAGTGGAAAAGTAATCGAAGAGAGGGCCAGTTTGCCTGCAGGCTCGGGTGTAGTAAGTGGACAATGAGCCATCACGTTAGATATGTATCCTAACCTCTGTGATCCTGCTGTGGTGACCGGAGATGAAGCTTTCCCGTTGAGTGGATAAAACCTCACAGTAAGAGATGCTGAGTGACTCTTTGAGGTCACTGCAGCACGGCACTCCTACCCAGGAACTGTGGATTAGAAATTATATCATAAAGAGTTAGCCCATCCCTCGTTGTGTATATCAGGCTATGCATACATGTATTTAAGAAAACTGCACTGTCAGCAGTGCTGTTTTGTGTACATTTACTTTTCAGTAAATTACAAAACAAAACAAACAAAATTATTAAAAACAAATAAATAAAATTCACTAAAGAGTTTATCCAAAATGTAAAATGCAAAAAGTACTATATTATTGTAGAACCAAGATATAATGATTATATGCTTGTAGTGCTTATACAGCATCACGTCAGATGGACATCCACACTGTTTTTAAGGTTTTCGTTTTTCTATCACTGTAAAATCTTTGAAATCTTAAAATTACTTTCATTTGTGCACCAGCGATTATGTAATTACAGCATCATTGATCAAGTGTTAGTCATGTATAAATCAGGGGATTGTGATAAAGAGAGGCAAGCAAAGGTTTGAGCAATCATAATCAAATGGCATAATTTGGTGATTATCAAAAGAAAAAGAAAAAAGAAGAGTCTTTGATGGTGCTGTACTCTTACTCCAGCCTTCATACAACTGCAAATGAGCGCTAACAAGATTTCCCTCAGAGTGGCCTGGAGGAGCAACTGTTCTGCATGAACAGGGTCTACAGGTTAACTCCTCATCAGGTGGGAAAATGACCTTTGACCTTATGACAAGTCACAAAAGTCCCCGAAGGTCTAGAAAGGCAAGTAGATGAGCTGGTTTGTTCCTAGAATGTCATTTGGAGGGAAAAAGTCTTCACGTGGTTGTGTGGAAGCCGGTAGCGTGGAAAACACTTAAAGGACAGTTAAATATCAGCATGCTCCGGTTTTTTCCCGTCATAAACCAGTAACCTCACCTGGAATTTTGCTCTATAACAGCTGGGACTCTAACCCTTAATTGGACAAGCGGAAAAAATTAAGGGAATAAAGTTTTGGATTAGATCTCAATTAATTATTTAATCTTTAATCCAAATATAAATTTTTTTCATGTTAAATACTCCATTAATCACGCATATATTCCACTGAAACGTTTTGTCATAGGCAGTTTCCTCAACAATATTTAACTCTAAATTTGAGGTATGAAAGTTGGATACTGTGATCCCATAAATATGATTATTTGTTATCTAAAAGCATTTATCTCTTACAGGAGAGATTAGTTCTCTTGGCTAGCTTGAGAATGACTTGTCCCCCCAGATGAGCTGGAAGAGATGGTCATGTCTCGGATAAGCGTAAGAAGGCGGATGAATGAAAACGTTAGATTCGAATAAATAAGATGAACTCTTGCTCTTCTGTCTTTTCTTTTAGCGCTGCTATATGCCACAATCTTTGGAAACGTCACCACCATCTTCCAGCAGATGTACACCAACACAAATCGCTACCACGAGATGCTCAACAATGTGCGTGACTTCCTTAAACTTTACCAGGTTCCCAAAGGTCTGAGCGAGAGGGTCATGGACTTCATCGTCTCCACCTGGGCCATGTCGAAGGGCATTGACACAGACAAGGTACAAATCTGTGCAAAAGTTTCAGGGGGTGCTTTCAAAAACTGATGTGCCATTACTTGTCAGATTTATCTTTTGGATTTCATGTTTTCATTTATTGGCTTTCCCAACAACCCAATTAAAGTTTATGCCCTTGGTTAAATCTTGCCTGCCTCCCATATCTGCCTTTTAGGTCCTGAACTTCTACAGTCCATGCAGTCAGTAACAACATTACCATTGTTGTTCTCATGAAGTAAATCCGATCACATGGTCCAACATCTGGAGTTTAAAGATTATTTAAAGAAGCAGCTTTCATGTCTCTGCAGTTCTATTTTTAAAACGTTTAGTAATACATCTGCTAAATGAGCAGCGGAAATGTGCTACATATTTAATGTCCTCCAGTGATGATGCATTAAGTGTTTGCTGCACAAATCTCACCATGTCTTTCAGGTTCTCTCCATCTGTCCTAAAGACATGCGTGCAGACATCTGCGTCCACCTCAACAAACAGGTGTTCAATGACCATCCAGCTTTTCGCCTGGCAAGTGACGGCTGTTTGCGCTCTCTCGCCATGGAGTTTCAGACTACACACTGCGCACCTGGAGACCTCATCTTCCACATCGGGGAGAGCGTTGATACGCTCTGTTTTGTAGTCTCGGGTTCACTCGAAGTCATCCAAGATGACGAGGTCATCGCAATACTAGGTAATCCAGGGCAATATTGTGAAATAGACCAAGCAAAGTTGTACCTGCTGCTCTCAGTTGAAGTTAGAGCAAAGTTTTCTGAAGTCCTTTTTATGCTTTACAACCTATATGTGTTCGACTTCATCCCATTTTATTTATATTTATCTGAGTCAACAGATGTTTATATGATATCTGGCCCTGTTCAGGTAAAGGTGACGTGTTTGGAGATGCATTCTGGAAAGAGACCACGCTGGCTCGAGCCTGTGCGAATGTGCGCGCTCTGACGTACTGCGACCTGCACGTCATCCGGAGAGAGGCTCTGATGCGGGTGCTGGAGTTTTACACCGCGTTCGCCAATTCTTTCTCCCGCAACCTCATCCTCACCTGTAATTTGCGAAAACGGGTAAAACTTTCACTGTCCTGTCTTTTAGTAAAGGATGTTAGTGTCATCTTAAAGCAAGCGATTACTGATTGCATTTTGTTGTCATAGGCAAAAGAGATAACAGGGTGCACAGCTCCCACCCAGCTGGACTTCAACATTGTACATTACACTACTAAAATTACCAAGGTGCAATGGACTGCAAGTGAATCAGTCTTTACAATCTACAACAAATGCAATACAACCAAACCTGCTTCTTTACAACATAAACTCTCCATCTACAAACTCCTACATCATCAAGAGCTGAGCAACCAAACCCAGTGCACAGGAACATCTATAACCACAACTTTTCACCAACTGACAGTATGAATAAAAAACACTTTTTCTTATTTTGTTTGTATTGCAAAGCATTTTGCAATGTCTTGCCATGCATATGCTAAACACACATATCTATATGTGTGTTTAGTACTTAAATGATCATTAAATTTAAAATAAAAGGAGAAATAAAGAACGAAAAGGTGTTTGTGCCAGCAGTAAATCATAGACAAAAATTAGAATCAAATCCCTTCTTTGCAGATGAGACTTCATTCATACAACATGTGCTGTGGCCTTGAGCTAGGCAGCATGGAATACCTGAGTGCGATGCAGAGTTGTATACAGTTTTCCATAAAGTGTGTAATGGTAAATGGATTGTGTATATATATATATATATATATATATATATATATATATATATATATATATATATATATAGCACATTGTCTTTGTATCGACCGCTCAGAAAGCCTTTTTATCAAATTACAAACTGAGAGTGAACAGCTCAAATGTGAAGAGGATAAATGTAAATAAATCAGCACATGCACACTGTCTCCATCCAGATTTCCCCAATCTGTGAAAAGGACAGTGACAAAAAATTAGTTCAAAGCTGAACAATTAGCCGGTCCAAACTAAGGCTCTAATATTTCATAGAGTTTCTCCTGGCTACGCATATTGATCCCACTACAGCACGGAGCTGCTTTGCTTTCCAGCCACAAGAGTAGGTTTCTTATACATTCTGCTGTAATACTATCTTTTAAGTTCTTAATGGATGTTCATATCGCGTCAAGTCATCCCAGGGCACGTAGTCTGTTGTGTTCTTTGTTCAGGACTGAGATGTATGAAATACTTTTGAGGATGTAGGTTTAAAAAATTTGAAGGAATTAAACAGACTCATAACAGCTCGAACTCTGGCTGTAACAAAGCAGATCGGCCTATTAAGAATGTTTGAGCAATTGTTGGAAGTGCTGTGTAGTAAATATTAATTGGCACAGTTTCGTGGCAGGTATTTGGACTTTGCAAAAGTCTCAAGCCCTCTTCATTTCTTTATGTTTTGTTAGGAAAATGGGAAATAGGTGCAGTGGTTTATTGAAACCTGTGCAAACATACATGGACAGTATACAGTATATGAGGCAAAAACAGTGTGTACAATTCCTAATGAGCTTTAAAAACAGTATTTGGTATGACCACCTTTATTCTTCAACACGGCCTCTCTCAGACAAGCTTTCTTGTTATTTCTTAAGTAGTCTTCAGTCTCCAGGCTTCTTGAAGGAAATTCAAAGCTCTTCTTTGGATTTTGGCTGCCTTTTGTTCAGTTTTCTGTTAAAATGATCCCACACTGCTTCAATAATGTTGAAGTGTGGGCCTCTGGGGAGGCCAATCCATGCTGATAGTGTTTGATGGTGTGTTTTGTCTATCCAGGTATATTTTTACTGCATTGGCAGTGTGTTTGGAACCATTGCCACTGACTTTCAGCACAGTCCTTGTGTAATTTGGCATACCTCAGCCTCAGTTTTACTTCCTTGAGAATGGCTCCTTGACAAACACACTTCCATTGAGGCCACTTCTGAGGAGGCTTCAGTCAACATTGAAGGGCCAGATGCATCTTTCAGGTCCTGTGTCAGGTCTTAACATGAATGATTCATAGGACATGTTGAAGTGGCTTAACATCCTGTGTACAAGTACTGGACTGAAAATTAGGGGTGCAACGATATTCGTATCGATATTGAACCGTTCGATACAGTGCTTTCGGTTCGGTACGCATATGTATCGAACAATACAACATTTGTAATTTATTTTATCAACTTTCCTTCTGACGATGCTGTCTGTGTGGAGCGCTCAGTGAATCTGCGTTCGACTACTCCGCCTAGGCTGCACTGTCGAGCGCAGATCCACTGAGCGCTCCACACAGACAGCATAGACAGAAGGAAGAGCGCAGGGCACCTCCCCCACCCTCATTCAGATCTGGCGTTTGGAATTATTTTGGTTTTCATGTGAGGTATGACCCTGAAGGTAAGCGAGTCATGGACTAAAGTAAAACAGTATGTTGGATGTGCCATGCAATGCTTAATTACATGGGTGGGAACTAGTGTGTTAGCGCAGTTAGCTCGTTAACGTGTTGGCCGTCTAGCCCCACGCACGGGGCGATCGGCGGTAGCTCGTTAACGGAGATTTGCCGTGTTGTGGCGTTAAGGTCATTTCAACGAGATTAACCTGAAAGCACTAGTGGGAACACAACGAATATGACTGCACATTTACGCTGACATCATCCTAGTGCAAAAACAAAAACAACAAGCATGCTACTAACTTTAGCCGAGTCATTTAGACAGCTGTTAGCACGTGATTCTCCTTATGCTGCTTTGAATATAGCCCAGAAGAAGCGGATAGTATAGCTTTTATTTTGGAAAGAGACATTTCTCTGTAATAAACTCTCTTTTCCAAAGATGAGTGATTCCTCAATCAGATACAGGGCTTGCAATATCGCTAGCCCAACGTCCTGGGGCTAGCGATTTTTTTCAGTCGGGCTACCAAAATCTATCTCTGCCCTGCCCGTCGGGCTATTGTAGGAAAAATATATGTCAATGCTTTTGCATTCTTTCAGAAATGTAGCTGGGTAATTATGTCATTGGCATCGGTGAGCCACTGTCAATATGTGACATATTGAAATCGCGTTTGAATTTGCGCTTGTTTTTTTGCTTTCACTTTGCAATCGTGCAACTGTGTATAGAGAGCGACAGCACTGATCTGTGAGTGATGATAATTTGCGCACCAATTCCTCTGACATCGTCTTATTAATTGTTAGCTTACTATGCAAACATGACAAGTGAAATCTCCTGCAGCTTAAACATGTGAGAGGTTGATCGCGCAGAGAATCGCTGAGCTTATGTGAGTGTGTGTGTAAAAGCAGCAGGATATATATTTTAGTTCTGCTGAGCCAAATAAGACAGGTCAGGGTGAAGAAGTGACAGCCAAAGAAAAGCTTACCACAAAACGGAGAAGTTATGACAAATCAGACTATAAGGCAAAAAGAAAGTGCAGCTTTATGGTTTCATGGACAAAAGAATTTCTGTGGCTGCAATATGACGAGCTATATAACCAGGGGTGCACATAAGTGGTCCGCAGGTGCGCATTCGCTGTCAAAATAAAAAACACGCACAAGGGTTAGGGTTAAATTTAAAAACTGTACTTTTGAGTTAAAATATATATTTATAAGTTTAATAAATGACAAATTAAAAAGGCATGAACATTTTTTTGTATCGAAAAAATATCGAACCGTGACACCAAAGTATCGAACCGAACCGTGAATTTTGTGTATCGTTGCACCCCTACTGAAAATGAGTAAACAAGCAGCCAAGCCTGGAGAGACACTGCTCAAGAGCACTTTGAAAAAATAATAATAGGGAAGTCTGACTTCTTTAAAGCAAAATATAAAGAAATAAACAGTGACTTAAGAGTTCTTTGCATGTTTAATAACATAACAGGTCCTAGACATTTTGTAGATTACTTATGGGCAGCCGAGCCCATTAGTAGCTGTCTTCTACATTGGTTTTCTAATCTATTTCTAATCATCTAAACTAGTCAGTTTCAGATTAATCCAAAAATGATATTAAAGAAGTTGATGCTAACTATTACACTATTAATATATCAGTTGAAATAGTGGGAGCTTTGTACACAGTGGGCTTTAACCTGGGATTCATGGGGGTAAGTGTTTCACAGATTAACTTCTCAGGTACACCAGCACTGAAAGTTTCTACCAGAGTGGTATCGGAAGGTAGTGAGACGCTTGGAGTTTATTGACATTTCTTTTCTTTGTCTTCAGAAGGAATCAGGAAAGACTCAGAGCCTAAATTGTCCTCCATTATTGACTTGTTGCTCCATTAACGGTTTCCCTTGTGCATTACTGCTTTCAGCTCATAAATATTTCAGCATTCACAACAGCTGCAGGCAGCTGTCCTTGCTTTGAAGCTGCATTATACGGACATTGTACAACTTGCTTCGTCCAGGTCGAGCACTAGAGCATGCACACTGTAAGTTACAATTTACAGTGTGTCCTGTATCAGTGTCCTCATGCACGCACTCTCCCTCTTGCAGGTCATCTTCAGGAAGATTGCCGATGTGAGGAGGGAGCAGGCGCATCAGAGTGACGTGACTCTGTCGATTCCCGAAGACCACCCGGTTCGCAAGCTGTTCCAGAAGTTCAGACAGCACAGAGACGCTCAAACGGGAGAGTCCAACACTTACTTAGATCACAACTGCGTGCAGGTGGAGATGCAGCAGCACCCCCAGCACCACACTGACTCAAACTCTTACACTCAGCCCAGTCACTCAGCATCTCCTCAGCAGCGGCAGGAGAACACCTCAGCAGGAGGGGGGAACAGTTGCAACATGCCTGAAAAGTCAGAGCAAAGGCGCACAATGGAGGCGGTGGAGTCTGCATCAAAGCCTTGTCCAGAGAGCCGGTTTGGCCAGAGCAGTGGTGCAGGTGGAGAGGGTAACGCAGGGAGCGGCAGAGGTGTGAGAGGCTGGGCAAAGTTTAGAAACGCCACATCTGCTGAGCCAGCACGTCCTCCTGTCGAGCAGGAGAAGCAGACTCAGAAAGCAGACGAGTGGCCGAAAGGATCGCAGTCCTCAGAACAGATCGCAGCCCCCAAAACGAACCACAAATCAGGGGGAGGCGGAGAGAGGGGAAGCACAGAGGGCAGCAACAGCGCAGGTGAGGAAACAAGCGCCCTGCACAAAACCGACTCCTGCGACAGTGGTATCACAAAGAGCGATCCACGCATCGACCGAGCAGGAGATTCAAGAAGCTCCTTCGAGCGAAGCCCGATGGAAAGGAGCCCCATGGAGAGAAATCCATTCGAACACAACCTCGGGGTTTACGCCGAGGTCTCCCTCAGACACTCATTCGTGCAGCCGCTGTCTGAGCAAGCACTGCTTCAAGCGACGCTCCACGCGGCCAAGCTGGAGCTGAAAGCAGACATTCAGATACTGAGCGGGAGACTGTCGCTGCTCGAGGCTCAGGTGAGCGAGATCCTCAGGCTGCTGTCGGTAAAAAGACTCTCTCTGCCGCCAGCGTCCTCTCCAAAAGCAAGACGGAAAAGTCAAGACTCGGTCACCGCCTCCAGGCCGGCTTCACCCAAAACAGAGGACGAGGATCTTTAAATTTTCTCACTTAATAAAAAAAATAAAAGGATTAGATAAGCATCGTGCATGTCCTGCTGGACTACAAGTTTTAATACTTGATTGCATGCAGAAATGTTACCTTAGCACCACAAGGATCCAGGGATTTATCTTATACTGTAGCTTTTAACTTATGAGACACTTGTGTGTGAGAGGAAGCAGGGACAAATAATTAACAACAAGCACAAAAAGGAAATGATGCTTGATGAGGTGCTTGGCAAAACATGCAAGTTTGATGAAAATAAGATGGAGTAGCTCTTTACGTTTCTGGAAGTCAGTTTACAGTTTTGAGGTTTTTTATTTTGTTTGTTTTCTTGGTAGAAAACCTTGAAGTTCACATTTCTATTTTGTGGACAAGCTGAAGCTCAGTGAGCGTTTCATCATGCACAGTGTATTATAAATACACAGCTTTATCTTATTTAGGAGGGAAATCCAGAGTTTTTGTTGCTCATCCTCAGTGGAGCGACTACCTTCCGAGTTAATTATCAGGTAATTAAATGTGCCTTACAATAGCAAAGCCTCACTGCGAGCTGTTTTGATGAAATCTAATGTTATATATACATATAAATCTATATGCATTGTCTTATTTAAAAACTCATTTCCTGTGCATGTAAAAATAAAGGACAGCAATGCAATAATGCCACTTTTACATTTTTGTTAAAGGTTTCTTTTCCTTCAGGATGTGAACATGTCACCAGGTTTTTGCAGCAGACTCATTGTGCATTTTTCTTCACGTAGCTTTGCATCTTGCTCAGGTATCTTTGTTCTCAGACTGAATTTGAACGATTTCTATTTATTAGCCATTTTGTAGGATAAATGGTACTGCATATCCTGTTTTAATCATTTAAATGATGGTTCACTATGCATATCTAAAGGGAAGGTGCACTAAACTCAGTTTGTTCATATTTTTTG
Source organism: Aulonocara sp. 'chitande type north' Nkhata Bay (assembly GCF_057382095.1). Taxonomy (NCBI): domain Eukaryota; kingdom Metazoa; phylum Chordata; class Actinopteri; order Cichliformes; family Cichlidae; genus Aulonocara; species Aulonocara sp. 'chitande type north' Nkhata Bay. The sequence continues at coordinate 10,186,145 of NC_141358.1, forward strand.
GTGGTTTATGAAACCACTGGGGAAATTCTGTGTGAACTGTAAGGGTCCAAGCATGTGACTGTTAAGTATGTCTGTTCTATGTTACGTTCAGAGACGACCTTGCATGCATCCGAGGGAGCCTGTCAACTGTGAAATGAGTAATGAAAAGTAATGCCTGCTCACCATCTGTTGTTTAGTTTCTTCTCTTATGTAACACAAAAGTCTGCCTTTAAACTGGAAAGTGCAACACGCAAGCGGGTTTCATGTCACAATGTTTTGTTTAATCCAGGTGAGTCACAGGAGGATACCGATTACAGTGGATTTACACTTGACTTTCTTCAAATATGATTTTTATTTAGCAGTTGACAAACAAAGCAACACTTTTGCACTGACTTCTGAATCATCTTTAAACATCAGTGCTAATAAGGAGGAAGGATGGATGGATGGATGGATGGATGGATGGATGGATGGATAGATCACAAATACTTAATTGTAGGTGCCCACATGGAGATAACAAGTCAAGGAGACACAAATTATGCTGTAAGTACTGCGTAATTTCTTGATAATTTGGCATAAAAACAAACAGTATTTCTTACATTATAAGAACACTGGACTTTTCAAGGTGCAGGTCATGCTGTGGATTGACATAAACTTGCCTAACTTCCAGCTATTTTAGAGGAAAGGAGATGCTCTTTTCCTACCTACCTAAAGTATTTGTAGCTAAATATAATTACAATGTAATTTCAAATAACATATGAAGAAACCGCATTTAATTACAGGGGAATTACACCTTTATAAACTGGTCGTATTATAAAGTATTACAACTGCTGTGCAGAACATAAATACACATGTAAGAATTTTCGCTTTTTTAAAATTTATTTTAAAAAAACCTCATTTATTTTATTTTATTTGGGGGGGGGGACTTCTCCTGGATACGATCTTTAATCAGAAACACTGAATCGGTTTCAGCCTATTTTTGAAGGGTTATATAACATATAGAGAAACATATGTCTGCATCTCTGTGTGAATATAAAACTGTGTACAGTACTAGCAGGCTGTTTCGTGCAGCCCTCCAGAACAGCGGGTGGCACTAATGTTTCATTTTAGTGTCTTTGTGTAACTGAAACACAGAGAGAAAAGAAAAGAAAAGAAAAGTAGGAGGGCTGCACAAGTTTGAGATCTGAGCACAGAGAAAAGTTACAGCAGGTAAGTAAACTTACCAGCGCTTTAGTTCTTTTCCTCTTTGCAGTTGTGTAAGTCAACGCTGGGGTTTTGCTGCCTTTTACTGGAGAGTTGCGCTGCATGCACTCCGTTATACCTACTGCAGGCATCCAAACGTTTAACTGGGAAAAGTTTGTATAATAATAACACGGCACAGCATGTCTTGAGAAAGATAATAAAGTTCCCACTATAAACCCCTGTTTGCTTTCAAAAACGAATATAAGCAAAACTGTTGCTCATAAATCATTTTTACGATGACCTCAGATCAGCCTGCAAAACATTCGCCTTGGTGCCTGTTTTGTCAAATTTAATGCGAATCCATGTTCAATGTTTACTGCATCTACCCTCACATTTCTTAATGTTAACGAATGTTTTGATCTAAAGTATGAATAAACACATAATTTACAGGAGTTAGATGCTCAACAGCTTCCACACTGATCATAGAAGATACAGCAAAGTCTTGAACCCCTCCTCATTCTTCATATTATGCTTCCAAAGACTTATTCTTGTACTTTTTAGAAGTTGAGCAATAGTTCTTTCGGGTCTTTCAGAGCTTTTCTTTTGGACATTGGCTGCTTTTTTTGTACTCGTTTTTATGAGGAATGTTTTTGTTTGTCAAGCCACTTAACGTGAATCACTCAAGCATAAAAAGGACACTACTACTATAACTGTACTAGTACTTACTGGTTACTACTGGTTCATCTTTTGATGAACCAGTAGTAACAAAGAGCCGACTTTAAATAGTATCTTTATCCACTTTGTTACTGACAGACTGTCACAAAAAACCCCACAATTTGTCCCCGTTTGTTTAGCTGAATCTACAAAAATGCCAAAGATAACACAGTTTAATAGCTGTAAAATAGAATAGTATTTTTACAGAGCTACTAGCCAAAAACTTGGCATAGCTCACCATGGTGTGCGGTATTTTCTTTTTTTAAATTGTAAAAACTGGACAAGTGGACAGACTTTTAGGTCTGTCACATCATCTATTTACAGCAGAGGAATGATATCTGGAAGTCATGTCTTAAGTAATATGGAAAAAATCCAACATGACCTGACACATTACCTGAGTGCTGGATCTGGCCTTTTAGCTGATCCATTTACTGTACTGAACCCTCATCAGACATAGTTTACAGTATGTCTGTGAGCACCCGTTTGTACACCTGTGAGCGTGAGCGTGCTTGTATTTAAAAGGTTCCTTCATGTAATGATCTGCTAGAGGGTGTGGGGAGCCACAGCCCCGTCCTCCAGGGCATGAAGCAGGTATGGAGGAGATCAAGGCTCCAGACATCCAGAGACCCCCAGAGCACAAGAGACCAAGGAAGACCAACGGAGGGGCAACCGCGCCACTCTCCCGGAAGGAGCTGAGGAGAGCCCCAGATGAGGGGTCACTCAGCAGCCGCGGAGCAGAAGCCAGGGGGGGTTGCAGTGACGCGCCCGTGAGCTCCGCCGGCGGCCAGCTGTGCCAGGGTGACTGAGCTCCAGGCCGAGAGGCTGAGGGCACCCCATCCCCGAAGGGGCCCGAGCGAGCCCCAGGCTCCAGGCCCCGACAAGCAGCCACCAGGAGTGAGCCGGTGCGTACTGGGACGCTCATCCCCGGACACAAAGAACGAAAGAAGAGCTTTGAATGTCCTTCAAAAAGCCTGGAGAACTATTCCTGAAGTCTACCTAAAGAAATGACAAGAAAGGTTGTTTAAGAGAATTCAGGATGTGCTGAAGAATAAAGACGGTCATACCAAATATTAACTTTCAAGCTCATTTTCAAGCTGGTATCAACTGACAAAGGTCCTACTTTTTTAGCTGATCTTGTGGCCTCAATGTTACAGATGAATTATCACTCAGCAAATTTGGCTTCAAGCAGAATTTAGCATTCATAAACTAAACACGCAACACAGACACCGAGCTATAAATCGTTTTAAATGTATTTGTTACCGATGCTCCATATGTATGTTTTGATTTGAGGGATAATTTTCCAAACAAAGCTTGCTGGCAGACTCAAAAGTTTTCCCATGCAAGTGTTTACATTTAAAAAAAGGTGTATTAAAATATAAATGAGTTTATAACCCAAGGGATTGTTTTGATTTCTGAGATCAGCGCTGAGATGGAAATGCAGCTTCCACCTCACGAGGGAGGCGAGCTGTCTGTGGTCGACATGCACACGGGTGGAGAGCCTTTGCGGATCATCCTCAGTGGCTACCCAGAGGTCAAAGGCGACAGCGTGCTTTCCAAACGTCGCTACGTCCGGGAACATCTGGACCACCTCAGGAGGGTGCTGATGTATGAACCGCGAGGACACTACGACATGTACGGGGCCCTGATCGTGGACAGCGAGTTACCCGAGGCCGACCTGGCGGTGCTGTTCATGCACAACGAGGGCTACAGCACCATGTGCGGCCACGCCGTCATCGCACTGGGACGCTTCGCTGTGGACTACAAACTAGTGAAAGAGCCGAAGTCGCCAGAGACACAAGTGAACATCCACTGTCCCTGTGGCCTGGTGAAGGCCTTTGTTGAGTACTCTGAGGGGAAAACAGGAGGAGTGAGGTTTCTCAGCGTGCCAGCGTTTGCATTTGCTACAGGTAGCACAAACGACTGTAATAGTTCTCAGGTATTTGAATGTTCTCCAGGACTAATTCAATATTTTTTACCAGATGTGACAGTGTTGGTGGAGGGGTTTGGTGAAGTAACGGTTGACATCAGCTACGGAGGAGCCTTTTATGCCTTTGTGAATGCCCAGAGGTTTGGTCTGGATGTGTCCAAGTCCAGGACTCGCGATCTTGTCGACGCAGCCACAGCTGTGACCAGAGCTGTCAAATCTCAGGTGATCAGCTGACAGGAAATTTAAAAAAAAGAGCATTATTACACAGACAGTGAGAATATCACTTGCTAAATTTCTAGTAATCTAAAAGTCTAAATAATCCATACTTTAATTTAAAAAGGGGAAAAAGTAGGCCTGATCTTATATAGAGCTGCTTTGAATTGGCAGCTTCTTTTTTTATTCATTACATCTGCTTTTAGGGTGTTGTCAAATTATGGCTCAAATGTATGCACAGGATATTTTTAGAGGGCACAAGAAACATCTGGTAGTACTTATATGGGATGCAGTGCATGCCTGTAGAGCTTATAGCAAAAAATCTGAGCATTACATGACCTCTCAGCTTGATGTCACCCAAAAGTATCTGGACACGATGCTCCCAACCATATTCCACAGTGTGAACTGATTTCTTTTTCTACCTTATTCTTATTATCCTTTAGGTGAAGTTGCATCATCCAGCCAGCGATGATCTGGCCTTCCTGTATGGCACCATACTAACAGACGGGAAAGACGATTACTCCCCTGAACCCACCGCCAATATCTGTGTGTTTGCTGAAGCTCAGGTATGTTAGTTCCTGCTGGTGGAAGGATAAACCGTTGTCATGAAGCCTGAGTGTGGGTGTGGGTAACGCTATAGTGAGAGGCGTCTACTACGTTTTATTGATTACAATAAAAAAATAAAAATAAAAAATAAACAAGAAAGACTTCAAACTACTGATTGAAATCCTAAGCTTTTTAGAAATATGTTTAAAGAGATCATAAGAGAGACAAAAGCAGCAGAATTTGATGGAAAATGAGGAATGTCCCCCTGCTGGTCATTAAAAATAATGCAGATAAGGCACTTCTTAGCACCTTTTTTTGTTTGTTTTGTTTAGGCCCTGAATCCACATCCAACTTTAAATACAGTCTTTAGTCCTGAAGTAGCTCTAAGTGTACACTTAAGCACATTTGTCTTAGAGGGGCTGCAGATTCCAGGAAGTGCTACAGCTGGTCAATTTAACAAGTCACATTACAATTTGGAACAGCTGTATTAGCTGAAGCTACACCCATTAATGCCAAGGAAGAGCAGCTGTGACTGTGCTCACAGCCAGCAGTTTGACAGTGCCGGAGATCGGCCTTTTACAATGAGTAATGAGCATTATGTAAAGTGGTCACATCGTCTTTTATTTGTGCAGTCTGCAGAGTTTATCAGAAATGAAATGGACAAACACAGCAACTGTTCAGATGAAATATGAAAGAAAAACAAGACATATTGCAAGAAAACACGTTTAGGGACATTTATTATTTGTTGTCACTTCTTAAGTCTTTGTCCTTACTTCCATTATTTGAATCCTCTTTAAGTGCTCAAGTGTTGGAATCATACAAAAGACAATAAAAGGTCTGCGTTTTGTTCATTGGTGTCACCTTAACTTCATGTAATAGGAGGTTTAAATTGTGCTTCTCAGGTAGACCGAAGCCCGACTGGTTCTGGTGTCACGGCTCGAGTAGCTCTTCAGTATCACAAAGGTCTCATCCAGCTGAACCAGACCAGGACGTTCCAGAGTGGAGCCACTGGGTCCCAGTTCACAGGAAAGGCTGTTGAGGTATCACGATTTCTGTTCTCTTGTGGAATGAGGGTGATCGCCTCTTGTTCAAAGAGTGGGAAAAGAAAGAAGTGCATTTTGTAAAAAGACCAAAAGAATAAGTAAATATTTAGACGTTATGGCGCAGTGGATTTACGATGTATTGAAATGTACAGGATTAATCCAAGTTAAAAAGAAGACATGTTTTGTGTGTTTTGTTTCTAAACAGTAATAGTTAATAATACTTAATCCTAAGTGTAGGATTTTGGTGCAATTTAATATAACATCGCTTTGTTTGGCTCCTCAGGTTGACAGTTTCTAAAATACTGATTTGAAATCCTGTATTTAAATGTCTTAGAGTGAAGTCACCATGAAGCAGATGCTCCGGGTTTCTCTTACATCAAAACACAGCGCGCTGATGTGTGGACTGACAGCAAACAAATCACTACTTGCTGTCAGAATTACTCATTGCATATATCATCTGCAGAGGAATAGTTTATTCTAGTTTCAGTCAGGTTTCAGACCTCATCACAACACAGAGCCAGCTTTAGTGAAGGTTACAAATGATCTTATGGCTTCTGACAATGGACCACAAGATTTTATTACAGTAATTAGAGGATGCTGCAGGTATTAAAGGTACTGCACTGCAGCGGTTTGAATCATATCTCCAGTTTGTTTTGAGACTACAGTTTCTTCATGTAAATGGAGATTAATCTTCACACAAGTGTTAAATTAATTCAAGGCATAGCATGCTTTTCACTGCTATGCAGATGATACCCAACTTTATCTGTTCATGAAGCCAGAGAACATACCAATTAATAAAACTGCAGGACCTGGATGACCTCTAATTTCCTACTTCTACAAGATGGTTATTATCAGGATGTCCTGAAAAGCCTTCAGTTGATCTAAAGTGCTGCAGCGAGAGTAACTACAGAGAAAGCACATTTCTCCCAGACTGTTTTCTCTACATTGGCTCCCTGTTAATTTAAAATCAAATTTAAAATCCTTCGCCTCACATACAAGATGTTATACTATTGTGGGGTCTTTAGCTTACAATATAAAGTGCCTTGAGGTGACTGTTGTTGTGATTTGGTGCTATATAACTAAATATGAATTGAATTATTCTTTTGAATCAGCTCATCATAGAATGATCTGAAGCATTTATTGTGTTTCTGTCTTAATGCTCAGGAGACCAAGTGTGGAGACTTCAAGGCTGTAGTGGTGGAAGTTGCTGGCAGAGCTTTTTACACTGGAGTTTCACGCTTTGTGCAGGAGGCAGATGACAAGCTGACACATGGTTTCCTGCTGAAGTAAGCAAGACGTATAGGTTTTCTATACAAAAGCAAATTAAAACAGAGGTTATATGGTGGTTTTTAATAAGACAAAAACACATTTTATGAATAGAAAATGTTTAGGTGGCCAAGACTTGGATCTGTAATGAAGAAAATAAGACCTTATTTTCTTCTGGCCTGGTTTACCTGAGTAGTAAATGAAGAAATAGTTTTCCTTACCTGTTTTAAGAAAAACAAAAACTATTATACATCTTGTGACTCTTTAAATTGTCCTAAATTATATTTAATAGATTAGCAAAGTACATAACTAACTCTTAGAGACTGCGAGGAGCTCAGTCACTGGTACTCTTCTTCATCTGGCTTGGTAACACCTCACCATCCCCCCAAGAGAGCTGGACGAGGGGTTAGAGAGAGGAAGGTTTGGGTTTCTTTGCTTTGCTTAGACCCTGCCCCAGATAAGCAGTAGAAAATGGATGGATGGTTATAACTAAAGATAAAATCTGAAGAACAGCTAAATGGAAGTGTACTGCCATTCAGATATCTACTAAAATATTCTTGATAGTGAACTTTGATTGTATATGATAATAAACATAAATATGTTATCGTGTATGACTGAATGTAAAAAGGGATTTTTGCTTTGATGATTTGAAGTGTACATTAAATGGAGTGTACATTAAATGTTGTTGCATTTACTGACCACTAGATGGAGCCACAATGCTGGTTACCTCTAGAGTTTAAAATTCAGCCATAAAAAAGATGCTTCCACTTCCTGTTCAAGGTTTTTAGTAGCAATAAACAACTTTATAAAACCAGAGTCAATGCTGCGCGAAAGTGCATGTGTTGAAAAACTAAATAATCAAACTCATCAGTAGTTTTCTCCCATTTATTATCTTTAGGTCATTGTACAATGGAAGGCAGTTTAAATTATAAAAGTTCGGTGGAGGTGTCGGCTGGATGGAGTCACAAGGCTGAAGGGGGAACGTCGCACGTCCACATGTGATGTTTTCCACAAGAATGAAAACATCACATGTGGAGCAGATTTTTTTTTCTGCCCTTTCATTTGATGCAGTGTAAATCCAGCCAGCATGGAGCAAACATTTCATCTATTCAAATAATAAAAAAACATTTAAGGAGGGCACTCTCTTCAAAGGGGAAAGACAAGTGTATTGCATTAATTGTTGGTTTCAATGGTATTTAGCATTATGAATTCCTATGTGCATGTGTAACAAGCACACACGCTTGTATACTATAGATGTATGCAATGTATGACACGAGTGTCCACACACCTGTTAAGAATTGCAGATCAGGCCAAGGCCTTTGAGAGTACCCACTTAACAAAGAAACAAAACAAAATCAAATCAGAGTTAAGGCCAGCTCGTAACAGGAAAATGTTCAAATAAAAACATACAGTGATCAGATTTATATATATATATGTGATGCACGTCAAAAAAAGGTGAATACACAAAAAAAAAAAAAAAAAAAACGACCCTCAGCTGTGTCACTTGCAATTAAAACCACATCCATCTATACAACACAGTCTCTCAGTCCTGTGATGGCTGTGACTGCAAGAGAGCGGCAGCATCAAGAGGAAGCTTAGGTCTAGTCTCCAGAAATGATCTCTCGGAAAATCCAGGCAGGTGAAAGCAGCACACCTCAGTCTGTACAAAATGGCCCCATTTAGAGGAATAGTCCTCTTGCTTTGATCGAGCTTCCAGCCTCGGAAACACTCGACCAGATGCACATTTCACTCTGTGCATAGATTCACGTACAAAAACGGCACCGAACGGATCCTGTCAAAACACCCGTGAAAACCTTTCTCCAGCATGACTTAAAACATTTCTTTTCCACCCTCTTGTTTGGTCCAAGAGTATCAACCTTTGGCTTCTGCTCTATTTCTTATCAAAATCTTAGAGGATGAGAGGTCTAATCATGTTGTGCTGTGTGTGGCCCTGCTGCGATGACGCAATGCTGTGGTTCACCCGAGCCGAGGTGGGTGGGAGTGGAGGAGGGTGAAGAGGAATGTGGATGTCAGTTCGCCCCAGAGGGAGGCTGATGAGCAGGGGGTTGCGAGTGATCGAGCCCATTTAGAAGTTCAGCTTTGTGACTGGTCGCTCCCTGCCCGAGTCTGTGTTCTGGTTGTTGATCCGCTTGCGGTTACGTTTCATCTTGGACAAGTCCTTATCGAAGACCTCGCCCGACCGCAGCGCTGACACGAGGTCATCAAACTCACCGCCATCCTCCTCTCCGTTCGCTTTTGCTTTCCGGGCCTTTCGCTCCTTCTCCCTCTGCTCACGTAGCTGGGGACACAAATGAAAACTGTCATTTAAATATCTGAAGAGGTGAGAGGATAAGAGCATTATTAGCTTTGCTTGGATACGGGAATCTGAGCCCTCCTGGTTTTTATTTATTTATGACTCAGAGAAGCAGTCACGTAATAACATCCAATTTGACTATATAATATCAATGCACTGTATAATGCAATGAGCTGTAGAGGAGTTAGTGGGCAGATGCTGGCACCTTTGATCAAAGGTTAGGAAGCCATTTTTCAGCTCTAATCTAATCAGACCTAATGAGCTGCACAGATGTGAGTCATACTATCTTCTCACGTAGGACAGAAAACAGATCAAATATATTTCCTATGACTGTGTAACTTTTGCTAAATGAAGGCATTGTAGTATTTAATAAATTAAAGGTGCTAAATAAGTGTTTAATAGCAGCTATAGCTCTACTGAGAATCTCAGGGGATGAAAAGAGAGATCAGTCGCATACCTGAGCTTCTACTTTGGCCCTGCGTTCCTCCTCTTCCTTTCGTTTTCGTATGTTCTCGTTCTCCTGCTGAGCCTCTGTGAACGATTGCAGGAACTGGTCGAAGATGCCAAAGAACTCATCTGGCTGCATCTTACTGGCATCCTCACCAAAGTGCTTTACTGCCCTCAGGAACTGCGGGACCAAAGAGAAGAGGAGGGGGCACACGGGATTAGATTTACAGCAGGACGCAGCAGAACCGCGTTTTATTCCATCTTTGACTGCTTTACAGGAGAGTCATTCGGCCCCAGCTCTTTGAAACCAGAGCAGGGCAGGAGTGGTCGGGCTTTGAAGCCCGTGTTCATCCAGATCTCACCGGCTACTGATTGCAGCTGAGGTCAGAGACTGGAGCCAGAGCTCAAATTAAGGCAATGTGCTTGTTGGGTGTTTTTCACAATAAAAAAAAAAAAAAAAAAAAAAAAAAGAACATCCAGATGCAAGATCATGCTGGGAAGATACAGCTTCAAAAAATGTGACCGCTAACAGCAGTTATGGCATAGACAGGGAAACTATGAGCTGAAAAGATGCTGAAGTTTGTTTTTCCCCCATTAGAAAGAAAAAAAAAAGAATACATTTCTTTTCAACTTCCTCACAGCAACAATCAATAAACTCTATTTCACAGTCACCTTTTTCTGCTTTTGTTTTGTTTATATGCACAGAGCTGATGCAGTGACCCACTTAGAGGGTCACGAGGTTATCTGGCTCCCAGTCGTGAGTACAGAAGGCCGCTGTAAACATTCAAATATTTAACCGTGGCATACTGTAAATGATTAATAGCAACTAATGGTTCCCATGTCACCAGCTGAGTCCTCATGTCAATGTGGCACACACTGTGGGACATATAAAAATAATAAAGAAAAAACACCTCTTCCTGCCATTCAGGAAGACAGACACATAAATCCCATGTTAGCGTGTCAAACGGCCCTTTGAAATGTGAACATGTTCAGGTTTCTGCTGGTAGTGGAGTTTAGTCCCCATAAAATCCACATTTGCTTTGTCTTCGTTTGCTTCGATGCTGTGATTCTGTTTGCACAACATAAAGTGACATCTTAAAGTTGGCAGGTGTAATCTGATGTCCACAGTGTGAAATAATATTAAAGCCTATGTTCCTGTTTGCACTCTTGGCCCTCACACATGGCGACAAGCAGGCCGCACAATAAAGTGTCGGTGGCACTGCAGCAGGAAGCCGAAACGCTTCTCCTGCTGGTCGCTTTCCTAGAAAGGTCCCTGGCGGGGTCAGTAAGGCTTGTAGAAACAGCTGCATGGAGAGGAAATGGGATGCAAGCTTTCAGCGCCTGTGTCTGCAGGCGACTGCGACACTGTCCGGTCTGCTCAAACGCACGTGCACACCCTCGGGTTTTCTGGAGAAACCACACAGGCCGAATGACTCACCAGTTCTTTGGCCTCGATGAGAGAGTCCTCGACATCAGTGAAGCTGAAGCTGGCCACGGTGATGAACTGGCTCACCACCGACACAAACTTGTCACCTGGCTCCTGCGGCCCTTTCTTCTGGTATTCCAGTTCCTGCAAGTGGAAATCAAAAGGAGCAATTACAAAGAGAACATAAAGAAGAGCTCTGCTGAGTTTGCAAATAAATATCCATGACTTACGCTCTCTACACTTTTTAATCCACTGCGCAGGTTGCCGATATCTTTTTCCAGCTCCGTCATACTGCGTGGAAGAAAGAAAGGTCATCACCATTCACTTAAAAAGGAAGTAGCTGAAAATGAGGTTCCCCATGCAGATGATTCACCCTTTACAGAAACTCTCTTTATATGCCAACAATTGAACCACAATTGGTGGCATATTTTACAAACAAAAATTAGGAAAACACTTGGGAATCACTGCTCCCGGCCTTTACTTGACTTTGGCTGCCTCTGAGATACTCTGCAGGTCCTCCTGGAACTTCAGGACTTTGGGATATTTCTTCTCCAGGATGGTGATCAGATAGTGCAGCAGAGTAATGTTTCTGCAAACACACAGCAAAATGTGTCAAATGTGCAATATAGGGCTTTCATGATGGACTTTCAGATATGAATATGGTGAAATTTCATCACTATAATATTCCCAGATGTGACTTTTATACACCGCATGCCATTCTTGCTACTGCTGCCTGCAAAGTTTTAATACCACTGTTGAAAAATGTTCTTACTTGTCGATACTGGATTTAGTATCTGCGATCTTGTTGAGTGAAGACACCTTGAAGCCATAAGCATTGCCCCTTTGACCTTTGTTCATATAGTTTCCAAATGCTAGCACCACCTCCAACAGCTGCTTCAGGTTTCTGCTGTTTAAAACCTCCTTAGACGCCTTACCCAGCGCTAAAGCAGCAGGAAAATGGACAAAGTTGGAGATATAAATATGTTTGCTTTGGATAAATCATAGCAATCATATTTGAGATATCATTTTTATTGTATAAAGCACATATTTCCCACCTTCAACTTTGGGTTTGATCTCAGCTATCCTCTCTGCAAACTTCTTCTTAAAGTACAAAGACTGCAGCCTCTGCTGGTAATGGTTTATTCTGGACCGAGGATGGAAATAACGTGTCAGAGAAGAAGGAGAAAAAGATACAAATAATAAATTATAAACAGGGAAATCCACAAATGTAGACAAAAGCCACAATCATGAACATTGCACTTAAATCGCCACACTATATAAGTTTTATATAAGCATATCAAAGTTTTAGTTGTGGTACTGAAGCTTATTTTTGGCTGTGTTTATGATTTAAACCTATAAAAGCACAGTCTGTGCACTTAATGAATACCACAGTGGCATCTGTCTTCCAGTCCAGCCTGTAAGACGACAAACTGGAAACTACAGCGGCACTTCTTAGAGGAAACAAGACAAAACGGACTGTGTGATTCTTCCTTTACATACATTTCTGCTGTTGCTATGCTGCAGGATCTCACCCACCAGCGACCTGACCTTTGCTGGTGACCACACTCCTTTCTTTTGTCTTACATGACTTTATTTGCAAAACTGCAATAAAAGTTATTAAATTATCGGCTCACTTTCTCCAAAACAGTGTTTCACACAGACGGCTATTGTTCCCGTCAAGTAGAAAACCATGTGTCACTGGGTTTATCTACTCAGACCAAGAGGAAACAAAGACTATTGTTTGTCAGCAGATCTGAGCTGCTCTGCCCTGATGCTGTCAGCTCTGTGGTTATCAGCTGGTAAACAGTGAAATAATACGCTGCACATAAAGAGAAACTCACCTGCTCATCTCGTAAAGGAAGCGGTCGGGTTTGGCCATTCGATCGAGCTCATGTTTATGCTCCTCGAGGAGATCCACATCGCTCTTCTCTGGGACAAACTTCAGCAACTAAAGGACAAGGAAAAGACTTTTCATTATATCGAATACTCAGACACCTCTGCTTTTTGTCGTCAGTGAACATGCCTGAATCTCTGCTTCCACTGTCTCTCGCTCCAAGGCGCATGACGTTTGCCGCTCACTTCTTAACTACTTGTGATTTAAACTGACGTGCATTAATGAAAGCACAGCTGTTTTATGTTTGCATGAAAGCCGTACCTGCTCCAGCATGTCTTTGGGAAGGTCCTCCTGTTCGTCCATGGTTAGGATGGCTCTCTTAATCTCATCATTTGAAAGCTTCAGTCTGCAGTGCACAACAGATAGAATATAATAACATCTTGCTGTGTCTGGGTTTTTTTTGTTTTTTTTATTTTTTTAAAAAAAATCCTGAACTGAACTTACCGTGAGAGCAGGATGTTACAGTTTTGAGCTCGACGGCCATCAATCACTGACAGCTCCTTGACTTTTTTGGAGCCCAGCGTGTCGTCTTCCGCCTCTTTCTGTTAGCACAGTGATTAAGAGGTTAGAAAGCATGAAGCTCACATTTTGTTTCAGTTACAGTCACAGACAAACGCATAACAATTAGGACTGGATGACACATGTGCCAGCATCCCGAAGGAGAGCTTAAAACACATTTGAAAGGAGAGAGAGTGGCTGTGGAATTCACGAGAACACACAAACACGACAAGACAGCTGACGCCAAATATATGAACAAAGAGTGACTGTAGAAACTACTGTACTGTAAGTGCACTCACCTGTTTGCTGTTATTGATCATTAAGAAGTCCTAAAATGCAGGCAAGAAGCAGGGAAGATGTAAGCACTCATCAGAATAAGTAAAGCAGTTATGTGATTGCAGCCCATAAGAACAAATGAATCATTCAGCACTTCAATGACAATGGATCAGCAATGACGTGAGCATAGTAAGACATACTGTAAGTGGCTGTTCAGATTATCACTACATGCTTGTTCTTCACATGCTGTGCACATAACTAATCATTAAACTGATCAGGCTGATGCTGAGTATCTAAAATGCACATTTTTGTTTTGTTTTTTTTAATGTGTGTGGATTCAACATGCGTTAGATCACATTTTATATACTGGGCTGTCTGCAGTTTCATCTTTAAAAAGACATGCCCTTCTAATCCAGAAACTACCGATTATGAATTTCTAGAAACTACATCAGTTGCAAACTGAAAGAAAAAAGGAACAGCTGATTGTGAGCAGCGCACTCATGCATTTTCAATCACATATGGCAGAATGATCTAAACCATTAGGAAAAAAAAGAAAAAATGTTCCATTCGAAATGTGAGGAGTTTAAAATCATTCAAGCATGAAAGTCTGGAATCTAATTAACTGCCAAGTGTATCTCAAAATATCTCCTTTCTCCTGTTTTTATTGATCTGACCTCTTCCCCATGACCAAACTGTGCTTAGGAAAGAAAAGTTGTACAACAGTAAAAAAAATAAATAATAAATTTAGTAAAAAAAAAATCCAAGGAACTGAACAGCAGCCAAGTCTAAATCCCAAAAAAAACTGCAAGCAAACTGAACCCTCTGCCCACCCCAAACCCACATATCTACCCTTGGCCTTATCTAATGATAGACAACATAGCAACATGTGGTGAGACTGAAAGGTGAACTACATCATTCTCAGTACCTGCTGCCTCTGATAGGCTGAGAAGGTTTTTTCAATGTCATCTAAATCCAGCACTTTGAAAACCTTGGCATCATCCACCTCCATCCAGACCGTACCCTCCAGCTTATTCTGAGAGGAAAATAAGACATCTTATATGTCAAATTTTAACAAAGAGCAGGAATATCTGGAGGCCTCCTGTGCCTCTGCTCTTCATACCTCAGCTAACTTGGACCAGTTGAAGGACTTGAGAGGGTTGGATGGCTGAGGAATGTTCTTCTTCTTCAGCGATGATCCCAGGGGCGCTCCTGGTGGTGGAGGGATACCTCCAATGGGCGGGAGCCCAGGGGGAGGTGGAGGGCCACCTGGCGGAGGCGGTGGGGGTGGCGGAGGAGGCATCATACCACCAGGAGGTGGTGGAGGAGGTGGGGCTATTCCTGCAAAGCCTGGTTGAGGCACCGGGCCGCCAGGGGGGCCGGGGGCAACAGGAGGGCCGCCAGGAACAACAGCTGCCTGCCTCTGCAGAGACACATGGGAACACAAGAGGGGTTCAATTCTCATGGAAAGAGTATTGCTGCACATTCAATGGAATTGTAACTACAAAAAAAATTTTTATGCTTTTTTCAACACAAACCATACCACACTGATTCATAATTAAAACGATACCAGTCTAAAAGTCTAATTTTTGTTATCATAAAGCAAAAGGTTTTCCTAATTTCATGAGTTTCTTTCTCAAGTAAGGTAGATGTGTATTATTAGTTTCTTAAACCTACATTTGGCCTTCAACAACACAGTTTTTATGAGAGTTTTGTGCCATTTCAGTAGACTTGCAGTCACTATAGACAGGAAACAAGATTCCTGGTCTTGGGTGCTTTCTGAATTCTGATTATAGTCCAGCAGAAAAGGGGCACATTAGCTGAAATGGATTCTCAAAACCATCGGCTGTCATCTTCTTTTATCAGCATTCTATGTTGGCCGTGAGAGGTTAAACGCACTTGGACTTATGAAAATGCCAGCAAATAGAAAAACACTGCAAAAGCACACAAAATACAAAGGACATGTTTTTAGGGAGACAACAATGTGACATAAAAACTGTAGAAATGACAGGAAGCTCTGTTTTTTTTTCTTAACAGTTTTCATCGTTGTGAGGAACAAAAAGATGCGGGTAATGTGCATTTTAATCGCATGACTCATGCATAGATAGGTGATTGCTATTAGTCATTCAGTAGCTTGTCCCCTCGAGAGCTGTTCTGTCACATTGTTGTCACCCCGAAAACACTTTTGTTTTATAAGGTTTTTTGTGAACATTTTCTATTTCTTTTATGTTTTACTCAATTTCCATTGTAATTTGTGGGCTTGCATGTGTTTGAACTCAGGGCCACAGTAACAGTATATATGAAATATATGAAAATAAACAGAAGTGTTCCCTTCAACCTGACCTTTAATCAGACAGAAGTTAAAAATGGTTCATTTTTTCATTTCTGCTTTTCATCTAGAAAAAACAAAAAAACTTAAACTGCTTAATTTTGAGGTTTTAATAAATTTAGATCACATTGTGATATCTAAAGGACTACTCCTAACTTCTTAGATTAGGTCATATGATTATTCTGGACCGCCGCTGGCTGTCAGAGTCCATCATCCTACTCATTAAGGTTTTCATTTGAAGGTAATTGTAATTGCAAAGTACTTTAAAGGGAAACATACGGTGCTGAGCTCATGCAGTCGTGCGGTGAGTTCAGCCACTTGCTGTTTGACATTTTTCTGCTCGTTGCTCTCTTTTTCCAGCTTCTCTTTCATCTTGTTGAGAGTCTGCATCATGTCCTCTTTCTCCTGGGTCTTGGCGTCACATTCACGCTCCTTCTTCTCAAACTTCTGTTGCAGCTCATGGTGCTCTGTGATGGGGAAATTAAAGCAAGATTTTATTAAAACGTGATTTTCATTGGTAAGAAAATTGTCCCATTGCATTTATAATCGCACACACCTTTTCTCATTTTCTCTGCCTGCTCCTTCCACTGTTTGACCTCATTTTCATTGACCAGCCTGCAGAGAGAATGACACACGTAATTACTTACAGCATCTCCGCGAACGACTTCACTGATTGTTTTTCTGAACATAAAAGGGGAGCTATTTTTGAACCAACGCTGTCAAACACATGGATTTCTACTTCAGCCCTGTTCTACATTCTTCAATCCGTTCCATGTTTACGTGTCCGTCTGTGCAGAGGAAAATCGGTGCACTCACATCCGGACAACATTCTTCACGTTAAAATTCTCCAGTGGTGTGACGTCAGGGTCATGACCTTTATCATTCTGCAAGACCATCTGCTGGACGATGCGGTCCAATAGCAGCCAGTACTGTACAGTGTTTCCACTTCTCTTGTCTGGACACGGAAAGAAAGAGAGCAAAGAAAGCAAATTTCCCATTACTCATGTTTCTTCCATTCAGTGTTATCGGAGAAAATACTGATTACACTTGGATCCACAGTGGTTAGATAGCCTAAATGAGGCAAAATAATTAAAGGCTACAACAAGATGACAAATTTATTTCTTACTGATTGGTGAAATTTCATCAGTCATATGGGGACAAGATGTTAACTGGTGCCTTATAAACTCACAGTGCACAACATGCGGTACTGCTGTTATACTTTACTGTGGAAATTAAAAGTGCACTGCATCAAATTTAATATATAATTGTTTTATTTTTCCTTCCTAAGTTTGCAGATTATTGCTAACACTGGGGTGAAACCACATCACTGGTTGCGGCTCACTCCCATTTTCATTTCTTCAAAAAAAATGCCTGAAAAACACAGAATAGAGGAGTGAGAGTTAAAGCAAAAAGCCTCGCGCAGTCGTGTCTTTAGTGGCTCTTTCACTTCAAATCCATTGAAAGTGAGAGGTAGGGAAAATAGTTACGGAACTCAGAGGTGGGACCAAGTCATTGTTTTGCAAGTCTCAAGTCTTTATCCTCAAGTCTCAAGTCTTTATCCTCAAGTCTCAAGTAATGTCAGGCAAGTCAGAGTCGAGTCTCAAGTCACTGGTGTAAAAGTCCGAGTCAAGTCACAAGTCTGAAACTTTGAATTTCAAGTCCTTTCGAGTCTTTAAAAAAAACAAACGAAAAAATAATGTTGCAGTTATGCTAAATGTAAATATTAGACCATGTAATTTTTAAATCTGTGTTTTTCTCAACACATGACAAAATAGTGAACTTAGAAAATATACACAAATTGTGAAATTGCACCTCTTTAAAATGCAGCTCAATTAAACCTAGCTCCAAGAATAATTTTCACCGACAGTTCTGAGATAAGCTGCATGTTATTCTTGGATGCGGTTGTAGGACCAGCTTTAAAATCGCATGACAAAAATATCATACACATTAAAAAAAACTGTATCACCAACGTAGCCTGGACAACATTTGCTAGTTAGATGAAGTCAGCTATCTCATCTTAGCATATTTATATGCATATTTATAATTATACGGTTCTTGGAGTGAGTGCATACACTCATGAAGTTTAGTAACTTCAGGTCACTGCAACAAGCCCAGGTACAGTTTACCGACGGATGGGTGCAGGGACCATGAAATGCACCGTGTAGAACGAAAGACCATCGTACGTATCATAAGTTTACCAGTCTCACAAATCGTCATCATAAATACACATTCCTTAACCGTTTATTAATAGGACCTTTGAGTTCAACGGTAATTAATTAGTAGTGGAAATAATTTCTGGTAGCATCACAGTCAGAAATGTAGCAGTGACAATAATACTGTATGCTGTAATCGTACTGGGCAATTAGTGATACAAAAAAACTGTTTTATCCTGTGAATAAAAGTATATGTTTTTGTCAATGTACCATAATAACAGAAGCGAAACGCAATATTGTGTCAGGACAATTCACTATTTATGCACAATAAACAAAGGAGCATAGCGCGACAATTTCTGTTCAGCGCCAGACTTGCTTGTAACCTATATCACCAATTATGTTATGAAAATGACGTATTAACTACAACAGCAGACTGACCTTCGTGTAAATGCTTGGAGCAGACTAACCTGTGAGCTGGAGTGTTCTGGGACGTTATATTTGATCTTTGAATGGCTGCAATCCAGGCCATCCGTCGCGTCTTTGTTACTTCGGAAACATGAACAATTTCTCTTCAACGACGTAATCCGATAACAACCGATCTCTTTACCCGTCGGCTTCCCGTGGCTGTCATGCGACCGGCTATTGCAGTTAATAATACAACAGCTTCTTGATATTTTTGTGTTTCTTTTTATCGCTGTATAACTGATTTTAATTGAAAGCCTGCGTGCGCTAGTACCTCTTGCCACGAGTTCCCAGAATCATTTGCGGTTCTACCCGTGAATGACGTCACATTTTCAATCTCTATATAATATGCATGTTAAATTTTATATTTGGGGTAAAATATCAAGTCTTTTCAAGTAAACCGGTTCAAGTCCAATTCAAGTCCCAAGTCATTGGTGTAAAAGTCCAAGTCAAGTCACAAGTCTTAGAACATTTTTTCAAGTCAAGTCTAAAGTCATAAAATTAATGACTCGAGTCTGACTCGAGTCCAAGTCATGTGACTCGAGTCCACACCTCTGACGGAACTAAATATTAGCGTCTGAATGAATACAGCTTTAGTTTGGCTGGGAATGTGCTAATCCACCTTCTGGACTGACTAATCAGGACAAAGTCAACATTCTTATTATATAATATTTATCAAGCCTGTTTGTCCAGTCACAAACAACTAAACTTACGTGGCATGAGCAGACAGTGATGCAGGACAGACATAAAGTGCGGATATGCATCAGTGTGGCTCATCTTCTTCCGGATGAGATCAAAAACTTGCGTGGCACTTTTGGTGTCTACATGTACCTGGATAAGAAGCATAAAAAAACCCCAAATGAATAAACATTTGTTCCTCACATGATGAGTAAGGGAGAGATGTTTCTTTTCCTTACCGACTCAAAACGTTTTGACACAGCCAGCTCATCATCATTCCGCAGCATCTCAAAGTAGTCTAAATGCCTGAAAGTGTCACAGAGAATTAAGTGATGAACTCGCACACTTACAGCTTAGAAAGATCAGAGTATTAATGTTGACACGCATTAGTTGGAAAGACTTTGAAATCTACTGTGTTGTTGTTGTTGGGGGTAGAGTTCCAGGATAATGTGTAGAGTTTAAAGCCGAGGTTTTGACTCACAGTATGTGTGCTTGTGTACTTCTTTAGCTGTTCGACTGATCTGTAAATGTTTACAGACACCACTTTGGAAGAGATTATGTTTTAAAGTGAAGTTGCACCTCACCTGTCTAACGTGGCGTTTTCATGAGAATGTAGCTTATCGATCACAGGTTGGATCCCCAGCATAAGAAATTCATATCGGAGGTGAATACGGAATTCCAAACTAGTCTAAAACGGGGGGAAAAACAGCAGTAAGATACTGATGCAAGCAGTGCTTTAAAGAGCCTCTTGAATAAGTGACTCCTGTGTGAAAAGATGCATGAAAACAGTATATATTACCTCTTCAGCTCCTTGACTCAGCACAGCATTAATAAAGGACATGATGGCTGTTTTCAAGCTGACCTCATCTCTGTACCGCCCCGTACTCCGGTCCAGATCATTTACAAGTGTCTGAGAGATGAAAATCCATTACAGATGATTAATACTTTCAAGCAATGTTGCTTTTAAATTGCTTTACGCCTCCCACCCACCTGGAAGCGTGTCCTCTCGCAGGCGAAACGCTGGTAATGCAGCATTGACTCCAGGATTTTTTTGTGCCCGCCAGGCACCAGACATACAGCACCCATGATCTCCAAGACCGCCACCTTTGTCTTAATGTTTTCTGTGGCCAGGCTCTGGGCGATGATGTTGATGCTCTCGGAGTGAGCGAGGACGTGGGCGCGGCCCTGCGAGTTGTTCATCAGAGCTTTGATGCAGCCGATGAGAGACGTGTGGATCTGTGATTCTGTGGTGTCATAGTCCATGCTTTTCAGGAAGTTCAGGATACACGTCAGGCCATCCAGATCAATAAATCGAGTCACAAACCTGAACAGAGACGTCATTGCGGTTTACAGAGATGATCTTAGCGCTTAAGGAAATACTAACTATACCATAGAAGTATAGTGCATCGATAATACCCAAGTTTTTGGGTTAAAACTGCAGTGAATGTTCCTTGTGTCCTTGTGTATTCTTGCAGTACAATGAATTCATATTCAGTAAGTGTTGAAAATGAGAGGGTCTCCTTTAATGTTCTTTTATATCAATGAAAAACCTTTACAGGTGTTCAATTTTTAAAGGGTGCATTTCCATACGAGTATGAGGAGCTGAAAAGAGCGACAGATGCAGCGATGGAGGTTAATAACAGGAGATATGATGACAGGTGACATTTAAAAAGGGGGGGGGGCTGAGTTTAGATACATAAACTATCTGGGCACATGAAAAAGAAAAATATATCAACAGTTATCAGCTTGCACGCTACAGACCTCCAGTTTATTTACTGCGTCTTGGTAGTGTGCAACATCAGATACTTACCTGATAGTCATGTAGCCTTAAAACTGAGGCTCTATACCACAAGCTGTTATAATTTAATGTGTTCATTTGTTTTTCATCCCTAGGATCTGCCATAGTTTTTAATGTGGATGTGAGTGTATTTATTTGCTGTTCTAAACTTTTTGGTCACCTCATAGGTTGGGTTCTCAGAGCCGTCTTCAAGTTCTCTATAGTTTTGTTCCTCTCCTCCTCATCCTCTTTCTCCAGAGCGAGGAGCGTCTTTCTCTGTTCAGCAAAAGATTGAACATCATAAAGATCTGAGGCCAAAATAAAGTTAATTTTCTTAATGATAAACAGGTCACAAAAAACAAAACAAATGTCAATAAGGAAAAAAAAAAAAAAAAGTGTAAAAATCTGGTCGTGATATTTCAGCACCACAAACGTGCAAAATGTTTAAAAGTCATCATATCTCATCACTACATTACATAAAAGAAAAGACCATTTAGTAAATTCAAAAAAAAGACATCTCGCTCATGTTACTACTTACAGCTGCCATTGAATTGAGCTGATCAATGTAATATTCTGGCCAGCTAGTTGCACTTTTGTTTTCTTCTTGTTCCTGAAAAACAGAAAAATGAAATACATTTCACTGTCATTAAAGTAGACAAGAAAATTAAAATGAAGGAAAACATGAGGCATTAGCTCATAAATATTAACTGGGTATGATTTTCATTTTTCAAAGTTACATAAGAATGTGGTTTGGAAGGACATATTTCACATGAGAAGAAAAGTTATTTGGTTCATGTCACATGTTCAAATACCCTGAAGTCTAACTTCAAAGCAAATTATTTTTTTCCCCCTCTTTCCGTCACTTTTCAGATTGATTGGCTTTGAAAGACACGATGCACACAAACACAGACAAATGGACAGGGAACAGACGGACTGGAGCTTAAATAGCCACCAGCCAAAAACGAATCGAGAGCTCAAAGTAGGGCGACACAGATATTCAAGCTATTTTATCCTCCAGAGCTTCACTAAGTTTCAGGAGGTGGTGAAAAATGCCAAAACACGAGTGCACAGCTGCTTGAGAAAATCGTGAGATTAGCAAATGCATGTTTAAACCGTGGATTAAGGACATGGCCTGACTTATGGTGAGATTAATCTTGCTCACGGGCACGTTTGCATTGCAAGTTTAAAGGAGGGGGAGGGAAACAAAAAACAAAAAACTTGCTAGGCACTTCTGAGATGATTTCATATTTGACTTAAAAAGACTACTAAAGCACTGAGGTTAAAGTGACTTGAAGCTAACCTTGGCATGTACATAAAAGCTTTCTTGGCTTTCAGTTTACCTCATGCTCCATTAGGCACAAGTGAACTGTGACCATCAGAAACTAATTGGGCGTCGGTTAATAAAGCGAGCCTGTAGAGATTTGGCCGCTCTTGGTCGAAACTGTGGGCCTTGGCTGGTCTGCAAGGTTTGTGCTGTGACAGGAAGGACTGATCCTGCTGTTCCACTCAAGACCAGTGCCAGCTTGACCAGATGGGTCCTGGAAAATGTCCAGTCAGTTTGAAGAGGCGAAGGAGACGCAGAGGTGGGACCACTTTTACATTTTAAAGAGTTACTCCTTTAACTTCTAAGTCAGCGGTCTTCAAAATATAAAATACCCACAGTTTATTTAGAGTTATGATGACAGGCTAGGAGTGTATTTTGAGGGGTTTGTTTTTTTTCACATTTGAAAAAAATAAAGGTCAGAGACACATTACGAAATCTTAAACTGTGCATTTAATAGTTAGCCCGTTTCAGAACTCAAGAAGTTAGAAGTTAAACTTTTCTTTTTTCCTCACGTTAAAATCTGAAACCCAACAAAAAAAAAAAAAAATCTTTGCTGACAACCAGATCAGTAAATCATCTTCTTGGCAGATGATGTAGCCTTGAAGAAAATGGACAAAAGACAAGAGACAGGAAGCAGATTGATTCTCTACAGCATGATTTCATCAGCTCAGGTGTCTGGCCAAACTAAACAGCTAAAGCTTTGAATGACTTATCTCCTCCACATCCAGCTTGACTTCTGAAGCCAAGAAGCAACTGGTGGAAAAAGAGCACCCTCATCACTTGGGCTTTGAGTGCCCCGATAATGACCCATCTTCCTCCTTATCACCCCCTCACTCACCCACCCGCTGCTCACATACAAAAGAAGCACCTGTGGAAGTGAAGCCTTCCTGTTTGCTTTGGACAACTAAGTGCTTCCTCTTTTCTCTGCATGCGCACGCACACACACACGCACGCACGCACGCACGCACGCACGCACGCACCCTTCCTCTCTGAATCTCTGATGGTGAGTTTTTATCTGAGTTGGAGCCAAAGTTTGCTGCAGAGTCAGCAATATTGATGTCTGTTCTGTCTCTCCTCCCTCACCCTTATTCTGTAGGTCCACACTGCATTTAAAAAGGGTTGACTCACCTAAATCCTCCCCCAACTTCCCTTTAACACAAAAGAAGTAAAGCAACGATTCTGAGGTTTATTTTTAAGGTGCACTGTGATGCTACTGAAATAAGGCCACTAACTGGGGCACAGTAGATGCAGGAGCATGCAGCACTCTCCATCACTTGCCTTGTTGTGACTGACTAGTTGATGCTGTCTGCAGCTAAAGTAAGCCATAAGTGTACCTATACTTAAAGTATGTGTCCAGTGAAAGAGGAAAATTTGACGTGGCTCCTCGAGCTTCTCGTCATATCCAGTAACTTAACTGTGCTGGAAACGTACCATTTCTGCAAAGAAATTATCCATCAACATGAATACACACTTTTGGCTCAAACACAAATCTTTACAAGGAGTAATTTGACATTTTGGGAAACGCACCTATTCAATTCATTACCAAGAGCTACATTTGTTTCATGCATATTTAAACTCTCTGGGCTGGCTAAAGCAAAAGCATTTACATTCAGGAAGAAAACTGACATTTCAAACAACGGTGATTTTTTTTTTTTGCTCTGCTGTTCTGGCCTAATAACATCTATGCCTTTCTGCAGCTGTTTTATCTGGGGATTTATATAGTACACACACACACACACACACACACACACACACACACACACACACACACACACAATCTAAATATCCAATCCATCTGGCTAAATCCCAGTACTCCTCACCATCCAGTTTGTTACCAGATGTAGGAAAAGATTAATAAATCTGCATGGCCCGTCTGCATACTAGTCAGGACAGGATATCCTACACCCTCATACCTTTGGCCTTGAAACACTGCTGTAAAAATGTGTGGGCACATTAAGAGGTAGCTGAACTTGCACTGAGCTAAACCAGAACAGGCGTCTGCATTTTCCTGCATACTGAGGATGAGTTGTTATTATGTGGAGAAACAGCTGACGTTCCTTTTATCCGGAAGGCCATAATGAAACACGACACTATCACAGAGTAGTAGAGTATATGTTGTGTCTACATGAATGCTTTGATGGGATAGGTGTGTTACCTAAAAGAGAATTTAAAAAAAAAAATTAAATCAAAAATATGCCAAGGTTTCTTCATTTTTGAATCAGGCAGGAAGAGAAGAAGAGAAAAACCACGCTGTGTGGGAGGAAATGCGCTGTCAAAATTTAAAGGGAAAAAAATAGGACCTTTGAAATCTTCAGAACTTCATCATTTCTGACAGTACCTTCCCTGTTAGTGGATTATCTAATGTAGGAGGCCAGATTTAGCTTTCGCTTTACTCCCTCTACGCACTATTTTTATATGCACCTCATGTAGCATCCGCTCAAGGAAGTTATTCACAAAGGAGCTCTTTTTAAGTAGAAAAGATTTACTTTGTAGCGAGGGAGAAAGTGACTGTAACTCAAGAGATGTATAACAGAACAGGGGATTAATGCTGGGATATTACAAGCACTTTGTGGAATGGGAATGATGTGCTTTGTTTGAAATGTTTAGCTATCTGTTTGACTGATAATGGCTTGCATAAGCAATACATTAATTGGCTATACAAACAGTAGGCAGATGCAATGAAAATGAGCCCAAGTTTTGATCCTAATAAAGTCTGAAATGTAAGTTACTTATTTCTTAAAGCAAAATATTGCAGATACCAGAACTACTTCAGTACTGTGGGGAAGGCATAGTACCGAAGCCTCTACATTACAGGAATGGTTTGATAATTTAGATGAGAACACTGCAGACTAACCGGTTTCTGGCAGAAGCCTTAAATATACTGCACTGGCGTAGTATCAAACTTCCCTCATGTTATTTAGCCACTTCCCTCTTTTGTGAGAGATTAAAACCAGTACAGACGTACGTCAACTTTAACTGCTAGTTTCCATTAACACACCCTTTCAACTACCCTTTATATTTTAATTATCTGTCAAGTTGAATTCCTAAGGAGGCACACTATTAAATTAGCAAAAGGTGGTTCACAATGCTGTCCTGAATATTACTGTAAGCAGTGACATATTCACTACATCAAAATAAAATGGTCTGCAGTAAGCATAGGGATCCAGCGATAAAAGACTCAGAAAACACACAGCTCAAGGGATCAACAAATCAATGAGGGAGGAGATTACATAAAATTGGCTACTGGGATATTTGTAGCCCCCCCCCCAAAAAAAAAAAAAGGCAGACAGCAGCGAGTCTATGAAGGCTGATACAGTGTAATGTGCTATGCAGCCAACAGAGATCTGTTTACCTTCTTTTTGCTGCAGTAGATTTGCCATTTCTTCTCTGCAGGCAGTGCGAACATGGCTTCCCTGTGTTTCTCTGTAAGATCAAGCTCATCCTGCAAAATGAAGATGAAAAAGAAGAAAAAGGTTAAGAAATGTTGGTGCTGAGTCACAGTAACAAATCGCTGAACGTTAGATTATGAAACCCGTATTGATAACTCGAGTGTTAAAATATCGAGCATCTTTCTCAAAACCATCATCCTGCAAATTTACAAACAACTGACATCAAACCAAACAAAACATAAGTGAAGAGCAGCTCTGTTAGCTGTTTTTAGCTCAATCTCTTCATAGTATCACTGGATGGTCTCATCATATATTCAGTGCGATTTTGAAACAAATCAGATGTCTTCCCGGCTTTAGATGTGTGAGTAATGGGGAAAAGATAAGGTGTGGTTTGCCTGCTCAACATGTGGTAACAAACATCTGGAAACAACATGTGTCACAACGCATAAAAGACATTTCACAGAGGCGCGTAAAGGGTGCTTTTGGGAAGCGTTTGACTAAATACCAGGAAAAAAAACTGACTGAGACATTATCAGCAAGATCTGTAACTTATCTGAGGGATTTATGGGCTTTTTGTGCTGAACTGTAGCTGAATGACTATATGTGAAAGAGGCAGTGGAAGTTATAGAGAAATAGAGATTATGTTAACGCAGTTTACCCAACAGAATAATTGCAAAATATTTTAATGACAACTAGTCATCATGGGACGTGCCTTTGGGGGTTTCATTTGCTAAATAATGTAGGCCTGGTGAATCAATATGTGCAATGATCAAGTCCCTATTGACATCCTCAGTAAAAGGGCCACGTGTGTTTGGGGAAATGACTCAATTACTCCCTAAATCATAAAAAGCATGTATGTGTTTTATGTTGGGTATGAACGCATGATAGGAAAAGTAGCTTCACCTGACTGTCTGAGTAAATTTCAAATTCAAAGGTCGAGTTTAACTGATCGTAACAGAGCAGATGTTCAAAATCTGTTTCCCCAACATGAGTCTTTTTTTCCCCCCAGCAAACCCATTCTGATTATACAAGCACATGGTGGCTCATACTGGGTGAAAAGAAAAGCACGTGGCTGTTTTCTTCTAGTAAACAGAGCAACTGAAAGCCTCTTTGTCGTTACACTCAACGTACTCAATTATGTCTTCATAAAGAGTGGTAGACAAAAACAAGCAATTAGCAGATGGAGGAGGCCGAGGCATTAAGAGCTCCTGAATAAGGCCTATTGATGTGCAAAAATGTCATGCTTAGATTACTGTGGCAACCATGAGAGAGGAAACGGGGCCAGAAGAGAGAGCGAGAGGAGGGCACGACAAATTAGAAGTGACAATAAGACAGGGAAAAAAGGCAGTCTGGCCCTGTTATTCACAAGTTAGTGTAAGTTTAAACTGGGAGGAAGTGGCAGTTTATTTGGGAATGCCTTAAAATGTAACAGACAGGGTAAACAATGTAGTAAGAATATATTTTAGAGCCAATTTAAAACATCCACTTAAGTCAGTTTGGAAAATATTTCAAGTATTTCATTGTAAATTGTCTTGATTTGTATGATAGGGTGGTTTTTAAAGGTCATAATTATCCCAAGGTGGCCCAGTGATACAGTGCTAAGTACTGGCCTTTTATTTTAAAGAAGCGCTGGAATTCAAACTTGCTAGAAACCTTTATTTTTAATACTTTCATGACAATAAAAGTTCCAGTAAGTAATCCTGAATAAGACACATCAGGATTACCTACTGATTTCTGTAAGTGTTTAGATGTGCAAAAAACAAAAAACTAAATGGAACAGTGTCTTACCACCAACTCGGCGAACATGCTATCCAGCTCATCATTTCCCGGCATGGGCAGTGATGGCTCCATGGACTGCAGAGCAAAGTCATCCCGCAGTTTGTAGGTGATCTCTGGATGGTCTCTGTTGTTAAAACAACAGAAGATGGCGGAGAAGCCGCTGCGACCGCCGCCACCACTGCTACCCCCACCACGCTTCCGAGGAGGCATGGCGATCCAATGTCTAACTGGTCAGGCAGGGAGGGGGGGAGGCTCCTTCAGGACCTCTTTACAGCCTCCTCCACCTCAGAGTTTGGTCTCCGTCAGAGAGCACTGTAGACACAAAGAGGGGACAGTGAGTCTTGACCAAATTAGAGTGACGTATTGACCACATTAGTTAAACTGTCCATCCATCCATTCTCTTCCACTTATCCTTATCCTATCCCAGCTATCATTGGACAGATTGCCAATCTGACACAGGGATAACACAGAGAGGCAAACAACCATTTCCACTCACATTCAATTCAATTTTTTGTGGGCAATTTAGAATCACCAATTAACCTGACCCAACTAACTGCATAAAAGTGGCTTACTGTTTTTGGACTGAAGGAGGAAGCCAGAGTACCCAGTTAGAGTGCATGCCACAGAGAAAGATCTTGGCCAGATGGTGGAGTCAAACTCAGTATAGCTTAGGAAACTCAGGACCGTCTTACTGTGAGGCAACAGAGCTAGCCACCACCCCACTGTGCTGCATAGTTAAACTGGCTTTTCAAAAAGAATAAAACACAATTAAGACAATTTGAAAAGTGCTAAAAACAAAGACTGATAATTTCTGTTCTCTTCAATTAAACCACAGCAAGCTTCCAGCCACAATTGTACTGTACTACAACATGAACCTCTGATTCTGCTAATGTTTAATGAGGTAGGGTCATGATTTTTGAAAGAAAAGTACAATGTCCTCTGCCCCCAAAAGACTCGGTTATATCATTTACTCAATAGAGCCCTGCAATGAGAGTGTGACACTTGAAAGGGGGGAGATAATTTGACTGGATTAGCAAATTCAGGTCTTCTCGTGTCCAATTCCTCCTATTCAGGATTGGCTTTTCTCTGAAGATCTAACGAGTAGTAATTAGAAGGGAGTGTTTACAATGACCGTGGCGAGCAGTGTGTGATACCTTCCGGTCTTTAGAGACTGGTTTGGTCAGTGAAGGGGGGAAAGCTAAAGCAGGCCTTTTAGTAATCCCTGAGCTGCTGTACAAATCAGTCTGCATACTGACCTAATGATGGGGGAGATTTAAAACATTTAGAGACTATGTCAAACTGGAATATACAATGCTTCAATCTTCCTGATGATCCAATCACGTGACTCTACTTTCTGGCTGCTGCAGTACAAGCTACACATTTGGTTTGGTCTGTAGCAGCTGTAAGTTTCCACAGTAACGTAGGAAATGTGCACAATCCTACTCAACTATCTGCCCTGCCTGTCTATCACAGATAAAAATACACAGAGTTCAGCTGTCCCAAACGAGCAGCATTGCTGACGACCGTCTCAGCATATCAATGAAAGTTTTACAAGAGGAAGATTATTTTAAAAAATAAATAAATAAATAAATAAATACAAATCTGGGATCATTTAAGTAACCCCTCCCCCCAAATACCAGATACAGTATATTTTAGGTTGCTGTTTGACTACTTTGGTTCTGACAAAAATATCCAACTGACAGATTTATAGTCCAAATTTTAATAATCATGACAAGATAAAACCTGATGACATTGGAAATTCCCCAACACTTCCTCAAGTGCCATTGTGATGTTAAAACTCTGGCTCTGAGGGACAATCTGTAACAGCTAAACTTTCAAAGTTTAAATCTTTAGTCTTGTTTAACCTCCTAGGACCTGGGGCCTGTTCTTCGTACCTCGCTAAGTAAGTTAGCTGGATTAGATTGTTGACGATTTCGCGTGATCCCGGATCGTTCGGTTCCCCGAAGCTCATCCGGGACTTGCTGTCATAGCAACAGAGCCGTAAGCGTAAACCTGCTCGGGAGCAGGTTTACTTTATGTAAACGGGATTAGATCGCGGCCACGCAGGTATGTCCGCTTCATTTATACGAAAGCAACAGCAATATTCCACCACTGTTTCACCATAAATAAATAACATCAATGTAACTAAAGATAATGCAGCACTTGATCCTTTTATTGATGTCACACAGATACATACAGGTCATTTCCTAAAAAAGGGAAATGTACTATTAACATTCTATTACATGTATGTGATTATTACAGATGTAATTCATATTTCAGAGTAGTAATTGTAAATTACTTCGTGTAATCAAGATGAGAGACCACGGCTATAAAAGCGAAGGTGGATTTGGGAAGCCTGTCGCAGCCATGTCCTGTCCGTATACGCGAGCCACCCATTGCGGAAGGTGCAAGATTGATAAGGAGAGTCCTCAGAATTCAGCGTATATTGCGGGATAGACAGGATCCTTTAGCTCAGCGCGACAGTGTGCTCATTGAGAGATATCGATATTCCCGTGAGGGTATTATTTACTTAACCAACTTGTTGACGAGGGGGTGCAGGACCACCACCTGTCTTTTTTTCCTCTGCCCTTTTCTTGGTTGCTGTTATGAACAAACTAACAGAGTATTACAGGCCAGTATTACCTTGCCAAGAGACGAAAAGCAATCTAAGAGATAAATATTACCATTCTGTAGAATACTCCTGTATTCCACTTTTACTTGTTCCCATGTTCTTGTGGGTCCTGTTGTGGCTCTAATGTGAAAGGGGATATAATATAACATATTATAATATAATATAATGCCATATGATATTGGACAATATAGTGTCATATGATAGATCTACCCTACCGCCTACTGGTGTTGGCCAGAGGGGCCGATGGCGCGATATGGCAGCCTGGCTACAACCGTAGCTGCCTCCACCAGTGTGTGAATGTGGGAGTGAATGAATAGTGGTATCGTAAAGCGCTTTGGGTGCCTTGGAAAGCGCTATATGAACCCAATCCATTATTATCAGTATTATTATTAAATTACCTACGAGTTTGATTTGTCAGCAACTTTCTGCCAGCCCTCTCTCCTTGCTTCTGCAGCCTTTGCAGTGTTCTCTTGCGTTTTAATTAAACTCTGAAACTCCTGAAATCCCTCACTCATGAGTTCTTGCTCTGCTGCCGGAAAATACCGAGCACCCCCCTTCGACATTTTCGCCGACCAATCAGCGGGTTGCCGATCAATGTTTCTACTATCGATGCGTAGCCCCTTTTACGACACCCAGTGATGTCACATTACTGCGTCCAGCTGTACTAATCGTCAACAGCAGGCGTGTTCGGGGAACCGGATTAGCGAGCTCACGGTTAGCGCGATGGTTTGGTCTTGGATGTGTCATTTGATCTTGGATGTAGTAAGCGACGTACGAAGAACAGGCCCCTGGTGTCCACATATGTGGACATCACATTTGGGGTTGCCTGGACCAAAATACTTTGCTCTACAAAAGCCTGATATCGACTTACGAGGACATTATACTGACACTGTTCAATCAAAATTTCAAACGAATGTCTTCATATGTGGATCTCATTTTTCTCAGGAGTAAAAATCAGGTAAAAACAGAAAAATAATAAAAATTAAAAAAATAAAAATAAAATCAGGTAATTCTTTGTTTTTAACATTCATCAGGTCCCAGTCAGCTCCAATATCAAAGAGAAATTAAAAATGCATGCCATGAAAGAGTTCGGGTCTTAGGAGGTTAAGACCAGAGCCCTTCAGTCATCTCACTCAGACTGTACTTTGACCTGTGACCAGACTGAACTGTGCTTGAAACATTTGCCTCTCTGCTTTCAGCCAAGGGTGACAGATGCTAAGGTTGTTGCTAAAGCCTCAAAGTAAAACATAAGGTAAGATTTTAAAAGAAAAACAAACATCAAAACTCACTAGGAAACCCCCCCCCAAAAAAACCAGAACAACCTGGAACACATGTACAAGTATAATAATCATGTTAAACGTGACAAAGAGAGAAGAAAGTTGCAGAGTGTGCTCGCTAACCCGATGGTTTATCTTCAACAAGGAAATCAAGTGCACAAGGGACATATCTGCTGTCTGGGAAATAAAAAAAGAGATGTCCAGATATCCGCAAGTATGCTGTCGTCAGCATACCACAAAAATATCTCTACACTGTCCCTACACTGTGGTGTGAGGCTCAGCATCATAAACCACAGAGGTTGTGCTGAACTGCAGAAATGTCTGGACGTCTTGTCGTGGTGACCAATAGCCCAGCAGATTATAACCCTGTTCACTTGACCTTTTCCAGTGATTTCCTATAAGTCAAATGCTCCACACAGACTGAATGCATCAAGTTCAGTGTGAAGCATTTTTAAATTTAGTCTGGTCAGGTCACGTCCTTAGCGGTAATCGAAGATTGTGGGTCGCTATTCTCAGCGAGCCGAGGAAACAAACTAGTTATTTCTTCCAAAGGAGAAAGTGAGGGCATTTCCTATAGCAATGTCTTTGGTCAACCTAAATAGGGCCCGATAGCATCACTGTCCCATTTTTGGCACTTTTGGTTCATATGGGTTTCCTCTATCCAGCAGCTGTATTTTTATTTTTTTATTTTTTTTTTAAATTACGGATGTCAGCAACTTTTTCCAACCACCAGAAAAATTTGTCGCCTTCTATCATTTTTATTCTTAAGCACCAAATAACTCCTTTAAGATGTGCCGATTCTAACAACAACAAAAGGAGCAAACCTCTAAAAGAGATATAATTAACACAAGCAGTAACATAAGATATAATTTAACTTTTAAACAAATTGGTTTTTAAAATTTTGTCTCAAGGCAGACTGCGTTTATAACGAACTGCTACTCTGACAAATCCGAAGCACTAGATACTTGTCCACATCACTGCTTTTTGCTCTTGAAAGCCAACAGACTACAATTAACTGGACAAACTGTCAAACAATACTAGTCATAACATGTATTCCACTTTAACAATAATCACTCTTTTCTAAAGAAAAAAAGAAAGCAAACGTACCGAAATATACAACAGAGTGAATGAAAAGCATACAGTACCACTAGAAATACACGGTGCCTGAGGCCAAATGGCCACACGTGGGATAAAGTACACAGCAGCTCTCTTTTATTAACACACTGAATAGTATATTTATTTTGACACATCCTTGACTTTTCTAAATTGACTACTGGAGGCCTCGGCAGCAGCTGCTTGGCTTCACACTCACCATCTATTCTAGCATGAAGGGAAGAAGCCTTTCAAAGGCTTCTTTGACCATATTAGTACACAAAGCTGCCCATTTTTTTCCATTAGCTAAACTATGTTTAAACTTGTGAGCCAGAGTGGGACAAAGCTGGTCCCCCATCCAGCTACAGTAGCCAGAGGATATGCCACGACTCACTCATCCGAAGAAGGTCACCGGGAGTGTTTGAACATGGAGACCATCTGATGTCTGTGAAGACTTTGTGCTGGAATTGTTTACCCTCTGAGACCTGATTGCGCTCACATTAGTCCCCGGAGGCTGTCTGTCAGACGGTCAAGGTGTCGAACCTAACAGAGGCTTGTTGCAACAGGACAACATTCCTCTCATAGCCAGGTGAGTCTTGTGACCCTGAACAACACCCACACTACAACACGTTCCACTGTCACCTGCTCTAACTGAGAGGGAGCAACAGATTATCTTTAATTACAGGTCACGTACAGCCTAGCCAGCTGAACTGATCTTAACTGTCCAAGAAGTAACAGCCAAATTAGTGGTCATATCCAGTAATTATCCATGTAGTAGTATGTCTGAAATGTTAAGAGTCTGAAAGTTGATGGTGGTGCCATGTAGCAGTCCCATTGTTCATATGATCAAGAAGAATGCTATTCATCCTGAAATAAATCAAGTCCTGGACTTTAACAGAGAAACATGCCTTTTGTAGGCAGATGCATACAGATTAACCCAGATTCTTCTGTACTCCTTCATTCATACACATCCAATAACTAGACCCGCCCACCCATTTCCTAACAAACACTTCTCTCTTTGTGTGAAGGAGATTTCTGTCTGTGGATAGTCTCGTTGTTTTCTTGACCATGTGGTTTGGCGGGTGACCTGGCATGAGTCCAAACTGTAAAAACAATCCCAGTGTTTGCGAAGTGAGTGTGAGCCCGCCCATGGTGCCTGCCCAAGACCTCTCCATTAAAACCTGCACAACTGTCAGGTCCACTGGAGAAAAGGCAGAAGTAAGAAGAGCATCTTAAGCTAAACACAAAGAGGCTCACGTTACTAAACATGTGCAGGGAAAACTAAAGAATTTAAGGATGACCTGACACTTCATCCAGCTGTCATATCTTTCTTTGTTGATTTTGTTCCGTCAGTTTATTAACCTCTTTAGGATTCTCTGCCGTTAACCGTAAAAGGCTCAGTGTGCCAGATTTTCCTGATGCTACATGAGTGACAGGTACAGAAGTCGATCCAAAATTAATTGTTATAAAT
Source organism: Aulonocara sp. 'chitande type north' Nkhata Bay (assembly GCF_057382095.1). Taxonomy (NCBI): domain Eukaryota; kingdom Metazoa; phylum Chordata; class Actinopteri; order Cichliformes; family Cichlidae; genus Aulonocara; species Aulonocara sp. 'chitande type north' Nkhata Bay. The sequence continues at coordinate 10,220,227 of NC_141358.1, forward strand.
CAGTAGCCTTGTTTAATTTTCACACAAAAAGAGGTCAACTTTAAGCTGATGCTAATAACCCAGATTGTGCTTGACTTGGAGAAGGAATTCAACCTTGGAACGAGAACACAGTGGACAGCAGTGTATTGAAAACAGATGTGTGAAATACCTTCTTCTGCAACAGCTGGCATCTCTCAGGAGTTTCTAGCTTTGAGATGTAGTTTTAATTTTTTGATTTCTACAGTGAATAATATTGACCTAAATCACAGGCTGCATTCATGCTGAAAGAGATGAGAATCTCTCCTGTGTTTCTTTAGTAAGGCCAAGGAAACCTTGAACAACATATGTATTAAGACTCTACTCAGAATCAATACACAGAATATATTTGGCAGCACTGTACACCGTCTACCTTGATTTGGTTAAGGAGATTTGGCAACAGGATAACAATATGTAATATAATTATAATCTACCTTTGTCCTTCAGAGAAACATTGAATCTCTCCTTGCATCAGGGACATCCATCTAACAGTATTCTTGAACTCCTTACAGCGTGTACAGGGTGTTAATAAAAATAGTATTTCTCCTAGAAAAATTGCATCAGTATAATGCTGTTCTTACACAATGTCTTTCCACTAACCCACAAACATCTGTTGCATCAACATCTAAAGAGCCCAAATAATTTCATCAGATGTTTGTGGGAAAAAAAAAAAAAAAAAAAAAAAAAAAATGGCACAGCTGGTAGAAGCACGGTTGGCTATACAGGGTATAGCTGTAGCAGTGTTATGGGCGGAGCAGAAAGGTATTTGGTGCACAGAAGTTTAATCTTCTTTACCGATTTAGGATTTGGGATGGATCAGACTTACGATTTGATGATCATCTTGTCGAAGTATTTTCAACGCAAAGCAACTCCAGGTCATGGACCCAGCTATAAGATGCTGCTGCACACAGCAACATTTCTTTTGAAAACTATATCTGCTCCACTGATACTGGAGGCACAGTTCATGGTTTGCCAAGTGCACTCTCTGCAATATGCTTAACTAAAAGCCCAAGGATTATTGTGCCCTGCACTGACAAAAATATTTTGGATTTGTATGGACAGCTGCAAATGAAGCTGAGGACATAGAATAAGGTTGGAGGAAGTCATTTTGCCAAAAAACAACCTTAGCCCAGAGCTGCTGAGCTAGAAACCAGCAATCAAACCAGTATTTCAACAGTTTGCCTAACTTGTGCAAATGAAAAATGATTCAACATCAGAGGCACATTTGGTCACAGTCACAACATTAACAGCATTAAGAGTGGCATTAATAACATTTTGTAATGTAGCTTTAGTGTGTGTTGCTAAGGCTTTTCTCCTAGCAAGAAGGAAATGTTAAATGGTGTGTGACTAATTTTCCCTGGTTTAGATGTGGTACAAATGGCATAGTGGTATCTTGCACAGTTGGATACCATACATAGCTATCATTGTGCCAATTACTTAATAGCACCCTGAGCACACAATGAGTAAACAGATGATAACTTGGACACTTATCAGAAAAAAACTAGGCCGTGAGAGAAATGTTGACTGGCAGGTTTAATGGAGATTAAAATCAATCGGTCCCCATTGGCTGCCAGTCAATGGAGAGCCATCAGAAAGTCGGTGTCAAAGCTGCAGTGTTAAAGCAGCAGAGCTATTCTGCTCTGATGTGTTTGTGCTCATGTGCATTTAAATTACACGACTGCATGTCGAGATATGACAAAGGCATTGCCTCTGGAGCATTAATGTCACATGGCTGAGGGAGCAGTGCTGAAGTGGCTCTCAGATTACAGGATTAACATAGAGAGACGCAAAGCGAAGAGAAAGGGATAACACAGAGACAAAGGAAGCGATTCTTCCATCGGGTGATACACTTTACAGTCATTTTACAGGGCTGTGGGTTATAAAAGCTCTTGTAGCACTTTGAAGTAGTGAAAGTTAATGTTTCAAAGTTAGTCAGGGCTGTGACCATAAAGATTGTAATCCGACTCTATTGTTGCCATAGTTTTTTCCTGTTTTATGATGACGTGCTTATGTGCATAAATAAAACAGTTTAAAAAAATAATAAAATCTGTCAGTGGACTCTTTAAGGCAAATTAGATCCATATTAATACTATAACCCTGGATATAACAACTAATGGTAAACCATACAAGTAAATGCTATTCTGTACTCCGAGACCCTGCTGTAACTGCTTGGGGTAAAACAAAAACAAACAAAAAAAAAAAACTCCAGCAAATTCGATTACCTATGTTACATAAAGGTAATCTAATTGTTTTGTTTGTTTGTTTTCAGTACACAGGCTCATGATCTTCACACACTTCTGGAGACAGTACTCTAGTCATAGTCTATGATGCATCTGAAGCCACAACTGCTTTCAAAAACAGAAAGAGAAAGATATATACACTCACGTTGAGGCTGACTAACATAAAGTGTGAACAATAAACTCTGTAAGTGAATATTTGATTAGAAGACTGATAACCTGACCTGCATTATTTTATGAACAAAGCGTTGTGCACACCCAGTGATGATAAGCAGCTGTTTATCACCAAATTATTCTATGGTCTTGGAAAGATTCAAATCACTGGTGAATCTAACATGTGGTACCCTCTAGTTCTATACAAGCTTGTATTCCTTTATAGAAACTCCAACAGGGAAACTGACTGGATGCTCACCAAACCATATTTTGACACTTTAATAGTTGCAAAAACTATAATAATATTAACCAAATAGGCTTTAGTATCAGTTTATTACTGTTACAAATATACATATATTCCAAGCTCTTCCACAGCTCTTAAAAAAATTCCTGTGATTCTTACATGTATGAGCACAAAGCAAAAAATATACTTTGAGAAACTGGGAGTGTGCAGATAATGCTGGGAGGACAGAGATTAAAAAGCAGGTTAAAAGGCTACTGCACTTTCCACCAGCAAGGTTGCCAAACTTGTTCTGAAGACAGAGTCTTCAACCCCCCACTCTTAAGATCTTAGCATTTTTGAACAGGCCAGGCTTTCATGGAGGTTAGACTCGGGGCAAAGATGGAAAATACTTGAACATGCGACAGTATGCCAGAGTTTCATTGCTGTCATCTCGAATTCTATTTATCGACTACATTCAAGATAAAAGGAAAAAGAACAGTGCAGTTTAAAAATAGCATATAAAACAAGCCGCTCATTACACCCACTTCATGCCCCTATTAATGCACCAGTGTGATTTGTATCCACAGTATTGCATGTAATAAATCAAAGCAATGCACTAAGGTGGGATTACACCATGTCTTATCACTGACATCATTATAAACACACACACATATATATACACGTATGTATATATATATATATATATATATATACACGTATGTATATATATATATATATATATATATATATATATATATATATATATATATATATATATATATATATATATATATATATATATATACACACACATATATATATATATATATATATATATATATATATATATATATAAATAAATAAATAAAAGAAAAGTGTGAGTTAACAGCTTTCAGTCGTAAATTGTTATTTTAAATGTTGGTGACAGCTCAGAAGTTGGAAATTACAGCATTCCCAGAAATGATTTTATTGTGAAAAGAACTGATTGGCCAATGGATGAAGGAGTACTTTAGCTCTTTTGTATGTAGACATGCAGAGGTCGAGAGCTTGAGAATCATTAAACTGGAGGATCAATATGCCCTCAATTATGAGCAGCAAGGGCAGACAATCAGTGCCATCTCTGAAACAGTTCCCACGCGTGCATCAGTATCACAAACAACTGCATCACTGTAAATAAGCAGTGAGATCGAAGAGAGAACAGCAAGTAATAAACAACTGGTGAGTACAAATATAAATCCCCCAGTCTGAAAGACAGCTAGCGGTGCCTTATAAGGACCGCTAGCTGTCATCGTGATCTTTCTGTGTACTGCAAAAGATTCATGTGTGCCACAGCTAGGCACAATCCAACACCAATCACATATTTATTCCTGAGTAATGAAATGTACAAACTCACAGATCATCAATAACAGGGTGGGGACTGCGCTGTAATATTTTCCAGGATACCCTGAGCTGCAGCAGTTTAAAAATCCCTACCTCTTCCTCAGTTGCCATGGCAACCAGAGCGGTGGGTGACCGGTGCAAGCTGGGTGGGAGGGTGATTTAATGTAAGCCCTTTCCAGTGCACATTACCCTCCTTTTTAATCTGTTCTGGATGCTTATAAGGGAGAAAATAGGATTGTCGCTCTAATTCAGCAGACATAAACAAATAACAAAACCATTACGGATTACAGGGTAAAAATCTAGCTTGCCATCACCCAGACGCACTGTAAAATCCACACAAAATTACAACTACTCTATTGTAATCCATGAGTCCATATAGTATTTATGTTATGTGTAGTGTGCAGCCTCTCTCTCTCTCTCTCTCGATCGAGAGAGAGAGAGAGAGGCGCTGCGGAAGTGAGACTGGAACCTGAGAAGGATGGGCAGTGGCAGGAAACGAGCGAGGAGAATCAGCGGACCCCTCTACGCTCAAGGTGACATTGCTTTCATTGACCTGATTATCTGCACTCCACTCCCATCATGGAAAAAATATGCCATCCTCTCCCTCTCTCACTCACTTGATACTGATAATGGGCAGCAAACCAGGGAGAGAAGCTGGTGGGAGGTAGCACCCTGTAGCCACTGTGTCTGTGTGTGTGTGTTTGTGTGTGTAAGCACATATTTCTACCAGCACCTCACCCTATCTCCAGAGCAGCCTTGTCATTATGGGGCATTCCCCGCATACACAGGACAACTCTCCCACCATGAAATCAGCCGTGGGCCCCAGCAGGAGCGACCTGTCATCCTCCCCTTCCCCCTCGGTTACTACGGCAACACTGTTTTTCTGCACCAACACCTCTTAATTAGACAGACGTGACACATTCACCTACGTATTGGTGAGAGGAATCCAATCCAGCTTGTGTTCTGGGGAATGATAAAGCACACCAGCAGCCCCGACTCCCCTCACTCACACGCTGATAGCCTCCAACTATCTCCCGGTCACATGCAGTCCACACTCAAACATTTCAGCCAGCAGATAGCCGGCTTCGGCTCCTCGCTCCTATTCCTTGCATTCATTTAATTATAGGGTAGAATTGGAAGATGCATTTTGCTTGTCTTACCCTGTCCAGGAGAGAGCTTCCCTCTGTTGTGCTCTTAGCATTCCCTTTATATCCTCAACTCACTGCAGTATCCAGCTTTCTGCACTGTCGACAGAAAAAACTATGCCTGTACACAGCATGCAGTGGAGCATTTCCTGCACAAGGTATGTAGTCCACGCAGGTTCAAAGTCATCTGGATGAGGTTTAAGTGGCTAATAAGCACCTTCTCAGAGGCTGTCAAAGGAAAATCCCAGTTAGGTTGAGGATGTGTTTCTGTGATGGCTGCAGGGCAAACAAGGGATAAACTCGCCGTACATAGAACGAACTGCTGCTTGAGATCATGCACACAGCCAGCTGGCTGGCGAGTACTTCTTTCGTATTCTCTCCCTCCCTAGCCTCCTTCTCTCTGCCTTTCTCTGCAGAATGCCGTGGGGGCAGAGGGGAGAGGCACAGATGTTACTGGCTCCAGGCCACACCCCTTTTCAACACTCCTAGTCCTAATAGGATACAGGAGGGCCGTGGCCACCGCCCAGCTTGCTTCCCCACCCCCCCACCCCTACCCTGTGAACAACTTCTTGAAGGGTTTGCTTGAAGAGGGCTTGTTTGAAGAGCTGTAGGAAGAAAAGAAGGCTGTGTGGTGGAAATGTGTGACAGGGAGAGAAGAAGGATGCTATTCACGTGTGCCAGGGATGCTGGAGGAATGAAGCAATGTCCAAACCAATGTCCAAACGAAAGAAAGCAGAAGAGCTGAACTGCTTCTCATCATTATTCTGAAGTCCTGTGTTTAATAAAACACCTTCAGAATATGCAACACTGCAGTCTCGAAACGGTGATAACATCCCAAAGAATTTTAATCTAAACAATGTCAGACACTCCCACATGATTTACTGCACATGTATCATGAGTGCATCTCAGCTAATTACTGCTTAACAAAATCCAGCATCCATAAACATTCCTGAATTGCAACACTGTGACTTTTTTTTTTCAGACACCAAAGTAATAAAATTGCATATGGAATTTTCTGAGAATGACTTTCATGAAATTACAATCAATTGCACATACAGTCAGAACACAGTGTGACAGGAATTTTACCTTCACTAATGTAAAAAAGTAATAGTCAGCCATCAGTGAAGTCAGAAAAATTTGAAGTCTTAATAGAAAACTCTATTACAAAGTGACTGACAAATTTCTTAAGTATTAAAAAAAAAGACTTTTGTGAAACATGTAGAACAGCATCATCTTGATTGTTTTGACATTTTAATTATGATTCTCCTCTGATACTGATGATCTCTGCTTGCAAAAAGAAGTCTGATTGCACACATTTATATGATAAAATGACCGTACTGCTCACTTATGACGCAAAGAAACACTTATTCACTTATGAAATTTATGCTCCAAATCACTAGTTTCAAACTTTATGTAAATGAAATTCCATTTAGAACAACAGACAATAAACCTACGTATGTGCTAGGGTGTGGCTCCCTACTGATTGACACCACTACCGTATGGGTGTGTAGTGTTCTCGATTACTCACTACGATCCAACCTGTGCTTGTGACATCTGGTTTTAACAAAAACAAGATGGCTTCAGCCAAATTGCGCAACTCGAGGCTTCAGAATGGTAGTCCACAAACCGAGTCACAGTGACCACGTCTATTTTTATACACAGTCTTTGGATCAAAGACATAAAATGATCTCAGATAAAATAACACTGCTTTTTTTTCCTCCCCGCATAAGGGACACTCACTCTAAGCTTTGTTTAAATAGAATCAAATGTTCCAAACCAACAGCAATAAGCATATGATGTCGCAATATGAAAATTTACTGTGGCGTGTTGATTCACCTCTGACGTAATGTTTGAAAACATGTCATCTGTACTAATGACTATTTTGTCCATCTGTTTTCTTCAATGGTGAAGGTAACAAAATCAGACATGTTCTCATAAGAGAAAATTATCTACCTGATTTAGACACCCGGTTCCATGCAGGTGTAGACAAATTAAGTGTCATCAGTCAGTAACATCTATCCATTCATCCATTTATTTTCTTCTTATCCAATGTGGAAGGAAGCTAGAGTACTTTGGGAGAACCCACACAAGCACACAGAGAACATGCAAACTCTACACAGAAAGAACCCACCAAACAGTGGAATCAAGGCAACCACCACACCAGCACGCTCTCCCCTACTTATTAACTTTTGTTCGTTACAAAACAAAACAGGTGAGTGAAGCATTACCAAGCCGTTTCATGAGAGTGAAATCTCTCAGTGCTTTTGTTGTATATTATGTTATTCAACACCATTTTGAATCTCCATAAGTAGAAATATGGCAGAAACACAGGAGTATTATATGCTCTGTAAGTGAAACTATAACCGAGACTATGAATTTACTCTGCTTGCCAAGAAAACTGATTCTAAACACACCCCTGCCAAAAGGAAGTCGCACATCAAACCTAAAAGCAACATTTAAACCTTGACAGCTGCAAGCAAGCTTTAAAAATGTTGCCCGTCTTCGTCAGAGTTTAGTAATGTCACTTTCCCTGATTTCAGGGTTTTCAAAAGTTCAGCTTTCCAGCAGCTGCCTTTCCCTCTCATCTGGACATGCCAGCATGTAAAGCCGTCTGCAGCTTTTAGATCTCTGATCCAGTCACATGTTACGGCTAGATGATAGAAAACGTTATCTTTTGAAGCCCTTCAACTTTCTCACTGCGGACTTTATAGTTCCACGTCTGAGTTTGCATTGTTGATCCACATAGCTGGGCTTGTGTGAAACAGTTTATCTCTACAGGGCTGGGGTAACAGACATCAGTGGCAGGCCGCGCCGGTGCAGTCATGAATGGATAACAGTGGAAGCTGTACAGTGCTGGGTAGCTGCCTCTGAAAAGAATGTCGTGCAGCTGGAACAACAGACAGGTCCGGTTCCCATGGACGGCTCCTGTTCTGATGGGATGGATCTGCTGTGTCGATAAAAAGCCAGGACCAATGTTTTGTTGACCTCGTGTGCACCACGTGTAACGGCCAATGTTTGGTGTACTGAGGATGGCAATGTTTTTAGTAACATTCGGTATTACTTTCCTGCATTTCTGTTAAACTAGAATCTATGAAGAAAGACTGTGTAGCTTTCTTTCATGTGTAGCATTTTTATGAACTCCTCTTTAAAAAGGAAATCCAGAAAAGTTTATAAAATAAAGATTTTTATGTCCTACCATCCTTACTTCTACCTGCAATCTGAACATTTAGGATAATGAGACAACAATAGAATAATGTGGATGAGGAGAGTCTGGAAAAATGAGCTTAAACTATCATGGATAAAACGGTGTGTCACTAACAAGTAGTTTTTCTCTTTGGTAGACTGCTCATCTTGCAGCATGTGCATGCTTGAATGACAATCTATGACAGCACTAGCTTGAGGGTTTTGCATCATTACACCTGCAGGTTAAGAATTATCAGGAACAGCCATCCTCTGGCAGCAACTCCACTGAACCTTTCTGTTAATCATTAATCATTTAAGCACAGAGTTAAACTTTACCCTGTTTTATGACTTCCAACAAACAAAAGTACATATTATGGCTACTAATATTAATATATATATATATATATATATATATATATATAAATATATAAAAGAGATGGCACGATACCACTTTTTTATGTCCGATACCGATATCATAAATTTGGATATCTGCCGATACCGATATGAATCCGATATAGTGTTTTTTAATCAACCAAACTGTTTTTTAAATATCTTGCTGCATTTTGTATAAGTTCATACTCAAGTTTAAAACAACAACTACACTAAAGCTATTCTGTTATACCTGTATGCAAAAAAAAAAAAATTTCATAGTTCAGCAATACTGATCAATCTAATAAACTTAAACCTACACCATCCTCCCTATTCTGGTATTTTAAAGAGTACTTAGCATAAATATTAAGCAACCTAACTAATAGGGTTCCAACTCCCAGCAACAACAAAAATAAATAAATAAAAAATAGGGAACCACCCCTCACGCTCCACCTCATGATGCTTAATCGACGTAATCAACCTTAATTTGATGCAGTGTGAAAAAAAAATGCACAGAAATCAATTATTTTTCAAGAAATATTAAATAGATTCAACATCTTTCTTCAACAAAATTGCAGACTGCACAGATGGTACCTTCCCAAAGGAAAAAGTACTATAGCTTACTAGGGTATATATATTAGACTTAATAGTTACTATATACAGTAATTGACTTCTATTCATTTTACATCAAATTAAAACTTTGGGTGTCAGATAATTATTTATTAAAAGCTCGACATTTTAAATGAGAATAAGAAAGAAAAGTATGTCTTTGTGCCCCCTTTTCCCTGTTAATGCCCTATCGGCCCCCCTGGCTAAACTTTGCTAGATCCGCCCCTGCACAGTTACCAGCGTCAGCTACGTAGAAAAAGATCCTCGAGTAGAAAGTAATATTAAATACATTCTAACAACAGCTGATCAAGCTTAAATGTGCTGCTGTTGTTCAGCCGCTGGTTTCCTCTTTCTGGTGCAAAGTGGGCCAAAAGCAAACTAGAGACACGGACTCGCAACAGAAAAGCCGATCAGCTGATCGTTAAGCAGTTTCATGATTGAAGTAGCAGCAGGAAAGGCAGTCGCTTGTTAAGCTTAACGCAGGAATGCTTTACAAACATTCAGAGATGGACTTACACACTTGCTTTACTTCTCTCGGGATAACTTTGTCGGAGATGAAATGCTGGGTTGCTAGCGAAGCTCCAAATGCTATCCAGACCACAGACAGGTCCCGCATGCCACAGCCGCTCTATCACGTGATGCATACTGCTCTGACGTGCTAACGTTCTGAGGTGAGTTACGGCGTGTTGCAAGTTTTGTGAGGTGCTTTCGTGATATTTAATGGATCGGATTACATTTTTTTATTTTTCTCCGATATCCGATCCAGTAATTTAGGTCAGTATCGGACCGATACCGATACGTAATATCGGATCGGTCCATCTCTAATATATATATAGATATTCAAGCTGCTGAAGCTTGAATATCAATGTGCAACACATCAGCTGTGAAACAAGAAACCTGATTGGCTGCAGAAAAGTACAGCTGTGATGGTAATGTAAAAAATAACTTAATAGCTTATTGTTCAGATAACAGTGTGAATCATTGGAGCCAGTCAAAAACACACACAAATTAAGATTTTAAAAAAATTAAAAATTTACACACACACACACACACACACACACACACACACACACACACACACACACACACCCTTACGTGCAAAAAAATAAACCCAAGGTTCAGCTGCACAGTAATAATAAGGATGTCTGAGCTGAATCATGACTGACAGCCGCTAAATAAAAAAAACACTTTCTCCAACTACTGCAAAGGAATGTGTGAAGGGGGAACGTAATATTATGGCTCGTATCATGTGGTGGAAGGCTACAGCGCTTCACCGTGTGCATGTGTTTCATTCAGGGTGGAGCTATATCTATAAATTCCAACCATGCAGCCCTTCCCTTGCAGGAGACCCTCCTAACATTCACAAAATTAAATGCCAGGATTAAAAAGGGTCTTACTGGTCCCTTCCACCCTTTGGAAAGCTTGTAATTACTCCCTCAACCAGGTCCATCTCAGAAGGCCCGCATAACCTTCTACATCTACTAATCTGCAGAACGCAGCCAAGCAGCTGGATACAACACTTTCGACATGAAGAATGGAGTTGTATTTCTGAAATAAGACAAAAAAAAAAGAAAAAATGTGAAAGTGCATCTAAAAGAGGATACATGTAGCAAACTGGAAAAAGCATAGAGATTGGTGTTTTTCCATTTATACATCATGACGTACTTGTTAAGACAGAGCTTTTATTTCCTGTAGCCTTTCACGGCCCATTCAACTCAATCCCAAAGTTTCTCTCTGTGGAGTTTGTTGAGATAAGTGAATTGAAATGTAAGTTCTGGAAAAAGCCAGTAAGAGGACCAGGAGTTCAAGATGTTCTCACTCATATTAAAGCTTCAATGGACTTTTGACAAAGTACTTGTTATCTTCAAGTTGTTTCCTTGCTCATTTATCTAATAAAAAACAAAGCTATCTTTCAGCCATGAAACAGTCCCTAATCTTATATTTAGTGTGGATTTGTATCAAAACTAAACTACACGTAGGGTACTTTCTGAACCTTTTTACCTCTACTGCCCTCAAACTGTAAAATAACATCTTTATTTAGGCAAACCTGGAGAATTTATGGCTACAGCAAAGCAACGAAAAAAAAAAAAAAAGTCTTCCAGGAAGAAGTGGAAGACACTGCTGCAAAAATATTATGACGTGAAATGGTGCAGCTGCAGTGATCGTGCTTGTAATGGATTGACTGAATTTGAGGGTTAAAAGGCCATGGCTTAACTTGCTGATCCCTCCAGATGTTGGCACTGCGCTGAGAAATCAGTGGTTAAGTTTTCGTGCAGAGAGATAAGGCAGCGGAGGCAGCCCAGTGCACTGAATATTACTGTAGAGGTAAAATATAAGTAAACAAATCAAATCAAACAAAGTAATGATAATCCAGCATAATCTAATCAGTATCCAGTCTGCTCCGTGGGTGAAGACAGCTTCAAAGCACATGGGTCCATTAGTGTGTGTCACACATGACCAGGCGAAAATCCATGAGAAAAGGTTCAAAGTCTGAGTCTCCTCTATGGCCATTAACACGGATGTGAGACTGGCTTAATGCCAGCAGGACGCATGACTAATTCACTGGCACAGAGGCAAAGTCTGAAGTAAAACTAAGCCACCATACAGTAGATGGCCATCTTGCACGACAGGATGGCTAAGTTACAAAGCTGCTTACCTTAAAGTGTGCCATGATAACAGTAGGGGGAAAACAACCAGAGAACTAGATGCTACAATAATAAACTAAAACTAGGAAATATTTTGGAGAAGCTTCTCCTCAGAGCTGGGCCTTGTAAAGAAAAAAAAAAATGAAGCCAAAATATAAACAGCAGAAAAAAAAAAAAAGATGTTTGTGGACGTTAACAAGGCCACCTGCTGTTTAACAGGACTGACCTGACAGCCTTTGCCCTGTGGCGTCACAGCTATCAGCTGCACAACGCAAACTCCTGGAAAACAACACTGTGCTCAGGGAAGCAGTACAACTGAATGATTGTTGAGTAGATATATATGCTATGCTAACACTACTGCAATTTTGCTTAGAGAAAAAAAAAAAAAAGAAAAAAAAAGAAAAAGGAGACTTAAAAGCCTTGAATTACTAGCCAGATTTGTGGCTACAACACTGAAACAAGCAGCTGTAAAACTATCACTGCTCAAGAACATTTTTAACCGTTAACCGGTTTCATCTGACTACATGGCTGTTTTCATCACTTCTGTACACTGCTGTTATCACACAGATGTGTTATATTTTGGGAATCCTGCTTGTTCGAGCAGCAGCCTGAAATCTTTTTCAAGGAAAATCAGGATGCCTTCTTTTCCCAGAAGTAACAAAGAAGATCCTCTGATTATCTTTTATATAGAAAGACGTTTCATATTAGTCTGCATGTACTTTTGTGTGTAGCGACTCGGTGCTATAAGCTCTTTAGTGGTTTGTGTGTATTTTGTTAGTTCTGACCATAAAAACAAGAACCCCCAGACTGAGGTGGTTCACATACCTGTGAACTCTATACAAAAACATACACACCTCATGCTTTAAAAGACTAAACTTCACAACTCATAATACACTACTTCCGTTTAAACGTTTCTCTATTGTATATACCATTTCCCTATTGTGTATATTGAACTACTGCACAGAATTTTGTTAAGTGACTATCTATTAACAACAAAGAATCTTTGAATACTGTTTCTGGAAATATTTTATGAATCTATGACCATGCTCTGACTAATTTAAGATCATATGAATGTAATTTGTCAAAAGTTTTAATATGCATCACAACAAAGAAACAAAGGAACTTTTAAAAATAAAACAATTGCAAATACTTCTAATTCAATAAGAATGTGCATGACTAACATTACTGGCTCTTGACATGCCAACTCAATTAACTGGAAATTACATTATGTCAAATATACCAACAACATCTCAGCTTAAGAGGCATTAATGCAACAAAGGAGACATTTTTTTCCATCACATAAATTATTATGAGGATTATCCTGAATCGAGGCAGTGATAGTTTGCAGATCATGTGAAGTCCATCCATGATCAGGCCAAAAGAAGCTAACAACGGCAGAGTCTTAATCCTTTCCTGAGTTTAAACGTCTAAACTGATAAAGTTACATCATCCAGCATAACAGAAAGATAAATGGCATAGCCCAAACATTCTTCTCCCGTTGTTCTCTTGCTTGATAACTTGTTCAAACTTGAGTGTTGCTTTCTGGAGGGGTAGGGCAGTATTTTAAGAGCAGGATAAAGCATGCCATGCTCTGGCACAATCTGGGGCTGAATCTGATATCTGTCTGCTGTTTCAAAGCCTGTCACACATGCTTTGGTTTGTGTCTGGGGAAGATTTAAACAAGTTGGCATCTGACCTCATCCATTGAAGAAATGAAAACAGGAAAAACAGCATAATGTGCAAATCCACGTTGTTTGTAAAATGGGAAACTGAATATGTATCCCAAAGGCTTGAAATTCAGTTTCATGAGGTAACAGCATTGTTGCTGGGGTTTGTCTAAGACAAATATAAAAACAAGCCTAATATTTTGCTACTTTTAGATAGAGTCCACACCCTGAGAAATTCCAGGACCTACATCAATCACCTTTTCCAGCTGTAGACATTCATCATTTACAATGATTTATAAGTTAGAACATTAAAGAAATGCTGTGACTATTAATACTTGATGGTGAAACGCTAGAGAACAAGACCTGTTTGTGCAAGAAACAAAGCTGCATCATAGTGTGTGATATGATTCACTTTGATATGCTAAATGCACGTCAGCTTTCAGGGACTGAACGGCTATTAGCAGAACTTCAAGCTGCAACCTGAACTGATTGAATTTGCTGTCAGACAAAATGCTGGCATCCAACCGGTTGCTTACTCTCTGACAAAACTGCACACTCATACAGAATTCTAATTTTAACACATCTCTGCTTTTGGGAGTTAGCATTATTAACGTGACCTAGACAAAAGAGAGAGGCGAGCATGGGCTGAAACGTGAATCCCTCCTGGCCTATAAAATCCACCCTACCCTCCCAACCAACATGGTGCTTATAAAGGACTCCCCCACAGACACACACATATACAGAGAACAGGACTGCATGCTGCCTTTGTTTGAACTCGACCGTGGATACACTCTTTCCACATCTTGGGGCTGAGACACACATTTGATTAATTTTGAAGCTCATTGTCATGATAATCTGAGGTTTGACTTATTTCTTTCAGCCTGGCAAGAGAACAGTCATTTTCTAACTTAACTACAACTGAACTCCAAAAGCAAAGCAGTACTATTATATAATTAGAAAAATACACAAGATGAAAAGTTTAAGTGATTCTGAGACTTCAGCATGAACCAAAAAAAGCTAATTTAGTCTCCATCATGTGACATACCATACACCCCGAGACAATTATTTCAAATTACAGACCCTTTACCCAGAAAAACTACATCACAAATGTTAATTTTAGTCATAGAACAGTTTGTTATATTCTATTAAAGTTGGTGTGATCTCCTTCTTGTGGATGAAATTTGCAGTACAGAACTTCAACCTCACTTTTAAAACAAATGTTTCCACATTCCTCTGGTCAGACTGCAATAAGAAGGTTGCATCCATCAGCGTGTAAACATCAACATTGCAGGTATCATAATCGTAAAGTCTTTATCTCTTTAAATCTCAAAAAGGAAGCCAGAAGTAGCACAGCTTGTACTGTGTTCTCCAGGGCACAACTGCAACACGTTCAGATCAGCCCAAAATATAATTTCATAGGTCACCCAGTTCTAGTTATAGAAGCACAAAACTCTAGATCAAGGCTGGTTTCTCTGAGGGAAGCTGCTCTTTGGAGATAATTTGTGCTGCAAAAATCAGTGACTATAAAGGGCTTTGGACGAACTCACCATGCCCAATATTTACACTGCGTTCAGCAGATGGAGGCTAATAATCTTCAGAATTTATATTCTTATTCTAAATGTAATAACAGCAAGTAAAACATGACAGTTTGAGACACCTGCAGTGACTGCTGTTATTGATCCACCTTACATTATGTAGCTGTGATGCATTTTTCATTGCTAGTAAAACTGAATGACTTTCCATGAGGGATCCATTACTTACCATGAAGTCCAAAGTGTGTCAGCCTGAAACACATTAACGAAAAATCTGCTGCAGCTGAGAGGCTGAGCTAGAAACAGGGTGTACTGCCCTTTCAACTATGGACAATCTCAAAGGTCAAGTGTCAATGAGGTCGTGGAAAAAACACAATCAGTGCTCACTCATTGTGTGACGATCTCAACTCATCTACTAATATAAATGTTAACCATATGTAATGAAGAGCTCATGGTACAAAAATGCACCGATTACTAATAGAACTATAGTTTCTTTCTGTTTTGCTTGATGTGAATTAAACTGCAAAGCAGAGGCCAGAAAAAGAGAAGTTAACAAAGCATTCGGCCTCCAGGTCATGAAATACGTGCGTTTCTGCACTAAAAGGATGATGGCAGGTTTCACATTCTTTCTTTCTAGTTAAAACAAAAAGACAAATCACACATCAGTAGCTGTAATCCTGGATTTCCTTCAGTAAATTGTTTAGCTGAGGTAGTAATCCAGCCAGGTTCTGACACGCCTCATCTTGTGATCAATTTGGCTGATGTCCGAAAAAGCAGATATACTATATGTAATGTCTGTTCTTCAGCTTAGCTCTTTCCCACTGAGTTTATATTTTGTTTCACAAAGATGTGAATGTTTTTAGTAAGGGCTGTAACAATATCAGATTTTTTACTGCCAACTTTAATAAACAAAATAATTCACTATCACAATATTATTGCAATATCTGTAGAAACTTAAAAGAATAAATATAACTGGCTATGCAATACCATGATCAACTCTGCTAAAGTGCCAACTAGAAAGTAACAGGCAAAAACTTTATATAGATATTATTTTTAAACGTCACAGTTATACTGCAACACCACAATCCTTGTTGGCAGAGGTGATCTTTGTTTTCTAACCTCTAGCATAAAGCATTGCAGGAAACCATTCAATCATAGATTTATTTCTGTGTTTGATTTTCTTTGTTAGATAATTTTAACAGGTCTGCACCAACCTTGAGGGCAGCCTTAGTTTATTCTCAAGTTCAAAAACTATAGCAAGCTGTGAACACATGGCCACAGAGCAACAATCCTGAAAACGTGAGGTTGGGTCTCGGGTGTGGCCAACAATGGCTGTCTAAGCCCAGCTGTCCTAAGAGAGAAAACAAGTGCAAAGCTAAACCAGACTGGGGGCAGGGTGTGGCATGGGGTGTCATGGTGACAGAGCAGGCCTCAAAAAGAGAAGGGATGCTAAATGAAGCCATTGTCTGGCCCAAGTGAAGCACACCACACAAAGAATGGCACATTCAAACAGTCATACAGGCCTATTGTTGTGATGGGAGAGCAGAGTGCTGCAGGTCCACATATATCCCACAGGATCCACGACATGTCAAACAGAGAGAGCTTGATCTAAGAGCATGATGCACTAGCACCAACAGGAAGAGCAGGAACCATAATTACCCAGAGGAACCAATTAAGGAAAGACTTTTAGGTCACTTCGTCAATAAAAATCCGTCAAATATTAAACCAGAAACTTGGCTTCTTCATTCATGCTCCGCCCAGTTGATGGAACTGATTAGACCAGTGGAGATCAGCAAAATGCGAAAATACAACATACAATTATTATTCCAGTTTTCAACAATGCAATTTTAAAAACCAAAAAACAGGAGATCAACTTAAAATTCAAATTTTCCCCTATGAAGTAGGTGTGGTAATAAAATCAACATGATGAGTGAGGGTGGTGGGGTGGAGCCTATTCCAGCAACCATAGGGTACACCCTGGACAGATCGTCAGTCTGTCACAGGGCTGACACAAAGAGACAGACAACCATTCACACTCACATTCATACCTATAAGCAATTTAGAATCACCAATTAACCTAACCCCACCAATTCACTAATCCCATGAAGTAATGACAGCGGAATTCACCGAAAGCAGATGGATTTCTGTTTTCTCACAGTTGCAGTCAGACTGCCCAACCCTTGTGGAAACAGTACAGGGAGGGAATTAGGATGTGAAACATTTAGCATGAGTCAAACAAAGTCAACCATCTATGGTATGTGCTAACTGGATTTGCTACTTTCTACCTTGCTTGCAGTAACTGTGAGAGTCACTTTGACTATTCCAGTAAATAATTATCTTTTAAAAGCTTAACTAAGGCTATTAGACATTACAGTACATTTAATGTAGTGTATGGGAAAAAGTTAAACCAGTTCCCAGATGCCATGATTTATAGTAACTACTTCACAGAATATCATTCATATCCTTCCTTAAAGGATGCACATGCACTTTCACGCACACATGGTGGCCTCAGGTGCTCAGCTGTGCCAGAGCCACTCCTGAATGACACCCAGCATTGAAGAAAATGATTAGTCTACACTTCCCCCATCCTTGTTGTCAGGACTGTCAGTTACTCTTCCACCCTTAGTACTTAATGTGAGCTTCCCAGGGAGGTCCCCCCACCCAGCTGCTATGTAGACGGTCTTGTGAAACGTAACACTCAGTTCATTAGCCTAGTTCTCCATCCGTGTGTGTGTGTGTGCGCGCGTGTGTGTGTGTGTGTGTGTTGACAGACAGAAAAGCAGATAAAATACACCACTGCAGTTTGTGGGTTGGCACACTCAATGTTGATAGTTTGCTGTCACATTCCATTTCATACATTATCAGATACTTGTGCTATTCACATCTCTATTAATTCTGTACTTTTACATCCAGTTGGTGAAAATTAGAGGCATATCTGGGCTGAGACAAGCATGATTTTATTCATTTACTTGCACATTGATATTGCTCTGCTGGTCTCAGAGCACCAATGAGGAAATTTAAGGACAGAGAACATAAGTCCGATTGCTGCCAACTATAACCGACATTCACAATGGCACAGTCGATTTCACCAGGGACAGCTTTTGTCAAAGTCTGTTTCCAACAGCACGGCAGTGTGTTTGCGTCTGTGACAACAGGAGGATGACATGAAACATCAACATTTGACCACTGCCAACAAAAATAGCACAACTGCAGTTGCAGTGACTGAATTCTGCGCACGTCTGGAGAAGGCATAACTCTCAAGGTATTTCATAAAGTAGACACATCTTTTAGTCTACTGAATCATCATTATGGATACAATTTTCCTACTTTTATTTTCTTGTGAAACTCAAATTAAAACAGTTACAAAAAAAGTTCACTTGCTCTGTGATTTAATTCAAAAAGATAAACATTCATATGAAAAGGTGTTAGCATGATTCTTCCCCATGATTGTGGTTCTGTGTAATGAACTAAGTTTGAGTAAATTACAGTTGAAACTAAACTTAAAATACAGATCATACGTAATGATCTGCATGTATAGATTTCTGTATTTCTAAATTTCCATAACCTGCCAGTCTTAATAATCAAAATTAAAACAGAAAAGCTTGAAATATATCACAAAATGAGTCACAGCCCTATTATTCAGGGATTAAAAGTAACTTACTTATTGTAGGTTTAAGATATAAAACCTATTGAGTTAGACTTAGACAGCGATTATGGCTGCCCTTTGTTATGAAGTTTTGTTTCCTTGGTTTCCATAGAGATGTGTTCCTGTTGATGATTCTGGACAGCATAAGTGCTGCAGAAATGAAACGTACTTCCTATTGAAATGAGTTGTACCAAATGTCATTAAAAGTGTGACAATACATGTCCACGAACATGATCAAATAGATTACTTTTGAGTGACTATTTCACGTTTTTGCTATGAGATCGGGATGGATCACAACATGTCATAATGCACCACTCGGTGTGCTTTTGATCACCAAAAGCTGACCTGACATAGCTGCTAACAGCAACTGATAAACTGAACTCACACAGAGCAGCAAGGCTTGTAAAGGTGCATGCATCACTGTTGTGTTTGCTCATCAGTCAGGCAAGAGGACCCAACAAGCACATTAGGTAAACACAGTCTAAGGTGGCCAGGTGAGATGATTCACCACAAGAAACAGTTGAATCAAAAAGCCTCAAAGTGATTTTAGTTAGACACTATTTGCAAATCTGTATAGTTACACAAATACCAATATATCTGTGCTTGTTAATACTACCCAATTATATCATAGCCACTGGATAAACATTCCCACTTGGGAAAGCATGTGCTTACAACACAGACTAATCACTTGCAAAGTGCCCCTTTAAAAAAAAAAAAAACCTTGTAATTTGAATGTCAGGGCCTGTTGATGCTCATCTGTATCCAGCCGACTCCCTGTCTGCACATTAATGCTGTCGACAAAATAACAGCATGGTACATCATGTAAGGCTTCTCCAGTGTTTACAGTGAAAACACGTCTGCTGATCACACCACAGCAGTAAGCCATCTCACAAGACAGCAGCGGCCCATTACAAGCACACACAGCCCCCCCCCCAAATGATTTAGAGCATTTTCATTCTCGGGAATGTAAGTCCTTTCTGATAAACATCCAACAGGGAATAAGCTTACCACCGTGGTGATTTGTGCTAATCTCTGTGTTGTGACCTATGATTTCATGACAAGTCTTAGAGCTGGGCAGTAAGAGGGAAGAAACGTTCTGAAGGATATTTGTACTTTACTCACATGTCTCTGCACTCAAATCAAAACTTAATGTACATGAAAGAGAGTTAAACGTTATCATGCACGGACCTTTGTGCCTAAAGACTCTGACAGGCTTACTTTCCAGCTCTGTACACATTGGCCAAAGTTCACAATAAAGATCTGCTTATTAAAATTAATTTGTGATTCATTTGTCCAAATAGTAAAGGTGGCCTTCTTGTAATCAATTTTCCAAAAATCTAAATAATATTAGCCAAAATTTCCATTTAGATTCTTAAACGTGGATATGTGAGTTGGTGTAAGTTTAGTTTTGGTCACACAGGTTCAGTAGTTAATTATGAGCACAGGTTAGAGTTCAGACATTAACCTTTATTTTCTTTAATAGATTATAACACCACTGTCCTGTCCAAAAAATAAGTTACACTATAAGAGATATTATAAAAACGTGGCCAAAACCACTAAGGAAATTGCCAAGGTCCTCTTTAGACCTACTTTTTCAAACTTTAGTGGGTTTATCTAGCCTATACAGCCCCCCCTTTCTTTTTCTTTTTTAATAAACTCCACAAACAGGTAGAGGCGACACAACAAAAAGCAATTTGCAAAACACATGCAAATAGTACCGGACTCTCACCTTGTCCGGGCGAGGTTTTTGGATACTCGCGTGCTCCAGAGTAAATAGCTGCATCAGTGAAAATTCAACAAAGACAGCTCGAGTAAATTCACCGCAGTCATGTCAACGACGGCTGTAGCACTGACCGGCCACACCGGTACGGAGGTCACAACCACCACCACCAACAACAACAACGCAGCCCAACCGGCGGTGTGGGTTCTCGGGCGGTTTAATGGTTTAGCTGTTAACGGTAAAGTTCTGTCTGAGGACAGTCCGCTTACCTCGTTACGGTGAACATTTTTTCTGGTAAGCGCTTCATGTGCTCGAAAAGGTATAGCGCAAGAAAAACATTCAGCGCAGACGGCAGGCAGAGAATTCAACCGACTGGTTGGTCCGGGCTGCTCATGAGGTCATCGATTTACTCGAGCAGGTAACGCGCATGCGCTCTATTATTCCAAACCTGTAGTCCACTGCTTCATGGAAGTTGTAGTGTAGAAAGATACGAGCGCTGTTCACCATTGCCTTTTAATTAGTAGCCTGAATATCGTTGTCATTTGAAGGTTGAGGTCAAAGCTAGGTTTTAAATGCTCTGGAGGTGTAGATCTTTTGTTGTTTTTACTTTACTTTTATTTATTTTCTATTTGATTTGTATTTTTGTGTTAGAAAAAAAAGAAAAAAAAATTAAATTAATTTAGACACAATGACCATGTTCCAGTTTATTAATTGTGAAGATTTCATCCTGTCTTTGAAAAATAGCCAATGGAACAATCAAGAAGAAAAATTAAGGTGCTCAAACTCTAAGCCTTAAATATTTTAAATAAATGGGTTTTTTCTTACAGTTGGGAAATTACTGCAGCAATTATATTAATATGTATTTTTTGTTTTTAGAAAACATCTCCCAGTTTAGCTACAGTTAACTGTCTAAACTCTCCATCAGCAGTTTCTTTATAATGTACTTCACACCACAATGAGATTATCTGTCCTGTATGACTTGTGCCTTTTTTCTCATACTTCTCACCCTCCTACTATTCCCAGCAGTCAGTTCCAAACTTTAGAAAAATCCAGAGCTGCCACGGTCACTCTGGCCTCAGAAAACCCTCCCTTCTCCATCTCATCACCTACAAACAGTGAACAAAGGCAAGCTTAGGACGCATTTCATCAAACTGGTGATCAAGCTGGGCCTCTACAGAAGCAGCTGTGTTGCTCAGCACGATATCTGGACTATAGCCAGGTCTCCATAGGAACTACAGGAGAAGGTTGCTGGTTTTTGTGACCTTATAAACCAGTCCGGCACCAGCTCACAGGCTGGATGGATTTAAGAAAGTTTGATCTGTTTTTAAGTAGCTCTCTCTGTGGGATAGTGTTGTCCTTTGCAGTGGATTTAAAACATGGCTATTAATTAGTTAATGCACACTTTCCTGTAAGCCTTTTCTAATAGAACCTGGCATAACAGTCCTTGTAACAGCTGTAAACTGAGTACTGTGTGATAGTAGTAACAGGGAAATAGTTTTATTAAGTTAATTTTAATTTCATGTAAATGAAAAACCCTTTAGTACTAGATTGGAGCTAGAAGACAAGTCATCTGAGATGGTTTATTGCCCTCCGGTGGAAACAAAGTTAAACTGCATAATGCAAGTCTCAGTTGATACACAGCATGAAGTTATTTTTTTGAGATGAGGATATCTCATTGGCTTTGCTTTGAAGGCACTGCAGACTCGATCTAGCACCACGCTGCTGCTAAGCAAACCTCTTCCTTGCCACTAATGAAACAACTGCTGTAGGCATCATGGAGTTGATTGACAACTGTCACATCTTATGCACGTGCACATCTGGAGTGTACTACTGCAGATGCCCGTTTTATTGCAATTCACAACTGAATTTTATAAGACAAACTGTTTTAAATTCTTATTAACCAAAGGCAATTAGTTAAGCATAATTCATCCATGGTGATATAGCAATTTTACAAAGAAAGACTACTTTCTATTCTCTCTGGATATGGTTTTTGAATTTTAACCTCCTAAGACCTGAACTCTTTCATGGAATGCATTTTCATTCATCTGAGAACAGAAAGGTGTTCGGAGAGATATTTCCATCTTTGTAAAATTACACAAGAACTAAAATAAAATTTCCCATCAGCAGCATTTTAAACCCTGAGATTTAGGGTATTGTCACATATAATCCTGTTTAAAAGAACCTAACTCAGTGGGGGGTTTCTAATGAAAAGACTGAATATAGATTATTAATACAGTTTATTAAAATCAGTTCAAACTCCACTTCCTCAAGAAGGGTAAACAAAGCAAGATGGTTTGGCAGATTGTTTTCATATTTCATATAGACCTTGGAGGCTAGATTAAACTTTTAATGAAAGCTGTCAATAAAAACCCACCCTATGCTATGAATCTTTTATAACTAAATATGAGAAGTTGATTCTGGCCTGGCTCATTATTTTTGTTATATCAGATCTTTAAAGGGACATGTTATGCTTTTTTTCTTAAAAATACCGTTACAATTGTGGATGCTCACAATAGACATAACCTGACCTCATTATTTGACACGTTGGCTATGTGCAGGTTATGTTCCCCCAACAGTTCCCACCAACAGCTGAACCCTCACACCCCAGTGTTTCCAATCAATCAATAATAATAATAATAATAATAATAAAAAAAGGACCAGTTCTGAATTTTATCTTAACAAAGCTAAACACAAAAGAAGCTTCAGTAAAACTATTATTTCCTCTTCCAAAATCATTCCAAGTCACGTTAGGTTCCCTTTATATTGCACACATAGTTGCCAATATCTGACCATCCGTAGCTCCACAGTTTGAGAACCAACAGCTAAAAGAGTAGAATGATATATAGATATAGATGTAACTTTGGTTCACACAGAATGACGCACACCAGCTCACAGGGGTTATTGTTCAAAGGCTCACTTATAATTTATTAATGTTCTCGCCACACATCCGCAACAATCCTGCATCCACATTCTGAACAGATGACACTAACGGAAGAAAAATAAATAAAGAAATCACATCTTGCAACGATGTTTGTGAAATGCAATTCATGGCAATGTGCGAACTGTCAAATCTATATTCATCTTTTCTTGAATACACTGGAATTTCACTGGCCTGTCTGACAAAAATACTCAGGATTTACAGCATAGTCTCGAAGGACTCTAAAGTCTGAGAACTAATAATCCTTTCTGATAGCAGCAAATCAATTGATTATCTCACTCAACAATTCTGCAAGATCACAGGGAGTAATAGATTTAAAGTTGATGCATTTTCATCTTTGGTGGTTAGGCCTTCATTAAAGTACATATTTTCTGCATTAGTGTTTTAGTCACAGGGATCAAATTAGCCTTAAAAAAATACTTCATGTCCAATAACTCTTATTACATTACATTAACAAATAAAATAAAATGGAAAAAAAAAATCAGCGACTTCTCCCAACCTTAAAGATGAACTTCCAGTTATCAATATAGTGTCGTGTAAACCATTGCCACCACAGACCTCAGTAGGGAGATGGCTAAACAAGTGTGAACACTGCAAGAAATACTGAGACAAGGATTAGTGTTTGATTCTTCAAATTGATGTCAGTTACAGAGCTGGCACTGAAACGGGATCAAATCCAAGTCGGGACAATATCAGAGCGACAGGCTGAAGAGAGGTGGGGGTGGGGTAGGGCTGTGGGTGGGATGAAGTCATTTAATAAACATCGGAGTGCTTGTGTTTCATTGTGTTTGTGTGTGCAGCTTGTAAGCATATGTGTCACGAGTTCTGTGCCCAGAAGGAAAGAAAGAAAGAAAAAAAAAAAAAAAAGGATTTTTGTGAGAAGCACAAGGCTCAGGGGGGAGGTTATGGCCACAGGGAGAAGAGAGAGCACCAGGCTCTTTTGTTGTTCTCTGCTCTTGGTCGTGTCAGTAGTCCAGCTGTTAGCCACAGGTCAGTGGAGTGAGACACTATGCCAGGGAGCGCTGACGAGGTTTGATTCTAGGATAGAGCTGCAAAGCAAACAACAGGAGAAATGATTTATTATTATTATTAGTCACTGAAATCTTTGATGAATTCTTGTTTTGCAATGGTACATGTAAGTGGCATCTAACTAAAAAGTCAAAGAGTCAATCAGCTCGAGGGTAAATTTTCATTTTTGCTTAAACTTAAATTTGGATAACAAAGCTGAAATTTGATTGAAAAAAAAAATTGAAATGGGGGTGGGAGGAGTGACGTTTACCCCCAGCAGGTTGCGGGGAACATAGCCCTCATTGTCCTCGAGTCGTGCCCACCACCACTCCGTTTCGCTGTCGTCTTGTCGTCGCAGGATGGTGATGGCGTCCCCCTCACTGAACGACAGCTCGTCCGGATTTTGGGCTTCATAATTCCACAGAGCGTACACCGTCCCCTTGTTCATTACGCCCAGCTTCTCCTGAACACCTGCATGTAAGAGAAGCCAAACAAACAGTTAGTATAATTTACAGTTCAGGATACAATCAGGATATTTAAGTATAATCTTACATTTGCTACATTATTTTTATTACAGCCTCAGCGATTGGACTCAAAGGATTGGAAGTCTTTCTAGAATTTGTACACACCAATTGGTGTGATGTTTCTCACCGTATAGAAACTGGGAACACTGGAGGTAGCCCTCTTCCATTTCCTCGCATTTATCCGCAGCAGTCTCCACATCGCTAATGGTGCTAGCAAAGATGGCGGCCCCTGACTCGACCAACAACTTACAAAGATGAACACTGTTGCAGGAAGCTGCACAGTGAAGAGGAGTCCTGTTGTAGCACACACAAACACGAAATATGGATACAACAGGTCACGTAAACCTTTGCATTTTGCGTCATCATCCAGTTTTCCTGCGTATGAGGACTCACCATCCATCACTGTCAGCAGCATTGACGTTCACTCCAAAATCCAGCAGGAACTTGACTATGTGGTGATGTCCCGCGCACACTGCGTTGTGCAGGGGTGTGATGCCTTCGTCATTGGCAGTGCTGGGATTTTCCACCTGGAAAAAGGAAGGACCGGAACAAAAAAAGATGAGTGCTTAAACTACATTCACATATAAAACAAAGTCTATAAATAGAATCAGAACACACCTCATAGATGATCCTCTGGACCAGGTCAAATTCTCCCTCCAACGAGGCGTCCAGCAGGAGAGCCAGAGGGTTAAACTTCACTCTGAAGCCATGACCAATGCGGTCAGAGTTTGGTTTTTTTAGGTTTGTTCGCTTCTCCTGTAATAATAGAGAGGAGGGATGAGCCTTTGAAGCACTTTTATTTCTTTGAATAAAAGTCTGTGTATGTGTGTCTCTCACCAGTGGTTGTGAGACCCCTGTGCCACTCTCCTCTGGAGTGGTGACCTCCGGCACAGGGCTGGGCAGCGCCGCTTCTGAGCCTCCCACGTTGTTGTTGCTGTTGTCTTCTGATCCCTCGGCTTCAGCAGGATCCATGTGCCCTCCTTTTGGTGAGGCCACTGGCTCATTGTCATTAGCATCAGTAGTGGCAGGGGGAGCGTCAGAGCCCGGCTCCTCTTCGCCTGGTGTTGGCGCTAGCGGAGTTTCTGAGAGGAGATTCCCATTGTCTGTATCAGCCAGAGGGTCACCTCCTAGGTATCCAGGAGGATTACTTGGTTGATAAAATGGTGTTCCATTACCTGCACCACTCCCACCTCCAGATCCACCAACTCCATTTCCCTCTATGCCTCCTGCAAGAGTGTTGAATCTCTGGTAGAGCAGTTTCTGGATGTTGGGTCCGCTGGGACCCTCTGGTTCTGTGATGGAGCTGCGCTTCTTCAGTGGTCTTGGAGCGTTGGCCAGCTTTTTACGGAGCACTTCGAGGTCAGCGTCGCTTTGGTAGCGCAGCGGGGAATGTACCATTGGCGTCAGCTTGGTTGGGCTGAGTGGCCGTGGTATGTTCTCCACACTGGGAGGAGGTGCTGACGGCTCGAGGTGCTGGAAGCTCTCATGATCGTCATATTCTCCGTCTAATGTGTCCTCACCACTGGGTTGGCCTTGGAGCAATGGGAAGGCCCCTCCTGACTGACCAAAAGACAGAGGCGAGGGAGGCGTCGAGCTGGAGGGGAGAACAGGCTTCCCGTATACTAAGAGAGAGCAGACATGGTAGAGTTAAAGTTGAGGGCATTGATGCCATCATTACTTTCATTACTAATTCACTTTTTCATTTTGCTTATAATAAACAAGAGTTGGCAGTCTGAAATGCCAAAGTTAAAATTGTCTATCATATGTCCTCAAAGCTTGCGTCGCCCCTAAAATTCCTTTTATTTTTTCACACTTGAAAACTTAAAAGAATTTGATTTATATGATATAAGTATATCATCACATTTCAGACTGCAACTAACTAAATATTCTCAATTTCTGGGCAAAAGATTCATAGAAAACTGTCCCAAAATCTCAGTTCTTACCTGCTTTAATAGCAGGCTTTAGTGGCTGGCTCTTTGGCGCCAACTGCTGGAGGTACATGTGATAGATGGAGCTAGAGTTCACGGTAGGTGGGCCCTTTCGGGGAGACTGAGGCCGTGATCCTCTGTCTGGGATGAAGGGACGCACTGCCACAGCTGGCGGAGGATCCAGTCGTTCACTCATTCCAGAAGGAAAGAGCGGTGCATTAGGCTGGAAGGTGGGGCTTGGTGGCACTGAAATACGCTGCTGGATCTGCTGGGAGGACGAGCCTGTGGCGGGGGGCACACGGGGCCAAGCGGGAGCTGGTGGGTTTGGGAGTGGGCGAGGTGGGGGAGGTGCATCTTTACGGCGCTCCAAGGAGCTGGCTGAGTTTGCGGAGGTGAGGTGGGATCCGTATGGTGGTGGCTGCGGCTTGTTGATGGCTGGGGAGGACACAGCCATTTTGGAGTCTAGCACCTGTGAAGAAGCATACAGGCATTTATCATTAAAACAGCTGTTATATGCAGAAAAAATTGAAAGATTCACTCCTTCCCACTGAATAAAAATCCATCTTCAGCAGCCAATTTACCATATGTGCAACTGGTATCATACAGGCCTAGGAGGTTGCCGTGGTTACCCATAATTTGCATGAAACATGCCGACCTGTCTCAAAAATTAGCCATTTTGCTCTCCAAGCTGTATAGAAACTCAGTAAAGTGCAATGCAGATGAAAAGCAGAGAGCATTCACTTTCAAAGTGAAGGTTGTGCCTTATAACTGAAGCTAACATGTTTCAAAAAATGTTTTTTTATTTTAAAGACAAATGCTCTCCATTTTCGGTTCCATTTGCTTTCAATGAAAGGAGTTTAGGAGGACGTACCTTTTCTGCACTTGGAGCACCGGGGGAGCCTGAGGGAGCACTTTTGCCCTGGGTATCAGTCCCTGAGTCTCTTCTCTCAGGAGGTTTTAGAGTTGCACTGGGCTTGCCTAGAGTAGGCCAACCAGTTTCATTAGCTATGGCATAAACAGGACACAGTTAGTGGAGAGCAAAAGAAAGAAAAGATCACACAAGTGACTTGAAAAAGCATGTCCATCAGCACTAGTCTTAAACGGCAGCTTTTTCTTATGACTAAGTGCACTGTGTGGAATATTAGTGATGACATTTCCAGACCACTAGTAAATATAATGTTGTAAACACATAAAACAACTATACTGTTTTGACCGGTATCAACTGGAGGTCAGGATTTTTTTTTTTTAGATGCCCATCCTATTAACCAGACACAATAAAGAAACCAAGAGCTCGCTTTATGTTACATTTATGTCCATCACTGATAACAAATAGACATCGATCCAAGGAGAAGATCTTTCCCCATGAGCTCCCCCACTCTCACACATCAGAAGGGAGATTTTCTTTATTTCTTTTAAAAGTACAAACTGCATCAAATTAAATGTTTCAAGAGGCGCTGCTGATCAATAGGATCAAAATCCCGAGCCTTCACGTTAGGTAGAGGAAGGAATTTATGCATATTAGTATGTTGCTGATTTTAGTCACGTAGTGTTTAACTTAGTAACTATTATTGGTAACTACAATGAAAGTTAAGATAATCTGGCTAATAACAGATAATAATAACTGCAGAAAATGTGAAACTAAAAAGAAAATATGCAAAATTAAAAATAAAAACAATTAAAAAAATAGTAATTTCAAACAGAAAGGACAGCGTGAAAGGAAAGAAAAAGATGACAAAAAACAACAGAAATAAGTGCTGCACACACAAATTATAATAACCGTCACAATCTGTCACACAGCAATAATGCTGGTGAGTGATGTGTTAAAGATGTACATAAGTGCTATCATATATTAGTAGACCAGAGATTTTGACTTGTTATAGTAGGAAAGAACAGGTAGAAGAAACTTTGTCAAAAATCATTCCATCAGCTGTGATTGTAATCCACGAGTGTGTAAACATGCATAACGATAAAGCCATTGAACTGGCACACCTAAAACAAATGCACTACTTGTAATGTTATAAATCACAGCTGTGCTTTTCCTGCTATAAAAAACCAAAATGTTTTACAATGAAAGAAAAGTCTAAACAGGTACAATAAGGCAACACTATCCAGAGTCTAAAAGGGAAAATCTGGGTCTGGTTCTTCTCAGATTATCAGGCGTGACACTTAAAGAGTGAATCCTATGATATTTTAACATGCACAAGTTAAATTCCTCGTGCATGTAAAGCGTTTGACAGCTAAAAGTGATTCTCACAGCTTAGCTGTTAGAGTTTGGTGCGAAGGTTAAGGTGGCCGCAGGCCTGGGAATGAGGTGAAGTTAGAACAAAGCCACGATGTTATGGACTGCTTTACATGTTAAACTGACGAAGCACTCAACTCAGCGAACCTTCTCAGAAGTGTACGAGAACACACAGGACCAGCAGCGCTTTGCCATCAGTCATGTGAGGCATGATATCAGCTACAATCAACAACACCAACTTCGTGCAGCTTATGCTTTTAAACAGCACCCCAGTACTTTCAAGTCACTGGCCAAATCCACAGAGGAATCTTAATGACCAGTCAGTGATTTATGGATTCAGCCTGAGACAGTTGTAGCAATTTACCCATCACAGCAGTGAGTGATTAGAGTGTGGGTGGCTCATGGTGTTACTGGGGAGAGTTCTTAAATACTCAATTAGTCCACGCAATAAGAAACTCGATTAGATGGAATAAAAATTGTATGATGGATTACATTGTTGTAATATGGAGGGAGAAAAAATGAAATCTGGGGCATGCTGTGGATCCTGTGCTACAATCAAGACAAGGTTCTGCAGGTGCCATCCTTTTGCTTATGCAGCGCTGTGCACTCACGGGACGTGCCGTCAGAGCCAGTGGAGGCTCCAGGGCCCGGGTGTGATTCTGGAAGGGACGGGGGAACCGGGTCCACAACGATGTCTAAATCAGACACTTTCCAAGGGCCGGGAGGCTTTCGCACACCGTCTGCCCCAAGAAGAGTCATCCCCCACCCAACCCCCACACCCAGTGAGACAGACATCACAAAGACAAGACAGGATAGACATGAAAGAGAGACGGAGAGACAAGGAAGGGAAATACAGGTTACACAACACAGGAGAAGAGTGAGGTTAGAGAGGAAGGGAGGAAAGAAAAGCAATCACAGAAATCAAGCCCAGGTGGAGAATCAACTGAGATGTCAGGTAGGAAGGAATCAGTTCAGGCAGAGGAAGGAACTTCAGCAGCATGCAGAAAGTGTGTAGCTGGAAATGCTGGATTTATGATCTATCTGAACAGAACCCTGGATGATTGGAGGTTTCTGATACTGTCCAAAGTCTGAAATCAGTGATCTCACTTTCAGACATTCATGGCTTCGTTGACCAGCTGGCTCTACAACAGCGGTCCCCAACCTTTTCTGTGCCACGGACCGGTTTATGCCCGACAATATTTTCACGGCCCGGCTCTTAAGGTGTCGTGGATAAATACAACAAAATAAAACCAGTACCGGTACCAAAAGAGAAGATTTATTCATAACACATGGGAAAAAACCCAGGGAAACTAAGTTGACAATAAAAACGATTAAAAAAAAAAAAAATGCTAAAAACCAATAAAAACCCTGAAAAGCATTAATTTCACACCCGAGCCTCAACTCTCGAGGCCCAGTACCGAATGTCTCATGGACCAGTACCGGTCCGCACTCCAGGGGTTGGGGACCGCTGTTCTATAGGACCTGCACTCTCAGACTACATGTACTAAACTTTTCAGTGTTTTTTTAAACATTTCTGCATTTTGTAAAATAAAAAATTTAAAAAATAGAAAATCTCCATGTGTAAAATGTTTGGGTTTAAACAAACCTGATTTAGTGCGGCCATGGTTAGCTTGGTTATTAACACCCAGAGTCTGTGGCTTCAGTGGATCTGGTGGTATGGTGTAGCCACCTTCCTGTCGAGCCGGTACTGGAACCTGGATATATGGCCCGACAGCAGCAACACGACCCAGAGTGCCGGGAGCTGGCTGGGGAGATGGAGGCCCATTGGCTCTATTCAGCTATAATAACAGAGAATGAGAAATGTTTGAGATGTCAAAACAGCTGAAAAGCGAAAACTGTATAAAACTTTCACTACTCCAAGGGCTTTACAGCTCCTCTAAGAAGACAAATGAAAACGTTTCTTTGAGTATCTATAAAAACTTTAAAAACAGCATTTAAATGTTTCATTTTAAATAAAAAAAAACAAAAAACCCTGCAGTGTATAAGCTGATGTCTTACAGAGAGATAGAGGGGAAAAAAACAAAACAATAAAACTTTCAGAACTTTCCCGCCCCCAAAAATATGTAAACAGGAGATGTTAAGGGCTCCTAGTCTTACAGGGAGGTTCTCTTTTTGACGTGCCTCAGCTTTTTTCTTGTAGAGACGCTCCCTCAGCTCACTGATGCGCTTGTCCATAAGCGTCACTTCCATATTGCGCTTGTTCAGAAGCTCCTTCTGTTGCTGCAGCTTGCTGTTTTGCTCCTGATTCAACTTGTTTCGAATCTGATGATGAGTGAAGACATAAACAAATGCATAGAAAGACTGGACCAAGATAATCGGCTATCACTGTAAACGTAGCGGACCTTGTAAGAGTATGCACGACATGATGCACTAATTTTAACTCTGCATTACCTGAAGCTCCTGGTACAGTTTGCGGAGCTCCAGCGCTGCAGCACCGGTTACTTGGCCACCCAGGGACGCCTGTATGCCATTCAGCTTTCCTCTCCGCAGGTCCTCTAGCTGCAGGCTAAGCTGCTCCACCCTCAACACAGCTGCCTGCAACTCCGCCTGCTTCTCCTGGAACAGGCTGCTAACCTGCTCGATCTCAGCCGCTGCATTTAGGAGGGGGGGGAAAAAAAGGAAAAGGATCTGGATCAGCACCAACAGACAGCTTCTTTGTTTTGGGGGGAAAAAATACTCCAAACCATTCATCAAAAATCAAATGCTATTCTTTTATTAAAGAAACGAAAAGATCCTCAAGACCAAGACGTTTCAGAACTCTTATTCGTCTAAAGTCAAGAGTTCTGAATATAAAGTATGCACTGATATGAGATATAAATCTTCTTTCAGTGTCTGATAGACTGTGAAATAGCTCGAGCCGAGCGCAGACAACCTTTCTGTGAAACAGTTATCTATCTGATACTCAAATATAATCGTCTCTAAAGAGTGGTGGTAAAGTTATGCACATATTTTAAGTATACGTACACAGGTTGCCATTGATGACCTTGCTGTAGTCCACCTGGCCTCTCATTGCGCGAATCTTCTTTAGCTTGGCCTCCTGGCTCTCTACACGTTCCTTCAGCCTCTGCAGCTTCTCGCTCTCTGAAACGCTTTGCTGCTGACGTCGCTCCTGCTGCTTCAGGTAACGCAGACGTTGCTCCTTTGGAAAGCAAAGCAAAGAGTGATTGAGTCACAGGGGAAACCTTCATAAAATGGTGGTTTTAAACTGTACAATTTGTATATCTTTATAGGTTAAAACATAAAATCCCAACACACGAATCAAAAAAAATCAGCAGGGCACCACCCAAAGCTTAAAGGAAATCTAAAACTAGGCTAAATCGTTCTACTGAGTACATTAAGTGAATTTCTGTGCCGTGTCAAGACGGTCTGAAGGCTGAAGAAAGGGTCAGATGACTTCATCTCCGCCCAACTGAGAATTGCTCCAGTTAAAGTCCTAAAATAGGAAATGACAGGGCCAGGTTTCCAAATGACTGCAGGGCTTCAAGTGGGCCTACTTTTCAGACACCACAACAAAGGCAATAAATAGTCTTTCTATCAGTGAGTCTACAGCGGGCTTTATTTTGCATGACTGATCAGCATACCACAAGCACGGTGGTCAGAGTGAGTTAGTGCAATGAAAAGTCACAGAGTGACAAGGTAGGCTGTTTGTGCGACGTTCAGCTCCTCCTCCTCCATTGAAGGAGAAATCCTGATAATAGACAGTAGGAGGGTAGCCACCATTGGTTTGTGAGGTCCTTTTCCAAAGCCTTGATTTTTAGCAGCATATTTAGAAGCACACTGCTTTTGGAGTATAAAGTGACTCTATAGTGCTTTGTTCATTAGCATAGATGCACAGACGCAGATACTTGGCATTGATTAGCCAATTTTCTTTTAAATAATCCTTAGAAATAGTTCTCCAGGCTTGTTGAGGAACATTAGAATCTCTTCGTTGGATGTTGGCTGCCTTTTGTTCTGTTCTGTCCCACACTGCTTCAATAATGTTGAGGTCCTGGGAGACCAATCCATGGAAAATTAAATGAAATAATGACAAATTAAAATTTGGATTCATCATTCCATAAGACCCGTTGCCTCTCACTTTCAGTCCTGTTTTTTTTTTTGTAATTTGGCAATTTCTCTTTTCCTTCCTTAACAGTGGCTTCTTGAAGGCCACCAAGCACAGCACTATGGACTGAAAGCACTGTGAACTAAGACCATTTCTGATTAGGCTTCAGTGAATCATGATTGATAAACCGAGGATCCAGTTGCATTTCTCGGGTCTTGTGCCAGGTCTTTGCTGGATTCTTTTCCTCATCAAGCATGACTTGATGCAGTACTGTTCATCTGCATGTAGATCGTGTTTTAGGCCTGCCACTTCCTTTGTCCTCCACTTGTCCAGTTTCTTCAAAGAAAGCACACTGGACACTGAACAGGATATATAAAATTTTCTTCTAATAGTTCTTTGGGAATCATGTTTCTGCAAAAGTGCTTTTTTATCATGTCAAATTGTGTAATATTTGGCATTTTTGATGGATTTACCTAAAGAAACTGGAGCAAATTTGTTTTTGTAGGCTGTTAGTAACCGAGTGCCTAAAGATACAATTTAAAATTGGTTCTTTCCTAAGTTGTCAGCCCTGGCTCATCCCTTGAACTACAGTGGGGCAAAAAAGTATTTAGTCAGCCACCGATTGTGCAAGTTCCCCCACCTAAAATGATGACAGAGGTCAGTAATTTGCACCAGAGGTACACTTCAACTGTGAGAGACAGAATGTGAAAAAAAAAAAAAAATCCATGAATCCACATGGTAGGATTTGTAAAGAATTTATTCGTAAATCAGGGTGGAAAATAAGTATTTGGTCAATAACAAAAATACAACTCAATACTTTGTAACATAACCTTTGTTGGCAATAACAGAGGTCAAACGTTTACTATAGGTCTTTACCAGGTTTGCACACACAGTAGCTGGTATTTTGGCCCATTCCTCCATGCAGATCTTCTCGAGAGCAGTGATGTTTTGGGGCTGTCGCCGAGCAACACGGACTTTCAACTCCTGCCACAGATTTTCTATGGGGTTGAGGTCTGGAGACTGGCTAGGCCACTCCAGGACTTTCAAATGCTTCTTACGGAGCCACTCCTTTGTTGCCCGGGCGATGTGTTTTGGATCATTGTCATGTTGGAAGACCCAGCCTCGTTTCATCTTCAAAGTTCTCACTGACGGAAGGAGGTTTTGGCTCAAAATCTCACGATACATGGCCCCATTCATTCTGTCCTTAACACGGATCAGTCGTCCTGTCCCCTTGGCAGAAAAACAGCCCCATAGCATGATGTTTCCACCCCCATGCTTCACAGTAGGTATGGTGTTCTTGGGATGCAACTCTGTATTCTTCTTCCTCCAAACACGACGAGTTGAGTTTATACCAAAAAGTTCTACTTTGGTTTCATCTGACCACATGACATTCTCCCAATCCTCTGCTGTATCATCCATGTGCTCTCTGGCAAACTTCAGACGGGCCTGGACATGCACTGGCTTCAGCAGCGGAACACGTCTGGCACTGCGGGATTTGATTCCCTGCCGTTGTAGTGTGTTACTGATGGTGACCTTTGTTACTTTGGTCCCAGCTCTCTGCAGGTCATTCACCAGGTCCCCCCGTGTGGTTCTGGGATCTTTGCTCACCGTTCTCATGATCATTTTGACCCCACGGGATGAGATCTTGCGTGGAGCCCCAGATCGAGGGAGATTATCAGTGGTCTTGTATGTCTTCCATTTTCTGATGATTGCTCCCACAGTTGATTTTTTCACACCAAGCTGCTTGCCTATTGTAGATTCACTCTTCCCAGTCTGGTGCAGGTCTACAATACTTTTCCTGGTGTCCTTCGAAAGCTCTTTGGTCTTGGCCATGGCGGAGTTTGGAGTCTGACTGTTTGAAGCTGTGGACAGGTGTCTTTTATACAGATGATGAGTTCAAACAGGTGCCATTCATACAGGTAACGAGTGGGGGACAGAAAAGCTTCTTACAGAAGACGTTACAGGTCTGTGAGAGCCAGAGATTTATACTTACTTATTTTCCACCCTAATTTACGAATAAATTCTTTACAAATCCTACCATGTGGATTCATGGATTTTTTTTTTCACATTCTGTCTCTCACAGTTGAAGTGTACCTCTGGTGCAAATTACTGACCTCTGTCATCATTTTAAGTGGGGGAACTTGCACAATCGGTGGCTGACTAAATACTTTTTTGCCCCACTGTAGGTGGCTTTTTATGTTTAAATGATTCACAAGTTGGTGTTAAGTGGTTCAAACAAAACAAACATTGTGAAAATGGTCAGGTACAGGAATGGACAAAACATTGAAAGCCCTTCAGAAAGCCTAGAACACTAATGTGCAAGACCACTTTCTAATTATAAATATTAAGAAATAATGGGCAACTTGAGACTTGCACAGTACTGTAATTTGTCAAATAGCTGGACTATAAAATAAATGCCAAATTACCAACACCTCACAAACGGGTACTGACATGGGCCTCTTAACTTGTGTTTGTTATACTGGTATCTTTTTAATGACAATGTCACAACATTATATGGCTCGCATTGTGGTTAATTACAGGCCTAGCTAACTGCCTCTGTGTGATGCACCCATATAATGTATGGTTACAGCTTACTATCCAAGCTTTCTTGCATTAGCTAATAACTTGACTCCACCCTACGGACTTTCAGCTAAGCACTTGACCTGCTTGTCTGAAAGTCAAGCAGGTCTTTATTGATAATTATTCACAAGGATGCTTTTCACAACTCCAGATAAAATCCTGATGATGTGGAGCTGCAGCTGGTTAGTGAATAGCGCTAATTCCTGCAAAGACTTGAGTATCATTTCTGACCGACTGGACAATCCTGGCACCGTGACTCACACTGCATCCAATCTCATTCGTTACATAATGGTTTGCCCCCATTTCAGGTCACGACAGACTCTTTGGATGAGACGAGTGCAACAACATTCCACTTTCTCTCCGACAGAGCGGTCCAAGGCTGCTTTGTGTCCTGAACTTGATTGAACTAATGCCCAGGCTGCGTCTGTGGCATCGGACTAAATGACACACCATCAGGCCAAACCCTGGCCAAGGCTATGATTTGTCAGGTCTGCTATGTTACTCAGTTAAGTTACTGCAACAATTTTTCAGTAACACATCCCAGCATAAGAACATTTACCGACTTTACTGAAACACAAACATAATATGAACTGCAAAAAGACGAGAAACATGGACTCACTTGTGCTTCCAATTAACACATTTTGTTAGCATAAAACAAACTTTGCATAAAAGACCATGACTGTATTTGGAGGAAGGATTCGTGGTAAGAGAATGAAGCTGCTGATACCTTTGCAACAAGCATCTGCTGCTGAGCCTCGATTTGCTGCTGCTGCCGTGTGGCCATCTCCTGCAGCTCCGACAGCGTGAGCTCCACACGCTGGCTGCCCACCTACACACCAACACAGGAACTGGTCAATACACTGAAATCTTCCCAACTACTCTTGATGTTGAACCACTGAGACTGATGATTAATAATGAGTTTAATGAAGGTTTTCCCTTATAAAAACTCACATATGACAATATTTTAAATCAGGAAAAAAGGCTAATTTGACAAGAAAAATATGACTTATAATTCCTGTACTAAAAGGTGACTGATTCAGACTCAAAATTACATTACATTATTCTCGACTCTCAGCCAAAACATTAACATTTAACAGCAGAGTTGTTCAACATCTCTAAGAAATACCTTTGTGCTTTTTTACACCAATATTCAGGTAAATGTTTGATAGCACTCTGCTATGATAACACAAAGTTCAAGTCAATAAATGCAGAATAATACGGGCCTGCAACATTACATAAGCCAAAAATATTATATAAGAAAAAGAAGCTGAAAAACTAAGCACAGAGAAATAGGTTACGAAGAGAAAGAGAGAAAAAAAAGCCATTTGCAGAAATGATTTTAAAAGATGTCTGGATTCAGTAGCCAGAGGGTAAAACTGCAGTAGACTGCACAGTACTGAGAGCTGGGGACTCTTTCTCCAAAACAGCATCATTATGGGACCTTAATTATGATGGAGAATCAGTTAGTGGGCAGTAGGCCCGAGCCTCTGAGGGGCAACATGTCATTTGGTGTTTATACACACAGCATAAGCTTCGTATCGTATGAAGGCATTACTGGAGTAAAAGAGTGGAGCTGTGACCAGACACGAGGCTGCCACGTTACTCAAGCACACAAAATTACCAGAAGTCGGTTTTGTTACAGCAAAACAAAAACATGAATCAGTTTATTACATTTAGCTCTGGTTGTCCAGAACAAAGAGTTCCAGAGGTTTAGCTAGAGGAAGCTGTGTTTCCATACATAAAATAACCTGTTGTTGATGGCCAGTAACACTGGAGAGCTTTACTCTTTGATGACTAGGTGGACTGTAAATGTGCACAAGCTCTTATTTTGCTGTTATATTAATACACTGATCATGTTCATCGTTAAACAGAGCTCGGTAACTGACGTCACTGTGGCATCACTGCACAATGAATTGTTTGGCAGACAAACAAACAACTTCATTCTTTGCTACTTCATTGCATTACAAAGTTTAAAAGAAAATGAAGTGTACGAAACTGAAGCTCTAAGGGGAAAAAGTGAAATCCAATCAGCGTCATTGCAGATCTTTACAATGCGCCAAAAAAACGAAAAGATTAGAGACCACAATGCCTCACGTACCCCTCGCATCCCCCAATATGTTTACCCATCTTTTTTTTAAAAATCATTTTTATCATTTTAATTCCCACAAAGCACAAGTTCAGTTTAGCAGTGGCAAATTTGGAAATGTTAAATTTATATTTAAGATGAATATGAATGAAGAACATCAATTAACTGTGTTTGCCCTACTCTTTTCAGCCGGAGGCAAAATTGTAGATCTCAGTCGTTTACTTTCCTTTAGATGTGTATGTTTATAAATTTGAAACTGCTCTAACTTAGTGTCCAATAGTTAATAATCAAATTCCTTAACAAATAAATAAATACATACAACTTTGCCCTCTGTTTAGTAACTCAGACTTCTGTTTACTACCACCACAAGTCTGTAAGCTCAGAGCTGAAAACCTTCTTGAAACTTCGAGTCAGCTGTCAGCCCAAAGCTTTGTAATGAGCGGCGACACAAGCCGGTACTATTGATCATTTTTAATGACTGATCAGCCTGTGTCTTTCCATTACATTTTACATGCATAGCACAATCGAATGAGCTGAAGTCTGCAATTCACTTGTGTGTTTGTGTTGTTTTCTTATTGCTCATGTTTGTTGTCAGTGTTTGTCACTCTCAAACAATCGCCGTCACATAAGATGCAAAAGAGCAATGTGGTGTGTTAAGTTTTTTTTTTTTTTAAATATAAAAGTAACAAATCATAGCTCGCTATTCAACCAAGTGTTACAGCTGTAAAAGATAAGTGGAAGAGAGCCCTGCACAACCAAACGCTACTGCAGCCAAACCCGAGACACAGATCCATGCAGCAAACTGTCGACTACTGACGGAGAGCCTGAACAGAAATTTAAATGAGAGGTAAAAAAAAAAAGAAAAGAAAAAAGGTTTCACCTCCAAGAAGAGTTTTCATGAAGTTGAAATTTCGGCACCCATGTGTTCTTCAAGAGCTCACAGAATAAAGGCAGGCTGGCTTTTCCCTACAGAGTTTTGGATTTCTAGATTCAAAACACTGACGACTACCTTTAAACAGAATACTGAGCGAACACGCTCCACCAAACTACAAGCGATATTGAAATGCTCCCAGCCTTTGCCTTTGGAAAGAGCACTGAGAGGGAGGAGACGATGCAGGAAATGTCATGGTGCCTTTTTTCCTTCAACAACAGACTGAAAAATGTAGAATCCTGGCTCGAGTAGAGCTTAGTAAGAGGCATATCGTGTGTCAAGTGCATGGATGCTGGATCCAACACATATTTAAAGTAGTGGGGAGGACAATAATACCAACAACAATACCTGTAACTACTGCTCTGTTTGGTTAGAGGAGACGTGAAAAAACATGCGTCTTGCTGGGAGTAAATTCAACTTTTACTTTACTCAAA
The DNA here is from genome assembly GCF_057382095.1 of Aulonocara sp. 'chitande type north' Nkhata Bay. Lineage (NCBI taxonomy): Eukaryota > Metazoa > Chordata > Actinopteri > Cichliformes > Cichlidae > Aulonocara > Aulonocara sp. 'chitande type north' Nkhata Bay. Next base: position 10,259,482 of record NC_141358.1, read on the forward strand.
GAATGCAACAGTAGTGCACCCACATAGACAATCTTTTACTCCTTGGCATTTGTTAAGACTTTTAGTTATAAGGATGTCTAGAAAGCCTCATAAAGGCTGGAAGGGCAGCATGATGACTCAATCGAGATAGAGATGGGCAGAGTGGGGGAAGCCACTGGCACATGAACACGGCCATGCTCAAATGCACTCAAGCAACACTGCATCAGTGACAGTTCCTCTGAGGGAGAAATCGACTCTCTCGTGTGGCGAAGAGAGAGAAACGCCCAACTGAGCAGACGGCAGGAAGAGGGGACGAAAGCAGCCAAGTGCACGCTGATGAGGGATGCCGTTCTGCAGGATTTCATAAACCCATCTGCAAATTGTATACATTTGCCCACAACGACTGTAATTGCTTGCAAATGTAAAGTCTTATCAGGGTAACACTGGAGTAATTCCTGGGGATGTGTGCGACTAGTTGTCTGGACGTTTAAACATTGCTGTCCTTGCTAGTCGATCCCAGGAATACTAGTCTGTTAATAAAATAAGAACAATATGTTTAACAGCCAACAGCAACGGGACACCACCCGGGGATAAGGCTCTCTCTCTTAGACCCACTCTGCCTCCTGAGCTACAACCTACAAATCCTAAGCTATTAATTATAAGAGATTTCAAAGGAAAAACAGCAACCGAGAAACTGGCGTCACAGGCAGTTTGATATTGTTACTAGTCTTGACTAATTCAATTACATTTCTGGGTAGTGCCAATGAGCTGTAATTATCATTTATGGCAGCTAAAATGGTGATATAAAAAAAATGAATTGTAATCGTAGTATTCCCTACAGGGATCGCTGTTCTTTAAGATGATGATGATGATCAGCTCTGCTGGGCTGACTGAAAGCCTCTGGGGTTTGGGCAGCAGCAAGTGGAAAAGCTAAAGCACTGATCCTCTTTACAACCATTATATCATCCAGAGGGCCGACTAATATAATCCTCTAAATCAGATATTAAGAAGAAACTTGGACACAAGTTAGTCTCAGTACTTTGAATGGGAGGAGCCATTCAGTGTCTCTTTCGGTCAGTAGTGACACTAATGATACAGAGTGTGTCATTTGGTGCCGATCAATAGTCAATTTCTATATCTACACTCTAAAGCATTACACTGTTTATTTCTGAGGCTCTCTCCTTAAGCACATTACTCGTGAAATAAAATAAAGCACAGTAGATTAAAGCGCCAAGTTTAGGTTTATTTATTATACAAAGAGCTGTGGAGGAAATACACGCCTTTTAAACACAGAGTGCTCAAAGTTTTAAAAATAATATCTGCAACCATCCACAAACACCCCCTTCACCTCGTGACCATGAAAGGTCCTTCATTACTCAGATGTTTGGGCTGTTTGAAGATTTTAATTTACCTGCTGAATGTTTACATTTTGTCCAAAGAGATAATCTGAAAGCTTCGGTACACATCTGCGTTCGCCCTGTTCCCTCTATCAGCAGGGAAACTATCAATAAACGCCACCATGCCACTTTCATTAGCAGCCTCATCACAACAGAAGCAAAACCGCCATGTTTGACAGATGAGGTGATGCTTCAGAGCTCGAGTTGTTCCTTTCTTCTATCCATCATTTTCAAAGAAGCTTTTTTTTTAATGCTTTTTTGAAAACTGTACCCGCCTTACTATTATTTAAGGCTCACCCAGGGTTTCTATCTTAAGACGAATCCTCTCAGCTTCTGTCATGATATTACTCCATCTTGGTGCATTCTTGACTGTAATTAATTCACCATTAATTCTGGCTAATCAAATCACTTTGATTTATCTGCTTCTTTACACATACTGACATCCATTCAAACCCATCTAGGTCTAACTGGAAACACATCTAAGAAAAAAAAAGCCGGCCTTTTGTGCATAAAACAACATGCAGGAAACATTTAGTCACCCAGTGTCCAGTTACTTTTAAATACTTGAATACTGGTTCTGTAAAAAGGACTATACCTCACACGGTTCTTTTAATACTGACAAAAAACCTCAAATTAAATCTGAGAAATGATATTTCACTGTAGAATTAATTTTTAAGTACAATGGGCTATGTACATGTAGTCTATGGATGACAAAACAGATCTTCTCAACAAAAACAAAGTTAAAAATTGCACATTTTCTAGGAGAATATACAGAGGATAGCTTCTGGGTGCTTTTATGCTCTTGAAAACAAAATAAACAAAGCCTTCTTTCAACCCTGAAGGTTGAATTAGTTACAATTTCTTGACCGCAACACTTTCTTGTTGAGAAATCTGGGACAGATGGTCAGAGAGAGAAAGCTGTTCCCAGAGGCTGCTCTTATCGAAGTCATTCACATCTCTTAGTACACACATCCTTAAGCCAAAGAGTACATCAATGGGTACACCTGACAGGAAAACGCCAACAGTGTGTGGAAAAGGAACAGCCCTGCCACACCAGAGCAGAGATGATCCTCTGAGTTTGGAGTTAAAATCATATTATTACGGTGAAGCATGACCAAAACCCCCAAAACAAAGACACATGTACTCCCGTTTCATTTCTAGTGTGTTTTATACTTCTATCTTGTACTGTGAACTATAGGGAAAATGTTAAAGAACACTACACAGAGACAGATATTTCAACATTAATTCTCACCCCATTCTCATTGTGCTTGTCTCCAGTATTTCCACTTCTGCGACTCATTTGCTCCTGAGACTGCTGACTCCCTGAAAAAAGAAGGGGGGGGGGAAAAAAAAAAAAAAAAAAAAAAAGAAGCAGTCACCATAAATAAATAAAATCCGAAAAACCCAATACAGACATGCAGTGTACTAGTGCGACACTCAAGAGTGCAGGAGTGCAAAGACGAAGGTACCGCACGCAAGTGAAGATTCAGAGACAACCACCATTGTCTGAAATCGTCTTAAAGTTCACTGGTATGATTGCACATGACAGGGGGCTTTAAGAACTGGGACAAGCACTGCTAACTAAAGCCACCTACCTCATACTTTTAATAAATGTATAAAAATTCACAGCAGAGGACAGAAAACTGCCCTCTTTTCTGTAATTAAAAAAAAAACAAAACAAAAAAAACAAAACAGGAAAGAATGACCTCAGCTTTTATTTGGTAGTTTATAGCCAATGTAAACATGATCGGGAAGACCACCAGGTAACTTGTAGTTAAAACATTACAGACTCAGGCTGATAATACTTAAGAGTGGATGTTACACATAGCTGTTTATGTGGCTCTGCTCTATCCAGACAGAAAGACAATGTAATTAATGTGCGTGGGATAGCTGGCAAACCAGTTATTCCATTGATATTCCCCTCTGAACAACCTTTGCTTTTTTAATTCTACAAAGCTTTTAAGAACATAACGACACTTCACCTATTTTAAGAAAGGCTAAACTAATATTTACAAAGCTCCAAAAAAGGAGAAAACAAAAACAGAGAGAAATCTGGGCTTTTTTGATGTGTAAAGTCTGCAAACGGCTTGGCTAGACTAGACGTGGCAGAAGAAAACAGAAAGAAAAAACACCAAGTGACACCAGTCTTCATTACAAGGAAGGCAGAACAGATGCCAAGAATTTCCCGACAGCTATCGACTCCACCCTCTACTGTTCAGCCTTCTGTGTGAAAAAACAAGCACACAGAGCAGAGAAAGCAGCAGACAGCACACACCTTGATCGCTGCTCTCAGTTGGTGAATCTTCGTGCCGGAGGAAGAATTTGACTTCTTGCTTCCGAGGTCCCCATTTCTGCATGTGTTCATACATCATGTGCTCAAAGGGGATTGCTCGCTCTGAAAAGTTAAGGAAAGGTCGACCAGGTTCAGTCATTTACAATAGGTACACTGATTTTCAGCTAGCCTGGTACTTAAATGAACAAAAAACACTTAACTCTAAAGCTCAGTGATTAACTTGTTATACAGTCAGTCGGCACATCATTAGTTACACTCTGCTAGTACTGGGTTGGACCCTCTTTTGTCTTCAGAGCTGCCTTAAATGTTCAAGGCTCAGATTCAACAAGGTGCGGGAAACATGCCTCACAGTTTTTGCTCCATATCGATATGCCTTCCTATCAGCTCAAAGCAGTCTGGCCATTCTGCTTTGACCTGTGGCATCAACGAGGCACTTTCATCCAGACAACTGTTCTTGGATATGTATGCTGTTTCCCACTTTCCCAAACTAAGTATTACTTTACACATTAACACACTTTTAAATTCAGGGAAAAAAAGCATTTTTTCCAAGTTGTGAAATTATTTCTTGAAGCACAAATTAAAAAAAAAAAAAAAAAAAAAAATCACCACAGCAATTGAAAAAAACAAAAACAAAACCTTTCTAGTCTCTCCTACTTCAAAGATTTTCTTTCTCCCAGACTCCTCATTTTTAGTTGGGCTTCTTAATCACGCAGGGCATCAAACTGCTTGTCTCTGAGTGTGATGCCACCTTCCATACATTTGCAGGGATTATGTGTGTGAATAATTCACTTTATGCTATTTCTGTTTACATCGTAGCCATACAGACAATCTCAGAATTAAAATGATGATACCCCGAGGAAGAGTCCACTGATAGAGATGAATATTTACAGCATAATGTGTATGCAGAACTGAAAAAGATTGAGACCGAGACAGTAGGTAGAGAGGTTTTAGGAGGGTTTTGGGGCAGCCAGTTGCATTGTCAGGCCTCACATGACTGCATAACGTGAGGTCAATAAAGCGTTTTACTGGAATGCTGTTTTCAACTGAGCAGTAGGCCTTTAAAAACCGCTGATAACAAAGGGTGTGTCAGCACAGCGATGGTGATGGGACCGAGTGGAATCTGTTGTGACAGGGGCGTGAAGTACACTGGCACATAACCCTTTTTCTCATATTAAAATTTGCTATGTGAATTATTTTATTCCATTCAGGTAAGCATGCACGGCCTCATTCAGCCCCTCAACTCGTTTTTTTTTAAAGTGCTTGTTTTTACATTAATAAAGAAAGCTAAAGGCTACTGTTTGAGAAAATGAAATTCTTGTGCATGCAAATGAAGTGTCTGGCTCAGCAATAATGGGGTTTCAGATTACTTCACCTTCAGGCATTTACAAGAGACAACCGCTGTTCTTTCTCTTTAACGTGGCAGCCAACTGGATGCTGCTTCCTATAAGAAAGGCAGCGCTCCCTGTTCTGAATATTAAGCACTTCAGCAGGTCCGTGAGAAAGCTTTAAATGGGTCTTACCGTTGCCTCTCCACACCTCGGCCAGATGGCAGCCGCTCTCGCCGGGCTCTTTACAGAACTCGACGACATCGCGGCACGTTGTTTCAGGGGTGATGGGCACCTCAGTCACGGCCTGCTCCCCGTCGCTGAGGTACACCGTCAATATCATCTGAAAGGAGAAGGAAGGCAGTGAGGGGAAAACTGAATACAAGTGCTCAACAGTGAAATATGAATGACACAGATTACAATAAAAACAATGGAGTGTTTATGGATGAATCTTTACCCTCTCTATTGCTACAAAGCCTGCTCTGCTGACACTACATTTCCTTGTTGACCAGCCCAGACTGTGAGTTGGAGCTAGCATTGGACTCGTGTCTGTGCCTGCCAAATTTCTGTTTACTATGATTAGTGTCTGACATAGCACTGAACACATAAAGTATGAGCTGAAAGGTAAAACATATCAATACATGCCTTCACATGTCTGTGTCGGCTCTCAGCTTCCACCAGTTTTTGAACAACCAGCAGTTAAATCATATCGACTTGATGGGTGTATGATCTAAATGATAGCCCAAACTCTTAACTCTAAAGGACTGGTTAAAAAACTCTAAATCTGAAAAGACTGAATGAGAAACAAAACATAGCCGATTTATCATCTTTACGCTTTATAATGAGCTATGAGTAAACTTCAAGCTGCTTCAAGTTCTCCTGCATTAATCAGACATCACAATGTCTGCAATGTGCATGTCACCTTTTGACTAAGCTATTAAGAATGAAACTGAGCAGCTCAGCAGTTGAGTATTCAACTAGTCATTTAAGTTTCACATTTACACAGTAAACTTAATATGTTGTTGTTGCTTGTTTAAAAAAAAAGACATGTCATATTACTTTTCGTTTTATTACTACACGAAAGCATGAAAATAATAAGAAAATATATCTTGGGCAGTGATTTTTTTTTATTTTTTTTTTATCTGATCTGGCTTCACACAGTCTACCTAAATCATAACCCATTCACAGGTATACGATCACCCCCCTTTGGACTTTCTTGTAGTTAAGATTTAGTTATTTTCCCCTCATGCAAATCAACAGACAATCCATTTATTCAGAAAAAAAAAAAGCCATGGTCACAGTCACACAAACACTCAGTGCTACCCCTCAAGGATAAGGGCATGGAAAGCAGCCAATGCATAAATAAATAAATCCCAAAATCCAGATCGTCTAAGATGTTAAATCATTTCTAAGACGATTCGGTCACTGCAAAGTACTGAATCACTGGGTTAAATACATTTGTAGGGCACGTTAATCTATGAATTTAGGTTGCTAACTATGGGCAACATTTTTTTCTTCCATAAATTGACAAAATGTTTCTAGGCAAGCAGGTTTTGGATCCTATAATCAGATTATTCAATATCTATGTAGAATAAAACTAACAGCAGGATAAGAGGCGCAATAGGTTTGAATATTTTACTTGACAAAAACATTTATATACCTTGTTTAAACCAAAAGACTTTTTTTGCCCTGCGGGAGGTGACACATGTCTGCACTGATTATGGCAATCTCCTCTATATTCATCGCTACTGCACATCACCACAATATGGGTTTTTTTCCCCCCTCCTGAAGCGTCAGGCAGATTTCCACTGTTTCCTGTGGGACAAAGCACTCTCGAGTGTTGAGGAGTGCCTTCCTGTTTCATGTGACAGGCCTCACTCGCCCCTCGCCTTCTGTGGCATGTAACAGAAAAGCGACACTGAGAGGAGTTTAGCGAACAAAAACAACCCAAAGAAAAACTTCTGTAACAAAGAATGTTTTGCAGGGATGCTCAAAATGACGTAAACGTGTTTGAAAGGATTGCTTGGTGCATGCTAGACTCAATTTCAACTCTTTCTCAGTAAACAAAGAAGAAAAGCATTTGCTTCCAAGCCATCCCACTTCGGGAATTTTTATACATGTTTCACTGCTTTAAAAAACACCAAAACAGGGACAGCCTATGCCTAGAAACTTTTGAAGTGTGATAAAGAAAAAAAAAAAAAAAAAAAAAGGAAAAACCTACACTATGGCTTAGTTGTAACTCCTAGAGTTTCCAAGAGTACAATGGGAGGCAGAGTCTTCAGTTATCACATTCCACCTCCCACTTTATTTCTTTTTTTAACAGCCCTTTTTAATCTTTCATTCTTGATTTTAAAAAAAACAAACTAAAATGATTACGGCTGGGGTTGGCTCAGGTTGCACTAAACCACATTTTAATTATATTGCTAGAGGTCTAGGCTGACAGGGGACCTCCCATAATGCACTGAGGACCTCTATTCGCCTCTCTTTCATTTCCGACACATTTTTTGACACTCGCTCTGTCTTTTATTTCGCCCCTGCAAGTTAAGCTTTTACATTTCCATCCTTATTCTGCAGCCATCTCTTCTTGTCAGTTATGGGGCCATCTAACATGCTCAGTGTTTATGCTATGACTGACTTCTAGACAAAAAGGCTTTTTATTTACATGCAATAAGGTTCAAAATGCCAATTTAAAGCCCTCAGTGTCAAAAAGAGGTAGAAAAAGAAAAAAAAAAAAACCTCTAAAGTGAAACAACTAATACATCACTGGAAAAGTGAAGAGATCACAAATTTTTCAACACTGATTTTGCTGACTGGCTTTGACTTTGCTGAATTACAAATAAGTATAAGATGAAATGTTCCGTGTACATACTTTGTGTACACATGGCTTCATGGTGCATTTTCAATTTCACAATAATTGCCAGCAAGCACTATTGTCATATATAATCTAGCTTTAGTCACTGAACCTACCTACAGATAATTACTCCAGGAGTTTCTCCAAGACAAAGTGACTTATCCTTTGTAATGATGCAACTGCATGATTCACTGACATTTTCTGCAGCAGCCAAAATTAAACGATATGATCTCTTGTCCTAGAGATCCACTCAGTGACTATGAGAATCAACAACCTGCATTTTCAGACAAGGATGGTAAAAACATAGAACTAATGCTGAGACACCAGGAAATCCCTTTGTGGCTCTGCGCTGTTTCTTACAGTGTTAATATGAGCTAATGGATGACCTTTTTGGGACTGCATATGCAACAACGTTACTGGGGGAAAGAAATTAAATCTGAATGATCTGAATGAAACCTCAAATGGGTAAGTGGTTAAGATGGATGGATGGCAGAAAGAAAGAAAATCTTTTCTAAAAGTGTGGCAGGGGGTGCTACAAGCTGCATAATGACATACAACACAATACAGTAAAAAAAAATAAAAATAAAATATTGAGGCTACTAGGCTGCTAGAAAGAACAACAGCTTGAATATAAAGAAGACTAAGGCATTCTTATTTGTATTTGTTATACAACAGCTTCTAATATCCCTTATAGATTAAACTAAAAGGAGAAAAATACTATAAGATCCATCAAAATCTGCAGTTCTTTTTTTTAAAATGACAACACCACAAGCCTGCATTCTGAATATCCTTGGCAGCATACCAAAACAAGCCTTTAAAGATTAAAAACACATAATTAATCAATCAGACAATATGAGGTGAAAATTTAAACTAATCACAGCACCTGCAGACTAAACTATACAGAAATCTAGAAACTACTAGATATATCCAAAACAAAACAGAAACTCTGATCCAGCTGAGTGATCACTGGGGATACGAACCACCCTCACTAAGTTGCGTCTGCCCATACTCTTGGCTCTCTTGGCCGCCCTCCGTTTCCTCTTGATCTCCCTCTTTGGTGGCCGGTGATGTTCCTTTGCCCAGATGGGGTTCTCCTTGGAAAGGCTAACGAGGCCACGTAACACTATAGTCACAAATCTCTTCATTGTGGCACTGCCGCTTTTGCGGGCACGAGACTTAGATGTTATGCCATCCCGAGCAGACCTCTAAACCCGACAGTGACGCGTGCATTAGAAAAGTGCTGCAGAGGAGACTTGAGAGGAAAAAAACACAAGCTGCATGTGCAGTTCGAGCAGGGAGGGGGGAAGAGAGAGAGAGCTTGTGTGAAACAAACAGCCAGCGAAAGAAGGAGAGAGCAAGGGAACAAGAGAGTGTCACAGGGTGGTGGGTATGGATGGAGGAAAGTGATGGGTAGTAATTTTACTGGAAAAGTGTCCCTGGGATGTGCCTGTGGCTGCAGCACCAACAACTCCCTGCTAATGAGAATAGTTTGGCCACAGCTGTGACTGGCAGGCAGGTCAACACCATCATGCAGAGCCAAGAAAGAGATTATGCTTATACTGGGCTGTGCATGACTCAAAGGAGTCAATGCATTATGCTACAGTGGGCACCATCTGGAGATCATTTAACTTCTGAGAGGGAAAAGGCATCATTTAGTGCCCTGATCTCCAGCACACATCAAACATTTCCTCACATAAATCCAGTTACTTACTTATTCTTAAAGATGGGCCCTGAGTGGAGAGAAAAAAGTTTAAGCACATTACTGTTTTTTGTCTATAAACTTGAACCATTCAAACAATCCTTAAATGTCATAAATGTAAGACACTGGAATACAATACTACTTACATACTCCAGCTGTAACCAAAAACACAAGTAACTGTAACCCAGCAGAAGCCCAAATGTGTGGTAAACAACACACTATGATAAGTATTGGTCATGAGTCTGTATGGTAATCTGGTCAGACACAAACACACAGCTTAATCACAGCTAAACCCAAGGAGGCTGTCAAAGTTGTCTCTGACATTCTGGACTAATAGTCCATCTCATGCTGCCCAAACTTGCCAAAAACCACTCGTCAACCGTGCGGAGGAAAGACGAGACAAATGATGTGAAACAAACTGAAACATCTGAGTAACCGTGATTCCTGCAAACTACAAAATTATCAAGATTTTTTTTTTTTTTTTTAACGTTCCTTTAGTCGGACTTCAGCACTCACCCAGTGTTTCATGTTGGTTTAACAAATTTTATCTGGCTTTGCTTTTACAGACTTATGTAGATGGCTCTTACATGTCTAATACTTACGAAGTGCAAAAGCCTTCACTGTTAAATTTTATTTGAAACTGTGATAATGCACACTAATATTATTATTATTTTCCTTTTACTTAGAGTCGTTTTTAAAGTGTATTTTTTTAAATGAATAAAATAGATCTATCAGTCCCAAACGGAGGGAACTTGTTAAATAAATCAATTTTGATATAGTCATACCCAATTAAACTTGATATTTTTACTTTTTAATGATAATTGTTTTATTATTTCAAACAAGTATATCTACAAAAATGTGAATGCAGCAATAATATGCATTGTTTACTTTTTCCTGTAAGTCAGGCTCTGCCTGGTTCCACCGCCTGAGATTAATGCCACTTGACAATCTACTCGGCTCAAAAGTTCCCCTTAACAACAGAGCATTAGTCGACGCAGCCACACAGACCTAGATCTGCCAACGTCTCATTGGCTGCTGGATTCACGCGAGAACCAAGCGGCTCGCTGCCTCTCTGCTCGACTGGCTCTCTGACTCTGATAGCCTGTTGGTGCCACAGGGTACAGCTGTCCACCGAGGCAATGGTAGTAACTGAACCTGAGAACTGCCGCAAATATGGACTTGCTTCTGTTATACTTGGTACTTCTGGAAATGTACAAGCGTCTCTGGAATGGTGATCAAGAACTATACAAATTTACAGCCAACTTCAAACCAATAGTCGTTTGGAAAGACATAATACCAAGAGTGAATCACCCCGCCCCCCCCTTTTTTTTTTTTAAAATGACAAGATCTCACTGAACTGACTGTAAATTTATCCCTTGCACGAGTTCATGTTCCGCTCTCGATTCCCACAGTCGCTGCCTTCTCAGCACTAAAGACAACAAAAGAGGTCCCAACAATGCGCTACTCCAATAGGGTTGCCAGTCAGGTATTCTTTTCCTTGCAACACAGAGCTTCTTGAACAATAACACCAAGGTAAAAAACAAACAAACACACACACACACAAAAAAAAAACAACAATAGAATGAAAATATTTGTTGGCTTAGCACACCTACTATACCCACAGCTTTAAATACATCATCCATTGTGTAAGAGCATTTTTTGTAACACGAATGAATTACAGTACGATTATCACAGAGATAGTCAATCATACTAATCTGACCTGCCCTATTGAGACACACAGCGTTATAAATCTACCTGCTAACACTTGATAAGATGTGTCACATTCTGATAGAATTCAAAAACTGATCACATTGTGTTTATAATTTAGGATCCTTTATAAGGTTTGCGTCACTCTTTTATTCTCACGAAAAAACTGCTGTGAAATCATAAAAGCCATAGTAGATCATTTAAAAAAAGAAAAGACTTTTATGACTAGGAGCTGATCTGCCTTGAGATTATCTAAGCAGCAGTGGGAAAAGCAAACAAACTCATATCAGTCGGTTAGAACTTGAAACGTGTGTGTATGGACGGTTAGTGAACCATATTTCTGTTTTTATAATAACATATTTAGGAAAAGACCCACTCTTACATGTTCATGAAGTCCCCTAAATGCTAAATGATACGCTACATGTGCACTTACCGGCATCATATTGGCAACTCTGCGGGATCACAATCAGCGGGCATCGGCAAGCTGACTTTTGACTTCCTCGCTTATCTTCTATGGCACCAACGGAGAGTCAGCAAAGATCCACCTTGCTAGTTATGGGCTCCGATTAACTCCAATGTTACAACCAAATGGGCCTCAGTCCTCACTGTAGACCAAAAACAGCTAATTACTTGAAGTACTACAAAGCCAAACACTTTAAGACATCTGACTCATACTACAAAAATAATATGTAATGTCACCAGCCGCAGGTATCAACTTAAATTGCCCAGGCGTGGCTCTGTGCAGCGGCTGCTGCTACAAACAAGCTAGCTCGCAAAGCAACGCCGAGGCAAACGAAAAGGCAATTACATGATATTACTACGCAGTGTCTGCAAATATACTCACCAATGTCAGAGACGAGTCATTGTTTCTGCGAAAAAAATCTCAGTTCTGCTACAGTGAAAGGCACGCAGCTAACCCAACCAGCTGTCAGCCAGCCAGCTAGCGTTATCTCCCCCGGTAAGGTGGTAGCTGTGTTAGCTGGAATCAGAGATGGCTAGAGGATGGTATGCACGTCGATGTCTCCGCTCTCGTCGGCCCTTTAGCTTGCATTGGCCGAACATCGGCACGAGCTGTCGACAGAGAGGGTGGGGTTTTTTTTTCAAAGGAACAAAAATAAAGGTTTAGTTCGTTTTTTCTACGTAGGCAGCGAATCATCACAAGCAGGTTAGCAGTGCTAGTTCACGAAAATACACATAGCTGGAATCCAGTTGTTGACGGTAGGAGGGGCAACGTAGAAAGTCAGGAATCTGACGTCACCACCAGCCATGTCAACTGCAAGCATACAGTGCTATGAAAAAGTATTTGCGTCCTTTCCGAATTCTTACTTTTCTGCATATTTCTGCATATTTTCCACACTTATGTGTTTCAGATCATTACATATGTTTTTTTTTAATTTAAATTAGACAAACATAACCCGAGTAAATACAAAATTAAGTTTTTAAATGATGATTTCATTTATTAAGGGAAAAAATCTATCTAAACTTATATGGCTCTATGTGAAAAAGTAGTTCCCTCTTGTTAAACTAACTTTGGAATTAACTGTGATTAACCATTTGCTCTGGAACACTGAGTTCAGTTTCACTAACCCAATTACCGCCAAATCACTAAACATGTTTAAGTGAACCTGACAAAGTGAAGTAGGCTAAAAGATATCAAAAACACATCATGCCACAATCTAAAGAAAATAAAGAATGAAAATCGAAGTCTTAATTGACATCATCAGCCTGGGACTGGGTACAAAACAATTTATACATGTTTGGGAACCAGATTGAAAGCATAAAAAGAACATCATACCAAAAGACAAACGTGGTGGTGGTAGTGTGAAGGTTTTTGCTGCTTCAGGATCTGGACAACTTGTAGTAATTGATGGAACCATGAATTGTGCTCTCTAGCAGAAAATTCTGAAGGAGAATGTCTGGCCTTATGACTTCTTCAGTCTCAGGTGACTGCAGGTTTACCCAACCTTATAAACAGTACATTTGCATAATGACTGAAATCCCACAAATACGGAAGAAGTCACTCGGATGAGCGACAAAATGTTTTTTCCACTGAAAACGCAATGTCCAGATGAATAGAATAATTTTTGAGGGATTTTCTTACCTGGATGATTGAGCACGCATCAAAACATGGAAAAAATATGCAGAAAAAAAGCAAAGAAAAGAAAAAAAGAGAAGAAAAGCAAAGAAAGAAACGAGGAAGGGATCGATTTTTTTTTCACAGCACTATACCAGTATATTTAAAGGATTTTAACACACCAGGAAGTTGTGTTGTTGTAGGTTTTTTTTTTTTTTTTTTTTTTTTGGTAATTCACATAAAAACAAAAGCATTTGGTCTGAGAAATTATGTCATTTGGTATGAATGATGCATGAGAGTCCCTTCCTGACTCTGACATGATGTTGTAGTTTTGGGCGCTTTCTTTATTGTTATAGTAAATTTAAGATGGCCTGAAGACCTTAAATAGAGTTTCTTTTTTTACTTTCCTGTATTTCTCAGTAGAGACACATAAAACATATACACATTTCCATATATAACATTTTAATGGTAATTTGAATACAGTTAGATCCATAAGTATATTTAAACTGATACATTTTTTTGTAATTTTGCCTCTGTATATGACCACAGTGGATATGCAGGCAGACTTCAGGCAGTCTCTAACTGCAAAGGATTAACAAAATGTTCAATTTCAAATAAAGTTAATGTATCCGGTTACTTTTGAACCTCTGAAAATGAGGGACTATGTATAAAAAAGGCTGTAATTCCGAAACAGTTAACACAATGTTTTTGTAAAACCCCTTTAATTAAAGCTCAGAGTCTGTACTTCACTCACATCCTGAGTGATTTAAAATTAACTGTAGCGGTGGCAAAAATCACACACACACAAAAAAGTTTAATTGTCCAAAAACTTATGGCTCTAACTGTTTCCATATTGCCATTAAAATATTATTTATGAAATTGTTTTGTATTGTCTTTATATGTCGCTGGTGAGAAATGTAGGAAACTAAACACCAAGGAAATCTATTCAAGGTCTTCATGACATCATAAATCATGCCCCTAGCTGTAAATGCATATCTCTGTGTATCACAGTATCAATATTTTCAAAGAGGAACAAATTCTATGAAGCATGTGTTACATAATATCTTTCTCAAACTACATCACTGTTGAATCATATAACATATTCAATAGCCAGCACAATAAGGTAGTTGAGCTCAGGAACCCAATACTCCTTACATCATGTCTCCTCTTACATCAGTCCTTAGATGGAAAGTTACGGTCCCTACATGTATTCAGACAGATGTGCCAACACTATCATAATATAAACCAAGAAACACATGAGAAATGTATGTGAGAAACAATGATGACGATACACAATAATACACAGTAAAAATGACTCATAGCAGATAAAAGTTTGGAGATGCGAAAGACATACAAGGGAGTGTTGCAGAGCTCTGAATTCTGCAAGTGCTCCTGTTCCTCCTCACCAGGAGATAGTTTTGACTCTTACTGCTGAATATTTGCCTTGGAGTCATGTCAGTGTCCTGTGTGAACAGTTTTGAAAATGCATGGACTGAAGTGACTCACCAGTTTACAGGAATGGAGCCCTTGGCAAATGATGTCATGCTAACACTTTTTGATGGTTCCTACTTTATCATTTTAAATAAGTAAAAAAAACAGGCTGCGAGTCACCATATGAGGCCTGTTGATGCACGTGGACCCTCCATGTAATCTGCCATTGTGAGAGTTCCTATTGCATTACTGACATCAAGTGGCTCAGAGAAAGAACTGATCCGGTTAGAAAAAGTCTGACCCGCTGTGCGTTCTGACTTATTCTATTAATGAATGATATTTTTGAGTTAGAGATATAATGTATTGATAAACAAAATAGTAGCTAAACTGGAACTGTTTGCATTCATTTTCCAGTTTGAATTCTTGTGTTGCTTAGATAATTCTTGTAATGCTTTTTGTGTTGTTAGATGCTTATCGTTCCTTTCTGCTTATCCGTTCACTGAGTTTTTTGTTTGTTTCCGTATTTAGTTAAGCTATTTGCTATTTTCCTGTTTTAATATGAAAGTTGTCGTCTGTTCCTGCTTTGAGTTTTACTTCCTGCCTAGTTTGCACCTGTGTATTTTTCCCCCAGCTGTTTCCAGTTCCTTTATTAATCCTATGTGCATAAATAGTCCTGTCCTTTCCCTGAGTCTTTGTCATAAAATCTACACATCTTTCCCTGTGCTTCCTGTTTTTTGGACTTGGCATACAGCCTGATGCAGGTTTATTTAACCCTGCATTTTGATCTGTGACAAAAACTTTGTGATGTGCACCACAAATGAAACAGATAAATAGTCATGAGGATTACTCTCTGGGGATAATGTCCTCTCCACATCAAAAGGAGTCACTTGAGGTGAATCAGGCAACCTGCTAGAACGTCTCCTAGATGCCTCCTAGGTACAGTGTTTCTGGCTTGTCCAACCACATTGCTGGAGTCATGCAGTTAGCATTGCTAAAATCCAACACTCATGAAAGCATTTATATTGGCATGCTGGGCTCTTCCAAAAAAGATCCCAGCATGCCAATCAATAACTGGCTTTCTACTGTGACTAAAGAGTTAGTTCACTGAATTCTTTTCAGTGAAAGACACAGATGTGTTACTGAGTGGTCAAGTTTACAGATTTGAAGAGGAACTAACCAACAAACCCTTCATATTCTGCTAATTAACATGATCGTGAAAGCACTAATGGAAAGTTGAGCAGTTACAGTATAGGATACTGAAGGGCTGCATGTGTTGTACCTATGTTTGTAATAGGAGAGATTTGGAAGAGCAACCTTTAAAACAGAAATCATCTCCATTATTTGAAGCCTTTCAAGATTTTTTTTATTAATATTCATGAATTCTATACCATTTATAAAAAAAAGAAAACAGAAGTAAAAAAAATTAATACAAAGAACTCTTCTCCACAACCAAGTCAGCATGCGGCATGGAGGAAAATATTCAAACGTATTAGCACCAGAATGCCAAACAGGCTGGAGAAGTCATGCAAAGTGCACTCAGTGCGGTGGACGCTAATTAAATAACCTGTAAGCAGCAAACAAGGTTGCTACACCTGCATCTGTTCATTTCACTTTGCCATGAGTCTTCAGCTGTGAAAGCACTTTGTCTACCTGCAACAGAGCAAAACTGAGGGTTAAGAGTATTCACATGTAGTAAATTCACTCATTTTAAAAGCTCTTCACTTTAAAAGAAGGTAGCACTTAAAGGTGTACACAACACACATAAAAGACCTAACATGGGAGAGAAGATGTGGCTTGTTTCTCATTTTGACATCAGAGAATGGCGTCAGTGATAATCTGCAATAATCTCTGATCTGATTTTTATTGAATTCCTTTAAAGCATAGACCGTGATAACAAATGAGAAACAAATGTTACCATGCCATATGTCTGTCTAGTGATATTAAAAATAAACAGTCCCAATTGAATTATTTTCCTTGGCTCAATCCAGCCCTGACTTACTGTAATAAACCAGTAAGACTGCTGCCCGTAGCGAAGCTGAGACTTCAAGTTCATCTTACTGGCTGGAGCTAGAGCGTGGAGGTGGAGGTGGGGAACTGACGAGAATGGAGGGAGATGAAACCCCAGCCTACAAAATAAAATTAACAAAAAGATATTACAACATGAAAAAAAAACCTGTTTAATTTGAAAGCATAATAAAATTCTAAGTGATAAAGAGTCGCAGCTCATCACAGGGATTGTTTTACCTGACGTCATCGAGGCTGCAGACTTTGTTCTTCTCCAGTATACTTCTTCCCATTTGTTCCATCCGCTCCACTGTCAACAAATAAAACTTATCGGCGATGTGCGATCAGAAAGTCAAGATTATGCAAGACAGTTTTACACATATGTACATATACTCCCTAGCCACTTTATTAAGCACACCTGAACATTAACACAAATATCGAATCAGCCAATCACATAGCAGCACCTCAGTGTATGTAGACATGGTTCAAACAGAACGTTAGAATGAGGGAGAAAGGTGACTGACGTGACATTGAATGTGGCATGGTTGCTGCTATCAAACGGGCTGTTGTAGGCATTTCAAAAACTGAGCTACTGGGATTTTTTTTTTCCCATAAAACCATCATTAGAGTTTACAGAGGTCTGAAAATGTGAAAATATCCAGCGAGTAGCAGTTCTCTGGGTGAAAATGGCTTGTTGATGACAGAGGTCAGAGGAGAATGGCCAGACTGCTTCGAGCTGATAGGAAGGAACTCAAATCAACACGCTTTGTAACCGAGGTATGCAGAAGAGCATCTCTGAAAGCACAAGCCTAAAAAAATGGTTTGTGAACAGTCACCAGATCTCAGTCCAGTAGAGCTCATTTGGCGCGTAGCGGAACAGGAAATTTGTATCATGGGTGTGCAGCTGATTTCTGAAGACACAATTAATCATTTCATGGTCATGGTGGCGCTTTTAAATCTGTCTTTACAGACACAAACTACAAAGCTAAGCTCACTGAGGTCATACTGGTGACTCAACAAAACAATTTACTCATTAACCTGAATTTACTATAAACTATTATTAAAATAGTTTGTACTGATTAACCAGATGGCTGCTCCTCCCTGTGCAATGTTCCTTCTGTTGAAAGGGAGTTTTTCCTTTCCACTGTCGCCAAGTGCTTGCTCATAGGGGGTCATCTACATGCTATGTATGACCTTACAATATGAAGCCGCTTGAAGCAACTATTGTGATTTGGTGCTATATAAATAATCAGTTGCTTGGAAACATGTTGCTTTAAAGGGTGGGGTGCTTTTGTGTAATCAATCATAACTACCGACTCATATTTTCCCATTGACCAAGTCTTGTCAGCAGAAGTTGCTACCAGGAAAAACAAACAAACAAACAAGCAAACAAACAGACTGATTAAGTTCATGTTTCCTCACCTAGAGGTATGTTGTCCATCTTAAGGGTTTTACAGTTGCTGATATGCATCCTGGGAATAACCAGGTAGTGATGGGTGGCTCCAGGCTTCATGTCACGAAAGCAAACCAGCTCATCGTCCTGTACACACACACACACACACACACACACACACACACACACACACACACACACACACACACACAGAGAGAGAGAGACAGGAATTTCCAGTGGCTAACTTTTTTTTCTCCTTAAACATGAATGAATGTTGTTGTTGTTTTACTCACGCTCAGCAGGATCTCTGTGTCAGTTTTGTTGTTTACTATTTCACAGAATTTACAGTCATCAATCCCAGAAGCCTCCAGCGTCCCCATTCGTGAGTTTTAAAGCGTCTTTTATATAGAGCGCAGTAAATGCTGTAATATAATTCCTGGGTGTGCCCAGAGACAAAGGCAGGACAATCGCCCGAAGACAGAGCTAGTCGAGCCCAGAGTGCACCGTCAAATTATTTGTCTTAGGAAAAAAAATAAATAAATAAATATATATTTTATTTTATTTTATTTATTTTATTTACGAGAGCTGAACAGGTTCAGTCTGAACCCCAAGTCAGAGATTAATTTTTTGATAATGGAAAGTTGGTTGAACTTTTAGACAAAATCTATAAAAATATATCAAATTTTAATCTGCATATATGAGTTTTAATTTGTATCACATTTGCTACATAGGCCATACTTTTGCACTTTAGTCATTAATAATGTGTCATGCAATTTCTATCATTTTTTTGAGGGTAAAAAAAAGTCACGCTGATGATGTAGAAGTCTCAAAAACTCACAAAAATTCATGTATCAAATATGATACGCTTGACTTTAAAGGAGTAGAGGATGTCTAACGTTTGCCCTTCTGTCACCATAGCAACAGATTACTCGCCAATTAAAATCCGTGTCGCTACGTTTTTAAAGTTTTTAAAGAAGCTAAGCGCATGTCTATAGATGGGAGAATAACACTGAGTATTGCAGCTATATTAGTCTTAAAACTGGATAATCTTAGAAACATTTATTTTCCGTTGCCTGGACTTTGTTAACGGCAGATCATGGTAAGTCTATATGTTACAGCGAGCACTGACAAGCCACTTTTCATATTGCCTTAGATGCTAGATCCTGTTTTTTAAATGCAAAAGATACTATTCTATAAAGTCTGTATTTAACGCTAGAAAAAGTCCCTGTATATTCATCCACTGTTGTTTTCAATGCCAGCAGAGACATCCGTCCAGTTCCAGAGCTAGCTCTTTTAGCAGCTGCTACCGCCCACTGAGCCCAAGCTCTCAGGTGGATGATGACGACATCCTCTTTGGGAGCCCAGACCCGGTGAGTGTTACTCTCACAGAGTGAAATGTCACATCTTAACTACACTCACCGGCCAATTTATTAGGTGCAGTTTATTAGCACCGCTTTTTGCCCTCTGAATTACCTTAAATTTTCAACAAGGCGCTGGAAACATTACTCAGATTTTTGCTCCATATTGGCATAATAGCATTACATAGTTACTGCTGATCTATTGACTGTACATCCACCATAAGAATCTCAAAGGTGAGATTTCGTGACTGTGGAGGCATTGGAGTAGAGTGAACTCACTGTCATATTCAAGAAACCAGCCTGAGATGATGTGAGTTTTGTGACATGGTGTGTTATCCTGTTGGAAGCAGCGATTAGAAGATGGTTACACTGTTGTCAATAAGGGGTTGGAGATGGTCAGCAGAACTACTCAGGTGGGCTGTGGCATTTAATTGATGTCCAGACAGTATTAAGGAGACAGTGTACCTAGTGTCTGAGTTGCTGCCAAGTGATTGGCTGATAAGATATTTGGATTAATGAGCAAATGAACCTAATGAAGTGGCCAGTGAGTGGATATCACAAGTAAGAAAAAAGAAAACCCAAAAAGAAAACTGAAAATACTTGTGTGTTGAGTTCACTAATTATGGTGCTATTTTGCGGGTTTTTATCAACTAACAACTGCTAAGATATCATCACAGCTTTGTGAAGACGATCCTTGTGAGGAAGCTCCGTCAAAGATCAAAAAAGACAAAGACACCATTCAAATCATCTCTAAAGACCTCATCCGCAATCTCAGGTAGTCCCAAACCTGTTGAGTTTCTCCGCTGGTTTAAAAAGCATAATGCACATTTTTAAAACATGGAAATGGAAGCAATTTGATTACATTTAATATGAATTTAAAAAAAAACAATGGTGCACCTAACAGTTTTCCATTAATGTATGACCTGGTATCGTTTCAAGTGATTTAGAGAGACAATTAGATTTTTTTAAAAACAAATGTCATGATGATAATGATGTTTTAACCCAAAATGGACATCCTCACCACAACATAATTCCTCCTGTCGTTATGCCAGAATCCCACTTAACAGTCCTTTGGGAAAGTCAGTCTTTCTCCCGTCAGCTAAGTATAAACGCATCATTTTAGCATCCCAGGCTAACCTCAAGGAGGAGAGAGAGGCTTTTCACCAGGCTTATCAGAGAAAGGAGGAAGAGGAAACGGTAGGATTCATGGCTCTGATGATGTTTTCTTGGACATTAACACAAGAGGCTCGTTCCTGTGATTTTGCAATATGATATCTATATGATGGCTCCCCAGAAATCCGCAGAGGAAAGGAAGCAGCAGATCCAGGCAGCAGATCTGTCCCGTAAGAACAACAAGGCCCTGACTGAGCTCGAGCAAGAGGCCCGGAAACGTTCACAGAGCTTGCTGGAGCAGTCTAACGCTTTAAGGATGGAGCAAGAAGAGGAAATCAAAAGGCTGAACACGGTAGGAATTGGCTGGGAGTATGTGGATGAAGAAAACAAAGGCGGTGTCAATTCACACACATATAAATGCTTCTGTTTTTGTCACTCCCTCAGCTTATTCTGAATGCTCAATGTCAAGCCACAAGCAATGCTCAGCTGGAGGAGAAGAAGCAGATCCAGGCAGAGATGGAAGAGGAGGAGAGGCGCCTGGATGCGGTGATGGAGGCAAAGCGCCAAAAGGGTCTGGAGACTGAAAGGAAGATCGACGAGCTGAGGAAACAGCACAGGAACGAGTAAAGAGAGCACCTTTTTTTTCTTCACCAAATGCTTTATATATTCTTAAAATAACTCCAAGGATGGGAAGACGTTAAATTATGCACTTTATCTGATCCAAAAAGGAGGCCATTAGGAGATCTGTCACTCTGTTTGTGTGTGTTACATTTCAGAGGAAGAGCGCAACTTTTAGAACAAATTCAGAAACATCTAGAGGAAAAGGAAAATGAGAGAAAGATGAGAGAGCAAGAGAAACAGCAAATAAAGGAGAACCAGAAGAAGATGGAAAAGGATGACCTCAAGGTGCACACACGGCCCATGTGCAGACTTAAACTCACTAACGTGAACACAGTGCAGTGTACGGGAGTCAGTTTCATCTCTGACCGGCTGCTTTGTTCCAGGCTAAAGAGAAGAATAGGATGGAGCAGCAGCGTATGCAGGAGGAGATCATGCGCATCAATGCTGAGACCCTCCGAGTCAAGGAGCAGAGGATGAAGGAGGAGAAGCTGGCGGACATTAAAGCCATGGAATACATTAAAAAGAAACAGGTCAGCTGGAAAAGCAACTGAACTCTGTAGATCGGCTACAGATGTTTGTTCTCTGCTGATATTTTATTGTTTTTGCAGGCGAGGGACGCGGAACGTGAAGCAGAGCAAAAGCGGATAAGGAAAGAGAAGGAGATGGAGATTGCTAAGCTGAGGGCCCAGCAAGAAAAAGATCGAAACTATAAGGCAGAGCAGGTCAGAAATTGTTTTTGAAGCGTTAACCTTATTACAGGTGGATTAATATGACTTTTAACTGTTCTCGGCCACTTGTGCTGGTGTTTCTGCGGATTTTAAAAAGGATGAACTCTGTGCCCATCGGCATCAAGAAGAGTTACAAAAGAAATGGAGGGAGAAAAACAGAGAGCAGGCCGTGAGGAAAGCACAGCAGGAGGCGATGCTGGGGGCTGCTCGGCTGGAGCAAGTTCACAGCAAACAGCACTACCAGACAGTGCAGGCCACCATAAAGAAGGAAGAGTTTGATCGGATGCTGAAGTAAGAAAGTTGGGGGGCTTTTGTTTGTTTTTCCCACCTCAGTGTGCATTTTCTGCACGTTTTTGCATGAAATTGCTATTTTTCCTCCACACAGGGCTCAGAAGGAAGCAGAGGCCAAAGAAAAGGAGCAGCAGGAGAGGCAACGTCAGAAAGTGCTGCGCCACGCTGAGGCCGTCAGGCAGCAGGTGAATGAGCGCAAGAAGCTTGCCAAAGCTGAGCATAGAGAGGGGTTCGGGGAGGCTGACAAACTGCTGGAGGAAGCCCAGCAGCGACAGATGCGCCTGAATGAGATAAAGGAAAAGAAACTAAAGGAGCTCAGGTAAGCATGAGCAGGTTACTGTAGTAATATTCAGGCATGATTGTCATATATCAGGTTTACTGGATATAATGAATGAACCTAATGTGCATGTCTGTGTGCAGGGTTATAGGGCTTGGTGAAAAATACTGTTGTGAAGTGGAGAGAAAGGCCCAGGGACTCATTTTGTATAGCTCCATAATTGAAACAGTAGTTTCAATTACTACTCTAAATTAAAATATGTTGGATTAAAGTCATATTTCACTCTCAGAGGTGTATGATCATTGGTCTATGCCCTCCAACTCTGGCTCACTGATACAGTTTGTAGGTTTTATTTTTGTGTAATATCTGCATTTGAGTCGTGTCCCGTTCATTCACTGGGAGGTTTTGGGATGGGGGGACGTTCGCAAGATGGGTGTACAGCCTACACATCTGCATCAACTGTGTGACGCTATCGTGTCAATATTAACCAAGATCTGTGATGTATCCAGCAACTTGATGAATCTATATTTATCTATACACACATATCTGCCAGTGAGGATTACCAGGATTATGACACTGTACTAAAATAATTAACATTAGAAAGTCACAACACTGGCCTTAAAACTTAATTACCTTAATTATTAGTTTATTAAAGGGTTCTCCATGAATGATTTTTTATTTTATTTAAAAAACTGTTTATTTTTTAATATCATTACAAACAAGCAGACACACATCCAATACAGAGGCAACAGTATCTCCACACATTTTTCTTCTTTACAGTGACTGTCAGTAATAGAAAACTCTCAATAATGTTATTTAAATAAATAATTTTATTTTAAAAAATACTTAGTGGAATCAGTCTTGTCTCTTCTTATGATAAAAGTACAATTCATTTCCCACGTGCATTCATTCAAAAACGACACTGTTACAGTGCACGAGCACAAAACACTATAGATAAAATCTGACCGTTAATTTTCTATATTGCACTGGCCCGTGCAGAGGTCAGTCACTGCTAATGAATATTAAAGTGGTAAATATCGCTCTAAACAATTACAAAGGCATTTCAAAAGTGTCTCCAGTCTTCATTCTGCCTCAGCGATTCTTCTGAGATTTTTTGGTTTTGTTTCCCTGCTCTGATCTAAAGTCCAGTCTGAGCACAATTGATGCACTGAAATAACTTGCAGTTCTCTAAATAATGACACCGGAGTGGTGGGGAGATACTTTTAAGACGCTTGCGTAAAACTTCTTCCTGCAAAGGGGAAATTATGAGTTTATCAGTTCAAATGTGAAGTAACAGAAGTAGCCTGATAAAACCAGTGACTGCATGGAAACCGCTGCAGTGGTTTAGTTATTGTAGTGTAAGAAAACTAATAAAGAAAATCAAAGAAAAAAAAAAAACAGAATGAGGAAAGAAGTCGCCTGCAGTACTCACAGTAACAAAATAGTTGGTTTCTGGAGTGAACTTATACAACATGTACTTTGAGATCTGGCTGGCTGGGGCGAGCACGTGGAGGTGGAGGTGACCTACTGAAATGAAGGGCGGCTGGTGGAACCCCAGCCTGTGGAGAAAAACACATCAGCACTGAAATTCAGCCGCCCAGAGCAGGGATGAAACGCTTACAAACAACAGAGCAACTAGACCCCTCACTCCATGTTAAACTATAATTATATAGATTACATTAGCACGAAGATTACTTATGCAGTTACTTAAAGCAAAAGATTCATCCACCCTCCCTTTAATATCATTTTTTAAGATACACTGTAGCTTTTTTAATTTAATGTTAAAAGTAAGATTTTTACTGAGTTTTGGCTTCGGGCAGCTACAATGCACCCAGCAGAAACTGCAGGATTTTACTTCACACTCGTATTCAAAACTACGGCCAATTTTGGATCGCTGATTAACCTCATATGAGCGTGAACGTGAATGATCGTCCGTCTCTGTGCTTTAGCCCTGTGAGTGGGTGGATGTATGCATGGATGAATGCAAGGATGGATGGATGAAAAATGGGTGTCCACTGTAAATGATTCCTGAATGCCCACGAGAGAACTTGAGTTTGCAGACTTTGCCTTTTTACTAGTATGAATATTTTTTCCGGTACTTCCAAGAACCGTCTCCACCAACCTTATATCCGCCATGTCAGTAATCCCTTGGGCGTGGAGCACATCTTTCCCCAGTTTAGCCATCCTTTCAACTATTGGAGACATGATTTCTTATGGGTTATGTGATATAGTTTTGATAATCTCAAATAGTTGGAAAAATAAGAGTATCAGAAGTCTATAGTACCAGCAGTAATAGTCTAGTTTAAAGTATTTAAAGGAAAACTTGCAGCAGTAGTGACGACAGGATAGCCACAGTGTTAGGAGATAGTATGGTAAGTTGACAGAGGACTAACTGACCTAGATCAATGTGTCCTTTGTGCAGTGAGAAGCAGCTGGGTATGTGCTCTCTGGGAACAACCAGGTAGTGGTGAGGCGCACCTGGGAAAATGTCGCTGAAACACACCAGGTCTTTAGTCTGTAGTCGGGGCAGAAAAATGAAAGAGTCATTCAAGCTGTGAATGCAGCACTATCAAGACTCAGTACAGTATATTTCCCTGGTGGATCAGAAAGTACCGTGTCGAGGCACTCTTCCTATTGGAGGCGGTAGCGCTACTCCAGCTGTGCACATAAAAGAACCAGGAAACCCCGGACACAAACTCCCACTCTGCACAGTACATGAAAAGGTGGCAGTGGGACTCAGTTTTAAAATATACAGCATTATTATTATTGTTATTATTTTACTCACTTTTTCTGAGTAGATACATTATTACACATACCTGATGAATGTCAGACTGACTGAAACACTGAGGCTTAAATGTATTTGCAGTAAGCGAGGCAGCGTGTGGGAATTAGATTTAAATTGTCATGGAACTTTTCCACCTGTCACTCATTCAGGTGTGCGGAGACTTTGAACTATTAATTTAGCTGCACATAGATGAAGAGAAACCCACCACTTAAAACCAGCCTTAAAATCTTTTGATGCTTGGCTACTCTCTTTGCCTCGGCATTGTAAGGGGTCCGCGAGTGTCTTGAAAGGTGCATATAAATAATAAATGTATTATCATTACTTAAGATGTAACCAGTCCTCAACCAAATAAGAAGTCATGCATGGACCTGTGCCTGCGCAGGGACCCTTTAACGTTTTGGTGATTTGCAGGTGTTAAAGCATCTGGATTTAAACAAAGTGCATTTTTAGATTTACACACTTTAGAGTGGACCTGTTGTGCTTTTCTTTATTTTCTGTCACATGACAGGTTTTTACCTGTCTGGGCTGGTGGGTGCTCACATTACAAACAGCCAAAAGAGCTCAGACTGCTCTAAATGCCCTATTTCATACAGTTTTATTTGTTTTGGCTCAGAGTTGCAAAACAGCTCTCGTCGTGAAATGCCGCCCCCGCGGTTTCCCTGCTGTAGTCTGTTTCTTCTATTAAATAGCTGATTTGCCATACGCTTTAAACTTCATCTGCCGTCAAGTGCTAAAATCTCCAACTAACTATGTGTGTGTTTAATAGTATATCAAAACCTCGGATCCGCAACTTCCGGGTACAGTTTCCTCCTATAACACCTGTATCGCTCTACATGGGATAAAAAAAAAAAAAAAAGCATCTCACCTCTTTTATTATCTTTGTGTTTTCGTCTTTTTTGTTCGCTATTAAACAGAAAATACACGTTTCAACATAATTTACATCTGAGTTTGACCAGTTGGTCGCTGTGTCCTCCATGTTGCCTGAGGACTGTCTCTCTGTTGCGTTTCCTGAACACTTTCCGAAGATCTTCTATGACGTGCAGAGGTGTTACTCAATGCTTTTCTGAGAACTCTGCCCTCCTAATAAACATTGTGGAAATGAAGGCAGTCGGGCAGGCACTACTATCGTCACTGATTTCTACAGCTGATTCACAAGGTCCCGATTCGATTTTGTTCCATTTTGAGTCAGTCAGAAATATTATAATTTTGTCCATTTATCTAGGATATGTCCTGTCGAAAGAACCCTCTAAGCCTTGTAAATTAAGAATATTTAATTCAAAATTATTTGACTATTTCTCTGCAGTTAGTTTGCGCTGAGTTTGTAGGCTGTGTATAAAAAAAATTAAGCTGCCACTTTATCAGATGTGTAAGCATCACAGCAGATGCCTTTGTGTCAAAGTAACAGGATAAAACAGAAAAACTTGGAGATTTTGCTGGCATGGTTTTTTATAGTAGATAACACCCTTAAAAATATTCTGCAGTAGATCAAAAACTTAAAGCCAGGAATCCGTATATGGAGATTACCTGATGTTGCTGCAGTGAAGCAGTGTTATTATCCATCCAACCATGCAAAATAGGATTTTTTGCAATTTTCAGGTGGTCTTAAACTTTTGATCGGGACTATATTTCAACATAATTTTATTTTAATATTCACAATTCTTAAAGAATGTTTAACAATGTAAATTATGACTGACTTCCAAAAAAGCTGCTTCTGACCTACCAAAATAATTGAGAATTCTTAAACTGCAATCCAAAAAGGTACGACTAAAACAATTATGGTTAATATTGTGTTTTAATACATAGTGTGTGATTAGGATGAGAATGAGTCTAAAACATGACACAAGCTTGAAAAGCTCCAAGTGTTTCATCTTCTTTAATAATCACTGATTGTTGAAGAGGTGGAAGATATAAACCACACACTGCCAATATTTTATTTGTATATATTTAACATTTAATTTTAAATGTAGTTGCAGTGACAACACAATAAATAGATCATGATATCACAGAACACAGCAGTTTTGGATTCACAAGAAATAATACTTCACAGCTACAACACTGAACAGCCGACGACAACCAAGCTCAATTCAACATGAAGCGCTAACCAGCGTTATAGTGACTAGTACGGCAGGGATCGTTGTCAGTGGTGTCAGATGTTTGCAGTATTGCATATTCATGCACTACAAGCCTGTGTCAGATACAGAGGGCGCAAATGGACATTTTCACCCTGTGTTAGTAGATCTGATTGTTTAGTTAGTGGCATATCAATGTGCATTGAAAAAAAAAGTGTATCCCTTTCCCATCCCTTTTTAAGGAGGCTGGACTCCCTCCTGTAGTGACATTCAGTAACAATTTTACATTGTAGAAAAGCTTCAGGGTACAACACAGCACGGGCCATCAATTTATCCTGCAGTGCAAAGTGACATCATGTTAAACTTCTACAGGCTGCAAGTCTCTGAACAACACAGACCACAAATAAGAGTCTACATTACTCATTTAGAGGCAGGAATTCAATACTGGCAAAAGTCAACAGAGAGAGAGAGAGAGAGAGAGAGAGAAAAAAAAAAAAAGGAAAAATAAAGCAAACATTCTTTGTAAAAACAGAATGCAAAAATATATTTATAAAATAAGACGAGCGCACGACAAATATGAAATTATTTAATTAAACAGAACATATTTGGTCACTGCAAGTGTTTCCTGGCTCCGTCAGCGGTTTTTGGACTGGACACAGGGAATGCCAACATTGTGCGCAGTTGTGAGGAATTCACTCATTTCACATGAACAAACTCAAAATAAAAAGATAAAGACAGCGTTCACAAGATGTCCTTCACAGAAAGTGAACTCTTTCACTGTAAACAATTCCAGCCAAACTGAATTTGATGGCGAGTGATTTGAACATTTGAAAAAAAAAAGCAAAAAAAAAGCCACTAAGTATTTTCAGTACACACATCTGTACGTTCCCCAAAATACAAATTATATTAACAATTATTTATTAACAAATAGACACGTGGTATTGTCGGACTCCTTTTTCTTTCACGCAGACTTAAAAATCAGCTCTTATAGGGATCACCTCAATAGTATCGTCAGCAGATTGGCTTCTTTAGCCCTCACAGCAACATGGGTCAAAACAAACAAAGAGAAAAAGACAAAAAGCAGCTATCCTCACCTTCAATCTCTCCTCACAAGCTTATGGTGGTAAGGCAGTCTGCATGTTGGGGGAAGCTGGAGGCTTTGTCTGATGTCTAAGGCAGCCAATGAACCAAGAGCAAAAAACATTTTCTTACATCTTCACCTCTGAACGGACGGTGACCCAGACAAACTCACCAGCCTACCTGCTGAATACACTCACTTCAAAAACAGGCTACAGAAGACACAGCGCGGCCGGCGGTCAACATGGCTCCACGAGGGGCTTCTGAACTTCATTCACATAACATTTAGCGTCATTTGTGGGTAGCTAGGTTTGCCTCCAAGTGGTGCATAATAGAAATGGGTGATGTTAAAGGTTTTAGGGAGAGTGAATGTAGTTTGAGAAGATGGGTTTACTCGAAGGTCCAGACCTCCAGACTGTGGATGTTAAAGTCCTGCTGGGAGGACAGTGGCTGGTTGTTAAAGGTGGCACATTTGGTGGTGGTCCCTCGGTACAGCTCGGCGTCCAGCCACAGACCCAGCTGACCACTGCAGAGGAAGGCAGTGCTGATTACTGACAACTATCAAACCCTCTACTGTCTCTACTCTTCTGTCCCAAGGATTTAGATTATTGAGACAACTTGATGCTTGAATTGAAACTAAGGTAGCTGTACATACCCTCCTCCTCCCATCTGCAGTGAATCGGTATTGCCTTTCACAAAGTAGGAATTCTCCCCTGTCCAGCGGTACACCTGAAAGCAAGTAGCAAAGCAGCACAGTCGCTACTGAGATCTTTTTAGTGATTAAGGGTGAACTAACCAGAGTGAGCTTGTGAACTGATTGGACGCAAACCTTGATTTCAGGACAGAAGCTGTAGAGGAAGGTCTCTCCTGTGCCATAGCAGTGCTCGCTCACTCTGAAAGGATGAGTTGAAAATGCCCCAAAGATCTGTGACGAGAGTCAGATTAGATTTGAAATCAAGTTTCCTTACGACTAATAATCACACAGATTCCACTCTCTCAGGCCATAGCATAAATCAAATTAGTACATTTGAAATTAGTCTTAACCCACAAAAATCAAACGCTTCGAAAAGCAGAGCAGACGAGCTTCATGGAGAAATTTGGTGCATCGCAATAGCACAAATCATTCACAAGGTACTGCGGTCTGAATGCAGACAGAAAAACCAGCTCCGCCTAGATTTTTCCCATGTGTGCTTCTCATTATTATAACTCCTCAAGCATTTTGGGCAAAAGAGAAAATTCAAATGGTTCCTGAAAGATGAGAATTATTTTGCAATTTTACACCCAAAGTTATAAAATAACTCCAGGTGGCCTGCGTAAAGTGTTAAACCATATAAGAAGATAGGCAAAGTCTGGAAAGTAACAGAGTGATGCAGTAATGCCTTAAAACTGCACTCTTTATATTGGCCAGCAGGGGGCCCCTTGTTTCAAAATGAAGTGGAAGTGAAAACTATGACCTCATCAAACACTCTTCTGCTGACTTTATAGACTCAGTAGCTCTAAACCATATGAGTATGCAGTGTCCACTGGTTTGGTTTTAAAACGCTAAGATGATGTGACTGTCACTGTCAGCTTGAGGGTTAACAGATATGAATCTATACAGGCAATAAAACACAAGCCAACAACACTGTGCTTAGGAGTCAAACCATCTGAAGTTACTCACCTCCCGATGTCTCATATTCTGTTCACCTAATGCTGATGTCACGTTCCTAAAGCTCACAGTTATTTAAACACTTCACATCTATGATGACTATGTCTACCTGGTTATCCATGTCTTTGATGGCCAGCAGCACAGGACTGTCAACATCTGCAAGGTTCCTATACAGAGTCTTCAGACTGGTCCCATGTTTCTCTGTGCTGTAGGCCAGTCTCCATGGATAGCCCTGCACACGGGCAGGCAAACGACAGGCCAGCTGGGGAAACGTACACACCATTAGCCCTGAAAAACTGAATTTCCTTAAATTCCTTTCACCAAGTGAGATGTTAAAGTGTTCAGAAAGCAGCCGCATGTCTGGATATTTGAAGATTACCTTCTCAATGTGTGTATCCTGCAGCAGATCACTTGTATCAATGAGCATGGGGAGTGCATCCATAGAGAAGTCTACATCGATACTGCCAAAACTCTGCCTACGTTTAGCCTCATCAAGGGTGATAATCTAGCGCACAAGTACACAAACAGAACAGAAATGATTGCAAGACAAAGGTGCTTTTAAAATGCTGAAAAAGGCAAAACACCACTGTAGTGTTAGCTTGAAAAAGAAAATAGATGAGGTGAGGTGAGCTGGAGGCCCGAGCATACCTCCCAGCTGCAAGATGCAGGGTCGCTGAAGAAATTATCAATCATGTCCAGCTCATCCTTCTCCACCACAACGAAGCCCTGCTCTCGAGCCTCCTTCCCGTACACGTCTGGGGACCACTGAACGAAGAAGGCATACAGATCGTCCACCCTACCGCAGACACACACACACACACGAAATCAGGAGACTGCCGACTAGTGTAGCCGCAAATATACCATTAGTAAACCAATGCCCCTTCAACACAGCTTACATCAGTTATTTTTGCAGCATTTAACTGGCACTAGGATTATATAAAACATTTAAATATACCTTTCCTGTGGCACAGCAAACCAATATTCTGGCTGCTTTTCCCGGCCCCCGAATGAGTGGGCGGGGCTAGAGGTCATGCAGGTGGCAAAGGACTTCCGCATTGGCTTCCCAACTTTGAAGCAGAGGAACATTGGTGGGTTTTTGCTCTTCTCCTCTGATGAGAAAAGCATGTCTGCAAGGTATGGAGAAAATAAAGAGTTTAGCTATTTCATGCTGAAACTTTATTTTAGTCCCATCGAAGTCTGAAATCTTGTACCTTCTATTGGAGCTTGCATTCTCTTCAGTAGCCAGGATTTCATCTCCAACTCATAGGTTTTCTTCTGCCTCTCCTCCTCACTGAGTTCGTCCTCCTCTGCTGGTCTGTCTGGGCCAGACGTCTCATCAACCTCTGAAGCCTGCTTCAGACTTTGCCTCCTGATTTGGTCCACTGGTGCACTTGTTATTTTATCATCAACACCGTTTAGCAGCTTTTCAGTTCCTTCACAGTTTGCGTCTTTGGTTTCAGTTACCATCTGGTTTGTAGGTTTATTATGCAAGTCACCCTGTTTTTCAGCCTCTGAGGAGGACTGTATCGACTCTCCATCCTCGATGGAGGTGTTCTGAGCAACACCTTCGTCTTCCTCATCATCCAGCTTCCCTTGAGTTTGGTTCTTATGGTCTCCCTGGCCTGGACTCTGTCCTAGGAGTTCATGTTGGTGTCTGTCGAGTGTTCTGCAGGATGTCCCCTCTGCCTCGTCTGTGCTCCCGTTGACAGTTGGCTCCAGCTCGGTAAAGCCTTCATCTGATGGAGACTTCTCTGTCTGTTCGCCCACTGTACTCACTGTTATCAAAACAGGTTTTGATTAAATTTAGCATATGTCAGAAATCAGTGTCAAATGCCCCCCTACTACAACCCCCCTCCTTATACTTCAACATTAGTAAAGCAGTACGGGTAGTAAAATCCTTAATTTCTTGATTAGAAAATATCTAAAAAAAAGCAATCACATGGTAGAGGCTCAGTTCACATAGACATATAGACACTCTCTTGGGTTTACGGCAAATGAAAAAAGAAAGTATCCAATGAGCAGCGGTTCTCTGGGTGAAAATGAAAATGTCTTGAGGAGAATGGCCACGCATCTTTGAAGTCAGGAGCTACAGCAGCAGAAGACCACACCTGGTGCTACTCCTGTCAGCTAAAAAGAGACAAACAAGCTCAGCAAAAGACTGGAGACTAATCAGACCAGGCAACATTTTTCCAATCCCAATTTCTTTTGCATGGCAGGGTCAGAATTTGGTGTAATCAATACGATACCGTGAATCCATCCTGCCTTGTGTCAACAGTTTAGGATGATGCTGGTGGTGTGGGGAATTTTGTATTTTTTTTCCCCCCACACTTTGAGCCTTTTAATGTCAACTGAGCATCGTTGAAAATAAATTAATATTTGGTCTCAGGTTTGGATTTCAAGATTCGCAAGCTGCCTTTCATTAATGGGCTAGCTAACGAAAAGTAGCTTGTGTTAACCATAAAAGCAGACAAAAAAGCAACCACAAGTGGACCACAAACACAAACTTCATATCCTACCAGTTTCAGAAAGGGTTGATTCAATGTCATCCAGAACTATTGGTTGTTTGGGATTCAGAGCTTCATAGCGACTGAAGGGGTTTAGTTCCTGCTCTGATGGCAGCTGTTCCCACTCTCCGGGCCTGTACACAGGACACAGATCCTGGGGTAGGTCTCTGTGAGTTCACGGTGTGGCACCACACACACCGCAATTAAGAATGAGGAAAAAAACAAACAAACAAACAAACAGAATTGCGGGGGGGAAAAAAAAAAAGAAAAAAAAAGAAATGGGAAAACAAAAGAAAAAAGAAAAATGCCCAACAGAAATTAATGTGGTATACAACTTAAAAGTAGTAAATGTGATGTGAAACAGCAACTTAAAGCTTAAACAGAACAAAAAAGGTGAAAATGGGAAAGTAAAAAGTCTGATCTTGCACTGGAGAGAGTTTTGATTAACAGCTATGGAGGAAAGAGTGAAACAAAGCTAAGATGACAATCTCAGGAGCATGTTAGGAAACACGTTGAAAAGCTTGAAGGGCTCGTAATATCTTAGTTTGCAGTTTATTTCTCATAAAACAGAAACGGGAAGGAGGAACAAAAAAGGAGGAATAAGAATCGAGTTGAGAGGAACGGTTAGCGAAGGAGGAAATGTGGCAAGTGACACGGAGAGAGGTCTTACGATGGCAGAGCGTCCTTGAGCTTCATGCGCGACACGTCGTCGTACAGCGCTACAGAGACGACCTCCCCCATTGGGCAGATGAGGCCGTATTCCTCACAGCCGTGCTCGATCACCAGGGGGTCCGACTTGTGCGGATCAAACATGATGTTGTTGGGCGTCACAATTAACACGCCTCCAACAACACCCTGGAAAAATCAAAATGCACAAAGAGGCAGCAAGATGGTGACAATTTGATCAAAGACAAAACTAAATATTGATGTTTCCAATTGCATTTTACTTTATATAGTAACCATCTGTATATAGTGTAGTATTTTGTCTTGTTTTGTACACCATTGTTTTCTACTACATCTTTAATTCCCCTTTTTTTACTGTTCCTTGTGCTGCTGTAACAAGGAAATTTCCCCCAGTGTGGAATTATAAAAAATTAAAATAAGTCTAACTTCATACATGAGATGCAATAATTCACCAGTTTGGACATTTCTGCTTGTTAACCCAGTATGAATTTTCCTTCTTACCATGCCATCAGTGAAGTACTTGCAGCTCATTTTTATGAATTTGAC
Organism: Aulonocara sp. 'chitande type north' Nkhata Bay; assembly: GCF_057382095.1. Classification (NCBI taxonomy): domain Eukaryota; kingdom Metazoa; phylum Chordata; class Actinopteri; order Cichliformes; family Cichlidae; genus Aulonocara; species Aulonocara sp. 'chitande type north' Nkhata Bay. The sequence goes on from NC_141358.1 coordinate 10,293,336, forward strand.
CGTTAATGGACTCTCGTCCTCAGAGCTTGGGGAGAGCTCGCGGCGAAGGGCCGTTGCTGACCTACAGTTTGGAACGCCATACTGAAAGATGTTGAAAGGCAGAGATCAGAGAGATTAATGTTGTGCTTTTATTTAGTACGGCTTGTTTCAAAGGTACAAACATAAGGATATACTGTACATAAGTCAAGAACACAATCTTTGAATTTGAGTCTGATACCAGACATCCATCTGGCTTGGGCTTATTTTAAAGGAATTTTTATGAAGATTTTAAATAAGCATGCACCTGCCAGAAAATTTAGGGTCAAGGGACGGGAGAACCCTTGGTTTTCATCGGAATTATCAGAGTCCATCCATCAGCGCAATGTGGCATGGGCAAAAGCTAGGAACAATGATTCCCTGACTGACTGGTTAGACTTTAGGAAATTAAGAAACAAATGCACGACACTTATCAAGAAGGCTAAGTCAGAATACTATTTATCTGTTACTACAGAAAACCTCAATAACCCTCAGAAATTTTGGAAAGTAATTAAGTCCTTATCTATAAATAAAATATCACAGGCTCTTCCAAAATTCATTTTAAAAGATTCTGTCCCAGTTTATGACAGAACTGAGGTCTTAAATAGCTTTAACAAGCACTTCGTAGCTACTGGTTTTTTATTTAACTCTGTTGGATCAGCCCCCATGACTCCCTGTACAGAACCCCAAACATATTTTGGGGAGCTTTTTGATTTTTCTCCTTTTTCTGTCCAGGAAGTACATAAAGCTCTTAAAGCCTTAGATCACAGGAAACCCCCAGGGCCAGACTTAATAGAGCCCTATTTTCTGAAAATAGCAGCTGATTACATTGCACAACCTCTTATGATCCTTTTTAATCTTTCAATCCAAACTAAAGAAATTCCACTTGTTTGGAAGTCTGCTTTTGTTACGCCAATATTAAAAGGAGGCAACCCAGCCATTCTGACTAATTACAGGCCAATATCAAACTTGTGTGTCTTGGCAAAAGTCCTTGAGTCTCTCGTCAGTGAGCAATTAAAAGAGTTCTTGTACTCTAATGAAGTTCTCTCAAAAATGCAATCTGGGTTTAGAAAACAGTATAGTGCTGTTACGGCTGCCACAAAAGTGATAAATGACATACTTGTTGCTCTGGATAAAAAACAGCACTGCGCTTCTCTCTTTATCGACCTGTCAAAAGCTTTCGACACTGTGGATCACGTCATTTTGAAGCATAGGCTTCTTTCTTTGGGGCTGTCTAGACATGCTGTCTCCTGGTTCACTAACTATTTGAGTGACAGGACTCAATGCATTAAATGTGAAAATCTGTGCTCAGAACTTTTGAATATTCACACTGGGGTGCCACAGGGTTCAATTTTAGGACCTCTGTTGTTCATCATGTATATAAATGATTTGGGACAAAATGTGTCAAATGCTAGTATGCATTTTTATGCTGATGACACAGTTATTTATTCCTTTGGCTCAAACCTTGAAAAGGCAATAGAATCTTTGCAGAAAGCTTTTGATGTGGTTCAGCACACACTTCTGGAGCTGAAATTGGTTCTTAATGCTGAAAAGACAAAGCTAATGTTGTTTTCAAACATGAAGAGATTTCCTCAAACTGTCCCTTTGGTGTCCACTCTTGAGGGAAACCTCATAGAAGTGGTGCATACGTATAAATATCTTGGCTTTTTAATTGATGATTCTCTGACCTTTAAATCTCACATAGACAATCTTGTGAAAAAACTCAAACTAAAATTAGGATTTTTCTTTCGAAACAAATTTTGCTTTTCTTTTGAGACAAAAAAGCGTCTTGTAAATGCCACATTTTTATCTGTTTTAGATTATGGTGATCTGCTGTACATGAATGCTTCCGCCTAGTGTCTTCATAAGATTGACTCAGTATATCATGCCTCTTTACGGTTTATTACAAACTGTAGGGCTTTGACCCATTGTTGTGATCTGTATGCTCGAGTGGGATGGCCTTCGTTGTCCTCCAGGAGGTTTGATCACTGGTGCATCTTTATTTACAAGGCCCTGCTTGGACAAATGCCCACCTATATTTGCGATCTGCTCACATGGAGGAGTACTGTTTCTTATAGCCTGCGTTCAAGCGATCTTCTTCTGCTCAATGTTCCATTTGCCAGAACTGAACTGGGAAAGAGGGCTTTTTCTTATGCTGCCCCTTTTACATGGAACATGATGCAAAAAGACTGGAAGATAGCAGATCTTATTTCATTAAATGCTTTTAAGTCCAAATTGAGAGAGCCAGAGAAAAATGTTTTTTAAAATGTAATTGTTACTTATAATCATGTATGTAACTTTGTAATTTTAACATGTTGTCGCCTCTTGGCCAGGACTCCCTTGGAAAAGAGGTTTTTAATCTCAATGGGACTTTTCCTGGTAAAATAAAGGTTAATAATAAAATAATAACACAGTTTGTACAATTCTAATGAGTCAATATTTGGTGTGACCACCTTTTTTCACCAACCGGCCTCAAATCAGTCTGACTAGGTGACCAGACCCCCAAATGTTACTCAGCACTGGATCCCTGCAGGGCTGTGTTCTCAGCCTCCTACTTTACACCCAGTACACATCAGACTGCACATCAATCCACCCAACCAACCTCATTGTCAAGCATGCCAATGACGTTGGGCTGATCCCTAAAGGAGATCAGAGATCAGAGATACAGGGCGGAGATAGAGAACTTGTCCCGCTGGTGTTTAGAAAATAATGTGAAGCTGAGCGTCCTTAAGACAAAAGAATTCATAATGAAGTATAGGTGGGATCTGTCTTTGCCTTCAGGTTTCTCAAGGTTTTCTGGGCACTCACATCTCCACCAACCTCACCTGGACCCACAACACCAACGTCTTGGTAAAGACTGCACTTCCATGTCCTGAGGAAACATAACTTGGACCAGAAGCTGCTGCTGGTCTTCTACCACTCCTCAATAACTCTGCCCCCCAAAATTATTGACTTCCCTTCATCTGCTGTTGATAGTGTTTTAGGCCTGTCACTTTTTGTCCTCCACTTGTCCATTTTTCCTCAAATCTCACACTGCACACCATGCTGAGATATGGTAAGCTTTCTGCTAACAGCTCTTTGGGAGTCACCTTGTTGTTACAAAGTTACTATCTTTATACCTTTAAAACTGATTCAACCAAGGAAATCAGAACAAATTACATGTTTTTGCACTAGACTGCTAGTAACAAAGTGCCTAAAGATATAACTTTGCTAAGTTCTCTTGTGTGTAGACAACACTGGTTAAGCACTTGAGGTAGGTGCCTTTTTATGCTTGAATGATGTACAGGTCGCAGAGTTAAGAGGCTTAAAAAGCAAAAACAAAAACATTCATCTGAATGGTCAGGTATAAGTGTCTGAACTGCAATAGGGTGAAAAAGCAGCTTGGAAAAAAAAAAAAAAGCAGCTTGGAAAAAAAAAAAAAAAAAAAAAAGCAGCTTGAAAACTTCTTGATAACTTGAAAGACTTTAGAAAGGACTTTCTTATTAAGAAAGTCTGTATTATAAATTGCTGTATGACAGATGTACTGCAAATACAAATACGCATTCTTGTGCAAAGTTTACTATGGTGTTGCTTTTCATTGCTGATTTTTACACCTCGCACTACTGCCGACCCAGTGATATTGTCTTTACTGTTATTAATTAAGGGTAAACAGGGTTACACTGACTTCTTGGAAGCAAAATATAAAGTGGAGCAGCTCAAGACTTATGCACAAGACTGTAATTCAAGAATTACCTCAAGTATAACTAATTTAAGCAAATGTAGTTCTAAATACACATCTTACAGTGCATTTTAAGCACATGCTACCAAAACCTTCAAATACCCTTTAACAATCTTTTTGTCCTTGAATGGCCACAATACGGGTAAAGGTTCTATAATTTGGAATACTTATCTCGGGGTGTATGGTATGTCACATGATAGAGGCTAAATTAGCTTTTTTGGTTCATGCCGAAGTCCTGTGTATGATCACAGTACTCCAAGTAATATAATGAATGTTATTTGACTTACTTGTGATGACTTCTCTGACACGTTTTTAGCGATGGGATCAGAGGAAGTCGGAGATTTGAGTTCAGTTTCTGACTGAGTCACATCAGGGACAAACAGTTTCTGTAGTAATAACAGATAGTTAGATGATCAGTAATGAACAGGGGAAAAAAGCAGCATGACATAATAAATGGGCTAAACTTCTATATCTGCTTTTAACCTTCAGTGATCATTTTCATTTCCATCAAACGATGAAGATTCTTTTCATTCCTAGTCCACATCAGTGTAGCCGATATCGCTGCCCTACCCCTTTCAAGATATGCGTTTTCAAAGTGTTCCTTTGTGGAAATTAGTGGAAAACCCGCTCTAACACATTATCCAGCTGATGCTTAGTGTCAGAGCTTTCTCACCTGCCCGGGGTAGACACTGCGAGAAAACAGCTTGTTCAGCTGGACCAGTTTATTTGGGGTGATGTTGAACTTGAGTGCGATGCTGTTGAGGGAATCATCACGTCCCACCTGTAACACAAATCATCTCCTCTGTAAAAATGTGAGACATTTTAAATGCAAACAGCTCAAAATGCTACACAACGGAAATTTTCTATCTCTTCACTTGCAAGTCTACAGCACCTTACTTAAAAGGAAAAAAAACAACAACAACAACAACAACAACAACAACAAAAAAAATGATGTTACTCACAACGAACTCCACTGTCCCCGGCGGCCTTGTCTTTTCCATTTTTGCCTTGTTGGTAACTTTACAGCCATCATCTGACAGAACAGAACAGAAAGAGGACTGTAGACTAAGGACGACTGTAAAATAACAGTATGATTAGGAAAAAACTTCTTATAAGAGCTATATAAATGGGTTATATAGGTCTTATAAATGGGTTAATTGTGTTAATAAAGAAAAAAAGCAATGTTTCAGGGGTTGGGGTTAGAAAAAGGAAAAAAAAAAGAAAAGAAAAAAGGGGGGGGGGGGGGGAGGACCCTCTAAAAAGCCTTTAGTTGTCTGACTGTGATTCAGTACCAGCTGCTCATCTCCTATCATTATCCAGCCTCAAAACACTACAAACACAGAAGTGGTTATTGTATATACACACACACATAATCTGACCCTTGTAGCAGAGAAGGTCCACAGTCAGCAGTTTCTTCCTGCCGGGAAAGCACAGGCTATTAGTGCTCCACTCCCTGACTGCCTCATTATACTGCCGCCCCCGCCATGGATACAGAGGGCATGAGTAAGCATTAGCTGGCCAGACTCCAGCTGCGTCTGCTTCTTTTTACTGTACAGAGCATCAAAGAAAAGGCCGCTGTCACTTTATTCACCGAGCCTGTACCAGGCTGTGACTGATATTATACTGTGCAGGACTTTTAGTCAATGGGACTTAACAGTTTGTTTGTGTGTATTTCTTGCCCTTTACACTAAAGAATACCACATTTGCACTATGTATTATAATAGAAATGGCTTTTTACAGCTGGCTGACCCACTGAACTTGTGACAGGAGTTATCACTGCTCTTTCACAGCCAAAGAAACCCAGCAAAACATGCTAGCATGACACGCACTGCCCATAATGGTTGCAATGGTCACTTTTTGTTTTGCAGGTCATAATGGGTTTCTACACAAGACAATGTTGGCCCACAGGATGTCTTGTAATAAAATCTGTAGTGTACACACTTATTAAATATTGTTTTATTTGGTTAAAATAATATTAACAACCGCAACTTTTTGACTGGCATATTTTAAAAGCCACACCAACGACAATTCAACTGAGTCATTTTAATGACTCAATAATAATTTAATAAGAAGCTTACCTCGACCATGCAAAAAGTCTGATGCCCATTAAATTTAGGGGGGGAAAGACAGCCTTAAATCACCCCTCTTTCAATATTGCTTCCAAACAGCCAGACCTCATAATCTTTTCAGTGGGCTTGAACAATAGTTTTTTCAGGCTTTCTGAAGGTCTTTCAGTTTTTCTTCAGATACTTCTTGCTTTTTCTATTCGTTTTCACTCCTGTCCTTGCACTTGACCAATTTGAGAGGATTTTTTTTAATCTTTTAAACTTGGCAATGATCTTTGGATTATTTAAGCATAAAACGACACCTAACTCATGGAATGAACCATTGTTGTGCCTACACATAGAAGACAAATTAAAGAACCAGTTTTAAATTTTATCTTAGGCACTCTGTTTCTAACAGCCTGTTGCAAAAACAATTTGGTTCTATTTCTTTACTTGAATCTACAGTTGATACATCTACTGTTTACTGAAGCCTCATCAGAGCCTCGGTGCAAGGGTCGTTTCTGTACCCGACTGAAAATCAGTGACAGGTCTTACAGAACGACTTATAAATTTAAAATTTTGGGTTTAAAATCTTTTTCAGTGTGATACTGATCCTAAACACACTTTTATTGCAGTAAAAGCATACCTGAAAATTAAATCATACAATGGATCACAGTCAGTCATGGACTGGCCTCCTGAGAGCCTGGACCTTAAGATTACCCAGCAAAATATAAAGAAATGATGGGTGGCACAATATTGTTGATCAATAATGACATTTTTCCAAGAGTAGCGTCAAATCTTAGTACTAAATGACATTGTGAATACAGAGTACTGAATATCATCTTTAACGGTATACTAGAACAGGATAAGGGTTATGCAACTTCCCGTTTAAAACTGCTGAGGTTGTTTTACCACAGAGGATCCTCAGATATTAATCAGTGTATATTGCAAGTGTAAAACAACTCTAGTTAAAAATAAATAAATCTTTTTTTAAAAATAAGTTCGGAAAGCTGCTGGAAAAATGCAATTCAAATTATGATTAGTAAAAGCAAGGGAAAGTTTAACTTCCTCCGTATAAGATTTTGTTATTCAACTGTAAAGCTGACATGCAAGGTTAGTTTTATTTGCATTTTCAATTCTTTACCCTCAAAAGATCACATCTGTGCCACAAAGCCTTCTGTCAGCCAAAGGGCTACCATTTGTTTTACAGACTTCCACAAATCTGATTTACAAGTCACACAACATGTTTTTTTTTTCTTTTTTCCTGTTTGTACAGCACTAAGGTCAACCTGTGTTGTTTTTAAATGCGCTTATAAATAAATTTACACCGATTCTGATGAAGGGCATTAGATGATAAACATTACAGAGAAAGGCCATTATATACCAAGTGCATTGCAAAAAACAAACAAACCCAAAAACCCACACAAAATTACGAATTTTTCAGATTTGCACTTGTAGTGTGATGCACATACACAATGAACATGTTGCGTTTGCACCGTAGAAAAATATAAATAAAATCAATCGAGTTGACATCAAGCCACGATGAGCTGGTCCTAATGTCTCTAAAGAAAGGGAAGAAACTGAAATTTTGGGTTTATCTAATTGTCATGGCAGGGCACAGCTGAGTTAAAGCAGTGTCACGGCTGCTTTCGTACATATTTCAGGATGTCAGTGGGGCAGTTTGAGTGTTGCTGGCAGAGTTGGGAACATATCTGAGGAGGCAGAGAAATCATTTCAGAGAGCCGACTGACCTGAAGCAGAGTCTAGCTGTGTGCCTGAGGTAAAACAGTATTATTTTATCATTTCCATATCACTGTATAATCATTCTCTGTGTGTGTTTTGAGCCATGAGTGCACTTGCTGTCAGGTGCATCTGTCTGGTCAGATCTGTTTGGTATAATTTGTGCTTGGTTTAAAAAAAACAAAACAAAAAGCGCTGCAAATTCCTCCACCGAAATGACGTGGCCCTCATGAACAGCTGCAAGAGAGTCCGAAAAATATTTTTAACGCATGAAATATTCACAGATTGTACGTGTTCAGTGCGTAAAGGGCTTAAGATCAGCAATCTTATTCTCCCAAACAGAACTAACCCAAGCAGAGATGTGCACACAGCCTGCACAGTCTTTATGCTAAATTATTCAGTCTTTATGTTATCAGAGGGTAACTAAAATGCTATGTTCCAACTCCATATTTGTATTCGTGGACTCCTCATCTTTTACTGTATCGGTGCCATCTGAGCCCATTCATATTCCGAAACTATTAACTCTTCTCCCTTTAAGCCAACTTTCATCTGATTGGCCAGGATTTGGCCAGCAGGTGGGTGAGGCTTCTGCGTTCACAAGATGCCGATATTAAGGATGCCTCTTTAGAGCTTTTGCGTTACATGGATTACTTGCGTATACAATGACCTTCTCATTTGAAATGTTTGCCTTGTTTGACATGACCATCCACCATTTTCAACAGGAAAAGCAGCCACTTAGATTTAGGGTATATTCCAACATTCAGAGAAGCAACTTTGAAATGTGTGTTGTCACCATCTTACCTGGCTTTCCTGTCGCTCTCTGTAGCTCTGCCTTTTTGTTGGCGTCACTGTAATTTGGAATGTCGGGACAGGAGATGATTTCCGGATTCTGTTCATTCACAGTCTTCTCCGATTGGCTCCCCCTGAGCTGTTTCCGCCTCTTCAGCCTGATGAGATGCCCCGGGGGGTAGATCAAGTAGAAACATGGTGAATTTAAATCCTACAGTTAAAACCATGTCCATAACTTAAAGTATTCTGCTAGCTTGCAGAGGAAATAATAAATTAAACCCTTCAGAACTTCTGCTTCAGATATCAGGTTTACTGAATAATCTAGAAGAATAGCTCCAGAATAATGTGTAATGACCAGGGAGCCCACACTTCTTTTCTAGCATCGACAATGCAGCAGACTTTAACTGTTAATTCCTTCTGTCAGAGGTGCTGCAATAAGTTTTTAATAATGAGCAGCAACTTTTCTCTCCATTTACTTTGCTGCTTCAGCTGTTTTGTGACGCTGCCTTTTCTCCCTCTTTAATCATTAATAGGGAAGGGAATCAAGTACACCGCCTCCAGATTGTGTTGGGGTGCATTACAGGGGGCCACTGCAGTGCAGTGAAATCACAGGTTAGCTGTACACTTAAGGATTATGCTGGCTCTCAGAGGCGTGCTGAGAGCTTAAGTACTTTAAGAAAAGACAGCACCAAACTGATTCGTCACAAGCATTGAGGGAGAGTGGTTAGGCTGCTCTGCACAATCTGGGCAAACGAGAAAAAGCAAAAGGCTCGACTTAAGTGTTCAAGTGCTTTAATGGAAAGGAAGGATTGGGTCGATAAGTCAGCAGCCAGACAGAGCTCAGGCGCACATCTGCTCGCGGACTCAAGAATCTGCTGATGCATTTCTCAACAGCACGCCATCTGTTTCACTCAGGGGCATTTCTCAGTGCTCTCCATCACAGCCTTCATCTTTACATCATCTTCATCTCCTCTTTAACCCTTCTTATCTCCCTCTTGAGTTTCTAAACAGTGACTGCTTCCTACCATAATAAAAAGAAAATTAAACACAAAACAGACCCCAGGATGTTTTAAAGTTATTAATGAGAATGGACAAATTATGGTTTATTGTATAGTATAAGCAATGAAGATAATGAACATCCAAACAAATGCTAAATGATTTAAAGCAGCAATGTGAAACATAAAGCCCGAGGGCCAGAATTGGCACAGCAAAGACTCCAATCCGGCTCACTCAAACACATGAAAGAGGGCATGAACAACAACAACAGCCCTTGCATAACACAGACACACAATTACTAATAATATTAATTTTCATATCCCTTAAACATGCGGCAAATACGGCTTCAGTCTATGGATCTGGCCCAGTGTGGACACAGCCAGTCTATATGTTAGCTTGTTGAAAACCTTGAGCTCTGCTCTACTTTTTTTTTTTTTTTTTTTTTTAGGGCATTCAGGAATTATTTTGTTTTGTATCCAGAGCAGCAATGAAACCTTCCAGACAGCAGAAGGCCTCCTTCTATTGATCAAACTTCATAACACTTTTTGTATAGGTTAATGCAAATTAAAATGCTTCAAGTGAGACAGTCTGAAACAAAGATGCATGAGGAAAAACTACTAGTGCAAATACACCACCTTTTTTAAAAAAAAAAAAAGAAAAAAGCCACAAAGCAGTTTATAGTGTAAAGGAAAACATGGTCATCAGTGTGTGGATTTTCTCAAAAAGCAATTAAAGTCTGACTGGTAAGAATAAAGTAACAGTTACTTTAGTAACATAAGTTGATATGAGCCTCTTTGTGTGACTATTTATGCACAGTTGTGCCATATTCTTTCATATATCTATACCAGACCTTGTGATATTTAACAAGACTAATAATACCTTTGATGGAACTTTTGCAGATATTAAAGTTCTCCCACCTTCATATCCTCATAATGCCTCAATTCAATTTATTTTGGATTGCTTGGAAACAAAACTGAAGTGCCACATTACGAAGGCAGGCCTGGATTTACGTTCCATTCCACCAGCATTTTAATTTACTGATCTTCATTTCCAATCTGACATTTGTACCGTGGCTGGTTAATACTGTCCCTGTGCACCTCACATTGACCTTTGCTCTATTTGTCAGGAAGCGAGGTGGCACAAAGCAGCCGAAGAGATACGCATTACAGGAGTGGCTGTGTTAGATGATAACGCTTATTTTTGTTCTACTTTCTGTACAAACAGGCACCAGTGCTACTGCACAGTGTCTCTGCATGAGCAGTTTGAAGCCTGCAACCCCCATTAACATCTAATATGCTGTCTACCTAATAATTAGAGGCTGCCTGGATTGTGATGACAGTCATTTTTCTCCATAATATAATATTTCCAACATAACCTAATCATATGGGGGGAAAAAGAAATACAGACATGACAAATGGCTGGATCGCACTAGACTGTCTGTGTAGTCTTAGTGAGTAACGTGAGCCATAAGAAGGAATTAAGCTCACTAAGCTATAAAGCATGACCTCATATACACAAGATTAAACAGTTTCTATATTTTACTGTATATCCAATGACAGAAGCATTTAATTGTTTTACCTTCCATATGCATTAGTTTACATGTTTGTAAGGGTTTTTAAAAAAGAAAAGAAAAAACAAGGTTTATATTTTTTCTACACTATGATAAGACTGTTTTGTAGAACAGGTTAGACAAGGCAGAATAAGAGCAGTATTGTGCAGCGAGGGTTTTCCAGCAGCAAGTGAGCCTCAGTGCACAAGCAGTACACCCCCAAAATAATGTTTACCCATCTTAAATCAGCCATGCAGTTCGATGACACACCTCATTTGTTCCGACATCCGCGAAAGCAGGTGTTGACAATAGGGCTGCCACAAACGATTATTTTGATAGTCGACTAGTCACCGATTATTTATGCGATTAGTCGACTAATCAGATCATCATCCACTGGACGTAAAACTACAGCTTATTGCACCAGCAGCATCTGCTCTTATACAACTATCATTAGCTTACAGCTTTAAGCTTTTAAGGTGCTAACTAAAAATAAAGACAAGATGATAGTTTATTCAATTTTAATGAAATTTGCAGATTGTTTCGGTGAAGTTTAATAAACTCCTTGCTATCTAAAATATAACAGGACACCGGAGTATATTCTCCAGCATCTCACACTTCTGATAATCAGCTGTCTGCTTGACATTTATTCAGCTGTGTAAAAACTATAACTTTAATCTCAGCCAAACCGATTTACTCAGGAACAAATAAAATACTAAAAAAAAGCCAAACAATAACATTTTTAATTTATCTAAGTGACTCATATATATTTAACCTGAGTCGCGAAAGATGGCGGTGGGTTTGAAAACAATTTGCCGGGAGTCCGGAGTTCTCACGGCGCTAGTGACCTAGCCCCCGGCTAGCTATCGAGCTAGTGGGTAACAGACGTCTCCGAAAACGTCGGAGCGCTTTTGAAAATATGTGGTGTCCTGATAAACTGAGCAGATATTTGAGGTTTACACAGCTACATTCTCGCCTGAAAATATGTTAAATGTTTATTTTGTGACCCAGAAAGAATAATAAGAGTAATATTAAAACTAACTAGCTACCGCCATTGTTGGAAACTAAGCTGGGCCGCGCTATGAATTCTGGGACACAGCTGCTTCTTCTTCTTCGGGGTTTAACGGCAGCTGGCATCCTTGTACATGCTGTGCTGCCATCTTCTGTTTCAGTCCGTTATTACACTCTTAAATCCTGCTATTATTCCTGCGTCTTTTGCGATCTTACAAAGCTTCAAACGACACGTCGACTATTAAATCAGTCGTCGACGATTTTGATAGTCGACGTAATCGTGACTAGTCGACAAATCGTGGCAGCCCTAGTTGACAACCTGCAGATTTCTTGTCACTTTATACACCGCAACTGCGATAAGCCTCTTTCCACACATTTCCTAATATCATGTTTCACACGGTGTCAAAAATCTGTTACTAAAGTTGACACTGCGTCAGCAGGCCACGGCCCCACGTGTGATGCACGACTGCCATTTATATTAAATAATAAATAAATTCTAAAAGAAATAAATCAGTAACTGCTTCAGATCAACTTATATCCTTGTAAAGTTTGAGAACCACTAGTTTATCCTCACAAGAAAAAAAAGAAAAAGAAAAAAAAAAAGCATCACATGATAGCTTGTATAGCTAACTCCACAACATAATTAAAATGCCTTTCATTGCTGTGTTTACACTGAAATAGAGGAGCACAGTGATTTGTAGTGATAGATGGCATCATGTTAGAGAGACGGCTGGGTTGGAGGAGTGCATCATAGCAAAAAAACATTTATTTTTTAAAAATATTGTTTGACTCAGGTACTCTGCGATATCAAGGAACACATACAATACCCTAACATGATCACCTCTGGGGTGCCTTTCTGGCTATGAGCAGCTGCTTCTCAAACTTTCCAATCATGCAAAAGCCGGCTTTAAAGGAAGGTGGTCTCAAAGAAAGTAGTAACTGCACCAAAGCCCAGTATGAGATAAATAAGGGTTATATTGACATATGAATCATGCAGAGCTACCCTGGGAGAATCTTAGAATAAAAACCGTGCAGCTGGAAATCAGAGTTACATTATCTTTATTGGATTTCTATGACTGAACTGAACCATTAAAAATTTCCAAGAGCACCAGCTTGTGCCTTCTTCACAGCACAGTACATACCAGCTGAGCAAGGTTCATTACTCCAGCAAGGGCACAGGTGTCTACAATCAATCAACCATGCTAAGCCACAGCTTTAAACCCAGGCCACAGAGTAGACCGTGGCACTAGTTTATTCAGTGTGTGAAGGGACATCTCACGATCACATGCCTTCCAAAAGACAACCTCGACAATAAAACAAAGAGGAAAAATAAAGATATTAGTTAAGTTACATTAAATGCACAAAGAGGGGATTAAAGAAACTATTTTCTCATTAAGATTTTTCACAGATTTGAAAGTTTCCAACACCTTCAACCTATCATTCTCACGTAAAGATTTTCATAGCTTCTGTTCCCTGAGCCTTTAAACACAAAGGGATGGGTGTGCTTCTTTGTAGTGATTAACTATGGGTAAATCATTATTGTTCAGCAAAAAAACATTACATAATTACATCGACTCATTGAGCACCAAACATGGTGATTCACAACAAATGAGAGGCCGATTTTAGGAGGTAAAAAATAAATGCAAATCTTAAGATGACAGCTGCATAAAAACTAGAGTCCCTTACCTGGCAAAATATCCAGGCTTCCTGTCTCTCTTTTCCATCAGGCCAGGGTGCTAAATCTGCATGTATTTACGTGCATCCATACAAACAACCACCTTCTTACATCCGTACGCAGTGTGTGTATCCAAGCGCGGAGACACAAGGCTGGGAAGATCACCTCTCACACGTCTTTCTTGTCCTGCAGAGTGAAGAAGAAACCGGATTAATCTCTTCATTCAGCAACGCTCAGTGCACTGCAAGAGCCCAATAACCGATCGCGAAGCCCCATCAGCTTAAGTGGATGGCGATGAAAGCATCCCATAATAGGCATGTCAGCTCAGTCAGCTGACAATAACCCGAAGAGGGTGGAAAATGGAGCGCTCGGCTACAAAACACAATCACACCTGCATCTGGTTAACGGAAACACTGTAAACGGTTGTTTTACTACTTAATATAAAGTCTATTCTCAGCAGCTGATGTAAAGAGTCAAAGCATTATGGTTGTATCAAGTTACCGGCTAGCTTCAACGCCGTGGAGTTAAATAAAAGCGAAACTAATATTTGTAGTATGTAGCACAGTTTAGCGGGTTTACGTATAGCAGTTCATCCACGTGTAGCCTAAAGGCGTTACATAACAGGTGAGAGGCTAACCACTGAGGGAAAGCTCAATCCGAAGCAACGTTACGATCCCATTTAGCCACATTCTCAGTTTTTAGCAGCCTGCATGATTTGAAATCCTCCATAAATGGTTCCGTAAAAAGAGGCTTTCGGCCTCTTTTTACAGTGCAACAACGAGAAAAGATATCCCTGATGTGCTTAAACCAAACAAACAAACGCGGGAGAAGTGAAAGGTGCTCCAGCTGACAAGACAGCTGATGCTAACGATGCTAGTTAGCCACTTTGTTTACAAGACAATAGCAACCTGGTGGTGAGAATAAGAATATATTTGTCGTTCATTAAGCAAATTCGCTTTCTTAAAATAGCGCATACCTGTTCATGCATCCAGATAAACCTCTCACGCCAAGCACGGATTTGCAACGACGCCTCGAAACGCTTATATTTGACATAAAAACAGGTACCTAAAATTTCCCACATACCTTGTATGCATCCTCCCACTTACAACGCCCTCTTGTGTCGCGTGCGCGGTAAAGCTTAGACTTAGAGAGACTTGTAGTGATGGGATTTCAGGCTCTTTTTAGAGATCCGGCTCTTTCGGTTCGGCTCACTAAAAAGAGCCGGCTCTTTCGGCTCCGAACCGACTCTTCAGGTTGTTTTGTTGCTTTAATTAATTTATTATTAACAATAATATAAAATTATGCACAAAAGGAATTACTAACATAAAAACAAGTGGTTTTATTTATATATGTTTATATATAAATATATGCGGTGGCCCCTAGAGACAAAACACGTACAAACTCCAAAACACATTTCTAGCATGAACTGAACTTCCAAAGCAGAGCTACTAGATCACTTAAATTACACAATTGAAAGCATGTGTGTATTGTTTGTGTATTTATACACAGGCACTCATATATATATTCAAATAATTTTAAAAAAAGTTCATTTACCTGTTATTACCACACACCAAATCCGGTCGTTGGTACTTGCTGGTTTGTGTAGCCACAAGATAACAAAGGCTCAACACTGCGCCCAGCATCCTGGAGCACTTCTGTTGTCTTTTGTACGTGTTTTGAGTTTTTATGTGCTTCTGAGTTTTTATATGCTTCTGAGTTTTTACGTGCTTCGGAGTTTGTACGTGTTTTTACGTGTTTTGGAGTTTTTACGTGTTTTGGAGTTTGTACGTGTTTTTACGTGTTTTGGAGTTTGTACATGCTTCAGAGTTCGTACGTGATTTGAAGTTTGTATGTGCTTTGTCTCTAGGGGCCACCGTAAATATACTTTTATTTATTCACTCCACATAAAATGTAATAAATAAATCATATAATACAAAAATCAACTATTCACATTTCAAGTTTTAACTATTTAAATTTTCAGCTTTTTCCTTTCACAAATTTAAAGTGAAAAGAACACAAAACACTGCAAACCACAACACAATTAAATATAAATTATAATATGAAAACTAAAAGAACATGCATATTCTCTGTCATATGGACCTGCATGAATAAACTTTCTCAATCCTTTATCATCTGCAACTGAAAATAGTTGTGGATGATTACTATACCTTTCTAATGTTGTTGTCCCTGCCTCTCTTTCTCTCTCTCTGGCTCTGTTCCTGTGCTACTGAGTGTAACTACCGCCCCTCCCCCCTCTGCCCAGCGTAAAGCACAAGGCTCGCGTGCAGAGTGAAGCGGAAAAAAAGTGCGAGAGAGAGGCTGAGAGAAAGAAAAAAAAAAAAAAAAACCCCACGTGACGGCTCGCGATAAGGAGCCGGCTCGCGTCGTTCACGTCAAAGAGTCGGCTCTAAGAGCCATTTCGTTCGCGAACGACCCATCACTAACTTGGAGCTTTTTATTGTCATTGTGCGGTTTCTTGCACAGCGAAATTGGGTAGCTGGACCACAAAGGTGCAAAAGTAAAGAAAAGAAAACAATATACAACCAGTGGAAAACATAAAAAACAATATATATGTATACATATAGCACAGACAGCTCACCTCCAATTGGCTCTTGGTAAGTTGTGTTAGCAATATTTAACTAGGCTGGAGACTAGGTTGTCTGTCCGTATATTATCATAACTTTACCTCGAATCATGATACCGTGTTGACGACAAAAGGTACAGACCTTCAGCCATTGCTATCTCTCCCTGGTGGTCTAGTGGTTAGGATTCGGCGCTCTCACCGCCGCGGCCCGGGTTCGATTCCCGGTCAGGGAACAGATATTTTTCGTTTTCTCTAAAGAAAACTTAACGTTCCAGTATAATTTGTTTCGTGTATTGGTTACACAGATAATGTAATCTTTCTTTATAATATACATGGAAAGTGGATCCTTCTCTTGTTAGAGCAAAAATACTTTCACAGACGTCTCTAATGCCTGTAATTGCACGAGATGTACATTTTATTTTGCCACCCACTAGAAACTGTGCCACTAGGTGGCGACACTTCACAATAAATGGCACAAGTCTTCAAAAGTAGGAAAATGGCAGCTATATGGTATCATATTATAAAAATTCTTACAGACTAAAACAATGTCTTCCCTAAGGTTTAATTTGTCTTCATTTTACATCAAAGTCACTATCAATGTTCAAGGTGTCTTCAACCTATATTAATTTCTCAGACATATTGGTATTTGATTCAACGTACATTTGGTTTTAAACTTAATTGCTTTGTTTCCTGCCATTCCCACAATAAAGCTTTTGCCAAGTTAAACCCAACCTGTCTGAGTTATTAGTGAGCAATGAGACAGAGATAACGTTTGCTTGTAGTCCCAGAGAGCCCTCTAAGGTGGGACCCCAGCGAGAAGGCCCTCATGATTGGACGGCCTGTGAGTTGACCAGTTCCTGCCTGGCTGTGTATCTTGGCAGTTATTTTGACAGGCGCTATCATTGTGAGAGACGAGATAAGTTGTCTTAGGGATCGCCATGGCGCCTGTGTGTCCCTCCTCCGGCCTGTTCAGCCTCTCATCAACCCACTCATCTACTTCCACCCCCTCCTCTTCTCAGAAGCAAAGGATTGTGGGGGGTGGAGGGGAGCAGGATTTGTGTTGGCAGGGACCCTGTGGCTCTGGGTATCATCGTCCCCTTGCATGGCCATCAAAAGCTTCTTGTGACTCAGATATAGTACAGCTCAAAATATTGCCCACCATCTGCGTATACACTGTCTATGAATGAGGCTTTCTGATTGGAATCTTTCTCTTAATTTTCCTACTTTTTAAATGATGGATTAACATCTATGTCTCTTGTTTTCTCTCTTTTTCTTTCCTGATGTCGAATCAAAAGAGAGAAAGGAAGCAAAATGGAAGAAGACTCACAAGCATACTGTCAGAATTTTAAGCACTAAAAAAGCCAAGGATGTCCAGAAGTAAACTTTTGACTCTTTACAGAGTAATGTTTTCAAGATGTGCTTCACAGACAGAGCTATAATACAAGTCTAATTCTGTCCATACAGTCATATAAGATCTGTACAGTAGACAGGTAGTTTCATTTCAGCCTCTGATATTAGAATTTTTACGGTACTCTTACATCAGAGTCAGCAAACAGCTTGGTATTATTACAGTGTGTGCTTTCTTAAAGTTAAAATTACTTTAAAGTTACACACACATACATACAAAAATACACAATCTCTGAGGATGGGCACATTGTTAGGGCATGGTATATGTTAAGGTTCATGTGTGTGGGGTTAAAATGAAACAGATTTGTTGTGCACTGTTTTACAAAGTCAGAGAAAACAAAGATAATATCTTGCTTCTATCTTTTCAAACAGTTGTAGGCACAAAGGTCGGAACCAGCGCAGGCCTTGGAGCGATTTTGAATCATTTTGCTTGGACGTCACACTTCTAGCTTAGACTACAGCCGCTGATAATGTCAAGTACGGCATAGCATCAAGAAGACACAAAACCTAAACACTGGGAAAAGGATATGTCACACAAATGATAACTGATGGAGATGTGTGTGGCGTGTAATATAATGATCTTAAGTGTGTAAAAAAAATGTGAATTTTTATCTTGAAGTTTATGGGAAGATGTAAGAATGCTGACATTGTTGCACCATAAACCAATTAGCTGTTAGTTAGGAAGCTAAAAAAAATGCTGTGTAAGTATAATTTAGGGTCCCCTATACAAGCAGCTAACAGCTTTGACAGATTTACATGAGGCTGACACAAAAAATGCTCAGAATGAGGAAGATATCATGACTTTTCTTTCAAGAGTCTGCTGAAACAAAGCTCATGAATGTGACAGTTTTTGCTTTATTCAAAAATTTGAGTTAGCTATTTCAAAACTTTCAGTTACTGACTTAGTATCCAGTTACAGCTGAAGAAGTTACAAATTTAAGATCCATATCTAAAAAATGTAACTTAGTTTCTACTGAGTAAGTTTAAATTTTGGAATGTGCAACTGAAAAATTTGCATTATTAAATTCTAATTTCAAGGTATGCAACCTGAAATTTCAACATAAAATGTCAGGATGTGTAACTCTAAATTTTGAGTTATTTCGAGGTACATAACTTGAAATTCTGACTTCTTGGCTGAGTATCTTGGAATTTCCTGTTACGTCTAAGTCTAAATTTAGAGATATGTAATTTAAAATTTTTTGAGTTATTATATTGCAATTTTTAAATATATTTTATGTAGATTAATTAATATTTTGTCCCATTATCTGCTAAGTTTAAAAGTTACCTAGCCAAATTATTACTGAAGCTAATGTTTGCCAGACCTGTTAGCAGTGAGGATGTTGATTTAAAGGCGAGCAAACAGTAGCAAACACATGTTACCAACAGCCTAGTGGTTAAAAAAGTACTAAAGCCACCTTTTAAATGAAATTATTCTGTTTGTAATTGTAATTATGAAGCTAGTACCTATGTGGCTTGTCAGCTTAGCTTAGCATAATTACTCATTCTTCCAGCTAGCTATACAAGCTCAGGTTTAAGCACAGCAGGATACACAGACAAACTGCTTATTTTACAATTAGTCTTTAAGATAATTTAAGTTTTACTGCAACAATTAATAGACTTTAGCAGATACTTTTGTATTTTGACTTGATTATCTCTAGGAAGTGGTAACACATTGGTAATGGATTTATAATCAATGGTACAAGCCAGTGTTAGGCGGGGTAATCTATAGACTGATAGAGCTGAAATATTATAATTAAAATAATAATGATAACATTGTATGAGTCATTGCAAGTTGTTTAGATGTAATTGAGGCACTCACCACTCCTTTGGTGGTCTAGGACAGTCCAGAGTGATTGAAAGACCACCTATAGGCTACTATGAGGTTAATGACCCCTCACACAGACAAACACACACATGCAGCCTCTGCTTGCACACATACTAGCCACCAACAAAGTCCAGTAAGCAAAGACAAAGAGGAGAATGCGGGTGATGGAGATATGGCTTAAAACCGCACTATACTGTATACCATCCAGTGCCACTACACCTACTGTCAATCTGCCAAGTCAGCTGAGGCTCTGCAGCCATGACCTTCGACCCGGGAACTGAACAGCAGGGGAAAGGTTATCAAAGCTGGGGTCTTGGTTCTTAAAGCTAGCCATCCAGACAGCACAGGAGCTACACCTTTAATACGGTGCAGACAGTGCCTGAAACTTTAAGGAAAGATGGGAGCAAAACAGAATATTACCCCTTCCAGTCACACATACATACACACTCTCTCTATCATCAGAGTTCTCGATCATGTGACCGTGGCAGGGGAGCAAACAGTGCATGGTTGTTTACTCTGCTTATCAGTGGTGTTGTAACAACTAGAGGAACACACAGGTTGACCTCAGCACTTGCGCACACACGCAAACAAATGCAAGGAACCTTACCTTGGGCAAATGAAAAAACAAACAAAAAAAGCTCTGAAAACTGAAATTGTGAATTTTACAAATTATTTAGGATTTTTAATAACCTTCCTTGACATACTGTTAGTTGTGGGAGCAGCTGTCTGTGTTCTAACACATAGTGAAACCACAATAATGAGCAGAGATCATGGACTATTAGCTAGCATTACTAATAAATCTCCTTAACTCTCCTCTGATCTCATCTGCCATAAAAAGAGGCTCGTCCTGCACAGTAACGATCAGTATCTGGAAGAAAAATTGCTGTCTCTGCTCAGCTTATAGGTATAAAACTATGAGCCCCAGTAAACACCGGCCAATAAATAACAGCTATAAATTCCTATATGAGTTATGACCAAGTCTGCCCATTTGTGACTGTGCGATAAGTCAAGTTTTCATGTACGGCAAAGGTAATATTCCTTTGAGAGGCAAAAAAAGATATAAGGTAACATGAGCTATGCGTAGCCTTTTGATGTGTGTGTTCTCCTGTGTGTGTATGTCATACATGCACTCCCACTCTCACACTCAGACTCTGGTTAGTCCGAGCCAGCGCCACATCAGTCCATCATCGCAGATATGGCCTGTGGTTAGATAGCAGGTCTGGCGGCGCACAAGACATTTTGTCCACTCTGTCATGTTTACTTATAATGATAAGCTTTGATGGATTTCTCAAAAACTATAGACGCCTCGACGCACATGCACAAACCGTCTAATTCACACATGCAGGCCTGAGAACGCGCTGACCAAAAAGTAAAAGCTGCATTTGACAAGTCACTCTCAAGGCATCAGTGTAAAACTCCAAGCATTAATGAGAAAAGCAAATAAAAAAAATACTTTGTAGGCAACAAAAACAAGACAAACACAGTGAATCATAAAGATTGCAAAAACTTTGTAATTGCTCTCTTTTTCACATCAGTCGGGGAATAAAAAGATTTGTTTGAATAGCTAATGAATAAGTGTTTTTTAAATGATTTAACACTGAGGAGACAGTTAAAGTTTTGTGGGCATAAGGCCATCAAGCTGTCAAATGGAGGGAGTAGATGTGTTTAGAGAAGGATTCCTGGGGTAACTTTTTTTTAAAGATGTAAATTCTATACAGAGAGCAAGTCTAAGAATAGTCAGACAGGAGATTTTTAAACTGAAGGAGTAGTTTTGCCAAAATTATACCATAAATTCTGATTAATTTCCCATCAAATAGAGTCTTTGCACTCTGTGATCTGTTGGTCAGCCTGTACAGTGTTTCCACTGGGTTAGTTTACTTTAGCCTGGCATGTAGCCAGCCCACAGACCGGCCCAGTGCAACTGTGCTGGACCAGTTAAAAAGGCTAATGAGGCCTGCGCTTATCATGTCACCCAAAGGCCAGAGAGGTTTGCAGTGGAGAGAGTGCAGGTGGTGATAACTTGCCATACAAATACTTCATACATACAGTGTACTGTAAAAACCTTTTGTGCTACCAAAAGCTTCCCACAGAGGTTTTAAGCGGTCAACCTTTTCTGGAGTCTTTAAGTAAATTTTTCTCAGGATAGATAAAACTAATTATGGGGGAAAAAAAACAAACAAACATGTCTAACAGCTGAATCACTTCACAAAATATGGCCACTTCATTAGGTACAACTGTTTAAACGCATATATTTAGCTAGCAACTTGCTAGATTTCGATTTGAAGCTCAAACTGAGCATCAGAATGGGATAGAAAGATGAATTTAATAATTTTGAACTTGGCATGGTTGTTGGTGGATCGACTGTGATTTTCTCCACAAAAACATCTCAGAGGGTTTACAGAATATGCAGATGAGCTTCTCTGAACGCACAACAAAGTGAATATTGAAGAAAAGGGGCTACAACAGCAGAAGACCACATAAGGTGCCACAGAGCCATATTAGTAATTGTCTCTTCATATCATGAAATACATCAAAATTTCATGTATGGGTCAGTTGCAGTGGGCCGTGGTCTTGTTATTTATGTATGCGCCAAACTAAATCAGCTCCTTAGGACAGACTGCTTAATTATCTGAGTCTTGTGGCAAAGCTTATCAAACATGGGCTCCATTAAGAACTTACTGCCGATTTGAAATAAAGTTTGCTAACTCCTAAAACGAAGGGAAAAGCTATTAACACATATTAATGGATAACCAGGGATGCAGTTTTCCAAAGCTTGACAGTCTGAATCTATGAAGAGCAAACTTTTCAATAAAACTGAACATTTGCTGGGCTGAAAATCCTCACAAGTGCACGAGAGCTGCAGGAGTGGAGTGGTGGTTGTCCACTCTGCAGCATTAGTGCACAAAACTTTGGAACATGGCACAGTCATAGAAGCCAGCTTAGCTTTATCTGGAGGCTAATCATAAATGTGAAAGTAGTATCTTCAGTTGTTTGAACAAGTGCTTTAGGTTTAAGTTCAAACTGAGCACTCTCTTTTTTTCTTTCTTTCTTTCAGTTGCAAATAGTTTTTCTTCTTTTGAAGAAAAAGGAGCAGATGATAATATCTTTTTTTGAGGAAGTCAGAGGCACAGAAAACGCAGATAGAAGGAAATAAAAGAGCCCATAAGCAAGTTTGGGCTACAAATATCAAGCATTGAGTCAAGACAGAGAAACTGAAAAGACCCTGACTTGTACAACGGCGGGCACTGATCCAAAGCAGACCTCTAACTTATAAGCAGTTCAAGAAACACAAGCTGAAGAGTTTGGAGTGACCCTCGCCATTGTCTAAAAATATCCCAGAACTTGAAGTGATCTGCAAGGAAAAGGATGAAAATAGCCAAAAATTGTCTGGGAGTAGTGGTGGTGTTTTCCTGTTAATAATTGCCCACAGCAGCATTCACTGCTCTTGCACACCTACTTGGTGTTTTAGCGCAAGCGTGTGTGCAACCACATCTGCAGGCTGTTCACCACTTGCATCTTGCCCAGTGACAGCTGGGATAGGTTCCAGCTCCCTCTACGACCCTGAATTGGATAAGCAGAACTCAGACAAAGGCACACTGCACCACTTGTTAACGAGGGACAGAGATGTTAATTGGGGGAAAAATGATAACACAAATATCCTCAAAAGTTAAAGACTAGATCCGATTTCGTCAGTGATTTCTGCTGGAAGATAGCTAAACTTTTAAACCCTCCAAATTACATCAAACTATATTAATAGCATGCTTTACGATATGATGAAAAAAATTACTATAACCATAAAAAAACGACTTGCACTGAATACACAGTCCAGGTTATATTATCTTATTCTTTTCCTAATGCATCATTTCATTTTACAGTAAGAGTGCACCCTAAGTTCACCACTTTTCTTCCCCCCCCCCCCCCCTTTTTTTTCTAACCCTACTCTCTCTCTAGTCTTACTGTACAGTTATTTACAAGGGCACGCAGGCCATTGGTGAGATTTAGGGAGTAGGTGTCCGACAAAGAGAGTGAGAGAAAATGACAGCAAGGGGTGGAGGAGAAGAAATAAGCAGGCGAGAAACAACGCTTTCCTTCTTCTTAGTTCTTCTGATTCTACATCTCACCCCTCCTCTCACACTGTCAAGGCCATTCTTTTCTTCCTCCTACTTTACTCGGCCAAGAAGAGGTCAGAGAATAGGAGAGAGAGACACACACACACACACAAACATATGCACACATCCAGGACTGACCGACCGCAACCATTACAAATCTTCCCGGCCTTATCGAGGACAACACACTGATAAGTATGTCTCCACTCCCCATCCGACAGATCCATCTCCGAAAACATCTGTGACACCCCGTAGGAAAATGTGGAAGTATATACACGTAAATGTGCGTAATGGCAGATTGATGATTCAACCGAATCCCGTCGCTCATTAATGAATCAAATCAGAGCTGAGCAGAGGTACAGCCGTGGTTTTGGGTGAGCAAGGTTCAGATGACTTGCGATGTGTGGGCGTGTGTGTGAATATGTGTTTTTGCGCATGTTGTGGGAGTGCTGCACCTGCAACTAATGATGTGAAACTTGCCATCCAGGCTGCACTAACTCTCCACACTTTAAACTCACACCTGTGGACCTGCAACACAAACACACACATATTCTCACTCTTTTTCTCTTTTTCTCTTTAGCTCTTCTGAAGATTTGGCAAGACAATAACCATCTCAGTACTCTGGGCTAAGTGCCTCCTTAACCTAATCAGAGGAAATTAATTTCTTGATTTTTTTTCTTTCTTTTTTTGCATCCCCGTCTCCAGTGAATTCATGTCTACTGGACTAAGACCAACCCCGACAGGAGAATCTGTCAAATGCAGTGCAGCTGCAGGCCTGGTGTCTTTTCTGGAGATGCATGAGCCGACAGATGTCACAAAAAGTAACCTCAGCTTCATCATGAACTTAAATGGCAGCTTGTATCTGCATATACAGCTTTATCAGCCTGAGAGGGTGTTTGGGGAACTGTTTTCTTAAGAGTGAGCTTGAAAACATGCATAAAGCAAATCTGTTCTACTTGCACACTTTATTTTGTCCACTGTCAATCAGATCCTTTGGTTTATTTTAAAGAAGCTCTAAAAAGGGTTGCAGAGTGACATTGCCAGGAGTTTAGAAACACTACTCTCATGGGTAAGCCCATATAAAGATCTAAACCATGCTCCACACTACATTGTGAAGAATAAATAGTCCTATGTGACTGTTTTTACAGTAGTGGTGTAAAAACTCTCCTCAGGTTCCTAAACATGCCACAATTCATAAAAAGTGTGCATGTGTGTGCTTTCGCGAAATACCCGTACATCCTCACCTCCGTGTGTTTTTGTGGCGGACGTGCGGGGCCACTGGGTCGAGGTGGGCTGGGTCCGTGGTTCCCACAGGCTGTGTGGAGGCTGCCTCTGCCGCGCTATCAGCCTCCGTCTCCGGCCCCCCAGCACCAGCGGGCCCCCTGACGTCAGCCCTGACCTGATAACGGAGTCCACAGCTAGCAGTACAGAGTTGTAGGGAGGGGGGGTGCTGAAGCTGGAGATGGAGGGATGAGCGGCAAGGAGGGGAGGGAATGGGGTTACACTAACAGAGCCAGCGGTGGATAAGCCCCTCAGACAGATAAGACAGAGCAGAGTGTGGAGCCTCTTTTGTTTTCCAGTGCGCCTCCTGTCTGGTGGCATCTCCCTTCTCCTCTCCAACATTCCCGCTCTCTTTCTCCATCTATTTTCAACATTTTTTCTTCCTTCTCAGCCTTACCCAATTTGTTAAACCTTTCTCCTCCTCCTCCACCACTGCCACCCCTCCTCTCTTTGTCCAAACAGAAATATTCCTGCTGTTATCAGGCAATATGCACTATGACAGCCTCTGGATTGAGGGACCTTTTTTCCCTCTTGCTTCCTCATTGTGTTTTTATTTTCTCTTACAGTGTTTCCAGAGATTGGGTGGAGGGAGGTGGTTGGGGGACGCCTGCCTTTGACTGACAGGCGCAGCCAGTTTTTAGGCACTGATAAAGACTTCGCCCGCTTATGTTGTGAATATTTCTCCTCTTGTTTTGATCTCAAGCCTCTTTCAGTGCCATTTTGCCCACACCTTACACCTCTTTAGCCATCTCTCCATGAACTCTGCACGAACCCTTCATCAACACCAAAACAACGCCATTGTTTTGATGATGTCGCTTCACCTTTACCTAACCTTCTTCTTGCCCCTAACTTGCCCCTTGCATTCAAACAAACAGGTTTTCCCTCTCCCTGCAACATCACACTGCAACTAAGCCCCACGTATGAGTGTATTAAACATTGTGTGTGTGCGTGTGTGTTCCCTATTTGCTCTTTAGGCCTTTGCTAGCCAGCGGACTTTGGCCACTGCTTATCACAGGGAGAGGTCCTGGGATCCCTTGGTCTTCACTGCTAAAAATACACTTGCTAATGCTTGCATGCACACTCTCAGTGACATAGGGCACCCCACTATGTTTTTTGTGATGGCTAACAGAAGTTAACTGTCTGTTTTGGATGCGATTGCTTACAGAATTGATCTATAGCTTCAACAGCAGGCTATAACCCCAAGGAGCAGAATTTCAAGTACGTGCATAAGCATCAGAGCAACGATCAAACCTCTGCTGGTGAAGTAGTTTTACAAACAGTGGAAGTCATTGGGACAAAAGAGCGTTTTGATAATTGAATTCTTATCATGCATAATTGAGTGTTGTGCGACGTGTTTGCGCTGCTCTTCAAGCTACGTGAATCAAGAGTCCAATTCAGCACTCGAGTCTGTCACACATATGAGAACCTGCGAGGAGTTAATAATTTATTCCAAAACACACTCCTCATAGATGGTGCGAGAATGTGCATGTGTGTGTGTGTGTGTGTGTGTGTGTG
Organism: Aulonocara sp. 'chitande type north' Nkhata Bay; assembly: GCF_057382095.1. NCBI lineage: Eukaryota > Metazoa > Chordata > Actinopteri > Cichliformes > Cichlidae > Aulonocara > Aulonocara sp. 'chitande type north' Nkhata Bay. Next base: position 10,319,589 of record NC_141358.1, read on the forward strand.
TGTGTGTGTGTGTGTGTGTGTGTGTGTGTGTGAGAGAGAGAGAGAGAAACGACTGCGTTGCTGAAGCCCAGGTGTCCCGCTGGGAAAACTTGTGTCTCCCCAGAGTGACTCTCTGACCTTACCTGTGCAAACACACTTAATCCACAAGAACAACACAGACACCTTAGATTAACACTTGAACGCACACACTTGGACATTTACACACTTACAAGAATGACTGCACAAGGAAATTGCACTCGTTCATAAAAATAAGCAGTAAATATGAAAGAAAAATGTTGACTGAGCGTTTGTGTGTGTTTTTATCACATCAAAGCTTAACATACTAAAGAAATGAAACATTTTCACTAAAACTGTGATTTGCATGTGGCATTAGACACATATGTGTGAGTTTATTCTACTGGAGGCATCAGTAAAAACACCACAAATATTCCAAAAATCCAGTTTTGATCTTTCAGTGTGACATTGAATCAATCTGAATATGTTTTACTGCCAAGTTTACACTGCCAAGTAGTGCAAGGGATTTGCTTTACAATGCACATGACAATGACCATAACGGAAAGTAGAAACAAAAGCAAGCGATGTGACAATACCCAGATATGAATTTGAATAATACACAAAAACGCAAAACATGAAAAACATTTGAATTACGCAAATATCATAAAAAATGTTCTGTTTGCAGATGATGAGCTGTGGGAGGAGGTGGAAGACGTTGGAGAGAGCGGAGCTTTCATGTCAGTTTGGTTGTTTGGTTTGGAGGATTCTGCAGTTACAAAAATTCATAGCCATACCCATAAATAATCGGCAAAAGAAAGAAAGAAGGATAATGCCTCCCACATTTTCTGTCCAAACAAAAACGCCGCTGGTGAGGATGAGTCCCGATCACAATTAATTACAGGCTACACTGCATTCAAAAAGCCAACGCTGGGAAAAAAAATTTCTGAATTGTTTTCTTCCTGGAGACACTTGTTAAATTTAAACTTTGGAGGCGACATGAGGGTTTCTCAAGTGACAGCAAAGGTAGACCTAAACCTCTATTGATCTGCGCTGTCATCATTATTGTTATCTCATTACTGTGCATCAGATAAAACAAGACAAACAGCTGACGTCTTCAGGAGCAGATGCTGAACAGATGAAAGCCCTTCTGACAAACAAAAAGAAGAAGACGTTTTTTGCTAACCAAAATGTCCATGAGGAATACCGAGAATTTGAGCTGAGTGACGTCTCTGTGTGCGTTTCACTGGCCTCATATCGTTCCTCCTCCTGTGTTTTCCTGCCTTTCCATTTGAAGTGTTCTTCCTGGAGCCAGAAGTCTACCATACCCTCGGTGTGTGTGTCTGTGTGTGTGTGCGTGTTTGTGTGTGTGAGGAAGAAGGGCCAAAATAAGTCACCGACCCCCGAATGATTGAGTCGTGGCCCCAGCCAAGACGGGGACACTTTTCCTGGTGCCTGGTTCAGACACACACACACACACACACACACACACACACACACACACACACACACACACACACACACACACACACCTTCCTCAGCAACAGTCTGCTGCTGTCCAACACATACCAGCATCTCTATCTAGTCCCTCACCCAACACCTCTTCATTCATACACACTGACAGCGAACACACACTGGGAAACACACGGTTGCACAGAATCATTGTTATAAACACACACACGCACAGTTTACACGAGCTCTGGCCTCTGTCACTGTCAGTGCTTCAGCTTGGCATATGCAAACACACCAATCAAAACACACACTGTACTCTCCAATAACAGCAGAAAAAGAATGAACGCCACTTTTTCGGTATTTTTCTAAACTTTTTACCTCACATTTTGCCTGATTATGCTGCGGCTGGAAGCAGCTTTAAAGAAGAACGACACCAACATATTTTTTGGGGGTTTTTTTTCCCGCCAACCAACCGTCAGAAATTTTCCACTTTCTTCTTCTCCTGCTCGAAACACGCGAACGGAGAAATTTCGCGTCACAAAACAAACTTCCACGCTGTGACTGGAGCTGTAAAACTCGAAGCGTCTCTTTCATGAATCGACTTTGCCGCTACTTTATGCTTTCTCAGGTTAACAGACCCACGCCCAGATATTATTAGCCAGCAATTGGTGGCTCTGTTATCAGCCTATGGTTACACATTGATGACAGTTGCCCGTTTCCACTCAGGCAATATTGCACTGTTTGCCTTGACTTTGTTCAAGAAAAAGGGGGGGGGGAATCGATACTAAAGTACGAAGGTTAGAGGTTATTATTCATGCTTTATGCACAGACTGATAGATCGATTGTGTTCTCATGAATATTAATAGGGTATTTTCAATTCATTACAGCGGGGCCAATTAATTCTAACAATAAGCACTGATTTGCATACCAAACAGATAGTTTTATTGGTTCATTCATCATGAATTATTATGAATAACCACAGTTAATAATTGCTTAAACTACACATCATACAGCAGAATCCCTGGTCTCTTCACACACACACACACACACACACACACACACACACACACACACACACACACACACACACACACACACACACACACACACTGTAGAAGTACATAATTCAGTGAGGGGATGTCAGTGGGAAGTGGCTGCACAATGAAATGGCCTCGTGTGTTTAGGTTTACTGGTGTTGATGACAGGTATAAATCTGTCCTGGAGAGGACAACAGCCGCCGGACACTTCCGACTAAAGTAGCGCAATTCTTCATTTTGTCAAAACAAAAATAATAATAATATGAAAACACACAACAAAAGAAAAATCATTTCTGGCTGTGGAGAAGTGCTGTGACGAAAACACGAATGAATAAATGGCCCGTGGGACCCCTGCAGGTCACAGCTCATTTATTTACAGGCAATATCCCTCCGCATCTAAGTACATCTATGCGTCCTCCAACAGGTTATAGCCAGATGCATGTGCACTTTTAACTGTCGTAAATAACGGATATTAACCTTAAAAAAAAGACGCTTCGAATTACCAGAAAGAAAGTTGCTAATCGTAATTATAACACATTATTAGAACAATAACACCAATATCTCTGCCTCCAGTTTTATTTTATTTTATTTTATTTTATTTTATTTTATTTTATTTTATTTTATTTTATTGTATAGAGAGCGAGAGAGAGAAATTATCAGATGTAAAAAATATTTAATAATAGCCTATAAAATATATAAGTCAAAGCACAGAATAATTACAGAACAAAAAAGAAGACTAAAATCGAGAATTGAAATCTGATAGATTTAAAAAACATTAAAAAAAAAGAAACACAAAGTTTAGATCTTTAGATTCCCGATTCTTCATTTCAGATAAGCGAAAAATAAATAATAAAACAGCAATTAAAAAATCGGCGTTCAATGAGTTCAGCCAGGTTTTAATTTAATAAAAAAAAGTATTTGGATATTTTGTGCTAGCGCTAAAAATGATTTTATAGCGATGTTTTAAAATCGATAAGGACAGAAAAAGAAACCGCTAGACTCCAATAAGATCCACGTGAAGCAGCGAGTCTCCAATTCCCTTGGAGACTTGAAAGTCTTTATTTATATTTATGTTTTTATTACATTAAAATGCAACATTTAAAAACAGCAACATTTAAAAAAAAAAAATCACCTCTAAACAAAAGATAATAGGTCAGAAAGAAAATAGACCCCCCCAAAAAGTGCTCGGCCTTCGCCAAATCCATGTGATAGGCCTATCTGGAATCCATGAAATAAATACTGTGCAGTTTTGGAAACGTCATTAGAAAAAATGTTTGGATTTGTTTTTGGCAAAAAGAGAGAGAGAGAGAGAGAGAGAGAGAGAGAGCGATAGATAATGACAGCTGGATCTTGATCACAGGGTCTGTCACTCCTCCTCCACTCTTGTGTGTTCACTAATGCGTTTATTTTCACTTCTCTGAGTGTTGCGCTGTTTTGCTTGACTTGATCAGATCTGAACAAGTAGCCTGACTTAAGCCAGCTTCGCGAGCTGCTTTAAACCAGATGTTTTGCGGTAACACGCAGTAGTTCCGTGCGTAACCGCATCCACACAGCCTTCATACCTTCTACCGACGCGGATGTCCAGCTTCAAGGTGAGGATATGTACCAGGGCATAATGACAAGCAACCACGGACCCTCTTCATACGAGGCCGGATTTCTTCATAACGGCTCGGCGGGCACCTCTCCGGTTTATGTCCCCACCACCCGGGTCGTCACACCCATGATTCCTGCGCTTCCTTACCTTCAGGCGCCCGGTGCGTCGCAGCAGAGCAGCCCGGCGTCGAGCCACTCTGCGTGGGCACAGCCGGGGGCAGACTCGGTGCCCTCATACAACCACTCCCCGGTGTCTCCGCGCTTCACTTTCTCCACCAGCCCGCCTCTGTCCTCCGGGGTGGCCACGGCCCGGGAGACGGCAGTTTCTTACACAAGTCCGCTGAACATCTCCGCTAACGGTAGGGATCACTACAGCGCTCGCGGTCTGAGCGGGTCGTATCACAGCCCTTATTCGGCCTACATGAGCCCTAACGTGGGCGGAACGTGGCCGGCGTCCCCCTTCGACAGTCCGGTTCTCCACGGTCTCCAAACTGGCGCTCCTCCTGGGACAACAAGACACCCCAACATAGGTGAGGAAATAAAATACACTTTTACACAAATACAGTGTTTCAGTATTTTAAGAAGGAAAAACGCACAAATGAAATGGATTACAAAAGGGAGAACACAATTATTTGTTTAATTTAGAGATTAAAAGTTGGAATTAATAAGAGTTAATCGGCGAAACTAAAAAATATAAAAACGTGCATTAATTATTAATGGTCAATATCAATTTTGGCTCCATTTTGTTACTTTTACGCGGTTGTAAAGAGGCAGATTGTGATTTTAAAGAAAGGGTAACTGAATTTTAAAACATTAACACCATGAACAAGAATATATGTTTTTACTCATATTTACACATTTAACGTACAATTTCTGATAGTTTATAAAGATATAAAATTATATAGACTTCGGGAAAATCTTCTAAAAGTTCACGTTTTTACATTTATGCTGATCACAAATGAACATTTTCACACAACCTAAATTGAGATGCATTTGAGTGCAAATCCACACAGTTTTATATCTATAATAATTCAACAAAATTAATAATACGTTTTATAAGCCGTTTTAAATGTGTGGCACACATCTCTAAATCCCTATATATATCTATACCTAACTATATATCTATGTATGTATGTATGTATGTATGTATGTATGTATGTATCTATCTATCTATCTATCTATCTATACACACACACACACACACACACACACACACACACACACACACACACACACACACACACACATATATATATATATATATATATATATATATATATATATATATATATATATATATATATATATATATGAACACTCATCAGGCTCAATCCAAACACCCAAAGTTAGACTTACAATAGTTAAACATAAACAACATACAGGAAACATGCTATCTATTAGTTATGAATGAATCTGAGCAATATTATTGGTAAGATTGAAATTAGTATTTAACACAAGTGGAGTTGATAACACCATTTGCGGTTTATGAGCTGTGTTTGACTGTGGCCTTTTGGATCAGGACAGATTTTACTTGCTGGGAATCTCATCCATGCGTCACATATCATCAATCATTTATTAAAGAAGTCTTTCACGATTCTTATATATATATATATATATATATATATATATATATATATATATATATATATATATATATATATATATATATATATATATATAATTATTATTTAAAAATACATGTTAGAAGTCACTTTAAGGTGAACAGATTAATCTAATATCTGACCTTTATGTACTGGATGTGATTTTGGCCTGTAGCTGCAGCCTGCAGTGTACTCTGAACCATGGATGACGGAGATTTCACAACACATTCATTTTGCTTAGGCTGTCAGATTTTGTGTGGCTCACGTTTTGCATAGTCTGCATCACCAATAAGCACTGTGTTTGTTTAAACTGTCTTCCCCCCCTACATCTAAAGTTTCTGAACTTATGCAGAACGATGGTGGGCAACATCTTTTAATTCAAACGTGCACAACTGGCCACTTTTCCAGTTCAGTATCCTCAGAAGTAACCAGTCGTTATCGCTCATTCTTCACCACATCAGTTATTATTCACAGCTGATTAACAGCTCATTACTTCCTCATTTCTAAATATCATGTACAGTTTCCATCTGCCACATCCCCCCTCCCCACCCCCCAACCCTCAACAGTTTCATGGAGAAAAAAAAAAGCATCTCTCAAATTATCTCTAAAAAAGAGAGATAACAGCATTGATCCAAACGGAGCTCTTCATCTTATTACAATCACACTCGTCACAAAGACCCCTGTGTTCACTCTGATTTGGTTTACAAGCGTAACAGTAACACCTCACTGTTGTGCAATCTCAATAAATTCAATCAAGTCTCTGTGTTTAATTAAGAGGCTTTCAGCCGGGTGCCGAAAGCACATTGTTCTGGGGAAAGGGAAACTCCCTCATTTGTTCCGTAAAGATGGAAAAGAGGAAATAAAATCTAATCAGAATTCATTCATTAATCAACGCACAGAAATGCTCAGTGACATTTAGCTTGAATGGATGTGAGGGCACTAAACTAAAATCAGTTTTGATCTTCAAATGGAACAACTAAATTCACTTTAGTTTTGTCTTTTGAGCAAAGCTATCATGGTCGTGTTAAAATTGCAAACCATAAATATATTGATTGTAGAAAACAACAATATTGGCATTTATTAAGTGTGGGATACAATGCATGGATTTATTTATGCTTAAATTGAACAATCCTTTGCTCAAGTTTAATTAGATTGGGGGGGGGGGGGGGATAACTTTTCAACTAAAGGACAGCATAATTCATCGATATTTCAGATTCTAATATCTATGTTATGACTCTGATAAATTCCTGGAAGTCATGAAAGCAGTTTAGGTGGAATTTGTATGAACAACATGGAAAAAAATACAAAAATTCTATTAAAGTAAAATCTAACAAAGTACCCCTAAAATCAGGTTAAATTGTAATAATTAATATGTGTTAATAAAATATTAATATAATAAAATGTATTTTACTAGGTAAAGCAAGAACAGCAAGGTAAAAAAAAGAACAAATTGAAGGCTTAAATAAGGTATCAAAAATAAACCCTGAAAGAGGTGATATTTTAATACAAATATTTTATTATTATGCATTCAGGCATGTTTAGTCTTTTCATTCTTTCACTCATGGGGCCAATTAAACAGTGTTGTTGGATAATGTGTAACAATGTGTCCTATTTCGCATGCTGGCCCCCCTTTTTTACATTTAAAAAAAATCTTTTTAAAAAAACTTTAAAATCAGAATTTAAATCAGAAAACTTGAGTGGAATACTTAGTACAGTATGTACCCTAAAATTTTGCCATTGCTGAAAATTGAACTGTTAATTTACAGCAGTACATTATTATAATTATTATTGTTTCTTATAGTAGCTAATCACGCTGTGTTGGCCAGCATGTTGAGTTAAATCACTTTTCTTAATTGAAGTTTCATTGAAATTTCAGAAAGATTTATGACTTAAATGATAATCTGATTAATTAATCTGGTTATGTTTCCCAAAATGCAAAAGTGTAAAATCCCAAGAAAATACTCAGAAAATACTCATTCTATTAAAGTTAAATCTTTTAATGTTAAAAATAAGTTTACAGATACAATCATTATCTTGCTGACTTTAGCCTTTTCCTTGTAACAGCTGACACCATGTACACTCTGTATTTCTATTTTCACTCCTGGCCTCCTAAAGCATTTGTGTCTGGGTTTTTTAACCGCACTATGATAAACGCTGACATATAAACAGTGGGCATGAAAACTTCCATTTAGATATTTCTTTTGTGTATTGTCTCATGTTGCTGCGTTGTGTTGGCTACAATTGCTGCCTCGCTCAAGGTTAGCTCGCCCTGTCGTGTCTGTTTGGCTCTCAGCCTTGAGGAGGCCTGCATGTGTGCAACTGCCTGTCCGGTTGCACAGCGCGGCGAGGGAGGAACACATGTGGGCCAGATTTACGCTATCTGAAGAAGAGCAATTATGCACAGCGAAGTGTGTGTGATTAAAACACATTAGGATTTGAACGGGACGTCCACAGTTAATACGTTGCTGTTTTCTGCTGTTTATCAAGGTGCTCTCAGACCTGACACGTATTTTAGATTACAGCTCGTGCTGGTGGTGGCATTGCTGAAATATGAAGAAGGACTAGTAGTGTTCTCACCTCTATTCCAAAGATTGATGTCTCCTATCCCAAATAGTTAAGAGGTTCTTGGGAGACACTTTGTTATGTGCCAGATGAGAGAGTGAAGATTACATTTATCACATTTATCAGATGTCCCGCTAAGTGAAAAAGAAAAAGAGAAAGAGGTATGATAGACATTTCAGTAGGACTGAGCTCTATTCCATCTTTATTTCCAGCCACCCTTTATCTCATGGGGGTGGGGGTAGGGGGGTTGCGAGCTAAGGAAGGACTCCAGGTTGCGGTTGTGTGGGCCCCTGAGTGGATCCAGCCTGCACCTCCTGCTGGTGCATGAATGCCACTGTACTGCTTGATCACTGTCAGGGTCTGAATGTACAGGAAAGCAATGGATTATTATTATTATTATTTTTTTTTATCAGCCAAAAAAAAAAAAAGGAAAGCAATGGATTTATATTTGCGGTATCAGAGCGGCTGGAGGTTAATTTCTCTAAGAAGTATTGTAGCATAACTGTTCCAGTAATATTTGAGTGTTACTTCAGATCATATTTTGTATTTTACTTACAAAAGGTTAGAAATGACCAGTGGCCCCATCTCAAGAAAAAGAACTTTTTGGCTTATATTTGTCATCTCTTATCAGATTTGTTTGATGACTTCGCTGAGGGCCGAGAGTGCGTGAACTGCGGAGCGATGTCAACCCCCCTCTGGAGGCGAGACGGTACCGGTCACTACCTGTGTAACGCCTGCGGGCTGTACCATAAGATGAACGGCATCAACAGACCTCTTATCAAACCCCAGAGACGGCTGGTTGGTCACCCACGATTTCATCTTCTCCTTTAGCAAGTCCTGTAAAACAGATGCTTTCATCTCTTTGCTAAATGTCACTCCACTGACGACCGACATGTTTTATCTGTGGCAGTCTGCCTCGAGGAGGGTGGGCCTGTCCTGCACCAACTGTCACACCACCACCACCACCCTGTGGCGACGAAACGCAGAGGGAGAGCCGGTCTGCAACGCCTGTGGGCTCTACATGAAACTCCACGGGGTAAGAGAGAGAACAATGGGAGAACTCTTGCACTCTTCTTCTTCTTTCGGGTGCTCCCTTTAGGGGTCGCATCCATCTCAACCTATCCCTGTATCTTCTTCTGTCACACTTCTTCCGTGGTCTTCCTGGCAGCTCCACTATCCCTCCTCTACACATGTCCAAACCATCTCAGCCTTGCCTCTCTAACTTTGTCTTAAACTTGCACATATGATGGTTTGCAAAATAAAAATTAATGCAGAACATCTAAATGAAAAGACATTAAGAAACTGCATCAAGTCAGTGATCAACTTTTCCTTAAAAACTGTTTTCCAGCCTTTTTGATTGTTTAATGTATATTAATACAACCTGCGTTTTCTTTAAGGTTCTTTCTTTGTCTTTGTGTCTCGACAGGTCCCTCGACCTTTGGCTATGAAGAAAGAGGGGATCCAGACCCGCAAACGCAAACCTAAGAACCTCAATAAATCCCAAACTGGTGGGCTTCAAAAACACACTTGATTATATTTGTGTTTCTATTTAAGAGCAAGCAGGAGCAGAGCCGTAAATGTCGTTTCTCCCCTGTGTTCTACATTAGAGTGATAATTTTCTGCTGTCACCTGTTGTCCTTTGTACTTTCAAACCGAAGAAATAAACGTTTTTAGATTTATCAGTGCAAATGTGATACAGGTTTACGTATCAAGGACGGATCACATGTGTACAACACCTGTAACCTCACCTGTGCTGTACCCTGCAGGGACACCAGGCAATGAGGGGGCTCCGATTACACCCAGCAGCACTCCCTGCGCCTCCACCACCTCCACCACTACCACCACTGCAGAGGAGACTCGCCAGATAAAGACGGAGCCAGAAAATCACAGCTTGTACACACATCACAGCTCACATGCACAGGTGAGACACCTCAATGGCGAAATCTCGAAGGACATTAAGAAATTTACGATAAACTCAGATTTTTGGTAGACATTAGTGTAAAAATCAATGCCTCCCTAACCACGTGTCACTCAGAGGTAGTGGGAAGTGAACAGAAAGATGGCAAAAATTCCACTTCTCATCACCTTCTCCATTATCTCTCCAGATTTCTGCTTTGCCAGCCTACATGGCAACTCAAGGAGGCCCCATTCCCCTGAAGATGTCCCCTGGGGGGCACAACGGGTCCTCTGGCTCCAAAGCTGAACCCTGGAACAGCCTAATCCTGGCTTAGAAAAAACCTACAACCCAACATCTCAAAAACCTACCTAACCACAGAATACCTATTAAAGTCTCCTGACAGACTCTGGGTTCAGACCATCTGTTTCCTGCCCGCTGTGCAGCGTTGTCAGTGCAGGAACAGAAATCTGGGAGCTACTACAGAAGAAACGAGGCCTTACAGTGCTGCACACACTGTGTGTGAACTCAGAGCAAACAAGGACTTGAATGGACTTTGTTATAGAAATCTGAAAGAAGAGCAGTGACTAGATTCACTCAGTAACACGACAGAAAACTTTTCGTCACCCTCCTCAACAGATAAATACTGTAACATAATACATGACAATAATAGTTATAGTCATTTTTTTTAAATTAACTTTTTTTTTGATTTGCATATGATTGTGGATATTTTGCCAAAAAGGAAAAACATTAAAATACACAAAAAATGTTTAAAAAGAAAATCACAATTTTTAAACTTAATGTAAAAAGTTGCACCACCAGGTTTACAGAAAGTGTATTTAAAGGCCAGCTCAGATACATGTATATAAAAGAACCAGAAATATAGTAGAGTTGATCACTTTCCACTGGTTGTATCAAGGCAATTCAACAATAGACTTTCCACACATTTTTCTTCATGGTGCTTAAAGCTTTGATTTTTTTTTTTTTAACTGTGTGGGATAAAATCTTCCCTTGGATTCATCCAAAGAAACTGGCACGCTGTTTAGGGGAAAGTACAGTGCCTTTTAGGGTTTGCAGGTTTAATTAAACGAGTACTTTTTTGTAGTTCAGTTGTAATGTAATAAGATTGCAGCAGACGCAAACTATTAAGTGTTTCTATGCAGGTTAAATTCAGCAAACTGAAACAATGAGCGATCTGTTATACTCTTTTCAAACTGCAATAGAAGGTAAAGCAAATATAAAACAGGTTATATAGAGTGTCCCAGGGATCCACGGCAGTGGGCCATCCTGCACAACAGTATGTTTTGTCATTGGCAGATCGGTATTTCTGCTGACAAGAATCTGCAGTTAAAAGGCAACTGTGTAATTAGCCCATCTAACCTTTGAATGACTATTCCCCCCTAAACTTACTTTATGGGATCCACCACTCCCCAGTGCCAGTTATCCGATCGCTACACGATCTACTACTCAGTGCAATAATAACAGCTCCTTATCACTTTCTTCCATTCAAAGTATGAAAAATACACGTCAGTATTGGCATCTCTTACAACACATGATAAACTACCTGCGCAGGAAGAGTGCACGTGATGATTGTGATGTGGAGGCCACATAGCTCCCCCTGCTGACAGATGCACAGGCATGCAACCACTGGACTTTAATTAAAAGGTTTAGCGCCAAACCACATCATTATCATCACCGTCATCATCGGATTACCATCTACTATATAAGGACTGACCAATAAGCTGTATAAAGGATTAACTGTACAGTATGTTAGCATTACTTCAATTTGCTTTCTAAAAGCATGGAGGCAACCATTGTAAATGTAGGATATTGCTACTGCTTCTATGTAAAAACTCCACTCCAGTATGATCTGTGACATATTGTAGACAAAGACACTAATAAAGACACAGCATTTTGACATAATGCAAACAGTATGCAAAGGTGGTGGAATTCATTCTGTTTCTAATGACAGTGTCTTACAATAACTTCATCTTCTTCTCAAAAGCACGTGGAGCCTTTGAGTCCTCTTAATTTCCCAATTTGTAAAAATTGCTCTGTGATGTTCACGGTGTTTTTGGTAAAAAGCTGAAGGGCACAGTGGTTAAAGTCCTCAGTCAACTTTTCTCTGATGACCTCTGCACACTTGTCCTGTACCAAGTCCCTCCAACACTGCTGAAACGCAAGTCTCATTATATCCTCGAGGCCAGCATCACACGCTTGTGAGCTAAATGTGTAACCAAGTGCAAAAACACGCCCTCTTTCTAAATATTCCTGGAGACTTTCGGTACTCATCGAAAGCAGAACTTCTGCAGAGTCGATCAGTGCCTTCACCCTCTGCGTCAGGATTTTTTTTCTTCTCATGCGCTGGTTTGCTTTCAAATATAGAACGCATGCTTTTAAAATAAGTCTTCCTGTCCTGCTTCTGCATGGTGGCTGCAAAGTGGATGTTTTCTTGTTGAGGCCCCAGCAAGCGCTTAAGAAGAGAAAACACAGTTTCACACAAAAGATTAAGATCGGTGCTCATTTCAGCTGCTTTAACATAACTCTCATAGTCCACAGTTTGATTTAGGCACTCCACCTGTTTGTAGTTAACACCCTGAAACAGATTTTCTCTGGTTCCTCTAAAGCCCAAGCACTTCATATGGCCAATATGAGTCTTCACTCCAAGTGCATTCCACCTCTCCAGAGCCTTATGAACCAAGTTCAGCATGCACGGGTTGGCATATCTTGCCAAACTTGGGCTGTTCACAGTGAAGATGTAGCCCTTTATGTCTTCAGAGAAACTCTCTGACTCCAGAAGTTCCTGGGTTTGGCTGATAACGAGGTCCTCACTATGTTCTCTATAGTTAGGATAATAAGGCCCGTACATGATAATCTCCTCCTGTCTTTCAATCACTGCCCAAGAATGCTGTTTGTCGTCTTCACAGCATTCATCAGTGATGTCGTGGTGAAACTAAAAAATTACTGTTCACTGAGTCATTGAGGAAAAAATGATTTGTGGCTTGATTAAATTTTAGATACTCCAAAACTTTCATCCCAGATTGCTGTGCGTTAGCCCAGGATGATGTCAGCTCCAAGAGGAGATTGGTCCTTCTAGTTGCACAGGCTTCACGTGTCCAGGGGTGACCACAGCTTGTCCTGTGATGCAAATATATCCATTATTAATGAATTTCACACAAAAGCTGGACAATGAGCACGGTGGCACGGTGGTTAGTACTGTTGCCGCACAGCAAGAAGGTCCTGAGTTCAATTCCACCATCAGGCCGGGGTCTTTCTGTGTGGAGTTTGCATGTTCTCCCCGTGTTTGCGTGGGTTCCCTCCGGGTACTCCGGCTTCCTCCCACCGTCCAAAGACATGCAGCTTGTGGGAATAGGTTAATTGGATAATCCAAATTGTCACTAGGTGTGAATGTGCGAATGAATGTGAGTGCGAATGGTTGTCTGTCCCTGTGTGTTAGCCCTGCGACAGACTGGCGACCTGTCCAGGGTGTACCCCGCCTCTCGCCCTATGACAGCTGGGATAGGCTACAGCGACCCCCGCGACCCTGAAAAGGATAAGCGGAAGCGAATGGATGGATGGATGGAGCCGGACAATGACGATGTTAAACCTCGGTTCTTTTAAGGACATCTGTAGTTTTATGGGAACTGTGTCTGGTACTGATGAAGAGCTAAAACTTGTTGGACACTTGCTGTGTGAATGGCAAAGAAAAGTGATTTAAGTGACCTGGTTCAGGGACATGAGATGGTTGTTGATGCCAAAAGAGCTCAGCCGAATATTTCAGAAACTGCTGCTGGGATTTTCCCACACAAAAATCTCCAATGTTTACAGTGAACAGTCAGAAAAAGAGAAAATAGTTGTGTGAAAAAGTCTTGTTGATGTCAGAGGTCAGAGGAGAACGGCCAGACTGCGCTGAGTTGATAGGAAGGCAACAGTAAATCATATAAGTGATTGCTACAACCAGCATATGCAGAAGTGCATCCTTGAATGCACAGCACCTTGAAACAGATGGGCTTCATCAGCAGCAGAAGACCACACCAGGTTCCACTCCTGTCAGCTAAGAACAAGAAACCGAGTCCACATTTCACACCTGCTCACCGAAACTGCACAACAGAAGATTTGAAACATGTTGCCTGGTTTGCGGACTCTCCGTTTCTGCTGCAACATTCAGATAGTAGGATAAGAATTCCGGACTACACGGACGCATGGATCACTCGCACCTTGTATCAATGGTTCAGGGTGGTGCTGATGCTGCGGGCAAATATTTTACTGACACAGTTTGGGCCCCTTTGTACCAATTTAGCAACATTTAAAAGCCACAGACTGCCTGAATTTTGTTGTTGACCATTACCATCCCTTTAAGCCCACAGTGTACTGATCTTGTGATGGCTGCTTGCAGCAGGATAACACACTGGATACGTTTTTATCAAACTGTACCAGCTATAGCTGATATTGTTGGATGAACCGACCTGTATTATGTGGTCACATTTCTTCTTTTTTATATATAGATTTAGTAGTTAACTAAACAGACACTACTTGACTCAATAACTCTTCATTTCCCGCAGGTAACATATTATTGAACTACTTGTGTGACTACATTTGGTTCACTATTGCCTAAAACAAAACAAATACACACAACAATTTGTGATCGTCTTGTTACAACACCTGGAAACTATTTCACATTGGAAAATCCATCCAGTCTTCTCACCTCAGCCAAACTTATAACCCTTCTTTGCCAGGCTCTGTCTTAATTTAGGATCTCCAGACAGAAAAAGCCTCATAACCTGATCTGTTGCACTACATTTTTTCAGCCAGGCTGTCATTTGTCAGTACGTAGCTCCTCCTTCCAGTAATACTCAGGCCTTTGTGGCTATGACCTAAACATTGCTGAAGAGCTGCTTCTTTTATTAAACATCAGCCCTCAGGAGTCTTTCCTCATAAAAGGACAGAGTTATTTATGAAGTCTGCTCCCATCTATGATATATTTCAGTTAAAACAGCTGTGTGGTGCTTTTCACTGTGTAATTTTAAACAACGCTGACATATTTTGTATTTGTATTTTTAATCTGTCTTCTAGGTGTTTTCCTTCCTGTGGTTTCAGTTGACGGAGGTAAGCGAGTAGAGGCAACTTGTCTTGGCAACTTGATTTTTTTTAGAACTAATTTGCATATGTGCTCTTTTATGTGTGGTGCTTTTCTAACTGTGTTTCAGAAGACATTTTTTAAAATATTCAATCAATCAATCAGTCAATCAATTAATTTATTTATAAGCACTTTCAAAAACAACACAGGTTGACCAAAGTGCTGGACATAGTAAAAAAGGAAAAAGTAGATCAAACACACAAAAAGAACAAAACAAAACTCTGTCAAAATTAAAAGCTACAGAGTAAAAATGTGTTTTCAAACGGGTTTTAAAAATGTCAAGTGTTGGAGAGACCCTAATTTCAAGAGGCAGACTGTTCCAAAGTTTGGATGCAGCAATCGCAAAGGCCTGGTCTCCTCTGTTTTTTAGCCTGCTTCTAGGGACAACTAGAAGCAACTTATCAGCTGACATGAGTTCTATTAGGAGTATTTTTAGTTAACAGATCATAGAGGTATGACGGAGCTAATCCATTTAGAGATTCAAAAAACAAGCAATAAAATCTTAAAATCAATTCTACAACGTATTGGAAGCCAGTGTAAATGAGCCAAGACTGGGGAAATATGCTCATGTTGAGCGCCTGTCAAGATTATTCATTTAATTTTGGGGGGATTTTTTCTTTCTTTTTTTGCTGATAGATTTTGGCCTTCACTCTTAGTACTCAGCTATCAGGCCGCTCATACAACTTGTTAGTTTTAAAGCTTCCGAGTTTAATGGAAGAAAGTATTTTTTGCAAAATCCAAAGCTTAAAAAAAATCGAGGAAGAGAGTAAGTAAAGTAAAAAGTCCTTTCCTGGTTCTGTCTTAGATCATCAAGGTCAGTAAACTCATATGGTGCATGTTGCCACAGCCAGAGGTGCCAGACTGCAGCGTTCTCATTCAAGAAATCTGTGTATCTTCATTTGAGACGTAACGTTTAAGATCTGACACATTTCAAACTGTCAAAGGAAACTTTATTGTCATCCCAGTTGTATATAAGTATACAGAGAGATGAAATTGTGAAGCTTAGGGTCCACAGCTTAAACATACACATTATGCAAGTAGAACAAGACAAGAACAGTGCAAGTATGACATACAAAAACTCAAATTACAGGTAACTTGGTAATATGGCTACAAAAGCTGTTTGTCTTGTTGTATATTTTTCACATTAAATTGAATTCCTCTCACACTGACTGCATATCTTGTCTTGTAATAGATGTAATGAATTGATTGTCATCTTAAGAAATTTTAAGAAAGCAAGAGAAACTATGGCTCCAGTCCATATATAGGCCCCAGTGTTCACCCATACAGGTGACATCTCCCTTAGAAAGTGTTAAACCTACTTATTTTGTGTCACACTCCAGCAGTTTTCCAGTTTTGCAAAGAGGAAGTAACCATGAACATCAGCGGTTGCTGCATCTCTTTACACTCTGGAACACAGCAGAGGTAGGGCAGGTGGGATTAATATTGGTAATAACATTCAGACATTTTTGGCTTGCCTGGAGATTTCGCTCCTCCGTACATGGTACATTTTGGATAAGTCGGTATTTAGTCGAGTCTACAATTAGCTCAGCTGACACCTTTCTACATCATTCTGGTCATGTAGGGGATTTAATTCATACCGCCTGAATTATCCTGTCATAGACAAAGAGACTCTGGCCCTTGTGTGAGCAGTGCAACATTGAGAAGTTTGTGTGTTCCTCTTGTGGTCTACACAGCGCACAGCCCTCTAATTTTTCTTCTGCTCATTGAGTTCCCCAAACTGCAGACTGATGTGTCGATTTCTCACCTTCCTCCGCACGGTCCAGCATCGCATTAGTGTTTTCAGTCAAATCACTTCAAACTATTTTCCGATATTTATAAAACCCCTCCGAGGGTGCCAGGTGCTAGCAGTGAAACTGGCCTTCCAGCGTGGAGGGTTTAGATCTAATATAGAGTAAACTTTAAAAGTGTTCATACACAGATATCAAATGTAAAGGATTTATTTGAAACTTTGCACAATATAATTACTGAAAATAATAACAGCAATAGGTTTTTGTCCTAATAATTATAAACATTTAATGATACAGAGGAAATCAGTTAAAGGTTAAGTGTGGGACTGACAGACAAGCTTGTCTGAGCCTTAGTTTTCAAAGCATGTAAAATGTGCAAGTGCAACATTGAAAACTTGGAATACACCAGTTACAGCTCACACTGATGCAGAGGGACGCACTAACATATAAGCATGTGTTACAGAGTGAACCGGGTATTTTAAAGCATCAGGAAACAACTTCTCACACATACACAAACAAGCTAAGTGAGGTTAGATGGTGTTGTTGTGGACACTGACTAATACCTGTTAATACCGTCTAGCCACATGATTTTTTTGGGAGGAGGGGGCATGATTCTCTTTGGTTTCATTTTGGCTTAAAATAAATTTTGGTTAGCCCGAAGGCCAGTCGGCAGCTGGCTGTAAATATGCACAACAATATATATTATATACATACATTGTATATGTCTAGTTTGTAGACAAAGGCTATAAATGAGGGGAAAATGTAAAAATATTAAATTTAAAAAGGAGCAGAGAAACACTTGGCTGTGTGCTCACCGTGTTTTGACTTTGGCCATTAGGTGTCCTCTATTGAACTGTTGATGATCTACTTGGCAATGAATCGGTTCAGATTATCACGGATTTTGCGGCCTTCCTTAGCTGCAAATGAGCAAATGACCTTACAAGCACGTCGTTTAATTGACAGGGAAATATATTTTCAACACGAATGCAATGTCGGATTTTGATTTTTTTTTTTTATCATAGGACAGCTTCCTTGTCCAATTTTTGTATTCGCAGTAGTTTCAGTATGCTCCAACTTCACAGTGGTGGGATGCATCACGAGCAATGATGAGTCTGACTGCAGGATGGGGGTAAAGCGATTGATGCTTTGATGCATGGGATAACAATCTCTGCATCAGTGTCAAGAAAACAGAAGGAGATGATTGTGGATTTCAGGAGGGATGGAAACTCCCAACCAACCTGCACATTGGATGAGCAGCTGTGAGAATGATCTCCAGCTTTAGAAGTACCCGAGAACCTTAACTGGAGCTACAACACTTCCTTCCTGGTTAAAAAGACTCACCAGTGCCTTTGTTTTTATAACATACAAGGTGCTGCTGTGTATAAACAGTCAACAGGTATCAGACCTGGCCGGGATTACCACGATTTCATTGAGCAGACAGTTTCTTTCTTGATTAACTAACGGACCAATCAGCAGCTGGGCTCCACTGACAGCCCAGGGCGGGGCGGGGCATCACACCAGTCACTCTGGCCGCTCATTGGACGTTAACCTCTAAGCCCATGACTCGCCAGCCAATCAGACGCTCCGTTGATCTGACGAGGCTCCCGGCCGCAAACCGTGTCCTCGCTCATGTTTGTGGTGCTGCCGCATCTCAGAGACACGAATATCTGATGGGGCTACATCTTGTCAGTCTGCCAGAGTAACCGCTGAACACCTGAAGCAACATGGACATCCTGAAGTCGCTGGGTCACCCGGAGGAGATATTCAACCTGTTTAAATTTAAGATGGGTGGATGCAGAGCCGTCATGCCAAAGTTGGATTATGTGAGTAAAATCTACTCGAAAACGCAGTCTGAGCTCATATTTATAGATTCGTTTGAATACTAACACATCAGCCACACGCAGAGAAAGGATGTTGCGCGGATTAAAAAGCAGATAGCCGTTCCTCTTTTCAGAGCATCATCACAGTGAGTCTGCGCAGAGGAAAAAAAAACAAACCAAAACAAAAAGCACATAGCCATATCTGGCACTTTACACCTCAAACCTAACTGAGCAACACGGTCCTTAGTTTTGCTCCAAACGATCCGGGTGAAAACAGAGACAGCTAATTGGACTTTGTCAAATTAGATCTGCGCTCACACAGTCTACTCACACAGGCAGAGATGACCATTGACTTGGGATTTACCTTACATAATGAGCTTGGAGGGCGCACCGGTGGGGAGAGATGCTGTGCGCGTGTTTGACGGATAATCCCACTGTTTTAACGCCAATGTGACCCAGAGGCAGGACCCGGAGAGCCTGCAGACTGCACCATGCCAACGAGGCTTCGTGCTCGGATTGGCAGCATTACTTAAACAAAACACACACACAGTAAAAATATTCTTCATTTAAGATTTGGATTAAAGCACCCGAGGAACAAACCTGCACAGGATGTCAAACGTTAGAGCTCAAGTCTGTCATCTGATTGTATTAAAAGCCAAATTGTTGTGCAAAAGCAACACAAGTGCAGTAATGTCTGAGCACAATCGATGTAAACATTAAAAAGAGAAATAAAGGTTATAATGAGTTGTCCGTTTGTTTTAGTATACGTCTCATATATTTGTTTTAAAAATCTTTTTCCTGGAGTATCACAGACTTGCAGGTCACGAATTTTCCCGTCCTTCACGCTGTCTCCCACCAGATGTCAGCAAAATACAGTTTTCATGAGTTCTGCTTTTTTCAGGGGGAGGGGTGTTCAAACTTGCTAAGGTTTGTTTTTCTATTGCAATGAAGGCTTTATATTGCACAAAGTCGCAGTCGACACCCCACAGCTGACTGTTTGCTTATCGCGCACAGCCAACATTATCTAGCTGCATGCGTGCATGGAGATACAACTAAATAGCAGCTAATGCGTGCTTTCTTTAAAAAGAAAACACTGCTCACCTTTAGCGAAAAAAGGCTTTAGTGCAGCAAAAACCCCAAATCGGACCCCCCCATTTTTAGCATGCGGGAAGTAGGTTATGAAAGTGAACTTCAGCTGGCGTTGTTTTGGGGGCAGGGGTGGGAGGAGTGTGCCTGCTCATAACAGCAGATCTACAAACGCTGCGCACTGGCCACGCTCAGCCACGGTTCAAGGTTAAAGTGCTTAAAGATCCGCGGGGCGCTTATTTAACTCCACGCAGCGTTGTCCACACAGCGTTGTCCACACAGCGTTGTTCACCTCTCTTGTCCTCTACATGGACTTCATGTTTCACGCTTCCTCAACAGGCGTGGCGTCAACATGGATAGTGTGGTTTCATAGCTGCAGAGTCGTTCTCGCTGTCGGTTTTTCGTATGGCCGGAGCTTGCTGCAAGTGTCCGCTGTCTCTGTCCGTGTTCAAGCGCTCTCTCTCGGTGGCTCCGCGTGGCTGCGGCTCCGCTCCACGCTCTCTCCTGCACGGGTGGAGGCTCGGGGAGAGGGGCCTGCAAGAGGCCGCCCGACCCTCCAGCGCCCTCAGACCTGCAGGCTTCTACCGACAAACAGCTTTTCTCTGTCTCTCCTGTCAGGAGTCCATGACTGAGAGTCTGCGGACCTGCTACCTGTACCTGAACCAAACCAGTCGCAGCTTTGCAGCTGTGATTCAGGCGCTGGACGGTGAGTTGAGGTGAGTAAAACTTTACTGGAGCTGGCTCCAGGTGAGGACACGTGTGTGCGTGCACACGGTTTGTTTTCTTTAGAGCAAAACAAAGGGTCTTGGCCGAAACACTCCCCCTTTAAAAAAAAAAAAAATCCCTCAACTTATCTCATAAGTTTCTATTTTTTGTCGACTTTTGACATTTTTTTTAGTATTATTAATTCCGTTTAGTGTTTATTTCCAGAATGTCTTACTTTAGTTGGGATTCGTTTCAGTGCCAGTTTTAGTCTTTAACTATAGTTGTATGGAGGGCATATGCTCGAGGCAACATTTAGGATGAGTATTACAAAAATAATAGAAACGCTGAGAGCAGTTGACCCACAGTACAGCACCAAAGCGTCATCAGGCAAGTTATGATGACAAACTTTATAAACAAGTACTCAAACTAAAGATATACATTCAAAAAGTACATGTTAGGTTTTTGTATGACAGACTTTTTTTGTCCTGGCTGTGTGATGTTGTTACCAGCATCATGTGAAGCAAAATACCATGGCGGGTAAAGGAATCACAAATTAATCTAACATGCATATCTTTGGTCTGTGAGAGGGACCTGGACCAGGACCTTCCCAATTCATTATTTGGGATGAAATATCCCTGTAATCTAAGACAGACTGACAGGCATTCATTCCTTTTATGAACCCTAGTTTAATTCTTTCATTTTGAGCCAGATATTAAACACGAATCTTAAATAAAATTTTGATATCAAACTACATTTCTATGTACTTGAAAGACTCTCCATAAATAAAATGGGTGTTAATTAACGTTTCCATTGCAGGCTTTTCAGGGTTGCAGAGGTGAAGGCTGCCATGTACCTTTTCTTTTTCTGCATTTAAAGTTTATTGTTGAGTAGTATTAATAGGAATATAAAAAATATCTTTGATGCAGCCATGCAGGAGTTTTTCACATATAGACACTTGACATACCTGCTACCTTTATCATTGTGTAAATCCTCCTTGTGTCTATGATCCAGACATGCAGTTTGCATTTTCTACCTGGTTCTGCGTGCACTGGACACAGTGGAGGATGACATGACCATTCCTCTGGACAAGAAGGTTCCCATGCTCAATGACTTCCACACCTTCCTGTACCAGGATGAGTGGTGCTTCATGGAGAGCCAGGAGAAAGATCGTCAGGTCCTGGAAGACTTCCCAACGGTCAGTGGGTTGTCAAGGGTTATTTACCAAGTTTGGGCAAATTAAGGCAGTGACTAATTGGTAACTATAACCTTTGTCCTCTAAAACCAGATATCGCTGGAATTCAGAAACCTCGCTCAGGAATACAGAGACGTCATCTCGGATATCTGCCACCGTATGGGAGTGGGAATGGCTGAATTCCTGGAGAAGAAAGTGGGATCTATGAAGGAGTGGGACCAGGTAAATGTTATGCTTCTGTTAGTAGTTCTAGCACCATAATGACTACATAAATGACTGCTTTGAGTTGGGGGGGACATAAAGAGTAAGTTCTAAAATTACTGGAGTAACGACCCAAAATAATTATTACATTGCAAAATAAAAGCCTTTTATTTTGAATAAAATGTCATCACTCTGATTAAAAACTGAATGGATGTTATCAGAGGTTTGTAAGCTACAAACTAGCTGTTGACTCACTGGTACAGCTCAGGAGCAGATGGTAAGCTTACAATTTTATTGAATTAGCTACAGTAGCGTTCAGATTTGCAGCTCCTTACTTCTTAAATCAGCTGCAGAATCAACCAGAACTTAAGGAAGGTGATTTTAAATGTTTCCTTTAATTATGGCAGTAGACAATTTTGCTTTGACTAATTTATTCATTATTTATTGAGACAGAGGTTTTATATATTTCTTTTTTATTGCCTGTACTTAATTGCTTTATGGGTGCGTGCGTGGGTGTGCGTGCTACTGTTTTATAAAACTCCTCTGATTGTACTGCTGTCTTTCTTGGCCAGGACACTCCTGTAGAAGAGATTTTTAATCTAAAGAATCTTGTCATGTAGCTATATGATTCAGCTCTGAATATTACATAATATGAATGTTTAATCATAAGCCAGGATTTTGTTTCTCTTAAGTCCTGCACTGTGATTTGTTTTTGTTATGGTGATCTGTTTTTGTGCAGTATTGTCACTATGTTGCCGGTTTAGTCGGCATTGGCCTGTCCCGGCTGTTCTCTGCGTCTCAGCTGGAGGACCCTGAAGTTGGGCAGGACACTGAACTTGCGAACTCCATGGGCCTGTTTCTCCAAAAGACTAACATCATCCGAGACTATCTAGAGGACACACAAGAGGGACGTGCCTTCTGGCCACAAGAGGTAGAAACAAAATCTCTTGTCTAATACCAGTGTGCCTGACCAGGGTCCGGTACTATGAAACAAGTTTAGAATACCCAAGATATCTTTCACTTATCTGGGTTTGCTTACCCTAATCGGGCCAAGCAGTCGCACGAAGGAGGTTATCAACTCGATACGTCAGCCCAGGGGTTTCTAATCTAGCTGTGACCATGTTCACATGAATGGGGCAATTTTCCAGGAATTATGCTATTTCCTACTGAACTCATTGGTGCAGTCATAAATACTTAGCAATATCTGCCATATTTCAAGCAACTTAAAAAAGTCCAGACGCTTTTCTTTCCAAGCTCCTTAGACTACAATGACCTGGATGACTGAGAACCTTCACAGACACCTGCCATATTCATAATACAAAATGTGCTTTGTAACATTTGTTTCTATGCAGGAGGGGCTTTATACTGTGTAATGTCTTTTTTTTTTTTTTTTTTTTAATTTTTAAATTTATTTATGCTTAACACTAGTGACGGCTGTGGTCCTATTTGTAGTGTTTTCATGTTGTACAAACGTCTGTTTGTGTTGGCTACAGAAGGCCTTTCTGACATTTCTGAGAATGTGGTGCAAACCTTTACTCGGGCTCTAGGAAAATCTATGTTGCCAGTCAAAGGTTAAGATCACTGTGACACTAGAAAATGTGGTACTATGAAAAAAATCTTGATGCACCTATCATTCTTTTATATTTTGCTTCCAAGGACCCAGACTTTCTTTCCTTTTAAAGTGGTCAGAAGCAAGAGTTCTCCAGGGTTTCTGTAGGTATTTCAGAGTTTGTCTTTGGACATTGGCTGCTTTTTCACTCATTTTGCCTCAGCCCTTGACTGTTGTTGTTATTGTTGTTAAGCCACTTAACACTGACCTATGGAGAGAAAAGAAAAAAAAAAAACAACAACCCCAAAACAAACCCACCTAATTCGTGGGATGTCTGCAAATAACGGTTAACTTGGCAAATAACCCATTTTAAATGGTATCTTTGGGCATTTGGTAACTAGCCTGTTGCAAAAGCACATCATTTGTTCCCATTTATTTAGTTGAGTCTATGCCAGAGTTTAACAGCTTTTTAAATGGTATTTTTGTACCAACAAAGTGATTCTTTAAGAGGTATTAGCTGAAAACTTGGCATATCTTTAGCAGCATGTCCTTAAAACTGGAAACTGGACAAGTGGAGGGCAGAAGAGGAAGCAGGTCTCCAAAAATTATCTACAGCAGGTGAACGGTATATGAAAGTCATGCCCCCAAGATTTGGGCTGAACTTCAGCCAGCGGTGTTGGAGAAATTGTCTAAATCGATGGTACTTTTCTGCATTCATAATTCCATCAGATTGAAAACCTACCTGCATAGAAAAACGCAGAGAGGACACTATCAGCCATGGATAGTGACCTCTCCAGAGCCAGGAGCTCAACATTATGATAGTAGTGTTGGGTTGTCTTGACAGAAAATGGACCAAATGCGGTCAACGTTCCAAAGAAGAGTTTCAGATGTCCCTCAGGAAGCCTGCAGTTTTACAATAAAAGGACAGTCATGTGGCCATGCTTTCACCCTGGCCTCCAATCTCTAATCAACTTATTCTCGGGTCTGTGGGATAAGTGTTTGTACTAAATTTGAAGAAATTTGCTCAAGGCTTCTAAGAAGTACATAACGAACAGAATCCAGCCAAGGCTGGTGCCAGTACAGATAAATAAAATCCTTGTTACATGCTGTGTGCAGGCTTGGAGCCAGTTTGCAGGCCGTCTTGAGGATTTGGCCCAGCCTGAGAAGCTGGAGTCGGCGCTGTCCTGTCTCAACCTGCTGGTCACTGATGCTCTGCGTCACGTCCCGGATGTTATTGCCTACCTGTCCCGCCTGCGCAACCAGAGCGTCTTTAATTTCTGTGCCATTCCACAGGTATGCGCTGCGTCACAATCTCCTCCAAACCATAACATTTAAACCTGTTCATTTTTTATTTATTTTTCAAGCTCAGAAAACAAACCATTCTGTCCATGTCCTACGGTCTTACTGGAACATGTTTTGATTTGCATTTAAAGTTTGCGAAACATTTTAATATTTTGTTTTAATAATAACTTTTTCTGTAACTGATAAACGATGGAAAATGTTGCGCTTAAATAGAGAGACCAATGAATACTGACTCATGAGAAATGATCAAACACTTCCACTTCACGTTGTCATTTCTCTCTTGACCAGGTGATGGCAATAGCTACACTGTCAACGTGCTACAACAACCCCATGGTGTTTCAGGGAGTGGTGAAGATCCGAAAGGGGCAGGCAGTCACTCTCATGATGGAAGCCACCAATATGAGTGCTGTGCAGACAATTATCGCCCAGTACAGCCAGGAGGTGGGTTATTTTTATTTATTTATTTTTAAACTCAGTCTCTCTCTACTGCTTCCACCATATTGGTGTACTGAATGTGCTCTCTCTCTCCAGATATTACACAAGGTGTCCCCCACCGACCCGTCTCGGGAAAAGACGCTCCACATCTTGGCTGTAATCCGTGAAAAGTCCGCCCTGTCGCAGTCCAGCCTCCGCTCCAGGACCCACCACCTGTCGCCCATGTACCTTTCTGCTGCTATGGTGCTCGCTGCCCTCAGCTGGCAATACCTTAGCACTACAGCGGCACAGGCCCAAGGCACCAGTGACATGCAGAGACCTTGAACTAATTTAACCCCCTCCTTTCCTGAGCCTCTATACAAAAGAAGCCCCTGTGCCCCCTCTGAAGGTCTGTTTCTAGAGGAATTTACAGATTCACTGTGGCTGTTACAGGATGATGGACACTCTAAAGTATGACTCTGTTAGCAGGCTGGTGTCATTAAATGATTTGATCTGTAGCAGTCCATCCTGTGTCTAGATAAATTATATACACACATTGGTGTGTGTGGGTATATTTGCCATAAATGGTACACTTCCACAGTTCAGGGTGTTGGTTTTTTTTTTTTTTTTTTTTTTTTTTTTTTAAATAGTTTGTTTGAAACATTGTTTGAATTGTAATTATTCATCGTATTTGAATAATTGAAAACAAACGTTCACAGTTTAATCCTGCACATACTAGGATTTTTTTTTTTTTTTTTTTTTTGGGGGGGGGGGGTTACCAACAACCACCACCACCACTTGTTTTTCTTTCTTTTCTCATATCAAATCAAACCTAGCTCCATATTCCACTTGTGTTTCTCTAGCAGAAACACTAAAAAGTTACATTGGTGCACTCTGCAGCGCTTCCGCTGTATGTTCGACGGCTTCCAATCACAGTTGAACCTTTTCGGTCCTTTTCTGTGTGTTAATCTGTTTCATCGTTGTGTTTTTTTTAAAATTAAGGAAAAACAATTATGTGCAATATCAAGGTAGTTTTTATTACAGATGAAAAGGGGAAAATGGATGTATTTTCAGGTCCTTTATAGCATCAGCAAAAGAGGGAAGAAAAAGGCATACTGAGACTGCTAGCTAAGTGTCCTTAACACTGCTTTGGTGCGTTGAAAGGCTAGCACAGAGTAACTTTGTACAGAACCAAAGGAGAGCTAAAAACATTGCTATGTAATGTGACATTTTGATTTGTACATATTTGAAGAAATAAATAACAATTAATCCTGTATTTTGAGTGATTTCATGTTTTGATGCAGAGTTTAAGTGTGTGTGTGTGTGTGTGTGTGTGTGTGTGTGTGTGTGTGTGTGTGTGTGTGTGTGTGTGTGGGAGAAGTTCATACATATTAAACAAAAAATTAAGAATCAGAAGGTTGATGGTTAAATAAAGGAAACAAAGCTGCATCTCGTTATTGACGTATAATAATTTTAAGAGCTTGGTCAACCTTTGGAATGGCAGGCTTCTAGTCACATGAGACATGCAGGTGCATTTATTACACAGGCATGTGATCAACAACTGTAGTCTTATAAGAAGGGTAACTGTAAGGTTTGTTGAGTCAGAGAGAAGAAGAACGACGAAAAAGATCTACTAAAACAGCAACCCAGGTAAAAAATTAAGACATTTGGCAAATATGCTGATTTTTTTTTTTTTTTTTTTTTTGCACATATGAGTTCAATATGCATGTGGATTAATACTTTATGATTGTCTTAAGCTGAAATTTTCATTTTTTGTTTTTAGCTTGAATCAATGTACATATATGTTAAATCTAGCTGCAGTTCTGATTCATCTGATAATATGAATGTTCTTTTAAACTTTTTTTTTCTTTATAAATTGGAATAAAAGTATCATTTATCATTAATTGTGGATCTAATTCTTAAAGTCAGTGTTAGATATATTTCAGAAAGAATGTTTCTAATAACCAAGTTCATTGCATTCATACATGACCCAGTTCCTATGTACAGAAATGTATTTGCAACATTACTGCAAAACACATGTTGGTTATAAATAAAGGAAATGGCCTCTTTCCTTATTCCCTTTCCTTGTAACGCTCCACTGAGATGTGCTTTTGTGTGCATGTAAACAGTTTCCTGGTCACCTCCTATGATCACTGATGTCTGTTTTGCAGGATGAGTCCACTGTTCCTCCTCTCTGTAGTGGTGATGGTGTCCACCACTTGGGCACACCCTCACCACTCCCTTCTCTCCTCTGAGATGGTTGATTTTATTAACAAGGCTAACACCACCTGGACGGTGAGACCATGCAATCAGTTTTTATGGATATTTCCACATCTTAGGAAGCTGTTAACAACCCGTAAGCGATGATTTCTCTGCTCCAATTTCCTTTTTATTTGCTCCAGGCCACAAAGAATTTCCAGAATATCGATGCCACCTATGTTAAACAGCTGTGTGGCACCATACTGAATGGACCCAAGCTACCAGAGGTGTAAGTTTATCAGGTGGTTTGGACAGCTGGTCACATGAGATGACATGTGACAGTCAGCAGGTTGAGCTAATCTGCAGTGATTCTGTTTTCTCTCTTGTTTAGGCTTCATAATATTGAAGGCATTAAACTTCCTGACAGCTTTGACGCACGCAAAGAGTGGCCCAACTGTGCCACAATCCAACAGATCAGAGATCAAGGCTCCTGTGGGTCCTGTTGGGTATGACACACCAAGAAATTAAAAATACACCACCACCAAATAGAGGAGATAGGGTGGGACATTAAAAAAAATCATTACCAACTTCCATGTTCTCAGTGTTCCCGGTTTGATTTTTACACAGGCCTTTGGGGCAGCTGAGGCAATATCTGACAGATTATGTATCCAAAGTGGTGGTAAGATCTCTGTGGAGATCTCCGCTGAAGATCTGCTGGCCTGCTGTGATGAATGCGGCATGGGGTGAGCATTAGTAATGGCTCGTGTATATAAGTAAATGGGCTGTTCATTAATTCTACTCATGAAGTTTTCATGGAAAAGTTTTTTTGGAGAAACCGTGATGGTTTATAATTACAGTCTTCAAAAATCAAATGAAGTAAAACAGCTATAACATAACTCATGGTGCACATTATGTCTTTTTGTGTTTGATGTAGCTGTTATGGTGGCTATCCTTCTGCTGCTTGGGAATTCTGGGCAAAGAAAGGGCTTGTCACAGGAGGCTTGTATGACTCTAAAGTTGGTAAGTCCATTATCCACTTGCTGAATTCAGTTTAAGTAGTTTTGGGGAGGAGCAAAAGACTTGACTTAAATGGACTGACCGTGACTGTTTATTACAGGCTGTCTACCCTACACCATCGCCCCCTGTGAGCATCATGTGAATGGAAGTCGTCCTCCGTGTGGGAGTTCAGAGACTCCTAAGTGTGTGCAGCAGTGCACTGATGGATACTCACTATCATATGAGAAGGACAAACACTTTGGTACAGAGAATTAAAATAAACTCTGCACCCTCCTAGCATTGGTTTACTTTGTCGTTGCAGTCCTTGAAGTTTCCTGTATGTCCCTCTTCAGGTAGACGCACATACGGCGTCCCGTCGGACCTGGATCAGATCATGACGGAGTTGTACAAGAACGGGCCTGTGGAGGCATCTTTCACTGTTTATGAAGATTTTCTGCTGTATAAGAGTGGTGAGGTTTATGTATTTAATTCCAGTAATGTCACTCTATATGAGTAACGTACTTCTTTGTCTCAGTTTAATATTGGGCAACTGTTTGAGAGCAAGCAAGTCGACCACTAATCTGAAAAAGCTCCACAGACACTTTAGAACGCCTGTCAGAAAATGGGTATTATTCAAAAGAGGAACAACCTTCTTCTGCTTTAATGAGCTTTTTTTTTTGCTGTAGGTGTGTATCAGCATGTGACAGGGGATATGCTGGGTGGTCACGCCATTAAGATCTTGGGCTGGGGTGATGAGAATGGGACGCCCTATTGGCTGGCTGCAAACTCCTGGAATACTGATTGGGGAGATGAAGGTATGGATGAAAGTGTAAGGCACATAGCCGGTGTCACATACAGGCCTACGTCACACAAAGTGCTGAAGATGAGTGGGAATGCTGGCCTAAAACTGTGTCGTCCTCTGTTGTCTTCTTATTTCAGGTTTCTTCAAAATCAAGCGTGGAAATGACGAATGTGGTATTGAGTCAGAGGTGGTTACAGGAATCCCGCTTAACTAGATGAAATAATCATCACAGCAGACAATCAAGAAATAAATCGAAGAAAAGACAGACCTCATTCTGGGGCAGATTTTGACAGATTTCATGCAATAAAGAGGGAATAAATTGTTGTGTCTTGGTCTTCATTTGCATTTCTTTACCATGATTTGCAGGTTTGTTTTCCCACAAGTGAGCTACAAATTTTTTTTACAGCTTCATTTCATTACGGAGAGAATTGAGCATTATTCATTGACATAGAGAAATGAATGTATTTGGCGATTAATCTCTGATGACCTATCATGGCAGAGCAGAATCTAGATGGTGGTGGTGGTGAAGATGAGTGAGGTTTGGATGAAGCTCCAGTTGATATGTCTATGAGGTGAGGATGGGGAGGAGGTGGGTTGCATGAATGCGAGTCTGAAAGCGAGAATGACAGAGAGTAGATCCCGAAAGTTTGAATCTATTCATCTGGACGTAGCATTTTCAGTGGGAGAAACGTTTCGTCACTCATCCAAGTGACTTCTTCACTCTCAGCTGACTGCAGGTTTCCCCAATCTTATAAACAGTACATCGCACAATGACTGAAACTAGCACATGAACATAATCCAACTTTGGGGATTTACTTACCTGGATGATCGAGCATGCATCAAGACGAAGAGTAGAGATTTAAACCACGTAGAGTGGAGGCTAATTGGCTCAAAGAATGTGGGCAAGAAGGTGATTGGATTAGAGTAATGATGTCAGTACTGAGTTTGACAACGTGGGAAAAAGTAGTGGAGTCAAGAAGAGACTAGTAGCAGCCAAACAACCCAGGAAAGCAGGCAGATGAGTGACTGCGGATCTGCCTAATTGAAGTTGCGCATAAGCTTCATTGGGAAGGTAGATGAGATTATATGTTTTAGCATTCAAAATTTAGATAATTATATTTAGAGATATATACATATTATCTAGCATTCTAGCTTTAGTTGGGATGATGACATTGCTGATTTCATATACTATGTACTGAATCAGTAATTTATAATAATGACAATACCAATATAATACCATGACTCCTTAAATTACAGGATACTACAGCAAACGAAAATCAAAAATCACATATCCAAATAGTCCTCTTTAGGGGCCACTGTAAATTAGTCCTCCTTTGGTGTTGCAGCTTATTTTTGACTGTGGTGAGAAATGTGATTTGCTACAGTCTTAACAGTGTTTTAAAAAGCATGTGCCTGACAAGATTTAAGATGTTTTAAATTTTACTGGATGCCCTTCTTTCACAATTTGTGGTAGATCCATCCAATGGCAATTCCTTTTGTACACTAAAGGAAAAAAGCTGAAAAGGTTACAACACAAACTTTTAAATGAACTGTGACTTACAGGACAATGTCAAGCAGAGGCGGAGGCAGACATTTGATACACCCGGGGCTTAGCCCTAAAGGGTAGTATGCATGTGGGATTGGGGTGGGAGGTGGGGGGGTTAGAAATGACTGAAAGATTAATAGGCTCTGTTTTGAGTTTTGTTCAAAAAAGAATGACTTCATATAGGGAAAAATATATATCACATGTGCAGGACACCTTAAACTAGTTTTTTAATTAAGCAGCAAGGCAGAACAAAGTCTGGGCTGTATCAAGACTCGAGGACTAAACCCCAATTCAACCAGACCCAGAACTGATCCGGAATTAAAACAGGACTACAACAGTTCAAATCAGGACTACTTAGGATTTAACCAAGACAGAACCAGAATCAGAACTAGATGATAGTAGCACTAAAAATCATCATAGACCTGCACTACACTTATTTTGTAATTCTACCAAAGTCCACTATTTAGATTGAGAAAAGTTTATATAATTATTTAGCCTTGTTGTGCAAACAAGCCTGCATAACTTGCTGACAATCAAACCAAACACCAACATCATCAAATATACAGTTGAAACCAGATATTTACACACTCTTCAGATAAAAACACAAACACTTTTTTAATTGTAACATCAAATCAGACTAAATGTTTATTTTTTTAGATTGATAAATATAAAAAACATATTTGTTAACTTTAAGAGTAAAGAGAGAAACTATCTGTATTTCATAATTTTAAATGGCACCAAATTGTATGGACATGGACTCTACTAACCTATCAGAAGCTTCTTCAGCTCAGAATGGAATCGTCTGGAGTTTTCTTATTAATTAACAATAAACTTAGTGTATATGTACTCCTAAATTTGATGAAAGAGATAAAAAGAGACAGCTCTGTCTGTCTTTATTCTGACATTTAACTAATTCAAAAGATATTTCAATATTTATTTATCCAAAACAAAACAAGTTTACTCTAAATTGATGTTGTACAGTAA
Source organism: Aulonocara sp. 'chitande type north' Nkhata Bay (assembly GCF_057382095.1). NCBI lineage: Eukaryota > Metazoa > Chordata > Actinopteri > Cichliformes > Cichlidae > Aulonocara > Aulonocara sp. 'chitande type north' Nkhata Bay. The sequence continues at coordinate 10,351,400 of NC_141358.1, forward strand.
AAAAATGTTCTTGGGTTTTCCATAAAGTGTATGTAAATATCTGGTTTCAACTGTGAATATACTGCTGTGTATTGAAATTCCTCTTGTTTTGAATAGGAATATACTGAACAACATACAAAGCATAATATATAAAATAACATCTACCAGAGTTTTTTCTTTAAAAGAAGCCCCTTATGTCCATTCTTGTATATCAGTACATTACTGAAACCGATTTATTTAGACGTGGAGGGAAACAACTGAAAATATGAAATAAACATACATGTAAGCTAAGACTCTCTAAAGAAACAGCATTGTTGTTGTTCGGCTTTTCATTTCGCCATTTGTTGATTCACTTGAAGAGCAAGTAACGTAATATGGGTCAAGTGATCAGTTTGATATCAATCTTTCGTGATACACCGTCATATTTACATTATTTGTACAGTACGAATGATTTTCTTTGGTACCTGGTCGAACTTCAGTTCTCCCCTCTGTCTGCCTGGCTGCACTTCTCCAACAGCGCACTTGCAAGCAGCAGCTCCCCCCGCCCCCTCCCTCAGTGTCTGAGCTCGGATCATACCAATATTAGGGGGGATTTACGCACAGTCGTAAATTCCCACAGTGTGCACTATGTGCTTTGAATATTGTGTGTAGTTTTTGTTTTATACAGTTGTCAGACAGGCATCTAGCTATGAAAAAATTACACTCCAAAAGACCCCGGGCTTCTGAAAAAACAACCCGGAGTTAAGCCCAGTAAGCCACCCCCCCGCTCCGCCACTGATGTCAAGACATGTTTCTAGCAGGGCCCAGCAGAGGGTGGTGGTAATGCACATACAGTTCGGACCGTGTGTGTGTAATTTTGCCTCTGCACACTACTACGGAAGATTTTAAATCAAACAATCAGACAGATGCGAGTGGAAGTGAGGGGCACCGTTATAAGGCTGAAGAAACCCAATCAAAATTCAACTAAACCAATCAGAGAAAAAGCAAGAACTTCGGAGTGGTCGAATCAACAATATGGTTCATTGTTTAAAAGAAGGAGTTTACTGGAAAGCTTAACAACATCAAAAAAGCATGAAAGAGCACAAAATACCACCAAAGTGGATGATCACAGAATTATTTCCATGGAAATGAAAACACCTTCACAAGAACTCGCATAGTCAAGAAAACTGTTGACGAGGCATAAATATCAAAGTCTACAATCATTCCTTTGTGCACTTCAATCACATGACTGATTTAAAATCCACTGTGGGGGTGTACACTGTGTCTGCCCAACAAAGTATGGACCTATATGTAAAAAGATGCAGAAAGGTGCTAAGAAACAGGAATAAGGAACAAGTGCATTTAAAAGAGTAGCATTAAAAGAAAAAAAAAAAGGGATACAATAAGATGCAGCTAACCCTGGGTATGTCTACAGGGGTAAAGTTAGGATTACACAACATAAGGCACTTGTTGGCAGAGGGAGCGGAGAGAAATAAAAAGCTGTGGGCGGCTAGTGACACAGAACGCAACAACTACTTAAATTATTCAGTTAAACTTTAGTCCAGCTGTACTACTGCCAGCAATACAACCTTGGATACTTTATGACAACACCGTAGATTTCACTTATCTTTATAATTCACATACTGATGTGTGCAGAGGTATAAAAGAATAGAATTGCAGTAGCATTTAGTATTCTGAAGTTTCATCTCAAAGTAAGGAGCAGTGTTTATGACTATGCACAAGAAAAAAACACTTAAAATATCCTTTTAAGACAAAACAAGGTCATTTGAATTTGATGACAGTAAACGAGTTGGGGCACCGTCATGTTTACCACTATAGCATACCCTTTTCTTTTAATAAAAGATATAAAAGATATAAAAGATAGAATATCTGGGAATTGAGGAGACCACCTCTGGAATGTTGATGAAGGATTCTAGCGGAACAAAAAATCCTCGGTCTTCTTTGATGCACCAAATGTTTTCAGCTGGTGAAAGATCTGGACTGCAGGCGGTTAACCTCACCACCAAAACTTGTCTGCTACAAACCCAGGCTGTTATAATAGCTGCAGAATGTAGTTTAACATTGTATTGCTGAAACATACAAGGCCTTCTCTGAAAAAAGATGTTATCTGGATGGAACGTGTGTTGCTTTAAAATCTGTACATACATGTCAACACTGATTGACCCTGTCTATATGTGCAAGCTGCCAGTTCCATCGGCCCTAATTCACTTTCTTACCAACAGAGAAGCAGGATTTAAGCATTGAGTAAAGCCAGCAAGTTGGATGGTCCCTCCCCTCTTTAGTCCAGCGTCTATATCTTTTCAAATATTTGAAGTAATTTTACCAAGATTTCTTCCTTTATCTAAACTCAAACGTTTATTTTGCAATGACCCCGATGAAGGCCACAAGCTGAAACGCTTTGGTCAGCTAATAAAGTTTTTCCATAGTGCTTCAAGTGTCGCTGGAGTCTTCATGCCACCAGACATTTAACCACACAGCAGTTTTTTACTTTGCTTCAGTCCAATTTAAAAGAACTGTGTTCATAGTAGATGGCAGCGTCCCATAATGTTCACGTCTGGCTTCTTCTTTACATGGTTACATGGTACAAGCTTTAATCTCCATTTGTGGATGACATGGTGAACACAGATAATCATTTCTGGAAGTTTCCTGAGTGCATGCAGTGATCTCCATGACTGAATCATGCCTGCCTTTTAATGTGGTGCTGTCTGAGGGCCTGAAGATCATAGACATCCAATAGACATCAGAATTATCCTTTGCATACAAAGATTTCTCCAGATTCTCTTAATGATATCATGTACTGTAGACCGTGAGATGTTCTAAATATTTACAGTTTTATATTGATGATAATTCTGAAACAGTTTTTTGCAGATTGGTGAACCTCGGACCACGGTTAATTCTGAGAAGCTCTGCCTCTCTAAGATGTTCATTTTATACCAAATCATGTTATTGACCTGTTGCTAATTAACCTAATTAGCTGTAAAGTGTTTCTCCAGCTGTTTCTTTTTAGTTTCGCCTTCTCATTTTCTTTTTTGAAACGTCTATTAAATAAAAAATGAGCCACATTTTTTCATGAAACAGTAAAATGTCTCGGTCCAAGCTCCACACCAGCTGGTGGCGGTAATGCAATAATTTATTGTTCACCAAAAATAAAAGAAGAACGCCTGCGCGCTCTAGAGCTCAACGCTGAATGCTGGCGATGAAGGCATTAAACATTAGTGCACTTCATTCTGTCCTGTCATGTTTCTGACTCATGCGGAGGTATGGGGGACATACTGGGAGTGCGTTTTCACGCCGTTCACGGTGATCATCTGCTCCCTCACAGCCGCACTGTACTATCTGTGGGGCCGCAAGTGTCAGGTCAGATTCCGTGGTTACTTTATTCTGTTTCCTTTTCACTATGCTACTTTCCAATTAGTTACAAAAATTTATATGTTTACTTCAAAAAAGTTCTACTTTACCCCTCAGCTGAGTCTTGTACGCTTTTGCGAGATGTAGAATTAAGTCTGTTTGGTAAAGGGAAAAAAAATTAAACCGATCACACCACCGACCACAACTAAAGCTCAAATTAGTCATCACAGGTGTATAAAATAAAGCACCTGTATGGGTCGTTCTGAAGATTTCGTGAACTCAAGCGTAGTGATGAAATGGGATCTCGCCGTTTCCTTCCTCCTATATATTCCACAATCAACAATCGGTGGGTTTCACACAAAGTGGGAGTGTTTGGGAACCACAACAACGCAGCCAAGAAGTTACCGACCAGGTATTAGAGATCGGGGTCGCGTAAAAGTCGAAAGCTGCAGACTGACTGTGCCATCACAAAAAATGCGTACCAGGAGCTTCATGGCTTTCATACTTCCTGTAATCTGTAATGTTTAAAAGCAATGACTCCACTCGAAAATTGCCAAACAAAAGGAAATGTGTTTGTGAAGAGTTTTTCGATCACCCTTTGCACCTAATGTCTCTCCTGTTTCTTTGCAATTAGACGGACATGTTTGCACTTCTATAACTGGGTGCTTTTTCTGTGAGCTTATTTATCATTGACTTTGTTGTGTGACCTGTTCATATTCATATTAAGCATTGTGCTAAAGTTTAAGCACTTTAAGTTTAAGTATTGGCAGCTGAAGAATTTAAGAATTAAGAATTTTATGTTAAAAATGCCAAAAAATAAGCAAATATAACAAATCTCTGCACAGACTGTATCAAAGGGAAAAGGGGAGTTTTGATCTTAGACTTATTTTCTGTATGTCAGCCACTCACTGATTACATGCTATTGTGTGACATCACATTAAAGTGCAGAGCTGGTATTATTCAGCACACTGACACTGCATCTACATACCACTGATACTGCCATTATTTTCTTTGTACCTTGTTCTGCTCGCCTGGTGTGTTTTGGATGTTTTCTTGTCTCTCACAGGTGTGAATGTATTAGCAGCTGTGCTTTTATAACGCCTTCATCTGGTCTTGTGTCCTTTCAGAGACCAGCTCTGGTTTGCAGTGAGGCTTTCAGTGCATTCCTCTTCAAGCACTGTCCTGTGGTAGCTGAGCGCTTCAGTCCCACTCCGTGGTGCTGGGGAGGCCGACTTCAAACGCTGGTCTTTGCTGTCCTCAAATCCAGACCCCCTGTCAGTTATCGCAAGTAGGAAGAAACCCTCTTTTTTCAGTTCACCACTATTTACAAGAGGGTTAAAAATCTTAATCTAAACATTTAATTAAATAATGAATATCTTGTCTCGTCCCTTCATCTCCCAGTGAGCTGATCCGTACAGTGGATGGTGGTCAGATCTCTCTTGACTGGTTGGACAATCAGGCCAGTGTGACCTACCCAGAATCCTCCACGCGTCCCACAGTGCTCATCCTCCCCGGGATTACAGGAAACAGCCAGCAGTCCTATGTGCTTCACGCCGTTAGCCAGGCCACACGCCACGGTTACAGGTCAGCTGCACTCCTCACACAAAATGAAGTGATCTTGAAGCAGCGCTAACAGGAAAGTTTACATTAAGCAGGAAGCTTATTGTAGCTTGTGCCCGGTATTTGCCTGAAGCAGTTTTCATAAATACTTTCCTTCCTAGATGTGTGGTCTTCAACAACAGAGGTCTTGGAGGGGAGGAGCTGCTGGTAAGTACAATGAATACCTAATAATTTATAGTTAAGTAAAATCTAATTCTCAAAACACTGTTTAAGAAAGAAGCTCATGTTCCAGAATGAACACATTCAAGCTTGACTGAAATTTGCCCTCGTGGAGAAGCTAAATGCCTTCTGGAGAAAACTTTATGGTCAGATGAGACAAATATTAGCTTTTTGGCCATAATGACAAGAGGTGTGTTTGGAGGAGTAAAAGTGAGGATTTCAAATATGAAAACACTGTCTGGGGTTGTTTTCCTGCCAGTGGTGCGGGCACATTAAACAATGTGGATGGAATGATTCTAGTGTATCCAGAGAGTACTCAGAGTGCTTCATTTGTTCCACTTTTTTCATGTTACAGCCTTATTCCAAAATTTTTATTTTTCACCACAAAATTTTGCAAAGTAGAACACCCAAGTGCTTGTGAGTTTTAATAATAAAAACATAATATGTACATAGGAATTTGCAGCCTTTGCTCAATACTTTGCAGAAGCAGCTTTGGCAGCAATTACAGCTCAGGTCTTTTAGAGTATGATGTTACAAACTTGGCACGCTAACCTTTAGGCAGTTTCTCCCATTCTTCTATCCAGTTGGAGGGGGAAGGTTGGCATACACCGATTTTCTGATTTTTTTCCAGAGACATTCAATTGGTTCAAGTCTGGGTTCTGGCTGGTCCAGTCAATGACATTTGCAGAGTGGAAACCACTCCTTTGTTTGTTTGGTTGTGTGCTTTGTGTGCCTTGTTGGAAGATGAACCTTTACCCCAGTATGAGTTCCAGAGCACTCTGGGGCAGGATGTTTTGATATATTACTGCATTTATCTTGCCCTTGACCCTGACTAATCTCACAAAAACATCCGCACAATATGATGCTGCCACCACCGCGCTAAATTTGATGTCATGGTATTGGCTGCCTGGTTTCCTCCAGACATAAAGCTTGACATTGAGGCCAAAAAGTTCAAGCTTTTGACCCAACAAAACAATGCATTTGTGACCAGTTTTCTAAGATTAATTTCTTCAGGCATAGTTAGTTTCAGTGTTTTTCTTAATATAAATATGGAGAACGTCATCCTCAGTGCACCATTTCAGACCAATAATAACACTAACAGAAGATCTGAGGCTTAAGCACTGCATGTAACTGCCCTCCTGTATCCCTCTGCTTGCTTCAGACACCAGTCACCTACTGTGCTGCCAATACTTCAGATCTTGAGTGTGTGGTGCAGCATGTCAAAGGGCTCTACCCCAGTGCTCCTGTGCTTGGGGCTGGTGTGTCTTTGGGAGGGTGAGTTGGTGCATAGTGTTTCTGCTGGCCTCCATTTCTGGACCTAGATTTGTCGTCTGTGTCTTTCCTCCATTTCTTTTATTATTTTTTTTCAACAATTTTATGATTCGTTTCTTTTCACCCTGCTGCAGCATGGTGTTGTTAAACTACCTGGCCCGTAAGCACACAGAGTCAGGATTGGTTGCTGGTATCACCATTTCCGTACCCTGGGATGCATTGAAGTTCTCCAGCTCGATGGAGGAACCGCTCAACTGGCTGCTCTTCAACAGGCACATCACGAAATCCTTGCACCAAATTCTTAACAGGTCGGATAAGTTACGGTTGCTAAATCTACATTTGCGTTTGTAAATCCAGTTAAATAAAAAAACAAAAATCTGTTTCTCACAGGCACAGGAAGATTTTAGAGAAAGTGGTGGATGTTGACTATGTCCTGAAGGTATGATACAATATTACTCACAGTTTGTCAGTTTCTTAGATGTATAATTGACTCTACATTCATCGTCATCTTGTTTTCACACCCCCTTGTAGGCTCGGTCCATCCGGGAGTTTGACGAACGCTTCACGTCTCTGATGTTTGGTTATAGCTCATGTATGGATTATTACCGCGATGCCAGCCCAGGCAAAAAGCTCCCCAATACAGCCGTACCCATCCTGTGTCTCAATGCCGCTGATGACCCTTTCTCTCCACAGACTGGTGAGTACACAACAGGAGAGGTGTGTCAGTATAAGCACTGCAAAGGGGAAATAACAGCTGTAATGGTTTACTCATAAATGCTGATTCAGTAGGCCTTGTCAGATTTGGCGCACAAAAGATAAATCAAGTTTTGTAATTGTTGAGAATTTATATTCTTCTTAACACAATTCCTTTTTTTAAAATGTAATCAAGGATGTTGAAGTCACATGAAAGGTTTCCGATTCATGTGTCTGCTTTGTGTCTACTCTGCTGTCTGTTTATATTCATTTGGACTTTTTCTGTCCTGCTCTCACAGCCTTCCCAGTGTCTATAGTCCAGGATCTTCCTAACGTCGCCCTGGTATTGACGGCACACGGGGGACACATTGCCTTCTTGCAGGGTTTTTTTCCTCGAGGTGAGAACTACATGGAGCGCTTGTTTGGCCAGTTTGTGCACGCAGTCTTTGAACACCAGGAGGAAATGAAGCAAGCCTGTGGTATCAGAGAGGAGCAGATGAAGGACTAACGAGCAATATGAAGGCACTTACACTGAAGTAATACAACATTTGCAGCTGCAACTCTGCTCATCTACCTCATGACCTCAGGTTCATGTTCTGTAGACAGTCAAATTTTCCTATGATTACACTTTTGCATGCTGTAGAGTGTGGATGGGACACCAGTGGTTAATGAGCTGACACTGTGTAAAGACCAGTAACACCCTGTGTGGGGTTTCAGATAATTGTATCTGCTGCCATAAAGTGTAATAATGAATCGTAAGCGTATCATGAGGACCAGATCACTATGTATGTGTGCTGAATGTATTTTTATTAGCAGTAAACTGAACATCAGTTTTTTGTTTGTTTGCAGTGATTTCCATGACAGAACCATACCTGTTTTCAATGCAGTGCTGCGCGATGGCCTGGAGGTCACGGCCATTTAATACTGACTTTTTGCACTTGTTCTCTGTGCACAGAGATTCCTCTAGATTCTCTGAATATTTTGATGATATACTATGATGAGATATTCAGCGATTTTATGTTATTCTGAAATTGTTTCACAATTTTTTGCACATTGGTGAACTTCAGCCCATCTTTACTTCGGAGAAACTCTGCCTCCCTAAGATGCAGAAATATTCCTGACCTGTTGCTAATTAATCTAATAATTTGCTAAATATTTCACTAGTTGAGAACAAGGTAACATAGGGTTTTGAAATTGATATCGTAGATGTCTAATATGAGGCTGAGGATTAGCACTGCCAACCACCAGTATTTTTAGTGAATGTTAATTCACGTAATAGGGCTAGTGGCAATATTTTTATGGGTACTTGTATATTTGGTGTCAAAAGACATGAAGGAGGAGAATGGAGCAAAGGCCACAACAAAGGTTTATGGTGATAATAAATCAACCTGAGGGAAAGGTGGGATAAACAAGAGTAAGTTGAAGTGCACAAAAGGAGAAATGAGGTGAGGAGGGAAAAGGAGATACATTTGTACATACTGAACTGATCAGCACAGGATACACTGTTAGAAATATGAGGCAGAAATAAGGCAATTCAATTTCATTCAAGTCCTCAGACGAAAAATAGATCTAATAAATATTTTAAAAATGCCAACTTAGCTGATAAAAATAATTATTTTTGTTTTTAAAGCCGTAAATAAACAAAAGTTTCGATCCAAGCTCCACACCAGCTCGTGGCGGTAATGCAATCATTTATTGATTGTTTTTGATTGAATCTTTATTTTGAACTTGTTGAAACAGTATAACAACATAGAATTAAAACGAGACAAACAAACAAAGAAAAACAAAAGGAAAACGAGCAACCACAACTACAAATAACTTTCATGCTCAAAAAGGAGCAGGAAGAAACATAAGCTTATTTAATCCCACCCCCTTTTCCACTATCTTGGAAATCAACAGACTACAGAAATCCTCCTTACAACTACATTATATTTTACGTGTATTTAAAAAAAATGTATATCTATCTTTCTATCTATCCATATATATATATATATATATATATATATATATATATATATATATATATATATATATATATACACACACACGTATATATACTCATTTTCAATAACCCCATAGAAAGTAAAAGAAAAACTATATCTCCATATTTGTAGTTTACATGGATCGTAGCCATGACGTTGAAGTTGGAGCTTTTGTCCAATCAGGAGCTTCGCCTGTGAGAACTAGGAAGCAGCTGCTCCCGGAGAAAACACCAGACTTATTACCTGATGGCTACCGGCGTCTAACGTAATATCGCCAAGGCTGCTGGGAAGAGTCGAAGTACAACATATTGAACGTTAGATGTTTCTGATGAAGGCAGGTTGTCGGGCATTAAATATCATATTCTTTCTGTCCTGTTATTCCGTTGTGTCGGTTAACGACGTCGTCGGCTAGCAGCTCAGCTGTCAACCGCACTTAGACCGTTGTCATGTTTCTGACTCATGCGGAGGTATGGAGAACATACTGGGAGTGTGTTTCCAGGCCATACACGGTGATCATCTGCTCCCTCACAGCCACAATGTACTATCTGTGGGGCCGCGAGTGTCAGGTCAGTCTCTGCGGTCGAAGTTAGCGGCAAAGACTCCGCCATACCCGCTTTGACTTACAGTTTAGTTGGATTTTTAAGCGTTTTATTTCCTTTAAAATGAAGATCACTATATCCTATTAACTCCTATTCGACTTTATCTGTGGTATTTTGTTTTTCTAATTAATTAAAAAACTGTTTTTCCGTTTTATTTATTTACATTTTTAAGCTTATTTAACATTTCTTGGTCCATAATTTTACAGTTTTTAGTGTTTGGGTTCAGAGGTTTGTACTCAAAGCTCTGAACCTTTTTTTAAAAAAATTAACTTTATTTTGTATAAAATTAAATCTGTAGGTTATAATATTGTAATATGTGTATCATCTGTGTATGAGATATGATCTTTTATTCTACAAAATTAAAGCCTCTCTTTTATTGATTCCATAAATAAAACTGGAAGAAGATCATGGTTATGAGTGATCATTTGGTAATAAGCAGTATATCAGCTTTATTCATAATAAGTGTCTTACTTAAGTTTAAGCAGCTAAAGTGAGGATAATTTCAAAGTATGGTCAATAGTAGAATTTGTTTATGTAGAAAATGCAGAAAAAATAAATATCTAAAATATCTTCACAGACTGTAAACAAGACAATATGAATTTTGAATTGATTATATTTGAATACTATTTTCAAATATCTAAAACGTTGGTAAGAGTTATTTTCTCATTGTTAGCTACTTGCTAATCAAATGCTATTGTGTAACATCACATCAAAGTTTCCAAGTGATGTATTTCTTGCAGAGCTGGTCACATCACATCTACATACCACTGATACTGCCATTATTTTCTTTGTACCTTGTTCTGCTCGCCTGGTGTGTTTTGGATGTTTTCTTGTCTCTCACAGGTGTGAATGTATTAGCAGCTGTGCTTTTATAACGCCTTCATCTGGTCTTGTGTCCTTTCAGAGACCAGCTCTGGTTTGCAGTGAGGCTTTCAGTGCATTCCTCTACAAGCACTGTCCTGTGGTAGCTGAGCGCTTCAGTCCCACTCCGTGGTGCTGGGGAGGCCGACTTCAAACGCTGGTCTGTGCTGCCCTCAAATCCAGACCCCCTGTCAGTTATCGCAAGTAGGAAGAAACCCTCTTTTTTCAGTTCACCACTATTTACAAGAGGGTTAAAAATCTTAATCTAAACATTTAATTAAATAATGAATATCTTGTCTCGTCCCTTCATCTCCCAGTGAGCTGATCCGTACAGTGGATGGTGGTCAGATCTCTCTTGACTGGTTGGACAATCATGCCAGTGTGACCTACCCAGAATCCTCCACGCGTCCCACAGTGCTCATCCTCCCAGGGATTACAGGAAACAGCCAGCAGTCCTATGTGCTTCACGCCGTTAGCCAGGCCACACGCCAGGGTTACAGGTCAGCTGCACTCCTCACACAAAATGAAGTGATCTTGAAGCAGCGCTAACAGGAAAGTTTACATTAAGCAGGAAGCTTATTGTAGCTTGTGCCCGGTATTTGCCTGAAGCAGTTTTCATAAATACTTTCCTTCCTAGATGTGTGGTCTTCAACAACAGAGGTCTTGGAGGGGAGGAGCTGCTGGTAAGTACAATGAATACCTAATAAATTAGAATAATATCAAATTAGTTTTTAAAAATCTGTAAGTAACATGTCAATACACTCTGAAGGACCCCAGTTGAGTGAGGAAAGTGAGGATTTTAGAGCGGGAGGACAGAAATGAGAAGTAGGAAACTGTGGTGGTCTTGAACTCTGATCCCCCCTGCAAGGATTCTAGCCTTTGGTAGATGGGTTGCCAATGTATTTAATCCCAATTTAAAACAGTTTCAGATTAAAAAAAAAAAACCAAACAAACAAAAAAAGTGAATTGAAAGTATTTTCTGTGTGTTTAAGTAGTAATTTAAGTTTTTCCACTGATACACCATTTCAGACCAATAATAACACTAACAGAAGATCTGAGGCTTAAGTGCTGCATGTAACTCCCCTCCTGTATCCCTCTGCTTGCTTCAGACACCAGTCACCTACTGTGCTGCCAATACTTCAGATCTTGAGTGTGTGGTGCAGCATGTCAAAGGGCTCTACCCCAGTGCTCCTGTGCTTGGGGCTGGTGTGTCTTTGGGAGGGTGAGTTGGTGCATAGTGTTTCTGCTGGCCTCCATTTCTGGACCTAGATTTGTCGTCTGTGTCTTTCCTCCATTTCTTTTATTTATTGATTTTTAACAATTTTATGATTCGTTTCTTTTCACCCTGCTGCAGCATGGTGTTGTTAAACTACCTGGCCCGTAAGCACACCGAGTCAGGATTGGTTGCCGGTATCACCATCTCCGTACCCTGGGATGCACGTAAGTCCTCTGACTCGATGGAGGAACCGCTCAACTGGCTGCTCTTCAACAGGCACATCACGAGATGCTTGCACCGCGCTGTCACCAGGTTGGATACATTTGGGTTCATAAATTTTGTCTAACAGTTTTGCGTTTGTAAATCCAGTTAAATAAAACCCCAAAATCTGTTTCTCACAGGCACAGGAAGATTTTAGAGAAAGTGGTGGATGTTGACTATGTCCTGAAGGTATGATACAATATTACTCACAGTTTGTCAGTTTCTTAGATGTATAATTGACTCTACATTCATCGTCATCTTGTTTTCACACCCTTTTGTAGGCTCGGTCCATCCGGGAGTTTGACGAACGCTATACGTCTCTGATGTTTGGTTATAGCTCATGTATGGATTATTACCGCGATGCCAGCCCAGGCAAAAAGCTCCCCAATACAGCCGTACCCATCCTGTGTCTCAATGCTGCTGATGACCCTTTCTCTCCACAGACTGGTGAGTACACAACAGGAGAGGTGTGTCAGTATAAGCACTGCAAAGGGGAAATAACAGCTGTAATGGTTTACTCATAAATGTGACGTTTTTCAGATTTTATGGTCCTATTCGAAAAAAACAAGTTGGGAACATTGTGTAAAATTGAATGCTTTACTGAAAGTTGTACAAGACATCATATTAAAAGTGTACTGCTAAAGAAAACACCTGGTGGAACATTAGTAACACGGTTGGGTATAAATAGAGCATCCAAGAGTGTCTAGGTTTCTCAGAAGTAAAGGTGGGGCAGCATTTACTACTCTGTTAAAGACTACACGAAAAAATAGTTGACAGTAAAGTTTCTCAAAATAAAGCTGCAAATGATCTTGGAATTTTAGAGAATCAAGCAAACTCTCTGTATGCAAGTGACAAAGCTAAAAACCAAGGCTGATATCTTAAGGCCCTTAGGTGCCAGTGGGTTCATTGCCACAGACTCAGGAACACTACTGAAAACATATGTAAGCGAATACAGTTTAATACTGCATCCACACATGCAAGATAACACTCTCTCAAACACTTTCATCTTTGTGTGTGAGCTCATTTAAGATGGACTGAAGCGACGTCAAAACAGATGATTGAATTTATCTCTATTATATTAGGAAATGTCTCATTCTTTTTAGCACAATTCCTTTTTTATATGTAATCATGGACGTTGAAGTCTCCGGGTTACAAAAGGTTTCCGATTCACGTGTCTGCTTTGTGTCTACTTTGCTGTCTGTTTATATTCATTTGGGCTTTTTCTTTCCTGCTCTCACAGCCTTCCCGGTGTCCGTAGTTCAGGATCTTCCTAACGTCGCCCTGGTATTGACGGCCCACGGGGGACACATTGCCTTCTTGCAGGGTTTTTTTCCTCTAGGCGAGAGCTATATGGAGCGCTTGTTTGGCCAGTTTGTGCACGCAGTCTTTGAACACCGGGAGGAAATGAAGCAAGCCTGTGGTATCAGAGAGGAGCAAATGAAGGACTAACGAGCAATATGAAGGCACTTACACTGAAGTAATACAACATTTGCAGCTGCAACTCTGCTCATCTACCTCATGACCTCAGGTTCATGTTCAAGTCATGTAGAAATAAAAAAATGACAGTGAAGTAAAATCAGTAAAGCTATTTTGAAGTATTTAATACATTTTAGTCAATTTGAAAATATTGCTGATCAATTGATTGCTACCTACTTTCAGTCACAAAGGCCGTCTGTGCACCGCACACCTGTAGTATGTAGACTGCACTGTAGAGTTCAAGTGCTCTGCTTGTTGCTATTTAAAAAAAGTGAAGAGTTGGTTATTAAAATTAAAAACAGCATTATTGTTGTTTTCTTCTTGCTAATTATGTTTTTTTCCCTTTTGCATCAAATGCTTATTTAGTTTTGAGCCTTCAAGAAGTGTTTTCCTCGGGGTTTGTGGCATGCCTTAAAGGATGAAACTTTCCTGTGTTTATACGCTGCATGTTGTACAGTAAACGACACCAGTGGTAAATGAGCCGACACTGGGTAAAGACCATTAACGCCCTGTGTGGTGCTTCAGTATCTGCTGCTATAAAGTGTAATTAAGTATCGTAAGCATCACACAAGGACCAGATCAGCATGTACATGTACTGAATGTATTTTTATTATCAGTAGACAGTACATCAGCTTTGTTTTTGTATTACCAACAGTGCACTGATTAATATGTAGCTTTACTGTGCTAGGTGGTATTAGTGTAGGATTCATGCCATTTTTAAATGACGCCACTGCTGGCTATAAAAGGAAGTGTTTTCAATCATCGGCATGAAGAAAATAGGTGATAATGGTGCTAATTGGTGGCTTTTAATTGTCAGCGTGAGGGTGGATGAGAATTTAATTTTGCTTTTTCAGAAGTAAAAGAGGCTTTTCATGAATGTCACGAATCCATCAGCTATTTGCATGTTTACCACATTCACCTGCCTTTTAATATCTTTTTTTTTTAAACTCACGCCTTATTTATAAACTTTATGTATGGGCTGTAAAGACAATCACGGTGTTATTGCAATATCATGTAATGGTGCAATATTTGGGCATTGTATGTTCGATGGTGTATCTTGTAATTACACTACAATTAAAGGGTGATAAAGATCGACTGGTGATTTTTACATCTTGAGTTTGTCTGGAAGCTTCAAGTGGCCGTTCACTGTGATCGATAGCAAGTCGCAGCAGGTTTATTTTGTTATAGCACGTATCACCAGGTTTGACCTGTAGTGGAAAAATGTTATAACCCATATGCTGCCTGTCACTGAGTTACCCTTCACTTGCACCGCTGAAATCCGAGGCCTTTAATCTCTGAGCGCTCGAGTCATTAATGTCGCAGATTAACCAGGAAGATATCAATAATTAACTGTGAACAATAAAGGCCCACGCCCTTTGTCACAATGCTAACCCTCTAACCTCATTTAGAGTCATTTGTGGCCTAGAAAACATTCAGTGGCATTTACTCTGTGGAAAAACAGGAACCTGAAGGAGTAGCCACTTTCCGAATCTGGCAGATAAAATCTACCCTAAAATAGTTCCACACTACCCCAGCTCTTATGTGAATGCAGCCATTTGGAAGAAAGGTGCTTGTTGCGAACACATTTTTTCTTTCTAAAGACAAAAATATGAAGGTAGAAGAGTGAGGACTTGTGCAGCTTTTATGCTTCTACTTCAGCTTTGTGGCAGCTTTTGCAGTGACTTTGCTTTGCTTGTGCTCCCACTTTAATTTCCTCACTTCTCTGTCATCTGCGTCAGTGAGAAACAATTATTGCTAATAAACGTCACAGTAACCACAAATCAGTTCCTGTTTTTTTTTAAGGTAACAAAATAATGTGAATGAGGTATAAAAGAAGCACCCTGGTACGCTTTTCTTCTACTTGCCCGATGTGTTCTTTCGGGATGAATAACGTGCTGCAACATCACACTTTAGCTGTGTGTTTTCTCAACTGAGCATAATTTTTACAGCCCAGCTTTCTCTCCAGCTCATCCTCCTCCTCCCTCCTCCTCCTCTTCTTCTCCTTCTCGTACTCCTGCTGCCTGTATTCCTCTACCTGGTGTGATAGGAGGAGCCTCAGGTTATGGTTAATGATTCAACACCAGAGCCGTGGAGATTGATAGATACAGAAAAAGAAGGAAAGATTTAGTGAGAGAGAGAGAGAGAGAGAGAGAGAGCTGGAGAGAAGTAAAAATAGTAAAGCTGTAGACGGGGAAATGTAAGCTGAGAAAGTATGCAGTGGCAGGAAAAGTAGAAGAAGGAGTATTGATAGAGAGTTTGCAGGCTGCATGCGGTGTGTCTGCTCAGGTGTGTCCAGTCTGTAGCTCATCTGGGGTTCAAGCAGGTCAGAAAAACTGCACAGAAAGCAAAAAACTTCTCTGCAGTGGAAAAGTGGATATCGTTGAGCAGCTCAAGGTGATTATTTGGCTCCTGTGATCCATGCGGCCTTCATAGGCAGGACATTAGATCACCTTGTCTGCTGATCACACCATGCCTGCAGGTGAGTGTGGCTTCAGTCTATTCGTCCACAGATTACGTGCAAATAGTGTCTCAGAGTTGTAGATTAGGTCAGACAGGCCACCTTCAGGCGTTTATCGGTTCTTTAAATATATTACCGCTGTGTTTAAAGTACAGATCAGCATTGGTTCAGCTTAAGTTTTATTGGTTTTTGATTTACTACAGCGATTAACAAAACGTCATATCTGAGAAAAGGCTGCCTAATAAAGACAAAGCACATGACTTCCTTCCAGGTTTCTATTACAGAGTATCTTATGAGAATTCAGCTGTAGTTACACATGGCCATGAATTAATAATGAAGCAGTATGAAGTGGACTGTATGCTGGCTGTGTCAGTATAATGGTAGCTGGCATCATGTTCCTGGCGTGCAGCTGAAAAGCAGACACAAATATCTGTTTTTCTTTCTTTTTCTCTCTCCTTTTTTTGGCGTTGTCTGCTTTAATAGCATGTTTCCTGGGATCCTCCAGGATCATTTACAGAATATATGAATATACGCATGTTAAATGAATGTTGCTCACTTTTAAAGTTCATTCAGTATTTAAATAATAACCTGTTTTGTTTTTGATTTTTTTTTTTTTTACCATTGTAACAAAAATAACAAACATGGACCAATGAAACAGCAAATATTCAAACAGAAATACAGCCACCTACCTATCAGTTGCCCCAGGGCTGAAGAATAACTGAGCAATTTCCCCCATTGAGTGTCAGCCTGCAGGCACTAAAGGTTATCATCTCAATCAGCTCAGATTGTCTTTCTCAACAGCTACAAGTTCCTAGAAAGTTTACAAATTGTGTTTGTGCACGGCTCTGTCTTAGTGTGTGCTTTGGTGACAATTTAACGAACCATCCTGAGGCAAATCTGATATTCAAGTAAGCATGTAGGGACATATTTTTATGATCTGTGTAAACTGACCATTAAGGTCTTTTTCTTTTCTGTAACACATTTATGAGCTATGTGCACTGCAGTCACGTCGCTTTCTGTACTGAAATCCCTGGAAAAATATCTAGTTTAGGCCGCTGTACATGTCTTTTTTAAGTGCCCATGCTCCCTCGCAGAACAGGAGCTGTTTATATTTCCCTGTCACATTCTGCTGGTGTTTTACTAAATGACTTTATGAGTTTAGTTTAATCTTAGGCCTGTCCAATGTTCAGGGTGAGGCAGCAGTAACCTGGGGTCATACGATGTGTGCCGTGAACACAGGCAAACAGCCTCTCCAGGGTTTTTACTGTGTGTTTAGTAAAATGGACACATATCCAAGTGTGTTTGTATTGATTGGAGTGTTTAAAAAAAGAAAACAGAAAAGGAATCTTGTTTGCAGAGGTTCTTTAAACAGGTCACCTTGATTAAGAGAGGTATTGGATCTGGCTTGTGGTTAACTTCATTGTTAATCTCATGCAGCAGTGCTAATGAATCTGTCAGTTAATATGACCTGCTTATGCATAGTCACAGGGTTTTTTATATCTCACATTAGTGTAACAACCCACAACCAGCAAATATAAATAATCTGCATATAAACGCAAAGCCTGGAAAAAGCGATCTATCATTTAAAGGGGTTTTTATACAGCTTTGACAGGTTTTGTGTCATTATCAGTCACAGAAACTGTAACAGATCTTCAGCAAATGCTGGCAGGGTGTGACAGCACTCAGAAAGCACCCCGTTGACTGTCCATCATTAGTCTGCATTATTCAGCAGGGCTCTTGCTGTGTGCTGCCAGTGAAGTAGGGTTCAGTGCTTTGAGAAAAAGGTATCAACACAGTTACAGTTTAAATATCACCCTTTATGGCTTTGTGTGTAGGAGTTTCCACAAATATCACAACAACTGGGGCTACATTTTATGTCTGTGTTCAGGTGCATAATTTATACAACTTCTCGTTTTCCTGTTATATGAAATTCTCCCATAAATCTTCCTTTTAAAAAAAATCTTATTCCCACTGTAGCTATGGAGAAGCAAATAGAGGAGCTGAAGCAGCAGCTAGAAAAGCAATGTCTGATCAACAAGGAGCTGCAGAGGCAAAATAAGGACCTAGGTGAGTACAACAATAACTATATAAGCTTTAAATATTGTAGAGACTTCATTGTGCAATAGCAGGTTCATTGAGGTGAATATTGGGATATATACGAACACATGAATTAAAGGTGGAGCTCTTAAAGTTCTGAAGGTTGAGTTCAAATTTAGAGAACCAGAATGAGGCCTTCACAGGACTTTTACTTAAGATGTGGAATCAGTGGAACTTAGACAGGTAGACATGGTCAAGACAAACGGCTGAAGCAGTTTGAACAGGAAGCTTCATGTGCTCACAGAAACTGGATTAGAGAAGATTCCCTGGTCTGATAAGTCTCCACTTGTGCTGCTTGTTTTGGATGGTAGATGGTCAACATTTCACATCAACATCAAACCATGGATCCATGATCTGGTGATGATGGTGTAATGGCATGGGAGATATTTTCTTGGCACACTTTGGGTGCCTTAGTATTAGATCTTATCATCCTATTATGACCACATGTCCATCCTCTGGTGGCTAATGTGGCATGTCATAAAGCTCATGTCATCTCAAACTGGTTACTTGAACATGAGAGTTTCACTGTACTGAAATGTCTCGCATGGTCACCTTTGGGGTGTGATGGAATGGGAAAATCATGCCATGGATGACATGTGACAAAATCATGTGATGCTGTCAGGTCAATATGGAATAAAGTCTCTGAGGATTGTTTCCAGCACCATGATGAATCTATGTAATGAAGAATTAAGACAGCTCTGATCCAACCCAGTACTAGCAACATGTACCTAATTATGTGACTGATGAGTGTAAAATGTTGGAGGGATGCAACTAAAATTTTAGACTTTTTTTTTCTGATCATGGCCAGAGATCAGTTAATAGCATGGATCAGTTATTAGCATGGCCCCACTGTACATAAAACACGGAGTACACATGTAGAAAACCATGCAGTTACTCATTGGTTTATGGGCTTAAACCACAATGAGAGATGGATCAGGCTGATAAGTGGATGACATTATATACTCATGAATGGATGACATTACATACATTTATGACTTGTCAGTCATAAATGTATCCATGCCCAATGTATGCTTTATGTTATTTGTCTTTGATTGTGATCTTAATTGACAAAAGTGACATCAGTATGTGACTCAAAGACTCGAAACAGGTGATTCATAAAATAAACTCACTATTAAGGTATTTAGTGAAGTCATAAATCAAGAGACAACTAGGGTCATTCTAGGGTGATTCATTACGTTTGCATTCAGAGGAGTGGATCCCTGCAGGCCATTAGAGAGAATTTACTTTGGCTTATGTTTCAGACCCATATCCATCTTTTATATACAAAGCACAGAAATCGTCACTTTTAATGTGTTTTGCACATTTAATATGTGTTTTTTTTTCTTCACATTCACAGAAAAACGACTCACCGAGAAAGAGAAACTCCTGCAACAACTGCAGACTCAGTATCATGATCTCGGTAAGCAGCTCTTCACGGGAACACAGAACAGGGACACATCTACTTATCTACTTACACACATGATTGATGCGATTTCTAATGGCGATCTGTAACCATCCATTTGTTTCTGATACAGACTTTCCCTCTCAGACCGGTAATGAGATTGAACCTGAGGTCAGGAAGAGCCGTGCAGCTGTCATAGCTTCAGAACCAATCCCGGAGAACCTGGAGATTAAACGGGCGAGGGTGAAGAAAAATGTCAGGTCAGCATCAGCACCTTTCCAACAACTTATATAATACCCAGTTTGTATGTTGTAGATGACTTCTTTGAACTTTCTATCGGCAGTGAGACGAGCCTAATTGTCAAAGCTATCCAGAAGAATGACTTCCTGAGCCGGTTAGATGATGAGCAAATAGCCATGATGGTGGACCTGTTAAAGGTATCTCACTTCAATCCTGGAGATGAAGTCATTCAGGAAGGCTCTGAAGGAGACAGCATGTACATTGTGGCAGGTAGGCACACACCTTAGTATGAATGTCTGTCTTTTTATCTGCGATTGCTCCATGTATATACGGAAGATTTTTAAAACTGGGTTATTAACTTCTTACAGCATCATTTCACAAATAAGCAAATTTTAATATCTATTTTTTTTTGCCCTTTCTTTATAGCTGGTGAGCTTTCTGTGAGCCAGTCTGGCCGTGACCTCCGAACTCTTACTAGTGGTGATGTTTTTGGAGAGCTGGCGATTCTGTACAACTGCAAAAGGACAGCAACAGTCAAAGGTCAGCCTGTATAATGATGCCTCCTGGAGGGTTTTGCAGAGGGTTGTAGTGATTGTATTATATAGTATAATGTAATTTATGTGGAGACATGTATGTATGTATAATATATGACCACATATGTTCTACATATGAGATAATGGATGAACTTTTTGACAGAAATACATAGCAGTGCATTGGAGGAAAACTGCCCAGCATGTTAACAACAAAACATCAACCTAACTCTAGAGCATGGTGGGGAGAATATCATAGTTTGCTTTGGTATTTGGACACATTATAGTCACTGAGGGGAGAACAAACTGACTAACAATAACACTTCTGAAAAAGAAGAAACTCTTATTTTGAAAGGACCCAAACAGTATCCTGATTGAAACTGGTTTAGTGTGGTTTTGGGACTGGTTGTCCAAAATCCCCAAAATGGATGCAGAAAACATGTGAAGGAGGATGTTGCTGCTTATCACAAACGCTTGGAGTCGCATTTTGATATAATGAACATGCCTTGTGCTATGAAAGGTAGCAGCTTTTTCGGACAATGAAATGTAAAATGTGACAAAACCAAAACAATAACATAACTTAACTAACATAACAGTGACAGAAAAAAATAATAGCTTTTTAGTCACAGTAGTTTTGTAACAAAGGTGCCTGATTCAATGTAGAAAAAACAGTGTGTTCAAGTACATCCCTTTACAATGCAATCCACCCGTGGGAAGGCAGTTTTCTCCCATCTGCAGCAAGCTTGTCTCTCATTTATCTCACTTTGTCATATGAGTTCTGCGATGGTAATAGAGTGCATCTGGCTATGGTTTTATGTCATTTATTTCAGATTTCATCTATTACATCTGAACAGTATTTGTGAATTTTCAATCAAACCAAACCCCAATAATTTTAAAGGTTCAATCAGTTTTTGTTACAGTTGTAGTTAAATTAATTCAAGAGTTCAAATGTCTTAATCGTAAAATATGCTTCAAAGTTAACTGAGTCCACTACTCTTTTTATTTTTGTTTATTTTTATCTCTATTATTGTGTGCTCATATTGCAGCAAAGACACCTGTGCATCTGTGGTGCATGGAGCGACAGACCTACAGAAGCATTATGACCAACAAGTCCAAGAAGAAACGAGAACAGCTCATGGGCTTCCTGAAGACGTGAGTTTCTAGACTCAGCAGCCATGATAAAACTTTCATCCCGACTCCTCGGATTCTCTTTGTAACTCTATCATAACAGTTTTGGTATTTTTCGCTGCACTAATGCAGCAAATGCTTCCCCTATTTCTAATTTTCTCTTAAATTCCCACTTGCCATTTCAGGGCCCACACTCTGAAGGACCTGAATGATGTCCAGTTGTCCAAAATCATTGACTCCATGGAGGAGGTGTGCACCTCGATGTCTTTTTTTGCTACGACACAACAGAATCAAATACACTGAACACAAGGATGTTTTCTTTCAGCTCTTGGAGTGAATCTGAAAGTACACATTTTTCTTAATATTATTTTTAATTCTGTCTCTTCTAGGTGAAGTACCAGGACAAAGATGTTATAGTTCGAGAGGGAACAGAAGGAAACGCATTCTACATCATCCTCAAAGGAGAGGTAACGATATCTTAACGTGCGTCTTTGGCCAGTCACACCCAGAGTTTTTATCCAGCCTATTTCACAAACCCATATTTCTCTTGTGTGCATAACATTTATTCTTTCCGTTTGTTTGCCTGTGTGCGTGTTTCCCCTTCAGGTGTTGGTGACTAAGAACGTGAACGGTCATCAGAAGCAGATTCGCAGGATGGGAAAAGGGGAGCATTTCGGGGAACAGGCCCTCATACGGTAACCATGGAGACACAACACATGCCTGAGGACATTTGCGAGAGCCTCGTGCAGCACGATGTGCTCCTCGCGCCTTCCTCAGCTGCTGTCAGCTGTGACATTTTTATTTTGCAGATTCTTCAGATTATCCTCCGAATGCTCTCTGGTGACGGAAACATCACGTTTTTCCCTAAATTGCGCAGTTCTGCTAAGATGCAAATGAGCCATTGAAGCAAATTTATTGCTGTGGCTGTCAGTAGAGGTGCATGCATACAGAAACACTGTGTGTGTGTGTGGGGGTGTGTGTGTGTGTGTGATCCTCTGGTGGAATAACAGAGGTTGTTTTGATTATACAAGGAGGATATTGGATTTTTAATAAATATCAAATATCATCTAGCTTGTGTTGTCTGCCTCTAATTTGCAGGACATGCAGCACCATTGCAATTTCACTGGGAATTATTTTTCTCAAAATAATGCAGTACTTTTTCACATTGCATATTTTTTAATCTACATATTAGTATTTGCTAATATATGTTATTCAATTAAAATATCTCTATGAGGTTCTCTTTCTGCAGCTGTATTCACTGCATTTCCACAGACTTGAATTTTGGCAATGCTTTTTGTCTTGCAGCGAGGTCTTGAGGACAGCAACCTGCACTGCCGACGGCCCTGTTACCTGCTTCTCCATTGACAAGGAGTGAGTCTGACCCAGCACTCAATTCCGACAGTAACCGAATGTGATAGTGTGTTCGCTCAGGCTCTGCAGTGACAGCTGTTGCTCCTGGAGAGGACAATTCTTCGGTTGCTTTACAGTCTGTTTGCTGTCTGTTGTGTTTTCCCACTTGCTTACAGATGCACAGCTTGACTAATGATGCCTTTTGTTTAGGGTATTTGAAGAAACAATTCCCGTAGAGCACCTGGAACTCTTTGATGAGTATGTATTGAAAAAAAAGCACTGTTGATTGCATAACCACAATTTGTTTTTTCCTCCACCTTACCGAGAGTGTGACGTGGAGGTGAAATAGACTGCCCCAGTTAGTTTCCTGCTCATATCCTGTCAAATTTATTTTCACTTCCAGCTCCAAAGTGATGCAGGAGGCGCAACCTCCAGAAAAGTTGAGGTGAGGGGCTGTTGAAGGTGAAGGTTAAAATATGTTACAAAACCAACAATCAGTCACCAGAATAAGCTCAATAAGCAGTTATTAGTGAAAACAAATCTAAAAAATAAAAATAAAATCACCACTCTTTCTCAGCCCCAGCTCCACTCTGAGATTGAAGGATCTGGTTCCAGTCTTCTATCAGGAGGGTCGCTATCAAGGAGATCCTGTCACACTTGGAGTTGGAGGATTTGGCCGTGTGGCGCTGGTCAGTTGTGCATCTTGTCTGGGTTTAAAAACACACACAATATATATATATATATATATATATATTTTAAACATTTATTAGAAAGGTAGAAACTACAGAGGTAGTTTTCACCACCACACCAGAACAGGGTTAACACAGTCATAATGGATGATGTATTATGGTCCCATGTGTCACAACCGTTTGAGCTATCGAAATGGAAAAAGGACATAATAATTATAGCTATGTTTACCCTGCACTGGCATGTGGAAGTTGCTGTTGTAAAGAGAGGCTCTGTCAGCCTACTGTAAACACTGATGTGATGTATAAGGTAGTCTGTGAACTGCTAAAGGTAATTACTCCCACAGTCAGAAAAAATTTATAATTTGTTGTTCAGCTAACTTGTGCTCAGCTCTAACCCCTCATTTTAGTTACGGTCGCATTAGCCACTAAACGTTTATGTACTTTAACATATATGGATATTTCTCTCATTTGCAGTAAATCCAAACCCCCCAGTTCCAAAAATGTGGGGACACTGTGTGAAATGCAGTGCAGAATGCAATAATTTGAAAATCTCACAACCTGTATTTTAATCACGATATAAAAGAAGCAAAACATATCAAAAGTTAAAAATAGGGAAATGTACGACTTTCAGAAAAAAATATTAGCTTGTTTTGAATT
Organism: Aulonocara sp. 'chitande type north' Nkhata Bay; assembly: GCF_057382095.1. NCBI lineage: Eukaryota > Metazoa > Chordata > Actinopteri > Cichliformes > Cichlidae > Aulonocara > Aulonocara sp. 'chitande type north' Nkhata Bay. The sequence goes on from NC_141358.1 coordinate 10,375,417, forward strand.
TCATGGCTGCAATGTGTCTTGAAAAAGTTGGGATAATTTGCTTCCTTTTTAGTCCAGAGTACAGGATGTTTTCCAAAAAAGAAGTTTAAATTTTGATTCGTCTGACCACAGAACAGTTTTTCACTTTTCCTTTATCCATTTTAAATGAGCTCTGTCCTGCAGAAGACTGGTGTTTTTGGATGTTGTTCATGTATGGCTTACTCTTTCCATGATAGCGCTTGAACCCCATCCTCCTTGTGAACTGCCCCTCTGCCCCTCTACCCTGCTGAGAATCTCTCCCTGTCGAAGATGCTCGATTTATACCCAACCATATTACTTTGTTACATTGTTACCTGACATGAGAACTTAAACATTTCACACATTGTCCTGACTCTTTTTGGAACTGGGGTTGTAAAATATTTAGCACTGATGACTGTTTTTGCTCTTCTAAGATGACCACCCTGCCCCATGGAAAATATTACGCCGTGAAGCGAGTCAGCAAGAAGCACATTGTTGCCAAGAGACAGGAAGAGCACATGCTGTTTGAGAAGAAGATCCTTAAAGCTGTGCAGTGTGAATTCATTGTCAGGTATCAAAGATATGTGGACTGCAGTGTTTTAAATCCATCGGTTGAGCGCAGAGCACCTGAAAATGTTTTCTGCTCTCGCTGTTTCTAGACTTCATGGAGCTTTCAAAGACACACGATACATCTACATGGTGATGGAGTTCTGTAGTGGTGGGGAAATCTGGACCAAACTCAAAGAAGTGTAAGACGAAAAGTGAAATCATGCTCTATATTTGGAGTTCCCCAGTTTAAAATACATACTTTTTTGTAGAAGCTGTAGCAGATGGAAGTTTACAGAAATTTTTAAGAAAACCGTTGTCCAACTTATTGCATCTTTGTGAATGTTAGAGGTCGTTTTGACGAGCCTGTCGCTGTGTTCTGCACTGCCTGCGTGGTGGAGGCCTATGCTTACCTCCACAAGAAGAACATCATGTATAGAGACCTAAAGCCTGAGAACCTGATGCTGGATGCGAAGGGCTACGTCAAACTGGTGCGTCTTTAGCTGTAAACAAGTTTCTAAAGCAAACAAACTTTTTTTTAATGTGAATTTCAGTTAATGAAGACTTTATCATCACATTTGATTCTTGTGTGGGTGCTTGTCATCATCCAGGTTGACTTTGGTTTTGCAAAGGAGCTGGTTCGGGGCGAGAAAACCTACTCATTTGTTGGTACTCCTGAGTACATGGCTCCAGAGATCATCAAGAACCAGGGACATGACTTTGCAGTTGACTTTTGGTCTCTTGGCATCCTGATTTTTGAACTATTGGCGGGAAGGTAATAACAATGATAATAATAATACTTTTTTTTTTTAACCAACAGAGACATAAAATAACCTTAATGTTTACCAGCAGATGGCAGCAGCACTGTATGGCTTTTTCAGAGCTCAGTGTCTCACAATTTCAGGTTTCAGTCTTTTTAATACCATTCAATAAAAATTAAACATTTATTAACAACACGTTTTTTTTCTGTTTTCAAATGGTCAGCCCTCCCTTTTCAAGCTCAGAGCCCCAGAAGATTTATGCCAAAATTTTGGATGGGGAGCTCCATTATGCACCTTATATGAGCGAAGCAGCCAAGTCCATTATCAGTAAACTGTGCAGGTAAGAACAGCTGAGTTTATTGAGAGCACATAGATTACATTTTCATATAGGTCACTGATAATTGTACAAAAAAGAAAAATGGAATTAGACCTTATGAAAATTTCACTCAGTGGCAACTTCATTATCTACACCATCCTAATACTAGATTAGACCCCTTTTTGTCTTATTTGTGGCATAGGTGCTTAAAACATCCTCAGAGATTTTGGTCCATATTGGCATGACAGCATCACACAGTTACTGCAGATTTGTCAGCTGCACATCCATGATGTGAATCTGCTGTTCCACCACATCCCAGAAGAGCTTTTTACACTAAGATCTGGTACCTGTGGAGGCCGTTTGAGCACAGTGAACTCACTGTAATCAGTTTGAGATGATTTGAGGTTTGTGACATTATTGCATATTAGCTTGCAAGAAGCAGCCATGAGAAAATTGGTACACTGAGGTGTTAAAGGGATGGACATGGGTAGTATTAATAGTCAGGTAGGCTTTAGCATTTAAAACAGAGATTTCAAAGTAGTTTCCACATCGTGGGCCACAGTTTGATCTTAAGTGGGCTGGACCAATGAAATGTGTAAAATTACAGAAAACTATATCTAGTAGTTCACTGCACACACTGTCCCGTAAGTATACAATATAGTTTGTCAATGTGTGTTTTTGTCTGTTTTTGCTGACTGTGAATTCAATGTAAAAACTGATATTTCTATAGAAGAGTGGATTTAATTACTTAAGTATAGTATGGATGGCTGTAGGGAAGGTCTTTATCATAAGCTGTAAAACTGATGAGATTAAAAGTTTAAAAGTCTCTAAATTTATGCCTTTTAGTGGACTGGATTGGAGTCTGCCGATTCTGGTCCCCGGGCCTTATGTTTGACAACCTGGTTTAAACACAAAATTATTACAAAACTATCGTTCGCTGGATATTTTCTCTTTTTTGGACCATTCTCTGTAAACTCTAAAGATGGATGTGTAAGAAAAAATCCCAGTAGATTGTCAGTTACTGAAATACTTAGACCAGCCCGTCTGGCACCGACAACCACGTTCAAAGTCACTTAAATTACCTTTCTTCCTCATTCTGATGCTCAGCTTGAACTGCACGTCTAAATGCATTGGTTTGCTTCCATATCGTTGGCTGATTTGAAATAGAATTCACAAGCACTTAAGCAGGTGTACCAAAAAAAACTAAAAATCCCCCAAAATCTGGTCGGTGAGTTTTCTTGTTTGGAAATGCCACAGTGCCTCAAAGTACAGTGTGAATAATGAAAAATGACAAAAATGTCTGAAAAAGAAAGCATTCCATCATTAGATGCATTTGTATTTATATAGAAATATATTTGTAATAAAACACACCTCTTGAAAAATGAAAGCTCATGAAACCAAAAGCAGTTTCTGAACTGCCTTCTCTCTGAATGATGCATTTTTTCAGACCTCGGCCTGGTCAGAGATTAGGAAACACCAAAAATGGGATCAAAGATATCCGGCATCACAGGTAACCATGGCAAAACTCTCTTCTTTGGTCACCTACTGCTGCCTGTACTGTAGTACATTACACTACACCACCAGTCTGAACCACTGGTACAACCAAGATGTATCCATGCTTTCACGTTGTTTATGCCAGATTCTGAATCTACTATACAAATGTTGCATCTGAAATTGAGAACAGAAAGCTTTTTTCCAAACTTCCATCATCCAATTTTGGTGTGAATTGTAATGTCAGTTTCCTGAGCTCTTCTGCTTACCTCGGTTGTAACCAGTTGTTATCTGATTTACTGTAGAGTTCCTATCTAACTTGAAGCAGGTCAGCTATTCTCCTCTGACCTTTGGCATCAACAAGGCATTTTTGCCTATATTGAACAGGCAACAGTAATTTTATACATTTACTAATCTGTAATGATAAACATTATGCACCTTTCCACCTCAAGTGCATAGCACATACGATGTTGCGTAATTATTATAGCGGTATTACTATAGAGTGAGTACATTTACTACAATAAATATATACTATGTGAAAAATAGGGAAGTGATTAGCAGTCTAAAGTTCTTTGTACAGAAAAACAGCATGGTGATTTTGTCTTTATAGATTATGTTTCTACACTGCTGATTGAGCCTTTTTACCTTGTTATTATTTTATGATTATAAAACCATGTTTAATAATAATAATAGTAATAGTAATGACAAAATCTCCCTTTTTACCTTCAGGTGGTTCAGCAGTATGAACTGGCACAAGCTGCGTGTGGGTCAGCTTGAGGCTCCCACAGCACGGCTTATCCGCAAGGCAAGTCAAACCAGTGTTACTCTTACATGGAAAGCAGAACCTTTTTTTATGTTTAGAGAAAGTGAAACAAAAGAAGGACCGCAGGCAGGATTGTGTGGAGCAAATATTACTGGTTTTCGCAGTGGCTAAAGAACGTTTTGATACATGAAACCCACTGTGTATTCAGACTATATTAACAAAACCTGGGTCTGAAAGGTTATTACACACTGCATGAACATGAAAAAATAGAAAGTCCAAATGGAAAACAACCCTAAGTTTTTCACCCTCATATCATTACTGGCCCCAGAAAGGAAATTAGCCTATCGTAGTTGCTCCAGTTTCTTGCTCTTCTTGTCCTCATCCTCTTCCTAGTCATGTGTTAAGATTAAAAAAACCCCCAAAACTGTAGGATTATGCTTTCAAATGAACATTTAAAAATATTTTTACTAAATGCTTCATTCAAAAGTAAATGCTTCTTTAAAATAAATGATCAACTCCCCAAAAATGTTGAATTTGCTTCATTGGGACTATGTGGGTGTTATTTCGTCACTAGCCGAATTTTGTTAAAATGAGGGGATTTAAGAGTGCTTAATATTACTGATTAGAAATAGATTACGGGATAGGCTGTTTGATGAGCTTCATTAACATTTCATCCTCTTTCAGGGTCCCTGCTACATCAACTTTGATCGCTTCCCTCTTGATCAGACGAAGGCAGAAGAGGAGTTCTCTGGCTGGGACCGTGACTTCTGATTCTGCCATGTTAAAGGATCAAGAAGAGATCCCCATATAGGATAATTGTAGGTCGCCTGAGTTGGGGCCAAAACAGGGCTAAAGTCATATGAGGGTGGGAAGAATTTCCTGTTTGGAAAAAACAAAACAAACAACCAAGTTGATTTAAATTTGATTATTGGAGTGAAACTGTATCGAATCATGCACTTTAGACGTGTGCCGAAATTCCTCTTTTGCTATTCTAAAACAACCATAAAGGTGGATAAGGGGCCAAAATATGTAAATGTGTTACAAGAACATGGTACAACATTTTGTTTCCAAATACAGTCCAAGTCAATTTGGTGTCTGGTGGAGAAGTGCCAATAACAACATCTATATAACACTTTTTACTGATTCCAATAAAAACACCCATCCCTGTGTTTAGTGGAGAGTTTCTGTCATATGGTACAACTTGTACCAAACAACAACAACAAAAAAACCCTGTCCTTATCAAACCTGGAAACAGAATCATTTCTAATGCCATAGCTGTAATGTATGTCTGTGTCTATTGTTCCTTTGAATCTTTAAAGTTTTAAAGAAAAAAAAGTGCTTATCCTCTTGATAAAGTTGTTTATGTTACACTGTTACTTTCTTGTGGTGTTAAGCCTTGATTTCTAGATAAAAAGATAACTGAACATCATGATGAAGAATACCTTTTTGATTGAAAATAAAGAAAAATTGCCCTTATACACTTGATTCAGCTCAATTTGTTACTGTGCTGCAATAAAATACCGAGCCGATTTGATTTACTTTTTTTCCTCCTGCTGACACCAAAGTATTCAGAGATTAGATTTATGATAGATAACAATGCATGGTGGAAATGCGTTTTTAAGAATGTTATCAGGGTGGAAAGTGGCCTGTGACATAATAAGGGTTTAATCTCATGTTCTTGACAATGGCTGCAGCTGACTGTTTGGGTCTGGAAAGGCACAGCTGTCTGATGTGGCAGCAGGTTTTAGGGCTGGAGGAAGGAGTCTTCCTGTCCCCTCCTGTTAATGCGCACGATGTGCCTGCTGAGACCAGTTTTCCACATCACGACACAAACTTCACAGGAATAAAAACCACATCTTCCAGAGGGAAAATACCCGCTGCCAGATGTTTCCTTCCTACAGAAGACCCAAAACACATTGAAGCATAGACTCTAATACCCCAGCAGCAATGACAGAAGCAGCCCAGAGGATGCACAGTATAGTTACAAGTATTTCCTATTCACAGCAGTAAACCGTGACTTCCTGTTTGCAGATCACTTTGTTTTACCTGTGATGCATGTGGTATGATTAACAGAGCAAACACAATATACTCTGTTTATCCAATCCCAGTAACTCATAACAGTTTTCTGATTTCTTGTCACTCTCTCGAGTAACATTCATGTGTATTGAAGCCCCATTTCTTCCAATGATGCCATAGATTTCAGCTGCACTGAATGCATCTCCAGACTCATTATAAACGATAGATTGAGCAGAAAGGGGATTGAGGCTGATAGACTCAAACGAACATTTACACAGTTGATTGATGTGGTCTTATCCTGACTCCTGTCTGTGAGTGTCTCTGTCTTCAAGTGAGGAATATTGACTGAGCTCCATGTGAGAGGATTGTCTCATGCAGCCTGAAGTTTAACCTGAAACACTAAAGAAGAAAAAAGAAACACCAGGGAAAAGCAAACATTTGCGCCTCGCTGTGTTCTTTCACTAAATGTCCTTCCCGGTTGTGTTTTCTCCACTGAGCAGTCTTGAGTTAATTAGGCTCAGTGCTAACACCTGTGCTGATTAATTATTGTTTGCACCTGTGCTGAGTCTACTTAAGCCCCTCTCTTTGCTGGCTGCTTTGTTTGGTCACTTATGTTTGAGAGGTCTGAGTGGGCATCTGTTTCTGCGTAAGGCAGCCCTGATGAGTGATTGGCTGCCCTGAGAAAGAATACAAAAGTGCAGGAAACATGTAACCACTTCAATCAGCACTCTCGATCTGACTTCTCCATGCAGGTATTATATTTCCCATAACGGGATCATAAAGGAGCCACTACTTGATGCTCTATTAAAAGCACTCCAGTCTGGAGATTTTAGTGTGTGTGTGTTTTTTCCTATACCCCAATGAACCATCAAAACCCAGAACATGTAAAACATTATGTACTCTGATTGATTGTACCCAGTTGAGAACTGGAAAATATTTGAAATGATTGTTGCACAGCTTTGGCTAGTCATATTCTGGACAATGATTGCATCATTGCATTCATGCTTGAATGAAAGGTCCCGCAAATTTTGTTAATTTTAATTCTTTTTTATTATTATTTCCATTATGTATTTTTTTTTCAACCTCATTTTTAGTTTAGTTTAGTTTTTGATATTTGTATGGCTGGTTTAAGAAGTTCTGAACAGGTAAAACAGTACACATGCAACAATTTGTGAACATGGTCAACTCTCATATATAGACAAGTCTCAATGAATACATATGCACCCACAGCTTCTTCAGGAAATGACTAAAACTAAGGGCATTTTTCATTTTATTTTAGTGTTGAGCATGCAATGTAATGCAGGTAAAATGGGTTTGTAGTAGCTTTCCTAATGGAAACCCGCATACTAAGCTTCAAGCTATATCCATCCATCCATTTCTCCACACGATGATGTGGTGGAGAGCAGTGTTGCCTCATAGCAAGAAGGTCCTAGGGCTAATTCACCTGCCAGCTTGGGATATTTCTGTACAGAGTTCTGGATAATCTGGCTCCCTCTCACAGTCCAAAACACACACATTTTTGGCTAATTGGTGAACTTGGGAATGCGAAGGGTTGTCTCTCTGTGATAAACTGGCGACGTGACCAGGGTGAATCTTGCCTCTCGCTCTATGACAATTGGGATAGCCTCCCCCCCCAAACCTGAATGGAATAAAGGGAGGAAAACGGATGGATGGATGAATGGTTGTCTGTCTCATTGTTAGCCCTGTGACAGATAGGTGACATGTTCAGGATGTACCCTGTGACAGCTGGGACAAACACCAACCGTAAACACGACCTTTAAATAGTTAGCTAAAATTAAAATTAGGAACTTAAGTCCGTTGGTTATTCTTTCATTTTCCCTATTGTAACTCTAGTTTACAACTACTCTTGATCTGCTGCCAGTATAAAAATAAATGTACAGCTGCACTAAGCAGAGAAAAAATAACTCAGAAATTCCACTTCTCTGACAAGATTGCATGTGTCTGGGTACAGCCAGTAGGTGTGTGCAGGAAAAAAAATCAAACAAAAATAGAACTTGAAAGCTAACATTTGATGTGATGGACTATGAAAGCTCTTCCTCAGTGTCCACCTTTCTCCTGTGTTTCCTGTTTAGAGGCAGGACTCATCTCATGTTAACTCATGTGTGAGATTACCTTTGAGATTTCCCTTTTGCCCCCTTCTTTTTTATTTTTACATGACATGTGCTAAAAACTATTGTTTATCAGACTCTTCCACACCTGTTGCAGCAGGCCAGAAATAGCGAAGCTCTGCTGTTGTATAACTTTTAAAATCCTGCTAAATTAACTGCTGTTATTCACCTTTAATAGTTCAGCTGCTTCCTGACTGAGTATATGGTTTTAATTATATCCTGATAATGTCTGTCTGTGATGACTGGCTCTAATTTACCAAATGTAGCTGCTTGTGTATGCAGAAAATAATGGTATATGCAGAAGCATACTGTGTGTATTTTAAACCCACAGCATGCACTTATTTCCTGCCAGCAACCATTATATAACTGTAGTTATATAACATTTAAATTGAGGAAGTCAATGTATGAGTTATTGTCTTGTCCATGATTTTATTTGACTTTTGAAGAAATTATTGCTCCTCAGACACTGAGCACGATAACTGAGTCACCTTTCTTTGAGTATTTCTTGACCTGCTCTGCTATTATGAGGTAGGTCCTTATCTCTGATGAAAATGCTGATTATTCACAATGAGAGTAGTAATGACCATAATTTGTGTAATAGGTTATATCACAACTTTCTTCATATCCGTTTACCCCTTATCTCCTGTTTTCTAAATGACTGGGAAATTTACCTGAAAATACAGTATACTGCCAGTAGCTAAACAGTGTGCACTGACTCAGTATCTGCACATTTAAAACTTCAGCGTTGCCTTTTTTATTGTATATGTACAGAGTAAAGCCAACATTTCATGTGTTCCTGTCCTTAAGAGCTATTTTAAATTTCCCAGGTGACAAGTGCTTTAAAACAGCAATCAAAGTTACAGTTTGAGTGTGGTCGTGCATGAATTCTGTATGCAGATGGATTTAACGCTCCTTCCTAATTTGGCCTCAGCGATGAGTTGCTCTTATGCATGAATGCCCTTCAGGCCCTTGGAAACAGCTGTACTTATAGGTACCTACAATGTCTCATTTCAGTTCTTCAGCACACTCCAATTATAGTTATAAATACAGGAGCTGAGTAGGTGTAAATGTGGTACATGCGTATGTGCATAAGTGTTTGGTGGGATAGAGAGCGGTTCAAAAAGCAGAATATAAAGGACTTTTTTTAGTCATCACATGGTACTGGACATTATTAAAAACAGGTAACCTGCTCTGGCAAGGAAAGACATCTTCTGTGAAAAGCCCTAATGTATTTCAAAAAGGTGACAATCTTATGAGAAGATTATGGACATAATGAGCTGACCTTGGTAGAAGAGAATGGCCTTAGGAACTAGATGATGCCCAGCCACTTGCTATGACACGTGCATCTACTGAGCTAAGGATGAAAACTGTGGCTAAAAGAGTTTTATCAGAAGGGATCCTACTCTACTCATCATCCTCACTTCCAGCATTACAGAAACGAATGATCTTGTACATGCCACTCCCACAATCCTAGAAAAACTTGGGTACAAGAGCAGGAATGTCTTATACCCTAAATGTGACCCCACTTTGTAGGTATTTTTACCAAGTCCTCACTGTTCAGCAAATATAAGAATGTGTGTGTGCATGGAGTGCTTAGGTTTGCTGAATATAGCCAATGGAAACCCAGGAAAGTCTTTTAACCTGACTGTGATAATTTTTGAAACATATACCCACAGTTACATCTGTAATTATCTCCACAGATACAGTATAATTAACAAGTTGAATCCCATTTGTTTAATTACATATTGTAACAATTTGTTGGCAAACAGATAGGAACAGTGATCTCTAGATTTGTCATTGTTGTGAGGTTGTTAAGAACTCATCATGGCACAAATTCAAAAATCCGCTTCAGTTTACTCTTTCTTTGGCTGTCCAGTTTGGAATTAAGAAACGTTAATGGGAGCTGGAGCCTACTGTAGCCAACATACACCTGTGGAGAATTTTTAGTATCCATATTTTTGGCTTTAACAGAGAACTGAAACTGGACTGCTCTATGTGTAGAGAAATAGGTTCATTTCAGAGGAAATTCATTCTTATACTATAACAGTTGCTATAACAATGTATAGAATATAATGAGAATATTATCAGTCTTTTGCTCTCTTTTGAGTAGTTTCTTTTTCTTTTTCTGAAAGATAGTTCATATTATTATTCACAGTTCCAGCTATCATGTGACATTTCCATGTAAATTGAATACATTTCTCATTAGCTGGAAATTTTCTGCTGAGCAGAAATAGACATGAAGAGCTGTTGGAGCTCAGATGGAGGCAGCCATTGATACTGCACTTTTCACCTTTTGAAGGCCATCCATTCAACGTGCAGAGCTTAGCTGGTGTGGAAGGTGGTACAAAGCATTGAAAAATATGAACCGTGACAACTGTTATGACTCCACACCTGACTTCCACATCAGCCTTGACAGCTCTCTGACACACACACACACACACACACACACACACACTTCATCATAAAAATATGGTACAGAATAACTACTTTTTTTTATCCATTCAATAGTTCAGATGTTTTGTGCAAGAACATTTTCTGTGTTCAACAATGTTTGCTACAATGTTTCCTCTTTTTTTTGGCTGGTAGCATAATCAGTGTTTACAAAAACACTGATTATTCACACAGGTTTACAAAAACCTTCAAGGTCACTGAGGCTCCTTGACTATGCTGTGGTATCAAATCATAAACCTGTCTAATGGAGTGAAAATCTTTGCAGACCTTGTGAAATCTTGTTTTAATGCCTAGGGCAAAGACTTCCTGCTGCAGAGCTTTCAGAAGTATGTTAACCTCTCAGTAACATCTGTAGGAGTTTGAAGAGAAATGATGAAATTCTCATAAACAGGCGTAACTTTAAGGCTGCAACAGAATGCAAAGTAAGCCCTGGCTTCCTTCCCACATAGCAAGCAGATCTGGCCCAGATCTGGTATCAAGCCGGCTCTGCTGGTTGACTTCTGGCATGATAAGACGTATGTCATCCAGATATGGGCCAGGCCTGGCATAGCTGGTACTGTCTATGTGATGACATGCCATATCTGGCTCGATTGTGGTTTGGTTTATGTGGCCCAGGCCCATAACAAACAGGTCTGGCCCGGATCTGGCATCAAGCTGGCACTTCTGACTGACCGGTGTCATGGCAGGGTGTATGTCAACCAGATGTGGGCCAGGTCTGGCAATGATGGCACTATTTATGTTCCTATTTTCCTATTTTAGTTAGAAGATCCAAATGCCACGTTGCAATACTATACTGCTATAGTAGCCAACGTTTCAAATGCAGATTTGACAGGTTTGTGAGTGTACACTTTATCCAAAACCTAGTGACGGTTTACTCATCTGTGCCAGCAGGTGGCTGTAGCTCAGGAGGTAGAGCAGGTCACCTACTGATTGCAAGGTGATTGGTTCGATCCCTGGCTCCTCAAGTTTGCATCTCAAGAGCTTGAATGTGTATAAATGTCGTTAGGAAGCACTCAGTTTAACGAAAGTGTGTGTGATTGGGTAATTATGGCATGTTGTATAGAGCACTTTGAGCAATCTGAGACAGTAGAAAAGTGCTGTAGAGCACTCAGTCCATTCAATGTCTGAACAGAGTTCCGTCATGTTGCTTTTGCACTATTATGTTCCGGCACGTTGTTATTACATGGATTAATTAAGGTACACATTAGGCTGACATCTGGGGCCAGAGCTGAAACTGTTCTGGGCCAGCACAGGGCCAGCAGTGTGTCTGCAAATGGCCCGTGGCTGCACACAATTTACACATGGCCCACATACCGCAAAGAATGATGGCCGTTTGGTGGCTCAGATAAGGTTTGCCAGAGGTAATCCACACATGGGCCAGCACAAGACCACCAGTATGTCTGCAACTGGCCTTGTGCTGGCCCATGTGTGGGCCACCTCTGGCAAACCAGATCTGGGCCACCAAAGGGCCGTCATTCTTTGCGGTATGTGGGCTACGTGTAAGCACATTGTGTGGGCCAGATCGGGGCCATACCAATTTTGCTATGTGGGTTGATGGCTATTCATGATCCAAATTATGAAGTTTACTATTTTTGGACTGAATAATTGTCGTATCCTAGAATGTATCAGCTCACTGTAGAATAATTTTTAAAGATATTTTAAAAGCTTTATAATTGTCATTTCTATTTATCAGGGACACCTTCTTTAAATGATATCTATTTGTGTTCTTCAGCAAGTATTGAAGTAAAGGTCAGGATGTTATTCATCTTCCCAGCATGGGAGGATATCCTTTCTGCAACAGCCAGCACATGATAGGAAAATGAGATTCAAATAGAAAGGTCAGAGTTTAAATATTGTTAATCTGGCTTTAAAGAGCTGCTCTTTGTTTCCTGCTTGACTTTTATAATTGGCTTCGTAATCTCATTTAAATACCTTATGACTGGACATTTTTGTTTGTTTTTTAATAGCTCACCTTGTCAGTTTCCCCAGTATCTGGTAAAATGTAATTACATTTCATAATCAGCACAGAGCAACCTGTTGAAAAATGCACGGGGGTGCCGTCTTCCTCCTGCTGCTTGCAATAGTGTATTGAGAAGGTGGATGAGGAAATAGCTAGCATGGCTCTGTCAGATGCTAGCAGCACCTACTGCTAACTAGTTAACTGCTTGTTAGGTCACTCTTTTGAAAAGTCAGCTAGTACAATACAACCGTGCTACATTTGTTGTGTTAAGTAGCAGCAATACATTAATATGATAAAATACAAACAAACATTCAAACTGATTCAATATCAGAGTACTGCATTGTTGCTCACCCATTAAAGTATTTTTGAGAATTAATTTTGAAAATATTTCTGAAAATTGTCTCTCAATTCTGGGCTAAATTTCCACAGGAATCACACTGCATACAGTTCACAAACTTTACTTTTACTAGTAGAATACTACTGTTGTCTGCACTTTAGCTTCTTAAAGCTGCAAAGTGCATTTTAATTTAGTGGGGAAAGGATGTCTGTGGCAGGGGTGTGGTCTCTGGCTCTGCTGCAATGGAGGGGTGGTACAGTAAGCTCAAGGGGCTGTGCCGGGAGGACCAAGGTGACAGGTGAGAGGAATTAGAACTAATGAAATCTGCCCCTTTTTAGTGCCTGGACTCAGGAAGGAGTGGCGTGGGGTGTGGGAAGGAGCTGAAAAGCTGGCTTCCGAGCGCTGAAGCAGTGGGAACGCTGTATTTAAAAAATAAAGGCGCTCAGTGTGACAATTGAACACTGTGTGGGTCCTGATCATTTCACAATGTGTAATGCACAATGGAAAGAATGACAAAGGAGGAAAAAACAAAGTCTTGAATGCAACATGTTGCATGCTCTTAAAAGGCTTTACAGCGTTGCTATTACAGATATTGTGCATTGGGAATATTGAGCATTGACAGACTAAAGGCCAAATGAAAAGGTGAGTATTCCAGTGTTCAACGCAACAGTGGAACAACAAAAGTAAATGTGTGTTACATTGTGTATCTTAAAAACAATTTTCCACCTTCTATTTTATTTTGCTGTCACAGCTGCACAACTCAGCGGCGCTTAATGAGTGCGAAGAAACAGAAATATCTAAGAAAAAGTCATCATGAGGCCAATTATAATCTAAAAAACTGTAGAACTGAAAGTCTACAAAGGACCTGTCAAAGTCTTTCCACACACAACCCACGCACCCACACACAGTTCCAGCTCGCTTTCAGTGTGTGAGGTAACCTCAACATGTACCTCTTCAACTACAGACGACTGTGGTTGGTGGCTGAGTCACAGCTTGTCTCTGATGTCACTGCAGACAGAATCACTAATGAACGAATTTCCAACCAAGTTGGCTCTGTGGCTGCATTTTTCAGGATGCCGTAGTCTACCTCTTTGCTATTAAGTACATCACAAGCAGCCTTTTCAGAGTGGAGTGACTACAAAGGTCCACAACAGCTATATACAGTTAAAGTCTTCCGCCAGCTGCAAGATCAGAGGGCTTTGAAAAAAGGGTTTCACAGAATTCTAGCTAAAGCAGTTTTCCTGTATACACAACCTGTTTGTTAAATAAGTTATAAAACCTGTGGATTATGATTGTTTAAATACTTACTTTGTTATCAGTCTACAAAATAAAAAGCAAGGCAAGGAGCAGTGAATCATAGCCTTTCTTAAAAGAGCAGAGTCAGAAGCTGTGTCCTCTTGGTGAAATGCAGCATTCGAGAATGTGCTTATAGTCCTGTCTGTCTGTTGACAGCTCAGAGGCTGGAAGGTGATGTGCAATGTCACTCTCCATCTTGAAAGTCATTAAGTAACCTGTCAGTTTTCATTAAGGGAAACTGTAGTAGGCTACGGAGAGACGTCAGTGCTTTTGTTGCAAATTGCTTTATGTACCGGTATTTCTGTATTTAGCACAGAAGAAAGTCGAGGACGACCTAGAGAAGAATTGTACATTATTGCACAAACAGTTCTCAATACAAAACGTTCGAGGTAAGTGAAGGTGTCAGTGCAGTCACTCATGAGTAGGCTTCTCGGTCCATGCTGTGCTTGTGAACCATGACGAGCATTTTGCAGCTTGTGACTCAGATCAGTTTGTCAGCACTTGTCCATTATCAGACGGTGTGCGTCATTACTTACGTGATTATCGCACTACTGTGTCCTTTATTGTTGAGGTGCACAGAAAACACACGTTGTTTATCAAGAAGAAATGCAGCAGAGTTCATTCTGGACAAGTTGGCAGTTATTCAAGATGGTGTTTCTGCTGATGTAAAGCAATATACCTTTTGTATGGCCTTGCAAGTCCTCCACCTCACAACTAGATCCAGTCCTCACTCCTTCTCTGGAACACATTTTTTGCTGAATCTCTGAGTCTGTTGCATTGATCTTAACACATCACTTGAGGTTGGAGTTTTTACTTCCACTTTTAAAACAACCACAGTTAAACCACTAAAGCAATCAAACTTTGATACTAGTATACTAACTAATTACAGACCAAAACCTTCAAACTCATTACAGATTAAACCTTCCCTTTTCGTGCTAAAGATGTACTACTGGACATCTTCAGAAAATGTGAATGAGGCCGTAAATGTTGGTCTTTTAACTGTATTTTTTATTTTAGAGCTCATCTTACGAATTAAGACCTCCCTCACTGCCATTCATACTACACCAAAATAGCTAAGCAATAGATAATTGAATAGCCAATTAGATAATCTACTATAGAATTACCATTCTAAGAAAAAAAGGGGCATTTCCTGTAAGTGAAGAGAAACCTCCTGCTTTATACTTACAGGAGAGTCTGGGCAATGAGCTGCTAGAACCTCTTTTATAAGTCTACACATTTGCCTCTTACAATTTAAGCCCAATTTAAGAAATGCTGCTGTACCACAGCAGCATTTCTTAAATTTCTTAAATTTCTTAAATTTCTTAAATTCTTAAATTTCTTAAATTTCTTTATCATGTAGAAAAACTGAAACCTACTGTTGAAATTGCCCAATATCTCAGGAAGTAAATGTGTAGTTAAACTTCTTTACACTTAGAGAAAGGGACTTTCTTCACTCTTCTGGCCCGCTTAAGATCATAGCGGGCTGTATGTGGTCCACCATGTAAAATGAGTTTGACATCCCTGGTTTAGATCATATATCACTGACAGGAAAGATTGGGTATCAGCCACTCATGACTTTTCCTGTGGTGTTCCACATGGCAGTTGTATTGGTTTATTACTTTTGCCCTTATATGGGCTACAACTTGGCAACCTGTTCACACAGCATAATGTGTTACCATAGTTGTGCAGATGATACATAGCTATACCTATCTGAGATAGATGACGAACTCTCTAACACTGTATTTGACTGACAGCAACAAATAGATCACCACAAACCTCTTAAAACTTAACAAGGACAAAAGACAAAATGTGAGTTCTTTTAATTGGGCCTAAAATCAGACATGATATGTTAATTAATACGTTAGTTACATTAGCTCACAGTAAAAGTCTTATTTTAGATTCTGATTTGAGCTTAAACTTCACATTGATTTTTATCATAAAGACAGCCTTCTTCCATTTTAGGAATATAACCAAGACATGAGCCTCCATCACTCATGTATTCATTTTCAGTAGACTGGATTACTGCAGTGCTCTTTTTGCTGGACTTCCCAAAAACATTAACAGAAGGTTTCAGCAAAGTTCAGAGCTCATTAGTCCCGTTTTATCAGTCTGCTGCAGGATTTATTTAAAATACTGTTACCAGAAAGAAATCTAGCTTCAGGCACTTTACTGTAATTTAACAGCAATATTTGTTTTGCTGCAGGAATAATGGAATAATGACACTAAATGTGCCCCATGCATCACTAACAAATACAATATTTACTGTTACCGTGTTAATCTGGTGAAATTTACAGTGCTCAGCTATTTGGTTAATCATATTAAGCTAAAACCATATAATTCATTTTTTTAAAAAGTTCTACATCTTTAGTAGAAATCGCTGATATACAGAGAGACAGTCTTTTTTTGTCTTATCATTGGATTTGTAAAATGTTACAATAAAAAAAAATTGTGCTTTAAAAAAAATCATGTTTTAGAACAAAAACAAAATGACCTTTTTCATATAAAACCTTTTATTCTAAATATTCAAAAAAGTGGTCATGGTTTAATGTGACATACCATACATTAACACACTGGAAACATACAATGCTATATTGTTTTTAAAAACCAAACAAAGCCCCGGATAGGAAATTCATGATCAATAAACAACATTTAAAATAGCATGCAACACTTGATGATGTCATGTTTCAAAAAAAAAAAAAAAAGATCACGTGTCCATGAAGCCTTCACATATATTCAACAAATAGAAATATATAAAAAAAAATACAGTGAAAATTATTTGTGTTGTCCTTCCATCACAAATTGTAAAATTCTCATGCATCTTCCAAACCCAAGTTGTTATTATGACTATGATTGATACATGATTCTTGTTTACGACATTCTGATTCTGAATTAATGAGGGCTGGAGCTTTAAAAGGCCTTTCACAGCATACCCACATGAGCTATTGGAACACCTTTGCAAGCATTTATCGCTGCGTTAAATGATGCATGTGCTAACGTCTATAATGAGGCTCCTCTCAGCTGTCAACGATGGGTGGATACATTCACCATGCTCGAATCAGGATTCTGATGTGAGCTACAGACCTAATTAAAAACTGTCACCTCGGGAAAAGAGAAGGAAACGTAATGTGTGTGGGCGGAAACTTAATGAGCTTCTTCAAACCCGAACGCACACGCTCAGTCGTGCAGTCGTTAATGGTCATACAAACCACCATGTGCATGTGGCCTTACGTGTCCTGACATGTTATATAATACTTCATTGACGGTCCTCCTTGACTTTCTGCAGCACTCACAGGCTGTTAATCACGTATCTGACAAGGGAAGCAGCAGCACAGTCTTTGCTTTGAGAAGCTACACTAAAGCTGGGATGGCTTTCCTCAGACTACTCAGCAATTATGTACTAATAGTCTTTCTCCCAGTGTATTGCAGTTCAGCACATGGTACAGGTAAGTGTTTACATGATATTGATTGCTTTTTAGAAACATAAAGAGAAGTAACAGTATTATTTGTTAAAGTTCCTTTCTATTTTCCTCAGTGATGCCCCTTTGATTTTATTACACATAATAGCGAATGGCTTTTATACACGAACACACACGACCAGACTCTGCTCAAACCAAGAAAACATGTCAGGGATTATGTTGTGCCCGCTAAACTGAGTCACACTTGGGGATTAATGTCACTTGGGAAGTAAAATTGAAGTAATGTCTTAGCCTGTAAAGATCTTAGAAAGGCAAAAATCAAACAAACAAAAATAAAAACATATTAAAACTATTTCTTACACCTTTAGGAGATGGGATGATATGCAGCAATAGTTATGATTTCTTTTTGTAAGAGCAGAATTACTTCAGATTTGATTTCTATACATACAAAAATGAAACATATTTCTGCATTTTTATTTATTTAAATGAACTGGAACATATTAGATACATAGAAAAACTGTACTGGCATAATCCTGAGGTCAGATTAAAAGGTCACTTTTGCTGACCATATCACAAACTACTTTTTTCCCCCAAAGTCGTCTAAATGAGTAATGAAATATCAAGCTAATATAAGCTGGAGTTAAGTTAGTTAAACGTTACAATTGGTAGTTCATGGACATACATATTTGACAACTAATCCTTATATAAGACCTTGTTTGGTTGGTTCAAGCTGTTTTAATTTACTTTTCCCTGAATTTCATCACTGTCTGTGTCTTGGCAAAGCAGCTATGGGAATATTAGATGAAGCCAAACTGTAAAGTGTGAAAGAACAACAAAGACCATATAAGGATGCAGGGGGAGGTGCTATAAATCACAAACCTATCAACCATGAAACTTCATTTGTGTCCCATTTGGGGCCTTTGTGCTCTCAGTTTAGCTTAGCATTCAATTTCCAGATTGTGGTTTTTGCTAAAACATCCTCATTTACATTACCCCTGCATGTTAAATGGCATTCAAGGGTAACTGGTGTGCTTGAACTAAAGGGTTGACTGGCCTCACTACTGCCACAACTGGAGTGTCAAGACAAAGGACACTTTGGGTACCTCTAAGATGCCAACAGCTTTGACAAATTAGCAGTATTTAATGGCAGCAGAATGGAGGAAGGTTGATATGGCATAACAAATCATCTTATAAGACAAACTGCAAAACTGTAAATGGCACTATTAAATGAATGGGACAGTGCCAGCTGTTGCTGTTTAAATGCACTGAACAAAATCAGACAAGCAAGATGCACTATACACTAGGAGAGACAAAAATGGAAAATATCCCTTAAAAATTGATTAACTTTTATATTTTAATAATTTAAAAGAAGAAGTAGATTCATATTCATAGATTCATAGAGTAATTATAAGTGGAAGTGAGATATAGGCAGTGCCTGAATAACATTCCTGCCATTAGTATAAATTTTCATCATCCCCAAACCTGTAAGTGAGCAGCATTTATTTAAATAATTTCTTCTTCTATATGATGCCCCTAGTATATCTGTAAAGCCTTAATCGGGTCACTAATGTGACACACAGTAAATAAGGATTTCTGATTGTATACATTCACTAACAACAATACATAACAGACCTTATCTTTACGAATAGAGGAACTATTCCCCAACCAGCTCAATCACAGAGAGCGGTAAGGTGGAGATGTGCCTCACAGCTTCGGATATTTTACTACTACAGTACCTCAAATGCCAGAAGTTCATTTAAATTCAGTTTTCAAAACCCTGAAATGCTAGATTTTAGAAATATCTTATTCTTCTGTCAGGAAAGCAGGATCATAGCTTTGGTATACTCGAGTTAGAGGGTTTGATCAGAAAGCCTGGCACTGTGGTTAATGTAACTGTCGGCACATTAAGATGGTTAAAGAAAAAAAAACTAAGACAGTTGATAAAGCGGTGACCTTTTCTCAAATGTTACCTCAAGTAATCAAATATATCTCAAAATGCTTTCTCCTCCCTTGTCATGCAAACTCCCTCAAGTCAAAGAAAAAAAAAGTCCACTTATTTTCCAAGACACATCCCAAACACATGATTATCACTGCTGTTCTCAAAAATAAGTAGTATGAGAGCTCGCACCAGCGCTGCTCAGTCTCTCACACACCGTCATCCTCAAAGGTTCAGTATACTTTTTAGTAAGGCACAAGTGGAATATTCCTCATAATGAGAAACTGAATGTCAGTCACAAAGGAACTAATACGTCAACATTCATCTCTATAGCGAGGGCAGACTGACCGGCAGATGCAAGGCATATAAATTCATGCTGTAACAAGCGTAATGCAAAAGAAAGAGGGACATTCCTTTGTGTTAGCACAGAGCTGCTGCCTTGTAGAGAACGTGTTCATTGTTGATGATGCAGTGTTTTTATCAGTGAGGATCCTCTCGATCTGATGCAGATTTCAGGGCCTCTGAAAAATTCAGCAGGAGCTTTGCACAGACACGTCTATTGCTTCCGAAGTTTGATGAATTTATTGGTCTTTGTTTGAAGGGGGTAGGAGGACAGGATGCCCAGTGTGTTGCTACCTCGGTACAGGGTTTTCATTTCCTTCCTCTGCTCAGGAGGAGTTTTCTTTTTTTCTTCAAGCTCATGCCTCCAATACAATCATTTGCTCCAGTCTGGAACAATTTTTTTTATTTTTTATTTTTATTTGGCTCAGTCACTAGCACAGCAGTCAGTCAGTCACGTTGATGACATAAAGACTTCAGACTTCTTTCACAGACTAAATCCAAACTGTGTGTTTTTATGTGTGAGGCTCACACACATGAAGGTACATGGCTTCATGACTGATTTATGCGATGGTTGGAACACAGTCTACTTAACAAATGTGTTTGGGTATGTCATCAGCGATGCTCTGTGAATGAACACAAAAGCATGTTTGTATCTGTAATCTCTGTCAGTGGCTAGATGTATTTTACACAGCTCCCCAAATCTTATTATTCACGCTGCTCCTCATTTGAGGTTTTCGATGATGGCGATCTCCTGTCGGTCGGCGTATTCTGGACTGAGGCCGTTTAGATAAAGGCTGCCGTTCCTCGCCAGGGCCCCCGGGACAGGACTGAGGGAAAGATTCACTGTGGGATAACCCTCTCTGTCCTCACAAAAGTTAGCTGACAGCGTCCTCTTGCCAGGGGTCATTTCCTGGTTGATGGACGCATTAATACCCAGCTCAGATGACAGCTTGCGCTTGATGGATGCAGCACGCTGAAACTTGTCATAAATGTCAACACTGAGTCGCCTGCGGGTCTCTTTGAACTCTGCTGACACATTTGCAGTCCATTCTGCTGCATGTGCACGAAACTCCCCAACCTGCAGAAAAAGAATGAAGATTGATGTTTGAAGGCGATCAAACACGTGATTCTAAGTTTCTCTATCTACACCTGGTGTTAGAAAAGTCTAGTTGCACTAAATGTCTCTGTTTACTTGTGTTTGGGTAACATGTGTGAATTATATCATTGCTGGTATTTTACAGTGATAAAATTATTATGATAGATTGTGCAGTTGCACTTGTTGGTAATTTGTGTGCACGTTTTGGACAAAGAGCTGAAGCTGTCTTCAGGGTTGCCAGATTTGTGGGTTTCCCACAGATTTGGGCTACTTTTAACATAGCATTAAAAGTTGACAAAATTAAACACAAGGTGAACGTTTATTCGGGGTGATTGTAGAATCCAGAATCTGAAGGCCAATGAAAAAATGAAAGGTAGTTTAGTTAAATTCAATTTTATTTATAAAGCGCCAAATCCCAGCAACAGTTACCCCCACGAGCAAGCACTTTGGCAACATGGGGAAGGAAAAAGTCCCTTTTAACAGGAAGAAACCTCCGACAGAACCAGGCTCAGGGAAGGGTGGCCATGTGCCACGACTGGTTGGGGTGAAAGAAGGTTAAATCCGCTCAACTCAGAAACAGGCAGCAAACACAGGAATGGCATAAGATGCTCTGCCAACAACTGAAGGGAAAGACTGGGCTTAAATATGTACACTGAGTTTATCAAGGGAAGTGGATACAGGAGGGTGACGAGACACAGCTGAACCTAATTTAAAAACAGGGCAAGGAAGAAAAACTAAAAACAAGAAACAATCAGCTACCAAAATAAAACAGAAAATAACTAAAGGGGAGCAGAAACAAGTAGTTAAGGACACTGGGGAGGCTAGACTATGTAAAGCATTCAAAAATATACTCTAAACACTAAAAAAAACAGACTACCAAGGTTGTCAAGACCAAACACAGCAGCAGTATAATAAAACAATAAAAAACTAAGAACCCTAAACAACCAGTCACAACTGAAATAGGACACTTAATAACCAAGAATACAAAGTTCCAAAATACAAAAACTTTCCAAAACTTAGGGTTCCAAAACACAGGACCATGAGAATAGCATATTGTTCAATATCCAAGTATTCAAATTCTGTTGACATAAATTTATTGTTGTCTTGAAGTTAAAATGGCTGTTAAAGATTCATAAAAGCTAAAATGTGTAAATTTAACTGACAGGAGGTTGCTAGACAACCGGATGAGATCATAATATCCGATATGGATAAGACTTTTTAGGGTCCCAAATGTGCCCATGTGCCAAATTTGGTCATAAATAAATAAATCAAATATCTACAAATAAAAATTCATATTAAATTTGTTAACTTCAGTAACCTACCAACATTACTCATCATGTACATACACTGCCGTACTAATATGGGGATCCCATTGCAGCATATTAGGCTGGTTTTGGTCTTCTTATTGCTGGTTGTAAGGGTGGTTTTGAGACACCGACATGGCAACCCCAAGGCTTCTCTATTTCTGGCACAGTTCTAAGCATCTACACTAGAGACACTTTTACTGCCATCCTCTGTCACACAGTCAGATTAAAATTTAATTCATGTGAAGAGACAAAGTAATTTTTTATAACTCTAATGTAGAACATGGAGTTGAAGCACTAAATCCAGGAAAAACAAAAAAACTTGGATGTGTTACATGAACATGGTTTATAAAATGTCATTTCTGTTAATCAGTGCAAACCCCTGTTTAATAGCTCTTATCCAGAGCATTCTTCCACAAAATATACCAGCACTCCAATTAACAAATGAGCACGACAGACCTTTTTAACATTCATTCATTATTTGCAATAAAAGTTAGCTACCATAAAGGCCAACAGCAGATGTGGAACTTTATGAGAAGTGGGAAATGAATGAGAATAAAAACCTTTAAAGCATTAGTACATTTAGTCTCATTCTCTTGTGCTATCATTAACCTGAGGTTAGCGGACTTAAAAGGACTTAAAAGCAGGAAAATGTTTCCGAATTCAATGTGATTTTTAGAAATGGGTCTGTGTTGCGAGTTTTTTTTTTTTTTTTTGCTGCATTTGGCACAAGATGTTGTACACACATTAGAGGTTGCAGACATTTTCCCAACCATTCATCACTGGCCTGTTGAGATTTTTTTCCCAAAGAATATTAATGCAGGAGCCTAAAGCAATGAATTAAAAATGAGTTTTTGTCATTGAGCTGTGTGTGACCTACTGAACAGGCCTCTGGCGGATATATACTGTATGTGCTTTGCACAGTATGCTTATTTATGGTTCCTGAATAGTGACAGGGAAGAGGGAGTTAGGCCAACACATCATTGATCCCACCTTCATTATGAATTAGACCCGTTTCTCCCGGCTGTTTTGTTTATTTATTAGGCTCTAAGGTACACTTGAATTGAAAATGATGGTGCACATTGGAGCACAAACACTGCACGCTTTCCCTGCTGTCTTTTCACTTTCTCTTCCCTTCCCCTAATCCATTCCCTCAGTCTCCCACTTTGTCTGTCAGTAATGCAATTCCCTGCGGAGCTCACAGCCTACACAGCTGTACTCCTAATTATGGCTGTGAAAGGATTTCCCACTATAGAGTGCTATATGCCCTTCAATGTGTGCATGAATGTGTGGCTTTTCCCATTCTTTCTACATATAAATAATGAACCTGCCACAGCAGCACAGTATCATATTTATCAGCACCAGCCACTGCAAACACACCAAAGATTTTGACCAAGTCCTGCACAAAATGGCATTTTTACATAACAGGGTGGGGCCAGGATGGAGATTGAGCATTTCACTTTCAACTGTGTGTGAGGAAAAAACTAAAAAAGTCGAGACAAATAGGATCATATTCAGTAACTGTAAAGAAACCCCTCCATTGACAAAGTTATATTTGTGGATAGTTAATCTGTAGCATCATTGTGAAACACTTTAACACATGTACAGTTGTTTGGTTGTAATTTGAAAGAAATGATTGAGAATTTTCTGAGACAAAGCGCTTGATCTAAAAGGCTGATTGGTGAGCCACAGCTGAACTCAGTGTCCTTCTATATTAGACAGTTACAACAACTCATTGCTTCAGTTTTACTTGACGCCTTCCACCCTTTGCACAGCGATTTTTAGTTTCTTCCGTCTGGGTGAAGTGTAAAACAACAAGGCTTAAAAACAGCTTTTTTTCCAGCTGCCATCTTTCAGATGAACAGATCATAGTTTTGCTTATATTGATTATTTATGCTTCATGATGTGGAAATTCTTTTATGATTATTTATTCAATTCATTAGGTTGGATTAGGCTTGTGTTTGTTTTAAAAGTGTGCAGGACTATTAACTTACTGCAGACCAAATGTTTGTACTCACAGGTACAAAAAAAGTAACCTGAACCTTTCTGTCATTGGAAAAAAATGCATTAACTACAAATTTGTTGGTTTTGCTACTTAAAGAGTGAAAATTCACTGAATACTAACTTCTCAATATACTTTGTAGAGCAGGGGTGTCAAACATAAGGCCTGGGGGCCAGAATTTACCCAGCAAAGACTCTAATCCAGCCTGCTGGATGGCTTTGGAAAATGTTCCAAACTTGTTGGATACTTTGTGTGAAATAAAGGCCAAACAGCAATAAAAAAAAAACAAAAAACAAAACGTGAAAATGAAAAATGCTAATAGACCTCTCAGTAAGTGCCAACCACGAGCTTGGTTCCTCAAGCATGGGATGCTATTAGCATAAGACTCTAAGATAAATTTTGGGATTCGAGGGGCTGACAGAGTTCTTTCTTCAACTTCAGTTCAGATTCTGCATATCTGCATGCTTTATGTTGTCAGTAAAACCAACAAAAGAGCCAACTTAACAGCACTACTTGCCTCTTCTTTAGTTTTCTTGGAGATAACCCGAAACCAGTCTCCGATCATACTTAGCACTGCAGCAAAGTATGCCAAGCCCACCAAAATCCAGAAGAGCACCACGGGTTTATAGTAATCAAGGTATTCTGGTTTCTCGAACCCACCTGAAGAACAACAAACAAAACTGTGTTATAAAAGTCGGTCACATCGTTCTGGGATACTTACAGTGCTGTGCAAAAGTCTCGAGCCGCCTGTCATTTCTCATTTACATTTTGCTTGGAAAATGAGAAATAGCTGCAAATATTAATTTAAATATATGTGTGCCAATATTTACTACAAGATCCCCAACAGCACTGGCTGAAATCAGCCCCAAATCAGAGTTGCCACCATGTTTCACAGCTGGCGGTAGAAAAAAGCTTTAAACCTGAATTCAATTTCTTAAGTACATGACTTTTAGATACTTTTCATCTGCTGTAGATATTTTTTTAAGGCCTGACATTTCTTTGGTCCCCAACCTTTTAAAGCTTTTTTTTTTTTAGCTCATAGATTCTTGGGAATCATCTTGTTGGTGCAAATATGCTATTTTATGCATTTAAAAGTGTTAGATTTGACATCTGTTTTTGCAGCAGACTGCTAATAACAAAATGCCTAAAGATAAAATTTAAAATAGGTTCTTTCCCAAACTGGTTGTTCCCTTGAGTTAGGGGCCTTTTTTTTGAACGATTGAATGATTTGTAGGTCAGCCTTGAAAACAGTCAGGTACAGGGAATGGACAGAAAATGAGTGAAAAACCAAAGAAAAACTTTTAAGAAAGTCTCTTGAACACTTTCAAAAAAAGGTGTCTGGCTCCTTGGAAGAAATGAGTGGTAGCTAAAGACTTTTGCACAACGCTCTGCTTGACTTCACCCAAATCTATTTCTATGAATGACCCAGGAATAGGGGCTTTTATATAATGATTTTTCTATAATAGATCCATGTTGCATCAGTTCATGGGCTGGTTCTGGTTTTCTGTCATTGTGAACATATTACCTTAAGCCCATTTAAATGCCGCCTCAGCCCCCATTATGGTCCTTACCTTTCAATGACTCCGTAAAATATCAGCAGGGATGAAGAGTCAGAGCCAGCCAGCTCAGTGTGCAGTTAGATAATCTCCCATTACAACAACATTTTAACTAACGGGAGTCCACATTGATTAGCTTAGTGTAGCTACTGGGGGTTGGCACAGGTGCCACAATCTAATCTATAATCATTAGGCCTGTTCAGGGAAGTTTAATCCAGCAGTCTAAGTGTTTGTGATTTGTCCCATCTGCCTCTCTCTTGTTATCTGCCAAGAAGGTCAAATCAAGCTAATACCAGCTGCTACACAAATACACACAAGCTACGAAAAATGCACAGTACACCCTCTTACTTTTTCTATCACAGACATACTGTATTATGTACAGTGTGTTTAGTTAATTGTTTATAATTATTCTTTTAGGGTGTTTACAGACTTGCGTCATGAAATAGTGTGACATTTCAAGAAATGCGGTACGCTTATTACATTTCTTGTGGTGAGTCATGATCAGTGCTCTTCTCGGGTTTATTTATGGAAGGAGAATGAATCTACTTCCAGCAGCTGTATAAAATTTGAAAATAAGCAGGAAGCAGGGTATATCTGAAGATAACAAAATGCCAACTGGTCCATCAGACACAGTGTGACACATTGTTTATTCTGCACAAAAAACCCCCCAACAACTGTAAAACAAGCTTGCTGTTTCACAAAGATGAAACAATATGGTAGAACAAAATGGGAATAATTATTGTGAAATGAGCCAATGTCCGAAGGAAAACTATTGTCCAAAACTAATGTAAAAAATTACTAGAAGGTCTGGCTCCTTAGAAACATAATCTGACCAGTGGCTCTGTTATGCTTGCTTGGATATAAAGTAATTCCCATCAACATCTTCAAAGCACCAAATGAAGACAACATTTGGGAGACTAATGTGATGTTCTGGTAGAGCTCCAGAGACTCACACAATCAGTGGCTATGAGCTTGGTGGTCTTTACAGTTAAATATGTTATCGGTGTTCATAAGAACTACTGTTAAGGTGCTTGTAAATTAAAGTGAGGCACAGAATATAATTGTAGTGCACTGGGAGGCTTATCACTGCTGCGCAGATCCTTTGAGTCAGGCTGGCCGATAAATCATTCAACTATAAATACACTGATTCTACATAAAAATGAAAGACAAAAGAAAAATTCAAGTGACCTTTTTCTCCAGCGACAAAGTCTCCAAAGCCGATGGTGGTGAGCGTGATGACGACAAAGTAGATGGACTCGAGAGTGCTCCAATCTTCGATGTGCTTGAAGATGACGGCTGGCAGGGCCACGAAGATGAGGCACCCGAACAGGATAAAGAGTAGCGTGGAGATGACGCGAATCTTTGTCTGGCTGACTTTCCACTTCTGTAGGGAGATTAGCTCACATGAAGAATACATGATGTGCACTTTCGGAGACTAAAACTTTAAATTCAATCTGTGGGAGCGAAAGGGAAGTGCTTGAAAGAATTCAAACAGCGCAGAAGCTTTACATGGAAACACTGCGGCTGAATTTTATGAATAGTTACCATGTGCTTTGGTTTCTGATGTGCTAATAAAACAAGATGTTTGCTTTTCCTTACAGGTGCGGCCGCTGGCGATACATCGTGAATTTTTATTTGTATGCTATCCTTTTATTCCGATTCTGATCCAATTTCTTTCCTGCCTGTCCTGCGTTAGATATTGTCAATATGTATACTACATATAATGTAATAACAGAAAAAAACACCAACAACAACAACCCATGCTTTTATTTATTTATTTATTTGGATCTGTGGGGATAGGTTAATTGGAAAATCCAAATTGCCATTAGGTGTGAATGTGAGTGTGAATGGTTGTCTGTCCCTGTGTGTTGGCCCTGCGACAGACTGGCGACCTGTCCAGGGTGTACCCCGCCTCTCGCCCTATGACAGCTGGGATAGGCTCCAGCGCCCCCCGCGACCCTGAAAAGGATAAGCGGAAGCGAATGGATGGATGGATGGATGGATCTGAATATTGTAATGAGTCACTTTCTTTGACCTCTTCCTAGGAATAAATTGTATGTTTTCTAACATCTCAAGCTGTGAAGTTCATGCGACATCATTTCCACTCTCAGATGGAACGCCCACCCATGACTTGACATCCCTTGGAAATGCTCTAATAACAGATTTACTACATTTTTAGTAGCAGCTACTGTATGCTAATTGATACATTAGAGTCAGCACTTGCACTGCTTCAACAACAGCATGCACATTTCATTTCTTCATTATCCCCAGAGTTCGTCCTTTTTTGTGCTGCCCTTGCACTCATGGTGACTGCTTTCAGCTGGGTCTCTTGGTATCATGCCCTTTTCCTCTGCAGTTATGTAAGACCAAAGCACAGCACCTCAGAGGTAAAGTATAAAGAGCAGACAGCCCTCAGATCACTCTGTCTGTGATGTCTTATGTCCGCATCGCTCTCAAAAAAGCATAGTACAACAATGCACAGTTGAAAGGTAATCTACAGTGAATGTTATAGAAACAAATTAAAACTGCATCACTGTATTTCCATGGGGACCAGTGAAGCTGATGGTTTTCAGCACCTTCACTGCACGGCAGTGAGTTCAGCAGGTGGCAGTCCATCTTTTTCCATTGTCTCCATGACCTTCCAACCTGTCTTTTCCTCCCCGGGGAGGGACAGAGCCAGCTATACATCAAAATCAGTACCCTGACAAAATGCTTTTGTCAGTGCTTTTATACTGAAACAGGAGACTCTTAAACTACTTTTTGAGGGGACGTATGAGTTCAGCTGACTTTTACAGATAAACAAAGTACATCAGGAAATGAAAAACATCTGATAATTAGGCCCTCATCTTTTTTTGTCTTTCTTCTAGGAATCTACCAGATGCTACACTCTTCAAGGTAATAAAAGTCAGTGCCTATCTACCTTATCAACAGATTTGTATTCATTTTTAATCTAAATTCGCAATAAATTTCACTTTTTACAACTTTATTCATGTATAATGTCACTGATGGATAGAGAACATATCTTACCACGATCATCTTCTCTACTTTGGCAATGCCCTTCCCAAAAATAGTTCCCAACTGGTCCCCGACACCAGCCAGTAAGAATCCAAATAGGGGAATCCCCAGCAGGGCATAGATTATACAGAAGATCCGCCCACCTTCTGTGTGAGGAGAGATATTCCCAAATCCTGAGAGAAATGACACACACACAGTGAATGTTGAGTGGATCTTGACAGTTTCAGTGATGTTATGTTTCCAAATTATTCTATCCTCTGGAGCAGAACATAGTTTTAATGTACAATTTGCATACTTTCTAACATAAAAATTAAAGGCGATTGTTGATTCATAGTTGAATCTGTTTTATTTTTCTCTGAGCTTTCATTCATGAAATTGCACATTTTTAAAAATCGTATTGCTCTCTACTTTTGCTATATCACGCTTGTCAGTTTAAATCATGAAAAATCGTGTGAACGAGTGTTTGGTTTTTCTTCTGTAATGAAAAGGAACATGAAGAGTGAAGGATCCAAATGCAGAAAACAGACATTGGTTAGATTAAACAGAAGGCACTGTTTATTTAGATCAAAAACTCAGATTTAAGTCCTAAACAGAAGATGAGCAAAGTCCAAAATCCAAACCCAAAACCCTGAGGGTCAGAGAAATATGCAAGCAAATGAGCAGAGAAGCAGTACTACACGACAAGCAACGCAACCAAATCGTTGCCTGGTCACTGGCTGGATTCCTCCTTATGTGGGGATGGTCTCCCCCCCCCCACCGGCCACCTTGATGTGTAAGGTGGGCTGACCCATGTTAGAATGTCCGGTCTGTGCCTCCAGGGCTCGTGGGTGCCTGTAGGCCAATTGGGTGGGTTAGGGCATCTTGTCTCAGGGAGCTTGTCCAGACCATTTTGTCTCATCCCTATTGTGACGCAATGTGCAGATGAGCTCCAAGCCTCAGGACTCATCTGCACACTCCAGTCTACTCTTTGTGGTGGTGGTGCTGGGTGCTGCCCTAGACATGGCGGTGTTCAGGACCGTTGTCATTGTCATTGTGTGCCTGACGTCTGACTTCTTACCGCCCTCTGGCAGGGTGTTGGGAATGGGGCTGCCTACTGAACCAGTCTTTGCTGGTTCTCTCTTTTCTTACTTGGTCTTCCATGTCCCAGCTCCATACATCACATCACTCATTCCCTTAGGGTCTTGGGGAGAGGGGTGAATCATATAGTTCAGTGGTCCCCAACCCTTTTTGCGCCACGGACTGACCTTTAAGGTGTCGCTGATAATTACAACAAAATAAAACCAGTAACGGTACCACAAAAAGAAGATTTATTCAGAACAAACGGGAAAAGACCCATGGAAACCTAGTTAACAATAAAACGATCAAAAAAATAACAATAAAAACCGATAAAACCCTGAAAACCATAAATGTCACACCCAAGCCTCAACTCTCGCGGCCTGGTACCAAACGACGTACCAGTCCGTGGCCCGGGGGTTGCGGATGGCTGATGTAGTTCACCCCAACCCCCCTTTTGAGTAGTAACTCTAATAATTATGGTTCACGACATATAACCACACACATAGGCCATGGGGGGCAGTGCAGTACCCAGAGGCTGTTTCGTGGGGCTGCTGCAGTGGCCCTATTCACCCCTTCACTGACCCTCATTTTATCTGTAAGTTAGACATTGAGGGTCTTTGCAGTACCAGTTTGCCACTGGTTCGGGGCAGCATTTGCTCACCAGGTTCTTGAGTGCCTGGAAACCTGGGACCCTATTCTTGAATTGTACCAGAGTGACAGGCCTCTATCAGGGTTGATTCCCTTTTGTCTTTGGTCCTCTGGGACTCTGGTTCCATCTCTGCCTGCCTTTGGGCATGCTCTCTCTGTCTCACACTCATACTACAAGAAGATTGCTGATTTATGTATCTGTGTATTTTATAATTGTTGTGTTGCACGTGCTGTATGTCTGTTCTTTTTTTATACAAGAGCTATAGTTGGCGATACATTGTGCTTTTTTTCCTGTCTGTCCTGCCTTAGACATTGTTATACTGTACCACATATATTGCAATTACTGAAATAACACAAATAGAAATGGATAAATAAGCAGAGAAAATATTCACGTGAAAAAAAAACAGAATTTCAGAACTTCATTCATTACAGGCTGCAACAAAACAAAACCTGCCAGACAAGAAAATTTTCACGAAGTCTGACTGTGCTATGATATGATTGCTGAGAGGCACAAAAGAATAGCTGTGAGAAATTTCAGTAGAAGCTGCGTAACGTCTCTGACTCGGAAAAAAGCTTATTATTCTCACCCTCTATTCTCAGCCAACTCTAACATGAATGAAAAATGGGGGGAAAATGAAGCGATGAACATTGAGCTGTACCTCTGAAACCTGAGAAACAAAAATATGAGTCTATTACAGGTTTAACGCCTTTGTTTTAATCCCCAAACTCATATTTAGCTGCAGCTAGAAAATCAGTCAAGATCGTGTTTAAAAACAAAATCTGCGCCTCTCGTACTCCTGACCCCACACACCCATCAAAATGCAATATCAATTTCATTATTTAACGTTTAATAAGGCATCTGCATAATGAACTACATCCACTTTTCTTAATTAATGTAGTCATCTGTCTCAGGAAAGGAGCTGCAGGGTGTCTTCTAACAACTTTCCATGATCACATTGGAGCAGGGTGACACCTAATGTGAGAACAATTGTCAATCATGGCTCAGTAATTTTAAGATCAGTACAATGGGAGACAGGATGTCGGATTAGGTTTTTTAACCTGCGGGTGACATTGCAAAACAAATGAGAAGCAGGAGCGCTCTAATTTGAACCTGTACTTAATTCATTTCTTCCTGAATTAATTCTAGTTTATATTCTAAGCTCATCTTTTGTTTTATTTCAATAGCAGACATAAAAGCTTAGTACGGTAAGGGTATTAGTCACATGTGGCAGAAGACATCTGTGGTATTCATTCATCTGTCTATTCATTAAGCGATGTTGTTACCTCGTTATGCATAAATAATCAAATAATAAATAGTTAATAGGAGTGTCATGATGACTACATATTGATTAAAATCATGACAGATATAAATAAAAAAATGTTTCTTTTTAGTTTTGTCATTGAAACGTGCAAACATACATGGAAACACAGTATAAGTATAGAGTATGAGGCAAAAACAGAGCTTATACAATTCTAACACCTTAAGAGTCAATATTTGGTATGACCACCTTTATCCTTCAACACAACTAGAACTCTCTCAGGTAAGCTTTTGCATTTTTTCTTTAAGTAATCTTCAGGAATAGTTCTTATTTAAAAAAAAAGCATTCAAAGCTAGTTTTGGATGCCTTTTGATTCATTCTCTAGCAAGATGATCCCACACTACTTCAGTAATGCTGAGTTTGGGGCTTTGGGGAGGCCAATCCATGACTGATCATGTCCATTGTATGTTTTTCTAACCAGATATGCTTTTACTGCACTGGCAGGAAAGCTGAAAAACTCAGATGAATCTAATCAGGCGACTTCCATATGGATCAAAATCTGACAGTGTTTTTAATTCCATCAGTTTTGATCTCCAAGAGCTCCAAAACCACTGACTGAGCTCCAAACCATGACAGCACCTCCACCATGTGTTTAAGATGGCTGTACACACACTCATTGGTGTGCCTCTCTCCTGACCACCTCTGTGGATAGTGACAATGATTTGAAACAAAAGTTTTACTCGTTGCCACTTATTTTCAATCTAGCTCTAGTAATTTGGCAAACCTGTTTCCACTGAGACCATTTCTCACGAGGTTTCCCCGAACAGGTCCTATGCTAGGTCCTTGTTGGATTTTTATTTTTCCTGATTTTTAAAGGACATGATTTTCAGATACTGTCCATCTGTAGATATTTTTTTAGTCCTAGCACTTCTTCTTCTGTCCTCCACTTATCCGGTTACCTCAAAAATTTAAGGCTACACCATGCTGAGACATACCAAGTGTTCAGCTCATTGCTTTTTGCTAATCACTATTCTGTGGTTGTCGCATACAAGTACTGGATTGAAATTGACCACTCAAGACCACTTTGAAATGTTTTTTAAGTCTGGGTCCTTGGAAGCAAAATATAATGAAATAATGACTGGCTTCACACTTTTATGCAGATATCAGCATTGTTAATATACTGATTTACTGTGTGACTGTAACTGTGATGTGGTAGTCTGATAGTGTGACAGCCCTGGGCAAACACAGCCAATTTTAAACCATCACATATTTTCTTAAAAATATCTAAAAACATAAGAAGTCATGCATTTAAAATACATTATCTGCCTTCTGCTCTACCGAGATGCTGTTGTCCTACAGGACTTGCAATATATCAGACTTCAAAAACCATGAAAGGTATTCTTGAGTTAGTTTCAGAGCATTGCCTCATGAACAGTACATTAACCTTAAGATTTTAGAAGGAGGAGCCCTGGATCACCTCTTTCCCGACACAGTTGAGTGGATTATGTGATGATTGCATATAGTAACACGTCAGGTCTTGTTCAATCTCTCGTAGGAGCGATGACAATTGCAGTGGACAGTAAAAGCTTAATGACTTCCTTCTAAACTCATTAAGTGACACCGGGAGAGAAAACCAGCTGCACAACATTTAACAGAGTGACTTCAAAAAGACACAGGCTCCGGGTTTGGTTGCTCTTTCTCTTTCCTTGAATCAGATGTTGGTACAGTGGGTTTGAGGTGGTATCAAAAATATATAAAAAATATACCTTTTTATGGAAAACCATTGCACAACGTGTCGCAACATGTTCTTGTAAAAACAAACTTCCAACAGAGTCCAAAAGGAGCAAAGTTGTATGAGAGAATAATAAAAAAAATTTCTACAGTCTATAAATAATGAATCATTTGAGATCTGTTGGTGTAAATACAGTAGAAATGTGAATTTCCAAGTATACCAGTCTTAACAAAGAAATCCCATGGGGGAGAAATGCTGTGAGATCAATGATTACTGTTCTTTTGCTCCCAGGAGAGGGTAGGAAGGAGCCAGGAGAGGCAACCGAACCCACAAAGTTATTCCAGTTCATTACCTCGATAAAGGGCAACGATGAAGGGGGGTATGCTATGTTTCAATAATGGGCATCCAATTAAAGATCACATAAACAAAGGAGTATGTGTGTATGAAATGTAATGTTTGATATGGCTTCAGAAATGTTTTCCTGTCTGGACTCTTAATAGATTCTTTACAGGCTGTGCGCTGACAAGAAATGACATAATGGCTTCTCTAAAGCAAGATGTCTTTGCATAGCAGCACAAAGGCCACAGAACATTTTGTTCCAGTAAGGCAAAATTAAAATGATTGCCAACAGAGAGAGCAGCAATTATATGTTGTTTGCACGAACAACCATCAGAGATACTACAAACAAAATCACCACCCGGGATCGAGACTTCTGTGGCAAAATCTAATTTCAAGCACAGTTTACTACCAAAAAAGATTTCAATTCTTAATTTCAGACAGTTTTGGATGCTTCATGCTTTTTTAATTAGTTTTTAAACTAAAGCAGAGCTCTTTCACTTCTCTGCATCACTTACTGCACTCACATTGCATAGAACATCTAGTAAACCTGCTTGTACTGAGAAAACTCGACATCTGTAAATCACTGGAGCACAGGAGTATAAAAGAGAGAGTCAACATACTCAGTCTCAGGTGAGCAGACGAAAAACCCACAGTGCAGTCTTTGCTTTTTCGCAATAAATTCGAGGGGAAGCATATTTTAAAGCCAGAAGGCAAAATCCATTTATGGTAATGCAATGCATTAGCAACATTTTATCACAAGGATGAGCTGTGACAGAATCCAGGAAATATGAAATGAAGCTCAACAGCCCACCACACAGATATGTTATACCCATCGTGTGTGTGTGTGGAGGGGAATTTTTCATGAGCGGAACTGCAAGCACAAGCCTGGCGCAGTGCACCAAAATCTAGAAATCTGGAAAGAGGTTGCAGGAGAAGTCTTAGTGTTAGCAAACAAAGTCTGACGCTAAAATATTTATCAAGATCACACTTAGGGTGTTTTTAAAGGAGGGTGTGCTCCGAAAAGGTGCAACAGATGTGAAATGGAGCCCAACAGCCCACTGAACAGACACGGCGAACTGTCATGGTCCAATTGGAAGAGCCAGATGAGCTGTCAAACCGGTTGTGTGGGTGTTTGTGTGCGTGCCATTCCTTTTTTCTGATTAGCAAGCTCTTACAGCTGGAGGTGACAGAGAGAGAGCAAATGGTGTAAATGATGGAAAAAAGGGAAGTGTGTTTGAGTTTCAGGCTGTTTTTTTGCTTGTACGAAGCCAAATTACATTACTACATATTTAAG
Organism: Aulonocara sp. 'chitande type north' Nkhata Bay; assembly: GCF_057382095.1. Classification (NCBI taxonomy): domain Eukaryota; kingdom Metazoa; phylum Chordata; class Actinopteri; order Cichliformes; family Cichlidae; genus Aulonocara; species Aulonocara sp. 'chitande type north' Nkhata Bay. The sequence continues at coordinate 10,410,475 of NC_141358.1, forward strand.
CTGGACATTTAAGTTCTGTTATGTATAAAGAGCACAGTAGCTAACATTGAGGGCGCAATTTGCAAATGAGGTACAAAATTATTTACTGGGATAATCTCAAGTGAGAGGCTGCTATAGACCAAACTGGATCAGGTCAAGTATTCAACTAAAACAACTATTTAAGGCCTGTTCAGGCACTGGCTCACACTTTTTGGTAGTGGGACTGAAGTGTATCCACTTGTATCCAAAATGCTTCCACATTGTTCTTACAATTTATTTGCATTTCCATTTTATTTCACAACCGAACGAGAAATTTCTCTGCTTACCGATGGTGGTGATAACAGTCCCAGCGAAGAAAAAGGAGGAACTCATGTCCCAGAGGCTCGTCTGATTGGATGAATTTCCCGAAGGGTTCACACCTTCTCGAATTGCTATAACCACTTGCTGCAGAAGAAAGAAGAAAAAAAAAAACAGCCTTAGCATGAAATAAATAATACAGTAAATATGTGCCGCTATTTTCCATGCCAAAGTTTACATGTCACAAGCAAAAGATGTGGAATGACCTGCGCACAAGTTCATGATGTTTTGAAAAATCGCTTTTACATTTTTTTCTATACATCAAAATGAAGTTTATGTGTAAGTTGAATAATAATGTAATCGTCTGCCTTCTTTCCTGGACGTTCGGCTACTAGTCTGTTCTTTACATCACTACCAGTTTCCCACGCTGTCTGAGTCAGTACTGACTGACATTACAGTCCTATCATCTTCTTGCCTGCCTCCTTTGAGCCAATCTGCCTCCATTCTGTGTTGTTAAATCTGAGTACTCTGTCATTCTCTCTTTCAGAGTCTCATTCGTGCAGCTCATCTCCTCCCCATCCCCACCACACCCAACAGAGCTCTATCCACCAAGCCTCAATCTACATCTTCACCACCATCTAGGGATCCTGTCCTAAATCAATGCTGGGATTCTGCTCTGCCATGAAGGGTCATCAGAGTTTAATCGGCAAATACATTATTTAATTTTACTCTCTCAACAAATCATGTTCAGTTCTTCTAAATGATCTCTCCTTATTGAAATTCTCATGCAACATGTAGACTTGCTTCTTTTCTCACCTATTTGCATAGAGTCTGCTCAGTCTATACTTAACACTGGGCATTTGATTACAGTGAGTTCACCCTGCTGGCAAACTGCATACTGGATAAATATAGCCAGACGCAGACAGCTGTGGCATTATCGCCTTTCTTTATGATAGATTATGCCTTGGAAAGCTAATGCATTAAAATGTCTGATGTGTTCCAGAAGGAGGGAAAAATTGAATTCAGGGAGATTGCAGAATTCAGCTACTGTGATAGATGTCCGCCTAAGACACCATAATACGGCCTAATAAGTGACTGGTCTCCTGATGGCTATTCATAGCTTGGCATCAAGAATACTTTTAAGTGGTATTTAAAAAAAAAAAATGAAGTGCCAAAAGTGCCAAAAATGTTATTTCTTTCAGTGGCAACTTCATAAGCGAATCAATCTGCATATGTTACTTTTATAACAAAATGACTTTACTGCAGTAAAATGTTTACAGACTGGTACAAAAATGGTTTTGCCCTCTATTGACAGTTTCGCCACTTCACAACAACTCTAGACGAGATACATTTTCTTAACAGCTGAATTATAGGTGCTGCTACTTTGACATGTGCCCAACAGGAAGCTGTAGTCACGTCTGCTAGGCCCTTACCTCCATGCTGCTAGATCCAACCATTTGTAGTGTCTCTGCCTTTGGGAGCATTTAATTGCAATGACCTGACAAATGATATAGTTTGCTGCGCAGCACGAGTTTCTTCTTTAGTTTTAGTGAGTGAAATTCCAGTATTTTATAAGTCTGTTACTAAGCACTAATTAGGATTCAGCAGTTAGCTACGTATGCAGCTTGCAAACTGAAGGGAATATCGGACTCCAAATTTCCACAGTGACAATGAGTTTAAGACCAGTGTGTGATGTCACATCCAGTTTTATAACAGTTTATGAAAACAGCTTGTTAAAATTTGTTCATCTTCTTTGTCAGCATGTTAAATATCTATTTTTAGCCATAAAATGATCTTTTCCTAAACCTAACAAATAAATCTATTTGTATAAACGTGTGTAATTCACAGACACACACCAGCTAAGAGTTTGATTTCTCCTTTTATCCTGCTGATTTATGTAATTAATAAAATACATGCTAAGTGCATTAAACTGTACGTCTCCTGTCTTTATCAGGTTAATTTCAACCATCCTAAAATTGGACTGAAATATTTTTTCACGATGAAGCATGAAAATAGGACGCCGCTGCACACAACCACCAAACAGGTGGTCCTCTGATAACATCAAACAGAAAACAGGCAACCGGGTTTGAGAAGAAAAAAATGTCAGCACTTACAAAAGTGAAAATAGCATAAATACCATGCTGAAATAGTTTTTAGCATGAAACATGAAAACAGGACGACACGGCCCAAAACCACCAAATGGGTGGTCCTCTGGTTCCATCAAACAGAAAACAGACAATAAGGTTTTAGAAAAAAATCAGCACACAAACAAGGTGGAAATGGTCATTTCCAAAGGAAGCATTAAAACTTGAACTTAAAAATTTACTTCCAAATAGAATGCAACAAGCCTAATAATTCCAAACCACATCCCAAAACTTCAGAGCCCCTGCTTATGCAATACGTCTTATCCGTGATCAACTTTGGGGGTCATCATTTTGCCCCTTCCAAAATGACAGCTGACAGCTCCTGACTCCACCTCTATAGTTCTATCTGTCTTTATATATCCATAAATGTTTCTGCTCAACTCAGCCATCATATCACTCTGTGATCAAACAAGACCTGATGTCCACTTCAAGGGACAGAAGCAGAACATAAAACGTAAAAAAATTACAATTTTGAAAAAGAACATTTTGTCTTCTGGATCTTAGGAGGTTAAAGTGTGTTAATGGAATATAATAACAATACTACAACAGTACTGTACAATAGCACACAACAGTCTGTGTCTGTGATCTTCCTGCTCTTCCTGCTACCTGTTTCTAACTGTTTTTCTTTTCTTTTTTGGGGGAGTTGACTAGTTCAACTGACCTACTTAACCTATATCGATCTCTAATCACTAGTGTATAACCTGCACAGATATTACAGTATGTAGGTAAAGCTGTAAAGCTGAGAGTTGCCCAGGTAACCACTGGTCGCTAGAGAAAAATGTGTATGTGAATAAAATGTTTGAATTCCTTGTTATGAATATTATGAAAATTTCCTTGTTTAGTCTACTAATTTTTTCCTCCTCATGGACTGCACAAAAAGTTACCCAAGGACACACTCTGAGAACTCTGATTTTAGATCTAAGGTGTAATAAGAGAGAAAAAGGGCACAATTAAAAAATCAGTCTACCGCATACAGCACCATGGAAACTGTCACAGATTCATCATGACGCATTCATTTGGATTACTGATGTTTCAGATCCATGGACAGAGATTCCAGCTTGAGTAAACCTGAGCCAAATAAGACATCGATGAGTACAGCAGACTCAGCTAATATAATTAATCAAACAAACCCCGGCCTCTCTCTGCTACTAGGAGATGGAGAGGAAGGATCGTATTGGCTGTTTGGTATCAAGGATTACAGCATCAAGATAAAACAAGAAAGATAAAAGATCAAGGCTAGTGAACTGTCATTTCCTCTGAATGCTGGATTAACTTGATCCCACCAGGTTTAAAAAAAAAAGAGAGAGAGAGACTCAGGTCAACAGGGGAACAGTTTAATTTACTGCAGTAAGAAAAAAGCATTTTTGGCCCAAGTGGCAACTAAAGAGACTCGCTAGAATTATTACTGAGACAAAATGAAAGAGAAACACTTTGAAACGACAGGGGAGCAGATACTCTACTACAGATCTGATGCCATTAACTTGCAGAGGAATACTTCGCTGGACTAAAGCTTTTACTCCCCTGTGATTATGCATTCTGTTCAGTTTGAGGCCAAGAAAAAAGATCTAAAAAGGATCTAATTCTTGAGTGGCTTTTCTTTTAATAAATGTAAGAATTGAATCAGAATCAGAATCAGAAAGGGTTTTATTGCCAAATGTTGAGCAGGTTTACAACATTAGGAAATTGCTGCGGTGCTTCAGTGCAAACATACTGTCATAAAAATATAAAAATAAGAATAAGAATTAAAAAGAACCAAAAAGAGAACCAAAAAGAGTTAGAATTTTTTAATTATTTCCATCAGCTGGATTTAATATGAATAGACCTCAGGTTTGGAGTTACGTTGCTATAATATAGTAAGTGTACAAGACACCGTATGTTGCTCATCAGTCACTAGAACGAGCTCAAATGACGACAATTAGGAAAAGCACAAAAGCATAGAATTAATTGATTTACAGTTTTCTCCACTCATTAGCTGCTATAATAGAGTTGGTAGAGCCCACTGGAGGACAGCTGTATTATGAGACTTAATACATGTACCAAGATTAGCTTTTAATCATGTTTTTGTCTAAACCTCATAATTCCCAAATAAACCGAAGGAGGAGGAGGAGGTCAAAGTTAATTCCACTACATTCACAGTGGCTTTAAAAACACAATTTAGCAAATCATTAGATCAGAAAGCCCTGGCTCAGTCAGCCCCCTTTTGTGTCCCAGCCAAGTGAGCTTATTAATTCACCGCTTTGGCACTCAGCTATATGCAAACTAATAAAAGATAAGAAAGGATGACATGAAGACCGCAGTGGACGTCTCAAAGCTGAGGCAAATAGACCGGAGAGAAAGAGTTGGAGCTTTTAACATCACTCACTTTTTTTAATTACTCCCTTTGAGAGCACATCTCTCCTCAATCCTCTGCTGAGTAGTGTTTTATCAGCAGGAACCTGCAAAGGTGTGTGCATGTGTGTGTGTTTGTATACATCATTAAGTAAAAGTGTGTGTGTGTGAGGGAGGGGGAGGGGGGACCTCAGTTGAAGCTGCCTATCAATAAATGATCAGAAGAGTAATAGTTGCTTGAAAGGCTGGTGTACTCACTGCAGCTACTCTGCCCACCTCTGCCCGAGACTAGAGTTTGGCTGGACTCTAGTCTCGTGAAAACACAATAAAAGATTTATATCAACACTGCTATCTGCCTTACAATTAGCCTCAAAATACCAAACATTAAAGTGATTCTAAATGCTTCCAGAGACAACTCGCCCTGGATTTTTAGGTTAAGTTCTTGAGCAAGTAATTAGTTCCAATTTGCTCCAGAAGTCCAGGAAACCCATAGAGCTCAGATGCATCTAAAGACAGAGGACAGTCTGCAGAAAAAGGGACACGCAGGACAAGAGACATACTTGTATAGCAAAAAACATCCTCATCCTGTTTATCAGTTTTACAGCTGATGATCTGTCAAAAAAACTCCTACTTTGTTACAGACTGATCCAATCTCAGTGCATATTGTCAAAAAAAGTTGCTTTTTGTCATGTAAGTTGTTACGTGGGTTCCTACTTTTAGATGACGATGATGCAGAATCAACTGTTGCTACTGCTGGCTTTCCATATGTTTTCCTGATGATGTGCTTTTAAGTATGTCTTAACCGTAAATAAGCTTCACTGTATAGTCGTAGCCCTATTGTTGGACGTCATGTAACAGGTAGTGGGACCGAAAGAGAGAGCTGGAAGGATGATTTCCATTGTCCAGAGCCTCAGGTTTCACTCTAACAATGTGAAAGACGGATGATCTCGGCTCTGAAAGCACCACCATCACCATTAAACATTAACTCGGCAATTTAAAGATAAATAACCGCCATCTGTTACAACTGTGGCCACGACACATTTTTCAATACAGGCAGTAATAAATCCTTTCAGCGTGAAATTGGTTTTAATTATGTTAGAGCACACATGTACTATAAACAGCGTATGCCAATACTTTTATTACTTTAATGCCACAAAATTTTAAAAATGTTTGCTCCACTCACAATGAAATCATCCTTGCCATTAAACTGTATGTTTATGCCAGTAGCTTAATTTGACTTGTGACACGATGATTTGGTTAAAGCAAACAGACAAAAAATAAATAAAATGAATACTATGAAAAGAAATCATAGATTGGAAATTGTATAATAAACTTGCTTTATGTTCTCTGTAGACCTTCATTACTTTGCTGGCTCATTACTTGTTTGCATTTGGTCATTGTTGCAATGTTTTAGGGCATCCTACCATACTATGTGAAAAAAAATACATATATTGGTTTTTAATATATTACCTTTTTAATTTTTCATGTTACTACATAACGTTGGTCTTGCACATTTTGATAGTTGAAGGTGTTTTTCTTGGCTCCAAGTGGCAGACTCTTAATGAGAAATTGCAGCTAGCGGCCAAATTTAGAAAAGGTAGAAAATCATTTTTCCCTTGAGATTTAAGACCTTTCAGCTTTGGCACATTAGAAAAGTAATCATCATCCACAAGTGCAATGCTCCAACAAGATTCCCCAAGAGGAAATGCTTTTAATCAACCCTGACAAGTTTGCCTGCTAGATAAACTAATCCATAGAGAAACAGTCGTGACTTCACGAGTTAAACGGCTGCACCGTCAATATATCTTTTTTTAGTGCATTTTTATTTTTAGTGACTGATGTGCAGTTACAAGTTGACGGATTGGATTCATTTAGTGAGATTTACTAGTTCAACTTGAGACTTCATGGCTTGATTTGTAGTTACATCTTTGACTTTCTTTTCAGCAAACATTGAATACCCAAAGGGCAAACATAACACAAACCTGAGGACCCAGATGGGTAATTTGGCAGTATTGTGCTTTATTTTGCTGCAATTCATAGTTTATATTCGTTTTCTGTATATTTTATTTTGCAGAGCAGTTCAAAATGGTTAGATTTACATCAGCACTAGCATTCAAGATTTGGGGTGATTAAACAGTAGATGGGCTGTTGAGCCCTTTTGTTCATCCCATGCTAATTTGTAATAGCTTTAATAGAAATGTCAAAATTAGCATCAGCCTCCAGCAATGATGGGTTCCATGTCATTTAGTTTACAGCTCAAAAAACATTTAAACGTGCCTCTCTTAAGGTACTCCCGCGCTAGTCTCAGCCTCAAGTAGTAATTTTCCGGTGCTTGGCATATGGTGAGCTCAAGAAAATAAAAAGTTCCCTGCATGGTTCGATTCTGTTGCTTCAAATGAAACTGCAGATAAAAAGTAAGTAAAGATATGCTGTGATATGGAATTCCCTAGAATGAAACTTTGTTTTAAAGTTCCATTTAGCAAAACAGATGCATTTCATGATTTGTAACCCTGTATCAATTGTCTAAGGCTTCTAAAACCCTCACAAATCACTGTTGAAAAATGCATTTCATGGATAAGAAAAGGTACAAAAGAACCCCAAATTTGCTTATCTTTAAAGAATGGTATTATTTAGCTTTAAAACAAAGACATTATGACAGAGACACATGGCAGTCAGAGAGTCCTGCATTGGAACAAAGATGGTGATGGATATAACAAGAGATTCAAACTCTTCTGAGATTCTTAGCTGTAACTATGGTATGAATGTCAAAATCCTACGTCGCCTTGTTCTTGAGTTATCACATTTGCAAACTTGGGTGTTGACACCCCCTGGTCGTTCCCCGGCAGGGTGACGACAATACTCCATCAGACTTTTACAGCTGTGGGGTAAAAACTATTTACAGTTATTATACTTTTCTGCAAGGCATAATGTTAGAGGCAGGGTAGGGTTTCAGGGGTGCTTAAACAACATTAAGCTGCCAGGTACAAACTGCACAGTGCTCAGTGTTCTCCCTGAGTTTTAAAAATCTGCAGACAAATTTTGTGTTTTGCTACACATTAAGACCTGCACAACAGAATAAATTAGGATTATTATTATGGCACTAAAGCTTCCACCTACCCGGACCAGCTCTTCCAACTCCGAGGAGTTTACACATGCATGCGCAACCAAGAAGTCCAGCTTTTGAGTAAGAATGGCCAGTTTCTGGGAGCTCTCGTGAGGCTGTTCAAGCGCTCTGAACACTGTTGCCCCAATGATAAGGTACAACACCACCAGGAAAAAGATAGCTGATACGGTCTTCCACCTCATGACCGTAGTCCGAGTGTCGCACTCGTCCTCTGGGGTGTTCAGCACCACTGGTTTGGTTGAAAACGACAGGCGAGGCTTGGAGTTGTGGGCGGCAGCCTTTGGGTCAAGAAGGTCAGGTGCAGCCACTGCAAGGACACAAATGATTTACGTGGATCAGTGTCTTTACATGTTTCCTCATTTATCACATCATTCACCTTTCCTATGATTAGACTTGGTTGTGCTATTTTTTATCACAGACATAAACAGGAAACAATATGCGCCATATGAGATTTGCATAATATAATATAATAGGGTTGAGAGTAACTATTTCCCATGGTCACCATCCAGACAGTGCAGTATCATAATATGTTTTATTCATTCCAACTAAACAGGGCTAAATGTAATAATAAACCTTTAACAAATGTGTCAAACAAAAAAGGAGCTCTCACTGAAGAAGCTTGGACCAAAGGAGCTGTGATATTTCTGCCTAAAAAGATGGTTTAGTCAACAAAATAATTGCCAGTTATTGATTCTGTCATTTAACTAACTGTTTAAATTACTGTTTGCTTCTTCATCACATAAAGGAAAAAGTTTGTGAGATAATTAGAAATCTTACCACCCTTTAAACTCATAAAATGTTCCAGGACTGGCTGTCCCGGAACACTATTGCAGACTGTTATTTATAACTGCTTTTGTTAATTATCTGTCTTTAAAATGTAAACAAGTACAAATGATTTTCAGTTTCATATTTTTAAATACCTGACACTTCAAAACATTGTTGTTTAAATGGTTTACAGGCATTTCTGACTCATAAATTTACTTCAAAGAGCTGCTTTCAACTTCAAACTCAACCACAACCCATACTCTGTTTAAACTGCCTATTGTGGATCAAATATATATCCTAAAAGGCATAAAACTTTTAACTTGTCTTGAACTCAAAATTGATATATACTACACAACACTGAGCGGCAGTTACCATTTCTTTGTGACCTCTCTGAGAAACTTGTGTCAGGGCAAGCGAGATAGTCTCAAGAACACTTTATAATTGTGTAATGGGTCGAAGAGGCATTTCAACACCTTCTCTTCCAGTCACGAAGTGGTTTATAACCATCCCAGGATTTTATTATCCTTCCCCCTACATTACTCTAAATTCCTCAAGCACAGGGAGGAGTTCATTTCCTTAAGGAAATGGAAAGTTTCTGACCAACTACCAGGATCCTGTCGGGTCCAGAAGACCGGCAAGCATGGAGCAGATGTGGAAAAAGGTTCTTTCACATGTATATTTAAGAAAATCTGGACTAATGTGTTAAAGAAAAGAGCAGGGTTGAATTGTAATGTTTTATCTCTCAATGTATACAGTTGGGTCCTTAAGTTTTTGACAGTTAAATTTTTTCCTCTTCACATAAACAAAGGATTTAAAATAAAACAGAGTCTGGGCTCAGCCTTGTTTCAAGGTTTTTACACATTTTTTGTTTTGGAATCAGACGTTATTATACACGATCTCCATTTCTAGATACTCAAAATTAATTGGACAATTGACTGACAGACGGTTTCATGAGCAGGTGAGGGCTGTTAATTAGTTGTTTCATGACAAATTAGGCCAATAAAAGCTCTGGTAGCCTTCGTTTCAATTCTGAATATGATGCCCAAATAGATGTCAGTGCAAGTGAGGACATCATTAGACTGAAAAAACAAAGGAGCAGTTGAATCAACAATTTGGTTAATTCTTAAAAAGAATGAATGCACTGGCTGACTGAGCCAAAAAGGTGTGAACTGCAGAAGTAACCAAGTCAAGCACACTCGAGGAGATAGCTGATCACTTTTAAAGTTTACAATGAAGAGACATCATGATTGGAAATAGAACAACTTTACAACAAGGTTCAAATTACTGGTTACACTGAAGAAAGAGAAAGATTAGACTTTACCAGGGAAGCTGCACAGTTCTGAAAAACAATCTTAAATTGACTGATTGATTAATGTCAAATATCTATATCTGGTGAATAATAAGAATCAGAATCTGCTTTGTACACATACAAGGAATTAGGCTCCGTTTTTTTCTTTGCTTTCATTGCATGTAACAGACAATACTGACTACATGACATCAGCATGACACAGACACAATGAGACAGACAAAAACAATTAAAGCATGTTTAAGATGCAATGGTGCAAAGATGTAATACATAGTGGAATAGATAAGGGATGGATAATAAGTTACTATATGCACAGTGTAAATACATGAGGACTGACTATATATATGTAAAACAGAACAAAAACTGTATATACAGCATTTTTTTTTTTTTGTATTTTATATTGAATCACTGGAATCACCTAAGATGACCTCTGTGCAGACAATTTCTGAATTTTGTGGCATATAGCTAACAATTTTTTGTTTTTTGGCTGCTAAAAAAGAAAAAAGATATTTCAGAAACGTTAATATTAGATATTATAGTGAAACTTTCTGTTGCAGTATTTTAATGCCATCACCTTCTTAAAATGTCAGTAACCTGGCAGAAAAGCTGATCATTAAATCTTAAAAATGGAAGTCCAGTAGGAATGGCAGTTTTTTTTTAATGCTGTTATAAGTAATAATGTTTTTTTTTACTTGGTTTGTCTAATTACATTTATAATGTTTTTCTTAAGAAACAGCGCCACCTCAACCCCAGCGATCAGCATGAGGTTGGACACTTTTCATTCACATTGTGTTCACACTGAAGGAAAAAAAAAAAACACAATGCATCAGCCCTAATTTTACAACCGGCATCATTATCTCTCGATCCTCTTCCGAATTATGTCCAATAAATATACATGTGAGACTGATATAAAACTCCCAAATATCACTTCAATCGATCTGTTAATCAATCAATCTGTGCATGCAAAACATGTGAAGAAGAATGAAGAAAGAAGAATGCAACCCTTTGCACTCCATGAGTTAAAATACTATATCTTTATATATTTTTTAAATACGTGTATGTATGCATGTATTTATTTATTTTGGCTGCTGTCCCATAGTATAAATGTGCAAAGCAACTGAATGGACGCTCATTACAAATTTATAACTCTTTGTCACAAACCCGTTTCCTAAACAGCTTGCTACAGTAGATGCAATTACATAACCACCCCGAGAGGTCCTGGACATAATTTTATAGTAAACAACTCATGGAGAGGATCACTCGCTCAAAAACAATCCAGTGAAAACCAAAAGGACTGTTTTAGGTTTTATGGTTATTTGCACATACACGCAACTGCGGTAAGCACTTTTATTATATTAGTCCATTTTTAATGGGTCTACCTAATTAAAAATGTCGCTTTCTTGTCTATAATTAAGTAAAAGTGTCATCAAGTTCAAAACAATAATACGAATAGTTCAAATATCCCTGGTATTAACCTTCAATCAATTATCAGTGAACCGATTACCTACTGAACGGTTGCTTCCCCCCTTAACATCTTCTCTAAAGTGCAAACTTGATAACAGGTTATAAGTCACGAAGAATAAAAGCAGCTAATCGTCATTTGCTAGGCTTATATTTCCAACTTGTCTGCGTACTTACTTCTCTACCATCTCTTCTCTCTTCGTCTCCTCATGGATGGATCTTTTTTGCTCTCCAATAAAGTGCGAGCACTGTTCCTCTACTGGACTCGCGTTTTGCCTCCGGTGCTCCCGACAAGAGACATGTCCGCTCTTCACATGGCTTCAGCGAACTGCGCTTCACATCAGCGTCACTGGAGATAACGCATCCAGGACGTCGCGTTCCTAGCAAAAGCAACGCTGAGACAGAGCCTAAAAGGAACACGGAGAACAGACCGCCTCCGCGAAATCCAGCCAGGTGTTTGCAGGCATTTCGTGCTTTTACGGAGGGAAGGTTTGGGCTGTCAGGGTCAGTAGACGCGCTTCATCAGTGTGACACTGCTGGATGCGCTGTGGCGCATTCCGGCTGCGCTCACAGTGACCGTGTGCTCTCTTTTTGAGAGAGAGAGAGAGAGATGGAGAGAGAGAGAGAGAAACTTCCTCCTAAGGGAGATGTGGATTCCTTAAAACCTCCACTCCATTAAAAAAACCCTCTATATGTTCATATATTATAAAGGATCACCAGTTTCTTCCTTCCAGCATCATCCAAATGTACAATTCAGCTTCAGAACCAGAAAGCAGACCTGTCTGACATCCACGTCTTGGTAGATGGTGAGCTGAAGAGCATATAGAATACTACAGAATACTCACCTTAAAAAGCATGAATTTTACCAAAATAGGCCATTTTAAATACCATTTTGGTGTTAAAATAATAATAATAATAATAATAATAATAATAATAATAATAATAATAATAATAAATAAATAAATAAATAGAGCTGTCTTCTTACTGGACTAAACTGGCAACATCCCAGTCAACGGGCCATATCTCACCTCCAGGAAAAAGCCAGGTTGCAGCTCCACGCTTTGAAGCCTGGCTTTAATTAAATTAATTTGAATTTGTGAGACTGTCTGTAAGGTTTATGTCCCCTGTGTTGCTTGTTATCTTTACCTTGGCATGCAGACGTGACCTCCACATGAAAACCAACACTGACAAGGATTCTCAGTAATTTGATGGTCAGTTGCTGATCAGCTCCTTTACCTGCCCTTGTGTGTGTGTTTGTGTGTGTGCAGATGAGACCACAGTATTGATTACATGCATGATCAGCTGCAGCTAATTGAATTGGAGTAGTTCTGTTTTTCTTTCATGCTTTGATACTGATGTACTGCTGGCATTAGATTGATTCATTAATCAGGAAGGCGTCTTTGAAAGAAAAACGTGATCCCTTTAACAGATATTTGATTTTCTCCTTTTTTTTTAAATGTTTATTTCATTTTCTAACCAATGCATAAATTATACAAGTCATAATGATATCATACATGATTGATTTCTACTTTTTTTCTATTTTGTGCATTTTTTTTGATGTTTTGTTGGGACAGTAGTTGAGGTTAAAGAGGACAAAATTTTCATTTAAAGAAGGGAAAACGCTAAATGAAAAGAATTGTAAACATGTAGTCTGTAACCGCACTTTAAAAATGCTTTAGATTGCTCTTAATAACCGCGTGTTCTTTCATAGATTTTCAACCATTTGTTCCATCCTTTCCTTTTCCATTATAATCTTTTTCTGGCCATCTGTTCATTTCTCCTTCTCTAAATTACTTTAATTCACTCAAGCATCCAATCTGCACTCACATGCTCAGAGAATCTGGGAGGGTTTTTTTTTTTTTAGGTCCTCCAGGACACGACTTCTAGGTAAGTCGTGGTTTCATTGTTTATGATGGATGCTGGTCACACTGTCAGGATCCAAGTAATCTGCGATTAATCATTTCAGAGCATTAATCGCAGAGGTACTGTACATGTGTGACACTTTCATTAATTTCTCCATTCATTTATCATTCAACAGAAGAAAAACCCATTCCTGGATAAAATATGAGAGACTTACATTGTGGCTTTTGTGTCTCACATGCGGTCATATCAGCAATGTGTATTGAAAGGCTCAAGGGATTGCATTTACTCATCAAATATTAACTCCAGTTTACCCAAAGAGAACTGCCATTGATTGTCTGAACCATAATAAATGAGAGACTATGAGTCAGTACAAATTATTTCTTAGTTGTCAACATGCTGTTGTGAGCTGGTATCAGTCAGAGGCTGAATTTTTTGGTTCAGCTTGTGTCCTCAGCCAAGCCAGACATCAGTTCAACAAGCAGCAGAGCAGAATTTATTTGCACTCAAGTGGAATACATGCATATAATATAATGCTCGCTCTGCTGCTATAACACCCGCTGCAAAGTCTTTCAGCAGTTAATGCTGCAATGTTCTGTCAACAGAAACTACAAAACCACTGTAGGTTATGAGTGGCTGTAAATCTTTCTGACTTTGCTTTAAAGCTGTTTTACCCTCGGCTATAGTCATCTTTTTTGTTGCTCTTAGTGTAAAAGCAGCAAGCCTTTTTGACCATCTCACCACTGCTTAGTGTATAAAGCTGCTGAAACATAACATTTGTTTCTTCATGGTTTTGCCATTCTGATTACTTGCAAACCTGAAGAAATTTAAAGGTTACGTCCAAGTTAAATGAATGAGGTAAGAGACCATATGTAGTGATGTGCTTCAGCTTTATGTGACATTAACACACTTTATTAGGTACACCATTCAACTTATCATTAATACAAATGAGCCAATCGCATGTAGACTTGGTCAAGTTCAAACTCGGCATCAGAATAGAGAAGAAAGGTGATTTAAGTGACTTGAACGTGGGATGGTTGTTGATGCCAAATGAGTTTGTCTGAGTATTTCAGAATGTGCTGGGATTTTCCCACACATCAATCTCTAGGGTTTACAGAGGACAGCCCAAAAATGAGAAAATATCCAGTGAGCATCAGTTTTCTGTGCCTTGTTGATGCCAGAGGTCAGAGGAGAATGGGCAGACTGCTTCAAACTGATAGAAAGGCAACAGTTACTAGAAAAATCTCTCATTATAGAAAAGGTAGACGAACATTTCTGAAAGCAAAATATGTCCCACCTCGAAGCAGATTGGCTACAGAAGCAGAAGACCATGAATGCCACTCCTGTTAGGTAAGAACAGGAAACTGTTTCTGCAATTCACACAGGCTAATCCAAAATGAGTAACAGAAGATTGAAAAAATATCGCCTGGTCCAATAAATGTTGATTTCTGTCGCGACATTCTGATAATGCTCAGAATTTGCCACGAACAACATAAAAGCAGAGATCCATTCTGCCTTGCAGCAACAGCTCACGATTGATGGAAGTGCGGGGAATAGTTTCGTATCAGTATCTATAGTAGCAAAATCTCTGAGGTTTTCAGCACTTTGTTGAATTAAAGAATGCAAAAGGGGGACCAGCCCGGTACAAGCAAGGTATACCTAATAAAATGTCTGTGAGTGTTCACTACCAGTGTTGCCTAAGTTTTAAACTTTGCAGTAATGGTATTTAGTCAGGAGGATCATTTGGGAATTTGAAGTAGAGCTGTTTAGATATTTCTGGACACGAAGAGGTTTTTTTTTCATCTCATTATGAGTCCCCCCATGAAATATGAGCACATGGTTCCTAATTCATCGTAATTTGCAGACTGTTTCGCTCAAGCTGGACAGCACCTGTAACTGGAACATATGGCTTTTGTTACAGACAGCAATCAGGATAGTAATCCTATTATGGGTGACATTGTTGCACTAATGGGCCATATTACCACAGTAATTTCTCCTAATAGTGCAGCGAAATGATGCTGTTGTAGTAAGCCACTTGAGAGTTCACCCATGACCCGTTACAAAAGGTTCTTACGTAATAGTTGCTTACATAAAATTTCTGTTGATTAAAATTTAATCACAAAGGTTTAAAGATTTACATTTCAAATGTATTTTTTGCACATTGTATTTCTATTACCTATATTATAATGAACCCGATAGCATGTTTTGCATCTGGTAATTTGAGTGTACTGTGCATCAACATTATGGGGTGTATTATTGAGGGCATATTTTTCATATTTGGTAGAGATGCAAAAAGTGTATCTTAGGAACAGATGGTTGAGGATCTGTTTCTAAATGCTTCAACTCTCGCTGTTATTCCCACATGCTTAGAGATGCAAGGACATGCAGAAATATTGCCTTGGTCAAAAATGTGACTGCAGTAATGTTTAAAAAAAAAAAGCTCTGGAAACAGATAATTAGCAACATCAGCAAACAGAAATGCTTATACTTTCATGTGATTAAATCTGTATAATATAGTCTTCATTGCAAACTTGCATTGTAAAAGCTCAGAGGGTTTAGTGCTGAACAAATTAATTGCATCTCTGCCCCCAATCCTGCTGAATACACACCTGAATCTTTTCTAATGAGGTTGCAGTTTCTAAATCCTGCAGAGAGCTATCAGCAGTTTTTAGGAGCACAAGCCTTTTGAATTAAAAAACAAGAAAGATCAGATTTAGATCGATCTTCAATTTTCTGATCTTCATTATTTTACAAAATATATACAACAATGTCAGTATCCACAGAAATTGTCATTTTGTATTAATGAAATACTGATGTTTCTTTTAGGTAGGTTTAATGAAAGCCCAACACAAACAAGTTCTGAAAGTAAACTGAATCTATTGAAAAAAAAAATCATTAAAAACGAATTAGGGGAGACCAGGGATAGTTGTAACATTTTTGACATTTCTGTCTGTAAATTGGAGCTCTTTTAAAGGTAGTGGATTCAAAATGTAATGCAAAGTATTTACATGTCTCTGCTATTAAATAGTGCAGCTATTTTCTCTGCAGCACAGTTACCCATTGCATGGTATGGTCTCAAACACAAAGAGTGAAATGTTACAATTAACCCCATAGTCTGGGTTAGTTGTAACATATCCTGGGGTAAAATGTAACACAATGAAATAAGGGTACTAACAAAATATTAACATGTAATCTTTGTTTATTCAACACATGACTGTACTTAGAGCCATTTATGTAGCTGTGTGTGTGTGTGTGACAGAATGCAGAAATCTAACTTTTGAGCATATTCCAACCCCCCAAAAAAGACAAATTATGGAATTTTCTGCAAATGAATATTTCATTAATTTTGGTTGGTCTTCCTTGAGTTTGGCCTCATTGGCTCAGTGGGCATTATAACCTACAGCTCTTGCACCAATTTTAAACATAACAATGAAGCTGAAAAAATGTAGTTGTTCACCAGCATCGCAATTCCATTATTTTTTTCAGGGTTTACCTTGATGTGGTTTGCAAAGTGCTTCAGAAAGATGAGGAAATCTGTTTCTTGCACCCATCCTGACTTATTTCCACTACCAGTGCTTCCTACTGGTCCATCTCTGACACAGAGGTCTGCATAATGTATGTGTGGGAACACAAACAGTGGAGGAATTGTGTTGCCAATGGCATTAACCGCATATACAAATGTGACCAGTGAACCTCTCTCTGCTGATGTCGTTGCCCCAACTTGTTTAATATAAGTTAAAGTAATAGTGTGGTAAGTTGTAACATCTGCATTATTGTTACAACTAACCCAGACTGTTGCTGTTACAACTGACCCAGACTCCTATAGCCATGAACTAGCTTAC
Organism: Aulonocara sp. 'chitande type north' Nkhata Bay; assembly: GCF_057382095.1. Taxonomy (NCBI): domain Eukaryota; kingdom Metazoa; phylum Chordata; class Actinopteri; order Cichliformes; family Cichlidae; genus Aulonocara; species Aulonocara sp. 'chitande type north' Nkhata Bay. The sequence continues at coordinate 10,427,581 of NC_141358.1, forward strand.
ATTACAGCCAACGGCTAAAACATTAGCACTAAAGACCTACACAGAATATATCCCCATAGACATACAAATAACATAATTCAAGTTTGATGAGTTTAACTGCAAAGCAGATAATGCTATTAGAAATTGAAATAAAGTAGAAAAACTTACTTTTTGGCATACAAATTACTTTTTTTCGTGTTAAATTGTCTGTGTTTGACAAAATGTGCTGATTTTTCACATGTGATAGCAGAACTGAATTGGGCATGCACAGGATGAGTCACATCATTTGAAACTTAGCCCTGATTGGAGAAATTGGAAGTGTTACAACTGACCCACGTTACAACTATCCCCGGTCTCCCCTACTATGAAGACAGCACACATTTTAGAAAGTCTGTTTGAAACAACTTATAAAAAGGAGAATTATACATCTTGCATGGGACAATGCTTTAACAGCCTTGCTCTCTGGGATTCAGTGAAGTCCAGTTAATTGCAGCCTTTTTGCACATTGTTTTTGTATCAGTTACTCTCACTGTGTTCAGGGGATAGCCAATAATGCATAGTTTGACACACGATTAGCATTTGTGTGGAAACAATCTTTATAACTGATGTTGCTCTCAAGCATCTGTCTAGTTAACCCTGTGCTTCATGTTCATTGTAGGGTCGAGTTGTTCTAGTCACTGGTTCTTGATGGATAATTAAGCTCAAAAGGAAAAAGGCTGCATTATCCGTCGACTGGAGTCTTTCATTTCCTGCTCAGTCAACTGAGCCCTGCAAAAATCAATCACCATGAACAACTGAGCGAAATGAACTTGTCCAAAAGCGCCTGCTCACGCAAAACACCTGCAGGTGCACACAGATGCATGCACATAATACGCCCATATTAGGAGAAATACTTATTTGACCCCCTGCTGAATTTGTATATTTATTCACTTACAAAGAAATAAAGTCTCTAATTTTCATTGTGGTTTAATTTTAATGTAGAGAGACAGGATATCAAACAAAAACCAAGAATCAACAATGGATTAATCAATTACAGATACTCCTGAAAAGCAGACCCTCTTGTTAAAAGGGAGTTTTCCTTCCCACTGTCACCAAAGTCCTTCCTCAAGGGGGTTGTTTAATTGTTTGGTTTTCTCTGTATTATTGTAGGGTCTTTATCTTATACATAGTATATAAAGTACCTAGAGGAAACTGTTGTTGTGATTTGGCATTATATAAATCAAATTGAATTAAACTTAATTGAAGTAACTTAAATTTATCATGTCCACAGTGTCACTTTGTCCTATTCCAACATCTCCACCACTGAGAGCAAGATAAAAGAGTTGTCAAAGGACATTCAGGACAAGACTGTAGACCTGCACAGTGCTGGCATGGGCTACAAGATCATCAGCATGAACCTTTGTAATAAGGTGACCATCAATCACCCATGGCCAGGAGCTCCATGAAAATCATGGGATAATGATCATCATGAGAAAGGTGGTGGATATTCCAAAAAATACATGGGAGAAGCTTGTTACACAGGGGACCAAAGTCACAAAGAACATCATTTATAACACACAATGCAGTTTAGAGCAGCATTTCAGTGTAATATCTTTTATTGTATCTCAAATTATAGCATCATAATGATTACAGGACATCAGATTACTTGTTCTTATCACTTCATAATGCAGAGTTCATTATATAGAAATAAAAAACCTGAAGTTGTGCGCTATTTGAACACCTTGCCTGCCTGCAGCACTAAAGGACTCCGTGAGAGACGTCTGTCTCGCCCTAGCAGCACCTGTTCATGTCCACTCCTCCTCTTCAGTTCGCCTCAATATACGCTCGTCGATTCTCTGATATGATTTACTCTGAGGTGTTTGACAAATTTGTGGTGTTGCCACAACACCTCACTTTCTTGCCACATGTATTGCAAACCACGTCTCGACTGTTTGTGGATGTAAAATACGTCCGCACATGACTCCAATTACGCTCAGTCATTGTTGTGAGTGCGCACGCCAAGGGGCTGCGACACATTTATACAGCCATATTTCGCACATGACTATGAAAGGCGGAAGAGGAAGTAGTTCCTTCCAATGTAGACAATCCGAATGATATAGTTTCTTTCCACTGTGTTCTTGTTAATGATAAACTACAAATTTACCCTAAATTACTAAAATATCGATATTTTAATGTGAGAATCGATTCTAGAACATAAATGACTGGTATCGGAGGAATCGATATTTCAGTATCGATCCGCACTATCCCACATAGGACAAACTACCCGATCATCAATGCCACAGACCTCACTTATATTCAGTATGGTCTCTGGGACTGGTTTTTGAATTAGAAATCTTTAGTTAATATATTTGTATATTAGATTTTTTTCTATTGTTCTACTACTTAAAGTTTTTAATTCCTGTTTCCCTTATGATTCTAATACTCAGGCTGACTTTTGTAATGTTGTTTAGTCTCCGGTTTTGTTAATTGTCTATTATTCTTATTCTTACTATTACTATTATTAATAGTAGTAATTGTAGCAGTAAAAGTCTCTCTGTGTTTCTGTTTTCTTCTTTATTGTTTTGTTTACTTCTTGGTTCCTTTGGGTTTCCTTTTCTCATACATCTTGAGAAGTATTAGTAATCAGGCCTATACCAGTCGTCTTTGTTTTTTATGTCCTGTACCAGTTTTTTGTGTCTGTTGTCTCTTTATTGTAATGATTGTGTTAAACGGTGTCTCATTACCCCAGCTCTGTCCAATGGTTCTATGCTTGATTTTCTTCTATGTCAAATGTCATGCTATCATAACTCGAGAGTTCTGCAGGACACGATGCGGACTCAGGATGATAAGTTCAGTGCGGTTATTTACAGTGGCTGTTCAACAGTAATGCAAAGGCAAGCAATAGTAGTCAGAGGATTTCTTGGCTCCCACAGGTAAACCCACAGAGTTGATTCCTACAGGAAAATATTCTCTCTGTCTCTCAGTAAGTCGCGTCAGATGGAGAAGCAGGAGTCCTGTGCAGACGAGAAAAAAAAACAGGTAAGAAACAGGAGCAAAATACCACAAAGCATCTAGTAAGAAGCGCCAGCAACACAGACTGTTTCCAGCTTAACAATTCAGCATTAGCTGACGGGCTTCCTTCTCCTTAAGTAGTTAGCAACAGCTGATCACAGAATTGTCAACCGGTGAGTTAATTATCACAGGTATGCTGTAGCGGGAAGCAAAGAAGGAGGAACAGCTGTAACAGAAGGTGTGATTAGCACGAACACAGAAAGACACAGGGGAGGAGAGGAGGACTGGAGGATCAGGAAACATGCAGACTGCTGCTGTACTCTGTATTGTTTGACCCCCTTTGAAAGGGCTAAATAACGACAACCTGCTTGTGTCAAAATTTCCACAACACTCATGAACTCATATTTTATTCACAAATGTTTAAACCTTAAAATATTTAATGAAAAAAACATTGTAATGGAAAAGTTATGGATGTCAGATAATCCCTTCATACGTTAGATTTTTCACCCTCACATATCCTTCCTGTTATCTTATAGTCCCCCCCCACCCCCCCTCCCTCAGTGTGATCTTTTCCACACTGCTCTTTCACACCTGTACACCTCAGCAAGAGGGAGTTAATTCAGATTAATGTGGTGGCAGACAAGGGCATCGCTGACTAAGCTTGCATCTGTGATCATGAACGCTGCATATAAAATCAGCAGGTGTGACAATACCTGCCTTGTTACATCTTCTTCCATATACAAAGCCAACTCTGAAAATCTTGGATTTGACACTTTATTCATCATGCCTTCTAACGCCCATCACATTATTCACACAGGGCACGATTAATTTACTACAGTCTTGAACGCATTTATGCCCCAACCTGCAATAACTCTATTTAATAAAAATATGAAAATGGTTCATAATAAATTGAGACTTTGCTTAGCTTAGTTTTACTTAGTTATCCTGCTAAAATCAGCCATCAGAAGATGGGTACATGGTGGTCAGCAACAATATTCAGGTAGTCTATGGTGTTTAAACAATGCTCACGTGGGACAAAGGGAACTGAAGTGTGCCAAGAAAATATTATCCACACCATTACACCACCACCAGTCTGAACTGGTGATACAAAGAAGTATAGAATGTATGTTTTCATGTTATTTGCACCAAATTCCGACCCTACGATTATAGCAGATATTTCAGAAATTGAGTCATCACTCCAAGCTTGTCCCATTGTCCCATCAAGTTACAGTTACCCTCACATCAGCTTGAAGCAATCTTGCCATTCTCCCCCAACCTCTGGCACCAACAAGGCACTTTCACTCAGAGTACTACCCTCACTGGAGATTTTCTCTTTTTTGGCCCATTCTCTGTAGATGAATGTGTGGGGAAAATCCCAGTAGATCAGCAGTTACTGAAATACTCAAATCAGCCTGTCATGCAACTACCATGTCATGTTCAGAGTCACTTAAATCCCTGTTCTTCTCCATTCTGATGCTCTGTTTGGTGTCTTTACTGAGATGGTGTGTAATAATAATAAAAAGCTGGAAAAGCCATATTATATTTAATGAGATGCAGATGGCAGTTATTAGGCTGTATCTCTGTCAGCCACTTCTCCTTTTTGGACAAAAAGTGGACCTAGTCGCAGACACTGGCGTCAGGCTTGATACACTAACACAACAGATATTTAAATGAAGTTACTGGTAACAGAAATCCCATGTGAAACTGTCAGGATAGGATCAAGAAGCACTGATACAAAAAAAACTAAAGGGCTACAAAGAACACTGGGGAAATGCATATATAATACAACAAAGACAGAAAGGCGAGATATGCAAATTAAAGAAAATGAATCATTGGTGATGTTGGGGGGCAAAGGCAGGAAGTGAAAACCACAATTAGATACACAGGGACGCCAACATCCATTGAAAAATAGGAAAAAAACAAAAATAAACTCATAAATATCATAAATAACTCATAAATAAATGATTGAAACAAACAAGAAACACAAAGGTGCTCACAGGGAGCTGCAGGTGGTGGGGCTGAAGTTGTGTAAGCTATTGAACGCTGCTTGTTCAGAATGGGATGTGCCAAACATACATAACAACTGCACATGGCAGAATTAGATGTTCTTTTTTCCAGAGAAATATCACAAAGGGTACCTTCACAATATTACTCATAGATAATAGACCGCGTAGGTGTGTCCTCGACTTAACTGTGACTCTCTTGTCAGCCTTTTCTTCCTTCTGCAGGATTCAAGATTATTATGGGATTGGTGGAGCATTCTGTCACGAAAAAGGGGAACTTCTCCTCGGGGAGAGAAGACCTATTTGGCGGGGAGGTTTTCAAGCACTTAGATGCACGACTTTAGTCTCTATTACAGCTTCCTATGTTTGTTTTCTAAGGTGTATTCTAACCTTTATCAGATTCACTACTCGCCCAATACTAACCCTTACCCAAAATATTAAAACATTCGTTCGCTTTACAATGTAATGACTCACATTGTGGTGCTACCTTTTAGTCTCAATAAAACTTTAGGTCCCCACAACATTGAGTCTTACCTGTGTCTCACATACGGAGCAGCAGCAGGACAAATAACACAGGGGTGAAGAGCTTTTTAGATAACAATCTGTGTGGTGAAATTAGGAGCTCTATTACATATATATATATATATATATATATATATATATATATATATATATATATATATATATATATATATATATATATATATATATATATATATATATGTGTGTGTGTGTGTGTGTGTGATATCTGATATCTTTCTCCGTTGCTTTGGATTTTACTGTTGGCATTTGATTGATTGATTAATTAAGCGGGTGTCTTTGGAGAAGTGACGGTTTTAATAATTGTCTCTAGATTCTATTGCTCCCCCTCCCCCTCTGTGCCCACTTTCTTTCTATATCTATATGTGGTTAAGTACATGTGCACAAACACGTGTGCACATGGGGGAATCTGCCCCTTCCTTGTTCCTTGTGCACTTCCCTCTCTCTTCACAGGAGAGTGACACGCAGCAGTCAGACAAAGATGGACCGATCAATAAACGTCTGAGAGCTGAAGAAGGTAATCCATACAAGTGAACTGAGCTCTCGCATTTAACTCCCACTGTGTCCTTCCCTGCAAACACGACTACTGAGCAACAACATCACCAAACCACAAAAGATCCCCTGATTCCTACTTCTAACAAACGGGATGCTTTTGTAGATACTAATACAGAAATTCAGCTGAAAACAAAAAGCTCTTCACGGTTATGTTTGAATGTGTGTGAGTGTGTGCGTCTGCTGAAGCACTGGGGTTTGCACCTTGTATAATAAGCTGTTGCCCAAGGATATGATTATGTGGCGTTGCTTTGATAAGAAAAAAAACCCCACAAGAGCCCTCCCTCGCTTCCTATCACATTGACTTTGTGGTTACCCATTTTCCCTTTTGGAGACTTCAACTCGCTGCAGCCCAACAGCTCATTATCAGTTGGATAACATTCATCTCAGTGGCAAATACTATACTTGGAAGGCAGCTTTTTGTGTGCATGTGAATTCATTTGCGCCATCTGAAGCCTTTCGAACCTGCGATTAGGCCTTTATTCTTAACGGTTTTTGTGAGAGAGAAAAAAGATAATCCTTTATGCTGAAATATTCACTTTGGCTTTTTATCTGGTGCTTTCAGCACCTCTCGTTTAAAAACGTGCTTTACATTCTCAACTTGTGCTGCTGCAAAGACATTTTTATTGCTGCTCTCTTCAAACACTCGCTGCGCTGCACGCCAGTCGATGAGTAGTGGGGGTGTTAGATCACATGCTCCCTGCCATGTAGGACAACACAGATATTGCTTACTTTGTCACTCACGCATGCACACACGGAAAATTCTAAAAAGGGGAAATGACTCTGATATATTTGTAGTTCGCGTCCAGGTGCTTCTGCTATCTTGTCATGCTCGCCAGAAAGCAGGTGCCACCTGTGTGGAAATGAAACTGTCAGAAAATAGATATCGGCCAGCTAGATGTTAATACAAGGTGTCCTGTTTACCTGCAACACTCTGTATGTGACGCTAATCAAGAATTAACTTGTCTGCCTTCGCCACAGAGGCACCTCCTATCTTGCCAAATTACATCAGCTTGCTGCTCATAATAGAAATAAAGTCTGATGCATACTTTCTTTTCTTTATTATTTTTCGCCTGATGAAAAGATGATCATTAGCAGCAGTTTCAGGAAATTAGATGTATTTTTCCATCACAGCTTGCTATGAAAGCAAATTGGAAACCATGTTATTGACATGAACGCTGACCAAAAACAGTTCACAAATAGACAGTTATTAGCAGGTTGATGTTTTAAAGTATTGCTTGCAATATTTTCTGTTTCTAGCTCCCACATCTACTTAAACATCACTGAAACAATGAGGCAAGATGCTAAAGGCCAAAGCCTTTCAAGACAAATGCTGATGTTGACACAAAAATATCCCTGTCTGTGTTTTTCTCCACAAAGCTTATTGTTCTTTTATGTTCTTGAAATCAAATGCAGTCCTGTGGGTCCTGTGGGGCTCCCTGCACACATCATCTCACATTAATTTTTCTTGTGTAACTGAATGCCAGATGGTATATTGCAGAGAGTCTGTTGACTTCTACAATAAAAATGATCAATCAAAAAATAAATCTGCTGCTAAACCTTCATAAATAATTCAGCTTTTCACCCATTTAGTCCTGTGGGCATGTTTGGTGTAAAATTTTGTGCATATATGAGGCTCTGCTTTGGCAGCGAAACTGTTAAAAAAACAAAAACAAACAATGATTCTGAATTTGGCAAGAAATCTGAACTCTTGCTTAAAAAAGTGATGCTGAAGTTTTACAACAGGTTCTTTCTCCCTCGTTTTAAGTTATGTAACAGTGAACAGAGAACATGTTTGACTTCTAGTATATGATTCCCTCATATGCGTTCCTAATTGATGCGCAATTTAGAGGAGACGGGAAGGGGACCTTGACTCACTGACCTGTATTTGCATCTTCAGTGCCTGTGTGCCAGCATCACGTTAAAAGGATCACAATAACTGCAGCTTGTGTTGCTGGGCAACTAACCATCGTCCAAATTGCAGACATACATACCAGGAATAGCAAATTGTGGTGGAAGAACTCTCCACAAAGCATCTGTTGTACGCTTTTCAGAAGGTATTTCCTCACTTTAACACATGGAAGTCGAAGAAGAATGGCATGGCGCTGACATTTTTAAAAAAAAAAATCAAGCTTTCAGTTGAACTGCCGTAACACGAAAGGTTTCATATTGAAAAGGGTGCTTAGGAAGGGCAACATTTTTATTCAGTAAATGGAAATTAACTTGTTAGTAATGACCATCTGTTCAGAGCATCAACGTGCTCCAGAAATAATATGTCTTTCATGTTTGTACTAAAGTATCTTCCTATTCCAGCAACTTTCTCTAACTTCTGCAGTTCAGAGAACGATATAAAAATAACTGCACAAGCACCGTTTGCCACAGTAGACAGCTTGCTTACACAATCCCTTCACGCTACTGAGGGTTATTCATTCTTTTCAAGTGTGCATAGAGCTGTCAAGGAGCCGCTAACCAGATCCAGCAGCAGGTTTTTCACAGCCAGATGAACCTGGTACCTCAAATGCCGTTTGCTGAGGTGCTGGAGAAGAACTTTTCCACCCGTGAGACCCGAATGCTGGAACTAATGACGCCGGCTCTCCAGTTGCCAAGAAGATATTTTCCAGTGAAGAGTTTTGAACTATAATTTCAAGCACTTCTTTTCAGAGACACTGATAGCTTCACAAGTTGCATTAGCTGAACCAGGGCACAATGTTGAGGCTGAACAACAATGAAGTGCAATACTGCAAAGGAGCAACAAGGCTCCTGGCTCTCTGGTTTATTAGGTTATTATTTTAATTTTCAATCACTTGCTGTCGGCTATCCAGAGTCCACAATAGGCGACAGCAAAATTGATCATAAAAGCCACTTAAATGGCAATCATTTGCAATATTTTTGTGCATAATATCCCATTAATGCTGTATTGGATATGCAATAAGATTGGATATTATGCTGTTAAAATTAGGTAGGTTTTTAAATTAGGCAAGGCAAGGCAAGGCAAGTTTATTTGTATAGCACAATTCAACAACAAGGTGATTCAAAGTGCTTTACAGAGACATTAGAAACAACAAATAAAAAGCATGATTTAAAATTGATTAAAACAAGCAAATAAACTAACTAACTAATTACATTCAAGATTTGCCTCAACTCCACACAACTCATCTCATGTAGAGTTCAGACTCCATTCCAATATTACATGTGATTTCATAGTCTAGGTGCTGGACATCATATATTCTCCTATGATGGGCATGCATTTTGAATTTTTTGACCTGGAATACTCTGAACTTTCCACTGTAAAATTCATCAAATTTATCAATAATCCAGCCATGTATTGAACATTCACCTTACAAATATCTGTGTGCCACAAAAATACCCCAAATTAAGGCAGAGGAAGGAGAACCTCCTACCTTTCTCAATGCTGCAATTTGTCAGGCGCTAAGAAGAGAAGTGATTTGGGTAATTTGGTGGTATGCAGCAGCCTGTAATTACCTAAACTGTGTGAAACAGATGAGATAAGAAACAGTTTTCCAGAACCCTAATGGAAAAAGTGGATTTTTAACAGAAAATTAAATGTTTATATTTTGGATTATATCACTCAGGGCTGTCACTGTCTGGGACTGCAACACATACTGGGCAAAAACATCTTAAAAACAAAATGCTGAGGCAGCACTAAAACATGCAGCACTTTGCTTTCTTTGTTACATAACCTCTCCCCATGCATGCCCTGTTCTCACAACCGCCTCTGCAGTGTGAAAGAAACCCTTTGGCACTAGCAGAAAATTTAAAAAAAAAGAACAAAACTGTGATATTAAGAAATGTCTGTAAACACACATCAATATTTTATTTGGATCTATCAAAACCAAAACACATAAAATGCATGGGAACGGCGACTCAGCCTGAGAAGATTTTTTTCTTTGTTACCACGAATAACCCTTGAATTTGGAGAGATTTAATTATCCGTCTTGTCTGGATGGAATATAATCCTTGATTTAATTCAAGAATACAATTTTCTTTATCACTGTCTCAAGCCTGTAAGCAATGGTGCAGGTTTGAGGCTTTCAGAAAACGACATCTCATAAAATTCTGAAAATGGAAAATGAGCATGAACTTAACTCACTAAAAGCAAGAATTATGTGAATCCCTGCTGTCCTCTTTGTGACCTTTGATCTGCTGTACTTACAAATAAGAAGAATGCAGAATAAGTGGAGAAACACAGTGAATGCAGATGCTTCCACACAGGGCAAGGAGTTTGCATGTTCCTGTGGAGGTTTTCTCCAGGTACTCTGGCTTCCTCTCACAGTTAGGTCAGTTTTGTGAAACTATATTTTGCATGTGTGTGAATGTGAGCGTGATTGGTTGTTTAGCTCTCCGTGTTTGCTTTGTGATAGACTAGCAATTTGTCCACAGCTCTGATAGGCTCCAGATATCCTGAATTGGATAAGTGACATTGTTGGATGAATGAATGAAGCCTGCTTTACAAATATCTCACCAGGCTCTTGAGTCAGCTAATTCTTCAGGACACATTGCCCTGATGTCTTTGTAATAACAATGAGGTATATCTGTCCGTGTCCATGTTTTTGGAAAGACGGGAATGCACTGCTTCTGTCGTGGTTTTAGATGAGGGTTTTGAATTCCTGGGAAATTTGGGTTTTTCTGGTTTTGTATTTTTTGGATCCTATATTCTGTATTATTTAGTCATCTGGTCATAATGTTATATTTACATTCCTGGGCTTATGATGATTCTGTTTTCTGTGCTGTTTGTTACTTGATAGGTGATGATTATTCCCCTTTTGGTCTTCCTAGTCTGTCTTTCCACTCTTTTTTCTTTGTTTCTTATCTTCTGTGTTTGTCTCAAGTTTGTATATTTTAGTCCTGGTTTCACTGTTAGTGATTTCCTCATTATTATGATAGCCTCTTGTCCTTTGTTTTGGTTTCCCCTGTTAGATTCTGTTCAGCTGTGTTCACCAGATGTCTCCAATCTCCTCATCTCCTAGTTCCTCCTAGTTTCTTCCTAGTTATTTGTTCCTTTGTTCTTTGCACCTAGTTTCATTCTTTGTCTGAATTTGTGTAAAATTGAGTAGTAACAACAATAAAACTGCCTCTTTTAGGTAATCCCTTGTCTCTAAGTCCTGTAATTTGGCCCTACTCTGCCTCCCACACAGTTAAACCTTGACAGCTTCCTCGTGTTTGATGCTTAATGCACATGCCACTATATATGGTGTCATGATCAGTGATCGACAGTTTCCATCTTTGAAGACAAGAGCCAATACACTTTTTATTCTATATTGTGCACTTCCCTGCTGAAATGCCCAAGCTGGCAGCATTGTGTGTGTTTGCCCATGTGTGAAAGAGTAAACTACAAGACACCTTAGTTTCATCAGAAACTTTTAAAACACAAAGTGGTGCTACTAGTATTTTTTGAAGGGCTGCTATTAAATGGGGACAATGTGGAAATAACAAATCATGTCCATTTTGAAAACAACTATACTAATAACTTTGTACTGACTTTATCTAATGACTTTATGAAAGTGGATCTGAATCAAACTGCATACATTTTTAATAAGCCCTTTTTACATTGCTTTAACCAATGCTTTTTTTCTGTATTTCTAATAGCTTCTTCAAGTATTTCAGTAAAGCAAGTCATTGTTTTCATTAAAGTACTAGCAGTCAGCAGATTGTGTGAGATCAGGTAAAGTCTATAGCTATAAAAAATAGAGGGTTTAAAAGAAGACACTGAACAGGTGGAAACGTCTTTCTTTTTACCCGTTTGTCTAATATCAAAGCAGAAGGACTCTAAAGCACGACCCAAGAGACCAGTGACTAGTTTAAAAAGACTTCATTTGAAAGGACCTCAGGAATCTGGACTCAGAGGCTGACAGATTGAAGTCAGGCAAGGCTTTTTCTGGGACTGGGCAGCTATTCTCCAGGGAGGCCGCTTAAATCTTTTCCTTAGGCTGAAGGTGGAGGAGAACTGCCAGGATAAATTCAGAGGACGAAAAGGTGGGAAGTGGGTAGGCAGGTAACTACAGGTAAAAATGATGAATGGCTTACTGAGACCAGCTTGAGAAGATCACAGGCGATTTAGCTGAAAGTAAATCGATTCCTCTGAGGGATCCATCTAAGCACAAGCAGGGACATAAACTAGGAGAGGCCCAAGAGAGTTTTGTCAGGAACAGGTAAGATTTCAGAAACAGGCATACACCTTGTGAGGCCAATTTACCACCATAGAGGCAACAATAATCTGGCAAAAGATGATAAATTAGCATGGCCTTAAATCCATTGAACTAAGGAGTAATGAGAAGAGTAAGAATTTGTGTGCCAGCTGGGTCAGAGGGGCCGGCACCGCCCTGCCCAGAGATGGAGCTGAGAACCAGAAAACCTGCTCCGAACACTAAATGAGAGAAAAGGGGAATCTAGAGGAAGAGTGAAAGAGAAAGAAGAGTGGGGCTTGCCAGGACCATGACACCTTTTTGGTTATTTAATTTAAATCTTGTTCTGATATATTGTCTGGCAGATGGATCTTATCACTTTAATGTGAGCACAGGGCTCCTGTAGTTGAGTGCCTGGATGATCTCATTGTTTTTGGTGTATGACTATTAAATATTGCCTTTCAAATTAGTAGATGATGCGGTAATGAATAGCGAGTCATTTGTAGGATCTCCAGCTTAATGGCAGAATTAGTCTCATGACGCTGAATGAGAATACCCAAGAAAAACTGTATAACAGTCCTAACAGATGCAGCAGAGGGACACTTTAGATTCCCCAAACACATTCGCACACACAAGCACACATTCCTCCTGTCATTGTCATTATGCAAATGCAAATGTGAAAGAAAGCATGGCAGTGCGATTAGCACACAAAGTAGGCTGAGTGAGCTATAAGTTAAAAACCCAGAGTGGGAGGATAGAGTTATGTAGTGACATGCAGTCTGAGGGATTATGGCAATTCATTACACACTGTCAGTCACAAGAGCAGAGCACAGCAGCAGCAGAACCTTGTTTTTATGCATCTGTAGTTTGTTGCACGCATCCATTATTGGCCCCTCACTGTATTTCATCCATCTACTTTTCTTGTTCCCTTCATCTGAGCAGGAGGGTGACTTTTACTCTGCTACGATGACCATGCATGTGTTGTTGCCATGGTTACCAGGTCGCAGAGGGCAAAATGTAATCTGTGGCTGCATGCTGCATTCATGAACACATGGCACATGTTCTTCGGTGTAATGTTTGGCAGCCTCTGACTTGATCAGGTTTGCCTGGCGTGTATTTACTTAGCTGTTTGCCGTTGTTGGCTCCTTATTCATAGCAAATCAATTTCCTCATGTTAGATTAAAAATTCGAAAGACCGAACAGAACCAGTGTGAATGAGTGGCCTGTCATGTTGCCTTTGGAGACTTTGAAATTACAGGGTGCAAGAGAGAAAAAGTATGTGCAGCTCTTTAAGTTCAGAATTTCTCGTTTGAGTGGCAGACTTCTCAAAATGGTGCATTGAATACAAGGTAGTTGCGCAATATTGCTTATGTTTGTGTCTCACTATGCCTTTCACATATTTTCTACTTAGTTGTGGAGCTAAAGTTTGAGATTTGTGTGTGTGTGTGTGTGTGTGTGGGGGGGGGGGGGATGCAAAGCACGAGTCTTGAATCTGCTTGTTTTTAGAGGAATTTTATAAATTTATTTTTGTTAACTTGATGAACCACTTAACTCTGACCTATGAATCATTCAAGAATAAAGTGATATATCTACACATAACGTCAATTTAGCAAAAAAAAAAATCGGCAATTGTATATATAGGCACGTTCCCATTTCTTTGGCTGAATGTGAATGTGTGAAAAATGCCAAACATAAAACAGTTTGACAGACATGAAAAAATATTTTTGATCCATCACTTCTAATGGTTTGGGGCTGGATTTCAGACAGTAGTGTTGGGGATCTTTCAAAGCACAGAAAGGGAAAGCGCCGTCAGATATTGATCCACCATGCAATGCCATCTGGACATTGGCAATGGCTTCATTATTTAGCATTACAATGATCCCAAACACATTGGCAATACAGCAAAGGCATACCTGGATAAAAAAAACCTCAACAGATTATTATCAGTTATTGGGAATTGGCCTCCCCAGAGCCTGGAACTCAACATTATTGAAGCAGTGTGGGATCATCTTAACAGAGAGCTAGACGAAGGCGGTCGCACTTTTCTCCTCTCCTCCTCCTCCTCTCCCTTAGCTTCCCTGCTTAGCCTCTTATGTCCTTGTCTAGTCTCGTGTTTTTTGTATTACTTTTCCCTGGAACATTCTCTCACAGTCTGTTCTCTTTTTTTTTTTTTTTTTTTTTAAATGACATCAGAAACAGCAGTATGCGACATTACGTGATGGCAGAGCTTCAGTTCATCCTTTGTCATTTTTTTTTTTTTTTTTTTTTTAATAAATAGGACAGGGGGAATGAATGAGAGAAAGAGGGGGAGAGAAAGAAAGAAAACCAAAGGGGAGAAGAGACGGTGAGAAGGGGGGGGAAGAGAGAGAGAAAAAAAAAAAGAACTCCTGGGTCACCTGTATGGAGAAAAAAAAACAAACAAACAAAAAAAACAAACAGAGGAGACAGCAAACAACAAAGAGTAACATAATAATAGAGAAAACAAAGCACCATCACAATAAACTAGCTAGTCATAGATATCAATATTTACTAAATAATAAACGATATTGTGCAGCACGCAAGATAGACAGCGCACAGTGTGCTTTGAGGCAGCAGCCAAGAAAGCTTTAGTCCGCGTCTGTGAATACCCATGTGTACATACCTGTGTGGATCAGCATGCTTGCATTCCAAAGGTTTCTCCATGTAATGATCTGCTAGGGAGTGTGGGGGGGCCACAGCCCCGTCCTCCAGGGTGTGAAGCGGGTATGGAGGAGATCAAAACTCCAGACATCCAGAGGCCCCCAGAACACAAGAGACCATGGAAGACCAACAGAGGGGCAGCCGCGCCACTGTTCCAGTAAGAGCTGAGGAGAGTCCCAGATGAGGGCTCGCCCAGCAGCCGCGGAGCAGAAGTCAGGGGGAGTTGCAGTGACGCGCCCGTGAGCTCCGCCGGCCCCCAGCTGTGCCTGAGTGACCGAGCCCCAGGCCGAGAGGCCGGGGGCACCCCACCTCCAAAGGGGCCCGAGCGAGCCCCAGGCCCCAGGCCCCGACAAGCGGCCGCCAAGGAGTGAGCCGGTGTGTACCCGGACGCCCACCCCCAGACACAAAGAACCACCAACACACCGACACCTGAGGGAGTCCGCCATCTTTCAAAGCACAGAAAGGGAAAGCGCCGTCAGATATTGATCCACCATGCAATGCCATCTGGACATTGGCAATGGCTTCATTATTTAGCATTACAATGATCCCAAACACATTGGCAATACAGCAAAGGCATACCTGGATAAAAAAAACCTCAACAGATTATTATCAGTTATTGGGAATTGGCCTCCCCAGAGCCTGGAACTCAACATTATTGAAGCAGTGTGGGATCATCTTAACAGAGAGCTAGACGAAGGCGGTCGCACTTTTCTCCTCTCCTCCTCCTCCTCTCCCTTAGCTTCCCTGCTTAGCCTCTTATGTCCTTGTCTAGTCTCGTGTTTTTTGTATTACTTTTCCCTGGAACATTCTCTCACAGTCTGTTCTCTAAAACCTAAAAGAGGAATTATGGATTGGATCAACTGGTCCCTAAATGCAATTGACACCCCTTTCTCAACAAGAAGTTTGGGCTTGGGTGAGCCTGAGTGCTGAAGATATCTACCTATTCGGAAACATGGTAACAGGGTTCTGGCGGATCGGAGCTGGCTTGGCCCTGACTTATTGAAGAATTAAGAAAGCGGAACCGGCTGTTCAAACCCCCACAAGGCTGCCTGCTGGGATTGGAACGATGGGAGAGGCGTGAGTTTCTCAAAATGGGCTCATTGAGTGCAGCACGAATAAGATCTTGGAGAGGCTACGGCTGCTGTGAATACTCAGAATAAGATCTCTGACTGCAGACTGGATACATCTCGGAAGGGCTAGCTCGGAATAACATCTCTGGGCGCAAATTGGATGACATTTCGGGGAGGCACACTGCCGTGAGTTCTCAGAATTGGCTCCTTGAGCACAAGAAATGACAGCATCACAGAATGCAAGTATGGCGAAGCTCGTGGCTCTCCAACGGGAGATTGAGAGACCAGTGTTGGACTGTAGAACTGCTTTGAAATTCATAGCTGTTCGCACTAAAGTAAAAACCACCATCACTTCATGCGGATACCCCTTTGGCGCCAGCTGCGGTCTCAAGGCTGGAGCTGAACAACAACACCCTGGTAACGACTGTGTTTAGTCTGTTCCTTCCCATTCCATGCAAGGCCACCTGGGTTGGCTGGAAGACTGTTTACTTAGGCTAGCAGGGCGAAGGACACTGTCTCAGCTGAACTCTGGACACGCACACACATACATATACACTGATATGCACACACTCATCCCCCCTCCCTTTCCAAACGCCTTCGACGCTTATTCCCTTCTGATGCTGACGGTGGATCAAGGAGACCAGCGCACGCAGGCTCGGATGTACTGTCTAATTCAGCTGTCTCTCACCCTTTACCCACCCCTGTTGCTTGTCATGTGTTTCTTTGGTGTATTAAGAGTTTTTTTATGTGCTATGTGCAGAGGTGTTTTTTTCTGTTCTCAAACTGATCTCCCTGTTGGAGCTCAGTCTGGGGGGAGTTATTTTTTTCTCCTTATCTTTCCTCATGTGGTGTATTTTCCATTGTTATACCTCTCTGACCTGTCTTCCCCATGTGATGTTTTGTGTAATGTATGTATGGTCAGAGGGTAAGATGGCGCCGCCATTGCGTGCAATAGGTCGGCAGCCTTATGAAATTTCCCCTTGTGGGACTAATAAAGGTATATCAATTCAATTCAATTCAATTCAAAAGGCAGCCAACATCCAAAGAAGAGCTTTAAATGTACTTCAAGAAGCCTAGAGACTCTTTTACTCCAAGAAATGACAAGAAAGGGTAATCAGAGGGTAATCTGCAGCATCAGACACACACAGGTTCCAGTGTGCCTCATGAATAAAATCCAGAGCGGCAGACCTCCTTTCTCCATGAACTATTGTGTTGCAGTGTTTTGATTAGATCCTTTTCTTTTTCTTTTCCTTGGAACAATAATGAATAAACAATGAGCCAGATACATGTATCTGTTGTTTGTTATTAGCAGCATACACATATCAGGTCCTGACAGCTTTGTATTACACAACTTAACTACATTTGTTTCATTCACAACCAAACTCAACCAGCTTTTCACCTTCAACTACTGGACAAAATCCTGTTTATGTAGCCACAAAAATGTTCAGGGACATTTCTGATCTTTTACTACACTTCTTCCAACAACTACCTGTCCAAAAATAGTGGCATATCTAGTCAAACTTGTCTCTATGCACATCTATGTCCATAGAGCCAGGCGATTTGTAAAAACAAAAGAAATAAATGTTGTCACTGTATTGCGTAGACACTGTGGAGCCACTCTTGGAGAGGCACGAAGGTAATGGGTAATAAATTGGTGATATTGTGAAATGATATTGTCTCTGTTATCGTTTTACCCATGCCTGTCAGCAAGAAACACAATTCTGTGTAATATAATATATTGTATAATGAAATCACAGTAATAGTAATGGATCCCCAAACAACAAATGTCATGACAAACACATGTTACTATGCAATGAGGAAACTGATATCGGGTGCAGATTTACTGTAGAGCATCAGTAAGTGAAGCTGTTATTATTAAATGATGTGAAAACCTCATACCTCCAATTTGATTATGTTTTATTTTTGTTTTTAGGTGGGGTTGACTGGATGTTGTGGAGAACAATAAAATCAGATTCAGCGTTTTATTGATTTTACGTTGGCCACAAAAGCTGTGCTCATGTGTGGGACGCACATGCATGACAGACCATGACCTTGTTTACTATCAGGGCACCTGAGTGAAGAGGGCTGGATAGTGTGAACTCATATGTATTCAATGCATGTGTAGTGTGGGATGAAGTGTATTTTGACCCCAAACTTATTTATTCCCTTTTAACTACAATATTTTGTTTTCTG
This sequence comes from Aulonocara sp. 'chitande type north' Nkhata Bay, assembly GCF_057382095.1. Taxonomy (NCBI): domain Eukaryota; kingdom Metazoa; phylum Chordata; class Actinopteri; order Cichliformes; family Cichlidae; genus Aulonocara; species Aulonocara sp. 'chitande type north' Nkhata Bay. Next base: position 10,445,731 of record NC_141358.1, read on the forward strand.
TATTTACAAAAGTGTCAGAATATCTCCTGTACTTTGTGCCGTATACCCCCATGCAGCAACCCCTTAATGCACTTTGGTTAGTGTAATATCTTTTAGGTCTCCAAGTCCTTAGTATAAGTGATACAAGTTTTTTTCACCTACAATGACATTAGCACAATATTCATTTCTTTGTCTGCAGAGAAATCATTGCTGCTAATGCAGCTGCTGCAATTCAGTGTGAAAAACACTGCCATTTGATAAAGCACATTCATACTGTGAATGTGTGATTAAACATTTTTATTCACAATACATAATTATTTGACACTTGATTACATAAAACTCTCCAAATGTGAGTCATGACAATGTCCTGCTATGCCCCAAGAACATAAGAAAAAGTGGACAAGACACACCAAGTGCCGCTAACTGATTTCATTTCAATGCTCTAACAATCATAAAACAAAGCCAATTGCTTTTTTTTCCTTCTTTTTTTTACCCATTATCGGTCCAGTCCTTGTACCTGACCATTTTCAGAGAAATGTTTCTTTTGCTTACTAAGACAGTTAACACTGACCTATGAATAATTCAAGAATTTTACCTATTTCAGGGGATGAACCGGTGTTAAGAAGACAACTTAGCAAAGAACCAATTTTAAATTGTATCTTTAGCCACTTTGTTAACAGCAGCTTGTCACAAAAATACATAATTTGTTTTCATTTCTTTGGTTTAATGTTTGAAAAATGAGTGGCAACGGGCCTCAGAGAGTGATTTATCCACATTTTTAATTCAAACCATGTTTGAAGGAGGTCAGGCGAGACATATAACAGTTTTCTGCAAAACATGGTGCAGGCTCTGTCATGGCTTGGGGCAGCCAGCAGTGTTGGAGAGCTTGTCACTATTGATGGAATTATGAACTCAGAAAAGTACTGTCAGATTTGGATCCACCACGCAATACCATCTATAAAAGTTCCTACTGGCAACAGCTTCATTTTTTAGCATGACAGAGATTCCAAAAACTCCATTATTGATATCACTTATCGATTCAATTCCTTATTGATTCTCTTATGGATTGTCATTGGTTTCTCATTGGCTCTGTTTTGAGAGTCACCACAATCTCTAAGCAGCAATAAAGAAATTACATTAATGCAAATTAATTGCATGCTGTGTGTCAAATGTTTCATGTTTGTTGAGGTATTTCCCCTCTTCTTTGAGATCAGTGTTGGAGTCATTACTCAAAAAAGTAATTATTACACATTTTAAACAGAACATGGACAATTTCACCTCAGTAAATCGCATGATAGGGTGGGGCTAGGTTTCACAATGGGTTCACCCGAAACCTTGGCTGCTTGTGACTACACCCGTTTCCACACTTTGCCTCGTGTGATTAGGTAGGACCAAAAGGGGTCCATGGCTCTCTTGGGGACACTCCCATAGGGCTTAAAATCTGGGACTCTGCACCAATTGCTCTTAGAACTGAAGAAGCTTCTCAAATGAGATGTGAAACGTCTTCAAGGAAACTTAAAGAAGTCCGGACGCTTTTGTTTCCAAGCTCCTTACACTATGATGACCTGGATGATTGAGAACCTTCACAGACATTACACTGAAAACTTTTCTTAAAAGGAATGCAGCATGTTAAAGAGAGGCTACAGCCTGACTGTTCATCTGTTTGTTACCTGATATTAAGGGTCTGGCTGCTGGGGTCGGCATTCGCTGAGCACTTGGGGATCTTGGCTAGCTTAGCGTTAGCATGCTGTCTGCACAAATGCTTGCAAAGAACTGAAGTTGTGTTAGCAGAATAATGTGGTTGTTTCTGTCCTGGAAGCAGTTTTCCCCTTTACCATTTATGTCACCCTTCTGTACAATAAAAATAAATGTCCATATCCTCACTCTACACTGTGTCACTATCAGCTGGTAGCCCAATTGCAAGAACCAATAAGCGGCATCAAAAGGCAGACAGACTAACAAAACAAAAGTCAGCCCACATTCAACAACAGCTTTAAACGTCCTAGAACTATTCCTAAAGACTACTTAAAGAAATGAATGAATGAATGAATGAATGAATGAATGAAAGGGGTCATGCAGAGGGTTGGTGTGACAGAGGAGAATACTAGTTACAGGGTGAGATGAAGGCATATTATCTGCTGTGGTGAGCTCTAAGAACTGCTGAAAGAAGAAGGAGGATCTAACAGCAATTATCTCACATTTTCTTAGTAAGACGCTTCACTGGCTGAGACCACATCCTCATTTATTTCTCACAGCATTTCTAGTAGATAATGGCATGAAAATGAGTTGAGTCTACGATTTAGAAAAGGTCTCTAAGTGGACTGGAGATGGCTTCCGGACAGGGCAGATCCCCATGTTTGCCCAAGGGAGGTTGGGGCATGAAAATGAGAACAAACTGCTTATAGTGCAGGGGGGTCATATATCAACAGAGAATGGAAAGGGGATGCATGAAGTGTGAGCCTGCTCCTGAAATTCGGATAAATGATCTCCATGTTATTTTATTCATTTTTGCCAATTACTAAATCAGCATCCACACTCTTGTTTTTATCAGCAATGCAGAAAAAAAGCTGCCAGAATAACAGAGTATAATTAAGTATAATAAGAGGAATTAACTATAATACAACAGCTGAATACAGAATCAAACCTGGCAAAACTAAGCTTCTTCTTTTTCACCCCGACAGCTTCTTTGGGGTGGGGGGGGGGGGGGGGGGGGGGGGTCATTACATCGGCTTAATATCAAATCTGCCAAGAACGTTGGTATATTTTTTGACCAGCATTTGAAATGCACATTTCACATCTCAAAGTTCATCCAATCTTGTTTCTTTCGTCTAAGAAACACTGCAAAAATCCAACCTCTAATTTGAATCTTGAGTATATACGCTTTAACTTTCTTCCATCTTCCATCAAAAAACTAGCTGACACTCATACATCACTCCTCTTCGTTCTTCTCTTCACTGCCCAATTAAATTCTTTATCCATTTAAAAATTTTAATAAAAACATAAAAAGCTCGATGGTCAGGCTCCTGCATATATAGCAGAGACCTTATTCCAGCAGTTAGCCTCTCTTAACTCTTAACTGTTTCCCTCTTTAGTATTAAATCCAGAGGCAATCAAGCTTTTGAGGATGAAGTGCCTAAACTTTGTAACAACTTGTCTCTGCCTATCAAGCCATCTAAATCTGTGGTGTTTTTCAAAGACTACTAAAAACTCGTTTTTATAGGTCCATTTTTCTCAGTCTTTCACCCATTTGACTTTGTCTCTATGCTGGAACATGTTTACTTATCTTCAATGTGTGGTTTTATTCAAACTGTAAAGCACTGTGTAACTGTGCACTGAAATCAGGCCCCTACCTTCATCACGCTTCCATTTACCACTGTGCTTTTAAAAGAAGTAGTGGCAGAACCAATTCCCGAGATAGCATCCAAAACAACTTGACATTGAGGGAAAAGAAGGTGGAGGGTAATAATACATTTAGTTACAGTTTGAGTACAGAATAAGCTGCAGTCAGTCAGCTCTTGTGAATGCTCTGTCAGTGGGTCCTAATGGTGAAGGATCATGATGTCATCATTGAAAGTAAGCCACCTACTCAGCCAAATGACTTTGTTCTTAACACTGTACTTTCTTGGCCTCCTACAGTAAAGTAGATTGGATGATGAGTCACTAAGAAAAACAGAGGACAGTCATACAGACACACGTTTTACAGTTAGATTATTAAATTGTACCAAATACATCTTAATTACAAATTTTTCATGGCCTTGAATAACAACCACATGCGCCTCACGCAATGCTGATCTGAAAATATAATCACTTGCAAAACCCATGTTTCTAATGGGCTCATCCAATGTCATTATGTTGCCTCATCATAGCACCTCCTGCACACCCTCACCATGAAAATCAGTCAACAGCTAGTTCTGCATATATTTCTTCTTCCTCCAGAAGAGAAATTATGCAATAAGTTTAACAACTTTATAATGAAATTATCCAGATCCTAAAATGATTAAGCAAAACTGTGAACATTCAACATTCTTACACTGTTTAGACCAACCAGTGTGTTTATTTTTAAGATTTTTCAATATTACTAAACTAACAAAGTTTTACTTTGCAAAGAAAAACTGAGATTTTGGCAATGACAGGTTTTTGCACCGAAACATACATCATTACAACAAAAACAACCTGATGTTAATGTTAATGTCTGTCAACAACAGAGATGGGCAGTACAAGTAACACGTTACTGTAATCCGATTACTTTTTTGAAGTAACGAGTAATGTAGGGGATTACTATTGCAAAAAAAGGTAATTAGATTACTGTTACTTTCCCGTAAGCACGCCGCGTTACTGCATTACTAAAACCGTGTCTCATGACAGTGACGTAAGCGAGTGCGACGTTTGTGACAACAGCTGTGTGCAGATCAACAATGGATAATCTATCGAGTGCAGGAGAGAGTATGAGCGTGCAACGTTTAAAGCGTGGAAGTACTGACCTTACTTTGAGTTTGATTCTGTAAAAAGTGACAAAAACATTAGTGTCCACTGTTCACTGCGTGGGAAGAAAACTTCTTTTCACAGCTAAAAAAAACCCTTAACTTCCGAGGAAGCACCCAGTGCGCTACCACGTAATGGGAAATTCACAGACAAACTCACGGATTCTTCCACTGACCGCTGCGGCACACCTGCACCAGGGCAAACATCTGCCTGCTATACAGGTGAAAATAGAGCAACAGGACCGCTGAGTCTTTGATTTTATTTATTTTCTGCTGTGTTTCACTTGCATTTATTTGAAAGACTGAGTGTAAACACAAAAAAATATTTTATTTTATGTGCTGGAATGTGCAGAAAATAGGTTTAAATGTTAAACAAATTTCTTCCAGTCAGAGAATGTTGCATATAATTAAATTTTTGCTTGATGCATAAAGTTAAAAGATTAAAACTAATAAAACTTTGTCATTTTTTGAACTTTTTGAGGGTTGAAATAAAGAAAACCCTTTTTGAAGATATCTTTTTTTTGCCTGTGTCCTCTATGCCTTGGCTGCTTGGTCCCTCACAGTTTTGCTATTACTATTATTCCTGTTTTGATTTCTTTCCCAAGTTGTTGTGAGCCCCTTATTTCTTATAGTAATTTCGTTCCATTATTGTTTCTATTTGTTCTATTTACTTAGTTCCCTCTGTGTTCCCTTTCGGTTCCTTCTGTTTTCTCTCTGTACTTGTCTATCGTTCTTCTGTCCAATACCTGTCTTCCTTTGTGTCAAGCTCTTTCTTGCTCTCCTGATTAGCTGTGGCTAACTTCCTGTTTTGTTTTGGTAGCGGTTTATCGTGATTGTTTTCAGCTGTGTTTAGTTCCCATACTGTCTCTGCTTTCCTTGTTACCTCTTGTCATGTCTTGCCATCCTCTTGTTACCTCTTGTCATGTCATGCCATCCTCTCTACCGCCACTAAAATAACCAGTAACCGCCCAGTTACTGTGGATCAGGAAGTAGAAGAGGTCATCCAACATTTGGAAGATTGCTGGTTTGACCCCTTGAGTCCTGTAATCAAAGTATCCTTGGGCATGTTACTACATACAGAGTTGGCCCTTTTAGTGTGAATGTAGTAAAAAAAAAGGGCTTTGAGTGCTCAAATAGAGTAGTAAAGTGCTGCATAAGTACCAGTCCGTTTACCTTTTGCTCCTGAGATGTTCATAGTATCTCGTCATGTTGCTGGTTTCCCTTGTACATGTTAAACATTTAGTAGTCTGTGGACTCTGCATCACACTCTAACCTATCCTGTCAATGTCACATCTAAAAAAATATCAGCATCTGGATTACAGTAAATGTTGTGGTTGAGGACTGATGTTTTAGCACAATTTTTCAGCATCTTGTTACACTTTTAAAGTTTATGTGTTAAGTTGTTTTGGTAGGATGGCACATTGATTGTGTTTAAATATCAGAATCAGAATACTGCCATACCTTGGTACGTCTATTCTGCAAGAGTAATTTGGTTTTACAAAAGCAGTTTTATATCTTTTTAAAAACAAGTGTGTTGCAGTGCTCGTATTTAATCAAAGGACAACTGAGTAGAAGATGCATTTTTATTAAAGAGGTTCCATTCAGTCACTCTGAGTGACGGTTGGCATGTCACTTTTGGATTCACCTCTCGTCTTCATCACCCTCATCGCTTTCTTTATTGCCTTCAAGTAGGGAGTCTTGTTCTTCAGAGGCGCTGTCAGCAAATTCATCCCACCAGTGGAACTGTTCGCTGGCATGACTTTTCTCATCATCACTGTCTTCCTCTCTAAACTGTCTCCCAAATCCTCCAGGAAGCAGATCCTCCGCTGCTTCTCCTTCATCCGGGTTGACTTCATAGTCAACCTCAGCAGCAGCAAGGTCATTTTCATCTTGATGAGCTTCATTGCGTTCTTCTTCATCGTTGCTGCTGTCAGCATTTTGATCATCATCGGCAAAATTATAATTGCAATAATTGTGGTCATTTTCAGTATCTCTGTTATTGTGGTCATTTTCATCATCAGCATTATTGCCAGCATTATTGCCATCATTTCCATCATCAGAGTTGTTGTCATCAATTTCAAAATGAATGTTGAAGAAATTATTCTGATTGATGTGATCACCATTGTTGTTGTTAAGCTGCTCTGGCTCCCAAAGTCTCGCAACTTCAAAGATACGTGGTGCAAACATTATAACATATTCCACACCATTTTCAAAGAAGTTGTCCATATCTCCCCAGTTACCATCTTCAGCCAAGAGTGGTTGCTCTACATGAAAGTTCAGTTAGCAAAGTCACAGCTAATCAAAAGAAACTTCAACACTGCATTATGTTTCTTTTGTACAATAACAGATCAAGTTCTTACCCTCATTAGGCTGAGCATGGGCCCCATCTCCTTGTTCCGTCATCTGAGCTTTAAAGATCCCACAAAGACATAAGTTATTCAAGTTAAGCAGTACATTTCCCATCTGTACTGTTGGGCATGCTCAAAAATCTCACTGTAAATATCTACCATCAGCTATCAAAGTTACAGCGTCAAAAGTAAGTTTCACTTATAAAGCAGTTCCCCCAAAACTCACCTCTTTTTCAAAGAAACTGCTCTATGAAAATGTCCTAGTTCAGCTGTGTGTGTATCTGCTTGTTGCTGGAGTCAAAAATATGTTTCAGTTGTAACATTTAAACCTGCACTGTAACTGTGCAATAGCAGTGATGTCATAAGAACTACCAGAATTCCACCCCATGAGTGTTCCATGAGATTCCACCTCAGGAAGGCCAACTCTGATGGCCTTCATCAGGGCTTATGCAAGCTTACTTCAGGACTACCAATGTAGCCACTGTACTCCTGGTACCCTATGACCCATCAGGGTCATATATCATACTGATATATAAAAAACATAACCATGCTAACAGACAGCCATTTCTAAGTAGTGATGGCAGTAAAAATAAAAAGCTGAGCTTGGTTCTTTCATTGTGACAAAAAAGTCGGCAATGGCTGGGATGTGAGTCATTTAATTAATATTGCATGTACTTATGTGCTTAAAGTAAACAAACAAAAATAATACTATTAATGTTTTAGCAGTAGTAACAGTTTTATATATTTAGTCTTCTCATATAAAACTGACAACACAAACATCATAAATAAGAGGAAAAAACTGACCTCCTATTTTACACCTGCTCATGAGTGTTTTCATGATGGCGGCAGCCTTGTTTTCTTTCAACAATCAGGAGAAGCAGGAGACCAGAGCTGAAGACTCTGTATAGATAATGTATGGGAAGCTGCATCCCCTTTTACATTACAGGCAGGGGGAGAGGAGGGTCACGAAGACACGCTCATAAAACATTAATTCAGCACTTCATTCTGCTCAAAAGCAGCCACACACGGTGAAATAGGCTGTCAAATACAGTGTGCTTCTGCAGGGAGTTTGATTCACTTTAGTGTTAGCAGCAGTGGCCTCAGAAATGTTCATGCAGCTCATTTTAGTTCAGCATTTTAGAAAAAACACAAAGTCACTAAATAATTGTGACTCATCGGCTCAGCCATTTCTGTCAAAATTGTTAGGAGTGTGAGTACTTAGGTAATTTTTACATTTATTAAAATCAATATGTTTCCCTGTGATCCAGGTTGTGTAAACGCTGTTGTGTAAAAGCTGTGTAAGCAGCAGGTTGTCACTTACCTGCAGAAGAAACAGCGTGGGCTTTTTTTTTTCTTTTCGTAAGTGTATTGGTGCCTATGTCTTGTTCAGTCTCTGAGTGTTCCCATGCTGCAGGTAGCCAGAGGGTATGTGGACACAGGAACATTAAGTGTTGAGAAAACAAGTATTTATTCAATCAGCAGGTGCCATCAAATCTGAGAAAGAAATGCTAAAAACAGAACATCTGAGATAAAAAAAAAAAAAAAAAAACAACAACAAAAAAGAGCCAATTTCTAGGAATTAAGGAACACAACATGGCTATGGGGATTACTATATGTTTGTTGTTTTGCTTCATTATTAAACCAGACTGAAACACTGAACAGAGTGCGTGCTTTGTGCTAGCACATCTCACCGAGAGTAAAACCTCCTGAGTCACCTGAAAATCCTGCATTAGAAATAATTCTAAATTCTGCTGATTCCTTAATGAAACCTTCTAGTAATTTCAAACTGTTTAAACTGTTTCTGAAAGTCACACCACTTACTGGCCTTAGCTCGTTTCTGCTTTAATCCCAACACTTTAATTTCAAATCAGCTGTAAAACAAACGTTTAACTTTCAAATGCCATGAGAGCGAGACCCGTCTCAGACGTCTGATATTAAATGTGACAGCAGTTACCAGGAATCAAATTCGACTGTGGTAGACGGCACTTTTGAATAGTCAAGAATGGTATTTTTATCAGTATGGAAAGTGTCTCTTTTCATCGAATTTTTACTTTGTGCTGTTTGTTTAACCTTTTCGAGATTTCAGCAGGTAACCTTTAGAAACTGTGTCTAATTTCAGGGTTGTATATACCACTTGTGATGCTCTGTAATGTATGGTTGGCTATGATGGTTTTGATGCCTCGCTCTCTTATAAGGAGATTCGGGCCATTCGTTGTTTATTCTTTGTCGGTTTACATCAAAGAAAATGTCAGCCATGTGTTTCTGCGCTCGGTGCTCTGAGCAGGTTTTCTGTAATAAGGCATGAAAATGTTGAGGTGACTGTACCAGCACTTGCAAAGTACAAGGGACTCAATTTTCCAGCTAATGCACATTTTGTCAGCCATGTCTTTTCTCACTGTGCAAGACACACACTCACACAGATGTGCACATCAAGACACATATAACCCCACTTTGCGCTGGTGCACCAATGCATGAAATGCACACTATGTCTGAAATGCTTTTTCTGTGATGTGAAGTGAAGGTCAAGAGGACGGGGCATGAATGACTGGCTTTTATTTTAGCTTGACATCATATGCAAGATACCATCTACGTCTTTGTATTTAGCAACAAAAGAAGCTCTTTATTTACTTTTTTTAAATACTGAAATTCAAAGTTGTTTTTTGATTGGATCTAGCTCAGCAATATTTAGTGCGTTATGTGTCATTTGTCTGTGCTATATCAAATTAAGAGACCTAGGTTAACAGAGAGTGAGGCGTTTGGGGTCGAGTAAGTCTTTCCTCAGGCTAAACAATGAGACACAGCCAATGGTGCGCTTGATGAATCTGCTGACGCGTCAGTGTCGTCGTATAAATAATTCAGAAAGACAATAGAGAAGAACAGAAGAACTCACTGCCGATGGCTGGAGGTCAAAGGTCCTCCCAGCTCCTAGACATGTTGGAAAAACAAACTGCATCACCGCACAGTGACTTATCCAGTTGCTCTGCGCGACCCCCTTGAAAGGCTGAAACCTGACGCTGTTATGATCAAAGAGGGCAACTGTCTGTTAGACTGACCCACCTCTTCTATGGAGCTTTTTGGTAATATTTTTTACATGAGACATGATGAATGGAACAAATTAAATCCCTTATTATTGAGCTGCCCGAGATCACTAAATACATAAGCCCGTAGCGAGTGATACACAATGATTGTTACTGATGGACTGATGTGGGCACTCAAAGCCTCTCATGAGATTTTCATGACAGTCACATTAGAAAGAAATCAAAGGAAATGGACACTACTGGCAGCACTTAATAACAATCCATCTATCCACTGTTCTGTGATTTTTTATGCGGTTAGATATAAAGCTTTTTAAATGGAAGGCAAGTCCAGCATTGATCTGATACTAAAAGCCTTCCTGTTGCTAATGAAGATCATGTCATGCTGTATTTTTCTGAAGAAAATGTCAGCCCATTCAACCGCAGCATTTTATTCACTTACATCAGTGTAGCATGAACCAGCAATTTATTTCTGGAATGAACTCCACAAAGAACGATGATTTATTTTTCATGTTATAAAAACTTCACAGTCTTCATTCTTCAGGTGTGATTGCCCACTTATGACGTTATAAAGTCAGATTTCATTGGTCACTCAAAAATCAAAAATACAAGCTACACATTAACGTTTCATAGCCAAAACCAAGCTTTTGTTTGGAAACTTAGGCCTATAATTTTTCACATTACCTTACACTTTCCTGTTAAAAGAGAGATTTTCTTTCCCATTGCTGCCAATCATTGTATTGTATTATTATAGGACTGTCATGACACAGTTGTAAGTGTAATGTAATAAATTTATTTAGTACAAAACAATAATATACAAACACACACGTACACATACGCTGTCCTTCGGCTTATTACAGTTTTTCTCAGTCGCTTTGGTGCGTTTCTCAGATCAGAATTGAAATTCTCATAACTATTAGTTCAACCTCCACAACACTCAGTCATTTGTGCACATCATAGTAGCAATTTCTCCTCTCTCTGAACAAACTGCAAATGATTTTGGACATGAATCAGTTGCTTCCATACATTTCCCTGCTGCTTTCTGACATTTCCATTTGCTTATGTCATGTCAGTCAAAAGTAATCATACCTATGGATGCTGAATAGTCATTCCCAATAAAACTAATAGTCATACATCCATTGCTTAAGTCATCACACACAAAATTGTTGAACTAGTTATCACATGCCAAATATTGGCCATCTGTCAAGCAAATCCTATACCTTTCTGTATCATTTTTCCTGGAAATGTCTCCGAAATTGAACAATTGATCTCAGGTGAATTACAGCTGTCACTCATGAGGAGGCTCTACCAAATTGGTGATTTTATGTTTACATGTATTCTACAGTGAACAAGTGACTGTAGCATATTTTTCTTTTGCACAATTCTGTAGGATTACAAACACTTCTACACAATGGAAATGTGAAACGTACGTATTCAGTGTCTCAGTTACTCCCAAGACTCCCATAACATCTACAGTGACTTTACTGCACATTTCAGATGGCTGTACAGGTAGGCCATAGTGCTGTCGTCAGCATTTTCAGGTGTCACCAATTGTTTTTGCAATGGGAAACACTGAAATTATAAACTGTCATAGTGGAAACATGACAATGCCATTTGACTATCTTGTTCATAAAGATGGTGTCAAGACTTTTCATTTTGATGGCACTGACAGTTTCATTGACATGGATACTTGCTTTTGAGGTATGGATAATCAATTCTGTGCATGTGACGTGCTTTTGCAGGCTATCCACTAGGTGTTGCAGTTTGCACTAATTGTTTTGGGAAATGCACTAACTGCTGTGCAAATGTTAATGGTGTTCTGAGAAACGCACCAAAGCGACTGAGAAAAACTGTAAAAAGGCTATGTCATGTTTTTGCTTTGTCAAAAAAAAAAGAAAAGGCCAACATAAAACAACAACCTGTTATTACTGTGCTGACTTCCTCATTTTGAAATGATTAGGTTTTTTATTTTTACAGCATTTCATCTTGGCTGATGATGGCCACTAACCTGATGAGCTCACATGAATGAAAGTAAAACTTCCTGTGAACGTAGCTGCTTCTCGCCGGGTGCGGTGGCGAGTGCCTGTCATCCAAGTTACTGGGAGGCTGAGGTTGGAGGATCGTTTGAGCTCAGGAGCTCTGAGCTGCAGCAGGCTGTGTCGATCGGGTGTCCGCGCTAAGTTCGGCATCGATATGGTGATCCTGGGGGAGCCCGGGACCACCAGGTCGTCTAAAGAGGGGTGCACCGGCCCAGGTCGGAGACGGAGCAGGTCAAAGCCCCCGTGCTGCTCAGTAGTGGGATCGCGCCTGTGAATAGACGCTGTAGCGCAGCCTGAGCAATTCAGCGAGACCCAATCTTTATACACACCATTATACCTGTCTCTACCTCACACAGCAGCCTCGTCAGCCCTTATTTATATTTTTAATTGACGTCAAAAACACTCACAAACCTGCTGCTCTGCTTGTCCTGCACCACCTCCACCTGCAACTACATCCTCCACCCTAAACACTCCTGCCGCCCAGCAGGTGGAGACAAACTAAATCAATCAATCAATCTATCTATCTATCTATCTATCTATCTAATAACTTATTGCATTACAACTTGGCTAATGATGGGCAGGAAGTTTATGTGATGATGTCACCTCAGACATAGTTAAAATCCTTGTTAACGTAGCTGCTTCTCGCCGGGTGCGGTGGCGCGTGCCTGTAATCCAAGCTACCGGAAGGCTGAGGTTGGAGGATCGTTTGAGCTCAGGAGCTCTGAGCTGCAGCAAGCTATGTCGATCGGGTGTCCACACTAAGTTCGGCATCGGTATGGTGATCCTGGGGGAGCCCGGGACCACCAGGTCGCCTAAGGAGGGGTGCACCGGCCCAGGTCGGAGACGGAGCAGGTCAAAGCCCCCGTGTCGCTCAGTAGTGGGATCGTGCCTGTGAATAAATGCTGTAGAGCAGCCTGAGCAATACAGCTAGACCCAATCTTTATATACACCCTTATACCTGTCTCTACCTCACACAGCAACCTCATCAGTCCTTCTTTGTCTTTTTAATTGACGTTAAACACACTCACAAACCTGCTGCTCTGCTTGTCCTACACCACCTCCACCTGCAGGACAGCTGCAAATACATCCTCCATCCTAAACACTTCTGATGCCCAGCAGGTGGAGACAAACTCAAACTAGGAAATTCATTCAGGTAACCTTTGGGTTTAATATTTGCATGGGTTTAATATATTGACTGTCATGTAAAAAGGGTTTTTTTTTTTTTAGAAGTGAACTGTCCACAACTTCAGTACAGGCATGAGTCAGGATTTCAGGGTACATCATTTCTTTGAGTGTATGGTGAAAGATTGCCAGGGAAGGGACTGTGTTGCATTTTACTGGGATAATTTCTCTATTTTTTTAAATAGATATTTCATCTTATAATCAACAGTATATAAAACAGTGTGTATATATATATATATATATAAAAACACCCAGCACGCCCCTGCGGGCGGTTTATCCTTCAAGCTCGGGTCCTCTACCAGAGGCCTGGGAGCTTGAGGGTCCTGCGCAGTATCTTAGCTGTTCCCAGGACTGCGCTCTTCTGGACAGAGATCTCCGATGTTATTCCCGGGATCTGCTGGAGCCACTCGCCTAGCTTGGGAGTCACCGCACCTAGTGCTCCGATTACCACGGGGACCACCGTTACCTTCACCCTCCACATCCTCTCGAGCTCTTCTCTGAGCCCTTGGTATTTCTCCAGCTTCTCGTGTTCCTTCTTCCTGATATTGCTGTCATTCGGAACCGCTACATCGATCACTACGGCCGTCTTCTTCTGTTTGTCTACCACCACTATGTCCGGTTGGTTAGCCACCACCATTTTGTCCGTCTGTATCTGGAAGTCCCACAGGATCTTAGCTCGGTCATTCTCCACCACCCTTGGGGGCATCTCCCATTTTGACCTCGGGACTTCCAGGTTATACTCGGCACAGATGTTCCTGTACACTATGCCGGCCACTTGGTTATGGCGTTCCATGTATGCCTTGCCTGCTAGCATCTTGCACCCTGCTGTTATGTGCTGGATTGTCTCTGGGGCATCTTTACACAGCCTGCACCTGGGGTCTTGCCTGGTGTGATAGACCCCAGCCTCTATGGATCTTGTACTCAGAGCTTGTTCTTGTGCTGCCATGATTAGTGCCTCTGTGCTGTCTTTCAGTCCAGCTTTGTCCAGCCACTGGTAGGATTTCTGGATATCAGCCACCTCCTCTATCTGCCGGTGGTACATACCGTGCAGGGGCCTGTCCTTCCATGATGGTTCCTCGTCTCCCTCCTCTTTCTTGGGTTTCTGCTGCCTGAGGTATTCACTGAGCACTCGGTCAGTTGGGGCCATCTTCCCAATGTATTCTTGGATGTTCGTTGTCTCATCCTGGACTGTGGTGCTGACACTCACCAGTCCCCGGCCCCCTTCCTTCCGCTTAGCGTACAGCCTCAGGGTGCTGGACTTGGGGTGAAACCCTCCATGCATGGTAAGGAGCTTTCTTGTCTTTATGTCAGTGGCTTCTATCTCCTCCTTTGGCCAGCCTATTACCCCAGCAGGGTACCTGATCACGGGCAGGGCGTACGTGTTGATGGCCCGGATCTTGTTCTTACCATTCAGCTGACTCCTCAGGACTTGCCTGACCCTCTGCAGGTACTTGGTGGTTGCAGCTTTTCTAGCGGCCTCTTCATGGTTCCCATTCGCCTGCGGGATCCCCAAGTACTTGTAACTGTCCTCTATGTCTGCAATGTTGCCTTCTGGTAGTTCAATCCCCTCAGTTCTGACTACCTTCCCTCTCTTTGTTACCATCCGACTACACTTCTCCAGTCCGAACGACATTCCAATGTCATTGCTGTATAGCCTGGTAGTGTGGATCAGTGAATCGATGTCTCGTTCACTCTTGGCATACAGCTTGATGTCATCCATGTACAGGAGGTGGCTGACAACTGCTCCGTTCCGTAGTCGGTATCCGTAGCCAGTCTTGTTAATGATCTCACTGAGGGGGTTCAGGCCTATGCAGAACAGCAGTGGGGACAGAGCATCTCCTTGGTAGATCCCGCACTTGATGGTGACTTGTGCTATGGGCTTGGAGTTGGCCTCTAGTGTTGTACGCCACATCCCCATTGAGTTCCTGATGAAGGCTCTTAGGGTCCCATTGATCTTGTACAATTCTAGGCATTCCAGTATCCAGCTGTGGGGCATTGAGTCATAGGCCTTCTTGTAATCAATCCAGGCAGTGCACAGGTTGGTCAGTCTGGTCTTGCAGTCTCGGCTGATTGTTCTGTCTACCAGTAGCTGGTGTTTTGCGCCTCTGGTATTCTTGCCAATTCCTTTCTGTGTCCCGCTCATGTATTGACCCATGTGCCTGTTCATCTTAGCCGATATGATGCCTGACAGGAGCTTCCATGTAGTACTGAGGCAGGTTATTGGTCGGTAGTTGGAGGGGACCGGTCCCTTCTTGGGGTCCTTGGGGATCGGCCTTCGGTTAGCCATTCCGAGTGTCTCTCGTTAACTAGCAGCTGGTTCATTTGTGCTGCCAGACGCTCGTGGAGTGCAGTCAGCTTCTTCAGCCAGTAGGCGTGAACCATGTCGGGCCCTGGTGCTGTCTAACTCTTCATACTGGAGACCCTTTCTTGGATATCTGCCACTGTGATGGTTACTGGACCCTGTTCAGGGAGGTCGCTGTGGTCTGCCCTCAGATCCACTAGCCACTGAGCATTGCCGTTATGGGTTGTGTCCTTCTCCCATATGCTCTTCCAGTATTGCTCCGTCTCCAGCCTTGGTGGTGCTGTTCTCTTATTATTATTGTTCCCTTGCCACTGAGAGTACACCTTTGCTGGTTCTGTGGAGAACAGCTGGTTTATTCTCCTGCCTTCTATCTCTCTGGTGTACCTCCTCAAGCGGCTGGCCAAGGCTGTGAGTCTTTGCTTGGCAGTTTCCAAGGCCTCAGGTATGGACAGCTTGCTGTATTTCTTAGGCCCTACAATAATATAAGAAAACAGAAAAAACCCAAACAATCATATGATGATGATGATTTATTTATGTAGCTTTAGGTATTTTTTTATTTATTGTATTAATATTTTTTTTATTTATATATAGTAAATCATAAAAGAATATATGGGACAATTGTGGTACTTGTATCAGCTAGTACCGGTACTTGTGAATGTGTTGGGGTCCCGGTGCCTGCCCAGCTGTCCCAGCGTGGCCACAAGTGGCTTTCCCCCCACTTGTATATAGAGCACTGTGTTGAAAATAAAGTACTGTTTAACTGTTATTCTCAAGTCTGCACCTGAGTCCTTCCTGCCTGCCCTGATAGAATGATTCCTCTTTAATCTTAATCATCCCTGAAGATTAGAGAGCATGATGTGAAATTGTCTGCATTTCTTTCCACACTTTGTAAATCTGCTGACCCCGCACTGTTTGTATGTTGCAAACAAAGAAGAAAAAAACTCCTTTTCAGGGTGATGAATGGACACTTAAAAGCTTTGCAATGCTTAGTGTTCTGTTGTTTACATTACGCTTGTAGCTTATCTCTTTCTTCAGTGCACAGTCCTAATCTCTTGTATATGTTGTAAAATGTTTCCCATCTTGCCCTTTTTTTGTAACTCTGAGTAATTTTTTTTAGTTTGACATGTGAAAGGTCAGTGAGCTCTGGAGAGGCCAGCAGATAATAAAGTGGTTAAGTGGCACCACCATGTGGCCTTACAGACATCATTTTGCTGACATATACAGCAGGGACACATCTAGTTCCTGAGAGTTTCTATGTGGAATTCATTTGCATTTATTACATCTATACTTGGAGGTTAAGACACTGCCTTCTCTTCTGTGTGATTTGCTAAATTCTTTGAAAAGACCAGGTGAATGACTGATCAGACAATTTGCAATGCACGAGTTCTTCAACTGATACAGTATAACACAGTTGCGAAGACTGTTGGGAAAAGATTTTTTCAATTGAATAACAGCTTAATGAAAATGCAATAGAGGGTATGATTTGTAGTTCATTTTCTTCTTAATGAGACCGTGCATGCTGAGCTGCAGTCAAAGGTATAAAAATATAAAGACTTTGATACTGTAATAGGATCAGCACCCATCATACCTCGACGCGCATCATCATTTATTACTAGCTCAGAGCGGGATTACTTGTGGGTGATGTTTGTTTACTGTGTGTGCTGATGCATATTAGTTACATTATGTTCTCTTCTAAAGTGCAAACAGTCATTATGTGCACCTCTTACAGCAATCCTTGACCGTGTGGGTCTATAAGATGATCATTTTTATTTATTTAATAATTAAAAACAAAAATCTATAACCATTAAATGTAACAGTTCAGCGCACATTCTGCTCTGCCACAGTTTGTTTGATGTAATCAGGACAAACAGTAATTTAACAGAAAACATGGATATTTCTAGTAAATTAAAAGACATTTTTTCAGCTCTTGGCACATGTTTGGCTTTTACCCATAATTCCATTATCACTTCCCTCTATGCCTGCCTCCTTCCCACCCCTCAGTCATGTGAATCCTCTTAGAGGTGGATTACTGGACTACGATGTCCACATCGAGAAGGAAAGCGAAGGCGAGAGATGGCGAGAGAGAAAAGGAGCATGAAGCGTCCAGAGTGAGAGGAACACGCAACAAAGAGAAGAAGAAAAAGACAAAGACAATGGAAAGGACCCCTTGGCCCCATGCAAGCCAGGAATGGGGTAGAAGGTGGTGTTTAGCTAGGGTGAGAACATCTACTTTTCCACAGGTGCTACTATTTGTTTGTTTTTTCATATCTTCTTTTTAGTTATAGGTTATGTCTATAAAAATAGTGGATAACTTATTGACTTATCCACTGTAAGTGAGACACTTAATGAGTGGTACACTAAGTTGTCTGACTGTTGCTTGTCTGTCAAAGTAATCATATCTTAGTGAGCTTAAAGTGTCTTTATGGCTTTGTGAAATATATATTCCTTCCTTTCTATATTCTGTTTCTGTTTTCTCGTGGAATGATAATGCCCGTGTTGTCTTTCTTTCGCTCCTTGCAGACAGAGCCTCACATGGTGAAGCGCACAGTCTGGGTGTCCCACGCCCACTCTTGCTGACAAGGCAGGGAGAGACTAACAACCCGTGGCAGCAATGTCGCTCCTGTCCTTAACTGCCCCTCCCGGCTGGAGCATGTGCTCTGCTCTTTATATCCTCATTGTGTTGCTCCCAGAGGCCAAAACAGACAGCTTGAACGCTACCATTATCCGCAACGGTGGGGGCTCCCAGTGTGGGGAGTACACAAACCAGGTGATTACAATAACCATCTTGCAGTGATGTTCTCCAGACAATAGTAGCACAGCCTTATCACTGCAACAGCTTGCTACTTTTACCGTACACCAGAGATCCATCAGCTAGGTTAAGGAGCTTTCCATCTGAGCAGAAATCAGAATAATGTTCTCATCAAGTACATTTGAAATGCATAAAAAATATAAAAAAATAATACACTAAGGTGGCAAGACACCTATTATTTTTTTTAAGTATATATATTTAAGAGATTTTAGGGGGGGAAATCAGATAATTTAAGTGAGGAAAAGATAACACTGTTAAGAGTTGATATAAATCTGAGATTATGTATAAGAGCATTGACAAAAACAAGTGAACAAAGACAGCGGTTGTTTCGGCTGTCTGGACCTGTCCTCAACAGGTGATGGAGAATGGGATGTGTCGCCTGGTGGCCACACTGCCTCAGCTGGACGAGCGTAGATGCCCCGATATGTTTCGCTGCACAGACGAGGTCTCTTACTGGCTGCATGAGAATGAGGAGAGGACGCAGCAGATCATGGCGCTGAAAGAGACCATCTCTGAGCTGCAGGAGGAGCTCAGGAACCATCGGCATCGTATCAAAGTCCTCGAGCTGCAGGTGTGATTTCCATTTTTATACTTAAGTAGGTGGGAGAAGAGGGGATGCTATACTTAGCAGACTTGAGTCAACCATCAGCAGCAACCCTTTTAGCTTTGATAGCTACATGGAGAATATTGTGACAGTGTATTTTCTTGTTTTATTTTTAAGACTATACCTGTAGTGGCTCACTTTTTTTGCGCTATTATAACTTAATATGTTCTGTCTGTAGTATTAAATATAGCCACATGTGATCAAATAAGCCTTGATTGCAGTTTTATTTGAAATAAACATGTCCGCCTACGACAGGAAACGTGCTGCAGTTCTTTACTCTGATGTGGTGCTTGGTCATCAAACTGGCTTCTCTCCCAGCATGCCCTTGACCTTAGTCACTAACAGGATTACTCTACTCTTGCATGTGTTGCCTCATTCGTCTCAGTGTGAGCTTAAACAGAGACACTGGTCGGTGGACACAGATGAAGTAGCTCGTGCCTTGTGTGTTGCACAGGAAGCACAGGACAGGGGAGAGGGCTCTGGAGTTTGTGGTAATGGGAGTTGTTGGTGGTGGTGTGTCTGAGCTCTGAATAGATTAATCTGTCTTTAAGTATTACAAGTGGACTTGCTCCACACGTTTCCTGTGTGTGGTGTTCTGGGCCTGTTATACCCAGAGGAGGCCCTGGGGCAAACCCAGGACATGCTGGAGAGATTATATCTTTTGGCTAACTTGGGAACGTCTCAGTGTTCCCTCAGATGAACTGCAGAGGGTAGCTGGGGAGAGGGAGGTCTGGGCTTCTGCAGGCCCCATGACCCTTTATGGATGGATGGATGGATCTAGATGTTGGTTTGGCAGATATTGCATGTCTTAACATGTGAATGAAGGGTTCCTGTAACAGATTGGTATATCTGTCACAGGAATGTGAATGATTTCTTTCCTTTATTTTTAACTAATTTAAAAATGCACTTGTCTCAGTTGTTGAACGTCCTTTCATTCACATGTGAGTCTGTGTATTTCTATTTCAATGATTTCAGAGTGAAGAGAGGGTCCACTTGAACATCTCCTTGGAGCAGCGTTTTCATGAGTTGGAGCTGCACTACGCTGAAGCCACTACCCTGCTGCACTTACAGGGGACTCTGATCCTAGACCTTCAGGTTATTACCATTTGGGGATATTTTGTTAGAATTTCTTCTCTCTTTTTTTGTCATAAATGTTAGCAAAAGTGTTTTTGAGTGTTGGCCTCTGTTTGTATTTATGTTTAGAACCAACTACATAATCTGACACTTTTGGTGGATAAAGTAAAAAGAAGCCCCGGCTGTTTGATCAACATTGTCCGACCCAATCCTCTCATGAATGCTCACGATCGGCTGCACCCAGGTACATACTCAAGCGATGATGTTCCAGCAGAGGGTGCCAAATACCACTTGTTGATTTTCTCTGACACTTTCTTGCCTGTTTTACTCTTCTTTCAGAGATCCAGCATGTGAGGAACTGTCCTATAGACTGTGCCTCTATCTACCACAATGGTGTCAGGAGATCTGGCCTTTACACTGTGGTGCCATCACTGGCAGGGATGCCTGTGGAAGTCTATTGCGATATGGACACAGATGGTAAGTCATGTGCAAGCGGTCCTGATTAAAGGGAAGCTATGGTGGTAATTTTCAACTCCATGTTATTATTCTGGGACTCTACTGCAGTAGCACTGCATGATTTACAATCTCACGCTCATCCTTGGCAAAGTCCCTGAGTTCATTTCCTGTCTAAAACAGTTTGCTTTAACCCCCACTTCCTCCTCTCTTTAAGCCAACTTTCTTCTGATTTGCTGCCCCTCAAAACAAAAGATTCGAACAGCAGGTCTGTGCTGACAGCCAGACCTGTGTGCCTGAAATGACCATATGATCATGTCTACTCTTAGTGATATCATACAGAGCCAAGGGTAGAAATACCTGACTAAAACAGAGTATTTGGAGCAGTCTAAAGCCTGAGCTTTAACTGTGTAAACCCTCATTATTTGAAAACTTTGGACATGATTAATGTGACCATACAACACCAAATATTGTTGTTCATGTGCATAACTTCAAAAGCAGTGCCATAGATCATCCATTAGTTATTTTCATCCAACACATAAATGCAATACCATTTTTGTGACCAAACCTCCTTTAAAACCAGTTCTACTTGGTACACTTGCATGAAGCCTTCACAGTTTGTCTATGGATTTAGGCTTTCTGAGCTGATACAGTCACTTTATTTAATATCAGACCGATTACTGAGATCAGAAAAATGGCCAGAGTTAAAATATGCACTGCCATTTATAATAGCTACTTAATGTTTTCATCAAATTGTTAAGTATTCTGTACCTGACCTATAGTCATCAGCTGAGCAGATGATAACCCATCAAACATGGAATGAATTTTACACTTTCTCCCAGGTGGCGGCTGGACTGTGATTCAGCGGCGATTTGATGGCTCAGTGAGCTTTGACCGCAACTGGAGGGACTACAGGGATGGATTTGGTGAGCTGCACTCAGAGTTCTGGTTAGGCAATGACCACATACATGATCTGAGTGCCCAGGGAGACTACAGCCTGCGGATTGACCTGGAAGACTGGACCAGCAAGCACAAGCATGCCCTCTACCAGAGCTTCAGGTTAGTGTCAGATAACCAACTGTGCAGACTTACATTGGGCTGGATACTCCAAAACATACACAAGCAACTGTGTTCCTTACATAATTTCTTGCAGTGTGGAAGATGAGGAGCATCAGTACCGTCTCCATGTGTCAGGCTTCAGTGGTACGGTTCAGGACTCTTTCAGTTGGTACCACAATAAGCAGGGCTTCAGTACACCAGACAGTGGAAACATCTGCGCTGAGATCTCACATGGCGGTTGGTGGTATAACCAGTGCTTCTACGCCAACCTTAATGGAGTCTATTACAGGGTAAGGATACACAAATTACCCTGCATTTTACATTTTTAAAGACAAATTCTTATCTTCTTCTTCATCATACAGGGAGGCCATTACACTCCCAAAGGGCGAGGGCCGCTGGGTCCAGATGGAATTGTTTGGCACTCCTGGAAAGACTCTGATTATTATTCCCTACGCAAAGTCAGCATGATGATCCGGCCACGCAGCTTCCAAAGCCGCTCGTCACCATAACAATGGTGAGGACACGGGAACTGGCGTCCTTGGCAGCATTTGTAGGGATGAAGATATCTGATGATCAGGACGATGATGATTACACTTTATTGTATGCTCGGGAAACGTTTTGTGTGTGGAGCAGACCTACCCGGTAACCTCTTTGCTTTTAAATCTTATGTGACTGCGGCTGATATCCATGTTGTATTGTGTGAATATAAACATCATCCTGTTCACTGATTATTTCTTTCCCCCCACTCACTCCTGGTAAGTGAATTCTTCCTTGTTTTATACTTCTTTTTGTACTATAGTTTGTTAATGTTGACGTGTAAAATACCAGCCAAAATGTATTTGTGTGATGACAAGGTTGTCTTCTAGCCACCATGTGGAGACAACCTGCAACTGGAAAGAATCACATGACACAGTTTGCTGAACACTCTGCATGTATGTGCTTATTTGTAATCACTCTATTGCCAGTTTTATTATTTTGGAGTTCTTCTACTGTTTTAATCAATGGGGAAAAAAATCATTGAAATAAAAAGGGTTTGATATTACTAAACAAAGTCACTTAATATCTGATACGTGCTACTTTCTCAAAGTATTAGGTCATGTGCTATCTGAAGACTCCATATAAATACACATTAATGTATTAATTGTGCAATAAACACTATATATACTTAATAAAATGTGGCTTAAAGACATGTTTCATATTCAGAAACTACAAGCAGAGCATCCCCTCTCCCCAACTCTCCATCAAGGTCTTATCTGTAATGCATTATAAGCATCTTACATCATGTGCAGGGCATTATAATACATTTATAACACATTCCACAAGTGTTTAAATTGACAGCTTTTAACGAGGTCTAGAAAAAAAATTTACCATCGTGGGTCATACTTTTTTAGAACTTTATAATGCTTTATACCTTCATGCCAAACATTCTGCATAGCATGCAATAGTGTTATATGGAGTTAGAAGAGACATTACATGACTTTGTCAGCTTTAAGTGACAGCACTGTATGCGCTTATTAAAAGCTGTCAATAACACAGTTATGAATGCTTACACTTCTTTCTTTTTTTTGGGGGGGGGGATGCAGTAATTACAGCAAAAAATAAAATAAAATAATGTAATTGCCAAGTGTTTGTTTTCACACCACATGCCATAAAAAAGTGACACAATCAAATCAGTCTCTGTGGTCATGGTGCCAGAAAGAGGTAGTACTGAGCAGCAAATGTGCAGCTGAGCACATGAGCAGGATGTAGCTCATGCGAGTTGGAAATTAGACTGTGTAATGCAGGACTCAAACTCCTACAGTTGGCACTTTAAAGCACTGAGTACTAAATGCACGGCACTTTCTATGTCTTGTAAGTTATGCATGACTATAGACATATTTTTAATGGCATGGCATTCATTGCTGTATAATCATTCTACACATAACACATTATCTGTTAGTTACTTACATCGTATTGATTTAAACCTGGGGTTTCCACAGACCAATAGCATTTGATGTTACTATAGTATGATAATATGGTATGTGTGTTTAGCAGATATATTCCCAAAAAGCCTCGGGATTGCAAAATATCAGTTCAATTCTTGCAAAAACTGGAAAATAATTCTGTAAGCTTTCTATATGGTCTTGTGAAGCAACAAACACACTGCGGGTGATTCCATTGATAAGGCCACTGTGGCCTACATGAACAACTGCACCTGATGGCAGCGTGAAATGAGAGCAGGGTAAAAAGGGCTCTTTCACTTCCTTCACAACAAGAATTCACAAAATGCACTCTTCACACAAGCTGCCAGCTCATTCCCATTCCTGTCCATATCTACGCAAGAATCTGCTGCAGCGAATAAAGGCTTTAGTGTGAGGAAATCCGGGTGCGTAGTGTGCCGTCCCCTCCGAGTCAGAACACAAAACACACAAAGACACACACACATACGCAATAAATGACATCCTAATGAGTACAAATCATTGTTTAATAAATCAAACTGAACTTTTGCTTCTTTTTAAATGACACGTGTATTGCAAATAGTTCTATACATAACATATCAATTACAAGAAACCCCTGATAGGTGCAGTAGAATTTATATTTTCTAACAAAGAGTGAACAAGATTACAGACTGATTTGAAAACTGGGCGGTGATAAGCAAAAACAAGAACACATAATTCATGGCTCTTCCAAACTCCTCTAATAGTACGAATTCTTACAGATGACTTTATTCTTGTACCATCATGTCAAACACAATGACTGCGTCAAACAAGGGCAAATATTCTTTCGAAGTACTGAGAGAAAGTTAACTAGTGTGACAGGGAAACACTGATCCAATGACTTTTAGTTTAAATGTCTTAAAAAAGAAAAGAACAGAAAAGGAAAAAAGAAGAACAGAAAAAAGACTCATTCCAGATTCTGTTTCTTAAAATGCAAACTGCAGTGTGTGAGTATGCAGGAGCTTTGGGGTGCCAACCAGGTTGACCACTTCGATTTTTGTCAAAAGGGAAAACAGGAAGAAGGTGGAGCTTCCTGTTCGCTTTTGAGGAAGTGTGGGATGAAGGGGAGCTGGGAGCTGGGAGCTGCGAGTGGCGGTCATACACAGGGAGGACGCACACACTGCCTTTGCTAACTCTTTCAAGATTTGAATCCTTAAAGGAATGCTTCTGCTAACAATAGTGAAAATTTCTTTTTACATATAAATACTATATATGGTAACAAAATTATTCAAATGAAGCTACAGTAAAGCTTGAATATATCCTGGCTGTCCTTATTGGCAGAGCGGAGAATAGCTTTGGTATTTGGCGCCCTTTCCTATATGACTATTAACATGGAATAAAAGTGAAAAGCTTCAGAGCGTTACCTTGAGATAGATGGTTATGTTTGCACGTGAAGCTGTACAAAAAAAACAAAAAAACAAAACTGTATCACGTTAAAGAATTGCCAGGGTTTGATTTCATCGCCACTGTAACTACAACATGGATTTTTTTCCCTGTCTGTGTTAAGAATTACAGCTGCTGTCACTCTTGAAGCCTTTTCAGATGTCGTTCGTACTCTTTAACATCGAAGTAGCGGATACCACAAAGCAGGGACTGCTGGGATGAGTTGTAAGAAGAGGAGATGAGGTAAGAGAAAAACAGAAGTGAAATTTAAATTAAAGAGGACAGGGGTTGAAAAATGCAAAATAAGCAAAATTATTTTGGATCTTGAGCTGGTTTAAATCTTCTCGTCTCTTAGTGCAAGACAGCCAGCGGCCGCTTTCACATTGTAGTGAACTGACTGTGCGCTTGTCTCAGCTTCTCTGCGATCTGGGGGTGGGGGGTGGGGGTGGGGGGGTGCAGAGGAAGACAAACGAGCATTAATACAAAAAGGTCATGTGACGCCTTCATATCGTCACTTTGGTATGAAACTACTTTCTTTCCAGGTAATAAGGAAGTGAAAAGGACAAACTGTTTCACAGTCAAATTTACTGTGAGAAATGCTCTATTAAAATGCCTTTACCGTCTCGTAAAACTTGACTTGCTCCTCCAGGTACAACTGCATGACCCTGTTGTAGTCATAGATACGGTTGCTATGGAAATGGTTCATTTCAGCTGCAGCACAAGACAAGAGAAACCACAGTGATCAGCCTGCATGCAGTGATAAAGCAAATTACTTCAGTATCTGTGACCGTGTTGTACCTTGTAATGCGTAAGACATGGTGCTGGCACGTTTAGCCATGGTGACTTTGTCCTGCTGAGTAATTTTACTGGCGGCTACCAGCTTGTCACCCTCCTTCACTTTGTCTATGGCTGCCTGCAGGGACCAAAAGTAAACAGAAGGCACTTTAGTTAGACTATTTAAACCTTGTATAATAATATGCACACACTGCTACTTGTTAATTTTTGCTTCTATCTGATAAAGGGACAGTTCAACCATAAAATCAGATATGCATGTTTTTCCCCTGCTGTGCTATTTTTACCCTATCAGAGATTGTTTGAGTGTGTGTTGAGCAGTTTTGGGAACTTCCGCTATAGTGATTTCTGCAAATAGTACAGGTCCCAGACATCAACAGTCAGGGGCTTCAGAGTTTTCACTTTGCAATGATAATAACTATGAAAAACAGAAATTGCTCACACTTTAGTATGGAGTGCATAGGCAATTTCCTTCTATATTACTTAGAAAATACTTTTTAAAAAAAGCACTGGGTCCCTCAAAAAGACTGTACATGCAAAATGTGTGTGCATACACATTCCCAAGTTTTTTGTAATCTTAGGCAAAGAAAAGGGATAATAATTAACTTGAACACTTGACATATATTGTAAAGGTGTAGTAGTGATATAGAGGCGGTGACATATTTTAAACAGGTATCCTTATACTGTAGTTGAAGGTTGAAAGTGTATGTGTTAGCATGTGGGGGTGTGTGTATATGTAAATGTGTAAATAAAGGAAGATGTTGGTATGGTGTCTGTACTATCTATATTGTGGCACGCACAGCACCTCTGTTCCTATCAGATACCCCATAACGGCAAATTATCACATTCCAGCCCATTTCCTGTGGCATGGATGTTAGTGTACCTTATGGACTCCAATGGTATCTGGAAAACATCCAAGTAGTCCTTTGTATTCATTGTTGGTCTCCATGACATGGTGGAGGTCTTTCCTGGGCTGAGAGAAAACAAAAATAGACACAAACATGAACTATAAATGTAAAAAGGTAAAAGTCACCAGTACTTAAAAATAGAAGAAAGTAAAACAGAGCAGGAAGGAATGCAAGAGGCTGATAAGAGAAAATACAATGAAGCCATAATTCAGTGTAGGTTTTTTTTTTTTTTTTTTTTTTTTTTTTAAATAGCAGTACTATATATAAAACATCATGTATTCAGAGGAACATCCAACAGGGAGACGCACTGGGATGAGATGGCACAGAAATAAAACAATATTTAGCCAAACTATCATTTTAAATTGTAGTGCCAATTCCTTTGCTCACTATTGACCTTATTCTGCAGGGGAGTGCTGTTTGCATCCATTTTGGATAACATCAGATAAATTGGACTGGTTCCTTTTGTGCCCTGAGATGAATCCGTGTCTAGTGATCGTATTTCTCCAACACTAAACCACATCACAGGTTTCACTCAACTAAAATCAGAATTCTACCAAATCACTAACAAAATCTGCCTGGAGCAGGACGAGCTTACCAGACAAATCCTTCCTCTGGAAGCTGCTGGGACATCAAAAAGGCCAAGAATGGACTTTATTACTTTGCACACTCATCGGGTCATTCAGTCAAAAAAAAAACAAAAAAGCCACATTGATACATGAGTCAAAGCAAAACTAAGGAAGCACTAGGAATAAGTTTGCCATAAGCCTCTTCCTGCACAGATAGAAACTGACGAGCAGGACGCTGGGTTAAAGAGGTCAGCAACAGGGGAACTGGATATTGAGACATGCAGTGAACACAGATAATGGCCACAGAAAGATGTTGCCCCACCCCTCTCTCTTTATGGTCTGTGTGTGAGTTTCCAGACATAATCACAAGAGGAAAAGTAAGGGTAGACACATTTCTCTTACTTTTAATAGCAGTCACATTAGATTATTTTACAGCAGCGGTCAAAGTACGTACCTGCTCTGCAACCAGCTGAGCTATCTCTTCGTATGTCTTCCCAGCTGCTGTCATGGCATCAGTTAGGGCTGACTCACCTGCAGCGAGAAACACTGTTAAAATACATCCTACTGTTTCCCAACAGTAAATAACGAACACTCGATTTCAAAACCAAAGTCCACATTACAGCATAGCTCTGATTGCTCCAGATGTCTCCAGCTGTAACCTGAGACATCGGTGTGACAAACCCAAATCCTTACACCCAGGAAAATGCCTCAAGTGCTCCAAATTACACATGACGCTGAATCGATATTTGTACTCCGTACCTTGGTATCCGCTGCTGGTGAAGACAGAGGAAAGGTTTTGGAAGGCTTTGCCGATTCTCTGATACTCTTTGGGCAGAGCTATGGTAAAACAAATGAACAAAGTAGCAAAGACATTTTCCCCCCAATCTTTCTAAGTTGACAAAATATTCAGAATAATGAACATTTAATGTAAATAGTAATTACAGCACAGACTTAAGGTGTGGCCTAGGTGTGCTAAACACTTATTTAGCTTGAGTGCAGTGTGAACATACGGCCTGTGCATCTCTTCCAATGTTCATGCCCCACTGTGAGGATTTCCTTCACCCCGTCATCCATGGATTTGGTAAACCTGCTAAACTGCTCACATTTCTGTTCTCTGCGAATGAGGAACACCAGTGGCATGAATTACGCAATACAGTACTACACACAAGTTACATAAACACTTTTTGGTGCTATAGTTTCTCTTGGTAAAACTCACACTTCTATCAGGTCCAGGTCTGGAGCTTCAGGCTCCATTGTGGAGAAGACCATCACTCCTACCGTCTCATCCTTCTCTGCTTTTCTCTTGCCCATCTTCCAGTCCTGTAACAATCAATTGTTTTAATTAAAAAAGAAATAGTTAATGCCACAAAATAAGCCCCAACCCTAAACTATTAGTAATAACAATCTTAGTTTTGCTCGGCAACATTTGGCTGAAAGAAAGTAGAATTAACTTCCTGCGGTTGTTTGCTACTGCTTTGCAGTTTATAGTCGTGGCCAGAAAAGGGTTTCTGCGATACTTTATAAAGTCAAACTGAAGCTGAGTTTGCACTTTTTGAACAGACATTTCAGTCTGGTGTTGTAATAATTAGCGTAATAATTATCAAGTTATGGTCAAAATCATAACCGGCAAATTCAGTTCATTTGGGGCACAATTAATATTTGTGACAATTTTAAAGAAATTCCTTCATGCCTTTCCAGAGACAAGACTTCCATACAGAAGGCTGGGCAACCGGACAACTATGGGAGTCCATATCCAGCTGTTTCTGCATGATTTTCATTAGTTTTTGCTAGTTAGGCAGTCTGTCTAGTCTAGAATTTACATCTGTGAGCAATTAACTGATTAAATGCAACTGCTGAACAGCACCACAAGGTGATGCCTTCCTGTGTGGAGGTCCCAATCCTGGATGAATGGGAGGATTGTGTCAGGAAGGGCATCCAGTGCAAAATCTGTGCCAAATCAAACATGCAGATCCATCACTTGGGAAATAAGGGCTCAGCCAAGAGTACCTTTTTAGTTGTACACCAACATGGACACACGTCAACTCAGTCAACTGACAATAGCTAGTTATTCTGTAGTTATATATTACATATTCTTTTGTTACATTAGCTTTAAATAACTAACTGACACCTCAAATCATTCATGTAAGACTGATTTCAGCAACAGTCTTAGAACACATACTCAAAGACCTTAAAAGATGGGAAGTGGATGTATCAGTTTACCTTCTCATCCTTGTAGGTGACGAAAAGTTGAAATACTTCACTGCTGGAAATAACGGGGTGCCTGCACATCCTGGTCATCCAACCCTGTAACCGCTCCATACGCATCTTAATAAACTCTTCCTCGAAACGGCCTTTTAAAAGAGATCAATGCGTAAAGAACGGAAAAAACAAATATATTCAGCCATACGCATTTATTGGCTAGTTACCTACCTGTAACCTGCTTATCTGGTAAAGAAGGGATGGGAATGGCTGACCCAAATTTTTCCAGAAGCCTTTCATACAACCAGTCAAAGTGTTTATATCTGTGATTGACAGGTCGGTTTGTGGTCTGCATGCCAGGGGGGGGGGGGGGGGGGGGGGGGGGGGGAAAGTACAGCTTCCATTAAAGGAAGTAAAGATATACATTTCAGTCCTTCTTATATTTATTTATGCGTCTAAAGATTAGCTTAGTGCATTTAGTTGATTTGATAACCTAAAAAATAGCTCTTGGATACTTACACTGGGTGTGACTTGGTACTCAATGTAGCTCTTGAGGCCATACATCTTTGAGCCTTTTTTGGGATCAGCTACAACACAGTCTAGCTGGGTTTCTGGGTAAGACCACACTGGACCAACTTCTCCCATCTGAGCACAAAACATGAAGGTTCAGAAGTCTACTGCGCCAGACAAACATATGGCAAGCTGGCAAAAGATGCTACAATACTACTTTATATAAAGGCGAATATTCTGACAGAAATAATTTAGCCATAGGTTTTTAATTATGACTGGTGACTTCTGTGTAATAACTTAATAAGAAGCACGTTGATGTTCTAACAGAACTAAAGAAAAACACACACAAAAAAAACATTTTTGGAGATGACCTACATAAATTGGAAGTCTGTCTTTGCCCTTTACAAGCTGCTTGCAAAGGAGGTAAAGCTCCGGACCCGACTTGGAGAACCCAGGGAACCTGCTCAAAGACACAAGACAAAATTTCCTGATTAGTCTTGTGTAGAGCAGTTATTTGATACGATGTTACCATTATTAGAACAAGATTACTCTGTGCTGCTGCAACTCCGTTTATTATTATCTACAGTAAGAGCCTGAACACACTTTGGCTGAAGTAAATTCTGCTGTCCAAACTCTGATCAGCAGCTCAAACTGTACAGTGCAGCTTATTTTATGTTAAAAGCTGATTTGAAGCCAGGCACATTACTGACTTATTAACTCTTACTTGTTGAGGGAGATTTTCATTGAAGTTGCATGTGATCCGCCCCTCTGCAGTGCTCCACTTTCTCCGGCTTCTGACTCAGCATAACCGCCAGTGGATTTCATGTCATCCCATTCATCGTCCCACTCATCATCCTCTGCCCCTGAGGTAAGATTCGTGTACACCAAGTTGTTTGTTTTCAGATCACATGCACAAAAAAAAGCACTGTGTACAACTATTATACTGCATTTATAGATGTTCCTACTACAAGAGTTGTGTGAAAATTCACACCTTAATGCTTCACTGAGCTTTACTTAGTGTGGGTCTAAATATAACATAACAGATTTTTCTTGAGATAGAGGAGTCAGTTGTTTGAGCATGAGGGCATGCAGCACACATCTATATCAGAAGCAATGCAAATCTATTAATGGTTCTCATGCTTTAAGATTTTAAGCATCATCACTCTCTTTTTCAATTAAATGGCTAAAAATATTACACACTGCAAAGCTTAAATTTGTCCTTCAGTACGTCTCATTTGTGAAAATAGTGCATGCATACTGAACCAGACATGATATCTAGATCATTGCTTTTGTCAGAAGCTGCACACTTCATTTCAAAGCAGGTTTCAAAACGCATTGACACAGTTCAAAGCAAAAAGGGCTGAGCATGATTTGTTAGGATTGGTGCCAGCCAGACCATTAAAGTCTGAATCAGGCAGCAGGCGGTAAGAGAAAATATTTCCACATATACATATAGCTGCACTGTTCCAACACTGCCTTTCAAAGCCAGACTTGGAGACTATATAATAACTTAGTTAAAACTGAAACTGGCATGTAAAATATCATATTATACTAACAAATCACACTGGATAAAACAGCAAAGAAAATACACAAAAATCCCCCATAAATTACAGCAACTTTCATTCTATCTCCATGTTGGCCTGCCGAATCACATTTACTCATTAATTTTCATTTTTGTTTTTTTAAATATATGTGTCCTTGTGTCTGATCAGTTAGTTGAGACGTGTGTTGTGTATGTGTGCCTGTTCACTGCTACTGCTCCAACCCACACAGACAAGCACAGGAGGACAAGCTCAGACCCAGTTCAACTCCTTTTTACTGCAATCGGATCACAATCAAACTGAAAACGAAACACTACAAAAGGCAAAGCAAATGTGCTGCCGTGGTCTGCCACCTGCTCCAAAGCGAGTTGACCAACTAGGGGTAAACACTTGGGGTATATTTAACCTGCTAGTAAGCCACAGCCTCAGCCATTCTCCTCCGCTATCTATCTGTAAATTTAAAATGCCATAAAGGTAAACAATTAAGAAAGGCAGCAAAGGTAGTCCTGCCAAAAGTGTTCTTGTATAAATCTACAAATGTTTAAAAGTTTATTCCTGCACCACTCACCAAAGTCTATAACTGAAAACTATATCTCTGTTTAGTTACTGATCTCTATCTGTGCAGGGCGTCTAACAAAGCTCCTCCAACCTCCTCTTATACAAAGATAATATTGTTAGTGTCAAACTGTACACACATGCTTTAAAAGAAATGTTTCTTTCTTCATATTATTGGCAGTTCACA
Organism: Aulonocara sp. 'chitande type north' Nkhata Bay; assembly: GCF_057382095.1. Lineage (NCBI taxonomy): Eukaryota > Metazoa > Chordata > Actinopteri > Cichliformes > Cichlidae > Aulonocara > Aulonocara sp. 'chitande type north' Nkhata Bay. Next base: position 10,477,713 of record NC_141358.1, read on the forward strand.
CACAAAAATGAGCAACAGGCTTCCAAAAAGCAATAAACGGAATACCTGTGTAATCAATAAGGTAAGGATATGGGTAGATGTCTTTAGCAAGAGAGAAACAGAGGAAAAGTCTGTTAATTTCCCCTCTGACCATTTTTCCAATGTACAATTTTTTTTATGTATTTGGGGGTTTTTTTACAAAAGAAAGTGAAGAATTTAAAAAGCAGCTCAAGTAATATATCCTTCTGAGTCATGAGTGAGGCACAATTTTCCACAGTCTAGAGAAAACAGAATCATGATTTGACCGTTCTGTCCCCGTGCTGGAGCTTCTCTCTGTGGCGGGACTGCACAAGTAAGAAAAACCACATCGAGGAGTTACAGTCACTGCAAATCTGTGAAAATCTGAGTCGCGTAGTATTTTCAAATACAGTATGTGGAGTTCAAGATTACAGGTCCTACTGTACATAGCATGCATTTCTGTTCATATCAGATAACATGAAGGACAGGATATATATGACGCAAACACCTTTCACTGGCTGCTCAATGAAAAATCATAATTGCAATTTTAAGATTTGTTTCCATAACATCTATTTCTCACGACACGGGAAAAGAAACATCCAAAATATACATCTGGGTGTTCTTCCTACATCACATATTATTGATTTTTCCTCATACACTCAGCCAGAAATCCTTATTCAGTAGCACTTTTTTCACAGTAGGACTTTTTCCATATATAAAAAGCCTGACCTCTTGAACATCTTATCACTGAAAACAAAGAGTCAATGGACTTTTTCCAACTACTGACAGCAGTTTGTGATTTGTGGAGTAATAAAAACACTTGGTATATCAATTTGTCGCAACAATAGTTAAAGAACTTTAAACACCATGTTATCCAATGGCCTGAAAAAATATGCTAAATTAAACACATAAAGCCTCACTTGCATATCTAAAAATGAGCTTTTCAGAAAGCATGATTCAAAAACAAAACACTTGATATCAAGCATGAATCAAAAATTTAACACAAAGCTTAATTTATCTTTTGTATTACCACAGAGGCATTCTCAAACTCGCAAGTTGTTGTCTGTTTGTAATTCAAACACCTTTAACCAAACGTCAGCCGAGCTCACAAACTCACGCAGAATCACTAAAAAGCACCAAAGGCTGTTTGAAGCAACAACCTTTATCACATCAACCAATTGTGATTGCAACAAAACAACCTAACTAGTCAACGTGAGCCTGACTGTTTGATGCATTAAGTGCGAGGGACTCTGAAGTCACTCGTGTTTGTAGAACTGCTCCCTCCTCTGCAGCCATATATACAGTACAGCTTATGCAGAAGAACAGTTTAACAAGTAAAGAGTGAGCTAAACTGTTTCACGAGGTAGTGTGATGAGCCAAAACCATTGCATGACTTTACCTTTCCTGTAACCACATTAAGACGTTAAAAATTGCTTTGAAAATGTAGCTTACATACTTCAGAATGACATAAACACAGTCGTATGAGAGTATTGCTACAAAAGAGAAAGTTGAAATTTCAAACTGTCAAAAGATATTACAGTGATTTTTATGATAATAAAAGGTTTACATTATACTTCTAATAATAGGACAACCATGGTTCCTGAAGCTATCTCGGGGTTTTTTTTTTGTTTTTTTACCTGGGCCTTGGTAAGCCTGAGGGTGACCATGTGATACAGGGGGCCAGGGGTCAGGAGCGCTCTTCCCAGTCTGTGTGCCCTCTGGATTAGATGCCCAGTTGTTGGTGGAGCCCCCTGATGGGTCCGCGTTCCACGCCGACCACGGATCATTACCATTAGTAGCCTGCAAGAGTGAAACAGAACTTGTGAGGAATGGAAGACGGGCGGTAATAACAGATCAAACGCGAGAAGAAGAGAAGGAGCAGAGTCAAGTCCAGTCCTGTATGGAGTCTGTTTAATGAGAAGTTGACAGTAGTTTCAAAACAACATCCTTTTCCAAACATTTGATGAGGACCGGGCTTCTCTGAGGGAATCTGCTGAGAGATAAAGCAGCCCGGCAGTGAGTGTGTAGTTTGCATATGCCGCTGTACAGAAGGGTTAACTGAAAAGATCAAAATAATACCCGATAATCTGGAGAAAGAGGCACATGCTTGCATACAAAAACTTCCATTTGTGTTTTTACACAACCTGTTTTTGTTTTTACAGTATTTAAAAATGCTCAAAATGCAGCATGCCATGCTTGTAAGGCAGGCATATACACAATTCTAACAACTCGAAGGCATGCAAAAACACTGCTGTTGTGCGTTTCTCTTCTGTAGGTTAAAAAAAAACAAATCACCGAAAAAAATAAACAGGCAAACTACTCAAATGACATTAACAAGCAAGTGCATTGAGGAACAACACTCTAAGAGCATGTGCTTTTAAATTTTGCAGCTCTTATACTTCTCATTACAGAGCAGCACTTAAAAAAAGTGATTATTACTGATATTTGCATAATTTTCATCATGATTTCTGGTACAAGCGTGTGTTCTGGCCTGATGATTTGTCAGTGTGATTAGTAAAATACATGTGGGGATCATGAACTCTTTTACCACCGATTCATACAGTTTTTCTTTTCTTTTTTAACAGTGTGTGGGTGCTGATTGGTGGAATGTCTTGTCTTGTGCTGAATTGCAAGGTGAATGGAGAAGTTGAGCTCATGCTTTTTGCAGGCAGTAAGGGTTGCAGGGGAATTTGCCAAAGCAGACCAATCAGAGAGGATCGCTTGGGCAAAGAATGAGTGAGGGCGGGAGGGCTTGGGTTCATGCTTTTAGGCCACTCCCACCACCCCAAACTCACGGTTACCTCATCAGGGGACGAAAGGTAGGGGGAAACTGGGGTGTCGGGGGTTTCCGGCTGGGGGCTCAAGCCCCCAGCATCCACCTTGAGGGGAGGGGGAGGGGGAAACAAAGGTGACATCATCACAAAGCGCCAGATGTGACAGTATACACTGTGCAGTGCTTTTTGTTAAAGTGATATAGATGTGTCAGAGGAACAATAGCCGACACATTTCCTGCTTTACCTCACTTGCTGAGCCGCAACATATTTTTACTGATCCAGCAGTATGTTCACTATTGTGGAACTTCCTGCCTGCTAACTGAAGATTTTGGTGGACTGCATATCGTTTAAAAATGACATGACAAAGATTAATATCTCCCACACCAGCTGGTCTCACTTCTGCATCTCTGGGGTTTACGGGATGCATTAACGTCAGTACATTTTTGCCATCGCTCACTTCTGCTTTTTGATTGTTTTCTGTAGCGTAACCCTACCATATATCATTTTTGAATAGGAGAATGAAAGCACGACAGGTGCACCGCTCTATATTTTGTACACCTACTTACCCAGCATTGCACTAGACTTGTGAAATTGAGAAATCTTCACTGGCTGAATGCATTACCTGGTTTTGTGCAGGTGTTGATGCAGGTGCATATGCATCAAAGAAGGACAGGTCTGAAGCTGCAACATTTCCTAAACTTGGAGTAGGTGCTGCAGCTGATGGGAACACAGAAAACTGCTTATTGAGCTGCAAATCAAGAAAAAAAGAAAAAAGACAATGGAAGAGAGAGAGAAAAATTCCCATTAGTGAACAGATCCAGACATTCCAGCATGATCTAATGATTTTTAAAGGTGCATCCTCATGCGGTAATGTGATCGTCTCATTTTTCACTCGTGGCTTTGTGAAACAGGGTTTTAATTTTATCAATCTTTCCAAAAAACAGCAGTGTGATTGAAAAACAGACTGAGTTCTGGTGTTTTTCATGAGGCATTACATAAGCTACAAGTGCAATTGTCATCTGTGGGTTTTATATGATTTGGACACAGAATCAAAACAGTCCGGGAGCAGCTGGGGAGGTAACTCAAGGTCAGACAAACAAGCACGCACCCACCAAAATTTGCAAAGTTAAGCAGATGTTTAATATCAATGCCTCTCACCCTCACACACAATCGTTAGCTCTTGTGTGGCAAGTGTTTACAGTGATGTTAAGTTGTTAACATCACAGACTTTAGTTTTAAACAACTCTTTCTGTGTCTGTAAATTTCTTCAGAGTGAATCATATCCTCCACATGAAGTCAGAGTTACTGGATCGAGCCATACACGCACGCACGCACGCTCGCAAACACAAACACCCAAATCAGCAAAACCCTGAATGAGGCACATCCTGTTGTGACTTTAGTTTCACATAAGAGATGGCACCACAGTATGCAGATACATCTTTGTCTGTGACGAGGTGTCTATGAAATGTCTAGCTGATTAATGTTCCACTGCACCCACGGTACATCATAACCTCGGTACAGAATGTTTTGTTTTCGTTTCATTTTTTTCTTGCTTAATTTTATGTGAATTAAAGTCTCTTTGAATATTCTATGGGGTTTGAAAGCTCTGCTGGCATCTCCTCCATACTCTTCACATCAACAGACACAATATAACTCACTTCAATGTAGTCTTCAGGAACCAGTCCCACCTCCCCTCTTGAGTTCTGTGCTTCCACCCAGCCACCTCCAATACTCTGAAAGAGAGACCCAGCTGCATATTAGTTACAGGAAAAAAATACAAGGCATGTACTTAGGTATTTCTCCCTTCAGGATATTAGTTTAATAGCCAATAATCAGATAGATTTTTCATTTTACTAAGTCAGTTAATGTTTTAGTTACTTACTTTTTAAAATTTGTATTAAGTTACTGGAAATTATTTGAATCACATTTACAAAGAAATGTTTCAAAGTACAAAATGTTTTGTCTACAATTTTTCTCTCCGACTACTACTTCTTTAAATGCCACATATTTGTGTAATATGTCCAGTCCTATGGTCAGTTGTTACACTGAGGCCACAATACCACAACATAAAGTTCTGAAGAACATTATGTTGTGGTATCAACATTTAAGGAAATTCTGCTTCACATTTTTAAGTAACCTCAATGCCAAAAACTGAAAACGAAGGTAATAATGTAGCACATAGCTTCTGAACGGCTTCTGATTTACTTTTCTTGCAGAGGTCGTATTACTAAAAAAACAAAGAGAACCACATCTTTCCTTAAAAATATCCTTTCAATGCAACAAATGTTGCTTGGTTGATATGAAGCTCGCACATTTTTTTCAGTCCTGCTCGACCCACAGACAAAACGTGTACTTTTAACTTGGAAGTCTAACTCTCCACTTACCTTTGCGCACTGGATTAAGGAGAAGTTATTTTATATACAAATGGAAGAATCACTTACCCATAAACCAAATACTCCAGATAGATTTAACAGGTGACGGGGGCTTTCCTTTAAAGACACCATATTATCTCTATATTTTCTCTCTGCTCAATAGTGTGTGAAACTTTATATTGATTTATATTTATTTATATATTTGAGTTATGTTTTCGTAATGTCAATACTGTCATTTGCATCATCTTCAATTCCCTATTTATATTTTAAGCCTGGTAGCCTCCTGCTTATTTTTTGTGTTTGTGTCTATTGTGGCAACATATGTATCCTTAACTTTTTCTTTTTTTAAATTGCTTTGATTAATATCTTCATTGCTTACAAAGCTGTCCTGCAAAAACTTTATCCTGTACCTTACATTTTTAAGGGAAGCTGTATGGTAACTAAAACAGGCTCAGTAATAACTTGTACATATGTGATAGCCTATACACAAAAACTACATGTCACCTGTGGGAACCCAACAGATTGTTTATCAGTCACACTTGGATTTGACTCATTGTGAGTCAGATCTCGAGCTTACCATTTAAACATCATTTTAATGTTTAGTACCAAGCAAAAAAGAAATAAACAGGTAAGCCAGGTATGTATGTACACACCTGAGACAAATTCCTCATCAGTGAAGTTGATGAAAAATAAAAGTTCTGATACGCTGAGTCCTTGATAGCCATGACAGAGACATCGATTGGAAAACTATGTAGGACAGCACTTAACCAGTGACCTTTGAACTGTTTGTGGCTGGCAGCAATGACATCATGTTTGCTTTCTGGTTTAGTTTTTTTTTTTTTTTTTCACCTCTTGTCCTTCCTTCTTTTGTCCACATCTGTGACATACATGACAACGTGAGGTCATGTGCTTTAAGTTTTTTGTTTTTAAATTGGAAGATCCGCACTAAACATTTGATCCTGGACTAATGTCTGCAATGTTGTTGTAGGCAAAGTAATTAAAAAATGATGGTATCCACAACACAAGCAAGTTTTATGATTTAACGATTACAGGCAGATGCAAAAAAAAAAAAACCAAAAAAAAAACTCATATCGTACACGTCACATCTAGACAGCTTCTTTACAGCTGAGAGTGTGAGACTTTACCCCTGATGCTAAACAGATGAAAAGTAGAGCAGTGTTTGTATTATTTACCTGATTGGTGATGGTAATTGTCTCGCCTTCTTTCACTGACAACTCATTGTTTCCAGGCTCAGCAGTGAAGTCGTATAAAACCTGTGCCTGCAGACAACAACAACAACAAAAAAGTTCTAAGGTTTACTATATAACTGATTAACAAACTTCAGACTTATATGAGGCCATAGTGAAACAGGCCAAACTTGTTCTTGGTATGGTATGCTTACTCTCAACTAAATTCTTGCATCAACCAAAACACGGGCAGACCCACAACGTTACCCAGTTCAGCTTAATACAGGAGCCAACAAGGTCTCTCACAGTGACCCACATGTACTAATCTGTCATTCCTCCATGGCCCCAGAGAAGCTCAGACACACACACACACACACACACACACACACACACACACATTCATCTATACTCAAATGAATTTGAGACAGTAGACGGAAACCTTTCCAGTATGTTGAAAGTTAAATAAGCACAAATTGTTCATTAACCATTGAGATGGAATGCAAGGCTATTAGAAAGCCATCAAAATAACATTTGTTTCAGTGTCCACCAACCACCACCCTGCAGTCCAGGAAGCTGAATGAGGTTTTTGAACAGAAGCATATTACCAGAAAATGACAATAAATGTTTTCATGTCTACTGATGATCTTAAAAAAAATCAAACTGAATTATCAGGTCGTTCTGTCGTTGGTCCCTCACATACATGTTTTTTACTGTGCTGACTGCTGCATTTTTTATTAACACCATTTATTTTATTTTATTTTATTAAGGATTACTTAAAATAAAAAGCAGACCTGTGTTATTATTCTCAGTAGGATTTTTTGCATATCATAAACCATATCTAGAGTAGAGGGGATATTTAACTTCTTAGTTTTACGTACGGTTTATCTTTATACACACTCTGCTTCACGTACCATTTCCGGTTCCCCTAAAAGAACACTCATTAGGTCCAAATGCGAACAATACTATGAGCAAAATTATCGTGTTTGCAGTGCTGCAGCTACATTTATGGCCCTGTAGTCCTCACCTAAGGTAAACAGTAGTCACATATGGTACGAACAGTGTTTTGAGAAAAGACTACATTTCCCAGAATTCCGCGGAGGCAGCTATGACCCACAGTGGAAAGGTAGTAAAATGTCACAAGACACTTCGTTAATGAGACACATTTTCCATGTATAGCAAAAGCATTCGTTTCTCGCTGAGCGCATACAGATGTGCGACAAGCGGCCATAACGCTTTTAAAGCAGACTCCCTAAATGCTTTCAGCCTTAATGCGGAGCTCACCGAGTGAAGTCTTCACTGTAAAACTAATGCGAGAAACTACACTTCTGACTGTCCAAGTCTACAGCCCTCAGTATTGGTGAAAAACAAGCTCCAGGGGGAACCCAAGAAGCCAGCGTAGTCGTGCTGGGGCTTTAAGAGAAGCCCAGGAAAGTTGTCAAACCCACCTTTTGCGCCATTATCGAAGCATTGATCAATCATTACAAAAACAGGCCCTGTAGTTTTCAGGATTTCCAGTCCTCAGCTGGACATTTCCTCCGCGCTTCTCTTCAACTGGAGGCGAAGCAAACACGATAACTCCTCCCGGTGGAAAGCCGCCGCGACAAATGCATTAACACATGACTTAAAAACAGTAGGTCGTTTAAAAACTCAAAAATCCGAGAAAACGAAAGGTGGGAAGGAGACCAGCTGAGTGCGACTACCAAGTTTGAAGCGCGTAAAGAGCTGCTGACAGTACAGAGGAGGGAGTGACCTGCAACGCGCACAGAAACCGGAAAGGTAGTCCAGGTCCGATATGGTGGCTCCTCCAGAGAGACTACACGACTGTTTAAAATCGCAAATAATTTTTTTTCAATATGAAGAAATAAAACACTTCATAATTAAACGATGATTAAAAAAAATACAATACAAATAAAACGTGGTAACTAAAATTTTTAACTTGTCGGAAAAAATAAGTAATAACAATAATAATCAAAATAGTAGTAGTAATAAAAGAATTTCTACTATTTGCGGGATTTTTTTACATTTTCCAGTGCGTTTTTTAATTGTGTGTTTACTCACTATGGGCCTGACAGCTCAGAGGGAGTGACCCTGAACCTAAACTTATGTTTACTCTTTTGTTTAAGTCTCCCTCTGCTGGCCTCATTGTGCAAGTGCGTTTTTATTGTTGGTGGGGTTTTTCTTAATGTTTTCAATAACAGCTCAAACGCCTAGCACATGCCAACAGCATGACATCTGTAGTCCTTCTCACCCATTATCACCTTCTCATATATCAAATATTTATTCGAGCCAAAATAATTCCGTGGTTCAGGACTGTGAATAGTGTGGTTGTTCTCTGAGTATTGTATTAAAATCCTAATCTCTGAAGGCCACAAAGAGTTTTTGTTATTCAAAATTTCAGCTACAGTAAGTCTTCATGTCTTTATTTTTAATATCTGAGTTTCAGCTTTAATAGATTTTCAAACAAATCCTAAACCCATGGTTTGTTCTTTTTGTCCAGCTGATGTTTTGTAATTTGAGCTTGAGCTAACCTGAGGAGGGGCATCAGTACTGCCAAATCAGAATACAAGAGGAGAATAGAGGAACATGTTAACGACCCCAGACAGGTGTGGAGGGGCATACAGACTATTACCAACAAAGGATGTCCTGTGACATCTGTCCTGTGACACTCAGATGCAGGGCTAGCAGAGGAGCTGAACAGCTTTTTTGCCCGTTTTGAGTCTCAAACACTGCACTCAGCCACACCATTCCAACAACCACTACAACCCACACCAGACTCTAGCAACCCCCCACTGACTCTTGAGACACAGGATGTGAGGCATGTGCAGTAAACCCCAGGAAGGCTGCAGGTCCCAATGGAGTACCTGGGAAGGTGCTCAAGGCATGTGCCAAGCAGCTAGCGCAGGTCTTCACTGGCATCTTCTTCAACCTGTCTCTGGAACATCCCACCTGCTTGAAATCTGCCATAATCATCCCCATCCCTAAAAAGTCACCCACAACCAGTCTCAATGACTGCCGTCCAATTGCACTAACCCCGGCACATCAGAACCTGTCTCCCCCCCGCTCTGGACTCACACCAATTTGCATATCAGACTAACAGATCCACCGAAGACACCATAGCCACTACTCTCCAAACAAGTACTGAGTCACCTGGAGCAACAGGAGAGCTATGTCAGAATGCTCTTCACTGACTTCAGCTCAGCCCTCAACACAATAATACCGGACATTTTGATCACCAAGTTACTCAACCTGGGGCTCTCCCCACCCACCTGCTCTTGGATAAAGGACTTTTTAGTCAACAGATCCCAGCGGGGGAAACTGGATCCTTGCCTCTCCTCCTCCCACACTCTCAGCACCGGCTCTCCCCAGGGCTGTGTACTAACCCACTACTCTACTCCCTCTACACATCTGAGTGCAGTCCTGCCCACCCAGAGGACATCATTATTAAATTTGCTGATGACACAACGGTGTTGGGGCTGATCACAGGGGAAAATGAGGTGGCCTACAGAGATGAGATCCTGAAACTGGGAGAATGGTGTGCATTAAACAACCTGGCACTTAACATCACCAAGACCAAGCAACTCATCCTGGACTTCAGGCGGAACAAAGCTGCCCCTGCCCCCCTGCCCATCAACGGTGAGCGAGTGCAATCCTTCAAATTCCTTGGCATCCACATCTCTGCAGTTCTCTCCTGGTCAGTCAACACCACGGTGCTAGTCAAGAAGGCCCAGCAGTGGCTACACTTCCTAAGGGTGCTCAGGAAGGAGCAACTAAACACCCCACTGCTGGTGACCTTCTACATATCCATCGTCGAGATGGATGCCGTGTGGCACGCTAGCTCCACGGAGGCAGACAGGAAGAGACTGCAGAGGTTGGTAAACACAGCACAAAAAATCGTCAGCTGGCCTCTGCTCTCCTTGTCTACCATCTATAACTGCAGTTGTTTCAGCAGGGGCAGAAACATCTTTAAGGATATCACCCACGTCGGCTACCATCTTTTTAACCTGCTGCCCTCTGGCAGGCGCTTCAGATCCATATGGGCCAGAACAAACAGACTCAGAGATAGCTTCTTCACCATACTCTGTCTCGGTGCTGTGTATTTATATTATGTGTATAGTTATATTATTGTATAGTTTTTTATAATATGCTAAGCACTTGTACACTTTTATGGAGCTGTTTTAAATCTCATTATACTGTGCATAATGACAATAAAGGCTTTCAGTTCAATTCAATTCAATTTTTGATACCTGTCAGTTACAATTATCTTTTATTTTGTCTCCTGATTTCCTGGGTTATCATTATTGGTAAAGACTTACCATGGTTCTCAGCCGGAAAAGGGTGGAGTGCCCACCCCGGGTCGGGGATGAGTTCCTGCCCCAAGTGGAGGAGTTCAAGTATCTCTCTTGTTTGCAAGTGATGGGAGAAGGGAGCCGGAGATCGACAGACGGATTGGGGCTGCAGCTGCAGTAATGCAGACGCTGCACCGGTCCGTCATGGTGAAGAGGGAGCTGAGTGTAAAAGTGAAGCTCTCAATTTACCGGTCGATCTACGTCCCTACCCTCACCTATGGCCACGAATTGTGGGTAGTGACCGAAAGAACGAGATCGCCGTTACAAGCGGCAGAAATGAGCTTCATCCGAAGGGTGGCTGGCCTCTCCCTTAGAGATAGGGTGAGAAGTTCGGCCATCCGGGAGGGGCTCAGAGTAGAGCCGCTGCTGCTCCACATCGAAAGGAGCCAGCTGAGGTGGTTTGGGCGCCTCCTGGGTGAGGTGTTCCAGGCATGTCCCACCGGGAGGAGGCCCCGGGGCAGACCCAGGGCACGCTGGAGAGATTATATCTCTCGGCTGGCCTGGGAACGCCTTGGTGTGCCCCTGGATAAGCTGGAGGAGGTGGCTGGGGAGAGGGAGGTCTGGGCCTCTTTGCTTAGGCTGCTGCTCCCGCGACCCGGCCTCGGATAAAGCAGCTGAAGATGGATGGATGGATGGACTTACAGCACTGTGTAAAAGTCTTTTTTTTATATATTTTTCTCAGAAATTGCAGTGAAACAAGTGCAAGCATACATAGAAATACAGGACAAAAGACAAAAACAGAGCTTGTACAGTTCTAATACACTTGAACCTTTATTCTTTAACACTTGTGTGGTGTTCATATTTTTGTTACTCAGCCAGTGTTCATGGGTCTGGTGGACCCGCTAGAGTTTTGGCTTTCCAAATTAACACTATCAAACAATTTTATGTTAAATTACTCAACAGATGTTTACTTCATCCCAATTACAAGCCATATGAACAGCAAACATGGTTATTTTTTTCCCTTTACCTTTGTTAGATCACATTTATGAATTAATGTGCTTCTCGTTTTTTTTGTGTTTTTTTTTATAAAATGTTATAAAAAAAAAAATCAGTTATAATCAAGTGGAGTGAGTGGAAAGACACAGCACATTTACACGTGAAGCAATATGTTTCACAACTAAATGGGATCAGCAGCTCATCAATGGTGACATTAGGCCCAGGGTTGTAAAACAGGGGGAGGCGGTGCACACACTTATCCCACACTGTCCTGAATGGCAGCTAGCTTGTCTCTCTGCCGTCGAGCTGGTCTGTCGTCTCGGTTATCAAAACGGATAATCCTGGAAATTTGGTGGAAGACATTGATGCATGGAAAGGTTCTTGCCGGTTTCTGCATCCCACAGGGATTCTGTGGATTCCCCTTTGGACCTGAAAACTCCTGCAAGGATAAGAACCCCAAAGTAGGCCTTTGGGGTTCTTAGATGAATTTGGTCCATCTCCTTCCACCTCTCTCCAAAAACACACCTTCCTTCTAGATTACTGCAATCCAGAATAATTTTCTGGATGGAATCTGGGATGAAAAGCTCAAATGAAGACTTGATGTCCTGCACATGAGTAACTGTCAGCCGTGTTGGCCCTGGCTTATCACAGTAGCAGCTCTGCAGGGTGGCTCATTTCTTGGGCAAGAATGGTAAATGGTAAATGGCCTGTATTTATATAGCGCTTTACTAGTCCCTAAGGACCCCAAAGCGCTTTACATATCCAGTCATCCACCCATTCACACACACATTCACACACAAGAAGACCATTCAATTTCACCAGTTATTGACATCCATATTTCTTCACTTGCTGTCTGGTGGGCTTGTTCTGGTCCTGGAGCTGGCTGCTGATGGGGCACTCGTCTTCATTTTGTTACTAAATGGTGCTCAACCTCATCCTCTTCTTCAAAGTCACTGTCAGACTGAATTTTCAGAAATGTGAAATATTCTGAAACCTCTTTGTCAACATCATCATCCGAAGCCCCTCTCTCTTCCAAAATCAATTGGATGGCCCTCGCAGCAGATAATCTTTTGCCATCTTGATCAGTTGTGATAAGGAACCACACTGGCAAAGTCTTATTTATAGTATTATGCCCCTAATTTGCAGGTGGGACAGGGTATGAGAAAATAAAATTTGGATCCCTCAAGAAAGAGGGTAAAATGTGTGGGAATGTAAGAGCAGACGGTGTTGATAGTTGAACTTTCAACAATGTTGCAACTTTGTGCGGGAGCAGAAGGGGAAGAAAACACTATCAGCAGCACCAGAGAGGAGGAAGACAGAGTGTGGGAACACAGGACCTACACTTTCAACACTTTTATTAGACCTGGGTCCAGTGGACCCGAACACCTTGTATGTAGTGTAAATGCGTGGGGGGAGGTACAGAAAGTCCAACAAACAATAAATTCTAGCATGCAAAAACTTCTATGAATATTTGTTTGCAATGATCATTGCTGTCAACCAGTTTATCACTGACAATGATGACGATGACTAAAGAAATCTTCCTCTCTCCTTATGTGTTCAAGATAAGAAAACATTGCATATGTTGGTAAAAAACCAAAAAAAACCAAAACAAACCTAGACTGTGCAACTGAACCTGTGAACAGGATGAGTTGCACAGTAAAATGACCAAAGAAGTGTCATGTGTAAGAGCACTCAAGTCAGTTGTTATGTAAGTTGTAACTCTACTTGAAGTGAAGTGCTTTTCCTTAAAATATTAGATATTTGTTCAGCCACTGCATAGAAGAAGAATCTCTCTGAAATGTTCGCTAAAGAATATGAGACGGTTAAAGATTGCACACTGTAAAAAATAACACATGAACAAGGAAATAAACCTAAAACTTTTGTATCTTAGGATCTGAATGCAGCACGCAGAGACTAACTACACAATTCACATTCCTGCGCCATGAAATTCTTTTGACTCGACTCAAGCCTTTGACATATGAGAACGTGACAGTAGGTGAGAAGAAAGTATTATACATTTCACTTCTCCTTAGCACCCATTCATATGTCAATCACCTGAGCCTGGCAGTTAAAAAACAAAACAAAACAAAACAAAGTGTAGGTGAAATCTTCAGCCTACCTGTGGACATTTTAGTGCTGTATGAAAAGCACTGTGGCTGGAGACTGCTAGTACATAAAAGATTCAATTACGGATTTAATACTAAGGCTTTAAAGAAGTTGAGTTTGAAACTCTTGTGAGGTTTTACAAGGATGAGAATGTGACAGGGAGCCCAGTTTTTATTGTTCAGCAAGGGCAAACAGTAAATGCCTGAGCACTTTACCCCCCCCCCCCCCCCACTATCACTTGAGCTGATCTCGAAACGCAGGTGTGTCTTTGGATGGTGGGAGGGAGTTTGGCAGCCCCGCTAGTATTCAGCTCAGTTTGAAGAGTTTCAGCTTTGCAGCTTTGCAGAGGCATCATGTGCTCTCCGCTTCCCTTTTTCTCCCTGCTACTGATCTGCGCAACAGGGTCATGGGCGATGGATGTCACAATGCCCTTTATGGAGTACCTGGACCAGGAGCAACTGGTGTGCCTGAAGTGGGGCTTTGACAATCCAGCAGGTGACATTACATTCCAGCTGGCGGTCAACACCACAGGCTGGGTGGGTTTTGGTTTGAGCCCGAATGGAGACATGAAAGGATCAGACATCGTCATAGGAGGAGTTGGATCCAGTGGAAGCTACTTCTCGGTTAGTTATGAAATAATTATAAATGAGCAGCTGTTGTATTTTTACTTATTTAGTATAAACAGCTGGAAGCTTTCATCCTCATTCATCTTGTTTAATTTAATTTTGTGTTTTGGTTTTCTTTTCAGTTTCATATCAGTTGTTTTAGTTTGGATTCTATTGAAAATTATTAATTTTTGTTTAGTTTTTAGATTTGCATAGTTTTAGTTTTTAGTGTTACTGTGTCCTGTTCGGTATTTGTCAAGGACAGAAATAGAAAAAATAGATACAGCGGTGTGAAAAAGTGCTTGCCACCTTCCTGTTTTCTTATTATTACATGGCCCTGTGTGAAAAAGTGATGGCCCACACCTTGTTAAATCACAAATTAACTGTGATTAACCACATGTTATACAAAGCTGAGTTCAGTGTCACTGCCACACCCAGGGATGATTACTGCCAGACCTGCTGAATCAAGAAATCACTTAAATGGAACCTGTCTGACAAACTGAAGCGGGCTAGGAGATCTCAACAAAACATTTCATGATCCAAAGAAAAAGCTGAGAAACAAAGTCACTGACATCTATCAGTCTGGAAAGGGATATAAAGGAATTTCTAAGGCTCTGGGGCTCCAGTGAACTATGGTGAGAGCCATTAGCCACGAAAGGAGAAAACTTGGAACAGTAGTGAAGCTTCCCCAGAGTGGCCAGCCTACTAAAATTACTCCAAAAGTGCACTGATGACCCTTCCAGGAGGTCACAGAAGAAACCAAAACAACATCTAAAGACCTGCAGACCTCACTTGCCTCTGTTAAGGTCAGTGTTAAGGTTAGTGACTCCACTAAAAATGGGGCTGGGCAAAAGTGGCCTTCATGGCAGAATTCCAAGATGAAAACCACTGCTGAGCAAAAGGAACAGAAAGGCTCGTCTCAGTTTTGCCGGAAAACATCTTGATGATCCCCAAGATCTTTGGGAAAATATTCTGTGGCCTGATGAGTCAAAATTAAACTTTTTGGAAAGTGTGTATTCTGTTACATCTGGTGTAAAAGTAACACAGCGTTTCAGAAAAGGAACGTCATACCAACAGTAAATTCTGTGGTAGTAGTGTGATGGTCTGGGGTTGTGTTGCTACGTAAGGGCCCGGAAGACTTGCTGTGGTAAATGGAACCGTGAATTACAGTCATCTGCTCGTGACCTCAAGCTGAAGCACACTTGAGTTTTGCAGCAGGACAGTGATCCAAAACACACCAGCAAGTCCACCTCTGAATGGCTTAGGAAAAACAAAATGAAGACTTTAGAATGGTCTAGTCAAAGTCCTGACCTGAATCCGATTGAGATGCTGTGGCATGACCTTAATAAGGCATTTCATACTTGAAACCCCTCCAGTGTGGCTGAATTACAACAATACTGCAAAGATGAGTGGGCCAAAATTGCAGTTGTTGCTGCTAAGGGTGGCCCAACCAGTTGTTAGGTTTATAGAGAGGAATCACCATGCAGGTTTTGATTTTCCCCTTACTAATAAACAGCTTAATTTAGAAACTGCATTTGTGTTTACTTGTGTTATCTTTTTCTAATATTTAACTTTGTCTGATGATCTGAAACAATTAAGTGTGACAAACATACAAAAAAAAAAAAGAAATCAAGACGTGGGCAAACCCTTTTTCACACCACACAACTTTTGTAAGTGATCTTTCAAAAGGACACACCTAACAGTGCCAGAGACTAATGTCTGGCTTTCTGCTGTTGTTTTTTTCCATTAGGATCGATACGCCACGGGCAACTCCATGCCTCTAGAGGATGCACAGCAGAGCTACACTCTCCTCTCTATGCAGGAAAATGAGGGGCAAACCGTCATGACCTTTAAGAGGCCTATTAAAACGTGTGATGATAAAGACTTCCAGATCACTGTAACTATTTTGTTGCTTGTTTCTTTTCTTTCTTTTTTTTCTTTCCCCTTATCACAGTCTGCATGTGTGGGATTAGTGTGACACAGCCATCACAATTATTATTTTTATTTTGTCTAATGAAGGTTTTTTGGTTTTTTTGTTTTGTTTTACAAAATAGTTCCCATAAAAACATAAAAACAAACAAGTGAATCATGCTGAGAAGAGGTGCAACGTTTCTCTCTTCATACCACATCTATAGGTCTCATATGACACCACAATTAGACTTTGTTGTCTAGGCCTGAAACACAAGTTAAGTCTCTTTGTTGTACCCTTTTCTCTGTTTTCCTTCTTTGTTGCCATAGATGTAATTCTCTGGCTAATGCTCAAGTTTCACAGTCTACAATCTGCAATTCCAGTTCTTTTGTTAGGCTCCCCGGGCTTTTTTTCCTCCACACATTGCCCTGGGTTTCCAGAAGAATACAATGGCATGATTTCATTTTGAACACATGAAATGCTACACAGTTCCTAGTAACAAGACTCAAAGACTATAGTACACCTTTGCAGTAGCACAGAAATCTACACAGTCAGCGCATTAAACCACTTTATGTAACATGTTAAGTTATTTTACAAGGTATAAAAAGATATTAATAATCAGAAACGTCTCACAATATCACCTTCCACAAGAATGTATATATTACTGTATTGCTTCTATGTGTAAGGGATCATATTGCCTGACCTAAATTACCATCTCTCTCTCTCAGGCTCAGCCAATCAAACTCATCTTTGCCTATGGGAAAACAGATGAGATCTCTTACCACGTGTCCAGACGAGGCACCAAAGAAGTAAATCTACTGCACTATATGCCAAAGTCCATCCCAACCAACTCCAGCTATCTTAGTGCTACGGTGGACAACGTAAGAATTACTGACAATAACAGTCAGATCAGAAATATCGTATTGTTTGTTGTTTATTTACCTTTATATTTGTTGTTTACAGATCATAGTCCCTTCCAACACTACCTACTATCACTGCAAAGTTATGCAGTTCCCAAAGTTAAATACAAAACATCATATTTACCAGGTAAGCATTATTTCTTTATGTTTCTGTCGTCACTGTTCTTTCATTTGTGTCTGATTGGGTAATTAAAATGCATATAAAAGCACACCCACATTGATGTATGTGTAAGCATAAATAAACTACCGTAATAAAAAAAGTGTCACAACAAAGTAGACTTTATGAATTTATATGCTGTCATTGTGATTTTTATGTTTATTTCAACCTCGTTCTCCTAATTTACCTCAGATCGAGCCCGTGATCGAGCACCTTGACCTCATTCATCATATGCTGCTGTACCATTGTCCCCCCAAAGTGACAGAGCCTTATGACAAGCCATGCTACATTGGAGACATAGGAGACAGCTGCTTTGGAATAGTGGCTTCTTGGGGAGTGGGAGGCGGGGTGAGAGAGACTGTACACTGTAAACCTAAAGAAGTTAGCAGAAGTTTATTAACTTAACAGTTGGACCTTATCAGAACTCCAATATTTTGATTGCATTTGACATGTACCTTTTGTCTAAAATAAAAGTAAAATTGTTTAATAATTGAATTCATAAATATTTAGTAACAAGAACTTAGTTTTCGTTTATGACTCCCGTGTGAATAAGCTGACATAACTTACGAGGAACGAGTACAACAGAGTCACTGTTTCAGTTTAGCAAAACTCAATATTTATTGTTCACTTTTATAATCGTTTTTTTAAATAAACAAAAGTCAAACATCAACTTTGAAAACTCAAAAACAAGTCAGACAAAATGTAAAGTTTATTTATATTTTTATATGTAGCGGGTACTTAATATCCAAAATAGTTAAAGTTCATCTGAACTGACTAAAATGAGAGAAAATATTGGATTAACTTGAGTTTGTGGGACTGTTTTTTTTTTTTTTTAATTAAATTTACATCACATCATTTTTTTCTTGTGTGTGTTATTTCTGTGCCAGTGTTACATCAGTTCTCCTACAATTCATCTCTAAATCTTCAGGTGTACGAGCTTCCGGAAAATGTGGGAATTCCCATTGGAGGAGAGAAGAGCGATGCATTCTATAGGCTGGAAATCCATTACAATAACCCAGAGAGGAAAGAAGGTAAATAGTGAGTTCATTAAAACTAAGGACAAGTTAAAAGAGAAATATGACCCCTTGACCTCTGCAGTGAGGTTGCCGCATTGATCTGGATTATTTTAAAGTGTCACTGAAAATTAATCCAGAGTTGTTCAAAATGTTCATCTTTCACTATGATGAAACATTTCTGGCCTGATAGAAGCCTTAATTTTTGCCACAAACCCCTTCAAACACCATTTTTGGTTTTAACCTTAATTTAACCAGAAAGGAATAATTTTGAGATTTAGAAATTATTCTGAAAGTGTCTTGGACTATGTGGCACGGTGGTTAGCACTGTTGCCTCACAGCAAGAAGGGCGTGAGTTCAATTCCACCATCAGGCCAGGGTCTTTCTGTGGAGTGTTTGCATGGGTACTCTGGCTTCCTCCCACAGTCCAAAGACATGCAGTTTGTGGGGATAGGTTAATTGAAAAATCTATAATAATGCCCATAGGTGTGAACGTGAATGGTTATCTGTCCCTGTGTGTTGGCCCTGTGACAGACTGGCGACCTGTCCAGGGTGTAGCCTGCCTCTCACCCCATGACAGCTGGGATAGGCTCCAGAACCCCCCGTGACCCTGAAAAGGATAAGCAGAAGCAAATGGATGGATAGATGCCTCAGACTAAAACGGGTAGCATTAATCTTAATCTTACATACCAACGCTGGGAGAAAACCGGCTCCCAGCTAGAGTGGGGGGCACCTGGGGAGCCATGTTTAAATACTGCGGCACAGATGTGTTATGCTGTGCTTTCCATTGCCACCACCAAAACACCCAGTTAGGTTGGCGATCTAGTTAAAGTGTTGAGGCACTTTGACACCCAGTATCCAACTATGTTTGTCAAAAATTTAATATGCTTCCTATGATCTTGAATTTATTTACTTAACTTTAATATCATTATTATTATTATTATTAGTAGTAGTAGTATTTGACTGTTCTTTTTCTCTCTACAGGCATTAAAGACAGCTCAGGATTAAGATTACACTATACTGCAAAGCTACGGCAGCATGATGTGGGCATTATGACTACAGGTGTCTTACCAGGAAGCGTGAAGTACGATATCCCTCCAAAAGCTAACCAGTTCCACACCTACGGCATATGCAACACTGCTTACTTTTCAAAGGTATGCACCTCTGCAATATGGATTCCAAGATGTATTTAAAAAGTCTGTAAAAGTTTTTTTTCTCCTTCCCATAGTTTTTGAACCCTGTGCCTGATCTTCAAGTGTTTGCTGTGTTCTTGCACACTCACTTGGCTGGGACGAAAGTCAGAGCTGGCCACTTCAGGTAAAAAACAAAAAAAGGCAGACTCTATGCAGCTCAACAGCAATCAATGTCGTCTGCATGAATTTAGAGTTGATTTTCCCGGTGCATCCCACTGCAGAAATGAACGACAGATAGATTTTTTGGGCATAGATGAAAACTACAACTTTGATCTACAACAGGCTGTCAGTTTGGGAAGCATAAAGACAATCAAGCAGGTAAGGGTTCATTACTTCCATGCACATTTATGAACACAATAGAGAAAAATGGAAAACAATTAGCTGTCTATGGTTTTTTCCTTCCACTACAGGGGGATGAAATTGTAGTGGAGTGCACCTACAATACTACCAATCGTGCTTCAGTCACTAAGGTGGGTTAGTAGTGTATGACCTTGTGTCATCATATGGCTTGAATGAAATCAAGACTGCCTGAGTGAAACCAGAAAAAAATGTAGCACAAGTAATCTTAAACAAACAAGTGGTTTACTAGTTTTTGCATCCATATCTTAGAAATGACATGTAATGCACAATGTTCAGCTGTGATTATGACTGTTAAATATGTACTGCTTCCCATAGCAGCAAAATCCTTGTATCAAGAAGCATACAGATATGAACACAGTGTTCCTTCCTATTCATTATAATAATATCAAAAGATATGTGATCTGTAGTGAGGATAGGGAGTCAAGCGGAGACCTGGAGGTGTGCTCTGGAGCGAAGATGAATAAAAAGAAAAAATATCTGTAAATGAGAGGGAGACATTTGTAACGTGTGAAACTGCAGGGAGTAGAGGTAGTGAAAATGAACTAGCTTAAACACCTGGGGTTAACCAGGAATAGAGGGCAAGTGGGGTGGAGATGAGTGTCAGGAATGATTTGTGATTGAAGCAACAGTGAAAGGGAAAGTTTACAGGATGGTAAACCTTGAAAAGCACAATCTTCAAACCATACATCATAATGAGGCCTGTTGTCATGTATGGTTTGGAGATCGTGGCTCTGACAAAAAGAAAAGAGCTGGAGCTGAAGATTCTATTATTTTCATCAGGAACCACACTGGACAAGATTAGAAATGAGTACATCAGAGAGGCAGCTCAGGTTGAACAGTTTGGAGACAAGGCTGAGATGGTTTGGACATGTGCAAAGGAGGGACAGTTGATTTATCAGACAAAGGATGCTGAAGATGGAGCTGCCAGGAAGGAGAACAAGAGAAAGACCTCAGAAGAGATGCAGAGGGTTGGTGTGACAGAGGATCCACTGTGATGACTCCTAAAGGGAGCAGCTGGAAGAAGAAGATCTCGCAATCATTTTACACCATGAAAGCAAGTTAGACTGCATTGAATCTCTAATGCATGCTCCTTTCAGATGGGGTTAGCAGCTACCAATGAGATGTGCCTTGCTTTCCTGTTCTACTACCCTGTGATCAACATCACCTCATGCGTTAGCATTCCAGATACCAAAGGAGTGCTGATTGACGCAGAGAAGTAAGCTCTGATGCAATGCTTCAGCCACCCTTTTGATTTTTTTCCCCATACATATGCATTTGAGTAAACTAGCTATATACTGATTTTTGACAGAATACCCATGGATAAGATCACTGAGTATGAAATGATGTTAAAGAAGGCACCGCAATATCAAGCAATCATAAACAGTAATGTAAGTATCAGTCTTAGTTATTTGATACTGTTCTTTTTTTCCTGTGGGATTTAATCAAATGTTTTTGAAGATTAAAAGATAGATACTGGCACCGACAACACGTTATATTTTATTATTTATAGGTTATATAAAATGTTTATATCAATAAGCTTGTTTCTTTACAACTTCAGACATATAGTGGCTGGGTTATTAAAGTACAGGAAATAATATGAATGTGAACGTGATCCCATCATTAACATTTGACCTATTGTTTTTGTTTTTTACATGTATTTATTTTTATCTAACATTGTTTCCTCCTCTACATCTGTTCTGTATTGTTGCCATTTTGCATTTATGCTAAGCATCTTTGGAGTGTTAATTTTTATAATAATATTTGACTGGCCAGTAAGCCAGGCTTCTATACTGTCACACACATCTATGCATGCGTATTTAAGATTTTATAAATGGTTCTTATGGTTTATGATCAAAATATGATAAACACAGCATAATCACAAAGTTGGAGCTTTTATTTGTCTTTCTCTACAGTATGTGGCATTTAAGTGGAAGTCACTGACAAAAAAAGCAAGATATTTCATTGTTTTTTAACTGCAGAAAAAAAGTGTTATTGTGATTATCTTTTTTTTTATTTGCAGCACAATGCAAACCTTTTCCCAAATGGCACTGTAAGGGATCTGATGAAGACACCTGCTGCTTGCCAGATTAGAAACACTTCAAACAGATTCAGCACATCCTGGATTGTGAATCTTGCAGGAATCATACTTGTGCTACTCTGGATTATATTAATGTAGCCCAGGCATTGGCAATAGAGCCAGTTCCAATCCCTATAAAGGAAGACAGAGTTGTTCAAATCTTTACTGTATCGACATTACATCAGATTTTCCAAGCTTTTGGTTTCTCTTTTTATGATATCATTTATCTTTCTTGTTAAATTTTAATCACAGTCATTTTCTTTAGCACCTGATTGATTTTCATACTAAGCACAGGGACAGGGATATTTACATTACACATATTAAGCCATTAATACTGAAGCACAACTTCAGTTTGTAAGCTGGGATACTGTCTCTACCACAGCAGCTATAAAAACATTTATTGTTTCTGAAATGGCAATAATAAAAGTTTGCATGATTTTCAGTATGAATGCAGTTTTTTTTTCCTTTATTGCATTACTATTTGCTAATTGAGTAGATCAGAACTTTCTGTATTATTAAATCCAAATGTTGGTTGTTAAGATTAACAGTTAATTACAGATCAAGTGTACATGACATAATATGCTTCCCATGTTGCACAAAAAATGACTTTCTGTTTGGTGACATATATTCTATTGATTTAATGTCTAATTGTTAATTTCTGTGTTTAAAAAAAATCTGATCACTCACGGAATAAAGAAATTCACCGGTAGCAAATTGAACTGCCATTCCCGTAGACAAAGATTACAGTTCAGTTGCTTTCCTAAAGGGGGCGCTCTGATTTATTTGTCTGCATGTTACTGACTGTGCAGTCAGAGAATGAATGTGTACGGCTAGCCGGCTGGTAGCTTCGGCAATGTTGTCAATATCAGAATGATATCGCAGCGGGACAGAGGAGAACTTGCTCGGTTTTATACTGTTACAGATCCCAAGAAGCACCAGAAAGGCTACACTGTGTACAAAGTCACTGCAAGGGTAAGTAAATAGACGATGAGCACTGGGAAGGCTAGGCTAATGCTAGGTGTCAATAGCTAGCAGTGTTAGCCAAGCTGTTATGATTATAAAGAGACCCAAATAAAAACGTCAGGTTAACCGTGTGGCGGTGAATTAAAAGTGGCGACAGCTTTTGAGAACATATGTGTAGCTAATGGGCACATTCATACCCTCTCTTGTTTCAAAATACATGCTTTCTATTTGCTAACTTACACTGTCGATTTGAAGCGAATTGAATGTGACCCAGAGTTAACCCGGGTGTTAATGGTTTGATGCTAAACAACTAAGTTAATGTTATGTATAGTGTTGTGATACACAGATATTCAGGAGGTGGCAACTCGTTCTTTTGTTTCGCTACATTTTCAGCTAACAAAACTATTTAACACTTCTGTGTTAAAGCCGAAGTACTTTATGATCCGCATGTTGAGCAGAACCGAAACACAATACGTGTGTACGAATGAGGAGGAGGCAAGTGTAACAGTGAAGTAAAAGGTGGATGAGTTTAAATACCTGGGGTCAACCATCTAAAGCATCTGAGTGCAGGCTGGGTGGAGTGGGTGGAGAGTGCTAGTGGAGATTTCTGGCAGGAGGATAGCAGTAAATGTCAGAGGGAAGGTTTAGAAAGTTGGAGATTAGGTTTAGGTTTAGGTTTGGAGACAGTGGAACTGACAAAAAGAGAGAAGGCAGAGCTGAAGATGTTAACATTTTCATTGGTAGTGACCAGGATCGACAAGATTAGAAATGATTATATCACAGGGACTGACTAGCTTGGGTTGTTTAGAGGCAAGGCTGAAATGGTTTGTACTTATGCAGAGGAAGGATAGTGGATATATTGGGCAAAGGGTGCTTAACTTAGAACTGCCAGGCAGGAATAAAATAGGAAAACTACAGGAAAAAATTAATGGATGTAGTGAAGGAGGACATGCAGAGGGTTAGTGTGACAGGAGGATGCTAGGAATAGGGTGAGATACGTAGAGCAGCGTGCCTACTGATGATTGAGTTTATCTGATTATTAATCAGCACTTATGCGATCACATTGCTACATTCGCATTGTAAAAACTGGACTGGGGCAGGCTGAGTGTCTTTGTCTGGCTGCTGTCCTTGTTATGACTCTGGGTGATGTCTCGTTCTAACACTCGAGACTTCCGTCACTGTACATAATGCCGTCATTGTGACACTCAGAGCCTTGTCCCTGCTCATACTTGTGACAGCCCTGCAAGGAAGTTGCTCTAGCAAGAGATAGGGATCACTCACATGGATTTTCTCTTCTCCCTCTTTTACACAGATAATCTCCAGGAAGAATCCAGAGGATGTCCAGGAAGTAAGACATGCAGCTTTTTTTCAATCCATTTTTTGAGTGGTCAATGCTTCTTTACCTTTGACAACTGAGAAATACCAAGACAAGGGCTACTGTATTTCTCATCCAAAAATAATGGCAAGGAGATATTTCAGTTTCAGATATTTCGTTTTACTCGTTTTAATTCATGAATTTCAGAATCTGGCTTTATGGCTTCTTTACACATTATATCCTGAAACCGAAGCTTAGGTCTTTTAACCAGAAACATTGTGAAATGTAGTTTACAGATAATTAGGCCTACACCTGGAAACTTGTTCATATCTAACTTTTGCACTATTTATTTTAATCTAAATGCTTACTATCTATATATGCCTTGGTATGGACAGAAATCCACCGAAGTTACTCATTAATTATTCTGCTCATTTTACACGGTTTTACAGAGTATTTAAACCAACCATACTTGTCTGTGTTGTGCATGCATGCTGTCTTACATTTCAAACACACTGAGGAATGCAGTTAAGCCCACAACCAGTGCTAATGCAACAGGCATGATGTCAATTACTGTATGTGTTTCTAAGAGACAGAGAGATGTTTTGCCAGAAACACACATACCTCCATTACTGAGTAATCTTCCTGTTTGGAGGATGTGATTGGCCTAGTTTTTCCCCACACCATCCAGCAGCCTAAAATTTCCGCACACCACAGTAGCATCTCAATATGTGGCCATTATGCTTTTCTTTATTCCACTAAGTAACTGCTTCATTCTGGTTGTTGTGGCTTGTATTTAAAGTTTCGAAACACAAGATGACAGCAAAATGTGGACTACATTGATTTATGTTTTGGCCTAGTAGCAGTCACATGAGGGAAAAGTCTCTGGAGTTAAAGGCTGTGGAGTACTCTGGTTGTTATGTTAGCTATTTTTGAGTTTAACAAGATAGCATTATCGGTGACAATGAGCTTGCATTTACAAACAAGTAGAAAATCAGCTGCTTTTGTTCAGTCAACGATAATAATCATAATCCATTCAATTAAAGATAGATAGATCTTTAAACCCCAAATGATTGATTTATCTGTGTCTTCTGTGTCTGTCTTTCTGTAGATAACAGTGTGGAAGAGATACAGTGATTTCCGGAAACTCCATCAGAATCTCTGGCAGCTGCACAAGAATGCATGTGGCCAATCAGAGCTGTTTCCTCCCTTTGCTAAGGCCAAGGTCTTTGGTAAGAAGATGACTTTCTCTATTCCCCTGTGTCACACATTTGCCCTAAAATTATCCAGAGCGAAAGCTTGTCTTGATTGACAGAATTACTCCTCTACAGTTTTGTTCTTCTGTGAGATTTCTTTCGATTCTACAGTACCTCATCTTTGAGTTGTTGAGATTTTGAACAAAGAAAAATGTGAATGTTAGACTCTGTAGTAGGCGTGCAACTAAAGATTATTTTGTTAGTCGACTAATCTGCCAATTTTTTTTTTGATTAGTTAATCGGTCAACAATTATTTCAATAACTCTTATTCCCGCTGTTACCCTGTTGTCTCGTCCCAAAGCAAATTAAAATAATGACACAGGAAACAAAGGATTTTGAAAATAATCAAATGTGTTTAAACATTACTCAAGAGGAACTCTGTGAGAATAAAAATTAAATAAATAAAAAATTAGGTAATACAAATTAAAGTGTTAGTAGTATTTTGGCAAAAAAAAAGTTATGTGCAAATAGGAAACTAAAAATGGCTTCTGTCCATAAGTTTAAATAAAGCTTAAAATTAAATCATAAAGATTTTTTTTCCAGTCCAAAATGAAAAAAATTTGCAAAGTTCACAGATGATTTAATTCATGAATGCACGATTGCAGTGAAAATGCTCTGGACTGTTATCTTTGAGATGATGTCCCCAGCTGCTGATAATCATGCTGAGGATCCTCTCTGTCATGACTTCAGTCATTTGAGAGGTGCAAGAGCCTCTTCTCAGGACAAACTCATCTATACGCCTTTGCTTAATACTAGGAAAGCTGAACAAAACAGAATTGGAAATAAAACCAAATCACAAATTTGGTTTTATTTCATAGTTTCTCAGATGGTGTAGTGATCAATACCAATTACACTGTTTAATCCTGATATTGATGTGAGAAAGAAACTAGGAGACAGTGTAGCTACTGCTGTTTAATGGTTTTCTATCGCATTTCACTTACTAGCCAACAAAACTGAAACAGTGTTCGCTTAGCAAGCATCATCCATGAAAAGTTTCCGACAGGTAAGCTAATATAAACATTACTGTACACACATGAACACAAACAAGGTATTAACGCAATGCACTAACTTGACTGCTTAAAACTGACCCATTCAGAGTCGACGTCACAGCTCCAGGGTGCCGGTGTTGTGTCAAAAACTGATTTCCAGATTTTTCCATGCGTTTTATATGTAACGTCTTTAGTGCATGGTTTTAGAACATGATGCGTCGAGAATAAAATTCCACGGTGACAAATTTTCATAGTTGAAGTCATCAATTATATCGACGCATCGTTGCAGCCCTGCTTTGTAGAGATGGATTTGCCCACTTCAGATAGCTTGGTGTTATTATACTGTAAGCAGGCACTAGTTATAATAAATACAGTATAATCACTTGCGTAATGGAAGCATCACTTATGTATGTTTTTTGCATCTGTGTGTGCCTGTCGTAGGTCGTTTTGATGACTCGGTGATTGAGGAAAGAAGACAGTGCTCTGAGGATCTCCTGCAGTTCTCAGCTAATATCCCTGCTCTTTACAATAGCCAGCATATCCAAGATTTCTTCAAGGTATTCTAGTACACATTGACAGAAACACAAGAATAATCGCAAAAAACTTTTGACTGAATTATTTTTTATTGTCCAGGGTGGTGAGGTCCATGACGGCTCAGAGCTCATTGGACCAGCGGAACCCTTTTCTGAGTTCCTGGCTGACACTCTATCAGACTGTAGCTCTGATGGTAGGGTTGCACACAGAATGTCTTTCCTGTTATTAGTCTTCCTTTCAGCTTAGGTGCTGATTAGTAGGTGCTAATTCAAATTTGCTTTGCGATGTCTGGATATGTTTTTCAGTTCAGAGAGATATCAGTGGGGCAGAAGATTTGACTCTCACATCAGAGTATGGAGGTATGTACAATAAACTTGCACACTTTAAATATTTTGGGATATATATGGATCTAATAAATGGTGAGTGTAAAAAAGAGTCAAGACAGGATGGAGAGGGTGAGCATGGGTGATTTGTGACAGAAGAGTGAAACTAAAGATTTATAAGATGGTAGTGACCAGAAGAGACAGGATTAGAAATGAGTACGTGAGAGGAAGAGCTGAGATGGTTTGAACATGTGCAGAGAAGGAATAGTGGACATTTTGGACAATCAATATAGGGCTGCCAGGCAGGAGGAAAACGGGAAGACCACAAAGAAGGTTCGTGGATGTAGTGAAGAAGGACATACAGAGGAGGATACTAGGGATGGGGTGAGATGGAGAGACAGGTGATCTACTGTGGCTACCCCTAAAGAGAGGAAGATGATGATGTAGTTTTGTTAAAGGTTTATGTTTGTAGCTGTCCGTTATGACTGCGGGATTCCTGTTATTCCTAGGCCCATCCAGTGACAGCGACTTGACCTCCCTTGCGGTGGACACAGACTCTTTGGCTGAGTTGGATGATGGCATGGCCTCAGGTCACACCTCCCCAAACCAGCCACAAGGGGGAGCCACCAACATTAGCAGCAGCTGCAGCCCTCGCTTGCCCTCCCTGCATGTACGTCGCACTCCATCACCTGCCCCGGTCCCTGCCTCCTCAGCCCCTAACCCAGAGGTTAGCTGGCCAGGTCGAGCACCGCTCTTCCCCAGCAGTCTGAAAAAATCCACTGGCGGCAACCTTAAGGACGTTAATTCAGACTACTTGGACAAAGCCAGTGAGCTCATTTGTTTTGCTGTCCAAAAGGAGAAGGAACAGGACTACCAGGCAGCTTTTTCATACTATCGCAGTGGAGTTGACTTGCTGCTGCAAGGCGTGCAAGGTTAGTTTGACCAAGAGCTCAATAAATTTCTATATGGTCTCATAGTAGTTGAGTGACACTTGGGCTCAGGAACTTACCTAGAACTCTTGCTTTGATGTTGTAGACTGGCAGTTATTGAAATGCAGAAAAAGCATTGTCCAGAAACCGTCCAATTTGTTAAAATTTCACTACAAATGTACCTTAAAAAGGATCTATTAAGCATAAATGCGTCATTTTTACTTTGTAAGCCATTTAAATTCCATGCTTTTAACTTTAGACTCCACTCTATTCGATCTACTTTGTTAAAAAAAATATTAATTACATTTTTTTCTTTAGGTGAGCCAAGTGCTACACGGCGAGAGGCCGTGAAAAAGAAGACTGCCGAATATCTGATGCGTGCAGAGCAAATATCTAGTCAGTATCTGAGAAGCAACATGGGTCAAGGGTCAACACAAACAGTGGTGAGTGGGAGTGAAATGCTGGTTCATAGGCTTTCTGTATTGTATTACACAAATGTTCTTTATATGCATGCATCTACCAGGTTCCTCACACGCACTGCAGTGAAAACATCATAAGTTTGTGAATGAATTGATTAAATGATTAAAGGAAATAAGTTTATCTTTTTGAATGAATGATTTAATTGCATATGTATGAAACACTGAAAGGTTTTTCTTTTCAAGGCCTTTGGGGTACAGTGCTGCTCTTCTTTGAACAGAGGAGGGCAGCAGAGTCCATCTGAGGAGCTGAGAGCTTACAGGGTGTTAGGGGTCATAGATAAGGTATGCTTTCAATTTACAAGTGTTGCATCCTCCAAGCTGACTGTATGACTTCATTTAAGTGTTGTTTCATTCACCCAATCACCAGTTTGCCTTTTTTCTACCAAGTAATTTTTTAATGAAAACACATTTCATTAAAATACACATTCATGTAATTTGATAGCAGAATTCTCACAAAATAATTACACTCAGGGCTAGCAGACATTCGTTAATTTAATGATGACTTCAACCCAGAGTATGGATGTTATCCAACTCCAGATTTCTCTTCCTTGTGTGTCCTTTACTTCTTTGACCATCTCTTTTATCAGGGGTAATAAAACACAGTAGATTTACTGGATGTATGGTAAGGGCTGAGTGTGTGTATGTTTAGCATCAGTTATGACTACCACAAGGTCAGTTTGGGTTGCTGGTCCTCTCAACCAGCTGCCGGCGAAGCAACTTCTCCACTCAGCCATGAAATGACTTGGCAAGCAGCTCAGAGAGCGACACACAACACTGAATCAATGATGCTCATCCTACACACTCACTCAGACACACGCACACACAACAACAAACCCTAAGGAAAACGTTGACACAATACCAACATGTATAACTCCACTGAGGTGCACTCAAAATACACAATATGTCAGAAGTCTTTGAGGCGTTAAAACAAAAAAAAAAAACCTCAATCAAAGATGAAGTTATCCAGCAGTGGTGTTTTCTTTCCTCTTATCTATTTCCACCCCCTCCTCCTTCCTCCTTTTACTTTAAATGGGGACAGCGGGGACAGATGGAGAGAGGTCCTCACCCTGCTGCCCCCACCAGCACCGCCTCACCCACCCCTCCTATCTATCTCCCCCCTTCCCTGATGTTTGTTTCTTAATTATATTAGCACCCTGGCTAGCACCGCCACTCTGTTTACTCACTGCTCCATTCATATCCATTTAGCCTGCACCTGTTTGGTCCCAGTCAGGGTCACATGGAGAGAACGCACTCTCAAAACATACACATGCACCACACACACACACACACACACACACACACACACTGGGTCGCACACATATGCTCAAGCTCTCCCCTGAGACAGGGAGGGAGTAAACGAGCGATGGAGATGTCAGAGAGGAAAGGAGAAATGAGGAAGAAGGGAGAAAATGAAGATCTCAGGAAGGAAAAAGGGGGGAAGTGAAAAAGAACAGGGAAATTAAATGGGGAAAAAAAGGATTTGCTTTCCCTTTCTGTTGACATCTGACAGTTTAGTGATGACACTGCTAGTAATTACTGCCTCTGTCATGACAAATTGCATAGCTCTGTGGTGACATGTTTTAGACAGCACATGTTCTCTAAAATTGATGCTCAGTCTTGTATATAAACAGAGTTATAAGTGACTCTCACTTTGTTCTGAATGTTTTTTTAAGGACCAAGGAATGGCCAGATTTGCTAGAATATTTCCAAGAATATTTAGGTCTTTTATATCCTTTAAAGCTCTGTTGATTCTTGTTTTTCTGTATAATATCACTGAGACTGTTTGGTTGGCACAACAGGATCTGACATAGTAGTGTCAATTTAGTGTAATTTAGGGGCCTGCATTAATCTCTTACTAAACCTTATGTGTGTCCTGACCCGGTCATTAAAAAAAAAAAAACTGCTTTGGAGGACATAACCACTACATCATCTTAGTCTGCATATGTCTCTTCGTGTCCTGCAATTAATGGTACTCTTCTATTGCAGGTTCTTCTGGTCATGGACAAGAGAACACAAGAGACTTTCATCCTGAAAGTAAGTCTAGTGTGTGTGTGTGTGCGCGCGCGTTATGTTGTGGTGTGGGTTTTTTGCCCTGCATCCTCCTCGTCCTGACTGTAAGTGTGAAGTGTGCCAGAAGCCCCTGTGTGTGACTGGTGTAATTGATTCTAATGGGCCTGTCCCTGTCAGCTCCTCTGCTCTCAGGTGTGAGACGTGTGCCAGATGCCAACGCACCGCGCAGGCATAAATGACTACACACACGCGTGCGCACACGTGCATGCATGCATACACACTCTCACACCCGATGTGAACTTTACATGTAGCGCTGATAGATTTGTGTGGCTCTTGTGCTGTATGTAGCTTGATGAATCCGGTGACTTTGGGTTGCCACAGGGCATAACTAGCACTTGGTTAATGGGAAGTTTCTCCTTTGCCACATTTTTTTTCCTCCTATTCATGCACACTCTTTTCTTATCTTCTACTTAAATGCTTGTTATTTGAATCAGTGCATATGTTCCCTTTAATGACTCACCTCTCATCTTTTTTTTCTTTTTTTTTATTGCAGGGTTTGAGGAAAAGCAGTGACTGTGGGCGGACGAAGACGAACATCATGCCTCGCTCTGTGCCCCACATGGTGCAGCTGAGAAAGTTTGTTGTCTCAGAAGACACAGTTTTTCTTCTGCTGCAGTATGCTGAAGGTAAGGGACACATTTCAGTCTCATCTGTTTCATCTTCCCTCATTTGTCTTCTTTACCTCCACCTCTCTTTTCCCCTCCTTCTCCTGACTCTCCGGTCTCCTGCCCCTCTCTGTGCCCTTGTTCCAGACAGATGTTTGATAGAGATGGGTGTGTGTCACAGGTCATTATTCTGAATACCAGGTGGCGCCATGCTTCATTAGCTATGCCAACACCTGGGCATCCTTACATCCCACTCACTCTAGGATGTGTGTGTAGACTGTGTGCGTGGGTGAGTGCATACTATGAATGGCAGCCATATTTTTTAACGCCCTGTAATCTATTCAATCTGGTGTACTCCATAACCATCCTGTGCTAATATTAGTGGACAGTATTGAATTTCATATGGGATGTTCAGCAGGATTTGATAAAGCCAATCAGAAACCGTTTCACTCATTATGACTCACTCCTGTTACACGAAAAAATCCCGTAGTAGTCCTGCTTTTATAGTATTAACATGGAGGTAGTTGATAGGCTGAATAAGGATAGACGGGCAGACGGAAAGAGGCAGTGACCTGAGTGACATTGGACAAAACAACATGTGGATGGGTTTTACTTTCTAAGCCATCGAGCTGCCCCGCTATCATTATCATCACTGTGAACTTCGTATTCATTCTAATTGCACACAGCAGATGCTAGCTCCCAATTACTTACACTACAGCTGCGTGTGATACGTATGTATGCCTGTGTGTATGTAGCCACTCTTTTTTTTTTTTTTTTTTGATGTAGCATTTTCAGATTCAGAAAAGTGAGATGCTACGGAGCCCCGCAGGGGACATAGGAGAAACAAAAATTAAGACGGACTTTTGCGAGATCTCGCAAAACAAACTCGGGATCTTGCAAAACTAACTCGGGATCTCGCAAAACTTTCTCGCGAAAGTTGAATTCCAACAATGGCGGCAGCTACTTAGTTGTAACTCTTTCTGGGTCACAAAATACACTTTTAAGATATTTTGAGGCGTGAATGTAGTTGTGTAAACGTCAGATACCTGCTCGGTTTACAAGACATCACATATTTGCAAAAGTGCTCCGACGTTTTTGGAGATCTGACACCCACTAGCTCGAAGCTAACGGGAGGTCGAGACCTACTACAGCCGGGAGGAACACCGCTTTCCCGGCACATCGTGCCTCGACCTCCTGGTCGGCTTCGAGCTGGCGGCCTCCAAAGAATGCGGCTAAAACTTTTGCGAGATCTCGCAATACTTTTGCGACATCCCGAGTTTGTTTTGCGAGATCTCGCAAAAGTCCGTCTTAATTTTTTTTTTCTAACTAATTTTTTTTTCTCCCATGTCCCCTGCGGGGCTCCGTAGATGCACATCTGGAAAATGGTGTCAAAAAAATGGGGATTTCTACCTGCATGGAAATCCCCAAACTCTCAAACGCATTTGTGTGCCAATACTTTGTTGTACTTAAGTCAGTTATTAATTAATCAGAATCAGAATACTTTATTGATCCCTGGGGGAAATTATTTTTTGTTACAGTGCTCCATTTTAAACCAACATTAAGACAAGACAGACAATACACTAACTAAGAATAGTACAATATATACATATATATACATACATACATACATAAGTCACTCATAGATAAATAGTTGGAAAAGAAACATGTGTAGTTGTAGCAGCAAACAGTGTGTTAAGTGGATGCGTTGTACAGGGAGATGGCCACAGGCAGGAATGATTTCCTGTGTCGTTCAGTGGTGCTTTTCGGTAATCTCAGTCTCTCACTGAACGTGCTCCTGTGACTGACCAGCATGTCATGGAGTGGGTGGGAGGTGTTATCCAACATTGTCTTTATCTTGGACAGCATCCGCCTCTCCGACACCACCTTGAGGGAGTCCAGCTCCATCCCCACAACATTGCTGGCCTTACGGATTAGTTTATTAAGTCTGTTGGCATCTGTGACCCTCAGCCTGCTCCCCCAGCATGCAACAGCATAGAGGATCGCACTGGCCACAACAGACTCATAGGAAATCCTCAGCATTTTCTGGCAGATGTTGAAGGACCTCAGTCGCCTCAAAAAATAGAGACGACTCTGGCCCTTCCTGTAAAGTGCTGTGGTGTTTTTAGCCCAGTCCAGTTTATTGTCAATGTGTACTCCAAGGTATTTATAGTCCTCCACAATGTCAACACTGACCCCCTGAATTGAAACAGGGGTCAAGTGTTTCCTGGTCTTCCTGAAGTCCACGATCAGTTCCTTGGTCTTTGCCACGTTGAGCTGCAGATGATTCTGCTCACACCACGTGACAAAGGAGTCGACCACAGCCCGGTACTCTGTCTCATCATCCCTGCTGATGCATCCAACCACCGCAGAGTCATCAGAAAACTTCTGAAGATGGCATGTCTCTGTGCAGTGGCTGAAGTCTGTGGTGTAGAGGGTGAAGAGGAAGGGGGAGAGGACAGTCCCCTGTGGTGCCCCTGTGTTGCTGATCACCTTGTCAGACACACACTGTGGGAGACGTACATATTGTGGTCTTCCTGTCAGGTAATCAACAATCCAGGACACCAGAGAAGCATCCACCTGCATCGCTGCTAACTTATCACCCAGGAGGGTCGGCCTGATGGTGTTGAAAGCACTGGAAAAGTCAAAAAACATGACCCTCACAGTGCTCGCCGGCTGGTCCAGATGGGTGTAGACACGATTGAGCAGGTAGATGATGGCGTCCTCAGTTCCGAGACGAGGCTGATAAGCGAACTGAAGGGGATCCAGGTGTGGTCTTACTATGGGTCGCAGCTGGTCCAGGATGAGCCTTTCCAGGGTCTTCATGATGTGGGAGGTCAGTGCCACGGGCCTGTAATCCTGGGGGCCACTGGGACGAGGCGTCTTTGGTACAGGGACGAGGCATGATGTCTTCCACATCACCGGGACCCTCTGCAGACTCAGACTCAGCATAAACAGTTTATGAAAGACTCCACACAGCTGGGGGGCACAGGTCTTGAGGACAAGGGGACACACTCCGTCTGGTCCAGCAGACTTGCCTGAGTGAAGTCTCCTCATTTGCATCTCAACCTGGTATTGAGTGAAGGTGATGGGTGGGGGAGGGGTGTCAGGAATCTCACAGGAGGCAACAGCGCCATGTGAAGAGAGAGGCTGGCACAGTGGTGTGGTTCTGGATTCCAGGCTGACTACAGGTGAGGTTGTGGGGGTAGGAGCAGACACTGTGGTGTCGAATCTATTGAAAAACAGATTCAACTCATTGGCTCTATTCTCACCTCCCTCAGTTCCCCTGCTGTTGGTTGGCCTGAATCCAGTGATGGTCTTCATGCCCCTCCACACCTCTCTCATGCTGTTCTGCTGGAGTTTCCACTCCAGCTTCCTCCTGTAATTGTCCTTAGCCTCTCTGATCTTGTCCTTTAGTAACACCTGGATCTTCCTCACCTCCTCTTTGTTGCCCCCTCTGAAAGTCCTCTTCTTGTTGTTGAGGAGGGCTTTGATGTCCTTAGTCACCCACGGCTTGTTATTTGGGTAACAATGAACAGTCTGAGCTGGAACAATGGAGTCGGTGCAGAAAGTTATGTAGTCTGTGATACACTCAGTAAGCCCATTGATGTCCTTGGCGTGAGGCTCACAGAGTGTTTCCCAGTCGGTCACCTCGAAACAGCCCTATAGTTCTGCTAAGGCCTCCTCTGACCACCTCCTGACAGTCCTGGTGGTCACAGGTTCCCTCCTCACAATTGGCACATAGCGGGGGGTGAGGTGAATCAGGTTATGATCTGACCTACCAAGTGGGGGGAGGGAGGAGGAGCTGTATGCATCCTTGACGTTAGCATACAGTAAGTCTAAAGTTTTCTCTCCCCTGGTGGGACAGTCCACATATTGTTTGAATGTTGGTAGTGTATTGTCCAGTGATACATGGTTGAAGTCACCCGAGATCACAATAAAGGCACTCGGGTGCTGAGTCTGTAGCCGAGCTATGGCAGAGTGGATAGTGTCACATGCAGCTGTGGGGTTAGCAGAGGGGGGTACATAAACAGCCACCAAGATGACGTGAGAGAATTCCCTGGGTAAATAATACGGCCTGAGTCCAACAGCACACAGTTCAGTGTCCGGGCAGCAAATCCTTTCTTTGATTGTTATGTTGGCAGGGTTACACCATTGTTAACTAAAACAGCAAGCCCACCTCCTTTCCGCTTACCGCTAGCGATGCTGTCCCTGTCCGCCCGAACAGTGTGGAAGCCTTCCACGGAAGCATTCTCATCGGGAATGTCCTGGTGCATCCATGATTCGGTGAAACACATCAGGCTACACTCTCGGTATTCCCTCTGACTCCGTACCAGTGCTGAGAGCTCGTCGATTTTAATTGCCAACGATCGCACATTACCCATCACGATAGACGGCAGACACGGTTTAAACCTCCTCCTCGCTTCGAGCCTCCGCTGTCTCACCGTCACCTTTTTTCTTCTCTTCTGTCCTTGACCTCTGCATCCCCGATGTGTTTTCCTCCAAATTTCAGCTGGTACTTCTGCGGGCCTGGCCAGCGAACCAGCCGGCATCAGGGCGATCAGCTGATCTCTGGAGTAAACAGTCCGTGCGTGTAGGAGATGTGCCGCGGTCCCGTTCCTTGATAAAAGTAACAGTTCCACGGCCACCAGAAGAACAAAAACTCTCTCAATCCACATGATTGAGTAAGAGATAGAAAACGGAGGAAAATACAAGTCAGGAAAAAAAAGAATACGTAGAAAAAAAAAGCTAAACTAAGAGAAAAGCAGGAGCGACTGTAACAGGCTGCACGCTGGTTGGCGCATGCGCACTAAGTACTTGTTAAGTAGTTAACAAGTACCAGTAAATTTTAAGTGAAGAATGGAAGAAGAGTGTAGAGGCGTAGAATCAAAGGTGTTTCACATCCAATGTAAAATTTGATGTTATGGTTAGCTTAGTCACCTGACCTCTCCACATAGACGATCTGTAATGTGTTCTCTAGAGCAGTGGGCCCCTGTTTTATCATGAACTAGAGGGTGGCAGCTTGTAATGCAAATATAACTATCGCACTTTATATTATGCACTGTCAATAATTATTACATGATTATCACATCAATACCAATTCGCCATAATGCAGAATCAGTGGGAGCCCAGAGCTTGTTTCATGGCTTTATTAGCTAGCTGGGCAATATTATACAGAGTAGATGTGGAGCGTGTGAATCACCTGTTGCGAAAGTTGCACCTGAAGCTGCAATTTAAATGGGATTCTTGACATTTTCTTTTAAATACAGTTTTCTTTCCATTGTCCTCAGCTTTTTGTGAGGGTTAGCTTTCAGAGTTACTGATGCATGGGGGCAGAAAAAAATCTCAGAACTAAGTTAAGTGCAGGAGTTAAGTCCAACTCGAAAGTGGCATTGTTTGGAAAAGTAAAAATGTCTGGAAAACTGATAAAAAATAAAATACATACAATTTTAAGCAATTTTCTTCTGTCTTTGCGGCCTGGTAGCAGTCCTCAGGCCAATGGTTGGGGACCTCTGGTCTACAGGAAGATAAGTTGTTATTGTTAACGCTGGAGCAGAAATGTTTTAGATAAAGAAAACTGTTTCCTAGGAACAAGATTATGTGTTCATGATAATAATCACAAAGAAAAACAGGAAAGTGATTATCTAGCTAATATTGGCTCATTTGTTTCTGTCTGCTCCCTAAGTTCTGCTTCTGATACCTCTGGTTCTCCCCATATTGTGCACTGTTTTCTTTTTAATGCTCTGCTTTTTTCAGGTGGGAAACTGTGGTCTCACATTGGAAAATACATGCATAACTCCAGCCCAGAGGACAGCTTTGACATCCCTTTCATCCAGAAAAGTCACACAACTGCCGTGCGCTCTCCTCAACATACCATGCCACAGCTGGAAGTAGATTCAGCCAGCTGTGGTTCGGTGCCTGTTGCTGATTCAGAGTCTGTCTCTGGGCTACAGAAGGAACCCGAGAGCCTCTTTTCTCCTCTTAAAAGCGTTCTTCCTCCCAGGCTTGTGGAGCAAACTGACTCTGGAGCCACTTCTGAAGAAGAGTGCACCAACAGCTATTTGACCCTTTGCAATGAGTATGAACAGGAGAAAGTAGAACCGGATGCACTGCAGGAGGAGGAAGAGAAGAGCGAGCAGGAAATGCTCTCATTAGAGGTACCTAATGCAACGACCACCACATCGTCACGTAGCCGCTCACTTCTCAGCAATGAAAGCCTTTCTTCACCAATCAGTTCTCAGGAGCTTGGCTTCTTCAGTGAGTTGTCTGATAAAAGCGGTAATGCCCAAGACAGCGATCAAAACCGCGGTGAGGGACAGGATCACAATGAAGTCTTTAGTCCTTTACGTTCCCCCGCTGTGCCTCTGTCTTTAGATGAGTCCAAGAACACGCCAATGGAGTTTTTTCGTATTGACAGCAAAGACAGTGCAAGCGAGGTTATGTGCCTTGAACTAGGAGAGCAGCGTCCCTCTCATAAACAAGTCCCTTTCTTTTCTACGTCCGACCTGGACTCAGGTGTAACTGAAGATCTTCCAGAGCTGGCTCAGGAGGTCAAAGGTCCCGGGTTGGATCTTTGGGGTTTGGACTGTAGTGATAAAGCCTCCAATGAGTCAGTGCCAGTGATCTCATTTAAAGAAGCAGTAGTGGAGGATGAGGGGCATCCACCAGACCTTTTGGTGAACCTCCCTGTAGTGAGCGGGACTGCAGACTCTTTACAGGAGGAATTGGAGACTTCAGGAGTGTGTCTGGGCCTCGAGGTCACGGCCTCTCCTCAAAAGTTCATCCAGCCAGATGTCTTACAGCTTCATACTCAGCCTGAGGAAGAGGAGGAACAGCCACTGGAGCAGGACCTTTCATCTTTATGTACAGCCTCTGCAACTTGTGACACGAGTGTTGCATCTCCATCTCCATTCAACTCGCTTTTGGATGACTACAGTCTGGCATTGGGACAAGAGGCTTCTGACAAAATGTTTATCCACTCTGAACGCCAAAATAATGACCTCCCTCTTGACACAGGCATTCCAGACACTGATTCTCATAGTGAGAAACTAGAGCCCAGTGCAAGAGTAAACACAGACTTGGTTCCAAACAGCACAGGCTCTGACTCGGCCACAAATGGCACAGAGGCCTGTGGAGCGGTTGAGAATTTATTAGGACTTGATGACGAATCATCAAGAGTTATTAGTAATACAGGTGGCAGCGAATTTGATAAAGAAGTATCCCGGCTGTTTGCCGAGCTGGACAAGCTGTCGTTGGCTGCTTCCCAAGCTCGTATCCCGGAGGAGTTTGTACGGTGCTGGGCAGTAGAGATGGTGACAGCCTTGGATTCTCTACACCAAGAAGGGATCATCTGCCGGGACCTAAATCCCAATAACATCCTGCTTGACCACCAAGGTCAGACTTTTTTGTTTTTTTTTTGTCCATACCCTTTATAATTGTGTTAAGGGTTTTGTTTTTATTCTGTCGGGCATTTAATCAGTCCTTAAAGGGGAATAAGATCAAAATTAATATTTAGTTATGTTTGATAAGTAAAGAAAGAAGGATATGCAGTTTAATGACAGAATGTTAATAATTAGTCTAGTTTACCATACTTTTCCAACCTTGGTAATAGCTACCCCAAGTCATCATTCCCGTCACTTCTTGGTGGATTACTGGGTACATGGGTAACATGTATGTTAAGGACTTTTACACATGAAACTAGGGCTGTTCGATATGTGGTGTCGCAAAATAAACAGTTTACGGCAATATTTTTCATCGTTTTGATGGTCACTGTAGTGTAGGGCTGCTCAATTAATCGAATTTTAATCTCGATTACGATCTGAGCTTTCAACGATCATTAAAAATGACTGAGCCGATTATTAGCCCCTCCCTCGTGCTTTACTCTCGCACTGCTCCGTGTGGAAAATCGAGCGCACCTCTCTGCATTTCGAACACGTGTCACAATAATTAAGAGCAGCGGTCCCCAACCCCCGGGCCTCGGACCGGTACCGGTCCGTGATTCGTTTGGTACCGGGCCGCGAGAGTTGAGGCTCAAGTGTGAAATGTATCGTTTTCAGGGTTTTTATCAGTTTTCAGCGTTATTTTGTTATCGCTTTTATCGTTAACTCGGTTTCCCTGGGTCTTTTCACGTGTGTTATGAATAAATCTTCTTTTTTTCGGTACCGGTACTAGTTTTATTTTGTTGTATTTATCCGCGACACCTTAAAGGCCGGTCCGTGAAAATATTGTCGGGCATAAACCGGTCCGTGGCGCAAAAAAGGTTGGGTACCGCTGATTAAGAGGACCCGAGGGAAGCTCGGAAAGCTAAGCAGAAGTTATTTGGAGAGGAGAGTGACTGCCGTTGGTTGAAAAGAGAGGTAAAAAAAAAACTAAAGTGGTGTGGAAACATTATGGGTTTGCGGAGTCAGACGTGGATCAAGTAGACATAGTGTGTAAACTTTGCTACGGTGTCGTAGCTGCACCACAGAGCAACAATGCAAAGTTTACTAAACATAGATGTTTACATTTTTCATTTATTTTTTATATTGCAAACATTTGCACTGTTATCAGTATTTGCACACTATTTTATATTATTTTTTGACAATCTTTAAAGTCATTATTCAATACATTGTTATTGTTAAATAAATATCGTCAAATAATCGAGATCTCAATTTCAGTGAAAATAATCGTGATTATCATTTTTGCCATAATCGAGCAGCCCTACTGTAGTGGCTATATTAATTTCTTAAAGTTCTCTCTTTCTCTTATATTTAATATAACCACACTACTGACGGACAAGCGCCTGTTTTTATGCATTGTCGTTAGCAACAACGATGGTAAAACCATGGCATGTCCGCTTGTTTAGTTTCCACATAAATCCTTCACAATAAAGCTCAAGATCCTGTTGAGACTTTTCAAAATAAACGAAATCACGTGAAAAAGTATGCAGAGTATTTACGGATGAGAAGCAAAAAAAAGAGCCGTCAGGTGCTAAAAAATAAACCTTAGACTCAAACGTTAGAACAGGCTTTTCCCCGCAGCATGGCGTGTAATAAATACTCACAAAGAAAACAGCGGCCGTTACAACCTATGTCTAAAAATGTGTAGTTTCTTGCATCATTTGAAACAGTCGACTCCAGGTACACGACGCCCAGCTGGAAACACTTCAGCTACCCGAGATTCACAGAATTTACAGAAAATGTGATTTTTATCGTTATTGGGACGATAGATGTTTTATATCGGGATATGAGATTTTAGTCATATCGCACAGCCCTACATGAAACGATAAAATGCACTAAAACAAGAAACCAGGGAAGCAATTTAAACCTCTAACAGTCAATATGAAAATTAAATGCGCACTTGATTAATCTAATCTTGATTAAATTTACCAGAAGCTGGACAAAACCAGGTTTAAAAAGAGATAAATAAATCACCATGAAGCAGCTACTGTATATAACAGTTGTCATGTTTAATTTGCCCTTTTTTCCCTCCCCAAACTGGATAACTTGCATTGTAAAGATACAGTCCACAGCCTTCATCAGTCAGCCGTGATCTAATCTGTTTAGCAGAATGAAGTCTCTCTGAGAAGCGAAAGCGTTGTTTTACCATGAGGTCACAGATTCCCCCTCAACTTCTTCTTTTGTCGTCCTACAATCATCTCTCTCCACCTCGTTATCAACAAGCATCTAATTAGCTGAGTGGCTGTTTTCGTCTCCCTGGTGGTAATTATTGTTCTAAAGGGCCCATCAACGGCCTAGTGTGGTGCATCAGTCTGGCTAGCCCAGGCTAATGGCCATGGCTACCTAATGACACCATTAGTTCTAATGATAGCTTTAACGGGTACCCGCTAAACAGGAGTAATCGCTGGGGCTGTGTGCTTGAAAAGTTCAGAGGGATGTAGAGCGGCAGAAAGGAATGGAGGAAGGAAGTGCTTTAAAGGTGCGGTGAACAGTTTGAAAAGTTGAGTGTCTGGGTGACACTAGACGTGTGGGTTTGATGAGAGGCAGAGCAACAGATTTATGTTTAACAGACTCCAAGCTGAACGCTTTCTGTCTTTTCTTCTCATCTTAGGTCACGTTCAGCTTACCTACTTCTGCAGCTGGAGTGATGTGGAGGAATCCTGTGACAAACAGGCCATTGCCAATATGTACTGTGCGCCAGGTGAGACATATGCAAAGGTTTCAGTACATTTTTCTATTGATTTCTTTCATTTTATCAGTTAGTGGGTATATTTGCAGTTAATTATATGCTGACTTTTGATAATTCCCACCACCATAATACTCAAAGGAGCTTGCAAAAAAGCTCCTTTTTATATAAACTAATGAAATATGAAGTATTGAAAAACTAACAAAATAAAATAAATGTACATAAATCTTTCATGGGGTTAAAATACTTCTTATTCATTTTATTTACCTGTCTAATTGGTCAGTATATTAAGAATAAATAAGAAACACCATTCATTTTTAACTCTTCCTCCACAAATGTGAGTTGCTGAATCTCGTTGTAGTTGTTCTGATGTCCTGTAGAGTGCGCTGTTGTGCAGCAGTCAACTGGTAGCACGGCGGGCCTGCTTGTGGCAGCTCTGGCATGCTGTTTAAAAGCTGCCTAAAACAAACTGGTGCTAGACTACAGCACCGAGTCCCTACTTAGCCCTTCAGCATGCGTGGTTGGGCATTTGTACATGTATGTGTGCCGTCTAATGTATTGGTCCTTTAAGCAGGTGGCTTCACACTAAGGCTGTCAGGCAGAGTGTGCGTGATGTGTTTAATCTTCTCAAAATGTTTTAGCGGCTAGTTGAAAACACTGGATGCATTCTGAGACACTCACAATGACCCTCACACCCATTCACTCTCCCACACACTTATATTTAGCTATTCTTTCATATTCATCCTCTCGCTCAAGTCAGGAAGGTCACTTCAGATTTAAATCCTCCTTTTGTCTAGAACGTACAGTGTCTCACTTTTGTAATAAATCTGAAAGGAACAAATGCTCTCTTTAATATCCAAAGTGTTCATTTTTATTCCCTTGGCAGCAGCTTGTTTAACAGCTTACTAATAGAAGTGCATACATTTTGAGACATGTGTTGTGAGTGATGTGGAAGCTAGCTTAAACTCTTAAATGGTGAGCAAAGACATCCCACTTGTTTATTTTTCTTCAGTTATTGTAAGCAGTGGTAATTTTTACACTAGTCTCAAATGCGTGGTTGATGAGTAAACTGTAATATGCGGATGATGCTTATCCAGTAAATATAGCCTCATTAAAAGATTTTTTTAATGCATTGTATTTTATGCAAGCTTTTTAAGTTATATCCTCATGTATTTTTGGTACATATTTGGTACCCATAAATATATTTCATTTAAAATGATATCAAAATGTTTCAGTTAAACCAAAATTTACAGTTTTTAGTTCAATGGAAGTCATCCTTGACAGCGTGTTTCAATGGTAAGAGGCGCAGGAGACAGCAACATAATGACACCTTTACTTCATCTAAGCCATCTGCAGTTCCTCCTGAAAAAATAATGTGTTTGGCTCACATTAGTATAATTCATGCCGTAGCATCAAAAACATTTTACGACAATATGTGACCGGGAAGAAAATGTGGTTCTGTGATAAAAGGCAGATGACCTGTGAACTGAGCTGAAACTGAACCCACCTCGGCCTAAGTGTGAAAGGTCTAGTTAGTCAAACAAGTTGATCCCATGTGAATTTAAGGATGTAATGCATTTTAGCTGCCAACAGGGGGTGTGTTATGCTGCTGTTAAATGAAAAGACTGCTTCGACATATATCGACTGTCCTACTCAAACGCTGGCAACTTTCTCTCTCTTTCTAGCGTCTCGTTCTGCCTCATCTTTATTTAAAATTCGTCCATAAAGACACATTAAAATGTAGAAGCTGTCACACACTTTGTTTATTTATTTATGTCACACCAGAAGACTTCTACATCATGGACATGCATATGTCTTTAGGTGTGTGTGTGTGTGTGTGTGTGTGTGTGTGTGTGTGTGTGTGTGTGTGTGTGTGTGTGTGTGTGTGTGTGTGTGTGTGTGTGTGTGTGTGTGTGTGTGTGTGTGTGTGTGTGTGTGTGTGTGTGTGTGTGTGTGTGTCCCCTGCCCTTGTTATGCATTGCTGTTTATCCAGACAGGGTCAACTCATGCAATGGCTTCATTCCTGATGACAGATTTATGAATGTTTGCCAGAAAGCTAGCAGGGGGCCTGCTGTGACTGTGTGTGTGTGTGTCAGAAGGAGAGAAACATGTTTTTAAATAACACATATTCACACCCAAAAAAACACAGGAGTGTTCTTGGAAAATGCATCGGCAGCAGGGCATTAATCCGTTTTTCCAGCACTTCTGCTTATTTATTTTCTCACCATTTTTTTTCTTTACTGATAAACATCAGATGGCTAATGTTTTGTTCCTGGTAAGAAAAAAAAAAACGCCTTTGCGCGAACACGACCTGATTTGAGCAGAAATGGGAATTGTTTATTGTTCTGCTGAGAAGGAAGCACAGCCAAAACCGATTGTCTTCGATTTCTAAGAAAAGGGAAATTAAATATTCTTCCTCTCTGAGGTGACAAGGCAGTTCCTCAGGACACGATCATCATAACCACTGTTTGTTTTATTGTTTTTGTTTTGTTTTGTTTTTTTAAGTCCTTTTACCTGCTCAGCCACGCCTGATCTGATTGAAGTTACAGTTTAGTTCTCCTTTTGACACAGAGCCATCATCTCATTA
The DNA here is from genome assembly GCF_057382095.1 of Aulonocara sp. 'chitande type north' Nkhata Bay. Classification (NCBI taxonomy): domain Eukaryota; kingdom Metazoa; phylum Chordata; class Actinopteri; order Cichliformes; family Cichlidae; genus Aulonocara; species Aulonocara sp. 'chitande type north' Nkhata Bay. The sequence continues at coordinate 10,521,834 of NC_141358.1, forward strand.
TTTTTTGAAAGGTTATACAAAGAAGAACATGTACCCTGAAGCCTTAAAGTACTTCTGCTTTACTATTTCAGTGTGTTTACTCTGCTTGTAAATATGCCAGGAATCTTGATGTGGACATGAACTCTGAGCTACATTAAGGCAACTGCAAATTTATCGACCAGTCACCTCTAGATTATATCATGATTTACCTTATCTTGGTATGTCACTCTAACAAGTCAGATGAAAGACCAGATTCTGAGTGACACTGTCATTGCTCACATTTTTTATGTATGTCAAATAATTCAGCTGCTAATGTTTCCCCAGGCTGAGAGGCTATACATGTACATGCAGATGGAAAAAGAAATTCACCCCCTGCCCCCTAGAGTGGAGGTGATCTGGTGTCTTTGTTGTGATATGGGGTCATTTTACTGGCAACATTTGAGTATATCTTGTCTAATTAGAAGAAACCTTCACTACAAATCAATTCAAAGTTGTTTGGACTTCACAGCTACTGGTTCCAAATGTTGGTCGGGGCTTTGGACCCGTGTCATCATAAAATTAAGGGTCAGATTTACTAAATGGCGCAGTCAGTTCATTTCATTATCAAGTGCAAAAAATAAGATATCCTTTTTTCCCAATGTTAAATGTATTAATGGTAGTTGCAAACGTTAGTAGATCTTTTTGTGCGTTGATACCTTGAGAAAGGAACTCCCAGAAAGACATCCTAAGATTTGTTTGCTTGTTAGTCAGATTAGTTAAAGGATTTTATCTGCTTGGCCCAACTTACACGTGATTAGGAGTTTTCAATTAGTTTATCATTGAGATTGCAGGCAAAACTGGACACTGGTCAAAAGTTCACAAGTGTGTGTATATTTGTAGATGTTCGTGTTGATCTAAAGTTCCTTCTTAATCCAGAGATTCCATTCATGCACGGTGTAGGGTCTTGGCCTTTTCTTTTCTTTAGTTTTTCCCATAAACTTGAAGTTTATTCACAGTCTCTTTGTGGTTTCGTCGTATCGTTTTTATAATGGAATCTTTTTATACAAATGTATTTATACCTTGCATGTCTTGTGTAAATCTCTTTGTTTTAAATTGTCGAGAGATCCTTTACACACAGTGCTCGCCTTGCCTTGGAACAGCAAACATCAATCCTTCCTTACTTCCTACCTGCATATACTTGACTTCCTCTTTTGGTAATGACTGTCGGTTAAGTTTTTAGGGAAGTCAGACCGAGAGGAGAAGAGAGAAAGTTCCTTATGGCCCCCAGGAGGGAGGAGATGAAGTGTGATTAAGATACAAAGTAGGAGGGAACTTCATTGTTGAGGGGAAAGGGAAGAAGAGGCCATGAGGTGAACACACTGTATTGTTGTCGCGTTGGAGCTGAACTTGTCTGTATCCCTTTGTTGTCTTAGAATTCTCGTGTGTTTTTTTTTTCTTCTTCTTCTTTGAGCTGTTGAAGAAATACAATGCAAAGTTAGTTTAAGTATGCTCAGTGTGGAAAATGTGCACATCGTGTAGCACACCGTAACACTGGGCTTTGCACGACCCATGGCCTGTGGATGCAGTTAATTCGCCCATCCTCTCCTCTCTTTCTGCATCTCCCTTTCTCCTGCCTCGCTCTGACAGAGCGGTAAGTGTAGCCAGCTCCACTGTACTCTCCCTGCAGCTCCTTAGACATTAATCCATTGTGATGACATCGACCTTGCTCTGAGACGTTCGCGTGTGTGTGTGTGTGTGTGTGTGTGTGTGTCCAGTATTTTCCCTCCAGCTTATAACTACACAGGTATCACTGGTCCATTCAATGACGATCTTCTCTCCTTGGCTGTCAAAACAGTAGTCCTGGGGAGCCCTGAAGACTGGTTGCTCAGTTGGCCGTGCGCGCGCGTGTGTGTGTTTGTGAGTATATGAAACATGCAAGTCGTATCATAGCCCTCTCTAACCTTGGCTGCAAGAGAGCTGCACAGTCCCCTGGAGTTCTCAGCAGCCTCCAGGAGACGAGGGGTCTTTGTCTAATATCCTCCTCCAGCTGAGGAGCCAGGTCCCTGGGCGCACACAACCATGACCCTGGGTCCCGGCCCAGTGGGCGACCAGACCCCCTCCCTCTGGACAGGAGAGGAGAGGGACACTAAGCGGCACAAGAGGCCATCTGGTACCCAATGGAGCTGCCGTACACGCTTGACTTTTGCAAACAAGTGTCACTCTTGTTCTCTGTGTCTTAGTTAGACTTGTGCTGCGGAGCCTGCCAGATGGGTTGTAGATCAGTTATTTCTGTCAGGTTTTTGAACAAAATACATAATTTTGGGATGTAAGTAAAATAGGAAACTAGTTTCTGACACTTTACGGAGCAAAAAAATACTTGAATGAAGAATTTTTTTTCTTCAAACAAGCTGATGTCATTAGTTTTAGCCCTGAGCTCAACTAAAAGAAAATGTGGGAGTAAAGAAAAATGAACAACATATTTTACTCTTTTTTTTTTTCCTCAAGTGTTCCTGCTTTATCTTTCTTGATTTGTGTGTGTGTATGTGCTGCCTGAGTGTCTGTGTGTTGCATGAGTGTGTGTGTTTATGTTTGAGGTCAGGTCATGCAGATGGCGTGAAGTTGCAGCACAGACGGTTTCCTCAATTTAACTGCTTTTTATTATGCAAATCACCCTTTTATGAGACACACACTTTGTGTGTGAGTGTGGCCACGTTTTTGTGCTCATTTCGAATTGATTGCAACAATTCAGCAAAATATTAATCCAAGTTGTTACTCTGAAACGGTGGCACAAAAGCAAGATCCTTAAAGTTTATCGTAGGCTTAAGATCAACGACTCCACGTCTGTATGGTTGATCTTATCCCGACTTCACATTTGTCACTAGTTTATTATTGCTACCTGGGTTCCTCTCCCACACACAGATGATTTCTCTGCTTTTTAATTTATTGATCATTTCTGTCTCTCTCCTCTCACTCTCGCTTCAGAGGTGGGAGGTATTGGTGAGGAGACGGCATCGTGTGATTGGTGGAGTTTGGGCGCCATCCTGTTTGAACTCCTGACAGGCATGGTGAGTCAAAAAGTACAAAAACTGTTTTGTTTTGTTTTTTTATCTTTGTTGCGAAGGTGTTGTGGGATGTCTGTAGGTGTCTTGGCTTTCAACTCTCTCACACTCTTTATGGTCGTGCCAGGTTGTGTGTGATTCTGCGCGCGTGTCTGTATGTGTTTGAGTAGGTGGAGGTTGTTGTTTTGGTGTGTGCGTGTTTGTGCGAGGTGCGTCTTGGCTGCAGTCTCTTACTCTGGTTCTCAGGGAGTGCCAGGGGTGTCGGTGTGACTTTCTCCCCCAGCCTGAGCTCCATCTGCTGGGCCATGGGGTCAGCTCTCACCGGGCCTCTTTGCTGGCTCCTAGAGCAGCGCTGGGCTTGGAGCACACCGACCTTAGATCGCCGTGGAAGGTGAAGACCAGGGCAGCTCTCAAGGTGCTGCAGCTCGGCTGGTCCAGGATCAGAGGGGACCATCTTTTAAGACCAGCTTGGGAGAAAGGGGAGAATCTCAGAGCCTTTTGTTTTGAAGATAACGGATACATTTATAGCTGTTATGCATGTACACAAACGCATGCTAATTATAACTTGCTGCTCTCTTGAAGGACAAATTCGCACACGGATGCAAGCACAAACGGCCAGTGCAGGTGCAGAGCGTCCCTTCAATTTTTCATTGTCTATTAAATTTCAATAAATTCTAACTGATTGCCAGTGGGCACATTTTCATATCAGCCATCAGCGCTTCTTTTCAGTGGCTCAGACATGAGTCGGGGTGTTAGGTTAGGGCCATTGTGTTGGAACAATAAACAACTACTTACCTGGGTAAAAAAAAGAAAAAAAATCCCAAAACAAATAAATAAACAAAAAGCAAACTGAGTGACACAGATGTCTCCTTTGATGATTATGTCTTGGTACAGTCCTGGCAAGGATACACTCACACAGGCACACATAGTGTCTCTTGATCCTTGCAGGATAAGATCTTGCCTGGAGCAGTCTTGACTGCGGCTAGGAACGCAGCCAGAACTCCTGCAGCACGTATCAGGAGAGAGAGAGAGAGCCAACCGACCTAACTGATGGAAAAAACACACAGGCCCCCCCCCCCCCATACAAACACACACAGTTTAAGGCTTTTGCTTGGTGCACACATTTTGCTCTAGCATTTCCAGCCTGTCAGTGAAGATGCACTGAGAAAAGTGCTTTTACAACAAGCGGCAATTACACTCATTATTGTCAATTATTTCAACAATTGGGCTATATACTGTGGTTAGGAAAGCATTTGGAGGTCTTACTGCTTACTTTTTCTCACTTGCAGGATTAGGTTTGCTTTATTTTCCTCTGAGTGAACTGATAATTTGACCTGATCAGGTTTTACCTCTCAAAATATAAAAAAACGTTTCGCATTTACCGGTGATGAGCTGCTGTCCCTTCCAGGAAGCTTTCTCTGTGTAAGCGAAGAACAAACGAACCAAACACAATAATGTTTTTGTCATTCTTTCTTTTTCCTGTGATTTTCACTTCATGTGACACACACAGAGGGACGGCTCCAAGAAAGAGCAACAGTGCTGAAATCATTAGCTTGTTGCAGTTGGTGTGATCAGTGTTGTTTCAGGTGCTCTCACTCTCTGATCTCCTCCCTATTTGTCCAGTCCTGGTGCTTTAACATTGACTTGTGCTCTGCGGGTGTCTGTATATTCTGTGTGTTTACATGATGGTTATCTACCTCTCTTCTTTCCACTCCTCCTTCCCTCTGCACAGTCTCTGCTGCGCTGCCATCCAGCAGGAATCGGTCGTCACACAGCGCTCAACATCCCCGAGTCTGTTTCGGATGAGGCCAGATCTCTGCTAGAGCAGGTGAGAGTCTAGTGTGATTACTACTAACTTAAATGCTGTACACAGAATTAGGTTTCCCTCCTAAACAGATATTGAGTAGGGCTTTCCCAGGAACAAAGGAAGAACAACTAATAATTTCTTATAGTAGTGCTAGTGGTTAGTATGCAACAAATACAGTGGAAGAAATGGGTTGACATTCACTGATGTTTTCCACCAGACATGTTAGTAATCTCTGAGAAGTGCAATGACACAACAGTGAAATCTTCAAATATATTTTTAAAAAAGCCAAGCTTCACTTTAACGTCATTAAATGATAAGGAATATACAGTATGCATTTGTCAGTCAGATTATGGCAGATGAACATGCACTACTGATGATGGACATGTCCTTAATAACACAGCTGGCACTGTGATAATATCTTAGAGCTAATTGCAAATCCTCAAAATTTGGTAATCTTTGGATATATATTAATGTGGTCAGCCTGGATTTCTCTCTGCTTAATGTAGCATGAAGCTAACAGTAAGCCAGTGTGGCTATGCCTACAAGGTGACAGCATATACAGACTGTATACCGTATTTATTGGATCTGCCTGATGTCTTGATTTTGGTATCATCGTATGCAATACAGTGCTTATACTTTCATAGGCAACAGCTAGTGGTAGTTTGAAACTGTCAGATGTACTGTTTTTAACTCAGACGTTGAGAAAGGCTTTTGGAATAATATGGTTTATTTGTGTCATTTAAATTATTAGTTTCATTAATGTTTTTTTTTCTCTTCAATTTCTGTCTTGTGCTCCTGTGCAGCTGCTCCAGTACAACCCGACAGAGAGACTGGGGGCAGGTGTGGGAGGTGTGGACGATATCAAATCCCACCCCTTTTTTGCCACAGTGGAGTGGCCCAAATAGACTCACCCCATTGTGGAAAGCAGAGTCGCTTGTCGTCAAAAAAAACCTGGCTGTTCTCAGTTAACTTCCTTCTGACCGAACACACAAATACAAATACAGTAAACTGAACTTTGACCCCCTTTTTTTCCCCTCTCACTACAGCCACGCAGCCCCCATGTCTGAGTTTTGCCAAGTGAGAGTTTGCTCAGTGCTCATTTCTTTATCTCATTTACTGTGTAACGTTTGGTGCAGGGAACCCTTAACATGTGTGGTGCAATAATTTACGCAGTAAGTGTTTGTACAGAGTGATGATCACTGCAACACTGTTGCATTTCCACTCTGCGCATAGTAGCTGTAAGCCAAAATGATCTGAGAGTGAGAGGTGACATTTTTGTTCCCTCATTGAGTACTGTAAGCTATTCAGTCACTTGAGTCAGCTTTCTTAAAGACCCATGTGCAATACGCTCGGTTTGTTTCCATAGACGACACTTACATCATTCCTCATGGAGCCCACTGAGATTAGCTGACATGAGGCTGTGTGTTGTATAATATATGATTACCTACTTTTTTGTGCGTGTGTGTGTGTGTATGTGTGAAATCCTTTTATTGAAGACCAGCCCAAGAACAGTAAATGTAAAATAGACTGACACTATGCAAGGCGAATGAACAAAATAGTTAAGTGATATGAGTTGAGTGGTACTGTTATATGGAGAATTTAGTTACCATGAGATTAAATTATTTGATAGACTGTAACTCTGTAAGGGCCGGTTGGCTTGAGCCTCCTCCCTGTGTGGTCAGTAACGCTTTCAGTGAAGAATGAAAAAGGGTGAGGCGTGAGCTACACATTTAAAACCAGCCCTTTTGCAGAAGGTTGTTTTTATGATTATCAGAGAAAACTCTCTCTGTGTTGTACAACACTGCATTTTGTGCATGTAGGATTAGGATATTTAATACTATAAAAAAATATATAAATAATGCGTATCATGTAAATATACATTTTTAAGGATCCACTGATAAACAAAAGGACACCAGGTGTCAAAGTTGTGATTACGTTCAAGCTGTCAATCATTTTGGCTCAGTTAAATCCTTTTTCTTTGTGTGCGTTTTGTGGTTGAGCAACACGTCTACTAACTTGCCACAGATACGTTAGCGCTGCCTATGTTGACAGATTTACATTTTTATGGTCACGTGCCATGTATCAGATATAATCATACAAGGCTTTATTGGAGCATTTTCGATACATTTAATACATTTGTCTAATCAATATTCGGATAATCACTCAGCTGTTAGATGCTGCACTCTGTTTTTGCAGTATTCATCCATCTATTAACCATTTTGATGAGACATAAACATAAATGTGACATTTTTTTTGTTTTTCTAATGCTCGCTCTTGTCTGTGGTCAGTGTCGTATCAGTGCACTCTGGAAAACAATAAACATACCTGGATGAGCACATGTACAGTAGTGGTGTGTTTGTGTGTGTACACAGTCATTAAGTGCAAGCAGCTGTGTGTGTATTTCATTTGTTTTTTCCTGTTCTGAGGCTACAACCTGTCTTATCTGCTGGACGCATGATACTCCTAGAAAGCTGATGTCACGCCTGCTGAGTGTCATGTTGAGCGCAATATGAGACGGCACACAGACATGCCAACACACACACACACACACACACACAGTATGGTAAATACCCAGCAGTCACTAATGCACAAGGGACCTTTTTTTTTGGGTCCAGTTACTATTTTTCTGCCCTCATTTTGCTTCTACGGCTATTTAAAACTGCCACTACAATTTTTCCAATAAAATTAATATCAGAGTCTTTGTAAAGCAGGAGTGTACATAGAGGTACACTTGGGACAACAATGAGCAGTTTTCACAGTAAAAAGGCAAACTACTGAGGTTGCACCTGTGTGGAAATCAGGCTCCAGGGCTAAAGCACAACAAAAACATTGAGCCAAAAAGCTGCAGTTTCTTGAATGGCCCCTTAACGTTGAATTTGCATGACAATCCTCACAGACTCAGCACAGATATTTTAAACTGCCAACACTACAACATAAATGAATAATTTTCTTCTTCATAAGTGCATGGGAATTATTGTTTTGATTAAGTTATCCATATAAACTGTTAAGGCTCAACTTTGGGGATGTATATAGACTCAAAAGCATTAAATCATAAGGAAAATTGTCACTAAGGTCACATGCAGGGTGAGAGCTTAAGTTTATTTTCCCACAGACTCATCCCTTGATAAAAGAAAGAGTACAGGTTTAAGGCACTTTCACATTGGCTTCTCTTTACAGACTTGACCCCGTGTTGAGATATGCCAAGTTTTTGACTAATAGCACTTTGGGAATCACCTTGTTGGTGCAGAACTAAATAAATGGAAACAAATTGTACATTTTTGTGACTGGCTGCTAAAATTGGTTGTTTGCTAAGTTGTCTGTTATCTGTAGACATAATTGGGGTTCATCCCTCGAGGTATAGGTACCTTTTTATGCTTGGATGATTCATAGGTCAGTATTACTTGGCTTTAAAAAAAAAAAAACTAAGAAAGAAAACAAAGCTCTGAAAATGGTCAGGTACAAGGATGGAACTAAAAATGAGTAATACAAGAGCCAATTTTCAAAGAAAAACTGAAAGACTTGATGGGTGGCTCTAGGTTTTTGCACAGTATTGTACATAATTACTATAAACATACCTCATGCAGTTAATGATTGGATTATTTTCAAAAGGCCCACAAGGACTGTGATGAAAGAAGGAAGTAATTTAGCTACAGCATAAACTCTAGCTAAAACAAATGAGAGCAACATCAGTGTCCTTAACGTGCCTTGACCTGAAAGGTGGAGAAGAAGAAAACTAATTAATCATAAGTTTAGTTTAAAATGTGAGTTGAAGTTACATATGTATGCTCAAAGGGATGCTTTTATTAAACATCTTAAATCAAAGAGAATTCTCTTAGAGATCAATATTCTGCCTTTTTCCATGTTGAGGAAAAAAATTACAGTCTAAGCGCAGTGACCTGAATGCGAAGCATTTCCCGCTTTGTCTCCATTACCTGACGTGCCACACGCTTATCCACGCACAGGTCGCAGGAGTTTGTTAGCAGTGTCGTAGTGCATTCCTCTGTGTCAGCTTAGCCGCCACGGGGTCAAGAGTCTGGGCTTATTAGTGCTTGTCATAAGACCTGTCTCACATTACACACACACTCAGGGCAAGAGATTCACTTCAGTTCAGAGAAGAAGCCTGTCAATCTTATTCAGTGCAGATGTGAGTTATGCCTTCAGTGGGTTCGCAATAGCTGCAGGATCCCTCCAAGCATATTTTTATGATTTCTCTAGTTCCTGGTTACATTTTCATCAGATTGTGTGATCGGCGTTAACAACTGCTACAGCTCAGAAATGACTCCTGTTTGCAGTGAGACACTTTCACTTACAAATGTAAAGTTTTAGTGTAGTTGAAGTTTCAGCTTCAAAGCTTTCTTAAGTTCTTGGTGGTTCAGTCTGATCATTAGAGTTCATGTTTGGTTCTGGTGATTGGACTGAAACGTTAGTCTACCTGCTCGTCTATTTAAAAGCTCTTCGGTTGCTTCAGCTCTAAGTTTAGAGTTGTTGTCCAGTTAGTTTCGACTCAGCTGTCTAAATCTGAGCACGCAGAAAGTGCCTGTATACGTCTGCATTCATGCTGTTGCTTCCGTCAGCAGTGAAACCATCAGCAAATGCTGGCGTGCCAGTTTCATTAGCAGGCATGCGTGTCCAAGCCTTAACATAAGCACCACCATGTTTGACAGATAAAAGGATGATTCTTTTTTGTTGTCACCACGCTTTTTGCTTTCCATCCTGTTTGATATAAAAGAAAGAATTTTTTTTTCCATTGTAGAACTTTGTTCCAAAACTCAACCAGTTTATTTTTCTGTGTTTTCTGCAAGCTGCGACCTGGCCTTTCTGTTTTTAAGGCTCACCGGGGGGTTTGCATCTTGTTGTGAATTCCCTCAGGTTCTGGTCATGAAGTCTTTCCTGGGTTGTTGACAAGGAAACATGTACGCCTACGTCTTGGAGAACATCCTTGAGCAGTCTTAGAGGGCTCGCTGGTCCACCGGGTCATTTGTCATTTTCTGTACCTTTTCAACTTCTTTTTTTCTGAGGATTTACCCAACTGTTTTACAAAATCGACGATAGTACTGTGCAAAAGTCCTGAGCCGCCCATTATTTATTTGTACTTTATTTGTAGAAAAATGTGAGAGGAGTGCAGTTTTTGTGTTTTACAGACCGCTTTTGACGCTCACTGTGTACGACCTATTGCCACTGATTTTCAGTCTGGTTCTTGTGTAATTTGACATATGTCAGACTTTTCGTCCTGCGTCCCTTCCTTATCAATGGCTTCTCGACAGCCACTTTTTCACTGAGAAAATTTCCCATGAGTCTTCAGTGGATCCAGCAGGGCATAATTGTTTTTCCTTATTGCTTCAGAACTTTCACTTAGTGTTTATTTTTACTTCACTTTTATGTGTAGACACAATGCTCGTTCATGTTTTTTTATGCTTGTGTTAAGTGTCTTAACAATAAAAAACGTTATCCCCAAATGGTCAGATACTAGGAGTAGATTGAAAGTGAGAAGAAACACAGCCAATGTCCAAAGAAAAACTTTCAAAGACCTTCAGAAAGCCTGGAGAACAAGACCACTTTAAAAATCACAAGAAGAAAAAAATACTTTTCAGATGGAAGCTTGTAGCTGATAAAATAACCCAATATTTCATAAAAACTGAAAGATTAAAGAAAACTCCAAATGATTTATCTAGGAGAGGTTTGTGTCTTCTTTCCCACCTCATTAATCATTTTTCAGTCCTTCAGATTTATCTGTGACCTAGTTAAGGAGGACCTCACACCTCCAGTTGCTTATTACACCTTAAGTACACAGTATTTTAAAATTGTTGTACTGATACTTTGACTATTCTGCTCTCTCTGTGTTGCTCCCAACATACAAAGAACCAAGGTGCATGTGCTTTATATGTGTCTTTGTGTGTGTGCAAAGCCACAGGGAGAGACCCGTCTGGTCAGAGGCAAGATTAAGAGGACACACCAAGGACTCCCGTGATGCAACAGAGGCCTCTTTTTCTGAGCCCCGAAAGCATCACCCTGGCCTGCAGGCTGAATTGACCCCTGAACCCATTCTGCAACTTCCTGCACCTCCCTCTCTCCCTTTCTCTCTCTCTCTCTTGTCTTTTCCCACCTCTCTCTTTCCTTAAATGTACCTCCCTTCAGCTCTCGCACCCATGGCTTCCACACAGAGGCACCAGTGTGCGGGCAGCAGCCAAATGGCCTGCCCTCTGCTTCATATTGCTGGTGGTCAGGTTTTGTTTTTGTCTTTGACGGTTTGACTTTCGTTCACAAAGCCCAGGAGGACTCAGATCGCCCGGGGATGGACACACACACACGCTCACACTCTCTCACACATACACTTACACCGAGCTGAAGAGTTCCGCTCCGAGACCTCAGGCATCTTCTCCAGCTTCTGTCAGAGCCATGATGTCATTATGAGGAGACACAATGCCTCTTCATTATCCCCCCCCCCCCCCCCCCCGCCGCAAACACACACACCCTCAACATTGCACAGACACACATACACTACGTGGTCAGCAGCTATAGAAGCCAAGGCGCAGGTGAAAACAGGTACAGGTGGTAAAAATTAATAATTTATTCAATTTTAAGGGGCTCTTTTAAGAATTTGCGTTTTCTAGGATTAAAAACAATAATTAAAATGCAGACGGCAAGTCTGTGTTCTCTGATGTACATTCTCAAATTAGCTTTATTTTCTGATGGTACTGCATCTGTTGGATGATGCATCACAGGTTTAGTTTTTATTATATTTAGATCTAAATAACAGAAAAGTTTCATACCCCAACAAAGCATGTCTATTGCTTTTTATCTATGGAGAAGTGAATATAGATTCGAGGTGCCCTGTAATAAAGAGTAAACTACGATGGTCTCTAGTGTCGTCCTTGGGGAGGCCATCACCAATAAAAGCAAAAGGCCCAACAAACAGAGGTGTGCACAGCTATCATTCAGTTATCAGCAGAATTTTTTTTTTTCCTTTCAAAGTTCTATAAAAATTATACAGATGTGTAATCATAAGAACAGGATCTTATATCTAAGAAAAAGATATTTCAACTTTGTACCATCTGCTGTAGTTTACAGTAGCTGGGTGGCTTTTAGTGAGGTTATTTCAGATAACACAGAAGGTGAACTCTGATTTTACCGAGTTCAAAAAAGGCAAAAGTGGTCCACTAAAGATAAAAATAAAAAGGTCTAACTTAATCTGCTCCTGGTCTGACTTTAATTAACTGCTGTAATACTACTTGTTAAAGCGGGGTCACTGCCCTTCTGCCTTGGGCTGTCTCACACTTTAATCTGATCAGAAAGCACAAAGCAGCTCTGTCTCTTACCCTAGCTCCTTCACTAGCCTGAGAAAAAGAAGCTCTGCAGTAGCAGCGTTCTAACTGTACAAAACATTTCCTGCGCCTGCACACAATCATGATTTCAGTTCAGTGTAGACACAGCCACGAGATTAACCACCAATTGGCCTTAAGGCTTTTGGAAACAGATCATTGACCCACTGTGTGCACCACTACCACCACTCCCTCCACCTGCAGTGGTCCTTCATTAGCTGTATTGCTGCAGATTTGAATGATCTGGTTTCTGCCTTAAGATAATGACCAGGGTCAGTGAGAGGCCACTGGAAACACTGTAGGTCTGGTCATCAGATCATCAGACACCACCTTGAAATATTGCATCCTTTGACTTTTGACTCCTGAGATCCTTTTTTTTTTTTAAAGATAAGATAAAAGATTTTCAAAGATAATCCCAAATCGCTGTAAGAAATAAAACATTTACCCCAAAGAAGAGAAGACATAAACTGTGGATGTCAAGCATAGGTCCCATAGTTCTGTGGACTGAATGAATTTATAAAGTGTGAAAACTGCAGAGAAACAATTAAAGATTCTACCCTTTTAACAAAATTTCTATTATTACTGTCATGCCAACATTACTACACAGGATTGAAAATCTATGGAAAGTTGCAAGTATTTCTGTCAATAGTAAGACGTCTAGAGATAGGACCGGAGATGCATCTGGCCCTTTATTTGATCAACCTACTGTTCACAATTCTTCTTAAGGAAGGAGAACAGGGCTAAAGTATGTAATTACACAGAATCTGGACTAAAAATCAGTGGCAACAGGTCTTACGGAGTGATGGAATTTTTGGTTGAAACCATCCTCAAAGTACAGAGGTCATCAGGAGGAAGGAATAACACAAGTGTCTACAACCATCTGTAAAACTGTGATGTTGTCAAAACTGATGGAATTATAAATGCAAAAAGTACCATCAGATATAAATTGATATCATCTAGAAAGTATCTGATAGGCAAAAGTTTAATGTTTCAGCACGACAATAATCCCAAACATATTGTCAATATGATAAAAACATCCCTGGATAGAAAAAACACAAAATGAAGCACTATCAGTCATGGGTAGGCTTTCTCAGAGCCTGAAACTCAACGATATTGAAGCAGTGTTGGGTTGGAGCATCTCGACAGAGAACACAACAAAAGTCAGCCAACTTCCAAAGAAGATCTTTGAATGTCCTTCAAGAAGCCCGGAGAACTATTCCTGCAGACTACTTAAAGATATGACAAGAAAGCTTGCCAAAGAGTTCAGGTTGTGCTGAAGAATAAAGTTGGTCCAAATACCAAATATTGACTGTCACGTTTCAATAAATCATTGCACCTATTTACTGTTTTCATAGCAAAATATGATGAATTGAAAGGTGGGTAAATTGGGTACTACAAAACCTAAAAAGAAAAAAAACCTGTTACATCATGAAATCAAGTTTTATGTTTTTTTCTTTTTTTGTTTTTGGGCATTCAGGCTTGTTTGATGTTTGATTAGGATGGAGGCATTTTCAAATTCTATGGAAGAACAAAGACTGTTAGGTCCTTACTGTTCGTACACTGTGGGTTTAATGGCGAGAACAGAAAAAACCCACTCCTTATTCACATATTTCTCCAAAGTGGTTAGCATTAAGGCTAACCTTTAGGGCTAATGCTAACTAACAAGTTAAAGTAGATACATTTCGTTCTTTTACTGTGTGGCATATTGTTGTAGCTGGTTGTTACCCACTGAAATTGAGAGTCTGGTAACATGTCTCCAGTTCTTTTCATTAATGGGATGTCAGCAATTTCCAGTAAGTATCTCTGACTTACAAGCTGAAACACGACAGGAAAAGTTTGTTCTACCTATGTCACTCATAGTTAACGATTTGAACAATATGGCATGAAAGCAACATCAGACTTGTACGTTTTGTGTTATATCAAGACAGCATACACTCAGCTGGGTAAGAGAGCAAGTACAGCCCTGGGAAATGTCTGATCTCGCTTCAAGTCAAATTACTCAGAGTGTCTTGCTGCATAAAGCCTTTTCTGTATACCTCGACTTGAAGTGCCAGTTAGTTTTACCGCTCTGAGCATTGTTCTACCTCACCTTCGCCGCCACATTAGATTTAGGGGTCTCTTTATCTAACCCACATGCCTGCATGTGAGTCATGGTACGGGAGGCTCAGATGGTAAAGGAGTCCCAACCGGTGCCCAAAAGATGTGTCACTAGTAATACTTCCCCTCGAGACCCGAGGTGTCTCTTTTCATTGCGCTTTGGGCCTCTGTGATCTGTGTGGAAGGGCACCGTGCCAGGGCCCAGGCATGCCGTTAGCAGCTCACTAACATAGCATTAGCTCTACGGTCATCTCAGTGGGCCTGCGCTGTCTCAAATGTTTCCTCACGCTCGACTACACACACCTTCTGTGGCTCCACGCCGCTTGTTAGCCACAGACCCCCTCTGTCATAAGACCACCCTCCTCTCTCCCCCTCCCCCTGACCATGTCTCCTCCTAGGCCTTTATACTCTTTCTTTTTTCGCCTTTCATTCTCTCCACTATCGCTCTCTCTCTCACGGGCTAAAGAGGTCTCAGCGGGGGCTCCTGTTAGTGGCGTACAAACATCCACAAACGCATGCAAAAGCATCTTAGGGATGTACCGTGTCAGGGGGGTGAAATTTGTTTGACTATCCAGTAAAGAAAAAAGAGATAACGAAAAATAAGCAGGAGAGTGCCATCAGATTACTTTCTGCGCTCCTTGTATTTGGGGTGGAGGGGATTGCCACAGGCCACCTGGAGGGGAATTTGATGCTTGTTAAGGAGGAGACGTTCCTGGGAATGTAGCTTGAATGGCACGCTGGGAGCAAGACTCTTCTCGCTAATCTGTCTGTTCCTCCAAGGCGCAAGTCTTTCTGGCGATGAGACACATTTTGCTACCACACACACACGCAGTTGAAGTTAGAGTCCTGGCCAGATGATGTCTCGCTCCCCCTCGGGGGAGAGAGGAAAGAGCAAAGGAGGAGATTTAGAGGAGGGGGGGTGGGGGGGCGGGTTAAGGGAGGTAGATGACATCTCACACATCTTGGGACAAGGGGGGCAGAAACAAGGGGAAGGGATCTGAGGGAGATGGAAAGGAAAAGGGAGGGGGCAGAAGCGATTAAAGAAGGGGGGGAAAAAAGAAGAAACCAGGTGGGAGGTTTTACTTTGATGTGCCAGAGGCTGTGAAGAAGATGTAAGTCTATAGTGATGAGTAACATCTAAGAGGGGAGAGGAGAGCTAATTTTATGAAGCACTGAGCAGAGGATTTAGAGTTAACTGGACATCATGATGCGAAGGTTGGGGACGAGAGCAACATCTGAGGGTGAAGTGTAAAAAGGGTGATAAAGGGGTGAGGTTAGCAGGACATAGAGCAGTGTTCTTGAGGGAGTGCGGAGGATCCTTGGAGTCCTGGCACCTTATGGCATGGCCTCCAGTCAAACAGATGCTGCAGGCCTTGCCAGCCTTGAGCAGGGCACAAATGAGACCATTAGTAGCAAAGGAGGAACGTGCCTTGTCTTACCGAGCAGTGCAGGAGCGTGTCTGAGTGTGGACCTGTCTAAAAAGAAGAGCGTGAGCTGTTTGCTGATGTTATGCTAATGAGCCCACTTTTCTTCACTTGTATATTTAGCGGCTTTATTCCATGCTGTCCTCGCAGTGAGCTGCTAACAGGAACTAGTTTTCATAGAAGGTTCCAGTTCACTAGGTACACATATTAATATTGTGCTGTTATATGTTTAAATTGGCACATTTATCTTATGCATGTCTTCTGTTTTGGGGTGGCTAAGTCAGCAGAAAAGAGCAGGATAAAATTATTCTGTTGTACTGAGTTCTTTTAAAGTGACAACATAACACATCATTACCCATTTGCAGGTCACCAGGAGTGCAAACTAAAGGCTGAACCTTTATGATGTCTGAGAAAAACAAACATCACCACTGTTACAGTTAGCTGTGTGCTAGCTTAAGCGTCCTGCATGGTTGTGCATCAGTATTTATAGTTGCTACTGTGAAGTGAGCTTTGCTTACTCGGTGGTGAACTTCATTGTCGGCCTTTGGAAACACTACACGCAATTGTGTCTCCCTAGCTTCTGTTTAACTTAAATCCGCACAATCCCTCTCTTCCTAGCCAAAGTGTTATGTGAAATGCAAAAATGCTGGATTAGCATCTAGAAACTTTTCTGATGGAATCATTAAACTGGCAGTATGCCATGCTACTAGTGGCCAAAGGCTCGAGTATTTGCGGAATTCTTGTCAAATCATCGTTTCCTCTGACTTCTTAGTGCCACTTTCCCTCCTGTTCCACAAAGGAATTCTCTTGGTCAGTTTGGTCAGATCTTACAGCATGGCAGTACTTTTTCATCGTCTTTCTCCTCACTCTTGTTAGAAGATTTTCACATGGACCTGTGTGTGTTCTTCATTAATCCTGCAAATCCTGCAGTATTACTGAGTTTCAGCAGATGTGCAGGGCAAACCACTTGTTCTTCAGCTAGTCTCTTCATCTGCCTCCATCTCACCCTACCCATAGCATCCAGTTTTATCAGACCAACCCTCTGGATGTCCTCCTTCACTACATCCACCAATCTCAAAAGGTTGATTCTGTTCATCTGGACGTAGCATTTTCAGTGGAAGAAACTTTTGGTGTCTCCTTTAGTCAATCTCCCAACCGATTTAGTATCAAATCTTATTGATAATCCAAAAGTTCAATTAGGCAATGATTTTATGCCCTTTTTTGACATAACTCTACCCATTTATCCGGCCTTGGGACCAGACCCAGGAGGATGGGTTTAGTCAGTTTTTACAAATGTAGATAAAATTGTAATAAATAAAAAAATTATGTTGGATGATAGCCAATGGTTTAGAGAGTGGATGCTGGCAAGTCCCTCTTTTGCTTGATGATTGGTCATCTTGGAACTTGGACTTCAAGAACCCAATAGGAGTCTGCTACTAAAAAGCATATCACTCTTTAAGTATATTTATATGCTGACTTTGATTTATAGAGATTACTCAGTTAATTCATATCAGTTTTCAGTTTTTTCCCTTTGTCAAATCTAACTCTTTGAGCCTACTTTTGAAATAACCTCTATTAACAAAACAAAAAAAATTGGCAGCGCTGTCAGAGGATTTGTAACATATATTAGTCCTAACCATTCTTGACTCCCTTTGCAAATCACACCTGCATGTTTAAGGAAGGCAGATGAGTTAGAAAAAAATATCTTAACTACAGACTCTATGCCTCTGTTTTGGAAAACTACTGACTCTAGTGGGTGGAAGCACAAAGTAAGTGGAAGAAGAGCAGCGCCAACTCTCTCCTCGCTGTCTATTTTCTCTCCTCCATCTCTAGTTTTTTCAAGTGTAAGTGATAATATCCTCCCTTTTTTCTACCTCTCAACGGCTTGAGTGATTTGCTAAGGCGGTGTGTTCATGTGTGTGTACGTGTACATGTGTGTGTGCATCTCACATTAGCCTTTTTCCATTAAAGCAATTTCGACGCCCATTGTATTCCTGAAGAGGACCTGGGAAGTCACTAATGGTGCCTTGCGTCCACACTTGCACGCTAGCACACACACCCGCACACAGCAGAACATCTCTGAGCGTGTGCTATCATCACCTGTCGCCTGATAGCTGTAAAACACACACATTAGCATAGAATGAGACACATTATCACTCCTGATTATGGGACGCTAAGAGGTTTCACAGAAAAAAAAGACCTCACACCTTTTCTCCACAATGCCTGCTGCTAGTGAGATAAATGCATGTTGTCCAACATCTCTGACGCTACTGAAACAGCCTGAAGACTCTGCTGATGGATTTAATGGCCTCTTGTTGTTCATGTTCATAACTGCTCAGATTTGTCATGTCAATACTAATTTTTTAAATTCAGACAGCGCTGTGATCCAGCTGCCACCATCAAAACATGTACAGTACTTTGTGTGTTTACGGCTGTTTTGAAAGTGGAGTGAAAAGCGCCCGGCTGGTGGTGATTTCAATAGGTTATTACTTATTTTAGTGAGATCAAATCTAAGTAGGTGCAGAGCAGACAGACACACAAACACACAGTGCATCCTTTGTGGCCTCCTCTTCCCTGTCTTAATGAGTCCAGGAAGTGTTAGCCTTGTACAGGAGAGGCAGCGGACACTTGTTTGAGTCAAAGGGCAGCCCTCTGATATTTTGCACTGGCTTCTAAAGTCTCGCATATCGGAAGAGGTCCCGGTACTTTTGACACCCTTCACTTATTTCAGATGTATAGGAGGAACAGGAGGAAGGAGGACAGATGTTATCATTGAGTTTTGACTATTTTCTTTAGTCTTTCCTGTATTTTTTCACCAGCAGACTGGAAATGAGGGGTGCATCCTAATATAGCTTAGAAAAGGTCACAGGGTGATAGGCGGTGGGTGCTAAGATGGGGATTCCCTTGTAGTCAGGTTTGGTTAATGGTATATTGTTTTAAAAAAAAGGAAAAAAAAGAGGGACTTTCCATGCTGGCAGAAGATGTATGCTCTCTGTTGAATATATACTTTTTGGTATGAAATCAGGAATCAAGGTCCCGGAAGTAGCTTGACATTTTGTGTTTTCTTGTCAAGAATGTCAAAAAAGATACCACTTTTCATATATATATATATATATATATATATATATATATATATATATATGTGTGTGTGTGTGTGTGTGCGTGTGTGTGTGTGTGTGTGTGTGTGTGTAAATGTAATAAATGCATTAAGAATAGGTTTAAAAATTATACATCGTGTTTTTACTGGGTATCACATGATGAAATTGTTACCTACTTTTGGTCTTCTTGCTAAACAAAGCCCTATAGCTCGAATAGACACAATTTTTTAACAATGTTTAAAACAATGTTTAAAACAATGTGGCGTGGACATTATTCTTATTCTCTAGTTTTGTTTTCACTGCAGTTTTATTTTCTGTGTCTACACAAACCTTTAGATTACAGTTAAAGTAAAATCAACTCACACAGTGTATGTTCAGTTGAATTCTTTTTCATTCGGTTCTAACAGGACCTGCGTTTCTTTCCAAAGCTTGAGCAGAGAAGCTTGAAGTTCACTGTTTGAATCTCTCTGCACACTCTCAGCAGCTTCTAGCAGGAAGCCAAATGAAACAAACCTGAAAAACCTTAACAATGATCTAACACACATAAAACAACTAGGGCCAGATTTACTATCTGGCTTTAAAACATTTTTCAAAATCACTGGTTTTTACAAACAGAGCGCAGTGACAGGATTGTGTGTAAGAGGTAGAAACCCTTGTGACTGACCCTGTTGCAAAATATATGTTGGAGAGTATACTGCTAATTGCTCTGATATTTAATGCTTAGAAAACGGTGCAACTTTTGTAAATCACCTATTAAACTAACCAAACCCGTGAGCACTTTTTGGGGATTGTACTTACACACTATATTGTGGCGCTACATGCAAACTATTTTAGCTAACACGTGCAAGCTTTGCTACTTGGAACTTGCAAATCCAGAACTTTCCAGACCCACCCATTCTGCACTACCGCATTAATGACAAGCTGGCAAACATGGTGTTGGTGGGTCTTCACTTTTCCTCACCTCTCTCCTGTCTTTCTGGATCATAGCATAATCTATAATTGCATGCTAATACTCTCCTGACAAAGGCTAACACGAGTACTTTCCTATAATGCATGGCCACATGCATTAACATGATGACACAACGACACACACACACAATTAAATACTTCCAAGTGCTGCCTACTTATTCAATACCAATCTATTTAATTAATTCAAAAAAGAGTCACGAAAACTCAAAATTTTGAGTAAGTAGAATTGTAAATATTAAAGTTTGCACAGCTTAAACTATATAGCTTTGAACATTCAGGTTTACAGTGTGTAGTCCTGGCTGCCACATCGCTGCTAATCTCTTCCTGTCTGTGCGCCACCTAACATTCAGAAAGAGGGCCCAAATACATTTGACGCTTACTTTTAGCTTAGCAGGAGCACTCACTGCAGGAATTCCATTTACTGAATGAATGAAATTAGTGAGAAAAGATTTCCGAGTTAAAAGAAAAACCTGCTGAAACAAACTGAGAACATGCTATTAAGAGATTTTAACAGGCAACAGAGAAAGTGAAAGAGAGTGAGTTCAGATTTCCTTGGCACTTAGCTTCGTTTGCCCACCTGTCACCCAGCACACACACACACACACACACACACACACACACACACACACACACACACACTCACAGAGGTCTGTGATAATGACATAATTGTCCCAGAGCACACAGCCATGCAAATAGGGAAGATGGCTTGTGTTGCCATCCGTAGGTCTCTGCCATCTATTTCCATTATTCTAATGCACTGCTACTGATGACCTGCTCTCACACAATTAACAATCAGCGAGTGAGAGGCAGAAGCAGAGAGAGAGAGAGAGAGAGAGAGAGAGAGGGGAATGTGTGGTATTTGGGAAAAGCATTTTTCTGTGCTCGTCTTTCTAGCCTGATCTTCTGGCCTTTAAAAAAAATGGCATTACAGATGGAACATATGGTAACTTTTTGGCTCTCATTTTTGTTTGACTTTTGTCATCTCGTCATTCATCCCCAAAAGGCAAAGCTGGAGTTCACTGAACTTAGAAAAAGAAAGAAAGAAAGAAAGAAAGAAAGAAAGAAAGAAAGAAAGAAAGAAAGAAAGAAAGAAAGAAAGAAAGAAAGAAAGAAAGAAAGAAAGAAAGAAAGTAGCTGGAACCATAGCTCGCTTTTCTGTCCATGCTTTCTACGCCATTCCTCTCTCCATATTCTTCCCGGCGTTTCTTCTTGCCCCCATATTTTCCGTGTGTGTGTGTGTGTGATCTTGAGAGAATGGGCTGTTGATTCTGGTCTGTTCCTTGGCTCCCCATCTCATGGTCTTGGCCCGGGTCTGATCCCTGTGATTGGATCGGGGGGCTTTTGTGGTGGCTGATGGGACAGAATTAAGCCAAGTGGCACACAGTGAGCACGCTCCATGGCGGGCAGATGGACGAAAAGTGAAAGAGCTGTGATTTCTCATTGTGTCCCACCGTCTTTTGGGGTGTGTGTGATACCCCCAGAGCACATCCTCCATCCAAGAGCTCTATTCTCAAATCAGTGGCCACCGCTTCCTGGATCCAGAGACACGCCTCTCCAAGATTTCATCTCTGTATCAGACCACAACTGGGTTGTAAGCAGCTTAGAGAAGAATAATGCAGGGCAAGATGTAGCTGCTCAGTCTTTGTTTAAAGCGCTGTCAAAAACTGCAGTACAAAGTCTTATTTCACATTATTTCAATCTATTTATCGCTGACGTCTCACCATAAAAGTTTCAACTTAATCACATTTGCATCTGCGCTTATTGTCGCACATATGTTCTTGATCATTTTAAAACACAGTGCTTGTGTGAAGTCAATGGATCAGTGCACTTGCAGCCGTCCAGCTGTTGACAATGCACTCGGCATTTTCCAAAACCGATTATAAATACATAAAGGGGTTAAATGACTGAGGCGGTAAAAGTTCCAGCAGTTTATATTTAACCTCTTACCTTTGGAGCCACCCCCGAACCCAAGCTGTGCAGCTTAGCCTCAGTGGGATTTGCACAAGTTTGTGCAATGGTTATTTGACCGACAGCTTTTCTGTGCATACATATGTGAGTGTGTCTGGGTGAATTTGCCGATTACAGCAGATTACTTACACCCGTGGAAAAACAGGAATTAGTTCCCAATAAGGCATGCTTAAAGGGCCTAAAAACATTAAAGATAATCATTAGGCCAAGGGGAGCATCACTCATCGCATCACGCAATCACACATCCTCACTATTACATGTTAAAAAGGAGTAAATATCCAAACAGCACCTTTTTTTCCCAGACCCCCCACCCCTTCAGAAAGCAGCAATCTGAGCTGTCAGTGGTGGTGCTTAACTGCTCCTCTGATCTGGACATTAGCGCAGGAGCTTTGGAGTTTTATTCTGAGTAGGGAATAAATCACATGAAAGGTACTAGGAAGCATGGACAAAATGCTTTGCCTCAAGCCTTTCCCCTCTCTAGGACTTATTCAGGCAGAACCTTTTGTAGCCCTTTCTGAGAGCTGACAGGGAAAAGGAAGCAAGACTATAGGAGACAACAGCGGTAGCATGGCATCTCCAATAAGGGTTGAGTGATCTACTTAGAAGGGCCATGGCAGGCCTGGGCAGCAGAAGCCAGATAGATGCCTGAGCAGGCTGGCAGAGGACCAGACAACCCTTTAAATCTGCTACTATGGCTAATCTCTAATCTGGAGATTTAGTCTATCTGTTCCCCTCTCCCTCTGTTTCTCTTCCTCTCTCTGTTCCTACTCCTCTACATCTATAAATGGAGCAATCTGTGAGTATTTCAAAAATGCATTTATCTGCAAAATGTGTTATTAAAGACCGTCTAATTCCTCGCGCATCTCTCAGCTACTTCAGCCCCACCCCCCAAGGCCCAGCAAAACACACACACTCACACATGCATGCACATTCTCGCAGTTTTTTGCAGATGGTCACATAATGCACAATCAGCCAAACAAGACGGCTGATTTTCGGGTGGAAAGTTGGACTCCCTCTCCTTTGGAGGGCATCCTTGGTGGACATTGCTAGCTAGAAGCCATTAGATGCTAGCCGTATGCAGTGAGCCAGCAGCAGTCACAACCAATCCTAAATCTTCTTGTAACTGGAACAAGCTGCAGTCCAAAAACTGGATCGAAGAAGAGCTCGCCTGCTTGAGTTAGTGTAGCTGGACCGCAGGAATAACGTGCCGAGCGCCATGCATGTAGCAGATGATTTCTTGCACAGCTCATGCTAATTCGTTTTTGGTGTTTCAATGGACATTCTGCTTGCTTGGTAGGTTTTCTTCCTCTGCATCTAACACTGCGAACAAATGCACCTTTCCCTCGCCCAAAGCACTAAAACATATGGTGGTCTTGAAACTTGCATGATGAAGACATGTTGTTTCATAATAATTAGAAGGTGGACAAAGGACCTGCTGTTTAACATGGTAATTTATGCAGTCCCCTGTGCTTTCTGTGAAGCTAAATTTGAGCATTAATTTATTTATTTATCGCCTTCCAGCTCAAGTTAATTTTCCACTGCCTGTCCACTGAAGACTTGCAGTGGTCAGTGACACTACTGTCATGCAGGTCAACATAGGAAGGGTTCTACATAATGTGCATCTCCTTCTATGCTCTCTTCTTTGCTACTGGCAAAAAAAAGAAAAAAGAAAAAAAAACAATGCATCCCTCCTCCCTCGTTCTCGTTTCTCCATACTTAGGCCCTCGCAGCAATTATGCCCAATCACAGGGCCTCAATAGGAAGCAACCAGGGCTTGTTTGTGCCTCTGCGGTCATTAAGAGGGGGGCGAAGAAAGGCATTAATGACTTAATTGAGGAGGAGAGAAAAAGGGGGAAATCACACAGACTCTGGGAGCGGAGGGGAGAGTATGAATGGGGTGCCTGGAACGCTCCTGGAGCAGGGGATTGTGGGATTGCTGAAGTGTGTCAAGATTTTGGTCGTCCTCCAGAGCAGATGGTGGCTTGTCGTTCGCATACCATCTATTCTCCTCTTTGTCAACCCAGAACGGCTTCTTTTGTTCCTCCCCATTGCTTTGCTGCAAAAGTTCATGGGCAGAGAGAAGGAGGAAAAAAGAAAAAAAAACAACACAACAAAACTGAAACATTGGTCCAGTTTCCTCCAGCTCAACAGTCTCAGCATCTCTCTCTCTCTCTCTCACTCATTCTCCCTCCCTCCTAAAGTTTTGACCAAATCAAAAAGGATGCTGTGTCTACAGTGTCTTGTGTGCCAGGCTTGGCACATTGCTATTCATTCCTGTCTAATGTGGCAGTGTCCCCCTACTGCCAAGCCTCCGCTCCTGCTCCACAGACTCCTGATTACTGTGGATAAACACGCAGGAGGAGATCCCCCCCCACACACACACACATCCCTCTCTTCTATCCACACCAACTGAGACTTGAGAGATACGCTACCTCCAGGAAATTCTGGCTCGACCTGCTCTCGCAATTACTCTTCTTATCCAAGATTTCAAAACGATAAAGTAATCAGGAGGAAAGTGAAAAACAGCTTGCTATTAAAAAAAAACAAACAAAAAAAAAACGCAACAAGGTTGGATGAAGCACTGTTAAGCCCCAGGGTTGACAGACCTGATGATAGCAAGCTGAGGTGCTTTTAACATTCTCCTTTTTGTTTTTTCTTTTATGTGTCCTGATTCCTGGAAGCATTCTTTCTGTAAACAGCATCTGAAAAACCCTCCCAACAACAACTGAGGTTTATTTGGAAAATGGTTAGCACCTTTGCAGGGTTGAATAATTAATGTATGCTAATGCTAACGATGTATTAGTTATTCAAATGTAATCCTTTTAGACAACAGAACTGTTTACCCCCTATTACACCCTCTGATCGTCCACTCCAAAAGGGAAGCGCATAAAGAGAAGAAAGCAAAGGAAGAGAGGAGCAATGAGTGTATGTGACACTAGCAGACACCAGCCAACACAACAAAGAAAAGCAGTGAGATTAGCATGACAGAGAATACCAGCGCTTCACACATTAATACACAACATGAACTATAGCCATAACCCTCAGGGGCCCGATCCAATATGCATCTCCTCTATCTCCTCCTTCATTCTTTCTTTCTCTCTCTTCACATCTCTTTTCTTTTTTTTTTAAAGAACATTTTCACCCCTCTCTCCGGTCTCTTCTGTTCTTTGCTCAGCTCCTGTCCTTCTCTTTCCCACCCCTCTGCTCTTTCTCAGTAGACGTCTGAAGGGCTCTTCAGTCCAGAGGAGATGGGGACTGGTCTTACCAGGGCAGGGGCCAAAGTGTGTGTGGAGGGGTGGCACAGGAGGAGAGGAGAGAGCTTTCTGTCTGGAGGAGGGAAGGATGGTTCAGTGTCTGAATGTTGGGAGAAGAGGGCCTCCCATTGATAGATTAAGGACCAGGTTGGCTGTACTTGAGAACTATGGTGCTCTATCGCAGGAGGTGAGACTCGAGAGCCAGGTCACGCATTAGCATGTGTTTTGTTTTCGGCTCGACCGTCCCAGAGTCCGTTACTCGGTTGTATCACTGACGAACAGGGGGATGTAGAGCAGGGTAAAGCCGTCTTGTTTGTAGAGCCGTATTTACACAGCGTGTTAGGCTTATGGAAATCTTTAGAACACACATTTACAGCACACAGCCAAAAGACTGGTTTAATGTCGCTACGTATAAATATAGTGTATGCTGTCAAGCTTTGTCTCTTTGTAGCACTTTTGTAGCTGTGAATTCTAAACTGCCACCTTATTCAATATAGTTCTGATAAAACTGTAAAAGAAAGTTTAATGACTGTCATGATAAAACCATCAAGCTTTGTATTCTGACCAATCTAGTGTATATATATATATATAACTAGCTACCTATAAGATCAAGTGGTTTCAGGTACAATTTGGTGCATAATTTCTTTTCACATTCCTTGTGGACACTGCTTGGACCCTGCAATGATGATAGGCAGTGTTGTAGAGAAGCTGCGTTGAAACCAAAAGGAAATATTAAAGAAAAGGACATATTCAGTCCTTTTAGCTTACACCAAAAGAACTGAATAAGGTAAGATGTGCACCTGATTTCACCAGGTCATTTTAACTGCAGATAAAATGTCTTGTTACCCAGATCAGGGTTCTATTATAATGTCCTGTTTAAAAAGAACAAATATGCCAAAACCTTTTAATGGTCTTGACTATTAATTAAGGTAGGTTTCCTTTAATATTTATCCATGCTCGCCCATTACTTGGGTCTGGTCAGCGCAGCCACCAATGTCTTTCAAAATGAACCTCAACGCTTTGTTCCCCACATGCAAATCCCTACATAGATTTGATGCTGATGAATGACACAGTGCCTCTGTACTAGAGTTGTGCTGAGTGGTCACAATATCTTTTAAAGGTTCTTTAAAACATATTTTCATGGCAGTTCTCATTCATGTGACACTTTTTTTATATGCTAAGACCACCAGAAGCAAGATCCTCAAGGTGATTCAGTCTGGGAATGTCTTTGAAGCTCCCCGAAGCCACTCCTGCCTGCACAAAAGATCAATGCGTCTGCGAAACTGCGAGCGCAGTTGAGTTTACCCCTCGCCCCCCTTCTTCTCATCAAAGATAAGCTTGAATTAGGTGCAATTAAGGTATTTCCACAGCCACCATAAAACAAAAACCGCATGACAGCGGAGCTGCGGCTTCACTATTAACAATAATCGCCCACTAACTTCACACATTGTCTCTCAGCAGCAACAAGGTCAAAGATGTGAAGCTGACCTGTTTAAAAAATAAAAAAAAAACGTACACGCCAATCACTAAAACAGTAAAATTCGACTAAGGGGCTGTGAAACAAAGTCATTTAAACACTGAAAGCTACAGACCCCCTCCTCCATTTCCCTTTTTGATAATGATATCAGTAATAGAGTCTTTTGTTTGATAATGAGAGCTGCTATTTCTGATAGGAAATAATAATACATAGCTATTATAGTTTCATCTGTTGGGATTGAATGAATAACAATGCTTGGTGCAATATTAAGCATCACACTAAAGCACACATATTCTGTGTGTCTGTAATTGAGGGGTTGATATTAAAGTGGCCAGCCACCTCAGTCCAGCAACACAGGGAGGAAAGCAAAGGTCCTTGAAGTTATTGTTGCCTGTGTAACAATGTAGACGATTTGGAGTTTTTTTGTCATGCGCTTTCGTCCTGGCTTTCTTCACCTTGCTATGAGATTGTTTTGATGCTAATTGTACAGCGGGCTAATAATTAAGTTAATAGCGCGGAGCTCTTTACCTGCGAATTAAGGGAGTATGTTTGTGGTACTGGGAATGCTTGGCACGCATAATAAGTGACTCAGGCCCGGCTGTTTACAAAAGTTGGAGAAGTCGAGATCGTAATTCCCTGCGATAATTACAGTGCACATTGTGAAGAAGAGTCAATATAACTGGATCTCTGTACGGCATGTGCAAAATTCTCATGTAAAAAACCCCAAAGCGAAATCACAGTTTTACATCCAAAATCCATCTATGGTTGAAGCGTAACCAGTTGTTTTGTTTTTTTGGTGGGGGTTTAATCTCTTTTGTTTTGCTTTTTTTTTTTTTTTTTTTGCTGCAACCTGTGAGAGCAAAAAACTGAAAGATGAAAAATGCGACAAACTGACAACTTTCCGCTGCTCCTGCTTCCTGCCAACTTCAATGACTCCAGCTGCAACTGCCAAAACACTGATTCACAATCTGACAAAACTGGATGATGACAAAAAAGCACATTCTTAACTCAAAACACTGTGCCGATGCTTGAGATAGAATTTCTCTCCTTTGTGGGATGGATGATAATAGGTGAAAACAAAGAAGCGGGGTGTAAAATGCTTCAGCTGAGCGTGATTACAGCTGTGGCCGTCATTAGGCAGCCTCTTTAATGTAATTGATGGAGTGGATTCTCATAGCAGACCTCAATAGACTGGGCAGGGTCTCCTCGTTTATTTGGACTCATCTGCATTTGGTGTGCGTGCGTGTGTTTATGTGTTTATGTGTGTATGTGTGCATGCAGGCATGAGGTAAAGCCAGAGTGTGCTATAATTACAACTTCACACTCTTCAGACACTTAGAGAAAAGAGCAAAACAAAGCCCAGTAATCAGTGTGTGCGTGTGTGTGTGTGTGTGTACATGCGTGCACAGTTTGCTACATTCGGAGTGCAAATGCAGTGCGTGTGTTCGTGCACACATGCCTGTATGTGTGCGCAGTCCCGTGTGCTTGTGTGTGTGCAAGAGCGAGAGAGGGAGAGACTGTTTGCATTTGCTCAAGGATCCTGACCCTTCAGAAATGACACGTTTTCTCTATCTACCCCATCCTTTCCCCACACATTAGGTGCTTACAAAAGACAGAGCACTAATGCATCATCTAATTGGCCTAGGCTCCTGCCTCTGCCTCTCCCTCCATCACTCTATTAGCTCAGTAATTACCCATATGCCTCGGCGAGGCGGGCGTCCAGATAATGGCCGCCTCAAGGGCCCTTGAGCGCGGCAGAGAGGGGCCGCAGTCTGTCGCCGCGGGAACAGAGCAACCTCTCCAAACTATCCCAGCACTGCACTGGGAAAAACACAATAGGGAAGAAGTTTGGCAACACCCTCTCCCCACCTTCCACCAGAACTACCCCCACTCCCACCCCCCCACTCAAAAAAAAAAGTTTTGAGTTGAGTGTGTGGTGGAGATTCGAATTGGTGGCTTTTCAAGTTGGATGCTGTCTGTTTACCTAATATTTCTGCACTTGTGTGAATGAGCCCGAGACGTGCTTTTACGTGTCTTGAAATGAGAAGTATGGAGGGTGGTGAGAGAGCATCTGCACAAAACTCCCACACACACTCTGATGACAAAGTTCAGTCATTTAGATCTTCATGAAGAAAAAATATAGCATTGGCACAATATCAACAAGGACTTATGTTAGCGGTGGTGAGTTGTTTGCTATTAGGATTTCATAGCAAATATGGATCAAGTGCAGTTTGATTACCAGGTTTGTAATACTCAAAAATCTTCTGTGCAGTACTCCTGTTACAACATAATCAGTAAAATGCAGTTGCATATATGTGTGAGTGAATGAGAAATTCTCATTTCATGTTTCTCACTTGAAACCATGCCACAGTTAATAGTTCTGTACAAAGCATGAATATGTGAATACAAAAGCATGATAAAACATTTCATCGGCGTTGTTGTGCATTTTGCAGACTTGTCCAATGTCAGTGTCTAGCAGTTGATTTGAGTACTCAGGTAGTGCACACGTAATGCATTAAAAGCGTGACTATTCACCATAATTATGTTTCCCTCTGCAGTCCTTTTTAAAATGACGAGTGACAGAAAACACATATTCGTGTTGATCCAAAACTTAACCAAAACAGTATTAATCCCCTGGTGATAATGTAAAGGTTTACAGAAACTACTGCTTCACTGCAGCTAAGACACTCTTTGGAAGACCACATGAGCCCACATGAACTTGGACCTCTTTTGGCGTTAAAAGTAATGTTTTGATTTAGTCCTCTGTTTCTGGACAGACGCTACAGGGCAAAGAGCTCCTTTGTCAAATACATTTCGATAACTAAGATTCTGGAGTATTTTAGCACATTTGAAAGTAACTAGACTTGTCCTTAAACTGTTGTCTTTCCGCCATTCTCTTCCAATTCTCCCCCTACATCTCATATCTTTTTAAAATGGAAATTATAATTCTCCAATCTTCAATCTTCATCCTCTTAATTGAAATCACATAATCTGTCACAGAATAGGACTCGCCATCCTCATCCCTTCCCCAAACAACACTTTGAAAAAGAGTACAACAAAGAGCTTCTTAAATAATTCCCCCGTTCTCCACAGCATATAATATGGATTACAGAGCCCTCTGCCTCTTTTCTCTCTCCCTCAATCTGCGATATGGTCTCATCTCTCCATCCTACGCAAGGCAGATTTTGTGACACTCAAACTGACCAGGCAGCATTATCTGTTTTTAAAATCAGATAAAGATATAAATAAAGCATCCAGCAGTAATGCTAATATATGCCCTAAGAGGGTCTAAGGCTTCAGATCTGTGGACTTAATCTGGGTTTTGGGGAGGTATCTTCCCTTGGCCGTTCAGAGATTTGTGAGATCACTGTCAGTCCTGGGCTGGCTGAATTATCTTTGCGTATTGTGTTAATCTGTTGGCATGCAGATTGTGGTGGACTAAGGTTCAAGTGGGAAGGATTAGGGGAGATCTGAGCAAAGCTGATGCAGGCAGCCTTCTCAAAAACGGCCCATGCGTTCAGGCTCCTCTGTGGGGGGTTTTGCACGCTGACCAGCGGGACCACTGAAGCATGTTCTCTCCCTCGCTCTCACATACACACTCACACACAAATCGCCTTCATTCCACCCTCTCCATTCCCGATAATTCCCCTCTTAAAATCTCCCCCTCAGACCAACCACTGCAAGTGCAGGACCCAAAATGCAAAAACCAGCAGCCATGCCCACTCCACAAATCCCAAAACCTTTTAGAGCTACTTGACAGAGAGAAATCCATCTGGAGAGGATATCCACCATCCATTACTTAGAGACTAATGTCTAGTTTTAACTCAGCGGTATTTATTTACATCATTGCATCTAAATAAAGCACATTTTACACAACAAACTCAACCCGGTAATGCCTTATTAAAATACTCGTAACACACAGCCAGTACACGGACAAGGTTTGTAACTTTGTTAATTGTTCGTTGTCAGTTCAATAACCCAGCACTTTGTGTCAGACTCTCCATGATTATCTCTGGAGAGTGATAAAATCACTTCAGGTAAATGAGTGATTGGACTGGAGGACCGCTGAAGTACAACTTAGCAGTCCTTTAGCAGCTTCTGTTTGCTAAATGGAGCCATGGAGTTGGGAGGATGAGGAGGCTGGAGGGGTCAGAGGGGTCCATACGGACCAGCAATTGGACGACTCTCGGAGGGACGAGCAACCAATCACGTTCTCTAAAAATCCTCGACCCAGGGACCCGGAGATCCAGCGGGAGAGCCGGGATTTCATTTCCACCAATCACTTGGCTTCAATGAAAGCTAATTGAACAATTCTGATCTCTCAAATAATTTTATTTGGTTTAAGTTCTCGGTGACAGAAATAACAGTGTTGGAGGTGCACTTGTCTTTATGGAAATGTTAGAAAAAAAAATCTCTTTGTGTGGAGATGACTGTTGAGTTGTCCAGAACAAATGGAATGTTATGATTCTTGGGAAAACCAAAGGAACCACAATTCATCTTGTTCTGACTCTGACACAATTTCCAGAGTTAACTGGAAAAGAAGTGACCTATTGATTTAAATCTGGCTCAATTAATACATACCTTTGAAAAACTTGTATTCATCCATTCAGATCTGGGGGTCGGAGCCTATCCCAGTGGAGAGGTACGGCAAACCCCGGACAAGTTGCCACTCTGTCACAGGGCTAAACCTTCAGAAATTTACATTTTAAATTCATGTATGCATTTTACATAGATAGAAATTAATGAGTGCATAAACCAAGACACAGAAAAAGAGAACTGATGATTGCACTTGCTTAGTTTAATAAACCAAATGTCTTCCATTGCTCATCTCGCTTTATTAGAGACAGAATCTTCTGAGTCCTTCTGCCTGCATTTACAAGGTTAATAGGGCTCTAATATGGCAATCGTGTGGTCAGGGCGGAAGGAGACCAAAAAATTTTAATTAAGGAGCGAGTAGGTTTTTTTTGTTGAGACTTCAGAAGTAGCTGTTTTGTCATTTCTCCAATTAAAAGAAGAGGACCGTCAGAGGAAGTCACTGCCTAATTTCTTTCTGTTTGTGATTCATGAGTGAACAATAAGGACACTAATAAAATCTGATTAGCGGTGGCAACAGGACTCCTTGATTGATTCTTGTCCGATATTGTTTTCCACAGACATAATTAGACTCATGTAGCTCTGCATTTCATTGCCACTGCATTCGTTTTCCATCTTAATATTCTTTCCTAAATATTCTGTAATTAGTTCCCATTATTAATTCCTTCTGCTTTCCAAAGAAATGTCGAACAAATCTTTAAATGCCACGAAAAATATCAAGCAGAACAGAGAGCAAATGCGAGGCAAATATATGTAAGTCGGGCAGAGAAGTTACAAAGAGAGACAAAAGCTTGCTTAGCATTAATGTCAAACAATTAAAGCAGGAGCATTCATAACGGGAAGGATCTTATTAGCTGGAGAAAAACAGAATGAGACGGACCGTTTCTCGGCTGCTTAAGCCTCAGGATTACTCAACCTTTGGTGGCGGAGACGAACAATGTGGCTTTTAAAAACCCATTCTGGAGAGAAACGTCTGGTTGACAATTATATGCCTCTAAGCTGTTTAATAGGTGGTTGGGAGAGGTCTTTAAGATCCTCATTCAGGACTAGTGATCTGGCCCACAGTGTTTTAGGCATCTCAGTGTGTGTGTGTGTGTACGTGGGGAATGAGAAGGGTTTTACGGAGAGCCTGACATAAGAAATAGAGAAGCGGCAGAGGAAGGGAGACAGTTTCAAGCTTGCTAAGCAGATCAGTGTCTTTGTGTGCGGTCAACAGAGGCACTTGAAACTTTTCGTGAGCCCCAGCTGTCTGGAGCTTATTCTTTCTTTTTATTGCTTTTGTACAGAGATGAGGGGGGTAAACAGAAGAAGGACATTTTTGAAAAACTTGCAAAGCTACTTTGTTGGGGGTCTCCGCACTTGTTGAAATATTTTGCCGCAAAATGTTACACATCGAGGGATGATTGTCGACGAAGCCAACGGATCCAACAAATCAAAGACTTAAAATACAACCAAAAATCACTTTTTATTCAGAAGACTTCTAAGCTGAGGTGAAATCCATGACTCCTATTGGCTCCTTAAAGCAGCCTATTTGTGTTTACACATTGACTTTTTTTTTAAAGAAACAGTCAATAATCTGTTTTCCCAAACGATTTTTAATCACCCTTTCAAATATTTGTGCCGTCGCTTGTGTGTGGAGTCGTGTCCTTTAGGATTTCAGATGGCCACAAACAACGGGGGGGGGGGGGGGGGGGGGGGGGGGCAGGAAAAAAAAAAGATCAACAAACAGGCGAAGCATAGAGACAGAACAGTTTGAGGATGAACGCTGCTAATCCTGACCTCAGCTAATGCTAATGCAAATGCATGTTTATCAAATATGTAATTGACATTAGTTAGAAAAACAAGGATCTGCCAGCACTCTGCTCTTTGTTCCGTGATTGTGGAAGAGGGAGATTAAGATGAGCTTTAGTGATGCTCAGATGAATGGAAGGAAAGAGGGATGGACGGATGGATGCACTTGTGCTCACTGTCAAGAAAAGACGTGGACCTGTGCAGCTGAATCTGCTCCATGCCTGAGCTGTGTGGAGCTTCATGTTAATGTTGATGGCTGATTTAATCTTTGCCTTCTGACCAAAAAATAATCTTTTGTTGTTGTTGTTGTTTGTTTGCTTTTGAAGATTCCCATCTATGTCCATATTCCCCACAAATCCAGTAAGTTTTACTCATGTAGGTGATAATGTATATATTGCATTAGCCAGTATATGCACATTCTGTAAGCATGGAATGTCTTGAAGGCTGCCGAGGTAACAAATGCTCAGTTAATATTATAACTTTTAATTATTTCTGTTGATATCTGTATTGTGTTAATTATTCATGTAACATACCATTGAAAAAAGGCAATATCGAACCTGGATTCTCTTTCTACTTAACACTGGTTAGCACTGTTTCAACCAATTATCATACAGGCCGCCTGAACTTATTTTGTAATTTTGGCTGTAAAATGACAAAATATGTGTCATCTTTCAAGAATCTTTTAATTTTGTCTGTCTCTAGCACAAACGGTCTTTTAAAGGTAGGTTGTAGCTGATTAAAAAAAGAAAAACGTTAACACTGGTGAAGCTTTGGATAGCTGTCCACCTTCACCTGCCATAACAACATAAAAGATAGACAGCCAGCTGAAAATCCACAGCGGTCTATATTGCCAATAGCTTATTTTCTTTATATGACCTTTCAGTAGGTGCGCAGGGTCCAATTAGATAGATTCACAGGTCAAAAGTGACAAGTTAGTGTAATGTCTGTCACGAGAGAATACCTGCACAAGATCCACCTCCACAGCCTTTGATGGCATGATATTTTCTGGTTTGCTCCAGCTGTTTTGTTGCTGCTTCTTGTCTAATTTTCAGACTGTTTATAAATGAACTTAGTTCATATTCTGCTTATGTTACTTTTTCCGGCTAAATGTTTACAGGATGACACAGGGGCACAACTCTTGCCAGTTAGTGGCTCCCCTGGGCACCCAGAGAAACAGAGGTAACCTATTTTCTTTGGCAAGGTTGAGCAGTCACACGGAGACTGTGTTTGTGTTGTTTGATTGCATTGCTCCTTTAGGCTTCTTTCTCTTCTTTAATCTACCTTTTTCTTTTTTCCTTTTTGTCTCTTTGCCAAGATTTTCTCAACTTTTACCTCCATTACTGCTTTTCTTTGATTTCTCTTAGAATTTCCTTATTGCTTTGTCTTCATTTTCCTCCCTTCCCGTCCCTCTTTTTCACCATCCACTGTCACACAGCGACAAAGGGGAGAGGTATTGCTTTGCTGTGTGTTTGCCTGCTTGGTTGCAGGGTTTGTTGTCAGTAAATGAGGTCATTAGAAGACACTCTGACCTAACCAAAGGCATTTGTTCAGCATGCTGTATTTTTTTAATGCTTTTCTTCTTATAAATATACACCTCTGATGGAATGGCCAGATGCTGGGATCATTAACATGTCATTATATCACCCAACAAATTAGCATGAAAAATTTCTTGCCGCGTTCCCTTCACCTCTCTAAACATTACATACAGTACAGAGAGGTGCAGATAACTTTCAATCTGTATTTCGGGATTGGCTATCTACTCTCTCTTTCTTTTTCGGATGTGCCTACTCCTTTTCTCCATCCCCTCCTGACTTCTTTCCTTGATGTATTGGTACATCTTGCAGCAGGATGACACCTTTATGTGTGCCTCGGGGCCTTTGGATCATCTCTCTCTGTGGCACGAAGCCAGATCCCCGATGACACCTGTGAGCCTTGGCAGAGCTCCTGGTTTACAGTAGTTGTTAGCAGGCTATTATGTCAAACAAAACACCAATACAATGTGTTCTCTCTCACTATACCTCAACAATTCCCCACCCCAAATGACTCCAGCCCACTTTCTCCTGCACTCAACGTGACCAAAGCTCTCCGTGCAGTCATATGCTACTGTAAACACTGCCAGTGAATCAGCCTTTTTCTCACCATGTCAGCGAGTTTTAATTATTGGTGAATGTCAAGGATGTCTACTGGGTCCATCTCATTTCTCTCAGAGCCAAACCCATTTCTTGTGTTGTGTAACACTGTCCCCCATTGTCTGAGCGCACTCATAAACATACTTCATATGCAGCATCTCTGAAGTGTATTCCATTGTTCCTCAAGTGGGGAGACGAGTGTTGCTGCTCTCCAAATGGACATTGGCGCATCTCCTGAAACAATGCGGCTCCCCCACACCACATCACTCGCATGCGTTTAAAAACGCCAGACCTTGACCACTTACGCCTGGAAAGAAAATTACCTGAGCACAAAGCGGGAGCTCTTATCTCCACCCTAAAACACACCATAGCACTCTTGTGATTGCAAGTGGAGGGTCTATTATAAACAATTATTTTAGCCCTTCACGGACAGTTTGGTCTTTTTGATACATTGTGTGTTTGAGTGAAGAAGTATAGGCAGTAATCAATGGAGGAGCCGTACGGTCAAGGTAAGGCTGCTGTGTGATCTAAACACATGCAAACATGGGAGGGAGAGGGAGGCTATGTTGACTCAGATACTGATGTTTGATATGTTGGACTAAAAAAGCTGATTATGACACAGAATACTGGGTTCTGATTGGCACCAATACTTTTTGGACTGGCAACACTTCATCCACAGTCTCAGCTGTAGTGACCCTAGCTTTGTGTTTCATTGGCTGAGACTGTTACTTACTGTTTCTATATGTGGATTTGAGAGAACTGTAATGCCTGGTGTGGCCCTACGACATGTAAAGATTTGTTGCCTTTTCATAAAGGTTGTGATCTGCTGACCTGTGCTCTAAAGTTTACTGCTCTTTGTGGATTTAAGCAGAGAAATCATCTTTAGTTTAAATTGTTTGCTATCCTTTATGCAACCCCACAGGCTGCCCTGCATCAATCCAGCACTGCAGACTTCACACAGTATTAAACTGTGTAGTATTTTCATGAAAACTTTGAATAAGACAAATGATTATGCTTAAAATTTCAATATGAAAGACAAATTTGAGCAAAATTCATATATAGCTATAGAAAATAATGCATTGCTCATTTGCAGCTTATTCACGTGAAACACTTCAATAAAATGCATTTCTCGCACATAGTTTGAGAGATAATGGCAGACAGTAAAGTTAAGGCAACAAACACAGAAGAAGCTATTTTAAAGTTTGGATCTTCTTGATCGCATCATTGCTTTGCTGTTTTTGTGTCACTCTCAGTTTGTGTCTCTAGCCTATATGACAGAGGTACCTTCTAGGTAAACTGACTCCTCTAGATCAGCTCTGTTACAAGGCACTATAAAAATAATTACTCCAGTTCTATGAGTATTTAAAGCCTCCTAACACTTCAGCAATTCTGGGTGGTGGTTGTGGCTACCCTCCGCCTTCGCCCCAGTTTGTGCAGACCTTGTACAAGTGGATTCCCATTAGAGCATTTATAGCTGCTGCTTGGAGTGTATATCATAACAGACGACTGATTTACGTTCATCCGGCAGTAATTAAAGCCATAAGAGTATCGCTGTGAGACAGGTGGCATCACAGGAGAAAGGTTAATTATAAACCTAAAACAATGAGATAATCAAATCAGGGTCAAAAATTATGATTAACTTTGAAATGTTATTCAAAGATAAAATGAAGAGTAACTGACCGCTTGTGATACTGTCAGGTAATGTTGCATTCGTCCCCATAATGTCTGTAAACCATGAGAGAAGCCCTGTGCACATGCACACACACAGTTGTGCAATGCTTACTCTGTTTTGTCCGAGCTATATGCAAAGACTCAAAGGATAAAATGCCAGGAAAGAAGGATTCAGTTTTTCTTGCTACTTTCTTGCCACAATATTTTTTTACTACAGTGACGATCTGCAGCATGAGGAGAGAACAAAACATCAGTTAAATCTTGTCCAGGTCCTTGAGTCCAGGTATGAATTTCATGGAGCATAACTAAAATACAAAAAAGAGAAAGAAGGATAGAGATAAGAGACACACAAAAAAAAAAAAAAAAGCGAGGTGTTAGACGTGTGGGTGGACATTGGGCATGGTGGCAATAGGCAAAAGGGGCTTAATGAGAGGTGAGCCAGAGGAGAAACAGAGCAAGGACAGACGGAGAGAAGGTAGCAGAGAGAGGGAGAGGTGAGAAGGAGGGAGTGAGTGATAGATGGTGCAGAGGGAGAGGGGGAACAGAGGAAGAGGGAGGGAGGACAGGACTTTGGAAAAAACAGAAGCAGTAAACAAAAAGCCAAGAATAGAGTCCAGGTGTGAAAAGTGAAGAAACAGGTGGGAGGCAGGGATAGAAAGGACGGTTTAGAGGAGAACACTGAAGGAGCAAGGCGGGGTCATCCGAGTTAAAACCGTGTATCAGAGGAGAAGAATACAAAAGGAAAACCCGAAAATATTTTACGCTTTTTCTGTACATAAATCCATAATCATATCAGTAGATGATGAGCTGCATGCAATAAGAGAAGTTAAAGAAATGTCCTAAACAGGAGGCAAGCACCAGATTTCAGTGACTTTTATCAGCAGGTGGCACAAATTCATCCACGTGGCTTTGTGAAATACTGTCTCATTAGGCTGGATAACATATATACTTGGTAATAATTTAGATGGCCATAAAACCTCAGAAAGTTAGGACAGTGGTGGCTGCCGTTCACAAACAGATTCACCTGGTTTCGCAGCCTTGCATCACCTCTTGAGTTTGAAGGATTTACTGATGGGTGTGCCAGACAGCCACCAAGGTTCCAGTCACCATCATCAACAGAGTGATGCAGCGGCAGATATAGGCACAATGATAATAAGACATGACATAAAAAGTAAATTTGTACTCACAAAGCAAATTGAATGCAAAATGACTGTGGAAGTAGATCCCATAGTTTCTGCGTAGGATCAGGCCCAAGACATTTTCTCACCACTACATTAGTATTTCACTTGATTTCTACTCTTATTTTTTATTTTTTTTAAAGTCTCATAGAAATTCCTGCTGATTGGTTGATAAGTTAGTCAGAATAGAGAAGGGAGCAACAGCTCCCAACTCATTTTCACTTCAGCTCTTCCAATGTTATAACTTTGCTTTTCTCCACGGCAGGCTGATTAATCGACAACTTCAGAAGCAAGAGTGGCCCACAGACCCGTTGTACCACACACTTTGTACACTGCCTTCATCTGGCAACAGAGCTCTCTGCAGGCTGACAGATCATCTCCCGACTGCCAGCTGACTTCAAAAACGCTTCTTCTGCTGGACTACAAAATTAGGTATAATAGCTCACATGGAAAGCTTCTTTTGTAACTGTTTTAAAATATATCTCTATTTCTCATACGCTATGACCAGCGGACAGAACAAGAAGTCTTGGTCTGGATATTCACTGGAAACACCGGAAGCCCTCAAAGAGAGATGAAAAGAGAAAATAAAAAGAAAAGTTTAAGTTGTCTCTGAAGAAAGAAAATCAGTATTCTGATGCAAAAGAAAGGGGAAAGCGACAAACAGAAATCTGGCACTATCCCAATTTGTGAAGGAGTTTGGGACATCACTGCTTCCCCCCGTCTCAATACCCCCCACATAATCCCCCTAAAAGGTGATGTATGGCCAGGGAATGGATGTGCCCTTGTCAGAGCCCTGTGTCTAAAAATGCTGATGGATGGGGAGGAGGCGCAGGAGGAGAAGGAGGAGAAGGAATGCAGGTGATGGGGAGATGACAATGATGAAACATCAGCGTGCCACACCACCACATCTCAGACAGCTGTTTAGCAACAGGGGCTAACGCCCTGTATGTGTGTGTGCGTCCAGGCCTATCTCTGTGTGATTTTTGGGAGTAAGGGACAAGAGACATGTCTATTTTGTAACAAAATCTGTTGACTTAAAGTCAGAGGCAGCTTCTCTTCTTTCTGTATCTCACGTCCTTCAAGGCCTGGCTGCAGCCTCCAGGCAAGCCTCGGGCTCCGAGGCCTCTCTTTGTGTGGCAGGATACCAGATCGGACTCAGACACACACAGCTGTGGCCCAGGGGCCCTCACTCCTCCCGGAGTGACATTCAAACTCCCAAGAGCTATATTTAAGTGCAACAGTAAGTGATTATGTGTGTATTATCTGTGTATTTTGTGTGGTCGTGACTTTTAGCCTCCAGACGGCAGGTATCCAAGGGCTTTTTCAAATTAGAAATGGGGGGATTAGCCAATTCCCCGAGGAGACCAGTGGCTTTCTGAGCAAGGACTCAGGGAATATCACACATATCTGTCACAGCAGAACATGGTAAAACATCACAGCAGCAGTCATAAATCACTCAGCTGCTCCTGATCATCATCCACCAACCACAGGTTGCTTTGTCTGTGAATAGAATAGAATAGAATAGAATAGAATAGAATAGAATAGAATAGCCTGAAGCAGTTGAAGTTTAAGTCACAAATAGCTGCTATTCTCTTTTACAAGCAAGACTCTGAATCACTATCAGTTCTAGAAATGCTCTTTTTTAACAGACTGATATCCATCTGGAGGTAGGGTTGCCAACTCCCTGAAAAATAAATAAGGGACACCTCGTGGCCAGGGCCGGGCAACCCAGTTCACCCTTCCCAGTGTGGTGAATTTTGTAGCTCTTTTTTTTTGTGTGAAATTATTTTTTAACCATTTGACTTGAATTTGATTTAAGCAGATGCATCTTCTTTGTGATATGACCATATGGGAAACAAATGATCATTTAGCCATTTATTTTTAGCTCAAAATGACAACATTAACACAGTAAAACAGGTCTCTTTCTTAAACAGAAGCCTGTCATGCTTAACTTTTGAGAATATAAGTAAATCTTTCTTTAAAAGAACTCTGTCCTGCTTAACTTAAAATTATATAAATTAATAGAAAACAATATTGTTTAAAAAAAACAAACCAGTGTTTACATACCATATCTGCTTCTGCCGTGGCCTGGTGGACAAAAAATTGGTTAAGGGTTCCCCGAGCTGTCACGCCCCTCATGTTCTTCATGTGCCCACCATTAGAAGCATGCCTATGGAAAAAGTGCGCCGGCACACAGTGCAGTGCGCTTTAAAGGTGTTATCGTGCATTTTCCCAGCCAGGTGTTTTCCTTTTCCCATTCCTCCCTGTACTTTTGCAGCCTTTTTTTTTCTTTCTCTGAGCAACAAACATTGCTGCTCTAATGCTGGGCTTACTCTGTGCGATTTTTGGCCCATTTTGAGACGATTTTTGAGTCGTGCGACCGATTTGGTGATCAGCCCGATTTTGGCCTTCATCGTGCATCGTGTAGTATACGTGGGGTAACGAGAAGCGATTAACACCTCACGACCAGCTCCCGATCATCACGTGCAAACACGTAAACGTTGGTGGAAAAGATGGAGCAGCACGGCTGTGCAGCCTGTGATCTGGACACAAGCGATGGAGGCACAACTTGTAGAACTTTGGAAAGCGCTCCGAGCCTTTTCGATGTGGCATCACAAAATTATCACGACCACAACAACCGTGAAAATAGTTGGATCTACATTGCTGCTCAATCACAGCTGCCTGATCAATGTTTTTCATTAGCAATTTAGCAAAGTTGATGGTGGTGGTGTGTCTGTGTGAGTGAAAGACAGAGAGAGAGAGAGAGCGACAGATTTTCTGTTATAACCTTCATTTTATGGAGGCACAGTGTGAGCACTCAGGTCGCATCAGAGCATCGGGCGGTATAGTGTGAGACCTGCATCGTGACCTACCAACTTCTAACCCCTGCGAGTCAATCGTGCAGTTTGAGCAGGAGCTGAATAACGTGACTGAAAAAATCGCACAGTGTTTGCCCAGCTTTACTGCCCAGGTGTACTGTCGTCCGAGACTTGCACCGCAGTGTCGGCGTTTGTTTCCCTGTTGGCCATGCTTCTTGTTGTGGTCACCTGTTGTCTTCCGGTATTTTCTCTGTAAGCGACCTTTCCTCGACCAATGAGATGAGCGGTAATCTGAATTGTCATACTCGAATTGTCATAAGTGTGCTGTCAGCTCATTGGTCACAAAGCAGGAGAGGGGCTGGGAATTATGTTTTCAAACAAAGCGTTAATTCCATAAACATTTATAGACTACT
Organism: Aulonocara sp. 'chitande type north' Nkhata Bay; assembly: GCF_057382095.1. Lineage (NCBI taxonomy): Eukaryota > Metazoa > Chordata > Actinopteri > Cichliformes > Cichlidae > Aulonocara > Aulonocara sp. 'chitande type north' Nkhata Bay. The sequence continues at coordinate 10,562,858 of NC_141358.1, forward strand.
TTTGATTCTCACTGTATTACGGGACAAAGTGCGTCCCTTATTAGCTCAATACGGGACGTGTACTTTTGTTTCTAAATACGGGACGATTCCGTTTTTTAAGGGACGGTTGGCAACCCTATCTGGAGGACACTTATAAAAGACACTTTTAGTAAATGCCCAGTGTTTCCAGCTTGCTTAGCTAAAAAATAAAATAAAATAAAATAAAATAGATCCCCTATAGCTAATTGATTGCTAATTTTTGCTTTTCTTGCCACTTGTGGGCAGCAAAACAAGTTGTTAGGATAATAGTAGCATATCAGCCTTTATTCTAATGTGGTCGGAGTTGCATCATACTGACACAGCAGTTGCTGATCAAGATTATGTGATTCATTTGGAGTCACATTCCTGGCAACTGGTGCATTTAAAAATATTCACTCTCTTTTAGCTCTGTTGTTGCTCTACTAGCCCTGAGGGACTCTGGCTGTTTAGCAGCTAGCTGCTGAATAAAACCCTTGTGTTCATTCTCTGACAATATGTAGAAGATGGAAAAGCTCGTAGATTGGATTACTATTCTGAAACCACACTTTTGACATTTTGGATGTTCTTTTAAACCAGTTGTAACATTTAGATGAGATGGTAGAGCCGGGGAATGATCAGTTTTGCTAGTAGAGGACAGCTAGCTAGATGAGCAAAATGCATTCCTGCTTCACTGTGATATTTAATGGGCTCCTTATTTGAGCTGCCAAAAACTAAGCCTAAAATAACATTTATTTACTGTGGAAATTAAATAACTGACTCCTTGAAGTGTGCTGAAATAGAACTGAACACGCCACAAGCCAAAATGAAGCATGCCTGGTACTCAAACGTGTTTCTTATATAGCTATAAGCTGTCATAGGATTTAAATAAATACGTTTTGTAAAAATCATGGAGGAAAATCATAAATGTGCAGGCCTTTAAGTTCAAGTTCCAGGCTGTTGTCTCAGACCAAAAACCTGAGCTGAAGTTGAAACTTCCTATTAAAGTTCTTTAAACTGATGACAGTTCTTTGCAGTGGTCATCAGGTTACAAACAGCTTCTTTCAAATGGCATCATTATCGCTTTTAGACAAGCAAGCTTTAATTAGACTGCATTACCTCCCACCAGTTGTGGCAGATGGGCACCCCTACTGAAGGTTGCTTCCTGTTAAAGGGAAGTTTTTCCTCCCCACTGTTGCCAGAGTACTTGCTCATTGGGGGCCATCTGACTGTTGGGGTTTTCTCTGTATTTCTGTAGGGTCTTTAACTTACAACATAAAGCGCCTTGAGGGAATTGTTGTTGTGATCGGGTTGTGATATAAATGAAACTGAATTAAATTGAACTGTATTGATAAAGATGCGTGTAATCCGTCTGTGATATTACAGCAACGAACTGTGAAAAATTTGTCTTCAAAGAAGTTCACATTAAACAGAAATCCACATGGCCTACTTCCATTCAATCTAGCCAGAATCTCATAGATTTGAAACAGAGGTTTAGAAATTGCTTCACAAATAGCAATGTAGTTGCTGCAGGACAGTGATTTAACTGCAAAATTAAATAGGTGCTCAGTCAACATGCTTTTATTTAGGAATCTAACCAGAATACAGTAAGCTGGCACCCAGTTGAGTTGACGCCCCTTTTGCAAAGAGGCAGATGAGCTGCAGTCATTGACACAGACTGACTCCAAATAACTGCAACAAGCTGGCAATCGGTCTGCATTTGTAAATTAGATAGCAAGTATTTGCAAACCTTCACCAATTTGACTGAGAGTGAGCGGAGTCAGTTAGAAGTGCAATGTGATTGTATGGAGGCAGGTTGCCTCCCACCAAGTGATCGGTGTGATTGCCTTGTTGGCCTTACAAATGAAAGTGGTCACCGAGATGTTGAATTTGTTATACTCTTTAACCTCTGTGTGACCAGTTGGTGATTTCAAATGCTTACAATCAGTCTACAAATGCAACAAAACAAAACAATTAAATGCAAATCACCAAGCAACAACTGAATTTTTCTTAGTTGCAAGGAAATTACTCTAATGTGACTGAGTCATAGCAAAACATTAACTAATCAGTGCTGATACACTCCTGTAGAACTCCTGCAGAATGACAAATCAAGGTAGAAAGAGAAAGGAAATGAGGACGAACGGAGGAAAAAAGTGTGGGCCAAGTTTTTTGTTTTTTTTAAAAAGGAATCTAGTTTCCATTCCATTCCTGAGCGCAGCGGGTGATGCTGATAAAAAAGACAGGATGTGAAAAAAGGGGAAAATGGGGCAAGTTTAATTGAGGACTGGAAGAGCACCAGAAGGGATGTGTTGAGAAGGGAGAGGTCTGGCTTGGGAACAGGAACTGGAAGTGTTTCTGTGTCTGCATGTGTGTCTGCATGTGTGTCTGCGTGCACAAAATGCACTTGTGACACAAAGCAGTATTGACAAGTGGGGCCGATGCCCCTGAGAAAACCTTCAGAATTCAATCTCATTGATTCCCACAGAAGAGTGGAGGACGCCGCCTCTGGTCCATGCCCTGAGTCGCATTACATACACACACAATCACACACACAACCACACACATGCAAAAAAACCCTTACAGTACTAGTGCAAATTACCTAAATCCATGCACAATAGTTCGATACGTGTGAAACTTAAGAATTAAAAATAATTATTTAGATACATTTTCCAATTTGATGTGGACAGAACCATCCGAGAGTATCAGTGAGCCATCACTGCTTTCGTGATCAGCTGCAATTCTAGAGATATCAATAGCTCCCAAACTTAAGACTTTATTATATTATTAATGCCTTTCCCTTTGAGAAAGTTTATGCCCGATAAACAGAATGCATGCGTGAATACATCCAAATGCATTTGCACATACATCTGCTCACAATATGTGTGTGAGAGAGAAATGAAGTGGAGGAAGAGATTATAGTGGGTATAGAAGGGGTGGTGGTAGTGGTGATGGTGTTGGGAAGGGGGGGTGGCACAGAGTCCATGTGTTGTATGACCTTGGTCACCACTGAGGGGACCTAGTTTCTTGCCAAGCCAATCAATAAGCTAAACAGGCGGAGGATGGCTATTTGGAGCATGGGAAGCCAAACTCAAATACTGATAGTTTATCTGGCTGTCCCAGCACCACTTCTGTGCAAATATTGGACCAGCACATTTTTCACGGTGACTTGCATTTGGAAAAAAAAAGAAAGAGAGTTAGAGGGGGGTGGTGTTGAGAACATTTATGGTTGAGTGCATACGTTTGAGGGCAAAATCTCCCTCCTTCCTCCATTTCAGTCAGTCACAACCCTTCACCCAACAAGTCAACAAGTGAATCTCAACCAGAACAAACACCAAGTCTCCAAATTTTATTGCTAAAATTTAAAATGCACTAATGAGGTACCATGCAGCGAGGCTGTAAGAACATTTTAAGATATTTATTAAATTACAAAAATATTTAAAAACTCTAATCCCTCCAATACTGGTAAATGGTAAATGGCCTGTATTTGTATAGCGCTTTACTTAGTCCTTAAGGACCCCAAAGCGCTTCACACTACATTCAGTCATTCACCCATTCACACACACATTCACACACTGGTGATGACAAGCTACATTGTAGCCACAGCTACCCTGGGGCGCACTGCCAGTTGAAGACACTTCGTCAACTGTGTTTTACCATGATGTCAATTCTTATCTTTCTATAGTCCAGACCATCACATTTTGTTATATTTGTGGTAAATAGATAATAATGATATTATTATAGTCAGACCATAATTTAATCATAAACTGTAACAAGTAAAAAAATATATATAAATACATTATTTCCATTAAAAACAACTGTATTATCTGTTTAAAAAGTAATAAATTACTTTACTTTTTGTACTCCTTGTAGAGATGTGCTGCGATGTATACATTTCTCATTGTTTAGATTATAAAGGACACCTGTGATGTCTTGTCACGTACTTGTAGTTAACAATATAAAAATTAAAACGTATATATGCCCATAAATCAAAACTATCCTCATAAGGCAGACAAAAGCAAAAACTATTTCACCATTACCACAAATCTAACAAAAACCTCACAGCTGGTGACAATAGTAATTCTGCTTTTAAAATGGGCTTCATTTCCTCTTCCCCATATGATGCAACAGACCTTTTTATCGGTCTTTTTGGTAACTGTTGAAAATTGAGCTTTGACTATTTGCTCAGGGTCAGCTTGCACTCCATCTGGACACCACTCTGGCTTTATGTTAGCATTTTGGATTTGCAGATGCTTGAAGGGATTTGGTGTCTTGCTGCTAGTGGGCAGTTATTTCCAACCTGGACACAGTTCAATTATTAAATAATAATAATATAAATCCAAATGCAAAACTTTACCTTATGAAAAGCCAGATATTTTCAATTTATTTATTTATTTTAAAAACAGGTATTATCTGACAGCTTAAGATGAGTTGAGCGTAGTGAGTTTAAGAGAGCTATTTTGGCTCAATGACTACAATCCAAAGTGCATTTTTGTTAACTTTCAGGACAGACCAGAGCTGCCATTACAAAGTACACACTGTTGCATACCTTTGTCATAAGACTGGCCCTTTGAACTTGATTGAACTTGGATCCTCTTCCAATAAGTGTAGCTAGGGCAAAGGATTGTGTGTCACAATTTCCTGAAAAGTATTCTGGTTTGCATACTTGCTGGTTTGCATTGAGAAATAATGGTATTTTTGCCATTTGACTAAAGAACGCACCAATATTCTCTGATTCATCATAACAAAGTCTCCCCAGCCACATTTACTATTTCACACTTTGCACATAAATGTCTACCCAGTAAGGCAGCTTTTGATTGGATGAGAGAGCGTGAACACAACTGCCAGGCACTCATCTAATCAAAACAGTTGAGTTCATCTATGGAGATCCTCAATTCTATTTGTATAACACATTTCATTACACGTAACTCAATGTGCTTAACATAAAAGATAAATACATAGAACCTATAGTTTTACTCTGCCTTAAAGCAACAAATACCATAAAATAAATCATTACTACAAATAAATACATAAATAAAAGTTAACACACATCCACAAACACACACACAGCTAATAAGTGTAAGTTTAAGAATAAAAAAGTTTGGTTTTGAATGGGCACATGGTTGTAATTGATTTCAGATCAGCCCTGTTCTAAACAACAGGACCTCAGTAACTAAAAGCCCCTCAATACACGCAGATCGAATTCTGGGAATAGTTAAACAATCTGCACCTGATGACCTGAGAGGTCTGACTGGTTTATACACACTGAGTAAGTCAGAGGTGGCATTGGGGGGCCAAATCACTGAGTGCTTAATCTAATACAAGGATTTTAAAGATAATTCTGTATTGAACTGGGAGCCTATGAAGTGACTTCAGTACCAGAGTAATATGGTCAACTTTCTTTATACGTTGCTGACAGAATATATGAATTCATTGAGCAATTTCTCAGACTCAGTTTGAGATAAGATTTTATTATTTTTTTCAAAAAGTAGAAAGCAGTTCTGGTTATTTTATTAATATGATTATCAAAACTGAGATCATTGTCCAAAATGTCAGAGATCATTGTCCATAACTTGCTTACTGTGTTCCAGCAAAAGGGATGATAAATATAAACAAGTATTCTGAATTTGACTTTTTGGAAAAAAATAAAATATTTCCATCTATTTAGTTCTAAAATGTTTCGAGACATCCAGCAGTTAATTAGATTAAAACAGCTCATTAATTTGTGAACAGAGCTTAGACGATCAGAGGAAAATGATAAGTGCAGCAAAAAATCATCTGCATTGGGATGACAGGATTTACTGCGATAGTTTTTGATAGTGGGAGCATGTAAAGGTTAAAGATTAATGCACCAAGAACAGACCCTTGAGGAACCCCTGATTGATTTTTTTATTTCTCTATATCAAAAATTGAAATAATTGAGAATCAATTGCCTTTTAATTAAAAAGTCATAATCTTGAGTGTTGAAGGCAACAGCGAGATCAACTTGAGGCCAGTATACACTGAGCATGGTGCAAAAAAGGCGACATGAAATTTCAATTTTTTTTGATGCAAACTTGTCGTGTAACATATTTACACTCTGAATGCATTACGTTTTTGTAGAAAATTCATTTTAAAAAGCAGTGGAAAAAAGGAAGTCAGCATCAATCGATGAAGAGCTGGTCCTGATGTTTCTAAACAAGAAAAGGAAAAAAATATTAGATTTTGGTTTGATCTATTAATCTGCTACCTTTTGCATTTCATGGTTTGAGGATGAACCTGTATCACGGCCACTTTCGTACATATTTCAGGATGTCATTTGGGCAGTTTGAGGTCTTGTTGGCATAGCTGGGAACAGATCTGAGGAGGCAGAGAGATCATTTCAGAGAGCCGGTTATTACAGAGCATCTCACTGTGTGTCTGAGGTAAAACAGCTTGCACCTTGCCAGATGCAGTGATTTGATTGGCCAGATCTGTTTGTTTGCGTCACAAATCAGAAATATCGAGCTAGGTTAGAAAAAAATAAATGCCGCAAATTTGTTCAGTAAAATTACACAGTTGGTGTGAACAGTTGCATTAAGAACAGGTGAGTCAGAAAAATATTCACCAGTTTGCAAAGGCCTTAAGACTGAAAGTTTCTGTAAGTTGCCTTTTCTGTTCAGGTTATAAGAGCGTTCTGATTGTGTTCTGATTGGTTTTGAAATCTGATTGGTATTTATCATAAATACTGTGAGTTAAAAGATATTTATTGGATTGTTAATAAACATTTTTGGGGGATTTTATTCTAGGACAGCGGTCCTCAAACTCCAGGCCGGTCTGTGAGTCGTTTGGTACAGGGCTGTAAGTGTTGAGGCTCGGGTGTGAAATTGATGGTTTTCAGGTTTTTTATCGGTTTTTATCATTATTTTTTTAAAATTGTTTTTATTGTTAACTCAGTTTCCCTGGGTCTTTTCCCATGTATTAGGAATAAATCTTCTTTTTTTTGGTACTGGTACTGGTTTTATTTTGTTGTATTTATCCGTGACACCTTAAAGGCCGGTCCGTGAAAATTCTGTCGGACATAAATCGGTCCTTGGCGCGAAAAAGGTTGGGGACCGCTGTTCTAGGACATATTAACTCTGTGCCAAGCAGTCACTTGTGAGCTAAAGAAAATACACCCCTAGTTTAAACAAAAAAAGTAAAATTAGATTTTACTTGTCAAAAATGCAGTATTATTGGCTTTAGGTCAGAAAAAACAATGAACAAATATGAAAAGTTTTAACAGTACAGTAAAAAGGTACATTTTGTCCAGAAAACATTAGCATTCTGCTAACATATGCTATCTGGTCAGTTAAGTATTTATGATGGGACTTGCTACCTTAATACAACACATCTCCATTTATAATGACAAAAGACACTGGGAGTGCAGCTAAAACAAAGGGTGGCCAAGAAGACTGTTGCTCATGATCCATGAAGTTACTGGAAGTTAATATCGTAATATAGCTGAAAACCCCATAAATATAAAGGTGTTGTTTTTTAAGTAAACATGAGATACCCATGTTGTAGGTCCATTCACATGATTAGAAGCTAAACATCCACATGGCAAGATGGCAAGTTTTTATCATGGAGGAGGAATTATATCAGTATCTTGTTGATGACATGATATCTGTAGGTGTTAACGGTAGTTGATAAGAAAAGAACACCAACAAAATGATGTGTGCTGACGGTGTCAAAATATCAACAGCAGAAACCCACACCCAAGCAGTTGTGTGTGAGAAGGAAAGAACGACGGTGGTTTATCTTTAAGTGAGCCGTAGTAGATGACGGCATCTGGATCTGATCAATAATAGATGAATGACACATGCCAACCACTGTATCCCTACCACTCTGGAGAGACACCAGTCAATCCAAATCAGGGGCGGAGCGTGGGGGTGGCTTACGGGGCTTAAGCCCGGGTTGTTTTGTCAGAAGCCCGGGGTATTTTGGAGTGTAATTTTTTCATAGTTAGATGCCTGGCTGACAACTGTATAAAACAAAAAGTACACACAATATTCGAAGCACATAGTGCACACTGTGGGAATTTACGACTGTGCGTGAATCCCCCCCTGATATTGGTATGATCCAAGCTCAGGCACTAAGCGACTGAGCGAGGGGGCGGGGCAGCTGCTGCCCGTGAGTGCGCTGTTGGAGAGACGGAGCCAGCCATACTAAGGAGAGCTTAAGTTTGACCAGGTACCAAAGCAAATCATTCGTACTGTACAAATAATGTAAATATGACGGTGCATCACGAAAGATTGATATGAAACTGATCACTTGACCAATATTACGTTACTTGCTCTTCAAGTGAATCAACAAATGGCAAAATGAAAAGCCGAACAAATGCTATTTTTTTTAGAGTCTTAGCTTACGTGTGTTTATTTCATATTTTCAGTTCTTACCCTCCCCGACTAAATCGGTTTCAGTTATGTACTGAAACATAAGAATGGACATTAGAGGGTTCTTTCAAAGAAAAAACTCAGGTAAATGTTATTTTATATATTATGCTTTGTATGTTGTTCAGTATATTTCTATGCAAAACAAGAGGGATTTCAGTACACAGCAGGATATTCACATTTGTAACCAGATATTTACATACACTTTAGGGAGAAAACATAAAACATTTTTACTGTACAACATCAATTTAGAGTAAATTTTTGTTTTAGATAAATATTGAAATATATTTTGAATTAGTTAAATTTCAGAATAAAGAGAGACAGAGCTATTTTTATCACTTTCATCAAATTTAGGAGTACATGTACACTAAATTTATTGTTAATTAATAAGAAAACTCCAGACGATTCCATTCTGAGCTGAAGAAGCTTCTGATAGGTTAGTAGAGTCCATGTGAGTAAATTGCTGGCACAGCTGTGGATGCATATAAGGCAAAACACAGAGCCTGTTTCTTTGACATGGGAAAATCAAGAGATATCAACCAAAACACCAGGAAAAGAACTGTGGAGCTCCATAAGTGTGGCTCAGTTTGAATACAATTTGGTGCCATTTGCAATTAAGAAATACAGACAGTTTCTCTCTTTACTCTTAAAGTTAACAAATATGTTTTTATATTTATCAATCTAAAAAAAATAAACATTTAGTCTGATTTGATGTTACAATTAAAAAAGTGTTTTTATCTGAAGAGTAAATATCTGGTTTCAACTGTATATTTGATGATTGTCAGCACAAAGAGGGAGAGAGAGGAGAACGAGGACAGAACAGATGAACAAGAGCAGGTGAGACACACATGTTAGTCAAATGGTTGTTTACCAAAAGTATCACCGTATCATAGGTCCTCATGTATCTCGTACCTAGTGTTTCTTTTTAGGTTTGTTATTTTTCAAATTCTGTATTTATTAAGTTCTGCAGGCTTGTTTGCACAACAAGGCTGAATAATTATATAAACTTTTCTCAATCTAAATAGTGTACTTTGGTAGAATTAAAAAAATAAGTGTAGTGCAGGTCTATGAAGATTTTTAGTGCTATCATCTAGTTCTGATTCTGGTTCTGTCTTGGTTAAGTCCTCAGTAGTCCTGATTTTGAACTGTTGTAGTCCTGTTTTTAATTCTGGATCAGTTCTGGGTCTGGTTGAATTGGGGTTTAGTCCTCGTGTCTTGATGCAGCCCTGACCTTGTTCTGCCTTGCTGCTTAATTAAAAAACTAGTTTAAGGTGTCCTGCACATGTGATATATATTTTTCCCTATATGAAGTCATTCTTTCTTGAACAGAGCCTATTAATCTTTCAGTCATTTCTACACCCCCCCCCCCCCCCCCCCCCAAAAAAAAAAAAAAAAAAATATCCCACATGCATACTACTCTTTGGGCTAAGCCCCGGGTGTTTCAAATGTCTGGCTCCGCCTCTGATCCAAATGTGTGTGTATCTAAGTATTAATGTGTGAATGCAGCAGTGAGATCCCTCTGAGACAATTCAAAGCTAAGAGAAAAAGAGAAAAGTAATAGAGAGATAGATAATTAGACAGACAGAAGGAGGGAGGGTGAGGTGAAGTGACGGGGAGAGTGCCGTGATTTTCCCATCAGGTGGAGAAGTCAAAGCCAGCTCGTGTTGGTGCAGCGGAGACTGGAACAATGACTTCAAGAGCAGCGCGCAGCAAAACCACATTAATTATTAGAGAGGAGCGATCAAAGCACAACTGTGACATGAAATAAATGAATTAAAGCTGGAAAAAAATATCGCCATCTGGACGAAGGGTTTCACATCCCAGAAACAACTCACTGCTCAGATGCCTGCCTTTGTTTTTTGCCCCTTTTTTTAAATCCATTTTCACTCATCGGTTGAATACTTGTACAATATGTAGGCTGAACAAACATTTTCTTGTTTTCATATCGCTCACTGGTTGGAAATGTTGTAGTTCATTTTAGTTTCATAAATAAAATACACTTTGTCTACTTAAAGAATTGTTATTTAAGACGACCGGCCTTTTCGTGTTCACTTTTAGCTCACGGCTGGAGTCAGAGCAACTGTTGGCCTACTTTAACATAAAGAAAAGCAGGTGTTGTCTTTGTCCAGATTTGAAAGCAACCACTCCAAAGGTTATTTACACTGTGCATCTTAAGCTCACTGTGGAACAGCGGATCTCATACACTTATGGAACTGGTATGAGGGTCATGGGTGTTTATGCATCCAGTCTAGACATGTAATGTGGAATTGGAGGAGGCTTATGCTCATGTGCCCTCAGAGACCCTGCTGAGGGAAATTTGGGACCGTGAGATTTCAGGGCATGTGTTACATGCTATCCAGTCCTTATATGAAGTGTGTATGTTTTCAGTTGGTCTTGGGCTCAGCTAAGTTGCCCCTCGCTGGTGCTGTTTCTGATTTTCATGGATCTCAAACCCAGGCTAGGTGGCAGAGAGTTGCTGCCCCAAGCAAAGAGGTTTAAGTACTTCTGTAGCTTGTTCAGAAGTAGCGTAAGATGAACAATATGATCTGTGCAGCATCAGTAATGTTAGCAATGGTGTGTTATAGCAAATAGCTGAGAGCTGAGATGCAAGCTGAAGCTTTCAATTTACCAGTTCATTTATGTTCCATTCGCTATGAGCTCTGGATAGAGACCAAAAGGTTCCTGTACAAGGGGCTTAGGTGCAGCCTTAGACATCCAGCAGTAGGAAAAAAGTACAAGCAGAACTTCAACAATAACTTGTTGAAGTTCTGCGCAATCTATGATCCCTCCGTAATCACGGTGCTGTGATTTTTGGGGGGAGGAGTTTGTTTTGTTTTTTGCATGCATGCATAGCTATTTGAATACAATTCAGCATACAGTCTAGTGTATTGGTCGGTTCCTTTTCCTTTTTTTTGGGACATGAAACTGCTATTTCCTGTTGTATTCCGCTTTTGTGCACAGTATCAGTATCTTTACTGGTATTCACCTTCCGTGTAACTAATGAAAATAAATTAATTAAATTTTTAGATAATGCTAAGCTCTTCCTTTAAATCCTTTACTGTTGCCCTAAAGACCTTAAAGGCTGCAGTTTAGCAGAAGCATGTGATTACAGACTGTGTGTGTTTGAAAACATAGATGGCCCCTTTCTCTGTCTGCAGCTCTGGCTGGCCAAGCTGGTGTGATGTTGTCTTCCTGTTTCAGCTCCTCCACTTGGTTCTGGCACGTGTCCCCTTGCCTCTTTTTTTCCAGCTATTTCACTCTTTCCCTAGCTCGCTTTCTCTCTTTTCTCTCTCACCGACATGGGCACTGCTCCCTTCCCTGACCATCTGGGCCTCTCCTCCGCAAAAAGTGTCTGTGTTATTATTATTTATTGTGCACAAACCAACAGGCTTGTATGAGGTGGAGTTTCAGCACTGTTTTCTCCTCAAGAGGGCATATATGTCTATGTCTCTGTTAGCGTGTTTGCGATATGTGTGTGTGCGTGAACTGTTTGCGAGTCTGTGTCAGTAGAAGCTTCTTCCTTCGCCAGGTGGACAGCTGCTACTTAGTAGCCTTATAGCCCAGCCAGAAAAGTCAGGGATAGAGAGATGGCAGCCTTAACCCTTAATGTGCCAACACATTGCTTAAAGTAGACGGTTTTACTCTACTTTACTTTACTCACTAAAACTTGCTCAGTAAACAAAGGCATTGTAGCTTTGCATATATTGTAGATGCACATATATATACACATTGTACAATGCTTGAATCCCTGTGTGTGATTGTATACACTGTGTATGATCTACATCTGTATGTTTCTGAGCCTGGCAGTCAGATTTAATACTCTTATTCATCCCTGCGGCCCCGTCTTTGTCTAGTCCTTAAATGGAGGTTAAGTCGCTTCAGTACAAGCCTGGATGAGCTTAATCAAACCATTAGGGTCCTGAGCCCCAAGGAGCATCTCATCACCTCCTACTGAGATCTGCTTTAAGACATGGTGGCAGTGGGAAACCTCCGGATTAGATAGGCTCTCAACGACTTAGCAATCTCCCTCTAGCTTCCACCCCTATCTCTGCTCTCTCACACTTTATCTGATTCGGTTAAAAGCACTTTCTTCTTTCCTTTTAAGAGTCCTAGAGTAAATGCAACCAAGCAAGTGCAAAGTACAAACATAGCATAATAAACTTCATTCAGAACCACTGTAGACAACAGTGACTGATTTCCATCTGTAGTCATTTATATTTGGTGCCAAAGGGCCACTGACCACTGGCCAGAGGAGGGGAGAGCAGCAGCAGCACCACTGACAGCTGATATGGCACTGACAGGAAAAGAGGAGATGGGGGATGGAGGTGGGTTGCAAAGTGGTTTGCAGATACATTTGCCAAATGTGTTAAAGGGTATCTGCAGAGCCATCACCTGAGGTAACCAGGCACTGACAGTGGACTGATCTACTGAGACTGAGGCTAAGAGTGCCTCAATAAACGTTATGCTTTTTTATCATTATGTTCGCTGCTTACCATTAAACTAGACTTTAATGCTGGTAGACTGAGGAGAGACTTGTTATATGGAATGACCTCCAGACATCCCAGAAAGTATCCTCCTGTCCTTGAGTATTCAGTGTTCCCTCTTTCCAACAATTTGGAACAGTGAGCTTACCCAGAGTGATTCTCTGCTCCAGTTTTCCATGGGCCCTAACCTTAATTGATTTCACGTACTACATAGAACAGTGGATTGTCTTCCTGAGTGTTCTTTTATGGTCAGTGTCCAAATGAGGGACAGTTACAATGCTTGTTTTGTCCCTGGCCTCTTTACTTGGCTGCTTGCGTTTCAGTGTTCTTGCTTTGATAAGCAGCATCAGAACACATTCTTCCATGTCCCCATGGGATGATGGGTATTAGTGTTTTCCGAAGAGTCTGGAGTCCACTTCCTCTGTAGCCTTCGTCCAAGGGGGAGAAGCGTGTCAAAATTCTTCCCCTCAGTCCGACTGACGCTCCATGTTAAAAGATTAGAAACAGTGGCTTAATTTGAAGGGAGTGCTTTGGAAATATCAAGAAGAGGCCATCCTCCCCTGTGTTTAGCTTGTAGGAAGTGGATAGAGATATACTCCATTGTAAATCTTTCACCGTGACATTTGTTTAAAAAAAACTGGGAGAGGGAGAAAGAAGGAAATAGGACATATTCTAAAGCCTTTCTGTTTTGCAGGATTTAAACAAATGCAAAAAAAGGGATAAAATCGGCTTAGACTGCTGAGACAAGTACATCTAAGAGAATGCACAAAAGGAGGGGTGTAAATGGCGGATTCTTCCCTGCTAAAAACTTATCAAGCACAGGCTTTGTGCTCAATCCATTTAAGTGAGTCCCTAACACGCCCCTATTGTATGCCTTTAATGGTCGAAAAGTGACTTGTGCAGGGCTATCGCCTCTTCATGGGGATTACAGCTAAGTGCTTAAGTTGTAGTGAAACCCGGATTTACTGATGGCAAAGAGAAAAGAGCAAGAGAGGGAGGGCAGGAAAAGGACCCTTACCAAGGATTTGTGTCAGGATCGTGCTGTCTGTGGCAGGACAACTGCTCCATGCAAACCAGCACGCAGGCGCACACATGTAGCAATGCTTTCGCACAACACCCTGTTATTGTGCATGGTTTTATTTTTCTTGTCATCCCTTTCCATTAGTCCCTCTCACTTTCTCTCTCTTGCCCTCCCTCTCTTTCTCCCTTGCCCTCTCTCACTGTCATCCCTTTTTAATTAATTTCTAGCTGTGCTGCCGTATGAGACTTGGCCCTAGAAGTGTGTACTCCTGCAATTTCAGGCCTCATCTCCTATGGCTGCCAGAAAATGACTCAATGCTACTTGCTTTTCAAGAAGTAGAGGTAAATAAGGACCATCAAAAAAAGGCATAGAGATTTTGTCTTTAAAATGCGCACACTAATTACATTTAACGATTCTTAATTCAACTTGTGGCACAATAAGACAATAAACAATGGTTTATAGAAACTGGGTGAAAGGTACTGGTTTGTGCATTCAAAAATTGACAGCAGTAGTAGTTTAAAAAAATCTAAACGCTGTCTTGGGAAGAACTCCATCATAAATATGGATCCGATGGTGAAACAGTTGGAGTTAGGAGTCTGTGTCTGACAATCTCAAAACCAACTTCACAGAGCAACTGGCCAGATGTGCAGAAGTATGAAAGCTGGCAGGGTTTGAACTTCACTCTCTGGCTGTTTTTTTTTTTTTAACTGTTTAATATTTCTGCTTCTTGTCAAGTTAGCAAGTACAGAAATATGACTTAATTTACTGCTTTACACAACCTGTTAGTTGTTACACAGAGTTGGCGATTTTCTCAAATTGTTTATTCAGATTCATTGTAACTGGCCCAGTAAAGCCTGAGATGCTGCTGACTTTTTTGTACAGTATGGTCCAAAATCCTGGAATCTTACATGTTACACAATTTAAAAAGTGTGTCTTTTAATATTTGTACCTTTCATGCACTCCAGACTTTAAGTTCTAACCAGAAACACTTAGGACATCTTTGCAGCTGTTTTTTGACATATAAACCACTGAGTGTCACTTCAAAACATTAAATAACCTGATTTAACTTGCATGTATCAACAAAGAAAATGAGCTCCTGTCATCAACGGTGAAGCTTAGAAAGCACTATCACTTTCAGATATGAGCAATATGATACACATACATTTCATTTCAAAAGGAAGAGGCCATGATGACACAGACGACAGACGAATGTCCAAGAGAAAACGCGTCTCCTTGAGCATTGTGTGTTTGTGTGTCCTTTCCCTGAGCTAACAAACTGTATGAAGGTAAACTCAGGAGCACCTGCCCCTATTGTCATGCTCTCACCCACCCACACTCGCACACCTTTCCCTTGAGCATACAACACCCAATACTGAGTAAAGATGAAGAAAGGGCCAAGCCCTGCATGAGGCAAAGGCTACCTATTCAAATAAAGACAGTGAATGTTCTGTCTTTTCTCTCACTAAGCCTTGATATGTTCCTCAAAGCCACTGGGGCCCATTGTGTGCCTCAACCTTTGTTGTCTTGTGTTTAAGCGGGGTGATTATAAAGATGATGATGATGGTAATGATGACGGCGATGGCAGAGGCTTAAGGAGAAGCAGCTGCCGAGGGGATGAGAGAAGCGCAGACAATCAGCCTGTTTACTCAAGAAAAGGTACACTTTGGACGTTCAAAGTGGTGCCTGCTGAATGGTGACTGACTTGCGTGTGTGTGTATATGTATGCCTTCATGTTCGTCTCACACACTCTGCAATTACTGCTTCAGGTGGATTTCTCTTCACCTTCTGTTTGCCATTTAACTGGGGGCTTGTATATAAAAACAAAACAAACTAGAGGACTATGACACAGTAACTGAAGTAATGTAATTGCTTTAAACATATTAATACATGCAGTGGGGCAAAAAAGTATTTAGTCAGCCACCGATTGTGCAAGTTCCCCCACCTAAAATGATGACAGAGGTCAGTAATTTGCACCAGAGGTACACTTCAACTGTGAGAGACAGAATGTGAAAAAAAAATCCATGAATCCACATGGTAGGATTTGTAAAGAATTTATTCGTAAATCAGGGCGGAAAATAAGTATTTGGTCAATAACAAAAATACAACTCAATACTTTGTAACATAACCTTTGTTGGCAATAACAGAGATCAAACGTTTACTATAGGTCTTTACCAGGTTTGCACACACAGTAGCTGGTATTTTGGCCCATTCTTCCATGCAGATCTTCTCGAGAGCAGTGATGTTTTGGGGCTGTCGCCGAGCAACACGGACTTTCAACTCCCGCCACAGATTTTCTATGGGGTTGAGGTCTGGAGACTGGCTAGGCCACTCCAGGACTTTCTAATGCTTCTTACGGAGCCACTCCTTTGTTGCCCGGGCGGTGTGTTTTGGATCATTGTCATGTTGGAAGACCCAGCCTCGTTTCATCTTCAAAGTTCTCACTGACGGAAGGAGGTTTTGGCTCAAAATCTCACGATACATGGCCCCATTCATTCTGTCCTTAACACGGATCAGTCGTCCTGTCCCCTTGGCAGAAAAACAGCCCCATAGCATGATGTTTCCACCCCCATGCTTCACAGTAGGTATGGTGTTCTTAGGATGCAACTCAGTATTCTTCTTCCTCCAAACACGACGAGTTGAGTTTATACCAAAAAGTTCTACTTTGGTTTCATCTGACCACATGACATTCTCCCAATCCTCTGCTGTATCATCCATGTGCTCTCTGGCAAACTTCAGACGGGCCTGGACATGCACTGGCTTCAGCAGCGGAACACGTCTGGCACTGCGGGATTTGATTCCCTGCCGTTGTAGTGTGTTACTGATGGTGACCTTTGTTACTTTGGTCCCAGCTCTCTGCAGGTCATTCACCAGGTCCCCCCGTGTGGTTCTGGGATCGTTGCTCACCGTTCTCATGATCATTTTGACCCCACGGGATGAGATCTTGCGTGGAGCCCCAGATCGAGGGAGATTATCAGTGGTCTTGTATGTCTTCCATTTTCTGATGATTGCTCCCACAGTTGATTTTTTCACACCAAGCTGCTTGCCTATTGTAGATTCACTCTTCCCAGTCTGGTGCAGGTCTACAATACTTTTCCTGGTGTCCTTCGAAAGCTCTTTGGTCTTGGCCATGGCGGAGTTTGGAGTCTGACTGTTTGAGGCTGTGGACAGGTGTCTTTTATACAGATGATGACTTCAAACAGGTGCCATTCATACAGGTAACGAGTGGCGGACAGAAAAGCTTCTTACAGAAGACGTTACAGGTCTGTGAGAGCCAGAGATTTTCCTTGTTTGAGGTGACCAAATACTTATTTTCCACCCTAATTTACGAATAAATTCTTTACAAATCCTACCATGTGGATTCATGGATTTTTTTTTCACATTCTGTCTCTCACAGTTGAAGTGTACCTCTGGTGCAAATTACTGACCTCTGTCATCATTTTAAATGGGGGAACTTGCACAATCGGTGGCTGACTAAATACTTTTTTGCCCCACTGTATCTAACATAGTATTATGGTTTCTGTGGTTTTACAATATTATGGGAAAATTACCTGCAGTGTTGGTCAAGTTACTTGAAAAAAGTAATCAGTAACTAATTACTGATTACTTCCCCAAAAAAGTAATCCTGTTACTTTACTGATTACTTATTTTTAAAAGTAATGAATTACTTAGTTACTTAGTTACTTTTTAAAAACACGATTTACAACCTGAATAGGTGATAAAGCGATAGATCTTTCAGCCCAATTCTACTTTTTCTACATAATCCATCATACAAAATGTAATCAAATGGAAAAGTCCCTTTTTAAAACTTGTTTTATTAGTTTTAATCTTTTAACTTTATGCATCAAGCAAAAATGTAATTATATGCAACATTCACTGACTGGAAGAAATTTGTTTAATATTTAAACCTATTTTCTGCACATTCCAGCACATAATTTATTTATTTTTTGTGTTTACACTCAATCTTTCAAATAGATGCAAGTAAAACACAGCAGAAAATAAATAAAATCAAAGACTAGCGGTCCTTTTGCTCTATTTTCACCTGTAAAGCAGGAGTGGCGTAGGCGGAGGTTTACCCTGGTGCAGGTGTGCCGCAGCGGTTAGTGGAAGAATCCGCAGTTTCTCTGTGAGTTTCCCATTACGTTGTTGCGCACTCGGTGCTTGCTTGGAAGTTTAGGGGTTTTTTTCGCTGTAAAAAGAAGTTTTCTTCCCACGCACAACAGCCACTAATGTTTTTGTCACTTTTTATGGACTCAAACTCAAAGTAAGGTCAGTACTTCCACGCTTTAAACGCTGCACGCTCATACTCTCTCCCGCACTCGATATGTGATCCATTGTTGATCTGCACACAGCTGTTGTCAGGAACGTCGCACTCGCTTACGTCACTGTCATGAGACATTCTCGCAAAAAAAATCATGGTTTTAGTAACGCAGTAACGCAGCGTTCCTACGGGAAAGTAACGGTAATCTAATTACCGTTTTTGCAACAGTAATCCCTTACTTTACTCATTACTTGAAAAAAGTAATCGGATTACATGTTACTGCCCATCTCTGATTACCTGTTTCACGTATTACATGCAAATAAAAGGTATGTTGACAAGACATAGAACTTTTACTCAGTTATTGCTTTGTGTGATTCTTAAAGGAGAACAACTTAATTTTTCATTTTGTTTGTTTTCTCACTGTAAGCTGTATTCTGCTGCTGCTCTACTTTTTGAAATTAACTAACACTGTGCTCGATTTTAACGCTTCTTAAAGTGACAACTGTCACATTGCACATGGCTTAAAGGTACAACCAGTCCTTTTTTGATACTGTTTAAAAGAAACAAATTGTGTTAAACTTATAAATATACAATACAGCATACAATTATGTCTTCCAACAAGTCGATTGCATTATCATAAACTTAGAATTAATCCATTAAAAATCCATTGAAGTGTGCATCAGTTTATACAAGATGCATAAAAATGCTTATTTATTTCCAAAATTATTGCAATTGCTTATTGACAGCAGGTTAAACATGCGATCCTCCCTTCTCCAGGCAGCTGTCAACAAGCTAGCTTAGCTAAACAGTTGGTTATAAAATAACATTATGCCAGCTAATGTTAAGCTTGAGCAAAAAATAAAAATCACACTTTCTGTCTGATAAACAGTTTTTCATTATGTTCATTAGATTCTCACATTGTATAAGAGTTTATTTAAGAGTCCAACAACATCACATTCACGTCAAAGAAAGCTTCTCTGATGCCAGCTAACAGCAGCTAACAGAGACTAACAGAAGCTAACTGAATCTAAAAGCAGCAAAAACAGCAGCGGTTACCAAGAAAAAAGTTCAGCATATCCTTAACAACTCACCTCAGTATCACTGCCAATGGAGAGAAGTGAGCTTCACTGACTCATAGACTCATATCAGACTCCTTTCAACACATTTCACAGAATCCTCCACAGTAAATAGACGTGAACAACAGCTCAGGTAAACAGCAGCCTGGCAGCCTACACTCGCTACAGATGAACAACAGCCAGAGTTGTTTGTCTTACATGTTTATAGTTTTAAATGTTGATAAAAGTTATTCTTTTGTTTGACTGTCATTGTCTGACTTCACATAAAGCCCATTCCAGGCACTGAATGTATGGCATCAGTGGATTTAGTGGAAACCATTAATGAATGTGACAAGAATCTCGATAACCCTTCAACACCTTCTGTCACATAGACAAGTTCTTTTTTGGGGCAATTCTTTTTTCTTTGTCTAGCTACATGTTTGTAGATGTTTCTCTATAATGAAGCAGTACAACGAAGCCTGTTTAAATTTTGAAAGTGGTTTTTTTTCTTTCTTTCTTTTTTTTGTTGTTTGTTTTGTGCAAATGCCTATAATCCCATGTTAAGACATTCATCAACCTGCTGTGACTTCTCCGTTTGTGGTGGCATGACCCACTCTCCTATCTTAGAGCCTGTTTCCAGGATTTGCTGTCCCCTCACCGTAGCAACAGTGATATTTTCGCCCTACTTAAGCTCCAGATGCTGAGAGGTTCCTTGTACTGGCACTGCTGCAAAAAGGCCAAAGAGGTTAATGCACCCAGGGAGGGAGAAGCAAACAGCTGTTGGCCTTCTACTGTTTAAAACCACCTCCCCTCCATCTATCCATCCCCTCTCTCTTCCCTGCTATCCTATTCTCCCTCCCGCCACCCCTCAAAGGAAGAAAGTGCAGGCAATAAAAAGCGCTCAAATGTTAAAACATCTGCTGGGAGCATTTCAGGACAACCAAGAGCGTCTTAACTCCTCCTGAGTAACAATATGAGAGCATTTTCTGGGCATGGGCGACAGGGACTTAGAAAGAGATAAGAGGAGATAATGGCTGGATGGAGGACTTGGGGGCTGCAAATGTACAATCAGGAGGTCCGGATGGAGATGGGGGTAGGGAGGGAGGTGCAGGACGGAGAAAAGGAGGGAGGAGGAGGGTCTTGGGGGGGCAGAGGAAAGTGGTTTGGTAAACAATGGCTTTGCATTAGCATGATAATCTGAAACATGCCTTTATTTAGATAAAGATGTAGGTTACACTGGGGGAGGAGGGTGTTTTTATTAACAAGAGTGTGTTCAGCTGTATGCATCTCTGTAAACATATGTATGCATGTTGCAGACATGAGAAATGCACTGATGTACAAAGGGACTCCTGTCCATGGATGTATGGACATGTAGCTAACACTTGCTATTGCAGAGTTACTACAACTCACAGCAGTTTACCAGTCAGTGAAACTGTAGTTTACAAGTGTTACAAGAAAAAAGACTGTTGAGTTTATGGTTATTCCAAAAATAATATTTAATGCACACACATAACCACAATAAATGTCTTTGGTTTCCCACTTGCTGTTCTATTCATCCCACTCTCAAACTTATGTTTATGAGATTTATTTGCATGACAACTATGATTCTCACAAGTGAGGTGTGTGTTGTAAACATATAGAAAGTACCGTATAAAGATTTAAAATATCATGTCACATTTGACCTCTGACCTCTCTTCAAGGTCAACAGATTGAGCTGAAGAGCTAACTAATAATAATGCTATTTAGCACTGTTTAAAACTATGTTTCTTACTTCTGGTGTTTGTATTGACAATATATATCGCCATATGAGGATTAATATATAGGGATTTTAAATTTCAAGTTACTTTGGGCGTCTGACCTCTTCGTCAAGGTTAAAGATCAAACCTTCACATAATGTCTTTTAAGTTTAAAACTTTGCTTAAAATTCTACTGACTTCATTTGTATTGGAAACATTTATGAAATTCTCCTGTTATTCATGTCACCTTTGACCTCTGATCTCACTTTTACATTTCACATCTGCCTTTCTTTCAAGTTGATCCCAAGATGCATGTATCTTTTAAAAAAAAAAAGTATTGTGAAAAGATAAAAAAATATACTGCTGTGTAATATTATAGAATCAGCTCAAGTTATTGAAGTCCAGTTATCTTTAAATAATACCGATTATCCATTACCTACTCCTGGAGAATGTTTGTGTGATGAAAGTAAAAAATCATTTTTGAAATTTGGGCAGTTTTTATAAAGATCAAACTAAACACTGAGACGGTGAACTGGAAAAGCAGGAACTTTTTTTGCAGTGTAGCCACCAAGCAGTGACACTCATTTTAAAGCCTTGTTACATTTAATAATAAGGCTTTAAGATGGCATACACACATGCACTGGTGTTTCATGTCCTCATCACATGCCCTTGTCATGTACACTGAAAGTGAGAAGTAGCAACAACTGGCTTTACTGTGTCTTGGACGTACAAGACAGATGTGGAATTTTGAGGTTGCGTCTTCTCTTTTAAGTATCCGTTCCGTCCACTCTGATGCCTATGTGGCGCGCGTGTGAGTGTGCATATGTGCTAATGGAGTCTAATTGGATAAATCTGTGTTATACTTTAATGTGTGAGTGGTGTGAAAAATGTGTGTGCATGTGTCAGTCAAGGCGCCACTCACCCTGATAAAAGCCCTTTGACACTCAGCTGTTTAACAGCTCAAACTGTCTTTGCTCAGTGGATTAATCGCACATACACACTGACACACATACACACACAGCTTCGGTGACCTCCACAATACCTCCAACACACCCCTCCCCAATTTAACAAGGAATAACTCGTGAGTATGCGCGCGTGCGTGTGTTTATGTGTGTGCATGTGCAAACTGGAGCATTTACACACAGATCCACTGGCCTGCTGAGGGCGTCCTTCTCCGTACAGCCCCGTTCTCTCTGCATTTTAACACTGTGGTGACAGGTGCTGGTCCAAGAGACAATGGAGCTCCTCCAGAGCTGGCAGCCAGCACACCAGAGACAGAAACAGAAGAGGCAATTGTAACTCTGTGTGCAGGAGAAGCATAATAGACACTTTCCAAATGTATTCTTTCTCTGCAGTTTTGCCTGAATTCAAAGGTGAGAATAAGAGGTTTGAAAAAGGTGAAAAAGGAGTTTAAGACACCGTGGCATTGAGAAAGAGACTAAGTGAACTTTAATGCTACAAAGAAAAGGAGAGGCAAGTAAAAGAAAAAAGGAGCATGAAAGATACGGAGCTACACCCTGCTCACGGTTCTTTCAACTCAAAAGGAGACAAAAAACTGTTGAAAGTTTTCAGCAAGTCTTTGATTCCACCAGTTTGCAATGTGACTCCTTGTGAGCACAAAAACGAGATGTCAAAGCACTTCTCTTTTTTTTAACGCCTTAACCACACAATACAATCTGCTGTTGCCAAATTGGATTTGATTCAACATGCTTGGTGGTTTCTGGAGTGTATTTTTAGTAATAGTGTAATGTATGTTTCCTGGGTGAGCGCATATACAAATATAAATTCCCATTTGGCCCGTGGTCTGCCCCTGAATAAAGTTCAGAGATGCGACCCCTCACCCATTAAAATCCTTGGAAAGCATTGCTCATGCACAGAGGCACTCGGCATTTGTTTTCAAATGTGAGCCTTTTTTTTTTTATTTCCATGTGTTTTGGTGAGAGTCTAACATGTTTCCAAAGCTGATAGAAATTTCAGAAGCGCAGCTCCTTTATGGACTCAGCTAAGACTCTTTACCTCCTGCTACTTGCATTTACCACATTTACTGACAAATGTCAGAAAATGGGTACAAACAACAAAATGAGTAGCTGGTATCCCTATTTATACAGCTATTTCTATAACCCTCTAAAATTACATCTTATTCTGCCTAATACTGAGCAATGATGTACTAAGAGACCTGGACACAAGATGGAAAAAAGCTCAGTGACACATACTCTGAAAATGTTTTCCAAACTTAAGTGAGGAAATAACTGGATGTTCCACATAACTGCAAACAATTCAGCTCATAGAGTTGTAATAGTAGCATCTTTAATCACTGACGTCATAGGGGATATAAGACCAGGATTCCAGTCAGCCGAGACAATTTACTCTGAGTTTAAATAAAATATCAGTAAATACATAGATCTTCTAGATTTTAAAAATATTATTGAATTAAAAAGATCAAATTCTGACTGTATAAAAATGTAATTTCTGTTGTGTTAGCCCTGCGACAGGCTGGTGATCTGTCCAGGGTGTACACTGCATCTTGCACTATAGCAGCTGGGATAAGTGCCAGCTTTACTGCGACTCTGAATTAGATAAGCATAAGAAAATGGATGGATGGATAATTTAACTAGGTATTTATCCCCATTATATAGCCACTGATGATTCTGATGATTTTGTGCAGTAAAAATGCTTTTGGAGCCAATATGATGAATGTGGAACTTAGTAGTAATACATTTGGCTGACAAAATCGCAGTAGAGCATAGTACTATTCTTGAGGGCATTATGAACGGCTTACCATTTAAGGCTTGGACAATAATGATTGGATCTAAAAGAAAAAATGAAAAAGATACTTCAAAGATTTGTAAAAAATTAGTTAATGTTTATTTACGTGGTGGCAAATCACAACAATAGTTGTTTCAGTGCTAGTTCTACTGCAAGGTAAAGACCCAACAGTTGGGGACTGGTGTTCCCAGCAATCAGATGATCCCTGAAGAACAAGCACTTTGCAACTGTGGGAAGGAAAAACTCTCTTTTAACAGGAAGAAACCTCCTGTTAAAAGAGAATTTTAAAATATTTCTGGCAATACAGGGAAAATTATTCTAAAATTACAGAGTGGTAAAATAAATCAATAAATACAAGTCACAGAAAAAATGTTATGTTATATACAGCAGTAAAACCTTCAAATGCTTTCTTAAGAATCTTGTATATAAGAAAGCTACTTTCTGCTCCCTTATTCACAAGGGGTCGCCATAAACTTTCTTAAAATGTAATCGTTTTATTACATGTAGCACGTGGGATTCATTGTGTATTTTCTATTTTTGTCTATCTTGTGATATTAACTGTAGCTTGCATGCGTGTGTGTGTGTGTGTGTGTGTGTGTGTGTGTGTGTGTGTGTGTGTGCGGTTGAGGAGGATACCAAAGTGTGTGTACTTGGCATGTCAGTGGGCGCCAGGTGCAAGGCTGGGTTGTAATCACGAGTATGACTTCTGCTCATGACAAACAGGGTCTCTTTCTCATCTCTCCAGGGGCCACTGTTTCCTTGTACTCTTTGTAATGGGAGGAACACGACATCACAACAACAAAGAGGATCAAACAGTGGTCATTCGCTGAGTCAGGATTAAGAAAAACCACCAGTCAACACAAAACATGCGTGACTGAAGGAGGTCATTTAGCGGCGCGAGTTCTGGCTAAAGGTAGCAATGGAAAGCAGGTGTCGAGAATATCGTATGAGATCATTTTCTATGTGGAACACCTGCTTTATAGCTTGGCAATGTAACACTTAACGATTTCTTGCTCAAATCTGGCATGCAAAAATATCCACAGATCAAATTTTTTTCTGCCATTGCTTTGTTTGTCTGTTTTCCGACTTTAGCTCGGGAAAACTTGTAGATAAGATCTGACTCAATGCATCTGACCGTAATTTCAATCGTATATCTAACACCAAAGCCTGTACTTTTTTGTTTTCTTTCCAGAATTCCCCGTCCAGCCTGTGATAACCTACCATCAACCCGCCCCTACCCCTGCCTTGTGGGACAGGAAGTGAAGCAGCTCAGACGTACTGTACGGTCCCTCGCGTCTGGGCCGGAACCAGGATGTGTTGCTAGGCGCAGGGATGATTGTGTCAGCACTTGCTGGCCGCTTCGTTTCCTTACAGGTGATCTCCTGAATGGACAATGACAGATATACGTTTCCTGCTATTTTTCACTTCTGCAGGAGGGGATCAGACAAACACAGGACTCTGTGGCCATGGGGCCACCTACATAAGCAAGAAAGCAGGCTCCTAAAGTTAGCAGAACTTCAAACCAGCAGAGACAAAGACACAATCAGCCAACCAGCCACGAGACCTCGCAGTGACCCCGTGACCTCAGATTGTAGGTGGGTGTGGGGCCTGGTCAGTGTTGGCTTTAAATCCGGGAGATGGAGGGTAGATGATGAGGAAATATTGAGGAAGCCACTCTTGATTTCTGACGCGTTTGATGAACTCTGATGGATAGAAGGTCGAGGAGGATGAAAGGGGTACGGTCTGGCAGGAGGGGGGGGGGGGGGGGGGGGCAGGGGATGCGATGAGGAGTGGGGGGGTTGTGATGGCGTGTGGCAGGATAGCCGAGGTCATTCATTTGATTTATGAATTTTCAACTTTTTCTAATGGTGATAGACTGCAAAGTGTGCGGCAGGGAACGAGGAGGGGGGGCTCAAAGGAGGGACGGTCACGCTCTTCTGATTGATGACAGGGGTGATTAATGCCAAAGGATATTACCCCTTGGAAAAAGTGCTGGCCCCTCCACTAAAGTTGTGTTTTGCTACATGTCTGGCAGACGAGCGATTTGGCCTTCTTTGTTTTGTGATGACATTTTAAAGAGGGGTCATCTCTTGTTCGCAAGCAAGGAAATATGTTTTTGACTTGTGAAGAGTATTTTAGTCTAACCGGACTACATCAAACTTACATAAAAATTGCAAGCTGGTTAGAAAAATCAAAATTATATCTTAAAATAATCTATATAACGCAGAATCCTTTATTAGTTTACTATAATAAATATAAAAAGTTTTGTTTTGATGAGATTATCATTAAAATTGTTGTTAAAATAAAAATGTTACAACACCTTAATCTGCACATATCTGCTCCCTGCTGAAAGGCTGTGGTTTAAGATTAGTGCAAATCATTGAAATTATGTTAAATGCACAACAAGCAGCTAAATCAAGCAAACAAACAAATAAACAGTTTCCCTTCATTCATGCTGCAGCTCTTCAGGCTAGACAGTCAGTCTGGAGTCTCAAAATACAAACAATGCACCAGATTTTGTGATTTCTTCTCTTATTATAATAATCATGATGCTTATCTTGAGTGGCACAACTCAACCTTAATCTGTGCTTTCTTATATTCTTAGGAACATAATCCCTTTTTTCCCACCTTTGTTGTCTCCCTTAATAGCATTTACTCTTCATGACATATGTAAAACATTTGTAATCCTTAATGTACATGAGTTTGTTTTTGCAAGCCAGGGCAATGCATGCAGACACATGAGGAAGCAACAGGAACCCCTCAGGTCAACCATGGTCTGGGACCTCTGCTCAGCCATCTTGTTCTCAGAGATCATAAATCATATGAAATCTACCGGTTCCGCTCTTCTTCAAAGGCCTTTGTTTTACAGCTCCGGCGCAGAGGTTATCAGCAGGGCAGCAGCAATAGTGTGTATAATAGACCTACTTACACCCCCTGATAAGATACAGTGACAGTCTGCGACTCTCACTTTTGGCTGTCAATAAAACAAGGGAATAAGGGTGTTTTTTCAGGCTTTGAATTATATCTCATCAGTGTGACAGCAGCACCGCTTTCTGATGCCGACGTGTCTGCCAATGTAAACTGCAGAAGAATCGTTTGGGTTCCTGTCTGTGAGTTTCTACGACTGACCCTGTCTGGGTGATTAAATAGCTCTGTGCTGCGGGCTTCGGCTCCATCATCCTTGGCTGGATCAGAAGGTTATACACGCGGCCGTGTACAGTAGATATTGATGCTGTCAATAAAAGTGCCTTGGAGTTATGTCACCCGACCAGACGCTCCAAGGTTAAGCGGTGTTAAGCACACCTTCTCCTCCTTGTTAGACACTGTTGGTCTCAGTGTCAATCACACCATATGTCAGCCTCATTTATGTTTGCTTGTTCACTCGCAATGACAACTTTTCTTGCTCTCACCACTGTGCCCTCTCCTCCGCGCTATAACACACACAACTAATCGTAGGTCACCCTCACGGTTATGCATGTGTTGAACCAAGGAGGAGAGGAGGGGTTGGGTTCAGGGCATCAACTATTGCTAATCACTACCACTATGGCTAACATTAGCCCTGTGGAAGTAGTAGCCTAGCAGCCGTGTGATCTCCAGCTAACCTTGCCCACGGGCCTCTTTTGTCTGCACGCCGCACACGGCTGGCTCTATCCTCTCTCTGTTATTGAGCGGGTTGGAGGGGGGCTAAATCAATGGCAAATCGCTGGCACTGTTCTCAGGACAGTGACCGAAGCCCAGTCTGTTAGCCCCCTTTGCTTCCCTTCCACCAAACTCCCCCTTTCTCCTGCCTCCCTCAGCCAGTCCTCCACCCCTCAGTCACCATCCCCCAACCCCTCCTGTCTGATTGACACTTGAAAGGTGGCCGAGGACGGGGCCGGAGGCGATGTTCCACGCTCTGGAACCCTCCGTGCAGGGGAACAGCTGGTGACATCTGCAGCGAGGCCCACAAAAGGCAGTTGAAAGCGTGCAATCGCGCCCCCTCCTTCTCTTCGTCCCTTGTCTCACTCACTCTCTCCTTCTCTGTCTCACCCTCTGTCTCTCTAACCCTGCTCACCCTCCTCGTTCTTTCTCTTTCATTCTCGCTGCTCCTGTCTCCCCCTCTCTCACTGCCTCAGATGTCCCCTCTATCTCCTAAGAGCTAGCCCTTTTGTCTAAAGCACTGATACAGGCACCCAAGCGCCTTTGAATCTCATGCTTTAAACTTGAAGAGCTTACGCTGGAGCATGTGTGTCTGTGCAAAAATAAAAAGGGGGGACGGAGAGAAAAAGAGGAAAAAAGAGGGGATGGAGAATGAACGGCTGTATGTTGTACAACAGCCAAACAGCAACACTTTTTTGCTCTTTTAAACAAACTCCCTCTAGTCATTTTATTTATTTATGTATCTACTTCTTCACTGAGCTTCCACCCAGTGTCTCTGTGTTTGATCTTCTTACATGGAAAACTATCAGCTGTACTGATATCCACGTGCACACGCCCAGTTAAAAGCTGCCTTTTAAGAGGTCCCATTGTCCCTGTTCAATGGCATTACCCTGGCTCAGCTCACAGTGAGTGCTTGGGAAGCGGAAGGGGGTATCGACTCCCGTTAAAAGAATCCAAACGCGTTCACTGACGAGACACACATCGCCCACAGGAATGTCAAACTTCCGACCCGTTCCCTGTCTGCCCCACTCCCTCCCTATCCATCTTTCTCAATCGTCGCTTCATTTCTCTGTCCTAGAGTCAAAGGCTAACTCTGTGCTATCTGTTCTCCAGTGTTTTTGAGATGTTTCAGTTACATGCATCTTTAAAAATTCATGCATAATTGTTTTGTCAGACTAAATTCCTGAATAATGGTAATCATATGGTTATCATATCAAATGTAGTAATCCTTTGTTTTTATCATTAGCAAAACAAAATCCCCTAAAAAGTTTACTGCCTATTTCATTTAGCCACACCTCACACTTCCAGCCTCCTCCTCTTTCCTCTCTCCATCTCTGTTACCTCCTCTCCTCCTCTAAGAATGTAAAGGAGAGGTCAAAAGGTCGGCGTGCTCCAGGTGCCCTCCTGGCATCAATATTTCAGAGCCGTGTGAATCCCTCCTTTCAGGGAGCCAGTCTCGCTGACTGAAGGTATCTTCAGGACCCAGGGGCTGGCTGACGGATGAGCACAAAGCGCCCGTCAAGCTCCAAGCAGCACCGCGGCATGCACTGTCCGTTTTAAGTGTGTGTTTGTGTGCATGTGAGCTTGTGTTGTGTGTGCGCAAGTGGAAGGCTCGGGCAGCTCCCCTGCGGTCTCCTTTGTTGGGCTAACCTGCTGTTTGAATGGAGTGGGAGCTGTGAGTGACAGAGGAAAGTGTAGCTGGCGGTAAAGTGAGATATTGACCTCTCAATCACCATGGAGGGTAAGCAGGAAAGTTAAGCGGTCAAAGCTTGCAGGTGAACATGCAGCAAGATCTATGTAGAACCCACCAATACGTCTGAAGCTCAGGCATGCTAACTGGAAAGTGTGAATAGGTGTTTATGCTTGCATGTGAAACTTGTGTCCGAGATTTTAAAAGTGACCCGTTCCCTGTTGGGTGAAGCAGCGGTGCACCCAGCTAGCAGGGTGCACTGTAACATGAAACAAGATTCCCCCCAATGATAATATTCAGTTTCAGCTCTGCCAGCGCGTCCTGTCTGCCCCTGTTCAGAGCCCCTCCAAGACAAAGGGGGAAGGAGCCTGGCGGGGGAACAGTAGCTTCTTGTTATTATGACATGTGGTAACATGAACTCCTTGGAAGACTTCTCCTGTCATCCCGACCTGAGGTCCTCTTTATTCCACAGGCAGGGGATGTGGAGGTCACAACCTCCTGGACAGATTATGTTGGAACATGCCGCGCCGTGTTGAAACTGACTTGAATAAGTTTATTGGCTAAGCCGGTGATGGCCCTTTGTGCGAACTCCCTTGGGAGGCTGAATACAGATTAGTCCATGGATTGACTATTCATATTGGATTGTACTTCACCTGAGTTTTATCTGACATCAGCCTACTTAATGTCTATTGCTTAGAACTTTTAAAGTGGCAGTTTAACCCAAAATCTAATGCACACATCTCTTGCCTGTAATGCCATTTATCCTTGTACTAGCTATAGAAATGTCTGCTTTCACTTGACTGTAATTAAATGTCTTAGCTTTAGCTTAGTCTTACTAAGTTAAGCCTGGATTTCAATACCTGTTTGATATTTATACAATTACATGGCCAAAAAAGTAAGCATTTGGTAAGATGCTACTCCCATTCTGCTGTCTACAAAAGAAGCATACATCCAACAAGATTACAGTTCATTTTCCAGGAGGGCACTTTTTATGTTTACATCATGTCATAGTCATTAGCTACAATAAGGTTTGTGGATTTTTTTTAAGTAGCTTTGCTATGATTCCTGGAAAAAGACGTTATTGTTGAGCTTTCAGAGGTATTTTTGGCATTTGTAACACTACAAGGGCCTTTAGGTAAGCAGTTAAGAAATGGACAGATAGATGGCTATACGAGGCAATATTTTAAAAAAAACAACCTCATATGCATTTAAGTAAATAACAAATAGCACTACAGGTCAGAGGGAAAACATGTAAACTTCATTTTGGAGTGAATTGTCCCTTTTATTTTGAAATTTCAGCATGGCATGTTGCCAAAAGCTATCTGCAGATTTTTTTAGCCATTTTTTTAGGTTTCTGTTTTTCTTCTTTTTAACTGAGATTAATGATGTGAATGAGACTTGATGTACAGTATACAGACAAAACTATTGGCCTACACTTTTTAAACTTTGAATTCCCTCCCATTGCCGCAGGTGTATAAAAATCAAGCACATCTGCCTTTACAAACATTTTTAAAGCCAGACTTTACAAACGCTTGCACATTTGAGAATGGGACATTTATGATACGTTAATAGGATGCCACCATTGCATGAAGTCTGTGAAACTGTGAAATTTCTTCCCTGCTAGATATCCCACGATCGACTGTAAATGCTATTATTACAAAATGGAAGCAACTCAGCCACAAAGTAGCAGAGCAAGTAAATTTACAGAGTCACTGAGGACTGAGACGCACAGTACGTGGAAGTCACCAGAACTCTGCTAACTTAGTCACCACAGACTTCCAAACCTCCTTTGGCATTAAAATCAGTGCTAAAACTGTGCACTGGGAGCTTCATGGCATGGGTTTCGGCGGCCAAGCATCTGTAGGTGTACCAAATGCATACATTTTATCAGTAAACGTGCCAAGCATTAAATCGTAGCTATGAAACAAATGGGAAATTTTATCTTATCGATGTCAAGGCTGATCATCAACATGAACATCTTGTTGGAAAGCCAGTAAGGGCTGCAATAGGCTCCGATTTCAATTAAAAAAATCTTGTTGGTGTCAAACTGAAGACATAATCAAAGTATATTTTTAAAAGTAAATTTAGATGATAAAAAGTAAGCATTTGTCTAGATGTTTACATGAGATCATAAGTCTAGTGCTTCCCTCACAAGTCCTAGAAAACGTGTTATAAAACATGTGACGCATTTAAGCCTCGACACTTTTTTTTCTCCTGCAGGTCAGTCTGCCAGACAAAAAGAGTCGCTGACACTTGGCTTCTGACAAAACCGTGTTATTTTTAAAGTCCTGTTTTGTTGCACTATTAATATTCTCACTCTGTAGTCCACGGCAGGGTTCAAAGGCACACGCCACAGCGTAGGAGATGACAAGTCTGCTGTGACGCTGGGCGAGCCAAAAAAGTGACAGCAATGTGGCCACTCTCTCTTGTTAACGAAATAAATAAATGTGCTCTGAAAAGCCAATAAGCGGCGGGCGGGATGCGGAGCCAAGGATCGCTGCGTCAAAAACAACTGCTCCAGCCATTAATCTCTCTAACTCTCTTAGCTCCCCTTCTCACTTTCTCTCTCTCCCGCTTTCTCCTCAGAGAGAATTACTGCCATAGATGTATAATTCACGGTGGTTTGGCTTTAGAAGGCAGCGGTTCTGTTGGAAAACACGGTGACAGCCAAGTTAGCGCACCCTCTCATTCAACTCAGCCACCTGTTCACTGGGGAGGGGGCAGAGAGGGACGCTTGATTTATATTTCATCTTTCCTCCCAATCTAATGACTTTGTTGCACACTCCGGGCTGGAAATTGTCTCATGCATTAAAGATGACAACTTAAAGGAATCTGAAAGCCCTGACATGATTGAGCACTTAGGCAGACACTTTTGGTTGTAGTTTAGATTGCTTATGTCAAGTTTAACTTGTCAGCTTTTTATTCCCAAGACCAGCTCGTCATTTCAAGTCCAATCACTGTCACTAAGTTTAAAAGAATGGCAAACCTTTGTGCATTTAAGGGTACTTAACTCTCTCTAGGTCTAGCTCCTAACAGCAGTTTTTACTCAAACATTATTTTCTCTCCAATTAAGAAATCTTCTGTGTCTATACATATTGTGCTCGTATTGCGCACAGTACATGTATACAGTAATTGTGCGATTACTGCTCTACACATGCACGCCCATGTCAGCACCATTTATTAGCATGGCTTCATTTTTGGAGGTGAGGAGGAATAACAAGTTAGAGCTTTGGCAGCCGTTTGCTCTCGCCCATCTGCGCGGCCCCTGCATCAGTCTCAGGGTTTCCTCGCCGATGATGAGGGCTGTCAGGGGCTTTTTAACCTCCTAACTGCCTCTCCCCACCGGCCCTAATCACACATTAATGACATCAGGAGGACCCCGGGGCTGGCCACGTTGTTGCCTGCGCACACAGAGTACTGATGAAGAGGGCAATTACCGACTAGCAAATAGCATAACCTCCACTGATCTGCACAGAGGTTATGGGCTATTAGCACACAGGTTACGCTCGGAAGATACGGCAGAGGCTTGAGGAAGGATCTGGTGCTGAGAGTAAATGGGGAGGTGAATGCCTGTCTGAATGCACGTGTGATAGAGAGAAGAGGCTCTCATGTACTGGGAAGGAAGTTTCGTACATTTGAGTAAAAGTCTTCACAAAGTCTTATGTTTGCCAAATAAGTGAGTGATGATTGCACAAGAAGCTGATCTGTGAAGCGCCTCTGAGTGGGAAAACTATCCATATTTCATTAAAAAGTCTTCTCCCAGACACACACACTTGCCCCTTTTCTCTCTCTCTCTGTCTCTCTCACACACACACTTGTGCTACGCTCTCAGTCCTGTCCGTTTCCTCGCGCGGAGATGAGTGAGAGTGATTGTATGAAATATTAACAGGCCATTTGCTGCTCTGCTCCTCTGTTTGAGAGCTGGATGTTGGCCCTGCGTCTCTAGTTCCTCTTTGAGGCCATCTGCTGGGTATGGGCACCAGGGAGGTTTCCAGGAGGGGGCCCTGTCACCCAGGCAGGCCAGCCCAGAAAACAGCACCGCCCTGGGGATCGATACACCCAACCTGCTGGGTGACAGAGCATCAAAGCTCTCCAACCTGCCAGATCAACGTACATGCCACAAGGGCTGCTGATATGTAAACGCTGCTGCTTACCATCAGGCCCTTGGGGAGCCACCACCACAGTCTTTGTGGCACTTCTAAGGGGCTGTTTTCAGTGTAGTTTATGTGCTATTTATGTTAGCCTTTGTAGAGTGGCAGTATGGTCACAGAGCCTTGACAAAATGCCCAGGATCCCTTTAGAGAGGTTTTCCTTTTCCTTCAAAGGCTGCTTCCCTTGTTTAAAAATTTTATTATTGGCTAATTATTCTTTTCTGAAAGATTAAGTTAAAACTAAGAACTTATTTGTGAGTCAGAGTGGAGTTTTGGAGGATTAAAGATGTAAGTAGTTACGTAAATGTATACACAGTACATATTTCCATACTGCAACCAATTTGGCACTGAAAGTAAAACGAAACCCAATATTACCCAATATTCTTCTTTCTAGTGACATTTTTCCTTTCATGACCTCAGTCAAATTATCTAGATCATACTCACAAATTCTTTCTTCAGGCAAAGTTACTTAAATTCCAGGATCTGGTTAATTACAATACATCCATAATTTTGTATAAAGCTTTTACTAAACTTTTACCGGCAAATTTACAAACTAGATTTGAAATTCGAGAAAAGGTTTATAATGTGAGAGGCTTTGGAGAATTCAAATTACCCAGAACTCGAACAACCCGTAAAGGCTTTTGTGTGTCTGTATGTGGTGTGAAAATCTGGAACAGTCTGAGTTTACAATTGAAACAATGCAAAAATATTCATAGATTTAAATTTCTCTACAAACAGTTGGTCTGGTCACAGTATACTCAATGATGGGTTTTAGTGTGCTCTGTAATGTCTGTCCTCTTACCATTGCTGGTATGGATTCCAAAATAAAAAATAAAAAATAAAGTGTGCGTATGTATGTACATATATGTACTTGTGTGTGTAGATATATATGTATGTATATGTATGTGTGTCTGTTACTTGTAGTTATTACTGCCTGTTACCTGTGGTAATGCA
Organism: Aulonocara sp. 'chitande type north' Nkhata Bay; assembly: GCF_057382095.1. Classification (NCBI taxonomy): domain Eukaryota; kingdom Metazoa; phylum Chordata; class Actinopteri; order Cichliformes; family Cichlidae; genus Aulonocara; species Aulonocara sp. 'chitande type north' Nkhata Bay. The sequence goes on from NC_141358.1 coordinate 10,596,993, forward strand.
ATTTATAATTTATATATTCTGTATTCAGTTATGAAGGCTCTAATTGTTGGTTGCGAGCTGCCGCTTAGATGCTTGTATCTGCCCGGGGCTGTTGATGGGTCTGTATGCAATGATGGGCGTAGCTGCGGGAAGTTTATTGTTTTTTTTTGTTGATGAGTGAGTATAGGGGTGGGATTTAATAAGTTTTCTTCGTCCCACTCCTTTTTCAGGCAAGTTTTGTTTTTTGTTTTGTGTATTTTATGTTCAATATAGGTATTTGTTGTGCCTGAAAATGAATAAATAAATGAATGAAATGAAATGAATGAAATACACTTTGGAGCATGTTTACTGACATCTGATGTCCTGGTAATGGATTTGTCAGTAGCAGAGAGAGGGGCTGGGCCAGAGTCGGTCTTATGAGGCCCATGGGTTAAGAAGGCTGCATTAGCCCACTGCTAACTGATCAGACAGCTGGTACGTTCACGCACACACATTCACACACATGCCAGCATGCATTTATATGTACACACATGCACATTCGCATGCACTTAAACCTGCAAGTAATTAAATGCTCCTGAAATTAAAAAGCACTAATGTAAATGCTCAGAGATAAACAGCTAATTTTTACGAGGCTTTAAGAAGCACTCGGGTTATTTCTTGACACGCTGTGAGAAAAAAGATTTTCTGCTGCGTGTCATCATTATTTACTTATTTTACCAGGCACTGAGTGCAATGCATGACCTAAAAAAATTAAATTCCTGCATGAAACACCTTTGGGAAAATATGACAAAGGGCAGCGATGGATTAGCATTAGCATAGGGTGTCACGATTATACTCATCTCTATTCCAGACCAACACTGGTTATCTCTCTGGCAAAAGAGTCTCACAAACACACACACACACACACACACACACACACACACACACACACACACACATATATGCATGCACCACCAAGACCTGTTTTAGCACACACACATGTAAACACTCACTCTTTCAGCACACACACCACATTTTGGCCCCTTCCCTGGTAGTGTGCATGTATGCGTGTGCCAGGACACCGGTGCCATGAGTGTCCATGTGTGACGCTGGCAGCACCTGGGGCCCTCACAATAAAAATACAGCCATCATCAGAAGTCTTATTCACAGACCAGCACACCGTTACCTCTCAAACACAGAAGCGACCAGTATGATCCTCTGGCCCCGATCTCTGAATCCAGACAGCATTTAATCGCTGCTTCACTCATGAAACCTGCTTTGATTACTTGCACATCAAAAAACATAAAATCAAAAACAAACTTTTTTTTAAAAAAAAACATTACATACATTTTTGATGTCTTCACTAGATTAAAACTGACGCAGTCCACGTTCTGGCTTAAGCAACACAGATTTCTAATATTCTGCATGCACGAAGAAGACTTCTCAGCACCCTGGACTGAGAGCTGCATTTAAGAGGCTGCAATGCCACAGCGATAAAGCCACAAATGGCTCATGGAAGTGTGACACAACAGAGAAGAATAGACGCGATAGTGTGTTAATGGATGATTTTAGTGTCGGATTACACCCCACGGGACCAGCCATGCTACATGCTCACAATAAGGCTCAAAGGCACTCACTCGCGCACACACACATGCGCACAAATATTTTGTTGCTGACAAATTGTAGTTTAATTTGTATTTCATACCTGGACCGGTTTTAATTTCAAAAGAGATTTAATTTCAAAAGCAAGGGACAAATACAGTGTGTGTTCGTGTGTGTGTGTGTGTGTGTATATACAACAGAGAGCCCCCATGTAATGGTTAAATAAGGCAGATTGAGGTGTTAACATCATTATTGCACATTTGCTCCCATGAAATAAAGCATTGTTTCCTCAGTTGCCATCACGATGGGAATGCCATAATCCCAGATTTAAAAGGATGGGTTAGCAGACACACTGTTACACACAATGAGCCTTTTGTGTTTGTGTGTCTATGTGTGTGAAGCGTTTTTTGTTTACTGTACAGCTTAAACACCTGCGAGAGGGAGAGAAATCTTCTCATGCATTCAATTTAGCAATGCGCAGCACTCTATTCAGGACCAAGGCCGCCCTTAGATGTGCACATGGCCACAAAATCAACATCTAAAGTCTTACATGGTGTTTTTATAAAAATGTGTGTTTATGTAAAACAGGCTTTGAATATTCTGGTAAATATCCAAAGACTCAGACTGAGCATTCAGTATCATGTTTGCCTCATATGATTTAACCTATCTAGAGCCACACGGGGTCTCCCAGGCCATGCTCAGGGGCTAAGGGCCCCTCTAAAAACGCTCATAGTTCTTGGTCAGTCATGCAAGAGAATCTGTGGGTCACACAGCAGGCTGGAAAAAAGCAGCTCGCAAGTTGCTCACAGTGACAGATGTCCTCTGGAAGATTTCTCCATCTTTTTCTAAGCACTCCCACTCTATCCACCTCCGTCACCCGTCCCTCCCACGAGGCAGTGAGAGGTGAACCCGGCATGCTTAACCTACTTCCCAAGACCTGGCTCTTTAAATGGGTGTGAGTGCATCAGTGTTTATGCGTTAGGATAACCTCTGAATACTTGTATACTTTGACATCATGAGCTCTTTTGCTGTAACGGTATGAAGTGTTGTGTATGTAATGGAAATGACTTGCAGCATAACCCCTGACTGATCTCAGGGTTATAAAAAGCATTAATTATTCATGTTTTGATTTGTGTGTGTGTGTGTGTGTGTGTGTGTGTGTGTGTGTGTGTGTGTGTGTGTGTGTGTGTGTGTGTGTGTGCCTCTCTTCATTTGAAGAAAAGCCTGCGATTTATAACTCTATAGTGAATCTCACAATTTCTTAGACAGAGCAATTCATCAGCTGATGGGAAAACATATTGGCAAGTCAATCAGCAATTAGAATAATGATTGGTTAAAGCACAAAATGTTTGTCAACATCTTTGAAGTTATTGGCTGACCACGCCAACCACAAGAGCTTACAACAAATAGGCAAAACATTATAGGAATCAATTCTGTCAACTCTTGTAAGATTAAAAAAGATCCTCAGAATATTGTAATACATATTAAACAGCAAAAGCACAAACAACCAGACAGAAAAATAAAAAATACCCTAAATCACTCTTAATTTCATCTTTTTTGATGATCAAACTCACAAGACTTTATTCACTTGGGATGTCGTCTTAAAGTAGCAACCATGAAAGAGCTCATCTGATGCGCACTGGAAAAATCAGTATTACCAAACCGTTACCGTGTGTATTTTGATAGTGAATTCTTTTGAACATCATTTTTTTTCCCCAATAATGTAAATTAATCATCCTTCTGATCATTTGCCAATGCTGTTTTGTATCTACTACCAGTTAAAGGTGGAGAGATTCAACTGTAAAAGGATTTTCGGTGAGCACATATTATAAAATAAAAAGATACAAAATATGGTAATTTAAGGGAACTGTAAACAGTTAAAGAAGGTGGTAAAGGTGTAAAAACATTTTTGAGCTTTTAAGATTTGGTGTATAAACCTAAAGTCGCTCCGTGTCTGCACAGACACATCATCCTGGTTGTCCTAAAGATTGTATCTTGTGGTAACTAACTCCACTGTGTCATTTACAGAGACAACGATCAATCAGTGAGATGAAGGCAGGGAGTCTTCACATAAAGAGAAATTAAACAGTGGGAGGCAGCAGCGAAGGGAGGAGGGAGTCTCTTAAATATAGAGAAATTAAACAGATGAAGGGGATGGTGTCTTTAAATACCGCTCAGCCACTGTACGGCCGCCCTCATCCTTTAATGTAATGAGAAGAGGCGGAATAAAAGGCTTGGCCCTAGGATAAAAAGGTGATGCCATTTTTTATTCTTCTTTTTTTCCCCTGAAAGCCTTATACTAATGTAGATTAGATGTTAAATCTGACGCACAGAAGGGTGAAGCTTTCGTTAGAGTTTGTTCACCTCATTTCACTTGGCTTGGCCTAAGTTAACAGGAGATTGCCTGATGTTCTGGTCATATAAAAGAATATAGAATAGAATAGAATTCAACTTTATTGTCATTGCACATGTCACAGGTACAAGGCAACGAAATGCAGTTTGCATCCATCCAGAAGTGCTTTAGCCATGATATAGATATATTACAAATATATATTAGCAATAATATAGATATGTGAGTATATTACATATATATCAAGGTCAAAAAAAGGGGGGTCTGAATTTGAAGAGTCTAAAAAAAGAGCTAATGTGTTGTTTCCTAAGACTTAACAAAAAACGAAACAAATAACACGACAAACACAGACACACACACACACTAACAGAGCTGCACATGCTTCACCATGTATCACAACGTCCATCCACCTCCCCTGCACTGATATCGAGGATAAATAACATTTGTTGGTCAAGCAGTTCATTAGTGAGTGGCAGAGAAGAAACAAATCTGAAATGTGTGTGAAAGTGTGTGTGTGTGTGTGTGTGTGTGTGTGTGTGTGTGTGTGTGTGTGTGCATTTTCTCTGTAATATTAATCCCTATAAAATCCAGAATTCTCAATCCAGAGGCTCAAGCTGACACTTTAAATAAAATCATTCTAATCCCACATGGTAAGAGAAATGAAAATGAGGAGATTAACATGGTGGGTGAGGGGGTGTTTGTGTGTGTGTGTGTGTAGAGGTGGTGGTGGGGCTGAGTTACCATCCTCTTCCTCTGTTCTCGCACTCACCTCTCTCACTCTCTCGCTTTTTCCCTACCTCTCATCCTTGAATCCCCGTTGCTGCCTCAAATGAGAGTGTCATCTCTCTCGTCATGCTCAGGGAGGGGCAGCTACACAGAGCTCGTGTGGCCCATTTGAAACACTCAGTTTCAGCCTTCAGTTTACCCGTTGTGTATGTGCGCACATCCTGTCTACTGGGGCAATGCAATAACTGGGCACTGGAAAGGCCACTGATCTGATGAGACGAGCGAATGAGCTCACTCACTTTATTCACTGACTTAACTTCATGAATCGATGGTGCTGAGTTTTAAAGTATTGGAGAAAACAAATGAATGATTAAACACGGTCAACACAACACAACTGGGCCGCAATATGAGCAGCTATGGACAAAATTTCTTGTGAGAAACGAGCGCGATTGCATAACTGTCAATGAGTGAAGCTTGCACCTCTAAGACGAAAAGGTAGAAGACAGTACGACTGAAGAAACTGAAGCAAATGCATCTAATGAGGAAGCCAAAAAAAGCGCTTATAACAAAACAAAAATGACAACAACAAAAAAAGAGAAATTCATTATGGCTCAATTTTTTTTAAAGTTTGGATTTTAGAGCAGAAATGAAAAAAGAATAACAGGTGTCAGCCCGAGGCAAGAAATGAAATGGGGGAAAAGAACTACACCCATATGATCCATATGATAGCGCCATGAAATTTGTGAAGAAACCCAGCAGTGATATAAACTAATGAAATTTACCACAACTTAAGATATTGTATATGGAATACTGGAATATGTTTAAATTAAAAGGTCAAGCCTTACACTTTTCCATTTATTATTTTGTTTTCTTTACATTTTTGCAATTTAACTATAATTCTGAGCAATTTGTAAGTTGTGTGTTTTGGAAAACTGTAAGTAACAACCAAAAAGCAATAATCAAAACAATAATAATCATTACTACTATTATTAGTAGTAGTATTCCTAAAGACTTGCTTGTTTAAAGGCCTTCATTTTTATTCATGCATGGTCAGGGGCACTTCAAAATTTGATTGTAAAGTGTGTGTGCTAGTGGGACTGAAGATTAAAAACACATTCATGTGAATAATCATTAAAAAAAACAATAATAGAAACAAAAATAATAAAATAAGAAGAAATTGACTAACAAGAGGAGCTTATAGAGCGTTTATAGGGCTCCTCTTAGCAAAAGAAAGTGTGTTTGACACAACAGCTTGCTAAAGCTGACCAAAAGGATATGCTAAAAAAGAAAGAAAATTAAAGGGAACATTAAACTTACAACCCTAGATCACAGGTGTCCAACTCCAGGCCTTGAGGGCTGGTGTCGTGCAGGTTTTAGACATCTCCCTGGGTCAACACACCTGAATCAAATGATTCGTTCATTACCAGGCCTCTGGAGAACTTCAAGACATGTTGAGGAGGTCATGTAGCTATTTAAACCAGCTGTATTGGATCAAGGAAACATGTAAAACCTGCAGGAACCTTGAGGCCTGGAGTTGGACACCCCTGCCCTAGATTCTTTCCTTGAACATCAGGTGGCCATCTTCACCATGTCTATATGCCTAAATGCATCAGTTTGCTGCCAGGTGATTGGCTGATTAGGTATTTAATTCACAAGCAGCTGAGCAGGTGTACCTGATGAAGTGGTCAGTAAGTGTAGGTGGAGTTTTTTTTTTTTTTTATCTTTCAGCTCACTGGTCACGGTTCACTCTATTTTTCAAAAGGCCATTTTTATTCCCATGAAGACAATTTAGTTTTTTCGCCAAAGGAGGCCCAAACACTGAACCAAAAAGACAAACAATTAATAATTAGTGGACACACTGATCAGGCACACCACTAACAGGTGAAGGAAATACAAAGATTGTCTGGTTATTTTGCAATGTTTTGTTGCTAAAACTTTGATTTTTGCATTATGAAGAACACAGAACCTCGAAAAATGCTCAGGGTCAACTTAGGGCAAATAACCCAAAGCGTCAACCTGACATCCAAATCTAATCGAGTATCTGCAGGACACACAGGAGGGAGGCTTCATCCTGAAAGATTAAAGATTCACAGCCAACATTTCACCAGACACCACACAACACCCCGAGAGCTTCTATGTTTGTGACTGATGGATTAGACCTGATTGGCACGAGGCAATGGACCTACGCAGTACCAGGAGTATTTAATGGCTGATTGTGCAGAGCATTTAGCAGTCAGATGTTTCCCTCAGGAAGCCGTCGACTATTAATATAAGCTCATTCTACATGAGTTTGCATGACGACAAATCTTGTGCTCGCATCTAAAGAAAAACTCTGTGTATCAACAGATTGTTGATAGCCAGCATCCCCCTATTTCCCTGTATTTTATAATAACTAGCAGAAATGATTTGGAGAAATTAAGAGTTCCTTTCCTTCATGTAACAAATGTGCAACATCTTTAATGGTCTACAGACTTAAAAATAACAAAGACTACATAGAAATTAAATCACAAGTATCCCCACTCTGAATAAATCAAATCTAGCATGCAGTTGTTTTGTTGTTGATTGACAAATAAGTTGGAAAGTGCACCCTGCAACCCAGAAAAACCTTTCTAAATGCCTTCAGTTTGGGTGGTGAACTCTTCACAGTCACTGTTTTTACAGCTTAATCCAGCTCTTGTCCTGCTTCCCTATTACTTTATCTCTCCATCTCTGCCTCTCTCTGTCAGCCTTCCTCCGCTCTCTCTCGCTCAATCGCATCACCTCCATCTCAGCTTTTCGTTTAGACATTTCCCTCTATGCCGTGTTTCTCTCCTCGCTTTTTTGTTAACCCTCTCCCACACACACTTTATCTCCATATGATTCATTTGCCCTCTCTATATATCTCTGAATGTCCTCCCAATCTCTCCCTCTATCCGCCCCCTCTATATCTATCTCTTAAGCACATCCTTTTTTCTCCTTCTCTCCTCCATCTCCACCGTCAGCCCTTCCTTTTAAAGGATAATCTTCAGCTAAGTGGACAGCACTTCGGTCTCTCTCGGTCCCTCTTAAGTGACCATCTGGTAATCTCAGGATTCTCGGTTGAACCCTAGCACAAGAGGGAGGGGGGCTGAACAGATCAGCTAGCCCGGAATGAAGGCCCTGAACTGGGTCAAGACAAGGCCAGTGCCTAAGTCCTGTGGGGCTGATGGGACCAAAGTGGGATGGAGAAAAGGCTGATGCCAGTCAAAGTTGGAGAGAGATCATGAGAGCAGATGGACATCATCTTTTCATCCTTCTATCCATCTATTTTGTTCTCTCCCTTCAAGCTGTGTGGCCTCAACTTTCAGATGAAAAGACAAAAAAAGAAAATTCTAAAAAAAGGAACTGGACTGTTTGTTTAGAGCGCAGATTAAACTGTATCACTTGGCAAAAACAAAGATTTGTCTGGACACACAAAAGAGCCCCGAAAGGAGTAGGGAAGTCAGTTAAAGGACACCACACTGGATGCATACACATAACACACACATGTGCAGAGGTTGTGCTGATTGTAGAAGAATCACATTGTCTCCTTACTTGAGAGAAAAGAAGCCCTTAGTCAGGTTACACCCCCATGAGCAGACACATACTTAGCTGTTTTTTCCCCTTTATCCTTTTCACAGGTCAGCGGGTGAATAAAGCCGCTGTCACTTTCCTCTGGGAAACGTCAGTGACAGGCGGATTGGCCACAATAAACTTCCGTACAGGAAGAGGAGATTCCTGCAAGGAAAAGGCCAGGAGGATCAGGAACGGCCTCAGGCATCACTTGTCCCCTGGCTTAGCTAAAGACACAGAAAACAGCAGTGTGTGCAGTGGCATGCACAAACTTTTGTAACATTCATTCTTTCGGACTGATCTCATCACACTGCATGCCACAAAGAAAACTAAAGCTAAAACCGGATAAAAGTGTAAGAGCGACTCCTAAGGCTGAAGTTTAGCAGACATATGAGTAAATTAATGGATTTACAAAGGGGAATCAATCAGATTGACCTGATAATGACAGGAGAGGACACCTTAGCTTAGCAAAATTTTTCAAATTCATGTGCAATAAAGTTTATGACAATCCCATAAACTTTGACAAGAATAAGGAAGGATAAAAGCAACAAAGGCTCAAGAAAAAGAAATGTTGTGTCCCAGTTACTCAGATCTGATTCTTATGAGACCTTGAGCTATAGCACATTTACAGCTGAATGTTTTATAATACCGATCTGTTCAGGTGTCTTTATCTGCTGTGTAAAACACAAGTGGCACCTTAAGACTGACACGGTCCATCTCAGAACAGTTATAGGTCAGAGGAGGGGAACTTATTCCTAGAGCTATTCATACCAACAGAACAAAAGAGATTGTGTCCTATTATGGGACTTTCCTCTGTCCGAACACTGGATCTGCACTAGCACAGGTGCCACTGCAACTCATTTATAGTCAGGTTAGGCCATGGTAAAGGCATGGAGCCACGGTGTGTTGTTTACACACACACACAGTGAACACATTGCAGGCAGCAGAGTAAAAGAAGCTGCTTATGGGTGTATAAAAAGAAAATTACTGTCTCTTCTAAGAACTACCCATTGCATCTGTGAGTGAGAGAGAGAGAGAGAGAGAGAGAGAGAGAGAGAGAGAGAGAGAGATTGAGAGGTTAAGAAACTTGCACAGTTGGACATTTGCCTTTTTCAGATTATATCTTACTGTTGTGATAAGTAAATATTTCTCTTTTGCTGAAGGTTACATTAATGAATATAGTGCATAGCTGCTCAAGCATGTGTGTGAGAGTGCAACTCTGTGTGTGTGTGTGTGTGTGTGTGTGTGTGTGTGTGTGTGTGTGTGTGTGTGTGTGTGTGTGTGTGTGTGTGTGTGTGTGTGTGCGAGCATAACAGTGAGATCTTTTATCTCTCTCACAATGATGCCACAAATAGGCACATGGCTCACTATTCTTGTCCTCTCAGGACTCCTCTGGTGTTCTGGTGGATGTATCCAAGCATACAAGGGGTTAGGGAGAGATTAGGATCTATGTGTGAATATGTGCACATCAATATGCAAATATACACCTGTTTCCAAAAGAAGTTGGGCTGCTGTGCAAACTATATATGAAACAGAATCCAATTAATTACAAATCATCCAAACCCCCATGTTAAATTATAAATAGTACAGACACAAAAGCTCAACATATCAAATGTTAAAAGTGAGAAATGTTTTTTATATTTTGTTGTTTTACAGATATACATCATGGGCATGAATGTCATGGTAGGTTTGGGCTTTTAATGTTTTCTTTGAACTTTCTTTTTTCAAGGTGAAATTCTTCATGCAGGCTCAAGCCTGCATGATCTGGAAAATACTGGAACACCAGCATCACTGTGCACAGTGATGTGAGTTTTACAATGTCCTGGACTAAGAGGGTGATGACCAAGAAAGAATCCTCTGCTCCACAATTGATACCTTCAAGTTTGACTGCAGCTGCCCACACGGACAAGTCAAATTCCTTCTGGTAAAGTTTTGTGGTCAGATGAGGCAAAGATTGAGTTCTTTGACCACAAAAATAAGAGTTTGTGTGTTTGGATGAGTAAAGGCTTTCGAGCTCAAGAACACTACAGAAGCTGTAAACTATGGTTGTGTTAGTATCATGATCTTGGGCTGTTTTGCTGCCAGTGGTACTGAAAGTTCTGCAATTCTTCAACTTCACCTCAAAATAGCAGCTGGACAGTTGAAACCTGGACACAGTTCCAAACATACATCAAAACTGGTTTTGTAATAGATAAACAACAGCAGGCTAACATCAAGCCTCTGAAATGGCCTTCCTAAAGCCCTGACCTCAACCCTATTAAAATGTGTGAACCAAGCCCAGAAACCAACCTCTGCCAATTCTGCCAGGAAGAGTGGTCCTGCCAAAATTACGCCAGAGTCTTGTTGATGGCCACCAAAAGCAACTGGTTGTATGGAAATTGCTATGAGATATTTTACCAAATATTAGTGTGTAAACTTCAAACTGTGGGTTTCTTACTTCTGTTTAACACGGTACAAGCATTTGCGAGCATTTCTTTCTTCCGTTCAGAGGTTTAGAAACTTTTTGTCATATATTTTTATTCATTATGTAACCATGCAAGATGCAGAATTTGGTTTGGCATTACCATGCTGACATAACCAAGAACCCCTCTGCCAGCAGTGTCTCCCTGCAGAAAATGTTTCTGGGTTTGAATCCACCAACCAGCTGGGATATTTGTGTGTGAAGCTTTTATGTTCCCCCTATGCATGCATGGGTTCTTTCCATGTACTCCAGCTTCCTCCACAGTTCAAAGACATGCATGAGTTATCATGTATTCTAAATTGATTATACCCTCTGACTGTGATACCTTCAGGCTACTGTAATCCTAAATTGGATAAGCATTAAAGGGATGGTTGGTTGGTTGGTTGGTTGGTTGGTTGGTTGGTTGGTTGGATGGATGGATGGATGGATGGATGGATGGATGGATGGATGGATGGATGGATGGATGGATTGGAAGTATTGTCTAGACAGTAACATATATTTCTCCAAATCCTGTATACATATGCATTATTTACCATTTACATGGCCTCTATACATGTTCTAGCTTCCCCAATTGTCATTTATATTAATTGTAAAGTAATTAATAAGGCTTCCACAGAGGGAGTCAGCATTTCAAACCTCCTCCCCAACATTCCCTCAAAAAGACCCCTTTGATACCCAGTCATGTTGTTGAGCTGTTACTGGGTTAAAAAGTAGTTGTGTGACGTTTGCCCATGTGTGAATTTAACACTATACAAGATTTCCAGTCGTTTCTTATCCATGTAGCAGCTTTTTCTGAAACACTGACAATCAAATTCAAAATGATAACATGTTCACTGAAAGCAACATTTTATTACATTGTCATGTGATGATTTAGTGCTTAAATCATTTGAAAGTTGTTGCACTTTAATTTATTTTCATTTTATTTCATTACACCACGCAACTTAAAAAAAATAAATACAGTGCTACATTTATTTAGTTTCCCCAAACATATTGTAACTGTGCTTCAACAAAGTATTAAAAAAACCCAAAAACATCTCAACCACCTTTCTCTCAGAAAATAGCATTTTAAATTAAAACACACTCTTGCATATCATTGGATTTATTGGCAACTGTGAGATATTTTAGAAATTGAATTTTAGAGGAAGTAATCAGCGCGGTGGTTTCATGCCAAGCAACACACAGCCGAGATTTTCTTTTCCAATGTGGGTTTTGTCTACTGTAAGACCTTCAACTGGAATGCCAAGAACCAACCACTGCGTGGATTGTTTGCTTAGCTTCTCCCGCTGCAGCCATAAAAATCAAGGGAACCATAGTCAGTAGATAACTCAACACTTCATAAGGTCTTTGTTCACTTTTATGTGTCTGTTTGCTATCTGCTCTATTATAAGCCTGTACACTTGGCTCTCCTGACCGGTCTGCAAAATCCTCTCCTTCTTTCCAGAAACATTATACTTCCTCCAGAGAGGGTCATGAAAGGAAGGTGCACCTTCTCAGCCAAATTCGGCACACCCTGAGGTAAATGGAACAGAGGGAGCTGATTGGCCGAGAACACCTGTGCCAAGTAGGCACACGACAGGATGAGGGTGTCAGCATCCCATCCCCCCCCCCCCCCCCCCGCCCCCGCCCACCCCCATAAATGCTTGCTTCCTGCTGTTTTGCTGTTCAGTGTTCGCCTTCTCTCTGCTCCCCCCCTCACTAATCCCACTCTTTTAGCAGGAAGTCATTGGAATGAAAAAAGGTCCTAAATTAAGATGAGGAGGGGGTTGTGTATTGTTCCAAGTAAACAGAGCCCTGCCCAAAAGTCCACAGCAACAGCTAAAATTCCTAAAGATAGACAAGTTAGACTGGAAAGGAGGGGGGAACAATGACGGGGATGGAGTGACGAGGAGGAGGGCAGATGAGGGCATCGGGGCGGGGGGGGTCTCCTCTAGGGTCATGCTCAGAGGGCGTCGGGCAGCACGAGAGGCAGGATGTTATGGTTTATTCAGCCCAGGAGTGGGGGCGATGTGGACAAGGTGCGCCTTGCCCTCAGCACCAGCCTCAATGTGATTTATAGCAGCGCTGGCAGACGCTTCTGTCCACAGGGAAGTCTTTGAAAACGCCGTGTGCGTGTGTACGCGTTTGCATTAACATGAGCCCGTGTATATGCACAGCAGATTCTCGAGTGTGCGTGCCCTCTGTGTGTGTGTGTGTGCATTAACTTAAATGAGCAGTTTGAGGCTGCTGGTTTTTAACCTGTGGTTGGGGCATGTTCATGCATGGCCCAACAGAGGATAGATGGTGCGTAATTACAAGCTACATGCATACATTAACACTCGATCCTATAGGTAATGTAAAACACAGTAACTAATAGAAAAACTATGGGAGACAGTAAAGTAATGTCATGGTGAAATTCACACTAGTGGAACAAGTAGTGACATCCTTTACTTAAGTAAAAGTCACAAAAATGACCCCTACATTGTGCATTATAACTCAATGGTATAACATCTCCTTGCATTTTAATGTGATCTAAGTATAGTAAATTTATGTACTGGGTAATATACATAAGAATGGACCGTCACAGTCCATAAACTAGGTAAATTTAATTTGATGTCAAATCTTAATTTGCAAAGTAACTACAGTGAGCAGACACACAGAGGAGCACAAGAATAACAATATTTCCCTATTTGAGTTGTGTTTATTTTGATAAGCTGGTAACGAGTAACCAGAAATCAGCACTCTCCTCAAAGGTGAGTGTTAGTCTGTGTATGTGTTTATGTGTGTCTCTGTTTCCATGTATGTGTTTACAGGCCAATTATAACTCTTACCCTCCCGCTGACCTCTGCTAAGGCAGACTGAGCTCCTCTGGTGTGAGAGGTCAGTGAGAGGTCACCAGCGAAAGGCCACTCTGCTGGGGAGGTCCTGCTGGGTAAAGCAGGCCAGACATCCACGCTGCAGGTCAGAGGTTACACAGATACATAAAGCAGGCAAGAGGGTGCCAACAGGTAGGAGGAGAAGTGTGAATGTCCACTACTGTAACAGGAGAGCAGACTGTTTCAAAGAGCTAAACTTATAACCGGAGACTAATATGTGGTGAGAGAGGCACTTTAAAGCTACTTAAGCCTGTCACTATAGACCATATAGACGCCTCTCTTTATAGTATTTGGGTAAGTGCGGATAGGCTGAAGCACAGGTAAGCTTAAATGATCACTAATTACTCTTAAATGTCTCAGTGAGGTGGAGAAGGCTTTGTGTGTGTGTGTGTGTGTGTGTGTGTGTGTGTGTGTGTGTGTGTGTGTGTGTGTGTGTGTGTGTGTGTGTGTGTGTGTGTTAACCAACCATATAGTCGTAGAAGCTATTAAAAACTCATTAACCTGCGTTTTATTTGAGGCCCCCTGCCCTTGTCCTTCATAGCACTAATGTATTTTCCGTGACTTTCCCCCCCCCCCCTCTTCAGATTTAATTTAGCTCCTCTTTGATTTCATGACTCGCCTCTGTTATTGTAGGATATCTTCTCCTTTCCTTGTAATTTTGTTTTATGACATGGAGTGAGTCGAGTACAATACGCCCCCCGGGGAGGACCACTTGCCTCCACGCCAACAAATATAATTACCGCTGATCAGAGGAGTGAAAACAGACCGCCGCTTATCTGCTACAGCTCTTGCCTTTCCTTTTTTTTTCAAACAGCATATTCAGACGGGGGCTCTGTGGCTGTGGAAGTATATATTTTTTTTAAAAATGGGGGGAAAAGAAAAGAACTGCAGGCAGAGGTGGTGCAGATGCAGAACTTGATGCCACACTACACCGAAAAACATAGAAGGTGATGCTGCTTTATTTGTGGACACGGGGCCACCATGTTTGGGGGAAAAAAACATATGATCAGAGTTCATTGGTAAAGAGTTGTATTTAAATTCGAAAAATGACGAGATTTTTAGTGTAATCATAACTTATATGGGGCGATGGCATCTTAAGCCACACCAAACGTTTACCTGGATGTGTCACTTTAATCCAGTCAAATCAGCTTGGACTAGCACAGACAGGTGACCAGTGGAAATAACTGAAGTCGCTGAAAATGCAGCTACGCATTCAAATCGTCCCATTATTGAACGGGGATCGGTGTGGATTTAACCTCGCCTTGAAAAGCACTCGCATAACTAGCTGTGACCGTGGCTTTGCAGTGGGATAAATCAGGCTAAGTCACCGCCAGAAGTAAACAGCTAAAGTCCTTTCATGTTTACCAAGTAAAGTCCTCTGCTCCATGTTGACAGGTGAGAGTTCATAGGAGCAAAGTTGGTCCCCTCCCGATGGAGCTGCGAGCCTGAGTGTGTAACCCCCCAAGAAATGGTGAGTGCGTGCGCGCGCGAGAGAGAGAGCTTGTGTGTGTGTCAGACAGAGGGAGAGATAAACAGAGAGAGTTGCTAAAGGGGCTCTTTGACTTTGAGCGCATAAGCCCTTATTTCATGGTGCCATTGTTTGTTTTAAGGACGTCAGGCTTAATACAGTTCCAGGCGATTTCCCAGCATGTCTGTTCGCCCAAGCACCTCCAAGGCGCTGTGTGTGTGCCCCTCTGTATGTGTGTGTGTGGGTGTGTGTGCTGATATGTGTGAGTGCGCCCTTCGTTCCTGTTGACTTTAGCCCAGCTCCCGTCATAGCCAATGATTTAAAAAAAAAAGAAAAAGATTCTTCCAAGAAATTATTTACTCAGACTTAACAGAAATCAGAGCGACACGTTAACGTAAAGCTATAGTCAGATTTTACGCGTCCAAAGCAGATGTACGATGTTCGGAATATGCGGCATCTGTGATTTTAATGAGTTCGACTGCAGCCATATTCCCGTCAGCCTCACTGAGCAGCATTCTTTTAATTGGCTATTATTTTCAGGCAGGCCTGACAAGATCCATGAGATGTTTGAGCGAACAGGTTCATATCTAACTGTTGGAAACTGGGTTAATCTGTAGAAAGGTGTGTTTTATCCCCCAGACCTTATCCCGAATGTCAGAATAAACATATATATATATACATGGAAATATTTTTACATGTGCAGTCTTCGTGTGCATGGCTGTGTGTGTGTGTGTGTGTGTGTGTGTGTGTGTGTGTGTGTGTGTGTGTCACTGTTTATCATTGCTCCGTGTTTGGTTTGCACATGCATCTCATATTTCCCTGTTAGCTTCTCTTTATGTTGTGTCATACATTTGCTTCTGCAGCTATGGCCAATACCCATTCATGCAAATAAAGCATATTTGAATTTAAGATAGTGTGTGTTTTGTGTGCGTGCGTGTGAACTGCCATAAAACAGGCGATAGAGGATGACCCCAACCCCCGCCACCTCTTGCACGCACGCGCACAAGCACACGCCTCCATAATCGCCACTACTTGTAGCCTAGAAAGAGAGATGTGGGTCACGGAGGGTGGTAGTGGTTGCGGAGTGGGGGGGGTAAACACACTGTGCCAGTTATCACAACCCGGTAGCCAAGGAGTAATATCATTAATAAACATGTGTAAATTGCTGTTATTTTACTACAGCGCTGGGGCCTTATGGAGCTTTCTTATATTTCAGATTCCATTTTACCTTGACCACAAAAACAAGTGCACATTTTCCTCCTGCATCCTCATCTCCGCCGTGAAAGCTGAATACATTAAGTCCTGGACATGAGGCCCAACAAGGACTTCAGACTCCTACTCACTTATTACACTCGAATCCCGAAATCCTCCTCTCCTCTCCTCTGTCCTGTCTCCTAAACCTTTTTATTCAGGGACCCGGAGACCTCTCCGGAACAAAACAGCTTTTAGCGCTACCATCTCGCCCTGCTTATGATTTCGCAAATCTCTCTCTCTCTCTCTCCCCCCCCCCCCCCCCCCCCCTCTCTCTCTCTCTCTCTGTGTCGCTCTCTCATTTCTCCAAAAACTGTCTCTCTGAAAAGAAATGAGCTGTTGTAGGAGCTCATCAAGTCATTATCTGATTAAGGTCATTTTATAACTGCTGCTCAAGAGATTTCTTCTTCTGCCAAATAATATTCATTCTTTCATTAATTCAGGAAACTTAAATTCATGAAATCTCCACCGGCTTAATAATAATAATAGATAATAATAATAATAATAATAATAATAATAATAACAGTGATAATAATAATAATAATGGCGACATTGATCAAAATTCATACTAAGGAAAAATCCACTGGCTCCTCTCCACTTCGACATACCATGCGCCGAGTGCGTGCACTTATTACCACTCAGCACGAGATAAAAATGTGGCTTTATAACACCTCTGGGAGAAATATTGTTTTTGTAGCCTCCCTCCTTCTGCATTTGGGCACAGCTCTAATAAATATGTCAGTAAATTCGGCCATCAGTGCGCAATGTCAGAGCGTATTATCAGTCTTGGGCATCGAGGTGTGTCGCACTCGATCCAAAAGAGGTGGTGGTGGTGGGGAGGAGAGAGGGAGTTTGAAACAAATCCACGGGTTGATCCACCTGGAATGGGCCGCGATAAGAGCAGCCAGTGTTAAACCACACGTTTCCTCTACACCTCATCCGAGTCTTCCTTTTCCAAACACGCTTTCTTTAATGTCCCGGCCTGTTTTTCCAGCCTGTGTGCGCACCGACGGCACCCAGGGGAGCCGAGGCCAAATCAGCCACAGGCCAGTTAGGGAGCAGGAGGGGGGCCGGGACACCTGCTTTGGAAAAGCCACTCCAGACACCAAACTTTGCTGACTTCGTTGCAATTCGTTCGTCCTAAAAAACACTTGCTTGCGACATGGAAAAGAGACTCGCCTTTTCCTTTTTGGCGCCTGACAGAGGGGCATATGGAAAATAAGATTTCTCGTTAAGTACTTTAGGATCCTGTTTGTTCAGTAGGATAAAAAAAAAAAAAGAAAAAAGAAAGAAGAAAGAAGGAAAAAGAAAAAGAAAAAAGAAAAAAGAAAAACGTGCAACAAAATGGATCCGAAGCGAGAAGCATGGAATAAAAATAGCTGATTTCATGAGCAATTGTGCAAGAACTTTTTAAACCGTTTTAAAAACATTTGTTAAATATAATTTGAGAAAGAAAAAAAAAGAAAAATCAAGTTTTTACGTTACTATAATAATAATAATTTTAATTATAATAATAATTTTCTTCTGAAAACTATTATTTGCCAACCTGGAACGTAAGATCAGCAGTATAGATGAATGTGCCATGTACCCTCAAAAACAATCGAATAAAATAATTCTCTCCATCCTAAACATTAAATCCAGCCCCAGTAAAATGTTCGTAATATTAAGAAAAAATTGTGAATATCACCTGTTGTAAATGTCGAAGGTTAAAACATTTGTTTAGCCGCGCGCAAAAGCGGCTGTGTTATGATGAAGCATCCAGTTTGTAAGAAAGCAGGAGGACTGAGAGCGAGCAGCCGTCATCATTTCATAAATCAGAAGCCTCGTGGAAAGGATCAGGTGTCACTGTGCGCAAGGTTGTGTTACAGGTGGGTGGAAAAACTAATAATATGTTGAAAATCATTTGGTTTGCAAACATACAGGTAAATTCTTTTTCTTTATTCTTCTTCGTTTTACCACCAGGTTAGAATTCATCTTTAGGGGGGATATTTTAGTGACAGCAAGCTGACAGAAGCTTCGTGACGATATTCGGCTCTTAATTGAGCTTTTTACAAAAGTGATGTTTAGTTTTCTTCAGACAGTGGCTTCTCTGGATAATCTGAATTCAAAAGCAGAGCTGTAAGCGTGATGTGCTGCTTTGCTTTACTCGTCCATTAATCAGACTTGGGTGCAACCAATGAGAAACCCGCGTGCGTAAAATATCTCTACATGCCATTTTTATCCCCCAATACTCAAGTGACCCCCAACTTGTTTGTCCCCCACGAGAATGCACGGTCTAAACGTGTGGCAGTGTTTTTGCCGGAAAGATAAAAATAAAACAAAAAAGTATATGCGGTATATACCCATGACTGATCTAAAAAAAATACGCCGTGCATAGTTTCCTCTGACATACAAGGATCAAATTACACAGTTAATATTATTATATTCCAATCATTAAAGATGGCTGGGTTTGAAAGAATGCCTAATCGAGTATGATCGAAACTTGAAATAACAGAAGGGTTAAAAAAAAATGGATTCCAAAAGAGACCTTTAATTTGAAATTTATTGCAAACAAATAAAACGAAGGCTGAAAGATGTCTGGAGACATTTGCGTAAAAACGGTACAACGTTTACTGTTAACAATAACTTTAATATGATTTTTAATCCGTTTCGAAATGAATCAATTTATTTGATTCATATTCCCAACAATTATTATTTCAAAAACATTCAAAATTCTTGGCTGAAGCTACTGACACTTTATTCCACATTTCCTGGGACTACGCAGCACTTAAACCGTTTATTACAGAAACTTTCTTTTTTTTTTTTTTTAAAGAATAACCATGAAAATAAATAACATAGCCATGTGTATGTGTGTGTCTGTGTGTTGTGATTTTCCCCGCTGCTTAAGAAGTGTCATGTCAAAGTGTGTAACGATTCTTACTCGCGTCGTCGGTGATTTGTGAAGAAACATTAGTAAGACTGCTATTTCCTTTTTTTCTCTCTCTCCTCCTCTCTCTCTCTCTTTGGTAGCATGCTCAAGTCCCATTCTCTGGTCAAGTTCAGCGAGTTGTTCTCCGGACCCGACGGACGCTTCTTATTGGTAGGTTGCGACCGTTACATCACGCCGCTCATGACGCGCACGTCTTCCTGTTTCCTTCAGCCGTGTCTTAAAGTGGATCTTAGTGGCGGAGGAGCGCTCCAGCATCCAGTCCTCTGCATCCAGTGCGCCTCGGAGACACACATACACGCGGTCTCGCGCTCTCTCTCCCTCTCTCTCTCTAGCATACTCTCTATGTCTCTCACTCTTTCACACAGCACAGGATAGAGGGAGAGACCGACGCGCAAGAGCTCTTTTCATCTTCTATATTTTTCTCCTATTTTGTTCTTTTCGCTCGCGTCGCCGACTTTATTCCAGCTCTTCATTCTCTGAGACACTGTTATATTCCAGCATACAACAATCCTCGGTGCCCTGCGCGTATTCTCATTTTTCCCCCCCGCAGGAGTTCAGGTTGTCCCCCTCTTCATCAAAAGGGTAAGTAACCTTGTCCTCGGATACCTCCCTCTCTTGTTCTCGTTCTGCCTCGCCTGCGCACGGTGGGCGGAAAAAATAAACAAATCAAACATCGTTAACGGGGAAATTTATTATGGTAATCAACTGCTAATCATTTCGATACGACATTATTTGCTCTGTTTCGTACCCTCATCTTGATCTGTGGTGAGAGTTGCGCGAGCAGCCCGTGTTTGTCTCGAGGATGATTTGCGAGCGGTAGCCCAGCCTTCCTCATCAAAGCACAGAGATCAAGTTGATTTCCCAACTTTAAAAAAGTAAGTTTGGGAAGCGAGTTTTTGTGCGAAAGGAATCGTGATTTCTAACAAGGGCTGTTTTTGGTTGGTTTTTTGGTTTTGTTTTGGGTTTTGTTTTTTGTTTTTTTAGGCTTCATGTGTTTGGCTCTCCTCCGCGCTTATTGTAAACTGTGAATTTGCTATGACCTCATATTGTCTTTGTCCCATTGGCTAAGTCTTATTTCGACTCATTACGGGGTTTTTTTTTAATTGATAAGTCAAACAAAGAGTCTTGCACAGTAAACTACCGAGGTACTCAGCCCTCCCGGTTGGTAAATGGGGTTTCTATCTTGTGCGGTAGCTCTCAAGGACAGATGTGATAAAGCGCAGTGTTTCGATTGTGTGCGCAACTCTTTTGATATCCAAGTCTGTTCGCTGGCAACTAAACAGATATCCAAACCAACAGATTTCAGTCTCACTTGAAGAAATGTTGCCGGACTTTTAGTTCAAACCTTAAAGAATTATTTTTAATTGAGTTTAAAACTTGAACTTTGCTCCTTTAAAAAAAACTTTTTGCATTTTCCTTTTTTTCCGTGAGAGGTTTAAATGGTCCTTTTATGCGTGTATTGTTTATGAGTTTTTAATTAAGGTGTATCCTTTAAGTTTGAGTGAATTTCTGTATGCGAGTATGACAGATGCTTAAAATTGTTGCAAGTTTTTTTTTCTTTAAGAGAGAGAACGGGAGAGTGTGAGAGTGCGCATGGGCAATAGGGGACAGGTGCGTGTTCGGCAAAGACAGGTGCTGGTGACTATTTCAAGCAAGTTTCCCGAGACAGTGAAGTGCTTTTTTTCGTCTTTCATTCTTTCTTTTTTTTTTTTTACTCGTGTGGATGTATCAGGTCTTGTCTGTATGCCTGGATATGGCTATCACGACCTGAGCCAAAGGCATTTATCAAATGTTTTATTTTAGAATACTGGTGTCACAGTTTAACCCAGTGTGCATCCAGTAAGTCTGTACTTTCACAGTTTTATCTGCTACAAAATGTAATTTTTCCTCCCTGAATTACATCAAATACCATGTGCAACATGTGCACCACACTGCACAGTTTGCAACAAAGCCAACAGCGATGTTGTGTGTGTGTGTGTGTGTGTGTGTGTGTGTGTGTGTGTGTGTGTGTGTGTGTGTGTGTGTGTGTGTGTGTGTGTGTGCATGCAGTGTGAAAGTGTGGGCCTTAGTGGCAAGACAGAAGTCTTTTAAAAAGTCTTTTCACATGCACTGACAATGTAAAGATGATACATTTCTTTTAGTTGTAGCTGAGGAAAAAGTATTCCTGAATCAAAAGAGAGAAATTTCTCCTGCTGTTTGCTTTCACTTGCACTTCAAAGAGAGCCTTCGAAATGAATGCCTTTGAATGTTAAATTATAAACATAGATCTGAATCCGCCATGTGACATGACTGCAGCTGCATTTCCATGTGAGCCAAATCAATATTTTTTATGTTTGCACACTATAAAAAATTAAGTTACCTTAAATTCATTAGATTTTATCATTTTCTGACTGAGCCATTGCGAGTCCTGACAAAAACTGTCTTGTTTAAAAATAAAAATAAAAATGTCCACCTACACTTTTATCCTAAGAAAACACTGAAACAATTCACAAATTACTCACCTCAAAATATGTAATTTTTTTTACAGAAATATTAAATTGTTTCTGACAATAACATTTGAGATAGGCTGCATCTGATATGGCTCTGACTGAGGCACTGCCACCGCTGCTTACATAGCATTATTGATGCAGCCCTGTACTGACAAAACGTTTTGCTTTCAGAAGGGCATTAGGGTTTTTTGTAAGAGCGCTTTAAGTTGCTCCTTGCCAGAGTTGACCCGCGTGACCTATTCATTTGAGCAGAATTAACTGCCCTTGCCAGATGAAAAGACAAACAAAAAACACAGAAGTGAGCTCATGCTGGCACCATAATCAATAGGCCTATTTTGTGTTTCTTTTTTGTGTCACTTTTCCCATTGAGTACGATATGATGGCCATATTGATTAATGTGAATGCAGGACTTTTACAATTGCGCAAAGACTAAACGTGGTTTTAAATATTTTGAAATTTCTTGTTGAATTGACCGACAGCGTTTTAGGCTTCAGTAAAGTGTGTGCAGTGATATGTAGAATGTGTACGGCATCCTCCTGCATGTTTTTTTGTTTTTTGATGATCTTAACCCTGTTTCTTTTTATTTGATTTTGTGAGCTCCTACGTTTGGCTCTCACTGCACAATCATGGAAATGAGGACAAGTACTTAAGTAATTATCATAATTTTATGCAGCTTTGTGTTCCGTGGGAATTGGTTCAGTGTCGCGCAGCATGTAACATGGGACAGGATAAAATGTAGGACTTTGCCCTGGAATGTCGAGCCAAGGCCTAATTCTGACCCCGTCTCCCTTTAGCCCTGTGTCCTTACTACCTAAATGTAATCATGAATGTTTAACGTTCATCACTTGCAGAAACTAAGACGAGGTACTCCCTGCTGCTTTGAGAAAAATATCTTTAGGTTAGACCCATCGAATCGGCTACTCCAATTCTCTAGAGGTTAACGGATTCTGACTTTTTCAGTATATGAAAAAATGTTTAAGCTTTTTTCTTTCTTTCTTTTTTTTTTTTTTTTGGTACAGCTTTGGTTCTTGCTTAAGGACAGGCCGAAGTGAGGGAGTTAGATTCTGAAAATATTTTTCACTTTGGTGAGTCATGCAGCTGTGATTTTTTTCCCCCTCCAGGTACTCAGAGGCTTTGATCCTAGAGGACTGGGTGTGTGGGATATGGCCCAATAGCAGCAGCCCGTGATGCCGGACCATGACAGCGACTCCCTCCTGAACAGACAGACCAAGCGAAGACGTGTGGACATTGGTGTTAAGCGGACCGTGGGCAGCACATCCTCCTCCACAGCAGCAGTCACCACAGCCACCACTGATAACATTGCCCGCGCCAAAGCAGCCATTTTTAGTGCCATGAACTCTTTGAGCTCTCATTCTCACCACGGATCAGACACCGACTCCATGGAGTGCTCCGTTGTGCAGCCACATGGTGGGCCTGGCGTTGTGTCAGCTAGTGACAGTGAGTCCAAGTCCAATGTACTCCGAAAGCTACTGAAGAGGGCCAACTCATACGAGGACACCATGATGCCCTTCCCTGGCACCACCATTATCTCTCAGCTTCTCAAGAATAACATCGCCAAAAATGGAGGAGGGCCCGAGAGGGGAGAAAGAGGGGACCGGGGTGATAGAGGGGACTCTGGCTTCCCTGGATCAGGGCTCTCTAATGCAAGTTCTGATGCTCCCCAAGAGGATGCCTGCAGTAACTCCTCCCAGGACAGCACCCCACAAG
This sequence comes from Aulonocara sp. 'chitande type north' Nkhata Bay, assembly GCF_057382095.1. Classification (NCBI taxonomy): domain Eukaryota; kingdom Metazoa; phylum Chordata; class Actinopteri; order Cichliformes; family Cichlidae; genus Aulonocara; species Aulonocara sp. 'chitande type north' Nkhata Bay. Next base: position 10,620,377 of record NC_141358.1, read on the forward strand.
AGTGTTTGTCACCATTTGGCCGTCCTCCTGGCCTGGCCACCTTTGACATAGAACGTCTCAATGATGAACACCTGCGTGCCAAGAGAGCTCGCGTAGAGAACATTATCCGTGGCATGAGCCATTCCCCCAGCGTGGTAGTACCTGCTGCTACCCGTCATGAGCGTGACCATGATATGGATGGAGAACGGGACATGGAGCTGGACTGCCCACCTCCTCAGTCTCAACAGCAGGCCCCCAGCAGCCCACGGGGAGGCGAGGTGTGCAGCAGTAGCCGAGAGAACAAGCGTAAACAGCGTTTGCCACAGCAGCAACAGCAGAGCTTCACCCAGCTGGTATGCCAGAGAAAGGAACAGAAGCAGGAAGAGCGACGGCAGCTCAAACTGCAGCTGGAGGACATGCAGAAGCAACTACGGCAGCTGCAGGAGAAGTTCTTTCAGATATACGACTCAACTGATGACTCAGAACACAACGACCTCCACAATGACATAGGAAACATGTCAGAGGACAGCCCAGCCAGGTCTGATAACGGAGGTGACGATCGGGGTGGAGATGACTTGCGCTCAGACAATGAGATGTCTGACCTGGATCCGGGCCATTTCATAGACAGGGCGAGGGCATTGCTTCAGGAGCAAGCCCTGCTGGCTGACGGAGAGAAGCCAAGAAGAGAAGGGCTTAGCAGGAACAAAGGACACGGAGGTCCGGGTTCCTCGATGCATGCTGAAGGCAAACAGCTGGCAGAAACGCTGAAGCAGGAACTCAATTCTGCCATGACCCAGGTGGTGGACACAGTGGTTAAGGTGTTTGCAAAGCCTCCACGCCCTACACCTCAGCAAGCCTTTCCTACACTTTCCATACCTCCTGAAAGATTTCCTACTGCTGTCAATGGAGACAACCCCAACTTTCACACCGCCAACCAGAGGCTGCAGTGCTTTGGCGATGTCATCATTCCCAATCCGCTCGACTCCTTTACCAGCATGCCCGGGATCCCCGGCGCAACCAATGACCAAACTGAGGCACTGCCCTTAGTAGTGAGGAAAACACCCAGTGAGCACCACCACCAGGCCTCAGCTGTGGGTGCCCACGGTGGAAACCACCACCCCGCCCTTCACCCCTCCTCACTCTCTGCCTCCATGGGCTTCAGCCCCCCATCATTTAGACACCCCTTTCCACTGCCTCTCATGGGCTACCCTTTCCAGAGTCCTCTTGGCGCACCCCCAGGTAGTTATACAGGCAAGGACCGTAATTCACCAGACTCCATGGACCTGTCCAGGGAAAGCACCAGCTTGAGGACCAAGATGTCGTCAGGTCATCACCTGGGGCACCACCATCGCTCTTGTTCTCCAGCACACCCCGGCAGCACAGCCGAGGGGCTCTCCCTGTCCCTCATCAAGTCTGAGTGCAGTGATCTCCAGGACATGGCTGACATCTCACCCTACTCAGGCAGCAATGTATCCTTTAACAAATCAGGGTGGTGTGCGTGTGAGTGTGCGCGTGTTATCGGTCTCAGCTGCGTTTGACGCTTGAAAGGCCAAATAAATAAATGTTTTAACATTGTGTGGTCCCAACTTACAGAGGCATCAGACTATCTCATGCCTCTGTAAGCCAGGGGGGGGAAAAAAATCAGATTTCTGGTGGTAATTCCCCATAGATACAGGTTCGAAACACTGCATCTGAGCCACAAAGAGTTAAAAATCAAATCTTTTTGAGTATGTTTGAAACTAGCCTAAGAAACTGAGAAATTGTTGATGAATCACTTTTCCTCCCACTGCTGTTCTCCTCTCCATTGTACTGCATTGTTGTATTTATTTTTACACTCATACCTCTTCCTTCTCACAGCACCCTACAGCTTTTTCTTCCATCTTCAAACCTAAGTGCTTTAAAAGCCTTCTTGTCACATATCGCTTACTCGCAAAAGATTAGGCCCCCCACGACATTAACCACCCCAATTCTCTTTATAAAAATGGCCTGGAAGAGCAAGGAGGGGAATAGCTTCCTGGAACTTGGCACACAATAGTCTTATATAGCCTGCCTTATAGTTTAACCCCTGTGTGCCCCAATCATGCCCTGTGGATAAAGAGGCTATCCCCTATGGGAGGCTCAAATTGAATCCCCTGGGGACACGGGACTAATAGCTTAAACATTCAGTGCCTTCTCCGTTTCCTGTGTACCTCCTTAGTCCCTAAGTATTCAACACCCCTTAACCCTCATAAAAGTTTGATTGGCGTCACACTACCTTTTTTTGTCTTCGTATCATTAACATTCATTATGTGCTTAACTAATTAATCCTACCGCTTTGTACCTGTTGTCGATATTATTAGCGAGTGAATATGTACACTTAACACTTTGGTTCCCTCGTTTGTGCACACCTGAGTGCAGAGCCTTTTGTGTGTCTGTGTGCATGGATGCGTGTGTGCGTGTCTTTTTGTGTGTGCGTGTCACAAAAGGTTTGCCCGAGGATTCGGGAAAGATGTATATTTATGATTGCTTGTGTTTTCTCTTGTGTTCCTCTTATCATCCATCGCTGTTGTAAAAAGCCCACAATCATTGTCGTTTCTTCTCTCTTTTTTTCATTTCATAAAGATCTGTCAACAGCCCGGGGGGCCCTTCGGCTGTTGCTTGGCAGCCAAATACTTCTTTTTTTGTTTTCCCTCCCTGCAACCCCCCACACCCCCCTCCTCCCTCCTTTCTGTCTTTTCTTTGAAGCGGACGTTAACAGGTGTTTGCAGCGAGCTGTTTATCTTTCATTACCTCGCCTTGTCTTGTCTTCTGACCCAAGGGTGAACGCTTTCCAGAGATCCATAATCCTTTGCTTCTACGGGCTCCCGATGGAGGGATGAAAAGAGAGAGACATACAGAGACTGAGAGAAAGTAGAGAACAATCAAACCACGTATGCCAGATGCTGTGGCTTTCATTGTAGCATTTATAAATTCAGGGCATTAACAGACGTACTCTTAAATGGAAAAGAATCGAAAGAACATGTCCACATGTGTTTGACATGTGCTTGTTTTTATTTTTTTCATATTTTATTTCTCAATCCACAGGTTTCGAAGCAAAGTTGGCCATTTACGAGATATAGTTTTGCGCATTCTTTATTTTAATTAGCGTGACATGTATGAATTTGTTTGTTTGAATTTGCATCTGTTTTTATAGCAGCTTCCATTAGTGTGTTTTTTTTTCCCTAAGCCTCAGAAGTCAGGGACAGCTTGTCAGACATTTTGCGAGGTGTGTTCAAGTTCACCAGGTCTCGGCAGTATTGTGGAGCAGATGGCTGCTATCAATTTCCTCATTTGTTCACAGTCCGACTCCAAATTTTCTTGTCCTTACACCTGGAATTAGGAAGTAGAGCAGCTATTTTCCTCTCATGACTTTGGGCTTTGGGGAAGTGTTGTGAGAATGATGATGTCTTGTCAGATGTGGCAGGCGAACAGTGGGCCAGCTGGTGTGAGTGCACCATCATGACAAAATAATAGCCTTGCACACCACCCCTAAGTCCAATCACAATTACATTTGCAAGCTGTGAGTGAATTGGAAATAGAAATGTCTCATTAGGAAATATGAAGCTTCTTAATTGGTGGCTCAGTGGAGGTGGTATGGTGATATAACCGGAGAGGTGAGACCTTAACATCTTTGTCTTAGAACAAATTTTAATTTCGGCGATAAGGACGTAGAGAGAGGGGGTGGGGGGGGGGGGGGGGGGGGGGGATGAAGCGACCCGTATACTAATTGAAAAAGCAAAAACAAATTAATCTAAGTGTAAAAGCGTGGCTTCAAACAAATCCCACCTTGCCTTATTGCAACAGAGATCTCTTTTCCTTCTGCCTCTCCCTCTCGCTCGCTCTGTCTGAAGATCCCATTGTATCCCCTCCACTCGGAGCAGATGGTGTGGTGTGGAAAGTGAAGTGCTGCTCTTTTGGCCAGGCCTGTCAGAGTAACACCAGCCTGCCAGGGTTTCCCCCACAAGACCCTCGCTGCGTATACAACTGACTCTCCCCTCTCTCTCTCTCTCTTACTGAATCACACAAAGTAGACAGGGTCTTTAAGGAGCCAACCCAGCGTGGTTCAGCATTTGCTGGCTTTGCCGTGTAACCCCGAGGCCAAGGGCAATCCAATCGAGCAGCTGATGCCTTCTTCCCGCTCTATAGTTACAGCTACATCTGGACACTTGACTGATTTTAACGGCCGCAGTCACCCCGGTTCATCATAAATTATGTCGAGCAATGTATCCTGTCCGCTCAAGTGTAAACAGTCTTCGGGAAAACTTAGAGCTGTATCTCCTGTGTGATATAAATCCCTGCCTCGCTGATGAAAACCCTTGTTGAAACAGCCCGGGGTTTTAACACGTTCCCCCGCCCCCCATCCCCTGTTCCCTTTTCAATGTCTTATCCTCCAGATTGATATTATCAGTTGCATTATACGGCCGTTAATTCACCATGGAAATGGCTTGGGCCGTTCGGTGGCGCAGATGTGTTTCATTCTCCCCATCACTGGCTGAGTCCAAAGCCTCAGAGCCCCTCTTCTCCTTCTCCTCCTCCTTCTTTTGCTCCTCCAAGGGTTTGGCAGCATCAGAGGAGCTGGGGGGCAGGGGTGGAGCAAGGGGGTGGAGGAGGGGGATGTAATTGAAGGCTGGAACCATGCTATCCCTCAAGGTGCCCCCACCAACCCATCTCCATCCGCTCGCTGCTGCTCAATCCAGGCGATCCATTAGGAAGACGAGGGAATCTGACGTGTATTTGAATATAGTCTCTGTGAGCACGAGCTGGGTTTTTGTGCCGGTGTTCAGGACTATCTCCTAGACCTTGTTTTGTCACTGATATGAAGCCAACATCAGACAGTCATATTCAGGCTTGGCATGTGCTGTCGCCAAGCCATTAGGCCTTCTTGCCCGTCACTGGCGTTAACTGCTGTCTTTGTCTGTGATATGCAAATGTCTCCTTTTTTCTTCTTCCTTTTTTTAGGGGGGGGCGGAGGTTAGCACAGGGTGTAGGCAAAGGCGTTTGCTCGCTTTGACTGTGAAATGAGCCTCCTTATGTAAAAGCAAGAGCTGTAGTGCTGGCCAGCTTTTTATTTACCGTGACGCTCTCACACCTGATACGCACGATGCTAATTGCAAGCAAATGGTTCTGCTTTGGTGCACTGTCTTCAGCCTCCTCAACCCCCCTCTGCAGTAACCCCGCACTCATGCCTAAAAGGAAATTTGGTTACCCACCATCCAAATGATTATTTCTTGCCAAAATTACTGCCATTTATTACCAAGTTCTAGTTTGTGGCAATGTCTGTGTTTGCTTGATGTAGAAGTTTATTTTTGATGTTCTCCCCCCTCAAACTACTGTCGTTTTCCTTAATACCAGCTGTTTTCAGATCCAAGAAGGTCTCTCCCCAAATCATCTGAAGAAGGCCAAGCTCATGTTTTTCTATACCCGCTACCCAAGCTCTAACATGCTCAAGATGTATTTCTCTGATGTCAAGGTGAGTCCAAAACATGCTCATGATCTACAGACTTTCTTTGACCTTACAAACCTTTCCATTTTTGCCAGACACCCTTCAATAATTTGCTTTTAATGTTGCTTTGACGATCTCTCTGTTTGCTGTCTCGTGTGTAACAAATGAAAGACAGGCAGACACCTTCTCCGACTTTGTCTTTTGCTCCAGTTTCTTCTCTACTTCCAACACACCTGCTTTAAAAGGGGAAGTTTGATTTGTTAATTGTGATATGCCAGCTTCGGTTGCCACGAACAATGTACACTTGTCTTCCCTTAAAACGATGTTGTTTCCTTTACTAAGGCATTGGCTTTATGCAAAAGACGAAAGAAGAGGAAGTGGAATGGGTTTACGTGAGGGAGCTGTAGAGCCTATAAGTATTCTAAAGATAAAGACCGGGATGAGTAATGGAAGGGTGGAGAGGGCAGAGAGGAGGATGGAGCCTAGAGACAGAGGAGTGGTTATCTGAGCAGGTGTAAGGAGGACGGTTTAATGGAGGGAGAGGCGAAGCAAACAAGTTCAGTCGGGGAAGACGGAAGGGATAAGTGCAAGCGCCACTTGGGAGTTTAACGAAAAATTTGGAAAAGGAAGAACAATACTGCACAAGAAAAAAAGGACCAGTAACACAATGGCCGTTGTAGATAACATGGTCGTTTTGTGTTATCGGGTTTTTTTTTTTTATGTATGTATGCTTCTTTTTGGACTACACAGAGGAGTAAACACTGTGACAGACCCAGGTTTTCTCATTCAAATCAGAAGATAACGGTTCCCTTTTTTTCTCCCCTCTGCTCTTGTGTGCTGTCACCACCAACCGTGACTCGCGGTTCACTTGACTTTCACTCGTGATTTCTTTGGATGTTTGGAAATTCTCACATCATTTAAAAAAAACCAAAAAAAAAAACCATTACAGCTTCAGACTGATTTCAATTTTCCTGTTCTATTTTTTTTTTTTTTTTAAACAGCGCAAACACTTAATATTGAAGGCTTTTAACCATTTTGCTCCAGTGACTAATCATTCCCATGGAGGTGGCCTCTCCTCATGAATGGCCTCATCAGATACTTAAACAAGGTCAAGATAATTAAGGGGATTATGAGTCACACACTGGTCTGTTTTTGTTTCCAGAGGAGGACAATAGACTCGAGCTGTAAATTAGAAGACATGTATGGGAATGAGACCATCTAATTAGATTCACCCCGCGCAGCCTCTTAGCGAGTGGTTGTCTTCAGACAAAAAGTCGTGAAGGCTAATCGGGTCCTGACTAATCAAGTCTGGACTGTCAAGAACCCTATGAACGTGGGAAGTGGGTTGCCCTAACAAGTGGAGGACGCCATGACTGTTGTTCCCCTTCATTAAGCTTCTTTTATGACTTTCTTTCTTTACTTTGAGGTGTTTTTTTAAATGTTTTGTCACGATTCCATTGTTGATATGACAGAATATCCTCTCACTAGCTCGAAGACATCTCTGTTATTGTTACGGATATTGTTATAATGATTGGCGAATAATGAAATATTAGATAAACGTATTCAGTCAATTAATAAAGTCAGCTAAAGTTATTGTACTTTGGCTTTACAGTATATGAATTATAGGTAGCTTTGATTTTGCTGCTTTTTCTACATTTCGCTTTCATTTTCAAGCAGCCACAACCTCCCTCACCTGCACTTTTTATTTTTCTGGTCCATCTCTCTGTGGCTTTTAGCAACAAGCCTCAGCATTTGGGCCAGTCATGTGCTGTGGCGGCAGCAGAGGCCAGGACGGTTTTTCTCTTTTCTATATGTCATTCCTTCTCCTTTCTTTTTTTCGCTGATGGTGTGGCATGGTATGTGCGCCTCGGCGGGGCCGGGGAGAAAGAAAAGCCAGCGGCTGGATTTTGAGTCACCGCAGTAACAAAAGCCCGCTTTCCAGGGCCGCTTTTTGTGTGCAGTCAGCCAATAGGCAGCCAGAGATTATCTCCCACAATTCACTCCTGCGAAAACAGGAAACGTTGGAAAGCCCTGATGACTGTGAAGGGGCTTACGAGAGAGAGAGCGGGAGAACGAGAAAGAGAGCGAGGGAGGCCCGCACAGGCTTCTCTGTCTTTCTGCTCTCCTCTCCGGTTGTTCTGGATGGTAGCTTAGCGCTCTGAGGTCATCTGTGTGCTTTCTGCTCCATTGTTGACCACCATATCAGAGAAAATGTTGGCGAGAGAGACAGTTTGGCCTTTCATCTGCATGCCTTTCAGCATCTGAATAACATCTGAATAAACCCCACACCACAAAAAACAAAATCTACTTTAAAACAGTCTACATAAATATGAATGATGTGCGTGTGAAGTTTGTGAGTGACAGTCAAAGCACTGGAATACTTTTGGCAGGCTACTAATATGGTTCAGATTAAAGATACTGCAGTGTTTTCCTTTTGTGGTCTTAAGTATGCGTTTGTGCATGAGCACAACATGCGTGTGAGCGTGTGTGCGGCGCTTTCTATCTTGTGCTCTTAACACTAAGCGCTGACCTTTCACAGGCTCTCGAGTGTGAGTGTGAGAAACACGCTTTCACTGTCTCTCTCTCATCTGCCTCTCAGCCAAGTGAGTGCACGTACACACACACACCTTTATATATGCTTATATGCTGTGTGTGTGTGACTCGCACATGCACACACAGACGTTTTCCTCACTGCATCTCATGTCTGTGCTGGCTGACCCCTGCCAGCTCTGATTAAGGAGCTGCAGTGATGTGCTCCTTTGAACCGATTCCCTCCTTTTACACTGAACACACTCGTCCTTAGCTGCTATCAGGGGGTGTCGGTCCCCCCACCAGCAACTTAATGAACCAAGACTGCTGGAAGCTGTAGGGGGACTTGCCAAAATTAAATCCCTGAGTGTATTGAGTGCAGTTAATGCGGCTATAATATAATTTAGTGTATTTACCTGCACTCTAGTAAATATTGTATCTTTTTTTTTGTATGCCCTGTGCTACTGCAGTCGAGCCCTAATACATCTTCTCCCAAGCTGTCGGTATAATAAAGTAATCTTTGTCCGAAGTGACAAATGTGTCCGTCACTCAGCTGTAGTGACACCTAAGGTCTCCTGCATGAGCGATGGCAACTCTTTCACTGATTTCAATCTCAGTATGTAGTCCTCAATTGTGCATGTGCTCAGATGCGCGCACGCACACGCACGGTCTCGTGGATTCGCCAAACAAACACCAATTCACTAATTTGCCCCCAATAGAATGCGAGAAATGCTTTACGCTACACTGACAACTTAAGTGAAACAACGCGTTTGTGCACCGTCACACTTCGCCAGCCTGCTGCATTATGTGTGTTTAAGAATAGCCCCGTGCAGCCCAGGTATTTGTAAGTGTCAGTAGTTTGTTTGTTTGACACTCTGATGTCACGACCCCAGCTTGCTGACTGCTCACGTTCCTACCCTCTACCCCCCGCACCGCCACCCCCAGTGAAACGCCATTGTCCGACAGCACTGACCTGCACCCATCCTCCTCTCTTGCAACCCTCCCCTCCACCCCATTTATGCTCACCCTGCACTTTAGGACAGCCGCCATGCTACCCCTCCTCTCTGCACACACCCTCCTAAACCCCTGCCAAACAATGTCGAGCGGACTTATTCTTTTCCACTCCGCCATTATGTCATCCGCTGATCATTCCAGAAAGGCACGGCCCACTCCTTTAGCCCTGTTCCACCTTGGTGCGGCTGTTTCACCACCTCTGGTTCCCCAACTTTTCTGCCCGTTTGGTTCCTCCCATTTTGGTGCGCTTGCGTGTGTTTGACTGCCATCCCAGATTACAAAGTGTGTGTGTCTGTGTGTTTGTGTGTCTGTGTTGTCGAACAATGGCCAGAGTCTAATCTCCATGTCAAAACCGCTCTGCCTCCCCAGCGAGCAGTCCGCTCAGCGTTTAGTAGCGTTTTGTCCTCCTATTCTTCAAGCACCACAGAAAGAGCAGAAAGGAGGGAGGAGTGAAGGCCTGTGAGTGTGTGTGTGTGTGTGTGTGTATTTTTGTGTGTGTGGATGTGGGCGATGGTTTAGGGGTACAAGTTTTTCAAAATTTTGAGCTCAAGCAGTTTCAAGGAGTCTGAGCAGCAAAGCAAAAATGTTCTGTGTGTATGTGTTTTTAGGAATTAAATTACAACTTTGAGTGCAACATTTTATGGTTAGGCAAAATCCTGAGCCCCTGGTGTCCTTATCTAGTTGTATGGATGTTTAGACAGTGTGTTTTCACTGATGAGGCCAGCCGGAAAAAAGAGCTGGGAGACCCGTAGAGCTTCTTAATAGGTTTACCTCGCCCTATTGAATCCAGCCGAGCGGCACAGATCAGATAGCCACAGTGCTTATCTCTGTCTCTCTTCCTCCTTTCCTTCTTTCTTTGCTCTTTTTCTTCTCCTTTCTTCCTGTGCGGGAGGTGCGGAAAGGGGAGGAGGATCAGAGTGTAATTGGTGAATGGGGTTAAGTACATGTTTGAGCCCCCCGCGGGCCAGGGCGCTTCAGATGATGACTTAATCGTTTTTCTGGTCAATTATGTGTTTGCGGTCTCACCCCCTCTGTTCCACCTCTCCCTCCACTCTCAGGGTTATGATAGGGGGGAGGTCTGCTCCCAGCGGGGAAGATGAACCACAGCCACACACATACACTCTCTTCCACTCCCTCTTTTCTCGCCTTGCCCCCCTCACGGCTTGCTGTCTTAGTTAATATCTCTATTATCTTCCCTCACTCCATAACCCGGGTTTCTCGCCACCTCAGATCACGCTTCAGCTCTCGTATATGAAAAGACACTGTGTCATCCTTACACTTCTTCTCCCCTCACGCTCAAATCCAACAGCTTAATTAGGTCTACAGAAGACAGCCTTGTCTTTGTAAAGTTTGCACGAAGCGTATTTGCATATTTCAAAATGTCTTTGAATTGAATTTCGTGTGAAGCAGTCTTCCTAAAACGTGCTAAACCCTCCCTCATCTCTTATTCCAGTTTAACCGCTGCATAACCTCCCAGCTGATAAAGTGGTTCAGCAACTTCCGGGAGTTCTACTACATTCAGATGGAGAAGTTTGCCCGGCAGTCCATCAATGACGGAGTCACCGGAACAGAGGAGTTGAGCGTCAGCCGAGACTGCGAGCTCTTCCGAGCCCTCAACATGCACTACAACAAGGCCAACGACTTTGAGGTAAACACCAGCCAGGTTTCAGCGATTCTGTGCACGCCACACCGTAAAAACTGCACATGCTCCTAAGGAGGAACTGAGTACACATGCCGCCCTTATGAGCAGAAAAAAAAAAACTGCTGAATTTCACCTGATACCTGGTGATGTAGGCGGGTACTGTGACACCGTGTCCTCTCTGACACTGTCTCACTGCAACTGTTCTCAATGCTGAGTTCAAGTGTCTTATACATCCTGTGACACCGTGCTGTAATGCACAGTATAAGGTAGCTTTTGCGCCATCACATAAAGCCCAGAGTGTTTTTGTTTGTGACGGTGCATTTTCTCAGGGTTTGTGTGAAGGGAAAGTTCCGAATCACCAGATCGGAAGATCCGTGTTTTTCACTCCAGTCTTCGTGAGAAACTCATCTAATGAGGAAGAAGCCTCGCTGACAACTTAACAGTTTTGCATTTATCGTTGTTAATTTCCTCTCGGGAGGGCGCCTGTGTGTGTGTCTGCAGGTTTGTTTCTGAAAAACGACATTTTACTTCCCCGTATTCATTTACCTGTCACTGTGGCGTGACGTTTATGTGTGTATCTTCTAGCGTATTGCAATCATAAATTCTCAGCAGGCAACTTCACCTTTAATGTGTTTCATTTCTCTCACTTCTCCTTTTGCCTACCTTCGTGCGTGTGTGGCGGTGTGTGTATGATGTTTCAGGATCACCCGAACTCTCTCAATGTCAGCTGACAAAAGACCTTTTAAAAGCTTGTTTTAAGATGGCCCTGAAGAGAGTTGGATTTGGGGTGTGTGCGCGCATGTGTGTGTGTATGCAGGTGAGCACTCGTGTTTGTGTATTTGTTATAGAGAGATTGAGCCTGTGTATGCGAGGGTTTTGTTGTTGCTGCATTTCCCAGTGTCCTGTTCACCTCGAAGGGTACGGCCGTCCCTTGGACCGGCCTGGCATGCTGGCAAAGCACTTCTCCAGCATATGTGTGTGTGTGTGTGTGTCACTTTGAGGGGGGAAAAATCTCACTGTTATCAAGGTTAAGCGTCCTACTGTTTTAGTGAGGGGAAGGGGAGAGAAAGAGAGTGAGAGGGGGGTAAGGGGGAAGAGGGAGATGGATAGATAGGGGATAGAGGGTGAGAGCTTAGAGACAAAGGAGAAAGCGATGAAGGGAGGGATGGAAAAAGGGAATTGAGGGGCGAATGGAAAGGGGAGAAAGAAGGGTGGAAGGAGAGATGGGGGGGAGAAAGAGAGATGACGTGCAGGAGCGAAGTGCCCTTGCGAGCAGTGGGAGTTTTGCAAGCACTCACATTTAAAGTGCCTCACTCTCTTTCTCTGTGTTTCCGTCTATCTCTCTCTGTCATTATTTGTCCACTGGGGCTCTTCTATGTGCACCCAAACACACACACACACGCAGTTCCCCACATCCATCTTCAACCCTCTTAAGGGAGGCTTTGAAAGAGTGTAGCAGGCACATATGAGGTCTTAATATGGCAAAAGGCCATCAGAGCAAAACAGAAGGAAAGTCCTTCTATTCAACTGCTCGTGAGGAGCGCAGAAATTATTGCGTGAGTCAGTAAGACTCGGGTCTAAACTAAAACAACAGCAGCGCTTTACCTACTCTGACAGGACAATGGTAAGGATTTTATTTTATTTTATGTCTTTATTGTGTTCTAATCATTAAGGGTTCTTTTTTTCCCTTAAATTTGATATTTTCCAGAAGACTGCTTCAGCTTTCATATCAAATTATGCTCTCCCTGTGAGGAATCACCTGACACCCCTAACAGGAAATGGAAGTCCCTTTTGGGAAACGAGCTACCAAAAAACACCCCACTCCAGAAATTTGCTGGGTGTACAGTCAGGCCGACAGAGATCTTTTAAAAGATGCTCTATGCAGAATGATATATATTAATTATATAGTTGCTCATATGTGGACTGCACATTAATACTACTAATGGCTTAAACTAGTAAAGGTTGGCTGAAGATGGAGTTTAAATTTCAAGTAGGTTTGGCTTTTTGGCTTTTAATGTAAGTAAATTTGAAAAATGTAACTAAGTGAACCTGTAAACACACACAGCGTACAAGCTCACACTACAAATGGCACCATACATACAAAACACACGAAATGACATTCTTGGATAGGTTTGCGTGACTCACGTAATCTCCATGACTGGAGTTTGCAAATCCTAAAAAACTATGCACGCAACATCCAGTCAATATCCCGTACTTGCCCACACAGCGTTCACATGCCACCCCCTCCCCCGACAAAACCCCTTGTTTCTGAAGCATAAATTAGATGAGGCACCTTTTAGACAAGACTATCATTCTTCTCCTGGAACCAGGAAGTTACTGTTGAAACAGGCTTAAGGGGAACAGCCTATTTGCATACATAAATGTAAAAATTTGCAAGAAGACAGACAGAGAGGAAAAGAGTGAGAGAGGCCAGGTGAATAAGTCTTCTGTTGGCCGAGGAGTTGCAGCGGTGGAGGAGGGTGGGAAGGTGTTTTGCATATTAAGGTTTTTTTTTTTTTTTTTTGCTGGGCAGGTGTCTGAGAGATACAGGAGCTGATTAGAGTTTAGCACAAGGAAAATTTGCCCAGCCATGCAAATTCTAACCCCCCTGACAAACCAACCGCCTTGGTGAGCACGAAGACTCTGCGTGCAAGAGTGTTAGTGTGTGGCTTTCGGTGCACATGTGTGGGTGTTATTAATGTGTGTGTGAGTGTGTGTGTGTGTGTGTGAGTGCGGGTGCGTGGGTTGTGTGTTTTTTGCTTTTTGATGTTTGTGTGGGAATGATGTGTTTGTGTGTATTACATATGTGCGCGGACACATTTGTTATGTTTTTTTTCCCGTCTTATGTGTGTGTGTGTGTGTGTGTGTGTGTGTGTGTGTGTGTGTGAGTCATAGAGGTAATGTGGAGATGGAAATGTACTGGATGTGTATCAGGATGCCCCCAAGGCCCTTTTCTGTGGATCTCTCCCCTTTCTCCTCCACCTCCTCCTCCTCTTCCTCCCCTACCTGCCTGCACCACCACTTGAAACAGGAGCCTACGCAGATTCAGCAAGCACACACACACACACACACACACACACACACTGAGTTTTCCCTTTGCCAGATTCTGCATCATCAAAGTTCCATCCACCTTGGTGGCGTCTTTGGAATGAATATGTCCTCTGTTTCAGTGATCGCACACTGAAACACACATTAACACACACACACACGTCTGTGGCCTTTCTTGTTTGATGCTAATCTGCTCTGTCACTGTGCTGGCCTAAAACGCTCCCCATCTCCCTCCCAGCTTCTCTTTTGTCGCGATTGTTTCCCCTTTTCCTTTCATATCCCTCCTCCCTCATTCCCTCTCGTCGTTCTCTCTTCCTTCTGTTCCCTCCCTCCTTTCATTCTTTCATCCTTCTTTTTTGCATGTCTTCCGTTATCCCTCCCCCATTCCCCCCCCCCCCTATTAGGAAGTTTTAATGGCATAATTGTCACATTCCTTCTGGCACAATGAACACCAGCAGTAATTAAAGAGCTTGCCGTTAATTATCTAGACCCCGGCTCTACTTTCCTCTTTTCTCAAACCCCCCTCCTGATCCCCTCTCTTCTTCTCTTTCTTCTCCGCTTCTCATTCGCTCTGTCCATCGCCATCAAAGTCTTCCGAAACACACCCGGCCTCCCAAAGCCTTGACTTTGAGCGAGCAGCGCTTTCATGTGAGGACTCAAGTGAAAATTCTCACTTAGTGTCCTTTTTCTTTTTACTCTGCAGCCCCTCTGCCTGTCTTTGAACCTCCAATGACAACACACATCATCTTTCATAAGACAGGAATGTGTGTGACCTGGTAATGGGTTAGAGACAGCGGGGGGAGAGAAAGAGTTTGAGGGTCTCATAAAGAGGCAGTTTTATGATGGCTCTGGGAAACTCTCAGATTTCCATAAGGCAGCCTAGGCCAAGTTTTCTCTGTCAGTGACCACTCCTCCCACAGAGGGCACACACACATACACACACCTGGGCGCTTAAAGAGGAAGTCCCTGTGATCTCTATGTGAGAGGGAGGTACCAGCAAAGGCGGTGAGAAGCCCCCGTCTGCATACACACACCCGGGTATCATGTGTCCTCCCTTATCAGCTGCTCTTTTTTCTATTGCAAAGATGTTTCACTCCTTTTCTCTCTCTTCCCCTTTTGTCCGTCTGTCATCTCTCTATTTGAATTGATAACATCCTGCCATGGAGATTCTCTGCTGTGTTTTTATTTGTTTCTTAAAGCTAAGGGACAAAACTTTCTTTAGTCCATCCTCTTCTTCCTTTCCCCAACTTCTCCTCCCAGCGTCTCCCTCCTTCCCGTGCTCTGAGTGTCTCTCCATCCATTACCAGAGCCACAGAGAGCTGAGAGCAGATGCTGTCTGTCCAACCGCCGTGCCCCATAGCATTGTGTGCTTCACCTCTCCTTCCCCCCGCTCTCCCTCGTTCCTCCTCTTCACGTCCCTCTCGGGGCTCCATTTGTTCTCCACCCAGAGAGGCTAATGTCTGTTTTCTCCTCCTCCTGCCGCCACTGTTGCTTATCCCCTCCCCGTCTTGCACTCCTTCATTTCTGACCCCCTTTTTTCCCCCTATTCCTTCACCACATACGCTACGGTGTGTTTGTGTGTGTCTGTGGGGCTCGGAGGTGGGATGGGGTGGCATTGACCGCATTTGACCTCAGGGAATTTGAGGTGAAAAGGTCAGAGTCACTGCATTGGATGCACAGTGACGCAAACAAGTATAAACATACATAAGTACCTAAAAACACAGGCTTTCACACAGGTGTAGCGCTTGTACTCAAACGGCTCTAGGGTTCTCTTTGAAAAGCGATTGAAGACAAAAGGAGGTAGAAGATGGAGCACGAGAGATGAGAAGCTGGCGGTATAGATTTAGGTTCAGACCTGCCAAAAATACAACCAGTACAATTTGCCAGTGGGTTTATGTCAACAGCACACATGCACACACACCTCCCATCGCCCTCTTCTCTCCCTCATCTCGTCTACACAGCATCTACTTTGGTTTACTTTCCTGCCTATTAAAATCTCACCTCTCCTCCTGAACATTTAAATCTGCAGAGCAATGCGTCACGCGCAGCGGCAATACGTAAAATAATCCACTCGTCTTGTGTAAACATATTCATGAATATGTTTGCCTTTTGCTTTTCAGAGAGATGATGAAAAGCCTTCGAGTTAAGGCAACGATGCTGACCTGAGGGCGGGAAATGTCTTGCGTTGTGCAATCATATTTGTTGTTTTAATAAACCTGAACTGAGTCACAGGTAGACCTTCGTAGATTCGGGCTGAGATAAATAAGACTGTGAGATGTAATAACTTGGTGACGATAACAGGCTCGAATGGTCCGTTTTCCAAAGTTTGCCGTCATAGAATTAGGGATATTACACTCTGCCGTGTCACTGGAATTGAGGTGGAAGGAATTTTGTTTGTTTGTTTGTTTGAAGCTCAAAAATCAGCATCTCCCCAAAAAGCAACAACTTTACTTACCTTTTGGATAATCTGTTCGTCAATTCTTCACTTCAATTCTGCTTTCTTACAAGCTGGCAAGATACCAACGAAAAAGAAGTGAAGACATTTGTTGTTGTGGTGCTAATTGTTCAAAGTGAGACTTGCATCAAGATTACTGTTCCCAGGTGGTATCTGCTGGCAGGAGTAAGCGCATCTACAAAATGGATCTTATTCTAACAAACCTTCAGATATCAACCCAGACCTTCACTGAACCGTGAGCGCCACTTCAAACTTGTCTCATGACTTTTGAATTTTTTTCTTACGGAGAAGACTTAGAGAAAGAAAAGAATAGAGCGTGTGATCATCTGCTTCTCGCTGAATAGCTTGGGGCTATTAAGGACCCCCGTTTGACACACCCTGACAGGTCTTTTCTTTACTGTGAAGGCTGTGTGTGTGTGTGTGTGTGTGTGTGTGTGTGTGTGTGTGTGTGTGTGTGTGTGTGTGTGTGTGTGTTTGCATGTATGTGTGTGTGTGTGCATATATGTGATTTACAGATTTATTCTGTGTTCCGATTAAATGACCGGAGCTGCGTGTAGAGCCTGGGGCAACAGGGGTAGCAAGGAATCACTTAAAGAACTACATGATCCCTTTGCTCCTTTTTCACCTGCTCGTGCACATAGACACACACACACACACACCATCTTGTTGTGCTAGCTTGCTTTTTCCAACAGCGCACACCCACCTCATCCTCCTCTTCCTCTCTTCTTCTCCCCTCTGCTCCCTCCTTCTTTCGCTCCTCCTTCTGTCCCTGGTCACCTTGTGAGGGGCAGCCTGCTCTGTGGCACAGCTGCTGATTATGTCATTATTTCTGGACCATTTTGGTCTCCCTTGGTGTGTGTGTGTGTGTGTGTGTGTGTGTGTGTGTGTGTGTGTGTGTGAGAGAGAGAGAGAGCGAGAGAGAGAGAGGCTAATGAAGCGTGGCAAAGGGACGCATGCCAAAATGACCAGGGCGTGCATCAGAGCTGCAGATGTGTCAAAGCAACCCCCCAATATCTTACACACACACACACACATGCACGCACACACACACTCATGCTTCCCCCACTGATGCCAGACGCTCCCTCCTTCAATCCAATCTGCAGTTTATTATTTTTCTTTCGTCTCCTGCCATCTTGCTCCTTCACTTGCCCTTCCATTCCATCTACTCCTATCCGTCCATCCATCTTCTATCCTCCCTCCTTTGCCGCACCTCCTTGCGCTCCATCCTTTATTGTTTGCCCACCCACCCACCCAACACCCTCCTTCCTCCTACCCTTCTATTCTTCCTCTCCCTCCCTCCCCCTCTTCTCCTCCTCTCCAGATGTCCTGTTCCTATCTTCCAGACTCCCTTGCTCCTTTCTTTCCCTTCTGCCTCCTGCGCTCTCAGTCTCTCAAAGCTGAGCTGACTTCCTGACCTCAGGAGGCCCTGTTACAGCGCTCAGTGACCCCCCCCCCCCCTCCCAGATTGGCTTCTCTCACCCATGCAAGCTGAGTCGATGAATTTTTAAGTCTCCAGACATGGGACAAACTGTGATTTCAGAGCTCCCCTGCTGTTAGCAGCTATTCTTTGTACACACCACGTTTTGTCGATTGTAGCCTTCAAACAATTGACAATTTCTTGAAACTGAAGGGACAGCAGGAGGAGAGGAAAGAAAAATTACCATTGTGGATGGGATAGGAGAGCGACTTCATCAGTGTCTTTGACCCTGGCATGCCCTTGACTCGCCAGCAGAAGTGCACCTTGAGAAAAGTCCATGTGACGCTTATGCTCGTGTCCACATAAGCACACCAGACAGCAAGATATACACACACATGTATGCACGACAGACCCTCAAGGCTCCCTGTTCTCAAGGCTATCAGTGGAGTGAGGGTGGCTGATGTTTGCTCAGCTTTGAGGCCCATTTCCCGTCCCAGCAGTCTCCTAAACGCTGGTGCAAACCTCTCCAATGAGAGATGTCAAGAATGAAATTATATTTTGGACAATGTTGCGAAAATGAAGAAAAAAATTTAACTACGGATCTTCTGTGACTTTTCCCGATTGGTCAGATTCTTCAGCTGTGGCACAATCTTATCGGATGGGGGGGCAAGCGTGGTGAGGGGTAGGAAGAGAGGGGACATGGGTTGTGTTTGTCCAAAATGACAGTATGGACCAAGGGCTTATCAAGACCTTTGTAGATTATTGATTGGAGCAGATATGTGAGGCACGGGAGGCTTATGGGCCAGTGCATGTTCGAGGTTTGCAAACCTCTGGCTTGACTCGCTCAAATGTCAGTTTCAGCTCTTGTTTTCAGACCCTTTACTGTGTGCAAACTTTAGATTACTTAAGACACGGGTATCACAAAAATACTTATTGGATATCAGAGTCAGATAACCCCCCATCTGTGGCATTGAGTGCGCTACAAAATCTATAAATACCACGTCTCACAAACACAAACACAGTGACCAAAAAAGCATGGGAAGTGTTGGTATTCCCAGGCTGAGTTGGGGTTAGGAATTAACCTGGCTTGCAGCGAGGGCTTATGTTGTGTCCCTGCATTTCATCCTTCAAGGCAAAAGCTTGCTAGAACACTCACTCACACTTACACACACACAAACACACGCATACAGCCTTATCTTCCAGGGTCTTGTCTTGTTTGGCTAACACTGTGCAAATAGAAGGTGCAATACATCTCCTGACAGTTCCCAAAAGCAAAGGGGAGAAACACGTTGGTCAAACAAACAGCCAACCCTGAGTCACCGAGAGAGAAGAGATTTCTCAGGCTTTACCGAAACACATGCGAAAGACACAGGCCCGTGCACGCGCGCACACACACACACACACACACACACACACTTGCACACAGAGTGTGTAACAGTAGCCTTTATTTTGAGGGCTTGGGCCTCTGGCTACCTTTTTAAACGTTTGTCTAAGCAGTCTTAAGATGAGGGCTGCTGCTCGAGTGAATAGCTCCCAGCAAGCCGTCCACAGGCTCCTATTGTCCTCCGTCATATTTTATTATCTCATCAAAAAGCAGGAAATCCGATTCCCTCTCTCTGAAAAAGAGCTTATCCTTCTGTCTCAAAGCAACCTGTCACGAGTGAGAGAGAGATGGACAGAATGGGGAGAGAGTGTCGTGGGGGAGAGGGGGCAGCCATTGAAAAAGACTGATTTACCGCCTTAGTGCTATCAACCCTACTTTCCTTTTTCTTCCACCCTGCCTTTCTCCTTGATTAGAAGGCCCCCTAACACCAAGCACAATGTAAATGTCAGGGTATTGCAGCCTTATCATCTTTGCCGATTCTTTCCACCCCTTTTCCCACTCCGTCTTCCGCTTTTCATATTGTGTTACACAGGGCGAGAGCATTCATTTTCATGAGAGCTCTTTATTGGTTGATTTTTGAATGCTTTGCTGCTGCCTGCCGCACGCGTTTGCCAGCCAAAATTCAACATGAGCAAGACAAGAAAGTTTACCCCTTCTGTGTTTTGCTAGTCCAAATTAAAGGCATTACATTTAAGCTTACTTTTTTACTCCACTTTTGAAAAATGGACCAAAAGTCAAAGAGAAAAGGTTCGTTTTCAGATTTAGCCTGCTTGGCAATAGATTCACTCTCAGTCACCTTGTTTGCCTTTTCCAGGCGTCACTCCTCTCACACACACACACACACACACACGCAACTCCACATCCTTCCCTTTCCACCACCTCGCTGCCTCTTTCCATCCATCCCTCTCTCCTCCCTCTCTGTTTGTACATCTGTCCTTTAATTTTGGGCTCTGCTGAGAAGTTGTTAAAAACCCCTATGAAATATGTATGAAGGATTGTGAGCCACGCGATTGGCCCCATTTACCGGACAGCCGAGCGAATGAACGGCCACACTGGATAATCCCCCACAATGCCTCTGGAACAAAGGCCCAACAGCTGACCCTAGAGAGACATAGAAAGATGAAGAGGGAGGGAGGGAGGCAGTGAGGCGGTTTGGGGGGGGGGGGGGGGTTAGAATTGGACAAGGTGGAAGGGGGTGCAAACAGTTTAGGCTCACTGCTGGTCAGGAGGAAGCTCAGTCACACACACACACACAACTCACATGTACTCGCAAAACAAAGGCTTGTGGGACAGGAATAACTCCCTTGTTCTGTTGCGCCGCTCTCTCTCCTTAGACTCTTCTCGGCCCCTCCTTCTCTCGCCATCTCTCCCTCCCTCCCATTCTCACTCTCTCAGTCAAGAGGATCTGAAATACCAATACCCTTTTCTCCTTGACATTGCTTTCTCCTTGCAGTCAGCATTTTGCTGTCCTTTTATAGTCAAAACGTCAGGAGAAATTCCATGCAGGAATATTCTTAGTAATGCGGCACTCCCTGCATCTAACACCAGGGCGCTACGCGGCACCGTCCCGTTAGCGAGGTCTTTCGGGAAAAGTGCACGCGGGCATACACACACACACTTACTGTAGCTGGCCTCAAAGCGGGGTCATTGTGCCAGTATTCCGTGAACGACAAGCAGCCCAAACAATGAATTATATCCACTTTTATCCCACCAGACGGGAATTCAATATTTGGGGAATTGGGTTATCTTTCGTTTTTTTCCTTTCCCTCTCTCTCTCTCTCTCCGTCAAACACACACAGACACACAGTGCACAAGCTCCTTATTCACAACTCACCTTTTCACTTGAGTAGTGGACAGACACACACACACCAACCAGACACACAGGCATCTTAGCCTCCATTCATCACCCCGAGGGGGGTTGGTAGCTGTCCCATGTGTGTTTAAGTGCATATGTGTGTGGTTGAAGAGGCCTGTCGGTGTGTGTGGGTCCTTGTCCATCGGTGTGTGTGTTCCAGTGGCCACTAACCTTGCTGTGTCCTGACACTCCTGATGAGTATCTGCAGGACACTGGAGGAGAGGAGTGGAGTACGCACTGTCAGGCATTTGGGCAGGCTGCTGCTGTATGTGTGTGAGACAATATGTGTTTGTGTGTGTGAGCATCGAGGGAGGCGGGCAGGCAGACAGTCAGCATTATCCAAGCAGGTGACCCCTGAAGGCTGCGTCGCCCTGGAGCTCTGAGTCGAGGAAAGAGACTCAGCCAAATACACCAGGGTACCCGGTGCGTGAGTGTGTATGTGTGTGTGCGTGCGTGCAGCGAGCATTATGTAGAGCTCTGTCACAGTACAGGATGTCTCATCTCCTTGGCACAAGGAGGTGTGTCCGCTGGTGTGTGTGCTCACACCAGCATAAGCGTGTGTGTCTGTGTGTGACAGAGTGTTGGCTTGGGGGAAGGTGTCACAGATCTTTGCCAGACTAATCATCTCCATGGTGTCGGTGAGCGCTGCTGTCAGGGACACTAAAGAGGCAGCGTGTCTCCCCGTTCCCAAAGCATTTAGTACTTCCTCTTTCGCCAGCACCTCTCTGTCGCTCTTCAGCTCCGCTCTCTTGTTTGGTCGCAGATTTACAGTGGGACTCATAAACATGTCACGCCCGCCACGCTGCTGGTGGAAGGTGGGGGAAGTGGGAGGTGTGAGAAACCTGAGAATTCGCAAGAAGTGACTTTTCTCAGGCCAACACCTCAACCGGCGTTTAAGGAAGTAGCGACTCAAGAGACAGGAGATTTATGGTTTTACATCCACTTTGAAAATATGAACATATTCTACAACTGGGGGGGGCGAAGACTGTCGCTGTTTGGGAAAGTTGGTTTGGGTTTTGGCAGTCGGTCAAGTTTCGTTCCCATTTTCCTCAGTATTCAGTGGTCGAAACACTTTTAGGGTTGGCATTATAACGAAGTGCCTTAAAATCAAACCACTACAACGGTGCTTTTGTGTCGAGTGACATAAAGGACGCAAACTTTGCAGTGAGTCTTAAAATACCTTAAAATAGGATTTCCTCCGTGTACTCCTCACATCTGTTTACACAATTGCTCATTCCTTCCTTTCTGTGTTCGCGAAGGTCCCTGATCGTTTCCTGGAGGTGGCAGAAATCACACTGCGAGAGTTCTTCAATGCCATCGTGGCCGGCAAAGACGTGGACCCGTCCTGGAAGAAGGCCATCTACAAGGTCATCTGCAAACTGGACAGCGAGGTCCCAGAGATCTTTAAGTCCCCAAACTGTCTCCAAGAGCTTCTACATGAGTAAATTTCACCTCCTCCTCTTCCTCCTTGCTTACCGCTTTGCGCTTTCTTTGTTTTTCTGATTTCATAGAATTTCAAAATTATATTATGATTTGTTTTTTTCCCTTTTCTTCAACTTTACTTTTGATTTCCTGTTTTTTTTTTCTTGTTTGTTTGTTTTTATTTTTATTTTATTTTTTTTGAATGTATGAAAGTTATGGAGTAGCATTCCCAATCTAAAGCCCCTTGTGGCAGTTCCTAAATGACCTAGCTATTGTGTTCTTGTTCTTATATTATGCTGGTTATTATATGTTTTGTTTTTCTATGACTCTGAATTGAAGAGGCTCTGATCTTATTGGGTGTTTTTATTTTTATTTTCTTGGACCGTGTGAACACTCTGTTTGGCCTGTTCTGTGATCAACACTAACGGCGCCCTCCATGTGTGGAAAGAGTTCCCGAGTTCCCATTTATACTGCTAAGAACATAGGCTGGGTTCCCTGAAGACTTGACTCGTGGCACCCACAGAGGCCCCTCCAATTCGGGGGGTATCCATGTGAACTGCCCCACCCTACCCCCTCTTTCCCTAATACAAAGTGGGTGCCTAATAGACTGTGCTATTGAAGATGTCCCTAACAGGACAGGCACATGCACACATGCACACAAAAAGCAAGGCCTAGTGAGGTTGTTGACTGGACTAAAACTGGACTTTTGGTACTGGTCTGTGAGACTTGGACCAGTGTCAAATAGCTACTGAGCTCTACCATTTTTCTTTTTTTCTTTTTTTTTGAAGTGTGTTTTCCCTGCAAATAGGGGCATTGTGTTTATTGGGTGTACATTATTATTTTTGATTACTATTCTTATTGTTGTTGTTTATGATTATTATTTGTCACTACTGCTTGCTGAAGATTGGCACTTCAAGATTTGTTTGTCCCTTGATGCCGTTGCTGAAAGAAATAAATTATTGCTATGAATATTATTCCAAAAGATTTTTAGATTCTGAAGTATTTCCCCCCTCCTCCTCCTCCACCTTCCTCATTCCCCATTTTCCTTCTCCTTACTCACTTTCCTCAGTTTGTTCATCACTGGCGTGGACTTTGGTTTTGTTTTGTTTGTTTCGCTGTTTGGTTGCTGGGGCAACTTTGCTGGATTTGGATTTTATTCCAGGGAATTTATTAGAGTGGGCTTCTCTATTCACCTGTAGTGACAAGCTCATCCTGCACAGGATCAGTCCAGTAATGATGCTAAAAATAACCAACATAGTCTAAAGAAACATGAAGTAAATAAGAAGTATTTGGTAAAAGTGTGTTTTCTTGATTTACTATAGCTGTTCCACCTTTGAAAACTAATCTGCTCCCCCTTAAAGAGCACTTCTTCATCTAATAACAAAATATTTTTCTACGTCTGTGTTCTGAATTAGTGAACATACATAATAAGTGCAAGTCTGATTTTTTGTTTTGTTTTGTTTTTAATTTTTATAGCACTAAACAGCTCACGTGAAAGAAGTTAACATATTTACACTGCTGGCTCTTAATGTGGTTAGCTTATATATGGTGTAAATGGCATTATGAAGTTACTTTAATAGCAGTCGATACTTGAATATATCAAAACCTGAAGTACCGGTTTGTTAACTGAACAGACGTGAAGATAAAAGGAATCTATTGAGGCTGATAAACAGCCGTTTATTAATTCTGCCTCAAGTAGAACTTACCCTGATGACAACACACACACACACACACACACACACAATGCTCCTTCCCTCTATGTTCACCTGCTGCTGAGTGATTTAGCTTCTCTCTCAGTGCAACAACATGAGGTTAGAGGTGAGCACTCTTCCCCCAGGGGGTAGACGGAGAAGCTCTCAGCACTACAAAGACCAGGGACAAAGGCGCAGAGCAAGGAGCAACATGCACCTGAAGCCCTCTGCTCTGTCCTGCCGTCCCACACCGGCAGCTTTTAAGACCCAAAGTGTGTCTCTGTTCAAGCCACTGTGCCCAGTTTGTTAAACGGCATTCCTTTCACTTTTACCTGAAGTTCTAATCCCAAATTTTTTCACTTGAGCTGAACTTCTATATGTACTGTTTTTGATTTGTTTTTTACCTTCACCCATCCTCTCAGGCTGTTAAGATTTTACGAAGCAGTAAGTATTAGATATTAGATGACCTTTTTGAAGAGGTAAGTTTGAAGCAATGAGTGGACTTTGATATTTTGCTTGGTGCGTGCGAGCTAGCTGGTGATCTCACCTTGCGACATTGGCTTATAGTGTGTCTGTGTGTGCGGCACAAAAGATCAAAAGGGGCAGGTTGCTTAACCTGCTGACTTGTCTAAGCGAGACAAAAGGCCTGACAAAAGAAGGCAGAGAAAGACAGCGAGCTACTCCCTTCATTATGTCCCCCTTCTCTTCCCCGGACAGTGTTCTTCTTAAGATCCGGAGCCCTGAGAGAGCGAGCGGCGCACATTTCTCACTGAAGGATGGGCTAGGCCCTGCATGTCTCAGTCTCAAAGCACCAGCCAAGGGCTCTAAAGCGCCACAGACAAAGGATAAAGAAAGGAAAGGACACTTTTATCTGATGCGCAGATTATTATCGTTCCATGCCCTCTCCCTTCCTGCAACTCCACCCTAAACTTAAAGAGTTCCTGCGTCTAAAAAGATTAATTCAGGATAATGAAGAACTTGTGTGCAAAAAAAAAAAAAGGAAAAAAAAAAAGAATAAATAAATAAAATAAGGATTAGCAAGACCTTAACGCCGTGTTGAGAATATTTTTGTCAGGTTTTGTTTTCTGGGGTCGTTTAATTTTTAGGATAACATTATTGAAATGCATATATAGCCTTTTTTTTATAATGTAAAGTATAAATCTATGGGAAAAAATATATAGTGCAAGTTCTTTGAAAGGCACTGTTAGAAACTGTTTCATAAAAGAAATCCTGAGGGTATTTTTAGTGACAGTTTTGTTGCAATCTGTATTCTGAATGAGTTGTTGGTAGATTAGGAGCAATAGTAGTAGGTTTTTTGCAGGTTTTGTGACCAGTTTTTCCTTTTGGTTTCTTTACCTTTTTTGTATTGTGCTGAATGGCTGTCTTCTGGAGATCAAAAAAAGAAAAGAAAAATAAACTTGGAATACCTTTTCAGAGTATGAAATATTGTTGTCGCTGCTGTAAATACTGTCAGGATGAAACAAAGAATAGCTGTACAGATTTTTTTTTTTCTATTATCACTCAGAGTGCTAGAGAGGGGTGAGTGGTTAAAAAAGGAAAAAAAGGAGACTTCACCCACTCTCCAACTGGACTCATAAGCACTCTTCTGAAATATCCACAGAGGAGTGGGGTATTTTTTTTGGTTTGTTTGTTCCCCCCCTCCCTCTGCCATGCCTTTAACGGGAAACGGTTTCCCATCGGCAGTGCCCTTGAAGTTGCACCAGCATTCATTTCTTTAATTTTCCGAACAGAACGATGCATCAGACGAGCGGTGGGGTAACGGTGGGGTAACGGTGATGTCACAGCGCGGCCCGTTGGCAGCCTGTGCTCTTTGTGTCATCCAAAAGAACAAGGGCAGATTTCCGCCAACGTAGCTCTAGATTTGACCCAAGAGACAGACAGGAACTCATTGTCATCAGAAGACTAGTGCCATCCATGGATGGGAAACACTGTACAGTGACAGATTAAAGGGAAAAAAAAAAAAAACCAGATTGCGGATTGAAGGGGAAAAAAAAAACAGCAATTTGTACCCCCTTTTCACTGGGTTTAAAAGTTGATGAAAGTTTGGAATTTTGTGGAATTTCTGTATGCTTTGCAGTACGTGCGCATGTGTGTGTGTGCACTGTATATGACTGCGTGTGTCTGCGTGAGAGAAAAGACCGATTATGAGAACCTGTGAACCAGTGTGTGACACAATTCTCAACACTGTGGCCCCTCCCCCACCCCTGGGAGTACCATCCTGACATGTAAATGACTCTCATTAAGCGTTTGGCAACATGTGTTTGGTGTGTGCGCATGTGTGTGTGTGTGTTGCGATAATTTCCTCTGATCTGTTTTCTGACCTGTTTGAAAGAGGTTTTTGTTTCTCGATGCTTTCAGTAGTAATTCCTTTTTTATTATTATCACATTGCTCCTCTTTTATTGTAAATATCAATGACGTGGACTTACAGTGATAAATACTGCCTTTGTATAACTTTAGCAATATGTTATGTAAATAATGTTTTGTTGATGCTTTTTGTATGACATTATTATTCAATTTTAGTGCAGTAATTCCAACTGGAACAGCCATGTTTTTCGGATACAGTCTGAATAGTTACACAGGTTGTAAAAATAAAACTCATGACATGGCTGCTTTTTTTTTTTTTTCCTGTTATCGGTGTCTATTTGTCTTGCAGATTTTGTGTAATTTATTGGTTTAATTTATCCTAATTTATTTGATGTTGTTTCATTTTGTTTTTTCAAACAGGGAAGGCTGTACTGCATTTGAATAAGTAGAACCAACTTAAAAGATTTTACACTTTAACGAATTTACAATTTCAAAAAAGAAAAAAAGTTAAATTGACAGAAAAGATGAGTGGGGATTTTGGCAGCTACGTGAAACTGGACAGTTAAAACAAACAAAAAAAACTGGATTTGACAGGGCAGAGGGTGGACTTGAAAGCCGAAACTAGTTTGAAGCAGTTTTGTATTTTCTCTTGAGATTTTTTCCCTTGTATTGCTTTGGCCCAGCCCAAAAACAACCAGTAGTCAAATTGCCTTTCGTGCCTTCACCCTCTATGAACTGAATGTATGTGCAGTATATATGCAAGCTTGTGCAAAATGAATAAAAAATTGAAATAAAAATGAAAAAGAGAGTGAAAAGTGGCAGCTGTTTGTGGTTTGTTTTCTGTGTTTGTGTTTAAAGCATGGGGGGGGGGGGGGGGGATCTGACTTTATAAAGATATCTATACTTAGAAATATACATGAATGCTGTAAAAGCTGGTGCTTTCAGTGAAGAACATACTAGCAGAAATCTATTTTGTTCCGCTAGCAAGCATTAAAAAAAAGAATCATGGAAATTGAAATAATCAAGTGATCAATTTAGAAGTGCTGTGGTAATTTCAGTTAGTTTCTGTATAAGCTGATGGGTGTATAAAGCAGTTTATTGGGTTTCTGTGGCCAAAAAGCAATAGGGTTCAGCTAGTAATGGCCATAGTTGAGAGTTCTGTAATGACTAATCAGCTTCAGGGTAGCTTTTAAAATTTGAATGTAACAAATTCATTTAACCGCATGATAAAAGGGATAGGAAAACTGCAACAAAGGGGATATCTTGTCAAGAAAGACAAAAATAATAGAAGAATAGAAGAAGAATAACGGTATGATAACAGTCAAATCTTTTTTAGAGTAACAAAATGTTATGGATTATCGAAGGTACACCGTTTCATGCTGGGAAATCTGTCAGTACTTTACTGTAATTTAATGGTGAATGGTATTCGCTTGAAATTTACTACCTTGCTTCCCAGGTTTTTTGGTTATCAAAGGATCACTGGCGACAGTGCAATTTATTCTGTCCTGTTTGAGTGAATCAGAGCTGTCCTGCTCGCAGAGTGATCATTAATTAGGAGTTTGGCTGCAGAGAACCGTCCTCCCATCATAGTTTCTCTACAGGCTCCGGAGACAACTGCAGGTGCTGCCTCATCAGGCTAAATGCAACAATCGAGCACGGGCGCACACACACAGTGAAGTATTCTCCTCATTAGAAAAAAGGGTTGCAGGAAATAATTAAAGGATTTATGAAAGACTTTGTAAAGTGGGAAAAGGGGGATTATAAATGTTTAGAAAACAGTCTGAGGACCGAGCAAAGAGACAAACCTCTTGAAAGTGAATTCACAACTGAAGCTGAGGAGTCGTCGTTTTCATTATTAATCTGTGGTTATTGTCTCTGTCACGCTTTTTTTAGTAGTGAGAAATGCTGTGAAGCAGTTGCGTTTCTATTGATCGGCTAACAATCCAAAAGAAATGAAGATGAGACGCATTGTATATGTTTTTATTCAAAAATGTGTCATCATTAATGTTCATTATTTGTCCATCGGGCAATTATCCATGTAATCGTTGCAGTTTTAACCAATAAATTATGTGCGTGTGTGCGTGTTTCTTCAAATTACAATAATGTTTGGCCACAAAAAAGAGACGCTGATTAAAAAATCATTTTACAAGAAGATGCATGACTCATCCCGTTATATTTTCCCTATTTGTTAGTTTTCTAAAAATATGTGTTTGTGAGTTTAGGAATCACTTACGAAGAACGTGGGACTATTTCTTTTCTTTTTTTTTAAAGGCACGGTTCGCTCTCTCTGTATCATTTTGCTTTTTTCTTATGGTGACCTCGGTTGTACTCTCCACCACGCCTGCCCGTTGCTGTTCCTTTTCTTCCTTTGTTCTTGCCTGACTGCTTTTCACTCTTTTTGCTTTGATGCTCATTTTTGGAGTTGCTTCTTTTGTGTCTTTCTTGCTTGCTTGCTTTTATTCTTTTCTCTCTCCCTCTCTCTCGTGTTCTTTTTTTCCCTCTCGTCCTCTGCCTGCCTCCCTGCGCTCGCCTTAACCGGAGGCTACAGCTCCTTAGGTTGGGCTGAGACAGCATCTTTGTACAACACCGACCGTCTGCTCTGTAATCAAATACCATCTGTCGCTACATCTGAAGACTCACTCTCTCGCTTCCTCCTCCGCGCACACACACAAGCTCGCAAGCAGGCACATGCACACACACCACATCTGTGCTTCCTACTCTTGAACATTGTGTGTGCACCTGTGTGTGTATGTGTGCGCGCATGGTTTATGTACAGTGACCCGTGTACTTACAATCATTCCACCTGATTCATTCTTGGCCTGCAGAGAGGAAGTCACTAGAGTCACTTTCCCTGCTTCCTGTTTTTTCCACTGACCCTGCTGAGGGTTCAAAGGTCATTGTCTTCAGGTATCCATGTTTGTTCTGTGTGTCAGAAAGACCTTGGCTGCCGTATCACACAGGAGATAGTGGACTTTAGCTCCTCAGTCTTAGATCAACGGCCCACTATCTCAAAGGCTGCCAGCCTTTCCCAATGTTTGTCCAATGTTTGTCCCTGCTCTGGCACACAAAACGTTGACATGGTCCCCAAGGTCCCTATCCAAGTCCCTCCTCCCTTCGTGATCACTTGTTATCACACACACTCAGGTTCAAGAACATTTTCCATTTAGTTAAGAGTGTTGTTTTAAGCTGGAAAGGCTTCCTTTAAGCTTTCATCATGCATTTAGTCTAAAAGTGTGTTTTACAGCTCTGTGGCAGCGAGGGATTTACAGCACGCCGACCCAACAACAAATAGAAGAACTTTTAGTAAATATTACCACACACAAGAGCTGACGTAATTCCCCGTACTGGGGAACCTTTGTGATGAAGAAACACAAGGACTTAGGATTTCATTTCGATTTCTTCTCTGTGCAATCCTCCTACTAATGACCAAATGAGCTGTCCACTCTTTGAAACATTTTGACACCTACTCCTGCAAAATGACTGCGGGCTAAAAGCCTGAATCGTAGAATAATTCCGTCCTTATACAGATAATGGACATTTGCCCGCATTTGTGCATCACCTTTTCTTGCTCATCTGTGCTTTTATTTGATTATTGGACCTATAATTAAACAGAAAAAATGATTCGGGTTTAATCTGAAACCATGAAAAGCGATTTCCGCAGTGCACAGATTGATGGATTCATTCTGCATGTGTTGGTGATTTAACACTGGATTTCAGCTATTGTCGATGGAGCAGCACACCGATCTGCTCCAGAGCCACTGGCAGAATCATGGGATTAACTCTGGGCTGCCCACATTTTGGCACCAGTGATGGGGACACCTAGTGGTTAGTATGCACAGTTTAGACTCACTGATTTTTTTTAAGCATGTCCCATCTTGTCCCTATTTGCGCGCTTCTGTTTATTCTTCATTCACTTATTTCTTCAATTCTTCTGCTTTCATTTTTCCTCCATGTGTGCAAATTCGTTTGTGCAATTGGAAGATTCCAGTTGGGCAGCTCATTGTGGCCTCTTTTTCCTCCCAGTCTCCCTCTCTTTCTCTCTCTCCCTGGAAGGCTTGAACGCAACTGGAGCCTCGGAGGCTCAAGAGAGGAGCCTGGGAAAGAAGGAACAAAGTGCCGTCCATCTGCAGCTATCACCACTCTGCACTTCCTCTCCTCTCTCTCTCTCTCTTTCTCCCCCTGTTCTTCCCTCCCTCGGTTACCCTCTCTTCCCTCTCCCCACTGGCCAGCGCCCCAAATTAAGACTTCAGACAAGAAAATGGGCTCAATAAAAAAGGGAGAGAAAGCGACAGAAAGAGAGAAAGAAGGAAGTCCATAACAAGCCAAGAGGAGCAAAGCAACAAAGCCTCTGTTGTTGGATGGCAGGGCCCCACTGTCGCTCTGCGAGGAACTGTCACTGTGTCAACTTGGACCTCTTGTTGCGAGGAGCACAAACACAAACCATCAAGAACGAGCGCACAAAACACACACACACACCGACAGAAAACATGCTGCGGAGGAGACTACGCGCGTGCTTCCATAACCACAGAATAAAAATAAATAAATAAAAAGGCTGCACAAAGATATGGGATGTAAACTCAGAGACACGCACGAACAGAAAACATGCCAAGCACATACTGATCATCCAAATTAGTATAGACAGTGTAGGTGAGAAGACAGCAACTGTGAATCCCCGCAGCACCCCTTCATTTTAGCTGCCAAGAAATGTCACAGGGGGCGAAGTGAGAAGGGAGGGACTTCCCTGAAAACTGAAAGAAAAGTGAATGTTTGTGAATGTGTGCACATGTGAGAACATGTGCTAAAAGTAGCCAGTTGAAAAGAAAAAGAAAGAAATTTTTATATATAAAACATATCAGCCCACTGAAGACACCCACTAAGGCCGTGAGGATGAGGTGGGTGTTAGTGATGGGATTTCCGGCTCTTTTTAGAGACCCGGCTCTTTCGGTTCGGCTCACTAAAAAGAGCCGGCTCTTTCGGCTCCGAACCGGCTCTTCAGGTTGTTTTGTTGCTTTAATTTATTTATTATTAACAATAATATAAAATTATGCACAAAAGGAATTACTAATGTAAAAAAAAGTGGTTTTATTTATATATGTTTATATATAAATATATGCGGTGGCCCCTAGAGACAAAACACGTACAAACTCCAAAACACATTTCTAGCATGAACTGAACTTCCAAAGCAGAGCTACTAGATCACTTAAATTACAATTGAAAGCATGTGTGTATTGTTTGTGTATTTATACACAGGCACTCATATATATTCAAATAATTAAAAAAAAAGTTCATTTACCTATTACTACCACACACCAAATCTGGTCGTTGGTACTTGCTGGCTTGTGTAGCCACAAGATACCAAAAGCTCAACACTGCGCCCTAGCATCCTGGAGCACTTCTGTTGTCTTTTGTACGTGTTTTGAGTTTTTATGTGCTTCGGAGTTTGTACGTGTTTTGGAGTTTGTACGTGTTTTGGAGTTTGTACATGCTTCAGAGTTCGTACGTGATTTGAAGTTTGTATGTGCTTTGTCTCTAGGGGCCACCGTAAATATACTTTTATTTATTCACTCCACATAAAATGTAATAAATAAATCATATAATACAAAAATCAACTATTTACATTTCAACTTTTAACTATTTAAATTTTCAGCTTTTTCCTTTTACAAATTTAAAGTGAAAACAACACTGCAAACCACAACACAATTAAATATAAATTATAATATTAAAACAAAAAGAACATGCATATTCTCTGTCATATGGGCCTGCATGAATAAACTTTCTGAATCCTTTATCATCTGCAACGTAAAATAGTTGTGGATGATTACTATACCTTTCTAATGTGACGTTGTTCTCCCTGGCTCTCTTTCTCTCCCTCTGGCTCTGTTCCTGTGCTAGTGAGTGTAACTACCGCCCCTCCCCCCTCTGCCCAGCGTAAAGCACAAGGCTCGCGTGCAGAGTGAAGCGAAAAAAAGTGCGAGAGAGAGAGAGGGTGAGAGAAAGAAAAAAAAACAAACACGTGACGGCTCGCGATAAGGAGCCGGCTCGCGTCGTTCACGTCAAAGAACCGGCTCTAAGAGCCATTTCGTTCGCGAACGACCCATCACTAGTGGGTGTCCCAAGGGCAAACACCTGTTAACAGGTTTTATGAAGCACGCACACACAAACACCCAACCTTGGTAGAGTTCTCAAATAATGATGAAAGACTCCCTTTTAGATGTTTTTCTTCATTAAGAAGCTCTTTAATCACTTAAAGAAGATACGTTCACAGGGAACGTGTTTGTGTGTACATAACTGTGCATTGGGGGCAGAGATAGAAGCTGAACTGGTTTGGCTTCTTCCAGGCTAAACTGGGTCTAGTGGGTCCAAGACAGATGGCACTCGGGGCAAAGCCAGTCTGGGATCTCTCGCTCTCTCTCTCTCTCTCTCTCTCCATCACTCCCTCATACACACACACAAACACACATCTCTTTTAATAGCCATTATTGGCATCCTTTGCCTCTTCCAGATCCCTGAAACAGAAATCACAGAGCCCCATTATATTTCCTTTTGACCCATTTGGCAAGATGATGGGAGCATCGAGTGCTGGATTAAATGGAAAGCAGTTTATAATCCAGTAATTCTAATGTTTTAATTACTTAGATGAACAGGAGGTGTTTGAGCAAAGGCTAATCTCTGAGACATAAGGGTGAGAGAGAGAGAGAGAGAGAGGCAGAGAGAGAGAGAGAGAGAGAGAGAGAGAGAGAGAGCGATAAAGGGTGGGGGGGAAATTTGTCTTATTCTTTGTAATGCACACATAGGCTTGCTTATGGAATTTTAGCTGCGTATTAAAGTTCATCACCTGTTATCAACGCAGATTAAAAGATTCACAGACTTTATAATTGACATTAAGGTGAGCCCACCAGGGCTGAGGTGCGAAACCATTATCATGCTTGAACATCGCAGCGCATTTGCACACAGTCTACGTGGTTCTAGTTTTACGTTTCTAAACTACATTCACAAGTGTTTTGACTTGAGATCTGCTGTATCTTGAGCGACACCCATAGCTGTAACTGATCCCACAATTGTCTTTGATAGCCACCCCTCCTGTCAATCAAGCAGTAGGACAAAGGCTGCTAAAGCAAGGCTGATGACCTCATGCCTGGGGTCTGCTCCATACCGAAGGGGTCTTAACACCGTACAACTTGCCTTTTGTGTCTGGAGCCATTTTTCAGTACCGAGAATCGACATGCAGTATCTCTTGGGGTTCGGGATGCATGCACATACACACCCACACACACACACATCCCCTTGATCCATGGGCTGGAGCGTTGAGCCAGGAGTGAGCCTTAAGACAAGGAGTGACAACCGGGACAGCTGCAAGGGTTGGAAGCCAATCTTATTCCAATCCCCCCTTCACCCATCCCCGCTACCCCCAACCGCCACCACACACACACACACACCGTTCCACAACCACAGCCTCCAGCCAGCCAAACAAGCCATTGTTTCTGGCGAGGGCCTGTGGTATTTCATTTGTCATGAAATGGATACGGACACGGGATGACCATGAGGTTCTTTCTCCAAAAAAGAAACTGCTACCGCTACTGCTGCTGCTATGGCTGCTGAGCACCGACTGCAAACTCACCTCATCCTTAACCTTCTAGTGCAGTTTGCCCCAAGCACCTTGCTATGAACTATTAATAAACCTGCTTTTTCCAAGGTAGAAAGGTAGGGAGGGGGCGGTCCGAATGGTATTGTTTTCCAAAGGAGGATAAGAAGAAGGAAAAAGAGATAGAGTGTGGGAGGGAGGGAGGTCAGGCTATGTGGCAATGTGTTTTTATCATCCTTTATAGTCTTCACTTTCTCAGGTTTCTGAGCAGACTTTAGACAGGTTAGTCTTATGAGCCAGGTAGATCACCAAGGTCCTGGTCAGCTGTTGTCAGTCGCTGCTTAGGATGAGTTTGGTTCTGTGGGTATTATGGCAGAGGGGCGATATCAGCCCCCAAATAATTGGCCAACCTTTACACGTTCACATGGCTGCTTGATGCTAAGCTGCTAGCACATGCCACATCCCAGAGAAACTTTCAGCACGTAGTTAAGAGCAAAAAGCAGGATCTGACAGCTGAACTTCTCCAGGCATGTATGAAATCAGCAAAGATGCTATGATGTTCATCACCCTTGCAGTTCCTTCACCTTTAGGTTTCCATGTCCAAAAGAGTTCATGGACATTAAAACAATACCCCTCTATCTCCGTCAAGGGCATTCCTTGGCACAACAATAGGACCATACCCTTCCATATTTTCCTTTCCTCCCCTCCCTCCTCATTCTCCAGCCCCTCCATCAAAGAGCATTCCAGCTCCAGAGCCCCCTAAGCCCTTCACTCTGGGCCTGTCCATGTGACACGGCACGCAGACAGTCATCTTTAAGAATTGATTCACTCTGGTATCCAAAGCTAGGGAGCTTGGCTGCCAAGATACCCAGCATAGGCGCCACTCATGGGGTCCAGGTACACAACAGCTGCTCCCAAACAATAAAGGCAAAAAATGGAAGGCACTTAGGGAGAAGATGCAGCCCTAACCTCTATCCCAAGCCTGAACTGGTCACCTTGAGCCAGTTGTTGCCTGCCAGCCTTCCGAGACGACAAACCAGAATACAACTTTGAGATGAAGTTAGTGGAAGGGGGATAAATATTGAAAGGCATATATAATTCGCAAGAGAGACAAGAGAGAGCGGGCAAAAGAGGGAAGGAGAAATATTTTTATTTCCTTGGAAGAATTGCAAAGTGACAGCTGTGCGACCAAGATTGCACAGTGACACATGGAACACCATAAATAAGACAATGGCATGTTGTTTTCTTCTGAGGCACATCATCTCGCTCGGAGGCCAAGTGAAGGAGATGCCAGCCCATTCCAGAAACCTCACACACATTATGCACACGTAGAAGTAACCTCAGGAATGCCGTGATACTACAGATATAGATCACAAATCATGCGGAAGGAGACAGGTGAGATATTACCTCACCTGAAGTGTTTCCATAAACTCCAGTGTACCAAAGCCTTGGGAAGTAGCATCACTCTTCAATCAGGTCCTGACCCACACATACTTTGATTTATGATCATACAATCTAGCACATCATCCATCATAAATAAGGGAGATTAGGTGAATAGACTGAGGCTGTGGATACAACAATTCCAGCTTTAGAGATGATGTATTGTAACTGCACAGTCTCGAAAGCTACAGCAGCAAATTAAAGGTTCAGTTTTCTGTATATTAAGGAGCAGAGCAAAGGTGAAGACAGAGAAAAGGGAAGTTAAGACAACAAAAGGAAGCGAGACAGACAAGGACAGAGGGGAACTTGGCACCGGCAGCCTTCCTGCTGAAACGGAAAGGCAGAAGTGGAAAAGCAAGAGCAGTGGAGAGTCGGGGAGAGAGGGGAATTTGCCAAAGCAGCTCGGGAGGGCCCTCATTACGATATTAAACAAGATTTAATAAGTGAGAGTGATTTGATGAGGTGATTATCCTGGCCCATTAATCAAGCAGGCTTCTAGCCTCGCTGTAATATGTCCCATCTTTCCGCATGTACCAAAGCCTCTTTAGATGCTGAGCTCCTTACTGTACTAACGCCGCTTCAGAAACACCACCAGCCTGGCAGGGAAAAAAAGGCATATTACGTCTCATCTCTCAAGCCTCTGGGTATTTTTGAGACTCGCTCATCCCTCCACCTCCCCATCCGCGCTTCTGGTGCATCTGATAAATTGAACTCCTTAACATGTGGGTCAGAAAGTAAAGTCTTATCAGAGGAAGCTAAGAGTGATAACTGGCAATGATAACGAAAAGGCATCTGTTGGCTTTAAGGCTTTTGGTTTGAGACCAGAAGTTTTACAGACTCCATTGGATTGCTGGGTTTTGAAAAGAGGTAGGGGCTTCGAGTACGCGTATACGTGTGTGTGGATGGGCTGATTCATAGAATGCTTCTCGGGAAAATAAAGTAAAACTTCCATGAGAACATGTGAGAGCAAGCACAGTCCACTGTGTATTTGCAAGTAGATCACAAAAAAAACTAATGTGACCTTGTAGAACTTGCAAAACACAACTTTTGGAGGCACTGCAGTTTCCCAAACCCCAAGAAAGTCAATTTCCAAAAGCATGTATTTAGGATTGACCCTCAAAAACCCAGTGATATAAAAACAAACCCCCAAAAAAATTGATAGTCACTCAACATTCAGACAAGGGTTGATATAAAAAACACTGACGTATCACTGATCTGGGCTGAGATCAATGACTGGTCAGTCAGCCTCATGCAGGTCTGATTGCATATTACTTATTGGATGTGCACTGCAGGCAAACCAGCACAAGAAAATTACACTGTAGCACTCAAAGCTAAAACACTAACACTAGTATGTAGTTCGCCAAAGTAAGGCACAGAGGGAAAAGCACGAAAACATTTCTACAAGACCTAATGAGGTCCATTAGGTTTAAATCACCATAATCCAGTCAATCATGGATGTATATTAAAAAAAAAAAAAAAGCTAATAAAGTGAAAAATGGATCAAAGCAATTACAAAGAAAATTGTGGAAAAAAGTGAAAAAAAAAACCCAAAAAGGGTTGATATCCTGTTATCTGATGATTTTTAAACATACTGGAAAATGATGTAAGTTCCTGACTTTTTTTTTTAACTTATGGTCAAAACCTCTTTCAGTGCCACAAACTGCAGGAAATAATGCACAAGCAGAGAAAACAGCTTAAATTCACACGATGAGGTCTGTTTTCAGTGCACTGCCTGCTAATTGGAAATCTGACTCATGCGTTTAAAATGTCTAAACACCACCTTTATAATGCATTTCGGTTATGTTTGTGCGCTACTGAGCAGCTGCCTCAAGTTGAAGATGAGGGTGAATACAATTTACAGGCTGCACCTATTTCATGATGTACATCTCCAAAGCCCATTTGGGAAAAGTAACATCCTACTTCTCTAAGCCTGGATGGCAGCATTTTGCTATTTAGCTACATTTGTGAGTAGGAATAATAATAATTTTTTAAAAAGCGTCACATGCTGTGCACCAATGAATGGAAGAGCTACACAAGGTGAACTGGAATAAAAAACAAACTGTCAAGTAATTTTGATAATTTGGGAATTGTTTGATTTTTCAAGCTGAAATGCTGAAAACTGATTTCACATTCTCAAAAAATGTAATAGAAATGCTTTGCTTTTTCTATTACACGTGTCATCTGAAATGTTTGACTGTTAAAAGCAGCTAAATCTTATCATTACAGAACAACAATAAGATATCCTAAAATAACTTGTGTTTAAGGAGAAACTTTCTAAAGCTTTAGCCCAGTCAGGGACTTCCCGATTCCAAATATTTATAATAATTTTGTCATTTACAGTGCGCAATGATGCAGCAAGGGGTAAATATAACCTCAAGAGTGGGAGAGAATAGGTATTACAAAGACAGCTAACCCCCCCCAAAAACATTTTAAAAGCTCAAGTGGAAGAAGATTACATTAAAGCAGGCGTGGGACGGAGCTTTTTCTGGGAACTGCCTGAGAGTATTAATAAAATAAGCACAGAAAATATAATACAAGAATGTTTTTATCAACATAATCCAGAGAGATGAGGCCAAACCAACCTGGAATATAATCCCAAGGAGAAGGTCCCCTGGTTATCTGTCATCAGGGACACACACCCATACACACATATGGACACACGCTAATACACAGTCTCTTTCTATGTCTCGCCGTCGCTTCAAATAATCGACTCATAATCTTAAAAGGATCTTGTCCTTTCGGTTTCATCTTTACTGCAAGGGTCAAGAGGTCAACTGCTGGGTGAAGCTATCAAAGTGAATATTGACATCAATATAGCGCGCATTTAATAGCTATTATAGTCGTACGTAACTCCTAAACGTGTTTAGATTTGATGGATTTTAGTTTAAAATCAAGTGTTTTTCTCTAAATTCCTTTTACATAAATTGTAGGTGTGAATCCTGCTCAATTTACGGTGCCACAACTTATAATAAAAGAAGTAGCAAATATTTTGTGAGGACTGCCTGAGTGAGAGAAGTAGGCGTTTTACTTGAAGGACAGATCCAACATGAATTCGGTAGCTGACACTTGGAGGACTGTAAGACAATGTCGAGCAACTTTCTCTGTCACTCTGTCCCTCCCTCCTGCATCCTCTCTTTCGCTCCCTCTCTCTCTCTTCTGTATCTAAGCAGCATAATTTGAGTAAATGACAGGGGAACATCTGCTGTGCATAAGAGAGAGGCCAACACTTTAACATGCAGATGTCTCTCTCCATCTGCATTAATTCAATAATTACCGCAATGGAGGCAGGAGAAAAAATCTTTTTTTATAGCTTAAGACAATGTTATCTGTGCCAGTTGGTATGGGGAGGGCAAATTGGGGGTGGGGGGGTGCGTGAATGAGTGTGTGTACGAGTGCATGTGCTGCTGGAGGTTTGCGAGAGGAGGGGTAGATTATTACACCATTTAGCCAGAGCAAGCTGTCACATTGCAGAGAATCTCACTAATTCCATTGTGCCCTTGGTGAGTCACTGACAGACTCCAAGTGACTGATGATGCCTCAACGCCACCACTTGGCCACTGGACGACCAACCAGCTTCACTTAGGATATAACCGCACATGTCTTACATTTAATGTGCGTGTGTGCAATGGGGGATGATTAACCCGAGTATTTTAATGCCTGCAGGGGTATGACAGGGTATGCATGGGTATTTAGTGGATGGTGTACGTGGTAGACATAGTGCTCGGAGTTGTGCTCAACGAGTAGAGTTTTTTGTTGAATGAGACCAAAGAATCCCTTCCCTCGTGCCTTCAGAGCTGTTAAATGCCATTTGGAAAACTCCCAGTGTCGTAAGATTTTGACTCAAAGGAGGTTTCTTTGTAGCTACTCTATCATAAAGACCTTTTAAAAGGAAGCACTAGTGGGATGGTGGTCTTTCCAGCAGGTTTCGCCCATATTTGCAAAGGATTTCCAAAGATATGTTCGACTGACTGCTCAAGACTTTGACCAGTCCTTATTTTTTAGTTATTTATTTTGTCCAAAAGCTTAGAGAGTTAGTTTTAAACTTCCATTTCAGAGTTACTGAGGTTGCAGAATTTAGAAATAGTCTGTTTTGCCACATCTTCTTTAAATATTTATAGCAAGTTTCTTGGAGTTGATTTATTTACCCGACATGAAGTGAGATTTAGCAAATTCCAGTAAAGTTCCCGATAATTAACAAAAAGGAAGAAAAATAGGATGTGCCAAAATGGACAAAATTTGCCGGTGCTGTGATAAATTGTCCAAATATTTTTATAAATGACAGGTTTGACTTTTGAGAAAAGATTGGGGGGCAAAAAGTGGCAATTTTATTAATTTACCTTTGAATTAACAAAATAATTGGGGGAAAAAGTGAAAATGTCTGAACACTTAATGAATTTACTGCAAAGACACCGGTCTTGAACTACTGACTTCAATCTTGTGACATTTAAAATATCAGACAATCATATTTCGATTGGACACTCTCAACTAAAATGAATAAAGGGCCACAGAGAACATTAGCATGTAATGGTTTCCATTCAAATAAACCTAATTACTTTATTGAAATGTTGGCTCCAATATCTCATTTTCAAGAAAAAGCACTTAAAAGCCATTCAGAAAAGCTCAAAGAACGTTAGATGAAATGTGAAAACAAAACTTTAAATGACCATGCACACTGTACCCAATCTCCTTCGTTTATAACGCATACCTGTGGACCAATACAGCATGTTGTAAAATGTATTAATGTGGTCCATCTAACAGAAATACCCCAACAATCATTTAATGCACCTGAATTCTCGAATAAAAGGTCACAGAGTTTGTGTGTCACACTCAAACTGACGAACACAAATCATTCCAGGATGTCTCATCGTACATGTATGATAACACACATAAATAAACAGACATCCTAACATAATCCCATCAGCATGCATGCACTTGCTTCTGCAGCCACACAGCACCTTCATCCAGGCAGAGTCTCTCACACACACATATCTGACTCTTACATGCCTGCTAAACATAGGGACAAAGGAAAATATCTGTATACTTGGCAGGCCAACTTCCTTTGATTGCAGCAGTGCTGCTGTAGGAAACAATGCACAGGCACTATTAATACACCAAGGAGAAAGAGAATTCCTCTTAGAGGAAAGCTCAAAGGAGCCATCGGCCAGGCTATTTACAGACTTACTGACTGACTGCACTATACTTAACTGTAGTCTCTGCATCTTGTCTTACGTGACTCTTTTTTTTTCTGCAAGGACTGGTGATGAATACAGTATAATGTACATTAGAGGATGAGTGGTACATATTCTTCCATAATACTCCCTTTTTATTTGTTTATACATCCTTTATTTATTTGTTTTGTGACA
Source organism: Aulonocara sp. 'chitande type north' Nkhata Bay (assembly GCF_057382095.1). Taxonomy (NCBI): domain Eukaryota; kingdom Metazoa; phylum Chordata; class Actinopteri; order Cichliformes; family Cichlidae; genus Aulonocara; species Aulonocara sp. 'chitande type north' Nkhata Bay. The sequence goes on from NC_141358.1 coordinate 10,660,985, forward strand.
CTTTCAGTGCACAGATATTAATTAGAAGCAAGTGCTTAGGAAATGTAACAGATCTCTTATGTACTTGCTCTGCTGTGTCACATCAACACGCCTGTGACATTTGACTGGCGGTGAATAGCTGCCCAGCCACACTTATGATCGCCTCTCCTTTCTAAAAGTGCCCAGTTAAAGAGCATCAAATCCCCACTCGCTAAACCCACACAAGCCCAACCTTCATTAGCATAGCTAACAAACTCCCTGAAAGAGCAACAGTGGAGGGAGAGAACAATGGCAGTCTATTAAAGGGGAAGATGAGGGGGTGAGACGAAGCGCAGAGGGGGAGAAGCTATTGTTCTGGTCTTATTTAGCCCTTGCTGTCACCCTGCAACTGTTGTCACTTCTAAGTTTAGCTGGACGGCTGAAGAGGACGGCGAAGAGAAGAAGGAGGAGGGAAGGAGGAAGAGGATAGGAATAGGGTAGGGAAAGATGGAGGACAGAAAGAAGATAGGGAGGAACTGAAGACAGTTTTGAACCAAACAGTTTTGTGGATTCCCTACAAACTTGGGAGCTCCCCAGTAACTAAAAACCTTCAAGGGCTTTTTTCTTGCATTTGCATTGCCAGTGGAAATTCTGTAGCAACACAAAAGCTGCTTGGTACAGCCAAGGTTAAATTTAATACTGCATCCAGAGCATATGGGCTCAATAAACCCGAGACAGTAGTGCTTTGAATTAACATTAAATACTGAAGTTTAAACACCAACTCAAGCTTGATTTAAAGCCTGAATTACGGAAGGATGAGAGAATACAAAAACTAAAAAATAAATGTTACAAGTAGGTACACATGTTCGGTTGAATGTTAAACCAAATATCTAATCAGTCAATCACAGCAACATTTAAGCATTTAGACATGGTTACGACGACCTAGTGAAGACAAACCAAGCATCAGAATGGGGACGAGAGGAAGACAGGTCATTTAAGTGACTTTGAATGTGGTGTGGTTGTTGGTGCCAGACAGGCTGGTCTGAGAATTTCAGAAATGGCTGATCTACTGGGATTTTCCCACACAACCATCTCTAGAGAATGGTCTAAAAAAGAAAAGCAAAAAAAAAAAAAAGAAGAAAATACCCAGTGAGAGGCAGTTCTCTGGGTGACTATGCCTTATTGATGCCAGAGGTCAGAGGAGAATAGCTGGACAGCTTCGTGCTGAAGCAGGGTAACAGTAATAGTAGCAGAAGACCACATCGAGGGCCGCTCCAACAGGAGTGTCAACAGGAAACTAAAGCTACAATTCACAAAGGCTCACCAAAACTGGACAAAAAAGATTGGACAAAATGTGCCTGATGTGATGAATCTCAATTTCTGTCGCCACATTCAGAAAGCTGGGTCAGAAATCTGTATGTGGTGGAACAGGATATTCATATTATGGAGTTCCAGTCGACAAATCAGTTTTGTGAACTGAAGAAGATGTCATTTCCTTTACACGAGAAATTCTTTTGTTGCATATCAAGGGAAGAAACACAGTATTTGTTAATGCCCATAGGTTGTAGACTTCAGGAAGACGGACTGAAAATTATTAATACTAGCGACAGGGTGAGGAACTTGATTATTTGAGAGGGAAGGTTTGGATAACTTTTTTCCTTTAATAAATGAAATCATCATTTAAAGCTCCATTTTGTATTTAAAAACAAATAAAATTGGAATATTCAAAAACTCCTAAATCGTTTCTGTTTAGGATGAATTTTGTGTTCTGTAACCTAAAGTGGTTTTAATTCAAATAAGATTAAAATGATTAAATTGATCTGCATAATATCTAACCTTATTTATATTTATCTTCATTGTCTTCAAAGTCCATGAACTCAGAGGTTATGCCTCTGAGAGATCCTCTGTTTTGAGTTCAACTAGCGTATACAGTACTAAGTAAGTACTTTATTTACTTACTTTTGAACAAACCAGATGGCTTTAAAGTTTTTTGACTGTGTCTTGCATGGTTTTGATGCTACTGATAAACACAAACACACACACACACACACACACACACAGTGACGGACAGGCTCAGAAGGTAAGAACAATAATGGTCTCATTGTCACAAGTGGTAAAAGAAGAGGAAGACTGAGACAGAATAGCCCAGCTGTCTGCTCATAAAGCAGCCGATGGCTGAGGCGCTAAGCCCTACAGTGAAAGCAGAGCTTAGGTGGGTGACACAGGGCAGTAGACCCCAATCAGCCCTATAGTGTAAGGCAAGAGCCAAAGCAAAGACACATGGATTAACAGTGGGAGATGAGGGTCTGCGCCTGCAAAGCTCACAGAGCTAAGACGGCAGAGTAGGCAAGCAGGGACTGCATTCCCCCCCTATCCAGGAGTGGAGACAGTGTGGTTAAGGCTTTAGGGTTGGCTCCCCAGCTGAAAGACAAAGGACAAAGTAGGATGAAAGACACTGTCTCAGTCAAGTCAACGAGTTCATCAGAAAGACTGAGGAATTACTGTAAATTGCCTCAACTCAGCTGTGGGGAATATAGGGACAATTACACAGGGTCTTGGCATGTACCCACTTCTAAAACACAGCCTGGAATTATCAATTACTCTGTCCTCACTTCTCTCCACTACATGCAAACACACAACACTGTCCATCTCTCAAGCCGTGCACTGCTGTTGACCTGTAGTTAGCACAGCAGCCTGGAAACAGCTTGCGATGACAAGGTCACGAGTACGAGGTGACGAGGGCTCGGTCACTGCCTCTCCAAATCCGAAAGTAGGAAAGGTCTTTAACCACAATGGATTTCACACACAACCCTCCTCCACGACCTCACTGTAAAGAGGTAGTAGCCGGTGCTGTTTTACGAGCTCAACAATGCGACGCTATACTGCATATTTCCATTAATAGTGTGGCCACAATTATAAGAGCCTGAAAACAGCAACAGAAGAAGTGAGAGAGAAAAAGAGATCTGGTGATATGAAGATGGTAAAACTGATTTGTTATAACCTTTTTGGTTTGATCAGGTTGGAAAAAACTACACAAACCAGCACTGACACTATACACAATTGCATATTCTTACCTAGTCCACATCTCCAAAGCGTGAAAACACACTCTGGCCCAGTCTTGTTTAAACTGGGAAGGCTGAGTAACAGCCTTTTTTTATTTTCTTTAGGGTTAAACCCAGAGAATATGGAACTCCAGGCCTCGAGAGCCGGTGTCCTGCAGGTTTTAGATGTGTCCTTGATCCAACACAGCTGATTTAAATGTTAAACTATCTCCTCAACATGTCTTGAAGTTCTCCAGAGGCCTGGTAATGAACTAATCATTTGATTCAGGTGTGGTGACCCAGGGTGCGATCTCAAACCGGCTCTCGAGGACCAACGTTCCCTACCCCTGGTTTAACCCAAGGACTAAAAATCTACCTGTTTATACAAAAGACTTTCTTTTGGGCCAAACAGGCCTTGAGTCTACAACATCTTGTTCTAACTTTAACTCTTTCCCCCTTGGACACAAGTAGGGATAACCCTTGTTTTTCTTTTCTGAACTCAGCAGTTTGTGTCATATTTCAGGTCTGCTTCTAGAACAAAATGATTGGGTATCAGAGAGTGAGAGTGATCTCTGCCTCTACAGTTTACTAGGGCTACCCTTGGAAAAACCCAGAAACTGTTCTAATGGTTACAAATGTCATCTTTATGGGATGGTACCATGGTTAGCACTCTAATCTCACAGGAAGAAGGTCAGTGGTTTAAGCCCTGACTGTGTTTTTCTGCGTGGGGTTTTCTCCGATATTCTCCCACAGTCCAAAGACATGGGGTGTGTACTGAGCCCTCTCCTGTACTCACTCTACACCTACGACTGCACGGCCACTAACAACTCCAACATCATTGTGAAGTTTGCGGACGACACTACAGTGGTGGGTCTTATCACCAACGGTGATGAGACGGCTTACAGGGAGGAGGTCAGCGCCCTGACCCACTGGTGCCAAGACAACCATCTCACCCTCAACGTCGCAAAGACAAAGGAGTTGATAGTGGACTTCCGGAGGTGCAGAGAAGTACACACCCCCATCACCATCAACGGCGCTGCTGTGGAGAGAGTGAGCAGCTTCCGGTTCCTTGGTGTACATCTGGCTGAGGATCTTACGTGGTCAGTACACATAAACAAAACAGTGAAGAAGGCGCAGCAGCGCCTCTTCTTTCTCAGGAGACTGAAAAGATTCGGCATGAGCCCCCGCATCCTCAGGACCTTCTATCACTGTGCCATTGAGAGCATCCTCACTGGATGCATCACCACCTGGTATGGCAACAGCACCGCCTACAACCGCAAAGCTCTCCAGCGAGTAGTGCGGTGCTCTGAACGGATAATTGGAGGTGAGCTTCCCTCCCTCCAAGACATCTACAGGAAGCGGTGCCTGAGGAAAGCGGGGAGGATCATCAAGGACTCCAGTCACCCCAGCCATAAACTGTTCAGACTGCTTCCATCAGGAAGGAGGTTCTGCAGCATCCGGTCCCGAACCAGCAGACTGAGAGACAGCTTCTTCCACCAGGCCATCAGACTGCTGAACACTTCATAGACACCTCAGCTTCACTACTGGAACTTCAACATTTTGCACTCCATACTGTACAGTAATGCCACTGTTTTGCACATGTCTCAACTCTGTATATTTTTATATATTTTATTTATTGTTGACTCTATTTAATTTGTAAAATATGTGTATACACACACACACACACACACGTAGAAAAACATTTAGTATACACATCCAGAATTTTTTTTTTATTTATTTATTTTTGCATATACTATTATATATTGTACATACACTGAACAAAAATATAAACGCAACACTTTTGTTTTTGCTCCCATTCCCCATGGGATGGACGTAGAGACCTAAAATTCATTCCAGATACACAATATAACCATCCCTCCCAAACAGTGGTCACAAATCAGTCCAAATGTGTGGTAGTGGGCACATCTGCTATATTGAGATAATCCATCCCACCTCACAGGTGTGCCACATCAGGATGCTGATCTGACATCATGAGTAGTGCACAGGTGTACCTCAGACTGCCCACAACAAAAGGCCACCCTGGAATGTGCAGTTTTGTCTCACAGCAAAATGCCACAGATGCCACAAGCAATGAGGGAGCGTGCAATTGGCATGCTGACAGCAGGAATGTCAACCAGATCTGTCGCCCGTGCATTGAATGTTCATTTCTCAACCATAAGCCATCTCCACAGGCGTTTCAGAGAATATGGCAGCACATCCAACCGGCCTCACAACCGCAGACCTCGTGTAACCACACCAGCCCAGGACCTCCACATCCAGCAGGTTCACCTCCAAGATCGTCTGAGACCAGCCACCCAGACAGCTGCTGGAACAATTGGTTTGCACAACCAAACAATTTCTGCACAAACTGTCAGAAACCGTCTCAGGGACGCTCAACTGCATGCCCGTCGTCCTCATCGGGGTCTTGACCTGACTCCAGCTCTTCGCCGTAACAGACTTGTGTGGGAAAATGCTCACATTCGATGGCGTCTGGCACGTTGGAGAGGTGTGCGCTTCACGGATGAATCATGGTTCACATTGTTCAGGGCAGATGGCAGCTGAGAATGTCCCAGTTCTTGCATGGCCAGCATACTCACCGGACATGTCACCCATTGAGCATGTTCGGGATGTGCTTGACCGGCGTATACGACAGCGTGTACCAGTTCCCACGAATATCCAACAACCTCGCACAGCCATTGAAGTGGAGTGGACCAACATTCCACAGGCCACAATTGACAATCTGATAGACTCCATGCGACGATGTGTTGCACTGCATGAGGCAAATGGTGGTCACACCAGATACTGACCGGTTCTGGGTCCCCAGATCCCCAATAGCGCAAAAAACTGCACATTCCAGGGTGGCCTTTTGTTGTGGGCAGTCTGAGGTACACCTGTGCACTACTCATGATGTCAGATCAGCATCCTGATGTGGCACACCTGTGAGGTGGGATGGATTATCTCAATATAGCAGATGTGCCCACTACCACACATTTGGACTGATTTGTGACCACTGTTTGGGAGGGATGGTTATATTGTGTATCTGGAATGAATTTTAGGTCTCTACGTCCATCCCATGGGGAATGGGAGCAGTAACAAAGGTGTTGCGTTTATATTTTTGTTCAGTGTATATTTATTAGTTTCAGATTTAGCCATTCGTATATTTTGCCTGTTTACGTTATTGTATTTTGCACAACTCTGTTGCTTGTGAAGCTCGCACACAAGAATTTCACTCGCATGTGCTGTACCAATGTACCAGCACATGTGATGTGACAATAAAAGTGATTTGATTTGATTTGATTTGATTTGCATGGTCAGTTATATGATCAATCAAGTGCTGTTTGAATTATTTGAATAAATACTCAAATTGAGGCCAAAAATGTGTTTCACAGGGTCATAAATACCTTCAGCCCTTGATCACAAAACTGAGTTTATTCAAGTTTGTTGTGAAATCCCAGAAATGCATTCAAGAGATCTCCCGTTCACACGAATTAGATCGATGGTAGACAACCAGGAGACATGTTATCATAAAGTATCAGTAAAATATCTCAAAGTGGGCTCAATCAAATTCCTGACAGCAAGATAAAAAAAAACTGAACTTGTTTTAGGCCAAACAGGTCAGACCTACTGTATCTATTTAATACCTCTGTCCTGTCTCGTCTTTTGATTTGCCCTAACAGGGTTTTCTTGAGAACTAAATCTACTTAGGATTTATTGTTTCTTATTGTTCCTCATCATTGGAAAATTATAATCCATTCACCTAATCTCTTACTACCTCCCTCTCTTTTAGATCATATTCATCAAGATCATCCCCTCTGACAGAGCAAGAAATCAGCACAACGGGGAGGTCTAAAGAGATATCGTACTGGAACAAGGGGGTTTCTTCCAAATCAAATCAGGTTCCTCTGATGTAATCAAGACGAGACGCCAGAGACGACCGCATAATCTCCCAGGGACATGCTTCCCTTGCTTGCCACGTTATTAAAAAATGAGGAGGAACAAATCTTTAGATTGAAAGACTGGAAAAATGGAATTATAATAAATCGGGGGAATCTGGGGCAAGGTTGGATAAAGCCTTCAGATACAGATGAGGGGCAAATCTTCACAGTGGTTTGTGCTTGTATGTGCGTGCATGTGTACGAGAAAGCGAGCAGGCACGCGCACATGTACTGTAATGTTTGGGAATGGTTGGTTATGAAATATTTCAATTTGCTCAAGATCAAGTACCTGACCTGAGCTTGTCTGCACTAGTGGGGAAAAAACAAAACAACCTCCCCCGAAAAAAAAAACCCCCCACAGGAGTCCTAGTTGTCCAATCAGATAATCTGTCTGTATCTAAGGTGGCTTGTGGACTGTGATGCTTCCTGAATGGGTTCTCAATCACTTGAGGCTGTGCTTACAATAAAGCACCACATGATGGCACAATGTGACAAATGTGGATGCCAGATAGAAAAGGAAAACTCTCTCTCTCTTAATCTGGGCATTCATGATCTCCAAGATGAATAATGTCCCACTTTTATTACACAAAGTAATCAAATATTATTATAGCTAAATGTTTAACTTTATTATTTTTATGGTAACTTCAAAAAACAGCGCCCACAACTCAACGACTTAACCTGTACCACAGCGTGAGCATCAAGTGTCAAGACCTTCCTGGCCTTTACCACCAGATGGCCTTGTTGAATTGCACTTAAGAACATAACACTGTGGATCTACTGCAGGCCATACATATGTCTTACACCTTTCTTGTGTATTCATAGTCCATTAAGATATGCAGCACAGGAAAGAAAAAACTGAAATAGTGAAATAACTGAAAATAAGAGAACTGGTTATTGTTCCAATACAATGATTAGCTATACCACAAATTAAAAGGATTAAGAAACTCTTAAAAGCAACACCTTCTGCACAGGTGACTGAACAACCAGTCGTGGTTATTATATAGTTAACTAAAACTAAGCTCAAATAATTAGATAATCAAAAATAAAAACTTAAAAGAAAATAAACACTGACCAATATAATATTTTTAATAAATCAAAACTAAACGAGACTTAACAAACTTAATGAAGAGAAATTTTATATTCATACGTACCCAGCAGGTCCCTGAGATCATGTGATTGGGGCCTGCAGGCTGTGCAGGATCTCTCCCACTGAGCTTAAGAACTTTTGACTCTGTGGTATTTGTGCCATTTATACTGAAAGGTGATACATAAATGAAACATTACTTTACCTTTTACTTTCAGAAGGAGCCAAATCACTCTGATAACTAAATTAAAAATAAATTGGTTATGATTCTCACTTATAAATTTAAAGTTAAGTAAATAACTGATCTACGCACACCGGTCACTTCACTTCAACAACTCATCAACACTGGTCAGAGAAGACCAGACTGCTCTGAGCTGAAAGGAAGGCCACACCAACTCAAATAACCTCCTGTTACAACCAAGGTATGCAGAAGAGCATCAGTGAATGCACAACAAGGCAAATGAGCTACAGCAGTAGAAGACTACACTGGATGATACTCCTGCCAGCTAAGAAGAGGAAACTGAGGCTATAATTGGCACAGGCTCACCAAAATTGGACAAAAGAAGAATGTGGTGTATCCTGCCCTTTATTAACGCCTCGGCCTCATGGTAGTGCTGTAAAGATGTGGGCGACATTTTCCCTGGCATACTCAGATGCTCTCCACAAACACCAGAACAAGAAACGTGGGACAAAAGTCTGTGAGCAATGTTTCCAGCAACTTAGCAACGCTGGGGTTAAAGAAAGCTCAACGGCACTGAAGATGTATCAGAGAGAAATGTATCGGTGAATTTGTAAAACATTACTTGACGCCAAAGAGAATCCATACCTTTCACGGAGATGAAGAGCTCAACATCACACCTGCAGGAATGCGGAATGTTTCACGTTAATCATACTAATTTCCTGTTGGGTGTAATGTTGTAATGTTGATTGTCGATTGTTACTCGTTTAACTCCGTGTCCACTAGGGGCGATGTTGCACTCATTTTTGGTTGCTCCACATATCTTTCAAAAACCTGGGGGGGTGGGGAGGATGGGGTGGACAAGTTCGGTGATGAAGACATTTACACTTGTGAGGGCATGAGTGACTTTTGCCAAGAGGCTTAACACTTTAATAGCTGTAAAATCGCTGTGTAGCTCCGAAAACCCATCGGCTGCTTGTTTGCTGGGTCCATTCTGTGCCTGGATGCCACTGTGAACTATTATTGGGATGGTAACGCCCTAACACTTGATGCCACATCCCCCTTCTCTTCCAAGTCTCTGGGCTCATTCTGAGAGAAGACACCCCGGGCAGAAGGCACAATGATGGGCAGCATCAAAGGACTCGAGAGGTTTGACAGCCCGGGGAAGGGACGAGGGCTCCGGGTAACCAGACCATTTAAAGTTGGAGAGCTCCTGTTTTCCTGCCCAGCCTACTCCCACGTGCTGTCAGTGAAAGAGAGAGGCTGCTACTGCGAGTTCTGCTTCACCAGGTTAACACTTTGGCAGTGCATCTTTTGCTCACCTCATTAAATGTATACATATATAAGCGCATTCTCTTAGGAAATTACAAAGCCACTGTGATGTTTTGTTTTGCTTTTTACTGGAAATGTGCTTATTAGTAGTTAGGACGATGTGAATTGTAACTAATGCACTACTCCTTTTTCCTGCAGGATCATATAAATTCTGCATATTTAAACACAAATATCGGTGCTTGTGCTGTCTGACATTTTTGTTTCTGCATGCAAGAAATTTGAATAAATGACTGCCAGTGCATCTTCTGAGCTGCCAGGTTGCAAGACGTATTGGGGAGAAAATGTAGCTTGATCATAAAAGTTAGCTTCACAGTTACAAACAGATGTTGAATGGCCATTTTAACATCCTATTTACACAATAATTGTCATAAATAGAGACCCTAAATCAACCACCAGAATCTGTTATGCCATATTCAAAAGCCAGCATCTCATATAAGCCCCAAGCTGCAGGTTTAATATTTGTGTTTATTTTGACAGTCTAGTAAGATCTGGCTAACAAAATGTAGAGACTGTTGGTCAGTTGCCAAGTGTTTTAGGAATTAAAAAGATATTTTTACTATTTCTAGAATTTTATTTTGAAAGTCTGTCAAACTTCTTGTAACACAGGAAGTTCCTTTAACTTTAGTTTTTGGCACTTAAAATTGTAAAGTAGCAAGAGTAAAGGTATGCCACATTATACATAGCCTGTTCCACAAATTTGCAACATATATGCAATTTAAAGTGAAAAAATATAGTCTGGTAATATGTTATCACAGTGTCCGGGCTTTAATCATGTCAATCTAAGAGATGTGTGACATATTCTAGCAGAAAAGTAGAAGAAAAGGGGTTTGGAAAGGCTTTTAATTAACTTTCAGTTTGGAAACAGAACCTGTGGAGGCAGATCTGTTCATAAATTGGTTCGACATACTGAAAGATCATTGTTGATCAAGAACCATTAAAATCAGTTGTGTAAAGCTTGCTTTAACTCAACAATTGAGCAAAAGACAGCATCCTAGAGACAACGTCCTTTGTGACTTGCTCAACTTTACACAGTTCAGTGGTAAGTTGACCCCTGAGTTACAGTTGCTCTTTGCAATAGGTAGTTTTAGTGTGTCATGCTTTCCCACTGGTTGCTCCGGCCCGTAAGTGCCTTATGTAAACCTAGTGTGACTGCGGATGGTAAGAGCCTCAGAATTATACTGGTGAACTTTTTGGCAGCTTTACTGATTCAATGTGTTAAAAAGACAGCTGGCCTGTCAGAGGGTCTGCTCTATTAATACCACAGTAGGTTTTAAAGCCCTCCATTGCTATCAGTTACAACAAGCTACTAGCAACTGCTATTTCATGTGTCAAAGTTATGGAGCAAACATTTAAATGTCTATACATGCACAACTGAATACTATTATGCTACTACAATTCAGTATTACATAACCAGATGCATTCTTGTGGATATGTTGGCCCTTTGAAAATAAATGGTGCAAAGATGTGTACGGTCTCAGGGTGATTTCTTTTATATCAACTCAGTGCCATCCGCAGGGTAATAAAAAAAAACTGTTTTTGTAATTTATAGGACACAGCATTTGGCAAGATGTGGGAAGTGCAAGAAAGCCTTCTACTGCAATGTGAAATGTCAGGTAAGAAAACATCCTGCAAAGTCACAGCTCTTGTGTGAATTCTTTAAAGTGCACTGCGCAATAATTAAAAAAAAAAACACATCTATATTAAAACTTGGAGCTTAAAAAGTCTATTCCAGTAGTCATAAAGCCAGGGTACATCGCTGACAGGTCGCCTGTCCACCAAAGGGGCCAACACATGGAGAAAGCACAAACCCACAAGCACAAACCCTCACATCTCATACTTACAGCCAAAATAGATCTACCAGTTGGACCGTGGGAAGAAACCTACACAGGCATGGGGCCTCTTTGAATCATTCGATTTGAACCCAGAACCCTCTTGGTTTGCTAACCACTGTTCCATGCACTGCATTCACTACATATGTCATCATTATTTTATGGGTAAACATGACATCTAATCAATGTCTTTAGGCTCTTCAAATGTAAATCCTAAGAAGTGTAAAATGACAAAAAAAAATGTGCGACTGTAGAGAGGACAAACAAGTGGCGACACATCATCAAGCTAAGCTCTATATTTCTGCTTCAGTACTACTAAAGGTACAGTTGACAATAAGTGATAAAAGCCAAAAAGATTTTCAAATTATCCTGCTCTTGCAGCTCTGCTCTCAATGTTCCTCCCAGCAGACAAACGCAGGCATTTGCAGATGCTTCATGTGCACATATAAACAAAGTAAGTCAATTATAACATTTGATTTTATGTAAGATTGAAACCTGATTCTCCTTGGTGAAAGTCATCAGCTTAACTCATTGCACCATGAGAGCTTAGCTTATATCTTGAAAGGATTTCTACGATCTTTAGTTAAATATCTCAAAAGACCTGCTATTGGCCAAAGTCTCCCAACATTTGCTCAATTATTTTAGCCTGAAAACAGATCCCAGAGCAGGTGTACTCGTCTAGTTCTCTCTCAGACCTGTCAAATTAGAATTTAGTTTTCATATCCAGTGTCCAATGACATAAATATATCATTCATGTGTCTTCTAATGTAGTCTCAGCAGATGTACAGCTTAGCTGAACTTGGTTGTTCTATGCACTTCTATATGCATGCATAGCATGCTCTATTATGGAGTGTGTAGGATGCAGTGTTGTTTATAAAGTTGGGGACTAAGCAGATAATTGAGTGGGCCATTCCATGTTGGAGGAGTGAAGAAGCAAGGGTAACATTAGATTAACAGAGTGCCAGCATGCCACCATGCTACAGCTTAATGCCACAGCTGGTGGTGTCGCTTAGGGGTTGCCAACTGTTAGGCCTTCTGTTGTAGTGGGACATAAACTGTCAATAGTTGACTGAATTGAATGTACTCACATTTCACTTGGCCATAAAGTAAAGAGGGGCTTTTTGTTTTTTTATGCTATTATTGCATTTACGCGCTCCTTAGAAAGGGGACTGGGCCATGCACAAGCTGGAGTGTTCGGCAATGGTTGCTTTTGGAGAGAACTGGTGCCCGTCAGAGATATCCAGGCTGGTGGCGCGAATCCTTGCAAAGAAGGTTGGGCAGTTAATAATACATAAAATACAATAATCTCTTTTTTAATCGCTGTCCAGAGTTTCTTAAGGTCATTTCTGCTAAACATGTCTATTTTCTGCAGAAAATGCAGAAAGAACGATGCGTTTGTGAGAAGATGTTGCTCATAGGAGAGATGCAATCACGTGAGTACTTATTTCTTTACAACACAAGGAGAAAAAACATACATGATTTCTTGATGGTGACTTGGCTGTGGTTGCTCTTTATGAACTACACTTATCTAGCCACCTGTGTAGTGTCTGTGCAGAAACACTCTACAAGTCAGTCCAAGAGATCCCTAGATACCCTCAAGATATCTCAGAGAAAAATCCACTGAGAAACACCCTCAACCACATCTATATATACCCTATAGATGTGGGTCAAGTGGTGTCCAGACTACATAACAAGTGTAAATGCTTGAACGTGAAATAGGAGCTCTTGGGAACACAGCGCAGATTGCATAAGTGTCTCTCAAGTCAAATGATGTTTGACCAAGTTAACAAGAAGAAACTTATAGTTCTTAGTGCAGTGCAAACCATTAAAAATGCATTTAGTTAATTTATGTGAAAATCCAAATAAATCATGTAAACGCAAATAGAGTTCAGTACAAGTGGATCCGTTTTTAGTGGCTTAACAAACAAAAAAATGGTCTGGTACAAGGACTGGGCTGAACATTAGTTCAGAGTTCAAAGAAATATTTAATAAAAACTCAAATGTAACCAGAGCTCAAAAATATATTAGACTTAAGCCTCGACATTACTGATAAGACAGGAAAATAATAGGAATCCACACACTTTAGACCTCTCTAGACCCATCAACATGTATAACCAAACAAAAAAGAAAATCTTAGGGTGAAAAAAGCACAGCACCGTGAAACCAGTGAAACAATAAATTATTTTAAATGAAACCAAATTCTTTTATTGTAACAGACACAGAGGATGAAGATAATGAGAAAAGAGAGATGACCGAGGCAGACATTGCCAGATTCCATCGCTTTTACTCCAAACATCTGGATGTGCCGGACCACAAAGAGCTACTCACGCTCTTCTCCCAGGTAATGCGTTGTTACACCATGTAATTTTGATACAGTGAGGACCTTAAATATCAAAAATAAATGCAGGTATTGTGGTATGAAGTAGTAAAAGTTTTCTGTATCTGTCCTTGTGGCCACTGAGCTGAAAGGGGTGTTATAAAAGTGGTGCAGAGGGTGGTAAGCAATGTTCTCTCTAAGCTGGGCACGTGCGCAATTGCGCACTGCTGGCATGGTCTCTGCGCACAGAAAATCTGCGTTGCGCACAAAAAAAATCTAACCTGAATTGAAATTAAAATTAATACTTCAACAATCCTGTTTTACAGTGTTAGTCAGTGAGTGACTGGCTGCTCCCATTTGGGATTAGAACGATGCCACCTTATCCCATAGTTCAGCCAATAATGCGTATATACGCAGCCAATCAACGCCATTGACAGGCTATGACAGCGTCCTTATGTGCCGACACCGGTGTTTTAGCTGGCAAAGCGGCGTGGCTGATGTGGAGTGAAGCCACGTTAATGACAACGTGTACAACCATTGAAGATGTGAGCAGGACAGACGGAACAATTGATGGAAAAAGTGTAGACTTTATACCAGTTTTTAAATTGTGTTGATAGGCCACGTAAAACCAGAGTAGTGATAAAAAAAAATGCAATGTTTGGTTTTCTTCCTGAATACTATCGTTGTTTATATTTACTGCGGGAAGAAACGATAAAAACGGCGTTTTATAAGAAAAAAGACTCGAAAGCGCTCTCCACCTGTGAGCAAAAACAACCCCCACCCCCTCTTCCTTTCCTATTCGTCCAAAAAAGTACGATGTCGACCAATCAAAAAATGATATGGCAACGTGGCATCTAGTTGTTAAGAAACGGGGTGAAGTTTTAGGAGTGACGGCGGTGTTTTGAGATGTGAGAGATTTGAGACGTTTAGCGCAAATCTTGTGTAGTTAGTGTGTAGTGTAGTCAATAGTTTTGTTGTTTGTGTCAGAACAAGGAAGCGACTACTGAGTGTTACAGGAGTGATCTGCTGTTGTCAGGCCTGCAGGTATCAGGCTGTTGTTCTTCTTTATCTCATAGTGGACAGAAAAAATTTTTTGGAGTGGCACAAATAATTTGTGCACTACACAGGTCAATGAATAGATTTTTTTTCATGGTAAGTGGGCTAAAGCAGTTAATTAAAAGTAATCTAACATAAATGTAAATGCTGTAATTTGATTATTTTAATAAACCATGTAACTTGGATGGATTAGATGCCGGCGTGACCACAGTGCACACGTCTGCTGTTGCTCACAGTGGTCCAAGGGACCGCTCAGGGAGTTTGTGTGCTCGCTCAGACAAGTGAAAAATTAGAGGGAACATTGGTGGTAAGGACCCATTAATTACCCACAGCCATTCTCCACAGTCACTTGTGTTACCTCTGCATCAGTATAGGAAGGAATCAATACGGTCTGTTGATCCAAACTGGATTTTACTGACTTCTGGGTGACGTGTCAAACGCCAGCTAGTTAGCTGATAGCTAAGCCAAGCCAGCACACACAGTTGTAGTCTAATTTTTATCATAACTCTTCTCTGTTCTTCTCTTTGTCTTAAACAATAGGTTGGCTGCAATGGTTTCACTATAGAGGATGATGAACTTTCCCACTTGGGTACTGCAGTCTATCCAGAGTAAGAAAGAAATGTCACGCACATGCATATGAGCACTTTTTGATTGATGACCCAAAGGAATGGGCATAACTTTTCTTCATAAAACAATAATATATGACAATAGGAAGAGAAAGCAAAAGTCCAAGAGACTGGCTCAAAGGTCATATGGAAGTAATCAAACTATGAAATGAATTGAAATGAGCTTTAAAGTCCGAAGAGACAGTGTTACAACAGCGCGTGCTGACAACTGGAGGGGAAAAGTGAACACAGGAAGTAGAAGAGCTAAGTGAAACTGATTTTGGGATTTCCTTAAAAACAGGAATTGACTTAAATACAACCCCCACACCATGAAAGGTTTTATGAACACATGTAAGGTTTCAGCAGCACATATACTGCAAAGTACTTCCTTACATAACTCTACCTACTGTTGTGTCTCAGTGTTTTGTTTTGTTTTGTTTTTGATTTCCTGCACTTTGTGTTTTCTAATGACTTCTATGGATGTCAGACTTTTTATTTAGCTTTAAAAGGCAGTTTGTTTGGTTTGAAGTCACCAAAGGCCTAACTGTCCACAGGCAGCAATATGCATGATCTGTTAATGTCAGTTCACCTAGTTATTTATACTGTAGAGTAGTTCATCAGTGCAGCTGGCTTAAAAATTAGGATTAGCAAAGAGTGGTGCTGGTTTAGCTCACTGGATTGAGCAGGCAACCAATATGCCATAAGAATAATGCAGAGGCCTGGGTTTGAATCCACCACTAAAGCCATTTTCTTATTGTCTTTCTCCCAGCTTACCTGTCCTCTCTCTAATGTCTATAGGATAAAAGCTTAAATCCCCAAAATATGTAAATTAGCTTCGGAAAACCAAATCAGCATAACAATGTGATGCTAGAAGGAGAGGAGAGAAGAGAGGAGGATGAGTATACCGCCAGGACTTTTCATTTGAGCAGGGTTGTCAGTGACTTTGCTGAGTGCAAGACCCAAAAGATGAAGTTCTGATGGGCGAGTAATTTGTGTTTTTGTAAAGGATTTTAAATATTGTTACCACATGTTGAACACTCGTACTGTAATATGCGCATATGTAATACATGAGGAAGCTGGTCAATTGGAAATGATTGCTGAATGGGGAATTCTAGGATGGGGCTTCTTTGGTACAGTGACTTCATCCAGTCAGTCTGCAAGGACCTGCGGTTTACGGGCTTCTCTGGTTTGTTCCATGCTTACAGACATTGCAGTTGTCCTTATTTTACTTTAGCGAGCTAAATCTGTTTTCGGCTTGTGGTAACCTATTTGAAAAAAATGGTGGGAGTTTGTGGCACAGGCTTAAAAAAATGTGTCTGTTGCCCTGACTTCTGACTGCAGTTGTTGTTCATGATACTGATGAATAGCTGGATTATTGATTATTGTTATATGCTTTTTTCCAGCATGCAGCCCTGGTAATAACATATGTCAGTGTCATGCAAGAGTTCTGTGCAAGCACAGTTTTAGCCTTGTAGTAATACCACTTAAAAATAGTGAGTGATCATGCAAATGCTAGGAGTAATACTAAGCCTCAGTTTTTCCTTCTTATCCATAGTAAGAAGGGTTCGCTTTTGTTTAAATCACTTTCTTTCTTTTGATATCTTTCTCTCTGCACAGCATGGCCCTGATAAACCACAGCTGCCTTCCCAGCGTCATAGTCACGTACAAAGGGACATCGGCTGAAGTTCGGGCAGTGCAGGACATGAAACCTGGAGATGAAGTGAGGAAAAGAGACAGCTGCTATTAGAGGGGGTTGGGTTTTGATCTTTTTTTTTTTCTTTTAAGTGTGTGTGGAGGAGTTGGCTGGCCTTCCTATGCTAGGGCAGCACATGCTAGTTATGTCAGAGTTATTTGTCAATGGAAGATTGACTGAACAACTTTTAAGTTGGTGAGAAACTGATTTTTTTTATGTTAAAAATTAAACTGTGCAATCGCAACTTATTATAATCACTTAACATTAATGCTAGAAACAGGGAAAAGAGCTAGCCTGGCAAAGGTGAAAAGGTACAATTATAACAATAAAGTTTATTTCAACTGAACTCATCTTGTTTGTTTTATCAGCATAAAACTCTTAGAATGACAAGTTACAAGTACATTACTTAAAAAAAGATCAAAGAAGAAGAACAATGTGATTGACACACCAGTCTAAAAATTGTTAAGGGAAAGGTAGAGAACAGCAACATCGCTAATGAAAAGCACCATGTCAATGATAGGTCAGTGTGTCAAGAGAAGCAGGAGATCTGGTTTGAAGGAGGGATGCAGCAGCAGATTTCAGACGGGTTATTTTTAGCAAAACCTTTGCCCTGCGTCTTAGGAGCTATGTGGCAACAAGGAAGAGAAAAAACAATGTCAATGACAGAGAGTGTGCTTTATTTTGAATGTGTGTGTTAAATCCCCTTATAGGTGCTTATCAGCTACATAGACCTCCTCTACCCAACAGATGACCGCAATAACAGGCTGAGAGAGTCCTATTACTTTCTCTGTGACTGCCAGGAATGTAAAAGCAAGTCAAAGGTAAGACCTGGTAATATGTAGAATGGAGATTAAAGCCAAAAATTAATAATATGCATCATTTGAATGGGTGCACATGTAAGAACTGGGAAATGCTACATGCCACAAGGTATGTACTCTCACCGGCCACTTTATTAGATACACCTGGCTAGTACTGGATTAAATCTCCTTTTTCCTTCAGAAGTGCCTCAATTCCTCGTGCCATAACAAGGTGCTGGAAACTCCTCAGAGATTTTGGTCCATATTGACATGATGGCAACACACAGTTTCTGCAGATGTGTCCACTGCACATCCTTGATACAAATATCCTGCTCCACCACATGTCTAAAGGTGATCTGTTAGACTGATATTGATGATTGTGGAGGCCATTTGAATACAGGGAACTCATTTTCATGTTCAAGAAACTAGTTTGAATTTATCTGAGCTTTGTGACATGGTACATTTTCCTGCTGTAAGCAGCCATCAGAAGATGGGTACACTGTGGTCATGAAGGGATGGAGATGATCAGCAACAATGCTCAGTTGGTACTAAGGGGACTGAAGTGTGCCAAGAAACTACCCCCCACACCATCAGACCACCAGCAGCCTGAACCATTGAACCATTACTTTCATGTTGTTTAGATTAATTTCTGACGAAAACATCTAAATGAAATTGAGACTCATCAGACCAGGCAACATTTTTCAATTTTCCATCAACAAGGTATTTTCACCTAGAGCACTGCTCCATTTCACACAATTCTCTATAAACCCTAGAGATGGATGTGTGAGGAAAATCCCAGTAGATCAAAAAGAAGTCCTTTCTTCCCCATTCTGATGCTCAGTTTGAACTTCAGCTGGGCATCTTGACCATGTTTACATGCCTAAATGCACTCAGTTACTGCTATGTGCTTGGATCATTAAGATATCTGCATTAACAAGCAGGTGAAGAGGTGTACTTAACAAAGTGGACAGTGAGAGTATAATTTAGGAATTTGGAAAGCATTGTTTTGACTCTCATGCTCTCTCTCCTGTCTTCATCTATAGGACAAGGCAAAGTTAAAAGTACGTAAGCAGAGTGATTCCATTGAGCCAGATGTCATCAACAACATGGTTCGTTACGCCCGGAAAACTATCAGAGAGTTCCGGGAATTCAAACACACAAAGAATATCCTTCAGTATCGTTTTGTGCCTTCTACATTGTATCGTAAACTTCATAAGGACCAAAAGGTGAAGAGAACTGTCAGAGTACTGTCAACAAGTTGAAACATATCAGCAATAGTTCAGCATTCAAGCCTAAGTTCCACATTTTCCTGCTTTATTCCAGTCAGTATATTATAATTATTGTCTTACAGATGAAATAGCTGCTTGACATTTATCATTTTTAAATAATTTATTTAGCTACTGCACATTTTTACCAGCAGCAACACCATGACCGACGGGAACTACAACAACAACACATTTCTGTACCTTAACACGTTTATATGACTGTTTGCCATAAAGATAAACCCTGATATCAAAGATAAAGTCACAAAAGTTAACAAGCGTTTAACTGGGAACAAAATGAGGATTGGAGATTTACACAAGTACTGAGTTGTGACCTTCTGAGGTGGAATTCTTCTGTCCCACAGAAGCCCATTTGAATCCTTTGCCAACTATGAGCTTGTAGCCTTGACTCAGTGCCACCCCCTAGTGAGTTGCTGGAGATGTGCGAGCAGAGCCTGGAGGAAATGGGAGCCGTGTTTGATGACTCCAATGTGTACATGCTCCACATGATGTACCAAGCCATGGGGATTTGCATGTATATGCAAGATCTAGATGGAGCTATCAGATATGGCGAGAAGCTTCTCAAACCTTACAGGTATTAACATAAAAACATGTCCGTCCCCCCCCCCCCTCTGCTGTTCTTTCCAAATGTATTTGTTGTTGCTGTGTTTTTGTTGTTTGTTTTGTTTTGGAGGGTGGGGGTTGTTGTTGTTTTTTGGGTACTTAAAATTAGTCAGATATTACAGACTGTATTCCTGCAGGTTTCTTTATTCTGGGTAATGTGTTCATCTAAGTTTATTTGTGCCTTAATCTTCTATTTGTTTACATCAGAAAAATCTAAATATGAATGAATTATGCTCAACTAAAACCAATAAGCCACCATACATAAATACATAATTTCAGCTTAAAATCAGCCTTTTTCAAATCGTTGCATTTTATCAACCGTTATGATATTAGCTCATGTTTAAAAGCATTTTTCAAGTAGTATTTTTATTCCAATCTCCCAAAAGCTGGTATAATTTTGAAAATTTGCAAAGTTTGGGGGTTTTCTGTGTGTTTTTTTACTAACTGTACATCATCTAAAAAGATCGGTGTTATCTTAGATGTGTCTTTTTTCTTCTTCTTTCATTTGCTTATGTGATCTTGGTCCAATGCAGTCATCTCTATCCACCTTACTCCCTTAATGTCTCGTCTGTCTACCTGAAACTGGGCCGATTGTACTTGGGACTAGAGAGGCAATCAGCGTGCACCAGCGCTCTCAAAAAGGTAACATTAGACTGTCTAAATACGAAATAAATACTAACCAGTGAACAACTATTAATAAGGTAATAGCAATGTTTTTTCTATTACACTGCCTGGCCAAATAAAAGTCACCAGCTGGATTTAAATAAACTTAAACAGATAAGCACTTATCTCTGTATAATTACTTGAAGTGATTGAAATGTCTAGGCTAACCCTAACTAACTCTTATTTCTTAAAACAACCAGGTCGGAAATGTATAATTATGTTTAATAGTAAAATCAAGCGCATTTCTACATTCACAATGTGAAGAGAGAAACAGGAATCAAACGGCTGTGTAGGCCTAAGGAAACCACTTATCAATTGGTTAATTAGAAAAGATTGGATCTGGAACAATAAAGGTCTTATGAGTCTGGCTTTACCCTGTTCCACAGTAATGAGGCATCAGGATAAGAAAAGAAGCAGATGAAGTGATGCACACATTATGGCTAGTGCCTACAGTACAAGCCTGTGGGGGGCAGTGTTAGGATTGGGTTTACTTGAGTTGGTCAGGTATTATGTGCCCAAAAAATGAGGTCAGCTGACTACCTGAATATAGAAAAGTGTTCACCTTCAGTATACCTACACATTGAAATAACATACATACAGCAATTGTGTGATGTTAATTAATAATAAATTTACTTGCATTTCTACAGGCAATGGCTATAATGGAGGTGGCTCATGGGAAGGATCACTTTTACATTGAAGAGCTGCGTAAAATGATAGCACAAAAATAAAGAGAACAAGAGAGAAATACCAAGACTGATCCATAAGGACTGCATACACTTTCCAAACTTTGTCTTATCCAAATAATTTATCTTGGTTTTTTCAGGAGTATGTCTTCACGGTTATTTATCCTGCATCTTCCTATCAGTTAGACGCAGGATACTTTTGCAACAAGCAGGTATTTATTGTGGAATTTGCATGAAAATATGACTTTGTGGAAGGTGTTTTGTTTTTTAAATCAAGTAAATAACTTTGATTTGGCTTGAGACTACAGCTGTACTTTGTAACCCAAGAGTTGAGTTGTTTATGGAGGTACGCAAATAGGAGGATCAATGCGTCGTGCAATCAGGAGAGCTGCATCACCATATGGGGCCTGTTAAATAAAATTAATGTATCCCTGTGATGGTGGATGCTTCAGCACCTCCTAGAACTCCTTTTATCTGATGTTGATGTTTCACTGTGATCTCGATGCTGCACTTTTAAAGAAAATAAGGCTTTATTGCATAATGAGCAAGTACAACAGCTTCAAACATGTCTGGGGAGAGAAAACTGAAAAATGCATATACAAAACATATGTACACATATTGAAATGTATTTAGAAGTTCTGCCAAAAAAATTAAAAAAGACAACTTGAGGGGAAAAATTAAATATTAACAAACAGTGGAATGCTGTGTGAGAAAATACTGTCAAAGAGAACAGGAGTGCAATAAAACACTTAAATGTCAAGAGAGCACGAAGCTTATATTTATCAGAGAATATATACATTGAAAAAATTTTTTAATCCATGCATAGTTTACTATGTTGCGGTATTTTAAGGGTACCAAGTCAAGGAAGGAAACTATAAAAACACTTGCAGAAATCTTTTTTCACATGCCCATTATGTACAGAGTTATGCTGGACATGGCTGGCTTTGCATTACAATTCAGAGAAGCAGGAAAACATATTTAATGCAATATGGGAAAAAAAAATCATTCAGAACGCAATTTTACAAACAGGACATGGCAACACATTTTTCTTCAGCTGGGTTTGGATACGATTATTAGAATTTCTTTGTTTCTACAATGAAACCTAAAAAGTAATGAATTTAGCCAAAAACCTAATCAGTACAAAGAGTGTATCAGCCCATCAGCTTCTCCCCGTAGTTACATATTACTACAATAAGGCACAATGACACATTATACACAGCACTTGCTGCATATGGACAAAGTTGTATCACCAATTCCAGAGTTTTGAAATGTTTATGATGATAAATGATACATATATATATATATATATATATATATATATATATATATATATATATATACACACACACATATATATATATATAAAATTCTTTAGATGATAAAGAATTGCTAAAGTGTACTTTGTTTGTCTGCCTGAAAGGAACTTAATTGAAATGCCTCCTCACAAAAACACATTGGAGTTTTTCCAAAAACTTAAAAAGAGTTCAAAAGATCAACATGGTTGCCATGGCAAAGGTGACCACAGCCTTTATAGAAATAAATAAAAAATTTCTTACAAATTTGAAGTAAATACTTGCTGTATTAAATCAATACAGGAATAGGATCATTTTAGAACAGCGATTTAAGAATACTTTTGTTTGGCAAACTCTTTCAGAGTATAGCAATAATACTGCTGCCACCTACTGTTCATGCAGCATAATGCCATTTCTAATGATGGCTAAATGAGAAATGTACCAGTGGTGCGATATCTCCTAATTGAAACTGAGATTTAATTTCTCTAGATACTTCTTAAGAAACCTGAAGCTGAAAAAACCTGAAGGAATATGCATGTTTCACACAAAAAGTCCAAGATCAAAGGGGGAGAAGGAACAAAATTTGAAATACACCGATTAGGAGAAATGGCTGTCAGTTTCTATACAAGCCCACCAGATCCGTTCCTCCCTTGAGGTGAGTTTTGGGTTAGAATTTACATACAGATGAAGTGCCACACAGAAAACACGAATCTCTGTTCTTCCTTCCCTCCAGCTACCAGTATACTGTGTTTGTTGTACTGTCCTCATGCTGACTTTAAGTACTCCGGAGCAGCCGATAGGTGCTCGGGTTCAAATAAGGCGGGAGTTCTTGAGAAACTGGATAAGAACCTGGTGGACAAACTTATACTGGGATATGGTCTGTACCATTAGCATCCTCTGCTGCCTCAGCTCTGATAGCATTGTGGGAACCTCCACGGGCTGAAGGGGAGAGAAGAAAAAAGAAAGAAAAGGACAACAGTGAGAGCCGGTCAAATGTTTTTGATTGAGGTGTAACTTTATGTAGGAATAAAATTAGATAAAAGTGGGATTATGTATATCTTGCATGTAAAATATCCTAATTTACCAAGTTAAAAACATGCTTCTAAGGGATGCATGTATCCTGCGACTGTCAAAGAAAGTCAGGGACTCTAAAAATGTTCTATACCTTCACTAAATTTTAAATTTGCAGCCCCTTAAGGAAATCATCCACACACCTCATTGTGCTCCAAACACCTGATCATGAGCTCAGTTAGGATGACCACTCCAGTTCGACCTACACCGGCGCTACAGTGCACCACCACAGGTGGATTGAGGCTCTTTGAGGTGTCCAGCATAGAGTTAGTGTGTCTCCTCACAGACTGGATCTCCTCCAGATATGCTTCAGATAAGAAAAGTCACATTGATGTCATGTTTAGTCTTTATGCTGGCTCTGTCCTTACACATATCTGATAAAGCATATTTTTAATAAATGACGGGGCGGCCGTACTTACAGAGAAATCCCAGTACATATTCAGGACAGCCCTGCTCAGGCCAGTCTGTGTATTGCAGATGCCAGACCGTCCTCTCCTGGCCAGACAGCAGGTGTTTAACCTTCAGCCCCGTAGTGGCGTAGCACCCTGAGTCCGTGCGAAATTTGGTGGTCACCTTGAACTTGCCGTGAGTGGCTGAGTTGTGTTTGGAGCCCAGTTTAGGCCAATAGCGATGACTCTTGGACCTGCCGCCCTCCTAGATGAAAGGACGACAAGCGCCAGATGAGAAGTGATTCGTGGGTGATGGGAATGAAGAAAAGAAGCAGATGAGGCAAATTAGATGTCAACAACGAGTCCTGGCCCTTAGAAATAAACCTAAAGTCACAGTGACACAAACTCACCACAGTGTCATTTCTCTCACAGACAGGAAGCTTAAAAAAAAATCCACATCTGTGTGTATGTGTGTGTCAGTGTACCTCCTCGGCAGTAACCATGGCGATAACGTTGACCCCCTGCTCCCAGACCATCTGCCAGAAGTCAGCACAGGTGTTGGCTAGTGGACCCTGGGTAGCAATGTAGTGCCATGCCTCCCCTCTGATCATGACCTGGGAAGACATGCAGAATCAATTAGTGGATATTACAGTATGCAGTGCATATGCAATCAGCCTCAAATATACAAACAAACGCTTTTTTGTTTATCAAGAAATTAAGCCAAATGAAAGAAAACAAACACAGGAGCAGGTCTAGTAATGAACAATGTCTGCAAGTAGCATGGGGTAAATGGAAACATTGACAGGTAGCTAAAAGTAAATGACTGGCAGTTTAGATATTCAACATACAGTCATGTAAAAAACTAAGCACACCAACACTGCTTCAGTAAGATTAAAAATTGGAAAGTTGCAGCCAGGTGCTGCTGATCAAATGCATTTGATTAAATGATCATCAAGTCCAAGAGCTACATCTCAGACTCTTAACATGCTAACTAAGGCCTTTAATGTTAAACTTCACAACAGTACAATTAGAAAAAGACTGAATAAGTATGGCTTGTTTGGAAGGAATGATAGGAGAGACCCTCATCTCTCTAAAAAAAATAATATGGAAGCATGGCTTAGGTTTGCAAAGTTGGACAGATGAGACCACAGTGGAGATGTTTGGCCATAATGCAGCAACACCTCCAGCACAAACACCACTGCCCACTGTCAAGCACGGTGGAGGAGAGGTGATGATTTGGGTTTATTTTGCAGCCACACGAAAAGAAGTATTCTAGAGTCAAATCTGAAGTCTGTCCGACAGCTAAAGCTTGGCCAAAAACTGGGTCAAATGTGACAAAAAGCCAAAGCAGCAAATCTACAATCGAATGGCTGAAAAAGGAAAGAATCAAGGCGCTCCAATGGCCAAAAGTCCAGACTCAAACCGACTAAAGTGCTGCAGTAAGACCTTCAAAGAACTGTGAATAAATGAATGCACACAACCCTGAATGAACTGAAGCAGCATTATAAAAAAAAGAGTGGACTTAAATTCCTCCACAACAATCTGAGCAACTAATTAAAACCATACAGAAAATCATTACATTCGTTCTACAAGCTACTGAATCATGAGATGTACCTAGAATATCACAGAACTGTATAGAGTCTAGTGAAAACTATTTATTTATAAAAGTACAGCCAGCGTTTAAAATTGCTGAGTATAAGTAAAGTTTAACTGTTGAAAATGTTAGACTGATAATAATCAGCTGCTAAATAGAATAAAGGTCGATTAATAGAACAGTGGAAGTAAAAATAACTGATGAAAGCTAATGGCTGAAAAGACGGTACTCATTGATAAACAGCTAACGCAGTTTATCGTAAATGATTAATGGCAGACTGATGCGATTGCTCAGAGTAAATGGCAAGCTAAAAGGAGTCCAGGTCAGGTTTAAAGTCTGTCTTACAGGGCAGAACAGAACTGACAGAAACCAATGTATTAAAGTCAATGACTGTATATAAACTATAAATAAAAAATAGTGCTGCCTCCTCACAGAAGTTCAGCTCACCTACAGACATCTATAATATTCACAACCACTGGAGGGCAGTGTAAACACCTGTTACTTTTATCCACAGCGGGATCGCTTTTCTTTCATTTATAACTCTATTAACTCCTTATCTCTAGTTTTCTTCCATTTCCCCTTCCTGATAACCACAAGACCACAAATAACACTTAAATACGTCCAATCTTTAGCTCACTCCGACCACAGAAACTTCAGTACTATTACATAAAGGGCATGTCTCAGCTGATTTCTCAGGCCACCTCGTGACTATAAACACTGTATTAAGAGACGGATGGGGAATAAACAAGGTCTTTTTGTTCTGCGGCAACCACCTTAAATGACAGGGGAGTAAGAGGGTTACACTGTGGTAGGCAGCGACTCAGTGCTGCTTTGGTGCACAACGTACACATGGCATGCAGACACACGCGTATGCACAAGCTTGCATACACATGCTGTTTGCAACTAAACATGAA
The DNA here is from genome assembly GCF_057382095.1 of Aulonocara sp. 'chitande type north' Nkhata Bay. Classification (NCBI taxonomy): domain Eukaryota; kingdom Metazoa; phylum Chordata; class Actinopteri; order Cichliformes; family Cichlidae; genus Aulonocara; species Aulonocara sp. 'chitande type north' Nkhata Bay. The sequence continues at coordinate 10,687,302 of NC_141358.1, forward strand.
TAAAGAGCCAGTGAGAGCGACTCAGGTTGTTTAAGAGGGTTTTGGAGTTTGGACAACATTCTTTGGGAATTCCACAAGCTCTGGGAGCTTAAAGGCACAAACAGCCTTCAATAGCTGCCTTTCATCCTTTCCTCCGAGCCATTCCCTGCTTAGCAATGACCGCAACAAAGACTAGAACAAAACTGAAAGCATCAACCTTATACTCTGTTTTCATTTAGGCTGTATGATGTGGGTGTTGCAAAGCACTTTGAGACAGCTATTCTGTTTAAGAGTCATGTAGATAAACCTAAGTATTGTAAAACAACTTGTGATATATTTTATTACTCAAGTATTTCTTCTTAAATTGAAACCAACCAGCAATCAAGTCACAGTTGCAGAGCTGACATTATTTGAGCCACCCGAAGAAAGCCACAGCTACATTAGTTGGGGTAATATCTCTTATCATCGCTGTCCAATGAAAAACATGTGCTTCGGATTTTGGTTTGGATAAAGATATCTTGATTGATGAGTTTAGCTTCTTAAGTTTGGATTGAGCTTTTCTTTGGACATCACTCTTAAAAATGCACAAATTTAATGGGCAGACACAGAAGGCATTAAATCTGTCAAACTCAGCACTGTGCATGAGTCATGGAGTCATGATTACTCATCTTTTTTGTTCTTTTTTGTGTGTATATAAAAAAAAGAAACAAAATATGTATATAGATACGTATAGATACAGATATATAGATATGTATAGATACAGACATATATTTGAATCTATGAAATATGACAAAGATAACTTCCACAGTTTCAGTTTGACACATATTTTCTGTTTCCGTTTGAGTAATTTCTCAACAGGAAGGTGGTTCCCAAAGACCTCTTAGCCAAATACTTTGGCTATCTTGGTGTAATGTGTAGTGTGACCTTAAAAAAAAAAAAGAGGAAACACCATTCTTAAGGAAGCCTAAACAGTAAGAAAAACCTGAGGTATGTCCAGTTACACAAGAACTGGACTGAAAGTCAGGGGCAACAAAAGACCTCTGACTATCCATTAAGGAACATGGAGAAGTATTATTGAAGACTACAGAAAAGGAAATGAAGGGAAACTCAAGACTTTTAAACAGTACTGCAAAAGCCTGGATCACACACAGATAAGCATGGCTGTGTATACCTTGATATGCGAGGCATTTATGTAGCCTGTGTTGTTCTCCTTGTTGGGTACAAGCTCAACTCGATTCTCCTCATAAGGAACAACATCACGGAAACGGTTGCGCTCTGCATTTTCGGGCAGAGTTGCTGTTGTGAGAATACAGTCTGCCCTCTTCTTGGGCACCTGCTCATACTCTGTAAAGACCCGCTCTTCTTCTAGCTTCAACTCCAAGGTCTTACACTAGAGAGAGAGAGGGAGAGAAAAAGTAGAGGGTGTTTATTATTCAGAAGTCTCTCTTTCAGTCCCCAAAAAGGCACTCATTCATTTACATCACACCCCGACAAAGGCATTCGAATCCAACACTGTTATCGTATAACACTCACGTTTTTAAATTCTCCTCAGTCTCCTCATGATGCTCACAAGTATTCATACTGAATCAATATAGTCAGGAAAGAGCCGAATACGCAGCAGCAGTGGTGTTTATTAGGCCAGTCATGTCTGAGAGGCCAGAATCTCTTTCTGTCTCTCTTTCTCTGTCTGGCTCGCTCTCTCTCAGGTCACATTCTTAACATACCAGCAGGCCCAGAGGCGATAAGCACTACCGTGCCACACGTTCCACAGCCCACTTAGGGTTTGCCCCCATTAGCTTAGCAACAGTTGGGACAAAGACTGGGATTCACACCTCCACGCTCAAAAGGGAGCCAAACACACTGGGGATCTACTTGGGCAGTGGAATTCATTAAAATGATGTGATTAATAGAGACTGTGAGTTTTGGTGTGACGATGACCAAACAAACTTTTTGGGGAGATTTAAAGCTTTTATGATTATTCGGTTTAAATAAGCTTAAATAAGACCTAATCCTGAACATCAACTCTGGTATGTTATTCTTGATATCAGTTCTTTAAATACTCGTTTTAGTAATTGTGATTTTTTTTTAAGAGCTTAAAAAGCCTTTTCTATCTTTAATATGATAAGTTTCCAATTACATACATGTCAGTAAATCCCAAAGGTTTTGGGTAAAGTAAATGTAGTAATAAAGTAGCAACAAAACAGATGAGTAAAATGAATTCCCAGCAGCATATTTTTTAAAGGTTGTCTGTAAATTAGCAGGACTTTTTTACTATATGTTACAAAATATACAGAATAATACAAAGTTACAGTCATGAAACCCTTAAACTTTAACCATAATAATGTATATGTTGTACAAAAAGCAAGCATCCTACCCTTTCATCAGTAGCCGCCTTGGCGCCTTCCTCCCCTGGACTCTCGGGGACAGGCATCCGGGCGACGTAGAGCCCGTTGAGTGCGGCCATCATCAGCGGCCTCTTCATGGAGTCCACAGACATCTTCTGTCTCTCCAGCGTCTTCAAGAGAGAGAAAAATCCTGTTGTCATGCTTACAGGCACCAGCAGGTTTGCAAGACTGACTGACCTGCCATTGCACAAGTACAGTGTTCACGCAGATGTGCATGAGCAGTAGTGGGTGGGGAGAATTTCCCGTGCATGTGCATAAACTGCCCGTACCAATCCCCTTGTAATAAGTCCAAAGGTGAGAAACAGGAAGCCCACTACACAAAGCCTATTAAGAAAGAGTTCTTATCCATCTGGTTGCCTTCATCCTCGTTTGTCCTTCTTACATGTTATTAATTGTTTCATCTTTGTTTATTCCCACCTACCTCTTCAGCTTCTGTTTGATTACAACACACCCTCTGTCATCCTGACTCTCTTTCTCGCTTCCAAACACTGACCCACATTGCACCGTCTCCTTCCTCGAAGGATTACCTCTCCTAATCTCTAATGCTATTAAACCTCCAGGACAGCGCCGCCCTTCCCCTTTCCACCTTCTTGATCCCCCATGGGGCAGTCAAAACAACAGCTTGGGGGTCATAAGGGGTACCCTCTATGCATAAGATAAAGCAGCTGGCATAAAAGGGCTTTAGCAGCTTTGGACAGCAGTGAGAAGAAAACATTCTTTAAGTTTTATTGGCTAAAATCACACACACCTGCAATCACAGACAGACAGGTTTATCTCTAGGAGGCAATTATTTATGACTGGACTGGTGCTGGGTCAGATGTTTGCATATTAACAGAAGGCCCACCGACACAAAAACACCCAACTCGAAGAATAATCGGAAGGCTTAGTAAGGCTTTTAGCTGCCTCGGGGAATTCAGAGTCCAGCAGAGGTGGGACCAAGTCATTGTTTTGCAAGTCTCAAGTAAGTCTCAAGTCTTTATCCTCAAGTCTCAAGTCAAGTCTCAAGTAATGTCAGGCAAGTCAGAGTCGAGTCTCAAGTCACTGGTGTAAAAGTCCGAGTCAAGTCACAAGTCTGAAACTTTGAATTTCAAGTCCTTTCGAGTCTTTAAAAAAAAAAAAAAAAAAAAAAAATGTTGCAGTTATATGCTAAATGTAAATATTAGACCATGTAATTTTTAAATCTGTGTTTTTCTCAACACATGACAAAATAGTGAACTTAGAAAATATACACAAATTGTAAAATTGCACCTCTTTAAAATGCAGCTCAATTAAACTTAGCTCCAAGAATAATTTTCACCGACAGTTCTGAGATAAGCTGCATGTTATTCTTGGATGCGGTTGTAGGACCGACTTTAAAATCGCATGACAAAAATATCATACACATTAAAAAAAACTGTATCACCAACGTAGCCTGGAAAACATTTGCTAGTTAGATGAAGTCAGCTATCTCATCGTAGCATATTTATATGCATATTTATAATTATACGGTTCTTGGAGTGAGTGCATACACTCATGAAGTTTAGTAACTTCAGGTCACTGCAACAAGCCCAGGTACAGTTTACCGACGGATGGGTACAGGACCTTGAAACGCACCGTGTAGAACGAAAGACCATCGTACGTATCATAAGTTTACCAGTCTCACAAATCGTCGTCATAAATACACATTCGTTAACCGTTTATTAATAGGACCTTTGAGCTCAATGGTAATTAATTAGTAGTGGAAATAATTTCTGGTAGCATCACAGAAATGTAGCAGTGACAACAATACTGTATGCTGTAATCGTACTGGGCAATTAGTGATACAAAAAACCTGTTTTATCCTGTGAATAAAAGTATATGTTTTTGTCAATGTACCATAATAACAGAGGAGAAACGCAATATTGTGTCAGGACAATTCACTATTTATGCACAATAAATAAAGGAGCATAGCGCGACAATTTCTGTTCAGCGCCAGACTTGCTTGTAACCTATATCACCAATTATGTTATGAAAATGACGTATTAACTACTAAAAAACACTGACCTTTGTGGAAATGCTTGGAGCAGACTAACCTGTGAGCTGGAGTGTTCTGGGACGTTATAATTGGTCTTTGAATGGCTGCAATCCAGTCGCCTCTTTGTTACTTCGGAAACATGGCTCGAACAATTTCTCTTCAACGACGTAATCCGATAACAACCGATCTCTTTACCCGTCGGCTTCCCGTGGCTGTCATGTGACCGGCTATTGCAGTTAATAATACAACGGCTTCTTGACATTTTTGTGTTTCTTTTTATCGCTGTATAACTGATTTTAATTGAAAGCCTGCGTGCGCTAGTACCGCTTGACCGCTTGCCACGAGTTCCCAGAATCCTTTGCGGTTCTACCCGTGAATGACGTCACATTTTCAATCTCTATATAATATGCATGTTAAATTTTATATTTGGGGTAAAATATCAAGTCTTTTCAAGTAAACCAGTTCAAGTCCAATTCAAGTCCCAAGTCATTGGTGTAAAAGTCCAAGTCAAGTCACAAGTCTTAGAACATTTTTTCAAGTCAAGTCTAAAGTCATAAAATTAATGACTCGAGTCTGACTCGAGTCCAAGTCATGTGACTCGAGTCCACACCTCTGGAGTCCAGTGCTGCCCTTTTAGGTGCTGAACTCCAGATTACTGCTAATCAGGAGCTTTGAAACTAGTGAGCAGACAACAGACTGTAATATTTAAAACTATACCAGTACAATGGCTTCAGAGGTGTCAGGCACTGACATTATATTTAATAATTTCATGCTAAACATTTTTATTCCATATGGAAAGGTAATAGAAAAAAATTGTGAATGTTATAAACATAGATAAAATTTAACATCATATGTTGCATTGTATTATTAAGTTAAAAAAAAGTATTATTAAACAGAAAATCTTTTGCATGGTATTATTATATTTAAGTAAAAATGTGTTAAATTGTATTATTGAGTAAATGTGTTATATTGTAATATTAAGTAATAAATGCATTACATTGCTTTACGTAAAAACATCGTTACACTGTGTTAAAATGTAGAAATGTGTTAGTTCTAAAATTTGAGGGAACGGCTGTGAAGATGTAGAATGAGTGAGTATCTTACCCTTTGAGCGATTTCCCTCTCCACTATGCTGTCTTCCAAGGAAAACATCTCTGATACTGGCCTCTCTTTGACCGGCTCCTTCCTCACCCTCTCCTTAACACTGGTCAAGTCTGGTTCTGAAATGGATGGACCTAAAACTGCTCCATTCACAACACTCTGATCCCCCCGGGTCAGTGTCCCACCACCACCACCCCCAGGCCCACTAACACCCTGGCTCTGTCCAGTCTTTAAGGCGCAGCCATGGCCTTGGTCCACTGGTCCCTGGTTGCCCTGTGGTCCTTGATTATGGTTGGTGTGGTGGGTGTTGTTGTGATTGTGAGTGTGGGTGCGAGCTTGAGCATTGCTTGCAGGTCTAGGAGGGCCCGGATATTCTGGAGGGGGTTTATTGGGAAGTTTGGCCAGAGCAGCCTGGAGCTGTGCACTGATGCTAATGTTCTCGTTGAGACCTGGAATTTGAACGTCCAGTTCAGGCCGCTCCTCTTCTTCCTCTTCCTCTTCTTCACTTTCACTGCTGTGTATGAGCATGGTAGCATTAGAAAGAGTCTTTTGGTGCTGATAAGTCACTGCCTCGGGTGCATTCTTGGCAGGCTTCATGGGCAACTCTTTTGGCTGCTGAGGTGGAGGCTGAGGTTGCGGCTGAGGTTGTGACTGAGAGTTTTGAGGCTGGGGCTGTGGAATGGACTGAGGCTGAGATGGCATCACAGGTTCTCTCAGAGTATTCCGCCGATGAAGAGGAGCATTCATTCCTTTCATCATAAGGCCTTCCATCGCTCCTCTCATGCTGCTTATAACCTCCATGCTGTGTCTCTTGCCCAGCGTGGACCGGTGCTTAGCAGCTGCAGTTAATGGTTCACTGACCTCCTGCAGGGACTGGTGCACCACAGCTGAGCTGTCGGGCTGGAAGGTTTTGACTGACAGCTGCACCATGCGGGTAACCAGTTCTGGACTACTGCCGCCAATGCGATGCCGATGGCTCGCTAGGTCTGGCGTGCTGGTGGCTGGGCGAAAAGAGCTGGAAGGGTAAGGTGGAGGGGGCCGCGACATGTGGTTCCTCAGCATGTTGGCTGTAGCTGCATAGTTTCCAATGTTGTTCCCCTGTTGTTTGGTATTTGCCAGCTCGGGTGTGCTGACTGTATGGGAGATGGAGCTTCCTCCACCTCCACCGCTGCTGCTGCCTCCACTTTCGTTAACATGGGGTGAATGGCATGGACCCTGGCTGTTGGCTGGTCCTCCCTGATGAGGGCCATGGGACACCGGCTTACTATATGTGATCTGCAAGATGAACAGTCACAAACAGATGCATTGAACTAGGAAGCTAATTACAATTAATTAAATAATAATCTCAGAGCATCCTAACCCTTACCTGTGGTGTATACGGAGCAGGGCTGGGTGCCACACCATGATAAGGGCCCCTCTCTCGCATCTCTGGCTGGCTGTACACTAGAGGCTCAGGCTGCCTGTAGGCACAGGCATTGCTGATGTTGAGACTGCGTAGCGACTGGCTGTGAAGGTCATGGTGAGCAGGGAGCATGCACCGCTTCTGCCGCATGACAGCATCGTACTCAGGCGTGGGCCGATAGGATGGTGCAATGATGGCACTGTGACGGTGGCTGGGGATGTAGTCAGGCCGCATGAGCTCACTGCCAGGGATGCTGAGGTTGGAGGACATGGGCGAGGGTGGGACAAAATTCTGGGAACGATTGAGGGAGCTCAGGCTGGGGCTGCTGTACATGCTTCCGTTTGGCACGTTACCGTTTCGGTAGGTAAAGTCCACTGTACAGCGATCCAGGCTGCTCTCTGACTTGTAATACGGGTCATCGTGGAAGATACTGTCTGCACAGCAAAGGAGGCATGGAAAAATGTGTAAAGAGGATCACAAGAAAATCTGAGCTGCAAACATTTTTAAGCAATTTGTGCACTAAAGCTAAACTTAATCAAACAAAGATTTTATTGATCTTTGAAGTTCTATGACTGTTCAAATACTTGGTACCTCAGTATTTCATATAAAAACTTAAAAGAACACACGCTTTGCACAATGAACCGTGTTGGAGCTTGAAAGAAAGAAAATCAAAAAGGAACATTGACAAATTTAAAGAAAAAAAATGAAGGGAGACCAAATGTTCCTGTAATCTTGCCAGTGGTATGGTGAAGGTGGTACTGGGGGTTTTCCAGTCTTGCAGTTTAACTGTCTAAGCTGTTATAAACAAGCTGAAATAAACACCCTTTGTGGCATCCCGAAGGTGGGAAAAATGATCACTGCTGTTTTGTTGGTTTCACAGCTGCACCAACCACCACAGAAAAATATGTCATGTTATTCCTTCCCGCTGAGCAGAGCGCTCTCCCGTGTGAAACTATCCCATGTTCACAAGGAGAAGGAAGACAAGCATAATCTCTGTCCGCACAATCGGAGTATGATGCCTGAGGTCACACTCGAGACCGATCCCACGCCCACACGCAGTAGCACACCCAGAATGTTTTTCCACTCGCTCGCTTTTTATTGTCAAGCTGACATGAGTGAAGTTCTTCGGATTATAAGGCAGGCTGAGTGTGTGAACACGTCAATGAAAGAGTGAAGCATAAATGAGGTCACTGCTCTGCACCCCAAACGTTGGGCTCTAATTGGCTGGGAGACTGTTAAAATGCGAATGGGCTGTGAGTCACACGCCTGATGGGAAAGACACAATTAGGAGGACTGTTGTTTTGAGTTATTGTCAGGGAGGCAAAAATCTTAAATCACACTGTGGTTAAAGCAGGGGGAGGAAAGCCACTCTAAAACAGTAACACCTACCTTGAGAGCTCTGTGTGTCTTGATAATGGTCTCCAAACTGGGAATGCACTGACTGGAAGTTACAGGACTGTGGCCGTGGCTAAATGAAGAAATTGTAAAACGGTTATAAAGTGTGACATTGTAAGATCTCCTGATCCTCAAAGTGATATTTCAGTTTCTTTACATCACACATGAAACCATCACTTTACTTCTCTGTCTTAACACATCAATCACAATGGCTGACTGTGACCAAGCCAGATTGAAGCTAGTGCTGCGCATCTGTCATTGGACAAAGTTTGCGGTACTCCAGACAGTCATCTGAGCACTCCAGTGGTCTGACTGAACATCTATTGTGCCACATTTAGCCTCACCATTGTCTGGCTAGCAGGGAGGGAGACGCAGAAATCACAGCCTTCGCTGTCGCACCGGAAATCAGAGCAAGCAACACCCTTTCTAACTTTCCAACAACACCCACCACACCACCAACGCATGCTAAAACCAAGGCTCCATGGCACAATTAAGAGCTTATAGAATAGAAGGAAAACGCCAGAACTCTCAAAAAAATGCTTCTTTATATTTATTAAAGGGCAAAAAGATGCATGTTTCAGTAATAAACTGCCATCAGCACAATATAAGACAAACAACAATCACAATAAAAATCAGTGTGAAATTCCAATTTCCAACAATCAGAAAGCAGAGCTCTAACTGCATGATGAAAAACATCTGCATAGAAAACCATGCCAAAAGTAGCAGACATGCGCTATGAACTTAACAGTAGTTCTTCATTTGAGCCTTCAGGGCTTTCTGTTTGTAGTGCATGAATCCAGTAGTATTCCCTTTATAGCAACAATCTTTCGATCGACGTCTCTTTTAAGAAGAGGTATCATTTCACATTGGATTCATGCACTACATACAGAAAGCCCTGAAGGCTGGAATTAGAAACTACTCCTAAGCTGTTTTTTGTTTTGTTTTGGGGGATTACATGCTTCTTTTGTGTGATATTTCATATACAGCCTTTTCACATATATATATAGTATGTTTCTAAGTGGTTTTGCTATTGTGTAGAATGCTTTCCAGTATTGGAATCTACCTGGTGGCAACTTATTGTGGAAATGTACACATTTGTACACAAGTATTTACACAAGTATTTGTTCTGATGGTGTCACAGTGTTCTCTTTTTCCCCTTAAACTCTTTCCTCATGAAGATGACATTAAATGACCACCCTAGTACCCTTAATTGATGGGCTTTGACACCTCAGTGGTTTGATGACCAATGCAACAGTTTCGAGGGTAGCTGCATAGGCATAGATCACTCTCATAAACCTGTGATACAAACCCATTCATTTTGCTCTGGACCTGAATATGACAGAAACATCTCAGAGTTACTCCTAATAGGCTTTCAGAGGGTAAAGAGTTAAAGTTTTGGAGTGGAAGGCACTATTAGTCTGTATGTCTGTATTCTGGACGATTAAGAGCTTCCCTGAGTGGGAGAGCGGATCAGGTTGCTAATTGTGGACGTTTCTGTGTTCCCCCTCTGTCCTCCATTCTCGTCCCTTTTATATTGACCAGAGGCAATATTAAATAGCTGTATCAAATCACTTCAAAACATACAAATGCTTGTCAACATACCAGAGACAGGCGATGAGTCCAGGTGGGTCTCCTCCTCATTGGTGCAGGTGAGTGAGTGGGCCTACAAAGAAACAGACACATTATGTGACAAATTAGTATTTTATTAAATGCACCCAGGTCATGTACTATAAGCTCAGTGAATGCTACACAGTCTTTTATAGCATATGTTTTGTTGGGGTTTTTTTGTATAACCTTCAACAGGTTGTTGAAATACCCATTAAAAAAATAAATGACAGACAATTGATATCTTAGTGTTTTAATGGCCTTCAGCTGGCCTCTCTGTGTGGCCTTGAAACTCACTCTGCACATATCTTGTTCTGTTTGTAGAATTTGTGTCTGGCTGTGAAAAGGCGGGCGATGTACTTGGCCATTTCCATATCCTCCTGCAGACACAAACAGAGAAAAAAATTAATAATAACACCGAAAATTTAAGGTGAACAGAAAATGAGTATTTCTGTGAAGTCAAGAATCAACTCTCCCCAGTTCGTTTGTCCCTCTGCAGGTATTTTGTGGACGCATACTTTTCCTGCATGTTTAACCACCCACTATAAACCTCTGTGTCTGCAGACACAACACTCACCATGTGAAAGACGATGGTGTCGTCTCTGCTCGTTATCTCCACTGTGATGGCTGACTTGTTGTGTGCAATGGTACCAATGTCCTTCCACCTTTATAACACACAGATGCAAACAAATGTTTTAAAAAAGGAACAACGGTTCCTCATGAGTACAGGAAATTATGACAATTCTTTCTTTCTTTTTTGAAAGGAGAAACTTACTTGTGGAGCATGATGGATCTGCCATTTCTGTGTTTAACAAACACTCCAATGAAAGACACACCGATGAATATGTCATTGGTATAGTTGTCCTGTGGAAGAAAGTATTACACAAGAACTCATTTAAAATCTCTCAAAGGATACTGATTGAGAGGTTGAGGGTGATGTAATGTATCTACCTTAGCTGGAAAGCTCTCCTGGCCAAACCCATCCAGTTTTTCTACCTCCTTGATGTACAGCACTTCTGCTTCAGCGGCCTGCATTCGACTGGAAATCACAGAATGGTACCAAGAATCTTATTGTTTCTATTTTACTTTGTCTTGGTGATACATGCATATATGTGCATACAGTATACAAAGTAGCTAACAGTTAGTGATGTGCGGATCGATCCTGAAATATCGATTCCTCCGATACCAATCATTTATGTTCTAGAATCGATTCTCACATTAAAATATCGATATTTTAGTAATTTAGAGTAAATTTGTAGTTTATCATTAACAGGAACACAGTGGAAAGAAACTATAACATTCGGATTGCCTACATTCAAAGGAACTACTTCCTCTTCCGCCTTTCATAGTCATGTGCGAAATACGGCTGTATAAATGTCTCGCAGCCCCTTGGCGTGCGCACTCACAACAATGGCTGAGCGTAATTGTGCGGATGTATTTTACCTCCACAAACAGCTGAGCCGTGGTTTGCAATAAATGTGGCAAAAAAAGTGAGGTGTTGTGGCCATACTTGCCAACCTTGAGACCTCAGAATTAGGGAGACATTCAAAAGGGCTGTTTGGGCGGATAAATATATTTTACAGGGTTTATTTATCGGATAAAATACGTTAAATGTCACCGTTATTATTGGCCGGCCCGGAAACAGCGGGGGTGTCCAAATTCAGAGGCTGCTTCCACCTGAGGACCGGCCTTCGCGGTCTAAAGAAAGCCGGGTAGTACGTCACGAGCTCCCTCGGTGGAGTGAAACTCTGCCGTCTGCTCCTTGCTGTCTAAAATATAACCGGACACTGACGTAAACTCTTCTGTTTAATCAGTTTTCTGTTTGACGTTTATTCAGCTGTGTGAAAACCCCGGAGGAACCCTCCCGAGGGAATAATAAAGTTTAATTTAATTTAATCTAATCTAATAACTTTAATCTCAGCCAAACCGATTTACTCACGAACAAATAAAACACTGAAAAAGCCAAACAAGAACATTTTTAAGTTATCAAAGTGACTTGTACATCATGTTTAACCCGAGTGGTGAAAGACCGCGGGGGTTTGAAGACGATGTGTCGGTCGGCTCAGATATTTGAAGTTTACACAGCTACATTCTCACCTGAAAATATGTTAAAAGTTTTTTTGCGACCCAGAAAGAGAAATAAGAGTGATATTAAAACTAAGTCGCTGCCGTCATTGTTGGAAACTGGAATTGGCTGGGCCGCGCTATGAATTCTGCGATATGGTTTTTCAACTTTGTTGTCCGGGTGGAAAATCTGGAGAAAGGTGGGATTCTCCCGGAAAAATCGGGAGGGTTGGCATGTATGGTTGTGGCAACATCACTAACCTTGTCAAACACCTCAGAGTAAATCATATCACAAAATATGACGAGCGTATGTTGAGGCGAACTGAAGAGGAGGAGAGGGACAGGTGCTGCTAGGGTGAGAGTCTCTCACGGAGTCCTTTAGTCCTCCAGGCAGGCAAGGTGTTCAAATAGCACACAACTTTAGTTTTTTTATTTCTATATGATGAACTCTGCATTATTAAGTGATAAGAAGAAGGTATTCTGATGTCCTGTAATCATTATGACGCTATAATTTGAGATACAATAAATAAAATCCGTTTTGTACAAAGTATCGGTATCGGATCAGTATCGTCGATACCACCCTGAATATTACTTGGTATCGGATCGGAAAGGAAATCAGTGGTATCGCACATCACTACTAACAGTACCAGTGACTCTTGTGCTCCTCAGCAACTTTCTGGGTCCACTCTTCTAGCGCCTCTTCTCCATTACGCCAGTTCTGAGAGAAAATACATTATTCAGCAAATAAGAGCAATGCAGAAGAAAGCTGTGGAAAAGCAACCTATGACTATAGGTTCAAGTGAACATCATATTGTTGGGAATGTTTAAAAATAATAATAATAATGCTCCATAATTTAATATTTTGTTTCTATTTGGTAATCAGTTCATATTAATTCATCCCATCCTCCAACTCAAATTCTTCTTTATTCTTTTTGCTTTTTGCCTGTCAGTCAGGTATGCAGAGGGAGGAGGTACACAGATGTCACAGGAATGTGTGCCTTCAGGCAGCACATACACAGAAAAACACACAAACACAGACTTTCTCTGCCTCTCTCTCTCACACACACACACACACACACAAACACTGCTAGTATTTGAACGGTAAAGGCTCGAGGACTCACCACTGGGAAAAGCACGTACTCCCTGAGGAAGTCCTGAGACAGGAATTGAGTGAAGTCTCCAAAGTCAGCTAAAAATTACAAACACAGATGTTCACATTTATTTACACAAAAACAATGAATTTCATTTTTACACTGTAATGCGCAGCCTTTACACTATAAACTGACTGTGAGTTTGTTATTGTGTTTGATATTGTTCAATTGAGGTGGCATGATGGTGCAAGGGTTAGCGCCACCTCACAGCGAGAAGGTTCTGGGTTCGCAGGTCAGCTGGGAACTTGTAACAGAGGGAGGAGAACGGGTCATCTACTAATAGGGAGGATGGTGGTTTGATCCCTAGCACTGGCTCAGTATCCTTGGGCAAGATACTGAACTGATGCATTAATCAGAACGTGCCAATTCTCAGTTCTGAGTGGTCAAGTAGAGTAGAAAAAAGGAATCGGTACAGTCCAATATGGACTCACTGTGTTCATCCTGCAATGCTTCTTGCGTGGGTTCTCAATGGGTATCCTGGTTGGCCTTTCTCTTCGATCTATACAGTTTCCCTAATAAGAAAAAAACTACTGATTTAAAAATAAAATAAATTTATGTTATGAAGGTGCTAACCCAATAGGACAAAAAGTCGGGATGAATACAGACTTTCCAGTTAAAACTAAGGCAATTTCATTTGTCCAAATACCTATTATATTCTGCTAGCTCGCTTTGCAAAATTACTCCTCAAGACTAGAAAAGCAAATGCTTAACATTAGAAAAAAGTCTGTTTTAGCTCAACTGTCATCTCAACTCAACTGCATCCACAATGGTCAAAGCAATACAGGTTTCATCCATGTAGATGCTTTGTCATGCTGTTGTCATGGTTACCCAGGGGAAATCACATGAAGCTACCTGCAGCAAATGTGCTCTTCAGGCCGTGGACATGTCCATTGAGTCGTAAAGTGTCTCTGAGTGTTTCTTGTTTTATTAGATGGAAATATTTCTGAACTTGTGTACTGTGCAATACTATTAAAGATAACAAAAACAAATATCTACATAACAGAAACAAAACCACCTGCACAATCTCTATAACATGTACAGTTCTCCTGATATTGCTTGTACTAAGTACCTAAAAGCTTTCTGCTGTTTGCCGGGCAAAAGGAGGTCTAGCACAGGATCCTCACCTCCCGACAGATAAGAGCCTTCCTGATGCTGCTACAGCTAACCTTGGAGCAGCTGATAAGCAAGCTGTCTGTTTACATTCCCCTGGGACACAGACAGCACCCAGGAACTGAAAGGATGGAGCGAGGGTGGGTGTGTGTGTATGTGCATGTGTTAGGACTGATACCATAGGAACTCAAGTGGACTGGGTTCTCCCTGCGGTATGCAGCCATACAAGGTAGTGAAGTCAAGATGACCTGAGAAAGTGTGAGTTTGTGCTCACTCTCACTTGCTGTCTGTCTCTCATTGGGAGACTTGTTCGTGTAGTCTTACCTTGTACTGCCAGGCCAGCGAGCCTGATCCCCTGCTCTACAGAGCACTGTAGACGTCCATCCAACACCTCCTTCTTTACCTGCAGGTAATACTGATACCTACAGAAAAAAACAGGAAAGGAAGGTAAAAAAACACACAACAGGGATAAAAAGATACCTAGACCGTGTTAAGTAAAATTTTTAATTTGCATTGATTTATGATTTATTTATCTCCATAGGGATTTTAATAATGAGCCATTATGTTGTAACCATCCAAAGTAGACTTACTTTAAGCTAAATACAAAATGGTATGTACTCCTATTGAAACCACACGACTATATAATGTCAGTTTTGTTACATATGCGATCGTTGACAAAACTCGACACATAAAGCTAAACTGAAACAGCAACATCAAAGGCGCTGTTACCATGGGAATCTTTAAACCTGCGAACATCAGGTCGAGAAACCACCTGAACACTGATTGCAGTCGGGGAAAAAGGTCTGTACATGATCGTAGCAATGCAAACCGGAAAACGGAGCATGTTAAACTTCAAAATAAAAGCTGTGTTTCAGCACTGTACCCAACACATATCAAAATGCGCAACTTTTGATTTGAAAGTCTCCATTTCTGCTGTGTGCTGCACATTTCCCTATTTTGCTATCACTTGGAAAGTAGTTGGGAAGTGTTTGCAGACAACTCAACGTCTTTAATGCAAACTATAAACAACCACCGTATTCTGCTAGCAATCAGGCCTAGGCCTGTGTGACTGCAGGCTTATTCACTTGGCTGCATAGTCACATGTTCAAAATAGAAGACAAGTTAACTTTACATGATTGGCAGTCACTTGACTGCAAAATCCAACATAAGGATTTTCTGAAATATCAGTGGAGCAAATGAATGGGAAATTCACTTCTAGAGCCCTTGGAAAAAAAATAAGAGTGGTCACTTTTGAGCTCAATACCTTCATGTGGAAGCTTTAAATCTAGGAAAAACTAAATTGAGACCATAAAAATCATTTGGAAAAATTATACTGGTCACAGACCAAGTGAAAATTATGATCTTTTTCTCACAGATTTCTAAACTGGGAGTGACCCCATGTTATTTTATGGTAATTAGCAAACTGACTGTAAGCACGGTAAAACTGCCATACCTGCTAAAAAGTAAGCATGCTTGCTTTTAGCTCAAAGCCTTGCAGAGTTGCTAGAAAGCATACAGACCATAACTTTTTAAAATCAGACTGCATCTGTATGCATTTTATAGCCAAACTGCACAAAACACTGACTAAGTGGGTGGCAGCATTGGCACTGTTGTTCGCTTTCAAAAACCCTTTTTTTTCCATATAAGCCACAGTGTCTCCAAACACCACTTATATAAAATTGAGTTGGAAAACATGATGGGTTCCAGTTTGACACATTTGTCCAAAGAAAGTAAGAGGAGCTGTGCTCAAGGCTCTGCACATTAGCAACTGAAAGATGGCCAACATCTGCTGAGACACCACAGAGATGTATTCCTCTGCTTCTGGTCTGTGCAACTGAAAGTATGTGTCAAGAAAGTATTGGCAACAGCATTAGCTGCTCAAAACAATATCAGTAAGCCTGTTGCTGAAGTGAGGAATGAGTGAATCACCTCTATTTGAAACAGCAGTGAGTCATTTTTGACTTGAGTGGAATGCCAAATGTATGCCAATGGGGCTGCACAATATGATTTTATAAAAGGCATGTTACACGGGGCTGACGCAACTAACTCGGGGTTTAATCTTCAGCAGGAGCAACATAAGCTTGACAAAAGTGGACCATTATAATTGCAGTGCAAATGTGAGGCAAACTGGGAGTCATTTCACCGTGGTTTTAGGCAGTGGTAGCTTTGCCAAGCGTAAGCTGATATGATGACACAGCTCAGATTGCGTTCACAAAATGTGGTAAAAGTCCCAAAACCGAGAGGCTGAAATACACCAAGCTCCTAAAGTTTCTGTGCTCCTTTTGTCCACTTTTAGTCGTGGTCCAGCTGGATGTTTGTCTTTTGAAGAATGGAGTGGCCACACAAGAGGAAAGAGAGAACTGTCAGGGTGACCAGGCTCAGCCGCATAAAAACTCACACGCCGTTTCCTGTTGGCTGCCATGGCGACCACAGACCGAGTGTAAGCTGTGAGACACCTTTTCTGATGTGCACACACACACACAGTCAGAAAGAGTATGCAAGTCCATGCCAGAGTAACCAAACATCTATGTGGAAACCACTAAGTTACATGCTTAGTCATTCACCCACTTTTCTTCTTCACAAGTTTTAGTTCATTTTCTTTGAAAAACTTGGTTTCACTCCTCGCCTGCACATTAGCTCCCACCTATCTTTTTATTCACCCCCCAGTTTCATTTTCATGCCCGCCATTATCTCCTCACATATTTCATGATTCATATTCTCTTTGGCATTCTTTTCCCCACTTCTTCCTTCTTTTTTGAGCTCCTCTCAGCATACTCCTGGGCCTATAATCTGACCCCGCCCTCCTCCCTCACCCTGTCATTACACCCGTTGGCTAAGCTGCCATTCCGTTCCCGTGGCAACCCTCTAATTAGCCAACCCCAACCACAGTGGCTGCAGCGAGAGGCGGAGTCTGATGCGGTTTAGAGGGGAGGAGCCAAGCGGGACACAAAACCCTTCAAATGATTGTGGACTTTGCTTTTAAAAACTCTCTATGTTTTCCCAGCAATCGCTGTATGGGGTCTGGAGGAACGCTGAGGTCAACAGAGGTTGGCTCTCATTCTGAGGTTCAATGGTAACAACATGATGGTGTTTATACATACGCGAAGCCAGCAGTGGTGAGGCGGACAGTAAACTGTTGAAATAACTCTGAACAAGTGGAAGCGTGACAGTAAAAGTCTCAGAGCATCCCTCATGGGAGAGTCCACTTTACACAGAACAGCCACAAATGCAGCCACATCTTATGGAGCTGTGGTTTCCTGTATTTTTGGCTTCTGGCCTTGAAATCAAACCTCTACAGGTTGACAAAAACTGACCCCAAAATTAGTTACCCTTTATGCAGAGGTAAGCTTCTAACTACCAAGTGCAGTTTTTTGTAACTGATTAAGTCAGATTAAGGGAATTATTAAATACAAATGGCTTTTAATCTTTTAAGAGTGTAACAGTGACAATAAGCACAATAATATTTTTTGCCATGTATTAAAATTCGGAACCGTTTATTCATTAACCTCTTAAGCCCCAAGCCTACCTGATCTCCTGCCTTTTGCCCCCGTATCAGGGGGCGTTGGGGCTTCAGAGGTTAATAAGCCTACAGAGAGTCTAAGAAGTGTAGAGACTGACCCGTTTTATGATTACAACCTGATTCTGCACAAATAATAAAACCCATACGAGTCATACAGCACTTTTCATTAATCACAGTCTTATGCTTGTGGTTATTACAGTATGGTTATTCTAGAAAGAGCACATCCTTCCAGTGTTTTGAGACCAACCACAATTGGACAGATGAGGCATCTCCAGCATTTTCTGGAAGCTCTTCACTCAAAGTGGCAAAGGCTTTTACGCCATGTGTCTTGGCTTTTTAAGGAGGGGTTTGGATTTTCCAGTTTTCAAAGATAGAAAACTACTGGTACATTTCTAAAAGTACATTAGAGAAGTTGGGGGGGCGGGGGCTTTTGGTGTATCCAACGCATATCCAAGCCAAGATGCCGTGTCACTCTTTAAGAATGCAGATTAATTTTAAAAAGCTAATAAAAAGCTTCGGTGTATTCAAAGGATAGCCAGTGATTTCCAGGTTTCATTTCCACTGATGTCTTCCATCCTAATCTACAACCTGCTTAAACATGATTGTAGTCTGGGTTTTAATGACCAAACAGATAAGAAGAACCAGAAGGCTTCCACAAATCTTGTTCCTTGCCTATAGAGTTTGCATATTCATATACAAACATCTGCCTTTAGGTCACTTTATGAGTTTGTCTCATCAGTCCTAACTAGCTTAAATCTGCATATTTTGACAGCTGTATTTTTTTTCACTGTTTTTCATTTTCATGCTTCAGTGCTTTTAAATCTTCTGACTCAAGTATGGCATGAAATCAAATTCCTCATTAATAGCCCCGGGTGCATTTTCATCTGCAGAGCTGAAAATGTTGCTTTGAAATAAAACCTGAAATGAACTGCAGCAAAACCATCAGACAGCAAGTACTAAAAAACTATGTTAATGACCCAGGTTGTGGCATTTCAAGAGGGTTTTTAAACAAATTTGAAATAGTCATCTTTATTAAAATAAATACAACAGTCCTCAAATGTTACTATTTTGTAGGCACTGTCTTTGAATGGCAGTTAACTGTTAGCTAAATTACAAAATAAAACATGCAAAACTCACCACAAAATGATTTTAGAATCAGATCCAGAAACTTCCAAGGTTACCAAACAAGTATAAAATGTAGGAGCTTCAATAAAGAGTTAAAACACTCAACTGCATTTAATGATACCAGTTTTTAAATAGGGGATTAAACTACTGCTGAAATTGTAGTAAAAGGGAGCAAATTTGTGGTAAAATCAGCTCATTGTGTTTTCATAGAACAAGACAAACATCACATAAAATTGCTAGCAGGAGAAAAACATTTTATGACGTTCAAGACTTGCATGCTTGCACATACTTGTGCACAAAGAAACCCTTATTGTAGCACGCACCTGGCATGTATGTCAGAATGACATCACAATGCTGTAACAGCAGGTGAATATACATAGATGGACATGAGGTAGCGCTTTCCTTACTAGGGCTTTTCATGGGACTTCCACTATGGCAGAGTGCTCTGCTGGCAGTCCAGGCAGCCTCGCAGGCACAAAGAGCCCTTTATATGCCCACGCATGTTCAAACCCTGCTCAAGACATGCTGCCAGATGTCCAAGCAGTCTGGACAACAGGCCTGAGAGCATATGCGCATGTTTGCATGCATGAATGTGAGTATGTGTGTACATATGTTTCAGCCCCTCCTCAATCTCGACCACCTCTGGTGGTGGTAAGGTGACCACCCCCTCAGCCCCCAGGATGCGTCTAGACGATTTGTGTGGGAGGCAGGAGAATATCACTTTGAAATGTGTTGAATCAGCAAGGGGCACCACCGAGTACAGCTGTGTGTGTGTGTGTGTGTGTGTGTGTGTGTGTGTGTGTGTGTGTGTGTGTGTGTGTGTGTGTGTGTGCGTGCGTGCGTGTGTGTACTGGTGATAACTAACTGAACAAAGCTAGGATTTCAAGGCTATTGGTGCTGTTAGCCTTAGGGGCTGCTACGGCCAGCTGGCCATGCTCCAGTCAACGGCTCTTCGTTCAGGTTCCTCATTTTCAGTCTGCGAGCCAGCTTTTCTCTCCTTTCTATCAGAAACATACAAGTAGCAGAAGGCTTTAACCTCCTCACTCTATGCAAGAGTGTAAGATGTGTTTTTGTTGACAACAGGTAAAAGTGCTCTATTTACAAGTGAGTTGTACAGTATATCTGTAACTGCTGCCTAGTAACTGTACTGTTGACATCCACGTCATTTAAGGATAATATATAAAAATTAATGCTCATGGGGAATTTAACAAGAGTAAATCAAAGATAATTATCACCAATTTAGTATCTGACTAAGTGTGAAATATTTTAATTGTTTAGTGAGATCGCAGAGAGCTGTAACCAAAATCTATTGGGTTCAACCTTCATTCCAAGTGAAAGTGGACACATATGAAGAAATGCCCCCAACGTATTAAAATAAATATATATATCCGACAACAATTTGGATAGACGCCTAGAAAAACATTATAACAGCTATGGACATATTTCATCACACAAGCACAAAGAGTCTGTGTTTTTACAAACTGAAGTAGGAGTGACCAAACATTTAAATATTATGACTATAGGGTATATTGGAGAACTCTGCATGGTGAATTTGTAAGTATATACAGTAATGGATGCAGAGACCCCAGCTTCCCCTGCTCTGACTCATTTTTGCCGCTGCAGAGAAAGGAAGCGAGGGAGGAAGAAACAGATGACTCTACGGATGGGAAGAGCGGGAGATCCAATATCAGGCTACATATCAGCCAAATACTGAACATCAAAGCCCTGACCACACCATACATTACCTTCTCAGAAGAGATAACGTCTACAAATGTCTTGCCCGTCTCATTTCTACTTGTTCTTTTTTAATGTTTTCGTATTGCTAAATTGCTGTTAAAATGCACCAAAATGCATCACATCTTACCTTAGTGAATGTGAAAGAGTTAGCATGCATTCAAAATAATAACCTTTTTTGCCCTTTAATTTAACTTTTCTCAATAATGGTTTTGGGAAATAAAACTAATTCAAAGCACCAACACCTAAAATGCCAGATCTACTCTGTCTCACACGGTTTTCCCAAACAAACAGACTTTACCACGTGGATACATAAATATGTAAAAGGTCTTGCGATAAATACACACAGGCAGACAGCTCAAACCACATAAATAACAAGGCTCAAACGTGAGCTGAGTTCTGCTGCCAAGCTTTTACTTTCTCTGCCCCCACTTGTTCTTCCTCTTTGCCTTTGTCATTCTCCCGCCCACCTCACCCTCATCAGACCAGGTGTGTAGAAGCAATGACAGGGATGTGCCTTCCTGGATCTGATCCCGATCAACCTTCAGACAATAAATGTCGTGTATTTTTTTAAAAAGGGAGCTGTGACTGTGCCTATTCCCATGCTGACTGGCTGATTTCTCAAAGGACAGAGCGATTTGAATTTAGTAAAACCCATCATAAGGCGTATTGGATAATAAAGATGTTTTGAGAGTTGAGGAGATCGTTTACAGCTCGATATATATATATTAGGGGTGCAACGATACTCGTATCGATATTGAACCGTTCATAGAGTGCTTTCGGTTCGGTATGCATATGTATCGAACAATACAAAATTTGTAATTTATTTTATCAACTTTCCTTCTGACGATGCTGTCTGTGTGGAGCGCTCAGTGAATCTGCGTTCGACTACTCCGCCTAGGCTGCACTGTCGAGCGCAGATCCACTGAGCGTTCAACACAGACAGCATCGTCAAAAGGAAGAGCTCAGGGCAAGCTAGCGAGACAGAAGTTAAGCTCTCCTTGCAACATGGCAAATTGAACCTCCCCCACCCTCATTCAGATCTGGCGTTTGGAATTACTTTGGTTTTCATGTGACGTATGACCCTGAAGGTAAGCGCATCATGGACTAAAGTAAAACAGTATGTTGGATGTGCCACGCAATGCTCAATTACATGGGTGGGAACTAGTGTGTTAGAGCAGTTAGCTCGTTAACGTGTTGGCCGTCTAGCCCCATGCAGGGGTAGCTCGTTAACGGAGATTTGCCATGTTGTGGCGTTAACGTCATTTCAACGAGATTAACGCTGACAGCACTAGTGGGAACACAACGAATATGACTGCACATTTACGCAGACATCATCCTAGTGCAAAGACAAGTGGAAGCAGACAAAAACAACAAGCATGCATGCTACAAACTTTACCCGAGTCATTTAGACAGCCGTTAGCACATGATTCTCCTTATGGGGACCTGATATGTTTAATATTGTGGCGAGCTCAGACAACGAGGAGACGGAGGTATCGTTTGGTCTTGCTTCCGGTGAGCTAGCCAGGGAGCACAGCCGTTTATTGACATCTGCAGAAGAACACTGCCGCTAGCTAACTGCTCAGCGCGGCAACCGCACAGCAACAACAACAACAACACACAGGGCGCCCTCTGACCCCGGAAGGACACACCGTCGCAGCGAGAGGGCGTCACCCGTCACTATGGCAACATAATGGCGATCGTGGCTCAAGAGTTGGGAGTTCGCCTTGTAATCGGAAGGTTGCCGGTTCGAGCCCCGGCTTGGACAGTCTCGGTTGTTGTGTCCTTGGGCAAGACACTTCACCCGTTGCCTACTGGTGGTGGTCAGAGGGCCCGGTGGCGCCAGTGTCCGGCAGCCTCGCCTCTGTCAGTGCGCCCCAGGGTGGCTGTGGCTACATTGTAGCTTGCCATCACCAGTGTGTGAATGTGTGTGTGAATGGGTGGATGACAGGTTGTGTAAAGCGCTTTGGGGTCCTTAGGGACTAGAAAAGCGCTATACAAATACAGGCCATTTACCATTTACCATAAACAAAACATAACTGTACAAACAGAACCCCGAACAGCCCTGACCCGCTACATAGCCCCCCACCTAAGGGGTCAGTCGTCCCCGACGACCCCATTGCCCCACACAAAGTCCTGCAAATGTCCAGGTGCCTTCTTTTGGCGCACCGGCCGGTCACGACCGGCGGGGGAAAAGTCACTCGGGTCAGAACATGGGGTGCCACCATCATCCCACTTCTGACACCAATGTGGCGAGCTCAGACAACGAGGAGAAGGAGGTGTCGTTTGGTCTTCCTTCCCGTGAGCTAGCCAGGGAGCACAGCCGTTTATTGACATCTGCAGAAGAACACTGCCGCTAGCTAACTGCTCAGCGCAGCAACCGCACAGCAACAACAACAACAACACACAGGGCGCCCTCTGACCCCGGAAGGACACACCGTCGCAGCGAGAGGGCGTCACCCGTCACTATGGCAACATAAACAAAACATAACTGTACAAACAGAACCCCGAACAGCCCTGACCCGCTACAATATGCTGCTGAGAATATAGCCCAGAAGAAGCGTATAGTATAGCTTTTATTTTGGAAAGAGCCATTTCTCTGTAATAAACTCTCTTTTCCAAAGATGAGTGATTCCTCAATCAGATACAGGGCTTGCAAAATCGCTAGCCCGACGTCCCGGGGCTAGCGATTTTTCCAGTCGGGCTACCAAAATCTATCTCTGCTCTGCCCGTTGGGCTATTGTAGGAAGGAAAAATATATGTCAATGCTTTTGCATTCTTTCGGAAATGTAGCTGGGTAATTATGTCATTGGCATCGGTGAGCCACTGTCAATATGTGACATATTGAAATCGCGTTTGAATTTGTGCTTGTTTTTTGCTTTCACTTTGCAATCGCGCGAACTGTGTATAGAGAGCGACAGTACTGATTGGTGAGTGATGATAATTTGCGCACCAATTCCTCTGACATCGTCTTATCAATCATTAGCTTACTATGCAAACATGACAAGTGAAATCTCCCGCAGCTTAAACATGTGAGAGGTTGATCGCGCAGAGAATCGCTGACCGTTATGTGTGTGTGTGTGTAAAAGCAGCAGGATATATATTTTAGTCTGCTGAGCCAAATAAGACAGGTCAGGGTGAAGAAGTGACAGCCAAAGAAAAGCTTACCACAAAACGGAAAAGTTATGACAAATCAGACTATAAGGCAAAAAGAAAGTGCAGCTTTATGGTTTCATGGACAAAAGAATTTCTGTGGCTGCAATATGACGAGCTATATAACCGGGGCTGCACATAAGTGGTCCGCAGGTGCGCATTCGCTGTCAAAATAAAATAAAAAAACGCGCACAAGATATGAAGTTGCAACGCGTGTTTGCATACATAAGATTTTCTGGAGGAGAACAGACATTTGTTTAAAACTCTTAAAGATGTCGAAGAAGCTCCTTTAAGCAATTACTTTGGTGTTCCTCCACCTCCAAAGAAATGTCAGGAGTCCGAACCACAAAAGAAGCACGTATTCTCAGAAAAGTGGTTGCAGGAGGTGAGCTGGCTTCAAACAAATGATGAACGCACAGAGATGTGGTGCGGAATGTGCCGTGAAAATCCCACTCTAGCGGACAAAAACAGTGCTTTTTATATGGATGCAAACGCGCGTTGCAACTTCTTATCTGGTGCGCGTCTTTTATTTTGACAGCGAATGCGCACATGCGGACCACTTGTGTGCACCCGTGTAAATAACATAATGTTCTGCCGGGTGTGTTGTTGGTTTTCTCTCGATTTCTGAGTCGACAAGCGCCTTTGTTACTGGGACCAGTCATTTTAAGAAAGGCCCCCATTAGAACCCATGAGAAATGCATTATTGCTCAGTCTGCAATATCTTTCCCAGAACACCAATTGAAAATAACATACTAAAAATAAACCTGAAAAATCTGTTTAGAACAGCGTACTATGTTGCAAAGAGTGAACTACCACTGGCAAAATTTAGCAGTCTTTGCAAACTTCAAAAAGCAAATGGCCTAGATCTTGGTTCCACTTGTCTCTTACCCGTGACTTCAGCGGAAATTTCAAATTCAGGATCTGACGCAGACTGATTCATGTTCTACACAGTTCTTACAAGTTCATAGAAATTTCTGTTCAATTAGAACCAAGTATTTGAGTTGATGATTGTAATTTTTATACAATGTTGTAATTTGTTTTTCAACAATTTTTTGATTAATGTTTTGTTTCCTTTACAATATTATGCTTTAATGTATAATATTGTAAAGGAAACAAAACAGGAAACAAAACATCAATCAAAAAATTGCTCTCTTTTTTTATTCGGGCTACTTACATTTATTTTGGGCTACCAAAAACTGAAGAGTCCCTGCCCGAAGGGCTACCAGGGATTTTGAAATTTTGAGAGCCCTGAGATATATTTATTTTTTTAATTACTTTTGTTTCAGCAACATTAAATTTAAAAACTGTACTTTTGAGTTAAAATATATATTTATAATTTTAATAAATGACAAATTAAAAAGGCTTGAACATTTTTTTTGTATAGAAAAAATATCGAACCGTGACACCAAAGTATCGAACCGAACCGAACCGTGAATTTTGTGTATCGTTGCACCCCTTATATATATATATATATATATATATATATATATATATATATATATATATATATATATATACACACATATAATATAAAAACACCCAGCACGCCCCTGCGGGCGGTTTATCCTTCAAGCTCGGGTCCTCTACCAGAGGCCTGGATATATATATATATATATATATATATATATATATATATATATATATATATATATATATATATATATATATATATATATATATATATAATTATATATATATAATTTATTTTTTTTAAAGGATGGGTCTTTTGGAAAAGTCTGCCTCGTGGGTATGCGTACGCTCTCACAATGTGGTGTATTGTAACTTCTGACAGGGCTGCAGCTGGCTTCTGAGAGGATTCTTGGGGGATTGTTTGAGGTGTGTGTGTGCATATGTTTTGTAAACCAGACCCCCCCACCCCTTCCCCCCTTCTCTCTTCTCTCCATCCCCTTTACCCCCCGCACTTCTGCTGCAAGGAATGTGTGGTCCGCCTCCTACGCTGGACGGTCGTGCCAACATTCCTGACTAACAGATGAAAACAAAGAAAAGAGAAAAGTGAAGGAGACACAGGAACACTGAGAAAGAGCAAAAATGTAGGACTAAGCTGATCTGCTCTTGATAAAAAGTAGACGGGTGACACCATGTACAGGGATTGCAAGGAAGAGAAAGGGGGGCTTGAAAAAAAAAAAGACGGCCATTGTTTCCTAAATTGCCCCTAAGCCCCCATCATAACCCCCTCAACCCTATAACCCCTGTGTACACACACACACACACACACACACACACACACACACACATCATAAGAGCCCTCAGGGGATTCCATGAATACCATCCCTTTACCAGAGCAGATCCTGGCTTCTGTATAATAAACCTGCAGACACACTCTAGACAATTTACTCTCCTCTGTCAGATCGCTCACAAATAAATTACTTCACCACTTTCAAAACAGGCTAAGTGCGGGCATGCATGGTTCTCAGAATTACTATAAAAGGGTTAACACGCTGGCAAAAACACACACACCTTAAAACTAACTCTAGTGTGAAAACATCAAGCTGTGACCTGCAATCAACCTTTCCCACTTCCAGAGAAGCAGAATCCACAAATTCACCAGCTCAGTGTGAGGCAGACCTGCAGAGTTCGGCGCGTCAGTGTGTGTGAGAGTGTGTGAAGGAATATGAGACGGCAGACTGTCCATTACACACTGACCCTTGCCTGCACTCTTCACAGATACCCAACATGCTCATTCACACACTCATTCAAACACACACACACACACACACACACACACACACACACACACACACACAGTGGCACAAGGAAAGACTGGATGCCGCTGATGCCATTATCTATGTCATCAAAGAGATGTTAAAGGAAGTTTCTTTGAAGTTTCTGGAAAACTCTGATTCACTGTCTTCCTGGGAATTAGCTGCTGATCAGTTTCCCCTTCATATTGGTATGCTAACTATGAAGCTAAAGCCAGGAGAAGTAAGCCCTCATTCACAGAGGCTTAGAGACAGGTCGGCAAACCACTGGCAACCTCTGGTCAAGAGGTAAAGATGATTGTATTCCCGCGACCGGATGGCAAGTGGTGAAATCGGCCAAAAAAGGATGCTACACCTAAAACCTCCTTATGTTTGTTTTGGTTGCTAGCAGATTGCCACAGTCATCTGTACATTTTGTATGGAAGAAGGCAACTTGTTTGCAAACGCTTGCCATTTACTCACCAAACTGTGGTGAAATTTGAAAATGAGAAAAAGAGAATGTTCACCATCCAAGGAAAAGGTGCACCATTCAGTGCAGCATCGTGTATTTCACGCTAGCCAGCAACCTACAGCAGCCGGTTGCAAAATACACACCTTGCCTAAGCGAGCAGTGTTTATATAACCAGGGAGGTACTAGTTATCAGATGGTCGCTGACCAGTCTGAGACTGAGGCCCGAGATTGTTAACAGAGAAAAAATAAACTGGCTCTGTCTGAAGGTAGAAGATGCATAATCCCCCTAAGTACAAAACATTCTCCACTTTTTTGTGTTCCTATCAAATGATATAACTTTGAAATTACTAGGGGTTTATGCTGCTTTTTATGGATATATTTTACCTTATGATAGACGCAGGCTAACCGTCCCCAAAATCTTTGCAAGAGACTGTATATAAAGGATGGACAACACCATAGTTGTTTGTTAATTTCAACATTAGCTTGAATTTTAACGACCATAATTACTCACAAGGATGGGGAGCAGTTGGCCGTGGAAGTTATCGGCTAAGAATAATAAGACTGGATAGCTAGATCCATCTATAAACTTTATGGTTGTATTGCAGCTTGTTAATAAACATAAAAAGTAGAATGTAATTTACTAAAACTGACAGTCAGTCTAATTAACTACACAGGAAGCCATTATTATTTGTCTGATAATTTCATTAAAAAACTTCCAAAAGGCACCATGAAATAAGTCAAAAGCTCCATGAAGGCCACCAGACTTTCAAAACCAGCTGGTGTTTAAATGTAAAATTACATTTTTATTTCTCCACATTTTCAAAGTGACTGCTTTTAAGCTCCTGGCATTCTAAATAATGAAGAGTTATGGGACAGTAATCATCTACTTTAGGAGACTGATCACATTTGACTTCTTTGTAGCCAGAACCACTTTGAAACGTCAACCAATATTGACAATTAGTGATGAGAGTCATGAGAAGACGATTTTGCAGTGTTATGGCA
The DNA here is from genome assembly GCF_057382095.1 of Aulonocara sp. 'chitande type north' Nkhata Bay. Lineage (NCBI taxonomy): Eukaryota > Metazoa > Chordata > Actinopteri > Cichliformes > Cichlidae > Aulonocara > Aulonocara sp. 'chitande type north' Nkhata Bay. The sequence goes on from NC_141358.1 coordinate 10,715,212, forward strand.
GCGTTTGGAAAGCACTGTTACTACTGCAATTCTCTATATAAAGCTAAAGCACATCTGCATTCTGATTATGTGGCTCTCTCAGTGACTTGCGTAACTGTCTCACAGTTACCATTTGAAGATTCTTTACCTGGTGGCTTCTTGCTCCAGCCGGGAAACATTGGGAACATAGAACATGACTCCAAAGAAGAGCAGTGGCTCATTGCCAAACTTGTCCAGCTGCTTCTTGAGGGGTTTCTCGAGTTCCACCCAACGTTTTTCCGGGGTCTGGGTCTTCCCTTGGAACCACAGTCCAAAGTAATGTGTCTAAATACAGGGGGTGAGGAAACAAAAATAAGTTGTGTAAACCAAAAGGAGTATAAAAGAGCCAAATAAATTAATTCGCAATAGTGGAAGCAAAGGGCTAATGAGACCAACTGAGTAAAATATATCAGGTAAAAGTGGGTGTACAGCAATTCATTTTCAATTATTTTTACATCTTTATTTTCCCTACTTTTCAGTTTTTTCAGTGAGCAAAGAATCAGCAAAAATCAAAATATGCAGGTCACGCATAGAAAAAAAAAACAGAAATTGGAATCAGCCAAGAAACCTGCAGTTGGTGCATCTTTAGATGGGATTTCTCAGGAGAGAAATGGTAAATGAGTTGAGAAATACACTGAAAAGTATTGAGAGATTAAGCGCCTGAATTAAAAGCACACATTTCTCCTTAAAATCCGACAAAACCTTTGACGTCAGCAGCGTAACACTATTAAAATTAAAGTGGAATCATTACCTAGCTCACTAAATCCAGGGAAAGTCATTAGTCTTCCTATCCAAACAAAACGAACATATTTAAACTGAAAGTGAAACACAAAAAGCAAGAATAGACCAGTTTATTTCTCCCTTCACGTATGATGTTTCTGATAAGAAATTGTTGATATGAGATGCCACCATGTTGTCAGGAAATCCATGCATAATGAAAACACACACATCAGCTCACAATCCATTGACTTTTGTAAAAACACAACATACTAGTGGCACAGGTTTGTCTCTGTGTAAAGATCTCGTGAACTTTTTTTCCACCGTTTTATCTCACGCAGTACATTTGGCAGAACATGTCATTTAAATGTCATGTTTTTAATGTTTGGTTATTTTGTGTATTTGTGCATTTTTCATAGGTTTCATAAAAGGTTGAGCACACAGATTTGGCCAGTAAAAAGTCAGAGAGAAAGTAATAAAGCTGGTAACTGAAACGGCGCACACACATTCATGCGTGCAGACGGGCACACGCTTCAGACCTCAGATTTAACAGCGAAGACCAAAACAACACGCACACTCTGACGCACACATAATCCTGAGACGGTGTGCACACGAGGGGCAGACAGCCGCTACAGCTGGGGTGCTTCATCGCCTCATTTATAACATCACTGACACCCAGCAAATACCACAACTCTGTGTGAGTACACCCCCCGCTCTTCTGCGCTGTCAGCAGCTCCAGCAGGTGCAGACACACTCTTGAGCACGGATGTTCATCAAATTTAATCACCCTTGAGCCAAACACGCACACAATCGTCATGTGATCTTTGACCTAGACAAACCATGCTTTTTACAGACAATTCGTTTACTTTGTGTTTTAAGGTGGAAGAACAGGAAAGGAAAGGAAAAAATCATCAGAAGTCCACCTGCTGGTAGAAAAAAAGCACTGACAATAATGGGAAATAGAAGTAGAGGAATGAGAAGGACCCATGGGGTAGGGGAGACAAGAGGACGAGCAGTATGTCTTTCTTCTGCAGTGAAGAGAGGACAGACGTAAGCACGCTTCATTAGAGACAAACAAAGACAGTGAAGGAGAGACGCAGCAGAGGGCAGGGAGACATGCACAGGGTGTGGGGAGAGACACGTGGCAGACACAACCAAACTCAGAGTAAAAACAAATGCCCACTCCAACTCCCCATTAATTACATCCTGTAGCTGCCAACGGCAGACAATTTATAACACTTGCAAGCTCAGATAAGACAAATGTGTCAGAAACCTATCACATGTCATACTATCTCAAACTAACGTGCACATGTGTCACAACACTAACCTCCCGCAGCTCCAGCCTTTGAGCCACCGCCTCCAGACATTCCTGTCCCGTACTCTCCACTGACAGCGTGCATTCAATCACATTGCTGTCCAGCAGGCGGATACGCGTCACAAAGTAGTTCTTGCTCAGGACATTGTAGCGCCTTGTGCGCCGCAGCTTCAGCCGGAAGGGCATGGCTGGCAGGAGGTCAAGGCGGGGCCGTGGCAGAGTCAGAGGTCAAATGTCACTCGAGAGCAAGCAAGCAGAGAGAGGGGTGGGCGGGCTCTATGACCTGGCTGCTGCCCTCCTCACTCTCGCACGACGCCAGCCACACCACCGGGCGGAGAGATGCAACCTGGCAAGGCGCTGGCCCATTCCCAAAGGTGTCCAGAGAGGAGGAGGAAGATGAGGAGGAGACGGAGTACAAACAGGTGCTGCAAAGAGAGATAAGAGAGGAGGGTCAGTCAAACACATAACTGGCTTAAAAAACTATTTAGAGTTTTATGGATACATTCCCTTTTCTAAGAACGAAGATGGTTTTCTAATCAGTGAATATTCTTTCAAATAATCCCTCCCACCTTTCATAAACAAGCAGAAACTAAAGCAGATAAAAAAGGAGTAGTTGTGGTGCTAGAGCATTAGCACAGCACAGGAATGGTACGGCAGCAGCCAGACAGCTTTATCCTATAGTTCGGGCAGCTGCGCTCTCTGGACTCCCATGAGGCCCGGTGTCGGGCGAAGCTGGGAGACAGAGTCAGAGATGTGAGGCTATGGATGAACAGACATCAAACGGTCGTGCGCAGACATCCATCTGAACCCGGCAGCTGGCTTTGAGGAACTAATGGAGCTTCTATCTGCCTGTGTGGGAGGCCCTTCCTTTCCTTTTTATCTCTGCTCTCTCTGCTCGACAGCAGCACAGTGCCAGACATTGTGGAGTACAGTGCAGCGGTGTGTGTAAGATCACACGCCTGCGGTGGTGGCACATATGTTGCCACAGAAACACTTTTTGCCAGCTACTGACACAAAACCAAACAACAACAAAAAACCCACATCTTTGTTGTTAATAAGAAACAGAAGTGTGAACTCGTGAGGTAAACAAGAGAACACACACGGGGAAGTTTAAAAGGTTGAGCTAGGTGTTTGGGAATGACTTTGAATGCAACTGGGGTGCTCATCAGTTCATAGCTTTCATGTCTGTAATGAGGAAAGTGCTTTGAAAAAGAGCATGACAGATATAAAGGCGGAACAGAGTACATCCTGTAGGGGTGTACTCTGTATATCGCACATACTCAATCATATTTTAAAAAGTAAGCTTTAAACTGAGCTGTTAGCCAGCAATCGCTAAGGAATTTCAAATAATCCCGCTAATATCAATGGGATTAAATTTAAATAGCTAAAGCAGTGTCATTTTAAGGGTGGTGGCTACTTTGTAGCCTTGTTAGACAGGAACTAGATTACAAAACTAAAAAAAAAAAGCTCCACACCTTGAAAGAAGGGGGAAAAAACTTCTCCTTAAAACACAGACAAACCAAAGAGACCCAAAATTGAACACTACAAAAGACAGCAAGGAAAATTATGCGAAAATAAATACACACATGCATGAATGTGAGGGAAAAAGAGCAAAAACATGACAAGGCAATGTTCCAACGATTAGGTGAGGAGCAAGGGAGAAGGAGGTGGAGTAAAGATGTGTTGCTTCTTGTCCTGGGCTCTGGCTATGTGCTGCTGATAGTCAGCTTGGACCCTGGCCCAGATTCCTCTCTACCCTGACTGGAAAAACAGAGCACACCTGACACAAGTATGCACCACAAGGAAGGAAAAGTGTGTGTGTGTGTGTGTGTGTGTGTGTGTGTGTGTGTGTGTGTGTGTGTGTGTGCGTGCGTGTGTGTGTATAACAAGGCTGAGTGAGCAGGAGAAAAAGACACAGGGGAGGCAGGCTTGAATGAAAGAGGGCAAGAAGCTACAGAGTCGGGTTGTTTGCTACAATTTTAATTGCACTTGCTTCACGCTCATCTTTTGTAATGGCCTTGCCTCTTTGGGCGCCGTAACAAATTCCTTACTCCTGAGTCCTTCTGAGACGGTAATGTGGCATCATCTTCTTCGTGTGTTGTTGTTTTCTTTCTTTCTTTCTTTTGTTCTTTTTAAACGGCCGTTTTGCACTAACCTCAACGAGTGACATCGGTTGAGTAAATCAGCTTCGCTTAAGGATATATGTGCACGCTGACCCCAATCGTCACATGACCCTTAACCACAGACCCTGCGACCCTCCCCACTGTCTCCTGCTTAGGGTAAGTGACATCACAGGCTGACAGTAAAACCTTCCCAAAATGACTCAAGAGTGTTTCCCGAGCACCCAGGCCTCCAAGATCACTGTCAACAAGTACACAGACAAACACACAAAGACACAAATAAAGACGCATACTTTCACTGTGTAGTGTACAAACATAGACAAGCATCAACAGGGCACGCCGCAAACATATACACAAGATCTCTCTCAAACACACACACCCCTTCACCAGGTTCCTCAGAGGTTAGCCAAAGGACCAGACAGCAGTTGGTGCAACTCTAAACTAGTAATCAGTGGCTTGGTTAGGAGTGTGTGGTAGAGTAAAGCCAGACAGAAAGACAGACAATAGTTTGGGCTCTTACCCACTCCTTGATGAAAAAAAACAAAACAAAACAAAAATGCCCTGCTTCAGTTCTGCTCCAGCGACTTTTTCTCCTGACCGTCGTGTTTATTTCCAGCGTGCAAAAACACCATATACGTTTATGAATTTGCACATTGTAATTTTGTGGCACAGACGAAACGAGATGGAAAACTGAGGAAAGAGGCTTGTTTTTCTTTTTGAGAGGGGTGAGCTCTTTCTAAATATATGTGAAACCATTCCCATCTTTTGTTATGTTTTTTTTTTTTTGTTGTTGTTTTTTTATATTACCCCACAACTGATATTGCACAGGGGTAAGAAAGTTGGAATCAAGTAGCTTTTTTCCCCTTTAACGTGCGTGCTTAGACCAGAAACCACATTACCACTCAAGTATATAGGGGTTTTTTGAAAGACGCGTTGTGGGATGACATTTTTACACACATTTACATCAATCATGATAAAAACGATTATGCGGGAGCTAGCCGAAAAGAGCAAAGGAGAAGAAATTTGACCTTTTAGTCTTGCATGCTTTTAACTGAGCACCATGGCAAACAAACATCTGCATTTTCTCTGTCAGGTTGGTGTCAGATACATCTTTAATCGAGCATTTTTGTGCTTGTGCATCAAAGAATCAACACTACTCATTTGACGCTGCAGTGCACGAGTTGTGTCTTCCTCATTTAGCAATGAGAGTATTTAATTAAAAATGTTTTAAGCGTCCTACGTTTTTGGTTTTTTTTACCATCACGCTTCAATCTGCTTTTGTCACTACACAATATCAGAGGTGTAACAGCTCTCCAGAAAACCACGGGTCAATATTGGGTGGAATTATCATAGTTGTTGTAACTATGATTCTGTTTTAAAGGGATAAAATTTCTTGGCACAGCCAAGAGGCGGCAGAAGATGTATTGATGGGACTCTGTTAGTAACGACCTCCCGTTTGCAGCCAACTGTGGCAAGTCTGAAAGGGGTGGAGGACCTACTCCAAGGAGTTGCTGCCCCAAGTTAAGGAGTTTAAGTATCTCATGGTTTTGCTCCCGGGTGAAGGAAGATGGAAGCAACGGGTTGAGAGACAGACTGGTGTGGGGTCAGCAGAGATGCAGAGGCTGTACCGGTCAGTTGTGGTGCTGAGAAAACACCCTCCGAGGTGTCTGCACAAATTTGGTCCTTGGCTGGCTTAGTAGTGCCTCGAGTTTCTCCACAAAAAAAGTGAAAGTAGTGGTCAAGGGATGGTCACCCAGGTTGTTGCATAAAACCCTAAATAAACGTGACATCTGTGAGCATAACCAGTGTGTGTCTGGAGTGCATTCTACATATACCTTTGTAGTTTCAGTGATTCCTTCTATTCCTTTCTGGAAAGCTTATTTACTGGTAGCTGACATAAGAAATGCTACTGATGTGCACTGGAGTGCCCTGAAATGCAAAGAGATATGCCTGCCGCTAATAGGGTTACTAAGCATTGTGTGAAATTATCTGACAAAGGCTTGAATGAAATGGATGCTCCTTTAGGCAAAAGTGCTACACTTTAGCTTTCTTTCTGATTCATACAGAAAGAAACAAATTGAGAGGATGTTCTTTTTTCATACTCTGTGGATGTCAAAACAATTGGACACACACAATTATGCTCAGAAAGAAAAAATAAAGCAGATTCTTGCATTAACTAACCAACTTTAACTAAGTGAGTAAAGTAAATTTGTTTGTGGAGTTTCCATTTTTGCAGTATTTAAACTGGTTCAGGATTCTACGTCTGAGTTTGGGCTCAACAATTCAGCAACTTCAGCGAGATTGCGTGACGCAGTGTCAGAAAAAAAGCAGTCCTGGCCTTTTATAAAGTGACACGTGGCAAATAAGAATACAAACAGTTTAAACTTCAGCATCAGCAACATTTAAGCACATACCAAAGCCATGAAAAACTGTTTTCATCATTGTGAAGCTCCCGTGAGTCTCATCAGCTTCTGAACTAATTGTCTTCTAAGATACCTGTCCTGTTCTCCATCCTTTAAGGCCAACAATCAAAACAAGGGCACAGCAGGAAATACTCATTTCACTAGCTGGGGCCACATCCTCATTTTAGGTTTGACAGTGTTTTAGTAGGTAAAAGTGAATGCTTTGACATGAATTGAGCTGCGGTTTAGGGAAGGCCTCGAAGGGGACTGGCGATGACTCCCGGGCCTGGCAGATCCCCATGCACTAAATAGAAATGAAGAAGTTAAAGAATTGAGAACAAGGAGGTAGGGAGGGTGGGGCATGTAAACGAGAATGAACAGCTTGCAGAACTGGGGGAACCTATATAGATGACAACCGGAAGGAGCGTGTTTGGAGGCGTGGTCCTGCTCCTGAAATTCCGATACATAATCTCCAACAAAAGAAAAGTCCTGCATGCAAAAACTGAGACCAATTCCAAATAATTTCAAGTGAGATCCTTTGTATTGAGCTAGAATAGAAAGCTTGACAGGTGTAAAAACTGTTGCTAAAGTGGGCGGGATTTGAAAACCAGCTACAGGTCAGCAGCTGACAAAAGATGGATTTAAAATGAGTTGGTGTTCTTCTAAGAAATGCTGACATGGGTTTCCTCAGCTGGGGAATTTCTGCAGAAAACCAGTAGATGTTCCTTCACTTGCATTGTCCCCAACTCGACTGATTTATTTTCTGCAGAAACCTCAGCTTGCCTCAGGCTGCAGTGTTTTTCTGCCAGTCACCTCTCTACCCACTCAGGGATAGATTCTGGGGTCACCTAAAAATTTACCAAATCAAAACATGCTGTGACTTACAGGCCAAAAAAAAAGGTGGTGGTTAAAGCTGCTAACTTAGAATCAAAACAGGCATAATTGCGATATCCATTTCTTTTACATTACCATCACAAAGACTCATTTTAAACATAACGTCTTCTCAGGAGCAGAGCTGCTAACGTGCGTGCTCCCCCTCTGCTCTGGTTCATGCCAGCCCCTGTGTCGCTTTGCTCCATTCACGTCCACACAATAGCGGGAACAAAACAGCACTTTGTCACCTACTGCTAAGACCATTAGATGCAGGCCGCCAAGAGGCGAGGAAGCAAGTGTAGCGTGCGTAACTCAATCAATCTCATCTCTGTTGCTTGTCTCTGTCTGAAATACCAACGCTGCCCTCCCAACACCCCCAGCTACCCTCCTGTTATACACAAGCACTGTAGCAAAACAAATGGGTGCTTCACAGCTCGTAATTACACTTCCTCCTGCGCAGTCATTTTACTATTTGGTCTGTGAACCTAAACCGAATAGCTGGAGTGTAAATCGGCTAACTTGTGCTCAGAATTCACGTTTTTACAACTAATTAAAGCATTTGGTTTTCATAAATCAAGAAATATGGAACTACTGGTTGTTTTTTTATATAATTAATACAAATAGAGTGTTTCATAGAAGGCTAAAACAAGCACACACTTGCATTTTTCAGCAGCTAAACTCACAAATAGTTTGAGCACTCAGACAGTTAACAGTCACAACAAAGACCTACTTAACCTAAATTATTTTGTATTATGTGAACTTGCTGTATTGTCCTATCTGGTAACCCAGCGAACTGCTACTCCAAGCACAGCTAAATCAAAAGAATTTGGTAATACTGACAGATTTTGTTTGATATTTCTAAAATCTTCTTAAGACTCTGATCCTCTTGTGGCCCACTAACTTAAAGTTGAGTTCAGTAGTGAAATGTTTTGGGGGAAACACACCTCTAAGTCCACACACACTCCTGGAAACATTCAACCAAAGTCTGTCTGAGTATTAGCTGACCCTGGACAGAGCATTATCTTAGCAGTGAATGAAGGTGTGTGTGTGTGTCCATGTCCCCTTCACTTTTCTCGACGAGCGCTTATCCGATCTACTTCACAATCACTGGAGACCTAATGATAAGCAGCACTGAGTTTGAAGTTGTTCTGATGTGCATTTTGGTCAGTTTGTGAGGCATTCGGAGAATATCTGTGATTTGTACCCAAATAAACAACCACAAATAAAGTTCCAACACATGAACACTGCAAGAAATGTTCAGGTCAACAATTAAAAATAATGGTTCTCACGACATAAGGTTCATTCTCTGGTGGTAATATCAACCTAAACAGCTACTACAAGGTGAATTTTCAGTTGTTTATCCAGCTGCCCCAGTTAATATTAGTGCTGCTCCTCAGGTGTTTTTCTGTTTATTAGCCACACACACGATCCTCTTGGTGCCGCCTTTTTCCTCCTGACAAAAACAAGACGATAACTAAATAAAAACTAATATGACACGAGATGTAATCAGATCTAATTAAGCTGTGTAGAAAGGTGCGACAAGTTTGGAAGCAATCCAATCAGAAGTAACTTCCTTGTGGTGTAAGGTTAGACACGCATATGATATGCCCCCAGGAAACAGTACTGCATACAGCTAGCTCCCATGCTCCCAGTTGACTAAAACTAGACTAACGTCATTTACAATCACCGCTGCTGCTCGTTTCATGTGTGGATTAAAAATGCACCAAAGTAGCCCATGTGGCTGTATTATCACTAACACCTCATGATTGCAATGGTGATGTCAAGACATGTATGCAGATGTCGAAATCTGAAAAAGCACTGTACTCATTCCATTCATGTAGAGAGACACGTGCAGTATTTGTCTGACTGGCCTTTGGTGTACAGACTGGACAATCTGTACAGGACTAAAACATAAACTTTGCCATCTTTTGATATTTACCAATGAGTATTAAGGCCACATTAAGAAAAAACTTGTTACATTGTAATTTCCTTTGTAGTTTACTTATTACTAAAACTGATTCTAGTAAAACTTCACTAAGTCATCTACACAAGGCATTTTATAGAGGGTAAAGCAACGTCAATCTCCACAGTTTATAGTTATATATACTGTTTATATATACTGTTGTTTGTTTGTTTGTTGTTAATTAGTTAGTTAGTTTATTTGCTTGTTTTAATCAATTTTAAATCATGCTTTTTATTTGTTCTTGTTTCTAATGTCTCTGTAAAGCACTTTGAATCACCTTGTTGTTGAATTGTGCTATACAAATAAACTTGCCTTGCCTTGCCTTATGCTGTAATAGGTGTAGACTGCTGAAGGAGTCCCATGATGCATTGAGTATTTCCTTTTCAGTCACCTTTCTCACTAAAAGTGTTAATAGACCTCTCTGCATTGAATCACACTTGTTATTAATCTCTGGCTCTCTTCCACAGCATGTCTTTTATCCTGTCTTCGTTGTCTCACCCCAACCGGTCGCAGCAGATGGCCCCGTCCCTCCGTGAGTCTAGTTCTGCCGGAGGTTTCTTCCTGTTAAAAAGGAGTTTTTCCCTCCCACTGTCGCCAAAGTTCTTCCTCATAGGGGGTCATATGTTGGGTTTTTTCGCTGTATGTATTATTGTAGGGTCTACTAATATAAAGCGCCTTGAGGCAACTGTTGTTGTGATTTGGCGCTATATAAATAAAAATGAATTGAACGGAATTGAATTGAACTTTGACTTTATTCTAAAAGAATATTTTGACTTTTTGCTCAAAATTTTGACTTTGTTACTCCTAATGAGCAGTCGTGTGTTTTCTTAATGTGGATCTAATGCCCTGTCATAGACATTTGAAGAAAGCACAGTACTACAGAGATTATTCTCCAGACACGTCTCAGGGACATTGGCACTGTGGATCAGGCCCCTCTTTGTCATCTGACACTCTGGCCATGTGTGTTTTTGTCTGACCCAGAGGATGTGTGTGTGTGTGTGTGAGTGTGTGTGCTCACTTTTACACCTAAAAAATATACTTTATTAAAAAGAGAAAAATTATATATATATATATATATATATATATATATATATATATATATATATATATATATATATATATATATATGCATCTCCTTTTTCTTCCCCGCACACAGGCTCCACTCACTCACCCTGCACAGACACAAACATACTGTATATCACACACAAACACTAACAGCTGCAAACAGATGGTGGAGGCAGGCCACCAGACTGTGTTTCTAACAAGCGCATCTGCTTTCTCACTTTCCAGCTCGCTTTTTTTTTTTTTTTAACTCCTCCAGCTCCATATCTCCGAGACAAACACACCCGCAAATAACACACTTGAGGACACGGCGGCGAGAGTGACACAAACACAGGGCAAAGCGTTCGCACATTTGTGACGTGCAGACAGCGAAGGGGCCATGTCTGCAGCTTCCCACACACACACGCGCGCAGCTTTATCTCATTTCAACCTGGACTTAAATGGGTGAAGAAAATTGTTACACTAAGTGAGAGCAGACTCTCGCCAATTATATTGTTTACATACCCGTTGCTATCAGCGAAGGAGACATCAGGCCCGGTTTTGAAATTCACAGAACTGCTCTGAAAGGATCACCGCACTGGCAAACCTTCAAAACGAAGCTTCGATTCAAAGTTTCGTACATACATTTGTGTGCATTTTGCTAATTCTTTGAATCATCCCAAGCAAAGATATGTCTATAAAAAGTTTTTTTTTAAGCAATCAGCACATTTTGTCCGGTGTATCTTTTCAATCAACAGATTAAATTACTTTTCAGCTGCTACTCATTACCTTAAAACAAGTGAAGGAGACATGCCAGTGAGCACTAACAACTGTCACAATCACAAAAAACTCAAAATAACGTCACTTTCCGGAACTGGAATTCAAATGAGATGCCAAACTGCTTATATTTAGCTTTTGACGACCGGAAATACCATAGAAACAAAGGAAAAGTGCAGGAAAACAATAGAAGTTACAGTAGCAGTAGTGACAGTCACAGATAGGGAATGCCCAATGTTTCCCACTGGCACTGAAATCTAAACAGTGTCACTAAAACATGACGAGGAGGAGGAGGATCAAAGGCAGATGCTTTACACTGTCCGTATGCTGGTTTTCCAAACCAGCAATGACGCTCCTCTGCCGACTCATATTCCAGGAGGCAAACCGGAGAACTGATGTCATGCAGGCAGACTTGGATATTTAACTGAGAGGCACAGAGTTGGATTGTGTGTATACATGTGCCCTCAAAATTCACATATAAGTCATTCCCAGCACCTGAATGAGAAAACAAAGGCTTTAGATAAGCAAGGATATGGAAAAGGCAGCAGAAAGGAAAGAGGAGACACAACGCTGGTGATTCTCAGGCTCTTATCGTGTTGGTTCAGTTGGTGAGGATGGCGAGAAAGGAAGGAGTGCGTAAACATGGACAGTGGAACTGATAGCAGGCGGCTCCCAGCCACAACAACAAAAACACAGGACCATCAATCGTCAGCCACCGAGTCTGCAGCAGCCAAACCGCAATGCTCTTCACATTTTCCATAACCCCCTCCTCTCATCTCCTCCTGGGAACCACATCACGGTCTCACAACCATACACACAAATACAACTCCACACACACACACAAGCTCAATCACCCAAAAGCCACTCAGTATTTTCTCATGGCTGAGCCCCCAGGAGCCAACGGGGACGTCGGTAGCACTGAGTTTACAGGCCTATGAAAGCAGAAACACTTTGGTTTTGCTCGTGTTGACATCCGGCTGTATCTAAGACCCATAACAGCCTCAAAGGAAGGAAAAGTCACATTTTAAACGAAGGATCAAATGGAAAATTTCACCCGTTGATGCTCAAACTTCCTCACAAACCACTCTGTGAACAGTGAGTCCCACATCACAGGAAGAATCACATGTTTTTAAATTCTGGGCTGTTCAGAGGTAGCGGGGGTCAAACCTGTTAAGTGTGGGTGGCAGGGCTAGCAGTGACTGACACCTAGCACGAAAAACACCTGGTGGAGTGTGGGAGAGTTGGACAGGTCGCAGCACGCTCTCTACTCTGTTGTTGTCTGCTGGGCTGAGAGAACAGAGCGCTCACAGAGAGCACAAATCTGACAAAAGCATCCGTGCATGACTGAATACACTCACCACATGCACAAGAGATATTCCTCACAGTCATACGCTGCACCTACAGCCAGCCATTATATTATTACTTCACAGTAACATCACTTTTGTTAGCTTTTTATAGAAATTTTGTAAACAATAGCTGCTTTCTTGGTAAGTAAGTGATTTATGTTCATTCATGAGCGTTTCTGCTCCTAGGTAGAAGTTCAGTATTGTTACTGATACCGACCCAGCACAGCTGATTGGTAAAACTTTAATACTTCTTTAGAACTAGCTTGGTAGTACCACCAAGGGAGGTTTTTAAAAGTGCAGTTCCTCGAGTGGCCACTTGAGGCATTCTTTAAAAGCCTGCAAATCCCCATAGGCTCACATGTTATAATGTCCAACTTTACAGCAGAAATAAACATGTTTACAGCCGCGTAGAAGAAACTGTTTCGGTCTCTAGTGCACATCTCATCCTTCACTACAACTGCATGGGGGTCACTTTTTTGGGGCTCAAAGTTAGAGGCATGATAATTTTAATGATCATATCATTCGCGATAAAGACTCTATACGTTTTTATGTGATCCAAGCCCAGGTACCTTAAAAGGAGCTACTTCACAAATTTCAAACAAAGCTCTTTACAAGCTACGTGGAAAAAAAACTGCTCCCGCTAAAGATGAAGACAACAAACTTGCTCCACCACATGAGGCAAAAAACATGACATCTAATACAAGCAGGCTACAAAGGAGGAGATGCCAGCAGCCAGTGATGTGCAACCCAAATGTAAACAAATGTTGACATTTTGTTGTGCAAAATCCTGAAAAGGTACACGGTTAAGTTACTTTAATTCTTGTTAAAGTGAAGTGTTAAGCGCTCACGTACTACTTTTACTTATAATTTGCAGGAAAACATTAGCTTTTTGTGCTTACATTTGATTTATGCTGTGTCACTCGATGTCATATTGCATCTCTGCTTTAATGCTGCTGTTGCTGCTGGCACCTTGTGGGAATAGATTCACACTTCACTAATTCACCAAGGGTCTTGTGGCAAAGAAAGGAACTGAAAAGCTTATTCATGCACTTGTTTTCAGTAGGCTAGATTACTGTAATGGAGTTTTTACTGGACTTAATAAAACATCAATTAATCAGCTGCAGCTATTTCAAAATGCTGAAAATGGATCATATTACATCAATTTTGAACTCGTTGCATTGGCCTCCTGTGTGTAAAAGGATTGATTTTAGAATTCTGCTAATGGTTTATAAAGCATAAATATATTGCTGACCTACTTGAGGGGTATGAGGCTTCTGGGCCTCTTAGGAACAGGTTTACTTGACATTCCCAGGAATAGAAGAAAACAAGATGAGGCAGGATTTAGTGTGGGTCATTTGTGGAATAAACTCCCCTCACACCTGCAGTGTGCAGAATCCATTAGCTATTGTAAATTCAGGATTAGAAACGTCTTGTTTTCTTTAGCTTTTTCCCCCAAAAAGTCTTGTTTTTCCAAACTGCTCCAACATCTCCCAATGTTGGAGCTACTGTAGTGATACATCATTAAAATGGTGTTAAAAGCTGACATGATTGTACGCTTGTGTCTTCAACCCAGTTTACAGAAATCGAGAGGTGCACGACCGGCTGAGGTGAAACAATGCAACATAATTTTCTGTGTGGGCTTAAAAGAACCAAAACAACCCATCTAAGAAGTCAGAGCTTCACCTAATCATCCAAATACGGTCACTTCTCACACCAAAACGGCAACATAGTCAAAGGCAAATGACTAGCATCGAGCCTTCAAAACAGGACTTCACAAAGTGAAGGGTGGCATAGAGGTGCTTACATCCATCATTTAAATACAGTCTTTGTATACAACTAAAGTTAAAAGCATTGCAAGGACAAGAAATAACTGCTAAACATCAATTTTTCCAACACAAAAAGTATATTTAAAGGTAGAGTATTAGCATGTAAGGTGATATAGGGGACTAATATTTACACACTGAAACACTTGATTTATGTAAAATGCACTACAGTGTCATTACTATTAGATGTGAGACTTTTGGTTGCACATGTGAGTGTTTTATACTGGGTATGGCCGAAGAAGCTATCAGCAGATTAACAACTATTTTCATTGCAGATTAATTTCATCTGTATTTAAGTCAATGCCTTGGACATGTAATCACTTTAATCACAAAAAAGAGGTCATAGCCTTCTTCACACCTTCCATTTTCTACTGCAGTGCAGCTATGGTGTAAAATAACAAGTGAACCACAAGCTGACTACGAAGGAATTCGATGCATTTCTTCCACTTTGGTTAAAATGTTATAACAATAACTACAATAACTGCTGCTGCTGTCTGTTTCCCCCCTCTCTTCCTGTGGTGCAGTGTGAGCACTTGACCAAAATTACAGGTATGTTTGCACCACACCGTAATCAAATGGCCACTAGACTCAAATGACCATTGGCTACACAAACAATAGCCACTTTTCCTTTTAGACGCAGGCTCACATTAAGCAGTAAACACCTATTATGATCTTACCGGGCTGACCTTCAACAAAACACCCCTTTTGGGAATTAACATTTCAGCAACTTTCCTTGAATAAAAAGCAGGAAATAGAGTGCCAAAAATGGCACTGAAAGACAAATGAGATTTGTGACTCTCTACTGCACAAAAGATAAGCATGGATGGAGGTTTCTACTCTGCCTTTTAGGCCTTTAAAAATCTCCACCAGTGTTTTAAAACTGCTGTGTACACCCAAGCCACTTGCTCGGGCACCATGTAATTTACGCAGCATGCCTTTGAGCTTATAAAGACAGCCAGATGTGTGTGTGTGTGTGTGTGTGTGTGTGTGTGTGTGTGTGTGTGTGTGTGTGTGTGTGTGTGTGTGTGCACCCTACGCCTCCAGCAGCTATGCTGTGTTGCCTTTACTCCCCTTTTACAGTAATGCTAGTTGTCCAAGGTGCATGTTCAAACACATTTTTCTTTTTTACACAAACATGTACACACAGTTTGCAGCCAGGGTGTGAGGACATCAGTCCATCATCATCTTATAGGGGAAGGCTGCTCATACTCAAACACACCATTCAGCCACCAAGCTTGTTTAATACAATTCAACGAGGTGAATTTACAGACGCACTCTCTCTCAGCGATTATGGAAATGTAATGTACACATGCAAAAATTAGAAATAAATGAGGAAGGGCCAGATATTCCAGGTGTTGCGCACTCCATATGGCATGAGCCCACTGCCCAAACCCAAACTGGGTCTTACAGAGGGCTCTCGGGTCTCCAAAGCCCTGTTCAGTCGTGTGATTTCATGATTACTTCATTAACTCCGGGGAATCTTTCAGTGGTTTTCCAGCCACACACAGGTTCTCCAACTTCCTAGTTTCTCTGGAATCGCACAGACTACTATCTTATTAGATGTAGAGGGGGATTTAGAGGCTCTGTCTGTGATGGTGATGCATGTTTATGTGCAGGAGAAAGGGGGGCATTAAAATAGTTTGGATCTCCTTTTTGCCCTACGTGGCCAAGTCATTTGGCCTACATCTAAGCACTCCTACTGTGGACTTTACAAGAGTTTGGATCTACTTCCAGATCTGCAGGAAACCATGAAGAGCAAAACTGAAGTCTTTTTGACTGAGGTAGATTTTCGCTTTTTTTTCCCCCCATGCAAGAGAACTCACCCCTGATCCTGCGCTACATGCCGATTTCTTCTCCCAGCTGAATAAACTCTTCTTTGCTTGTCGAGGTTTGGAACTCACGGCAATCAGATAATCCACCTTAAGTTATTTAACTAACTTTAAAAAATATATATTTTAAAAAAGTATAAAAATCCGGCGTGAACAAGAAAAATCTGCGTCTTCTCACATCAAAATGAGCTCAACCTTTACAACAACCACAAAAGTCGCAGAGGCAGACCAAATCCTGAGCCTCCTTCTTCTCGCAGTTTTGTTGCCTTTTCTTTTTTCTTTTTTCTAGGGAACACAAACAGTCACAAAAAGTTGTCCGACTTGGATAAAGCGACGTGGTCTTCTCTCGCTGGGACTCTTCGTATGTTTATAGTGGTCCCTCTAGCCCAATGGAGGCGTTCAGGACAGGCTGAGAGAGGCGCTTGCTGCAGCTACGTTCAAAAGCTGAAGACGGCATCGGAAAAATGAGCTTTACGTTGAACGTCCCAAGAGGCCGAAGTTCACAAGGGACCGAAAGAAAAAACGTATTAATTAATTGTCATATTAAAGTTTTTCTTTTTATTGAGAGTATTTGTTATTTTTTTAATCATATGTGAGTATTTCTCTTTTTAATTAATTAATTTATAACATTTTTCAAATTAAGAAATCGAAGGAAAGACTGAATTTATCTAAATGTACTCAGAAGCTGTAAGGTGGGAATTTGGCAGGCCTGCTTGTAATTATGACACTTAATACAGTCTTAGTGGATTGCAGTGATTGCCCACGACCTTTGTGCAAGCTTTAATTAAAATAAGTCTCAGTAAATTGGTGAAAAATTGCAGTTTTACGTTTAGAATACAATTGCTTGGATAGACTGCAGTAGCCTAATCTGAGGCAGGCTTTCTTACATTAAAATAAGATAGGACAAAATAACCTAATCTAATTTTGAATAAACACAATAATACAAAGCATCGAAAATGAATTATTTTACTCATGGAGTTTAAAAGTTTTGGAGGGTTTTCGTATTGTTAAATTATTACTGCTCTTGCTTGAGTAAATGGCCGTCTTGCGTCATATGCAGTAGGCTGGAAAAAAAACCCCACAGGAGACAACTGGGCTATGAGACTGGACGTGCCGTTTTCTCCACTCATTTGCACCCCCCCCCACACACACACACACACACACACACACACACACCTCAGAGGTCGCACTCTCAAAGAGGACCTGAACGCAACAGCGCCGTCCCATCCTGAGCGCCGCCCCCCTCTACTCTGACATCAGACCTGAGGAATGTGAGGAATGCCGGGCTCCTGGGAGAAGTCCTCTTCGTTTAATGGTTTTCCAGGGGGGACAGAGGTGACTAAATGTCGAACAAAGGAGTCCCCTCTCTTATTTATGTCAGATCTTTTGAGTTACAGCCTTTTTTTCAAATGCATGTCGACTATATTCAGATTTCATTAAATATAAACAACTGTTTTGACCTAAGACTGACAGACTTACAATTATACAGTAATGTATAGAGCAATGCCTGTCTGCATAAGTGACTTTGAGGATATTATAAAGCAAGAATATATCTTGTTTAATATGCCTCACCCACTAGCTTCATGCCATTACAAGCCCGAGTGACCATTTCAAAGCAACCTCCATAAATATCACTGCTGATGATAAGTCTTTGCATCCTACAAGCACACCACTGCGGAATATTTCATTATACCACAGGAGAGCAAAAATACTTAAAACAAAAAAAAGCGCAGATTCATTATTAACATCCCTCACAGCTTTATTAGCTTTATTAAACAGGCATTCAGCTGAGCTCTTTGGGAAGATCTGAGGCTCAGTAAGAGCAATCAATGTACAGTAGAGTCACCTCAAAATATTGTTTTCACATAAAAGAAGCGAAATTCTCAGCTTTTTTAATTTACTCTAAACTAAAATAGGGCTTATTTGTAGGGCAAAAATTAGCACTAATTCAAAGGTAGCACAAGCCATCTTATTTGTGACCAAATTGCAGCCTCTTGTGGCTCAAATGCAATTCACAGCAAGCAGGAGCAGGGAACCAGGATCTTGATTAATACTAGTTAAATCATTCAAAGAATTTGAAATAAGTGAAAAAGGTAAGCTAAGAAAATAAGGACATGACCTTGTCCTTGTCTATCTGGCAAGTAGTCGTAATAAAGCTGACTCTAATTTTGATACAGGTGTTGATTTTGATTGACATATTGAAACCGATCATCTTTAATCCTAAACCCAGCCTTTGGAACTTCCAGTAACCTGAAATGAATTATTGCTTCAGTGCAAATATTGTGTTACACCTGTGGCATTTAACAGCCTACCACTTTATTAGGGGTGCAACGATATTCGCATCGATATTGAACCGTTTGATACAGTGCTTTCGGTTCGGTAGGCATATGTATCGAACAATACAACATTTGTAATTTATTTTATCAACTTTCCTTCTGACGATGCTGTCTGTGTTGAGCGCTCAGTGAATCTGAGTTCGACTACTCCGCCTAGGCTGCACTGTCGAGCGCAGATCCACTGAGCGCTCAACACAGACAGCATAGTCAGAAGGAAGAGTGCAGGGCAAGCTAGCGAGACAGAAGCTAAGCTCTCCTTACAACATGAACCTCCCCCACCCTCATTCAGATCTGGCGTTTGGAATTATTTTGGTTTTCATGTGAGGTATGACCCTGAAGGTAAGCGAGTCATGGACTAAAGTAAAACAGTATGTTGGATGTGCCATGCAATGCTCAATTACATGGGTGGGAACTAGTGTGTTAGCGCAGTTAGCTCGTTAACGTGTTGGCTGTCCAGCCCCATGCACAGGGCGATCAGCAGTAGCTCGTTAACGGAGATTTGCCATGTTGTGGCGTTAAGGTCATTTCAACGAGATTAACCTGAAAGCACTAGTGGGAACACAACGAATATGACTGCACATTTACGCTGACATCATCCTAGTGCAAAGACAAAAACAACAAGCATGCTACTAACTTTAGCCGAGTCATTTAGACAGCTGTTAGCACATGATTCTCCTTATGCTGCTGAGAATATAGCCCAGAAGAAGCGGATAGTATAGCTTTTATTTTGGAAAGAGACATTTCTCTGTAATAAACTCTCTTTTCCAAAGATGAGTGATTCCTCAATCAGATACAGGGCTCACAATATCGCTAGCCCGACGTCCTGGGGCTAGCGATTTTTCCAGTCAGGTTACCAAAATCTATCTCTGCTCTGCCCGTCGGGCTATTGTAGGAAGGAAAAATATATGTCAATGCTTTTGCATTCTTTTTTCCACAGAAGAGCGCTGACTTCACCCCACACACCCACTACCTTTTCACAGCTCTTCAGCCAATCACCTGGCAGAGAGCAACAAACTGCCAGGTGACACTTGTTACATGTAGCTGGGTAATTATGTCATTGGCATCGGTGAGCCACTGTCAATATGTGACATATTGAAATCGCGTTTGAATTTGTGCTTGTTTTTTGCTTTCACTTTGCAATCGCGCGAACTGTGTATAGAGAGCGACAGCACTGATCTGTGAGTGATGATAATTTGCGCACCAATTCCTCTGACATCGTCTTATCAATCATTAGCTTACTATGCAAACATGACAAGTGAAATCTCCCGCAGCTTAAACATGTGAGAGGTTGATCCGCAGAGAATCGCTGACCGTTATGTGTGTGTGTGTGTGTAAAAGCAGCAGGATATATATTTTAGTCTGCTGAGCCAAATAAGACAGGTCAGGGTGAAGAAGTGACAGCCAAAGAAAAGCTTACCACAAAACGGAAAAGTTATGACAAATCAGACTATAAGGCAAAAAGAAAGTGCAGCTTTATGGTTTCATGGACAAAAGAATTTCTGTGGCTGCAATATGACGAGCTAAATAACCAGGGCTGCACAGGTGCAGGTGCGCATTCGCTGTCAAAATAAAAAACATGCACAAGGGTTAGGGTTAAATTTAAAAACTGTACTTTTGAGTTAAAATGTATATTTATAAATTTAATAAATGACAAATTAAAAAGGCATGAACATTTTTTTTGTATCGAAAAAATATCGAACCGTGACACCAAAGTATCGAACCGAACCGAACCGTGAATTTTGTGTATCGTTGCACCCCTACACTTTATGCGTGCAGCAACTGCAGTTTTGTGGGATGGACAGCTTTGAATGTGCAGCGTAGCAAAACCCCTGCATTTAAGAATTATGTAGGAAATATTTCTACTGAGAAAACTGACAGTTTAACCCTCCTGTTATGTTGCGGGTCAGATTGACCCAGAACAGAAGAGATGTCACATGTCATCTGCATCACTACAGAAAACGAAAAAAATCTAAATTGTAAAAGAAAATTGTAAAATAATCAATGCCAGTGTTTCTGACACTTTTGGATGAGTAAATTTGCCCCGGGTCAAATTAACCCAGGAGCATAATTGGTGTTCCTGGAAACCAACATAACAGGAGGGGTAAGCTGTTGCCTTGAGGTCCAAATTCCACCCTCCATCCTTCTCCTGCTTTATATATATTATATATATATTAAACATCTATTCTTCCAAGCAATAATCATAAACTATGGTATCATGGGGGAGTAATTATTAGCAGCAGATGCATTTTGCTTTTGGAACGACAGATGAAATATCACACTGCCAACTTCTCAAACTTTATAGATGTTCTTTATTTTCAATTTCAGGCATTTTTGGAGAAAGGCCTTGCCTTTTACTTCCTGAGATTTCCTTTGGGAGATGCCTTGGGAGCGCGAAATACTATCACTACTTCATTCCATGCTACACTTTGAAACACTCCTGAATTCAGCAGAATTGTTGTAGTATTTCTGATGAGGCTTCAGAGAACATTAAATGGATCAACTGAAGGGTTAGGTGTATCTCTCAGGTCCTGTGTCAAGTCTTTCCTAGATTTTTTTCTATTTCTATTTATGTCTGATGCTCCTCAACTGCTACTCTTAGGTCAGCGCTGTTGTCCTACAGCGGGGAAGTGTCATGGTCCCAGCTGGCCCTGGAGAGTTTGCTCCTTTTTTCTTCTGTCTCAGTCTCAGTGTTAGTGGTGGGTTGGATTTTCTGTTGGATTTTAAGGCAGCATTTAAGGACTGGCTGGTACATACATTCTTCATCAAATCATTGTCACCAATGGGGGTAATCAGGCCCTGTGCTGAACTCATTTGTCCTGTTTAGAATATGCTATCAGTAATCTGATTCTCTTGTTTGCCCTTTAGTTAACTGAAGCTGGTTTATTCAGTAAGATCTCTCCTGGAAGATCTCATCAAGAAGGACTGCTTTCTTCACACTGGCTGGAATCCTTGGTTTGGAAAATGAATCTTTCATTATCATTGTACATGTATAACGCAATTGTGGAGTTACGTTTCTAAAATTCTGTTCCACCCATTTAACTTGATTTAACTTTTGCCATTTAACTTACCAGGATCCCTTCTTGTACCCCTCTCCTGCAAAAAGAATCCCCTGTCATGTTCCTGTTGAGCTGCCCTTACCTGAGTTAATTATTTCTGTTTCAGTATTATCTATGAATAAAATCTGTAAACTGCTGCCAGTGTCTGAGTCCAGTATTTGAGTCCACGTTCCTGTTAACCGACAGGAGGTTCTGGGTTTGAACCCGGCTTGGTGGAAGTGATCTGTAGTTTACTCTGGAAACACTGGTTGCCATCAAAACATGCCATGTTAATTCACTGCACAGGCTTCCCACTGCTGTGGTTCTAGGTGTTAGTTAAATGCAGAAAATTAAATTCCTTGCTGGGTTCAATCTGTCTTAAGTTCAGAAAAATGTTGAGCCAGAGAACGAGATCAGAATCAAAGAAAATCAGAACCACGTGTACAATGTGGAAAATAGTCAAGAAATGTGTAATTCTGATTACTACCAGTTTATTTTTCTTTCAAATAAACTCAAAATGCAACTTAATGGAAGAGATGAGGTCTGAAACCAAAGTTTTATTGTGAAAGTATATTTTGGTTCATAATTTAATTTGAAAAGATAGAAAATATAGATTGTGTATTTCCTATATTCATTACATGTAAACTAAAACATGTGTAGCCTTTTTTTAAATTATGGCTCACAGCTCATGAAAATCAGAATTCAGTAATAATAATAATAATAACTTTATTTATAAAGCGCTTTCAAACAAAGTGCTGTACAGCTATTTGAAACTACAAAGATGAATGAATAAAAGCGATAAAAAGCAGTACAAGTAAAAGCACAATAGAAGTTAAAAACAATAAAAATTTAAATTTAAACTAAAAGCCATAGAATTAAGACATGTAAGATAGGGTGAACAAATGTGTCTTCAACTTAGTTTTAAAAACCTCCACAGAGCATGCCTGCCTAATCTCTTGAGGGAGGTTGTTCCACAAGAATGGGGCACGAAAAGAAAAAGCACGCTCCCCAACTGTCTTTTTTCTGGTTCTAGGAACCTTTAGAAGGCCAGAATCCTGAGATTGTAGAGCACAGGATGGAACATAAAGGTGGAAAAGGTCGGAGAGGTATGAAGGTGCCAATCCATTTAAAGCCCAGTAATACCCGGGGGACTAGTTTAGGTCACTGAATCAAGCAGGTGGCCCATATGCAACCAGGATAACACATAGGCCTGGGTTTGAATTTACTCTGAGGCAATTTCCTGCACCTGGTCCCCATGTTTTTCTTTCCAGCTAACCTGTATTCTCTCCACTGTACAATCAAATAAATGCAAAAAACAAAATACATATAAAAAAGAAAGAAAGAATTTCAGTAATCCAGCCTCTCTTGGTCTAATTCTGTACCGGCAACCACAGTCACGAGGAAGATGGCTGACTTGACAGTGTGGTCCAAAACCTCTTTTTAAATTAAAAAAGAAGGGAAAAAAAGAAATTAAAGGTCCTAGAGTCTGAAGGAAAAGCAGAGACAAGCAGAAGTCCAGTGTGTTCACACTCTCTGTGATGATTTGGGAAGCCACGTTTGATCAAATCTAAAGTCAACGCAGCTACCAGGGGATTTCTCAGCACTTCATGCTCCCATCAGCAGACAAGCTTGTTCGCAATGTTGATTTCTTTTTCCAGAAGGACTTGGAAGCTGTGAGGTATAGGAAAATGAGGAACACCTGACCCCAAAACACAGACAGGTCCCAATCTTATGTGACCTTTCAAGACTGCACCCTTGCCATGTTGGATCGAGAAACCCATAAATGGACTGGACATCAGTGTGTTTTTTTACTCTATTAGAGCCGTGGAGAACTCAGGCCAATATTTCACTTGAATATGTTGAGCCATGTTTAATTTAATCTCTAATTTGTGTTATTCGTCATGTTTGATCTTGATCTAGGTTCATCCTAAAAAGCAGGAGTCAGAAACTTCATGCAGAAGCGGCAAAAGGTCAGAAAATTGCCGCTACACACATCAAACAAAGCCTATCCCAGCTGGAGAGAGGCAGGGTACACCTTGGGTAGGTCGCCAGGGCCAACACATAGAGACAGACAACCATTCGCACTCACATTCACACCTATCGGCAATTTAGAATCACCAATTAACCGAACCCCACCAACCCCACTAACTGCATGTCTTTGGACTGTGGGAAGAAACCGGAGTACCCAGAGAGAACCCACCAGTATGCTTGACATTTGGTACAGTGTTCTGAGTTTTGAAAGCCTCACCTCTATGTCACACAGTGGAAATTTGTATTTATCTTGTATATTGTTTTTATTCTGATTTTTAGTGTTTATTTATGAGTGTTTTATTTGCATGGTTTTATTCTGTTTCTATTGCATGGTTTTTAGTGTTTTATGTGACATGGTTTTTATCCACTGTGGACTGGCTGCATATGGGACAAATTAGCTGATAGGGACCACCTGCTGAGGCAGGGGTGTGTCCAGAGGTGGCCTATCAGCTGTGTAAAGACCTTTTAAAAACAGGCTAGCTGGGCACTGAAAGAGAGAGGCCCCAGACTGGAAGGTTAATGCGAGATGGCCAGTGTGATGCGGTGACCAAGTCCTGACCTCATGGAACGGCAACAGTAAGAGACAACGCGTGTGATTGGCAGCAGGGCAGAGGTTTACCTCTGCCTGCATTTGTGAGTAGGGTCTCTACTGTTGTTTACTGGGTGCAGCTGGATTGGGAGAGGGTCACCATGGCCATGAGCCAGGGCCGCTTCTGGGACCATTGTTCTGGCCCCTATTTGTTATGTTGCAGGACACCGACGCAAGGGGAGCTGTGGCGGTGGTCGCATCATGGATTCGGGTGCAGAACGCAAGCCGGGCTGGGAAGTGATGGGCCAGCGGAAGGACAAGAAGATGGGTGGCTCTTTCTTGTCTGCTGAAGACGGGGCTGGCGTGGACTCTGCTCTAAAGGAGGAATTCCTGGCCTGCTGATGGACCCATAATGAACATGTGGCCTAATTATAGCAGGGGGGGGGGGGGGTTTAGTGAATGTAGAAAATGGTAGTTTTACGGGTTTTAGAATTGTTTTTAGTAGAGAGCAAACATTTTATTACGTACATTTTTAAGGGTGTTTTATTTGTGCTCCCTGGCCTAGTAATAAACTGTTTCTGATCAGACCTGCTTCCCCTCTGTGCCCGTGGTATCTGACTCGCTTGCTCCCCCTTGTATTTTAAAGAATCTTTCTTTTTAGCGTTACATCTACTCCTCCAAACATGCTTCTGGATTGATTGCGGCCAAATAACTCCATTTGTGTCACATCTGATCATAAAACCTTTCTTCAGAAGGCATTAGGCTGGTTCATGTTGGCAGCTGCATATTTCAGTCAAGGATAAAGATGTTGATTTTGGAGTAGGAGCTTCTTTTTGATTGGCACCTTCACCTTCATGGTAATGTAAAACTCGCTTCACTGCGGACAGTTTAATAATAATAATGCATACTTTATTAATACCGTAGGAAATGGCTTAGTCCTCTGCATTTAACGCATTCATTCAGTGAAGCAGTGGGCAGCTACCAATCCAGTGCCCGGTGAGCAGTGTGTTGCTCAAGGGTAGCTGTTCGATGGATTTGAACTCCCGACTTTCCAACCTTCTGATGATGGGGCAATACTGTGCTACCTCTGCCGCAAGTTTGTGTTAACTTTCACCGAGTGTGAGTTACAGGAAAATCCAAAACAAGTTTAAACTTGTGCACCTAATTCTTGTTTTTAAAAGTCATTAAAGATGTATGCTGCACAACCACTGACCCCTGGAAAAAGAACAATTCCCACATTTACCATGAAATGTATTTCCTTGATGAGTATACATAAACATCCACTCATCAACCCAATCCAAATATCCTAACTTTATGCATCTGCTGTTTTTATGAGATATAAAATTCTTCAAATGAAAATACATATTACTCACAGTTTGAGAACAAAGAATTCGCGGCAGAAAAAAAGAAGCCCCCTCACAAAAACAAATGTGAAAAGAATTAGCTGAACAGCTGGAGACATGACAAAGAATTAGCGAATGCCAGAAAAGCATAGCAGTCATTTATGAGTCAAATCATGATAATCATCTGAGTAATAAATGTGTCAACTAAGCTATAATAAAAAGAAAACTCTCTAAAGGTCTGGGACTCGCAGACAGCATGTTTATATCTTTATAAGCTAAATTCTAATGCACACGTCTACACCACTCTCGAGCTGTGCTCGCCTGCTGTGTGATGAACCAGGGTCCATCGCTTTGCCTGAGGCAAGCTCATGCCTGGCTTAAAGCCAGAGCAGTTTTTCTCTGAAGCTTATGCTATGGGATTTGATGGTGTGAAAAAAGTTCATCCTGGGATAAAGAACCTTGTAGGCGTTTTGTTAAACTTTCTTTAACCTGTAGCTTATGGCCTTTAAAGCCCTGATCCATGACAAGAGGTATATTTTATTTACTTGCTGAGGCCATGGCCACATAAATGAATACTTTTGAAAACGCACGTTCGATCGCTCTGTCTTGTTTTTTCAGAGATGTGCGTTTCCCACCCAGAAAAGACCCACCTTGAAAGGGGATAACTTTAAAAACATCTCCACAGTAGTTATAGAAAATGTAGCTTTTGAAAAATCTGACCTTTCTAACCTTTTGCTGCATGTAAACAGGGCTTCTCACTTTCCTTTACTTGAGTCTGTTTTCTCTAACCTCAGCTTCCTTCCCCCGTGACGCAAGGAAGGAATGAAAGCGAGTTGCATTTTCCATATGGGACATCCCTCCTTAATCTTTTTTATACCTTGAAGTGACATCTGCCTGGTCATGACGCACAGCTGCACAGCCTGACATTCGGCTTTCATGAATTGCTCTGGACAGTCAGAAAAGTGGCAAATATTTCACCTAAAGTCTATAATTAGTTTGTAAAAGTTTACAGGCACAGTCAATCTATTCGGCTCTAGAATAGGTAGCCTTAATATTTGATGTAATAGCCTACTCTGCTGCTTGGTGGGGAAATAAATAAGTCACCATGGCTGAGCTGAGATGCTTGGAAAGGAACAAGATGCCTAGCTGACTAATAAAAAGGTGGCATGACATTTTTTATGATTCACTTATTATATAAATCACACCCTCCAAATAACTCCAAGGTGTAAAAATATGGTCACATCCTTTGTGTAGACATGGGTTTCGTTTTTCTTTCACCATCCACAATCAAACTTAGAGTGACCACATGCTTTCTACTTCCTACACGGGAACCGGTGAGGACAAAAGAAAGGACACGTTAAACAAAATCAAACACAAAATGTCAAATAGATTTTTTGTTTGTTGGTTTGTTTTTAATGTCACCGACTGAGAACCTGTGAGAAGCTTTGCTCTCACCGTGTGAAAATCCCTAATGTGGTATCAGAAATAATGTAGTCCTATATAAAAAAGGAAGGTTTCAGGACTCCCATAGGCCCCTTGCACAACCTTTAAAAGCAATAATTTAAAATAACTTGACGTAATTGCTTTCTGGCTGGTTTTATCAGTCTCTCACGTCATTGTGGAGGAATTTGGCTACTCCTCTTAACCATATTGCCCTCAAGGATTGCGAGCATTTCTTTATGCACAGCTATTTTAAGGTCCCACCACAGTATTTCATTCAGGCTGGATCATTGTAACACCTTGATTCTTTTCTTTTTCAGCCATTCTGGTGTAGATTCACGGCTGTGCTCATTGTCTTAACCTTACTTTAGTGCACAAGGTTTCCACAAGGTGGTGGGTCACCCCTCCACCACCGTGCTTCACAGTTTGTACTGATAAGCTGTGTTTGATTTTCACCTAATGTGGTGTTGTGCACTATGGCCAAACATCTCATGTGTCTGAAAGACATTTTTCCAGATGTTTTGTCATTGGTTCAGATTCATCTCTTCAAACCTAAACCATCCTGCCATGTTATTTTTAGAGAGAAGCTTTCTCTGTGGCAATCCTTCAAAGTAAACCATAGTATAACCATAGTCAGTGTTTTTCTATTTGTACTGTCATGAGCTTTAACATTTAACACACTAAATAAGAGTCTAAACATCTAACTCTTGGTTTGTTTTTCCAGTTTCTCAGCGCATTGCATGCTCCGACCTTGTTGTACATTTGCTGGGATGACCCCTCTTGGATAGTGGCATTGTGTTAATGTAGACCTGAATGCTTCAGACCAGCGAAGTTATTTTTTTTATAGAGATGCTCACACTTGCTGAGGATCAGTTAATCAAGTGCATTTGATTAGCACGACTTGGCTCCTATGGAAGCAATAAGCATGTACTTCATATTTCACAGGAGTGCACAGTCCTATGAAAACCTTTATGTTTGGTTTTTTGACCCCCAGCTGGTCGCAGCAGATGGCTGCCCCTCCCTGGTTCTGCCTGAAGTTTCTTCCTGTTAAAAGGGAGTTTTTCCTTCCCACTGTCACCGAAGCAGTTGCTCATAGAGGGTCATCTGGGGTTTTTGCTGTTTTCTGTATAATTGTAGGGTATTTACCTTACAATAAAGGGCCTTGAGGCAACTCATTGTTATTTAGCACTATATAAATACAGCTGAATTGAACTGAATTGAATATATAAGGAGTCCTGCTGTAAAGAAACTAAAGACTACTTTGAAGGAAATAAATAATTTGTAGGATGATCCACTAGAATCCCTAACCATTAAGCGTTGTCACAAAATTCAAAATATATTCTCTGGTTTTTAGAGATACCTTCTCAACATGAAAAAAACATGAGAAACTTATCTCTAGTTAATATATAAGAATGCAATAATGACTCAAATGACACCTTATAAGGAGACGGGTAAGGTGTTGTATCCCCTTACCCTCCAATTCAATTTATAAATCGGGCATTCAAGCACCCTTTGTATTGGATTTCTGTATCCCTGTACTTAACACAGACCCACTGCAGATCAGTGATTCTTTGTAGGATGGAAAACATCAGTGGAAGAGCTTTCTCATCAGAGACCCCGTGAACCTTTTTTTTGAAAATGTCAGTTGAAGTCTGCAAGAGCAAACGTTGGCTTTGATTTAAAATGCATTCAAACAGCTGACACATTCAAAGTGATGCTGGCCAACAATCAATATCTGGGTTAGAGGTTTGCAGACAGTCAATGAGGATTTAAATAACTGGAGAAAAGCTCCAGGGATGGACCTACTGTTATGCAGGAGAGAGGGCACGAGGAAACATTATTACCTAATTGCCAGGACTCCTGTGGGATTAGTTTACAGCGCAGTAGCACAGGAATTACTGTTAACTCAGAAAACCAGCCAAACAGAAGATCCACAAAGTCTTTAAGCAATAAAGTGTCCTTGTGTGCAGAAGTTTATGTTCCCTGTGTTAATTCATTTTGCCATAACATTTGACAATCCACTCATTAGATTAGATTAGATTAGATTAGATTAGATTAGATTAGATTAGATTAGATTAGATGAAACTTTATTAATCCCTCGGGTGGGTTCCTCCGGGAAATTCAGTTTCCAGTAGCAAAGCACCGAAAGAAGTTGCATGTTACAGATACATTAAGGGGAATGAGAGTAGGGATATAAGCATAAATGCACCATATATACACATATACACATATATAGATACAGAATATACAATATGGATAAATAGGATTGCTCATTTGAGTGAGTTTAATGCACAGTGATTATTGCACAGTCAAATATAAGAAAGAGACAAAAAACAAAAAACAAATATTGCAGATATTGCACCGTGTAGAAAAGCCCCTACAGCCCCTATGATACAGGTGACAGCTCAAAGTTACCGTGGGCTGAGTGTGTTTTGTCAGCTGTGTTAAACTTGTTAACGTCAACCTTTTCCATGAACGGTTAGTTTCTGCTTCATAACATCCTCTTCCTCCGACTGGCTTCATAACCGGAAATGAATCATTCTATTATAACTGTTATAGGTACTATAATGGAAAATGTACTCCTAAAAAAAAGCAAAAGGTGTACTTTTTATACTTGTTTGTATCAAAAAAACGAAACATTTAAACGCATTAATACAAATCCAGACATCTATAGCTCATGGACATCAGCCTGGGATGTGACAGCAACTATAATACAGACAGGAATATGGCATTCCCACCTTGTGGAGTTCATCTAATCAGGTCCTGTGTGCTGTTCTTATTATTGTTTCCTTTGAGGCCTCTCTG
Organism: Aulonocara sp. 'chitande type north' Nkhata Bay; assembly: GCF_057382095.1. NCBI lineage: Eukaryota > Metazoa > Chordata > Actinopteri > Cichliformes > Cichlidae > Aulonocara > Aulonocara sp. 'chitande type north' Nkhata Bay. The sequence continues at coordinate 10,744,955 of NC_141358.1, forward strand.
TACTGAGCATTGCTGATGCAAGTGTCAGTCAAACATAAGGGAGTCACTCCAACATGTCCAGCACACTAAGTTCTGTGGGGCTGGGAAGTCTTTGCTGAACATAGTAAACCTGCTACTCTCTGTTTATATCCAATGGTTCGTTGGTTGCTTTTTCACTCATCTTCACTTCACTGCTGTTGATTTTCTTTACTCATTTCAGGTATTACCAGCAAAATAGTTGCATGTTTAATCATCTGGGAATTTACCCAGATTTATTTATTTAGACAGAGATCTTGATATACCCCCCCTCCCACACACACACACACAAATGTTCAGCACAAAGTTACGCTGATGGGGGAGGTGCTGAAATCAGGGTGAGTGTCCATTTAGTGAAGGTAAACGAACTCCAGAGGCCCAGTGAGTCCGGACTGACGAAGGAAGGGAGGCAGGGAGGCAAGCAGGCGAAGCGAGAGGACGGGCCCTTGCCAGTGACTGCACAGTTTGGGGGACACTCCTCTCTTGTGGACTGGGCAGTATACCCAAACCTTGTCGCCTGGCATGAAAAACCCCCCTCGGCACTTGGTGTCGTAGGCTCTTCTCTGTCGTACTCCGGCGCTGGCCAGGGCCTGGCGGGTGTAGTCATGAACCACCTGCAGCCGCTCCCTCAGCCTCCTGTAGTAGTCCATCTCTGGCCCACCATCAGCGTCCGGAGCTCCCGTTCAAACATCAGAGCGGTAGGTGTGCACTGGCTGGACTCCTGAACCGCAGTCCGATACGACCAAAGGACCAGGGGCAGATGTCAGTCCCAATCCCGCTGGTGGCGGCTGGTGAGAATGGCGAGCTGGGTGGCCAGCGTGCGGTTGAAGCGCTCAACCAAGCCATCGCTTTGAGGGTGGAGCGGTGTGGTTCTTGTCTTCTCCACCCCCAGCCGCCGGCAGATCTCCCCGAAGACCTTTGATTCGAAGTTACACCCCTGGTCACTGTGGAACTCAGCCGGGACCCCAAAACGGGTGAACATCTCCACCAGCTTCTCGGCCGTCGTCGTTGCGCTCTGGTCCGGCACCGCATAGGCCTCTGGCCACTTCGTGAAATAGTCCATAGCCACCAACACATACTGGTTCCCTGACTCTGTGATGGGAAAAGGCCCTAGGACGTCCACTCCCACTCTTTCCATTGGGGCCCCCACCAGGTACTGCTGAAGGGGGGCAGTGGAGCGTTGAGTTGGGCCCTTCTGTGCCGTGCAGGTGTCACAGCAGTGCACATGAAGTTCCACATCCCGTCGACAGCCAGGCCAGTAGAACCATCCCCTGAGGCGGCGGAGAGTTTTGGCGTTCCCATAGTGTCCTGCCCCCACCGAGTCGTGGACCAGCTCAAGCACCTGTGACCGCAGCGACCAAGGCACCAACAGCTGCAGGAGATCTCTGCCCTGACCGGGAGCCCGCCATCTCCGGTACAGGAGGCCGTCATGGGTCTCAAGATTGTTGTGCTGGGAGTAGTAGGCCTTCACCTCGGGCTCCTGTCCCGACACCCCCGTCCAGGCGGGGCGTTGCGCCGCCTCAGCCAGGCCCCCACCTGAACCAACGTCGCGTCGGCCTCCTGCTCCCGCTTCAGCTGCTGCGTTGTCAATGGGAGCCACCCCCCTCCGCCAGCTGTGGCCTGAGCAGTAGCCACCCCCAGCACCTCCTGAGCCCGCTCCCCCTGTCGCAGGCAGTAGCGGCACTCGACGGCTACGCAGGGCCGTCTGGAGAGCGCATCAGCGTTGCCATGCTGTTGACCTGCCCGATGCTGGATCTCGAAGTCGTAGCCCTGAAGGACCTCCAGCCAGCGGGCCACCTGCCCTTCTCGGTGTTTGAAGTTCAGGAGCCAAGTCAGAGACGCATGGTCAGTGCGCAGGAGGAACCGGCAGTCGTGCAGATATGGCTGGAAGTGCCGCACCGCTAGCACTACGGCCAGCAGCTCCCGCCGGGTCACGCAGTAGTTCCTCTCGGCTCGCCCCAAGGCACGACTGAAGTACGCACCACCCATTCTCCAGCCTCGTCCTGCTGGGAAAGGACCGCCCCGACTCCTACATTGCTAGCATCAGTGTCCACAATGAAAGGTTGCCGGGCGTGGGGGTAGGCCAGGCCTGGGACTCTGGTGAGGGCCTCCTTCAGCTGTGCAAAAGCCCCAGCACAGGCATCCCCCCAGCCAAACAGCTGTCCCTTGTCAGTCAGGCGGTGGAGGGGGCTGGCCATCGTCGTGAACCCCTTGATGAACCGATGGTAGTAGGAGGCTAGGCCCAGGAAGCTCCGCAGTTCTTGGACATTCGAGGGAGTCCGCCAGTCCCGGACTGCAGCCACTTTTGCGGGGTCAGTGGCGACACCTCGAGCGCTGATCACATGGCCCAAGAACGGGGTCTCTCTCACCAACAGCTGGCATTTCGCGGGGTTGAGCCGCAGCCCAACTCGTTGGATGGCACTCAAGACCTCGCTCAGGTGAGACAGTACACTGTCGAAGTCGCCACCGTGCACCAACAGGTCATCCAGGTACACAACGCAGCGGCTACGAGGGATATCCACGAGCACCCTCTCCATCAGCCTCTCAAACGTCGCTGGCGCATTGCAGAGCCCAAATGGCATGACCCTGAACTACCACAGGCCCTGTCCAATGGTGAATGCAGTCTTAGGCCTTGCTTCGGGGGCTAGCTCCACCTGCCAGTAACCACTGCGTAGGTCGAGGGAGCTGAACCAGCAGGAGCCGGTAACGTAATCTAGGGCCTCGTCGATCCGCGGAAGCGGGTACGAGTCCTTCTTGGTGACTGCATTGAGACGGCGATAGTCCACACAGAACCTCGGGCTGCCATCCAGCTGAGCGGCAGCTGCCCGACGCCTGTCTTGTCTGGTCCCCTCCGCTCCCTGCTTTTGGCCGCGCTGGAGGGCAAAAGTCTCTGCGCCAAGAGTGATAGCCAGCTTCGCGATGTCGACGCAGGCCCCCCAGCGGCTCAGCAGATCCAGGCCAATGATGCACCGGTCTTGAATGTCGGCGAGCCAGAAGTCGTGCACCAGCCCCAGATCCTTCACTTGGATTCCCAACGGTTTCTTCCCCCACATAACAGTTTTCTCCCCCGTCACTGTCATCAGCTGGGTGTCTATGGGCAACCAACCCTTCACCAGTGGCCCGGATGTTCCAGGGAGCATGCCAGGTCGTATCAGGGAAATGGTAGACCCCGTGTCCACCAGGGCCTGGCATGGCTGGTCCTCAACACAGCAGCTCAGGTAGAGTCCCTTGAGGTTCCCAACTCGGCCCACCACCGTGCATCGTCCTTGGAGGGGGGCAGGAAGCTGGAGCGGTGGTCCCCTCGCTACACCGCTCCCTCCTCGTTTCCCTGAGGCTGCGTAGTTCTGGTCTTCGGGGCTGGTGCTGGGCAGTCACGCGCCACGTGGCCAGGCTCATCGCACCGGTTGGTCGGTTGACGAGGACGCCTCCGGGGCACCGAAGCCTGTTCTAACGTTTGAGTCTAAGGTTTATTTTTTAGCACCTGACAGCTCTTTTTTTGCTTCTCATCCGTAAATACTCTGCATATTCTTTCACGTGATTCAGTTTATTTTGAAAAGTCTCAACAGGATCTTGAGCTTTATTGTGAAAGGTTTATGTGGAAAATAAACAAGCGGACAACGCATGAGAACAGGCGCTTGTCCGTCTGTAGTGTGGTTATATTAAATATAAGAGAAAGAGAGAACTTTAAGAAATTAATATAGCCACTACAGTGACCATCAAAACGATAAAAAATATTGCCTTAAACAGTTTATTTTGCGACACCACGAAACAAATGATAGCGTAAAATGAAACGATAGACGTTTTTATATCGTCATCTGATATATACAGTGTTGGGGAGTAACGGAATACATGTACCGCCGTTACGTATTTAAAATACAAAATATGAGTAACTGTATTCCGTTACAGTTACCGTTTAAAAAGGTGGTATTCAGAATACAGTTACTTTGTTGAAATAAATGGATTACACTGCGGTACTTTCCTGTTTCATTTTGTCACGGGTCAGGACTGTTTGGGTTTTGTTTGACAGCTACGTTCTGTCGTTCCAGGCGGCAGCGTTACGGTTGCCATGGTTACAGGGCGACGCTCGCTCTCTCTCTCTGCGACTGTGTGTTTCCTGGGTGAGAGAGCGCCTTTTCGTTGTTGTTGTTGTGCTAAGCTAACAGGCAGAATGCTACAAGCATAGCTCTAAAGAATGTAGCAGTGTAGTCCGTGTTGCAGGGAGAATGGACTGCCATACACGTTATGGGTGTGTGAGCGCGAGGAGGGAGAAAAGGGGGAGTGGAAAGGTACGAGATGTCATTGAGGAAAAACGGGAGCTGGAAGCATGTAAATATAATAATAACCACTTCAGCCAAGAAGAGTGCCTGACGAGCCCAGTTGTAAGTAAGCTATTAACTTAGACCCCCGGAGAGCAGTCATTTTGGTTTTCTACCTTAGACCCCCGCGGAGTCATCATTTTGCGTTTCTACCTTTAAAAGCCGGAGAGCAGTCAGTCAAATGCTGGAGTCATTCATATGTATATTAGGTCGTTACCTAGGAATTCTGGAGGGAGGGGAGTGGGGGTGAGTGATTGAGGGGGTGGGGGAGTGGAGTGTTTCAGTTTGCCATCTTAGGGAGAAATCAACACATGTCCTTTGTATGTCCTTTGTTGCTGACATTTATTGATGAAAACAGTACAAAAAACCAACCATTTGTACACATATTTACAAATAATGATAAAAAGTGAGTGAGTACATTTCAACATTTTCAGCAATCACTCACAATCCTGGCACTGCCACGGTATCTGTCGTCTGCATTTACCACATGTGTACCTGTAGCAGTGAACACATCGCACAGTGGCCTGATTTTTTTTGCATCTGTGTTTGACCTGACACGTGGCCCTTTTTCCAGGGCTCGGTGTGGAGGGTTGTGTCCGAAGCAACTGATCTTTTCTTGCCTTCTTCGCAGCTACATGAGAGCGAGCCAACTCCCTTGCAAGCTCCACCAGGAACTCCACCCGTCTTTCCTTCGTCCCGGTGCATGCTTGATACAGCACATGTGCATTCAGTGCTGCCATGTCAATCATGTTATAAAACACGGTGACTGGCCAGCGCCGTGTTCCTTTGCGGACAGTGTACTCCCGAACCATCTGGTCCATCACATCCACGCCACACTTTGTTTTGTTGTAAAGGGTGACAGTGTTTGGCTTCCTTTTGGTAGTGTTATCAGTCTGAACCACGCTGTGCATGCTGCTAAGAATATAGACTGTCTTCTTACATTTGGCCGCATACGCCGTCAGCGTGGCAGCAGAGGTTGAAAACACCTAAGAAATAAGATAAATTGTTATTTCCATAGCCCTTTTACACACAATGAAACACATAAACATAGAACCACAAAAGACCTGCAACATACCTGAGTGGTGAATTCATTGCGATCTGTCTGTCTAGTGGATTGAGGAATTTCCCTGCGAATCTTGTTGACTGTGCCGAGGATGGTGGTTTTCCGTCCAAGAAGTTTTTGCGCAAGTGAAAGCGATGTGAAGAAATTGTCCGTGGTAACATTTCTGCCCTTGTCTAGGAATGGTTCCATCAGCCTCATTACTACATTTTCAGAAAGTCTCTCCCCAGTGGGACGATTGGGGTCCTTGCCAAGATATGGGAAGACATTGCAAATGTACTTGGATTTTAGGTCGCAGGCCACCCAAAACTTGATCCCAAACTTGTCCGGTTTACTTGCAATATACTGCAGGAAACAGCACCGAGTCTTTGATGGGAAAAGCTGTTCATCAACGGTGATATGTAGACCAGGGTTGTAGCACGTGATGCAGTTGGTGACAAATGATCCCCACACACTGGAAATTGCAGCGAACTTATCAGTCTTTGCTCGATCACTGCGGGTGGACTTGTCATCAAAGCGTAGGTGTTGCATGATGTCTTGGAAGCGGTTTCGTGCCATAGTTCCAATTATCTGTGGGTTTCCCAGGTTTGCTGACCAGCAGTCGTTTACCGATGGAACCCTGTAAACCCCCCGCAAGATGACAATTGCAATAAATGCCATTAGTTCAGGGAGGTCCATGAACCAATGAATATGCTCCGTTTGCTGTGCATGTTGAATAGTCCATTCTTGAATGCTATGAAGCATGTCAAGAGTGATGAAACACAGGAAGCTCTGAAGGCGACTCGAGATACTTCTCCTGGCCTTAGCCATTGGCTCTCCATCTGCAGTGTACAGTTCTATTGGGGTGAAAGGGAGACGGGTCCCCACATGTTCTTCACGCCACACTGTGCCATCTTTCGCTGTCTCAGTCCCCAAACAAGCTCTCTTTTTCGGTGGAGAAGCAGTCTCCTCATCTGCAGTGTGAACAAATTCAAATTGTGAGCAATGGGAAGGTCAAACAAACTTACTAACTACATCCACTTACTTGTTTGAAATGAAAAAGGAAATAACATGAAATGAAACTAACCGGAAGACTGATCAGACAGCTCTGAGTCCGAATCCGGCTGAACTTCTAGGTCTTCTCCATCCGAGTCACAAGGGTCGACTTCCGTCAGGATCATTTCCAACGCCTGCTGAGTAGTGAGTCTTCTCTGCATTTTCTTTCCTTGGAGAGGAGGTCCGTACACCACAGAATTCTTCAGGGCAATGAAGGGTTAGGCTAAGTGCAGTGAGATTGTGTCATATATATACCCAGTACAAAAAACACCCAGTGCTCTGATTGGTGCACAATCATAGAGATGATTGTGCACCAATCATAGAGCACTGGGTGTGCCCCGTTACAGTACCCCGCTTAGCGGGGCACACCCAGTGCTCTATGATGGCATTTATTGCAATTGTCATCTTGCGGGGGGTTTACAGGGTTCCATCGGTAAATGACTGCTGGTCAGCAAACCTGGGAAACCCACAGATAATTGGAACTATGGCACGAAACCGCTTCCAAGACATCATGCAACACCTACGCTTTGATGACAAGTCCACCCGCAGTGATCGAGCAAAGACTGATAAGTTCGCTGCAATTTCCAGTGTGTGGGGATCATTTGTCACCAACTGCATCACGTGCTACAACCCTGGTCTACATATCACCGTTGATGAACAGCTTTTCCCATCAAAGACTCGGTGCTGTTTCCTGCAGTATATTGCAAGTAAACCGGACAAGTTTGGGATCAAGTTTTGGGTGGCCTGCGACCTAAAATCCAAGTACATTTGCAATGTCTTCCCATATCTTGGCAAGGACCCCAATCGTCCCACTGGGGAGAGACTTTCTGAAAATGTAGTAATGAGGCTGATGGAACCATTCCTAGACAAGGGCAGAAATGTTACCACGGACAATTTCTTCACATCGCTTTCACTTGCGCAAAAACTTCTTGGACGGAAAACCACCATCCTCGGCACAGTCAACAAGATTCGCAGGGAAATTCCTCAATCCACTAGACAGACAGATCGCAATGAATTCACCACTCAGGTATGTTGCAGGTCTTTTGTGGTTCTATGTTTATGTGTTTCATTGTGTGTAAAAGGGGTATGGAAATAACAATTTATCTTATTTCTTAGGTGTTTTCAACCTCTGCTGCCACGCTGACGGCGTATGCGGCCAAATGTAAGAAGACAGTCTATATTCTTAGCAGCATGCACAGCGTGGTTCAGACTGATAACACTACCAAAAGGAAGCCAAACACTGTCACCCTTTACAACAAAACAAAGTGTGGCGTGGATGTGATGGACCAGATGGTTCGGGAGTACACTGTCCGCAAAGGAACACGGCGCTGGCCAGTCACCGTGTTTTATAACATGATTGACATGGCAGCACTGAATGCACATGTGCTGTATCAAGCATGCACCGGGACGAAGGAAAGACGGGTGGAGTTCCTGGTGGAGCTTGCAAGGGAGTTGGCTCGCTCTCATGTAGCTGCGAAGAAGGCAAGAAAAGATCAGTTGCTTCGGACACAACCCTCCACACCGAGCCCTGGAAAAAGGGCCACGTGTCAGGTCAAACACAGATGCAAAAAAAATCAGGCCACTGTGCGATGTGTTCACTGCTACAGGTACACATGTGGTAAATGCAGACGACAGATACCGTGGCAGTGCCAGGATTGTGAGTGATTGCTGAAAATGTTGAAATGTACTCACTCACTTTTTATCATTATTTGTAAATATGTGTACAAATGGTTGGTTTTTTGTACTGTTTTCATCAATAAATGTCAGCAACAAAGGACATACAAAGGACATGTGTTGATTTCTCCCTAAGATGGCAAACTGAAACACTCCACTCCCCCACCCCCTCAATCACTCACCCCCACTCCCCTCCCTCCAGAATTCCTAGGTAACGACCTAATATACATATGAATGACTAGCCAATTTAGCTTCCACTTCCAGCATTTGACTGCTCTCCGGCTTTTAAAGGTAGAACGGTAGAAGCCTGGAAATCCCAGTGTTAAAACTCGACTGTACACCGTGTTCGTGTTTTCCTCCGAAAACAATAAGTTCCGTTGGAGCAGTCTTTCAACGCCTCTCTCTGTCTCTCGCAAGAAAAGTTGACCCACACAACAAAGTAAAGCTATTTTTCGGCTACAAGCCGACAGGGACCCTGCCGTATTAGCCAGAGGTCCCTTTACTACAGTTCGGAGTCGCGGACCTTCAGTAATAGTAATAAATCACACAGCAATAGTACATTCACGTAGTTGTAAAAAGCACGATAATATATTAAGTAATCCAAAGTATTCAGAATACGTTACTGTCATTGAGTAACGTAACGGAATACGTTACAGAATACATTTTGGGGCATGTATTCTGTATTCTGTAATGGAATACATTTTAAAAGTAACCTTCCCAACACTGGATATATATCGTTATGTCGAACAGCCCTAATACAAGACTTGACTAGACACTAGATTAGACATTAGTTAGCCACCGGGACTAACGAAGGTTAGCAGACAATCTGGCGAAGAGCACTGGTCTTATATACAGCCATCGGCGCAACTTTGTGCTGAACATTGGGGGGGTCAAGATCTCTGTCTAAATAAATAAATCCGGGTAAATTCCCAGATTATTAAACAGGCAACTATTTTGCTGTTAATACCTGAAATGAGTAAAGAAAATCAACAGCCTAATTATGCAAGATAATTCCTAATTTTATTGGGGGGGTTATATTGGTTGGGTCTGATTATTGGGGATGGTCATAACCCCCCTAACCTCCCTGGAAATTACGTCCCTGTAATCTCCCAACCACGGAGATTAGTAGCAGGTGTAGGCAATGAAAAGGCTGAAGAGGCTCCACTCAAGGGCAGAGACCAGAGCCTGGAGGAAACACACAGCCACTCAACCGGACCATGACATGGTGTGCAGCATGTCCTTAAAATAACAGAGGAAACTCTGCAGGTGGAAGACAGAATAAGAAGTAAATTGTGGAGTAGCCTCCTCAGAATCTGGACCTCATCATTACTGAAGTGGCTAGAATTTGTCTAAACAGAAAGCCTTGATCCAAAAATGAAGCCTAAACTTTCACACCAGCCTCCCATTTTCCTTGCAAAAATACAAAGAAATGATGGGTAGTTTAAGATGCAGTACCGTATCTTACAAACAGGGTCAGGTTTTCTGTCAAAATAATAAACCTATATCCTTATAGTACTCACGATGACTGTAATTATATTTAGGAATCCACTAAAGCAATAACTATTCTCATTGCAATAAAATGATCCTACATTGCAAAGGACAGGTGCTTAGAAACCAACTCAATGGTAAAAATCAGATCCATGTAACTAATGCCCACTAGCCATTAGAAACCCAACGGCAATAAGCAGGGGCCACAGGAGGAGACAGATGCTGCTGATGCTATATCATGAGTGGGAGACTGACTAGAGTACATTCCTAAAAATAGCTGAAATACTACACATATACTGAATTAGTGTGTGGACACTTTAAATAATGTGCATGACATCACTCATATATGCTGGTTATGAACACTCATTCACTGTGAAGCTGTACAGTTTAATGAAGGAACAAGTCATGTTTCTTCTCCACCATCATCTGTAACACTTCTAAAACCTAAAACGGATTAATGAGATGATAATACTTAAATGGTAGGTGTTTAGACAGAGTTATTATTTGGTGGTGATTCACATCCTGCACAGACCTGCCTTGGGGTTGCAGTGTTATTAAATAGTGGAAGCAATCAACATCAGCGGGGAGCTGAATTACACTCCTAAGTGCTGTAGGAATGCATCATCTCTGTTTGTTATAACCTTTATTTCTCCACTGAAGAGGAGGCTTAGCAAGCATGTCCTTTTTGTTTTAGCATTCGCATCCAGTAATGACTCAAATTCACAAGCAGGCGCTGTCCAGAACAAACACCACCTGCAGAGCAGGGCCACATGGAGGTTAAGCAGGTTAAAACTGCGGAGAGAGGAGAGAATAGCTCCCACTTCAGAATGCCACTTCCTGTCTCGCCTTCAAGCTACAAACATCATACCCCTAAATATAACCAAAGAGTTATACTTCCTTATCACTGATGATTATCCGAGCCTTAGGCGGTTCAGGAGAGTTGTGATCTGGAAGGTTTTATCTTTTTCTCTTCCTGCCGACAGTGATGACCGGGATTTGTGATGTAACTAAAGGGCTGCCAGGAAACACATTCATCTAAGTAACTAGTAGCCTTTCAGCCTTTGGTGTGTATTGGTGATATTCATAGAAACTAAGCATCATTACCTAAAAACAGAGGTAATATTTTGTGTGAAAATGCTGTATATAAAGTAGAGATATTGATTTTACATTTAGGCGTATTAATGCAATATTAGAGTATTTAAAGGTTTATCTGAGGGGGCTAAGATATTTTAAAGATTGATTCTTGTATAAGTGGTTAAATAATCAGCATTTTTAATTTTATGCTTAATTCACAATTCACCCAAAGCTTTAATATGATTACTGTAATAATTTCTTTGTTTTTCTATTTGTTACTGATCAAATTTTCTATTTTCCAAGTGTGGCAGTGCATGGCTCGCTAAAACACTTTGTGAAAACGGGATAAGCTGTGGTCAAAGCACGTCCAGGCGGACCCAAAGGGAAGATCAATACACTGTGGTCCTAGAGACTGAAGCTACAAAATTTTCTAAATAAAGAAAGCAAGACTGCAATCAGCAGAGGTTCTTTCACAAGAAGGCTGCAGTTTCAGTGTCGGTGTGTCCTCGTATTTCACAGTAAAGGATGGAAAATTTAGCTATTTGCTGATCAATCCATTAGGAGATTAGTGGGAGTATCAGAAAATAGTATGTAAAGGAGATGAGCAGGAGAAATAATGACACCACAGTGTATCAAACCCACAGTGAAGCACCGAGGTGGGAAGATTCATGTCTGGGGGTGTTTTGCTTCTCCAGAGTTGGAAAACTCCACCGGATCAACTGCATCATTAGAAGCTTCAAAGCTTTACTGGCAATATGAGAAAAACAAAGCAGACCAAGAAGCGCTGACTCTGAATGACTTTTCTACACAGTCACTTCAGCCCTATTTAACATGTGACAACAGAGAAAGCCAGGAATTCCTGACATGACACGAAGCTCTTTGGATGATTTTCAGAAAGTGAGGGGCAGGGAGAGAATGAACTATTCTCCGTGAAAAAAAAAGATTAAATTCAAAACAGATGCTAAAATATCTTCACAAGCAGTCTCACAATTTTGGGTTTAGTTGGTATATACGTTTACCAACCACGTTATTAGCAGTTTGTTCATGCATATATCTAATCTACCAGTCACATGGCAGCAAATCTTTGCATTTATGCATGCAGAGATGATCAAGACGAGCTACTGAAGTTCAAACTAAGCAAACTAAGAATCTGCATAAAAGGGGATTTAAGTGACTTTGAATGTGGCATGGTTTTTGGTGATGGGCAGGCTGCTAGGGTTTACAGAGAATGGCCAAAAAAGAGAAAATATCCAGCGAGCTGTGGTTCTTTGGGTGAAAATGATGCCAGAGGTAAGAGGAGAATGGCCATACCTCTCCTCTCCTGTTAGCTAACAGCGGGAATTAAGGCTACAACTCACACGTGCTCACTAAAACTGAACAATAGAAAATAGGAAAAATGTTTTCTGGTGTCATGAGTCTCAGCTTCTGCTGCAACATTTGAAAGTTTTGGTCACAAATCGGTGTAAACAACATGAACACATGGATCCATCCTGCCCGGAATCAGTTCAGACTGGTGGTGTCTGACATGAATGCATGACACGTAACACAACACATCTTTGTATGTGCATCGCTCATTAGATATTTGTGTCAATGAGAAGGTGAACAGGTATATCTGATGAACCTCCAATGAAAAGGTGGCAAAACTTACTTACTAGGTAGTCAACATAAGACAATAACGTATCATTTTAAGGTCATTTGGGCTGATTTTTCTGTTTTAACTGTATCATAAAGTAATAGTTCACATGTTTGCAGGTAGTCAGAAAAGACTGTTGCTTATTGATGAGTAGTTGAAGGGGGCAGACTGTGGATGCTTATATTAAGAATAGCCAAAGACATAATTAGGTCACGATATGTGCATTTTTTTCTACTCTTGCTTTGTATAATGGCAGTCAGAGGAGGTATCCTCAATACGGTCAATTCAGGCACATATCTCTGACTTTGAGCACAGCAACCTGACCCACATGCATCTGTAATTCAATATAATAGACCTTTTTTAAAAATCATATGAGCATCTTCTGTCTCATTTTTCACTCACTGTGTCCTTTCAGCTATAAAATGATAACAAATAGCTGGAGATAGGCCGGTTTATGAAAGGAAAGTGTTCTATATCTCTTACAATGGGTGCTTGTTCTCCACTTGTGCTGTTCTGTGTGACTTGTCCTTGTGCACCTAACCCTGCAGCAAACGAGCGGCAGAATGTGTTTGGCACTGGCACTAAAGCTTCAGCTGCACAATATTTCCGTTTTAAAAGCACCACGTGTGTTTATTTCTTTATTTGTGTGTATCATCCGCACTTGAGGTCCACTCATGACGTCCAAACAGTGAGTCAGGTCCTTATAATGAAGTTTTCATGCAGGGATACATGCACACCTTGTCAAAACGAGAACCACAGAGAAACGATCCAATCAGTCAAATCGATTGGCACCCTTCACTGTTGCTCAGAGGATAATGATGTCAGTGATTAGAGCTGACCTTTGAGGGATTTAAAGCGTGGACATGGGTCCGCTAATGAACAGCAGTTGTGTTTCTTTTTAATCAGTATACGATAACGTAAACATGCTTTCAAGAAATGCAGGGTACTTATAGGGTTTCAAGACTGTGTCGCAATCAGAGGAGGATTACAAAGAGGGGGGGGGGGGAAGTTAACCAGTTAACCACAGCCTCATCACCCGGCTGATGAAGCCAGCCTCGCTATTGATTAAAAAGTGTGTGGGAAGCGTTTAAACATACCATACGCAAAACTCCACGAATGCACGACTCCTCCCCATCAAGAGAAGGAGCAGGAGACCCTTTACCTCAATCACACCCCGAGGCCTTGAGACGCTTTACTTCACATGTCTATAAAAAGAGCTTTCCTCCCTTAAGGAAGCAACAGCAGACCCTCTCCTACTGAGCATTTCTCAAAGAGCAGAGAGAAAGCAGGAGAGGAGGAGAGGGACCACAGTTTAGAGTCACCAGTCTGGAGGATCTGTGGACAAAAGGAGTGACAAAAGCAAGAGGAGAGAAAGCATCTGAAAAAGGTAACAAATATATTTATATGATTTGTTTTTTTAAACTTGCTTGTTTGGCGTGACTTGTTGGATGAGCTCAAATTAACTTATTTGCTAAACTCCCTTATTCATGGATTTGGGAATTTCTACTATTTTATATGATGTGCTTGCAGCAAAGGATACACAGTTATGATGAATTCAGCTTTCCTTTAATGTAAACAAAAGGTGATCTAACTTACAAAACAGTAGAAATCATTTCACACGTACAATTTTGCATTTATTTTGATTGCAGCGCTCATGCCTCTTTTATCGGAGTCTGTCTGTGGAGAGCACAGCTCAGCTGTGAGTCATTCAGTAGGAAGACGAGTCTCTGCCAGACTCGCAAAGACAATGGCTCACCGAGGACTCACTCTTTAGAATAGTGAAGGAGGAAGTGAGAAAAATCCAATACCCCGGCAAAGAAAAGAAAAAAGATTGTTTACATCTTTAAACGGTTAACACGCCCAGGGAAAAGTTTGACAAGTGAGACAGGATTTTTCTCAACATCTGTGAAGCATCAGATGACTGGCAGTGTGTCGGATTTAACCAAAAGCAGTGAACATGGGGTTTATATACTGCACTTCGGTTTCATATTATAGATATTACCTTTTTATAATAAGAAAGCTGTCCTCGAGACTGATTGGAAATAGGAGAGTATAGAAAAGAGAAAACGCAATAAGAAGCATGAGAGGATATTCATCCTCATGACTTCAATAACCAAATTGTTCATATTCAATTAAGTAGCACACTTCAAAATGTACTTATTGTTGTCATTGTTGTGTATTTCTGTTAAGTTTTATTGAGACAATTAGATTCATTTTTTCCTGCTTGGTTTCCAGGCAAGAAAACAACTCTGAGCTCAGAAAATGAAAGTATTTTAGGGTCTATTGTGAAATCCCTGCTAGAAATTTATGTCTGAAAGGAAATCCTTTATCAGAATTATTAACAGTTCCTTTGGCTGTCCCTGAACACAAGCAGCAATACTGTTCTCTCTATTCTCCCAACCTAGTTATAGTCTGTACGCTGCAACAGGCTGAGAGAAAGAAAGAAAGACAAACAGCTCCCTAATGTCTTAGCATGCAGTTTGGTCAAATCCACTTTTATTTATTGCGTCCGATTTCAAAACTAAGATGATGACAGAAAAAATGTTCATCTGAAAGCTTCAAAGCAGAACTCCACAACCCATTGGGTGATGTCAAAGTAGCTACATCTGTCTTCAATTAGTCAAGACTGAAAAAAAACATTGCAGTCCTGCTGCTGAAAGACAAAAGTTGCTTCATAGCTCCTTGCGTTTTCAAAAAAGGAAGCTTAAATTTATTGGCGGTAGAATAACACAGCCTTGCAGCGGTAGACAGTGACATCAGGATCCCAGCTGGTTGCTCTCTGCACACAGAGAACAGTGCTGTGAAAAAGTATTTGCCCCCCTGCCTGATTTTGTTTTCATTCAGTTTTTTGTTTTTGCATATTTGTCACACTTTCACAACATCACATATTTTTTTTTTTTAAATTGGACAAATATAACCCACATTAATATAAAAATGCATTGTGATCCCAAAGAATTCTGGGAAAATATTTTGTGGACTGAAAATACTTTTTTTTTTTTTTTTGGAAGGTTAGAGTCCCGTTATGTGCAATGTAAAACTAACACAACATTAAATAAAAAGAAAATCATATCAACAGACAAACATGGTGGTGGTAGCGTGATGGTTTTTGCTGCTTCGGGATCTGGAAAATTGATAGAACCATGAATTCTGCTTCCCGAACATAAAATCCTGAAGGTGAATGTCAGGCCATCAGTTCATGTCTTGAAGCCCAACCACACTTGAGTTTAACACACAAGCAAGTCCACCTCTGAAAAAAACCTAAAGGAAGGGTTTGGGGGTGGCCTAGTCGGCGCCTGGACTTAAATCAGACTAAGATGCTTTGGCATGACTTTAAAAAGACTGTTCAGGCAAACCCTCTAATGTGTCTGATTTAAAACAATTCTGCAAAGAAGAGTGGACCAAAATTCCTCCACAGTGACGTGAAAGGCTCGTTGCTAGTTCATGCTTCGCTTGCTGCCAAGGGTGTTCCACCAGTTAGTAAGATTAGGAGCAATTACTTTTTCATACAGGGCCTTAGGTGTAGGTAAATTAAATCATCATTTAAAAAAAAATCTTCAAATCTATTATCTTCATATATTTTCAGTCTAAATCTCACATGAAATTAACCCATCAAGGGAACAGAAGACCCTGCCCTGTCCCTCCTCTGTTTTGAACCTCATCAGTCCTGCTGATCGTTTTGACACAGTCCTCGGTGCTGAAGGTTCATCCTTTGAAAAATAAAAATAAAAATACTGCCACATGTTTGACACCTTCAAAATAAAATACATGTGCTCCTGATAAACAAACACCAAAAAGAGAACATAGTTGTTTAAGTTCACGTGTTTAAGTTCATGACACACCAGCTACAAAAGCTCGGCTCTCTGGCTATTTCGAAGGTAGTGTTCAAACACATCACGTTACATAAGGACGGGCGGAAAGTGTTACGCAAGCGCAATTATTAAGAGACACCTACTGTATTTCTTCACAAAATAACATTTCAAGATGACTAATGAATATTTTTGTCTGCTGAGACTCAAAGCTTTCCCCACTGTGGCTTCACTTCTGCAGCTCCACCCCAGTCGAGTTGGTGTCCTGTGCACCGGGCTGAAGATGGTGTGCCAGTGCTGGTTGTTGGTGGCGGTGATGGCATTTGTGTGCATCCCCGGGTTTGAGTCAGTATGCTGGGACAACTCCATCTGCAAGGACCTGAGCAACAAGGCGAGGATACTGGTAGGTCGAACAGCCCTGCCACTTCTTTTAGATCGTCATCACTGGCCAAGAAAACTTATCGGAGCCCTATGTTGCACATTTTCATCTCATCCGTAAGCGCAATGTAAAACATATTTAATGGAATCTGGTCAAATTAAATGTAAGTAAACCTTACATTTTAATCAAAATTATCGCTTCCACTAATCTTTTTTTTTGTTAGTGTCAAGGTGATGAGTACTTAGAAGTACTTAGAAAATGGAAACTTAAAACTCAGAGCATATAACATTACTTCCTTTTCCCCCGGCAAAGCCAGGAGATCTGTGGTGATAGTGAACAATTTCATTCTTTGACAAATAAGTTGATGTGAAAGCTGAAAAGATGAGTCAACACAGTCCTTAAATGTAATTTCTTGTTTCTTGAGTTGTCCATGTGATAGTAGCCTTAAGTGGGTGTGTTTGGATACAGAACAAGCTGCAGTTATTTTATCAATGCAACACTAAATTTAAAACCTAGAAAAGCCATCTGTAATTTTTAACACCCATAAGCAATAAAGGGGATGTTTGTTTGTTTGTTTGTTTGTTTGTTGTTGGTTTTGGGGATTTTTTCCTATCATGCCAAGTCTTATGACTTCACCAGCAGCTGTCAGGGAACTTCAAGTCTTCCTGCTCTGTATGACATTATCTTTGCCATTTCTTCCACACAGGACTGTGTTCACCTCTGCATGTCTGTGATCCAGACTGAAATCCCAGAGCTCAGTGCATTGGCCCTGAAAGTTGACAGTGATGCTGATGCTGGTGATGGTGATGACCTCTTACTCAGAGTTATTCTAGCCACACTGGCTTCCCATGACAAAATATCCGAGTCAGATCTGAAAGCCCGCAGCGACGAGCGGCGCTCCTACAGAATGGAGCACTTCCGCTGGGGCAAACCAGCAGGACTTAAGATGCGAGAGCCAAAGCTTAAGGCCCGCAGTGACGAGAGACGCTCCTATTCAATGGAGCACTTCCGCTGGGGGAAGCCCTCGGGCCGTAAACGCCGACCTGTTAAAGTCTTTGCCTCTTCTCTGGAAGGAGGAAGCTCCTCTGAGGGCCGTTTTCCCTTTCAGGCTCGCAGACAGCTGAGCAGTAGCGAAGATGAAGCGGAGGGGGACATTGATGGAGGAAGTAATGAAAATCAGGGATTGCTGAGGGCCAGGGACAGCTCCAAATCACAAAGCCCCTTGAGCTTGCAGGAGAGGAAAGATAGGACCTATAAGATGAGTCACTTCAGATGGGGCAGCCCACCTGCATCCAAACGTAACGGCGGCTTTATGAAGCCGTGGGAGGAGAAACCTCAGGGGCAGCTGGCCAAGTTCTTCAGGAACATTTTAAAGATGTGAAGAGAATAATGGGATAAATGGAAGATTCAGCAGGGGAGGCGGATAGCTCAGAGAGTCAAATAGCCATTGCATGTTAGTAACCACATGTCTTAATTTTAAATTACACAAACTCGTTGCTATCTTTTAGCATGTTATTGAATGTCTTTCACCGACGCACCCACTGACTGCCTTCAACTTCTTGGCCTCGAATCCAAAGCATTCTGAGAGCATACTCATCTTAACTTTATGAAGAATCAAGCTGAACAGTGACCGTCACAGCGAGGTCAAAGGTGACTGTAAGGAAATAAATTATTGAGACAGTTTTTAAAAAGTCATGTCTTTATGTAAATAAAAAATAATATTAAAGATCCTGTTTGTGGCAAATAATACATGGAATCTTTTGCCTAAGGTCATTTATTAAGCAAAACCTTGATGAGAGCTGACAAGTTGTGAGCTCTCATCAAGTGTGAGTTGTTATGTCTGTCAAACTGCGTTATAGGGCATTTTTAATGCATTGAACTAACTGGAACCCAATCTAACAAGGAAAACATAATAAATAAATAAGATCTGAACGCCTGGAGAAATGTTGCTCAAGGTCACTTAAAAACAAACAAATAAACTATGAAGACACGAGGGGTGACTCAATACTTTTACCCAGGACTGTGTCTTTAGACAAATCTGAGGATTTAGGGGAAGGGGAATGGACAAAATTCTGAATATTAAGACTGATAAAATACAAGAAAAAGGATTTAAACGTTTTTAACAACAAGGTGAGTTTGAGTTTCTTTTAAACTTGTGGGTATGGTGGAGTATCCTTTATTCAGAGGTAATGATTTGAGTATCTTACTGGACAGCAGTGGAGCACCTTCTCTACCAGACTCATTCAGCTCCACTGTCACCAGTATGGATGCATGAAATCCTTCATACCATTTTCATTAAACCATTATAATAGAATGAGATAAATAATTTCTTATTTTTTTAGGACTTACAGAGTCCATGAATGATTGTGCATAAGTTTAATGAAAATGCAGCCAGACTTAGACTGCCACCCACTGGACCTGAAGCATAACCACAGAAAATCAGCACTACTCTGAGCTTCAGCTGCTTAATTAATTCTTAATTCTCAGATTGTTTAATTTCATAGCCGACTGTGACACCAGGCTCAGAATACATAATAGTGTGACGTGAATTTGAGGTTGTGAGTTCAGATCCTTGAAAATGCTACACTATAGGAAAAATGTGCTACTCATGTGCTGGGAGATGGATCACGTACTCAGATGACCTCAACAGGAGGTAATTGAATTAAACATTACTTTGAACACTGCGACTACCGAACAGTGGTGCCGGATTT
Organism: Aulonocara sp. 'chitande type north' Nkhata Bay; assembly: GCF_057382095.1. Taxonomy (NCBI): domain Eukaryota; kingdom Metazoa; phylum Chordata; class Actinopteri; order Cichliformes; family Cichlidae; genus Aulonocara; species Aulonocara sp. 'chitande type north' Nkhata Bay. The sequence continues at coordinate 10,764,146 of NC_141358.1, forward strand.
AATGAGTCGACGTGGTTTTTACCAAACGATGATCCCCTTCTTCGTCTCAGAGAGTTTCCATTAGCAGGCAAATTAAAACGAAGACAGACTTTTCATGGTTAGAGATAAATTTATTCTACAACACGGTAACATCCACTAGCATGCAAAGTCAGGTATGACACGCATAAGGCATTTTCTCCATGTAAAAGCTGCCTTTCTCACTAGGTATTCCAGTTTTTAAAGTGCAAAGTTCACAGAACAGATTTGACCTACAGCACTAAATTGTAAAACAGAGCTATTAACCAGACATGTAATGACAAAAAGTAAGTTTGGATTACCGTCAGTTAATATTACATTACGCGATGCAATGACGACACGCGGACTGATAGATTTACAGGTCTTCACTGCCAAGTTCAAGATGCTGAAAACACAATTTTACAAGGTGTAACTGGAAGGTTTAGACAGCTGCACACGGCTCTTAAGTAGCTTTTTCTGCATTAACGTGGTGGAAAGAGTCACTGGACAGAACTGTAAACTACGTCTGGAGAGCTTGGTCTTCGGTAATGATGACACAGACACGCACACACCTGTACGAGCGTTAGCACAGACACATAAATACGCTCACTCGCGCACTGATCAAAAAGGGGTAAACGTGAACAGACGATCACATACACTGGCATGTGCTGACACGGATATACACAGGACATGACATTCAAAAACAGAAAAAACAAAAGAAGAGCCAGTGGAAATGCTCATGACAGGGATGAACTAGACACCGTCTTCTGTTCTGAACAAGATGGTTGCAAAACGGCTGGAACGGGTGCGGTTCACTCACAGAAGCAGCACAGAGGGAGAGAGAGTGAGGGGTGGTCTCTTAAAAATGTCACAAAACTGAACCATCACAGCACCACAACAACAGCAGGCACAATTTAGAAACGCACAAACATGATCTGCTACCTACAGTTGGACCGTGTTAGCCAGACTCTTGACAAATTATTGCCATCATACTTGTTGTTATACCTGTGTGTGTGTTTGTGCACACACTGGGCTTTTAGATGTTTTTGAATCTTGCTGAGACATGCAGCTGAAAAAGCTGCGGTATAGTAAAAAAATCATAGTGCAAACTCATTCCAGCAGGACTGAGAATGTAAATGGAAACAATGCAGGTCAGGGTTATGGTAATGAAACCTGTTTGAGTAAAGCTGAAAATGATCTTTTTCCAGCATTGCCTCGGTAACCCTTTATTAATCGCTGTGACATACTGGCCTTGAGATGATGCAAATTTCTCCTGTGGGCTGCTCAGATGTTAGGATTTCACGTGCTGCTGGTTACTTATTGGAGATTTTAACATTGTCTATCTGAATACTAAGTGGATTTCTCTTTTATCTATGAACACAACCAGTGCAGAGGCAGTCTAAAATTAGAATATACAGTATATATACACACGCACATTAACATCCTTATGCTGTACATCAGCTTAAAGATTTATATATTCCTCTGTATGTACACATTTATATGGAAAGGGGAGAAAAATAAATGTTTTTTTAGCATTTGATCTGGTAAACATTGCTGTAAATCCTTTAGTGTGGTCATGACTGGTGCAATGTGTTTTAACTAAATAGATTAATATTTAGGTAAAAGAAACAGAAAGAGGCGAAAAAGCACTTCTGGGTAACACTAAGAAGGCAAAACCAAGCTACAATAAAGCCTAAAAGATGGATGCTCAGCAGCTAAGTGGCATGGGAGATGAGGATAATTACCTTTATGTCTATACAACAATCAGACATACACACAAATACAATCAAGTAAATTAAAATGTTTCAGTTTCCACAAACACTCTTTCTGGTCATCAAAACAATTAAAAAAATAAAAAATAATAATAATATTAATAAGCAGTCTAGCAATCTAATTTTGTGATCAAAGGTAGTATGGCACCCTGGAAGGGACAAACAAGTTTAAAAAAATGCACAAGAATAATAGTGCTATCAAAAAGTTTCCAGTCGCAGGCATGCGACTACTCAACTCATTCTCAAGACAATAAATAACATCCAGTCGGTCAAGTTTTCCCCTCACAGTTCTTGACAATTTCTAATTTGAAAATCCAACCAGTGGAGTTTCTACAGACATCCCAGTCCCCAGTCACACAGGCCTAGAGACTGGTTGGAGACCACCTGGAGACCATCTTGAGACCACCTGGAGACATGAATATGCCAGCAAACTGCCAGCAAGTAGTTGGTGGCAGATGCAGGAGGTTGTCTTTAGTTTGCACAGAAGACACCAGCTTATCTGCAAACACTCGCCAACTACTTACTGAGCAGCTATGAAATTGTCTTCAAAGTAAAAGCTGCACCTTTTGAGACATGTTGGCTTCAGCAATTAGGCACAACTTTTATTTGAAGGTGAACTTTGCAACCAATTTCACCAGGCAAGTGCCATCAATTTCCAGCAACCACTCGCCAACTGATCGGGGATTGCATATCATTCCCAATAGGCCGCTGGCTGCCAGGGGTCCCTAACCAGTCTCTAGGGATGAGTAACTGATGCAGTAGAAGTGAGTGAAATACGTTTGTTTTCCTGCTCAATATAGACACTGGTGAGCTTGTTTTTGTTGCAATCAGAGGCTAAAATAAAATCTCAGACAGCTAAGAGGTGTTCTTTAGTTACAGCTGAGTTTGTCCCACGTGCACTGTGGCTGTTTGATTCCACGGTCAAGACGATTTTACAGTGAGGATCGGTTGCCCTTTCAAATCTTTTCTCTGTCCTTGAAGGCTCTACTGTACGCTTACGTTGCTGAAGACTTTGTGGTTTAGTAAACACATAGGTCAGGAAACTTCATCTCGTAAATGGGTACAGATCGACTCTGGCTTTGGCCGTAACCTGATGAAATGGTTCCAGATGGGCTGGGAGGGGGTCTGAACAGAAAGAGGAAGAAAATAAAGCTGTTAGTTCCAAAACATAAAAATGCAGGTATTCTCCTGTTAGTCAGAATGACTGCCATCCATATTATTATTGACTACTCCCATCCCAAAGCTCTGTCCCTTACCTGATTGTGATCTCAAAGATTTGATTTAGTTTGCTCTGCAGTTGTGTGGCCTATAAGGGACAGAAGACATCAAAAACAATACATTTAAGACCTTCTTTAAAAAAAAAAACTAAAAAACACCCCACACACACACACACACACACACATAAGCAGTTTTTTTTTTTATTTTTCAACAGGGTAGGGGGTCTATACCCTGGCACCACAGTGGGCAGCTATCTCCTCAAAGGGGGCCTTCTGGAACTTCTCCACCACTTGTCTCCTCCGCTCCCTCTCCTGCTCCTCCATACCCACACTGTCCACTAGAGGGAGACAAAAAGCAATATAATGTAGCGTGTGCCTCAAAGTGAAAACATCAAGACAAAGTTCACGGACACTTTATACAAAAGTAGTTTGTATTTGTTCCCTGCTGTCATGCTTTGGTAAATTACGTCAACATTTAGAACATCAATCCATCATTGTAAACTAATAAAAAGGGCTTTGCAAATGAAGAGAGTGGATTTACCAATGGCATTTTTCAGGGTTTCAAATGTGATCTCCTCTGCTGGAGTCCTCTGCAGACCAGAACAAGAATCTATGTTAAATATCTTTGTACAGGGTACATTTGAGGGTACAGGGTACAAGGTTGTGAAGTCTTTTTTTTCACCTCTTCCTTCTCTGGGCTATTTCGGGACTCAACCTCCACCTGAAGTGAGATGGTCTCACCGATGCTCTTTCTCTTGGACAGACGGTCCTCATCTGGAAGCAGAGTGCAGAAAATTTATTGAGTTTTTTCAATAACTTTTTTCACCACATGTTCATATGCCTCTGCAAACCGCCTGAGTCATGCTGTCCATACTCTGCACAGTGTTAATACAGCTTCAAGGTGGGTACAAAGGATTGATGGCACCAACTCAGACCATCTGACCAAATATGAAATATGGTAACAATCTCCCCTTTTCTTAAATAATAGAAGAGTATTATATTATAGTAAGGCTGACCTTTAGAATAAAAAATGTCACTTTTCCTACAAGACATCTTTGTGAATGTTTCTAATAATTGTTATATGAATTCATGAGTTATGGCTAAAAACCTCTTTTTGTGAGGTCACAGTGATCCTCAGGAACCACCAGAATGTATTGGGTCCATCTTCAACTCCAAGCGGATAACTTTGACAACCAAATTTTAAAGCAATTTTCTCAAGAATAGAAGGGATGAACAAATGGAAAGATAATTCATCATCAACCTGAAAACAAAATGCTCACAATCTCAGCTGCTGCTGGCACAGTGACATGAAAAAAAGAGGAAATATAAACAAAAAAAACCCCCAGAGAAATTAAGACCTTTGCATCCGAACGACTAGTTTTAGACTCCTTACCAGTATACTGAGGGACATAAGGTGTGGCGAGTCTCTCTGTATTATAACCACTTCCTCCAAGGCTCTCTGTGATCTTTGACTGGAGGAACAAAACACTTCCTTCTACTTTGTCCAGTGAAGAATGCAATCTAGGAAGAAAAATAAACTGCATTCAAAAGCAGGAATTTAAAATTATTACTGTGTATCTGAATATCAAATTAAACACTTGTGGGTTGCAGCTGGTACATACTTTGGACTGTCAACAAAGACGGCCTCGGGCAAAAGGTAAGGACTCTCTTTCTGTCTCACCTCAATTACCTGAAAGGCAGAGAGTCAGGGGATAAACAAACAGTTACAGTAGCATTAAAACACAGACACGCAAAGAGGCTCAGACACACACCTCGTGAATGTGCTGGCAGAAGGCTGGGACGGTGGTGAGCTGGCAAATGAGGTTGAGGTAGGCGGCGACAAGGGCATGAACAGCACAGCGGTTATAAACAGGCAGAGCCTCGTCGGTGGACAGAGCCAGATCCTGGAAAGGAAACAGAGACACCGCACTGTGAAACACCCTACCTCAGAAGGATTTGTTCTCATCTTGTAATGTTTGGTCATTTTATTTGTTTTTGATTTTAAACCATCAGCTATGACACTGTCCCAGTGTTACAGCTGATGGTCAGTGTCATTTGTGAAATGATACATGTGAAACTGACGCTTTCTAAGCTGCGATTAGGATATTTTTCATCTTGTAGTACAAATGTAGTAGATAAATGCACCTCGGGGAATAAACAGGCTACTTAAAACTCTACATTTATACCTGCAAGGCAAGTGCGAGGCGAATCAGGTCCACCACCACCTCTTCATTGGCCAGCTCTACACTGAGAAGACCTAACAGGGCAAAGAGGGTCTCGTAGTGCTCCCGGCCACTGCTCTCCTCCTTGCAGCCCAGGTAGATGTGGCGATATAGCTGCTGGGCATGCTGTGAATGGATGAAGCGCAGGGTAAATGGAACTCGAAATGTCTAGTGCAGATACATTGGTGTAAAGATTTATTGTCAAAATTATTTTAAAATAAATATTTAATGTTTATGTGAATTTACATAATTCACAGGGATGTTGTTCAGCAGGCGGAACAGGTTGTCAACTAAATAAATTTAAAAAATTACCTTCTTCATGAATAAATTGTCCTGCCTGGAGCACTTGTCAACTTTGAGCTTCAGCACAGAGATGTCCGAGATGCTGCTACACAGAAAGAAGACCAAAGAGACACAAACTGTAACTGAAGTATGGGTTTATAAGGGAAGTATAAAAACACTTCAGCCCTTCAATCTTCCTGCAAAAACAATCACACACCTCATATTGGCAAACTTGGGCCTGTTTTCATGCCTGTCAATGAGACTGAGGAGGATTTGCAGCACCAACAGACGGACTTCTGGATCCTCGGTTAGAGAGAAGGACAGCAGGGGCTCCAAGAAAGAGCTGGGCAGCGCTGTCAGCATGTTGGTAGTCTGGAAACCTGCAGTTACCTACGAGGGGGATGATCAAATCCCACACATAGTTTACAAAACTGAACATGCACTGGAACATCAAGGTAACTGCAGTGTGGTTATAATTTCCCAAGTTAGCAATAACTTGAGAGACTCTTATGCTGCGACAGTGTCGCAAACTATCTTAGTTTAAGTGACACTTCTGAGACTTTCATTAGCAAAGATCAAGAACTTGCCCATAAAGCCTAACAAGGCCACTGATTTTACAATCATGCGGTTTGATAGGAATACGCATTTCGTGTCAGTCTTTATAAATTCATGAAGATCCACAAGTTTCTTAAAAATTAAATCATTGAGAAATGATAACTTACCTGGACCAAGGACTTGAGTAACATAACCTGAATCATCCTGGTACCCTCAGGCCTGGAATTACAAACAGCAAATAAAGACTGTGCCCTTAAGTTTACCAACATACAGGTGAATACTGTTTGAGTCAACTTACCCAGAGTCCGAGGAGGGCAAAGTAAGGTGAATTCCAGGAACAGGGATCTTTCCCATAATGAAGAGCATGACCTCTGATCTCTGGTAAGTTGGTAGAGTGTTGGCAAATGAACCTGAAAGGGACAGAACCAGACAGTTTGTACCAAATGAAATAAAATGTTCAACAAAAGAAAAAAGAAAAGGAAAAAAATCTATATTAGTAATTAGGAATCCTCCAAGGGACTCATTTACTATTTGTTTAAACAGGAGAAAAAGAACAAGACTAGTGGAGTAGCCTGGATATAGGAAAACACTCAGAAGAGATCAAAGTGAGTTTAATTAAATAGGCGACATTAAACACTGCCTACACAAATATTACGTAGGTAATTTAAACACCATTTGAAACTGTTAGTCACTCCAATAATTGAGAAGCACTCTACATGTCACTGAAACGGGTAGCCAACCAGAACAATCCATGCACACAATATCAGATTATTTGAAACTCAGTGAGCATGCATCAACCAGCCTGTTTCAGTTGCTCCTGTTTGTTCTCTTTACTTTAATTTTTTTCTTACTTATTTCTTTGTCCTTTACTTTGTACTTAAGAGTGTTCGCCTGTTTTAATAGCTTTCTTTTCAATCATGTGGATATCTTTACATACTTTTCTTAGGGATTATTAAAGTATTTTGATTGTTGATTGATTGTTTGCTAATGTCAGCAGTGCTAGGGTCAGCTTACAGATATATTTCAGGCCCCTGAAGGTTCTTATGTGTACCAGATATTTTCTACCTACCAACCAACCACCTACCAATTCTTAGCATTTATGCTCCTGTAACAACTTTTAAAAGTATTACATCATTTTTATTTTACAGCAGTAACATGTAGTTTATATCCAGAAACTATGCGTGATATATTATGACGCTATAAGGTTGCCTGGCAACCATGCAACCACAGGCTAAAATGAGCTGTGATTTTTTTGTTTTTTTGCTTTAATGCACCTACACACAACGCATTATAAAAGCAGCCTATCATTTACTAACAGCAAAAACAGGCCAAACCATGCTGGAGCATGGGAACATACTAGTTGAATAATAATATAACCAACTAATATTCTGTTGCCAAATAGCATCTGCAGCAATCCACACACATATAGTCACACACATACCTAGTAATAACAATTACTACTTGCACATACATCTACTAAACACTCCCTCACTAACAAATACAAAGCACTCAGACTCACCAATGGTCCTGATTACAGCCTCCTGCAGCTGCCTCTCCTCGTGAGCTTTGATGATCTTAGTGCCGATGTTGGTGCTGCCGTCATATGAGCCGGTTAGCTCGTAGTCTACACTCAGACGAAGTTGCCGCAGCAGGGTGTTGAACACCTCTAGCACTGTGGGACCTGCAAATACACAGTTTATAGTTAAAAAAAAACCATTCACATCTCTATGTGTTTATGACTTTACATGACCTTGGAGGATTGCAACTTACCTACAGAACCACTGGCTGCAATGGCAGCTGCTTCCAGCAAGACTTCCACTATCCCAGCTCGCACCGTGGCTGAATTCTTGCTGTTCGCATCCAGGTGACCGAGAAGTTGCTGGATTACCAAGTGTGAGTGCTGGGACTGAAAGAAAACAACAAAAAACCGAGGAAATTATTGACCTGTCTTGAAAAAAAGAAAAATACAGAAAAGAAAAAAAGAGTGAGAGAGAAAGTGACAGAAAACTGTTGTATTGAAGTAATACGCTTAATTAAATGGCAAACTAAAAACTGGATATTGGTGATAAAGTGCATTACTCCTTTTGCATTTTTCATTCAGGCCCAAAATGAACCACAGCTGTGAGCAAATAGGCTGAAGCCCAAATTGAAATCAGTGAGAACTTCATGAATATTGAAGCACATTTCTTCTTTGCACCACTAAAATGTGCAATAACCACTTGCAAAGATAAAAAAAAAAACATGGTGGTCAAAAATTCATACAAAAGTTTTCCATATTCCATTTCAACCTAGTAATGAAGTCAGCAGAGTGTGAGACAGAGAAAAGAGGCAAGGGTAAGGCTGTGAAGGATATCATGGCAGTGTATCACTCACCTGAATGGAGTACATTATGATCTTGAAGCAACGCACTGCAAAGGTCTTTCCCTCCCATAGAGAGTGGTTATCTAAGTGCCTGTGGGGTTATGAACAGAGGAAGAGAAACAGGTTGGATACACAGGATGTAATAACACAGCAGTAGGGATGATGGAGAGCAGTAAGGCATAAAGACCGCATTTAGTCCAGACAGCATACATCATGTCTGGGTTTAAGAATGAATGTAAAACTGAAAATAGGAGTTAGTAGTGCACAGATAAATACTTACTATGACATACGGTTTGCTTTACAGTAAGTAATTAAATACTTAAAAACATTCTCTCAATCTGACATTGATAGAACGTGGAAAATGTGCAATTAAGCTGAGCACACGACTGCTGAGACTAAAATTGACAGATAATTTAAAACGGATTTGCTTAACAATATAAATGTAAAATATAAGTGTGCAAGGAAAATGTGTGTAGGACATGGGAACAGAAATGAAGAAAAAGGCATTGAGGCACTACAAAGTACCTAAAACTGGGCATTTTTAAAACCCATAATGTAGTCAACATTTACCTCTATTTGCAAGGGCCTGAAATATTCATACTGTTATATCCAATCTATTAACTTATGTACCTGCCAACTAAAAGGTCAGCCACAACTTCCAAAACACCCCTGCACAGCCCCCGCACATGGGCAAATGTGGGGACAGGAAAAGGCTAAGACAGATAAAATACTTAATTTCAGGAGGAACAACCAAGATGGATAAATTCAAATACAAAAAAAAAAAAAAAAAAAATCAGAAATGTATTGGTAGAACAAAAAAGAAAAACTTAAATAAGATCACGTCTTGCAAAAATAAATGCAGTAATATAGAATTTAAATGTCCCATCTGCAAACCATGCAGTCACAATTCAAGAACAACTCCATAACCTTGCATTGACCTTGTCACAGCCCCACGTGCCCATTAGTGTAAAGATTAAGATGCGCCTGACATGCAGCGTTGTCTTCAAGTTTACTCACTATGTTTAAAAAAAACAAAAAAACAAACAAACCACACGACCGCATGCAGGAACACATCACAAACAGAGGCTATTTCTTATGAATACGACTGTTTGGTTGTCTCACATCAGCACGGGCGTGACGGCATTCTTGATGTTGCCATAGGCGGCTCGTCCAAGCAGCTCCCTGAAGCAGCGCTCCGTCAGCTCCACCGGGCTTTCCTTCTCCTTCTCTGATGCCTGCAGCGGAGAGGGAGAGCGGCTGGCAGGGAGCGATGAGGGTGAGGAAGCAGAAAAGGAGAGGAGTGGGGGGGGGGGGGGGGGGGGGGGGGGCAGGGAGGAGACGAGCAGAGAGAGGCAGAGGAAGGCAAATTGGGAGGGTGCAGACAGAGAGAGAGAGAGAGAACAGAGAACAGGCAAGGCACTGAAATTAACTTAATATAATGACATTTCAACAAATGCTCTATTTCTTACACAAACACAGTCTGTACGGCTGAATCTCTGCAGCTGTGCTTCTGAGCTGACTTTACCCTCTGCAGTTTGTCTGCAGTTTGACGCATTTACGTACTGTGTCCAAATTTGTACACGCAAACGTTTCATGTCAATCGTGTGGTCTCTCGCTCTCGTGTCCAGCCCTTTTTCATTCTCATGTATAGTTAAAAACATCCGCCATAGCTCCATCTTGGTCTTGACTAGCCTCGGGTAGTCCACCAATGATGACATTATTTATTCAAAGCCTAACTCTTTCATCTTGCCTGCTGTTTCCGTGGAGCAAATGTGAGTTCCTGCCCCATCTTTTGTATTCAAAACTAAAATACGCAAAAATTAAAAAAAATTAAATAAAGTAAAACACACTAAACTAGCAAGAGCACACAAGCTGATGTCAGTGAGGTTTTTCAGTGATATTTTCTGTCAGCTGCAGAAAAAAAAAATATCATGCTGTTTAAAGTTTCTTTATTTGTTCAGTGGTTACAAAGCATTGTGGCAGAAAAAGGTTGTTTCATCCCGCGCAATCTCTCTCAAGTAAACATCTGCTGTGAGGACAAATTTGCATCACCAGTATTTGAAAAAGCGAACTTAGCTATAGCTACCTGATCTCAGATGTGCTGTTTATGAGTCTATGTGAAAAATACCTCAGATGAACAACAAGCTTCTGTTTTTTTTAGGCAACTACATGTGTTCTTGAAGTTTAAACACAAAACAAAGTCCAGAGAGCTTCTGTCATCTGCATCAATAAACTTTCCCAGTCCCAGCTGTCAGAAGGTTGACTAAAGCTGATCTTTACGTGATTTGAAAATCCACCATCTGTAAGGTAATTAGGCTCTGTACTGATTGCTGTGGGTAATGACAAGCTAGACCCAGTGTGAGAGGAAATGAGGATGCACAGCAGGGGGATAACACACAGAGCAGAGAGAAGCTGAGAATGAAATGTGACTCCCTGTTGCAATAAATCTGTCTGTCTCCGTCTTTGAATAACTCTCCCATTTCTATCACTCTAATTTCCATTATCTATCCTTCACCAGATCTCCCAATGTTCTTTTTGCTGCCCTCCCTCTTTGCTTTCCTAACTTTCAGATCTCGGCATTGACGTCAAAGTGAATTTGAGTATGTGTAATACAGCCAAGAGAGAGAAACTCCAGACTGCTGCTGGCATCCTCTACCTCTGTGTTTGTGAGCTCTAATTCTTCACCCATTGCAATATTTCTGTGCATGCTTTTTCCTCCTTTCACATTCACTCCTTTTCTCTTTGGAATCTGAACCACGTGTCTTGGTTTCCTTGTTCTTGGCTGCTCTGGGTGGGTTACCAGATGTCCAAAAGGGGAAACAGAGCTGTCGGTGATGACAGTGATGATGAATGACATGGGTGATCGCTGGCTAGACAGCCAGGACAAATATGGCCTAATGTGAGACAAACAACACCAGTTGGCTATCGTGTATCTGGATTGTGTTATCTAAGGCAGGCAGGTCAACACTAGCTGCTGTTAACTCAACAAATTTCTCTCCACACGTTAAATGGTGTGTTTAAGCTCCTTTGTGAGCAACTTAGACAGAAAAGACTTTCTCCTGGTAACCCTTGCACTGTCATAAACTTCAACATTTAAGCTTTAGGTTTTTTTGCAGATTTTCTGAGCTTGGCTGAATAAATTGGTGGGAGGTCCACTGCTGGGACGATTGGCCACTGTCCTCAATGTTTTCCACTTGTGAATAATCTTTCTCACTGTGGAAGGATGGACTTCAAATTGATTGGATATGGCCTTATTGATGGGTGGCAGCAATTACTTACCTAAGATCACTGCTAAAAACTTCCCCTCTCGGCCAAACGCTTCAGTCCTGCAGACTGCCAAAACCACTGCCTTTATAGAGGTTCTCAAATTCACTGATGAGCAAATAATCAAATTTATTAGCAGGAGCTAGTTGCTACTTACCCTCTTAACTGTTATGAAAGCAATAAGGGTGCTTTTCACACAATGCTTCTGCATTTTGGCTTAATTTGTATTAAATAAACAATAGCACACTGTAATATGTCATATATTATTGTTCATCTGAGGTTGCATATACTCAATTTTCAGAAGTGGTATGGACCAGATGATTTTTATGAAACGCTTACACTGAAGTTCACATGTCCAGTTAAGCACTATGAAAAGCCTCATCTTAGTTATTATACCACAGCATGTATTTTTAATTTCTCTTTGATATTTGGGCTGATTGTTTTTACATTCATCAGGACCCAAAGAATTATCAGATATTTTTTTTACCTAATTTTTGTTTCTAAGAAAAATGAGAGCCACATATTCGTTTAAAATTTTGATAGAACAATAGCAGTATAATGTCGTCGTAAGTGGATATCAGGCCCTTGTAGAGCAAAATTGAGTATTTTGGTCTAAATAACCCAAAATGTGATGTCCACATGTGTGGACGCCAGGTACTAGGAGGTTAATGGTTAATGTTTAATATAATACGTTACACTGAAAAGCTAATGGAGCACATCTACTCTGCTGCATATGTAATCCACATTTGCATTTTATTGTTTGCACTCACTCACCTCTCGGTACGCTCTCCACTCTGCAGGTTGAAAAGCAGAGAGGGGACAATCTTGTCCATGTGCTGAGGGTCCCAGATATTGGCCTGCAGTTCATCATTGACTGTCTTTCTCACCACACCCTGAAGACCCTTGATACCTGCCATGCGGATCCTTACAGCAACAATCACACACGCACACAGAAACCATCTGACTGGTTACTCGGCCTATAAATAGGTAACCATATTTAGGAAATTATATTTGCACCTAGCTTTGTTATTTGAATTGCTCTGTTTTTTATTCTTTTCTTTTTTTTCCATGTCAAAGCTATATTTGATTTGTCAAACGATTTTACAGTCTATTTTCAGCAATAGAAAGCAATGACTTAACATTTCTTTTCTTTTTTTTTAAGTGTACAAAAGAAAATGTCCAAAAAAGGAATAAAAACTAAAAATAAACACTACCCATGTAGACTCAGAATAGCACTTATTTAACAACTCCATCTCTACTGCAGTCGAGCGTCTCTGTTACGTACTTGGTGCGGATGTCTGGGTCCTCATAGCCTGAATGGCACATCTCACTGAAGCGGGACACGAAAAAGTCATAACTGCGGTGGTACGATGGCGTATCTTCTTCTATGTTGGCAAATTTTACAAACTAACGACAGAAGAAGGTAAGACAGGGGAAAAAAAGACATCCAGTTTTAATAGCATACAGATACACTTCAGCCTAAAAGATTTACAATAATATGCCCATTCCTTAAAAAGCCCAAGCCCAATAACCTGAGATCTGAGTGGTGCATATCTGCTAAATTAAAGCCAAACTAGAGCTCTCTTAACACAGGATTAAAAGTGAAAAACACAGGGCAGAGGGAGGCTATCCCACTGGGCAAGAAAATGTCACCAAGTAAACAGGCTGACATTTAGCTTCACACGACTCTCCAATTAATAGATTATGAAGTGAATTTCTTTAGAATCAAGCCAGATCATGATACTATGTGAATCAAGAATTACATCATAAAAAGTCAATACAGAAAATCATAATTATGCCATGCAAAGTAACACAGAAGTGTAGAAAATTAGCATCTAATGACGTCCTTGCTGAATCATTTCCTGTGTAGAGAATGAGTGCATGGAGTGGTTTTTGAAATTTAATGAAGTATCCTTGAAGTATCCTCGCTTCAAATTAAATGAAGCGAGCCGATAACAGTTCCTGTGAAGCCGCTCAGCTGCTGCAGCAATTTACTGCCACAGTTGATTCCTGGAAGCTGCCCAGTGTTACTGGCAGTAATGATGGGCAGCTTCCAGGTATTAATGTATCAACTATGCTGAAACTCTTCTTATTGCTTTCAGTTAGTTATAGAATTTTAGCATAGTGTCCAAAACCAGAGGCAATAGAAAACAGAGAAAACCTCCATCATCTCAATCACAGATTCCAAAGAAATAAAAGCAGGCTGACACAATCAATAGGTCTGGTGCTCAGGGCTGTGTTAGAGATTTCTCAGGAGTACAAGGTTTAGTGAAGGTTTTAGTCAGAGAAACAGAGTGCAACAATATCTGGCCAAGTTTGAGTCCTGTTGTAATAACCTCTTTAATCTTCCTTTTAATTCATTTCTCTCTGACTCTGACCTGCTTCTGATGAGCTACACTGTGCACACAAAGACAGTCAGAAGCTGTATGGCAGCTGCTCATGGTTTTGGCTGGTCTTAATATTTGTGTAATTTATGTCAATTCAATGTAGTTTACAGTTTGTACACATGGTGTCACTTCTGTGTGATTCACACAGAACTAGGGCAGGAACTTTTACATGCTCGGGGCCCTCATGCTTAGTATACCATGCAGAGGTATAGCGTCATTTATGTACTGAAATATAGTCTTGAATGAACAACTGAAGATCTCAAGCAATGTCCACACTGGAGGCGTCACAGAAAGCCAAGGGCATTTGGCGACTTCAAGCAACTACAGGTAAAACAACCTCTGGAGATGCAAAGCGTGTGTGTGTGTGTGTGTGTGTGTGTGTGTGCGTGTGTGTGAGAAAAGAAGGGGGCACAGAGATAAACATTTTTATTCCCAGAGGAGTGACTGAAGCAGCTACCAATGAGTGACATATGACCTCGTAGTAAATAAATTATAGTTACCTAGGCAACCAGAACCAGGAATGTCCACAATTGACCAGCCTTTAGTCACAAAGCCTTGTGTGATGAGTGTGCACGTAGCTTTATGGCTCTATAAGAACGGTACAATACAGCCAACTAACAACAACCTGTTTCACAAGCCTGAATTTGACACCTACTGGCAGTACTGAGCACATTTAATACAACAAAATACATCCTGATGCAATAAAACTTTAATTTTGTTTTTGCACATATGTCGGGAAGTCTTACCTAGCCTAGTTCACAGGTCTGAACACCACAGCTTGACAGGTGGATAGGAAGTTTAATTAAAATAACAAAGAAAAGATCTTTGTTGCACAGTTTACCTGCACCATACAGTTTAGACTTCCCTTTCAAGCCTCATCACTTTGAGATTGCACTCAAAACATATCATGGAGGAGTTTCAAAGCACTTTTCAGTTCAGTGACTTTTTGAAGGTTCTGTTCTGTGTCTTCATGTCTTTGCTGGTGTGTGAATTCAAACATAAAATAACATTGCAAATTATATTATTTGGTAACAGAAATTGTCTCACGGTAAATTAATACACGGGCCTTTTTAAACTCAGTAAAGAGGTAAGCTACTCAGTCTCTGGCCTCACTTGAAACTGTCTTTAGATTCAATTTTCCATTTCATTAAGCATTCTATCATATGCAGCTTTTTAACTTGCGGGTGCGGAGGAGGTCTGTTTAGTTTGTCATGTGCACAAGGCTATGCAGGTCACAGCTACAACCTGGCAGCCAGATTAAATTTTAAGAAGGGCCTGATTTTGTCCCATAGGCATGTGCTCTACATATACACACACACACATTATATAATTTTATTTTGTGTGTATATATAAATTTCTTCTACTTGCTGAGTGTGTCAGGCTTTGTATTTGTGTTTTGGGTTTATAAAAGTGTGCAAGACAGAATGACAGCGACAAGCTAGCATGTCTCATCAGCCTGCACAGATGACTGCAGAGCATCGGCCGTATAGTCTAAAGCTAATCTGATTTCCTTTACGTGTCCTCTCCTGACCCAGCAGACAGTGCTGATAGCTGCTTCCCACATCAGAAGATACTCATCACTTCTCTCTGCCTACCACTCCGTCCCTGAGCTCTGATCTTTCTCAACACAGTATTCTCTCAAGGTTAACATCTCTCGCCTTTTACCATCACGTCAGGAAAGTAAATGCACCCTGTCAATTTCAGATAATACCTCTAAATCCACTCAAATGGGCAGTATTTGCTGCAGCAGGAAAGCTTAGAAACTAAGACACATTAACATCCAACAGCTTGGGTGTGAGAGCATTTCTGTAAATTTATATCACTAAAACAGCTGACTTGTGTCTGAAAAGATAGAACACATTATAGCTAGGCAAGTTTTCTTGATTATTAAATTGTAAATCAACTAAAGAAGTGTCTATGTTTAAAATCCAATAATATAATCTGAATGAAAGGACTAACATCCAGCAACATTGCACCCCTTGATTTGTTTTCCATACTTTTACTATTTTATACTACAGGCACTTAATTCTGTTGTAGATATAAGACAAGTATGCAAACCTATTTTTCCACAAAGCAAAATTGACAGAGAAATGCAGCTACCAGTCTTCTTTTTTTGATTGTTTGTTTGTTTTTGGTGGTTCATTATAAACAATGGGAGTCATCAAACTGATATAATGCAATAGTGAAATTCTGGAAACTCACTGAGTTGGTTCCTAGGATCTGCAGGCTGGGTTTGTCTGACTCCAGAAGCTTGCGCACCATCTTCAGAAAGCTCTCCACAAACAGGTTGATGCTTTGGCAGTGACATGCCATCAGCAGCTGGTCCAGGGCTTCCATGGCTATGCACACATACCTGGAATTGCAAAAGAGAGAATAGAGAGTCACTTTAACCCTGAAGATAATGTAGTCTGTGCCTGCAAGAAATCAAAATAAGATAAGCTTTCCCAGACAAACTCTGGAGACTGAGCATATTCAGCTGGACTCTGCCAAGTGTAAATATAATCTGTACAGGCTGTTTGCATTTGTGAGAATCATTGCAGGGTGCTCAGAGAAAAACAACTTCACTGGAATATAAAGTAAGTGCAGACTGAACAAACACATCACAACGCATAACCCAAACCAATCGTGTTCTTTTTTATTAAAAACAGACCCATTTTCCTCCATGTCTTGTTGGTTATATTGCGAAGATAGTGACAGTGAGTTTCGAATGTAACGAGGAAACAGGGTCAAGAACACGCACGCAGAATACAAAGAAGGATTTTTACAGCACAGTCTTAAGCGCTTAGATAAGCTCAGATCTTATGCAGAGATCAGAACAAATCTCTTTGATGAAAGGATATTACAAGCACCACTTTTCCTATTACCAACAGCCAAGCCACCTCAAAATCTTCCCAGAATTTTTATGTTACAGCTTCAGTTGTGCTAGATTTAAATAAACTGATATGTGGCAAAGAATAAACACAAAAGACGCACAAACACCAAATGTTTAAGAGACTACAGTTGAAGCTCACCCGTATCTATGCCGAGCCACATCCCTTGACAGCCTCTCAGACAGGTAGGCTCCGATACGGTCCAGCTTCTCTGGAGCTGACAAGGCGTAGAATGTCAGCTTTTCCATGTTGGCCTTGACCAGACCATCCTAGGTGGGTGACAGAGGGAGACGGCAAAAGTGGGACACTTTGCAATAATCCAAAGGATCAGTTAACCCAGAATTTAAAAAAAAAAAAAAAAAATTGTCCGATGGGATTTACATACATGGGTTAATGTTCACTAACAGGCTTTGGCTCGGTTTACTTTTACAGCTTTTTTTATGTCAATGGGGATAATAATTTATAAAATTGTTGTTCCAGAAATGTTTCTCTAATGCAACTGTGTGTGTTTAGTGACAAATATAAATCTATTCATTTCTAAAAACCCCAAATCAACGAGTATAACTAGATCATCAGGTTTTAAGTCCTACTTTTCCCCTTGACCTACTTTACTGCTCTTCAGTTTGGTCTGGGGGAAGAGAGAGCTAAAAACACCAACAGTCCTCTGAGATCTCACTTACATTCGGACAAGACCAAAGAAAAAAAAAAGAAAAAGAAGAAAGGAGTGAATGAAATAAAATTTGAAGGTTTTACACATCCGGACAAGACATGAGCGGTGTGTTACAAAAAAGAAAGAGTACACCTCATATTTCTGTAGCTTTTAAAAGTCACAACTGTTTTTAGTCTCTGACAACCTTTGGCCCACTTGTCTTTATAAAAGCGCAGATCTGTTATGGTCCCATCAAAACATTTCAATCAGGTTGAGCTTTGAACTTATACTGGGCTACTGCAACACCTTGATTCTTTTCCTTTTCCTCCATTCTGCTGCAGATTTGCTGCTGTGCTTGAGAGTATTGTCCTGATGAACGACCCAGTTTTATTCAAGCTTTAGCTGTCAGACATATGGCCTCATATTCGACTCTAGAATACTTAGTTGCTATACTATAGTTCATGGTTGACTCAATGACTGCTGCAGAGGTCCTTTGGCCGCAAAACAAGCCAAAATCTTCACCCCTCCACCACTGCACTTGATAGTTGGTATGAGGTGTTTGAGCTTGATTTTGGTCTTGTCTGTCCAAAGGTCATGTCCCAGAAGTCGCATGGTTTGTTCAGATTCAGTTCCGCAAACATAAGCTGTTCTGTCATGTCCTTTTTAGAGAGGGTTACCAAGCGTTTTCCTGGTAACCCTGCCAAACAAGCCATACTTGTTCAACCTTTTACTAATTGTGCTGTCATGAACTTTAACATTTAAATTTGCTAGAGTCTGAGATGGCGGGGGGGGGGGGGGGGGGGGGGGGGGGTTGCAGGAGGGGTGTCTGACAGTCTGACTTTGAGATGATACGATATCCACTGCTGAGAAGTTTGGAAACCACCCTGAAAGCTTTCCACTTGCGAATAATCTTTCTTCCTGTACAATGATGAAGTTCCAACTGTTGGCAAATGGCTTCATTCTCATTACTTCTCCAAGGTAATTGCTGGTGTCTTTCTTTCTTTGCTTTGTGTTAGCAAATTTCCACAACTTAAGACAACATGATTTTTATTGTCTTGATACATAAAACCTTAGAACTGGAAGAAGGTGTAATTTGTTTTTCTCAATATTGTACCCACATTAACAGAAAAAAAAAGTTACTTTCATAGACACTGTATAAATGAAAATGGGTAACTCTCTGTAAAATGATAAATCTTGTGATGAAGACATGAGCACCAGTGGAACTACTTATACAATCCAAGCATCCTGTACATAATTGTTCCTTTTATTGTTATAAGTTATGCATATAATTTGCCATTTACACGCACAAAAAAATAGCACATCACAATATGTTCAAAACAACTCACTCATGTTAGCTGGGGATGTGTCTCTAACCAAGGGACACATTTTAGCAGGATGAACAATAACAATGCCCCTTTTAATGTAAGTGCCTAAGTGGTAATGTCACAGCATGCACAAAAACAGGATGCAGTCATTGTTTTTATATATCTGAATTCAATCTAAGAGAGCACATCTGCTGTCATACCTGCGTACGAAGAATGCGCTACCAACTACCATCTTCTTGAAATTAGTTTAATGAGCAATAACCAGTTTGACTGTTAAGTTTACCTACAAACATGGCTTCTCATCCAAACCATCAACACAATTTTTAAGAGAAGACAGAAAAAGCACCAGTGAAATTAGTAGCTTTTTTTGGTCGCTACATTTCAGAATTTTCCAGTTTCACTACCCAGCCACTGCACATTTACAAATTAAATAGGACCTCAATTCTTTTCCAAATTTATTTTTTAGCAAAGACAAGTAAAAAAGAAAACAAATACATACAAACCTAAGAATACATTGCTATATTTAACTTCTTTACCATCAAGTATTTCAATAAATGCATATATACACACATTCACATGCTCACACGATGTGACACAATTTCGAGTCAACATTATCAGACTCCTTAATTATGCCTAATCTGCTGGAGCACCATTAGTTACAGACTCAGCCACTGCAGGTTTCATTTTGGAGCACAATAAGCAGGTGCACAGAGACAAAAAGCAGGGGGGGGGAAAAGAGTTAAGTATAACTATGCCGCTGTACTGCAGACCATAGATCTAAAAGGTAAAGTGGGTTACTGCAGCAGCATTGAGGCAGTAATGAAGAGCAAATCAGCTTCTTCGTCTCAGCCCAGATTAATTCCCTTTATGAGTCATCTGCATCAGATCTCAGTAAATCAGAAAAATGGTAGGAAAGATGAGCTTTGAAGAAGGCAGTTATGTAGCTCAATATAAATCCTCCTAAATATAAATTGCCATAACTATTTATATTTGCAAGCAAAGCGACCACAGATGGATCCTACCAGCTAAACCTGGCAAAGCTCAATTTTTATCCTTAACGTACAATGACCCCAGTTATTTTTTATCCACAGATACGAAAGCACCAAATGATTTCTATATGTAACTCTACACTATGTAGACGAATGGTATTTGACTTTGACAACATGAGGTATTAATAAAAAAACAGAAAGAGTCACTTCTCACCTCTGGATCTTCTGGGAAGATGTTGTCTACCAGTCTCTTGTACCGAGGCCTGAGTGCCCCGCAACAGCCACAAACCCCTGAGGAAGGAGAAAATGGAGAGGAAAAACAAAAACAAGAGAGAAGTGCTCAATTAGGCTTGTGCAGCGTGACTGATAGAAATACAATAAATCAGGTCTTTTTCCTCTTTTCTTTTTCTGGTAGTAGTATTAGTCTGCACTCTGTCAGCCAAAGTAATGAGGTAGTCTCAAATCAGCCACATTTCGGTACCAATTCAATGAACACTGCAACAAATGGGCAATAAAAAAGTCATTCCAGTTCAGCAACTAATGACTTCACATTATTGCTCTCACAACAGAAGTAATGGTTGAAAGCTGGAGAAAAATAAGTTACAGAAAATAAACATTAACTTTAACAGAAGTCATACTGACCTGTCGGCAAGAAAAAAAAAACAAAACACAACTGCAGCCAGGAAAATGGACAAAATGGATTTGTTCATATTTGTCAACTGACAATAGTCAGGCCGTAATATCATTAATTTAGCAGCATACATAAATATAAACGCATGAACTTACAAATACATATAGCCTGAGACAAATAAAAAAAAATGTGTACAGTAGAAGGTGACTTCATGTCAGCTTTTAAAGAAATTCCTATACACACAATACGACAGGAGGTATTTAACGTTTATTAAAAGAAAAGAAAATCAGTGCACTAAGAAAGATTTTCATCTGCCCTTCCTTTCTCCCAACGTCATCTTCTTCCCTTTTCTTAACTTAAATTAAAAAGTGGTTTATTAATCATTATTGTTGCTGCTGTTACACAGACTGGGGAATGGATGTTTGTGTCTGTGTGTGCCTGTATGTCTGTGTCTATATGTCAGGTTGGGTATCAGACGCCACCTCTCTGGGGACACCTCAGGCCCTCCAAGGTTTGGAGGCCTATCTCCGCCCACCACCACTTCCCCTGCCAGTGGCGGACTCCCTCAGGTGTCGGTGCGTTGGTGGTTCTTTGTGTCTGGGGGTGGGCGTCCAGGTACACACCGGCTCACTCCTTGGCGGCCGCTTATCGGGGCCTGGAGCCTGGGGCTCGCTTGGGCCCCTTCGGAGGTGGGGTGCCCCCGGCCTCTCGGCCTGGGGCTCGGTCACTCAGGCACAGCTGGGGGCCGGCGGAGCTCATGGGCGCGTCACTGCAACTCCCCCTGGCTTCTGCTCCGCGGCTGCTGAGTGAGCCCTCATCTGGGACTCTCCTCAGCTCTTACTGGAACAGTGGCGCGGCTGCCCCTCTGTTGGTCTTCCATGGCCTCTGGATGTCTGGAGTTTTGATCTCCTCCATACCCGCTTCACACCCCGGAGGACGGGGCTGTGGCCCCCCCACACACTCCCTAGCAGATCATTACATGGAGAAACCTTTGGAATACAAGCGCGCTGATCCACACAGGTATGCACACGGGTGTTCACTGCTCGTAGACCCAAATTACACCTTTCTTGGCTGCTACCTCGAAGCACATCTGTCCTGCGTGCTGCACAACAACATTGAATATTTAGTATTTACTGCTGTTTACACTTAGCTAGATTAATGCGATGGTGTTGTGTTTAGTATGTTGCTTTGTTTTTTTTCTGCTTGTTTTCTATTCTTCTCTCAACAGGTGATCCAGGAGATTTTTATTTTTTTTCTCCCCCCCTTTCTCACTGTCCCTCTCCCCTTCTGTTTTTCCTTTCCTTCCTCTTTCTTTCTCCCTTTCCTATCCCTCACTCATGTCTGTCCCGTCTGTAACATCTGAAAATAAAATATAATAAATAATAAAAACAAAGATCGACCAAATGGACCAATACGGCAATGCCACGATGATCCATTTGGCAAAGTAAATCCATTGGGTATCCTTGCTGGTCTTCAGACAACAATTCTGATGGCTAAAGAACCAAATGGGACAGGCAAATAAATAAATAAATAAATAAACAAACAAACTACTACCAAAAAAGCTATTTTCTGTTCTACAAACAACACCATCAACAACACTGCTCACGCTATGCCAGAACTGACAAATATGACTTGCAAAATACTTTGTGAAATCCAATAAATAAGAAAAGCCTATATATTTGGACGTGACAACATTTCCCCTTGTTAAATAAATATAAGTGATTATAATCACCATGCCTTGGTGTTAGCAACGTATCTATTAAGACAAAGACGGGAAATGTAAAGATTTTATGCACTCTTCAATATTTGTTCATAACGAGTCATATCTGTATAATAACGTATTAAAATATTACTTGGTAAATATCAAACACTGATATCAAACCATGAGTGTGTAACACCCACGATATAACCACACAAGATATCGCAATACCATGTTGCATCAATTCTTTCCCTCATCCCTAGTGTCTTTGTTAGTACAATCATGACAGGAAATTATACCTAATTGTGTAAGCAATCATCTTCATTGGGACATGTGTTGCTGCTTGAAAAACTTCCCATCACAAGACGTTGTTGGAAGTCAAATATGTGTGAGAAGAGGTCATGCATTACCAAAGTTAATTATAAATGGACACTTTTCAAGCCTGAAATGTGAGACACCTGTACTCCCAAAGAAACAGGACTATCCAATCTAGAACTTAATTGGCACAATCAAACTGTAAAAATCAAGGAAACAAACATCAGCCAATGCACCTGAGTCACTGATGCTATCCCTAACGCTGAGTCCCTTCTCAAGACAAAAGCAAAGCTTTGGGTGGAAAATGATTTATTCCCAAGAGATGTGCATGCATGAGGGTTTTTTTTTTCTCAAAGCACAAACATATCAAAGTCACATAGTATAACAACAGAAAAATTAAAAACAAAATATTTTCACACACTTTGTCTTATCTTGCATTTTTGGCCAACCAACTTTTGAAAACAAACACATTTAACATTTTATATTAATTCCCAGTATTAAAAAAAAAGAAAGAAAGAAAGAAAGAAAGAAAGAAAGAAAGAAAGAAAGAAAGAAAGAAAATGAGTGTTGAGACTATTTAGACTTCTGAGCACTGCTGCTATAGAGATCGTCATTTAGACCGAGCAACAAGGCTGTGTATCAACATTTAGTAGCCTTCTGCTACATTATCAGTGACCCACGCCTGGCAAGGCAGCTGCAAGAACAGATAAGATGTCCCTAATAGACCTTTTAATAAAGTTATCACTTTGAGTACTAAAAGCGCGTTTTTCAAGACTCATGTCTGCTCTCTAAGTTGTGTTGAACTCGGTAGGAGTTGTCATCCATGTGCTCATCTCAGGGAAGTGTGAGTCTACTCGTAGCACTTCTTCTCTTTCCTCTATCACTTCAAACACTAATGAGGCCTCTGCAACTCTCCCTCCCTTCCTGCACCCACCTAAACTCCATCCACCTCCTGTTCACATCCTTGTTGTATTGGCTCAGGGCATGAGTGTAGGAGTCAACACTGAATTAATAAAAAAATACAGTGGGTCCCTAGTCTCCAGAAGAAAGGGTACCGGACAGACAGAGAATGGGCAGGAGAATGAGAGAAAGACATATACAGAGATGGGAGTGTGATGGGGGAGGTGAAATGAGATGTGCTGAATGAGTCACAGATTAGTGCTACTTATTGCATCTGCTCTGTCCAGGACAAATCTGTTCTGTCCTCTCTGTCAGCTGCACATAAAATTTTTTGGGGAAAGTCATTTCTAAATAAACTAAATTATGTAATATATTGGCATTTTATTTCACACACCTGTGGTGCAGCATTTGGATATATCCTGCCTTTTCCCTCCTTTTTAAAAAATTGTAACCAGTTCTCTTTACTTCAGTGTTAGATCAACTGACTGACACCAAACAGCATATTTGTTTCTACAACTCAACAAACTTGATGAAAGTGGCTCAAAGAGGCCGATTACACCCACAGGTCTTTATAACATAAAATTAAACTACCGCCATTTAAAACATTTACATATTCTGCTTGCACTCTAATTGTAATGTGTGTACTGCAATGCCGCTTCTCTGAGGAAATTTCTCCAGCTGATTTGCTGGCACAGAAATTCCTGTGATGTTTCAAAGTTGTGTTCAGTTTCTGTTATAAGGAATGAGGGCTGTTTTGTGCTTCTGCTAATGATGGGTTAGTTAGGGAGAAAAAAAACTTAGAAGGCAAAACAAAGTGGGTGCACAATGATTTGGTCGACAGTGGTGAAAAGCACAAAGCAGGGGGTCTCACGACATCCACCCACGCTGTGCTGCAAGGTGACAACACATTTATGGGCTGGACACCGAGCTCCTCCACACAGACTCAAATAAGGAATAAAACCTACACAGCAAACACTGTGAGCAACACACTGACGAGCTTGAAACACAGGAACAATAAATCACTTGTAGCTCTAACACTAATACAACGACAAGGTGAACATCTATCGCTACTAATTGGATGTTAAGCTACACAATCTTCCAGCATGAAGTTATGAGTGGATATATACACACATGTAAGGGTGGGGGGGCCACCATCCTTCAAATCGCCACAGGAAGAAGCCAGCCAATCACAATCTATTTTTATCCTCCTAACAATGGGCCGGTACATTAACAGATTACACTCTCCATTTCCCCCAGGATATCAGCTTAACATTTCCACTTTAGGGTGAGAGAGAAATGGAGAGAAGGGAGGACAAAACTGCACGTGGAAGTAAGAAAAATAAAGGCAAGCAAAAATACATAGCTACAGAAGACATGTTTTTGCATGATAATAACAATTTTTGAAAAAAAAAAAACAGAAAAAAAGAAAAAATCCTCCACCCACTTACACAAACACCATGAGGTGTTAATAACTGCACTGTGGGTTCCCACATATCAGCTGTAGACACTAGTGCTAAATAAAAAAATAAAAAAATAACAGAAATTATCTCAAAGGATGCTACAAAAACATACATGTGAATGCACAAGGTGGTGCATGACGCTTTACGCATCTTGCAGTGTCATCTGCACCTGCTGTCCCAAATCTGCTCTGTTGTGCCTGAAGTCACATGGCGGATAAGAGAGAATAAATACAGTCCTGACACCCAGCAACAACAATATTTAACACACTTAATATCTGCCTGTGTGTATGGAGGTGTGCGTATACTTGGGAAACAGAACTGCAGGTGCACATTCAGACCTCACCTTCACCTAGGGTCATGCAAAGCGGTGGTTTTGAAGGCCAACGCTGACACACAGGCATACAGTGACCTTGCTGTAAATATACATACTTCCCCAAGAAACACATCACTTCTCATGAGGATTACAAAGCAAGCTGCCCTTCAGGGGTGTCATTACATAAGAGGGAGGGGGGAGAGAGACAAAGTCCTGCTATTTTTACATCAGCAAACATCTTCAAACGTTGTACTCACACAAAGAAATGCAAGCACACAGCAGAATCTGGCAATACGGAGAGCAAACGAGAAACGAGGAGCGCGTAAGCAAATAACAAATAATGAGCAAGCCCATTTCAACAGCTAACCAGTATGCACAGACGCTGTCACTGAGTTTGGGAATACTGTACAGCAGATGAGGAGAGGAGCAGAGTACATATCATAGAGAAGAGGGTGACAGCCTTTTGGGAAGTGTGACAGGGAATAAAAATATTTGGGGATGACATAAAAACTACTCAAATGTCCTGCTTATATATAACCATAACACTCCACCATACCTGCCCACCATATCGCTTAGGTATGTTTGAGGTACTGGAAAATATGGAATTTCGTAAGGAAAACATCATATACATCAGTTTTTCAGCCAATTAAGCCAAGAGCCAGATTCACAGCACACATTCGATCAGTGTGGGTGGAAGCAAACATGGCTGGTGTAATCCGACCAACACACTGATGGCCAGACCCCGCTGCCAACAAATCTATATAACACAAGCCTGGTCCAACACACTATGAATCCCTTAAACCTGCACAGACACTATAAGCTGAGCACACTGTACAGCCTTCAGTTTGAAGCGCCTGTGTTAAAAATCCACTCCAAACCAAAACCTTACTCCATCAACAGTCTGCAATTCAAAGCAAAGCTGGCTACATTTTTAATTAACACTAATCAATTAACCATATATCAACATGCCTCAGTAACATCAGAGCCAAAATAAATGTCAAAAACCATCTGGGGGATTTCATCAAATCTAAAAATGATCTTACCAGAGCTTTTCTGTTTTTAAAGAAACATAATTTAACACATAGTATCTAAAATACTGAAGAATCATACATATATGAACACAAGGTTATAACGCAAACACCCAAAGTTAACCAGAGTTAGCAAATACTTAATACACTGACAGAGAACACACCCTGTTAACACCAACTATAACAGAAAGAAACATTATCAGTGATAGTTAGGAGTAAATAAGTGTCTATTACCAAACATAAACATCTTCAAAGCAGAGTCCCCGAGTAATCTATTACTGTAATGTAACAGTGAGTATCCTTTTAAGTGTCCAAGTTCTCATAAGGCGCTTTCAGGAGCTGCTACACTCTAGTCAGAACTGCTTTTTATCGCAAGAAAGCCGAGAAGGAAACATCTTTGTAGAATGTAGGAAAACAGGCTAAACGGCGGATGCCTGATATTACTCACATGTTTACACAGCCCAGAATGCACAGACCAATATGCAATGGAAAAAGGATTGTTAACCTTACCGTACATTAGTCGTGATGTGGAAGTCGCTCACTACGGCCGTTTATGTTTTCTTAATGCAGCTTCAGTTCCTCATGCAGACACACTGCTGTGCCTAGAGGCACTGAAAATGCACACAAACACACGCACCGCTCAGCCTGGGATAAATGCCTGCACGTGTGCTTGGAGCTAAAAGGCATATGAATGTGCACCGTGATTGGTGCAGAGGCTGGCTCGCTGCTATGAGTTACACACGCACAGTCTCCTTGCCATGCAGGCACACACACAGTCATTCACACACTTGCGCACAAAAAGGGGCTGAGAGGCAACGTCAGAGGAAAGCATGCCGTGATGACCTTGGATTTTCCCATTCTTCTGCAACAGTGCTCCTTCTTAACGGGGGCAGTGCAGATTTTGACATGCAAGCGTGCATACAAGCACACCAAACTCACTTATAATCTACCTTTCAATTACAGAGGGAAAAAAAGGCAAGGACTGACAGAATAAGAGCGAAATGTGCACCACAAAGATGAAAAGGGAGAATACCTCCTTCCCACACAACCCTCTCGTCTCCCTCTCTCCACCCCCTGCCAGCATCACTCTTGCCCTCCTCTCATCATTAATCTTCCCCTCTTTTCTGCTTTACTTAAATTCAGCTTTTCCTTCTGCACTTATGCAACCTTCTGCCACACTTCCTTACAGTAGGAAATGTGCGATTACATAACCATGTGTACTGATATTTGCATAAACAAAAGCAAATAACCATTCCTTTTAATGAAGTGACAGTTTACGTTTTCTCTTCCAGGTTTCATTTTCTAAAAAAAAAAAAAAACAGCAGATAAATTCAACAGTAGGGCTGGGCCATATCATACCATTTATGGTAATACATGCTGGGCAACGGTGAGAAAATGAAATATTGAATATGGGTAAAACACGCATGCGCAATGCCTTTGTTTTCATACGCACATGGCGGAAAAAGCACGGCGGCGACAGAGAATGAGAAGGGCGAAAGCAGATCGTTGAATGAAACGGATGAACCAGAATTGGTTTGTAAAAATGCTGCAACTTCAGTGGTGTGGAACTGGTTTAGCTTTCATCCGTCAAATACACACCAAAGCACTATTTTTGGCAGAGCATGCTAGCGGGCCGTCGTTATTACCGTGTTTTTTGGAAACTACGCCACACTTAAAATCAATCCTTTTCTGAAAATCAGCAGTGCCCCTTATAATCCCGTGTGCCTTATGTATGAATTCTGGTTGTGTTTACTGACCTCAAAACAATTTTATGTGTTACACGGTGCTCGAAAATCTGTCAAATGTTTTAGTATGACTTTGCTAAGCTACGAACCTGCACCGCTTGATGGATTGTCGGAGCATTACAGCTATCGTAGGCAGGAGCCTCGTGCAGTGATGCGTATGGTGCTTTAACATAATATTACCGTATTGTGTGTGTATAACCTCTTTTTAATGTTTTGTGGATATTATACATGGTTATGCTGAGGATATGTCGGCCAATTTCCATTGGAAATGCCTTTTGATTAAACTGTCAGCAAGGAATTTGCATTTGCACTGTTACATTTTTTATATAACTTTAATGCACATAAAAAACAGCTGCTTGTTTATGTGAAAATACATAGATGGGGTTTTTTTGCACTAATAAAGTTGTGGAGTTGTAAAGTAATTTGTCTAGTGTCAATTATATCGTCAGTTATATCGTTATCGCAAATTTTCAAATGTATGTCGTGATAAATATTTTTGGTCATATCGCCCTGCTCTATGCAACAGCGCTTGCTTCCATCTCACGAATGGCAAAGCTCATCACCAGAGCAACATGAATGCGCCACAAAAGCAGAACTTTCAAATGAATCCTATCTTTTTATAACTATTACCACAAAGCCATTAAAAAGAGATACGATCATCACATTTGTTCTAATGCACAAATTTGCAGCGGTTTGATCAGAAACCTCACAATACTGCAGTGCACTCATAAAAACTCAAATGCACACTTATTATGTATTAAGTGCTCAGTCTCTCTGGTTCACAGTTTTCAGTCTTCTAAGACGATCTTATAATGAACTAAACATCTAAAATAACAACATGTTAGGTGTTTCTCTCTTATGTGAAATAGTAGCAGCTCACAGGGTTTTAGAATGCAAAGATCCATCAATCAAGCTCAGTTCTGCAATTCCCAAAAGTGCATTATTGATTGCCAATGAAATCAGCAGTTGTACAATTAATTGAGGTTGGCAATAAATTGATTGTAGTAATAAATAAAATCTGCCTTGGTAACTGGGCAACACTGTTTAGCAGCACCTTGTATTATTAACTGTGAACAATTTCAAGCAACTTTGAGAGAGGCAGACCCCAAATAATAGTTTCCATTTTCACAATGACTTATTTTTAAGTAATGTGAATTTGGGAAGTATGGTAAAAACCAGCTATTCAGTGACACTAAGCAGGGTCCCAAAGACCACAGGGGAGGTGATGTTGTCACTTACCCTTGCCAACGCGATGGTCCAGAAGGGTACGACAGTCCAGTGCCAGCCTCTGAGTGGCCGGGACATCAGGCGGAGGCAAAGGCATGGTAGGCAACAGACACACACACACACACACACTCAGACAAACACTACTCCTTTCATAGATACAAAAACCTTTCTTCCTAAATCCAAACGTATATAATATAAACAAAACTTGGTTTCTTGTTTAACAGAACTTGGTTTCTGCACCTACACATAAAAGCTAAACTTCCATCCCAACACAAACACTCAAACCTAGAAACAAAACTTCTCCAAAAACTTTAAAATACAACTAAACTTCACCAAGACACCCCACTGAACACCAACTTGTATGTCCTTGTCACACAGCTTCCTTGTAATGTATGCCACTGCATACACAGGTTGTCCGCATTAACGAAGAGATTAGTGATTAGTCCTTCTATAGCAGCTCTGCTCCGTGTGCATCCCTCTCATTAATAAACATCTCACTGACACAATGGACCCCACTATCCAGCTGGGACTGCTCGCTGGGCGAGAGAGGGAGAAAGAAAGAGTAGGGTGGAGAGAAGCAGGGCAAAAGGGGCACTGTGGGATAGCCATTCAGTGAGTGGGCTTGAGATTCAAGGAATGCAGCCATGGATGTCAGCTAAGGATGCCAGCACAGGCAAAAGGTCTGCAGGGGATTTTTGGTGCAAGTTCACACACTTGGCTGCAGGACCAGATAGATCATCCAGCCGAGAAACAACAATGGGAAGCTTCTATAACAAAAACTTTCCTTCTATCTGATAGCAGTGGTTCATCGTGGAGTGTATGTTTATTGGTGTATGCATTTTGGGCTCCTTTTTTTGGTTCAACTTCATGTGGAGGACATGATTTATTACTCTAGGCAGTGATGGAGCAGGTGTAAAATAGCTTGCCGTTAACGCACCTGACATGCTGAATATCAGTCACAAGGAGGCGTTGCTTTTCCAGGATCCAAGAGAAGGGCAGATGGGTGGTACTTAAGTCCTGAGCTGAGTCTCCACCACTGCTTCGAAAATCAGGAAAGCTGCTGGATTGTCTTCGGCCTGCTGAAGTTGGAATGCCCAAATTAGCGGAAGCACTAATATATACTGCTAACACCGAGTATATCCGAACCGATCATTTTCCTTCATCGTTTTCCTAGCCAGTGACAAGAATATGGTGAAATTATCCTCCAGCATCTGGACAGAAATGCGAAATCAAGAGTTACCGGTTAAATAATAACACGTTAGCATTCCCATTCAACAACCATTTTCTTCTACAGCACTCCAGTACATTTCCTTGATTTCTTTTAAGTTTAGACACAAACTTGTCTCTACTAGGTGTAACAAGCCTAACTCCTACGATTCAAATGTAGGCATAGCTCCTAGCGAAGTATGCTAACGTTAACGTGGCTAACTATATCTATAGCCCCCCGTTATTTATTAATGTCGGAAAACATTTTTTGCTTACCATGAATTAAAAAACAGTTAAATCCCAAAAGTATGAGGCATGCGGACAGGTAACGGTGGACAACTTAACTAAAGTTTAGCTACGCCGGGACATCATTTACTTAGCCAGACGGCTAGCAGAGCAGTTGCTCCTGGCTAGCCGTAAATATGGTGACAGCCCACCACTCGATTGAGCCTTTAGTCATGTTAGAACATGTACAATTCACACAGGACCTGCCCCTGTCTTTGAATCACTGGATAAATACTGAGAGGGAAAAACATAAATTTAAACAAAGCTTTATTGGGTAAGATTCTGAAAACATAATAAGAAATAATACAGATTTATTGGAGTACAGAAAAAAAATACAGTACTAGGCGTAAAGTTACTTAATCTAATAACCTAATTTAATTTAGTCTAGTGGATGTTACTGATGTTGCAAAGCAGCTGGTAAGATTATAAAAGTCAAGAGGACACTGGTAGTCATTATACATGACAAATATTGGCTTTTTGTTTCCAGAGAAGATGCCAATACAAATCATCTGAATACAAATTCAAACGCCATACAGTGTTTAAATCAACTCCTCAAACGGTTTTCTATTCAGTGCTGGACTCCACTGGATGATACACTACCTTTCTTATTTCTTGTGCAATTCCCTTGTAAATTTCTGTCAATTTACAAACAGTGGGACTGATAAAGGCTCCCTAATCTTACCTTTTTTCCGTTTACATATAGAAAAATCTTTTAAAGAAATGAAATGTGGATGCTATGTGTTTGATGCATTTTCCAGCTGCGGATGGGGCATCCTGCTTTCCAATAGTCTTTCATTCTACCAGTTGGTGGAAGCACTGAGTCAAGATCATTTTTTTAGACATTTTAAAGCTTGTTATCGTCCATAATCACTCTTTCACTTTAAGATTAACATTGCATGAAAAATATTAGGAAGTGAACATTTAACACATTACTTTATCTGGCACCTTGTCAAAACTTGGTGCTGCCATTCACTCCTCGGGATCTTTTAGCCCTACTGTGCCATCAGTGTTTTATGTGGTGTTAGTTTTGAATAACATTTAAATGAATTTAATTACATTTAATTATTCAAATGCTCGGCAAGATATGGCCATAGTGCAGGTTGTGAGTCCAAACAGTTTGATTAGGTGCTTGTACAGCTTTTGAAGCGAGCCTTGAGGTCTGAGCATGGAAGCCTCTGTAAACAGCATGGGAAATCGATGCAATTACTGGTGGCTTACCTGAAGCAGTGTGTGTGCTGAGGTCCTATGCTGCCTGCTGATGACAACTGTTTTCACCTTATAGGTGAAACATTCAGGTACTTGTAATAAGGAATTGGGTTCGCTATGCCATATGGGCCCTCAATCTTTGGGGGTGGGGAGATCCATTGAGAAAAGGGGCCGCCTTCTCAAAGTATTGCTAAACATCTGTTTGTTTTCAAGCTGCTGTTTGTGAGTGAGCAGTAGGTATACTTATCCTGATGCCAAAACGAAATGGGTTCATGAAGTTGCCGTTTCAGTAAGTACTTGTAACTGATAGTAATTAGTGTATTTTGATGCAAGAGTAGAGCAACATAGTTATCACATTAGTCTAATGCAGCCAGGCCTATTGGGTGAAGGATAGGTCTCAGCCTGCTGAGAAATAAAATATCTAATAAAATACTAAAACATTTGAACTTTTCACCACCATAGAAGGACTTGAGTTAAGGGCTTGGGATGATGATGCCTCAGTTTCTGGATATGAGGCGTCTTAGTTGGAGACAAACAGTACTCTGAGAAGCAGGCTACGTTCTCAACAGATTTCTGTGGTTGATGAAAATTGTAAAATGTCAGTGAAATGCTACTTTAGAGTACTCTCTGTAATGCTTTGACCCCTGCTGACCTGTACACTTCCTTACGTTAAAGAGGTTTGTACAACTGCCAGAACTTCACACACGTGTCAGAGCTACACTTCAACGGACAGAAATAGCTCAGTGTACAACATATGCGCGATCCTTGGCACAGTCAGGCTGTTAGGTCTGTTCTATTGCTGGTATGGCTTTAGTTATCTCATTAGTGTGTAGCCAGAAATGTTAGTCGTAATGCTAATTATATTCTGAGGTTTTGCCCATAGTGGACTAACTCCTAGTTAGGTGTAAACAAGTTTACAGTTCAATTCAATCAGAGTCACAAAAGAAAACCACAGACTGTCAGGTAAAGTAGATTAACAATCACAGACATTTGTATATACAGAATATCAAAAGCT
Source organism: Aulonocara sp. 'chitande type north' Nkhata Bay (assembly GCF_057382095.1). Lineage (NCBI taxonomy): Eukaryota > Metazoa > Chordata > Actinopteri > Cichliformes > Cichlidae > Aulonocara > Aulonocara sp. 'chitande type north' Nkhata Bay. The sequence goes on from NC_141358.1 coordinate 10,797,063, forward strand.
GGGTCATTACAAGGTGATCTGCACTCATCTTTACTTTACTCCTTCCCCCTTGTTGTTTGTTGTGCCATTTGAGGAGTAAACATACTTAAAGGTGCCTTATTTCAAGTGTCAGAGAGCTTTGTTGATAAGGAAGCAGTTAAAGCAGTACTAGTTGCCTTAGACCTGGCAGCTATTTTTAGTTGTACCGTAATCAGCAAGAAAGGTCTGAGCTACAGCGTCACAGTGGGACAGATGGAGACTCATTACATCAGTCTTAGGGGGTTTGCAAGTCTGAAAAACTTTAACCAGCTTACAACAATAATGACCATAAGCCAGCTGGAGACATCAGCCCAGTAACGGATTCAATCATCGCAGATCTCGTGCTTTTCTTTGCTTCTTTAACCTATTGCACACTCAGTATTACCCTGTACAGTTTGTGTGGATGTTACCATGAAACCTGTTAAAAGCAATAAATACATCCATATCCATACGACTCTGCATTATTGTATCGACATTATAATCAATCCGGTCCTTTTGTGTTGTATATGTTGCAGTTTCTTCTGCCCTCTTGGGCATCTCTCTCTTAAAAAACACATGTTTAATGTCTTTTTAGCCAAGTAAATAAAGGATATTTACAACTGACTTTGCCAAAAACTGTTTGCAGCTTCTAATTTGCGATAGGGATGTTCTTTCTGACTCAAAATGTCTCGATATTATTCATAAGAGATACATTTGACATATGTTTGACAACTTATAAGCTAACAAGTATTTACAACAGTTTAAATACAGGCAATTTTTCAGAAATACCGGAAATTAGCTTATGACAGTTGATCACTTTTTGGCATAATGCTGACTCTGCTGAAGGTGTTTTTCCTTCCCTCTGTTGCCAAATGCTTTTTCATAGGTGGTTGTGTAATTGTTTCTTTTTTCTTTCTAATATTATAGGTTTTACAATATAAAGCACCTTGAGGCAACTGTTGCTGTGAATTGGTGCTATATAAATAAAACTGAATTGAATTGTGAAAAAACAAGTCTTTCTATTGTGTAACAATAACCAACCTCATATACTGTATGATAATATATAAGAAATCCAAGCAAAATATTATGTTGGTATTGCTCTTGGAGCAATGTGTTCATCCATCAGAATATAATTTAACAATTTACTTCATAAGAAAGAAAAACAACAGAAGATTTGCTGACTGAAGTCTTACCAGATGGAGTGTTTGTAAGAAATATTGTATTTATATAGAAGCATTGTCAGTAATTCAGGGTTAGAAGACAAACGGTAACTGGAGAGCTCTGTATTTCCAACACTGAGCTTCGGCATTAAATGTGGAAATGACTTCTCTTCACACAGACACACACATAGCAAGCAGAATTTGTGTTATCGTGGGAAACAGTATTTGATGATTTTGTATTAAAAGCTAGAACTTGTTCTTTAAGTTCAAATGGGTAACTTTGGTAATTCATAAGATAATAACATGAAATTTGTATGTTTGTGTTTTGTTATGAAAATCTGGACCTTACAAATAAAATGTTAAAAATAAAGAAGAGCCTTGAAATTTGTATTTAGACAGATGTGGAGTGACTTTGTACACCTACTCAGAAACACTTGGATTTTAAAATGTTTAGCAAAGGCAGCTTCGTTGCCTTTTGTTTGCTGAAGCACCTTGGGCTCCTGCTGCCAGGTGGGAGATGATTCAGTTTCCTTGCTCTCACATTCAACCTCGCTTTGCCTTTTAGGCATTGTTTTTGCCTGTGCACTGTATGAAAGGAATTTGTCACCCCCGTGTCTGTAATTTCACAGACAGGTAGTTTAGTAACCAGAAGCCCAAAGGCATGAGGCAGCACTGCTGTTTTATTATTATTTTTTTGCACATTACCAGAAGTAAAACAAAGAGTGTATTAAAGTGCTATGTATCAATGCATTAATGTTTCCCCTGCTTCAATAAGATTTGTTGACTTGACCAAATGAGAGCACACTGCCTTTACCTTGGTGTTATCCTGGTGCCAGTGACCTCGGTTTTACAGACCAGTGAGAGTGGCCGCTGACTAATTAATCCTCTTTGCACTCTTCACTCCTGCAGCTCTGCTTTGTGGCAGTTCTTGACATCATTTCAAAACAGTCCAGATGGTGACCTGCAGTCCTGAAAGAACGACTCCAGGAGTCTCGCCAGGCCTGTATGTCGCTGTCCGCATCAGTGTTGGATACGGCATTGCAACGAGGGCTGCTTCAAGTTTCAGTTTTCCTTTTATAGGTTGTGTCTTAAATATCAAAGCCGATGAAATCAACAAAAATGGATTATGATGAGCTGGATGCACGTATACAATGGCAGAAACTAGGTATTGTCAGTGGATGCACTATACGGGAAACGTTACAGGTCAGTTGTGTGGTTTACAATCCTTTTGCTTCTTTTTTTTGGGGGGGGGGGGGGGGGGGGGGTCCTTTGACACATTGTAGGTTACGGGGAGCTTATTGTCCGCTTGGGACAGCTGAAACTGCTGAAAGAGGAATGACAAAGGGATTCTTCTACATCCAAGAAACTGTAATGTTTGTAATGTTCAAAAACAAATAAAGATGCACACTTAATACTATACCTAATTACTCATCTAATATGATGTGTTTTAGCATATCCAGTCTGTTCTGTGCAGATACATGATCTTGGTGAGAATCAGCCCGGTGGCAGTAGACTGTGAGTGGGTGGGACAACAGCATCCAGAGCCAGAAGGACCTGGAGGAGTTTAACTCTGAGCATTAACCAGCTCAGCTCTAAATCTGGCCAGATAATTCGTTGGAAAGCTGCCTTTCTTCTGGCACACACTGCGTAAACACGTGAAGCCGACCAGGTGGCCCTTTCTGGCATGGTTGAACGTGTGCAGCATAACAAATTTTATCTAAAAGAATAAGGAACTCAGACAGATTTGTTACTCAATTTATATAGTGCATAAAGACCTTTGATTATTAAATCCTTCACGCGGGGTATTCAGATGCATCAAACTGCAAAAATCCTTTATATTTAGCATTTTATGATAGTAGATGCATCAGTGGCTTTGGTACAGAAAGCCACCCAAAGTTCCTCTTTATAAAAGTCTATCAATCAAATTCCCTTTTCCTCATTTATTCAAACAAATACTCACACTGCAGGTCATTCATAATGAAATATTTCTGTAAGACAAATTCATATTAGGCAAAATTAGGTAGATGAAAGATGAAAGTTGAAATGAATTAAAGTGGGTTTACTTTACATGTTAATTACTGGCCATAATGTCCAGTTATCTCTTTGAATTTAGTATTCTACTTTGACTTGTCTGTCAAAACAGCTTCCAAATCTGTGATATAAATAAAGTTGTAATTATTATTATTATTATAAAACTTACTGATGAACTCTAATGTTTTTTTAAGCAATAACACCAAATCTGGTCCATACTGACTCCCCTTTTCCCTTCACGTTCCAGGCTCCTACCTGCTCCTGATCCAATACCAACAGCTGAGGTCAGCTGAGGTCGCCACCATGGTGACCTTCGCTAACACAACGCAGGTCTCCCCCATGGGGCTGCGTGAGCTGCCCTGTGTAACCCCCACCATGTCCCCTGGCCTGCGGCGGAAAAAGATGCTGTGGCAGAACGCAGTAAAACACATCATTATGCAGCAGGATCTCAGTACCCAGGTGATTGAGTTTTAGATTGTTGTAAATGTGTTCTGATTTTTTTTTTTTGTGCACACTAGTATTGTGTACTGGAAGAGGCTGTGTCTGTCTGTGTGGAGCTCTGGCCTTATGACGCACTTTTTATACTGCATTCAAAAGTGTACCTCACTAATGGCTATCAAGCACACATGAAATTTTTGATTCTTTTCAAAATAAAGCTATTACTCTTACCATTACAATCTAATGCGCTCTTACCATTATGCATATCTAATGTGTGTTGAAATGGTTTTGGCATTTATATTTCAAAAATGATTCACATTTACAATAGACATGTGATAATAAAGCAAGCCTCACAAGATCCTTCTAGAAGCAAGTCTCAACATTCAGCATCCATAAAGGTAACCGGTAGCACACAGACTCATTCTATCCCCATGTGGCAAATAAGAGACGAAAGCAAAATAAAGAAAGTTACAAGTGAAAAGAGACAGGTGTGTAGCAGCTTTGTACACCTACTCAGAAACGATTGGATTTAGGTTTTTAGCATTTTTTGCCTTTTTTGTTTGCTGAAGCACCTCGGGGTCCTGCTGCCAGGTGGGGGATGATTCAGCTTCCTTGCTTTCAGACTCAACCTTGCTTTGCCTTTTAGGCCTTGTTTTTTTTTTAACCTGTGCATGGTTTGAAAGGAGTGTCTCAACCCTGTGCCTCTTAATTTCACAGACAGATACTTTAGTAACCAGCGGCCCAAAGGCATGAAGCAGCACTGCTGTTTTATTATTATTTCTACATCATAATAGGGGTAAAAGTAAAAGAGTATTAGAAAGATATGCAACGATGAATTAATGTTCCTCCTGCTTCAAAAGGATTTGTTGACTTGGCTAAATAAGTGAGCGCTGCCTTTACCTTGGCATTGGCCTGATGCCAGTGACCTCGGTTTTAAAGGCCACTAATTAATCCTCTTTGTGTGTGAATGTGGCTGTTTTTAGACTATCCATGTAAGTGTAATTGTTATTTTTGCATGCTGAATCTTGTCTACCCTGATTTGCCAAATAAGATATAATAGCCTTGTAACTTTTTTGAATGAAGGATCCTGTTTTTATCCTTTGACAGTTGGGTGTTGAACCAGCACGCAAAATCTTTGTGACAGATACCTACATAGAGGAGATCAACAGGCAAATCCGCAGCAAAGCCTCACGTGGGGTAACAAAGCGCCGTTCTTCCACGTTCAGAGTCCATCCCTTGGTTCGCGATTCCACCAGCACCGGGGGTGCTTTTAACAACTACTCCAGCGACGCTGACTTCTTCGTCCACTGGGGTCGAACTGTCTGTGGTGTCTACATACCCACGCTATTGCACACCTTCAAGTCCCACGACCTGGAGAAACTCTACCAGCAGCACTCTTCCACCCAAAGACGTAATTCTCTGGCCATCACCAATGTGATAGACGTGGTGGCCAAGCTGCACATGTTGGTTCTGTACCTGGCATTGGCGCCGGAAGCTTCCACAGACACTTTGCGTGGCTGCCTGACGGGCATGTTCATGGTGTTAGCAACAGTTCTGTGCGTCATAGTGTTAACCCACAAAGACTCCGTGTCCCCACAGTGGCTTCACTACGCCGGCCTCGCCAGCTGGTTGTCACAGACCACACAGGTGCTGGGGGGTCTGGTGTACGGACTAGAAAAAGACCCATCGTGGTACCTTTTGTTCACTTTGTTCGCAACATACACACTGCTGCCATTACCTCTGCTGTGGGCCATATGTGCGGGCACCCTGTCCTCAATGCTGCACATTCTGGTAGAGATAGTATGCTGCTACACTGATGCTTTGCTTCTGAGAAAGGTGAAAAAAAAAGTCCCCTTTGAATTTCCTTTCCTACTGTTACATTTTTTAAATGTGTATCATGCCGATAAATCAGTGATACACTGTTAAGGCTTATGGAAAGTTTGATTTCTTAGACTTTACAGCAGTGTTAGGCACAAATCTACAAAATTTGAGAAAAAAACTATTTCATTGTACTTGTTGAAAGCTCATGGGTCTCTATTGACATATTAATCAACAAATAATAAGGAATTAGAAACCCTCCCCCCAAGCTTCAGTCCAATACTCTTTCCCCAATTTCCCCTTCAAACTTTTTTTAAAGCTTTTTTTCCATGAATTAATGTAGTATTCACACTTTTTCGATGCAGGTGGTTGCCAAAGGCCTGCTGTACCTGGGGATGAACACAGCTGGCTTGTTCATCCACTACCTGACAGACCACGCTCAGCGCCAGGTTTTTCTGGAGACCCGTCGTTGCATTGAAGGACGCCTCAAATTAGAGCAAGAGAATCAAAGACAGGTACAATGAAGATGGGAGCTGTCCTGAAATTTAAAGCCAGAGAATTATCTGTGTTATGATGAAAGCTTTGGTTGCATTAACTCACTTCCATGACTCTCACATTGTTACACTTCTTCACAGGACCGCCTAGTTTTGTCGATCCTGCCTCGCTTTGTTGCCTTGGAGATGATTGCTGACATGAGTGCTATGGAAGATGATCTAAACCCTCAAGAGTTTCACAAGATCTATATCCACCAGTACAAAGATGTCAGGTATACATGCATGAGTTAGTATATTAGTAGTTAAATTTGTAACCTTGTAACCTTGACTCGTAAGATTTATAAGCCAAGTGGGTTTCACTCTGATTATCAAGTTGCAGGCCAACCTAATGCCAATAGTAAGTGTTTGCTATGTCATTTCAGACTTTTTAGTCCTTCTCTCCTTCTTGTAGCATCCTTTTTGCAGACATCAAGGGTTTCACTTTGTTGTCTATGAACCTGTCAGCCCAGGATCTGGTTCGAACCCTCAATGAGCTCTTTGGACGTTTTGACCGACTGGCAGAGGTGAGGGCCTGAGCGAGCCCTTTTTGGTTGATGTAAAACATCTTCCAGCTTCTAATGTCCTTCTTCTTCTTCTTTTATCACAGGAACACCACTGCTTGCGGATAAAGATACTGGGAGACTGTTACTACTGTGTGTCAGGGGTTCCCGAGCCCCAGCGTGCCCATGCCCGTTATTGTGTTGAGATGGGTCTGGCTATGATCAACACTATACGGTCAGTCATCATATTTAAAGACACAAACACAAGTTAATTAAAAAAAACAAAATCACGTGGTTTTAAAATTATGTAAATATAACCTCAGCTAAGTAACAAAAGATTAACACAAAACAAAGCTGAAATGCAGAAGCACTGTGTGAAAATTTTAAGTATTCCTTTGCTGCTTCCACATGAATTAAGCAGGTAAGTAGCATCCAGATCCTGCTAATTAAGTGCACTTGATTAATTGATGATCAACAACTGTGAGCACCTAAGTAAAAGCAGAGGTCTGGGCAGTTTGCTGGTGTGCAGCATTCAGGTGTGTATCAATACATTGTGTAACACAATGCTTCTGCGTCAACCTTGAAAAAGGGTCCACCTTCTTATGGGTCTATAGGTATCCATATGAGAGTGTAAGATCCTATTTTTGTTTGTAAGACACGATCACTTTACCTCACAAAATCACCAGGTATGTACAGAAGCAGCTCAACTTCGACATGGACATGAGGATCGGCATCCACTCGGGCTCTGTCCTCTGTGGGGTATTGGGTCTGCAGAAATGGCACTTTGATGTCTGGTCCTGGGACGTGGGCATCGCCAACATGCTGGAAGCGGGGGGCATACCTGGGTGAGCACCAGCAACCATTAGAGAAACTCCTGTCAAGTATGTTACCTGACAAAGATGTGCCTGACAGGTTTCCAGGCTTTCTGTAAGATAATATTTAAGAAAAGAATAAAAAACGTGCTATTTAATTTCGTAATAGGTACATTTGGAGGGGGTATATATTTTCATCTGGTGATGCATTAATGATGACCTCTTGTCTTACATCATCCACAATATTTTTTAATTTCTTTCTGCATGAATTTTTCTTTCTCCCTGAAACAGACGCATCCACATCTCAAGGGCAACTCTCGATTGTCTAGAAGGCACTTACAAGACAGAAGAGGGCCATGGTCGTGATAGGAATGCTTTCCTACGAAAATACAATATTGACACCTTCCTCATCTGCCCTCAGCAGGACAGAGACAAAGTTAACCACATCAAGCCCCCCAAAGTTCAAAAACCAATTCAAACCTGGAGTCCGGACATACCTTTTAAGACTGTCGTTGACATGAACAGCGTAAGTGCGCAAATACCAAACAGAAAGGAAGGTGCTGAATTTGGTGCCTTTGGTCAGGTGGTGACGAATTTGAATTGAAGAATCTGAAGAGCTCGGCACATCTGAGACTCACCTGTACTCACCTAATCAGTCATTTCTATTCTTTTCTTTTAGATTCTAGCTGCTTTTACAAATGGCTCAATGCCCACCCTTTGGCAGTCCAACTCGAGAGAGATTAACAAACGCATCAAGCATGCCATCGAGCTTCGAAGTAGTGAGCGTATGCACAGAGAGCACATCACACCACTGACCCTTGTCTTCAAGGACACAAACATCGAGGACAAGGTAGACTGTGAAGAAAAGATAGAGATGCAAACTGTTTTTTAAAGACGCAGCTAAAAGTGACATTTATTTTTCTCGCTTTTGGCCCATCCAGTTCTCCCAGATGAGAGATGAAATGTTCAACTCCAATCTGGTCTGCTCCTTCATCCTGCTTCTGTTTCTCATGGCTGCCCAGGCCCTCATCCCTGCCCCCAGGTAGGAAACTCCAATATGTTACAACTGTTAATTCCACTTATTATGATTCCATTAAGTCATTTTGTACCTAAATCCAGCTTATAGCATTTTAAATAAATATCAATTCCACATCGGTATAACCAGTATTATAAAAAGAGCTCCCTGTAGTGTTTTGACCAGACTTTATTGCTACTGTGCTTAAGTTTTTGTTTTTCTTTACTTTGGTGCCACCTGCTGGTATTTAAAAGAATGCACTGACCCGTGCAGTCACACTGGACACCTGAACTTGTTTTTTTCTGTTCTACACTGTATTAATATTATTAACATTCATGACTTCACTCACTTTCTTCTTCTTCTTAACCCCCTCTTCCCTCCCCAATCGTAGACTGTTCCCTGCTGTCCTCCAGTTTTCAGTCTTTCTGCTTGCCCACGTGCTGCTGCTACTTGTTGCCCTTGCCGAAGAGTTCAAGTGGACTCCTTCATCACTGCAGCACTTCTGTTGCTGGATTCATGAAAACAACAGTGCCCGTAACCTGTTTACTCTCATAGCGATCTTCATCAACTTTGGGTTGGCCTCTACTGACATGGTGAGAGTCTGAATAACACAAGAGAAGAGTAATTTACATAAACTGCCATGTTCTTCAACACGACTTTTTCCTTTGTATGTCTGCAGTATTGCACCTGGTAACTGACCCTTGTAAACCAAATGCACATTAATTTGCATAATCCTCTCTGAAATGCATATGCAAAAAGAGGAAAGTTGCACTTCCCTGCTGATATTTATAGCACACTTGGCATGCAAACAGGACAGAGGAGTGCAAGAAGGTAAAAAATGAAGTAAGCACAGGGGTCTTTCGTGTGATGTAAAAAGCCCATTTAGATATAAGAAGGTAAAGGGGTTCTTTTGCAGTGATAAAATTATTTAGTAAACCTTCTTTTTATTAGAAAAAAGCACAAAATTAAGCAAAACCTCATTAAAGGTTTTAAATCACCAGTTTTAAGAAAGTTTGACTACCGGTTTATATTTGTTATGCTCTATGATGCAGAATCAGGTTGGAACATTTTGTGCTGTTTGCAGGTGTGGTGCATCCTCATGAACACAGGAGAGGCTGACATAACTGAGAAGACTGGCACAGGCTCACGTCCACTCACTGTCTGCTCTTACCCTGAGGCAAGCAAACAGTAGTTTAAATTTGGGACAATTATTATAGAGATTTTATGTGATTTCCTGTTGATTTATCCAAATGTCTGTCTTGTATTAAAAATACTAACAATAAATCACATTGGGTTTCAGTAAAATGAGGTTATTACTGCTTGTTTCATCTTTCCCAATTTGTTCCCTTTAGATTTTTGTGTTGAGCGGGGTGATTGCCATGGTGACGTGTGCGGTTTTTCTGCGTCTGAACTCTCTGCTGAAGCTGGCAACGCTGCTGCTAGCAGTGGCTGTCTACTCCTACCTCAGCCACCTCGCCTTTGTCTCACTCACGCGCCACGATACGCTGCACAGGTCAGTGTATGAGCAGCGAGCAGCATACAAACTGCACAGCTGCTGTAGTTTTACTACACAGTGCTATATTTAAATATTCGCCTCTATACACAATTTATGATCAAAAGTTTTGGGCCACACCAGTTAATTGAGCCAACCTCATCCTACATTAACATCAGCACAAAAACTGTGCACTGGGAGCTTCATGCCATGTGTTCCAAAGCTGAGCATCTCCTTTAAGTGTAATGTGTAGGTATATTTTTGCCCACAGAGTGTATCGATTTTCCTAATATACTTTGTTACAGGTCTCACTATGTCAGAAGAAATGGAATTTCCTTCCTTCTCATGGCCATGTTTATTGTTGCCGTCTTCTATAATGGACGTCAGGTGCTCATACACTTCATTTTCCCAGATTGAACTTATAGATGATCCTGTCACTATAGCAACACTTTCTGGTCTGTGTTATTGAAACTAAAACTGTTTTCTGTCACACAGGACTGTGTTGCAGGTAGATGATGTTCTATCTCGCTGTATCTTTTCTATCCAGTGGGAGGCTACTGCCAGACTGGACTTCCTGTGGCGTCTGCAGGCCCAGCAGGAGGTGGCAGACATGAGGGAGTTGCGGGAACACAATGAGTGTTTGCTATACAACATCCTACCAGTTCATGTAGCTCAACATTTCTTGGACCGGAGCAAGCATGACGAGGTAGCTGAAACACCCCAAAACCTTTAGCCTCACTTCTTTTGACTCATAGTCTGGTCCACAGCAGAATCAGTCTGAGTAACCATCAGTGCTTTGAAAATACTGATTGGACCAATGAATAGCAACCTCTGTCTACGGTTTAACCTATATTGAAATTGTACAATTAAAATTAACGTTATGTAGTACTTTTTAAAATCTGGCACTTTCCTTTATTTATAATCCGATCATTTTTTAAAAGATCTCCAACCCCACTGGGTGATATGCAGCCCCAAACCATGACAGAACCTCCACCATGTTTTACACATGGCTGTAGACACTCAATGTTATACCGCTTTACCTCCTCAGTACATAGCGACGGTGATTTTAACATAATTTCACATTTGGATTCACCACTTTATAAGACTCGTTGCCATGGATATTCAGTTACTTTCCTCCCTGTTTCCCTTACTTATTAATGGCTTCTTGACAGCCACCCTTCCACTGACACCATTTTTGATCAGGCTTCAGTGAACAGTAGATGGATCAACTGAGGGCCAGGTGCATCTCTCAGGTCCTGTTTCTTCTTTTGTCGTCCACTTGTCCAGTTTTAAGACACATCATGCACATGCATGCGCTCTTGGTGCAAAAATACTATTTTATGACTGTCAAACTGTGTTATACTTTGCATTTTTCATCAATTCAACTAAACAAATTGGAACAAATGATGTGGTTTTATAACGTTGGGCGGCTCAAGACTTTTGCACAGTACCTTACCTGACTCAAACAAAGAGGATTTTGAAGAAATCACCCATCATGACTCTTCTTTTAGGATCTTTACTCCCAATCCTATGATGAAGTGGGCGTCATGTTTGCCTCCATCGCTGGGTTCGATGAGTACTTCGAGGAGAAAGAGTTCAAGCATGAAGGAGTGGAATGCCTCCGCCTACTCAATGAGATAATTGCCGGCTTTGATGAGGTGAGTGTTGGACTCAAAATGATCATATGACAGTGGTTTATTTATGGATTATCCCTTTTGGTCCAATTATTTATCGGTTAAAATAAAACAGAGACAGTGTAGTTCAATCCAGGCTGTGGGTTGACACAAGTCCTGCTTTGATAAATAGGATAGCCTCTAATTGCATAAGTCAGCTGCTAAACTTGTTGTGTAATTTAATCTTATCTTCTAACAAGCTGTTTGAGGAGCCGTATTTTCACCATGTGGAGAAGATTAAGACAATTGGGAGCTGCTACATGGCGGCATCAGGTTTAGCTCCAGATAAACAGGTGGGAGATTTTTCTGTATGTGGTCTTATTTCCTTTTGTCTTATTAGCTTTGCTTTGATTTGTGGTACTTGTTATGATATTATCTCCTTGCTTGAAACTGTATGTTTATCTTTGTCTCCTCCAGAAATCAATGGATGAATGGAACCACCTGAGCGAGCTGGTTTTGTTTGCATTGGCGATGCAGGAGACCTTGAAAGAGATTATTAGGAACTCTACTCAACGCTTTCAGCTGCGTGTGGGTAAGAAGCTGCCCTGCCACAGCCCCACAAAAGCACACTCGCACGATTTCTAGTGTTGTAGCAAATATCTGAAATTATTGTCTGGGTTTGGACTCATGCAGGCATTGCTCACGGGCCCGTGGCCGCTGGGGTGATCGGTGCCACCAAACCGCAGTACGATATCTGGGGCTCCACAGTGAACTTAGCCAGCCGCATGGACAGCACAGGTGTGAGCGGACGCATCCAAGTACCCGAAGCCACCCGAAGGATCCTGACAGATTGGGGCTTCGTCCTGGAGCTGCGTGGAGAAATATTTGTCAAAGGGGTGAGTGGAGACTGACTATGAAGAGTAGTTAAGCTTAAACAAGTGTTGTTTATTTTTAAAACGCCACAGCATTGTGGTCTATAAGGTAAGGTTCTTAAATCAATGAATGACATCTTCGGAATTAGGAACTTTATTCTGACTTCCAGAAGGGGGGGAATTATTTGATCTCCTTTGATTTTATTATGTTGCATTTTTTAAGGGTGGGAGAAACATTTTATACAAAAACCTCAGAGTTTAAGGTGATTCATAATGTGTTGCTATGGCTGGATCCTTGCTCTAGAGGTTTCTGTTCGATAAACCATCTCAGTTATCCAGCAAGCATAAAAACATCTTGCCAGCAGCAAATTTATGTTCAGAAAGTCTTCATTATCATACAAATTTTGTAGAATAACCTCTGTGTTTAGCCTAACTGTGACAATATACACATCTTCACTTTTTAATCTATGTTTTTCATTGTAGGTAAGTGAGCACCAGGGGAAAGTCCGCACCTATTTCATCAGGACCATGCGCAGTAAGATGGCCAACGATGGGACAGATGGCCGCCTGGCAGGGCAGACAGGAGGACGCATGACGCTGGCAGAGGTGGTGTTCAGTCTCGTCCAGGCCAGACACAAGGAGAAGATGAGAGAGGGCAACAGGAGGTTCAATCGGACTCCCTCCAGACTGCAGCGCTGAGGAGACTGTCAGGGTCAAATGGCTGCACGTAGGCCAGGACACACTGCAGCCATATTCCTTTAATGCTTTGCCATAACTGAATTAGCTTCACAGACAAAATACTGAGCTACCCGTGGCAGGAGCCCAAACCTGTTTAAGCCTTTATTCTTATTTCTTCCAATACTGCATCATACCCATCTTTTTTGGCATCTCAAGCAAAATGGACAAGTTAAGAGGAATTTATAGGAAATCATCCATGCTCATATTTCTTGACTTCTGGACCCAAACGTTCATCTTTGCATGACACACCGAGTGGTATGTGGTCTGAACTTTAGTTGGTTAGGAGTTAACTGTGCTATTTAATCAAAGTTCTGGCCTCTTACATTTCACAAGTATGTTGTAAGCAGTGCAAAGTGCTTTTTCATTACTATTATTGCCATATCTATACACTATAAGCACTGATTTTAAGGTTTTTTGTAAAAAAAAGAAAGAAAGAAAGAAATGGTAAATGGACTGGTTCTTATATAGCGCTTTTCTACTCATCTGAGCACTCAAAGCGCTTTACACAACTTGTGCATTCACCCATTCACACCCATTCGCACAAGCACATCTTTCTAAGTGCGCTATAGCTAACACTCACACACATTCATACTCCGATGGATGCATCGGAGAGCAATTTTGGGGTTAGTATCTTGCCCAAGGATATTTGGCATGTAGACTAGGGGGAGCCAGGAATCGAACCACCAACCTTCCGATCAGTGGATGACCTGCTCTACCACTTGAGCTATAGCCAAAGAAAGAAAGAAAGAAAGAAAGAAAGAAAGAAAGAAAGAAAGAGCCAACATGTCTTTATGTTTGCTGGGATAACACATCAGCAAGACTCCAGACCTCCAAGCAAAACACTACCTCTTAGTACAAATTCTCATAGACTACAAATGGCCAATATAGAATGTTGTTTGTTTGTTTGTTTGTTTGTATTATCTTAATTAGTACATTTATGTTGTGAAGTCAAGCATTATTTCTACTTTATATCCAATAATTTCACATGTGTTAAAGAGATTTTGGTCAGTATATTTCACTCATGCAACATAATCCAAAAAGAAAGAAAATCCCTTTATTTATAAAGTGATTGCTGCTTGGTTTACTTTTGTAAATACTGTATTTGCATAGTTTCCACTGAGCCACTATTTCTTATTTTCTATCTTGTCAGAGTCAGTGTTGTTCTGAATTTATGAGATTCAGAAGAGGAACACTGAAACAGTTTTAATGCCAAAAACACCTCACATATCACTGTATTCCTCTTACTGTCATGGTAAAAAAGAAAGCAAAACCTCTGTCAGTACTAAGGTTCTTTGTGTTAGGACCTAAAAAAATCATTTCATCCTTACAAGATCTTAAATGCATTGAAATACAACCTCAGATGTAGAACACCACATGTAGAAGCAGTGTGTGAAAGTACACTAAGTCCACCTCCGTAACTTGTAGAACCACATTTAGCAACAATAACTTGATGTAAATGTTTTCTGTAAAACTTTATCTATGTGAAGGTCCTCAGTCATCCAGGTCATGGTAATCCAAGGGGCTGGGAAAGAAAAGCGAGTGGACTCCTCTAAGTTTCACCTGTCATCCGTGAAGCTTCTTCATTTCTAAGATCAAATGGTGGAGAGTCCCATGTTTAAGCCCTGATAAACGTTATCAGTATCTCACATCCCTGTGGAGGAATTTTGTAATATTGTTTGCAGCCAATCATTTATGAACAGCTCTCTTTCAGCATTTCAGTCAGTTAAGGTCTGGTCTTTGACCGAGCCATTGCAACTTCTTGATTCGTTTCTTTTTTCAACCATTCTGTTGCAGATTTGCTTCTGTGCTTGGGATCATTTTACTGTTCAATGAGTCAATTACAATTTTTCCCTGTCACAAAGGTGGCGGGGCGATCGTGGCTCAAGAGTTGGGAGTTCGCCTTGTAATCGGAAGGTTCGGTCGTTGTGTCCTTGGGCAAGACACTTCACCCGTTGCCTACTGGTGGTGGTCAGAGGGCCCGGTGGCGCCAGTGTCCGGCAGCCTCGCCTCTGTCAGTGTGCCCCAGGGTGGCTGTGGCTACAATGTAGCTTGCCATCACCAGTGTGTGAATGGGTGGATGGATGACTGGATATGTAAAGCGCTTTGGGGTCCTTAGGGACTAGTAAAAAGCGCTATATAAATACAGGCCATTTACCATACCAGGCCATTCACATGTGACTCTAGAATACTTTGGTATACAGAGGAATGACTGCAACTTCCTGTTGCTGCAAAACAAGCCCAGAGTATTACAATTCCACCACCGTGCTTGAGAGCTAGTACGAGGTGCATGTGCTGATATGATGCTGTGCATTATAGCAAAAGATATTATAATAGTGAGATATATAATATAATAGTGAGAATAAGGTTTTTCACTATAGAATGATGGACATCAAATTGTTTGGAAGTTTCTTTATAAACTTTTCCGGACTGATAGGCAGCCTTTGCTTTGCTCCTTGGCATTAACACACACCTGAATGCAGCAGACCATCAAACTGCCAAAAGTTCTACTTCTTTATAGGTGCTCATACTCACTGACAATCAATTAATTAAGTGCATTTAATTAGCAGGACCTGTCTGCTACTTCCTCTGTTAATTCCTATGGAAACAGTAAGAGTGCACTTAGTTTTTCACACTCTGCTTCTGCACTTTGGCTTAGTTTTTGTGGACGACACTGTGTAATATGTCATATGTTGATGTTATTTTGTTGTTCAGCTGAAGTTTCGGTCCTAACTAAGAACCAGAGTGATTATGTCCAGATATGTAAAATGGTGTACTTTTTTTTTTCCTTTTTTACCTTGATCATTTATTAAAATCAAAATCAAACAAAGATGCTTGGTTTCTCTTGATGTAGGAATGTTTTACATTGTAGGTCTGATTCAAACTGACACAAATTCACGCCAGTCTTTATTTTGTTTGTCTTTTAACTTTAAATATTAATGTTAAGCTCCTCTATGGGACTTTGTGCAGTTTTTAAATAGATACCAAAGACACGTTTAATTGTTGTTACAGTATAGAAATGTTCACGGCGAATAGTACGTCTGTATCAGCAAAACTTTTTACTTCATTTTTTAATATAATTTTTACAAAAACATTCAAACCAGTCCAGTTTCTATTAATAAAATCAATTGTTGCCATAAAGCTGGGTGCTTTTAATTTTTTAACTCTGTATTATTAATTGTTAATGACATGAGACTCTTATTAAACTCTTTTTTCAAGGTGTATTCTTCTTGGAGGTGTGTCTTCCTTTCTTTGATAGTCACGACGATTGCTCGTGACTCCATTAGTTTTGTCTGCAGCCAGCGCGGGTATTCTGCAGCCGGCTCACTGATGCTCTATTTTGAAAGATGGTTCACCCGGAAGGTTCACAGAAAAAAAAAAAACCATAATCTCTACAGAAGTTAGCTCATCTAGTATCTAACACTCCTTTCCTAGACATAAACAAAGGTTTCCTGACAAACATTGTAGACTGCAATCACATACTGGTTTTATTTTCCATTAAATTTTTCGATTAAGGTTCTGTAACATTATCTCACTGAATGCTGCTTCACTGTTGTCATAGGACAGAAATATATTTATTTTCACATTTTTTTCTAAAATTAATCAAATATAAATATATGGTCTATAAAAAGCCTTTATAAAAGCCTTAAGCATAACAGTAATATAATCATATAATAATAATATAATCATAATAATCATATAATAAACATAATAATACTATACATTAATCATAATAATGTTAATAGTCACAGTGTTTTTCATGTATCTGTTGGATTTTGTATAGTACTGAAGAGAATTTCTGTGTTTCTTAAGTCAAGATGCAAATCTAAGCAAAGCTGAAAAGGGTTTGTTGTTGTTGTTTTTTGTTGTTGCTGTTGTTTTTTAGTTTTACACAATTCAGTTGCATATTTTAGTCATTTAATTTTTAAGGTATGTGTTAATGGATTTTGTGTCATTTTGATAAAGTTTTGAATTATTTTCCTTTAGATCTTAATTCAGTTCTGGTCTTTAGTGTAGGTAGGTACTTTATTAATGCCAAAAGGGACATTACTGCAGGATAAATGATTTAAAACATGTATGAAAACAATGAAAACATCATTGTACCACAGCACACAGGTCCGGTACCACGGGTCCGGAGTGAAGGCCTTAATGTGACACAGGGCAAACATTTTGTATGCATACACAGTGATTACAAAAATGATATAGCCTCTTTATTACCGATATTATCTGCAGCACATGTAGCACACCATGCATCACAGGCTCTACTTCAGAGGCTAAACTCCAAATTTCAATGTCTAAATCTTAAAAATCACACTTTAAGATGTATGCATGTGCAGCATACTGTCACCTTCACTCGCTCATATCTCACTCGGGAAGAATGGGATTGAGATTGCGAGTTTAGAGCTGTAGTTTTCCCAGATGAGAGAGCCGCTGGTGCGGTGGGAAACAGAGACGGAGTGAGAACTCTCCACGTGACTCTTCTCTCTGCAGGCACGCGGGCTTCTCTCCGCCAGTGCGTTGATTGTTGCGGTTCCTCGTCACCCGAAGAAAGTTGTTCGGCTCGTGGTGAATTTGTGTAGTTCTGTTTTATTTAAAAAAAAAAAAAAATCAACTATGGCAGACTCACAAGAGGACAAGCTGTACAGGGTAGAATACGCCAAAAGTGGCCGCGCGTCGTGCAAAAAATGCAAAGAAAACATAGCTAAAGACTCGCTGAGGATGGCTATCATGGTGCAGGTAAGGTGGCGACGTGTGGAGGCAAAGCCGCTCCGTTAACTGGCTTGCTATCTGGGTGCTGCTATCTGAGTAAAGCATGCGGGCTGTTGTACGGGTGTAGTGGATGGGTAGGAGCAGACTGGAGAGTAGGAAAATACAGCTTATGGTGTGGTTTCAGTTGCGCCGAATCAGGCCCTCGTTAGCATTTAAATGGCTGACATTGTCTGTGCACTCCTGTCCATCACAAAGAGCCGCGGAGCCTTTTTGTCTCTGTCTGGCTATTATGCATCTTGCATTTCATGAGCTAATTTAATTTATGCTTGAAGGCTGCAGATATTCAGAGTTTGTCTACCCCAGAAGACAAATAATAGGGGGAAAAAAATCACAGCACACAGAAGCAGAAATACCACTGCGTGGTAACTGCTGCTGCCCCACAGAGAGGTAATCACTTAAAGAGTCGGAGAGCTGCTTATGTGGCTGCCTGTTTACTCATGGTTGATGGGAACAGCTCAGGATTCTCAGGTCACTCAACTTTTCTCTCTAAAGACCTGCCACATTCAGTCTGTGTAATTCATACAAATCCTCAAAGTGTAAAGTACTTTTTGTGCACTTCATGCACCTTTTTTATGAATGTAGGGGTCACACAGGGCTCTATTCTTGAGCCACTTTAGTTTACACATTGTATAAAGTATGCCTTAGTAAAATAAGAAAAATATGTTTTTGAATCTTTGTATATAAACCTTAAAAAATGTGTTATGTCCTAAATATACAATATTTATTCAATTTTCATAGCTATACATGCTAGAAAACGGCATGTTTACATCTTATTTTTTTATACTGATGTCCACAAAAATGTCTCAAAGCCATGGGCTGTTTGTCAAAATTTTGCACAACCTGGATTTAACTTAAGAGTAGTTCCAAAGTATCTTTGTGTCATGTAATAAATGGATTGAATGCCCTACACATAACATTGCATTGGTAAAGAAAAGAGATGATTAAATAAGTCTGGCAGGAAAATATTACCCTTCTGAGGCATCATATAACCATCGAGCTGGAAGAAGCAATTAGAGACGCTTTACACTGTAAAGTTAAACATCTGTGTTTTTTGTTCTCCAGTCTCCCATGTTTGATGGGAAGGTCCCCCACTGGCACCACTTTTCCTGCTTCTGGCAGCGAGCATCAGCTCAGTCCACCGCTGATATCGCTGGGTTTTCTGATCTCCGCTGGGATGACCAACAGAAGGTGAAAAAGGCCATAGAAAGCGGTGGCGCCGCAGGAGGTCAGTACTTCAGTTTTATTAGGCTGTGACCCCTCGTGGAAATGGTTGGACGACTTAATTAATGTTATCTTAAGCTTCTTTTAGTTATAATAGGCAATCGGAGGAGTAACAGTGTTACTAAGCAGCGGTTAAACATTGCTATATCAAAGAATCAATCAGTGCAACAGCAAAGACAAATCATAAAGTAATTTCACTCTTTAGTGTAAATGCCCTTATCATGAGAGGAGAACATAATTACCTGCTCAGTCACAAGGATTTATAGCAGTTGTTGACTTTGGAAAGAAAATCAAAGACTGTATTATATATTTTAAATGGTTTCCTGATGACTAGACTATAGGTGAAACTTTGGTAGGCTTATTTAGAGCTGAACACTGAGTCTGTCAGTCATTTGAATGAAAACAGACAGCTATTTCAATTGTAGTTGGTCTGACATAACTCAGATTTAACCTATACATATATCTATACATCTGTAGACTCATCATGATATGTTTTATTACTGATAACTGAACCAGCTATAAAAAGATATACATGTTCAATTTTTGATCTTGTAGGGAAAGGTGACCAGAAGGGTGGCGCTAAAGGCGAGAAGACGCTGAATGACTTTGCTGTGGAATACGCCAAGTCAAACCGCAGCACATGCAAAGGCTGTGAGCAGAAAATAGAAAAGGTTTGGGACTGCTTTTATTGTCTGAAAACTGTTGTTTAAATTTAATTATTTAATCATCTGGTGGGTTAACTTTGTCATTTTCCCATAAATATTTGATCCATTTGAACCTCCAGGATCAGATTCGTGTGTCCAAGAAAACTGTGGACCCCGAGAAGCCACAGCTGGGTCTTATTGACCGCTGGTACCACACGGCGTGTTTTGTGAGCCGCAGGGAGGAGCTGGTTTTCAAGCCCGAGTATAGCGCCGCTCAGCTGAAGGGATTCAATGCACTGCGGGCAGAGGACAAAGAAGAGCTCAAGAAGAGGCTCCCTGCTGTCAAATCTGAGGGGTGAGCCAAAATCATTTATTCGGTTTGAAGCCTGGGATTAAAGTTATGATCAGCTCTAGCGTTGATCCCTGCTGTTGGTCTCATTTAAAGCCTCTCTGTCCACCACTGTCCTGCAGCACATAAAAATAGCTTTAAATGTGTCCCTGAAAGCCGTCATGGTGTAGGCATAAAGGAAAGGGTTGACAGCAGAGTTTGCGTGTGACAAGATGATGGCTGTGAGCAGAAGCTCAAGAGGTACATAGCAGCGTGGACACAGAAGCAGGAAGCAGTTGATTATGTGAAGTGGGATCCAGCAGACCGTAAAGAGGAAAAGAACCAGAAAGAGAGAAGTAGCTGTCTTCATCTCTCGCCGCATGCTGGCCGCGGTCCTGATTTGTCCGTCACCTCTGCCGCTTTGCTCAGATGTGATGCGCCGCACTTGCTGCTTAACTGTGACAAAGATTTGGGCGTAGATGAGGAACATGATCACCAGAGGAGTGAGCACGCAAGCAAAGAAATTGAAATAGACCATGTAGGTCATGTCCACCACAAGGACGAAGAAACAGTAGCCCGTGTCAGGCGGCGTCTTGTGCCAGCCCATCAGAGGCACAAGTCCGATGAGAAACGCCAGAATCCATGTGGCGAGGATCACCAGCACAGCGTTGCGAGGCGTCATCAGGACCTGGTATCGGAAAGGCATGAAGATGGCGATGTAGCGCTCCACAGCCACTGCCAGCAAGCTGAAGATGGAGCTCTGGGTGAACATGATTAAAACGCTGAGCATGAGAAGACACAGGTAGAGATTGTGGTGCGGCATGCCAATGTCGGTCAGGATGGCACAGGGAATGGCGATTGCGCCCACACAAATGTCAGCAACTGCGAGCGAGACCAGGAAGTAGTTGGTGACGGTGCGCAATTTGCGGTTGAGGCCCACAGCGACACAGACCAGTAGATTTCCTGTAGTGGAGAAAAAGGCGATGACGAGCTCAGCCGCCATGTACGTCACGTTGGGGGAAATCACCAAGTCTTCAGGTGGAGGCGACGCTGAATAGGAGGCATTAGAAATGGAAGCAGATGAAAAGTTCTGGAAAGCTTTTAGAAAAGGGGGCAACAGATGGGAGGAGTTGCTTGTTGTTTTTTGGAAAGTGTAGAGTTGGAACAATGCTGTGGTGGCCTCCATGTTTGTCCTAAAAAGAGAAATAAGGTGCAAAACAAACTTGGAGTGGTAATAAAATGCATTAAAGAAGGAAAATTACTCACCCGTCTGCAGCAGCTCGCATCTGTTTACGATGATTTTAGCAGAGAATCTAAAAGCTTCTTCAGTATTATTCTTTCACTGGCCGTCTTCACTCAGAAAAAAAGCAAACAGACTTCTGCTGAAACGCATTACCACATTGATTTATGTGCAGCCCCACCCCCATCCTCCTCCTCCCCATAGATTCAGCTGTTGTCTGATGAGTGAGGTTTGTCTGAGACTTGGATGGTCATTAACTGAAACACGTGTGCATGTCTGGTCTCCCAGGATGCTAAAAGCATTTTCCTCGTCAGAGCAGAATGCACGATATCAACACTGACACCTGGGGCTGTGCAGACATGTACCAACTTGCGTTTGTGTGTGTCCATTAACTGATTAGGCCCAATTGGATCTGCTTAATGACTGAAGGTGTCAGAATCAGGCTTGTTGTTCCTCATCTTGACTGCTATCCTGTGATCCTCTGAGGCTCAGTTAGGAAGCTAATTTGGATGTTTTTTCACCTTCCTTTTGTCCTTGTTGAACTAACTGAAAAAAAAAGTTTTAAAGAAATGTTATGTTTGTCCTCACAGAAAGCGGAAAACTGATGATGTTGATGGAGCGTCAAAAAAACAGAAGAGAGAAGAAGACGACGAGAAGAAAAAGCTAGAAGAACAGTTAAAGGTACTTTTTAATGTTACTTCTCACGTGTTAAACTTTGATCTTTTCCGATGTTGCATTAATTTGTTTGTGCGTGTGTCTTGGCTGCACTTCTCTGCAGAATCAAAGCCAGCTTATTTGGGGAATTAAGGACAAGCTGCGAAAATATTGTTCAGCCAATGATATGAAGGAGCTGCTGATTGCAAATGGCCAGGAAGTTCCCTCTGGAGAGACCAATGTAAGAGAAGCTTGTTGTATTTTGTGTCTAACGTAGCATATTGGAAAGGAGATGATTCTATATTTACTGCTCATGAATACAGTTAAAGCTAAAATTTTCTGAGGAGTGCTGCTGTTCTTCTGTTTGATGACGAATGTTTTTGGACTTGCAGGTAGTTGACAGCCTGGCCGATGGTATGGCTTTTGGTGCTCTCGAGGCCTGTAAGGAGTGCCAGGGCCAGCTGGTGTTTAAGGGTGACGCCTATTACTGCACAGGAAACATTTCTGCCTGGACAAAGTGTGTGTTCAAAACCACAACACCCTTACGCAAAGACTGGGTCATTCCCAAGGTTGGTCACCTCATCTCACTCTAACTATATGTAGACGTCTTTTCCACAGTTGCAGAACAAGTTTGTCTTTGTTACCTTTTAACAACTAGTCCACATTCCTGTTAGCACAGCACAAGCTGGAGCAATTACTATGGCTGGATAGCTGCCCTGGACAAAATCTGTGGGCTGCATGTGTCAGTCTGTATTATATTTCTTGCAGTAGCCCCTCCCGTAGTCACTGAATCATCCTAAGTTTTCTGTGGTGGTACTGTCTTAGTTTTTTGACACCAACAACAGTCTTTCCTGGTGGAGCGTGTGAAACTTTCTAGAATACGTACTGTCACCAATGGGAAAATGAAAAGTAAATAAATGAGGTGGGCTTTGCCAATGAGCAGGACTGAGGAAGAAAAATTAAACTGCTATATAAAACTAATTTGTAGTTACCTGTTTGCTCTGTGTCTCTGAAATATTCTCTCTTTCCATTTTAGGAATTCCACGAAGTTTCTTTTCTGAAAAAATTCAAATTCAAGCGGCAGGACAGGGTTTACCCTAAAGAGGCTCCCACAAAAACCCTGACAGCGGCCAAATCAGAACCACTACCGAGTGCATCCAGCGCTCCGACCGAGCCACTGCCACAGGGAGCACCTTCAGGTGAGAAAAACTTAAAAGACTGTGTAAAACATTAAAAATCTTCCTTCCTCTTGGTACCACGGACAAAATGCAATGAAAAAATTCTTAACATTTTTCTTGTTATTAACAAAATGTTTTATTCTGTGTGTTTTGTCCCTTAGACAAGCCTCTTACTGGCATGAAGCTGCTGACTGTGGGCAAGCTGACTAAGAACAAGGATGATCTGAAAGCTGCTGTGGAAGAGCTCGGTGGAAAGATTACCGGCACAGTCAACAAGGCCTCATTGTGTATAAGCACCAAGAGTGAGTAACGATTTGTTAAAGAGAGAATTATCACAAGTACTCTCAGTAAGAAAAGGAATGATATAACATCAAACTTTGCCATGTATTGACAGAGGAGGTGGAGAAGATGAGTAAGAAGATGGAGGAAGTAAGGGACGCTGGCGTGCGTGTGGTCTCTGAGGATTTCCTCACTGACATCAAGTCATCGGGCAAAGCCCTCCAGGAGCTGGTCTCCCTGCACGCCATCTCCCCCTGGGGGGCAGAGGTTAAAGTCGAAGCTCAGGCTCCATCTGTGGCCTCCAAGTCTGGAACACAGGCTACTAAGAGCACAGGGAGGGTGAAAGAGGAGGAAGGTAAAGGGCACTTAATGTGGAAATACTGAATGAATGCATTAGAACAATTGCGGCGGTATACAATGTGACATTTAGTGCATACATTAAACAGTTGTGGCATTACAGGTGGTAGCAAATCCAAGAAGATGAAACTCACAGTCAAAGGTGGAGCTGCTGTGGATCCAGACTCAGGTAGTCATTAGTACCATGGACTGAAAATGCTTCATTTCTCTTTTTTTTTTCCCCCCACAATTTTAATTAATTATTATTTTTTTCCCAGGTCTGGAGAACAGTGCCCATGTCTTGGAGCAGAATGGGAAGATGTACAGTGCTACACTCGGTCTTGTGGATATTGTCAGAGGAACTAACTCTTACTATAAACTGCAGCTGCTTGAGGATGATGTACAGAAACGGTAATCGGACCTCTTTGTGTTGGCTGCAGTTAGGCTTTGCCTATTGTTTACCATTTCCCCCCATTCGTGGAAATGTTATCTATCCAGACACTAACTCATGTATCTCTTCCCTCTGTGACATGCGTGTAGGTACTGGGTGTTCAGGTCATGGGGCAGAGTGGGTACAACTATCGGAGGAAACAAGTTGGACAAATTCCATGACAAGAACTCTGCTCTGGATAATTTCCTGGGTGTGTACAAGGAGAAGACGGGCAATGACTGGGGCTCGTCCAACTTCACCAAATATCCCAATAAGTTCTACCCGCTGGAGATTGACTACGGACAGGTACACATACACAGTAATAAGTCAACATCTCGTCTGACATGTTGTGGATTTTTAATTTCTTAGTGACCCCTTGTGTTTCTGTGCAGGATGAGGAGGCAGTGAAGAGGCTGACAGCCACGGCTGGCACCAAGTCAAAGCTGGCCAAACCTGTCCAGGAGCTAATCAAGATGATCTTTGATGTAGAAAGCATGAAGAAGGCCATGGTCGAGTTTGAGGTAAGACTTGCCTACCACACACTGAAATCAGGATCTTCCAGTTCTTTGGGTTATTTTTACCATTTCGCCCGATGTGGTATTTACTTCACATTTTCGCAAGTTCATTCATTCAAGTCAGATGGATAAAACATATGCAGTATACAGTAATATTTTGACTTAGAAGTACAACTTTAAGAAGTATATTAAAAAACCCAAAAAATCGTGTCTGATGCTGTAGATTGACGTCTGGATAAATGTAAATGTGCTTTAGTTTTTGACATTTTAGGCTGTTGTCACAGACATAAAAATAATTTACTGATGTTTAAGAGATTAAACAATTTAAGGAAAATACTCGTCTTCATTCACAAAGAACATTTTAAGTGCTTTTTATTTTAGCAGCAGATTAGATAACTCTTCTAATACAATAAGTTAATTTATAATGATGTAAAGTGCTCTGTGAGCATTACTACTTATTATTACCCCTCAGCTGTAAAAGGCTGACCCTGCTGGGCATTGGGCAGCTGGCTTTGAAACGCAAGGTTGCGAATGTCATAACTTGAGAACAAGGCAACAGAGGATTTTGAAAATGATACCATACTGGAACTACTAGAATGCTGAGGGGTAGCACTGGCATCCACCAGTATTTTTGCACTTGACAGGCTGATTTATTCTTCTTCTGTCTGCAGATTGACCTCCAGAAGATGCCACTCGGTAAGCTGAGCAAGAGGCAAATCCAGAGTGCCTATGCGCTCCTCACTGAAGTACAGCAGGTCAGTGATAGTCAACAGCTCCTCTGAGAGTTGCATCGGTATTTATGTTGGATTCCTCTTTATATACCGTATTTTCACGACCATAAGACGCACTGTACTAAAAGGCGCAGTCTCAGTTATGTGTGCCATTACTGTATTTAACACACACATAAGGCGCACTGGACCATAGGGCGCATACAAGTACCGTATGCGTATTTAAAAATAAAGCGGGAGCAAACCTGAGTTCGGTACCTTACTCACATTTTTATTACCAGTAATCGTCATCGTCATCATCGACAACACACAAGCATACAAGTGTGCGTATTTAAAAATAAAGCAGGAGCAAAACGAAGTTTGGTACTCACATTTTTATCATCAAACCCATCGAAGTCCTCATCCTCTGTGTCTGAATTGAACAGCTGCGCTAAATCTCCATCAAACATTCCAGGTTCACTTTCTTCACTGTCAGAGTCACTTTCCGTGCCGTGCGGCTCCTCGGAAATGATGCCGGCTTTTGCGAAAGCTCGAACAACAGTGCCAGCAGACATGTTAGCCCAAGCATCTACAATCCATTCGCAAATTGTGGCGTAACTCGCCCGGTGCTGCCTTCTACTCTTAGTGAAACTGTGGTCTCCATCGGTCATCCATCGCTCCCAGGCCGCTCGCAGCCTTACTTTGAACGGGCGGTTCACACCGATGTCCAGCGGTTGGAGTTCCTTTGTCAGGCCTCCCGGAATGACAGCAAGCTCACAGTTCATTTGTTTCACTAGTTTTTTCACATCGGCTGTGAGATGGGCACGCATAGAGTCACAGATTAAGAGCGATGGTGATGCGTGGAAAAAACCACCTGGTCTCCTTACATACACCTCCCTCAGCCACTCTTTCATCATTTCCTCATCCATCCAGCCCTTTTCATTTGCCTTAATGATGATTCCTGCTGGAAACTTCTCTTTAGGCAAAGTCTTTCTCTTAAAAATCACCATAGGCGGCAGTTTCTGTCCATTAGCATGGCAGCCAAGCACAACAGTAAAAGAAGACTTTTCGTGCCCCGTTGTGCATATCGCTACCGTGCTGGTCCCCTGCTTCTCCACAGTGTGACTCACCGGGATGTCAAAAGTGAGCGGGACCTCGTCCATGTTTGTGATGTGGCTGGGCTGGATGTTTTTGTCGCCGATGTGTTTGCTGCAGTAGGAGCGGAAGATGGCCAGCTTTTCCTTATAATCCGCTGGAAGTTGCTGCGCTACCGTAGTCCTGGTCCGGATGGAAAAATGGCACAGTTTCACAAAAAGTGAAAGTGAAACTGCTTTTAGCCGAATGGTGACCATCAAAATGCTTCTCCCGCTCGTTCTTTGCTCGATGATCCACCGCTCGAGTCTTTCCTCCAACTCGGGCCACCTCGCCTTATGTCCGCGGAAACTCAGCTGCGTTTTCTTGACCTGCCGGAGCTTGTTTTCTAGCTTCCTCCATTTGCGAACCATCGATTCGTTAATCTTAAATTCTCTCGCCGCTGCTCGATTTCCATGTTCCTCCGCGTAGCTGATGGCCTTCAGTTTAAACTGTGCTTCATAAGCGTGTCTCTTTGCCATTTTCAGGGTTGCGCCCACACTTCACCCTTTAGCGTTCTCATGGTGTTCTCTACTACGTCCTCCTTACAACACACAGGGCGCACTGCGCTATAGGGCGCGCCGTACTTTTTGAAGAAAATCTAAGACTTTTAAGTGCGCCTTATGGTCGTGAAAATACGGTAACTCTGTAATGCTTTGAAATCCATTTTAATACTATCGTTTGGAATGAATTTTGGACATAACAACTAGTCCTTCTGTACCAGTGGTTGGATGAGATCTGTGCAGCTCCTGATCATGCAACGTTTACATTTTTAACTTACTTTTGTTAAAGGCTGTGTCAGAGTGTGTGTCTGAGGCGCAGATACTGGATCTCTCCAATCGCTTTTATACCCTAATACCTCATGACTTTGGCATGAAGAAGCCTCCACTGCTCAACAACCTGGACTACATTCAAGTAAGGACTCATAAACTGCCCAATCTAGAGTTTGACCTTTCTTTGTCATGTCACCACTAAGCCTAATGCAGAGTTTAAAAAGGTTGATCTGTAAATGCATCACTGTTTTAGGCTAAAGTTCAGATGTTGGACAACCTGTTGGATATTGAAGTGGCTTACAGCTTACTGAGAGGAGGAGCCCAGGACAATGAGAAAGACCCCATCGACATAAACTATGAGAAACTCAAGACAAAGATTGAGGTAAGGAGCACAGCTCTTTAGAGAGTAAAGTTTTGTTCTTAATCATCAACGGTGGGCAAGATTTCATTTTTGCCCTGATGATCGATTTAAGTTTTGAAATGTAAAAACAAAAAAATGCATGTGACACATCTGTTGCTTTACAGGTTGTTGACAAGACCACAAGTGAAGCTGAGATCATCGTGCAATACGTTAAGAACACCCACGCTGCTACGCACAACACGTACACACTGGAAGTACAAGAGGCAAGTCTTTTTTTTTTCTTTTTTTGAATTTATTGATTGATTAACTTGGTAAAAATGGGTTTAAGCAGGACAACCGCTTCATTTTAATGGCTTTAATAGATTTGGAATCTTAGTTTGTCTTCTGATTGTGTTTCTGTATTTTAGATATTTAAAATTGTCAGAGAGGGAGAGCACCAGCGATACCGTCCATTCGAGGAGCTGCACAATCGCCAGCTATTGTGGCACGGCTCTCGAACCACCAACTACGCCGGTATTCTGTCTCAGGGTCTCCGCATCGCCCCTCCAGAAGCCCCAGTGGTGAGTGTTGTTTTGAAACCAGGTTGATGATAAGATGTGAAGAATTAAAAACCTCTCCTTCTAATAAATACCCCAACTTTACCCATAGTTTCTAGTGTTTAGTCCTGCATAACATTACAGTCCTGCTTAATTTTCTCCAGACTGGTTACATGTTTGGCAAAGGTGTGTACTTTGCTGACATGGTGTCCAAGAGTGCGAACTACTGCCATACCTCCCAGTCAGATCCTGTGGGCCTCATTCTGCTCGGCGAGGTTGCTCTAGGAAACATGTAAGTGACGGTCTGAATGCAAAAAAATATATATTTCATCCTTTGAAATGTTGGCCTGACTGTGTAAATAAATGCAACCTCCTTTTTAACTAATGCAGGCATGAACTGAAGAAGGCTTCTCATATTACAAAATTACCTAAGGGCAAGCACAGTGTTAAAGGTGAGAGACATAATGGGTTGCAGCATTTTAATTGGTATTATTTTTCTAAGTGTTTGGTTCACATGGCAAACATTGTGCTTAAAGCTTTGTATTTCTGTTTAGTCTGTGTCCCTAACTGTAATTTAGATCCACGCTTTTCAGCGTAGTTCTTAACAACGCGATGAAATTCATCCCAGCAGGAAATATTTACCTTTGTCTCTGTCAGTTTTTAAAACTGCGTGTATGTGCGTGCATTTAATAATATTCACTTTTGGGTTTTTTTTATTACAGGTTTGGGTAGAACAGCTCCCGATCCAAATGCCACTGTCACTTTAAATGGAGTGCAAGTGCCTCTGGGAAAAGGAGTCCACACTAATATTGATGACACAAGTCTGCTGTACAACGAGTATCCTCTAATATTAGTTTGTTTGGTTATATGTGTAATGATTTTTTTTTACCTGCTTGTCTGTACATAACCTGTGCAGTTAAAAAGGTGAGTAAAATTTGTTACATTTCTATCTTACAGTCACCGGCCATTTCATTAGGTGTATCTGTTCATTTGTCATTAATACAAAATCTAATGATCCAGTCACATAGCAGCAACTCGGTGCATTTACACATCAAAGATCAAAGAGAGGTTTACAATAGGGAAGGTAAGTTAAGTCACTTTCAACATGCAGTACAAGTAAGGTATAATAAATTAAAGACCAGTGAGTTCACCCATGGAAACAGTTTTATAGCTTTCTGTCTTTTAATACAGGACGACACTTTTCATTGTGTAGCTCACCCAGCTGTCATGCATAAATCGACTCATTTGCACTGCTTATAGCAGTGAAGACATGAAGATGAGACAGTTGAAGGGTTGTGTTTATGTCCTAACAGCAGTCACCACAAAATAAATTGTCAGGGTATTTGTGTTTTCAGCTTAATTTGTATCTGTACCACCTGTTTTCTTTAACCGTGCTCCCTCAGGTACATTGTGTATGATGTAGCACAGGTAAATCTGAAGTATCTTCTGAAGATCAAGTTTAACTACCAGACATCCCTGTGGTGAGAGGGGCTGCGCACGAAGCTTCTTCATAAAGAAAGAAAAAAAAGACCACTGTTGCCTCCAAAATGCTTGGGCTTCATTCTCTGCAACCGAAGATGTTTAAAAAAGGAGTGATACTAAACCGTCCTTCATGGTGGATCCTTGGAAATCTCTTGTCACTTTGTGTTTTCACCAGGTTTATTAAGTGGCAGGCTTCCTTAGTAATACATTAGGTACCTAAATACTGGCTTCTTCACATTGCGTACATCAGTACCTGGAGAGGTCTGGTGACAACTTCAGAAAGTGTTGGTAATCTGTCACTGCAGAAAGATCTTATTTTCCTGTAGTTCATAAGGTATAGTCCTGCAAGTTTAGGAGTGTTCAAGAGCCAGTCTGCAAACATACACAAACCAATAATTTGCTGTGAATCCACAGTAAAGTGAAGACTAAGATACTGTAAGCATTTTGACATGTATATACTTGTTTTGTTTGCATCTCTAGCTGTCTTCCTCACTAAAAAGAAAAAAAAATGTGATGAGTGTTTATGCAAGGTGCCCTGTAAAAGATAAAAAAGGCCATACTAAGTGTTTTTTTTAAATGTCTTTTTCTTGCTTCTCTCAAACCCAAATAAAACATTAGACATGAAGAAGGGTTTCTTTCAGTTTGTTGGAGAAGGCAAAAATCAAGGTCATTTGCTAAGGAGCATTCCTGGGAATGGTATAACCTTGATGAAAAATCATTGTCAAATACTTTCCTCTAGGGATCAATAAAAGTATTCTGATTCTGAAAAAGCAGGCTTTGGCTTCATTTTGGTAGGAGATTTAAGCAGTAGAAACTGTCTTGCCTCATTTCCCATTGGCACTGTAGGGTAACAAAATAAAGAGTTAATATGCAAAAAAAAACCAGCAACAGGATTTTCTGTATTTAATGGTAACAATTTATGAGCTTACTAAAGTGAAAAAATTGGAAGAAGAAACTTACACTTTCTGTGAGATTAGAAACTCATATTTGCACAAATGATTTATTTATTTTTTTAGTTTTTCATCTGCTTTTTCCTCACAGCTAAGAAAAAAAATCTCACGTATATTTGGTTATTTACTAATTAATAGATAAATGGTACCCCATATGCTGTTTTATGTTGCGTATAGTATAAACAAAATCTTTCTTGGTATAACTGCAGGTAAAAATAAATACATTTACTCAAGAGAGAACATTTCATTTCAAACACAACACTTTCCAAACAAAGACTAAAACGTAAAGGAGAAATGAACGATAACTGATGTGGCGTATGAAACAATGGCTGGTTGCTATGCTCCCATTCCGAGTCAAGTTTTTGATACGAAACGATTTCCCAAGGATTTAACTTCACATTTAACATGTAAAAGTTGGATGTGTAGAAAGTGGATGTATTTGTTTAGATAAACAAACTACTGGAAGCAGTTATTAAGCTACCATTTAAGCAAATTACGGGATTTTTATTTCTCAAATCGCCCTCCAGAGAGAGTCCCGACCCAGAATGCATTTTGACAAGGTCTTTGAAAAAGCGGCGCGGCTAATTCAAGATGGCGGAGATGGACCAGCTGTTAGACGAGAGTGAGTAACAACACAAATTCAAGGAGTTTTGCATTGTAAACAAGCAGCAGTCCCGCGGTGGTAAAATAAATAACTGGCCAAAACCCGATATCGCTGACCATGTAATGGCTATTATAGGTTCTGCGCGGACTTCATAAGCTCATTTTAGACGCAAACAGACACCGGGTCTAAGTCAGCTAACGCTTGTTAGCGCGAGAGGCTAACCATGGCTAATGTTGGAGTTGAACAAGTTACTCTAGCCCAACTGGGTGAACAAATACCGTTAGCTTAGCCCCGAGCTAACGTCTGCTAACCTTAGATCGCGTATAGCAGGAACAAAAAGGCTGCCGCTACGCCACTAGCTGCTAACAAGCTATCTGTTTTGCTGGACTTATTTTCTATTTTATTGATTTATTTTAGTTTTCCATGACACTTTCATCATTTTTAGCGTTCCTTCACCCTGGTTATAGTTATGCGTTATGTATCATTATTGATCTTGTGAAGGGAAACTTGCCAGTTCATTTGTCTGTTTACACCTGAAACGGTCTCTGGGAACTTACCTAATGTAAATAACGTTATTTTACAGCTCATAGCTTAGCTTGTCCGGCTCATGTGTAGATACGAATTGCCCACAGCTGATGTTACACCCGTGTCTGACAGCTCCAGTTGGGGGTAAAGGCCTAACCGAGTCCGCTAGCTTTATTTTTAATTCCTGTTCACCTGCCTGGCTGCTGTCAGGGTTTAAAGCACCATCTTACTGATTCTGCGACAGGTGAAATAAGCATTTCGTAACTTAAAAAGGAGAACACTGGCAAATAATATTTATCAAAGTTGCACCGTTTTAGATTTCGTCTATGTGGTGTTGCTTTTTTATGCTTTTTAATGCTCTACAGCAGGGGTGCTCAATCCCAGTCCTCGAGAGCTACTGTCCTGCAGCTTTTAGATGCATCCCTACTCCAACACAGCTGAATCAAATGTTTGATTACCTCTTCAGCATGCCATCAAGTTTGGAAAAGGCCTGATAACAAGCCATTCATTTGATTCAGCTGTGTCGGAACAAGGATGCATCTAAAAGCTGCAGGACAGTAGCTCTCGAGGACTGGGATTGAGCACCCCTGCTCTACAGTAATGTAGCCTAAATTGTTCTCTTCCTCAGGTTCCTCAGCAGAGGCACTCGTCAGTCTTAAAGGTATGGATTCCCTTGTATTTATGCTTTTTACTGTTTACAAATATACTGGGTGCTTCTGAAACGTTGACTCGAATTCCTCACTATATCGATTAGACCTGTGTCAGATCACGTTGGTCAGAGCTCTGTAATAGTTTCTAATTGCAAGCTTACATGGCATAATGGTCCTGTTATTGTTTGCATGTGATTTTTGTCTGTTGGTATAGGGTTGTTAAGATATAATTACTGATTTAAAAACTGTTTTTGGTGTTCTTGTATATAAATATGTTGGTATTCTCACAGAGGGCAGTTTGTCCAACACTCTGAATGAGAAAAACAGCTTCCCTCGAGCTCACAACACCAGGGCACGGCATTCCTCTGTCACAATGGACACGGTAAGTTAATGCAATGAAAGCAATGAAAACTTCGAAAACAAAGAGAATCTGTTACACACGTTGCTTTAATTACTAATATGAAAAATATGGTATAGTGGTTAACATAGTCACCTTACTCCATAATTATGCTTCAGTGGGAAATTTGTGCCATAACTATGTCATAACAGGAAATCCCTCTAAAACCCTATGATGAAACCCTAAGGCATGACATGACGCACACCTCCACTGAAACGGAACTAAATGTGGTGTCAGTGTAAGCCGCAGCTATTGTAATTGGCCTGTTCAGTACCATTGATTCCTCCTGATGCATTTCCGGCTACTTTTTTGCCACGGTTTTGGAATTTTTCAGTGAAAGAATACCAATCATGTCAAAGCTGCACCAGATCAAGTACTATCCACTGTGGTGACCCGTTGGGAAATAAGGGAGCAGTTCAGTGTATCTTTTCTTTCCTTTTAGCAACCAAGAAGTTAATTATTACAATGCAGTAATACAGGGTTTGATATTTTTAAAAAAAATCACAATTATTTCTTCTTAAAATGAAAAGAAAGAAAGTCACTTCATCTTATGTGAGAGAGCTATGGCCGAAAATGGTAATGTATGGATATATCGTTAGTGTATGCATAGTTACTGCCCTTTGCTCATCTTAGCAGCATAGTTAAGTCTTTTGCAGTTCTGTTTACATCTCAGGAGTTGATTTTCTTACCTCCATTAAGTTGTTTCATGCCAGTGTAATGTGATGTGGAACTGGAAGGAAAATGCATTTCATCTCATTTTGCATGAATGGGGGTCTTTACATTTACTTAGATATTATTTCAGAACCTGTGTATTATACATGAGAGTTCCCAGAGTAACATTTGTGTTAGCCAGGCTATTTATAACGCAACATGCCAGAATTTCTACTGCTAATAGACGCCTAATATGGAGAATGCCACAATGTTATTTATAGATTGTTGGTAATATTTTGAATTTACATTGTTCTTGCAGCCTACACGGAGCTCGAAGCGGAGCCGTTTGTTTCGAGATGAAGATGAGCCACCGCAGCAGCGTCTTCCGTCCAGATCTCCACGGAGGAGCCAGAGAGTCACCACCACACCACAGGTAATGATTGCATTCTTCCTTACGATCACGTATATATTGCAGTTAATACATTTTCCTGGTAATGCTCCAGTTAGCACTGTTCATATTAAACTTTAAGATAATTGTGTCACCTGTGCAGTTTACGAGGCCCAAGATTAAAAGTAAAGTAAATTGTGTGTGAAAATAGTGCACTATTTGCCTATTTGCACTACTCTGCCTGGTTTACACTCAATGTCATTTACCCTTACCTGTATATTGTATATTGCATAGCTTTCTTGTTAAATTATATTGTATTTATTTAAATTTTTACTTTTTAATTATTTTATTTGCATTTTTTATTCACTCTCTTATATTTAAATGTTCATTTGGAATTTCATCTAGGGTTTGAGAGTAACGAAATTTCTATTCTCTGTATGTCCTGTACATGTGGCAGAATTGACAAATAAAGTTGACTTTGACTTTGACTTTTGACTTTGAAAAGTGCTCATCCACTTGGATTACTTGTGACGAGATATATTACACTTGGGTGTTTGAAAGTTTTCGTAGTATAAAAGTTCAACTTTGTTTGAGGTTTGTTTTGGTCCAAAAGCTATCTGTTTATACCTGACCTGTTTTTGGTACGAGTGTCTTCAAAGAGTTGAACATCATGTCAACATTAAAATAAGATAAAATGTGAGTCCAAATTATAGCTAATAACTTAAATTTAACATAAAAATCAATCAATAGCCAAAAGAATAAGATAGAGTTTAACTTTGGATATCCATATGTGTATATGAATAAACATACGCATATACACACACAAATATATAAAATCTAAACTAGAATTTTTTAAAAAGGCTCCTTGCGGGGTAATGTGAGTTTCAAAGGTTATGCTTTCTGACCAAGTTGGTGTGCCTGAGATTGAATAAGTTCATCATATCTCTACAGCATAACAGAATATGATTTGTCTAATGTAACCCTTTCCAAAGGAGTTCTTTAAAATGCCTACCATATTGTTGTTTATGAAATGACTGTTGTTTTAATGGTTTTCCTCACAGAAATTTTCTAACATCGTGACACCAGATAAGAAGGCTTCCCAGAAAATAGGGCTGAGATTAAGAAACCTGCTGAAACTGCCCAAAGCTCACAAATGGTGCATCTATGAATGGTTTTATTCCAATATTGACAGGTAAAGTCTGATTTTTATTTATTTATTTATTTTTGTTCCCTGATGAGTACACATAAATAAATGAGATAAAAAATAAGTTACCCACGCATAACTGGTCTTAATTCAGCTTATCATGTTAGTCAAAACACGTCATAGACACCTCAGCTTCACTACTGGAACTTGAACATTATGCACTCCACACTGTATATAAATGCCACTTGTTTTGCACATATTCAACTCTGTATATTTTATATATTTTATTATTATTATTATTATTTTTATTTTTTATTTTTTTTTATTTTTTATTTTTTTTTACTATTTAATTTGTAAAAATGTGTATACACACACACACACACGTAGGAAAATATTTAGTATACACATCCAGAAATGCATACACTATTATATATTGTACATATATTATGGGTGGCTGTAGCTCAGGTGGCAGAGCAGGTCAGCCACTAATCAGAAGGTCAGCCACTAATCAGAAGGTCGGTGGTTCGATCCCAGGCTGCCTCCTGGTTGCATGCCAAATATCCTTGGGCAAGATACTAACCCCATGTTTGCCTACTGGTGGTGGTCAGAGGGCCCGGTGGCGCCAGTGTCCGGCAGCCTCGCCTCTGTCAGTGCGCCCCAGGGCAGCTGTGGCTACAATGTAGCTTGCCATCGCCAGTGTGTGAATGTGTGTGTGTGAATGGGTGAATGACTGAATGTAGTGTGAAGCGCTTTGGGGTCCTTAGGGACTAGAAAAGCGCTATACAAATGCAGGCCATTTACCATTTACCATATATTTATTAGTTTCAGGTTGGCCATTCTTGTATTTTGCTCGTTTGTGTTGTTGTGTTTGCACATCTCTGTTGCTTGTGGGGCTCGCACACAAGAATTTCACTCGCATGTGCTGTGCCAGTGTGCCTGCACATGTGATGTGACAATAAAAAGTGATTTGATTTGATTTGAAAAGCAAATTGGTAATTATAAAACTGTTACTGTTGCTTCTCTTTCTTCCAGGCCTCTTTTCGAGGGTGACAATGAGTTCTGCCTGTGTCTTAAGGAGACTTTCCCCAACCTGAAAACAAGAAAGCTAACCAGAGTTGAGTGGGGTACAATAAGGAGGTTGATGGGGAAACCTCGACGGTACGCTGTGATTTTTACATAAGTGTATGGAACAGTTTCCTTATGGACTTGATGTGTCAGGATAAAAAGAACTGGCATTACATTGCTGTGCTCTTTTGTCCCTTCAAGGTGTTCATCTGCATTCTTTGCTGAAGAGCGAACAGCATTGAGGCAGAAACGGCAGAAAATGCGGCTGCTGCAGCAAAGAAAACTAACTGACGTGTCAAACTGCAAAGATCTTCCTGATGAAATCCCTCTGCCTCTCATCATAGGAACCAAAGTCACCGGTAAGATGACTGAAGTGAGCGCAAGATTTTCAAATGAGCTGCAGTGTTGCATTTTACATTTTTCTGCTTTGCACTTTCAAAAGATATATTCACGGAATTGAACTTAAGAGATAGAGAAGTTATTTTATCTGTCCCCTGATCTATCAGCCATTTTTGGGGAGAACTTAAGGATGACCTAATTAGAGCAGTTTTACTGTGATTTACCTCACAAAACACAGGTTTGGTCATGATTTAAGAATTAATATGCTAATTATGGCACAAATGAAAACGGATCCCTCAAAGGTCAAGTTGAATGATTTTTGTATCCAAAAGATCAATGGTTAGCTCGACTGTGATGAGATGACGTTTCATAGAAACGTTATTTTCTATGAAACAAAACGTGTGTCCATATGCTAATTTGAGGTGCCCACCTTGAAATTGTGGTGATTGTACAGATCTTTTGTAGTATAGCAACGCATATTTGAAGGATTGTCTACACTCTGATGCTTTATCAGTTGACTTTATTGGCGAGCATAAACAAGGAATTGCTAAATTCCTTCAAAGTTGAAGGACTGCAGTCTTTCCTAACAAATACTGTTTTTTTTCTCCATACAGGTGACCCCCCCCTTCTCACCGTCTCTTCTCCCCTTTGGTTTTCTTTCTCTCCCTCTTTCTTTCATTCTTTCTCCCTGTCCTATCCCCCAGTCATGTCTGTCCCGTTTGTAGCAACTGAAAATAAAATAAATTCATAATTATAATAAAGGTCAATCAAATGGACCAATATGGCAAGGCCATGATGATCCACTTGGTAAAATAAATCCGCTTGGCATCTTTCTTGGCCTTAAAACAACAATTCTGATGGCTAAAGATCCAAACGGGACACAAAAAAAAAAAAAAAAAAAAAAGAGAAAGTTGAACAATAAGAGCACAAGACAGTGAACAAATCAATCATTTTAAAATATGGTACTGGAGTTGAATGTGATCAAAACTATGGACAATTAAAGGACCAAGAAATCAAGCCAATAACATCTTTGGATGGACAAATAGCAAAGCGTCTACTTGGCTATTTCAGACACCAAATGAATCTGTACTCGTAAAAAGTCAGATCCTTTTAATGGTGTGGTGTAGGCTGTATCAGACTCCATATGTGAATAATTAATTTATTTGTTATTTATTCAGGTTTAAATCAAGTGCATTTATCTTTGTTCTACAGCTCGTCTCCGAGGACTCCATGATGGGCTGTTCACAGGGCAGATTGATGCAGTAGACACCAGTGCCGCCACCTATCGTGTCACCTTTGACCGCACTGGCCTGGGAACTCACACTGTGCCTGATTATGAAGTCCTGGTAAACACTTTAACTTAACTCTCATAAAAGCTTCACTCTCAGTGTGATTTTGCCACACAGGAGAAGAAGAAGAAATGCCAATAGCTGTATCGTAGGAATTTCACAGGTCATATTATTAACCATCTTATTGTAATTTTCTTTTCCAGAGCAATGAACCTAATGAGACCATGCCCATTTCAGCCTTTGCCCAGAAGCATCGGTCAGCACGCTATATGCAAAGCCTCATGACTCCGCCTAGAGGGCCCTATCCCTCTGCTACCACTCCTGTCCATATGGTATTCTGAAACTACATTTACTACCATTTGTTGATTTGCTGACACGTTTGGCCATATTCGAGTTTTGTTTTTTCTTTTTTTTTTCTTTTTTTTTTTTGTTGTTTTCAAATAACTGCTTTGTTTGGCCTACTATACACTATACGTTTTATACATTAATGCTAATCAGTGGGTAGACTGAAGAATTCCAAGGTGGGCTAGTGGCGCAATCACTTAATTCCCCCTTAGAAGCTGATTCCTCTGTAAAAAAAAGCCAGTGAAACCTTTGCCGGACACCTTTTTCACAGCTGTGTATCTGTTTGCCCATCTAAAAACAGATTTCAAATGAAGATTGTTGATCTAACTGGCCTTTTTTTAAACAACAGGACAATGACCCTCTTATCACCCAGTCACCATGGAGGAACAAACTGCCCGGTGCTGAAGGAGATACACTGGGAGGATTTCCTGTCAATTTCCTGGTCCAAGTGGTAAGGAATTCCTGTCAAATTGAAAACTAAAAAGGTGACGTCCTTCAATGTAGTTCTAATGCTTTGTCTTGTTTTTCTGTCCATTATTAGACAAGACTGTCCAAAATCCTCATGATCAAGAAAGAGCACATCAAGCACTTGAAAGAAATGAATACAGAAGCTGAGAAGCTGGTAAAGTCATTATAGTTAAGTTACTTTAAAACATGTTAAATGCTTCTGAAATATCCACATCAAGCTTACCTCAGCTATGTTTTTGTTTTGTGTTCAGAAGTCATACTCGATGCCTATTGATCTGGACTTCCAGAAGCGATATGCTACCACCGTGCTTGAGCTGGAGCAGCTAAATAAAGATCTGAACAAGGTTCTTCATGAAGTTCAGCAGTACTGCTGTGAAGTAAGTGAAAAGGCACGCTTACACTTAAACTTGAAATATTTTATTGCAGTATCTGATAATTCTAGCATGTTTTTTTTTTCTTGTTAGTCAGGAACGAGTAAGGAAACAAATGAGTAAGAGAGCCTTGTGTTAAACATCAGTGTACATCTTTCCAGCTCGCTCCTGATCAGGGCATGGTTCCAGCAGACCATCCCACAGAGCTGCGGAGGCGTAGTGAAGAAGAGGCCCAGCAGATGGTGCAAATGCGCATCAACGCCATGAAGGATGGGCAGCAGAGTGTGGCAAATCCCAGCCTCACACACCTCATCTCCCGTCTCACTGCTCTGCTCCTACAGATCAAGGTAGAAGATGTATTTTTATCACAAGTGTGTCAGGATGATAGGAGAGGATGTTAGGATGTCACACTCTGTGTGCAAGAAAACAATTTGTTTGAAATTCAATGCAAAAATTTAGAGCTTCGCAGCAGTAATTTGTTAAGAAATGTTGAACTTCAAGTATATAATACAATATATGTTTTATCAATTAATCAGTAAATATAATATAATACATCCATGACTTCTGATTTGATTACCTGTTAATCATTCATTCTCCTGGCTTGTCTCAGTGTTTGGCAGATGGTGGGGATCTGAATTCATTTGAGTTTAAATCTCTAACAGACTCTCTCAATGACATCAAAGCATCGATTGATCCCTCCAACCTCAGGTAAAGGACCAAATAGTGTTTCCATCCATTTCTAACAAAAGAGCAAGAATGACTGTTTTTAAGACAAAACTGAATATTTTTCTCCTTTATTATCTGTGAATCTCAAAACTCCCAAAATAGTGTAACTGTTAAAACAGTATAATCTCATATTTCATGGCTTTTCCTAAAATAGGATAGTGCAGCTATGTGGTATAAAAATAAATAACTTTCTCATTAGTTTTACTGGAGTCATTTTGATTCCCACTGAAGTCTATGCAAACTGCTGCATGTTGCTGAGCAACACACAACATTTACACACTTTGATGTGAATGATAATGTAAAATGAGCCAGAGCTAGCTGCATGTGATTGACAGATAACTATTTAGGGCATTTGGTTAGATCAAAATATTTACAGCAGAGCTGAACAGGGTGGGATGTTGAGTGTATGGCAGGACATGTGGAGAACCGGGCAGGTTGTTGGCTGTGCCGAGCAGCATGGGAACCCTAGCTGAACTGATCACAGAGTCTAGACTGTGGAGACTATTCAG
Organism: Aulonocara sp. 'chitande type north' Nkhata Bay; assembly: GCF_057382095.1. Lineage (NCBI taxonomy): Eukaryota > Metazoa > Chordata > Actinopteri > Cichliformes > Cichlidae > Aulonocara > Aulonocara sp. 'chitande type north' Nkhata Bay. The sequence continues at coordinate 10,837,085 of NC_141358.1, forward strand.
AGCAATTACAAAGTAAAAGTCAGAGTAAGAGAGCAGAACTGAGGAGGGCTGCAGTTCTTTTACAATAATTAATTTACTAAAATTGGTTTGTTTTAGCTAGCTGCAAAGTTTGTTTATAATGTAGGCAGTGACCTGTCAATTTCAAAGCGAGGCTATTCTTTTTATACACACTTTATTTTAACTAATACAACATGTATTCTGAAATTTCCAAAATAATTTTGATGTGTTATGGTGTTGTTTGTTGTATCATTTGCTTATTGGTGGATGCTAAAATATTTTTTTCCTTTCTAAGATATATGATGAAATAACAAATTACAATTATCTGCAATCTGTTTAGTGGTTCATACATTTGCTGAACAAGCAAAAGTTGCTGATGTTGCAGGACCACCTGGTTGTTCCGTTGTTAACTGTTCTTCATAACTTTGGTTATTTTTCTGCATTTCCAGTTGCTTCCAGAATAACGTTGAGATCCATGTGGCACACATCCAGAGTGGCCTTAGTCAGCTGGGCAATTTGCATGCATTCGCTGCCAACAACACCAATGCAGTCTGAGTACCTGCATCGTCCCGCCCACGCACAGGTGCATGTACACACACGGAAGTGCGGTATATCCATGTTTGTCTTGTGAAATGGTGCTTTTACCTGGACTGTTAAAAGACTACAAAGAAGGCTCATGTCGATGCTGTGGATCTTCAATTTGAGTTCTTCCCAGATTTCCTCAAGTTTTGATCGGAATGGAGAGAAGAATGCTGAATATTTTACCCACAAGCTTTTGTTGTATCAAAATGTTTGTGCACCCAACTGAATGAACACAAACCCGAAAGAGTCTTAAAGCTTTTTGCCACGCTCCACATTTCCAAAATATTAAAACTGTTATTTATTTGGTTTCACGTGCCAAACATAAGGTTTTAACAGTTTTTATTGCCCGTATTTATTTATTTTTGAGTAGGTGTGTATGGTTATGCAACAATATTTTGCTATTTCTGATGTTTCCCTCTAAGTTGTGTGTTCTGTTGCTCCTTTAATGATAAGTACAGGGGAACGCGAAGGAATGTTTTATAATTAAAAAGTTATTGTAGATAATTGTACAATATCTGATTATTAGGAATATTGTCAGCCTTTCTGCTGTGTATTCTGAAATGGCTTTTGTAATTTTGTGCGCACTGAAAAGAGTTTTTTTTTTTTTTTTTTTTTTTCAGTATTTTTTTATAAAGGAGAACTCTGGGGTTTTGATCTTAAGTGTTTCCATATTTTACATCGGCTGTTGCTGGAACACCCCCCACACTAAGTCTGCATCACTGACCTTTAAACCCCATCAACAGTTCTTTCCTAGAGATTCTCCTTTTTTTTCAGTTTTTGTAAAGTTGTATATGAGAGTGCCCCCGGGCAGTTGTATATAAATGTTTCTTTTTATATTAAACATAATATTGAAAAGCAGGTTTTGGCTTTGTTTCATTTATTAACAAACAAACAAATTCATACAAAACAAATGTCTTTTTTTTTTTTTTATATATATATAGTTTTAAAATAAATACACTCTCACACCTCTTATGATACATGTAGCTTTTGTAATGCATCACATAAAGCCACTGAAGTTTGCCATTGCTTCATTTTCCCAATCAGAATCCGAGTCGGAGAAGTCCTGCATCTTTCTGGTGGGGATCTGGGAAAAGTGATCGAACCTGTCCCCGCTGGCCCTCGCCTGCGGATACTGCATTTGGCATCTGTTGTCCTTAGATGATGATGGTGTGCTGAAGGGGTTCTGCATTGGGATGGGAGGAATCACAACTTTCATCTCTGGTCCAATGGTTTTGTTTGGTGGGAAATTGTCATACTCCACCAAAACCTTTGGAGCTTGGCTGTTGGTCATGTTGGCGTCCATGTTTGTCTGGTGCTCTCTCCTGGGATAGAGAGGGACGCTGCAGCTCGAAGTGCCAGCACTCTGCTTGTGTCGCTGCATGTGTTCTGGATTCATTCTGGCGCCCTCCTTGTCATAGATGCGGGAGGCAGATGCTTGGGCGTAGCTGCTGGGTTTGCTTGGAAGAGTGTTCCTGTGGGTGTCCTCGATGCCTTGTAGGTGCACTGTAGACCTGAAACTTTCCTCTAGTCCAAAACCACCCATCTGATGTACTTCAGCACTGTGAAGATTGTCACAAACTGCAATGGAGAGGGGAAAAAAAAACAAAACTAAGCAACATGTTTTAGAATGTAGAAAAAAGAAGCCACAAACTTGAAGTTAAAACTACAATGAGTGACACTGAGCAGGCTTGACCTGATGTTAGAGTGAGGATGTGAGCACAAAACTAGTGAGTAAAGCTAATAGCTACCTTTTTCCGGAGCCATCCTGTTCTGGACTTGGATAAAGGGACCAGCTGCTGGCGTGCTGCTGACCTTTGTGGACGTTGATGAGCTAACCTGGCGACGAGACTTGGCCCTTCTGTTCTGAAACCACACCTACAATTTTGGAAATCCGTTAATTCACATCTTACCACTCCATAAATCCAATTTTACCACAAGTGTGGAGTAGCGAGAGTTCCCTGTGATCTTAAGTGACTGTGTTTGCCCTTTGACCATGCAAAATAAATCAACCAATTCAACAAAGTGTGGCGTTTAAACCGGACTTCACCTGAATTCTGGACTCCGGCAGCCCAGTCAGAGCCTCCAGTCTCTCCCGTAGGAAGATGTCGGGATATTTAGTGTCGTTGTAAACTTTCTCCAGCACCTTGATTTGCTGTTGGGTGAAATTGGTCCTCTTTCTCCTGTGGGTCAGCATTGCCACGCATTTGTCCGCCCTGGGAACAGGATTTGCGGGGTTGAAGTAGTTTCCACCGTCCGGAGGTCCACATTCTGAAAAGAACACGCAGGCGCAATTTAGTTATCATTGCGTAAGTTGAGCTCTGAGGCAGCTGTTAGGCCGGTATTTGAAAATTAACTTTTTGTTGGGGTTAATGATCCCAGAGCCACCAACCTGGATTCACGGCGTTGTTCATCTGCAGAGGCCCTTCGTGATACATGTGGAACTGGTTCGCCTCCCCGACGCGCATATTCCCCTGAACTGCAGACATCCTTTCCGCTTTATCCCCGGTGACTGACTGACTGAGCTTGAGATCCGTGCGCTCGCCGGATTTAAATCCTCCTGTGATCAAAGGTAAAGCTGTCTAGATGTGTGAATGGGTCTGCCATCGGGGCCGACCGGCACTGCAGCGGCCGTGCAGCGACTTCAGACGTCTGCGGGCCAGCAGAGGTGTGAAGCAATCACACCTGGAACGATGGTCCGGCCGCAGGTCTGTTTAAAGGAGTTTTAATGGAATCTGCACGCTCAATACACATCGGCAGAGAAAACATTTATCCGCTTTGGCATGGATGAAGCAATAATGGACCCTCAGCCTTCAAAGGGAGAAAGACGGAAACGGCAATTTCCCAAAAAAGGTGGAGGAGTTCAAAGGACTATACCAGGACGCTGTGAGAAAACAGATATAAGCGCAAGCATTAGGTTTTTATTATAATTAATGTAATTCAAAACAGGGCATGATTTAATAATTATGTATACCCAACAAGACTGGCTCTTTATACAGGTTATTCTGCATCATGCCAGCATCCCAGAGTATCCCAAAGCCTAAAAACCAACAACAACAAAAACAAAACAAAGCTGTCAATAAAATCTGAAACTGCAGAAACGACTGTTAAAAGGATGACTTCTTACACCATATAAAAACCCTTTTGTTAGATGGCAAAACATTTATTGCCATCTATAACTGCTATTGAAGAATTTTCCTGGCAGTAAACTTCATTGAAGTGAATTTGCTGTTATATGTGGCATTAGTTTTGCTTCAGTGACAGTAAGAACAACCAGTTCTGCAACAGACCTTTAGTCCAAGTATAGAGCCCTGATCTCAACCTTAAGGAGTCCTTCTAGAATGTTGTGAACTCTCAAGTCATCAAGGTTTGCATGTTATCAGATGATGTAACCACAGACTGTGGGGCTTTTTCAAGTTGTTTTTTTTTTTTTTAAAAAAAACCTTTTAAACCCTAATAACTGACAAAATATTGAATTGTCCACATCTGTCAGGAAGGTTATAAGCTATGTTTGGAGGTAAAAGAAAGCATAGATTTTCCATGACTTGCCCCCTCACACAAGCCTTACTTTGTGGGAAATGATGCCTCCTGAGCCTTATCAGTGTCAACAAAGTGGATTTCAATACACAAACCACGGTTAAAAAGTACTTGGGAGCGGGCAGGTCTTATTGAATATGTCACCTCCGTTTGATTCAGAGGGGGGATTGAGTCAAGAGGTCAGGAAGCCCTCCCTCCCCAAAGACAGACTAAACAATTTTGTGCCTCATGCTCCACTTTTTTGCCTGCAGATTGAATTCTGCACTATGCTATGATCTGACAATGCAACAATTTCCAGATTCCTTGCAATATTTCCTCTCACAGATTTTACAGGATACAGAGCTTACTGGGTTAAGTCATCTGGGGAGTGTAGTGCAAATTTGGCAATGTGTTTGTCAGCGTTTAAAATAGAGCATGCATTGTTTACTCTTGGGGAGTACCTACAACACTCCTTGACAGGCCAAAATTTTAGGTGATTCTTCATATGTTAATCCGTACTCTTGATGGAGGTGCAGGGTCCTTTATTAATGAACATCTGCAACAATGACGGACCACCAGGGGACTCTGACATAACACATGCTCTGCTCCTTTTTTAAAATGTACTTTGATCATTTTAAGTCCATGTTTACTTGTGTGTGCATATTTAATGTGTGTCTTTTTTTGTTTCCGCGGCGTAACGGTAATCTTAACCTTTTTGATCTCTGTACTTCGACACTTACTTTTGTTCAAATAGGATTTGCTTGTTGGCTAAAGCATTCACAGTTCATAGGGTGCTTTGTCTGGGGGCCCTAATGGGGTATTGCCCCTTGTGCACAGACCAGATTGCTATGCTAAAAATCTGGGTCCTCAAGTTCTTGATGTTTTGTGACATTCTTCTGATGGACCTGGAGATCATAGCATGGACAATTTATTTATTTATTGTTATTGTTTTTTGTTTGTTTGTTTGTTTGTTTTTTTTGCATTGATTTGTGATGACAAGCCATGGTAGATTAAAAATGCTAACCTAGTACAGCAACTGCATGAAAATTCCTTGCAGCTTTACCTTAGCTGTTGTGGTATGTTATATAGTTTGTTTAGTTTGGCAGCCTATGACAGACACTGGGCACTGTAATTAGATTAAAAAGCAGATCTAATTTGATTGATACTGATAAGATGTAGTTATCAGGCTGGACTACAAGCAAACACTGGACTAAATTCTTGTGGGGGATTAATACTGCTGCTCCTGTAGCCCCCAAACAAAAGCAAGTTCACACCTGGGCCAGGCCACTATACATTTACCCTGCAGACAGACAGGCAAAGTATTCTCACAGGTTTTCAGCAATGTGTTAAAATGTCACCTGTCTAATGGGCCCTTGTTATAATGTATTTCAGTACAATATTTGTGTATTTGAAGGATAATTTAAGGAGCTGGAGAGCATGTGCTCATTCAAAATGTGCATAAGTATTATCCAAAGCTTAGGCCAAGTCTTACTGTCAATGTACCTCACCTGGGCAAATGCAGCAACCATCATTAGCTAATTACAAATAAAACATCGGGGACATTAGTATAGCATAGTATATATAGTTCTCCAGGCTTTATGAAGGTTTTTTAAAGTTTTTCTTTGGACATTGCCTGCTTTTTCATTAATTTTCTGTCCAGTCCTTGTAACTGATCATTTTCAGGGGGATAGTTCTTTTTGTTTGTTTGTTAAGTCACTTTACACTGACCTGTGAATCATTCCAACATAATAAAAAGGCCCCTAAGTCAAGTATTATTGCACTATTCCCAAAGAACTATTAACCGAAAATATGGCATATTCCAGCATGGTGTGCAGTGTGTTTTGAAAACTAAAAAACAAAACAAAACTGGGAAGCATCCGATTGGCAATGGCTTTTTCAGCATGATGATCCCAAACACACTGCCAGTGCAGTAAAAAGCATACCCGGATAGCTCCTCACATCCAAAGAAGAGATCTGAATGTTCCTCAAGAAGCCTGGAGAACTATTCCCAAAGACTTTTTAAAGACATTCCAAGAAAGCTTGACAAAGTGAGTTCAAAATGTGTTGAAGAATAGGGATGATCATACCGGTTATTGACATTGATAGATTGTATCTTTATTTTGAACATGTTGAAAAAGTACAACAACATAGAATTAAAAGAGACAAATAAACAAAGCAAAACAAAAGGAAAACGAGCAACCACAACTACAAATAACCTTCATGTTCAAAAAGGAGCAGGAAGAAGCATAAGCTTATAAAATCGTTATATGGAAAACATGGAAAATCGATTAAAAAAAAGACAATTTATCCATTGCATATTTTAAAATACATGTTAATTTTTATATGTGTCCGTTAGTGTACGTGACGGTTAATAAAATGCTGGGGGGGGGGGGGGTGTTTGTTTTTGGGCAAGTCTTTTTATCTGTTGGTAAGACCTCGTCATTATTTACATCGGTGAGGGGAGAGAAAACAACCGGAACTTCCGCTAGATTGAAACGGAAGTAGGTACGTGGCTGCTTCAGCTGACAGTCTACATGATGGCGACAGAGGTTCAGAGCGGCGACCTCGACAGCGCTACTTCTAGCCGGCTCGAAGTTTCCATCGATGGCCTCACCCTCACTCCGGACCCGGAGGGCGAGCAGAGCCAGGCCGAAGAACCGGAGTCCATACCCACGGAACCCAGCACAGATAAGCCGGGCGGCGCTGAAGGCGAAGATGGAGAGACTGCCAAATGTGCGATAGAGAGGAAATGGGGCTTTCCTCTGCTGGAGCTGTACGGAATGGCCCTTAAATTTTTTAAAGGTACTTCATGTTTGTTTCAATCCCCAAGCGGTGAGAAAGCTGCTCGAACAGTTTAAAGTGTGGCGCTCGCTGGTTCAGGCTAGCAGGTTGCTAGCATTAGCTGCTAGCTGTCACCACCGGGACTGGTGCTACTGCTGTCAGCCTCGGTGTTACATTAGCTTCACGGCTAACTAGTATCTAACGCTGCTGGCCGTTAAAGGGTAAAACAACCACGGCACTTGTGAGTGGCCCCTTTGTGTCAGCTGATTTGCCACTGTTGTCTCCTTTCTGGGTTTTTGTCTTTGCACCAAAGAGGAGTGACTATACTTATTACCAGTTTGCATATTTCTATGCATGCTTCCTCCACCAAACGAGGAAGATTTCCATTCCAATTGAATGACAGCTTGTTCTGGGATGTGTTCAGGAGCTTTTAAACACGCTCTCCCTCTGCTGTGACTGAAGCGGGACTGCATCAGGTGGCAGCTGCCCTCAAAGATTTTTCCTCCCAAAGTACTCAATGACAAGTTCCTGCTGTGCTGGAGGAATTATTATTCTGAGGATACAACTGCTGCATAGTTTTAGCTCGCCGCCCCTAAAAGCAGTTAACCACGTTTTCAGTCTATGGGGGGGTTTATGTGACGGCTTGACTGTTTTTACACCTGCCCTTTCATATCACTCCTATGTTGCTACTACTTGTAGTACTACTTTTATGTGTGCTCTGGGAGCCATTTTTAGGCCTTCTGGACATGCTGGGGTGGATTTAAAGCATATTGAAATACCCTAAGTAGTTGAATAATTGGAAAAGAAATTGTGATATGTGTGGCTATATTCTGCAGCCTGACCATTCTAGCTAGTTCTATATGTCTGCTTTACAAAAAGCCACAAATCCTGCAAAATACTGTGTCCATACTTTCCAGTCATCGTACACAAGTGTAAGCTGCATTGAACACTGGGCATTTGTGCTGTTTGTATTATGGCAGAACACTTGTGATGACTGTGCAAACAGGTCGGGGCCTGGCTGCCACTCTGTGTGATAGTAATCTGGGCTTTGTATCCTTGTCAGTGTGTCAGACAGGGTTAGGTCTACTTGCTCAACTTGCTCAACTCAGCTGCCTAAATCTCCCTTTTGCCTCACCTTAAATCAAGCTTTAGGTATGACTAATGTCATCTCAGTGTTTAATTCTTAATGATTTTAACCACAAAGAAGCTTGAAAAGTTTAGAGTGGGAGAGCACAGTTAGGAGTAATTATCTGCGCTTTACAGTCTTGGCACAAGAACATAACACTCCTGTACGTGGGAGTTTTTACTACCTTGTTGTGCACACAAGCTGCACTGTAGTATTCACTGCAGGTGGACATTAACAGGATTGCCCGCAAACTCATTGCTTCCACTTTGCTGCCTTCAGATAAAGATGGAAAGGCCTTCCACCCGACCTATGAGGAGAAGCTTCGATTGGTGGCTCTGCACAAACAGGTGTTACTCGGTCCTTACAATCCCGATGCTTCACCAGAGGTCGGCTTCTTTGATGTCCTGGGCAACGACCGCAGGTAACACCAGCTTGTGTGTGTGTGTGTGTGTTCATGCATGTGACCTTTGGATTGTAGTGGACATCTCAGTGATTTTTGCTTTGTATCAGGAAATACACACTCGTGCATTTTTACTCATTAACAGTTTGAAATGGATTCAGACAATGGGTGAAAATCATCCTGTTCAGAATGAAATTTAAAAAAAATAATGCACCTATTATTGTCTGCACCTTGACCTGTGTGCAGGAAAGAGTGGGCTTCACTGGGTAACATGGAGAAGGACGATGCCATGGTGGAGTTTGTCAAGCTACTTAACAAATGCTGTAACCTCTTTGCCCCATACGTCACATCACACAAGATCGAAAGGGAGGAGCAGGAGAGGAAAAGGTGGGAGGATCAGCTTCTTTGTCCAAGGGACATTCATCTGCTAGTGTGTCTTAAATTTAGTTTCTACCTCAATTTGCTCTCTATTTATCTAGAAAAGCTGGAAAGCTGTGGTTAGTTTGGGTGGATAGGTTATACAGTATTTGACCTTGTTAGAATGTCGTGATATTCATGTATATTTCACAGTTTGGGCTTTTGTTTGCATGTAAATTATGCATTTTTATCCATTTACATTATTTAAATCATTCAATTCTTTTTTTCAGGAGAGAAGAAGAAGAGCGTCTAAGGCGGGAAGAGGAAGAAAGGGAGCGACAGAGGCTGGAGGAAGAGAGACGGAGGCTTGAGGAGGAGGAAAGGCTTAGAAGAGAGGAAGAAGAAAGGAGGCAGGCAGAAGAGGAGAGGCTACGGATTGAGCAGCAGAAGTATGTGTGGTGTTTGTTGTTTCTTTTTTAATTTTATATATAAGCATTCCTCTCCTTTTGTATTTAAATCTGTATGCTTTTTTTTTTAAATCACTTTTTATTTCCACGTATTTTGTGAGACCGAAAACAAGGGTTAGTCCTGTGCTGACACTTGGCCCAAAGATGAAAATCTCACTACAAATCTGTCTGACTTCCTGTTGTTTTCCTGTATTTCCATTGTCATTCATTTTAATGTAACCAGACAACAGATAATGGCAGCATTAAATGCGCAGACAGCGGTGCAGTTCCAACAGTATGCTGCTCAGCAGTACCCAAACAGCCCTGAGCAGCAGATGAGCCTCATCCGTCAGCTGCAGGAGCAGCACTATCAGCAATACATGCAGCAGCTCTACCAGGTCCAGCTGGCCCAGCAACAGGTAGGATGCAGAATCTCAACATAACATAGACTTTTCACTGATTGAGTTTTATTGTTCAATATATAGGATTTGCAGTTAATGTGGGAGTACTTAGAATAGATTAGAAGGATTGCCTGCAGGTCTTTCTTTGGCCCCAAATTCAATCTGATCAGTTGACCCCTGAGATTAGTCCCTTAATTAACTCTTCATTATCTGACTGAAAGGAATGTGTGTCAGAGCCTAGCAGCTGTATTATCTAGGATAGATTTAGTGTAGAAATCCCTTGCTAATAATTAGCCTTCCAAACTGGGTGGTATATGTCTTGACAGCACACACCTTTATTCATGTCCTCTTTAATATCCTGACTGATGCATAAAACCTTCCTGTAAGACATCGGCCTCCCTTTAGAGTCCTTCCAGCTCAAGTGAACTGTTAAATTGCAAAGGAGTTATTGAAAAATAGCCAAAAATGTTTTAAACCTTTTGACTTGAATTACTTTATTTTATACCATTTTTAACAGCCAGGTGTGGTAAACAAAAACCTCAAACAAAGACTAAGATGAAAAATCCCTGAGCAAATCAGTTGTTCAAAAGTCTAGCCCTAGGTCTACTCGTATGCAGCAAAGCTGAAAAACAGACCCTTCGGTTTTCGAGATGTATAGGATGTTGCCAGAAGATGGAAATTTAATTGTTAATAATCTTATCCAACCCTAACACAGCCCTGGTGAAACTAGATTGTTGGTTTCTCTTTCTCATCCTAGGCGGCCTTACAGAAGCAGCAGCAGTCTGATTCAATGGTGCAGGGCACCCTAGAATCTAGCAGCTTCCACACAGGTGAACCCATCCCCGCATCCTCAGCCGGACCATTGTGTGCTGCTTCACCACAGACTGGAGAAGAAGCTCCAACAATCAATGGAGGCCAGTCAGACTCTTACTCAGAAAGTATGGATCGGGAGCCAGAGCCTGAACCGGCAGAAGAGGTCTCAGAGAATGGACCTTTATTAGGTTGGTGGGCTGCTCTATATCCATCTCAAAATAAAAGCATGAAATATTGGAGCGGCTAATGACTAGGGGTCAGACAGGGTAAGCTCTCTGTCAGAGCAGTGAAGCGGTCTGCCAAGCTTGAAACCTGATGCTTATCTGCTGTGCCCTTGTTGATGTAACCTGGAGGGCAGAAGAGCTGGAACAAGTGACACACAATAATGTGTTGGTTTAGGTTTCCTCCAGTCACATATTCCGCTTACAGGAGTAAAAGACATCACAGTAGATATGCAAAAGTCCTTGGTGTGAATCCAAAACACATATCCCTTTCCAAATGACTTCCTTCTTCCTGTTCAGTGGAATGATAAATAAAGCTGGGGTAGCTGTGCCTGCAAAAACAAATCTTTGCTATTATGCACATGGATTCTGGTTTTCTCTGATCGTTCTGAGACACACAGGTTTCCTCCAAGTTGAGCTTGTTTGGGATTCGGTCTGTATATGCTGGAAGGGAATCGCTTATTAGGGAATGCACTGTTTGTTTTGTAAGAAATCTGGTAGAAAATAGATAATGTCTTCTCTTTCCTTTTGATTGCAGCAGAATCCCCACCAGTCATAGCTGCTCCTTCCATGTGGACACGGCCACAGATCAAGGACTTCAAGGAGAAAATCCGTCAGGACGCAGACAGCGTGATCACGGTGGGGCGCGGCGAGGTGGTGACGGTGCGTGTTCCCACTCATGAAGACGGCTCGTACCTGTTCTGGGAGTTTGCTACAGACTATTACGACATCGGCTTTGGGGTCTTCTTCGAGTGGACGGACGCAGCCTCTGCTTCAGTCAGCGTGCACGTGTCAGAGTCCAGTGAAGAGGATGAAGATGATGAAGGTGAGGGTAGTTTTTTTTTTTTTTTTTTTTTACTTGCTGTACTTAAACACATTCCTTATTATTATGTAAACAGCAGTTATGCATTACAGCCTTGAGGCTTCTCACTTAATCATACCATGATTGGTTTGGTTAATTATTCATGCTGGATGCCCCCATACAACCCCTACAATGATTTGTTCTCCCCCCAGGATCGAACCAGGGTTAGGCGGCTGTGTCAACCACTACTGTGACTGTTTCCTTTCACTGTTGGGTATAAGCCGTACAGCTGTTTTTGGTTTTTATATATAATATATAGGGAATTTAAATAGTGAATTATATTTATATAGTTTTACTAGTGGCAACACTTAAACTCTTATTTTGAAAGTTTAGTTGCCTCTAACCAGTTAGCCCTGACTGTTCCCCTCCTGTATTTTCCCTGCTGATTGGCTTGTTGGTCAGGTTGATCATCCCTCTCCAAAAAGCACTTTGTCCCACCGTTAATGGTGCTCCAGTTCCAGTATCTTGGACTGTAGCTGGCGATGGTGGTCATCCTTTTGCTTAAGAGAACTACCGGCAGTTCAAATGCTTGTCATATCAGAATAAGCTGAGAACTGGTTAACTGTGTGTGACACTACGGCTACGTTCACACTGCATGCGAAAGCGCATCAAATTGGACTTTTTTGACCCATATCCGATCATGGTATGACAGTGTGAACGGCACAAATCCAATATTTTCAAATCCGATCTGGGTCACTTTCGTATGTGGTACTGAATGCGAGACATATCTGATGTTTCAGAAAGCGACTGCTGTTTGAATGGTCATGTTGCATTAAATCCGTCTTTTACGTCACTGACACAAGACAGACGCCAAGTATCAGCGCTGGAGAAGCGCCCGATAAGACATCGCGAATGCTTCGTGGCCATCCCGTGTAGATGTTAGTGAAACTGTTGGGAAGACAGCATTGGAAAAACGTGAACATTTTATTCGTACTGTATAATCTGCAGATTCTGACAGAAATCTGTAACTATCCTTTGAAGCACCGCTCCTCTCTAAAACAGCAATAAGGATAATTATTAGGCCATATGTAAATAACAAAATAGCTTTATAACTTAAAGCAAAATTGGGAAACGTAAGACCCGAAACAAGTCTTTATATTAAGGGCCATCAGTCAAATAATACTGTTTGGTCTGGATCTAAACAGAGGGCGTTGTGTGTGACGTCTTCTTTTGCGCATGCGGGCCGCTTTGAGGGTTCACACTAGAGCGCGTTTGCGGTCACATTTTATTTGTAATGTGAACAAGCAGACAAAAAAAATTGGATTTGATCAAAAAATCGGAATTGAGCATTAAGACCTGCAGTGTGAACGTAGCCTACTGCTGCCCTCTGCACAACAGAACGGTGGAGTCGGTCCACAGAACGAGAGACATGCGATTATATCACTTAGTGCCAAGTTATTTGTTACAAAACTACTGGGAAAATAAAATATTTGCTAAGAAATTTAAAAAAAAAAAGTGTCTGTCATGATGCTCATGCACTTCTGTACATGTACACACAAAGTCTGCATGAAGGCTGTCAATGCTCTAATTAGTGTTGTCTTGTGCTTTATTTCTGTGGCTTCAGTTATAAGCCCGTTTGAGAGATTAGTAACTAGTTTTCCATTAATATTTTATTCTTATCCTACACTTATAATTAATTATCCACTGACTCTTGCCATTGTAACAAAAGTCCTGCCTATCTTTTGTCATATAAAGGAAAGCATATGACTGAATACTGGCAGTCAAATTATTGAACAACATTCACTTTTTTAAATAATATTGATATTGTGCTGTTCTCACAGTCCAATTAAATGTTTGGATGCTTTGTCACCTTTAAGTTCTAGTGTTTTCTTTACCTCTCACACTAACCTGTAAGGAATACCCACTGTTGGGCTCATTTCTTGGAATGTAATGCAAAAATCATACAGCACAAAATGTATTTTTGTTTGCGCAAATAATGCATTGGTGGTTTTTTTTTGTTTTTGTTTTGTTTTTGTTTATGTTTTGTTTGTTTTTTTACCTGCAGGCGAGCCAACCAGTGAGGAAGAGAAGGCCAAGAAGGAGGCAGGGAAGCCTCAGGTGGATGAGATTGTACCGGTTTACCGGAGGGACTGTCATGAGGAGGTGTACGCCGGCAGCCACCAGTACCCAGGTCGCGGAGTCTACCTGCTCAAGTTCGACAACTCCTATTCACTCTGGCGCTCCAAGAGTGTTTACTACAGAGTCTACTACACCAGATAAGCCTGAATACAGACACAAGGGGAGCCAAGGAGTGTGTATGTTCGTATATATAAATATATGTATGTACGCGTGTGTGTGTTTGTGAGGGGGGGGAGGGTGAAGATTTGTGTGAAGGCAGCCTGTATTTGTGTGTATGTGTGCGTGTGTGTGAAGGAGGAAACTACCAGATTAATTCTGGATTAAACCACCAGAGGGAGACAAAGAGACACATCTGGAGTCGTAGTCTGGAGACTCGACTAATATGTATTTACTGTATGTGTACGCGTGACCCAAGATGCACCCATGCTAGATCCCGTTATCGAGCCCTTGGAAGAGGAGTGCGTATACCCGTTGTATATTCACCACCTGTCCTTGCTGCATTCACACCAAGCTGTAGGACTTTGCTCTCATGATATATTTCACCAGTTTCCTCCCCTGGGCTCCACTTAAGTCACCAAAGCCCGGCCCAGCACTGTCCAACACGGTGGCGTTGTGGCTGCTTGTGCTCCAAGTGATGCTATCATAACCACAAATGGAAACTTGGCGGCTCCACGAGCCTATGTTTCCCTTTCTTTCTTTTCTTTTTCTGTTTGTTTGTTTGTTTGCTTTTGAGTGGAAAAGGTGGTTGTTTATCCCAAAAGTACACAGAGGACAATGTTAGAAATCAATTTATTATTAAAGATGTGCTTCATAACACTATGCCTTTTACTCAGAGATCGTCTGGTCTTTGCCAATTGTGTTCTCACTCATTTAAACAGCCCGGGTTCTCAAACCTGCTCATCCTTTTTGTTGTCACAAAGCCACCGTACCTGTATGAAGATCTGAGAGGATTGTGAAGTGGAACGAGTGGTCTTTTTCATCTTCTTCTCGCAAACGTTCTGTTTCTTATACTTATTTCGAGAGTCAGGTTACAACAGCAGTGTGTCTTTTTAAACTTGCATCATTTATGAAGGACCGGCAAGAAGTCATTCAGTAACATGGGTGTTGAAGGAGGGTGTGCAAAACATCATTCACATGGTAATTTATGGCTGTGAGCCTTATCGGCTGCAGAAGCGTCACAGTGTAAGAAGTGTAAAAGTCAAATCGGTGTAGGAGTAATTTCCGTTCTCCCACAAATGTTTTTCCGTTTGAGTTTTTACAAAAGAAAAAAGTTGCTTGTTGACAGTCCCTTATCATATGTGTTGTTCACCACTTGTTAATTAAAGACTCACAAAAAAGAAAGAGCTTGTGTTGTCAATGTTAGCAGGGGGATTTGTTTTATCATTCCTGTTTTCCTGTTCAGAGCTCTGACACGCACGTGACAATAAACTCAACTAACCATCCTTTTTTTTTTTTTTTTTTTTTTTTTTTAGGTCATAACACACTGTTACATCTGTGTAGAAAATCCATAACACAAAACTCTGTTTTGTCTACTTTTTTCCTTTCTTCCTCTTTGAGTTGTCATCTCAAACATTATGAATTAAAAAAATAAAAAGGAAAAAAGAGCTGATTAGAATTGTGTTCTGCGTGACACGGTTGCTTACTAACATTTAAATGTTTTTTTTATTATTATTGAAAATGTAATTTAGATTCATTCTGTTCTTCAGCTACGCATGACATATGTACCCAACATCTGAGTGCGTTGTGAGAATTGCTGTATGAACTGTGCTCTCTGAATCAAAGTGATTGTCGAATATGGCAAGTGGGCATCGAGGACATTTGATTTCACTTTATCACACTTTAGTTTTTTTTTTTTGTGTGGGTGTGTGTAAATGCAAAGCAACTTTAAAGACAGAGGCGGAGTATCTTGCAAGCCAGTTAACCCTCCAGTGTTTGCAGAGCATCATTATTTAATGACTCCTGCCTCCAAATCCATTCAATGATTTGTGCAACAGAATGTCACTACTTGGGGCTCACACAAGCCGTAAACGTCAAGAAAGTCCCCGTAACCTCAAATGTGATGTGTGGTTTTTTTTTGTTTTTTTTTTTTTGTTTTTTGTTTTTTTTTTTGTTCGTGGCTCATCAAAGGGTTTGATTTGAGATGTTTAAGCCTTGTATGTAAATAATTCTATAAATGATGTTTATGTATGGGTTTTTAAATGTGGAAGAAGGCTGTGGGTTTTTTGCGAATGAATGCACTGTAGTATGACACGTGCATTTTACCCCGAATGAAAGTCCAAAACTTGTAGAAAGTACGAGACTCCCTTAACATAAAATTTCATTTTTTTTGTATGGTTTTAATGTTTGGATCTCTTATGATTTGCAAGATCTTTTTGGGCATATATTTAATCTTGATTAAACGTATCTTCATCTCTATAATTGTCTGCTTATTGCTGCTTGCTCTGGTTTCTATAGCACCAAGGCGTCAGCAGAAAAAGCACAAGTGGATGTAACTCATTTAATAAGAAGACAGTGCCGGTTCACTCACAGTTGATTACCCATGTGCTTGATTTGCAGCGACACAAGCTCATGGGTCTTGCCTCCCAGTAGTTAAGTGGCGAGAAGATTTGTATTTTAAACAAACAGAGGATACGGAAATGTGAGGACACCAAAAAATGGCCTTGGAACAACACGCCACTGTCAGGCTTGTTCCTTTTTCCACCAGTAGTAAATGTGTCATCCTCACGCTGCTTTCCTGTCAAACACAATTTGTGCTGAGGGAAGGACAAATGCGGATATTGCTCATGCCTGAGAGAACAATCCACTTAACTTTGTGTTTTCTGTGTATGTGGGGTGTCTCAATATTCAGAGCGGTGGGGGCATAAATCCAACATTTCACATGCAAATATTGAGCAACGTGCTACTAAACTATTGCCACATAGAACATATTGAGTAATGAGAAAACGGTGAAAGTGACAGGAATGCTTGCAACTATGCTGGGAGTTGCAGTATTCACTAAAAGACACCAGGGGGCGCATTAATAGCTACGGAGCAGAGACAGGACTTCATCCACTGAACTTGTGGCCTGTTAATTTTAAAAGTGAGTTGAGGGGATGGTGTGCCCTTGAAAAGAGCTGTGAGGAATTTAAAGAGCAGATATGGGAATGTCAGATGGTGAACAGAGGAGCTGGACAAACATGCCATGTGCACACACTGAGGTCATAAATTACAGACAAGTGTTCAGAGAATGTGTTACCATGAGGTTATTTTAAATGGTATGAAAAAAACTTATGTCTGTTTGCTCTGTAATAACTGTGGGCAAATTCCCCTTTAAAAATAAATGTGCAACAGACAAGAGAAACATTAGCGAAATAGCAAGAAAATAACATGACTACCTCAAAGTATCCAGACTACGCTACCTACATATCATTTTGTTAACGCTATGATTTTTGACTTGATGACTTTCATGAATATGAGAAACTGAGAAACGATCCGAGACTTACTAACTCAAAATAGCTAAAAATGTAAGAAATTGAAATAAACTCTAGAAATTATAAAATACATATAATTACATTTGTGTCTGACAATCTCGACATATTCAAAATTAGTGTGACAGGTACTAGCTTAAAATGCTAAGACCATTTAAGCTGACTCAAATTTTGAATTTATGGATGGCATTTTTTTTCAGTTGCAGAAAAACGAAAATAATAAATTAATAAAATGAATGTTTGTGTTCGACAGTTATTTATTTATTTATTGGGGGGTGGGGGGGGGGGGGGGTTTAATGTACTTATGTAAAGTCAGGGTTAGGGTTGATGAGAGATTTACTAACTCTATATAAATATATATATATATAATAAAAAAAAACTAAGTATAAGACTTATTAAGTCAAACCATTTGAGAAAGATTTTAATTTTGATTTCAGATAATAAATAAATAAATAAAAAATACGATCCAGGATCTACAGCTTCCAGGTTTCCTGCTCGTTTCCTTCCTTGTTCCGTTTTCTGAAGAGCTCCGGTCCTTGTTTTGTGACAGGCCGCTCTCTCCGGAGGGAGGCAGGTAAACTCTGCGCTTCTTTCTGGCTCCGGCTCCACTCGCTACAGGTGGTTGTAGTATTTTCCGGGTTTTTATTTGTACTTTTCCCTACTTTTCCTTGTGATTTTTTTTTCTTTCCAGCCTGCACTGTGTCTGGTTGAATTTGAATAGACTTTAGGAGGCAACGTCTGCAGTGTACAGCAGCACAAAGTCCCCATGCTTTGAAAATCAGAATATGGCGGGATTCAAGGATTATTCCTCAACCGCGGGGAGGGAGTTCGTGTTGGGTTTGTTTTAAAGCTTTGTTTTTCTCGGCGTGAACACTTTTCGGTCCCGCTGGAGTTATTGGTATGAAATAAATATGCCCTTTCACCAGAGGAATATCGAGCCCCGCCGTGTGAGCAGGCTATCGGCGAAGAAGGATGGCTGGAAACCCAGGGAAGAAGCCGGCAAACGCAAACTGCGAAAACCCGTTTTGTTCTCATCGCTGGATGAGGTTGGCTGTCATACGCTGACTAACGTAATACATCAACTTTCCGACCTTTCCCGACATGCCAGCGACATCTTCCTGGGCATCGAGATGGAGGCGGGGATGGTGTTTAGAAGATCCTGCAGGATCGAGGAGCGCCTGCAAATTCTGCAGGATGAAGTCCACAAGCTTGATCCCAAGAAAGTGAAAATCCGTGAGTCTGCACTGTTGGCCACTTGTTTTTGTCCCTCTTACTCTACTGATCTTTCGGCTCCAATCACTTTAGCTTTCTATGAAATGCTTACAAGCCACTATAGAGCACTAAATGAGATCCAGAGACATGCAAAAATGCATGCAGTGAGTTCATATTTGTAGATATGATGTGCATGTTATGTATGATTCGAGAGTTTAAATATGTCTGTGTGAGAGAGGTGCGTCTACCTTCTGGCTTTTCCTGTTATGATAACATGCGCAGTAGTGTGGAGAGGTCCAAGGTGACTGTCATGATTTGTCTTTTTAAAAGAGTCAAAGAGGAGTGACCACTGACTCCTGCCCACATGGCTTTATTTGCCTGATTGGGACTTATGTTAACAGGGGCATTGTGTCAGAAATGATGGATATCCTCTCAACATACTGGCCATCTGTATCCAGGTCCTCAAAGGGCACTGAGATCCCAGGAGACCCTTCACCTTCCTCATCTCTCCTTAATGTCCATAAAGCTGATAAACACACAGACAAATGGAAAATCAATTTCTTTACTTTTAAAGTTTTGTGATTTGTTTAGCCTGCTTTTATTAAAGCTCCCTCCTTTAGGAGGGTTAAATATTAACTGAGACTGACTCATGCTCTGGTGACTGTGCAAGCAAGACTGAGAGATAGGCCTGCTGAGCTGCATACCTGAGGCAGAGCCTTTGAATGACTGCATATCTGCCTCTCGACACCTATTTAAGACTCTGTTATGTGGTAATGTGTGTAAACCCAGCAGTTAAGGGATCATGTTTTCTATTGAGTCCCTGCCTCTTTTTCTTATCTAACTTGCTTCCGAAATGTATTGCAAAGTAGTGCTGGGAAGATTGGTGCAAATTCCTCTAAACCCAAGTGAAAGAGGAGGATTTCATCTCTGACTCACTCACTTTTGTTTCCTTTTTACTGTCCTTCCTCCTGCATTTGATCTGCGTCTGTCCATCCTGCCTTGTGTCTAAATATGACTCACCCTTTGTCACACAAACACACACAGGTTCAAAAGTGACTGCAGAGAAATGATAAGCCGAACAGGCAGACAGATCCCAGACGGAGGTGAAGGGGTGTAGGGGTGCCCACTACATGACAGCAACCAGTCCCAGTCATGACTCGACTGCTCCCATTTTCTGTACCTGTTGGAAGTTTTGATGCGGTTTTAGGCGGGACTGGGAGCTCTTTCTGAAAGGGTTTGTCTAATTTAAAGACCTGATTCATCAGAAGCCGAAGACGAGGTGTGAGAGAGTAGGCTGGAATGCGGTGTGTTACGTCGCGATCTGCAGTTCCCACACGCCCTCAAAGCCGTGTGTTAGGTTTACAGAAGCGCTGAGTCTAGATTTATTACAACGCAGACACTGAAGCTCAACGCCAGCTTTTTCCACACATGGAAACACCTGTATTTTTTTTTTTTTTTGAAGTGCCCTCCAGCGTTAATCCATGAAAAGAGTCCTGGATCTGAATATGCCAGAACACCTGGCAGAGTTACTTTGAATTTGGTATTTGAATAAAAGTTACTGTGTCATGCGCATGACTCCAGGAAACAAAGCATTCTTTGCCATGTTGTGCTATTTCACAGCTGTTTCTCACTGGTTTACAAAGTGAGGAGCGGCTGTTAAATGACAGTGTTTAGAGTTGGTGTTTACCTCAAATCCATGATGAGACATAATGGTATGTTGCTTGTTGGGTAGTGCTGACTACCCAACCCTGAGGAATGCACTGTATTACATAAATTTACCAGCCTGCTTGTAAATATCTGCGGCTGGTCACCCTGTTGTCTTCTGCTCCTGTGGCTCAGGGTTCCTACGCTAACCTCAGAGCTCTGAGCCAGATCATGTTACTGGTGAGGGGCATGAAGAGGGGCTCTTGTGCACTGAAAAACTGACATTGAAGGAAGGGCGAAGTAAGAGTGTGTGTGTTTGCGCACTCCTACCTCTACACTCAGTGTAATCAGTGGCAGTTTGAACAGAGACATGATAGGAAAAAGGGATTTCCTCATTGTGTGTATTTTGTCTGCTTTATTCCACTGTTGATCCATGTGTTCTGAAGGAGCGGACCCCAGAGCAAAGGTCACAGGTCATCCTCTCATGCCTCAGCGGGGAACACCTGACACTCAGAGTCAAGAGTTTAAACAAAGTCTAGTTTGGTTAGCTTGGATTTCTGCTGGCTGCCAACAACAGCCACTCCTGCTAAGTTTGGCACATGGATCTCGTTTGCTCCACCCTGGTGTATTACTTGTATTAAGTGCAATTGTATTAATAATATTAATAAGGCTAATGCCATGGATAGTAGAAATAAAAACAGTTTCAAGTCCCTTAACCATGCTGTTTGTTCCAGATGAAGATGTATTATTATGCCTTAACTAATCCAAACATCTATCTCTCTAGCTTTCTCATCAATACTTGATTGTTTTGGAGCTCATACTGATACACAGACTCATAAATACAGTTCAAGTCAGACACCGTTCATTGACAGTATCCCTCCACTACCTATTTCCTGTCATTTCTCCCCCTTCATCTCTACAACCCATCTTTTGTTCCTCATGAGAAAAGTTCGACCTTGAGAACCACGCCAGACTCTGCTTCCCCCAGAGGTCTGTGCACTTCTGTACACCAAGTAGCCATCGCTGTGATGTCACAAGCTTGACTTTTACTTGAAGTATGAATTTAGCTACATATTAGAAACGTATTCTTTTCTGCCAAATATAACTCTGGGTAGATTTGGGAGTATGCTATTTTAATGTTAAAAGTAGGTCATACTAGTGAAGGTTAATTGGAGAAAGGAGAAACTTGGGGCCTTCTTTTGTCAGTTAACTTGATGCCGACTAGCAGAGACACACACACACACACACACACACACACACACACACACACACACACAGAATTAAAAAAAAAAAAAGCATGTTTCCAGCTGACCTGCTAATGTCTACAGTCCATCTTGTCTCCCATACACACACTGATATACATGTTAAGTGCTTGGACATTCCTCCTCCTATCCCTCAGATATTTATAGGCATAGTCTTTGCCCGATGCTCTTTCATGAGTAGCAATGTATGCTATCATGTTTAGGGTGTGTTGCTATGTTCAAGTGGTTCTTCTTGTGTTGGGAGGGGGAGTTCATCCTCAGAGTGGGACTGCAATCAGTTATTCAGATAATAACAGTGGAACTGCTTGACTGACATCAAAGTTGCATCCATGTCAAAAGCCAACGAACAACAAATTAGTCGTGCCTGGATAAACTAATTGGTGTTTGTGGCTTTTTTTCTAACCCTCTTTTCCTGTTTGCCACACAAATGCACACTCACATGCACAGCCCTGTTTATCCTACCTCAGTTCTCCCTAGTCACTATTCACTCTGGCCCACTGTGGTCCCCTTCATTCATCGATAGAGAGCAGTCATTACGCAGCCAGAATCCACAAGTCGGTTCCCACGGCGCTCGTTCCAACGCCGGCAGCCTGGCCTGGTTTTAGAGGTCGACCTTCTCCCATCAGGAACAAAAGAGATGGGTCGAAGAAATGAAGGGAAAAAGTGAGAGAAAATGAGTGGGAAGGGGCTGTGGAAGTGGAGGGATATTGCCAGTGAACTGTGTCTGACTTGGACTGTGTGTATGAGATTGTGTGTTTGAATCTACAGGCAGTGCTCTCTCACGGCTCCAATACATCCCTGGATTTAGATACATCCCATCGACTCAGTGCTGTCTTGCAGTTTCTTAAAACATAATCTGTCAGAGACAGATTTGCTGTTGATGGTGGGAGACAGTCGAGTTAATAAGGAAACAGCTAAATTTAGATTTGTGTATATGCGAGCGCTGCCCTGACTGTGTTTAACCCCCGATTCGAGCCACAAGATCATTCTTACAGTATACAGTAGTGTATTTTATCACTTATTTTACACCAGTAGAAGATGATAGGCCTAAGCTGTGGTAATCTGGTTGGTTAATGGCTCCGTTTCCTGGCCGCTTCTCCTCCTCACTTGTGTCACTCAACTGCAGCTGTAATAGATCTAGTTATTTCCTGAGCAAACCACATGTCATGAGAGACCTTACTTATATAAAGTAATAAAAATATCACATCGGTGTTGGAATGGCAACAGATGAAAGCCCTTATAATCTTGGTTGATTTGTATCTCCACTTGTGAAAGTCCAAAAATATCCTTGAACTGGTGGATATGTTTGCGATTACAGTTTTGCTAATAGCAGATGCTGCTTATAGCACCTTTTTTCTTTTTCTTTTTTTTTGTTTAAAGGTTTTTTGTTTCCGTTTCTGTCTCTAAATATAAACTTAACTAAACAAACTGATAAGCTGGATCCCAAATATTCACTAGATGTACCTTTTCAACTTTTTGTTAACACAAAAAAAGAGAAAATATTCAATGGTTGTCAATTTTCTGGGTGGCAATGCCTTGTTAATGTCGGGAGAACGTCCAGACTGCTTCAAGCTGATAGGAAGACAACAGTAAGTCAAATAACCACTTGTTGAAGAAGTTATGCAGAAGAGCATCTCTGAACGCACAAAGCAGATGGGCTACAGTAGCAGAAGACCACACTGGGTGCCACTCCAGTGTCAATGCCACATCCTACCAGAGTATTGTTGCTGGTCACATCCATCTCTCTATGACACAGTGTGCTGATTGGATAACTTGTAACTTGTTTGGTGAACATGACAATGATGTCACTGTCCTTGAATGATCTCCACAGTCACCAGATCTCAGTCCAGTAGAGCAGCGGTCCCCAACCCCCGGGCCACAGACCCTAACTGGTCTGTGAGTCATATGGTACTGGGCCGTGAGAGCTGAGGCATGGGTGTGAAATTTATGGTTTTCAGGGTTTTTTCTTTTTGTTGTTATTTTTTTAAATCGTTTTTATTGTTAACTTGGTTTCCCTGGGTCTTTTCCCGTGTCTTATGAATAAATCTTTTTTTTTTGTACTGGTACTGGTTTTCTTATTTATCCGCGACACCTTAAAGGCCGGTCCGTGAAAATATTGTCAGACATAAACCGGTCTTTGGCGCAAAAAAGGTTGGGGACTTATGCTGACGGCAGTAAACTTAATTAGATAAATCTGTCTCCCTACTGTTGAGATTTCATTGTTGCTGTCGACACACAAACATGCGAACATCTCCGCAATCAGAGAGCACCACATGATGGACTTATAGGTTAGTAAGTCGGCAATTGAGGGTGCTGTGGGGTAATCCAGGGTTTAACCAGCATGCAGGGAGATGAGCAAGATTTAATCCCCACTGTCGTGACCTCTGCCTGACAGGATGCAGTGGGACATCCTCAGGGTTGTGTGTGTTTTTGTGGTATTTTTATTTTCATATATCTGTTTTGATGTGTGTATTTGTACACTCAAAGGCCTTTACACAGATGCATTACATTTGGACCGCTGCTGGAAAATTCAAGTCGAGGTCACGGTCGGGTTTTTACACAGCTATTGTTTTTAGAGGAAAAGTGTCACAAATAGCCTGATGTTTGTTCCCAAATGTATTTCCTACGGAGAGACAAACAAAAGCTGAACCGTCAGCAGATCTCAAGTGAAATCCTGTGTTTGCCTCTAGACCACAGAAACTAAATATATGCAAATATACCTTCTTTTTTTTTTTTTACATGAAATATTGCAAAACATTTTCACAGCTTCTGTGTGAGTGTAAAATGACATTTCAGCAAATTTTCAGCGGCTCTCCTTTTTGCCTCAGCTTTCCCTTCCTCTGTTTTAAAGTCTCTTCCTCGCTCACTCCCTTGCTCTCGCTCTCTTTTCCTGTTGTTTCATATGGTTTCCAGACCTTTCCTCTCTCATCTCTGTCCGTCCTCTACTCTTTGATGTCAACCCTTATACTGCCATGCTGACCACAACAAAGACAAGGACCACGCTCACACTCTCGACTTTCTCTTTTTATAATCAGTTTTTGTCACGATCTTTTCTCTCTTCTTATCTTTTGTTTTTCCTCCAGCTATCCTTTTTTCCCCTTTAAAGCATGTGTTCCTTTTTAAATGTGTTTAATGCTCATTCTTGCCTTTATTTAAAATTTATTGTTGTAATTTTATATTATATAGTGGTTAAACAGCTGTTATTACATGCCTCATGACTGACTAGCTGACTTACTGACTTACTGATCTTCAGATAATCATTGTTTACAGTAGCTTGAGTTTTCAAGATTTATGAATACCCGGAAGAATGTGTGTATATGATGTGTCCATATATATATGGTTAGAGCTTTCACAGTGAGTAAAATAAACTCTAATAATGTTGTCCTACACGTTTTTGTCTGGCGTCCAGGGAAGCCTTTTGTAGATATAGCAGAACAGTGAGAGTAAGAGAGAAGCAATATAGTTTATTGCTGTGCATGAGTGAGATTAGTTATTCTTAATTCAGAAAAACCTACAAGATATCCAAAGATGAAGGCGTGAATTTCCTACTAAAAGTTGCGTCTTTAAATTTCATCTTTTTTAAAATCTTTTATCTTGACTCGTACATTTATGTAATACCGTGCACTGCTATCTACTGTATCCTGCATGTGTTATTAGACATTATATACTGTAAAGCAACCTGTAGAGAAAAACATGTTTGCAGTTGGTATAAAGTGATCCACAACAGGGCATATTATGAGGGTATCAACCTTGCTTTGACTTTTTTCTTTTTTTGCGAAAGGGACAACAGCTGCACAGTGGTGGCAAACCTGGTGCAGCATTTCATGTTTATTTTATGACGTTAAAGAGTAAAAAAAAGTGTCACGTAAAGCTACACAAACATCTGTTGGGAGCAAAATAAAGGATGGATTTTTATCAAGTATTAGATTGTGGTTTATCAGTGATGTGTACAAGAGGCAGACGGAAGGAAGAAGATGGGCCGACAGGGAGGCACATCCATTCCATCCAGTACATAATGACATACTGCAGCAGGTGGGAGCTTATCTAGCAGGAATATAAAGGCTATTGTTATCCTGGATCTGCACTAAAACTGCACTCAAGGCCTGGAAACGCACCATACACACATGTCTGAATGGCTGCCTGAGGAAAAATAAACAAGGATTTTCTGCCACATCTGTCACTTGTGCCACTTAACCAAAGCTCACACAGGAACACACAGGCAGAAGCATGCAGGTCGTGCACTCAAACTCTCTTAGTGGTATGTAGTGTCTATCATTAAAAGAAATAAAATGTAATGGGCCACTTGGCAGCAAATAACACTGTCTGCAGAATATAGATCACATGAAGCCAAGGCTTCAGATTAGATGCAACAGATGACTTTGGGGTAAATTGAAATATTTGCACTTTAAACCTTGCAACGGCAGAGGCTGGTGTGAACCTCCTGCTATATTTGGACTGAATGATAAGTCTTCAGAAACAGCTGTTGGCTGGCTTTTTTCAGGCACATTTTTAGTCCCGTAAACACTGGCGACATTAGCCAACTTGAATATCCTCAGCTGAATAAACAAGTTGCGGGACAAGAGGGTCATCAAGAGGGTTGTTTTTTTTTTTTTTTTTTTTTTTTTTTTTTTTGTAGACTAGCTGATGTAATGTTTAATACTTGATGAACATCTCAGGATTTGTTTATTCAGACATGTGCATTGTGCAACTGACACTTCTGGTTGAACCCGTTGCTTGTAATTCATAGACCGGCAATAGCGAAATCAGTTGATAGTCTTAATAATATAAGGCTAGGTTTCACCAGCTGTGTGATGGAAAAGTTCCAGACGTGCATCAAGTGTCAGCTATGTTGGTTTGAGGTGATGACGGTCTGAGGGAAGTTGTTGGGTAAGCTTTGTAGTTTCACCCTCAGTTTTATTTGTCATATGCAAGCTCGGACAGGGTTCTTGTGTTTACTGATGCTGCTGGGAAGATTGTTAGAATGGTAAAATCACTATGTATCCTGAAGGAGCCATAGTTTTTTAAAAAACTGGATCAGGTAACCCTGAACTCTCTCTTAGTTGTGCTGAAATAGGCCTAGGCTACTGGGGGTTTCCCATGATGCACTGAGTGTTTCATCTTCATGCACCTCTTTTCACCCACTATGTCAGCAGTTCCCAACCTTTTTTGCGCCACAGACCAGTTTAATGTCTGACAATATTTTCACGGACCAGCCTTTAAGGTGTCACGGATAAATATAACAAAATAAAATGATACGACCAAGACAAAAACTGTGGTATTTTGTAAATATAATAATAAACGCGAATTCACTGTGTAATTGTGTAACTTTATTAGCAGCGTCCTCCTGAAATGCACCAACAACACTGAGAGTAACATCCTCCTCTCTGCCCCTTAACGCTCTCTGGTTGATATGGTAACACTTAAATATTTCTTTCAAAATAAGACACAACTATAACACAGGAAAAGACACAGGGGAACCGAGTTAACGGTAAAAACCCCGAAAACCATTAATTTCACCCGAGCCTCAACTCTTGCGGCCCGGAAACAAACAGCTCACGAACCAGTACCGGTCCGTGGCCCGGTGGTTGTGTTTATGCACCACTTTGAATTTAATCATTAGTTATTATTAATCTCGGTCTCTTCCACGGTGTCTATCCCCCCTTGACTCTCACCCCTAACCTGTCACGGCAGATGGCTTGCCCTCTCTGAGTCGGAGGTTACTTGATACTTGCTCACAGGAGGTTGTGTGATCGTTGGGATTTTCTCTGTACTGTTGCACGATCTTTACCATACAAAATAAAGTGCCTTGAAGCAGCTGTTGTGATTTGGCGCTACATAAGTACATTCAATTATACATTACATTAGTCTGCCTTGGGAATCATTCCATATAATGGCCTTCAGTTTCATTATGCCTGCAATCTCTAATTATTTGTATAAAAAAAGTCTTAATTATGTATTATATCAGGAACTTTTCTCTTGATTGTTTTTTTTTCTAATGTTTATTTTTCTTTTCTTTTTGTCAGAGCTGTAAGATAATGTGCCACCTTCCTGGCAGTGGTCAGGAGGTTCATTGTACATACCCCACTCCCTACTTTATGGCTCCCTTTAGTGATTACATTATGCGGCTTTGGTTATTGCATGTTTGTCTGATGATTGTATGGTAAACAATGGCCTGTGCCACCTTACTCGTCACTGTTTCCATTAGACCTATATTGACAACAGAGCACAATAAAGCGAAGAGGCTTGCTGAACTGCAGAGTTTAGTAGAATCTGCTGATCACTTTGACTTGTTTTTTTTTTTCCTTATTTTTTGGCTTTAAACTCTTTAACGCTTGACTTTCCTGATGCCTTTGCCGCCACCTTAAAGAGAAGTTGAAGTAAACAAAATTCAAGACGTAACGTGCAGCCATTACCTGGTGGATACCAGCATACTTTAGGTTTACCCATATTCCTTTGAGTAAACCTAAAGTATGTCAGCTTAATGTTGGTAAAGATCATAAAAAATCTTCACCTTGTCCTGTTAGACTGAACAGTTATGACTGTCTTGACTCATCACCATAAATATCTAAGCTCACCCTGACCAATTTTACTGGCTCATTTTCACCACCCACAAAATCGCCAGAATTGTTTATCTTTCTGTCTGATTAGTCACTGAGATGTATGTGACTTAACATGAGACTGTTCTCTCTCTCTGTATGGTGTTTTTTTGTTTTTTCACCTTGTGTGTGTCATCGTAGTAAAATGTTTTCCCAGGGATGCCTACTGTAGTGGAAATTGCCACAAATGTAGGACTGAGAACTTTGACAGGTGTTTACACTGGAAGTCTGGACTGATTTTGTCGATATGATAACATCACAACTTTGGCAGCTGCAGGACTACTGAATTTTTTTCAGTGAAGTTTCCTATTCCCTCTCAGATAATTAAGTATTTGGTTT
Organism: Aulonocara sp. 'chitande type north' Nkhata Bay; assembly: GCF_057382095.1. Lineage (NCBI taxonomy): Eukaryota > Metazoa > Chordata > Actinopteri > Cichliformes > Cichlidae > Aulonocara > Aulonocara sp. 'chitande type north' Nkhata Bay. The sequence goes on from NC_141358.1 coordinate 10,865,183, forward strand.
GGAAGTCCTCTCAGACTGCAAGCTCAAACTCTCAAACAGTTAGAAGAAAAATTCCTGCGAGTGCAACAGGCGTAAAGATGCATAGTGAGAGTTTTGAGTTGTTTTGTTTACTTCGGTAATTTCTTTTCAATTAATTACTCAAATGGGCATCGGTATGAAGCCTTTGTTTTTCCTTCTTTTGCCTGAAGCACTTTCTCGGCTCATCATTAATCACCGTCTCGCTGCAGAAGGCTCCATGGTGTTTGCATGTGTGTCTGAGAAAGTGTGTGTCACTGTGAAATATGACATACTCCATAAAGGAATCCCCATTGACTACTGAATCTTCCTCTGTAGCAGCTTTAGCTGTCTGCCTCATCCACAGAGACCTCATTGTGCATATATGTGTGTGTGCCTTCACTTAAACTTATTTGTGCTCTTCCAGTCTTCCATTCATCAGTATTAGCGCAGCCTGGTGATGGAGTGGTTAACACTGTCACTTCACAACAAGAAGTGACAACAAGAAGGCTGGCTGGGGGCTTTCTGCTTTGAGTACATCCTCTGGGTACTTTTTCCCAGAGCTCTTTCCATGCATTTTAGGCTAATATTGTTCTAAACTGGCTATGGATGTGCAGTAGGTATACGTTTGAACAGAACAAAATAAAGTGTTGTATGAGTGTATGGATAAAATGTGACTTTTTATGTGAAGTGCTTTGTCAGTAAAAATAGAGAAGCACTATATAAATTTGAGTACATTTACACTAAATTCTCTGTTTTACCAAGGCTACTACATGCACACCATTGTTTTTCTTGTGACATTACCAATAAGTTTGATGTGTCACATGGCCCTCTTCCTATTGTATCCAAGATGGCCGACATCTAAATGGCCACCATGGTCACCACCCGTCTTGAGGAGTTTGCCCCCTCACATATACTAATGTGCCACAAACAGGACTTTAATATCACCAACCATTCCCATGTTATTAAGATGTATCCATATAAATGGCCCACCCTGTACTATGGATGTTTTCTTTTTAGCACTGTGTACCTCCTTGCAACCAATTTCCTTACAACTTGTGGTTGCCAAGCAGTCGGTGACGAATCTCTAAGCCTCGTCTTTGACAAACAACTTCATAATGACTGCTAACAACCTCCACCAACCACTTGCCAACCTGTCAGGCTTTTTTTCTTCTTCTTGCAGCTGATGGTTTGCAGGGGTTGCCGATCAGTGTCTCGGGCTGAATAACTGTGGCCCAACAAACAGCAACAGAAATTTGTTTATTGTTGTGATTTTGTCTGTTAAACATGAAACTTGCCTAAGGAGGGAAAATGAGGTTCAGGGACTGGTTGCAACATGTGCTGACGTCTATCAACACTCAGAAAAGAATAATAACTTGGATAAACACATGTAAACAATAAGGCACTGGCCTTGAAGTGGTAATGTGGGCTCTCAATTGTGCTTTTCAGTGCATGGTTTGTGGATCATAACTCACACAAAGAGGAAATAAAACTAGTGCTAGACATGCACAGTGATCGTCCTTGGGCATAGGGATTCACTGTTCCTCAGTAAACCTCAGCATGTCAGAACACTCAGCGTTATTAATGTTAATACTTGATGATTATGAGATGGTGTATTTATTCTGGTTTTTGTTGATACTGTTCTGTTTGACTCGATCACACCTTCACGAGTTTGTTGATAAGTTGCTTGGAGACAAAACAAGGCTCTAATTGTGATTAACCAGTGCACAGATTTGGTCTTAGCGTGGTTGGCCACACACAGCAGCAGAACGTCCTCGAGTCAGAACATCTGTTAAGTGAAAGTGGATAGAGTAAAGGACACGGCTTGCTTCCACGGTCCGATTAAATGTTTCAGGATTGTTGAATTATTGACAGAGAGAGCCACTGAGAGAGCAAGGGACCGAATTTATTGATTGACTTTACAAAAAAACTGTTGAACAGTGTACATATTCACATTCAAACACACACAACAATAGTTTTGTCCAGGTGTGTGTGTGTTTGTGTGTGTTCAAAAGAACAAGAGAGGACATTAATCGAGGCCCTCCCTTGCCACACAGTGAGAAGGGATTTTTTTGGAGTCGGTGACGGGGATTATGGGGAATATTATTTCATATGGCTACAGAATGGTTAATCTCCTTAAGCTCTGCTGGAGTCTGCACACCCATTTCAGTTACTGCCCATTAACGGAGGCTCCATGTGAAGCTGAAAAGACCAGGAAACAAGGGTGTGTGTGTGTGTGTGTGTGTGTGTGTCCATACAATACCTGTTGGTTTATAAATGTTGAAAGACGGTTAGAAACATGAAATTACGGATAACATTAATTAAAGGATCCTTTTAATTATGTTGATATTTGAGCTTGTTTTTAATGCAATAGTAGTTATGTTAAAGTTCTTGTGAGGTCATGTGAATGGCTTTCTCTCATGTATTTCAACCACATTGTCATTCAGGTGCTGTTGCTGTTGGCTCAAGCTTTTCTCTGTCCCACACTCTGAGGTTTACGCTGGCTTCAGAAGGGGGCAGATTATAAATGCAAACCTGCTTTTTTTTGCTTTCTAATGAGATTCTTAGACTCAAATTTGCCTCCTAATCCAAAAGTGCCCTGCTCAAACAGCCTTTGCAATGAAGTGAAAGCCTCTTGGACTTGAATGGTCAAACCTTTTAGGCACTGATATGTGTTTTGAAGGCTGCTGCCAGCTAATGTCCTGGTATATTGACTCAGCTGTGTTTTTGACCTTCTGTCTCTGTGTGTGTGAAAGGAGTGTGTGTGTTTGTGCGTGTGCTTCAGTGAGACAGGCTGTCACCGTCATAGCTGTTTGATTTGGTGTGTTCCCTAGTGTCAGGTAGGTTTTTTTTTTTTTTTTTTTTTTTTTTTTTGGAGTTATTATTATACACAGGTTGCCAAATAGATACTGACGCAGCTTCCAGAGAGTGGACACCACTCACACACTTCACTTTAGTTAATTCAGCTGTATCCCTGATCTGCCTGCAGGAGAAGTGTCTGTGGAAAACGACTGTAAACATGTGAACTGTTACAATAGCAAATAGTAAGTTAATTATGGTAAAAACATAGACGGTATAAAATATGCCAATTAACAGACTAATATTTCTGCCAAATAACAGACTAATAAAAAACTAGAATTTCAACATCAAAAGTGAAAAACTAATTTTTTTGTTCTATACTTAATGTGACCAGATGTCCCTCTTTATGTGGGAGTGAACTGGATTTTATTCCTTTCCCTCTTGTCCTACATCTTGAGATAATGTCCCACATTTTCAATTCAATTCAATAAAACTTTATTGATCCTGAAGGTTGGCCCCGAAGGAAATTGGGTAATTGACCGGTTCTCCACTTTTCTAAAGTCTGGCTTTTACTCGATATATATGAAGGGAAGTCTTTTAATTACAGTCAGAAGATCATGTACTCATCAGGGAAAGTTACAATTTAAAAAAAAAATCCAAAATTTGCAGATGTTGGTGAGTATGATGACAACTAGCACAAAGCAAATTATATAATCAATATAATCTGAGAAATCTGAGTTCTTTGTCTTTTTCTGTTCCTGAAGACAGGAAGTATGTAATTGGTTCTTTTAATTGCCATAAATTTATTTTAAATTAGTTCAAATTCAAATTCAAATTTTATTTGTCACGTACACAGTCATACACAGTACGATATGTAGTGAAATGCTTGGACAACTGCTCGTGACCTAAAGAAAACAAAAAAAGGAAAAGGCTATGAATAAGATAGGAAATAAATATGAAAAATTAAAAAGGGTAAATTTAACTAGGAAGGAATAGAATATAAATTAAGGTTAAAAATGAAATAACTGTACAACACAAATTAGAATGAAGGGTAAATTTAACTGGGAAGAATAAGATAAAGATAAATATATAAATTAAAGTTGAAAATAAAATAACTGTACAACAAAATACACAATACACAATATAGAACTATATAAGAATGTATGAAGAAATCTAAATATAAATAAATATATACACAATAACAGCAGCTGTACAAGTATTAACCGGAAATGAAGAATATAGTGACCAGTGTTGTGCAAAAACAAAGTCCAGAAAGTCCAGTGTGTGTGTAAGAACCATATGTGTGGGTCAGTACTGTGTGGTGGTGTGATTGAGAGACCGTATCGCCTGCGGGAAGAAGCTCCTCCTCAGTCTCTCTGTGTTGGTCTTCAGGGAGCGGAATCGCTTTCCTGACCTCAACAGAGAGAACAGTCTGTTGTTGGGATGGCTGAGGTCCTTCACGATCTTCCTGGCCTTGGTCCAGCACCGCCTGCTGTAGATTGAGTGCAGGTCAGGGAGCTCGGAGCGGATGGTGCGCTCAGCTGACCGCACAACCCTCTGTAGAGCTCGTCTGTCCTGCATGGTGCCGTTCCCGAACCAGGTTAAGATGTTTCCCGCCAGGATGCTCTCTATGGTGCACGAGTAAAAGTTCCTGAGCACCTTGGAGGGCAGTTGGAAGTCTCTCAAGCGTCTGAGGTGGTAGAGACGCTGTCGGGCCTTTTTCACCACGGTGTTGATGTGACAGGACCATGACAGGTCCTGCGTGATGTGAACTCCGAGGTATTTGAAGCTGTCCACTCTCTCCACTGGGCACTCGTTGATGACGGGGGTCTGGTAGTTCCTCTCCTGCTTGGTGCTGAAGTCCACTATCAGCTCCTTTGTCTTACTGACGTTTAGAAGGAGGTTGTTCCTCTGGCACCAGTTCTCCAGATTCCTAATCTCCTTCAGGTAGGCCGTCTCGTTGTTATCAGAGATCAGGCCCACCACGACGGTGTCGTCAGCAAACTTGATGATGGTGGTGGAGCTGGTAGTGGCCACACTACCAGCTAGTTTATGTTCAAAACATGTCAGCCAGTAATGGAAAATGCTTGGTGCAACTTTAAAATTCCTACAAAAAGTAATACCAATAAAATGAAAGTTGGTGGTGCTGCATCCCGTTTCTTTACAACAGAGATCTGGTAAGTTGCCTGTCAGGCGTGTTTTCGTACAGAATCCTGCAGAGTAACAAATGTTTTCATACTGAAAGAGTCTGGAGGCACCGTGGTCCCAGCTGTAGGTTATGAAGCAGACTTGTGGTACCGGTGTATCAGGTAACTGTTATTGTGCGCCTGTCAGTGGTATCATAAGGGCTGAAGTCACCGTAGCCCAGTTTCACTCGTGTTGAGTTCATTGGTGATCGAGAGGGATCTGGTTCCTACCTCAGAGCGCTTTTGTTTGTTCAGTGTGTGCATGTTTCAGGTTGTGCTGTAAGTGTACACAGACGCGGTGTTTTTGTGTCATTTTAACCCCCTCCTCTTGTTTTCTTTAACTTGATCACATATGGTTCCAGTGCAGGTTGTATTGTGTTTTTGATAGCTAAAACAGTTAACTTTTTAACTGCCTGTGAGAAAATGCATCAGCATATAACAAGACCGAGAAGAGAGAGAGGATGTTTCACCTTTTTAATTACTTTCTGTGCTTATTTGTGTGCAAATGTCTAATTTCTTTTTCCTCACTTGCGTCTCTTTCTCGGTTCTTAGTGAGAATGTGAGGGGTTGGGCAAATGAGTACTCCTTAGGTTTTAAGCAGCATCACTTGCTTGTAACAAAGAAGTAGTTTCCATGATGCATTTATGGAACTGGAAAATCCCGAATGATGGCAGAGTGGGAAAGATTTCCGGGTCACAGGTGGAGAGAGCACTCAAAGAAGAATAAGTTTGCATAATGAAAAGCACCCACAGTCTGCCTGTTTGCCTCCTGTGATCCTTAGATCTCTCCATCTATTGCACTCTAACACACGCACACACAAACCCACACATTCCTTCTTCGTTTGATCCGTTAGCCTCGGTGGGGCCCACAGTAGCTAAAAGGGCGGCACCACATAAAAGAAAACCCCCTCCTCTCTTCAGTTAAGTACCCTCAACCCCAACAGTGTGCTTCTACTCTCTGCTGGGATTGAGATGATTTCACCCAATCGGCTGCCTCTCCTACTGTCAGGGCCTCTTCTCCACCCCACCCCCAACCTCTTGGAAAAACTTGGGTCTAGAGGCCCAAAGGTCCTGAATGAAGCTGGAGCAGCGAGGCAGGTTAATGGGGCCGGTAAGGACTGTTGCCCTTGAGGGACCAGACCCTGAGTCCCTGAGCCCCCTGGATGTTTGGAGATGAGAGATGAGGATCTTTGTTGTGGGAAGACTGAGGCAGTGATGAGTGGTCTCGATGGAAATTGCAGATCCCCTAGGGCTGGAAGAAAAAAAAACAGGGAAATCCCTCAATCTCTCTCTCTCTCTTTTTTCTTTTTTAAATCATTCATGAAGAATCTGGTCTTTGTTCGGCATTCTATCACCCTGTTTGCTGCCTTGTCTTTCGCTTTAATATCTGCTCCTGTCAGTGTTTCTGTCTTCATTTCTCGCTTTGTCTTTCAAGTTGGAGAAACATTTATTTCTGATCGCTCTCCTGGACAAAACCTGAGTGCAGATGCAAACAAGCTTGTACTCATACTGTAATCGTGGGGTGTGTGCAGACGCTCAGTGTGTACTGTATTGCATTGTAATGTCACTGTTATGTCCTCTTCTTTGTCCACTGCTCACTCCCTTTGACTGAACTTTCCAAACCAGTCAGTCAGGCTCACGGTATTTAGCACATCTCCTCATTCTCCTCCTTGTCCTCTCATCATCCTCCCTCTTCCTTCTTCTCTTGTTTTGTGCATCTTTTCTTAAAGTGTTTTTTTCTGGACTGATCTCCGTGCCGTTGAGGCTGACAAGTCAGACAGGGCTATACACAACAGCGAGGGGAAAGAAAAAGAGGCTAATTCCCCCTGGCAAGACCAGTGAAGTTGCACACAAACACAGGCATTCTTGGCCAGTCTCGATCTCTCCCAGCATGCTGACCATTCGACAACAGTTCCAACTCAGTGGCTCCATAGACGGAGGGGGAGCTGTGACAGGGAGCGAGCGGAAACGAGAGGGTAAAAGAGAGGAGTTGAAAAGGCGAGAGGAGGGTGAAATGCAAGAGGATTAAAAAAGGAAGAAATGAGCAAAAATGGGGGAATTGGAGGCTTTTAACACACACATGACAACACAGACACACAAAAAGGAACTAATGAAGGCATTTTATTTGACTTTTTTGGACACATTTGGAAACTTGGAAAACATTTACACGCTATTTATAAAACTGCTATCGTTGCAGCCATGCTACACTTCATAACTATACACCGCAGCTATGAGCCCCTTGTTTTTTGGATTTATGAGCACAATTTTAGCTGCCTTGTTTCTTTTTTCACATTGTTTTACTTGTGGGATTAAACTATGTAGGAATTTCGGATTTTAAACAATTTTTGTTGATGGAAGCAAGAAGGAGAGGGGGGAAAGTGGGAAAGGTGAAAGGGAGGGACTAGCAGGGAGTTTATGGTAAACAGGCCTAATAGCATAACTGGGTGTCCTAATTGGTCAGGGATGAGTGTGCATTGTTCATGTATGTGTGTGTTGGGGAGAGAGAGTGAGGCTCTTCAGGAAAACAGCTGTCTGAGTGGCTTCTTAAGGCTGGGGGCATTAGGTCGGACGGAGCCCCCTTAACTGGCTAAACCGTCTAAACACACACACCCCTGTCTCTTCACCATATGGGAACCCAGCCCAGTAGGCTTTTCATGTGGTTGCGGGCTCAGGGAGTGGATGGGAAGGGAAGCGGTTTCAGGAGCAGGGAGGTGACACACGAGGTCTGAGCAGTTCTCCTCCTCCTCTCCTCTCCTCCTTGTTTCATCTCTTTGTTTCAACCAAACACTTTGAGAAGTCGGGGTTCATATTTTTCAGGGGCTTGCAGTGACACAGCGGTTCGCGGTTTGGACTCGACCCCAACAGTTTTCCTGTTGCTGCCAGAGTTTGGGCGGAGTGCTTTGGGTGTAGTTGACTAAGTTTTGCCACATGTGTGGTTAGGCAATTAAAGGTCGCACCCCAATACTCTGAGAAAGTCTTTCTTTTTTTTTTTTCTTGCACACTTCGTCTAAACACTGATGTGATGCATGCGTGTAGAGATTGAGTAATGCTGGAATTAATCATCTGACTTATAAATATCCCATAACTACATCTACAGCATGACAAATATACCCTTAAAAAAGCTGTTTTTGCAAAGAATAATCCTTCTGCACTGACAGATTAACCCACTGAATTTTGAATTGTGTGGAGCTACTAAAGTCTGCCAAGCTCAGCCTCTCTCACATATTACTTAATCTCTTCCCCCCATCACCCAATCCCACAAAGAAGCCCATTGTATGAGCTCACATCTACTACCGACCAGCGTAGACAGCTTGAAATGCAGTAACACCATAAGTCACATGGACACATGCGTGCACCCACACACACTAATGCACTACTTTTCTCTGGCTGGCTTTCTTTTGTGGGTCATTGGGACACTGTACATGGAAAGTGGTGACATTTGTATGTGTTTTAGATTTCCAAACTGGAAACACCTTGATGGGAATTTCATAACTGGTCTCTGGGCAACACAGAGACAGACGAGTGGAGTCTTTTGCACCTCCATATCTCTTGCAGCACAACTGGAATTAATTTGTTCTTCTTGTCTCTTTATTAATTTAGTTTCTTATCAATATGACTGATAATGATAGCAAACATTTGTAAATTTATGGTCAGCATTATTAAAACACAGTTATTAGTATCATAGTCACACCCAATCCGCTGCTTTTGCACTGTCTGCAGTTTGCGTCAGCGTTGTGAAGACACTGTATGGAGCTGACTCGTAATCACTGAGCCGTAATGGTGATGTTTTTCATTAGTTAGGCTAATGGCTATGATCTCATCGGTGGAAATGATTGCTTTGTGATGGCATCCAACACAGAGATTGCTGTTTACCTCCAGCACAGCTTAGTTTAGGCTGACAATGTAATTTTTCCAGGTATTTTGTTATATTTTTAAAGAAAAGGAAAGAGGGAAAAACAAATCCATCGGAAACTAATCGGGTGATATGGAGGTGTCTTTCTCTTTATAAATGTCTGTGATCAGCTTAAAAGAAACTTTTATTTACAGGAAATCCTGCTATTGCAATTAAGTTGCCAATGATACATTGACGTTTAAACCCCGGTCGTAATCTTATAATAGGAGACGATTTGAGGTAGAAAATCACCGGTGTTGCTGGTAACTTTAAAGATGGCTTTGTTCTATTCAGTAACCAACGACAGTTCGACAACACTCTGCACCACCCACCCTGCGGTTCAAATGCTCCCTGTCCTCTGCCTGTTGATACATTTCTAGCTATGGTTCAGCCTAAATATGGAGATTTTTCGAAACATGGACTCTTGCAAACATGATCTTTTGGGTCAGGCTGTGTGTGGCTTGTGTGTGGCTTGTAAAGCCACACACGGCCTAAACTTTGGTTTTCATAAACAGTTTTAAAAGCTGGTTTCTCTATCCAACTAAATGTAAACACAGAAATTAGTCCCCTGGGCTCTAATTATAGGACTCCTCAGTGGCTGTAGTGTTTTAGTGGGGCACTTAGGAGACTGCTCATTTTCCAGAAATCAGCTTTCCCAGATCTCAATGATGTTTGTACTGAGTACATAATTAGCCTGGCCTAATTTGGGTATCTGTGAGAATAAGACCCAAGGTGGAAAGTCCAGTTTGTGTCCTTACAGGATGCATTGATGATTTTAGGGGATAATGTTTACTTCATTCATGGACACAGTCTCACATGCACTCACTGCTACTGGTTATTGTGTTTCCAAGACTGTAGCTCTGAACTGCGGTCGGTGTGCCCCGCTACTGTGTGGTGGTGACATGTAGTGATAGGCCTTCTGTTGCTGTCTTTCCTCTGCTGCAGCCCTCCACTGATGCTGTCCAGACACACACACTCTCAGACACACGCATTGCTGCCTCATGATAGCTCAGCTGTCTCAAAGCTAGTGCCCAGTATTAAAGAAGTCTGTACTTCCTTTAACATCTTCATATTTTTTCCTTCTGTCTGCTTATTCCTTCACCTGTCTTTTTATTTCGCTAAGCTGTAGCAGTGATGGGATACAGCATGACCAAATGTTTTTAAGCTCAATCAGTGGAAAGACAGCGCAGCTTGATTTATGGTAAATACATGTGTGTGTCTGTTTGATTGTGGTTGTGTCCATAATTGAAACCCTTGTCGATTTGTTCCCATGCTGATAATAAGTGTGAATTAAGCATCAAATGATGAGGAGTGTGAGAAAAAGTCTGGTCTCACGGACACTTGTGACACACACACACACACACACACACACACACACACACACACACACACACACACACACACACACACACACACACACTCTGAGTGTTAAGATAAGAGTTAAAGCCCTCGGCGGCTCATGTGGCAGTGTTTTCAGTCCTGCGTGTCGACTCAGACCAAAGCCGCTGAAGCACAATATGAATCTGCACGTTTGTACCTGTGTGCTCTTTTATATTTAAAACACATCCCTAACATCAGTGAGTCTGTTCAGAATTTCTGAAGGTACTGAGGTGTTTGTGTTGTTACTGTTTCACACACTGAGTTTATTGCCTTTGTGTCTTTTCCTTCTCAGTATTTGTTGTCATATTTGTCTTCTGCCATTTTTCCAAATTCTGGATGTTTTAGAGACAGGAAGAAGAAGAAAAAGAGGAGGAAGAGGAAATGCAGGGCGCTTGGAAATAGAAATCCTTGCTTTACATGCTTTTGTGTTTCTCCGAATGCTCAGTTGTTCACAGTTGTGGCAACAGCTCTCCGGCTTTTTGCACGTACCAGATTGTTGATACGTACACTCTGCCAGGCAGAAGAAGTTAGAGTGATGTGTGGGAGGAAGAAGAATGATAAATTCAGCGATGAACAGAGATAGAAAAAGTGTGGAGTGAAGGGAGTCAGACAACGGATGCTGTGAATATGCAGATAGTCTGCACGTGACTCCGTTGCTCAGATTTATTCAACTCTCCCTGCTACCTTGCTTTGGCATTTAGGTTAACCATCTCTTCCCTGATCACATTTCAGACCATGAACCATGAGCTAACCATTTGATAGCCATACATTTCTCAGCATCCTGTGGGAGATGCCACTGTCAACTACATCCTGTTCCATTTCCTGACCCCGTCACCATTCTCCCTAAACCCCAGACCCTCGACAGCACACTCAGAACGCAGAGGAAAAATGCTCTTATTAGGACAACCGTCTCATCCAGTCGCCTGCCTTAGCATGTTCTTTGCGATTGTTTTCCAGTCCAGCCACAGGATGTGACACGTCTCTCGCCGTTGTTTCCTGCTGCATTGGAAAAGTAGAGCAGCAGTGATGAATTTGTCTGCGGAAAGGGTTAGCCAAAAAGGTTTCCGCATGCTCTGCAGGTTATGATTAAAGCAAACAATGTAAGCACCGGTGCGGAAAGTTGTTCACACACATAATTACCTCTTTTTTTTCTTTTTTTTTTTGAGTTTATTTTATATGGAGACCAACCTAAAATTTTGTGCATAGAACAGACAAAGGAAAAACATAATAGGTGCAAAAAGTAACCACATTTAAGTCTGTCTCAATAATCAAAATTGGTTTGGTAGAGTCCCGGCCTTTTCTCTTCTTAATTGTAAGTGGTGTCTGTAATTGCATCAGGTTTAGAGGACCTCTTTGTGTACCAGTGGAGGGGATGAGGAAACGGGCCAGGAGGCATAGAAGGAAAATGGTGACAGGATGATGGGACACTTGGGAGCAGAGGGTAAAAGTCAAGATGCTGCTGAAGAGGTGAAGAAGTGTAGAGGTGGGGAGACCTGAACCGAGCATTGAGGATGGGGGATGTAAGAGTTATTTTACATTGTCGCTGGACCAATGAAACAACATGATAAATGTGTAAAATTACAGAAAAGGAACTTCCTGTTATTTAATTGTTTATAAGTTAATTAATTACTTTGGTGTACTGTGAATAGGAGTAGGGGTGTACAGTTAAAAGTTCAAACTCTATGCACTCCTTCGCATTTTCTAAAGCACATTTTCAATTCTTCGCTGGGCTGATTTTGGACCCCGGGCCTTATGTTTGACACCCCTCATTTAAAACATAAAAGTTCGGAAGGTGAGACAGGTAGTTGGGAACTTGGAGTCCCGTACAAGCTCGCTTTCTCATTGGTGGCTCAGATCAAATGCAACCTGCCCATTCTTCAAGCTTGATTGCTCAGCAGCTTAAACGCACAAAGAACCTATTTCACAAGTGTGTGTTCTTCACGGCGTATGTACCACTGACCCCCAACTTGATACTCAAAGAGGCCCGAGGACCCGCTAGAAGAGAGTGTGGACCATGCCTCATTGCCCTGGTAACAGCAGCCTCTGGCAGATAACAACTGCATCACCGTAGCAACCTTGGGGTTCAGGGGGGGTCACCACTTAGGAGCTCCTTTGAATACATCACTCCCCTCACACACCCCTTTTTCTTCATGACAGGTTTTTGATTGGCCATCGCGTGTGTGTGCGCTCCACGCGTGCAGCGAGGCGGTACAGACACCGGAGTATGTGATTTGAGCATGTGAGTGTATACAAGTCTTTGAATTGATGTTAGAAGTGAAATTGGACTTTTTGATGCTTTTTGATGGAGCATGTTAGCTGTGTAGTTATTAGATAGCATCATGCCTGTTAAAGGGATTAGGATTTGGGCCCGGAAGCAAAGGAGGAACCCCTATGCAGGTTTGTGTGTTTGATAGTTTTGGAGTGTATGTGTAGAGACAAATTGTTTGTACACACATAGGAACAAATTCAAGAACCGCGGTTGTGTTTAAAAACTCAGCAGACTTTTAATGGAATTGTCTTCAAAAATTTGCAAGAAGATGGTGTGAAGTCAGAGGCAGAATTAAAGGAGTCGAGGGAGAGACTGGGAGCTAAGATAGGAAAATAAAGGTGTGAAGAGTGTGAATTGGAAAAAGAAAGGTGGGGGAGAGATACAAAGCTGGTGGTAATCAGCAAACAGTGCAGTGTAGGCTGAGAGCTTCCTTTGTTCAGACTGTTGGTTTTCTGGGATGGGTCAAGAGAAGCTGGATTCTGAGACTAAGTTGAATAGTGGACAGAAGAGTGAATGGAAAAAGACGGAGATACAGATGCACTTGTCATTGCAGGTGAATTTGATCTATTTTCTTTCTATTTACACAGTATTTAGGTTATGTTATCGGTCACTACTGCTGTGAACTTGAATGATTAGTTAAACTGGGGATGATTGTAAGAGATTATTGAGCGAGACAGCTAAGCAGGTTGCTTCTTTTTAGAGGTCAGAGGTTGCAGCCTTTGATGCAGCTTTAACAATAGCGGCGTTACTCGGTAATAGTGTTGCATATAATTTGATATTTTTTTTTAATTTACCCTTTTTTACTGTGTTATTAATCAGGATTTTCATCAGCATATGACACCTTTGAGCACTGATGATGAAACACTTGCTCTGTGTGGCTAAAAATTCACATAATTGTCATGATTTAGATACTGCGGCAATAAACTGAGTCCTGTTAAAGCCTATGTTAACACTGTCTGTATCTGCAAATGTTTTGAAGGCTATAGTTCAATTTGATATCAAACACCTTTTAATATAATTCCATAAAAGTTGATTTTTTAATTAAATTTACTCAGATTGTGTACCTAATGATGTGGGAACTCCGGATGTTTTAATTAAATTTCTTCATTGTACTGTGTACAATAGAAAAAGTAGACCCTGTACATTGTATACATATCCTTTGACATGCAAAAATCTTGAGTCACGCTTCATTTCTTTATGTTTTGCTTGGAAAAAAAGAAATAGGTGCGGTGATTTATTGAAGGGTGTGCACACATGAATGGACATTCAACGCTCTTCTTTGGATGTTTCTGCCTTTTGTGTTTTTTCTCTGCTTTAGTAATGTTGAGGTCCGGGTCTGAGGAAGCCAGTCTAGAACTTATTGTTACTTTTCTGTGTTCATAATTGCATCGATTTTGGTAAGATCTCCAACACCACTGGCTGAAATTCAGCCCCAAACTACAACAGAGCCTCCACCGTGTTTTAAAGATGGCTGTAAACACTTATTGCTGTACCTCTCTTCTGACCTCCTCTGTAAATATTGATGACAGTTAAGCCAAAAATGTCAAATTAGGTTCAGTGTGTTCCTTTTTCTTAAGTATATGACATTCAGATAATATGAAATGATAGTTTTTAGGCCTGTAACTTAATCCTTTTGTGCGCCACTTGTCCAGTTTCCGCAATTTTAAGGACACACTGCACACCATGTAGGTATGGCAAGTTTTTTTTGACTAATAGCTCTTTGGGAATCACCTTAAAGGTGCAAAAAATGCTCCTTTTATACCAACACAAATATTGAGCCGCTCACCGAACCATGCCGGTTTCTCAGCGATAGCGTTAGCCAATGCATAACTAATATGACATGACAGATAAATGTTAGCCACTGATAGACTGATGACAATCAAGAAGATTTTTATTGGCCGATATTAATGTTTGGCAGTGTTGTGCTTAGTTGCCAGCTAGTTAGGTACAACAGGCCAGCACTAATGCAGTCTAAGCAGTCCTGCAATAGGTCCAGCATTAAGGTAAGTAATAACAAATATTTATTCATTAGAGTTCAGTTCAACAGCATTTCAGATTAATCTCCAAAATGACCAGTTCTTCTTTAGTATATAGCATATAAAATGTTTTCAGAAATAATAATTTGTATTTAATTAAATGTGAAAAAATAAAGTAATTTGCAGAGACAGCTTCACTGGGCGATAGTGATTGTCTGGTCATTTTTTGCGTAGCAGCAGGAGAGATTTTATTGATCTGTATCACACAGCAGGACAGTTTCTTACTCCTTCTGCCAGCCTCCCACCACACATGTATACGTACACCCTTACCATGCAACACTACCTTCAACCCCTCCAGTAATCACTGATCCAAGGCGTGACATTGCTCATTAGCTGAATGAAACCGTCTTGTATTTGCTTTTTCTGACACAGAACTGGAATCATAGGAGTGGCTCAAGAAGAAAAATCTGAAGTCATGTCCTCCTTTTGAATCTCTATCTTTGTTATGTTATAGCTTCAGCTCCCGCACCTCCCACCCTCTTGCCCCTTCATGCCGTCCCTCCTCCTCTGTCTCTTCCACCTCCTCACATCAGCCTTAGTGGCCTTGATGAGCACTGAGTCATATAGAGCGATTGTGAACATAAGGTTCCTTCTAAGACACGCACAGACTCGAGTACACTGTGTGTTTCTTGTTCACTTTTCAAACCTTTAAATATTTTTCTGTGTTGCTTCTGGAAAAGCATCTGAAATGAATGCAGGTTAGGTCAGACGGACAGCATGGAAGCTTAAACATTGAAAGGAACAAACGGTCACGAATAACGTCTAATATGACTTCGAGGAACCATGTTGGGTCTCTGTGCCAGTAAACAAACATTTCCTCTTTCTCTCAGGCATTAATCACGGGGTAATTGAGTGCCTGTCAGTTGTTGTTGCGTCTTTATTTTGCTGTGTCTTTGCAGCTCCATTATCTATGTTCATTCATTCTGAATCACATCTCAAACGTGTCGTAACACAGCTTTCGGGGTCGTCCTCAGTTCACAGAAGAACTGAGCAGCATGAATGAAACTCTCGTGGGGGGATTTTTTTGTTATTAGGCGTTTATCGTTGCACAGCTTGCGACTTGCACATAATAATTAAGAGAACTCCAGATAGGAGCAGAAGCCTATTAGTAGCGTACCACTGTGGTGAATAAATTCCCATTTTTATTTTGTCTTACTGGTTCTACAACTAACTGGGATGTGCTCAAAGCACTAGGAGGGATTTGGTTTTGTCAGTGGGAAATGGGAAGTGAAAAGAATTGCAGACATATTCAAAACCTGCATGGATGTACAGGAGCGAGTCACTGCTGCAATTTCCCAGTCTCAGTGGGCCCAGATCGGGAATGCAATGATTCAGCTGTTTTGACAGTCAAATGTAAATCTGAGCCAGTTTTCTCAAACACCATGATTTTGAGCTCATTTTGCATCATGGGTAACATACAGCCCACTTTGATCTGAATAGGGCCGAACTTACTAAGGCCGAAGAAGGTTAACTGCACATTTAATTCCATTTAATATAAGAATAAAAGTGCAAATTCAGCAGCACGTCTCGGTTTTTCTCCGTGATAAAGAAATGCTGCTGAAGTAAATGAACGACATCTATGTCAGAATGTGTAAAATTACTGAAAAACCGCAAATTTGTTTTATAGCTGATGGTGAAATGCTGATATTAAGTCAAGAGGTTAATGTTTACCTCTTGACTTAATTAATTAATTTATTAATTTAGTGTAGTATGAATTACAATGGCGAAGTCCCGTATTGGTAAAATTGTAAAGCTTGTGAAAATACAGTTTAAAGTCCAAAATCTATGCAACTATTCACAGTTTCATCCAGATTGTTGGATTAGAGTCTTTTCCAGGCCAATTCTGGCTCTGGGACCTTATGTTTGATATCACTTATTTAGACACACCAGCTCTCTTTCTTTTCTTGGTCAAGTCTAATCTCACTTCATGTTTGACAGTGCTGCATTGTACGACTCACTCAGTTGAGGTCAACACAATTGCTATCATCCTCCTCTGAAGGCTAAAAATCTCCTCTTTCATACTCTGATTAGGAATGGTGAAAAGACCTTTCGCACCTGCATGTATCACTGAGCATGCCTTTAATTTTTATTGAACATGGAGGCACATCATTTCTCGAGGTCTGAGTTTGAGTGCATTAATGGTACGTTTGTACGGACAAAAGCATCTGCCGAATGAATCTAATGTCATGTTTCTCTTCTCTCCACATGTTTTGCGATCGCCCCTCAACATCTATCCAACCACTTTACCACTCAACGTGCAACTCCACAGGTAAGTGGGTTTTTTTTTTTTTGCCATTTTTTTAATGATGTTTTGTAATACTAGAAATTCCCCTGACACACACATAGTCACTGATGAACCAGAATATAGGCCTGATTTCTTAAAATAAACGTCAGAAATGTGTGAAGCTCTGTACATTATGAATGCACTCGGATTCAAATAATGGTGTTGTGTGTTTAGAGTGGGTAAAACACAACAGTCGAAAAGCCCTCAAACTGTCTCCTCCTCCCTGACGTGGGAACAGAAAGTGAAATAATGCCTCTGAGATCATTAACCTCAGTGTTTTGTCAATGCTATACCATGCAGAGCCCGCAGGCGCCGTTCTGTTTTCCCCTCTGCATAATTCACACACACGCATGAATCCATAGTCGTGCACGCTCACAAGCAGCGCTTTTGGTAACCGTCCACACAAACTCCACTTCTTCTGCCCAGCCGTGAAATGTTTTCTCTCACTGTAGTGCTCTGACCTGCTCTCACACTCTGCTGACCCGTATCACTTCTTTTCCCACTGGTCGTCTTTCTGTCCTGCCAACAGCCTGTAGCTACAGCTGGCTTGTCAGCCACTTAGAGCTGATGATTTAAAAGCATTTGTATTGTTTTAACATGGGGGGAAAAAAGTTTTTTGTAAAGAACTGGAACTGCCCTTTCTGGGACACAGAAGGTTACAAAGGTGCCACAGGGGATTTCACCCAGTTCGTGGTTGTTGAAGTTGTGTACTTAGGTAGTCTTGTCAGTTGACTTTTTACAGGTATAATCAACATGGCTTTTGAAGCAACTATTAAAATATTGACTATTATCCAGAAAAAAAGGATATTTGGAGATCATGGACTATGTTATATAGCTTGTTGTCTCTCGTTAAAGTCTTTAAAGGTACAGTGTGGAAATTCTCATCACTAGGTGTCAGTAGATTGCAGATTACAGTCAATTCTGTCTGTTCGTAAATCTAGCTACGGTGGCTGCTGTAGGACAAACACAAAAAAAAAGGAAGACAAACTTTTTACTTTTTTCAAACTCTTATTTGCCAAAATTACATCCGGTTGTACTTTTCGAATTTACTTACTTTATATTTATGCAGGTGCAGGCACAAATTTAAATTTAAATTTGTTCTCTTCTTCTCCGCCTTTGATGTACTATGTGGTAAGGTTGGGCGATATGTAAAAATTTTCCAACCGATAACCCTCAGTCCAATACGCGATGATAGGTGATATATTCGTGCAGGCACAGACTTTTCGATGGGCAGAGCAATGTAATCATGCACAGACTGATTTGCACATTAAGAATTTAGAAGTTTTGTTTGGAGGGAATATTTTACCTTCTTTTCTTGTTTGCTTCAGTATTAATATAGCTACTTTTTGGATTATTCATTTATTTATTTATTTGAGATGCACCAAATTGCACCAAAGAATAGATAGATATATATGTAGATAGATAGATATTTTTTTTATGTTCGCTGGAAGAGACATTTTCATTTTTAACTTGCTTTCTGTTTAATTTTGTATTTGTTGTTTGGCCGAGTGTGTAAGACAGATAAACGCTGGAATGACCTGCAAACACAGTTATAGTGGAAAAAAGAAGCCATTTTATCTTTGTTTCCCTCCCCACCATTGTGTTTTTTTTATTTAAATGTTTTTTTTCTTTTCTGAACATTGGCTACTGCCTTTCTTTCTTTCTTTCTGTTATGAGTTTGAGGAAATGAATCGCTGCATTTGGGCGCACTCTGGGGAGGATGCTTTTAAAACAGAGCTATTATTTTTTTCGTTGACTGCTTCTCTTAGCTTCAACCAACATTATTAGCAAACTTACTCTTGAGCGAATAAATAAATCGCCCTTGTAAAAATAATTGGTGAAATACTTCGTACAATCGCCAAACCAAGGAATTTGGCTGTTCTCTAGCCACATATATAAATTGCAATTACGGTACGCGACACACCAATGTCCATGTTGGCCACTTTATTCGAAATGGGGCGGGAACATGGCGCCTTTTACGACCTGACGCATTTTTAATACAGTAAAACTAAGTTTATGAGAATGCATCACTTTTAATACTCTAATAATTCATTAGTAGTAAAATATTCTTTTTTTCCATTAAGTAACATCAAACGACTGATTGCACCTTTAAATTGTGGAAACATTAAATGTGGGAAAAGATGGCCTTTAGAACAAAGAGTGGCTGCTGTTTAAAAACCTCTGTGTTGACATCTTGATAGGACTAAATTAGTTTTCAGTCAATGGAACATGAATTGCATGCCATTTCAAGTTTCTAATGATCCATTACAGTTTGCTTTAGCTCAGTTTAAAGTATCGCTCCCTTTCTTTGCCTTTGGCTTGGTTAATCAGTTGGTAAACATGCATGGAAATGGCTAAAGTTTATTGCCTGTTATAAAGGTACATTATGTTAGAGATTCTTTTGAAGATATCTGACTGTGTCCAGATGTAGATAACATTTATGCGTTGGACTGTATGGTGTCTCCCGAGCTTGCTTCTCCTGAAATGAGGTTACATGTACATGTAGGTGCATGTGTTATGAAGAGCTGTAGGCGACACTGGAGCTTGTGTGTCTCTAAAGGTTATTAACTCTGCTATTCTCAACTCATTATCTGAGCCTTTGGGCAAAAAAATAGATGAACTATCTGTTCTCTACAACCCTCCTATCTTCTCTTGCAGGAGTATAAAATATTTGACTCTGCAGTGGAGAGAATATCTTTGTGCTGTTAGTATGTCTCACATCACAATTTTTCAATCAGTGAATCTTAAAGCCCTGAAAACTTACATTTAAATCTTTAAAGCGTTGTGAAAGATTTATCTATACGATGCATATCATGTTTTTGGGGCTTTTTTAAATTAAATCTTTTGATAAGATTGGATAGATTTTGTTTTCAAATATTCCTGGATTCTGATTAATACATATAAAGAGGGGGGGATATTTTTTTAATATAGTTTTGCAAAGCTGTTGTAGTTTTGCCACTATAATCTTGCCTGAGCTGTTCCTCCGAGGGTCATATCACTTTAGACCCCCCCCCCCCCCCCCCCCCCCCCCCCAAAACAACTTTCAGATCGCAGTGTCGGACCATTTTTGTGAAAAAGCATTACCAATCCAACACCTGCTTAACAGCATGTTTAGCCAGCTGTGCAGGGTGAGAGGGTAAGCTGGGTGTTACTGAAAGTAAATGTGCGGTTATCCCCTTGCTTGACCACATTATGACTCCCTCCTTACGGATGCATGGATTTTTACGCCACCTTACAGTTCGGTCATTTAGAGTGTCTTTAAATATGTTGGATTTCTGATGTTTTGAGGCAGCTCAGCTCATCTTATAAAATGTAACCCTCTCTTAGTGCTTAGAAAAAGCTAAAGATCGGTCAGGATTACTACATTCAACGCATGATTGTTATTCCCATCTGCGGTACTTGAGAGTGTATATTTGGGAGTGTGGCTCTGTTATGGCACCTGATTCTCTGTTTGTCTGAGGAAAGGTGGAGGCAGGGAGAGGAGCACCATGCCCCTAGCATAGAACAGAACAGGCACCAGTAAGGACATATGCTCACCACCCACTTAATTAATTAATTGAGAATACAATTATCTAATCCATCCAAACATATTCAGCTTGGCTACGGCCTCCCCAAAGACCTCCTTAATCTCCATTAACAATAAACCAAAATAATTAAATGATACATTGCCTTACTTCATAGAATTTAAGCCTAAAGAATCATGCTGACAGATGTCTTTAATTTACTACACCAGGATATCTTTTATAACTTCTTTACACTGACAGAAAGGGGAGTTTCACCGGTCTGTTCAACATAAAATCTTGGTGGGCTATATGTGGGCTGCGATGCAGAATGAGTTTGACATCTGTGATCTAATCTGTCAGTCACATGACAATAACTCAGGACATTCATTGAGAAATGTTTCCAGCACTTTGTTGAATCTGTGCCACAAAGAATTAAGGTAGCTCTGAATTCAAAAGGGGGTCCAACGCCATATTAGCAAGGTGTGACTAATGAAGTGGCTGTTGAGTGGACGTGACATTGATTAATGGGTGAAAGGTGCTACTGCGATGGTCTTTACGCCCAGCCTACAGACAGCTATGCAGACCCTCGTCTGCATGTTGTAACGGTGTCACTAAAGCGTCACAAACGACCGGTCTGTGGTTGAAAAACCCTCTTGGTAACCTCTACACAAAAGGACACAATTGCAGTACCATATATAGAGCATGAAAATGAGTAGGCATGGACAAGTGTTTCAAAGCGGCTTGGGAATGTCCCGCCACTTTAGGTTGGTTTCTGTAGCTTAAATAAACAGCTGTATAAAGGGCAATAAGCTGAGCTGTCAGCTGATGTGGGCTGGCACTGACATCAGCTGAGATTGGCCAGGATCGCAGCTGACTTTTTTTTGTCTTGACCAACACTACACTTCATTAGTCAGAAAAGTGTAAAGCAAATGAGGGTGACTGTTGTCTAGACAAGTGGGAGGTAGAGAGATCAGCCACAATAATGGAGTATAGCATCAGTGGATAACTCGGCTGAAGAAAGGCCACCTTATGGTCTGCTGACTTTACGGCTCTGTTTTATTGAGGCTGTGGAGGCTACTGGATGCTGTAAGGAGTTTGTAAAAACATCAGCTGTCTGACTCCTTCTGTCGTGTTAAAAAAGATCCTTTGGAGTCTCCCCACACTTTCCAGAAAACTATAAACAGTACTTTATTCCAATCTAGTTCTTTTCCTGCTTTTTTTAAATTTTTTTTTATTGTCAGCTTTGAAGAATTTGTGTGTTTGTATGTGTTGCCAGTGGACACATTCACTTCGCTCTGCCTCCTACAGAAAACCAGCAGTTCATCTTCTGCTCTCCAAGTTGTTTTTGGCTGCAGCAGTGTGTCACTTGTAGCCAGAAACTAAGGCTGAAGACTTTTCCCTGGCTTTCAGAGCGCCACAACTCTTACCTTAAGATTCAGTATTTTAGGAATTTGACCCATATCAAATACTTACAGTTGGGATTCCTTAGCTTTGATTTTTTTCTTTTTCTGTTTTTTGCCATTTTTTTAAAGACGGATTTTTTTTCTTATGGGTTATTCAACTTAACTGTGTAGTAAACATACGACCCGAGGGCCAGAATCGGACCATCAAAGGTCCATGTGCGAAATGATGGGACATGCCTGCTATATACTTCATTTATAGTTTATTAATGGGTAATTGCAACAATTTTCTGTCTTTTGAGTAAAATAAAGCAAACACACAAGTTGACCAGAAAGATCCGAATATGTCAAAATAACATAATGTGATTTTCAGCAGTTTTTTTAAGTTTTGGACATGGTTAGCTTTGTTTTAGCCTTTTTTCAAAATCATTACATTTGTTGACTATCCTTTAAGTTGTAAGATGAATGATACTGTAAAGCAAAACACACACAGAAATAAAAAAATATCACAGAGCCCAGCTGCACTGGAGTTTTTCTTCCCAGGAATATAAGCCGGTTTGAAAATATTTTGGAGCCCTGCAGGAAGAGAACGATCAGGTGAAACCTGAGATGCAGTGGAAAAATACAAACAGTACCTGTCCTGAACGGGGCTGTAATTCCAGTTTTTAATCTTCTTTTATTTATCTTATTTTCTGGAAACACAACCTTCTCAGAGCCTGTGGCAGCACTTACAAGTACATGTGCGCTATCACAGTCGGCGTGAAGTGTTAGCCAAGCGTATGCAAACAAATAAACAGAGAAGACACCGGCAAACACATACCCAGACTTATGGACGTCTGGATGCAGATGCATATTTTCACCGGTAAGACATGCTCACAGCTGCACACAGACGCACACACATAGAGGGAAAGTCCCTGCTGCAGCGGTGTGCTACGGGTGGGTGGCCGCGACCAGCAGTGGCCTTTGGCTTTGAGTCCAAGGTGGGCTGAGAGTTTGTGTTCCACCCAACCCCCTTGGTGGAGAAACACAAAGAGCCACTGTGTTTAAGAAAAGAGTGAAGGTATGATAAGGTGGAGAGAGGTCTAGAGAAATGGGGTGGTGGGGGTGCTGGAAAAATGTTGAGTGATTTCTGGAATGCTTCAGAGAGATTTGAGATGGACAAACAAAGAAAAGCAAGCTGAGGAGGGAAGATGAGCCTGAGACAGAGGAAGATGACACAAAAGGGATGAGGAGAGCCAGAGAAAGACAGATGGAGAAGAAGGAAGGAAGGAGGGAGAAGTGGAGGGTAGCCAGATGGGACTCCGCTCTGAAACTTGTGACAGCCCGTGGGAGGAATATCTTTGCGAAACTCTTTTTCTGATTGGTGTGTTTGTTTTTGACAGCCGTACTGTGTTGGATGGTTAATCATAGCACAGCAAAAATGAACTCTCTCTTTGTTTATATTACTCTGTGTGGGTGTATTCAACTCGGACGCTCTATTTTTGAATCGATCTATTGTGTGACTGCGTGTGTGTCCTCCCCATTTCCTCCATGGCTTGTCTCTAAATTGCCTTGAGACGGCGGCGTGTAACGGCTGGAAGGCAGAGCAGCAAGCAGTTCTGGCCGGCAACTGCTGATCTGGATTCTGCTCTTAAATCCATGTCTAACAGGATGGCTTGCTTAGGGAGCTGTACTTGGATCAGGAGTAAGGAAAGTAAAGCCAGCGTGAAAAGAGGTTGCAGACTAGAATCTGTGCAAATGTGTGCGTGTGTGTTGTCGCTAAATTAAAGCTGGTCCCAGTCCAGCGTTTAGAGGAGGTTTGCGTCGGGTTGATGTATTGCTACGAGCCTGGATAAGAGGGATGAGCTCAGAATAACGAACATTTTTGCCTCCCTCTGTGGGTGTGTGTGTGTGTGTGTGTGTGTGTGTGTGTGTGTGTGTGTGTGTCAGACAGCTCACAGCTGTAGAGGGCAAAAAGCCAGACCCAGAGTCAGCCTCTATTGTCATGATAACGGTCAGCCTACCGTCTGCTTAATCAGCATAATTCTGCCTCTGTCTTTCTGTCTTTCATCCTCTGTCTAAATCTCATACTCTCTCTCTGTCTGTTTATCTTTCCATCTCTTTTCTTTATCATCTAACCCTCATCTGTCTTTCTTTTCTACTTTTATGTCTTCTTTTATCCCTCCACATCGCCCTCCCCTCTAAATCAGCGTTAATGCCACCACTGAGTGTCTCTGGAAGAGCTGCAGCTCATATGCGTTTCTGTACACACACACACACACACACACACTCACACACGTACACGTCTTGTTGTGGGTGAGGGCCACACACGCGCTTGAATGGCTGAGCTGCGAGTCTGCTGCTACTGCTATTTCACACATCCTGGCTTTTATTAGAGTTTTCCTCTCACGGTGTTCCACTTGTGTGCTTGTTAAAAAGGCTTTATATATGTAAACACATGGCGTAATTATCTGCTGTGTTGTTTTTAACTCACACCTTCTCCCTCTCGCGCACACACACACACGCACGCACGCACGCACGCGCGCACACACACACACACACACACACACACACACACACACACACACACACACACACACACACACACACACACAAAGACAGCAGTTTCAGCAGTGGTCTGCGTCACCTGTAGTGAGCAGGTCCCAGTGGGGTTTGATGGGCGTCTTGCCAGACTGGAATCCTGGTGGGTTGCCAGATTGGCTGTCAGCAGATGAGCTGAACTTTGCCTCTGACTAAATATCCAGCTCTGACCCTTTTATTTTTGACATTCCTCTTTTGGGAGGACAGCTCAAAATCGTTGTACTTTAATACTACTGAAGTCTAGAGTAAATGATTTGTTGCACTAGTTAATATTCAAATGTGATGAACATTAGAATATTTTCGTCATTGTCCCTACCCAGTTTTTTTCCATTTCAAGATCACTACAAATGACAAAAGGAATCACTGAGATTGGCACTAAAACAAAGTGTCTAATAAAGAAACTGCATTTATTTTAAAAGTGACATTCATATGGTTCATATTTCCTTAATTAATAGCCCAGCTAGACAGATCAACTTTGAAATTAAAATTAAATATACAGGAGATTCAGACGTAGCAACACCCTTAGACAAAAACTGGTTCATCCCAAAGACAAAATACCCCAAAACAAACTAAACAACATGGTGTATTAGGTGCAGTGCACAGAAGAAACCAAACGGCGACTCCTCAAGTGCATAGCACAACACAGGAAAGCCACCTCAACGGGACAAGACTCAGCAGTACATCTGGAACTGTGGGAACATCTGCTCACATTTTGGACCAAGGAGACAGACGGTTTGTAAGGACTAAAGGAGGTTGTCTACCTTAGTTATGAATGATGAGTGTCGAACAGAGTTTGTTGCTTACGACGCCAGCTACCGGCCACCTACAGTCTACAGTCCACCTACAGTCTACAGTCCACCTACAGTCTTGAGATTCCTTCCCAGGCATTTCAACCCCTACTCACACCTTGCCTCAGGTGACCTCAATATCTCACCTGATAGTGGGGTGGTGCTGTGTCTCATAGAGGTTTTACCTGGTGGTCTCAGTTGTAGTAATGACCCACACCTTTTTTTCACACCTTGGCTTATGTGATGACAAGTAGTGGATTAGCGAACCTCAAGACCATCTGCACCAAGGGTTCATTACCTGGGACTTCCAGTGGTTTAAGAACCGAAGAACCCTCTTGGACGAGGGGCAAAAAGTCTCCACAAACTGAAAGAAGTCCAGCTGTCGTCAATTTCAAACTCCTAAGGCAATTGGAGAATATTTAAAAGTGCAGCAGGTCTTGTGAAGTCGCGGGAGATGCACTGCTGACACTGCTGTTATTCTTTTCTATCAAACATACGGATAGAAAAGAGTAATATTTCCATACAGGATTGGTTGGTCTTGGTTAATGATTGCCTACAGTGCTGTTGATCAATGGGGTGCCAGTGGAAACTGTGCTACTGTTGTTTAAAAGGAACAGGAAAGGGGGAAGGCATGTTAGGAGGCAGTGAGGGAGAAGGAAAGGTAGGAGAGTAGAGATGAGAGTAGGGGCTTTAAATGTAGGATGGATTTGAAGCTGCCAGGCAGGAGGAAAAGAGAAAGATGACAGGATAGTCAATTTTCAATTCATTTTTATTTTTAGCACAACAAAAAATTGCAACAACACTCTCCTCATGGCGCATGAGAAGATAGCGACCCCTAAATAGCGATGGGGTTGTGGTGACGGCACATTTGGTAACCCCTATACGATCAGTTGAGCAACTATATGGTCGCCTTAAGCAGTCGTTTCGGGAACTGCTATTTTGACGGTTCATGATGGCATTGTTTTCTCCCCTGTATGTTTCGCTCTTACTTTCCTATATGCGTATATACATGTTGGCATACTTACAGTATTTAAGTTTCATTTAAGATTCATGTATCAGCTTGTGGTAATAAACTGAACATTGTTCTGTCGTGACGGGTGCTTCCCTTTTAAACAGCTGTTGTGAAATTGCTGTCACCACTTGAGTTTAAGGGGAAAAAAACATGAGCCCAAACACACGCTCTCTCCAACGAGCACAGTCCTACCTGTTACGTTTCAAATCTGGTTCAACCACATTTCAACTTTACCCAAGCTGATTTTAATTACTGTAGCAATGACAAACATGCTGCCCTGCGGTTCAGGAGTGCGTCAGGGAACAGTTTTTGGACTAGAAACGTGCTTCGTGCCAGATTTTCGATGTCACAGTGTACTAGAGAAAGACATATCTTTAAGGTATTCAGATTTCAGCTGGAGTTGTTCAGATATCACTAACACACCAGTTCTTCTCCTTTGGAATTCACCATCTGTGCACAGTTTTGCAAATTCCATATTCTGCATGAAAAATACAATGCATATGCAAACCACATCTGGCCCCAGGTCTGCTGGACTCACTTCTCTGCTCAGGCATGACTGATCAGGAATGCACAGTCGACCGCACCCTTTCTCCCTTTCAACCACTGGACGCAGTGTGTGTGTGTCTGTCTGTGCTTGAGTGTGTGAATGCCCTACTCAGATTACCGGAGTTCATTTGTCTTGTAAGCTCTGGTGCCACTCCTTTTTTATTCTTTTCATGCTAAAGTATCACCTCGTCGGCCCCCTCTCCTTTCCTGTTTGCTCTTTTGCCTTTCTTTGTTCGCTTCAGACTGTTCGGTCAGAAAGATGAACAGAAACAAAGCCTTTCACCTCGTAAATCTGCGGCATGAGCACAGGGAGCCTGTAGACATATCGTTGAACTCGATGCAGCCTCTCATGCTGAATTTATCTGCTTCACAGATGTGGCTCGGATGCACACCCAGTCTGAGCTTCCTTGTTCTTTGTCCCAGTGATGGTGTATTTGCTCACACGGTGCGTGTGTGCATATGCTAGAGCGCACAGGCAGACTTACAAGCACACTTTTAAGAGTGTTGAGTCAGCAGCTGCTGCTTCGGGTTCAGGGGTGAGAGGTCAGAGGTCATTACCTGCTTTGCGCTTTTGCCTTTATCTCTATGGATAATCTGCACTCGCACATGAGTCTTAGACACGGTGATGGGCCGACACGGGAGGGCCGCAGAAGAATGGTGCTCCTAGTTAAGCCTGCAACTTTTTTACCAAGAAGTAAGAGAATTCAGGAGCACAGTATAACACACAGACACACACAACAATGACAGTATACAAGTACTTTCAGCTGGAAAATTGGACTGTGGAATGATGGAGCACGTGGGCAGCGGGATGTGGGATTTGTCTTCTTCCAGGGGGAAGTGACAAAAGTTGACTCCAAAGGTTTGAGAGAGTTTAATCTTGGAAAAACTCAACAAAAACTTGAGTGTGTGTATGTAGGGCTTTTTTGTGTGTGTGTGTCATCAAAGACTTATTCCATAGAGACCAAAAACTGTATAATGTTTGAAAAAACTGTTGAAATAGCTGTGTTATCCTTGATTAAAGATCGCTATCTTTAAAGGCACGCGCAACCATAAATACACAAACATGCTTTATTCCCTCCAGGCCTTGTGATAGTGTTGTTTACTGACTGTCATCTGATTGTAAATTGTTAGGCACGTACAAAAATGAACTGACACATAAACATACAACATTTTCTGGACGATTTAACCTTTGGATGAAGTGCCAAGGCTCCTCTGACCTGCAGCTAAACGTTTGTTTTAGGGGTTAAAGTAATTTCAGTCTGATGGCCTCCTCCTGTGGCCTGAAGTGGTAATTGCACACAATATAGGCTGCAGAAAAGAAAGCAAGCTTTGTTTCACGTGATTAAATGTGTGAGGCGGCAGGCTTTTCCCCCCCAATTTGTGGGAAACCATAAGTTTCACAGTTTCTAATAGATTTAAACAAGTTCTGCAGTAAGTTATGCCTGTGTAAAAGTGTCCAGATGCAGTGTGAAGTGTGACAAATAGGGTGTCAAATAAAATGTTTTCAAAAAGACAGACATACTATTGAGAGTGCAACAGCTGATCATCTTTACGACTGATTAATCTCCTCTTTTCTCAGATAATAGATGATTATTTTTATCTGCTAGAAGATCCAAAAATGATGTCTCAAAAAATCCTTTTTCCTCCATCCTCTCCAGAGCGAAACCTACTGTTATTTAGCACAAAGTAACTGGATTCCCACCGAAAGCACACACGATGTTTGTCGTTTTTCATCAAAAAAATCAAAAAAATGATTTTCCAAATGATTTAAGCCAGTTCATTCTGAAGGAATCAACTACTTAATCTTAAAAAAGAAAACAAAAAACTGCACCATATTTCATGGAAACTGATGAATATTGTGATGCAGATTATATGAAACAACAACAAAAAAAGCATGGTAGTGGACTTCAATGCTCCAGAGGTCCAGCAGCCCACCACTAGAGGGCTGTTGCTAGGCCTGGGCCAGGTCTGGAAGCCCAGCAACAGCCCTCTAGTGGTGGGCTGCTGCTGGGCGTCCAGGCCTGGCCTACCTCTCCCCCTGGAGGTCTGAAGTTGCTCAGCAGCTAACCTGAGAGGACACTTTATACTGTGTGACTCACATTTTCCTTCCCTAGTAGTCTATTATCACATGAGTTAATCACTTTACTCCCTGTCCCGTGTTCCCTGTGTGCCTGCGGTTTGTTTGTGGTTGCCTTTATCAGTCGTGATTTCTTAATATGCAGTTTTTGCCAGAAGGAGCAAAGCACGAACATTGAGTATGACTTATCTGTGTAGGTGTTGCGTAGGTGTCGTATCGGGGTGGCCAACGTTTATGATTAATGTCTTTCTCACACACCAGCCTTTCAACCTCCCATAACTCTTAACAGTATTATTGTGTAACTCCAAAATGATGTAATAACACCTGTTTACAAAGAAGACAATCAACAGATAAGTAATGACGTCTCTTTAGGTAGAAATTTTTGAAAAGTGGGCGGATCTTCCTGTAAGTTGCAGGTGTGAATATATTCTTGCTGTAATTGAGTTTCATCAGGTGTAAATCTGACACTTGTGTGTGCAAGATTCCAACACCTCCAGGAGGAACTTTATATAGAACATACAGTATATAACACACGCATGCACATAGAAGTCAAGCATGCTTTCCTTTACTTACATTACCGTCCTGTGGATGTACCATAATGTAAAGCAGATTTCCTAAACACTGAATGTGACTGCAGTCGAACCAAATTGGGGAAACAAATGCCTTCCAGAAATACGACTTTAATCAGCTGGTGTCAAACCGTACAGTTTAGAATTTGTTGCCCAAAAGTGGTCTTTTACAAACAAACACACACATGCGCAAAGGCACCAACTGTCCCAGTAAATGTGGGGTGCTCTGGTGTAATAAAAGCCTTCCTCTGTGGTGGAGCTGAACCCCTGTGTTTAACTGCCTGTGTGAATGTGTTACCGCTGAGAAGCACACACTGTGAAACTGCACATACTGGGATTTGAAACTTGGCAGAAACACTGAGTGAGGCTTTTATAAGATAGTTGTGCACTGCTGGATGCGCTAAATGCTACTTTTTTCCAGCTCGGCTTCTTTATCTGCTGTATTTACCTTTTGTTTGGTGAGTGTGTATCAATGTCAGGTATACCCAGGCACTAATGTGTGATTGGGTTACCTGACAAACAGGTTGGCCCTCATGTCCCAGCTTTATGTCTGTGGGACACAAGCAGTGGCAGCGTGTGTTTATATTTAAAATCTATACATTTAAAATCTTATCAGAGTACATAGTTATATCCATTCAGTCTCTTTCTTTTTGTTCCTTTTCCCACCTGGTCAGCTCTAACTGTACCGCTTGTCTTTTTGATGCAGGAATGTGTGAATCCAGTCAATACTCTGATAAGATTTAGAGTAATTTAGCCTTAATTGCCCTGTACTTCTTCACTGTCTGGATTTTTGTTTGCTTTTCCTCTTGTCCTCTCTTGTCACGTCTGATAGGAGTGTCCCAACATGACATTAGTGACCCATGGTTTCCTGTTTAAACACCAGTGTGTTTAGAGTCTGCATCGTTTTCAAAGCTAATCACTGACACACGGCTCTGATGGTATAATCGTGTTTACATTCTGAGGTAACGTGACACTCTTTTTGGAGCCTTTAATGTCTCTGATGAAAGATTAAAGCCTGCTTAAAATGTGTTTTGTATTTAATGCCAACAACAGGGAAGAAAATGGTCTGTATTTGATTTATAGTTAAGCAAAATATGTTTTCACATCCAGTTTTAGTTAACTATAATAACCTTGATCATAGCTGGAAAAAACATCTTCTCTATGTCACTCTATTCAAATTTAATTGTGTACATTATCAAGGTTTTAATGGATTAGACACGAGAAAGCTGTGCTTCTGCTTCTACGCAGTCAGAGATGTTTACGCTCTTCTTTTGGTGACACGCCACCAAGCTGAAGATGCTGAATGTCCACTTGTCTATAATCTGCAGTTTAATATACTGATTATCGTCAGTGCTTTATCTCCTTCATGTGCACTTCATTAAATATAAATGAGGGGGGTTTGAATCACAACGGTGACCTGTGATGAAATTTTGACTCCATTTATGGGTCATGTTATTAAGCTTCACTTCCTCAAAAAAGAAAATAAATTAATCCTGAATGCAGCCAGATGCTCTGTGTTTGAGTTGTCCGTTAATCGTGTTCTTGTGACTGTAATGTCTCTTGACAACCTTAAAGAAATTCCTTCAAATTTGCCACCAAAGTTTAGATTTTGGTGGTGAAATGTTCACTTGCTGTGACCACACGTTGGTTTCTTTTCTTGTGATTTCTTAGGGAAGGAAAGAAAAAATCTTTTTACACGTCGGGCTGAAACTTTTACTTCAACTCAAGGATTGAGTGATTATAATTTGCTGCTGTTTTACAGGTCAAGGTCACAAAGCACCAGGTTAACTATTAGTTATGTCCTTATCCCCCTACATCATTCCCTCTGTTGTAATAAAACCTACTTTGTTGTCCCACTTTATTGACGTCTTACTGATCGCTGCTGCACAGTAGAGTAATGCTGGTTAAATATTAAAGGGTTTATGGCTTTATGTCTCACCACTGTGACCGAAGGTCTTCAAAAATATATCTGTAGTGTGTACTTGATTGCCTATATTTGTATATTCCAAGCTAGGCTTGGAAATGAGCTTTGGGCTTTGTGCACAAACAAGTGCCGACGTAGTAGATTTTCTCTCTAAGGGGAACCTCAAATGAGGTCGGGGACCTGAGAGAGCAATAAGGGTTTAAGTCTAAGCTTGCACCACATCGCAGTCACAGATCTGGAATCGTCTTTCAGTAGCGTAATGGATCCATAAAAAAAAAACCTTACGGTGCCAGATCTTTGTCTTGACGATCTGACGATCCTCTAATTTACCACCTTTTCTGGGGTAAACAAGAAGGTGAGAATGGTTGATGAGGTTTCTCAGCCAGGCCTACGTGTGTTTGTGTACTCACTCATTCAGTTTTTTGTCACACCTTAGTGGTATTGTGCTCCCTATGCTTTTACACTCAGGTGGGAAGGCTCCACCCCCCCTACATACATGTTTTTATCCCTGAGGGCCTTTGTGTTCCTCACACACTGCATGTTTCCCAACAGTAGTTAAGGGTTAGTACTGCTGAGGCTGGGGTTAAAGTTGTTTTGTGTTCAAAATGAAAGAACCTGTGGGATATTGATAACAGGGAATGTAAATAGAAGCGTATGTGGGGTGGAAAAAAGGTGTTTAGGAGGTAGGAAAGGACATAAGGAGGGTGTGATGAGTGGTTGCCATGCCAGTAAATGAATGGCGGGGCGGAGCAGCGATCAGGGAGCGCAGAAAACAGAAAGAAGAGAGGCAGGGAATAAGGAAGAAGGGACGGGCTGACTCGTATTTCAGCTTCATGTGTGAAGGGTTGGGTGTAACCTTAACCCTATACTCACAGCACAACTCTAGTTGTGTCAACTCTAGTAGTCACGCACTTGCAGGACTTCAGGAGTCCCGAAGAGCGGAGTCTGGGCAATCCTCACCAGCATACCCTTTCTTTTTAACTCACCTGGGTGCGATAAGCAGGTGTGGGCTTGCCTTCCCAATTCTTGCTTTATCACTGGTGTAGATCAGCTGATTGGAGAGCCAGAGCTTGGTCAACACTGGGACCTTTTATCACAGCCTTTGCTTAGCACGCCTTTTCCTCAACCACTAGTGACGGTAATATTTGCGGAAAAGGGATCAAAACAGGACTGAGAGGAAAACGAATGAGGATTCGCAAGAAGTTGGTTGTAAATTCTCTGGAAAAACTCGACAGGCATCCTCATTTCTGCTGCACACCCAGCAAAGGGAGTATCACATGTGAGTGTGCCTATGCCAGCGCGTGAGCATGCAAGTAACTTCATCAGGACAGCAACAAACCCGGGAACCTCTTAACCCCTTGGTCAGGCCCTGGCTCTAAGATGGTGCGACTCAGCTGGCGCGTGCTAACAACTGGAGATAACAACACTCAGGGGCACACATGGTCGTGAACAACAACCGCTGATTTGCTGAGACTGAAAAGAATCGTAGGGTAATTTGGAAACCTCTCTCCACCCTGTCATGCACCACTGAGGAACATAACAGAAAAAGGGGACTGTGCACAGAGAAGTGTGCGCCGCGGAAGGGCGGTGATTTTCCTGATTGCTGGATTGCTTAAATACCCCTTTGGGTTTGGGAATCACGCCTGGAGTTTTAAGGCACAAAGGAGGACAAGAAAGGAGAAGATGATTTAAGTTTTTGCGGCAGAGAGATGAAGTGAAGGAGGAGGCTGTGTGGGTCAGAGTCATGATGTGGAAGTGCGCTAAGCAAATGGAAAGCAAAGCGGGATATGGCTGAATGTCCTGCTGGAACTAATTCAGTGCTTATTGTTGAATCTGAAGAGTCTGAAACAGTTTAGTAAGTGTGAATATCTGGACAACCCACCGACCTAAAGATTTACGGCTGGGGATTTATTTATTTTTTTGCTCAGTTTTAAAGAAGACCTCTCTGAGGGACAATGAGAGGAGACAGGAGATCCGCATCATTCCGAAAGGAGAAACCGGCGGGCCTTTCCCGGGCTCTCAGCTGGCTCAACGTGTCCAACCTCTCCCGCCAGAGCAGACGCGTCTTCCAGAGCCAAAACGAGCTCAACGTGGTTCACAGCCGCCACCCGTACTCTCAGTCTCACAGTCACCTTCACACCTCAGACGGAGACGAGCGTGAGGACGACGATAACTGGGTGTACCGGCCTCAACACAAAATAGGTGAGAGTGGGGAAACAAAAAGAAAAGCAGTGATTATTTTATTTTTATACTGGACACACACCTACTTAACCATATGTGTTGGCTACGTCTCTTTGAGCTTGTTAGAATGGTTCTTTGTTCTCGAGCTCAGTTAGAGAGACGGTGTTTACACGCACAAGCAAAACGAGTACTGTTTCATTCTCTTTCTTATGGCACCCTATTCTCAATCTCCACAACCCTCACACTTCCTGGTTCCCTTAGAGACTAAGTTGGATGTGTGTGTTTGTGGTCAGCAGGACTTGTGGCTGGTCAAAGGGCACTTTGTCCCTGTGTGATAAGTCAGCAACGATACATCAGCGCGGTGATGTCACAGGCTGGTACCAATGTGAGTGTAGGATTTGGTGCCAGGGAGAGGGCGTGTTTGTGTTTGTCTAGACCTGGATAGCTCATCAGTGAGACCAAGAAACTAAATAATAGTTTCTTTTAGCTCTTTAGTTTAGAATTTTAATATTGGACATCTTTCTGTCTGAGGTAAGAATGAAATTTAAACCTGGCAGTATTTTAGGGGTATTAAGTTTCCAGTTTCTCATTATTTATTGATTGGTTCATTAGTTGTATGCCGGGGTACATGCATCTGTGCATACTCGGTCAGAGGTGTCAGTTAGACTTTAGGGAGAGTGGTTGTAACTGTAGCCTAACCTTTACCTGAGAATGGAAAAAGACACCCAGTGGTAGTCGCATTAACTCTCACACTTGCTGCCATTGGTAGTTTCACTCACACTGTACATTAACATTAAAATTATTGCCAATACTTTAGATACACTTGGAGCGGGATAGGTTATACATGCATACATGCTTGGACACAAAGATTTTGGTGAGGCAGGTGGGACAAAAATACAAACCAAATAAAAAGCAGATATTGTAGCCTAAGTTTCAGACATTCAGGAACAGTATCTGCCCATGTTTCACTCGCTATTACACTAATGGTAACATAACAAGTTGTTATCAGTTTCAATAGGCAAATTACATGTGTTGTCTCTCTGCCTGGCTCTGCGTTTTATTTTTAAAGCAGTTCAGCAACATGACGACTGGTTGCTTCCAAATCGGAACTTTCTTTATCTTAATGTGGCCAACAAATCGGTGCAAAGCTTCCTGGGGTAAGATTGTCACAATAGCATGGAGACTTACATGGAGCAATAACAATGATTTAGCAGCATAGGCGCCTCATGTAGCCTCAGTCTGCTGTCGATGCTAAGAACATATTTTGAATCTGTGTCCCTATTGGTGGTCAGGGCTGGAGTAGTGTCACCTGACAGTATATGATGACATTTTGTTGCTCCAGAAAAGTGAGCTTGTTGCTGCTCTTGTCAAGTTTTTACAAGTTTCAGCCCTTCCTTCCTTCTCACTCTACCACCTCTGAACCTGCCCCTTCCTAAAACAGCTCAGAGACGCACATAGCTGAAGGGCCTGACATTTTTCTCATAGTTAAAAGGTTAAAGCAGAAGCCGGTCAAAGTTTATATGGTAACTGTATTGGTATGTAGTGTTTTGTTTTTAGTTTTAACTGAAGGATTTTTTTTTTCTGGTTATAATCTTGAACTTGAGATTACATATAATATTATTTGTGTCCTTTAACTCTAGAGATAAGCGTTGCAGCGCTGTGGTGCAGCCTAAACCTTTATGGATTTTATATCTGCAAACCAAGCACGCGCCCTTTTATTGCCCGCATGTGGTTCAGTGGCAGAAAATGTCTTTGTATTCAAGCCAAATCTTTATCTGAATGTACTACACCGCATGTGATTCCACTGTTTGATCTGTCTTACGTAAGAAGATCATCCTACCTTATTTGCTGTCTGCCTATCTCATCCGTGGTTGCCCCTCACGCTGGCGACAGGAAAGCTCTTTGCTGTCATGATTTCTTCACAGATCTCTTTCAGTCCTTTCTTGGAATAATTACAAAATCTTAAATCTAAAATTTTCACTCACATTTTAAAGAAACAAATCATTTTCCCATTAAATATTCAGAAAAAAAAGGGGGGACTAATTTATTTACCAAGGGATATATTTTCCAACTACAAAGCTTGGAGATGGAGATGATGCATTCAAGTGTGAATAAGTGATTTTAAACAATAACAAGACAGGAACCGATCAGACTTATTGCATTAGATTTTTGTTTTTCACAAGCTAATGCTCTTTCTCCTGCTGTTTCTTTTTACAGCCTCTTTCTTTCAGTCTTTCTCTCTTTCTCTCTGTTGTAGACAGACTGTATCTTTTTATAGCTAATTCCAGGCCAGAGAGAGTGTCATAGACAGGTCAATATAACACACACACACACACACACACACACACACACACACACACACACACACACACACATATACGTAGTGTACAGATGCACACTGCACACAGAGGAAATGTCTTGGGAATAAGTCTCCAGTTTGAACCTTAAGTATTTTTAACATCTGGATCTTGCTTCCACACGCCTGCCAAGACCCATTACAAGGCATATGGGCAGCCACGCACTGTGCCTCTGTGTAAATATAGCCCGAAAATGAGTGCCTGGGGATGCAAAACCTACAATTTTGATGTAGACTCCAGCTCGGCTGGTTGGGTGTTTGCCTCGGTTGTTGAGGTAACGGGTGTGTGAGTGAGTGAGTGCTTCCTGGGCCAGTTGCAGCCCCGACAAAACGTTGCAAAAGTTGTTTTATTTATTGGTTTGATATATATATATATATATATATATATATATATATATATATTTTTTTTTTTTTTTTTTTCCCAGACAGAAATGGTGACTCGTCAGACACCCAGCCTATTCATTGTCTGCAATGCCTTTATAGTTATGGGTTATTTACAGATCACTGCTGATTGGTTAAAACCTCCAACACACCCACTAAATGAGAGGAAATGTGGCCCAAAAAGCATGTTACCAAAAACCTGCAGGTTTCAGTAAAAAAAACAAAACAAAAACAAGGCAGAAAATGGCAAAAGTGCTCCTGGTGTGGCTCAATTTGACATTTATTAACTTTATTAAGATTCTTAAAAAAACTTTGAGCAAGTGTAACATATAGCTATATTTTGTAACAGCTATTCCTTCCTGTTTTAGGAATTGAAATACAGGTGATAGGGTCCCAGTTCTTTTGTATATCAAATTAATTTAAACAAATGTAAATAAATATATCATTACCAAGAATTCTAAGGGAATAAAAGTAAAAAAAAACAATCAGTTCATTCAATAAATTTCCTCCTGTAGCTGGCACCTGATGTGTGCTGAAGGATCCAGTAAGGATCCAACGGCTTATGCTGTGTCCCAATTCTAGGCTGCATACGACCGCTGTATTTATTATCTAACTGTTTTGTTTTTTTTTCCATATAATGTCATTGTTTGATTTATTAGCTCCGTACCAGACAGTGTCATTTTAAGTTCCAACAAACCATCTTGCAAAAAACAAACTGTGGATTTGGAGCAACTGCAAAATCAGTCTGACCCCTGATCTCCAAAACGTCACAAAATATCACAATGCCAATTAAACTTTATAAAGGGATAGTTAAATGTTTTCCAGGAGCTTTCCTATTCTGTGTGTGAGCTGTTTTACCACCATTTGTTTTGGGTTTTTTTGTTGGTTTTTTCCCTTTTTGATAAGGGGCACTTGGAAGCACCCATGTCAGAGAAGCATCGCAAAATTTAGATATTTAATTTACTGTCATAGAAAAGCATAAAAGGCAACATTTCGAATAAGGAACCAACCTGCAGCTGGTGGGACCCCATCAGACAGTGGAATCTAGGTCTCAGTTGTTAACTGTACTCCTTATTGGTTGTTATTTATAGATCATCAAGCCACCAGATGAAGGTGCACTCAATGTCTTCTTGTTTATCCAGATGTTTTCCTTTGGCAAGTGTGCCTGCACCGTGTTAACATGGAAGTTTGGAGATTTGGGGATTAGTCTTCAGCAGAGTTTTACGTGTGATGTAGTTTTTGGTATCTACAGTGTGTCACTGTGTCACATATTTGGAGCAGGAGCACAGTGACCTAAATATTAACCATACCTTGGCACGCCACAGCTGTGGCAGAACCAGAATTAGGTTCCACATTATTGAAGATGTGTTTATTAAGGCAGGCTTTAAGAAAAGGGTATTTGAGGACACATTTCTCTTTGTGGGATGCTTGGTGAAATTTTTGAGAGGCTTCACAGACCAAACTCTTGCATAACTGTCTTTTTTTTTTTGGAGGGTTTTATACAGGCACACACAGAAACACACTCATCATTACCGTGTAGTCGTTGTGTAAATCCAGATTAGCAGATGATAATTTGCTGTAGGGAGAGGAGATGTATAAACCAGGAAGGCCTCATTAAAAGACAGACACAGAAATCTGGTGATGTGGCCCACAGCCCAGGGCTAAACACACCAGTGCTGTACATAGAAACACGCGAAGCATTCATTAAAAAAAGCATATCTATAACAAGTGTTATACACTTCTAAACTGCTTCTAATCATTTTTCTCTTTTCTCCTATGTGCTGCTGTCGGTGATGATCCACAGGTAAGTCCGAACTTTTTCTTCCTCTCTGATCCTCCTTTGTATCTCTTTGCCAGCTGACCCCAGATCAGTCTTATTGTGTGCTGAAATGCTCCTAATCCCGGTACACACAAGAGTTCAGCTTTAGCTCAAATTAAGTCACCCCCCCACCAATCCCTTAATCTCTGATTTTTTTTTTTTTCACCCACCCTTTTGAATCATATTGTATGTATTCTATTACCTCTGTGTTGTGGCCTCTAATCCACAAAAGGCCTGATTCACTGGTGAAAAAAGGGCAAGCAGAGGAAAAACAAGTGATTACGTTGCTGAACATGGTTTTAGCAGCTTGTGAGGGGATAGAGGTCTCGGGGTTTAGTTTGATAGGATGAACTGATATTGTCCCAGTGGCGAGGTAAAAAAAAAAGACCTCTTCACGACAAATGCGTGAGTTATAATGACGTAATACGAACAGAAATAATCTTTTTCCGTCATTTTAGAGCCAATATGTTCATGTTTATCCTTACATGTGTTCTTTTTTTGTTCATTTTCTATCTTTGTGTTTTGCTACTAATCACTTCTTCTTCTTCTTCTTTTTTTTAAATGGCAGAGTCAGATTTTTTTCAGATTCCTTCTCGTCGCGTGTCTAAATATATAAATACAAACAAGCTTAGTTGCTTAATTTTTATCTGCCTTTGCTATTTAGTCTTATCTCTAATGCAAAGTGTGCCGCAGTTAAAACATGGCATACTTGCACAGCAGTGGATGTGACAGAGGATGTCCTGGACACTTAGATAAGATGCTGTCTGTGTTTCTGATACGGGCCCTTTGACGTGATTCAAGTCCTAAAACGGTGTTTAATCTGAAGGCGGTCTGCATTGTAGAAGCTGAAATCTCCCTGTATGTTTGCATCCTGCACCCACAGAAGGAGGTTGTCACTGTGTGCTGCCATGTAGTCCATGTGCAGAAATATACTTGAAGAAGATAATCTTTAATGAAACAATTCAATTGAAGCATGTTATGGGCTGAATTTTTCAAAATTGCAATAGTAAATATATAATTCATAAACGTGAGAAAAGAAGACTGAGTAAATATTTGAAATTAAGTTTATTCCTTTTTTTGTAGATCATTTAAACAAGAACGCTGTAAAATTTTGCTATACTGACCATTGGCTCGCACTGACTTCGGAAACTAATCTTAACAAGACTGTGTTTGTGTGTAAAAGCGAAGGAAATCCACATCTCTGCTTTGACAGTTTCAGCTTTGCGAGAGCGGTGATTACGCAGGCCTCAAAATGCTGCTTGTAAGCCAAAGGTTTTATAGGAGAAGGTTAAAGTTAAAGCCATTCTGGCCAATTAAGGTGAAGGTTTGATGAAGTGAGATTTTACTGTTTGGTTAGATGGGTTTATTCAAGCATTTTTCTTCCAAGGCTGCGTTTTTGTGGCTTTCTCATTTCAGTCAATCATGCTTTCCTTGAGGCTCCACGTCACACGAGGTCACACTTACACATTTGCACACTAGTCAGCCTCTAATTGGCCACATCTGGTTGAGACAGATGTGTTATAGCCTGCAAGCAACAATCACGCTTGGACGTCATAGTTTTATTACGATTGTGCCAATTTAATCCTCTTTTGGAACATCTGCACAGAGCGTACACTCTGCCAAGTAAGTAGGGAATAGTTATAAATATCAGCATTAATTATATGCAAGGTTAATCACCGTTGCTGTAATTATGTAGTGGAACCATAACATCTTAAAGACACGAAGTAAGCCTTTGTCTGTTTTGTGTCTGCTAAACATCTGTTTATACAGTATACAACAGAAGTGAGCGCACACCTATACAATATCACTGTCATATTATTCAAAACTGCATCAGCTTACAGTGCACCAATTCTAGGTTGTCTACTTGGGTATTTTTTCTTGATGTAAAATGAAAAGCTAACAGTTAAAGTTTCCATCCATCCATCCATCCATCCTCTTACATTTAACAGACAGATAAATAATGTCTTTATTGAGTTCTGGGTCTTTAGTTGCCTGAACCAACCTAACTGTTTTTTACAGTATAAAGTACCAGCGTCTGTGTTCCAAGCTATCACTCTTTCCAAGTCTAACAATAACCCTAACTATAGATGAGGGTTGGTAGATCACCTCCTGAATTACGGGTTTTGCCTCTTGGATCAGCTAACACAGCGCCATTCTGTTTTGGACGGCTATATTCCTCTTCTGATAAAGTTCAGTAGTCACCAGTAGCCCTGGGCAGATTCATAGCAAACAGGGTTTAGCCATCACGCATTGTTATGTACTGTATGTGTGGGCTTTGGAATATAAATGAATGCTAAGGGTTCTGGGTTTTACATAACTTACCACAGATCACTTAAGATCAAAGGCTGCCACACCAAATGTGTTTTTGCAGAGGAAGAGAAAGCCATTACAGCGCATCATTGGTTATCAATGCCATTTTGCATTCTGCTATCCAGTCTGGACTAAGCCAAACTTTATGTTGACTCTTTATTTTACTCTTGTCAATGTGCACTGTGTTGTCTAGCTGCATATATTGATTTACTGGGTTTGTAGAGAGTATGATTTTCCCCTCTTTTTTTTAGATTTGAAAGCACAGTCAAAGTCTTTGATTACTATCATTTCAGCAAACCTAAAACTAATCTTCCTTTTGTGAAAAGCGTACCTCATGTGAGCTTTACAAAGCACTTTAAGTCATAGAGGAATGGCCCAGAATCAGATCCATAAGCTATTCTCGCTGCACATCTGAACAAGGTGGTAAAAAAACATCAGTTTAACACCCATAAACCAGATGTATTTTCATGTGTATTTCCAAAACCTTGTAAGTGAGCCTGTATTTCTGTCTGCGACTGGCACGACGCTGAGGGCGATTGGGATCGGCCTGCCTGGAGAGTTTGTGATGCACCACGCTTGTAACTGCGTCTGATAACAAGCAGTTGAATTGTGGGGATTAAAGCGATTATATTTGATCAGCGCACAATGGATCGGCCTCAAGCCGGGGCCCCCTGTCTCACTCTGAACTGCTGACTGCCCAGATTCTCTGCCATCATTATCCAGTAAAAGCTTCACACTGTGCATATTTGTGTGTGTGTGTGTGTATATATTATTGTTTTTATTTTTGCCTCCTCCCAAGCAACAAATGTATTCTTTAAAACCATGTATTTGACTAAATGCCACATATGTATACATATATGTGTGTACTTGGGTATCTGTGAAGGTGACCAATCAGGGGGCTTGTGGGTGACAGTGGAGTTTTAGATCGAGGCTGAGCTTCTCGCTCTGATGGGCGGGGAGATGGGGTGGGGTTGAGGGTAGGGGGGTGTCAGTGCGGTAGAGAGATATCCAGGGATGTAGGGAGAGAGGGAGGGGAAGCAAAGTGAGGGGGGGTCGCAAGGCAGTTTCCTGCAGTGTAGAAGTTGGCTTGCTGCCACTCGGAGCGTGTGCATGTATGTGTGAGAGGGGAAAGAAGGGGAGGGAGATGGAGAGTGGAGTGTATGTGTCAGGATCAGTGTGTCTGCGTTTGATCGGCTTGAGCGAGCGGTGTGGAGAAACCGGGAGAGAGGACGAGAAAAGGAGGACAAGCAGAATGGTTATGAGGAAATGGTGAACCGCAAGAAAAAGGAGGAAACTGCAGTTTTGTTTGGGGGAAATAAGTGAAGAATCATGTTCTGTCTGAAAGGTGAGTGTAGCCGCTCATTGCATGAAAGCTCTGGCACTGACTCGGTGTGAGTGTGGAGTTTTCCCCGGGACTTTTGTGAGACAAAGAAAAGTTCAACTCCATCCCTCCCCTGTTTGGAAAGTAATCTCTCCCACAGCAGCCTCCTCTGCACAATATCCTTCCTTGTGTCTTTTTTTTCTTCAGTGAAGGAAACACTCCTGTTAATCATCTCTTCCTTTGTTCTTTCGTTCCGTCTCTGATTAATTAAGGGTCTTTGAATTCAAGCATACTGTATTTCCTGACTGCGGTTTGATTCCTCTCCCTTTCATTTTACTCGTATTATTCTCGACTAAGCAGAGTGTCTCTGCACGCTGCTGGCTGTGATCCTGTTTGCATTCTCCTAACTTTGGTGTGGGTTTCAGGGGCGATGAGCGATGTGTAGAGCTGCTTACACCCGTACGTATCGCTGTGTATTCAGTGTGCACGTTGTTCACAGTAACAGCTGGCAGAGCAGCAGTTGCTGGTCTGCTGTCCTGCAGAGTTGGGGGCCATGTGTTGGCTATTACTTCGCTGACAAGCTGAAATGAGATAAAGGGGAAACTCGCTCGTCTTTTACTGCATTTGACATTGTTTTCTGTTATTAAACACTCATGGAAACTATGCTACAAAGAATAGACACATAATGCTGTTTGGGAGACAACACAATGCTGCTGATAAAGAGGGAAAACCCGCTTCCCTGCCCGCTCCTGTCCTTCCGTAACTTTTAGTCCTGCTGCTTGAGTCATATTCCAGAACATCATGGTGGTGATTTCACCTGTCATGGTTACAGGGATCACATGCAGCTAATGCTGACAACACATGAGCTGTTTTATTATGAAGAATAACATTTTATTGTCTCATTTGACCTAGTTTTAGGTTGCAGTGCCGAACGATACTCAGTCAAAAGCAAGAAAGTTAAGATGTTAAATATATATTTTAAAAAAAGAAGAAACCTTTAGTTTTTTCTTGGTAAATGATCCAATCAGCTGTTATTTCAGAAATGAGGAAATGATCCGTCTTGTTAAACCAGGGTTGTTTGTTCTCTTTCTGTAGCCTGCAGATTAATGGCTTCCAGAAATGAGGTAATATAAAGTGAACACATCAACTATACGTGGCAGTCTCCCAGTTCATCAGCTGTATGCAGTAATTTATGTTGTCAGTTACATTGTGAGATTCGAGTCTGGCTTGGAAAATGGAGAGAAACAGATGTTGGGGGAGTTGAGCCGGAGAAGGAATTCAGTTTTTTTTTTCTTTTTTAGATGAAGCCATTTTTTATACACGAGATTGGCAGTTTTTCTCATGTTTTTCTGTGGTCAGCAGTAACTAACCGTACAGCAAGAGGAGGATTAATATTTAATGTTCAGATTGCTGAGTGTTTAAAAGTTGTCACACCAGGATCAGGTTATTGACATGTAGATGCTGCTTCACTTTAATCAGCTACAAGCACGATTCCCAGTTTGGGTTTCTAGCTTCACAAGTGATGACAAACTGACCCAAATACTCAGTATTACATTAAATACCATGATCCGACCAGTAGATTACTCTACATTGGCTGCCAGTTACAGAATGTCCACTAATGTTATGATATTAACCCCCCCTCGCTCAGTCGAGGTTGCCAGCTCTGAGACAGATGTGACATATTTCAGCCCATGTTCTTCCACAGCCAGCTGTGCTGTGTGGCCAGGGTGAATCACCACCACCACCCCTGCAGTAAACCTTAGTGTTGCAGTGCAAGCCATTTGCAGGGCCAGAATTAGGCTCTGTGACTTGGTGTGCATTTTGGTATGTTGCATAAGTTATTTATGCACTTGAGCCCCAGTCAGTAGATGTGGCATGAGCAGGGATTAGTTTGAGCTGGAAATGTCATTCTCACTTAAATTGGAAGTTTCCTGCAGCCTTCCGGGGGTTGGGGATATAGAAAGTTACATGTTGATGAATGTAAGCCTTGATTAGCACTAGCATTAGTTGTGGGCATCTCAGGCTATATCTACTTTTTGATCCTGACTTTTCTGGGGTTTATTTTGCTCTCCTGTGTGCAGTTCACTCATTACAGATGCTTCATATGTTTTTCTTTTATAGTGGGCAGCAGTTGTGACATATTCTGATGCTTATTTAACGACCAAATATTCCGTCATCATAGACCGTATGACTCTGCAGTGTTACTCAGATACTTTCAAGCTTTTAACCAAAACTTCATTGAAGTTAGTCATCAGAAAATTCAGCTTTTAAACTGCAATGACTTTATTCTTAATTCCACAGAGGATTTTTTTCAGCCTCAAAAATAAAGTATATTTTGCAAGTGGTCTTTTTTCAGTCTGGGTTTTGAGCTGTTGGCACATGCATGGGTGATGAGTGGAAGGTGGCATTTAATTTAAAAAAATTTTTTTTTTGGTGTAGAATCTGTGTAAACTGAGTTCCAGGTTTCCCACATGCCCCACATGTCTAAGGCATTCAAGCACTTTACTGTAGATTATCACCATTAAAAACTACAAACATTGATCTCTAGCAGAAAAATAGAGTAATGACCTATTTAAGCTCCTGCACTGTAGTTGTATGTTACTATTTTCATGTTGAAACACATGAAGGTATCATGTGCACTTGTGTTTTCAGTAACAGATTCTTGTCCACTACCTTTATTTCCCAGAATCATTAAACAGCCTACCTTGTGAACTTGCTTGAACTTGTAAGAGGACAGTCCTCCAGTAACATCTCCACCAGTGCTGTGTTTCTTGAGACATTGTGACCTCTTCACCGGAGGCTGACCCACTACCTGTCCCCTGGCCTTCTGGTTAGGAGTGTTGATGGATGTTCTCACACTCAGTGTGGCAGGTGAAGGGGAAAAAGAGGCGGACAGGAGAGAGGTGTTAACATGTAGGCAACAGTTTGTTTGTATTCCTTGAGGGTTAGTTGGCTTGTAAAACATGGCTTGTGAAAGACTTTAGGATATCTGACCTACCTTTTTTAAAGCCAGTTTGGTGACATAGCACTTAACCTAATGTGAAAAACGACAACATGTTGTAACCATGAAGATATTTCTGCTTGTTCCCATCTGCATTTTAATCTAAGTAGATAGAAAAGGATCGTGTGTCAAGAGCTACAATGCAAAGTCAGATTTTAAATGTTATCTAAAACCAACGTCTAGCTGTTTGTTGAGTCACACTTTAAGAAAATGTAGTCAGACCACTCGTGCTGCCTGCTAGACTTTAGCTAGAATTTTTTTAGTTAAAAAGAAAACAGATGTAGCTTGGAGATCAATGGCCTCGTGGGTAGATGGCTTATTGCAGGTTTTGTCAGTGATCG
This sequence comes from Aulonocara sp. 'chitande type north' Nkhata Bay, assembly GCF_057382095.1. NCBI lineage: Eukaryota > Metazoa > Chordata > Actinopteri > Cichliformes > Cichlidae > Aulonocara > Aulonocara sp. 'chitande type north' Nkhata Bay. Next base: position 10,910,131 of record NC_141358.1, read on the forward strand.
ATACATGACTTGGTTGTAAATCAATCATTTTAATATGTAAATGAGCATGGGAGTTTGAGAGGAAGTTCACAATGGGATGTTGTTGACCTCTGTAAACAAGTCGTAGCAGAAGAGATCTTGGGCTTGATAAGTAAACAATAGAGCGTTAAGTTCCAGTGGCCTGTGAATGGGATCTGCCAGGAACCCAGTGAGCTTTCTGTCTTCTGAAAAGAGTTTTCAAAACAATAGCTTTTTGGGGGCAAAGTTTAGAGGTTTGGAAAAATGTAGGACTCAGTAACGGGGTCTTATTGTGTCTTTTTTCTAGTTTGAGACAATAGTAATGCAAAAAAAACTTTCTTAGCAAGCGAGTGTTAATGGGAAGTTGTTTTTTTCTTCTTCTTGGGACAATGCTGGAAGTGTTTTGTTGTCCGCAGGGAGTCGGTCATTGTCTTTTCAAACTTCACCCGCAAGTGGATGACTTCCGCAGACAGAAGACTAACTCAGCATGCAGGTGCTCCTCTCACTCCATTCAGACCTTTTGCGTCTCCATGGCTACCATTGTCCCCTTCCCAAAGCCTTCCTCTTGTCCAACCCCCCCCCCCCCCCCCCCCCCCGGCTACAAACACACACATAGAATCTATGTGCAAAAGTTAGTGTACATACACACTTGTGTAATTTATCTATTATTACACACAAACCCTTCCAGTGTGACTTTTACATTATTCACTAACTAGGTGCGCACACACACACACACACACACACACACACACACACACACACACACACACACACACACACACACACGCTAATAATCAGTGGAATGTGACACACTCACCGCAATGCATGCCAGGCAATACGCAGCCATCAACTACACACATATATTCGCAAACATCTCTTCTCGCGCACATACATGTGCTGTACCTGTTTGTAAAAGGGTTGTAATGATTCTTTGTCACAACTGAAACATCCCCTGTTGTGATGACGGTCCCATTCACTGTGTTGCTTGTGTTGGCCTGCATGACTTCACACCCCCTGATGTTGTTCTCTCAATGGGCCTGGTGACACACTCTGTCTCCATGCATGTATGGATTCAGGGCAACAACGGCGCTAAGTGCAGTTTAAGTGCAGCCAGAATCTTTTGGCTTGCCCATTGGGCTACGTGTGTCTACAAACTGTTTTATGCGAGCGGCTTTGTGGCTGCGCGCACGCATTCTGTGGTTTGTTCATTATGTTGTGTGTGTGTGTGTGTGTGTGTTCACAGTGGTTTTGGTTTTTGTAATCAGCTTGCGTGTTGGCTGCCTCATCATGCGCTGGAAATGATAACCATCAGTAATGGCTGTTCTAGCCTCTAGCTATCTGCTGTGGCTTTGGCAGGATCACAGCTACAGTTCCACCAAAGTTGCATAAGATTTGTGCACTGACAGAACTCTCATGAATCAGTCTGCACGTTATTTTTCAGGTTATCTATTAAAAACGTGAAAATAGTAAAAGGTGTCTAATCCAATTTCTGAGATTCAAGTCTTCAAACCACAAATATGTTCAGCAGGTTCTCGCAGAGGGAGAGGCTTCAACCACAGAGTTTGTTTTGTTTTTTTTCTGGAAAAAAAAGGTTTAATAGTTTTGATGATTATAGCTTAGATGTGTTGTGCAGCACAGGTGTAAGCCACCACCAGAGGGAGGCATTTACCTTTGGTGCTATCAATGAATTTCTCCCTTTTTATTTGCCTTACTCTTTTCCATTTAACCCCATTTTTATTCAGTTTACTAGCCCAGATTGTGTTTGAGCTCTCATTCACTTTTGTTACACTTGTTCATTACCCACTCTTCAGTTCAGTGTCACTCCATCTTCCTGTTAATTAATCTGAGCGTCTCAAATAATTTTAACCTACCTCACACTCACAGCCAAGCAGATTAAAGATTATACACACCCTCACCTGGCAGGCAAGTGGCTCGCCGTGTTTATTAATCTGCGATCTGTTTCTTTGTTTTTTATCTTTTAATCTTGTCGCTGCCGTCTTTACAGTGAACTGTTTTTCACCGCTATCTAAAAATCCCCAACCTGTGGTCATCTGTAGCTTCCTCTTGAGTTTAAATCCTTTTGCATTTACCAGTTGTCGCCTTCCTCGTGTGTGCATGCTTCATGATGGTTTCAGGTGAATATCTGCTTAGTAACGGCAGTCATGTGGGGCTAAATCTGAGGCAGCAGTTTAAGTGGCCTACATGCATGCGTCTTACGTCTGAGTTTGCGTCATCCGAGTTTAACCTACTGACACGCCAGCACGTCAGGTCTTCCTGAACTTCCACACATTTGTGAAGTTGAGGTGATGTACTTTATTATCTGCAACCTGGTGTCCATCTGTGGTTTGTGTCTGTCACAATCAGAGGCCTGGAGGCTGGATAATCTGGGTTTACAGATTAGAACAGAAATGCCGAGGAAAGAGGAGGGAGGAGGAGGAGTCCAGAGGACATACCGTGTGGATGCCACTGGACAGTCCTGATGCTCTATCTCCTGTAGATCGAAGAAAGAAGGAGGATGCTCTTCGATGCTGAAAGCTTGGCTGAATACCCTTTTGGATGGACTGATTTTTTTTCTAGTCTTTGGACCTCAAATAGTTTCTTGACAATTGGCAGATTTTTTTGCACAATTTGTGGTGATGCTTCTGGGTTTCTGCAAAGGACATATATTGTAGAAGAAAACACGATTTAACCACAGACATTTTCAGTTTCTAAACCTTAGTTTTTGCGTCTTTGGATTATTTAGAAATGTTATTGTGGTCTTATTTTAGGGTCAGAATTGTTTTGTTTTTTTTTAAGTTGCCAGCATTTCTTCAAGACAGCCAACCAACAGTCATGTTTTTCAATAGTTTTATTCTGCAATGCTTCTGTGAAATATTTGTTTTGGAGATAAATCTTGTAATCGAACACGGAGCGCAGCTTTCTTTGTCAGGCAAATCAATGTAAGTCAATAGGATCCCCTGAGAGAAAGAGAGGAAAGACAAAAACAGTAGGAGGAGACAGAGGGAGCACTGGCTCCCTTGTGGGATGCAAAAACGTCCATCCTGTCTTTCCAGAAAGAGAGGAGGGGGCCTATTGAGAGTTTGGAATTGAAGGTGGGGGCTCCACACACATACACCCTTCACCCGTCCATCCCAACACTACAAGTGGAGGCTTCAGAGAAGGAGGGTTGTGTAAGACGAAGGAGGAGTAGTTGGGGGGGGGTTTGGGTCCTGGATAGAGCAGGGGAGGGCAGGTGGTGGGGGGTTTTAGGTCTTAGCAGGGGATGATCACATACGTGCACTGCCTCTCCTCGGAGCCGGTGGTCAACTGCTTGCACAGGGGCTGCTATGAGGACTCCCCTGGCCAGAAACGAACTCTGTGCTCCTTCCAGCCCACCAGCAAGATGGGGAACAGCCTCCAGCATTCGGCCGTCCCCAGCCCCAGGCCCGCCAGGCCAGAGGGCTGCCTGCACAAACGTCTGCTCTCTGTGTCAAAAGTCCACCAGAAACAGGACTCCCTCTGGACACCAAAACCGCTGCTTGGATCTGTGGCTAAGGGCTCGCCAGGGAAAAAGCATCCCTCCTCTGATGGCAAAGGTACAGATTAAAGAGAGTCTGCAGTTTTTTTGTTTTGTTTTGTTTTGTTTTGTTTTTTTAGAGAAAAGAAAAAACAAAAACAACAAATGACTGTTGGTTTGTACTAGAAAGCTGTTCATTTTGTAGTTTCTAAACAAATACTAAATAGATATTTTTAATTATCTAAAAAATATTTGGGTGTATTTCCAAGATGATATGAGTCTTAAATTGAAATCCACTGTGATTACAGTGTCCAGGTAGTAGTTGCTGTTGGCACTACAATGCTGTTTTGCTACTGTAATGATTGTGGTGTTTGACTTGGCTGCAGAACAGGCTCCTGCTTCAGAGTTTAAGTCACCTGAAGTGTTTTTAGGAGATAATGATACGCTGTATGTAACAGTGCCAGGATCACAGCAGATGCAATAGAAGCTTTTTTCACAAAGCCAGGCTTTGTCGCGTCTTGTTAGGGTATTTCCATCCTGCTGTATCTGAGAGATCTGTGCCATCTGGTTTTGCATGTGCATCTCTGTGTGTTTGTGACCTAAAAGACCTTTGACCTTTCATGTATGAGACAGGTTCTCCAGGAAGTAAAATGCTTTGAGTTATCTCTAGTTGCTTGTGTGCATACTTTAAGACTTTCCTACTAACCTTGGGCATGAGTTTGAGCCTGTACTTACTCATTCACACATATATTTGCATGGATCATTTGGTCCCATGTGCATGGTTGCATCTAGACTATGCTTCACTGTCATTTGGGACAGACATAACTGAAGATGTTCCTCTGGGTGGCCACCCCTGGGAACAAGACATAATAGCTAGCAGCTGGAGGTGATGGGCTAGGCCTTCAGGGAAATGTAAGAGAGCTGACAGTATGAGGGGGTGATGGAAGTGAAACTGACGGGGTTATGAAGGTGACCCACTTTCACCTCAGAACTACATAAAGGAGCCATCAGGGCGGCAGGAAAGAGTGTTAAAAGATAACAAAAAGACTGACCTGTGTCCACATTTCCTAAACTGCAGCTCAGTGGCATCTAATGGATCTATGAATATAAAACAGAAGAGGCCATTAGGGAAGTAGGCAAGGCAGAGACTTCCTGAGAATCCAACTTTGATAACTTTTATTGTTTTTATTGGCCCATTTTGAGTCTTTCTGTCCATCCACTGGTCTTCCAATTACTCTTTTAAAGTTTTTCTCCATGTATGCACAGCTAAAACTAAACCATTTATTCCAATATGTGTGCATAACAATATGCTTCCACAGGACTGTGGCCCTTCCTCACGCCTGCTTTGACTAACACGCCGTGACAGCTCAAGATGTTGCTGCCGTCGGTACAGTATTGTCCGGGCTCTGTAGGTTGAATCAGCCTGCCTGTCTGTGTTTATGCACGGCTGAACGGATAACCCTCTTACTCACAAATTGGAACTTGGCTAATATGCCTTTTGTGTGTGTGTTTGTGTCTTTGTCCCTGTGTTCTGTGTTGTTGTTCTGGGATATTTTTTTTATTGTTTCCTTTGTTAACACATGATTCTCCAGTTCTTTTTATAAATATAAAGTTTTTTGTGTATATGGCAATCAAAGGGTGATTCCAGCATTTTTTCCCTGCATATGTTTTATAAGGCTTCTCCTCCAACCCTCCCTTTATTTATTTTTTAATTTTTATCAGTTCAGAAGTGGAGCAGGTGTTCAACCGGATGCCCCATAATCCCTTGGTGGGAAGTCAGATTCAACTATCGACCAGTCACTGCCAATGGCTCCTGAGGGAAGTGCACCTGAGGGAAACCATGCTTGTAGAGTAACTGAATGAGGCCAAATGAAATGGATTGACTGCGTTTATAGGGGAAGCTCTGCTGAGAATCAGTTAGGTTAAATATCTTTTTGGCAGTGGGAACTGGAGGGTTGGGTTCAGCCTCAGCTCTTTATCCTCGTCTTCCTTTATGTGGTACGTTCACACGCATTTCCCATCTTTTAGACGAAGATGAAACCCGTGAGTTTGGAGACACATCTGAATCAAAACATCAAGGAGTTGAGATGAGAAACAGCCCACCCCCCACCTTCACTGCTCTCTGTGCTCAGTGAACCAAAAGACAAAAGCAAAAGAGTGTTTCTCTTCTTGCCATTATTCTCCCCCAATTTTCTAAAACTACCCAGAATGCACCTAATTAGTTCCTAAACTTTAACTGAACCTCAAAAACTCCTGGGTGTGAAGACGACTCTCAGCTTGCAATTTCTAAAAATCTACATGTTTAAGTGTTTCAAATGCTCATTACTATTATCTTCCTGCTTCAACCATTAATCTTTCTTTAACTCTCGACCCCTTGAAAGCCTGCTAAGAGTAACCCTTTAAGCTTTTTTCCCTAAAATAAGCAGCTTCTGTCATGTTTCAGGCCAGCTTGTAGAACAAACTTCCTGATGGTGGTTGTCTCTGCCTATACAGCTACCCGTGGAAAAAACAGTAAACTGTTCACATGGTTGTCAAACCACATGTTTATTGATATACACTGAGTTGTCAAAAACTTATCATTAAGGGAACAGGAAAGCTCATCAGATTTCACCTATCCATTAATTATGTGTCACTATCACCTGTTTAATACCATTATTTTGCTCACCCTAATGTTAACCTGTAGTGTTAGGTACTTCTAGCACCTCACTTAAAACTTTTTATTTATACCTTTAGGTCACTACTTAGTCTATCCAGTATTAATCCTACTGGTAGTTTTTTCCAGGCTTGTAGGTAATGAAATGAACTAAATATACTTGAATAACAAACAAATTGGGATTTATAATAAATCTTATTAAAAGAAGATGGTTTAAAAGCACCTTCTGGATTTCTTGTACTCTTGAGTAGGAATCACTACTTTACTCTTACGCCCCAATGTGGTCTTGTTTGATTCTGGGATTTTTTTGTATTTTGTGACAAAACACAAGTGGTATTTTTTTTTATTTTTATTTTTGTGGCTATTTCAAAACACACACACACACACACACACACACACACACACACACACACACACACTAGCAGTTAGGGGGTAGCAGAACAATGGAGTAGAGAGCATGACACACACAGCCTAATGAGATAAAGAAAAGAGGGGGATTTTTTTCTCACTCACTCACTTATGCGCACACACACACACACACACACACACACACACACACACACACACACACACACACACACACACACACACACTTACACACACTTTTGGGAATTGAGGGTCAGGGGTTGCTTTGGGTCATTCAACTGTAAAAATGGGTTAAGGCTCTGTTTTTCTTTGCAACCCTGTCTATCTCAATCTTCTTCACCTCCACTTTCCTCTCTTTCATTAATGAAGCCTTTAATGCTGTTTACTGTCTGTGCACAGGGTTGTGTATCTGCATGTTTTCTTTTCCATTTATCCACTTAGAAAATAAATGCTAGAGCATCCCAGCACACATATTTCCTGTTCACATCCCTGGATATGTTTATGCGAGTATGGCATAAAGTAGGTTTAAGTTAATGCAGTGAATCTAACAGATGGAGACCTCTCAGCTTGTTAAAGGCCTAATAGGTAATGGTTTTCCAATGACTGGTTAAACAGGTGCTCTTCCATCATGTGTGACCGAGGGCTCATGAACTAATCACTGACATATATTGAGAGGTGATTCAGTTGTGTGGAAGTTTGTCTGCGTCTTTATCCACAGACTCCTCCCTGCCCAGTTCTTTTTACTCATCCTTTTGTATTTGACGCTTATTTGACACTGGCGGTGGTCTCCAGATGTTACTGTCTCAATTAAGTGTATTTGGATTAGCACTGTTCTTTATTTGCTCGAGCATGGTGGTTGTGTCTGCTCAAATTAACCTCCAAAATCTTTCTTTTATTCACCACACGACCGCTGAGGAAACATAGAAAATGACTCGGAGCGCAATATAGTTTACAGCAGCCTGGTAACTCTCACAAGAAGACATTTATTATTATCACAGCTGTGTTTTACTTTATTATGTTCCATTAATTATTATTATGTTCCATATTTATTAATGTATTTGTTGACATATACATTAAAAAAAACCTTAAATATAAAGATGCACCATTGACCAGCCGGGGGCCAGAATCAGATGATTTCCAGTGCGCTCAGTCCAAACCGGTGACTGGCCTCTTAGCCTCACGTGTGTCCGATTACACGTCGGTCCGTTTCATGCATATGTGACGTGCGTATTCATAGACACAGTAACCTGTTGTTAGGAGGACCACTACAAACATTTTCATAGCAACCAAACTAATTAGCAGCTGAAGATGGGCATTTTAAAGAGGCTAACAAAGGGCTCCGAGTCAACCACCAACCAGCAGCCTCGGTATTAGCAAAGAATCAGCAATTAGAGGGAACAAGACAAGTGAAAAAGAGAAAGCTTACTATAAAATCTGTCAGGTAAAGGTGAGTGTATAGCAACTCATTTTCAGTCATTTAAGTGAGAGAAAATCTGCTTACTTATTGCAGTTCAATAATTTTTTTTATTATGAAAACAATATTTTGCTTTGAAGAAATTCTGATTTGCTGTCAGTTTAAGCTCTTAGAAGGAAAAGTGGGAAAGGAAAAATTACAGTTTGTGCATCTCTACTTAAATAAACATAAAATTTAAATGAAGGAATTAAAATGGATGTGTTTTTAAGTCATTCATTGCATTTTATTTTTGTTTGTTTTTTTGACAAAAACAAGGTGTGGGAGAGTTGGTTTTATGCTACAGAACATCATAATTTGTCAAATAAAGCTCACACATGCAAATCACCAAAAACTAGAGATCAGTAGTAAACTAGCATGCCTTTTGTGGTCTTCCACACACTCAGGGCTGAGATTAATAGTGCGGCAGGACTTGAAAGCGATCCAGGAGAAGAGAGAGAGAGAAAGAGAGGAGAGGACTGAGTCATGGAGAAGGAGGGATCAGGTGGAAGTGGGCCTCAGAGCCCCATATGTGTAACAACTGAGTTTTACTTAATGGCTTGATTATTACATCAGGACATATTGGCTGGATAATCACTGGGGTCTGTGGGGACATTTATCCTTTCATTGACTAAATGTGTCAAAGCAGAGAAACTGTGGTGGGAGCTGTGACACAGCAGAGGGCTTGGTTAGCTTTAATAGAAAATGTTAAATCTTACTATCATTTACAGGGAATTTAATTTACTTTCAGGACTTTCTTCTTGCTTTTCTTCCTTCCCTTATTCTGTGAACCTACACTTACTGTAGTGGGTTCACTGAAGAAGACAAGACGGCAAGAAGTCTTGTTTCCCTGTTGACGTATGGAGCCTCCTGGTGGTTGTGTCATCTTCTGCACCTGCCCTTGTTGAGATGATACATGCAGATCTTTAGCACTTTGCTTTGTCTTTCTGTCTCTCTCTTCTTCTTCTTTCCTCCTTTTTGCTTCTGCAGTTTAATCGTACACTGACACACTCTCCATATCCATCCTCCTTACAGACAAATGAGTGTTTAGCTGTTTGTGTATATGTTTCTCTCCAGGTTTTAATAAATCTAGTGAGGCAGTCTATGTAAGTCATTGGCAGGCCTTTGATTATTCATGGTGATAAGTTTAAGTTCATTTCAGTCGGGCTTGTGCGTGCGGTAAAACGAAACACATGCTCACTGGCAAATAAATAAGAATCTATTTACAAAACGGCTAAAACTCAATTTGATAGTGAACGCAGAAGTTTTTCTTAACATTCTAAAAATGCCCGCAGGTCTTAGAAACAAATGCGATTTGAAGACTTTAATCTGGGCCGTTTGCTTCGGCAACAGCTTTTGCCCTCGTCTTTCTACTCGTGCAGTTCTACAGCGGGCTTGTTGTTAGTAATTGAAAAATCTAATTGAGCCGTAGTGCAGGATAAGTGCGTTTAAGCACCGCTTGGCCGTACAGACCTCGGTCACAGCTCATTTCTTTAATGAGAGCTGCTATTAGCAGGAGCTTTTTTCCACCTCATGCTGATTCGAGTCTGGCTCTCTGAGGTTTCTGGCCCCATTTGCCCTACTGACCAGTCTGCTCCCCCTTCTGTACATGCAGTTACATTCCTGACTACTCTGTTTTTAAAATGCAGCTTGTGTAAAACACAAAAAAGGGCGTATTTGGTTACTATTTACTTCAATATTGCTACCACAAAGCGGGACGTAGACTTTTAGTTGTTACCTGTAAGATTTTCCTGCAGCTTGCAGTTGCATTTAAAAACCAATTTAAATGAAAATTTCAGCCTCATGGAAAGATACCAGTGAGCAAAACAAAAGAGAAATCTGGTGACAATAGTCTAACCAGCCTCACGGACCCCTCGCTTCCCCGCTGTTCACCCCCAACTCCAATCTTCCTTCTTCCTACCTTCTCCACAGCACCAGAACTTATTTGTGTCCCAGTCAGCTGGAGGTTCAATTAAGCCTCTGAGAGCAAAGCCGAGCCTCTGAAAAGCTCATGTCCCCCCAAAGAGACTGATTATAAAAGGAGAGGGAAGAGAGAAAGTGATTTTTAAGAGCCTCTTTAAATCTGTCTTGTTAATGAGTTGTCCTCACCATGGCAACGTCTCCTTTTCAGGGTTTTTTCCCCCTCCATGCCTCATGCATAGAAGGATTAGAGTTGAGACAAAAAAGAGAGAAGAATGTAGGGAACGGGAAGCTACAGCTATTTTCCTTGTTTGTGAAAATACAGGGGAGCTTTTGGCGTTAATGTTGTTTGTTTGTAGCAGAAGTTAAATTCCTCTATTGTGGTTACTTTTCCAGAGAAGCGTGCAGTTGCTGCTTTCATTCACCACAAGGTGGCATGATAACACAGCTGCACTAAAGATAAAACAGGCAGCATTTACAGCGATTTCCTCGTTTTCCTAGTTGCTCATCTGCACAGCGTCACTTATACCCAATATAATTGTTAATTTATGAGACTAAATTAAAATATTTGAAGGTTTTATTGCAATTGCCTGAAAGACTTTGGATTCAATTATCTGCCTATTAGCCACTGTGCATGTGTTTATCTACAACAAAAAGAGACACATGAGGTGTCACAAGGAATCTAATTTGGAATAATAGCGGTTTTAAATTTTGGGATTATTTGATCAGGGAGCTACACTAGTTTCCCTTGTGGGCCATTAGGAGGGCGCACTCCCTGCAAGAGAGGTCTGCTCTTTCTATTAAAGGCCCCATCCCTCTTTCCATTATTGCTCAGATGGGACAGAAGGGGGAGGGACGGGGAGAGATGGAGGAAAGGAGGGGTTAAATGGATTTGGGGTTGTGCTTTTTCCCAGACTAGGTCTCAGCATAGGATTATCAGTGGAGGAACACAGGCTTAATGCACGCATGTGCGCTCACATATAAACTCCTACATAATTCATGCCCATATATGATCGATAAGTCACATGAAAGCACCAATCGCAGCTTCTCGGTGTGTACAAGTGTTTTACAGATACTGACACACGTCAGTCAGTGAACTCTGAGCTTATCCTAATGCACGTATAACCCTCCCTGGGTTAGTGCAGTCTTACACCACTGTGTTACAAAAATTACATGCATATGTACAACACAAAAATTATGGTTTTGGCCTAAGCGTTGTGTGACTTCAGACCTTCTAGTCAGCTAAGAACATTTTGTGTTTGTAGTGCGCTTTTAATGATTAGCTTGCAGACAGTTGCTGATGTCATACCACAATACTGAGTTTTACAGAAGACATTTGGACATGTCAAGTAGGTGGGACAGAGGTGCGAAAAATGCAATTAATGTTGGCTGGGATCTAGTCAGCTGCTTCAGTTTCAGGGTCCTGGTATTGCGCGTGGTGTAACCTGACTTAAGTGCTGGCAGAGGAATTAATGCTGATTGAGAGGTGAAGAAGAGAAACGGTTACAGGTAAAGTCAATTATGTCCCTAACATGTCCCCAATATCTGTTTTGTCAAATAAGATAAAATTATGTCACTTTATTTTTTAATTTTGTTGCAAAATTAGATTTTCAAACATGTCAACTCTATCACTAAAACCTTTCAAAATGTTGCCATGAGACAGAGTCAGTCTGTGATCGGTTTGGGACTGAATGGTGTCATGCTGGCAATGACGTGCAATCTTTTTCTGATAGCACAGCAGTTAACTGTGGTAAGTTATTGAAAATCACATATGTTGCTGTCTACATAGACAGAAATTCATAGTATATATGTACATATGTAACCAAATTACAACCAGCATGCAGCCTGTTCATTCAAGACTCATTCAGACTGATGGCAACATGTTGGTAATCTCACTGCATTTATGAATTAGACAGGAACTGTTTGTTTGAAGAGTGATTGCAATCAGCCTAAATGTTCTTGTACTATTTTTATTTGTGTGACTGAGCCATTAGCTTGCTCTGAATCAGGTGGTAGCTTTGTCAAGCTAAGTGTGTCCAGTAGATTTGCAAGTGGTTTTTCAGAAACCACTTGCAAAAGTTAAAGTTACCTCAGGATGAAGGTGCATGCAATGAGCTCTCTCTTTATTTATTTAAAACATAGATATTTGGTGTCCCTGGAATGATGCAGTATCACCACACAAAATATCACAATACTATAGTATATCTACCTGTCACACCGCTACCATCCATCCAGTCCATCCTTATTCTGCTTATCCATGCCATTATAATTCCACTCATGTAGGAAACAGAATTTTATTTCTAAATTTGAAATCATCTCATTCTCCAGAATTTAAATACACTTGATTTGACTTTCTCTCTGAGGGAACTAACTTTAGTCTGTAGACAGATTTTACTCAACTAAAAGCAATCTGGAGTCTGTAAAACATCCTGGAACAATCCTGCAAAGGCAGATGTTAATTGGATCGATGTTATAGGCCGGATGAGCAGAGCCAAAAGCAGTCATGCGTTTTAAATGTATCTGTTATTAACAGTAATCAATGTCGGCCACCAGAACTTGCATCCGACTTTATAACTAACCCCCCACTTGTGCTAAATCCTCGAGGATGATTGTCTTGCTCACTTCCTTAATTTGTTAGTCAATTGGCTGTGTTTCTAATAGTTGATTGGATGCTTTTGTGTCGCACCCCCCCCCCCCCCCCCTTCCCACTACTTACCCAGACTGACCTAGTCTTACTGTTGATGAGAAATGAGGTGCAATGTGGGAAATGGGTCAAACACCACAGCGTCAATTACTGCTCCAGTTGTGGAGGTGCTGCAGATGAACACATGCAAACATTGTGGCTGATATGGCTTTAGCCCACTGGTCTCCCTGTGTTTTTGCTGATATAACACATGCACACTCTTGATTTTTTTTTTTCCTCCCTGCAAAACAAGCTAGCCCCAGGTGGCTTGTTGTTTTGTGCCCTTGAGCTACTGGAGGCACTTAACCTAAATTAGCTCAGTCTGTCTCTGTGCCTCTGCGCCTAAATCAGACAAGACCCTCGCCTCAGCAGCATGAGCTGAGTGTGGAGGTCATGATAACAGCCAAAAAAAAGATGTGTGACCAAAGCTCTGAGCCGTATTTTTGCTATTGTGTTGTCTTTGGCTGAATATATTTTAAGAGTGTTGGCTTAATATCTTAAACCAGTGAAATACTGATGCTAATGAATCATACTGTTAATGCAAATGATGTCATATTCCAGCTGTGACCTATTGATTGTTAGCAGTTATCCCAGCCTGGCCATCATTCACTCCAGACTTTTTATTGAGTGAGTCATGAAGTAGAAAGTCTGCTATTGTAAAGACAGCCGCACACACTCCCACATACACACACACAGATTTATATAGATATATAGGACACAGTGGACCCCTACAGCTGCTGCTCCCCACAGTGCACTATATCTGTATTTAATGCCAGATTTATGGCATTTTCTGCGTCAAGTTAATTATGAAATTGGATTAATGATTGTGTGCTGCTATGAAGGTGGAACAACACACACTGACACACACACAGACCATTAAGAGAGACGAGCAGACAGCTCTGGTGTTGAAATGTAGGTCAGGAAACCAGTGCAGCAGCCAACATATTCTCTTCTTTCTGTGCAGGCATCTTTACATGCATGCATGTGTGTATGCTGACATGCTTGAGTGCATATAGCATTCAGGCACATGTATTGTCTTATGGCTTGTATCTGTAAGAGCAGATGCTTGATTAAAAACAGAAGAAAACCAAACAGTTGAAGGTTATATAGTGATTCAGTGCAGTAAGAGTGATGTCCAGAATGTTAGCTGTCTCAGTTCAGTGGTGTGGACCTGCTGTGGGTACACATACCATCCAGCATACCTTAAACCATTATAATAAAAGCAGTTAGACAGACATCTAATACCTCAAACAGACAAAAACCTTACCCACGCTCCTCAAAGACACACCTAGGTTTTGCGGTTATTGATATGGCAGATCCTCAGAGGGCAGTGAAAAGGGCCGGGAGTCAATATGAGTGGCGACAGGATGGCTGGATGGTAATGGGTCCTAATGTAATCGGTGGGCTGTCTTTATGTTACACTACCAATGACTAGAAAGGGAATTCCACTGGGAAATTATTCTTCAATAGCATGTCAGGCGTGTAATACACACCCATGGTCACGATTCTGAGAAGTAACACACATTAAGTTGAATTCTTGAAGGAACAGTATGTATAATTTCGTGGCATCAACCTACTGAACATCTGCCGTCCACCATGGCTTGCTCCACGGAAAAGAACTGATCCTTGTGTTAACATAAACTGTCCAATTCTATATTAAATCTCTGCTCATGGATCCCTCTAAATCCTAAGCACTGGTCCTTTAAGTCAAGGTTATTACTGGTCATCTACCAACTTTTATTCCAGCTCCAAAGCACGAACAATCACAGCGTATCACATGCAAAGCTAGATAGTTGTGAGAAATATAGCCACAGCTTTGTGGACATGCTGACAGTTCTACATGTCTGCAATTCATTTAGTTCACTTCAATTTAATTTTATATATGTAGGTCCAAATCACAACATAAGTCACCTAAAGGCGCTTTTTTAGAGGTTCAATAGTCATCTTCTGGATCTGGGTGACCTTTACCTGGTTAAAGGAGTCTATCCTTTTCATGGCTGTAGTTAAAGCCTGGTCCTGTTCACACTAGGGCTGCCACGATTTGTCGACTAGTCACGATTACGTCGACTATCAAAATCGTCGACGACTGATTTAATAGTCGACGTGTCGTTTGAAGCTTTGTAAGATCGCAAAAGACGCAGGAATAATAGCAGGATTTAAGAGTGTAATAACGGACTGAAACAGAAGATGGCAGCACTGCATGTACAAGGATTCCAGCTGCCGTTAAACCCCGAAGAAGAAGAAGTAGCTGTGTCCCAGAATTCATAGCGCGGCCCAGCTTAGTTTCCAACAATGGCGGTAGCTAGTTAGTTTTAATATTACTCTTATTATTCTTTCTGGGTCACAAAATAAACGTTTAACATATTTTCAGGCGAGAATGTAGCTGTGTAAACCTCAAATATCGGCTCAGTTTATCAGGACACCACATATTTTCAAAAGCGCTCCGACGTTTTCGGAGACGTCTGTTACCCACTAGCTCGATAGCTAGCCGGGGGCTAGGTCACTAGCGCCGTGAGAACACCGGACTCCCGGCAAATTGTTTTCAAACCCACCGCCGTCTTTCGCGACTCAGGTTAAATATATATGAGTCACTTAGATAAATTAAAAATGTTGTTGTTTGGCTTTTCTTTTTTTTTTTGTATTTTATTTGTTCCTGAGTAAATCGGTTTGGCTGAGATTAAAGTTATAGTTTTTACACAGCTGAATAAACGTCAAGCAGACAGCTGATTATCAGAAGTGTGAGATGCTGGAGAATATACCCCGGTGTCCTGTTATATTTTAGATAGCAAGGAGTTTATTAAACTTTACCGAAACAATCTGCAAATTTCATTAAAATTGAATAAACTATCATCTTGTCTTTATTTTTAGTTAGCACCTTAAAAGCTTAAAGCTGTAAGCTAATGATAGTTATATAAGCTGTAGTTTTACGTCCAGTGGATGATGATCTGATTAGTCGACTAATCGCAAAAATAATCGGTGACTAGTCGACTATCAAAATAATCGTTTGTGGCAGCCCTAGTTCACACAACAGGTTTTTGGAGACAATCCGTTTTTTATTTGTTTGGGTATTTCTACAATTATCACTCCTTTCCACTTCTCAGCTGCGGAGCTCTAAACACCAAGTCCAAAGCTTAGGCCTTCACAGTGGTGCGATGAGTTTTTTATTTGCAGTTTTCTATGTTGCGACTTCCTAATGTATTCATCTAACAAGTAAGACTTTAAATAACCCAAATAAATAAATAAATATATATATATGTTTGACTAAAATGACCTTCTTGAGTCAAACTAACCACCAGGAAACACATCAACATGCACGATTTCCATCATGTCACGGGCCTGTTTTAGCTTTAGTTTATTGTCCCGCTAACTTAAGATGGGGGGGGGATTTCATTAGATTTAAAACTCTGTTGCCAGGGAGGAAACACACGGTTAGCTACAAATTCGCTCTGACGGTGGACATAAAAGTCTCAAATCAACAACAAAACTGCCACCTTCTCAAAAGACCCCAAAGGCGTAGGGGTACAAATCAGCCTGCGTGTAATACAACAATGTTTTAACTCTATTTAAGAGTGAGCTGCTTTTTTGTGTCCAAGCTTGTGTAAAAGTTTCCCTGTTAAAGGAATGTACCGGTATAAGATTTTTTTTAATGGCTGCACACTTCCTTCATTTTGGATTTCTCATTTTGCTGCTATGTCAAAGGTTTCAGAGACTAGATACAAATGCACTTTGCCTGTCCACAAGCTCAAGCAGAGGTATATTTGTGTATCCTCTATCTGTTTTCTCTGTCTTTCTCTTTTATCCTGGCTTGAATTTCAAAGTGGGGGGGTCAGTAGAGAGCGCCGGGTCAGACGCCAAGGGAGAGAAAATTAGACTTGACTGCCAAAAACTGCTGGGCTCTGGTGTATGTTTGTCTGTTTCTTTTCCTTACCGGTCTTCATCTGTTCTCCTGGATTCCACCTGTAGCTTTTCCCTCGGCTCTTATTTTTTTGTTCTTTTTCCCCCTGTAACTGCTTCCTTTTCTCTCTCCCCTTGCATCGTTTCCCATCAAATAGCTCCGCTTCTGCCACATCAAAGCACGCTTCAGCTTTTTGCAGATTCAACGTTGCTTTCCACCTCATTCTCTTTCTTCTCAAAGTCTACATGCCTTTTATGCCATCTCCATCAGTATTACAAAGGCATATTTCTGATTGATGCACGTTCCCACACGACTCTGTGTGAGAACAGCTTCATGATGTTTGAACATAAAACAGAAACATGCGTGTGTCACCACATCAACGCTGGCATACGCACACGTGAAACAGAAAACGCCCTTAGACACAAAGGACAAGGTTTTGCATGTGTTTTGGGACGATGTGTGCGAGCTCAGGGCGTTGTTTTGCAGGGTGTCATGAATCACAAAGAAGGAGAAGCCTATAGAAGGAGGCCCCCTCTGCTTTTCATTCAGGAGAATAATCAAACACTCGCACAGATACACACTGCTAACTTGTGCTCACAACGAAGAGAAAAACCCCCACACAATTTATGTT
This sequence comes from Aulonocara sp. 'chitande type north' Nkhata Bay, assembly GCF_057382095.1. Lineage (NCBI taxonomy): Eukaryota > Metazoa > Chordata > Actinopteri > Cichliformes > Cichlidae > Aulonocara > Aulonocara sp. 'chitande type north' Nkhata Bay. The sequence continues at coordinate 10,927,222 of NC_141358.1, forward strand.
GCAAGAACCTTGATTTAGAGTAAAATGTCATCCCAGATGCGCTCAGTGAACTTTAAATTCAAACTGCACGCTCTCCTATTTGCATGCTTTAATTGCACCTGTCTAAATCCCCACTTAACAAATGCACTAACATTTTTTTGAGCTACTCCAATTCTTTCAAGTACATTTGTCCCAAATATTTGCAGGATGCCTCTTAAGTGGGTTTATACCCAGCCATCCTGAACAAACACCGCTAATGGGCCAATTGAAAACCTCCAGAAAGAAAAGCCTTGCAGGCACTGACTTTCTCCTGATGGGCCAGGCTGAGTGGCAGTGATTTGAACATTTTGATGGTGATCTTCAGTCGTTTTACTTATTTCGACAACATTTGTGGGCTGAAGAGAGTTTAAATGTTAAAGAGAGAGATGGAAAACCTTCTGTCAGAGGAGTTGGTCAGATGGGAAGACTAGAAGAGGGATGGCTGGGGGAAAGGACTGTATAGGGAAAGCATGAAGGAGAGGAAGACCGCGGGAGTTTTCGTGTGTACCCCCAGTGTCATAAAACTGCTACGCGAGAATTTATTGAACTGTGTTTGTGTGGGTGAGCGTGCATGCGAACTTTACCCCGTGCCAGAATCATTAGTGGAAGAAAAAACTGTTACTAACTTGTTTACACAGCCTAGTCTGTCCGTCACTTTCGGTGTCTGTATGTGTGTGATGCTTGAGCTGAGAGCTGGTGTTTGTTCAGGAGAAAGTTTGAAGTTTAACATCATTTAACTGCCTTTTTACGAGTGCTGTAGAAGCAGATCTACAGCTAAGCATCAACTCAGTGTATTCCTTGTTTAGGAAACTCGTGAAGTAAAGATTTATGAGGGTGATAAATCAGCTAAAGCGGCACATTTTGTACACAAATATCTCCAGTGCAGCGATAACAGGTATCAAACCCCCCCCCCCCCCCCCCCCCCCCCCCCCCCCCGGCCTTCCCACTTGCTCAATCTAAGTCTTTGTTGCTGCAAGATTATTCATGTCTTCTTCCGTGTTGGGAAGACCAAAGTAATCAGATTCCCTTTGACCCCCGATTTTATGCTTTCATTCAGAGAGGTGTAAAGATAAAAGTAATGGGGGAGGATGAGAGCAAGCAATGTGTTCCTCTACATGATATAAATTATAGATTTTCATTCACAAAAAAGTAAATGGGGGTGAAAGAGGAGCATTCGTCTTTTAGGGGTTTTGGTATATTTTCTTGTTTGAGTGATTTAAATTTTCCACTGCTGCTAGCAGGTTTGCAAATTGTGCATTTTCAGATTATTATAAGCAAAAATGTAACATTTTATTTAACATTTTAAAATACTTCCTGTCTAACTTTAGCACAAATCTGGAAAGAAATAAGGAGAGTTTAGTTAGGATGGCACTGATCCAGTGAAGGAGTCGGGATTTAGTGCTACACTTCATTGTTTAAGGCGATATGAGCACTTCGGTCGTCTCTGGGAAATCCTGCTGCCTGTCAAAACGATACGTTGTGCACTTCATCAATGCAAAATGTGCTAAATGTGTTGTTTTCGTATGTTAAAAATTCATATTTCCTGTTTATTTCCACCTTACAGTTCTTCTCATTATTAAGCAAAAGGTGCTCAAGGCTACAGCTCGAACACAGTAGCACAAGATATGAAAGAGGGGAGGAAGAGGGTGGTGTAAAATCAATACAGACTTGATTATATTAGCCACTGTAAAAGCGCTGTTGCCTAAATTAAAAAGGAGGAAAGAAGGGAAAAGAAAATTGGGGAAACTGGGGGCGAGAGAAATGTGACATCAGCAGATCAAGCAGAGTGGAGGGGTTTTAGGTGGTTTGTTTAGCTCTGTCTTCATAGGGCCAATTAGAAAAATAAAAGCTGGGTACTCTCAGATGATGCTGTTTGATTTTGGGGTTATTTGATCTTTTATATTAAAAAAAGAAGGTGAAGGTGGGTTTGTCTTTTGGGGATTGATCAAATGATTGAATTGGATCTGGAGGGAAATGGGGCTAAGCTCAGAAGTCTGGAATAAAAAAAAAAAAGTATAATGATCGTGAGAGGGAATGTGCAGCTGCCTCTGCCAGGTTAACGGGGAGCTCCAAATGGGGTGTGAAAACAGGACAAAGAAAACAGGAATGCGGTGACAAGAGGAAGAGCAGGAGTCCCTCATCAATCTCTCTGTTCAACCTGCCACATTCATCACTGTGTGTGTTAATTAGAACATCTAGCTCTCATCTTCCCCTTTCCAATTTATCCTTTTACTTCCTATCATTAGCTTTTGACATGAGTCATCTGGTTGTATTACAAGAGGAAGTAATTGTTGTCTGTCCGCCGGGAATAATACTAATGAAACACGGGTTTTGATTTTGTATTCAGTGCAAGTAATTGTTGGATGTTGTCGTCAGTTTTTGCATAAATTGGAATAAGTAGGTTAATAATCTCACATTTGTAAATTGGGGTTTTGGCTGGTTCTCAAAGCAAGAAATACCAACAGTTAAATAATGTGAGGATTGCAATTGCAAAGCTACTTTATTAGCTAATTAGGTTTTGATTTGAAATATACTTTTACTTTGGCCTCACGTTTTATCCACCGACTCTGTGTGCTTCCTTTATGTGCTGCTTAGAGTATGAATGGATGAAAGATTAATATTGTTTGGGCTGGGGTGTTGCAGGGGCTTCAGTGGGAAGGAGTGGACAGACGTATGGCTGAATTGATATCCCTAATCCTGGAGGTGGCCTAGATTTGAAGACCTCCTTCGGCGGATATAGAGATGGTGACCTATCCGTTATACTGTGCGCGCGCATGTGGGCGTTTGTGTGAGTGACAACAATAGGCTTTTTAATGAGAGATGCTGTGTAGTCTTGTGCATAAATTATCCTAATACTGTACACGTGGCAAGCTGTATGTTTGACACATGGAGAAGAACTTTTAAGATGACACGGACACCTGTCCTGACACCTTTACTGTGCCAGGATTTTTCCAGTTTTTAAAGTAGGTCAATAATAATGTCTTTAAAGAAGGTGATTTTCATGAGCAGGTCAAACACATGTTAAACTCGTTATATGATATTTAGAGACCTATTGCATGCTTTCAGTTCAGAAGAAATTGTGTGCATATATGCTTCATGCATGCAGAGGAGTGCAGCAACAGTGGATGTTAACAAGCATGAACAAATATGGAGGTTTGGATTAAAGAGGGATGCGACAGCGAGGAGGGAAAAACCTTTTTATCCATAAATTCAAGGATCATTTGCAGTGCCATTCAAGCTCTTGTTGGAGCCCCCTACACGCACCCTCCCTCGCTCTGCTCTTCAGCCATTTGGGCTGAAATTAAATACGGTCGCGAAAGGCGGGGCTGTCCTTCCCATATGGGTGTGTGCATGGGTGTGTGTTTGAATGGCTGGGTGCTGGAGTGTGTGCATGATAGATTGCGAGCAGATTGGACAATGGGGGGATTGTATGAAGTCTGTATTCATGTAGCACTGATTCACTGCCATACACAGCAGGTTGGGAATGATCAGAGGAGGAAATGTTGATTTAAAGAAAGGCAAAATTGACTTATTAGTAGATGATCACATTTTTGGATTATTGTTTTACAAAGAGATGCAAAATGAGACCAGATGAGCTAAATGTCAGTGCATGAGTGTAATTTACCGTAGGCAATTATATTTTCTGTTTGCATTGCACTTTGCTTGAAGCACCATCCACCTGAAAAGCTCAACATGTTTTTTTCCCCCTCCTGATGATGTGCAAGGTTGTTCTGTGGGGTAACTCGAAGTTTAATTACATGCATAAATATTCTTCTGCAGATGAGTCCCTCACTGAGAGGCTGCGCACCCGTGGAAAGTGTGAAAAAAGAGCTGCGCGAAGAACAATATGAGTATTGATGCACAAACCGAAAAAGCAACACAGTGACTGTACACGCTAATAAAAACTTCTATATTTTGAGCAAAGTAGAATGAAAGTGTAGAGCGATAATAAAGAGAGCACTGGAGAATGACTGATAATGAAAAATAAAGGGAAAGGCAGCCAGAACTCCTTGGTAACCAAAGCACAGAGGAACAGAGGGGCCGGTCCTACACCCCTCCTGCTGTGTGTGTGTGTGTTTGTCTCCGAGGACTGAACTGCCTGAGGGGGGGAGTGGCGGACGATTTGTGTGTGTGTGTGTGTGTGTGTGTGTGTGTGTGTGTGTGTTCAGAGAGACAGATAGGGGTAGAGACTTATTGTCAGCCTAGTAGACGCTCACGTACACTCGCAGCCAAGCCGTGAGAATGTGAGCGGAAGAGCACCAGCACGCCTTCATCCCGTCTTCTCTGTTATTCCTTGGATTTTTTTAGTTGTTTTTTAAGCCTCAACAAAGGCACTTATTATTATTATTTTTTTTTTTCTAAGAGGGAGACATATACGCTGATCTGGAAAAATGGTGTTTATCGGGACCTCGTTAAAATCTGTAATTAAGTACTTCAAAAGGAAGGGTAAGACATTTTTTGTTCCATACTGATCATTAATGTGCATTTGAATAATCTCCCTATCAATACTGCATGTGGTTGGTTAGAGATTTTGACTGTTTTAATCATTTTTGACAGGATATGCATTTGTGTCTGAAAATTCCCACGGCGTTCCATTTATTGAAGCGGATTTAGATTTAACAGCTTCATTAAGGATTCTCTGTGTCAAAACCGTAATGATCTTTCTGATTTGATCGGAACTAATGGTGTCCTGTGGTCAAACTGCTTCCCTGCTGCCTCAGCTAAGCACAAACAAAACCCTCTGTTGCACCCCGTTACCAGGTAACCGCTGGGCCAGGACTTCACAACTGTAGCACCAAATGACCCAACAGCTTGTTTAAAGGTGACAGTGAGAGTTGCCGTTAGTGGATGATGGTAGAATCTCCCCTGCACGTGTGCATTGTCATTTTTTTTTCCACCTCGATTGTCTGTCAGACTTGTATCACATGAGGTTTTGTTGATACTTAGGGTCAGTGGAACTAGCAGTAATTGTGTATTACCTGGAAACTGTTGTAGTTTCTTATTATTGTACTTTGAAAAGCCTGCTGCAACCCTAGTGACACCTGCAGGAAGTTAAACCCACAGCAACCTCATGAGAAGTACTTTTTAAAGTGCCTCTTGTGTACACTAGATTTTGTTTAAGGCGATTAGCTATTATTTTATCAATGGTTTGGTATTAAGCAGATGAGGCTGTAACAAAGACATGATTGATGCAAAGCAAGCTGCTTGTGAAGACTGCGATTTGTGGTTTATTTATAGCCTGTGTGTGTGTGTGCTGAGTTAAAGCTGGAGTGATGCGCTTAATCATTAGCTCAGCATTTCTGTAGTCAACAAGTCCTGTGCTACTGTCTTGCACATGCCTGCACTTTGCACCTTAACTGCGCATCATGACAATCCCAATGCTTTTATATGCAGATCAGTGTAGACCTCCTCAGATGGTTGCAGTTATCAGTGTAAACTTTGGATTAAATGTTGTCCACAAAAACTTGTTTGCTGTAGACACACAAACAAAAGATGCTAGTTGCCTTTTTTAATTTTAATTTTATTATTTATTATTCTAGATATCAACAGTCACCTCTGTTTCCTTTTTTCTGACAAATTAAAAATAAAAGTGTTTACAAATTAAAAGTCATGTTTGAAAGTCGATCCATGTGTTTGGAGGTGATCAAGGACTTAGTTTAGGATTAACATAGATCTCTCCAATGGAATTTTATTGCTGTTATTGATCACACAGTTAATTCCACAGCGTGCATGTATGTGCGTGCTCGCGACTGCTAATGTATCTCAAAAGGATTGCTTTATGCAGCCTTTGCATTTTTAGTATTTGCATCGTTTTGCTTTCTGTGTTTGTTAAAGAGCATAGGCAGGGCTGGGATGTCGATGGACAGAGGGATTAGGGGACTTCTGAAAGACTTTCGCGCCACAGTCCACTATGTATGAGACTGTGTGTGTGTGTGTGCGTGTGTGAGTGTGTGTGTTGAGGAGCTTGGGGTCATTGTGGTATTGAAAGGCCTGATGTGGAGACTGATGCAGAGGGACAATAAATGCTTTGTGTCCTTAGTCCCCATCGCCTTGGTTTGCCTATAGCCTCACTGAGGTCTATTCAAACCCCATGGTCTAAAAGGAGGGTGGGGGAGGGGCTACCTGTGCTTAGTGTGTGTGAGAGATCAAGGAAATTTCAAATTGTATTTAGAAAAAAAAAAAAAGCAAGCTTGATAAAGCAAGCTGATGTGAGAACAGCTCCCGTTCACGTGCAGCCTGGGGCGTCAGTGACTTGCTCGAAGGCATGTTATAACTTTGAACTGTTGGTGTGACCTTGACTTTTCAATCTGCACTGCCACTCCCTGGTGTGTAAGTATCTGCATGTGGTATCTGCGCGTTTTTGTGCGTCTGGGCCTTGGAGCAGCATGGGACCGTCTTGTGGTCAGCAGCTTTGCCTCGTGATGCATTTGACTGTCTGACCAGTGCAAGCACGCTGCAAAACAGCATGACTACAGATAGGCAGATATGCAGTGATTACCAACACATGTATACACCACATCCTTTCCCCCCCCCTCTCATTAACTTCCATTAAAATTGATCAATCTGACTGAGATAAAACACTTTTATGCACGGGCGGGTATTCTGACAATCCTGTATGGTGGACTACTTTTCAGATGAATTGCAAAGATTACGTCATTAAAACTTTCCCACCCCACATGAAGCCTATTCAGCAAAGGCAGAAGGATGACTGTCATGGAAAGTGCAACTTATTTTGTAAACAGATGACAGCATAGTGGATGAAAAACAGCTGAGAAGAACTACATCTGGCATTGATATCAAGTGTCAATTCAGCCTGAACCTGATCGTAACTTTCAAAATAAAATCAAAGTGGAACTTCCTGCTTAAATAAAAGCAAAAAACATGATTTAGAGATTTGTTAGTTGGGCCTTTTGCACTTGAGTTAAAATGACAGCCTTTGTGTGAACCAGAGCATCAGAAGCATTCAGTAGAGATATTAAGGTGGAATTGGTCACAACCTGAAGTTGTATGCACTTGGCTTATTTCAACAGTGGAAATAATCCACTTACACCCACTCTGTACTTTTTAGGTGATTAACAGAACAGTGCTTTTGACGTGGTCATTATTGGCATGTATTAGCAGTTATGTATATATAAAAGCAGTTGCAGCATGTCACACTGTCATTAAGGGCCCATTTGCAGATGTTGCCCCCCCAACACACTTCAGCTCATTTGCACCTGTGAAAGAAACCCTAAAGCAAAACACTCCCAGGCGTTGCCATGATCCGTCCCCTTCCTCCTGGTTCTCACAAACTTAGCCGTTCTCTCAGGCAGCTGGACATGTTGTGTTTGCAAAGAAAGGGACAAACTCAGAGGTCTTTGCTTACATTTTGTCTCCGTCGATGGAGATAGTTTTACATCCGCGATCACCCACTTTGGCTTGGATACGCTCACTTGGTAAGCTTAAGAATTAGGAAGAGTGTGTGTTTGTTACATTTCGACAGCATTTTTATTCACACAGTGACTTGTGATGGCCTCATCGAGCTTCTGTTTCTGGGACTGGACTAGTGGGACAGAAAAGATGTGATCGCTTTATCAGCAGATATGACTGAGAGAAGGGTTTTGGATAATGAAAAGTGCCTCTCCCTGACCTTGTTAATTAATGTCCTTTCAATCTAAACAGTGGTGTATTTTGTGTAGCCTCAAAGCCTCTTTGTTAATAGTAAGCTTCCAAAGTGCCCAGCAATGTGGCCTGTTTGGTATCGGTGTCTTTGTCATATTTTATTTTTTTCGAGGAAGGATTTTTACAGTTAGGTAAGCGGTTTAATGGAATCAGTTGCCAGTAGTTACGAGTTTTTTGAGTTGGTATCGACTGATCAGCGATTCCCTCCAACTTGTCCCAGTAAGCTTCTCCCTCCCCCTCTTGACTCGTGAGGCCTACTGTATGTGTGTGATGTCACAGATAAGTGTCATGTTGATTGAAGGCTGTTAAGTCTGCCACCTTCATGCAAAACACTTAAGCCTCCTTCCCCTTCCTTTTCATCTGCAAATACAATGAAACACTTTGAATAGTCAGTACTTGGGGACATTTTTCCACCACTTCTTTATTACTTTATTCTTTATTTACTTTTTTTTTTTAAAGTTGGCCAACAATGCTGCTCTTTGGAAGACTTGCAGGGCCACACATGTTTCGGTTCTTAGTTCATTATTATTTTCGCTGTCCTTCATTTTTATGTCAGATTTCATGGAGAGGTTTTTTGTTATATCATGCAGAGGGAACTATATCGATCCTTAATCTGCTTTGTTTACCTCTGCAGCGGTGTCTAACCTGGATGAGGAGAGCAAGTGGACGGTTCACTACACAGCTCCGTGGCACCAGCAGGAGAACGTCTTCCTACCGGGAAGCAGGCCGCCCTGCGTAGAAGACCTCCACCGCCAGGCCAAAGTCAACCTCAAAACTGCCCTGCGAGGTAAAGACAAATCAAAATAGAGCACGTTATACACACACTGGAGCGACATATGAAGGAATTAGTTTTAGATGGGATGATAGATAAAATTGCCAAAATGTTAGATATGTAAATAAAATATCTTAGTAAGAAGAAATGTACATGGCATATATTTACACAAATAGCGAAGGGAAAATGCTGAATGTGAGCCAAACCAGTTACAAACTGTTGAATCTCACTCATGGGACTGTTGGTAGGTGGCGTCACTTTTATCGGAGTAAGCTCGTGACACTGGTACATTTGCCTGTAACTCAAAAAAAGATGTCCCGACTTGTGAGTTGTGTTCAACTGACATCGCAGACTTGTTTGTCCCGCTCAGTGGGGGAAGAGGCTCAGGCTTTGCTGACAAACAGAAACTCACAGCAGAGTGACAACTTGTTCAACTGGTCACAACTTTCCCAGGAACAGGAAGTGGGAATACCAGCACCTGTTCCTGGGAAAGCTGCCCCTCAACCATTTCACAGATAACAGTTTAGGGGAAAAAAATCACATATTTCCGAGTTTCTGTGTAGGACTGAGTGTATGACTGTACTACATTTGTTTGCATGCTCACCAGGGCCGGCCTTGTGTGTCAGCTGATTAGACACAGAGATAAAAGGCAGAAAGAGAGATAAACTGGAAAGTGTTTGAAAGCTGATGCTTACTGTTAGTGGGTTAATCACCGGTTCTAATGCACACACCCTGTTTTGTCTTCTGTCTTTTCCAATTTTCAAACCCCTGAACTGTTGCTGTTCTTAAAACACCACCTGGTAGGTGGGATTAATTCAGCCCCCCTCCCTCTCATCCTGTCACCAACCTATCAACCTGACAACACCACGTATCCCCGGGGGTCCTAACGACAAGACAACAGGTGTCCAGTGAGCGAGCACCTGTGGTGTCTGTTTAAGCCTCAGTGCGCTTTACAAGCAGAGAACGTTTACGGTTTTAGATTTTATCCTTGTTGGAGAGCGGAGCTTACCCGACTTTCAGTGAGCTTTGACTTTTTTTTTCTTTTTTCTTTTAGTACTGTACTTTATATGTGATCTTTTTTTATTTAATGAGGCTTGTGCCATTATCTCACAGGGCAATAATCAATCAGTCTGTGATATAGATTATAGACGTCTAATTAGGGGAATGCAAATGTATATTGATAAGTCTTTACGGGCTGATCTTCGCGCTGTACATCTCAGCCAACAGAGGAAACGTATGTTAGTGCAGCCATGTTTCTAACCTGAAACTATTTATTTATATTTTACTGTAAACCCATATTCAGAAACATTTCTAAAGTCCATAGTGACAAAAACTTGCCGATAGGAACTTTCAGTCCATATGGCCATGGGGGACGTCTTCATCATGAGGACAAGCTGTAAAACAGCTAAAAGTCCAACATTTATTTACATTATTTTCCAAAGCCATCCAGTGGGCCAGACGGAGTCTTTGCCAGGCCGATTCAGGCCCCCTGACCTTATATTTGACACTCCTGGTGTAGTGTATATGGCATTCACTTTATAAAAGTTGTTGGGGTTTCATAAGGAATTATATATTATTTTTTCGTAAGGAAGGTAAGGTAGTGTAAAACTCAATAGCAAATAAATCACAAAAGTAAACGTTACGCTCACAACACTAACAGTTTAGAAGTTTTATGTGGAGGTGAAACGAGGATCAGTCCCTGGGTATTGTAATCATATATACTACACAGTGCCACGAGGCTGATTTATTCTTTGCAAAGCCTAATAATCGATATCCAGTCGGATAGAAATGTGCGTCCCCTCTTTGTCCTTCTAAAACTCTCACATGGGCTTCAGCGTGTGTTTAGTGGATTATTGAAAATGTGCCAGCAGGCTGAAATACATTTTTAAAGTTGCATAACACGGTATTGAGTGATAACTGCAGGATCCATTTTGTTTGCCAGTGTTTACGATGAAATGAAAGAAAAATAATGTTTAAATACTTTCCCCCTGCATCCAAAAAAGTCAGTCATATCATAGTCATGCACCATCATCAGTACCTACTCCAGAATCAACGTCATCAGTTCCCTGCAGCTGTCACAGCTTTACATGTAGCCCTGACAGTTGCACCTTTGTGTTTTTTATCCTCTATTTCAATTTATATCAGCTTCAGATTGGGACACATTAGTGGTGAAACCAGTGGGACGAATGCAGTCTTTAGGTTTTTTCTTTGTACATCTGTACCTGCATCTAGCCCATTCACATGAAAACAATATAACACCTTTACCTGGCACAAATTAAAGTCCGCAGGTCAAAGGTCAGGGTCACTAAGACCTAATGAAAAACACATTTTTAATAGAAGATTTCCTTCACTGTTAAAAGTATCTGAGAGACTCATCTAGTTTCTGCTTTTCTTTTCATATCACTTACTTATCCCACCCCCACCCCTATCAGTTCTGCCTAGCAACAAGCCACACTTAGCTCATCAGAGCTTATTTATTTCATTTACCGTCCCCAATCATGCAACACCAATCATCTGAGCAGTTCCACTTCCCGTCATCGTCCTCATTATCATTGCTTTCTGAGTCCCATCTTCCACCGTTTCACCGCATCAACTTGTTGTTACAGTATCCACGCACGCAAGCCCCATCAGGATCCATTTACTGACAGCATTATACATGCATCAGTGTGCCTCTGTGTGGAGATGGGCTGTAAATAGCAGTGGAAATAAACAGGATGTAAAAGGGATCAGGAGCAGCATGTTTTAGGTGGCGGGCTAACAGTGATGTGAGCACGCACGCATGTTTAATTCACCAAAAGGGAGTTTGATCCTGCGAAACACACTGAATAAATATCCAAGATGAAAGATTAAAAAAATCAGTCATTTATAGAAGGGTTTTTACATTTGAATCGATCAGGATTACATCACAGAGAAAGATGAGATGTCAAAAAAGAAACACGCTTATTTTAAAGTGCCGTTAATTTTAGGGAGAAGCGTAGAAGTTGGATTTTGTGGTTATTTTAAATAAGGTCGCAACCTCATAGTGTGTTTGATCATTTCATCCTTCATCAGTAAAAGCATGAACAACTCTTGAGGCTTTTTTCTGAGGATGTTTAAGAAGTATGTGAATTTAATTGCCTCCTAAAGACCAAACAAAGGATGCATTAGTAGATATTTGCAGAGGGAGATGATGTGCTAGATTCCCCCCTGAGAGGAAAAGGGGGAGGATGAGAGAGCGAGAGAGAGGGACGCTTCTGCCATCTGTGTGTGACAGACTGAAGCTGATACCCCCCTCCTCTGGTTACACACACGCACACACTTGCCGTCTTATCTCACTTTGACGTACATACATCACAACCTCATCACGGCAGGTGGTGACGAGAAGAGGTGTGAGGCACGCTTGGCAGAGTCCAGCAGGGAACTTAGCGAAAACACACACACACAGACAGCAAATGGTTTATTCTACAGTACACATTTGATAATACAACACTATGTTTATGTCCCATAAATATTTCACACATTCTTCTTATCGTTGTGTTATGGGATGAAAGTTTGAATATTTAATAGCATCTGTTTGGATTATTTGGTAGTATATTCATGGAAATGAGTGAAGCAAAGCTTTGTATTGAGTGTATTTAAATAGTGCGAAATAAAATGTCGCTTTCATTATGTGAAAATTGCACCTTTCAGCAGGATCAGAAAGTTCTCATCAAAGGCCACCAAAGCAAATAAGTTTAAGACCTGTTTCTCTGTCTCTTTCTTTGTTCTTCAGAATGTGACAAGTTGAGGAAAGATGGTTTCCGGAGCTCCCAGTACTACTCTCAGGGTCCCACCTTCTCTGACCCCATTCAGTCCACCAGCAGCCTGCAGGATGACGGGGATGATGAAAATGATAAGAAGGTATACATAATCACAGTATGCATGTATACCCACCTAATTTAATGTATGCTTTCAAATGTAGCAGGTACAACAGGCTCTGCATTCTATTTGCATACAGGTGCAGAACACGTGCACAATAATTTAAATGGTGTTAGGCTCCCCTCTAGTGGCTGGAAAAAGAAGTGCTACCAAGTTTCAGTCTTGTCACATTGTGTAGCTTTCGGTCTTTCCATTTTTCTGTCTAATTTCTCAAATAAGGTGAGCGTGATCAGTACTGGGCAAAAGTCTTGAGCCATCCATCATTTCTTTATTTTTTTTCCTAAGGCGCCAGACTTTCTTGTAATTTTTTTTGAAGTGGTCTTGAGCAATAGTTTCTGAAGGTTTTTCAAAGGTTTTCTCAGGAAATTGGCTGCTTTTTTACTTGTTTTCATTCCAGCCCAGTCACTCTGACCTGTGAATCATTCACGCATTTAAAAAGACACCAAGCCTGTGTTCACATAACAGAGAACTTTGCTAATACATAAATACATAATTATTTCCAAGTCGTTTGTTGAATCTATGAAAAATATGAAAGATAACACAGAGATAAAGTACGTGGCATATTTCACCATGGTGTGAGGATACTGGAGAAGTAGAAGTGGCAGAAAAAGAGAATTTACAGCAGATGAACAAAATCTGAAAGTCATGTCATGAGCCCAGACCTCAGTATTATTGAAACAGTGTGGGATCATCTTGATATTTTTCCCAGAAAAAATATAACTAAGCAAGGGGTTCCTCTAAACATTTGCAGAGCATTGTAGAAGAAATGCACACTTGTTGACCACAGTTGTGGGGCCTGTGATTTTTCTGATGTCTATAAACACTTCAAGAAAGAAACTAAAGAAGAGAAACAGAAATTTGAGGCAGAAATAAAGACGGGTAGAAAAAAATTAACAAGAAAATGAATCCGAGACAAAAACTATTATTTCTTGCTCTTTTCATCTGACAGACAATTTGTGTGAAGTGAAGCGTAAATGGTCAGAAAGCTGCATATTTCTCATCTTCTCGTTTTTATTTCGAACACACACACAGTGTGATGTGAAGGGCACTCAAAAGGGTTAGTGGGTCTTTCACTGTGTTGTCCCTTGGAGCCCCTCGGTTTCATCCTCGCTTTGACCCCTGACTTCCATGTTGTCTTTCTAAACTGTCGCCTCCCATCTCTTGTTTGTCCTCCTGTTTTCTGCACACTCACCCCATCTCTTCAGCTCAAGCCAATCCCCCTCTGCCCTGCCTTCCTTGCCCCTTCTTCCACTGTTCTGCTGTTTGTCCCCCTCCTGCTCTCTTCCCCATCACTTCCTGTTGTACTGAGACCGCTGAGCCTAACTTTGCCTGACAGCAGCTTCTAAAGAAGAAACAGGGCTCCCGCTTGAGCCACAGCTATGCAAAGTAATAAGCCATGCTTGGAACCAAACTATTGCTGAGATGTTTTTATATACATCCCCTCTCTTCACCTCCCCTTTTTGCTGCCCCCCATATTTACCCATCCATCCGTGCATTGTTTGTATGAATGCACTCTCAGTCAGGGGATAGGAAAAGTTTGAGTGATGCAGTAGTAATTGGTGGCAATCATCTGGATTTTGTAACTACCTATAATTACTACAATTTAGAATCATTTGGAAAAAGTGACACAAATGGCACTCACATCAACCTAAACAACATTGCTGCCATGCTCTGGACTAACTGCTCAACTTCAAGCCTGGACACTGGGGTAAAGCACCGCTGTCTGTTCCTTTCTGCCGTAAATTCACAATCCAGGGCCCTTAACGTGTCAGCACAGTTTACTGCATGAGTGATTCTCTCTCTGTGTCTCTCCCCACTGTTGCTCTGTAGCTTTTATCCTCCAATCTCCGACTGCTCTGTCAGTTCTCTGTGGCGGGTGTTTATTTGTGTGATTGTGTGTGCATGGTTGACCGTTTCCATTGGATAGGATGTTTACGGGGCCGCAAGCTTCTAAAGGTCACAGCAGTGTAATATATTAAAGTTTGTTCAGCTCATATTGGCACAATCTGTCATTTATGGTTCTGACTAGTAAATCCTATGATATTTATTTCCACTCACCTTTTATACCGTTATATAGACATTTATTCTTAGTAATAACTTTTATGCTTCGATCTGATGCTATTTTTATGTATTGCCTTTCATTGTGTCGCATCATGTTACCTCTTTCCTTGTTTCTTTCCTTTCCTCTCTTTCTAGTATTTCTTTCTTCAGCTTTACCCCTCATTAACATGTTATCTTTCTCTCAATCAGTCCACTGCTTCATCGCTGGAGGATGACAAATCTCAGCTCTCCATGAGGTCTCAGACGCCACAGGGCATGGGCGAAGGAGGGGAGGGGTCCGACCCTGACGGACAGGTGGTATGGAACAAGGCTGCCCTCCTCCCCACCCCAGAGGAGAAGATGAGGCGGGCAGCTCAGGCCGTACCCACAGACATAGTTGCCATCAATGTCACAGGTATGTCACACCTCATGACTTCATTCAGTCCGTCTCTCAACTGCTAGCAAGTAGCAACCATTCTTCATCGCCAGGTTGAGAACCAATGTCCCGATCCATCCGTAGCTCCATTTTTGTACAGTTTAATCGGCCTCATTCGTCCCTGGTGTCTCTTATTTTGCATTACCATCTCACTGACAGGCCTTTTGCTATTAAGGGAAATTTCTGACTTTTTTAGCAGTTTGATTGAGGTATCCGATGATAAAGAGAGTGTCAGCATGCTGACATGTCATGAGAAATTTGCATTTCAGTTTATTAGTTTAATTAGTTTTCACTGTTTCTGTTTACAAAAAAGAAAAAAAAGTCACATATTTCCTTTAATCAACCTTCTGTGAATGAGTGATTGCAGAATAATAGAGAACTGTATCCAGTCATCCACAGATGGGGTCAAACTTGCACGTGGCACTCAACCATGTCTTCCTCCTCTATGTTACCTTCACTCCTCTCATCATGCCTCTTGCAGACTGACCTTTGCCTTCCTTTATGCATGCGTGAGCGTGTGTTTATGCCTGAAAGTCCTTTGACAGCTTATGCCAGGGTCAAGGCTTTTCATCGTCTTTGTGTCAGATCACTGGCTGTTTGACAGATAAACACTCGTACACAGCAAATTTGTGTCAACTCAGTTCCCCTGTTAGCGCGCCACATCTTTCAAGGTTTTCCGCCACTCATAGGTACACTTATCTTAAGATTTGTTCATGAGATTCTTTTGGAAGGAGTCCAGCGGTGGGATGGACTCGCAGATAAGATAAGATAAGATAAGATAAGATAAGATAAGATAAGATAAGATAAGATAGAACTTTATTAATCCCTCGGGTGGGTTCCTCTGGGAAATTCGATTTCCAAAAAAGCACAGCACCGACAGAAGTTACAGAGTTACAGAATATTATATATAACTCTCAGTTCAGCATCAACATCTATATTTTATTGTTACAGTTAATATATCTGCAATCTACAGCCTTTTGACACTAATTAGCATTTAACGTGGTCCCTCGCCACACAAATCAGTGTTGTCACTTCAAATTAGTGGGAAAAAAGGAGTAAAACACCCACCGAGAGATCAGGGGCTTTGCCACTTTGGGAGGAATTTGTGATCGCAGCTATCCGCCCTTATATCGGTTTCTATTTCCCTGACGCCTGCAGGCTGTCACCAGCTAGTGAGATAGCAGAAAGAGCAGCAGTTCATAGCGACATATCACTCTTCCTTCAGGGAAACCGGACTCAGAGCGAGGAGATTATTGAGAAGCAGTTCATGTTTGCATGAGTACGTGTGTGAGTTTGAAAGCACCTTTCATCCCATATCTGTCCTTTCGCATGTTGAGCTTTGTGGTAAGAGCATGTACTTCTCATCTCACACATCTTACATCAATGTATGTTTATACCCCGTAATGGAAGTTTGCATAAAGGCCAGCCAAGGTTTTCTTTGTCAGACCCCTTCCTTTTGTTTTTGATTGGCATCACAACCATTTTCTCTCCGTGGGTTGTAAAAGACACTTTGGCTGGTTGGTGAAAAAGTTCAGTTCACCCAAATAACACAATGCATTTTCTCAATTAGGCTAAACTTTCTCGTGTTGAAGAGGAAGATTCACATGCTTGCTGCACAACATGTTTTTGTGGATCACTCTTATCCCACCACTGAGCATAATCATACTTAACTAGAAAGTGTTAAACCTTTCTATTTGAATCCAGCTTTAGTTCAGAAAAATGCAGACTTTTTTTCAAGTCCAGTTAGTAGTTTGGATATGTTGGATATCCAGACATAAGAACGATTTTAGGTATTTAATATTTAGCATTTCTCAGGAATTGAATCAGAAGAATCAGAATCAAATAACTTGTTAATCCCAGAGGAAATTTTGTTCACATTTGCTACAAGACAGTAACTAACCAATTAAAGTACAAATTAAATGATATAATATTAATACAAAATATAACATAATGTCTCTAATAAATAAATATGAAAATAAATAAAGTTAAAATTCAGGTGCCTCTCTTATCATATTAACTTGATAAGGGGAATAGGTGTTGTAGTCTGTACTTACACTTGTGACGTCTCCTGTCATATTTTGCTATATTCTCATTTATTATTTGTTTAGAACAGTCTCCGGTTCCACACGAGGGGTTTCCAGTATGTGATTTTGCACCTTAATATAAATATAACAGAAATCCTCAAAGACACTCTTGAGTAATATCATCCTTTAAAAAAAAAAAAAAGCAATGCATTCATCCTTAAAAATAAATAAAAACTAAAATCTTAAGTTTTTAGAAGCACAAATCAGTTTGAGACTTAAAATAAAAGCAAGGAAAGAAAATGCTGATTTGTAATTTGGTTGAACTGACCTTAATATTTCCTGCCCTGTTGACGTTGCATGTCCAACTTGGAAAAAACAAAAACCCTCCGCATGTCTGTTGAGTTTGTTCCTTCTGACTAACCGACTGCTGTTTGCCTGTTTGTCCGCCTGCCTTGCTCTCGCCCTCCCGGCTACCAGGGGCAGTGTTTGACCGACAGGCGAGCATCCGGCGCTCCCTCATTAACACTGACACCGTGTCCCGCCGGCCCAAGAAGGTCAAACGCAGAAAGACTATATCAGGGCTGCCTGACAACATCAACCTGGAGCTAGGTATGGATCACTGTGGAGCTACATGTTGCCCTCTGCTGTCCACAGACCTGTCCCAACACGCTAGACAAGCATCTCTTCTTCCTTTCTTTACTGCCAGCAACCTTGTTCTCTATAGGTTTATGCTTTTATCACACATAACTGTGTACAGTTAGAAACTTGGCGAGCCCAGGAGGGTCAGACTGACTCAAGTGAGCTCACAGTGTTGGATAAAGGATGTGCAGCTGCTACAGCTGATGTCTACATTATCATTTGTCCTCATTCACTCTCCTCCACCCGAGGATCTGCAGCCAAGAACAAGTTATGAAATCATTTTTTGTAGTTCTGTTGTTTTTCTTGTCTTTTTGTTATACTGCTTAAAAAACTTCTAACATAACAGCAGAGTTTGCCAGTTCTGTCATATGGTAGAAGGTAACGTCAGACTTTGCTTCTGATTGGTTGATCATTTGGATCAACTTTCTGAAGTCCTTTTGTCTGTGATGTGTGTATATCTCTGTGTATATCTGTATAGTGTATGCTGGTAGCATAAGATTATTAATAAACTATCTATGAGACAACAAGCCCTGATCTCAGGTCGATAAGCCACCTTCACATGCTCTTTCTGAGCATTATCATCCTGTCCTACATTAGAAATGTAAAGATGCTGAGGTCCCCTCAGAGTTACTCAGCTGAGCCCAGTGTTAAGCGAGTACTAAGCTCACTAATCTGACACAGTGTTCTGCTGACAGCACCGCATGGCTAATGTTTATTTACACGTCATTGAGCTTCGGGATGACAGCACCATTTAAGGGAAATGTCATTGCTCTGTGCGATAACATCGCCCAGGCTGATAGGAAAAGAGCTTTAAAGTCTGGTTAGTGCCCAGCTGACAACACCCTCTGAATGTCATGATTACTGGGCCGGGATAATTGTCCCAGTGCTCCATCCCTCCCCTCTCCTTGCACCAGAGCTGCCTGCAAAGTAGACCTGCAGCTTAATCTATCGCAGCAGCAACAGCCGAGCTGTCAGTCCAGCTTTTAGCAAAGGAGGAGGAGAGTGTATGTGTGGTTCAGAGCGAATGGAGAGAGAGAGAGAGAGAGAAGAAAGGACGCAAGAGTGTGTATGTTTTGGAAGACGAGCATCAACAGTAGAAGCCACCACAGATGGGAGACACAGTAGACATCCTCTCTCGTTTTACGACTCAATCTTCAAACTGTTTGTTTATTAGCTGGTATGTTCAGTGTGCATCTTTCTGTTATGTGCATTTTATGTTTGTCCTTGTGCATGACAGGGCTGGCTTGGCATGCACACGTGTCTTCTTGTATGTCTGTGTTCCTATTTGTGTTTTTTTGGGGGGGGTTTCTCTGCCTAATGCTTAACCAGCTGCCTATCCTGGCACCCAAGGAGACTACTTCATTTTTCTATCTGATGTAGCCAGCGTAGGAGAAGCGTAGTAGCAGAGCCTCTATTCCTTCTCTCTGTCTCTCCTCATATCCTTTTCTCCATAATGAAGAAGACCAGAAGTTATTAACGTAAATCAGGTTACACCAAATCAAATTAATTAGCTTCCATGTGACCACAGTTTATCTGACATTCCAGCCAGAAGAGCAGAAAGGTTTGTGGCTGAAGAAGTTATAGCAAGGGGGGGGGGTGAAGGTGGGGTAGCAGGAAGAGGAATCACATGTTGATATGTTTCTTTTTTCTTTTTCTTTTTTTTTGACAACAGCAAAAGGACACGGCGGAGATCTCCGGCCACATTCTATGTTCCTCCCTGGACAGTACTCCACACTTGGCCGTACTGGGAGTGTCAACTCAACTCTCCGACGTTCGGTGACCAGAGACTCGAGCTGTCAGACAGAAGAAGTAAAGATCGTGCCCCCGTCCATGAGAAGAATTCGAGCACAGAGAGGACAGGGAATCGCTGCTCAGATGGCTGGCATATCCGCTTCCTCTTCAACAGGAAGTATATCCATCTCCAGCAGCAACAGCTCTGGAATAGTGATGCTGCCGCAGCATTTTAATGGAGACCCGTCGCGTTTTCACAGTCTGCCCCGACAGGGCGCAAGAGTGTCCCTCAGTGCCGATCCCATCTATAGCAGCACGCCCATCAAGTCAGAGGAACATCTGCAGAGGCAAATTGGAAAGCTTCAGGTCGACGATACTGTGGTACACATGAGAAACGCCCCGAGGACAGGAACTTTGCCCAGGCCCAAGTCCCAGGAGTTGAAGGGGACACTGTCCAGTGAGTGGGGCGGGGGTCCGGCATGTGTGGTTTCCCCTCATGCTGCTTATTCCACCTCGTTCATCCCCAATGCCACCATGTCCAGTTCTGCTGAGGTTTTTACCCTTAACACCTCGAGCCAGCTCACCCAGTCCCCGGTCTCAGCTTACCCCGCAGCTCGAGCGCTCAGTCTGGCTTCCCCAACTAATGCTGACCCGCTGATCTCTAGTCCAGCAGCCTTCACCCACAGCTCCACCTGCCCTGCCTTGGCCACGTCTACTCCTACTCACACAGCACAGGATAGTGGCCTGAAAGTCAGAGCACCTGCCAGTGAGTCAGGTCACTCTGACAGTAGCACCCACAGCCACAGCACCTTGGCCCCCACTCCACCATCTTGTCTGCCGGAGGAGAACTGGATCTACGACACACCAGAAAACGTGGTGGCTCCACACCGCACTCTGACCTCCAGTTGCTCCACTCCAATCAACCAGCTCTATGGCAGCCTGGATCAGTCCTCTAGGACCACTACTGATTCCAGCTCTCTTTACTCCCAGGACAATGATGGATACTACACCTCTATGCACCTGGACTCAGGCCTGCGCTCGCGCAGTCACGGTAGCGGGCACGGGGTGGCAGCTGGCCGGGCCACCAGACACAGCATGTACGAGTGCCGCGAGATGGCCAATCAGGAGGACTCTGGAAGCCTGTACAGTGACCGCTCGCTGTCACGCAGCATCTCCCTACGCAAATCCAAGAAGCCTCCCCTGCCACCAGCTCGCACGGATTCTCTCAGACGCAAGCCAGCTGCAAAAATGCCCCCCGGAGGCGTTAGCGCCATCAACGGTGCTAATGGGGAAAGGGGTACGACACTTAATGAAACTCTAATTGCAAGCTTGCAGCAGAGCCTGCAGATGGGGTTGAGAGGAGGGAAGGGAAAGGGTGCGTCGCCATCATCAACCTCTCACAGCCCAAGCAGCGATTATGATGACCCTTGGGTCCTCAGGCCGCGCAGTCACAGCAGCATCAGTGCAGGCAGCTCCGCAGCATCACTAGCAGCTAACGCAAACTGCGGCGGCGTGTCTAGTGTGTACTCTCTATGCCATGTGACACCTGCCCACAGTGACACCAGCAGCCTGCGCTCTGACTACGCCGACTCTTGGGGCTACTACATGGACTACCCTCGTAACAACTCGGACCAGGGGGAGCAGACACCCCCAGCCCATGCCGCAGATAACATGTCAGCCGGCGTTCACCCAGGAGTCTTACAGAATGGAGGAGGGATTCACAAAAGTCAGATCCCTGGAGCTCCAGGTCAGGAGCGAGAGGTGTCGGCGAAG
Source organism: Aulonocara sp. 'chitande type north' Nkhata Bay (assembly GCF_057382095.1). Taxonomy (NCBI): domain Eukaryota; kingdom Metazoa; phylum Chordata; class Actinopteri; order Cichliformes; family Cichlidae; genus Aulonocara; species Aulonocara sp. 'chitande type north' Nkhata Bay. The sequence goes on from NC_141358.1 coordinate 10,948,214, forward strand.
CCCAAAGCTTCCACCTCCTCCCCAGACCGGGTGCATAGACTCACCTCGCCATCTAGTGGCTACTCCAGCCAGTCCAACACTCCCACAGCTGGAACCCCAGTGCCCGCCTTCGCCAGGTCCATGTCTCCCTCGGGCGGCCGGCCAAAACCCAAAGTCCCCGAGAGGAAGTCCTCTCTCCTCTCATCAGTTTCCATGTCCTCCTCTTCTACCTCCCTTTCCTCCAACACTTCAGACTCACTTAAGAGCAACGGTCCTCCTCCTCCACCACCACCTCTCCTCTTCTCCTCCTCCTCAACTCCCAACACCCCTCTCAGCCCACCTCCACCCTTCCCTCCCCCTCTACCGCCAAGCTCTAGCACAGCTTCCCTGACTCCTCCACCAGCTCCCCCATTGCCAACCACTCCCCAGGGAGGTTCTCTAAGCCTGAACTCTACTTGCTCCACCTCCCCGGAATTCCCTCCACCTCCATCCCCCGAGATGCTGATTCACCCGAGTTCATCTCCCAGTGGGAGCTTCAGTCCCCCTCCTCCTCCACCACCCCCACCTCCTCCTCCTCCTCTGCTGGCTACTGTTACAGCTTCCTCCTCCCCATCTTTTAAGAAGGCACTAAATGATGCTCCTAAAGAAGCTCCTTCTAACAGTCCCACAAACTCACCTAAGCCCCTCATCACACCATTTGCACTTCAGAGCGTTCAGCTTCGTTCAGTCAAGCGACCAGAGAAGGAGATCACAGATGACAACAAAGCTGAGAAAACAGGGATGGACCTCCTTCAGGGGCTAAAGCCTCTGAGCCTGGATAGCTGTTACTCTGAGGAGCATCCCACTGTCTTACCCCTTTTGAACAGCTCTCTGGAAGCGGATTCCCATTATTCCTCACCATCGCCTGTGTCAAAGCTCCTGGAAGAGTTGTCACTGGATGACAGCATCACAGAGGACTCACCGGACATTGCCATCGTAAATGGAAAAGCTGATGATGAGAGTTACACACTTGTGAATGGGAATGAAAAAGAGGAGGCACTAGCATTGCCCAGTCCCGCACAGAGCCACGAAAGCTCTCCCATCAAGCAGAAGGCCCCACCCCCAGCAGTCTCCAAGAAGCCCAAATTTTCCCTTGTCCCACCAGTAAGCCCCCAAACAATAAATAAACTGTTTCCATCTCAGCAGGAAGAGACTAACATCCCCCAAACAGAAGACCAAGTAGATTCTCCGCGAAGACAAACAAAAGAAGAGGTGAAAGAGGGGGACGGTGAGCATCAGGAGGAGAGAGAAGACACTTTAGAGCATTTAGCAGAGCGCAAAGGAGCATTCACTGAAACCCGATACGAGTCTTGTATCACTACATCTGTTAGCAAGGAGACGAGTAATGCCTCTGGGCTTTATACCAACGGAGAGGCTGATGAAGAAGAGGAAGAGGACTGTGATGGGGCGAGCAGCACCACAGGGTCCATCAGCTCCAAGGACGACGAGGCAGGTGAGTCTGACTCGTAGTTTACTGAATATGTTTCCACAAAACAAACGCAGAAATGCAGAAACGGAAGCAGAAAGCCTTAATGTACTTATTTGCCAAAATCCTAAGAGGTTAGAAGTGATCCAGCAGACTGAGGGTTGTGCAATGGGTTCCTTTGAGCTGCTGTAAAATTTATTTTGCCCCTAAGCAAGCGAGCTAAACTTGAAGGCAGAAGCTTTTAAAGGTTTGAAAAGTGTGAAAACGAAGCGGGAGCGACGGCTTATCACTGGGACAGCAGCTCTGCAGCCTCGTGCAATCATCCCGCTTACTCTTTATTCTACTCCTCCTTCTATATTTTGTATGCGGAGATCTCTTTTGGCTGCTGTCCCCCTTCTTTTTTTTGTCCCCCCTCCCGCATTGCTGCACACGTACACACACCTCAGCCTCCGCTGTCTACTTGAGTCCTCTCCACCATCCATCCTTCTCTTCTGTCCAAATATTCATTTTTGCCCCTCTGCCTTTTCTCTTGCTCTCTCTCTCTCTTTTTGTGTTAATCGCTCAGCCCGTGTTTTTCCTACTCAGCTGTCCTTCTGTCCCACTCCCTCTCTGAGTTAAGGGAAGGGGGGTAAGTATCCCAAAGGAGATGCTTTATGTGGTTGGAGGGACAGGGGGGAGGGGCCCGGTCGTATCGGAGGGGAGGGGAACGGATCTGGTAAGGGGATGAAGGGGAGGATGGGGAGAGCGTAAAGTGAGACTGCCTGCAGCGGCTCAGGCAGTCGAAGCTCAGACGTGAGCGCGGAGGTTAAGAGGAAGAGGAGGAGGAGGAGGGGGGAAAAAGCTAAACTAGAGGAAATGAAAGAAGAGGAATATCTAGAGAGGGAAGAAAATGTAAGGAGACAGTTGGACATCTCCTCCGTACGACTTCAGATTTCATAGGCGGCCAGGTTAATGCGACAGGATGGATGTAGGAGTGTGTGCTCCCTAAAAGTCTGCTCTCTCCTGACTGTGTTGGATGTAAATTGTATATCCCCCCTGACCTCAGGTGACGTCTTTGAATCCAGTACGGCCGAGTCGTCTCCAGCCCCGTCAGCAAACGGGGCGTCCGAGAAGAGCATGGTAACCCCGACTCCCACGCGACCCCGAACCACAGAGGACCTCTTCGCCGCCATTCACAGGTACGACGATGCACTCGTCTAATGTCCTTGTCGCCCTGCTCATTTTTAGAGCACTACAGCAACTTATTTTCTCCTCACCCACCTCGGCTCTGGATACATAATTTATTTCCCCGATCTAGTCCTGCTTCCTATTATTCCTACTTTTCTTTCCTCTCCACCTGCCCTCTCTGTCATTCCTGCTTTTCCAACATCCTCATAAACCACAGTGTCACCCTTGATTTGTGTTTTTCAGTCATCCCCCACTCTCTGCCCTCCACCTCTCAGTCATAACTTTATCCAGCATTATCCCATACAGAAGAGTACACATCTGTCAGAAAGCCGATCTCTGGCCAGTGAAGGGCTGTGAAGCATGAAGGCAATGGTTAATTTGTATACTAAGCGTTTGTGAGTGTAGTTAGATTACAATTGCTCATTTTTAGCAAGAAAAAAGAAAGAAGGGGAAAAAAGGCTGTTGCTTCATCCATAATTTACTACTCGACACCCTCTGGTCCTAATCTGGGTTAGAGGCCACTGGAGACATTTCTCATTCTCCGTTTCTCCGTCTACACGCCGCTCCGCCGTCTCTGACATATACTGCATACGTGCTCTTGTGACTGAAGGCGGCACAGGCATAAATTTCTCATGCAGCCCGCCAGTTTGGGTTTCGCGGTCACGGGCAACAGCAGCAGCAGCATTGGGGAGTTCTCTTAAGCGTCCCAGGATTTCATTTTGCTGTATTTATGGTCCCCACGTCACGTGTGCATGTATCATTTATTGCGCTGCCTAATTAAACGTGAATATTGTGTAAGCGTGTGTGCGTTTGTAGTCAAGGCAGCATTTGTTTACCACTCTCCTCCTCCTCCATCTATCGCACCCTCACAGCGTGGGAGATATAGAATACTTTTGCAGATTTGGGAAGTGATGACCGTTTCCCAGCGGTGCTGTTAAAACTAAAGAAGATCCCTCAAACAAAAGAATGAACTAGCACAAATTCAATCTGCAAAAAGTGCCCTAAACTGTAAATTCAATCGAGAACTGTTCAAGGGTGGAAGCACCGGGTATTAACTGTAACACCCCTGTAATACCACCTGCCCAGTTCTTTTTGTTTTTATTTTCGTTCACCTTCACGTTCCCCCGTCCTTTCTCTCTCACTGTCTGTGAAATCAGAGTAATAAAAGCCTCGAGTTGAAATTCCTTCACAGCAGCGGCCGAAAACACAAGTTCGTTGTGAGAGAAATCCTCCAAACCGAATGTAATCCAGCCAGCAGAAAGAAATCGATCCATTGCAGCCATGCTTATATTGCCTCCTTGTTTACCTCTATAACTGGGATTGGCACCTGCGCTCTCTGTTTGGATGTGCACGCACGTGGGATTGTGCGTGAGAAAAGTCTTATGTAATGCTGATGGGCTAATGTGGAAAGGGAGCTCACAGCGGATGACGCTAGATGGAGGTTGAATTTAGGGCACAGACATATTTTGCAGCGTTAGATTCTCACACAAACCATTTCCATCCCTTCAGTCCTCCCTCGCACTTTTTTGACCTTCACACAGCGCTGTACATCCCCACAGGTTATTTGCCCTTTAGGGAAGATTTCCCTCCAACGATCTAATCTGAGGATTAAAGAATTTTGTCTCCCTTATCACAGAATGTGTAGTTGTAATTCCGTTAATCATGTTTCTCCTCTCTTCTTCCACTGTGCAGAGAGGGAATGGGTGCAGTGTTTCTAGAGAGGTGCGTAGTGGCAAGTAGCCCCTTTCCTTTAATTAGCGAGCCTTGTTTTCACCACCGCCACGCTGATGCTGCCTTGGGATTAGCAGCAGTAATCCCTCGGTGCAACCCGCCACCCCCGGTATCACAGACACGGATTAATAAGGCTGTTTTCGCCTCAAGCCCTAACGCCTCCTAATTCTGCCAGTTGCAGCTTTTATTGCCATGCTTTGGTGCAGGAGTTATCAACACTCAAGGATGAGTGGTGCAGCAGACTATGCTGATACCGACCACAACAACCACCAACCGCCTCCTGCTGAGAGGAGGCCGCCTCGTCCTCATGTGATTAAAACAGCTCTGGGCGCTTTCCTCAGTTTGTTTTGTGCCGCGTCTGAGCTTTCATGCAGCGTTGCAGCTTCTGCAGCTTCTGCTGTAAAACCTCACCGAATTTCTTTTAACCTGAAATGTGTAACTCTTCTTCTTCTGCTCCTTAGCCCTGGTTTGTTTCCGAGATACGCCGCCATGTTTGTTTGCTGGGGGCAGTGCTGACATATGGCAAATTTGGGACAAAGATTTGTGGAACGTGGGCAGCAGAGTTTTAAATGTAATCTTTTTTTTTAAGCTGCAGCACAAACATCAAAAAGAGTGGGCTTACATGTGTGAAATCCCGTGGATGAATAGTTAAATCTGAGCTCATTGCTCCCTGACAACACTGCCCCAGTAACTTAGTCCTGTATTTTGCTCTGTCGAGTCAGCATTTATTTGCCCTAAAATAATTTGATCAGCCGTGCTTCCGCTCGCTCACTCAGCAGAATTCCTCAAGACTATTTTAAAATCATCTTTTCTTCCACAGGTCAAAGCGCAAGGTCCTGGGTCGCAAGGAGTCCGAGGAAGACAAGACCCGGCCTGGGAGCCACTCGCAATCTCCACCCACCACCCCGACGAGCCTGTCTCCAGGGATGACGTCGTCGTTGCCCCGTCAGTCGGGATCCATCCAGCGCAATCTCCGCAAGTCCTCAACCAGCAGCGACACCTTCAAGGCACTTCTCCTGAAAAAGGGAAGCCGCTCTGAGACCAGTTTCAGGATGTCTGCTGCCGAAATGCTTCGTTCCACTGACCCACGCTCCCAGCGAACGCGCTCCGAATCGGCGCTGGACTTCCCCACTGCTTCTCCCTCCTCACCGATGGCCCTGCACAGCCCGGCCGGTTCCCCGGGCCGGGGTAAGAGGGCAGCTGACGAGCGGGGCCGTTATGATGTCTTTACCCTGTCCTCGCCGACTTCGTCGCCCTTTTCAATGGGCGGATTTAAGTACGGGCGCTCTCGGACGCCGCCCTCAGCTGCCAGCAGCAAGTACAACGCCCGCAGCCGAATCCTCAGCAGCCCGATGACAGTAATCTGCGAGCGGGACGGGGAACTGGCTGAGAGCGAGTACGGAGACACGGCAGAAAGTCTGTCTCAGCCAGCAGCTCAGGCTGTCCCTGTGCTCAAAGACTCCAATGGCACTTTATCCGAAGAAAGCAGAAGTTAAAAGAGCAGGAGCCGCCCCTTAGCTTTGGGGAGCTGAACTTATTCGTTGTAACCAGGCAGGGAGCTGGAAGAGGAGCCCAACACAAGGCCCTCTAGAGACACCTTCCTGAGCTCCACCCCCGCCCCTCTGAGGGAGTGGACATGTCTGGTCCTGATGCGGGACCTGGATGCAGCTCCATCACGGACCGGACAGAGCGCAGTCTGAAGCAGAGAAGTGGACCTGCTCCAGCTTTTTAAGACTGCCATGATTCTCATTCTTTCCTTCGTTTGGTGATTCACCTTTTTTTGTTCAAAGAATAGTGTTTCTTTTAGACCTGGTGTTCCTAGTTTTGTTTGCCTTTTTTTTTTTTTTTTTTTTCTTTCTAACTTCATCCCGCAGGAGTCCTTTTAGTTTCACCAAAGGACTAAAAGTTAAGATGGCAAACTTAAGTGAATTGAAGGAATGGAGAAGTCACTGACTGTTCGCTTAACTTTGCTGCTGTGGTGCTACGTAGCTAGGAGAGAGTGGAATGTAAAAGTGTGCGGGAGGCTCGCCTGTTTTCAGTTTCTGCTTTTCCTCTGCTGGCTGTGGGAAGTGTTTGAGAGCACCGTGGCTTGCAAGTGTCGGCTTCAAACAGCCAATCAATATGTGGAACGGGCGCGAGGACGTGGTACAGCAGGTGGCTCCGCGGTACAACTTCACCTACGGTTACCACTCTTTGATCGGTGGTTTTAGTTTGCAGAGCTGGTGTGTTCAGGGGTCCATAGGAAGTGCAGAGGGCTCAGTGCTGCCACCTAGTGACAGGGAACAGTGTGGAAAAATTGTTGGGGGATACGAAGGTTCAACCAAAACATCAAAATTACTCTCTGAAAAGGCTCATAAAAGTTAGTTTGTAGAATTTGCACTGTGCACAGTTTTTTTTTCTTGGTGAATTAAAAAAAAATGTTTTAATAAACCAATTACATCATGTCATGTCACGTGTTTGGAAGTTAAGTAAGAAATGATAACATTAGAGTAAAAGAATATTTTATTATCTTTTAGTGATCGTGTGGGTTACCAAAGAGCTTGAAAAATGAAACGGAGTTGGACGTGACAGCAATCCGATAGTCTGACACCCCCGTGCATACGCTCCGAGAAGATCCACCAGACCCTGTGGGGGCAGATTTCTAAATAATTTCTATAATGCTGTTGACCTTTCTGTTTATCCTTTTGCAGTTTTATATGGTTCTATATGTAAATAAATAGAGAATTGAGTTTTAAGTCACACTTGACCTATTTTCAAAGACTTTGTACATTTTTTTTAGAACCCTCTGTTTGCTGAAAGGGAGTGGTTTCCTTTTTCGTAGATTATTTATTTTCACATAGGAGGGCGTCGGTATGGTTTAACTGGTCAGAGTCAGCTGACGGGTGGTTGAGGCACAGGAAAGAGAGGTTAGGGGTTAACCAGAGAAATCAAAAAGCCACATTTAGCTGGCTGACCCCAGCGAGCCGTTATTCTGTTAAAGACGCATCAAAAAGATTATATTAATTTTAACCAGCCTTTAATCTGAAGTCATGCCACACTGGTGCTCATGGCTGAATAAACGTGGTGACAGTCGTGAGACTTCATAACCTCCTAACAGCCATAACAGCCTGTGTGTTAATCACCTGTGACCAAATAATGTGTCTCCCAGAGCCCACCAGGCTGTGATTGAGCGCTCCTGAAAGCATCTGTGCTTGTGAAAAGACAGAGAGGACAGAAGAAGTAGTGGGAGTGGAGCTGAAGGCAGGCTGCTAACGCTCTCGTGTATGTCTGTGTAATAAAAACAAGGTGATATTTAAAGAACGCATCTCTGTGTCATTTCTCTGTGTGTGTGTGTGTGTGTGTGTGTGTGTGTGTGTGCGCGCGTGTGAGAGATTCACGGCCATCTGCCTGCTCAACACCCCAAATCACAGCCTCATTAGCGCCGTCGCCATGGCACCCACACTCGTCCGTCATCTGGAAAACTCCCATTATTCACCCTGCTCCTTCTGCAGGGGTCATCACTTATATTCCTTCTGGACATCCTATTAGGACACACTAGGTTAGAGCCTCTCGCGTGACTCCCAGTTAGCGCTGAGCCATCCAGACAGGACGCTGCAACTTCTCAATATTCCTGCATCAACGTCCTGCAGAGAGACACCTATAAATACCATTGCGCCACTGGCCCGTCAGTCTTCTCAGGGGAACAGAAACGCAGACAGTGTCTTAGTATTTTAAATGAAGCCCCGTCACCTCTGATTCAGCAGCCACCTGCCCTCTGACGCAGCGTCCATCTGGCTGCGAGACAGGAATCAATATGAACTCCCCGCAGCTATAATCACACTATTGACACTTCACCGCTTCCCCTCGTCTTTTTACATTCAAGACCACTCAATGGAGAGTGTTTATAAGTCATGGCAAATAAAGCAGGGCTGATCGCAGGGAGGCCAGGAATAGTAACCACGTGTGTTTAGGCTGGAGAACAGAGTGCTGCTTCACTTATTAAACATCTAGCTTTTTTGCACTTGATTCCACACAGAAAGACTCCGGTCAGATGGGGGAATCAAACCAGGACCTTCTTGCTGTGAGGCAATAGTGCTAACCACCGTTTTCATGCTAATAATTTTCACATGGATTCAAATCCAGGTTGGGACCTTTCTGTGTGGAGTTGTTGGAGCGTGTTCTCTCCGGTTACTCTGGCTTCATCACAATCCAAAGACGTGCATGTTGGGTAATTTGGTTAGTCTAAACTGACCATAGGTGTGACCTATGTGTGTACCCCCACCTTTCGTCATATGACAGCTGGGATAGACTCCAGCACCTTCTCAAATCTGGATAAGTGAAAGAAAGGTGGATGGACTGATTTGGAGGGCATAAAATTTTACAATGTGAAAGTATTTAAAGATTCCAACAAGAATGCTATTTAAAAAAAAAGCATAATAGTAGAAGAAAGTGTTTTAATCAAGCTAAATACTTAGTTTATCCACTTTAACTCATAAGGGCTTAAACCACAGAAGAAAACAGTTTTTGGGGACCCACTTACAGCAGCTATGTAAACTCCCTTCACCCAAACCTTTCCAATACTGGTGTTTAGGTGTTTCTGTCTGAACTGTGTTAAACTCTAGCATTCATTCACCAGTCAGCTGAGCCAAAGTACTATAGTTAATGAATGGCAGGAGTTATATTAATCTCAAAGACAAAGAGTTCTTACATGTGCATTATGAGATATGAATACTACATCCACACAGTTTCTGTTGCGTCCATACTGAACAGTAAATTTCTCCAGTTAATCTCACCAGAAAATGAAAGTACTTTCACATCATCAGCTCTAGTCTCCGCCAGGCTGGAGGGGAGGAGATAAAATTAAAATACAAAACTGTGGTGTTTAGATTAAAACAGTGAGCCTCATTATACCGATCCCCTCCACAGCATGTTTCGCTTTGCTGAGCACGGCCAACGAGATCAATATGCGTGTGTGTATGCATGAACAGAGGATAAAAAAAAATACATAATTTCTGCTGAGTGTGTGAACATGATATTGGGAACAATTCTGCCACAAATAAAATGAGTGACTCAGCAGACATCGGGCTGAGGGCGCGAGAGGAGACGTGAGGTGAGGTGAGGAAGGGCGAAGTGAGCCGCGGCTGACAAACGATCGATACGAGCGCCGAGGACGATCCAGATTTTATCTGTTACTGAACACGTGAAACTGGAATCTGTGACTGAAAAAGCCCAGCAGGAAATACAAATGACAAATACTTAAACGCACATTTATGATCCGAATAATGGTTTAATCATGAGTTATTGATTAGATAAGACAATTTACATTATGTAAACTTTCAAATTTCCCAATATTCTTATCAGTGCATTGCTCGTGCCATCATTCTTCATCCGAGTACTACTATGAGTAATAAACACACACACACACACACTTAATGATCATATGAAGATATAAAAGAAAAAAGGCACATTTTTATTAGCTCTCTGTCAATATTAAACCAAAAATGGTCAGTCTGAGCAATTGAGCACAAAGCTGGTTAAACACACATTTATATTCATTGACAAAAATGACAGCTTATGAGACGTGTTGCGACGGGCCCAGCCATTCATCACAATGGATGCATATGCGGTCGCAGTGGCAGTAAGTGAGGCCTGAGAGCAGATAAACTGAGATTTACCGACGCTCGGCCGCTTGCCAGGCAGAGTCACCTTCCCAGAGCTGACTGACAACACAAACCTTCTGCTAAACTGTGCAGCTGATCTACAAAGTCAAAATATGTTTAATGCTTAATCCCTTGCACTTGATCCCTCTGGTCATAATGGATTTGATGCGATCCCTTTCTTAATGCGACTCAAATCCAAGTACCAGGAGACACATTTTCACAGGCTGAACTCGTGGCGTGTGCAAATATTATACTCCAAAGTTCAGTGAAAACAAATATGAGGCTTCTGCACTTTTAGATGCACTGATAATTTTTGTGTAGATTTATTTATTTATTTTTTTTATGGACTGCGAGTCCTCACTAAACTGCAAAAAACTATTTTTCCCCCCATTTTGACTGCTGATTCACGTAACTCTAACTGACAAAGCCTCACAGTTGCATCTAATAGCCGTCAGACTGCACTTTTACACACAGCGATGACTGGATTTATCTGTGTTTTAATGTCCATAAAGGCACTAGTATTATTTTAGGACTGACTTAAAAACCCAACTACGAACATTTCCTTTGCTTTCTTTGTTTCCTACACACAGTCCTGTCACATCAATATGCGAGTGTAAACAAGTAGCAGTTAGTTGCCATGTTATTTGAACATTTTTCACAGCAAAGGCTTCGACTTGACGTTGCAGGAAAAAGCAGCTGAAACTGTTTGTTTGAAATTGTGTTTCATGATTATGGGTTAACTGTTTTCACTAAGTCTTCCAACAAGACCTGCAGGAAAGACTATATATATATATATATATATATATTCTGGTTTACTTTTGAAAGTCTCACATATTCTGAGTGCAGCCAGTGATCCTAAAATAGATATATTTATGGTGTCAGCATGACTTAAACAGATCTTTGTTGATGGAAACATCTGATGACACGGCAAATCTAAGCAGCGTCGCCTGAGTGACACGTGGCTGCTCTCACCTGCTAGTGTGGGAGTGTAAATGAAAAGCAAGAAGCTTCGTGTCCGTCGCACACAGGAAAGGTACACAGTGTGCTCCCACAGTGAGCCAGCCTACACTGCCCCCCCTGGACCCGGCTCACACTGTGAATGTTATCAGTCACATGGGTGCTGTCCCTGCCCTGTCAGGCGCAAACATCTGCTGTGAAAAAGGAGGTTAGCAACATGCACAATCAAAAGCCTAAAATTAGTGTATTTTGAAAATATTCATTAAAAAAATATATATTTTTTTAAATTAAGACGTACTTGTGGGGTTTTCTGTTAACATAAGAAACATTTTCTTGACTACTTGGCTCCACCTGCTGGTTATATTGCTTCACATGGCCGACAGGACCTCTAGTTGTCGTATAATTAGTCTCCTTATCAAGTTTTTCAGTGAGTAATCAGTAACTTTTAGTGTAAGTAACAAATCTAACTTTTGTTTCTGGTCAAACAGAAATGTATCAAATCATCACATTTAAATTCCCTTCACTAACATTTTGATAGGATAGAGTGACCCAGGAACGCTCTACTGCTCCTCTTCGTTCTTGAGGATCCAAACCTCATTCCTGCGGTTGGTCAGTTTGAAAGGGCTGTCGTACCCGGCTACGTAGTACGGTTTCTCGATGTATTGGACTCCATCCCTCTTCAGACTTTCCATAAGCTTCAGCAGCTCTTCACGCTTCATGTTATCATTGGAGAAACCACCGTATGTCCTGGAGGAATAGACAAAAGATTGATTTCTTTCTTCTTCTTTTTTTTTTAAAGAAAAAAAAACTAAACCACTCATGGCTGATCACTGTATTTGTTTTGGACTTTCACAAAATAAACAATCCAAAGTCTAACCTGGCGGCTCTGTTTGTACCCTACCTGACATACACCGTCAACTCCTTCCTGTGCTCTATAAACACCTCGGGCTCGTTGGGCTCGGGTGGAGTGGCCTGATGCTCCTCTGGGATGTAGAAGGATACGGTGAACTGAGATTCACATGCAGGGCCGGCCCCGGGTTTCACGTAGCACGTCACGGGGGCCGTCATCTCCACTTTGGCCTCTATAGAACCAGCAAGAAAGGAGGTTCTTTTGTTGAAAAGAAAAGAAAAAAAAAAAAAAAAAAAAAAAAAGAGTAGCCGCACATGCCAAACATGATGATGATGATGATAATAGGGCTGAAATATAACCAGCTTGTGTAAGATTTACAGATGTTAAATTTCCTAAACGAACTATCAGTCACCAGCTGGTGAATCGAAACTTTGGTGAATGGTGACAGCTGTACAGATGGTTGGGCTGTAACCATGATGTGCGCCAGATGAATGGGATTAAACGCCATGTTTACAGATCACAATCTCCTTATGCTGCTGACCTCAGGAGCCAGCAACACAAACAATATATATTCTCATAAATATTGCTGCAAACTGCTGAGCAAGGCAAAAGTAAGACAGGAGGAACTGTTGCAAAGTGCTGAGCAGGAACGAAAGTGCACTTTCTCTGACTTTTCCATCCATTGATGCCTTGGAACCCCAGTTCTCTGTAAATTTATTGTGCAACATTAAAATACTGCCATTGTGACGTGTAGGTTTTGTAACAGATTTGCCACAGCGCCACAAAATAAAACTCGCACAGCCTCAGCAACACAGGCTCAGCTTACCTTGCGTGAAGGTGATAGCAGTAACATGAAACTCACTGTTTTTATTGTTGCCTTGGATGTAGTTGAAGAGTCTACGGAAGCCAGTAGACAAGGCTGCTTCCAGCTGCATCCCGCTCACAGAGGTGCTCACCCACTTAGTGGGCTGGTAGGTGCGGATTTCATAGTCCTGTCCCTGCCACACACAGGCGCACAATGAGGATGACAATTGATTATTAATGAGCAATTTTAAAAAATATCCAAGATTATGTATACAAAATACCTCGAAACTGTGAAAAAGACAATCCCATTTTTTCTTCAAATGTGTGTTACAACAAAAATATGACTCATTTAGCCACAAATCTAGAAAACTGGAGTTGTGTGAAAAAAATTGCTGTGTGAAAATTTCACACAGCAAACATAACACAATGATTTGCAAAACTCATAAAAGCATATTTTCATTACAATAGAACAGAAAAAATATATCAAATGCTGAAACTGAGAAAATATAAAACTTTTAAGAAAAACATTGGCTCATTTTGAATTTGATGGCTGCAACATGTTTCAAGGTGGTGTTGGTGGTGTTAAAAAGTAACATCTGGAGGAAAATTTTGCACTAATTAGGTTAACTGTCAGCACATCAGTAACATGACACAGAATAAAAAGGACATCTAAGACTTTAAATATCTCATCATCTACAATACATAATATCAAAAAAATCTCAGAATCTGGAGAAATCTCCATGCGCACGAGAAAAGGCCCCAAAATCAATTCTGGATTCTTGTGAGGTTTGTGCTCTCGGGCAGCATTGCTTTAAAAACAGGCACGAGTCTGTCATGGAAATCACTGCATGGACTCAGGAGCCCTTCCATAAATCACTGTCTATGAACACGGTTCACTATCCATGAATATATATATGAAACATGATCCAGAAACACTACCTTCTTCTCTGGGCCAACGTTCATTTAAAATGCACTAAAGCAAAATGGAAAATTTCTGTTGTCAGACATTTCTTTTGTCTGCCCCTCCTGTAGTTCCACCCCCGCTGTATATACAGGTTTTAGAATAACACATACAGCTTATCCAGCGTATACAGCTGGCATCCAGATGATGCCAGCTGTATACGTGCTATTATGAAGCTGTGCTATTACAATAGCACAGCTTCATTACAGAAGAGTCTGGGTGTGAACTGACCTGCCTGCAGTTCACACATTTCACCACTTGAAAATATTTAGCTCGTTATGAAATTAATAATGCAACAAAAAAAGGGCCGTTAATCAGTTACAAATCTTATATCAGACAAGACTTTCTCGAATTGGTCTTTATTCTTGTTTATATTTAGCACAAACATCTGGATGATCTACTGGATAAATTCAGCATCACAAGAACTAAAAAATCAAAAAGTGGAAATATGCATAACGCAGTGCACACACGACACAGGGGTTAATAGTTTAACCAAGTTTACTGTGGTTTCTTCTGCTGTCAACTGAACATCAAGCACTCATTTAATGCACATCACCCTGTTGTCCCGTGACAGTGGGGACAAGCTCAGACCAAAGGTCCAATATTCTGTTTTATGAGCTAAACTGCAGAGCACTTACCTTTTTCTCCTCTGCAGTGAATTTCGGATTCTGCAGACCAGTTGAGAACAACACTTGTCCCACAGCTTTCAGCATGACTGATGATCCAAACCTCCTTTTCCAAGGATAAGACAGAAGCAAACTCAGCTTTCCAGCCGCTGCAAAGTTAAACAATAATGTAAAACCGCGCATCTTAGGTTATTCAACAACTTCCTACAAATGCAATCGCTTTTTTTTCTTATTTCGGTGGACGTGTAGCTTTTTATCAAAACACAGCAAAATTATTTTTTTTACAGTAAAATAATAACATATAAAGATAGAAAAAGACATAATTACCAGTCAACTCGAGTGTTTGGTAACCGATGTCTGGGCGAACAAGGTGTGTGCTGTTAGGAGCGCTTGTTTTCGTAACATCTCTTCCTGTTACATAAATGCGCATTTTGATTGGCGGACCGATTGTCTTGTCACAATAGGACACGCCCCGAGTAAATACAAGCCTTCTCTTGGAAAGTTCAACTTCAGCCTGAATTTAAACCGGTTTGGCATGAATGTGTACACCCTTTCGTACCAAAAAGTGATTTCCGTGTGTGTTTGTGTGTTATTTAATGTCTAATGTCTTTGCTTATATTAGTATACAGGCTGTGGTCAACAGGCTTTATAAAAGGGTTTATATGTAAAATAAAGAAATGACCTGTTTTGAAAGTATCCTTGTCCTTATTATTATACATACTGTGCTCTACATTGTAATCAGCTCAGTCCTTTCTAGCCACTTACAAAGTTTTTATAGAACTATGTTTTATTTGTTGCAATTTCTGCTTAACATCATGTAGACTTTTTATCATGACAAATCAATTATATATGAAGTCATTTACAACAATTCTTCTACTAGAAATATATAGATTTTTAAACCAGTTACTGAAACTTTGCATCTGTTTGATTATTTCTTTCATAACTCATAAGTTTTCCTGTATACATTTATTTCAGTACAGGTTTTACATCCAATTTTATTTTAATTTCAGTTTAACAGCAACAATTTTCACATCTACTTTTAGTAATCTATAATAACCTTCTACTCTAATTGGTTGGGATGTATTATTTTGATGTAAGATAATGAAATGATAACGTGCCTGGAAAATTCCAGTGAAATAAGATTTTATTGTGTTCAGAGTTGAAGGTAAAAGAGTAAAAGACAATGTTTCTCTTGTGTAATGTGTAAAAAGCAGCAGAACTGTGAGGACAATTTGCTGTTAATAGAAGTGACTCTCAATCTTATGAGTTGCCAGTGAAACTGAAAGGATTCAGAAAGTTAATGTGGAATAAATGACCCAGAGGATCAGATCTTTTATTATTATGAAGGCACATCCAGAGATACCAGTGGACCATAGTGGAGGAATCTATGGATAGACCTGATATGCTGAACATCAACCCAGCAGGTCCATTGTGCAAGGAAGAACAGGAGGAGCACTGCTGGAGGCCTGCACAATGACGTCCAGCAGGCTACTCACCTGTGTGTTACTGACCAAACTATCAGAAACAGACTCAACAAGGACCAGCATGAGCTTCTGCCATCCTTTAGTGGGGCCAGTGCTCACAGACCAGCACCGTGCAGCTCTTGAGACTCTGCTGAAAAACAGGAGAAGGCAAGTTCTGTGGCAACCACCTGCAAAACCACTGCTTTTCCTTGAGGGTTGACCTGCACTTGTTAATGCCTGTACTTACACAGCAGGTGAAATAGATTCATAATGGTTCATGCTTCCAGAGTGAACAGATTAGTATTCCCAAAGCTTTATTTCTCTTATACTGGGCTCAAATTGGGTTTTACTGAATCTACAATAACAAATTCCCACAGCCTGACCACATTTCTAAAGCTGTGAGCAAAACAACTAAGCTACAAAATGTTGTGTGCACTTGTGTCATTTGGTTGGTATATGAGCACACCCGTTGCCTTCTAACAGCTTAATCCAGCCTTTACTCCAACTACTGTCTCCACCCAATATCACCAGGCAGTTGAACATATATTGTGGGAACAGCATCTCCCATTTATTTACTTATTAATATTTACATCAAAGAGATTGAAAGCTAAATTTACACCAGAAAAATAACTCATTTGCAGCATTAAAAAAAACAAAACAAAAACCAGACACACAACTAGAAGATATGGAGGCACAATTTTAAAGAGCAGGTGGGGTACAAACAACCTCAAAACTAAAGGGGACACCTTCCAAACTTCACTCCCACAGTCTAGATGACAGAGAAGCGTGGAAAGGAGAGAGCTGCTCCATCTCTGAATGCACGTTGAAATGACTGTGAGAACGACTTAAAGGGTGATTTACATGCTACACAGTTTTGCAAAGGAAAGCACCGCGACACTGTTAGTGTAAAGATGAGGCAAACAGACCCGTGTGTTTTCTTTAGAAGACCAGTCATGGTAAGAAGAAAGAATAATTACAGATGTGGATTCACAGTTTGACCTTGTGACCCTATCTATCACTGCTAATGCAGTGTGCACAAAAACAAGAGTGGCATTGAGGAGGAACTGGAGAAACTGAATCTATAGGGCACAGCAAACACCTTTGTCTCCATGTTGTCCTATAAGGCAATGCTACTCATTACAATTCAAAATCAAAGGTCGAGTCAAAGGAAGTGGAAAAGACTGAAAAATAGACCGGTCTGTCAAACGTCAGTTTTACGAGGACATGCCACTGCTAAAAACAGCAGCAAACAACTCCAACCTGATAACAAGATAACATGGAGGTACCTTCCAAAGGGTCATAAAGCAGTTTATTGATATTTAACAAGACAGTAAGCAACGGATTCATAAAAACAATCAGCTGTAAAGTCATTTTAATAACCGTCCTTTGATTGTTAAATGAAATGACGATTAGTGAACTGGATTGTACTCTTTGCCAAGGCTTCACAATCCAGCGCACTCTGTGTACAGTCTGCAGCTGACAAAGCCCTGTGACTGGGAGTCTTTCAGGGCTGGTAATGCTGGTGTATGAAGTACAGCACGTCATCTTTGGACAGTTTCTCAGGGTCCACTCTGGTTTGAGAATCATGAACTATAACCCCATCCACCCAGGCCCAGAAGAGCCGCTCGGAGTGGCACACGCTGCAAGGAAAAGAATTTGTCAATATTTTTCCATGAAATAGTGAAACAGCTTAAATGCTGTTTAACACGTTTCCTGTGTTCTATTGTGAATAAAACATGAGCTAATGAGTAGGGCTGTGCGATATGACCAAAATCTAATTTCCCGATAGAAGACATTTATCGTCCCGACAACGATATACATCACAAAAAGTTTACATTTTCAGCTAATTCTGTGAATCTTGGGCAACTCGACTTGCGTGAAGTGTTTTCAGCTGGGCGCCGTGTACCTGGAGTCGAGTGTTACATAAGTTGAAACGGCCGCAATTTTCTTCGTGAGTATTTATTACACGGCGTGCTTCGGGGAAAAGCCTGTTCTAAGGTTTATTTTTTAGCACCTGACGGCTCTTTTTGGCTGCTCATCTGTCACGTGATTCAGTTTATTTTGAAAAATCTCAACAGGAATTTCAGCTTTACTGTGAAAGATTTATGTGGAAAGTAAACAAGCGGACGGCGGAGCCACATGATCATTGTTGCTAATGACAACGCATAAAAACAGTCGCTTGTCCATCCGTAGTGTGGTTATTACTAAATGTGGTTACTAAATATAAGAGAAAGAGAGAACTTTAAGAAATTCTACAGTGACCATCAAAACAATAAAAAAAATATTGCCATAAACAGTTTATTTTGCGACACCACAAAACAAACGATAGCGTAAAATGAAACGATAGACGTTTTTTTATCGTTATCTGATATATATCGTTATATCGAACAGCCCTACTTATGAGATCTTAAAATATTTACATTCACTTATTATTTTTATTTTAAAAAGCATATGAACTTTTTCAAATGTGAATCTCTGGAATAAAGAGAGAAATTAAGAGGACGCTACATACTGGAAAGGAGCAGCAGAGTTCGGTGGCATTGCATAGGTCGACTCCTTGGTTGTTTTATTATAAAAGAACTTCATCTTGGAGTTTTTGCTGCACGCCATCGTCCACGGCTCTGAATGGTGGAGGAGAAAAGAAATCCCGCATTTATTTACTTACTAATAAATAAATAAAGACATTTTGCTCGCAGCATTGTTTGTGCTCGCAGTTAAAACAAATCACAACATACAGACCATTGACAGTCTTGATGATGTAGAGGCCCGTGGGAAGGAAGTGTCTGTCATCTCTGCCTGTGTAGGACAGACGTGGGACACCTCCTGAGCTCTTTGTCACTTTCATCTCTAGTCTGGGTGGGGAAGGAAATGACAAGTTTTTCTGACAAGCGCCATAAAAGGAGCCTTGATCTTGAAAAACAGGACAAATCTAAGAAGCTGCAGTAGTAAATATACACGGCAGCTACTCAAAGGGTTCTCTTCCCATACCTGACAAAGATTTTCTCCATTTCTTCCAGCCTGTAAACCTCCTTCACTCTGGGGGGAAAAAAGATGCTTTGTAATCTTTGTAATTTACCAAACTGCAAGTAAGATTTCTGCTCAGCGTTCGATCACAACTACCACAGCAGTACTTGGAAGCAGTATTTTTAAGTATTATAAACCATGTGAGATTGCATAAACTAATATTTAGTTAGTAAGAAAATAAAATTAAAAGAAGGCAGATGGGAGTACCTGATGGGGTTCATGTCTGGTCTGCTGGGTTTAGCCACCGCCTTCACAAACTTGTCAGCCATCTGGATCCTGGAAACATAACAAACATCATTTAGCAGACACAACGAAGATTATCTGAAACTATTACAATATAAAACTGAATATACAGGGAATACATTACTAGTCTTTTTAATGATTTTCTACTTTTTTCTCATACAAAGACCCATTTTTAAGCTAGTGGATAAAAATGTCTCACCGCTGATTGAAGTGCTGATCTCTTACATCAGTGCCGTTCAGTATTAGCACATCCATTACATGAACTGCGCTGATTCTGCGCTGAGCTTTGCCCTGAGGACCAAAGGGAGAGCGTAACACAGCTCAGAAAGCATCCTACTCAGCTGCACATAAACCGCAATGCAAGTCACGCATTCTGATTGAGGCTAGCTGTAAAAGGTCGATACCTTAAAAAATGTTTAAACAGAAAATTTGAGTCCAAGAGGATCAGAATAATAAGTGATAAGAAAACCTGAGTCTGTCACAGAGTTTTAGTCCATTCTCTCACCTCGCCCTTTAGTTCTTGGACAATCTCTACACTTAGAAGTGTATCTCTTGGCAGCTCCAGCTTGAAATTCTCCATTTTCTTCCAGCGCACAGGCATTTTCCCATCCCAGGTGTAAATCTGAGACTTCTGCAAAAGTCATCGAAAACCAGGTTTGATCAAAGTCGCGCAGACGGTAAAGTCTCTGGGGTAGTTACAGTGTTCAATCAAAACAAAGAGCAAACACAACAGAATTTATGACACTGCCTTGGTGGAGGTTTGAGGTCTTGGAGTGCTTCTTGTTATGCTTTGTTTTCCGTGTCACACAAACCACATTTTTTCATCCAACTCACCCCCAGTGCTAGAAGAAAGATCTGCTCTCCACCTCCCACAATGCACCTGTAGTCCATGACATGGCGCAACTTTTCGAGTGTGGTGGAGTTGAGAGGAGTCGGCTTACACTGGAACGACTCCACGTCTGAGCTCTGATATGAAGCAGAAAAAGAGCAGAAAGTGAGACACATTCAGAAGTTTAATGAGCCTATTTATAACACTGTTTCACATGAAAAAATCATTTGTCTTTTAATTATTCATTCGTTTCTACGGTCTGTATGGCAGAGCTCATTTATCAGCGCTGTACAGTACCCAGTAGGATTTGATTTAAACCCAAATTTATTAACTGACCTTAATCAGCTCATAGAATTTTGACTTTGGGTCTGACGAAGTAGGAGCGACTCTGGCCTTGTCTGGGACCTAAAAATTGACATAAATAAACATAAAGTGCACATAAAAACTTGTCTTTTTTAAGTCATTCTTTCAAAATTCTCTTTCAGTTTGGTATGTATATCGGCTTCTGTACTCACTCCCCAGAGCTTCAAACACTCCTTCCTGATGTCAGCTTGCCTTGTCTCTGAGAGATTCCTAGAGACAGTGTAACCCAGTCAGTTTCCAGACAAAAACACCATGTCAAACACGTGGTTATAGTGCAGCAAAGATAAATGTTCAACAGTGTTTACTCACGAGTCTACAACAAAAGCGTGGATCTTAGCCAAGGCCTTGATCTGGACTGCACAAAGGCTGAAGAGACAATTAAACACCATCTTTGTCAGTCACTGTGTTTCATGAGCAGTGATTGAAGGCTTTGTGGATTCTGAGTGTTTCTACCTCTCATTGGAGTTGACCATAAACTGGTAGAAGTCAGTGTCATCCTTGATGATATTCAGCGGAACCACCTCTGTAACGTCTCTGTCCGTGTTCCTCAGCTGGTTCAGCTTCAGGTTGACTCTGAACATGTATTCCCTGACTGCGTCTGAGCCGGGTTTCAGGCCACGGCACACAATGTACCTGTGGATGACAATGTGAGAAGAGATCTGTAACCTCACTTACATAAACCCCCTCATAAATCCTACATCGGATCTATAGATCATTCTACTTTCCCTGCAGTGAGCTGAGAGATTTAATCTGCAGCAGTTTAGACTTGCAGCACAATTTACCCTGGCGAGCTATCCCTATGAGCCCATCTTGGTGAATGGGATGCCACAAAAGCTTCTGAAGTGTAGCGTGTAGGTGGCAGAAAATGTAGCTATTTTACAAACACACTCTCATTGTATTCTCACATGTACAAAGACACATTATAACGTGGGCTCACCTCTCAGAGTTTGCAGGCCTGCTGGTGACAGGTTTGAAGAGTGAGATCCTCTCGAAGCAGAGGTAGAGCAGGTACACCAAACCCACGCTGAAGGGAGTGAAGAGGTCAAAAGTCTTACAGACAAAATGCCCACCTAGGGGAGAGAAAGTGAGACTTAAGCTGTGTCCAAAGTCATGGGCTGCATCCTCCTGAGGACCTGTCCTTCGCGGTCTACATGAGCCGGGTCCTTCGAAGACCGAGAAGGCCAGAAGTGCGAGGCTGTGAAATGGGACAGTCTAGCCTTCAGATTTGCGTCACTGCTGTTTCGGTGGAGTTTAATAAACTCGGCCGTCTGCTCCTTGCTATCTAAAATATAACAGCTGGCGTAAATTCTCGACCATCTCACACTTCTGTTTAATCAGTTTTTTGTCTGACGTTTATTCAGAGGAACCCACCTGAGGGATTAATAAAGTTATTTAATCTAATCTAATCTAATCTAATCTAATAACTTTGATCTCAGATAAACCGTTTTACTCAGGAACAAATAAAACACTGAAAAAAGCCCAACAATAACATTTTTAAGTTATCCGAGCGACTTATATATCATGTTTAGCCTGAGTAGCGAAAGACCGCGGGGGCCTGAAAACAATGAAGCCGGGAGTCTGCTGTTCTCGCAAACTCGAGTGACCATTGAACCCCCCGGCTTGCTATCGAGCGGTTTGGGTAACAGACGTCTCCGAAAACGTTCCAGCACTTTTGCAAATATGTGATGTCTTGATAAACCAAGCAGATATTTGAAGTTTACACAGCTACTTTCTCGCCTGAAAATATCTTAAAAGTATATTTTGTGACCCATAAAGATGAATAAGATTAAGATTAAAACTTAGTAGCGGCAGCCATTGTTGGAAACTGGAATTGGCTGGGCTGTGCTATGAATTCTGGGATATGGTGGGCCACGAAGGATACACCCGACCCATCCTTCAAATCTGGGGAAAAGGAGGACGCATTTGTTGACCGGACGCGAAGACAGCCTTCTTCGCGTCGCTGTGACGTAACTGGTCTACAAATGCGGCCTCGGGAGGATGCAGCCTATGTTTTGGGACACAGCTATAATGTGGGTTATAAACATACTGCACATGTGCACTGTACTGTGACAGGTGGTTAAAGAGAAAGTTTAAGAACACTAGTGAGTGTGTCAATTTACAAGCTTTTAAAGAGACATGCATACCCGTCCTGAGTGTGGAAATTGCAGTGAGGAATTGACAAAGCAGCAGCTGTTTGCTCAGGATCTCCTGGAGGTTCTCTTGGCCTTCCACGGAGAAGCCCTGGGAAAAAACAGAGACCATACTGAAACTGATCCAAACATTAAGCCATAATAACCTTTGTGAAGTTTGTCCACCTTTATTTTATCCTCATATCCTACAAATATTAGTCTTACCCCATCTGCCATGAGGAAATGAAGCCCTCTCCTCTCCGTGCTCTCCATGACAAAGTTTCGGAAGGCAGTCACATTTTCAGGCCGAGTGATGTCACCGTCACCCTCCACGCCTCCCTCACCTGGGATGCAGAGAGGTGACGATTTCACTGAATCATTCATCACTGGAAACACAAAGCCGTGTCTCTTGTCCCCTGGGTGTGACGTGCGGGTTTTGTAAACGTACCGTAATAAGGCTCGAACAGCTCGCTCGGTGCTGCATAAAAATCTTCCAGCTTGAAGTCGCAGGGTCCTTTCAGCGTCATGCCAAAGCCCTTGGCATGCCAGCGTCTTCTCCACAGCACATATTCTGAAAAGCCTCCAGGTCCTGCGCACACATCACCAAAGTAAAGAAGCTCGCCCTCGCGGTCCTTCGTCAGAGGTCTCTGCATAATGAGACAGAAGATTTATGTCACCATCTGTTTATATGGAACTTTGTGCTGTGATACAACTAAAAAAGTTCAGTATTAATCAGCTGACCCACTCACCCCTTGGGAATCCTTTGGGTTGGTGAACATATGGTCGAAACAGTAGTCCAAGTTGGCCATTTTCATAGCTGCTCTAAATACACAACGCACATAATACAGCTCATCATTGTCTTTAAACGACTGTCAGGCCATAGAATGCTGTGCAAAATTTTAAAAAATGTAAGAAGCAACCTAAATTAATACTCATAGCAGCAAACTACTATTAAAAAAGGAAACTACTTATATATTATTGACACTGGCTACTCATCCTGCCTGTGTTTTACTACCGAAAGACTGACCTGTTGAGAAAGATACCGCCTCTAATAGTCTCATAAGGGTTGGAGCGTGTCCGCGCTCTCCTCATCTCCTCGCCCTCCAGGTCATCAAAAATTGACTAAACATCACAGAGGCGCAGTGATTACACAGCTGAGAAATATGTAAACTTGTGTTATCTATGACCCTTCCATCATTTTTTTCCCGGTGTACACTTGCCACAATTTAAATACCCTGTGGGAATAAATTTAACAGAAGCAAATACTTGATGTAACTCACTTTGCATCGTAGAAGAGTGTGCAAAAGATCTTCTGTGCAAAACTCAGTCTCATCCTCAATTTTAAGTTTTCTCTGTCCAGAGTGAAAATCAGGAATTATATAAATAGACTGCAAAAGCAATGCATGCATATCTGTAAGTGAGAATCTGAGTTTCTGGTTTTACCGGTCCCTGGATCATCCAGTCTCTAAGCTCATCAGCGTCTGGGATCTCTGTGGTGCATTCTGGGAACCAATCAACCTTCTCAACAGCACTGGGCTGTGCAGACAAACAGGAAAAGAGACAAAACAGAGATCAGGTGACAGTTAATTGATCATTCACATATATTATTTCAAACCTAAAGATTAAAAAACACAAATGCCAAAAAGGACTACTGCCTACCTCGGGTTCATCGCGCCAGTCAACATTAAGTTCTCCCTGGAAACCCTGCAGCGTGAGACCCAGACCTCTTCTCCCTCGCTGAGTAGAAGCCTCCACGATCTCCTTGCGTCCTTGATTAAACTTACCCAAACCCTCGCCCTCTCTGAAGCCCATTTTGGCCTGAAAGTGTAAGAAATAGCAAAAAATCAAGTAAGTTAATAAAACTCAAAGGTCAAATTCTTTGTTGTTTGGAAATATTCTGAAAAGTTGAAAACCCCCCCCCCCAAAAATTTAAAATACATAGAAACTGTCAAACACCTCAGCTTAGAGAGGGTTTTGATACATTACCATGAGCTTCTGTGACACACTGTTGTACATAGCGAACTTGGCGGAGGCCTGCGAGGGGGCGTCATTGTCCTGGGTATCAAAGGATGATGATGATGATGATATGGAGGGCATCGAGAACCCGGGTCTTTGATCCTCCTGGTCACTAAGGGAGTCATTTTGACTAGAGTCTACACACACACACACGCACACACACGCACACACACGCACACACACACACACACACACACACACACACGAATTATCCATCAAATGTAACAATCTTAGACCATCTTACGCATCTATAAAATACATTTAAAAGCTACAGCCTCATGTCCATTCCTGGTATACCACTGCACCTGGAAAGGACTCTCACTAGGTCAAAATTCTTCTTTGCAATGGCTGACCATATCTTCATTAATATACTTGTAAATGAGAACAGGCTCAATGGGGTGGAAGCACACTTATGATTAGCTCCTCTTACAGGAACAAATCATGCACTCATTTTTCCCATGTAGTTGATATTTTTATGAGATTTTGCTGGCTTGTTGAAACAGAATAATATAATTGAGTTGCTAGTGTGTTGAAAATGTAAATTTTCTAGACTTGCAATTTCCCCCTCCTCCTGCTGAAGACAACACCTGCGGGATCCTGGAGAGGCAGTCAGCTATGCAGTTCTGTTTTACACTCTTGTAGAGATTGTCAAAGGGGTTGCACATCCAGGAAGCACCTTGTTATCTTGGAGGGGGTATCTCTCATGTTCTTCAGTGATTATAGTGCTTGGTTGCCATTCTAGAGGATGAACTTTTTTCCCAACAAGTCACACTTAAGTCCAATTCCCACTCTATGCCAAGGCGTTCATTCTGCATCCTCAAATACTTGGCATGCATGCTTCCTGGTTCAACCTGCAGCAGGGCTTCTCCAAAGCCCAGGTCACAGGCATCAGCCTGAGCAATGAATATCTGCTGTAACTCTTCAGTAGGGGTCTGAAAGGGCTCTTCACACTCCACTCCACACAATCCACTGAACCCTACTGGCCTGGTTCTTCTTTGTCAAGTTATAGAGTGTAGAGAATCTAGGAATGAACTTTGTATACCAACCCACAGGTCCAAGTATCACTTGACTTTAGACATGATGGGATCAACTTTTTCCACTTGAGAAAAGGTAACTCCTTTACTGAGGACAGAACCAGCATTTCCTCCAAACTGCCCTCTGCACCTCTCCAGCCTTTCTTCATATGCTGCCCTTGAGATCCACGTTGTTAGCTTGCGTGTGTTACTGGTGTAGCTTCTCCAGAAGTGAACTGAGACTGAATACGATCCGAGCAAAACCACCTGTGGCCAAATTTGAGCATAAAGGGTCTAGCTGAACTAACGCTGGTTTTTCTAACATTTCTGGAGCCTCTGATTACGTTCTTCTAGCCCTGGTGATGTTCCCACACAATGTGGTGCTACTCTCTTGTATTAGATTTAACAGAATAAGAACAGGATATGGCAACTCAGGAATTGCTGCTACTTTCGAAAGTCATGGTAAAGTATGTACTTCATGTTCTTGCAGAGTTATACAGTGGGCAAATTCAAACTACATCTATGTACACACAGGTACTGTCTTCTACATCCCACAGTTCTTTAGGAACGTATTTGGGATACAATGTCCCGTTTATCAGTATGTTTACTAAAAGTGACAGAGAGTGTATCTTGGGAAGTAAATATTACAGGATTTTAAACAGAGCACACTTTTTTGTGTGTTTGTTTTTTACCAAGCAGAAGGGTTTAATATAGTCTACTACAGTTTGCTGAACCACCACCTACCCCAAACTTACCCCGTGTTGGTCTGAGAAGGCCAGCATAGCAGTTAACCCTTGGTCCCTTGTGACCAATCAAGTAGGCATCAACCAGGTCAGCAGCCTCCTGAGCAGTCTTTGGGTTGTGTGTTTTGACCCAAGCCTTCACCTTTGGGAACAGCACTTTAAGATACTGCTCAAGGACCATCTTCTCCATAATGTCTTCTTTTGTGCAGGTGTCATAAGCCACCCACTTGCAAAACAAATGCTTCAGACGTGCATATAATTCTTGGGGGGATTCTTTAGCAGGTGTCTTGTAAGATCGGAAGCTCTGGCGGTAAGCATTTCTGTTAATCTCATACGTTTTCAGGATAACAGTCTTCAGCAGGTAATAGTCTTTGGTGTATGCTGGGTCCATGGCCAGAATAGCAGTTAACGCCTTCCCTGTCAGCAGTGGAATTAGTCGGACAGCCCACTGTTGCCGTGGCCAGTTATAGACCTCTGCCAGTCTTTCAAAGGTGGAAAGGTAATGTTCAATGTTGTCCGACTCTTCTAACCTTTGTAACGTAGGTTCTCCGGCTGGAACTCGTGTTGGCTGACCGGCTCTGACGTCTTCAAGGTCCATTTGAAGCTGCATGACCTGACGTGACAGTACGCCCAGTTTCTCCTCCTGCTTGGCGGCCTTCTTTTCCTGTCTTTTATCTCTCTCCATTTGAATTTGTATGAATGTCTTATTCGCCTTGGCCAAAGAGGCCAGATTAGGCTCAGCAGACATACTGGAGCTAACTTCAAACTGAAAGTCAGCTTCCCCAGAGTCTGCAGTGGCACCTTCCTCCACATAATCATCTGTATGCTGCTGCTGCTGTGGCAGGGGCTTTTTGAGAGGCATCCTTAGTTTAGAATTTCAGAGCACATATAAAATAAAACTGGTTGGGCAGTTGAAGGCAGGAATGATCTTCGCCTGGTTTAATGATTTAGTTAACAATAGAAACTGAGATACTAGTGTGCTGTTGGCCCATGTATAACCAAAAATCTCTAGTAGGTGCTTCAGTTTTAACTATAGTAAGAAAAGATCGGGTTTGTACCTATATATAAGACTATTTTCTTTTGTTGTCTTTGTTTGTTTTAATTATCTACCTTGACGGGATAGTCTTGACTCGTCATCTGAACTGCTGTCATCACGATGCCTCTTTGTCCCATGAAGTGATGCAAAAGACACATCGGCTCGTCTCTTCATTACGGCTGAAAAAGAGCCAAGAAGATAACAGTAAAAAAATAAGAATAACAACATACAGATTATAACACAGAAAACAAAGATATGTGATGGGAATAAAGCAACTGCTACAACTACGATGACTAAAGCACAAGTTCATATCAACTAAAATGCAAAGGCACATGATGCAAACATGTATGAGATGGACTCATATTTTATGAACTCTTTACTAATGATGTAATTTAGTGACTGATGAATGGATTAAAAAACAAACATTTGGTCAAACAAGCTCTTACAGGACAAAATTAATATTTATACAGGACTTTGCAAAAAGTTTTAAGACACATCCATTTCTTCATATTTTGCTTACGAACAGCCAGACTTTCTTTCCTTTATTTTTAATTGTGGAAACTGGACACAAGGAGGACAAAAAAAAAAAAAAGAAATAGCAGACCTAAAAAACTATCTACAGCACATGACATGCCCTGAGAGATGCATCAAGTCCTTCAGTTGACAAATTTCCCACATGTGGGACTAATAAAGGTTATCTTATCTTATCTACTGTTCACTTAAGTCTCATCACAAATGGTCTCAGTGGAAGGTTGGCTGTCAAGAAGCCATACTTAAAGATGAAAACTTTTGTTTCAAACTGTTGACAGTATGAAGTGCGGT
Source organism: Aulonocara sp. 'chitande type north' Nkhata Bay (assembly GCF_057382095.1). Lineage (NCBI taxonomy): Eukaryota > Metazoa > Chordata > Actinopteri > Cichliformes > Cichlidae > Aulonocara > Aulonocara sp. 'chitande type north' Nkhata Bay. The sequence goes on from NC_141358.1 coordinate 10,976,074, forward strand.
CAGGAGAGAGGTACAACAGTGAGTGTCTACAGCCATCTGTAAGACATGATGGAGGCTTTTCATGTTCTGGGCTGCATTTCAACAAGTGGTGTTGGAGATCTAATCAAAATTAATGTCCTGCCAGAGTTTGATCCACCACGCAATACCATCTCAAACACATCTGACTGGCAACAGCTTCATTTATTTTTTAGCATGACAATGATCCCAAACGCAATGCTAATTCAGTAAAAGCGCACACTAAAGCACTATCAGTCATGGATTGGACTCCCAAAGGCCCAGACCTCAACATTGCTCAAGCAGTGTGGGATCATCTTGATAAAAAACAGAACAAAAGGCAGCCAACAACCAAAGAAGAGCCTTGGATGTCCTTCAAAAAAGCCCTGGAGAACTATTCCTGAAGGCTATTTAAAGAAACTACAAGAAAGCTTGCCATGGAGAGTTCAAGGCAATGTTGAGAGTAAAGGTGATCATATTAATTATTTATTTTCTTGAATTTTACAAACTATCGCTGTGCCTTTTAAACTGTATTTCCATTTATGTTCGCAGATGTTTTATCCCATTTTTCTAGCAAAATATAAAGAAATGAGAGACGGCTCAAGACTAGTGGCTTAGTGATTCTCAGTGATTTCACTAAAAAATTAAGAATCTATATCTATATCCAAGTTTATCACTTTGATATAGAATAAGTTGATGATTTCATTATCACTTTAATTAAAAAATATTCATCCTCGACAATTTTTGTATTATGGTTAAGATGTCGCTTTAGGCTGTCAAAACAATTTTAAAAAAAGCTGAGGATAGAAACAAACTTTTGCTGTAACCCTTAAATGTTTTATAAAATATGAATGCTCAATATGAAGACAACAAAAAGAAAGAAACGCGCAAAGTTAGTGTTGTGTATTTCCTGTTATGATAGCTGCTATAAGGCACGGCTAAACATCAATTAAGAATATAATAAGCAGGTCAAATTATTTAGTTACATTGAAAATTAGCATAAACAGAACAGAGTTAACGTTACAGGAAACCCGAGGAGTACCTGTTAGCCTGCGTTACCAGGACTGGACATAAAACGTTAAATCTTCAAAGGTGAGAGAGAAAAAAAACTTCAAATATGACCCGTTATCTACTGCTTTCGCTGCAGGTGTCTTGCAGACTGACCCATGTCGATTTAAAAAGTATATTTGGTCAGCTAACGAGAACAGACTTGGCAGGTCTACTGGGTGTTTTCGGTGAGTTCAGCTGAAACGAAACTGCGCAGCCACAGCAGCTTTGGTCGGTAGCTAGCTCCGTTAGCCGGCTCGTTTTTACCAGCTCGGAGGGAAAACTTCACTCCTCTGTTGTAACACAGCATCGACAGAACGTAACATCCGTATATGCTTCGGGCTTTCCCAGTTACAGTTTATTTATATGGAGAATTTGTAGTGACTATACGGTTTCGAAGTTTACATTAGCCCGCGTTGTTTTTGGAGCCTTCGTGGGTCCTTCTTTACCTGAGGACGCGCAATAATGATGCGTAAAGACGTCTTCTTCTTCTTCTTCTTCTTCTTCTTCTTCTGAGGCAGACAGACTAGACTGGAGTGTTGCTGCCCTCTCCTGTTTGTTTTTTGTTTGAAATTTTATTTCTCTTAACAATTAAACATATTTTAAAGACTTTCTGACAAATAATCTGAGTATGTTAGCAAAAAAAAAAAAAAAAGAAAAAAAATGCTACTATTATTATTTTTTTTTAGATCTTAGTGCTATATGATGGACAAAAAATGCCCTGAATTATTTTCTTAATGAACTTACATATGCTTCTTTTGTAACTGAAAAAGGCCTGTTTTTTGCATATTGTATTTGTGTTTGTTAAATTAAAAAATAAAAAAAAACCACACACACATTTTGACGCTTCCTCGTCTGATCTCATTTATTGGCCATATATCACTGTTTCTCAGGAGTCACTCTCACGCTTGCTAGGGACTTGTTTACCCAGTTCAACCCACTCCTAAGCCCATAATGTCCAATAATCTTTATGTACTTCTCGGGTTCTCAGGTACCCACCTAAAACTAGCCTCACAATTTTCCTGAATAACAGATTATTGATAGACTTTATATGGATTTCTCTTACAGTGGTTCAGTCTGCTGCAGAATCATATGACTCGCTTGTGTCTGCTTATACTAAGGTCAACATCCTGGCTTTAGGCAGCTTGAAGTCGCATTCAAGGAATCTGTATTTATCCGTGCCTAATAATATCGAAGGCAAATTTACATAAAACTTAAAATGCACTGTTTTTGAGTGATTAAGTGATTAGAGGTTCCTTTAATCACACTTGCATGTCTATAAGATTGAGCTAATCTGTTCCTGGCATGTGACTCAAGACATCCTGAGCTGTTCTCCCTTCAAGACAAATATTAGTATCTTGTATACTTTCCTGTGAGAAAGAAAGGCACTCAGGAACAAGTGAACATAACCTTTGTGGCTCCAGACAGTCTGCACACGGAGTGAAAATAATTTTTCTTCCACAGGCTAAATTTATATTCCCTTTGGTGTACTTTTAAAATCCGAGCACCGAGCAAAGCACTGTGGATAGTGGAGAGTTATTAAGTTTCCACATTCTTCATTCTGTGATGCAGCTTGTCAGTCACATGCTACCACCGAGTCTGTGAAATCCTTCTTGGAAGCAAGTGTCAAATCCTCACTTTCGTGACACCAAACACATAACCAGAGTCCTGCTTCCTTACAGTTTTTATTTTCCAATTTTTGAACTGCAGGACAATAACACTGTCACCATTATTACATAGCAGGCCTGACTCCTACTGAGCAGTGAAGATGGCTTTTTCCATAGTAAGGCATGTTTATTGCTAGAACACAAATCTATTGATTCTGCCTCACCCCATCAGCTGGAAAGTAGCAGCCAGGCATTGCTAATTAAATGCACTTAATTAATGGATCATCAGCAAGTGTCAACACCTCTATAAAAGCAGATGTTTGCTGGTCTGGACCATTCAGGCACGTGTCCCACCAAATTCACCCCAAGGTTAGACCATGCAATGCTCAGAGAACCTGCAAAAACCCCAAGAGCTACATCTCAAACTCTACAGGCCTCAGTTTGCATGTTAAATGTTAAAGTTCAGTTAGAAAAAGACTGAACAAGTATGGTTAGTTTGGAAGGGTGAAGAAAAATAAAACAGTAGCGCACATTATTATTCTTTACATGCCTATTTATAGTTACTTACCTAAACAGAAACTTTAGCTTTAGTTGTGAAAGTGTCCAGTGTCCCAGCTCAAATTTTGGGGAATAAAAACATGAATTCAGTTTGTTTTTTGACAAAATTTAAACATAGTTTAAGGAGGCTTTTAGAGAGACTTAAAAATGATTTGCTGTCTTATTTTTATGGCTGGTCGTATATAAATTTGTTAAGTACTGTATTCTACCAAAGGGTGGAAACAGACATGTTTTTAAAAATATAATATATTGTTATTTAGAAATATTTTGAATAATATGTTCTCATTCAGAAACTGATGTTTCTGTGTGCAAAATGTTTCCGCATCCTTGACAGAGCAGATTTCCATTGATAAACAAAATGCTTTCAATGGGTAGCAGATCTAGACTGCAGACATCCCATGCTGCTTTGTCGTCGGTTGATTGAACGTTTCGGTGGCCACTGGACTTGGAACACCGCTCACAAGTATGATAATAATTCACTGCACCTCCAATAGCTCTGCTAATCCATCAGTGACACAAATGCACAACCGCATGAAGACACAAGCACCGTCCAAAACCATGTGACCAGCTTACGCAATCAGGTCAAGGGTTTATATACTACCTACAGAGGCTGGACTCCTTCAGGGGAGATCATCACTGTGCAGGTGTGTGTCTGAGTGAGTGGGTGAGGTGTGTTTGCGTGTGTGTTTTTGGACACGGGGGAGAGTTGCTGTTGCCTCCACACTCAGGCTGGGGAAGAGACACATAACACTAAGAAGCAGAGGGATAACCAGTGAAACAGTTGCCTGGCTGAACGTCCTGAGGGAAACTCGCAGAGGGGTTTTGTGGTCTCACCTGTGAAGCATCAGCGAGAACAACAACAACAACAATGTTTTTCCGCATCCCTCGGCTGACCCCTGGATATATTAGATACCTCCAGGTACGTAAGATGCTTTGAGGTAATTTTCTTCTTTGGGTAGACATTAGGGGACATCTGCAGTGGCACAAACAGTGGAGGCAGCGTCTCCAACAACAAACAACTGTTGAGCTCTGGAGCCGAGGCCCTACAAATTTAACTGTGCTTCAGTAAAAGAAAAACAAAAGGCTGTAGATTTTAAACGAAACCATGACAAATTTCACCTCAGTAATATTTCTTTTTGCAGCCATTTGAGCAAAGAATTTTCCATAACATAGGTAAAAATTAGGTTTCTGTTATTGCATTACACTGGCCACCACCACAAATCCTTTTTGAAAATGATTCCACTAAGTCATCGCTGTGCTCAAAATGCCAGGTTTAGTGTGTGTCATGGTCGGATTGAGGATAGAGGATTAGAGCAGCCTGTCTTAAATGGATTTGAGTCAGAGATTCCTTCGCTTCCTGGGGTCAGGTTAATGCCCTCTAATTAGATCTCTAGAAGCATGGCATGCGGCCCTGGAGGGTATATGGGACTGTATTGGTTTTAGAATACTGTGGCTCAGTTCATCCCAGCTTATGTTCAGGAGCTTAACTCGTACTCCGGTAAAACAGGATTGTGATTTGTGTAAACAGAACTTCATTTTTATGAGCAATATAACAAAAGGCTGTACTCCTTTGCTAACTATTTATAACTTTATATCCTAAATATGGAGAATATTCATGTTTTTAGCTCTGTGTAAGTCAATTTTTCAGACATCTAAAAATAGATTTAAATAAAAAACTGTTCATAATATAACGCTCAATCTCTCCATTTATAAAATAAAATAAATACATTTGGAGACTCCTAGTTTTCACTGGATAGTGCCTGGCACACCAGTGTTGAGCTCAGAAAGTAACTGAATCTGTGTCTGACTTTAGGGCATGTGTTGGATTGGCACTAAATTTTGAGACCCCTCCAAAACCCCCCACAGAGGACTGAAACACCGGCATCAGCTGTATGGGGTGCTTCAAGGTTCAAGGTTCTTTATTTGTCACATGCATAGTTATACAAGTATAACACACAGTGAAATGTAGCCTGACACGCTCCTCGACATGTGCAAAAAAATTGGGGGGGGGGGGTGTAGAGGAAAAACATTATATTTAAATATATATATATATGTAGTATATACAAATACTTGAACAAATACTTAATATTCACAAAAGTGGAGATTCTAGCACGGCTGTTCCCTTATGGTAAGACGATTGCCGGGCTGAAGCAGGTGTGCGACCAGGGCCACCTGTTCACTGATTCAACCGCAGCCAGAGCCAGGAGGATCACCAGGAGGATCATCCCTGGCGATGATGGTGGTGCCCGGTGGTGGAGGTTGTCGCAGCTGCTGAGTGGTGGTGGTGACCCCTGCTCTCTCTTTCAGACCCAGGCAGCCCAGACTGTGGTGCAGAGCCGGGAGGGCCCTGCTACGCGGTACATGGCTTTCCTGCTGGGTCTCGTGGGTATCGGCATGTCCGGCTACAGCTCACGCCAGCTCACGCTGCACTACAAGCCCTCAAATCACCTCTTTAGATGAAATGGATGGAGAACACACAGACTTTTCTTTTTTCTTTTGGGAAATACGCTTATTAAATGTGGACTCCAGCAAGTTTGTTTTTGTAGTTAAGAAACGGTCTAACACCTCTAAACCTCACAGTGATTTATACACTTTCCAGTTTTGTGAGGTTTAGGGATGTTGATGAATTTTGTTTCCTGGCTCAAAATTCACAATAAGCAGAAACAAGTGAAAATGATGGGATAAATAATAAATAAGGCTATTTCCCAAAAACTCAAACTGTCGATTGAAGTGATGTTACCACATTGTATGTTTCTGTTCTGTATTTTTTCTTATGTGCATCCCTACTAATTATTCCCTTCATGTGGTTAAAGTTCAATATTTAATTTGTTATAATGTTGTGGTATTTGAGTTGACAAGATTGTTGCCTTAAGGCTCAGATAGTGCAGTTAAAAAGCAGAAAAACATATTTTAAAAAATCCCTCTTACTTCAAGTACCGTGCATTTTTTTTTTTCAACCTATATGCAGTAACACAGAGGCAGCTTTTGATGTTTCTGCTGAACGTTGTTGATGCTGCACTCGAGCCACAGTCCCAGCCCATGTTTGGTGCCTTACTGTGGGAGTATTCAGTCAGAGCTGGCCTTTGAAACAGATTCACAGGCTAAAGCACTTAGCAAAATGCATCAGCGGTCTTCAGAGACACTAAATACAGCTTAGCCAAGCCTAAAGAAATCTCTTCCAAAATCCTCAATCTTTTAATCATTCCTTTCTTTATCTGTGAGATTTTGGCAAACTCTGTGATGTAACACAGAGATCCCAGCTCCCTCTTCTTTCTGGAGGAGGAAAGCCAGCGTTGTGATGTCTTGGCCTGTTTGTGCTTCTTGGATTTCTTGTGTAACAGAGAGATCAAATTAGAAGCATATTTAAATCAGGGTAACTGAAGTCTGCTTTCACTCTCAATTCTTGTCGAGAGTTGACAGCGTGGGTTTCTGATATCTTTTTCCGCTCTATCAAAATGCCAGAGAAGTGAAGAAAATCTGCCTGCTCACAGTCGGCTGCTCAGAAGAGCACAAAGAAAAATGCTTTAACAGAAACATAAGAAATGTGAAGCCTTTGAGATGCGAGCAATGCTGTTTTGCACTTTTTTGTTGTGTGTACATATTTTGTATATAATCGTGTACATATTGCATGCTGAATGAGATTAGTAGCCAATGACGTGGTGTGCTACCAGCCTGTGATGTGAGCTGGACTGGGGGACGTCTGGCTGGATTGACACACAGCACTGCTGTGTTGGTGTCAGGCATAGGAACCAGGACAGCCACCCTGGGTACCACCTGGACAGCCATGTGAATCCACCCGGATCTCTCCCATTTGCACCCCACTGTAAATCAAAGTGAATGTAGATGAATGACCACTACGGTCTCTTAACATAGGTAGACTCCTTTTCTGGGAGTGGGGGCGGGTATCTTCTGTGCACAGTAAATTTCAATGGAAAAAACCCTTTGACAGCATATGAATGTATTGCCTACAGGGAATAAAACTGATCAGTTAAACTGTAATTGTGAAGATGACTGTGTCATAATCACCTGGCTAAAGCAGTTTAGCGTGAACAGGTCACAGAGGAGGTGCAGTTATGCTGCAATCCCTCAAAGATCTTCTGTCTTTTTTTAGATAAGCTTATACGTAAAGGTGAGAGGCTTCTGAAATACAGATATAGATATAGCAGTTCAAGAAGTGTGCTTTTTTATGTCTGTTAACTGCATGGCAAAGATTCAAATCTCCGTAGGGTGATTTTAAATAATATGTTGTTGTTATGCTTTATTATTGCTGAAGCTTTACTCGTTTAGCTTTCTTGTTAGTGTTTGTGGACTAATGGCATAAAATGTCTCAAATACTGCTGATTATCTGAGTTTGTAATTAGAACTGTGTATGTTTAAGCCCATCATCATATCCTTTATTTATTTAGCTAGGTCCTTTTGATGTTACAAAAGGCCAGAGGAGATTATTTGCATGCCACCAGAGTGCTTCTGTGTTATTATTATTTTTATTTTTTAATTTATAAGTAGTAAAACTGAGCTGTGGTGTCATGGATCGTTAAGGTTTACCTGAAGCATTCTAAATACACAACTCAGCACCTCTGAAAATGCATTATTTTGTACTGTTCAGTGTATTCGTGGGTGCTAATAAATCAGTAGAACTCAACACAAGGTCTTTTTTGTGTATCCTGCAAATTTCAGAGTCCTGATCTGAAGAAAAACAACTTTCTGCTATGTAAATGAAAAGAAGGTAATGCTTTATGTGCTCACTAGATGTCAGCGTACTTGTTTTTAGCCATTTTCTCAGGACGCAACAAGTGCACAACCTGGACAATATGGGAGGAAAGGAAATGACCCATCATTTACACAAGCTGAGGGAACATTATCAGCAAAGCAAATATTTGAAGGAATACTGGTATTTCATAAATTTCCACTGCAGTCCCACCTGGTTTGTCAATCACTTCAGTTCACAAAGTAGAGAAAATCCCCAGAGCATGTGCTTAAATCATATCTCGTGATTTAAACAGATATTTGTTTTGCTTTCTGCCTTTTTAAGGTTTTTGGTTGGTTACTTTCTGCAGGGAAATAACATATTGTTCTCTAACAGCTGGAGATTCATGCTGTTTCAAATCAGCCAAATTGACAAACACTTCAGAAAGTCACATTTCCATTGAACTGCTAACAAGTGAAGGCTGACCCACTTATAGATGTACATGTGAGCTGCTTTGGGAACAAGCCCTGCTCTATGTCGGTAGGAGCCAGTCATGGTTGCAGTTGTGCTACTTACAGGGAAAATGAGTGGAAATATACTGGGAACTTGTGATACTTGCAGTGATTAAAATGGGGTTTAACCACTTGTTGGTAACAGTCACACCAGTGTGGTGGCCACAGTGGGCACAGCTAAACATGCCTATTCTTCTGGGTTTTAAGAAAAACCTGTTTCCTCGGGGTGGAACATCAGGAAATCTTACTAATGAGCAAACATTAGAGAGGCAATGTGGAGACAGTTTAGACATGTGCACAGGAGGCATAGTGGATATAATGGACGAAGGATGTTGAAGATGAAGCTGCCAGAAATGAGGAAAAGACCACAGAAGACCAAAGAGAGGATGCATGAATGCCGTGAAGGACAAGCAGAGGGTTGGTGTCACATACATGATGAGGTGAGACTGCAGCAGATGAACCACTGCGATGACCCCTAAAGGGAGCAGTCAAAAAAAGAAGAAGAGAAGAACATCTGGAATCAGGACAGAGAGACATTTTCTTAGTCTGCCTCATTCAAGTTCACAAAAACACACTCACACACACTCACACATACACACACACACAGAGGTCCTTTGTGTTTCAGAGCCGTCACCTCAGCAGGCTCTTGTTACGTCCCTTAAAGCCAACAACAAAGAGCTGAATGTCTTTTCTACCAGAGCGATGGATGAGAGGGGATCAGGGGCATATCCACAAAACCTGATAAGCCTGATACCGTTGGTGAGACTGTATGTGTTTGTAGGTATTTTCAGAGTTATTTCTCCCTTATAATCACCTAATACAAGCACATGTTAATGAAAAGAGGGAAATTGTAACAAGATGGCCTGACTTAATAATGTGCATTGTACAGCGGCACCTCCAGTGGGTTTTGTAACAAGAAACAATCTGTCAATGTAGACAACAAAAAATTAAAGCGCCTCTGACCAACAGCAGGCCACAAGAAAAGCAAGCATTCCTCTCGTACTGTATGTCCCTTTCTTATAGCTTATATCCTCTTCTTGAATCAGTTCCACACATTATTAAAGAAAAAAAGGTGGTTTTGCAAATTTGTGGTGCCAAAACGAGACCCACTAATGTCAGCAGTTATGCAAGGGGTTTCACAAGACATAACCAAACACCAGCACCAGCAGCATCAGCAGGGAGAGACTCCTACGCTTTAACTTTTGCTACGCATAGATATCTAATCTGTCTTTTCCCCTCAAATACACCAAGATAACTAGAATCAAAAATGTAGCTTTTCAAAATATTCTTTATTACATACTTTCCTGTTTCTATTCTGACTTTAGAATGTCATTCAATTATGATTGGATTTTCATAGATGATTTATAGGCTGAAATGTAACTTTTCAGCAAATAGTTTCATATATCTGTGAAGCATAAAGAGGGAAATAAAGACATATTTCTATCAGATTCCCATGTACACACAGAAGCATAAACAGATTGATGTGAGAAAGCACTTTTCCTTTTTTAACCCTATGAATTTGTATGTTGTACTCACACGTTCTTTCTTCTTTTAAATACCTCATTAACAACAAAAGAGCTTTATTTTTTTAAGTTATATTTTTGGCATTTAAAATTAAAAAAAGAACAAAATATAATGCTTTCAGAGTTTTTTCATTCATTCATTCATTTCATTTGTTTGCTTAAACAGTAAATGACTGGAACTGTTAAAAGGAATAAATTGCTAGAAAAATACTAAAAGGAAAGTTTGCACATTTACTAAGTAAAAGAATAAATAGAACAATAAAATATGAACCTTATTAAAATGCAGCAGCTCATTATCTTTTCTATGCAAATACAGTCACGTGTTCCCAGATTCATTAGTCAAAAGAAAAAGAAATTCAATCAATGATCTTTAATTCTGTAGAAATGTATTTTTTTTTTGTCATGTTTTGTCCTTCCTGGGCTTATTTATAGACTTAAAGAGGAAACAGCAGCTTTGTGGGTGCGTGATTGTTCCCAAACACTAAGGGCGAGCTGTATATGCAAAGACACATCTAACCGGTGTTAGGCCTACACTTCAAAATTAACGAGGTGTGATCACGTAAATGTCTCCTCTCTTTGTGCTGAAGCAGTGAGTTACAAGTGTTTGATAACACTTATGTAGAAAATCCTCTGGCATATATAACAGTGCAGCTGAGCAACATTGCTACTGCCAAGTCATCTATCTTAGGGGAAATGCCCTCAGACATACAGCACAATTTGTGCAATTGCCTCTGAGACCAGTGGAAACATGATTTATATTTACGTTTAAAATCCCAAATGCAGGATTGAAAAAGCATGCATTTTCCAAGCTCTGGCCCTGATGGTGTCCAAAACCCCAAAAACCTGCTAAACAGCTTTAAATCATGCTGTTTCACTGACTTACCCTCACGGTTATGGTTTCTGACCTTTCCTTTTGTTTTCTGTCTTCACCTTTCAGTGTTTTACATGCCCTTCATTGACAGTCCTTGAACATACAGGCAGGGCTTTTGTAAGGAAAGAGAGGAGGAAAACTATAATGACTTTAATGTTTATTGGAATATACAGAAGGAATGGCTGCATTTGAGTGAGAATGGTCTAGGTTTGAATTCTGAAACTTTACTTGATGCGTGAATGTACAACCTCATTTGGTATTTTGATGACGGTGATGGAGAGGGCTGCTGGGCTGAGATCTGATGATTGTTAAGGCCATGGCATAAATTCATATAATATTCATCTTCATGAGATCATTCAGTGCCCCATAAATACAGGCAGCAACACACCCATCAGGGTTTCCTTTAATTTCTCGCCCATTGATACTTTTAGGCACATATTGCCTGATTTTTATGAGTGTTTGGTGGTTTTACTCTTACCTAATGTTTAAATCAAACATATATATAATGTCCTGCAGTGTTCAGAGAGCAAACATTTGAGTTTAAGTCACTCTTTATGTGACAGAAGCACAGCTCAGCTCAGCAGATATTCTCTTAGGAACATCTTGGTGAGTTGGCCTGTGGACATACAGTAATTAAAGCTTTAATCTCTGTTCTTGGCTAACATGTTCTGCTGCAGTGACCTGTGGATCTCATCAGATAGTTGCTGAGTCACAGTTAATCTCAGCCCGTCTCCTTCTGTTTGCTGAGCAACCACAGTGAGCATAAATACAGTGTAAAGACGATAAGGTGTTAAAAATAACTTGTTTTCCAACATTTATCAGACCGGGAAAATCTGAAAGATGATTTTAAAAGTTCTCTTTGCAACAACACACTGCTCAAGACAGGCTATAAGCAATCAGCAGTGGTTACAAAGATTTGTAATGTACACACAGCAAAATAAACAAAATAAATAAACCAAGATAAAGAGTGAAAAGTAAAAAGATTCCCAAATATCAACCACAAAGCTAAGGTAACTTAAAACTTTAGGATAAGCAGCAGTCTGTAAGTGAATGGAGCAGCAAATGTGAATGTGTTGTAGACACAAATAGTGCTTCGTAGTGTAGTGGGTTACACACCTTACAAGCAAAAGACCTATGGTTTGATCTCAGGAGCAGATGCAACTTTGCAAACATGTTGTGGTGTCTCTCTCTTTAAGGGAGTATCTGAAAGTAGTAGATTTACGGATGTTGACAGAGGGAATAACTCTAAGACCCAAACTATTTTGTTGACGTATGTAGGACATTAAGGAAGATTGGAGCAGAATTGCTAAAATTGCTTTGTGGAAATGAATATACAGGTGACTGTGTCACGGCGGGGATCGCTGGTGTGTTTATGGTGTGGACCCAAAAGCAGACAAGGGAGAGGCAGAACTGAATCCTTACTAAAAAAGCAAGCCGTTTATTTCAGGTTGATGTTAAAAAACAGAAAACAAGACAAGGTGTACTGGGACAAATAAAAACTAGAAACTAAGCTGGGAGCAGCTAAGCTAACTATGAAAACTAAGACGTGAGAGACAGGAACATGGAACTGAACAGGAACATGCAAAACATGAACATGAAGAATCAAAAACATGAACATGAACCTGAGCAGTAGTAAGAAAAAAACAGCCAAAAAACTCTGTGACCAGATATGACTCGCCGCGAAGACAACAGACAACCCGACAAAGGACAGAGGAAGACAGAAGACCTAAATGCACAGAAGGATACTGAGGGAAGTGGAAACCCCTGGGGGACACAGCTGACACAAATGATCATGATGTCACAGGGAAAAGTAAAACTAAACACACTGAACATGGAAACACCAGAACTTTCAAAATAAAACAGATTAAAAATGGAGCGACATGAACTGGGACACGCAAGCTTGATACAAGAGGGAGAGGGAGAGGGACACAGAGGAGAGAGACACAAGGGGAACCTACATAGAAGAGGAGACAACACATGACAAACAGAAAAAGACTCAGAAAAAAGGAGACATAGGTGAAACATAAACTAGAGTAAAACTCAACTAAATCCAAGCTGGTAATAACCGCACAAGAACTTAACGTATTTCCAATATAAGAATGTAAAATGTAAAATAAACTCAAAACGCTGGGTCGCAGACTCAGCCCTTGATAGACTGAGTCTAAAAGAAGGACTAGCATAACTCAAGTGTAAAATAGGCAGTAACCGTTAAATGCTTTAAGATTTGTGATGAATCTCAGTGCTCAGTAGATAGCGTAGCAGCATAACCCTGCACTAATTCAAAAGTGGTAGCAAAAAATCTCCTACCTGCCTCAAATTAAAGGAAGTATTTGATTTAATTACAAAGTTTTAAAACAGAAATCCCAGACTCCAACTTTACTTTTTTTAAAACCAGTTGCCGTCTGTGAGTCATAAAATTGACACTTACCAATTATAACTCCACACTATTTGTTGTGGGAAACTAACTCAGTCTTGGAGCCTGGTGCACAGTGATACATAAAAAAAGGAACATTGCATTCTTGACATTCCAGTAGGAGAGGTCCAAGGACTGATCCCTGTGGCACACCCCTATCAAATAATTTTCAAACTATCACACATTTCTTCTCTGATACGTTGTGGGTTGTTTTTTTCCCTTTAACATTGCATAATCCACAGCCTTTTTTTTGCTATTTAATATTTTTCTCCTTCTTTCAGCTGCTCCCTTTTGGGTTTTGCAGCAGTGGATCATCCATTGCACCCTATCCCTTGTGTCCTCTTCTGTCCCATCAACCCTCTGTATGTCCTCCTTCACCACATCCATCTGCGGTCATCCTCCCCTCCTCCTGGCTGATCCATCGTGAAGATCTCTCAATGAGTATGAATGACTACAGTAACAGTTTTGGTTTGTTACTTAAATGCTATTAAAAATCAAGAAACTTCAGATTATCAGTATTTTCCTTTTCTTTGTTTAAAGTAAACCCAGAATGTTGAATTTTGACCACATGATGGTAGCAGAAATAAGTTGCAAAGATGACACTGGCATATTTATTTAAGTCAACAAAGTTTAAGTGTTGCTTATTTAATGATTAAGCATTATGAGGCAACATTGTTGTTCATTTCATGTTTCTATTCTCTTCCAGTTCCTGAGAGAAAAGTTCAGCTCTTTAACTGCAAAATTCTGCATTACACTCACTTAATAGTTGCTGACTTTGTCTATGTGTCATCCTCTGCTGGAAAGAGAGCATGTAATTCACTTTTAAAGCTTTTCCTCTTTGTTGAAGCCAAAATGATGGAGTGAAGGTGGTCAAAGGTAACAAAACCAAAGCTTTCACCTGAATGACACCAAAATGCTCTGCTACAAGACTTCCATTCTCTCAGTAGTACAGAGAGGTTATTAAAACAGCCTTAAAATGACAAGAAGCTGCAACGTCACTGCTGCATCACTTTTTAAACCACATGTAACTGTCTTAGTGTATTAGTGAAGCACAGGTACACAATTAACAGGTTAAGCATGCTTAACAAGCACTACAATGGCCCAAATCTCTTGTTTAAGCTCTGTACGTGTGTGTCCATGTCAGATGTTAAAAGCAGGCCGGATAATCCCCGTTGTGTCCCGCCACGACTGATCATACCTGACCCAAGTGGGTCAGGTATGACCATACGTGACTATGTACAGCAGCAATTAGTCCACTAATGGGTATTGTTACCACAACATGAGTAATTAGTTTCTAGTAACTATGATACTTGACCTTCAAGCACTTCTCAAAGAATGAATTGTAAATATGTTAGTTAAACAGTATTATTACTGTCATGTTTCCTGTCAGTGACCACAGTGATTAACATTCACTGATATTTTTGCTGAAACATTAAAAGTCTATTAGATATTAGACACCCAGTATTAGTAAACACTGTAGGTGCTTTCTAAAGCCTTGGGGAAATTCATTAAATACAGGATTGTAATTCAGTAGGGATGCATTATGTTTCCCATTAGTTTGTACTCCAGCCTTGACATGTTAAAAACAAGAACTTCACTGTCTGAATTAAAATTATGTCATAAATATCTAAATGAGAAAACACCACTGAGAATAAAAAGAACTCTTCGAATGGGTTTCAATTTAAAAATGCTGTTTTTTTTAAATGGTAAAACATAATTTTTCCCGTAAATAAAGGGAACACAAAAATGTACAGACGTCAATCAGGAGGTCCCAGTAAAGTATAAAAGAACACACGTCACTCCATCCTTTGAATTTCTAATTTGGGGGGCTGGTAATTGTGTGTGGGTAAAGACAATTAAGGGGATTGATTAGTGATGTGCCTGTTTGCATCAGAGCCACCTCGCCCGTAAATAACCTCTGTGTTGATACAGTAAGAATGTGTTGATGCATTTCCAAGAAATGGTCTCAGGTGAACAGTTGACCCTGTGATTAACTTTATTATCAAAGGTCACTGATCTGACTGAAGATGGATCCTGACGGCCAGTCGTGGCTTACGTCAGCTGACACTAAACTTTATATACGAGCAATAGAATAAACCGAAACAGGTTATTGGGGACATTTGTCTGTGATGTAACCCTGTTTTCAGTGTCGGCCGTGTAATGATTCTGTTTTGCACCTTATTGTGGCGTAAGTAGTAAAATTACCCCACTAATGAATTCAGAACACAACCTTAGTGAAGTGTTGCACAACAACTTGTTTGGGTTAAAACACCTGTGACCAAAAACATACACTATTCTAGGCGTTAGAAACACCCATAAAAGCCACAAAAACACTCACTCTATGTGTGTGTGTGCTTTTCTAAAAAAAAAAATAAAATCTGATAACATTTGTTTTTTCTCTCTTACATGTCTTACAACCTGGCTTGCATTTCCAGCTGGCTTACTGTATAATGAGGCATTGAGACAGGAATTTAAGGATCTTTGAATCAGGTGAATGGTCTTAAGCTACAGCTAAGCTAAACTGCAGCTATTTTAAGAGGCCAGCCCACCAGGATAATGTGTCATTTGTTTCCCCGAGCACCAGAGGTCTTTGAAAAAGAGATTTTTAAATGAATACACAGTGGCTCATGCTTAACCCAGCAGTCGCTGTCTATAGTAAACATGAGATCAGACTGTTAAAGATTTTGAGCATGTTTTTTTCTTGTTAATGAATGACTCAGCAGCTTTTTATTGAAGTTTGAAGTTCAACTGCTAATAGTCAAGAGGAAAAAACCCCTTTGAACAGTTCAACACATCTTAAGAGACACTCTGATCTGAAACTGAGTAGCTAAAAATATTTAAACAATGGCTGTGAGAAAAAACAAAAATCAAACAGGGTCTGGATCACAGCTATGCCCCCAGAAGTACATTGTTGTTGTTATTTAATTTTTCTTTCTTCTGTGTGGTCATCAGAATTAAAATACTTTATGGATCCCAGGGGGGAAATTGCTTTGTTACAGAAGCTCAGTTAAAATATAAAAACAAAAGTTTGGGACAGCGCAGTAGTCTGGTGGTTATCGGTGTTGCCGCTTAGCAAGAAGAAGTTTTTGGGTTCAAATGCAGGCTGGGGTCTCTCTGTGAGGAGTTTGCATGTCTGCGTGTGTTCCTTCCTGGTAATATGGATTTCCTCTACAGTCCAAAGACATGTGAGAGATTAGGTCAATTGGTGATTCTCCAAACTTTCTTTAAAAAGATAAGTAAAGTGCAATGTTAAACTAAATATTTAAAATTAAAGAATACTGTGTGCTCTTAAGGGTGAAAATAGCGCAGGTGTCACAAGTTGTTTGGTACTTAATTGAAACACAGACCAAAATAATATTTTCCCCAATCTTCCAGTGAGTCTTGCTGCAAATGGGAAACAGATTATGGAAATACAATGCCACAATGATAAGACAGCAAATGTGACACAACAGGCATGTCCAGCCTTTCTCGAGTAATTACAGTTTCCATGCACCTTAAGGTATCTCGATTTTCTGTCAATTTACTCTAGACTGTGTTACATGTTGGTGCGTCTTTATACGAAACACATACACATAGAAATGTTAGTCTTGGTTATTTTCAAGACCAATAACATGTTATAAATTAATGTCCCCAATGACAAATAAATTATGACTGGTGCCACTTCAGAATAAACAACGCAGCAACATACTAATAAGAGCATGTTGAAGCTAATAGTTTTGACACTGTAGTTTTTCTTCTGCGCCTTTAATTCAAATACAAAACAGACTGATGTCGCTATTTATACATTTTGACTCCCTGGTAAGAGATAAAAAAAGAGGGGGAGAGAGTGACAACAGCTATTCTTGGCGTATACTTGTATACTTCCTCTTCATTTATAGGTGAGTTGCGTTGTTATTGGCTGGAGATGAAACGTGTGACCTCTTCCTCTGTCTTCCATGGCAACTTCAAGCAGTCGGAGGAGCAGGGGGATATGGGAGGAGCGAGCGCTTGAGCTCCAGGTGGTCGCGCAGACTGCGTAAAAACGCACGACAAACTATTACGAAACGAATCGCGATCGTCACCTAGCTTCTGACACGTCTATGAATGAGCCGCTAACGGAGAAAGCGGTCTCGATTCTCGGCTGGAGAAACCACCGAGAGAGTTCAAAGGCTAGGGTGATGCGTCGCTGAAAGAGTTATCAAGAAAAGACGGACAAAGCGACGCAGGACAGTGCGGGGTCGACTTCAGAGTTTCTCATACAACTTTTTTTTTTCTCTATAGGACCGACACGGTCCATTTCAGCGACAAGTGGAGATATGTTTAAGAAAACCAAGAGTAAAGTGCTGGTGGATTACGCGTCAGAGGAGGACGACATGTCCTGGCACTATCATCACTCCTACAAGGTAATGACACGGATAAAAAGCAAACAGAGGCATTCACTGCTAATAATGGTACGCTTATACTCTGATGAACTCGGGAAGCTGTAAAATTGTAGCAATACAAACAAAAAAACGAAAACTGTATCAAAATGATTGATTTCACCTGTTCAGGCTTTTTAAAAATGACTTTAATAAACACAAATAAGAATATAAAGTAGCCTGAATAATTATACATCTGTTTAAATAATGACAAATCATAATTCTTCTATTTCTTATGTTTTCTTCTCATAAAAGTTGCCAAATAGACTTCAAACAAAGAAATGGAGGAGGTGCACAAGTGCTGAAACTCAGGTTAGAAAATGCAGCTTGGAGGTCAAAGAAGGGAGCCTGAATCTAAGAGCTAGAGTGTGTGGACTAATTTTGGCACAATACTGCTCAAGTATAAGAAATATAATTTAAATTAAAACGTAATAAAATAAAATACAGGAGGGTAAATTCAGCATGTTATTATAGAGATGGATATGATTTAATGTACAGTAGGTTAGGTTTTACATGCAACTTTGAATCTATTTGCAGTTTTCGTAAAGGTCAGAGGTGTGATTGGTACTTAAGAAGGCATGGTTCACTAATGCCTGTTTGTTGTGGGTTGTGTTTTTTTCTTCTTCTTTTTTTGTTACCCATATTTTCCAGGTAAACAATAAGAGTGTGAGAGGTCTAAAGAACCTCTGTATCACCACTTGTAAGCAGCTGGGCTCTGTCATGCTGATGGGAGCATGGGGGAGGATGCATACGCACCCACAGACACACAAGGATAGCCAGCCACGACTCATTGCTCATAAGAAATAGCAAGGTGACATGTTTATCAGTTGAGATTCTTGTGGTGGTGTTTTTAACCACTTGGATCAGGTTTTGAGTAAAAACCTATGTTGAGTGAGCATAAGGTGCTCACATCTAGTTGAATAGTGAAGCTCCAGTGAAAGAGGAGGAGGACGGGCGGCTTCCAAATCTCTGGATACATAGATAAATCTGTTAAAACTCATGGGATATTTTATTCCTCATAAAGGTTGGAGGCACAACATAATGTGCTTTTGTCATGCTTGCGGTATGTAATCAGCTTACTGTATGCATGATCAAAGCTTCTTTAAAAGGCCAGCCATGATTTTAGGTTTCTTTTTGGTAGAGCGAGTAGTGAATCACATTTTTAAGGACATTTGCAACACCAATTACATAAAAATGCTCTCCTTAATCATATCAGTGTCATATTTTACTCACTGCCTGCACCTCCATCCCTGTATACACCTCAGACTACATGTATACATTTGTCATGCAGTACACAATTGGGAAAATCCACCAACATCATTTCCCAACATTTTTCATCTGCTGTTGTGACAGTGCTGATATCTGTGACCCTTGGCTTAGTTTTATCAACCTCCAATAATAACGCATGTTTCCCTTACATGTGTAGGGGACAGAGCTGCTCTGAGTTCACTTTGTGTCTCTGTCGCCAGTGGTCACAAACAAAAAACTATAAACTGACCTAGGATCAGAGCAGCAGCTGCTCTTTAGAGATCCTGGGAAAGCAATCAAGGAGGAGGTGGGTGGAGGGGGGGTCTTGTCCCGTCTGCATGGCAGTAAAGTACATAAAAGGGTCAGGGGTCAGATCATAAAATGCTGTAAACACAGCAAAGACCCAACAGGATGAAGTCAGGATTAAAGTTATGATAACAAAGTCTGCAAAGGAAAGATTTTTTCCTTCCAGTTATTCAAACTGACGTAGCTGCACTGTCTGATTTACCACATGCAGAGCAACCGAAGAGGAGAGCGAAGCGAATCTGCAGCATTTTTGTATCACAATGAAATTGCAGGGATAGCCTTTTGAATTCTTCTGTACTTTTTAAACAAAAAACAAGAAAGACCCCCCCCCCCCCCCCCCAAAAAAAAAGGATTAATCCACTTTAAAGCTACAAAAAGTACCAAATCTACTAATTATCTTGACAAATCGAGGACAGAAAATAGACGAGATGACAGCCTGTAAGCACAACATGGGAAAAACACATGACTACTTAAGTGATAATCATGAAGAAAACCAAAATGGTCTTGTTGAGGCTGTCGATTGAGCTCTGTCCTGAACTTTGTGCTGAGTCACACTGTATGGAGTTTTTTTTTCTGTACCATTTTTCGGTATTAAGTGTAGCTTTCCTGAAAAAGAGAACATTGCTGGAAACTACTCAAAACAACAATAGTCTGATCTGTTGGCTACTGTGCGCCTACACTCAAGCCATCAGGGGTCAAGTTTCTGCTTAGGAGAATCTGAAATCCTGCTCTTTAGCTTTCTCCACCCACATATATCCAGGTGGCCCAAGAGTCAGCCAGCGACCTTCATTGTGTTATATCTCACACCTCTTCCTCTGTTATTTTGTCTGACAAATATACTTCCACGTATTTAAATCTCCTGATCAAAATCTTATTTTTGCTTATCGTCATCACAAGACAGCAGATCTCTTTGGTTGTAATAGTGGAGAGACCTGCAGTCGGACAGATACGGACAAGTAAAACACAAAGACAGGGAGGGAGAAAAGAGCAAGAGCAGAGAAATGCATAGCCTGAAGTTACTATCATTCCTTTTGTCTATGAACAGTGCACCGGGGTGACAGCAGGCCCTGTGCCTGCTTGCTTTTGCCACTCACTTCTACTGAAGTTCAACAAGTTGCAAGCAGCTGTCAGCTTGCAGAAGGTGTGTTTGCCTGTTTGTCTGTGGCTTACTGCAGTAACACTCCTAAATGCTTATATAAAACCACCATGACTGTGAAGTGGGGTAATAAGAGTATACATCACGTCTAGCGAACCTTTGAAGGCCTCACTTCTAAATCATTGAGTCATAAAGAGGATAGTAAAGGAAATGTGATCCCCTGCTGAAGGGAACAGAGTTGAGTTCCTGGACCTCAGACACTTGTTTGGTCTCACAAGTTTGCCTCAGTCCAACACTAAAAATGTCATAAATAGGATCTGTCTGAATGCTTTCTACATTTAGCTGTTCAATACGGGGACCAGGAGATGGCTTGTTTAACTTGGGATGAAGAATGGGAACAGTGGGGGAGTCTATTTTATGAAGCCGTTTAGTATAAGGTTATTTAGTTTTTTTTTTGATGAAAGAAGGAGAGCCAGCAGAGAAAATATGGGGATTGCAAAAACAACCTGATAAAGACTACACGGATGGATAACAAGGAACAGGTGAGTTTAATCCGACACTTGGGAGAGTGGGGAAACGATCAAAGGAGGGAAGTAAAAGCCACAAAAGGATCAAACCTTCAAAATAAAACAGGAAATAAACTGAAAGAGGTACATGTTAAGGAATCAACAGCACAAACAAAGAGAAAAGTAGGGGTAATGACAACTGGGATAAAATGCAGATGATGATAAGCCCAAAAAATGTAGGTATACATCAATTCAAATGATGTGGCTAGAGTGTTAATAGTGGTGCTCTGTTCATTCTGCTTCCATGAACAAGCATGTGGCCTTTCTCTCCATTTACAGGCTTTCTTTTAAGCCGAGCAAACTTGCTTGGTATTCAGTCTACAGGCGTGATACTGGCATGCATGCCCTCATTTAACCTTTGGCAAAAATGTAAATAAGCACATTTCCCAAGACATTAAACTGTTTCCTTAAATGCTTTCTGTGTCCCTGGGTTTGGAGAATGTGGAGTATAAATATCGCTTCTTTGGTATTGGAATTCAGAGTGGTTCTTTATCGCCCGGCAAGCTCGGTTGTGAAACACTGCGCTTAAATGTGTGCAGACACAAAGAGGGAAAGTGAGAATGCAAAAAAGGCCGCCCTGGGGGTGTGAAATAAGAACTCCTGATCTCTGTTGTTAGGAGGATTTTTTTCCAAAACACTACTCCCCCTTGCCCTGAATCTCCTCCCCCCCCTCACACTCTCTGTTCTGAAGTTGTTAATGCTTTTTACGCTCAAACAGTAGTCAGCAATTGTGTGAGACTGTATCTTTGATCAGCTCAGGTGGCGGAGACCCAGCAGACTTTGCTCAGACATGTCCAACCACCATCTCTCCTCCTTTGTCCCATAGAGTTTGGAGATGTTAAAAGTTAATGCAGCTTTGATCATTTAGCAGGAATTCTGGCGCCGCTCCTATAGAGGCTTGGCTGTACAATTAATGACTTCAATCAACCTACTTATCATGATTTAATATCCTTAAGTCTTCTGGGGCAAGTTAAGTAATAAAACTGCAAGATATGGATGATGGGATGTGTCATTTAAAATTCTAAAGGAGTCTGAAGTTTATCAAACTGTAAAGTATTTTCAAGTGCAAATATTGCTTTTGAAAAATGCTTTTGCTTATTGTCACATTTGGCATCTTGGTGTAGAAGTTGAGACAGTTAGACTCTAAGAAGAGATACAAGTTAGATGTAAATACAGCTGAAATAAAACGATGGCGTGAAATAACACTGACACTGTAAGCCGAAATAATGGCTGGTATAAATACTTATGCCATGATTTGGAAGAGATGACAGAGGTGTCAGGTGACTGAAACTGGTGGGCAGGTGGTAAAAGAAAAGGACCTGGAAATGTCCACAAGAATTCCAGGAAAAAGTGAGGTGGAAAAAGTGTCGTAAGGGAATGACTGAGGTAGTGACAAAGATAATGATCCTCAATATATTTTGTAGTGGTTTGTATTTAGGTGTGATGTTTTACTAGGAGTGTACTTCCACAAAAACATAAAGTGTATTTCAAATTTAATATGAAAGAATGCCGATTTTATTTACCCACCTCTATTTGAATACATTAAACTATACTTGTTCATTCAGTTATTGTGGTAATTTTATGACGCTAACAAATGAAAACACTCTTGTAGCATGTAACTAAATGATTACTGTTCTGATAAAAACTCCATTAGGTTTACAGTAAACTTTAGTACTTCTACTTTCAGAGCAAGTGCTTTCTTGCTGCAGGCCTAATTCATCCATTTCACACAAATGCCCTTTTTCCTATACCTAAGCACTTTTAAGCTAGTGTTCACGCATCAGGGGCAACTCTGGGTTTGGGATGATTGCCGAGGATACTTCAAATTGTAGACTAGAGGAGCTTTGTGGAAGTGCAAATATAACGGTCTTGGAAAAAAAATGAAAATTTAGTGAACTGTTATTGTTTGCTTCTTTCTGTTTCTTGCATATTTCTTGTGGGTGTGCAACTATAGTTAAACCCTACAATAATAAAGTGAAAACAGAGAAAACCCCAACAATCAGATGAACCCCTATGAGCAAACGATTTGGCAACAATGGAAAGGAAAAACTCCCTTTTAACAGGAAGAAACCCCCAGCAGAACCAGGCTCAGAGAGCCTGGTTCTGCATCCCAGTCTGCTTTTAAATACTCTAGAAAACATGTATGCTATGCCTTCTAAGGATGCTGCCTAAGGGAAGCATATGTAATGTAAACAGAATTGGTCCTAGGAAAGAACCCTGTGGAACTCCATAGTTAAAGTATTTGAAGAAGCCTCCCCATTTACATGAAGAAATTGGAGTCTATTAGATGGATATGAGTCAAACCACTGCAGCGCAGTGCTTTTATTACCTACAGCTTGCTCTAATCACTATAATATTCCTTTAACAATGTATATAACCTACTACAGTCTTGAGGAGTCATTGTGGAATAAAAGTGGATAAACATGCAAGTATTAAAGCAGACCATAAAAATTGCTTATATAAATAATAAGAGGTAGAATATTGGTGAATGGAGTTATTTACATGGTTAAACAAAATGCACAAGCCCATTGGCAATTATATAAAAGCCAAAACAAAGGGTGTCAAATAATAACACAAATACAACGTCTATATTAAAAACAGTCTGCAGACTGAAACACAATGAGACCAAAATAGCTCTGTTCAGTCCACATATTGTTGAGGACCATTAAGGGAAGAGGTCATGGGTTTGTTTTCTCTCCCTTTTGTTTAAATCTGCCCTCAGAGCTTAGTGGTTTCCCCCCATCTCTCCCAGCTCTCTATCCATCCATCCCTCCATCCCTCCATCCCTCTATCTCGCACTCCAAATACGGTGTGTTTGTGTTAGCACTTGAAAACGGTTGCCTCCCTTTTTTTTTTTTTTTTTTTAACAGGAAGGCATGCGCACAGTCCGCAAACACACAATCCCTGCTTTAAAATGTGAGAGTTTCTGTTTTGGGGCGGGGAAAGGTTGCTATTTGTCTTAACTCACTGCGGGTGTATGTGTGTCCTAGGACAAAGACATACAAGGAGAGGAAGAGGATGAGGAAGCCGTCACTGCAGTCTCCAAGGTAAACAGCACCTTCACAGCTATTCAGACAGAACACAGACGCAAACACACTATCTGCTTCCAAACATACATCAGGTTACACAGTTGACACGTGATGGTTGTCCGCTCAAAGATATGCACTCAGGCGACCCACGCTTATCTTTCTGTGCACACGCTCAGAACATCGCAGGAATCGACCCTGAAAGAGTCAATTTTATGTCGCCCAAAACATCCAGATGCTTTAAATGGCCAATGCTCTGTCAGTTCACACACGCACGCATGCACAAGCTCAGTGTCACTGCACTGTTTATCTGTAAACACACCAGCTGTCAGCCATCATCCCCCGTCTTATCCTTAACCTTATCGCTGGAAAACTGTCTGGGTTGTTTTGTCACTGTGTGCGTTTGTATTGTCAGCCTTATCCCAAGAAAGAAAAAAATAGGTTATTTTGACCTTTCAGTGGACTGTTTCTTTTATTTAAATCACTTCATTTCAGTCATCTAAGGTATCGGTTTTTATTTTGTAGGAACCTCTGATGTCATATCACAACATGGTTTTGTAAATAGTTTGAGCAAAGCAAAATTACAAATTGGAATATTTTCCATTCAAAATCATGATGCAGGTGCATTTGTAGCTGAAGACAAGTACAAGGCCACTTTTCTGGGAATCCTCTTGTTTTTCAGCAGGTACTTGAGGGTCACCAGCATTTTGCCCCTTAACTTGTATGCCTTGCCTCAGTGGATCAGAGAAAATAAAGTTAGTCTTCACTTGCAGAAGGCTTCAACCTGCGAGTTTTCATCAACCATAACCATATTGGGCTTGCTAACTCTCTAGTGGCACTCTTTAATGCTTTACTTTCCTAGCTGATCTTCTGCAGGAAATCGTGCACTGTTCACAGCCAACTTTGACAGGAAATGACACTGCGTGCCATTCTTTGACAAAGGCCTCATCAGCCAGATTTTACTACATGGCTTTCTTCAGATCATGAAAAATGGACAGCGTGTCCTCCTGGAGCACAACAAGTTTGACTAGCAAGATGGTTTTTGTGCACCTACATAGGAGAATCACATCTGGGTGGAGTGCGGGAAGACTTTCTGAGATCTGGTTGCATCTCCTAGTTAGAGGTGTGGTGCAAAATGTGGGGCAGGCAGTTGTTGTTGCCTTTGAAGCAACATCCCCTTCCCTTTGGAGGCTGATAGCCTCAAGTGGTGACGGCCTGGAGTTTATTAGCTTTGACCGTCCATTTGGTGATTTCTCTTACGGCTTTATTATGCCTCAGCCTGTAGCAGACATCTCTCGGTGCTTTGGGACATCCAATTAAGATGTGTTTCAGGGTTCAACCAGGCCTGCTCCACACTGCATACAGGTTGTGTAATCATAGTGATGTTCATTAAGACCATACATTTAAAACCCCTAAAATTAACCAAACATGTTTATGAGAAAGAAACAATGATTGAAATGTATTACTGTGACTGTGTGTAAGCATCCATCACAGTTTGCACACAGCCTTCCTGGTTCATTTGAAACTTCTAGTGCGTGTGTACATTTTTTCTGTTTAATAAGCAAGCATCTTAAAACCTGTCTGACTGCTTATATTTGACTTTGTCCAGGCACTGATACATGTAGCACTAATTATGTCAGTCAGTACTGCATCCTCACAGCTCTTAGAAACAATGACCAAAATAATTAATATAAGATTTAAGGAGTCACAAATTAGCTGAGCTGAAAGTGAGTCTGCTGGAGGAAAGCTCTGATCAGCTAAATCAGCTTGGTCATCACTGCTGTAAATATAATAAACAGTGGTTTTATTTTGAGGGTTTGAGGACATGTGTCCTTTGTCTGTGGAGGTGAGTTTTATCTCAGCGCTCTGTTCATCTTATAATCTGTGCTGACGGCGGTCCTTTACTCAAAGGCGTGCTGTGTGTGAACTTGTTAAGTCTGATTTGAAACCGCACACAGGTGATTCATTGTCTTTCAACCCCGGCTGGTTGCTCGCTTTATTGTATAGCCACTGTATTCGACTCAGTTCACAGGACATATTTCATACACCGTCCTGTTTGTGAGGACGGGGTGGCCGAGCTGGAGAAGGGAAGGAAACTGAGCATTCTTTCGAGGAGCTGGGCTTTTTGGAGTGGAACAATCAGTGTGGAAGAAAAACAAGGCTGAAAATAGCCACAGACACTGTGGAAGGCTGCAATTCTTTCACCCTCTGTTGTTCCAGCTCATATTAGGACTCACTAAGTGCACAGGGAGCCCTGAAAGTGGAGGTTACCTGTTGCTGTTTCACTCTACGATGCTTCAACAATGTTCATTAAGCTTAATGAACATGCTTTTGTACTTAAAAATAGGCTTTCATGGGCAGATGCTTCTTTACTTTCAGAACTACCACTCTGTTCTATACATTTTATCTAATGCTAAAAATAATGAATTGAATAATTAATTGGTTAACGAGTCAAACTGCAAATTAATGGACAAAAAACATACCCCAATGACTACCACATGAGGCCCCTAAAACCACTTGTGTGCTTTCAGTCCAAAGCTAAGCTAAAACAACCAGCTGCTGGCTTAAATTTTGTGGGAAATATGGGAACATGTTATTATTCACCTTATCAAATTCAAACAAGCTTATATCTTAAATGTTGTTGTTGTTGTTGTTGTTTGTTTTTTTTTTAAATTATTATTTAAAGCTGTTTTTGGTGTCATTAGAAAAAGCAAATCCACTAGAACTTTTCAAGGTATTGCACTTGACCCATAGTCCTGTGTTTTCTCTGGGCTCTGTTTACAGAATATAAAGACTGTAAATTATGCATAAAAAAAGAAGATTGGGTTAAGATATGGGCTAAGAAGACAACTCTCACCTTGCAGAGGAGAGGTAGCACAGGGCGTAGAGTGGGTTGTTTATTAATTGGAGGGTCAGTGGTTTGATTCCTGTATATGAAAGTTCAGTATCTTGGTTTGTTTGTGGTTCTACCCCTTTAAACTGTTGCTTTTGGTGCACTGGACAGTTTTTAGATCAATTATGAAATTAATTGGTGATATAAATAATGTTCATAATAACCAAGGCCTGATTGTGAGCTTAAAACCCCCCTGAATTTATCCCCAATGTGTGCAATTCATGCAGCAATCCCTCTGCTTCAATGTCAGAGGTATGGAAAGAAGAATTTGGTCCATAACACCTCCATTGTCCTGCCAAGCGTGAATAACACAGAGAGCCAGAGAGCCATTTGCTTTACCTTCTTGGCCAGTCACTGAGCTGCTTTGGATCTAGAGGCCCAGAGGTTAGAGCACAGTGGCAGAATAGGCAGGCCTCTATTTGTGCAGGCATGCATGCAAGCACATACACTCATATACGTCCATTCAGAAAGGCTCCAACTCTTTCGGGATCTCCGGTTTCTTTGCTGGACAGCTCGAACTGCTTCTGCAAACCTTATGCAGTTTACACTCGATGGCACTCGGAGAACAAGAGCTGGGCAGTCAAGAGTTGAGACAGGGTGCTGAAACAGCTGAGATGAGGTTTTGTAAATGTTTTTTGATGATAATAAACAACAGGAAACTGGTAGGGGGGCAGTTTGCCTGCAGGCATGTTCAGAATGAGAAGTGAGTGGAGGATATTTGGGATTTTTTTTTTCTACTTATAATCAAAGAGACTTCCTCTGAGTGAGATGCAGAGGGAGATATGATGCATTTTCACTGAGTAAAGTGTTTAAAGATCCATCAGAGATATGAGCTGTATCTTAAGTATTTGCATGTGTATGACTTTAGCTGGTGGAGCCTATGTAGTGGTAGTTTTGTAAAGTTTGTTTTATCTGTTGGTGACAGATCTTATCATACGTGTTCCTGTTAGGCTTTGGGAGACAGCTGATTTCATATCCAGCTCATTGTTTGTTTGTTTGTTGTAGCTGCTGGTGGCATCCTCTGGTCAGAGATCTGTGCAGGTACTGCACACAGAGCCCTGAACTAAAGTCCTTCATAGGTATGAGAACAATAAAAGCAGTTGAAAGGTCATGTCAGGGTTAAGCTCATTAATCATGTAATATTGTGTATACTGAGAATGCACACTCAAGCAAAGGCGAGCACGGATGTGAGTAGGAGTCAAGACCTTGATAGCTGACCTTGGGAATTCTTCCCAGGCGAGAAACAAAGCCAAAACTTTGTTCCGCGGTCGCTAAGGGCGGCTGCGTCAGTGCTCGGCGGAAATCTGCGAGGGCATGGCAGGGAGGAATTCTGATGTGACGGGGAGGCTGGGATTTTCAGAGGGAGTGGAGGATCTCCCGGTGGAATGTGCTCTATGCCAGTGAGGCCCATAACAGAAATTCCCCCCTCCCCAATCCAAAAAAATAAATAAAGATTGCACGTTCATCAGTGTGAACATGCTGCTCCTCTCAATTCCTGCAAAGCCAACTTTGTGAAATCCTCGTCTTCAGGGTGTATCAATCACTCACAAACAGGCATACAGAGATATCAAGCTAACATGCAACAGATGAGTGAAATCGAGTCAGATCGGCATTTCAAAAACACTCTTGTCTTGCTGGTGTCTCTCAGGAGGCCAAAGTGAAGAAGATCATGTCCAAGAAAGACAGGAGGGAGAAGAAGATGTTCTCATCTAAAGATGACGAGCGTTTCTTGCTAACTGGAGAGAAGCTGGCTGACCGCAAAGGGTGAGGTTATGCGCTTATTACCTTTATCATATTCCAAATATTTCTCTTACTAGGGGGAAAAACTGAGCTAACACAAAGTAGAATATGTGACAGAAAATAACTCCAAATGAATAATAAGAATAAGAAGCGCTCCACTGTTTTCGCTTCTATCATGGTGTAGAAGGCAATGTTGTAAGAAATGGTCTTTCTGAAATTATTGATTACCGATCAGCAGTTCTATATAGACATATTGGTTAATAGCATGCAGTAAATGCACAGTCACGTCACAACTACCCACAACATTTCTGGTTTCCATCATGTTTATACAGAGGCACTCAGTAGCCATTACTGGTCAAGTGTGTGAAGTACAAACATTTACACTCCTCACTAAATATAATGGATCCATGTCAAAACCACTTGTGTGTATATTTAGTCATGTCACAGCTACCCACAATAAATATATATATATATGTATGCATGCATGCCAAAGCTTTATTGTCCAGCTGTTGCTAACTTTCAGACCCCTTGAGGAAGTGGAACATGTATGAAGGTGGAAATCTTAATCAGTTCACTTGCTTTGATAAACAACAGGAATTCCCATATAATAGCTCACTGTAAGTGTTTCCCACCCAGACACTCGTGTTTATGTAGGACGGGGGAGGAGGGGGAGGATGGAGGGGTGGTTCTTAGTAAGTGGCTGTTATATATCAACATGTTTAAGACTACAGTTATGGTTATAAGTTTACAGGCACTCATCGTTGGAATGTATGTCATGGTGATTTTGTACTTTGAATGATTTCTTTTAACTTTTCTTCTACCAGGAATGATTGTACAGCAAACATCTGCAATGACTTTAAAAATCAAGAATTGGGTGAATGTATTTTTTTTTCTAATCCACATAGGCTCACATATCTGCATACACTCATTTAAATCTCTCCAGTTGTTTGAAATCATCAGTTCAAACAACTGCGCGTAATCAGATGTTTTTCAGATGTGGCACAACTTTTCCAAGGTTTGGAAGAAACCCCAAACTGTCATGCTCATATGAAAGAAAATTGCTTAAATGTTCAGCATTCAAAAAGTTCAAATCTGCTATAAACTGGAATGTGCTTTTTAAAAAAGTAATCAAAGATGTATGCTGTACAATCATTCCACCCAGA
Source organism: Aulonocara sp. 'chitande type north' Nkhata Bay (assembly GCF_057382095.1). Lineage (NCBI taxonomy): Eukaryota > Metazoa > Chordata > Actinopteri > Cichliformes > Cichlidae > Aulonocara > Aulonocara sp. 'chitande type north' Nkhata Bay. The sequence continues at coordinate 11,005,721 of NC_141358.1, forward strand.
AAAAAAAAAATCAAAGAAATGATTAAAAAAATCCAAAATTGCCTTGATATTAAAATGTCAGTGAATGCAAATTTCTGACCACAACTGTATATTTATTTCCTGCTCAAAGGTCTCACAAGAAAATCAAGGATGAGGAGAAGGAGAAAGAGAAGAAGGACAAGCCAGAGAAGGCCAACTGCTTCTGGGAGAGTGTTACGATGACGATGAGGCAAATCTCCCCTGCCAAAAAACTGGAGAAGATAGAAGGTTGGGAACCACCACACTTGGAGAACTTCGCTGAGACTGCTCCTGATGAAGCGCTGGTAGGCAAGAGCCAAAATGGGGACGTGGCAGAGTCATCCCCCAGCTCCCTGAGCATCCCGGCGACGGCGTTAGAGCTCCCCTCCTGGTGTGGACGGGGTCAAGAGGAGGACTCCTCCCGCTACGCTAACCTGTTGGACTCCAATGATTCAACAGCTGCCGTCAAGTGGACGGCCCGTGCTAAAGTCAAGCTGGCCGGCATCAGCAGGATGAGCAGAGGGATTGTATCAGAGAGTGCAAGTGTATGGGAGGGGTTTAAATAGCAGCACTTTATACCTCTGTACTATCAATAAATCTGACAATCTGAACCAAATATTTCTTTCTATCTAGCTCTGGACACAACCAATGTTAATGTCAACATCATGCTGACATGTTGTAGTGAATCAGAATATAAGACGAAGTATTCTGACTGAATTTGTGACTTTTAAATCACAAAAACTACAACTGAACAAAGGAAAACCTTCAACTGCTGTACATTTTTATCTGCAATACTCACTGGCATGGCAATTACATAAATAATGTTGCCAAGAAATAAGAAAAGTGATTTTTATTTAATCTTTGGGGCGTCACTGGTAGAGACTCAATGAAGAATATCCTGCTGAAGACGTTTTTGTTGGCTCTCACTTCCTTCCTGTCTATGCAGTCGCAGTATGTGAGCGATGAATGTCTTAAGCCTTAACTTGTATATTAATTATGGGCTGTGCAATCACGAAACAGCTTATGACATAGCATTTACGTGTAAAATACCCGTGTGTGTTTGAGAGTGACAGAAGATGACTTTGTGGGAAGACAGCTGGCATCACGGCTCTGAGATCTGAATCTCTGCTGTTGTATTGGGGCTGATGCTGCACTTGTGCCATATCAGACTTATAATAAGGATTTCTGATCAACATTCATGTCAAAATCTACATTAAAACGGAGAAAACTACATTTCCGGCATGTAATAATTGAAAAGTGATTAAAAACTCAATGGATTTTGTAATATGCTGACAATACATTGCATTTTAATCCCCAGATGACCAACTTTGTGATCAACTCACCATCTTTATGACATGAACATTTGTAAGATCTCATCTGTAGCATCTATCCCATATGATGGCAAAGCAGCTCTGCTGGTGGTTTCATGGACGGATGTTTTTAAATCTGATGCTGGATATTTGTAATTTTGCTAATGATGGAAAAAGTAAACGCCAAACTAATACTAGGACCATTTCTCATGAGAAGCAGTAGCTCTGTGCACTTGTGCCTTGTCATTAAAATGACATCATGTGTTTGCTGTAAACGACCAATCCGCTGAGCTCATTGATGCACCTGTATGTGCTCGACCACACTTCCTGTCTCCAGTTACAAACCAGTGTCTCGGGATGCTATAAGCTTCACCAGCAGGAGCAGCAGAAGTGTTTTTGTTTTTGTTAATTCTTAAATGCTGTGTGATATATTATGTATATTGGCTATAACACATACAATGAAGAGTCTTCTTTTCCTACGATGATTTTTGTTTTCGTGCTTTCCATTGATATGTACTCATCTTTTCTTCTTTTTAAATGGGTTATTTGTTTGATACTGAAATCTGCTTCATCACAACCAGAGATCTACACATATGCAGCTCCACTGGCCGGGATGCCTGTGACTTGTATTTATTCACTAAAAGGCTGGGACTCATTTTTCTCCAGAATAAAGATCTAGACTGACACGCTGCCTCTGCTTCTTTCAACATTTTGCGAGTGAAGTAAACACACTGGACTTTGCTTTTGGAAACTATCTGGACTAATTCAGTGATCCAAACAGAAATGGTCTACTCTGATCCCCCCTCTCTCTCTCTCACACACACACACACACACACACACACACACACACACACACACACACACCGAGATAAATAGAAAGAATACTGCAAATATATTGTTCTATTAATAATTAAAAACATAATCTAACCCTTACAAATAGGCAAAATGTGATCTTTCACTTCTTGTTTTCCAGTCTCCTTTTTAACTTGATTACATGGCTTCAGAAAATTGAGTCTCATCAATCAAGTAATAACAGAGTACAAACAGGTTTTTAGAAATATTTATTACTGAATAGCTACTTCCTGCCCCGGAAAAATCATGACAGTACCATCAAGAGTATGGGAACAGTAGAGGGGTATTACAAAAGTTGGAAGGATACAAAATGTTCTTTTTTTTCATAAATAATGCTTTGCAATTTACCTGTCACATGACAGTTCTGACAAAAGTAGAACAACCTGATCAGCTGATGGGGTTTTACTTCTTTTGTGTGTGTGCGTGACGCATTGACGCTTTTGATGTACACAGAGCACGGCAGGTATTCACAGAGGACAACATAACAGAGACGCAAACATAGCATGCAGTTATTGTAGGAAAATGCCACCAAAATGAAACGGAACAAAAAGCTGTTGAACCCCATTAAAAATAAAAGATTAACACAAGTCATCTTTTTCTGCCACACAATAAATGTTAAACTTTCTTTTTAAACACATTACCATTACTTACATACTGAGCCCCCTAAAGATCACTCAACAGAATAGTTCGCCAGGCTACATTTACCTCGCAATAACCTTTTATCTGGCTGATGAATTTAAGGTTGAGCTGTATTATACAAAAGAAACAGACTGGATCTCTGAAAACGACTGCAGACAGCTTTAAGTCACTTTAGCGGCAACCGTGCCTTCACTGCAGCAATAATGGCTGGAACATGGTTGCTTTTAATGGGAGTAAAACTTGCACTGGGTCAGGAATGTGTTGATGCTACTTCATGTTGCTGATACATAAATCAGAAGCACCACAAATATCAAAAGTACCACGCCTGCTACAGCTGGACATCCATAGCACCACAGACTGAAACACAGCAGTGGGCAAAGTCCAAGCTGGGGAGGTTACAATAACTCTCTAAAGGCGATAACTGTGGCGTGTCTTTTTGTATAGTTATGGTAACTGATTTTAATATATTCAAAAAACAAAACAAAGCCGCACAAAAAAAACTAAATTAGAAATGAATTTGACTGATAGCATTATTGCTACAAAAGTCAAATGCATCTCAAATATTTTAATATATATAGTGTGCCTATAGAGCAGATAGTAGTAGTGCAATAATATCAATATTGTGAAGTGCTATTATGACAGGCCTGGTGCAATAACATTAACTAAACATACAGCAACAGCTAATGGCAGAAGAAATGCTTCCAACCAGTTCAGAGATCTTTTTCCAATCAGTTTTAAAGAGTAACTGAACTGGACCGACGCCTGCAATCACAGGGAATGGAGGGCAGACTGCTTTTGATACTGACAGAACACAAATGAACGTATTATGGTCGTAGATCGCTTTGTTGTAATGATGCAATCATATCCTTTCATTTTCCCGCTTGTGAGGGGAAAGGAAGTTCATATCAATGTGACTATTTTATGGTTCGTTAGAAACGCATCTTTGTGATTTAAAAAAATAAATAAAAATACATGTCTGCAGTTAGGTTCAAAATTTGTGCAGACTTTCAGCTTTGATTTAAGCAGTTTTAGAGAAATTTTGCTTTAACTGTTTGGGGATTACAGCCATTTTTATACACAGTTCCTCAAATTCAGAGGATCAAAAACGACTGGACAAGTTAACAAAATTTCAGGTACGAGGATAGTTTTTAATACTTGGATGAAAATTCTTTGAGCTTTTTCCCTGGACCTGCTCTCTCAGGCCTTTACCGCAGCCACCTTCAATGGCTTCTTGATTGTAGGTCTCTGCATTGAGTTTTGTATTTAATAACTGTAAAGCATACTCTGATGGGTTGAGATCAGGTGACTGACTTGCCCATTGAAGAATATCCCATTTCCTTGCCTTGAGAAACTCTTTTTTGTTTACTTTTACAGTATGCTTTGGGTGACTATCAATTTTCACAAAGAAGTGGTGTCCAATTAAGGTTTACAGCATTTGTTAAATCCCTTAAGGCTGAAAGTCCTATCTTCAATGTTTGATTTAAATTTAAATTCCACATGAAAAGAACTCCAGTCATGATCTTTAGGGGGCTTTGTACTTAACATAAACATGCTAAGATTTGCTCTACATATATTTCCTTTCAAAATATTCACATTGCATTTACATCATATTTTATTCCCTGTGTAAGGAGCAACCTTTCTTGTCTTAAAAGACAAACATGTATGCGAAAGGAGAAAGCCTTGCTTATATATAACCTTCTATCAACATTCTGAGAAATCCTCTCATTTAATTTTTCCTCAATTTACGGAAATAATTGTGCGTAAGGAAGTAAAGACGTAAACGAAATAAAGAAAACATTTCTTTGAAGCCCTTTGTATTTGGGTTAAAGACATCAAGTTCTTGTACACACCTCTTGGTGTGGGAGTGATGCTAAACGGATGCTTCAGGTGAAAAACAGCATGGAGGGTTTAAAACTTGAACAGGTCGATAAAGTGCTGCGGAGAGATGGGCATCAGGCAGCTGTCTGGATCGTTGGCTGTGCACGGGTGGCCAAAGTCCTGGAAGGAAGTCAACAGCTTAATCATTAGAACGAAGGCACACTGGGAAACCTCCGAGTTGGCGCAGTCATGATTCTAGCATTTACTTAGAGTAGAATTAAAACTGATTACAGCACAGAAGCGAGCTCTTACTCTTAGGGTGATTTAGTAATTATGTCATAAACTGTGAACATAACAGCACTGGTTATGGCAGTTTTAATTAAAAGTTCTCAGGGCCATGTGTCACTGTTTACTCGTGGTAAAAACACACGGCCTATTTAAGTGCATATAAAAGATAAAATGTGATGTGACACTTGATAGATAAGCTTGTGAAAACTAAACAGAACTTAGGAAGGATTTTACAAAAATGTGGTGAGCAAGTTCTGGATGATAGCACATGGAAGTGTCCAAATATTTATGTTGGACAAAGTGACAGCTGACATTCAGGGGGAAAAAAAAATCTATTTTAACCGGAGCAGGTTAAAGGAGAAGTCAGCGGAAACAATGTCAGAGTTTACAAAACACGATGACAGGACAGCAAAAGACAAAACTCAATACAAGGAAATGAAATCGGACCATCGGGGCAATCATCGGGGAAATGAGACAAGATGGCAATCTAAGAAATAGAAAAGCATTATGGGACATAAAGTACCTTCAATAACAAAGCCAGATGGCAATCCTTAAGGTATCAGGGACAAGGGGAACCAGGAGAAGAGGCAGGAAGGATGGGTGCCAAGCAAGGAGAAGGATGCAGAGAAAGCAGCAGGTTAAATAATTTAGGTACCCAGGAAAGGATAATAACGAGTTTGTGGCAAGTAAATAAAGAAACAAACAGAGGAAACTGAATGTATAAGAATACTTTTTAATAAAAGTGCTGCACTGTTCAGTTTCTGTATCTCTAGAAGTTCCCTGATCTTGCTATAACATGATATCTGTCTTAGTTAGTTAGTTAAAAGATCAGATTTTCTGTGCTGCTGAAAGCAAACCAGTCGGTTAATTTGCTTGACACTATAATTTTTTTTAAATTATTGTACTGTAATCGTGAACAAGGATCTGCACTACAGGCAGTGCTCTGCGGTTCTTTTTGATTCAGCAAACCTTTTTATTGCTGGCTTTAAGAATTTAGAGTAAACTGAATATTAAATAATTAGAGTTAAAAATACAAAAGCAATACCAAGGAAGGTAAACTATTCAAAATATAAAGATATGACTTTTCTTTTAACAGCAAGCAGTTAAACTTGGACTAAACCTGTTAGGTTATTTCAGAATAGCAGTCTGGTGAACTAAATTTATAATATAATAGTCATATTACTATTACATGACTACAAGTCATGTTAGATTTTATTCATTACATATGTGCCTACAGGTTTTGATTATCTTGATCCCCACCAAATCTCCCACCAAAATCAATAAATCAGTATAAGGAAACGTGCTTAGACTGTTGCTGCTGCATTGTCTCGTTTACCTTCCAGAAGAGGATGCTACAGTGTTTGCAAAAGTGCAACGTGTCGCCGTACTGCTCCTTCATGGGGTAGTGTTTCTGCAAGGTGAAATACATCAGCTTCCAGTCCACATTGTCATTCCTGGTTATGGCTAAAGTCCTGCAGAACTGCAAAAATGCAGTGGGCACACACACACACACACACACACACACACACACACACACACACACACACACACACACACACAATGGATGGAAAGAAACTTTTACCAGCTATTTAAAACACTCTGGGGATAGATGCAATTAAAACAAGAACAGTGTGTATTTAGATATAATCAAGAACAATTCCTCATTAACATCAATCCTGAAAGAGTGCGAAAGGTCTAAGATAGTGTGCTTGGGTGTGTGTGTGTGTGTGTGTGTGTGTGTGTGTGTAAGAGCTAGAGGATAAGCTCATTTGCGAGCTGTGAATAAATTGTGCCAACTCTGCCCTCTAGTGGTTAACATGGGCTCTACTTCTAGTTCTGAAGCAATCCAGTTTTACAACACTCGACTATATATGTATGACTAAAAGTAATAAAACCTTAGATTCAAGCTCAAATGATTAAGTGTAATACTCACCGGTCTGTCCGAAAAGTGAAAGAGGCAGAGTTTCTTCCACAGTGTGTTGTTCTCACTTAGGATGTGCAATGTTGGTGTGGCCTGTCCCAAGTTAATGATGTCACAGGCATCAGAGAACTTATAGAGGATCTTGTTTTGCATGTGCAGGGGCAAATCACTGAATGACATGCCAGTGCACATTTGCTGAGGAAACAAGAATCACCAAAAATAAATAGTGGACTAACAACACTTCTGTATTTCACATTTCTCCCACATTAAATTCAGCTTGTAAATTGGACCAGCTTGTCAATAAGTCATAATTCATAAGCAGGTACAAATGGAGCTACATGTATAGCACTGTAAATAAAAAGGCAGATTTTTAGCCTACTTCTCATTTTAAACAGCACTCTTATGACAAGTCAGCGCAGACAGATTTCCAGCATGGCTGCTATTTTAGATTGCTGTCTGGAAGTTCTGCGGTCCACCTACTCTGCGATTTCAATAAAAATACCTTGGGGATCTGGAGGTTGTTCAGCTCCTGCTGCCATTTAACAATGGTTTCCAGACGGCACAACCAGATGTTGACGTTTCCCACGAGGACACACCTGCCATGGATGGTCAGACTGTGCAGGGTGGAGCTCAGGTCTTGTAGAAGCTCTTTGACGAGGCGTGGGTTATAGTGGTCCTCCAGAACTGGAATAAAAACACAAGCAAAAGAGAAACATGAAGGAAAACACCAGGGCTATTGAGGAATTTTTTTTTAAGGATCATAACACATTTTTTGTTGTTGTGCGGGCTCCTGCCGTAAACCACCCCATATACATAACAAAAAGACAAATGGAAAACTAATATTTCTTTTTACAAAAAAGCTTCAAGTTTGCAAAAGAACTAAAATGTGTTTACCAGAAATATACACACCACTGAAGGATGAAAAAAAAAATACAGTCCTGGTCTGTCCTTTGTAACCCTGTAATGATGGAGCATGCTAGCCCTATTGGTTTTGCGGTTAAACATGAGACTGCAACGACTGAACAGCAGGATGAGAGAAAGCATGTTCTGATCGCTCAAAGGCTTCACATTCACACACGCACACACACAAAAAATCTATAAACATAAAAACTACTTTTCCCAACACAAAACGCCCTGAAAAAAACTAAATTAGAGTTTGAAAGCCGCTGACACCAAAAGTAATAATGAAAATAAAGAGTCTGTATGTGCAATTTATCCCTCAGACACCCCATGTCAGGTCTTCTCACCCTTTCGTACAATCTTCTCCAAGATATTGAAATAGTTTTTCTGGGCAGCTCCACTCAAAGACGTCAGCTGCGATCTGGCTATTAGCTGAAAAAGCTGTGGGTGACAGAAAAAAAAGGAGGAGCTTAAGATGCGCTATATAAGTCATACAATTAAAAGGTTTCTTTAACATCATGTACGAGCATCAATGCTCACTTTTGCAACGTAATTAAATCTTCTCAAGTCCTGAATAGCGCTGGAAAAGTCTAGCCGGTTGAGAGCTTCGCCGAGTGTGCAGTATCCATGTCGCTGTAGGTACACATCAGAAAAAACATGTGCACACAAGCTCTGTTAATTAAAGAACTGACTAATGTGTATTTTCCATTAAAAGACAATCGCTCCTTTGTGTGAAACGCCTCAGTACTCACTTCTTTTGTGCTCCCTTTCTGAATGTAGATCCATTTATCTGTGAAAACAACTAAAAAAAAATGCAAAAACAAACATTTTAATGAAAGCTTTCTTACAGTTGTGCATCATTGAATTTTACATATTTTAATGACAAGAGAGGGACAAGATATTTCACCTGAAACTTAATGACTTTTTAAAAATGTATTTATTTGCAAAAGTTTGAGTCAACATTGAACATTATAACATTTCCAAAGTCTGAAATTGTTTAAGGGTTTCTGTATGGATTACATTACAAGTCTTACTGATACAGTAGGATAATGATATAATACAATCAATTTGTGCTCTCTAGAAGAACTGATAGTTATGAAAGTTTCAAGATCATTTAAGGGCAAATTATTATTAAAAGTATAAAAAGTTACTTCACTTCAGATTTTCTATGTAAATCTTAGCTATAAAATGCAGAAGTACTTAGGTAAGCTAGACAACCTCAAAAGGTGCACAAGAGCTGCTGATGTGCTTATTAATATTATAATGGATGCACTGCATCTGGAGACGGAGGACACTACAAATTGATAAAAAAGACAACATTTGCAGCACAACCTTAATCCAAATCCCTGAGAGTTTTATTTCTGTCTCACTGACTTTTGCACTTTTGTACACATTGCTTTTAATCTTCATGCCACAAAAAGTTCCCCGAGCCAAAACAGTGATTATGTGCAGCTGAAACTCACACTGGGATTTAGTGTTATTGTTGTAGAAGTCCTTTTTCCTCTTTGTGGTGGAGAGCTCACACACATCTCCAACAAACAGATTTTCATTGTTGCCATTGCAGAGCCTGTTTGGACAGAGGAAACATGTGCGTAATGCATTAATAACACTTCCACGCAAGTCTGAAAACACCATGTAATTACAAACCACCGAACCACTGTGGCGTCGCCCTGAAGCAAATCAGTGACTTTTTACTGATAGCCTGTGTGTCACAGTTGCACGGCAAGATGGCTCATAGCCAAGTTAGGTGATGTAGTGTTACTGAACTTATAGGGAAAACCAGTGTGAGAAATAAATAATTAAAGATCAGAGGAAAAAAAGAAACTGAAGGAAACCTGTTGTATTACTGCTACACTGATATGCAGGCCAAGGTCAAACATGTCGGACAGAGGTCTCAGAACATTAAGCGTGCTGTATCTAATCTTTGTTGTTTCTTGCCTCAGGGCTGTGTTATTTTTGATAACACAGAACTTAGCATTTTCGTTGTTGACCTCAACTTCACATTGCTGTCGGAGAACACTCAAAAAGGCCGAGCTCCAACAGAAATACGAATTAAAACATGTCACATTCAAGTCAACATAGCGAATACAGATGTTCCCAGGGTTTGTGAAGACGTTTCTTACCATTTTTACTGCATAAAAAGGCTAAAAATTCAGATTACAGTCCTGTGTTGTGCGAGAGACTTGTTGCTTACTTTGTGCCTGTTCTCTACTCTTTCAATCTACTTCCACAAAATTAAACCACCAATTAGGTAAATTATTACTATGTCTTTACTAAATTCAGGTCAAAATATTAACTAATACTCACAAAACAAATTACTTGTTGAGTACAAACAAATTAAAACAACTATCTACAAATAAATCTATGTGAAAAAACAATAAAAAACAAAAAACAAGCTGCAAAACTTCAATCATGAATAAGAGTGTGATTATGGAGTTCTGGTTCGCTGATTTTCTAATGAGCGTTGTGAGACAGATCAAATTACTGAACTAAGCTGGTATCTGATACACTGCATTAATAATCCATTGGTTAAATTAAGCGGCAACACTGCCAGCTAAGAGAGAATTCTTGGTAAGCTAACCCCTCCCTGGGTGTCATAGGGTGAGACGTGGGTTCTTTATCGGCCATGTCACCAGCCTGTCATGACTGACAAGACAGACATGCTTATATTTAAATCTAAAGCCAATTCAAAATCACTGGTTAACCTAACATGCATCTACACAGGTACAAGGAGAACTTGCAAACTATACACAGAAAGGTAGCATCTACCGAGTCCGCTCAGGCTCGGGATTAGAACCCAGAACCTTCTTTCTATGAGGCAATAGTACATTGTACCATGGTGCACCCATAGCCCTTGAGTAAGTCAGAGTCCTGTCAGTGGGGGTTTCCAACTCAGGGTCATCATATGGGTCATGTAGTCTTTAAATAGTTCCCAACAGTGCTCAGCGAGCAGTTGGAAAGTCTGCTGATAACACACAGACTTGTTTTTTAATCTCATACCTTTTAAAAATGTGTTTCCAACTTCTGTGCTGCTATATCTCTATGATGTGACTAGCATCATGCTAACCTTTGGAACTAGTGGATGCTTTTTTCCTTTTTTTTTTTTACCCGATTGCTTTCTAGAGGTTGAAGAACTTGTATATTTGGTGCATTGACAAAAATGTCCAGTGCGGTTGGTCCCATGCGGCTTCATTTGATATGTTTTGTGACTTTTTCCTCTCTTTTTCCTGCTCTTAAGCACTGGATTTTCTTCTTTTGCAAAACAAGTTGGTTTGGACCAATCCTGTCTACCCCAATGTAGAATAAGATCTTGCGAGTGGGGCCTCGCAGAAGCACAAAGATAGCGGGGGTGGACTAGTGAAGACGGAGGGGTCAGGACAGGGACAACTTTGCATATTCATTGATCTGTCCATGCTAACAATCAAAAAAATAAAATAAAATCAGGAAAAGAGGTAGAGTTACATTTAATACATGTTAAGGCACGAAGGGAATTTTTTCATGGAAAACATCTTCGAGGAGAGCTCCAAATAAGACCCTAGGGCAAATGGATGGTATTTATACAGTCCTTTCTTTTGAACTTATCAAAACACTAACAGTGCAAGCCACATTTCACCATTCACACGTATATTCACACCATTAAGTCCATTATTCTGTGGACTTTATTGATCAAATAAACCAGTGGACGTACTGGGTATGCAGTCTCCTGGTCAAGGACACTTCAACGTGTAAAACAGTCAAACCAGGGATCAAACCACCAGGCTTCTGATTAATGAACAATCTAATCAACTCCTGAGCCACAGCTGTTCTACATTACACTGGTTATCAATTCTAATATACTTCCAGAAGCATATTTAAGTTGGTCTTATGGAATAAGAGACCAACTTAAATTTTCTCCAGCATAAGTAAAGACATGGCTTTGCTTGTCTGACTACAGAGTCAGCTGATCAGAGTGAATGAGCTCCACAGTAATCCCTTGTCTCTATCCATTTATCCAGTTGCACAGGCATAAACGCAAACACACTTGCAAACGCAGTAATCTGTCAAAGTGAATTATAAAAAGGTGGAATTCAATAGGGTGACTTTCTTACACAGGCTGCACATGGAATAACCGTCTCCAAGGAACCAATAAAAACATCACAAAGGAACAACTTATTCAAAAGGATTTGTGGACATTTTAAAATCCTCAAATAAAAGATAAACAGGGCCCTGAAGGGAACACGTAGTTCCAAAGGAAATTAACCGAATACAAAATATAGTATGAAGACTTTTAGATGATGTTCTAGTCTCTTAGTAGACAAACACATTTGATTAAGTTCAATCAATTTACACGATTACTTGTAAGAGAAATGAGCATTAAACTGAGGTTCAAACACTCAACTGACACTCGACAGCATGAAGATCAGTGACCAGTTTGTTTTAGATTTACACACGCACTGTGATCTGAAGTACTTCTGTAACACTGTGTACCATTCTAGTACACACCCAGTGTATTGTCTCCTTTCTTTCTGGCCTACATGTGGTCGCCTGGCAAACGTACCTCGGTTGCCATGAGGTCACTGGCTTTGTGGAGGGAGACTGCATCTGAAGAGCAGCCAATTTGCCTAAATGATGTAATTAGTTATTGTCTGATGACAGGCTAAAGACTGCTGACGAGTCACTGTGGTACCGAGAAGTACTGTTAGTTAGACAGAAAATTCCCCTGGCCTGAAGGGGACGTCACCAACTGCTACTGAGATGCCATCAATTCCACCCTGTCAGTACCAGCGTGACACGAACCAAACCCTGCGTGTGTGTTTACGTTTTATGAGGCTTGCTCATGAACTATTGTCCACCATATCAACAGTCTCTGGTCCTCACAATGATCAGAGATGTCACCAGTTGACTTGAGAAGATCACTTTTCAGTAAACTCTAATGAAAATGCAACAAAATAAACAACAAATTTCTAAACAACAGAGGCGAGGGAGTCAGATAAATTCAAGATGTAGAAGGACGTGCCAACATATAAATGCCTAGTCATATACAATGAGGCAATTAATAATCCTCCATCCAGTAAAACTCCAAAACACAAGCAGAACAAGAAGCTGGAGCAGAAAAAAATACATACAAAAAGAAATGAATGAATACAGAAAATCCCCTCTTGTCTCCTCATTTTTACAACTGCTCACTGCCAGTTGGCACATGTCAAAAGAATACAAGTTTCCTGTGGAGAACAACATGAGCTCTGCTGTGGGAGGCCACATGAGCTGCAGACAGGGGCAGTGTGTAATATAAACCAGAAAGACGAAAAGCAGAAGATGTTTTTTTGGTTTAGCTGATCTCAACAAGCTGTTGCCATTAAAGTCTTTAATCCACTAAGCCCCATTATTTGAACACACAACAGCCAGCGTGTTTGAAATTGGAGGTTATCATTATGCACTGTTATCATAAAAGCCAAGGCTTGTAAAATAGTTATGATGTCAATTCTGAGAGGGAACCTAAGGTGTAACCTGTAGTTTTCCGTGATTAGGCTCAGTCATGGCAACTTATGCTTCAAACCTAACCTGCTCACAAGCACATTAACTTCAACTCATTTTGTTACAATCTAACAGCATGCACGATGAACGTGTGTGAAAAAGAAGTGTCATATGCACAGAGGTTTAGGATTAGCTGTATATACTGCACACAGGTCACATTCAGAAGTTGTTTGTATGATATTACTATGTAGTCAGAAAGAAAAAAAGTTGAACTGTGTGATGTAAATCACCTCATAAAAGCCTAGATGTTATGGCACCAATTCTAAGCGATTTAATGGTTCGTGAGCACTTCTGGTCTTATTCTTGTAATTTCACCAAGAAAAATCCACTGTGTCCTGGTGGTTTGAGACGGACCATGTAATTGGAAACATTAAGCTTTTGTTTTATATTCCTATCATTTAATTTCCTGTCAACTCTCCCCTGTTTTCTGTTTAATAATGGAAAAAAAAAATGTTTACTTGAAAACCTTCTGAGAATGCTCTGCGGATGCTGGACAGTGTCTGACAGTCATGTCAACATTTAGAGAGAGACTTGGCAGTCGATCAGTTGTAGTCAGTCCATCTTTATACTAAGAGTTGCAGCGACATTAAGATTTAAGGCACTATTGGAAACATTGGTTTAGTAAGAAACACCAAGCCAAAACACCCTAATAAAGTTTAATATGCTTAAGTGAAAAAGTTATGACCCTGTAATACTTTATGCCCTGAGAGAAGCACGACTATACTTGCTGTGATTAAAACCTTGAAAACTTGCCAAAAAAATCGAAAACAAAAAACTTTGACACTTTAAAAGAAATAAACAAACAAAAACACACATGCTTAGACTATTCTAAAACTTCACCACATTCATAAGACGGCAACCTGAGACAGAACTACTTGTAGAGGTAGCATAAATAAATCTGATCAAAGACCTTCATACATACACACATAACAATTTGGTTATTTCATTAGGAATTTAGTAGGATTTCAAAACCCCGATTGAGGGCTCTGTGAGAAAATGGAGTAACACTTCCCAGTATTAAACTGAGCAAATCAAATTCCCACTACCTGATACATTATGCAGTCAGCATAATTACCCTTCTACAATCCAGAATTCTTCTAACCAAAATTCCAAGTTTTCCCAAACGGTAACAGCCTTCTCTACCTGAGGTTGGCTGTGAACTCTCTGTCATTATTACCACATGGTTGTTTCATTATTCCAGACCTAAACTGCAGAGGTGTGGACTCGAGTCACATGACTTGGACTCGAGTCAGACTCGAGTCATTAATTTTATGACTTTAGACTTGACTTGAAAAAATGTTGTAAGACTTGTGACTTGACTTGGACTTTTACACCAATGACTTGGGACTTGAATTGGACTTGAACCGGTTTACTTGAAAAGACTTGATATTTTACCCCAAATATAAAATTTAACATGCATATTATATAGAGATTGAAAATGTGACGTCATTCACGGGTAGAACCGCAAAGGATTCTGGGAACTCGTGGCAAGCGGTACTAGCGCACGCAGGCTTTCAATTAAAATCAGTCACACAGCGATAAAAAGAAACACAAAAATGTCAAGAAGCTGTTGTGTTATTAACTGCAATAGCCGGTCGCATGACAGCCACGGGAAGCCGACGGGTAAAGAGATCGGTTGTTATCGGATTACGTCGTTGAAGAGAAATTGTTCGAGCCATGTTTCCGAAGTAACAAAGAGGATGGATGGCCTGGATTGCAGCCATTCAAAGATCAAATATAACGTCCCAGAACCCTCCAGCTCACAGGTTAATCTGCTCCAAGCATTTACACAAAGGTCAGTCTGCTGTTGTAGTTAACATAATTGGTGATATAGGTTACAAGCAAGTCTGGCGCTGAACAGAAATTGTCGCGCTATGCTCCTTTGTTTATTGTGCATAAATAGTGAATTGTCCTGACACAATATTGCGTTTCGCTTCTGTTATTATGGTACATTGACAAAAACATATACTTTTATTCACAGGATAAAACAGGTTTTTTGTATCACTAATTGCCCAGTACGATTACAGCATACAATATTGTTGTCACTGCTACATTTCTGTGATGCTACCAGAAATTATTTCCACTACTAATTAATTACCGTTGAGCTCAAAGGTCCTATTAATAAACGGTTAAGGAATGTGTATTTATGACGACGATTTGTGAGACTGGTAAACTTATGATACGTACGATGGTCTTTACTTTCTACACGGTGCATTTCAAGGTCCTGCACCCATCCGTCGGTAAACTGTACCTGGGCTTGTTGCAGTGACCTGAAGTTACTAAACTTCATGAGTGTATGCACTCACTCCAAGAACCGTATGATTATAAATATGCATATAAATATGCTACGATGAGATAGCTGACTTCATCTAACTAGCAAATGTTTTCCAGGCTACGTTGGTGATGCAGTTTTTTTTTTTAAATGATATTTAAAAAAAAAAATTCATTTATTTATGTATGATATTTTTGTCATGCGATTTCAAAGCCGGTCCTACAACCGCATCCAAGAATAACATGCAGCTTATCTCAGAACTGTCGGTGAAAATTATTCTTGGAGCTAGGTTTAATTGAGCTGCATTTTAAAGAGGTGCAATTTCACAATTTGTGTATATTTTCTAAGTTCACTATTTTGTCATGTGTTGAGAAAAACACAGATTAAAAAATTACATGGTCTAATATTTACATTTAGCATAACTGCAACATGCTTTTTTTCGTTTTTTTTTTTAAAGACTCGAAAGGACTTGAAATTCAAAGTTTCAGACTTGTGACTTTACTCGGACTTTTACACCAGTGACTTGAGACTCGACTCTGACTTGCCTGACATTACTTGAGACTTGACTTGAGACTTGAGGATAAAGACTTGAGACTTACTTGAGACTTGCAAAACAATGACTTGGTCCCACCTCTGCTAAACTGACCTTCTGCTGGAATTTTGTGTCTTTAAAGAGGTTTTTTTTTTAGCTAGAATTGTTAACCACAGAGCAAAGCAACAGAACTCTGAACTCATAGTAGTGGAGCTTTTTCACACGAGTCACATCCAAGCCTTTACCCGAAGTCTCCACACTGTGTTCAGACTCAGAGATGATTAAGGAAAAGGTGAAATTACGCTGAAAGCTCAAGTAGGCCTACTTTCTTTTAACACGGAAAACTGGAAGAATCACAAGAATAATCAATAAAGAATGTGACTTATACGCAGAACCAGATGAAAATCGAATCTAATCAATATTTGCTCCACTCTCACAGCGAGCGGTTTGTGTGTTTTGTCACTTGCTGTGCAAGTAGTCTGCAGCATTGAGAAATCTTGATGAGATATCACATTCAGATTTGTCACAATTAAATAATTGGTCATAATTAGGAGACTCTTTTTCACATAAACACAACTACAAACACTCTTTGCTCTTACAGAACTACAGGATTCACTGCCAAATCAATGTCATTGAAAACTATGTTAAAATATGTCGACTCAATTCTTTTTTCTGTAACAACACTCTTTGGCAAAACCAAGCTGAAATTATGGGAATGTACAGTATAATCACCTCATAAAAGGTCAAAAGTTTACATACAGTCATCGTGAGAACCAATGTCATTGCTGATGGTGGTTGTGGCTCAGAAGGAAAAGCAGGTACCCTACAAAATTGAAAGGTTCAATCCCTGCTCCAGTTTGCATCCAAGATACTGAACCTGAGTTGCTCCCGATGTGCTCATCAGAGTCTGGATGGGTGTGAATGTTGGACAGAAAAAGCTTTGAGCATCACTGTTGCCTCAAAGCAAAAACAGAGGAAGCTGGGCCAGATAGCAAAAGCATCTGCATGAGATGGGACACTGAACCAAATATTAGTGGGCGCATATGTATACTTTTGACCCTGTGCAACTTAAAACTCCTCATAAATTCAATTTGTGTGAAAGTCCTGCTGTTTTTAAAGTCATTAAAGATGTATGCTGTACAATCATTCCACCCCTGAAAAAGAACAGTTCAAAGAAATCATTAAAAAACCCAAATTACCACAACATTCATCCCCATAATGAGTGTATGTAAACCTCTGAGCACAACTGTATGTGCTATGGCCCTCATAATAAGTGGTTGAATGATTAGTGAATTGTTGCCTTATGTACCCTTTAACCCTGGGCTATTAGGTATCTCTATAACAGACTTGTGTAAACAGGTCATTTTACACCAGTTCCCCTTTAGCTTCAGTATTATCCTGAAGGAGAGTCAACTTACAGTTAGGGATTAACACATATCATAGCTTAGAAAATTCTTCAGTAACAGCAAACAGCAACCCATGACATTAGATCCATTAAGCCAGGTATTACATGTAATTAGCCTACTGTTGTGGTTACATTTTTTTATTTTACACATATAAAAGAAGCCTGAAAGAGTTTGTAGGTCTTACAAAGTTTAAAAATGTGAAAAATATCCAGAGAAATGTTGTTCAGCGGATATCTGTCCACTCATGTATCCTTATTAAATCATTCACCACTGCTCCTTTTAGTTTTTTCCCCTTTTCTATTTTCTAAGAAATCTGTGATTCTGTAATCCAATTTAGAGTATCCACTGAAGGCATAGATTGGCCTCTAAAGGCACAGTTGGATTATACAATAAAAGCAACCTGTTTTGATTACTATACTTTTAATATAACTCATAAAATTTTACAGCACTCCAAAATGTTGTCAGCAAACTAAAAATGGTCAAAGTACAATGTACATACAAGCTACTACAAACATATTGCCATATAAGGCAATGAATGTAAGCCAATAAACTATGATCTACTTTTACTCAAAACTGATTAAACTCCTTGTTTTTTTAAAGGAAGATGACCAGCAATTTCGTTTTTTTTTTTCATTCCATTTTAGGCTGTATCAATATTTTGAGCAGCAAAACTTTAGATATACTACTGTTATGCATTCTCTTTTGCACGCCCTTATGAGGGTCTCAGGGAGGTTGAAGCCTATCCTAGAGGTGGGGTACACCCAGGACAGGTCACCAATGTGATACAGAGCTAAAGTGCACTTTAATTGGGTGAATTTTTGACTACTTAAATATGTAGAGCTCAGACAGAGATGATACTAAACCAAAGAAGTTTGATTAAAGGTAGATAAAGGTGAAGGCAACTTACTCTTTCAAATCAATCTCTCCGTTGTTGTCCTCCAAAACATCTCCGAACAAGATGATCCTCTTCCAACCATCTTCCGTCTTTGTCCAGCTCCACCCCGGCGATCTCCAATCCTTACCCAAGAAAGGCATCTTGTCTGGCAGGTGTGAGACTGTGAGCAGAGAGGGCCGCTGCTACTTCACACCTGGAGGTTTAACCAGCTTTTGTTAGAAAATGATTTTTTTATTCTTGATGCCACCATGCAAAGAAGAGAGAAATTTTGAAATCTAATTTGTCCTTGTTAAATACAGCATGCTACAATAAAATTTCACAAACAGTTTTAAGCATTTAACCGGTTATATTCACATTATGTTCACATTAGGTTCTACTGAAAAAAACAACAACTTTTAAATGAAAAGGTGAACAAGTTATAAATATCACCAATTTAATGGCAGTTCAAAAACACTGAGATGATTTTTTTTAAAGCTTACAAATTGAAACTGACTGTTTTTAAACAAATCCCACCACACATAGATTCTTATATTTTATGCCAGCATTGGTTAAAAAAGGTGAAAATAAAAAGTATTATTATGGTTTCTCACACTGTAGCCTGCAGCTACCTTTCAACTGCATATCACATAAAGCAGAGGGCCATCAGCCATTCTCAATTACCCTGTTACAGCGCGTTTACAGATTTAACACTCGTATGTAAAGGGCCAGACTAAGCCACAGCGTTTTAATATACTTAAATAACATACCTTGCAATATCCGTGACGCAATTATATATTTTTCTACCTTCAGAATTTGGACAATGACAGCGTTAGCGGGCGCTGTTAAAGTCGTTTTAGCTATCAAACACGAAGCTGTCAGTCGACCCAAAACAAATAATGACGACAAGAAGAAAATAATGAATCTCCGCTACGCTGGTATAAGACTGTGAATTTCTGAAAAACGGCCAAACAAACCGTTAAAGAGAAGCAGCTCTTCTGTTGTGTCTCTGCTTCCGTCTCTAGCCTTCCCCTCCTGCGGAGCTGGAAATATTGACGGAAGTAAGCGCGAGAATTCGTCAATTCACGCCCCCTACTGCTCTCTGATTGGTCAAAAGGTCTGTATTTATCTTGTTGCTACCCAGATTCGGGAGGCCGATTGGATAATCACTCCTGTCACTCAACAGCTTTTTTTTAATCCCATTTGTTTTGTTGGGGGCTTTCTTCGACACGTGACAGCGGACTGCACACATGTACTTGTGTTTTGATTTTGAGATGGGGGATGGTAACTGGTCTGCTGGAGCTTTGAGTGACTGACTGATGCTGAAAAATGTTGTGAAACGCTTTAAAGACTTAACTTGAATAAATAACTATTTTCTCACCCCACCCACTGTTTTTTCACATCAGTTGTATGGTTTAAGTTTAAGCCGTATATTTTATGACACGTTATCTAGGTCACAGTTTTATTACTCTGGGACCTTCCTGCTTTGATGTGCATGGCGTAAAGCTGCAAACTGGATGTGAAAAGATAAGTTTACTTTTGATTGTTTCAAATGACGTTATTCTCTTCAGTTTAAGTCGCAAGTCGTTCAGAGCAAGGTCAATTGAATACTGTGCCTGTATATGCAAATTAAAAAAATGCAGCTATTTCGGATGTCCAAAAACGACACCCCGTTTGAACATGTTTCTTTCAAAGTTTTGTACGTATTCAGCAGCCCTGACTCATTGTACACCGGCTCTCAAAAATTTTATTGTTATTGTCACGTCACCTGTTTGAGCTTAAAAATACAGTCTAATGTCCTATATGGTTTGCAGTGGGAGTTCTTTGTGGTTAAAATATGAATTTAATAGGTATTCATTTATGTATTTTGTGTGTGTAATTTAGTGTCATCTAGTGGTAAAGGTTGGAGAATGCAACCAACTGAACAACCCCTTCGTACCCAATGTTGCAGGACCTATTTGGCCATCACGTCAATGTAAAATCATGTAGCAGTGCTAGTGGCAGGAGTGAAAGCACCCACCCATTCACCCAGCTCTACCCTCTCCTTGAAAAAAATCAATGAATATTCACAATATTCATGGTGAATATTAACCATAAGGGTTAAAAGGCAGTAAAGTACAATGTGAAAGTGAGCTGATGTCATCAAATATTCTACTGTCTCACTGTGAGCTGGATGTTCCATGCTCAGAAGTCCTGACTTCTGAGTGTACTTGCAAAGTAGGAACTAGAAGCATGCAAGTTCAAACTCTGTGTACTTGTATTGAGCAGTGTTCACTGAAAGAACTGACTTCAGACCAAAGCAATGATTTTGATTAAATCAGTGTTAGACATAGTTCTTGATTTTGATCAGTGAGATTTACATGGAAAATAAATTCATAGACAGCAGCACAGGAACTATGAAATAATTAATTAATTAAATATTGGAATAATTAAATATGTCTTAAAATGAAATCAATTATCATTTTATTTAATTTATGATAAAGCAATAACAATGAGTGACATGAGAGTACTGACTAAGAATTTTATATTACTAGTAAAACAGGTACTGACAATTTGGTCTTGTTGTTGGATACTGCGTCCCATAAGCTGGATACAATAAGCTCAAACATTATCCAGAATCTATATATACCCACTCATATCTGCTGGCATTGTTGCTACTTATATACATCCTCTTTATTACATTTACCTGTTAATCAGTCACATTGGAAAAACTGGTCTGAGTATTTCAGAAACTGCTGATCTACTGGAATTTTCTCACAGAAATATCTCTAGGGTTTACAAAGATTGGTTTGAAAAGAAAAACTATCTAGTGAGAGTTTCCTGGGTGTAAATACTTTATTTATATTAGAGGTCAGAGGAAGAACTTGTCTTAAATGTTGGTATGACATGAACTGAAGGCTTACTGTGGAGCTTGATTAGCTCAAGACTATGAGATTATTAATCTCAGGGTTGTGGGTTAGACCCAATGTGTTGAACCCCACACATTTGTTTGCCCAAACAAATCTCTTCTGATTGTTGCTTTCCCTTAGTAGAGGTTTCTTAGCACCTATTTGACCATAAAGGCCTGATTTGCACAGTCTCCTTTGAACAGCTGATGTAGGGATGTGTGTGCTACTGGAACTCTGTATGGCATTTATCTGAGCTCTGATCTGAGCCAATTGAGTCTAACAACAGATTAAATGCCGTGTTGAGGCTGTCATTTTTGTATTTCTGTAAGGCAAAATAAATCGATTTGTTGAATAATTATTAACTCATGAAGTAACAGAGACCTAATGTTCAACAATCCACATTTCACTGTTTTAGTCTTTGGTGCTGTTGATGATACTGTATTGTTCTTTCTTTGTGTTTTTTATGTTTCAGTTGTTTTTTGCCGGTTTTTAGTTTGTTTGTTTTTTTGTCTGCTTGGGAGCTGACACAGACCTTGAGGGGATGGGGTTTTGGGGGGATAATGGGAGGAGAGAAGCTGCAGAGAGGCGTGTAAGACTGCAACTCTGTTTCCTGGTCCCAACTCTGGATCGTCACGTTTTGGGGGGCTTAATATATTTGGCCAGATTCTTAGAAATGAGAGCTTCTCCATCCAAAGTGGAATGGATGGCGTCTCTCTTAACAAGCCCAGGTTTCCTTCAGAAAGTTTCTTAATTATCTTTAAAGCCCACATTGTTTATGTATCTACAATGTAGAAAGTAGCAAAAATAAAAACAAAACATTGAATGAGAAGGTGTGTCCAAACTTTAGACTGGTAGTGTCAGTGATGTTCCATCAGGACAAGCAAAGCAAGTAGCGTGCCTTGTCAAATCTAAAAATAAACGTGAATTATAACATAGCAAAGTGAAGTGATCCCTCATCATAAAGCTCCTCCTGTCAGTTAATCTGTCCTTTACATTACTGCTATTTTGTGACTGCAGTTGGCTATTGTCGCTGAAAGCTGTGCTTATTTTATCTCACAGAAAAATGTAGCTGTTTCCATCTCTGAAGGCGTGTCTGTCTCCTATTAACAATAACTGGAGCTAGGAGGCCAGCAGTTTGTTTCAGGTGATTTGTGCATGTCCTTTTTGGATAAACCACTGGTCTTTCATGGTAAGCTGAGGGGAGCTTTCATTGCTCTGAGATCAGTAATATGCTTCGTATGGAAACACAACTAGTTGTCTTACTGGCCACCTTGGAGAACATTTGTGATGTAGAAAAGATGGGCAACGAACAAATGATTTTTTTTTCATAGATATGCGGTCCTCACAGGACAGCCACGACAAATGTGTGATTTATAGAATTTGATGCTGAAAATTAAACAGAAATACAGTGTTTAAAATGTGATCAACCTTAAACATATGGAGCAGTGATAAAAAATAATATTTAACACTGATTAGTGACATTTTTCTGCAGAATAGTTTTAGTTTTGATACTTTATACACAATTTTTCAATAATACAGTTTTATGTAAAGTAAGGTTTTTTATTGCTTTTTGGTTTGAAAAGTTCCTCCACCACTTGTCATTGTCAGTTAACAATACAAAAAAGTGGGGGGAATATGGTAGATATTTATTTAACTAAGTTATTAGAAATATTTTACATCTCTTCAGCCAGGAAGGAGTGTAGAAACGTGAAGATGTGCAGATGGACAGCACAAATGGCATGTTTTAATCTGATCCAGTTTATCTTGTTAAATTGGTGTTTTTGAAGAAGGTGTGTTTGTTTGTGTGTGTAGTGGGTGTGAGGGGTGACGATTGTCTCTGCTTGCCTTTCTGTAAAAGTCACGGCATGCCACTGATGAACGTGTGTTTGTATATAAAGCAGTTGGAGGGCTCAAGTACAGTGGAAAAACAGAATATAAGAAACAGTTAATAGACACCTAGAGTACCTTTGGCATGTGGTGGAGGAGGAGATTCTCATAATTGATCTTCAGCTGAAAAATCAGCAGCAATGTAATGTAATGATATGATAATAATAATGATATCACATCACCAAGAAGAATTAAGGCAGCCCTGAAGGTAACCCAGTGTTAGCAATGTGTAACTGATGAAGTGGCAGTGTATAGGTAATTGATAATTCTCATAACCAACAGAACAACTAATAAAAGAGTAAGTAGTTTAACATCAATCCATCCGTCCATCCATTCCCTTCCGCTTATCATGGTCGCAGGGGAGTAATTCAAAGACAATATATTCACCCTGGGTTAAAACTTTTAAACTTTAGCAAACATTTCCATTCCACCCACTGTGAGTATACTCATGCAACATTTTACTTGTAAAAACAGTTTTATTTGTGTTTTATGTTTTCAGTAGCAGTAAAACTGGGCAAAAGGTGGTAAAGATATACAAATTATCTAGGAGTACAAAAATTTTAAGTTTTACATATAAAAAACAAAATTAAATGCAAACTTGTAGCAATAGTGAGTTCACATTCACAATCAATAATCACATATTGATGACTATCATTATCAACAGGTAACCTCTACTTTTGGCAACCAACAAGTGGAGGCTTGTACTAAACAGTCAGTCAGGCATTTGGAGAAGTGAAAGGTGTGTCTGCACCAGCTAACTACTTTGTGCCCACTCACATGAACTTATAACGTATATTGTTTGTTTCTTTCTCTGTAAGAAGACAATGAGTGAAACTGAATAGGTGGCAATACGTTTAACATACTGCGTCAAGCACAGTCTTTCCATTGCTTTCCCCCAGCTCATGTTCAGCCACTGAGCTTCAAAGAATAAAAAAAAACTTGGCTAAAAGACAAAAAGAGAGAGAAAGCAATGAAGAGACAAAGCAGACGGAGCTTGGGAGAGAGATACAACAACAACGGGTCACTGGACATAAGCCGATCAGATTATTAAGCACATTCCCCTAACAGATCTAAGGGAAAGTTTGCGAGGAAAATAACCACTTCCTCAAATGTTTTTTCATACATCTGTTAAATATAAGCAGATCTTCCATACGTAAATTTTTTTGTATCAGTTGCTGTGGTTTGCATTTGAGTGTCTGTGGGGTGGCAGATATTACACTTGTTGTGGTGACCTAAATTTATTTACACACATACATGCAAATTTTTTTTTGTATGTGGACAAGGGAACAAATCCTCATGATCTAAATCATTCAAATTTATATATTAAAGCTATCTTTTAACATTAGGATAAGTTATGGTCAGAGTTTGGCAGGCAGTAGTTATGGGTAAACTCAGAGTAAGTCTCCAGGTTGTGTGTGGGTGTGTGTGTCTTCATGTGTGTTGGTGTGATGGAATGTATACCTTTCACCCCGAGAGAAATGGGAGTGCACATTATTGGATTATAAACTTAAAAGGCAGGTTGTACAAATTCTGATTTAGGGATGCTTTCATGTTTGAGGTGGCCTAAAGGTATTCGCAGAGGAGCAGAATTTATGAGCATCAGTGTGAGACTCCTTTTAATGTTCCTGGGAAGAATCAAAAGGCCATGAGCTGTGAGCCTTTTATCTTAAAATAATAGTACCACTCTTTACAAATAGTACATTTTATAAGTGATCGTATAAAATAATTGCATGTTAATGAATAATAAATAAACACACAAATGTTTTGTAGATGAATTATGTAACATTGATGACAACTCATCAAAAAGCTACAGCTAGAATTGCTGCAGCATTGTTAGACGTTGAGTTATCATTAGCAGGAAGTATGTCATGTTGACAAATTTTGTACATTTTCAAAAGCTTTAAATTATAGTCGCATAAAAATACAGTATAGCTTTTATAAACAATGTAAGTCTATATGACTGTGGGCCATTTACTTTAAAAAGGCTCACAACCAAAATCACTGAACTTAAAAGTATTTTATTTTTATGAAAAAAGAAAATAATCCCAAACTAGTTCATACTAGTATGTTTTTGCTTCATATCACAGCACTTCACTGAATTCTTTTGAATTACTGCTTGCCTTCTTGTATGCATGTTTGACCATATTTAATACAGAAATGTTTTTTTATAGAGTCTGAATAGAACGCAAAAGTATTATATTAAATAAGCCAGTAATCCTAAAAATGTTGAAGCTGAATAATGTAAATACTTTTTGTTTTTGTATCGCTTTTATGACATTGTATTTTATCTGTTTCCAGTGTAACTGAGATCATAGATGGTCCTGTGCAAGTAAAAAAAAAATTAGAAAAAAATAAGAAATCACCCAGTCATCATTTGCTCTCAGAAAAGTCATCAGTAAAGGACACACACACACACACACACACACACACACACACACACACACACACACACACACACACACACACACACACACACACACACACATGAAGCATACACAATACATATCCTAAGATTTAGGTACAGTTGGAAAAGTAGGGTATCATTCAGTGTTTTCTAAGGCCAAAAACAAGAAACTACTTCCATCTTTGTCCTCAAAATATAACTTTTATGTAACATCACTTGGTAAAAAGAAAAAGCGCAATCAGTGAAGATCTCGTAACTTTTTTCCAGTGTCACTAGCATTTTTACAGCTGTACAGCCACTTGATAATCCGTGCGTTGCGCTCAATAACTGAGGTCTCTTGACGTATCTTCTCGTGCAGCTTTTCCTCCATGAGCGCATCGCTGTCACTACTGTTCCTGGAAAAGCCATCATCTGACGTGGAAACACTGACACTCCGAACCATTATTGCAATTTCATCTGAGCGAGCCGAGAAGTTGTCCTTCCCCAAAGACTCAATGACCTCACCGTCCAGCCCGCAGTACTTGAAAAAAACATCAAAGTCTGCAAAGTTTTTGGAATACCTGGAGCTGATATCAGAGTGAGAACGACTGACTCCTTTGCCAGACCTCCTTTCAACCTCAGGAACTGTCAGGAGACCACTAGATGCATTTACAACTCCAGCCTTAGGTTTTGTACCAGAGTCACTGTTCTTGATTCTGCACTCTTCTGTCACTCCATTGCTCTCCGGTTTAGAGATAACTACATGTGGATTCCATTCCTTTGCTGTTTCCTTAGGCGTGGTGATTTTTCCCCCGTTGCCCTGAGACTCACATTCCTTATCTGTCCCCTCGGATAATGGGGCATTTTTATTCACAGGGTTGAGCAACAACTTACGGGTTATATGGTGTTTCCGTTCATTTGCTGGCCCTCTCAATAACTCACATTTCTGTCTGTAAATTAAAAGAGAGTCTGGTCGTTTTTTGGCGCTGGAGCGATGTGCCTGCACTGGTGAAGAGATTTGCACAGTGAGTGTATTCCCTGTCAAGTGACTCCCTGTAGGAAGATTCCCATCCCGGTGTGAGCTTCGGTTAGAGGACCCAGTGCTACTCACAGAGGCCGATCCAAGGCTAATCACTGGCTCCTGAGTTGAGTTAACCACCTGTTGGCTTTTGACGTATTTTGGTTTACTTGCGGCGAGCCTCTCCACGGCACTCATGCGTCCTTTTGTCTCACTCTCTAAATCCATTTGTTTACGAAGGTATTCAGGACCTTTCCCCAGGATTTTTGTGGTATCATTAGTTGTCTCCATTGTGGTTTTGACGGGCACTGAAGTCTCGTTGTAGATTTTCAGTGTACAGTTTCCCCAGAGCTACAGGTAAAG
Organism: Aulonocara sp. 'chitande type north' Nkhata Bay; assembly: GCF_057382095.1. Lineage (NCBI taxonomy): Eukaryota > Metazoa > Chordata > Actinopteri > Cichliformes > Cichlidae > Aulonocara > Aulonocara sp. 'chitande type north' Nkhata Bay. The sequence goes on from NC_141358.1 coordinate 11,032,580, forward strand.
GATTCCATTCAAGCCTGATCTTTGCCTGAGCACGTATTGTGACGGGGGACCTTACCTTGTCTGTTTAAACACACACCACATTACCCCACCCATCCTGCGCAAGGGTAGTTTTAGCCAGACACAAGCCTGTTCAAAGTACACCTGATACCATCGCAAGTGAGAATGATGAAAGGTGACACTTCTGCAGTGTGTTTCCCAGTCCTTCAGGTGAAAATGTGGATCTTTAGCCTTGTTGCACAAGACAGGATGTTTCATACTGTCAACATTCAGGAAAACTGGCTTCTGAATCATTAACAGTTTATAGTTTTTAATGACTTTAAATCTGAGTCATCATATGGGCTTGGTGCTCATTATAGTGAAAAAGTTGTGCAATAAGTGTTTACCCTCAACTAGTCATCCTTAAATTCTGGAGAATGTGTATGAAATATAACAGTTGGATTGTTGGAGGTAGGTATGAGACAGTGATGCTTTTTTAAAGCATGGTGGCACTAATCCATAAACATAAAAAAATAGTTTGTTGAATGTAAGTTTCAATTTAGAACTTTTTATACTTCGGGGGAAAAAAACTCCATTTCTCCACTGTGTTCAGTGTGGTGACTGTGACTGTGCAATTTGACGAGTGTTGACAAAAAAGAAATTGTGAACAAACTGGTTTCTTTCCTCAGGCTTGAAAAGTGTCTGTTTGCATACGAAGAAATGAACTTTAACACAAAATTCAGGTCTATTTGAAACAGAAGTTGATGTTCTTGCTCTCTCTGCAAGTTTGAGGGCTGTGGTGAAACCAGATGCTGTCTACATATCTGAGAAGATGACCTTGCGTGGGAGATCACCTAAATATAAATGAGGTATTTGAATGACTGATTGATTCCCAAAGTTGATAAAATTATAAACATCCTGTCTCAGAGTGGTGATAAAAACTAGTTCGTGCATTTATTACTTGTAGATTGGACTATTTTGATTCTTTATTATGTGACGGTTCTAAAAATTCCCCATAAAGCCTTAAGTTGAACTAAAACACGGCAGTGAAAGTACTGCCTGGGACAAGAAAGAGAGATCATGTTTCTAACATATTATCTTCTCTTCACTGGCTACCTGCTAGACCCAGAATTTACTTTCCAATTCTTCTCCTCACTTACAAGGTCTTGAATAATCAGGCATCATCATATGTCAGAGACCTCATAGTACCATATTATCCAAACAGTGCACCTCACTCTCAGACTGCTGGTTCCCAGTAGTAAGTATAATGGGAGGGAGAGATTTCAGCTGTCAGACCCCTGTGGAACCAGCTTCCAGACAGACGACCTGTCTCCATTGAGGATTTGACTTTAAACTTTACTTCCAGATAAAGCTTATAGTGTGAGCTAGATCAGGTGATCCTCTGCAATAGGCTCAGGTTGCTGGGGGACTTCCCATGATGCACTGGACTTCTCCACTAACCTCTCTTTACTTACCAGGTGTTTATATACAACTACTATATTCAATTTTGCCTTCTCTCCCATCATTTGTGTCTTGTCTTGCTTTATGGTCTTCTTTATCTATTCTTGAAGAAGGTACAATTAGCAGAAAAAATTATAGATTTTTGGGTGTATATTGGTCTTCATGCAGTTTGTTTTTTTATGTTCCCATTCACTTCTCTCCTGTTGTTCCAAACCCACCATTCCCACCTGCCCTGCTTTCCTTTCAGCTTCTTTGCTCACCTGCATCCACTTCACCAACTGGTCCCCTTAGTCATTACGGCACACGTTCACGGCTGATTTCCACCCCCCTCGGTTGTCTTCCTGTATTAGTCTGTTTTTTCTCTGCCTGCTTTTGAACCCTGCCTGAATCTTTGCCTTCTTTGAAGGTAATGTTTTGATATTGGTTCAAGTAAACTTTGATCTTATTTTTACACACCTGCTTTATGTCATGATTTTGGGTTTCTGACACTATATATCTCTGTGTTATGTGCCAGAACTTTTCATCCATGCATTAATGTAGCCAAAAATAAATCACGGAATGTCCACTGAAACATAAGTATTTAAGCAATCATCGAGGCCAGTGTAAAATAGCCAAAATAAAATACATATACATAACAAAGTCATTTAAAAATCAGATTTTTCATTTATGGTGAATCTACACAGCAATTTTGGAAACAGACCTCTTTGCAGGAGTGGAGAAATCAGCAAACCTCTGCTCAGCACTGCAGATTCACACACTTTCCACCAAGTGTTATTAGTCAGTGTATGAGTAAGTGACTGTGTTTGGCAACTTACTGACAGGCTTACAGGCAGCAAAATAAGTGGCACCTAGAGGCAATGGTGCTACTGAAACAAAATGTTCTGAACCATAGTTTGAAGAATAATTGATCAAGTGCCAACCATAGAGCGCTTCTCATTCACTTTTTTATTTTAAAATATGCTGGGGCCATGTCTTGCAAAGGACATGAGAAGATTGTGGCTCAGGGGGTTGGGAAGCGTATCTGTAACCGGAAGGTCGCCGGTTCGATCCCTGGGCTCTCTGTCCTGGTCGTTGTGTCCTTGGGCAAGACACTTTACCCTACTTGCCTACTGGTGCTGGCCAGAGGGGCCGATGGCGCGAAATGGCAGCCTCGCTTCTGTCAGTCTGCCCCAGGGCAGCTGTGGCTACAACCGTAGCTTGCCTCCACCAGTGTATGAATGCGAGAGTGAATGAATAGTGGCATTGTAAAGCGCTTTGGGTGCCTTGAAAAGCGCTATATAAATCCAATCCATCCATTCGCTTCCGCTTATCCTTTTCAGGGTCGCGGGGGGCGCTGGAGCCTATCCCAGCCGTCATAGGGCGAAAGGCAGGTTACACCTTGAACAGGTCGCCAGTCTGTCGCAGGGCCAACACACAGGGACAGACAACCATTTGCACTCACATTCATTCGCACATTCACACCTAGTGACAATTTGGATTATCCAATTAACCTACCCCCACAAGCTGCATGTCTTTGGACGGTGGGACCTAAAATTAAACCTAAAACTGCAGAGAGAAACGAGCTTCGCATCAATCCAATCCATTATTATTATTATTATTATTATTATTATTATTATTGTAGACTGTATACAAAAGATGGACACAACCGCATGACATTACCTAGTGATTAGTGAAATTTTGAAATGAGTGAGTGGGTCTGACTAATGAACCGAGGGACTGTACATGCTCATAAAATAGCAGATTGTCAATCACAAAATATGGTGTCCCTAAAGCGTACACTTCTTTATAGTCCTTTTTAAACTATAATGAGTACCATGCTTTACAAAATAAACTTTGTGATGTATTTGGTTATACTGAGCCCGTAAACTCACCTCATTAAAAGTGTTTACTGCAGTCAGATATCAAGTGTACCACGTAGTGCTGTATAACAGGCAGGTTGCAGACCCAAATGCAGAACTTAGGATTGTGAAGTGGAATGAATGAATGAATATTGCTGGCTGTTTAACATGTTCAAAGACAAGCCACTGTAAAACACTAGTGAGCACACAGGCATGACGATAGGACGTGACAATGACCAAAGGGTGACACAGACAATAAATACTCATAAGATGACAAGAGGATGGGCAACAGGTAAGGACACAGCTGACAACAATCAAGGGAGACACGACAAAGGAAGCAAAATAAAAAAGGAATTTACTAAACATGGCATCACGGACAGATAAAAACTAGACAACGCATGGCAACACTGGACAAGCATGATAATTGAAACAAGGGATAGAATAAAAACAAACTTAACTGAGAGCAGAAACCAGATAGGTAAAACTAAGGTGGTCTAAACTAGAAACACTGACGTAAAGAAAACTAAGAATAACAAGAACCAAAGGCTAAACACTGAGGAATTACATTCTCCCTAACATAAGGGACTCACCCAATAAAACAAACTGAAATAAAGAAACCAGGAAACACTAAAAGTTAAAGAAAATCAAAACACTGGGTCCTAAATCCCAAACAAAGTGACTTGTAGAGTTATTTTCTCATAGATTTATATATGTCGGACATCTTTTTCCAACAAGATGCCTCCTGTTGGTCATTTGAAAGATTTGCAGGTTTGTGGCCCTTCTGCATTTACTTTACCTCTTAGACCTGGAAACTATTCCCATTCTTTATATGCAGTCTGTGTGGTAGATATACGTGCTCAGACATGAAAATCTATGCAAGCTGGTTTCTCATCTCTCATATCTGATAAAATTAAACACAACAACACTCAGCTGTCCTCTCTAAGCTTATAATAGCTGCAAGATCAAGTTTTGAACGTATACAGAAACATTGCAATTCTTATTACAAAACCTGGAATGATATCCTACTCCCTGTTTTCTCCTTCCTCATGGAAATGAAAACAGTAATTGAAGTAGAAGGTGAAGCATGCGCCTACAAACTGAACCTGAAAGATAACAGTTCTCCAGGATTATTTGTTCAAAAGGCAGAGGGCAGCACTGGAATGGATAGCATGGAAGCCATTAGCCTCAAGTCTACCACGCAGTTAGCTTAGAAGACTGTATCTGATTCATATCCTCACTTCAAGACTTTCTTTCAAGAGCAAAGACCACATGCAGCATCGCTTATTGCATCCATTAAACATCAAAAAGAGGAAGATGCTATTTTACTGCATGTTAGATTGACTAAAGGAAACCAAAGCTGTAATTCAGATAATTTAAACTGACATCTCAATGTTTGTACATAATCTTCATACCACATCTGTTTCCATGTTGACATTTACATTTCTTAGCCATGCAATTTTTAGCTTTGTTTACTTGCATTTTATACTTTCTTGACCCCCGTTTCAAATGAATGTCAACTTCAGAGGTATCCAAGACATGTCATTATGATTAATGACACGATTAACTGGGAGTATGAGGCTAACACACATGTTGCAGAAAGGTTTTGTTTGTATATCATTATCACAGACATGCAGGCTGTAATAAATAGTTTTTATATCAACAATGGCTCTGCCAGTTTATGAGGATACACCTCACTTGTTTCTGTTGTCTCTAAAGCAAAGAAGATGGAAAAGTTGCATATTCTATGGCACATATTCAGTTAGGTGGTGAAGACAAAAAATATAATATTGTGGTTTTGAGCCACTCCTCCTTTCTTCATATTTTGCTTCCAAGGAGCCGTAGATTTCTCATTTTTAAAGCAGTCTCATGCAATAGTTCTCCAGGCTTTCTGAAGGTTTTTCAAAGTTTTTCTTTGGACATTGGCTGCTTTTTCACTCATTTCCAGTCTAGTCCTTTTCATTTAATTATTATTTGTATTTTTTGATGAAGCCACTTAACTTATGAATCATTCAAACAAAAAAGGCACCTAACTCAAAGGATGAACTAATGTTGTGTCTACACATAATGGATAACAATAAACCAGTTGCATCTTTAGGTACCCATTGCAACGTATAACAACACATGATTTAGTCCCATCTTATTCTTTAGTCGAACAAAAAACAAACATAAAATTACATTTTGGCACCAACAAATGATTCCCAAAGAGCTGTTACCTGAAAACATGGCATGTCTTGGCATGGTGAGCATCTATCCATCCATCCATTCGCTTCCGCTTATCCTTTTCAGGGTCGTGGGGGGGCGCTGGAGCCTATCCCATATCCCAGCTGTCATAGGGCGAGAGGCGGGGTACACCCTGGACAGGTCGCCAGTCAGTCGCAGGGCCAACACACAGGGACAGACAACCATTCGCACTCACATTCATTCGCACATTCACACCTAGTGACAATTTGGATTATCCAATTAACCTATCCCCACAAGCTGCATGTCTTTGGACGGTGGGAGAAAGCCGGAGTACCCGGAGGGAACCCACGCAAACACGGGGAGAACATGCAAACTCCACACAGAAAGGCCCCGGCCTGATGTTGGAATTGAACTCAGGACCTTCTTGCTGTACGGCAACAGTGCTAACCACCGTGCCGCCGGCATGGTGAGCAGTGCATCCTTAAATAACTAAAGAAACTAGACTGGTGGGTAACAAAAATGGCAAATTACTCAACAGCTCTACTGAAAATCTGTGGCAACAGGTCTTATGGACTGATGAATACAAATTTGAAATTTACGAGTTTAACTTTCAGCAGCATGAAGCTGCTGAAAGTTAAACTCAAAAATTTCAAAGGAATTCAGGAGAAACACCCAACAATGAATGCCTATGCCAATCAGAAAACAATCAGGGGCTCTGTTATGGTTTTGGGCTCCATTTCAGTGGTGTTGGGGATCTTGTCAAAAATTGATGGAATTAAAGTACCATCAGGTTTTAATCCACCACGCAATACCCATCTGGAAAGCATCTGATTGGTAACAACTTGCCCTGGCCCTCACTGTAATTGAAGCAGTGTGCGATCATCTTGACAGAGAACATAACAAATGGCAGCTAACATCCAAAGAAGGGCTCTGAGTGTCCTCCAAGAATCCTGGAGAACTACTCCTGAAGACTACTTAAAGAAATGACAAGAAAGCTTGCATAACAGAGTTCAGGTTGTGTTGAAGAATAAAGGTAGTCACACCAAATATTGACTTTCAAGGTCATTAAAATGTTACAAACTCTGTTTCTGTATGCTCTGTATGCTTGATATCCATTTATCCATTTTCCAATAAATTACAACACTTATTTCAGGTTTTTGTGCAAAATATAAAGAAATGGTGCTGCTTGAGACTTTTGCACATCACCTCCACACAAAGCTAATTCATCCTCAGTCAGCCCCCCTGGGGGCACCCTCGATGGTTAGGGTTTAAAGTCTTTGTTGTAAGTCGTTTCCCACCTCTTTTTTCCTCCCTCTCATTTCGTGCCATTTCTCCAATAAACACAAAAAAGGAGGAAAATAGAAAAATGCTTAAAAACTAGCCCTCTTTTGAAGGTTCGGCCAAAGTGACTATCGGCCAAAATGAATTACAAAGACAGATGTTCGTCAGCACATCTGTCCTTTGGCTCAGGGTTGCAAGTGGATGACTTCAAACATATCTGTGTCACATCTTTTGATATAAGGATTAGCGTTAAAACTAATTGCAGGCAACAGTGTTTATGATCATTTAACATATCGTCTGAGTGATTGCTGAAATCTGTTTCTCATTCGAAAAACTGAGGGTGGGATGAAAGGAAGCAAAGTAAACATGAGGACTGACACCATTAGTCACTTCTCCCCCGAGTCCTCTCACATTTATTTAATTCTAAACTTATGCCGCTTGTTGAAAACCCCCCCCACACATTTTGCGTTTTAATGTGACACTGTATCGTCTGCTAAATGTGTTTTTATTAAGCCATTCACAATTACCATCCATCCTGAGACGTGAATGAAACTTGTTGACTCAATTAAAAACGACTCGCAAATTGTCAAATATTATTGCCGCAGCCATCTTTTGCTTGCAGTTCTTGTCAGAGGGTTATGTAAAGTAACTGATAATTGCTAATTATGCATACAGCGCTAATTGTCATCAATATAAGGTCACCTCCCTCTCAATTATTCAGTGTCTGTTAATCAAAGGCTCATCTTACAATTCTTCAGAAAACAACCGTTCAGGGGATTAATGATGCAATGTTTTTTTCCTCATTAAATGATTTTTTCCCCCCCTTTTACCTAATATTTTTTCTTTGGGCTAAGATGAATAACAGACTCGCTTTATGTCTAACAAGGGGTGGAAAATACACTCTCTGGACACATTATTATTAGTTAAACCTGTTCAGCTACTTGTTAGCGGAATATCCAATAAGCTGTTTACATGGCAAGAACCTAATGTATTTAGGCTCGTAGACTAGGTCACGATGACCTTCTAAAGTTCAAACTGAGCACCAGAGAGAGCGAGAAAAGCGACTAAAGTGAGTTTGAATGTGGCATGGCTGTTGGTATCAGAGTATTTCAGAAACTGCTAATCTACTGGGATTTTCATGCACAAACATTTTTAGTGTTTACAGTGAAATAAAGAAAATTATTGAGTTTTTTTGTGTAAAAATGCCTTGCTCGTCAAGCTGCTTTGAACTGATAGATTTAAACTCCAATAACCAATGTATGCAGAACAGTATCTCTGAATGCACAACAAAATACTGTGCAATAGATATTTTGGCTGCTACACTGGTTATTCTTACATGTTGTATTTATAGATGCATGTATATATGTTATATTTATGCTTATATATTGATATTCATTTTTCCCCTTTATTTTTTATTTTAATTTTTTATTACTAGGCAAATTTTTGTCTGTGTTTTGCTACTGGAACCTGAATTTCCTGGACCTACCCGATGGATTACAATTTTTCTCCATTGGTTAGGCTCATTTCTTGAAACAGAAATTACATTCTCAAAATAACATGGGCAAACCTCCAAACCTCTTGGCAAATGTTCACAACAGAATGGCATTTCTCATTAATTTTATCAAATGGTAAATGCCTTAGTACATGTCTCAATTGTCTCAGTGCATCTTTGCAAATGATTAAGTACAAGTAGCCTACAGTTATGCAGTTAGCCCACATTTAGCACATTTTCCAAATGAATAGATCTTGTAGATCTAAACTGATTAGTTGATTCTCAGTCGAATGATCATTCCCTCCAAAACATGTCAGCATGATTTCATTGTATAAGTACTCGCATGCACAACTGTCTGTTCAATTGTCAAAATTGGTCAAGAACATAATACCATGAATACCATATATGAATTTCTTTGAATATTTGATAAATTGATGACAGTCATTGACAGTCAGGTGAAACTAGACTAAGAGGGAGTGTCACACACAGGTGTGTTCCATGATTGTGTGCTGCCAAACACAGATATATAGAGCTTGATCAGGACCAGTCCGATCTCTGAACATGGATAGACAAGGCCAAGCAAACGGACAAGGGGAAGTTCTTCCTCGAGGAGGAGGAGGAGGAGGAGGAGAAGGAGAAGAAGAAGAAGAAGAAGAAGAAGAAGAAATTCAGGCCACAATTATAGACCATGTCATAAACCATTGCCTCACAATGGCAGAGGCAGGTCGTCGAGTGCAGCCTAATATGCCTCACTCTTCAGTCTCCTCCATCATCCAAACCTTTCGCAGGGAAAACAGGTATGGACTCCATGTAATCTATGATGGAATTATATGTTGTATAGGACAGGGCACTGTGCGTGAGGCAAAAAATGTATAACTTACTGTAGAGATTTTGTGTGCATCTGCCTACAGTTGTAGGTCTATACTAGCAGGTGGAGAGGACTAGTGGAATGTTTTGATACTAAATATGACAAGAAATGTATTGAACATATTACTGTAAACTATGGAATTACATAATTAGAAAATTAAGTTTAGAGTAGTATTCCAGTCACTGTGCAATGTTGCATTAGGATTGTGGTGAAGTTACTGTGAGTAAAACAATAATACAATTACACTGGTAACTTACTGTATTCTGTTCTTTTTGTAGGATTGGACGACAACCTCATGTGGGTGGCAGAGGAAAACTGCTCAATGAACAACAGGAAAGAGAGATTTGTAACATGGTGATGGCATACCTGCTTGATACCATAGAGGACAGGGCTGTGGCTCCCCACACTCTCTAGCAGATCATTACATGGAGAAACCTTTGGAATGCAAGCATGCTGATCCACACAGGTATGCACACAGGTGTACACATGGGTATTCACAGATGCGGACTACAGCTTTCTTGGCTGCTGCCTCAAAGCACACTGTGCGCTGTCTATCTTGCGTGCTGCACAATATCGTTTATTATTTAGTAACTATTGATATCTATGACTAGCTAGTTTATTGTGATGGTGCTTTTTTTTTTTATTATTATGTTGCTCTTTGTTGTTTGCTGTCTCCCCTGTTTTTTTTGTTTTTCTTTCTCTCCATACAGGTGACCCAGGAGTTTTTTTTTTTTTTTCTCTCTCTCTTCCCCCCCTTCTCACCGTCTCTTCTCCCCTTTGGTTTTCTTTCTTCCTCTCCCCCTCTTTCTTTCATTCTTTCCCCCTGTCCTATTAAAAAAAAAAAAAAAAAAAAAAAAAAAAAAGGATGACAAAGGATGAACTGAAGCTCCGCCATCACGTGATGTCACATGCTGCTGTTTCTGATGTCACTTCCAAAAAGAAAAAAACAAACAAACAAACAAAAAAAAAAACATGGTGATGGCAAATAATGCCATCACATTGAGACAGATCCGTGATGCCATCCTTCAGGACAATCATATATTCCAGAATATAAACACAATAAGCATCTCCACAATAGACCGGGTTTTGAAGAAGCATCAGATGACAATGAAACAAATCTACAGGGTACCGTTTGAGAGGAACTCTGACAGAGTGAAGGAGCTGCGCTACCAGTATGTAAATGTAAGTCAGTTACTGGTTGTCTCTTATTATAACCTTACCTGTAATCACAATAAGCAGTAGTTCTCTTATTTGGTTTCAATACCTCCATTATTCCCACTCCCCTTTCTATCAAATACCCCTGCAGTACTTCCTCATAGGCCTATCACTAGTTTAGAACCACTGGAGTAGTGGCCTGTAGTATATTGAACCTGTGGGGGAGAACAGGTAATTGTCTAACTGTAGTATATGACTCTTCTGTATGACTGATTTCATGTTCTTTACTCTATTTTAGAGAATAATGGTATTGGAAGGACATGAGACCCCTCACATCCTGGTGTTCGTGGATGAAGCTGGCTTCAACCTGGCCAAGGGCCGAAGACGTGGCCATAATATTATTGGCCACCGGGCCACAGTGGATGTCCCAGGTCAGCGAGGGGGCAATATAACTATGTGTGCTGCCATTTCTGAAAATGGTGTGGCCACTCACATCCCCAGTCTTGACCCATACAACACACACAAGCTCCTCATCTTCTTGGATCGCCTTTATACCGATTTTATCCCTGAAAATGAGAGAGGTCTCATAGGGCCTCACCTACCTATTTATGTAATTGTGTGGGACAATGTCAATTTCCACCATAGCCCACTCATTAGGGGCTGGTTTGCAACGCATCCAAGGATGGTCATGGGGTTCCTGCCACCTTACTCTCCTTTCCTCAATCCGATAGAGGAGTTTTTCTCTGCTTGGAGGTGGAGAGTGTATGAGCATCATGCTCAGGATCAGCCGTCCCTGCTCCATGCTATGGACGCAGCGTGTGACGACATTACAGGAGATCAATGCAGGGGATGGTTGCGGCATGCACGCCGTTTCTTCCCTCGTTGCATTGCAAGAGAACTTGGCATGAGAACTTTCTTTCCGTGTGAATAAAAAAATGGTTATAATTTCCTTGGTAGTGTGAGTGCAATCTGTGATATCAAACCTTGGAGGCTACTCTTTTCTGTTGTATATTGTTGGTCCTCTGCCATAGTGACAAAACATCTAAATATTTTGTATGACAGTACTCACACAATGCCAAAGGGACGATGCATTTTGGGGGCACTGACTATTCAGATTAAAAAGAAATGTAGTTTTGACACATGAGTGAACTGTTTTAGGAGAGATATGAGCTTTTGCAGGTGGACCATGTTGTTGTGATCAACCATCTTGGTTTATTTTGACAAAAGCACCAAGAATGATGAGAATGTCCGATCTGTGCCGAGAAATGAGCCAAAGCTATTGAGAAGGATCTTTGCCATTTTGGAGACACTGACTGTTTAAATGCGAAAGGGATTTAGATTGACGCCTGAGTGAACAGTTTTGGAAGAGATATGAGCTTTTGCAGGTGAGCTATAGTGTTGTGCTAAACTGTAAGAGTGTTTTGCCAAATGATCTTAGAGTTTTGAGAATGTAATTTCTGTTTCAAGAAATGAGCCAAACCAATGGAGAAAAACTGTAGTAAAGTTGAAAATGATGCTGTTATACTAACAAAAGATGAGATGAAATAAAAGGCTTGTAGACAGTGGGCAAACTGGCCCTCACAGTGTCTGAATTGGGAAAAGGAATTTAATTTCTGGGAAAAATCATTTCCTTTTGGTTTGTATTATGCACATAACAGCAGCTTTTTTAAAATTTCTAGAATCATCTGACACGAACATGTAATTTACACAAAGGATGGATGGGCGGCTCGCTTTGTTGCACCTGTAAGAATCGGTGATGTCACAGTTTGCTGGCAAACCTTGGAGTACTCATACCTGCGTTGTGCTTTCAGACGCCGCAGCTTAGCATGAAACTGTAAAAATAAACAAATCAAAAGGCAAAAAACCCTTATGAAGACAAAACAAATGACATTTATTTGAATGTAGTCATACAGTCTGGTTTAGTCAACACTAGCTAATAATTTTCTAGTCAATTCAAGCCCCCAAACATTGTAAATCCTTCTTTTTTTTACTTTTGCACATGTGGACTTCTCTTTGAAAAAATGTCAGTGCATTTCTTTCTGCCACATTCATACTGAAGTGATTATGAGCATCAACTGTGACACGAAATTGCAGCACACAAGGGATATAAGCTCGTTACATAACTTTGAAAGTAAATAGTGCCACAGATGGTTTTTGTTTTAAAATGAAAATTAGATTTTCATAATGTCTTTATTACGAACACCAATAAAATTTAACATCTTAAATCATGTTGTTAACAAGAAATTAAACTGTAATTGGTAACATATCTCTTGGATCCTAGCTCTTTAGATCTCATAACTGCGAAATGGATTCATACAATTTCTAACATATTCAAGTTTTAATGATTGCTTTAAAGAAAAGCAATAATTACATTGCTAATACACCTCCATTCACATGTAAATATGTTATATAACACATTCTCCTGTAGCTAATGACCGAATACGCTGATAAACCTGTAATAACAATACAATGATGTGCATCCTTTAAATCCCCAGTGTGGAGCAGATGAAAAGCAATATGTTGGATGACAAGTTAAAATGTCAGAAGGCCACATTGTTTTCACTGTGAACAAATATTGAATTTCAGTGTGCACACGGATATTGCACAATGTTTTGTGTTGTTGAAAAAGCAAGAAAAAAAGTCTTCTTTCAACATAGTATATGATGTATACTATATATCATGATCCAGCAGGCCTGCCAGATGCTGCAAACCAAATCATAGTATTTCAGTCAGAATCATTTTAGTCAAGGAAAATTATTTCCATCTGCAGTCATTTATATTTGGCTGTATGGCCCTGCCCTTCTCCCTGCTCTTCAGTGTGTATACATAGAAAGGATAAGGCAGGGAGAGCAGCAACCTAAACTCCATAGGGCACAGAACAGTGCTGGCTTCAGTGACAGCTGATTAAGTCAGGCATAGCTTGAAGAGGATGAGCAGGGGTGGAGGTGGGTTGCAAAGCAGTTTGTAGAGGAAGCAGCTTGCAGCTTGGATTGGCAGGCTAAAGCAGCTTTAATAGGATATTAGATTTGCCAACTGCATGCTTAGAAGGGCATCAGCTGAGCCATCAGCTGATGTGGGCCGGAAAGAAAATCAGCTGATGCACTGGGAATGTGGGCTGAGTTTTACTTTATGGCCTGCCTAGACTAGCACTTTGAAGCAGTCACGACTGTCTGACTGTCAAAGGAAATCCTTTCTATCTGCAGCATTTTATATAAGAAGAAAAAAAAAAAAGAAAAAAAAAAGCTAATAGGATAAACACTGCAAAAGCACTCAAAAAGTGTTTTGGGGAGACAATAAGGTGACGAAACAGATGCAAAAGTGACAAGATAACAGTAAACAGTTAATAGCAAACATTAATATTATATTAACAGCATTACATGCAAGTCATGCGATTAAAACTGTCTCCGTGCAAATCTTCACAAGTTTTGGTTTCTGTAGGATCTGTAGCTGCTTCGTCATGTTAGCATCTGCCCGAAAACACTACTGCTATGGTTTTTGAGATTTTTTTTGTAATTTGTTTGTGTTTTATTCAGCTTCTGTCATATTTTGTGTGATTTTGCAGTTGTTGTTTTGTTTTGTTTTTAAATTTGCTGGTGTATTCTTAACTAAGAGTGCATTTGACCTCTAAAAGGTAACCTTAATTATGGCTGTGACCATTTTGTGAGAAGAACAAGTCATCAAATTTGGATGAGAGGATGGTGTACTAAATTTTCATCAGCCATTATTATTAGCAAGGCGTATCCCTAAACTGTTTGGGTAAATCACTCAGACACAGACCTGATAATTACTGTTAACTAATGTAGAAATAAAATACTCACCAAAATTAAAGCGCAGCCTTTTTACATATCAACCACAGAGCCGAACTTACTATTTGTCAGATCGCTGCTTTAAAATGCTCAAAAAGCACCAACACCTCAAAGGTGTCTGTGAGGTCTAGTTCAGGGACTCAAATTTGCTCACTTTGGTCTAGCACAACATTAAAATTACAGTGTGCAGTGTATAAAATCTCATAAATCTCTATAGATGTCAATATAGGGAGTGCAGAATTATTAGGCAAGTTGTATTTTTGAGGAATAGTTTTATTATTGAACAACAACCATGTTCTCAATGAACCCAAAAAACTCATTAATATCAAAGCTGAATGTTTTTGGAAGTAGTTTTTAGTTTGGTTTTAGTTTTAGCTATTTTAGGGGGATATCTGTGTGTGCAGGTGACTATTACTGTGCATAATTATTAGGCAACTTAACAAAAAACAAATATATACCCATTTCAATTATTTATTTTTACCAGTGAAACCAATATAACATCTCCACATTCACAAATATACATTTCTGACATTCAAAAACAAAACAAAAACAAATCAGCGACCAATATAGCCACCTTTCTTTGCAAGGACACTCAAAAGCCTGCCATCCATGGATTCTGTCAGTGTTTTGATCTGTTCACCATCAACATTGCGTGCAGCAGCAACCACAGCCTCCCAGACACTGTTCAGAGAGGTGTACTGTTTTCCCTCCTTGTAAATCTCACATTTGATGATGGACCACAGGTTCTCAATGGGGTTCAGATCAGGTGAACAAGGTGGCCATGTCATTAGTTTTTCTTCTTTTATACCCTTTCTTGCCAGCCACGCTGTGGAGTACTTGGACGCGTGTGATGGAGCATTGTCCTGCATGAAAATCATGTTTTTCTTGAAGGATGCAGACTTCTTCCTGTACCACTGCTTGAAGAAGGTGTCTTCCAGAAACTGGCAGTAGGACTGGGAGTTGAGCTTGACTCCATCCTCAACCCGAAAAGGCCCCACAAGCTCATCTTTAATGATACCAGCCCAAACCAGTACTCCACCTCCACCTTGCTGGCGTCTGAGTCGGACTGGAGCTCTCTGCCCTTTACCAATCCAGCCACGGGCCCATCCATCTGGCCCATCAAGACTCACTCTCATTTCATCAGTCCATAAAACCTTAGAAAAACCAGTCTTGAGATATTTCTTGGCCCAGTCTCGACGTTTCAGCTTGTGTGTCTTATTCAGTGGTGGTCGTCTTTCAGCCTTTCTTACCTTGGCCATGTCTCTGAGTATTGCACACCTTGTGCTTTTGGGCACTCCAGTGATGTTGCAGCTCTGAAATATGGCCAAACTGGTGGCAAGTGGCATCTTGGCAGCTGCACGCTTGACTTTTCTCAGTTCATGGGCAGTTATTTTGCGCCTTGGTTTTTCCACACGCTTCTTGCGACCCTGTTGACTATTTTGAATGAAACGCTTGATTGTTCGATGATCACGCTTCAGAAGCTTTGCAATTTTGAGACTGCTGCATCCCTCTGCAAGATATCTCACTATTTTTGACTTTTCTGAGCCTGTCAAGTCCTTCTTTTGACCCATTTTGCCAAAGGAAAGGACGTTGCCTAATAATTATGCACACCTGATATAGGGTGTTGATGTCATTAGACCACACCCCTTCTCATTACAGAGATGCACATCATCTAACATGCTTAATTGGTAGTAGGCTTTTGAGCCTATACAGCTTGGAGTAAGACAACATGCATGAAGAGGATGATGTGGACAAAATACTCATTTGCCTAATAATTCTGCACTCCCTGTACATTACAATCAACTGAATACTTTTCTCTTACCGCTCCCATTTCAAGTGTATAATCTAAGCTATGATGGCCACCATAGGGCAAGGAAACCTTACTGTTGTTCATTTGTAGTGAGTGTAGGTTGTTAGTCCAATGTTTATCTGAGCAATTAGCATGTGTCTAGAGCTGGGCGATATGAGATTTTTTCATATCACGATATGTTTTTTTCATTTCAGGCGATAACGATATCTATCACGATATAAGCCAAATAACTATATTTGTAAGATTTAAATGTGCCGTTGCTCACAAGTAAAATGTGAAATAATCAGCAGCTTGTTTTTATTTAAATATTTATTTCCCATAATAAGTTCAACAGGGTAGATGTACTTAAGGAACATGAGACTTTTTCAGATAAATAAAGGCAAATATTGCAAACTACACAAAAGGCAGCCGCTAAAGCGTTTAAGTTTCAAAATAGAACAAACGAAACAGACTAAATTGTCAATTCCACTTAGAAACAAAATATTAATTCTAAAAATAAATCTTAGTTTGTTTTACAGAAGAACAGACAAAACTAACTAACTTTTGTCAATATCAAATAAACTGAGAACTAAAAGGAAATTCTCAATCTCTCCTTGTTGTATAGCTGAGCTTTTCAAACAGTTTTAACAGTTACTTTAGTCTGACAAAAGCCGAATGACGAATTAGCGCTTCCAGTCAGAGACTGAGGCTACGTCTACACGTACACGGGTATTTTTGAAAACGGAGATTTTCCGTTTTCGTTTTAAAAAATAATCCCGTCCACACATAAAGGCAGAAATGAAGGAAAACGCTGCTATGAACATGCCAAAGCAGCAGGTGGAGCTAGATTCCTAACCGTGCAGAAATGTTGGCCAATCAGAAGTCTAGAAGCCTCGGTGGGAAAAAGTAAACAAAGCTGGGGCATAGAAGCAGAACAGAGTCGTATGTGTGGACGGACAGTAACTGTGTATATGTAAGCATTTAAACACTGCAGAGAGTACAATTAACAGTAACAGTATTGTAGAAATTCATTTCACCGAAACAATAACGTGGCGCACAGTGTGACGCATGCACCAGTTTATTGTATTTCCAGACTTGCTTTCGGCACAATTTACAGTGCACGCTACTCTGTTTTTTGTCAGACTTGAAATAGCCGAAATACCTTCACACTACGGAACTTCTATGGCTCTTCCGTTCGACAATCTCTCCGGCATTGGAACCATCATCTGTTTTCTCTTCGGTCACGCTCGGTTGATTTTTCTAGTCGGCACACTCATTTCCTCCATTACGCGCTGGCTCCATTACCCGCTGGCTGCTTCCCAAACAAACACACGTGCGGCTTGGCACTTGTGCTGTACGTAACAAGTCACGCGACGTGACGCTGCGGCTGTGATTGGTTCGGCTCTGCGCTACTTAATTTGGATTGGCTGACCTTTTTTTTTTTGTAGATCTTATCCACTGTATTCAAGATTGTGGGGCAAAACATGACAGCTTCCACAAATCTGCTCTTTTGTATGTTAAATGGATTATTTCTAAGTTTATCAGAGTTCATCAATTTATTGGAAGAAGTGATTACACACTAATCAGCTTTAAACTTTCAACTAAAAATAACTATATGATAATAATAATTATTATAATAACCTGTTCACCTGTTGTCACAATGACAGAAATTAGCTATAGAAACTAATACTTTTTACCAGGCTGTGAACCTGTTTTATTTCTGGTGTAAAATCCCAAGAGTTTCTGGTGGGTTAAGAGTTCAATAGTTAAACAAGGATTTGGGTGTAAGCTTTAAAACACTATTACCAACCATAAACCCACTTTAGTATCATGTTCAGTAAATCCAGATGTTAATTTTAAAGTGAGCTAGTAGTATTAAGAACATATTCTGCTGGCTAATGTGAGCAAAAATAATAATTAAGTGTGCATTCAAATTAGTAACAACTAAGGCCATCGGCTGTTTTGCTTGCCAACTTTTTTCTTCATGAGTACAATATGTCACAGCTGCGCTTGAACTGCTCTGTGAGCTTCACAATGACAAAAGTAGTTTTTCTATATTAAATAAATCAGCCTGTGACTACAACCTGGCCACATCTTTCCTTCCACCATAAATCATTCGCCAGTTTAAGTTTCAGTATTCATGTGTGGAATCTCTTTTAATTAAAAGCACCATTGCAATATTTTCTAAGCCAAAATCACAGTTTAGCCCACAAAAAACAATTGCCATCTTGATTAAAGTCTTTAAGAAGGTGATCATGAAAAAGATGGCTGAGTGCGGAAGAGAGTAGACGTGTATTCGTGAGCTCTCGGCGGTAGGCCCAGGAATCTATCTTTATCCTGACTTGCCCTCATATAATTCTGGACCATAGCAAGAGGCAAGGTTACTAAGGAAACTTCTGTATGGCAAGTTATAATTTGCGACACTCAAAACGAAAGAAAACGGCTAAAACTTCAGGACACCTGCACATATTAGCAACAAGAAATATGGCGGATGGGAAGGAGGATTTGCCAATTAGCAAATTACTCAATGCTATCAAGGAAACTAAAGAGGACCTCACGAACCAAAAACAAAACAAACAAAAAAACCCCCAAAAAAACGGCTGACATACAAACAACCCTGACGAAAATTGAATCCTCTCACAATGCGCTTTCAGAGCAGGTTGAGGAGATGGAGGCGTGAGTGAGCGCAAACAAAGACGACATTAAAGATGCACACAACCGTGTCGATAAAATGGAGAAATTGACAACGCAACTCAAAAGACAAAATTGACAACTTGGAGAACCGCAGTAGAAGGTCCAACCTTAGGATACTGAACATCCCTGAGCAAGCAGAAGGCTGCGACGCTGTTGGATTTTTGGAGAAATTTATACCACAAATCCTGGGGAATGATAACTTCACCTCACACATTACCCTTGAAAGAGTACACCGCGTTGGGAAGAAGTCTGACAGACCACGGCCCCTCATTGCTAAGTTTCTGAACTTCAGAGACAAAGAGAAAGTCCTCTGACTGGCTAGAAGTAGGGGAGAGATGACGTATGAGAATAAGAAAATATCTTTTTTCCCGGATTACAGCGCAGACCTGCAATGCAGAAGAGACGAGTTCCGTGACGTGGAACAGAGGCTGCGAGAGAAGGATAGTGTAAAAGGGAAATATGGAACCTTTGAAGAAATTTGGGGCCCCTTCCTGGCAGTACTACCGTCTTTGGACCTAATAGATCATAGAGATGACGCAAATCCCCCTGGGTCTGCCTTGATTTGATCCCCGGTTAGGATGTACCCAGCGCAACTTCGCATCAGGCACCAGGGATCTATCAAAATTTTCCCCACTCCTGCCAAAGCGCAACGTTACCTGAAAGATCTTCCGAGTGATTAGACTAAAGTGATCTAATGTGATTTCAACAAAGCAATTCGCTCTTATACTCTCAGATGAGAAGGCCTCCACTGTTAACTTTGGGGGTGGGGGCAAAATGAAGGAAGAAAAGACTATAACATCAAGCATTGACATAGAAACTCTCCATCCTCTACTTTTCAGACGAATTGGAGATACGACGTATGGTAATCCGGTATTTGATAACTAATAGAAATAATTGCTCGTTAGTCAGTTAAAATAATGTGTACGAATTCATAAAAGTACAGATTTTGTGTGCATTTATGATCATGATATCAACCCCCTACTGGATGAGTGTGATTACATTTTGATCAACCATTTATTTGTCCCTTATACAGTTATGTTCTATATCTGACTGTAAAATTCAGTACTTTGCTGTAAATATTTCACCAAGAGAAATGCATCTTTGCACCAAACCATGGAAGTCAATAAAAGGAATAGCATCTTCTATATATGCTATTATGAATGAAAAGTTACCTGACCATAACAAAGCGTGTATAAAAAGAAAATGGGAGACAGACCTGGGCCATGTCTATGAAGAGGTAGAATGGCACCATTTACTGGAACAGGCACAGACCATGTTAATTTCTACAAAACACAGGCAAATGCAATTTAATATATTTCATAGGATATATTACACCCCTTATAGGTTACATACATTCTTATTGTATTCTAATTTTTGCCTCATAACTTTTGCACTGTCCACTTCCTGCTGTGACAAAACAAATTTCCCACGTGTGGGACTAATAAAGGTTATCTTATCTTATCTTATAAAATTGATAATAATTATTCCCCCAAATGTTTGAGATGTAAGGTGACAGATTATGATCTCCTGCACATGCTGTGTCATTGCCCAGTGATAGAAGAGTTCTGGAGACGGGCCATTGAAATAATCTCAAGGGTAATGGGGATCCAAATTGAACTGGACCCAAAACTATAATTCTAGGTGACACAGGTTCTATTAATGTGAATTACCATAAGAGATATTTTATTTTACTTGCGAGTACTGCAGTGAAAAAATGTATTCTGCTATATTCGAAATCTGAAAATTCTCCAACATTGAGACACTGGATTAATGAGCTAGCGTCCTACTGCACACCTGAGAAGATATCGCATAGTGTAAAAGGGAAATATGGAACCTTTGAAGAAATTTGGGGCCCCTTCCTGGCAGTACTACCGTCTTTGGACCTAATAGATCATAGAGATGACGCAAATCCCCCTGGGTCTGCCTTGATTTGATCCCCGGTTAGGCCCTCCTGACTCGATTTCCTGAATGCTGCAGTTTTATCGTGGGGGATGTTGATTCCTGTGCATGAGAGTTTCTATAGAAACTGTCTGGATACACGAATGTGATGAGGTTGAGAGCCATACAGGGGTAAAGGGGTGGGGGGGATGGTGGGAGGGGGTTTACATGATGTGTTTTGTGTTTTGCTCACTTTTTTTGAGTTCTTTGTTTCTTTTGTTTGTTTGTTTTTAAAAAAAATTCTGTAATTATCAATGTTGTTATGTTATTATTATTATTATTATTATTGTCATCATTATTATTATTATGCTTGTATTTTCTGTGTTTGGTTTTCAGATGTCTGAGGTTATCCTTGAAAGGCATAGATACAAGAGTGTGTACCTGGGAGTGCTTCTGTGGTCACAATGGCCTGCCATGTTGTGGTTATTTGTTGATACTTGCTCTGTCCCATAGTTGTGAGTTTTCTGGGGTTTTTTTTTTGTTGTTGTTGTTGCTTTGTTTGTTTGTGTTTGTTTTCTAATTTAAAAATGAAAATAAAGCTTGGGAAAAAAAGAAAAAGAAGGCGATCATGGTAATGAGTGCATGCTATGACCAATAATGAAAAGCTGCTGTTTTTCAGTCAATTAGGAGCATTTTTTCCAGGAATTCATTCATGCTCTCAGAACAGTTAAGCCAGCCATTAAAATGCATTGAAACCATTCTTCCCCAAACAGCCTTGTTTTGTACTAATGTTCATTTCTTTTGAAATATTTATAATAAATACTGTCTGAACTTGCAGAGTGCTTGCTATTCCATTTTTTTTAAAATTTAATGTAGTTTTATTGTGTTTTGACATTTGTGCCAAAAAAAAGACTGTTTTGTATTACAGCCTTTAACATGGTTTTAGGAATAATATTTCTTAAGTACAGTGTTTTAAATTTAGTAATGAAGCATATTTAATACAGCGGCAAACCAGAGGAAATGAGCAAACAACATCTATTTCCACAAGGAAGGAACTGTTTTAAAATGTAAATATCATAAAAATGCAATGACTCGAGAATCACTTAAATGCTATAATTATTTGAAACTAGTACACAGAAAGCATGACTGTTATCCTTCTTGAAACATACTTCATGGGCCTATTTTCTTTGGATACTGGCTGAATTTTAAATAATTTTCAGTCCAGTCATTGTACCTGATCATTTTCAGAGGAATGTCTTTTGTCTGTTTGTTTAAGTCACTTAACACTGACCTATAAATAATTCAAGCATACAAAAATTTGTTATCCAGATACATTTGTTTACCTGCTTGAACTTACACAGCTTTGATCCTTCATTATCATATTCGAGTTGGCATTGAAGGGGGGATTAGGCTTGGGGCCAGTGGTGGATATAGATAATACCACCTGCATCTAATTGCTAGGTTTTCCACTTAAAGACATCATTAAAAAAAGACATTCCTCAAAGGTGAATCACAGGCCTAAACTTGCTTCACTTAATGAAACACTGAAGATTATCTTAAATAGCAACATATTTAAGAAAACCAACTAAAACTAACTTTTTTTTTTGACAATTTCCTGGCAGGTTGCTCTTTAAAATGTTTTTCGAGGTAATATTTTGATCTGTCATTCTACAGTCTATTTACCCATGTCATTTTGAGCTTCTTCTTAGAACTAGTGTGTCCCCTTCAATTAGCAATAGACGTCATCACTGGCTAAGGTGAGGGTAAGAAGCAGAAAAAGAGATTAAAAAGCATGGCACAGCAAATTTTCAGATCTCAGTACATAACACTTAGATTCTTGCCATGTTACATGCTTTTTCACTTTGGTTCCTGCTCTTCTGATTATTCCCTTTTAGTCAGTCTGAAGCTGACGACTTGGGACCAGAATTAAATAGTCTTTTGCAAGTCTTTGCCTCAAATTTATCATTACATTTCTTGCTTCAATTTTTCCTGCAATGTCTAGTTTTTAATTTTGAGGTTTGTCTTTTGCTTGGACTTCTATAACTCTGAATTCTCCACTCCACCTTTAATTGTTTATTTTAACATAAACTATTGACATGCTCCAGGGCCTGATCAACCCTGGCAGGGCCTCCTTGGATGAGGGTGTCTAGCGATAATGGCCGAAACACCCGATGAATCCAAGGTCCACTACTGACGATGTGTCCCAAATTTTAACAATTTAGATCAGATCTCTAATCCCTAAACCTAACTGCGGAAAATGGCAGGTTAGTTTGGGTAAAAGAACTAAAGTTGTGCCACACAACGATGTGGTAAAGTTTCTGGGCTGCTTTTCCTCATAACAACCATCCCTCAAGATTTTCTCCATTAAAAGCAATGCATTGTCTGGGATTGTAACATCTAGTCCTTTACTGACTCATAATGAACCAGCAGAACTAGACATTTGACCTCTGCTTCTTGCTGTTTGAACTTTCCACTTGTCTCACTGTCATCCACATACATATGCTGTTTTACTTCTACTAAGTTTCTTTCCACTTCTCTAAAGAGCACATCTCCACTTCTCCAGGCTCTCTTCCAAATGCTCGTAAACATCATAGTCCATGGAGACTCCTGTCTGACCTTATCTGTCAGCCTGTCCATCACCACTGCAAACAAGAATGGGCTCAAAGCCAGTGTATACCGATATAATCCCAACTTCCACCTCCCTGAACCCATCCATCCCTCCTACTGCACACCTCACCATTGTCTCACTGTGCTCATACATGTCCTTTACCACCCTCACATACTTCTCTGCCACGCCTAACTTCCTCACGCAGTACCACAGTGTTAATCTTTGCTAACACTGCATCTGTAGTGTTCTTTCTCAGCATGAAATCATATTGCTGATTCTCTTCTTGAACTAGCTTCAACGAGTCATGTGGCTGTAGAGCAGATGGTAGAGCAGGTCCATCAGTTACTCCATCAGTGCTCCTGTCTCTCATTTTCTCCATTTGACTACCTGACAGGCAGATCGCAGTTTGTGAGACTGCAGAGCTGTGTGTCAGAGTCTGAAGAGCAACATAGGAGCACCCCAGTGAACTGTTCTGTCCCCTTTCCTCTTCATCATCTATACAGCCTACTTCAAGTACATCACAGAAATGTGCCTCCTCCAGAAATTCTCTGATGACACGGCCATTATTGGAAGCGTGGAGATGGGAAGGGAAGAGGAGTACAGAGGAATGATTGATGGTTCATGAGGTTGTGTGAGGAGAACCACTTGCAGCTGAATGTGGCCAAAACAAAGGAGCTGGTGGTGGACTTTGGCAGAAACAGATCCCGACCCTCCCCTTGTCTGCATTCGTGGGACTGATGTCAAAATAGTCACATCCTACAAGTATCTGGGAGTTCAACTGGATCACAAGCTGGTGTGGTCTGCCAACACGGATGCTGCCTACAAAAAGGGTTCGAGCCGGCTTTACTTTCTATGAAGGTTCAGATCCTTCAAATTATGCAGCAGGCTGCTCTACATGTTTTATCAGTCTGTTGTTGCGAGCACCATCTTCTTTGCTGTGGCGTGCTGGGGTGCAGGCATCAAAGCAAAGGACGCAAACAGACTGAACAAACTCATCAGGAAGGCAGAGTCTGTTGTTGACATGAAGCTCGCCACCCTGGAGTTGGTCATCAGTGACAGAATGCTGGCAGACTGCTGGGAATCATGGACAATGACTCCCACCCCCTCCATAACACACTGGACAATCTGAAGAGCAGTTTCAGCAACAGGTTCCTTCGCCCTCGCTGTCTGAGAGAACGTTACAGGTGGTCGTTCCTTCCTGCTGCTATCAGACTCTTTAATTCATCCACTTGGGTCAGGTCCACACATGTGGAACAGAATTAATCACACCTCAACGCACCTTGTCACTTTTGTACACTGCAAAATATTTCCACACATACTCGTCCTTTTATATTTATATGTATACCTATATCCATATATTTATCTATTTATTTTAATATTTATCTATTATAACTCTGTTTCTACACTAATCTTATGTGCGTGCTTGTGTTTGTTGTATATTTGCTGCTATGACAACTCAGTTTCCGTCTGGGATTAATAAAGTTTCTCTGATTCTGATTCATCAGCTTCTCAACGCACTCCTATCTTTCAGTCATACTCTCTTCATTCTTCTTCGTTAGTACATTTATAGAACAGCTTCTACCCGTGGGCTGTCAGTACCATAAATGCAAATTAAGAGTGTGAGCAGACAAATAGCAGCTATTGCTGCTATTTGCTATTGATTATGTTTAAATTTTTTTGTGCAATATTTTGTTCTGTGAATATTTCAGCAGATGTTCAATTTCCATCCCTCAACATATCATCACGTCAAATTGGCAGATTTACACCAGATGGACTTCCTGATACTACTGTCCCCAATTATATGGGCTTAGGACTAACAGTAGGACTACATTGGGTTGTATGTCAACTAAAAACAAAACAAAACACAAACAAACAAAATATATATTCACAGATATCTGGTATCACTTATAATTTCCAATGTAAATGTAAATGAGAGTAATACTCTTTAAATTTAAGGCGCATGTGGTTCATACTTGAACCCTTCAGCACTGTCAGCGTGCTATACTTTTGTTCAGGCAGTACTTGGCCGCCACGTTAGCCGGTGTCGTAGTCGTACAGGACCTTTCAACATGGCGGCGACGGGTACAAAGTCGGTTTTGTTCGTTTGTTTGGGTAAGAGACGTCTTTTAAACCCACAAAACCTCAGTTAAAACTTACACGTGTTACTGCTTAAAAGCAAACATGTCATTCTGTCAGCAGGTCAACTCATCGCATTTTAATAAATGAAATGAGCTTCGTTAGATGTACCTCAGAGTGCTAACTATGTACTAGCTGCCTTACAATGAACGCGAAGCTGCCAAACACACTTTCCACTTAAGGCTCTTAAACTTTTAACTTCCATGTGTGTATGTTTGGTATCTAATCAGCTGTAGCCTTATGTGTAAACGTCAAGCAAGGTGTCCGTGTTTAACTGGAGAGATACGTGTTTAACTGGAGAGATACGTGTCTAAGCTCAAAGAATCCAAAGTGAAAGCTGTCAGGAACTCACCTCAGCACGGAAACGTCACTGCAGATAATTTGAAGCACATGCGTCCAATTCTGAAATAGTTTTCAAGATGTAGCAGAGTGTAGGTTGGCTCTGTTATTAATTTGAGTGGTAGATTTTTCATTATAATTCGTTTCACATTTCATTAAAGCTTCTACAGAGGATTTTACTTTACCAATGGACTGTTTCCTGAAAAAATACTAAACGTGATCAAACATTTTAGAAACTGCTTGATGCAACTACCAAAACAGTAACTTAAACATTACATGTTAAGACACACATAGATTTTATGTTATATATTTTGGACATTAACAGATTAGTTGTTATTTTAGCCATTTACTAAAGCATCCCGTTTAGGGTTTTTTTTTTTGCATACTTTTACCTCTGGTGCTGTCGACATCCTAATTGGAGGAAGGGTTCAAGTAGTACTGGCCTTCTGTAAAACAGCACAGATAATTAGGCGGGTTAGACAAAAGCTGTGAACATTTTATTTATGGTTTATTCAATTTGACTAATTAAGCCCCTGAAAATATTTTTAATTAATTTGTTTTATGTTAATTGCATTACATTTAAGCCAAAAGTCTGCTCTTCAATTAGATCTTTTATGAGATTCTAGATTTTGTTTAGGACATTTAAAAGAAAAAAAAAGTCACTGTTCACAAAGTTGCGACTGTATTTCAAATAGGAGTTTTATATAAGCACAGTAAATCCATTGTCTTTGGATGTTGCCAGTAATATGCTGGACTTCTGCATGGGTCTACATGTTAAAATATGTGCTTAAGTTTTAGAAATATTTTTTCAGGTTTTAAAATATTGTAAAGGTTTTGCCCCTTTTCGTCTGTTATGCCTCAGATGCTGTCCCAGGGAGCAATCACAGTGCACAGAATAAGAAAGAAAAAAGCTTAATCAATATCTGGCCTCGACTCAAGATTTTAAGTCATTTTAGTTGTTGACACAGTCCGAAAGTAAAGTCAGTTTCACAATACATTTCTTTTTTGTTTTAGCAGTTGAAATCCATTTACCGTATACAGAAAAGTTTGTATTTTAAAATATCATACATATATCTTTATGATATACTGAAGTTATGTGTATTACCACTGGGATATTGCAGTTTTCTAAATATATCCTTATCCCTTTAATATGGTGATGTTGTTTGTGGTGTTGAACAGGGAATATCTGCCGATCCCCCATTGCTGAAGCAGTCTTCAGGAAGATGGCAACTGATGGTGGCATCGTTGATCAGGTAAAGTCATTGTTGACATATGTTTTCATTTCGTACTATAGATCTGCTGTACACATTTTTTCTGTTTATAACTCCTGCCATTTGATACAACTATGGAAATGACAACAGAAGTGTCAGCCACTCACCTTAAATGTTCTGTTCAGTGTTGCATGTTTGAAGAGCCCTTTACATATTACGTATAACACTACAATATGAATAACATATCAAGAACTAGTCTCAAAAATATTTCCTCTGGCATTAGTGAGGAAAATTATTTCTTCATACTGGTTGGTTGATAATATATATTTTTAATTTGGCAGTATTAACTTCGCAGTTTTAAAGTCCTGGTCTCTGGAGAGAAATTCTATATGAAATTAACTTTTGCTACTAACTGCAGTACATTGATTTAAAATGGAAAAAATGAAAGTTCAAAATTCCTCACTGAATTCAATTTGGATAATAGCGACCTGCTTACAGTCTCTAAAGATGATTAGGAACATTTACCTTCAGTTTAAATGTGGAGTTGCCCTTTATTCTGTACAGAAACTTCTTTCCTTATGAGACTGTAATTCGGTTTTGTTGAGTTTCTGATTCCCGTGCTTTGTTCTGCCTAGTGGAGGATAGACAGTGCTGCCACCTCCACCTATGAGATAGGAAACCCTCCAGACCACCGTGGTCAAGCCTGCATGAAGAGGCATGGCGTGCCCATGAGGCATGTGGCCAGGCAGGTATGATCACCCACCACCTCTCTCAAGACGTAGCTAGCGCCCCCTTTTTGTTCTCTGTTGCAGTGGATCATAGACAGTGGTGCCACATCAGACTGGAATCTAGGCAGCTTACCGGATGCCCGCGGTCTAGCCTGCCTCAGGAAGCATGGCATTGACACGGACCACAGGGCGCGACAGGTACAACCAGACGTCCCACAGCTGCTGTCACTGCAGTGGAAAGTGTGTGTGTGTGCGTGCGTGTGTATGTGAGAATGTAATGCTGCTCAATCACATTTTTAAAAATAAATTGTCACATACTTAAAACAGTGAGTAAGAAGAGTAGGTAGCAGTCTTCTCTCTTAATTACAGGATGATTTTCAGGCATCTTGGCCTCTTGTGGTAGCATGGATGTTGCTCACAGACCAGCTGAGTGTTACTGGTCTACACTCTATGTTTCACTTGGATTTTATTCTGAAGGTCTTGATCTGTTAGTCTGCTCCATCATGCTTTCTTCTGTCTACAGAAGAACTGTTAAATAGCTATTGTGGTTGTTTTTGATGTCAGTCAGCTGCCTACCAGGGAGTCTGTCATCCTAGAAACCTATTCTCCAGGTCTGTGTAGTCAGCTTTCTAATCACAAGAACCAACTTTCCACCTGCTAGAAGTTTTGGTTTGTGCTGTTTGTTCTTCTCTTTGGATCTTTCAATTAGTAGAGAAGGGTGACTGTTGCTAAGACTGCAAGACATTGTGCCCAAACAGCAGCATGAAGGAAGTGAAACACGTGTTTGTACTGCTTGGGGATAGCTGCTTAACTGGTTTTCTTTTGAAAAGGAGACTGTCAGCTAACCTGCTCATGAGTTAACGAGATGCGCTAGAACAGGATCTTCCACAGAACTGTCTGAAGTAAATTTTAAACCTGTTTGGAAAAGGGCCTACATTTTTAAAAAAACATTTTGAGGCACAGGCTATCTAATCCTTTTAAAAAAAGAAAAAAGTTTGTTTGTATAAACCCAATACACTAATTGCCATATTTGCTAAGCCAAAATGTAATTCATAATAGAACATAAAAACTTGGGAAAATTAACCATTTTAATGTAAATATAAGTTCATTAAGAAATTAATGGCAGCACCATGTCTCAAAAAAATGTTGGGCCAGGGCCGAGAATAATGTTCCTCAACATTAAAGACTTTTAATATCTCATTATCTGCAGTACAAGATATAATCATAATAGATTCAGAGAATCTGGAAAAAACTCTGTGCGCAAGGGACAAAGTTAAAAATCAGTATTTGATGCCTGTGATCTTTGGCCCCTCGGGTTGCACTGCATGAAAAATAGGCATAGATCAGTAAACATAGTTCGTCATGCCATCCACAAATGCAGGTTAAAGCTGAGTCATGCAAAGAAGTAGCCAATCGTGAGCACAATCCAGAACACTACAGTCTTCTCTGGGCCAAAGCAAAGCGGAAAACTGCTCTGTGGTCAGAGAAATTAAAATGTAAAATTCTTCTTAAAAATGCTGCGTCCCTCAGAGTAAAGAGGAGAGGGACGATCCAGCTGGTTATACGTATTCTGTTGAAAAGCCTACAGCTCTGATGGTATAGCAGTGTATTAATGCCTTTGGAATTGATATTTTGCACATCTGGAAAGGCACTAGCAATGCTGAAAGCTATTTTACAGGTTTTAGAATAACATATACTCCCATTCAGATGATGTCTTTTTCTAGGAATGCCTTGCATATTTCAACAAGACCATTCCAAACTGCATACTGCAGCTATTGCAAGAGCATGGCTTCATAGAAGAAGAGCCCAACTGTCTTGCCTGCAGTCCAGACCTTTCACAGACTGAAAACATTTGGCTCATCATGAAACCAAAAATATGACAAAGAACACCCAGGACTGTGGAGCAACTAGAATCTTATACCAGACAAGAAGGAAAGAAAATAATTTACCCAAAGATCAGCAGCCGGTCTCCTCATTTTGCAGTTTTTTATGGACTGTTGTTAAAGGAAGAGGAGCTGTTTCACGGTGGTAAACACGAACTTGTCGCGAGTTTTGAGATGGGTTGCACCATCAATGCAAAATGGCTTAAAATGGCTCATTTTCTCAGCTTAAGGATTTCAGAAAATATTCTGTTTTTATTTACATATCACAAACTGTATAACATTTTTAGGAGTTGGGGTAGTATTTTTGAGTGTAATAAAGAAGCTGATAGCCAGTCCCTGGTCTAGACTAATGTTCAAGTTGATGGCACCTGTGACGTTTGTGAAATATTGATGAAGCCAGTGTAGCAAGCATCACTGCACAGATGTTTCTAATCCTTAAAGAGGCCTGAAATTACACCAAGATGTTTGTCCATGTATGGCTTCAGGCTTTATGCTGCGCTGGCTTCTCCTTACAGTAACTCCTACTCCCCAGTGCCCTTAAACACTGAGAGATCTCCGGTGTTTCACCCTAGACTTGAGATCTCCCATCTCCTTGTTTTGGCTTACTGCAAACCAGTTCTGTCAGACCCTCATCTAATCTCCTCAAAGCAGGGATGGGAAGGCTCAACCCTTGGCTTAAACCCAACCAAATCCACACAATAAGCTTTGACAAGTCTTTGTTTTTTCCTCTTTTTCTTTAGCACTCTTTTCTGCCACGTTTTCTTTTTTAATAACCCACCCTCCAACTTTGCTGAAGGCCTGGCGTGGCCAGTGTCCAAGCAAACTGGCCAGCTGGGAGCTCGTTTAAAGACCTGTGTATCCCCAAATAAACAAAAGTGTGTTTATTTTATAAACACATATTTTTCAAAGTGATCCATAACAAGTAACTTAGGGTAATCAAAAATTTGACATCCAGACATCAGATTTAAGAGAGTTGCAATTTGATTATCGTAAAACCAACACTTGAGGAATGAACACTTTTTGCCAAAATACCATCATCCTGTAGTAATCACATTAATTTCACCTGTCACCAGTTCAGCATTGATGCTGTGCAGATAAGTTTTACAAGCTGAATTCTCGTCCTTTTCCCACCATTACTCAAAAGTGCAAACATAATTAATGAAGAAAAGATCTTAGCTTATCTGTTAATGGTTATTTTTTGGATAATTCCTAAGGAATGCTTCTTCAACACAACACACATTATTATGTAGATATTATATTTTATTACTGGCTAGAACTATAATCGACAACACAAGTGAAAGCTGGTGTGCAAACAGATAATTAACTTCAAATGTAGATGTGCCTGCTAGGTAGGGCTGCACGATTTTGCATAAAATGAGAATCACGATTTTTTTGCTTAGAATTGAGATCACGATTCTCTCACGATTTTCTTTTCCAGTATAAATATTTATTGCACTTATTAACTGCACATCAACTTCGTAACAGTTGAGACTGAACATAAAAACAATAAATAAACATAAAAACAACAGATGTCTCACGTTTTGTTGTTGCCGCAAAATGTTGCACTGCTTGAAATTCCGTCTCCACCGTTGCTCGACACTGCATGTATAGAGCAGGTAGTGCAACAATAGAAAAATAGTTGCTGGACGGCACTGTGTAGCGTTTGTCTAGGGTGTTTCATCATTTTCCTAAATCCCTGGTTTTGCACAGTGTTGATGGGAGCCATATCTTTGGTCAGGTGATAAGTAATAGCCTCCGTAATTTCTTTGTGCCTGCGGGAGTTCGACGGGTATAGGGAAGCGCTGTATAAGGTTCCCGTTATTGATGTTTGGGTGGTTGACCGGGACGGATTTTGTCCTGTCACTTTCTCGTCATCTCTGACGTGTTCTCTGTTGTTTTTTCCCTGCTAATTTTAGCATCACACGGCACAGCTTCTGTATCACGTGGTATAAGGCTCCGCCCTTGTCATTCGTTGAGCAGGAAGAGTGAGCGCTTGTTTTCATGCAGATTACGTCCCGGATCAAAATGCGGTACAATCGTCGTCGTCTTTTTTATTTTTTATTTTTTAAATCGTTGTCATTTGGAAATGAGATCGCACATAAGTATGAATCGAGATCGCGATTTTCTAACGATTAATCGTGCAGCTAGGGCTGCTCGATTATGGCAAAAATGATAATCACGATTATTTTCACTGAAATTGAGATCTCGATTATTTGACGATATTTATTTAACCCTTTAAGACCTACTATAGAACCAAGTCCGCCAGAGCTTATATTATATTTTTACATGTTGTAGTGCCATTTGTGGGAGCATTTCAAGTTGCTATACAACTGTTATAGCCCATATTTTAAATAATATGTATTCATTAAGTCCATAGTAACTACATTAATTGCAAAAAAGTGCAATAAACTACAAAAAAATTGAAAATCGTTTTTGTTTTTTTTTTACATATATTTCTACTTGGAGAAATTTAAGGGTTTATCCCTCAAAACTTTAAATACAAAAAAGTTGCAAAAAATAGTTTACAACAACAGGAAATTTATTTTGAGTGTCTTCATAGTTTTATTTTGGAGATACAGCAATTTTTATATACTGCAGGAAAAATGAAAAAACAATCCTATGATGCAAATTTGCAAAGAAAACAGCAGGTGCATCAAAATAAACTATTTCCAGCAGTGCAATTCGAGTTCTAAGCATCACAGAAACTATTCAGAAAGGTCAAACATGACCAGTATAGGCTTTTAAGGCCTACGAGTAAAAAACTACAATTTCCGCGAAAATTACGTCACTTCCGGTTTCGGCCAGGAAATGGCGGATATGCGGTAGTTCGTGCTGACGACTGTTTCAATGTGGGAAGTGTTACGAACAGCTGATCGGATCGGCAAAGCGTGTTTCTGGAATATTGTGTTTTTGTTCCTGCAAGCGCTTTTTATGCAATTTTTGCAAAGCTTTATGTGGAAGGAAACCGTGACCGAGGACAAGCTGATGGCATCAGATGTAAGTACAACTCCTCTGGTTTTATATGCAAAACAAATTATTGCGCTAGCTTACACGGTTCAGGTTCTACAGGGATTTAAAAATAGTTACACAACACGGAGCGTGCTGCTCTGACCGGCTTTAAAGGGTTAACAATGACTTTAAAAAAATAATGTAAAATAGTGTGCAACACCACTGAAGTTTTTTTTTTTTTTTACCTGTCTTTTCAACCAACAGCAGTCACTCTCCTCTCCAAATAACTTCTGCTTAGCTTTCTGAGCTTCCCTCGGGTCCTCTTAATCAGCGGTCTCCACCCTTTTTTGCGCCACGGACGGTTTATGCCCGACAATATTTTCACAGACCGGCCTTTAAGGTGTCGCGGATAAATGAGGGAGGGGCTAATAATCGGCTCAGTCATTTTTAATGATCGTTGAAAGCCCAGATCGTAATCGTGATTAAAATTCGATTAATTGAGCAGCCCTACGTGCAGCCCTACTGCTAGGGCTGTTCGATATAACGATATAGATCGGATGACGATATAAAAACGTTTATCGTTTCATTTTAGCTATTGTTTGTTTCGTGGTGTCGCAAAATAAACTGTTTACGGCAATATTTTTTCATCGTTTTGATGGTCACTGTAGTGGCTATATTAATTTCTTCAAGTTCTCTCTTTCTCTTATATTTAATATAACCACACTACGGACAAGCGCCTGTTTTTATGCGTTGTGGTTAGCAACAACGACGGTAACACCATCGTGTGTCTGCTTGTTTATGTTCCACATAAACCTTTCACAATAAAGCTCAAGATCCTGTTGAGACTTTTCAAAATAAACTGAATCACGTGAAAGAGCAGATTATTTACGGATGAGAAGTAAAAAAGAGCCGCCAGGTGCTAAAAAATAAACCTTAGACTCAAACATTAGAACAGGCTTTTCCCCGCAGCACCCTGTGTAATAAATACTCACAAAGAAAACTGCGGCTGTTACAACTTGTGTCTAAAAATGTATCGTTTCATGCATCTGTTAAAACACTCGACTCCAGCTACTTGACGTCCAGCTGGAAACACTTCCCGCAAGTCGAGCTGCCCGAGATTCACAGAATTTACAGAAAATGTTACATTTTTGTGATTTATATTGTTATCGAGATGATAGAATTCTTATATTGGGATATGAGATTTTGGTCCTATCGCACAGCCCTAGTGCCTGCTTACAGCAGTGTTTTAGTGTTTTGTTTTTTTGTGTTTTCTAAGACTGTTTCCCCACAGAGTAGTAAAACAGAACTTAAAATCACTCCGCTACTATTTCTTTATAAGAAATTGAGTTATGTATACTATATATCACACAGATCCATATGATTTTTAGGGCTTTATTATGTGTCGTTTTCATTATTCAT
This sequence comes from Aulonocara sp. 'chitande type north' Nkhata Bay, assembly GCF_057382095.1. Lineage (NCBI taxonomy): Eukaryota > Metazoa > Chordata > Actinopteri > Cichliformes > Cichlidae > Aulonocara > Aulonocara sp. 'chitande type north' Nkhata Bay. The sequence goes on from NC_141358.1 coordinate 11,066,272, forward strand.
TTATATGTATCATTTTAAAGTTTCATTCTATGCATGTTGATTGTTTTTTTTCCTTTTATGCCTCTTAACTACTTCCATCTTTACTTGCTTTTTCCCCCCATTTATTCTTAGTTAATTCATTCCACAAATAGGATCAGTGGTGGCTTTACAGTGTAGTAGTTATCACATTTACCTAACCTGTAAAAGATCCTTAGTTTGAGGCAAGAACACACAAATCCCTGGGACGGTTGCATCGGAAAGGACAGGCATAAGGGCATAAAAATCGGTGCCATACTGGATATACAGAGCTCTTTGCAGTGGCAACCACTTGCGAAAAAACCTTTATGAAATTGGATAAATATTAATAAATGAAATGTTACAATATTTTATAATTTTCCCCATCACCCATAACCTTATATAAAGTGTATAAATATATTAAGTGTCTTCAGACTGTACTCCATATAACCACGAGAGCGTTACTAAACACTTAAATCTACTAACAACTACATTACAGAGTGTCTGTTTTTTGCTCCTTTTATAAACTTAACAAGTTCAGCATATGTTGAAATTTAACTACAACAAGAGGACATGTTTGTTATCACCACAGGCTAAAGACGCAAATGTCTGAAGTGTCACCAAGGAGGCAAATTTCAGTGGCTGACTGGCCAGGCGTGCAAGGTTTTTGTTCCCTCACATAGAAGAACCTTGTTGAATGAAGATATAGGGCAAAATAAATTTACAGCTTTCCTGAATCACATATCAACAAGTACCTCTTTTGTTAAAGTATGACGGTAAACCAACATGCACGGTGACATGTCAAATTCTTCTTTTTTGTTAAAAAGAACCATTAACTTTTAGATTTCCAATCCCTTTTCTATGAGTGTCTCCCGACTCTTTCTTTGCTTTCCATAAAAACCTCCTTGCTCATTCTTAGCCAAAGATTTCAGATACCAAACTAAGCTCTCTGTCAACTTTGTGAGGAGGTCTTGCACAAGACTTTTTGATAGAGGATTACCACTGCTTCATTTACACTGTGAAAGAAGCAGGCACTGAGATTATGATCAACACAGATTATCATTGTGTGTGAGAGAGAGGATGTGAAAGTGTGAGAATGGGTGAAATACAGTGATCAGACTGCAGTGGCTGGAGCGTTTCGCTGCGTGAATATAATCGAAAACATTTGTAATGAACATCTTTTTACCCGTCTGCTGTTACAAGCTGTCACTGTTATTGTGTCCATATGTCAACATCTGGAGCTATGCGGGAGTTTTATTCATGCCTCTGTGCTCTCATTTGTTTCTCTCTGCCCTTAGCTTCTCCTTGGCATTCCTATAAATCCACTGTCAAAATACTTTAAAAGTATTCGGGGTGTTGCCTGTTTTTCTTATTTTTTTCTTTTTGTTTTTATTGCTGCTTGTGCCATTAAATCATCACAGAATGCAGTGAAAACTGTATAAACCCCTCCACAGGCATACAGACGTGCTCCTTTCCCTAACTTGGTTTTCCTCTAGGTCAAGAATCAAGAATTCAAGTTGTTATAAACGCGACCTTGTTTTTTTCACGTTAAAATGAGTTAGCCATTGAGCAGGAGAAGGAGGGAGGAGGAATAGATGGGAAAATAAGGCTTGTGTGACTTGTTGAAAATGCAACATTAGTTTATTTATGTTTTAAAAATTCTTTGTGCATGTAACAGCAGCTGGAATCCAGCACATGGATGCTGGCCTCCATTACGAACAATGAAACGTAATTAAAAATATTGACATAATATAACTACATCCAAAAGCTATTACTAAAAAGGCAGATGATAAATGAATGATTTAATAAGATCTGAGTTGTCTTATTTTTCTTGTCTTTAGAGGTTTAATGTGTCAGTGAAAAAGCTGCTTTTTTATTTTCTTTTAGCTGCATAACCCATTCAGCCCTCTTTGAAGGACCAGAGGGAGTCTCTGCTGGTCATACTGAATTTCCACACAGAGCCAAAAGTAATATTTGTTTTGTTGTTCTTGCAGGTGACCAAGGAAGATTTCATGAGCTTTGAGCACATTCTGTGCATGGACGAGAGCAATCTGAGGTAGTTATTTCAGCCCACAGCAGCAGTGTTTATTTTTTTTCTAAGAGTGTCAATCACGGTTGGATACTTAGACACTGAAAGCGCTGGTGTCATGTGTTAAGTGTCAAAAAACATTTGTCTTGTAACGGTCCAAACTAGTGTGTCCTGCTGTCATGACGTTTATCTGTGCTGTTCTTTCACATGCATACATAAAAATGGTGGGGACATTGAGCTATAAATGCCTTGTAGGAGAATGCCTCCCTTTAATGACCAATATCCTTTCTTAAGCTCTTTGCAGAGGTCAGGGGGAGGGATATTTTTTGCTACTTTGAACGTTTAAGGATCATTTTGAGATCACATGCCCACGGCAGATCTGATCTGTAAGCAGCTTACTGAGTTCTTTGGATGCCTCGTCTTTGCTCTTTGGGGCAGTCTTTTCTTTTCCCCCTGCACACTTTGTTTCCTACAAATTTTAAGTTGGCCAGACTGAGAATTCATTAATTCTTTGACCTACTGCTTTTGTCTGGGATTGACTTAAACATGTTAAGGTGTTACTTTTCATTTATGTACTCTGTATGTTTCCAGACTACACCGTTTTATTATTTATCACTGATTTAAAGTTAATGACATGAATGTAATTATTATTAGAGGAATGCTAGAATAAGAAGCAGACAATAAACACTATACAACAACATTATCTCGAATATTTAGAAGCATGTGACCTCTTTAATCCAGAGGTGCTCAAACCTCCCTTGTTTCGTGCTCTGTTCTTTTGGAGTTACTTGTTTTCTCTCACCTTTGCAGTGACTTGAAACGGAAGTCAAAGTCCGTGAAAGACTACACAGCAAAAATTGAGCTTCTTGGTTCTTATGACCCCCAGAAGCAGCTGATCATCCAAGACCCTTATTATGTAAGTATTCAAACACATCCCTATGTTCAACTTTATTGCTCAAATTTAGAGGATATGTTTAATTTAATGTTGTAGCGAGATGGTCCAGCAAAGAAGCCAAAGCCAGTAAAACTACAAGATGCAACATTTAGAGGCCTTTACTTACATTTAAGGGAGACACAAGAACTCATTTTAAATATCTATACCATTTGGCATGTTAAATTAAGTGCCATGCTAAGGTCTCAACCACAAAGGCCTAGAGACCTCTCTGGCAACCAATGGTTCCAAGGGGAAATGTGCATTCTCTGAAAGGTTGGTGAGTGGCAGCTGGCACTTGCTGTGAAATTGATTGCTAAAGCCCAATTCATGCAGGCGTAAAGACCTGTTAGTTACTCAGTGACGGCAACCTCAGCTTGCTAGGGAAAAGTGCATATTCCTGACTATCTCTATCCACATTCAAATTGGATAATGGTTTTAGGATTTTTAGCTCCTTAACACGTGCTCCTTTTTTTTTTTTTTTTGAAGGGACCAAAAGTAATTGGACAACTGACTCAAAGGCTAGTTCATGGGGTGGTGTGGGCAGTTACTTCGTTATATCATTATCAATTAAGCAGATAAAAGGCCTGGAAATTATTTGAGGTGTGGTACTTGCATTTGGGAGATTTTCCTGTGAACAGACAACATGGGGTCAAAGCAGCTCTCCATGCAGGTGAAATCCCCCATCCTTAAGCTGCAAAAACAGACAAAAAAAAACATCCAAGAAATTGCAGCAATTTTAGGACTGGCAAAATCTGCGGTTTGGTACATTCTGAGAAAGAAAGAAAGAAAGAAAGAAAGAAAGAAAGCACTGTTGAACTCAGCAACGCAAAATGACCTGGACGTCCACAGAAGACAACAGTGGTGGATGATCACAGAATCATTTCCATGGTGGAGAGAAACCCCTTCGCAACAGCCAACCAAGTGAACGTCACTCTCCAGGAGGTAGCTGTATCAATATCCAACTCTACCATAAAGAGAAGACTGCATGAAACAAAAAAAAAAAGCCAGCACAGTTCTGTCAGAAACATTCTTTGGACAGATGAAACCAAGATCAAACTCTACCAGAATGACTGCATGAAAAAAGTATGGAGAGAAGGCGTGGAACAGCTCATGATCCAAAGCATACCGCATCATGTGTAAAACACAGCAGAGGCAGGGTGATGGCTTGGGCATGCATAGCTGCCAGTGGCACTGGGACACTAGTGTTTATTTATGATGTGAAATGGGACAGGCGCAGCCAAATCAATTCTGAGGTGTTCAGAGATATACTGCTCAAATCCAGCTAAAGGCAGTCAAACTGATTTGGCGGCATTTCATAATAAAGATGGGCAAAGACCCAAAACATACAGCCAAAGCAGGACCCAGGAGTTTATTAAAGCAAAGAAGTCAAATATTCTTGAATAGCCAAGTCAGGTGATTCAATTAAAATTCATTCTGGTAATGTACAGAACCAAAATTAGAAAAAAAGTTGTCTCTGTCCAAATATTTATGGACCTAACTGTATACATCAAGTTTGCTTTTCTTCTGTTGAACAGATGATTTGATTAAAAGGTCCTTCCATATTTTTCCTAATATAGGTTTTTATGGCGATTACAGTTACATGGACTGCTGTTTTGAAAAAACATTTTCTTTCACTTAACCTGAGCTCACCATTCAGTAATGGCTCAGCCTTTTTGCTCTTCTCCGTGTGTGCAGACAAACTCCGGCTCCACATTAAACTATGACGTCATCTTGTCTGCTGTGTTTGTGCTATCAGTTATCAGTTTTTATTTAAAAACTGGGGGCTGCATGAGCTTAATGTTGTAATACTTTTTTATTCACATGCGTGGCCCTAGATACATTACTATTGCACATCTATTTTTAGTCTCAAATGCTGGTAAAATTATCACGTTTACATGGTGACAACTGAGCGCTACCGAGCTGTGGATTAAATGAAGCATTGAATTAAAACAATTTGTATTGAGGGTTTTTTTTCCTATAATTGAGTTATTTGAGTGACTCGATGAATTGTTATATCCCTAGTCTAATGTGTGAGTGGGGATCATCTGACCTGCCCTTTAGACTCTCTACCCAGGCAAAAACCCAATCTAGTATTTCTACTAGTGATAAGGTGTCTAAATGAACTCTGTTGTGCACTAAATGTGAAAAGGGGGAACTTTAAGCCAAACATACAAAAAAAATGAAATCTAATATATACAAGAGACAATAAAGCGGGAAGAACTTTTTTTTCATAATAAGAATCCTGATTAAAAGCCCAAAAAAGTATTTCAAAGTAAAACGTCAAACTCTTTCAGTAATTGTAGTAGATACAAAAAAGCTACATTCAGCCCATTCTGTAACATTTGTGTTTCTCTTCAAAGGATCACGTGGGAAAAATTCTATGGACAAGATAAAGGGCAGGAAATGTCACACAGAGCAGTCATTTGAAGTATATTTATGGTTTTGGATGGACCGGATCAGTCTTCAGGTGCAAGTGGAAGAGTTAAGTTGTCTGCAGGGAGAAATCCAGACACAATTGATGCAGTAAAGAGCGCCAAAACAAAATGAACGGTTGCTAGTAAAATAGCTGTGTTTCTCACAAAAAAGTGGTATTCAGCCTTTCCAGACCAACACTCACCATAATATATTAGTTTTACGGAACCATAACAGATGTTTTCTGGTTTCACATTGGTAAGCTTTTCACAGTCCGTGGCTCGGTAGTTCTTTTTGTTCCCTAGATGTTTTGAGTCCTGCCAGATGATTTGGACATGGATTCTTGGCTGGTTTTTATTGTCTTGAGTATTATGAGTGAAAAAGGCAAGAATTGGAAAAGTGCAGGCAGAGACCTTTGGAAGGCTTTGAAAGTTTGAGTGTTGACAATAGACATTTTAAAAAAAAATAAAAAAATCTTAACCTCCTGTGGCCATTTAAACTTTAATATATTTTTATGGTTGGTTTATTTAAATAAATGGCAAGGGATCTTATAATAAGTAATAATTTTCATATGTGGTCTTTAAGATAAGATAAGATAGAACTTTATTAATCCCTCGGGTGGGTTCCTCTGGGAAATTCGACTTCCAAAAAGCACAGCAACGACCGAAGTTACTTTATGAAAAATGTGTGTGGCTAGAGCTATTTTAGATGAATTATATTGTATAGTTCCTATGTCTTTGATTTTCCCGTAAGAACTTGGACTTTAAATAAAACAGTCATGAATTATTAGTGATGCAGCTGGAAGAAGAAAGAGTGACCACAGTTTATGTGATTGTATTGAGTGTATTGGATTGTGTGATTTTGGCTTTGGACGCTGTATTTCTTTGTGTAATTTTACCAAATCTCATTATAGTCAATGTGGTTTTGGAGGCATGTAAGATTGGTACCTCGCCAGCAACCACATAGCATGACAGCCAAGCGAGCAAAAAAGGGGAGAACAATCGCTGTCCGTGTGTCAGGATAAATAAAGAATTATGTTGTTTTTACACATGAATTCTGGATTGTCCGTAATTGCCCTTTTGCAGATGTTGCACATAATAGGAGAGTGTGCGTGTCAGACGTACCTTTACAAATGGAATTATTAAAATATTTATATTTTAGTAATTTGGAGTATGTGGCATGTGTCACAGGTGTGTAGTTACTCACTCAATCAGTTGAGAATAACAGTTGAATTTAAACCAAGATGAAGTTTTGTGACAAGACTACAAACATGAGTTCATGATGATGTGAACTGAAGAGGAGGAAAGAGACGTGTTAAACGGCCATTGTAAACTTTAAAAATTTAAAATACAGATAACAACGTTTCTCTATTAAATGTTTCTTAGCTCTATTATTATTTTCAATCAGTTGCATTGAGCGATTGTTAATGGAATATTTTAAAATGTAGGTATCGACTTTTCATTTTTTTTATTTCTTGTTTGTTAATTCGTAATTAAACAATAAGAACTTAATTATAGAACAATTTGGATTACTTATAATGGGTTAAATTAACTCAATGTCAAACTTTCTGATTCTTTTATTTTATCAATGTGAAGGTGTTCATCATTCATCTTTCTGCACATAATACACAAGAAATGCTGCTGCTGCTACTCATACAGTGCTGGATCATTGGTATAGGGATGTCATGATACCAGCAATTTAGTAGTTAGTACACAATAGAATTACACGATGCTTAAAAACCCAATTCAGCATCACAACAATCATTGTACTCTACGTACTTAAACATTTTGATGTGATGTCAAAAAAAATATTTGAAATGATTTGTTAAGGCATAACCTGACATGTTAGGAAGATTACCAAGTAGCCTATGAATTTCACAGTTACTTATTTTATAAGCACTTAATGGTGCCACTGAAAACATTTTAGCCTAGACAGGAAAACAGTGGCCTCTGCAGCTGCTTAGGTCCACATCCACGGTCACAGATACAGCTGAATGTCATCAGAATAGAGTGATACAAAATGTCAGAAAAGGATTTAATGATGCCAGCTAAATGGAATGTAGAAGGAAAATAATTGTGGACCCAGGATCAAACCTTGTGGAACCCCATAAGTTAGGGATGCAATGTGGGAGAAGGACTTGTTTGCCCTAACACAGAAAATTCTATCAGATAATGGGGGGAAAAAACAAATATAAAATATGTTTTATATTTTTATTTTTATAAAATATATAAAAAATAATAAATTATTTTAACAAAATAATAAATAATTTATTAGGGAATCACAAAATTCAATGTAGTTATGTGTTTACAAGTTCTTTTTTTAAAAACGTAAATCTCAGCGAGAAATACCACTTTGAATAGTTATGAATAGAATTTCAAAACCCTTTTGGCTTCAGTCTTGACAATTTGGTTCTCGGAATAAGAACATTTCTCAGTTGAGTAACAAACTGTCATTTTTTATAATTTGGGTGTATCCAGCCTGCATCAGAGGGCAGGCCGTACTTCTGTTCCATTCATATAACTGTATATTTTCACTGTGTGCAATAGACAACAAATTCCAGTGATTGCGAGCTATGAATAGTTGGCTAAATCATTTTAATCTCCCCCTCCCTAATTTTGTCTTTTAGGGAAGTGATGAAGACTTTGAAAAGGTCTATGAGCAGTGTGTACGATGCTGCAAAGCTTTCCTGGAGAAGAACTCCTAACATCTACATTGACATGTCTTAGATGTATGAATAAATATGGGTTCTCAATTAAATATACTTACACAAATATATGTATAACTCTGTTGTGAGTAAATACTAAATACCACCAGATTACCTGTTTTGGTGTACGCATAATGTACATTTAGAACAGTATTGTGTGGGCAAGTTAACAGACTGTAGATTCAATTGATTAATAAAACAAATAAAGTGAGTGTGACAGTTTAAAGTTCCTTTTGTTATTATTATTATTTTTTACACATTGTCAATTTTTGTTTCCTGAAAATTCTACAAAATTGATAAGATAATATAAGATAACTCTTTGTTGTCATTGCACAGTCATACATATTGCACATTAAATATTATTGCACCTTGTTATAAATATTATTATTGTTATTGTTTTTACCGTTGTTACCTCCCCCCCAAAAAAAGTCCAGGGAGGTAGTCAATCAGGTCAGCTATTTGCATTGATTAGGGCTATTGCTATAGTAGTAATAGAGGTGTATGGGTTAAATGCTGACACTGGGATCAAAGGGAATGCTACCATTAGTGCTTGATGGCTAGGATATTCTCTTGACATATTATTTTTATATACTGGGAGATGTTCGGTTTGTATAAAGAACATGGCATGTATTTGTTTTGTTTTAAAAAACAGCAGTGAAAAAAATTTATTTTTTTAATAGACGCAAAACTTAATCTTCTCAGTACAGCAATCACTTAAGTCAGAAGTGGCGACAGTGTTATAATAAATTTGGTCTCTAAATCACCCACACAAATGACCACTCAGTGCACTTCACAATGGTAGACTAATTTCACCACAGATAGAGATAGATGCAAGGAAAAACGGCTGCAAATCATTACACAAGAGTGGAGTAGAAAGACAAGATGAATCAACTGGTGGCTGGAGGGCTTCCAGTTGGTGATGACTCTAGTTTTAGCGTAGATATAGCTGTGTATCTGTAAACCTTAGGAGCTTTTAACTTTTAAATATGAGAACACAACTTTTTTTTTCCTGACTTAATGATTTTTTTCCTTCTTTTTCTGGACACAGGCAAGACCAGTCTGTTTTATTTAGCACTGAAATAAAGTATGTTGGGGAAAGTAAGCCAGGGAATTAATTTGCATACTAAATAACTTGTACTGATTTTCTGGCATAGCTTAAAGAGTAGTTTGACATTGTTTTGAAATCATATTTAATAGCTGTCTTACCTAGACGTAAATGGGGAGATTTCCGACATGCTCTCGTCTAAATGCCAGATACAAAGTAACATTCAAAAATTAGTTCACTAGCCCAGTTGAGAGTCAATATAGGGAAGGAGCTGGTTTGTCTAAAGCTAACTTAAGGTTATGTATATAACCCCGGTTCTCTGAGTAGCATGAGCGAGCGTCTCACTATGGGAACGCCTCCTGCTAAGTGACGCCCATGTCAGGAGGGGCTAGTGCCTCCCTATATAATAGGCTGACATAGCGTCAGATGTCATTCAAAACAAGCCCACCTCTTCCTCGCTTCCATAGCAAGGAGGGCGGTCCGATGAGACACTCACTCATGCTACTCAGAGAACCGGGGTTATATACATAACCTTAAGTTCTCTTTCATAGCATTCGTTTCGTGTCTCACTACGGGAGAAATACTGACTCCCAGATTGCCAGACATGCCTGTTAAGAAGACAACTGTCCCCAACAGCACTTCACAGGGGAGAAGGAATAGAAACTCCCCTAAAGAGAGCCCATGAGGTTGCCAAACCTCTAGTGGAATGCGCACGCAAGCCAGCAGGAGGCCGAAGTATAGGCCAGGGAAATTGTTCCTACTATCCAATGGGAGAGGCGCTGTTTAGACACAAGCTTTCCCATATGTGGTTTAGCCCAGGACACGAACAGCTGGTCACTTTGTCTGACACTCTGGGTGTGTGCAGAGCACGGACTGGGCACAAGGTATGCAGCTGCTGTTGCTCCTCTGAGGAGAAAGGTGGTGGGTAAAAAGCCGGCCTTTGGGATAAAGGCAGGGTTGAGCCTCGTATTATCCGAGGAGAACTGAATGCATGACTGATGCACTGAGAGAGCGTGGGTCTCTCCTACACGCTTAGCTGAAGCTAAAGCAATCAATAGAGCCGTCTTCAAGGACAGAAATTTTAACTCAACCTGTTCCAGGGGTTCAAATGGGCAACAGGAGAGCGCAGCTAATACTATGGGAAGGTCCCACGATGGAGCCAACGGCCTAGACACTTATGTTGACTCTCCATATTACTGTGAAGCACTTTCGTGTGCCTTCGGGTTTTTAAATGTGCTATATAAATAAAATTATATTGTATTGTATTCTAGATGTAAGCAATTTACGCCGTGCACCCTTCATGAAACGGCATATTAAGGGATGCTGGCCAACAGTCTTCCCCTCAAAACCAATATGGCAGGCTGAAATTGCTGCCAAATACACCTTGAAGGTGGAGAAGGCTTTACCCTTATCAATCAGGGCCTGAAGAAATGACAGAATCACAGCCACAGAGCACTGAAAAGGGATGGCCTGTGATTCTAAGCACCAGCTTTCAAACACACGCCACTTGTGCTCATATAGCATCCTAGTAGACGATGCTCTAGAACACTGAATAGTGTCGATAACACTATGAGTGAGCCCCACCGTGTTCAGGTTAAACCACTCACGGGCCAATCCCATAGAGCTAGCCTCTCTGGATGGGGGTGGAATAGTTCCCCCCGTGCCTGAGACAGGAGATCTCTGAGATCTCTGTAACGGCCGCACAGCTGCTGAAAAATCTCCGCCAGCCAGTGCTTCCCTGGCCAGTGCGGGGCTATCAGGATCATATAGTGCAGGGGTGTCAAACTCAAATACACAGTGGGCCAAAATTCAAAACTAGAACAAAGTCGCGGGCTAACGTTAATATTTATTGAAATATATTTATTCCTCCAAATATAAGAATGAATCTTTTCTTATGGACTCAAACACGTTTTGCTGAAAAACTGAATATGGAACAAGCAAAGCTTAATACTAAACAATATATATATATTAGCTGTATAATACCAGTAGGCCAGCTCTAATAGTAATTTGGTATGGCTTCGCGGGCCAAATGTAATTAGGCTGCGGGCCAGAGTTTGACACCTATGATATAGTGACTTCTCTCCCTCACTCTGGCCAGAGTTGGAGAAATGAGGGCCACTGGGGGAAAAGCATAGAGGAGGGTTCTCGGCCACTCGTGAGCTAGAGCATCCACCCCGAGTGGAGCTTTCTGATCGTGCAGCGAGTAAAACAGGGGACACTGAGCATTCTCCCTGGATGCATAAATGTCCACGGTCGCCTGACCGAATCGCAGCCAGATCTGCTTCACCACCTCTGGGTGAAGCTTCCATTCGCCATACAGCAGATTGCTCCTGGAGAGAAGATCTGCTCCAAAGTTCAAGATTCCCGGCACATGAGTTGCTCTCAGTGACAGCAGGTGGACACTGCTCCAGACTATCAGTCTGTGTGCTAGTGTGTGTAACTTGGGGGACCCCAGACCCCTTGTCTGTTGATGTAGGCCACAACAGTGGAATTGTCCAACCTCACTAAAACATGATGACCTCTCAGCCAAGGGAGAAAGTGTTTTAGCGACAGGTGAACTGCCAGCAGTTCCAGACAGTTTATGTGGGTGGAGCGCATGTGAGGGCCCCACTCCCCATTCACTGTTCTGCCCTCGTGGGTGGCCCCCCAGCCTGAAAGAGAGGCATCTGTGGAAATCACCTTCCTGGTTGAAACTGCCCCCATGGCAATGCCCTGAGACAAGAAACCTGGCTTCTTCTACTCGCGGACAGCGAGTGAACAGTCTGCAGAGACTCTCACGCAACAGTGGCCGTTTCGGTGAGGGTCCAGTCCCCGCGAGCCCACCCAGCGCTGAAAGCCTCTCATGTGCAGGTGTCCCAGTGTTATCGCCACTAGAGAAGAAGCCATCAGACCGAGGAGCCTCTGGCACTGTTTGAGGGTCACTGTGTTGACTTTGCGAAACAGTGCTAGGGATGACCGTATGGCCGCTGTTCTCTCTGGGGACAGAAAAGCTCTCACCCGGAGGGAGTCTAGGCTGAGCCCTATGAAAGTAGTAATGCATTGAGTTGGCTTCAATGTGCTCTTTTCCACGTTTATCTGGAAACCCAAACTCTCCAGATGGTGTATGAGAGCATTTGTGTGACAAGCCACTTCCTGGCGGGTTGGGGCTGCCACCAGCCAGTCGTCGATGTATGTGGCGACTCGAATGCCCTTTTCCCTGAGCGGGGCCACTGCTGCCTCGGTGCATTTCACAAACACCCTTGGGCTCAGTAAGAGACCATAAGGCAGGACTATAAACTCGTACGCTATCCCCTGGAAAGCAAATCTTAGATACTTTCGGTGTGGGGGATATATGGGGATGTGGAAATAAGCATCCCTCAGGTTGATTGATGTGAACCAGTCGCCTGCATCAACATCCTGAACTTGTATGTCCTTAAATGCCGGTTCAGGGCACGGAGATCCAGGAAGGCTCTCATGCCCCTCCCCCCTTTCTTTGGCACAAGGAAATACCTTGAATAAAATCCGCTGTGCATTTCCTCGGGAGGGACAACTCTTATAGCTCCTTTGTCTCTCAAGGTGGAAATTTCCTCCAGGAGAAAAGTGGCAGATTCGCCCAGAGCACGAGAGTAAACGATTTCTTTGCAGTGTGGTGGAGTGACATTGAATTGCAGCCTGTAGCCCTTTTCCAATGACCTCAGCACCCATCTTGACTGAGTGCAGGTAGCCCAGCTCTTTATGTGGAGAGACAGAGGGCTCACTGGCCACTCAACCGAAGATGGCGTTTTGGCACCCCCTTTTGGTTGCAGCGCGAAACATACGCCATTTCGGTGTTCCGTCACCTCTGTCACAGGTGAGCGAGGTGACGGGCTCATCTGCATTATCACAGCCGTGGAAATGAGAGATCTCTTCCCACACTGTGGTATCTGGTTTAGCTGTCATAATAATAATAATAATGGATTGGATTTATATAGCGCTTTTCAAGGCACTCAAAGCGCTTTACAATACCACTATTCATTCACTCTCACATTCACACACTGGTGGAGGCAAACTACAGTTGTAGCCACAGCTGCCCTGGGGCAGACTGACAGAAGCGAGGCTGCCATATCGCGCCATCGGCCCCTCTGGCCAACACCAGTAGGCAAGTAGGGTAAAGTGTCTTGCCCAAGGACACAACGACCAGGACAGAGAGCCCAGGGATCGAACCGGCGACCTTCCGGTTACAGATGCGATTCCCAATCCCTGAGCCATGGTCGCCCCGTGCATGTCCTCTTCTAGCTCAGCTTAATGACAGAGCCGCTGCCTTGTAGCACTTATCTGTAAGGCTAGACTGGAAGCGGTCTGTTTTGGAGGGGAGAGATGGGGCCGATGAGAACAGAGACGTCTCGGGTGAAGATGGCTTGCTACCAACGGCTCCACTTGTGGCATCTGGCGGAGGCCGATAGACTCCATCCCCTCACAATCCAGCAGGGAGCTCCCCACGATGGGGTCTTTCTCGCTGTAAGGTTTTGCTTTCCACGTCACCGCTATCTCATCAAGAAGCTCCGAGAAAACAGGCAACACATGCTTCCCCGTCTTTTTCGCCTTTGGCAATTTCTTTCTGTCAAAACGAGACTTTACAATCTCTGTTTGTATCGCGGGCCACAGGATGTTGAGCCTAGCAGCTGCGCGCTTGCACATGTCCTGCATGTCGAGATCCAGTTGCGGCCAAATCATCGGGCATCTCAGTTTCTCCTTGCGCTGCAGCAGCCTCACACAGCAAAGGGTCGCCACCCGACAGGTTAGCCTGGCGAGATAGCCTGCGGCGGAGTAGTTTGCGTGGGAAAGCCGCGCAGTGGATACAGTCGTGTGCGGGTGTCAAGGCAGCCCGAGTGTGAGATAAACCCAGGCATGCCGCACACACAGGGTGTGTATCCCAGGAAGAAATCTTCTTGCCGCTAGGACAGAGTTGTGCAACTTCGTTGACAGTCGTAGCTATGGTTAGCTAGAGGGTTGCACACGTTAGCGAGACTGACACTGAGTGTGGAGAATATTGCTATTCCTCAGCTAACGTGGGGTGAAAAGTAGTGCTACTTTTCTACAGCTATTGCTACCTAATGTGTAAAACCGCTAGCATCGAAGGGTATTGCTACCTGATGGTGAAGCTAGTGGTACCTTTATTAGCAAAGTGTTGCTACTTCGCTTTTGGAAAATACTGCTACTTCCCTGGGTGAAAGTATTGCTACTTGACACCAGCACTAGCTACAGAACAGTATTGTTACTGCTTGTATGCTAGTGGACAACTGAAAAGCTGGGAACAAAGCGCCCGGCGACCGAGTTGTTCACTCGAATCTGTGGACAGTTTAGCTTAGCACCCAATAGCACAGTTGTCTACAGGTTTCTGTGAGAAGCGAGAAGAGGTTTTTGAATGGCATCTGACGCTATGTCAGCCTATTATATAGGGAGGCACTAGCCCCTCCTGACATGGGCGCCCTTACAGGCTGCCCTTACCCAGCCTGTAAGGGCTGGCTAAGGTCACGCAGGAGGTGTTCCAATCCGGTTGTTCAGTGATGACGCGACGAATCCTACTTCCGGGTCTAAAGTAGTCTGCGTTTAATATGGCTTTTGTGTTGTTAACATGTTTAATGTTATGTATTTTCTTCTATTTGATCTCAAAAAGCTCCTAAAACAGTCAGTGATCCCGGTTGACCTCCCTCAGCTTTTATTACCACTAATCATTTATTTAAGCTCAGTTTTTAAAACCTTAGGATGTAACTACAGCCCAGCCCATGCAGCAGTATATGAATGACTAACCTCGTATTGTGGATGGATTATCTCAGTTGTTCTCCTGGCTGAAGTTTGGTCCTTTTACAGCATCCTGCCATGCGATTACATTTGTTCCTGACCACCGAGAACACTCACGTTAACTTTTATCGAGTGGAAAAAAAGTTAGCTTGTTTATATTATGCTAACATAGCTGTGTCGCTAGCGGTCACGTAGCACATCATTATATACCAGCTAGCCCAACTTCAGTAACCTTACAAACATCACTGCTGTTTAGTTTTCTGTCTTCATTTATGCTGGAAGTGATAACAGAGCTGTACGTTTGAATTTGTTTCCAAAACCCCGCAGTCAGGACATGCTATATTGTATTTAGATAGAAGCTAGCGAGCTAACTTCCTGCTAACTTCTAACTCCGTTAAATGTCATAAATTCCATTTTCATGGATGCCTGGATGTTAAACTCAATTGTTACACCTGGTAGGGCAGAACGCTGATCATTTTATTAAAGATGAAAGACTTTAAACAGTTTTTCAACTCTCAGTAATGCCATAGTGATTGTTTGATATATGGACCTGGAGCGGAGTTTAGACCCAGACACGGCTAGTGACGTCAGACTGAACAATCGGATAGTGAGACGCTCACTCATGCTACTCAGAGAACCGGGGTTATATACATAACCTTAAGTTAGCTTTAGACAAACCAGCTCCTTCCCTATATTGACTCTCAGCTGGGCTAGTGAACTAGTTTTTGAATGTTACTTTGTATCTGGCATTTAGACGAGAGCATGTCGGAAATCTCCCCATTTACGTCTAGGTAAGACAGCTATTAAATATGATTTCAAAACAATGTCAAACTACTCTTTAAGCTATGCCAGAAAATCAGTACAAGTTATTTAGTATGCAAATTAATTCCCTGGCTTACTTTCCCCAGCATACTTTATTTCAGTGCTAAATAAAACAGACTGGTCTTGCCTGTGTCCAAAAAAAGAAGAAAAAAAAAGTATTTGAGCTTCTATTGAGGTCATGCATATATGCACACAATCATCCCCCCTCCTTTTCCAAACGCCTTTGACGCTTATTCCCTTCCGATGCTGACGGGGATCAAGGAGACCAGCGCACGCAGGCCCGGATGTACTGTCTAATTCGGCTGCCTTTCACCCTTTACCCACCCCTGTTGCTTGTCATGTGTATTAAGAGTTTTTTTATGTGCTATGTGCAGAGGTGTTTTTTTCTGTTCTCAAACTGATCTCCCTGTTGGAGCTCAGTCTGGGGGGAGTTTTTTTTTTCCTTATCTTTCCTCATGTGGTGCATTTTCCATTGTTATACCTCTCTGACCTGTCTTCCCCATGTGATGTTTTGTGTAATGTATGTATGGTCGGAGGGTAAGATGGCACCGCCATTGCGTGCAATAGGTCGGCAGCCTTATGAAATTTCCCCTTGTGGGACTAATAAAGGTATATCAATTCAATTCAATCAATTCAATTCAATTCAATTGCAACTAATTTTTTTATGCCTTAGTAAACATTTTTTGTACAATTTAAAAACTCGTATTCTAAATAGTAAGCTTTAAAGGTTGATGATGAAATAGTTTTTTTGTTGTTGTTTTTTTAAAATTTGGATCTTTTCACCATGGGCTGTAGCTCAGGTGGTAGAGCAGGTCAGCTACTGATTTGAAGGTTGGTGGTTTGATCCCTGGCTCCACCTAGTCTGCATGCCAAATATCTTACTATCTTGCCCCCCAACTGGGGGCAAGATAGTAACCCCCAGTTGCTCTCCCATACATCCATTGGAGTATGAATGTGTGTGAATGTTAGCTAAACAGCACTAAAGTATAGAGGAAAGCGCTTGTATGAATGGGTGTGATTGGGTGAATGAGGCATGTTGTATAGAGCGCTTTGAGTACTGCAGGAGAGTAGAAAAGCGGTATGTAAGAATCAGTCCATTTACCACCATTTATGTTAAGTTAACCAGCTCAAGCCTCTTATTTAGTGTAAAAACAGAAATGGTATCAGCCTTACCTTACTTTACATAAAAAGTGATTATATTATTGTACAAGAGCTCTTCTTAGTCTTTAAGTTGCTCCCCTTTGGGGAGAAAGGAGGTCCTTGGCTTGAATCTTCCAGCTGCTGGGGCCTCTCTGTGGGGTTTGCGTGTACTCTCTGGGTACACTGACGTCCTGCTGTCTTCTAAAAGACATGCATGTTCGGTTAATTAATGATTCTAAATTGGCCATAGGTGTAAATTGTTATCTGTCTCTGTGTAAGTCCTGATACAGACTGGTGATCTATTTAACTCTTGCTGTGTGACAGCAGGGATAGGCTGGAGCCCCACTGTAACCCTGAATTGGAAAAAAAGATCAAGAAAATATATAGATATTTTAGTAGTCTAATTTTTAAAAACATACACGGTGGTCTGTTTTCACAGAGTACCTTGAAATAAACGACTTAATTCCATGAAGGTGCTTTAGCTTCTGCTATAAATGCATACTGGCTAACTGCCTCTGTCTCACTGGGATACTTGAATAGAGCAGAGCCAACTTTAATCTCTTTATGAAGTTCAACTCAAGGTCCTCCAAGCAGTGTGAGTGTTTTCTTGTCTTGGTTAGGATCAAACCCAAACAAATTAAGCTTCCCTCGAAAGTAATTTCTTGCAAAAATATTCAGTCTGCAGCAGTTGCATCTGTACAGGGTTCAAATTTCATGCAAAAGGCTTAAGAGAACTTTATCTTGATGCACTTATTTAAAGGGCCAGTTCACCCAAAAGAACCCGAAAAGTACTCAAGTATTTTGCCATGTTTGAGGTGTATTTTAGATAATCAGTCGTCCATGTAATCTGCATATAGTGGCAGTAAACTTGATCTTTGTCTTTGTAGGGACTATTTTTGCACCAGTTGTGGATTTACAGATAATATAACTGTCAATAGAATTGTATACTTTTTAATTAATTCTGTCTTGTTGTTATTTATCTCCTCCCCTTAATCAGCATAATTGCTAATTGATATTAGTGTGCATTCAATTTCTTTATCACAATTTGGTTTCAGTGAAGCCTGTCAGTTGTTGTGGTCTGTAGCACATCCACAGTAACAATGGTGTTGCTTTTCGTGGGTCCCATTCCTCCTTTAAAATGCTTTAAAAAAACCAACAACAAACAAAAAACATATTGCAGTGCTTAATAAATTTATTCGATTTGCCATAAAAATGAAGAAAACATAGGAGGTTGTTTAAAATTAATAATATATTGTTATTTATTAGGTAAGTAATAAACCGAATTGCATTACTTACAAAAGTAAGTGACAAAATTAAATAAGTTTCTATACCCAAATTTGAGCTAGAGAAGTCATAAATGAATGAAACATAACATTCAACCACTAAAACTATTTTTTCTGTTGTATTTACAGGGATAGCAGTAAATAAATGTAATTTTGAGCATATTAGTAACTCATCCTTTTTGGTAATAACCAGTATTCTTAATTTAGGCCCTACATTAGATATAATAAATTTGTTAAGCACTGTACATTCACCTTTGCTTAAGTGCATTTGCAGGAAACTTCTCAAAACCTGCTCAAATAACAATAAAAGGTTTTGATGAATAGATACCAGTAGAAATATACAGGAAAACCTGAGTGACTCAGCCTTTTAAGAGGAACTCCTTTCTCAATGTGACTGCTGCAAAGCAAGTGAAATCTGCTGACCGCCACATCTGGAAAGTGATCACATAAAAAAAAATCATGTTGCAATAACATGTATTCGAACACTTTGAGCTTTGCCAGTTGATCTTTTTTAACAGTCTGTCTGAAATAGCAGTGGGAAGTTCACAGGATCAGATGTTCCAGGACTCAGTCCAGTCACAGGGTTATTCGAGGATCATTCCTAATTCAAGATGGGAATGCAAAGCAAAATATCGCACAAGAAAAGAAAGGCAATCCATATTTGTACCAATCTCATAATTTATTTAAGTATATTTCATTTTTAAATATAGCTATGGTATATATATATTTATATATATATATATATTGGACACCCCTTTGGGAAATGCCAGTCATGTTAATTTATGGTACATCGGTGGCTTCTTTTTATGTTTCGCTTTACAGCGTGAAGATATTGCTCCTGCTTTTAAAGATGGCCTACATTATGTACAATGTTACCTTTGGATGACTCAAATACATAAATATACTCTGTACTGCACTCTACCAAAATCCAACAACCACTTCTTTTGTTTTATTATTATTATTTTTTATCTTTTTCACAAAGATGCAGAGGAAAATTCATGCAATTAATAATTTAATCACAGTTCTTTCTCAGTATGAGCACAAGTGGCTGAAACTATGCACTGACTGCCAGATGGAGGTCTGTGAAAACTTGTCTGTGTAGAAGGTAGTACAGGCAGGGTTGAGCATATTTGGATTTCGCTCTTTTCTTGAGCAAAATAAATGAAGAAAAATATGTTTTTGTTTTGTTTTAGCAACATCTTTTTTGGATCCCAGCATGAAGAGGCCCCAGGTTGGTGTGTCTCAACCGCTTGTTTCTTTATCTTCTCCACTCTTCAGTTTCACTGTCTTTATCCTGGTCTGGGTTTTGTTGCCTGGGTTGCTCCCCCATGCGGTGACAGCTAACCATCAAGGCCCAGCCTGAGTGGTGGGTGGCACCCATCCACGCCTTAGCAGAAGGAGACCTCAGTGAATGACAATACTGTGCCTAGTGTCCGTCGGGGCTGGTCAGATTTAGGCTTCCTTACTGTCCAAGGCACTTTTTTCCCAAGTTTTTTTTTCTTCTGAAGGACTCGTGTGTGACTTTGACCTGTAACAAAGAAGACGTGATATTCAGGACCAACTTGAAAACACCTGAAAAATTCTCCCCTCTTCAGAAACAATCACAAATAATAAGAAATTTGATACTTTGCTCTCGCTGTGCCACTGTTAGGGCGTGTGTGTGTGGACACAGCAAGCATATCACCACGGAGAACAAACATCTGAGTAGTGCCTCAGAACAACATAACCATTACACTATAACCATAACCGGAGAGGTTTTTGACTCTGAATGACACTGATAATTCATGCAGTGCAAACATTTTATTTATTCTTATTATTCTTAATTAAATACGAATCACACAAAAGTAAAAAAAAAAGAAAAGGTAATATCCTGAATCTAGTCTTTTACTTAAGCAAAATTATTCTTAGTACTACTAATGATTTAGTGTAGTGAGAATTTAAGTGCTTGATTACATCATTATTCTCAATTAATTCTATGTAAGCAGTAATTTTATGCTTTAAGTGCTCAATGTAATAATTGAACTCTGCTGCCGAGCTAGAAGAAAACACAGTTAAGTGCTTATAGGAAATAGTAAAAATAGCTTTAAATATAAATACTGTTATAGATTAGTGTATTAATATATTATAGAGCTTGGCTCGAAATACAGATTCATAAAATGGACATTCATTTAACGTTTGAATGCATCATAAAGTACAATATTTGAGTGGAAGTTTAGTTATCTGTACCACAGAAGTAGAAAGTAACACAGTATGTTTAATGACTGTAAGTTCAGTCAAATTAAGAAGTATTTTGTACTTCTAGCCAACTTTTAAGAGAGAAATGGCACTAGAACTATACCTTTCTTTCTTTCTGCTTTATACGGTAGTTATGTTACCAATCAAATTTACGTTAATGAAAAAAACAAACAAACAAAACAAGCTGTAATGCGTTTGTACAGATTATAACTACAATCCTGTATATAACGTAGTGACAGTTATAGAACTATAAAAGCAAGCTGATACCAAAAAACATGCATGCATTAGCAATGCTACTCTAGTAACAACAAATCAGCTCAGAGCACATGAGTCCACGCTGAAGACTTTTACTTGTGGCTGCAGTTTTACCACATGGCCTTGTTAATTTTGCTCAAGTAAATGACCTTGAAGACTACCTCATACTTCCTCCTTATCACATCCCATTCAACATTAATGACTGTGTTACACCCACACACGGTCTATAATGTGCTCTGAACTCTGTTGTCTACGTTCAACGAGACACATTAACAAGCTGTTCGCCATAAAAAATTCATGTTTGAATCAGAGGAACATGGTACCGTACCTGGTGTGTGCTACCCCTCCGTGCACTGTGGGCTGCCTGCTAGCCGTGTCAGAAGCCGTGCACATCTTTTGAAGTCTGAGGAAAGAAAATAGGATGGACAGATAGTGAGTGGTTTAGTGTGTTGACATTGAACGGACAAGATCTTTACTCAGGGTGTCAAGAGGGCCAGTGTAATGGCAGCTTACATGCAGGTATCGTGCAGTCTCTCGTGTGGTGGTAGAGTTTATACACTGACTTCCTGCACTTGGGGCTGAAGGAGAGCGGACCTGAAACAAGAACAGAGAGGAGGCTTTAAGAACGTTGCCGCAGCAACCTTCAATAACATCTGTTTTGTAGTCATTGTCTGAAGCTGTAATTCACTTTTGTGTGCTATAGCTGACTTCCCTGGCCTGTTTTTGTAGGAATCTTTTTAGCAAACACTTTAAAAGACATTGATTTTGCAGTAATGTCTTACCTGTTAAGTATTTTATGAACTTCTCCTTCTTTCTTAGATCTCTGGGAAATATGACTGTTTAAAGAGAGGAGATAAGGAAAGGGTGTCAAGTTTTAGTCTGTATCATATAGACAGAAGAAAATGGATGGATGGCATATTTTTATCAGGAGGCCTTAAAATATCAGCTCTGGAGTTATCCATCACAACACATAGAACAAGGATGTTTTTATCAAGCAAAATATAGTAAGAGAGCTTTAAAGGGCCAGTTGGCCCAAATGACCCTCAAATAACCGTCAGTACTATCAGTAAGTATAGTGGTTTTATAACCAAATAGTTTTGGTTATATTGCATGCACTTGGTAGCCTTAACGAGAAAATAGAGAGGAAATTGTTCTTCTCTATGAAACTTCCATATCGCAGTATGCTACATCCCTGACTGTACATCCAACTTAAGATTCCTTCCTGGAAGAAAACTCACCGACAGCCTGATTCCCTCTGAATGCTTTGAGGTCCCGAAAATCCTTCTGCTCCATCGGAGAGCTCGTCTCCCGTGAAATTGCCGGCGCTTCTGTTTTGGCACTGTGGCGTCCCCGACTCCCCTCCACCTGCTTCACGATCTCCACCATCCGCCTCAAGTCCTGCTGCTCGTCCATGCCGGCCGATGCGTCCCCTGTTGGGACCGTGGAGGGCGCGCTTTCGCCGCAGTGGTCGGTGAGCGTGCACATCAGTAACACCAGTCCTATAATGAAATGCCTGCGTAGTTCGCTCATAGCTCCCGGGGAGTGAGGGGGAAACAGTGAGGTCGTATTTTCTTTTCTGGGCACCTGCAGGAGAGATTGAGTATGAATGTTAAAAGCCTTTCATTTCCTAATTTCACAAGTCCCAGAATCCCATTAGGCTACACCCCGCCAAGAGCGACTGTAAATGCTGGTTAAAATCCTCCCAACGCCGCAAAACAATAACACAAGAGTTTCTTAATGGGCCACAAAGCGAAAATCACAGTACTGCACGCACCTAATAGTCCACCAAGTTCGGATCATAATTGATTGACCGAAGCTTGATGGACTGTTAAGTAATCTTACCCATGCGCTATTTAACTTTATCTTCAAATACGCTTTCCAAAATATTATGCAAAACTGCTTACCACGTGCTTGTTTTCAAACAGTTACTCTGTTTTTATGTTTTTAATAACTTGAGTGTCTTCATTGTCTAAATGTGGCTGTAGTCTTGTAGCTTAAAAAGTTTTATTTATGTTGATCCAGGCTTCTGTTACCGAGAAGTTACACGACACAGTTAAGTCACCCTCAGACAAAAGGCAACAATGCATCAGTAAGAGAGGAACTAAGAATAAAAACATAACAGTAAAGAAATCTAGATTCTAAAAGTAACAATTTAAAGCTATTTTTACCTTTATAAAGTCTTCAGACACTGATGACTTTCTGCGCACACAGCAGTAAGAAATGCAAACTGTGCGCAACTTCGGAGTTTGTCCGCCCCAAAATATGTCCTCTTAAAAGCTGCTTTTATTAATGCAAAAACAAAGCTCGTGAAGTCAGGGATCTTCACCGAGCCCCTGTGGTCATCCTTTGAAGACCGGCAGACTGCAGGGAGAGAGCGCACAGAAAAGCTCAAGTGGTCCGGTGCTCCCAGATCCCGTGCGCGTCCTGGCTGAAGTAGCAGATTAGTCGCCAAGAAGTGAGGCTCACTTTTTATTCTGTCTCGCCGACGTGGTGACCTGTCCGCTGTAGGTTACTCCGCAATGTCTGTGAGTGTGCATGGGTTGAGTGACCATCACTTGAATGCTGTGTCAAGTTTTCTGCGCCCCCCTCCTTTGCCTTACTCCATTTATATGTACGATACGCGGTTACAGGAAGCCTTTTTCCTACTAATAGGCTACTTCCACTGAAATTTCCACTCAGCCCAGAATACAGCGCAGATACCGACATCTTAGTGGAAATGCTCCCATATCCTTCTTCTGAGGCTCATAACCTCATTAGAGCCATTGCGCGTTTTACATCCATCATGGAAATTGAAACGCAATTATGCTATGGACAGTTTAAGGATCATTTTGAAAATTAATTACAAACGGGTTTTAATACTTATTGCCCTATAGTTTCTGGTCAGAACAATTCGGTAAATAGGATTACTGAGGTTTGCAGGTTTCTCCTCTTTGGGGATTAGTCTGTACTACCCTGCCGTAGTTTGAACAGCTTTTTTTTTAAAGGGGGGGGGGGGGGGGGGGGAAGAGAAAAGTATGGGTATGGGCGTGCAAGTGGCTCCCATTCGCCCCCTCCCAGTCCCCCCGTTTCCCCCACAATATTGTCAAGACACGATAGGGGTGAAGCGTTATGTTTCATACCCCTGAGAATAAAACACTATAAATAAATGTGTGTGTGTGTGTGTGTGTGTGTGTGTGTGTGTGTGTGTGTGTGTGTGTAATCAAAAACCTAACTTTTCATCTTGGAGTCTTCAGAAAAATACTCTCAGATTTTCCACATAATCTTCTGTCTTTCACAGTTCAATTGTTGCAGGGTATTTATAGTGACCACTCGGTGCTCTCACTGCATGGCTGGGTGAAGCTGTGGTCGTGCGTAAAGTGAAACCTTGGTGCTGAAAGGACAGTGCGCGCTGTCACCGAGCTCCGAAACTCCTCCGCCAGCAGGCAGTCCTTTGCTCGTTAGCGGTAATGCCTTCCTGTTTAACGGCAGAAAGATTTCCTTTGAACGAACTATATACTGATTTATAGTAAAATTATGACAAAAGTGGACACTGATTTCCCTTTCATTATGAGGTATCCCATTGTATCTGCAAACGAAAGAGGATGGATGTGCTTCAAAGGCAGTGACAAATCCAATGACGCTGCACAGCTGTTTGGCTTGGGAAAAACAACTCTGTGTGTCTTTATATTCGAAGGAGGATGTGATCACCGATTCTGCTGCTCTAAAGCCAAACTGATTGATCCGTTTAGGAAAGAAGTAAGTTCGATAATCAAAAGAAATGGGGGGAAAGGTGTTTAATTTATGACACGACCATCCACTCTAATGAAGTGCGCTTGAGAGAGAAACCTCTGCACATCTGGAGCAGTGTCCAGCTTTTGATCTCACGAAAACTAAACTGTTTTGCCACATTAAGCAATAAATTTGGGGAACAATATCAAGTGAGCCCAACAGTGATAATAACATTTAATGAAATGCAAAATAAACTAAAACTATTTTTGCCCATATAAGACTATATATGTATGTATGTATATATATATATATATATATATATATATATATATATATATATATATATATATATATATATATATATATATATATATATATATGTGTGTGTGTGTGTGTGTGTGTGTGTGTGTGTGTGTGTGTGTGTGTGTGTGTGTGTGTGTGTGCAAATGTCACTCATATAACAATCATCAGAGCAAATATTAGAATGCATTAAAAAAATAAGTATTTTGTGAGTGAAATGTGAAGAAACGCTTCAGCAGGGGGCATCATTCTGCACAAATAAAATCAGTGTTAAGTTGCTCACATTTGTACTCTTGTTCAGAACAACAAACCCTCAGCCAGCTCCTTGGCTGGGTTTGACACTTGAAGTCTTTCCACGCAAATGGAAAACAAAGTACCACCACGGAACGCAACATGCTCAAAACCACAAAACCCATGTCTGCTGAGCAGATTATCGCCATCAGTCAAATTACATCAAGCTCACTGTACCGCAAAGACTAGGTGAAAATAAGTCCAATATGAAAAATGTTAAAGCTTTTGGTCTTGGTTGGGATATAAATGTCTCTTCAGTTTGGACTGAAAGTAAATAAAAGAAACTGAAACAACTGAGTTTAAATGACTGGTAAGTACAAAGGAAGGTTGATGTTTTATAATAGATCAATATTCCTGTTAATGGTCTGGCAAGAAGATAAGCACACACAGAAGAAAAGCATAACTGTTTGGCACTTTGATGCTCATTTTAGTCCGTTATTTTTAATTCTTTGGACTGCTGCTAGAAATGTTTTGAAATCATTTCTGCTTAAAGTTCCTGTCAGCGTGTCTTGTGTCACAATTCCGGCGACAGCAGAAATCACAACTTTCTTTGTTTGAATGGCTGTTTAGATAGACGCATAACCTCATTTAACCCACTTTCTATTCTCAGTTGTATGACCTTTCTAACCTCTGGTACGGTCACATGTGAAACTTTGTTGTCCGGTGTGTGTGTGTAAGTCGTTGAGTCAAGTTCATGTGATTTCAAGTAAATGGCATGCCGTAAGCCTCATGTGCAGTGTGGCGGTCGTTGGTTTCAACATACTGATTATTAGGTTTGTTCTCCTTTTCCTTCTAAACTCTTTGTGACACTTCTCTTCTGGAAGGCGATCTGATTAATTAATCAGGGGAGGATATGGTTGTCTTCTCGCAAATGTGCCTCATTCTTCCTGATGTCTGATCCAAGTTGAAAATGTAACTTTCTCAAGGTGTTACTCGAGGGCATTGTCTCAGCCTTGTGAGAGAGAGAGATCTCCTCTGATTCTGACCACCACCACAAAAGAACCCCCTGCCATCATGATGGATGTTGAAAATCTTTTTATTTATGAAGGTCAGATGAACTGAAGCCGGTTACTTGAACTGAATCCTGAGCTAGAAACAACATATTTTTGAATGGTGTGAAAATAGAAAATGTGTAATTCCATTTTGGTGAGATTCACTTCCATTTTTTGGTGTCTCATAAAAAATTGACTACGATTAACATTTGCAGTTAAAGGCCCAGCTTAGAAACTGGTTCTCTTCCTTCTCTTCCATCCATGTGTTTTTGGTTAGAGAAAATCCTCCTAATAGATAAAATAGATCCTTCATGAGCCCGAATACTACAGATTCTTGTTCTCTTTATTTCATCATCCTTATCTCTCCCCCTCCACCTTTGTCTTTCAACAGATTGTTGGAATTTACTTTGCTTTAACGTGACGTGAATGCATGCAAATTGTTGTATCATTTCATTGAGTGCATGTATTAAAAGATTCAACCATAACCACAAAATTGCAGTAATAGCAGCGCCTGGAGAAAGCAGGAAAAGATCTCTTAGCAGTGACCCAGCTTCCACACTGTACATATCTGACTGAGCATTTTTGGCATGCACTGAAAAAAAGAGCAATCCACGGAGGCTCCACCCACTGCAACTCACAGATCCCAGAGAATTTGCTGCCAGCAACATGGAGCCAGACGCTATAGGACGCCGCCCAGAGGCCCCATGTGCAGAAGAGTCAGAGCTGTTTTGGCAGTTACTATGGGGTTTAAAATTGTGGCTGATTGGGGTAATAGGACATCTTCGCAGACCACCCTAGTCGGCGAAATTATGTATTGATTTTACAAGTCTTGATGAAGAAATAGCAATGAGCATCAGTCACTGAATAGGAAGTTGATGCCTGTGATCAGCTCTTCCAGATTATTGTCAAAATGTAGCTGTGGACAGTTTGAAAGCAAACTGATGTGTGATATGTCGGTACGCCAAGCTCGAAGATGTTGGATAAATCTTTCTGACTTTGCAACTCGAGATGTTTTGTATTTCTTTGGAGCAACAAAACAGTTTACCAGGGGCGAACAATTAATTTTAGTTAGCTGAGTAACTGTAACATTTACTCTTAGCAGTAATAGTTGATTTCTGTTTACTGGTTTAGAGGTCTCCACAACATTCCCAGTTTTTCATGGAGCCCCTAATGAAAATTAAGCTGTATGCAGTCCAACTTTTTTTTTCACATCTGTACAAGCCTTTCCCAAGACCATGAAAGTCTTCAAAAGACTTTGTGAAATCAGTCGAGTTCCTCTTTAATCAAAGTGAACACACACAAAAATTTCACGAAACCACACCTAATGCTAGATGAGGCCGGGGGAAGTGGAGGGTGGTAAATTGCAAGGCGAAGGCAGAGCAGAAACACCGAGGATCAACAGCGTTGAAGGAAGCAGAATGAATGAGACAGAGATGAATGAGCCCACATAAACGAGACGGATCACGAACATAAATGATTGGATGGGACAGGAGACATGTGACTATTAATTGATTTCTGTGCCTGCTTGACTAGAGAAAGACACTAACCATACATTATGAGCACTGAAGAAGGGGCTGATTGTAACATTTTCGTGGTATACGTGCTTTCACTAGAATGAATGGCTTTCCATATTTAGAGACAGTGAGTCATCTTCTGTTTCATTTTGTACATCTGCGGTGTCAAACAATATGGAGGCAGTTGAGCATGAAAGTTCATTTCTGACCATGGAAATGAAAGTTTAACTGAAAATCTTTACTCAAGGTCAAGAAAAACACATTAACAGAGAAGTGTATTCTGATATTACGCAGCCACTTAAATGTGGATGTTAGGAATCACAGTTTAAAAACAGTTATTATGTAAGAGAAGGCATAGAGGTTAGTGTCTGGTTATGGTGAGCACAAACATGACATAGTTAAGTTAGGGAAATATGTTTACAGACTTTATTGAGTTTACTAAAATAATAAGGCTTTTTGGGTAACATTTCATTATAAAATAAATGCCTATTGAACCTATTATTGGCAAGTTTGGTTCCCTTTTAGCATGACTTTCACTTTGCAGCTCTGTCTACCACCACCTGCTGTCCTTGACTACCCAAAATTACTTTTGTTTTTCTGTGCATTGCCATTGGCAGCTTTCCCCAGGTAGCTGAGTAAAAGGTGCACAGCCAAAGAAAAAGAGGCCTTTTGTCCGAAGAGGCAAAGGCTAGCGGTAAAGAGGCAGTTTAAAGGGAGACTGCCAGTTTAATGGCTATGGAAAGAAACAACATTTCTAACTGCTGGTTGGAAATCAGAAATGAACAGTGTTAAAGTTTTATTAACTTTTTTTTTTTTAAATATTAACTTTTAACATCCTATTCATCCACCCTAATCTTCTCACACCCAAAGTGTATGTGTTGGGTGTGGTCCTGGACAGCTACTGATGCTCTTGGACACTGTGTGCTGGCTCAGCAGCTTTTATTGGATTTAACAGCCCATGATGTTTACTATATATAATTTTATTTAGCTACACGTTATAGTTATTTTTTTTGTCTTTTTGTCTGTGTAAGTATTAGTTGTCATCATATGATAAGTAATACCTTGGATATCAGTACAGAGCAGAGGGAAAGCTTTGGCCTTGAATTCGTAACCTTCTTCCAACCAATCAATCATAACAAGCTGTTTTCCAGTCAACCCTGTGAATTGTTTTAATCTCGTGTCAACAGACCGCTTCATCTGCTGATTGCTGATGGTTTCCAGTGTTTATTCAATCGTGTTGCATATCCAGTTTAGATATCAATTAAGCATATGGTCAAAGGTCAGCTGTACTGGAAATGAGAAAATGTGTAAAACTATCTTTAACCTTCCAAATGTGTGTTTTCATCTGACGATTTGAAAGAATTGTAATTTTCAGTGGAGCAAGGCGTTATTAAAGTCCTCATACTTCCACAGCAGTGTTTTCAATTACTCTGGCGGATGAGATGACCGTGCAGGTATGTACAGACCACGCTTGACTGACACCTTCTATAAAGATGTAGAGGATGTAAGTTGGGGTTCCAGTAATGGTTATGTAATTGGCCAACTTTAAGTCGGCAAAATGAAACTGACAATACCATCATGCAATATTTTACTCCCAGATGTTGTGAATGCACTTATCATGCAATGGAAAGCAATGCTTTATAAAAAAATTGGCTTTGTCATTTATTTATTTTGCCCTGATTTGCACAAATTCACTCCTCCAGTATGGAACATTAAATTGCAGTTTGTGCAAAAGGGTTTTCAGATTTAACAAACTTTAAATGGTAACTTTATTTCCTTCTCAAAATGAAAAATGACCGCTGTATCCTCATTGCAGGATATAAAAGTTGTTATTATTTACATTTTTTGCTGGGGGGTTGCAGATGTAGACAACTAAACAAATAAGAAATATGTTCCTCACACAGAAGAATAGAGTGTAAACACTCTACACCAAAATGAGGGTGATGCTAGAAACAGGAAAAACTGCACGGAGAAGCAGCTCTTTCTGGATCTGTAAAGTTTAGGAGTATTCTTTTTCTTTTTCTAAATCCATGCAGTCTGAAATGTGGATGGGATTTGTGCTTGTGCAAATATTCAACATGTCTGAAAGGATTAAAGAAAAGAAAAAAATATATAAATGAATAATTTGATATGGAAGGCAGAAATCTCTGCACTTGGTTTTCATTAAGAAAAGTTTTATTAATACACAGTACAGATTAAGTGTTTGATTCTACTGTGATTGATGCTCATCTATTTTATACTATCTCTGTCAAGTCCATAAGTTGCGGGACAGATAGACATTTTTTGTAATTTTGTCATTGTACACCACCACAGTGAATTTTAAATCAAACAACCAATATGTTACTGAAGTGCAGATGTTCAGGTTCACTTCAAGGGGTTTAACAAAACTTTTGCATAAACTTTTTATGAATCACACCAATGATTATACACAACCCCCCATTTAAAGAGGCTTAATTGGACAATTGATTGACAAGCCGCTACATGGCCAGGTGAGGTCTGTTCCCTTGTTATTTCATGGCAAATGAAGCACACATACCTGAAGTTGATTTAAAAGACCTGCATTTGTATTTTCATGATAATTTTAAATGGCGTCCAAAAAGATGTCAGTGTGTGTGGGGGAGGCCATCATTGGGTTGAAAGAAATAAAAATAACCTATCAGAGTGATAGCGAAAACTTTAGGAGTGGCAAAATCAACATTCTTCAAATGAAGGAATGCACTGTCCAGCTCAGCAACCCCGACAGGTCTGAAAAACTACAGAAAACAACTAAAGTGCAGAATTATTTCAATAGTTAGGATAAACAACTTAACAGCATTTAAACAGGTCAAGAACACTCTTGAAATGTAAAGGTAAAGTCCAGGATCTAAAGCATACTACATCTATCAAACAGGAGGTAATGGTATGGCATGAACATGTGCTGTCACAGTCTGGCTGCGAAGCTGACTGTGTCGAGTGAGGAGGTGGACCCAAGTGCAAACACGCAAAATAGCTGTTGAGCGAAACAAAACGAGCCGTTTATTCAATGTCGGTGAAACAGAATAAAATAAAAGGCAAAACCAAACCATAACCTAACCTGGGTGAGCTAAACATAACAAAACACTAGAACATGGACATTTTTTTTGTTTTTTTTGTTTTTTTTGTTTTTTAAATGGTCATGTGTGTAGATGTCCAAATAATGTAAATGTATTATTCATTGTGCTTATTTTAATGTGTTTAGTAATCCCTAAGGAAAATTTCAGGTACTTTAGCTGTCAGATAATCCAAACCATCTTTTTTACTGCATCTGTCTGCAATTTGGTGCCAGACATTTAGTGTGTGAGGAAATGCTGAGCATGTTTTGGGTGCTGTGGAAGTAGTTTTTAAATGTCGAGAGTTGCTGCTGCTGCTCCTCCTACTGCAGGCCACAATTACACCGGTTATTATGCCATGTTTTGAAATCATTATGCACTGTTATTACAATAATTCATGCAGCTGCTGTTTTGTACGCTACAAGATAAAACTTGTGGTGATTGCTCAGCATGAAAAATAAATGTGTCACTCAGGGATTTGTAAAGTCAAATAAAAAAACCATTTAAGCCCTTTTGAAATGCAAGATCTCCCAATTTTATTTTCAGTCTAATAGGGATTCAAAGCCACACACTCCATTTCTTCCCTTTTGACTGGAACAAAATAAGTTATCCTTCATGTATGATACAGATACACATGTTTGCTATTAGATGCCGGAGTCAAGGAAGATGAAGTTTGGGTGAGATCATACTTTTATAGCTAAGGGTTTATGGTGACATAAATTAGCAAAGCTGCCTCCAAAATAATTTCATCCGAATGCAAGCTCTTTACTCTCCTTATATTCCACAAACAGAAAAATGCACGCTCTGAGTTAATGGAAGGACAAATCAGGTGAAGCCCTACCAATATCAAAGTCTTTAGAGCAGCTCTTTCAGTGACTTGAGACGTGTAAATCAAATGGTTCAATCTGCACAGTGACAAGGAGTGAGCATGAATGATGATTTTTGCTTGCAACATGGGAACTATTATTCAAGCCTCAATCCAGACTAGCTCACCTCTCTGGAATGGGACCTAAGGTGTTCATGTAATTAGGATTTGTGCAATGTTTGCAGAGACCTCTGGCAAACAGTTACCACTAGCTGCTGGAGACCACCCTTTCTGACTGATCTGACAGATTTATTGGTTGTTGAAAAGGGGTGGAAGTTGCAGGTCAGTATTGCTTAGTCAACCATGTGACAGACTTGTGCTGAAAATGTTAGGATGCCTGGGTCGTTGACCCAGGGGTTTTGAGTTTATTATATCATTTATACTTTTTAGTTTTTGGTTTCTTTGAGTTCTGTCTTATGGTTTATGTCTCTGTCTTCTTTAGTTGCTCTGTCTCCCCTATCACCTGTATCCCCTTGTCTAGTTCACGTCTCTGTGTATCCTTAGTTCCTATATCCCCGTGTTCAGTCAGTGTTTGTGTCTGCCCTGGTCCCACGTCTCTGTTCCCTCTGTAGTGCCTGCATGTGAGTCTGTGTTATGTGTTTCCTGTTTTACTTTGTAGGTTTCTGTCTTATCTCAGTGTGTTCAGTTTACGCTTCTTTGGTCTCGTCAGTTCTGATTTGCCCCAGCTGTGTTTCCCTCCTGTTACTCATTCCCTGATTGCTCCCTCTGTGTATTTAAGCCCTGTGTTTCTCTGTGTCCGTGTCGCGATCTACCGTTTTTCTTAGCTGTGTGTTCTGTCATTCCTCCGGTGTAAGTTTATTTTGATTTTTCCAGTTATGTTATATTTGAGTTTAACATTAAAGTTGTTTTGAGTTCACATCTGTTTCCGGAGTCTGCACCTTGGGTCCTATTCCTGCCTGCACACAGCCACACCTAACAGAAGATCGCGACCAGAACATGGACCCCGCAGACTCTTCAGCTTTTGGATTCGACGCTGAGATGGAGCGGTTGATTAAGCTCCTTGACCGCATTGCTCAGGCCAATGATTTGAGGACCATGGCAGTTGGGCTAAGCGCTGTAAATGCCATCATTCGGAGCAACCCTCGGCTTACTCAGCTTTCTATGGACACTGTGCTGGGCAGCTCCATTGCTGCCTGGAGGGAGCAAGTCAGGGCTGGCGAGCTTGCTCTCTCTATCTCCACCTCCACTTCTTTACCACCGCCCCAGGACGACACACACTCACCACCTGCCTCATCACTACCACAGACTGCCTCTCCTTCCTCACACCAGCCGGGACCTTGTTCGCCTGCCCATTCGCCTGCCTTTTTCCTCGCGGCTATGTGGTCGGAGGATGAGGAGGAGGTCTCCATTTCTCCACCGGTTCCTGTTCCCTCATCTAGAAGGAAGCGACGCCACCGTCACTCCTCTCCTCGGTCATCCGTCCAGCAACCTGCCTCCACTAGAGGGTCCGAGGGACCGCTTCAGCCGTCCGTTCCCGCTGGAGGGTCCGAGGGGCCCGTTCAGCCTCCTGTCTCCGCTGGAGGGTCCGAGGGGCCCGTTCAGCCTCCTGTCTCCGCTGGAGGGTCCGAGGGGCCCGTTCAGCCTCCTGTCTCCGCTGGAGGGTCCGAGGGGCCCGTTCAGCCTCCTGTCTCTGCTGGAGGCTCCAAGGAACCGCTTCAGCCGTCTCTTCCTGCTGGAGGATCCGAGGGGCCAGTTCAGCCATCTGTTTCCGCTGGAGGGTCCGAGGGGCCCGTTCAGCCACCTGTCTCCGCTGGAGGGTCCGAGGGGCCCGTTCAGCCACCTGTCTCCGCTGGAGGCTCCAAGGAACCGCTTCAGCCGTCTCTTCCTGCTGGAGGATCCGAGGGGCCCGTTCAGCCACCTGTCTCCGCTGGAGGGTCCGAGGGGCCCGTTCAGCCACCTGTCTCCGCTGGAGGGTCCGAGGGGCCCGTTCAGCCTCACGCCACGTCAGCTGGAGGGTCCGAGGGGCCCGTTCAGCCACCTGTCTCCGCTGGAGGGTCCGAGGGGCCCGTTCAGCCACCTGTCTCCGCTGGAGGGTCCGAGGGGCCCGTTCAGCCTCGTGCCTCGTCAGCTGGGGGTCCGGGAGGACCCAGCCAGCACGTCCTAGTGTCTGCTGATGGTTCTGGCGAGGCCGTTCAGCCACCACCGGCTCCACCGCCTGGTCCGGCCCCCGAGTCTGCAGCTCCGCCTGGTCCGGCCCCCGAGTCTGCAGCTCCGCCTGGTCCGGCCCCCGAGTCTGCAGCTCCGCCTGGTCCGACCTCCGAGTGTTCAGCTTCGTCTGCTCCTGAGGTCTCCATGCTGTCTGTTCCTGCACGTCCTGTCCGGCCTGCACGTCCTGTCCGGCCTGCACATCTTGTCCGGCCTGCTCGTCCTGCTCGTCCTGCTCGTCCTGCACGTCCTGCACATCCTGTCCGGCCTGCACGTCCTGCACATCTTGTCCGGCCTGCTCGTCCTGCACGTCCTGCTCGTCCTGTCCGGCCGATGACTGGACGTCATTGCCGTCATGGACGGCCCCCTGAACTACGTCGCCGTTGGTGCCTCCCGCCCGGCCGGCCTCCTGATCTGCTCCGTCGCCACCGGTGCCTCCCGCCTGGCCGGCCTCCTGACCTGTTTTCTGGGCTCTTGGACCATCAGCCTCCGGGCCGCCCCCCTGACCTGCCCGGGTTTGGACTGTTGTGCCGTTAGCCTCCGGGCCGGCCCCCCTGGACTTTTTTGAGACTATTGCCTGGGCCTCTGTGCCTTTCGTGAGCTCTTTTGTTTGTTTGCTTTTGGACTATGCCTGGGCCTTGGTGCTGTTGTTTTGGACTTTGTTCCTGTGTTTTGTTCTGTTGCTTTCCAGGCTCCGTTGTTTGTTTGTTTGTTTGTTTGTTTGTTTTTTTTCTGGCTCCTTGTTTGGTTTGTTTCGAGCCCTCCATCCTGTTTCCCCCGCCGCCCACCCTGGTTGGGTTGTTTTTGGGTTTTTTTGTTTTGGATGTTTTGGTTTGGGCTGTCTGGAAGCCAGCCCTTAAGGGGGGGGGGTACTGTTAGGATGCCTGGGTCTTTGACCCAGGGGTTTTGAGTTTATTATATCATTTATACTTTTTAGTTTTTGGTTTCTTTGAGTTCTGTCTTATGGTTTATGTCTCTGTCTTCTTTAGTTGCTCTGTCTCCCCTATCACCTGTATCCCCTTGTCTAGTTCACGTCTCTGTGTATCCTTAGTTCCTATATCCCCGTGTTCAGTCAGTGTTTGTGTCTGCCCTGGTCCCACGTCTCTGTTCCCTCTGTAGTGCCTGCATGTGAGTCTGTGTTATGTGTTTCCTGTTTTACTTTGTAGGTTTCTGTCTTATCTCAGTGTGTTCAGTTTACGCTTCTTTGGTCTCGTCAGTTCTGATTTGCCCCAGCTGTGTTTCCCTCCTGTTACTCATTCCCTGATTGCTCCCTCTGTGTATTTAAGCCCTGTGTTTCTCTGTGTCCGTGTCGCGATCTACCGTTTTTCTTAGCTGTGTGTTCTGTCATTCCTCCGGTGTAAGTTTATTTTGATTTTTCCAGTTATGTTATATTTGAGTTTAACATTAAAGTTGTTTTGAGTTCACATCTGTTTCCGGAGTCTGC
Organism: Aulonocara sp. 'chitande type north' Nkhata Bay; assembly: GCF_057382095.1. Taxonomy (NCBI): domain Eukaryota; kingdom Metazoa; phylum Chordata; class Actinopteri; order Cichliformes; family Cichlidae; genus Aulonocara; species Aulonocara sp. 'chitande type north' Nkhata Bay. Next base: position 11,101,233 of record NC_141358.1, read on the forward strand.
ACCTTGGGTCCTATTCCTGCCTGCACACAGCCACACCTAACAGAAAAGGCATAAAGATGCAGTTTTATCATCATCTTTCACAGCAATGCATTCTTATACAGGAATAAGTATTACTGGAAAAACAGGTTTCAAATTTTCACCCAATTCACAAATAAAAATAAAAAAATAAAAAAATAAAATAATAATAATAATAAACACTTTAATAAATAACAGAACAAACACTTTTCAAAAAGATTTGTTCAAGCGAGTTTGGAAATGGTGTGTGCCAGCAGACTTGAGAATAAGAGCTCAGGTGTGAATATTAACAAGAGTTTCATTCCCATGTGTAGCTCATTACAAGTAATCCCTGCCACTGGTGAACTTCTATTAAATAAAGAGTTGAAAGTAGTGGAAACAAGGATCTTGCGTGCATAGCTGCCCCTTAAAGTATGTAAACATGACCCCCGTTGTCATGCAATACGTATTTGCAACGTATCTGGTATTTTCCTGTTATTTCAAATTTTTTTCTTGAATAGAAAAAGAACCTGTTGTGCTTACATAAATGAAATCCAATTTCCCAAAAGTGGACCTAAACAATGGATGGTGACCCCTGGCAAGTCTTTATGGGAAAACATGCAAAAATCCAATATAATGTTATGACCACCTGTCTAATGTTATTAGATAATTGTGTCACCCTTTTGCTGCTAAAACAGTTGTAACCCAACAAGGCATGGACTCTATCTATCTATCTATCTATCTAGATAGATAGATAGATAGATAGAAGCCACAGGCTTTGTGATGGCTACCCAAAGCAGCTGTTGTAGGCGTGACTTGACAATTATTAGTGGAGATGTATTTGTATATTTGAGACTCTATGTATAATTTTGAACCAGTGTGGACAAAAAAATCCAATCTTGTGCAATCAATTCTTGTTTTTAGAGTTGTTAAAGTTGTACGCAGTACAATCCACCCCAACACAACAGTTCAAACAAATCATTAACAGTGCAAAACTGCCACGACATTCAAGAAATAACATAATATAATAATATATATAATAATATATACACTTTATAAGATGTATAAATCAAGGATATTGTCCATTGGACCTCGTCCTGTACCCTTAGCAGAAAAACAACCCCAAAGCATAACGTTTCCACCTCCGTGCGAAACTTTGGGGACGGTGTTCTTTGGTTCATATACAGAATTTCTCTTCCTCCAAACACTGCAGGTCAAGCTGATGCCAAAGATCTTGATTTTGGTTTCATCAGCACTTTCTCTCAAGCCTTCTTTGACTCATTTAGATGTTCACTGGAAAGCTTAAGACAGGCCTTTACATGTTCCTTGTGAGCAGGGGGACCTCGCCGGGCTGCAAGATTTTAATTGATTATGGTGTTGTGTGTTATCAGTGGTGTTCGTGGTGACTGTGGTCCCAACTGTCTTCTGATCATCAACAAGCTCCTTCCGTGTAGCTTTGGGCTGATCCACCACGTTTCTCATGATCATCCTCATCTAGTCGTGATTTTTTATTCAACTTAGTAGTATTGTGAAACTTTATTGATTTCATTGTTTTTATCTGTAGCCAACTTTGAAAGAGCTGTTCGTGCTCTAATTTCGTCAGATCCGTGTTATCAAAATTCCTCATGTTCCTGGCCCAGCCAAAAGGCCATCTCCCACTTCTAGACTTTTAACAAGTTCAAAGAGAGTGTCTTATCATTTCTCTTTCAAAACCTTAACCTTTAAAACCTGAGCAGAACTTTACTATTTGTTCCCACACCCTGCCTTATTACAAAATTTTCCTGTTGCAGAGTCCATATATGGATCCAAAATGGCAGCATCAGATTTACCAACAACAACAAAGAGACTTTGGTAGATAAGTCCAGAAAATCCAACAAACTGAAATTCAGTTCAATTCATTTCAATACATATGGCACCACATCAAAACAACAATCATCACAAGGTGCTTGCACGTCCTGCACGTCCTGTCCGGCCTGCACGTCCTGCACATCTTGTCCGGCCTGCTCGTCCTGCACGTCCTGCTCGTCCTGTCCGGCCGATGACTGGACGTCATTGCCGTCATGGACGGCCCCCTGAACTACGTCGCCGTTGGTGCCTCCCGCCCGGCCGGCCTCCTGATCTGCTCCGTCGCCACCGGTGCCTCCCGCCTGGCCGGCCTCCTGACCTGTTTTCTGGGCTCTTGGACCATCAGCCTCCGGGCCGCCCCCCTGACCTGCCCGGGTTTGGACTGTTGTGCCGTTAGCCTCCGGGCCGGCCCCCCTGGACTTTTTTGAGACTATTGCCTGGGCCTCTGTGCCTTTCGTGAGCTCTTTTGTTTGTTTGCTTTTGGACTATGCCTGGGCCTTGGTGCTGTTGTTTTGGACTTTGTTCCTGTGTTTTGTTCTGTTGCTTTCCAGGCTCCGTTGTTTGTTTGTTTGTTTGTTTGTTTGTTTTTTTTCTGGCTCCTTGTTTGGTTTGTTTCGAGCCCTCCATCCTGTTTCCCCCGCCGCCCACCCTGGTTGGGTTGTTTTTGGGTTTTTTTGTTTTGGATGTTTTGGTTTGGGCTGTCTGGAAGCCAGCCCTTAAGGGGGGGGGGGTACTGTTAGGATGCCTGGGTCTTTGACCCAGGGGTTTTGAGTTTATTATATCATTTATACTTTTTAGTTTTTGGTTTCTTTGAGTTCTGTCTTATGGTTTATGTCTCTGTCTTCTTTAGTTGCTCTGTCTCCCCTATCACCTGTATCCCCTTGTCTAGTTCACGTCTCTGTGTATCCTTAGTTCCTATATCCCCGTGTTCAGTCAGTGTTTGTGTCTGCCCTGGTCCCACGTCTCTGTTCCCTCTGTAGTGCCTGCATGTGAGTCTGTGTTATGTGTTTCCTGTTTTACTTTGTAGGTTTCTGTCTTATCTCAGTGTGTTCAGTTTACGCTTCTTTGGTCTCGTCAGTTCTGATTTGCCCCAGCTGTGTTTCCCTCCTGTTACTCATTCCCTGATTGCTCCCTCTGTGTATTTAAGCCCTGTGTTTCTCTGTGTCCGTGTCGCGATCTACCGTTTTTCTTAGCTGTGTGTTCTGTCATTCCTCCGGTGTAAGTTTATTTTGATTTTTCCAGTTATGTTATATTTGAGTTTAACATTAAAGTTGTTTTGAGTTCACATCTGTTTCCGGAGTCTGCACCTTGGGTCCTATTCCTGCCTGCACACAGCCACACCTAACAGAAAAGGCATAAAGATGCAGTTTTATCATCATCTTTCACAGCAATGCATTCTTATACAGGAATAAGTATTACTGGAAAAACAGGTTTCAAATTTTCACCCAATTCACAAATAAAAATAAAAAAATAAAAAAATAAAATAATAATAATAATAAACACTTTAATAAATAACAGAACAAACACTTTTCAAAAAGATTTGTTCAAGCGAGTTTGGAAATGGTGTGTGCCAGCAGACTTGAGAATAAGAGCTCAGGTGTGAATATTAACAAGAGTTTCATTCCCATGTGTAGCTCATTACAAGTAATCCCTGCCACTGGTGAACTTCTATTAAATAAAGAGTTGAAAGTAGTGGAAACAAGGATCTTGCGTGCATAGCTGCCCCTTAAAGTATGTAAACATGACCCCCGTTGTCATGCAATACGTATTTGCAACGTATCTGGTATTTTCCTGTTATTTCAAATTTTTTTCTTGAATAGAAAAAGAACCTGTTGTGCTTACATAAATGAAATCCAATTTCCCAAAAGTGGACCTAAACAATGGATGGTGACCCCTGGCAAGTCTTTATGGGAAAACATGCAAAAATCCAATATAATGTTATGACCACCTGTCTAATGTTATTAGATAATTGTGTCACCCTTTTGCTGCTAAAACAGTTGTAACCCAACAAGGCATGGACTCTATCTATCTATCTATCTATCTATCTAGATAGATAGATAGATAGATAGATAGAAGCCACAGGCTTTGTGATGGCTACCCAAAGCAGCTGTTGTAGGCGTGACTTGACAATTATTAGTGGAGATGTATTTGTATATTTGAGACTCTATGTATAATTTTGAACCAGTGTGGACAAAAAAATCCAATCTTGTGCAATCAATTCTTGTTTTTAGAGTTGTTAAAGTTGTACGCAGTACAATCCACCCCAACACAACAGTTCAAACAAATCATTAACAGTGCAAAACTGCCACGACATTCAAGAAATAACATAATATAATAATATATATAATAATATATACACTTTATAAGATGTATAAATCAAGGATATTGTCCATTGGACCTCGTCCTGTACCCTTAGCAGAAAAACAACCCCAAAGCATAACGTTTCCACCTCCGTGCGAAACTTTGGGGACGGTGTTCTTTGGTTCATATACAGAATTTCTCTTCCTCCAAACACTGCAGGTCAAGCTGATGCCAAAGATCTTGATTTTGGTTTCATCAGCACTTTCTCTCAAGCCTTCTTTGACTCATTTAGATGTTCACTGGAAAGCTTAAGACAGGCCTTTACATGTTCCTTGTGAGCAGGGGGACCTCGCCGGGCTGCAAGATTTTAATTGATTATGGTGTTGTGTGTTATCAGTGGTGTTCGTGGTGACTGTGGTCCCAACTGTCTTCTGATCATCAACAAGCTCCTTCCGTGTAGCTTTGGGCTGATCCACCACGTTTCTCATGATCATCCTCATCTAGTCGTGATTTTTTATTCAACTTAGTAGTATTGTGAAACTTTATTGATTTCATTGTTTTTATCTGTAGCCAACTTTGAAAGAGCTGTTCGTGCTCTAATTTCGTCAGATCCGTGTTATCAAAATTCCTCATGTTCCTGGCCCAGCCAAAAGGCCATCTCCCACTTCTAGACTTTTAACAAGTTCAAAGAGAGTGTCTTATCATTTCTCTTTCAAAACCTTAACCTTTAAAACCTGAGCAGAACTTTACTATTTGTTCCCACACCCTGCCTTATTACAAAATTTTCCTGTTGCAGAGTCCATATATGGATCCAAAATGGCAGCATCAGATTTACCAACAACAACAAAGAGACTTTGGTAGATAAGTCCAGAAAATCCAACAAACTGAAATTCAGTTCAATTCATTTCAATACATATGGCACCACATCAAAACAACAATCATCACAAGGTGCTTGCACGTCCTGCACGTCCTGTCCGGCCTGCACGTCCTGCACATCTTGTCCGGCCTGCTCGTCCTGCACGTCCTGCTCGTCCTGTCCGGCCGATGACTGGACGTCATTGCCGTCATGGACGGCCCCCTGAACTACGTCGCCGTTGGTGCCTCCCGCCCGGCCGGCCTCCTGATCTGCTCCGTCGCCACCGGTGCCTCCCGCCTGGCCGGCCTCCTGACCTGTTTTCTGGGCTCTTGGACCATCAGCCTCCGGGCCGCCCCCCTGACCTGCCCGGGTTTGGACTGTTGTGCCGTTAGCCTCCGGGCCGGCCCCCCTGGACTTTTTTGAGACTATTGCCTGGGCCTCTGTGCCTTTCGTGAGCTCTTTTGTTTGTTTGCTTTTGGACTATGCCTGGGCCTTGGTGCTGTTGTTTTGGACTTTGTTCCTGTGTTTTGTTCTGTTGCTTTCCAGGCTCCGTTGTTTGTTTGTTTGTTTGTTTGTTTGTTTTTTTTCTGGCTCCTTGTTTGGTTTGTTTCGAGCCCTCCATCCTGTTTCCCCCGCCGCCCACCCTGGTTGGGTTGTTTTTGGGTTTTTTTGTTTTGGATGTTTTGGTTTGGGCTGTCTGGAAGCCAGCCCTTAAGGGGGGGGGGTACTGTTAGGATGCCTGGGTCTTTGACCCAGGGGTTTTGAGTTTATTATATCATTTATACTTTTTAGTTTTTGGTTTCTTTGAGTTCTGTCTTATGGTTTATGTCTCTGTCTTCTTTAGTTGCTCTGTCTCCCCTATCACCTGTATCCCCTTGTCTAGTTCACGTCTCTGTGTATCCTTAGTTCCTATATCCCCGTGTTCAGTCAGTGTTTGTGTCTGCCCTGGTCCCACGTCTCTGTTCCCTCTGTAGTGCCTGCATGTGAGTCTGTGTTATGTGTTTCCTGTTTTACTTTGTAGGTTTCTGTCTTATCTCAGTGTGTTCAGTTTACGCTTCTTTGGTCTCGTCAGTTCTGATTTGCCCCAGCTGTGTTTCCCTCCTGTTACTCATTCCCTGATTGCTCCCTCTGTGTATTTAAGCCCTGTGTTTCTCTGTGTCCGTGTCGCGATCTACCGTTTTTCTTAGCTGTGTGTTCTGTCATTCCTCCGGTGTAAGTTTATTTTGATTTTTCCAGTTATGTTATATTTGAGTTTAACATTAAAGTTGTTTTGAGTTCACATCTGTTTCCGGAGTCTGCACCTTGGGTCCTATTCCTGCCTGCACACAGCCACACCTAACAGAAAAGGCATAAAGATGCAGTTTTATCATCATCTTTCACAGCAATGCATTCTTATACAGGAATAAGTATTACTGGAAAAACAGGTTTCAAATTTTCACCCAATTCACAAATAAAAATAAAAAAATAAAAAAATAAAATAATAATAATAATAAACACTTTAATAAATAACAGAACAAACACTTTTCAAAAAGATTTGTTCAAGCGAGTTTGGAAATGGTGTGTGCCAGCAGACTTGAGAATAAGAGCTCAGGTGTGAATATTAACAAGAGTTTCATTCCCATGTGTAGCTCATTACAAGTAATCCCTGCCACTGGTGAACTTCTATTAAATAAAGAGTTGAAAGTAGTGGAAACAAGGATCTTGCGTGCATAGCTGCCCCTTAAAGTATGTAAACATGACCCCCGTTGTCATGCAATACGTATTTGCAACGTATCTGGTATTTTCCTGTTATTTCAAATTTTTTTCTTGAATAGAAAAAGAACCTGTTGTGCTTACATAAATGAAATCCAATTTCCCAAAAGTGGACCTAAACAATGGATGGTGACCCCTGGCAAGTCTTTATGGGAAAACATGCAAAAATCCAATATAATGTTATGACCACCTGTCTAATGTTATTAGATAATTGTGTCACCCTTTTGCTGCTAAAACAGTTGTAACCCAACAAGGCATGGACTCTATCTATCTATCTATCTATCTAGATAGATAGATAGATAGATAGATAGATAGAAGCCACAGGCTTTGTGATGGCTACCCAAAGCAGCTGTTGTAGGCGTGACTTGACAATTATTAGTGGAGATGTATTTGTATATTTGAGACTCTATGTATAATTTTGAACCAGTGTGGACAAAAAAATCCAATCTTGTGCAATCAATTCTTGTTTTTAGAGTTGTTAAAGTTGTACGCAGTACAATCCACCCCAACACAACAGTTCAAACAAATCATTAACAGTGCAAAACTGCCACGACATTCAAGAAATAACATAATATAATAATATATATAATAATATATACACTTTATAAGATGTATAAATCAAGGATATTGTCCATTGGACCTCGTCCTGTACCCTTAGCAGAAAAACAACCCCAAAGCATAACGTTTCCACCTCCGTGCGAAACTTTGGGGACGGTGTTCTTTGGTTCATATACAGAATTTCTCTTCCTCCAAACACTGCAGGTCAAGCTGATGCCAAAGATCTTGATTTTGGTTTCATCAGCACTTTCTCTCAAGCCTTCTTTGACTCATTTAGATGTTCACTGGAAAGCTTAAGACAGGCCTTTACATGTTCCTTGTGAGCAGGGGGACCTCGCCGGGCTGCAAGATTTTAATTGATTATGGTGTTGTGTGTTATCAGTGGTGTTCGTGGTGACTGTGGTCCCAACTGTCTTCTGATCATCAACAAGCTCCTTCCGTGTAGCTTTGGGCTGATCCACCACGTTTCTCATGATCATCCTCATCTAGTCGTGATTTTTTATTCAACTTAGTAGTATTGTGAAACTTTATTGATTTCATTGTTTTTATCTGTAGCCAACTTTGAAAGAGCTGTTCGTGCTCTAATTTCGTCATATCCGTGTTATCAAAATTCCTCATGTTCCTGGCCCAGCCAAAAGGCCATCTCCCACTTCTAGACTTTTAACAAGTTCAAAGAGAGTGTCTTATCATTTCTCTTTCAAAACCTTAACCTTTAAAACCTGAGCAGAACTTTACTATTTGTTCCCACACCCTGCCTTATTACAAAATTTTCCTGTTGCAGAGTCCATATATGGATCCAAAATGGCAGCATCAGATTTACCAACAACAACAAAGAGACTTTGGTAGATAAGTCCAGAAAATCCAACAAACTGAAATTCAGTTCAATTCATTTCAATACATATGGCACCACATCAAAACAACAATCATCACAAGGTGCTTGCACGTCCTGCACGTCCTGTCCGGCCTGCACGTCCTGCACATCTTGTCCGGCCTGCTCGTCCTGCACGTCCTGCTCGTCCTGTCCGGCCGATGACTGGACGTCATTGCCGTCATGGACGGCCCCCTGAACTACGTCGCCGTTGGTGCCTCCCGCCCGGCCGGCCTCCTGATCTGCTCCGTCGCCACCGGTGCCTCCCGCCTGGCCGGCCTCCTGACCTGTTTTCTGGGCTCTTGGACCATCAGCCTCCGGGCCGCCCCCCTGACCTGCCCGGGTTTGGACTGTTGTGCCGTTAGCCTCCGGGCCGGCCCCCCTGGACTTTTTTGAGACTATTGCCTGGGCCTCTGTGCCTTTCGTGAGCTCTTTTGTTTGTTTGCTTTTGGACTATGCCTGGGCCTTGGTGCTGTTGTTTTGGACTTTGTTCCTGTGTTTTGTTCTGTTGCTTTCCAGGCTCCGTTGTTTGTTTGTTTGTTTGTTTGTTTGTTTTTTTTCTGGCTCCTTGTTTGGTTTGTTTCGAGCCCTCCATCCTGTTTCCCCCGCCGCCCACCCTGGTTGGGTTGTTTTTGGGTTTTTTTGTTTTGGATGTTTTGGTTTGGGCTGTCTGGAAGCCAGCCCTTAAGGGGGGGGGGGTACTGTTAGGATGCCTGGGTCTTTGACCCAGGGGTTTTGAGTTTATTATATCATTTATACTTTTTAGTTTTTGGTTTCTTTGAGTTCTGTCTTATGGTTTATGTCTCTGTCTTCTTTAGTTGCTCTGTCTCCCCTATCACCTGTATCCCCTTGTCTAGTTCACGTCTCTGTGTATCCTTAGTTCCTATATCCCCGTGTTCAGTCAGTGTTTGTGTCTGCCCTGGTCCCACGTCTCTGTTCCCTCTGTAGTGCCTGCATGTGAGTCTGTGTTATGTGTTTCCTGTTTTACTTTGTAGGTTTCTGTCTTATCTCAGTGTGTTCAGTTTACGCTTCTTTGGTCTCGTCAGTTCTGATTTGCCCCAGCTGTGTTTCCCTCCTGTTACTCATTCCCTGATTGCTCCCTCTGTGTATTTAAGCCCTGTGTTTCTCTGTGTCCGTGTCGCGATCTACCGTTTTTCTTAGCTGTGTGTTCTGTCATTCCTCCGGTGTAAGTTTATTTTGATTTTTCCAGTTATGTTATATTTGAGTTTAACATTAAAGTTGTTTTGAGTTCACATCTGTTTCCGGAGTCTGCACCTTGGGTCCTATTCCTGCCTGCACACAGCCACACCTAACAGAAAAGGCATAAAGATGCAGTTTTATCATCATCTTTCACAGCAATGCATTCTTATACAGGAATAAGTATTACTGGAAAAACAGGTTTCAAATTTTCACCCAATTCACAAATAAAAATAAAAAAATAAAAAAATAAAATAATAATAATAATAAACACTTTAATAAATAACAGAACAAACACTTTTCAAAAAGATTTGTTCAAGCGAGTTTGGAAATGGTGTGTGCCAGCAGACTTGAGAATAAGAGCTCAGGTGTGAATATTAACAAGAGTTTCATTCCCATGTGTAGCTCATTACAAGTAATCCCTGCCACTGGTGAACTTCTATTAAATAAAGAGTTGAAAGTAGTGGAAACAAGGATCTTGCGTGCATAGCTGCCCCTTAAAGTATGTAAACATGACCCCCGTTGTCATGCAATACGTATTTGCAACGTATCTGGTATTTTCCTGTTATTTCAAATTTTTTTCTTGAATAGAAAAAGAACCTGTTGTGCTTACATAAATGAAATCCAATTTCCCAAAAGTGGACCTAAACAATGGATGGTGACCCCTGGCAAGTCTTTATGGGAAAACATGCAAAAATCCAATATAATGTTATGACCACCTGTCTAATGTTATTAGATAATTGTGTCACCCTTTTGCTGCTAAAACAGTTGTAACCCAACAAGGCATGGACTCTATCTATCTATCTATCTATCTATCTAGATAGATAGATAGATAGATAGATAGATAGAAGCCACAGGCTTTGTGATGGCTACCCAAAGCAGCTGTTGTAGGCGTGACTTGACAATTATTAGTGGAGATGTATTTGTATATTTGAGACTCTATGTATAATTTTGAACCAGTGTGGACAAAAAAATCCAATCTTGTGCAATCAATTCTTGTTTTTAGAGTTGTTAAAGTTGTACGCAGTACAATCCACCCCAACACAACAGTTCAAACAAATCATTAACAGTGCAAAACTGCCACGACATTCAAGAAATAACATAATATAATAATATATATAATAATATATACACTTTATAAGATGTATAAATCAAGGATATTGTCCATTGGACCTCGTCCTGTACCCTTAGCAGAAAAACAACCCCAAAGCATAACGTTTCCACCTCCGTGCGAAACTTTGGGGACGGTGTTCTTTGGTTCATATACAGAATTTCTCTTCCTCCAAACACTGCAGGTCAAGCTGATGCCAAAGATCTTGATTTTGGTTTCATCAGCACTTTCTCTCAAGCCTTCTTTGACTCATTTAGATGTTCACTGGAAAGCTTAAGACAGGCCTTTACATGTTCCTTGTGAGCAGGGGGACCTCGCCGGGCTGCAAGATTTTAATTGATTATGGTGTTGTGTGTTATCAGTGGTGTTCGTGGTGACTGTGGTCCCAACTGTCTTCTGATCATCAACAAGCTCCTTCCGTGTAGCTTTGGGCTGATCCACCACGTTTCTCATGATCATCCTCATCTAGTCGTGATTTTTTATTCAACTTAGTAGTATTGTGAAACTTTATTGATTTCATTGTTTTTATCTGTAGCCAACTTTGAAAGAGCTGTTCGTGCTCTAATTTCGTCATATCCGTGTTATCAAAATTCCTCATGTTCCTGGCCCAGCCAAAAGGCCATCTCCCACTTCTAGACTTTTAACAAGTTCAAAGAGAGTGTCTTATCATTTCTCTTTCAAAACCTTAACCTTTAAAACCTGAGCAGAACTTTACTATTTGTTCCCACACCCTGCCTTATTACAAAATTTTCCTGTTGCAGAGTCCATATATGGATCCAAAATGGCAGCATCAGATTTACCAACAACAACAAAGAGACTTTGGTAGATAAGTCCAGAAAATCCAACAAACTGAAATTCAGTTCAATTCATTTCAATACATATGGCACCACATCAAAACAACAATCATCACAAGGTGCTTGCACGTCCTGCACGTCCTGTCCGGCCTGCACGTCCTGCACATCTTGTCCGGCCTGCTCGTCCTGCACGTCCTGCTCGTCCTGTCCGGCCGATGACTGGACGTCATTGCCGTCATGGACGGCCCCCTGAACTACGTCGCCGTTGGTGCCTCCCGCCCGGCCGGCCTCCTGATCTGCTCCGTCGCCACCGGTGCCTCCCGCCTGGCCGGCCTCCTGACCTGTTTTCTGGGCTCTTGGACCATCAGCCTCCGGGCCGCCCCCCTGACCTGCCCGGGTTTGGACTGTTGTGCCGTTAGCCTCCGGGCCGGCCCCCCTGGACTTTTTTGAGACTATTGCCTGGGCCTCTGTGCCTTTCGTGAGCTCTTTTGTTTGTTTGCTTTTGGACTATGCCTGGGCCTTGGTGCTGTTGTTTTGGACTTTGTTCCTGTGTTTTGTTCTGTTGCTTTCCAGGCTCCGTTGTTTGTTTGTTTGTTTGTTTTTTTTCTGGCTCCTTGTTTGGTTTGTTTCGAGCCCTCCATCCTGTTTCCCCCGCCGCCCACCCTGGTTGGGTTGTTTTTGGGTTTTTTTGTTTTGGATGTTTTGGTTTGGGCTGTCTGGAAGCCAGCCCTTAAGGGGGGGGGGGGGGGGGGGGGGTACTGTTAGGATGCCTGGGTCGTTGACCCAGGGGTTTTGAGTTTATTATATCATTTATACTTTTTAGTTTTTGGTTTCTTTGAGTTCTGTCTTATGGTTTATGTCTCTGTCTTCTTTAGTTGCTCTGTCTCCCCTATCACCTGTATCCCCTTGTCTAGTTCACGTCTTTGTGTATCCTTAGTTCCTATATCCCCGTGTTCAGTCAGTGTTTGTGTCTGCCCTGGTCCCACGTCTCTGTTCCCTCTGTAGTGCCTGCATGTGAGTCTGTGTTATGTGTTTCCTGTTTTACTTTGTAGGTTTCTGTCTTATCTCAGTGTGTTCAGTTTACACTTCTTTGGTCTCGTCAGTTCTGATTTGCCCCAGCTGTGTTTCCCTCCTGTTACTCATTCCCTGATTGCTCCCTCTGTGTATTTAAGCCCTGTGTTTCTCTGTGTCCGTGTCGCGATCTACCGTTTTCTTAGCTGTGTGTTCTGTCATTCCTCCGGTGTAAGTTTATTTTGATTTTTCCAGTTATGTTATATTTGAGTTTAACATTAAAGTTGTTTTGAGTTCACATCTGTTTCCGGAGTCTGCACCTTGGGTCCTATTCCTGCCTGCACACAGCCACACCTAACAGAAAAGGCATAAAGATGCAGTTTTATCATCATCTTTCACAGCAATGCATTCTTATACAGGAATAAGTATTACTGGAAAAACAGGTTTCAAATTTTCACCCAATTCACAAATAAAAAATAAAAATAAAAAAATAAAAAAATAAAATAATAATAATAATAAACATTTTAATAAATAACAGAACAAACACTTTTCAAAAAGATTTGTTCAAGCGAGTTTGGAAATGGTGTGTGCCAGCAGACTTGAGAATAAGAGCTCAGGTGTGAATATTAACAAGAGTTTCATTCCCATGTGTAGCTCATTACAAGTAATCCCTGCCACTGGTGAACTTCTATTAAATATGAGATGAAAGGTTTGAAAGTAGTGGAAACAAGGATCTTGCGTGCATAGCTGCCCCTTAAAGTATGTAAACATGACCCCCGTTGTCATGCAATATGTATTTGCAACGTATCTGGCATTTTCCTGTTATTTCAAATTTTTTTCTTGAATAGAAAAAGAACCTGTTGTGCTTACATAAATGAAATCCAATTTCCCAAAAGTGGACCTAAACAATGGATGGTGACCCCTGGCAAGTCTTTATGGGAAAACATGCAAAAATCCAATATAATGTTATGACCACCTGTCTAATGTTATTAGATAATTGTGTCACCCTTTTGCTGCTAAAACAGTTGTAACCCAACAAGGCATGGACTCTATCTATCTATCTATCTATCTATCTATCTATCTATCTAGATAGATAGATAGATAGATAGATAGATAGATAGATAGATAGATAGATAGATAGAAGCCACAGGCTTTGTGATGGCTACCCAAAGCAGCTGTTGTAGGCGTGACTTGACAATTATTAGTGGAGATGTATTTGTATATTTGAGACTCTATGTATAATTTTGAACCAGTGTGGACAAAAAAATCCAATCTTGTGCAATCAATTCTTGTTTTTAGAGTTGTTAAAGTTGTACGCAGTACAATCCACCCCAACACAACAGTTCAAACAAATCATTAACAGTGCAAAACTGCCACGACATTCAAGAAATAACATAATATAATAATATATATAATAATATATACACTTTATAAGATGTATAAATCAAGGATATTGTCCATTGGACCTCGTCCTGTACCCTTAGCAGAAAAACAACCCCAAAGCATAACGTTTCCACCTCTGTGCGAAACTTTGGGGACGGTGTTCTTTGGTTCATATACAGAATTTCTCTTCCTCCAAACACTGCAGGTCAAGCTGATGCCAAAGATCTTGATTTTGGTTTCATCAGCACTTTCTCTCAAGCCTTCTTTGACTCATTTAGATGTTCACTGGAAAGCTTAAGACAGGCCTTTACATGTTCCTTGTGAGCAGGGGGACCTCGCCGGGCTGCAAGATTTTAATTGATTATGGTGTTGTGTGTTATCAGTGGTGTTCGTGGTGACTGTGGTCCCAACTGTCTTTTGATCATCAACAAGCTCCTTCCGTGTAGCTTTGGGCTGATCCACCACGTTTCTCATGATCATCCTCACCCCAATGATGCAAGATCTTATGTGGAGTTCCAGACCGGGGCAGATTGATGGTCAGTTTATATTTCTGAATCATCACACCAACAGTTGTTATCGTCATCTTTTTATTCTGTGGACAGGGGTGTTTTGTACTTATAACGAACTGAGGTCAGGAGTACCTGTAATTGACTGATGGATTTATTGAGTTTGATTTGTATACCACATGGGAACTCAGCCAATCTGCAGGAGCCAGAATTCTGGCTGGTTTGTACCTGTGTGCCAAGTTTGGTTGCTCAAATCCTGATTGAGTAGGAGGAGTTGGCGGCGAAAGAAAGAGACAGACAGACGGACATGGTATGGTGAGGCTGTTATTCTTTAAATAATGTCAGACAGATCTCAGTGCAAACATTAGACATGATTATTCCCATTTCAATTTTTTCCAGCTACCTGATCTTCCCATCAGCTACCTAAACTATTCAAAAGGTTGTTGTGTCTTCATCTCTGAATGACACCAATAATGAAATACCCAGCTGGTATTGTACCTAACACAAAAACAGCTCTTACTCAACTTACAAATAATTTACTGCTCACTGCTGACTCCAGTCATTTCTCAGTTTTAATTCTCCTACCTTCTACATTTGATATGTATGATATACTTTAAATCTCATTGAACTCTGCACTGGAATCAAGGATAGTTCTCTTGTATGGTGTTACTCCTACCTATCTGACTCATCATTTCTCGTCTTAGTAGGGGATTTTTTCCCCCTTATTCTTCATGCAGTGTTCTCACAAGATTCAATAATAGATCCCAGTTTATTCTCTATTCATATTGTTTCCTTGGATCATGTAACTCATAGAAGAAATATTATTTTCCACTGTTGCACAGATGGCACATAGCTATATGTTTTGCTGACTGACGGATGTTCCCAAACTTCTGTTTAACAAGACCAGATCTGACGTCTTTTCATTTGTCCTTCCAGAGCTGACCCGTGACTTAAAGAATCTTGGAAACCTGTCCTTCAACGTCAGACATCCTGGCTGCAGTATCATTACTCAGAACTTTGCTTTGACATACAGCTCACCAGGGCAGTCTAGTCGTGATTTTTTATTCAACTTAGTAGTATTGTGAAACTTTATTGATTTCATTGTTTTTATCTGTAGCCAACTTTGAAAGAGCTGTTCGTGCTCTAATTTCGTCAGATCCGTGTTATCAAAATTCCTCATGTTCCTGGCCCAGCCAAAAGGCCATCTCCCACTTCTAGACTTTTAACAAGTTCAAAGAGAGTGTCTTATCATTTCTCTTTCAAAACCTTAACCTTTAAAACCTGAGCAGAACTTTACTATTTGTTCCCACACCCTGCCTTATTACAAAATTTTCCTGTTGCAGAGTCCATATATGGATCCAAAATGGCAGCATCAGATTTACCAACAACAACAAAGAGACTTTGGTAGATAAGTCCAGAAAATCCAACAAACTGAAATTCAGTTCAATTCATTTCAATACATATGGCACCACATCAAAACAACAATCATCACAAGGTGCTTTAAATTGTAACGTAAAGACCTTACAATAATAGAGAGAAGAACTGAGGCATGGAGAAACAGAAGGGGAGTAAGGCAGGTCATTGCTGGATAACATTCAAGTAAACAGGCAAAAATCAAGAGTGGCTACCCACTAAGGGCACACAGAAATAAATGGTGGTGGTGCAATGGAGTGGGGGATATTTTCTTGTCTTGGTACACTTTGGGCTCCTTAGTACCAACTGAGCCTTTTTTCTTTTTGAGTATTACTACTGACCATGTTCATCCCTTTGTGACCACAGTGTTCCAATTTTCTGAAGGTTGCTTCCAGCAGGATAACATGTCATGTCACTCTACTCATACAGCCTCCACAGTCACCAGATCTCAGTCCCATATATTACCTTTGGGATGTGCTGTAACAGGAGATTTGCACAATAGTCATACAGACAGCAACTCTGCAGCAACTGTGTGATGCTCTCACATTAATATGGACCAAAGTCTCTTAGGAATGTTTCCAGGACCTTGCTACCACAAGGAATTATTGTAGTTCTGAAGGCAGCGTGCAACTTAATATTATCTTAGTAAGCTCAGTTCCTAGCTGTGAATCACTTCTCAAAACTTCCGTTTACAGGAATCTGTTCCTTTCCTAGATTTTATTCCTCTTTCATCATTTATATTAGGTCAGTGTGCTTCAAGGGTATTTAGCAGTGAAGTACAGCTGAGGGTGGAGGCTGGCTAACATTTTTGTCATTATGTACTGAACAAATTGTTGGCCTTATTACAGGAGTAGATAAGAAAAGGGATAAACAAAGTTAATACAGTCCACTCCAAAGGAACTTGAATTTGCAAACCTTTCAAGTTGTCCAAAGCCTTGTTAGCGAGACATGGCCAGAGTCATTAGGCTTTGTTGTTGGGACTTTAGAGTTTAACACATCAGTTTATTTGCTTTAAGAAGTTTAAGAGTTTCATTTTTGCTTTTAGAAAACAATCTAATTTTACCGTTGCCAAAGTTTGAACACAGCTCACATGGCTACTGTTCAGCTTTATTTAACTGAATGATTTAAGCAATAAATTCGCACCAGTGTCAAAGGGAATTGTGGCAAATTGTTTCAGGGAATAACAAGAACAGGAAGCTGCAAAAATGTAACATGCAGCCAGCTTCCAAAAAAGAAAAAAACCCATCAAGTTTCCCTTTTTGCTCTCTCTTTCTCTGTGTGTTGTTTAAATTAAGCAAAATTGAAATTACATTACTGGAACAGACTAAACTTATACAAGTTCTATGCCTGAAAAACAAATTTATGTCTCTCTCCTTGACATATAACCATTATTTTGAGTCCATTCACCATGTGTGTGAGATTATTCACTACAAATAATATTGTGGTTCTTAACAGCCTGGCTCAAATAGAGATCCTCGGACAAAAAAACATGAAAGATATTGTGTGAACATAAACCATAAAAACTCTAATCGGTTTATCTGGTCCAGTCTGTCTGAAACAGATGCTGAAAAGCATCTGAGCCCAACAGCGTGCATAGCATATTTCTTAGCCACAGTATTGTGTGAATCACCAAAGCCATTTGTAACATATTTGTGACCATTGTGTGGTTTATCCTTCCAAAGGCAACACAATAATAGAGTAAGACCACACTCCTATCTGACATCTGTCAACGTGTTGTGGACCAACCTCAAGCACAAGTTGAAAAAAGCCAGACCACTGTTTTCTAGTTCAGGTCAGCTGCTTTCAGGCATGAGCTGAGAAACTGCACGGTTATAATAGTGTTGGAAAAAATCACAAAGCGGGAATGACAAGACATCAATAAATGTTGTAACTTTAAAAAATGTAAAGAGGAAAATGTGCAGAAAAGGAAGTCTTGACTTAGGATGAGAGGAAAGCTTGAAGGTACTGATATGAACATTTGTTTTTGTGTTGCATATATGCTTCTCATACTATTCTCGATGTTGCCTTCAGCAACATTTTAAAGAAGGAAATAATCTCTGCTTGAGCCAGTTCCCTTCTATTTCTCCACTCGGTTGGCTGCCCTTTTCTTTTGATCTTTTTTTGCTCTTTTACTTTTGTCTGTGCGTAATAACTCCGAATGTGTGTTTGCTATTATCAGATTATTATCCCGCTGAGTGCCTGTGTACGAGTTCTGGGCACCATGCCTGGGTCTGACACCAGGCTCCGGGGCTCTTCTTGAGCCTCCAGACATCACTGTCTTTGGCCGACTCTGAGAAAGAGCATATGTTAACAGCACGCTAGTAACACTGTGGCTTAATTTCAGTATTCTGTCCCTTATTCTGCAAACTCTGGGATGCCTCCCACATCTGCATGAAAAGCAAAGTCAGTAAGGGAGGGATGAATGAAAGCTGTGGAGGATTTTGTTTGTTGGTTTAGTACTGAAATCTCAGAAAACAAATGAGATGACAGTGTGGAGTTTGTTTATTCAGGCAGGATGCTTCACTGTATCCCAATTTTCCATTTCCAGGACTGCAGAATTACCCTTTTTGCTCATTTCACAGCGCTGATAGGCAGCGATAGGTAAGGACAACAAGACACGAGTAAGCAGATGTATTACCCAGCGCTTCAGAAGTGAAATGAATCTCATACCCTCGAGAGCATCCTGACAGTAGCCCCTGACCTCAGCGCTCTGCTCACTCAGTATCCCTGTCTTCTTTGGTATCCACACACAATTAGTCATGCCTCATCATCTGATCCAACACATTCTGAAGGTCAAGATGACAAACTGGACTTTTATATTCTGCCAAAGCATGCCTGAAAAGCTATACTGCATTTCTGTCTTGTGATTCAGCTGCTGAACTCACGCTGTATATTTGAAGGCAAAAGAGCTCTTCTCAGATGACGTTCCCCATGGGAGCAATTGATACTAACACACTTTTCCTGGAGGGCCCCCCAACTACTCAACATTGCTGACATGGGATCTAAAAGCTTGAGAGAAAAGGATGACACGAGAAGGGGAAGAGAGCCAGAGAGAGACAAGGTTGCATCAGCTCAGTGTTTGTAAATGTTCGAGAGAGTGAGAGCCTTGTAAATGGAATTTCTCCTGGGAGAATAAATGGTATGGTTTTGTATTGAATTACATTAAAAAATGTGCTTTTTTTTCCTAGCATGCATTGATGCAGCATGTCCATGGACTGGGAAAATCAAGCATAAGGAGAACAGGAAAGTTTCTAAATAGAAGAAAAGCATAAATACCCCCAGAGGAATGCATTTAAATTATATTTGTTATTAGAAAAGAGATAATAATTAATTCCAAGAAGACTCTTGCTGGACAACAGTGTATTCCCAAGAAAAGGCCTTACCATCACTGTACGGAAAATGCACTCAGGCATGGATCAGTTACTGTAGCTGAAGACGTTGATTGGGAGCCAGTTCCTCGGAAGAACTGTAGTGCTTATACCATTATCTCTGTCTGCACGATTCCTTGATGACGTTTTCTTTTTTTGTTTGCTTTTTGTAATCCAAACTTGCATATTGTTGTTGTTGTTGTTTTTTAAAAAATCAAACGAAAATATAAAGTCTTCAATTCTGCACTCTCAGAACGCCAAGACAGTTTTATGTCTTTATCTTTATCGCAGATTAAATACTGAAGAACTACAAATCAATCAAAAATTCCAGACTTTACTTACCGGATCAGCGTGATGTAATAACCCTCTGTCATCCTAGAAGGCTCCATGTCATCCTGATGGATTACAACAGAAGCAACTTTGCCAGTTACTTCCAGTAAGGGTTTTTGCTGAAGCAGAAAATTCTTATTTAGCCAATTTACATTTGACCTCTTTACTCTTTGTAGACTGTTTTCATGAGAATTGGTCTATAATATCTTTTGTGCATTTCACAACATGCAGCACTCTGCCCCTAATCCAATTCTAGCCATAAATCTTTTTAAAGTTGCAAATATAAAAATGACTGAGCACAGCAGTTTCCAGTCAAGTTAAAACAAAAAACTGAAACATTCTGGAGCTTGCAGTGCTGTCACTTGGAGAGACATATAAAACTGTGTTTTTTGATTCTTTTTTTAAGTTCATGGACACAAAATTGTAATGATTTCTAAGCATTCCTAACACAGCTACGGTTCGGCAATTCTTACCAGGTTTTTGTTTTATTTCGGTCTGTACTATGCCCAAGGAAAGAATTACTGCACATGCACCATCACCCTGAATTAAAAAGATCTGAGACAATCTTCGGACATCTGTTTTTTAATTTTTCCATCTCTCTGGTCTCATCACTGCTGCCACAGTAACGGGTAGTCTTTACACCAAGCTCACCTTTTAAATTTGTGTTTTGGAAAGGAAGTTTTATGTGTCAGGACATTGCAAGAATTCATTTGGCAATTCTTCTAAACATCAATAGGTAAATGCAGAAGCAGTGGGCAAAAACTAAGTGTACTGTTTGATTCAGTAGCTTGTAGAAAAAAACTTTAGCAGCAATAGCTCGTAGTAATTGCTTTGTGTATGGAGTCATCAGTGTCTCATATTGTTGTGGAGGAATTTTGGCCCACCATTCTTTAGCTGCTTCAGTACATTGAGGTTTGCAGGGATTTATTTATGCACAGCTCTCTTGCCAAAGCATTTTCATCAGGTGTGGGTATTGCAACAACTTTGTTTTGTTTTCAGCCATTCTGTTGTAGATTTTCTGGTATTCCTAGGTTCATTTGACCTAACTTCAGCCAAGCTTTAGCTTTTGGACAGTTCACATTTGACTCTAGAATACTTTGAAATGAAGGAGTTAATGGCTCCAAGGTGCTCAGGTCCTATGGCTGCAAATCAAGCCCAAATCATCACCTCATCCACCACCATGCTTGACAGTTGGTAAGACATGTTTGTACTGATATGCCGTGTCTGGATTTCTTCATAGATGGCTCTGTGCATTATGCACAAGCATCTCCACTTTGCAGGATTGCATGGTCTGCCCTTTGGATAAATTTGTTGGGATGTGCACTCCTGGTAACATCTGCAGTTCTCTTGAATAGTTCCTACTTGTGACTAATTTCTCTCCCTTTAGAATGATGGCCATGGAAACAGGCTTTTGACCCTTTGTAGACTAATTGGTAGAAACAATTGCTTCTCTTGTCTTTCCCCCTTGACATAGTGAATACTCCAGCAAACTACCAAAAAATTTGCTTTTGTAGAGGTGTTTGCACTTGCTGATGATCAATTACTCAAGTGTATTTCATCAGTAGTAGCTGGCTGCTACTTACTCTTGATTCCTATAAAACAGTAGTTTTTAAAAACGCACTTTTTCAGCATCTTAATTTTTGTTTTTATATTACACCATTATCATATATTATATATGATACATTGTAATATATCAACTCATCTTTGGGAAGATTTCAGTCTAAATGGTAGGCAAAGGAATTTGTAGCCCAAATGCTATGTTGAATGTTGTCAGGGCCCAGTAACCTGAACTAGCATCCATGATACTAAAGTAGCAGGCTCCAGCTAGCCTATATGTGACATCATCAAGGGTTGGTAAGGGGTAGTGTGGTCATTTGATTACCTTGTTCAAGTCTTTAGAGTCAACAAATACTCTTAATTTGCCTGCCATTGAATTGACTCAGTGACTTTTGTCATAATCTTTTGTCTCTGCATGTTCTGTACTTCCTCTTGCAGGTGATCACGCAAAGCAAAGAAAATAAAACACAGGCACTGCACTAGGGTCGATGTAAACGGGAAGCAGTCCTACACCTTTAAAACATCGCCAAACTCATCCATTACTGGTGACTAACATGTGCTAGACACAGACAGGGTGTAATGACTCCAAAGTCTAGACATGTTTTTGTCAGGGCTCTGTGTGCGGGCAGGCAGAGATGAGGATCCAAATGCAGGACTCGGAAAACCGTGACAGTTTTTTATCCTAGGTGGTGCTTTTATGTCTGGCATAAAATTTTAATATTAACTGAGTATGACTAGTTGCTCAACACCATAGCCCAAAGTGGGAATGCTGAGGGCTCAAACACACTTTGTATTCCTAGTCCTGTGAAAACATGTGGGAATGACGTTAGCTGAAGATCCAGAGTTATGCTTGCATGTTTGCACATAATTGCTTTGTATTACAGATGTTTTGTTCTTGGGTCACTGTATCAATAAATAAATCCTGACTATCTGCATTTTATTGGGTTTATTTTCAATAACCCAAGTAAGTAAGTAAAATTTTATTTCTATAGCACATTTCTAGATAAAAGATCACAAAGTGCTTCACAAGGTATAAAACAAAAACAGTCAAAAGTTAACAAATGCAATTCTAAAAAGATGTGTTTTTAGTTGTTTTTTAAAAGTGATCACTGAGTCCGCAGATCTTAAGTTCTGAGGAAGAGAGTTCCACAGTCTGGCGGCCACAGTGGCAAAAGCTCTGTCTCCCTTGGTTTTCAGCCTTGTATGCTGGATAACAAGTAGGCCATGATCAGTGTGGACAGTTATTGTTGCATATATGGTTCCATGATGTCATGATCCGGAGATATGATGGGAAATTCCATCAGGCACCTGAGTTCCTTTGGTCTCCGCCCCTGGGCGGATGTCTCCTGCAGTCCTGCACACCTGAAGCTGATTCTGGGTAATCAGGATGAGGTCTTAAGCTCCATGGGGACTCTTCTTTGCCGCCAGTTTGTCAATGACCTCACGTTGGTGTTGGCTCCAAGTTTTCATGCTTTTGTTTTTTTCTGCTTACCTTGTTTTCCTGTGCCACAGTTCACCTGGACCATCCTCGCCACTTACCTTCAGCTTCAGCTTTTCTCAGACTACCTCTCCATTCTGGAAAACTGCTGGTGTGGTCATTCTTGATCAAAACTGCAATAAACAATAAACCACAGTAAACAGAATATTCACTGAATATTCTGAATCAGCAGCTCTGCAGTGTATCGGTAGGTTGGTCCAAATTAAGATTCTTAGTTAAGTCGATGACTGGTTACAATGCTTTATTGAGATTGCAGGCTCGCAGTTAATCTCCTTTATACAATACAGTGCAAAGGGCAACCACATGAGGAATTAGACAGGTTTAAAATGATTTCAGTCTAATCCAGTTGGAAGTTAGTTGGAAGCAAACAGGCTGAATATACCTAATGTGCACATTAAATCCAGTTTTTATATTATTAAACTATGAACATTGCTTAAAATATTTAATATTTAACACAGGCAGAAATTATAGGTCCAGTTTAATTCCAAATGACCTCAACAAGACTGTAAGGAAAAATATGAGAGGCTTTTAAAAGTTTTCTTTATTTTTATTTACTTTTATAAGTTTGTCTAATATGTCTCTTGGAAAATGTGACCTTACACTTAGCCCTCATTCCAGAAAGTTACTGATCCTTTTCTTTATTTGATTGGAGTTTATTTGAGGAGGTACAGTGGGGCAAAAAAGTATTTAGTCAGCCACCGATTGTGCAAGTTCCCCCACCTAAAATGATGACAGAGGTCAGTAATTTGCACCAGAGGTACACTTCAACTGTGAGAGACAGAATGTGAAAAAAAAAAATCCATGAATCCACATGGTAGGATTTGTAAAGAATTTATTCGTAAATTAGGGTGGAAAATAAGTATTTGGTCAATAACAAAAATACAACTCAATACTTTGTAACATAACCTTTGTTGGCAATAACAGAGGTCAAACGTTTACTATAGGTCTCTACCAGGTTTGCACACACAGTAGCTGGTATTTTGGCCCATTCCTCCATGCAGATCTTCTCGAGAGCAGTGATGTTTTGGGGCTGTCGCCAAGTAACACGGACTTTCAACTCCCGCCACAGATTTTCTATGGGGTTGAGGTCTGGAGACTGGCTAGGCCACTCCAGGACTTTCAAATGCTTCTTACGGAGCCACTCCTTTGTTGCCCGGGCGGTGTGTTTTGGATCATTGTCATGTTGGAAGACCCAGCCTCGTTTCATCTTCAAAGTTCTCACTGATGGAAGGAGGTTTTGGCTCAAAATCTCATGATACATGGCCCCATTCATTCTGTCCTTAACACGGATCAGTCGTCCTGTCCCCTTGGCAGAAAAACAGCCCCATAGCATGATGTTTCCACCCCATGCTTCACAGTAGGTATGGTGTTCTTGGGATGCAACTCAGTATTCTTCTTCCTCCAAACACGACGAGTTGAGTTTATACCAAAAAGTTCTACTTTGGTTTCATCTGACCACATGACATTCTCCCAATCCTCTGCTGTATCATCCATGTGCTCTCTGGCAAACTTCAGACGGGCCTGGACATGCACTGGCTTCAGCAGCGGAACACGTCTGGCACTGCGGGATTTGATTCCCTGCCGTTGTAGCGTGTTACTGATGGTGACCTTTGTTACTTTGGTCCCAGCTCTCTGCAGGTCATTCACCAGGTCCCCCCGTGTGGTTCTGGGATCTTTGCTCACCGTTCTCATGATCATTTTGACCCCACGGGATGAGATCTTGCGTGGAGCCCCAGATCGAGGGAGATTATCAGTGGTCTTGTATGTCTTCCATTTT
The DNA here is from genome assembly GCF_057382095.1 of Aulonocara sp. 'chitande type north' Nkhata Bay. Classification (NCBI taxonomy): domain Eukaryota; kingdom Metazoa; phylum Chordata; class Actinopteri; order Cichliformes; family Cichlidae; genus Aulonocara; species Aulonocara sp. 'chitande type north' Nkhata Bay. Next base: position 11,125,352 of record NC_141358.1, read on the forward strand.
CTGATGATTGCTCCCACAGTTGATTTTTTCACACCAAGCTGCTTGCCTATTGTAGATTCACTCTTCCCAGTCTGGTGCAGGTCTACAATACTTTTCCTGGTGTCCTTCGAAAGCTCTTTGGTCTTGGCCATGGCGGAGTTTGGAGTCTGACTGTTTGAGGCTGTGGACAGGTGTCTTTTATACAGATGATGAGTTCAAACAGGTGCCATTCATACAGGTAACGAGTGGGGGACAGAAAAGCTTCTTACAGAAGACGTTACCGGTCTGTGAGAGCCAGAGATTTTCCTTGTTTGAGGTGACCAAATACTTATTTTCCACCCTAATTTACGAATAAATTCTTCACAAATCCTACCATGTGGATTCATGGATTTTTTTTTTCGCATTCTGTCTCTCACAGTTGAAGTGTACCTCTGGTGCAAATTACTGCCCTCTGTCATCATTTTAAGTGGGGGAACTTGCACAATCGGTGGCTGTGCAAGTATATATATATATATATATATATATATATATATATATATATATATATATATATATATATATATATATTCGAGATATATATATATATATATATTTCGAGATATATATATATATATATATATATATATATATATATATTTCGAGATATATATATATATTTCGAGATATATAGCATTTGGATAGCGTAGTGGTTAGACTACTCCTGAAAGGTAGGATCATGGCCAAGCTTGAAACCTGGACCCCCCGTAGCCGGTTACCAAGATTACGTGAAGTACCCTCGGAAGGTCTGCTAGATGATGTTAATGCAGCACTACGGACGATACCTACAGCCACGATTACCGACACTAACAAGCTGATCTACAATACGGCAGTGATCAGTGAGATTCTTGGCTACAAGTTGAACAGCCACAAGGGGCAGTACCCTCCATGGAGAAGGAGGCTAGAGGCTAAAATCAAGGTAGGAGGTCAGCCAACTAGCGGAGATGGAGAAAGGCACAATGAAGAAGGTGCCTAAGAAGTACAGGAAGCTGTCCATATCTGAGGCCTTGGAAACTGCCAAGCAACGACTCACAGCCTTGGCCAGCCGCTTGAGGAAGTACACCAGAGAGATAGAAGGCAGGAGAATTAACCGGCTGTTTATTCTCCTGCTGCTAGTTGACGAAGGATCAGGCCGGACAGTCCTGACCCTCAAGGACCCCTAGAAGGGACCGGTCCTCTCCAACTACCGACCAATAACCTGCCTCAGCACCACGTGGAAGCTCCTGTCAGGCATCATAGCGCCTAAGATGGGTCAATATATGAGCGGGGCACAGAAAGGTATGGGCAAGAATACTAGAGGCGCAAAACACCAGCTACTGATAGACCAAGCAGTCAGCAGAGATTGCAAGACCAGACTGACCAACATGTGCACTGCCTGGATTGATTACAAGAAGGCCTATGACTCAATGCCCCACACCTGGATCCTGCAATGCCTAGAATTGTACAAGATCAACAGGACCCTGAGAGCCTTCATCAGGAACTCAATGGGTATGTGGTGTACAACACTAGAGGCCAACTCCAAGCCCAATTAATTGATCCACACCACCAGAATATACAGCAATGACATCGGAATGTCGTTCGGACTGGAGAAGTGTAGTCAGATGGTAACAAAGAGAGGGAAGGTAGTCAGAACTGAGGGGATTGAACTACCAGAAGGCAACATTGCAGACATAGAGGACAGTTACAAGTACCTGGGGATCCCACAGGCAAATGGGAACCATGAAGAGGCCGCTAGAAAGGCTGCAACCACCAAGTACCTGCAGAGGGTCAGGCAAGTCCTGAGGAGTCAGCTGAATGGTAAGAACAAGATCCGGGCCATCAACACATACGCCCTGCCCGTGATCAGATACCCTGCTGGGGTAATAAGCTGGCCAAAGGAGGAGATAGAAACCACTGACATAAAGACAAGAAAGCTCCTTACCATGCATGGAGGGTTTCACCCCAAGTCCAGCACCCTGAGGCTGTACGATAAGCGGAAGGAAGGGGGCCGGGGACTGGTGAGTGTCAGCACCACAGTCCAGGATGAGACAAGGAACATCCAAGAATACATTGGGAAGATGGCCCCAACTGACCGAGTGCTCAGTGAATACCTCAGGCAGCAGAAACCCAAGAAAGAGGAGGGAGACGAGGAACCATCATGGAAGGACAGGCCCCTTGAGTTGCAGTTTCTGTATAATTTGGTCCACTGATGTTATCAGACATGACAATATTAAACATTTAACAATTTAAAGGCAACTCCTTGATAATATTATGACTGTCAAGCTTTTCATCCATCTATCCACCCATCCATTTTCTGCTACTTATCTGGCTTTTTTACCTGTCTTAATAGAGATCCACAGACCTCCTGGTCTCCACCCTCCTCCTCCAGTTCTGTGAAGGCGACAATGAAGTATCCCCAAGCTGACTTTAGCATGTACTAAGTCTGTCTCAGGGTCTCTTTGGAACACCACACCTGAGAGGCATCAAGAGGGTATCCTGAAAAACAATCAGAATCAGAATCAGAAAGGGTTTTATTGCCAAATGTTGAGCAGGTTTACAACATTAGGAAATTGCTGTGGTACTTAGTGCAAACATACTGTCATATAACGCTTAAATAGACATAAAAATAAGAATTAAAAGTGCTAAGTACATAGATATATACATGAGTGCGTGTGGTGATCAGTGACAAACATGGAATGATGCAGTGAACACAGCGTAGGGTCATGTGTTAGTGGTGGGAACAGTCATATGGTTACTGTTCATGAGGGAAGAAACTGTTCTTATGGCGAGAGGTTCTGGTGCGAATGGACCGGAGCCTCCTGCCTGACGGGAGCAGGTCAAACAGACTGTGTCCAGGGTGAGAAGGGTCAGCTGTGATCCGAGCTGCACGCCCTAGTGTCCTGGAGGTGTACAGGTCCTGCAGAGATGGGAGTCTGCAGCCAATCACCTTCTCAGCAGAGCGCACAACACGCTGCAGTCTCTGTTTGTCCCTGATAGTGGCTCCAGCGTACCACACGGTGATGGAGGAGGTGAGGATGACTCGATGATTGCAGTGTAGAATTGCATCATCGTCCGTGTTGGCAGGTTGAATTTCTTCAGCTGCCTCAGGAAGTACATCCTCTGCTGGGCTTTCTTAATGACGGAGGTGATGGTGGGCTCCCACTTCAGGTCCTGGGTGATGGTGGTACCCAGGAAGCGGAATGAGTCCACAGAGGTGAGGTGACACTTCACCATTATATCACTTTATATATCACATGCACACCGGAGGTTTTGAGATTGATCTTCTAATGGTAAACAGGAAAAAACCTATGAGGTGCCAGATGATTCATTCTTATTTGCTCCTACTTAAAATGTGTAAGATCTGACATATTCTCTACATTCTGGCCAACAATTTACACACTTGTTGGAGTTACACACATGATGTTAATTTATATCCTGTAGGTGTGATATATAACACGGCATGGGTTTTGTCTGTGGCTTCTAAGAATCTAGCCATCGTCACAATGGAGTTTAACGAACATGGACTAAAACTGTTAAAGCTGAGGGGCCAGAAAAACAAACAAAAAAAGCGATCTGACACCTTTAATCATGCTGCTTAGGAAGCTACAGGCAGGTCCTGACGAGACTTTTAAGAATGTTACCAGAATGATGGTGGTGTAGGTGATATATAGGGTTCTCAATCTAGTGAGATCTGCCATTTGTAGAGAATATTTCAATGCTCGGACTTGAAAATCAAGAGAAACCATGGGCAGAAGTCTCAGGGGTCAAGTGCGGGTCCAAGAACCTGGTTTCCACGTCCAAAGAGTGATTTGTTGTAGTTTCTTTATGCATGTATGTGAGCAATGACCAAAGAGAAAAGTGCATTTGTTAAGTATAACCTAATATAATGCTACAGGGTGAGATATGAATATCTGTGAAAACAGATAAAAAGAGGGAGTCAAAAAGGATCCCGACAGCTTGACACGATCTGTAAGACATTTAGTTTTGAAGTTAAACCACTTTTAAATACATAAATGTACAACACTTTGTCCTTTGACAAGAAGAAAATGATAAGAAAAATTCTTATTAAAACTTGCATCTCCTGGTGAGGTACTGACAGCCTCTCCTTTAGTTTATAGCTGACCTCATATCCCCACCATACTACAACATGTAATAAAGCATTACATTTTTGATATTAAGCTGTAATACTTTAAAAAACCTTTCTTGTGCAAAGGCTTTGAAAACTACTTTTTAACTGAGAGCCATGCTAGGCTCAGGGAGACTCTGCTGACCGTCTGTCCCGCGGTCATGCAGGGACTTCATCAAGCTTGGTTGTCTGTTCTTTGTGTGTTTGATCAAAGAATGTTAGCTACCGCTCACCGCTCGTCTGCAGGCTTTATTTAAATGGAAAACTTCCACAATAGGCAAAAAAAAGCTTTTTGCTAAAAAAAAGATTTAGAGCAGAAGTTTTTTGCACTGCATTTTAAAATGAAAACATATTGCATTTATTTACAATTAAAGACACAGAGCAGAAAGTGTGTTACTGTTTTACATCCACAGACACACAAGAAAAGAAGCAGGCAACATGAGGTCAAGTTATGGCAATTTTATTTGTGCATTTCAGTTTTTAAAAAACAAACAAACGTCCCAAGAAGAAGGATGGGGTGAAAGAAAGGTGGAGAGAGGGGGAAGAAACTATTGATGCTGCTGGGTCAGTTCTTTCTCAGCAGTCTGCTCCAGAATCCCCTCCTGTCCTCGGCTTGCTTTTCTTTTTCTTTTGCCTTCAGTTCGTTTAAGGTCTTGTTGAGCTGCTCCTCGGCATCTTTAAATTTTTCTTTCAGCTGCTGTTTGGCCAGTTTCCCTTTGTGTTTGAGGAGCTCTTTAGCTTCCTTTTTGTGCTTTCGCATTTCTTTCAGTGCGTCTTTGCAGTCTTTCTTGGTCACCGTCATTTCTTTCTTGAATACCTTCACCTCAATTTTCTCTTCTGCAAGTTCTTCTTGCACTTTCATCAGTTCCTTCTTCATGTTTTCAGTGTGACTCTTTGTATCTTCCATTTCTTTCTTTGCTTCCTGTATTTTAATTTTCTCTTCCTCCAACACTTTTTGAGCTTCCAACAATTCTTTCTTCAAATTTTCAATCTCATTTTCTGCCTCATGTTTACGTCTTTTCTCCTCTTCAAGTTGTTGCTTTACATGCACTAATTCCTTCCTTAGTGTTTCAGCTTCAGCCGTTACATTTGCAGCTTCTTGAGTTGCCAACTGCATTTTCCTTTTTCCCTCTCCAAAAGCTTCCTGCACCTCCTGTAATTCCTGCATCACATTTCCTGCCTCCTTCTTTGCAGTTTGATATTTATTTTTGGCTTCTTGTGCTGTGCTTTTCTCTTCCTCCAATGCTTTTTGAGCTTCCAACAGTTCTTTCTTCATCTTTTCATTCTCCTTTTCTGCCTGTTGTTTTCCCATTTTCTCTCCTTTAAGTTTGAGACCCACATGCAGTAATTCCTGCAATACTACATCAGTTTCAAACTTTGAATCTTTAGCTTCTCCTCTTGATTTTTCTGCTTCTTCTTTTAATTTGATATTTTCAGCCTGTATCATTTGAAGTTCTTCTTGCAGGTTAATCAGCTGTACTGAATTGTGAGGTGAAGCACTCGCCGATCCTCTTCTCGTTCTCCCCTGATTCATTTTGGCCTTTTAAACAAAGGAGCCAACGTTTTGTAGAGGAGTGAAGTGAAGTTTTCGATGTTTCTTCGTCAACTGTCGTTTGTCCTGCACAGAGATGCTGCTGTAGATGTGTCTCTAGCTGTGTCTGGATACAATGAAACATGCTGGAACTAAGTGCTTGTGTTGCACAGTTCTACTAAACATTCCATTTCATGCATGCTCCGCCCACATGGTCAGGAATGTCAGGTGCTGCATCACCAAATGCTGCTCCCGTTGCCTAGCAATAACAGCTGTTTACTTTTGGGGTCTGGTTCATTATTTAATAAAGAAAATATGTCCAAGTATTGGGTGCTGAGGCTCAGCGCATATTCTAGCCTGCTGTGTGGGTGGGCAGCTAGAAATCACTGGTGGGCAACATGAGTGAGGAGAAAACTGGAGCAGCCAAGCAGGGAGCTGCAGGTTGCTGGTTTGAGTCTCTGTTCAGATGCTGGTGTCTCCTCTCTCTGAGATGTCTGCAAACAGTCCCAGATAAAACAATAAGGATAATAAACAAACACGTGACTAAAATAACAATTATGACTCTGATGTGTTTCATGTGTAGCAGGATGGCCTCTATACAGCAGTCGCTGCAAGCATCCACATCGCCACACTCACTTTTCTTTAAGCAGGCGTGCTGGGCTCCTCCTAAGCAAAGTTTGAAACTTCATTTCCTTCATGTTGGTGAACTTTTTACCAAATATTTCCATCAAAGCTTCTCCATCACTGACAGGGATTGTTTGGATCTTCACACTCATCTCCACCAACCCTAAAAAATGAGTCTCACTTTGCTCATATAATGCCAGGAGTGTCTCCATATTCCACAAAAGTCTGTGCAAACATGTAACAGTATCCCATATTCATATGAATATTATTGATATTATAACAAAAGCTGTCACCAACACAATTGTCCCAAGTGCTTTTTTTATTAGTTATTGCAAATGCTTGATTGCAGTTCTTGCTAGATGACAAAACCACTTATTAGGTTTAGAAGGAAATGACTTTTTCTACATGAGGTAAAGTTGGAGCTGTTTCCCCAAACTAAATGAAATCATCATTTAAAAAACTACAATCTGTATTTACTCTGAACATCTGTGTTAACATTTGAAATTGGAAACATGTAAGTGTAACAAACATGTTAAAACATAAGAAATCAGGAAGGGGCATGTATAGGAATTTCTTTTACTTATGTATTAATCACATTATTTTATTGTATGATACCTTGGTGCCACTGGATTTTAACATGTCTCACACTCATACAGTAAGACAAATGGTGGGGGTGTAGTAAGGAAGTTGGGGGAAGCAGAAAACTCCACAGGAAGAGTCTTTTGTCTCTTTGAGGACTCTGGGAGGCAGCAAGGGAGTGTGAACCTTAAGGTGTGAAACAGCTGTGTACTGCCTTTTGTTCCTGGAGATATTTAAACTTAGAACTTACATATTAAAAAATTACATTAAGCTGGAAAAAATTAAATAAAGTAATAAAAATTAAAAAGCAAATATATTTAATTTTCTTTTTACTTTGAATATATTTAGTTACCGCGTACAGATGTTGTGTTGCAGCCTCCAGCCCACTACAGTACTAAAACAAGCGTTTGCATTGTAACAAATGACTTTTGAGAGCTGGATCTCTGTATTTGGATTTTATTACCCCTGAGAACTATATGCGGACCGTTTATGATATTCATCATAATGAATTGTTCAGGAAATGTCACTGGCCTTAAGAGAACAAGTTTGGATGGATTTTCTTTTCACATAAATTTTCAGATCTTATTGCCTTTTAAAAGCTGTATTATGACATTTCCATGGGCTTTCTGTTAGACAGTCTTCCATATTCAGTCCTTTAAATTCTTGGACAATGCACACATTTGCAGGACTGATAACTCTCTTTTGGAGTTATCAAAAGATTTACTTTTCCCCCAAATGATTTTTTTTAAATACACATTATGTATTTTGTGCCAACCATTTTACCTAAAGGTAATACTTTATCAAAGGATTCAAGTATCTCGGGATCATGAGTGAGGAAAGGAGGCGAACAGGAGATTGACAGATGGATTGGGCCTACAGCTGCAGTGATCCAGACACTGTACTGGTCTATCGTGGTGAAGAGCGAGCTGATAAAGTGAAAGTGAAGGCTGTTGATTTAATGGCTGATCTAGGTCCCTATCCTCACTCATAAAATATTAGATACTTTGGTATTATATTTTATTTGCAAATACCTCACACTTCACCATTATATCACTTTATATAACATGCACACCAGAGGTTTTGAGATTGATCTTCTAATGGCAAACAGGAAAAAACCTATGAGGTGTCAGATGATTCATTCTTATTTGCTCCTACTTAAAATGTCTAAGATCTGACATAATCTCTACACTCTGGCCAACAATTTACATACTTGTTGGAGTTACACACATTTCATATTCTTACCTATGGTCAAAAACTTTGGGTAGTGATTGAAAGAACGAGATCGCTGACACAGAACCGGTGGAAATGAGCTTTGTCCGAGGGTGGCTCGGCTCTCTCTTAGAAGTAGGGTGAAGAGTTCAGCCATCCGAGGGAGGCTCAGAGTAGAGGTGCTACTCCTCCACATCGCAAGGAGCCAGTTGAATTGGTTCAGCCATCTGACTAGGATACCTCCTCGGCGCCTTCTGGATCAGGTTTTCTGAGCATGTCCTACCTGGAGGAGGCCACAGTGACAATTAGTTTGCATGGAAGACACTGACTTTAAGCAAACATTTGCAAACGATTTGCCAAGCATTACTGAAACTGTGAAAAAACATAAATGTAGAATGTTTGCCTTCCAAGTAAAATTTTGAAATATGTTGATTGCAGCCATAGAACCCAGTCTCTTGGTAGGTTGTGATGTAATCTATTTATTAATCAGCTGATCCGTGCTGCTACGAGGATATTCATTTCTATTTTACGATTTGACCAAATATATTCAGGAAAAAAATAAATAAATACAAATTATATATATATATATATACACACACACACACACACACACACACACACACACAAGCACCACCAGACAATTGCACTAGAACTATATTTAACTGTTGGTATAATGTTCTTTGCATGAAATGCTGCATTAGTTTTACACAAAAAGTTAAACTTTGGTTTTGTCAATATGCAAAAAAATATGAAACCAGAAAGGGGGCAATCTAAGGAGCTTGGAAAGAAAAGCGTCTGGACTTCTTTAAGTTGCTTGAAGACGTTTCACCTCTCATCCGAGAAGCTTCTTCAGTTCAGGTCAGAACTGAAGAAGCTTCAAGGCCTCACAAAACATAACTTAGCAACACATTATATATAGGTCCAATATCTGATTTAAAAATACTAGCGGTTGTTAGTGCTTCCCCTCAGCCTCCGCGTAGATGGCCGTATGGTATCAATTTGAAAATCCTACATTATCTTGTTCTCAAGTTATTGCGTCAGCAAGATTTTTAGAAAACTTGACCTCTGACCTCAGCCTTGGGGTCACTGAGATTCAAACATAGCTGTTATTTTCAGTAGAGGCATTTATGGTATCAATTTGAAAATCCTATGTTGGCTCATACTTGAGTTATCCCATTCACAAACTTTGGTGTCCACACCAGCTGCCTGGTGGGGTGACCACAATACCGCATCAGCTTTTTACAGCTGAGGAGTAAAAACTCTAAAATGAAACACACGCAGGAATTAAATTCCTTGTAAATTTCACTTGCTGAGCAGTCCTTAGCTTTGAATATAGTTTCTTCATGTTTTTTCTCTGCCCGGGAAACTGTACATTTACACTCACAGATAATAGGCAGAAACCTTTTGTGTGTTTGGTGATATTGAGCTGCACCATGAATGTATCAGAGGAATAAAAAGGGAAAATGGGTGTTGAAGGTGCAAGCAGGCCATGGGATGTCATCATTTTATTACCCAGCAACTATCTCCAGGCCGTAATGGAAAGCAAAGCCAAGCTGCATCAAAGAAAAAAATGCATTAACCTCTCTATCACATTTAATTACTCATTGACTCAAGATGCCAGAACATCATTCCAGATTGTTCCAGATCACTTTAACTTCTGGCTGCACACTGCATGTCAATGCTAAACAACATATTATAAATGTATATACTTTGTGTGAGTCATTTGCAGAGATGGGCAGTACGCATTATTGTAATCCGATTACTTTTTTTAAGTAACGAGTAAAGTAAGGGATTACTATTGCAAAAACGGTAATTAGATTACCATTACTTTCCCGTGGGAACGCTGCATTACTGCGTTACTAAAACCGTGATTTTTTTGCGAGAATGTCTCATGACAGTGACATAAGCAAGTGCAACGTTCGTGACAACAGCTGTGTGCAGATCAACAATGGATCACATATCGATTGTGGGAGAGAGTATGAGCGTGCAGCGTGACCTTACTTTAAGTTTGATTCCATAAAAAGTGACAAAAACATTAGTGTCCGTTGTGCGTGGGAAGAAAACTTCTTTTTACAGCGAAAAAACCCCCTAAACTTCCAAGCAAGCGCCAAGTGCGCTACAACGTAATGGGAAATTCACAGAGAAACTCACGGATTCTTCCACTGACCGCTGCGGCACACCTGCACCAGGGTAAACCTCCGCCTACCTCACTCCTGCTTTACAGGTGAAAATAGAGCAACAGGACTGCTAGTCTTTGACTTTATTTATTTTCTGCTGTGTTTTACTTGCATCTATTTGAAAGAGTGAGTGTAAACACACACAAAAAAATTATTTTATGTGCTGGAATGTGTAGAAAATAGGTTTAAATATTAAACAAATTTCTTCCAGTCAGAGAATGTTGCATATAATTAAAGTTTTGCCTGATGCGTAAAGTTAAAAGATTAAAACTAATAAAACTAGTTTTAAAAAGGGACTTTTCCATTTGATTACATTTTGTATGATGGATTATGTAGAAAAAGTAGAATTAGGCTGAAAGATCTATCACTTTATCACCTATTCAGGTTGTAAATCGTGTTTTTAAAAAGTAACTAAGTAATTAATTACTTTTGAAAATAAGTAATCAGTAAAGTAACAGGATTACCTTTTGGGGGAAGTAATCAGTAATTAGTTACTGATTACTTTTTTCAAGTAACTTGACCAACACTGGTCATTTGTATCCTACATTAAATTGCGATACACCAAAGACCATAGGCCCTGCAGGTGACTTCCAAGTAGAGGAGTAAAGTAAAGCAAGCAGTGAGTCGATATCTGGCATTGATATACACAGCCTTCTCTGACCTATCCTCTTTCACTTCATTCAAAAGCTAGAGCACACACATGCACGCCCATCCTTAGTAGTTATAAATGTTGTCTCTCAGAGAGGCATGTAGAGGTGCACGGAGTGTAGAGAGTGGGAGGCTTCTCCCTCTCTTTCAAGAAGATTCATGAGTTACAAGTCATGTCGTAAATTTTTGCTGTCTCGCAGCCCTTCTTAGGCTGATTAATTTAAAAAGACATCACTGAGATTTTGTTGTTTCACTTTGCACTTGAAAGACTGAATTGAGACACATTTAAGACAAAATGATGATACAAGGGAGTTCACCGAAGATATCCAATGACATGCAGGAATTTTAAGGAGTAATAGGAATCTTTGTGTTTATATACTTTGGTTGCAAAGGAAGTGATATGAAATTATCTTCTGAAACAGCAGCATCCTTACTCATATCCTATAAGAATTACAATATTTAAATCGTGTGCTCGCATGTTATAATAACAGTTACTGCAATGCTTGGTTCTGGCATAAGTTTCTGCTGTCCTGAAATGCAATCTGGGAGTTACACTCAAACTTGTTTTTAACACTCTGAGAAAATTGTAAATGACAGTTGTTTGCACTGTGCTTATAAACTTGGCTGTCTACTGTGTGCTGCTGGGTAATTTGAGACAGCCATGTTATGAATGTAACGCAGGAACATTGCTCAGTCTGAATTCAGATCTTTCAAACCTGTCATCGCAGCTAGTATTAAGAGTTTGTAGTGTAGCATAGTGTATATGCTAATGCCATAGTTCTGTGGGAAACTATGGTAATTTTGCACAACTAATGCTCCTGGCAAAAGCATTCATCCCTCTCAATTTTGGGCTTTTTGGTTTTATGTCTTCTGTCAAAAAAGTGGAACGATTGTTATTACATTTACAATATACTTTAAGTGCAGATCTTATTATGTACAAATTGAATGTTCAGGTATGATTTCACATAAAATCTTTTTTTAGCTGTTCACATGAACAGTCAGGAGTGATGTGTTTTTGGCTCCACTGTCATGTCATGTCATGTCACTAATTATCTAATTATTCATTGATGAATTGATGACAACTCAAAAATTAAGGAACATTTCAGGAAGTTAGTTAAGAAGGTAAACTATTATGAGAAGCTAAATAACGCAATCAAACAACAAAAAGGGGTAAAAAAAAATGTCATTGGCTGAAAGTAAAATATATATAAGTCTTATTTAGACAGTTATCAATTTTGCTCAGTGTTGTCTCCATATTTTATTAAGGGCTGTATTATTTCAGGGCTGATGGGGCATGAGCTCTTTGATGATAAATGTGAAGAATTTCCTCAGTAACTTTATTTATTTTACAGATAAAATAAAAAAGATTTCTGGGTGCTAGGTGCCAAATTTGCTATCTCTTTTCATCTGTTGCCATTTTTGATGCTAACCTATGGCTAAAGCTTATATTGAGCAGAAATAAGAGTGTTTGCTCTTCTCCTACATCCTGGAGATTATTGTCTTTCACTGGCTTAAGATCGTATTTTCCCCAGTTCCATTTTTAATACGTTTGGTTCTGGTTATTAATCAGACTGTTTTAAATATTCCATTATTTATTCATTGCCAAAGAAACCTCATTTGGATCCAATGTCTTTTAATAACGACTCAGTGATCCCTAAACTTTGTACTCTCATACTTCTCCAACAGCTTTTTATGCCTCTGTGAGTGACTCTATTCTTCTACAGCTCTCTCCTAACAGACTAGAAAATCTTAAAACTTGGATCCTTAATAAAAAATAAACCTGAGATGTCCCAAGACTTTTTAAAATGCACAATGTTTGGTCCCCCAGATACCATTAGCATCAGAGTAAAGAGACCCCTCGGAATACTTGGATAATATTTGACTTTGCCTTGATAATCAAGTCAAAAATGTTATGTTTGTTATTATTTACTCCAGCCAAAGATAATCTCTAAAATGATCTTTTGCCAGTTTGGTTATGCAGTGCCAAATTATCTAAATAGCTACAATCTGCAGTCTGTACAATTTTTTTTTTTAAAGAAAAAGCAAATTTTTCAAAGCCAGGACAGCCTCGGTCCTGGACAGATCTCTGATTTATTGACGTGGTATGTGCCCCGTGGACCATTAAGATCTATAGGTGAAGCCCTGGTTATTCTCAGACCACAGTTAGTTAAAGTGATTTTACATTTCCTATCAAAAAATTTCACACCACAGAACTCTCTGCCTACTGAACCCTGATTCTAATGTATACATTAGCTTAAATACATTTGATCATTTTTACTTTTTCTGTAATTATGTCTCTTCTTATCTCTTCTGCTTTGTCTAGTATTAGTTTTTATGGACTTAACATAGTTAAGAAGAATGCTGTATTGGCATCTTACACACCAATAACTTTAACAGTGCAGACCATTTGTTTGCAGTATTCCAGAGTGCAGTAACTTGCCAGACAGACAGGTAACTTGCCAGACAGACAGGCAGATAGATAACTTGCCAGACAGACAGGCAGATAGATTAAGCAGATAGGCCTTTTCATGCATAACTTATATGCTAATTATTAGTGCATTTGCAATATATATTTAATATATGGATAATGCATGTGTTAGTCATTGAGCTTCTTCCTCCGTGATCATAACCTCTTGTAGCTTTTGTGTGTCTGAGTCACCGTATGACGTCACAAGTTTCACAGTATTCATACAACTGCTTCGGCTTATCATATTAGCAATGACATCATTCCTGCTGTGTTCATTCATTTGAGTTTGGAAAGAAAGTTAAGGTCTCTGTTTTCCCACAAATGCTATTATCTTTGAAATTCTATTATAGTAGCAGAGTGGGTAAAGCACACAACCAATATTTTTCTTTGACTAGATGACAAAGAACATCAGGTGCAACATACAAGCCCCAGGAAAGGGCTGACATTACCACTGATCTATTCTGTGTATGTGTGTGGCTTATAAATGGCTAAATTTATCTTTTGAGGAGGGAGACAGCATCTCATCTTTACTCATTATTGAATAAGCAACAAAGTCCTCCTTAAAAGAAAAATGGATCTGGTATTTTGTGTTTGACCTTTGAGGTCCCAGCATCCCTTTCTCATCTTTCTTTTCATCTCCTACTCCAGAGGGTGCACACCCTTTTCCGCTTATAGGAGGTGTTGTAGGTTATGGGTGTTTGCCGTCCGTCTTGTAGTGGGAAATTAACCTGGTGACAGAAATGTCTTTGTAGGGGAGACATCAGGAAGAGAAAGTCTCCTCATCCCAGACGGAAACCTCGGCAAACATGGCTAGTGACGCAAGAGGGGAAGACAGGACATTGCTCTTATTTTCAGACCAAACTTTGAAAGAATCACGTCTTTCGTGCTTTGATGTTAATTTCCTTTACAGATCCCTGCCTCTTCCTAATATGTAATATTGCTGATACAATTGTTTCATCTTTTTTTATCATTACTTGAAAATTTGATTATATATTTTTTATTTTAGTACCAGAACCCCATCTCCCTGGGTGGCCTCAGTTTAATCTCTTAACAATGGCTCTCCCTGTCTCCAGACATACCACAGACATGTGGGTGTGTGAGCTATGTGTCTCTTTCCTGCTGATGGAGTGGCAAAGTGTTCTTAAAGATGGTTGCTCTAACTGAGATTAATGTTTAATCAAGATTAATGAGATTGTGACAGATAAGAAGCAAAGTGAACAACTAGGAGAGACTGACATTGCATAGTATTGACTTAAAAAATAATCTGATCCAAAAATGTATGTTTAGCATGACTATTTATTTAGTTTAGAGTTTAGTTTCACTTTGAAGTGCTTAAAGAAGAAATTAAAACAACATAAAGCTATAGTTTGGGAATACATTCATTATTCAAAGAAAGTACACCCTCTTTAAATGTAAGGGTTTCACATATATGGACATAAAACTAACCTGGTTCTTAGCAGGTCTTAAGATTAGAAAAATACAAACTCAGATGAACAACAAAACACAATATATTACACTGTGTCATTATTTAGTTAACAAATAATAAGCCAAAATAAGAAACAGTATGTATTACTTAACTGAACATCGGTGAGTGTGAGCACCTCCATCAAAGCAGAGGTTTTGGTTGCTGCTGCTTGCTTTTTACAGACACAATTTTGCTACCCATCAATCTGTGAAGGGTTATAAGGTCATTTCCAAACTTTTTGAAATCCATCATTCTCAAGTGAGAGTCATTATTCACAAGTGGAAAACATTAAAGTCACTTGCAGATCTTCCCAGGAGTGGACGTCCCAGCAAATCCACCCCAAAGTTAAATGGGGAATGGTCAGAGAAATCACAAAATCGTGGCTCAAGAGTTGGCAGTTTGTCTTGTAATCGGAAGGTTGCCTTTTCGAGTCCCGGCTTGGACAGTCTCGGTCGTTGTGTCCTTGAGCAAGACACTTCACCCGTTGCCTACTGGTAGGTGGTCAGAGGGCCCGGTGGTGCCAGTGTCCGGCAGCCTTGCCTCTGTCAGTGCGCCCCGGGCGGCTGTGGCTACAATGTAGCTTGCCATTACCAGTGTGTGAATGTGTATGTGAATGGGTGGATGACTGGATGTGTAAAGCACTTTGGGGTCCTTAGGGACCAGTAAAGCGCTATACAAATACAGGCCATGTCAAAAACCCAAGAGCTATATCTCAGACTCTACAGGCTCAGTTAGTATGTTAAATATTCAAGTTCATGAGAGTACAATTAGAAAAAGACTGAACAAGTATTGCTTGTTGTTGAGGGTTGCCAAAAGAAGGCCTCTCCTTTTAAAAAATAACATGCCAGTACAGCTTTTGTTTGCAAAGCTGGAACTGGACAAGCCACATTACTCTGGAACAATGTCCTTTGGACAGACAAGATCAAAGTGGAGATGTACTACCAAAATGTACAGCACCACATTTGGCAAAAAACAAGCACACCATGTCAGCACAATCTCCTAATACCAACTGTCAACCACGGCAGTGGAGTAAAGATTTTGCTTGTTTTACACCCACAGGACCCGGACACAGTGCAGTCTTTGAGTCGACCATGAGCATCTGTGTATACCAAATGAGAGGTCATCTGTCTGACAGCTAAAGGTTTGCCCAAATTGGCCCATGTTACAGGAAACTGATCCAAGGACAAAAAGAACAAGACAAATCTCTTGAAAAAGAAACGAATCAATGTCTTCCAATGGCTCAGTCAAAGTCCAGAATTCAACCTAATTGAAATGTTATGGTGGGACTCAAACAAATGCCTCAGTGAAACCTCGATGAAATTAAACATTATTGTAATGAAGGTTAGGACAAAATTCCTCCACAACCATGTGCGAGACTGATAAAGTCAAACAGAAAATGATTACTTCAAGTTATTGCTGCTAAAGGTGATTATACAAGCTAATGAATCAGGGGTTGCTTCTACAGATTGGCTTAGTGTTGGGTAAACAAATAATGACAGTGTAATATGTCTTGTGCTGTTGTTCATCTGAGGTTGTATTTAAAAACCTTTAAAACCTGGTAAGGACTGGATAATTATTTTGTTGGCCTGGTATGTAAAATGTGAGAATTGCAAGAGGATGTGCTTTCTTTTTTACCATGAATGTAGTTTTAGAACAGTTTTCTTGTAAGAAGTTGAAATCAGTACAAACAGACACATAACCCAAATTTACAAGTATGATTCATGAGGTTACAGTTCCAAAAAAAAGGTTTTCTGGCCAAATTTCTTCAGTAGACAAGGTGCAGTCAGAACAGGCAACCAAATACACAAGAGAACACAAGAGACAGAAACCAAGCAAACAAGATGGGATCCAAAAACACTTGGAGACTTAAAGATGAGTGTGGCCATAACATAACAATGTATGAAGACAGTCTGGCTCAAAAAAGACCAGGAGATACAGGCTAAACAAAGAGAAGAGAAGCAATTAGTGACATGTTTGAGGCAGGCAATCAAACCGCCATGAAATGCTAAGGAGCTAAGGAAGTGGGGGCTCTAAGAGACGTGAATACACCAGAATAAAACAGGAAACAGAAAGAAAAGCTAGCAAAAGCAAAAGATGTTTCGTGAACCTCACAGCTGGAGCCAGCAAGTGTTAGTCTGCTCGAAGGATACTCGGGGGGGGGGGGGTTTAAAGTAGGTTGTGTTCGCTGTACTTCAGCAACTAGCTAGCTCTTCAGAAGAGATGTAAGCTTGAAGGGAGTGACATTAATTTCATATTTGGTCACATTTACAAAATTTACTTCTGGTTCAGGTTATTCTCTGTGAACTGACACAACACTAAAACGTCTTTAGAAGCATGCTAAGTTAGGTTTTGCACATATGCAAGGTCATGTCTCATAATACTTCACACCATACTATTAATGTCGTATTTAACAGCTCTGATTAGCTCATCCTAATCTCTGTGCAAAGATCAAACATCCTGGCAAATTCCTGCTAGCTGTTCTCAGGAATCAGTGGGGAGTATTCAGCTGTAATTCAACCGACTCAGGATAACACTGAAACAGAAGTGAGGAAAAAAACACAGTGCATTGCTCTTTTAGTGAAAGACCATGCATCCAGCAGCTCCTGCCTGCATTGTGACAAAGGAGCCGTGCTGACAGGGAGCATCCTGCTATAATATTGTTTTCTCAAATTAAACATTCACGATAAAAGTTTAATGTGAGCATTTACTGTAAACACAAAAAAGCAGACAGACTGTTAGAACAATGACCAGGACAGAGCTGGAAGCAACAGCATGTGCGTAGAATGAGTACGTCATATATATTTTCTACTCGTACTACTTATATAAAGTTACTGTAAAGTCAGTGTCTAAGCCACTAGACTCTAATTAAATGAACTTTGTGTCTGTTTTTTAAAATTTTGAGCTTTTACAGATGTGCTGCTCCAAAGTGGCTTGAACATTGTTTAAAAATGGAAGAAAATCTACTTTTCTCCTCTTTTCTTTTTGAATTTTCTTTGGCTCGCTGCACACAGATACCAAGATAATGCAGTTCAAGCATGATTGCAAGCACTCATCCAAGGCATAGCCTCATTATGCAGTTTGCAGCCTCTCGAGCCAAGACTTGATGCCTGACCCCTGTCTTTAAGATCTAATCAAGCACAGTGTATACAGCTTCTACAAATCAAATTCAGAAGCAAATATGTGCTGAAATTATAACTTGTGATGTTTTATATTAGATCTAAGTTTGCTTGCAATTGTAAAATCAATATTTTGGTACCTTTACCTTTAATCTTCAACTCAGTTCTTGTAATTTCTTTAGGTAGACTTCCAGAATGGCTCTCTATCTCTTAAAGGATATTAGGACAAAGTTCTTCTGTGGCTGTTGGCTGTCTTTTATTCTGTTCTCAGCCAAGATCCCACACTGTAGTACTGTTGAGGTCAGGACTCTTTTATGTGTTTCTTTTGCCATCCAAGCATGCTTTTACTGCAATGGCAGTATGGGGAAATTATTCAGCTGAAAAATAAAGGTTATTTGTAGCTCCTTCCTCCTGAAATCAGTGCAGAATCAACTAAAACTTAAGGAACTAGTCTCATATAATGACTTTAAGGCAATTTTAAATGATTTGGATGCAGTTAATGCAAATGTGTTTCCAGTATACTGAATATCACCTCTGTTTCTAGCTTTAGACAATTACTTTTACTGAAGTATTCTTTTTTTTGACACTGAAGTTTATACGTAACTGTACATGGATTTGGATTAGGAGCATTTCATTTTGATGTCTGTACTGGAACTGTTTTTATGTTATCTCTCTATCCCTATAGGGGGCACAGGTTTGCACAGTTTGCTATGTTGAGCCAATTAGTTATTAGAAGAAGTGTGATAAGATGTTGTTTCCTCATGAGTTACGCAAGACTGGGTGTGTTCCTTCCAATCTAAATCCATCCACTCTGTTAAATCTCTTTGAGTGGCAATATTAGTACGTTTCTTACTTGTATTCAATTATCAGACAGTTTATATGATATTATTGAAGTTATTTGGAAATGTTTGCTGTGTTTTATATGTCAATAGAAGGAAATCCAATCCAAGCTCATGTTAATGTGACATTTCTGTAGTTTGCATCATTTCAGTTTCACACTTTTTTGCATTAAATCCTGTCCAAATACAACACGTGCCTGTTCATTGGAGGAAGTGATACAAGAGAGAGTTTAGCTGGCTGTGAATCTTACTATATAGGACACGGGGTCACATTGGGTGCAACAGTACAATGTTCTACTAACATTTACCTCCTTATTCTCCCTTCGACCTCCCACAGCATGGATTTTCACAGCCGAAGTGCCAATGTGTGCATTTTTTTTTGTTTCTCCACAATCATATTGTATGTTAGCGCTCAAAACTTTACAAAACCTTTATTATATACACGCAGCCATGTGAAGACGGTGTACATAAAGTGTTTTTGACAAGTGGTCCTTTTACAACACAGTCATGATTTCTTAGCAGAAAATAAAGGCAGAAGAGAAAACGAGATGGAGAGAAAGAGAAAGTTGTATTTGGTCTCCGCAGAAGAAGTGTGTCACACATTTCCACATTTATTACATTCAAACACTTATGGAAGCAGCTGAGTGTGATCTAATTTTGTCTCTTCTTTGGAGAGTTCACTGATTTCACAGACCGTAGTCTGATGTGATGATCTTGTAGAGCTCCCAACCTTCTGCGTTTTTGATACTGCTCTTCACAAAGGCTTCTGTTTCACTGTAAAATACTCAGTTTGCTCAGATGAACAGAATGCTCATTTCTCAGTCCTGAAATCCTTAAACGCATTAACCTTTCTTTGACATGCCATTTCACTTTGTCAAGCTGATCTCCTGCATCCAACCACAACCTCAATAGATGTGGCTCAAAGATGGCAGGTTACGTAATGTCACGACGAGTCTCTATGGGGTTTTTTTTTTTCTTTATTTGAGTTTTGATACAAAATAAGATTTAAAAAAGTCTGGAAAAGCATAACTGAACAATGGTCCTGTCTTATAAATTCACATTTTAAATATTTATCAGTCTGTGGGTGTTGGATAATTACTCCTCACTCTGTAACTCATCATACATTTACATTTAAGTCATTACGTTTGTCTTCTTACTGTTGTCCACTCTGCTTTTTCTTTCTACTGCCTCCATGCAATTTTCTGCAGGCACATTATCACTATATTGCCAAAAGTATTTGCTCGTCTGCCTTCGCACAGTTATGCTTAAGTGGCATCCCATTCCAAGCCATACCAGTGGAATCCAGTATGATATCAGTGTTACACCCCGGCCTAGGCAACCGGGGTGCAACGTAGAAAAACAAAGATAAGGAAAATAAAACCACGAAGGCTCTCCACCAAAATCCCAAAACGAAAATATCCCATGACGAAAGTATTAACAAACCCATTCACAACTATTTACAACAAACTATTTATTTACAACAAAACACCAAACTATTTACAACACGGGGGAGATCGCGACCATGACACACTGAAACACAGGGTTTAAATACATAGAGGGAGCAATCAGGAAATGGACCACAGGAGGGAAACACAGCTGGGGCAAATTAGAACTGACGAGACAGGGAAAATGTAAACTGAACACACTAAGATAACACAGACTTTCAAAGTAAAGCAGGAAAAACATAAGTCATGCAAAAACAAAACACTGACACACCGAAACGTAACAATCAGCCCACCCTTTGCGACTACAGAGGAGGACGAGCGGCAGGTGTGGCTGTCTCTAGTGCAGAAACACTTCTGGGTTCGCAGTCTACTCAGCGAACCAAAACATCCGGAAGCTCACACGGAGAAACCAGGAGGAAAAAAAAGGAGAGAAAACCAAAGCACCACACGGAAAATATAAACATACACTAAAATACATGAGCCCTGGGTCCCTAGACCCAGGCCATGACAAAGAGGGCCCTTTCCCAAACTGTTACCACAAAGTTGGGAGCATGAAATCATCCAAAATGTCTTGGTATGCTGAAGCATTAAGAGTTCCATCCATCCATCCATTCGCTTCCGCTTATCCTTTTCAGGGTCGTGGGGGGCGCTGGAGCCTATCCCAGCTGTCATAGGGCGAGAGGCGGGGTACACCCTAGAAAGGTCGCCAGTCTGTCGCAGGGACAGGGACAGACAACCATTCGCACTCACATTCACTCGCACATTCACACCTAGTGGCAATTTGGATTATCCAATTAACCTATCCCCACAAACTGCATATCTTTGGACAGTGGGAGGAAGCCGGAGTACCCGGAGAGAACCCACGCAAACACGGGGAGAACATGCAAACTCCACACAGAAAGACCCAGCCACACAGAAAGACCCATTAAGAGTTCCTTTTACTGGAACTGAGTTAGCTGAGCCCAACTAAAAAACAACCTCACATCATAAGTCTCAGTCCGGCAAGTGCAGTTCTCCTGGCAACCATCAAACCCAGACGCATCTATCAGTTTGCCAGATTGAGAAGCATGGTTTATTACTCAAGAGAATACCTCCAGAGTCCGGTGCCGCTGTTCTTTACACCAGTGCTTTGCAAAAGCTTGCATATAAAGCTTGGATGCAGGTGCTCAGCTATGGAAACCTATTCCATCAAGCTCTCTACACACTGTTCTTGAGCTAATCTGAAGGCCACATGAAGTTTGGAGGTCTGTCACTCGTGACTCTGCAGAAAGTCTGTGATTTTACATGGCCTACCACTTTGTAGCTTAGTTGCTGTCATTCCCAATTACTTCCACTTTGTTAAAATACCACTAACAGTTGACTGTGGAATATTTAGTAGCAAGGAAATTTCACAAAAGGACTTGTTGCACAGGTGGGATCCTCTCACAGTACCACACTGGAAGTGAGTGAGCTCCGGAGAGCGACTCATTCTTTTACAAATGTTCGTGGAAGCAGTGTGCCTGCCGAGGTGCTGAATTTCAACAGCTGTCACCATGAAAGTGATTGGAACCGCTGAATTCAATGATTTGGATGAGTGACCGAACACTTTTGGCAATATAGTTTAGCAGTGGGTTTGAAGCCGCATGTGGTTACTGGCCTGCCTAGTGTTTATCGCTTCTCACTGCTGAGTTTACTTCACCTTGTTTGGTTGACGCAGGCAGCGACCTCCGGGTCTGATTCCATCTGAAGTTTTTATTGTCACCACGTACTTGCTCAAAGGGTAATTGCTGTTTTTTTCTTTATAATAATATTAAAGGATCTTGACGTTACATACATTCCCACCATAACTTATGATTTGGTGCTAGATAAATGAAATTATTGTGACTTAATGAACAGCAGCCATGCATCTGGCGACTTGGATGATGGCTACAACCAGCCCCAAACCCTTTATCTGCACCCCGTCTGCTTCGTGGTCACAATTAGATTTAAGTACAAGACAAAAAAGAACAGAAATAGGAAAGTCTTTGTGGTTACAAGAAAGAAGCACAAATATTAACATCTATGCCCAACATGACACAAAGGGGAGGAAAGGTCATATAAAAATCTCACCAAAGATGAACACCGGCACTGATTCACCGAGCTGTGAGATGTGAGAATTCGCTGTTTGGAGTCTCTAATGTGACACATGTGGATCCTGGATATGTGGCAGAGATGAATATGATGAGTCACTGGTCACGACACATACGGAAGGCATCTCACATTGACGAATGTAAAGAATAAAATGATACTTTTTGAGGGGAAAGACAGATGCATTTTGGTCCACACCCACACCTCCACTCACCAAGCTCCAATCTACCCATCATTTTCTGCACCTGTCTTTCTCCTTTTTCTTTATCAGTTGGCTTTAAACTATTTATTTTTATCTTCACATTTTTGAAAAAATATTAGTAAGGACTGGGCGTTTTTTGGTTTGTGCTTTGGATAAATGCATCTTAACCTCCTAAGACCCGAACTCTTCCACGGCATGCATTTTTAATTTCTCTTTGATATTTGGGCTGATTGGGGCCCGATGAATGTAAAAACAAAGAATTGCCAGATTTTTTTTTTTTACCTTATTTTTGTTTTTAAGAAAAATAAGAGCCACATATGAGAATATTTGTTTAAAATTTTGATAGAACAGCAGCAGTATAATGTCCTTGTAAGTGGATATCAGGCCCTTGTAGAGCAAAATTGAGTATTTTGGTCTAAATAACCCAAAATGTGATGTCCACATATGTGGACGCCAGGTCCTAGGAGGTTAATGGTTCTTTAAAAATGTAGCGAGCGCTACACACTCCTCTCCTTGTACATAGAGATGTAAAATATTGTGTATGTCATTTTATTACATTGCAGCATAACTTGGAGCACTTACAATGACCTTATCAGAGCAAATACATTTATATTGAGTCATTTTTTTATTTGCGAGAGGGTTCAAAGCATTGAGGTTTCTTCTTGGCATATTCACGTGTGTCCAGGCTTAAAAAGTTCAAACATCAGTGATAATATTTTTCCCTCTACTTCTTCTTTGTAACATTATATAGTACTAAATTAAACTAAATGACGACCATGAGAGTTATGAATCTATTCTTAACATGTAAGCCTTAGGTCTTCTTCAAAGAAACAGTAGATAGATCAGTGGTTAAGTTCAGGATTTGAACCTAAAGCCATGTGGGGCCTTTTTATGTGTAGTTTGCATGTTTGCCCTGCGCCTGGATGGGTTCTCTGCAGGTAATCTGGCTTTATCCCATAGTCTAGATTTTCACTTGGATTTAGGAGATGTGTAATGTTCAGTCTCTATATGTTGAGAACCCAGGACTAACAATCCAAACAAAAAAACTCCAAAAAACAGATTTGTCACCAGTGTCCTGGTACTGAGACCCAGGAAATCTGATTATTGTAAATCCTTGTAGACATGATACTCACAGTGGAGAGGCTGACATGAAACATGGGAACACATCAGAATGTAAATTAACAACAATAAAATATCAGTTCAAGTTATGAGATTATGCAATTTTCTAATAAAAATGATTCTAGGAAAACGAGGAGTCACTTTATTCAGTTAGCACACGTACACGAACACCATGTTAGTGTCCTACGTGGCCACACAGAGCCAGTGAACCTTTCTACTGAGTAGTCTGCAGTGATATCTCCATCTATATGTTGCCCTGTTGTAAAGGGTTTAAATAACAAACAGTGATTGAATAACACTGCCAACCTACTGCCTGTCTCTACAATGACCTGCGAGTCACATGGTGTCTGGACTCATGCTGTCTTCTATCTACAGGTCAGGCTGCTGGTGATGGTGTAGCAGAGAGTTTTTTATGCTTCAGTTTTAAGGATTCTTTAAACATAGATGGACTAAAAACTAAGCTGTTGGATTTTCTTTCTCGCTGATGGGACTAACTACGCACGCACATTAGAAATGTGGCATCTCGCTCCAAGAGACAAAGTTCTATAATTCAGCACAATAATGGGCTATGATTCATGCATTTCAGATAGGAGCACCAAATTGGCATAAGTGACAATGGAGACACTGTCCCTAGAGTGAACACGTTGTCCAGACAGACGGATATGTGTGAGAATGGGCATTAACGAGCTTATTTCATTCAGCAGATCCTCCATCCGCAGCTCTATTTTTATGTATTCAGATATTATTTCCCTTCAGGACTGCAGGATTGAGTGTAAAGTTGACTCTCTCCAGTTTTCCTTTGATAAATACCAAACACTCTCAGATATTTGTGTCTGTTTATGGAGGGGCTGTTTGCATGAATCCTCCCGTAGATTTATGACTTTAGAAACAAAACAGAAAACCGCCTGTTTGATGAACTAGGAGGCGGAAGACTTCAGTGTCTTTCTCTCTCGACTTGACATATAACATTTTACATAATTCTTGAACGCTTCAGATCACGCATGACCCCAGCTGTCGAATTTAAAAAACAAACAAACCTGTGGTCTTTTGAATTTCAACATATCTTCCAGTTTGTCAACCCGTCACAATCACCTCAGTTTATTTTTCGGCCTGGCCTGAATTACTCCCCCCAAATGTTTTGTTGCGGTCAGTGTTTTGGCAATGAGTGGTTTGCGCTTAGAGTTCTGGGTCAGTCTGTGGGATCCAAATCCTTTTTCAAACAGACTATTGCAAGTCAAAAACAGGAATCTTTGGCTGATGCATTTATTGTACAACAGCAAAAGAAAAATGTTCATGCAAAAATTGTAATCAGAGCAGTTGTAGGGAAATAGAATACAGTCTTCTTATTTATACATTATATAACTTTTGCTTAATGTGGTTCTAACACCTTGTTACATAACCAAGAACACTGACTTGATAAGCCTTCTTGACAAATTTTTCTCACTGATGATACAGTATGGACAGCGGACACTTTATTAGGCAAACCTTGGTAGTATTGGGTTGGACCCCCTTTTATCTTCGGAATTGCCTCAGTTATTCATGGCACAGATTCAATAGGGTGCTGGAAACATTCCTGTCATGTCAATTTTCTTCCAAATTGACATGATAGCATCACATGGTTGCAGATTTGTCAGTAGTGATCTGGTGACTGTAGGGAGCATCTGAATACAGTGAACTTAATGTTATGATCGGGAAACCAGTTTGAGATGATCTGAGCTTTCTTGAGGTGTTTTTACCTGCTGTAAGCAGCCATGAAGAGATGGACATGGTCAGCAAGAAGCTCTCAGGTAGGCAATGCTCAACTGGTACCAGTGTGCCAAGAGTGGAATCCAGTGTAGCCTTCTGCTGCTGTAGCCCATCTTCTTCAAGATTCGATGTGTTGGTTATTTGAGTTCCTTATACCTTCCTATCAGCTCAAAACAGTCTGGCCATTCACCTCTGAATCTGACATCAACAAGGCATTTGTGTCCACACAGCTGCTGTTCACTGGATCTTTTTTCTTTTTGGGAATGTGCTTTGTTAACTCTAGAGATGTTTGTCTGGAAAATCCCAGTAGATCAGCAGTTTGTCCATGTGGTACCAACACCCTTTCTTTCCCATTCTGATTTCAGCAGGTCACCTTGATCATGTGTACATGCCTAAATGGACATGCTGCCATGTGATTGATTAGATATGTGGATTAACAAGCAGTTAAACAGGTGTAACTAATGAAGTGGCCAGTGAGTGTACTTGTCTGAAACACTAAGATAAGATAAGATAAGATAGAACTTTATTAATCCCTCGGGTGGGTTCCTCTGGGAAATTCGACTAATGCCAATAACTGGAGTTTGGCTTACTGCATGATGACATTGCTCCTTAGCATCTCAGTGTTTCTGTGTGTGTTTACCGTCTTAATGACCTAAGAGTTTTGACAAGAACCCCAATATCATCTGTGGCTTCCCACAATGCAATCGGATATCTGTAACCGAGAGGAGCCAGTTTCAGAGGTATGAAAAAATGCTAGGGGTATGAAAACTGTTCACCATGAATAACGCGAGGTGGGACCGTACGGAGAACGATGATGTCGGTAAAGATTTCACCTGAAACATAAATCCAACCATATGTGTTATGTGGATATTTCATCCAAGTGCATACATCTGTTTTGAGAAATATTTGCAGATCTCACCTTAAACATAAGTCAAACAGTATCTGGTGATCTGGATTTTGTTTCCAAGTGCTCACATCTGTTTTGAGAAACATTTGATTTATAAAGTGGCAGTGCAAGATTTCTTGAATTTTATTAAGTGATCTTGATATATTTTAAACTTTCTCACAAACACAGACTAGAACTTTTAGAAAGCTTCCTGCATTTGGCATGCTCATATGATTTATTTTTCCATATCTCTCTCAATGCAATATCAAACCAATGCAACAGTGTGTCTTTGTGCTTAACTGATTGTGGCTATTACTGTGTTTACAGTCCAGATGCTACCGATTTTATTGATTAGAGTATTTAAAAGTCACTCAGATCTGAGGGCTGTGAGGGTAAGACAATCAAAATGTACAATCTTTTCTGCTATGCAGATTACATTGCTAATCATGACTTTGTTTTTACTAGCTACGCTAAAATCAAACCATAATGAAAGAAGGTGATCATCCTCTATGCGGGCCATAAATTGCAGTAAGTGCAGGCGGTTTGATGACTCACTGAATCCAGAGAGTGAGTCACTAATTTCAAGCCCCTGGTGGCTTTTAGTATTAATCCTGGAGACAGGATTAATGTAATCGAAATGCTGTAAATGTCATATTGATTTTTAAATTCTGTCAAAATAAAAGTATGTCCTCCAGTAATAACTGGGTATTTTATTTAAATTTCTATTATAGAGTGGCAGGCTTTAGACATCACCCATACCTTGGAAAGGTTTAATAGAATATGTCTATATAATCATGTATATCACACTGAGATATTCATAAGAACACCCGGAGTGAGTCATCTATCACACTCTCTCCTCTCGTTATTGCATTACAGAGCATGCCCAGTCACAGCGTGACTCAACCAGCAGAGATGTTGCTGTTACAGGACACCACCATCAGGTCAGAGTACGCTGCTCCCAGTACTCGTTGCTAAAGGCCCAAACCTAATTTTCAGTTTATAGTACTACTACTGAGATATGTGTTTAACATATTTCAACATAATAGTTCATTAATGTGTTTGTCAGCTTCTCCTTACATATAGGATCAATATAATGCTTAGTATGTCTGTTTATAAAATCACACGACCAAATCTGAACCACCTTATAAACAGTTATTGAGTTGTGTAAGAGGGGGTTCACTGTATGTTACTGAACAGCTGCTATTCATTTTGCAATAATAACTGAATAACTCAAATGTTTAAAGATTAAATAGCTCATTTTAACAGGGTAAAAACAAACTGTGGCTCATTATGGTCACTTTACATAACACGTGTACACTGTTAAGCATTCTGACTTTACTGTCTTGTGTGTCTTTAACCTTTACATACCTTTCATATTTCATGCCTTTACCATATGGTTTTGATCTGGGCTGAGAATCGGATCATAGAAATGGATGGATGGATGGATGAATCATGCAAAGTATCTATACTGTACTCAGGGTGAACCTGCCCTCATCTGTGTAAAGCGCAGGGTGCAACTAGTCATTCATAACCGGTAGACTGCTGGAGGTCAGGCAGTGGCAGTGCTCATCCCATTCCTCCTTGCACAAAGAAGCAGATACCTGCCCTGCCCAGCTCCCCTAGAGTAACTGCCTCTCCTGGAATTTCCTCCATGCTCTTGAGACTGTGCTGGGAGACACAGCTAACCTTCTGGCAATGGCAGATATTGATGTGGAGAACCTGGACTTTCTGTGGAACCTCTATAGGCTCCGAGTATAGTCTCATTAGTGGAAAAAACTGTCCGAAAAGATGAGAAGGGAAAAAAGTGCAGCAGCCAAAACAACAGGCATGATGCACCTGAGAAACCTCTATACTGAATCTTGTCTAAATTATGAGCAGGTTCAGATCTCATATCAGCATCAAGGCACCTTCTTACCTCTGCTTGACCTCTGTTCCTTACTTACATGCACCATATATGACCAGTCCTGTGCTGTTTTACTATTTCATCATTACAAAATTCCCCTACAAACCTTCAAAGAACAGCAGGTTCTTGTCTCTGCAGGAACACGCAGACAGTTCTCATGGCAGTGGCAGTGAACTCTCTATCCACTCTCCCATCAATAGACACAGAATTGGAATTCATAGTTTTCCTGATCTAAAATCCACCTTGCCAAATTTGACCTGGAATAGCCTCAATCGACAAAATGTTGCAGCATCTGTCCAACTGTATAAAATCAATATTATGTATTTTGGATCATTTTAAGAGAATATATAAAGTTTTTCAGTTTTTACACGCTTACATACACACGCAGTTAATGTCCCTCCATTTACAAAGGCAGAGGCTTCACGGTGTGATTATTTTACGTGTAGTTGTTTTTTTCCTGTGTAATAATATTCAACATTGCTGTCAATACATTTTTCAAAAAAATACCTCTCTGTGCAAAATGGATTTAAACACAGTAGTAGTTAGTCATTACAAGAAGTGTTTGTGAACTAAAAATCACGAATGTGGGATGCTGTTTGTCCGTGATTTAAACAGCCCAGCGCTGCTCCCGATGAAGGGAAAACCAATTCTGCAGGGGAGACCTACCTCGGCACTTGTGCAGGTGAAACCAAAGGGAAGAAATGCTTCACCATATTTTCTAGTCTTTGGCTTAGAATGAAGTTGGTTTGGAAACATATTCAGCTATGCTTCATCTCCTGCTTTGCGTTTCTGTAGGCGCCCGTGCTAGCAGTGTCCAAGCGTTTTGTTTTTTCCCCCCCTTTTCATCCTGTGCCCCCCTGCCAAGGCTCTGCGCCCCCCTAGGGGGGGCACTTTGGGAAGGTCTGGTCTAGGGAGACATACCATTTGGTCATCAAAAACCTTCCCCTACACTCTGAAGACATTTATACAACCTACGTTTTCAGCAAAAAATAACTGTTACATCCCCCAGCCCCTGAGTATGTTCATGCAGTCTTTATTTATTAACTGTAAAGCCACATAGGATCAATAAAACACTGGTTCATATCTATTAAAGACATTTTGAATAACATATTGTATACATCATTTCATGATGTTATGAGCTATGACTAAACTGCTGGTTTGTCGTCGAAACTGACATAAATCCTCTTGTGCAGAAACAAGTGTGTGCGCGTGTGTGTTTGTGTTGGGGCGGGGGGGTTGTACACTAAATTATTTGATGTCTCGCTTAATCTATATTTATGTTCAGCTGCAGTTGAGGAATGTACATTGATGAACTTGCAAGGTTTACGTAAAAGTGGTTGGAACTGTCCCTAATGAGCAAAACACTGTAGTAACAACGTAGTAGGTGCCAAACATCTTACCCAGTCAACTGCAGATGTTGAGAAGTGCAGCTGGGGCCAACATAAACTGTATAGAAAGAACGAGAGAGAACACTGAAAGCTCTGGCATCATTTGAGATCATTTCCTTTCTGTTCTCCAGATATAAACTTTAAGCAACCATTTTGTGCTACAGAACATCTGTTTATTGCCATTTTTTATGAAATAATAAAAAAAGTCTCTCTGTGTCTGCTGCCAGCTGGCTCCGTAATCAAAAACATAAAATAAATGAAACCTACTGTAGGTCACGTCTTTGAGTCTGAAGTTTTCTTTACAGGTTTAAAATCAATCCTGACAGGGAAGCTTCACTCAGAGACTTCTCTTACAAATAGGTGGATCTTATCCGTGGTGGTGAAAGACTGAAATAACAATACAGGTCGGGGATTTGACTCCCTATCATGCCACGCATTTTACAAAAAACCCAAAGAGTGTTTACCAAGGAAAACTTTGCATACTGCAAAATATAAACAAAGAAATAAAAAGAAAAAAAGGAAAGAAAATGTATAATTGTGTATACTTAGTTTTAAAGGCATTCAACTCAGTATGATTTATGTACTGCTGTAGGAATAAAAAACAATCACACCACATACAGATAAGACACATGAATTCTTCACCTTTTAACATGAGAATGTGACACTGCTGAAAATTTAGCATCAAGAAAAAGAGTAAAAAAAAAACCCAACCCACACAAAAACACATACATTCAAATTTTTTGACTAATCTGTCCAACACATCCTTGCAATCAAAGGAGCTTGCAAAGAAAAGCGTCTGGACTTCTTTCAGCTACTTGAAGACGTTTCACCTCTCATCCGAGAAGCTTCTTCAGTTCTAAGGTGAAATGGTGGAGAGTCCCAGATATAAACCTAGTGGGAGTATCCCCCCACAGAGGGACAAAAGGACCCCCTGATGATCCTCTAATCGCCTGAGCCAAGGTGTGAAACTGGGTGTGGGTCCCAATCAGCCAGAGTTTCGGGTGAGTTCATTGTGAAACCTGGTCCCACCTTATCATGCGAATTCCTGAGATCAGATGGCCCAGGATGTGAGTGGGCGTTAAGGCATCTGGGAAGGGATCTCAAAACTAGATTATAGATGGCAGACAGTTGGTGTCGTAAACCACCGCCTCTGTTCAAAGATGGTCGCTCACAGTGGACATAGATGGCTTCTTTCAATCCTCTTTCAAACCATCTGTCCTCTCTGTCCAAAATGTGAACATTGGCATCCTCGAAAGAGTGTCCTTTATCCTTAAGATGCAGATGGACTGCTGAGTCTGACTGGCTGATTGGGACCCACACCCAGTTTCACACCTTGGCTCAGGCGATTAGAGGATCATCAGGGGGTCCTTTTGTCCCCCTGTGGGGGGATACTCCCACTAGGCCCTATAGGGCTTTGGAGTTGACGTCATGCCGCAATGCATTATGGGAGCGCAGCGCCATTTTCGGGGTCTACGAATCAAACCAAACACACTGTGTTGGAACGACGACTACAAGAAAGATGCTTAAAAGCAGCTCAAAAGAGAGTGAACTGTATAGAGACCGATTTCATTCAGAGGCGACGCAGCGGTACTTGCAGAAAATAGCGTGCATTGGAAATGTGGACCCGTATGAAATACGGCCGTGGAGTAGAAACCCTGAAGACCAACCGCTACTGACGTAGCCTGACATATTTTCGTACCTTATCTGTGGAATCAGCGCGTACAAGTCGTCATTCAAGCAAAGGTAAGTCAGCTCGAGTACTGCGAGTGAAATGCGTTTGATTTCCTTGCAAACATTCAGATTAGTGCAGCATAAATTCATTCATGAGGGGAAATTACAGTGAGAACATGTGGAGGCTGTTAGGTGGATAACATAGCGAGTTCAGTGCATTGATGTGACATTCTCCTGAAGGATTGTTATTCTTTATGGTTAAAGAAATTGCACTAATTTATTCATATTTATTATAAATAATCCTAATTAAACATCTTGCTTCCATGTTTGTATCTTGTGTCACTAAAAATACAATTTATTTTAATTTTATATATTGATCAATGACCTGCAGAATCTCCTTATCATATTAAGGGATTCATAATTGTCACTTTATGCTTTCTCCATCTCTAAAGTGATGACATCCTTGCATTACCGGTACATACTTTAGGTTCATTTTCTGCAGGCAGATTTACACTATAACATGCAGCGTTCTATAGATGGACACATAAAGAAATGAAAAATTACATGTATGTGCTAACTTTCTAAACACTTTGTTACATTTATGATAAAGTAGACACATTTCACCAAGCATTTCACTACATATCGTACTGTGTATGACTGCGTACGTGACAAATAAAATTTGAATTTGAACATTTACGTCGGCCTTGGCTCATAGTTCTTGTCTTTAAATGAACTTTGTCTGTGTGTGTTTCAGGTGCTGCACTCTCAAAGACTGAATGAACCAGCATTGCAGCCATGGGTCACTGTGAGCATCACAGGGAAGGTTGAAGCCGCCCACTGCACCTGTATGGCCGGAGTCGCAGAGACCTGCAGCCATGTCGCTGCTCTTCTGTTTAATGTAGAAGCAACAGTGTTGATCCGTGGCACAAGGACTGTTACAGATGAACCTGCATACTGGGTTTTGCTGGGTAATATGACCAAGATACAGCCAGAGGTTGGCCATAAGATAGACTTCTCCTCTTCAGCTGCCCAAAAAAAGGCTCTTGATCAAAACCTAAACAGACCATCTGTAGTGACAGGTAAAAGGAGCTGTCCTCAAAACAGAAAAATCCCACCTGCTACTTTGGAGGAGTTGTCACTGCTATTGGATACTTTGCTGGAACACAGTAAAGCTGTGGGTTGTGGGAATGACCCATAATGTTTTATCTAGGGGTCTAGATTTATGCCTGTAGTGCACTGCCGTGTAAATAATTTGCATTTACTGAATATATACTGACTGAGTACCACTGTTCAAAAGTTGAATAAAGAAACAAACTAATTTTTGCCTCTTTTTTTTTTTTATTGAAACCACCTTATAGAACATCACATCAGTTACAATGTAGAATCCATGTCATTTATAGTTTACAAATGACAAAATGTTTACACAAAATCATGAGTGTTTACATGACATCACCCACTACTAACATTATTTACTGTATCTTTTGAAAAAATACAGCAATTTTAACAGCACAAGACTTAAGAATATTTAACAGGAGCAGGTTTCATTCTTCCCTGGTTTTATTATCACACTGTTCACCAAAACGCAGCAAACCTTCACCATCTTATCCAGAAGGGTCCCCTCTTCACCCTCACATGGAAGAAGTAATCTGATTGGCATGGTGGTATGTTTGCAGCAGGTCCCTTGTGTAGCGCTGGAACCCAGTCACGATGTTTCATCCATTTCATAGGCTGGTTTGCTGCAATAATGCCAAATAATTAGCATCTCTATAGATAGAAGGTAGTTCTGCAAAATCACTCAGTAGGATGTTTGTTCTAATTTGCTATGACCTCAGAGCGCATAGAAAATAAAACTAATAGGCTATAAAGAGTGATATGAACATATTTAGAACTTACCGGAATGAAAATGTCTGGAGCACCAACAGATATTTGGAGATGGAAGAGAACTGCACGTCAGCTCGTCTCACAGCTGCTATCCAGGCTAGACGCCTTCGTTTGGTAACATCAATACACGAGCTGCTGAATGAAAAGATAAACCATTTTCAACCTTATTCTCTTGCCGGTCGTGTGATCGAACATTGCAGCCGACCACACAGCAAATACGAACCATGGCTGGTGTGTGTGACTTCGCTCCCTTTTCACTTGCGCTAGACCCCCAAAATGGCAGATCGGGCCAAAATCCTTTCCACGCCCACCCCCCGTGACATCACGCTCCAAAGCCCTATATCTGGGACTCTCCACTATGTGACCTTAGAACTGAAGAAGCTTCTCGGATGAGAGGTGAAACGTCTTCAAGTAACTTAAAGAAGTCCAGACGCTTTTCTTTGCAAGCTCCTTTGACTACGATGACCTGGATGACTGAGAACCTTCACAGACACACCCTTGCAATGTAACCTCATTCTGTAGACGTAAGAATGATGGTGACAGTAAAGCCGATCATTTCCACACTTGTATTCATTCTCGATGTGCCAAGCTGTGCAGTGTATTCTCTTTGCTTTTAGAGGGACTTTAAAATTTAGTTCAGAGGCATCGATTGCAACTTTCTGCCTCGGGAACCTCTCCCCAAAAATGTAAACTAACCCTTGACTCTCACATGTCTCGAGCACATATTGTTGAGTTATTTTTGAAGCAGTATTCAGTCTCTCAAAACATGCCGTCATGTTATCCATGACAAAAGAAGCTGCTGAGAAGTGCCAGGACCGCCCATTCATTTATTTTGAATAGGAGGTTATGGAGGCATTGTTGCACTGAATTGTTCTGTCAACAGTGCGACGCTGAGACAATGGCTTCTGTGCAGTGGATTGGGATCTGGAAAACTTGTAGTAGGGTTGAACACTTTTCACTGATCATTATGTTTGAAGAGTTGCTGCAATGTAGAAGGCCCAAGTTCCTGCCGGGTAAGTCCACTGCCATCAGGGAATGCTGTTTCTATGTGTGACAAGCTTCTTCTGCAACATTGTTTAGTTGGATAGTAAACAACAGAGTACATTATTGTGGAAAAGGTCTTGCGTCACCCCTCAGTTCATTATATTTTGCCTCTGAGGAGCCAGAATTTGTTGTAACTTTTCCATTGGTCCTGAGCAATAGTTCTCCAGGTGTTCTGAAGGTCTTTCAAAGGTTTGCTTTGGACATTGGCTGGTTTTTCACTCATTTTCAGTCCATTGTTGTACTTGACCATTTTCAGATGAATGTTTTATTTGTTAATTCATTTAACAGTGACATATCAATCACTTGAGCATCAACTCAAGGGACACCAGTGTTGTGTCCAGAAGACAAATTAGCAAAGAACCAACTTTAAATCTTTATACCTGTATACTCCAGATACTTGCAGCCTGTCATAAAAACACATAATTTGTTCCCATTTCTTTAGTTAAATCTACAAAAAATGATGTTAAAGATAATGATGCCAGGAAAAAATAGTATATGTGTACAAACAAGGTGAATCCCAAAGAGCTATTAGCGGGATAATTGGCATATTTCACCACAATGTGCACTGTGTCCTTCAGATTTGAGGTACCTGGACAAGCAGAAGACAAAGAAAGTATGACTACTGAGAAAACCCCCCAAAACAAAATACAAAACAATCTAAATCTAAAAGATACATCCTTAAGAAACAGGAAGGAATTCGGCAAAACTCAAAATGCATCTGGCCCTTCAGTTGATCATCTACTGTTTACTGAAGCCTCATCATAAAGGGTCTTGGTGGAACGGTGGCTGTCAAGAAACCAAACTTAAGGAAGTAAAAGAATGAAAAGTTACACAAGAAATGTACTGAACAGATAAATCCAAATTTTTTTTAATTCAAATCATCATTCAATGTATGGAGAATGTCAGAAGAGAGGTACAAAAGTAAGAGCCATCAGCCAGCTGTAAAACACAGCACAGACTCTGTTATTGTTTGTGGCTGCACTTCAGGCAGTTGTGTTAGAGATCTTGTCAAAATGGATGGAATTATAAATTCAGAAAGGTACCATCAGAGTTTGATCCCACATAAAGCATCATATGAAAGATGTCTGACTGGCAACCTGACTGATCATCTTGACTGAGAACAACATATAAGGTGGCAAACATCCAAAGAAGACCTTAGAAAGTCCTTCAAATAGCCTGGAGAACCATTTCTGAAGACTAAGAACATTTCAAAATAAAGGTGGTCAATAAATTGCAACCTCATTAGTATCTTCAGGCTTTATTTTCGCCATATATGCTGTTTATTCACTTATAAGTTGTTCACTTATAAGTTGCAACAATAAGTTGTTGCATTTATTTGCCATTTTCCAGGCAAAAATAATGAAAAGAGGGATTGCTTAAGATTTTTGCACAGCACAGTACATTCACATAAATGCAGGACTCAAGTTTTCCTAGCAGAACTTTGCATAGTAACAAGGGGATCAGTGACATTCACGTCACCTGTCAGCAGTTTTACTGTTGTGGCTGATCAGTCTATTTAGAATAACTCATGTTTCAACGCTCTCGCCATAAAGTTTTGATTCCTCAAATCCTGCGTGAGCTTCAGCATCAGCCCTAATGCCATAATCCATATACATGATTCATCTTTGATATGTCATTTTCCCGGCAGTAATCCCAAACTGTTTATTAAAGTGTCTATACTGTTTTTAACTCACTATATTCAACATTTTCCTTATAAACGGCTCATTACATTTGGTAGACATTGTACCAGTTGTTTGTCTTAATTTACATCCATCAGTGTACAATGTACAGAACATTCTACAATATTCAATAAAAAGGTTATCAAGGGTCAATGTGTCTTTGGCTAGCGGGCACCTTTGACAAAGGCACGATGTTCATCTGCAATAGAAATCAGGGATTTTTGTGTTTATTCCCTGTCTTTAATCATAGATTTTCATGATTAATTACCCGCGGAGAATACAAGTCATTCATCAAAACTGATATTAACCAGTTCATCAGCATCGATGTCCAATAACTTGCACAATCTCCTCAGATCTCCTTCTAACGCATGTTTCTTCTTTTATCCAAAGTGTTTTTACTTGCAGGACTGCAGCTGACTGGATGTTGTGCAATATACGGTTCTACACGACAAAAAGAAAGCAGCCATATGTGAGAGTCATTAACTGGTGAATTTGGCATCAAAATTCGCACCAACTGAAGCCAGATTTAAACAAGGGAAAGCATTCACTCTAGCCTTCTGCTGCAGAAGAAAAAGGCCTTCTGAAACTAGGGAGGGTACTTAATCATTAATCAGTTGTATGTGACTCATGTGTCTGGATAAGATGAGATGGTTGCATCAGTTGTGGTGTACCTCAAAATGTAGTAACAGTCTTGTGATAAGCAGTCTCACAGGCGATACATACGTGAGTTTAACACCTGCTTTCACAGAGAAACTTGTAATGTTTCACCAGCTGTTCTGGAGGAGCCTTCAGCACAAGGGACGGAGTCTTGATCAATCTCGATTCACGTGTGCACACCCACACACTCACAACACCACCTTTTATCAGTGCAACACCACCGTTCCTCTTCCTTCCCATCTTTTTAGATAACTTCCATGGATCCAACTGCTCACTGCCAAAACTTAATAGATGCTGACAGATGAATGTAGGCAAAGCACGCCAATATATATATTAAGATTCATCCGCCCGGAAAAACAAATGAGTGATATAAATAAAATTTAAAACAACATTGTAGCCAAGATAAACACCCTGTCAAATCTTTGCAGAGATAAAAAAAAAAAGAATAAAAATGTAGTGTGGACAGAGGAATGATTCTCTCGAGTATGGACAGCTGCACATCTCATGTCATTTTAGCTAATACTGCCTTCTAGTGGTGCACCATCGTTCCCAGAGACTTACTGAAACCACCAACCTGCACATAAACTT
Source organism: Aulonocara sp. 'chitande type north' Nkhata Bay (assembly GCF_057382095.1). Lineage (NCBI taxonomy): Eukaryota > Metazoa > Chordata > Actinopteri > Cichliformes > Cichlidae > Aulonocara > Aulonocara sp. 'chitande type north' Nkhata Bay. The sequence goes on from NC_141358.1 coordinate 11,162,442, forward strand.
TTTAGTTGTTTCTGCCTTTTTTACAATTTTGTATTTTTCATGCTACAAAACAGCAAACATGTTAAATCTATTTGACCTTTATCCATCAATACAGGCACATCGAATGCTGAGGATTCAACCTGAGCTTCCTTCGTGGCAATGGGGGCTACATTTGCTCCTAGGTGGGAATAATAAACAATAAAACTTTGTACAGTTACTTTGTTTGCAAAGAGAGGAAACTACAATGTGAATATTATTCACATCTATTTATGCCTTTCCCATCCCTTGAGGAAAAAGAGCCAGTGCTCAGAGCTTTTTGAAGTCCTGCAGAGTCCTGGCACGATCGAGAGGTGTGGGGAGTTGAAGCTTGCAAGAAACCTGTTGTGCACTGGGGGACTGGCACATCTGATTACACAGTGTGTCCTGCAGTTTCCACCCTCTGAGGCCCTACTGACAATTCATAGAACTTCAGAGACCCTCCAACCTCCCACAGCTACTGACATGTCAGATAAGTTTAACCAATCTGGGGATACAAAGCTGCAAGAACACGGAATTTATTAAGACTTAAATTTAACCCTTGTAGTACCTTTAAAATTTTAAAAGACAGTTTAACCTCGGGACCCCGAAAGGTCCCAAGGCAACAGGTGATATAGCAATATCATAAATGAATTAATTTTTTCACATCAAATCTTTTCAACAACTTCAGACCTAACCATAGGTATACAGTTTTTCATTAGTTTTTTTTTTTTTATTAATATTTGTATATTTCTATGCCCTTAATGTCATAAAGACCCCTGTTTTTTAACTGGAAAAACCTATAATCTGCAATATTTTTCAAAAAATTAGTTGCAAAATAGAATATTTGGCATGAGGTAATTGCAGTCTTGAATAGGTCAATAATTGACAACATTGATTTGGATGCATTATTATTTTTGGAGCAATGAGAGTTTAAAAAAAAAAAAGATAACTTTTGCCCTCGGGACCCCACATGATCCCGTTCACAAATGTGTTATAACAATGTCATATATAAATTTCCCCCCCCACTTTATTAACATCAAATCTTTTCAGCAACCTTAGACCTAACCATAGGTATAATGTTTTTTATTCTTTTTTATTAATATTTGTATATTTCTATACCATTATTGTCATATAGGCCCCTGTTTTTTTATTGGAAAAAAACATAATCTGCAATATTTTCCAAAAATTGGTTGCAAAACAAAATATTTGGGATGAGGTTATTACAGTAATAGGTCAGTAATTGATAACAACATTGATTTAGATGCATTATTATTTTTGGATCAATGACACTTTTTTGCAAAAACAAACTGAACTGAGCTGAACAAACTCAACAACAAACTGAACAAAGATGTAATTTACTTTTTATAACATAAAGCACAAAGTGTTTTCAAATGGATTTTGCAGACAGGGGCACCACATCTGCTGCAGTTGTTTATGATCCTTTTGCGCTGTTTGCACGATGCGCACTGCATCCGCTTTTTGGAAGGCGACTCCCACTCCTCCTCCTGCTGCTCTTCCTCCTCTTCCTGCTGCTCTTCCTGCTGCTCTTCCTCTTTCACCTGCTTCTGCTGCTCTTTGCCTTGGGCTTGTAAGACCAGGCTGAGTGCGAACGGTGTTCTAGGCAGGTAGTTTCTCTTCATCATGGTCGGGGCGATAAGGGCTCTGCCAACCTGGTCTATGTACAGACGCCGGATATGTCCCTTTCCTCTGTTCCACTCTGTGTCCACAGCAGTGAAGAGGACAAAAGCGTTGTAGCAGCTTACATCAAGCATGTGATACAGCAGACACATGGGCCACCTACGTGTCCTCCGACGGCAGGAGTAGTTGCCACAAACCTGCAAAATAAAGAGAAATGATCAGATGACATGAATAGATTTATACAACCTCCACTGTAACTATCCAAACTATCATCATCACATTTATGTTATCAGATAACTGATGGGACTCTCAGAGTTATAACAACGAGTAACAGTAAATAATTTGGCAAATAATTGATGTATAATTGTGCTTACCTGATCTAGATGATCCACAGCCCCTTTGCACTTGTTATAGTCCAGGATGATCTGGGGCTTTTTCTTGCCAGAGCTTTCGACTTGTGGCTCACGGTGCTTTGTGCTCAACAGGAGAACATTTCTTGATTTCTTTGGCACGTAGGATACCAAAGCAGCGTTGTGACTAAAAGCAAAGACAGAGGACATTAACTCTCTGTGTTGAATGTTCAGCAGCTGTGGGGGCAGCTCAGGTTTGTTAATCCTCAGAGTGCCCACCAGGGCCATCTTCCTTTTCCTCAATTCCTCTGCAAGAGGAAATGATGTAAAAAAATTGTCCATTGTTACTGTGTGGCCCTTCAGTCCGTCTGTCAAATCAAGCACCACCTGCATTCCTTGACTAACCTGCCTCTTTGCTGATTCAGACCTCCCAGTGTACAACTGCAGCCTCCAGGCATAGGCGGTCTTCACATCGCATAGGGCCCAGATCTTTAGCCCATATTTTGCAGGTTTGAGGCGCATATATTGTTTGAATGAACAGCGGCCCCTAAAAGGGACCAGCTGCTCATCCACACATATGTCCCTCCCTGGATTAAAAAATTTGGGCAGGCGGCTACTCCACTTGCTCCATAAATCCTTTATAGGACCCAATTTATTCTCCCTGCCACCTGAACGGGAAAGACGATCGTCAAATCTTAGGGCCTGATTAATTTGCTGGAATCTTTTTTGTGCCATTGTAGCAGAAAAAAAAACACGTCCTGTCACCCCATCCCACAGGCTTATTGTAGATTCATGTTGAGACCTGTACAGACCAGCCAGGATCAGCAGGCCCATGTAAGCCCGCAGCTCCTCCTCTTCTACGTCCTTCCAATCTTTTATCGACCTCTTCCCCTGCAGGTTGGTAAAATGCTGGATTAGCTGCATAAGGTCCTCCGCAAATAAAAGATCAAAAGCACTCACGGGGCTGCTGATCCTAGCAATTGCGTAAGGGGTTGGTCCTGGGGTTAAAATGGAAGAAGGAAAATATGGCAGGGTCTCCTCGTGTGTGGGACACCACAGGATTTCCCCATTTTTCGATCTCCACTGACTTTTTCGATCTTCCTTCTCCTCCTCAGACGAGCTGCAAGGCTCCTCATTACCTGGCAGAAATTCCTCCCCTTCTTCATTGCTAGTGCTATCTTTTTTGCTTTCGGAAGACTGCAAGACTGCAGCAACATCCTCGTCTGAATTCGATGTGGGCTTCATCGTGCAGAAATGACCAGTGTTGCAAAATCCTCAGTAAGGAAAATCGCTATCGGTGTCCTTTTTTCTCTCTCCAACTGCATTTACAAGAACAATGGAGATCGACAGACCACGTGACTTTCGCGCATTGCATTGTGGGTACGAGTAGCAACAAAAGTTGAAGTTTTAATCCCTACTTGCATTTTATTTGCCCCCAAAACAGTTATGTACAAAACGAAGGAGAACACGGCAAAGACAAAGACAGACTTGACAAAAAGGCAAAAAAAAAAGTATGAGGAAAAAAATCAAAGGAGTGAAAGGGTTAGACCTGTGGACTGCCATAATGAATTAATTAAATACACCATTAAATAATTAATTAAATGTGGCAATAATTAATTAAAATCGGAAATAATCAATTACATAAATATTTACGACACATGTAATTAATTAATCATTGACATATTTAATTAATTGACACATTATTTATTTATTTATTCCACATTTTAATTAATTATTGCCACATTTAAATAATTATATAATTAATTCATTTTGGCACAGTTGACTCCTATGAAACGCCAGGACTGCCATAATGAATTAATTAAATACATCATTAAATAATTAATTAAATGTGGCAATGATTAGTTAAAATCGGAAATAATTAATTACATAAATATTTACGACACATGTAATTAATTAATTAATTATTGCACATTGGAGTTTTGCCTACATCCGGTGATGAGAGTGCTCATTTCATCCTAAACCTATTTTTCATGCCATTAGGTATTCAAGGGAAAAGCATTATAACATGTCAGGATCACAGTATATTTGAAATATATGATTATAATAGAACTCAATGGGCACAAAAAAGGTACGAGAGCAAACAGTGTTGGCATATATGCCAATATCCTTTTCTATACACCAGTCTTTCTCAAACTGTGGTACACGTACCACTTGTGGTGCTTGGGCTCTTCTGGTGGGAAAGGCATTAATACTCCAATTTCTTTCTTAAGATTAAATGATATACCATTGTGGAGGTATGCAAAGGCGACACGAGTCACACTGATGATAAAAACACAGCCCTTTTCCACGGTGCCCTGATCCTAGCCTCCATCGATGAGGCCCCTGGGAGAATCAGTGGGGGCGTGGGAGATGCTGCTGGTGAGTCGGGAACTATTGTCTGAATGCTGAAGCTCCTGGTAGTCAGGAGAATTCAATCTGCTTTTTCTGCGGGTGAGTGGTAACCCTTTGCGGCCAGCAGCAGGGAGTTGGTGAGACCAGCTCCCTGCTGCTGTCGGAGAAAGACGTGAGAAATCCGCTCTCATCTGTTCCTAACAAGGAGTGTGCTCTCCATGAGCTCGAGAGCGGTACCATCACCCAGGCCGTAAAGGGAGTAGCACCGCAGCAGCAGCGCCTTGAGAGCGGTGTATTTTCCATGTAATCGCATGCTAAACAGACAGAACTTCAGTCAGGAGAAGAACTGCAATATAAGGTTAGTCATTAATATACTGCTGCATGGGCTGGGTTGTAGTTACATCGTAAGGTTTTAAAAACTGAGCTTTAAAATGAATAGTGATGATAAAAACCGTGAGAGGCCGACAGTGATCATTGAATTATTTAGGGGCTTGTTCAGATTAAATAGAACAAGATACAAAGTGTTACAACATGTTAAAAACACAACAGCTTTAATAAATGCAGAGTAGTTTGGACCCGGAAGCAGGTTTCAATCAGGTCATTAGTTAAAGATTTGATATCCCACCTGCTGTGAATGTTTTAATGTAGTACAGTTGTTATTATTATTATCACTTGTCACATCCTGTTTATGACAGTTAAAATAAATAGCATTTATATAAGAAATAAAATTGTCTGTGTAAACTGTATGTGGCCTATACTACTGTACTTTAATGTTGGTCATAAGGGTGGTACTTCAAGAGCCATTTATTTTATGAGGTGGTACTCATTGTGAAAAGTTTGAGAACCACTGCTACACACCACACTATAGAGGGGATCATTAAATTTTAAAAATAATCCTAAAAAACACACCCTGGCCAAGTTTCATGCAACTAGTGATGCAAATGACTGATATATTGATAATCAAAAAATGAGCAAAATGAACATTTAGGGTAACAGACACCTGGACAATTAAAACGATAGTCTTTTTGAGGGGAGGGGGTGCATTTTAACATGCTTTCACACGTTAAATACAAAACACTAAGTGTCCTTGGTCTTCAGAAATGTCATAGTGTACACAGGTTTTTAACAGTCACAGCCAAAAAACAAAAAAAGACACCCATTCCTCAAATTAACCGACATCAATGAAAAAATCCTTTTTAAGTCATACGATGGAACTGACTTTCCATTTCCAAAATTCGGGATTAGCAAATCCGAGTGTCCAAATTCCTCCAAATGAAGCCCATTTATGGACATGCAGAGACGGATCAGTCATTCTTCTCTCTCTTCTCTCTGCGGGCCTTTCTCTTCAGCTGAAGGGTCTTCAGCTCAGTCATAGTGGAAAAGGTCCTGTACACCCACACCATCTGTCAAAGTATATTGTAGAGGGAGAGTTCGATTTTTTTTTTTCTTTAAAAAAAAAAAAATCATATATGCCGAGAACAAGTGCCAAACATACCACGATGATGACAGCATTAAGAAGAAGAGGAATCGAGAAAACCAAAGATATGAACATGCCCTTGGAATCAAAGTACTGGAAGTTTGAAAAGGACCTGCAAGAAACAGTGAAGCTTAAGAACATTTTCTTGGCTTTGACATATCGCCTGTAATATTTAGCGCAACAGTAGTAAAAGAAAATATGGGTGATCAATGGTGTTACCTCCAGTTTCTGGCAGCCAGCTCATTTAGATATTCAGCACTATAAACCAGGCCAACTGTAAAGAGAGGGGATATCAGTCACAGGTTACACATGTAAATGGTAAATAAATGGTAAATGGCCTGTATTTATATAGCACTTTTACTAGTCCCTAAGGACCCCAAAGCGCTTTACATATCCAGTCATCCACCCATTCACACACACATTCACACACTGGTGATGGTAAGCTACATTGTAGCCACAGCCACCCTGGGGCGCACTGACAGAGGCGAGGCTGCCGGACACTGGCGCTACCGGGCCCTCTGACCACCACCAGTAGGCAACGGGTGAAGTGTCTTGCCCAAGGACACAACGACCGAGACTGTCCAAGCCGGGTACTACATGTACTACATGTAAACATCAAGTCATTTACATTTAAAAACAGCTGAAAAAAACGTGTAAAAGGTATAGCAGATTTACTAATAATGATGAAGTTAACTGGTAGCTTTGAGATTTATCAGTATTAATTAGGCTTAAAGTTAAGAAGCATTACGCTTTTTAACTGTAACTATTTTACATCATCACTATGAGCCAGTAAATATGTTTTCTGAGATTTCAAGGTCAAAAATGAGGGGTTGGGGTTTGTTTCTGCAGTTTATCCATGAGAAAGTGTTCAAAAAATGTCATTTTTCAGACATAGTTTTGAGAGGCATTTGTAGACGGTGATAGTTAAGATAACAAACACTGGAAATGTTGGAAAGTCTGGTTCCTGATTGCATCATTGCTTGGCTGGTTTTGTGCGCAGCAGGGATTCTTACTCTGCATCAAATGGTCCCATTTTCCCTACTGTGAGGTCTTCTTCTGACTTTGGTGCTTTCACGTGTTTTAGGTTGACATGGAAAAAAATTACGCTTCTCAGAGTGTTTCAGCAACACACTGGTAGGTTTTTTGTGTGCTTAAAGCTTTACTTAACATGTTAGCACTACTGCTAATGAGTGCATTTTGTAATGAATCCAGGTCAGTCTATATAAAGAGCAGTTAACAGTTTCTAATACTATCATCATCATCATGCCACATACATCAGGGATGTCAAATTCATTTCGAATTGTGGGCCAAATACACCCCATTTTGGTTGTAAGTGGGGCAGACCAGTGAAACTCCTCTTTCTGTCAGTGTAAAGACATTTGGAGATAATTTAATATAAAAGAGAAGTGCAATTTTAGTAAGGCATTTCACTTTTTCTACTTGAGAAAGAAATGCTGTTTTGGGCTTAAACTGTAATAAATAAATGTGTAAAATAACAGAAAGAGTTCTGTTAGCTCATTGTGCTGACTGTGATGTGATCATAAAGCAGATCAGCAGATTTGTACGGAGTCCCTCTGATGACATGGTGCAAAAAATAAATAAATTGTGACCACAAAATACTGTTTCGAGGGCATGAAATAGGTATAACGTGCGCACGAAATGCTAATTTGTGGGCACGAAACACTTGACCGATAACCGTGATCCTTCCCAGGCCCTTGCAGTTGGTTGACAATAAAATCTATCCCGGCGTCCAGGTCGTACTTACGTCCGTAAATCAACTGGGCTCTCAATATCCTGTTTAAATGTCTCTCCGTAATAATGGTTCGTTGCATTGCCAGGCTTTGCATTTGTAGCTCATTCGCAGCCTAAAATAAAACTCAATCATACTGTCTCTGTCCATGGTGTATAGGTTTAGCCTACTCCTATGCTTATGTCTCTACGCAGCTGTCCAGGAATTGTATCAATATGATGTGCACATGTTATCTATTTTGTTGCCACAAATGCGTAATTCGTTGCCACGTTATACCCAATTCGTGCCCACAAATTAGCATTTCGTGCGCACGTTATACCTATTTCGTGCCCTTGAAATAGTATTTCGTGGCCACAAATAAGTATTTCGAGGGCACGAAGTAGTATTTTGTGGCCACAATTTTTTTTTTTTTTTTTGGGCCATGTCATCAGAGGGGCTCCGTAGATTTGAATTGAATTGAGATAGTTTAAAAAAACAGGAACTTATTGTAATTTCACTGTTTATCTGTTACTTTCATCCTACTTTATTCTATTTTATCCACACATTTGTATGGTAGATACAAAGAACCAGGCCTTTTAAGTCATTTACATCTTATTTTCAATGCTTAGAATTAAAAGCTCCCATTATTGATAATAATGTGCGGGTTAAAGTGTCTGACCTGTAGCAAAATGTTGAAAGTCATACCCTTCCCTCTTTTAGCGACCGTGTAAATGTGTGGTTTTAAATCGTGCTTGATGACATCAATAATTGAGCAGTAATTCAGGTAGTTAGGTTTATGAGTTAATGGCAGGTCAATAGTAACAATTAACAGAAAACACATGTATAAAAATCAATGTAAATATCAGCCGATGATATGAGCCGTACCACATATAGGATGGGGTCATTGCTGTCCTGTTTGACGATGCCTTTCAATGGCCTTCATGTTTCCCAGACAATACAACTGAGAACCTCTGGATGTTACAAATTGTTGTATTTACTGTAAGATAATGCTACAGATTGTCCAGGAGCCAAAGGCACAGTCCCCAATCTCATCAGGAGCATGCCCAGGCATGGTCAGGGATGCACAGAAGCACCACTCAGGCACATTATGAAGGAAGTTGCATCAACCTTTGATTTCAATTTTTAACTTTCATATTTGGTGTGATTTAGAATTCCGCTCTCAAATAGTGGATTGTTTTAGTTCCCACTTACTAGGAATAAAAATTGAGAAACGGAGAACTTGAGAGCTGGTTCCAATTTTTCCAATTCATCAGAATCATACAACACTGAGTTTATCAACTCCTTTATCATTGCTTGCAGGTGCTGGAAATGCAAACTGACTGCAAATCAGTAACATCATACAAGCACATTTGGTGTTGCCATAAAAAGGGAGCCATGGGAGAGATTTGGGAGGTGAGAAGCGGTCCAAAGACTTGCTTAATTTGACAGTAACAGCTAGCTTTAATGTCTGCATCGATTATTGCATGATTAACATGATTATTTCAAGTAGGGAGTGGAAACACCAGCAACATTCTGAGACATCTTTCTACACAACATGAGATCCACTTATCTGATCTTACGCCATACATTTCTCGGCCAAGCAGCTCATATGTTACTGACGCCAAATTATAATAAAATCAAAGGCACATTTTACTTGCCTAAGAAAGCCTAAACGGGAATGAATGTCATACAAATATTCTCTATTTTCCCATTGTTAATGTTAATTGAGAGACTGATGCTACAGCTAACAATAGGCAGTAAGCTTGTTTGGGATTTAAAATAATAAGACAGCTGGGTATATATAAATCTGGGTAAAAAAAAACCCGATAAAGATGGATCAATAATGGCATAATGGACGCTTGTCTAAAGTTGTTTTTAATAAATTACAGAGCGTATACCAGTACAGACTTTTAACGTGATTATCAAGTTTCCTTCTTCTTTTTGAACAGTGTAGTTTGTTTTGTGACACGTACCTACGAGCAGGAAGTGGCAGATCTGAGCTCTGTAATACTTGCAGGTGAGCAAAGTCAGGAACAAGCACACAGCATGAAACACCAGCAGACCGATAAGCCAGGGCTCGGACCACTGCACCTGCATACCAAGACAGAGACACACATACACAACCGTTAATGGAGCTTTAATGGAGCTGCCAAACTTGAATTAAACTGAAAGAGACTTCTGTTAGCTGTAATAGCTGAAGCGTAGTTTGCTAGTCTCCGCTGGAATCGGGGAAACAAAATTGAGCTTACCGACATGAAGAAAGTCCATAACGACGTTATTCTTAAATTGCTGAATCCGTCGATGGGGATACTGCTAATATTGTCTGCTTTATTGACCGTCATCTTCTAAAAATATTAATTCTCCTGTGTGTAAACACCAGCACACTGCGGAAGTGACACGTTAAGTCGCAGCCGTTTGACGTCACAGGACGATTAGTTTCTACCAATGACTGTAGAAAACAGTCGTCGTAGTAAAATATAATAAAAACTGAATTAGAATAAGATTGCTAGGCAAAAAAAAATAAGACTGGGAAAAATAAGTTGAAACGTCATGATTTTTAGTTACCGAATTCGACATTTCGAGCTACAACCTGAAATGTTGTATTACCAAAGGAAGAAAGGTTGGGAAAAGAATCCATGGGTACATAATGACATGTGAAACATTAAAATACTCAAAATCGCATATTTTTTCGGTCTAAGATTGTTTTTCATTCATTTTAATTTTATTGATTGATTGTCTTTGTTACACTTTTTCGTTCTGCGTACTCAGCACAAATAGGGTGTCATCAGGTAAATTGGGGCATCAGGTAAAATGAGCCGTTTAAGGTTTAAGTCTCCTAGCTCTTTAATTTTTTACAGGCAATGGCCGTAAAGAATTTTCAAATTGCTGGCAGAACTGTACTTTAACAAAACAAAACAATTGATTTGATTGCTCTATAGTTGCTGTTGTGGGTGGGGAAATGCTTCACATCCAGCTTGGTGAAAAGAACTGAGGGGTGAGTGTTCTGGTTGACAAATCTTTCTTGAAAATATACATTGATTAAAAAAACGGGCTAATACTTCATTTTGTGATCGTTTCCACCAGATAGCAAGCATCTTCTTTCTTTAGCTATCTTTTTTTAAATAAAAATACATTTTTTATGGGCAGCTCAATTTACCTTAATGAATTGTGGTACATTGAGTCACCCTTTTCAGCTTAAATGAGCCTCCTTCAGCATTGAAATTTGATGGTTCCTTTTATCAAAAAAACAGTAAATATATCAATACATGTCAAATCATATACTAGATACATTTTAACATCTCCTTTCTAATTATGCAGATCTAAAGTTTGTGGGTGCTTTAGCCTTGATGTAGTGTGCATTGTGAGCAATGCACACTTAGATGCACACACACACACACACACACACACACACACACAGGAAAAGATGAACTAGCCATGACCAGTTCTCCTCAACCAAGGTGCTTGGAGTGGTTGGGCAACCATGTGTGGAGGTCTGTGCAGGTGAGAAAGGTGAAACTACCACTTGCTTTCTTAACAGCCTTCAACGCGGAAGGTGTTTTCAGTTAAAACATGATTATCTTCAAAGGGAAACGACTACGATGTGAGTGGCTCCAACATTGCCCAGAGAATGTTACTGTTCAGGTCTTAGTTAATAGCAGGATAAATGCTGATCTCTTCTTGGAATGGGGTCAGTTGTTTGTTCAGTCATTACCTCAGGATGACGCCAGACCCATCTTGCTACTAATCTGACAGGCAGCACAAAAGCTATTAAAGTCTGAGTTTTTCTCAGTTTTCTGCCCAGCATGCAGAAAGGCTGCCACTGTTGAAAATGCACAGGCAGGGTTCAGAGGGACAGGAATGTTCCCCTTAAACAAACACATCCTCCAAGAAAGTGCTCTTGCTCCCAGTAAAACAACCGAGAGACCCCTTCCACTTACTTCCCCTTCCCCTTTCAGCAAACCCCCAGACATCACAAGCACCACCAGGCAAAACTCAGACAACACTAGCCACTGCCCAGCCGACCCTAGAATCCATCAGCCCCATTCATCACCCTGCAGTGGTATCCGAGGTGCCCCTAATCTTTACATTCTTGGATGCCGAGGCGGTAGGATCTGAAGAAATAACAGTCAACTTTGAATGTGTTCCTGAGGAAGAGATGGTCTTTAACCTGTTCATACCTCAACTTGTGTTACATTCAGTGATCTGTGTTCCCTGCCAAAATGACAGGACTGTCAGGAAGAGAGCTAAGCCTCCATCATGTAGACTACATTTCCACCAAGGCACTGAAATCTAAAAAGAAAGAAAAGACCAGAAGAAGCAAAGGCACAAAGAAGAATGACATGTCCTTCAAAGCATGTAACGCAGTCTATTGAGACAAAAGTGACCCAGAGGCCACTGAGGAGTGGAGTAGCTGTGGGAAATGCAGCGCCTGAGTCCATGAGACTTGTGGAGAAGAAAACGGTATCTGGGCTGATGGTGGATTCTTCTGTAAAGTCTCTAAGAATTTGTCTTTTTAAAAATAGAACATACAGTTGTTATGAAAATGTTCTAATAATTAATTAATTCTAGTTGTTTTTTAGTAAAATGGTAAATGGCCTGTATTTGTATAGCGCTTTACTAGTCCCTAAGGACCCCAAAGCGCTTTACACATCCAGTCATCCACCCATTCACACACACATTCACACACTGGTGATGGCAAGCTACATAGTAGCCACAGCCACCCTGGGGAGCACTGACAGAGGCGAGGCTGCCGGACACTGGCGCCACCGGGCCCTCTGACCACCACCAGTAGGCAACGGGTGAAGTGTCTTGCCCAAGGACACAACGACCGAGACTGTCCAAGCCGGGGCTCGAACCAGCAAACTTCCGATTACAAGGCGAACTCCCAAACTGCCAAAGTTGTTATTCATGAATTATTAAATCAACACGTGAATGTGTTATGTTTGTTAAAATGAGTTCACTCTAATAATAGTAGTAATAATAATAAAAACGTCAATTTCTCTTCAGATGCATTCCTAGTAATGCTTTATTTTAATCAAAAGTACAAACATCATGAATAATTAATAATTTACAAATGATCAAATCTACACACATCTTTAAAAATATCTTAAAAGTCAGAATATTTTGTTCCAAGCAGAGAATTCTTCAAATCTTGGGCGTCACATTACAGTATTTACAGCAAAGTTCTATTTTTGTTTTTTAATTTATATTAGTTTATTTAATTTGTTGTTGTTTTTTTAAAATTGTATCTTATTTAGTTAGCTTTCTGTTTTTGTAAAGGCTTTTGACCGTAAAAGTCATGTAGCCGCCCACCACCCACCAAAACACCCAAAATGAAAAACCTCCTCATACTTGTGTTCTCAAATTTGCAAAAAAGATTTTAACTATTAAAACTATTACTACTAGTTTTGAAAGTAAAAAAAATATTTATTTTGTTAGTTTTCATTTTTGGTTTCAGTCTTATTTCATTTTGTGTTTGTTAAGTTTAGTTTCACAGCAGAATTTGTACACCAAAAAGCACCTAAGTTGTGCCACCCAGAAAAGGACTGGGCCGGTTCCTTTCTGTTTACTTGCTCTTCCAGTATTACTGATAATCACCTCCTTGTTGAGTCTTTCCTGCTTGCAAATCCCTTAAAGAGGTCTCTGGCTTGACTCACCTCACCTGCAGCTACGGTGAATATTCCTGTTATTGCTGCCCTGCTATAGTTTCCACATGCCCACATAATCCCTTTGAACACATGCAGACACTTGATTTAAAAACAAGTGTTTTCAGTATTTAACCTAATACTTAATAAGATTTTATGATCTTGCATATTTCTGCAAATATGACCATGCAGTAGATCTTGTAAGATCTGCAAAAGCAGGGAATTTGAAAATGTAATCTGAATTGCACAATCATTATTCACATTTTTAAAGTCTTTGGTAAGAGTCTGCGAGTTACTGGTATATATAGTATGAAAACAAAGTGGAGGAGATCGACAGAGCTCGAATCAGGTCCTGTTCCTGCTCGGGTGAAAGTCAGGGACAAAAGTAGCAGCCACCGTGATGGGAGTGGAGTATCCGAGAGCAAAGCTGTAGAGACCAAGCATCAAACACTTCCATGTGGAACGCAGCGCCTTGCCGACATTCTGAAAGATAAATTGGAAAAATGACTTAATAAATCCACCTATCATTGACCACATTTTTATGATCTATAAATCGACTAATCCACTCATTCAGAGAAGGCAAGAAAGAAAAGAAACAAGCAGCGGTAACAAATGTGATTGTTTCCACACAGGTCATAATCATTTTTACTTTCGCAGTATTCAGACGCTGCATCAGTTCTCAGAGATTCTTCAAAACGCAGGTGAAAATAACAGAAAATCGAAGTTAGGACATAATTTAAGTGTGCGTGCTTTAGAACAATGGCGCAGCAGGAAGAGTGGCACACTGTGAGCACAATCCTCTTCTGTACTCTCTGGACAGGAAAGAGATAACTGGCTGCAGAGGATGCAGGAAGTCAGAAGTTTTACTGGGGAATGCAACAGTCTGCAATTTAAATTAATCAGTAACAAAACCACAACACACTAAAATCTGAGCACCCTTTTATTTATGATTTATTTACCTGGCCTACATTAATGTTTACAAGAAAGACAGAGCTCACGTTCCATTTCCTTATAAATCACACGTGAGCACTGGTTAAAAAGCAACTTGTTCTTTCCAAAAGGAGCCACAAGCCTTTGCTGTGTTTCCTGCCTCTAGATTTCCAGCTGGGGTTTGTTTTGTCTCATGGTCTAGTGGTTTATACATTTGCCTAACAAACAAAAGGTCCCCAGTTTGTTCCTGGGAGGAGACACAAATCTCTTTAGGCCTTTTGCCATGCAGAGCTAAGAAGAAATTCAAGTTATCATCTTGAAATTTCAACTTGTTGACACAGAATTCTGAGTAAATTGAAATTTTGAGATAATAAACCCGAATATTTGACTTATGGATGGCAATTTTTTCAGTAGTGAAAAAAGCTTCCATAGAGGAAGGACATCCGGTGTACAACTCTTCCAAATCAAACATGGGGATCTACCCACTGTGGCGACCCCTTGTGAATAAGGAAGTAGCCAGAAGTATCTTTATGGGAAATAATTATGATAATGATTATGATAAACAATTCAATAATTGTAGAAAGTAATGATAAACATTAAAAAACAAATGAAGAAAGTGGGGCGCATGCTGTGAGGATGAGAGACTTAATAATTTCAGGACAATTTATAGAAGCGATCTTGGCCATTTTGGTCATTTAAATTTGAATCATCAGCTTGCAAAAGATTTATTAGCCCTTTGTTCAATAAACAGCAGGATGTCTGTGTCACGGTTCTGGGTCCGTTGGACCCAGTATTTTGAGTTTATTATGTCTTGGTGTAATTTTGCATCATGGATTGTTTTCTTGTTCTCTTGTGGTTGTGATGATTATTATTATTATTAGAGTTTCATGTTTCTGTTATCCATGTTTTAGGAATTGTGGTTTCATGTATAGTTCAGTTCCATGTGTCCTTTTCTGTCTCTCTGTGTTGAGTCCGTGTCTCTGAGTTGTGATTCATGTTTCCTGTTTTATTGTGAAAGTCTGTCTTATGTTAGTGTGTGTGCAGCTTTGTTTCCCCCGTCTCGTTAGCCCTGATCTCCCCCAGCTGTGTCTCCCTTCTGTGGCCCATTCCCCCATTACTACCCTGTGTATTTAAGCCCTGTGTTTTCCCATGTTCGGTGTCGCGTCGTACCCTCAGACCCTGCCTGTGTGTTCCTGCTTGGTTTCATGGTTTGGTTTTTGTTTCATGCCAGCAATAAAAGCTGTGGTTTTAGTTACATTTCGTCTCGGAGTCCTGCATTTGGATCCACATTTCCACCTGCCCGCGCACAGAGCCCTGACAGACTGAATCATTAGTTTAAGGCTCATTGATCACATATTTTTTTTAAGTGAAAAAAAGATGGAGACAGAGATTATTTTCAACTTACCCAAACCAGAACTACAAGAAAAGACAAAAGTTTGAACAGTGTAAGTTTTCTCTTGAGTTCACCACATCATTATATTTTAATGTTACTTAAAAGAAGAAATGACTCCCCATTAATAAAGAATTTGGGAATTTGCTCTTTGGAAGTTGATTCATGGACTCTTATGTTTTGAGTTTGTTTGTTTGTGCGTGTGCACATGTTATGTTCAGGTCATGAGATAAGGTTGTTGTAAAATTGTTGCTTTCCTATCACTCACGTGGTATGGTTATAAACCTCTCTGCTTAGTAAACTGACTGTAGATGTGCACAGGGTTAAATACAGACATGCACTTGAACTGAGAATGCGAACGCTGAGAAGTTTGAGTGCAGGCTGCCTTCATACAGGAAGTGGGAAACTCCTTTGAACAGCATGTCCTGAGCTCTATTGTGTTAGCCTGAACTGTTGTCCACCTCGGTGCACGTTTCGCCACACGGCTGACACATATGAAGCTATAAAAGATCTCTAGAGAGAATAATCTCTGATAACCCAGAAGTTAGTCCTATTTGCCAAAGGAAAGGCCTCTAAAATATGTGCGTCATCATATCAGCCTTTAATCTTACCTATGATAAAAAGCTTGTTGTGATTATTTACGTTGGAGCATCTTAATCTCAAGATACTTTACACAGTAATGCTGAGAACTGTTTTATTAAGAGTTGTTTAAACCTTGATCAAATAAATTAAAATAATTTGATTGCAGCTGATTGATTTCATACTGAAAGCATTTCAACTTACCCACACTGACTCTATGAAGAAGAAAAAAATTTGGAGAAAAACTGTCATTAGGCTGGATACACACAATGAATTTGCAACTTTAAACTTGGATTTGGAAAACTGCACTGTTAGAAAAAAAATATGTAAAAATAAAAATACACAAACCTTCTTAACTTTTTTGTAGTTTTCCTTCTTCTTTTTCTTCTTCTCTTCTTTTGCCTTGGCTTTCGCCTCATCATCCACCAGTGGCTCGTACCTCTCTGGCAGGAAGGCGAAAAGTGTTTCTCTGTGGCACTTCTCGTGTTGCCTGTTGCTGTCAGCTGTTTGCTGCCCGTCGTTGGACAAAGATGGATCCAGCAGCTCTGGGTGATCAACGCAGTCCACATGCCGCTCATACTTTGCTGCACTTCTGCTGGGACTCTTGCCTGATGCTGTTGCAGGTGAATCTCTCTGAAACAGCCTGGATGGAAGAGACTTGGGCTTCATGTTTACCCGATTGTTGCAGTTCTCTGAGATGTAAGGAGGGGGGAAGAAAGGCACCAGATTCCTCAGGAGGTCAGGTTTGTTGTCAGCAGACGTTATGTGCATGAGTGGAAGTGCATTCCACTGGACCGCCTTGTGTGCTGGGATCTGGCTCAGAGCCCTTAAAGGTGCAAATCCTTCCTCCTCATTAGGCTGACCTCAATAGGTCACAGGGTTTCAGTTGGAATATTTTAATGAAGTACACTGAATAGTTTACCGCAGAGCAAAGTGCAAATCAATAAACTACCTTTTATCTGCACTTTTCTTAGTTTAGGTTTAGTTCAGAGCTAAGGGTAACAGGGTTTCCCACTCTAGTCCAGCTTGGAGCATTGCATCTCTAAGCTGTTTCTTTAGACTGTCTTAAAAATAGCTTATAGCATTTTAAAGAGAGTCATTTTTTTCTGTTTTCTCTCAGTACTGTTTATATGTGCGCAACATCCATTCATTCATACTCTTCTGCTTATCCTTGTCAGGGTTGCAGGGGCGCTGGAGCCTATCCCAGCTAACATAAGAGGCAAGAGGCAGGCTACACCCTGAACAGGTCATCAATCTAACGCAGGGCTAAAACAGACAGACAACCATTTGCAATCAAATTCACACCTATGGACAATAAGACAATTTAGACCTATGGACACATTAGATTCATCAAAATAGCTTAACCCCACTAAATGCATGTCTGTGGTAGGAAGCCGGAGTACCTAGAGAGAACCAACACAGACGTGTAGTTTGCATGCATGGGTTAGGTTAAGTGGCAGTTTTACACTGTGAAAGTGTGTGTGAAAGTGAGCATCAATAGTTATCTGTTCAGGCTGTATCCTGGCTTTTTCCTCATGGTAGCCGGGAAAAGCTCCTTCAACCCTGAACTAGAGAAACGATAGAAAATGGTTGGATGTTTTTATAAATACAAGCAATTTGACCTCATACTGTATGTTCAAAATGTACAAGGTGATGAGCCTGTATAGTTTTACAAACTTAAACTGTCAATATAAACATGAAAAATTTTTTTAGCAAGAAGTTAGAGAAATGTGTTTCAAAATCTTTCTGATTAATATGTCTGTTCAGATCCCTGTTTTAAATAGCACTGTGGTAGAGTAAGGAAAAACTAGTTACTGCCTCTCAGTTTTACTCCTTTGCTGGACAACCAGCTAACATAAATGTGCCATCATCGTGCATTTATGTCCACACTCATAAAGATGGAATGAGAAGTGAAGCCACAGCAGAAGTGACTTAAACCAGAATTATTTTTAATAGGCACAGGATAAGGGAGCAATATCCTGCAGAAACGCTCAATTTAACAGAGTCAATTTTGGATCGACTGAATTGTAATTATCAGTTTTTTTGCGAATGAACTGATGAAGAAAGCAACAGCATTCAGCTCAATGATTTCACCCATGTAGATCCATCTTTTATAACGTCTATGCTCATAATACCATTGCATCCCCCCACCCAAAATCAGAATAATGTGAAAAAGTTTTAGCTCATCCGGCATGAAGGACCAATGAGTTAATACAACAGGAAGATGTCTGTTGCTCCATGACAACAATCCTCCCAGAGGGAAAGATTCATTGAACTTTGCACACAATAACCAACTAATGTTTCTTCACCCATAATTTATTTTTTAAACTGTAAGCTGCCTGAAGTCAAAGGACGAATAGAAGAGGAAGATGTGTTCGGAGACGGGAATTTGGCACGGAGGACATGCTGACACGTGGTGTGAAGGCAGATGATCCACTGCAGTGACCTTAAACCTTTGCTGACAACTACCTCTGCCCAAAATTCAAGGTGTCCCTAAATATTGCATTCATGAGATGATCATGAAGAACAAAAAAAAAAAAAAAAGCCGTTTTCTGAAACAGATTTATAAAATTATCTTTAATTATAATTATCAGTGAGCAACAGGTTGAAATGTCAGTGGGGATGAGGGATTACCCTTAAATTATTTTAATAAGTACTGGGAAACATATCAGTTAATAAATATAACAATATACATAACATAGGCCAATTACAATAACCAACGGGTGCCCTATATCACCCCTTGCTTTGTGCCACAGCCAAACTACCACACAACCCCTGTAACCTTCAGGACAGCACTAGCACAGTAAATGAGATAGTATAACGTAAGACAGTCAAAGAAACCTTTATAAAGACTATACTTAAAAAAAACAAAAATATGCTCAAAATTTTGGTGTCACAACTGTGTTTTAGGTTTCTTCAGCAGCACCTTAATACACTTACTTGCATTAGACAAACCTGAGGTGGAAAAAGACTCCATGAGGCTACACTTAAAACAAAATAAACCAATTTTGAACTGAATTTAAAGAAACTCAACCCGCGCTTACGATGACCCCATTTACTCCTCCAATGTGCCCGTTTTCAAGTCCGTTAACGGTTATTTTTTCTTGTGGGTATAAAAACACTCCTTCCCTGTAACTGTACTTATCTGAACATACAACATTTTTATTACTGTCTGAATCCAGTTAAACAGAGCTAGCAATATTACTGGTCCTCGTCTTCACTTCTCTGCGTATTTCTCTGGCCCCGGTCTGGATCTTTGAGGCGGAGGATGCGGATGATTTTGCTTTCTGGAAGGGAACTTAACATAAAATAAAAATAAATAAAAAATTATGATGTGAATACTGAAACCAAGCAGCGCATTGAAGTCACACGACCTTTACCCTACAGTGGCTTAGTCTACAACGACCAAGTCAATAAATCACATCTGGGTGGTCTAGCTGCTGTAGCACACAAATGCTGTATATAAACACACAGAGGTTGTGTCAGTGGTTACCTCATGTTCTGTGGGGTTAAGAAAATGAACTGTCTGTAGCGCTGACTGGCAGCCACCTTCAGCATCATGTCCATGGATATCCTTCTGTTCACCATGTCCTATTTAAAGAGAACACCCAAAGCCAATGTTATCTTTAAATGGGGCCAAACCCAGTGGGACAGTTTTGCAACTGTAACGAAGTGTTGCATATTCTCTGTCTCCTTATCGTTTGTTGTTTTTACTGATGATTATCTCAGTTTGCAATATGCATGCACCCGCAATCTAAACATAAATATAATGCGAACGAAAACTATTGTATTACCATGTAAACATCAAACTCATCAAGACAGCGGAAAGGCGCCTCTGTGATCGCCCAAAGAGAGAGGACAAAACAAACAGTGGAGAAAGAGCGCTCCCCTCCGGACAGCAAGCGCATGTCACTCAAGTCAGCCTTGTTTCCTTGGCCTGGCTGCACCTACAAAGTTATCATAAGAATAATGAGTCTCTGTTTAAATAATAATAATCAAAAACCTTTAGGCACTTTAATATAAATCTGAGGCTGTAGTGGCCTCTTACTGATGAATGAAAAAAAGGCTTACGGAAATGGAGAGGGTTTCGTTCTTGTGATCAAAGATCATACTTCCACTGTAGCCTCTCTGGGCTAACATGCTATCAAAGTAGTATTTACAGCGGGCTGACAGGAACCTATGATACCGAGAGAGAGAGAGAGAGAGAGAGAGAGAGAAAAGTAATCATATAACCGCAATCTTAAAAATATAAATATAAAAAATAGAACTTTACGTATAGACTTCAGAGGGACCTGTAGGAGTATTTAACAAATTGTTGTCAAATATGGTACTAAAGCTACAAGAACTACAAGTCCAGGTTTTGAAGAATTAAAAATTCAATTTGATCGATCCAAATAAACATGCAGTGTCTGTGATTAAGCTAGGAGAGAAGATGAAACCTGAAAGTAACTAATGCTCGTGACTAGCTAAACCTGTGTGTGAAGCAGCGCACCCTTTTGGGGAAAGTTTGTGATATGTGTGATGAGTTCTTATCTGCCAATGAACAACGATGTCATGGTCACAGTCAATAGCGATAGCTCGCCAATCAAGGCGACTTTTTTGATGCATTAAAATTAATGTTGTCCATTAGTGCGGGATTCATCCATTTCTTTTCTTCCACTCATCCAAATCCAAGTGTTTGTGTGGAGCAACTATACTGACCCATCATCAAATGATAGGAAACAGCAAGATGTTTGTGACTGTTGAACTGATATTTAAATCTGTGCTTATTAGTGAAAAACTTACATGGTGGGCATGAGACGGGTGAGATATTTTACACAGAAAAAGACCCCAAAAACCTCTAGGCTGTTGTTTTGTTTTAATATCTTGTTCTATCATTTTGTAGTGCAGGGGCTAACTGGAGGGTCATTAGCATGAGCTCCTTTTAAGTACACATATGTGGGCAATGCTTTGAATTTGATTTCAAAGATTCAGTGTTTTATGTTTATATATTCATGTAATTTAAAGTGAGGTTTAAAAAAGCATCAGGCCAAAATACCTTCATTTGAACAGATTTGCACATGTGCTGTCTGGACTGTTAAGCTAACATTTGTTTTAAAAATCTGACTAGTCACTCGGTCTATAACTAGACAAAAAAAGTTCAGATTCAGAAGCCACAGTCTTAATAATTTAATAATTATTACCTGGATTACAGATGTAACTATTTACTCTCTTTTACTTTATTGCACAGGTAAGTACATCACTGCAAAATACAAACAGCAAACTATGAATTCACCACTTACCTCCTGAGCTCGGCATAAGCCTGAAGTCTGTGGTTCATAACACTGTCGAGGCTCTTGATGAAGCTGTTGAGGTTCTTCATTTGCTGTGTCATATTCTTGTAGCTCTCCAGAGCCTCGTGGTACTGCCTGTAAGTGGAAAAGGAAATCAATTCACATTTGGCGTCAAGGAAGGACATCAGTTTAAAATGCGTGTACATTCAACACCTCACAGAAACATCACTGAAATCATGTCAGTAATACACCGTGAGGATCCAATACCTCACAATCTCCTCACGGTCTCCCTGTTGTTCCTTCTGTGAAGTGATCTTAAGCTTGAGACGACTGATCTCGCTGTCCAGGCTCCTGGCTGACCGACGGCTCTCCACACGTTCCAGACAAATCTCTTTGGCTTTGGCCACTGACATCTGAGTCACAGAGCAAAACAAACCACTATTTTAGCTGCTAAATACAGGCAAAACTTCAAGAGACAGTGCTATTTAACTCCTAAAACTAAAGCAGATACATTGTATACAAAGTGCTTTTCTGATACTCATACCTCGTACTCCTTCTCTTTGCTTTTAAGGTTGCCTTCAAGAGTTTGAATGTTGTGGAGATGGGCACTGCGTTTCTCATCATAGTGTTTCTTGTGATGTTTGCATTTTATCACCTCCTGGTCAGTTTTACTGAGATCCTCCTGTATTAAGAGAAAGCAAATAAAGAATTCGGTAAAAACAGACAAACACCAACTCGGAGACAGAGCACGGTGGGCTGGCATGGCCAACACACAAAGAGTTAGAATCACACCAAATTATCAGGGTTGATATAATGTTAGGTAGTTGCATTGACACAATGTCCTTACCAATCTTACTGATCACTGAATGCACTGTAGACTACAAGTCACATTTAGCAGTACGTACACAGGAAAAAAATCATTTAGATCACGTTTGATATCCTGTTTTCACCTTATTTCTTGACTTTACTGCCAACTGTCTCAAATAAAAGAATAGCACATAGTGTCACTACAAGATTGCAACATTAAAAAGTTGTCCCCCCCATATATCTACTGAAAGTTACTTCATTTGATTGACCTGATACCTTATAAGTCAAGAATTTAGCAACTGAAAAACAAAGGTTCTCACACTGGGTCTTTCTTTCAATATTACCTTGACTGAGTCAGCCTCCTCTGCGATAGTGTTAATGCACTCTTTGTGCTGCTTGTATTCCTGCTCTGCCTTTTCATAAGAACCCTTGAGGTCGGCCATTTGGGCCAGTCCCTCATCTAACTCCACTCGCTTGGACTTGATCTTGGTAACAATCTCATGAAGATCCTCCTCCTGTTGAAAATTAGAGATAATGGTGTATCATAAGAGTAGATCTGGTTGACATTATGTACAATATTTAAAAACTCTAAACCAAAATAAGCTGGGACAATGCTTATAGTGTAAATAAAAAGAGAATTCTTCTATTTGTAAATCTCATAAAAATCACAGAAAACAGATCGAATGTTTAAAGAGACATTCTACTTTTCAGGAAAAACATTAGCTCATTTTCAATTTGAAAGCAGACACAGGTCTTAAAACAAGTTGGGATGGGGGAAAAAATGGCTGGAAAAGTAAGCGGTACTACAAAACAGATGGATAAACATAAAATTAATTCGGTTTCTATGATTTTGTTCTCAGAATTAAAGCTGGACAATTTATTTTCTATGTTCTATTGTGAACAAAATATGGGTTAATGGGATTTTCAAACCACTGCATTCTGCTTTTAAATTTTACACAGCATCCCAATTTGTGGGATATAGCCAGCTCTAAGTCCAGTACAAGTGTGCATCTTTTTATACAGATGGAAAAATACATGGTGTTCTTTACAGACCAGGGGCCTGAGGTCCTCTGACTGAGGCTCTTCAACATTTTGTAGATCTGTGAGCTCTAGCTGCAACTTTGTGGCCTTGTCCTAAAACAAACACACAGACTTTGTTAGCAAATTCATTTCATATGATATCAGAACACTTTGTTCTCTTTCTAATGGATAAAGTATATCAAAGTAAGTGAAATGAATGACTAATATGCTTTAAACCCCAAATATGATTATATTAAAATATTAAAACTGAAAATACAAATTCTATTAGTATTCTTATCTGCCCTTCAGAAAATACCACTAACTTTAATGGTCTTTTGCTCTTGATGGGCTCTTCTTAGTAGGCCTTCATTTTCCTTGACGTCGTCATCCAACTTTCTCATCTGCTGCTGGAAGCGTGATGCTTGACCTTTCTGGTTTTCCAACTCCCTCTGTAAGTGTCTGAGAGGAATCAAAGAGACAAGGAGAGGCGAAAATGGAGAGACGTGGACAGAACATTTAAAGCACAAGTTTAAAGTCTAAAGACAGAGAATAAAATACGAGTTTTCATGTGTACAAGTCAGACATATACCTGATCTCCTCCTCAACATCTCCTGAGAGATAGTTGGCTCTAGTCTGCTCAGCAGCATAACTCCGGTTAGTAAAGATCTGATCTCCATCCTTAGAGAAAGCATGGATGCAGTTCGCAGGAGGATTTTTGCTCTGCATCACTCTCCGAGCTTCTGTTCGATTCTATCAACAAGGAAAACATGTAAATATGACATGAAGTCTGAACACAGAGTTCAGAAGGTAAGGAGCAGACATCTCTTCTATGGTATCCAAAGTCTGACTCCACATAAAGAATCTGTCAAATATTCTTATACAAATTTGAATAAAAAATAGATATAGTAAATATTAAGAAGCTTTCAAAAACATTATAGGTCTCTGCCATATTTCTGACCCAGCAGCTGAGGTTTAGGCAGATTTGTGACCATAACCACACTGACTCCACTGTGCAAAAGGTCAGATTCCTATTCCTGTACCTATGAAGCGCCTTGAGGCGACTTTTGTTGTGATTTGGTGCTATATAAATAAAATTGAATTGAATTGAATTAGATTCCTTGACTTGGATCATTTTCATTAAAGCAAAAATTCAGGCAACATTCAGGAGACTCGGTCAGGCAAATAAACAAATAAACTTTCAGGCACTGTTCGGCAAATGTACAGGTAGCTGTGTACACAATAAGCTGACTTTGGCAGGTATAAAACTTTGATGTAATAGC
The DNA here is from genome assembly GCF_057382095.1 of Aulonocara sp. 'chitande type north' Nkhata Bay. Lineage (NCBI taxonomy): Eukaryota > Metazoa > Chordata > Actinopteri > Cichliformes > Cichlidae > Aulonocara > Aulonocara sp. 'chitande type north' Nkhata Bay. The sequence continues at coordinate 11,186,909 of NC_141358.1, forward strand.
CATTCAGGTTGTAGAGAAGATCAGATCAGGGATAAGCTTAATAGACCTAAACAGCTGATTCATTATGGTTTGTTCACATGCTTAAGGCCCTTCAGTTCATTTACAGTATACTTTATCTAATATATGGCTTACTTTACACATTGCATCATATAAAAAAAGACATGTCTAACCACTCAATGTGCAACTATGGCTACCATCAAGCATCTTGTGTTGAAAAAAGTTATGCTTTACCTTAATGAGCAGAATGCTCTCTATGCCCTTCTGATCGATCAGACAGTTGGCCACAACTGGGTCCTCAATTTCTAGAGCCTGAAGCACGGAGGGGTAGTTCGGATGACTGACAGCCCTGACACAAAACACATCAAAACTAATTTCGATTCATTTTTTCAGATATTTTGTAATAATTAAGTAATAAGCTACATAAAGAAAATCTTTATCATACATAATATATGTATGTATGATAAATTGGGCAGGGATAGCTCAGTAGGTAGAGTGGTGGCCCCATGATCGGAAGGTCGGGGGTTCGACTCCACTGAACGGCTACCCTGAGGTACCCCTGAGCGAGGTACCGTCCCTACACACTGCTCCCCGGGCGCTGCATTGGTGGCTGCCCACTGCTTCACTGGGTGAATGGGTTAAATGCAGAGGAACTATTTCCCTATGGGGACTAACACATGCACATTACATTACATTACATAATATTTTCCAAAAGAAAAAAGTTACAACATTTGAGATGCACTAACACTCACTCTGAAGGAGGATACCTTCTAACTGAATACTTGTTGTATTAATTGTACTTTGCACAACTATTTTATATATATAATTAAACCTCTATACTCACTTTTTTCTTGTATCATGAACTTGTGAGATGAAACTGCTAGTTATGATAGCAGGTCTGCGACCTCCTTGAAACATTTTGGCCATGAGGCCCTGCAGAACCTTCTCATCTTCATAGTTATCACATGTGAAGGCCAGCAGCTGGCCTTTAAGACATACTTCTACGGCCAGTGCGAGCTCTGGGTCCTTCAGACTAATTAGGTAACCTGTAAAAGAGAAGGAAAGTTAGAAGTGTTTTTTTGTTGCCACACATTTTGCACTGTGGTTGCGCACTTGGGGGGGGGGGGGGGGGGGGGGGCGCACATGCTACACATGCTACACTTTCTGTGCATAACCAGGTCTTACCCAACGGTCCTCGAGGTCTGTGCTTGAAATGGCCTCTTCTGTGAGATTCCTGAATGGCGTTTAGCAGCGCAGGCATCTGCTCTCCAAAACGCCGCAGCCGATTGGACCGACTGCTCTCCATTGTCTGCAGATTCCTCCTGTTGGCTTCAATGGACCTCTGGAGAACCTCCTGCTCTCTCCTGAAAACAAACAGGGGGGCAAAATACAGTCATTTCTAGAGAATAGCTTCAATTAGAAACTGCAAATACATTCCTTTAAGCTACCCTAGAATCAGCAATTATTGGTTATTGCATGTACAATGATTTTCCTTTGGTGCATTGTTTTACCTCATTTTTCCTTGTTCTTCTTTGGCGCGACTGATGGCATGCTGATACTGGTCAATCTGTTGGCCCAGTGTAGAGATCTGATGCTTCAGGTTTTCCAGCTCAGTCTGGATCTGCTCGATCCTTTCTGCTCTGGCTTTGCTCTCTGCTCCCGTTTTCTGACTGATGCTAGAGGTAAGAAAAGGGGTGTGATGAAATAAAGCACAGGCGAGCCAAAACAGAATAAATAACTTTTCAACCTCAATTTAATGCAGAAGACAACTAAATAAGATGACACAAAACCTCAGCTTGAGATCTTTTATCCTCGACATCAGCTGAGTTTTGTCCTTTTCCAAGTCTCTCAGGTTGGCTTTGCATCTGTGGACTGTGACCTGATGTGCACACGTAAATGAAGAGTTAAATATTCACAAGTTGACGTACAAGCATCACAAAGATAACAGTCATTTTTTAAAACTAATTTTGAATTAATTATATGACAGAATGGTGATGCAGCGCTCCTATACTGATGACGACAAACAAACAAACAAAAAAACACATCAGATGATGGAAAGCCACTGCATCTGCTGAGGAACACAAATGCACTTAGACACTGCTCAGCACTATAAACTAAGCCTCAGACTTGCTACATAAAATCATTAAGTACTTGTAAAAAGTGAACGAGCCGACTGTCAGAAATCCACCATATTCTGCGGTTATTGCACTCAACTCTCACCTCGCTGGATTTTAAAAGGTTGTTGCGTTTCTGCGACTCAGTCTTGAGCTCAGCACATTTAGGTTGAAGCTCCTGGACTTGCTGTGTGATCCTCTCTAGCTGTTCCTGGACCTGTTTGTACTTTTTCTCTGCTTCATCGACCTTATTCTGCATGATCAAAAAGGTTTAGGGTTAAAAGGTTACAGAATGAACAGTCCAAAAGTCTGAGCCATAAAACTGAAGTAGCAATTACTTAATTAGTAGTAATTTGTGTTAATTCTAAAAGAATTATTAACATTTGAGATGTGTTATATGTTGATTTCAGGGTTACTACCGAAGAAGTTTCATACCTTCCATTCGTTCACCTTGTCGTCATATTTCTCTGTGGATCGTCTGTCTGCCTGCAGCTTCTCCTTCATTGGCTCTAAGTCCTTCTCCATCTCAGTCACCTGCAACATTTAACATATTTGTACAGGAATTAAAATTTAAACAAGTGATCTTAACTAAATAGGGAAAGGGAAATACTGGAAAATTGCGGGAAGTTGGAGGAAAATGATCTCACCAAAGCCCAAGCCATCTGCTTCTGCAACTCCTCCAGTTTGGTGTTCATTTCATCAAGTGAAGCCAGGCTCCTGTAACGGTCCTCCTTCTCCAGGTACTTCCGTTTTAGGTCTTTCAAGCACTAGGAATGACCACAAATGAATATTAAAAGATGCTTTAAAACAAAACTTAGCTGTGCAATCCAAATAAAAGGGTTTAAATTCAAGAAATGTAATAATATCACTACTGCCCATTTCAGCGACACAAATACATACTTCACTGTGTTGCTCAACTTTATCCTCTGTGAGATTCTTAGTGGTTTTGATGTAGATAAAGTCCTCTCTCATCTGCTCCAACTGGGTGGCTTTCATAAAAAACTGCAGAGAGAAAAATAGATTAAAAACAACCGGGGCTTATTTGTTTCAAATATTTTGTTTCAAATATTTTTATTGAGAGCAAGTATCATGATTGTAGTTTTTACAAATTGACATAACATAGCTTATGCTCCTTTTTTTCTCTAAACTAACAAGGCAAATAATTAAACAACACCAACAACAACAAAAAAAAAAAAAAAAACAAAACAAAACAAAAAAAAAAAAAAAAAACCCCGCAGTCACCCATAAGGGGTCCCAATACCCCGGCTGTCGACAAAAGGGAAGAGAAACAAGTAAACAAAGTTTTATATTTTCCCAAGGTATATAAGTAAAGGGTGCCAGATTAATTCAAAATCTTTTACATTGTCATTCATACTATATCTTATTTTTTCAAGGTGAAGAGTGTTTATAAGTTCAGTAAGCCACATTTTTAATACAGGAGTCTCATTACCTTTCCAAAGCTGCAGGATCAATTTCTTTGCAATAATCAAAGCATATGCCATAAACCTTTTTTGAGAATGTTGTAAATTTTGTGTTTCGTTGGAAATCCCAAAGATGATTACTGTCGGATTTGGTTCAATCTTACTTTTAAAAATATTAGACATATAAGTAAAAATATCATACCAAAAACCCTGAAGCCTTGGACATAGTGCAAAACAATGTAACAGATTTCCATAGTGTATCTTGCATTTTTCACAGAGGGGGGAACACTCTGGATACATTTTGTGAAGTTTTTCCCTTGAATAGTGTAGTCTGTGTATAATTTTGTACTGAATTAAACAGTGACGGGAATTAATAAAAGGCGTATTTATATTGTGTAAGGCCTCCTGCCAGAAATCTTCTGATAGGAGAGTCCCAAAATCTTTTTCCCACTCCTCTTTGATTGAAGTAGTTGAAGGTATACTCATCTCCTGTATTGAATTATAAAATAATGAAATTCTCTGTTCAAACCCCCTTCCATCACTAAGACATCTGTCCAAAGGATCGGACGATATGTTTTCAAATTGTGGCAGGTATGTACGGATATAGTCTCTTAGTTGAAGATATCTAAAAAAATGACTGTGAGGCAATCCAAATCTATCTTTTAAATGTTGGAATGACATAAAAGTATCATTTAGGTATAAATCTTTTAATTTACAAATTCCCAATTCCTGCCATATATTGAAAGCTCCGTCTACACATGATGGAAGGAAAGAGGGGTTAGCTGTAATGGATGTACACATTGATAGTTTTTTCAATTTGAAGTGCTTAATTATTTGTCTCCAAATTTGTACGGTATTATAAATCACTGGATTCGAATTGTAATATGAGTTTGTCAAAAGAATAGGAGAGAGTAGTATTCCACCAACACAGTAAGGAAGGCAATCCTCCCGCTCCATCTGTAAGCCGTTAGGGAGTATTGCTGTGTCATCCAATAGAAGGGAAATTATTCTTAAATTTGATGCCCAGTAGTAGTACATAAAGTTAGGTAGTGTAAGTCCACCAAGGGATCTATGTTTGCATAGGTGGTCTTTTTTTATTCTATGTGTTTTATAATTCCATATAAATGGCATAATGATGGCGTCCATCTTTTTAAAAAAAGATTTGGGCAAGAAAATTGGGATGTTTTGAACCAGATACAAATACTGCGGGAGGAATACCATTCTTATTGAATTCACTCTCCCTATTAAAGAAATAGGAAGTGTCCTCCAGTACTGAATGTTATTTTTAAGTTTCTCCAGTAAGGGAAGAAAATTCTCTTTCATTAGGGAGCTGTATTTTTTTGGTATTGTAATGCCCAAGTAAGTGATTTTTTCATAGGATATTTTAAATGGGAGAGATGTAAGCCATTGTTTATTCTCTAATTTAATGGGCAGTATTTCGCTTTTTCCCCAGTTAATCTTGTAACCTGCGAAAGTACTGAATTTATCAATCACGGAGAGAATTGCTGGGAGGGATATTAATGGTTTTGTTATGTATAATAATATGTCGTCAGCATAGAGCGATATAGAATTAGAAGTGTATGTTGTATCATAACCGTGTATATCCATATGGGTTCGAATTGTCTGTGCTAAGGGTTCCAAAGCCAGGGCAAATAATAATGGACTAAGAGCGCATCCTTGTCTTGTACCTCTGCTGAGTTTAAACTGAGTTGATAATGTCTGATTTGTAAGAATTCTGGCTGTGGGATTATTATAAAGTAGTTTTATCCAAGAGATGAAATCTTGTCCCAGTTGAAATTTTTCTAGGACTGCAAAGAGGTAGGACCACTCCACATGATCGAATGCCTTTTCGGCATCCAAACTAAGTATAAGTAGGTCCTGTTGTACCTTGGGGGAGTAGATTATATTAAATAGACGTCGAAGATTATTAAAAGAACTCCTGTTTGGAATGAAACCTGTTTGGTCTGAATGCACCAATTTATCTATTACTGTATTAAGTCTACTCGCTAGTATTTTAGCCAGAATTTTTGATCAGAATTTAATAGAGAAATAGGTCTATATGATCCCGCTTCCTCCGGTGCTTTGCCTTTTTTTGGAAGTACTATAATAGTTGCTTCATTCAATGTTGGAGGTAGGGTGCTCATTTTGTATGCATGGTTATATAATTTAAATAGATATGGACTTAATTTGATCTTAAAATATTTATAGAACTCATTCCCTAACCCATCAGGGCCTGGACTCTTGTTGTTTTTTAGTGATCCGATAGATTTTGTAATTTCTTCAATTGTGATCTTAGCGTTCAAAATATTGGCATTTGTCTGGTCTAACACAGGAAGATCACATTTATCTAAAAATTCCTGCATTTCATTAGGCCCTGCAGTGGGATGAGAAGTATAGAGGGATTCATAAAACTGTCTAAAGTTATCGTTAATATCTTTGTGTGATGTGACCAGATTTCCGTTACTTGTTCTGATTTTATGAATCGCTCTATCATTTTCTAGTTTCTTTAGTTGTCTGGCTAGCAACTTATGGGGTTTATCCCCAAATTCAAAATAGTTCTGTCTCACAAAAGTGAAAGTTCTATTAATATTAATAGATAATATTTGGTTTAGTTTATATTTTAGTGCACAAATAGTATTATACTTATCTAAAGAAGGAGCCATTGCATTATTGACGTCCAGTTCGTGGATTCTTTTTTCTAAATTTAGCTGTTCTAATTTATTCCTTTTGTTCCGTGACGCTTGATATGATATTATAAACCCCCTGATATAAGCTTTAAACGTTTCCCATAGTATATCTGGGGAGGTCTCAGCATTATCGTTTATATCAAAGAATAAAGACATCTGAGAGTTTATATATTGTTTAAATTCTAAATCGTTCAGTAATTGTGGGTCAAATCTCCAATTTCTGTATGTTTTAATGGGGTTACTAAGTGCAAAGGAACAAGTAACGGGGCTTATTTATAGTTAACAGTTAACAAATTCAAACAAGGAGATTGTGCTGCAAGTTAGGGAGCAGGCTAACAAGATGATCAAGCTGGTATAGAATAGAATAAACCTTTATTATCCTACGGATAAGAAATGTGGGTGTTACACAGCTCTTATAGCAAGGGGAATATATAAGGTCCTGTATACATAAGCAACTGAAGTTTGTATATGGTTTGCCATTTTACCAATCAAAACAAAACTGCAGATGAGGCTGGTGACAGCATCATTAGATATGTATATATGTGATCAGAAATTCCAAATGTACCAGAACAACATCTATACCAAATCTCTTCCATGCTAAATCTAAACTCTTATTGGCATTAGATTCGAATCAAAGAAGAGGGTTTTTGTTGCTAGAAGCTACTAACCAAACACATTTGGGCAGTCTTTTGTTACATGCAGGTAAAGAGTCTGTGTGGAGAATAAGAGAGATGAAATAGAAAAGCTATTTTGTCCACACCCCCGCCCCCGCAATTTCCAAACAAATATTTGCATTTGGAAACAATGACTGGCAGATGAAACAGAGTGTTGGCCTGCCGGTTGGTTTTATATGTACTGGCCACACCAGAAGCCCTACAAATAGGCACAAACTTAATTGCCTTGACTGACAATCATTTTCATAGGTACCATAAAGAAACACGTTTCACGGTGTAGCAAACTGTCCACCCAATGCTGCTGTGTGGCTTAAACATGCAAGTACTCTGAACTAACCTTGTACTTGTCCCCCTCTCCTTTAGAATGTAGGAAGTACTTGCTCATTTCCTGAGTGAGAACTGATACAGGATTGTTGACCTTTGGGAGAGAAAACACATTAATAAGCATGACAGTAACACAGGTTCACGTGACACCCTTTAACAACTGACATGGCCCCACAATTTGTTGCTTAAGTTTCAGCTCAAATGTTGAAATTGTACAGATAAATACAGCTAAAATCACAGCATAGTCAAAAGTGCAGTTTAACCAGAACATCAATGTGTGAAGGACAAAAACAGAGTTGGCTGAAAGTTGGCGGTAGAGCATCTCTGAGTTACATGAAAGAAGACCTGCATCTCTCATACCTGAATATTGAAATTATCCAGAATAGAGACAAGTTCTTCCTTTTTGGTTGAGATTAGCTGACCTGTAAGAGAGAGAAAAAACAAAAAGAAAAACATTGTGAACATTCACTTTACTCTCACTGACGATTTTCCAGACTCCATTAAATGACTCATCTTTGTTCTTTCTGTTCTTATTTTAAATCAATGGACAATTATAAATATACTTATGGAGAATTTACTGCAAATAGTTTGCTGCAATATCTAAATTTACAAACTCCTTCGCATTTTTACCTGATTTACTTCTCAGCTTATATGTTCTCAGTCCGTCCCGAGTTATCCTTAGATCTAGAATAATAGCCGACCCATACACCTCTGGTTTGTAAGCATCCCTTCCTTTATTACGCAATGTGATGGAAACATCAGCTGAACTGAGGAGACAGAAATGCACATCAAGGGTCAGATACTTGCGTTTGTTATTTGTAATTACTTTTCACATTTATGATGTGCTCTCTCATCACAAAATAAGATAACAGATAGTGCGTGACGGATAAAAAAATTATTGTGAAATCACCTTTCTCCTTCCTTCACAAAACCCCTGAGGGATGATCCTCTATTTGTAGCCTGGGCATTCCCGCCTAAGGCAACTATGAGAGCTGTCAAAACGGCGCTCTTTCCACCTGTCACAAAACAATTGGCACACAAAAATTGAACAGACAGGACACTGTAATAAACAAAGATTTATGGATGATAATAACAGCCACTGAGTTTCCACTTCACATTTTATAAATGCACCAAAACAACTTCAAACCACTAATAACACCATATAAATAATGACATTTGCAGACATGTGCAACAGAAAGCACCAGCACTGAGAAAGCAACAAGATCTCACTAAACCAAAGTGATTAACTAGTAATTATTAGTTAATAATTTTTCAACTATTTTCAGCAATGATAGAAGCCTTTACATGATAATTACAGCACACAATAGAGACATTTTGGCCAAAATGTAAATATAGGGTTGCAGCCTGCATTGGCATGAAACGAGGGGGATTCAGAAGCCTCGTTACATCTCCGATCTGCCAGATTAGATAGTGCACTTACTTCCGTTGTTGCCAACAACAAAGTTGACATTGGAACCAAAGGTAAACGGGCCAAGGAGCGAGTGGCACATAAAATTCTTCAGAGTGATACTTTCTACAATCCCAGCATCACTCACCACCTCCGCACCACACTGCAACTGCACACAAAGTAACAAGTATCCACACTGTGAGCCTCTATCCTTTGCATTCTCAGAGAATTATTTAAGAAATAAGTAAATACACGAGGGTGAAATTAAACAAAAACTGGAAATCAAACAAAACTAGCGTGCTTCACTGCACGGCAGACGTACATTACTCAGAATGGGATCTTCCTGGTCACTGTCAGCAGCATTTTCACTTTCATTCACAGATCTGGATCTCTTGTTGGGATTTTCATTGACGGAGGTGCCCTTCCTTTTAGACATCGTAGACACCCCGTGTTGCTTTTAACGGTAAAAAGAAGAAGAAGAAGAAGTAATAATAATAGAAAGCGACAGAGTGAAAGAAACCTGATACACATATAAAACTACTAGCACAGTCAGACATCTATTTAAACTGTCGAATCAGCTCTCCATCTAAATTCTGCCGTCACGTCGGCTGCTAGTTAACGGATATGAGTTTTAAAGCATTGCCTGCAGTTTAAACCGCGACATTAGTAGCTTAATTACGTTTAGGAAAAGTTACACACGTTACAGGACTAGCTTAGCTGGCTAACTAAGGCTACATGCTAAAAAGAAAGTCAACGACTGTCTATCCAAACGTGAGTCGAGTTTGCTGCGGGTTAGTTTTGTGCCGCCTTAAGTAACTGGAAGCGCAGGTATGGTATTTTGCGGAGTGACAACTGACCTACCTTGCGGTACCCTCACACTCTCCGACGCAACTGATGGGAACGACCACCAGACCGGCTATCGAATTCGCGCCCGCTATCCGCTTTGAAATCTCGCGGGAATACGCGAGATCGAGAAATCTGAACAGCTATTTAAAAAAAAGTAAAAAATAAAGAAAATGAAATATTATAGACTTTAACAATGAAGAAGAGAGTTAAAGAGAAGCAACGTGTAAGAATAAATTAAATGAAACAAACAAACAGTTGCCAGATTAATTCTTTAAGTAACAACGAATTAGTGCTGTAGTTGTGCTTTAATTGTACTAATGCTTTAGTTGTACCCTTTCCTTTCGCAGTCGTAGCACGCGGAAAGCTCCTGCTGTTTGTGTGTGTGTCAGATGATTATTTTACTGTACTCGGATGATTCTCCGGTGGAAATGTCTGTATTTAAACACACATTTACTAGAATTGAATGCAACGAGCATTTTCTAATTAAATATTATTGTCAAATGAACTCGCATATAGCTCTTTTTTGTCTCTTCAGTTCTTTGTATTTGCCTGGTTCCACTCATTGTAGACGTTAATATCACAACACTCTTTAGGCTGTTATTTGGGGTAGGAACCTGCAGTCATGTGCAGCATTTATCCACCCATCATCCAATTCACGGCCACACAATTTTCATTTTCATTTAATCAGCACAGAGGACCGCCAACACCCTGCTACCTTCACTACCTTCAGGTCTACAAAACCATCAAGGCCTCTTCTCATCCAAGCCACCATCTGTTCACTCTGTTGCATTCTGGAAGTATCAAAGTACTGAACTCTGTCTCATGACAAGGTGCACTACCACCACTCGGAACACCCTGTGTAATATTACTAAAGACTGTGAAACAGATATTCATATGTGTGTCAAACCCATTTCTGACTAAAACTGGATAAGAAAAAAACCTTAATAAAGTATACACGATCGTTGTTGAATGTTAAATTTATTTCAATCCAGGAAAAAGAAAATTAAATGCTTATGAAATGAATGAAATGTGTATGGTGAAAGTTACTGGTAAATAATGATACAGACAAAAGAGCTTTTATAATTAAAGATACAGTCTTTGGAAACATAAACGAAAGAAGTCAATGTAATTTTTTTTAATGTAATTGTATTGCAGACTCAGATTACCACATCACGTTAAGTACAATGACAATGCTGTAGTCAAAAGTACTAATCAAGCTGTACGCCATTAGCTCCGGGCAAGTCGCTTAAGGCCAAAAACCTGTTCAGCTTGAACTCAAAGTCAATCGGCCGTTCACTGGGAGGCCTGTAGTTCCCCTTCATTACAGTGCTCAGGTAGGGGATGAGCATGCAGTTCTCTTCAAATGAGGCCAGCTTCTTTTTGTACATCTGGCGAATGGAGTCTGTACTCCTGTGGTTGAAAGCTATAACAATGTAAAATTGGAATTATTACTTAAGTAGGAAAAAACACATGAACAAGTTCAGTGCTGGAAGCATATAACAAGTCTTAAAAGGTGAATGAGATACATTGTACATAGTAAACTTTGATAGGAAAACATTTCAGAATGAGGTAAAGCAGCACATAAAATCTTTACTTTAAACTTAAAGTAAAGAGCGATCGTGGCTCAAGAGTTGAGAGTTCGCCTTGTAATCGGAAGGTTGCCGGTTCGAGCCCCAGCTCCGACAGTCTCGGTCGTTGTGTCCCTGGCCATCACCAGTATGTGAATGTGTGTGTGAATGGGTGGATGACTGGATGTGTAAAGCACTTTGGGGTCCTTAGAGACCAGTAAAGCGCTATACAAATACAGACCATTTACCATTTTAATCATCCTAATATTTCTCATAATATATTAAATAAAGGTTTAAATATAACATTCCTACCTTTCAAATACAAGGCCACATAACTGAGAGCTGATCTCTTTAAACTGAGATAAGGATGCTTTGGTTTGAGACACCCGGCAGCTGTCATTGCCTTGATCACTGCTTCTGCCACACCCTAAAAAATACAATGTGGTTGATGGATGTACTTTTAAAAATCTCAGCAGACAGGACGATACTGCAATATTTTCCATGTGATACAGAGTTTCTGACCTGCTCCAGGTAGCCCAGCGTTGGAAGGGAGGTGAGATGTACAGGTTCAGAAAGGGGAGGAACTTTAATGGGCAGCTTTTGGGCCCAGTAGGTTTCAGGAGTCCTTAAATAAATAATTTCACATTTCAGTGAATAGACCAAAGGTTTACACACCACCCACTTTCTTTATAAGTGTAGCTCAAAGTAGTTTGTAAAAAAGTGAAGTGAAAAAAGAAAACATTAAAAAAAGGCACACGTTTTTCAAATATACAAAGAAATAACACCTCATGAACTTGTCCCGTTTCTCCTTGGTCTCAAAAATATAAATTCGTTCTCTGTACTCCACAGCATATTCCATCTTTCCTCGAACCAGAGCTTCGTACCTAAGAACAAATAAGACTTCCATGTGAAAAAAATGTCACAGAAGACATATTCAATATTTCTGACATACTGTGATGGAATAAAGTATTTAGATTTTAAATGCTACAAAAAAGAGAAGATCCTTAGGATCTTATGTATGTCTATCTGACACCACAAAGTCAGAATCACAAAGAAATATGTTTGCCAACTTTCTTTCTTTCTTTCTTTCTTTCTTTCTTTCTTTTTTTTTTTTTTTTTTTTTTTAGCAATTTGAAGCATATTTCTCAGTGACACAGTGGATAATGTACCTCTGCTTTCCATCCAGGTAAGTAACAGGACAGTAGCCCTTCATTTCAACTTGCTGTGGAAACCTGTTCTTCACGTGTATCTCAGTCAGCTTCCTTGGCAGGAGGTGGGGTTTTGGGAGGGTGTGCGGGCAGCCAGGTGTGACAAATTGATCAGGAGTAGACAGGAACATCTGTGATTGAGAGAGCAAGATAACAAGTTCCAGTTCCAGTTTTTAGGTTTGAATGCCTTCCCATACTCATTTGGGCATTTACCTATGAATCTTGCAATTAATTTATGGGGGAACTTCCAAGAAACTGACCTCTAAATGGTTTTCATCACACATCTTGAAATAATGTCCCCTGTACTCAGCCGCATGAGTCAATGCTGCAGTTTCTGAGATGTCCACCAGGTGGTAATGTAGGGCCATGCAGACAGGGCAGTACTGGCCAAACTCTCCAAGTCGGCAGTCAAACTCCTTGGGTGTGATGCACAGCTTGTTGATGCAGGCTGCTTGCCCTGGTTAAATCATCATGCGTGGAGTTAAGAGGTTCAACATTTAGGCGCATGTAAAACATTTAGCCCATGAGTTTGACAGCATCTTGAGGGGATTTCTGGTGAAATAAACCAGCTTAAACTCTTCTTGAACTTACCCTTCTGTATCCTGTCCAGGTAAGTTTGAATATATTTCATGCTGGTGCTGACCTCTTTTATCATTCTGTCCCAGATCCACCATTTGCTCTTGAGGCCATTGAGAAGCAAGCAGTTTTGATATTGTTGTTGGAAGTGATGCCTCACATGCACCACCTCCTTCTTGTAGCAGGAATTACGAATGTGTAGGATCTCAGAGCTATCGTGCGTCAAGTGAGGCCTAAAGTGTAAGAACAAAGGAAACACAAGAAGATTATAATTTTTGCAATTATAATCAGCTGTCAGACCTAAAATCTGTCATTATATTTATAAGTTCTGTGTTCTCTGACTTGTTGGGCTTCATCTTGTCTGCAAGACCTCTCTTCAGCACCTCCACTATGTCCAGCTCTAGCTCAACTACTATCATGGGGATGATGCTCTGAGACCCCATCAGTTCTGCCTGCTTAAGGGTCATTGGAAACCCATCAAGCACATATCTGAAATACCAGAAATATCATAGTATATTAGATACACACTAAACCAACAAAAATAGAGTAAATTATACAGTCTTGACTTAAAAAAAACAAAATCCATGCCAAAGATTAAGTTCGGATCGCACCTAGCATTGAGTTTTGCTAAGTATTAACACATACATGTGATAAACCCTTTGTCTTACCCTTGCATGCTACAGACTGAGTTCATCAGTGCCACCTCCAGACACTGAATGGCCAGTTCATCAGGCACAACAAGGCCCTGTAAGAGATACTCTTTCATCTGAATAGCCAGATCGGTGTTCCCCTGAGTGTCAAGCACCATACGCATAACGCTACCAATGGACAGCTGAGCCAAGCCATATTTCTGAGAAAAAATTTGTGCCACTGAGGAAGCAGAAATACAAAAAGTAAAATAAAAGAAATGAACATAGTAAAAAATGTAATAAAGTTCATTTTTAACTATCTTGTATCTTACCGGTGGTCTTTCCAGATTTTGGAGGTCCAGTCACTGCTATTTTAATAGGAAGTGACGTGGTGGGCTTGGGCTGCCGCAGGTACTTTAAGGGGTTGAGCATAAATGTGTTACAGTTCTCCTTAGATGCAAAGAAGTAGATATACTGATGGAACAGCAGGAGGTATGTTGTGTTGAAAGGCCACTTCAGAGGCTGGATCAGGTCTCTTTCTTTGTGTAGCTACAGGTTGGAAATGGATGAAAAAAATGTTAAAGTATACTTTATGAAGGACATTTTACATATTTGTTTTTTCTGTCAACATTTCAGCTTAAAACAAAGGAGTAATTATATTAAAATATTTCTTGGAACTATTGGAAGCACAGCTGACGTTCCTAAACCCTGCCTACCTTGATGGGGTCCAGGAAGCCAAAGGCACTGAAGAACTTAAAAGAGGAGAGCAGCAGTTTGCATGCCAGGCTGTAGGGGATGGGGTGGCATTTTTGGAAGAGTGACTCCCTGTTGGTCAACAAGGGTTTGATTTTCTTGAGCAGCTGACACTGAACAATGCGTAGTTTGCGAGACGCATTGATGACCATTCTGGGTATATTGTGTTCACCTAGGAGTTCCTAACAATAGAACAACATATAGCACCATATATAAGATCCAACTAGTTTTATTGTAAAATACAAATATTTTAAAGTAAAGTCTTGTTGTGAATATGAAATACAAGTAGAATTGATCAGGGCTCATTTTTGTTTTGTGTATATGTACCATCACAGAACTAAGGTTGGTCTCTTGTGTCACAAAACGCTCTTTTATTCCTATCTCCAGCCTGTTGGTAGCTAGTTCCTCAGTCTCCTCATTCTCGATGTCTTCCTCATCCTCTTCTGCAGGAAATTCCTCCTCCAGCAGGGCCTCAATCATCTCCTCTATGTCTGCAGTTTCATGCTCTTCATCATCTTTTGTGCCATCTTGAAAACTGAGCTGTTTTGTTTGCAAATACAGAAAGAAAGAAGACGTTTGAATCAAATGCAGATGTGATAATTCGGGTTACCTCTTTTGCTTACCTCTTTTTTAGTTGCCTTTAAATCTTGCTCTGCCATGAGTTCAGCTTTTCTCTTGGAAATATCCTCCTCCTGAATTACAAAATTACCATGAATGTTTCAGATCCAAGAAATGAATTTATCCTAATTTGTCAAGACAGACAGCAAGACTAATGTTTCCTGGCAGAAAAATAACAGTTACTAAAACTGGGACCTAAGTATCACTTATTTTTTTACCCGTTTTTTTTTACGCAGGTCATGAAGGAGTTTCAGCTGTGCTTCACGTTTGTTTCGACGCTCACGCCAAATCTCCAGGTACTGTGGCAACAGACGACTCTGGACATCCTCAACATCCACTTCCATCATTACCACAACGTCAGGGAAAAACTTTTGCTCAAACATGTACTGCACCTCATTCAGATCAATAGGAAAGCCCTCCAAAATAAAACCTGTAGACCTAGAACATAGATGATCTTAAGTTAAAGAACAATATCTCTTGTAAGGTGACCAAAACTCTCAAAGAGACCTTGATGGGAAGTTACCGATCTAAAGTTCATTATGTATAAAGCTACTCCAGCAAATTTGCATTTAGAAAAAGCTAAAAACTAGATGTTTACCCTAAGCTAGCTTTTTTTTTTTTAAAACGCGATTTGCTCTGAAAAAGACAGCAAATAGGCAGAAAACAAGAAGAGGCAGGAAACATCCAGTTTTGTAATAGCTACTTGTATGGTTCATGTTTCCAGTATGGTGCAATAGTCATGTCCAGAATCTTTGGATTGAGAGGATCTCCATCAGATAGGTAGGCTTTGATGGCCATTTCATCCTCAGTCAGTTCTTCTTGCTAAAGTTACAGAAAAGCACATACACAGAAATTCAAAACCTGAAATGAAATATCATAACAAACTGTGCTAGAATGAAACTGTGTTGAAGCTGACCTCCGTCTCATTCATGTTATCATAGGGATCCTCTGACTCCTTCTCGTCCTCCGCCCTGGCTTCCATTATTTTGGCATCCAAGTCTTCAGAATCATCTTGTAAGAGCACTAACTCATCAGCATCAGGTATCCGCATCTTTGTCTTGGCCATTATGAGCATTTGGAGCTGCTCTCTGAACTGGATATGGAAGAGTCCAAGCTGCTGTGCAAGCCACTTCCCATTAGTCGTCTTGCCTGAGCCTCCGCTGCCGAGCAAAAACATCCGCAGAGCAGGAGGCTTGGATGGAAAAACATGACAAAGAGCCAGTGAGGACACTTTTGTTCAGAACTACAGCATATGACTTTCTCTTTTCATGTTAAGGTTATACCTTGAGAGGCTCAGTGTGTGCAACAAATTGATCAGGATTTTGAAGAAATGATTCCCTGGCTTCTAAGCTGGAGAAGTAGTAGGTCTTCTCACGATACTTAGCTGCAATTTCATCGGTACAGGGTCGCAGGACATTATGGTCTTTTAAGACAACAGGGCAGAAATGCTGGGTGTCACCTAAGAATCTGTTGGTCGTGGTGTCTCCCTGCATTCATTAAGAAGATAAGATAGACATACTTCAATGGATTGCTTGCCTTACTAATATTTGTCAAGAAAGCAGTAAGTTCTTTGTTCTCTTTCTACAATTTTAAATAGCGCTGTAAACATATGGATATTAAAGCTGAAAGACTCCTTAGTTTACTGACTTCATCTCTTTCCCCTAGGGAATAATCATCATCACTGCCTTCCTCTGTTCTCTCCAGCTGAGCTAAGGCCTCTATATCTTCTGCGTCTTTTTCCATGTCCTCCTCTGATAACTCCCAGGACACATACTGAAAGGGTTCTGAAGATCACACATGAGAGCTAAAGATTAGATTGGAACTTTTTAGCAGAATATCACATGATATATCACTCGTTAGTTCACCATTTATTTATTCCAATCCATTACCAGTAAAATAACATAATATTTGTCTCAGTATTTTTTTGTGTGTGTCTGGCGCAAATTTGTTTCTAAGACAACAGTGATTTGGTCTGCATAGCTTTACACTCACTGTCCATCTGCTGGATCATCTCTTGAAGCAGGTTCTCTGGGCTTTTCCTGCCAATCTCCAGGGTACAGTGGGTTACCGTTAAACCAGACTGCATTTTCTCCCATTCACCCACAAACTGTCGTAACTGCAGTTTATACTCGTTCATCTCGGGGCTATCTGCATAGCCCAACTCTGAATCATCATGTACTACCACTGCTGCTTGGACCACACAAAGAGAGTGTGAACGAGAGAGAGTTAGAGAAAGAATGCTAATGATACTTCAGTGGTGCTCACAAACAGTACAAATACAACATATAAATTAGTTAGCACATTCAAAAATGTATCTGTGATTTTGATTGAAAATTGGAGTTTTTATTGGGCAGCATAGCCATTTCAGCGCACGTCCAAATTCAGAGAGTCATGAGAGTCAAACCCCAGGAAATCCTGACAATGACTGACTGACCTGAATATGCACCTTATACTAGTTTCTCTCTTTAGTCAATTTGCATTTTTGATCTGAGAAAAACAAACCAAACAAAACAAAACAGCATGTTCTTGTTGTAACTTTACCTTCTTTTTGTACTGCATTTGGATTTGCAGAGCTGGTGGTGTTCAATTCCTTAGGATCTTCTGAAAATAAAAAAGAATGTAATAAAAATTATACTGATTGAATGGTATATGTTCAAGGGTAGTATATAAAAAAAACCCAAAACCAGCACCATGAGCTTCTCCCATAACTGTCTTCATATTTGATTGCCCCTCTGATTCTTGCTCCTCTTGGTTTCTAAAATGGAGAGAATTAAGGCACAAAAACAAAAGTTGCAACAAAAATCTAACTCAGAAACATACAAAGAAAAAAAATTCACAACATCATTTCATGTGCACTTACGAGAGCTCTATCGCCTGAGACTGTTCATCCTCTAACTTCTTTACAGTGTTCTTTACACTTTCTTTATTCATCTCATAAAGTCTTCTCAAAACTGCTCAATGAAAAAATGTATTAATGGAAATGTAAAAAGCACCAAAGTGTATGCGTAAACACTGAAGGGCATTTCAAACCAAATTGTTGCAAATTATAAATGCAAATTTATATGTTTAATCTTTTCTATTTGTGCCTCATACCCTGGTGTCCATCGCTGTCTGTGAGACAGAAGAAGACCTCTGGCAGAAGTCCAGCTTGCTGTAAGGCATCCATCTGGGAAAGGTTCTTGGGAAAGTTGTCAAGCACCCACCCAGTCTTGCCCTCCACCTCTTCAATCTATAACATCAAACTTTTTATCACGTAAGTTAAATTTACTTTATGCATGTGACTGTCTAAGTGTCGTGTCCCTGTATGCGTGATTTAGTGTTGGGTGTTGTGCGATGTAAGTCAATGATTTTATACAAATAAAAAAAATCTAACAATGCCAAACAAAGTTGCAGAAAAATCCTGTTGTGTGTCATTAATCATTCAAATATATGAACGTGTATGCATGCTAACTGCTTAAGACTGGGAAGTCGGTGTAAATCTCCCACCTGGGTTTAAATCTTTAACGTACCTCTTTTATACGCTTCTCTAGTATCTCAGCATACAAGCCAAAATAAGTAGTACTCGATTGCTTTGCTTGCTGCACAGCACTGAGTACCATGGCTTGCACCAGTGGATGATCCTCTGTCACTTAAAAACAACAGAACAAATAAGATCCTCTTTCATACAAATATACTGTTGTTCAGTATGCTTCAAAATGTTAGAACAACATAACACAACAACAACCAGAATATTGTTTAATTATGTCCTGATATGTTAAACCATGAAACTGAAAGAGGGTGCACTTTCCTTTTCACATATCTATGATACATATGGTTTATAAGAAAGTATTTTCACATCTTACCTTCACATTAATTCTGTGTATGACATTATCAGTCACTTGTTCAGCAATAGGTACAAATATTGCTTTATATCATACAGTTTGTTGGAGGACTATTACATACATATATATAGAAGCTACACTCTTAATAGTATATAGTGCTCAGACAAGTTATTATGCCATGGTACATGGCATTACTGTTATTGCAAAAACATATTATTGTCAGTCACAGTTTATCAAATGTAATTCTACATGTGATTATAGAAAAAAAAATACCAACAAAGTTCAGCTTACCTGAATTTTGTCCATCTTCCTTCATCTTCATTTTGATTTTGTCTATAGCAGCCTGTGTTGTCTCCTCTTTAATTTTATTAATCCTCTCCTCTTTAGCCTTGACCAGAACTGGCTGCAACAGTTCCTCCATGTCAATTACCGCTGTGTTATAGTGCTGAGCTAGAAGTTTACATAAGGTGGTCTTCCCTGCAAGGGAAGGCCCAATGATTGAAACTTTGCAGGGTAACCTCGGCATTGGAGGTAACAGGTAAGGGCGAGGGTTTGTGACAAATTTATGGTGTGCCTCCGCTGACGAAAGGATGTACAGTTTGTCCTGGAATCTGTACAATGAATGAGAGTTGTTTCACATTTTCACATTGCTACTCAATAGAATCCTCATCTGGAAACAGTTTTTAAAAGACTGCTCACCCCACACTAAATTGTGGCTTGCCAGGAATGACCTTGCCCTCTTTCAAAGCAACAGGGCAAGTTCTGCCCCAGCGGCTCCTTCTCCACCTAAAGCCAGGGACCATAATCCTGTAAGAGGACATAATTCTCAGTAGGTCCTCCTGAAAAAGATATGGTTTCAATATTAAAGCAAGTCCAGTCTTAATTCTTAGGATCAGGATTATTGGGATGGTTGTAGTACACATGTTATTCAAAATACAAGTATTTTGTACATGTTCCCATTCACTGATTGTGTTTTGAAATAAAATGTGAAGACTTCCAGACCGTGCTAACGTCCTCTGGCATTTCCTCATCCTCAGTCTGGTGGAGGAGGACTGGAACGGGGACGCGATTTATAGCCAAAGTTTCGAGACGCGACATAACAGACTAGAAGTACAAAATGTCAAAAAACACACCTTACAGAGACAACACTTCTGGAAAACACCAATACTATTTGTTGAAGTTTTTTTTAGTCTTTACCAAGTGCCACTCTTCTGTTGAATTATTTCCATCCAACTCCAAAAGGTAGAGAGGGTTGTGGTTTGCCATGTAGTCCTGAAAAAATATCAATTAATATACTTTTCATTCTGTGTTTTTCTTTTGTAATTTATTCTTTTAATAACAATAAATATTAATACAGTATATAGTTTGTCTGTAGTTAAATTTCAAAAGCCCTTAAGTACTGCCTTTTGAGTCAAAAAAATCTGGGATGTTCACTGCCTTATGATATAAACATACTGGTTAAGCAAAAACAGCATCTCCCAAGTAAATTCAAATACAAGGTTTAAAGGAATTATGAATTTTTATTCAAGATTTTTTTAAATAACACAACAAACTACATTTTTGGTGTGTCAGTAGTGGGTGACTTTGATGACAGGTCTAGGTCTGGGCAACTCACCTCCAGTGGTCTAAGCATGTTATCCTTGTACATGTTAATTCGAACAAAAGCATTTTTAGCCAAATACTCTGGTGTCCACACCATTCTGTCATTGGTATCCTTTGAGAGTTCCTCTTCCTAAGGAAAAAAAAATACTAGTATGGAACTCAAAGCTTGGCAGTTTTTTCTTTGCTATGATAACAACTGATCACCTGGGGAATAAAAGGTTAGCTAAAATAAAAACAGCCCCCTAAAAATGCAAAACTGAAATCCAAACATGTACGGAACTAGGAAGGTGCTAAAAATATTAATCGTCTAAGAATTGCTGGATAAAATTCTGATTAGCATTCAACACCCTTAAATCTTACAGTTAAGATTGAAACTAGATCAATAGCTTTATTTCACTAGGCAATAAATACATAGGTAAACATGGCAAAGCTTATAATATTTATGCTCCTACACCAAGACATGAGTACAACTGCTTCTGGGTATTGCTTCTGGTACTTTAGGCTAGTTTGCTCAGCGCTATCATGACAGCAAGGATAGCAAGTCCTATACCTGCAGACTGACGTCATTTTCTCTTATTTACTCAAGAAATGCAGTGGCTCTGTCATTCAAATCTGACCAGCTGGGATTGGGGAGGCAGAGGATTTTAAAGGCAGTGATTTCTGTCAGTTTGTTTTGGTTGATACAATGAAATAAGAGGAAAAGCAGCAAAACAGCAGTCATTGGATTATATTTGTTACAAGCATCAAAACAAAAGGAGGGGGGAGAACTAAAAGAGCTATGATTATGCATATTACATGATCAAGTGACAACACTTATTTTCCCTTAAGTAATACCTGCTCCTCCACATCCTCCACATCCTCTGCATCCTCTGCATCCTGTTCCTTGCTCTTCTTCTCCTTGTTATACACCTCTTCACGCTGCCACTGATCCCTGTTGTAAAACTGCCCTGTCTCTGGGTCCTGCTTCAGACCAGATAGCCTCTGGACAAGGTCCTTGTCTGGACACTGGTGAAAAGTAAAAGTATTTAATTTATAATCAATTCAGTAAAATCCTGACAGATCTTTTTCATAAATGAACTTAAAGAGATATTAGATTAAAAAATTACGACATTAAACTATGCAAAAGAAAAAAAATCAAATGCAATGGACAACTCCAAATAGAGAATGACAGTAACCTTGATGTTAATGATAATATCAGGCGTTAGCTTGAGGTTTTTGATCAGTTCAATCTGCTCATTAATCTTCAGATGCTCTTCTGACATGAACGGCAGGCAGCTCAGTACATAACCTGTATCAAAAACATGTGAATTACAAAACAGTGCAGAGCTTATCATATTGCTTATTGTCTAACCTATCAGTCATCTTATTTTCATCTGCAAAGAACATTTGGTGACTGAAAAGTTTGTTTTGCATGCATAGCCATAATTAAATGACGTCTTATTTATTACCATAGTGCTCCACATCTGGCGAGTTAAGCCTGGCAAGAATCAGCTTCAGCACCACATTCTCTGGTACACTTCTTCCCTCAGATAAGATGTCCAAAAGCTATATTCAACAGAATGCAACTCAGAGTTTCTAATGACTATAAAAGCATAAAGAAAACACATCACAGGAACAAAGGGCTTCCTTTCAAATGATACAGAAAATTTTACTTACCTCCAGGCCCTCTTTTGTTTCATTTTTTATGTGTGTGTTGAGAAGATTGGTATCTGAAAGATGTGAAAACTCATCTACATACACATCTCGAATTGGTAAAAAGATTTTTTTTATGAAAAAGTTTTTTTTATGAAGGCATAAAAGGGTACTCACCATCAATAAGGATACACCTCCAGGACTCTGCAATTTTTTTGGCCAAGGTGGATTTGCCAACACCCTGCCAAGAAGTGGAATATAGAGGAATTGAAGCATTAGAAAAAAATATTTGCTAGTGTTTGGGTATGCACTTGTTGAGCTTTGGTGGGGACTCTCTGCATGATGTTTGTGATTGTGGAGTGCAGCTTAAGACATGGAAAATTCTATAGTAGTTGTGTCCAGGAATTTTAAGTATAGCCTAAACATTTTACACTTGATGATCTACTAAACGTCATAATGTGTTTTATAACTGCATGGCATTCATGGTCTTTCCTCTTTGTTTATATATACATATCTGATTCACTGACAGATAGTACTGTGCATACTGTCTTTTGGACTTAAACACAACTACAAAGGTATATACGTAACCTAGCTAAATTTCACTTTATATTCACTTATATATATATATATATATGTAGATTACCGGTCTTCCAACGATGATAAAGCAGGTGGGCTTAGCAAGAAGTCTCTCTCTTTCGGCTTCATCTTCAATTAAGTTGTCTACTAAAGTAGCCATTCAAACTTTGTGAACACAGAAATTATAAAAGTCAAATAATCATTCAAGCAATCAGTTTTATAGCTTGAATGTGTAGTTTACATAATCTGACAAATATGTAAAATATTATTATTATTATCATATTTTACTTCAATGTTACTTACAGTTACCTTTGCGAGTGTCTGTATTTTCTTTTATCTGCTAATACCCTTTTTAGCGCAGTTGTTCACTAGTGTTACAATAACCTAGCTATCCATATACGGTTACCATGACAACTTGCAAACTAAAGGGCTGGCTGAAGGTTTCTTAATACCTAGTTAATGCTACCTTTAGAGTTTGAGGGTTGAAATAGCGTTTATAAATTAATCAATTGAATTATTTATTTATCATACTCAAGAGCAGTTATAAACGTTTAAAGCCGCTGCAAATTCAAATGCAAAGATAGTAAACCCATGTATCAATCGCATTTTCAGTCCTTCGAGCTTTTTGACTTTGCGAGGCACCGTACGACCCGACAAGCGAAGTCATTCATGACAGTCACCTGACTAAAACAAATTCAACTCCAACATGCTAACGGGATACACTGGGCAGAGTACAGATGCATTTTAACTGTTGTTAAGTGAAGCGTTTACAGTATTTGTTGCGACTGCATGGGGAGATGTATATTGTCATCAATGAAGACCATTTGTGGTTAATCATACAAGCTAAGTGGATGAATGGTGAGTGATGCTAGCTAGGAAGTACTGAGGGAAAAAAGTAAGCTATATACATGAACACATTTGTTAAATATGCTGGCTCGTCATTTTGTGTCTTATAATGTGAAGAAATGAATGTAACAACATTCATTTCTTTTCACTTTCGCTTTGTAGCTCCTCTGTAGCCTCTTCCAGACTGACTGTTGAACAATTCAAGAATAGAAAATGCCTCAATCAGCAGCTATCATCGGTGGGATCCAGCGACTGGTTCTGTACGAGACCAGAGCAGTAAGTCTTTACATGAGCCCTTAATGTCACCATTTCTTCATAAAGTCCAATTCACCTGGGCAGTTTACAACTACACGCGATGACAGTTCTTTAAACTGCGCTGTTTCTCCATTTTGCTAAGCTTCCTTAAGGAGTTTTCAGGAATAGTACATTCAAAACTCTTTAGATGGTGGTTGTCTTTTGTTGTGTCGTGTTGTTGTGCTGTGCACGCCGCTTCAGTAGTGTTGAGGTCCGGTGTTTTTGACGAGGCCAATTTATGACTGATGGTGTTCAGTTGTGTGTGTTTTCTATCTAGGGTCAAGTGAGTGTTTGTGGGATTTTTTTCCCCCTGTTTCTTAAGGACGCGACTTTCAGATATAGTCTTCTGCTGTAGATATTTTTTTTAGGTCTGTCAGTTCTTCTTTTGTTCAGTTTCCTCAATTATTTTAAGCCACACTGCACAGCTCTTTAGCAAGCATGTTGTTTGTGCAAAAATAGTATTTTATTCCAGTCAAGCTATCTTATATTTTGCATTTTTTCAAGGTTTGGTTAAAGAAATTGAAATAAATTGTGTGTTTTGTGACAGAATGCATTAGTATTGATGTGCCTAAAGATAAAATTTAAAATGGGCTCTTTACTAAGTTGTCTGTTATATGTAAATAATTCATTCCTTGAGTTAGGTGCTTTTTCTATGCTTGAATGATTCATAGGTCAAGTGGCTTAACAGACAAAAAAAATCTCCAGAAAATAGACTGAAAATGAGTGAAAAAGCAGCTGATGTCTAGAGAAGAACTTTAATTTGTACATTAAAACCTGGAGAACTATTGCTCAAGAAGATTTTAAAAAATTACATGTTTTCATCTGCTTAGAAGGAAAACAAATAAGGGGTGGCTGAAGGCTTTCAGACAAGACCATACTTAAGACATATGTGCTTAATGGGGAAATGCTCAAAGGTTCATAAAATGATATTGCTCAATTTTTGTGCCTAATACATAAATGTCACAAACTTGATATATATTCAGGACAATCACTGTCTTTGAAGTACCATGATAACGACACTGTGGCACAACTGTTCATTTAAGACAGCCAAAACCTATTACCTATTACCTTTTTTTTTTTTTTTTTTTTTAAAGTGCTCTCTAGTCTTTGGTTCAAGAGTTCTATAGTTGATCTGGGAAAATGTTTGGGACACTAGTGTACACGCTACATGTACACTAGATGGCAGCAAAAGCTGCAGGTGACTATATGAAACCTCAGGACCTGACATCCATGAGGTCAGTAAAGAGCATGTGTGTGATAATTATCTGGACATTTAATTGGTGAATTAGATTTTGGCAGTTAAAATTAGTTTTCTTTAGCTTTTTTTATTTATTTATTTATTTTTTTTTAAATATTAGATGTATGTCCTTGAGAGGTAGAGTGTCTATGCTACTTTCTTTGCTGCGTATTCTAATAGTATCATGTTTTCAATTGTCGCTGCATTTCACCAGCTGTGGTCATGCTTGGTTTAAATGTGTGCTTAAGCTGGGTTTCGGTTTGCTGTTCCCATTTGCTACAAATATTTAGACACTAAGGCAAGTAAACATTTGTCTTATTTGATTTATAATTTCTTATTGAACCTCTGCTGAACAGTGCACGTGCAGGCTTTCTGTTACAGACAAAGAGGGTTAAATTAGATACTGGAAAAGGTGGAACAGGGAAAAAAAATGCTCTAATGGTTGCTGAGTGTGCTGATACAGGATGTTCCAATTTAACACTCTTTAGTGGACTGAAAATTTTGGGCCATTTTGCAACCCTGAATGAGAAGAGTAATGACCTAAAAGAAAGAAAGAAAGAAAGATGCAAGGAAGACACACATCTTGACAAAAAGAACATTGTAAAAATGTAACTTGTGATGAAATATGTGCTGTGCCTGCATGTGCTCTGCACTGTATGCACTCTTATTTCAATCTGTGTTTTTAAGATATCGCCTTTAGTTGAATACATACTTGAGTGTAATTTCACAAATTTCAGACGCACTGATTCTTACTCGGACTGTGGAAATAAAATGTTTTATTATAGGAAAAAAAGAAATTCAAGTTTGACTTCAACAGTGGTGCTGCAATGCAGGAATGTGACTTGTCATTGGATTGATTCTATGTCTATTAAATACATATCTGCTCTTGGTTGAAGTCTAAATTGGTCCCAAGTCAACATCATCCAGGACAAAGCTGCAGTCCACAAAGTTAGAAGACTGTATGCAAGATTCCCTCTATGCATTTATCACCACATGCAGCTGTGAAAGGTTAAGGTTGCAAAGACTCTTCTGATAATAGGCTCCAAATGCATTGCAGCACTCACTTGACTTGTCATTTTATTTTCAGAGGTATTTTTTGGTTGGGAGCAATCATGCACAGACCAAACATCGAGTCCTAAAGATTGACCGCACAGAACCCAAGGACCTCGTTATAATTGACGATAAGGTAAGTGACGACTTTCCACGAGTTAAATTTTAATGTATATTCTTATGTAATACACAAGAAACATGCCTAAGGGGGAAATTGTGCAATCACTCAGCTGATGTGAAGTGTGCTGCTGATGAGAGTTTGGCTGCGTTCACACCCTTTTCTTATTACCAGGATCTATGAGCTGGTTTTTGATTTGTTTGTTTGTGTTGTGGGTAATTATCCTTCTGATGCAATTATTATGAAGCATCCATTAATAAATATTCATCACCCAACAGTCTCATTCCAAAAGATATTAAAATGACATCAGAAAACTGTGTGTTTTCAATTTTATTGGCATTGTGTAGCATTGTACTTGGATGCATGGATAATTTAATGAGTTGCTAGGGAGGTTTTAAAGCTAGAAATACTCCCTCGTCTTTTAGTTTTTACATAAGAAGTGAAGACAGTGGAATAAAAGACTTTGATAGAAGTCCTAAATTAATTTTTTCCCCACAAGATAACAGAATGAGAATTATTGCAATCTATAGAATCATGCACTTAAAACAAATGCAGTAGCATACAGCACACAGTACATTACTACGTTTCTCTTTGGGGTCTGTGCCAATTGTAAAGCTTATTATGTAAATGAGATGGGGGTTTTTTTGTAGATGAAATGCACGCAAAGCTACTCTTTAGTCATTTAACATTTCAGAACCAATGCAGAAAGCAGCCGATCTATTTTCAGACTAATTGCCTCAATGGCAGTCAATCTAATCCCTTTTGTAGAAATTTTGGGCATTGATTAAACAGGGACTGTTATTCATTTACCTGCTATTGCACAGAAAATAAAGAAGTCTTAATAGTTCTGACTGAAGCCATTAGTCACCCGCAAGCAGCACATTTAAGTCACTTTTGTCAGAACACAGCTTTATATATTTTAGTGTTGATTTTTAGATGGAAATCAGATAGGATTATGTGGCTAATTAATAAACTAAACTTTATAAACACTTCATCTAATGTGTATTTAATACCGTACATGCGTGCATGTGTGTGTTTCCAGCATGTGTATAACCAGCAAGAGGTAAGGGAGTTGCTGGGCCGCCTGGACCTGGGCAACCGGACTAAGATTAGTCAGAAGGGTTCCTCTGGCCTGTCCAGGACTGTCTCAGCTTTTGGCATTGTGGGTGAGTACATTTCCTCCACTCAATGGCAAAGCAACAGTCATTGCAGTTCAGAATAATGTGAGAATCTACCTCATCTCCAAAGTCTACAGTTGGGTGTGTTGGCCCATTATTACTGCAAAATAAAAGAACACCTGGGAGTCTTTTGCAAACCACTGTAATAGTTCACAGCTTTTTCACGTGTTTTCTGCCATTATGTTTTTTAACATGTGTAACACGTTGTACAAAAAGATCCGGCCCCCAAATGTTATTAATTTGCAATTTTTTCAATAGTGGCTATGTTTAAAAAGATAAAATAGAATTATGCAACACTTGATTGTGTTACTGACCACTACTAACTCTTTAACACCTTTATGAATGTTTAATTGGGTACAAAAATGAAAAACCACAGAAAGAAGGTCCTGAGCTTAATTCCACCATCAGGCCGTGGTCTTTCTGTGTGGAGTTTGCATGTTCTCCCCGTGTTTGCGTGGGTTCTCCCCGTGTTTGCGTGGGTTCTCCCCGTGTTTGCGTGGGTTCTCCCCGTGTTTGCGTGGGTTCTCCCCGTGTTTGCGTGGGTTCTCCCCGTGTTTGCGTGGGTTCTCCCCGGGTACTCTGGCTTCCTCCCACAGTGCAAAAACATGCAGTAGTGGGGATAGGTTAATTGGTCAATCTAAATTGCCCATAGGTGTGAATCTGTGAGTGCGAATGGTTGTCTGTGTCCCTGTGTGTTAGCCCTGCGACAGACTGGCGACCTGTCCAGGGTGTACCCCGCCTCTCGCCCTATGACAGCTGGGATAGGCTCCAGCACCCCCCGCAACCCTGGAAAGGATAAGCGGAAGCGAATGGATGGATGGTTGGATGGATATTTTACTTCAGCTATCTGAGACAGTAAAAGCACATCTGTGTTTTGTACGTTGCCCTAAAGACCTGATTACAATCCTAAACTGACTTTTTTTCCCCTTATAAGCAG
Source organism: Aulonocara sp. 'chitande type north' Nkhata Bay (assembly GCF_057382095.1). Taxonomy (NCBI): domain Eukaryota; kingdom Metazoa; phylum Chordata; class Actinopteri; order Cichliformes; family Cichlidae; genus Aulonocara; species Aulonocara sp. 'chitande type north' Nkhata Bay. The sequence goes on from NC_141358.1 coordinate 11,215,023, forward strand.
TTTTTTATTTTTAATTTTTGTTCCAAATAAACTACCTAGTGAGCTAGCTATCATTTTTCACCTCAAATACCATCATATCATTGTACCCATAATGACAAAGTAAAATAAGTTTGTTTGAAACTCTTGCAATTGGGGGAAAAAAAAAAAAAAAACAAAAAGCAAAAATATAGAATGCATATAAATATTCACTCTTTGCCATCACAATCATCATGTTTTCCCTGATCATCTGTCAGATGTTTCTACATTTTGATTGGAGTCCACTTAAATTCAATTAACTGGACATTATTTAGAAAGTCACACACCTGTCTATATAAGGTCCAAATGGCTGACAATGTCAGAGCACAAAACAAGCCACAAGGTCCAAGAAATTGTCTGACATCTGAGTCAAGAGTTTATCGAGGCACAGACCTGGGGAAGTGTACAGAAACATTGCTGCAGCATTGAAGGTCCCAGTGAGCACCGTGCCCTCCATCATTATATATGGAAGAGGTTTGGAGGACTCTTCCTAGAGCTTACTGCCCGGCCAGTCTGAGTGATCAGGGTAAAAGGGCCTTACTCAAAGAGGTCATCAATAACCTGGTGGTCACTCTGACAGAGCTCCTGCATTTCTCTGTGGAGAGAGGAGAACCTTCCAGAAAGACAGTCAGACCAGTCAGATCTGTGTGGTTGAGTGGCTAGACAGAAGCCACTCTTCAGTGAAAGACACATGACAGCCCACCTGGATTTTGCCAAAAGGCACTTGAAGAACTCTCAGACTGTGAGAAACAAAATTATGTAGTCCAATGAAACAAAGATTGAGCGTCATGTCTGGAGGAAACCAGGCACCACTCATCACCTGCCCAATACCATCCCTACAGTTAGCCATGGTGGTGCTGTGGGGGTGTTTTGCTGCAGTCAGGGTGGAGGGAAAGATGAACGAGAGATCTGAAAATGACTGTGCATTGATGCTCAACCTGGACCGTGAGAGGTTCTGCAAAGAAGAATGGGAGAAACAACCCAAACATAAGTGTGCTAAACTTGTAGCATCATATTCAAAAAGACTTGAGGGTATAATTGCTGCCCACTTCAACAAAGTAGTTCTGTGGACATTTCCACAGCAGGTTAGTCGGTCACCCTGACACAGACAGTTGTTTGTCCTCTGCTTGAATAATATAGATACTCCGCCAACCCCCAACCCCAATTACATCTTTGTTCGCAAACCATCATTTTGCTATTATGTAATAAAAGTGTGATGTAGCCATGTAGGGTACAAGGTGTATTCTAAGAGGCCTTTTGCCCGGTAGCTTTCTTATTACAGTACAAAATGAATATGATTAGCGTAAGTATATTTTTATTCGCAGGTTTTGTCAGTCTGACCCATCTCCTCCAGGAAGAAGGACAGTACCGGTATACTCATACAGGAACTCATAAGTGTTATTTAATCTTACACAGGGTTATTGCTTCTCGGTCATCATGCAGAAAAAAATACAAAAACCTTTGATAATGTAGACACACTAGCACACCATTACTTTGAATTTGTCACGTGAATGTTCATGAGTGAAACAGAACTTCTTATTTCAAAGGTTTTACCTGATTAGTTTATGAAACGGAATATTTTTGGTTAACTTCAACTGCAGCGTTTTGCAGATTAAGTACAAGCCACTTCAAAGTATAACTTTAAGAGTCCTTAGTGTGTGTGTGTGTGTATATGTGTAGTATGTATGTTGCACTTACCAATTCAACACATTTTTTTTTTCACCCAACTTGGATGTCAGGCCACTTTCTAGTTTGAAGTAACAAATTATTAAAGTTAGCTAATGTTGATTAACTTGTGACAAATTCACTAACTAATCATATAACTAATTACATACCACTACTTAGGCGGCATCATTTGCCATTGTTGGTTATCATTTGTCATTGATCAGTTATTTTAGATTTTAGCTCAGGTTGTGTTTGTCTTCAAGTGAGAAGAAATCTGTTACACTACAAGTGAAGTGGGAAACTGTTCAGTGGGATTCTCAATATACAGTGGCTTGCCCCCTTGAACTTTTCCACATTTTGTCACATTACAGCCACAAACATGAATCACTTTTATTGGAATTCCACCTTGTCTTGGTAGGTTTACAGTTGTGCCATACTCCTTCCATTTCTGAATGATTGCTTGAACAGTGCTCCGTGGGATGTTCAAGGCTTGGGAAATCTTTTTGTAGCCTAAGCCTGCTTTAAATTTCTCAATAACTTTATCCCTGACCTGTCTGGTGTCTAAATCTAATCGAGAATCTGTGGCAAGATCTGAAAACGGCTGTTCACAAACGCTGTCCATCTAATCTGACTGAGCTGGAGCTGTTTTGCAAAGAAGAATGGGCAAGGATTTCAGTCTCTAGATGTGCAAAGCTGGTAGAGACACACCCTAAAAGACTGGCAGCTGTAATTGCAGCAAAAGGTGGTTCTACAAAGTATTGACTCAGGGGGCTGAATAATTACGCACACCCCACATTTCAGTTATTTATTTGTAAAAAAAAAAAATGTTTGGAATCATGTATGATTTTCTTTCCACTTCTCACCTGTACACCACTTTGTGTTGGTCTTTCACGTGGAATTCCAATAAAATTGATTCATGTTTGTGGCTGTAATGTGACAAAATGTGGAAAAGTTCAAGGGGCCCGAATACTTTAGCAAGCCACTGTAAGAACTGTATAAACTGAAAAAAATGAATTGATATCCAATTAAGTTAAATAACACTAATTAATCAAAATATTTACATAGTGAAATTATGACTTTATGCATCACAATGTCATATACAAATAAATATATATCTTTGACTGCTATCAGTGCTATTGTGCCATATTTTCCTTTATCAGTTTTACTCTTTGTAAATATGTGGAATAAGAGTAGGAATTTGTATAAGATGTTCGATTTTAGCAGGGCAGCAGCCGGTGTTGTTTATACCTGAAAATATTTTTTAGCTTTCCTGTCTTCTCGCCACTGTTCTAGCTACATAAAGCTACTAAAAATATTAAAAATGTATCTTTAAAGCTCCAGGTTAGGTGGAAGATGGTGTCTCTTGTTTTTGAAAAATCCTTCTGAAACCGCAGGAGACATTATACAACTGTTCTTGAGGGCTGAGTAGCACTCTTGGCCGTGTGTCTGTATTGTGATCCTCAATTCATCCATTAACAAATTAGTTCTAGTAATAGTTTTATAATGAAGGGGAGGTATATTTCTAGCAGACACACTTACATAAACTGTGTTTATCTAAGTAAGATATTATTAAAAACATACAGACATTGTCTGCATTATTTTCTAAATGTCACAGATGGAAAAATAGCTTGTATGATGCTGAAAGCAAATCATTGACTGTGTTTGCATGATGTTTTCTGGGTCAAAATTTCAAAGCGTAAATGGAGCAAATTACATGGTTAATATTGTCAAATATGACACACATACATTCACTATCCACCTCCGCAAGTGGAGCTATTCACTTGTTTGTCCTGTCAAAACTGTAGCAGATTTGCTGGCAACAATAAAGTTGACCTACAAATCAACTTGTTTTGAGCCACACTACATGTTGCTGGAAAGGAAATTCCATTTGATGAGATTGTTGTAAAAGATTTAAAACTTGTCTTCTTTTTGCCAGGATTTGTGCGTTTCCTAGAGGGGTACTACATCGTGTTGATCACGAAGCGCAGAAAGATGGCTGATATTGGGGGCCACTCCATCTACAAAATTGAAGACACCACTATGATCTACATTCCCAATGACTCAGTCAGAGTTACACACCCCGATGAAGCAAGGTATTGTGTTACTCTGTCTCCCATTTATTACCTTGAGGCCACTCTATTTAAGTACATTACTGTATGATTTTATTAATTTTGAGTATGGAAATTTTCAGAAATAATAAAATATCTTGAAATGCATTTGTAGCAAAAAACAACAACAACAACAACAAAACGCTTACTCTCTTCTGCTCACACCCACAATTGTAGTCTGGCCAAAAATAGTGTTGTCATACAGAATGTGCCAAAATAGGAAAAAAACAACAAAAAACCCCACAAAACAAAACACAAAGGCTGACTCATCCACTACCAGTGGACAAGGACTGAAGCTTTTCTAATAGTGGCTTGAAAAAAACCCCCCCATGATTTCACACATGTACATAATTTTAGTGTGAAAACATTATTTGACCACTTGACTGAGGAAAAGGTGTATCAGGTATTTATAAACCACCCAAAATCCCCAAATTGTATAAAACAGTGGAAAGTCTGACAAAAGAGGAAGAATCTCTCAAAGCTGAAGAAATATTGATGAGTGCATTATTATATAGTATAATAATAGCATTCCCATTATTATATATACTATATATATCATATGCTAGTATGGTCACCACTTGCCAAGTTGTAACTATTTGTTCGCTTTGATTCATTAGTTTAACTTTCTAGTGCAGCAATGCAAGTCTTGTTGCTTAGTAGCCATCTTGAAATACACCCAAACATTTATTTGGTTGTTATTTTGAGGCTCTGTCCAAGTTAACCACTGTTTTTGCTATTGCTGTGCATTTCGGTTCAGGAGTACCTGAATGCAGTAGATGAAATGATAGCTGTTACACTGGATGTGCAAATTAAAAATGTTTTTAAAAATAGATTTCTTCTGACAGGTATCTCAGGATCTTTCAGAATGTGGACCTTTCCAGCAACTTCTACTTCAGGTAAGACAGTTTGTTATTCCAAACTCTCACTATTAGAAGGATACAGTAACTTGTATATGCACAAATTACGTCAGATTATAAATGCTGTTATCAAGGGGGCTTTCAGCACACTCCCTCTAGGCTTATTTAGTACAAGTGCCCTTTGAATTTTACAATATCGCATCACACCAGACTAAACACGTGTACCGATGCCCTGCTCAGCTTGAAGGCTAGGAACAACTAAAAAGCATTTCTTGACCTTGTGGCCTTGGTTGGGAAAGGAACTCTGGCTATGGCCTGGAGATTTAATTTGATAATATGAATCATTTTCTAACAGTTTTTGCAGTATTAAAGATGATAAGAGGGGAAAAAACCCTTTCCAGTGAGGAAAATTATCTCAGAGGTTTGAAATGAGTGATTTGCTAATCACTCATCTGATTATATAGTATTTTAAAACACCAACATAACTGCTGAAAGATATGTAAAACATTGTGTTTATGTTATAAATTTGCATTGCATTATGGTTTTACTAATATGTGGGGAAAAAAGAATTTCTGTGAGTGTATAAAGTATTGCTTGGTGTAATAATGGTGTGCAGCACAGGTTGTACTTGATTCATATGACTTTGCTTTTATGCTCTTTAGTTACAGCTATGACCTGAGCCACTCACTCCAGTACAACCTGACTTTGCTGCAGAGACCTTATGAACAATGGTCTTCAGCAGCTTCCTCTACTGAGGAAGAGGTACACACACAGAGCAAGCAGGACAGCTTTGACATCTTTGAAGATGAGGGTTTGCCTACAAAAGGTGAGAGGAGTTTATCTATATTCCTTTCATTTATTTTCTTCATTGTATTGGCTGGGGAGGAGCTCATTGGGAGACACAAAACTATGATTTCAATCTGGAGAGGGAATACATGTTGTACCTGAAGTATATACAGTTGGGTCCATAATTTGTTATTTATTTATTCAAAAAATGCTGTGGTAGTGTACAGAGGTAAAACCACAAAATATATGGAATTTGCATATATGATTGCTAGTGAAACAGCATTACTATTATTTATTGGTAGTGTGTGACTGCTGATAGAAGTGGGAGAATAAATTGTGAATTGTACAGGGTTTTACTCTCTGCTCAGATTCAGACACATGCTGCAAAACTGATCAGACTGCAAATGGTTAATGATCAAAAAAGTATATTGCTGAGAGTTTCTCAAGCCAAAGAAATAGGATATTCTTCAATGGACAAATCAGTCAGCTGATCTTAACCCAAGAGAATATACTTTCCAGTTATTGAATACAAGTCCAAATGCAGTGAGACACAGCAACTTAAGGTGGCTACATTAAAACCTAACATACCATTAAAGTCACAGATACTCTATTTGGGAAATACTTTTATATTCTTTGACACAGGATTCGTGCCATTTATGACATATTTTGTAGTATACCAGTAGATAAAATTAATCAGTTATATAACTATCACTAAATATGATCTTTATGGTCTGATGAGCGTGACTGATACCAGTCCAGAAAAATGCTTCAGTCTTTTTTTTTCTCTCTACAGTGGTTTATGGCCTTTACAACGAGCCTTACTACAAATATGTGTGGAACGGGAAGCTCCTGGAGCGAGTCAAGGACATAGTGCATCATGACTGGCTTATGTATATAATCCATGGATTTTGTGGCCAGTCCAGTATCCTTTGAGCATCAGCTGTTTATAGAATTATTTAGTGTTTCCTTTTTAATTGCCATGACACACTTGCTATGCTTTTTATGGAAACCATAAAAGAATATCCTCAAGGTTAGTACCTTTAGTGCAGCGGTCCCCAACCCCCGGGCCATAGACCCGTACCGGTCCGTGAGTCATTTGGTACCGGGCCGTGACAGTTGAGGCTCGGGTGTGAAATTTATGGTTTTCAGGGCTTTTATTGTTAACTAGGTTTCCCTGGGTTTTTTCCCGTGTTGTAGTTGTGTGTCTTATTTTGAAAGGAATATTTTTGCGTTATATTACCATTACCATAGTAACCAGAGAGCATTAAGGGGCAGAGAGGAGGATGTTACTCAATGTTGTTGGCACATTTCAAGAGGACGCTGCTAATAAAGTTACACAATTACACCGTAAATTTGCGCTTATTATTGTATTTACAAAATACCACCGTTTTTGTCTTGGTCGTATCATTTTATTTTGTTGTATTTATCCGTGACACTTTAAAGGTCGGTCCGTGAAAATATTGTCTGACATTGAACTGGTCCGTGGTGCAAAAAAGGTTGGGGACTGCAGCTCTAGTGCATTCTTTTAAGTAATAAAGTTGGTGCCATGTTGAGACTTTGTTGGGATGCATCTGTCAGCACTGATCATTTTAACCAACCACATAGATGCAGCTGCATGCCAGGGAGTCTGTGTCTTTGTTTTTTGTTTTTTTTCCCTTTTTGTCACAGCAAAAAGAACAGGGAACTGCTGTTATTTTTATTTATTTTTAACGGTAAAGGATTGCTTATTTGAAAATTAAGTGAATAACTGATTACTCCATGTGTGAAACTACACCCAACACCACAGAAGACTCTCACATTGTTATCCTTTGTCGATACTTCTCATCTCTCATTCGCAGCACCACTTGTTGAACTGTGCTCAGCCCCCACCAGATCACGTGGATCACACTGTGTGATTCATCACAGAACTGCACAAGCAATTATTTGGTTTTTAGGGATTTAACAAAGCAAATATCAGAGCGTATCAGGTATGCATACACGGGCACTTTCAGAAGTGCTCGGGCTGTTATCTGCAGGGAGAAACAACACTGTGCATATTAAACAGATGAGTTACACGTGCTTCTTTCTGGAGACGTGCCTGTGTTTTGTATGAATTATGAATACTTTTCTTTTTTTTGGTTTGTTTATGAGCTTCAGTCCTTTAGTATCATTTTCTTTTAAGTTTTGAGTACACACCAGCAAATTTTCTCTCCATGAATAAATTCTCCTGGATTTCTTTTTATTCATTTATTTTTTGTGTTATTGATGCATGGGTAACTGCTGCAGAGGGACTTTGCACTTGATTACCTCTGATTTATGGGAGTAAAAGTCAGCCTCAGGTTCAGTTTTCAAGTTTTAGTCATTCACCATTGTGTCTCGTTAAGCAATCTTTCCTTATTTTTGTTCAGCCAATATTAATAACGTTAATGGATGTTCAATATACAAATACTTTCAAACCAGATTTATCTTGTTTTTTTTTCTTTAGCCACGTTCTGTGAGTCTTCTGCAGATAAACACAGAAGTGCAATAACTTAATATGCAATCAGGCCTGTTGCTGTTGTCTCCCTCTTTAGGCAGCCTGCTGCCGCTGTGGCAGTGTGTGGGTGTTTTGAGTTTATCAAATTCCTGGAAATTGTTTGGCATTCAGTCCTCTTTTCTGAGTGGATGAAAGGGCCACTGGGTGCAACAAGAAGAGACTCACCAGATAGGAAATATGCAAAACCTTTTAGCAGATGGGAAGACACAGAAATGCACTAAAAAAGATGTGGAATGGTTCAATCACGAGCTATAAGTAAGGTTTCTTATTGGTTTCTTAATATTGGTAGAGGTGGGATGAATCGGAAATAAATATATTTCCCAGGTTCATATTCTAACTACAAGTGAAACTGTCATCATTAAGAGCTAATGTCAAAGCATGACTGCTATGAATGAAATACAATTTTAAAAAGGATTTTTCTTTACATTTTACTAATAATATGTGTTTGTTTCCACAGGTCATTGTTAGGCTGTTAGGTCTATATTGGTATTATTATTATTTTTCCTTTACCGACCACCTACAGAACTTCTGATCTACGGCCGACCGGTTCACATCACCCTGATTGCCAGGCGCTCCAGCAAATTTGCTGGCACCCGTTTCCTCAAAAGGGGAGCCAACTGTGAGGTACAGAAGTTACCAGGGTAACTCGGAGGAACAGATAGTAGAGGGTGGCATCAGGGCCACAAAACAGATTGAGAATGACTCTGGTTAATCACAGGGGGTTAATTGGACACACTTTCTCTTTTTGGAATGGGAGTGAGTGTCTTTGAGATGGGATGTTGTTCAGTTATATCCTTTTTTTCTGTAGGTAAAGAAGATGAAGAGTTTTCTTGCCCAGATATGTAACAGAAAAATCCCCCAACAATTTCTAGTATTTACTGTTCACATGACTGTAGTAGGAAAACTGAGAATGAGGAAGGTAATTGCAGACCGAATGTTAGAAGTCTTATATTAGAATGTTAGATGAAGAACATAGACATAGACTTTATTAATCCCACAGTGAGGAAATTCAGTGGGGATACAGCAGCACAAGAGTCAGTGAAAAAGGAAGTGAATTAGAGCTATATTATAAAAAAAATAGCAATAGAAATGAAAAATAATTTAATTTTTTAAAAAGCCCAAAAAACTGTACACCAGTAATTTCTGTTACTGGTAAAATGGTTGTTATACACAGGAAATAAACTCAAATTATTTTTTTCATATGTACATATACATACATAAAGTGCAGTGGGAGTGTTTATATAATATATACACGTAAGTTGTACGTTCAGTTTTGAAATGTTTGCCATGTGAAAGGTGAAGAAACACTTTGATATCTTATGATAAACTACAGCACTGTGTAAAGCTTTGAGCCTCCCCTCATTGGTTCACAAGGCGATGGCATCGTAATTTTTACATTAATCTTGAGCAAAAGCTCTTCAAGCTTTCTGAAGTTCATGCAAAGTTTTTCTGTCCATTCTTCAGTATAGCAGTGACTGTCTACAGCCATCTATAAAACACAGGAGAGGTGGTTTTAGTGCTGCATTATAGTCATCATGTCAAAATTGATGGAATTATGAACACAGAAAAGTGCTATGTTATTTGCATCCATCATGCAATACCATCTGGAAAGTATCTGATTGGCAACGGCTTCATTTTTCTAGCATGACAATGATCCCAAACACACTGCTAATGCAGTGAAAACATACCTGGGCAGAAAAACATCCCGGATAGTCCCAGTGCCCGGACCTTAACGTTACTGAAGTAATGTGAGATCATCCTTACAGAGCAAAAAACAGCGAACACCCAAAGAATAGCTCTGAATGTTCTTCAACAAGCCTGAAGAACCACTCCTGTAGACTACATAAAGAATTTAGATTTATATAATTGTATTATAATAATTGTTTTATGTTCTCTAAAGACATGTTCTTGGGTTTCCCAATCATGCCGAAGTTTATCATTTCTTTTTTGCTTTTCTCATTTTTTGTTTTATTTTGTTTTTTTTTTTCAGGGGGATGTGGCTAATGAGGTAGAGACTGAACAGGTCGTCCATGATGCCTCAGTTATGTCTTTCACAGCAGGGAGTTACTCCTCATATGTCCAGGTGCGAGGCTCCGTCCCACTCTACTGGTCCCAGGACATTTCCACCATGATGCCAAAACCTCCAATTCGATGTAAGACTTCTTCTTTACACTTCAGCATCAGCAGCTTTTGTTGTAGGCTGAAATATGTAACATGTGGTGAACTGTATATGTATTATTTTTGTCTTTTGATACTTCAGAAGAAATAAGTCATCGAAGAAAAGCTACATTAAAATAAGAGAATATATGTAGAGTATACTGAGGCCATTCCTTTCAACTATTGGCAAAAGATTAAAAAAAAAATAAGACTGTGAAGGCAGGATGGCCCCTTTTGGCTTCAGCTTTGTATCCGTCCTATTTCATTATAAGCAGGATAAAAACACAAAGCCGTGGCCAGAGGGAGGTGATTAGGTACCGAGACTGACGGTGAGGACAGCTCTGTGTGTGGGGGTGTACACACAGGAATAGACTGGTGTTTGCATGTGTACAATGCCTGTATTAGATTGTAATCTTTTTTTCGTTTGGTTTGCCCTTTAATTCATCCTCAGGTGACATTTACCTGTGAAAGATAGACACTGAGCATGTTCCTAAGATCTCTCCGTGTGTCATCTTCCCTCATCGTCCTGCTTCCACTTTGATCCTTCAAAACGGTCCTTATCTGACATTTCCTAAATGTTTCCCCAACCCTTCCACCATCAGTTTAACATTTGACCTGTTTACGTGTGTTAACAGTTTTCTCAGTGCATGGCATACTTTTTCCCCTCCATCATATTTTTGCCTCCACTGAGGAGAAGTAATATGCCATCTAATTAAGTGGTTGACGCAAACTAGTAGTTTAGTTTGTTGAGTCTTTAATCCTGTTCCCAATAGGTCTACTATTACTGGGGATTTCATTTTTAATAATTAAAAACACTTTAAGATCAATTTTAAAATTAAAATCACTAAATTATTCATTATTCGTTCCAGCTGGACTTTATTTTTGTACATTTCACATCTTTGTGCTTCCTGAGCCTTCCTAATTTTGAGTTAGGTGAAACTAAAAAGCTGTCCTGCTCACATTAGCCCATGTTTAATACGAGGAAAATGTTGCTTTGTTGTTGACTGGAGAGAAAGACATCTTCACTGGTGCATAAATGTTTATAGAAAAATTATATTTAAATAAATTATTGGTGTGCCAGTATAGCTTGCTTTCATTGATGGTACAACAAATGAAACTCAAAAATCAGTTTTATTTGTTTCTATTTAATAATATAGGTTATTATTATTGTGGAACCTTTCATATTAAATAACTGTCCGTCTCCAGGTCACTTATGTTGGTCAAAACAAATATGTTCTCTGTGGTAGGCTGATACACACATTTATTGATTGGACCATAATCTAAATTTTACCTAGGGCATCAAATTGACTTGGCTCTAATCAAAAACAGAACAAATCTTGGAATACTTGAAGTGGTCTGAAGAGCTTAAAATGCACTTTTGGGTATTGGATCAATCTCCTTAATAAATAAATGACCAACATGTAACATTTTTGTCACATATGTTTAGTTGGGTTCTTTTTACTTACTTTTAGGACCTATGTGGAAATCAGTTGATATTTTTTTCTGTTTTTCTGCTGAAATTTTAAAGGGATCACAAATATCCAAGCCCATTGTCGTAGCTGAATCTAGGTCAACAACGTAGCTAAGAGACATACTGGACTGAGTGCATGCAGAGTAGAGAGCGTCTATATTACACAATGCATCTCTCCTTGCCCCATCTCTGATATGTCAAGACTCATTATTGCATAATTGAATCCTTTAGGAGATGACCTTAGTTGACCGCTGAAGGAAAGTCACCAATGTCATTATCCAAACTCCCCTCCCAAGGTGCACAAGCGCTTTACATAAACTATCATCCTTTGAGGTGTGAGCAGTGGAAAACATGACGATTAAATGGTTTTGGGGAGAAGCTGAAAAAGGTGACATTTAATTTATCAGTTCTGACACACAAGCAGCTCTGTGGGATGAACTGCAGCACGATCTGACCTATTTTCTTAAGTCTCCTTTCTGGCAGCCGCACTAGTCCAATTTGGCAACGTGTGCAGGTGTGGGGTTGAGCATTAGTGGCAAGTAGAAGCTGTAAATGTGCTTTTTAAAAGGAACATTTAATAGAAAAATGAAAATGCAAAGGTTCAGTGCGGTGTTAAAGGTCGTCTGTTAAAATAGTCACGTGGAAAAGTTTTAAATTCAAAAAGAAAAGTATAGATACAAAAAATGTTAAGAATACTTGTTTTATTACAAATAAGACTACATAAACATTGGAGTGAAATCCAATCAAGTACTTTTACATTTTAATCAAAAAAATAATTATGTGCTTTATTGTTTTCTGTTTTTTAATTGTAAACCAGTTAATTTGGAAATTAATGGATAACAACAATATTTAAATTTTGACATGAAAAGTATAATTTCAATTAAAGAGCTTTCACACAAAGGTGTATTAACAGTTACAAACATTAAAGATGATTTTGGTAACTACCAGTACTGTTAATTTATGGTTGTGACATAAAACAAACATTGGGTGCTGATCTAATACATTTCTTAAGCCCTTTATGTAGCAGAAATATTTTTAAAAACACATGAATTGGGCTTGGTCTAAATTGTTTGTATCCCTTCTTGTAAATCCTGGATTTACTCCATGATGTAATGCCAGGGTTCGATAGAGGTATTGCTCTCTATATCAGGAATACGTTTTAGTAAAATTATTTTAAAGTTATCATCAGATCTAGGGCTGCTCAATATAACGATATACATCGGATGACGATATAAAAACGTCCATTGTTTCATTTTACGCTATCGTTTGTTTCGCGGTGTTGCAAAATAAACTGTTTACGGTAATATTTTTTCATCGTTTTGATGGTCACTGTAGTGGCTATATTAATTTCTTAAAGTTCTCTCTTTTTCTTATATTTAATATAACCACACTACAGACGGACAAGCGCCTGTTTTTATGCGTTGTGGTTAGCAACAGCGACGGTAACACCATCGCGTGTCCGCTTGTTTATGTTCCACATAAACCTTTCACAATAAAGCTCAAGATCCTGTTGAGACTTTTCAAAATAAACTGAGTCACGTGAAAGAGCAGATTATTTATGGATGAGAAGTAAAAAAGAGCCGCCAGGTTGCTAAAAACTTATGTCTAAAAATGTATAGTTTCATGCATCTGTTAAAACACTCGACTCCAGGTACATGACGCGCAGCTGGAAACACTTCACGCAAGTCGAGTGTTTTGTTCATATCGCACAGCCCTAATCAGATCTCTATTATCAGATCTCTTTGTCATGTCATGCCTTGACGCATGCTCAGTCATGCAGGCACAACACAGCGGATGGCTTTATCATAGTGATGTGTGATGGATAAGAATTTAAGCATTTAGTCAAGTGACTCAGATAACTTCTTTTTCATAGCAGCTAGACCAAGTGTTCCACTGTAGTGATCTTTGGTGGTGGTGGTGATGTAGGTCTCTCAGTGTTGTTGCTACTTTTACCTCAGCTGTGACAATATGCAATATTGTTTTGAAAAATAATTTATATTGAGGTCAATAAAGTTGTGTTATATTCTTGTGAGGACCCTTAAATATTTAACCATTAAAATATTTTTTCTGTCTAATTTTGCAGTGGACCAAGCTGACCCATACGCCTATGTAGCTGGCCTCCATTTTGACCAGATGCTACAGCGGTTTGGCTCACCCATCATCATCCTCAACTTGGTCAAGGTAGGGAGGTGCTGAAATAAGTATTCCAAAATGTGTTTAATGACACAAAAATACAGTCATTAAGTAATAAAATCACTTACAAGCTATTTACTATTTACATAAATTCTTGTGATATAAATAAAATCACATCTCCACACAGTTATGCAAGTATGCAGACTTCGAACGTCTTAGTTATTAAATTAATAGCAGATTTGAATGTACCTGTGAATCCATTCTAGGGCTAGAGAGTTCACGGTTAAATTTTTCCAGTGCTACAGTTAATTAGCACTTTAGGGCACATCTGCAACACAATGCTTTCAGAGAAACAATGCAATAAAGGGAAATACGTAAATACACAGCTCATGTTGTCTTCTGCTAATTTATCTACATTTTATTTTCTGTATATCAAATTTCAGTTCAATAAAGTCAGTAAAATCTGTTTTATTTACATAAGCCCAATTCACAAAAACAGTCAATTCAAGGCACGTTATATTGTACGGTAAACAGCTTAAAATAATACAGAGAAAACCTTAACAATCCCTCCCCATGAGCAAGCCCACAGTCTGACAGCAAAGTGCTCTATTGTGGTGATATGGTACTAGGAGGCCTTTAAGATAAAATGCCACCTGGTTATTGAAGACCTTGTAAGTGAGGAGAAGGATTTTAAATTAGATAAGCCAATGAAGAGAAGCTAACGTGGGAGAAATGTGGCCTCTCTTTCTAGTCCCTGCCAATACTCTCGGTACAGCACTTTTATTAAAACTGAAAGAGTTAAAAATGGCTAAGGATTATATATGCATCAGGCATATCTTTAGATCAAATATAACTTTCTTGTGTGATCACTCAAGAGGTAGCTATTTAAAATTATAGTGCAGGGCACGACTGTAATTTGTCAAGCATTCTGTTGATATTGGTGCGTTAGGTGTTGCTGTGGAGCCGTTTAGTCACAGGAGACTTTCTGAGTGCTTGCTGATTACAAGCAGTTGAAAAGCTGCCTTGAATATTGATCTGCTTCTGCATTGTTCTGGAAACACAAGCATACCAACACGCACAAGCACATTTGATAAGACACACCTAGCTTTCACCACATTATGCCTTCCATATTATTCTGCTGAAAAATTAACATAATTCATTTAAACTGCTGTCAGTTTAAAAAAAAAAAAAGAAAAAAAAAGCAAGATTATTATGTTTTATTATAAATTATGAAGATTATAAAATGCTTTATCTTGCTTCATGCTGCAGATGTATCCTTGTGTGCATCACAGTTACTTTATGTTGGGCACATGGCCATATACTCCGTAGATTGGGTCTCCAGCTCACGTTGTCACTCACAAGGGGAACTGTGAGATGAGGAACGAATCACAGAGCTCAGAGGTGTGCACAAGCCACAGCCATGTGAAATTTGCAGACTGCGGGGAGCAAAGCAGGGGATCCCCTGCTAACACAATACCCCCCTCCAGATTATCCAAGAGAGACAGAAAGAGGAAGGAAATGGCATTTAACCATAAAACCCACTGCCATCTATCCCTTAATGGAGGTGGCATGGGCCATGCTGGCCCTTCAAACTCTTTTATATGTGCATCATTTTGGCAAGGGCTAATGCATGCATCCCAGCATGTAAGAAAGGAGGCGTAAAGGCACACATGGTAAAGCATGTGAATGACTTGTTCAGGATACCTTGTACGCTGTACCCTTAGATATATAATTTGGATTGTAACCTTACAGAAAAACATGAAACCCATTAAACCATTGTGGTAAAATATACACCCATATTATTACAGTGTTCATTAATGTCACTAATACGTCACTGAAAAGCCCACTCCCATACGTCAGTGTGCATGTGTGACTGTTTTATGTTATCATTCGTGATCTGCGACTGCACTTTTGCACCTCAACATTATTGTGGCCTTTTATTAAAGCTTGTTTATACCTGTGAACAATACAAGTCTGCTGTTCTGAGTGTTTGTTCACGTGTACTGTACTTGTAGCATCTCATCTGTGCTCAGAAAGTGTGACCGAGCGTGTATACGTGTCTGCCTGTATGACACGCTCTGCTGAATGGTCGAGGAAATGTGCTGGTAATTTGACTGGTTGCTGTGGTGCCACTGCTGGATGTTTGAATGGCGATGTGAGCTGCTAAATGATGCGTCCAAGCTGATTATCACCCTGGGTGATCAGTCATAAAACTACAGTGGAGTTCATGTGGAAATAGCTTAATGGATAGTGTGACTGCAGATCACACAGAAGGATTATGAGTTCATGCATTTTAGTTGACAAAGAATAATTCCTTCGATTTTTTTTTTCTGTTTTTTTTTTTTTTTTTTCACTTACTGATTACGACAAAATTAGAGGCAAGATTTATAATCACTGTAATATTGTTGCACCATGTTTGCTCGCCAAAGGTACTTTTAAATTTTACACCATCAAATTTGCTGTATTTTGCAGTTTGATGTTGTTGCCCATCATTTTTTTTCTTAGTGAGCTTGGAAACCAATCTGGTTGGTTGCTAGATGTTGACCAACAGTTCTTAAGGCCACAAAGTTTTGTAAGTTTGTGCAGGCATAACTGAAGTAAAAGGCAGGAGAAAGATGTTTTAAATATTACTTTGGACAAAATTTCTAAATGTTTTACTGTTTTTTTTGCCCCTCAGCCATAAAAGGCTCATGGGGTATCATCACCCCGCCAGGCAGGTGAGAGGTCAGGCGACGTGGACACCCAAGTTTGTGAATGGGATCATTCGTGAACAAAGCAATTTAGGACTTTCAAATTGATACCAATTAGTGCCAGAGGTATATCCTATATTTATATTTAAGTACCCGTGTGCGTGTGTGGACCGCTCGTTTTAATATTTTACACACAAAACATAACCCCCTTTTTTTTCTGATTATTTATTTTCCTTGTGAAAGTCGTGTTTTTGTTTTTGTTTAATTAAAATGTTTTTTCACATTTAATTTTCATTTTTAGGTTGATTTTAGTAGGCTGGGATGTCCTTGGCCTGCATCATGTGGTTTCTATTACATATATTCTACTCTGCTCGATACCTGTAAATTGCATCTTGCAGCTTTGTGTTCTCTGAGGTCACTGTGTAAAAGACATGAACGGATGTTGATTAATACTTCAAAGGAAAACACAGAATCTGTTACATGTCTGACTACAGCCCTAATGGAAACCTTTCAAAGAACTCAGATACTATTGTGACTGTACATCAAGCTCCCCATAATGTAACACTTAAGTTGACGTTTGATAGAATCACACATACATGTGTACATCTCTTTGTTGTGCTACAGAAGCGTGAAAAAAGGAAACACGAGAAGATTCTGAGTGAGGAGCTGTTCCGTGCTGTGGTCAACTTGAATCAGTTCCTCCCTCCCTCCCATTGCATAGACTATATCGCTTGGGACATGGCCCGATACACCAAGAGGTATTGACAAATACTAGTGCACAGAATATCTTTAAGGTGCAGGTTTATTATGTTTTTACCATCAAAATAAGAAGCTCACTTTGAAAGAGGGGAAAAATATCATGGTGTGACGTAAGCACATTACATAAAGAGAAAATTGAACCTTTGGACAAGTTTGTATGCCTGTAAGCACTCAAATAACAAAATCACTGTGACCCCCATGTCCACCTCATTCCTGTGAAAGTGGTATATCAGGAAAATCAGAGTCACTGTGAAAAACTAAGTACATCCTGGGCTTTAGTAGCTTGTATAACCAATATTTAGCAGCAATAACTTGAAGTAAACATTTTCTATGTGACTTTATAATTCTCTTAGAACTGCTTGAAATTCCTCTCACATTGTTGTAGAGGAATTTTGGGAAGGTCCGGACAGACGTGTTAAAGAGAGCTCAAAGCAGCTATCTGGGATACTCTGAAACTTCTCTGGATTAAAATACTGACATTATTCATTTCCAGACCTTCTCATTGTTTCTGATACACTCATATGAGATCTTGACATTTTAACCTGAGCCCTTTTGGGAGCAAAGAATAGAGATGTTAAAGTCTAGGGACTTGGATATAAAATTTGATGAATGAGCTTCTACAGGCACATCCATTTTTTAAAATGATTTATTCTTCAGCGAGTTAAAATGACATTTCCAATCTTTCTCTTTCTGTCCCAGCAAGTTGTGCAATGTTCTCGACCGTCTGAGTATGATAGCAGAGAACGTGGTCAAGCGAACGGGTTTCTTCATTAATCGCTCTGACTTCTACTGTCACACTCTCAGACCAGATGAAAGGTGAGACTTTTTCTTTTTTTTTTTTTTTAAATCCTATTCGATTGCTTCTTTTTCTGCCCCTTTAAAACAGAGAAGGCCGAAACACACACTGCTGGACAAGAATTAAAACTTTCAGTCAGCCCCATGTGCAAAACAAACACATCTGTTACTGTTTCAGTTTTATTTGAAGCAAACTAATAAGTAAAATGGAAGCTGCTTAATGAATCTGAATATGACCGGGTTACAGAAAACTAAACCGCAATAGTGTCTTTTTTTAGATTTATATATCGGATGTTTTCCACAAATTTTGTAAATTTAAGGTTTTGTCATTTTCCATATTCATGATCACACTTATCGACACTTGCTTGATTTTGAAACTTTCCACATATGAATTCTTAATGGAAATTATGCCTGATGGCAGTTGTATTACATTGAAATTTCTGCTAATGAGCTGAGTAGATTGCCATCCATGTACATAGTGCCTGGCTCTTCTACTGTCTGGATGATTTAATCGCTTTTACTCAGCATTAGCATTCTGTTACATAACACAACGACCATGCCAGAGCACATATTTATTACCCTTTCTTTTGCATTACGTAAGCTATCACACTTTCTTTGCTTTAAGGACTCATACGCTCAGCCACATGCTCCCAACTACACACATGCACGCACACACATACACTGGTAGGTGTTTTGTTTGTTTGTGCAATCAGGTATGACACCTGTAGCATTCATCACATGCAGGAATTGGGTCATGGATAATGAAGATATTTACAAAGTCTTGATAACGCTGCCTTGTTCTGATCATTTACACGTTTGTCTGAAGTTTCCATCTCGCTGCATTCAGACTTTGTACTTTGATGCATACTTTAGCTACACCTGCTGATTGATTTTAAAGTGGGTCACGGAGTTTATTCAGAGATGATAAAATGTGTTTTAAAACTTCCTCTTAAATATCCACAGCTCACAAGGAGAAATTCAGAATTACTGGGGTTTCTTTGCATTGATTGATTTCTGCTTGCTTTTGTACAATTTAGTCTGCCTTTCGTCAAAGGGTGATTTTCTTTATTTGCTGTTTTTCCCTTTTAAAAAGAAAGTGTTGAATGAGAGTGGTAGAGAATTTAAATGGAATAAGGAAAATACAGTTACTTTGTTAAAATAAAGGGATTACACGGCAGTCTTTTCCTGTTTCATATGTTAGGCTGTCCCCTCTCTATTTTTGGTAATTCCACGCATTGCCGGTGTTGTGCCAAAAAGGGATTGTCTGCCAAAAACTGATTTCTGGCATTTGCCAAAAACTGATTGGTTGTATTTAAACTGCTATAAATAACTTGTTGATCTACAATATGTGAAACATATGTCAAATATATCCCTCATGAATTATATCCAGTCATCTTGACCAACAAACAACATTCCTGTAAGAAGGTAGAAGCCGCAATCACTTTTTGGCAGTGACTTTTATGTGTCCTTTATTTATGGAGTTAAAAAAAATTCTTGTTTGCTTTAAAAAATGTCTCTTTTAAGAGTATTCTGGCCAAGAGGACAGCTGAAATTGCAACAAATGCAAAAATAGTTCTGTAAACATATTTTAAGTGGACAAAAGGAAGCTGATTGATTATAATTAAGTACAATAACACAGCTACAAAGATAATTGAGAAACAGGTAATTTTTTTTAAATTGTGTATTTAACCCCTTTGCAATACCTGTTCACCGAAGTCTATTTAGCAACATACGTAATGGTATTACACATAAAAAACAGACGGAAACATTGGAAATCACTTTTTGGCACAACACTGGAAACCCAAACAAAAAGCATTAAGAGGCTCTAATGCCTGTGTCTCAATCTCGCGGCCCATGTCACCTCTACTTGCAGCCCACATAATGACGTGACAAAATATGTTTTTTTAATTATTGTTCAAAAAATTATTTAATATGAAGGCAATAGGCAGAGTGCTACAGGCATAACCCTAAAGAATGTAGCCTCATGGGCAGTGTAGCCCAGTTGTAAGTAAGCTATTAAGACTCGACTGTACACTGTGTTCGTGTTTTCCTCCAAAACAAGACGTTCTGTTGGAGCAGCCTTTCAACGCCTCTCTCTGTCTCTCGTTAGCAGAGTTGACCCAGACAACAAAGTAAAACTAGTTATCGGTTACGAGCCTGACGCGGAACCCGACGTATTAGCCAGAGGTCCATTTACTACGGTTCGGAGACACAGACCTGCTTTATATACACGCCGAATAGTTTTCGCTGCAAAAAGTGCAGCCTTACCTAATGTCCACCCTACGGTTACTCATTTTATATTAAGATTTAAAAATCTAGTTGGTACTGGTATGGCGTGTAGCCTTCAGTAATAGTAATAAATCACACAGCAATAGTACATTCATGTAGTTGTAAAAAGCTTGATAATATATAAAGTAATCCATTGTATTCAGAATACGTTACTCTCATACGTTACATTTTGGGGCTTGTATTCTGTAATCTGTAGTGGAATACATTTTAAAAGTAACCTTCCCAACACTGGTGGTGGGAGATTTGCATCATGGATATGCCGCAGACAGATCTGCAGCAATGTGATGCTATCGTGTCAATATTGACCAAAATCTCTGAGGAATGTTTCCATGACCCTGTTGAATCTATGAAACCATGAAGAATTAAGGCAGTTCTGAAAGCAAAAGAGGGTCTAAACTGGTACTAGCAAGGTCTACACAGTGAAGTGTAAAGCAACGGCCAGCTACTGGATGGTTCAGCTTGGCCCCAAGTAACACAATATGTACCTACTAACAAGTTCACTAATCAGTAAATTGGTGTCCTGTTTATTAACATTCATGTAACAAAAAAAAAACTATTAGCAACTAGCACTCTGGTTGTTTGCCTCTTTCTGACTTCACGTTAACAAAATAACCAAGAATTAATCTCTTTTTTTCTAAATTTTAAACATACTGTAACTTTTTTTTTCTAGGGGTCAGTATAACTTTGCTTGGTTTTGCACAGAAAGTACTACAGCAGTGTAAATGTGAACATGAGTTCCACTTTTCATCTCTGGGTATTAGAATTTGTCTGCTGAACATTTTCTTCTGTACTTGCACTCCTGATGGGGGTGCATTGTGTCAGGGTGCCTTTGCTGTGTCTGCACCCATTCCATTATGTTCATTCTCGTAATGGTGACAGTCACTGTGATGACAGTTATCATCGCAGTTTCATCATACTGAAGCCGGAATAAATTAGAAAATGTTCTTGCAGAAGAATAGTATTGTGATGTACGTGTTCGGTTTGTTTCCGTTTGTTTATTGACTTCAGTAAATTAAGTAACATTTTTACAGGTGGGGAGATGTAGGTGGACAAATAACATCCACTGGGCGACTGCAGGTAGGTCTTTTGCAGCTTTTTGCACACAATTGTAAAAATTTAGTCTTTTTTAAAAAGGCTTGCCTGTTTGTCATCATCATAATGATTACTACTACTGAGTTAATAGGCTGTAGTTTATAAAGTCAGCTGTTTTCCTCTTGTTGCTTGATGTGTAGACTGGTGTGTTGCGGACCAACTGTGTGGATTGTCTTGACCGGACCAATACTGCCCAGTTCATGGTGGGCAAGTGCGCTCTGGCTTATCAGCTTTACGCACTGGGAATGATTGACAAGCCCAAGCTCCAGTTTGATACTGACTGCGTGAGGTAAAGTTCATATAATTGCCTGAAAATCTAATCCATGCTAAACTTTATCTTTTTCATTTATTTGGAATCCTTTTGGCAGACGCAGTTATTCCAACCTTTTATTCCAAAGTTTGCTGCTCTAAATTCAGTATTCGCAAACATTAGTCAGTAGTGTGTGTCTCTGTCTACTTTTACTTGAAACTGCCACTTAAAGCACCACTTAATATGACTCATAACTCTCTAGTAGTTAATCACTGTTGCACACATACAAAGAAACAAGCACAAAATACAGACCCAATCAGTTGAGGTATTTTTAATTACTTTTTTTTTTTAACACCTTTCTTTTTTTTCCCAAAAAATAATCCTCCAAAAGTCCACATCACCAAAATAATAAATGAATCACAGTTTTATTTGCCCTTGCGAATTGATGACATTTTTTCTTTTGTGCTATTCAGGTTGTTTGAGGAGTTGTATGAAGACCATGGAGACACTCTGTCACTGCAGTACGGGGGCTCTCAGCTCGTGCACAGGGTCAAGACTTACCGCAAGATTGCACCCTGGACACAGCACTCCAAAGATATCATGCAAACGCTGTCACGGTACTACAGCAATGCTTTCTCAGGTGTGTTCTACGCTAGTTCCTTCTATCCTCAGCTATGCTCCGTATTAAACAGAATCTACCCTTAGTTATGTTCCAGGTTTCCATAGAAATGGGCTCAACCTGTGCATGCATGTATAGTTTACACTCATGTGAAGTATGAAGAAAACGACACTCTATAATTACATATAAGCAAACATTTCTGCCTTTACTTGAACAGAACATAGGACAAATGTGAATCGGCTCACAAAACGTTTTGTGAGAAAGTTTGGTCACAAGTGAAAATCACTCAAGATAGTTGCCAATCTTCCCAGCAGACAACTTAACAAATTCACTTTTAAGCCAGACTGTGCGACTGTGTGACTCAGAGAAACTGCACCAAGTCAAAGAATTGGTGACTGTAAAGCCATATGTTAGCATGTTAAATATCAAAGTTCATGACATCTCAATTCAAAAGAAAATGAACATGCATGGCTTGTTTGAAAGGGTTGTCGGGGAAAAGTATTGTTTCTCTAAAAAACAAAAATGGCTTATGTTTGCAAAGTTGCATCTGCACCAATCACAAGACTTTTGGAACAATGTGTTTTGGACAGACGAGACCATAATGCCATGTTTGGCAAAATCTAAATAATAATAATAATGGATTGGATTTATATAGCGCTTTTCAAGGCACCCAAAGCGCTTTACAATACCACTATTCATTCACTCTCACATTCATACACTGGTGGAAGCAAGCTACCGTTTGTAGCCACAGCTGCCCTGGGGCAGACTGACAGAAGCGAGGCTGCCATATCGCGCCATCGGCCCCTCTGGCCAACACCAGTAGGCAAGTAGGGTAAAGTGTCTTGCCCAAGGACACAACGACTAGGACAGAGAGCCCAGGGATCGAACCGGCGACCCTCCGGTTACAGATGCAATTCCCAACCCCCTGAGCCACGGTCGCCCCAAACACCTCATACCAACTGTCAGCACAATGGTGGATGCGAGAAGATTTGGGTCTGTTTTGCAGCAGCAGGACCGAGGCACCTTACAGTCATTGAGCCAAACATGAACTCCTTTGCATACTAAGCTATTCTAGAGTCATATATGAGGACATCTGTCTGACAGCTAAAGCTTGGCTAAAATTGGGACATGCAACAGGATAATGATCAGCTTCAAATATACAATTCAGTAGCTAAAAGACTGCAGCAACAAGGTGTCAGTCCAGAACATCAGCGCTGCTGAAATGCTGGGACAAGACCTTGAGAGACCTGCACACAAATAAATGCCTGCAAAGCTCAATGAACTGTGGGAACATGGTAAAGAGAGGTGGGTCAAAATTCCTCAGGAAAAAAAAAGGCAGTTACTTCACATTTACCTTTGCTAAACCCCTTTTTTCTGCGCATGACTGCAGATGAGATTTTTAATATTGTTAATTGCAGATATTTTTTTGATTGCAGCCAATTTGTAGACATGACATAATTACCCAGCAGTTACTGATAAAAGTGGCTTTGCAATGTCCGCAATTTAGATTTTTAATCATTTTAAATGACACCCTAGTGCGTGGTTACAATCAGTGTATCTAGAAATCTTAATGGGTTTACAAAGGTGTTTTCACAGTACACCAGCGAGTGTTCCAGGAGTGAAGAAGAAGACTGTGTACTGTCTTAAACCTTGATTAACAGAACTGCACTACTTGACCTACAACATCGACCTTGTTTGTGGTGCTTTGCTCTTGATTTAGTTTTGAGAAATTCAATCAGTAGTTTGTTGCTGAGAGTAGCGTGTATTAAGAATTTTTAAAAAGAAGCCCATATAATCCAGCAGCACAGACAGCCAGAGACCATCACACTCGAACGGGATTCATGAACTGCAAATTGAACAATCCCATGACCTGAATCAGGTAATATGATTAACTACTTGTTGCCACTTAAGAAGACTATATAAGGACAAATTAGCCTAAATGCTTTGTAGTCTGAGCACTGGCTGGTTTGTTCTGTCAACTTGACCCTTTACAAGGGCACAACCATTTTCACAGATTTTCCCGTGGTCATGTTTTCCGTGGTCATGTTTTCCATGCCCTTTTAGACTAGTTTCTGCAAAATTGGAAAAGGGTAATTCCACCCTTGTGTTGCTCAGTAATTTCTAAAAAAAGAACACCCGGTAAATGTTAAAACCATAATCCTTCCATAATAAGTTCTCCTATTAATGGCACTCATATGTGCATATGTATGTTGTATATATTTTTATTATGTATATGGGGAATTAAAATAAATACAGTAGAATAAAATTATAAAATGCTACTTCCTATGAGGTAAATGACATATAATTTTATATCATAGTCAAGCACTGTAACAGCTTCCCCTTGAATCACAGATCAATTTTATACACAGAACCATGTAGTGTAAGCTTCCATATCCTGTGCAGCCTTTTAATTGGTAGATGCAGTGTGACCTCATATGCTTATTAAGACAATTAACAGACATGATGTCAAATTATATTCCTCCTTCCTTTCATTGATAATGGTTGCACGTGTATATTATTTTCAAAGATCACCAGTAACTCGTATCATGTGTGATACACGAGATAAATCTCAGAGAAAAAAACGTAATTGGAGAACAGTCTTGGTGGTGGGCTGTAATAAAACCCAGTTTAGTTTCTAATTACCTAACGTGACTGTTGGGGCAGCATGCACGTGGCTTCGTGCTGTAGTTAGGGAGGGTGAATTAAATGGCACTAAACCAGACAAATGTACAAAGCACGTGCCACATGCTGAGCACACAAACGCTCACAGAGATTATCTAAGCACACACTCATAGCCAAAATGCTGTAGTGCAGTTGTTACAAGAGTTTTTACTGCTATGATGTATGTACAAGTCAGCGTTACTTAGATGTTGATTCATTAACTTAAATCTTTTCAATGCTGCTCACAGTGAAGAGCTGGTGTAGTTTGCCATCATGGTAAAGGAGGCTTAAGTTTGCTTCACATTCACTTTTGAACTGTACTCTCCTGCATTAGGAACCACAGTAATTTATAAACTAACATTTTTTTCTTGTTCTTTTGTTTTTTTTAAACAAGGCACTGTTGACACAAAACTCAAAAGTTTAAATATATAAAATGGTACATGATTAAAAAGATTCAATTTAAAGTATGCACATTATTTGGCTTTCCTCTTCCTGAGCATCTCTGGGCATTAGTAACTTCAAGACTTTTTTTTTCAAGCAGTATATTTTTTTAAGTCATCTACATCAGTAGTTTTCCAGGCTTCGAAGACTTTCAAGGTTTATCTTTTGCCATTGGCTGCTTTTTCAGTCATTTTGAAAAAGCAACCAATGGCTACCTAGACCAGTTGAGGATGAGTTCAGTCTGTCTATCTACTGTTCACTGAAATGTCATCAGAAACGGTCTTTATGGAAGTTTGGCTGTCAAGAAGCTATTTCTAGGTAAGAGAAATTGGAAGAAAAGGCTCAGCTATGTCAAATTACCCAAGAACTGGATTGGAAATGACTGGCAACTCTTCTGGCAAGAGAGGAGCTTTGAATGTCTTTCAAGAACCCTGGATAAATATTTCTGAAGACTACTTAAAGAAATGACAGGAAAGTTTGCCTAAGAGAGTTCAGATCGTGTATAATCACGTCTCTTGATGAACCAGTTATATCATCATAACCTTTACAGTTTGTTTTACAGTTTTTGGGTTTTTTTGTTTTTTTTAGCTATTCGTGTTTCCATCTCTCTCTTTCAGATGCTGACAGACAAGATGCAATCAACTTGTTCCTCCAAGTTTACCAGCCATCAGAGTTTAAGCCACACCTTTGGGAGCTTCCCACAGACTTCTATCTGCATCATACAAGCACCATGGCCATCCCCCAAGACAGACGGAGGTAACAGATAACCCTAAATACACCAACCAAAAGATTACTGTGCTTGCTTTGCATGAACACAGACTTTATTTCTCTGTCTTCAATATTGAAGTTGTTCATTTAAATGTTGGTGGATTTTTATAGGATTGGGATTGCACACTTTTTGCACATCCAAGTGTGCAAAACGTCCAGCTTTTTCTTGAGCTGGACAAGATTTTCAAAAATTTGATCCTGAAAGTTTAATTATATGCAGCTATATGTTTCCTACTGGGTTGAGCTTTATGCTTTTATACCTGTGTCTATGTGCAAATTGGTATCTTATGCGTGGGTTCTGAAAGTACAGGAATGCTAAACTTAGGGAAGGAGATCCAGAGGAAACACAGGCAAATTAAGAACAAATTTTTAATGTTTCCACAGCATATGTGCAAAAATCAGTGCAAAGTGAGAAAAAACAACACAGAGTTTTGCAACTACACACTTTACTATTAGATTGTAGTTGCTTCAGACTTCAGACTTTGACTGTCAAAAAAGTGACCAATTGTATTTATTTATTTTTGTAGCTTTCACCTGTGAAGCTCTTACACAGTACTTTCTTATGAGAAATAACCTATAAGAGATGCAACCCAAACATTAAATGAGGTATGCTCAAAATTCAGAAATCCAAAACCCCTACAAAGAGGAAAATGTATATATGCTGTAAGATAATCCTAAGAGGGTGATCAGTTTGATATAAATACTCATTAACAGCACAGAGAAAGACATTGAAAGCTGTTTTATTGCTTATCCTATCAATGACTTGAAGAAACTGTGTGTGTGTGTGTGTGTGTGTGTGTGTGTGTGTGTGTGTGTGTGTGTGTGTACAAAATATCCATTAGATTTTAAATAGGTTGCCATTTTTTAATGCATATTTTGAGATGTGAGGATCTGGCTGCTCCACGACCATGCTCACTGATCTCATGGAGAACAGTCTTAACACAGTAATTACTCTCCTTGTAATTATCCTAGTGGTAATTTAACACTGGCACTGATGTCTGTAGTATCTGGATATGATATAATTTCTATTGTAAGATCAAATCTGATCTTTAAGATAGAATATAACAGTCGTTGCTGTCAGTTTGTCTCGAGGTAATGTTAGGTTATGCGTTTTATTGGGGAGTCTACGATCGCTTCGGTGAAATCTGAAATCCTTTTATGTGAGATATTGTTAAATATAATTGAATATATGATAAGACAGGGCTACATACTAAGAAAATATCAATAATCTTTTTTCCTTGTATTTCTGTTTATGTGGTTGATTGTTTATTTTGTGTCTTCTTAGAACCACCATGCAGTACATAAGCATGTCCGTATGACACATGTCTCTATCACCTGTTGTTTGTTCATGCAGGTGTTGTCTGTTCAAGCTGATGTCCTACAAATTTCACAATGTCAGTTTATCAATTGGTCTGTCCTAGTCATGATCCAGTAATGACTGCAATTCACTTCATGTTTTGACCCAGAGTGATTTTGTGCTTGTTATTTATGCGCGTAAGTGTGAGAGTGTATTCACTTTGGTTGCTTCATACTGTCTTCATGCTTACGTAAAAGCAGACCCAATTTTCTTTTTCAGGCCACGAATTTGTGTAGCCACAATGGGCCAAAGTAGCTCAGTCATTATTCCAAGAAATTAGCATGGCTGCAGCTAAATTCAATTCAGCTTCCACACTTTGCGCTTTTCCTCTCAAAGAGGAGTAAGAAGCAAATCGCACGCTAAACCAGATCATCATAAGAGCGTTCGCTCAAATTGCTCACATTGAATAAAAGTCTAGGTGGTCCAGACAGGCCAATTTTCCAAATGTAGGTTAAGTCCCAGAAGAGACTAATTCAGACTTTAGGTTGCGTTCACCTTCTCAAAAGTTTTAATATTTTAATGCTGTGTATTTTATTTGTTTGTAGCTATACACTCTGGTGGTCAGAGGGAGTCCTGTCCTACCTTCCTGTCCCCTATGATGAAGGTATTGTCAATGAATTTAATGGTTTTAATTGTAAGAAACAGAACTATTTATGAAACTGATTTGAACGACCAACCATCAATGGCTTTGTCTGTCATTGCTTACCATATTCCTTAGCCTAGCAGGAACTTTGTATTTGGTTGCAATTATTGTTGGTAAAAAATAAATGCAAAATAACTCTGCAGACCAATCTAGGGATTCAACAAACCTTATACTGATGTTGTAACTGACTTGTTTAAATATACACTATATTGCCAAATCATTGAGATCAGGTCTTCCAAACACTTTCATGGCCACAGGTAGGGCTGTTCGATACAACGATATATATCGGATGACGATATAAAAATGTCTATCGTTTCATTTTGTTTCGTGGTGTCGCAAAATAAACTGTTTACTGCAATATTTTTTTCATCGTTTTGATGGTCACTGTAGTCGCCATATTAATTTCTTAAAGTTCTCTCTTTCTCTTATATTTTATATAACCGCACTACGGACGGACAAGTGTCTGTATTTATGCGTTGTCGTTAGCAACTACGACGATAAAACCATTGCGTGTCCGCTTGTTTGTTTTCCACATAAACCTTTCACAATAAAGCTCAAGATCCTGTTGAGACTTTTCAAAATAAACTGAATCACACTATGCAGAGTATTTACGGATGAGAAGCAAAAAAGAGCCGTCAGGTGCTAAAAAATAAACCTTAGACTCAAACGTTAGAGCAGGCTTTTCCCCACAGCACGCTGTGTAATAAATACAAGGAAAACGGCGGCCGTTACAACTTATGTCTAAAAATATATTGTTTCACACATCAGTTAAAACACTCGACCCAGGTACACGACGCCCAGCTGGAAACGCTTCACGCAAGTCGAGCTGCCCGAGATTCACAGAATTAAATTTTTGTGATTTATATCGTTATCGGGACGATAGATATCTTATATCAGGATATGAAATTTTGGTCATATCGCACAACCCTAGCCACAGGTGTAAAAATCAAGCACCTAGGCATGCATTCTGCTTCTACAAATGCTTGTGAAAGAATGGGTTGGTCTCATGAGCTTGTCGAATTCCAGTGGTAATATGATAATGTGTGCAGAAAGTCCCAAGTTCGTTGGGGTGATGAATCTTCTTTAATCTGATGGAGGAGTCTGGGTTTGGTGGTTGCCACAAGAACGTGATCTGCGTGACTCCCTTGTGCAAAGTTAAAATTTTGATGGAGGGGGGATTATGATGTGGGGTTGTGTTTTTTAGGAATTGGGCTCAGTCCCTTAGTTCCAGTGAAAGGAAACTCTTAATGCTTCAAACCAAGACATTTTGGAAAATTTGATGCTCTCAACTTTGTGAGAACAGTTTGGGGATGACCCCTTCCTGTTCAAAGATAGCTGTGTATCACAGTACAAAGCAAGGTCGATTAAAACACTGACTAGCAAGATAGGTGTTGAAGAACTCGAGGTGTCTCGCCTAAACCCAATAGAACACCTTTGGAATAAATTAGAGTGGAGAATCCGAGCCAAGCCTTCTAATCCAACACTAGTGTTTGACCCCACTAATGTGCTTCTGGAAGAATGGCAAAAAATTCCCATAAACACACTCCAAAACCTTGTGGAAGAAGGGTGGGCTGATGTCATATCATATTAAACCCTGTGGATTAAGAATAGGATGTTATTCAATTCACAGGCGTATGATGGCAAATGAGCAAATCCTTTTGGCGATATAGTGTATTTTTGTGTTGAAAGTGTGTGGGTGTAGCGGTTGTAATTGTTATAAATATTAATATTATTTCTGTTCCTGTTTGGATGCAGTTCCCTGTGAGGAAAATATGAATAAGGTCAAAGTGAAGAGAATGAACCAGTTGGACGCGAGTATTGACATTTACACGGAATTCTTCAAACCGTATGAACTTACCTCCTTTGATGATACGTTCTGCATTGCCATGACCAACTCTGCAAGGTGGATATACACATACAAAAGCAATGATTTTGGTAGTGAAACATGTCTCTGATAAACAGTGTGTTCTGAATTTATTAGCTGTTGTTGTTATGCAGGATGTCGACTAATAGCTATTTTCTGATCATAAAGGGAATTTATGCCCAAAACAGTGGGAGCGGATCCAAACCCGTTCACAGTGCGCAAGCCAGAGGAAACGGGAAAATCAGTGCTGGGGTGAGTGTAGTACTACCATGTACACATCAACCTTTGTGTTGTAGCTTTTTATTTATTACATGAAAAATAAATCAGCCCGATGTCACTGTGCCCTCATGCACACAGCTTTGTTTAACCACAAGCAATGTTACACTTTTCCCCTATTTTTTGGTTTCAAAAAACATTTATATGTTAATATATTTTCCAAATAAATATGTATGCACACAGGAAAAAATAGGATAATGCAATTCCTCATGTGCTTTTCATTGTCCCTACATTAGCAAGACCCTTACATATGAAATGCTTATTTTTGATTTGCTGTAGAAATAGAAATTAGAATCTACATGTTTAAGCATGCAATTGAAGTCCATTTGTGTTCTGTGCTTCAGATAGCTTTCCCTGTACAAGCTAATCTACATCCCCAAAAGCTGCTCTGTGTACCTGTTGCCATTTTTCTGAGAATAAGAATTGTGTTTCATTACTCTTATCCTTCATATCTGCTTTTTCTTGCTTGCTTTGCAAGGTTCTCCTCCTAATATTGCGGTCAGGGATAACATTTGCAGAATCCTCTGTATACAGAGATCATGGGCTCAAACTCGTACAGCCTTTGGGAACCATGAAGTCTGTTTCAGTTACATGTTTAGTCACATTTCTGCTGGGAGATGTTGTGGAAGAACATGGTGCCATTTCTGATCTGATGACTCATTAGACATGATAAAAATAATCGGGATTCTGCTGCTTGACTAAACTGTAAAATGTACAATACATGAACGATAGTTGTATGTGTTTATACTGTACATACGTTGATCTGTGTGCATGCGTGTGGATCTTGGCAACAGCAAGAGCAGTAAAGAGGAGACGATTCTCCAGAGGAAGACTGCAGCTAGCGCACCTCCTCCCCCGAGTGAGGAGGCCATATCTAGCACATCAGAGGATGACTCCGAGGAGGACCGTGAGGATGAGGGGACTGTATCTCAACGATCCACACCGATCAAACTGCTAACGGAGTCTGGAGAGAGTAGTCGCACCCAGGAGGTATGAACACACAAACACTGTCCTAACAAGGCAGATTCAAATCCCCAAATATATTAAAGGAAGCTATCAGATTTGAATTTGTGGATCTTATTAAATAAATTAAAAATAATTTCACTTCTGAGTGTAATTGTTTAACAAGTTAATATCCTCTAATAATTCAAGGATATGTTATGTTGTCTAAAGACCTCCCAGCACTTCTCAGTTTATGCTGGGTTGCTAACTGCTTATATTTTAGGCCTCAAATGAATGTTGCGTTCCAGTATGAGTATGTCACCCTGGTTGTGTTCTCTCTCGCCCACCTCCCTTAAGTCTCCCAGAAGAAATTAGTTCTTTGTTTTGGTTTACGTCAGACGGAAGAGCAGACGTCACCTTAATCGGTGTCAGTGATAGAGCTGAGGCTCTAAATAGTGTTTGTTTCTTCTAACGCATTGAAGAAATGAATTGAGATAGTTGCACAGTTTCCTCTCTTGTATTATTGCTTACAAATCTACTGCTGCTACTACTCTGCTTGTCAAAGGAAACAAATCAATCCTGCATAATTCCATTTGTTTTTATTTTGGTTTTTCTGGTTCTGTGCACGTGTATTGTGATAGCGTGTAAACCTTTTTGATGTCCTTGATGGTCCCTTTGGGTGAGAATGTGGGGCATGTGCTTCGGGATTTTTGGCTGCTTTTAGAACATCAGGTGATGAGAGGTCACCAGCGGGTTTCCGGCTTGCCTTAATTTTTTGATGACTGATTCGGTTCTCTTTTTTGGTTTCTTGCCAAGGTAGATTTTATGGTCCAAATCAGCTTTGAAACTCCCTAACACTCACATTAAAAGCCTAAAATCACACTAGAGTTAAAAAAAATAAAATACGAGAGGCAGTGAGGAAGAATTTGTTTACCCAATGATTGCACTGAATTCTTTTGCCTGCAAGTAGTTGTGGCAACCGGCTAGTAACAAGAGGTTGAGTATGTTGCACTTTTGATTGTAAATGGATTTCATGGGTCACCTGGTGGGAGGCTACCTGTCTCCAAAAAGTCAGTCTGACTCAGTTTCAGTTCAGTTCTTTTTTATTTCAAACATATACATTCACCAACATTTCATAAAATCATTCCATACAGTTGTTTGAAAAGGAGTAGGCAGAAGTATATACTTATTTAGCCCTACCCCCTCAGGTTTACATCCTCATCATCTAAATTTGAACCACAAAAACGTATACAATACCTTCAACTTAGAACATAACATCTCAAAAAAATATTTTCACATGTTCAACTAAAACTATATTTAGATTTGCTAATTTGCAGAAGAAAATAAACATGAGTTTGACTGCTGTCTTGGGTTAATTGCATTTTCTTCATTCTTATACTTATTTAATATTTCTTTTTTGAGTTTTATTTTAAACTGGTTTATATCACTACTGACCTTTATTTCTTCTTTTAACTCATTCCAGAATTTAACTCCCGCTATTGAAATAGACATCCTTTTCAATGTTGTTCTTACTCTTTGTAATTTTAAATTCCACTTCCCTCTAAAATTATACCTCCCTTCTCTTTCTAAGAACCATTTACTTATTTTGATTGGGAGCATCCCTTTCCTTACCTTATATATTATTTGCACTGTTTTAAACTTCACCAGATCCTGGAATTTTATAGCTTGCGTCCTAATAAAGAGTGCATTTGTGTGAGCCCTATACCCCTCCTGATTTATTAGTCTAATGGCCCTTTTCTGCATTATGATTATAGTCTGAATATTACTTTTATATGTATTTCCCCAAACCTCTACACAATAACTCATGTATGGTAATAGCAAAGCACAATATAACATATACAATATTTTCCTATCCAGAATTTTTTTTACTTTCCCCAAGACAGCAATGCCCCGTGCTAACTTTCCCCTCACATAAGTGATGTGTGATTTCCAACAGGCCTTTTGATCAATGATCACACCAAGAAATTTTATGGCATTAACCCTTTCTAGATATATATTATATCGACACAAATTTCAATGTTAATGTTTTTCTTATAGTTTCCGAATAACATAAATTTTGTTTTATTTCAATTTAAGGACAATTTGTTTCTATCAAACCACTTCTTTAATATCTTTAACTCCTCTGTGATCACCTCCAAAACCTGTTGAAATTCCGCACCTGAACAAAGTATATTGGTATCATCTGCAAAAATTACAAACTTTAGTATCTTCGATACTTTACAAATATCATTTATATACGTAATAAACATTTTCGGACCTAATACTGATCCTTGAGGTACTCCACATTCAATATCCATCAATTTAGATTTAAACTCATTTATTTGTACATATTGCTGTCGATTCATCACATAGCTGTTTATCCAATCCAGTACCACACCCCTGAACCCATATTTTTCCAGTTTGATTTTTAGAATTTCGTGGTCAACAGTATCAAATGCTTTTTTTTAGATCTAGAAAGACTCCAAGTGCGTACTTCTTGTTATCCATACATGCTGTTATTTCTTCCATTAAATCCATCAATGCCAAAACTGTTGATCTATTATTTCTAAACCCATACTGGCAATTTGCCAACAAATCATGTTTAGCCACAAAGCTATCAAATCTTTTTAGAAATAGTTTTTCCAGTATCTTAGAAAACTGGGAGAGTACTGACACTGGTCTATAATTTGTAAAACAATGCTTTTCACCTGATTTATAAATAGGAATAATTTTTGCAACTTTCATTTTTTGTGGAAAAACCCCTTCCTGGAAAGACAAATTAAAAATATATTGTAGTGGTTTTACAATACCATCAATTACTCTCTTTACCGTTACCATATCAATATCATGACAGTCAGTACTCGTTTTACTGCAATCACTCTCAGGCAAATTGGTAACAGTTTGAAAATGATTTGAATTTGTAAACACAAAGACAACACAATTGCAACTCGTCTGCTCAACGCATCTCTTTGCAATATGGAACTCGACTCGGCTGGTTGCCAACAGGTTGTGTTCTAGTTTTATTCCTATATCAAGCAACTGCATTATTATTTGTGGAGGCATTTCTCTTCTCTTTTCAAATCTATGAGAAGACGGTAGTTGTGGCTGTTTCAGTGACTGGTCCCCGTCAGTGAAAAAAACATTTCAAAGTCGATGAAACTCCAAATTCAGTGCACACAGTCGCAATAGCTGTGGTCGTGCTGACGTCTCTAACCACTGTTCCTTAGTGTGACCACAGCATTGATGAATTTAAGGACATTAATCACTTGCAGATACAGTGGGGCAAAAAAGTATTTAGTCAGCCACCGATTGTGCAAGTTCCCCCACCTAAAATGATGACAGAGGTCAGTAATTTGCACCAGAGGTACACTTCAACTGTGAGAGACAGAATGTGAAAAAAAAATCCATGAATCCACATGGTAGGATTTGTAAAGAATTTATTCGTAAATCAGGGTGGAAAATAAGTATTTGGTCAATAACAAAAATACAACCCAATACTTTGTAACATAACCTTTGTTGGCAATAACAGAGGTCAAACGTTTACTATAGGTCTTTACCAGGTTTGCACACACAGTAGCTGGTATTTTGGCCCATTCCTCCATGCAGATCTTCTCGAGAGCAGTGATGTTTTGGGGCTGTCGCCGAGCAACACGGACTTTCAACTCCCGCCACAGATTTTCTATGGGGTTGAGGTCTGGAGACTGGCTAGACCACTCCAGGACTTTCAAATGCTTCTTACGGAGCCACTCCTTTGTTGCCCGGGCGGTGTGTTTTGGATCATTGTCATGTTGGAAGACCCAGCCTCGTTTCATCTTCAAAGTTCTCACTGATGGAAGGAGGTTTTGGCTCAAAATCTCACAATACATGGCCCCATTCATTCTGTCCTTAACACGGATCAGTCGTCCTGTCCCCTTGGCAGAAAAACAGCCCCATAGCATGATGTTTCCACCCCCATGCTTCACAGTAGGTATGGTGTTCTTGGGATGCAACTCAGTATTCTTCTTCCTCCAAACACGACGATTTGAGTTGATACCAAAAAGTTCTACTTTGGTTTCATCTGACCACATGGCATTCTCCCAATCCTCTGCTGTATCATCCATGTGCTCTCTGGCAAACTTCAGACGGGCCTGGACATGCACTGGCTTCAGCAGCGGAACACGTCTGGCACTGCGGGATTTGATTCCCTGCCATTGTAGTGTGTTACTGATGGTGACCTTTGTTACTTTGGTCCCAGCTCTCTGCAGGTCATTCACCAGGTCCCCCCGTGTGGTTCTGGGATCTTTGCTCACCGTTCTCATGATCATTTTGACCCCACGGGATGAGATCTTGCGTGGAGCCCCAGATCGAGGGAGATTATCAGTGGTCTTGTATGTCTTCCATTTTCTGATGATTGCTCCCACAGTTGATTTTTTTCACACCAAGCTGCTTGCCTATTGTAGATTCACTCTTCCCAGTCTGGTGCAGGTCTACAATACTTTTCCTGGTGTCCTTCGAAAGCTCTTTGGTCTTGGCCATGGCGGAGTTTGGAGTCTGACTGTTTGAGGCTGTGGACAGGTGTCTTTTATACAGATGATGAGTTCAAACAGGTGCCATTCATACAGGTAACGAGTGGGGGACAGAAAAGCTTCTTACAGAAGATGTTACAGGTCTGTGAGAGCCAGAGATTTTCCTTGTTTGAGGTGACCAAATACTTATATTCCACCCTAATTTCCGAATAAATTCTTTACAAATCCTACCATGTGAATTCATGGATTTTTTTTTTCACATTCTGTCTCTCACAGTTGAAGTGTACCTCTGGTGCAAATTACTGACCTCTGTCATCATTTTAGGTGGGGGAACTTGCACAATCGGTGGCTGACTAAATACTTTTTTGCCCCACTGTAAGTACTGCGTCGTCCTACCATGTAGCAAGAGAATTTGAGAGTGAGTAGAGCTTGCAGTGGATATTCTTAGAGATGCATTCATCCATTCATTTTCTTAACCATGTATCCAACTAAGACTGATGGCAGCTACAGCCTCTCCTGGCTGACACTGGGCAAGATCCATGCATACCAAATTAGGCAGAGCTGTAGATTGCATGTAAGACCTTTTTAGGCCTAAAAGGAATATTTTCATTGAAAAAAATTCTCAATATGCGATTCTGATAAATGCTTTTGCTACTTTCTAAACAGACACATCACTGTATAGTTCATCAAATGCAGTAAAATCTGCGTATGTGTGTAGATATTAGTAACGAACCTTTGTCATGTCCTGTCTATATTGGTATCTGTTTCATGTCCCGGGGGGACTGGATGCACGTTTTGACCCAGATTCCCTATAAGCACAGTGAGACCAAGAAGCACATTAATGAGCACAGGTAGAGTAGGTCAGTGTGTCAACAGGACTGATGCACCAGATAACTACATCCTCTTAAAATGTCTCAGTTTCTAAGAAATTACCTTTGTCATGCATGAAGGAGCCCCCAGTGATGTGTAAACTGTTGGTTTCAGAGTTATTATATTGCCTTTGCTACCGAAGCTGCTCACAGTCATCATGACATGACATGAAAAAAAGACAAAACTAAAACAAACGCTGTTGTGACAGTGATGTACACTGTCTTGTTGGTATATATATATATGTATGATTTGTATCACCTTCATGTTTCCAAACCGATATCATGAGCAGCAGCTTTTACAGCTGTGGCTCCAGCAAACATCAGCTGATACTAGAAATTAATTTAAAATAAATTATAACAACAGCTTATCAAGCTTGAACGTGCTGCTGTTGTTGTTTAGCGCAACATCCGCTGGTTTCCTGTTTCTGGCGCAAAGTGGGAGATAAACAAACAAGAGAGACGATCAGCTGATCATTGATCAGTTTCATGATTGAAGTAGCAACAGGAGAGGGAGGGAGGGAGGGAGAATGAGGGGAGAAGAGGCAGCTGACAGCGTAAAGACAGAATAACTCCAGCTTTGTGTCTTTTTTTCATTCTAGCTGAAGTACGGGACTAATCGCGTTCCTTTTCCCCTCAATACGGATGTATTGTAATTGGTCCAGCCCAGAGTTGATCATAACCAATTGGCTAATCCACCACCTTTTAGGTGCCATTTAGATTAGTTATTGATTTAGGAAATCTTCACATTATTCTCAGCCTGGGCTTACTCCTGTTTTGTAATTCACTAAAGGTCTTGGCACCTTAGACTGCTCTTGTAGAAAGTCCCAGCTGTCCTTGAGGTCTCATCGGTAGACTCATTACATTTTTTCATGTAATTGTCCTATTTGTGCAGCACAAAGCTTTGAATCTACAACATTGTTCTAACAACAAAAAGAAAAAGCACCTTTGCTTGATTTATCTGGGCAGTGGCACCGAGAAGGAGAAATATCTTGAAGGCATTTGGTCTTCAGAGTTGAAAGCAGAGGCACTCCCTCTTTCTCCATCCATCTATTTCTCCTCCTGATTTATGATGTATTTTCCTTGGGTTTCCTGCCTGTCTTCTCGTGGCCATGAGCAATGAGCTGGTCATGAATATTTTGGGCCGGACAGCTTGCTCACGTGTTGGGCGCACGCAGTCACTCTCGTGCATCTCGTGTCGCTGCCTGCAAGCCTGTCCCCGAGAATGGATTGCCAGGGTGCCAGCACAACACACAACTGTTGAAATATTTAAACATCGGATCATTACTACGTTTACCATGTAATTACACATGCTCATTTGGTATTCCACCTCGATTTGAGCGTGCATGTGCTCGGTAGATTTGCTGTGTGTTGCTGTACAAGCAGATATGCGCCTGCACAACACCCTCGCCTGTGTGCTGCACGTAGGTGTGTATGGTGCGGTTAGTGTTTTGCGAATCCCCGTGTAGTCTTTGAACAGGGCTCTGTGTATTATTGTGATCTTGTGTGTGTTCACAGCTGCTGTTTTCCTGGACATGGTTCTGGTAACACCCTGCGTAATTCTCCCCTCCCTGCAGCTCAGATCAATACAGTTACTGGGAAAATTGAAAGCTTTATGTTGCACATATTACTGCAATGTCAGAAAAGTGAGAGAACGGACTGCGTTCATGCAAATCCTGTATATGCTGTTACATAACAGGCTTTTACCTTTTCTGTAGAGACTATAGGCAGAGTAAAATGTAACAAAACACCCCCACAAATCATATTTTGCCTAGAAAATGCTTTTTTATAGGACATTTTGAATAATCAGGAAGGTTATACAGATATATCTGCTAAATCTTGTTAAAATATTGACATGTTAATCTGGTCTAAAACTAGCAGATGTTGGATTGGAACTCAAATTTTGAGAACAAAGATGTTTTACAGGATATGTTTTGTGTTTTCCACTTTTTAATCATTTATTTATCAAGATTAAAACGTGTTGCACAATTCTGCAGCATCTACCATTTCAGCTGTTTCACCTTCCTTTTGATTCCTTTGGCAATTTTCAATTTCTTCAATAAAATAAATTAGCTCGAGCATTGCCTGTTAATGGAGGGTACTCTGTTACAATTTTATTGTTTTTATATTTACACAGCCCCACTTGATAGCAATGATAATCTTAATATGTGTTATATTGTAAAGAAAAGACTACAGACTACAATAAATTAATGATGAGTGTTTATAATTGTATTTTAAGGATTACAGTTCTCTCTAAATTAAAGTTTCTGTTGAGTTTTTTTTTAATTAAGTGTCACATTTGAAATGCCCCGTTGCCTCACAGTTTAATTCTATTCCGATCAGTCAGCTTGAACCAGTTTGACCTTTTTATTATGATCTCCTGTTTATTATGATTATTATATCCCAACAGACACTGAACACTGTGTGACAGATCCCCAGGAGGGCATGTCCCTAAGCACGAAAGAACATGAAAGCACCTTACCAGACACCAACAATTAAATTACTTTTGAAGTTGCTAAGATTAACCTCCTTGCGCCATCCTAATTACTGAATCTGTTGGGGAGAAGCAGCTGAACCTGATGACCTTGTCTGTATGGTTTTATAGTTATAAGTCGACTAGCTTACTTTTTTTTTTTTTTTTTGCGGTCATTTAAAAGCCATGATTAAACATTTATGAAAACTGTTTTTTAAATATTTTTTCTATCTTGTCCACATGCGTAAGTATGTTTTTGTGTCTCTCTTCACATTTTCAGGAGGTTTATCAGCAGCACATGGCAAAGGAGCCTTATGGACTCAATCTGGCTGAGTTTCCCTCTGAAGATGACCTACTCGTTTACCAAAGGTAAATCTGAGCTACTAATTACATACAAGGGATGAAAACTATAACAATATGTAATAACATATATTCAGTAGTCATCATATCACAGTTACTGGCCCACAATTTCACTCACGCAATCTCAGCAATATTACTTTAAATTTAAAGATGGCCATCCATCCATCAAAGAATCTGTTGACATAACATTTAAGCAAACTGGGTAATCTTTATTTTTCCCACTCAAAGACCTTTTGCTATACAAAATAGCTTCGTTGCCTGAACTTAATCACCTCTTCCTTCTTTTGACTGCTTCCTTTAGCGGTTGCCACAGTGGATCATCTTCCTTTATCCTCACCCCATCTCTAGCATCCTCCTCTGTCACACCCTCTGTGTGTCCTCTTTTGCAACATCTGAGGTTTTCCTCTTTTTCTACCGCTTGGCAGCTCCATCTTCAACATCCTTTGTACACTATATCTGCTATCCCTCCTCTGCACATGTCTGACCATCTCAGCCTTTTCTCTCTAATTTTGTTACCAAACTGCTCAACCTGAACTGTCTCTCTGACGTACTCATATCTGATCTCGTCCATCCCGTCACTCCCAGTGAAAAACTTTACATCCTCATTGCCTGAACCTAACCTCGTAATGACAGTGAAAACAAAAAAACAACGCAAATGAAAATAAGACAAAGGCACCAGCACACATCCAAATACTCCCACTGCAGGTGCATCAAGGCGCTGAGTATTTGGAGCTGATGAGAATGCACTTTT
The DNA here is from genome assembly GCF_057382095.1 of Aulonocara sp. 'chitande type north' Nkhata Bay. Lineage (NCBI taxonomy): Eukaryota > Metazoa > Chordata > Actinopteri > Cichliformes > Cichlidae > Aulonocara > Aulonocara sp. 'chitande type north' Nkhata Bay. The sequence goes on from NC_141358.1 coordinate 11,255,131, forward strand.
TCACACTGAACAAGTGTGTCCTTTTGGACTGTAGTGTAGTGGTGTCGTCGAACTGGAAAGATTGCGTCAGGAATATTATTGTGAAGTGCCAGTCTTGTAAACTGGACATGACAGGAATACAAGGAGAAAATTACATTACATTGTCACTTAGAGTTGAGGGGAACAGATTCAATTTTGGTGGTCAAAATATGTGACTTCCAAAGAAATTGTATATTTATAAGATAAATATTAGAAATAATATTTATAATAAAACTTTTGCACATAGCTAGTAAGCCAAAATTAATTGTCTTGCAGTTTCTCAAGAAAGAAATTGTGACCACATTTCAGATTTTTTTTTGGGAGGGGGTGAATTGATTTTTGTGGCACTAATGTTTACTGCCCACCTGTTAATTTCATTTAACCTCCCAGGACCTGGCGTCCACATGTGTGGACATCACATTTTGGGATGTCTAGACGAAAATAGTTAATTTTTCTCTACAAGGGCCTGATATCCACTTACGAGGACATTATACTGCCACTGTTAAAACCATACGTGGATCTCATTTGTCTCAGAAACAAAAATTAGGTTAAAAAAAATCTGGTAATTCTTTGTTTTTACATTCATCAGGTCCCAATCAACTCAAATGGCCAAGAAAAATTTAAAATGCATGCTGTGAAAGAGTTCAGGTCTTAGGAGGCTAATGTTTATATTAAAAGATTGAGCTGCAAATCTGGACTGCGTAATGAAATGAAAATGTTTCCATTAGTCCATTAATGCTTCAGTCACACTAAGAAAAACTGTGGTTGGAGATACAATTATTGCTATTTGGAGTCTCTTTGCCTCTGAAATGTTTTTTTTTCTTCAAAGTTTTGGTGCATCAAGACAGCAATAAAATGCCAATAAGACAGAGAGACTATTCTGTCATTCTGCTATCAGTTTGCAAGTGAAAGGGGTCATGTTTGCATCTGCAGTCTGCGAGTTACTGAATTCCTCAACAAATAGTGATGTAGTTGCTGTAGGATGGCGATTTAACTGTAAAAAGACTTAAGTGCTCGGCAGCCCTGCTTTCATTTAGGAATATAAGCAGTTGAGTCAGTTCCCACATTGCAAAGAGACTAGTAGTCAACATCAGCACATACTACCTCAGATGGGTTGTACCATGGTGATAATCTGTGTGTATATATTAAACAACAATTATTTGCAAATCTTTGATAATCTGAGAGCGACTGCAGTCAGTCAAGCTGGGCTGTGATTGTTTGGAGACAGATTGTGTCCCATTAGGGGACGTGTTTAATCATAAAATCATGATTCAAACCCTCAAACTTTTGTTACTGATACTACAATCAGTGCCCGATTGAAGGGTTTGGGGTCGTCACGTGGGTCATATGGCCTTCAAATAGTTTTTCTTTTTTAACTTCCTACCTTTTAGAAATGCATCTCAAACTTCTGTTCTTTTATAGCTCTATGCCACGGCTAGCAATTCTTGCTACCTTTCAGAATGACCATGATCCGCCATTGCTATAAAAATGAAAAAATGGTCAATTGAAGTGAACGGAGTCTTCCATTCAACAGCTCTGGTTGCAAGAAGGTTGCTGTCCTAATTTTATTCTAGTCATAAGATGACTAGGCACTGCTGGAATGTTAAAGTGAAAAGGTTTAGCTTCCTAATTTACTATTTTAGCGTCAACGACAGACATTCAGGTCAAATGTCAAAGTATTGGACAATCTGATATTTTCACCTGCGGATGCTGCTCAATAAAAGTAGTAAAATCTATGAAGTCTACTTTATCCTGAATGAGGCACTTAATATTATCAGTCAGAACAACGCAGTGTTCAAGACACAGGGGCAGAACAGGCAGCCACCCCCTCAGGGTGATATGGGTCATCCTGAAAACAAGCATCAACCAGGCGGGTTTATCACGCCTCTGACCTCACTATTCTTTCTCCACCTTTCCCTTCCTTCTCTTTTCTGCAAGTCCTTTCTATTTCATTTTGTACTTTCTCCCTGTTTGCTGCCAACACTGATTTAGGACACAGTGAATAGCCATCAGCAGGCTTTGAATCTGAACACAACTGTCTGTCTGTTCTTTGGAAGCTTACAGCACGTTTTATACAGAATGATCATTGGTTGAAGCTTTGATAGCTTTTTCCCCCTCACACTGCTGTCCTAAATCCAAAGAGGATGACTGAAGTAGAACTGTAGATGGTGGATAGTTATTCTTTTAAGAGAATCTTTGCTGTTTATAGAGTAAGTGCACATTATAGTTTGGAAAAGACCATGTGACTGCAGACCTCAAACACACTTCAAGGCATTGCAAGAACTGCTGAAGACCATAAAATACCAATGGGCACCTGACACCTGACCTGGAACCCATTGGATAAAAAATGGAAGATTTTTGGAACATTGTGCAAAACCTCAATTTAAGATAAGACAAACTTCTTGAGTTTATGTGAGCTCACATCCAAGCTGTCATTAAAGCAATGGGGGCCATACATGCTATGTGTTTATTATATCAGAAGATATGTAACATGAGCTTTCATCCTCTCATGTACTGTGCTGTGCAATAGTTTTTAGCCACGCCTCACTATTTTATTTTATCTTTTTATCTGGCAATTAGATGGTCAGTTTGCTATCAGATTGAATGGAGTCAAGTTGGGAATTAAACACAATCTTGTTCTGATATAACAGTGTGGTAACTTTGCAAAATTTGCAACTGTTACAGTTTGCGTACATAGAAATTCAGATTGAACAGAAACTTGACCAATAACTGAAATTCTTATACAAATGTTAAAGTAAGATGGACGTTTAATTGCGAAATGATATGTGTTCAGCAACCTTACTTTCATATTGCAGTGTAATCAAAATACAACAGTTGGCAGCTCATTGAGTCTGCTGATTCAAAGAGGTGCCCTCATTCCTACACACTGACTCTGACTAATTGCAACATTTTGGCGACCTGTTTGCATTTATAAATGAGGCAGCAGTTGTTTATGAACCTTTCAAAATGTTTCTGAGTGATTGTTGGTCAAGTTGCAAGTTGGTCTTGCAATCAGTCGCAAAAGCAAAAAAATGAAATGCAATCACCGATTTTTTTCTAGTTGCAAAGAGGTTGAATGGTAAATGATTTTTATATAGCACTTTACACTGTATGCCTCATTCAGCCATTCATACAAGCACTTTTTTCAATGCTTTCTATTGAACATTCACAAACAACCAACCTTGCAATCAGTAGATGACCTCTGAGCTACAACCCATGGCATCCTATTTTTACTCTGTCACCAAGTAGATGAAACTACTTGCAGCACAAAAAAAACAATTTACTTGACTTGACTGCCAATCAGATTAACTTAATTTTCAGCACTTCTATCCGGTCGTTAAGTGATGACGTGACGAATCCTACTTCCGGGCCTAAAGTAGTCTGCGTTTAATATGGCTTTTGTGTTGTTAACATGTTTAATGTTATGTATTTTCTTCTATTTAATCTCAAAAAGCTCCTAAAACAGTCAGTGATCACTGTTGACCTCCCTCGGCTTTTATTACCGCTAATCATTTATTTAAGCTCAGTTTTTAAAACCTTAGGATGTAACTACAGCCCAGCCCATGCAGCAATGAATGACTAACCTCATATTGTGGATGGATTATCTCAGTTGTTCTCCTAGCTGAAGTTTGGTCCTTTTACAGCATCCTGCCATGCGATTACATTTGTTCCTGACCACCGAGAACACTCACGTTAACTTTTATCGAGTGGAAAAAAAGTTAGCTTGTTTATATTATGCTAACATAGCTGTGTCGTTAGCGGTCATGTAGCACATCATTATATACCAGCTAGCCAAACTTCAGTAACCTTACAAACGTCACTGCTGTTTAGTTTTCTGTCTTCATTTATGTTGGAAGTGATAACAGAGCTGTACGTTTTAATTTGTTTCCAAAGCCCCGCAGTCAGAACATGCTATATTGTATTTAGATAGAAGCTAGCGAGCTAACCTCCTGCTAGCTCCTAACTCCGTTAAATTTCATAAATTCCGTTTTCATGGATGCCTGGATGTTAAACTCAATTGTTACACCTGGTAGAGCAGAACGCTGATGATTTTATTAAAGATGAAAGACTTCAGACAGTTTTTCAACTCTCAGTAATGCCATAGTGATCGTTTGATATATGGACCTGCAGCGGCGTTTAGGCCCAGACACGGCTAGTGACGTCAGACTTAACGACCGGATAGAGAAATGCAATGTAGAAATGAAAACAAAAAAAGCTTGAATAGATCAGAATGACATGGAAAAATCAAACATTTGAATGTCATAAACATCATGAATCAGTCTCACACACACCAAAACACTGAAACTGATGCATACATTTAAAATACAGCATATGCATTACATAGAAATGTGGCATTGGTCGAGAATGTATGAGCAATTTCTAATAAGTTAGGTAGTTAACGTAACAATAAATAAAATGGTCCTGACATTTAGTTGTTACCAAAACATTTATTTATTTTAACATCTTCACTGACTTAGGTCTGTATTCTGTCTCATCGCACTTCGATGGCAGTCACATTTATACTGGGTGACTAAAGCAAGGGAGTAAACCTTAAAAAACACACACAATTCAAATTGCAGTGAAGAATGCTGTTCATATTCTCCTACTACAGTGGCACATAATGAGAATGAAATTGCATTCATTATTGAAGTTGAAACTGCTCCAAAGATGGTGGCTGCAGCCAGTGCTCTGCTAATCAATGCATTAATATTAAAAATCATAAGCAACAGCCAGAGGGGGACTCAGCAGTTGCATATTATTGAGTCTTTGTGAGAGAAAAATGACCTACAGGGAAATTTGTGATTTGATGATGGTGAGATCTAAATATTAGAGATCTCAGAAGACAAGTTGAACACTGAAGACAGTATGAAGCCTTAAATTGAAAGCATTCGGTAGAGCCATAACGACCCTATTACAGATTAGGGTTATTTGGATCGTTCCGCTCACGATGAAGAGGGCAGAAGCATTTGTAAGCAATGCACACCTACACTACTGGCTTATTTTGCAGAAATATCATTCATTCTCTGTATTATGTTTTGTATTTTCCTGCAGGTTTGCTCACTTGGGTGAGAGCCAGCACAGAGTGGAGAGAACTGAACACATAAACCCGGCAAACATCATCTGTCTGTGAGTAAAACATATTAATAGAAAAAAGGGGAAAAAAGCCACATGTACTCAAACTCAATAAACCTGGCTCACGTGTAATGTATGGTATTGTATTCTTGGTTTGCAGTTATAAATGACCCCTTTTATAAAGCACTCAACATTTTCACTAGCCTTGGGAGAAGGATTGCACTACTAAGTGGTCTCAGTCGAGGCTTCTAGCTGCGCACTGTTTAATTGTCATATCGTTAGCTTCATAGCATAATTGCCTAAGTCATTGACTTAGTCAAATGACTTAGGCAATTATGCTATGAAGCTAACGATATGTTTCTTCACTTCTTTGCATACATGCTATTTCCCAGACAGTCCACTCTTTACCGTAGATGGTGTTTGTTTGGTTTTTTTTCCCCCTTTTTTTTTTATCCCTCAGCCAGATTCAAAGTTCAACCACACGTGTGATGGCAATGTGCAGCCATGGAAACGCACAAGATGTTTTTGTCGAGCTGTCTTTTGAGCTGTAAGGCATGCATGCACACACACCTGTGCAAACACATAAATCAGTTTAGAAACAAATTCCTCCTCTACATGCACTTGTGATTTTCTTACATGATGGCTTCTTATATATCAACATTCATACCTGCTAGGTTTTGTCTTCTTGTGAAAGTGCAAAAAACTTGTTTGAACATTTAAACTTATTGATGGTCCTTGCGCACCTCCAGTTTTTAGTCTGTTTAAATCGAACTCTGGCGCAGTCCATTTGTGCTGATTTGAACACTGTAATCGCATGTAAGTGCGAGCCAAAACAACCACACTAAGACCCTTTGGAGGAGGGGGCCCCTGTGTGGTCCCAAATGAACTCCAGAGCAGTCTGTGATTCTGTGAACTTGATTTGACCCCTTTCCAAACCTACTACCAGGTATACATTGCAAGTTTGAGCTAAAAAAAACTTCCTGTAGCTACATGTGCTTTGTGTTCTGGGATGCAACAAGGCGCAATCGATGTGCTGGGGTCTGTATCTATTAGCAACCATCTGTGACATGAGCAGGAATTCTTCATTTTATGCAGTAGATCAGAACACAGCACCTTCTTACTGTATTTACTGCTCGCACCCTAGACATATATGCCCAATAAGCAGACTGAATATTCTGTAATGATACATTTTCGTTTGCTTGCAGTTCACTTGGATTTTTTCCTGTGTGTAAAGAAATCAAATCATGTGGAAAAGCTACAGCTTTACAACCCCCCTAAAATTACTTTACAACCCCCTAAAATTACTTACTCATTTTGAATCAAGTAAATACAAATTTTTTTTGTCCTGGCAAGAGTAACTATAAATAACTCCCGCACTCGCCTTCCCAATTTCATATATGTTGTACATGGAAAATTCCCATCTTTCAGCCGCTGTTTTCTCTTTTAAAAAATTGTCTTTCTGTTTATAGTAAGACAATTTACCTATAACAAATCTCCATTAGTTCAGCCAAAGCCTCCCAAAGCAGAAATCACAGATTGACGTTTTTAATCATGTTTTTATGGATTATACAAACGAGATATGACTTGTTAATTTGTGACGATTGGCAGGCAGAGTCCATACTAACTCGCAGTTGGCTCTAAGACACGGTTTAGTTTAGAGATTTCAAATTTTACATATTTAGAAGTTTTGATGAAGAAGTACAGAGATGATCAGAAAGAGCTGTAATGTGTCATTTTGGAAAGCATGTGAAAGGATTTTATAGGATACCAAGAGAAGAGCTATGGTACTGTATGAGGAAGCATGTGATGAAATATTTAATTGTGGTGCAGGACACTGAACCCCTCTTGGCAGTGGTCATGGACAGCCTGGCAGATGAGGTCATGCAGGAGTCACTGTCAACTGTGATGTTTGCAGTGAGATTAGGGAGGGAGGTGGAGGGAGCTCCTTGCAGTTGTAGTAAAAAAACAGCAAAAAAAAGGTAGTAAAACCTCGCTTCAGGAAAATAAAAAAACACTTTGAGACACGTTGATTATTAAGCAAATGTTCCTGAAGGGAAAATGGCTTAGAGACTGCATCAGAGGGAATTGGTAGCGGTTGTATTGTTCAACAGACATTATAGAAATGATACCTTTTTACAGAATGAAAAAGTGCAAAAGTGGATAGAAATTTCATGAATTAGTTTTCTTTCCCTTGTTATGTTTGAATGCATGGGTGAGAGGTGAGGAAGGTATTCACTTTCAGTTTTCTAAGAAGACCATGAATGCGACTCGTTATCATTGCCAGTAATTTCCTAGAAAACCAGATCGGTTGTCATTCGGATCGACTAAGTTTGATGGTCATGTGGAACTGAAGAGGATATGGACAAGAAATGGTCACTTAGAGGAAGACTGACAGAGGCTGACAAAGACACAGTGGGGACATGTAATCAACTTGGAGGAGGAAAATTCAAGGATGATGAAAGACATGCCTCTGATGTGTTTCTAGTATGTCTTTGGTGTGTGAACCGTTTTTAAATGTGAAAGTTTCTTGTATGTATCCCTTCTTACAGAACAGGAGAAAATTTGTAATTTATCTTACAAAAGTGGCAGAAGTATCAATATTTTCTTTTAGGAAATCTCCATCAGCAGGGAATCAAACCTTTTCATCTACGTTGTCTTTCTCTCTGGCCTTTCAGTAGTCCATCCAGCCATTGTTGTCATCCTCGTGTCAGGCCCGCAGGGTGCTACAGGTGTGTCTGTTGTTGTGCAACAGTGCTATTCTAAGATGTTACAGCACCCCAAACGTGTTGTCACTGTTAGAAGCCTTTTAGAGTGTCACCTCCCTCTATGTTCCTCTATTGATCCATCAGGCTCAGCCAAAGATGACTCAAGTGACGGAGATAAAAATGGAAAAGAAATGAATACTGTAGCCCATTCCTGTTGAGAAACATCAGTGAGGTGTAGAGATTAATGGCCCTCTTTTCTTCCTCTGCTCTCCTCTCACCCCAGCTGGTTAGGACAGATGGCCGCCCACCATGAATCTGGTTTCTAAGGTTTCTACCCATTAAAAAGAACTTTTCGGCACCACCGGGGCAAGTGTTGCTCATGGGAAGATTGTTTGATTTCTGTCTTCAGTATTGGAAGGTCTTGACCTTAAGACCTGACTGTACTCCGTTGCAAATTCGAACACGGACAGCTGGGGGCTCAATGGCCGAGTAATCATTCCTTTTACACTACTTTCAAGTTCGCCGCCTGAGGTGTATGCATCGTTGGTGCGCTGTAAATCCTCCACAGACAAATCCACGTGGTGTAAACAAACAATAGGCTGGCACGTGGATATCTGTATGGACCTTCATGCTGATGATGAAATTTATATCACTTGGACTGTAGCAGACTCATGTGGAAGGTATAATTGAGGCTTTTCTATGCTCTAAAATAAGTTGTCTTATAATAAGGCAAATGTAATGTACAAATTACAGACATTAAACAGTTTATACAGTAATAGTAAGCTCAACAGGCCAGAAGATGAAGTTTGAAATATTTGAAAACACAAACATATTTACTTGAAATGTTTTCAGTGTTGCTCACATGGTTTGTAGGAGTTTGTAGACACATTATACTTCTGCTTTATATTATGTGAACAAGAAAGTAAGAAATAAAAATTATTTTTATGGGTAAAAAAAGGTCTGCTTCTAATAAAAATTCACAAATCTTGTCAATACTGTTTGAATAAGTTTGAAAATAGCCAAATTGTGACCCATGTTTCCAGCTCTGTACACGCAACTTATCAAATTTCTTGCTTGTTTAACTAATATCAGCACTATTCATGTGACAATGTATTAGGGCTAGTGAAAGTTTAAAATAATATTTTCAAGATGATAGTTTTACAAGGAAATAATAGCAAATTTAAGAGGATAAAAGAGGCAAATTTATTTAAAAAAAAACAACCTCAAATTTAAAAGGAAAATATATCTGAAAAATATACCAGTAATCAATATTGCTTCACTTTTCATTATTAAATGCACATATTTAAACTGCCAACATCAATATCTCATAAGAACTTTATTTGAACACCAGCACCACCTCTTTATAGTCGTATTAAGTCACACTGCAAACTGTGAAGTTCATTTTCAATCAAACATATTGTCCTCTAACCTCATCTAACAGCACCGGTTTCTTTGTGTAGCAGGCTGTGAAACAAGTGAGACTTGTTAGAGTCAGATCTCTCCAGCAAGTCTCAGGTGTGTGTGTAAAATCCACTCAAAGTTCTGATGAATCTGTGCCACAGGAATCACTCCTCCTGCTGCATTGGGCAGATTTTAATCAAACTTACACACAGTAATCATCACGGGGCTTTTCGCCCAGATTGCGCCTAAGGGTCACGGTCATATTTGTTATTTTACGGGCAATAAACAGTGAATTGTAACGGATTGCGGTTTCTCAGTTTATGATGAATGAATGCATCAGTCAGTAGTTTTCATTTTCCACATTTTGCAATAAAAAGCCCCAAAACAAAAATGCTATTTGTTTTCTCAACTTGGCCTAGAGATATTTTTTACCTTCAGCACTACTGACTAGTCTGTGTAATTAAGGATTCTTACACAGCAGCCTTGGGGGGGGTTGTAGCCATATACTCTATGGCTACAACATCCTCCACAGCTCATAATTTATCTCAAGGCTTCCGAGAGCCTCCGCTGTGCCTTTGAAAACAGCCCATCATGAGGCAGGTGCCATTTGAAATGCAGCCATGTGTCTAAACAGCCTCTCACTCAGGCCTCAGCTGTTGTTGGAAGCCTAACTGAATAGATGACTTGACAAGCACGCAGTTGATAATTCACCCAGAAGATGGTAAGACATGCTTTAAAATCTAGTTTTTGGAAAATATGAGTAATACTGCTGTGAAAGCACTCATCTTCACCCTCCTCGTGTTGTTTCCACTTCTCAGCAGCAGTTTACAGTCTTTTGTTGGCTCAAACAAACTCCTTTCCACCTCTTGTTTTTGCCTTGTCTTAAGCCACGTGATTTGCCTAAAGTTAATGTATATGGTGATACACCAATCACACATGCTTCTCTCCCATTTTTCTTTTCCTTCTCTCTTAGAGAGCCAGTGTCCTGCTTCCCAGAGGACAGCATCTATGCAGTTTTACCTCCACAGGTGGGCAAAAACAGCCAGGAGGTATTTGAGGGCCATGTGATGACCGGTCAGGGCCAGGTGAGGGCGTTGTGCAGAGAGGACATGTTGATGTACAGGGAATACATCAAAAACAGATATATGTGAGACACGGATAATACAGACTGGATCTCTGTTACCAGTGTGAATGGGAAGCACGATCAGCTGCTGAAGATGTTTCGTCGTCATTAATCATGTTTGCTACTACAAACAAATGCAAAATAAAATGTTCTATTTGAAATTGATGTGGGGGGTTTTCTATGGTAAAGGCTGTAAAAAAAACAAAGATAACAGTGCATGAGAACTCCGCTTGGCCTCTACTTGAACTGAAGAAAGGTGTTTTTTTTTTTTTTATAGAAGTCTTTTTATTTTTTGCGATCCACAAGCGTCATTCAAAATTGAAATACTTTGAATGTTAGATTTATCATTCAAAACTGTGCACACATTAAACTGCATCACAGACTGGAGTTCAGGGGTTTGAAAGAGTCAGGCACTTACAAGCCAGTCGTTATAGTCTGTGAGGTCAGGACACGTTCATGTCCTTGTCTTTCCTTTGAGGGTTTTTTTTAATTTTTTTATTTCTTCAGCAACCTGGAAATTTCTCCTCAGATGTGTTGCATTCCTTTTGTTAAACAGTTTAAGCTTTACCATTTTTAAAGTGCCTTTTGAGATTTTTTTTTTGCATTATTTAAAAATAGGGGGGTTTTGTCCTGTATTGAAGAGTGCACTGGTTAATTTAAATAAACTGTGTCTTCTTGTGTTGTTAACGATCTGTACAGAAAAACGTAGCAGTGATAGCTTGATATTTGTTTTTGTTTTTTCAAACCTTGCCACCAGTTTACAAAGTCACACACTAATTTATGTTGCATAAATGCTCAGATCAGATAATCATTGTGTACATTAGTTCTACAATAAAATTGTATTTAGTAACAAAGTAACAGTGTGACAGAATGTTATTTGAGTTTTGGGTTGTTGTTGTTTTTTTTTGTTTTTTTAGTTTTCCACTTTTTCTATTGGCTGCCAGAGCTTTTATTGCAATCTTACTTCACTCTTTGTACAGGTAGAAACGACAGTACCACAAGTTGTTTTGAACAGTAGTTTTTTGAGAAGGTCTTTTAAAGTCCTCTTTTTGACCTTGGTTACATATTCACTCATTTTCAGGTCAGTCTATGCACCTGACTGCTTTCATCATTAAAGCCATCATCATTCAAATCAAATAATTCAAATACCAAAGATAACAGTTTGGGTTTCAATTCCCAAAGAACTATTATATGAAGACTTTGCATATAGGTATGCCAAATTACACAAGAACTGGACTGTAACAACAGGTCTTATGGAGTGATGAAAAATTTCAAAGAGATCCAGATTTTAAACTTTTGGTTCAAACCATGGGTCGTGTGTCAGGAGAGGTATAACATGAGTGCCATCTGTAAAACATAGTGGGGGCTCTGTAACAGTTTGGGGTTGCATTTCAGTCAGTGGTGTTGGAGCATATGATAAAGAAATGATGGGTGGCTCAACACTTTTGCACAGTACTGTAACGCTTGCTGCTTTCACGTGGCCTTTTATAAGTGTTCCCACTCTCCTGTAGTGACTTCTTCTTGGTTCTTTCCCCCCCCCCCATCTTGCACCGCCTTTGCCCTTTTTTCTGTCTCACGCTTGTTTTCACTCTCTGCTCACTCTTTTAGCGCTTGGCCTTTGACTGCGGGTGTCAAAAAAAAAAAAGGCAAACGTGATGAAGGACGGCTTCCCAGCAATGCACATACACATTCAGTAAATGTACTGACTGGCCACTGGTCTCAGCATCACTGCCTCGTGAGTCTGTGAATAGGGGAGGAGGTGCCGGCTGTCTCAGCATGTGATGTGACAAAGCAGAGGAAATAAAGGCGAAAAATGTTTTCTTCTATATTTTAAGAAATAAACGACGAGGAGGAGAACGAGAGGAAGGACGTATCTTCAGTATCTGCACACCTTCCACGGGTACACTGGAAATTGTTAAATATGTGCTATAAATATCCATGATACAGTCCGATAATGACACATCCCACCTTGCAGGAGACTCTTGGAGTCTTTTCACATTGTTGCCTTCACAAGACCACAAGAGGGACATGAGGGAGGCTTTGTCCTTACCTTCAATGCTACAGTGTCACTGGGTTTTGCTAAGAATAACAGCTGTGGAAAGTTTATTATAAAAAGTGTTCATGCTTTGTTGTTTTTTTTTTTTTTTTTATACACTCAACATTTCTTGTCCCGAGTATTATGTGCTTTATAAAGATTCTACATTCACTGAACTTTTTAGTTTTACAAACTTTTAATTCAAGGCCAACAGATATGTGAAGGCTTTATATGCGTGCCAGTGAATCCTCACAGATCTCGTGCAGGCATGTTAGTTTTAAAAAATGCTTTGATGTGAATACGTTTTGCCTTTAAAACAGAATTCTTGCCTGTTGCCTTGTTGATTGTTCAAAATCTGCACAAGTCTAAGAGACAGTTGTCCTTAGACAACTATAGAAATGAACTATAGACTGTAATATTTAAAAAAAAAAAAAATGTTGATAGCCATATCCATCTAGGTCCCTGTGAGATTAGGCATGACCAAATATCTAGACAAAAGGGCTATGGGAAGTTGTTAGCCATTGCCAAGTAGCAACTTCCAGACCTGAAAATGGCAGCTACAGGCTTGATCGTAAAGTTGATCCTCGTAGGCTCCCATATTAAAATGCACAACAGCATTAAAAAGCCAGGCCTTAGTCTCTGTGGATAGTTTACCTTTTGCCTTCAGAACTGCAGCACATCCACGATGCCAATTTCCTGTTCCACCACATCCCAAAGGTGCTCTTCTGGATTGAGATGAGGTGACTGTGGAGGCAATCACTGTTCTTTTTTTTCGTTACTTTGCACGTTCTCCCTGTGTTTGTGTTTGGGTCCTCTGGCTTCCTCCCACAGTCTAAAAACGTGCAATAGGTAGGGTTAGGTTAATTGGTGATTTCAAATTGCCCACAGGTGTGAGAGGGAGTGTGAATGGCTGCCTGTCTCTCTGTGTTAGCCCTGCAACAGACTGGCATTGTGCTCTCTTTTCTAAATTTAATATCTTCTGGCTGCAAAGAACCAACATGGCGGTGTCTGATACCTATTGATGAGGCTTAAAAATATAGTGGGCTGACATCACGGTGGCTGTTTTAATTACAGTCTATGACTAAGGCTAGTGCTGACTAAATAGCTTTATTAGCAATTAGCAACATTCACTAGGAAAATAACAGGAATGAAACAACACGAAGAGCTGACTCAGTCTACTGAAGTCTAAACAAGAAGAATAGCACGCACCTAATTTTTTAACCACTTTATTTACGCACAACTTTAAATCTGAATACAGCCTATGGGGTTGAGTTATACAATGCCAGTTCTGAAAATGATGTAATCATAGTCCAATCAAAAGTTAAAATAAATGTATTTGCAAATTGCATTGCAATAGTTTAAGAGTAGAACATAAAACACATCAGATAAACTTAGGAAATGAACAGTTTTACCAAAAAATAAATAAATAAATAAATTTTTATTTATATAGCACCTTTCAAGACAGAGTCACAAAGTGCTGCACATAAGTTTACAAGTCATAAAAAGATTTAAAAAGAGAAAATAAAACAGGCAAAAAATTAACCAAAAGCAGTTTTAAAAAGGTGAGTTTTGAGTTGTTTTTTAAAAACAGCTACTGAGTCCACAGTTCTTAATGCTTGAGGGAGAGAATTCCACAGTCTAGGGGCCACAGTGGCAAAAGCTCTATGCCCCTTAGTCCTCCTCTTAGTATTTTTTTATAGCAAGTAAGCCCTGATCAGATGACCTCAAAGACCTGCTAGGGACATAAGGCTGTAGCAGATCAAAGATGTAGGCAGGTGCCAGTCCGTGCACAGCTCTGTAGGTCAAGACCAGGATCTTAAAATCAACTCTAAATTTAACAGGAAGCCATTGTAACTGAGATAATAACGGTGTCACATGTGAGTACTTGGAGGATTTTGTCAAAAGTCTAGCTGCAGCGTTTTGCACAACCTGCAGACGATCCAGAGAACCTTTGCTTAGACACATAAACAGCGAATTACAATAATCCAAGTGTGATGAAATAAATGCATGTATAGCAATCTCGAGTTCAGAGCGAGATAAAACCGGGCTTAGCCTAGCCACATTTCTCAAATGATAAAAACAAGACCGAACCAGAGATTTCACATGCCCATCCAATGTGAGACTCGAGTCAAAGGTGACACCTAAATTCCTGATAGAGGATTTAACATAAAGTGAGAGAGGACCAATGGCTTTCACTATCTGCGATAGAAACCTATCAGGGGCGCATACGAGGACTTCGGTTTTCCCCTCGTTGAGTTGGAGGAAATTTGCAGCCATCCAACATTTGATCAAATCTAAGCAATCATTCAGACGCTGAAGCTTAGATAAATCCTCGGGCATAAAAGAAACGTACAACTGAATGTCATCAGCATAACAGTGATAAGAAATGTCCTCAAAAGAGCCCATTATATGCTGGAGGGGGAGAAGATAAATAAAACAATAAAGGCCCCAAAACTGACCCTTGAGGGACACCATAAGTAAGGGAGGTAGAGGATGACCTAAAATCGGAGACTGCCACAGAAAAGTATCAGTGATGGAGATAAGAGAACCACTCTAATGCAGTTTGTAGGAATGTTTAGCTTATTTTAGAGTTTAGAAATGTGTTATCATAGAATGTAGAACTATAGTAGAGATACTGACCCTGCCCTCAATATAATAAAGGCCTCACTGTGTTGTGAACTTAGGAGTAGATTGTAGGAGACCCCTCCCCCACTTCAACTGTGAAAGTAAAACAGAGAGGAGTTAATGCTGAGTGGAAATTCCCCAGAGAATGTTTGGGTGGGGGTCTCAACATTTGTAACTGGATAACTGTGGTCTGGAAGGGAGATGGGTTTTATGACCTAGGGAGTCACCTACACCCACAGTGTTTTAACTGTCACGCACACACATCCACACGCACACTCACTCATGTGCACACACATACACACAGGTATGCGTACACAGTCACACACGAGCACTCACATAGACACGTGGGAACGCGCACATGTAGGCATTCATGTGCTCGTGTACATAGACACAGACACAGAGTTTGCAGCACACCGTGGGGGTTTTATGATAGGGTCGCCCCTACAAAACTGTGTTACACAGACAAAGGAGTGAAGATTTGCAGAGGGACACACCGGCCTCGTCTTCCCTTCTAGAAGTGCATGCTTAAATGAAGATGAATAAAGATGGCTTCATTATTCATCAAGATATCACTTGAGACCCTAAGAAGAGCTGTCTCCGTGGAGTGAAATTGACGAAAACCGGACTGAAACTTATCATAAATGCCATGTTTGTCCAGAGCTGCCATAAGCTGCCTAGCCACAACCTTTTCTAGAAGCTTAGCGATTAACAGTAACTTAGAGATAGGTACTCCAAAGAGAGGAGTCAAGCTGAGGTTTTTTTAAAAGTGGGAGAATAGCAGCGTTTTTAAAATAAACCGGAACTATACCAGATGCCAGTGAAGAGTTGATGAAAGTGAGCACACATGGGCCAATAGACTGGAAGACATTTTTGAATAATGATGCAGGTATAATGTCAAGTGAACAGGAGGATGCTTTCACAGAATTCACTAATTTCACTAGCTCAGGTAGTGAAACCAGAGAGAAAGTATCCAAGATAATGGGCCGGGATGGGGTAGAGATTGAGATAACAGGTGAGTGTGTAAAATTCATTCTCACGTTACGAATTTTTGCAAGCAGAAAAGACATAAAATTTTCACAGTCCTCGTTAGAAAAAATAGGGGCCGCAGGCAGAGCAGGAGTAACAAAATAAATTAATATAGGCAATTTGAATTTCACAACAGCAATGTTTCAGCACTTACTGCCGTGTAACATCATCTCTGTAAACATCTGGGAACTGAGGAGACCACCTGCTGGAATTTTGAGACAGGAAAGTTGTCCCATTTTTGTTTGATCTGGGTTGGGGCAGCCGTGTTCAGCACCCAGACTCTACTCCTACATAGCCATGCTATTCTAACAAATACAGTATGTGGTTTAACATTTTCTTGCTGAAGCATGCAAGGCCTTCTCTGAAAAAGATGTCATCTAGATGGGAGGATATGTTGCACTAATACCTCTATATACCTTTTAGTATTGATGGTGCCTTTCCAGATGTGCAAGCTGACAATTCCATAGGCATAAATGCAACCCGACACTATTAGAGATGTAGGATTTGTAAGTAAGAGCTGATAGCGAGCCAAATCAAATCTCTCTCCTCTTTAGTCTGGGCAAAATTATCTGTAAAGACGAAAAGCGGTCTCACCAATGTCGTGGAGCCCAGAACATTGTCGAAGGGTCCAGTCCAAATCACAGGATTGGATTTGTACCGCTAATTTGAAACTATGTACCAAGAAGTCAAAGGGAGGTAGAAATGTTATTGAAACAAATGCTTCAGGAATATTTTGTTTTTTATTAAAATTAATATTAAACGTTAACCAAATGCTTATTTGAAACAGTAAGAAAACAACCGATAAATCTGCTCATTCCTTTTTTTAAAAGCAGGAACACTCTGATTTATGGTTTAATGCTGTGTTTACAGTTCATCTGATTAGGACCATTAGCAACACGTAATTACCGTAACATGAAGGTCATGTTGACATCTCCAGAGAAACAGGTACAGAACGGCAGGTCAGCCATCTTTATCTGATATGTGGGTGATTTTTTTTTTCTTTGAGTTAGAGCCTGTGGGTAAAGGTTGCATCTGTTTTTCTTGTCAGAACTAGTTCAAGTTTATGAGTAAATTGAGGTGTTACGTCCCTGCAGTGCCTCCCTTCATCTGTCACAGTTTTATCCCTGTTTTCTATCAGCGCCTCACCTTCTACTTCCACTTATCTCCCTCCAGCCAAATGTCTTATCAGCCTTTTCAACCACAAATGAATGTTAATGAACTTTTCTCATCTTCTTTCTTTTCTCTCCTCAGCTCACCTCACATGATGTAAGTGAATATCATTACAACGGCCTTACATTGAGGTCTGAGTCACTGCGTGTGCCTGTGCGTTTGTGTACGTACGAGCATGTGCGATCAGGAGCGTGCTTTTTAAAACGAGAGCACGGCTGTTTGCCTCCTCGAGCTGGAGGAGTGGGTGGGGGGCTGCCTACGGTTAACATTTGTTTCCTGAAATGAGCTGGTTTGAAGGCTTTTTATGTAAAGCCCTGTTTTTTCCCCATGTTGTTACGTCCCTAATAGCAGGTGTCTCATTACACTGAAACCTCTCAGCACTCATAGGGGGGAAATAAAAGCATGATATTTTTTTGAGAAGCATATTCCTGGTAATTATCCCAAAATAGACCAAAGGTTCAGCTGCTTGATGCCTCCATCTTTGGTATTTCAATTATTTTCTGGAGGCAAAGAAAATAATCCAAAATTATTTTGAGATTTTTTTTGTTGTTGTTGCTGGTCTCATGTGTTGTTGGGTATCTGCCTAGGTCTTTGACATGAGTCACTAGGCACTTCATGTGACTGCTTAGCTTATGAATGAGAACACCCCCACCCAGCCCCCAGTCCACTGACAAAAGGTGGCCAAACAGCTGTTGCCTGGAAACCAAAACTGGTTACCATATTGCTATGCTGTGCTGCCATGAATCTCCCCCTACTTTTCCTTGTCGCTCAGCATTTGAACGTTTCATTCAAATGACTAGTTTTTCATTCAAAAACTAAAGAAAGAGTGATGGTCACTCTTTCTTTAGTTTTTGCTGTTTCAAAACAGAAAAAATGATGTTATTTCTAAGTACTTTCAACAGGTTGCTGAAGCATGTAACAAACAAAAACGACGGCCAGAGGTAAGTATGAAAAATAATGACTGAATTCAAAGTGACGGTGATGGTTGCACCAAATGATTAAAGGAGTAAGAGCAGCACTCTCGGTACCTATAACAGTACAGTATTACATGAAAAACTGTGGAAAATGGTGTGACTTTTAAGCAGAGCGCACAGATGCTCACAAAAAACGAAGAAGGATCTGTTTCTGCTGTAAACACAAACACATATAAGGTGCTGAAATGAGATGGTAAATCTACAGTCCCCACACTGCAAACCCCAAGAAACTAGCAGAACTACTAAAATAAGGCAGTTGATTGCCTTCATGTGCTTAAGCTGATAATCTTCCAAGTCAAACATTACAAGAAATATAATGTTTGGATTTACTGTATGTAAATGCTAACTAAAGTTAAATGAAATTGCTTTTAATGGCTGGATGGATGGATCACGTGGTTTTAGTCTTAGTGTTGCTTACTGAAATCCCATTACTTCTGCCAAGAACTGTACCTTCTCAAAATAAATGCTACAGTTACTGATAAAAAAACAAAAAATGGAATGCTGTGTGAATGTAAATAAAAACATAATCTCATAAACGTATATTTTACTCACAACAGAACATAGAAAACAAATCAAACGTTTGAAGTGATAAAATTAAACATTTCAGGAAAACGATTGATAAAAAAGTTGGGACAGGAGCAACAAAATGTTAGCAAAAGTCAGTGTACGGTTCTGAAAAGAAGGCTCTGAAAAGAAAATTGCAGGAGGAACTAATCAGTAACCTGACTGGGTATAAAAAGAGCATCTTAGACAGGCAGAGCTTCTCAGAAGTAAAGATGGCTAGAGGTTCACAGATCTACAAAAGCAGCCTCTTTCTTCAAATTTTGGAACATTTTCTAAATAATGTAATAATCTGCAGTACATAATATCATCAAAAATATCCAGAGAATTAATATTAATCAATGCTGGATGCTTGTTGTTGTCAGGTGGCACTGCATTAAAAACAGGCATGAGTCTGCCATGGAAATGACTGCATGGGAAAACTTTTAGATATCACTGTTTGTGAAGGCAGACTACAAATGCAGACTGTCGTGTGCACACGATCCAGGAATAATGCCCTTCTTCTCAGGATGAAAGGTTATTTAAAATGAACTGAAGTAAAGTGGAAAATTGTTCTGTGGTCAGATGAATCAAAATCTCAAATTCTTTTTGGCAAACACGGACACCATGTCCCCAGATTAAAGTGGAAAGGGATCATCCAGCTTGTTATCAGCACTCTCTGATCGTACATTAGTGCTTATGGACTTGGCAGCTTGCGCATCTGGAAAGGCACCATCAATGCTGAAAGGTATATTCAGGTTTTTTATACAGATTACGTTTTTGTTTTGTTTTCACAAAGGAGGCCTTGCATGCTTCGGCAAGGCAATAATAAACTGTATACTACGTCTATCATGACACTGTAGCTTCATAAAAGAAGAGTCTGGATGCTGAACTGGCCTTTCGTCGAGCTTTTTAGAATTTGCTTTCTATAGGCTCAGGTAAGGAGAGCGCGCAAGAACCTGCAGGAGGCTCGATGAGAGAGCGACGGAGACGTGCAAAGTCTCTCTCTCTCTCTCTCTCCCTCCCGCCCGTGACGTTACTCCGTTTTAAAGCCACCCTCGATCGTCCCCTCCGGTCCTCCTCCTCCGTCTCGCATTCACCTTCCTCACCGAGCTCAACATCAGCCAATGCTTCACGGCACTCCTACCCTGCGTGTCTATCCCATGCGTGGGAAGCACAGCAAAAACGAGGGCTTCACTTGAGTGAGTGAAAAGAAGAGATCGACGGAAAAGCGGGAATCGTTTCATCAGTTTTCATTGCTGAGTTTTTCGGAGGAAGCGGCTCCTGATATTAGCGAGAATCTCTGGTTTTTATCACGGTGGTAAGTATTCTTAACTTTTTAGAAAAAAAAATCGTAGTATCGAAAGAAAAACAGGTTTATAGACTGTTTATTTGATAAGACTGATTTTATAAACGGCGTTTGTCTCTTTAGAGTTTTATGTGGTAAGAGCTGCTGTGATTTCAGGACCACGGAGAGCTCTCAGGGCACCTTTAGTGGAACTTTCAAAAGGAAAATCTGCCCACAGCTATTTTCTATTCATTTATAAATTAATATTATACTACTACTTGATTTTAACAGATCTCTGAATACTGGACATTGGATCATTCAAAGTTATTACTGATTCTATATATTAATTTTTATGTCTATATTATGCATTTGATATGTGAAAACAAATAGAAATTGTATGCTAGAAGACAGCAAGAATTGTTCTTGTTTCCCTTAGAGAAGGTTTAAGCTTTGTAAGTAATTTTTTGTAAGTTATTTTTCAAAGTTACTTGAAAACCACCTTGCTGTCTCATAACAAGACTTGTCCTTTGGTCTCCTCATATAATTCAAGCTAAAAGGCACATTCACCTTGAAAAAGACCCTTTTTAATTAACAAAGCAATCTTCTTGTTCTCCTGCTGCCAACAGGACAGAGAGACGGCATCGTGGAGCTATGAATGAGTCGCTGGTGGTGAACGACTCTTCTGCGACTCCTGCATCAGGAGAAGCTCTCCCGTGGATAGAGGCTGAGTCTTCGGACCGGAACGGCAGCCTGGAATTCTCCACCGCCGCATTAGATTTCCCTATCAACCCATGGGACATCATGCTCTGTATGTCAGGCACCGTGATCGCCTGTGAGAACGCCATAGTGGTAGCAATCATCTTCTACACGCCCACGCTGAGGACTCCCATGTTTGTGCTGATCGGGAGCCTGGCCACAGCCGACCTGCTGGCCGGCATGGGATTAATTCTGAACTTTGTGTTTCAGTATGTGATCTCCTCTGAGACTATCAGCCTTATCACTGTAGGCTTTTTAGTGGCCTCCTTCACTGCATCCATCAGCAGCCTCTTAGCCATTACGGTAGACCGCTACTTCTCCCTCTACAATGCCCTGACATACTTCTCAGAGAAGACACTGCAGTACGTTCACTTGATGTTAGTGGGCACCTGGGGGGTGTCTCTGTTCCTGGGCTTGCTGCCGGTGCTCGGCTGGAACTGCCTGGGCGAGCCGGCCTCCTGCAGCATTGTCCGCCCTCTGACCCGGAGCAACGTCATGCTCTTGGCCACCTCCTTCTTTGCCATCTTTGTGCTTATGCTGACCCTTTACTTCAAGATCTGCAAGATCGTGTGCCACCACGCCCACCAGATCGCCCTCCAACAGCACTTTTTTGCCACTTCGCATTATGTCGCCACCAAGAAAGGGGTGTCCACTTTGGCCATCATCTTGGGGACTTTTGGTGCCAGCTGGCTTCCCTTTGCCATCTACTGTCTCGTGGGTGAGAGGGAGTATCCGTCAGTGTACACCTATGCTACACTGCTGCCGGCCACCTACAACTCCATGATCAACCCCATCATCTACGCCTACAGAAACGCCGAGATCCAGCGCTCCATCTACATGCTTCTCTGTGGCTGCTTTCAAGCCAAGGGAGCTTATCGGTCCAGGTCACCAAGTGAGGTCTAAAAAAGGTGCTACAGCTTGCTGCGTGTGTGTGTGTGTGTGTGTGTGTGTGTGTGTGTGTGTGTGTGTGTGTGTGTGTGTGTGTGTGTGTGTGTGAGAGAGAGAGAGAGAGAGAGAGAGAGAGAGAGAGCATGCATGTGTGTGCGTTAATGGCCGAGCAAAAAGACAAACCCAGTAATCATCGACAATCTGCTTACAGTTGACAGTGAATGCTTTAAAAAACAAAAAACAAAGCAGGCGTGATGTTCGGAATGCGTCTCTCATGCATACTGTGTCTGCACTTTATTAGCCTATGTCTCAACACAAGTTAGGGGGAGAGTTTGGAAATGCTGTGAACAAGAAACTTGTTTTTTTTGTTTTTTGTTTTGTTTTGTTTTTTAAAAAAGACAAAGCAAACCTGTGAATGTACTTAAGTGGAAAAAATAGGAATGGAAATCTTGCACTTTATTCAATGTTTTTTTTCAAATGCCAAAGCAGTATTGTATAGCCCTTAATGTGTTTAAGCATTTGAACCTGTGAGTAACCTTGTGCCATTTTTCTATTTTGTATTGTACTGTCTTTGATGTCCATTTTGTACAAGAGGAATAAAGGGATAAAATCAAGTGGTGGCTCAAGTATGTGATCCATATTGCTGCACTTTCTGTGTGTGTGTGTGTGTGTGTGTGTGTGTGTGTGTGTGTGTGTGTGTGTGTGTATTACACACAATGTTTTCTTTTCTTTTAGTTTTTTACATCCTAGTACCATCCAAGTACCTTGTTCTAGTTCAAACCTAGACACATATGATTGCTTGCTCAGTTTTTGCGTGTCATACAGGGAGTGCAGAATTATTAGGCAACTTGTATTTTATTATTGAACAACAACCATGTTCTTAATGAACCCAAAAAACTCATTAATATCAAAGCTGAATGTTTTTGGAAGTAGTTTTTAGTTTGGTTTTAGTTTTAGCTATTTTAGGGGGATATCTGTGTGTGCAGGTGACTATTACTGTGCATAATTATTAGGCAACTTAACAAAAAACAAATATATACCCATTTCAATTATTTATTTTTACCAGTGAAACCAATATAACATCTCCACATTCACAAATATACATTTCTGACATTCAAAAACAAAACAAAAACAAATCAGCGACCAATATAGCCACCTTTCTTTGCAAGGACACTCAAAAGCCTGCCATCCATGGATTCTGTCAGTGTTTTGATCTGTTCACCATCAACATTGCGTGCAGCAGCAACCACAGCCTCCCAGACACTGTTCAGAGAGGTGTACTGTTTTCCCTCCTTGTAAATCTCACATTTGATGATGGACCACAGGTTCTCAATGGGGTTCAGATCAGGTGAACAAGGTGGCCGTGTCATTAGTTTTTCTTCTTTTATACCCTTTCTTGCCAGCCACGCTGTGGAGTACTTGGACGCGTGTGATGGAGCATTGTCCTGCATGAAAATCATGTTTTTCTTGAAGGATGCAGACTTCTTCCTGTACCACTGCTTGAAGAAGGTGTCTTCCAGAAACTGGCAGTAGGACTGGGAGTTGAGCTTGACTCCATCCTCAACCCGAAAAGGCCCCACAAGCTCATCTTTAATGATACCAGCCCAAACCAGTACCCCACCTCCACTTTGCTGGCGTCTGAGTCGGACTGGAGCTCTCTGCCCTTTACCAATCCAGCCACGGGCCCATCCATCTGGCCCATCAAGACTCACTCTCATTTCATCAGTCCATAAAACCTTAGAAAAACCAGTCTTGAGATATTTCTTGGCCCAGTCTTGATGTTTCAGCTTGTGTGTCTTGTTCAGTGGTGGTCGTCTTTCAGCCTTTCTTACCTTGGCCATGTCTCTGAGTATTGCACACCTTGTGCTTTTGGGCACTCCAGTGATGTTGCAGCTCTGAAATATGGCCAAACTGGTGGCAAGTGGCATCTTGGCAGCTGCACGCTTGACTTTTCTCAGTTCATGGGCAGTTATTTGGCACCTTGGTTTTTCCACACGCTTCTTGCGACCCTGTTGACTATTTTGAATGAAACGCTTGATTGTTCGATGATCACGCTTCAGAAGCTTTGCAATTTTGAGACTGCTGCATCCCTCTGCAAGATATCTCACTATTTTTGACTTTTCTGAGCCTGTCAAGTCCTTCTTTTGACCCATTTTGCCAAAGGAAAGGACGTTACCTAATAATTATGCACACCTGATATAGGGTGTTGATGTCATTAGACCACACCCCTTCTCATTACAGAGATGCACATCACCTAATATGCTTAATTGGTAGTAGGCTTTCGAGCCTATACAGCTTGGAGTAAGACAACATGCATGAAGAGGATGATGTGGACAAAATACTCATTTGCCTAATAATTCTGCACTCCCTGTATATGTGTGCTTGTGAGTGGTTAAGAAAAACCCAGAGGTACCACAAACGTGTAAAAACATGAGCCACGTGATCTTGGCTACTTAGCTGTGATTGCCTCCCCTCCAGCTTTAGCAGGTGAGACATAAGGCTGCGGAAGTCAAATCAGCATTTCTTTCACGTAATTTACTAACCCCTACGTAACATTCGCAGCCACTGCTGGCCTTGGTATGCGTTCGCATTGAAAATATATGATGCACTCTGTCTTGGTAGCGCAGGAAATGAGAAAGGTTGTCTGGACCTTATCTTGCTTCATCCCATCGACATCTCTAGTTATGATTCAAGAGTAGAGCAGCTGAATGCACGTGTACGGGTGTGTGACAAAGTGAGAAGAATGATCATAATGGGTCCGTGTCACCTGTTAAACACAAAGTAAACCCGGCAGCCTGCGGAGCGACTGATGCAGCCGTTTATCTGCCGTGGTTTTCAGAGCCTCGCAGGAATGAAGATAACTTTGTAGACCAGGAAACTTAAGCTTTTCTCCTCTCCTTCAATAACTTCTTCTTCCACATCCTGCTTTTACACAATACTTCACATTCCTTACTTTTTCTTAATTGAAAATACAGCATATACAGCTTGCAATACCCAGCTTTAACCTAGGTGAAAGCTACTTTGATGACTGCATCATTAGTTCTTTAAAATGAAATTACTGAGCATTGAAACACTATTTAATTACTGAGAACAAACCTACATGCACAGTTAAATCTTTAATAAATTCAAAAATACAAGCTCTAATTGATGCTGACCAGCATGCCAGTAAAATGAAATGATTGGAAGCTCTAGAACTGACTCGATAATTGTAAGCGCTGTATCTTTGCAACTAACTTGTACCTGCAGAAGATGCTTGAAATCTCAAAAGCTTCATGTCAGGCTGAGCCTCTCCTGTCGAGAGACCTCGGACAACTTTATCACATCAGTGGCACTGAGGTGCAATCTAATCTGTGCAATCTGCACGGAGCCTTTCTTAGTAGGGGTTTGTCCTCAACACATGTCATCCCAAGTGAACATTTCTCTGTGTGCCCCTTAAGCCTGCTCCTCTGGAAACTGCAGAATCTAATGGTAGTGCCTTTTCCTAAGATATACTTTATATACACAACTCCCTGTGAGTAATGTATAGTATATCTTTCATCTTCATGGATGTTGGCCTCTGTGCTTTAGAGTCTCCTGTTGTTGGCAGAGGCATTCATAGAAGCCATTTACTGCTTTTGCTGATCTTCTCCAAGAAGTCCACATACAGCCCACTAAATAAAGTCACTGTTCCCACCGCAGCTAAATTCTGTTTCGTGATGAAACACTTAAACACCCACATTGGAGATAAATCGTTGCAGCATCAGCTCAGTTTAATTATTCGGTTCTGCAGTAGTCGTGGTAACCAGCATGTCCGAGAAGGCCACTGAGCAGGTGGGCCTATTCAGGTCACACTTTGGGAAGCGCTTCTCATACCTCATTGAAACTAAAAACCAGTCATTCTGCAGCTCGTGCAGCTAGTTTTAAACCATCATGGTACTCGAAAACTGCAGAAAAAACAGAAATGTGTTGAGGATATTGCGAGCTCAGAGCCTGCAATAGGGTGAGAGGCAGGGTACGCCCTGGACAGGTCACTATTGTCTCACAGGGCTAATACAAACAACTATTCACACCTATTGGCACTTTAACTGCATGTCTTTGGACTGTGGGAGGAAGCCAGATTACCCAGAGAGAACCCACACAGGCACAGGGAGAACATGCAAACT
Source organism: Aulonocara sp. 'chitande type north' Nkhata Bay (assembly GCF_057382095.1). Lineage (NCBI taxonomy): Eukaryota > Metazoa > Chordata > Actinopteri > Cichliformes > Cichlidae > Aulonocara > Aulonocara sp. 'chitande type north' Nkhata Bay. Next base: position 11,280,895 of record NC_141358.1, read on the forward strand.
CCAGATGGTGGATCTGAACCCAGGAACTACTTGTTGTGAGGCAAAGAGTGATAACCACTGCCCACCTTTTCAACAGGAAGTCATTAATTCAGTAAATTTTTTTCCAGACAGAATTTGTTTGACTTTTTTTTGTTCTCGTTGTTGTGTTTTTAAATGTCTGCACCAGATAATACATATTTTAGTCGTCAAATTATGCGTGAACTTTGAATTTAGTTGCATATTTTAGACTACACTGGCAAAGGTCGGGAGTAGAAACATTCTCTGTACTGTTCTTTCATTTTTAATTAATTCTTTTAAGCAAATAGCACACAGTTGTTTTTCTCGTCCAGTTTTAATTTCAGCCAAGTGAAAAGTGTTTTTTTCACTCCCACTTTTATTCGTCAGTTTAGTTTCAGTTGATGACAACCTTAACAGTTTCTGAGAGATCTGTGATCATCATGAGCTTTGGATTTCTCCCAAAGGACACGATAGTATCCGAGGAAATTCCAACTAAATCCATCTTCGTTTTTTCTTGTTTTTAGGTTTCTATCCTTCCCTCCATCTTTTCTGCTCTTGATTCGCTGATAGCAGTCTGATTGGTGCATACGCAGCCTATTCTTTATACTTGTTTAAGAGAAAAAACAGCTCTGCATGGAACAAGTAGTTGCTTTTACAGAGTATTTTCTTGCAAACTAAATTTCGACACAGACTTAGACTTGCTTGCCATTTCTGCTGGCATTCACAAGTACTGTATGTGTGCTACTGTTCCTGCCTCTTACTTTGTCCCAATAATAGCTCTTACACAACAACAGCACAAAGGTCAGTGTGTTTGCTCCTCGTAAAAGCTATCAACTTTATCAGTCACCACTCTGAAAGCAGTGGAGCCTTCAGTCAGTTTAGGGCTGATCACAAAGTGGGGTAAAGGTGAAGGATGCTGAGGGCCGCTAATGCGCTGCATGAAGAAGACTGGCCGCTTTGAGAGCAGGAGATGTTTGTTCAACTTGTTTTTTGTTCTGCCTTAACAGATGTTGCTTTCGGTCACTCACCAAATCAGGCAACCACCTGTTTGTTCGCAGGGCTTAGAAAGTAAACCTGTGGCAACAGTCTAAAAGTGCTCATGTACTTTTTAGGCCTTCGATTTCTAAAATGTTACATTTCTAAGATCCAGCTCACAGGCTACATTAAATCTCTTGGAAAGAGATTCGGATTTCTCCACTGTTTCTTCTCTTTCTTCTTTCTTTTTTTTTGGGGGGGGGGGGGGGGGGGGGTTCATTTTTGTAAAAACCGTGAAGTGATTCCAGTGTGTTTTGGACGGGTAGTTTACATTAGTTGTTATATAGATTTATTCTTCCTGTCATGGTGCAAAGAATATGTGTTTATCAAGTTATTTTCTTAAATGTAATTTTTAATGTTCCACTTGCAACAACCTACTGGTATCAATCACATTTAACACGGCACATTCAGATCACTCCTTCAAACCTGTGGATAAACTGGTGGATTTCACTTTCTTGTGTTTATTTTAACCAAAGAAATCATTCTGTCATCGTGCACTTTACTTGTCTTCTGTCAAGTTCAGTTTTTTTTAAATGCAATGGATTTTGTCTTCTAAAGCTTTTGATGTCTTTCATAGGTTTATGTGACTAATGATGACGTCCTGCTCTTACACTGACATCTCTTTGAGCTTCATGTTTAAAATTACATTAAAAAGCATACAAATTCAACACAATTAACTACATATATTATGTCTGCTTCATTTGGAATGATTGAAGAAATGGATAACTCTCACTGCCATGAAACTGCTGCTCGGTCATTTCTCCAATTGATTTTGATCTGCTGAACATAGGTGACGTAAAGGTCTGTTACCCCCAAAGAGTTAATGCAAAGTTGCTGTAAAATGTACTGAATTTAACTTCTGCACTTCAATCACATAAAAATTGTTAGATTTAAAATACACTGTGTTGGTGTGTTTACGGACCTAACTGTAGTGCTTGTCATTACAACGGGCAGATCATGCAGTGTGAAAAAAAACAACCATATTTTTATTAATTAAAAGTCAATCAATACTTGGTATAACCACCTTTATTCTTCAACACAGCATGAACTCTCTTTGGCAAGCTTCCTTGCAATTTCTTTAAATTCAGAAATACTTCTCCAGATTCCTTGAGGTCTACTTTGGATGTCGGCCACCTTTCTCAATCAGACATGTTCCAGTTGGTATTGTATCGTGGACCAAATCCTGATTGGCTCCTTAAAAGCAAAATCTAAAGAAATGAGTTGTGACTCAAGACTTCTGCACAACACCGTGAAAGTGCACTGAAATTCACCCACGGCCCTTCACTTAAATATTACATCCATTAGACCCAATACAGGATAGCAGAAGTGCTTGAATTATGTAATGCTTGATCCGTGCAGACCTGCGCACAAGTCCACAGTTGAATGATTCCATCACTAATAACATTAATTACAGCAGTGTAGCAAATGCTCTCCACAGAAACACCACCGTTACTGAGTTAGCCATTAGCTTGATGGAAAATGCTTTAGTACTATTGATTGTGTAATCACGCAAACTTTTCCACCTTTCTTCTCTCAGGGTTGTCTTTTCATATTTAGATGAAAGTGATGCTGTAAGAATGGTTGACAGACAGCAAAAAGTGTCAGTAACATGTTATCTTATTCTCCAATGTGAGCTTGGTGATAATCCAATAATGGTGATTGTTAGACGCACGTGCAAACATGTTACCTGGGTAAGCAAAGACAATCCCATCCCAGCTAGATGAAAGTTTTCTTTAAAATAAAGTACACGCCACTTGTGTTTTTGTGAACGCAATTGTCATGGCTAAATTACCAGATTGCCTGTGGGCGACTGTACATGTGCAGTATGTATGCTGTCTGTAGTCTCTGCTGTAGATTGTCCATGCGTGTTCGATGAAGGATTATAAATGGATGAGAGTGCGTTCAGGAAAGAGACGCCAGCCCTAAAGCTCTTCCTTCTCAGAATAACACTACGTGACGTGTTGAGTGTAACTAAGGGACATTTTTCAAGGTACAATGAGCTCAGTAGTAAGTGTTGTGGACACTCAGCAACTGTTTGACATTTAAGCTTTGTACCTGCGGCGCCTAACAATGTTTGCTCTAGAAGTTAAACACATAAAAAGGACCGAATGTCCCCTATGAATAGATGATCCTTGCAATATTTATAGATAGAGTAGATCCCATTTTAGAGAGTCGAATGTTTTTCGCCTGATTGAAGTATGATCATGTGATTGGTTTTAAAGTTTGATCACAGCTTTTTGCAGAGTTGACTGTTACTGCATATACAGCAGCTGTCTGAAGCACATAAACAACAACGTGCAGATTTCTCTGTATATCAGTGTGCTGCCTCTAAAGTGATATGCGTTACACGGCTGCAAGAGCGCACAGTAAACAAATCACTGCATGATCAATTTGGTTTCAATTCCAGGAAACACTTTTGCATACGGATGAACAATCTTTGCTTAACTTCAGCAAAAAACAGCCATTTTTAATGTGTCCATTAAATGCGGAAACATTCTTAGCGTATTATCTAACTCGATTACTGTAACAGAAAAATAATAAACCATCGAATAATTAACATTTTCAGGCTCTACTGGTTTTCCATGATGGATAATTTTGCTGGTTCTCCATAACCTTGATAACAAGCTACTGCTTGAGTATTTGGAGAATTATAGTAGATGTCTTTGAAGTATTTGAAAACACTGAAGACTGATTAGTTGAGCCATCAGCCTTTCTTTAGCTTTTCTGTAGAAAGGAGATAAGAAAACATTTAAATTCTTAAAATAGTTCCTTAAAATAAAGTAACAAGAGGAAGTGTTGCAGTTAATGATCCGGTGACTGCAGCTGTGCAGCAATTTCTGTGTGCTTGCAGGCACTGATACTGCTGGTAGCAAGCCAGTGCTGTCCAACTTGTGACAGCAGGAAGATGGAGCTGTCAGGCAGGGGGTGAAGAGGGAAACCACAGAGGAGGTTCATAGATTTAGTGGAGGAGGACAGAGGGGTGAGAGAGGGGCATGCTATGGATAGGGTGAGATGCAGGAAGATGGTACTTTATGGTGATGTCTAAAGGAAGCAGTCGAAAGAAAAGATGAAGTATTCAGATTGGATCGCGTGTGGTATAAGATCTACTGTACAATACAGACATGGCAGTGTTAATAATTCCACATGGTCAGTGCCAGTTTCTTGGAGGAGATCATCGTGTAAGCTGAGGCGCTGTATATGTTTGTAATTTACTGTTGAGGAGGAAAAACAGAAGGAGGGGAGTGTGTTTGTGTGCATGAAGCAACTAATAAAAAATCAAACACCTTATGGCTATAACTCAATTCCCACTAAAGCTTCATTTCCGCAGCCAGATCAAATTGACCGAAACATTATCTCAGTGATTTTGATCAATTATGTAAACATGCCAGGGGCTCAGCTATGTTCTGAACTGGATATGTATGGTATAAATAGGTAATTTTACAGTTCATTACAGTGGTTCAAGCAAGGTGAGGAAGTATAATGCGGGGGAAAGTCTTTAATGCGCTGCAGGTCAACTTGTCCTCAAGATATAAAGCCAAATAATGAGGTAGCTCACACTTCTACGGATGATTGTGTGGTTTTTGGATGTGGTGACACTGCAGGCACTTCTGTCTTTGGATCCAGCTCTCATTTACTCACACCTTTCATCCTGACCCATTACCTCCCATCAACTCACCGTGTATGATGCTCATGTCCTCTTCCTCACACCGAGTGAACCCTCCTACCCCAGAGTAACCATCACAGCCTTACAGCTTAACGCTTCAAAGACACTGTTGTGACACACGCTACCTCCCCAGCACGACACGATTACGCCCGTCATCGTCCTGACTTTAATATTTACCTGCCTCAGGTCTCATCTTCTTTTTCAGCATGAACTAATTACTAATTAGGTGATATGTCACCACTATGAGCACAGCAATGATGACTAACAGAGAAAATAAGTATGGAGGGGATTTATTTAGCCATGCAGATGTAGATTTCAGGAATAAGACATAGTCTTTTCCAGACATGATGACTCAACCCGTAATGATTAGCTGCTTTTAAGGATGGCAATTTACAAGAAATATGCTTTGGATGCTTTTATGCATCATTCAGGACTTGTTTAATATATCAATCCATCCAGTAATTCAATGCAGTTTGATTTGTAATGTCATCAAATCTCAGAAGAAAGTGTAAAAAAATGGCATTTGTAACATTAATTAAGTCAGGAGTGCAAGAACTGGCTCCCTGCTGAGTCTCCAAGTAGATGTGTTGTAAAGTGAGAAAAACTGCAGGAGGAGCAGAGTGAGAAGAAGGCCTCAATTTTTGGACAGAAGAGTGACTGAATCTAGACGCACTGCTTCAAATTGTTCAAATCACCTTTATTTTTTAATTAAGATATCTCAGGTTGTTCATAATCTATTTAATAATCAGTTTTTTGAATACTTTTACATTTTTACACTGAAATAAATAAATAAATAAACGGGGGTGTTTGTTTTTGCCCAGCCCACTTGAAGTTGAATTGGGCACAGATGTGCATTTGAGCTTTGGAAATAATTTGCATGTAAAACATCATTGTCTAATAAAACGTGATGCTTTGGTATAGATTTAACAACTCTACCATCTCTGCATTAGGCTTTGCTTTGATAAGCTCTCGTGTTGAAGGGTGAAATATTAGGCTTTTTCTCTTATCTTCTCTCATATACTTACTGTTAATATAGTGGACGCCTGTATTAAACATGGCTAATGTTTCAAATAATGAGGAGTGTATGTGCAAGTAATCCTTGTGTGCCGAGAATTCTTGGCTTCGGGCTGTTTTTAATGTTGTCGGCTGCTATCAGTGAGAGCAGATATCCTTAACATAGTAACATGGTCATCTCAGGCACCAAGCAGCAGCTCCTTCAACCTGCTGTTCAAACCTTCTGCTTGTAAGAGGAACTATAGATGCCTGTTTCAAAAAGCAGGTGAAATAAGGGGCTGAGTGTCTGCAATGTGGCCAATATAAAATAAACAATGAACATTTTTGCAAAGTGAGTACTTTTATATTTTAATACTATAATAAAGAAAACTAGCTAACATGTTTAAATGTAGGTGTGGATGTGAGTCTGTCGAGTAAAATGTAAACAGACTTTAGGTGAGCTGACCAAAAGGGACAGCGTCCAAAAAAACTTATGTAATGACATCTGACCCGGGTGGAGATGCTGGGCCTTCACTGCAGCTCAAACATCGTTCTGTGTTAGAAACAAAAGAATTCAAAGTGACATCTGGCATTTTCATGCTCAAACAGACCTCTTTTTTTTCAGTTATTTCATTGTTTTTAAGTCATGTACTTTCATGACTTCAGGAGACTTAACACGGTGTGGCATGAAATATGAAAGTGAACACAAGGTCACTCGCTGACTGCAGGAGGAGCAAGCAAAGGCTGAATGTGCAGGAAGCACATGGTAACAGCTGACCAAAAGTAAAGCTAAAAAGTTTTTTGGGTTTTTTTTGCATGGGAGTATTTGTTATTGATTTATTTCTAATTCAAGAAGTTTTTATTTTATAAAACCAATTATTTTAAATGAGCAATAAAATCAAATACAAGGTGAAAATGAATATTCAGAGACTGCAGTCACCAATTAAACCCCACAGTCGTGTTGCATAATAGGCTTGTTTACATTTATTTTATCTGGGGCTGAGAGAATGAGTGTGCGTAGGTCTGACGAGGACTGAGTCGGTGATAATAGACAGCGTGGGAGGTAGGGCACACACACACATTTGTTTGGTAAGGTGTGGTTATGTTATATAGTTGTTTTTTGTTTGTTTGTTTTTTACTGTAACCAATGCCAAGTAGCAAATAGGGCAAGCAAAAAAATGCATCTTAAGTTTTTCTGCGTGGAAAAAAACCAAAACCAAAAACAAACATCGTTCAGTCCACTTCCTGATTGGGCAACACATCCCCCCGCTTTTCCAAAAATACTTACTTGAGCATTTAAAATTTGTTGTCATCTGTGGCTCGAAATAGCCTCACTGTTTGTACAAAAATTATGCAAGGTTCAGGAAAGGAGGAAAAGCCGTATAGAAATGTATTATAATCATAAAACATCTGTTGAAATAAAACACACACACCGTCTCTACCGTCTCTACACACTGCTCCCTGAGTGCTGGATTGGTAGCTGTCCACTGCTTCACATTTAACATGAAAGCAAGATGAAATGCTTTTGTTTTACAGTTTGGGAAAAGTGCAAGGTAAAGTGTGCCTAACCCAACAACCTAGACACAAAGAATTTTATTTCCTGTCTGATTTCCATAAATAGTGGACATGAAGAAATGAGCTTTAAGAGTAAGTCCACAAAAAGGGTGATTACTGATCACGCAATGGTGAAAGTCAGGTTATAGAACTAGCAGAGGTTGATAGTTGGCTTCCTTAATGACCTTTAATTTCTCTCTCTCTTTCTCTTTGTTGTTGTTGTCTGTTAACACCATATCAAGAAATAACCCACCCGCTCCTTGTGGAACATCTGAAGATCTATTTAAAGGACTTGCTGTCCTTTTTTAAGTTGTCTAAACGTGGTAATAAGGCACAAGTTTCAGATAATCAAAGTTTAATATTAGGCTAACGTCACCAAAATATATATTTTTCTTTTTTTGTGTGAAAAAGCAGTTAACAACTAGTTAACTAATAACTAGTTGTGCCACCCTTGGCTGCAAGAGCTGCAATCAAACCTTTGTGGTGACTGGTAATGAGTCTTCTACATTGGCCCAGTCTTCTTTGAAGAATTGTAATTCATTCAGCCTGTTTAAGATCATTCCAAAGCATCTTTCACTGGGGCACTAATTTTTATTTATATTTATTCTATTTGGTTTGTTCGTTTGTGGAGTTGTTTTGGATGACTGTCCTGCTGCAAGCCCTCTTGAACTTCAGAGCATGAACTTACGGCTGAACTTTCTTCTTCAGGATTTTCTGGTAGAGATCATAGTTTCATGAATTCACGTCCAGATCCTGAAGCAGCGAAAACCATCACACTACCACCACCATGTCTGACTGTTTGTAAGACGTTCTTACAAACAGTAAGTGTGTTTTTGGTAAATGTGAGACGAGTCTTTTTGTTCTTTTTGGTTAGCAGAGCTTTTCTCCTTGGAACTCTCCCGTGGATGCCATTTTTGCCCAGTCTGTTTCTCATTGTTAAATATTTAACTCTGGCCCTCATTGTTGCTCACTGGCATCCCAAAGCCTTATAAATGGCTTTGCAACCCTTTCCAGACTGATAGATATCAATGACTTTAGATTGTGACATGATATCATCATTTAAAAATGTACCTTTTATATTTATCATGTTTTTTTGGTCTAATATTAAAACTAGTTTGAAGATCTTAAACAACCTATAAATAAATGCATTTAAAAAATCTCACACTGCGATGGATTACAGTGCTGTCATAACCGTACACTGATATTGCTTTTTACAGCTGTCCAGCTCATCTATAAGGTCAGATCACATATAAGTAAAGTGTACAATATTAAAAGAGTACGATTTAAAAACTTCTGACTTGCTGACTGTTGTAATGCTTCTCACGATAACAATAAAAAAACAAAAACAAAATGCAGATCATATTTTGGTGGTTTTAGTCCCTCATGTGAATGTTGCTGATGAAAAAGGACAGGCTAAACAGATGTCGATACAAATAAGACACAGGAATGCTGCTTTAATCATTACATTCTCAGAACTATAGGAAGGCCTTAAGACTTTTTAAATCAGACTTCCCCACCCTGCCACAAAAATCCTGCAATGGCTGTGTGACTGGGTGAAAAATGTCACCTCTGACACTAACAATATGTTTCCTGAAGAGATCACGCCTTCTGTACCTGTGAAATTATAAAAAAAAATCTCCTACATGTTCTCTCAGAACATGATAAATCCTAGTCTGCTACTTTCAGGAAGAATGAATGGATAAGTTATCTAAATAAATAAAAAAATAAATAAAGGTGTCACTAAAAAAAAAACCCTAGCACATTACAAATAGTACATAAACAGTAAACAATATGCATTGAATTTGGCACAAAGCATTTATTATATGGATTTAAAAGACATACGCACAAATGGCAAAAAAAAAAAAAGCATTTAAACAGATCAATTATTTAAAAAATCCAAATTTCAGAGCATAACTGTGTACAGTCATATTTCAAAGGACATTTGTGAGCATGTTGGCCATTTCTGGAAGCGCAGTTATTAGGAGGTAGGTGTACGACCAGCATGAGTATCGATAAAAGGAAAGAAAAAAATCTCCAGGCTCGGCCTTTGACTTAATGACAATACAAAGGGCACAAATATCAAATATTTTCATGCATTTAACTGCACAAATACTGTGTACCATGCATACAAACACTTACTGAAATGACTGAAAAGCAGACTTGTCTGGCACTGCTTGATAAAGTATCTATTTGACATGTTGCGCAAAATACAGCAAGTACATGGTGGTTTGTTAGGAGCACGATGCTGCTTTCATTTGATGTTTCCTGTCAGACTTAGAAAGTCGAAGCATCCGCAACCAAAACTGCAACACTTGTAATTTGTACTATTACTATTATGTTTCTGCGACTTGCTAAAAAAGTCACATGCAGAGCAATGTTTTTTTAAGTGCTAAAAGGCAAAACAAATCCCACATTTCCTTACTTTTGTTACCTTACTAACTCAGGGTTGATGTCACTCCCAGCTCGGACATCTGAGGCAAATGGAAGGCAGCATAAGGTAAACATTCAGATGAAGAATAGTGTTACAAGTGTACAGAGGTCAAATATATAAAGGCATAACCAGAATTCATTTTCTTTGTCTGCTGGGCCTTTTCATGTGTTCACAACCGTGTCCCTGTACCAAGATGGCTTTGAGTTTGATGCTCTTTGCAGAATCATGGGTCCCATTTTTAGTGTGGTTTTATGACTTGTCTGTGTTGTAGAAAAACCCGTAGTAGAAGAAAGCACTGATAGCCAGCAGAGCGACTGACAGCAACATGTTCCTCCGGTTTTCACCTCGTAACATCTCCAGCTCCTTGTCTGGAAAAGCAAAAGAAAAACTGTATAAAATATGCAGCAGCCATCACTTTCTATTTATTTTTAGTCCTCTGGCACGAGCAAAACCAGCAAATGATCTGCTGTCGCAGCCTGGGGCCAGTTTACAACATACTGAAACTATTTTTGTTTTTTTTATATGGGAAAGCTGGCTCAGTCAAAAGAAGACAGAAGACAAATATTTTGTATACTACACTCAAAAAGCACGACATTCTTCAGTTTCCTTAAATGTGTCATCAATAAAATTTTACTTTCACCTGCTTTCTTTTTAAAATGCACCTTTCAGGATGACTAAATATGACATGTTGATTAGTTTGCTAATCAGTTTGTCAATTAACCCTTAGTGAAAACGGGACTATGTGGTCCTCGAGCGCTCAATAAATATTACAAATACACAGGAAAAGTAAGAACACACAGTGAATACACATGAACAAGAATTTTAATATTAAGGCTCACCTAGCTTCTGCACCCTCTCATTCATGATGGTCATTTCATCCTCCAGATCTTGTCTGATTTTTTTTTTTAAAGAAAGAAAAAAAGGCAATATTAAGGAGAAACATCACTGTTGGGTGAAGTTTTTACATTCTTTCTTTCTTTTTTTTTAATCTCTAAGTGGCACAAGATGCCTTTTCATGAGTTCTTGCTCACTAAAGAGCCACGCAGACCTGCAACTACCACAAAACAGCCACAAACAGGAAAGCCAAAGACATGCAAGAGCAAATCCAACACAAATCCTTCACACCTCATGCAACAGAACAACACATTCATTTGTTCCCTTATGTTCATCGTTTATTTCAATCCCTTTTTAAAATCTATATTCTCAACTCATACACTTTATTTAGACTTCAGATTAGTGTTCAACTCATTAAAATATTGTTTTTTGTATTAATAGCTACTTTTGGTTATTTCCTTATTCACAAGGGGTTTCAAAAGCAGGAAGCTTGGCTGATTTTGACAGACACACTTCCTGAATTCCTCAAATGTGATGGATGGGCAATTCATTTTCCCAAAGAGCCGCATGAGAAACTGGGACTGTTGTGGAGGGCTGCACCAACTGAGTTCAGCTTATTGGTGTAGGGCTCCACGAGGGGCACCAAAAGTTGATATCACTGAAAACAGGTATAATAAATAATAACGTGCTTTAAGCAGGAATAAATAACAAGTATATATTTTAACAAGGACAGTCTTGCAGGGAGCTTCCTCCACAACAGTCCCAGTCCCAAGGCCAAAGTTGCCTTGAAATGCCAGTGGGAGGTATACACACTAACGTGGAGTCTTCATCATCTCCTTCAGCCTCACCTCTGCTTTTCAGAGAGCTTCTCCTTCCTGCTCTTGAACTCCGCCCTCTCTAAGTTGTCCTGGCAACGCACCCGCTGCTCCTCCAGACGATCAATCTGTAGGATTTTACAGGTGTGACACACGGAGAGGTCAACGTACAAAACACAGAGGCAGGGAGCGACCTAAACGAATGAATTTTAAGAATGTACACGGGGAAAGCTACAGCACCTATCAGACGTCAGCTAAACAGAGAGATAGATGGGAAATGTGAGACAAACGCTAAAACACTGTACCTCGGAGGCGACGCTGATTTTCTCTCGCCTTTTCTCTTTTAGCCTTGCCATGTTGTGACCAAACCGGAGAACCACAGTGCAGTGAGTCTCCTGCCTGACAGGGGAAAGAAAAACCTGTGACTATGCGGAACTATTTTTCTTCTTCGTAATGTTTACGTCTTCCTTTTGACGAACCGCTCTTCGCGCACTTTGCTGCCCTCTGTCGGTGGAAAGTGACAAACACTTGGCCGCATAAACACAAATAACTCCCAACACCTGAAAGTGAAGAAAGCCAAGTCATTAAAAAAAATGCTGTCATGCTCAAATCACAATTAAACGGTTATTGTTCTCATGCCAGTATGAAGGCAACATACTGTAGTCTGCACCTGCCAAACACAGACAGGTAAAACAGAACTGAGAGAGTTGCTGCTGAGCGTTGCTAATCTGATTATGTGACCTGAGAGGACAACACATGATCAGCTGAGAAAGAAAAGGGACGAGGCCAGGCAAGCTGCTCTATACTTGCTTCCTTCCTTCTACAAAATGCCTCTCTTTATAAACCGAGACCAAATATTTGCTCATCAGGTACACCTGCTGGAGCACAAATTAAGGGTGAGTCATTGTTAGACATTAGGGAATGGTTTATTAGATTATTATTGGTTTATTATTGGTTTATTAGATTTTTTTTTTACAAGTTACTGAACATGAGTTGTGCAAACTGCATCCCAAATCCTTCAGGACACATTTCTTCGTATTTCAGAGTAAAGAGGAGAGAATACTTGAACTGGAGACCGAGAATGCCCTTCTTCATTTAAGACTTGCAGAGGTGAGAATACTTTTGACATCTAACACACATATAGGCTTATCTTTAGCCAAAAAGTAGATTTTGATCATTTTATTCTAGTATTTTCCTGTCTGCACCTTATTTATCATGGTTTTTTATGGACCTCAGGCACAGCTTTTGTGTGCATAACTTCTTTCTTTCTTTCTTTTCTAAATTATTTTTAGTGCCAATAGGCGTTGGAGTGTGCTTGTGCACTTACTTTAAATGCATGAGGTTTATTACACCTTAGTACTCACGCTATGTGCGGGAACATTTGAATCGGTCTCTATTTGAGTGCTTTAAATGGATGGTTAACTGAATGTGTATCTAAATGGCACATTGGGACAAAATGGATCATAATTTCTATCAAGCTGTTTCATTAGTTAGGCATGTAGCTCAAATGCACCAGAATTATGTGCAAATGACTGTTACCCCCTTCACTGTACTTTACAGATCACTTCATCCTCATTTGTTTGTTTCCCTTCCACTCTCTAAGACTTAGATCCATAATTTATTGGGAAAAGGCACATTTTATTTTGTACACCACAGTACAAAGGCAAACAATCAAGAAGTGATTGAAGTGCAAACTTTCAGCTTAAATTAAGTGTTTTTACAAGAATTTGGCAGTAACTTTTTAGGACTTACAGCTATTTTTATACACAATCCACCACCTTCAGAGGCTATGAATTGGACAACCGAACATAATTTTAAATATAAGGATTCTTTTTGTTACATGGATGATGATGTTTTGCTTCTATTTGACTTCAGTTTTTTCTTCAATAAATAAAAACCACATTCTCTCAGGTTGACATCAGGTGAATGACTTGGCCACTAAAGCATATCATATTTCTTTGCCTTAAGGAAATCTTGGATTGCTTTTCCTTTGGATCATTATCCATTTGCTGGATAATGAGTGCTGTTCGATCAGTTTTGCAGCATTTGCCTGAATGTGAGCAGAGAGTATAGGTCTGTACACTTCATCCTGCTGCTTCTATCGGCAGTCACATTAGCAGCCCAATGTCATCACACAACTGCCAACGTGTGTGACAGATCACGCAGCGTCCTTGAGATCTTGAGCTGATTTTCTCCTTCTCCATACTTTTATGTAATCTTGGTTTCATCCGTCCAAAGAAGTTTTTCAAAACTGTGCAGACTCATTTTGATGTTTTCTGGCAAAGCCTAATCTGGCCTTGTTGTTCTAGTGTAACCAGTGGTGTGCAGCTTGTTGTTAACCCTCTGTATTTCCATTCATTGATCGCAGACCTTAAAAGTGATGTGGTAAGTTTTTCAATTCAATTCAATTCAATTCAATTTTATTTATATAGCGCCAAATCACAACAAAAGTCGCCTCAAGGCGCTTCATAGATACAGAGAAAAACCCAACAATCATATGACTTCCTATGAGCAAGCACTTTGGCGACAGTGGGAAGGAAAAACTCCCTTTTAATAGGAAGAAACCTCCGGCAGAACCAGGCTCAGGGAGGGGCAGCCATCTGCTGCGACCGGTTGAATTGAATTGAATTGTTGATGTTGAACTACGTTTTAACTTCATATAAAAGAGAAATTTTGATGACTCACTTTTGCACGTTTGATTTTCAGTGTTCGGGTAGACAGCGCCGGGACCATGATGAGGGAACCAAGGCTGTGAACGATCATCAGCTTCAGAGTAGTACACGGAAGATAACCCAATCAGCCCTCATCAAGCTTCTCTCAGGGGTTCAGGTAAAAATATATTGAGATGTGTGTATATGTGGTAGATAGTAACTTGGGTTCAGTTCACTTTACTTCAATTCAGTTCAATTGTTTATTTATATAGTAGCAAATTAGAAAAAAAAACCCCAACAATCAGGCAACTCCCTGTGAGCAAACACTTTAGGATAGTGGGAAGTGGGAAGCCACGACAGGTTGGGAGTGAGAGGGGAGAGAAGAGAAAATAAATAAGAGAGCATAAAGAGACAAAACACAGACTAAGAGAGGAAGAAGACAAAGGCATGCTGCAGTGTTGTATTAACATGTGTTGACTGAAAAGACAGTGGTGCAGTCAGCACCAGTCTGAGCTTATAGCAGCATAACTAAAGGAGGCTTTAGAGTCACCTGATGCAACCTTAACTATAAAATTTACCTTAAATCTTAAAATTAGACAGTGTCTGTCTTCTGAATCTAAATTGGAAGCTGTTTCCACAGAGGAGGAACGTGACGATGAAGGCTCTGCCTCCCGTTCTACTTTTAGAAATTCAACAATAGGATAACTTGGTGGGGCCTGATTGTTCAAGATTATGTCAGTCATGATGATCATGGATTTTAAATTCAGTTCTGGATTTGTAAAGGAACCAATGAGGAGAACCCAGAATAGGAAAAATCTGGTCTCCTTTTCTTGTCCCTGTCATTAGTCTAGCTGCAGTGTTTTGGTTTAACTGATCTGTTTAGGTCGGGTTTAGATATAACTGAGTATCATCTTCATAGCAATGGAAATATATGCAGTGTTTTCTAATATTATTGTAGAAGAGAAGCATGTATAATGTATATAGTACTGGTCCCAGCAGAGCGCCCTGTGGAACTCCATGACTAACTTCTGCATGTGAAGAAAATTCCACATTTACATGAACAAATTGGAGTCTATCAGACAGATATGATTCAAACCCCAGCAGCCCAGTTCCTTTAATGCCAATAGTTTGTTCTAATCTCTGTATTAAATTATTGTTATCGAACGCTGCCCTGATCTCTAACAGGACAAACATAGACATGAGTCCACTGTCAAAGGCTGTTTCTGTGCTACAATGTACTCTAACTCCTCAAAGAAACTATCCCTCTGCAAACTATAAGTTAGCTGTTTGAAACTAGGCTTTCAAGAAATGTTTACATTTCAGTGCTGGAGATTGGTGTATAATTAGCTACCGGTAAGTCAGTTGGGTCAAGTAAAGGCTAAAGTAAAAGCTATATGTATATCCTCCTGAGAACCAGCCTATTCATTTATATCCTGCGTAATTTGTTTTTTGTCTATATCTTTTTACTTATTTGAGCTACCATACTAAGTCCTGATGTACTAAATAGAGGACATCCTGGGCTTTCCATTGATATTTCATGTGTTTGGGTGGCCTCTTTTAGCTCCAAAGAGGCAGGAAATCACAAAAAAGTTGAAGGGGAAGGTCCTTTTTTCCTCGGTTCTTAGGAGAATATGTATAGTTAGGAAGGCTTTGTGTAAACACTCCCTTCATTTGTCCACTCTGTGTGTTTGTGGCAGGCTGTGAAGCATGACCTGAGTGAGTTGTTTGCAGTGTATGTGAGTTTTGCCACCGAGTTGGAGGAGCAGAGCAAGCAGCTCCTGGAGAAAGTAGAGCAAGCCAACTCATCTCTGAACGGTCACAGTGAGGATGGATTTCAGAGTAAGTATCTGAATGGAACCTCAGGTTAATATTAAAGTAGCATCTGTAGGCAGTGACGGTGATACTTTTGGTGTTTTGAAACCTTTTTTGTTTAAAATGTGAAAACTGCAATGCATCCCGAAACAGTGAAGCAGCAGTTAGAGGAGGCACATCTTAAAGCATGTGGACTCTGACTTTAGGATTTCATTTGATTGACTAAAATTTCACATAAAATTATTTTTAGGCTGACAATAACAGTATTCAGAAGTTTAAGATGTTAAAAGGTTCTGCTGCAGATGTCACCAGCTGATCACAAAGACAGAAGGATATTAGATAATGTTCAGGTAAACCTGCCAAAAAATACGATGCTGTAAGTTGATTAAAACTAGGTGCACTTTGATATATGAATACCTTAATATCCATGTCTTTTACTGTATATTAGTGTCAGCTTTCTGAGACGATATCCTTTATATTAAAGTCCAGTCCATTTTCTCAAAGCTTCCCCAATAAAATAAAAGTATTTTCTTATAGTTTCAAATAAGGTTTAAACACAGAGACAAAGTTGTGGCCTTTCACAGTTCATTTTTACAGTCATGATAAAAATCAAATGGCATCCTTTTCAAATTCTAAGGTTTTACATATCAAAATATAATTAAAAAAATAACATGATTTACTGGTCTGAAGCATTTAGGTGGCATCATCCCAGCAAATTCAGCCCAAAGTCAAGCTGTGCAATGATCAGAGAAACTGCAAAAAACCCAAGAGCTACAACTCAAACTCTACAGGCATCAGTTAGTATGTTAGTTGGTGTAAATGTTGGCGTTCATCTGAGGTTGTGTTGTTTACCTGATATGTAGAAGTTTAGAATTAACACAGGGTGCACTTTCTTTTTACCATGACTGGATATGTTGCTAAAAAGAGGACAGCATGATGTTGAATATTTGTGTGATACACTGAACCTTAGTTCTGACTGAAAAATGTGCACACCATGTGCAGATTTGCAGGTTCGTGTTGCAGCCCTGGAGCACTCTCTGGAGGAAGAAAGGGAGAACTGCAGGGCAGAGAGGCGGAAGCGGAAAGAACTTCACAACACACTGGTGGTAAGAAGACAAAAGTGTTAGATGATGGAATAAAAAGAAAGAGCTGTACTGAATCTTTTAATCACTGATGTTTGTTTCACTTCAGGAGCTCAGAGGGAACATTCGGGTTCACTGCAGGGTGCGTCCAGTTCTTCCTTTTGACCAGATCCAGTCCTCAACTTCCGGATCAGGGTGAGTGAACAGGCAATGCAACATGAATACACAATTAAATGAAGAAAAGTTGTTAAAAATGAGAGAACTTAAGATAACCCAGTGTTTTCTCCATCAGGTCTGCATCATCAGAGGAAGTAATCCAAGCAGTCAGTGATGTCAGTGTTGCCGACTCTTACAAATGATTTTCATTGATTGCTGCATACCTGCCTTTACTTTAATCCCTCTTTTTATTTAGGATACAGTGATGGTGAATTGCATGAAGGCGGGGATGCTGGTGCAAAACAAAATGTTTGAGTTTGAGAGGTAAAACAATATGCTGGCATCACCATACAATGGACGACATTTCTCCAATTATTTTTCAGTTGTTAGTGACTGTGGCAATGCGCACTTCTTTCAGGGTACACGGACCAGAGGATTCCCAGGAGGCTGTGTTTGAAGAAGTCAAGTCACTTCTAACATCTCTGCTGGATGGGTGAGCATGAAACTATGCGGAAAAAAAGAGCTCTATATCAAGTCAAATGTTATTCCGATGGATTAATTCAACTGTCTTCATTTAACACTCTGGTGCGTGAATGAGCGGAGCAAACTGAGCAGCATAATATGACTGCATGGCTTCGACAGTAATTGAATGTCACCTTGCTTCCTGCCTTTCAGCTATAATGTGTGTATCATGGCTTATGGGCAGACAGGCAGTGGGAAGACTCACACCATGATGGGATCCCAGTTCCTGGATGAGCTCTCAGGGACACAGCAGGAGGCACAGCAGGGTATTATCCCAAAGGCTGCTGCTGAGCTCTTTCGGTGAGAGAAAAAAGGGTTGGATGTGTTTCTCAAGTCTTTTTTAGTAGTTTGATCCACAAGAAAGCATAATATCTACTTTGTTTTGCTTCTTTCCTTTCTGTTACCATGTGATGCCCAGGCTGATCTCTGAGAAGCCTGCAGAAAGTCACACAGTGGAAGTGTCAGTGATGGAGGTGTACAACAATGAGGTGTTTGACCTGCTGGCCAGGGATGAGCACAGCAATGCAGCTGGCCAGAGACGGGATGTCATCACCTCCTCCTCCGGTGCCAGCCAGGTCCCCTCCCTCACATCTGAGTGAGTAGAGCCAGAGCTAAGATACAGCAGTTTATGTGGGCTTTTGTATGACTGGTCTACATACTAGAAGAGCAATATACTAGAAGGCTTTTCATAAAAATACTAAGACCAGTGTACCAATCATCATCATCACCATTCATAAAAAAGAGGGCATGTATACCGTTGGGCCCACATGGAATTACAAGCTGTCCTCCTCTGGTTTTTCAGACTTTATTTAGTTCTTGATCACACAGACAGGAATTCTGCTCTTGGCCACGTTTCTGGATGTAGTGGGCAGAGAAAAGAAGCTCAGCCCACTCCGAGCTAATCTATGAACGCATGTTTATGAAGCTTTAAAAAGATAAGACGCCAGAAATTCAGCTCCGAATTGAAAAGTGGTGAAAATGAAGCTAAAGGAAAGCAAAAGGGTGACTCCTGACTCCTGATGAGCTCTCAATTGCTTGAAAGGTTTTTACCCTTAGCAACTTCATAAAACTGGAAAGTTTCACTTTTTTCAGCAGCAGAGTTGAAAAAATGAAACAGCTTAATCCTTAAACCTTCACTATTTTCTGTTTATTGGCTAAATTAAATTAAATCTAAAATGAGTAGTGGTTGTAGTAGAACATTTTAACGTCAGCTAACAATCATTATTGCTTCACAGTAGTTTGCCTTTGCCAGCCCAACGAACACATATTTCCACCCATACAGGTCGTGCCTCATCTAAACAGAAGCCCTTAAGATAGAGGTCCCTGTTTGTGAGGTCATTTTTGATGGTCTGGATAGCTTCTTTCCCCATAATAAATAAAACGATCATTTTAAAACTCCATTTTTGTATTTATCCGGGTTATGTTTTTAATATTAAAATTAGTTTGATGATCTGAAGCGTGTAAGTGCGACAAATATGCAACAACAACAAAAATCAGGAAGTGGGGAAATACCTTTTCACAGCACTGTATATAGTGTACATGCTTCAAATATGCATGCTACAGACACATTTTCAGCCCAGCAGCAAAGCAGATCTGTGTAATCACCACCTCTCCATATCCCTGGCACTATTGCTTCGCTTTGTTTACTAAAAAACAGGTTTAAATTGTCTCGTATTCCTCTAGCCATTAAACGTCTAAACACTGGTGACAGCCAGCTTGCTGCAGCAAAGCTAAGTTTGCCATGTGTTTTACCACAGACCAGCTCACTGTTGAGGATCTGTTATATAACTCAAGAATTCATGTGCCAATTATGACAACATCCATCTCTCCATCAATTTTTCTTACTCATTATTGAGGCTGGATTGAAATCACGTGATATTCCCATACACGTACATGGAACAAGCATTTCAACATAAAAGCATACAATATATGCAGACAAAGACATCCTCTAAAGCGCCCTCAGCTGTGCTACAGATGTCTCCTAGTTTGACACAAAGCCCCTGGGACCCTCACAGCTGATTGCCCAAAGCGGACAGGCACACTGGGACAGGAAGGTAATATAGAAACTAAGAAAGTGGAGCTGTCAAAGAATGCAAACAAGTCTAATCTGATTACATATGGCAGTGAAATTTAGTAGAAAGGTTGTTGTTCCTCTAGATATCGAGTGTTTTACAATTAAATGAACAAGCATTGTTGTCGCCTTTTAAAGCTGATTGTGAATTTTTAAGAATGCCTCTGATGTGTATCCAAGAATCCAAGAATCCAAGAATAAAACCAGCAGACTCCACAGAGCAAAGAAGAACTGCAGATTTGACTGATAATATAATAAAGAAATCTAAAAATACTGAAAACAGTTTTAATAATGTAATCTTTTTTTTTTGTATTTTAAGGACTTTCCCTTTATGTTTTTCAGGCCCGTGAGTAATGCCTCTGAGGTGATGCAGATTATTAGCAGCGTTCTGAAGCTCAGAGCTCACTGTCCCACCCTTGTCCACGCGGACTCATCACGCTCTCACCTCATTGTGACCCTCACGGTTTCCTCCAAGAGTCCCAATGCAGTGGCCCTGGGTGAGATGCATGTCTGGGAATTCATTGAGGACCTCTTTCAGTGACCTGCCGTTCACACGTTCTTGCATCGTAACCCTTTCGCTCTTCCAATCAGCCCGCAGGCTACAGAGTGCCAAGATGGACATGCGGCGCTCCACCCAGAAGGAGTGGTGGAGTCCACGCTGTCGCCGTGCCAACCTCGCCGCCCACCACCCAGCGGACGAAACCTCTGCAAGCCCCGCGTCCTCTCCCTGCTTGACCCCGTCCCTTTCTCCCTGCCCCTCCCCGAGACACAGCATCACTCAGACTCCATTCAGGACAAAGCTTCAGCTGGTGGACCTGGCTGGCAGCGAGTGTGCTGGTAGGTGCTCCGTGCAGGAGGACATTCTTTGAAAAGGTTGGCATTCTGGGAAGTGGTTTATGGTGCAATAATTTACTGGGAAACCGGAGACTCGAGACATGACAAATCTGCCTAGTGCTTAGTTTTCCATGACTATTTTTTAGTCTGTTTGAGCTAAATATGCAGTTTAGAAGTTTCTTTTTTCCAGTCAGAGCCTGGACTAGGAACTACAAAATAATTAATCAAAAGGTTGGGCTTCAAAGTACAATACAATACAATACAGTTTTATTTATATAGCATATTTAAAACCCGAAGGCACACCAAAGTGCTCCACAGTAATATGGAGAATCAACATAAGTCAATAACAGGGTACAGATCAGGCACTAGCACAGACAGGATAGAGGCACTAACAGACCAGAAGATTTAGATAAATACAAAATCCACTAAGAAGACAAAAACAGCAGTAAAATTAATAATAAAATAATAAATTTAATAAAATGTAATAAAAAATGTAAACGATTTAAAAGTTTAAAGTTTAAAAGATTTAAAAGGGTATTAACTGGTCATGAAAGCCAAGTCAAATAGATATGCTTTCAATCTTGATTTAAAGGATTGGATAAAGTCCAAGGCTCGAATAGAAGCAGGGAGGCTATTCCAAAGGTTGGGTGCAGCTGAAGCAAAGGCACGATCGCCTCTGGTCTTCAGTCTAAACTTAGGTTGGGCCAGGAGTAATTGACTTGATGATCTTAATGCACGACAAGGAGTGTACAGATTGAGGAGGTCAGTGAGGTAACTGGGCGCAATGTTAATCAAGAAAACAAAAGTAAAACAATTCAGTTCAATTTCTTTTTGTTATACTGCCAAATCACAACAACTGTCGCCACAGAGCGCTTTATATTGTAAGGTAAAGCCCTACAGTAATGGAGAGGAAACCCCAACAATCAAAAAATGCCCTTTGAGCAAGCACTTGGCAACAGTGGGAAGGAAAAATTACCTTTAAACAGGAAGAAACCTCCAGCAGAACCAGGCTCGGGGAGGACAGCCATCTGATGTAACCAGCTCTGGCGAGGGGTGGGAGACAGGACCAAAGTTATCCTGTGAAAGACAGCCAGAGATTCTCTTTCTAGTCCCTGTCAGTACTCTCGCTGCATTATTTTGGATCAACTCAAGACTTTTGAGGGCATTTTAAGGGCATCCTGATAATAATGAATTATAATAGTCCATCCTAGAAGTAATAAATGCATGAACTAGTTTTGCAGCATCACTCTGTGGCAGGATGTTTCTAATTTTAGAGAAATTGCCCAAATGCGGGAAAGCAGTCCTGCATATTGCTATAATATGCACAGTAAAGGACACATCCTGGTTATAAGTGATTGCTCACAGTGTTACTGGAGGCCAAGATAATTCCATCCAGAAGTATGTGGTTAGACACCATGTTTCTAAGATTTTTAGGGCTGACTACAATAACCTCAGTTAGAGAGCACATTATCTAACTTTAGGCCGTCTAAATGTGTCCCAGGTATGTCTGGAGTTTCAGGTGCAGCTCTCTGGGAGTCATCATGTATAAACCGTAGTCTCTCGGCTCTGTCCGATGTCCTTGGAGCTCTGGCTGAACACAGACCACACATCCCTTACAGGAACAGCAAACTCACTCATCTGCTGCAGGATGCCATAGGTGAGTCACACACACATTATTTATTCTTTTTATGTCCAGTGACTCACTATTTCCCGTGTCCGGGTCTTCTGGAAAAGATTAACTCAGCTCCACAATAACCAAATCCAGGGTTGAAATTTGTGCCCAAAAATGACAGGAAAAACCCATCTGTCTTCCACCTTATGTACCTCTCATTTCATCCACCAGGTGGTGATGCCAAGCTGCTAGTGATGCTCTGTGTCTCCCCGACGCAGCGCTTCATCACAGAGTCCCTGCAGTCTCTTGGTTTTGGCACGCGGGCACGGCAGGTACAGAAGGAGCCACCCCGAAGAAAAAATAATAGCCTCAAAGTTAAATAAGAAAGCAAAGGAAGATCTTTAACATAGATCCTTTATGAGTCATTACAACAGATAGAAGGGCGAGTGTTATAATAGGGGCACAACATTCACCCTTATATTCTAGCCCAGTGGTTCTTAACCTGGGTTCGATCGAACCCTAGGGGTTCGGTGAGTCGGTCTCAGGGGTTCGGCAGAGCCTCCACCGTGACATGCACCGCTCATTTTGTGCACCAATAAAAAACATATCTATGTCTTGAATTTGAAAAAAATCATATTTTATTTTTCACTAAAGAGGGGTTCAGTGAATGCGCATATGAAACTGGTGGGGTTCGGTACCGCCAACAAGGTTAAGAACCACTGTTCTAGCCTTAACTAGTATAAGAGTATTTTTGATTTTGCAGTTATTGGAAGTTTGGTTACTTTGTGCTGGAAGCAGATCACATTTCACCCTTTCCACAGTACTGTTTTCCTTACTAATAATTATGCAGGCATCTTTTAAGAAACATACATATATGCATTTACTTAGAATTTAATGTCTTAAAGTTTTCTGAAACTACTGATTCTTAGGAATGCTGTGTGCAATGACATTCTTGCACTGCATGTGTAGTTCATGATATACAAACTTAGTACATGTGAGAAGACTTTATTAGCACTTTATTAAATTGATTAAAGCTAAAATAGAAAACATGCCAACAGCAAACAGAACTGCACTATATATGGAAAAACAAAAGCTGTTTTAATCCTAAGGCATTCTGCTGTAAATTCATTTCAACACTACCTACCCCTGCTTTGCCTTCTCTTTTGTTTTGGTTTTCCACCCCAGCATTTATGTTTACACAGTATTTATACACATTTTTGGTTACATATTAAAAATCTTTCTAAATATTTGATGAAGTAGAAAAGTGTATCCGTATTAGAAATAAACAGCTGACATGCCTGTTCTTGTGTAATCAGTCTTAAGAATCCTATAAATAAAAAAAGACAAATCATTTAAAGTTTATGGCTCACGCTTTATATACAAATTACAGTGGGCTGTAGTTCCACTAAGCTCTCACTTCTGTGTAGATAACACGGGGGGATCCATGCACGTGCAGGTAGGGAGCTATAAAGTTATTAGCCCAATGCGACATAATGCATCAGTGTGATCCTAAAATACACACCCTAATGATTATTTGCAAATGCAGTTTCAGGTCGGTTGACTCCAGTTTAATGCTGGGAAGAAAAATCACACAATTCCCTCTGAAGTGAACCAGTTGGACATCTTCCCAGCACGAATAGAATAACACACTGTATCTGGTAATTAAATCTCTTTTTCATCAGCTCCCCTTAGTTCCACACACTCGCACTTATTAATAAGGCTTCCTCCTACCAGCAGGCTGCAAACTGCGAAATGTTGTGATTCTCTAATCCGTGCAGTCCCAAAGCTGGCATGCTATTGAGGCACGCATGTCATGTGCCACCCTGACAGGAAAACTGAAAGGCCCAAAGTGGGGTTTTTTTTTTTTGTTTTATCTTTTGTTTTGTCTTTTGAAAACAGCAGGCTTAGAGGATAAAGAGTGACAGAAGAAAACAAAACTATGACTTGAACAGAAGTGAGAAGATAATAAATAAGGAAACTACAGGAGTGTTTAGGGAGGTGACAGACGAGAGGAAATGTGAAAATGAGCTGAGAGAGAAACGGGAATGAAGGAACGTAAGAGTGTGAAAGCACATGTAACTGAACTTTTACTTCAACCTTCACTCTTTATCTGCGTTATTATGTTTCTAACAGGATGAGTTTTTGTACAGCGTTCAGGATATGGATCATCTGTTGAAATTCTCCTTTACACATAGATTACCTGGAAACAGATTGATAGGTAAGAATGTGTATTTCCCAGCCGGTTGGTTAGTGTTTGTTGGAGGTGGCAGGGAGTCACTGCGAAACATGTTGCTTAAGCCCCAGTCATGCAGATCTACAGACTGGTCAGTGACCCTCCCTAACAACCACAGTTTGCTAGGAAAATATATTGGTTAGTGGTTGCTTGCAGTCGCTTGGTGAAATTGGTTGCAAAAAAGCCAAAAAACCTCGTTCTGAGTGCTTTGGTCTCTCAGGAGATTATGGCGAGCCAGGAAAGCCAAATATCACCAAATATCTCCTCAAACCCATCTGTTGGCTCAACTGGCTTGCTGGCAATCAAGTTTAGCAATCAGCCTTTATTTGGTTCATGTCAGCTGGAAATATTTCCTTCAATTCCCCCCAAATACTGGAAATACCTTACAATCTCCCAAATTAAATTTGAGTTGTCTCTTTTTTCTTAATGAACAGATATTTGTAGGTTTTTCCACTATATTTAAGTATTTAATTCATGTCATAATTATAAAAGCAAAATTGCACCAGCTTAATGAAAGGAGCAACTCGTCTCTAAAAGCAACTGGTTCGAGGTCTTGGCCATGATCCAGTTACTTGTGAATAAATCTGCACTTTTGGAGGTTTAGGGGCCGCTGCTCTTATTAATTTCATTTTTAATCTGTGTAGCACACTGAGAAATCATGGCTTGTGTTCAACCGTAATCAAATTAAGCTAACTCGGTTATTGTTTTACAGAGAACAGGACTCCGATCAAGCAACCTCAACAACAACAACAACAAACCCTGAAACATAACATTAGATTTTTATTAATTCAAGCAAACTGTTACAGTAAACAGTTACATAAGTTACATGGTATACAGTATTGATCCAATCTTTTTTTTTCCTCCTTTCAACTCCCTCCCCCCCAGCCAAACATAGAAACAGCGAATTCATACAAGCGCAGGCAAGTAAGTAGTAACAGCACAATACATTCATCAACTCAACGATACGTTTTGTACGAACAATAAGGCAAGTAGAAGAAAAAAACAAAACGAACGAACGGAAAAGGATGGCAGACATTTCCTTTCAAATGAGCCAAAACAAGGCAGAATGTAAGCTTCTTGTCTTACGCCTCAAACGGCAGTACTACGCAGAGCTGTAGTCCCAAACGAGGTAAGGCTTCCCGTTAGTGAGCAGTTAAACAGTAAAAGGGCATCTGAGAGAAAAGCTGCCATCAGTGACGTTGACTGGTTTGCATCTGGTGTCAGTCAGATTCCCAAAACTCGAAAAAGTTTCTCTCTGTACGCTGTATTTTATTTTATTTTTTAATAAATCAGGGATAATAAGAGAGGCAGGAATTCTGATGTTTATCTACAGAATCAAGTTGCTTCCACCGTCCATTTCTGCGGCAACAAGCGTGAGAAAATGAAGGGAGCTCGATATAAACAATGGCTTAGTGTTTCTCTTTGACAGCGCCTGATGTCAACAATAGCAGAAATGGCTCCTCTGAACCCAGACAGCTCAGTATCTAGGCATACATTTCCCTGGGGTAAAGGTTAAATGTAAGTGGATGGATATGCACACATGTGACCAAAGCAGCCATATGGTTTCCCCCATCATTTCAGCCATACAATATTTATCACATGACACAGCAACACAATCTTTTGCTTGTCCTTAGTGGTAAAGTCATTCCTGATAACAAAAAAAAGTGTGTGGGGGGGTGACGACAACCCAGCCTGTGGTCAGGGTTTGATACTACTGGCCTGTTAAAACAAGTGTTTCAGTTGTACTAGGTAAATAAAAGATGATTAAAATAAAGCAGCATTCACTCAATGCCATGTTCAGCAAAACCATATTGGAGAACTAAAGATAGATGCAACATGCCTTCATTTGTTCTTTTCAAATTTCTTCTTTGTTTTTGTTTTTCCCCAACATCAAGGTACAGATAAGAAACGAAAACAAGTGGCTCTTCAAAAAAGTTATCTTCGTGTATACCGATAGTAAACATGAGGGATTTCATCACAAGAAATCCAGCCGAAACAAAGTCGCGTGGTAGGTGCAGAAGAATGAATTCGAAAAAAGAGAGAGAGAGAGAGAGAAAAACGACTCTTGGAACACTAGAAAGACCGACAACGGCGACGTGGAGTCCCTCCACTGAACACAAACCACAACGAGACAGACATATGACAAGATATAAACAAAAAAAAAAAAAAAAAAAAGAGAGAGGAAAGGTGGTCGTAACGGTGTTTCGGTTCTTTGATGTCGAGGTGTGGAGTGCAGGGATGCGATACTGCTGGAGGGTGGGGCACCTCCATCCTCCCGGTATTCCTTCTGTTCTCTCCCTCGCTGCCGTCATTCCATCCAGTCTCCTTCGTCAAACTCGGACTCGTCCTCGGAGTCGGAGTATTCCACGGCGATGCGGCGTGACAGGATGGTGGCCACATCATTACCCACTCGCTCGTGCTTAGCCTCTTGTTCTCGCTGCTCCTCCACTTTTCGCAGCTGTATGCCTGCAGCAGGGAAACGGAGAAAGATGATTACATATCATCGCTCCTGAAACTCCCGATTAGGATTATAACGACTACAGCAACAATAACTTGGATATAGATGTGTATTTATCCTGCTTTATTAAAATGTATTTATGTGAAATATTAAAAACTGGTCTCCGATTTGATTAATCTGAATGAAGCTGGATCTTATAGACACAGCGTGACACTATGTGCGCAGCACCTGCTCCCACTTGCTATTTAAATCTGTTTGCAAGTGCCAGCCAATCAGAAGAAAGCTTGCTTAAAGGGAGGGGTAGGAGAGCTAAGAATGAGAGGCTTGTTTTATACAGTAGATGAAACTGAATGCAAAGCTAATCTAATAGAGACCAAGCTAGGTGTTCTTTTCTCTAACCATTTAGTGTGAAAAATGAATCCTATGGTCCTAGAAGAGTAATGAAAAGGGCGGTAAACAAAAGAGTGGCATCTTCAAAGTTATTTCACGGCCTTCTTTTACAGATTTACAAAAATACAGTTATCTATGATGTAAGACGAGAAAAGCAGCAAAGATTGGAGGAAGTTTTGCTTCAAGACAGGCTTAAAAATATCTGAATATATTCTCTTATCATCACATGCAGAGCTGGCATTACACAATCTTTTCAAGATTTGGAGGCAGTTAAGCTGCTACTATGAAAAAGTGGTCACAACATGGTTTTAAAGAACTATTTGCACATGCATTTACAAACACTTCACCTTTTCTGATAGCCTCCAACAGGACACTGCGTGCATCGCTGATGGGTGGCAGATTGGCTGGATGGTGCCTCTTGGTCCCCATGTCGTGGATGGCGTGGGGGGGAGGGGAGGCCATGGCTCCTGCTGAAGGGAAGGCGGGCACAGGTGGTGGCCCTGATAGGCACGGTGATGAGCTCCGCGCTCCTGGGAGGGGCAGGGGAGGTGGTGGCGGTGGAGGAGGCAGGATGGTGCTGTCTGACTGAATACCAGAACCCGAGGATGGACCTTTGTCCAGGACCTGCTGGAAACGAGCTGGAGATGAGGAGTGGAGGGGAGGTGCCACGGGTGGAGGGGCTGGATGGAGAACACCCGGGGCTATCTGGAGGGGAGCGGGGGGAGGCGGGATGGCTGGGGGATGCTGCTGGACTGGTAGAGGAGGAATAGGAGGAGGAGTGCCGCGCAAGCCTGTGGAGGGTAAGGGTGGAGGAGGAGGGGGCAGAGGGGGAGGCGGAGGAGGAGGAGTGTTGGAGTTGTGGCCTGCTGTCCGGGCTGGAGACTGGGGTCTGCTGTCGGAAAAGCCCGAGCTGGAGCTGGAGGGAAGAAGAAACACGAATGAGGTGGAGGCAGTGGTGGTGCACTGCTGCGGCTCTTTAAGCCTTTCAGAGTACCTGAGAAAACGCTCACCAACAGGTAAAAAGGAGGCTGGACTTTGGTCACCATGTGCTTCATGTGCAAAATTTGAGAGATAATTGAGGTAACTTCAACTTTTTCCACTTGGGAAGATTGTTATATGCCATAAATTCTCTCAAAACACAACAAAACAGCTTGTATATACATGTGCACTTCAATTACTAGTTTTTTTTTTTTAATTAATAGTTTGACAAAATACATGAAAACTGTATATAGCGATAGAGGTTATGAAATGTAAACATGCCAAAATATTATGGTTCCAGCTGTCTGCAAATTGTCTAGTTTTCCTTTGGTAATCTTGATCATTTAAAAGTGCATAGAACGAGTGTATGCAGACGAGATCAAGATGATCTGGTGAAGTTCAATCTGAGCATTAGAATGGGGAAGAGAGGAGAGAGGATATCTGGTACGAGGAGAACAGTTTAACAAAAAACCATTGAACTAGCAGCTTAGTCAAGCCTCAAAATTGACTAATATTTGCTCCACATTTTGCAGCGCTGAGTGTGATCAGCAGAAGAGCACATTCCACCTGGCAGGGACAGTCTAACACCAGGCTTTGCATTTTCCCAATTAAACTTTCTATGAAACTAATTTGACTCAGACTGCGAAAGAAGAACATAGCTGCTTATTTATATCCATGACATCCACCTTTTTAGCCTCAGACCATCTGTAGCACATCATGCATAATAAAACCCCCCCATAACTCCAAAATTATCTCTATCATCTGTCTGAATTTTTAAATCTGTCACCGACAAATGCACGTGTGCCAAGTAAAACGGAAAGCCTGACTATTGTAACGACAGAAACTGCCTGTTCACAAAAGGTGCATGTCAAGAGCCGAGTTTGTTTCGTTCTTATCTTTTCAATTAAAAATGTGCAGCAATGCGTCAGAAGCAGCTGCTGGGAGTGTGGAAGTAACCATAAATACAGCTGCTTTGTGAAACTGCAGAGTTGTCACAGGAGCATGGATAGAGTGACGAGGCCAAAGTATTTCCACTTCACTGTCAGTTCAATAAATTAGAGGTTAAAGATCACCGAGCAACCGGCTTATTGTAACTTGCACATTAAAGACAAGAGTGTGAATAACAGTGGCCGTTCACTGATGCCAAACCTGCGGGGGTTGGTACACCGCTAACACTGCGACACAGAGGAATGTGTCCACAATCAATCCTCCTCCTGTGGTGAAGGAGAAGGGGAAAAAAAGGCACAGCAGGAGGAAGAGAAGACGGAGGAAAAAATAAAGTGTGGAGTGTTTCCTCTCAGGACAGCAGTGCTACTTAATGTGCTGTAGTAAAGGAAAGTTTTCAGAGGAGGTGAAGTGAGAAAATGAGATACAATGGAACATGGTGACGGGAACTTTTAAAATGGCAAAAAAAAAGGAAAATCAGCACGAATTAAAGGTCAGAATAAAGTAAATAAAAGAGCAAGAGGAGAAGGCAGATGCAAGGGCAAGTGCAAAAAAAAAAAAAATCAATGCAAGATTTCTCCAGTGTTACCTTAATCATTCCCTCTGATCTCTTCATCCTTTCAAAAACAGCTACATAAGCGGCCAATATGTGCAGCAGAAAAACAACCTGTAATATGTTCAGTGGCCTTAACAAACAGCTGATCCTGCCCTTCAACAAGCCTTTTTCTTATTTTACTTCATCTTTGTTCCACACACTCTCAAACCACACATTCATCAACCTCTTCAGAACCAGTAATTGAAGGTCGGTCTATGATACTGACAGATGTGTATGAGAAAATGAGATAAACAAGGCTAAGAGATGGGGAGGGAATCGCAGTAGTTACAGATAATTCCTTAGCACTTTTTTAAACTGCTTGAAACACACATTTATGTTTTAGGTGTAGGTAGAACAACAAAGTGAAAACTGAGGCTGATGACTCACCTGATCACAGAAGGTGGCTTTATCTCTCCCAGTGGGTGCATAGGAGGTGGCGGCGGTGGAGGGTCGTGAGGTCGGGAATACATTCTGTCCCCTGTACGGTTAAGCAGTTCGTTCATCTGAGTGTAGGGCAGCGCCGCCAGTGAGAAGGGCCCGTCCAAATGCTCCATGTACAAATGAGTCCTGAGCAGAGAAACCCAGTCATTCATTCACACTGTGTTTGGTTCAGCTGTGAGTCTTTGTGTGTGTGTGCAGTTTTGTGTTCTTTGCACTTACTATTCTTACCCGCATAAAGCTCATCTGTCAGAACTTAAATCATGTCACTTAAACAAAACCCTACATATTCTGGGTAGGTGGAGGTGCTGTATATAGAACTGAGGTATGTTCCCAATCATTTTACCTTGTGTGTGTAAAATATTTGTAAAGGATTAAACAAAAACAAACAAGAAAAACAAACACAAAGCAAACTCACACACAAAAAACAGAAGATATACTAATACTAATATACTAATTATATTTACTGTGGAGTTTGTGTTTGATTAAACACAGCACTAAGACTTTTTGATGATCAGAAATTATGTAGTAATTGGGTCATGGAATTCACAGAGTCCAGTAATCGTAGCCAGCAACACAAATATTGAAAGCCAATATTTAGTATGAGCACCTTTATTCTCCACTACAGCCTGAACCTTTCTTGTCATTTCTTTAAGTCGTCTTCAGGAATAGTTCTCCAGGCTTCTTGAAGGACATTCAGAGCTCTTCTTCAGATGTTAGCTGCCTTTTGTTCTGTTCTTTGTCAAGAAGATCCCACATTGCCTTAATAATGCTGAGGTCACGGACCAGTATGCTTTTACTGTACTGGCAGCGTGTTTGGAATCATTTTCATGCAGAAAAATGACAAATTAATGTTTTCACTCAGAGACCATCTAGATGGTCTTGTATGGGGGATCAAAATCTGATGGTACATTTCTGTGTTCATAATTCCATCAATTTTGACAAGATCTCCAACAACACTGGCTGAAACGCAGCCCTAAATCATGACAGAGCCTCCACTGTGTTTTACAGATGTCTGCTGTGCCTCTCTCCTGATCTCCACACCGATGATGATTCGAAAATCATCGAAAAATGTGGAATCGTCACCACATGAAACTTGTTGTTCAGTTGGCATACCTCAGCAGTGAGTGGCTTCTTGACCAGCTGAGGGTTTAGATCCATCTCTCAGGTCCTGAGTCCAGTCTTTGCAGGATTTCTTTCTTAGAACAATTTTTAACTCTTCATCTGCTGGGAATAGTTTTGTAGGCCTACCACGTCCTTCATTTCTCCTCCACTTGTTTAGTTTCCTCGTTTTAAGGACACTAAGCCTGAAGAACTATTGCGCAAGACCTTTTTTTTTTTTTTTTTTTAAATGTATGAGGATGACTGGCTTCTTTTAAGCAAAATACTTTTAAAAAACGACGTGTGGCACAAGACCTGCGCTCATTATGTTCTTTAAGGTCATGTTTATGGTTTCTTCTGGCCATTACAGAGATCTGGTCACACAATATACATATACACATAAAAACAAGTAAGTAATAATAAGTAAAGAGGCACTTTTCATAAAACAAACGTATTCTCACAGGCCACAAAAGTATACACTTCCTGTTTCCATTTCTCAGCAGTTTAGAATATTTTTTATTCACAAGAATGAATTTCTGCTACAATTATTCTGTTGACAATGCCGTTGCAATCTAGGTGAGTGCCCATCAAAAGACACTGTTATCCACAACATTGTAAATCAAATGCCGACAACCACATCTACGGTCCATTTGCTTGAAATCTATTCTCATCAGTGCTCGCAGAAAAGATTTTGTGTCAGCTATCCACGCTACTGACAAATCCAACAAAACTACCAATTTGCATAAAATGTTTTCTTATTAATCACATTGACTGGCAGGGAAATTACTGAACACGAGTGGCACTGCAGCTCTGAGGCACAATAAAAGCAATCACAACTTTGAAGGACCTTAATCATCCCTTTTGTGGCTGCATTTCCCCAGTGCCACAGAAGTGTAAATTGCGTGAACAGATTCTCTGTGGACAGGACACTATTTATTTTTGTCCATAGGATTGATTTAATCCTGCAGATGAATCCGTTTTTATCAAGTTTTTCAGATTTTCAGCTCTCGTGATGTAATGTGTACGTCATTTCCACCAGGTGACACCTGACTAACTAGTGCCGTCCACCTTCACTCACCTGTTGTCGTGATAACCCGCCGATCCGTTGGCCTCTCTGTGTTTGTCTTCAGGTAAGTCCTGGGCGAGCTCTGCCCCCAGTGCCAGTTTCTGCCACTCCTTCTTACGATCGTGAGGTGCTCGCGGTATCTTCTCCGGCTCGTGTGGACGGTCGATCGCCTTCAGCTTTAGAAGAGGAGGCGAAGATGGTGACGGGGATGGAATAGTTAAAAGGAATAATGGGAAGTGGTGGATGAATCCACATGAGGTGTTTTGGGGATGACAATGAGGATGAGAGTGGAAGGAGAAGAGCAGGAGACAAAAAATAATATTAGCCATTAAATATATTTTCCAAAACTGATGGATTGTTAAACATTTGAACGACAGAGCTTGAAAATTACAGTCAAGATTTATCAATGCAGAAGTAGAAAGAAGCGTTCACACACTCAAACAACCAAATCCAAAACTTAATAACTGATCCAAACTGTCCCTCTTTGTAATTTACTTTAAGGTGCCAAATAAACATCAACCTACCACAACAGTCTTAACAATATCTGTGCTTTCTAATCACCTTAAACTTAAAAGCACATTTTTTTAAAGGGGTAGCGCTTCACAGAAAATACTGCATCACACAAGCTTGGGAGCAGGGAGTGCTCATTGACTGACTGAATCAAATTGTGGGTAAATATTTTTTTTTCCCAAAGCTTAAAAGTCTATAAAGAAAGATGGGTAATATTTTGTGATAATCTCGTGCCCATCGTCAAACAGCAATCCCTGACTCCCAGATTTCAGCATGACTGATTTGCAACAGAGGGAAAAAAAAACAGCAGCAAGCTGCTGAGGTAGAAGTTTGTTCTTTTTTTTGTTTTTAAATCAAATAATTGCTGTTTTTTCACATACCTGCCCTGGAAGGTCTAAGTACCTATAGACCTGATCATACATGCGGGGGTCCTGCAACTACAAGAACAAAAACAAAAACCACAAGAGAAGCACCAGGGGTGAGGGGACGGGGTTCAAAATAATCAACACGGCACAGGATTGAGCACAGCGCTGCTGCACACAGTCAACGGGGACAAAAACAGAGTGGGCGGTGAGAAGTAGGACAAAAGGGAAAGAGGGGGGAAAAAAAGTGCTGTTAAACAGAAAAATGACAACGTGCACAGCGCGGGGGACGTCACAATGGCACGCAAAGACCCACACACACCCACGGTGAATATAACAGAGCGCCGCTTCATCCCAAACAGACAGACTAAGGCAGAAAAGGAGAGATCTCACTGGAATGGGGGGAGCAAATCTACAAAGGTGTGTTTCTACATGCGATGCACAGCAACAACCCACACTGGAGAATGACATGCAAAACAGAAAATGCACACACTCGTGCTAGCCAACCCAAAACAATGAGAGAGCAGATTATATTAAAGAAGGGCAATAAAAACATAAAGGGGACTTTTCACAGTCAATCTAAATATAAAGATATGCATGAAAACACTTTACAATCTTTAGTCAACTTAAACCAGCTAACAATATAAATCAATGTGAAAAATTATTCTCAACGCTAAACATAGACAACTGTAATAAAAGCAAACTTACGAACTAATAAAATAAAACATATTTATTCTGCAAAAACTGGATAAAACAAGTGAGTTTGGCTTTAAATATTATGTTTCTACTTTCTATCTTCTTGTGGTGCTCAGCTTATTTGCTTTATTAAGGACATGCATGTAAATTTTCACAAATATATTTACAGTCGACAGCTGCGTATAGCGTAGATATTAACCAATACACCATTAACTTCAGTTTGCAATTAAGAGTGAACAGCATATTGGTTCAGGGACTCTTTTCAGCTGCTGGTCTATACACAGCTGGCACTTTGGAGAATATTTACAGTATGTGGGAGCAATTGTGTTCATGATAACGAGGGATCATGTCAGCCAGTACAAGTGCATCATGTGGCTGTGATTTAAAGAGTTTTACAAGAAGAGGGGGGAGGACTGCAGCACAGGAACACTGTTTTTTTTCTAAGGCTACACAGACAATACCTGTTAGTGGGATGCTTTTATGATGCATTTTTTGTGCCTTTTTTTGACATTAAGACAAAAAAAGAAAGCACAGACATGCTTGTGTGTTAGTAATTTAACAAGACGTATTTGTGCTGATTATAAAAACACAATCCGTTTCAAATAAAACTATTTACAACACAAGCCGATATTCAGTTAGGGTATCAAACAATACCAATATTATATCTAGCTGTAGACGTACCAAACAAGAGAGTGTGTGTGTGTGTGTGTGTGTGTGTGTGTGTGTGTGTGTGTGTGTGTGTGTGTGTGTGTGTGTGTGTGTGTGTGTGTGTGTGCGCGCTCAGATGAAGCATGTTGGCTGAGGTGACAGGTTGTGGACAGCATCTTCTCTGGTTTGGTTAAATGATGCTGATTTTGTTCGCTGAGAGAATAAATTCCAACTGTAACGCACATCGATTCGGTTCTGAATCATCGTGGCCTATTATCCCTGATGAGGCATCGACTGAAGAAAAGCATCTCCGCTTAAACACACACAGTCAGACACACAACCGCCTCCTCCTCTGCTTAAACACATTAATATATCTTAACTAAAACTTTATTATTTATTAGATTGTCAAGACCTTTTACCGTGTCTAAGCTGCGCTGGGCCTCTAAAATCCAGCTGCAATCATCGAATCAGTTATGAGTTTTACTTTTCCTAAACTCGGCTTCCTGAAAGGTTTTCAGTTTTAGCCTCGTGGCAATATAACATTAAATAACACTTGAAATAAAAATAAGCTAATGTACTATAAAATTCCATCTATGGGTCTATAGACTATAATGAGTGAATTTTTTGCTTTAATGACATAAGAAGAAGGGTTGGCAGGAAGGACAGGTGGCAGTCAAACGTATAGTGTGACACAAACCGTCCATCAAACAGAGTGTCTGAGTGATGGCTTTAATGCTGTAGTGCAGCAATCAATGTGAAAATAAGTTTTTGTTTTAATGGAGGGGAAAATAGCTTAGATAGTGTTCGTACAAGAGAGAAAATGAGACATTTTTTTCTGTGAGCGTGTGTTTGTAAGCGTGCATGTGTGAGTCACAGCTGTTATATATGTAGCTAATTTTCAATGGGCTGTGTGCCTCTGCTAGGTCGTCATCTTTCATCTGAATGGACTGGTACTGGCAGAGGAAGTGCCGCTGTGTAAGCACAGTGTGTATATGCAACACAGTGGTTATAGATTTATTTTATATACAGACTGTATTCCTGTGTGCACACCTGTGTCCAGACCGTTATACACACTACAGGCATCATTTGTGCGATCATTTGTGCGTATAGTTTCAACTGACAGACTCAGCAGAATCGTGGCTATGTAACCCCCCCCTCCCCAACCCCCATCACAGGAATGCCCACAGAGGCATTCAACCACTGCTGACAATAACGCTAACCTCTCACAATATGCACACATAGCTGCTGCTGCTGATCTTTGTAAAATAAACCATTTGGATGCAAATCCTTAATGAAGCCTCATGTCAATACTGAAATAAAGTCCTAGCAAGGTGAAGAAGGCTCAAAAATAGCACGAAATATGAAAAGTTACTGATGCCTTTACTGCAGCAAAAGCAAATGTCTTCCTGTACAATGCACTCTGACGTGTGCTTTTCTCAGTGTGCTTTTCTCAGTGTGCTTTTGTAACAATCCAAGCAGAAGACGTCCCGCTTTCATATGTCCTTTAGTGTTAGTTTGACCAAACCACAAATCAAAAGACATGTGGAGGTAAGTCAAAAGCACTACCAACTACCACACAGGTAAGTTACTGCTCTGAGTTGTCTTGCAGTTAGTATAGTGAGTTCTCAGCGCTGTATCCCAAATTCCTTATTTTCAAAAGGTGTGCACTGACACGCCTACAGGTATGGCTTGAAATTATTCATATTTAAACTCAAACAGTACACATTTTTTTTTATGTCATTGTTCATTGCTCATCGTTAGACTGCACTAAAGACGTAAACATAAAGTATTATTAGAAGATTAGAGTATATTAGAGTATATTATTATTAGAGTATATTATCTAGAAACACACAAAAGATGTTTTACTGAGCAGCATACTTTGTGTGTGTTAAAGCCACAGCCGTATGTATTTAAAGCTCATGTAACCACAGGCTATGTTTAAAACTTGAGTTTTGTCATCTGCCCTTTTTTGTAGATTGTTGGTAAAAGGCACATCAAGGGCTCTTGCCCCCCCCCCCTTTTTTTTTTTCTTAAACAGAACTGGGATGCAGGTAAGTGTTAGAGGGTTGTTAGTGATGGGCTTGAGGTGGGCAGCTCACTTGCCCAAAGCAAACCAGAGGGGGGAGTGGAGAAGTGGGAGGATAGAGAGGGCTGCAGGCCACTGCAAAGCAGAGCAGATGCTCTGGTGGAGGTGGAGAGAGGACAAGGGAGAAGCTCTTACCTCTGGGGGAGTAAGGGAGGGAGGAGGGGTTTCAGAGAGGACTCTTATAAGGCTCTTGGGACACACAAGATAAGGCATTTCCAGCTGCACAGAGTTAGATAAAGATTCAGAAAATAATGTAAAAGCAATGGTAGAGAAGAACAAGGACAGTGGAAGCTAGATCCTGAAGCAGGATCTTGACTGAACTTTACTGTTAAAACATTACTTGCTTTATGCTTTACATAGTATTAGCACTTAGCTCAAAATTTAAGCTAAAATGGAATCAAAAAGCTGTAAATTGACTGTAGACAAGCTGAGTTCATATAAATATAGCTAGTAAATTGGGATAAGAATACTGCACTGTCTGCTTGTCTCTTTTTTGCTTATTAGCCATCGTTGCTATTGCAGTAACAAGCTATTAAACTAACACAGCTCCACTAGCCTGCAACAAGCCATAAGAGCAACAGAAGGAGGTGTACTGTTATGAGGCAGGTGGCAGAATTATGCCTTGCGTTGTAGGTGCAGATGTCTCCTCTACATGTGTCGTAGTATCACAGAAATTCGATTAGAAATAAACAGTTTCTCATACCAGTGTCCTAAAGCAAAACATCTTGATAGTTAAGGCTCTCTAGCATATATGCAACAGTGACTGCAATGTCGTTTCAGAGTCATTACATTTACTCGGGATGACTTAAGCTTCATGAGAACCTGAAAACAGTCACAGATCTGCAGCTGCATTATCAGTTGGTGAGCAAAAAAGGACGACATTGTCAGTGGAGACATGAAAGTGACTTTTCTATATCATGTGTTTAAAAAAAAGAAAAGAAAAAGCCATTCCAGTCCCACTCAGGAACAAATGCTAGAACTGCCCACTATTAAACAACCAACACCCACTGGTGAACTGGGAGCCATGTGAAAAAAATGTATTCCTGCTTATAGGGAAGTATTTAAAATTGGGGGGAAAACATCAATAGATATCTGCTCCAGCCACGAGTGCTTTAATGAGACAGGAATAGCAGAGGAAGAGCAAAGGGGATTCTTCATAAAGGGGATTCAGATGTTGGAGATCTCAATGCCTAGTGGACCCAAACACTGATCTCAAAGAGAAACACACGATTTTACGTCTTTCTCTCTGTTCATGTTCTTCTCATTCGCTGAGACTTTCACCCTCCGTTTCCTCTGACTAGCTCAGCACATAGTCTACTGCTAATCCACTGAGGCTAACACAGAGGCTAATGAGATTAGGAAACTGCAGGTTTCTTCCCCCCCTCTCTCTGCCATATGCTGCTTGTCATTTATCACTGGCTTCTAGCTGGCTGGGCCTGTGAATACCACAATTTGTTAAATGTGGCTTCAGTCTAATGATTAGTGATGTGACCATGTAAGAAAATAGTTTGGGGATGAAGAAGATTAAATACAGTGCTGGGAAACACTTACATGTTTGAGATCATGAAACTAATTTATAATATTAGTTAAAGATAACAGATTTAATACAAAATGTAGTTAATTAATGAAATCATCATTTATAAAGTGGGGAAAAAAAACTATCCAAACCCTCAGTTTTTAGCTTTCAGGCAGTTTTCCTCGTTCTTACTTTAATCATTCCTTCAGCTTTCATATGCTTACCACATTTTCCACGGCCGTGAATGTGACCTTTCAAGTAAACTTAAGACTTATTTAACTTTGTCTTGATTCCTTCTTT
This sequence comes from Aulonocara sp. 'chitande type north' Nkhata Bay, assembly GCF_057382095.1. Classification (NCBI taxonomy): domain Eukaryota; kingdom Metazoa; phylum Chordata; class Actinopteri; order Cichliformes; family Cichlidae; genus Aulonocara; species Aulonocara sp. 'chitande type north' Nkhata Bay. Next base: position 11,319,280 of record NC_141358.1, read on the forward strand.
GATTATTCTTAATAACAACCCTTACAAATTGAGTTCATTCTAGCACTGACATTTTAAAAACAGGAGACATCAAGGTTGCTCAAGAAACTGACCATTTACTTTAATAAATATCAGAAATGTAATTTGAAAAAAAGAAAAGAAAAAGAGGTATTGCTTAAGGCGCGTGTTTAACATTGATATCGGTTTCATTATTCTGGCCACTGATCTATGATGGATGTCCTTGTTGTTACTTTGTTCAAGGAGTTATTCACTCCCAGCCTTCAACATCGTGAGCTGAAATAATATATGTAATTTTTTTCATTTTTTGTAGTTTAAGAAAGAATGCAGACGTGACCGAATCAGCTAAGCTGAGTCTCTGTTTGAAAAGTACAATAATTCAAAATACCCACTATATAGTATATGCATCAGAAAGCTTCTATGTTTAAATATGTGTGATGGCAACGAAAACTATATTTCTAAATGATTATTTATTGACTTTTTGTGTGGATTAATTCTCAGAGCAAAAATAAGCAACCTGCCTGGGGACTGCATTTAATTCTTTTCAAATTTGAGACTAATTGCAGTGAAGGCAGGTTGCTAGTGTGAAGCAACCTGCCTTCACTGCAATCAGTCTCAATCTGACTCAAGATTGTGCATCCACACAGTGACAAAGGTTGGTGGCAGTAATTTTGGCTGTCCTAGTCTCCAACCACCACCTTCACTAGTGTGACTGCAGCCTAGATATACTGTTTTTATGTTATTATAATATGTTATTTAAAATTAATGTCAAATGAAAAATGTAATTAGAACTTTTGCAGGTTCAGTTTAAAAAAAAAGAAAGAAAGAAAAAAGTTTAAGGTTTAAGAGTTTTGTTCTTCACGGTACAACTTCATCTGCTACTCCAGTTTCATTTACTAAAAACTATGGCGTTCACACCAGATCACCATTAAGGTCTAGAGCAGTACATATGTGACAAGAAAAGCCATCAAACAAAAAACTAAACTAAATAAATAAGACGAATTTAAAAATATAATTCAAGATAAACAACACAGCTGCTGCAGCCAGAGCCCAGAAGCATAAGCGTAATGTCTTAGTATCTCGGCATCATCATTAAGAATATATCTGACTTTAATTAAAACTGTGCATCCATTAAATAAATGCGTTATTTAGATGGATTCTTCTGGCGTGTAAAATAGTTTTAGGCTTAAGTTGCAGTGTTAAATGATGTAAAGAAAATTATTTTAACTATTAAGTTAAAATAAATATTTACAATACTTACAAATATTTTATAAGGCCAATGAGAGACCTATTAAGGTTTAGTGCCTTTTGATTTAGGATTAGGTAGCTATAGATAAAAGCTATTTAATTGTTGTATATTTCAGTTGCTTGCAGCTAGTAAGGAAGAAAAAAAAAAAAGAAAAAAGGAAGCACTTAATAAAGTTTCTATCTAATAACTGATGCTTATGATAGAAAGCAAAACAATTTACACAGTCTGTAGCTCCACAGACCCTCTTATTATCCACACAGCCCCAAATTATGGTCACTTTGTACATGTTGATCTATTATCTTGAACAAAACCTGCTCCGTGATAAAAATGAACTTGAAGCTTCCCAGCTAATGTTAATGTTGTCAGAAAAAAATAATTCAATTTGGAGGAGCAAAGCGTCTGCAAACTTCTGAATTTTCTTCTGAAATTATAAGATGAAGTATCAATGGTAAACATAATTACAGCTACAAATGCATAAGCACGCACACACACACACACTGAACCCCATGACTGAGAGGGCCATTAAGATGATGTGGCAGAACCACTCAATCAGCAAATTGATGAAGTGTAAAGTTATCAAAGATCTAAACCCGGAATTTATGTGTGTATATGCGAGTGCTTTTTCTATCCTTAATCTTTTCAATGAGTGATTCTGCATGCTTCCAGCGCGCATGTATGCACGTGCACCTTCTTTGAGCCATCTTTGTCCTGTTTCTCCATGTGACCATGTATCCACCATGATGATTACACAAACCACCATATATGTTTGTGTAATAGCTCTATTCCTCCATATATCCGGTTCTCCCTGTGAATATCTTTAAGGCCTTTCCATGGGGTCTGTCTAAGTGCCATTGTGGTGAGAGGGAAATGAACATTGCTTTACAAGCTGAGCCCACCCGGAGCTTTAATTAGAAGGAAATCATTGGAATGAGCTCTGGCTGCAAGCGGTCATATCAGCCTAACCCTCTGGAGCAAATAAGCTTTACCTAATGTTGCATGTTGTAGCTTTCTGTTTCATTTACTGCTTAAAAAAAAAAAAAAAAAAAAAAAAAAAAAAGTGCACACAGACTAGTAAACAACCACAAATATCACTACAGTTACTTTTATTCTCTCAATCCTCCAACTAATTCTCAGCAAAACTTGTCCTCTGTGCGTCATTCCCACAATCATTAAAAACCTCATAACCAGCAAATTATATCCTCAGTGTTCACATAAACCCTCAACAGAAAATCTCTTTACTCCTCAGTGACATGATTGTAATGAGCTTTGATTGACTGCGAGGGGGCAAAATGGGGAGCATGCACCGCTTCCCACGCAGGAAAATGCAAGCTGGTGCTGATTAGAGCTCCTGATGCTGAGGGTGGGAAACCCCTCGGTTTGAGTTGGGGGGGGTCATAACTCAGCACTTGGCGAGGAAGAGCCAAAGCCACATAATTTAATTTGTCTGTGTAAATACATTGAAAAATAAAAACAACCTCAGAATGCAAATGCTTATAGATATTCCTCATGAGGCTACGAGTGACTGTTTATTTGTCGAGAAGAAGAGACGTGACGCACAGCGCAGGGGCAACTGAAGACCAGATGCTCCCATTAATTAGATGTAATGATCACACAAGCAATAACTAAGAGGGTTGACAGAGGGAAGAGTTTATAATCTATGAGTGGTGACTAATTAACTCATTTGGATGTGTGGTATAAAGCCAGACCTCTGAATCTATTAGTGAATCACCCTGCCAGTTTTTTCAAGCAGGACAGATCAATCTGTATCTGTGAAGCCTCTTCGCTCTTCTACTCGCTAACCTCCGTGTGCTGCTGCCTGTCATAAACGCCTCAGTCTACGGCAGTGCACTCGTAAGCTGCTGTGTGAAAAAGCAAAAACGCAGCCGAACCTGTGCTTTTTAATTCTTCTAGACTTACCTTCTGTTTCCGCCTCTCCTTCCTCTTGTCCTCTGTGTCCTGAAGCATCTTTTCTCTCCACAGGTCAAAGAAATAGGATGGATTGGTGTAGAACTTTAGACCCTCCTTTCCATCGTCTCTGTAGACGAGCAAAAGAAACCAAGGAATCTGAGATTCGTGATTAGCAAATTTCAAATTAAAGCTCATTTATTTTCCTCTGAATCCCTGTTGGGGTATGTAACCTTTCATTTAAAAAAAAAAAAAGAAACATCACTTTCTTTTCTTTAAGCATTTACTGCTCCTAAAACTTATTTTCATTTTCAGCGAATCTGCTCGCTAATAACTGGATTAAACATTTGATCTATTAAACACAGTGACAGCTTTTAATGTTTTCCTCCCCGTAATTTTACTAAGACAACACAAGACCAATTAAAGCAGAATATTCTAATGTTTAAGGAGCTAAAAACCAAAAAATATTTTGCCATCCATTCCTGAAAACTGTAACCCAAATATCAAAATACTTGCAGGTTTTATTTTTATATCTCCTGAATAATTGTTTCAGTGCTTCACAGTGTAGGCTGGCAAGAGTGAGAGGAGGCACAAGACAAACTGCAACAAAAAGTCATTATTCTGATTTATTTGCTTTTTTTTTAATGAAGAGTTTCCAAAAATGCGGGAGCTGCAGAAGTTGAACATCACTGAAACTCAAGAGCAGAGGATGAAAAAGGAGGGTAATGTTTATTTGCTTGTGCCCCTGCTCGTCTTTGTCTCTGTTCCCTGTGAAAACAAGCACTTGTCATGAATAATAACTAATGGTGTGTGTTATCATTCATTCCCAATTCAACTCTCATTCTCTTTCTGAATTCCTCAGTAGCATTACAGAAGGGCACGGTGGCTCGTGGTGACTGGACGAGATCAGTGCTGCGAGTATAAGGAGGGAAACATAAAGGGACATCTGACAGATGCAGATAGTTATCACATAATATCATTTCCTCTTGACAAGGAAGTAATCATACACAGGTGCCCCCAACATGCCGCCTGGAAATGCCATTTGATATCAGTATGGGGTACGACTAATTTGCTCTGCTGATGTCTTTGTCCAAATAAATTCAAAAAATCTTTCACTGGTGTTTAACTCATCCGTCCAGAATGTTTTTAAAATAAATGATTATTGTCATCTGCCCTTTTTTGTAGATTGCTAGTAAACATGGAATCTTTCTGGCATGTAGTCACCAATGACTCAATGACTAAATACTACTACTACTATTACTATGGTTTCGTTTATCATGTTGTTCTTCATTCTCTCCTCGCTAGCAAAGGCAAAGCTGTATTTACGTATTATCACCTATCACCTGTTCATGTGCATAGCTATATTTTTTGAAAATGTGTGTCTAACACAAACCTGTATCATCACACTAATAGAGTAAGGTATCCACATATAGAGCCAAGCCGAAAGGTGACGTGAGGGTGAATTAGAATTGCGTAGCAGCTCATCTGGCTCAGTTTACAAGTCACTGCCCGTAAGACAGCAAATGTGACTCTGGCCTCGAGCACAGTTTGGATGAAGTCCCATTTGGGTAATCTCTGTGTCCAAGTTCCTTGTGAATTATATAAGGATAGACAGACAAATGACAGATGCCTGGCTGTAGAATTAGCTTGTCCTTCATTCGGATGAGTTAAAACCTCCACGTGTGAAAGTATGTGTCCGGATATTGATACAGACCCAGAGAAGAAATATGAGCTTCTGAAGGCTACTCAAGAGAGAGTATCCCCATGATGAGATACCGAGTGAATGCTGAAAAGAGAACTCTTATTTTTAACCTTTTAAACCTTGGCCAAACCAGGAGCAGGAACTGCGTCGGCTGAGGCTGTGTGTCCAGACCGTTCGGTAGTCCTAAGGTGAACCTGTGAGCACTTGCATTCACCCGCTGTTGCCCACGCCTAGGGAGTCAATTATTTGGCAATGTCATGTTCATGAAAAAGCGAGGCTTCAGAAGGCAAGAGTGGAAAGTTTAATGATATGCAACACAATAAAGGGAAGAAAAGCTTCTGCGGTGTGCACTGCAGGTCCTCTTTGAGAGTTAAAGTAAATTATTATGCCTGCTATTTTTTTGTGTAGTTGAGGTGCATGTTTATGTTGTGTATGAGAAAGAGAAGCTCTTTTCAGGGTGGATCTGAGAAGTAACGGCATAAGGAAGTATCCTAGGGAGCCTCTTAGTAGAGAGAGTATAAATACAGGAAAAAAAGGGGGTGGGGGAGGAAGGACAAGAGGAGGAGGGAGAAATCTAACAGCAAAGAAAATTCAAAAGATCCCAAAATATGGCCAGATTCTAATTAATTAAACAGAAGAATGAAATCACCACCCATGACAATCCTAATCATTAAGCCAGTGCTGATGAACAAAAGATAAATAAATAAATAAAAGCAGCTCCAGATGACTCCAATGACTGTAGATGCCAGTCTTTAGGTCAAAGGAACATCTAGTAGAGAAACTGTTCTCTATATAACGGCAGTTACATCGAACACACTATTGGACTATGTGCCCAAAGCTACCCTATCACTTACTGGAAAATTGAAATTATTTTTTCAAACATTAGCTGTTAACCTCTGAAAATAATAAATGAGAATAAATGAGAATTCGTTTTCTGCTAGCGTGACAGCAAAGCACTTAAGCGAAGCAGAAACCTGTACCCGGCTCTCCCCCGGTCTAGGCCACGTCAAGGCCCATGGGTTAAAAGCACAGCAGTGACGAGGTTTGTACACCTCAGCCTACCTCTCTCTTACAGTGCACGCATCTCTATAAGCACATCCACCAACAAAGAGATTATGTTTGGCTTTTAACCTTTTTTGCAAGTGGCCCTATCAGGGGGAAAGCATTAGATAGAAAAGGAGGGGAAAAGGTGAGTGAAGAGTGAGGATGAAAAAAAAAAAGGAACAAAGTGAGAAGGTCATAAAATAGAAGAGAGAAAGTGCTGCCCAGCAGAACTTTTTATGGATTATTCATCTTTAAATGCCTCGCTCTTCTTGCTCTCTTCGCCCCCTACTTGTCCACAAGAGCCAGGAGAGATGCCTGGTGTCAAGGACTGACAAGCCTGCCAGTAATAATAAAAAAAACAAAACAGTGTCCTCTTGAGTTACACTTTAAAGCCAACCCAAAAAAACTGTCCAGACACAAACCACACAAAATAATGTTTAACTGTTTATCCATTCTAAATTTAAGTAAAACTGCCACATCAGCATCAGTGTCTTGTTTAATGAAAGCTTTTATAATGGTAGGCACAACCGTAATACGAGTGAATGGGCCGAATGAAAGCTGTAATTGAGGACCGTTTGGGTACATTTTGCTGACACAGTGGGGTGCAATCAGCCTCTTCTGGTGCCCATCAATAAAATACGAGCGCAATAATGTTTTCCGCTCTCCAGAGACAGAAAACACAGGGTAAACTTCTATTAACGGGAAACATGCAATTGTAGGAACAACCCCTTCTTTTGCAAACCATTTCCAGAATGCTAAATTAAACATGTATTATAATTGTAAAAAATACAAATAAAAAATACTGGTGGTTGCCAGTCCCGCCCTTTAGACTCCTAGTAAATGCACCTGTGATATCAATTTGAAAATCTTAGGTGACATGTTTTCATAAGATTTTCAGAAAACTTGAGGTCAACATCACTGATATTCATATTTGTGTGAGATTTTTAGGAAATGCACCTATGGTATTAATTTAAAAATCTTGAGTTATCGTGTTCACAAAGTTGTGTCACACACTACCCCAAGCCTATTCAAATGGCGGCCCGCGGGCCAAATGCGGCCCAGAAGCAACCTGCGAGTGGCCCTGCCTGTGGTCCTGGCAGAAACACAGAGAAAACGCAAAAAATTAATTCATTAATTAATTTTAAAAAAATTTAAAAATTTAAAATTCCCACAGCGTAGTGTAGACTGTGAATGCAACACTCCTAGTAGCCTAGCAATATTTAACCCACAATGCACCGTGATGTAAACATATTAAACAATCATCGTAATATATGATGCGACAACAGCATGTCTTTCTCACTCCAAAAGCGCAAAATTGACAATGAAAACTGTCGGTTTAACCCTGCCTGGACTGACAAATACTTATTCATTTTACCGAGTTTAATAATCTTACAACCGGAGTTGTACTACCATGGTGAGGGTCCTGTACAGCCCAAGAGAGAGCTGCAGCATCTTTCCTTCGTGTTTGCTTCTTGGCGAAGAAGAAAAGGCCTTTCACAGATTCTGAAACAGTGAAATACTGCATGCTGGCCGTGGTGGATGCGGTGAAAAGTGATGAAAAAATTAAAGTAAGTGTGACATCTGCTATTAAAAACGTACCCCTGTAGGACAGTTCAAATATTCGTAGAGTTGAAGTTCTGGCGTCAGACGAGTTTGAAATGCTGTTAAATGACCTGAAGAAAACTGATAATGCACAGTTGTGCGTATATGTCCGTTTTTTGGATGGGAAATTGCTCGGCTTACTACCGTTAGAGGGACACACAGCTGGCGAAATAATGTTTGAGAAGATTTAAGCTCTTGTGAGAGGTCACCAGATTTACAGGGGAAAAGGAATAAAAAAAAATTACTTGTTTTTCCAGTACAGTTGTGTGGGTTTGAAATTGATCATGATCTGCTGCTTACTGGCTTCAAAAAAAAAAAAAAAAAAAAAATACCTGGCCCAGATAAATTTGAAAATCTGGCCAAACTAACTTCGTAGTTGAATAGCCATGCACTACCCGCTTGCCCACTTGGTGGGATGATGACAACATCCCATTACCCCATCAGTCTTTCATGGTTGAGAAGTAAAAACCCCAATACAATAGAACCAGTTACAATGGTTTGCAAAAAGGATCCCAGAGTCAGTGAAACTGGCTGGATTCAGACCTGTAGGGTGTGAGGATGTTGAGCGGTGGGGGCTGCTCGCAGGTGTGGTACGTCTCCTGCAGTGGGACAGGCAGAGACGTGCGATCAAACAGCTGCTGGTCCTGAACAGTAGAACTCCTGAAGGCCTTCCTCATGGTGATGTCCTGAAGAGACACTGGGAAAGGAGGGACAGATGGAGAAAAGAGAAGAGAGGGGAAGAAAGCAGGTTCTTTGTGAAGCATCTGCCACATGTATGTTTGCTACCTCTATGAAGGTAGAAGGAGAGACAGCATTTTAAGACCAACGCTTACTGCTGTTTGACTGTACCTGCCTAACAATGTTCAGAAAACACACACACACATCCCAACCAACAGGCTCTTTGTCTCTCTCATGTCATTGATGAACACAATAATTAGCATCTGGTTCCGTCTCCTCATTATCATCATCAATCTGACATCATCAATCAAACAGTCACAATCAACATTACAGCAGACTAAACCTATTATAAACCACTAAGCGTCCTCCCTCAGGCTAACGCTACATTGCTGTCCTAACTGGTCGTCTTCAAGTCCCTTAAAGTAAACAACAACATGATGAACAAGATAAGCTAGGCTAGGCGAAGCTAAGGTCGTCTCTCAGAAACCGTAGAAATGATTGCCCTTCTTTCATCCGGGAATAACTGACATTTTCAGAGGGCAATAAAAAAAAAATAACAGAAGAAAAACACACACACACACACACACACACACACACACACACACACACAGACCAATGCTAACCCTCAATCTGGTAAACAGAAAGTCTTGGAAAGAGATCTAGAACGTTGCAACTAGATCTGAATTATACATGAGGAAGTGACAAATGGATGTACTTTAATGGTGCCCAGAAGAAGCTCAGGAAAAGAAAAAGAAAAAAAAAAAAAGTCATGGCACGGCAGACCAACAAACATGACAGAACGAACGTACAATCTAAAAAACACTGCAAGGAAATCACTTACAGTCATTTAACCATTGCCTCAGCAAAATGAGATAAAGCCCAGTAAGGGTCTACTAACACAATTTAGTCCTCTACATTGCAGCAATGCAGCTGGATAATGACTTCCACAGACTGTCAGTGTTGTGACATACCAGCCACCTGAGGCACTGAAGTATCATTATGAACAAACACCATGAGGGAGCTGAGCTTTCGTGAGTAACACTCTGCAAGGGAGATAGGAGGCCATAGAATGCAAGAGGGAGATAATAAAACGACTTGGACACACCAGAGCCGGTATAATGGCAACAGGGGACAGACAGAGACGGAGAAAAGATGTACCAACAGTAAAACAAAGTGCAGCAGCTGACATGAAAGAACCATTCGTAAGAAATACTGGCAAACAAATGGTGAAAAGAGAGGAAATTTGAAGAGAGAAAAGACCTAAAACTAACATGGGAATGTGCAGCGAAAGAGAAGGAGGGGGCCGTATTAAAGAGAAAGAGACGGAGAGAGAAGATACATAAACACATCAAGTAGGATTTTAATAAGAAAAACAGAAAATATCCCACAGAAGCCCGGGACCCAGAGAAGCACAGTAACCTGAGCAGAGCCAGAGGGTGGATTAAGCTTCAAAGACAGCACAAGGGAAAAGCTTTAACAGCCATTTATACTGGATACACACACACAGGAGGGAAAATAAAACATACTGCACACAGCATTTTGTCCCAAGTTAAACAGAAAAGGCTACAAGGTGACACTGAGGGGGTTGATCTGTCTTCTGTGGCTTCCTGCTACAAGATTTATGGAAAAACTACATGCATTTTAAAATGTGCTGTGTACCTGCATGCATATACACATAGCATTTGGAGCACCTGGGTGGGGGGATCCCAGAGCTCATGATCAACTTAACTGTCATTTTTGTCTTATATGTCTAATACAAGTAGCTTTAAAGTTTATCCATATAAATTAACTCATGTACCTTACACATTCCCACTGACCTGTTGGCTTGCATTTAAAAGTGCACTCTATATGTATTTAGTGTTTGTCTATGCAACCTGATTAAACTTTTAAATAATGATTTTGGTTTATTACAACCTTGTTCATAGTTTTGACAATAGTTTCTCATCTTTATGATAAAGTACTACACCAAATACGATGATTCCGCTGATTTAAATACCTATGTATCAGTAGAACATCGTGTTAGCCAGGCATTGGCTGATGAGATTAGTCTCTGAATTCAAAGTTTGGGTGTTCTTACATCAATTTTGTGGTGACAATGAAGAGCTGAGGTTGTATTTTGTATTTCCTCATTTTTTCCTGGCATGAAAGTGGGAATAAATAACAACAATAACATCGCATTTCTATCCATAAAACTTGAATTATGCATGGTATAGCATGATGCCATCAACTTGCCTAGCAACCACCTAAGAACAGACTAAAAATCACAGACCAAACATGGGCATGTACTTGCTACTGAAATCTAGGAACAATGTAGCAACGTTAGACTTGATGATCAGCTGAAAAAAGCAATTTAATGAACACAACACTGAACACAACTGCAGTAGCATGAGTCAGAGCAGGAAGTCAGTATGTAATGGATGTTTATGATTTACAGACGTAACGGTTAACTTCAAAAAAAGAAATATGAGTATGTCTAACTTGTGGGGCTTTTTCATGTATATAATATTGTTGCCTGCCTGCTAGTATTAACTTGTTTGTAGCGATGCTGCAGTCATCAGCCTCCGCATATCTCCAGAGCTCGAAAAATAAGAACCCATGCTGAAAGAGAGATTAATCCTTTAAGATTTTAACTTGCGCTTGTGCCGGGGGTGTAATAATATACTTCAGTCGCTCCAAGATCAGACACACCAGGGATGATAAGGGCAAAAAAAAAAATCAAAGTCAGAGCTACAGTGGCATGACAATTTGACTGCCCACAGTGATCAGAGAAGAGCCAGGGATAATTGTAGGAGTAATGTTGAGATCTAAGAAATTAAAGTGCATTTTCCTCTAGCTGAAAAGGGAGAAGGTAAGGGATACAGACGTGGGAAGGGTTATGAACATTAAAGTGATATTTTATTATTTTATACTTTAGTGATCCCTGTAGGGCATTTCTTTTTTGTACTACCCCTGTTCCACAGGAAGGTTGGGCTGAAAGTCAGGAAAGTGCACCATGAGCTGATGCCAGTACTCCCACTCCCCGCTTGCAAATGTACAGAAAAACCCCACAGAAAGGACTCTTATAGCCACATAACAGCCTGTGAGGGCCAGGTACAAGCAGTGGTCAAAGGGTGAGTGCCAATTTGGTATTGTTGTATGCTGAGCAAGAGCACTGTGCCCTGCTGCCCCTGTGAATTAAGGGAAGTGCATGAGGCTGTCAGATGGTGTGACAAGTAGGTGCAAAAGCGACAAATAAGTGAGAGGCAGCGCACAAGTCTGTGCCAGGACTCATTTGATGCAGCGTGAGGTGCTATAAACCTCCACAAAGCAATACTAGAGCTTCAGTGCAGATTACTACACTAATCAATGCGGGCAGAGAAACACAAGGCACACAAACACGCGTGCTCAGATGGATCTCTTAACATGAGCATTTACATCCTAATTACAAAATGTCATTTATTCAGCTGAACTACCAATTAGACCCATTTAACGAAGACATTTAGTTAATGTGAAAAATGTGAGTGTATGTATAGGAGAATGAAAGTAAATTAGTGAGAGATATAGCGAGAGAGTGTGTGTGTGTGTGTGTGTGTGTGTGTGTGTGTGTGTGTGTGTGTGTGTGTGTGTGTGTGTGTGTGTGTCTGTCTGTCTCAATTGATGAGTGGCCAAAATGCTCTCAAACCTTGAAAGAACTGTTTGAGGGTTAAGATTTGGTTTTAGGGTCCGTGTAGGAATTGGGATATGGGGTCCTTGCAGAGGCATAAGTAGAGTGTGTGTATACGTGTATGTGTGTGTTAGGTCAAGCAACACCAGGTGCAGCAGACTCTGATCTCAGGATGTGAAGCTTCTTATCAGCAAGCCAGTGCTGGAAAGTTTATCTCTATCCCTCATATCCTTCTCTTAAACAGATAGCATCTGTCTAAAACACTTCAACTAAAGAGAGGTGAGGAAGTTCTTGTCGTTCACATACCCCTCCCTTCAGCTCCCCTCCTAGTTTCACGAAAATTATGTTTTCCCTCTTTCTTCATTTCATCCCCCTATCTCATAGACATGCAGTCCTATGCGCAGCAATACTAGATAAGAAAAGTCACAGGCCAAAGTGTCTTTTAGTATGCAGGCACGTCTCCCGCTGCTGTTGTACTTCAATGCAAATGTTGCCCTATATTTCCCCTTCTGCGCAGTTCTTCACACTCTTTCCTTTCCCAGATTCGGTTTTTGCTCCGTCTCTCCGCCTAAGCTTGTTTATTGTTTGTCCTCTGTCTTTCATTTTGTCCTTTAGTCAAATTTATCTAGAAGTTCTTCCATGTGCATAGAAAACCCTCATAAATTACAAGTGTTATGCACAGTTTTAGAGTAAACAGAGTGAGTCTTGTACTGCAGTGAGACAGACTGTTGCAGAAGAAGAACAAATAAAAGACACACGAAGTGCATGCCAACCATCTGAAATTCGTACTGGGACATCGTGTTAGTATTCACAACTGCACTGTCAACTAGTGTGTACTAAGAAGAAAGTATAAACTGTTGAAGTCACCTTATCAGTTTGGGGTTGACTTCAGTAGGCTTTCATCACGGCTGCTTGCTAGTCATCACTCATAATGCTTTTGGGTGTGCAAATGCTCTTTTAGCATCTGCATAATTGTCTGAGTCTGCCTGAAGAAAAACTTTGTCACATGACCATGTCCCACTGGTTTCTACATAAATGGTGAGGCAGACCAGAAAAACCATCTAGTGTAAGAAATTGAATGCCTGGCAAATAAAAACATTTCATAATACAGTACTTTCAACACAAAAACAACACAAAACATAAACACTGACAGAATTATAGAAAAATGTCTATAATGTTATATTAAAATTAATAATTAAATTATACATGTAATTATGTCCATTTTTATTGCATTATTACTTGTTTTCTATTTTGTTTTTTCCCCCCGGGTGTATCAGCCCTCACTTTTCAGCTGCTGAGGGCTGCACTTTTGCTTTCCTGTAAGCCTTTACCAGGGCTTTTATTCAAATCATCCATTCCTTCACAGAACCATTCATCCATCCGCTTATCCAATTCAGGGTCACAATGAGACCATCTTAACTGTCGTGGATGAGAGGCGGGATACACCCCATCGCAGGGTTAACAAAGAGAGACAAACAACAGCACATTCACATTTAGGTTCACCAATTCACCAAGCAAGCACATCTTTCAACTTTGGGACGAACCTAGAGTAATAATAATAATAATAACTTTATTTATAAAGCGCTTTCAAACAAAGTGCTGTTCAACTATTTGACCTAGAGTAGACATAGAGAGCACCACACAAGCACCAAGAGAACATGCAAACTCCACACCGAAAGGTCCTAGCTAGGGTGGATTAGACCCAGAACCTTCTTGTTGTGAGCCAAGAAGTGCCACCATGGGGGATACATAAATATGTATACATAACAAAAGAAGAGGACATAAATGAGAAAAAAAAAAAACCTCAATCTGAACATTATTTTCCCTGCGATTCTCAGGGATGTGTATACTATAGATCTGACCACTTGATACACTAAACACATTTAAACAGATGCTTCCTCTTACTATCTCGGTCTTTCCAGTCACAATGGGAAATGGAGACAAAAAAACAACAACAACAAATCGGAGCTTGGGAGAAAACAATTTAGCCTTTTTTTTTTTTAAATGCTCTACCTTTATATACTCTGTACACATGTAGTACTTTGTAAAAGATAAAACGATAAAAATATGAGGAAAGATCAAAGGCAAGAACAAGAAAAGTGAGAGGAGTCAGGGAAGGTTATCAAGCAACTGAAAAAAACTGAAGTAAAAGAGAGAAAAGCAAATACAAAACGATCAAAAAAAATCATGTTAGAAAAGAAAACTGGTGATAGAGGAAATATAAACCATGTATAAAATAGGTACACAAGTAAACAGATGAGAAGTACTAATAGGGGAAGCGAGAAATGGAATAAGACACCACATAAAGAAAAGTGCACAGGGAGTTGGGGTGGCTTTGTGGCCTTCCATAATGGCCCGCAGCCAGTGCAATGATATAACGGGGCCATTAAATAGGGGATACAGGTCATTAGTTTGGCTGGCTACAGTGATAGGGGGAAGAGAGCCTGACAGCACACAAATAGCATCCACGCAAGATGGAGGAAGAGCAGAGATCAATCAGAGAGATGAGAGTGAGGAGGACAACAAAGACAGAGGGGTGCAGGGGGCAATGCAGACAGAGACGAAAAGGGGAGTGGCAACTGAGGTCTAAAGGGCAGAGTACCCTTTGAAAAGCCTGCAGGATGTGGGCAAGCTATGGGTGTGTGTGTGTGCGCGTGTGTGTGAGACTTAACATACTGTATATAAATTCATGTGATATAAAACTCTTTGACCTTAACCACTGCACCAGCAGTGGCACTGCATACATCACTATGGCCATTCCTTCATCCCACATTTCTCTGCGACCTTCAGCTGAACTTCTTTCAAGTCCCCTACTTTCCTTCACCCCTTTTCCTTACGATTTATACTGTATGTCTTTAAGCGGCAAAGCTCATTTAGACCCATACAAGCTCCATATGTACATATACACAGAAACAATAGGATGTGTCTGCTCGTCACAGGTATTATTAAACCAACACTTGCCATCCTCAGTGCGCAAAAGGTTTAAATTTAGCCCTTGGGTGTAAAAATACCAATTATGATTCAGTGAAAGGTGCTAATCTAACAAATTCCAAATATCTCATCTTATTTTAAGTACAGCTATAACACCATTAAGGTAACAGGGAGCAGTCATTATCACCCACCATTTATTTCATAAAGCAGTCATTCTCTTTCTGTCAGGTGCAGATTATGTATATTGGCAGAGTTGGCAGAAGTGCTTATTATGATATGTTATGCCTACCACAGTACACTTTTATGGTGTTTCCCTGCATCATTGCTAACCATGACCCCTCTGGTAAAGCTAATGTGAGATTTACATTTTTTTTTTTTTTTTTAAACATACACTTTTTTTATTGTTTAAACCTCAAATCAAGAGTCTAAGAACTTAGACTCTTTGATGGTTCATTATTTAGACTACCATCACTATAGACTACCCTGACCCGGGTGCCTGAGAACCATCACAAACAATTCAAGATCTTAAAACTTTAATATGAAAAACTCAATATTTCACATATTTACAAATCCTGTAATAATTACTGCAACACTGATTATGCCTGGCAAATTAAAAGTATTAGCACTGAACATGATGATAACTTAATCACAAATTACAGTATGTGTGCACTAAATTCAGTAGCACCAATTGCTAATAGCTGTAAGGTTTTAAATTGTCTCACAGAAACTTGTTGTGGTTTTGTGGACAGCATCTGTAAAATATAAGTGCACTCCTCTACCTTGCCTGTGCCCCATCCTCCACCCTATCTTTATTCCTTCACTGTCCTGATTTATGGTCCAATCCCTTTGTGCACTCATTCTCCTCTCCTTCACACCTCCTTCTCATGGCAACCACAAGGCGGAAACACACACTTGCCATATTAGAAAGCAAGCTATGTGCTTACTCTAAAAGCATACAGTTGAACTGTGGTGTGTGTTTGACCATGAATGGGTAAAGAAAGAGGAAAGGGAGGTGGTAAATGCAGGGTCGTGTTTACAAAAACCCTAAAATCTTCGCACAACTGATCATCTTTCTGTTCATCTCCTGTGCAGTCATAGCATACTCGCTTAGTTTGCCGTTTATAACTTGATTTCACTAATCAGTTATTAACATATTACGAGAGAACAGTAAGTGTGGGCTTTTTGATTCAAAGACAACTTTCTCTTGGTAACAAATGAATACCGAGGAGCTGAACTGAGTGGGAAATCTCTGTAACCTGCAGAGGAGGCCATTTCAACCTGGCCCAGAAAATTCTGCGGTACAGTCCTTTTACACACCACTGGTTTTTGCTGCAGTGTCCTGTATTATGCACCCATCCCTCTATCCTTCCATTTTTCTTACTCTCCACCCCTCCAGCTCTCCCCCACCACCACCACCACCACACACTTAAACTGCAACTGAGCTGATTCTTATCCATTGTCTCTCAAGCCAATACTTTGAGCTAAAAGGGGATAAGTCAGGCTTGTATGTGAGGGGAGATAAGACCATGGACCACATGCACACAGCGAATAAAGACAAAATCATAATCACATATTTATCAACTCAATCACAGTAACATCACATGAACAGGAGCTAGTAATCTTTTACTTAAATGATACAAAGATTGACTTAGTTTTTGCTTGGGTATTTCCCAAAGTAAATCCATAGATGTGTCTCTAAAATAATAAATATTTATAGTTCATACTCTGCAGGCTAAGACAGTGAACCTTTTGAGGAGTGCGTGTTAGCCCACACGTGTTTCCCCTCCAACCTCTGCACACAAAAACATCTCACTTCCCAGCAAAGACCTGCACAACAGGCTTCTACAATTAGATCACTTGCAATTATCCATTCAGCACAGATATTATATGCGGACATGCTCAGGATAAAGGGTGCAGACAGGATGGGGAACAGCTGTGAGGAGATGATGAAGGGAAAAGGTGAAAATGGTGTTGATTAAAAAAAAGAAGAAGAGTTTAAAGTGATTTGGTTAATGTCAAGGTATCATTGCACGAGTGGGAAAAGAAAGAGACCAAAGTGAAGATTGGAATGTGCAGTCTACCGTCTATCTGTGTTTAAAATAAAAACCTATAATTCTGCACAAAAAACGAAACAATTCATTGCCTTGTTTAACAAAAAAAAAAAAAAGTCTCTGGTTGCATTCACAGAAAAGTTATAAGTGAGTACAACTGAGTGAGCATTTTACCGTCTCTGTCAGTGACAAGGCAGCAGTTACAGTAGCATTGTGCAAAGCCGTAAACACACCGCTGGCCCACAGGAAATCGATATGGCGCCTTGGAGCATGGTATTATACTGCTATGATTCTCTCCCCTTTTAGTTTGCAATGCATTCCCCACTAGATACCCTATTGTGTCATCCTGCCTACCCTTTCTCAGGATAACCTAGATTACCTGACAGTCCCACAGATGATCACATTCCATTTTTGTTACTGCTAACAGAAGCTACAGTCTAACCACTGGATTTCTCCTCACATAAAAACTTTATTGGGTAAAGAAACTTTTTTTTAAATTACTGGCCTGGGTTTTCACCACCGGGAGGGTTGGAAAATTTGTGTTTAATATTAGTGGAGGAGATTCAGTTTAATCATCCAACAGGCACATTTACACATACACAGAGCTGTCTTACAGACACACAAATCAAAGTAAGAGAGACAAAACCAGAAATTCAAAAAGAATGGGATGTGGTGTGTGAAACGGCTCGTGTGGATACAACACTCACGTTCCTCTTCTTTGGGGTCCAGCTGTGTGACACTGATGGAGAGGCGGTCCACGCGCTCCTGCAGGGAGTTGACCCGGAAAGAAAAGGAGTGTGCTTCATTGAAGAGCTCTCCAAACAGGTCCTCTGCATATTTACCTAGGCACACACAGAATTGAAAAACAGAGATGAAAATAAGTACTGAAATGGACTGAGTAGCTTGATTAAATATATTTATTTTAAAGATATTAAGAGCCGAAAGGTATTCAACTGGTGGCTGTGGAGGTAATTTTTATGTAAAGCGAACTTCCTGTTGCACTTAAAAAACCAGATGCGATGATTTAAACTTTGTGACACGGCTGCTGGAAACAACCATTAGAATATCAGCAACAATACTCAGATAGGCTGTGGTGTTTAAATGACACTCAGTTTCTTGGAGTGTGTCTTCTGCATACCGTGGCTATAATGAGTGGGTATTTGAGGTACTGTTTCTTTCCCTTTGGCTTAAAACAGTCACTGTCCTCTGACAGTCAGATAACAGACGCTCATTGGCTAATTTCTCTTTTTTGGACCATTCTCCGTAAACCCTAGAGATGTTTGTGTGGGAAAATTGCAGTTTCTGAAACGCTCGCACCAGCCCATCTGGCACCAAAAGCAACACCACCTTTCACTTAAATCATCTTTCTTCCCCATTCTCTATTTTCCACTGAAGGCAATGGATTGTTTTGCAATTTTAAAGAAAAATGTGCAAATCTTCTCCAGAATTCAGTGGATTCCCTCTTTGTCTCTGTTCAACTGCTTTACCAGTTTTCATGGAATTTGGCACCATAGCTTTTGCATAGTTTTTCTGACAGACAGACAGACGTCTTTCCTTTGCCTGAGCTGTGCAGTTAATGATAGTAGGGGAAACACTGGCTCACTGGTGAGGTGGAAAGCCATTAGGGACATAAAGGTGCTGCCTGACTGCTTTGAAAGAGACGTAAGCATTGATGTGTGATAACAAAATTTAATTTAAAAAAAAAAAAAAAAAGAAAGAAAGAAAAAATGGTGTAGATTAAGCCAGAATGATAAAACTATTACTTTCTGCCAACATTTTCTTTATGCTAATACATTTCAGCCAGGTTCACTTATACATCAGCGTACATCCCAGTTTCTGCCCTACTAAATGTAGGCAGTGATTTTACATTATCACCCACCATTTATTTCATGCACTGAATTAATTTTTTAGCTTCTATAAAATGAAGTGGATTCATGCCATGGCCTGTGAGTCATAAACATATGCTGCAATATGCAAAATGTTTTCTCAAATTTCCCAGCACGAATGAATTCATCACAAACTATGGCGACCAAAATATACTATGAATGAGATGATTTACACTCAGGCATGTTGGTAGATTTTTAGAGCACATACTACTTAAACTAGAATTGTGTACAGTGCAAATATCTCAGTCTTTAACTATGGAACAACCTCACTGCCAATATAAACAAATTTCATAAAAGTTATTATACTTAAAGGAAGCAAGTCTGTGTATGTATAGTGTGCCGTGTCTGTTTAAATTATGAAAGAACACATGTGTCTGTACACGAGTGTCCTCAGGTTACTGACTGAGGCTGCTGAGCTGGCGGATGACGTTGGCCAAGGAGATGTTAGTCACACATTCCAGCTCGTTCTTGATGTTTCTTGGCAGCACCGTGTGGCACAGGTGCCTGGGCTCGATGGTGCGCTTCACCAGCGGCATCCTTCTGCTGAGAAACTGCTACCTGATAGAGGAAGGGGGGGGCAGAAAAAAGAAAGAATACAAAACTTCAGTGAATCAATTCTTGTCATAAATCTACTTTTGCTATTTATTACACCTTCAAATATAAGAGGTACAGAAAACGCAGTCTTCACTCACACCCCGACTGAGAGAACGAGAGAGATGGGCTGCAGGGTGAATATGAAAAAGGACACGTATAGAAATGGAAATAACTGTGGAAAAGGGTCTCAAGTTATAGAAAATGCAGAAAAATAGGACACAAGTAATGTTTTGACATTGCCAATAGCCATGTTGCCTCATCTGTTTCACTGACGTCCCGCTGTCTTGTTCTTTTCATCATGCATAGCCTGCATAACACACCTCAGCACTTTGTCTGCCCACTCAACCATGCTAATGGCATTAAGGCTGCACTGAGAGCTGCTAAGGCTCACATCTCCTCCTGTCAAACTAACACAAAAAAGAAGGACAGCTGGGTAAAACCACAGAACACAGCGATGATACACACCCACGACTACTCACTGTTGTGTCACCTAAAACACCCTTTCACCCCCAAAACTATACGAGAGGTGTTAAGCAGTACAAAGGTATAAAGTGTAACACGTGGAGTATGCTTAAAGTTCACTCCGTTTATCTTGGTTTGTTTTTGACTCATAACCTGCCGGTGACCAGGTTTTCTCCCACAAACAGCCCCTCCCCTCCTGCTGCACCCAAACCAGGTCATTTCATTTCCCTATTAATACATTCACTATTAAAGCGCATGAGTGCTGTCATTCACTGAAGTTTATATCTTTACAAACACAGACAGGTGTTTGACTTTGTTTTTTATTCTTTATATTTAATAGAAACACTGCTGGGTAAAAGTCTTGATACACCCTACGTTTCTTTATATTTTTGCTAGGAAAATTAGAAAAATTTGGAGCAACGATTTTCTCAAAAACACTGGGAAATACTGTACACTGCATGCGGCAAAAACAGAATTTGAAGAATTCTAACAAGATTGAATATTTTTTATGACCGCCTTTAGTCTTCAGCACAGCCTGAACTCTCTTAGGCAAGCTTTGTTGTCATTTTCAAGAATAGCTCTCCAGGTTTCTTGAAGGACATTCAAAGCGCTTCTTTGGATTTTTGGCTGCTTTTTGTTTCGTTCTCTTTCAAGATGATCCCACACTGGTTAAGTAATGCTAAGGTCCAGGTTTTGGAGAAGCCAATCAATGACTGATCGTATTCCATGTAATAAAAAAAGAGACCAGTAGCTAAACATAGCCATTCGCTAGCATGATACAAATTGTCATATATAGGAGTTATGAAAATAAGGAGGAAACAAGGACCAGCAATAGCAAGTAAAGAGGGCTTAATGCATGTCTCCCTTAGTGACCAATATGTGCAATTTCTTAAAGATCAAGTACTCAGATGAACCAGCGGACCAACTGACAGGTATGGTAAATGGCCTGTATTTGTATAGCGCTTTACTAGTCCCCAAGGACCCAAAAGCGCTTTACACATCCAGTCATCCACCCATTCACACACACATTCACACACTGGTGATGGCAAGCTACATTGTAGCCACAGCCACCCTGGGGCGCACTGACAGAGGCGAGGCTGCCGGACACTGGCGCCACCGGGCCCTCTGACCAGGTATGGACAGTGATTGACATGTGATGTTTCCAGTGCCCCAATATATTATTAGAAATGCTTCCATCATTGAGGAATAATCACAACTCTTCACTGTAACCATAGAAATGTAAGACCAGAATGTATCCTGGCTAAGGATGGTAAGATGAGAGCGAGAATGTCCAGAAAAGACTGTGCTGAGGTGAGTCATCTAGGAAGCATCTTAAATGGGAGCATCAGTGTCCATAAAAGGAAAAACCAACAACATGTGCCTCTTTTATGTGTTGCTGAAATGGTTTGAAAGAAGAGTGGAAGTGATGTTAAAATGACACAAACCCAAACATGGTGCCAATCTCTGCCCACCACTAAAATAACAAGAGATCCTCTCCACTTCAGAGATCCTTTGAGTGTACACACACTCACCATCCGCCCCTCACTGGGAACAACTCTTGACAGAATGGACACTTGTCAGAATCCAGATGTCTTCAGAATATCAAATCTACCTGCCAGCTGTTACCATGTTGACCTTTAACAAGCAGGCAGAGCAGTACTACCCAAAGTAGCATGTAGGAAGATCATCTTGAAATGCACATTTCCAAGGGAAACGCATGCCATAAACTATATTCTCATATGAAAAATATTTGCCACTTGAACATTTTGAATGTACATTCAACTCTGTTTAGCTTCTACTGGTTGTCAGACAACTGGCTCAAACCTAACCCAAATAATTCAACACCTAGTCTGAGGCTTTTTACTTTACTAAAGATTAAACAAATGAGCCATAAAATATAAATGAATTAATTCATTGCTAAGAGGCTCAGAAGTGTTGATAGGTAGGGCTAGGCAGATCATGCCTTTCTCCCGGCTTCTGGTCTTTGTGTTATGTAAAGCTGCCCAGCTGCTGCTGGCAGCTTTGTAAAGACTATGAGTCCACTTTTCAAAATGTCAAACTCTTCATGTCCAAAACAGTAATATTTGTCATCTTAATTTATAGTCTCTTCTGAAAATTAAGCTGCATCTCCCTAAACGTTCCTTGTCAGAACTCTTTAGTATGAGTGCTGTGCTCCTTAAAAAAAATAACTCCATCTCTTATGCAGTTTTCACATCAGAAATCAATAACACATTTATTTATCTATCTATCTTTAATTAGTTTATGTGCAAAGTAAGTCACTTTAGATTGTATATACTCAGCATATCAGAGAGGTTCAGTGAGAAAATGGGCAGACACGCTCACACACAGACGTGCGCACACACACACACACACACACACACTTTGTAACATGTGGGTTTATTTCAAAAGGGAAGTTAGTAAAAAAGAGTTTAAAAAAGATACGTTTTTTTAGTTATTAAAATGACCTGTGAAATTATAAAAAAAAATACTGAGTTAAGTTAAATGAATCTGGGAGAAAAAAAACAAATTCAATGAATTTAAAATACATACATACCTGGATAAAAAAAAAAAAAAAAAAAACAATAGGACACCAACAGTCTTCAATTGGCCTTCCCAGAGCACAAAACTCAACATTACTAAAGTGTCGGATCTCCTTGAACAGCCAAAGAAGAGATTTGAACGTCTTTCAAGAAGCCTGGCGAACTATTCCTGACGACATCTTAAAATAAATGACAAGAAAGCTTGCCTAAGAGAGTTCAGGCTGAAGAAGTTGAAGAATAGAGATGGTCATATCAAATATTGACTTTCAAGCTTGGTAGAATAGTACAAATTCTGCTTTTGCCTTATATATTTTATTCCCTTGTAGTAATTTTCCTGGCACTAAAAGAATAAAGAATAAACAAGGGGCTGCTCAAAACTAAAACAACTGTTAATTTATATTAAATAAATCAGAAAAGGCCAAGAGCCTATATGATTTTTTTTTTTTTTTTTTAAACAGTGAATGTGTTGTCCTTTTAACAACCTTCCTTCTAACCAATCACAAGAGTTAGTTTTTTTTTAAGCTGACAGAGAACAGGTTTGTTTAAAGGGGGGATTAAAAGCAAACAGTGACAGAATATTAAGTTTCCAGACAGCAGCGAAATAACAATGAGAAACAGGAGAAACAAACAATTTTTGGCAGAGGCGGGAGGCGTGCACAATCTCAATATTAGTACTTTTATTTTCATCTGCCTTTTTAAACAAGTACGGCAAGGATGACAGACTTGATTTTGATTGTATCGAAAACAAAGCAGCAGTAGATAAAACCACACAAAAAAAAGCACAAAAAAAAAATAGATGGTAAGTGATAATACTGATCCTTCTTGGTGTGGGCATTTCAAATAGTAGCCACTAACAGTTTTCTTTGCTCTCAAAAACAGATTTATGAACGATTTAAAAATACTCTGCTCAACGATTTGGTCAAACTGAAGCGGTTATGAATTTCAGTGTTTCAAAGTCACCAATAAAAATCAAAGTCAATGAAGAGATTCACTTCTCTTATCTAGCTTTAATCTTGTTTTCCAATAAACGCGGACAGAAGGAGTGTTGATCTAGTACAGGCAGGCAAGGTTACTGCATTAACTTAAAATAAGTTGGCACATCATTAGTAAGTAAACACAGTTAACTTCACATTGCCTTGCTTTTCAGTCAGTGTCTTGCCGCACTGCATGAGCTTGGATTGTGATGAATGACTGCAGCATACAGTACATACTGCCTGCTGACAGGATATGAAATAATTTAGGACTGCCGTCCATGATGGAGGAAGATATTCTCTACCCACACACGATTACTCACAAACTGCTAGCACACACTTTCATTCTGCGTTTTTACACTTACGTTTCCATATTATATGGTGGCATGATGATGTAAGTATATGACAGCATTGCTCCTGTTAGAATTTCTTCAGTCATATATACAATCTTGGTTGTGATCAAGAGATAAATTGGGAAAATATAAGAGAAGAAAAACAAAGAAGGGCTGACGGGACAACTGCAGGGCACTAAGCTCAAACATATTCACATTTAGAAAACTAACATAACTATAAATATTGTCCTGAATGAGATAAGGGGTTTGATAACAGGTCGGTCACGCTAGAGTAAAAATTAGATGGCATCCTCCTTGTGACTAGGAAAAGTTGGTGGTTGTTTTGACATTGCATTGAAATGGTTCAATTCCTACAAAAAGTGCTGTAGTAACGGCATTACTATTTGCACGGGAACATCTAAATTTCTGTTTCAGAGCTATGAGGTTGTGGATAGACACTGAATATAAGTAGTTAATGTCCATTTCTGTGAATGTTGATGGCTATTTAATCACACTTAATGGCAAGATTATCACAAACAGGCTGCATGTAATTGCTAACTTGACCTCATTCAATCACAAACTGATAGCAGACTGACTTCATACTATTGCGGGTTCATTACAGTCTTGATTCACCAAACTCACTTTAAAGATAGCAACTGACTGCAAGTGGTCGCAGACCTGGTACCCAGTTTCAAAGGCAATGAGATCACAATTTCATTAAAGACGGTCACAGTAATTATGGTCATGCTGGGGCCTCCAAGCAGTTTTTCCAAGTGTGCCACAAAACTAACATTCAGATTAAATAAAGAACTCAAACATGGTGATTATACTCTGGAGTATAGAGACACTATAGACAGAAAATTATTCTTGTTATAGTTCTTCAAAGTCTGACTGAAGTTTGCCTGCAGGGCGCATGCATAGTTAGTGTAATGTAATGTAAAATCTCAGCATATGAATCAACCTAGATGCTTGCTCAGAGACTTGCACTGGGTGAAATTTACGTCACCCAGGCCCAAGCAGAGCCCATAAAAACAGCTGCGTTAACGACAAACCACCGAATAGGAGATTTATTGAAACACCCCCCCCCCACAAAAAAAACCAATACAAAACAAAGCAAAAAAGTGCTCAACACCCTGTTAAATAATGAATGCTCATCTTGAATGGTTAATCTTATGAAAAGGATTGAAGCATTTTCAAATCTGAGAGTCAACGGTGTGCATTTTGTGGGATAAAATGCTATAGGCATACGGATACAGTATATTTTGTTGTCATTCAAGCCCTGAGGAGATGATTGTCCTAAAACTGAAAGGCAAAATTGTAGGTTCAGCAGAAGAGATCATTTCTATGGAGAAAGTACAGTTCACATGACAGAAAAATTATTGTGTGTGCATTTTTCTGTTTCAGATTTGGTCTTTGTAATGTGTGGCATAAGCACAATGAGTTGCAAAATCTAAAATCTTGTAATTATCTTAGACTTTGATTCACTTTTACGTCTAAGTATCAAAGTATCGAAATAGTTTTCACACAAGTATTCTTAGATTTTTGACAATGCTGCACAATAGCTGTTCAATGAAAGAAACGTATGTAGATGACAAAACTGACAGCTCATATTAAGGAAATATTACACTGCTCCATTTTCTCTTTTATCTTGATTCAATCAGGAAGACACTGGATAGGTGTTTGAGAGAGTGCCACGGTCTCTCTATACTTTTTCTCTATTGGGATGATTACTACACATATACGCACACAACAAATTAACATTCATGTGATTTTACTTTCCCCCCCCCATCCCATCTACGGACTAGTCAATCCCTGTCAGCACACCCTTTGGCACTCTGCTACTACTTTTATGGCTCATTCATCTTGATGGGAGGGCACGGGGGGTGCTTCCCGCTGTCACCTATCACCATAGCAACAGCTGCAGTGGGATGTCATCGGTCACTTTATAATATCGCACGTTAGGCGGGGGGCAGGAAAAGGGAAGAGGAAGTGAATGGGTCAAGATCACAGTGACACTTCGCAACAACGATAGCACTTGATGAATAAATGCAATATGAGTGCGAGAACAAGCCAGAGATCAGGGATTGCTCATCCATTGTGTACAGGCACAAAGTGGGGTGAGGGACGGCACATGCCAGGAGAGAGCTAGGGGCCTCCTCTGGTGCAGCTCGTTGCACCCGAACAATGAGTCCAACTGAAGGCTCTAATGAATCCTAATGGAGTATTTACTCACTCACACTGCAGCACAATATAGCTCCCGACCCCTCAATGTGGAGCTAGTCAAAGACCTTTTATGTGGAGGGTTTTCAGAACTGCCAGACTACACCATCAGATACACTATGAGATAAGAGTGGATAAAAATGTAAGAGAAAACAAGATGATTTTTGTGTGTTGGTAAATTATACAAGGAATTTTAAATGAATACAAAGAAACCTCAGATAAGACAGAATTTGCATTTCTTTACAAAAAAAACTATAAAAATCCAGCGTTGATCCAATTTGCTGAGTCTTAGTTTGCCATTAGTAGCTGCATCAGAGTAGTTTGGGGAAAAAATAAATATATATTTAAAAAAAAAAGAAATATTTTTAAAAAATAAATAAATAAAAATCACAAGATGACTAAAGTAAGCTGCGATAAGGAAGCCAGCCAGTGGTAAGGAAAGCAAATTGCCTGGGTCTCAAGAGAGATCTCATCATTAAGTGATGTAAAATTCATGGTCTGAACTCTGATTTTTCTGCTGGATCACCATGAAACAGAATCCAACACAAGGCACACATAGAGAGTCTGCATGCGCTCATGCACTGATTCTAAATGTAACTTTTTTGAAATTTCCAAACAATATGCAATTTCCTATTTCATCCACAAGCGTACTGACCTAAGTACGAAGAAAAGAGAAATATTCGGATCCTCTTTGTTAAAAAGATTTTTTAACAGTTGATTTCTAGGATTAACAGTTTGACTGAGCTAGTATGAACTTTGGTTGATGTTTTTTGGGGGGTGGGGGTGGATAAACAAAATGTTCATTCTACTTTCGTTCAACTTAACACTTCCCTATGACGTGATCTAGGGCTGGGCGATATGACCCAAAATTCATATCTCGATATTTTTTAGCTGGATGGCGATATAAGATATATATCTTGATATTTTTTTTAAAGCCATAAGTTGAGAACAAAAAGAGAGTTCTTAGTCACACTGTGTCCCAGATGTCACACGGGCACTTTTATTTACATACAGCGTAGATGTACATGAAGAAATTACTTAAAAATAAATTATCAGCATTTATTAAATAATCATGGTCCATAAATAAAAGAAAACAATGTTGTTTTTGTGCATAACAAAAAACTCACAATTGTGCAGTCAAAATGTAAACTAATAGACGCTGAGCATAATAACAAAGAGACAGATTTCACAGCTGCACCACGTCTCTGAACAGGTGCCATTTGTGGTCCTTATACACACACAGTACGTATCACTCCGCGAGGCTCCTCCCCGGTAGCCGTAATCCTCCGACAATCCATCAAGCGGTGCAGCTCCGTAGCTTAGCAAAGTCATATTAAAACATTTTTTGACAGATTGCTGAGCGCTGTGTACCACATAAAATCGGTTCGCGGTCAGTAAGCACAACCAGAATTCATACATAAGGCGCACTGACGATTTTTGAGAAAATGAAAGGATTTTAGGCCGTGCAGCCCCTCCGGGCTGCATGTCGTTAGCGCGGTTAGCTCGCTAGCGCGGTTAGCTCGCTAACACGTTGACGCCGTCCAGCCCCACGCACGGTAACTCGCTAACGGAGATTTTCCGCTTTCATCTTGTCATTGCCTGCAGGTGAAGCTATGAGGGAGGCGGAGTTGTGTTCAGTGAATGAGAGGCGAGGCAGAGTAACATTGCGTAGAGACAAAAGTGGACGAAAGAGAGGCAAACCTGCGGCTCCACAAGTATAATTATAACATAACATAGACTATATCGATATAAACGATATTGTCACATCTTATATCTCGTATGAAAATATATCGATATTTTTTAAAAACTCGATATATCGCCCAGCCCTAACGTGATCAGTATCCTTGGAACTGTAGCTTGCAGTAACAGCATGGTATTGAGTAAAATCCAAGCTATAATTAAAATCTACGCACCGGATGAAACCTCTGCATTCCTAGTATGCTAATAAAAAACATCTTTCATCTGTACATTACACATAACACTTTTCTATTTCTGAAGCAACATAATTCAGTACTTCTTCAGACCATCCTATTTGTGTGCTATCACATTAAATGCACAGAAAAGAAACTGCAATTGAGTTAGTATCTACATGCTGACATCCAGTCACCTGTGGAGGTCAACAATTTAGCTAATGAATCTGGCGTTCTAAATCCAGCATAATAGTTATACCACTGGCACCATCTATAGGTGTACGCCTATAGATGGTGCCATCTATTAGGAAACAAAACAAAACTCTCATACTGACAAACTGAACCAATCTGTTAGACTCTGTTTTGAAGATTTCCTGTGTACTGATGTTTCCAGGGAGGATCTTTGCCAGTTAAGGCACTACTTTGCACAGGAAGTATAATGAGGGATTTCTCGTGCTCACTGCACAGATCTACGATTTCTGTGTCAGTGACATCTTACTTTCTTTTTGCATTGATCCTGCTGCAAATTAAAAATGACAAATTAGCAAGACAGAGTGTGCTGCTAAGCAACAGCCATAGTGACATGAGCATTCGAATGAATGGTCATGACCAGGTGTGTTTAAAACTAGCTACAAGTTTGGTTGGTGCAGCTCATAAAGTCTGTAGACAAGTCTTAATAGATAGACCAGTCACTGCAACCAGCCCTTGGGATTTAAAAATGCAGCTTCAGAGCATTTTGATTCTTACAGCTTAAAAATTAATGCATTTTCTGTGTCAAATTAGCCTGAACATTTTGTCCTTTGTTCAGTGACTCTGGGAACTACAGCTGTATTCTTAGAGTTCTCTATGAACTAAGAACAGCTGCAAACATAAAACACGGGCATATAATCAGTGAAGCTGGCACAGCCTCAGCAAGCCAATGGCACTGGGTTAGGAGTTCAAACTGGCAACGCTTAATAACAGCTGGTTTAAGTCAGTAATGCAGATTTGCAGTGCAAGAAAGCTACTGCAGTTCATTTTCCAAAGAAAACATAGGCAAATAAAATAACTGGGCAAAGCTGAGCTCAAGCTCTATCAACAGGTCTGTTTCTTCCTTTAGCCTATTTAAAAAAACAAAAAACATTTTTAACAGCTGCAGAGGTTAACAGGAGCAGTACTATATCTGGCTCATCATCCAGCTATTAATTTTTTAAATGCCATTTGTTGTGACTGAAATTCTCTTTGCAACACATTTTAAAGCAGCTGAAATGTTGTTACATTTTTAACATAAAGAATAAAATTCTGAATTCACTTTGTTCTTTAGGCAGTAAAGTAAATCAGAGGGTACAGAGATGGAACAAAAAGACAGATTTTTTTCAAATCAGTGATAAAATACTGAAGGAAAGAGGGCCTAATGTTAAAATCAATACCACTGAGGATTGATTAGGTGACCTATCTAAGCTGGACACCTCCCCTTTAACCAGAGTGTCCAGGGTTTAATATGCTTCAAAGAAAGTGCTTATCAGATTATAGAGAATCAAATCTTGGGGTTAAGAGCCTGCTTCAGACAACTTTTGTGACACTCTGAAACAGAAAAACCAGCGAGTCTGATGCAAGATGCCTACAGATTTATAAAAAGAGTGCCTGTTCAAGCAACCCCCTATTAAAGCTTTGCTGCAGTTGGTGGGAACAGACTGTCAAGCCTGACAGATGAGGTGAGTAGCCAGAGGAGCGATCATATGTACAAAATGAAACAAAATGCACAAATACCCTGATGATGTTGCAATCTTCTGACAGCAACCTACGAGACCGGTGGAGTTTCTCATCAAAGCATGTATTCAAATAGCAGGCCCGCATCACAAGAATAACCGCATACATGCATCAGCCCCTGCTCCCCACCCTCAATTCTTCAACTCACCCATCACAGCAGATCACGTTGGCAGAATATATCATGGCATGCGCCAGTGTGTCATCCTCCCAATTAAAATTATGCATCAGCAGACCCCCATCCCCCTTCTGGGGTGAGTTGTCACCTTGCAGGCCCTCACCAGCATGGTGCTATAACACACAGACACATAGAGACCTCTTGTTGTCGGGCTATAAATACACCTGCAGCACCAGTGCTGTCACTTTTGGCTCACACAGCTATGCTAACTAGGTTTGCTGGTAGTGGGAAACTTTAGAGTGCTTGTGGCAAGGGATAAGGGAAGATAATAAGCTTATTTCCTCGTCTCAATAACTGAATTTCTGACTGCACCATTTCTCATGTTATCCTGTCTGATATGCTGTATTACTTGCAGATAAACAAAAGCTTTTCCTCCATAGTGGTGCAAACTTTATTTCAAACTGAAGGCTTCCTTGGTGGTTTTCCCTCATCTGAGCTCAGCTGTTTGGACCCCGGGTCAATCTGTGGACTTTTTTCATGTACACTTAAGCAAGGCAGTCATTTACCATGATGCCCTGCATATCCTTTTGATCAAGGTAAGCATCTTGGAACACTGGTATTCAAATGATACATATCCACTCGCTGGCTGACTTTCTGAGCTGTACTGATGCTGCCTGGTAGCTGTGAACAATTTTCAAGAGTTGTTTCAAACAACAACAAAAAACTGCAGTTTGTGTTTGTTAAGAATTAACAATTTCCATCTAATATAACATTGAATTGATTGTAAAGGTCTTGATAATAATCAATAAGTAATTGAATCGTCAAGCATAAACAATTTCTAATCTTAAATATGCACATAGGCCCAAAAAAACCCTCCAGATTTTGTTGTTTCATTGGTTTTGGCATGTACTACTCCCTTTACAAAATAGCGGCTGTATAATGGGTTCCTTAATCCGCCACACACACACACACACACACACACACACACACACACACACACTGCTGTGCAAGTTGTTCGCCTGCCAATGATGCAATTAAAGGGAACTCGTTCTAGCCCGCTCTAAGACCTCAACCACAACTGCCCCTAGAGGATAGCAAAGAACCGAAACGTTCCTGTCATCAAGCGTTATCTGTCGGTGCGCTTGTGAAGAGAAGTCACTGACTCAACAGTGAGTTTCCGTCCACTATTCTTTACATTCAAAATCTTATTCAATGAAGAACCTTACACTGACTGAGCAGCTGGACACAGGCCACATTGTGATTGGTTACAAAGAGATTTGATCCCTTCGGACGTTCATTTAGCAAACATGCTTTATCCTACTGTAAGACATGCACAACTAAATATTCATGGACATCTGTGTGCCAGCGTCAATGAGTAAAGTGTCTGATGAACAAACAGACTCAAAGAAGTTTATCTGCTGAGTGCACAGAAACCCACTGGTATGAATAATGAAAGCCCGCTGCTCAATTATAAATGTCTGCATGCTTGCACTGTGCAGCTGCGCTTGTTTGGCCTGTGAGGGAAATTTCATTATACTAACTCCCTTGTTGTTCATACAGATGTGAAGGACATGCACACACAGTTACCAGAGCAGCCACCCCAGTCAACTTAAAACTAAAAACACTAACATTTAAAAAGGAAAAAAAGAAAGAAAAAATTACCAAAAACTAGAAGCACATACAAATTTACAAGCCCAACACAGAGTAGATATATTTGATCCAGCTTAAAAGCTGGTTGGGAGGGCAAAATAAATAAATCAAAACCATTTTCTCACTTTGGAGAGTGAGAAAACGTTAGACATTAAAATAAAAGGCATTTGACCCGATTAATTTTACGTTTTTGTTGCCTTAATATTGACTGGCCATTAGTAGGTAGCCAGTTCCTGTAGAGATCCACTTCCCTGTAGTCCGATTCCTTGGAACCGTTAGTCTGCCTGCCTCTCAATCTCTCTTATCGGTTCTTGCACTCTTGCTACGATCTTGCTCCTCTGTGACGGAGGAAAATAGTGGCACAGTTTACAGTGTGGATATGGAGATTACTTTTAATTTAATTGCAAAAAAGGACGAGTGCCTTGGTAAAGCAGGAGCACCTGCACAGCTAGCACGCAAACGCTAAGCTAGCCAAGTGAAGTTAAAGCTGAGTAAATGCTGAACCGCCATTCACGGTGAAGCCAGCCACTGCTGAACTTCAACACGTAATAAACTAATGATCAGTCAGACTGCAGCCTCTGTTTCTACCTGGTCATGTTTCTACAGTCGAATCACCGTGACGACGCTTTGAAGTCCCTTTGTGCTGGTTTTAATTTTTGATTTATGCTCTTGGCTTTGGGTTCATACTTAAATACTAAGAGAAAGATATACATGTTCTCATGCGGATAGGGATTTGTGTTGGTGTGTGGGGCTGTAGCCTGTAGGTTTATATTGTTAAATGGTTATTATGAGACAGTGTGTTTCAGATCATTTTACAGAGTAACATAAAAGTAACGTAACGAGTCATATAACGAATGTCTTTCTCCTGGTGTAATTAAGTAATGTACTGTATTACTTTTAAGTGTTCTGTATATGTGTAATGGTAAATGGTAAATGGCCTGTATTTGTATAGCGCTTTTCTAGTCCCTAAGGACCCCAAAGCGCTTTACACAACCTGTCATCCACCCATTCACACACACATTCACACACTGGTGATGGCAAGCTACAATGTAGCCACAGCCACCCTGGGGCGCACTGACAGAGGCGAGGCTGCCGGACACTGGCGCCACCGGGCCCTCTGACCACCACCAGTAGGCAACGGGTGAAGTGTCTTGCCCAAGGACACAACGACCAAGACTGTCCAAGCCGGGGCTCGAACCGGCAACCTTCCGATTACAAGGCGAACTCCCAACTCTTGAGCCACGATCGCCCCATACCTTTTTTACTTTACCTTTTTTGAGTAATGACCCCACACATCACAACAAAGAGGGGAAATACCTCTAACATGCACAAACATTCGACTAAGCGACACATAAGTTGTATCAGTGTAACAATGTAATGTCTTTGATGTGCTGCGTAGAGATGGTGGTGACTGATAAATTATATCAACAATGGAATTGGAATCGCAACATTCTTATCAATTCTCATCTGTTTGGATGGTCTCCAAACGTCACATTTTAGTGATGATAGGCTCAGCTCTGTAGGAGTGACTAACTCTATGATTTCCTAAATAATAACAGTGATGTTGCAATAAGATGACAATGACATAAAAAATAATCAACACCTAGCAAGAGCTGTTGTTTTATGTTTCACTAGTGCAGCTCTCGTTCAAGAAAAAGCTAGATCAGAACAGTCCAGCTGTCAACAAAACACACCACTGATTAGACCTACCAATATTTGGTTGGAATCCTCAACACTCTTGAACTACAATCCAGATATAAAACATTATCTGGCCTGGTTTTCCACACATAGGCTAACATTTATTCTCACACAGCACGCATTTGGACTACTTTTGGCACCTCGGGCTCAGTTTGGTTGTCACATTTCGATACACAATGCTGTGGGGTGAAGTCTGACAGCCCTTGGAGGTCCCCTTACGGGCTGGTGTGCCATACGGTTGAGTGTCATGCCATTTCACAAGCTGCATCTCTGACTGTTGTAAAAGTGTCACAGTAAACAACATTTAGCCAAAATATAGACATCCAAACAACTTCAAACTCGACATCGCACTTCCTTGGATCAAAAGCAAGACAGATGCCAAGTGAGAAATGGATCAATTGTTGGGAAAAGTGAAGAACAGAGACACCCACCCACCCAACAGATTCTTGCTTTACTAGATTACTGGTCAAGTAAAGCAGTTCCCTTCGGTTCAGAAACCCAGGTGCTGCTTTATTTCTTTTCAGCATGTCATTGTAACACCAAGGCTTATTCTCATCTTCTCTAGTGTTGGTCTCATTCTTTTTGTGACTTCTTGAACTCTTCTTCTTGTACTAAAGACATAATTTTAATATTCTTTTACAGTCTTTTTATGTTTCAGTTTCAGACAATGAAATCACTCACTGATGGTAACATCTGCTATGGCGTCGTCCTTGACGTCTGCACAATTTGTGGAATGGGAGAGCAAGACTGTCTCTCAAATGGCAAATCCAAATCTCTTTAGAAAAAAAAAATTAAAAGGTCATACATTAGCTTTCTAAGAAATAAAGTCATGACAAATTTGAAAAATAGTTTTATTTTTTGTGCATTTTGTCATGCTGTTATATTTTTTAAAAAAAATGTATGCCAAGTCATTATATTTACTCCATCTTCACTATTCATAGTTTTGTTTTGAAGATTCTTTGTGAAAGAAGACTGACATGGTTTCTTTAAAAACAATATTGTGCAAAAGTTTTGAGCCGAACCTCCTATCTTTATATGTTGCTTCCAAGGAGGCAGACTTTTTCATTTGGTCTTGAGAAATAGTTCTCTAGACTTTGAGGGTCTTTCAAAGTTTTTCTTTGGACTTTGAACAAAAAAACAAAACAAAACAGGATCTTCTTTGATCATTCATACAATGCCAAAGTGTCTGACTGGCAACAACTTTATTTTTCAGAATGACAATGATGCCTATGGATTAAAAACTTACCTGAACAGAAAAAAAACATATGCCATGAGTTGCCTTTCCTAAAGCCTGGACTTCAACATTATTAAAGCAGTGTGCGATCATCTTTGAATGTCCTTCAAGAAGCCTGGAGAAAGCCTTGATGAATACTTAAAGAAAATATAAAAAAGTTTGTCTAAGAGAGTTCAAACTGAGTTGAAGAATAACGGTGGTCATGCCAAATATTCACTCTTAAGCTTATTAGAATTGTTCAAACTGTTTTTGCCTTATATACCATAAATCCATTTATGTTTTCACATGTTTCAATAATTCACTGCTGCTATTCTAGGAAAATGGATGTCTCAAGACCTTTGCAGAGTACTGTACACAGTACCACGCAATGTATAGCTCATGTATAGCGGTGTGCCCTTTTTAAGGTATCTTCTTTATGAATAAAATTGGACAGACTTTCACAGAAGAACCATAACTTCTTCTGCAAGTTTAAAGTTTTCTGAGCTCTGTTCAGAAATAGAGGGTCTCCAGACAAAGAGAGAAAGAGAAAAAGGGGGGAATATGAGGTGGGCTGAGAGGGGGATGCTTGCGGCAGAAAAAAGAAAAAGCTGTGTGGGTGGTATCAGGGGAGAAGGAGAGAGATCATCTTTTCTCATTGAGATCAATCCCTGAGTCTACAACAGGGCCTCTGTGTTCTAGGGCAGAGAGGAGAAGTAAAAAAAAAAATCTGGACAGTAGAAGCTAATATTTCATTGATACTGCAATTTTTCTCATATATTGCAGTACAGTAGGCATTGTTATTCAGTACTGTACAACATACCAATTCACATTCATTTGACTGAAATAAATACCCCAGGGGGAGAACAAGTCAGAAGCAGTTATTCTCAAAATAAAGTGACATGAATCACAAGATATGGCACCCTGCTATGCTGCGCCTGCGCCTTAAGCACTCACATTTTCATGTTGATCACTGCATCACACCTCTATCTACCTACCTCTGGTGCAAAAGTCCAAATTCAGCACACTATAGTTGAACTGTTCTTCTGTCAATTCCCTTTGATCTACATCTAAGAATGCATCATGGTCTGAGACTGAAAAGACGAGAGGAGGTTTGTAAAACAGCTTGGAGGCAAAGTGTATTTCAGTCAGTCTCTCCTGCACCACTGCCTTGAGTACAGTGAGATGTGTTTAAATAAGGCCAAAAAAAAAGTCTTTAACTTCCAAAGTTTATATAAATAATTTTTTTAAATTTACATAATAAAAACCAAACAAAACAACCAGTTCCATAATTTTTTTCCTATGCAGATTTCATATGTTGAGACAACCTGAGACATGCACGCACAAGGCACACCTACCATGAACCAATGTGTTTGTGAATACAACAATAGCAACATCCATTCAAGACCATTCAACGAACCCAGTAGCATTTGGCAGGAATTGCGAAATGGTTATATGAGAGAAGCAAGAGGGAAATCAAGGCAGATTTGTGGTCTAAACTAGACCGATCAGACAGTGCCCAGAGCAGCTGTGCAGACCTCTCATGGGCTGTCTTGTGGCTGTGTGCAATGTCAGTGTTTGTATCTGTGCATGAGAGATGATTCTGAGAATATGGCGCCTGGAGACCAGAACAATGATGGTTAGTGAAGATGCCCTTGCTGTGAGGAGGCTTAAGGCGGCACCAGTGGTACAGAACAGCAGGGCTGACCACTGGGGTGATATCAAGTGCTCATTTGAGCAAGCTCTAACTGATTCAGCTAACTATAACATTTTCTAATGATACATTCCTCAAGCAAGCATGCCATGAGCTGCATCCTCTTTGTTCACACTGTAGCTTACCAAAACCAGGGACGGTCAACTAGTGTTGTGCCATGTCATATCAAATTTATATGTGAAATAAAAGTGTCACAGCAATGACATTGCGACCCCAAGTGTTCACGTCCTCCAGTACAAACAATGAGATGAGCCAGGGATGTCTGAGATCAGGCATGTTGCAGCATGTTGCCTTCCTCATCCTGGCTCTTCCAGAGCTTTCTTCCCATTATGAGAATGCACTGTCACCAAGTGCGTTCTCATAGCGGGTCATCTGGTTGTTGGGGTTTTCTCTGTATCACTGTAGGGTCTTTACCTTACAATATAAAGGGTGTTGAGATGACTGATTTGGCACTATATAAACAAAATTTATTGAATTGATGCCCTTCCCAACACAACCCTGTGTCTCCTGCCAGTCTCAAACTGAGTTGTTTGTAATGCAAATTTGCAACATACTTCTCCAACAGCTCTGGAAAATACACTTCATTTTGCTTGCACAAATAAATGCTTCTGCTTGACAACTGCATTCCCCAATAAAACATCACCATTTTTTAAAATTTCATCATGAATATCAATATTGCACATTTCCTTTAAATATCTTGATATAATTTTGAGTCCACCCCTACTGTCAGTCTAATTGTGACTTAGAAATAAATAATCAGTGTTTAAATATAATTTAACTGACTTACCAAAAAGAAGTGTCAAGTTACTTGACACCGTAACATAATGCATTTCTCACCAGTGTTGGTCACGTTACTTGAAAAAAGTAATCAGTAACTAATTACTGAAGAATCCGCGAGTTTGTCTGTGAATTTCCCACTCCGTGGCAGCGTACTCTGTGCTTGCTCGGACATTTAGGGGTTTTTTTAGCTGTAAAAATAAGTTTTCTTCCCACGCAGTGAACAGCGGACGCTAATGTTTTTGTCACTTTTTACGGAATCAAACTCAAAGTAAGGTCAGTACTTCCACGCTTTAAATGCTGCACGCTCATACTCTCTCCCGCACTCGATATATTATCCGTTGTTGATCTGCACACAGCTGTTGCCATGAAAATCGCACTCGCTTACGTCACTGTCATGAGAGACACTTGCAAAAAAAAAAATAAAAAAAAAATCATCACGGTTTTAGTAATGCAGCGTGCTTACGGGAAAGTGGCAGTAATCTAATTACCTTTTTTGCAATAGTAATCCCTTACTTTACTTGTTACTTGAAAAAGTAATCGGATTACTGCCCATCTCTGTTTCTCACTGCTGACTTGCATTTGTGTAAACAACGACAAAGAGCCACATGGGTCAGTATGACTTGGGTCAAACACTAATTGAGCACCTTGAAAGTGTAACTAGTCATTAAACAGATGTAAAACAAAAGGATATAATAAACTACAGTATCAAATACATATCTTAAACCTAAAAAATGATAGTAATAGGTGGTCCTACAGTAGCAGCCAAGAAGGCAGAGGCCAGTCACTGCCCTTTAGGCCCTTTTCCATATATAGAAACAGTTTGCTCATTAGGGGTCAACAGGTCAGCCGCAGGCATTTTTTGACCTGTGCCTTCTGATATCTCATGACCACCACACTGGCTTCCTCCACCTTATGCACACGCACACATTTAATCCTGGACGATTTTAAAATCCCTCTGCAAGTCAAAATGGTAGATGCTAATCTAGACAACTGGGTGGGAAGAAAGAATGAATCTCTACAGAAAAAAAAAGAAGAAGCTAAAGCAAATTATAAAATGTGGTCTAACAGGCTTGTATTAACAGTACTATAGAAGATTTGACTCAATTAAGGCTTTGGTCATTCACTTACTCTGTCATTACATTGAATAATGGTAATCTCCAGGCTTACCAGGCAGTTTTTCCAAGCAATGAGAAGACATTTTTATATTATGGCAGACTGTTACTTAAGGTGTCTGCATGATTCAGTTCACTATATTCAGTGAATAGGAGCGCTTGTGTGCATGCTGGTCTACAGACACAATCCTGTCTTCCATCTGCATCCACACACATGGACACACATACACACACAAGTCATCCATATAGATTTGATCATTAGATCAAAAAAAAAAAAAAATCCAGTTTCTTGTCTCTAGAGAAAGCAATACGGGTGACAATGGTACAAAGATGAGGGAGACAAAGCACCTCTTGGTCCCTTTTCTCCCTCTTTCTTTTGGCTGTCACCAGGC
This sequence comes from Aulonocara sp. 'chitande type north' Nkhata Bay, assembly GCF_057382095.1. Lineage (NCBI taxonomy): Eukaryota > Metazoa > Chordata > Actinopteri > Cichliformes > Cichlidae > Aulonocara > Aulonocara sp. 'chitande type north' Nkhata Bay. The sequence goes on from NC_141358.1 coordinate 11,357,417, forward strand.
ATTGTGAGGCTCTCTGCTCGTCTCCTGTTGGCACATCTTGAAAGGGAAGCAAAATCCAATTCTTCCGACAGGTAGAAAGCCCCTGACTTGCGTATTCCCTCTACCTGTTTGCTTCTGGGGGTTTTTTTCTCTTCTTATCGGTGGGCATATTTCAAGCCTCTAGTCTCCTCAGCCGCAATAAGTGAGGCTTGCGTGTGTGTGTGTGTGTGTGCGTGCGTGTCTACACAGGCAAAAGTAACAGACGAATAAGAAAGAGACAATCTATAGTAGCCGTTATCTCTGCTCCCACACGATTCTTTATTATCTATTACGGTTGGTCAAACTTTGGCTTCTCTGCCACCCTCCTCATCACTGCACCCCTGAGAGTGTGTGTGTGTTAGGATATCTGAGACACCCTGCCCTTGTCAATCATAGTCACCACTGCATCATTCGACAACCCAGAGCTCTCGATGCTCCTCTGCTACTAGATAAGCACTTCCTAAGCTAAACTAATAGTCCAGCTCTCCCTCCCACACATAAGAGCCCTTCACTTTGCAAACATAGAAGTGTCTTCCGCCCCTTAACAGATATGCAGGAGAAATTCAGGAAAAGAGGCCCCTTGCAGTAAATACACTACATATATTAATCAAGTAAGCTCAGACTCAGGAACAAGGTTCGTTAAACTCCCCAATGCATTTTAATAATTTGTGATCCAAATCAAAGCCCGGGGAAATAAGTTTCTTCTATTTTCTATAACTAAGCAAAATTTGGGTATTTGCAAGGAATAATAAGACATTCAAGTTAATGCACTCTCTCAACAGCATTTCGACTGAACAGCTTGATGGTTAGTGGAAAATTTTCTAGAACGGCACCAACTACTGCCTGTGTTTACTTTGGCAAATTTTGTGCCTTTTTACAGTGAAGAAAATGCTAACACATGCTAGCATGTTAGCATGTGGCTGTGAGCGAGCTTATGGTGCTGTGCCCATATTGCACATGCATGAAAGAGAAGATCAGGGAGGCTGACTGGCCAGTCACCAGTAAGAGCCGAGAACACTGGCAACTGATTCCAGACTAAGTTCTCACCGGCTCCATTTTGAGAATAACCACCGTTGCCAAGCAGCAATAAGGAAATTATATTCATGCAAATTAGTTGCATGCTGTGCGTCAAAGGTTTGCATGTTTGTTGAGGTATTTCCCCTGTTTGTTGTGATCACTGTTAGAGTCGTTACTCAAAAAAAGTCATCATTACACATATTACACAAAACGCTTTTCTTAAGGGTAATGCAGTACGTCACTTAACTACTCCTGGGAAAATGTAATTTGTTATAGTACTTGTTAAATTACTTTCATGTTGCTCTTTCATGTTACTCTTTAAAACAGCTGAAACACGCCATCTCATAATCGCCATTTAAACCTGAGGCTACAACCGCACTGACCAACACAAATTCCTAATGAGTACACACATCTCGAAGATCTTTCTCCTGGTAGAATACAAACCTAACCGCACAAAGCAAAGATGAAAACAAGCACAAAAAAGCAACCGTCACATTGAATCTGCTTTAGAAAAGGGAACAGGTAGAAAGAGAGGCTACAGCCTGACTGCTCATCTGTTTGTTACTTGTTAAGTTAAGGGTCTGGCTGCTGGGGTCGGCAATCACTAAGCTTTTACTCTGGGTTCTTGCCTAGCTTAGCTTAGCATGCCGACCTAGTAGATGCTTGCAAAAAAACAAACTTGTGTTAGCAGCATAATGCGGTCGTTTCTTTCCTGGATGCAGTTTTCTACTTTACCACGTTACCATTTATCTCGCCCTTTTGTGCAATAAACATAAACGTGCATATCCATGCTCTAGACTGCCTCGCTATTTTCCTCCTCTGACTTTCGAACTGAAAACAGCTGATTATAGTGAGAGTGCAAGAACTGATAAGCAGGATCAATAGACAGGCAGGCTAATGATTCAAAGGAATTGAACTACTATGAACTGGTTTTCTACAAGAACCGCTTCTCGATTCCAATCTCTAATATGCTCTCTGTTTCAGTTGCAAGGAAAAAAAATCTGAACATTGAAAAAAAAACAATAATAACAATAACAATAATAAGGTGTGAACAACTCTGTTTCCACTCTCTTTTTTGATATTAAAAATTAAAATAAATAAATAAATCAGGAAATGGGATTTTTGACCTTGTCAATGAATGATAAACCTAAGGGTGACAGGTTTGCAACAACAAAATACAACAACTCACGAAGTAAGCATGTTAGTGTTAAGGAAAGCAATGAAACCAGTGACTCTTTTAGAATCAAACCGTGATAGTAATACACTGACAATATAAACTTATCTTTTAAATTTGATAACTTGAATTAATTAAATACATTTTTAAAGATTAATATGGTTTAACTTATATAGGAACTAATTTTATTTAATTTAAATCAGAAAAATAATGTTATGAAAACCGTGAAATAAACTTGATTCCCCCCTGCTTGTTGCAGGTGTCTATAGAAAGTGAGAAGGTAACTGTCAGGTGTTTGCAACAGCTAAATACAATAAACAACTCACCAAGTAAGCATGTAGGTTCTAATGAAGGCAATTAAACTAGTCATGCTTTAGACCATAGGTGTCAAACTCTGGCCCGTGGGCCAAATTTGACCCGCAGCCTAATTACATTTGGCCCGCGAAGCCATACCAAATTACTATTAAAGCTGGCCTACTGGTATTATACAGCTAATATATATATATATATATATATATATATATATATATATATATATATATATATATATATATATATATATATATATATATATATATATATATATATATATATATATATATATATATATATATATATATATATATATATATATATATATATATTGTTTAGTATTAAGCTTTGCTTGTTCCATATTCAGTTTTCCAGCAAAACTTATTTGAGTCCATAAGAAAAGATTCATTCTTATTTTCAATAAATATTAAAGTTAGCCCGCGACTTTGTTCCAGTTTTGAATTTTGGCCCACTGTGTATTTGAGTTTGACACCCCTGCTTTAGACTAAGACCTTGATGGTAGTATAGTGGCAATTTAAAATAAGCTTTTAAATTAAATAACTTAAACGAATTAAATAGCTCAATTGGCTGAAAAAAAAAAACTACAAATATTCTTTTTTTTTTTAAATTAATTATGCATTGGGAAAATTATATATAAAGCTCTAGGCAACATGTGCCCTTGTTTCTTCTGCTTCCTCTCTGTTACCGTTACTCTCTGTCACCTTTCCTTGCACTCACTTTAAATCTGATCAATCCTTCAGACATGGCTGATGTACAACTACGACTTAATGTTGACCGCAAAACCAGCAATCATGAGCTTCACCGAAAGCAGTCAGCAGTGAATGTGCAGCTTCTGCTTATGTAAAGTAGGACACGACAGAGAGGAATATAATATATATGTGAGAGGCAGTGGATGAGAGGTGTGAGTGAGACAGGAAGCACACAGGAAGCTTGTAATGAAGAAGGCGAGACAAACTAAGGGAAAAAAAGAAAAAAGCTTTCCAGCAGGCCAAGTGCCGAGGCCAGGTCTGTCTGTCAGCACCCATCTGTCCTCCTGAGGCTACGCAAACTAGACTTCTGCCTCAAGATGCCGCTAGCATTTATACAACCAAACACACTAAAGTAAAATGGTTCTTTGACCTTATCCTACACTCCAGGAAGGACCTATGTGGGCTGCCTCTTTACTCTTTAGATAGAGGAGGATGGCTTTCCTCCAGGCAGCTCACGCTATGCTAATCCAAATAATGACCTGGCATTTAACCAGCTATAAGGCTGATTAAGCAAACACAAGCAGACAACATTCTTTGGTGAATACCCATCTCCTATATGTCATAATCTGCAGCTCAGAAGGGAGTGCAGATTATGACAGAAAATCTTCATCAAATTTAATACTCAGAGAGCACCTTAAGTGATCACCCACCATCCCAGCGATTGACTCTTTTTTTTGGCTCTTGCCATTATGGATTGCTTTAGAGCCTAAACAAGGGCTGAATAACCTTTCCTGCAAAACAACAGGACCATTATTACTGCAGTCCACATGCCACCGTTCACAGAACTAACTTTTCCAGGTTATCACGGATGTTTCATGTGGTCCGTATGTATTTCTGTGACAGTTTTTAAATGTGACCATTGTGCTACTGAATTTGAATTTACACCTTGCACCAATAGGTTGGAATAAAGGCACGCAAACGTCTTTAAATTTGGGAGTAAAATTTCAGGCGGCAACAAAAACCTTCCAGATATATGTATGTTATTTATCCAACTGGTGCACTAGCCTGAACACCTGCCATCTGGGGTGTACACTGCATCTACACCCTAGATGGCAAGATAAAGTGAATGCATTTTATTTTCATTGTGCACTTATGGGGGAAAAAAAAAAATAAAGTTGCTAAAGTGAACCCATTGATCTAATTTCTAGTCCCATCATTTTATTCGGATACTTTTAGGGCAGCTTTGCATGATTCACAGTTCAAAATAATTCTTATTTACCGTATCCATGGTGTGCATGGTGTTCCCTCAGTTTATCTGAAACTTTGGCCATGTTTAATCCAAATATAAATGTAAATAACCTTAATAGTATACATATCACAGAAAATATAGAAAGGGATAAAAGGTAGCCTTTAAGGTCTTCAAAGAGCCTTTATTCATGTAATGGGGAGGTGTGGTGCTAGAATTATGTTTTGTTTTGTTTTTAATAAAGGTATAGCAGAAGAGAGTTGGGATTCAGGTGTAATATGAAAGTACCTTCTAAGAACTTACTTTATACCTGTGTAAATGGCAGATTTACTGACTGCCATGTTGACTGTATTCTATTGATATTGGTATGCAATGGAAACGCAACTGACAGAGCAAGTAATTTTGAATAGAAATGCATACTGTACTGATAAAGTTAGGAACTGTCAACCAGCCAGTTGCAACACGACAAACAAAATTAACATTTCTCTGCAGCAGGAAAAGAGCAGAATTTCCTGCCGTGGTGAGCTAGCACAATCTGTTATGTCATTCACTATATTAATGGCGTGGAACTAGAACACATTAGAGGTTTCAGCTTAAAGTACCGACTGAAATAACTGTCATCAGTATTCTTTTTGCCACAGTCCTATTTGCATTTTTGTGTTCTCAGCTCAAACTAATTCTGCAATGGGCAGACCATAGCCATCAGTGTCCTGCATCATAAAAACAGCGGAGTAGTAAGTAGCTATGTCAAGCGGATGACAGTTCACAGTTACAGCTCACTGGCTGGCTACACTCTGACCTCTGAGGCAATGAATCACATTCACACATCGGCCATCTTGTGACCCACTCAACAGCACTAAATGTTTAAAAATAAATAAATAAAAATGCACCAGGATATGCGTGATGTCAGGTGTGATACAAAAGCAAAAAACACACACATTGATCCCCCACCTATTGCTCTAGATGTACAACTAATAAATAATCCATACTGGTAATGTTAGTCTAGAAACATAACTTATCTCAAGATGTATCATCTCTAATGTATATGAACATTAGAGATGTTCATATACATCTGGTAACGTATTCCCTTTCTTACATAACAGTGAGCCTAGACACGCTCTTAGCTGTGGGCATGTGTCTATAAATGAAAGACTGTTATGTAAGCAACTGCTGCATCTCAGACCATTCCCATGGCTTGGCAGTTTAGAATGACTTTGATTCAGCATCATATCAGATACATTTTACTCTACTTTAGAGAGGCCTGACAGTAGATAATCACAATCAATAACTACCTCCATATTTCCTCTGGCCACAGCAATGAATTTTACAGGAAAATTACAGCATATAGGATTCTACTGAAGCAAAACCTTCACACATTGACGCCCTATCCTACAGCCAGTAACAAATGCCTAAACTCCATCTGACCCCTGCTCTGGAGCAGTTTTTGTGCTGGAGGACTGACAGAATCGCTTTATGATAAGCATGTATTTAAAAAAAAAAGAAAGAAAAAAAGATGAAGTGGTTACTGAATAGGAGGTTTCTTGCAGAGGATTTAATTGAATTTGGCATTTGCTGCTAACCATCAGAGACAAAAGGAAAGGCGAGCCTCCACTTCCGATCGTCCCATCTGAGAGGGAAGAGCAGCTTACACTCACAGCCTCTGCTGGGCTTCCATCCAGTGCAAATCAGACAAGCCTTGTACTTGGGCCTCATGCAAATCAAAGCAGAGCTGGATCCTTGCTGCGAGCTGTAAATGAACAGCCAAATATTGGCTTCTAATTGAAAGCAGCAGTTGCCTGTGTGCACAGGCACCCCTGCTGTGAAACAGTGGACAAACACACTGAAGGTGTACACTAAGGTTACTGCTCCATTTGTGTCCTCTTTTCCCACCATTTTCCTCCATCCCTTTTTGCATTTTTTTTATTAGCCATGGCTTTGTTTTCCTCTTTTAAAGACTACTATTTAAATAACATTTTATAATATTAAGATCTTTTATAGCAGCAGCACTTCTAACAAACATGGTAGTCTTCAGGGTAACAATAATCCTGAACTAGATCTAAAGAAATTGTGTAAAACATAATACGCCCAAGAGAAAATCTCATCTGCATCTCTTATTTTCTTCGTTATTCTTGATGGTAACGTATTCCCTGCTCCACCACAGGGAGAGAAACAGAGAAGAATAATGAGTGCTTATGAAAATCCTGATGAAAATTCGGTGCATCTGTAATTGAACACAGACATACTAAGTCTTGACAAGAGAGATTCAAGCTGTGGCTGTGATAAAGGTGCTTTTGCTTTCCATTTTTCAGCCTCCATCAATCATCGCACATGATCACAATGACCATTCCAGCTCAATAAGAACCAATCAGTGAAATGGGCAAAAATAGGAGACTGAAGATATGGCTGAAATCAAGACAGAAAAAGAACACACGTATTCAAAATGAGGAAGACGGGTAAAACAGAAGAGATTATATTTTTATTCTTTGTGAAACATTATGGCTCTATTTTGCCTAACTTTGAATATTCAAATGCATTCAAATATGCACATGCTCTAAGTGCAGCTGAGGAGATCGTTTTGAAGTCAGAAAGCAGCACTGACTAATGGTAGCAAACAAGGCAGAAAAAAATAAATGGTGATCTAAATTGAGAAAAGGCAACTTACAATTTAACTGCTTTGCCAATATAAACGCCTAGAAAACCCCCAACTCTGGACATCATATACGCACAAATACAAACACTGTTAGTCTCTGAGCCTAAAGTTCCCAGGGAGAACCGTGTATCCAGTTTGCTCCTAAAGCAGATGAAGCCTACATTGTGCCGAGAAAGGGATCAGACTACATTTACCTTCCAAACATACACTTGACACCAGGGGAGTGGCTTCAACCGTCCACAGTTTACCCCATTGTGTAGCGATTTTGGCTTTCAGCTGGCAGAATAAGCCAGGTCAGTCATGGGACACCATGGTGCTCCATTTCCCAAATGCGTGGCTATTATGTCAAGTCCAAAGAGGATTCTTTATTAAATTTGAAGCATGTGAGCCCAGAAAAGACCTCATGATTGTTATTCTATGAGCTGGAAGTTGACAAAATATTTTTAGCCAGAATTTCAAGCCTTCAACCTTTTTTCCTTATATTTTTATTTATTTATTTATTTACTTGCTTGTTTTTTTGTTTTTGTTTTTAATCAGCTCTGTACCATAGACTGCTAAGACAGCACGTACATACACTTCCTATTCCTCAAGCTGCATCTGACAGATATGAAATACAGTCTCAACTCAAGACAAATCCTTTCTAAAACTCGTCAGAGCCTCAAGTGATGTAGTGAATGAGAGAACTCTTGCATGTGTTTAAACACTGTGCAGCTGTGGCAGCAACAGCGTGCTGTGTAGATATAACGAAGGCAAATAAACTGAAGGGAATAACGCCTTGTGTTCCATTCAGCTTTAGATGACGGAAAGACAGATAACAGATCGTTACAGATGGGAAAGGGGTACCCTTAAACTCAGTTGTGATATCTTTCTTTTTGTCCAGTTGACTGTCCCTCTGGCACTATCAGGCAAGTCTTTTTCAGAGTTACCTTGTCAACTCTAAGAAAGCCTGTCAACACCCTCTCCTCCCTTGTGTGAAGATAAAAGACAAAAGGCAGAGAGTTACTTACTATGCCAGATTTATAAAAGACATGGTATAGCAGATTTTTAAGACTAAAGATCAAGTTATGGTGCTCTGTGATCAAAATTTTGGATTTTATATATCTTTGGAGATATTAAGCCTTTCTTCTCAATAGAAGTAATGTATTTTATTTCTGAAAATGGCGTTCTACCTTTGTTCCAGGGTGGCATCACTGAAAGAAAGCAAAACATTATCTGCCATGAGGCACAACAGTAAGTCCTGAGTTAAGGCACACTATGACAACTTCCATCCCTGGAGTTTGACCGAGGACTGGATTAAGACATGGAAGCAAAGCAAAAAATTAATAAAGGAGAGAACGTGGACAGCATCCCCTACTGAAGAAAAGCAAGTTAAAAAGAAATGGTTAAAGAAATACAGTGAGGCAGTTGGTGTAAACTCTTGGAAGTGGTGGAGGCAGTGGTAGTAAGACACAAGGAGCACCAGTCAGGGAGGCTTAACCGTGCACTGGTGTCTCTCTGTCAGACCAGTTCACACTGCAGACAGAAGCAGTATTATAGAGCTGTGGGCCTGGCCAAGAAGAACAATAGCTCCTGTGTGCTGGGCCCTCTGGAGGATCCTAACAGCTGGGAGATAGGAGGGCTGCCTGTAGCTCAACTAAATGGCACGTAAGCTGGCATTACACATTACGCACACTCGCATTCATTTTTGCGCTCTCTGCCTTTCCCAGAATCCCTAGCCCACCTTCCTCCCACCACCTCCTCTCGCCTCTTCATGCCAGGCACCCATCACTCACTTAACTCTCATCTATTCCCCTCCTTTCTCTTTCTACACACTCTTTCCTTATGCCCCCTGTCATTCTGCGTCCCCCTATCACCCTTCTCCTCCTCTGAGGAGAAAGACCAAAAAGAAAGACCCTAAAAAAAGACAGCAGAGGAGAAAGAGATTTCTTGCTAGCATGAGAAAGTCAAAGACTGGCAGAGGATCAGAGCACTGTCAACAAATAATAGACTTCCAAAAGCCTCCACAGGAGGCTGTTCAGTCATGAGGGCCTATGAAACACATTTAAATAAAAAAGCACGAGAAGTGCACACTGATGAAATGTCATCCCTCACAGCAAAAAGTTCACAAACAGCATAACATAAAATGGCAATAGGCTCGATTCTATTCTGAGGAGACACCTGTAGCAAAACTGAGAAACTTTTGTATATATTCATGTATCAAAGAGCGGCCAATGTGAACAGAGCCCTCAACTGTGTATTTGTCACCTTGGCATGACGTTTTTCAGGACCAAAAAAGACATGCATATAACATAAAGGTCAGAAAGTCGCCTGCTTTAAAAAGAAGTTGCCTCAAACTGAACTACTGCCTCTTGTCTGGACCACATCAGACATCCTTTAAGACATGTCCACTGAGGCTGAATCAGACCGGTGGTTAGGGGACAGTCTCTGGATTATGTCCTCAAGCCAGCTCTGAATCCAAACAATATGACAAATGGTCCCTGCATGATCCCTCAGAGCGCTTATGAAAGCTAGGCTATAGTTCTCAGTCATGTGATAGTTTGGAGGCCACTCCTGCAGGCTGATATATTTAACAGCTGCAATGGCCCACAGACCATTTTGTTTCTGCCATATGCTCTTAACCTACAGATTTTTTTTTAAACGTTTTTAAAAGATATCCATTCATCTGGAGTCTTGGTGACATTCACTGCACTACTGTAAATTTTACTCATCTGCAGTTCAGGTCACATACAGTTGATCAGAACAAGACTAAAGTAGTATTTCCCTTGAAGTTGAGTTCTTCTGCTCCAGCCATCATACAGGACCATGACAGATCTTCTCTCTCTCATATATATATATATATATATATATATATATATATATATATATATATATATATATATATATATATATATATATATATATATGTGTGTGTGTGTTTGATGTGGGCTAATTTGATATAACAGGTAAATATTTAAGGTCATCTGGAAAGAGTCAACATCTTCTCTATCTGCATTAATTATTAATGCAGCTTCTGATCAAATCGAGGAATTAAGTCTTATTTATGCATTCCACTGAATCACAGCCAAGGCAATGTGAGTGTACAGAGCTCTGCATTTGTTGATTTGGACAAGATGTCTAGCCTTGTAGGATAAATAGCTTCTTTCTTTTTTTTAACCTCACTATTTATTAGAAAAAAAAAAGAATAATTATTAAATTCCTGCCATCACATGTAAACCCTAGTTTACCTCGCTCTGTATTTGTTATTTTAACACATCAGAGGCACACTAATCCACTGTCAGAAGCAGCATCCACAGTGGCATACATGGATTTTTAGCAATAGCTCTGCAGCTGATGTTTCTAAAGGTGATTCATTCATCATCAACCACGAAGCTGAACCCACACTGTCACTACAGGCTGTTCTTACATTTACTATTGCATTTTTAAAAGAGGCAAACCATGAAATATGCTGCTGGCCACTCAGCAGGCAATAGTTACCTGCAGCAATCCAAAGACCCAACTCTTAGTTTGTCTCAACTGGACAGACTGTAGAAAAGATATGCTCACTTTGATGAAGTGCAAAGCCCATATTAGCCGGCCTCCTGTGTATCAAAGAACATATTCGTGCTGTCACTACATATAAAAGCTGATTACTGCACAGCGGTCACAAAACGACGATGCCCCTCGTGCCCACTTTTCTTGTTGCACTTGAAGTAGTACAAAGAAGGTTTCGGATTTCACAGAGCATGATTTTCACTGGGCTGAAGGCTTACCATCCCCCCATGACTGCAAACGAAGCTGGCTGGAATAGACCCCAACCCCTGTCCTCCTTCTCCTCTGCCTCGCAGAGGCAAATCAATGCATTCTTATAAAATTAACTGCCCGTGGTTCCCTTCATGACACTGTAGCAAACTGCCCACTCCACAAACTCGCTAACAAATAAAACACACTCTACGTCTTTTTATTTATTTGTTTATGCACGTTGGGTTAATTGGGGAGCATTGCAAATATTTGCTCTCTGCTTTTCTCACTAGTGTGATATTCTTCAGACTCACTATGTCAAGACGCTGCAGCGGGATCTCATGCAGATGTGCAGCTGCAATTTATCACCCAGCGGTCCCATTACCAATTCCTCCTTTAGTCATTCAAAAATAAAAATGCTACTGGTAGGTAGGCTACTTTGTGGGATTTTGACCACTTTGGTAGCCTAACGTTGTTCTCATTGCCACAATTGTCAACTGTACACCGGGTAAACGTGGGAGTCAGTGATGGCCAGGCAGTTTTAAATTACCAAGACCGTTATTAGTCGAGCAGCTCCAGTTGAAGTCTAATGTTACAACACGGTGACTCGGTTTTATGACGGTAAGTTGCCGCTGTGCTAATAGCGATAACATAACGTTACTAAAGTCCCATTTTGCATGATGCACTGCAGTGCAAAATTTAAAAAGAAATTATTTACCTGATACGTTTGTAAGAAGAAAAAAAAAACCCTCTTATTTTCTCTCCATCCTTACTGAGCAGCAGAGTGTGCCACCGTGTCCAAAAATTTAAATCCCCGGGTCGGATCCATGGTTGTACTGTCTCCGTAATCAAATGTACTCCTGCTGGAAGAGGCGGCGGCGGAGATGAATCCAGCCACTTTTTTTCCAAAGGGATTCTCTGGGCAAATGTTGATGAAATTGGCAATAAAGTTAGTCCGGTTAAGCTTACATCAGGTTTCACGTCATAAAACCACTTTGATTTTTACCCGTATGCGACATTTGTTTTCTTTCTAAGAGAAGTAGTGTGAAATTACGTATATCCACAAGAAAACGTCCCCATTGAAATCGGTAATAATGGTACGTACCACTCTATTGTTGGGGCGCGAGAAAACGTCCCATGCTGCTGCTGAAGTGTACTCGTGGGAGGCTCGTGCGCGTTCGCGGTATTGGCTTATTATCTCAAACCTTGGTGTTGTGCTGTCCAATCGATTTCAGGGAGGGACACACTGATTTGGATTATTTCAAACATTACAGTTGAAGAGAAAATAAAATCACACAGTGAATCAATATATTCACAACAACACATTAAACAACATACTGACAGCTTATCTTGAAAAACAAAATACTGCCTCGTTAGTATTTCGTCTCATTTTACAAACTGCCGCCATAATTTTGGTAGTTTTGCCTAAAAGTGTTAATTGTAATAATTCTAATTCTAGCAAAGTAATATTTAAATGAGTAATATTCTAGCCAACTGAAATATCTGTTTTATGAATGTCTTCAAAATATATAAATTAATACATTTATATTTAATGAATGTAATGAATTAATAATTTTAAGTTAATAATTCCGGTCATACGTATAAGATTCAATGCTATAGTTCTTTAAATTCTCAATCCTAGAGAATAATAAATTATCTATAAATTCTTTCTTCATTTCTATAACGGAAGTACCGCCCTTCTGCTTCCGCCACATTCACAACATCCAAGATGTCTGCCGCCATAGCTTCCCTCGTTTCATACGGCAGTGATTCCGATTCAGAAAATGAGTCTGAATCTAATACAAGTGTTGAAAAAGTGAACCCAGTCGATACGGACGCTACGGCTCACCTTAAACCGTTGCAGTCAGAGAGCAGTATGTCTCTGGCTGTTTTAAATTCCGCCCCTGAGGTCGCTGTCAAGGTAAGCTAAGCTAAGCAGCTAACGTTAACCTCACTTTATAATTAGATTATTGGGAGTAACTCTGGCTTACTTACTTGTTATGCTGATAATAATAAAGGTTATTCAAATTACTGTGGAAAGGTGGTGTTGTAATTAGAAGTTATTTATTCTCTAAAATTACAGATTTGTTCTAGTAGTACTAAGCGGGAAAGATTCCGCAAAGTGTGTTGTAATCTTTGCGGAATTACTCCTGAGCTAATTCTAAAAAAAATACACACTGATTGAGCTCTGTGTAACTTAAGGTCCAACTACATGTATCTTACACTGTACTAGTTAACGTGTGCTTGTGTAAAACAAAACATGCGAATTACCAACCTAGAGCATGTCTCCTTTATCAAGAAGCTCGTTTGCTCATTGTTCGAATCCCGATTTTAGGAGGCTGTTGAGACGGGCATACACCTGGACCCTGCTCTGAAAGAAGTCACTTATAACCCAACATATGAAACCATGTTTGCACCCGAGGTAAGTCTGAATATTTGTGAGCTGGGTTACACATATAGTTAGTTAACTGATAATATAACATGAGTGGCATTTGATCACTTTGTTATGCAGTTGTGTGAAATACATATATTTAATTATTTTTAAACGGCACTAAACGATAAAGGTGATACATATATGAGCAACATGACAGAGAAATTAGAAAGTTATTTCAATTATTCATCCTTAAAAGACATTTCATCAACTGACATAATATTCTAATATGGAAAAGGTAAATTAGCCTTGCCCTTAGAATGTATTGTATTATTGTCAGAAATAACTTTAAAAAAAATAGTTTGCTGAAAGCCTTGACCATCTTATGTGCAGAATCACTTCAATGCAAGATTTTTGTCCGATTCCTGCCTGTTTCAAGACCCCCTGCAACATTTCAGTTGCACTGCAACCCAAACTAGTAACATGAATGTGTACTTACTTTTTTTAGGGTAGGTTTTGCAGAAGATTTGCCAGAATTTGTCAGTATCAGAATAAAATCATATAAGAAGGTAAACAAGTAAATTATTGTTTACCTTCTTATGGTTATTTTGTTTCAAATTGTGACCAGATGGGAGTGATTTTTAAGTTTATGAATCAGAGTATTTATTGCTGTTAATGGTTATTAATGTTAAATTATTCATGATTGTTGTCATACCACTGCAGTGTCCCTAACCTGAGTATTTTATGTTATTCATTGATTTTTTTTTTTTTGTAAAACAGATACTTAAGGCTGCTTACGGTAATTGCTCTTAATTGCTCCTGCAGCCTATCAGTCTAACTGCTGGTACATTGATCACTGTATCAGTTGTTATTGATGTTGTGGGGGTTTTTTGTTTTTTTAAGATCTACATGTATGAGAGGGCTTGTGAAAAAATAAATTAGTTTTTTATGAGGATCCACAGAAGTTTATCTGTAGCATTGCTAATGATTTTATATTTTTTTTCTTCATAGTTTGGCCCAATGAACCCTTTTAAAAGCCAGCAGATGGCTGCCCCCAGGAACATGTTATCTGGCTATGCAGAACCTGCTCACGTCAATGATTTTATGTTTGAACAGCAAAGGAGGACTTTCTCCTCATATGGTAAGCCTAGTGATTTGGGTTTGGATGATGCAGTGTATTGATGCTGTTTAAATTTTAATGACTTTACAATTCTCCCTTCTTTGCTTAAAGGTTATGCTTTAGATCCATCTGTTGATACACACGAGTCATCCTCTAATACCTACATTGGTGCAGTGGAAGAGGCTGAGAAACATAAAGGTAAATATTATTTATATTCAATATGTTTGAGTGTTAAGATCTACTGATATGTTCAAAAAGCTTTTCAGTTATTTAGTTTAGGGGAAGTTTGTGATTCTAGTACCATATGGCTTCTCCTACAGGTCTGACTGTGTTTGAGAGCGGTCTGAAGAAGTCACAGAAGAGGAAAAAGGTCAAAGGTGGAGATGCAGGAGAAATTGACAATTACCTTGGACCATGGGCAAAATATGCAGATGAGAAAGATGTGGCCAAACCAACAGAGGTAATTTTGACTGCTTCTCCGTGTGATTAATCTATTTGTTATCCTGAAAGGCATTTTTTAAATACTTTATTTATATTCATATATTTTGCCATAATGCAGTTAACGTCCTCTAAAGACAAATTTTTTTAATCTTCCATAGTGCAGGTGATGCAATGGAACATATTTTGTTTAAGTTATGTAGTTGTGTACTAGACTTTAATAGATGACATGCACAACTGGCCAAATGCTGATTATTACTCACATTTCCTTTTTACATCTTAGATGAAATCCATTTCAGTTCGCTGTATTTGTTTTCATAATTATATAAAAGGCAGTAAGTGTGAAGTAATCCCCTGGTTGTGATTATTGTTATTGTACAGGATGAGCAGAAGGAGCTGGATGAAATTACAGCCAAGAGGCAGAAGAAGGGAAGGAATGAGGATGATGCTCCTTCAGAAGAGAAGACTATTCTCCATGGTACTGACTTTTTTGTTAATTTTGATCGGCTGTGGCAATTAGAGACATGATTTAAAATGTAGCCTAAACGAGCCTATTTATTTATTTATTTTTGAAATTATATTTTGTGCTGTTATAAACAGCATACAGAAACAACAGGTCATAAATGTCTTGATGCATGCTCAATCATCCAGGTAAGTAAATTCCAAATAGTTGATTCTGTTCATCTGGACGTAGCGTTTTCAGTGGGAGAAACATTTCGGCACTCGTCCAAGTAGGGCTGTTCGATATAACGATATAGATCGGATGACGATATAAAAACGTCTATCGTTTCATTTTACACTATTGTTTGTTTCGTGGTGTCACAAAATAAACTGTTTACGGCAATATTTTTTCATCATTTTGATGGTCACTGTAGTGGCTATATTAATTTCTTCTTTCTCTCTTTCTCTTATATTTAATATAACCACACTATGGACGGACAAGCGCCTGTTTTTATGTGTTGTCGTTAGCAATAATGACGGTAAAACCATCGTGTGTCCGCTTGTTTATCTTCCACATAAACCTTTCACAATAAAGCTCAAGATCCTGTTGAGACTTTTCAAAATAAACTGAATCACGTGAAAGAGTATGCAGAGTGTTTACGGATGAGAAGCAAAAAAGAGCCGCCAGGTGCTAAAAGATAAACCTTAGACTCAAACATTAGAACAGGCTTTTCCCTGCAGCACGCCGTGTAATAAATACTCACAAAGAAAACGGCGGCCTTTACAACTTATGTCTAAAAATGCATTGTTTCATGCATCGGTTAAAACACTCGACTCCAGCTACAGGACGCGCAGCTGGAAACGCTTCACGCAAGACGAGCTGCTCGAGATTCACAGAATTTACAGAAAATGTTAAATTTTTGTGATTTATATCGTTATTGGGATGATAGATGTCTTATATCGGGATATGAGATTTTGGTCATATCGCACAGCCCTACATCCAAGTGATTTCTTCAGTCTCAGCTGACTGCAGGTTTCCCCAACCTTATAAACAGTACATTTGCACAATGACTGAAACGAGTCCACTGACTGGACCTCATACCACAGGCTTTACCCACGGAAATCTACACCAAGTCTGTATGGTTTACTGAAGGGTGTACCTTTAAGACCATTTGTCTGTAGGACCAACTCAGTCACCCATAACGTCTCAAAGTTTCTGTGAGTCCTTATATGTCAGGACTATCAGAACAGTTGAGAGGTATTTTTTTCTAAACACCGCATCTCTGTGGCTTTTAAACCCCACACCGCGCTTTGATAAAAAATTGGTCCGCCCAAAGGATCGGGTCCCCCAACATAAACAGAGTAATGTAGTGTACGCTGTGAAATGTTGGGAGAATTGCCAGGGAGGAACTGGGAGGAACGCTGGTTTGAGCGCGGAGTCAAGGAGGCCATTTACGTGAAAACGGAAAGACCATCTCTGAATCGAGGAGGGCGCCTAAGGGTACATCTTTCGCCATCTTACAATGCTGTGATTGCAGCCATTCCCCAACTCTCTGTGAATAGTATTCATGGCCATTGATCAGCGGTCTTTGATCAATGATCAATGAGCTTTGATCAGTGGTTGTTGATCAATGGTCATGACAATTTGCATATTAATGATCAAGGAACTGACCTCACAGCCCATTGTTGCCTCAGTGGTGCTAGTTTCAGTCATTGTGCAAATGTACTGTTTATAAGACTGGGGAAACCTGAAGTCAGCTGAGACTGAAGAAGTCGCTTGGATGAGTGACGAAACGTTTCTCCCACTGAAAACGCTACGTCCAGATGAACAGTATCAACCTTTTTGGGAACAGGTCGTAAAGATATTTCACAAAGTTTACTCATTTCTGTTCTCAAGTACTTAATATGTCAGGTAGTTCCTTTGTCCGGCATAGATCCAAATACTGCAGGATTCTTTTACATCACATTTTGTCTGTTTCTTTTGTTCTCTCCCACAGTTAAAGACATGTATGATTACCAGGGCAGGTCGTACCTTCATGTCCCACAGGATGTGGGCATCAATCTGCGTTCTGCGGATGCTCCAGACAAATGTTACCTGCCAAAGAAACAGATTCATGTCTGGTCTGGACACACCAAGGTCAGTTTGAGGCGGGGGAAAAAAGTTCTAAAAGTATTTGTTTTAATGATTTTGAGAGCAGTGAAACATGGGCATTTGTGTATACATATTTCATTATCCAATCCTTGTAAAATGTCTGAGAAAATCCATAAAACCTTGTAGGTATTTCTGAACACGGTGATAACACGGGCATATACCAGCTGCTTCGCACCGACATATCTGAGATTATTTTGTTTGATTCAAAGCCATGTCTTTATAATTCACATATAAAGGCAAACACTGGGTTATTCCAAGAAAGATGTGATTCAAGTGTCTGATCTGCCAGTGCGCTTCAGGGAGAGGAAATCACTCAAGTTTTAAATTGGCTCCTTTCTGCTTTGTGCAGAAAGTTACAGACTTCAGAGTCTAATTTGAATACAAAGAAATTTGAAAAGGATAAGTGTGTGGAAGTGCTGATGTTGAGATAATAGTTGGAGAGTGGCTCATGTGGTGTCACCAAAGTTTTGTGACACTTTGAAACTTTGGTATGTTGCAGAAAATCATGGATATTTTCGATAACTATTACAGAATTAAGATGATAATAAAGAGTCTGCACACATGCTGTCCTGCATGCATTATTGTTTTGGCCGGTGTGTCCAACTTAAAAATCTTTGAATAGCAATAGCCTGGCCATGGCTTTGTGATTTCAAGTCACATTTATATGATATACATTGCAGCATTTTCCTTCTGCTAGAATATTTTTCTGTGCTTCAGCCAAGAGTAAAAAAACCCCCAAACAAAACAGAAAAAGACCCCCAGAAAACAGATAAGCACAATATCAAAATTTACAAAACAGCTTGCTTTTACTGTAAATCAGCCATAAGCTGTAACAGTGACTGGGATACTCAAAATAAAGAGTCTTGGTTAAATATAAATTTCTCATCACGTGTATGTTCTAGGGTGTCAGTGCAATCCGATTGTTTCCAAACTCTGGTCATCTGCTGCTCTCCTGCTCC
The DNA here is from genome assembly GCF_057382095.1 of Aulonocara sp. 'chitande type north' Nkhata Bay. Classification (NCBI taxonomy): domain Eukaryota; kingdom Metazoa; phylum Chordata; class Actinopteri; order Cichliformes; family Cichlidae; genus Aulonocara; species Aulonocara sp. 'chitande type north' Nkhata Bay. The sequence goes on from NC_141358.1 coordinate 11,375,742, forward strand.
ATGGACTGCAAGATCAAGGTAAATAAGCTAATAAGGTTTCTGGAGAAAAGGGGGGTGGGGTTGTATACACATTTATCTAAGATGTGATCTTTATGATTGTGTAATAATCTCTGTAGCAATAAAGTAGCCTGTTACCCCGTATTTTAAATACGACAAAGTATAAATCAGTTTTTTTCTCTTTTGTAACTGTGCTCTCGTCTTCACAGCTGTGGGAGGTGTATGGTGAAAGGAGGTGTCTTCGGACTTTTATTGGTAAGTGTGCAAAATGCTCATCCTACATCATCTATCATAATGATGTGGTACATGATAAGTGTTGGTGTCGGTTAATAATTCGCTGTATAAAATTGAATTGTGTCGTTTATTCAAGTAAATCCTTTTATAAATAATAATGGATCATCAGCAAAGATGCTGACATTAAAATATGGTCAAGGTATGAAGTGCGCTCAGCCTTTTGGGAAATACAAAGCAGTGACACATTGTGAGCTCAGCATTACTGGAGGACTAATGACATGTCTGCTGACCGCTTACAGAGCGCGGGGGGATTTGGGATTTTTTATTTATTTTTTTAATATACAGATATATGCGTATTTGGAGTCTGGGGGCAGGTTAGGCTAATGCATGCAGGACTCTCTTACACTCTTTCCAGAGATGGCACGCTGTCAGAATAGAGATCGTTTGCAGCTGTGGTTCTGCTTGTCAGCTCCTTCACTGAATATGCATAATTCAGCAGCTCAGAGGCCGGGGGGAATGAGGGGCAAGGGAGGGCACAAGACACGAGAAGATACAGAAGGAGAGAACACAGTTTAGGAGTGAATAAACTGACAGAGATTGACTAGCTTAGAAAGTAGTGAGTAGGAGAAACAGCAGAGCTAAATATGATGTGTGTTAGAGTTATTGGCTATGCCTTGTGGACAGAACCCTCAGACTGATATTGATATTCATATTTTCTCCAACAGCTTAAAGAAATATTTCTGGGGTTTTTTGTGTGTTTTTTTTTAAATTTTCTAGAGGAATTTGCACATAGCTGTTTATAAGGTGATGTTGTTTGTAATGTCTACCAAACTAAGCAGTGATCAGCACTTGCTTGGTTGTGTGCGCCTGTTTCCGTAGTTTTAATTGCAGTCTGTGTGGCCTCAGTGGGCTCCGTTAATGCTGTAAAAACAGTACAGCCCTGCTTAAAGACTTTTTCAATGTGGTAAGCCTTTGCTTGCATGAGGCCCACAGGGACCTCTCATCACCTCTACTGTATGAGGGGGAAAACCCAAAGGATTACATAGACTGATATTAGGAGACAATAAGGTGTGTCTTTTTTCACCACCCTGTTTTACAGGCTCATTTTAAGATTCCGTTTCCTCCATTTTCCCAGATTCCACTTCATCTTCCTTTATTCATCTCCCTTTTTTAATTCCTTTATTCAGCATCTTTTATTCCCCTTAACCAAATTTCATATTTCTCAAATGATTTTGCTTTCAAAGGAGGACAGCTGGGGGATTCTTGGTAACAAGATTGGGGAATGCAGGAAAATGAATTTTAGAGGATGTATTTATTTGTCTGTAATATATGTGTGGTCTGTGTCTGTGTTAGGTCACAGCAAAGCAGTGCGAGACATTTGTTTCAACAACACCGGGACCCAGTTCCTCAGCGCTGCATATGACCGCTACATTAAACTGTGGGACTCTGAGACAGGTACGTGGGCCACTGACAGCAATACGTTCTTTATGTAGGCGTACGGCTCCTTTTTAAATCTTAAAGTGACCAAATCAATAAAACTTCAAAGAAATAATTAAATAGAGAAATATATAAATGATTATCTTGAAGATGAATGATTTAATTAACCATATATATTCCTAGATGATAAATATTTTCTCTGCACGAACTTTTTAGTAATATAAACTTGTTTTCAGTCCAAGATCACATGAATTTTATCACTAACGCTAAAACCAATTAATCAACAGAGATTTTAATAATTAATCATTTAATTTTTTTTAAGCAAAACTACCAATACTGTAATCCAGGATTTGGATTTCTTTTTTCTTTCAGTAATTTATATCGGATGCAAAAAAAATAATTTACAGGTTAACTGATTTAAAAATGGTTATACCCGGTTAACATAATAGATCAATTAGGATGAATGACATGATGTCTAACACACCTTTATTGTGGAGGTGAAGTCTGCTAGTAAAACCAAATTTTAGTTGATCTGCTCGATCTGTGTCAGTCTGTGCTCCCTCTAGAAGTTGGGCCCATGGTTTCCCTTTAAAAAAGAACCCACTTGGCTCATCTGTCACATTTTTACCCCTTTCAGCTCAAGAGTGCCGCTCCAGCAGAGGGCAGAAAAGCATTAAATCCCCCACTTGTTGATATCAGTGGAGGACACATCATCCAAATACTTCTCCTAAAAGTTGATTTGCTTGAGTTAGATTTGTCAAATGAAAAGCATTGCTTACTTTTTTCACACAACTAGTTGTTGTGTTTTGTTTTTCTGGGGATTGTTTCTTCCTATATTATAGCAGTAATATAAAAAGCGTGCTATTTTAGCATACAAGTGCCTCTCAGTGTTTTCAGTCATTTCAATTTCCTGTTTCCTTGGTTGTAGCAGTAGTTGGAGCATCATCCCTGTGATGATTCACCTTTACCGAATGAACACTAGGAAATTTTTGTGTGTTACAGCTGAGTTGTCACCACCTGCAGGGATATGGAGCATACAGCATTGAAAGTTGTAGAGTGTGTCCTTAAATTTTAAAGCAACTTCAGTGTGCCTTTGTGAGGGAGCCACTGTGGATTATTCTGGAGCTCTGACTTTCAATTTGCTTCCCACCACAGGCCAGTGTATCTCCCACTTCACCAACAGGAAGGTACCATACTGTGTGAAGTTCAACCCAGATGAGGACAAACAGAACCTTCTTGTGGCTGGCATGTCAGATAAGAAGATTGTTCAGGTAAAGCTGACCATTTCTTCCACCGCAAGAAAAGTCGATCATGTTGGCCAAGCAGGTTGCACACATGAATTTCTCTGTTTACTCCCTGTGCCCGCAGGACCGTGAAATATACTCCTGTCTCATCCTCCAGCGCTAGTGTGTGTAGTTGTGTGGGAGTTGTAAGAGGTTCAGTGGCTGACAGGACTAGAGCAACTCATTAATCACAAGAAGCATTAGGGTAAACAAGAGGCGAAGGAAAGAGAACAATATGTGATAAAAGTAGGAAATCTATAAATGCACTATCACGTTTTTAGAACGAGTCATGCGAACCTCTCAACATGCTGAAAGGACAGCTCAAGTGTGATATAGTTTTTATTTTCGACATTTCAGAGCAATGGATGTTTGGAAATCTCTAGAAAGACATTTTAATTCTGGGAGATTAGCTAATAGGGGAAAAAATGTTGAGTTGTAATTGTCAGTCACAATCTGGCACAATAATCAGGGTTAGCGTTAAATCATGCAGGTCCCCTTTTCGGGTTATGAGAACAGATGGCTGTTCACCCCAAGGGTGGGGAAAAAATGGAATTTGGTGTGAAAGCCATCCGAACAGACGAGCTTCATTTTATTTATTTATTTGTTTGCTGTCCCTGGAGGGGTTTCTGTGTGGTTGCCTTTTATATTTTAATTTGTACATGCTGTTTTCTCTCAAAATATTAATTTTTAGGACTAAAGTCTGTTTGATTGCTAATCGCTGTGATTACATTAAGGCAATTTAAAAGGTTCATAACATCGGTACAGTTTATAGCTGCTCTCATAGGGAGTCTCCCACAGTGAGCCATATTCTCTGTTTTTGCAGTGCGATTGAGACGAGCTGTATTTATTTTGGTAATCATCACTCCATGCGAATATAGCAAGGCGCAGTGGAACAAGTGTTGGAGGGATTGTGAATTCATTTTAGTACTCCACTTTTCGACTCATGGGATACATTTGTTTACCTCCCTTCTGTCTGCTGTGCTGTCTGTGCCTCTTTGTGTCTCTAAAAGTGGGACATCAGGACAGGCGAGGTGGTTCAGGAGTACGATCGTCACCTGGGCGCCGTCAACACCATCACCTTTGTTGACGAGAACCGTCGGTTTGTCAGCACATCAGACGACAAGAGTCTTCGAGTTTGGGAGTGGTAAGTGCCGAGTGCAGCCTGAACTGCTTATGCCATGGTTGAAACTTGAGAGTGCCGCTGTAGTTGTTGCTGCCGTTCTTCCAAGCAAGTCATGTAATCCTCCTCCCTAATGCTCTGCGTTTAATAACAGAAGACTGTAGCTGATATTGGCTTGGAGAAATCAATCAACAATATGAATGTAAAGCAAGAAGGAAGTGAACCAGTGTGGACTATAATTAAAAAACGAAACAATCAGGAGTTACAGACAGCTGGGTATTCAGTGTAATTTTGAGCTGTGCAAGTATTAGCTCTGGATTGTATTTTTTTAACTTTGTTATAGGCTTGTTAAGATGCACCTTGGGCACATCAAGTGCTTTTATATATTATTGTTCTTCTGTGATGAGCAGGATACAGATTATAGTGTTTTACGAGATTCCTTTTATATACGAGTGTAACTAACTAAAACGATGTGAATGAAATGATTTGTAATGTGTATGTGTTGGGATGACCGGAAGGTTTAAATCCCACTTTTGGGGATGGTGAAAGAAAACGCGAACATGAATTTTAATAACAAAATTAAAAATGTCCATATCCTGCTGTTTATAATTGTTTGGACAACCAAAAGACCACCGGGAAGGGCTTGTACACTGTCTGGGGTGCCCTGTCATGGTAAACAAACTCAGCTATTTGCTGTTTATAGATAATAAATATTTAAAAACCACCAGATAAACAGAGCTTTCCATGGAATGCGTCAAGGGGAGGTTTTGTATCAAGGGCAGCCATTTGTATTTAGTTTGATTTAATTGTCAAAACTTCCTCATGAGCTTGTGAGATGGATTATCTGCTTAAAAAAGTTTTTTGCACACTTTAAGTCAATGTGAAAGACAGAATTAAAGATAAACACAACAACAACAACAAGCTAAAGAATTAAATCCTAAGAGTCTGCTTTGGGCAAACTTCGGGCTCCCATGAGCTTTTTTTTAGTGCAGCGTGGGAGTAAGCGGGCAAGTGGTATGTCAGGCCAAAAAGTGACTTGACGGTCCCGCTTTCTCCCATGGATACCACCTGGCTCTAGTCCCCCTGCCCCACTCTCCCTGTGAGAGCTGCATTAGGCTGAATTTACAAGAATAGTCTCATGTTGCAAGAATAGAAGCGGCGTCTAGCAGAGAGAAGCATGTTGAGAGCACGCAGAATAGACTGCGAGGCAGCAAATCCACAAGCCATTTGCGTCATAGTGAAAACGCCTACACGCAATTTAAATTCTGTCCACGTTCTCACACATAGTGTTCCCAGGATTGACTACTTTATCTATAGCATAGGTTTGTCATCAGGAGAGTCTGTGAATGCTTTCCAGGAGGATTACAATTGATTCGAAATGTACCAAACTGCACAAAACAAGGGGAATTAACTCTTGATCATAAAGACATCATGTAGAGAGCGATGAAGCCCACGGGGACACTTGGAATGATAATAAAATGAGAAGGAAAAGGATAGCGGGAGATAAGTGGTGGAGACTGTGGAAGCATATTGTAGGAATCACTCAGGATGGTCAAAGAACTGCTAAACCTCCCCAGAACTTGATTTCTTAAAAAGCCTGCTTTTTTAGAAGCGATCGATTTATCTCAGCTTAATAAAACTCCCAAATCGGAATGTTCTTAGAATAATTTGAAAAGGAAACAAATGAATAAATGAATTAAATCTGTCAGTGCTTGTTTTGTGAAACCATCCTTCGTTTCAAATTAGCACATATAATGAGATAAATTATATTATAGAAATCTTAATTTCAGACCCACTGAAGTAGTGTGTCTAAAAACAAAGTGTGGGTTCTTAGTTATGGAGTTTAGTTTGGCTTGACTGCAGATTCTGGCTTGAACAAACACAGAAGCTCCTTAATCTCTGACCGTGTGACGGTCGTGCAGCCCCAGCTGTCACTCGTCACAGAAAGAAACAAGGACGTGGTTTTAGTAAAGCTGATGGCAAGTTGAGTTTAGGACTTTGCTTTATTTTACAGCAAGTCTCAGCAAATTGGCACGCTGTCATCCTGACAGACACACATACATGCACTGTACATTTGAATGATCTTCTTCAGACAAGTTAAGATCAAATAGCCAAGTTTGCTGTTTCTCCCAAAGCAGAGAGACATAGCAGAGCATAAAAGAACAGCGAGGCCGGGTGAAGGAGCAAAGGAGGGTTTCATAAATAATTGGTGGCTGGTGCAGCATCAAAAGCATCTTTCACATTATTTACAAGATTTATTTATTTACTGTAGCACTAATGGTGATACAGCCTGTTTTTTTTTCCTTCTTTACCTCCACCACAGCTCTTCTCTCTCTAGTAAATAAGCAGTTTTGAGCTGGCATAAGCACCTTCAATGTCAAACAAACAACAGCTCTGTCGATGTTTTCCCATAGAGCTGTTATTGCTAAGGGCCTTCTCACGTTGTTCTCATCCACTGTTTAACCCGTCTTCAAGTGTACTCACAGTGTTTTGTGCCTTTTTCAGGGACATCCCTGTGGACTTTAAGTACATTGCTGAGCCCAGTATGCACTCCATGCCAGCTGTGACTCTCTCCCCCAATGGTAAGTAGACTAATCATGGCCAAACACTCATAAACACAGTCAAGGACAGGCGACTTGAGGGAGTAAAACCTGCATTACCACACTGAAGTACAGTCACACCTTCTGAGATTTGCCATCGCTCAGGCAAGGTGGGAAAAACAGATATTCTCAGTGTAGTAAGTTTGTTGTACGTGGAGATTTCTGCTTGCCACGAGATCCAGATTTTCTATCAATACATGTCAGCTGTCTGTGTTTCCAGTTCTGTGTTTAGCTCTGGCTGTTTAATCGTCACAGATAATGCATTAACTGTTGGATAACAGAAATATTTGGACACTTGAGTGACTTAAACTGTGTACATTTGATGTCAAAACAAATGTTTAATATTTGAGCAATTTTGCCTTTTGGACACTGGAGCAGTAAGATTAGACAGGGAAGTGGGGCGAGGGAACAAGAGAAGACACACAGGGCCATGGGTCGGACTCAAACCTAGGACCTGTTGACTGCTCCATCAGTGAGCTACACTGGCACCCAATGCTATTTATTTTTAAGATGAACAGCTGTATGACTGTATACTGTCAGTTAGCATACCGTCGTGTAAAAAAGAGGGTTTTCATAGTGTAATGGAGGAGGTCACGAGAATGGGTTGCCTCACCGCTCATTGGCTAAACGGCAGCAGTATGCTGATATCTTACTCAGCAGATGTGGCTCCGTTCGTGAGTTCTGCCGACTGGCTGGCCTTTTGTACACATAGGACTCAGTGCAGCTGCCATGTTTATTTTAGAGACAAGTCTTTCTTCGGGCAGCCCTTCCAAGCAAGCCACACTTGTTCAGTCCCTCTTTCTAATGGCACTGTAATGTTTTCCACTTTTTCATTGTGGAATTATGGACTTCAAATCAATTTGGCCTTATAACCCTTCCAAACTGATGGGGAGCAAAAATGTGATTGTTGATTGTTGATGTCTTTCTCCACACGAGCAAAGCTTTTACTTCTTTGATAGTAGAGATTTAGGTCAGGGTTGTAGGACTCTGTTATAAGCCTGTAATTTTTTTGTAATTGCTGAATTTTACATTTCTTTTTGTGTAAAGTACCTTTACCATGCCTTCATGCAGTGCCGCCAGATTTCAGAGCAGTATCACTCTGTGAAATCCATATATCCATTCATATTCTTACCAATTACTGAGGTTATGGTACTCTTACCTGTACTGTAAATAAGCTGCAGCCAGGAAATGTTATGTTGATTAGACCCAGTTAACAAATTTTAGATTACATAATAGGAGTGGGCAATAAAAGCCTCAAAATTAAATCACAATTATATCAAGAAAATTTGTAATGTTATTGCTGTGGTCTCACTTCATAAGAGAATTTTTCTGAAAATTACTCAGGATTTTTTTTTAATTGTAACATTTTATCTGTGATTGCAGGCAGTAGCGTTTGTAGTGCAAACTAAATAAAGGGCATTTTTCATCTTTGTTTTTTCGATATGAGCTACAGCCATTGATGAAAGAATTTACTAAATCTATTACTACATGGTGCCAGCAGCATAGTGTAATAGGAGATACAACATGGATCAAGTATTACCACAAAAGTAGCCAAGGTAATATTTTCCACTGTGATTTTTTTTTTCTTGATCAAGGCATTTATTTGTTTTTATAATATAAAAGTGATCACATATAACCAAAAATGTGCTCTGATCACAGGATAAAAGAAAAAAAGCATAACAGTCAGATCACACAAAAGAAAAGAAAATGAATTTTAAAAGCCACTTATTCATCACAGATCTTTTGCTTCTATATTTGACACCAAAGACAGAAAACCATTTAATAGATCCTTTTTTTAAGCAGTGCATCTTTTTCCCCTCCCCAAGTTGTAAAAAGTATCTGATGTCACTAATACTCTGTCCTTCCATTTGTGAAGATGAACCTTCATGCCACAAAAGGCTGCATTTGGGGTAACAATGAACTATTATTTTCCAATAAATTTAGAAAACTTCTTATGTATTGGACATGAGCAATTGGATAATTTGGGACATAACCAAAACATATGAGCATAAACATGTGCTCTAGCCCACATGCCTGGGCTTGTTGTAGGGATGTAGACGCATGATCACAAAATTTAACAGATGAAGCATAGCTTGTTGAAGCTGGCCTGTTAGTACAGGATTAACTTTGGCTGGTAGTCATTAGTTTCCAGGACTGTCCTTGGTTGAGCTGCTTCTCTCCACTGCTCCCAGTTTCACCCTGTGTGTCTGCTTGAATGCGTGTGTTCTGTGTGTAAAGCTCTTCCCCACACATGGAGCAGAACCTAGCAGAGGAGAATCTGCCCCCCACCCAAGTATATTACACTACCATTTTGTATCCATGGAAACATCTCCATTGTAATTTATGTAATATCTCTGTAGGCAACCTACAAAAACCTTTTTTTGTCCTCATTTGTTCTTTTCCTTTCTACATTTTTTTCCCCCAAAGTTTTAAATTTTTTCTCTCCTCCTGTTCTCTTCGTACTTGCCTTCTTCCTTTGGGCAATATTCGTATTTGTTCCAGCGTGGTTTGTTTATCTTTAGCATGTGAATAATGAATGAGCTCTCAGTGGGAGACCATTCAGTTTTCTCTCAAGCCTAAATGGCGCCCAGCCCCACTTGGCACCATATATACAACACCCCCCCCCCCCCCCCCCCCCCCCCGGCTCTTCCCCATCTCTTTTTCATGTTGACTAAGCAGACAGGGCTCCAGTGCGCTGCTGAAATTGGTCAAGTTGTTTTCATTCTCCTGCACTTATTCTATTTGACATTTGCTGACAAGTTTTCTGGAAGTGGTGTAAAAAGAGGACACACATATCAGAACTACATTTCTTTCTCAGATCGAATTAGTAATTTCCTCATGTACACTTTTAAAAAGTGCGGAGAATTGTATAATGCTTTGACACTAAAGCACTGCCTCTCACCATCGTGCAGTGATGTTGAAACTGTTGGATTGTCAGGGGCTGAAATGCTCTCTAAAGCAGATCTCTGCTGAGCAGCCACTGATGCAAAACCTCGTTTTATTTTTTTCCCCTAAATTGCCTCAATCTTTCCAATTCACTGATGGCAGAATGATGAGTTCATGCCCTTTTCAAAGGGCTGTCCACTTCAATCCAAATTTCCAGTTTTGCTGTTTTGAAGAATTTTGGCCATGAGGCCGTTTCTACCATTTACTGTGTAGCTGCTGTTAGTTAATGTCCCTCCAGATCACAGTTTTTGCACTGTCAGGTTTAGCGCATGCTAGCAGTGTCATCAAAATACCGCACTGAAGATCTGAGGGTCTGCCTGTTAAACACTTGGCTGTACAGAATCATGCAAATAATACATTTAAAAGGTTTGGGGACAACTTTTAAAGTTTATATGCGTTTGAATTTGAATTCAAACATTACCTTGAAATTTCAATGTGAACAACCAAAAATGCTTTTGTTTTCTCTTTGATTTTTTTTTTGCAAGAAATGTGTATTGTGTTATCAAGGGCACAAGTGCTTTGCAGCATAGTTGGCCAATGGTTTATTGTTTTGTTTTTTAAGGTAAATGGCTCGCCTGTCAGTCCATGGACAACCAGATTTTGATCTTTGGAGCCCAAAACCGCTTCAGACTAAACAAAAAGAAAGTCTTCAAGGGTCACATGGTAGCTGGCTATGCATGCCAAGTGGACTTCTCCCCAGACATGAGGTAAGCCTTCACAATGTCACTCTGAAGGGCAGTTTTATTCTGACAGAAACCACAAAGTAGAGATGCTTAAAGCTTTAGAATATTCCACTAGTAAATACTAAACAGTACTTATGAATAAAAATTTGCTATTAGTGTAATGGGTGAATTAAAAACTGAGTCCAAATGCACCATTGTGCAGATGATCAGTATATTGAGATATCTTTGCTTGTATTCTGTAAGCTGTTTCTCATCCTGAGCTTTAAAATGCATCCAGGTAATGAAGCACTCTTGGTGGAAAAAAAAACATACAGCCATCGCTAGGAGAGCTCACAGGACATCTTCCTATTTTTACACAAAACGCCCATTAAGACCCTTTTTTGTCCCTCTTCTCACCCACCACCCACGACTGTGAGCAGGTGCCCTCACTTCCTTTCAGTATCCATGGCAACATTGCAACCCCTGCCTAGATTAAATACCAAAAATTCCAACTCCCACCTTTTGGCTGCTGAAGTGAAGATAGAAGTTATTTCTTTATTTTTATAACCATGTGCTAATTATGAAACACGTTTCTTTCTACCAGTTATGTGGTGTCAGGAGATGCAGATGGAAAGCTGAACATCTGGGACTGGAAAACCACCAAGCTTTATCACAGGATCAAGGCTCATGACAAGGTGTGCATCAGCGCCCTGTGGCATCCACATGAAACCTCCAAGGTCATCACCTGTGGCTGGGATGGACAGATAAAACTCTGGGATTAGATCTGTCCCTGAGGACGGGTTTCTGGAAATAATGGACATGACCTGACTGGTTCAATAAAAAGGAGGAGGCCAATTGTCTCATGGTCTGGAACTGTTTTTGAGTCGAAGCCAAAAGACTGGCATCCAGTCTGATTGTACAGGTGTATTTGTTTTTTTACCCTGTGTAGGATCAAAATACTTAGTCATGTAATATCTGTACAAACAAGAACTTTCAAAGTATTGGTTCTACTGCAGAAGAAGTATTACAGGGGGTACCTTGTTATTCTTAATGTTTCTTTTTTTTGTTACTGTATTTTCCAATGTTCTGGTAGTATACCTTTCATATTCTTGATAAAATATATTCTTTGTTTTCAGCTGTATGGCCATCTCTTTGTGGAAATAAACAACCTAAAGTCTACCTTTTCAAAAAATGAAGCACTCCTTCCTTTGGGGGGAAAAAACCCCCCCAAAGTGTTTATTCTTTAAAATCAAAATCATGAGGAGAAATTCGGTTCATCATCAAAAGGTTTGGTAAATTTCAATAACTGAACAATGTTGTTATTTTAAAGTGTTACTTTTCCTGATTGTTGGCAGTGTTGCGGTGCTGAACAGACAAACGCCAGCTGAACACGAGGAAGGGAACTGATGGTGTAAAATTCTTATGTGTGAAGTTTTTTTTTGGGGGGGGGGGTTATTCTATTATAATTCCAGAAACTGGAATTACAGTTGTTTTTCTCTTACTTGCACAAATATCCACGTTTAAATAGCCAACAAGCAAACTCTGTACAAGTGTACAGTCCCATTTTTTCACATTGTCATGCTGTGGTGATGCATGGAAACTACTTCTTCAGGAGCAGATCCCGTCTCTTTCCCGCCTCCTTAAAATATTCACTCACTGTCGGTGACCCTGTAACGCTGTATCCGCTTCCTTGAATTCATAATTTAGCTCGTGAGCTGCGTAGTCTATGGACTTCTGCTGTCTACTATCAGGTAGGACTGCCTGGCTTTGGGCCAGGCTTAGATAGGACCTTGATGATTTTGACTGTGACTTTCCTGCAGCCAATAATACAGCCACTATGAGGTAGAACACAGAGCCTCTGGAGGTAATTATGCTGCTCCTTTACTTGGCTTAGGTCATCGCAGGCCAGCAGAGGATGAGCGGGAGGATAAGTAGGAGCAGAGATTTTTACTTTTTTTTTTTTTTTTTCCAAAGGTCGGGCCAGATAAGAGCAGTGTATTTGAAGAGAGCTGTGCCCCAGAAAGTCCATGTTACACATTCAGATTTCCAGTTATCAGCGACGGTAAAAAGTTATTTTTGAGTTCTATCTGGTTTCCCTAAAGGCCTCCACTGAGTATTCACCCAGCTCAAGGTGTAAGCACTGCTGGCATTAAGCACATTCTTCTGTAGAAAAATGTGAGGTTTAGCAGGATCGCTGTGGATGTGGAAGAGGTGGAAGCCGGAGCGCTCAAGCTCCTTCAGCAGGCTGTACCAGTACCGCACCACAGATGGCTCATCGCCACCCACCTCAAAGCCTGCCCAGTGCAGGTGAAGCTCCAGCAGCAGCTGTCCCACTGAATCCAGAACTCTTTCGAGGATCAAATTTTCCAAAATCTTCCATTCTGCACTCTCCATGTCTGCCTTCAGTACATCCACCTGAAACACAACCAGAAAAACTTCCGATTTAAATGCATCTTGTTTAGGTAATAAATGACACCAAGCTGCATGGAGTTCTTACATGCAAAAGCTATTAAAAGATGAAAAGTGAAGCTTGATTTTGTTCTGCGCCGGGGATCTTGATGATGGATTGAGTGAAAGAGCAGCCTGACAAGACTTGCTGTGATAGAGCAGGGAGGAAATTTTCAGAAGATGAATGTTAATAGCACCCTTAGGTCATATTCATGTAAGGACATTCATGCATGCTCAAAGTTTAATGCATATCCTCAGGACACTGGGTTTCCTCTCAGGTCTAGTATAGCAGAGTCTTTCAGGCTCACCAGTATCTCGTAATTTTCTCAGGAAGTCCATCATGTAGCCATAGTCAATAATACATTAACCAAAGAAAATATCAGGGATTAGTGCATTAAATAGTCTTTCCTACAAAAAAAAAACTAAACAAATAGGCTGATAACATTTCTTGAGCTAAACTAAGTGTCGGGTGGTATGGCAGCATATATATTAAACAAGCTCCTCTCCAATTGATGCATTTGACACCGCACAATATCCCCAGACCTCATTAGTGTAACTGAACAGGATTCAAAAACAACTGTGGCAAAATATCGTCCTCTGTCCTCCCCACCATTGTCCCTCACTCCCACAAGCAGAAACATGTTGTTTTTTTTGATTGGACAAAAATCACGTGATGGAAAATGATGAGACATCGCTGAAAACTAATGCTAATGTAATTTCTATCTGCTTATGTGTGTGTACATTGTGTTGTGTTGTAAGGATTATAGATGATCACACAGCTTCACTCTATCTGTCGTCATTTTTCTCTTCCGTGGACTTCCCAGAAATGGCCTTTTTGCCTTTGTGGTCCCATATCCATGTCTATGGGTGGAGCATGGGGGTTATTTCTGTTCAAATATTCTGATTTCCTTTGGCTTCATGTTTAACTGCAGACAAGCGAGCATTTTTATTTTCATGTCTTCTAAATGGAGTGTACTCACTGAACTGGTCAACAGTCTAGCACAGGTCCAACACAGAGAGGCAGATAAACATTCACACTCACATTATGTCAATCCAGTTAACCCAACATGCACATTTTCAGACTGTGGGAGGAAGCCAGAGTATCTGGAGAAAAGCCACACTAGCACAGGGACAACATTTAAACTAAGCAAAGAAATGCAGTCAGGTTCAAAAAAAGGAGGTCATGGGGGTGACAGACAACCATTATGTACATCTGTGAATTCACTCACGATAGTACGCTTATGGCCATATCACCACGAGCAATCCCGATCTGTTTGTATTTTATATTTTATTATATTTAACAATGTCAACTTTTATCTTTTAAGCTTCATTTGAATTTTAAACTGTGCCAGCAAATCAAAAAGCATGCATTTCAGTGGCTGTCTTATTAAAATTCATTTAGAACTCAGGATTAGATTTGAAACACACACAAAACACAAAGAAAAATTGACTGCAATAATGAAGCTGATCAGCCCCAGTGGATAGCTTCCATAGACAATTTTATGTCAAATGACTTTGCACGCTGTGAAATTCCTGCCCTCCCTAACAGAGATATTAATGTGAGACTGCTGTAAACGGTTTTAGCCAATGAGCAATGAGTTCCTCTGCTTCCAGTGAGTCATAATGTATGTGATTACTTCTGTACAGCAATCTCAGCATTAGGCATTGGAACAAATTTTCATTTTAGAGAGGCTTTTGATAAAAAGTTGTCTGAGTCTGTGTAAACAAACAAGTTTGCTGATTTGAGAGCAGAACAGCAAAATGGGAGTTTACATTCGGGCTTGTTAATTAAATGGAAATGTATTTATTTGAGATAAATCCTAGCTATTACCCAGACTTTATTTTTTCTTTTTATTGCACACAGAATACCTCAACTGACCAGCCAAACAGGACACAAATCCTGACATTATTACTAGGAATGTGTGCCTTTATTGGTGACTATGCCACCAAAGAGCAGATCATACTTCCAAATATTAATTTTACTAGAATCTAAAAGGTTGGTGAAAACACTTCAACAGCTGCATTAACCTCTCTTTGGGCTATTTCTGCAACCGTTTAAAAAGCAAGCAAAAATGCGTGAGTGTAACATTTTTTTCTCTAATTATTTCAGTGCATCGTTTAGGCACAAAAAGCACATTCTTAGTCCAAAGATTGTTAGATGTAAGTTTTTCTGCTTAGGCTAATTAAATCCCGTATGGTAGCATCTCTGGGCAGTGTTACGCAATTACTGTCATGATCGATTGTCCAATGTGCAGCTCTTTTTCGCTAAATGAGATGTGACTTCCTGCTACTGACATTTGCACAGTGTGTGTGCTGTGTCAGCTGGTCACTAGAGCTGTGTGAATGAGTCATCTGTGTGTGTGTGTGTGTGTTTCTTTTTTAACTAACGGAGATAAGAAGTGCCGCACAAATGCATATTTTGACCTTTCAGAGCGACTCCCGTCTCTTGATTGCTGCCTTTCCTGTCGCCGAGGATTGGAGAAGAAACAGTTCTCCTGCTGTTTGCTGCTTGCTCCTCCTGCACACTGTGTACTCACATTAAAACCTCATTACAAGAATGCATGTGTGGCTCTGCATTTAAAACAGGTGAGGTGTGTTATCTATAACGCAGCATGGTGTACAAACCCACCCACACATACTGTAAACACGCCAGCCCTTATTTGTTCATATCTCGTCACACACCGACGTCTTCATATCTTTGCAAATACCTTCTATGATTTGCGTGTTTGCTTTTTACCTGCAGAAAAGGGTTTAACAACTCGAACCGCTCAGCTTAAATCAGTTAAAACAAAGCACCTGGTTTCTTCGCCAGGGATTCTGCTTTAGTCTAATTTAAATTTAGTCTATTTAAAACAAAAAACAATGATAAGCCCAGCTAGCAATCAATATATATTAACTGAAATGTTCACTTTATTATAGGAGAGAGGGTTAGTGGAATAAACTTTAGAGTGTTAACAGTAGTGATGCAAAAAAAAAAGATTTTGCCCTGGAGGGTGATACAGATGCTCTGCAAAGCTCACCCCAAGAAAAAAAAAAAACAGAAAAAAGGATAACCTCTGTGTAAAACACACACTTTATCCTGAGGGTGGAGTGGGAGCCCAAATTTCATGAATCAGTTTGGTTTTCTTTGGTTTTTTCATACACCAGTGAAATTCAAAGAAAACAAATAAGCAGGAACTTGACTATCAAATTGTGTTCACAATAATTAAAAGCCACCCACACCCTTTAACAGTTGGATTTAAATGCATCATGGGTGTTTACGTCAGCTAGAACACATCTGCGTTTACACCTGCTTTTGTCACGTCTCCAAGCTATCCAGATGCCCACTGTTGTTCAGATTTCATAAATATATCATAATCTGTTGCCAGTAAAACACCACATTTGTTCAGAAAATGCAACATATATATATATATATATATATATATATAATCCACTCATAATATCAGCAGGACCAAACCATATGTGAAAGGCGAAAGGGATAACATGAAACAGGGTCGCCGCACCCTGAACTGATTCTTGTTATGTCCCTGTGGGGGACACATCAGCGAACATGACCGTTTACACTAAACCCATATGTGACCACAGAGTCTCAGGGAAAAGGATTTGGCTTATTGTGCAGCATCATAAAGCTCGCTGTACTGTAAAAGCTAGTACTGCAGAGCAGCTATACTTCCAGCAACACTACACGTACAGAACAATTTCTGCTGGGAACTTTCACATTTTTCAGCAAAAGAGCCTTCAGCTGCACAAATGTTTCAACTTCACTGTGTCTTCACTGGCAGTCTTATTAACGAGTGCACTTTAGTCCTTCCTGTCCTTTGAAAGTTTGTTGTCCGCAAGCTGAGAAGTACCTGATTCAGCTGTGTTTTGCTGGAAGCTGCATGCTGAACCCCGTTTCATATTTTTAGTTCATGCTGACTTACAGCTATGACACACATTCCTTGAACCAAGGTAGAAATTGGTTATATTCCTGTTTTGTGTGTGTGTGCACTGTTAGCAGGTGCCTGTAGGCTTCTTTCAGCTGCTCCCTTACTTATGAGCAGTTGCCACAGATTTGGCTCTGAGGTATTTGTACCTCTTCCTGAACTCAAACCGAGAATACCGCACATGTTAGGCAAATGTGTGAAACACAATACTGTGGAATCACTCATATCTATGACTCCTCTAACAGGAAAAAGGAGGATAATCAGAAAAGGTGGCTGAGGGAAGTGACAATAATGGCTTTTAAAAAACAAGCAAACAAACAAAAAATTACATATTGGATCCTTAATGGTATCAAGGCATTTATGTACCAAACTGAATGCTCTGTCTTTAATCAGTGTTCTGTAACCGTAACTATTAAAGTTACCCGGTGAAGTGGATATATTACAAGAAGAGAGCCTTGATGCCTTTAAGTCATGATTTAATTACCTCTTTAGAGAAGCATGGCTTCCTTGACCTTGAATTACCATTTAGCCTTCCTATTCAGGCATGCTTGTTGGCTCTATAACTGTGTTTATTAGCATGCATGCTATGACTGGGCTTGGTGCGTGTGTTTATGATTGAACGTGAATGCAGATCCCTATCTGATGAGGTGAAACACAAACCCTGAGGAGTTTTGGGGAGGTAATACATCCAGCACAGTCATATTTACAAGAAAAAAAGTCACATATACGTGAAGATATTCACCTGGAGTTTAAGACAGACAGAGGAATTAATCATAATGAGCTGTTTTATGTTGAGGCGCGCAGGAGCAAACCTGCCCTTGCTTGCTATGCATGAATAATGCCGACGTTGATAAAGGAACACCTTCATCAGGTTTAAGGCAGAATCTACAACCATTTATCCATTTTATTCTGCTTATCCAAATTCAGGGTCATGGGCAGGCAACTGTTAGGGGACCTAGACCGCTGTGGGACCACTGAGAGCTGACAAGCTTGCAGTATGAAATGTCACTAGGATTGACCTGACCTCCCTAAGTGGGCTCCACCTGACTCCACTCACTTATGTATGCATGATTCTGTTTAAACAAACTGAAAAACCACAGAGAAAAAAAGGAAAGAAAAGAAAAAAGAAAGAGGAGAAAAGCAAGTTAGAGGTGAGCGGAGCAGACAACCACCATTAAATAAAATGCTAAATAACTAAACGCGGCTAGCCTAGCCTTAACTGTGGAGGGCAGGCAGTTGAATGACTTCCACTATCATCATGTTAGTTCTTTTTTTAGTTAGATCTTTGGCTAATTTGGCTAGCAGAGTAGCCTAGCATGTTATTTTTGTTGTTGTTGTTGGTGTTAGATTATTACACTGGTTGTATGTGCCCCCTTTGGGAGGAAACTGGAGAGAACCCATGCCAACACTGGGAGAACATGCAAACTCCACTCAGGAAGACCCCAGTCTTGCTGTGCATGCCATGAGCATGCCTATCTAGAGCCTCAGTGGCCTATTCTCTATCTCTTACCTCTCTGTGTCCAAAGTCATTAAGTATGGTGGCTAGTTTCTTCGTGCTGGCATACTGACGCTGGGCAACAACGGCCGGGCTGGGATCCCTCCAATCTACAGAAAGACGATGGAGCCACATTTCAGCTTGTTGCAGGTGAGGCTGCTTAAGGCTGGGATCAAAACAGTGAACTTCACAGCCTGATTGGGCGAGAGAACTTTCCAGGGACCGGTCATCCACTCCTAACCTAGAAAACACACAAAAATACAGACAGGGCGAATATGTGAGAGTCAGCTCCATTTACAGGAATGCATATTTCATCGTCTTGACTTCATTTGTGTGAAATGTTCCAATGACGAGATGAAGAGATTCTTCATGGGACACATGAAGACTAAGTGGTACGAGTGGCCCAAATTATGATATTTTGACAAAGTTATATGGCAACTAGCTATTGAATTTCATACAATCTCACCCCTTGTGCACATTTTTAAGGAAGTCAAAGTGTGGTACAGGTACAGACAGTCAGGTAGGAAAACACAGGTATTAAAAACTTTCTAAAAATAGCCATCGTTAGAGAGGGATGTTTGC
This sequence comes from Aulonocara sp. 'chitande type north' Nkhata Bay, assembly GCF_057382095.1. Taxonomy (NCBI): domain Eukaryota; kingdom Metazoa; phylum Chordata; class Actinopteri; order Cichliformes; family Cichlidae; genus Aulonocara; species Aulonocara sp. 'chitande type north' Nkhata Bay. The sequence continues at coordinate 11,394,472 of NC_141358.1, forward strand.
ATGAATGCAGCTGTATAACTTCAATGCGTGTTTATTTCATGCAGGGTTGGATTTCATTAGAAATTGGTCGCCTACTATAAAACCATCGTCTTTATTGTTGCTCCATCATTTGATAGGGCCAAGTGCTTATGAGACCCATATGGAAAAGATATATATAAATCTTATAAAGTTTTTATCTGTCTTGTATGAAACTTGTATGAAAAGCATACAGGAGTGAAAACACATATAAGATCCCTTGAAAAATTATATAATGAAACTTGTATGTTTTATATACTTACTAAAAAAATATATGAAAGTAATGAGAAAGTGGCCACTTTCATGAGTAAATCATATATGTTTTTACTATTTCTTTTCCATATGGGGAACAACGCAGGATGAAGCCCTTCTGTTGTATTCCAGTGATCTAAAACTTTAAAAATGTGCTCTGAGGCGCCACTAAAGCAAAAACATTTGATCAAAGACCCAAAGATCGGTTTTGTGACATGAAACAACACCTTAGCCGGTCGTTACACGTGTCAAATGCAACAGAGCGAGTAAAACTGATAAAAGGATACAGACAAGATAACACCACGGCGTCACTGTGATCTTACTTGGCCTCCGAGCCAGAAAAGAATCAATAATTCAAACGAAGGGAATAAAGATTTTAGCCAGGAGATACTTGACGCTTGTGTTTCTCTCTTATGTCTCCTTTGTTTCATGTTTCTCTCCTTTGCTCTCCACATCTCTTTTCCTACAAGTGGCCTGCTTCTCTATTTTAAAATGTGTAAATCTAAGCAGACAGACACGTTCCCTCGTGTCTCTGTCTCTTTCATGCCTTCTCTCCCTTCTCCCCGCACTTTTTCACTAACCTCTCTCACTGCTGTTCACTGTTTATTCCACCCCTCCCTTCTCTAATTCCACAATTTTCTCCTTTTCTTTCTGTCACTGTCTCTGCATCTGCATTCCCCTGTGTCTTGTTTGCGCGGCGGCTGTATTCTGTAATCGTGACAAAGGGAGTAGATTTCACAGTACGCGTCTTTTACAGATGAGGCACCGGGTCCCCAAATGCATCACGCTGGTGGGAAGATGAGAAATGAGCATATGTGAGGGATTGAGATGCAACTAGATGTCTCTTTTTAAAGCACTAAATATTTCATTGAGAGTTTTTCATTCTCTGGTGAGGTTTTGGTGAGCGGCTGAGAATCAGTGCAGCGAAACTCCGGGGATCGGGGATGACTCATGAGGCGGCAGGAGCAAAAGGGGGGAGTCACAGTGCATCACATGCCCTTCAGAATAACAATGTTCATAAAGGAGGGTCTCTACTAGGTCTCTCATGAGAGCAGGAGGGGTAACATAATGGATGAATGGCTACATAAATGTGGGTGTTCTAGAAAGAAATTTACTTCATACACATTCTTTATAGAGGCTGTAAGGAGACTGCTGTTGATGTAACCAAATATGAAGATCTGTGATTGTTTAGATTCTTGGTCACAAACTCCCAGAGGATTGTAAATGTAATAAAGAGCTATGAATCCACCTGACCCATTATGTCAGCAGCCTGTCTGGGTGTGGTGAAGTCTGGGGCTGATTAACAAACCCTTGGTGGGTCGAGAAACTGTCCCAGTTTGTGCCAGTTTTTTCTCATTCTGGCCTCTGTCACTGTCTGTCTCTCACTTTAAATTTCACACTTGGACAAGATACAAGGGAATTGGTGGCAGAAAACCATAACCACTGGCGTGGCTTTGCCTCAGGCACAGGTATAGCAGTTCGACCCCTGGCTCCACTATCTTCGGACAAGATACTGAACCCCGAGTTACTTGTGACATATTCATCAGGGTCTGATTGTTATATTGATTTCACTTAGGCAAAGAAACAAGATGTGTATTGTTTCTTTGAGGGTCCACGTAGAGAAGAAAGGGGCTCTATACCAGTCAATTTAGAGTTACTAGGAAACCTAAAGGCCAAACTGAAAATATAATCAAGAAGATAACGACATGAAAATAGTAAAACTACAAAACACCATAAACACAGGAATCCTAATGGACTAGAAATAAAGCAATAAGAGGAATAAAACCCATTGCAGTCCAAATACTAATAGAAAAACTCAGAGTTAAGGAACAAAACCCAATTTTATGACAATATTTGTCTCCAAAGGACATGAATAAACATGTCCTTTAAATGTGAAAAGGTTTTTTTGTTTGTTTGTTGGGGTTTTTTTTCACCCTCATGTCCATTAGCCTGTGTTGATGCTCTAAAGTTGTGTCATTCATTCTACAGGTAACTTGTCAAGTTTAGACCAGTTTCATAGAGCAGAAATCTTTTCTGCCCTTCATGTGCAAATCCAACATGACTTCACAGTTCTGTCTCCTTGAATGTTGACTAAAAATGAGACAGTATGATCTGAGCAAACATTTTCAATATTATCTGTGAACTTGAATGTTGCCCCTCCAAAGTTTTACCTGCGAAATAGAAAATGTGGAGGTGTAGTCAACGACAAATTTTAACGACAAACTTTTCAGCATCTCGCAGGAAAATGACAGGTGTAAATAATTAAATTAACACTGCTGTTGCTGCTTCAATTTCAAGGTTATGGTTATGGTTTCAGGCTCACTGTCACACTAATGGATTACTGATCGCTGATGTCATTAAAAACAGTAAAAACCCAAAACTTACAGTTTGTCCAGTGGTCACTTGACTAATGTTTAAATGCCCAACTTTACAGCAGAAATCCTCTTAATCAGAAGTAAACATCTTGACAGCCTCATTAAAAAAGGTCCTTACAGGCTAATTTAACCATTTTTCGCAACACTGTTCATGTTAAGCTTGTTTTTTTTTTTAAATTTAGATTATTATCAGGTTATTGTGACTGATGGGTTGCTGCCAACACAGGAAGAAATGTCTAATAGACATCTGCAAATACATTGATTTGGAAATCTCAATTGGCCTTTTTTAATAAGCCTGTGCTACAGTTTTGATGAGTGAAATAAGAGTATATGTGTTGTGTATATATTTAGCACTGAATTTCTTAGCACTGTCTCTTAGAACCCTGTCAGGTTGCCAGTCTGTTGCAGGGCTTAGCTTCACATCTATCTTCGTCCAGCTTCTATATAAAACCTATGGTTATTAACTGGTTGTGGGGGTTTTGTTACACTTATTTAGTTCATACTAAAGCCATCACTCATAGAATAATGCTTGGTTAACTTCCTAAAAATCACCAAACAGCCTTTACTCTGGGAAGAACAATAGGTAATGGTGATGAGATGGCTGATTATCATATTTTCTTAATTTTGCCCAGAAGGGGAGCTAAAGGAAACAAAGCATGAGAAGCCAGAGCCACCGTTGCTACTAGCTATACTGCAGGGATTTATGCTGTTATCCACTAGCAGCATCTCACATGCCCACATTTATGTTAAAAGTCAAGTCACTTTATTTATGTAGCGTATTAAAAATGCTGGACCTCAATATTCGATCTCAAGTTCTTTCCACCGGAGGCAGATGGACTAATTATACAAATACTGAAGAATACACGGAAGACAAGGGATACAAGTTTAAACAAAGCCTGCTTTAATTTGAGCAGAATGTGGGCTGTTTTTACAGCAGTGGAAAAGGTGGATAATTGGTCTTTCATGTGGAAAAACATCCTGCGTCCCCCCCTATACACCAACATGTGACAGACCAATCAGTGAACAGCTGCTCATCCTTCCCAGGCACAGCCATCCCCGGCTCGTTGCACATCATGCAAATGAGATGTATCAGCTGCACACGTTCAGCAAAACACACGAAAGTGTACCTAGATAATGTGCTGAGTTCAAAGGCACATACAGAGGCGTACTAAAAGCATTTGGCTTTTCTATTAAATCCCTTTTAATCTTCTGCAGTTGACTACAGTTGAGGGCTTTGCAAGTCAGAGAAACTCTCCTGAGAGTAGGATGCTCAACATACCTGCCAAAGAGGCAAGAGTATGACCAAGAAGTGTGTGTGAGAGCATGTGTACGTGTATGCACGCGCGCGCGCGTGTGTGTGTGTGTAATGAATGTAGGTCAGATAGGGGACATGGGGAGGAACTTCAGAGAGCAGTTTGCAGGCTGACTTGATTAACTCTCTCCGTGAGATTCTAGGAAATTTATTTTGTTACTCGGGAAGTTTAATTTTTTTTAAAGAATTTAATGTCTTTTTGGGACTTGCTTTTACTGTATTCGACAGAGTTGAGTTGACGTAGTGTAAACTGATTTAATTCCAGAGGTATTAAGTGATCAGTTAGATAGGAAGAGATCGCCAAGTAGCTTTCATTGATTTGAAAAATTAGATCTGAGTCACATTTTCCAAGCCGATATTCAAGCCAAATATCAAAATGTTTGTATCAATCTCTGAGATGTTTGATAAAACTCATTTGAATTTTAGTGCGTGTCCATGTAGCTTGTCTGCACAGAGTGCCGTTGCAGTCAGCCAGAGGATATCAGATGTTTTTTTCTCCTGTCTATTTGGCCTCTGACACCCTTTTGACCTCCCCGCCCCTCCTGCCACTCTCCCACACCTATCTGCGCCTCGCTTGCCTTGATGCCAGCACACCTGTGCTGTCTCTCAACGGTCAAACTAATAAGCCTTCTCTCCCAGCAGAAAAATCCCTTCAACCATTGCTGCACCTCAGCATTGGCCGAGCAGACTTAGACTGAGCCGATCCATGGCACAAAGTTAAGAGTGAATGACAGCCTGGGCTTAAGAAGGTCAAACGCCTTGGTGGTCTGGCTGACTGAAGTCAAGGTTACATGCCAATCCAGTTAAAGGAACCAAAGGTAGAATAGTTATGTGTTATGTGTTCCCCTAACAATTCCTTGTTAGGGGAACACACATTTAGCAAAAACAAAATTATGTGTGAGTGTCTAACAAACAATACTCACCCAAAAGAGTACACCCTGCAGTGTCTGCTCTCTATCCTGCGGATCAGTTTATAATTGGGATCTAGGCACACAGCCCATGCCCCAATGGACCCTTCCTGGTCTGCTTTCTTGCCTCGAAGTGACGCACATGACACCTGGACAAACATAAATGTAAACACAAAGCAAGACATAATAACAGCCATTTTTCCAGGAACAAGGAGCAGAACTTATTGTCAAGACAGCCATGTTATCTGACACAGTGGGAGTCCTGTATTGCAAATATAAATGGAACAAGAAATGAATGACAGAGCAACAGAACCACATCGACTCGATTCGCAAAGCAAAAATAAGTGTCTGTGTCTGTATGCTGGACATTCAAGACCACCTGCGCTGTTTGGATATTGATGTCCAAGTCTGTTCACTGCACTGGTCACTGAATGTGAAAGTGAACTAGTCGTTAACTGGGCAGGGGGTTGTGGTGAGATAAATCTTCTGAGAAGCGAGCATTTCATGTGTAAGAGCGCATTACTCTTTGACAGCATTACTCCAACCAAACGAGTGAGATTTCATTCTGTACAATAAAAGGAGTCCTAGGGATTTCAAGCAAACACGAGTCAAATGTGGCAGCATAGTTGACACTCTGATATATCCTGATTTCTTTAGGTGAGTTCTACAACTCAGACTCAGACATGATGCACAGCTGGTGCTGATGCACTGCCGAGTGTCACTGGGTTGGCAGAAAGAAACTAAAAACGAGGACTTTAAATCCTTCATTTATGATTAAGATTGTACTTTTACCCCCTTTAATCCACAAAATTTGTTGGATTTAAAACACAGTATCCTTTTAGCTGCTTCCATATAAAAGTCTTTGGATCCTGCCATATCTTTAACAAAAATATTTTTTCAGTACTGTACAATAACAGTGTATTGTTCTATAATGTTGTGGATTATATTTTTCAACCTTAAAAATACAGCTTTCATAATCAATTTCAACCAAGACTCCAAGGACCAACATTTGCAAAAATGCTGTATACACACCTGCATATACCAGTACAGAGCAGGAGCTACTGCTCAAATGTTTGCTGTGCGGTTTCTCCACATTCTGTCTGATGCCGAGATTAACTTTGCAAGGGAAGAAACAATATTGGCTCAGACATCAAATGTCTGGCTTTACTGTACTACACCATTCAAGTCCAAAGTAGCATGTTCACAGCTACACTTTGTTTGTGCTACTGCATCTTATCACAGCTAGAGAGTTGCTAGGTAAAATCATTTGCAATGACGTATACAGTGGTGCACTGAAAACCTCCATGCAGTTGCTTTGGTTGCCAGCAGATTGCCACTCTTACATAAAGATGCTGATTTGTCTGCAAACTACCCTCTCCGTGGCAGTGAAACTGTGTGCAGAGAGAACATTTTGTGATGAGAATATTTGCCTTCAAAAGTGAAAGTTGCGCCCTTTTAAATGTCTTAGTTGCAGCAGCAAGGGGCAACTCTTAATTTGAAAGCAAAGCAAGCATTTTCGGTTTGCGTCACTTTTGGCAACCGCTTATTGAGTGGTTGGCAGACAAGTTAGCATTTTCTATGCAAACTACAGGTGACTTCAGCAATTTGCTAGCAAACAAAGCCACAAGGAGGTTTTTAGCATCCTCTTTGCGACTAATTTCACCAACAAACAGCCAGCAACCACTCACCATCTAGTCGGGGAGTGCATATTTGTTCCTAGTGATCAGAAGTTGCCCGGGGATTTCTCACCAGTCTTTAAAAAAGCTAAAATCTCCTTGAGCAAGAGACCAAAGCTTATATTATTCCCAATAAAAGGCATCCACCTTGCACAGCAGCTTCCACAAACTTCTAGTCTAAAAAGAGAGCCTAATGTGAAAGTATGCTGATTACCATTACATATCTTCTGGCTGCAAAATGAAATCTGAGTGTTTAGAACTCTGTATTGAAATGAGCTTTTATCTCCCCTGATTGATAAAATCAAATTGCTTTCGCAGCTTTCTTTATTTCCTAATCAATCTCCCATTTGCTATAATGTCTGCTTTCCAAACACAACACATTTAAAACACTCAGCCTAAATTTTCAAAATGGCACTTTGATAACTAGTAGGTGACGGCTATATCCATCTTTCATTTACATTCAATGGTGAATAAGAAATACTTTCTAGATCCTAACTCAGGTAAAAAGACACAGATGGCAGACGTTTTGCAGCCAAGCGAATGTGTAAGAAGAAATGTACTATGTCCCAGCCTCTTATAAATCCACTTACTGTTCCTAAAATAGAAGAAATTTACATTTGAAACTGTTCATTAGCCGTGTTTACATTGCCAGCCTTCCCTTTTTTGGCAAGCTGGATTTGTACAGTTTCAAAAGAACCTCTTAGGCGTAATTTCTTACTGTGGCTTTTGTATAAATCGCCCATTTTAATGAGATCATTCTGTGACAGGTCACGCAGGAAGGAACCAACTGAATCACTGAAGTGCAGTGTCACCATCTGACAAAGGACAAAAGTTGCCCGATGTGTCTTTGTTGCTCTCTATTTAAACCAATTCTTACATATTGAACATTCTCCACAATGTCCGTCATCGTTAATGCGTTCGAGTTGAAAGCGTTTATCTGCATACAATGCACTGTGGAAAATTAAATGCGAAATCACTCTTGATTATTTTGCCACTTCACATCTAAAGACATATCAGTTGCATTGAGCTGCTGAGAGCTGAACAAAGCTACAAAGAATACTGAGCTGTAAAACCGAGAACATTCACTGAGCGTGAATGAGAAGTTCATTCTTATTGTTGATAAGCTAATCAGAAATTGATCCCACGCTCCTGCTGCCTTATTCTTTCACACTATTATTAGTAGTATTATTAATATTTTTATATAGACTTACTCTTATCTGTGCATGAACACGTGAAAGCTGCTGACTGGTATTGATTGGACAGTTGTGTCGCAGGCCATCTCTCTTAGTAACAGTTCCACCAGGCACTATGTCAGTCAGCATTACAGCAGAGGATGCTGCTATCCCCACACCAGCTCCCTCCACCCTCGCCTGTCACTGTCAATGACAGACAGTTCCCTTCCACAGCTCCTCACAAACACACACTTGTACACACATGCTCACAAGATCTCTTTCTCTCTGTTCCTGTCCTTGTCCCTTCCTTCCTCACGCACAAAAATCCAAAAGTACCTAAACACACACACACGCACATCCCAGCACTAATTCATAATGAACTAAATTTCTGCTTTGTGAAAGACAGACTGAGTGATGCTTAGTCATTTGGAGATTGGTACTCTGTGCTCTGGCTATGTTGTGTGAGGGATAAAGATAAGATGTTGATTTGTCTCCAAGCCAATTTACTGCAATAGAAAAACACACACACGCACACACACGCACACACACGCACACACACGCACACACAAACTACATGAGTTCAAAGAATGCCTCCATCGTAGAGACAAAGATTTTCCAACCTTCCAACCAGAATTCCAACCTTTCTCAGTTCCTTTTTATATTTTTCCTTTTTTCCTTCTTCTTATTATTATGATGCAAAACATCTTCATTGATTTGTAGTAATTAATACTGATGCAGTCCAAGGAGCAAACCACAACAACTCATTGATTAGATCTGAATAGAGGGGCTGTGAGCTCCATCTGTATAGTAATCAATAGAGTAATGAATTAGTTGCTTACTGTCAGGGCAAGAAAAATGTTTTGGCTATGCTGAATGTGAAAGAGATGCCAGTGCAGCTCAATCATGGGCTAAGAGATGCAGTCTTATTTTTTTTTTTTAAAAAGCAGCCAAAGGTATGTGTCTCATGGCTTAACTACTTTATTTATTTTTGCCTCAAACTCTAGTCTTAGATTTGCATTCAGTGTCAGGTTAATTTTTGCTTTGAGGACAGAAAATGTGATTAAGAGTTAAAGATGATTAATCCCCCAATCGATGGTGCTTGCACTGCATCATTAAGCACAGCCAATATCGCAAATAAGAAATAAATAGTAAATATAAAGCACATTATGTCACAGTAATAATTGAATAGGGCTTTAATAGTGGACATCAGGAAGGTGTAGGCAAGCTATAAAGCATCAGAAGTAAAAGTACTTATTCTCGATTTAAATATTTCCCTAAAGAGTTAAACGATCAATATGCATCATAGTCTATTAAAAATCACATGTTTGCATTATGGCTGTCCTGTCATGACCAGATATCTAAAAATAATATTAAAAGTGCTTTTAATGAGCTCAGAAAACAGACCTAGACCTCAATTAAAAAAATTATATTAGAAAATATTCATAAAAACAAAAAGAACCAACAGGGGGTCGATCAGGTTACCTACTAATCAGAAGGTTGGTGGTTTGATCCCTGGCTGCTCCAGTAAGCATGCCAAATATCCCCGGGCAAGATACTAACCCCAAGTTGCTCTCCAACGCATCCATCAGTGTATGCATGTGTGTGAATGTTAAATAAAAAGCACTTGTATAGAAACAGCATAGAAAACAGCTTGTGAGAATGAGTGTGAATGGTGTATAAAGTGCTTTGAGCGCTCAGGTAGAGTAGTAAAGCACTATATAGGGAGTGCAGAATTATTAGTCAAGTTGTATTTCTGAGGAATAATTTTATTATTGAACAACAACCATGTTCTCAATGAACCCAAAAAACTCATTAATATCAAATGATGAGTTTTTGGAAGTAGTTTTTAGTTTGGTTTTAGTTTTAGCTATTTTAGGGGGATATCTGTGTGTGCAGGTGACTATTACTGTGCATAATTATTAGGCAACTTAACAAAAAACAAATATATACCCATTTCAATTATTTATTTTTACCAGTGACACCAATATAACATCTCCACATTCACAAATATACATTTCTGACATTCAAAAACAAAACAAAAACAAATCAGCGACCAATATAGCCACCTTTCTTTGCAAGGACACTCAAAAGCCTGCCATCCATGGATTCTGTCAGTGTTTTGATCTGTTCACCATCAACATTGCGTGCAGCAGCAACCACAGCCTCCCAGACACTGTTCAGAGAGGTGTACTGTTTTCCCTCCTTGTAAATCTCACATTTGATGATGGACCACAGGTTCTCAATGGGGTTCAGATCAGGTGAACAAGGTGGCCATGTCATTAGTTTTTCTTCTTTTATACCCTTTCTTGCCAGCCACGCTGTGGAGTACTTGGATGCGTGTGATGGAGCATTGTCCTGCATGAAAATCATGTTTTTCTTGAAGGATGCAGACTTCTTCGTGTACCACTGCTTAAAGGTGTCTTCCAGAAACTGGCAGTAGGACTGGGAGTTGAGCTTGACTTCATCCTCAACCCGAAAAGGCCCCACAAGCTCATCTTTGATGATACCAGCCCAAACCAGTACTCCACCTCCACCTTGCTGGCGTCTGAGTCGGACTGGAGCTCTCTGCCCTTTACCAATCCAGCCACGGGCCCATCCATCTGGCCCATCAAGACTCACTCTCATTTCATCAGTCCATAAAACCTTAGAAAAACCAGTCTTGAGATATTTCTTGGCCCAGTCTTGACGTTTCAGCTTGTGTGTCTTGTTCAGTGGTGGTCGTCTTTCAGCCTTTCTTACCTTGGCCATGTCTCTGAGTATTGCACACCTTGTGCTTTTGGGCACTCCAGTGATGTTGCAGCTCTGAAATATGGCCAAACTGGTGGCAAGTGGCATCTTGGCAGCTGCACGCTTGACTTTTCTCAGTTCATGGGCAGTTATTTTGCACCTTGGTTTTTCCACACGCTTCTTGCGACCCTGTTGACTATTTTGAATGAAACGCTTGATTGTTCGATGATCACGCTTCAGAAGCTTTGCAATTTTGAGACTGCTGCATCCCTCTGCAAGATATCTCACTATTTTTGACTTTTCTGAGCCTGTCAAGTCCTTCTTTTGACCCATTTTGGCAAAGGAAAGGACGTTGCCTAATAATTATGCACACCTGATATAGGGTGTTGATGTCATTAGACCACACCCCTTCTCATTACAGAGATGCACATCACCTAATATGCTTAATTGGTAGTAGGCTTTCGAGCCTATACAGCTTGGAGTAAGACAACATGCATGAAGAGAATGATGTGGACAAAATACTCATTTGCCTAATAATTCTGCACTCCCTGTATAAGAACCAGTCCATTTACACTTAATCTGTCAGTGGTTTTAATGTTGGCATTTTAAATGAATAATAATCAAAAATACATTTCGGTAGTAAATGAAATTTAAAAAAAAATCTCACTTGCTGAGTTGTGATGTAGCTGAGGAACCTTTTAGCTTCATCCTCCAGTGACTGACTCTCACTGGCCCAGGGCTCCAGGTCTATATGCCACCGTGGAGTCTGAATAGGGGAACATACGCATATACATGAACAGTTACAATGGAAATAATATGAAAATGAGCAACTCACTAACATCAAAGTAGGCCACTCACAAGAAATCCAGTGCAAGGACAACAATAAAGGGAGCTTTATTCTTTCAGGTATTATAACCCTCTTGTGTATAGCCACTGATAGAACTAGGTCACAGTGTGCTCTGAGGAAAATTTCCCCCACACACACGTGTTAGCGACAAACAGCTAAAGTTCATTTCTGTTGTTATTTTAGTAAAATGGGGACTGCTAGCCTATTTACTCACGTGTATGCTTTGCTGGAAGGTATGGATTGAGCTTTGTTTGAAAGTGGAAGAATAAGATCTTAGACCCCTTCATCAGGGGGCTTTAGCAGCTTTAGCTCTGTGCTGCATTCCTGAAACGTGGCAGAACCTTGCTTTAAAGCCTGCTTCCATGCTACAGGAATGCGCCTGTTTGTGATTAGAGGAGGGTTAAAGAGTATGCAGTACAGAGGGCGACAGAGACGGCTCTGTGATGATGTATTCGTTGCTTGTACAATCATTTCTTGGGTCAAACACCACAGCCAAGTGTTCATTAGCAGCCCTGGAACAAATTATCTGCTGTGGTTTGATGAGAGTGCACGTCCCTGCCTAGGGCGCTCCTGTGTATGGGCACTGCAGTTTATTTCATAATTTCCCATAGCTGTGCAAATTAGATTAGGCTGTCTTTACTGACAAGATCGTGTTTAGGTTTGTTGCTGTGGACACGTGTGGCATGGTTCTCTCATGGTTAACGTGGCCTCAACACAGAGGACTATAACTAAGACATTTGACACTTTCACTAACTGATCCTTCTTTTAATCTTCATTGCACATGTACACACACTAGAGCTTATACATATATTTAAAAAAAATATACTTGAGTCTATACAGTGCACACTTTGCTTGACTTTTTACAGGCCTGTACGTAACCCCACACCACTCTGCTAATATGTTATCTGACAACACCATATGTGTTATTTTCTTCTCCACTGAGGCAGATCCTGGACCTGCCAACACACAAAAAATCTGCTTTTGCTTTAATGGCTGCAGAGCTTGATCCACACGACACTTTTCAGTGTTTGGCATCAAGCCTTCAATCGATTTACAGAGTGTCAAAACATCCGAATGCTTGCCTTGCCTCAACCCATCCGTTCTTTTCTCTGCTTCCTTTTATATCATGGCTTCTGTTTTCTTTTGTCTTTCTCGGTCTTCTAATATCCTGTTGCTCTTTTCATTGCCTGTTTTTTCTTTCTTCTAACATCCTGCGTCCCCATTGATTGTTTACTTCTGCTTTCTGCTGGTCTCTATCACTGACCTCAGCTTCGTAGTTAAAAAGGCACTCAGGACCCACAGACACTCACCGGCCACTTTGTTAAGGCCAGAGGTCAGAGGTGAACAGCCAGACTCCTTCGAGCTGTTAAGAAAGTAGTAGTGACCACTCGTTACAAACAGTGCACATGACATCAAACCTTGAAGGCGACTGGCTACTGTAGCAGAAGACCACACTGGGTCACACTTCTATCAGCTAAGAACAGGAAGCTACGGCTAAAGTTTGCGTTTCCTTTCCAAAATTGCACAAAAAAAGATTAGAAAAATGCTGCCTGCACGAGTCTCAATATCTGATGCAGTATTTGGATCAGAAATTGGTGTAAACATCATGAAAGCATGAATCCATCCGCATTAGTATTAAAGATTCAGGCTGGTGATGTATGTGTGTAATGGCTCATTAGTACAAGTTAAGCATTTATGAAATGCCACATCCTACATCCTGAGTATTAATGCTGAAAATGTCCATCTCTAATACATGTTTATATAAAGAAAAATGCGATAACAGACACTGAAAACAGAACAGGTTTTGTTTTTAAAATCTGTATGTGTATCAAGCACAGAAGAGATCATTATCTGACAAATATGCTTGCGCATTATGAGATAATTTGAGTGCTATAGTGGCAGCTATGAGTGATGGGTTGAAGATTCGAAGAGTCAAGGTAAATAGTCATATTGGCATTAAACCCATGGTAAAGCATATGTCTGAAGTGTCTTGAACATAAACTGGTTAATTGGTATAGTCATATATTTACTTCTGGACAAAACATCTCCAGTGGAAATATGCAGCTTCTCAACAAAAAGAGCTCAATTCAATAAATTTAAAGCTATTTAAGCATAAACCATCATCATTAATGTACAGCAGGGCTGCACAGATTTTGTGTTTATTTAATATCAGATGCTATGAGTGTTAACAATCATTGGGCTGTCTGTCTTTTGATTTTTAACTCGTGGAGTATTTGTTGTTTAGATTCCACCATATAATTTTAACTCAGGCCATAAAAAAAAATCTCTCTGGCAAAGCCCCCAGTCTGACAAACAGCCCCTGACAAAAAGAAGAAAATAAAATGCCACTTCTAATCAACATTGTTCCTAAACTGCAGTATTGAAGCCAGGAGGGTTTTACAGAGACAGAAAGACGGCATTTGAAGTACATTTACACGTGTACAAATAACATCTACCTTTCTGCATCCCGGGGACTCCCAGAGCTCTCTGTCTGTGAGCTGCCCTTTTCATCTCCTTACCCAGTCCTCCCTGAACAACTCAGCTGTCAGGCCCCATACATCACCCTGGTACAGGTTGGGACTAGGGTACTGATCAGAGGGCAGATATCTGGGACAATGAAGTCTCTGGGAGGTTGCAGTATGTGCTGTAAGCTGCGGTTGAATAGAAATGGAAGAGGAAAAGGACAATGGGAGGTTCCAAAGTGCTCACACAAGCACGAGTGATCCAGCACTTTACAGCAGAGAAGAAATGGAAATATTTGGAAGCATTTGCCAAGGGAGGAGGTGTCTGTCAAAGATTTTATGGCTACTTTGAGACTTTATGGCAGTGCTGGACTGGAATAGCCAGCCTGACTTGTACAGTGCAAGTTTAAATCTAGTGTGTTTATACTTCCCTCAGAAGTTAAAATGATTTTTGCCTTAATGGGAAATTAAAATAAATTCAATCTTTAATCAATAGGCTTAAAGTGCAAAATAGAGACTATGGGTTTACTGTGCATACCTATCAGGATTTTTTTTTCCAGCTGGTGATTATTGCTGAGCAGTGATGCGATTAGTGCTAAACTATGTGTTCAGTCAAGCAACAACAAGTCATCAGCACCTAAGGTAGACAGAGAGAACATCACTCATCAGCGATGCAGCCTTAGTCCTGTGAAATTAGACATAATTCTGTCCTCAGCAAGAGATTTTAAGGTTGTTGCCTTTACATAGATGACATGGTCAGTGGAAATGAATTAAATAGGGGGTTCGTTAATCTGAAAAAAAAATGTACATGAAACATTATAACAAGAAAAGCATGTCTATTGAGGAAAGCAGCAGCCGAAATACAATTACAGCGTCCGATTAAGTGTGTGAACTGAGTGAGGTTGAAGCATCAGGTGAATTGGAAGTGCTGAAAACACTTAAAGATTCAGTTTTACCCTCGAGCACTGAAACGAGTGGAAATGTCTGCGTAAGTGTAAGTGATGAATTAAGGTTGAAGGGTGAGTTAGAGTGGAGGAGCTGAGAGAAATTAGTGTCAGTTCAAGTGTGTCAGCCAAACTTTGTCAGTGGAATGACAACAGGAACTGTAAAGCTTTCCAGAGGCTTGCTGCGGAAAGTCTGAATTTAAAGAAAAAAAAAGATTTCTCACAAAATATTTCAAAGTATGTGGCAGCTGAAATTAAAATCAAGAAGCATTTAAGACATTAAATAAAAATGATGAAGGAGACTGCTTGCCGATTTCGGTGTGAGAGCTCAGTTAAGTTGAAGTATCACTTCAATTAAAAATCCAATGAAATGGTGGAAGAAGTGCTGATATGTGCTTCAGTTTAAGCCTGGCGAGCCGCATGAAGCTGAAGCACAAATGCTGAGACAAGCAGAAGTATCAGATCAGATTTAGCTAAACTTCAGCTGCTGACAGGAGATGAACATGCAGGTATAAAAAAACTAATACGTATTGTTGATCTTTGAAGTTAGAACTAAAAATATATGCAGAACACACATTTTTATTTTTATCACCATAAAATCCCAGAAAATGTTCCAAGAAAATTCTACTTTTCCCTGGCAGGTAGGAAAACCAAACCCCTGGTATGGAAGAGAAGCTGCAGGAAGGGTTTGTGGTCACGG
The DNA here is from genome assembly GCF_057382095.1 of Aulonocara sp. 'chitande type north' Nkhata Bay. Taxonomy (NCBI): domain Eukaryota; kingdom Metazoa; phylum Chordata; class Actinopteri; order Cichliformes; family Cichlidae; genus Aulonocara; species Aulonocara sp. 'chitande type north' Nkhata Bay. The sequence continues at coordinate 11,409,862 of NC_141358.1, forward strand.
GAGTAGTGACTATGGAAACAAAATGATTTGAGTACATAAAGTAAAGACTGAGCTCTCTGGCAAAAAATGAGCAGCATTAATTTAAAAGAGCACCTTGCCTGCTGCTAACCAGGTGGGTGGGAAATACTTTACTTTAGGGTTTTTGGCAGTCATTGGCACAGATAGCAGGAAGACGGGATATCTTTAAATGTCAGCAAATTCTGGATGAAAATGTCATGCACTCAAATAATGAAACAGATCCGAGACATACCCGAAACACCATCACTGGCAGCTTTTATTATGAGGTGCTCAAATATCTGCACAAACTACAGTTAATGTTTACACTTTCCATGAAATAAAGATTTGAGGGGTTTTTGTATTTCCTTCTTCTTGCGTTAACCCCCCATCCACCAAAAAAAAAAAAAAAAATCAAACAAAGATGGAATTTGCCCTTCTCCACAGCCTGGGAGCTGGGTGTGTTATTGGATCGGTGCCTCTCAGCCTGGGAGAGAGGTGTGAGCAGCCAGGCCAAGCATGAATAATCCCTTGGGGAGAACAGGATGGATGGGTGAACAAGAGATGACTGGATAAAGCAAGAGAGGACTGTCTGCCAGAACAATGAAGGCGGTAAAAAAGAATGGAGAGGTGGGAGGTAAATAACATTGGGTGGAGCTGACAACAAACACACAAATTGTGGAAAAATGAGAAAAAAAGGATGAGTTACACTTTTTTTTTTTTTTTAATTGCCTTTACAACAAGAATGAATTAAGTCTGTGTATGTAGCGATCGCTGACAGTGTGGGCAGAGTGTCTGAGATGACACGGCACAATCACCACTTGGATAAACAAATTCTCATTAGTGTATCAAATGTCATGCAGGACCAAGCCACAGGTGGGTTGGGTCTGCCTATTTCGAAAACATAAGGTGTCAGAGTGAATGCTGCCAAGTCACTCCTATCCACTGGTAGAGTGCCAGGGTGGCTGAGTGTCAGACCTGCTGCTCATTTTAAGCTATTGCTCTCATCAGAGTCCAGACACTTCAGAAAAATATCACCAGGCTGTACAGTTAGGAGGTCAAAGCTTTTAGTTCAACAGCATGTGGACTGTTTTTTAACACCATGAACTGTCCTAAAGTTCAAAAAATGGTCTTTGACGAGGTGTATTTTTCTGACAGCTTGGACGGAAACCCAACAGTATCCAATGGCAAGCGAAGGTCAAGACGTGAAACGGGCAAGTGGGCAGACAGAGAATCTGCGGTTTAATGAAACAGCTGGTGGCTGATTCACATTAACCTCCCTCTGTTTCTGAGTGGGTGGTGAACCCAGGTGTGAGATCATATCAGAGATTTATGTCCCACAGGGTTGTGTTAATGTGGTTCAGGGAAAATGCAGAAAGATTCAGATTTTTAATGGTGTTGTAAACACTGGTGCAATGCAACATTTATCACACGACGAAGCTTGATTTCTTTTAAATTAAAATCTGTAACTACTATGAAGCCTGTTACTAAAGACAAACAAATCTACATAGTACACACATGACTTCAGTGGCAGATGGGGACATTTCTGAGAGTGAAAAATAGTTTCCCCTTCCAGATTTCTTAGGGTTTTGGTTTTTTTTGGACATTTGTGACACTTACATGTTTTAGTTAATAAAGCAAATGTTAATTTTACGCAAAGACAAACCCAAGTAAATATAGTTTTTGATGATGAAAACTTATCCAACCATACCTGGCCCTATGTGAAAAAAGGCTAAACCTCATAATGGTATACTCACTTTTCGTTTTTACGCCAGATTCAAAGAGTTTAACTTTTATCTCGTCAGTTCATAGACTATTTTCTTGCTGATCATCAAGATGTTTTTTGGGGGGGGGGTTTGCAAAATGACCCCTTATGTTCTCTTTAGTCAACTGTTTTCACCATGGAACTTTCCCATAGACTCTATTTATACACAATCTCTTTCTTATTGTTCAATAATGAACACTGAGCTTAACTGACATAACCGAGGCCTGCACTTGTCTCGGTTAAGCTGGTATAGAGTGTAAGATATGTACATTAGTAGATCCCACATGCTGATTTTAATTTGAGATACAATGAATTCTGATCCTACGGTCTTACGTACATTGCTGCTAATTGTAATGGTCGGATTCCATAGGTATCCATGTATACTTGGGTTATTTAGAGGAGATGGACGGCCAAAATTATTATATTAAGAGCAAAATCAATCATCTATTTACAGAACTGATAGTCTTTCAATACGACGTGACTGTTCTGAATGGTATATAGAGGATAATCTCAAAGAATGATCCTCACTAAGCTCTATCATTCTGACTAATCTGGGATATTGTGAGACTTGGATATAGACCATATACAGTCATCTCTATTCCTCTGGCAGGCCCGGCTCATCGGCCAATCCCAGCTCACTGACAGCGTACAGTGAGAGACAGGGAGGGTATAACAGAATTAAAGTGGAGGATTACACTGATCTTTTTTAATAAAGGCAGTAATCTCAGAAGACTTGAGCCTTCATCTCAAAGGCAGTGGAAGGCTGCAGAGGAGTGGAGGGATACACGAGGAGGAGGAGGGCTGAAGCAAAGCGTTTGGATGAATGACGAAGAGAAAGCAAGAAATTGGAGGTTGAGGCACAGACGGTGAGGAGGGAACGTGAAGATCGTCTTTGTATCTACGCTGTTTCTCATTTGCAGAAGTCTACGAAGCCACATCTGGAATGCGTTTACTGTAAAAGAGAGACTGTAACGTATGAATCATGTGGGTGAAAAAGAGAGAAGTTCTAACTGGAATACAATGCACCCGGTCGATCCCAGAAAACTGTTTTGCTTGACTTTGAGGTTTTGCATTCATGCGCAACACAATGTGTTACATCACAGATATTGCTGCTGGCAGCAGAATTAACCGCCCCCGTGCTGTAGACCAAAGCTGGTCGAACACCGGCACATGTCCATTTTGACTCTGCATTTTGTCATCAATTGCATGGCAGCAGCATTTTGTGTCCGTCTAGTTTAAACCGAAACATATCTGCAAGCAGCACCCAAGTGTTTTGGGTAACAAAGAGCTACATTTCCTTTTTTGCAGGTGTATCACAAGCACACTCAATAAACTGTGCTGGATCCATGAGTCTTTGCAGCCTTGAATTTCAGGAGTAACATAGCAGGAGAATAAATAACAGAAATTGAACTTAACTAGTTATATAAAGCATCAGTTCACCAAGACATAAAAGAACAGGATAGTTTCCTTTAAGTGTCGAGGAACAATGTTAGAAAACCTATCAAGAACTCGGTTGCGATTGCTGACCATTTTCAGCTCAATATTTGCAACTCTGAATGGGAAAGGAGAAATCGAGGCACTCCACAACAAGAGCTTGTCGCTTTGCCATTAAAGCTCAATCTTTTTCAAAGCCACAGCGGCTGTTAGAGAAAGGAAAGGCAGTGGTGTCTGACTTGGTTTGATAGATTCCTATCAGCCAATTGTGGTTTCCAGTTAACACTCAGCACATCCACCGGGTTAAGAAGCGGCTCTTGTCAGAACAGAAGCTGATCACTGTCCTCCCTATTTCATGTACACACACAAGCGTGCATATTTGAGACCTGTGTGTGGTTTGTGCAGTCGTTTGGCTTGTCATGACACATGCTATTAACTTCTATAGGAACCGGCTGTTGCCTTGGAAACGCCTTCCAGTCACATCATGGTAATTTTGCTCATGCATGCATTCATAAACTCAACACAGGTATAGGTGCTCCCATGGACTGAAATATTTCATATATAGCTATTTCGCATAATAGAAAAAAAACAGAGTGACACTGCTGAAAATACCCCGTCTTCTGTCTGGATTGTGTTGTGTTTGAATTGGGCCCTCTTGGCCAGCATCTCAGGAGACAGATGGGGCCTCATTGTTTGCAGTTACAATCTCTTTGTGTGCGTGTCTGTGTGTGTGTGCGTGTGTGTGAGGCGATCTTCCTGGACAATATCCTAGATCTGAGATTTATGTTTGATGTCTGGTTGGGAAGAGCAGAGGGAGCATGCTGAGCACCATATGACACTTTCTTCCGAAGATGGAGTTGGAAAAAAAACCCAAAAAACAAACAAACAGGGAAACTAAGACAGACACATGGAGGCAGCAGTTTCCACTCTTGGCTCTTCCTCATTTTCTTTCTTCCTTTATTCATCTATTAGTCCGTTTGTGTCTTTTGTGTAAATAATTGCAGTACAGAAATGAAAAAAAAGATGGCTATATCATATAGCAGTATACAGATATCTTGAGCTACCCCTCATTTCGTCATCCTTTCTTATTAAAATACAAAATAGTACAAAGATTTTTTGACATTAACATGTGCAAACATACATGGAAATGTTGCATATGAGGCAAAAACAGACTTTGAAAGTTAGCCAACGTTTCTTCTGTTCTAAGTCAAATTGATCCCTCATTTCTTCAAGAATATAGAGGTTTGGGCTCTGAGGGGGGCAGTTCATGACTGATAGTTTGCCATTGTGTGTTTTTCTACCTGAATATAGTTTTACTTGAGTGGCAGTTTGTTTGGGATCAATGTCATACTGAAAGTTGAAATTGTTTCCCTTTTTTACGAATGGCTTGTTTACAGCCATCTACTGTTTGAAGAAGAGTAGATACTTCTGAACCTTTAGTTGATGTATCTTTCAGACCCTCTCTCAGGTTGGACAGGCTGGATTTTTTCCCTGTTTTTAAAGGACAGGACTTTCAGATATTTTTCATCTTCTCTAGTTTTTTAGGTCTGACACTCTTGTGTCCTTCACATGTGCAGTTTCCTAATTTTTTTTAAGTACACACTGCACATAATGCTGAGATATTAAAGATTTTTTTGGCTAATAATGCTTTGGGAATCAGTTTGTTGGAGCAAAAATAATATATTTGTCAAAATGTGTTATCCTTGGCATCTTTCATGGATTCGACTAAAGACATAGGAACAAATTTTGTTTCTGCAACAGGAATTCTCTTTTTAAGCAATAAAGTTTTTTCTTTGTCAAGTTGTCTGTTATGTCTAGACACAACACTTTTTGTGCTTGAATGGTTCATATATGTAAAATGGCTTAAGGAGCAAACGAAATTCCTCGAAAATGGTCAGGTACAAGGACTGGACTGAAAATGAGTGAAAAAGCAGCCAATGACCAAAGACAGCCTGTGAGACCTCCAGAAAGCCTGGAGAAGTATTGCTCAGGGAGACCACTTTACCTCTTACTCCTTGACAGCACTGTAAAAAATGTGATTATACTTCAACAAGAGATTCACTGGTGTCTAAAAAGTTGATGTTCTCTCTTGCATAGAACATGGGGTGGCTCAAGACTTTTGCACAGGGCTGTAATTTTAACGATAATCCTTTTTGTGATATTCATGTATAATTGTTTTTTTTTCCTTTGTGTTTCCCATTCTCATTCTCATTTCACATTTGTTTGTCATTAACATAACTTTTATAGAGTGAAAGACTTTAAGGCAGAAACTTCCTTTCCAAACAGAGATAGCACCGATTTAAATGAGTCTCAAAGCAGCTGCATTCTCTTTAAATGATTGTTCTTGAGGTTCATTGGCCTTCTCTGCTGCTGAGTGGTGTCTGCTGCCATATTAGCATGGTGCTACTGAAATTTCTGCTTCATTAACAAGCAAGTGTTTTGCTGACATTCTAAGCACTGCTAGCTTGAAAGCTGAATTCACAACCTGTGTGTGCATGCATTCATAGATGGGCATTGAAGGTGAGCAGCAAAGATGGGAGTGAGGGTGTCCAGTTTCAGAGGTCAATGCACTTATTCATGACGGTTTGGATGGAGGCTGAGAACTTTCTGGAATGTTCCAGACAAGTCTGAAGGGAGTATTGTGCGATCAGGACATTGGACTCAGATCCTGACACTGAACGCCCTCTGTCCTCCATTGGGCGTCTTTGTGTGATGGCAGCTAGCACACAAAGCAGACTCACTGTAACATAAAGTGCACTGAGTGATTTGTGACTTTCCTCCAGCAACATGTGGTTGGAGGTTGGGTTTGTACAAAATAACACATTTAGAAGTTGAGAGTGAAAGCTCCCAGCTGTTATCTTAACAGTTTGACAAATCAAAAGAGTATTAATATAGCCTTGGCTGCACTAGGCCATGTGCTCTCAGTTGTTTCTCATGGTTTAAAAAAAAAGTGCAGATAGCTTGCTCATGAAAGTAAAATAGTCATATTTCTATAAACTCTTAAGAAAATAGGTAATTGATTATCTGAAAGCTCTCTTTGTGCTCTCCCTGACATAACTTGGCACAACCACGTAGTAGCTTGTTTTCTTTTGGCTGGACTTTGATACTAATCTCATATTGAGAAAAAAAAGCTACGTGCCTGTCTAGAGCTGTTTGTTTTTCTAGGGGATGGTCTACGCATAATCTGTGCTGCAATGTCACTGCAGCAATATGATCCAAAAGTTGAGAAAATCAAAGGTTTTGTATGTCTAAACATATTTACACCCCTTTCTGTGATTTTTCTGCCTGCAGTTAATGCACAACTTCCTATGTAGCCTGCTTGTGAGGTGCTTGTGATCCTGCGGTAAAAGCGGATTATTCTGCTTGTGCTGTTCTCTAAGAAAGATCACTTAAATAAAGTCGGTTTTGCACTCAGTGTGGCAAATGCAAACCTGAAATGCCACAGCAGTGCGCTTGCAAGTTTCAATGAATTAACAACAAAACCTAGATGCTTTCTTAAAAGTTTATAGTTTGCAGATGCATTTGCTTTGCATTTGACTTTATAAATATTCGACTTTAGTTTAGTCAATTGCCCCCCCCCCCAAAAAAAAGAACAAGTTTCAAATTGTGAGTTTAGATTGGTGAAAAACACTAAACAAACAAAAAGATTTATGATTAAATCTTTGCTTTGTAAAGTGACTAAGTGAAGATAGTGTCTGCATAGCCTTTACTCAATACATTATTTATGCACAGTTCATCTGCAGAATTGCATGGCAATTGCATTATTTTTTTAAAAGTAATGCAGACTTGATGGTCACTTTGATGGAGTACACTCTGATGTAATGCTATAGGGTTTAGGTATAGGGTAGTAAATGTGCTAAAAACATACCAAGCCACTGGTATGGTTCTTTAAAGCTTCATAGACTGTGCATTAGTGATGTGTCGGTCGCAAACGAAACGGATCTTAGAGCCGACTCTTTGAAGTGAACGATGCGAGCCGTGTTTTTTTTCTTTTTCTTTCTCTCACCCTCTCTCTCGAACTTTTTTTTCCGCTTCACTCCGCACGCGAGCCTCGTGCTTTGCGCTGGGAAGAGGGGGGAGGGCCGGTAGTTACACTCGCAGTAGCACAGGAACAGAGCCGGAGGGAAAGAGAGAGAAAGAGAGCCAGGGACAACAACGTCACATTAGAAAGGTATAGTAATCATCCACAACTATTTTCAGTTGCGGATGATAAAGGATTCAGAAAGTTTATTCATGCAGGCCCATATGACAGAGAATGTCCATCCATCCATTCGCTTCCGCTTATCCTTTTCAGGGTCGCGGGGGGCGCTGGAGCCTATCCCAGCTGTCATAGGGCGAGAGGCAGGGTACACCCTGGACAGGTCGCCAGTCTGTCGCAGGGCTGACAGAGAATGTGTATCTTCTTTTTGTTTTCAAATTTTTTCATATTTATATTTGATTGTGTTGTGGTTTGCAGTGTTTTGTGTTGTTTCACTTTAAATTTGTTTAAAAGGAAAAAGCTGAAAATTTAAATAGTTAAAAGTTGAAATGTAAATAGTTGGTTTTTGTATTATATGATTGATTTATTACATTTTATGTGGAGTGAATAAATAAAAGTATATTTACGATGGCCCCTAGAGACAAAGCACGTACAAACTCCGAAGCACGTACAAACACAATAGAATGCTCCAGGATGCTAGGGGGCAGTGTTGAGCTTTTTGTTACCTAGTGGCTACACTAGCCAGGAAGTACCAATAACTGGATTTGGTGTGTGGTAGTAACAGGTAAATGATTTTTTTTTAAATTATTTGAATATATATGAGTGCGTGTGTATAAATACACAAACAATACACATATGCTTTCAATTGTGTAATTTAAGTGATCTAGGTAGCTCTGTTTTGGAAGTTCAGTTAACGCTAGAAATGCATTTTGGAGTTTGTACGTGCCTTGTCCCCAAGGGCCACTGCATATATTCATATATAAACATATATAAATAAAACCACTTTTTTTTTTACATTAGTAACTCCTTTTGTGCATAATTTTATATTGTTGTTGATAATAAATTAATTAAAGCAACACAACAACCTGAGTTGCCGGTTGGGAGCCGAAAGAGTCCTGTCATAAAGCTTGTCTTTTTAGTGAGCCGAGCCAAAAGAGCCGGTTCTCTAAAAAGAGCCGGAAATCCCATCACTACTGTGCATACTGAGAAGTTTCTCAGGCACTTTTATCTATATTTATATTTATTTTTGGCAGGTGTGTCAGATTAGCTAAAGTTTATATTGACATTTCTGACAAGTGACTGAAGAGAAAAATAAAGCTCTCTTATTAAACATAAGAAAATGTACAGTGACTACTCAGCTCATGTGTTACAAATTTGTCATTATAAGATTATATACGTTTTTGTGGAGTTCATATAGAGATGTAAATATTTTATCTGCAACATGCAGTGTTGCTAATGGATATGGAATTTTTAGCTTAAGACCAGGCAGGTAATGTACCAGCTTTCTTAGCACTTAGTTCTTGTGACTTCTTAGTTCTCTGAGCATCTCAGTTGGTGCTTAAGGGTGCCAGTGATCTGACTTGAGTCACACCTTTGGGATTATACAAGGTCAACCCTTTTCTTCTTTTCAGCAGTCTTTTATCTTGCTCTCTCTGTCTGCAGAGGCAAATCTTTCAGTTTTCCGTGACATAAGGAAGGTCATCGGGTGTCTGCTTAAGAAAATCTACTGGGACCTGATACCGCCTGGCAGAGATTGAAGCAGGATTGCTTTTTCTGTTCTCACTTTATCCTAACTCTGAACTAATCAATGCTCAGAAGCATAGTGTTAATTGATAATCAAGCTGTTACCCATTTGAACAAAAGTAATTAAAAATTGCCTTGCAATGAATGAATTTGTGTCTCAGCTAATTAAAAGGATCATTTGAATTAAACTGGAGACTGCTTTGGCTTGTTGGTTGTTTTTGAATATTATAATTATAGGTTTTGAGGCCATATAGTAGCGTTTATTCTATTCCTACAGACAACAAGCATGTAGTTTGCAATTTTGATCATCTTTCACTTTAGTGGTTTGATTTACTCTCATGAGAAAAAGTTTGACACGATCACTGTTTTTGTCTCTCACAGATGTAAATTGATTCATTTTGACTCAAGGCTACAGATAATGTGAATTAGATTTTGGAGCATTTGTCTTTAGATGTCATTTGAAGCTGGAGTTGGAGCAGTCCCATCACATAAAAAATGTTAAAAAAAAACTAAACAAATGCAGTGGTTGAAAAAAAAAAAAAAAAAACCCCCAAGAGCCAAAAACCTCTGGAGACCTCACTCTATACTCTAAATTTACTTTTAAGGGAATCATAATGTATTTTGCATATATTCCTTTTGTTTTCTTTATAGTGCAGTAAAAATCAGGCAAGGGTAGCATGACCAATGTTTACTGTGATTCCACAAACATTATGTAGGTAGCAGGTAATGGATAATAACTGGACACGAGTAACTTGAGCTTAATATTATAATATAACATTTCTAACTAGGTAGACAGCTCGTTCTCTTTCTCTTGACAATGCTTTCTTTAAAGATATAACATATTTTGGGAACAACTTGAAAGAATGGCAAATAGCGTGATATTTAGAAAGCCTGTATGCCAATATCGTTCCCTACATGTTGTCGACAAATATGCAGTTTTCTACAAGACTGCAAGAAGCACAATAGCGACAACGACAACATCTGACTGCAGCCACAAGACGGCAGTAATGTAAAGGATGGATGCACATATTAATTGGCATGCGACAAGCTTTATGACAGGACTGTCTGAGATGAAAGGAGAGAGGTCAATTTGCTTTGGTACATTTTCACTTATATCTGTTTTTAGATTTGACAAGGCAAGCAGTGCCTGCCTTGCTTGTCCTGATGGAACACCACTGGTAAAATAGTCTAAAATGAAAAGAGAATCCATGGTTCATCTTTGCTTTTCACTAGTGATTTACTGTATTGAATAAAGCCTGTCTGTGGGCTTTGAGGTTCAGTGTGTTTGACATGTGATTGGCAGCCGACCTATCTACAAGTAATCTCTGAATAATGCTGCCACTGAATTCCCGAGTAAAAGCTTTACAGGTCGCAGACTCTCAAAATACATTCACAGTGTGAAATAGGACACTGTGGATATGGAAGGGAGACTTGAGAAGATAGCTATGAAGTGATTTCTGGTACAAGTAGCAATTTATGAATAGTACTCCATTTCTATATGAATTTTGATGATGATGATGATGATGATGTTTTAATATTAAGTGATGGCAAGGTTGGTTTTAGATTTTAGAGTTCATTACAGAGAGTAAATGCAGTAGTAACAATCAGTAATGTCTTTTTTTAACAGGAAGCAGTCAGACTTAGTAGAAAGTGTCCTTAAATTAAAGAAAGTTGCTCCAAGCACAGATTTCTTCCTCTTGCTTCATAGCAAAATTGTGGACTGAAACAACATCACTGTATTAAGATTGATCAGTATGATGCATGCTGTTGTTGCTGCTGAATTTAACTGCGTTTAAGCAGTAAATGATTACAAGTCAATACTTTGAAAAGCATAAGCTCTATTTAATGTTACATTTCAGTGTTATCCATTTTCCTCAGTGCCAGAAGTGTCTTTCTGTAACACAGCTGAAAACTTTCTTAAAACAATATTACTACAGATACACCTCTTAATTCTGAATGCTCTGCTACGCTCAGCTAAAGAATTTTAAACAACACAGTAATTTGTCTTTTCAGTTTATACAACCTCAAAACATCCAGGGGTCAGGGGATTAACATTTCTTTACAACATACTACATCTTTTTATGCTTTTTATAAAGATTATTTATCTAGAAGACTCTTGAGATGGACAATCTACATTGATTGTTGTATTGTTAGGTTTGCTGTACATTTGTAAATGTACATTTGTAAATGTACAGCAAAGACAGCACTGAAGTATTGATCACTGGTAGTGCAGGTGAGCTGTTAATACAAAAACCTATTAGCATCACAAACCATACTGTACACAAAATTGGACAGGGCACTAAACTACTTCTTAGTCATGCAAAGCTTTAAAGATAACAAGATGTTTAGTCTTCACAACAGATGCAACAAAACTTTGATGCCCAACTCAGAAAAAGTTGATATCCGACCTGAGTGCTTCCTCTCGCCTTAACATCAGCATAAAAACTGTGTGCCAGAAACTTCATCATGCATGTGCATTGTGTAATTATATTATATGGACCATACAGGGAAAAATTGAGATTACATACAGACTCCTAATACTGACAATTTGTTGCACCACTACAACTGCTACACATCAGGATATATTGTTACCACTTTTTTTGTTGCAAACCTTTTAACCTTATTATGGCTACATTATACAATGATGGTATTTGTTACTATTATCCAGTTATGGCAGTGGCGGCCCTTCCTCTCTAACCAATGGGAGGATAGTAGGTCAAAGCAGAATCCGCATAGAAAGAATAGTTGCTTAAATTAGCAGATATAATATGGTGACTTCTCGTGACTTTGCAAGTCGCCAGCATTTCAGCTTGGGAGATGGACCTGCGTTGGAGTGTGTAGGTTATATATTTTGTGTGTGCGTCACTGTGAGAAAAGGCCAGCAGTCTGTTTATTGCTGTTAAAGTCAGGGGGCTGAGTCACCAGAGCCCTGCTGTGTTTGCTCTCTTCTGTCTTTCTTTCTTTAGCCCTTTTCAAACATTGGATATGTAACATTGCTATCCCTGTAAATGTGTTAAATGTGACAGAATTCTGCCATTCAGACACTGGTTTGCCCGTGTTTCCCCTTCCACCCCCGCTGCTGTTGTTTTGACCAGCACATTTTATATGTGTCTATAATTTACCAACTCACCCCTCTGCTCCTTTCCCAGTGGGGAAGAAAGACTGCATGAGGTAAATGATTCAAGAAGACTCACGCGTGTGTGTGTGTGTGTGTGTGTGTGTGTGTGTGTGTGTGTGTGTGTGTGTGTGTGTGTGTTTTAACGTGGATGTGTGACAGCCAAGAGATTACATTTCCTTTAGATTGGTTATAAAAAAGACCCTGAGGCTCTAATTCACACTCATACCTGTACAGTTTATTAAGGGAGACAGAATGTGTCAGCAACCGTCTGTTATTCAAGGTGGTAAAGTGTGGTACAGTAGCAACCTCTCCTGTGCTTTACCCTCTTGAATGAGTTTTAAAATGAGATTTGCCTTTTCTAATGACCTCTCACTTCATCTTGCTCAGAAAATGCCTCAAAGCTGAAAATCGTTAATGTCTGACATTTTCAAAGTGTAGCAAAGATGACAGATCAGCAAGTGCTGTGTTTATAAAGCTGTTGTACTTAAGTTGCTGGTGTGCAGTAGCAATATCATCGACCAAGCAGCTAATGTGAAAGAGAAAATATTATGGATTTGTACAGACAGCTATACATTAGATCTGTGTATCATTAAGCCCTAATTACTAAACACAGGCTTTATTTTGTTCTTCAATTATCTTTTACTTTTATTCGCTTTTGCTCAGAAGAACCTAAAAACTGTTAGGCCTTGTGCATTTTTGATTAAATGGATGACCACTACTTTATCCATCCATCTGGGAATCTATCCCAGGTATAACCTGATAACCTTTCAAACCTATCCTCTATTTACAAATTAACATCTTTTGGTAGGGGGATGAAGCCAGATTACTCAGAGAGGCACAGGACACAGAAACTCTTAGAAATTTGACCGGTGGATTTGAACCCTGACTTCCTTGCTATGAGGAAACTGTGCAGCCACCTACTTTGTTCAGTGCTTGAATATTTTGTGATCTAATGACTTGCTTCTTTATCATATATGTGCAATGAGAAGACCTGGAGACCACAATTACTGTAAAAGGCTTAAAATGTAGCTAAGAGGGCCTTAAAGTGCGAACCAAAACTGCATATATAAGTATCTGCACTCAAACATTATTTTCTCTTGCAAACACAAAGCAATAGTTTTAAGTAAAATGAATCTGAAATCTATAAAATCAAAGATTTATTTATTCAAATAACTACAAATTTAGGATAATTTGCTTGGTATAAATGGAATGCATACCAGTCATGTCAATTTCATTTGACCTGATGTTTTACGTTGCACTTCTGTAACAACACTGCACGGAAAATTTACATGTAATCAAATAACTTCAAGTCAGCCATCTGGTAATAAACGTTATGTGACATGCTGAATTGTTTTGTCAAATGTTGTTTCCCTTCTCAAGACTCGTGTTCAGCTGTTGCTTGTAGCATTTTCAGCAGATCTGTTACAGATTTTTAGAATCTGAACACAACAACTGATACTCTAGTCTATTTGTATGGGGTTTATTAATGCACCTCAGTCTGAATACTGCCTCACGTACATGTTATCAATTGTCTGGTCAGAGCTGTTTAGTTTCATGAGTCATCTGTAACATAGATGCAGTCACATGCCCCTTCTTTTATGTAATTCGTGAAGATCATCCAGCCATATGAAGAGGTATAAAAGTACGATTATCTTTACTAATTATCAATTACCTTCACCGCAGCTCACAAGGAGGTAAAAGTGTGAATGAAACCAGTTGTGTTCATGGTAGGTGTAACACTTTCCACAATAGTGGCATTAATACCATCCATCTTCTTCTGCTTACCCAATTTAGCATCAGCTGGAGACTATCCCAACTGCCATAGGGTGAAAAGAAGAGTGCAGCTTGGTCAGATTGCCAGTTTGTTGCATGCCTAACACAGAGAGAGACAACCATTTGCACTCACATTCACACCTATGGGCATTTCAGAATAACTAATTAACCTAACCCCACTAAGTGCATGTCTTTGGGGTATGACAGGTAGCCAGAGTACCCACAAACAACATGCAAACGCCACACAGAAAGGCCCCAGGCTTTGTGCCGCCGTGGTGCCTTAACTGATACCCAGATCTTTTAAATGGCATAGAAAGGTGGACTGGGATAAGGTCTACATGCTCTCATTTTTACAGTACCAGGAAATGCTGAACTGAACAAATCATTCAGTACATAAATTCCTAAATCAGTGAGCGCTTATAAAAGCACAATGCTTTACAAAGCCTCACCGGAAATTAGGTTTTAAAATGTAATTTTCCTTACGGCAGCCTGCAGCTTTTTTAAAATTTTATCTGAGTTGCATGAATATGTTCAGGGAGAAGAAAGCAGTATGCTAGTGAGACAGGAAGAGAGCGATGTTCAAGGAAAAGAGAGAACATAAGAGAAAGACAGGTTAGAGAAAGTGGAAGGCGGGTTTGAAGTTTTAAAGTGATTCAGACAGCAGAGATGAGGAAGCAAAACGGAGCATGAGAGGGACAAGGTAACATGACAGAGCAAAAGCGTTAACACACATCTTCGAGATGAGAGGGAAAGGAAAGAAAAGCACAGTCTAGGTAGAGAGGAAGCGAGAGAGCTAAATAGCAGCAGCGCATGACACAGAAAATTTTATCTGGGCACCTCCGGGGCATCTTAGGAGACAAATTTTATGTTAGAAATTAGGTGGAGTGAGCATATGGTGCTATGTAATATTGATGGTGCACAAGTGCCCATCTCAAGGCATGGAATGATAGCCCTGCAGTGATTTTTCACGGCATTTAAAACTCTTGTGCTGAGGCTTCTTTGTCTCTAGTTTAGGTCATTAAAGATTTAAAGACAGAAAAGCGAAGAAGCATTTATTATCCCAATGTAACAGAATGAGAAACTAAAGTAGGGTGGAAAGAGCTCACCGTGTGTGTGTGTGTGTGTGTTGCTGGTGGGAGGGTTGACAGAAATTGGCAGTGAAAGGGGAACAAAAGGAAGAATGATGGATGGGAAGATCAAATGACAACATGAAGGCAACGGCGGAGAGCAGAAATGAATCAAAGAGAAATGCATGAAGAGACAGCAGAGGGGAGGGAAGTGGAGGGTTGTAATAATGTAATGTAATGTGTAATGTAATGTAATGTAATGTGTATGTGTTAGTCCCCATAGGGAAATAGTTCCTCTGCATTTAACCCATTCACCCAGTGAAGCAGTGGGCAGCCACCAATGCAGCGCCCGGGGAGCAGTGTGTAGGGACGGTACCTTGCTCAGGGGTACCTCAGGGTAGCAGTTCAGTGGAGTTGAACCCCCGACCTTCCGATCATGGGGCCACCACTCTACCTACTGAGCTATCCCTGCCCTTGTTAAGCTGCTGCACTAACACACCCTTCGTGGGTCACAGGGTCAAGCTTCTGGAGTTCATGCATGTGTGTGTTTGAGTGTGTGTAAAGTAATGTTTGCTCCAGAAAAAAAAAAAAAAAAAAGGGGCAGGGATAGCTCAGTAGGTAGCTATCCCTACACTTTAGAACACACAAATGAAGTGTTTCTTTGTTAGAGCTGACTGTCTTAGATTTGCAGCTGATGCACTAAGGGAGTGCTTGATTTGTCATTGTGTGTTAGGCCAACACTTGTCTCAGAAAAATAAATGCAGTCCTGTACTGCCAGAAATCTGAGTGGCAAACCCTCTCTTCTTTGACATCAAAGCATTTCAGAGGCACTCGTTGAACATGCATCAATTCTGCTGCCTGTTCTTCCATCATCACCCTTCTGGGATTTACCGAGCATTAACTCAGTAGTTCTTACTCAGTAAGAAACCACTGATCTAGGAATCAGATAAACCTGACAAAAATCTTAAACACAACAATTAAGAGCTAAGAAGTTGATGGTATATCAAACATACCTTTCTGTGTAGTTGCAGAGGCGGGCAGCATCGTGGTGAGGGGCCCTCTGTGTCTCCCTCAGTCTTCCTAACTAGACTGTCCTTCTTCAGTTTGTGAACATAAGAAATTCTCCTTTTAATGCTTTTGCCCAGCTCCTCTGCTTCTTCTGCAGACACCTGTTTCATTTTACTCTGTTCACCCCACTTTTGATTAGATTTAGTTGGACGTCTCAAAGCCAAGGGTGCTGAGGCACCCTGCCAACCTCTCTCCAGGTAAAGATGAATGCACACACACACAGCAGTGAACAGGATGCCCAAACGCAGCAGCAGTCCCAGAGTGAGTCGCTCTCTGCCCATATCCATCCACTGTTTTGTCCTCCCTGTCTCTCTGACTCACCCAAATCCAGTGTCTCAACTCAAGGTGTCAGTTTGATTGCTTTTTCTATCCCATTTTGGAAGTTCTCTTCTCTTCCCCTTTGTCTCAAGGTTAAAATCCACCTTTACACCAACAGCGGTAAGTTAATGAAATGCAAACATTTCCACCGTTGCTCATAAACCAGCACACACGCACACATATTTGTGCTTCCTGCAAGGCTGTGAGGCTGTGTAAGTGCTGAGGCTTTGGAAGCTGAGCGTGAAGTGCAGAATATGCCACCCTCTTTGAAAACTTTGGAAACTCCCTCCTCACACTTGTAAGTCTCTTTCTTTCTCTCTTTTTTTTTAACCCAAACACACGCCCCTTTAATTTGCTTTCTTTTTCTTTCTGAGGTTCACATCACACTCACACACACAGACACACACACACACCACTCTGTTGTTCTTCCCCCTCCTTGGTGCTGCTTCATCCCGCCCAGCAGAATCTCATGTTACGGTGTAGCTCCAGTTATGGGCTGTGTCTCCAGCTCCATAACGGGTCCATGCAAGATTTCCTCTCAGCATCTGTTGGGCTCTCTCTGGAAACAGCAGCGACATTCATACACGAATGAAAGTTTAAGTATTTGTGAAAAGTCATTTGAGGTGCTCCAATGCAAACATTTTGTTAGAGTGATAAGTTTCTAAGAACTTTTTGTTTTTACTCATTTATTTGAAGTCATTACTCTTGAATTTTGTCTGTGTGCACATGTTCTAAAAAAAATACTATATCAATTCCTATATTTTTCTCTGTTATTGTACAAATTTAAGAAAATGTGTGGGTTTTTTCACATAAATTCCATACTTCTCTCGATTCCTGATTTAATGAGGGCATATTTGATATTTTGGACAAGAAGAGAACATTCATCTGGTGTTTTCAAGCTTCCTTTTTTTGTCTTTTTTAGGGGTGGGGGAGGATTAGACCTTACAACAAAACTTGAGAATTAGAATTTGCTTGACGTGGCACTGCTAAATGTAAGAAGAGGCAGATAATAAGAGAGCTGATCTCCCACCTACTGTTTGGAATCAGTTACAGCCTTTTTGAGCCTACAAATAATTCTCTGCTGCCCCCCTTTGAAGTACAAACAACACTCCTCTAAATACCAGCTTCGGCACACAAGCCAATTACAGTGAATCAAATAAATTAGATCGGGAGAACCAGAGAGAATAAAGGATGTCGGGTACAGTAAGACGATCTCTGCTGCCACCTAGTGGTTAATTCTAAACAGCTGCATATGGAACTGATTACTGTTTCTTCTGTGTGATTACACATAAAAGCGTCCAGCTTTTACCTCAAAAGAAGTTGGAAAAACTCTAAATTTTAGACGTGTGTTTTGTATCAAACATGTAGCAAAACAATGTTTCTTTTGTGAGATGCAGGAGACCTCTCTCTCTCTCTCGCTCTCTCTCTGGAGACAGCATTATTCATATTGGAATGATTTGTCCAGATCTGGTCAAAATCAGCTGCCACGTGCAATGCGTTTGTTTCTGGCTGCCCCCCCCCCCCCCCCCCCCCCCCTTTTTTTCATATCCTCCAACAAAACAGGGTCCAGAGAGACAGAGAGAGGCCGTTTAAGCTCTATCTACTCACATATACTTTAAAAGCAGTGTCTCAATATGGGGCCTGATATCACAGACCGATAGACCACCTGCTAATGAAGCAAAGGCAAAAATGCCTGCTGGATAAATTTGATAGCGGCAAGGCTTATAACCACACAGTAAGCTCTAAGAGGGCGAGAGTAAACCCAAAAGGGCTCATTTTGCTAATTATAGGTTACAAAAGAAATATCTAGAAATGAAAATCTCTTTTCATGGTTAGATAAGATAAACTGTCGAAGTTGCAAGTGGAATTTACTCCATGGTATTTTGTAAACAGCAGCTGGTCTGATATCTGCAGTGCAAATACAGGTTTCCTAACACAAAAAGCAGGAAAACTGGAACAAGCTGGACTAATACAGGTCAATCTGCACCATAAGATCAATGTGCTTCTTGTATTTTGGGAAACACACCGATGTCTGGATGAACTGCTGAAGTTTTGCACAGTGGGAAGTGGCCAGTTGTATCAGGAAGAGGTGAAGGTTACCGTGTGTTTACTTTCAACTGGGGTCCAAAATGACACACACACACACACACACACACACACACACACACACACACACACACACACACACACACATAAGAATAACTTGATTGTTTTATAAGATTCAGGTCCTCAAAACACTGTAAGCACTGTAAATACATAATAAATAGCTGGCAAGGGTCTCAGCTCACTACTCTTGAGCCTTGTGAGATAATTGTGTAAATGGTCTAAGTTGCCTTGAAAAATGACACACCCCTATGTTACGTTTTTTCAACTCACGTGACTGCAGAATAAACGTATTGTTATAATAATATTGTTATAATAAGCTTGTAGTTAATGACCTTAAGTAATAATTCAACAGTTGGGATTTTTGTGTACATTTGTGTAGTCTCATCTAATATGTACACATTGCACAATCAAGATTAACTGGATCATCAAATAAAAAAATAAATAAAAAAATAATAATAAAAAATAATAATAATAATAATAAAATAATAATAATGATCTTAACGTATATTTTTAGCTTTTTATTTACAACAACGGTAACATGCTCACATACTGGTTTAATAATAAGCATTAAAAGGGTCAATATGTTACAAGGTTACACATCTGAGGCAATAAAATAAACCTGTTTGACCTTTTTTCCACACCTCAATAAATGATTGCACAGCAACCAGTGGCAAAGATAAGCACCTTCTACCCCGAGAGACCGCATGATATACATATGCATACATACAGAAAAAGCTGTGAAAGTTAGCAACACTTCAAAAACTGGGATAAACGATCAAACCTATTAACTGGACTGACATAGATGTAAGAATATAAGATATAGTTGCTTATATTCCACACCATATTAACGCCATACAGCCTCACTTAGATGTGGAAGACGATTTATAGCTGACCATCTGTTTGTGTCATAAAATCTTACCCTTTTACATAAAACAAACACATTTGTGAAATGCAATTGACACAAATGCAACATGCAGTCTTGCTAGTAATGTGTCAATTACTTTTTAATGTCTAAATGTTAAACCTGATGACTTTCAAAGCAGACCTGCAGTTAATTTCACGGTAACACGCTGTTTAACAAATTGCCACAGTCAGCACGTACAACCTATTTCAATGATCCTTCTCCCGTTTTATTTCCCAGATGAGAAGGTGGAGTGAAAGCAAGTCAGTGTGATGGCAAAAGCAAACGCTGTTTAGTTTATAGTTTGTATTCGTATTCCTGCTGAATCCAGCCAAGACAAGATGCAGTGAGTCAATACAAACACAACGGCTGAACGTATCAATCATTAATCAAAGGATTCGTTAGGAGCACTTGGAGAAGCAGAGACACAGAACGGGCTTTTAAGTTCTAAATGTGGGTCTTGCACAGACGTGAATAACCTGTGATCTCACCCCACAAAAATGTGGTGAAGAAGATTAAATGCATTCATTAAATGTTTTTTTAGTCGCTCAAACTAAAATCAAATAAAATGCACACTTTCACAGAAGTAAGGACTTGGTCTGTAATCCATTGCTGCGTATACAAACACTACCCAGGCCAGCTATGTGTTTATGGTTACAGCTGTTTTGCTTGTTTTAATTCGAAGCAAACTATACATTTTGGAAGTTTGGATAGTTTATTAGAGCCATGTGAGGATGCTACTTTGGAGTCTGGGCATTTCTAGTTATTTCTTACTTCTTAAAATGTTAAATGCTTACTTAAATAAGCAATTAAAATAGCCATTGTTGCTGTTGCCACAATTTTGAGTGAGCTAGCCAAATAGAAAGAGGGAATGATTGCTGGTGCAGAGACAGGACCTTGAGATTATTATGAACCCAGCAGCTCATTACTGCTTTGCTTAAACTGTAAACACCAGGCACATTTAGAGTAACTAGTTGTTTCAGTGGCCGCTTGTTTATGTTGACCCTGATAGGGGTTAAACTTTACACGTGGACGTTATGCAAGGATAACCAGTTAACAACAGAATAAACAGATCTAATACTTCTACACATCACATCACACTACATCACAAGATCTTCAGTTTGCAGATAGGTATAGTCACAGGTGTATCAAAGCAAACAACTCTCATCACTACTTCACTTTGTATCAAAATGTGAAAAAAAGCCCTTGGATACATCATAGGTGCCATTTCCACAACAAAAAGTTCAAATTAGACTGATAAAACTAATGTAATCAAAGAGGTGATGTCATCAAACAAATGTTAAGTCATCATACAGACCTTTAAGTTTCCAAAACGTCATCATCATCACCAGTGATTTTCCCAGCTCATTTGGGGGTTTTAAGTGAATCTGAAGTTGGAAAGACACCAGTCTATTTATTAAAACCACCCATTCACGTGTTACCAATTATGAAGACGCAATTCTGGAAAAGTGTTGTGCTGACTTTTTCATTTTAGTATCGCTGAGGTGTTGCACTCTGTAGAGAGCATGTGTCCAGATTTGAGGGCGGCTCGCTTAGTTTAAAAATAAAAATTAAAAAGATTTGGGGCAGTTGTCTATTTCATTATATCTGGGAAGAGAAGAGAGGGCGTTTTTTTTTTAACACCAGCGTCTCGCTTATAAGGTAGTTGCCCCAGGAGCTCGAGTCTGTCAATAGCCGTGTGTATGTGTCTGCCCCTCCCACCCTGCTTTCGTGAAGGCCTCTGTTCATTATTTGGTGCTGATCCGCTCAGGAGCTGCTGCCCGCCAGGGAGAGACGCACCGGGAGCCACCGCACACAAACGCGCCGTCAGAAAATGTCTGTGGAGAAAGTATTCGACGAGCTCGGACATTTCAAAAGGTACCGTGAGGATTGGCATGTTTTCTCTATAGTCAGTTGTAACTTTACATTTTCTTTATTCTTTATTCGAGTGGGGGGAATTTTGTGGTAGGAGGCACCAACTTTAGAACCGTAAATATTACACATCCCACTTCACATTGCTATTTTGAAAACAAACACTATTGAAAGTGGGAGATGACGTAATTTGTTTTACAGCAATGATACGGTATTTTTTTTTTTTTTATCTATACAGATATATCCATGTTTCAAAAAGGGGGTGGACATTCGCTTAGAGAAACTTTTGTCACCTCTTTGTAATTTTGAAAAATAACTAATTACAGTTAGAAATGGGCCTGTGTATCTTTAGGAGACACATGGTTAATGTATTTAAACTATAAAGTTTATATATTCGTTTTTAGTAGGCTTTTTCAAAATGACTTAATAAACACACCTAGAATTATTTCTTTCTGTGCGGGTTGGTTTTACCTGACTACCTCTCCATCAGTCAAGTTGTTTTCCCACTTTTTAACCTAAAAACGTTTAGGGTTTTATTAAAAAGCTGGTAAAAAAGTTTTACCTTTCCACACAGGTTGGGTACACTGCTAAAATCGCGAGTCACCATTAATTTCTTTATATTTTGAAGATGGAGGAGCAAGGGTTGGATTGAAAATCAGTAAAAAAAAAAAAAAGGCAGCCAGTGTCCAAAGAAGAACATGGATAGATTTTCAGAAAGCCCAGACAACTATTGCACGAAGTCACTTTAAAAATGACAAGAAAGTCTGACTCCTTGGAAGAAAACCGAGGCATGAGGGGTGTCTCAAGATGCTGTCTATGATATGTCCAGTGTTGGGAAGGTTACTTTTAAAATGTATTCCATTACAGATTACAGAATACATGCCCCAAAATGTATTCTGTAACGTATTCCGTTACGTTACTCAATGAGAGTAACGTATTCTGAATACTTTGGATTACTTAATATATTATCATGCTGGTTCATCAAGCGAGGGAGGGAGAAAAAGGAAAAGTACGAGCTGTCATCGAGCAAAAACAGGAGCTGAAGCATGTAAATATAATAATAACCACTGCAGCCAAGAAGAGTGCCTGAAGAGCCCAGTTGTAAGTAAGCTATTAAGACTTGACTGCACACCGTGTTCCTCTGAAAACAATAAGTTCCGTTGGAGCAGCCTTTCAACGCCTCTCTCTGTCTCTCGCAAGCAAAGTTGACCCACACAACAAAGTAAAGCTATTTTTCGGCTAAGAGCCCGACACAGAACCCACCATATTAGCCAGAGGTCCCTTTACTATGGTTCGGAGCCGCAGACCTTCAGTAACAGTAATAAATCACACAGCAATAGTACATTCACGTAGTTGTAAACAGCATGATAATATATTAAGTAATCCAAAGTATTCAGAATACGTTACTCTCATTGAGTAATGTAACGGAATACGAATACATTTTGGGGCATGTATTCTGTAATCTGTAATATGTCTGTGAAGGTTCTCAGTCATCCAGGTCATCATAGTCAAAGGAGCTTGCAAAGAAAAGCGTCTGGACTTCTTTAAGTTGCTTGAAGACGTTTCACCTCTCATCCTCTGGCTTCTTCAGTTCTCCCTCTGTGGGGGGTCACTCCCACTAGGTTTATATCTGGGACTCTCCACCATTTGACCTTAGAACTAAAGAAGCTTCTCAGATGAGAGGTGAAACGTCTTCAAGCAACTTAAAGAAGTCCAGACGCTTTTCTTTGCAAGCTCCTTTGACTGTAATCTGTAATGGAATACATTTTAAAAGTAACCTTCCCAACACTGAGCACGGACTACACTGCCTATGATGCTACATTCTTTAGAGCTATACCTGTAGCATTCTGCCTATTAGCTTAGCACAACAACAACAAAAAGTGCTCTCTCACCCAGGAAACACGCAGAGAGAGAGCATCACCCTGTAACCATGGCAACCGTAACGCCTGGAACAACAGAACATAGCTGTCAAACAAAACCCAAACAGTCCTGACCCGCGACAATATGAAACAGGAAAGTACCGCCGTGTAATCCACTTATTTCAACAAAGTAACTGTATTCTGAATACCACCTTTTTAAACGGTAACTGTAACGGAATACATGTACTCATATTTTGTATTTTAAATACGTAACGGCGGTACATGTATTCCGTTACTCCCCAACACTGGATATAGACTTGTTTTCTGAATAAATTACTACATTCAAAGCAATTGTCTTGAAACGATAATGCTGTTGGATACCTGGAAATGTCTTTTAGATTCCATTAAAAGTTGAACTATTAAGGTTGCCTTTGTAGAAGTTTTTTGTTTTTGTGGTGATACTGTAAAATCACCACAATAATTTTCCTGTATTCTCCTTCTGTCCAGATTTCAGGCATGTCTGTACTTTGCAGCAGTCTTCCAGGCCATAGCTTGTGGAATCCACTACCTGGCCTCAGTTTTTCTGGTGGAAACTCCAATTTTTGTGTCTAGCGTGCCCGGCAACATCACCGACGTTCTGTATGGTAACGTGACGGCAAGCAGCCTGGAAGAAATCTTACCAGTCTTCAAATCAGGTAGTGGACCACTGGTGGTGAAGACAGCAGAAGGAGAACAGTGGGAGCTAAGCCGGTGCCGCTGCACCCTTCGCATCAACCCAACACACTTTTCGTATGACTTCGATGGCAACAAAACAGTGAAAGAATGTACAGGGAACTTTGTTTATGACCACACCGAAGTTTACCAAAGCATTGTGACCGACTGGGACTTGGTATGTGATAAAGAGTGGCTGGCCAAGCTGTGCCAGCCCACATTCATGCTCGGGGTGCTGATTGGAGCGCTGGTGTTTGGGGACGTTGCTGACAGGTAAGCAGGGGCTGCTGTAAGATGAGGTCAAGGTTATTTTCAGGCAACATGTAGAGTCAAAGACAGGGGTTAAATGTTACCATGTGACACTTTTTGAGTTAAGTTTTAAACAGGAAGGGCTGTCCTGGCATAGACTATATGTTTAAAAAAAAAAAAGGAACTTGCCAAAGTAGTTGTAATTCATGTAGTTGTAATTTCAGGATGTATGGCTTCACATTAGGTCAAGAAGGTAGTGGAAAGAAATTATTATAGTGAAAATGAGGCAGGACAAGTGAAAGCATAGTTGATGTAGATTGGGGGAAAAAGAAGTGGAAGGTAATGACTGGAGCAGAATGCAAAGCCAGATTTGAGTGGTTAGCATTTACATGTGCAGGGGTGGCTGTAGCTCAGGAGGTAGCGCAGGTCACCTACTAATCGAAAGATTGGTGGTACGATCCATGGTTGCTCCAGTCTGTTTGCCAAATATCCTCTGGCAAGAAACTAAACCCCAGTTGCTCTCCGAATGCGAATTCGTTTGATTGTTAGATAGAAAGCACTTGAGCAAAAAAGTGAAAAAAATGCTTGCATGAATGGGCGAATGAGGCTTGTTATATAAAGAGCTTCGGGAGAGTAGAAAAGCACTATATAAGAATCAGGCCATTTACCATTTACAGCAGTAAATTTTAGCAGAAAGCAGTCAGTCTTCTCCGTAACTTCATGCACAAGTATCATATTCCTGTCAAGCACTCCTGTCGAAATGATTTAAAACCACGTGCGACTGTGACAACTTTATAAGCCCCTTTTAATCGATTCCTTAACTGAATATACAAGCTCTTTTCTCTTCCTTTATTGGTCTGCTTGTCTCTGTAATTCTTTTTCACATAGTTTTCTTTCTCTCCACCAGAGTTGGGCGTGTGAAGATTCTGATGCTCACCAGCGTTTGTCAGTTTGGGTTCGGAGTAGCTGTAGCATTCTCCGGAAACTACTATTTCTTTGTGGTGCTCCGCTTTCTCCTTGCTATGGTGGGTACGGTTGTGAATGGTTACGTACCTGTGCGTGCGTGTGTTTTATAAAAAGCCAACGTGGGACAAGAGAAGTGGCATATTTGCAATGTTCTTCTTGCAAACAGCCACCAGTGGATGTTTCTCAGCTAAACAACCTCTTGTCCAGTCCCTAATGTTCTCAGGTAATATACTTGAATACACCCCCTGTAGGCATATTGCAGCTAAGCCAACATGCAAACCAAAAATACTCCTTAAATATGTAATTTAAGGAAATGTGACACAAACAGTGACAAACAGGTTTAGTTTCTGTCTTTATATTTAAACATGGGTTTGTTTGCTTTAGATGCAGATTATTTCATATCTGCTTAAACTAACACCCCTAAGGAAGGCGGTCTGTATGGTTACAAGTCCACATGTCAGTACATTAGCAGTGGTAGGGCAGCTACAGCTGTTGTTTTTCACATAGAGTCAGGCCCTTGTACACTGATACTGCACAGCTACACTATGAAACCACACGGCAAACCTACAAAGACTTATCCCCAAATCATTACTATGAACTATAAATTTGTTGTGTGCTGGTACTGTGTACAACAAGAGCATGCAGTCAGTTTCTCTTTGTTCATAAGTTCATAAGGTTGAACACAAAGG
Source organism: Aulonocara sp. 'chitande type north' Nkhata Bay (assembly GCF_057382095.1). NCBI lineage: Eukaryota > Metazoa > Chordata > Actinopteri > Cichliformes > Cichlidae > Aulonocara > Aulonocara sp. 'chitande type north' Nkhata Bay. Next base: position 11,435,474 of record NC_141358.1, read on the forward strand.
ATATACTTCAGGTTTACTAGCATGATCATAACCTTATATTTAAAGTCTGAGGAACATAAGTTTTAAAAGACTAATACAGATATTTGCTGATTTAAAAATCTGATATTCCAATATATCGACCGATATTTTCCAAAACAGATTTCCCTAACATTTGTTATGTGTAGTTATTTGCTTATTTGTTTATACTCTGTCCGACTCTGTTGGGATTAGCTGGTTGTTGGGCGTTTCAAACACGGTTGCCAGCAGGGAAGCTGCAGAGTGCCATCTTGTGGACAAATTATGGTACTGTGCAAAAGTCTCAAGCCACCTCTCACTCAGCATTTGCAGCTGTTTATTGAAACATGAGCTAACATACAAGGAAATACAATAAATAGGACAGATTCTGCAAAGGTCTAACAAGTTTTTAGGGAATATTTGGTATGACCACCTTTATTCTTTGACAGACCCTGAACTCTCACTTTTTAGTAATTTCTTTAAGTTGTCTACAGGAATAGTTCTCCATGCAGCGTGAAGGACATTCAAAGCTCTTCTATGTATGTTGGCTGTCTTATGTTCTGTTCTCTATCAAGATGATCCCATAGCACTCTGGGGAAGCCAATCCACGACTAATAGTGTTCCACTGTGATTTTTTTTTCTGTCCAGGTGTAAATGGGTTTAGGATTATTGCCAATATGAAAAATGAAGTGCAATTACATTATTTCCTAACGGTATTGCATGGTGGATCAAAATCTGATGGTGTTCAAATATCCATCAATTTTGACAAGATCCCCAACATCACTGGTTGAAACGCCACCCCAAACCACGACACTGTGTTTTAAAGATGGCTGCAGACAGTCGCTATTGTACCACTGAACTGACATCCTCTGTAAATATTGATGATGACTTAAACCAAAAAATTTAAATTTCGATTCATTACTCCATAAGATCTGTTCCCACTCAAATTCAGTTCAAGTCTTCTATAATTTGGCATACCTCTGCCTTTTCTCCCATTTCCCTTTCATAAGAATGCCTTCTTGACAGCCACCTTTCCACTCAGACCGTTTCTGGTGAGGCTGTAACCAACAGTAAATGGATCAACTGATTGACCAGATCTATCTTTCAGATCTTTGCTGTCTTTTCCCCCCAGTTTATCCCTGAATGATTCATAGGTCAGTGTTAAGTGGCTTAACAAACAAAGAAACAAAAACCACAAACCTCCCAAAGACAAATTAAACAAAAGCAAAAAATTTCAGCCACCAGGTCAGGTAAAAAGTCTGGACTGAAAATGAGTGAAAAAGCAGCCAATGTCCAAAGAAAAACTTCAGAAGGCCTGTTTCTCAAGTGCACTTTAAAAATCTTAAGAAAGTCTAGCTCCTTGGAAACCAAATATTAAGAAATGATGGATGACTCAAGACTTTTGCACAGTACTATATACAACATCAACATCTGTAACATGTTAGAAGGGCATTTTGTCCATCTCTTATTTTATTTTTTTACATTTTCATTTCTTGGCCACTTTATCTGTTTTCTGTGGAAAACTGCTATTAAACTGCTATTAAAATGACTAGTTCCTATTTCTCATCTTTGCTTTTGACAGGTGTCTAGTGGCTATCTGGTGGTGGTCTTTGTCTATGTAACAGAGTTCACTGGCAACAAGGTACGCACATGGACATCGATGCATGTGCATGCAGCCTTTGCTGTTGGCGTCATGATGGTGGCTCTGACTGGTTACCTGGTGCGGGTGTGGTGGATCTACCAGATAGTCCTCTCCGTATGCACCGCACCTTTCTTGCTCTTTTGCTGGAAGTTTCCCGAGACTCCCTTTTACTTGATGGCCAAGGGCCGCTATGAGGAAACTGAGAAACTGCTGAATGTGATTGCCCGCGTCAACGGCCTTGAATGCAGGCTGAAAGCTGAGGATCTCCTGGAGCCAGGGAAGAGAGAAGATGGCAAAAGTCTGCTGAAGGGAGACACAGACGAGCAGTCATCCAAGCCTGAGAAGAAGCTGACCATCGTGGACCTGTTTGGCAGCTGGAGGATGGCCGGTCGTACATGCACAGTGTGGGCCATCTGGTTCATCGGCAGTCTGGGCTACTACGTCTTCTCTCTGGGCTCAGTAAATCTGGGAGGAAACCAGTATGTTAACCTCTTCCTTGCTGGTAAGTGATTGTCACATGAGTGTGAATTTGGTACTGAGATTGCAAAACTATAAACATGTATTTAATATTGTGATCATATTGGCACTTTTTTTTTTTTTACCTTTGGTGTCAGATGTAGAATAGTGTCTCTGCTTCTTACTCTACTTCAGAGTGTTTCCAGTGAGTCTGGAGATGATTTAGTTCACCTGTTTAATCTAAAAACAACTCTTGCTACTTCTAAGTTGAGCAGAACCTTATGTGGAAATTTCAAACACAGTAAAAATGATATGTTCCTCTACTTTGCTTTGTTTAGTGCTCTGTATATGTAACCGAGAGTGAAATCAGACTGCGAGGACTCAACAAAAATAGCAGCGCTCCATCTTTAAGCTAAATGGCTTCCTCGTGGTTTTCTGTCTGATTGAGAAAATAGGATTTACAGTCTAACAAACATCTTTTAGTTGAACTGATATAGTGTTCATGTAATGCTATTTGAAAACACGGGATTTTATTTAACCTTTGACTCAGGACAGAGGAGGTGGAGCCTGGACAAAACAAAAGGTTAATAGGGAGAAGAGACATCCTCCTGGGGGATGTAACAGTACGATCACTTAATTATAAAATAAGTTTGCAGAATTTATTACTAGCTGTGACTTAGGTAGGTAGGTAGATTATTAATCCCACAAGGGAAATTGTTGACATTAGATAAGAGTAAAGATTGTGGCAGATAACCAAATGTGTAACCAAGTCGACCAAGAAAAAGTCCACTTACCTCCATCTTTACCTAGAGGTCGAGTAGAAGAATATTTCTGCCACCTCTCCCTTAAAACTGTCATGAGTCTAGAAGCATGATTGGATAATGATGTTGTTTGGCTTGTTTTTGGGTTTTTTATTGGGGTTTTTTTGCATTTCACAACTCTCCAGTAGATTTCCATTCAGGACAGTAAACTTGAAGGTTTTTTTCAGATTTGACTGTTGATTCTTAACATGCAGATTGGATGTCTAGGTCATCACTGAAATTGAGGTTAACATCAAAATGACTGCTGAAATGTGTTTCAGGATGACTGCTTAGAAATATAATTGTAAATTATGTTAATTCAAGTCACAAAGTAATTGTTTTAAATGAATTGTCTTGTATCTTCACGCTCAACGGAAAGTGTATTTTTAATCTTGATCATTTAATTGCCAGAGGAATATTTAGTGAGTGATCCCCATTTACTTCCATTAGAGGCACAGTGAAGAGCATATCTGGGAGGCAGCTTTTCAGATGGTTATTTAGGTCCTCCAGATAGAATGTCACTGTCAGTGCCAGTGATAACCCCTGACAGAGAGCGGCTGTGGTTGGTTGTTTCCAGGTGCAGTGGAGCTCCCCTCTTATCTGGTTGGCTGTTTTGCAATGGATCGGATTGGAAGGAAGAAGACGTGTGCCCCATCTCTGCTCCTGGCTGCGGTCGCCTGTTTTCTCATTATTGTGGTACCTGCTGTACGTACAGAGATGCACCCTACCCCCACCCCCACCCCCCACCACCAAAAAAAAGTTCAGCTGTTCACAGAAATCTGCAGTCATCTTTAGGTGCAAGTGTCAGAGTTCAACAGTACCAGCCCAGTGACAAGGCGATAAATCAGACAGTCCAAACTGTACAAGTACATGTACTTTAAGAAACTCTCTCTAACATGTGTTAAGTTCTGAGGCAACTTTGCAATCCTAAGCTATACCGCCATGTCTTTTTTGGAGGGAAGAGGCTTCGTCTTGGTAACTCTTACAAATGAGCCATGCTTGTAATCCTGCATCCTAACTGCATGTGGAGCTTTACACATGTGACAGTGATGCTACTGCTTACAAGATAGAATAAATATAGCATAGAGTTACTTAAAGTACTTGTACTCTAATGAACTCGACTGTTATTGCGATGTATTTTGTGATCACTGACCAGTACTAATGAGATCCGACACTTGAAGCTCCCAACATGTGTTCTGAGCTCTGACCCAAATTAGCACTGTTCATGGATGAGCTGGCAAACAGCTGGTACTTCATTTTTAAATAAATATGACCTTTGATCTTAGGAGCCACGCAAACAGTGAAAGATGGAAAAAAAATAGCAGCATGCAACCCTGCTGACACGGCAGTAGCGACCCTTTTACTCACACCTGTTCATTCCAGCTGTCATGAATCCAGTTGCAGTCTCATTAAGTTCCAGTTTGTTTCCAGCACTTCTTAATAGAAACCACACGATAGCTTGGCTGTATACAGTTTATACACTGCTTTGTAGTCAATGGGAATTAATAATCAAATACATTTCATTTTACATTCAAGCTTATTCTTCACTTAGTTACCATATATTAACATGTATGTTTTTATGGATGTTTTAAGTCAAGGGCATGTTTGACACACAATCAGAACTTGTCAGAGAGTATAATAATGAATTAAATTATAGTGACTGACAGAGCAACACTTATTAAGTTCGTTAAGTCTCTGATGAGCAAGGGCAATCAGGTGTACAAGTACTTAAGTACAAGTACTTACTTGTGCTTTCTTGAGTTTTTAAAAGTAGTATATGCACCTGGAATTTAGTTTTGTTATTTGGTGCTACGTGATTAAAGCTAAATTGAATTGAAATCTTTGTCTTTCTCTTTGTTTTTCTTTCTCTCTTCATTTCTACAGGACATAGAGATCCTAACTATTGTTCTGAGTATGATAGGAAAGTTTGCTATTGCAATTGCCTTTGGTCTCATCTACCTCTACACCTGCGAGCTTTACCCGACTATCATCAGGTAAGCACGCTAAAGAGTTTTGTTTTTGTTTTAAGGGTTTGCTAAAACTGCTAAAACTATTATTTTTTTCATATTGCAAAAACTAAAGAACTCTTTATACGTGAAACAGAAAATTCATGCATTCATATACAACCATAATTTCAGGTTAAAGTTGATTTGATTTGGAAATCATTGCATTCTGTTCTTGAGAGCTTTACTGGAATAGGGGTTTGTACTTTGCTGCTATATTAAGGGCAAAGTTTCATGTTTGAATCTTCCACTTTAGAACTAGCTAGACCTGTGAACTAAATTTAAAAACTGAAATCAATGTAATATTCCGACTTTTAATTAATTCTAACAGAGGGAGTAATGCTGCTCTTCCTCCAGGTCTTTGGCAGTAGGTAGTGGCAGTATGATGTGCCGTGTCGGCAGTGTGGTGGCCCCTTTCTGTGTCTACCTGGCTGACATCTGGATCTACCTACCTCAGGTATAGAAATGCATTTAATGTTTTAGCTGTCAACTTCCATTTGTTCTCATTTATCATAGTTTATTTCTAAGTTTACCCTGGCAGCACTGCTAAATTAAAAAATTTCCCCCCTTTTTCTCAATCACAACCTGTGTTTAGCTTATTGTAGGAATCCTGGCATTAATTTTTGGAGTACTCGCACTGTTTCTGCCTGAGACCCTTGGCAAACCTCTGACAACCACCTTGGAAGAGGCTGAATCTCTGGGACGTAAGCCCAGCAAGATGAACGACAGACTGGAGCTGAACCAGCATGGAGCAAAAGCTTGAGCCGTACACTTCAGGGAACACAGAGATCTACACACAAGGAGACAAGCTGTGGAAGAGAGACGAGGTAACAACAGTTAAATACCTGGAAACAAAAACGACATAGATTAATAGGATGGTTGGAAAAAAGTGAAAAACAAGAAAAGATACGTTTTTATGATAACTTGTGAAGTGACTTTTTTGTTGACATTTTGTTCTGTAAAGTGACCAACAGCTTGATATTTTAGGAGGCCTGAGAACTTCCTCACAATCTTCTGCTCTATCATGTAAACACCACAAAACAATGAAAATCATGTGCCATGTGTGGTAATTTGTGAAAGCATACTTTGAGTCTTTTTTGTAGTTTCGATCATAATTTCTATTACTGATTTTAACTTTGTACTTAAAAATTTTTTCAAAATTTCTTGGAACACAGCTACAAATAAGACAGACATGACAGACAATAGAAAGACTTTATTTATTTTTAAATCAAATGAAGTTTTTGTAGTTATAGGCAGAACAAAAGCAGATTTTTATGTTAGGTCGTCAGGTGTTTCTTGCCCTGTTGGGCTTCTTTCAAGCAGTGTTTCAGCGGGTATCCTCCTGCTCTTACCACAGTGTTTATATTACCGACAAGAAGTGATGACCAAAACTATTAAAATCAGACTCCAGCTGTACTGAACCAAGTCATCCTTTAAAACAAAGTTATCAAAGCTAAACTGCTGCACATTTTTTGGCATCTCCGACCATCTGACCAGATCATGGCAGTGCCTTGGTTATTTTATACCATAATAAATCGTATGTCGTGTATCTAGAATGTATTATTCTAATATTAAATAAGTGCCTTCAACTTGCCTTTTAAGGCTTTCTTTTAATCTCAGGACATCAGTTTTGCTGTGAATCTATCACTGGATTTATCCTCAACTGCCTCTTGTTAAAGATCAAATATTTAAAGGTAACAAAAGAGCAAAGTTTTGCACACCATTGTTAGACCTTTATTAGTTCTTCTTCTTCCTATTATTGTGACCTTTATTAAAGGTTAATGAATTTTCTAATTACCCATAAACATTACGGCGATCACAATAACAGTGTGCAGGAGTTTTTTAATTGCTCATCTTGTCTAAGATGCCATTGCTGAGCTTTACTATGCCTTTGTTATCTAATCTGTGTGCATGTGTGGGTATAACTGAGTAGAACAGTCAAGTTAAGATTTTTTTTATATGCGCTTATATGCAATCAGACGCTAGGCAGATTAAGAAAAGAAGCATAATAGTACCTTATAGAGTCTTCAAGAGTCAAATATGATCTCCAGATGTTTGGACCAAATACAGGGATGGACCACAACACTGTGGAGATGTACTGTATATACCTGATTTACAATATTATGTTACAGTTATGGTGCATTAATCCAAAGGAGAAAAAGAACAGCGGCTGGTGTTCTAAAACTGGTGACTGGTCTGCAATCAACAGTATGGACTTTTCCATTAATAGCATCCTCGTCTTATTTTGATTTACAATAAATATGCAGAGGATTGACACTGGGGTTTATGGCTTTTTCATTCTGTTCATATGAACTGGCTTTAGTTAGCACAGTTTTACAGTGATACAGAAAGAGACTTTATAAACCTCGGTAAAGGAGCAAGTGAATTCCTTCCATTTGTCAATAAGGAAAGTTTGAACTTGGTGCTGGAAATGCAAAAATAATACAGCAGGTCTGAGGATACGGTGCCTATATACATTAACAGCTTTGTGTTTGATGGTGAAGGGGAAGTCCCACAGCCACAGTGACATTCCCATCGCCATTACCGAATACATAAAGGTCCTCTGTGTTCAACTTTTCAGGAGAAAACTACCAGTTTTTATGTGTGTGTGCTTATGTGTATGGAAAAGTACTAAACATGAGTTCTTCTAACGTGAACTTCCAGTTCTGGCGTGATACTGGTGCCTCAAATAGAGTGGGGGCTATTACTGGGCTAAATGGAGCGAGTAAGGATGTAAGGATGTTGTTATCAATCTGCTTCATGTAAGTGATTATCTCCTGTTGTTGACGATGTGCCAAAATTCTGAAAATGTAATGAATGTTTGTGGATATTTCCAAAAACATTTTGTCACTCAAATTTTTCAAGATTTAAATAAAAAAACATTTGAGTATTACAATGAGTGATGACTATTTACGCTTTATTGAGTGCACCTTGCTAGTATTCGGTTGGAGCACCTGTTGTGTTCAGAACAGCTTTAGTTATTTGTGGCATATATTCAACAAGGTGCTGGAAATATTCACACATTCACATTGTGCTCATAAAGCAGTGGTAAGATGTGGCATTTAAACACTGTTCAGGTCCCAGAATACGGCAAGAAAACCCCATTTAAACACCATCTGTGGCCTGAACCATTGATATAAGTCGGTATAGATCATGATGGTTTTCATGATGTTTACGTCCTAGCATAAATGTCTGAGCAGAATTCAAGATATCGGGCAACATTCTTCCAATATCCTGTTGAATTGTAGCCACAGTTTCCTGCTCTTAGCTCAAAGGAGTGGCACCTGGTGTGGCTGCTTTAGGCCATCTGCTTCAAGATTTGACATGCCAGAATAAATACTCTTGTGCATACAGAGCTGCATGCTAGGTATGTATAGTAACTCATGCCCCGAGTTACACAGTTACTTAGCTTGAAGTGGTATGGCCATTCTCTTCTGACCTCCGACATCAGCATGGCATTGTCACCCAGAGAAATGCTGCCAAGTGGATATTTTCCATTTTCTTCTGACTCTACTCTGTTAACCCTGTGGTGGTGTGGGAAAAATCCCAAAACATCATGGTACCAACAACATGCCTCAACGTCCCCAAAATTACCTTTCTGTCTTTAAGGGCCACTTTTTTTAAAGTGGTCAGTGAGTGAATGCCCTCTCTTAAACAAAGGTTCTTGGAAAAAATGCCTACATATTATACATATAGTTAGCAATTCCCCGAATGGAGTCACCATAATAAGTCTGTAAAAAGTACGTTTTTTTCTGTATCAAAACCATTTTTAAGTAAAACAGGGGCAATAGCTGCAATAGTAAGAGGACATTTATTGACGGTCTTTGTTAGTTGTTCATTCATTGTCCATTGTTCATTCTAGACACCCTTAAATGCCGAAAATTGTTTTATAGCCACCAGCATAAACAACAACAAAAAATATGTGAGCGTTAAACATTGTTTTTTTTTATCTTCCTGAGAATTTTATATGGAATGCAAATGAATAGAAAACAATAAATAAAACTAGCAAAAAACAAAACATGGAACATAATGATGAAGATACGCAGAACAGAGATTAAGATGGTAGAGTGAAATGTTTAGTCACGTAATAGCTTATGGTTAATTGTTTTTTTTAAACATCTGTGATGAAAAAGCACTGTGGAGCTGCTGGATAATTAGAAATAAGTATTAACTGGGCTTGGTAACACTTCACACACTTTGATGATAACATTAATATACAGAAAACCCTTAAACAACAAATAATCTGAGTTGAAATGACAGGCAAATCAGCATTCAGTTGTGACCAAATCCCTCATTTTGCTGCAGATGTTAAGGAAATGTCACCTAACACAAAGTGCAGTGTATTCATACAGTTTTGCAAAAAAAACTGCTATTTGGCAAGCTCAATCTTTTAAACTTTGGAATACAAATTAGGCTTCATAAAGGCTTTTAACTCACTCTACAGTATCAACATATAGCCTGTCCCAAATAATAAATCTTTGCTAAAATACACAGCTTGTTTGGTCAAACTCAATCATTCATGCACACTTTTGGAATTCTCTGAATTCATACTTGAGTGCTCGCAGTTTAACCCTCATTTACACCTAATAGTATTTAACAAATTACACAAAATTACACAAAATGTTATAAACCAATACTAAAACAAATGAACTGACTATGTCACAACTCTGCCAGCTGTGCACAGAACTTTCTGCCACACAAATCCCAGAACCCTTAGTAAGGTCTGACAACAGTCCTGGAAGACTAATATACCTAAAAGGCTTATGGCACTTTTTAAAATTCACAACAACATCCAGCTTTCAGGACATCAAACCTCTCATAAAGTAGTAATCTGTCTTGGGAAATGCCTTTAATTCCTCTCCTATAGTAAACAACCTGGCGATAACATTTAGCACATTTCCAATCACAGTTAGCTGTCCAGATCTTGCACTAATCTCTCCCTGGAGATGACAGCGACAGTACGGTTTTTAAACGAACCCAAAAAGAAGCCCAAATTATAAAAAGGAAAACTTGAGTCAAGCAGATTGAGTTGAATATTATTTCCCATTGCCCTTGGTCAATTTATAAATAGAGCATTTTGTCCATCCAGTTTCTCAACTCTACAGTTTTCAGTGCTGAGCCTGTCAGTTTGGGAGTTGCACCTCAATTCTCTGGGTGACGCTGAAAGATTGAAACTCCTCCCCTTTGTCCTCAGGGTACAGTTTTCTTTAGCCAGTCCTAGCTAAGCAGCCGTTACGTGGCTGCGTCTAATGTTCATCGAGCATCCCTTAGGGATGAACCAGCCAGCTATTTGCATCCTCCAGATCCGTTTCCAGTTCCTCGTCTTCATCCAGAGGCTCTGGGGTTCGAAGGGCCAGTTGCCGCAGGAAATCATTTGAATAGGCGGGGGGTTTGGAAACAGACTTCAGGCCGATTTTTTTCTTCGTGAGGTGGAACTGGTCACGGACGAAGTTGTAAAACTCGTACTCATAGCGCATGCGGTGATACAGCACCTGCAGGGCCTCTAAAGTGGGGGTTTGTTTACGCACAGTGCCTGTCATGTTTCCCATTTTCCTATAATCTGCAACAAAATGATGGAGAGACAAAAAAACAAAGTTCAGCAAAGACTAAAATCAAAATGTTTTAAAAAAAAGTTTCAAGCACATTTATTTAGACAGGAAATTACTTAATAACTATATCATATATCATCATCTTAAGCCACTTATTTTTCCAGTTAAGTAGCAAGTGATTGCTGTTTAATGTGAATGATTCATATATCACCTCATCTATTTAGATATCTTGCTACTAAGTCATCATGACAAGCGGTTCGCTAAGCTGGACAAAAATAACATGCAGCTCTTGGTATTTCTTCCTAGCTATATCTGTCACTATGGCCTTCTTGCTCTGCTTGTCCACCACTACTATGCCCTGTTGGTTAGCCATCACCAGTTTGTTTGTCTGTATCTGGAAGTCACAGGATCTTGACTACTATCCATATGAGTGCTAAGAGTGCTACCTAACTCTTATTGCAGCTCTTATAAAGGTGATATTTTTGATAAATCACATACAAAAGGTGTTGCTACCTTTTGTATGAAGTCACTAAATATTTCTCGTAATAAAGATCACCCCAAATCATGTAATAGCACATTTTTATGACATTCAAAATAAACAGATAAACTGTATCTTGTGATCAGAACCTCATTAAAAAAAAGGTATGCATAAATCAAATCATGAGAACTAACTCTGTCCTGTGTGGAAGTTAGAGCATTTTAACGGTCACTACCAGGCTATGCAAATTTGTGACAAAATACCCGCAAAACTATTCACATTCTAATTACGTTGATCACGTTACCATGCTAAAGACTTTTTTATTGTCTTGTATAGGAAAACATTCACTCGATACTCTGACAGCATAAAACATTCTATATCACAAGGTGCAGCTACCAGGGCTCTTGTAGATGTTGAGTACTCCAGTAAAGTAATGAGGTAAGAGCCTCTCTAGCAGGAGCAGAACGTCCTCCAGCTCTTCCAATATCCCCACAAGGAGGTAGTTCTCCAGCACATTCTGTTTGGCCCTCTCCAAAGCCCATACTCCTGGCTCTCTGTGTGAGACAGAAGGAAAATAAGACCAAGAGAAAGTTTGCACTAGAGTAGCATTACTTGGAAAGAAATATTACCAAGCTTTTGTAATGCAACTTGACAAAATCTCATAAATACCTGCACTGAGGATGCTGTCCACAGAAGTAGGGGATGATGTAGAAAACCCTTGGGTTGGAGCACTCAGGGTAATTCTCTAGGATGCAAACATTGATGTCCTGAAAGCAGACAAGCACATATGAGTCTTTATATTTTTGCTTTACTAATAATTTATGCTTTTTAAAATTTTTTTATTCTACTTGCAGTGAATTTGATCTCAATCAGAATTGCAATTATTTCTTTTTACCACTAGAGGAAGCTATTCACTTGCACTGCCGTGAACCTGGACTGCTTGCCTGTCATTACCCCACAAGCCAAAGTGCTTTGTCAAACCACATCTTGTGCACAAAGATAAGCTCTTCCCTCTCATCTCAGTTGATCTCATAGGCTATGATACCACATAGGAAGAGAAAGTATTCTCAAATGAATTCGTGTTTAACTTAAAGATGTCACGATTAAGATAATGAGACCAGAGTTGTGAAACTTGAAAAACCACTTATCTGAAAAGCTATTGAGTAATGAATGGAAAAAAGACAGTTGCAGGAGTGAAGCTGGCCAGCGACTGAGTGCCACGGAAACAGCAGTCAAATCCATGTCAGGTGACGTAAGCCTCAGGGATAGCAACAAGTCCTGAGCAACAAAACACTCCACGAAGCATGGCTCACATCCACACACAGCAGCAGGCACATGTGTGCACAAGGCTTGCGCTCAAATATGTCACCTACAGTAGGACCAGACTACATGCATGAGGCAAATTTAGAACATTTTGTCATAGGTTGTTGTTTAGATTTATACCATAATGGCTCTGTAATGACTAACTTAAACAGCAATTTGGCAAAAATAGTCTAAGCCTAACATGGATCATCACAAAAATGGCCAAGTCCGACAGGACAAAAGTCAGAGAGCCTCACGAAGGATCCAAGCTGCTGCTCCTGCTGCTGCAGGTGTGGCATAAGAAATCATCTGAGTGCAATAGGAAGCTTGAAACAGAGATGCTGACTGGAGTGTAAACATAGAAAAAGGCATAAACCATGTGTAGAAGAGCATGTTTATATGCTTAAGTGTTTATGTGTCTTGGAGACATTTGCACACTCATTGCTAATGTTTCTATTAGCCTCGACTTATTTATTTCCAGTTGTATTTTCTGGCATGAAAGCCTTACGAGAACCCCTCATTGAAAAATGTTGCCATCAGGTCTGCTCAGGGTTTTTCATACAGTCTCAAACATCTTTTTCTAAGGCTGTACAACCTTTGTTCTCAGACTACATAAAGAAAAACTGAACCCAAAAGCCTGTTAAAACAAATGCAAGAAAGATCCTGGATCCTCTGTAGGAGGGGCAGGATTGCAGTAGATGTTGCATAAAGTCTGAAATACTTGCAAGTAAAATGACTTAAAGGCTCCAAACGGAGAAAAGACTCAACTACAACATCATGGACTTGATATTTGAAATAGTGATATCACTTTAGCATCTATCTAAGCTGCAATCACAAGATGAAGCCTTGTGCAGCATGCGCTGGAATGAAATAAATTATTCACCTGATTAGTTAGATTTTTCTTGCGGCTGAAAACTGTGGTACAATTGTGCCTCTGATTCACAGAGTGGCTGCAGGGTGTGTTTGAACTTTATGAGTGACTCCTCTCAGCTGTGCACTGGGAACAGGACTTATTGGTGATCAGTGAAGCAAAAGACTGGAAAACCCTTCAAAGGGAACCACAACAATACCCCAGAGGAACCTTCAGGGAAAAAAAGAAAAGTTCAGCACTGTACTATTGTTAGTGTACAAGTCTTGCGCAGACTTGCGTAAAGTTTGCCATGTTTTTCTTTCATTTTTCATTTCACTAGCACGGACCACATCTTCAAGACATTGTTTCTTGAAGGAAAACAGTAGGTGGAATAAAGCTAGATCCAGGAATGGAGATCTAGACAGCGGTTTTGGTGAAGGCCTCAGTGAGGACTGGAAGGCAGCTCGCGGACTGGGCAGATCCCCAGGTACTAATGACAGGTTTATGAAGCGCCATTCTATTTAAAGAATGGTGATGTGAGTGGATCCAGTTTCATCAATTATGAGTATGTTCTTTGATGGTAAAAGATGCAAAAGCCATATACACTAAAACAAACAAAAACAGACAGGAAGTGGCACATTCGCTGACAGAGACCCTCATGCGTCAACATTTAGGCGATTTCTGGGAATCCAGCCACAGCTTGTATACAACAACGCACACACGTACACACACACGCGCAGACAATACGCACTCTCTTTAGAAAGCCTTATTAGTATTTCAAAGACAGTTCCTGTGTGCACACTCAAGCTCATTGTTCCTTTTCTCACTGTGGATTATGCCAACAGAGCATTCACAGAAACTGTAGCAAAATAGGCACTAATCTGTACAATGGTCTCCCATTTCACTGAATGGAATGTAGACATAAATTAAATCAGGGGTAATTGATGATGTTAACCTTTCCCATGGGACGTTTTGCATTCAAATTTGAGAAAACAAAAAAAGAACTTTTTGTTTGTATTTGCTATCTGGAGGCAGTGGAAAGACGCTTTCGCTTTTTGAGTTAATCTTTTGAACACATGAGCAAGTGGGTGCCTTTTAAACAGGTACATCAGCATTTCTAGTAAAGATTAGAGGTAATAACTGTAATTTTAATATTCTTTAAGTTTTAGGCCTATTTTGGGCTTAACCATTCCATTTATTTTTCTGGTAATTTTACAAAATGGTCTTGAGGCTTCCTGACTGAATTTAATATTTAATATTGGTAATCCACTTAACACTGACCTATGAATCATTCAAGCAGGAAAAGGCATCTAACTCAAGGGATGAACCAGCGTCGTGTCTACATAAAACAGACAAAATAGCAAAGAAACTATTTAAAACTTTACCTTTAGGCACTTTTTACGCGCAGCCTGTCACAAGAAAACAGAATCTGTTCCCATGTCTTTAGTCGAATCTGTTAAAATGCCAAAGTTGACTAAGTTTGACATATCTTGGCATAGTTTGCAGTGTGTCCTTAAAGAAATTTAAGGCAGCAAGCCAAATTAGGTTTTAATTATTAAAAGAGTGAGGACCTATGCTTTGCACTCATGGTTTTCCTCAGTATCAAAACACTGATTATAGTTATGTTACACAAACCACAGAAATTCATTAAAAAAAAAAATCTGTAATGAGTGAACCTTATGTGTTCGTTGTGCCTTAGGCCAACAGTGTGACACACCACCTGTCTGTTATTGTAGTGAAGGCAGGCTAAGGCAAGACTGGTGCCAGTAAACCCTCTAATATAATTTGTGTATTTATTTAATAAGTCTACTTGTCATTTTAAATGTTGGATTATGTCAAATTACTGTGGGAATCTCATCTGATCGAACCAGTATTTCCAAGTCTTGAGAAAAAGCTGGGCCTTTTAGGTTCAGTGAGGACAGACACTCTTTTTTTATAAGTGTTTGCAAGCGTATTCATATGTAGGCTGCCACGCATGCACTTTGTACTTTGCGGCAAGACAGAGGTTGATTTAGTACTGTCAGCGGATGCATCTGTATTTTGTTTTAATTCATTAAAAAACATGCACATGCACACACACAAAACAGTCAAAAACTCAGCTCAATACAATATAAATTATCCAACCACATCATTCCAAGTTGGCATTTTAAAGCAACTTAAATTTGCATAATGGTTCACAAAATAACTGCAAATGTGGTAAATATCATGTGTGTCTGAGTGTGATTAAGTGTGTGCGTGCTATGTTCAACTGACCAGTGCATGCCTTTGTATAAAGTAGCATGTGTGTATGTAAAAGGGGGTGTGGGCACTGACGGAAAATCCAAGCCGACCACAGGAATGTCTCAGTAACACGTGCATCAGGCTCCCTCGGCCCCGGCTAGCAACTGACAGCGCTCTTTCATCAACACCTCACATACAAAACCAACACAGGACAAGCAGGCTGAAGCACACCAGGTGGAGGATACAGCCATGCCCAGTCTGAGGGGTGATTCTTAACATTAGGGGTACTCTTTCCGTACATACTTGAATTTGTACTTATAGTGTGGACATTCATCTTCCCAATACTGTCAATGAAACTTTAACCATGAAAGACCTACTTAATCTCCCTATAGAGGTGACTTGCCAAGAATCAATGCAGTCATCCTCCTCTTTTCCAAAAGGAAATGGTCGTGTGAATATGATGCTCTTCACTGATTTGATATTCTTCGTTTTTCTTGTTTATTAATTTGTTGCTTATATGTGTGAAATAAATATTTGATTGATCAATTGATACATGAAGCCCTAAATGTATCTTTTTGCATATAATACATTTCTGTGCATATTCTGCAGTGTGTACTGTTTTCAGCAGCCGTGTACACCGTGCAGATGGAAGGCATATTTTCGCAACAACTGTTTTTTTGGTTTTACTGATTAGATACTAGAACTAGGTTGCTGCTGTTGCTAATAAAGACAGTACAAAAATAACACCAGGAGTAGCAGTGTAACATAAAAAGCAAAGTAGGAAACCAAAGGAAGACTGAGTTTGAAAAAGTTTTGATTTATGAGATGCTGCCACGAGACACTTTATGCCAGTACAGTAAGACAAAATCTGTGGAACACCATCAACATATTAATTCCTGATATTTTCAGAGCTTTTGGTCAGTTACTTCAAACCTTATAAGACACTCTAGTGATTTAAGTACAACACAGCATTCCTAAACTATACTCAATTAAAGGATTAAGCACCATGGTTATAATAATCTAAAATTTACTTTTCTTTACCATTTCTGGAATACTTTCTCCTCATAAGTGTATCTAAAGCTAAATGCACACACAGGTAGGCTAGTCGATGACAACACAGCCTTCCCCTCTCCTTTAACTGTAGCAAGGGGCCCCTGTGGTCTGCATACTTTAATAACTCAACTCACATGGTCCAAAACTGCAGGGCAAACAGTGCAATACTTAATTACAGCGAGTCAGACTCAAGCCAGAATGACATTCGCTCCTCTTGTTAGCTTCTCAGAACAGCCTCCTGAACCCTTTAGGTCTCTCATAGCACTTACTGTGGGAGGAAAGAATGAGAAGAGTTTGTGCCTAATCTTAAACAAATATTAATACGATTTTGTTTTGACCTCACTTTTGTTTTGACACACTGTTTTCCGTTTTTGTTGGATTCCCCCTAAATTTTATATGAGGCTTGGGCGTCTCACTTCAGGGGGATTTCCGACCTCCGATCAGATGCTTCATCTCACTTTTAACTTTTAACTGTCATCTGCTTAAAAAGTATATAAGGGAATGGAGTGAACACAAAGATCAAAAAATAGTAGCTTGAAAATTACAGTATGCTTCCAAATGGTAGGTAGAGTTAAAAAAAATGGTATGCAGTGACTTCAATCTGGTGCTACAGGGATAAACAACTCTGTGAGGCAGATGTAGGATATCAAGTTTCTGATGTGGTAAATCGAGTCTTTAATTCGAATCCTAATCAGATTTATATATTGGGTTAGCGTCAGACTGTCATGAGTTTACAATTTGCCATCCACCCTGGAGCAACACCACATGTGGAACATCTTCAAAGAGAGTAGAGTGTGGTTTTAATATATTGCTTATATTTTTGAATTTAGGAAGTTAAAATTTGTCTTGAGACAGCAACAAACAGAAATACAGAAGAAAAGGGCTAAAGCAGAATATTAACGTCAGGAGGATCATCTCTTCTTAACATTTTTTAAAGAGATCCTACAGGCTAATTACAGTGCAGTGTATAGTATCATTACTACATATATGTAGAGCATGTATAAACATTCCTCAATATACATGCCCCTGTAATTAAAGTCTACATCATGGAAACACCAGAATAAGACTTCATTATGCAACATTTCAGTTCATGTCTCTACTGAGCATCACGTTGCGAAAATAGTGAGCCTGCAACCAAAGTTATTCAAATTTAATGCACTGTTACCGGCCAACCAGTGATTCACGCATAGCAACTAAGTGTGTTAGCTTGTCAAACACTTCTAATGCATTCATATTTCAAATCACAAGCATCTCTGTCACTGATTTAGCAAATGTCAATATGAGAGCAAATGGGTTTGGGGCACTCGGACCAGCATTAAAAGCAGACAGAGGAAAAAGGTTCAGTATTTGTTTGACCCATTAAATAATACTGTTATAGTTTGTGGGCACTGGATATTGTGGGATCACAACACCATGGCGACCAGATGTCTTGCCCCCTCAAAAGTCACAGCGTTACCTGCTGTTACGAGTGTGTTTTCTTATTGTTGAGAGCTTCTCTGATTTGGTTATTGAATTTGAACATGCGAACATCAGATTTTTGCAAAGTGGTTTGTGGACTATAATTATGACCACATAGACCTCATTGTGGTGAGTTTTTAGCTAACCTTAGCCAGTTTGGTTAGTATCTGTGAGTTAAGTGTGATGACCCACTCCACGTTGCCTTCCTGTTGGCCTGTTTGTGGTGTAGGTATTATCTGCTGGCATTGGAGAGCTGTTGTGTCCCATTTTCCATCAATAACACTGTCAACACCTGGGCCCAGTGTGGCAATGCTTTCTAAAAGCCATCGAAGTTGCAGAGTGGAGGCTCTCCTATCTGAAATAACCTTTTGGATTTTGTTCATTTTTTGGGTTTTGCAATAAATGTTCTGTAACCCAGTGAGTTTACACGACTCAGTAATGCACTACAACATGTTATTGTTAATTGGGATTTATCATTACTCTGTTAATCACTGAGTTGATCAAAAATAAATCAATAATAAAAGATAAATACTATAAATGTAAGAATAAAACCCAAAGAGTATATTTAACACCCCTACTGGTTAGGAAGGAACAAGCCCCGCCTTCCCCTGCTCTGTACCGTCACGTGCTCAGACACAGAGAGAGACGGAGGTGCACGAGACCATCGCTGATTTTCACCGCCAAGCTTTTCGCTGGAAAATAACTATTAACTTGATAAATTGAGCAAATATCCATACCGGAGATCTGCATGGACCTTGGAGAAACGGACCTGATTTATTGTGAACATTTCGGACCTTGAAACCATCGCGGTGAGTCAGAAGCTGTTAAGCTAACCTTGAAGCTAAAAAGCTAACAAGAAGTTAACAGGGAATATAATGGCCCGATTTCAATGTTGTAGATCTGCGCGGGAGCGGATGAAGTGGACAAGATCCTCTCTGAGAGTTGAACAAGATCCTCTCTGAGAGTTGAACATTAGAAGTGTGCTGGTGAGTTAAACTGGGACTGGGCGAATCAGGCTAATTGAAAAGCTAACTAGCCTAATGCTCATAGCTGTAGCTGACCACGTTTTCACTGTGGGAGAACACACGGGGTTTCTCACTGAGTTCAGCCATTTTGAGCACTCAGCTTGTGTGCTGATGATGTTCTAGTATTACTTGTTGAATATTAAATGCACTAAAATTAGATGATGGAATAAGTTAATGTTGATCTTAAAGGTCATGAATCTACTTTATTTTGTTACATTTGATGCTCGAGCGGCACTGGATAGATGTCCGTGTGTATTCTTACTGTGCTGATACGTTACCACATACTGTAAAACTACAGCCTGTGGGTTTTTGTATATTCTTTTGGTAATTTTATTCTGTACATTGAGTGTAAATAATATATTGCTTCATTGCTATGCAGTGTAAAGCAATGCTCCTGTAATTCAGTTAAAGGGCAATACTGTAAAAAAATAATCTACCATAGTTTATGGTTTATTTCTGATTTCTGATAGAAATGTGCACCTTGACGATAGAATAAGCTGATTGTGATTTAAAGATTGCATTCATGATTAAGATGCACTGTATAGACTATAGTTAGAAATTAGAATTAATGTTTTGTGCTTGTTTTGTTATAGCACTTACATTATTTACATATGGCCATGTATATCATTAGAGTGTGAACTGAATTAGTAATAGTCCTGTTGTTTACAGGCTAGGTTTTTTTATGGGATCGTGAGACCTGGATCTCTTCCTGACGAGGAAGATGGCGAGCCTTTCCCTTTGAACCGAACCACAGCCATTCTGAGTTGGCCCAGAAGGGCAGGTTGCTCTTCTCTCACGAACAATTGCAACAGTGCGGTAGGACGAAATCGCACCAATCACAAACTTTTGACCTGTTGGATTTGACTTGACTGAACACTGACTATTAAGCCGGCAAGACTGACATATCTGAGCTCAGATAGGATTCTGACTGTTATTATTATTGCTGTCACTGTATTTTATTTTATGTTTTCATTCCTGTTCATAAAATGCTGTTAAATTGTTGCTAAATAGTTTAATACAATTCATAGCAACTTTACCTGTGGCTCCAGTCATTCTTCTCCACGCAACTCCCTTTATCCCTCCTGCGAATCTAGCTATTGGCCCATTCTCTCCATCTTACTTTAATTTCCCCTACCCTATCCTGTACTTGGCTACAGAAAGTGGCGAGCCAGCCAGGAGGGTTTGCAGAGTTGTTAGTCCACCCAAAATTTAATAAAACGATTAAGAGTGCCTGGAGCTTCACAGTGACTTGTATTTTTTTCTACTGGTACTTTTACGTGTCCTAACCATGGAAGTTGTGAAAACAGAGAATGTTAAAGTTCAAAATGCTGTCTTGGTCAGTGGTTTAACTAACACAGACATTGATAAAGAAATAATTGAGTTCTTAGAAGCTTTCGGTCCTGTCAGTAGGCAGATTAAGCTACCAACTGGTGGTCAGATTATTGTGGAATTTCAACATGAGGCTACTGCTAAAGAACTAGAGAAAAGATATTTGCCTTATGACAGACCTTGCACTGTGAAACCTGAAGTTGTCTATCACGTTCGAGACCTAGCCAGTGCGTATAGCATTGAAACCAGCGCATCAGCTACTGTAACTTACCTGTCACAGCTTAAAGATGTGGCAGCACGAAGCAACCGATCGTTTAAAGACCTTTTGATGGAGGAACTAGCTAAAATTGGGGAGTCATTGGGAGGGGATGTCCACACAGTTGAGCCTTCCACTGAACAAGAGCCAGTGCCCCACAGTGATGAGGCCCTACCTTCTTCTCCTTTAACACCCAATAGCAACCATGTAAGTGCCTTGAATACTCACCCACCGGCAGAGGCTGAGAAACAAACCCCTCAGATTCCCACCAACCTTTTAAGCACACCTGAAGTGCAGCGGGTTATTGTAGAGCACATTGTTAAAAGCAGTGAAGTCATTCCCCCACCAAACTCGCAATACAGACTGAAACCTTTTTCAGGGAGAGTTCCACATCCTCCTTTCGAAACTGACTATGACACTTGGCGCAGCAGCGTAGAGTTTTGCTTGACTGATCCTTTGCTCACTGAAACTCAAGTTGTGCGAAAGATTGTTGAAAGTCTTTCACCCCCTGCAGCGGACCTGGTGAAAGCTTTTGGTCCAAAAGCAAACCCCAAAACTTACCTTGAACATCTTGATTCTGCCTATGCAACTGTAGAGGACGGTGACGAACTCTTTGCTCGCTTCTTAAACACCAATCAGAATGGAGGTGAAAAACCCTCACATTACCTGCAAAGATTGCACACAGTGCTAAACCTAGTCATAAAAAGAGACGGAATTGCTTCTAGTGACATCAATAAACAGCTCCTGAGACAGTTTTGTAGAGGGTGTTGGGACAGCTCATTGATTGCAAACCTTCAACTTGAACAAAAGAAAGACGACCCACCTCATTTTGCAGAGCTACTCCTCCACCTACGCACCGAGGAGGACAAACAGGCAAGTAAAGCAACCCGCATGAAACAACATTTGGGGATCCAAAAGACTCGTGTTTATTCTAACGTGCAAACCACACGCTCTCAAGGTAGGAACGATTATGAGCATGAAATGGACAGCAATTCGTCTGACCTCCAGAAGCAAATTGCTGACCTCAGGTCTCAAATCGCACAGCTCAGAGCTGATAAAACAGAGAAAAGATCGCAGAAACTTCAAAAGGAAGCAAAAAGGAACCCAAGTACCAAAACTCAGAACAAGCCGGGACAGATACCACAAATTGCTGCAGTGTCAGCCAAACCCAAACCTGGATACTGTTTCAAGTGTGGAGAAGATGGTCATATCGCTTCCAGCTGTAGTAATGATCCCAACCCAGCATTAGTAGCAGCTAAAAGGAATGCCCTCAGACAGAAGCAGCGAGAATGGGAAATATCCAGACCAGTTGATGAGTCATTTAATTTAAACTAGAAGGAGCCCCTGTCGCGGGACAGATGGGTGCTAAATCTGAACCAAGTCCCACTGAGAAAAAGACAACAAAAGCCCAATGTGAAACAGCTAATGTTCACTCAGTACCTAAACTTCCCAAAAGACTTGTGGGTAGAAAATGCACAGCCAGAGTTGTTATCAATGGCGTTGAATGTAGTTGCTTGCTCGACTCAGGCTCTCAAGTAACCACTATTGCCAAATCCTTCTATCAAGAACACTTACCTGATCATCCTATAAAACCCATCAGTGATCTCCTAGAGGTCGAAGGTGCGAATGGTCAGACAGTCCCTTACTTGGGATACATTGAGACGAGTATCATGTTCCCCAAAGATCTCGATCAGTCAGAGCTTGAACTATCTACTCTTGCCTTAGTTGTCCCTGACATTCGCTCAAACTCAGACACACCTCTACTAATTGGCACAAATACACTTGACCCCTTATATGAGCATCTTTGTGAGAACACCTTACCTGACTTTAAGGTACTCCCTTATGGATACCAACAAGTGCTAAAGACATTAGCATCCAGAAAAAGACAAAGTGACAGTGGCAAGATCGGCTTGGTAAAACTTCAAAGTAGAACCCAAGAAGTCCTTCCTGCAAATCAAAAGCTACTAGTGGAAGGTTTTATGCATGCTAGCCACGCTAAGCCTGAACAGTGTGCACTTATTGAACAGCCCACTACCGGCTCCCTACCTGGTGGTGTGTTTGTAGATTGTTGCCTTATATCTCTGCCAAAGCACGGACCTTATAAAGTTCCTGTGTTGCTGAGAAACGAGACTAACCATGACATTACATTGCCCACTAACTGTGTAATTGCTGAGCTAGTTGCCCCTGACTGTGTCATGCCATGTCCTGAGCCTGAGAAAGGCGACCAAAAGGTGTCTGCAACGTGTAACTCTCAGCAGCAGACTTCAACCTCAAGACCCCCTCTCAGTTTCGACTTTGGTGAATCACCACTATCTGAAGAGTGGAAAGAGAAGATAGCTGAAAAGCTAAACACCTTCTCTGATGTTTTCTCACACAATGATCTTGATTTTGGGCATGCCACACATGTAAAACATCACATCAACTTAAAAGATGAAACCCCCTTCAAACAGAGATCTCGCCCGATTCATCCCCATGATTACGAGGCAGTTAAAAAGCACTTACAAGCCCTCTTAGATGCAGGCATAATCAGAGAATCTGAATCTCCATTCTCATCACCGATAGTGGTGGTCCGCAAAAAGAATGGTGATGTGCGGTTATGCATTGATTTTAGGAAGCTTAACTTGCAGACCATCCGCGATGCCTATGCCTTGCCAAACTTAGAGGAGTCATTTTCTGCTCTTGCAGGATCTCAGTGGTTCTCTGTGATGGACCTTAAGTCAGGGTACTATCAAATCGAGATGTGTGAAGAAGATAAGCCAAAGACAGCCTTCGTGTGCCCCTTCGGCTTCTACGAATTTAATCGTATGCCCCAGGGAATAACAAATGCCCCAAGCACTTTCCAAAGGCTTATGGAAAAGTGTATGAAAGACATCAATCTGAGAGAAGTGTTAGTCTTTTTGGATGATTTGATAGTCTTTTCCAGTTCCCTTGAAGATCATGAGACCCGACTCATTCATGTTCTTGAGCGACTCAGAGAGTACGGGCTGAAACTCTCGCCCGACAAATGTCGTTTCTTCCAAACATCAGTCCGTTATCTAGGCCACATTGTATCTAGAGACGGCGTAAAGACTGATCCCGAAAAAACTGAAGCACTCAAGACTTGGCCGAGACCCCAAACCTTAAAAGAACTCCAATCGTTTCTTGGTTTTACCGGTTATTACCGGAGATTTGTCAAAGATTACTCAAAAATTGTCAAGCCCCTCACCTCCCTCACAGCTGGCTATCCTCCGAGACGAAAGCATAGTAAAAACCCACCCAGTGATCCAAAGTATCTGAACCCCAAAGAGCCCTTTGGTGATCGTTGGGGACCAGAGTGCCAGAAATCGTTTCAAACTATTATTGAAAAACTCACCACCTCACCAGTCCTTGGGTATGCTGATGCAAAGCTACCTTACCTGGTACACACAGATGCCAGTACAACCGGACTTGGGGCAGCTCTTTATCAAGTGCAGAATGGAACCACACAGGTTATAGCCTATGCAAGTCGTGGTCTATCCCGTAGTGAAGCTAGATACCCCGCCCACAAGTTAGAATTTCTAGCTTTAAAGTGGGCCATAACTGACAAGTTTCATGACTATTTATATGGAAACACATTCACAGTCATCACCGACAACAACCCATTGACTTACCTTCTGACCACAGCAAAGCTTGATGCCACGAGTTATCGTTGGTTGGCTGCATTGTCCACCTATAACTTTGACATTAAGTACAGAGCTGGGAGACAAAATCTTGATGCAGATGGACTATCTAGGAAACCACATGACAAACCTGAAGACGATCCAGTTTTTACCCAGGAATGTCAGCGCATTGATAAGTTCAGATCCCATCTCTTGTCCTCAGTCAAAGATGTCGAGTTCCAACTTCAATCCGATACCGTGATGGCAGCCTGTCAAAGATATATGGCTATGGATCAGACTGAACCCTCTTGTGCTCTAGTCCAGTCACTTGCCATGTCTGCAGGTGCCATTCCAGACATGTTTCAAGAAGAAGGCAATGATAACAATCTCCTAGCCTTACCCAGATACACCCATACTGATCTTGTCAACCTGCAGAGAAAAGATCCAGCCATTAGTAAAGTCATCAAGCTGCTGGCAGCTGACTCACGTCCACCAGCCGATACTAAGTCTGAGTCTCACGATGTTCTCTTATTTTTAAGGGAGTGGAAACGTCTTGACCTCCAAAATGACTTACTGTACCGGAAACGCCAGTTGGGGCCAGAGACCTTGTTGCAGTTAGTCCTTCCTGATTCCTTACGCCCTACAGTTATGCTTAATCTTCATGACAACATGGGGCATTTAGGGGTCGAACGCACACTGGAACTCATTCGGTCACGTTTCTACTGGCCAAAAATGGCAGTTGATGTCGAAAAGAAAGTGAAAGCTTGCGAGAGATGTGTCCGTAGAAAAGCCCTGCCAGACAAGGCTGCTCCTCTGGTAAATATTAAAACTTCCAGGCCCATGGAGCTAGTCTGCATGGACTTCCTCTCAATAGAACCAGACAGTAAAAACACTAAAGATGTCCTAGTGATCACGGATCATTTTACAAAGTATGCTGTGTCCATTCCAACCAAAGACCAGAAAGCCACCACCGTTGCAAAGAACTTATGGGAGAACTTCTTAGTTCATTATGGCTTTCCAGAGCGACTTCATAGCGACCAAGGGAGAGACTTTGAATCGCGTACAATCAAAGAACTGTGCTCTCTGCTCGGTATCCGCAAAGTCCGAACAAGTCCTTATCATCCTCGTGGCAACCCTGTTGAGCGATACAATCGCACATTACTCAGTATGCTTGGTACCTTGAAAGACACCGAGAAACATCACTGGCGTGACTTCGTAAAACCACTTACTCACGCTTATAACTGTACAAAAAATGATGTAACAGGCTATTCTCCTTATGAGTTAATGTTTGGTAGACAGCCTCGCTTGCCCATTGATATTGCCTTTGGCCTGCCACAGCCAAACAAGCCACAGTTGACTCACTCTCAATACGTCAAGCAGTTGAAAAGCTACCTCGAACAGAGCTACGAAATAGCCATCAAAAACTCCCAGAAAGTAGCAGACAAAAACAAGAAACGGTTTGACAAAATCATCCGTGAATCCACACTACATGTGGGAGACAGAGTCTTGGTTCGAAATCTCCGCCTGAGAGAGAAGCACAAATTAGCGGACAAATGGGAGCAAACAGTGTATATTGTTACCAAACAAATGGAAAACTTACCAGTATACACTGTAAAACCAGAAAACGGAGATGGACCCAACAGAACGCTCCACAGAGATCTGTTACTTCCCTGTGGATTTCTCTCACCAACAGAGCATGAACCCGAGCGAGTCACAAAAACTAACAGACCACGCACAAGACAAAGTTCAGCTTTGGAAGTTGACTCCGACCAAACACTTGAGGAAGAGGAAGATGAGTTTTATTACCCTGAACCTCCACAAGTGAAAGACAGACATTTCTACCAAGTATGCGCCATGCCGCCAACACAAGGATTCAAACAAAACAAATATCCTGTAAATGATGACGAACAACCTAACACATTACCGGACATGACAGACTTACCTGAAAAGGAAACTGAGAACGAAACTGAAACATACTTACCTGAAGGCGAAATTGGAAGTTCAACTGACACCAACTTACCTCAAATGGACCGTGAAACAGACCTACCTCAGACAGAATGTGAAAGTGAAACAAACGTATCACCAAGTGAAAGTGACACAAGCCTACAAAATAACACACCAAGTGAGTCTGAAACAGACACTCGAAAAGACAAAAATGTTTTGTCGACCAGTTTGTCAGATTCACCATTGTCAGAGAACTCAACTCATCAACTTTCACCTGAAAGACAAGTTGAAAACGATGATGAACCTGAAACCTTGCAAACAGAAACACAGATCAGAAGATCTGAAAGAATTCGCCAACCATCCCAAAGACTCACTTATCCTCAGCTAGGTAACCCACTAGTAACAGTGGTTAAATCACTCTTTCAAGGATTGAACAAAGCTTTCATCGACTCCCTTGCTCATGATGTTACCTATTCCCCCAGAGCCATGCACGGGGACGTGCATGAGATTTAAGAGGGGAGGATGTAACCCAGTGAGTTTACACGACTCAGTAATGCACTACAACATGTTATTGTTAATTGGGATTTATCATTACTCTGTTAATCACTGAGTTGATCAAAAATAAATCAATAATAAAAGATAAATACTATAAATGTAAGAATAAAACCCAAAGAGTATATTTAACACCCCTACTGGTTAGGAAGGAACAAGCCCCGCCTTCCCCTGCTCTGTACCGTCACGTGCTCAGACACAGAGAGAGACGGAGGTGCACGAGACCATCGCTGATTTTCACCGCCAAGCTTTTCGCTGGAAAATAACTATTAACTTGATAAATTGAGCAAATATCCATACCGGAGATCTGCATGGACCTTGGAGAAACGGACCTGATTTATTGTGAACATTTCGGACCTTGAAACCATCGCGGTGAGTCAGAAGCTGTTAAGCTAACCTTGAAGCTAAAAAGCTAACAAGAAGTTAACAGGGAATATAATGGCCCGATTTCAATGTTGTAGATCTGCGCGGGAGCGGATGAAGTGGACAAGATCCTCTCTGAGAGTTGAACAAGATCCTCTCTGAGAGTTGAACATTAGAAGTGTGCTGGTGAGTTAAACTGGGACTGGGCGAATCAGGCTAATTGAAAAGCTAACTAGCCTAATGCTCATAGCTGTAGCTGACCACGTTTTCACTGTGGGAGAACACACGGGGTTTCTCACTGAGTTCAGCCATTTTGAGCACTCAGCTTGTGTGCTGATGATGTTCTAGTATTACTTGTTGAATATTAAATGCACTAAAATTAGATGATGGAATAAGTTAATGTTGATCTTAAAGGTCATGAATCTACTTTATTTTGTTACATTTGATGCTCGAGCGGCACTGGATAGATGTCCGTGTGTATTCTTACTGTGCTGATACGTTACCACATACTGTAAAACTACAGCCTGTGGGTTTTTGTATATTCTTTTGGTAATTTTATTCTGTACATTGAGTGTAAATAATATATTGCTTCATTGCTATGCAGTGTAAAGCAATGCTCCTGTAATTCAGTTAAAGGGCAATACTGTAAAAAAATAATCTACCATAGTTTATGGTTTATTTCTGATTTCTGATAGAAATGTGCACCTTGACGATAGAATAAGCTGATTGTGATTTAAAGATTGCATTCATGATTAAGATGCACTGTATAGACTATAGTTAGAAATTAGAATTAATGTTTTGTGCTTGTTTTGTTATAGCACTTACATTATTTACATATGGCCATGTATATCATTAGAGTGTGAACTGAATTAGTAATAGTCCTGTTGTTTACAGGCTAGGTTTTTTTATGGGATCGTGAGACCTGGATCTCTTCCTGACGAGGAAGATGGCGAGCCTTTCCCTTTGAACCGAACCACAGCCATTCTGAGTTGGCCCAGAAGGGCAGGTTGCTCTTCTCTCACGAACAATTGCAACAGTGCGGTAGGACGAAATCGCACCAATCACAAACTTTTGACCTGTTGGATTTGACTTGACTGAACACTGACTATTAAGCCGGCAAGACTGACATATCTGAGCTCAGATAGGATTCTGACTGTTATTATTATTGCTGTCACTGTATTTTATTTTATGTTTTCATTCCTGTTCATAAAATGCTGTTAAATTGTTGCTAAATAGTTTAATACAATTCATAGCAACTTTACCTGTGGCTCCAGTCATTCTTCTCCACGCAACTCCCTTTATCCCTCCTGCGAATCTAGCTATTGGCCCATTCTCTCCATCTTACTTTAATTTCCCCTACCCTATCCTGTACTTGGCTACAGTTCCATATGCCATTTTTTCACCCTGACTGCACACGCCACAGATGATTTCTTTCCTTGTTTTTTATTTTATTTAAAATAGTCTTTTCATTGGCATTTGTGTGCATCTTCCCCACTTGTTTGTTACAAGTACGACCTTATCTATTTAAATGAATTTGTTTGTGGCTGTTTTGTTTTGTTGTTTGGGTTGTTGCCATTACATTATGTTTTGTGTGAAGCATGCAATATGCATTGTGTTTGCTGCAACTTGTGTCCAGGAGATATATTGTGAGTCAGAACTGAGTTGTTTGAATTTGACTTGTTTGGTTAATTTGAACTGTGTCTGTCTGGTAAGTTTTTGATCCTACAGCTACTGCTGTGTGTGTGTGTGTGTGTGTGTGTGGGGACACCTGGGCAGGTGTGAGCTATTAGCAGTGATTGCATGGTTCTCTAGTATAGTAGGTGCATATCAATGTGGCCCATTTGTGCTAGTTGTAGGTTTTTTGTTTTGGTTGTGTCAGGTGAGTTACCAGCTTGCTGCTGTTTAAATGGCTCACCTCTAATTTCAATGAAGACTAGGGTTCATAAAGTAGGTAAGCAGAAGGAGGCTTTTCCGCTTTGGTTCAGGGACATGTTGTATCTTTCATGTACTAACCGACCTGGGGCAATGCTGTTTGCTGGCTTTGTTTTTTTCCCCTCTCTTCCTGGGTCTTAGACTGAATCATGGCAGGGATGGAGGAATTTGTTGCATCACCATTAGACGGTTTTCTGGATTGTTGTACAAAAGTTCACCTTCTGATATTTACAGACAATTATGAACTTGATTTGACTGGTCTTGGTGATAACTGTCATAAAGAAAACACAAACTCTGAGAGTAACTTGCAGCTGACTGAAATAGGAGAGTTAGTGGCTGTGCAAATGAGAGCTGATCACACATCAATACTGTCACGTGTGGTTACACCAGGAAACCTGGCTTTTGAACAGCAGAATCAGAATCATCAGAGTCAGAATAATTTATTAACCCCTAAGGAAATTATGTAAATGACTCACTTTGTTGCAAATGACATATGAAAAGGAAAAGCAAAGCTGGAGATTGAGAGGCAAAAGCTGGAAATGGAAAAGGACAAGCTGGAGGTTGTTAAACAAAGGACAGTTGAGCAAATGCAACATGAGCAACAAGCAAGATAGACTTGCAAAATACTTGGCTGGGTTTGGTAAGTTTTGCTGGAGGAGCGAGTTTTACTGGGGTTATTAAATCGGTGAACAAATAATTGTTGGGGACTGGCAAATGTTTTAAGCAACTTACCGTTTGTGACTGACAGCAGGTAGACTCTGGGTTTTTTGCACTAACTGACACTGCATACACCATTTCTTTGCCAATGCACTTATTTACACTTCTTATCATACTGACTAAACACAGCATGAAGTTCTTTACTTGTTTGTTATAAATGAAAAAACAGTCTTTTAATTGGCATTTGTGTGCATCTCCCTTTTTTAGTCATGGCCATGTGGCCCAGTTTGTGATAAAGGTCTACCATATTAATAAGATCTTTAAAAAAAAACAACTTGAGCACAGACTACTTAGGCAGCATGTTTATTACCATTGACCTACTTTATTTTGTGAACAAAAACTGCATTAAAACCATTCTAAGAGACTTAAACCACAATAGAGGTTCAGATCAAATACCCCCCAAACTAGTTGCTTCCTGTTAAAGGGGAGGTTTTCCTTCCCGCTGTCGCCAAGTGCTTGCTCACAGGGGGTTATCTGATCGTTGGGGCCGAACTGAATTGAACAGTTAGGAATGACCTCTTCAACAACTGTCTTTTAGATTATTTATCTGAATTTCAGGTTCGGGATCACACCTCATACACTCCCCTTCTGGTTCCACGGCTATATAAACCTTCCTACACTATAAGTAAGTTCACGATTTTGTGCCCCACCCTTCCCCACTTTTCTCAGCTCTCACGCCTCTCATTAGTATTTGGGGATTTGCCAGGCCTGGGAGCAGCCACCACTCCTCACTGAGGCCTTCCAAAAAACTGCTGTCTCAAACTTCGGTCTATCCTTATGCCACTTGTCATTCTCTGTTAAGAA
This sequence comes from Aulonocara sp. 'chitande type north' Nkhata Bay, assembly GCF_057382095.1. Lineage (NCBI taxonomy): Eukaryota > Metazoa > Chordata > Actinopteri > Cichliformes > Cichlidae > Aulonocara > Aulonocara sp. 'chitande type north' Nkhata Bay. Next base: position 11,465,818 of record NC_141358.1, read on the forward strand.
TCACCATCAAATCAAATTGAGGATGTGGTGCCTTCTAGTGAACTGAAGCGTAACACGAGAGGCCAAAACTATTTTTTGTACTATGCCGTAAACATGTTTCTCCTGTAAAGTTGACCATTTCGACACTGGAGTTTATGGGAACTCTTTTGCTTTTGCAGCCAGCCTCAAGTAGCAAACAGCTTTGAAGAACCGCAGTTTTTGCCGCTCTGGTAATGATTCCTTTTTGTTAGTCTCCGAGGCTGTGGTGAGTTCAAACCTCTTTGTTTATAAGAAAAGCAATACATTTATTCACCAGCTTGGTTTCTTGTTGTTTCATTTACAACAAGGAGAGAAAAAAACGAAAGCCCAAAAACCCAAAGCATAAGACGCATATCTACGAGAACTTTAAGCAAGTAAGTCCATGTGCACTTAAGGCTTTTCAAAAATAAAATGTATCTCTGCAGAAAAGCTTCTCACCAGGTATCTCTCGTCATCTTTCATCCCTGGAGTTCGGATTAGGTGGTTCTGCTCGCCCCTCCAGTCACCAAAGCGACGGAAGAAATAGTTGGAGAGGAAGCGATTGATGGGATCCCGGATTATGTTGATATACACAGGCTGCTCTATCTTGAACCTGACACAGATAAATAAAAAGCACTCAGTAAGAACCAAAAAAAGAAACCCAAACAAAAAAAAAAAACAACCCCACATTTTAGCCAACACTGATGAAATACTTTTGTAGACATTACCTTGTAAAGTTGAGGAAGTGAACGTGTCTGGTATAAAGGAATGGCTGAGGAATACTGCTGATATTTTTCATTAGATCCACCTGGGGAAAAAATGAATATGCATAAAATCAAACATCTGCAATGGATACGGGCAATTTAGACAAAACAGCATCTTTAATTTTTGTTTTTTAAAGAGAAATCAAAAATTCCCATCTGAATTAGTTAAATATTTGACCTCAAATAACCTCTCATAAAATAAACAAGTCATTATGTAAATAGCTATGGGGCGGCCTGGATTCACAATAAAGAATCAGAATGTAATATCACTGTTTTGTTCGTCTCACAATGTTCATCACCTCAACATCTTGGATCTTTAGCCAAGATTTTGCCAACACCTCTAAAGCTGTTATTCAAAGTTTCTCCACCCTCTGCAGAATGAACAAATAAATCAATTAAGAAAATGAAATAAAAAGATTCCCACTGGGCTTCCAGGTCTGCATGGAGAGGCAAGCAAAAAGTACAACTACAGAGTGCAGAATAGCATAAATACTAAGCAACTGGATCCAAAATCTTAGTCATTCCTCACATAAAAGGTTCCATATTGGAGTAATGCACTATGTAAGATCCAGTTATCAAAGTCACACATGTAAAAAGTTAGTTTAATTCAAGTTATGTCTCTGCATCAGAAAATGATGCAGTATGCCTAATTTAAAAATAATAAAAACACAGAACAATGACTCAAAATATTGGCTAGCTTGTAGCGACATTTAAGTACTTTGAGTGGCTTTTACTTTAAGATGTGAGAGTGCAGCGCTCTTTTCCAGTTTGAAATATACTAAGCTGCATTTGTCTATTTGTATGCAAGCTGTGAATTTATTTTCCCCTTACTCATTTGCCTTTCTTCATTCCAGTCTCTGTTGTGTAGTTTAACTTTGGCAAGTTCATTTAGCTGAGCCTTTAAAGACAGAAGATAAGTGTAAAAGAGATTATAGGCCCAGTCTTTCAGTATGGCCACAGGGGAAGTTAAAAAACACTGGTACTTTGAGTCCAAAGATGAATGTACCTCAAGTCCAAGTAGCTTCTGTTACCCATTTGTCTCGTCTTACTTTAATTTTCTTTCATTTAGTCTCTCAAATTACGGAGACCTTTTCTCCTGCACCAGAGTCACTTTTAATTACATGACACATTGTTTTCAGGAACTTTTTCTTTTCATTTTACCAGTGATAAAACTGCAATAAAGTTCATCCTATTTCTCTATATCAAAGCCCTTTCGACCAGTGAGCAGGAATCAGCACTGCAAAGCCAGGAAACAGACCGCACATTACAGCTCGAGGTCATATTCATGTGAAGTTTAAGTCAAAAGGTGTGTTTGTGTGTCTGCGTGTGACTTTGCCCATCAGTTTCGACAGAGAGATAGAGGCTGAGGACTGTACTGAGAGGCAAGGCTAACCCACAAAATTAACTGCAGAAGACGGGCAGAGATGGTCTCAAGGCAAGGTTATAATGGAAACCAGCATGACCATGTCTAGCACGAAACAAGCTCAATGGCAGAACAATGCAGGCGATTTGAGAACAAGGGAACAAAACATAGTGGTCCCAACTCCTCCATCCTAACTATATATAAAAGACTGACAGAGCTTCTGATACTTAACAATTCCTGAAAGCAGTATTGAAGCACCTTAAAATCTGTATTATTTTCTACTGGCTATCAGCGGCGACTGCTGTGGTTGGGGGAAAAAAAGGTCAGATAAGGAACGGTGTCCTTTTGTAAGAACCTATCTTGTTTTTAAAAACTCATTATATCCCACTACTTCTGAGTGATATCCACTTCTAGCTTGTCATATCTGCTTCAAAAACACCCAAATGGCTGAATTGCTCATCATAGGGTTTCAGGATGGGACTTGTATGGTTGCCCTCAAAACTGCTGTGATATAATTGCTTCTTTTCGTTGTATTCGTCTTTCAGCTTGTCCCTTTATTGTCGACACAGCGAATCATCTGTCATCTCACCCTATCCCTAGCATCCTCTTCTTTCACACCAACCCTCTGCACATCCAACTTTACTATCCGTGAATCTTCTCTGTGATTATCCTCCTTCCTTGCAATTCCACTCTACCCAATTTCCCCCCCTCTGCCCAAACCATCTCAACCTTTGTCTCTCTTTGTCTCCAAACCGCTCAGCCTGAGCTGTACCTCTGACATACTCGTTTCTAAGTCAGTTCATCCTAGTCACTCCCAGAAAACCTTAACATTTTCAACTGTCACCTCCAGCATGGCCTAATGTCTATTCATCAGTGCTGCCATCTTCAAACCATACATTACAGCTTGTAAACCTTCTCTTTCACCCCTGCCACTATTCTTCTGTTACAAATCACAATCCTGACACTCATCTCCACCCACTCTACCTTGCCTGCACTCGTCTTCACCTCTCTTGTGGACTGTCCATTGCGTTGGATATAATAGATTTAGATATAATTGGTTCTTCTTGTAATGCCTTCCATACTCCACACTTATCAGATGCTGTCACTGTCACCTCTGAATAACAATATTGTTGCTACAGAGAGCCATAGTCATTTCTGTCTACAATCTGCAATTCTACATTGCTGCAAATTCAACAGCATGGTGTGCTTGGGTAATGAGGATCTGTAAGACGTGACTCTAGCACCTTAAACCCACATCTTGCATATCTAGCGGAATCTGGATTGTTGAGATCTACCTTTTATAGAGGTGCAGAAAAAGAGCAAGAGAACTTCAACAATATAATCTCAATAAATCAGTCTGTTTTTATTTGTGTTTTTTTGTTGTCGTTGGGTTGTGGAGTTTTTTTACATTCCATGCTAGGTTTCATTCATTTATTTTAAAAAATAGTGGCTGAAAGGGCTTCTGTGTTTTCTGCATTGGTCCATGTCCTCCTTTTTTCATCCAGTGGCAATACACAGAGCATGACTCTACCGGGAGAGGTGCCTGCTGTTACATCATTATCGCAACGAGTACACACAAAACCCTTCAAAAGAAAAACACAGTCTTTGTAGAAGAAAACGAAAATCTATAAAGCTGCAGCAGGAGAAGAGGACACCAACTTGGCACATTTAAAATTCTCCACTACTGCACAGCAGAAGGACAGCGGAGGTGAATTATGCATTACAAGGGAATAATGGGCACATTAAGAAAATGTCGCTGCAGGCAAATCCTTAACAAGTTGGAAAGTTTCTTTTTTAATCTTGGCTTCCAGGTTACAGCGGCTAGATGTCAATGAGCCAAGACTCTCTCAGTGATGAGTTTGTGTGTCCATCAACAAGCTCCAGGAGAGACCAAGCACAGTTATTTCAGAGGTTACCAGCAGCAGCAAACTAAATGCAAGGCAAAGAAAGGTCGATTACATGAAATTTCTTTCAAGACTTTATTTTTGAATACATGACCTGCAGAAAGGTGCAAAGACCCTTTCCTCACATCCATCAGGTAAGGCTAAGAAAAGTTTGGGACTCAAGTGTTTGTGTTTGTTAAAGTTGCTTTAATGCGTTACTTTTCCTTCTTTCCGTTTCCCATGATCCATGACGTCAAGAGTAAATCTTAAAATACAAGTGAAAAGTAAGTCTTGGTAAGTTGGGTTTCACTTTAAGACGTAAAGTATTGTCATTGTCGCAGAATAAAGATTACTGTAATTGGCATAAACAGTTTCTTAATACTCTCAACACGTCTGTAAAACTGGGGCCGATTCTCAAATCTTACTTATAACGGTCATGTTCCCTGTCGTTACAGTTTCGGTCTTTATTTAAAATGCTCTCAGTCAAATGAACCGATCGGTTAAGTAACAGTTTGAATGACCTGCTCTTAACAGCTGCCTGTATGTAGTTTTTTATGTCATAGACTTACTGTTTGGATAGCAACAGTAATATGTATACTTGTTTATGTACGGAGAGTGGTTAATCTGAGGCCCCAATCAGATTTGGGCTCAGTACATTTCCACTCACTCTGCTTCCCCTTCTGTGGATCTCTCCTGCTAGAAAAGTAAAAAAAATGTAAGAGTTTCATTAGCACTGTGGAATTTGTTAAGCCACTCTACAGCATTTATTACTTTACTTGAATTACGCATATAAACGTACATTTTAAAAAACATTTTCCCCTGATGTTCCCACCCCCGCGCCCAGGTTAACATGCAGGCACTGAATGCATTTAGCACGTTTGCTGTGTTTGTGTGTTTTTCAGCCCCACCCCTTTAGTCCATCTGGCCAGATCTCACTTTCATTCACCAGAAAGAAAGTAGAGGACGGTCTGAGATTCCAGGCATACCTGCAACCCTGCGAGCCCCTACTACCTCCTCCCCACAGCTCTGGTGGTGTCCTCACAGGGCTCATCAGGGGAAACGAAGGGGGAACCACAGAAAGATTTGACTGCTGCCCTGGGTTCAGTTTGCCTTTATATCACAATCAACTTGTTATAAGCCTAAATAATCAGTAAGTGTGGTAAGGTACACACTCTTATCTTTGGCCAGACAGTGGTAGGAATCATGACTTCGATGGCAGACAAATGGATGGTAAAGAATTTTTCTCCTTGTTTTTTAAAGGTCTTACGTTTATTTTTTATAATTATTATTCAGGAAATGCCACAAATCTCTTTCACTAAGCCTGTTCTGGTGCACAGATAGTTCACGATACTGTGTGCCTCAAAGCCCATAGCAGCTTTGCAAAGTGCAAACCCATTAAAGCACTACTGGGAGTGCCAGCAGGAAACCCATCCAAAACTGCAGTCCAGAGCCAGAACCACAACTGATGAGACCAGCATTTCTAAACTTAGGTGACATGCGTCTGGATCTGCGTAAGTCAACACAGAAGTACACATGCGAGAAGAACACACAAACACAAGCACAGACTTACACTCTTAACCGGATCCCCCTTGAATGTGCACAGTCTTTCTAAAAAGATGTTTTATACCCCGTGAATTAATGAGACTAACCGTGTTCTGCCACTGTCTGTGCAGCCAGCATTCAGAGATTGATGAATGGGCAAACAAGTAACTGTTTCAATATTAGTGTAATATTTACATCAGTTTGGTCAGTAATGGTTATATATATTTAGTGTCTGCTGACCATTCAGAAGTGGTTAGCAGTACCTTACTTCGAAAGAAGGCTGCAAATGTGAGTCACTACTGCAGCACTCCCACACAACCACATGATTAAATTTCTTTTTTGCCCAGATGGCTTAAAAGAGCATTGCATTACTGAAAAAGTGAAATCTAAAAAGTACATGTGACTGGTATATGATACAATAATTCTAAATTACTCCAACCCACAATACAAAAAAGAGAGAAGTAAGACCACACAAAGGTAAGGACTGGCAGCTCGCAAAGGAGACCCTAACCTCCAGGAGCATGATGCATACATGATGGATGATTGCGAGCATATTTTGAATAAAGTTTGATGCTGCGGGAGAGGAGATCAGACGTTAACGATAGACAGCGATAAAGATGCATTTGATGCTGAAGGCTTGTGATGAGTAGACACGGTTGAAATGGTGTCTAATTTATATGACATCGATGCCAATAAGACAACATTTACTGTAACATTTGCTATTTTAATGCACAGGAAAAGATGGGCATAGGAGATGAAGTAGCAACAATGAAAATTCAGGACAGCTGTTGAAAGTTTGACAATTTAGGTCCATTAGATAAAAGCAAAGATGGCAGTTTCTTCTTCACATAGATATTTCTACCAAGGCTAGGTTGTCTGCATGAATGAAAATGGATTTATCAATTTGCTTTATGCCTCCAACGCAGAGCTGCAGTTACTACAGAACAAATTTAAAGGCAGCTAAGAACTGACATGAAAGAGTTTAGTGATATTGACCAATTCTTTGAATTCTTACTGGTTCTTCTTTGGAGTTCCTGCAAAACCCCCCAATACCAGTGAAAGGAGTGGCATCTGTGTAGAGTTAATTTGTGTTGGAGGACATCTTAAATGTCAAGTTCCTAAAAGAAGATACCATTTAAACTCACAAGCGGGGTCACCGAAGGCACATTTGTGATTTAGAGGAGCTGTCATGGGTAATTATGCTGATAAGCAAGGGTGTAAATGATGCAGCGAGAGAGTGGCAATGAATGACTGGTCAAGAAAGATGATGCACAGGGCTAGTATCAAGTGCCAGAAGAGGGAGCAAATTGGGGCAGGAAAGGGTAAGAAGAACATTTTGTGAGGAGGACTATCAGACTGATGCTGCTGAGTTTCACAGAGTAAGAATTAGATGGTTCCTGCCATGGCATGAGGAACTTGGAGGATGTTGTCACTTTTTGTTATTATCGATGTGGATCCACTACCAGACTTTATAGAGCTGGCATCCGTAGAACGGAGAATTGGCTCTCAGTAGTTCAAGGACATAGCAACCAGTAGCTAAAATGTAGCCAGATGATGAAAATGCAATAAGCAGTATTTACATCTGGCAACTTATGCTAAGAAAGTTGATGAAGAAGCAGGTTGAATTGTTAATTAATCAGTGCATCAGTTTGCCAACACTTAAAAGCCATATAGTGAGACTGATGTGCCAGAGAGAGGTACAGAAGATTTTTAATTTGTAAATGTCGTCAGTGGTTTCTGACAGGAATGGTTTAGAGAGTAAAGAGTGTTAATGGGTTTGACAAGCACTGGATGTTTAACTTAACACAGCGTGCCTGTAAACCCTGCTGGACAAAAACATAGCGCAACACTGGCTTGTCATTATTTTATTTATTTATTTATTAACCTTTATTTAACCAGGAAAAGTCCCATTGAGATTAAAAACCTCTTTTGCAAGGGAGTCCTGGCCAAGAGGCGACAACACGTTGAAATTACAAAGTTACATACATATTATAAATAACAATTACATTTTAAAAACATTTTTCTCTGGCTCTCTCAATCTGGACTTAAAAGCATTTAATGAAATAAGATCTGCTATCTTCCAGTCTTTTTGCATCATGTTCCATGTGAAAGGGGCAGCATAAGTAAAAGCCCTCTTTCCCAGTTCAGTTCTGGCAAATGGAACATTGAGCAATAAAAGATCGCTTGAACGCAGGCTGTAAGAAACAGTACTTCTCCGTGTGAGCAGATCGCAAATGTAGGTGGGCATTTGTCCAAGCAGGGCCTTATAAATAAAGATGCACCAGTGAGCAAACCTCCTGGAGGACAACGAAGGCCATCCCACTCGAGCGTACAGATCACAACAATGGGTCAAGGCCCTACAGTTTGTAATAAACCGTAAGGAGGCATGATAAACTGAGTCAATCTTATGAAGACACTGGGCGGAAGCATTCATGTACAGCAGATCACCATAATCTAAAACAGATAAAAATGTAGCATTTACAAGACGCTTTTTTGTCTCAAAAGAAAAGCAAAATTTGTTTCGAAAGAAAAATCCCAATTTTAGTTTGAGTTTTTTCACAAGATTGTCTATGTGAGATTTAAAGGTCAGAGAATCATCAATTAAAAAGCCAAGATATTTATACGTATGCACCACTTCTATGAGGTTTCCCTCAAGAGTGGACACCAAGGGGACAGTTTGAGGAAATCTCTTCATGTTTGAAAACAACATTAGCTTTGTCTTTTCAGCATTGAGAACCAATTTCAGCTCCAGAAGTGTGTGCTGAACCACGTCAAAAGCTTTCTGCAACGATTCTATTGCCTTTTCAAAGTTTGAGCCAAAGGAATAAATAACTGTGTCATCAGCATAAAAATGCATACTAGCATTGGACACATTTTGTCCCAAATCATTTATATACATGATGAACAGCAGAGGTCCTAAAATTGAACCCTGTGGCACCCCAGTGTGAATATTCAAAAGTTCTGAGCACAGATTTTCACATTTAATGCATTGAGTCCTGTCACTCAAATAATTAGTAAACCAGGAGACAACATGTCTAGACAGCCCCAAAGAAAGAAGCCTATGCTTTAAAATGGCGTGATCCACAGTGTCGAAAGCTTTTGACAGGTCAATAAAGAGAGAAGCACAGTGCTGTTTTTTATCCAGAGCAACAGGTATGTCATTTATCACTTTTGTGGCAGCCGTGACAGCACTATGCTGTTTTCTAAACCCAGATTGTAGTTTTGAAAGAACTTCATTAGAGTACAAGAACTCTTTTAATTGCTCACTGACGAGAGACTCAAGGACTTTTGCCAAAACACACAAGTTTGATATTGGCCTGTAATTAGTCAAAATGTCCGGGTCGCCTCCTTTTAGTATTGGCGTAACAAAAGCAGACTTCCAAACAAGTGGAATTTCTTTATTTTGGATTGAAAGATTAAAAAGGATCGTAAGAGGTTGTGCAATGTAATCAGCTGCTATTTTCAGAAAATAGGGCTCTATTAAGTCTGGCCCTGGGGGTTTCCTGTGATCTAAGGCTTTAAGAGCTTTATGCACTTCCTGGACAGAAAAAGGAGAAAAATCAAAAAGCTCCCCAATATATGTTTGGGGTTCTGTGCAGGGAATCATGGGGGCTGCTCCAACAGAGTTAAATAAAAAACCAGTAGCTACAAAGTGCTTGTTAAAGCTGTTTAAGACCTCAGTTCTGTCATAAACTGGGACAGAATCTTTTAAAATGAATTTTGGAAGAGCCTGTGATATTTTATTTATAGATAAGGACTTAATTACTTTCCAAAATTTCTGAGGGTTATTGAGGTTTTCTGTAGTAACAGATAAATAATATTCTGACTTAGCCTTCTTGATAAGTGTCGTGCATTTGTTTCTTAATTTCCTGAAGTCTAACCAGTCAGTCAGGGAATCGTTTTTCCTAGCTTTTGCCCATGCCACGTTACGCTGATGGATGGACTCTGATAATTCCGATGAAAACCAAGGGTTCTCCCGTCCCTTGACCCTAAATTTTTTGGCAGGTGCATGCTTATTTAAAATCTTCATAAAAATTTCTTTAAAATAAGCCCAAGCCAGATGGATGTCTGGTATCAGACTCAAGTTTTCCCAATTTACCATAGACAAGTCATAATGAAACGCTTGCTCATTAAATATTTTAAAATTTCTTTTACAGATGATACGCGGTTTACATTTAGGGATTTTAGTGTTCCTACTGGTAGCAACTACACAATGATCACTTAAATCATTACAAAACACGCCTAGAGACAGAAACTTATGAGGGACATTTGTCATTAATAGATGGAATGCTTGATCTATCTGTTTTCCCTGCATATATGTATTTGTTATTGCAAGAAAAGGAACAAGACCAGCTGGTGCAGAGAATGCAGATTCTTTGAACGCAGCCCCAAAGAGACTTGAAATGATGGGACATCAACTGGCATCCTGGTGCCAAAGATGAGCCAAGGGCACTTAAGAGCAATTTCATTTGCATCAGTTTCCTATAGTTTCTTGATTGAACTATGAGGAATGATTGTCACAAGTGTACCCAGTCAGCAGTAATACACCTTGCTGTATTAAATGACAGAGTACGCCACAGACCACCGTAATCCCATTTGAGGCAATACTTGTATATGATAGCATCTCGTTGCTATGTTTTATCGAGGCTAAACGCAACCCAGGAGAATGGTCAACTGTGGGGATGGAGAAAGATTTGGCAACCTGGTCCTAGAAGTTGGAGTAGATAAATATAACAAGTAGGACAGAGAAATTGCATCTGGCAACCCCGCTGCCTGCAACTTTTTCAACATACTGAAGTATGTTGAAAAAGTAAGATAGAAGAAACGGAAACTGGCATCCTGGTGCTAACTGTGGAAGTAATGAAAGGATGGTGCTGAAAACGATGCCATGAACTATGTTCTTGAAGGTAGAGGCTCATTGCTGCTCAAAGATTAACCTTGCTGAATGGGCAAGTGGAAAGGATACTGATGCTGTAGTGGGGTCAGACTAGAATAATAATAACTTGATTTTCCTGGTCTTGGACCGCGAGCATCATTAGGGTAAAACACTTTCAATAAATTAGCTGTATTTTTTTGAGCAATAATGGCTCATCCTTTCACTTGGAGGACTCACTGCAAATTGATTCAATTATCCCAATCACACTCCCAGTTTATTAAAACCATACCTAGATAGAAAAACAGTTATAGATTGACCTCCTCAGAGCCTAGACCTCAACAATACTAGAACAGTGTGGGATCATCTTGACAGGAAATGGAACAAAAGGCAGCCAACATCTAAAGAAGAGCTTTGAAGGTCCTTCAAAAAGCCTGAAGAACTATTCCTGAAGACTATTTACAGAAATTACAAGAAAGTTTGCCTAAGAGAGTTCAGGGTCTATTGAAGGATGAAGGTTGTCAACCAAATGCTGATTTTCAGAATTGTACATGCTCTGTTTTTCCCTTTAGCTACAAAAACTTCAATTTTTCCTAGCAAAATCTATAGAAATGATGGGTGGATCAAGACTTTTGCACAGTACTGCATATATCAATTAGAAAAAGATTTAAGAAAGGGCATTATTTATACACCTTAGCATTTTCACTCTTATTCCTACTAGCATGGCTGAGCACTACGTCTTAAAAAGCTGTGGTATTTTTAAAGGAAAGCAGTTTTTCCTCTGTAAACCCAATGCTCATGTCCTCAAGATATTCCAGGAAATAATAAAAGAAGATTCATGATCCTTCAGTCTTTTTCTCACAATAACTACAAAAACAAGCACTGAATAAACCGCTGCTGTTAATTTGACACTGACCACACAGTTATTTGAACAATGCACAGTTGCTTTAGCTTCACCTGGGGGACACACGCTGCTACTCGAAGGATGTGACAATATCATCTGGCTGTTTAACAGTGAAATTATTTAGACCTGTTTAACTACACTCATATAAAAACAAATGATGAATGAGTTAGGAAACAGTTTAAAGTTGACGGATTTGAAGACCACAAACCCTCACATTTAGTGTCATTTTTTCCCCCATATTTTCCAGGATGATTAAATTGTCCAAGTAAAAGGGAAGAGAAGAAAAAAAAAAGTTACATTTCCATGGCAAACTAAGTTTAGATTGTTTTAAATGATCCAAAACTGCTATTAAGGGACTCCAATGTAGACTTTTGATAGTTCGGCTATCTTTTTGTGTAATGTACAGTACACTTGTTGTATTGTTTTACATGTGAGATGTAGTGCTTCGGCGAACCTTATTTTTGGTACTAAGCTTGCATCTACTGCTCTGAAGAGCAGCTGGCAGATTTTAAAGCCTTGTGCCTCTTTTTTCTTCTTTTGATGAACTATTAAAAGGACGTTTTTTTTCATAGCTGAACTGCAAATGATTTTTTAGGATGAACTAGGATATTGTTTGGGGCTTTCACTGACCGCAGACTTATTTAGAGCTTCCAAGACCCCAAAGAGATTTTCAACATAATTTTATACAATTCTGAATTGTACACACACACACACACACACACACACACACACACACACACACACACACGTTTTCATATCTTATCGAGGACATCTCATTGCCATAATGCTTTCCCTAACCGCTTACCATAACCCTAATCATCAAAAATGAATGCCTAATCCCAACCTTCAACCTAAACCTATCCATAACCTCATTGTAACCCTGACACTAAAACCACATTTTGAGCCTCAGAAATGCCTTCAAACTCTTGGGAAGAGCATATTGTCCCCATAAATGACTGTTGGTCCTCACAAGTATAGTAGCATGACAATGTTCTGTCCTCACAAAGATGTCTTAACATCTAAACATGTACACACACAAAATATAATACGAAAAAGATAGATTTTGCTATATTTTGTGCTTTCTCTTTTGTTTCCGTTCAGTTTTTTGGTTCTTTCTGTTGTTCCACAATATAATGTGTTATGACATGTTAGATCTTCCCCATAATCTTCTACCAGTCTTTTAAATCCATGCATCACTGGACCACAGTGCGATCTGGGCTACCTTACCTGTTCATGCTTAGTGAGCCGTGTTTTGTTGTGGATGTCAGAGGAGACCAGGTTGAACTGGTGTTTCTCAGCGAGTAACCTCAGTAAGATGACCACCGTCCGGCTGCCGCACTTTCCCACACGATTATAGATCACCTGGCTTGGGAAGGGGAGTACCTGCGAGGACAGAAACGCACACATGTATTCTGTATTTTACTTTCACTGTTGATAAGTGAAATGTGCATTTACTCTGTGCCATTTTGACTATAAAAAAGCAGCTAAGGAAAAAATATTGTGAAAAAAGCAGAAAAAGGGAAATGAGGAAATGTATTAAATTCTTACGACATTCTCCTGTAACTTTGTGTCTGAACTTTGACCTCTAGTTATAACCTACTCTCTCTAGAGCTGAACTAAACTGCCTTGACAACACATTAATAGTACATTAAAAATAACAGACACAAAGACCTAATATGAGTATACAGTGCTTCACTGTTCTCCCCTTAAGCTCCTCCACAGAACTTAGTCAAAACGATACTGAGGCAAAATCACTTGGAAGTTCACACATGACTCACCAATTAGCTCATCCATGATTCACAAACTTAAAACTGTCGATACCAGTCTATTTCATTTCCAAGAAATTGACTAATGATTTACATTGGAAGGTTATCGCTGATGTGTAATTTAAATATGAAACACATTTAAGCACAAGGTCAGCAAGAATGCACTAATTTGGCATTTATCTCTAAGAGTTCACAAGGCTTACACAAGTGGCCCCTAAAGAATGAAAGCACTCTGAGAAAATTTATCAGTGAGAACACCCCCCTCCCCTCCCTGACACACACACACAAAGCCTTATTTTTCTGATTCTCCGCTAAGAGCAGCCCCACCCCAGCATAGAATCCGTACAAACAGTGAAGGCCTCTCGGACTATTTGCCAGAATTTAGTGGAAAAGCAGAGAAAACAATAGGACTGATGTTGAAGCGTTCAAGGAGGGAGAAAGAAATGATGAGAGGGCCAGAAGGGAAAGATGACACCACCGTATCAATATCACTTCCCGCATATACGTCCCAGAATCAAAGCCTGTTCCTGGATTTCATTAGCAAGTGAATACGTTTGATGCAAATACACGAGAACACGCCCTCAGATAAAGAGGTAAAGAACTGAAATGACAACATAGCTTCAGTTAGGATAAGATTATACAAGTTTAGAGATTGTTTTTTTATTACCTAACAAGAAAAGTTTGTTATTCTAACAAAAATATGAAAAAAAAGAAAGAAAAAGAGCGATATCATTACATTTGGGAAAAGTTTTTGAGCTGACAGGAAATAGATCTCTTGGACAGCAGTTCAACTTTCCACAGTGTTTGCCAAGTAACTACAGGCTGAAATACATTCAGTGTTTCACAGGACAGCATATCATGACAAATGACTGTCAGACTTCTAACATCCTGCTGCTGACTAACAGGAATAACAGCAGACATGCCTTCAAAAGTCCAAATCTCCCGCTGGCACTGACAACACAGAAAGGGCAAGCTTTCAGCTCGTGCTATTGTTGTTCCCACTCTGTAGAGCTTGGTTTCTGATACACGCTGGGAGAAATGTCCACAGGGTCTGCCAGTAAAGATTCTGTCAGAAAGTATTATGTAACCATGCTGTTTCCCATCATGTTAGAGAATGACACTTTTTCCTGTTAATATTCATGTTGTTATGGGGTTTTTTAATCTCTAGCTTATATCAAGCAGACTCGGAGATGAGCAGTCCACTTTCCTATTCTCCTTTTCCCCCTCTCTTACTTGCTATTCCACAATTCTTCCCACACATTCACACAAAAAAAAAAGTATCGAGTTTCTTTTTCTTTTGCACAGTTTGAAATGTGTCATTAGTTCAAAAAACACACATAAATTATTATGAGTTTCTCATGGCTGGACCGGCCATCTCTGATATGAATATGATTAGCGGTCATTTTTCTCAATCTTCAATCATCTAACAGGAAGTTTGAGAAAATGTCCCGGTCGGCTGCGCGTTACGACCACAGCACACACACTCATCTGTCTTTTGCAGCTGCTCCAGGAAAGCCACACACCGATATGCTGCTAACCTGCCCTTTGTTTGTGTTCACCCTGGTTTTATTTAGGACTGATTTGGGTTCAGTGCTCCTTAGTATCAACGGCTCATTTATCGCTAAGTGAGGGGTGGCAATTAGTGTTAGGGTGCAGTCGACATTCTCAGCAACTTCCTCTAAATACTGACCAATCCATTCTTCTTCACTCTCATCCAAAAGAGGAGAAAGGGAGTCTTACTGCACTCAGTAGCAGTAAAAGTGGAGTTTCAAAGTATCTAAATAAGCACCACTAATGCTTTACATTAGTTGAAATGAACAATGACTTGATTTGTGCCTTAACAAGTGAGACAAGAATAATTCAACTCAGTTTTAATCATATGATGCCGAATCACAACAACAGTTGCCTAAAGGCGTTTTATATCATAAGGTTATGACCCTACATTAATACAGAGAAGACCTTAACAATCAGATGACCGACTCTGAGCAAGCACATGGCAACAGTAGGGAGGAAAAGCTCCATTTTATAACATGAAGAAGCATCTGGCAGGACAAGGCTCAGGAAGGTGCAGCCATCTGCCTTTGGAGGAGGGAACCAGGACAAAAGAAAGCTGTGGAAGCCCGATAAATAATAACTCGGATAGTAAGAGAAATTAATATAAGATACTTGTGCTGAACAGCCCTTTAGGATTATGCTTGAGGGAACTATTGTTGCGACGCTATGTAAATAAAATTGAATTCAATTAAAATAGTGTCAACAAGAGATTATGCTTTTCAGTAAACATGCCATTTTTGCACTTCCAGAGCAGAAGTTCATAAGCACCATGTTGTGTTTGATGGAGCATAATGAGGTCCCCTCTAGCATATATCTGAGCCCCCCCCCCAAATCTATACAATAACAAATTCATCAAAGCTTAAGGGCAGATGGCTTCTCCTAACAATTCTAACAATTAAATAAACTATGTAATTATATTGAAAAGTGCTGCAAAGTGTGTTTCATAAAGTGACGGATATACATTTCACACATGTGCAAAAATTGTAGAGAGGACATTCTTGTAGTGCTTGCACACACAAAGGCTCATAACTCTATTCTGAGAGCTGCGTGGTTTTTCCATACACCCTCATTCATGCTGAGCTTTCAACTCGATTTCTAATCTTTCCCCACATTTACCCAAAGCTCGACCTTCTGCACACGCATGCTACGGAATGTCAGACCTCTGCTGAAGGTGCAGATCAACTGTAACTCTAGGGGGATGTTAAAACGATAATGAGAGATGAGGCTCATGTACTGCTTGCCACTGACATGGCAGTTGCATCATCTGTCTGGGAAGAGATGACAGAAGATATGGAATCAGTCAATGCAAGCAAATAACATATAATCACTAGTCTGTGCCTCCAGATGCGCAGACTACTCAACCTAGTTTATATATTTGGAGGCTGTATTTAGTTATCAAAGCTGCTACAGTGGTTGCACATGGCAACTGTCATCTAATTTGAAGTCAGAGCCCGAGTGAAAAATCTAGGAACTTGGTGGGAACTTTAGAAATAAACCACCGCCAAATTAAGAAAATAATAGTAATGATAATGATAATGAAGCCTAAAAAAACAAGAAAGAAGTGTCCTATACTTATACTTCTGTTAAATCAATGTATGAACAGTCTACCGAGTGGGTGTCCGTGTCTATGATGCATCCACACGGTTTAAAGCTGCACCGTGATAACCAAGCTACCAAGAACACCATCATTGGCTCTAAAAGAAAAACAACATGAGATGTTAAACCAGAGATGTTCATCTTTTATGTACAGTCTATGCTTTAGATTTTATTGTTGTAAAACACCTACAACTAGAAAGTGAGCAAAATTGTGATATCAAGTTAGTTATAGACACAGTACACATCTTTAATGATATTTAATAATATCTGGTAATATATTTAGACATAAAGTAACAGATTCAATTCTTAAATGATCTCTTGTTGTTTTCAAAAGTTAAAAATATTCCCCCTTTTCACACTTTTCTATGTCAAATGAATTCCAGAGCTTCTGTGTTTGCATAATAAATATTATAATAAGATGCCTCGGGACATATTTAAGCTGTCCAACTCTATTCATTCTTCAGGAGAAACTTATGGAAACGATTTGTAATTTATTAGGCCTACTTGAAATTCATTTTCTGCAATATCCTATATGACATTGAAAGCTTGACATCAACCCTGCACTATGCAGTTTAGAGACTAAGAATACTTGTGGGGTCTTGCTCTAAGTAAAAAAAAAAAGTTTCTTTCAGATAACAGTACCGTGTTAAAAAATAAAACCGCATAAAGGAAATTACGACAATCTTTCCACTGTGTTCCAGTCAGCCACAGTTTGTTTCACGTACTGTAAATAAGACCCCACTGTTCTCTTTACGAAACAAACACAGCAGCTGCCAGGTTTGTCTGAGTGGCCAAAACGAGTTTGAAACACACAACTCACAAAGGCCAGATGTGATCTAACCAAATCCAAACAGCTGCTCATATCGGCCACAAGCAAACCTCGTAACCATACTTGATAAAGCCTCAAGTTAGCAATGCAATAAATCCTGTGCCCGGCAATATAAACACCAGTGACTCCTTTAACTAAAAAGTGAATAAAGCAATTAAGAAAGGGATTCAATGAGGTGAAAATGAGGTGATTGACTATAGAAGCAGATAATAAACAAGGGGCCGACGGAGACAGAAACAAGTTGGCAAGGAGAGAAAAAGGGAGCACAGAGGAGAGATAGTCCCGTAGACATGCAGCTGGATGAATACAAGGCCCCTGTGTCGGCACTCTGTGTACGAGAGAGACTGCGTTCAAAGCATTACTGTAGCACTGAAGCCAGGTCTAGCTGGTATTTCGAGTGCGTTTGCACGCAGCTCCCTTGCACAGACCAAACCATTATCCTAACTGCACTTAACTGCAACTGTGAGGAGATGGGGAGGTGAGAATGCAGGACAAAAAAAAAAAAAAGAAAAAAAAAAAAGGAAAATTAGACAAAACAGGAGAAGAAGCACAGTGACACTGAGACATGATAACAGTGACTCACTCTTGGAGCAGGCTGTCCGTGATCATCCAGATACGTGGATCCACCTGCAAAAGCAAGTATCCAAGTTGAAATACTGAAAACATCATATTATATATATATATATATATATATGGAGAGATTATATTTTATAACGAAATAAGAAGTAAACTAATCAATAAATAACATGAGGGTAAAAATGACTCATTTATATCAAAATAGAAAAACACCTGAGCTGTATTGTCTACACGAATGCTTTAGTTCAGCCACATTCTTAGATCTGATATCGGATGTTTCTTTTTTATTAAGGTCATTCCAGAGTATCTCTACATTTTTTGTTATCATCTATTCTCTTCCTAGGCTCGTGCATATACTGAAACTATTCTGGAGTTGAGTTGATCAAAGCGGTCCTATCGCACGCCTCGATTTTTGTCACTGACTGGTTTCCAGGTTTGCAAACTACTGGCTCTAATTAGTTTTTGCTGATGCCAGCAGACCCAAGGGTTCATGTTTCCCAGCTATGCTGTGAATGTTTGAACTTTCTCCCTTTTATGACTCTGTATGTTTATTTTTGGCCGTTTGGAGTTTTTCAGGCAGTGAAAGACTTCTCAGAAGTCATAGTTGTTGTGTAAAAATTGTAGAAAGGTAATAGTAACAAGGAGAAAAAATTACATGCAATGCCACTAACCCATTGCAGCAAATTTTGATCATCAACTTGTCAACACACTGAAATATCGCTATCATGAACATAAAAAGTACGAAATCAGTGACATCAATCATCACATTTTAGTTTCCACTGATATGTTTTACTGATGCGAACGCCTGTCTTTTAAACCCTTCTTCCTTTAACCACTTCCTCTACCGAAATGCTTCAAAACCCTGCCGCATCTAACCACGTGAAAGCCTGCATCACACGGCGCAGCTCGACCCAACTCTACATCATTCGTCGAAACCACACATGGCTCTTCAGTGTTAAAGGTGAAGATGTTGTGACGAGAGCTCTAGTCGAAGTAGCTCCATTCGTAGCTGTTTATGGAACAGAATAATGGTGTTCATTGAAGGCTGTTCCTACACTGAGGATCTGTGCCCGTCTTTCGGCCCACACTCCAAATGCAAGCCCAAGCCTATGACAGCGACCTTTTCTTTCATCACCTGTTTAGACACAAAGGCTGCCCATCACATTTACAGCACTTAGACTGCAAGAAAGAAAGGGAAAAGACAAGCTGGCGAGCGTGCATGGGTGGAGTCTGAGTAAAGTAATAAACTGAGGAAATATTACATAACAGAACAATCTCTCCTTTTGTCTCTGAAATGTGATCCAGAAGAAGAAAGAAATGATGCGTGAACACACACGTTGTTTTATTTCAGGCCAAAGTTTCCCACTTGGCACATGCTTGTAGATGTTACTCTGCTGGAAGTTCATAGCTTTGTAAATACTGTTTACACTTTAGATAGTGGTGTGTAAGCTTTGGGTAATTAGTCTTACACTGACATAAAATCTGCCTGACTGTCTTGCTTTCCCACACACACACACAGTAGTTACTATATATAAGACTTGCTTGGATTCAGTTTGATGTCGCGGCTCATTAATTCATCGGGCACTGGATGTATAAATACAGCTGCACTCTGCTCACCCTCAGGTGTTTCTTAGTCTCGTTCTATCTTTTCATCCGTCTTTGTAGCGCTTTCGTGGCATTACACAGTTTTCCTGAGGAATGCAGCGGCAAGCGCACATTTGCACCTCTACTCCGAGGCATTTCAGGTCACGGCAAGGTGAGGATGCAGAGACGCAGACAGACTCTGTTCCTTCCTCTGTCATCCATCATAGACAACCACCCCCCCACCTGCCACCACCGCGACCTCCAACCCCTCACTGCCTCCTGTGTGTGCTTCTCATTAGCGTTTTGGATAGAGGATCGGAACTAATTTTTTCCAGGGTACGAGGCTCGCAAAAGCTGACAGCTGCCCTCCGCCCCCACCGCCCACAGAGAGAGGAAAATCAACTTAAAGAGCCACTGTACAAACTGTACTCATTGACCTGATTGTGCTGTGAGCCTATGCCAAATATCAGAGACGACAATGACAGTCTAATGGGACTTGAGTAATAAATATTTTAATTCCCAAACTGACTTTTTATGACTGCCCTGGACATAATTCTTTTCCACTAAATAATCTGATAAGAATGACTTAACACATGTAGCCCAAAACAGCCCATAAAGGAATGTCCTTTAAAAACTAGCGAAAGGAATGCAAGTTAATTGGAAACAATACACAGTGCTGCTGTTATGTCTCTTATGATTTCTCCCATGCTCACAAGGGAATTTGTGGATCAATAGGTTGATTTAAAATCAACAATCCCATCACTAACATGAGGAAAACTCCAGGGCCATAGATTTCAAAGATCAGTGAAGTTGCTCTGACAGCTTTTGTTAGGCTAAAGGCTGAATGTGGGTCCCAATGACACATGGGTCAAGAAAGGTCAAGTAGAGAAACTATTAGGTTACAGGAAGAGCAAATTTACAAATTTAATCTAAACTAATCTCACATTTGAGCATATCGTCAGGTTAATGGTTGTATTTTGTGAGTTCGTGTGTGTGTTTGTGTCAATGGCTGATTGACAAGGAAACTAATGGAGTGTGGGTTTGCATTGGTATGTAGCTAAATGGTTAATTGGATTACTGAGTCACAAGATCCATGGACTTGTTGTTAAGAACAGCTGCATTACTATTTCCAACTCCAATTAATCAATACCACATCATGGGCAGCATAAAGCAGCAGTGATTTTAAGTTTTAATCACCGAAAATATGAAACATATTATACTCACAAGTGCAAAGCTAATTTAAAAATGCACAAAACCAATAAAACAACAGAGCCTAAATGGCCTAGAGGGAACTGTGCCATGCGGGGATGCCAGCATTCTGTAAATTACTGTTACATCGTCTCCCAAAACAGATTTTCAAAAGATTTTGTCCCCAACAAATTAAAAAAAAGAAAAAAGTAAGTATCGTACAGCTTCAAGCTGAGATAGTACGCAACAGGATTGATGCAGCAAAGAAAATGTGAAATTCATTAATGCACAAGATGCTGTTTTCTGCACTGATTAAGAAGCCCACAAGAACTAATAAGAGTAATGGAAATGTGTTGAGGGGAATCACAGCCCAGCCTCACAATCTTCAAGAAGTTTAAGAATATTAATGTCTAAAACTCACACCAAAACCAACAACATTCAGTTACATTTTAATACAAGCACACACACACACCAGGCCAGCAGCTGCCCCTGTTCAGGAACTTCTTAAACCAAGTGACCATGCACATCAATTAATCACCTCATTAGCTGAACTGATTTGTTTTTCTTCAGTGGAAGAAAAAAGTCACTTGTTGTTAAATCAAAAAGTTCAGGTATAAAAAAAAGAAAAGAAGAAAGGTAAAAGTGCATCCGTCTGATGTTTCTATCGTGATTACTTCAAACAACAAAGCTAAGACTGGCTTTATTGTCGCGCCCACAGCTAAAACAGGCACAAGTATAGACCTCCGTATTCAAATTCCTAAGCAAACAAAATAAAAATCTAAGATGTGGACAGACATTTGGAGGTTAGGTACTACAAAACACACAGGTGGAACGCCAACATAGCTGGAGGAAAAAAGCGTTTGAAGGAAATTTTGGTCTTTAGGATTGTATTCTGTCAACAAAGCCCAGAATCAGTCCTTCAGACTCTGGAATTTTCCGTTGTTGTTGGCCTACTCCAGGAATGCTACAGTAAGTTTGGGAATTTTATAAACATGTATTTAGAGCGTAGACCATTTCATTTGCTTTGCGAAGCTGGCAGCATGGCTAAGTAGAGCTTAGGAAAGAACACGTCCCAGAATAGGCAGAGGTGGGAGTGGGAAACCACACAGGAATGGCTGCTGAGAGCAAGGCCAAAAGGACAGGCACAGGGTTGGAGTTAAGAGTCCTCTAGCTTTGCTGTGGGACGCGACTGAAAGCGCTGATGGAAGGTTACAGAGCTGCTGCCATGGACTGTTCTACAAGTGTGTGAAACCAGATTACAGGTTCCCCATGTTGTGAAGACTAAGCTCTTTCATGTGTAACCACATCCTGCTGTAGTTTCTCTATACCAGACGGAAACGACTATTAAAGGTGTCGGCGTGCTGAAACTCAAGCAGAGAAAAGAAAACGCAGGACTGTTAGATACAGAGATCACGTGATGTTCCTCAGTCCAGTCAAAAGTGACATAACTCCAGCCTCACCAATCTGTGTAAAAACACACCCAGTTAGATTCTCCACACGTCTATTGTTACAGCCCTCACTAAACACTTGTGTCACTATTGTCTGCACAAGCAAACAAAGTGAGTGTGCAGGAGTTAGATACAGTGCAGGCTTTTCTATGTGTGTTTGCTTGTGAAATGAGGGTGTGCGGTCACCCGACCCTTTGATCCGACATGTGGGAGTCGCTCTCCATTAAGACGAGAATCGCGACCCATGTCGCTAATTACAGGAGGAAGCTAAGCTGAGGGTCAGGGTCTCCACCCACTTCGCCCTGCTTCAGCTCAATCCCACAGTCACTTGAGAATCAACAATGATCAGACAAGTTTGTGATATAAATAGAAAGGCAGAGCCACTGCTCTGTTATTCCAGGTGCCCAAAGACCAAACCCTGGTCGGCAGCCTAATTTGTGGACTTGATGCTCCCTTAAAATTTTGGTTGCTGAAATATAGTAAGAACATATACATGGGCATGCAGATGTGCAGGGGATGGGAGCGTTCAGCATGACTGTTGGTATATGATTTGCAGGCACCAGTGGTTGCCACCATGTATATTGTATGACAGGGAAGTACCAGTAAATTGGTGACCCAGCAAAGCAGTGTTGACTTTAGTGGCTGTGCAGCTGGGAATGCCAAGAAAGCCCAAAATAAAACAGATAATTTACAGAACAAGAAGAGGTAAAGCTGAAACATTTCCAGTGATTTATGTTAAACACAGAACAAAGACATCTGACTCAAGAATTAATAATAAAAAAAGAGGAGTATAACTGACAGAGATGATAACTGGTTTTTGAACTGAAGAACACAACTCTTACGGTCGCGCTTCTCTGATGTTTGGGTGGTTGATCAGCACATTAGTGCAGCTAAAATTGACGTTACAAATAATACACTTTGAGCTGTTTCTCCCAAACTATCATCAGTAGATTTTACAGTTGTCAAAATCAATTGATTTACGGGACCCCCAGCAGGCCATTTCATGTCTCCAAACTTGGAGAGGACTAGAAGCAGTCATCCAATCAAGTGAGGCAATTTAATCAAGCAAAGCGATGAGCAGATATGCATTCACTTCTTAGAGCCCCAAAGCCACGTTGCTGCTGCACTCTTGTATTTTAAATCTGTTTGGGGGTTTTTTGGACTGAGGGACTCGCTGCCCTTTCAGAACCAAATTTCACAGCCCACAGCAAAGACTACTCTCCATCTGCCTGTTATGAGTAAACGAATTGAAATATTTTTCTTAGGTATGCATCGTAACCGTGTGAGACCTTAGTCTATCCGGCAGGCTGTCACAGAGTTTACAAGCGCTGAACGCGCTTCGAAATGAGGTGGCTTTGAAATGAAGAAATGAAGCGTGAAGTAGAAAATTGGACAAGTCTGACGCCACACAGTCAAAGTCAGCAGCGTAATCATCCTCATCAGCTAGTGAAGAAGTGATGCGAGGAACAATGTTCTTCTTTCTCTGGGATTTTCTGTGGGTGACGTTAGTATTTGCGCAACGGCAAGAGACACAAAGTACTGGCGCGTCACAGATGTGATGCGCTCGAGGATTTCTCATAATCTGAATGCTTTGTCAGCCAATTTTGGATAATTCTTATTAAAGGGCACTCGTGCTTGTGCAGTTTGTACATACCTTTTCTCCTCTTGCAGTCATGTAGGCACGACACCAGATGTCTTGCTACCCTGTCCTTATGGATAAAGAGCCTGCTGGGGGCCACTT
Source organism: Aulonocara sp. 'chitande type north' Nkhata Bay (assembly GCF_057382095.1). NCBI lineage: Eukaryota > Metazoa > Chordata > Actinopteri > Cichliformes > Cichlidae > Aulonocara > Aulonocara sp. 'chitande type north' Nkhata Bay. The sequence goes on from NC_141358.1 coordinate 11,489,426, forward strand.
TGACTGACCAGTGATTTTTTCCACATAACCCTACAAAAGAAGTCAAATGGAGGGGACCTTTTAAGTCTGACTTCTAGATTGTTTAATTGAACAAAAATAGCCATTGGGGCCAAGGGGGGCATCATATAAAAACATAGTTGTTGGTGTAAGACTACAGATGTGAACAAAAGCTATATATAAATATATAGTGCATTTCTTTTATTTTAAATATTTTGCCAGGAAAATGGGAAAGAGTTGCAGAAATTTATTGAAATGTGCAAATATAAATGGAAATGCAGTATACAAGGCTGTAAAATTCTAGAGAGCTTGAAAGTCAATATTTGGAATGATCCACTTTGTGCTTCAATATAGCCTGAACTCTCTACGGCAGGGGTCCCCAATCCCAGTCCACGAGAGCCGGTGTCCCTGCAGGTTTTAGATGAGTCCTTGATCCATCGCAGTGGATTTAAATTGATAAATTACCTTCTCAACATGTCTTGAAGTTCTCCAGAGGCCTGGTAATGAACTAATCATGTGATTCGGGTGTGTTGACCTAGGGTGAGATCTAAAACCTGCAGGGAAACCAGCCCTCGTGGACTGGGATTGGGGACCCCTCCTCTAGGGGAAGCTTTCTTGTCATCTTTTGAATACTCTCCAGGAATAGTTCCTCAGGCTTCTTGAAAAGCTCTTCTTTTTAGATTTTGACTGACTTTTGCTTCATTCCCTGTCAAGATGATCCCACACTGCTTCGATAATGTTGAGGTCTTGACCAGCGGTCCCCAACCCCCGGGCCATGGACCAGTCCGTGAGTCGTTTGGCACCGGCCCGCGAGAGTTGAGGCTCAGGTGTGAAAATCATAGTTTTCAGGGTTTTTATCATTTTTTAGCGTTATTTCTTTATCGTTAACTCAGTTTCCCTGGGTCTTTTCCCTTGTGTTTTTAATAAATCTTCTTTTTTTGGTATTGGTACTGGTTTTATTTTGTTGTATTTATCCACGACACCTTAAAGTCCGGCCCACAAACATAAACCTGTCCGTGGTGCAAAAAAGGTCTAGACTGTGGGGAGGCCAATCCATGACTGATACTCATCCATTCTGTGTTTTTTCTTTATTCAGCTTTGCTTTTACTGCATTGGCAGTGTGTTTTGGATCACTATCATGGTGAAAAGTGAAGATGTTCCTGTCTCCATAACTCAATCACTGTTTGAGTCATATATATATTATATATTGGACTGAACTGCATATTAGTTGGTAATGAAAATGTCTTAAAAGTCCTTCAAATTTCTTACGATTTTTAGATACAAATATTGGTACACCCATATGTACAACAGCAACAACACCAACTATCCTATTAAAAGCCAACCGCAAGCAGGGTAACTACTCACCCTTTGTTACTTTGCACCAGCTTAGACTCATAAACACACACCAGATGTGGAAATGCATCTTGCACAAAGGGCTGTTCCCCACTGCTACACCAACACAAAACTGGTGACAACTGAGCGATACACAGCTGGAAATGACTGAAAGATCATAGTTTCATTACTCAATTAAACAATTGCCTTGTTGTGAGCACTAAGATCCTATAAATACACATGGTTTTGTCTAGCATCTGGCTTCAAACTGGTCTTTTTATAGTTAAAAACAAAACTGTTACTAAGTGTTTTCACACTAAGTGTTTTCACTGTAACTGTGAAATTAGGGCTTTGTTATTCAGGAAACAGAAGAAAAAAAAACAGTTGCTTTTTCTTGTACTATTCAAGCAAAAAAGACCTTGTTTCGTTTGCTTTATTACAGTGTTTTTCGGCAAGATCACAATTATTACTCTTTAAATTTACCACAACATTTTCTCTGGGGACACAAGGTTCTGCTTGAAGCTACGAAAAGACACAAAAACACCCTGCTTTAATTGTTTGTTTACAATACAGCTCCCTTGGCCTTGAGCCTAGACCAAGCTAAAACAGTTTTTGAAAAAAAGAGCACATTTTTTTTCCCAACATGCAACTGCTTGTTTGTGGCTTGGTGGCCTGCTGCTGTGCTTATCTTGTATATCCCTGCGCCGATAATGGTTTTCCTGGTGATATGTGGGAAACATAAGCAAAAAACAAAACAGAAAAAGTGAATTTTTGTGAACAACCAGTTATGAGTCTTAAGCTCTTGTTCATTTTCTTACATGCACACTGCTGGAATGCTCATATTAAACATGGTCAAAGTTTCAGACCATCAGGCCTGCACATGACCAAGTTATTTCTGTGAGACAACAGCTCGGGCTTCAGACTGTCGTAATCATTCGGTTTCAGTAGCTTCACCCACCTGCGGTTCAAATCTTCTGTTTATAAGAAGGAACCAATCAAAATTAAGTTGGCTTAAAGGAAAAATTACCAGACAATAAAAGGTGCTAAGACAGCTTCTTTCAGATAGTACAAGCCTTCAGTTCATCCCCTAAGGAATAGAATAAGATGAAAAAGGAATATTTTGCACTATGAATCATGCATAACTGCTCTGATAAAGAATAAAGGTAGAAGCTGGAATGAGGGGCATAATTGGTCCCCTTGAATATTTTTCATTAACACACTTTTTTAAAAAATATACGCATACGTTATTGCAACCATGCAGCTGCTGAAGCTTTAAACATCCTACACACATCTTTTTGGGATCAGTGGTGATGCTTCTGAATCTTGTTTGAGGCATAGCATAGATAAACATGTCAAAAGACAAAGAGCTGGGTGCGTACTCATGCCTTCCTGTACATAATAAAAACATCTAGTGTTTTTTCTGTTTTTCTTGGCATGTCATGCTGTTAGTCATGAAGAGTTCTTTTCCCACATAGCCACTGATCAAACTAGAAAAGCAGCCTTAAGCCAGAGAAACAGCTGCTTATAAATGCCAAGGAACTTTGCTACATACATGTAAGTGTCGCACAGAATTTCAAAAATGGCTCATGAGTCTAAACCTGAAGAATTTTCTCCTACTGGGTGTGTTTTCACAGAGTGCCGGCTATCTGTTTGCTTTAGGTTTTATGCTCGGATGTGCGTGTAGCCACCAAGAAAGCCTTGAAGATTTATAGATGCACAGAACAGCTAGCTTGAAAGGATCTGAAAGAGAATCAGGAAAAGTGTCTGAACGCTCGAGAAGATTGACTCAAAAATGCAGGGAAAATTAAACACTGTCACACTCAACGATACGAAAACTATTACAAGTTCCCAGTCTGTAAGTTACGGGAAGTCTGAATTTGAGCCAGGAAACAGTTAGTTTAGATTAATGTATAGCGTGAAAGCAATGGGAAACAGAAGGCCTTGCTTTAATCAAGGGTGAAAAAAGCCCCAAACACTTTTAGTCCATCTGAATCTCACTTAGTAGATTTAGAGATGCACATCAACAGATTTTATTATCTTTTGACAGAGCCGGACTAGCTGTTTTCCTATTTCCTGTCACTGTTTCCTGTTTTATGATAAGCTAAGCAAGTCAGCCACTGGCTGAAGCTCACACATAAACACAACAGTGGTATCGATTTTCTTATCCAACTCTTGGCAAGAAAACAAATGTGCATTTTCCCAAATGTCAATGTACTCTCTTCAACCACATATCATATTATGGTCTCTTAAACCCTGAAAGGAGAAAAACAGAGCATGCAAGCTCTCAGACAAAAATCCATGAATGTCTGTGGTGTGCTATGTAAATCGCCTTCTGCCACGTGCCCTGTGGGGGTGTTTGGGGGGTTGGATAAAGTTCTGGATGGAAAAATAGGAAAATGCTAGAATGGGATGTAAGAGAAAGGGTAAGAAAAAAAGCTATATAAAGGAGGAATGAGAGGGAGTTTGTGATTTATTACATTTCGTTGTGTGGCACAAAACAGATTCAGGAAAAGCAGGTGTTATACTATACAGCACACAGGAAATGAAAAGAAAGTCAGGAGGAAGGATCAAGAGGGGTGGAGTGGGAGACAGTGAACAGGAAGAAATTATTACCCAATCAGTTTGTGAGCCCTTTCTGGAGGTCAGCAGAAGAAGATGAATTGCAATATTTGAAATCTAGGGGTTTTCCAATGACCTTTGCAAAGTGCCTTCAACAGAGAAAAGCATACAGATTCCACCAGGAAGTGCACTCATGCACGTACACACACACTGTTACAGCAGCCCCTAGATACGAGTACATATGTACTTATCTGAATGTTAATGAAAATTAGGAACTCATTCATGAGTTATCTAAAATGATACCTGATGGATCTAATGATTAAAAAGTATATAGGATAGGGAGTGTGATGGTGCTTTATTGCTTCTTGACAGATGTGCTGGCTCAGAAATTCATCCAGCTGTGAAAAAAAATCATCGTCTTTTCAGCGATGGCGAGAGATACATGCATTCCTCTTTATATTTTTATAAGCTACGACAGCACTTTAATAATAACAATTTGTGTGTCCATGTGTGTCGGCGTACGTCTGTCAAGCATTCGCGCACACACACAGAACCGCTCGAGTCTCAGATCTAATATCTAGTAGCTGTCTATCTCTCGCAGTAGCAGCATTTCTCATCAGACTTCGCTCACCAGCAAGGCCGGGATAGAGCTGACGCTTGGTCCTGCAGAACAAACAGACTGCATAAAGCACCCCTGTGTGGTGCTAAGTCTCACACTGAAGTGAGGGGCAGAAGAGAGAAGAAGAGAGAAACATAAAGGCTTTTCAAAGAATGATGAGACGGAGGTAGATGTAACAGCAATGCACAGCGAAATGATGAAATGGAATAAGAGACTTATAGTGCAGAAAAAGTTTGGTTCTTGTAATAGCTTTTTGGATGCCTTGTCAAAACTGAGACCATGTCATAAAATATTTCCAGAGGGGGGGAAAAAAGTGAGAGCCCTACACAGTATGTGACTGTGGTCAACTGAAGCATGCGACTTTTCTCATGGGCCCCAACAAAAGACCTTTCTAGGACTTTTACAGTGCTCTGTTTGACACAGAGAGGTGTGATTTCAGCACAGACGTGATCCATTCCAGATATAAGGTACACTACTGACATATGTAATGGTCAGTTAGCCATGTGAGCAAGTTTATCCACTATTCATATCTGCTTATTCGTCAAGAAAAAAAAAGCAAGCGCTGTTTTTCTAATTTGTGTAACTAGTCTTCAGGAATAGTTCTCCAGCGTTCTAGAAGGGCATTCAAAGCTCTTCTTTGTCAGCTGCTTTTACTCTATCAAAATGATCCCACACGGCTTCAATAACGTTAAGATCCCGGCTCTGAGGAGGCCAAACCACGACTGATAGTGTTCCATGTTGGGTTTTTCTATTCAGGTATACTTTTACTATACTGACAATGTGTTTGGGATCATTGTCATAGATCCTTCTAAAAAAAAGAACCTGTTAGCAATCAGATACTTTTCACATGGCATTGTACAGTGGTTTAAAACCTGACTGTACTTTTCTACAGTCATTATTCCATACAGTTTGAAAATATCCCCAATATTACTGGCTGAAAAGTAGATCAGAATCATGAAAGATCCTCTAACATGTTTTAAAGATGACTGTAGACACTCTTTTGTATCTCTCTCCTGATTTCATACTGTCAACGATTTGACTTGAATTTAGATTCATCACTCTACAAGACCTGTTGCCACTTATTTCCAGTCCAAAACCTATGAAGTTGGCATACCTCAGCCTTTTCTCCCCGTTCCCCTTCCTTAAAAATAGCTTCTTGACAGCCACCCTTCCACTGAGATCATTTTTGATGAGGCTTCAGCGAACAGCAGTTGGATTAGGGGCCAGATCCATCTCTCAGGTCCTCTTTCGTGTCTTTGCTGGATTTCATAAGGACGTGACTTTCAGATAATGCTCATTTTATATAGATCGTTTCTTTTAGGCTTGTCACTTATTCATTTGTCCTCTACTTGTCCAGCTTCATCAGATTTTTTTAAAATAGACACACTGCACAGTGTGTTGAGATATGCCAGGTTTTCAGCCAATAGCACTTTGGAAATAACGTGTTGGTGCAAAAATAACATTTTCTGCCTGTCAACCTGTCTTACATGAAGCGAATACAGTTACACAACATGGTACTTTAAAGATACTATTTTAAATGGGTTTGTTGATAAGTTTTCTGTTATGGGCAGACACAACACTGGCTAATCGTTTAAGTTAAGAGCTTTTTTCATGCTTGAATGATTCACAGGTAAGTGTTAAGTGGTTTAACAAAAAAATATTAAGATAGTATGTCCTCTGAAAATGGGCAGGCAAGAGGACTGGTCTAAAAATATGTGAACGGGCAGTCAGTGTCCACAGAAAAACTTTGAAAGAGCTTCAGAAAGCCAGGAGAACTATTGCTCAAGACCATTTTTTAAAAAATGACAAATAAAGTCGGGCTACTTGCAAGCGAAATATTAAATAAAAATGAGGGGTAAACTCAACACTTTTGCAAAGTATTGTAAAAATAAGTCTCATAAAAATAAATCTTAAACATAACTACAGCAAAGGACCTTACGGAGCTTAGAAAGAAGGTGACTGGACTTTAAGTATACTTGACCTGGATAATGGAGAACCTACACAGACAACACAAAGGAGCCAAAATCCATTGATTTTTTACACACACACACACACACACACACACACACACACACACACACACACACACACACACACACACACACACACACACACACACAGCTAGTCAGATATCATAATGAGGTAATTGCTTCGCTTTAATTAAGCTAATTTATCATCATTATAATCATATTTTGGAAATGTTTTTCTAGCTTAATTGCAACTTCAGAAGAATTAAACTCATCCAAACCATGAGTCTCCCTCTCTGGATTTAACTGTTTTCCATAAACAGCAGTGATGTGCAGCTGTAGAGTACAGCAGCTGCCAGTGGGCATGTGCTTCACATACATAGAGTATGTGTTCTTCTGTACTGAGACTTGGTCCAATCAGAAAATAGGCATGTGCATGCACATGAAGGTCAGCTTGTCAGCTTCACATGTATGCGATGAGTGCCTTTATGCACGTGTGTGTATTCGCATGTGTCACCGAAACCCCAAACCACTCACTAATCACACAGTAGATGGTGGCAGGGCCCTGACCTCTAAGCATGCATCATCTGTTACATAAATACTCATTTGAAGGAAACTGCTGTCAGCTTCCATCGGTCTAGAGAACTGGTCAGTGCCAGGTTAAACCACTGCTGGATCAGGACATGGCCACTCCCTTGTTTTGGGCTCTCTTGTCTCGGGATATATATGCATGTAAGTGAATGTGGAAGTTAGGGGGCACAAAAAAAAGAAAGTGCATGCGTCTGTGTGAGTGTGTTTCACAGCGTATGAAAAAAAGGAAAAATGCTTGCGTATTTTAAAATGCAAGTCAAGGACATTTTGCAGTTTTGGTAACAGAAGCCACAGGATGTGCGTCTGCAGCAGACCACCTTGTACCACATGACATCATTCCATTGCCTCCTGACGCTCCACGCACACAGGCAGGGACGCTCGCTTCTCAATACGCGCTATTTTTTCCGTATTCTCATCAGGTGCCAAATAAAGCGCACTTGCCATGTGTGGACCACATGTTGGTGACGCTGATCTGAGCCAGTGAAGAAGAGAACTTTAACACACTTGTTGAAGAACACTTGAGAAATCAGATATCGCGCTTGTGTAATCAAAAACATGTTCACGGCAAATCAGTCGAGTTGAACAACTTTTTAATATGGAGATTAAAAAACTGTGTAATCAACTAAAGTGAAATGGAGTGACAATGTTTGAACAGTTTGGTTAAAATGCAGTGACAGGCATTTGGTGCCTGAATGGACCACAGTGGCCAGAAAGAGAGTAAAGAGCAACAACTGAACAATAAACAACAGATGGTAGCTCGCACTTCCAAGAACAGCAAAGCAGTGTTTGTAGATGAAGGCCTCCGAACAGGCTCCTCACTGCAGTTAAAATTGGGGAATTTCAAAGTCTAGGAATCAGATTTAACGGCAAATCCCAAACATTAACCAGTTTGTAGTGTTTACAAGCTGATGCATTTATGTATTTTGTGGTCATTTAAATATTTGACATAAGTGTAATTATCCACTAAACAAGGCTGGTATTTGAGGTAAAACTGTCGTATAAGGCTCACTTTATGAACTGTAGTTCACTCAGCTGACAGTCATATTAAAGAATGGGCTGTAATAGTACTGATCACATTCTTTGAATTCCAAGTACAGTTTTCGCGATGAGCGCCAACATTTTTGGCATAATAACAAAACGGATGCTTCGGTTGGTATAGAAAAGATTTTTTAGATAGTTCAGTTCCAGCAGAGCTACTCCAACTCTCAATTAAATGGTGTCTTCATCATAGGTGGATTTTTTTCTAAAACTTGGTTTCTGGCCCAGTGTCCAAACTCACTTTTACCATTATAGAGACTCTGACTATGATTCTATTAATGTCTGTCCAATTAGAGATAAAATAAGAAGTGCATGGAGATCTTGGAGCATAGACCCCTGCTCAGATTGCGCAGTAGTGACAATACCAGTCAGCAGTCTATGAAAAGGCTCACAAAGCAAGACAGCTGTTTATGTTCATATGCACAGTCACATGGTCAATCGCTAATCCATTCATCCACATACTTCCGCTTATCCAATTCAGAGTTAGACAAGGCGGGGTAGATCCCAGACAAGTCGCCAATCTGTCGCAGGACTAACACAAAGAGACAGACAACCGTTTATGCTCACATCCACACTTATGGCCAATTTTGAATAACAAAAAAAAACTTAATATACATTCCCCTTGAACGGTGAGAAAACCTTGGCAGGCACACGGAGAACTCCAGAAAGGCTCCAGAAAACCAGGATGTCTTAAGCCCAGGAACTTTCTGTGAGTTGACAGGGCTTTAAGTTTTACATTCATTTATAATTAACCTTCTTTTAGTAATTAGTGTAAAAAGACAAATATCACATTGGATTTCAACAATAGCTAACAGTTACCACGTTATATTACATTTAACTGGTTATGATAAAGAATCTTTGATAATACACGTGGTATTGTTAGCTTCTGAGTATATTTTAGTCATTTCCCTTTTTTACCATGCCTTCTTACTTCAGCACTTCTCTGTCAATGAAACCCAAACCACAAGCTTTAAGGAGAAGCAGTGAAGAAATATATGGCTATTATGGGTCATTAGAACATAATTTTCGTCATAAAGTGGGTTCCCTTGTATTAACAGTGGATTGCCAAGAGTACTCCTTCTCTGGTTGTCATCAGGGGCAGAGGGAAAGGGCATTAGAAAGGCTTACAAGTGCTAAATGTGCTGTGCCGTGTTAAGGCGTGGTCACATTTTGGCCTTTATCACATCTAGGTTAGAGGCGGCACACTAAAACCTTGTACTGTATCCACCTTCCCAGCAGGGACACTGCTTAGTCTGACAGATCTCGCTCACTCTCACACACACACACACACATATCACTACTGTACACAGGCATGCAAGGCAGAGGCAAACAAACACGGCATCGACCCGCCGACGCTGTTGATTTATGCGCAGTGGTGGAGCAGCAAGGCCTTAAGGTGAGAGAAACTCTCTTACCCTCGACTGGCCTGTTGGAAACACGGGCATGCCTTCAAATTCAGGCCAAATATTAAGTCAGAGAACTGCAGCAAGAAATAACTAGCCTTCATTCATAAACACCATCTGACGGTCAGCTTGTTGTCATTTGAGGGCAGCTAGGACAATTAGCTCTTAATTGTGGCTAGGCTGTTTGGTTGTGAATGGCTGGCATTCATTCATGGTCTGTGACTGGCATGCGGCTTAAAAACATGTTGAAAACTGAACCCGGTACTGAGTAATGAGTTGATATGGGCCGTAAAACTACTGAACATTGCATCCTTACCCAATTTCTGAACTATTGGCTTAGTCAGCGTTGTCTGGATCCTAGTTATATTCTCACCTCAATACATGTACTCTATTTAGGAAACATCAGGACCAAGCCGCACAACAGCGGTGCTCCTCCATGTGTCTAACTGCAACTCCGAGCAGGTCGTGGTCATTTTTGGTCACATCCTCCTGGTCACGGTTCAAAAACGCAGACAGTCTGCACAGACCTGTAATTGCTGTGTCAGTTGTGAGATTTTGTGCAGGCAAATGCTTGTAGCTCGCCCTATAAATATAAAGGCAGGAATCTGTCTGACTCATTAAGATTCTAGTCTGGGAGGTGGCACTGTCAGAGGGATTTCAGAAGGAGAAAACAGAGGGAGAGAAGAGATAAAGGAAGCAGTAAAGTAAAGGACATCTGGCAAATGAGGATATAGTGCCAAGCGGGACGCCATACATTTCCATCCGGTACCCTGAAAAGCACTTAATATTCCACAGCATAAACATCGACCGGATCGCACAAACCCTTTTAAAGCTCGACTCGAGGGGCGTGGCTTCTATCTCTGCAGAGCAACACAGCCGGGGAAGCTTGAATTGTTTTTTGAAGAGAATAACCCACATGAGTCCAGTTTGAGCTGGTCCTTCACCCCCTTTATTTACACCAACCCAGAGGGATCCTCTACTCTTATAAATAGACCGGCACGGCACCAGCTTGTACAGCATAGCGTGTGATTAAGCAATGGGTACCTCTCCATTAATGCACATTTGGTACAGATTGTCCGCAGCCGAATCACTGGTGTAGTATTAACTGTGTACATTTATTACCTCATTTTATTTTGAGGTCCTCATACTGTAATGGAGCATTTTTAGGTTTCTTCTGAAAAGAACGATCCCCCTTTCTACAACACTACATTTATCTGACAGCTGCAGCATACATAAAACACTACAACTGATTAAAAACCTGGAACAAAATAGAATAAAACTGTTGCACGTAACTGTAAAGGCAAAAATCTTTTATACTGGATACTACTGAATACTGTATACTAATAATGTCCTGTACAAGCTCTGAATAATACTTTCACCAGTTGGTGGCAAAAAAGAGTTAAACAGGAACTATCATGATTGAAAAAAAATGAAGTCGAAGTTAAGTGTCAAAAATGGCATTTCCTCAAACGGCTAATTATGGCTCCAAATTAGTCATAATACTAAAACGGAAACTACTCAAACTAGTAGGTAAGCTAATGATAGCTGTCTAAAAGCACAGCAGATCATGTGATCATCTGCCACCATCTCATCCTATCCTTTGTACTGTCAAACAAACTTTCTCTGTGGTTTACCTCCTGCATATTTAACATCCTTCGCTCAGTATATCCACTATCCCTCCTCTGCACATGTCCAAACCATCTCAGAGCTGACCTCACTTCCTCTTTGCTAATCCTCTGCACTTCCTCATTCATTTACTTTCCTCTCTCCATCCTCCTCTCTTTCATTTTCCCCACTCATCAAAGCACTCCTTCCATCTTCTCAGCTCACTCTCTTCACTTGTTAGTACATTTCCATCTATATCTTTAATCATCCTAACCTGCTGCCCATCTTTTCCAGCTCGATCTCTGTCTAGCCAATTGATACAAGTCATCTTCTTCTTCATCAGTGTCCACCCTCACACACACACCTGAGTAAAAGCCTTTGGCACCTCTCATTTTGCCACAGCCCTAGACTTCCAGTACTCCTCTCTACGTTACAAGACATGAGAGGACAAAAAAGGGCAAAAGTTAACCTGCATGTTTTCAGTAACGCGCGTTTTTGGCTCATATGTAAAATAACTCAGACACAATGCTGTGTAACTCCGATGTAATGCCAAAGATAAAGCAAACGTACTTGGTCCTGCACTTCCACTTTTTTTCCACAATGTTTTCTATGTTTACCACTCACTAAAGTGCACTAGCCTACCATCTGTGAGTGCTGGCTCAGGCTAAGCCTGGCCTTAAAGATCAAGCTTCTCTTTAATTTGGCAATGTGGGCTGAGCTACGCTAGCTGGTGGTGAGTGGTTTTCTTCAGCCCTTCAAAAACACCTCATTAGAATTGAATGGCTAATTATAGAAACGATGACACTAAGCTCCATGGTAAATGTGAAACAACCTGTTATGAAACGCACAAGTGAGAGACAGAAAATTTTTGAGGGTCGTCTTCGCTGTCGAGCAAAGAGGCTCAAACATATCTTTTGTGCTCCGAACCCAGACATAAATATACGCAAGTGCATTTGCAAAATTGTGGACATGATGACACTTCTTGACTTTCTGTAGACACACACAGACAAATCTTTAAAAAAAACATGAATAAACAGTAACACACGCAGATGAATAGGCAAGCGACTGAATAGAGGATACAAGAGAGGTTTTGAAATTGCGTGGTTGAGGATGTAATGGAATTGCACATAGTGATTAGGGGCAAACGTTCCAGCTGGCAAGATCGCACGGCCGGTATACCCAGTGGCACATTTTTTTGTGTCGCACATGTCTACTGCAGTGTGCACTACAACACAGAAGTTGCATCTGTTTGCTGTCCAGGAAAGAATTTAGATGGAAGGTTTATGCAAACACTTCCACCAGAAGAGGGGTGAGTGGGGACTTGGAGTGATACATAACATTAAGATGGAGGCCAGAAATGTAAGAAAATGGAAAAAGCAAAGCAGGATTTGAGTGTTGCAATACCTCTGGTGAAAATTTGGGTGAAAAAATTAGAGTTTTTACAGATTGATGGATGGATTCAAAGGAATGGCAGGTCCAGCTGGCACAAATTCAGTACAGTCTAAACCAGACGGGTGCAGCAGCAGAGTGGTGGTGGGCCAAAAGACAGGCAAGTTGTTCTGGGCAGGTCAGTGGAAATGCTACACAACCAGGATCTGTGCCAATGAACCAGGCCAGACAAGTGATGGCTTTTTAAGGGATGTACCAACACAGTAAGTGTAAGAAGTAACACTAAATTATGAACAGCAACCCATTTAACTTCATACTGGATACATCCGAAACCTCTCTGGCTGGTTTTAAAAAGTAGACACCGTATAAACTATTACAATTTAGCCCATCACTTTCTCTTTTGCACACAGACACACAAACACTAGTCAGATACAAATCATCCCTCTCCAACCCTGTAATTAACACCTCTAACCACACCTGCTGATTGCTTTGTAGAAGCAATTCTGTGGGAAGAATAGGGACTCAACCTCAGTCTGGACTGTAAAACTGGACGGGAAAAAGAACAACTTCTTGGACGCTACGCGTTCTTGGATAAAGACTTTGTTAACTTTGTGTTGCTTTCACTCAAGATGTCTTTTTAAAACATCTGGAAAATGCGGTTTCCCCAGCGGAGCAGAACATTTGTACAGGGTTACAGCTACACTGCTACAGTACATCTCTGCTTTAGTACTTGAAAAAGCTGTTGTTTTGAGGGTAAACGTGACAACAGCGACAAAAGCGTCGACTCCTATAACGTCCAACTTTTTTGGAATTGTTTGATGAGAAGTTAGCTGTAATTTTTTTTGTACACTTGACTTCATATAAGCGGCAGGGAGGGTGTTGAAAGAAACAAAAATGTAATGAGGGACACTGGGACAGAGGTGGGTTTCAGAGGAGAACACATTCTGAGACAGAGGTGTGAGATTTGGCACAGGTGATGTTTGCTTTTCGCTGGGGACAACCACATTCCATATTGAGAATGCTTTTCGGGCTATGATCCTTCAAACGCTCTAAAATAATTGTATTTTCTTAGGATGATAACTGGACACATTATCGCATTTATTTCACCTGTTACGAGGTTTAAAAAAAGAAAAACAGCTGAGAGTGTCCAACAATTTGCAAAAACGAAAGTAAATGTAATAATGTGAGCATTAAAATGTGCGATTCTATAATAGCCCACTGAAAGCAGAACACACAGGTTTCACTTCGAGCTGTTTCAGTGGTAACAAACTGCGCTGTGTAACAATAACAACTTCTATGACCAAAATGTGTCAAAGTTTGTGCTTGTGGTTGTCTGTCTATTTCAGTCTCGTGTCTCTGATACAAAGTGACAAATTGAAATATAAACCAGCTACCTAAAGCTTTGTTCGGGTGGGGAGTGGAGGTTGTTACTAGAAGTGCTTGCTTGTGCATTAAGGTATGGAGTCTCGCTCTAAAAAATTTTTTTTAATACTCATCACAAATATATATTTTTTTCTAGTTTGTGTGAGGAGTGGTTTTTTTTTTTTTTTTCAAATATCAAGAATATAGAGGGAGAAAAGCTCATATTAAAGAAAGGGAGAAGCTGCTGGGCCGTGAAGTGGAATGAAATCGATAAAGTCAATATTTGCACCACTTGCACAGCAGTGAAATAACGGCATCGTCTACGTGACGTGTGGGTTTTTGTGCATATGTGTAGGACACCCTCACCTGTTTATATACAGTGCCTAACAAATGTATTAGACCATCTGTAAAAATAAGAACACGCAAATATTTTAGGAATACTACTTTAAAAAAGTTTGATAAAAAATAAAAATGACAGAATTCATGTTTTTATATCCAAATTTGAACTTGTACACTGGACTGGACAACATCGGTCACCTCAAGGCACTTTAATTTGTAATGTATTAGACCACCTGTGGCAATACAGTGAAAACACAATTAAAAATGATTTTGGTAAGATACAATAACATATTGTTTAATAATCCCAGAGTTGGGAAATTCCCATTGCTACAGCAGCAGAGTCCACAGGGCAGTAATAAACGGCAGGTAGCTACCACTATTGTTAATTTAGGGTGGTTGTGACAAAAAACCTTACGTAAATTTGTTAAGTACTGTATGTAACCAGTAACTGTAATAATATCAGCTTTATCTTTGTGTCAGGGTTTTGAAGTAGATGAAAGACTTCCTACAATTTTAAAAGCTAGAGGTTATAGAAAAGGCTAAATTGTGCTTTACGAAAGAAGTAAATTCTCACTAAATCCTTCAGCTGCCTGTAGTACATCGTTATTATAGACGTATTAATAAGTGCAGCTTTGAAGTCTCAAATATACTCAAAGATGACTTTTGCAAATAAACTGAATCTAGAAAACAGAAAAACCAGTTTAACTCCGCTGAACCTAAAAAGGGAAACAGGCTCCATAAAACTTGCAATCCCCAAAAGTGCATGTAGTGGTTTCAAGAACATGGGCTGGGCCCTCCCACTATATCTCCCCTGCTATATATTTAAGTCAGCTATTTTAAACTACTTCTTACTTTTTCACTTCCATGAAATGAGGGTGGGCTGACCAAGATGTGGTAAGTTCACTCTGAGAAAAGTTAACCAGGCTTCCTTGATCTCACTGACCACCGGGCAAATATGTTTCTCTTTAACAAGTCCTGTGGCTTCTGGTAATGTGTTTCACACTCTCAGTCCAGTTGCTTGATAAAACTGGAAGATAATTGCTTGACTTTAGTGACCTGCTGTTTGATCGGAAACGTATGTGGCCAGCTGGCAGAAACAAGTCCTCAACATTTCAGATGATCTGTGGCAATAAACTGGGGAATGTGGGGTTATTTACCACTCGCCAAAGTAAACAAAGAGACTTCCCAAATGGCTAACAACACCAGGACACAGAGATATGAGGAAGGGTGCAGCTTAAAAAATTCTCATGTAGCAGGGTGCAATTATTGTATTTCTATTTTTGACATGAAAGGACTTGGATTCAGATTAAAGGTCTTTTCTTTCTGAATGAACAGGGAGGAGTTGATTAAAGCCGGGAGCTCAGTTTACACGCTGTAAGCAGACACTTAATTCTCTCACAGGACCTCTATTTATTCGGTCAATGATGTTTTAAATTATGGGATATGCTGTGTGTAGTCACCTTTTTTCAAAAGCATGAGCCTGGGTACCACCCAGTGGCTCCGGGCCTTGAGCCACCCACCCATTCACACATCACCACAAGCACTACCATAAAAGTCAACACAGCCAGCCGTCATCAGTGACTTGGCAACCCTTTAAAACAAGACAAAGCTTTTTTGAGATGATGTATTCTTGACTACACAGCATACAAACAAGTGAAACAAACAGAGTCCGTTTTATAAATGCTTATGGGGTATTTTCACATCATAAACTTAATAAACTTGAAGCAACCACTTTGCTTAGCTTCCTAGACGCTCTGTGAATGGGGGGAGACAGCTAGCTAGACTCTTTATATGACAGCGAATCCATCTACTAACACCACAACACATCAATAACTAAGAAGGTAGAACTAAAAACTACTTTCGGCTGCTCCTTAATTCACAAGTGGGTATCCACATGTTTTGATTTGGCAGATTTTTGCACTAGATGCCCTTCCTGATGCAACCCCAAAGGGGTTTGGTTTGAATTTCCTCCCGGGAAGCCGCAGATATGCTTGAAGCACGTGGCCCTTGACAGTGGTGTTGGGGATGTGGCCCTTGACAGCCCTTTTATACTTGCTGCTAAGCAAAGCAGAAGAAGAAGAGGCAACATACAGAAAGTATGCTACTCCGATGAAACATAAATGAGATGCAGCAGATCAAGAAGGAGGGAATTTTCCTTTGAGCTGGCACAAATGATGGTGGCCCTTTTGTCGTTTGCACGAGGGAGACTTCAGTGAAGGCTAGTTAAAGCCAGTAGGTCCTCCAGCTCTTTCATTTAGCATATGAGTCAGACATGCTGTGCACATCGGGTTACCAAAACTTTGGATATGCATGACAAACGCCACTGACAGGCCTAAAAAATGCCACTCTAGTGACAAGCGTGAGTGCCAGCACATTTACGGCTCAATAATCAGAAAATATCGTCTAGTTTTACAAACCATGGGGAAAGGGTTCATACAATTGAAGACTAAAGTTAGTAGCATGCACTAATTGCTGCATGATATATGCAGAAAAAGCAGGAAAGCAACTGCAAAATACCCGCTCAATTTACTGAAACATCACTGAAAACAGCATTACAGAAACAGTTTAACTGGACACATCCCAAGTTTGTAGAACAAATTTCATGTTTTTCTTCAGTGACATGCAAAAAGAAGAAGCACTGTACGTTCAGTAGCGCCGCGCAAAAACCCGATCACAAACCATTGCCCACAAATTCATCTGGGATTTCTCTTCGGTTATAACCATCATTGCTCAGCAAGCCTTGAACAGCAGTTGCAGTTTAACAGCACTGGTACATTTGTAATGTTCTTTCCATCTGCTCTCTTTTCATGTGGCAAAAACAAATGCACTAATGAAAGATAATTACCCTGTGTTGTTTTAGTGTTTGCCTGTCTCTCTGGAGAGGGAGAGCAGTCTCTCAAGCGTGGAGATGCTAATTGGTAATGCTAATTGCTTCCATTATGTAATGACAGGGTCAACAAAAATATTTTTTTCAAATGATTTCCTATCCTGAAAATTCAAAACACACAAAAAAAGATAATAGATTATCATCAATGCATGCCTAATGGAGTACTTGTAACAATCATAAAATAATAACTTAATGACTGCATGTCTTCATTGCGAACCCCTCTAATTTGAAGCACTGAAGCTTTTCCCCTTTGGTTTCCATTCAGTAAAAAAAGCCGATTATCCTTTATTGACCCTTAAACTCAGTTAGAATCTGGCGTGTTACAAAGCAGGTAAATACTCTACTCAGCAGGCAAGGCTGCTTGTTTTACCAACCCTAAGAAAATTATGGGCCATCTGATTGTTTTGGCATTTAAGTTGGATGTGCTGCCAGTTAGGGGTTATTTTGGGGTCTAGTGGAAGTAATGTGTAGTTTTTCTCAACACTTGAGTCCTGCAGTTAGAAGGAATACAGAGTAAGTAGACCAAGCTGTCCTGCCTTCACTTCCTAATGAGGCTTGTCAGGTGGAGGTGCTGGATGGATGCAAAATATTATTCTAAATATTGGATTATTTTGAGTCTTTAGCATTAAAAATAAATGTATGTCTGTGCTTGGGTTGGTAACCTCTGCTTATCTGCTGCACAAGTCAATAACAAAAATGAAAAGGTGTTAAGTAAAGAATTAAACCGGGAGCTCAAGCACCTTTCCACATCACCGATTTCACTTAGGCTCAAAGTGCACATCTGGCAACCCTGTTAGGCAGCTGAAAATGCTGACTGACAGCTTGACCAGCACTGGCCTGATTTTCACTCTATGTGACATTTGGTATACTGCCATGAAGCCTGGAGACTGTCACTTTGGGCAAAGAGTCAGTGCCAATAAATCTGTCATTTAAAAGTGCAAAATATGATTTAAATTTTAAAAAGAGCTTGTTTTTAATATCCTTTAATAGGAAGTGGGTGTATTTGTGTGACTACAGTGGCGAGTTTGCTCCAGAATTCACACTTACATGACTGCCTCATTCAAAAAAAGCTTTTTAATGTGACTAACTTGTCAGCTTTTTCAGTATGAGTGTAAACATAAATGTGCATGCATGTGCATAAAATATATACTATTAACTGTGAACTATAAAATATTTAAATTCAAGCAGAAGGTGAGATTTGAAGTTAGAGGTCTGTAAAGGTCACCGGTGCAAAAGGTAAAGCGAAAAGGTTATTCTGATTAGGGCTGCCACAAACGATTATTTTGATAGTCGACTAGTCACCGATTATTTTTGCGATTAGTCGACTAATCAGATCATCATCCATTAGACGTAAAACTACAGCTTATTGCACCAGCAGCATCTGCTCTTATATAACTATCATTAGCTTACAGCTTTAAGTGTTTAAGGTATGTGCTAACTAAAAATAAAGACAAGATGATAGTTTATTAAATTTTAATGAAATTTGCAGATTGTTTCGGTGAAGTTTAATAAACTCCTTGCTATCTAAAATATAACAGGACACTGGAGTATATTCTGGAGCATCTCACACTTCTGATAATCAGCTGTCTGCTTGATGTTTATTCAGCTGTGTAAAAACTATAACTTTAATCTCAGACAAACTGATTTACTCAGGAACAAATAAAATACTAAAAAAAAAAAGCCAAACAATAACATTTTAAGTTATCTAAGTGACTCATATATATTTAACCAGAGTAGCGAAAGATGGCGGTGGGTTTGAAAACGATTTGCGGGGAGTCCGGTGTTCTCACGGCGCTAGTGACCTAGCCCCCGGCTAGCTAGCGAGCTAGTGGGTAACAGATGTCTCCGAAAACGTCAGAGCGCTTTTGAAAATATGTGGTGTCCTGATAAACTGAGCAGATATTTGAGGTTTACACAGCTACATTCTCGCCTGAAAATATGTTAAACGTTTATTTTGTGACCCAGAAAGAATAATAAGAGTAACATTAAAACTAACTAGCTGCCGCCATTGTTGGAAACTGCGCTGGGCCGCGCTATGAACTCTGGGACACAGCTGCTTCTTCTTCTTCTTCTTCGGGGTTTAACGGTAGCTGACATCCTTGTACATGCAATGCTGCCATCTTCTGTTTCAG
This sequence comes from Aulonocara sp. 'chitande type north' Nkhata Bay, assembly GCF_057382095.1. Lineage (NCBI taxonomy): Eukaryota > Metazoa > Chordata > Actinopteri > Cichliformes > Cichlidae > Aulonocara > Aulonocara sp. 'chitande type north' Nkhata Bay. The sequence continues at coordinate 11,508,646 of NC_141358.1, forward strand.
TCCGTTATTACACTCTTAAATCCTGCCACTTATTCCTGCGTCTTTTGTGATCGTACAAAGTTTCAAACGACGCGTCGACTATTAAATCAGTCGTCGACGATTTTGATAGTCGACGTAATCGTGACTAGTCGACAAATCGTGGCAGCCCTAATTCTGATGTGAAATAAAGGAATGATGAGCAGTTTAATGCATCTGATCTTTGACCACCAGAATATCAATGATGTAGTAGCTCATCTGGCAGGTTAATATAGTACGTGAAGCACAAAAAGAAAGTTGTAAGCTGTCATTGGTTCGCTGTACAAACCAATGAGAATTAAAATCCATGAAGAAGGCAGGAAGCATCTCAATTAGAAATATTCAAAACAAATTAATCTAATTTCACTGCAATCTGAGCAATACTCAGTGAGGAGAAGAGCATAAAAATTGGAAAAAGGATCCATTAGTTGGTCATTGTGTTCAATCTTCGCTAAAATCTGCTCAGCGCTCTAAGAAAAGTAGCTAATTTTGTGAATTGTGGAGGGAGGGATGGATGGATAGACACACTGATGGACGACAGAGGCCTCGCCATCTCATTAACTTCCAGACTTACTTACAACAATTACTCCATTAATGGATTCACACCTCAAACTCCATCATTTATTTTAGAAAATAATAAGCATACAATAATATAAGTAGAGCAATAGAAAATAAAGGTAAGCACAATATATCACCAAACTGCTATTTGTTTATTTCCCGTACTATAATCTAATTAATTCAGTTTAGTTTAACTTTGTTATCACCCACACTAGTCTGGTCCACCCCACAGTTTAAGCACCTCTACATTAGCGGTTTCAGCCCTGTTAAGGTATGTAAGACACAGTGTTATACTCATTGTGTATTATTCATGAGTCTGTAGGAGGTCGAGGAACAGTATGTGTTCTTCCCTTTCTCTCTCTGCAGCAATTCCCAACTCATCCTCCCTGAATTTATTATATACATATAAAGTTTGTGTCACTACACCTACTAAGCGTTGACCAGCCAAACTAAACTTTATTTGAATTCACTTAAAAAGTTTGCTTTGAACCACTTCCTGGCCAGCAAAGGTGCAAACATGACACAAACTGAAGGGAGGCCGAGCGACCCTAAAGCTTCTTCTGTGTCTACGCATACTTGTCTAATCCCTAATACCGCCCCAGAGTCTCCAACTTGGACACTTTACTGGCCCGTTTCTGAAAAGTTAAATTTACGTGTGTGTGTTTTAAAAAGGTTAAAGGGTTCTTTTGAGAAGCAGAGCAAAGTTAGTGGTGAAAGACTCCCAGCCACATCAAGTTCAGCATTTATGATTCATGGCAAGAAGACTGGGGGCTATAACAACACACAAACACTTAGAAAGACGTGCATACTTAAATGTTGCTTAAAAGTCCATTAAATCGAAATATATGTTAAAGGAGTAAGTGCACCATGTATTGAGTAAGAGCACAGTTAAAGAGGACATTTTGCTTCGCTCTGTTTTGCTGTCTCAGCTCCAAGCACTTAAAAATATGGCATAAAATATGAAGAACGCTTCTTTCCCAGTCGTTGAAACTTTGTTGTAACTTTTCATTTATATACAGATTTTTGCCACACAGACGTGTCCATACACCCCCTGGCAAGAAGAGGCATTTTCTGGCAAGGTAGCTGGGTCAGCATACAGTTTATGAGCAAAGGAGGGAAAGACAGACACGAGAAAGTGTTAGACAAGGTCAGCGAGTGTGAACGCACAGTGGTGAGCAGGCTGTAAATTCAGCAGGTTTAAAGGTCTGCACGGCAGTTTAGTTACTGCGACTATACGGCATGTTGAGTGACATCCTCATCCACCGACCTCCCCACCGAGCCAAACAAAACAAGGTCTGTTCCCTACCGGCAACATCTGACTGAGAGAAACCCACACACCTATCACACAATCACACTAAATCAAGCTGCCAACCTCCACGTGCACGCCCACACTCACCCACCTCAACAGGATTCCTCACCTTCATCTTGGCACAGCGCAGCCAAAAGTAACACAAGTTAGGTCACACGTGTGTTTAACGAGGCACAGCAACAGACATAAAGTATCTCTTCATCAGAGAAAATGTGGTGCATTAGTTAGAAATGCCAACGCCAGGCTTAGAGCTATTATATTAAAAGTAATTGATTTATTTTATTCACTAGAAGGAGGCATTTATTTTAAAGGTCTGCTTCTCCTCATAATTCTGGTGATTTGTGAAGTTTCCCCTTATACAGTTTTTGGAGCTTGCATCTGGGTTCTGAATAACAGACACAACAAACTAAGAGTGAAGACTGTGTGAGCTCTTTGTGAAAATGACTTTCCTATGAACCTGTTCAAAGCAGTCCCAATCACAGGAGTATTTTGTACCGTCCCTCCTTTATCCTAGATTTCTTCCTTCCACGGTCTCTCCCTCAAGACCACACACACTTCAGAACAGAGACAATGAGCAGACCACATCTCAAGCTCTTTCACACACCAGCCCAACTGGATTTCTCTTTCTACAGCTGTTTTACATGCAACAAAGTTACCTGAAATGTGTCACAAACCTGCTGACTCAGACTCAGGAAACAAAACAACATCAAAAAAGGCTTTAACTTTATATGATCGATTTGACCCTGTCACAACTTTCAGCTACAAAGTCGTTCTTCATTGCCTCAGCATCATAATAAATGCAGACGATTAGTCATCCACATCCCAGTTGAGGTGCTACACTGTGGCGCTGTTACATAAAGAAAAACCCTCCCGAACTCCATACACTACAGTGGAGTCACTGTTTAACAAGGCTCAGGTCCACAGGGTCTCTGTGTAGAGATGCTGTGGAGATCAATCGTGGAGGTGGGAGCAGAGACTAGATTTTCTAGAGGGATTCCTCATCCTGGTCCACAAGGCTGAGTGTCAATGGCTTATGCCCTATAAGCCATTAACACTCAGCCTTGTGGACCAAATTATACATTTCTTTTTTCCTAATGGTGTTTTGATGTAATTTTCTTGCTTGCTCGTCTGTGGTAATAGCACATACATCTGCCCCATCATCAGCCTAGGCATATCAGTGTATTTGTTCAGAATAGAGCACTTCTTAGAAGCAGTACTGCAGTAAGGAAGCTATCTCACCATGCATGCATTAGCTTTGTGCAAGTACTTTAAAATAAAATAAACTGGTGTTGACTGCCATGATTTCTAGATTGCATTATTAGGCTCCAAAGTTGAATGTTCTGCAGTGTGAACTTTTAATATTTTAGCACTCTTCAAAAAAAAAAAGGTAAAACGTTCTATTTTAGGAATCTGTGCTTATGCTTTGAATGAAATCCACGTTATTTTTGACAATATTGTGCAGCTTTAGTCTGCCTATGTATTTGTATGCCAGTCGGTTAGACTGTGTGCTTGTGTGTGTCTACAGGAAACCAATCTGACCCAGGGGATTAGTAGCTGACCTGGAAAGTGACTCTCATTCTGTTCCAGATGTTTATCACGTGATAAAAGGTTAGCCCCCTGTGAGAAATAGGTAGAAATGCAACCTAATTTTTTCAAGACACAGGCCGTGTTCTCGCTGGAAAATCACCTTTGCATCTGATTCTGTTTAGGGTATCAAAGAGGTTGAAGTCACAAGATCAGACTTGTACAAGCAGACACTGCCTTTTGACTCTTGACAGATCTTATCCTAGAGGCTGACACTCAGACATATGTCTATGGCAGATGTGGCCACAAATGGGCTCTTTTTCACACACACAGTAGACTTTATCCACTTTACCGTAGTTAAGATCCAGTGCACTGTAATGACAGAAATATAGCTGCCAAGTAATGTTAAAATATATCTATATAAATATTTAAAAATAATCCCTTCAGGCCAGAATATTTTAAATTGGAAACCTGCCTGACATTAAAAAACTGGCAACACTGTAGCGTGCTTTTTATTAAAACAACCACAGATGCACTCTAGGCTTTAAATAACCGCATAAATTCAGCCTTTCACCCCTCGTTCAACCGGTGCAAGCCGTGCGTAATGAGAGCTGCGCGGCTGGAGCGCACCAGCTGGCTGTACAAGAAGAGGCGTCAGTCTTCAGCATGAATCCTAACAGTTGCTAAGTTCTAGTTGCCATAACACCTCTCAATCATGCTCTTAGAACTCACAGCGGCGTAAAAGTGACGATAAATACCCCAGGTTTAGGTGGTTAAACAAAATGAGTGAAAAAACTTCACATTTTTTCACACATCTTTGTAGACTGACGGGATGATATTGACTCGGGATGATACACAGCTGTGTATATGCAATAGTTAGTGTCTGCATTGATATTAAAATGTGGGGGTCTTTTGGGGTTTAAAACAAACTTCACGTGGATAAATTAACACTTAGAAATAAGCACGAGAGAAAATCGGTTTCGTCCACCTGGGCTGAATGAGGTTGAGGAGACGATGTGGCCTCCGGTGGGTTTCATGAAAGAGACCCTTTCCATTTTTGATAAACGTTTCTTAATAACTCCTACCGATAAAAAAAATGTCCAGACGCGGAGAGCAACTTCTTACTATTATTTTGATAACGACCTTCAGGAAGGAGGGTTTTTTTAAGGAAAAGTTCTTACCGAGATACTGTCTGATGTCTAGCAGGATTTTAGGAGGTCCTCCGTTCAGCTGGTAAAATAGGGAGCCGAAACAGAAGAGAAACAGCGTAGCCATGCAGACCCCATAACCTCGGAGAGAAAATCGCAACGGTAAAACAGAGAGTAAGCTGTACTTTCTGCTGTTTCGCTCTCTAATGTGGTTGGTAGACTGGCTATGGCTGTGAAGGGCACTGCTGTTGAAATTCTTCATCCTCTTCTCCTCACAAAGCGCTGCGGAAAGTCACCCATTCGCATGCGGAAAGTGAAACTTGTCGCTTTGAGATCATTTGAGTGAGACGGACAGTTAACTGGAGACGCGCTGGCACCCAGATCTTCTCCGCTGCTGGAGCCACGGGGCTGTTTTTTGCGTACAGCGTTTCGCTTCTGCTCGCTCCTGCTCGCTGGATGACTACTCCTTCCTTCCGTCCTCCCAGCCGAGTTAAGGGTCCATCCTTCTGCTCAGAGTCTGGGTGTCAGATTACTAAACGTGGAAATCAGAAAAACTTCCACTTCACACAGGATTTGGTTTGGATTGCAGTGCGTAAAACAGCGTCGCCTAAAGGCCAGGGAGCGGACTCTCATATGATATCGGTGGAAACGAGTCAATTATCATGCAGCAGCTTTTTTTTAAAAAATAATCGTAGTTCTGTAATTTGTGTTTACAGAAAATTTTGAAAAAAAAAAGGCTTTAAAAAACAGACGGAAAAGTTTATATTCTCTGATAAAACGGTCATTACTCGGAAAAAGCTTAAAATTGTCTTATCACCAAATGAAAAGGAAGTATTTGTCTGATAAATGTTAAAAAGAAGCTACCGAGTAAGTTTATCTGCTCACCCCTCGTGTGTGTGTATGTCGTAACTTTCTCTTTCCCCCTCAGGCCTGTTGTTAGAAGCTTTGCTTTCCACAGCACAGCCAGAACCCACCATTACACTACACCTGTACTTAGGAGGCCATTCAAAACAGTAACTATTTCCTTGACAGCTACACAGGAGCTGTGACAACAATTTGACTCCACAGGGCAAATGTAATAAAGAGGAATAGAGAAAAAACTGTGCGCACACTGAAATGAACAGCATAATGCAAGCTAGACACAAAAATAAGGAATTTAGTCAAAATCTGCCATACAGCACAGAAGTTTATTTCATGGTACTACAGTATGGAAAGCACTGAGGACACCACAGTACCTCAGGCGTAGTCTAATTAGAATTACTGGACATGGCTCCAAAAGTCTTCTCCTTTTGATGTGTTTCAAGTCTCACATGCACCAAGAGGAAGCTCATAGTCTGCAAGGCCACTGCGAATGTTTCAGATGTTGGTCATTTAGATGTGTTTACTTTTAAGCCATCTTAACTTTAAAAGACTACTATGAAGATACTATAAAGATATTACTGACCAACTCTGTGTTGGTCAGTAATATCTTTGGACTGTAGTACTACTGACGTTTCTTTGAGTTTGCGCTTTAACATAGATGCACTGTGCATCTGCGAACCAAGCTGTGACTCCTCAAAGATTTGTGTGAACTATACAGATTAGTAAAAGCTTGAAAAATACCAAGAGGAACAGAAAATGAACTTCAGTTTTGCACAACAAACCTTGTGGTGGTGGAGTTATTTAAATCAATATCGACCTCTTTTATGGGATAAACGGTGCAAACAAATTTAATGATGGATTAAAGTATTGCATTGTCTTCAATGTATCACTGTGTTTTGTAGAATCTTGGGATAATGAGGACACCTCTCAGTCTCATGGGATTAAATTTGCTGGTGGTTCCTGCTTTTGATGAAGTCCACAATGATCCAGTCACACTCGTTGGTCACTTTATTATGTAAACCTTGCTAATACTGACTTGCACCCCTTGCACCTCCAAAGTTCAAAACACACCTCAGAGATTTTGGTCTATACTGGCATGAGGAAATCACACATCTGATTTCGTCATGTCAGTTCTCAGTCATCCAGGTCGTGGTAGTCTAAGGAGCTTGGAAAGAAAGCGACTGGACCTTTTGAAGTTTCTTGAACTTTCAAAAAACTTAAAGACGAGTTGCTTTCTTTCCAAGCTCCTAGAATAGCACAGTTGCAGACATGCCAGCTACACATCCATCATGTGAATCCTCCATTCCACCACATTCCAAAGGTGATCTACTGGATTTAGATCTCGTAACTGTGGAGGCCATTAGAGTGAAGTGAACTCATTCTCATGTTCAAGAAACCAGTTTAAGATGATTTGAACCATCACATATTTTTGATCTTGTCCATCTTGAAGGAAATGCTTGTTTAGCTGCGTTTTCACTCCGAAGAAAGATAGATATGAGCCGAGATAAAAGCCATGCAAGTAAAATCGACTCCCAAATGGCGCATGCAGTCATCGACAGGGATGGGGGGGGACACATAACCAAACCGGGGTTTACACTCTGCTCTTTATCCATTTGTGACTCCTCAACATGAATAAGACTGGAAAACCTCAGTGCGCTTTCGCTGTCAACAGCTTCACTGCAACAAAGGCTAGACAGACTGCCTGCAGAACAAATTTGCTTTGGATCTTGGATCATGAGCTGTTGTGTGTATAGTTTTTGAAATGAGGCATTATGAGCCAGACAAAAGACACTGTTTCTAAGCTCCTTGTCTTTACAGAGTTCTGCCAACTGAGCCTTTGGCATTATAGTATCTACATGAGGTTATTCAGATCTGCCAATTCCAAACATGATAACAGATCATCTCTTGCCTCTTTATTAGTTTTCTGTGGCACAAGCAAGTTCTCTAAAAACAAAATGCGCTCAGTACAGTGCAAGTCTTGGGTCTTTGGTTTTTTTAGGTTATTGTTTTAATATATATTTAAAACAGATCTCAACAGTCCAGCACACAGGCCCAAAGCCAGTGTATAGCTTACACATAGCTTTCCACTACTTTGCCTTTGTGGGTACAGCTGTATAGTTGCAATGAGCAGGCCACAGTCATTGCAAGAAACAGTTTATTATATTTCAGAATGACAAATAGTTATGGACATTGCTTTTGTTGTTTCAATACACAGGCAAATCTGTATGGACAATCATTAGGTAGATGAAAACCAAATAAAATTATTTGTACACATATTTTACAATACATACTGTCGCTCCTTACTGGCTAAAGCAATATGCATTACGCAGGAAGGTATTGCTATTCATATAATACAGCTAATTACAAGATGACATGAAAAAAAAAAAAGCAAAAAATAAGTTATTTAAATATCAATTACATATACAGAATGTGCAACTTCTGCTAAGCATTTCATATATGTAATTAAGAATTTAGGTTGCAAAACAAACTGGAAGTGAGTAACTGGAACTCAGTTGAATTAAACTTGGCATTGGGAACTCAATACTACATTAAAATACCAGCATAACCCCTTTGAAACTCTTTACATTACCTGACAAAGTTGTCCATTAATGGACCTGTGAACAAAATGTAGCCAATTTTTGCCTATAAAACAGTTAGACCATCTAAAGTGCATTTACAGTGTCAGTATTTTCAATCTTTACAAAACACTTTTCGGGTCTTCTACTAACGACCCCCTCTCCTCACTTAGCCCAGAGCACCACTTTGATTGAGAGGAAAAAAGGCATCGTATATCCATCGATCCATCTGCCTGCCAAGTGCCCACTGCAAAACATAACCTCTAAATTTTGGAGTAACTGTTGTTCAGAATTTCGATTAATGAAATGAAGTAAGTCATCAGCTTAATTCTGGCTACAAAAGTTATAACTGTTAGAAATAAAAAGGGAGGGAGAGAAATAATATTTATTTGTTCAGTTTCATTTAGCGTGCGCAAACGAAAGACTAATGAGATTCTGGATAGTTTCAGTTGTGTTTTTGATCCCAAGATTCCCTCCCCCCTCAGGCCGACCTCGCTCAGCATTTCCCTGAATTTTAAAACTTGTTTTTCTGAACACGGAGGTCAGCTTTTCACCTGATGTGATAGCTTGCATCGACCATTCCTTTTAACTGTTTGACAACTCATACTAGCATTGATTTGAAGAAAAGAAAATACATCCCACACAGCTTATTGTTCTGCTATGATTTAAATTCCTCAACGCTGCAGCCATTGTCGACAGTCCAGTAAATTCGGGACCTGACAGCCCAGACGTCAGCTGTGTCTTCGTGCTTCCCGGTTCCATAACCCCTCTGTAACGCGTACAGTCAGTGTGTTTTAATATGGTCCAGAGATGTTCAGCAAGCAATGGTCATGCCTGTGGCAAGCCTGTGGTGTTGTGGTATTAGCCTGGCTTCACTGGAATGAACACTTCAATCACTTAGAAACATGTTCTGGGCTCCACATCCATGTATATCAGTGAAATGATCTAGTTGAGAATGCATGTATAATATGTATAGTATAGGATATATGCCACAGTTCAGTCTCAGTCTTTGTAGCTCCTCAATCATAATGGTAAGGCAACTTAAAAGGTCCGTTGACACACCAGGGAATGTATTATTTCAGCGAGAGGTGATTGTAAATTCTACAGCAAAACAGAGCTTTCTTTAAGACGTTATATAAGAGCAAAGTGCCCATCCAGGATATTGTTGTGAAAGGGTAAAGTATAAAATACAGAACTATAAAATGACAGGGTGGGCTCGAAGTAAGCCCGCAACGATCAAAATGCAAAACACAAATTTTAACACGAGTCATTTTGAAATTAAGATGTGCACTATGCTACAATATATAAGCATGACACAAAATAAGCCACCTCGAAGCCATTGTTTGGTGTGTGTATTTAGTCGATTAACAGTCCAGATATTAAATGTGTCGCGTCATCGTGAAACTATTAGTGGGAAGCAAACATCGAATTATGTCGCTTTGGCTGAGCTACTTCCTTAAATGACCCTCAGATTAAGTTGCCTCTGCCACACGACAGATGAAAAATGAAGCACTTATGAAATATGCAGAAAATAGTCTTTCTTGGTTTTCTTTTTAAAAAAAAAATCCATCCTTAAAAAAAAAAAAAAAAAAAAAAAACCCTGTGTGCTATCTTCCTTAAAGGCAGATCCAAGTCTTTATTTTAAGACTTTGGGAGATGTCTTCAGAATGGAAGTCATCCCACACAGTGAGTCTACAGTCTTTTTTGTCTTTTTTCTTTTAAAGGCATCTGATATCTTGTCTTGGCTGTTTGGAGGAACTCCTCGATGTCGTAAACATTTGGAAAAAAGACAGCGTGATAAAAGAGAAAGGAAAAAAAAAATCAGAGAGCAGGATATGTCTTTAACATGTGCGAGAAGAAACGCTGTAGTGCCGTGAGGGCCAATTTACCCAAGGCCACCTACTGACCACGAGATGGTGCGGATCAGTGAGTTGATGAGACTCGACTCCACCAGCATGATTACGACTGAACCTCTCTGTGTGCGTGGACCGATCGCGCCTCACAGATCAGGCGGCGGACGTGACGTTCGTCCCGCACCCCAGCTTCCCACGCACTGCTCTCGGTTAACAAGGCCACGCGGCTCAGCGTGTCAATCCCTGCTGTTGCCAGAGTTGTGGAGTACATGGGTAGGCCGATGGAGATGAGCCAATCGGAGACTGTGCTGATGTTTCCTAAGGTGGGAGGCTTTCGGCACATCTCCGTCAAACCTCCAGAGGGGATCTGAGTGACACAGTGGTTTAAAAATCATTAGCTTCACAGGATGATGGTGCATTTTGTAGGCAACTTTGGCCCGAAAGCTCTGTTTCTGAACAACTCATGAGGCTCTATTAACATCTTTAGTGCTTTTACTGTTGTTTCATAACAGTAATTACATAGCCATTCCCTTTATTATTTCCACATTTAGCTGGACCATTAGATAGCCAAACAACCGTAATTTGCACTTCACCCCAACAATGGCTTTTGGTCCTTCGAACTGACCAATTTTCCAGGCTTCATTGTTACATTTCAGAAAAGCCTCACAGCATTTATCTCACACTAAAATGCAGAAAATTGCCCAAAAGTGGACTCTATCGAAACACTCAGGATAATTATTGTTCCCTTACAGCCATGCGGTGTTGTTTACGGAGCTCTTTGACTCTGAGCTGGTCTATGGTAGACGCCACGTCTTTGACTGGCTGCTCCAGATCCTCGGAGTAACGCTGTACCAGCGGGTGGGGGATGCCGCATCGGCCGTGCTGAAGGAGGAAAGTTGTGAGAAAGACATTGAATATGGCTAGGCGAGAACAACACTTTGAAACCACTTAAAGCTAGTATCATTAAACGCCTTCTAAAATCAATAAGCAAATGCGTTCCTGTTCTTTGAAACGTCTATTCTTTCATTTGACCTTTTAGACAGCTATTCATGCAAATCACCTCCTCCCCATTTCCAACATCAGTGTCATCCAAAAGTGTCCATCTGCTCCTTCACCAGGAATGTATGAACCCCTGGGTCCTGTCCTATTTCCTACCTTCATTCAAAACTTTGCTATGCTGCTCCATCAAATCGCAAAACACTTTCATCTTCTTTCCCCCCCCCTACAATCTCTACTAGCCATGCCCTAACGCCCTCCTTCACTGAAATCTGTAGATACTGATTCACTCATAATCTAAATCATTCATTAAGTTACCTAACTGACTTCTGACAGCCAGAGTGAAGCCTCAAGGCGCACTGGCACACGTTGCTAGTAAGACAACAATGCGCCTCTCATGTCTCTGCCAGTCCACTTATGACTAACAGGAATCCAGCAGAGCTCTGCTGTGGTCGAGGGCCCCACTTCTCACCTCATCACTTGATGCCTCTGTTTGCATGTGTGTTGTTTTCTTGCCAGTGCTGGGGGCTCCAACATGTTCAAGGGGCCCAGCCTGGGGTCTGGCAAGAGCCAGGAGGTTTTATAACCCCGTCTGCCTTCAGTAAGATTCAGCCCATAAACTTAACAGTCTGAACCGCATCATAGTGAGACTCAAGCCACAGTCTTTCCTTCTCAGCTCCAGCATATTTATTATTGCGCATGCACACACACACACACACACCCTCACCCACCCACACTCACAAATAAATGCCTTTAGATATAAAACGGCATGCGCACACAATGAGAAACACACAGACTCTAGACTCTATTAGCGTCTATTTTTAAACCAAGTTCCAAAAGCAAGCTGCTCATGTTTTTGCCCTGAACACAAAATTATTTGGATCAGAGCTTCGGTAAAATTATGACTGAGTTAAGTTAGGCATGTTACAATGCTGAACCAAAAGACCCTGACGCCAGAAAAGTATGGCCTGAAGGTGGTTTGGATTTTTATAAATCAAATATTTTTCTTGAGCACTGAAAAGGATGCGATTCTTTTTAAAAAACCAAATATCCTATCTGTGTGTGTACATCTATTTTTCAGCACAAAAACTTCTGCTTCAAGAACAAACAGTTACTGAAGGAAACCAGTTTTAAGCTTTTTAATGATTCAATGTTAAACTGTCACCCTTCATTTTAATGGTATCTGAACTGGTTATAAATTCATCTATCACCAGTGAAAGTAAAATGTAATTTGTAATGTAAAATATGAGGTAACTTTTCATGTTTTAGATGATGCTTAACTAACCTTGTCAGAGTAGGGCTCCTCGGTAAGATCAATGCCCTCACTCTGCAGCCGTTGCTCCAGGAGGGTAAAAAGATCAGGACCTATCTTGGTATGGGAAAGTTTCCTCGTAACAGCCATCTTGCCTCCAAGATCCGAGAGCCAGGGAGGGTGCACCGCTGGTGGAGTGCCGGATTCCTCGCCCATGGATGAGGCTGATGAGGTGGCACATGGACTGGCTGGAGTACTTGGGGTCTTGGGAGGCAGAGCAGGGGCACTCAGGCCAGGGCTGCGGATTATAGGGCTGCTGGGTTGAGAGCGATTGAAGGAGTGGGTAGGCGAGGCGGTAGGGGATGGCGAGGAGGGAAGGGAGAGAGGGGGGTGACGAAGGCCATTGGCTAGTCTCTCTCTAGATTTCTTTGCAGGTACAGGGGGAGGGATGGGAGGCTTTTTGGGGTGAGTCCGCATCACCCTCTCCCCACTAGCACTAGAATCAGGAGGACTTGGAGTGGGGCTGGAAAGGGGCTCTGGAGGGTTGGAGGACATTGATGTTGGACAAGAAGAGCGTAGGCGAAGCTGTGAGGGTACTGGCGGCCTATCAGCCCTTCCTTTAGGACTAACCGTTGGAGTCCCATTTTGAGCTGGAGAAACGGCGTCTCTACAGGGCTTGATGGGGCTAGTTTTGCCTGATTTGGGTATTTCCTTACTAAGCTTAAGCTCCACACTGAGATCGTTCTTCTGCTCAAAGTTCTGCAGATCTCCCAGAGAGTGGGAGCGCTTCCAGGGTCCGGTGGGCTGCGGGGGACCATCAAGGTCCTCGCAGCTGCGGCTGGCTGGGATTGGAGACCGTCTTTGGGCTTTTCGCAGCCCGAGCAGGTTGAAGCCCTTAAGGGAGGGCTTGATGAAGAAACTTTTTGGAAACTTTGTGCGCTGATTTTTGCTGTTCTGCTGAAGAGCCTCTGTAGAAAGAGTCATGGGCAGTGTTGGGTAATCTGGAGACTGGTGTCCTGCTGAAAAATGACTGGTTGCTTTCCTGCTTTTACCTGGAAAATAAAAAAAAATTCTCTTAGCTTTGAACTCTAGATAGTTTCCAAGGTTTCTCCCTCTTTACAGTGAATACGTTTCTCACTCTTCCACTTCTCATGGAAAGACTTGCGCTAATATAAATACTCTATTCATGCAAATACCGTGCATGACTCAGCATGAGTGTTCTTTACTGTCTTGGCTGCCTTTCCTCCCAACTGTTTTACATTTTTATGTCTGTAAAAATTCAGCAGCTTGCACACTGCAGGACTCCAATTTGTCCATTTATTGCACCACAGACATTTGCTGTCCTCTGTGATGACTTTTTGCAAAAATGAAGAAAAATTTATTAGAGGAAAAAAATGAATTAACACCAATACTCACTTTCCTGTGGGTCTGAAAACTAAATAAAAAAATAAAACTGATAGAAACATCATATCCTTACAACATTAGCCAGTCAAAAGCAGACAGGGCTTCTAAAGATGAGATATGAAGATAAGTGTTCTGATTCATGAACTTTTGTTGGCACTATAGAAATAACCCCAAAGAAAGCTGCCTGAACGGGGGACTTCAAAAGCCTTGGAACAAAAGTATGAAGTAACTTACCATATATCCTTTGGTTTACAGAGCAAAATGGATGAATGAAATGGATGAGAGCCATATAGTGCAACTCAACAGTGGAATGACAGGAAGGAGTTCAATAGATGAAATCCCAAGAAATGCTTCAACAGTTCTCATGTGTATCAGAAAAGTTTGTTGACTGACTACGAAGGTTAAAAAGGATGGTAAGCTATACCTTTAAATACATAATTGCATAATTATGCACATACCGTTGCATCACTCTTAATTACAATCTCTAAATTTAATTATTTCTTTAGTCAGGATACTATACTTTGCTGTGACAGCGGCACACAGATGGGAAACAGGTAACTGGCTGAACTCTGTTCTGTGACTAATTTAGCATCTTTCAGATTATAAATGAAATATAAGCTGAAAATGTGTTTGGGCATTCAGTCATTTTTGGGGGAAAATACCTTAATGGACTGCATTGATGCCCCCAAAAAGATTTGTTTAATAAAAAAAATACAGTTAAAAAAAGTTCTGTGTGCACTCATGATACACATACACACACACATTACATATTATAAATAATATTTTTAGCCAGCATTAATTAATGCATTAAAGGAGTATTTTAATAACCGAGTTATTTAATGATTGGAGGAAGATCTGCTGCATCTATACAGAGGAATCAGAATGTTAAAGAAGAGCAGACATTCAGGGCTCTACAGTGACGTTTTCCCCAAAATTATAAAGTTTAAATGACATCTGTTGGTTGGTTTTGAGTTATCTTCCATTATAAAAATTCATGCTGCCCTTTGCCAATACTCTAGATAAATAAATATTCAGAAATACTCATTAATATACAATAGCATATTAATGAATCTATTCTTTACGTTGGAAACATCCTTTAAAAGAAATGGAAGCCTTTCCCATTCCCTCTAATAGTAACTACTACCAAGTTTATTTTGATATAAAAAGTCATAAAATACCAGATAACATGCCGGATACTATTATTTACTCCTAAAAAGTATTCATTCACATTTTTCTCAAAATTTACCAGATTCAGATTTAATTGTTTTAATTACGGTACTTTGCAAAAGTCTTGAGCCACCACTTTTATTTTTATATTTTGCCCTGAAGGAGCCAGACATTCTTATAGCTTTTAAAAATGGCCTTGAGCAATAGCTCTCCAGATTTTGGGGCATATTTTTTCTTTGGACATTGACTGCTTTTTCAATACCTGACCAGGTTCAGATTTTTTTTGAGTTTAGTGAGTCAGACGAGCACAAAAAGGCACCCGACTCAAAGCATGAACTAGTGTTGTGTCTACACATAACTGACAACTGAGAAAGAACCAATTTTAAACGGGCCTGTGTAAATGTTTTGCAGATTCAACAGGAACTTCAAAGATAAAAGTTTGATAGGCAGGAAATCAAATGTATCTCAGCATTGAATGCAGTGTGTCCTTAAAAATAAGGAAACCGGACAAGTGGAAGACACAAGAAGTGGTAGGCCCAAAAGAATATGTACAGCAGATGAATAGCATCTGAAACTCATGTCCTTAAGATATCCAGCAAAGACCCGACATAGGAACTAAGAGATGCATCAGGGATCTTGTCAAAAATGATGGAACTATGAATGGTTAAAAGTACTGTCAGGTTTAGGCAACAGCTTCATTTTTCAGCATTTTAGTGATTGCAAACACACCCAATGAAACGCTATCAATCATGGATTGGCATCCCCAGAGCCCAGACCTTAACATTACTGAAGCAGTGTGGGATCATCTTAACAAGACTGGAACAAAAGGCAGCGAACATCCAAAGAAGAGCTTTTAATGTCTTTCAAGAAGGCTGGAGAACTATTGAAGACTGACAGTAATGACAGGAACAGCTTGTCTAAGAGAGTTCAGGCTGTGTTTAAGAATAAAAGCAGCCATATCAAATTCACTTTAAAGCTTTTTAGAATTATATAAGGCAAAAACTGTATTTCCACATATGTTTGCACATATTTCTATAAATCACAGCATCTATTTCCTGGCAAAATATTTAAAACAAAAAACAAGCGTGTGGCTCAAAACTTTAGCACAGTATTGCATGTTGCATGAGAAAATATGAAAATCTAGTATCAGGTCTAAATCTTAAATTAATAATAATAATTGCATTAGATTACACAATACTAATAATACAAAATGACTACTTTTCCCTTACTGATTTGTACCGAGAGAACAGCTGTGGAGCCCTGAAAGCACAAGAAGAAATGCAGAGTGTTTACTAATTGTTAAGGAGCTAGTTTGTGAACAGCGTTTAGAGGCATGAAAGGAAAAACAGACAAAAAAGGCGAAACAGAAATCAAACAAGCAGCACCAGAGTCCTTTTTTAATCAGAGAAGTGGTTTTATTCCACAGCTTAAATCTCTACTCTTGCAGACTGCAAGAGTAGAGATTTAAGCTTTGCTTTGCTCTTCAGCCTTAACAACATATATGTACATAAAAGGGAAACCAGTAGTTACACTGGGGCCATACAGATACAGAAAAAAAGCAGTAATCGGTGAGTGTTTGAGCTGTTAAAATGATCCTACGTGTGGAGGAAGAATACAGTCTTTTGCAGAGACCAGTCTCAACACGTACACAATCGATTGGAAAAATAAGACCCCAAACCTCTAAGAAAAACAACAAAACTGCACTATAGTTTGAAAATGTTTTCATCCACATCATTTTAAGCACATACTGTATATGACTGTGCAATATGGTCGCTATAAACAAAACAAATAAAACAATGAATCGGTGATGATAAGATGAGCTGCTAGCTGTGATCTGACATCTGACTGTTAAATTTGTCTAAATTTCAATCGGCTGAGAGAATCAGCACTGCAAGAAAGCTCAAGCGTGCACTGGCAAACTACTCTGCAAGTTTATATCTGGATTAGAAACACTCAACAGAAATATTCTCTGAGCTCACAATCGTCTTCCTCATATCCACCTACAGGCCTTGCGCCCACAGGTGAGACAGTTGGGAAGCAGAGTCCATGAGTGGGCAGTGATTTTGTTCTCTTCAGAATGGTTTTGTGCATTGGGGAGCGTGTCCCCCTCTGTGTTCCCAGTATTGTGGGGTGGACTAGGCTTAGTGGTCTGGGGCTTGGCTCCTTCTCAGTTACAACTGGACTTAGGCACTGATGATAAAGAATGCCTATAAGATGAAAAGAGTGGTGAAGAAAGTAGAGTGCAAGCACAGTAAAAGTGTCTGAAGTGAATAAGGGCTTTGTAAAGATTGGGGGAAGGTAAGGCAGATGGAAAGATGAGCTTTTAGGAAGATGCTAATTCAAAGGAGTGACATGGTCAGGGTGTTAAGATGCAGTGCAATACAAGTGATGGAGAGAGGTGAAGGTCCAGACAGGAAAAGGGCAAAGGAGTCACTGTGGTACTAGGACTAGAGTAGAACAAGAATAGGCCTTAGTTAGCCTAATACCCAGTGGGCTTTGGGTAATGGTGGCATAAACTAAGTAAAGCAAGCGTTACCATTCTCCAGGTTCTCATTGCTCTCGTAGCACCCAGAATCCCGTGGGGAGTCTCCCACTATGCTCCGACCCTCCAGCAGCAGCTTTTCCTGGGAACCTGACATTCCACTGCGCTCTGGATCGCTGCTACCTGCTCACAGAAAGTCACAGAAAGGCAAATGATTTCCTTGTACTTTAAAGTATTATTTTCTCATAATATATACATAATACATACAGTGGTCCCTCGCTATAACACAGTTCACCTTTCACTGTTTTGCTGATTTTTTTTTTGTGCAATTTTGAATGCCTTTTTTTTTTTTTAACAGCGCATTGTGTTCTGTGTCCTGATTGGCTGCAGACCATTGTCAATCAATCTCGTGCCGTGTCTCCTATACAGTACAGAATGCGTTCAGCTTGTCAAGTTTACATAAGTCTTCGATCGCTGGCAGTGTGACTCTGAAGTGCTGTAGTGTATGTTGTATTTAAGTTTTCTCCCCAACAAACAACAATGTCGACGAAATGTTTTGGTTTCATTCTATAATACTGGACTTATTTTTCTACGAAGGTTTGAACTTTCAGAGTGTTTAAGCAAGAGAGAAAAGTGTGAAAATGTTCATGTCTGTCTGAGAAAACTGTATAAAGTGTGTAGTGAGGGGTTTTACAGCCTTAAAACATCTATAATAATTGGCTACTTCGCGGATTTCACCTATCGCGGGTTATTTTTAGAACGTAACTCCCGCGATAAACGAGGGACCACTTTTTAGTCACTTCCTTCAGATTTCCCTTTCCCTGTTTGGCTCCTGTAATCTGCTGCTGCATAAATCTAAATTTATATTTCAGTTTGTCAGGTTTCCTTCACTGTTATCCTAAAAACTCTGGCACACAACAATATTTTGAGGTTACATGAAGATGTCCTTATATAAAAAAAACCACAATCAAAAACATAAACTCATGGAAACAGTCTAAACGGTCTACTTACTGTCATACTCCTGCAGCAGCTCCACTGCAGTGAGCAGTACAGCTCTGTGCTGAGGATCGCTGATGTTCAGTTCATCCAAGTCCTCTTCTTCCAGCAACTTGAACGTGTCCAGGTCCTCGTAGCCATTGAACAAGAAAGTGGGCATGTAATCCTATTCAAGAGAAAGCAACAAGCTAAGCTCGAGGCTGTTTAAAGACCAAATAAAATAAATGCAGCAGACTAAAGAAAAATACACTGATCTCAGTCACACGACCAGGAGCAGAAGCATAAAATTCACCAGGTTAAAAAAACAAAAACAAAAAGAAGAACTTCTGTACAACAGATACTTTTCATCTGCTCATAATTTCCTGTCTCCATTTTTAAACTGCAGGGCAACATCTGAACTGCTATTTTGATATTTTTGGTGCCATGTAATCACATTACGCCACAGCTAATTCTGTTATGGCTGCTAATCTGTCGACACATTTTAATGTAGCGCAACTTTTGAAATGGTGACAGATATATGAGGCCAAAAATAATCATAAACGAGCGAGCTAGCATCACCATCGTGGAGAACATGGCCACAGCTGGCTGTGACCAAAATGGCAAGCAAGATTTTGAAAAGGAAACCAACACACGTGGGAACAAGTGAGGGTTCAAAGAGTTTCATCAAAATACTTCTCAACCACAGATGTCAATGTATTATCCACCAACACAAACACACACTAAAGCAAGTCACTCAAACCACTGTGTTATCTGAAGTGACACAATGAAAGTTTTTTTGATTTTATTTTGGGATACACCCCGTGTGAGCGCAAAGTCCACTGACAGCAACACAGCGACCGCTTCCACTTTGAATATCGCTCGGTTCCACGCCTGTGCGACCCACACGTTTTTGTTGGACAAATATTGAGACCGTGTGTCATGAGCAAGACCATCAATTACAGCGCTGGAGTCCAGGGCAGAGAACTAGGTTGGTCTGTCCCGTTTCTGCTGGATGATGCGGGACTAAACAAAGGACCACCAACTAACACAAACACAGGCAGCTGGCTCCTCTCATTCACCAATTTTTTCGTGTTTTTGTGCCAGCTGAAATATGTAAACACGCTCCACATCCGAAGACTATTTGGCAGAGTCCACTGGTGGAAAACAACAGGGGTGAGGAGATTTACACTTCAGTTACAGAGAGGCCCTGTTGAAATCTGATTTTCCAGTGTAACCAAATGTTGGCCTAGAAGTTCCAAAAACACAAAGTAATACTACTACTTTGGCCTGTGACAGCTCAATTTTAGAATATTTAGTGCTTAGATAGCTTATCCTGCTGGGATGGATACTGCAACGGAGGAAAACCTGAGAAAGGCTGGAACTATAAAAGATTACTGAGGCATTCACTACAATTGATTTACATCTAGTATAAAACTGCCACTGAGGTAGCCAAAAATGATCTGAAGATAATGGATTATTTTGTCTTTTTTCCTTATTCACTAACCAACTTTCACTTTTTAGGTTTCTAGCTACTGGGCTCAAGATGACATGGCAGGCTAAAAGGAGAGATCGAGAAAAATGTTGAGCTTGAAGTTATTTCTCACGTTTTCTTTGCCATTTAAACCACCTGAAAAAATGAATGCACTGTGGTTGTATATCATGTATAACATCCGTTCCCCACTGCACAAATCTGGGAGGACATGAGCACTCTGATGCACTTATAAGAGCCAGATTCACAGCTTAGTAGCATTAATCTTTAATCTGCGGCTTGGCCACCAAATTGGAATGGGATGAAAGAGACAACACACAAAACTTCTCTCTCTATTTGGGGAAGTGAGGCCTGCTGGCTGCCCGGGTGGGAGGAAATGATATCACGCTCACAGTGATGTGTAGGTTTTGATGAAAGATGCGAACTATTTGTCGGGGTGTGGCAGTCACAGTGTGGGTGTTAATGTTTATGCGTCAGTGGCAAATCAAACATCCAAAGCTGTGCAGCCTGTAATTAGATATACTATATTTATCTCCGCTTGTCTGCAAATGTGCTTGAGATATTTGCCTAACACAATATTTTCATTTGCTTCAAAGCATTTGTTTGCTTTTACCGAAGTGCCAGATGGGTGGGCTTATTATCCAGTTAAGACAGCCGACTGATTGCAACCAGCGAACGTAACTTTTTACATTAAAGCCACTTCACTTTCAATACATGGCAAAATCTGGCTGGTAATGTACCTTGAGATCGATACGATCCAGTAGCTCCTCCACTGAAGTGGGTTTGGGTGGCCGGCCCTTCCTCCTCCTCCGAACTGGCCTTTTGGGCTTCTCCTCTTCTTCAGTCAGCACATCCACATAGATGAACTTGAAGGTGCCTACTTTGTTGTTCAGCAGGCCCATCCACGTTCCCATTGGAGGCTTGCTGATGATGTCAATCACATCCCCACGCTGGAGAAAAGATAAGTTAGCTGAGCATGACATTTTAAATTTGACCCTGAGGTTTCAAACCGCTTTGGCTGATAGAGGATTCAATGTCTCTGTGAGGGCAAGGAATATGCTGAAAGCCTATTATTACATCTGTAAATAGATTATAGTAGAAAAACTTTCAGAGTTACAAGGCAGCATACAGTATTGTGCAAAAGTCTTGAGCCATCCATCCATTGTGTGTTTTGTTCGTGCTCATTCTCATGCTGAAAATAGAGCAGATGCTTTTCTGATAAGTCAGAATAGGGCTGCAGTTTTCTGCGTGCATAATTCCATCAGTTGAGACATGATGCCAAGCACCGCCGGCTAAAATGCAGTCCCAAATCATCGCACCTTACAGATGTGCAGTGCCAGATCTTTGCTGGATTCTTTCCTATTTCTTAAAGAAACGACTTTCCGATACTGTTCATCTGCGCTAGATATTTTATTTAGTTTCACCATTTCTTGTGTCCTCCGCTTGAGGAATTTCCTCCAATTTTTTAGGGGAACACTGCACACCATGCCGGGTTATGCCAAGATAATAACGCTTTGAGAATCAGCTTGTTTGGGTAAAAATATTATTTTGTTATTATTACTGAGAGTCCGCTACAGAAATGGGAACACATTATGGGTTATTGTGACAGGCTGTTAGACTGGCTCATGCCTTGAGTTAGGAGCATTTTTATGCTCAGGTGATCGATAAGTCAGTGTTAAGTTGTAAAACAACCAACAATAACTAGACTAACACTGGACTCAAAAGGAGTGAAAAAAAACAGCCACTCATTCTGTCCAAAGAAACACCTTCAGACAGTTTGGAGAACTATTGCCCAAGACCACTGTAAAAAATGAAAAGAAAATCTGGCTCCACAGTAGAAAAACAGAGATATGAAAGGTGGCTCACAACTTTTGCACACTACTGTCAGTGTCCAATAATACCTTCAGTTTGAGGGAGTCCGTATCGTAGGGGCTAGGAGTGAAGTCTGTATGGACTCTGGCACGGCCACAGAATGGTCCTCTATAAGGAGGCTCCTCGTCATCGCCGTCCTCCGACTTCACGCTTTCTCTGTTACTGGTTGATGAGTCGGTGGTGCTCACCGTCTGACCACCTGAGCATAGAGAGGCAAAATAGTTAAAAGCTACAAAATAGTTGCCTATAAATCCATTACTAAACTTCTCGAAATAAAAGTGCAGGCCTTCCATTACACTCTACATCAATAACCATGACAATAGGTAACAGGTAGCTTTACTTTTTACAGTGATTGAAACTTTAAAACTGGGTTTTCATCACTTGTATTACAAACTATTGGGAAAAACAACACATTCCCTCTGATTCTGAGTGAAGTGTGTTGAAATCATGTCGACGTGTGGGAATATGAGAGCTAAGACTTCCTGTCTAATCATTACCATATGCTGGCCTGTGTGTCTGCTCTGTGGCTCACTGAAACTTGGCCAAGTCTTCATTTCAGCCACAGCTTGAAGTGATGCAGTGTATTTTTTTTTCACAAAAAAACACAAGGTTGAAGACTCCAAATAATGTAATTAAATGAAATAGCTAAAGAGATTAAAAGAAAAAAAAATTGAAAACTCCAAGGCCATAACACAAGGATCAGGTGGTAGGTCTGGGTATAATCATGCCACAAAAATCATAACTGAAGCAGAGAAGAACCAGCCAGCAGCAAATGCTATAAGCACCATCTAGTGTTGTGGCTGCCTCAAAACAACTATTTTTTTTGTTTAAATCTATGCAAATGCATAAATTGTCCTTATTATTTGTTGATTTGAAAGAACCTAAATACAGTTTTTATTCAGAATCGGGTAGGAAAAATATGAAAGCAGCTGTTTGCACAGTCAAACCCTTGTCTGAATAAAGGTTCTTTTAAAAGAAGTCTTACTCATTGAACTCTGTCCGCTGAGTGAACTGCGCAGGCTTTCCACAGAACCTCCGGCCTTAAGCTTCGGTTTCTCGAGAGAGTCTGTGTCAGGCAGAGGGGATTGTGGAGAACCAGGGGCTGCATCTGGACTGGACTAAAAGACAAATGGAAAGGAGAGATCCAGATGTGTAACGAAGGAAGAGAAAGGCACAAATGATTTTGCATTCAAGAGACGAAAGCATGTGATAAACAGCAGGTGGACGTATAACAACAAGAAAAAAAAAAGAAAATTACGTAAGGGAGACAATCATAGCTTGGTTAAAATGCAGGTGAGGGTATGACAGGGAATGTCAGCATTTTTTGTTTAAGCCATTAATCAAATTTTTTACCAGCTAGCAGGATTAGGGGTTAAACATTTGCGTGCGTGAGGCAAAAAACAAAAACAGTATGAACCCATTAATTTATTCACACCATAATCAAATCATTAAACATAATGAGAATAGCAAATGAGGAACACATTAGTAACAACTAGATGAAAAACCTTTGATTATTGGTCAAGTCTTCTCAGCTAAGCTTTGAATGTCTAAAAACAATAAAAACATGACATCTTTTTATTGACAGTCGGTCAAATGTTTAGTGCTGTTTCTTTTTGAAAGAAAACAGATTAGAAAGATGTAAATATTAACCGCTCGTTCTTAGCTTTAGTCATTTATGATTTTTAAGAGCACATGTACGAAGACCCATTTTCAGCTGGCATCTCTCCCATGCTCCCAAGTTTCACACTGTGCTACTTGATAAAGTTTATTATGTTCTTCCTTTACCTTAGTGCAGGTCAAACATCAGGCTTTATGAGATGATTAAAATTTCTTTGAAAATCAAACGGATTTCTAAATGAAGGTAAACATATTGATGTATGCTCAATCATCCAGGTAAGTAAATCTCCAAAAGTTGATTCTGTTCATCTGGACGTAGCGTTTTGTGGGAGACGCTACGCCCAGATGAACAGAATCAACTTTTGGAGAAATGAAGGTAAACTTTGGAGCAGTGATATATATTTTTATATAGTGACAGGTCAACATTTGCTGTTCGTGTCTCATAAATCCACTAGGTGGCACTGTGGTTTATCAAATAGCTGACAAACTGTAACATAGCAATTCATCTTTCTTCACTCCTCCTCAACCAGCATCTCCATGACTCATGTGAGGATATCTGGGTCACTTTGACCACCATGGCAAGCAGATGGCCGACTGCATGTTAATGACACGTCCTATGAGGTGACATCAAACTGTGGAGCTGGACAGGCCACTGGTAAAGTGAGAAGATGCCCAGAAAAATTAGGTCAGTGCAAAGGAGACGATCCTTTTAGACTCGCATACTTTAACTCTCCATCTCCTAAGTGCTGGCCTGGGGGAGGTTTGCATCAGTCCCTGAGCTCAACTTGAAGCAAACACCCCACCCAAGACACTTAGTCCAGGAGGGGAACAGCAGAGAGAGAAATCCAAATGTGAATGTGACGTAGTGCTCTCTGTTTATCTTGTAACCAACATAAATACTCCCAACCCAGCCACAGCTGATGGACAGAATATGCAGCTTACTCTGCAAACATCCTTTATATGTGTACACGATAGGACTCTTTTTTTAAAGCCTTATTTTAAATACTAGGAAAAATAAGGCCAAGATAGGGACAAATGAAGCATTCAAAAACTGCATCCACGTCTGCATCCATGTTATATTTATGTCAAACCTGCTCAGAAGGAGAGCTGCTGTACTTCTTCGACATGCGCTTCCTCATCGTCTCTTTCACTGACTTGACTTTCTTGCCCAGTGAAATCCGAGACGTAGTGGGGGATTTGACCACTTCTCTGTATATTGCCTCCTGCTCTTTACTCTGTGATCACAAGATAGAAAAGCGAGAGCAGAAAAAGACAGAAAGACAGATGAGAGGAGATGGGAATGAGACGTTACAGATTGCACAGGGTACGACTAGGACCAAGAGAGATCACAAAAACAAAAGGGAAATCAGCGCGATTAAGCGTAGCAGGAGAGTTTAGCTCGTGCTCTTCTGTTTTATTACCACTTACATTGGCCTCATTGCCTGCGTTGACCACATGGAGGGAACGGTTGGACAGGTCAAAGCCTCCAAAGCTGCATGTTCTCTGAGGGAGAGCCAAAACACAATCAAATGAGTCACACTCACCAGGCCACGTTACAGAACTTCCCCTTCCACACCCAACGAGTCAACTCACAGTGATTCATGCTCGGCACAACACGGCAGCAGTTTGATTAATGCGCATGGATGTATGGTTCGCATATATGCGAGGGCATGATGTCATATGGGACTGCAGACAGCCAACAGACATGATGTAACAAACTTTTATACTAGCTCCTCTTTAAAATTGCGAGTTATTGCTTGGTCCCAGTCAAATGAGCTGTTATATTGTCGGCTCCGAAAGGTCCCTGATATGCTCGGACAACATTAAGTTTTTCTTGATGTGGCTAAGCTACTTTTACATGTGGATATATATAGTCCTTGCATCTCAACCCAATGCAGTTGGCCATGGTTAGCAAACATGCACAACATATAGAGCCAACAATATATTAGTCTCGCCAGAAACATTTTCAGAAAGAGCCAACTGTTTCTGCTGAGAGGACAGAGAAATGTGGATTTTTTTTCTCAAGATCAAAAACTAAATAAAGGCAGACACAACAGAGAACTTCGACACGTAAAGAAAAAATAAATTCTTTCATTCGAATTGCTAAGTTAAACTCTAAACACAAAGATGGAGACACGGACATGCACACAAAGCATCTGCCAACAACGCTCACAGTTCAAGTGGGGCACGTGATGGCATTTCCCTTTTGCTTTCTGAGCAATTACAAAACTGCTCAGCTCAACCCTGAACAAGTGGGTGAGCGGTGCACATTAAGAAAATGGCCTTTCTACTTTACGTTTAATGCTGCGATCAACGCCACAGCTTTCCAGGAAACATAACCTGTTGCAAAGATGCTCATAAATAAGCCTGAATGTGATGATGGTGTTCAATGGAATGGACATGCACCCAGATAAAAAAAAAAAAAAGATGTTTCTTGGAGATAATTACAGAGAAAGAGAAGAAAAATAAAAATCACATCTGCAATAGAGGCACGGGCCAAAAAAGAAGACGAAAAGCAAAAACAGAAATAAGTGAATTCAAAGTTTTTGGATGAGAACGACCTCCAGTGACGTCACTAGAACACGATAGGATTCAGGTACCCTCAAAGCTGCAGGATAGCTCTACTACGTCTTTACCTCTATGTGTCACTATTTCTGCTGGTATACACAGATTATTGAGACACATCACTACTAGCAACGTGACTTTAAATTGTCCACCATTTTCGACATGTGACAGTCGGTCGTCAGGGCAAAATTAGTATTCCCCATCTGGTTGGCAACAACCTTTTTTTGGTCACTAGCTGATTTCCGCCTGTAGGTTGCACGGCAGTGAAACTGTGACACAAACTGGAAACCAAAGGCCTTCATATTAAACATTTCATCTTCTGAAACAAGCTGACTGCAGCACAAAGGCAGAACTTTTACTTTTCTGGTTTTCGTGGTAAGTTTTACTGCTGCTTTGGTTAGCAGTTAGCAAGTGTTTGCAAACAAGGTGGCATTTCTTATGTAAACTGCAGGCAACTGCAATCAATGCAGCACCCTTTTTGCGAGCAATTTCAGCTTAGTGACAGTGTGGAACTCTGCAACCACTCTCCAACCAGTTGGGGAATAACTGGTGGTGTATCATGTCCAATATGGTGGACAACTTTCGATCAACGTGCAAATAACCTCATAACCTCACATGACAAACCTCTATAGGGAAGGTTTGCCAAAAAGAACTAAAATATTTAAAATTCCACCAGACTACTTTCATTTGGGTTAAAGTCAAAAAAGTCATTACTGGCTTTTTACAATCACTGTATGATGATTAAGGTTTTCTGACCTTTCCATCATTTTGTTGCTATTCACAGCCTTATAAATGTGCAAGACAATAAGCATGGCGACTATTATGTCACTGAAGTTCACCTAACGAGTCAACCCATTCAATAAGTCTTTGAGTGTTATGTGCTGCAGTTATTATGAGGATGAGCAGCTCCGAGCTTGTACAACATCCCCTGCACCCACAGGGATCAGTGCGACTACTGATCTGTAAGTGCATGCGTTCCTCAGGGATCTGACATTTATAAAAGGCACTTATAAAACCTCTGCTGTAACTTAACCTCCCAAGTAGGGCACTGCGCTTTCCATAATCATTTTATATTCAGCTAAAATAAAAAGGCTTGAAGGCAAAGGCATTCGCTTAAAGGTCACTGAAGATGGCATTCTTATAAGGGCAGTTAGGTCTGACACTGATATGCCAGCTTTTGATGTTTTCAAGATAAAAGAACTTGTGCAATACCTGCATGTTTCCACACACACTATATTAAATGGGTACGTTTAATATAGGGTATGTAACAGCTGACCTGTTATCTTATTTGTGTATGTTTGTGCGACAGTCACCTATAAACCTCTGGGCTATTCTGCAACTTTGAAGCACACTGAGTCCTTCTCACACGAGGCGGCCGATTTAAACCTGTAGACCTAAACTCACAGACTTCTGCTGGATGCGCAAGAGCACACGCTTGGTGCAGCGGTCCACGCTGGCCGCCCACTTCCTGTCCGCCTCACGGTCCTCCTCCAATAGACAGCGCCGCTCAGCGCGGCTGAGTGTAACCGGGCGGACCAGCTGTGCCCAGTTGAGGTGACCGTACAGGCTCCGCTCTACCACATAGGTGATGTTGAGCTCACTGACTGCTGTTCGCCCACGCAGCCTGCGAGAGGGGAACACCCAGCCCCCTCCCCCACTTCCAAAAACCTTTGATTTGGATACATCACAGCGGACGGGGGAGGATGGGGTGACTGACAGGGGAGAAACGGGGGACTTAGCATTGCGCGAGCGCTGGTACAGGAGGTGCTTGGTGGAGTATGCATAGTTGGGATCAGGTTTCCGGTGCGTCCAGCTGCCGTGGTGCCGGCTGGCAGGTTGATGTTTGGGGCTGCCTTGCGGACCGTCATCCAGGGAGATCAGAAGGCGGGACTGGGAATGGGGTTTGGGGCGAGGTTTAGTCAGGCCATAGAAAGCATACAGGGCCTCGTTGCTACTTACCCCATGGGAGATGGAGTTCAGGGCCTTCCTCATCTCGCCATCAGTTGTGGAGCGTGACAGCTTTCCATCATCGTCCAATCCACAGCCATCGAGCTCTGAGAAGGAGGAGCCACTACCTGTCACACCAGGAATAGAGCCTCCCAGGGCACTGGAGCCCGCTGGGGTCCTCCTGGGGGGCCGGATAAGACCGTGGGTACTAGAAGACTTATTGAACGTTTTCACCAGCTTGTGTCCAGACCAGGTGTCCAAACTGCTGGAGGAAGGGGAGGTCGTCAGGCCATCTGTGTCTCCATCCAGAGAAAGCTGGTCATGGGTGAGTGAGGGCAGAGACGCCTCCTGGTTTAAAAGGGGCTTCTTTAGAACCCCAGTGTACAGAGCGGTGT
Source organism: Aulonocara sp. 'chitande type north' Nkhata Bay (assembly GCF_057382095.1). Lineage (NCBI taxonomy): Eukaryota > Metazoa > Chordata > Actinopteri > Cichliformes > Cichlidae > Aulonocara > Aulonocara sp. 'chitande type north' Nkhata Bay. The sequence continues at coordinate 11,536,651 of NC_141358.1, forward strand.
TGTCTTCACAGGTGGGAGGTGTCTCCAGATTCATAAAATCTAAAGAAACACAAACAGTCAGTTAGAAAGTTTGTTACTCAGGAGGGTTAGACAGGAAAGTCTGCCTGAGTTAGCTACCCATCAAAAAATTTACATTCTTAAAATCTGAGAATCGGGAAACCCCAAAAACATTAAAACGCCTACAGCAGTTATTCGTTGAAATTAATGTAAATCCAATTACATTAACATTATTTAGCTGGTTGGAGTGTGTAATAAATCATAAAGATAATCAAGTAATCAAATGAATATATTGCTGCCAGACAGAATCACAAACCTTCGGAGGCATGTTTCTTGCCCTCCTCCACCTTGATGAGTTTTTTCCTGACCCGGCGTGTCGAGTTAACCAATTTGTGAAGCCTTTTGAATTTCACAGAGTCCTCTGATTGCTCATCATCTGACTGTTCACGAGACTGGTGGAGAGAGAGTGAGAGAGGGCTGATATTACAAAGAAGAAGACGAGAAAAGGTCAATAAAAAGCAAAAAAAAAAAAATTAATAAAGAATTAAATAAATACATAAAGAAAAAAAAAAAAGCTAACACTGAAAATTTCTTTCCAGTTCAGCATAACAATTCATGGTTGCAGTTGTAACAGAAACAGGTGGTTTAAAATGATTAGGCAGAGAAGGTATAACACTTGGATGAATATGCTTTGAGATTTTAAGAGATCTTTTACAACGCGACAGATTGTGGAGCTCTGTTTAGGATGGCGGCAAAGTTAGTGAGGTGAGGGATGGAGGATTGGAGGGATGGTGGCACACTGCATTGTGTGAAGGTCATATTCAGTTGAGACATGAAATGCACTAAAACAACAAACCAGGTGGCATGTGATCTGGAGGAAGTGACAACCAAATGATGTAATCAATCAGTATTTTTTTTTAAAAATAGGTTATCTTGAGTTATGTTGCCTTCAAAGACTTTGTTTCAGAGGAAACCACTATTTAAACAACACACACAGACAGACACGACTTTTTTTTTACTCCAATTTCTATTTAATTTTACTTTTTATATATTGTTTTCAGTGTTATAATTTTTTTTTTTTTTACATCTTTATTAGCGTCATTACTTTCACTGCGATTTCATTGTTTTGTAGTGGTGATGTTTCGACTGCTGCGAGAACAGATAAAGCTTTTTGTTGTCACTGTCATGGAAACATGCTCCCAGCTCACATTCATGGGAACATCTTTTGCAAAAGGACAAAAGTGTATTTATCTTTTCCTACACATAAACAACCATATCTTTAAAAAAAAAAAAAAAAAAAAAAAATCAAATACTTTCCATACACACTTTTTTGAGTAAATTAACCCTCATGTGGTCAAGTGGGAAGAAAACTCACAATCCTATTACAATTTTCTTGTCCCCAAAACACAGAATATTAACATTTGCTTTTGTTGTACTAATGTAGTCATTTTTTAACCATTTTTTTTTGTCAGTGTTTGAGATTAGAAAAGCATGCACACGCTTCTAAATCTGACAAGAATAATATGCATGCACATTTCTGCCTTTACGTTAACACGCAGTTTTATGCATCTGAAAGAGGAAAAAAGAAGAAAAAAAAAAAAAGGCTTTCCCGCCACCCTAAAAACAGACCACAGCTTGGCGCAGAGGCTGTTGACATATAGTCAGGATGATGTTAACAACTGTGGCTCAGTTTGAGCAAACATTTGACAGTGACCACAAATCCCAGACAACACCACACCAAGGCCACAACAACATGATGACTTTTCATTTTCTGCAGGTATGCAAGTACAAACCTTAACTGTTGCCAACGTGAAAAGGGAAAAACTACACATCATTCCTAAAAGTGTCATTGAGTAAGTCCGTGCTTTCCACTTCATCATTGCTTTCAGAGCTACATTTTAGGTCTGATGTAACCCTTCTTATTAATAGATAACACATGTCACACATGATCATATTTTTCATATATGTGGATATTGTGATAGACTGTGCATTTAACATTAAATCACTGAATGAAACTCCCACAGGAAAACAACTGTCCTGCACCTCTGCACGAATACAATGAAGGCCCCAAGGGTCCGATCAATACATTTTTATACTGAGCTTGAGCAGTGTGCAGGATATTTCCTTTTTTGAAACTGTAGTCTTCTGCCATGTCTGCCCAGAACACCAGACCACTCGTTTGGCGGATGACAAACCTGCAGAAACAGGCTAAGAAACCCCACTCCACTGTCCCTCCAACAACTTAACCATGTTGGTCTGACTGCTATGATAGCTTTTTCTACTTGCCATTCACCCTGGCTGATGTTTGAGTGCATTAGTTTCGTTAAATTCAATGTAAAGAGAGTCTTAGTTTAAAAAACTGGAAAAAAGTCATTTTATCATATTAAGAACTATGTGCAGCGCTAATGCCCTAGCAACGTCAGGGTTGAATGATGTGATTCTTCTTCTATTCTAATGAATAGAAGATTTAGAGGAGATAGTGACATAAATCCCAACCCATTCCCAAGAGGCACTATCCATTTGAATGACCACATAAACAGGGGAATGGGGTCAAACTCAGAAAGAAAGCCTAGCAAAATGAGGACGTAAATCAAGCTGGCCAAAAGGCTGCCATTTAAAACATGGGAAAAGTAAAAATGCAAACGGCGACTTTACAAACATCTATAAACAAAAGCTACGACTGAACGTCCTTTTCAGGCACACGAAAATTTCTCTGCAAATACAGAAAAAGAGCATTTACAAGAAAATCTAACAGTGAGCTCAGAAAACCAATAGAACTTACCACTATATTGGAAAAAGCAGGGCAGCACTTCCTGTGTTAATATTCCATAATTCAATCAAGCAGGATCATCAAATCCGTAGTGCCCTGAGCACATTCCCTCGCATGCACAATCCAAAATAATATCTGTGCCCCTGTGCACATGCAGGCAGACACAAACGCAGCCTATTTAGCTCAGAGGAATGAGGGACTGTTTGGAAGGGTCGTGCTTCATGGCTAGCAGAGAAAAGGCATGTTGTGCATGAAGAACAATCCCAGCGTTTGAGCCCCTCTGACCTGCCTTGGCCCCCAAATCGCTAATGGCCAGCCCTGGAATGCAGGTTCCGTTGCCGGGGCAAAAAAGACCAGAGAAAAACAGCATCAGGACGGAAAAAGTCACAGAGCAACCAAAAAAAGGTTTATTGCAAACATTTCAGCTACAACCATCAGCTGTATATTTGTGTCCGTATATAGCATACAGGAATGCACGGACGAGCAAATCTACTGATCTTGGAATTAACCTAATTCTATTCACTAGAGAGGAGAAAGGGCAGTATGTGACACCAATAGAGGCCCCAGCAGAGAAGAAATATTTCCTGTAATGGCCAATTCTGGAACATGGGGCAAAGGGAGATGCATAGCTCCCCCTTTCCTGGCCTTGGGGGCTGAGTCTTTATCTTAAGTCTCTGTCTCCCTAGTTTCCTCTCGGCTTCCAGCATTTGCCTCCAAGGGCCAAACTGTGTGTTCTGCTACACAATAATCCTTCAGTACTGTAACTCTTCCGTCTTCTCTCAAGTCTGTAAAATCCCCCAAATGATCAACCATCTTCCCACAGGAAGTGAGCCGCTAACAACAGAAAGTTTCAGGAGACTGACAAGCTGATCAGCATACTGCACTACATCAAAGAACCAGATAACAGATACAGGTTATGCATGGCATAATTGACCTATTTTTCCATGTGAATGGATATCATCAATCATTACCCAGAAGAATAAATAATGGAGCCCCTTGATGGTGTGAGAAAACTGTTTGGCATGGGTCTTCATTCATAAAGTTACTGATTCAGTCATATAAAGAAACGGCAATGCAGATCTGATTTCCATATGAATGCAATTGTTACTTAAGCTGAGGAGTCACACTGGGTGAATGTGCAAAAGTCTAGAGCATTAGTCACCGAAGCATGTTCATTCACTTAAATGAAAGATTATGGTACTCAAACTCTGCTTGGACTGAAATCTGTATTTGTCTGCAGAACATGGGGTCAACTTTAACAATAAGACCACCAAACGCATGTTCATTCAATTAGGTGGATAAAGGGGAGAAACAGGACAGGTAACTGAGACTCTGGTGAAGAACCGATGGCATTTTCTTTTCAAAACAACATACATGTGTGTGGGAGTTATTTTCAGAGAGCTTGGAATTTTTGTGTTTGTATAAATTCACTTCCTGCAAAGAAAAAAAAGTGGGTCACGCATAAAACTTTGCATGCTATTCCCAAGCGATGCCATACAGTACATTCTTTATAATCTGCGTGTTCACATACAACTGCCCTGACCACTGCAAGTTTCGATTCTGCATCAAGGCTGACCTCCATTTAAAAAAAAAAAAAAAACACTCAAGCAAAACACACACATGTAGCAGCACATAATAATACACAAGAAAAGAACCGACTGATTGTCATCAAAATCCAAACAGCGACCAACAAAGAGGTGATTGTCGGCGCTCCTACCTCTGAACACATAGCCGCCGTCATGCAGCTGACTTTCGAACATCAAGTATCCTCAATGCTGAATGCTGCAAAAGTTTTGGAGTGGATTTTGTGTGCCTCTCCACTTGGCTTTCCAAAAGTTACAATTATAACCAACTGATGTAAACAGACCTGCCCTAAATTTCCACAAGACAATTTCCCTGTCACTGCAGCAGCCAATTATGACGTTTGGTGGGACAATTTTCTAATGAGATGCCCAGGCGAGGATTAAACTGATGACTAAAATATGGAAGAGGACTTTCAGAAAATTGCACAGTTCTTGTTCTGACTGCCAAAAAGAAAGAATGAGCAGAGCCTAAGGAAAACCAGAGTTGAGCAATGAACTGAAATGTTCAGAGGCAACATCAATACTACTAGGATGCACTTGACATGGTGGAGAGAATGCATATGCAGAGGCAGTTATGTTGTAGTTTGGCTATCGAATGCAGAACAGAGAGCGAAATATAAAGGAAGAAAAAAAAGGAAATTCAAGAGTAAAGTTGAATCATTCACATTTGGATAAACACATTCACATATATAATCAACTCAATGTCGCTGTTCTACATCCCATCCTTCTCCTGTGAAAGTTTAAACTCAAAGTGAGAGTGGCTGAGGTGAGAGTGTTAAGAAGAGGGAGAGTAAAAGGGAACAGATCAAGGCTTTGATAGGCTTGGGTAACGGAGGAAGGGGCAGGGGTGAGGGTGTACTTACGTTGCAGTTTGAGGACTGGTTTAGATTGGGTGCAGATCCGTCAGCCCACTCTGCAGTGTCAGTACTGCTGGACTGTCTGCTGCGCTCATACTCCTTCAGCTACGTGGAGAAGAAGAGGTCAGAGAGGCAGAGGAACAGGGCGGGACCACCCACTCTCACCCAGCATGCTATGTCTCACTATATACTAGACTGGAAAACATCAGCAGTGTGCATTCACGAGGATAGAATGGCTACTATAGTTTGTGAACTGACGGCTGAAGCCGGTGACCATGAGGGAAATTAGCAAGGTTACTGATTTTATAAACAGGTCTCTGCATCCTTTCACCATTTTTTTTTTCTTTTTCAGATTCTATGATTGGTTTGACAGAATGTCAATCATAAGACAGGTAAAATCCTCCAATTTAAAATTAATATCCTGGAAGAAAATAAAAAGACATGTAAAAGGAAAATTAACATCTGCCTTTGGGAGAGCAATCCAGTCTTCTAACTCTGATGGCCCGGCATGCTACCCAGGAGAAAAGCACCATAAATTGAAATTGACAGAAGGGGAGGAGATGAAGAAAAAAAAACAGACGACAGAAAAGTCACAAACCAATCAACAGATATTGATTGAGAGTCAGATCAAAATGAAAGTGCATTGGGGAAAAAAAATGGATAGGACAGCCAAATGAATATCCACCATGTCCAACTAAAGAGAAAGACCACAATGCACCACAGAATCCCTCCAACAGATGGGGCTATTGAGCTACTATGACCGTCAACCTCGCAAGTATGAGCTGAACAACACACCCACACACTCCAAGAGCTCACACTCCAAAATCCCTGGACTCCTCAACCTCTGGAGACACCATTAAGTCTGGAGTTATGTGTGTGTGCTGTGTGTGTGCTGTGTGTGTAAAGAGGACAATGCAGGCGCAAAAAAAATAAATAAATAAAAATTATATATATAGGGAATATATATAGGGTAAAAAGGGAGGGGGTTGGTTAGTAAGAGTAAGTCGTTTTAGAAAGCCAGAGCTGCTGAGGGAGTATGAAGAAAGGGAGGGTTTAAAGAAGATTACAGCCCATCAGTCGTTGGGGCATGAGGGTCGATGAGGGAGGGGATAAAGTGCAAGAGACAATGAGGGAGGTTCCTACCCGAGCCAGAGCTTCTTCTACGGTGATCATCTTCTCTTTCACCATCATCATCAGCTGGATCCGCTCCTCATCGCTCATGGTGATCTCGCTGGCCACGTAGCCAATATCTTCTCCTGATTGTGGTAAAGACCAATGAGCAAAAAGGAAAACACGAAGCAACAAATATCTGGTGAACCTAATGTGTACAATAGAGCCGCACAAACCTTTGGACGTCTGTCGTACAACGGGTTTGTGCTGAGATTTGCGGAAGTTCTGCCAAAAAGATTTGTTCTTCTTCTTACTGTCCCATTTACCTTAAGGGAGGAAATAAAAGACGAGGTTACACACAAGCAAGAAAACACAATGAGCATGAGAAATACACTAAACCGGGTTATGCACTTTGCTGTTTCAGGAATACAGGAAAGAAACTGTTCGGTTCAGTGTTTCAGTGCTTTAAACACGAAAACTAGGTCAGTCAAAACAACTCAGTTATTAAACACTAGTATGTACTCTACAATGGTTAATCCTGTAATGGAATTTCATTAGAATTACTCTGTCTGATAAATGTCAGTGTCTTTTAAACCACAGCTTGAGTTTATATCAAAGGCAAAATTGACGATCCCACTATGACATCATCGGGATTTTACTTCTCAAATCTAACAAACCTTCTCCTGAGCACAGGAGACAAAATATAACTGTTTTCATAAGATCTCTACCCATGACTGGAATGTGTTTCACTCTAAAATTTTATATGTTTACTAAATTAATTAATGTAAAACTAAAATGCAATATTACACTTCATTCAAACTTCTGCTGCCTCATCGTCCAGACCTGAGAAGGTGTGAATAAAGATGTGAGTATGATGCTGGTTTTAGGTGTGAGAGATCCTGAGGTTAAACCACACAGGGTACCCACTTATGCTTTCACCCTGCTTGATGTAGGACATGTAAAATGATATTGGAGGTTTACATAAACAGTTATTTTGCCTCACCTACGCAACCAAAATCTAAACAGATTAAAAACAGCAAGGAGATTATGATTACCCTAAAAGAGCATCAAAACGTAGTGACTATCCCACAGATAGTGTCAAAAATAGGCAATTTAGCCCAGACACTTTGCACCGTTACTGGAAGTCCAGCTGGGTTCAAGGTGGCATAATTGTATATTGACTTGAAATCTATTTACCTCCAGATCCATCTTCAGAGCTGGACTTGTGTAGAGACATTCTGAAAGAAAACAGAAAAATATCACTGTTTAAAAAAAAGAAAAGAAAAATTTACAGTGTCTCTTCTAATCTCAGTGAACCACATAAAAAGAACACTGATGCTCAGCGACAATTATACACGTTCAGGGAGTGGGTCTGCATTTCTGTGTATCCACCACTTGGGGTCAGTGATGGTACTTTAGTGATTTAGACCAGGCTCCTGAGGCTTGAGAGGGAGAGGGAGGAAAAGAGATGTGGGTAACAACACCCCTGCTGCAAAAACAAGTGGGTAAGATGAAGATGGCAGTAATACAGAAGTGTTTAAGGAGCAGTACAGAAAGCAGGAAGGTCAACAAGACGAATGGAAGAACAACCATTTAACAGTGGTGCGCAGATTGAAGAGGGAAAGTAAGGAACTGAGGAATAGAGAAACAGAAGGAGACAGATGGGGTAGGAGGAGGAGGAGAAACCACAGGGCAGACTCAGCCTGTTTGTGTTTCCACTTCCCTCCACAGGATAGACAGTCACGAGAAAGAGAGATGGGAGACTGAAACTAAGGGCATAGAGAGAGATAGAAATGGAAAATGTGTGAGTAAAAACAAATACCCCAATGTGCGCATAAATCTGTCTCAAAAAAAAAGAAAAGAAGTAAAAGCCTCTGGTAAAACATGAACTGCGGTGTTCTGATGAAAAAGCCATGTATGAGCAACCTCTCGCCATTTTCTCGAAAGTTCAGCAGCATGTTGGATCTCAGCTGACTCCCTGGTTATGCAGAAGTTGACAAACCACATCAAGAACTCTATTTTGGTCTTAAAAGTTGTGGATAAAGCAAAAATATTGAGTTTTCATGTATAATAGTGTGGGAGTGATAATGAGTGGTGGTGGCTGCACACTGTAAGCTGTTCTTTCAGTTAAATGGAAATAAATCACAGGGGGAACAGAGTACTTTAAATTTATCCAGCTGATAACCTAAGAGACTTATTAAGCTAATCTCTCTTCTAAAGGCATGTCTCGCTCTTTTACCGTCTCTTACCGGCCGGTTTTCACACACCCGTCTGTGAATTCAGCCAACTGCGCACGTGCATACAGCTGCTGAGTCACACACAAAGACAGGTGGTTGTCGCTGAAGCATCATGAAAGAGAGTGACGGGATCAAAACAAGATGAACAGGTCACTTTTCCTCTCCAGTTGGTACACGGCCCTGTATGCGCGCGCATGCGACCACGTACATTTGTTCAAATATGGTAGCCCTTGTCTAGGTGCAATGGGAAATCTTTGCACGGCTTAAAGCCCGACTGCCATGGCAACGTAATGAGATGCTAATTGAATGGATGCCTGTATGGTTTACTCCTCTGCTCCCCCTCCCAGACAGGCTAGGGCCAAAGCTAATGCTAAAAGAACTCCCTCAATAGAAGCTTTTCTGTAGCGGCATCGTCACCCCCCACCCCACCTTCATGCTCTATAAATTAACCTCCCATGCAGCGCACAGAGACATGCACTCACGCGCACACATCCGCTCGCTAAAAGAGCCTGAATGTCTTCCAAAAGTGTGTTAACCCAGCATAGTGTGGCTAGGCAACTTAATTGGTTTAACCTTAAATCTTTGGCATGCCTTCCTATTTCAATTCTCCTCTCTGCAGTGAGAAGGGAACATGTAACTGCTAACAGAGGTACTGTATAACATACAGTATCTCTACTATGGGTTGAACCTGTCCAGGACAAGCACAGGTTGCTTCTCATGATGTGTGTACAATATGAAAATTAAAGTTACCATGTGTTTGCTTATTTAAGCCCATATTCACTATGCGTGAATGCTTGCTTTGCGCTCTGAAAATGATATGTTTGTGAGCACTATTCCTAGCTGGGATGAACAGCATGAGTAATTTTCAAAATGATAAGCTGCAAGTACCATTTGTGTTACAGTACAGGGCTTTGAAACTACTGCAGATATGTAATATAGCTCATATGCTGTGTGACAGAGGTGCTGTCTAGAGCAGATGATGATAAACCAGCACATGGGAAGATTTGAACACAGCTGTGTGAGCTCATGTTTAATGGCATCTTACTGCCATTTTTTTGCACTGCGCTCAGGTGAAATTACGGGAATGGACGCATGTTTGTACACAGACACTGTGTTTTTTGTGTGGTTACAAGGTTGGCCACCTGGAGCAAAGCAATCCCCGGTGTTCTTGACGAAACAATGAGAGGTGACAGTATGACGGTAGCAGTGTCCACAGGAAGAACAGAGGGACGACCTCTTTAGGGAGTCAGAGAGGTCACTGCAAAAGGGAAGGCAGGAAAATAGAAAATTATGCGCTTAGCTGAAAAAGTACGTGGATATCAACTACGAGCGCACTTTCCTGTCGTTCAACTTGCCATCTACTTTGTTCAACTTAAGGCTACAATACTCACCAGCACAAGGTAAATGTGCTGACAAGGTGCTTTAGTTTCCCAACGTGGTGCTTGTTCTGAAACCGATTCTTCCATCTGATTATTGCGCTTTCCAGCAGCACAGATGCCTCTAAGCGCACTAGCATTTTCAAACCCAGTTGGAGCCGCCAATTCGTATATTCTGTTTCTGCATGTGCGTTTTCATCAAAATCCATTTACCTCTTTTTTTTTTTTTAACCTTACTGATAAGCAAGGTGCCCATTCTGCACAGCAATATCCACCAACCAATCAGCTTCCAAAAACAGGATGTTGCAAACTTGAATCTTTCAGCCTTCTGGGAGCTCTCTGTCAACACCACTTGTAAACCCGGCACAATCAGAGCTGTGCCCACGTCTTGCCAACAAAGTGACATAGAAACAGGGAAAAGAAGGGTGACTCCAGCCCCTGGATGAAGACTGGGAAATCTTATCTGCCTGCTATTGTCCCGCAAAGAGGCGACAGTGGGGTACCCGTGCTTGTGCGCATGAACGTGCAAGCGTGCCTTTTGTGCGGCTGTAAGGAATCGGGTCCCAGGAATGCACGGGGCATGCCTATCAGTCTGCCTGCACATGATAAATCACTCCACCTGAAATCCATTCACCATGGTGGAAAGTGGACAATGGACAACTTAATAGAGAAGAGAACTGGGGTGAGTGGGAGCAGACAGGCTGCCAGTGAATGATAGATTAAAACAAAGAGGGTTATTACAAGTGCGATGTGGGAAGTTTTGTAATTTAAGAATAAAAACTCAGAGAATGGTAGGTTTACAAGTTATATTATACACACACACACATATATATATATAAATATATTTATTGGTGATGGTAAGGGAAAGAGAAACCATGCAACGCATGAGAAAGAAACCAGACTGACAGTAAGAAAATGGATAATATAGTACAGTTAGGGGCTCTTTTAGGGTCTCTTTCAAACAGTAGAGAGACGTCATTTTGGCATCTGGATCCCATCATCTTCTGCATTTGTCTGTGCAACATATAAAGCCATGGGAATAGAGATCATGTCTGCGGTATGCACTTCACTGGTCATCACGTGAAGATGGCAGCTCCACCGGGGCTGATTACTTTCCTAAAATTTGGGGGTTTTCTTTATCACTACCAATGACCAACACTGCCCAAGGAGCTTATTTTGTAACGAGGTCTTTACTAGACAACTCGTCATGAGGAAACAAATATATTCTTAACATGCCGTCTCATTTATCAAACATACGTGGCCATAAAGCGACCGTGTGTGTGCGATCAGGCCATTTAGCCAACTTGGATCGCTTTAAATTTGCATAGCATTGTATAACAGTGACCTCATGGTGGGCTACGACCTAGAAATTTTATGCAAGCAAAATACAGTGGTATTCAAAAAAAAGAACATACTTTTGTGTAACAGGATCCAGTAAAAAGGAACCCCACCCATGCCCAGTTCCATCCTGCTCTTTCGTTCATGCTCTTTTGCTCTAATCTTTTGGCCATCACCCTCTCCGTCTCCCTCCCCTGTACATCGCAGAACACAAAGGCAGGAAGGAAGTATAGACGGCCTGGAGAATAGAGAATGGCTGCTGGTCCAAGCGAGTCAGCCAGAGGAAGCAGTCACTGGGTTTCCTTTAACTGCAGCAGCAATGTGAGCAGAGAGGCATGGAAGACCAACTACATCTTTTTCGAGACGTCCATTAGTGCAGATTGCTCCTTAACTTTAAACTCTCTTGAAAATGACCTTCTAAATAGTCAGTGGGTAATGTTTTATTACCATCATTAGAGCACATATGCACACGTAAACTAGCATCTTCTGCTTTAAAAAAAACAAACAAAAAAAACAAAACAAGGTTCCACATAATAGATCTACCAAACACATTAGCTGTGTCTGAAGCTGTGTGTATTTCTCTCCATATTTAGCCGTGGACATGAAGAAAGATTTTGTGTGCAGGCATGCACAACTTGATATGAGCCAGACACAGGCTGCAAATTGTTTGGAAATGCAGCAGACAGACATCTCAATCCAAGCATACTTCACAGATGCGCATTTGCTACAGTCACATTTTATCAGGGACAAAAATGGAAACTTACTTTCTGTCCGTTTCAGGAGTGGACACCTCGCTGCTGAAGCCTAAAGATTCCTGGAGAGAGAGACAAGGAAGGGGGTGGAGGCACGTGTCAGACTTTTGGTAACAATGACATCTGACATCTGATTTCTCTGTATCTATGAAGCGCCTTGAGGCGACTTTTGTTGTGATTTGGCGCTATATAAATAAAATTGAATTGAATTGAATTGACGGTATTTCACAAGCGCTACTCTTATGCAGGTGTCTTCGCCTACCTGGATCTCATTACGGAGCTGCAGAGAGGTGCTGCTTGGGTCTTGTTTCTCCTGAAAAATTAGATGGGGAGGAGTGAGAAGGTCAAGCATCACAATCCAAGAGGCAAAGGAGCAAATCACAACACCGGGAAAGTAAAATAGTTCTTTAAAGAAAGCTAAAGACGAAAGGATAAAAAAAAAATAAAAAAATAAAAAATACAGCAACAGTGGAGGGAATGCTTCACAGTGCACTCATGCATGTACAGACGTTTTTTTTTTTTTTATTATTGTCAGAGTCAGACATACTTGAAAAGGCGTCAAAACAAACACAAGCATGTGTGTGTACACCAACAACTGCTGCTGGGCAAGTCATGACTTGCTTCAGGCGCCCCAGTCTGCGTGAACAGTTCTGAAATGTAACTCTGCACCTGCAAAACTGGCTCCGTGCATCTGATTTTGTAATGACAATTACATCAGTAAACTCGCTTCACTCAAGACAAACACCTGCTAGTTTGCCTCTTATCTTACATTAGAATACAACATGCCATATTTGACTAACTGCACAGGCAGACATGCAAAACAGACATCCAGACCTGGCTGAGCTTTGCTCGTAAATTTAACGGTGGCTTTCACTACAACTGTATGAAAACAATATAAATCGCATTTATTTTTAAACTCTCTTTATACACAAAATGTTGCCAAGTTTTTCCAGCTTTTAAACTCGCTGTCAGTGTGTTTGCACTACTTGGCTGGAGCTAATGAATGTGTCTGAAGCAGGTGCATTTATAACAACTCCAGATACAGATGTGTCTTGAATAAAATGCTGAATAAAGGCAGACACTGAGGCAGATACCATCACAGCGAGTCTGCAACAAGATTTTAACTTGCAGCGTGTGAGTATTAATAGCCAATTAGACTCCTTGAGGGAATGGCTGACTACATAGTTCTGGCGGCACTCTTGTGTCCTTTTGAACTGTCAAGCAGGAGATATCATGACTCCCTATACTGAGACTTGCCCAGTGCTACCACTGTTTTTAAACTTCAGGCCACTAACCAGCACAGAAACAGACACAGTCAACAACTTGCTTAAGGCTGGTGAGCATATTTTTTCCAAAGGCTCTCAGGCTTGAAGACCCAACATCTGAGGTTAACATCAGGACAAAGCTCTTATTTGCTGAAGGTCATACCCCTACTCGTTGCACAGTTATCATTATGTGACTTCACTCTTAATTTGTTGTCATCCCTTCTATCATGTGAGTAAGCAAGACTGGAAAAGACCCCATTAGTTGCCTTAATTTGCAACATATGTAAGAAAATGTCAATTATAACATTGCTAAAACTACTAATGAAGCACTAATAAATGATCAGAGTATGCAGGGCTTGGGTTTGGGGGTCTTCAACCAGATGGGTCATCGAATTACAAAAAAGGTGAAGACCCTCGTGAAGACCCCTTTGGTTTGGGTCACTGTCAGCAACATTTATGAGATTTATCAGGTCCACCTAAGAATAGAAACCAAAATCTAAGACAAGTTCGCACTTCCACTTTCTTTCTGTCTGACCTTTATTATTTAGCAGTTCATGAAGAATTACAGGAAACAAGTCCCAATGTAAATGCTGATATTACATTTTTATTTTTGGTTATTTTGTCTGTCCTATTATATTGAAATTGTCCAGGATTTCTTAACACATCTAAAATTAAAAACTATTTCCCCATCTTTCTACAGAACTCTAAGCTTTCCGTTTCACTGGCTCTCTCGCTGCAGGATAACAAACACGATATAGGGGATGGTTGAGGGTTACTTGGACTGTCTTGACTTCTACAATCAGTAAAAAATTCTCTATTATAAGCCCATTAACAAAAGACAAATGTAATCTAGAATTTCCCCGAAATGGAGAGCGGGAAAGGAAATTGGCATCCTCATCCTGCATCTCCACACCCAGGTATTAAGCTGTAGGACAGCAGTCACGGGAAGCACAACACAGACAGTTTCCTACAGTTAAGAGAGTCACGCTTCCTAATCTGGACGACCTCCAGTTTAACCTTTTTATATTCATATAATGGTTGAGGGAGTGCAATCCTTCCACACTGTTGCCCCATGAACATGAGTAAGGCATGAGCAAGTGTATTAGTCAGGAGTGACATAACTACCTTTAAGCGTTCTTTGGAACTTTGGAACAACCGTAAGTTGCAAGTCAAATGAGCAGAGGACCTGAAGTGCTAAAGTGGCTTAAAACCTCTAAATTAGCCCAAGTCCCACAATAACCACACACAACTGAGAGGTGGCTGTAAGGATTTTAGCGAGACAGTCATTAAACAGTCATTTTTGCTCAACACAAGTCCTACTGGCCATTTGTGTATTTGTCTGTTACTTCAATCAACGAGACAGAGACATGTGACTGGAAGCTTCTTCGTGAAGTAAATCAAGTCATGTCGGAAGACCATTTAATTTGTACATCCCAGGGAATATGGGGATTCCCATAAGTCAAAGAGCAGGTACACATCTACAGTCGTGGAAGCTTGTTTCTACAGTCACCAAGCTGCACGTAAGGAAAATCTCGGAAAGGACTGTTTGTCTTTTTTCTTGCAAAGGCAGAGATTACGAGAGACAAAGAGACAACACATTCATCCCTTAAGCAAGCACCACTTTGGCAGCTCTATTTAAACAAATGAATTGTGCAGAATATTGTGGACCCACGTTAAGAGGGAGGCTGTGAATGAGGAGTATACTCCCATGCAAACACAGTGCACAAACGCTTTCTAAAAGGTAGTGGTTGGCTGGTTTTGCTATCAGATCCTCTTTGCGGCTTCTCCGGACAGCAGCTACAGGACAGATACCAGTTTCACCAGTGGGTAACTGTAAGCACCATGCCAGCTCGTTGTAAAAGTGATTTTAATGTACAATGTCTCTGTACTGCTTGGATATTGGATAAACACAAAAATACAGCCGGACACTGACCCTGGCATCGCCACATTCATTCCACCACAGACATAAACCCAGTTCAAGGAACATCTACACACATTCACACATCTCGCTCCCACTTTCACACACACTAAAAGACCTATAAGACACAATGTGGCTCTCTGTTCCTCCTACTCATCCTCAGCTTCCCTTTATTTCCTGTCTGTGCGTGCCATCTCTGACATGGAAAGAGAGTGAAAAGCTGAAAAGATGAGTGAAAAACAAACAAAACCTACATGTTGTTCACTCTCCGCTAGAGATCTGTGGGATTAATCTGTCACAGAGCAGGATGTGATGAGACAAACAGTAAATGGTTCCAAAAGTAAATCTCCATTTCTCTCAGACACACAGTTAAACGATGAATAACTTGCTGACACGGTTACTTGAAAGAGAATATCAAGGCAATCTGTGTTTGAGGCGGTGCCTACGAGCGTGTGTGTGTATAAAGCATAGATCCCACAATGCATCCCCCCCAGAGGCGGCAGGCTATCCTTTACACGAACTTTGCAGAAAAATCTTAAGATGCTGCCCTACTTACCTAAAAGTGGCATGTAAGCGTGTGAACGTGCATGCGTTTTTCCCCTTAGATGTCCAAAGGCGTTGCTTGTGCATGGTTTGCTTAGTGTGTATGTGCGTGCAATTGTGATGGGAGAATGATTGGTTAAGCATGACTGAATTAAGTTAAAATGAAAGGGAGAAAGAAGGGAGAGCTCTGACTAATGAGGATCACGATGTCTGAGCACAGGGAAACTGGCATCGGAAACGACTAAACCCTAACACACAAGCGCTACTGAAAAGTGACTTTACTTCCAAAAACCACAGTGCTTTCCATCATTAACCTGGAAACTACAACAAAGTTTAGCTGCGCAACAGGAGATCCAGATATATTTTTTTAATTAAAGGGAAAGCTTCAAAATACAGATGAGTGCTAAACACATATTCCATTCACTGCAAAAGCCTGTTGAAGTCACTTTTACTTCACCAAAATTACTCCCAACCTCAGATGGAAAAAAAGGTGTATGTGTAGCAAAAAGACCAGGTGGCGCAGTAGAGGTAGGCCAGCTGGCATGGCTGAGTGAACCTGGGTGGGCAACTGTAAGTAGCCCTGTAGAAAGATATGTAGTGGAACAGGTACCTACTGCAATCCCTGAAAAAGACGTTAGAGGTGGAACTAGTACAGCACAGTGCAAAACCTGCGGGACTGGCTGTTCTGGAAAATCCACACACACACACACACACACACACACACACACACACAAAACCCACACTTGTGTTTTCTGAAATTCAACCACGCCACACCAATCAAGCTGCCGCTTGCCTAAATGTTTTTTACAAGAAATACATTAGCACACCAACATCTCCATCCTCTTCCTTCCAAGGACGTCTGGGAGAGTGTGTGTACGTGCTCGCCGCACAGGGCTGCATTCTTTTATAGCGCGTGGAGCATTCCTCAGCTTTGAGAATCCTCCTCAGCTTTGGTATTTCAAAACAAATACCAAAGTTATTACAACCGATGTCCCATTAGTGACAAATAAATCACAAAATACATTTAAATATACCACTTGCTTTCCACAAGAGTTTTGCCAATAATAAAAAAAACACAGCGGCACGAACGTCCTATGAAAGCAATCTTACAGCAACAAAGTCTCTGCTGTTTGAGCGTTTGACTTTGCTATGTTTCTAGGCAAAAATCTGAGAGTAGAAAGGATAAATAAGCAGCAGAGTTCACAACACGGTTTGTCTTTCCTCTACACTGTAGTTTTAACCCAGCTGAACTGACGCACTTTGATGGTTTAACTTCATGTGGGCATTAACCACACGGTTCCTCGTCTCACAGTAAAACAAAAACACAAGTCCGTGCCTGAGTCTTGACCCACGGCTGTCAGGCAATTCAGGTATAAAACAAATAAAACGCCTTCGTTGAGTTAGCAGGTTACGATGAACAGATTTATGATTGATAGGATGCTTTGTTTATGCAATTATCTAAAATTATCCTCAAAGATATTACCACACACAGCAGTGCAATGTCTCATTATGGTTAACAGCAAGTGTTAAAATGTTTGCCCAACAACCACAAACGCCAAAATGAGCTCTCTTGATTTATATTTAGCGTACTTCATTTATACTATTGTGCTATGGTTAGAAAGTGATGTCAAAGTAGAGTTTGGTATTTCTCTCCCTTGGCCAGACAAGATTAGTCATCCAACAACCAGTCCCTGCATGTTTAAGGGATCCCTCCTCTGGTGTTTTATGTCTGCGTTTCGGCACTTTTTTTTCTTCCCTTTGAATTAAACTAAACTTGCACTGACATAACTGTAGCGTGACTTTGTGACTGCTCATGGAGATAGCTTGAATAACTTTTCCAACTGCCTTGATGTTGAAGAAACAAGAAGAAAAAGACAAAAGTTAACTAAATGTATTTACTTCAACTTCAGATGACTTCTATGGAGCAGTATTTAAAATGATCATCATCCGCTTCAGAAACCAAAGAATGTCATATATTGCAGTTGTTAGCAATGATAATATGCAATGATAATTTATGCTACTTCAAAGCCACTGGTTAAAACCTTTACAAACTTCTGCCTTGGTGCCTTTTAAGAATCCGTCCACATCTAAAACAGATCTGCAAACCAGTGATTGAATTGTGTTACTAACCAAAATTGGGATCATTTCCTGGAATCTGTGGGCTGCCAATCATTGTTTTGTTTTTTATTTGAGGTAACCTCTACCATAGCCACCGACATCACTGTTTTCAACATTGGGCCAAGCAAATTTTCGTTGCTATGCTGAAATTTAAAACTCACTTTTTAAAAATTATCGTAAAAATAAACCACTGTGAAGCACCTATTTTGAAAAGGGACACTGAAAAACAAATCATGTTTATGGTTACAGATGTAAGATACATTAGGACGGTCAAATGCATCTACTTTATTCTAAAATATAACTAAATTCTTTTTTATTTAGCTAAGAATTAGAACACTGAAGACTAAAATGTAACTGAATCCCAGGCAAAAAAAAATAAAAAATAATTTATCCTTCTGACCTGACCTTTTACTGACCCGTTATTAGAGACAACACCCTTTATTAAAACTGCTGAATATATTGCTCTTTTCCAGCATTTCCTGTCACTCCAATAATAAAAATCCTCACGCAGCATCCGAACGTTAATGTATAAGAGTGCTGGGAAACTGCGAGGCCGTCGTGCTAATCCATATCCACATTCCCAAAGAGGATGTTTATTTAACCCTTTGTATCCCACTAACTCATAAAACTACAGAGTCACAGAAACAACTGAGAGGAAGCCACGCAGAAAGGAGGTGCATCGATAGCCATCTAAGCGAGAGCTTCCGTCATCAACTCTTAATAGAGAGAGCCCCTTGCTTTGCAACAACACAGACAGCCATCACTATGTTAAAAGGGGCACAATGCAAGAGCAGGCTAATAATATTGTGCAAGTGGAAAAAAAAAATCCAAATGTTACATTTCTCGTTACTTTAAGGAAAAGAGCCCAAAAAAACCAAAAAGCCCCCAAAACCCCGAAAGAGAAGCTGAATGGTTCCCATCATGAGCAAACTCGCCGTACCAAGAGTCAAGTTGAGAATGCTTTGGAGAACAGAAACTTAAAAAGGCCTTCTTCTTACTTTTTGGTGTTATAATGTTGACCACAGCAACACTTTAGACAGTGGGGCTTTCGCATGGGAATTTTCCAGTAGCAAATATCCAGTCAGTGTTTTCCTCAAGTTATATTTAACCTGGAGTATGAGGACTTCCATCACAGATTTACTGGCAACCAGACAGCTTTCATGGCGTCTTCTCCGATACCACATTTATCTAAACTTCAGCCTTCTCTAGTACAGCATTGCAAACCAAGAAAGGTCAAAGCTTAGGTGACTTTTACCCTAAAATCTCTACTACATAGATCAGATCTGAACTGAAAAGCATATAGTAGGAGAGATCTGAAGAAACAAGTTAAGTATTAGTAAAAATAATAATAATTTAAATCAATAACTGATCTATAAATCTGACATTATGAAACGCATGAAAATTAAGACAATGGCTAAAGAGAGGTGAGCCTTATGGAGTCCTGTCTGCTTTACCATCCACCTCCACTAATAAAATCTGTCTCTATTAATGTGGCTCTTATGACCTTGCCTAACCATCTGGCACTGGTCCCAGGGGTGACGACTGCATGACGCTGGCTTGCAGCCACTGACTTCTGGACACACTTCAAAAGCTGTAACAGTCATTTTGTTACTCTCTTTCTGACTGGGTGTCCGTTGCTCTGTCTAAGCTCATTCTCAGTTCATTTAGTGTCCTGTGCTCTGTCTCAGTACACGCCTTGTGTATTACTTTCACAATGCCTCTTAACAATATTGTCTAAGAGAAGAAAAGTTTGTCTTAATCCATTGCATCCTAGAAGGGTTGGTAAAGAAAAGACTGTTCTGGACTTGAACAGCACCCAAAACTAATTTTAGAAAAAGGCCTGCACTCAAACGCAAGGCAAGGTTAAATCCATATAGTGTGGGTTGATACTGCACATTTGAGAGCTCTTGATAAGGTGTTGTCTGACCTATATCCCCTCCTCCATGTATTTTTCTTCTTTTCTTCTATATTTTGCTGCCAAACTCTGCAGAGTGGCAGGACAGCTGCAGGCTCTCACATACTCCACTCCTCCTCTTCATTCCCCTCATCCTCCTTCCTTCTCATTCTTCCACTATTCATGTCGTTAGCCTCCTCCTGCACTGGGCTTCAGGCTCAGGTCCCACTCAGCACAACCCCCAACCCCTCCCCTGAGCCTTCACAGCTTCCTTTTCCCCTGTTTTAAGAACTCAGAAGGAGAGCTTCCCTTCAAAACTAACAAAAAAAAATGCCCGAAAGGTAAGCACAGATCAAAGTCTGCAGCCAAAGAGACAGCACTTAATCTATAATAAGATGCAAAATGCATTTACAGTCTATCATGAAAGCGGTGACAACTGGATGTCTGAAATCATTAAATGCACAGCACAATAAATCAGCTGTGCCTTTCAATGCAAGCTGAGCCACATGGTCGCCTTGGAGCAAGAGGGGCCGCCTATTAAACTGGAAACGTGATGACAGAAAAACATGCGGAAAAATGGGGAGACAATCGGCACAAGGTCTAAAATAAGAAAGTCCAACGTGACAACAATGTGTGCAAAGTCTGTGGATGGAGAACTGAATCGTTGTTTTATCAGGCAATAACACTACTATGTCTGACTTTCTAGCAAATGTGGTGGAGAGCGGCAGCTAGCTTAGCAGAAAAACAGAATTGACCATTTGTTTTTGTGTGTGTTTGAGAATTTATTTGCCCAAGTTCTATTTACAGGGACTTACTGAATTCATCTTATACTTGCTCTTGCAAGCATGTGGACCCATTGGGTTGCATGCTGCACAAAGCTAGGCCCTCTGCAGCAGCACCAGCAGCATTCCATCATAGATTTACTTGCAACTTGGCAACCAAAGAAGTGTCTTGGTATCCTACATCTCTCTGAAAAAGACTTGTAGTGGTGTTCAGGCACACTGGCCTCGGGGAAAGACTTGGACATTAACACAAATTCATCTTGTTTGTTCAGTCTCTGCTATTCTTTGTCTGGCAGTTAGTAAAGAGCGTAAAAAAAAAAAAAAAACAAGCATGCAAGTTCAGAAGCGAGGCAAAGAAAATGCTGTGCATGAATAGCCGTTCACATGATTTCATTAGGCGAGGTAATTACATGGGTGAGCGTGTATTTACCATGTCGAGTTCCTGGGAGACTCGTCGTTTGCGTAGCTCCTCCATGCGGTCGTTGACGTCACTAAAGCAGGTATTGTAGTACTCAGAGTATTCCTGTGCAAGGTCATCTATGTTGCCCAGAGAACCATCCTGAGGAGAAGAAGAGGCATAGTTTTAGCCAGAATACTAAAACCACTAAAACCACTGATAATTTCGCTGACAATGCTCCCACTGGAAAAACTCTCTTTGCATGAATTATGAACACTCAACTGCTTTGTTTCGATTTACTTTCTGCACTTGGTCTTTCCTTTCCACGCTTTCATATAACTGCACTTCACAATATTCCACCAGTACTGCAGGGAAAGGAAAAAGCCTAAACGAGTTAGCACACTGCGTGACATTCACATCCCCTCAAAACTTTGTATAACCAATGTAACATACACTTACAATTAGTGGCAAATAGAAGTTAACTAGGATGCATTTTTGTATGCCTAACACAGACATTCCCTCTCACTCCTACGCAGTTTTGGATAAACTAAATATTTTCTTGGATAAGTAGAAACAATATTATTCTTTATATGCATTCTTCTTAGCGATGCCACTAATTTCAAAGTGTCAACTACCGTTCAAACTGAGACCACGCTGCGGCAAACTACGCCACACAAACAAAAAAAACCTAAAAATACCCCCGGTAAAAGGGCTTTAGGCCCATTTATTCATTCTTATCAGGTTCCATTCAGTGTCACTGGCAGGCCTTGGTTTGTTCCTGGGTTTTTGTCTTTATTTCAAGATGCCCTTTACCTCCTCAGACATTCACCAAGCTCCAACCCAAACACACTTTTTCCGGCAAGCTTCAGTTTACATTAGCACAGTTCCTGCCTTTGTGAGGAAGATCTGTTTAGGAATAATGGAGGAAGTTCTGCTCCAAACATTAAAGAGCTTACCAAAAAGAAGATAACACTATGAGGTAGTCGAGCACATTTTAAATTCAGGTTTTATTGAAATGCGTAGCTGAACATAAACTGTCAACATAAAGGGGCCGGTTATAAAGCAATCTATGAAGTTAATTAGGGTGACTTGTGTTTATGTCGGCCCACCTTTCAGATTTAGAATATCTTAATTATTTTCTCAAGGCTTAAAAAAAAAAAGGAAGAAAAAAAGCACTTAAATATTAATTACTTTCTTGAAATAAGTCATTGATATTTCTTTGCAGGACATAAAGCAACTTTTGTATAACTTTTGTGGGAGAGAAGCTCATCTCCTGCGTCTTGCCTTGGTTAAAATCTAGGCCATTCTGGCAGCGATGGCCCACAGTTGAATATTCATCAGTGTTGATCTAATCTGTGCCAGGCAGACAGCTAGCATTGAGTCACTGTGCAGGGTCCAAACAGTCTCCCTCAGTCTCTGTCTTTCTCAACTGGACTCCCTATCTGGGTGCCAGGCCACAAATGAATGGATCACTGTGAGTAAGGTGTCACACGCACACCCGTGCATACACACACAGGTCTTCTTCAGACCTAGGTGTCTAGTCGGGGAGAACACACATTAGTATGCGCACACATTGCATGCTGGGGATTTCAAAAGCATCAGACCAAAACAAACTGAGTTAAGCCAATCACAAACACAGCTCGGTGAGACAGAGTTATGATTTATTAATTGTAAGATGAGCACATTACTGAAAATAAAACAACAAAAAACACACAATTGCTTTGTCTCAAATGCACACTTTGGCTTGCTGTGATCTGTCCTCCCAGCATTTTTTCTTGAGAAATCCTGTTTTGGCCAGACATGTGGTTTGAGCTGACTGAGGATCCCAGTGGAAACACTCCCCAAGCAGACACATGTTTTCGCCTTCATTCCTCACATTGACTGAAAGCGCACACTCATTAGAGAATGCCAAAATGTTACAATCAGACATCAAGACTGTGCACATATATTTGCAACATCCAGATAGAAAGACTAATGCCCGTTTTAAAGTTGCACAAATCATTTTTTTAGACGACGACTCCAATTTATTTTTAAACAGTGATGGATTTTTCTTTTTTCTTTTTGCAGAAGAATTATTTACGTTTTCAAGTCTTTTGTCTCCACTTGCAGTACTATCTCTCAGCTGTGGACAGGTAAAGCTGCATATATTTTGATGTTTTCAGATAGACTGCTAAAACAGCCCCCCCCCCAAGCCCCGTGTGTGTGCAGAGATGACTGAGATTCCTCTGATTCACCAGTGGGATTACCTCATAGGCGCTCGACACAGCTGAACCTCGAGCCTTCACTTCCACCGTCACTTTGTACAGTGACACATTCACATGTTCTGTTGTATAATGACTCCAGATGCTTTTGGGTGAATCACAGCCTTAAGAAAAGGTAAACCAGCTGTTTTCTCATAATGGCTGGTCATGTCATCGCACGAACAAGTGCTTTGTCCACATTTTAGAGTAAATCTGTCAAAGTGGAAGTGAAAATGTGGTAGTATTGTTTGGAAATTTGGCAGGAGGGTAGGCATTGATGCTGGAAAAGGGATAGTCTGTGGATTACAAACCAGGGCAGCTGTTTGGTGAGAAGAGAATAAAACCGCTGTAATCTGATAACAGAGATCCTTCATTTGGTAAGAGACTCTAACGCATAAGTCATTATGTAACCTAAAACAAAACAGGCTCTGTTGGCAATAAGTCTCAAAAGATCCTTACTGTAAAATGCTTACTCTGAAGCCGCTTTACATGCGCACATATAGAACTATAAACACATCTAGTTTCATGACTGTGTGCCGATGTACGTGATGTAACAGCTACTCCACCCTCGATGTGAAGGAGGCCAACTCCCCATTTAAACTTGAACAATAGCAACAATAGTCGTACCAAAAACTCCACCCAAGCAAGAATGGGTGAGGTCGCTTGTATGAAATCAGAGTAAAGAGTGTGCAAGTGTCACAAAAGCTCATCATTCCATTACGATGGGTACTTCTAATTTCAAGATGAAAAATTTCCGTTTTGTTTAAAAAAAACAAAATTAACAAATCACTCGTTTGTGTGAAGACCACTGCAAATTAATGGCTGACATGTTGCGCCACCATCAAAATAGAAATTAACAGCGCTTATTAATGCTGAATGATTTGCGGTACCTAAAGTTCCTTTACAATTGCTTCAAAAGAGATGATTTACATCTATGGCAGAAATAAAAATGAAGTCAATATGTATTTCTACACAAATCACGTATAATCTGCTTTATTTTAGATATTAAAAAGTAAAGATATACATGCATATGCTTTGTATGCAAAGGTTGCACAGGGAAGGGAAACAGCATGAAGGTTTAGTAGCCTCGGGTCAATTGGCCATGGAATTCCTTGCATTCTTACTGACACAGGGTTCCTCTACAGACATTCAGAAAGTCAATTTGGAGAAGCATCACTTTAATCATGAGGCATGCCTGTGCGCTAAACTTCAGCAGCTTCAATTTCAGGCTCTTTTTTTTTAAATCATGAATTTATTGCCAAAAAATAAAGTAATATAATTACAAAATATATATATTGACATGCACCCCCACTGTTACATTATGAAAATGAAACCAAGTAAGCGCTTTATACTCAAGTAACCAACATCAAGCACATATTAAATATAGTATTTTAAATTAAATATGATATAAATCTGGAGAGGAAATTCCCCAGGATTTAACACTTTTGCTTGAGCGTTTCATATAACAGAATACATAAAGGGCTGATCAGTCCTTTCAAAAGAGGCAGTGCACTGTTGAAGTGACAGTTTCTTTAAGAGGGAAAAGTCAAAACTATGTGAAAGGCACCCAATGAAGGTAATTCACACAACTAGCATGCAAGGCACTGATAACTTGCAACCTTGGGAACATCTGCTCAAAAGCGCTTTCTTGGTATATCAGTGACATGAGAAGAATATCTGCTAAGGCTGGAGCTTCACTCAGTTTATCTTCTTCACATCATGTTACAGAATATCTAAACAAAAGCTTGCTTGTTTATTAGCTGAAGAAAAGCCAGTATATAATACGTAAAAAAAAATCAAATATTTTTGTTCTGTTTCAACCTTTAACGTCAAATTCCTCCATTTATCATACCGGTGTTTAGTTTTACATGGGCTGAATAGAAGTGTAGATGGTATTAACCATTGTTACAATCACACCCTTGTGTCTACCCATTTTGTGTGTTCGAGAACAATGACAATGGATGACAAAAGAGCCGTCTGATGTAATGCTAGAAGGTTAGCAGCGTGATCACTTTCACTTGCTAAGCAAACTCAGGACAGGACTGGCAGACTGAAACTGCTGCCAGCTGGGTTGCATTGTGGTGCACTGTACTAATGTTTTTATAAGTGAATCTCTTGAGTCACCAACACTAACAATACATCACCTCTCCAATAGTCCAAACATCATAAGATAAATTAGCCAGTTGTTACTACATCCATCAATCTACTTAGTTCCTCAAACGCCTCCATAAACTAATCCCGCCCTGCTTCTCTGGATTAATACCATTCTATTGGTAACAAATAACATGAAAGAGAACATGCCATCTGTTAACAGTATAACACAAAATATACATTTGACAAAAAACTATTTGATAAAAACATCACTGGGTGTTGCATCAGCCGGCTGCAATTCTTAAAAATGTTAAAAGTGCTGCAGGTGAGCACGAAACAAATCCCCAAACCAGGAGACATCTGACTAAAGGTTGGCCTTCAGGCCAGTAGAGGAAGACTGTTAAGGAGGGTAAGGCCAGGGGCCACAACTCAGTCTTTTAGAGAGCTTCCTCAGGATATCCGTGGCTTGAGCAGAACAGTACTCTGCCATCGCAGCAGAGGAAACCTGCCAGATCTCCAAGTGACCTCAATAATGAGTCTGGTCAGGGAGGGGTAGCAAAGGAGAAGTGACCAGAGTTGGACTTGGCACCAATAGACTAAATCCAGCTATTATAGACTGTGTTGAGAACACTGTTGGCAAAGACAAACTGGCCCAGCTAACCATGCTTTAAGTGAAAGCAGACAACTGAAGGACATGCTGCCACTATGTATAAAATGCTATGTGGGAGGAAGCACCTAGGGGTCACATCATCTAGCCATATATTTCCCAGACACAATCAATAATCACGTCTCAAGAGCAGAATCACATTCTTAGGTTTAAAGATGGAGCACTGTCTCCTACATAATCAGTTTTCCAAATGGACAAACTACCACCCACACTGTGTAAAACACCACAAAACTCCTTTCAAAAGACAACAAGGACTCCCTGCAGGCAAATAAAATATTACCACGGCTGTGGATTCAGATGGCCTTTCAAGCAAAAAACAGAGGAGAAATTTCTGGAGAGAAGGAAAGAGGGAGTGACTGTCAGCTGTCCAGGTTAGTGAGCATACCTTCCTATACGGTGAGGGGGTACAATTGAAAGCTTGCCTTAGGCCACTGCATATCTGAAATCTCTGTTCTGTCTCTCCTCTACATAAGCAGCAGTGAAGCAGCAGTTATTCCAGTTAAAGTCAAATCCCACAGGATATTTCCCAAATGGGATCCAATGAAAAGGAACTGAAATCTAGACCGCCTCCGTACAAATTCATAAAGCACATTTGTGTTTAAACTCAGATTAATTTAAAAGCTAGTGAAGTTCTGTTCTGAGGGACACCCCCATATCTCCAGACGTGGGGCGGGCCAAGCAGAAGCAAATTCCCTTTTCAGACATGTGTAAATCCAACCACTTAAAACAATTCACAGCTCCTACGCCACACTGTCCTAAACTGCCTTTGAGTTTTAATTACTTCAAGAGCTATTTACTGAGCTGAAACCGCACATAAATGAATGGCTTTCTAAGGTATTCTTATTAAACACATTGCACCACACGTCACTGTGGATGGTTAACCTCAGAGACGGGAAAATATAAAGCAGATTGAAACAGCATTTGATTTACAGTTAAAGCATTATGAAAACCTATTTTCAAAGGACAAACACTTTGCTGTGGAGCATTTTGGTGTTTATCTGAACGGTTGCTTAAAGTTTAAGAGTACTTTCCAAGTTTGGTATGTGTGCTGAAACATACGGTAATCTGTGGAAGATGGAGAACAGTAAGAAGTCTGACCAGATCTTTATCATGATAGAAAACTATCTCTAAAGAGGTATTTAGGCCTGTTTCCACGTGCAAAGACCAAAGATCAGGCACATGTGCAACAGTGAGCTAAGTTGGGTCAACAAGCTAAGACCAAATCCCAATTCAAAGGGCAAGCTCTCAAGCAAAACAAAAGGCATTGAAATCCATAGTGGGTTGGTTATATATAGCATCCATTTTGCTGAAGGAGAGCGCGGTGTTCATTGTGTTCAGAATCTCACGATGTGTTTAGAGATATGAGCGTGAGCAAAGTGTTAAGCTCAAGGTTCCCCGTGAAATGATTTAGTTAAATGTTAACAATTTAGAAATGTTTTCCAATACGTAAAGAAACACTGTAGTTAAGTGCAGCATTCTAAACGAGCAGAAACTGAATCATGTAAGCAAATTAAACAAAAGCAAAGAAATACTGGCCTGGAATGAAGGGACATTTCTGTTTAAGTTTGCAGAACAAACAAAGTAATATCTCATAGCCCTACGCGCCAGATGTTATGTTATGTTCGTTCTTTTCTTTCATCACGGTCGTTAAATCAGTTATGGGCTTGCCGATTCTGCTAAAGACACTAGTTTTCAGAAGCTGGAGGAGGCCAATCTACATTCGTTCACATTTCTGAAATTTCTTGCACAGCAAAATAGGAAAATAAGATGATCTAAAACGACAAACTAATATGGGAAAAAACAGCAACAAAGCTGAGGTCAGTGACATTGGGTTGTTTCTTTGTTGTTCTTTTTCAGTGTCCTTCAGGCTGTTTCTTCATTAGATGGCCAACTACTTGGAATTCAAGGTAAAAAAAACAAAACAAAAACAACAATGTTGTCAAAAAAAAAAAAAAAAAAAAAAAAAACTTTCCAAGGATAGGATTTTATTTTCACTGTTATCGTGTTTGAAGCAATCTGGGGGGGGGGGGGGGGGAGACTTCAAAATGATGGTAAAACATTGGAGTGTATGCAATGCACTTTAGCAAAACTTGTTGCTTTTCCCTGTATGCGTGATTCCATTCAAGGTGAAAAAACCAACAAAAGAGAGCAGCCTATCAGACATATGCCTCCAGAGGCAATAAATCTAGATAAATTGCGTGGCTGGGAGCCAGGTCTAGTGTCAGCATTCTCCTTCCCCATATACACACAGTTCTGTACACCATACACACATCCTCAGTATCAGACCAAAGGGACTCCAGTGTCAATAGATAACAGATCTATTACATCCCATGTAGGCAGTAAAATAAAGAATGCATTGAAAGCCACACAAAACATTGCTTCAGGAATTTGGTTTCCTCAACACAGAACAACTCTGAAGTGATAACGATTTCAAAGCATAAACCTGTAACATACACTAAACTTCACTTGAATGAGATAACAGCAGTTTACAAAGACAACAGGAATCTCAAAACTATATAACCCATAAAGGGTAACTTTTCGGTGCATAACACACCACACACAATCAACTCCTGTTTGCTTTGATCTCGGACTGACTTGGCTGTATGAGCTCATCATTGGCAGCCTAGAGCCAACTCCAGTAGAATACAAGGCTACACGCAGAGCACCGATGGATTTGGAACATGGGCCTGTTGGAGAGAGCTGATGCGTAATTTGCATACGCCTATAATTCGGCGAAACAAACACTCATTTCGCAATACAAGTGTTAAAGGAAACAATTTCAGTTAGTTGGGAGTCTGTGATGTCAACCAATTATCACGTCACCCCTCCCCCCCAAACTTACCAGCATCCCCATAACGTCCGACCACAGTTGGGAGAAACTGTCGGAAGCAGCAGCGCTATCTGCCTGAGGCTCATCGGAAGGCGCACCGGTCCCCTGATCACCTTCCATAATGTTAGAAAACTTTGTTCAGAGTCACACCAGTATTTTGTAGCTTGCTTCCAAGCCCACAGGCAGGAACCTTAATCCCCAGCAGTAAACAAGATATCGGTGCCAAGGCTGTTTCACAGACAGTTGCCCTTGACGCACTGGTGAAATGCTCCAGCATTGCTTGGCACGATTTGAAGTTTAGTGCGCAAACTGCGTCCCGACATGTTTAGCAAAACTCCGAGAGAGAGACCAAAGGTAAAGAAAGTCGGCCTTGAATTATGTAAACCCACACCCGGTCATTCGTCTGAAAACTCTCAAGCGCGGTGTCCCCTGCTCCACAGTCTGCAATGCACGGATCCGGTGCCCCAGGGTATAAACCAAACCCCACAACTGAGGAAGAAGAAGTCGTCGAAATGGGGCAAAAGTTTCCGAAAAGTTCACAAAATCCCCCAGTAAGTGTCACAAAACTTTCAACACTGCAACAGAGAGCACACTCAATCGTATTTCCATTAAAAATTCGAGTGAGAGAACGCCCGGAACACACAGCAAAGCCTCCAAACAAGGCGCCTCCCCCTCTCTTCACCCCTGCTCCTCTCACTCCCTCACTCTCCTTCCCCCTACACACCCCTCCCAGCATCAGGAGTACAATGTCCCGGAATTAGCGCACACTAGTGACCAATTATTCACATGATCGATACATTTTTTCCCTCCAAATGAGTCTGTTGCATTTGATTGAGTAACCAACTTCACTGTAACCTTAAAAACAGACTTTGTTTAACCCTCCCCTCAAATTTCAATCATCTGCTAGTCACTGACAACTTTGCAATGCCCAGTTAATAATCATTTTTATCTGTCTATTGCTTTCTGTGAATATATTTGAATCTAGACTTTAGAGTTTTGCTAAAACTGAGTTCATTTAAGGGATTCGGTCAGAGAAATCGCTTTAATCACATGCTGACATGCCTTCCACCAATACATCTCTGCAGCCTAGTGAATAGGGAACGTGAACAAAGCACATTCTCCACACAATTGTTAGAAAAACAAAAAAGCCTATGGGAAAAAAAATGTTTTTAAGAGGTTCATGCATGTGGTGCCCTATGCCCTCGTAAATCTGTACAAAACGCTGGACAATGACACCGAAACACTAGACTTTTATTGAACCATAAGATTCTAACTTGATTTACATATAGTCCAACAGCTATGTGATTTTTTTTTCTTTTTTTGTGCCGCAGATGCTATTTGAATAAAAGTGGGAGAGAGATACTTTATGCATAAGCATGAAATTGCACAGCTACCCTGTCTGATCAGCTGTTTGTTATGCTCTACCAGCAGGCAGGCTTCTCTTTTGTAATGAAGTCCTGAAACACTCTGGCTCTCCCTGTTGTTGTCAAGAGCATATTTTCTATGAGCAGCTACAGCTGCCAGAAATAACGGAAATTAAGAGTAAAATTGAAATTTTCAGTTCACACTAAGCTCCAATCCCTGTAGTTTCAAGTCAGCATAAAATGCTGCCTTAGCTGCTGTTTACCACATAACTCTGCCACACCAGGACAAATTTATTCAAAAGCAGCATAACCAAAGATGAGATAGCAGACAGAAAATTTGTCAACCCCACAATCTTTTGCGCAAACATGAAAACAGTTACACAATAATCCATAAAGCTGCAGTTTTGCTTCGAGAACTGCTGTCAATTATGCAAAAGGCTCCCAGATTTTACTTTGTTTATAAGCTGTTTATTACATATCAGTAAGGCCTTCCCCAAACTGCAGTGTCTTCTTTTAATCATCATATCATTATCAAAAAACAGTTGAGACTGTGGTCCTTGAAAGTGATTAAAAGCAGCAGATACAAAAAAAAGAGGATGTCAAGATGTTGATAAGCAGGTCATCTACCAACTGGAAGGTTGGCAGTTCAATTCCTGGCTCAGATAGCCTGCATGTTGAAATATCCTTGGACTAGATACTAAACCACAAGTTGTCCGTGATGTATCCATCAGAGTTGGTGTGTGAATGTTCGGCAAAGAGCTTAGGCATGGAAAAAAGTAACTGTATGAATGTTTGTGTGAAAGGGTGAAAGAGGCTTGTGATAAGAAAGCACTTTTGGTGCTCAAACTGAGTAGAAAAGTGATATATAAGTAGAGTCCATTCAAGTCCACAGGATTAAGACTAAAGGTCTGTTACACAAGATTAAAAAGTAATCTGTGAAATGATTTCAGTCTAGACTAAAATGTTGGACTCCACAACACAGCACTGTTTGTGTAGCTAAAAAAAAGAATTTGATTTTGCTGCTCTTCTGGGACTGTTAATTCCTTTATATACAATATCGCGGTTTTAAATTTGTGTCGGTGAGCAATGGCTTTGGATGAGTGGCAGCTGCTCAACAGTGTCCTGCTTACAGTCTAAACACACAGAACACACGTTCAAACAAGAGCAGCTTTGTTGGATGACATGCTGAAAGTGCGGGGCTCTGCACTACTGACTCGTATTTGTAACCTTGGGGTGGCAGCAGCAGCAGCAAGTGGCAGGACTACTAGTGTTTATAATGGCATTGCGTCATTGCTCTGCCCATCAGCTCTCCTTTGTTGCTACAGAATGCTAACTATGTTTGATTTGTAGGTGTGATTTCAGAGCACCACCCTGATTTCCCTATTATTTTCAGTTGGATTGAGCTCTTTGGAGTCATGCCCTTAAACACACAGACACACAAGCGCACATATCGCTCAGTATGTACAAACACATGCTGGAACTCCCTTTACTCAAAGACAAGAAAGTGTGACCCCCACCTGGAGTTGCTGCAAACAGAGGGGTCAAACTATTAATGAGAGGAGGGCATCTGTTGACTTATCAAACACTGCTGGTGTGTTGTCTCTGTGTGTAGCTGCCGAGTTTTACTCTTTTCACACTAACCACTATTCAAGGTGTCATGTTGCCAGACAAGAGGAAATAAAACTTACTTCGCAGATGCTAATTGCACATGTTAACAGTCTTTTCTCTCTCGACAGGCTCTTTGGAAAAGATTCAGAGTGAACATTTGGTCAGAAATGAGGATAAAATGTGTAACATATGAACGTGCAGAGGATACACCTGCAAGCAATTCACGGTGGAAATCTGTTGAGAGGAATGGAAGAATGTATTTGATGGTTCTCAAAATATATAGATGGCTCCGTCAGGAAAAGGGTGATGTCATGAACATAAATTGCTCAGATAGCATATTTTGAACAGACCTCTTGAAAGCCTTGGGGCTTGACTGTGATTGATCGGTGTCAATTGCTGTACTTATGTCGACATCTTCCCCGTCTTTCATCTTTTCCCATGTTTTAATTCTCAGTAATAATCATTTTAATATCTTATTAAACCTCATTTTAATATTATTTTCTGATCCTGGTGAATTGTGGCACAGTTAGAAAATTGCACCGTCACTAGGATTTAATTTACATTAGGAATCCTGAAACTCAGTTCTTCATGTGTGTGAGATTATTTGCTGATTGTTTGCTTATTAGCAGAAGCTGGTCAGGGCTAATAGTCTGACAACTAAAACACTGCCTAAAATGTTTACTTTCCAAATAAGAAATACCCTTATTCGTGCTTTGTACTCTATAAACTGCCCCAAATTACCTTCAATTAAAGCATGATTAGGGCTTAGAACTAGACATTGTGATGAGAATGGGACCAATACTGCTAAAAAAGTTCCACTTTCTGGAAAGAGAATCACGTGTCCTGCAGCTATCAATACAGGCATGAATTGAGAGACTCATATACAAAAGTTCTCATTCGCCATGGTGAAAAACAGACAGCATGTCTAAACAAACTCACAGGAGATGAGAGGAATCATTGCGACTCGGCTGAAAGTACGTAACTGTAATAAGTACAGAACTGCTGAAAAGTCGAGGTTAAGATAGGTCATCGCTTTTTCACTTTCAACACCGAGTTGTTAGGATTCCTCAGTGGAGTGATGAAGAGAGGAATAAGGGATGGAGACGGCAGCTCTAAGGAAGGAATGAAGATAGACAAAAAAAGAATGCATATCATGTTAAAGCAAAGCAGGGCTGGACCTCCGCTGATAGCGAGTGTGACCCTTCCTGGAGGTCACTAGACCTCGGGGCTTTAAAAATAGCTCCACAGGGAGTCACAAACCCCACTGGCAGGGTGGGGACAGATGTTCATAAATATGGTGGAAAGACATTAAGGCCACCATACTTGAGTGATGCCACAGATGACAAAATAATAATTACATGTATATTCTGTTAGATCAAAAAGAATATGATTACTCAGTTTACAGCTTTCATCTTTTCAGAATTAAAGGTATAAATCAGTAAAAGTCTGGTGACATTTTGTTAGTTTTGCCCTTCTAAAACAGGCTGGAACGCATAAAAATCAGCTCTTCATAAAGCAATTAGTGGAGCCGACAGGATGACATCCAGTCCTGTTATACGAGCATGACATGACTCATCATCACCTCTTCTCACCCTGCACTGCTATATTTTCCTCCTTTGTTCAAGTTAACGTATTTAAGTTTACACTCAAAGCTAATTGGATCCAAAGTCTTGAACCCTTATCCCTTAGGTCTCAGGCTGCTTTCTCTTGATAAATAATTGGGATCAAGATTTTCGCATCATTAATTCTTCTTAGTCGATGGGTCAAAGGCCTGACAGTCCCTTGGCATTTTCTGTGAGCTGTTCAGAATGTGAACGTTTGCCTTTCCTATTTATCGGTGTGTGTGTGTGTGTGTGTGTGTGTGTGTGTGTGTGTGTGTGCATATACATGCATGCTTATGTGCATTTCAATGTACAAAAAAAAAAAATGTGTGCGTGAGATGAACAGAGAGGCAGGCCAGCCCCAGTGTGCTTCACATGCGCGTGAGAGTTATCATGCAGACATGCGATAACTCCCACACAGACCCAATTAGCATGACAACTAATTACTGTTTCCTTGGTCCCCTCCCTCAGCTAAGCTAACTCATTAAATTAAATCAACACTCTGGTCTGAAAACAATGCTTTGAGGGAGTAATAATGATTGCCTGCCACTTGCTATTTATGTGTTCTAGGTATTACTTTTCATAGGGCGGTCAACCATAACACTGGAGCCTTTTGAAAGCTGAGAAAATGTTAGCTTCAAATATCAACACAGGAATTACCTCTGGGCTAGAGTGAGGCAGAAAGCAGAAAGAAAGAGGATGACAGCTGAGAGTGCGTGAAATAAGCACACCGAGTGATATGCATGGGCAACAGGGAGAATACTGAGAACAACAACAAACAGATATAGAAAAAAAAAAGGAGATGGTTTGCCTGGGGTATGAGGCGCATGTGATAACCAGCTGTGCATAGCATTGAGCACACTGGGAAAAAAAAAAAAAACTTCTCAGAAGACTCATACAGTGTCTGGTATGTCAGTAAAAACAGTCTGGATAGTGCTGTCAAAAAAATGCCAACTCTGTACACACAGATCCTACTGGATAATATTATGTGCTTTAATGAGATGCAGGAATTCAGGGAAAAGGAGAAAGTTTGTGTCACTGAGATGTGGAAAGAAGAAAAAGTCTGGAATGAAGCAGGAAGTTCTCAGTGTTACAACATGACCTTCTAACACTGTTGATAAAAAAGGAAAAAAAGACAAAGCATTTTCTTTGGAATCGCTCTTGGTGCTCATTTTTCCCCCTCCTCATGTTTCATTTAAGGGAATTAAGTTGTAAGACTCCCGCCACTTAAGCATGCATACCACTGAAAATGTCTACACGATAAATAATATCACCGATGGCCACATGCATATGCGAGTAGCATTCGCAAGTCTTCATCCATGCTTTCAGTAATGCACTTGCAATTGCAGGCCCCTTTATTGTGCTTTGTGTAATATAAAAACAAAGCATATTTCCGCTAAGCCCCGGATTCCCACATTCTCCATGCAGTGCAAGCCTCTGTGGCCATGTGGTAGCTGATTAAGTTACGCCATTGTGCGTGTGTGACTGAGATTCCAGCGCGTTTTAATCAGGCCCGACTGAAAGGACAGATGTTGTTTTTGATGTGAGCGAATTCCAAAAGGTACGAGCAGCACAGAGCAGCCGGTGTTTAGCGTGCGTGAGCTTAGTGATCATTTGGATGCATGTATGTGGGAAAGACTAAAGGCCATGGAAGAAGAGTGTGCTGCATCTGTGTCAAAATGGTGTCCGCAGGAGTGCTGGGAAAAAAGTAAGCTAGCTTGTTTGAGTCCACGGGTGCAGGTGGAGGCGACGGGCTGGTCTCGCTAGAGATGGAGGTCATGAAGCTCGGCCGGCAGCTGCGTCGGTGTCAGGGTGGCACTGCCAGGGTGACTGCTAATGTCCAGTGAGTCATCTCACTCTGTGTACTGGGGGTCTGCACTAGATGCACTGCGACAGGCTAGTTTTAGAGAATGGGAGAAATCCAGAACTGAACACAAAGTCCCACAAAAGAAATTATACTTGTGCTGACGTATCACTATGCAAATATATACATGTACACAAATGATTAAAATTAAATAACTTTAGAATAAACATTTTCAGCAAATATTTTCATCAGTGCAGTTTTATAATAAATTATACTAGACTGATATGAGTACAGCCACAGGGTGTCATTCACTGTCTACATGGATGCTTGTTAACTGTTATCTGGTGGGCAACTACTTTAACGTCTATAATGTGTATAATGAATTGAGGCAAAATAAAAAGGACGTTTCATTAAATATAAATACTTTGACATGATTTTTTGAAATTGAATTCCTCACATTTGTTAGATTTATTAAAACTTAAAAAAACAACTTTCACCCTCTTCATATTCTTCCACGTGCCTTTATGCGAGAGTGAATATGGGACATAGTGGGTCCCCCTGCTGTTGCCTTATATATTTACAAGCCACAGTGCGCATGCCCTCCTCGCCCTCTCCTCCATGCAAGACACTGGACTGTTAAATGCTCTTGCACATATTTTTATGTCAAATCAGCCAGGCTGCCATATGTTAGCCTCAAAGCTAGATACAGTAAAAATAGGCTTGGCCCCCAATGTTATTAATGACCATGTGTGCTGTGAACACGCTGCATAATTATCCCCTGCAGTTTTATCCAAAAATCAGTTTTATAGTACTGGCTTCAGGTTTATGGGACTCAAATACACACTGAGGAGCAGAGACATGCATGCACACTGAAGCTTACGCAACCAGAGAGGGGAAACGATAACATAGCTTTTCCTTTACTATACAAATCCAAATGCTAACAAGACAGTAGCCAGTGGGGCTCAATAAAGATTTCATGGGTCTGTCTCTGCTGTGTTTCTCTGCCCAAGTACTCTCACCTGTTGTTGCATCTGATGTTAGTGAGAATTTAAACACCACAGGAAGAACAAATATTGGTCCAACATTCAATTACTGAGCACTGCCTGCAGTGAAATAGATACTTCTTTAAAATCTGGGCTGTAAAAACTAGGTGTGTATTATTTAGAGAGCCCATTTCATGGACCTTTTTCACAGCAACCACTCTGACATGAATTAGGGGAGATGGGAGTTACAAATGAAGGTTCAGGTCCATTTAGATGTGAGCCTTCATTAATGTGACTGGTAATTCTTGCATTTAGTGAGTATTTCATGGCAAAGCAGCTGATGTGAAAAAGGCCTGTTAGTGGAAACTAGAAGACAGAACATTCAGGTCCTGCAGGAGCACAGAGAGACGGCGCTTTTATGTGTATGGCGCGGAGAAGAGTTCCTGTTCTAGAGATGCCACATTATCCCTGGCACGCACGCACGCACGCACGCACGCACGCACGCACGCACGCACGCACAGCGCACTAACTGTCAAAATAAGAAGCAGCACGCAATCTGCAAATCAAATCTAAAATACCTCAAGCCCAGATTTATCATCTTTTCAGTTAGCTATGCATCACAAGCATTTACAGCTTCCTTCACTATCCCTCTAGATTTATATCACTTTGCAAGCAGCAAACAGAGATGGCTGACATTTGGTTATGTATTAGATGTTATAATAACTTGTTAGTCAGCCAGCTCCAGGCTGCTGTGGTACACCCTTTTGTAATTACTGTCAGCATTCACGCAGCCATCATATATCTCACACGCACACAACCCGCAGCACACGATCTGTCACACATATTTGGCCATTTGCACATTAAAGGAAAATAAACAGCCATGTTGAAATACATGCTGACTCGCACTGGTGGATGGATATCAAAACCTCAGCGCAGAGTGCTTTTCAACACAAACATGTGCCCTAATGCTCTCTGCTGTTAAAGTCTTACTGGTAAAGATATTGGTATGCACTCGACCAGTACCACAGTTGAATATTTTCCCAAAACTAATATTTAATTTCAGGAGTCAAAAATGGAAAAAATAAAATAATTTTTTTTGTTCCCTCGCTTGTGTGACAAAACCTCTATTTAAACAGATAATGGGATTTAAAACCTCTGCTGCTTTGCTCACAATCTGATTCATTTTCTTATGTTTTCAATTTTCAAACTGAATAATTCAACTATAAACACTTT
This sequence comes from Aulonocara sp. 'chitande type north' Nkhata Bay, assembly GCF_057382095.1. NCBI lineage: Eukaryota > Metazoa > Chordata > Actinopteri > Cichliformes > Cichlidae > Aulonocara > Aulonocara sp. 'chitande type north' Nkhata Bay. Next base: position 11,574,009 of record NC_141358.1, read on the forward strand.
ATTACCACATTTATTTCTCAGTATTAAATCACAAATTCTCTCAATAAACTACATAGAAATACATTTTTAGATTTTTCTTGCTAATAAGATAGACATGAAATCTGAGAAAAGGAGAACAAAACTACTGTTTAATAATAGATTAAATTACAGATGGGCACAAATTAAAAACCTTAAGCTTCAAAGCCCACAGTCCATTGGCTCTGTTAAGTTAAGCAGGGCTTTGCTGGTATGGTTTGGATCCATTTGTCCCCTTAAACGAAAGGATTGAAGGAAAGCTTCTCTACCAAGATGACAATGTCCACATTCATAGAGCTTAACTAGTAAGTGAATAGTTTTGTCAAATGAAAGTGATGTGAATCAGATGCTGTGGCTTTTTGCAGTTCCCCTGGTCTCCATGGATACTGAACACCTTCTGGAGATTTGGACGGTGCTCTCTGCTACCATAATCAAAACACCCAATGAGGGGATATGTTTTGAAAGAATGGAGTTAATCCCTCCAGTAAGAGTTTCCGAAATTTGGAGAGTCGGTTCCACGACCACTGAAGCCGTTGTCGCATTGTGGCTCAACACCTCAAAGTGACTTGGTAGATGTTTTTCCATTAATTTCGATGTTTCGTTAAGTGACCATAAACTAATAATCTACTAGTGTGAAAAGTTATAAACCGTGGCCTCTGTTCTTCAGAGTAAATGTGTAATTCTGTACACCTCACTTTGCTTTCCACATTTAACTGTGGTCTGACAGCATGTACAGTATGTGGATTGGTTAGAGCACATTACATAAGACATCCCCACTGACACCAGCGGCTAGTTCGGTTAGCAGTCTATACTTCACCACAGCGCTTTCACATTTCCTTTCCAACATTTTCTGAGTCCTACTTGTCGTTTGTCTTTCCACTGTCCATTTATATTTCCTTATGCATCCTGGTGGGACATCGAGGTTTATGCTTGCACATGTATGTATTTCAAGCAACCAGTATCTCAAATAAAGAGACTTAACGGCTGACATGAACATCAGAATTTAAAGTGGATTTTTGTGTAGATACACTTTGATGTTTAATTTAATAATCACAATTTGAGCAACATAATTCCATTTTCTTACGAAGCAGCATAGTTGATTGTCAAGCAGGATAATCACTATACCAACTGTTTAAAAAAAAAAAAAAAAAAGAGAAAAAAAGACTTCTCTTTGTCTAAGAGTAACATGTAGCAGTTTCAATCCGTCTCTGTCTGTCTGGCTGTCTACTCAAAACTCAACCACACAACACACAAACATAATGCAAACTCAGCTCAACCACTGCAGCCCTCCACTTTCACAGGAATTTCCCCCTATTTCGGCCCAGAGGATCCTGCTTACACCGACAAAATATGAACCCAGTGGCAGCATTGAGCCACAAAAAACACAAAACAAAACATGTATATTTTCCCAATGACTTAAAGGGGTTCACATGGTGATGTACAAAGCACTGGTCAAACTTGTGGATTTTGCTGTCAAGCAAGTACTTTCAATGCTCACAGACACAGTTTTCCTGTTCTCAGTAATCTGCTTCTGTTCAGTAAAGCCTTTAGTTTCAAAACTGTAAAGCGATGTGGGTGTTTTTAACCATTTTTCAAAGTATATGAATGGACTTCACTGGATGTAACATTAAGGATGCCTCTATACAAGTGCTGATATCATAAATAAGTTTTTGTTATAGAAACATACCGATACCTTTAGTACATTTTTGAAATCCATTGCCAAATACTCCCAATTAAAAACGGGGTGTCTACAAAAATCTTTAGGAAAAATTGACAAATCTCAATTTCACCTCTATATTTTCACCTTGCCAACAAACATGCCAACATCCGAGCCACCTTCTCATCTTTGTGTATAGCGCATAGAGATGCATGGCAGGAATTAGTTCTTTTCAAAATCCCCCTTTCCCTTCTGCCATCTATAACCATAATTATTCCATAAATCACTACAACCAATAATTGAAAAACACAACTGTCACCTTTGCTGCCTGAATGTTTTTAAACCACATTTTTGTTCTGTAGCTGCCTCATTGAAACAAAACCTCTGAGATGGTAAAGTGACTTAGGTTACCATAGTGATGGCCCGATGTTTGGCAAACCTGTGTTGATGCTCGTTTCGACCTGACGAGACCTCATTATGGGCTGGTGGGGAGTCCTGTCTGAAATCTCTGGCCCAGACGGTCACTCAGACCTAATTAAACACACCTTTCTAAATCTGACTCGATTCCTTCGTCACTCTCCGTTATCCAAGTCCCTGCAGATCTAATCAGCGTGCAACCTGCCAACTTACAAACACAAACAGCAAGAACAAAAACCCCACATCCACGGTAATAAATGACACAAACGAAACAGTCGGTGGTCATTAGCTTTGTGGCTTAAATGGTTGTCCTTCCTGTCTGGGTTAGAGGCCAGCCAATGCACCAGTAAAAGGCCTGCTCCTTTGCCCACTCTCCCTTCTGGAAGAGCGAATCTTCTCTGAAGCCAACACAACTCAGCGGGACCAGAAGCAGGATAAAGGTTAAGAACCCCATGGAGATAAAATTCATGTCGGTTAAAGTAGAGGTTTGGCTACAGATTAATTTGCCTCGAGTAAAGACATGTTTCTAATAATAGTTGCTGCTTTTGAATAGATAGGTTTCCTTACTGATAAGTAAAATATGCTATAAAAAGAAACAGGCAATCCAAAAATGGGACAGTTATTAGTTTTTAAGTGATTTTGTTATTAATAATATTTTCATTATTTTTATTATCACCAAAAAATGTTTCCTGTAAAGGTGCCATGATCAAAACTTGGCCCATATTTGCGGAAAGGGGGGGGGGGGGGAAGAAGAAAGAAGAAACCCTGGTCGATCTAGTAGGTTTCAAAATATGTAGAAGCAAGATAAAGAATGTGGCAAGGCACTGATGGTCAGAGGGATGAGATCCCCCGGGGGACATCCAAACACACATATATGCGCTCACAGGAGGCCTGAGTTGGCAAAGACATTTTCTGCCGCAGGGTTTGGTTCTGAGCCCATGCTGGCTAAAAAGAGATCCATACCCTGTGGCGCTTACCTGGCATTTAGCCGAGACCACTCTTTGATTATACAGAATTTTGTTTCTTGCACCGTGTCGTCAGTTTCTAGAACATTTAAACAAAACAAAACATACCAACCATACCATACCAAAACAAAACTTCATACCACTCTGTTTTTGATCAGTTGTATAAACCTAGAAGTAGTTCGATATAAAAATGGACACACCAAGAGGCAAATGACATGAAATATCATTACCAAATCCCAATCCAAAGGCACACACATGTGAGCACATATGCTCAAACAGTGACACCTCAGTTTTAATTATTTTCTCTCCCTTGCTTTCCTTATACACACAATTTTTCCTCTTCGTGTCAAAGCCTGGAATATATTGAAGGACAGCTGCAAGATGATCTGATCCAGATGATCTCAAAGGAAAAAAAAAAACCCCAAAACATAAGCACACATGGTCTATAAAGCACAGACCTGACGTGAGCAAAAGAAAAAAAGAAAAGTAAAAATGATGGCTTAGAAACTTATGTTGTTTTTTTCCTTTAATTTGTCATCTGGCTCATTTTGTCTTGTGACTACAGATAAATAAACTCCAACTTCATTCAGGTAATTCACATGTCACTATAATTAGAAATAAATGAGCCATGTTGAGGTATCTCTGTTCTCCAGGTACCACAGAGTAAATTGCCGACTGGCTCTTGTATACCTCACCCTGCTCTCTAGATTCAACTGTGGTCTGAAAACATGTAGTGCATGTGGATTGGTCAGAGCACATTAAGCACTCCTACTGACATCAAGAGCCTTGACCACAGCTAATTTAACTCCTTTGATTTCCTTCTTAGTTGCATGTGATTCCTACCACCGTCCTCTGACAATTATATCGCTTTATGGCATCACATTTACACATATACATCTATGTGTTGTCTGAAAAAAAAAACAAACAAAAAAGAGCATAACTTAACATTTTAGGTAACAAAACAACCTCTTATTTTGGACTTAATTGCTGTGTGTTTCAGTCTGTAAAATATATTTCGCTTGAATGGCAGTATGTGATGCTCCAAAACCTGCATACATCCTACTGCATTAATGGTGCCTTCACAGATGGGCAAGTCACCAATGCCATGTGTGTGAATGCACCTCCATGTCAACACAGATGCTGAACAAGCTGGATGGTCCCTCTCCTGTTTACGCACTATTGTACAGATATTATTATTTCAACTAGTTTAAAATTGTAATTACACAGTTGGTTTCATAAAAGACTGGGCGATAAAACACACACACACAGAAACGTAAACCTTTTCTAACCTTAAAATGTGGGGCATCAAATTTAAAATGAGCATATACTTATTTTATTTAGCATTAAAGTTTGATATGTTGTGTTTGAAATTCAGTAAATATGGGGTAGAATGTATAGCACAGCAAACAACCTATAAATACTATAATTTATTATGATACAAAATATAAGCATAATGAAATGCAAGGTTTTTCCACTAATTACCAAATTAAGAGGCCACCAAATAATATAACAGCATACATATGTACCTGGTGACAAAACATTTACTTTAGTTACTGAGACAAACAATTTAAGCATGCATGGTACTTACACTATATGGGTGTTAAATATCTAAAGGAACAGATTTACTCACAGAAACAGGAAAAGAAGGAAAAGATCTCCAAGGATAAAATCAGAAGTGCCCAACACTGCACTTTACTTTAACTGGAGCTGGAACAAAGTCTGCTTCGATTTTCTCCAACGTTTAGCTCAGTCATAACCTCAGCTAGACGTCTGATTCAGTCTGTTTATGCACGCAAATGACTGGCATTAGAAACCCATGGACATGTGGTGGAAACATGTTTACAGCTGTGGCCTCGGTTTGGGCTATGATGTAATGGCAAAGAGAAAGGTGGGGAAAAGTTTGCCTTTGTCCGTGACTTGAAAATAGGGACGTTTTTGGTAAACCATGATGAGAGCAAACGATTTAAATAGGAACGTAAATAGAAAACATTGATTGAGAAGTGGATAGAACAAAACGGGGAGGTTAAAAGAGGATGTTTCATGGGTCCAGGGGGTAGGAAGGACCAAGGTAGGACAACACACAGCTGGAGCAACAGCTCCCCCTGGGGCAAAGCACTGATAATGCTTTAGAATTTCTAGGTCAAGTTACGTTGAGCCATACAATTAGCCATGAGAATAAACCACTGAGAACTGAATAACATCAATATATTCCATGTCCTCCTGAGAAAGCTTGGGCTCTGGCATTCAAGTGTCTATTATTTTCACATGTTCAGTTCAATTCAATTTTATTTATACAGGGCCAAATCACAACAACAGTTGCCTTAAGGCGCTTTATATTGTAAGGTAAAGAACCTACATAATAGGTTAATAATAATACAAGGAAAACAGAGAAAACTCCAACAATCATATGACTCCCTGTGAGCACGCGCTTTGGCGATAGCAGGAAGGAAAAACTCCCTTTTAACAGGAACCTCCAGTGGAAGAACCAGGGGGGAAATCAAAGGCTCTGCCTCCCATTCTACTTTTAAATACTCTAGAAACCACAAATAAGCTCACAGTCTGAAAGTGAAGAGCTCTAATGGAGTGAAATGGCACTATAAGGTCATTAAGATAAGATTGGGCCTGATTATTCAAGACCTTGTATGTGAGGAGCAGGATTTTAAATTTGATTCTGGATTTAACAGGGAGCCCGTGAAAAGAAGCCAATAAAGGAGAAATGTACGCTTCTCTACAGCACCATGTCAGTGCTTTAGGTGACATGCACTGACATGGACTAAAAATGTAGATGCTGACTGTAGATGTGAATCTAAACTAGCATCTGCATGATGTGTTGGGCCAAGCCCTGTCCATAGAAGCCCCACCCGGAACCCACAGGACCCAAGGCATCCAGTGCCAGCGTCCTATGCCAGATCCCACAAAAGGCCCCATACCCCAAAGGGTAGGCTGTTTTGACAGCATACAGGGCAAGTACATGATATTTGTAGTTTCTGCACATCATAAGTTCAAAATAATAGCGCCTAATTTTTTTGTGGAAATTGGGTTGTACTGATTTGTACTTTCCTCTGTTCTCGCCACACTCTCAACATACTGTTTTATGCGTTTACCAGCCAGCAGCCATTACACACCCACCTTCGAATGACACATCAATCAAGGCAAATGCAAACACGATAAATAATTCACCCATTGATTCATTAGTGGCAGTTGATCCCTCGATGTTTCATAGTTCACGACTCATTCACACACCAACAGGTTCATGAGCACACGTGTGCTTGCAAATGAGCACAGGCACCGTGTACTTGGCTTAGAAAACACACACACAGTATGCGGTTCACGAATGCGGTTGGTACTCTTGTGATCATTTTTCCCATTCATGCCTGGTAACACAGCTGTCCTAGGAAGAGGCAACCATTCATTTATGAACTGACTGTTGCTTGAATCAAGAGCAAAGCCTGGACTGTAGTTCAGCAATCTGGACAGAAAACCACTCTGGAGGGAGGGCGCAAGCTGTGTTCACATGCTAGATGTCACCGCAGTGATGCAGCTGGTGTGTTTAAAAGCAGGAGGACGTAATGGGTTTAAATATCCGATAACAATATGTGTACGCCAACAACAGCCCACAACATAGGCATAGATGATGAGGTTACTACCACTAAAAAGGCAATGGGATGCGTGCAGGTCTCAAAATAAGGTTCATCAGTATAACTACTAGGTTTACTTACAGGAAATGCTTTCATTATTATTTAAATTACAGCACACAAAACGGATCTTTTCAAAACACTCTCACAAATGCATGGAAAATCTGCATTGCATACACTAAATAATGCTCTCTGGTATTTATTTTACACATTAGTACTACCGAAATTCACTAAAATTTAGCAAGAGTCATCAAGCATGGATTGGATAGACATGCAAAGAATGTTTGCTGCACATGTAAAAAAAAAAGTTACATTTGAGTTGGAATATTTTTCTTGTTACCAACTTTAAATAAACATAAAATCACGAAAAAAAAGGTTGCCAAGTAGAAAGTCTCGTGCAATTTTTGATATTTTGCAGTGAATCACAGATAAATGGAAAGAACATTTATCAGTTTCACACATTAATCTCTCGAAAAAGAATGCGGTGATGAGCACAAGAGAAAGACTGATTTTCTCAAAGAAAACTGCTCTCTTCAATAACTCAACATTTCCAAAGCTTACTCCCAGCCTTTTTGAAGTGTTTTTATACCGTACAGTGAGAGAACTAATACGCTGTCACTGTTTAAACCACATTAGCAATATGACCAATGCCACTTACAAATTTTAAGCAGTAAAAAAAATGGAGTACTGATATATTGGCCAATATATTTCTGATAGACGAACCCATTTATACACATGCTCTGTCACAGATATACTATGAAGGCTAAAGCCTGTGATCATTGTTTACCAGTTTTCCTGCAATACATTTCACAAACTAGTTAGCATCAAGACATTCTTTGGCTCGCTCTGATACATACTCTGCTGCATGTGCTAACAGTGCTAAGAGTATTGTAAACAATAGAGTCTGAGTGAAACTATGTAATGAGACCGTTTCAAGTAATGCAGTTTAGTTGTGACCAAACAAAATATGTTCATACAGTTTATTATATGAAGACATATCTGCTAATAATATTTTCCAGCTTGTATATTAGTCTGGCTTTACAGTGTTAGGATGTATAAAGCATATAAACATGGACGTGACTCATTTTAAGCCAGTTCATCATATTTTAACTATCAGTTCAATTGCTGATTAATTGCTTCCCGAGATAAAATTCTCACTTTTGGGAAGCTGGGGGGGAGAGACTGCATGCTTCTTACTGCACTACAAGACTTTAAAACTAACTGACACAAAAGGAGTCGGTAAAAGGAAAAACGAAACATTTTAGAGAAAAAAAAATATTGTCAAAGGAATGGCTTTTCCCCACTAGGCAGTAACAGTTAATTTGCCTATTCCTCTTCTATGTACTCTCAGCATTGGCTTTGGGAGTAGGGCTTTCTTGTGTGCATGTCAGAGCTCTTTGCCATGTTGGATGCTGGTGATTTGTGATGCCTGTGAAGGATCAGAAGGAGGGGCTTCGGGGGGTCGGCAAAGCTGTAGTGTGAGAAAGTTCTGAAGGCGAACACTGGCTGCAGCTGATATGAGTCTCCTGGGACTTCCCCTCTGCTGAGGTCATTCCTCGCACTCCAACACTCGTACATCACTGCTGACATCACCACTGATCCTTGCCAAACCGTTGCCACAGGCAACACAAACAGGAAAAAGCATGTGTGTGTGTGAACGCTTGTTGTTAAATAAGACCATTAAACTCCAATGGTGTACTGAGTGACGAATGATGTGTTATACACAATCGTGCAAAAAAGCCTATCATCCATAAAAAAAAATAAAAAAAAACATTTAATATATTTCAATATTAGCTCTGATCCAAATGCCTGCAGCTGTTCTGCGTGTTTATTATAGGTGAAATCTGTATTAAATACACATTATGAAAATAGCTGTGCAATTCTTTTCAAGAAAAGACTGTGCTTTTCATTAAAACATGATGTTAACATGTGTTTAATGTGTCTCTGCATGTTTGCCTTTGTGTTGGTACATCTATGTGTGTGAGTGTGCGTGTATGCCTGCCGCCTTTCCTGCACCCCCTGCTGTGCCAGTCAATGCTTAGACTCTTGGGAAGTGAGGCGGCAGTGCCAGCAGTAATCAGAACTCTTTGTATCCACACACAGGGGCGAGCTATAATCAGGGAATGTTCTTTAAACAATAATAGCTGTAATCCTCTCATCTCAATATGATGTGTAACCTGCTCAAAACTTGGATTTTTGCAGGCGATTTATACCTGGCCTCCACCTTGTTTCAAAATAGATTTAATGAGCTTTCAAAGCCAGCTTTCATAATAATTGCTGAACCATAGAATTACAGCAGCCAGAGCTACAGAAGAAAAAATGACAGGGTGGAAGAATAGCGATAATCTTCAGGGATAAGCTCAGCAATGCACAGCCCTTTGAAGAATACCTACAGAGAATCAAGCGTGCAGGACCCTCTGAGTATATGCAACTACCACGTGTATGCATACCCACAAATTCTTTTGATAGTAATATATACTATAGATGTATTCAATGTGACAACTAATAAAACTGATGGTCGATGCAGTGACTTCTGATTCCTTCACTCATTATATGCCTAAAACAAAGACTTCAGTGTTGGTTATTAGCAAAATTTTAATTAAATTTGCCAGGACTCATTCAGACAGAAGCATGCGTGCACACACACACGTGCACGAACACACACAGATATCTTGTTCCAGATGAAAGACGAAACTGGCACCAAAAAAAAAAAAAAAAAAAAAAAAAAGATACGACTGATTGAATTTTTGGAAAAAATACAAATGGGGGGAAAAGAATCTACCTGCAAATCTTCTGCTTCACAGACTGTAGAATAAACTATTGTGGCAAAGCTGCAAGCACACCAAAAAGCAATTAGGCTGTAAAATGAAGAGATTTTTTAGCAGATTGCAGATTACTTGCAACGATAAAGACATTTGGTTTGCTACATAAATGCCCGGTCAGTCTACACAGAGTATTAGCATCATTCGTATACCTTCTGAAAAACAATTAAGGTGAAAAACAGAGTTTAGTTTAAATTCTATTACCTCTCTTGCATGCAGCATAATTATTATTGCTAAGCATAATATTAAACATACATACATGTGTCACTTTGAACATATTTGCCTTTATTATAAGACTGTCACAAGTACTAGTCAGGGAGCAGATTACTTTGGACATCAGCCGTGAAGCTCTGTGTGCAGCCATTGGTCTGTCATTAGACCCTGCCACAGTTGTATTCATGGGAAGAAAAACAAAGACTGCGTGAAATCAGGAATGTCTAACAAGGGATTGAGTGCCTCTCTGCAAGCAGCTGCAGCAAAGAATGCCTAAAGTCACAAAGTTCATCCATATTGTTTGTAAACTGGAAAATTTACTAAAATTATTTATAATTATTTAACTGTAGACATAAAACACTACAACACAGTACCACAACATGCAAGTAGTAATGTGTGCACTTTACACATGTGCGCACACATGTATATAGCAAACATATCCTCCTCTACTAATAAGAGATTTGCCAAAGTGAAGTTACTCTGGCAAATCTCTCATTTAAGGCCACAGAAAGTGTGATGTATTGCACATGAGCCGAGATAAGAGCAGAACCAAACTCGAGTTCTACTCTTATTTGATGGTTGCCATGTAGCCTACTTTCGCCCATCCACCCGTCTGAATATCTGAAGACCTACTGATATGCTCAACCAGATTTGGCTGGTTTGAATAAAACACAAAGAATGCAAATAACCTTTATGTTCGCTTCCAGTACTTTGGTTTCTCCTTGTATTTATCCACACTGACTTTATCATTATCCATTTAGTCCCTTTTTGTCAGTTTCTTTGACATCAGTCAGTTTTTTTGGTCTTGTTCCATAAATATGAGAAAGATCGTTGTACACGATGCACTGACACCACTGCTGAATGAATGTTATTACACAGACCAAAACAAATCAGGGCTTTTTAACGCAGCTCAACACATGTCACTTTTCTCCTGGCTGATTGTTGGTTGGCACACAGACAGTGCGATGTAGTGTCACTTGTGCCAAGTGACACTACATCATTGGCTGTAGCCCTCAGTCCGCTTAGTGACATCATGATGTAAAACATACACACTTGGTCGACATCCACTACCACAGCATAAGAACTATACGGATTACAAAGCCAAAACAGGGCCACTTTTCCAGTCCATCACTGTTATGCTGTATATGTTTTATATATCAAAACATGCTTACTATGAAAAGCAAAAACTCATACACCCTAAAATTATAGTATTCACAGTGATGTCAAGTCACAAAGAGAAGCTATTCACACTGTAAACCCATTCAGCAGTGACCTCAGTCTTACTCATGCCACCTGCACTGTAACATCATCCCTCTTGCCTATATTTCGCACAATGATGCAGGCTTGACTAAAGGCCATAAGTAATATGAAAAGTAGCGATACGGGCAGACGCAGACCAGCTGCACTGACAGAGGGAGATGGCTGAATTACACATGCACATATGGCAGAAACTGCATAGTCAAACAATTCCTGGGAGGCTGTGGAGGAAATAACTGCTCGTGTTTTATCAATGTCCCCAATCTTTACCTCCCCCAATCGTGTGTGCTGCACAGAATCTGCTAAAGCAGATGTAAGGGGGACGTTTACCCCTTTAAATCATCGTGCATTCACGCAGCCTCGCCTGTTGCCTAATATTAATAATCAGCATACACCTGTTGCCATGGCACATGGCTCTGCCCTGGTATGGATAAACAGGCGAAGGTTGACCAGCTTTGGCAGAACATTGCAACAGTTGGCCTGCACGGCTTCTTCTGGCAGATATATATATATTTTTTTTTTTACTTCCAATTTCAATCCAGGAAACGGATTTAATTTCAAGTATAGCTTAGCAATGGGCTAATGAGCTGGAAGGCAGTAGAGTAAAGAGACCGAGAGGGAAAAGGACTTGCTTCGACAGCTAAAGCCTTGTGCAAAATTTCCTATTAAAAACTTGACACATGGTAAGGCCAAAGCCCTCCAACAAGCACCGGCACCAGTTTTTCTCTGAGCCTAAATAGTGACGCCGCATGAGTGTCACTTCAATCGGCTTAACGCTGGCTTCACAGTCCTTTAAATGTGTATTGCATGTGTTTAAATGTGTGTACATTTGCCCATGTTCATTTACTGTATTTGCACGCATGTGAACTTAAGTCCTGCGTGTGAAGGACTGTGTGTGTGTGTGTGTGTGTGTGTGTGTGTGTGTGTGTGTGTGTGTGTGTGTGTGTGTGTGTGTGTGTGTGTTTACGCACATGCAGTGTTTGCGCTTCCTCCCATACATCAGACAATCACAATAACATTGTGAAGTTTGCTCTTCCTGCATGGAGGGAACTTTGGCTCAAATACACTCCCCTTCCTCCAATTTCTAACCTTCTCTTTCCCTCCCCCCCCCCCAATCCATGCCTTTTTCCTCCCTCCATCCGCTCCCTTGTTCCTTGTCAGCTGGTGGGGAGATCCAGATGTGAAGGGAGACTGGGACAGGAAAAGCAAAGGGAGAGAGGGAAGGAGAGGGAGATAGAAATCCACATCCCCCGGTGACAGACTTCATTGTCCAAGACCTTTTTGGACAAGGCCTTTACAGACACATACACACAAACAATTATGCACACCAAACAATGAAGTCCCTCTAGACGACAAGGCCCGATTGAGTGTTTGTGTATTTCTCCTCCGTATGTATGTGTGTGTGTTTGTGTGTGCACATCTGATGACAAAGCAATCAATGAACAACATCTTGCTGGAGATTTGCTGTAGATTTGCTGTAGATATTTAGCTGAGTTATTTACTGGGGGGTCTTGGCCAGGCATGAAGCTATTGTTCTCGTTTAGTGGGGAGAGAGAAGGAAATCAATACAGACCTGAGAGAGCGAAGCAAACAGTGAGTAACAGCTGTATGCCAGCATCCCCCCCCCCTATGTTTTGCTCCCTCCATCTTTGTTAAATTCTCACATTTACACCATCAGGTAGGGCCAGGGGCTGATAATTACATTTAAATGACATATACACGTGCATCTGTACAGAATTCCTTAAGAAACTATACACAATGGCAAACACATGCACACAACACACTTCTACACACCACGGAGCCATATGAAATAAGTTAATAGAGTGAGTCAGCAAAAGAAACAAGAGCCGAGCTAAAAGGGCTCTCACTACCAGAGCATGTCTTTCACCAACTTACTCAATGAAAAAAAACTAATGAATTATGTTCTTTACATGGCATGCCAAACTGATTGTCTTATTTAAAAATCTTCCACTGAAGATATCCCTCAGAAAAACTTGTTATGCTACTGAAAACCTTTTGACAGGCACCACAAATGAATGAGACAAGAATATTCCTATCTAAAAAATTAAAATGTCAGTACTCACCGCGAGGCTGGCGCTGAGTATTTTCCTCCCACTCTTTCTGCCGAGCTAACACCGACTAACTCTTTAAGAACGGGAGCAACAAGTAGTGTACAGTGGAGAACAATGCATGTCTGCCAGAGCGCAGCAAAGCGTAAGCAGAGTGGAGACACACAGAGGTCCAGTCATCGGGCTGCTGCTCACATGGGACGTGGAGAGGAGGGGAAAAGAGGAAGGGTTAGCTATAGAATAGTCAAGAGTATAACTCGAGTTTGGCAGGGGGAGGGATCTCATCCTTCACTCCGCATGTCTTGCCCTTTTCCTCTCCTCTATCCAAAAATGTTTCAACATGTCTCAAATTTCTTCTCCTTCTCAAAAGTGGAGTTTTTTTCTGGCCTTCCTCTTTCTCCGTACACTCCCCTTTTCTTTCGCCATCTCTTGTCTCTTTGTTCTTACTGTCTTTTCATTGCACACACACAGACACACACTCACACACGCGCGAGGGTCTCTTTGTTTTCTGTTATTCGGTTATGAACAGCCCTCCTGTAAAACTGTTTTGCTGTAAAAGTCAACAATGTCAAGCTCCACCTAGACACACAAGCAGCGCAAACATGCTAAAATAAAACACAGACACATGGGGGATCTTTACTAATGTAATATACATGTACATGTACAAAGTGAACCAGCTAACCGGTTGTCTGTTATGGTCATATATGCAATCACAGAAACAGAACAGAAAATTACAGGGCGACTTTAGATCCCTCTCTTTCTCTCTCTCTGATGTCACTCGTTTTTTTCCTGCCTTTTCACTGAAAGGCCCCAATTCACAAGTGGCCCAGATACCGCACTGTACTGGGGAAAGGAAGAAAAGTAAAAAGGGAGTCAGAGAAAAGAGTAACTTGATACAGTTAAAGCAACAATTATTTGAATGAGTCACTCAGCATTGAGGTTTGGGGTGTTTTTTCTTCTTTTTCTATGCTAATTTGTGAGAGGGAAAACGAGACAAAAAGAGACAGATGGGGAGGAAGGGAAAAAAAACAATCTTCCCATTTTGGAAAACTTTACCTCCTGAGGACTCCTTGAGGTCATGGGAGAGGAGGAAGGAGAAACTGAGGGGATGACAGATAGTAACAGTGAGGAATGGAATGGCGGGGCAGACATAGGCTTGGATAGGTACCAGAGAAATGTCCTACATCCACTCGCCAGGAGATGGCTCACCAAAGTCAGTGTTGCTGACACAACCAAATAGCATAGGGTACGCCACTCTTTCAGACGCGAGGGTGATGGTGAGCAGACAATGACATGCTGGCAAATCAGAAACAGTGCACATTATTTAAGCAACTGAAGCTCAAAACACTGTGAAGCCATATCTAGAGGTGATGTGCAGCTGCTAAAAACTTGTAACTACAAAGGAGGAAGTCTATTTGGTCAGCTTGCATTTTCATCTGCGTTTCCAAAGCTGGTAAAGATGGGCTGGAGAGCCTGAGGCGAGATGTATAGCTCAACTGTAAAGACAAGCTGTGCAGCAACTCATTGCAACTCCTGCTACATGTAGATGTTTGAAGTGTAGCAGTGCAGCTTTGTCTCAACGCAATAAATGCATCAGGATCTCCTGTGTAAACCATTTCAGCTGACCTGCATCCTGTTTAGACCTGCCATCACAACGTTTAGAGAAGCAAACAAAGTGCAAGGGGTCATGTAAATGCGCAGTGAAGGACTTGCAAAAAAAAAAAAAGGAAGAAGAAGAAAAGAAGAAAAATAAATAAATCACACAAGTGAATCTCAGGGATGTGCAGAGACCAGGGAACATAAACAGGCTGTCTTTAGGAGTGTATACACATACAGATGAAGGCAGACTGAGAAAATGTGGTCAACATTCTTTGTTCAAGTGGTTAGACAGCACATTTCCTGCAGATGAAGTTAAATATTTTTCATGTTTTTTTAGCCGCTAGACGAGGCAGTTCCCGATGTTGCGTATTACACCTTCAGTTCAGATCAGTCAGTTATAACAAAAGCAGCACGAAGCTCCAGCCTTTAATACAGCCCATAAAACCTTCTAATGCATGAACAAGAGGCAATGAT
Organism: Aulonocara sp. 'chitande type north' Nkhata Bay; assembly: GCF_057382095.1. Taxonomy (NCBI): domain Eukaryota; kingdom Metazoa; phylum Chordata; class Actinopteri; order Cichliformes; family Cichlidae; genus Aulonocara; species Aulonocara sp. 'chitande type north' Nkhata Bay. Next base: position 11,589,132 of record NC_141358.1, read on the forward strand.
TTGTATTCTTTTAATTTCAGCTAGCAAGCTAGATACAAACCCAATGAGCATGGCCACTGCAATTGAAAAATTAAAAAAACAAAACAAAACCCCAAAACAGTTCAAAGGGGCATGCTGTAAAATAGCCACGCATACTCGAAAGAAGCTGCACAAGCAGGTACAGGTACATCAAAGACATTCCACTGTTGCTGAGCTGGCTTTGACTGCATGAAGTTGCAGGTCACTGTAGTTATGACAAACAGATATACTTTGATGACCTAAAGAGCAGTCCTTTCTAGTGTCTAGTGTTTATGAAGTATAGCTTTTGATCAGGATTTATTAAGGCTGACTGTTTAATTTATGTAGCCCAAAGCAAATAAAGCTGCTCTCTTGTCACAAGGGGTCACCACATCCAATAGCACTGCATTTCTGATTTGGTAGATTTTTTTTAACAAGAATAGATTTGTCTCTCCTCCCAGGGAACTTTTGTTTGTCAGGTGAATGTGTAATCCACTACATTATGGCCTAATATATACATTTTTTCGAAATCTTGGAAAAAACCCAATATATTTTCATATTACAATTACTTGATCTGTTTATTGTTTGATTGTAAAGGTTTCATTTGCTGCTTCTTGCTGGACTCTACTCTGTCTTATACAGGGCAACACAGGAAAAAAAAACCCTCATTGAAACCCTCACAATCAATTAGTAGAATGTAAATGGGCCATTCAATTACTTTAAGCACTATCCTTGTTCCTCCTGAGGCAAACAATCAAACAGCAGACACAAATTAACTCTGAACAAGAGAATTTGTCTAAAATCCGATCCCCCGCTAGCAATAGATAGGCAGCATCAGAGCATGGGTGTATCCTGTGCCCAAAACAATTTGTGACATGCCCAATTTTAATTGTTCTACCTTGGTTTGTTCATGTTGATTAAAAGGTTAGAAATAGGTTAGCTGTGGTGCAAAACATCTAAAATCTACAGGGGAAAAAAAGTGTTTCACATGCATGTTTTTGCAAGTCCCAGTTTGAAAATTAACAAAATATTTGCACTTCCAGCAGAGACTGTTTCTGAATACTGATTATGGTAACCAGAGATAACTAGACAGTGTACATTAACACATCGATGCCCACAGAGACAAGGCTCTCTTCACCAGCCAAGACTGGGTAATGAGTCTGAATACACACACGCGTGCGGGGACAAACACACAAAGAAATAAAGAGAGAGACGGCTTGAGACAGAGGGAGCTTCCAGAGCTTTTCACAGACAAAATAGGAGAGAATTTCACAAAATCTCAGGCCAAATGCCTGTGCGCATGCACACCTGCAGGGTTTTTTTTTTTTAAACGTATCAAAGGTTTTTTTGACAGCTCAACCATGCCTGACAAAATTCAAAAGCATTCATGAATTTTAAACAAGTGGTGGTTAAGGAATTTAGGAGCAACATCACGTTTAAAGCAATTTATATGCAAATGTGTGACGAGTGGCAGTGCACAGGACTGCAGAGGAATTAGCACTTGTTCATTGACTTAACTTGACCTGCTACACTAATATGGACTCCCATTAATGAAGTACCAGCATCAACCACCACAAAGACACATGAGAGATGTATATGAACAGTGTTTAGACAACACTCCACACCACTGTTTTCCATGCATTTCTTTTTCTTGATCTCCTTGACCCCACAGGAAGGGCAGTGGTTTTGTTGCCACTAGATGGCAGTAAAGTTCTTGTCTTATCCCCCCCCCACACACAACCACACACACACACACACACACACACACACACAACCACACAGATACTAGTAGGCATGCCAGAATGGGGAGTGAACGTGATGAAAGACCACAGCAGAAAGCAGACAACCAGACTCAACCGCAGAGCACGTAGGATTGAGGGTAGGAGACAAAAAGTCCAAGGCTTTTCTCTCACACAGCACCACTGACATGTAAAAGTTTACAGCTCCAAAGACAGAGCTGGCATGACTGCAAAAACATGGCTCTTTCTGTCCATCAGTCCAGGTAGATTAGACTATTTTTTCAGGGTTTTTTTTTTTTGAGTGACACCAGCATGCCTGGCTGTAAAATTAAACGAACAACCATTCTGTATCGCATATTACTATCAGTGCTGCAGGCTATGTGGGGGTTGTTGTGTTTTGATGAAGAGAGACAGACAAGCTGGAAGAAGCAGAACTCCATTAGTTTTAGCCTCGAGGATTTTGAAGTCACAGTCCCTGGACCCACCACGTCAAGCTGCATGATTTTATTTATTTATTTTTTTAATAGGGTTACCTTCTGTAGTCTTCTTACTGACCTGCAGTGAGACATGCTTGTGGATCTTTTTTTTTTTTGTTTGTGTGGAGTTTGAAGATTTCTTGAATGAGGGGTGGATTGTTTATTTTACACCCACTCAGGTGCTGTGAATTCTCTGCACTAGAGAAAGTCAGAAGAAGGCCAATGTCATTACGATTGAAGTTTTCGCAGTTATCAGCGGTGGACCAACCAAGATTGAGTCAAATTGCAGCTACGATGACTAATTATTATGGACATTTTCTCATACTTGCACTGCAACCCTCATTTTTTTCCCCAGACTGTCTTACTTACTCATACAGCTTTTTATTGATCTGTTGGTTAACTGATCGGTCTACCACTACAGACACCTTTGAACTGACTGCCAGGAAATTTCAGACAGATACGCATTGTTGTGAATTCACACCATGTTGGTGTTTCCTTGGCATTCACTCGTCCCAGATTTACTATAAAAGTCTGAGCAACTCTTAAATGGATTTTCTTTTCTTATTTTTTTTTTAAGATGATTTTTTTGGCCTTCTAGCCTTTATTGGGTAGACACATTGTAGATAGATGGGAAAGTGATGACAGAAAGGGGAAGACAAAGGGCCACAGGTCAGACTCAAACCCGGGCCTACTGCTCTCTAGGCAATATTTAATAGATTTTAAAGAATTTCGTGTCTTGGTGATAAGGACTTTTTCATGTAACCCCCCCCTCCAGTCAAAATGTAACCACATTTAAATACCTGTCTTCAAATAAAATTTGTGTTTTAGCATGTTAACACACCAAATAAAGACCATGAACATCACTATAATCTCTCACTTGTGCATACTTCATAGTGTAAACCTTTATTGTTTATCCTCTCCCTCCCCTTTCCTTCGGTCTCACTCACCTTACGGCTCAAATCACGGGTTTAGGACCATACCGTTCAGTCCAGAGTAGCAGAGATCTAGGAAGAGAGCTGATGATTGCCTGTGATTACAGTCTGGCCATCTCCTCTGGGCTCATCTGGCCAGGCCTAGCTAGGGTAACACTCTCCACACTCGAGTCATTAACTGGAGAGAGCCGGAGCGAGAAAAAGCTCAACAGGGAGGCGCTGAGACGTTTCCTTCACCTTGACATTGCCTTGAGGTTATAGCACTCATTTCGTAGAAAAGTACAGTTCTGGGAGGTGAGATTCATAAGAATGAAAAGGGTTTCCGATACATAAAAGCTCTCTCTGTGTGAGTGTTTTATTCCCTCTGATCTTGCTGTTCAGCGTACTCTGAACTGTTGGAATGTGTGTTGACAAAATGTGTTTGAAAGTAAATGTGTGAGAGAAAACAGCGAGAAAGAACAGTATAGATGGTAAAGCCCACCAGGGAGAATTTGCAATTTGGGATACTGTAATGGGAAAAATTGGACTCAACAGAGAATCTATGTGGACGTGCAATTGTTGATAGCTGCACGTGAATGAGCATATTCAGTCTAATGTGAATATGGGCAGCAGACACACACAAATACACACAAACTAGCCTTAACTTGATCTTATCTGTTGTCTTTCTGATCAGTCAGTTTTACAAACCATATGTCTTCTCACATTACCCACTACAGAGCACTAGCTACCTGCCAGTTGATCATTAAAATGAAACATTACATTTTTGCAAAAAGCTAAGCACATTAACTCAGCTGAGGTTTCTCTACAAACTGGAAACGTAAAGAGGGTTTTCCTTCCTGGGGAAATATGCATACGTGTTCTAAAACACGGGCAGTAAATCCATGTAGAGTAAGGGTTGTGAGTCTACTGCTAACTGACAGTTTTTTCCACTACATGTCAGTCAAAATACTGTGGAATGATTGACAGCCGCCTGTGGCTCTTGTAATGTGTCTGCTGAATTAACCTCGCGCTGCCCTCAGAGGTGCAGGTGATCCTTCCCCTCTCCCCGTCTCTTTCTGGTCTTGACGTGAGCTTCACCTCAGCTCTCTGGGGATTAAAGGCCATCCGGCCGTGTGTAATTAAAAGCGCATAAAGACAGATCAAGCTCTCCGCTGCTCTTTCTATTCAAGGCCTTGCCTCCAGGCTGAATCTGCTCATGTCCTGCTCGGTCAGGCTCCAGGGAACTCATTTATTAACGTGTTTAAAACTTTTATTTTGAGGAAAATGATGAATAAAATCTCATCCACAGGCTTCAGCCATGGAGAGAATTTAGTTTAGAGGTTGATAAATGGTGGGGAAAAATAAATTGAATGGAGGCAAAGCGCTACAATTCTATCCTTTACAGAAAAGTAATGACTGTCAAGCTATTTGATGACCGATTAGTAAAAATTTACACTTTGGGTATGAAGGACACTTGCATTTGAAAAAGTATGATATTATATTAACATACAGGGTGTATGAAAAAGAATAATCCTATTTTTAAGGGCTTTAATTCCCCAGCCACTCACCAGTCCCATGTACTGTTAAATAGGGGATTCGCAAGTTTCACGTGGTTGCCGGTAGGCAGCACAACAGCAGCAGTGGCTGCAGTGGCTCCAAACAGGCTCAGAATTATATGGGGCATGTTTGAAAATCATATAAGCATAATCCACGTGTCATGAAGGGGACACGTTGTAAGTTTTGCTATGTTAAACTTCATATTCAGCTAAGCATTTCAAAATTTACCGTAAGCTTCTATATCTATGCCTTTTGAAAAGGGATCATTCTTTATTTTACGCACTGTGTATCACACAGGCACGTGGGTGTGGTGGTTAGCACTACTGCTTCACAACAAATAGGTGCTGGGTTTGAATCTGCTGGCTGGAGCTTGCATGTTCTCTCTGGTTACTTCCACTTCCTCCCACAGTACAAAGATAAGCATGTTAAGTTCTCCTAAGATCTCCTCGTGATACTTGGCAACCCGTCAGTGGCGTACCCCGCCTCTTGCCCTTTGACAGCTGGGATGGGCTCCAGCCCAACCTCAACCCTGTTTGTTGAGCTTACAGTCACTGGTGTTACATAATAAAGTTGGATTCTCCATCCAGGCCACAGAGCAGTGAGCAACAGCATGTTGAACTCGGGTCAGTGGTCTTTCCCTCTTTTTCTTTTTCACCATCACATTTAACTCTTGCGTTTGTGTAGGCTTCACAAAATTCAGCCTGTCAGCACACACTTGTCTCACCATTTTTGTGGTGATTCAAACAACAAAGATGCACGAGACATACAAGTGTTTTCGTGTTTGTTTGTTTTTTACAACTCTGTCAACAATGCCGTTGGAAAGCATCTTAATTATCTTACTTGACATGGTGACAACTTACATTCCCTAATTTGGGTGGGTGTGTAAAACAATATTGCTTTTTGAGTTATTCTCTGGGGTTTCCAACAATTTTTTTTCCCAAACAAAGCATTCTGATTAATGTAAGAAGCTTTCACTTATATAATACAGTAGCCAAATCTATCAAAGATGGGATGCATAGATGCATCTTGGCACGCTGCACGAGTCCCTTTGCCAGTCGCCGAATCCGCTTTAATCGCTGCTCGCCTCAGTTTCAAACGAGTAATTCAGTTTCTCTTCATGAGAACAGCGGAGGCATGCTGTTTTATCGGCTGAAGATGATTCATACCAGAACAATAAGATGAGAGTTCAAAAATTCAATTCTCACCTCCTCTGACTAGCGGCCCTTCTTGTCACAAATCTGATTATTTACACCCACGGTGAGCAAGGCTCAGCGACGTCAAAGTGATCACCCCTTCTCAGCAGCTACTGGAGGAAACGAGGGAAAAGCCGACAGCCAAAATTCTCCGGAGTTAATGCACAGAAGAAAGAGGCAAGAGGTAAAGCGCAGTTCATCTTAGAATGAGTGCTGACTTGGGTTTCAAAATTCCTGTGTTGGCAGTGGTATCCACGAACCATCTATACTCCTGAGGCTTTTCCACCGGGGGGAGGTTCGCAGAGAGAAGAAACAGTGTATTAAATAACCAGAGGTAGACCACAGTTAATGATGTGTTGTATATTTTGCAGACACTGTGATTGTACTTTGGTAAAGTCTTGTATCTGGAAGGTATGGTGGTTTAAACTGTAGTGGAACATGGAGATGATGGTTCATGGGGTCTATTCTGGGGAGACTGACATTTTGTTTTCTTTCAATGGGCTGTAACACGACTGATGGATAACACTACTAGGAAATGATTCCAAAGGTTCCTGGAAAAGTAGAGGTTTCTCCGTTTTGTATGGTTTGGGGTTATAAGATAAATGATAGTTATCCTGCAGCAATTTATACGACTGTGGGTATAGTCTGTCCTTTTTTTTTTTTTCATCCTTGAATTCAGTAATTCAGTCGGGATAGCCTGTTCGTAAACAACGTTTTCTCAAAGGAGCCTTCAGGAGATAAATAAGATTTTACAAATGGCTGCTAACGGTTTCGCATTTTTCAAAACCAAATCGAAGGACATCAACCCGATGATGTGCAATCGATGCATATTTATGAGAGTAATGCGATAGCCATTTAAAATAATCAATATTTCCTACCTTGCTGATAACCAAGGCTGCTTATTTATGGAAGCCCAGCCATGCCCTTCAGGCTCTATTGGAAGGTTTGTGTCCCTATAAATCACAGCACATGCACAGACCTGTGTATATGAACCTCTACACACCTATACACACAAAGACTGTCTGTGATGGCCCTACTGGGTCAGAGACCCCATTACTGCGACAGGTTCCAATCTTGTCCAATTCTAGCCAGCGTGGGCCCACAGATAGAGCCTTGGCAAGGGGTTACACTCACAAAACACTGGCATTAACATTTGCAGGTCTCCAGAGGAAAGATGGGGGGGAAGAAATGGGGAGAAGTTTGAGATTTATGAGTGTGAATAGAGCGTGCTTAAATTGTGTGAAATTACAGTCATAGAGTGTGCTGGTGAGAATTGTTGAGTATCACCATTATTTACCCACACCTACAACCCCCACAAAGAATGAGATAGGGGTGCAGGCTTCTGCACTCGTTCTAAGGTGAGCTTATGGCTTTCATGACAAAATTAGGTCTCCGGAGGGAATGGACAGCATTAGTTATTGCACAAGACAGGCTGTATGTCCAAATTGTGCGATTTTAAAGGTTTGTGCGCTGTATCTGATGGACAGTTGATCAATTCTCCAGCTTTATTATTTTGGCTAACTACAGATAGAGGGATAATAGAACAGCGGAGGGCCAACCTGCCAGTAGAGGGGAAATAAGGGCAACCAGAGGTGGCCACACCAGCCAGCACAATGTTGGGATTAAGAATCACCCCTTTCTGGGAATGCCCAACGTGGGCATAGACCCCCTACCCTTCCATTAAAGCCTGTCAAAAAAAGATTGATTACCGTGTCTTTATACAAGAAAGAACCAAGCTCGAGGCCCACAAGCTGTGCACAACGCCTGAGCTGGTGATAGCTTACTGACAGGGTGAACGTGGGATTCTGTCAGGGACTAGACCCTCGGATGACATTATTCAAAGAGAATGAATGAAATAACAGGTAAGGGGTAGAGATGATTATTAGGCAATGTTAATACCATGCCGTATAATGTCAGTGTGGTCTTTTCCCTTGGTTTCTCAAGGTTAATTGATGAGAATAGATTTTAGTGCTGGGGGTTTGTAGTGTTTGTTGGCAGGATGTTTTGTAACTAGCCCTGAAGCAAATCAGTGTCCCAGAAATTCCATTTAATAAAGATTAGCTTGCTTTCTTACAGACCTCATTCTCCTCCTTAATTAAAAGATGGAGATAAAAAATTGGTGGGCTCCAAGTATCAGAAAATATCCTCAGGACTTCTTACACAAAACACAGCTCAGCGCCCACATGAAAGGCTGGGACTAATGCATATTTAATGCCAATGGGAAACAGCTTAGATCAGTTCCTTTACTGAGAGCACTGGGAAAACTGAAAATACTCCTACTGTAACCCTCTCTTCCTTAGGCTGTGTGAATGAGCGCAGCACAACGAGTACACACACACACACACACACACACACACACACACAAATTGTGCTAGCTTCAGTAGGTTTATTCTACTTCATTAAAGAATGAAATGGGATATTGAGTGCAACAATAACAGTGACTTTAATATTTATAAAATAAAGCCAAAGGATATATCTCCCAATTTTACTTATTAACATGAAATTTACCTAAGACTGCTGTTATGGATTGACAGTACGTCTCTGCAAAATGTGTACAATCTTATCAGGTCTAATGATTCTGTTTACGATCAGCAAAAGTTACCTGGGTGCCCAGAATAAAATTACAAATAACAAAACATTGGGCTTTTTTGCAGGGTATATTACTTTCCCAATCAGATACTTAGTCTGAAAATACTTTAAAGGCCCATGAAAAAAAAATGTTACCACCTAAACTAGAATAATCCTTTTACCATAGGATTGTTTCAAGTTCTTCTCAACCGCACTGTACTTTGTACTGAAACTGCACCAGAGGCCCACGGCATTCTGGTCACACAGGAAGCCAGGAAGGAAAGAGCCATATTGAGTGAATCCAGGTGTTTCTTGATATCAAATATTCACTTAATAATCCAGCCATCAGATTATAGATTGTCCAGTTTAAAAAAAAAAAAAAAAAATAACAAACTAATAGGGCTGTAGTCACATTAAAAAAAAAGGTTTGTTTTTTTCCCCCTAACAAACAGGCTACAAGAGGCAAATCAGGGTGAGTTACCCAAACTATTAGGAGATTCCTATGTCAAACCTATTTATTGTATACTGATACTGAACTTAGTTGATGGCCAAAAAGTTGATTATAAACTTAAGAAGTTTGAATTTTGTCATGGGAATAAATTATTCATACTGAATAATAATAATAATAATAATAATAATAATAATAATAATAATAATAATTATGAAAAAGGTCATGACCTAAAGATTTTTTTTAGTAGCCTAATCCTCTTCCTTAATGCTAAAATGCTCCAGCAGCTTTCATGTTTAAACTTTGGGGATTTTTGTCAACATATCAGAACTGGCATATTTTATTATGTTTGGTCTACTGATCATTTTATTTACTTATCATTTAAGTATTAAAATGATGGAGGACTGTGTGGGCTCAGAATCTGTTGTTGTTGTTCAGGTAAAAAAAAAAGTTGCAGAGTTTTAAGTGATAGTTCATTATGTTGATTATTTAGGCTTATGAGGCTAAAGGTGCACTCTAGTTAATCTAGAGATATTGCACCCTTCCATGATAAATCCACTGGCTGAAGAGAGAATACGATTTTAGCCGATCAAGATGTTCTTTGGTTGACTACAACCATACTAAGGCGCTGCATTTGTAAACCCACTGAAAGAGAAACACCTTCCTTCTTTTGCTGCCTGCTTTTCTCTGCCCAAAGCTGCTATGTTTTTTGGTTTTTCTATTTTTTGCTCAGTCTTTTCTCCGTCCCTTAAACTCTCGCACCGATGCCTTACAGACACGTTGCCATGGCAATTTTCACTGAAATATGAAGGCTGGGAATGTGAGAGTAAGATGAAAGGAGCTTAAATACATAATGCGTCTCTCTCTTTTGATTTGGCTTCAAACTAATGCATTCAGAGGGTGACAGCCGATCACGCTGATTTTGTATCACTAAGTCATGACAGGTTGAAAAGATAACATGGGGAAAACATCGATGCACAAGTCAGTCTCATATGAGCTTGGTTATACACGCTTCCACAAAGGAAGCATTCACCAAAATTCCTTGATTGAGTAAGATGAATCCTAGAGTTACAATTGTGGTGCATTAATAAGTAAACCAACTTTTCATTCAACTTACACATTCAAATTCTGCACTATTAATAAAAAAAACATGTGCTGACAGGCTCACTGTGTAGACTCCACAGCCACATACATTATTTAAACCACACACAGGATACATTTCATTTATTAAATCAAAAAGAAAATCATGCTCTTCCTTCTTTGAACTTAGTTTAGTCTTTATGAGGTGGCAATCCTTATGAGTAAGCAACAGCTGTATGGTGTGCAAAGGAAGCAGATGGAAGCTTCTATACATATACAAGGTCATGGTGCACCAGCAGCAGAGCTCATCCAGCAGGTGGCTCTACTCTCTCCTGGGGCAGCTAGCAATAAAATACAGAAGAACATCTGGTGTTCCTGTGTGTGTGAGGAAATGACACAAAACACACCGATACGCACAGCTGTATTTTCTGGATCAGATTTCCACTCTGCCAGAGTGACTGTCTAGCGCCTTCCAGTCCCCTGAGCACCACCAACTTCATTTTACATGCATCAAGAGTCACAAGGGGAAAATGAATGCAATGAAAGTCTGCAAACTGCTGTACAAACAGCCTGTCCTTGATTTGATTAAGAGTGAGAAAAACAGAGCTCTGTGCTACAGTTTGGTGTCGGCATCCTTTGGCTTGTTGAACTTCATGGTGAATGCAAAACAGAGCTTGAGGACCCTTGGGGTGCTCCAAAGTACTGGAGAGCTCACATAAATGCATACTGCTCTTCAAGAAGGGCAGATGCACTTGACATTTTTTTTTAAACAAATATATTAAATGTATACAACAGTGAGTAAAAAGATATCCCAAAACCTTGTTCCATCTCTAAAAAAAGAAAGAGAGAAAAAAAAAAATTCTCGATCAAAGAGTCAAATAAGGAGGCTGATAGATCTTCCTACAACCAACCCAGAGCACAGATCAACTTGCCTTACATACAATACATTCACTAGAGGCATGGAGGATTATATTGAGACTCAATTCCCTCCTCCAATCCCACCAACTCCATGATAATTATGCAAAAATAGAAACTCGTTAACACAGTAAATATCATGACCTAATTTCACTGAGATTGGGATTTGGAATAATTGGAAGTGTGCATGTGAAACTATAAGGGCTGACACGTTAATGGGATTTACGCTTTACTGTAACAAAACCAATCTATGGGATACTACTCAATAAACCGCACCCTAATGCACACTCACAAAAAGGCCACCACTCTGGATTCATTCAAATTCTTTACAACCAGTTAACCAAGCGCTGCAACATCTGAAACAAGGGAAAATCAAAGCACATGTTTATTCAGATGTGTAATGTGTGGGCAACGTTTGCTGAAGGACTGCCTAAGAGTGACACATAAACACAATATGCATAGGCATGTTCGCAAGTGCGAACAGTGCTTGTGTGTGCATGCACTTGCAGCCCTGTGACTGAAAGTGTGTGGGTTTGTGTGTGTAGTAATGAGAGTGTGGGCAGTAATGAGAGGTTTTGTGGAGCTGGTTCCACTGCAGAGCCATGCTGGGTACACTGTATTGATCTGCTCCACTGCTGGGTGGACTGGAGCTAGATAATGATGACTATCTGTGATTTTCCTTTCTTGCCCTCTGTGTCTCCGTCTCACTTTTCCGCCAGCTTGCATGTCTCTCTCTCTTTAAAAATACACCGGAATTGCATTTAATAGGCAAGCTGTTAGTCTTTAATGCAGCAATTCCTTCTATACCAGGCATTAGCCTACGTGCGAATGTACATGTGAGCGTTCTCGACAGAAAAGCCTGAAACACACTTTGAGAGACATTCAATAATGGGAATTTTGATAAATACTTGTCAATCTAACAACATCTCAGTGGACAGAACTGTATTTTTCAATTCCATTTGATTAAATATTGCCTTGTATTTGGTCCCCAGCAGCAGCAGCACAGTTCCAGTAGCTCAGACAAAGTGCAGATTCAGAGCGTCAGTTCTCAAAGGCTTGCGCCTTCAAAAGCACCAGACAGCTTTTATGTCAGCATCAGCCAGCCTAGTCAAAGTCTTTTTCATGTCCCATAGGCAGCAAGCAATTTATGAAACAGCACAGCTATTTTTTTTAATGTTTCCCTTTCCTCTCAGCATTCATGAATGAGAAAGGGCTGTACTCATAAACATATTTAATTAAAACGGAATACATAGTAAGACAATGCAAGAAAAAAAGAGACTTATTTCAAAGAGGACAAAAAATCCCAAATTAAAGATCAAACTTAAAGCCAATTTTTCCAAAGAATCTGAAGCAGATTGTTAACTACAACCTCCAGCTAGCTGACTGGTGTTGTCTTTATTCAGTAAATCTCAGTAAATCACATTAAACACAGTACAGGTGCTGAACTTTGATGGTTCTTTGCTATGGTACAAAGAGATAGCGATCAAAGAAAGAAGAAACTGGGGCACACACGGAAAATAAAATCTTGACATGTTCAAGGATGAAAGCAATCACAGATCAAGGCCGTTGATGGTGACTAACCAATATATAGATTGATTGATTGATAACCCCCTGATCAATATGCTGATTCTGGGGGTGGGGGTGTCTAATTCCACATAAAAGGTGCCTTTAATCTTTTTGCTCTCTTTTGAAACTGCATTATCTAATCAAACACTGAGCCACGAATAACACAGACATCAGTTTGATGAGAAACCAGCACTGGCCATTTGTCATCCACATCTCAGGCCTGTTGACAACATGCTCAAACATCCTCCTCCTTCACCACATCACCACCCTGGACTGCTCTTCTAATGTGCCCATCATGTCTGTTTCATGGCTGGCTGGAGCCAAGATTAATTGCCGGTCTTCGGTGATGATTGGGCGAATAATGCGAATAATTGTTTGCTGGTAGCCAATAATTGGATGTTTCGCATGTCTGTCAAGTGATCGCTGAATGGTGTGAACATGCACAGGGTTTTGCCAATGAAGGGTTGATAGTGAAGTTGTGTGTCATTAATAACATGGCTGCTTTCAAAGGAGTGGCAGAGAATGGGATTTTAAGGGTAATGAGAAATGGATTTGGAAGAAGATACCAAAATGCCAAAGATAAAATGGTATTGATTAAATAAAATAAAGAGAAGTAAAAACCTGGTCTTGGACTTTCACTTTTAGCTTTACCAAAAATGTAATATCTGCAGCAAACACCCTCCCATATGCTGCAGATGTTAAAGAACAAATATTAAAGAACACATTTTTCTCTTATTCATCTGTAGTTGTGTCTCCTGTAGGTTATCCATCTTTTTGTGTTAACTTTTAAGACACACCAAAATAATAACTGGAAAGAATCCAATTTTGCAGTGCTCAAGGACAGATGTGATGACCAGAGAGGAAAACAATCCATGTCTCTACACTGACTTTGCTAGCAGACAGATTAGACAAAGACATTCTTTCAAAAATTTCAAAGACCTAAACAATGCTCCAAAGTTACCATCTTGTGTGATATAAAACCAGTAGCATTATAAAAAAGCTTAACTTTTCAGCAGTAGGCCCTTGTGCTGCGCTACACAAAGTAAATACAGGGCCACTATATTGACATTAATATTGATACCAATACTTTTAACTTAATAAGGCAGCTTATGTAAGAGAGCTTATGTAGGCAGTGTGTCATTACTTATGGGATGAATCATCACTTTCCAGAGCACATTTTAATGACCTCTAAATCACTGTAATTTTTAGTTTCCACAATAATTAGTTAACACAACAAAACACACCTTTCAGCTTTCATGTGCTCTAAACTTGGGTATTTGGGGGGCAGAGTATTAATTGTGCCCGTCTCTGAAGGACCAACTTCTGCAGTTTAAATGTGCTATAGGGTATAAATAACAGACAAAAGAAGGTTCTGATATTTTTCATAGTGCATGTTTGAGTATTTTCTTTTCGGTTACAAAAGAATTCTTAATTTAACACAATTCAGTGGGCTACATACTGAGTTTACAGGACAGAAACTGTTCCAGTCACGCTAGTAGCAATCTGATACCAACAACAGCACTGGTATCGATATTTTGATCTATCCACATGGCTCTAATGTACAGCCAGTTTTGCAATTTTAGGGTAGCACGGTGGTTCCCTCACAGCAATAAGGTCCCAAGTTTGACTCCATCTGGTTGGGATCTTTCTGTGTGGCGTTTGCACAGCTTTGTACTTCCATTTTTGTAAAGCTACTTTTGACAACATCTAGCAAAAAGAAAAATTAGCGCTTTCCTTTGCTCCTCCAAAAATACTGATAAACTTCAACGTTGGAATAACGCTGGAGATTTTACTTTACATTTTCCATCTCTGATCAAAAGGAATCAAGTGGTGTCTTCAAGATAAGCTAATAAGTTTGTGAAATACATAATACTTAGTAAACCAACACCCCCCACCCTTTTGTGTCTGTGGATTATGGCTCAGTCACAGAGTAAAATTAGGACGGCAACCTTCTTGCATCCAGGAAAAGAGGGGAAAACAACAAAAACTCACCAAAAACAGTATTTGACTGGTGACTGCATTGAATTAATTTACTAAAAGACAGATTGCAAGTAGCTGCAACGACCAACTGAATAGTTGCAAGTACCTGCAGAAACCACTTTCAACGGCATGGTCATCTGATGGGGGACAACCAGTTTCCAATTCAGAGTGACCATACTCATTCGCCGACAGATCAGTTTGCAAATAACCTCCTTCTAATTTATGAATTGCAGATTTATAAAATTGCATACATGTTGCAATCAATCGAAGCCAGTCTGCTTTGACGACTGCGACTTATCTGTGATGCATTTTCTTTGCAATTGCAAAACTCAACTCAAATGGTTTCCTACTGGTTGTATTCGGGTTATATTCCTATGTAAAAGTAAGGTTGCTGAGAGCCTGCGTACTTTTGCTTTCTTCACCATACTTGAGCAACTATGTCACTGATATTATAAATAATCACGTAATATAGTATATATTATAAAAGCTTATTCTCAAACTTAACCATGCAGGGAGTATTATCAGAGAGCACTTGTGCAGAAAATGGCAAATTAAAAATGAACATTCATATGCCAAGATAGACATAATCTACCTGGATATGTGTGTGTGTGTGTGTGTGTGTGTGTGTGTGTGTGTGTGTGTGTGTGTGTGTGTGTGTGTGTGTGTGTTTTACATGGGGGATGTATGCAAGGAAAGCCGGTGGCATTTTTAAGAAAAAAAGTGTGTACAAGTGTGTGTGCCCGAAGCAGAGGCTGTAGCTTCTGTAGTGGTATGTCCTTGAGGAGCCGAGCAGCAGTGTTATTACAGGAAGTAATCTCATGAGGAAATGGAATATTCATGAGCACTGTGATGCCCTTAAAACAAAGCTCGATGCCTCTCAAAAAGTCTCAAATGGCCATCCATACAAATGCAAGAGCGGATTGGCATTTAATAAAATGAAACATTCCACATGCATAAACATAAAGTACTGTATGAATGTCACAGAAGAGCTCCATTTCAAAATAAGGTGCCAGTTAGAGAAAAGACATGCATCTATATTAGCAAAGCATGACAAGTGCAACCCACAAGCAAATTTTATTTGTCATCTACTGTCATCCGTCAGACTACAGATAGACCAAAAATAAGTGCACGCATTTCTTAAATTACCTCTCTCAGACTTGTGGATTAAAACTAAACAAATAAATAAATAAAAATATAAAACTAGGCCTAGAGACTCTCGTAGCCATAACAAAAACTAAGCTATTATTCTAAGAGTAAACAGGAAGCAGATTTATTTATTTATTTTGTTAATGCGAAAAATCTCTCAACCTTGGAACATGAAAAAAATAAGCAGAGAAAAACAGGAATAAATATACAGACTATTCTACCAAGATGAATGATGGATTATAAAGACTATCCACTGGTTTTTCCCCTCCACCACTGAATCTGCTCTCTCTCACTCTCACACACACTCACACAAACACAAACCAAAGGACCTCAGCAATTACCCCTGAAATAACCTCCTTGATTGATATCTCAATTACGCTATGCCATTCTTGTGTGTTATCTTGTCTCACGCACACTTCTCCTGTTCCTATTCTCAACTGCTCAATGGGTGCTCAGAAGAAGAATGGGGTGACCTTGTTGGGGTCTTTTTTTTTTTTTTCCTGTGGAGCTTCTTTCCGAAGGCCTTTGTCTATCCAGTTACATGTGTCTGCGATACTTTATTAAATTCCCCTTTCATCTTATTTGACTAAATGTGTGGAGAATTAGAGAGGTGGACACATAGCGAAATGAAAAAAAAGGGAGAAAAGAAAAAAAAAAAAACATTCTAGGAAGTCATTTTGTTTCACGGTTCAGTGAGCTGTTCGGTGAAATTCACCAGAAACATCCGTGTGTTTCTTTTACTGGACTCCCACAGGCAGTGAAGCAAACTAAACTATGACAAAATTAGGTTCACTGAATTAGGTTAGTTGCATTGTGGCAGAATCAGCAGACAAGAACAAAATGAGACAGTGTTAGAGCACATGCAAGGTGATAACAAAGGTATAATAAAAACAATGATGTCCACACTTTTGCTGTAGTTGCACATCTGTCTGAATGTATTATAAAAGCCAGCGCAGGGGATTCAGGGAATTACTCTTACCTGAAAGCAATGGAAGAAGTCATTACAGGCAGGGTCCACAGAAAGTGCATGGAAGAAACAGAGGAAACATTGTATTTCAGTACAAATACTCCAAAACCACCATCCTCTAAGTCATTTAATCACCATATTGCATCATTAAGACATTTAACCAGTCATTACAGAGTTAGGAATCAGCACTGTGATTTGAATGAGAGATATCGCCCGGTGCAAAGTATAAGCAGCTAATGATGCTTGGGATTACTAATTGATTTAAGTAAACTGCAGCAATTACTCTTAAGTCAGGTGTGTCAATATAGTCGCGACGAGGAACTACACTGCGAACAGGGGTTCAGCAGCAGTTCAGTATTACAGCTCAGTTCGCCGTTACTGTACCCATCTGGTCCGGGTCCCACCTCAAGGCGTGGGACAGCTGACAAGCAAAACACTCACCACATTTTATAAGTGCTTGGAACGGATTTGAGTGAAGTGTCGAAGCGGGCCAAGCACAGTGCGAGCCAGTATCAAATATTTAATGAGGTATCGCTGTTTTCATTTTACAGACATGCAGATGTCACCAGATCTACTCTGGCAGCCAAATGACGCGTTGTGAGCTTCTGTGATCTGCTTAACAAAGTGAATGAGAGGGGGAAAAAAGACATTCTTTTGCACTCTGCGGAGGTAAATTGCTTGAGGCGTTTGCTCAGTTACAGCTAACAATTTAATGCTGTCAGTGTGGGAAGGCTCATATTCAAGGAAAACCTTTCATTTATTTTTCATACTCTTTTTTGCTACTCTATGAGCTGCCCTCAGCAAGACTGATCACCAGGAGAAATACAGCCTCCTGTTTGCAATAACACACAAGTTATTACTCCCCGTGCACTGAAATGTTCTCTACAGCCTGCTGGCTGGAGCTGGAGGTTTACGCTGAATTACAGTTGGCGCTGGCTCAGCCCACGGTACAGTTGTGGTTTTCAAACTCTCTCTCACAGGAAACAATTTTTAAACATATTTTTTTAAACCAAATATAATTATCTTCTGATTTTATTTTAGAAGAAACCAAAAACTGACAAACTAATTCAGTGTTAATTTTTGGATCTTTTTTTCTATCATGTATCAAACTTCGAGCAGTTTAATCTAATCTAAGCCTTAAGCAAAGAAAATTAACATGGTTTTGGGAAGCACGGTGGTGCGCTTATGTGCTGCTCTCTCCGAGTTAGCCCTGCGATAGACTGATGACCCTTTCCAGGGTGTATCCCACCTATCGCACCATAACTTTTCGGATAGACTCCAGCCCCCCTGTGAATCCAACCTGGATAGATTGATGGATAGATATGTAAGCTTCAAGTGTCAGTGAGCATTTCCCATGTAAGTGATCGAGTGACCTACATACAGTGGCTTGCAAAAGTATTCGGCCCCCTTGAACTTTCCCACATTTTGTCACATTGCAGCCACAAACATGAATCAATTTTATTGGAATTTCACCTGAAAGACCAACACAAAGTGGTGTACACGTGAGAAGTGGAATGAAAATCATACAGGATTCCAAACATTTTTTTTACAAATAAATAACTGAAAAGTGGGGTGTGCATAATTATTCAGCCCCCTTTGGTCTGAGTGCAGTCAGTTGCCCATAGACATTGCCTAATGAGTGCTAATAACTAAATAGAGTGCACCTGTGTGTAATCTAATGTCAGTACAAATACAGCTGCTCTGTGACGGCCTCAGAGGCACCATAAAGTCCCAAGAACACACCAGACAGGTCAGGGATAAAGTTATTGAGAAATTTAAAGCAGGCTTAGGCTACAAAAAGATTTCCCAAGCCTTGAACATCCCACGGAGCACTGTTCAAGCCATCATTCAGATGAGCGGGTGGAGGGAGGTTTGGACATCTCTGGGGACATCTCAGGCCCTCCAAGGTTTGGAGGCCTATCTCCCCCTACCACCACTTCCCCTGCCAGTGGCGGACCCCCTCAGACATCGGTGCGTTGGTGGTTCTTTGTGTCCGGGGATGGGCGTCCAGGTACACACCGGCTCACTCCTTGGCGGCCGCTTATCGGGGCCTGGAGCCTGGGGCTCGCTCGGGCCACTTCGGAGGTGGGGTGCCCCCGGCCTCTCGGCCTGGGGCTCGGTCACTCAGGCGCAGCTGGCTGCCGGCGGAGCTCACGGGCGCGTCACTGCAACTCCCCCTGGCTTCTGCTCCGTGGCTGCTGAGTGAGCCCTCATCTGGGACTCTCCTCAGCTCTTTCCGGGACAGTGGCGCAGCTGCCCCTCTGTTGGTCTTCCTTGGTCTCTTGTGTTCTGGGGGCCTCTGGATGTCTGGAGTTTTGATCTCCTCCACACCTGCTTCACGCCCTGGAGGATGGGGCTGTGGCCCCCCCACACCCTCTAGCAGATCATTACATGAAGGAACCTTTTAAAAAAACAAGCGCGTCCATGCTCACAGGTGTACACGCGGGTGATCACACCCACAAACTACACCCTTTTTGGCTCCTACCTCAAAGCACACTGTGTTCTGTTGATCTTATTTACTGTCATATTCCCATATATCATTGTGATGTTGTTTATTCTATTACTCTTGTTCTCTTCTGCTTGCTTTCTTTTTTCTTTCTCAGCAGGTGATCCAGGTGATTGATATATGCATTTTTTTTTCTCTGCCCGTTCTGTTGGTTTTTGTCTTTTGCCCTTCTCCCCCGTCCCTCTTCTCAGCTGTTTCTCTTTCCCTCTTTCTTTCTCCCCTTCTTTCCCCCAGTCAAGTCTGTCCCGTATTCAGTAAGTGAAAATAAAATAAACAATAAAAGGTGAATCAAATGGACCATTACGGCAAGGCTGGGATGGTCAGTTTGGTAAAGTAAATCCGTTGGGCATCTTTCTTTGCCTTTAGACAACAATTCTGATGGCAAAAGAGCCAAACGGGACAGGCCAAAGAAAAAAAAAAAAAGAAAAAAGAAAAAAGAAAAAAAGAAATGGAAGGAGTATGGCACAACTGTAAACCTACCAAGACAAGGCCGTCCACCTAAACTCGCAGGCCGAACAAGGAGAGCGCTGATCAGAAATGCAGCCAAGAGGCCCATGGTGACTCCTGGACGAGCTGCAGAGATCTACAGCTCAGGTGGGGGAATCTGTCCATAGGACAACTATCAGTTGTGCACTGCACAAAGTTGGCCTTTATGGAAGAGTGGCAAGAAGAAAGCCACTGTTAACAGAAAACCATAAGAAGTCCCGTTTGCAGTTTGCCACAAGCCATGTGGGGGACACAGCAAACATGTGGAAGAAGGTGCTTTGGTCAGATGAGACCAAAATGGAACTTTTTGGCCAAAATGCAAAACGCTATGTGTGGCGGAAAACTAACACTGCACTTCACTCTGAACACACCATCCCCACTGTCAAATATGGTGGTGGCAGCATCATGCTCTGGGGGTGCTTCTCTTCAGCAGGGACAGGGAAGCTGGTCAGAGTTGATGGGAAGATGGATGGAGCCAAACACAGGGCAATCATGGAAAACCTCTAGGAGTCTGCAAAAGACTTGAGACTGGGGCGGAGGTTCACCTTCCAGCAGGACAACGACCCTAAACATAAAGCCAGGGCAACAATGGAATGGTTTAAAACAAAACATATCTATGTGTTAGAATGGCCCAGTCAAAGTCCAGATCTAAATCCAATCGAGAATCTGTGGCAAGATCTGAAAACTGCTGTTCACAAATGCTGTCCATCTAATCTGACTGAGCTGGAGCTGTTTTGCAAAGAAGAATGGGCAAGGATTTCAGTCTCTAGATGTGCAAAGCTAGTAGAGACACACCCTAAAAGACTGGCAGCTGTAATTGCAGCAAAAGGTGGTTCTACAAAATATTGACTCAGGGGGCTGAATAATTACACACACCCCACATTTCAGTTATTTATTTGTAAAAAATGTTTGGAATCATGTATGATTTTCGTTCCACTTCTCACGTGTACACCACTTTGTATTGGTCTTTCACGTGGAATTCCAATAAAATTGATTCATGTTTGTGGCTATCCATCCATCCATCCATCCATCCATTTTCATCCGCTTTGTCCGGAACAGTTCAAGGGGACCGAATACTTTTGCAAGCCACTGTGGCCCTTTCACTGCACTTCAAAAGATGTTGATAAAAAGTGTTGAGATAGATGTAAAACATGAGCAGGGAGTGTTCACTATTAACTGTTAGTTACTTAAGACATCTATCCTCTTACCGCTTCAAATATTTACATCCCCCAGAGTCCTGTGAAAGTCCGCCTCATTACTCAATAGCTTGCAAAATCACTTTAATCACCAAAAACTTGAAATAGTCATTTACTGTATGACTTTCTCAGTCTCTCACATTGTTGTGGAAGAATTTTGTCCGTTCCTTCTTTACAACGTTGGATCAGTTCATTGAGGTTTGCAGACATTCATAACCTTTACGGACCACAGTGTTTTAATTGGGTTCATGTCTGAAATTGATAGGCCATTCGTTTAAAAAAAAAAAAAAAAAAAAAATTGTCATTGATTTGCTGCTGTACTTGAGATCATCGTCGTGTTGCATAAGCTAGTTTTGGCTAAGCTTTAGCTGTTTGACAGATGGCCTCACAATAGCATTGCATAGGTCCTGTGTTTTTTTGACTCTTTGGTATGCAATGTTTACCTAGAGGAATTTATCAGCTCAATGACTGGAAGCTGGCCAGGTCCTGCGGCTTGATAAGGAGTGATAATCACCAAATTATCACTACAACACTTATTAACACTACTGTGTTTAACAGTTACTGTTGATATGCTCTGCTTGCTCTTTTCCTTTGTCAAAAGACATTGCTCCAGGAGTCTTGTGGTTTAGTCAGATGAAACTCAAGATGTGACCATGCTCTTTTTTTAAGAGAGAAGAGGCTTTGTTGTGGCAATCTTTCCAAACAATCCATACTTGTTCAGTCTTTTTCTAATTGCACTGTCTTGAACTTTAACATTTAGCATGCTAACTGAGGCCTGTAGAGTCTGAGATGTAGCTCATTGGTCTTTAGCAATTTCTTTCATTGCACAGTCTGAGCTTGGGGTGAAATTGCTCAGATATCCACTTCAGTGAAGATTGCAGCATTTTGTTAACACACACCTGAGTGCTCCAGATCAGAAACTGCCAAAACCTCTGCTTTTACGCTGCAATCACGCTCACTGATGATCAGTTGCTTTTGATTAGCAGCACCTGACTGCTACTTAAACTCTTCAAACTTACATTTATAACAGCACCAAAACATGTATTGAATGCCATTTGTTAAACACCCAACAAATCATCATGGTTATGTCACCTGTTTCTAGGTAACATACAGCATGACTGACTCATAACAATGAAACAGTCCAAACTCGAATCTCTTTTGCAGTTCATCTCATACCCAGTTCCCCCCCGAAACTGTCACTGCAAACTGCAGCATTTTTACTTACAGGAACAAAAAAAAAGGAGAGAATAAATATACTGCCACTGTGATTTTTGTCCTGCTAGACTCATAAATTTAATCACTAGTACCCCCAAGGCCTAAGCTGGTTGATAATAAATTCTCAGGCATTAACAAGAAGACCAAGCCATGAGGTCAATTGTTCAGGCATGTCTCCACTAGAAGTCTCGAACCTGTCAGACTGTAGACATGCTTTACGGCCTAAACTCCCCTCTGCAAAACCTGGTGTGACACTCAGGCGTACACACACATACACACATAATTTGACAGTCTGTCATTATAATAATATTCCTATTTAAATGCATGGACTGCTATTTTGCTAAAGGACCTTGTGTGAAGAGTTCTGCAGTGTGGCTAGATGCACAGATATGTTTTTCCCCTCGCATAGATTCCCTGTAGGTCACAGTGGGAACAGTCTACGATTTTCAGAGATAATGCAACTGAATTCAGAAAGTCATTTTCTACATCAGCCCACAAAATGACATTCTATATCAATACTAGCATTCACATTATTTCTAGCCATTTATTTATTTTAAAATAAAAATTTACATTTAAAAAATAATTGTGGGAAAGTGGTAACCAAGAGTGTAAGAGTTGGTGATCCCTTAGAACTTCAGTTTGAGGAACAGTAACTAATGCTGTCAAACATTTACTTGGACAGCCAAGGCTTAAGTGTAACAAAATACAGCTGAGAAACAATATGTAGATAAAATGAAGAAATTACATAACCGGACAGCGCCTCTAATACCGTGCAGTCACTATTTGCCGTATAATCTGGATCAAATAAATCCTCCTGTTTCTTCTCTATAGCTATCACATGGAGTAGTTTGACATATCTGCCATAACTGCTACAGCACAAAGCCACAAGCCTTAGGGAATGTTAAACACAGCTGAAATTCCCAAACATCACATGCTAGCTGCACGGAGGCCAAAGGTCTTGGACATCCATCAACAATTGTATTTATTCTCACAATGTTTGAAATAACAGAGCAACACACCAATGTTTTTTTCCCCGTTATTATAGAAATTGTTATTTCTGTGTTTGACAATAATAAGTGTCCCCTTCTCCCCAGGATTCCATGGAGCTTTTCCATTTTTCTCTCCATAGGCCACCATGATCGTCCTATTTTCTTCCACAGAGAGGAGCGGAAAGATAAAGCACCAAGGAGGGTTAATTTACCAGAAAACGCTACCTCCATATCTGTAGTAGCACTCCTTCACTCCTGACTGTGCGAGGTTTAACTGCTAAATAATGTGTTCGTAAGAGGGAAGTGACAACAACAAAAAAGTTAGTAACTGCTGAGACAGACTCTGACTGACATTCAACAGAATCTGCTTAAAAATCTACTTTAAATGTAAAATGGGCAAAAAACTTAGGAAGAAATAGCTTGAGGATTGGCTTTACTAGACAGATAAGGCTAAAGAGTCAAATATTAAGAAATCATGCTGTGAATCTGAAAGCCAAAACAAACTTCCTGTCAAAATAATATGCTACACCATGATACAGAAGTATGACCATGTGACCAATTCCCCGATGGGGTGGTGCACTCTGCTGAAATGATACCGCTGGGCATCTCTCACCTTTGACCTCTATGTATGACAGTCAATGGCAAAACATATGGCAGCACCAGGAGAAGAAAAGCCTGTATAAGGGTGGAAAAGGGCAGCGCCAAGCGGCGCGCAACCACAGCCTTGTTTGAGGTCACACTGGTTGCTGGCTAGCACCTGCAGGGTGACACTGTAGTCTACACTGGCATAGGATGGGTACTGTGTTTTCCCAGTACAGGTGTGGGGGGAGGGGGTACACTGTCAGAATGACCTTCACACCTCACCACTCGGAGACAACTGCTGCACTTCATGAGAAAAACAGTGTGATGAAAATTTAAAACAGAGAATAAAAAGGAAGGCATACCTTAACCAAGTGGCAACCTCCAGGGCTGAAAATTACAAGCCGCTGTTGAGGTGCCAAAACCTGCAGTTCCCCCAAAAGGTCTGCTCTAAACGGCCTCCAGCTTTCTGCGTTAAAATGCCCAAAATTACAGGATAAAACTGGGCTGTTTCTCTTTAAAAACCTGTGCTTAACATGAATTGCTGGCCCGAGCAAACACGATCAATGCAGATTATTCCCAGCAGAATAGATATGGTGGTGCTCTGTTGCACTTCCATGTCGTTTGGGATGTCATTTTACAGCTGAGCCATAACTGCACATTTACACGTGTAACTTTTATGAGGCTTTTTAATGCTGACTGACTCTGACAATTAACCCTCAGGATGGCGGTATCACCTGAGGCAAAAAACAGCAAAGCCCTCCGGGAACATGGGTTCAAAGTGTACCAGCATCCTCTGCACTGTCGAAACATCCAACCATCCATCATCATATCACACTTGCACTGTACAGACAGGTGATGGATGTGTGCATGAATGTGTGCGTGTACTTTCCAGGGACAATAAAGTGGTCGGGTAAATGTTTGTAAAAAAGTAAACTGAACATTGGTGTGTGTGTGTTTATGCGTGCAATGTCTTCGCTGTCTATGAAAGACAGATGGTTTTATCCTATTAAGGCTTTAACACACTTTTTAGTCCTTCAAGGTCTTTAACTGTCTCCCACCTCCAGCATTAAAATGCCAGCAACACAGGCAAACAATTACATTCATCCAAGGTTACGTGTCTGCTGTCATTACAACTAGAAAGACACTTTCAAACCAGTCTCTCTTTCCAAGACGATGGCAAAAACAATTGGTATTCTCTTATTTATACATTGTGTATCCTGACAAAGGCGACATCACAGGCATAATACTTCTCTCATCAGCTCTTGGTTTCTGCAGCTGAATAATTTGTTGTTGTTTTTATTCAGCCGTTCCCAGCATGAGGCTTTGAGATAAAGAAGAGTGGTTCGAGATGAGCTGGCAGAAGACAAGGCCCATCATGTTCAACCCACAACAATGACACATCAAAGAAAAGGCGCCGGCCCACAAAACTCCAGCTGTCAGACTGTATCTGTGCTGATCTATGACCCGAGTCAGGCTGCGGCACTTTCAGCTGCGAGCACTAGCTTCGTGCGCAAAGAAGAGAGCTCTACTGTAACGTGTTTAAACACATACACATATTTTAATGGCAGCATACCCATTTGATAGCTGGCTCTACCACTGTCAACACATCTTGCCTCTGAAAAAGTTTTCATCTGACTCCCAGTGGAAAATGTCTTAAAATAGCTACAGCATAGTTCTCGATTTGATTAGAGTTAAACAAAAGGACCCTGAACATAAAACAGGACTATATTAAAAACTGAAATCATGCAGTGCGTTGAAGACAAACCAAAAATGTCAGAATGACAAGACAAGCTGTCAGTCTTGCAGAAATAAACAAGTGGGTGGTTTGTCTTCCTTCTTCAACACTGAAAAACAAAAAAAACCAAACATCTTTGTCCACATACAACACTTTTGTTACACCAGTAACATTACTATACTGGCAAAAAAAAAAAAAAAAAAAAAAGAGGCAAAAATCCGTAATGATAACATGTTTGACAAGCTATGGACCAGCTGTCTGTCTATCACTTTTCTGCTGGCCAAGAATGTTGGACATGTGACAGACAGCCTGGCAGCTCTATGTTCCTCCAAGCCTTTTCTGAATTGCAACTGCCTGGAATTGGTTCAGTCATAAAGTTAACACCGTGATCAATGAGCTGTCTTATGGGAACGCTTGTTACCCATCGGCCTCGTCGGAGAAGTAACATTTCATCACGTATCAAAGCAGTTTATAATCAGATCACACCCTGAGGTAATATCATCAAACATGGAGGTGATATTAAGAATACAAACTGTAATTAAACTTCCTGACACATTCATCAAGCTGTGAATAGGATGAACTCAGTGGTCAGAGGAATGAGTCTTCTTAAAGTGCCTGCTGGAACAAGCTTAGAGGCCTGCTGTTAACTCCAAAAACAGACTCGAGAACCAGAGTCCTTTTAGGTCAACTTTCTGGCCAATTGCACAGCCAATCAAAAAGCAGGGATTGCTAAATGGAGGGTAGAAGTTAACACAATCAACTCAAACTTCTCAGAGGCGTAACACTCATTGACCTTTTCTACACATTGTTTTCAAAAAGAGAGCATTTTCCACTAGAAATGGCTACCTAGCTACCTCACCTGATACAATATTTAAAATTGGGAAACACACATATGTAAAGGCCTAAATGGATCACTTTCAGATGACAGGGACAAAACAACAAATATGACTCTGCTCTTGGAGTTGTTACAAAGAAAGACGACTATTCCAATGCGAGTCCAAAGCCCAAGACTGCAATTCAGGGTGCTGCTTGGAAATAAAAGCCTCAAAGGATCGTAGAATTTTTTTTCTTTATAACACAAGTGCTTTCTTAAATTTTGTATTCCTATTATGTTTTCTTCTACAGTAAGTTTTTAGTTTAAGCTTTTGGACTGAAAAAATAAAAATAAAAAACAATGTTGCAGTCTTGGATTAAAAATGTGCAACATTAAAATACCATCCAGAGCTTTTCACGTATTTGAGAAAACCCCAACTTGTAAGGTAAATGTTCTTTATTGTCCCTAAATGGCACGACATGCGAATTACCCCACAGGAAAGAAATTGGTGCATGCGGGCTCATTATTGTTCTGTTGTTGCTTTGAGGATTGCAATTCAGCGCAACATGAAAGGAACACAGATGAAGCCAATCATTAAAACTATTTGGCCTAGTCTGGAATCATGAGTGCGGATTACAGTCATGCAATCCTTCTCCGTCGGGAGACCAATAATACATCAGTGTCTGATTTAAGTGAAAAGTGGGAATCTTTGCAAATAAACTGCAACTATTCTCAAGGAAAAAACAAAACAGATTCAGCTTAGTAAGTACTTGGCAAATATTTGGAAAATGTGTGCCTGCTTGTGCAAGTGAGCTTGGCTATACCTGTGGTTTGTGAGTCACCTTAGTACTGGAGGTCTACATTCTTTAATGTGCGTGTCTATGTCTGGCTTTTCAAACCACAGACCGAGCACTCAGAGCACACCACTATCAGAGACACCAAGACCCATTTAAAGCCATGACAAAGATAACAACTGTCAAGTGAATTGTCACACCTGACGTATAGACCATCACCAGTTAAGGATCATGTGACAGAAATCCTCTCAGTGGAAAATATTCCATCGGGACAAAACCGAACCCTGACCAGAAAGTCGTCACTCACGACAATAATCAGATGTTAGCCCCGGTCCAGTTTCGATGTGTCCTCTTGACCTTGCAGATGTGACTTTGTTTCATGAACAATAGCTATGCCTCAGAAATAACAGAGTGTAAAATATATCACAATTACTGCTACTCAGCCCTTCCCTGGTTTCTCCATAATTCATCTGAAATAGTAAAAAGAATTGCCACATTGTTAACAACATTTACAACAGCTGCACACATTGTTAGGATCGACGTTGAACTTTGAAGTCATTATAATGTTTTTTTCTTTATTCTTGCTATGACAATTCCTCAGAATAGTGTAATGGAAACAAAACAGTCGAGCAGCTCCTTTCTCAGCCACGGAGTTACAGCTGTGTACACTAGATGTCACTTTAACCAGTCACCATGTCTCCCAGTTTGTTAGCGAGCAAAAGACTTACAATGCTTAAGAAGTGTATTAGATCATTTCCCAGAAAACAATAAAAGAAATATATTAGAAAAGTACAGTAATTCTTTAAACCTAAAAATGAATTCATATTTTTATAGCCAAATTAACCATCAACCACTAGAAACTTTTTTTTGTTCATAATGCAAGTAAATAACTAATCTGGTCTCTTAATAAAAAAAAAAATGTTTTATACTATTTTTGATTAAAGACCTTGCACAAACAACCACTAGACAAATTATTTTGGTAATTAGCAGTACTACGAATTCAGGGCAGCTGTGGCATAAACATTAGATTAGATGGTGGCTAATACATTGATTAGGCACTAATATATTAATAATATTAATACATAACTCTCCAAAGAGTTGATTCTGTTCATCTGGACGTAGCGTTTTGTGGGAGAAACTCTTCGTCACTCATCCAAGTGACTTCTTCAGTCTCAGCTGACTGCAGGTTTCCCCAATCTTATAAACAGTACATTTGCATAATGACTGAAACCATACATAAATACAAATATATACACAAATATATACATAAACACACATACACACCATTAAATCATGGAATTCGGGATTCTTAAGACCAACAAATGCTTCAGTCTAAAATACCTTTCTCTTAGTTTCTCTATTAGTTTTGGAAATAAGGAGTGCAATTTGGGAGAAAGTTCTTTTTTCCTCTCAGCACACAACAAAGACCCCCCCCCCCCCCCCCCAAAAAAAAAACCAAACATGCAGGCCTGTGAAAGTTTTTGTTCTATGTCTCTGCATATTGTCATAATGAAACTCTGATTGAACTGTAATTAGTTAACAATGTAAGAAGCATGTTCTGGCTGACCCACTTAAAATGTCGAGCAGAGAGGAAAAAAATGTACAAGATTAATTTACACTGTAAACTTCTGAGCATAGCGGCCATATACTTACAATCTCAAGTTGTGGCGCTGATGATGAATATTTCATCACCATTCCTTTTACACATTTTCACAGTTCAAAGCTCTGATCATTGGGACACATACTGATGACTACAAAGTTCTATCTAAAGAGGAAAGGCTACATGTTAACGCTATACCAAAAGGGAATAACTGATTACAAAGAATGACAAATTACAATTTTTAAAACTTGGCTGCATGTTGCAGTGCAAGACATCGAAACATAGAATGAAATAATTGGCTTAACTATTTAAATATAATACAATATTTAAAATGAAAATGACAATATGACATTTTCTTGCACTTATAATATGAATTCATTTTGAATTGGACACCAGGGGAAAAAAAAAAAATTCAGGAACTTTCTCCATGATGCACCAAATTGTTTTATTGGGCAACAAGTCTATACAGCAGGAAGACCAGTTTGGCATCATTACTTTTGTTATAGCATAATGGTGTTGCAATAGCAGTAATCGGTGCATTGCATGCTTTAGATTTGGCAATTGCTTCATCTTACTGAGATAGGAAAGGCCTTCTCTGATATAAAATAAATACAACAACAACAACAAATCAGATCACACCCTGAGGTCATATCATCAAACATGGAGGTGATGTAATATTACAGGCCACCCCTATACTTTTAATACTTTTTACTGAATGTGTAAACAACATTCCTATTTGAGAGAGAAACTAAAACAGCCATTCATCCATCATTCTGCTTATCGAATTGAGGGTAGCCTATCCCAGCTACCATAGTGTTGGAGGCAGGGTACATCCTGGACAGGTCACCATTCTGTCACAAGGCTCACACAGAGACATTCACATCCTTTGGATTGTGGGAGGAAGCCGGAGTACCCAAAGAGAACCCGGGGGAGAACAAGGAAACTCCACACAGAAAGGCCCCAGCCAGCTGGTGGATAAGAATCCTTGGACTGTCTTGCGGTTAAGCAAGAAACAGTGCTAACCATCACTGCACTTTGTTGGCCACCCAAACCTTTGACTTAAATATAAACTAGTGAGTGGAAACAATTTACAGTTTCTATGAAAGTAAATTAATAAGGAACGTGTTGGTACAGTTTGCAACTGGAACCTCAGTTGCTGGTTAGTAATGTTAAGGAAAGTATTCTGCTCTGATATTAAGCAATGTTTCTCAAGTGTTAATTACTTGCTTCCCTGTCATAAACACAATCCCACCAAAACAATATCATTAAAACATGTGGTTTCTCTTATATTAAACGATGAATCATATCAAAGGAAATAATACTGTTGGAACAAGATGAGTGTTTTTCTTTTTCTTTGATCCAAAACTGGATTGAGACCAAAGAGTCACATTCCAGAGGCATTTTAAGGATTAATCATGCATTCCTTGCTACATCCAGCCTTCCATTCCCAGGAGTGCCACTCACTTCATTAAAGTCCTGAAGGAGTTTTCCATGGAAAATTATTTCGGCTGTGCAGTAATTACAGTGAGGCATAATAAGCATAAAGATACAATTTTTTTAAAGTGGATATGCAAGGTGTTTGTCAAAAAGGACTCAATTTTATGGTTATCTAAACAGTAACACAGTGCATGTGTTTAAACTATTTAAGCACAAGTAGCATCTAACCTTACACAGCTTTACCCTAGACCCACCCAGAGTTTATAATAATCTGTGCAGAAAGATCACAGCGTTTGATTCCACTATAAACATAACTCAAAACAGCAATATCGAATACTGAGAACATTATAATAATTGTCAGCAAATAAAATTACATCTTCAGGCCAGCTGAACTGAAAGGAATCCAAAATGGGACCATAATTTAACTCAACTTCACAGTTTAATACACGGCGGCAAAGGACACAAACCACAGTGTGTAAACTGCTGGTTGTGAGGTTGAAAGAGGTGAAAAAGAAGGCGGGTTAGATCTTTTCATCAGCATGGTGCCATCCGCTGGGAGTCCCGCAAGGTGCAAGAGAAACGTCTTGACTGGGAGCCCTGCTAACCCCGAGTCCCACTGTGCTCCACAGGCTAACAGTGCTCAACCATCCAAGGCTAGCCAGAGAGATAATAGATGGCAATGGTTGACAGCTCTCTAAGGAGCCCCCCTCCCTGTTTGAGAGAGACAATAAAGGGAAGCTGGAGGAACGGAGGGGTATATATAATCTGCAGTTTCTTTTTTTTTTGAAGCACTGAGTTTGGGAGGAGAGTATATTAATGCAATAAGTGCATTTGAAGCTTTAATTCAGTATATGTAAATAGTCACAGGCTACAACAGGAACTCCTATTAACACATTTTCCTGGGAGTATCAACTGCAGGCCATTTATGAAATCTATTGTTTCAGGATGGTGAATATTTTACGTAGTTTTTCCTGTCACCATTTCAACTTATTGTCATCTTTTTTTAAGCCCCCCAAAATCCAGTGATTATTTCAAATCATTAGATATTTACTTTCTCATCCTATTCTGACCTTTTCTGAGCAGGTTTTATTTTGAGAGAATCAGAACGTTGTTTTGCTAGGACTGAAGTTATAGATTACTTAAGCCTTCTGTTTTCTCATACAACTCCAGCAATCTTATTTACATCCAACAGATTACCGAAAGTAATTGTTAGGTTGATGGAGATGCTCCCTCAAAGAAAAAAAAAAAAAAAAAAAAAAAAAAAGTAAAATACAGTAAGAACTAACTGATGCACTTCCATGTAACGACAGTGGGATTAATAACATTTCCAAAGCCTACAAGTTTGTAAGCTTCTATTTGTAGCATCACCTTACAAGGATTATCCCTTGGCTCTTCGACTGAAGTGATTTTCAAATGTCTGTTTTTCCACGCAGCAGGCACATTTGATCAACAGCTCGACTAGATTTGGCTCAGCAATGGCCTTAGCAACTAGAAAGAGTATATTGGCTTTAGCCAATTTCACTCACAGTTCCAATCTGTAACACACAATACAAAGCTGAAACTTGTTTTGTAAGAAGAACCCAGTGCAGGTGGCCATCTGTCATTATGCATACACTCCAGGTGACATTACCATCTGCTGCTCTTTAATTTCTCACCAGAGTCGCCTTTAAATATGTAGATGAAGTGGACTAGACAGTTAACAGTGGAAATATAGGAAAACGACAACAACTGCCAATCGTTAAAAGACGCGCGCGCACACGCACACACACACACACACACACGTGTATTTATATCCTTGTGGGGACATGTCATTGACATAATGGTTTCCCTAGCTAATTACCCTAACCTTAACCATAACCCAATTGTAACCCTGAAACTAAAACCACATTTTGAGTCTCAAAAATGCCTTCAAACTCGTGGGGACTGGGATTTTGTCCCCCACAAGAGCTGTCGGTCCCCACAAGTATAGTTTGGTCCCCACGAAGATCTTAATACCCATCCACACACACACACACTTAATGTTTTGTTTCTTTTGGGTATACAGTGGGTGCCAAAGAGGTCAGGAACAAGACGGCCTGCCTGCCGCTATAGAATTCTACCATTCTTGTCCACAAATCTTCTTCCACTCCCTGGGGCCACTGCAGCCATGTTCCACTCCCAGACAACATGCCAGTGACAGAGAAAATAAATAAACAGGCAAATAAATAAATAAACCTTTCCATTTTATGACGCTCCCTCGCTTTTGCCCTCCAGCTCTTTCAACAGACATCTGTGCTCCTGTAACAATGTGCCAGTGTCACTGAAGTAACCGAGATACAAGGACAAGGTCGACCTCGGTAAAAAAAAAAAAAAAAAAAAAAGGAGTTTTGTAAAGGTCGGGCTAGAGAAAAGCGATATCCAGAAGATGCTGCTTTAATAGCAGCTTGTTTTGGGTTTTTGTTTTTTTAAACATATGCACATAATACAAGCCTGAATTCATTCTTTCACACAGTAAAGCAACAGCAACATCAAATCTGGGCAGCAGCAAAGCATAATCACAATTACCAAGACCTCATGAATAATAAGCAGGTTAAAAACCACAGAGACTCTGTGCAAGCAACGGATGACTGCTAAACTCATTAAAATCATAATGCGTGCATTCACATTCCCAGAGGACTTACAGTACAATACTGAAAATAAAGTTGGATTTGAGGTATGAAAGCATTTTGGAGGAGGGCACGTACACATGTCCCCTATATTCTTTAATTTAACACAGTAGGAGACTCACTTAGATTAAAAAAATAATTTTCAAAAAGAAGACAGAGAGAGAGAGAGTGAGAGAGAGCATGCTGCTCTGAGCATGCTCACAGGGGGAGAGCGAGATAAAAGGTCCATCTCTCCAGACCACTTTTGTATCTGGGAGGCAGATTTTGTCCTAGTTGTCTTCAGTGGTGAGAAGAGAAGCAGCGGGGGGAGGAGTGAAGACAAGGGGAATGGGAGGCCAGCGTTGGCTGGTAACGTCAGTGCCCTGGTTTTACTGGCATCTGCTGTTCAGCACACAAATGCAGTATCACGCGGAGTGGCAGTAATTGGTGCTCAGAGAAGCCACGTGAGGCCAATCAAGGAGCCGTTCAAGTACATGTTTGCGTATTTGTTTGAGGGCGTCTGTATCTGCATCCGTCTGAAGAATTACACTTGCAGGGGAAGCTTCTTTGATTTTGGTATCTGGCCTTTTTTTCTCCACTGGGTGGGGGGGCCGGGTGTGGGGATTCCATGCATTCTTGACCTTATACCCAAGTGTTTCTAAGATTACTGTGGCAGTGGCATACATGAGCTCATTTTAGTCAGTGTTCATATCTGCAAGCATCTCCCCCTGACAACACTTTGAGATGTGCCCTCAGCTCTGTCATTGGAGATGGTTGGACCTCATCTTGTTCAGTTTAAGCATCAGCTGCCGCTCACAACTGGTCACCCTGTGCTGTTGCACCTGGATCTCCAGTTTCGATAGTAGCTTTCTTCCTTCATTTGCTATTGTTATAGCACTGAGCAACCAGGTGCTTCTTGGATGTTGATCTTCTGCTTCTGAGGCCTTAAAACACTAGTCCTCACTGGTTTACACTGTAAAAATTCCTAAATAATATTTTTGCAATAAATATGCTGAAATAGGCATAGCTGTAAAAATGTTCCTCAAGTTTCCCTATCAATATTTTTTGCCGAGAACACAAAACATGATATATAATAAAAGATAAATAAATAAATACTGATAAACGATATTTGAGTTTGTGTAAAAAAAAATGAAAGGCATAAATCAGGCACATGTCTCCTGGACTACGCGCATGTTGAAGTAAACCTTTTTGATTGTCCTCTCTCATCTCGGTTGTACCACACAAAAAACACACACACACACACACACACACACACACACACACACACCTATGCAACCTCAATCCCCAATTAACTTCCTTCTCAAATAAACACCCAAGGAAATATGAGCGATTGCCGCGACACTGACAAACGCTTCCATCGATTTCTAACACGACTTTATATTTCAGTTAACACTACAATCAATCGTTGCCGTCTGCTCTCCGCAAGTATTAATTGTGCCGAGGGGTGAAAATTACCAGATGTGTGCGCGGAGTTCACGCTGGAAGGCTGGAGTGTGACTTATTGACCAGTTCATCCTTTTCCAACTGCTGCCATTTTAGATTTCAGTGTAATTACAGCCTCACTGGGCAATCTGTGCCATCGACCGCCTCCTCCAAACAAACAACTCCCTACAGGCTGGGATTGCCGGTGTTAGTTGCCACAAGCAGAATAATGGGGGCATGAAACACGCTTGTACTGTGGAAGGCTGTAGAGAAAGATGTCTGTATCTGCACAAACAAACAAAATTAATGTGCGCGCCTCCATTCTAAGCAACAGGGGACATACATTCTTTAACAACTATACCGAGCACTGATAGCAGGTCTGCTGTATATTAGAATTTGATAAGTGGGGGCTTAAACACTTGCTTTTATGGCTTGACTTGTGTGTCGCAGAACTCATCAGGCCAAATTCAAACAAATGTATGTAGAAAGTACTACTAAATACTGTTTACATATAAGCTGAAGCTTACAATTATATTAAAGTTTAACAACTGCACTATAACACACACAGACAAACAAGGTGAAAACAATACCAGCCATGCTGCAGCAGCTGGTAATAATGGTGCCACGGCATATAATATTACCTAAAACTGTGATTTTCTTTTGACTCATCTATTCCAGTCAGGTCTACCATTTCCTCTTTCTTTTTCAGAAATCCACAGAGCATTTCTTCAACTTCTATGCTGTCTCTTCCCTTCTCAGAGGAAATGAACATCATATACCTTGGCAGAGTGAGGCTGACAGGGAATAGTACGGAGCTATCTTAATGAGCTGAGCTCAGGGCTGTTTTGGCTTCTCTCCCTGTCAGCATGTACAGGGGAAGAAAACAGACATGACAGCACTCCAAATGTTTGATATAGCCATGACATCTAACATACAGCATATGGCCGCGGGTCTTTTGAAAACACCCAGAATACAAGTATTACACCTACATCTTCCTGGTTCTCGTTATGGCATTTGGATCTGATCAAATGGCCTATAAACAAGAATATATACACTTACAGGCATGTTCTTAATCTAAGAGTATGACTGACTGTAACATCATTGCTGGTATTGCTGTTACTTTTTGACCCCTCATGTCTGTATTTCACAAAATCTTTTGCAACCATAAAATAGACAAAAAAATAAAGTAGAAATTAGAAACTGCTAATAAGTTAGATGGGCCCGCTCCTTTTCAGGCTGGAAGATATGGCATTCATGTTTCCCACCAAAAAAGATAATATTTCCCACTTTAACACACTTGGGCTCAGAAGTGTTCCCGTGTCGAAATTCCCATGACATAATCATGCTTGTTTTTAAATGCAGTGTCGTCTAAAGGGCCAAAAGATCACGGTCATCCAATACTGATCTTGTACCAGTTTCTCCAGTACCCTGGCATCTTTTGATAGGATCGTGTACTGTAGATAGAGCCAAACACTTTTTTAAGGTTAAGAAAACATTCAGAAATTGTCCCGTAATTTGGAAACTTTTATTTTTGCAGATGGGTCAACCTGCCCAATCTTGCTTCTGAGAAACTCAGCTTTTTTAAGATGTTCTTTTTATACCCGATTACAATACCAGCCTGTTACGAATAACCCAAACACTTGCTTCTTCAGCCTTTTGTTGCCTCTGTCCCAATGAAATTCAAAGACAGCTAATATTTTTAATTAAAGAATAAAATCTTAGTTTAAACATTTGATATGGGTTTGTGAGATTTACAAATCACTGCAATCATTTTTTAAATTGACATTCTGTTTTACATTTTGTCCCCATTTGTACGAATTGAGGTTGTAGTTTTAAACATGAATCCAGGCAGAGAACTCAGTGGCATCATCACAAGATAGTCTCTTGTTAATTCTACAATCCAAACGTGTCCCCTCCATTGTAACCCATTGTTGTAAAATACAGAGATTTGACAAGACTTCCCAAAGCCTTTCATTCTGCTCACCAGTGAGAACACTCACATTATTGGGCGCTGTGATAACTGCTTATGCAAGCACATTGTGGCAGGCAGAGGGATAGGGTTTTCTATAAAAGAAAAAAAACTTTTAGACAGAGCTGAAGGGATCGATTTTAGTGAAACAAATAAAATAAATAAAAAAAATGTCTTGGCTTGCTTTGTTGCATTTCTCTAAGACAAACGATCACTATCTGTAGCCTTTGCTGGAAAAATTGGATTTCCACACCTCGAGTAAATTGATTCTCTCTGTGTTACAAATAGTTTTAAGAGAGACAGCAAAGTCCTGCAGAGAACCACATAATAGTATGGTTGCCTGTTCATTGGAGGAATGCCTATGTCTGTCTGGACCACGATGATGTCGTCACTGGTGAGACTTTACCCAGAGTGCTGTTTGCACATCTGGGACATGTTAATGTGGTGAAAATGAGGGATTTTAGGACTTCATACTTCATCACTGAGCTTCATCTTATATCCTAATCCTGCAATCATGGACACAGTTCTGGACATCTAGTCTACAGTTATCATTGTATCAATAACTTTTTGATATTTTAATGAGACAGATGAACAATTAAATCAGGACTGATACAAATCGATCAAATGAATTTGAAACACATTGACTGATGTCTCCCTACCTTATGCACAGCCACATATTCTGAAAACGGGCTGTTTTATGACAACCATTAACCAGACAAGGCAGCGAGGGGCAGCGGGGATCTGAGAGATGGAGATCTCTGACTGGGACAGGCATGACTTCAAAGCAGCAGGATCAATGATGCCATTTGCCTATCGATCCCCTCTACCTCTCAAGAGAGAATGATCCATCAATAAGGCTCAGCTATGGGCTGGAGAGGGATTAGGTACTCAGCTTTAATCTAAGTCCTTTTACTAAATTTGAGCTAAATCCCCTTTGTAATCAGATGTATAGTATTCATTTAGGTATTAGAATAAATTCCTGCACTGCTTCAGATTTACAGATAACATGCAAACACAATAAAGGGCGTGGAATGGAATGGAATTCCAAAATAAAAATTGCACAATTGAATCTATTCTACAAATAAGCCTACATTTAATAATAAAATTGTTCTCGTCTCTCCTTCAAAATGACGTTTAATCAGTGCACTCTGTGTTGCTTTAACTCAATTTATAGTTTATAACGAAGATGCTGTTTGTCTTGGCAAACAGGGGTTGGGCATCCAAGCCAGTAAAAGGTCACATCTACACATACAAGCCTGCCCGGCATATATTTTTCCCTCTGCTGCAAACATAAAAATCCACACCACCCTCTACTTACCTTGGCTGACCTCGGTGTATGAAAATCACTGATTGCCTCCCCTTTTTCACTTAGATTTCTTTCTGGCTTTCCAGCAGAGCCATACATGGATTATGTAACAAAAATTAAAGTCAGACGTAGCAGTAAGGATCTCAAGTACAAGCTACTTTTTTGTTAAATGTGGTAAGACTTTGTGATATTGATTCCTTTATCTCACTAGGAAGCACTTGCAGTTGGCAATCTGTATCAGTAAGCAAAGCTTCCCTTGGACACGACTGAACTCTAATGACCTCGGGATGTATGTCAGATTTCTCGACACTGTGGGAAGCGGCAATGCTTTTAGACAAAGAGAGTGCGCAAACAACAGGCTCGAAAACAGTGTTTTATAGTGAAGCCCTGTAACTTATTATAAACAACCACCTAACCTTGAACTTCTCTGGAGAAATAAACAAACTTCTATTTTGGGTCATAATCACAGGTCTATTAGTCATCCGTCAGTGAATTATGGGAGGAAGAAACCACACAGAGATGGTATGTGGCTCGGGTATTAGTGGTTAAGGGGACTCTTAATAGCAGCTATCAGGGCTGGGCTGGATGGCAGCCTTCTGTCTCTGCCTGTCCTATTGATCAGACTTGGGATCTGTGATTGCCAGAAATAGTAGTTGATTCCAGAAGTTATTAGCAATGCCGGCGTCCTGTGAATCAGGAGAGAAACACCCCCTATCTTTAGTGTGGAGGACAAAGTAGGAGGAAATTTAAAAAATAAAATAAAAATGACCATGACACAGTTGCAGACAACAATAAAAAATGAAGCATTTTAATGTTAGTACTCAGTCAATATATGGCTATGGTAGCTTTCAGTCTGTATATGTTAAAAGCAAGGCTGTAAAGTCATTTTCAGGCTTTAATCCATCTGCACAAAACACTAGCATATATAGTATGCACAGTGCATATAATACAAGCACATTTTCCCAAGTCAAAAGTGTTGCGAGTAAAATTATCTCTAAAGTCTTTGAATGTGAACGCAGTCAGCACGGAGATAAATAAATACAAAGAGCAATGGAGTAGCACAACACCTACTTAGAGCTGAGAAATGAATTCACAGACTTGTAAACCTACTAAAGCCCCACAGAGATTTACCAGTTTACACCAACTGAAAAGAAGCATTAAATATAGCAAAAACATCATTACTTTGTCCAGCACGTTAATATAAAACATATTAAATGTAGCAGTAAACCCTTAGACATCTAGGATCAAGCCAGAAATAGCATTCAAAAAAAGACGATCCCACTCTGAACGAGGTACTAATAATGACTACCATTTCTCCTCAGGAAATTTAGTGGTGCTCTTGAGGCCATTTTGCAGACAACCGCATCTCTCTCTTCTTTCACTCTAGTTGGCAAAATGAGTCCCACATAAAATCTGTTTCAGGGCCCAGTGCCTCTTGTAGGCTTTCATTTCTTTATGGGTTTTCCAGCTGCCAGCCACCGATAACAAAAGCCATTGGCTCCTGAAGAGCACTCTTCACTGCCACAACCAATGGCTGTCATCCACCGCGTCATCTAATTACCATAACAAAAGATGCTTATCTGCAAGATTTTCAACACAGCACAAATACCTCTTTCTCTGTCATCCTCTTCATCTAAAGAAGGCCTCTACGTCCTCCCTATTTTAATATTTACATTCCAGCACCACTGTACCCCATTTGATCGTGACAGTTTTGGCAGTTTGGACAGGTGTAAGATATGCAAATGCTTTTGTGGCTGCTGTGCTGGTTTCACTTAAGTCACATCAAATATTCGTTTTCTTTAGATATTCGTCCGCTGTGGTTAATCACGTTCTTTTTTCCCCCCTTTATAGTGCTAAATGACAAGAGTCCCAAACCTTATTACATGGTTGCTTGTGCATGAATTGTAGCCCTCGTTCTTTGTTACTAACCGGACTGGTATGATGGACTGCACGGCAAAGACTTAATTAGTCACGTTTGACAGCTTTACCAATCAGATAGTGAATCTATTAGCAGCAGGTTTGTGCGTGAAAAGGAAATACTAATCTAGCCTCACGGCCACTGCAAAGCTTTGATAAGGATACCAAAGCCATGGTTTGGGAAACACTGAACAAAAAACCCCAAAACAGCTACTTCAAATGTGCTGTAGTTTTTTTGGTCTTCCAGTCCCATTCCCCAGTTTAAGTGAAAGCTACCTGGGACTAAAATGATTGGCTGGAGTCCTGACATGGGCCAATAGATGTGGGCCCGTGCATCACATGCAAATAAAAACACAAAGATGCACCTGTGCCTTTGCAATTATGCAAAACCTCAAAAGACTAAAGGGCAGACTGACAATTTATGTGCAATACTGCAAACCTCGAATCACAGATGACACCCTTAAGGAGACACTACAGGTCAACGGGGGAAAAAAGAAACATGTAAATGAGGCATTATGTGACTAAATATGGGCAGAAATGTGAACATTAGACGCCATCTTCAAAATTCTGGTATCATTATGGCAGGATTATTCTGAGGGGGTGGGGATTTTGGAAACTAGAAAAATAACCAAGTTTGTCATGTTTCTTGTTTTTTCATGTTTTTTTGGATTTAGTTGTCTATTATGTGTAAAAGTATGATAGAATATCAACACATAGGATGACAAATCTTCTGTATGTTACGCTTTAGGCCATCCAACACGCCCCAATATTACTAGTTCGGGGAAAAAAAAAAAAAAAAAAAAAAAGAGGAACCATGAGAACTGTTTGGAATCAATCTACACATTTAAATTTATTTTACTTTAATCGCTTTGGAAAACACTATCTAACACGATTAAGGTGGTGGTTAGGGTTAGAGATAAAGTTATGGTTGGGGTTAGGATTAAGGTTGGGTTTAGGGCTGTAATACACGGCTGGAACGTGTATTACCACTGGGAGCGTCAATCTATTGGATTCCATCCACAACCCAGTGTGTATCATAGGAACACGGAGGGTTACCTTTCACGTTCATGAGGGACAAATTGTCTGTATATTACGTGGTCGGAATGAGAACGGGCTCAGAACATACACGGGAATAAAATTACAAAAGTTGGTAGATGTGAGCTTTCTGGCTTAGCGTATGAGAAAAGAAAATTTAGGAAAAAAAACCAAAGAAATTTTCTTTCCACAATTTAAAAAAATAAAAACACATCACCATGAAAAACACCTCAACGAGTTATTATTTTAAAATAATTATGTTTCATTTTTCCTTAAATGCTATGTTTTAATATGTAAATCAAGCATTATCTCATTAAACATGCTGTAATTTGTACAAATGCCAGTGCACGAATGCAAGACCAGACTGACCAACCTGTGCACTGCCTGGATTGATTACAAGAAGGCCTATGACTCAATGCCCCACAGCTGGATACTGGAATGCCTAGAATTGTACAAGATCAATGGGACCCTAAGAGCCTTCATCAGGAACTCAATGGGGATGTGGCGTACAACACTAGAGGCCAACTCCAAGCCCATAGCACAAGTCACCATCAAGTGCGGGATCTACCAAGGAGATGCTCTGTCCCCACTGCTGTTCTGCATAGGCCTGAACCCCCTCAGTGAGATCATTAACAAGACTGGCTACGGATACCGACTACGGAACGGAGCAGTTGTCAGCCACCTCCTGTACATGGATGACATCAAGCTGTATGCCAAGAGTGAACGAGACATCGATTCACTGATCCACACTACCAGGCTATACAGCAATGACATTGGAATGTCGTTCGGACTGGAGAAGTGTAGTCGGATGGTATCAAAGAGAGGGAAGGTAGTCAGAACTGAGGGGATTGAACTACCAGAAGGCAACATTGCAGACATAGAGGACAGTTACAAGTACCTGGGGATCCCGCAGGCAAATGGGAACCATGAAGAGGCCGCTAGAAAGGCTGCAACCACCAAGTACCTGCAGAGGGTCAGGCAAGTCCTGAGGAGTCAGCTGAATGGTAAGAACAAGATCCGGGCCATCAACACGTACGCCCTGCCCGTGATCAGGTACCCTGCTGGGGTAATAGGCTGGCCAAAGGAGGAGATAGAAGCCACTGACATAAAGACAAGAAAGCTCCTTACCATGCATGGAGGGTTTCACCCCAAGTCCAGCACCCTGAGGCTGTACGCTAAGCGGAAGGAAGGGGGCCGGGGACTGGTGAGTGTCAGCACCACAGTCCAGGATGAGACAAGGAACATCCAAGAATACATTGGGAAGATGGCCCCAACTGACCGAGTGCTCAGTGAATACCTCAGGCAGCAGAAACCCAAGAAAGAGGGGGGAGACGAGGAACCATCATGGAAGGACAGGCCCCTGCACGGTATGTACCACCGGCAGATAGAGGAGGTGGCTGATATCCAGAAATCCTACCAGTGGCTGGACAAAGCTGGACTGAAAGACAGCACAGAGGCACTAATCATGGCAGCACAAGAACAAGCTCTGAGTACAAGATCCATAGAGGCTGGGGTCTATCACACCAGGCAAGACCCCAGGTGCAGGCTGTGTAAAGATGCCCCAGAGACAATCCAGCACATAACAGCAGGGTGCAAGATGCTAGCAGGCAAGGCATACATGGAACGCCATAACCAAGTGGCCGGCATAGTGTACAGGAACATCTGTGCCGAGTATAACCTGGAAGTCCCGAGGTCAAAATGGGAGATGCCCCCAAGGGTGGTGGAGAATGACCGAGCTAAGATCCTGTGGGACTTCCAGATACAGACGGAGAAAATGGTGGTGGCTAACCAACCGGACATAGTGGTGGTAGACAAACAGAAGAAGACGGCCGTAGTGATCGATGTAGCGGTTCCGAATGACAGCAATATCAGGAAGAAGGAACACGAGAAGCTGGAGAAACACCAAGGGCTCAGAGAAGAGCTCAAGAGGATGTGGAGGGTGAAGGTAACGGTGGTCCCCGTGGTAATCGGAGCACTAGGTGCGGTGACTCCCAAGCTAGGCGAGTGGCTCCAGCAGATCCCGGGAATAACATCGGAGATCTCTGTCCAGAAGAGCGCAGTCCTGGGAACAGCTAAGATACTGCGCAGGACCCTCAAGCTCCCAGGCCTCTGGTAGAGGACCCGAGCTTGAAGGATAAACCGCCCGCAGGGGCGTGCTGGGTGTTGTTGTTTTTTTATTTATTTATTTATTTATTTTTATATATATATATATATATATATATATATATATATATATATATATATATACACATATACACATATACATATACACATATATACATATACATACATATACATATACACATATATATACATATACATATACACATATATATACATATACATATATATATATACACATATACATATACATATACATATATAGAAAGAACGCATATTATAGAACCAATATCTCAGTGCCTCGCCTTACTAAAAAGCCAAAACAAGATCATTGCTACTGGATGAGGGGTGTATGATTGAAAATGGACAATGCAGTGAACACTGGTGCAGCTTCCTGCCATAGATAATGTCATCACAACACAGTCCTGGTGGAAGGTTGGCTTAAGAGGCTTAGTGAACTGTCATGTCAGCTACAAGCCATTTGAACACGATACATTCACTGTGGCATGCATTCCTCACTGCCACGCTTAGAGATTCCGGGGCTTTATTGTCAAACATGTGGCTTTGTGTGCTCTTTGAATCCTGATGAGGTTTTTCTCACCGCAGTTTTCGCAGACTACACTCTCATTCATGAAGCACTTTCGTTCCTGGCGAATAAGGCCCCACAATGGATCGTGTGACATAATGCAGTAACGTGTGAGGACTTTGAGTTAAGAAACATAAACACAGATTAACAGTTCCTATTTCTAAAAAGCATTTTTAACTTTAAAGATGCCATATACAGTTAATTGATTGCTAATGGGGTAAGACTGTGACCGGAGAGGTTTTACAGAGAAACTCGATACATTCCCCCTGACACTGAGTGCAGCAGAGTTATTTCATTTGAAATTTGAAATCACTTAGTGACTCAGCAAGAGCTAATTTGGGACACATGGCCTCTCAGTAGTGTGTTTTTGTTCTGGACGCCTAACTAACCAAATTCTAATCCACTCAGAGTATGTTTGCAAAAAACGTTGGGGCAGAAACATGTTTACCACTGCGTTGCCTCTATTAACAGCACTTTGTAAGCACTGAGGAGCTGGGAGACCAGATGCTGTAGGTTGAAAAGCAAAGATTTCAGGATTTTCTTCTTGACCTCACATTTCAACTGGTCAACACCTTGAGATCCCTACATTTTGAGATCCAAGTTCTCATTTGATTTATTTTATTTAATTTC
The DNA here is from genome assembly GCF_057382095.1 of Aulonocara sp. 'chitande type north' Nkhata Bay. Taxonomy (NCBI): domain Eukaryota; kingdom Metazoa; phylum Chordata; class Actinopteri; order Cichliformes; family Cichlidae; genus Aulonocara; species Aulonocara sp. 'chitande type north' Nkhata Bay. The sequence goes on from NC_141358.1 coordinate 11,632,660, forward strand.
AGCACATTCAGCATCAATGTGGCCTTAACAAATGTGAAAAGTACCCATGTCCTCAGGGATGGTGGGTTTTGAACTGTACTGACAAAATGCTGAGGCACACATAGACCCTTTTTTTTTTTTTAGCTAAGAAGATATAGTATGCATCTAAATCTCTTATAAAACAATTTTAAGTTTTTAGTTTTGATTCGTGGTGTTTACATGTTCTCCCCGTGTCTGCGTGGGTTCCCTCCGGGTACTCCGGCTTCCTCCCACCGTCCAAAGACATGCAGTTTGTGGGGATAGGTTAATTGGATAATCCAAATTGCCACTAGGTGTGAATGTGCGAGTGAATGTGAGTGCGAATGGTTGTCTGTCCTTGTGTGTTAGCCCTGCGACAGACTGGCGACCTGTCCAGGGTGTACCCCGCCTCTCGCCCTATGACAGCTGGGATTGGCTCCAGCGCCCCTCGCGACCCTGAAAAGGGTAAGCGGTAGCGAATGGATGGATGGAAGTTTTGATTCGTAAGATATCTTGGACAGTTCTCCAGTTTACCTCAAGACATCTTAACTCGTTACCCCTTGAAAGTCGACTAGAAGTAATCCTTGAAGCTCTGTCATACTTTAGGCCTGCTTCTAAATCAAAATGATTGGTTGTTTTTCAGAAGTTAGAGAGGTTGCCTATGAAGCTACCTTAGGAAAACTCCAGAATATATTCTAATGGCCAAACCACATCTTTTATATATGTGTCAAAGCTCGTGATTAAGGGTAGAGGGGAGGGTTATCAGAGGTCTTCTTTAAGTGGGAAAGAATTAAAAAGGTAGAAAACGGCAGGAAAAGGTTGCACAGATCTGGATGTTTTGGGGCAGGATAGAGTTTTGCCTTGCAGTTGTTGCTGCAATGAACTGTGTTAACTGACAATGGCTGTCTACATGGAGTGATTACTAGTACTAAATGGAGTCTGTATATGATGAGGGTGATGAAATCCACAAATGTGTTGCAGTTTTATCCTCAGAACTCTTATTCTTAATTTGTTGAACCATCTGTCGATCCACTCTTAACAGGGTGGTTATCCCCTCCCTTGTCACTTTTTGTCTTAAAAGGCTTTTGATTATCCTGTCCTGATGATTATGTGCTGCTACCATCAAAGTCAAAATGAGCACATAAAGCATTCAACATGTTGTCTATGTCCCATTTTTAATGAGATGTGATTTAAATCACTTGCAAATAATTGCTTTCTGTTGTTATTTACATTTTACACAGCGTGCAATCCTTTTTGAAAATGATACGATGGAGTAGAGTATGTGCTCTTATGCCAAATAAGATTACTGACAAGTGATTAACAATCATAGTTTGCTAGAGGCACATGTCAGAAGAAAATGAGTTGCTGTGTGCGAGTATTTACGGCTCAAGCTTTGGAAAGTTGTAACAGATTATTATATTTGAAAAGATCTGAGGTTAACATTAAGGGACCTGTGCAAAGGTTCTGCAATTTAAACAGCCAGACTATTTTTGATTTATTTGAAGTAATTTTGGCAGCCCAAAAAAAAAAAAAAAAAAAAAAAGAGTAACTCAAACGCTGAGATATGACAGATACCCAAAATTTAACCTAAACCTAAGATTGTATATAAAAAATGTTTTAAAAAGGAGCGGTTCATTTTCAAATCATGAGAAATGGGCTTCTTTTAATCGATGTAGATGATTAAAATATGTAAATCGCGCCGTGTGAAGATTAACTGTTTTTCTGAACGTCTTGATATTTGCGACACCTGTGCAACGGGAGATGGAATCAATTAAAAAAGGTCAATTACTAAAATGAAACGATACTCCCCCTGCGCTCAAACTGAAATCCCGATGCTGTGCTACTGAATTAGCTGCATTCACAGTGTGCAAAACCATATCACATCCACTGCAGTTATTATCCTGACCTTCATTAGAAAACATTTAATATGCTGCAGATTACAACCTCAAAACAACCTGGAGGTGATTACTTTTATTGGATAATTGAGGAAAGAAGATTCTGCCAGGGAAATAATAGTTATAATATTTAACAATAAAGTGATTCTAAATGTTGTGCTGGCAACTGGAGGTCTAAACTTTCAAGAAACCAGGAAATGAACAAGAAATAAATATACTAAACTACAAGACAAATAATGCTGCTCATTTCTCAGCATTAAGCAACAAATAATTGTTTCCACAGTTCCACACCGTCATCGATCAAAAATGCATCGGAGCTTTAAAACATTGATGTGTATGTGCTGCGTGGTGGCTGCAGGGCCACGCGCCTGTAGAGATGTGTCCACAATGCTCTACTTCCACATTTATAGGATCCGTGTGTTTTTCTTGTTGCCCTTTGCTTATCTGCAGAGCAACGTTTCTTGAGGTAAAGCTAATCAATTGTGTGTCTGTTCGCGTTACGCTGCGAACTGAGGGTGATCCGGAGAACAGCTTAAAGCAAAAGCACGGCTTTTAAGGTGAGCAGCTGTTCATTCAGCGTGTCTGAATACCGGGAGGAATGGGCTCGTGTCCTGAGCTGAGAAATGACTCTGTGTTCAAAATGATTCTGCACTTACCACCCCACAGCCCCGTGGACCCCTCGCGGCAAAACTCATCCACTTACCTGCAAGAGAGGAGAGACAAGAAAATCAATGACTACGCACTCAATTATGTCACATGATACCAAGGAAATGCTCCTTTTGATTGCTCCAGGGGAGAAAACAAAAAACAAAAAACACACCATATTGTCACAATATACTGCATGTGGTAGCTTATTGATATTTACACTTGTTACTTAATAACTAAAACTGTAAAAGCCAATACAAAACATGTTCCTTAGCATAGGACAAGGTGCACTCAAGCTAAGGATGAGACTACTCCCATTTATTATTTGCTAATAAAATGGCTTTGCCTTTATTATACCATAAAGGACAAGGACCCTTTTATAACCTTGAGTCTGCTCTTTCAATCGTGATACCATACAGCAAGATATGAATGCCTATTTGTCAAATATAGAGTGACGGAAATCCAATGTAAACACTAGGAAACAAATGGCATGGAACAAAGCTATTGTAAATTACCTTGAGAATAGCTAGATTCATCATGTTACATTTCTTACTATCTGCCTGTCCTACTATTACGCACTGTTAGTACTTATTGTACTGATCAAATCTCTGCACACCATCACAGGCAGGTCCAAGACTGCAAGTGATATATTTTTGCACATATCTGACAGCAGGGTAGCTATCAGCACTGATATCTGATGCTTTTAAGCATTAGCAGAAATCCTGCGATGAAGCATCTGAACTTTCAATCATTTTTCTTTTATAATGATGAAAGAATAGCCAATCAATAGCCAGCCAAGATTGATCCACGTGGCACCAGGAGGAGACTACCAGTAAAAAAGTGGTCCATTTTGACCACCTTAGTCCTTGTGCCTGTGCTGCCAGTTGATAGAATTTTATTTTTAGAAACATGTGACTATGGCAGGGGCGAGCTATAAATATGACTCGTTTTGAGAGATTACATTCAGTGCTGTGCCAATTTAGTTTTAGAGATAATGTGCAGATTTTTCTTCCAATGTGACAGTTGGTTGATTTCAGTTGACCAAGATTTCCTAGAAAAACCCCACTCCCCCCCGTCTTCGTGACAACAAGATGCAGAACAAGATCCATAAATGTGGAAGAATTGACACCAACAATTCCAGGACAAAAGGCAACCACAGTAATGATCCGCTAACACAGGCAAGGGGCTAAAAACAAGACACAGCTGATATATATTTAATGGGAACACAAGTTGAACAATAGAGGGAGAGCTGGATGTTTTGTTTTACACATTTCATATTAAAGCAAAGTTGGCAAAAAAAAAAAAAATTGTCATTTAATTAAGAAAAGCTTCATGCCATTTTTCTTCTTCAAACATGTCTGACCCTAATTGCCGTTAGTGCATTAATAAGCCACATGGTCTCCAGAGTTCAGCATTCTATTAAACTAAAAAGTGAGGGGTGCTTAGTAAACATATTAAACGTACATTAACACTGGGACTGAGACAGATGGGTGTGAGAGTAAACCGTGATTAACAGTTTTTAAACGCATGTGTGCACGCACGCGTGTGCATCGCTGCCCAGCAGGGAGAAGTGTTGAGCCTCAAAACCCAGCATGTGGCCTTCGGTGAGTGACTTATCTCTGCATAGCTGATCAATAATTAACCATGGGACACGCTCTAATGAGGATGATACTGCACCGTTAGTAAGATAACACCTCAGCGCGAGGTACTGGACCACTACGATTTATTTAGATCCTCTCGTCACCCTATTAGTAATTGTCAGTTGGTTGATTAGCATATTTCACTATATTGACTTGCTGAGTTGAACAACTGTCACTCTGTGTCTGCCATTATCCTTTTTGCACTTAAGAGCAAAGGAATTTCTGCATTCGAGCCTTTTTTGTGTTTGATATGCTTTCTTGCTTGATGCAACCAGCTGTAACAGTTCTAGCAGCCCTCCGCTTTAGCACATCAATACATCTTCTGATGCTGTATGACACATGTGGTAAGGACCATTTCTGAGACCATCCATTAGAGGGAGGATGGGCCCTTTCCCATCCCCGATACTCGTCTCTGCCGCCTCCCCCCACCAAGCACGTCGAGCAGACGGGTTTTAATAGGGCCCATTAATCAGCGGAGTCATCCACAAAAGGCCAGACTGTAATTCAGCATCTTTGGCAATAAGAAAGTGCTACCATGCATCATCACATCTGAACATGGACATGACTGGACAGCTCAGGACACCCTGGAACAATAAAGTTTTATATAAAATTTGGTGTATTTTGGGTCTCTTACGATATTGTCCAAGTCAGACAAGCCTAGCAGTGAGAAGTAATTAATACTTGGTGCGGTGGTGATGTTAACAATGGCTAGCATGAGGCAGGTGCTGATAACTGCTTGAGACTACTCTGTGTCTTTCAGTAGCAGTTCTTAGACGAGCACAGAGAAAGTTCACTTCTCTATAAATACAGTGACATTATGGAGTAGTGTTTGTAGCAGGAGTGAGACCCCTAACACAGAAATACGAAGCAAATACACATACGCAAACCCAAACGGTTCATCTTGAGTGAAAATAATCTTCGTCTAACTTGCAGCAAAGCCAGGACCTCTGTTTTCTGAAGACACCTCAGGCTTTACCAGTGCCATCTGCTACACCAATACCTTCTCACAGCAGAGCTGACTAAGGGCCAGTTGGCAACCAATCTAAGCAGAGCAAAACTCGAGAGATAACTGGCAAGAGAAAAACGCAGAAACTCAAGGTGGCCAAGTTTGAGCAAACATTAAATCTGTTCCCCTTGAAAGATAAGAGATTCCTTAAAAAGAAGGCCTTTAACGTAGACATGCAGGTGGACCGGTTCGATTTCCAAAGACCTGTCCTTCTAGACATTGCGCTATTTCCAGCTTATAATACCTGCCAATGCTCATACTTTGCCTGTGAAAACCACGATTAGATTATCATTATGAGTTTGCTTCCTACACAAGCCTCAGGCAGGACACACAAAAAGGCATCAATTGTAGAAAAGGCGATTGAGTTTCTATGTCTTATTTCAAGTCCCCACGCAAAACCATAATTGAATTAAGTTGTTAAAATGAAAGGAAGGAACAGAAAAAAAAATTAATTTAGGGACCATTACTCGCAACCAAATTCAATTCAATTCAATTCAATCTTTATTGGCAGACTACATGTCCATAAAAACAAGACAAGAAACACACACACACACACACAACTCCCCCCCACACACACACACACAACACAAGGTATACCATTAAATATATATATGTATATAAATAAGTATATAAAGCATTTGTAAAAATATAAAACCATAATATACATAAAACACAATTACTTAAAATAAATCAATAAATACACAAACACTTTAACCAGTGCTTTCTGAGACTGGATGAGTAACGGGAACCACTCACTGTCGGATCTGTAAGTGCTAAAATTATACTGTTACTCGAACCATCCAGTCGTTCTCTAAAACTGAACATTAACTTTCTTAAAAGTGCTTTAAAAGTCCAGACACCCACAGCTACAAACATCTGACTGGCACTACCACTTCTAGGTATCCTGCAAAGGATTCTCATCGCATCATTATATGCAACATGCAGCTTCTGCATGCTACATTGTTTGTAGGATGACCACAAGGGGGCAGTATATAGCGGTGTGCAATACGCTTTAAACAAAGCCACTTTAACTGGAAGTGAACAAAAGCTGAATTTGCGTGCAATAGTATTTGCCTGCACATAGAGCTTACATCGTTGTCTGTATATGTCATCATCATCATTCATTTGCTCAGTAATAAAGTGACCGAGGTATTTCACCTTTTTATGAACTTCAAGAGTTTTTTGTGCCAGTTTAAACAAAGGGAAATTTAGCTGTTTATCCTGCTTGGTTCTACATATCAAAACAGCACTTTTAGCAGCATTGTACTCAATGTCATATTGCACACCATATTCAGTACAGACATTAAGAAGATCCTGTAACCCAGCACTGCTTGGACTAAAAACAACCAGGTCATCTGCATACATGAGATGATTTATCAGTGTTTTACCTAATATACACCCAGTGTTACAGGCTCTCAGCTGTATGGACAAATCATCGACATATAAATTAAATAAAATTGGAGACAAAATCCCACCCTGTCTGACACCATTGCTGACACCAAAGGGGGCAGAAATACTGCTTCCCCATTTAACCTGCATGTTCTGATGAGCGTACCAGTAAGAGAGAATCCTCACGATGTATTGAGGAACTCCCCGTGTCTTCAATTTATCAAAAAGTTTTCTGTGGTTCACTCGATCAAAAGCCTTAGAGGCATCAATGAAACACATGAGGACAGATGAATTTTTAGCGTTTTAGCATTGTGGAGAGCATGTAGAAAGCACTGTCTCAACGGGATCCTCCGTTGTTGCTGTAGTTTCCATATTACGGCCTCGAGCTGTCGTCGGAGCCCGATCTTGACCACATAGCAACATCTCCGGACAAAACGCTGACACTGTGCTTGTTGTCCCAGTCCTTGAAGCAGCCAAAGCTCCGGCTCCCTGCCTTCCGCGCGGGCCGCCTTTACTTCGATTCCCCCACCGCTCCTCTGCGTGTTTCCCCAGGGGAAAGTGGGAAGCGGTCCCCGACCCCTGAGCATTCAGCATAACAGGCTCAGCCGGTACCTCAGGCTGACACTCAAGAACAGTCACACGTTGGTCGACCTCCACAGCATTGGTCATAACTTGCTCGCAGACATCCGCCTGTAGTTTAACTACATGTTTTAAAGCACCCACCTCAGCACACAGCTGGTCCATTCGCCGTAGTAGACAACACACATCCATGCTGGAGTATGTAACAGGCGGCAAATCGTCCAGGTGATGAGAGACAAATCTTGGGATATTCTCCCCACACTCATTCAGCACTTTAAGACAGAGTTTAATATTGTTGGCGTCTTTATGCTGTCCTTTATATCCAACGCACCGCTGTGAGGTAGTGGGGCAGAGCTCAAACAAAACTTTCTTGGAGGCTTCAATCCCCTCGGATTCAAATGTGTTCGTGGCCAACAACACAATTTCATCCTGACTTAAAGTTTTGATTTTTACAGCAAGGAAATTAAGTAGTTCATCCTCTACAATTACCCTTCCATCAGTTGTTTTATATATCTCTGGTTTTAATCGTGACCGTTTGAAAGTCGGAGCTACGTCTGCACCACCACCTGCTACATCCGCCATATTAATCTTAAATATTATTAGTGGAACGCAATCTACATATGCCTCCATATCATACGTAAACAACAACAATAGAATCTGTCAGGCAGTTCAATCCCCAGAGGAGATGATTCTAAAGACAGACGGTTAGGGCATCAATAATTAAAACAGATGTAATTCCCATTAGCCATCGGAGCATACCCATAAATAGTTAATGTAGTCCTTGTGTCCCTCCCCCCTCCCCCACTTCTCCTCTGATTCCCTTTCTCCTCATAGCTCAGTTCCTCCTCTCATCTTTCATCTAAAGCCTTTTCCTCTCCCCCCCCGTTCTGCTGCTCATGGCTTCTCCTCTAAAAGCCCCCCCAACTTCAGAGAATACAAACACATACTAACATACTCATTATAATGGTCCCACTGGGGAGGTTGGATAGGATGAATAAGGAGAGAGGGCAAGGAGGGGGACCTGGAGGGAATGGTGGACACAATTTATGACCCAGCATCATGGGACTTGTTAACTTGAGTGTGAGGCTCTTATGTCTGCTTAAATTTCTTCCTACTGACATTGAAAAAAAACAACAACAAAAAAAACAAGCACTTTCAAGATGAAAATTATAGGGAAATTTTACATATATGACAATGCATGGCTTTACTGTTGAAAAGTTGATCGGCCAAATGGGAATAAAAGACTTGAGAAGAAAAAAAGGAAGGGGGGGAAAAAAAGCAATAACTGCTTTAAGTTTAGCAGCGAAGGAGTTTCTGTACTTCGGCCCGATGAATAATATAGGCAGGAAGTAGAGTGGGAGGCTGAAATTGAAACAGCCATCTACTGATGTTGCCCCATCCGTCACCAGACGCCCCTCATTAATCCACACTCTCCCCCAACATCCAACCTCTCCATCCATCCTCCCTGCTGCTGGCATGTCTCCCCTGTTGAAAGAGTCGCCCGTGAAACTGCAATGCTATCTACGCGCCAGCTGAGAAGCCACTGTCCATCCATCTCCTCGATGACAGAGGGCCTAATGCGCTGGTTTTACAGCAGGCAGAGACAGGCCTTAAGCAATGCCAACTAAAGAGGAGGCCAAAGAGGTTTGCAGACGGTACAAGAAACTCTCTCTGAGAAAAAAAAATTGCCACAAGCAAAATGCACAAATTAGCATGACAGCTATTTGAAATTTCAATAAAGGTGCTTTATCTTCTAGCAAGAGCAGAGTGGACTCTAAAAAGCCAAGCTGACAGTAATTCCCTATATTGTCATTTATAACAGTATGAAACAGCCATATTCGCATAACGAAGTCCTGTCAGGGTTTCTTGACAGGCACTTTACTGGTGACATGCGACCTGCTGTTAAAACTGTGTGCAGGCACTACAATATCTAAGTGAAAAAGCTCAGATTTAATTTGCCTGACCTACAAAGCCAACAGCAAGAACACGCCAATGTACGCTGTTAATCAGCCTAACATCACAGGGTTCCTCGGCATTTGGCTGAGACGAGGCCCTCTGAATTAAAATCTGCTCTCCAGCTGCTTGTGTGCGATGTTTGCATAATAAAAGCACTCCATGGATAACTGCAGTTATCAAAATATATAGGAAATGCAGCAGGGTTGAATTAGCACCGTCGTGACTGAGTGGGACCGCTGACAAGTAGAGACAAGGCATGCTGTCAGCAGCTGATAAGTAAAACTACTGCGTGTTATTTTTTCCCCCTTGTTTTTCTTTGAATTTTAAATACAAACATTCGTTTGCCACCCAGAGAAACGCACATCCAGACAACTTTCACCTACACGTGAACCCAGAAGACTTCAGTCTGAGTTTGTAATCTATCACATGAATGAAAGCACTGTGATGAAGGCAAATACATTGCATTTTAGTAGCTACACGTGTTAAGCTTCTTGTTAATGTGAGTATCTAGTCAGCCAATCACAATGTAGCAACTCCATGTAGTTAGGCTTATAGACATGGTCCAGACAGCCTACTGAAGTTCAAGCTGAGCATCAGAATGGACGGGAAAGGTGAATCAAGTGATTGAGTATTTCAAAAATTACATTACTTCAACAATAATAATGTTTAGACAGCTAATGGCAGTCATGAAAATTATAACCTTGTGGATCTGTGTGTTAATACATTTAGTTTGAAATTATTTTATTTATTTAGTGCTTGACCTTAATTTCAGCTGCCTCCTGCAATAATTTGGCAGTTTCTCTAAACAAAAAGATGAAAATGTTTTCAGTGACCTCAGATTGTTGAGACACAGTATGCACAAACACACATTAAAAAAGGGAACTGCCTTTAATTCCATCAGAGGATTTTCCAGGGTTAAATTAAAGTGAGGGTTATAAACCTCATCGTGCTCCATGCGCAACCTAAACCATCTTGAACGTCAGCTTGTTTGGCACCACCACTCTTCCGCTTTTGCCACCAGAATCTATATTCCAGTCTCTAGGGCCAACATTTCTCCCGCTGGAGGGGAGTTGGCAACTCTAAGCACCACAGAAAGTCATTCATCATCTCTCAAAGGAGTGAGCACTACATCAATCTGTCTGTCAGCAGCCTTCCAGACCAATAGGCCCCTCTGACTGACTCTGTACATTCCACACTGGATCTCAACACTTCACAGATTTAACTCTGCTTATGGCTATGTTCATTATATGGAGCTGCAAAATATAGACATGGCGATAACTAGCAATCCCTCAGTTTTCTAGCCAAAAAGAACCAAAATAAAAGAATAATCAGTACACTGTGACACTAATTTCCCTCTTGATAGAGTTATTGTATTCAGTGTGGGGGTTTGTAATGTATTTTTCATTTATGAAAAACTAGAATACTGACTTTGCTGTGCTGTTATATTTTATTCATTTAAATAATAACTGAGATGGCTTCATTTTACTATACTCTGACACTAGACTGGATGAGAAATCACATCAAGACACTTCGTCAAAAAAGGAATGGCATACAGGCCAAAGAAAAAGTGCTGATCTTCATGCTTTGTGATATTAGTTTCTGTTCTGTAATTTAGTATAGAAATTACACAGGAGGACTTTGATAAATCTGTAGAAGCAGGGGAGGAAGTCTGTGGATTCCAGACATCTCAGGGTTAGAAGCATCAACACACTTCTGCTCACAGTTGTCTGAATTTTGCCAACTCAGCATCCTTCTCTGATTAGGAATGTAATGGGATTTGTATCTCATCTTACACCAACACATAAATTCACCCAAATATGCTCTTTGGTTTAGAGAAGGGAGGTATGAAAGATGCTTCGATTGGAAAGGACTGCAGTCAGACACACAAACACATATGTGGTCAGTGAGGCTTCAGGCTTGACACCGCTTTCCTGTCTGTTTAACAAATACTGAGAGTGAACAGTTCTGAACATGATGCCATGAAAGATAACCCTTTAGGAGGTGCAGAAAGCCTTCTTGGTGTGAAAGAGGACCCAATAAGAACCAGATCCTGCATCATATATCAGTGGTAATATCTTGGTGCCACACCAAACTTTGCAGATGCATGCATGTTGTAGAGACCACTTGAAACCGCTGCTAATGTAGACTACTTTTGTCCATGTTCGGGCTGCTATTGGTCTTTCATTTTTCTACAGCTACAGAAAATGATAGAGGATATCCGGTAGCAAGAATGTTTTTTTTATGATGGACTAAAACCAAACTTTTCACAGTGATTCCCTTTCCGGTTCAAGCTAACCTTGTACATAGTTAAAATTTGACCTTTGCATTTAGCACACAGGCTAGGTGCTAGTGCTTGGTGAGGACTGTTCACAAGCATGCAGCTTGTGGATTTCCCATAATGCTTCACTTGCACAGGTAGGGAACTATGCAGACACAAACACCAGATGAATGTTTGTCTTTATTTTATTATAGCGCATGGGGCTTTTCAAGGACATGCCACCAATCTCATAGACCAATCACATTTTAATGATGCAAGTACCACAGTTATATTTTATAACTGTTGCTGAATTAATTGATGCATTAATGCACTTAATGCTGCAGTCACACAAAGACAATGGTGGGCAACTGCAGCACTGCCAAACCTGCAATGAACCTCGTGCAATAAACTTCCAATCATGATGGTTACTTTAAAGGGAAAAAAAGGAAAAAGATGGTAATCATGTCTGTGATGACTCACAGTCAGTTGCCTGAATGACTGAATGCAGCATGCTGGAAATTATGTGCAAACATTCACAGGGTTTAGTCAGTCCAAGGCAGACTGCAATTGTTTGGTGAGAGGTTGCCTCCCACCAGGTGACCCATACCTTGTTATTGAAGGTGTGAAACACCCTAAATCATTGGACTACCAGTTGGTCGGGGCATCTACTCACTATCCTGTCATCAAACGTGAAAAAAAAATGTATTGCAACCACTGATTTATCCTAAGTTCCTGCCCTATTTTTACTCTGCTACCAGAAAACGACGTCATAGTGTGAAGCATTGCTGTAACAAACTCTTTTCTGCATTTTAATTTTCAGCACTAAGTTGTCAAGTCTGAACTAAAAAGACAATAAATCAATGCAAACCAGCAAGCTACACATGGGCGACTAAGCCAGGAAATGAGTGTGTATGTATGCCACCTCTGTGTTCCATTCACAACTCCTCGTAAAGCCTAGCGGTCATGGAATATAAATTCGAAGCATGCCAGCAATCAGATCAGTGACAGCTTTGAATTCAAATGATCATATTAAGGAAAGGGCAGCTGCCGACCTCAACTCTTCTAGCAGTGTTACACTTTCTCATTCCCTCGCTCCAGCCATCTGACAGGGTGCCACTGACAGCCGCAGCCCTCCAGCAACAGATGATTTGTGCAGCAACTTGATTCGGGCCTGCGCTCCCTCCAGCTATCTTTTGACAACCCTTGACGGAGCTCTGAGAGCTTTAAGCTTCTGAGGTGATGATAAGCCACAGGTTAGGGCACTCTGAAAACAGAGGAGGCAAAAATGTGGCTTTTACAGGGATTAGCCATATTGACTCCTCCCCAAAACCCAAATTAACACACAGATGGTTGCAGACGTGCACAGGTGTGGAGTATACACAAAACTGTCTATTCTTGATACGAAATCCCTAAAACTGCTCTTTTTTTCCTTCTTCTATGATTAGCCAAGTAAATGCTGTACTATTAAAGGGTGACATTTATTCCCTACTAACTTCTGCCCCCCTCTTCCCCCCCTTTCTTTTTTGTGGGGAAAAAAAAATGCAGCAGGCAGGACGTAACATGGGGCTAATCCAATGGGATACTCCCAACAATAAAAATACCTTACTGGCAGTGGCTGGTGGAATGGCCCATTTTAATTGTGCATGCACTAATCTATCCCACAGCAAAAAGTGCTGCAGTTATACCCAACACTTTCTGCAGCTTAGTGGTGCATTGTGTGGGAGTGGGAGGTCTGGAGGATCAGCAATATTGTTTTTGTGGGTCTCAGCAGGGCTCACAGAGATGTTTCCACCCTAAGGTCTGTGCTAAATTTAATCCCGTATCAGGAACTGTGCGATGGGTGGTCGCGGATGCGTTTGATCATAATTATGTTAGAGTAGGAGAACACACACTCTGATTGGTAACAACTGATTTGAATCTGGTTGTCCTAGTCTGCCTAAAAATATCCTTTGTTGCACGCAATGATTCAGCATGCAGGCACCCTAAAGATCAAGGTTAAGCCGGGACATGCCATTAGCCTGTCGAGCTGAAAGGCTGTAAAGCAACAGCATTAAACACATTAACTAGCTAATAACAGGCTCTTCTGCCCAGGTTTGAAATATACTGCTTCAATAAAATGTTGGACGAGGCTTTTTCTTTCTGAGAAATGGAAACCAGTGAATCCCGAGAATGAATGTACCTGTTATTGATTTAATGTGTTCAGTCATGAGGGTGATATACACTGTAAATGAGTGGAGGAGTGACTCTGTTTATGTTGAACCTGAAAGAATGATGGGTTATAGCTGACTATTAAAGATGCTTTGTTCCTCATGGTGTAAGCCATCGTCACCCCGCTATGTAAAGCAGCGCTGTGGCATTTGCCATGACATCCATTCAATCAGTCACTGCTGCTAGGCAAAATGGACAGTAAGGGGTTTACTGCATATTCCTCATTGTATAATATAGTAGTTAATCAGCTTTTCTCTTGTTATATTTTATGAACAAATAAGACTTCTGGCCTTTTTTGTTCATAAAAATCTCACAGCCTGTAGGCAACGTTGCCGAAGGTTGGTACTGACATTTGGAACTTCCCATGCATCTTGCAAAAGGTCAAGAATTGTAGCAGGTTCTGTAATGAGTCGTGTGCAGAATGGATCAAAGTTCACAGCAGAAAGGTCAACTGGCAGGGCAGTTTGCCCCCAGGGTCTTTACTCCAAGTCACTCATCAATAATTTAAATGATCTGTTACTTTAGTTATTGAGCACTTAAGCACACCCATTTATTAGCACACAGGGAAAATACCCACACCCCGATTTCATTTTCAATTTGGCATTTTTAAAACCTAAATAAAATACATGATATTAGAGAAAATATGCACGTCACAGATATCTTTCATGCTAAATACAGAAGAAGCCTGGTATTTAAAATGTGTAACATTTGATTTAACAGAGTTCAGTGAGACTCATCCAGGGGCTTCTTTCTACCCCCTGGCATCCTGGCTTTCCCCTGAATCAGTTTAAATGCCTGGCAAGAGTCTTCACTCAGTGACATGTTAATCATGCTTGTCATAACAAACACTTTGTGGTCAGCATCGGCAAAGCCTGTGAGCGAAATGAGAAGGTCGCCCTGTAAAGCTGCCCTAAGTTAGAGAACGTCAAAAATGAAACTCAAAGCATGCGATGATTCAAAGAGTATGTGAATTAATTAACATACATAAATATGGTAATACTATATGTGACTCATAAGCAGCATATCAGCATTAATTCAATTCTTTTCACCCTGCTGTTACCATTAATGCAAACAGGAATGAGGAGAGGAAGAAATGTTAGTATTGATATCTGAACTGCTTGTAACATGGACTCAAATTATTCTACTTAACATTGATTTTACTTTATTGTAGACATGAATACACCCAGAGGTCGTAGGAAGAAGTTCTCTGTTATAAGTCCACAACAGAAAAAGTGCTAGAGATTTTGTGTAGTTAGGAGCACCACCCTGTGCTACATGGAGGTAGGTAAACAGTATTTTTGGCAAAACTTGTGTAATCCAATACAAACCAGCAACCATGAAGCAAACACTGGCTTTGTAAAGTTGATATAATTCTTAAAAATCTGTAGAGGATGTGTTATCTGAGTGCCGATTACTTTTTTAGATAGTGATCTCAGCATCTTAGTGTAACATGAACAGTGTTACATGAATACTGCATAATTTTGGACTTTGTCATTTTGAAAATGAACAGACACAATGCCAAAAACCTGCACGCTGAAAAAATAACTATAATCACCTTTCATACAAATATCAGGTTAGACACTGCATAAAATTTCTTTCAAAACGCACGCATACGCACAGACACACAATCATCAAATGTGAGAGTTAATAATCTCTCTGATATCTTTTCGACAATAAGCCAGCTAGCAAGCAGCCCCCCTGATATCCTGCTTAGCTGCTGCTGAGCCAGGATCCGTGTTGCTCTACATCCTGTGTTAGAGATAAGAGATAAAGAGCGGTCCAGGCCGGTGCCACCAGTACAGGCTGATAAGCACGGCTACAGGCTCGGTGGTCTGCTGGCACATCACTGTCCACACCAGACCTCTGTAACAGATAAGACCTTACATCCTTACAAGACCTTCACGTGAAACAGATGGAAGTAATGATAAAAATTAAAAAAAACTAAAGTGGGATTTAAAAGAAAAGTAGAGTAAAAAGCAAAGTCATGGATTTAACCTAATAAGTAAGAATCTGCCTGGGATCCAAAACAGTAGCTGATTCCTCCACATAAGTTTTAAAAATAGCTGGCCTCAGGCTCACTGGGAAAAAAAACTGCCCTTTTCTTCACTGAAGTAGAAATGACAAGGTCGGATAGATTGCATCTGTAAGGCACCGCTCGGTCCTCTAAACCAAATCTTTGCTGAATTAATGTCACAGAGTCATGTTTGTAACCCCTTGCTGAACAAGTGTGGCTCACATACCTGCGATATGTGTATTTATATTGAGGTCTTTGGGGAGCTGCTTTCCTGAAACATCTGAGACACCTCTGACACTAAAGTCAAATTCTTTCTGCCTGAGCCTGTGAGCCCTCCTGAGATCAAGCATGTCCCCAAATTACTGACAATGCAGAACTCCAGAGAAACAAAGAGGAGACAGAGATTCTGCAGGAAGAAAAAAAGAAGTTTGGTTTAGAGTAAAATCTGTGTCTCTTTCCTTTAATGTTCACAGCTAACTTTGAGCTACGGTTATTTAATCAAACATGTGATTAAAACAAATCTAGCAGGAGCTGAAGCCAATCTTTACCAAACCACAATCCATTTCCCAGCAGCAGCAGTAGCAGCTGTCCTGTGGTATACCAATACGCAGAACTGTAATTGGGTGAATCTCATTGGAAGAAGAAAATTGGCTCATTGAGATTTAACAGCAGGCTATCAGTCGAGGTGTGCTACCGCATCACAGATAGGCACTAGTCCGGGCGAGTGAACGACTGAGCGAGCGGATGAGCGTGAGCTTGTGTGTATTGTAAGTGTATTTTAGGACCATACAGTGCGAACGATTCTAGCCTACACACCAGATGGTGTGTGGAGCCATTCAGAGGCCAATCTGAGGTAACGTGGCATCAAATAATTGGAATCCTATTTAAATGTACCATGTATAATGGAAGGTGCTTTTTGACAAATAACAAATCTCAGCCTATTTGAGACAATTTACAGAAATCTGGTTGGCAATGCACAGAATGATGCCAAAAGTGCACACCCAGCACTCTCTAATAGGTAGGTGTGATTTTCTGCATTCTTACCTGCTTTGCGGTTAGCCTTTCCTTAATTAGCAACTTTTTCTTCTCAGTTACTGATTTAATCTATTGTGTGTTTTAACAGCATTACCATTTTAGCTCATGCATTAGAACTTTGCACAACGTATGGTTTTGAACATTGCTGGCTGCTGCCTTTTCCTTGCTTTGTGAATGATGACCGATTAAAAATGATCAGCTATGAAGTGCCAACAGAGACAACTAATATACTTAAAAACCACACTGGTGCTGAATCTCCCCGCAACAACCTGGCAGGATGCATCAGCTCCCAGCAGCACCATCGCCCGCCATCGTTCCCTGTGTGCCTCTGCATCTGTTGCAGTCTGAGAGGCAGATGTTCCTATGAGGAGAGGCAGCAGGCAGATAGAGCAACCTCCACCCTCCATTCCCCATATGATTACCTCTCTATCTATCCGACAGCAACAATAGCCCGCCCACCCCCCACGCCATCCAAGCACCACCACCTCTCCCTCCAGCAGTCCTTTGTATGAGCTTCATCGACTCTCGTTTCCAGACAATTAGGATGGATAACAAGAGGTTGGAGGCCTACTGCTTGCTCGCAGGACGTACAGACAGCAAGGGATTGTAAAAGGCCACTTAACAGTCAAAGAAACGGTTGTTTACTCTGGTAGCAATGGCATATTTTTGGCACCCTGGTGAATCTTCATTTGTGTAATCCTGCATTTAAAAAATGTTTAGGAAGCTGTAAAGTACTACGCGGCTTTGGCCAGGTTTCAGCTGAGCAGTGAAAAGAAATATTTTACAACGGTGGGTTTTGATGGCAGAGATCTGGCCCAGGGCCATATCCGACTGCTGTTAGGGAGAATAATGATGAATATCTGAGGTGCCATTAATCTTTGTCAGGTACGTGTGAGGCAGACTGTGTGCGTCCTGTGTCACACCACATTTCCCCTGGAGCCAGGTGGTGACTAGACAGTACAAGGTCAGGAGGAAAGGTCAGAGAGCATCGGTGACAGGGGGACACACATTCATAAAAATCACTTAAACCTAGTAGCTGCTTGATTTAAATATGGAACATGTCTAAACGCTTAAGTATCTATTGTCTAGAGGTGTCTATGCTGACTGGAAAATGATAAATGGACTTTAGAGGGTGGTGAATAGTGTTGCTACACTGACATATACTACACCACCTTGTATGCATGGAGACAGTGTGTGAACATGACTTGCAGCACTGTTCATTTCCCACTAACATTTGGGATCTTTGCTCGAATTGGACTTGGACTATTATTGGAAGACAGAAAATACATGGCTACATGTACTGTAATGTGTGCCAGAAATCTCAGCTAGCTGGCTCATGTTAATCCTTTGAAAAACTTCAAAGCAAGATGCAACTGTAGGACCTAGGCAGGGTTTGTAATTTCGAATCGATCACAGTCAGAGAACAGGGGTGGGGGGGAAAAAGAACAACTCTGCACTAAAGTCTAATATGTGCTGCTGTATTGATTGTAGATTCACGGTTGGACGTGTCAAGTATTGGGTGTCATTGTGAAAAGCTTCCATTTCTCCCTCAGAGTGGTGCAAACCTGCAGGCATATGTCAGAGTACACCCACCCAGAAATCCACACATGCAGACGTATTTACAAATATGCATAGACACACACAGAAGCATACACGCTCCAGTGATTAAAAATCAACGCACAGAAAGCATCAGCAGCAGATTTGGGTTGGCTCGTTGATTTGGAGAATAATTACGTTACACATTTTCTTCAGGGATGCAACCATCCAATACTTGTATTGGAAACTGTCAAATAGGTGGATTGGGTATCTGAGACAAAAAGGTCAATCCATCTAGCCGTCCGCTGTGCTTTCCTCATCTCCCTCTCTCACTCTTTAATTTTAATTTAACAATATTTAGGATATTTATACTGTGCCTCCTCTAATTGTCATCAAATTGATCAACATTATTTTCTCTCCTCACCGATTTACAAAAAGCTGGGCTGAATTCTTGAATTCTCCTCACCAGCTACTTTTCTCCATCTAGAGTTAAGAAGATTTCTCTTTGCTAACACACAAGCTTTACCACCGACCCAGCAGCTAGGATGCAAGTTGAAAGTGAACTGTACATCACCCCTAACACAGCCAAAGGGAATCAAGTAAGACTACAAGGAAAGCCAGTAAAATATGCCAACTGCCCACTCAGCCAATCACGCGTAGGATGTCAGCTGAGAAGGATATCTTGTGGGACCGGGTGGGGGGGGGAAAAAAGCCCCTAGGTTACTAATAACCCTGTTCAGGATATGCTATCGGCTATCAATATGTCAAGAATACATGTGTCCAAGCATTGATAATGCATTGGATGCTTTAGCAGCTATTTTATCCAAAACTAGCAATATATTTTTGCTGCTGCTACTGGATAAAATCATTGATTCATATTTACACAGTATAGCTCACTACTTTTAAAACTCCCGATGGTTATTAATCTGAAGCAAAATATCGTGTGATAATAACTGCAGGCAGCAATAGTCTCCGGTTTCTTATAAAGCTGTGGGTGACTCGTGTTTTTATTATCCCGGATGGAATTCAAGGCAGGCTCCTCAACCCCAGTTAAATGCAAACAGGAAGAAAAAAATAGCATACAGCTAGATGAAAAGCTCCTATCCGCCTTTACTTAAAAACATCCTTCTCCATTCAAGACGTTTGCTCATTGTTAGCTCTTTTCTAAAACCTGACTCCTGCTGAGGGAAATCACAGCTCTGTGCCCCACAGCCACCTGGTTCAATGTGCTTTGCATGTTAACTAAAAATGACACACAACTAGAATACACAATTTAAGCAAACAGCGGGAACGGGGACATTAGTTATCCTTAATGCAAAGAGCACGGAGGGAAGAAGAATGAGGATGGGAACTGAGGCGCTGCTTTTTCATTATTCTGGAATTTATCAGTAAAGCTTTAATCTTTTTCCTCTATCGCTTCTCTCCCCCATCCGTCTGTTGGTACAAAATCTGGCCACAGCCCTTCTTGTGGAATTAGCCTCATTAGCAAATAGCCACATTAACTTTACCACAAACCTTTTCCCATAATGGAATGGATGCCAAAGCAAGAGTATTTTGACTTGCGATGCCAACATACCACGTGGGAGGTGTCTTGGTCTCTTTGACTAACTTGAATAACCCTACTTAAAATCTTAAGCTTATCTTGATTTTGAAACCTATTTCAAGAACACTGAAAAAGCATGTTACTTGTTATTAAATGCCCAGTCATTTGGATACCATTGTCTTGAAAGAGACTTGACCCATTGTGTTATTGCTTATCCACTGACTACACGAGGCGTTTCCAGCCACAGCCAGGAAATTCATCTTAAACAAAATGCACTCAATTAAACATAAAATGTCCACTTATTAACAATAACCTATGAGTAATTGGAGTAGTCATTTAGTGGAAGCACGGTCACGTATTATTGTTTCTCCATCGCATAATCTGTCTTGCTTCAACAAAAGGAAACAGATCTTAACGCACAGGTATGTGCAACAAACTGCCAACTGGTTGTATTCTGGTTGTTTTCCTATATATAAGCAAGGTTGCTGAGCGCTTATGTCATTTTGCAGTGAAAGCACTATTTTTGGAGTCTGGTTGGACTCTTGAATAGCAGTGAAGTGGAGGGCAGCAGATTTGTGACTTTCAGTGATTTATCACAGTTAAACGCCATATTATTACAAACAGATAGCATGTAAGTTCCAACTTGACCCCATTTGATCAAAAACTGATGGCAACCCGACTTCATCTTATTGTTGTTTCATCATCGTCTCGATGCACTGAAGTTGCTTTGAAGACGGCAGCTGACTGAGGTGTCACAGACATGGTTCCTGTCAAAGCAACAGTTTTAAAGGATTGCATGTTCATTGCAGATTGCAATAATTTTGGTTGTGCTGCAGTCTCCAACCACTATTTTACTTCGTATAACTGTAGCATTAGACAAATGCAAAGCTCAGTAAATTTCTATTGCTGATCATACACTGCTATAATTATTTAGCTGTCAGTGAAGCATTTTAGATTCAAGACTTTTCCATTAAATGGACGAACATCTTTTTGTGAATCGTGAGAGCAACAGCGTGACATTCTGAGAGCAGATCTGGCCCAGAACAAGTACTCAAGAGGTGTTATTAAAAGATTCCATGTTGCCATATGCTGGCCTTCATCTGAGAGACGTTACTCTGTGTGTCTGCATGTAGGGGGCCGAGAGTAGGATTGTTCACTGGACGAAGCAGTGCAGAGATAATGTGGTTTGTCAGGAAGTGTGAGGCTGAACTGATAGGTGTGAGGAAATTTGTGTCACACTACTAAGAAGTAGGAAAAAAAATGGTGGATAGAGATTGGACGATGTACAGGGAAAATGAAAATAGGGAAAATGTGTGACAACTGTAAACATGTGTCTATATATAATGCACGCACACACGGTTGCGTATATATTGAGGTTGTCAGATAGGGTTGGTTAATAAACACAAGAATCAAAATGTTGTAAAAGTCCGGTCTTTTCTTTTCCACCAGCTTTTGAAATAACCCCCCAGTTATGGGCAATCCTTTTCTTCCTATTGTAAATGTTAAATGTACAAATTTACAAATGTAACTAAAATGTGCAGGCTGTGTTTTCCTACCTGCTTCATTAGTGTCACAGTCAGTGAAAAGATTCTGTGCCTATAAAACCTTAACATTCACTTTTTATTCATTTTCAAAGAATACAATTCGTTATACAGCAGCCAGGCTACAGTTAAACATTTATCCTTTGAAGAGGAATTTGCAGAACAAGGCAGAAATAAATGGCCGTGTAAGAATTTGTCTAGGCTAATATAGTACCAAGTTGGGTGCACAGCCAGTAGAGGCTGGTTCAAAGGCTGGAGTTAAATGACTCATTAATGAATATGTATAGCCTCATCTGTCAAGCCCTTCTTGCTTCTGTTTACAATTTATGCGCGAGTGTGTGTGTGCGGTTATATATGGTCCATGTGCGCTTATTCCAGCCACCCGAGCATGAATTTACCAAAAGTGTTAACAATGACATAATTACTTTAACAAAAACATTTTAATTAAACGAAAACAGGGCTTAATTAAAGGCTGTAATATTAGATCACACTAACGTTCAGATCACACAAAGTGCAGCCTGGTCTGCAGCGAGCCTCAAATATATTCCGTTGAGGACCCCGATCGATGGGGATCGCCCTGTTAACATTGCAGATGGCCATCATGTGAAAGGTATCATGTGGGAATCAATCACAGCAGCACTGAGCGCTGGAGATTCCACAGGGATAAGTTCGCTCAAATCTGACGGGCTGGGATTTGGCACTCCAGAGCTTTGCTTGTCAAAATATTGATTTAGAAATAATTACTCAGACTGCTTAGCGATTCCTTGCATGTTCGCCAGTATCCTGCCTCAGCCTCAGCATCTTTCCCTCATGTCACTGCAGCAACCTAGGCCTTATTTCTCTGCTGATTAGACGTACCAAACATAATTTGCCAGAGAGCAGTCTGTTTTAAAATACAGCTCGAGCAGTCAGCTTCTCCTGCAGCGAAGGCTAACAGAGCCGCTAGTAAGTAATTACCATCAAAGCTGGTTGGTTAGCATACAAAGTATGAGTGACAGCTATAAGCTCCCTACTTGCTGATTGTATCACCGTAGATACAAATAATTGAAATACACTATCACACCAACAGATACGCAATTGCTTCTTACTCTCACTGTAACCTTACTTTCAGCAAAGGAGGCAAGAATTCAAACAAAGCCAATTTTCTCTTGCTTGGATCAAAGAGAACTTCCAATTACAACACTGCAAGTCTGTAACGTAGGTTTAAAAAAAAACAAAAAAAAACACACACTCAGATTTACTCTGTACTAGACAGATGGCTGTAGCAGCAATGAGGCCCGTGGTTTCACTTATTGCTTGGTGTTGTACAACGGCTAATGTATGCGCCACTGTTCAGGCTGCCACGTGTCAATCAAGTCAAAACAGTGGCATAAATATCCATTGCAACAATGGAAAACAAACCACGTGGAGCACATCATGCACAACATGTAACGAGATATTTCAACCACTGCGGTTTGCGTGGGTTTTTCTGGCATTTCATTTCAGACGAGACAATTTGATAAAGAGTCCGTGCAGACCATCCGCCTTAATGGCTCAGCGGGGTTAAATGAGCAGGAGACACGCTGACTTTAAGTGCTCTAATAGCAGTGGATCATATAACCCATTGCTACTGCCCTGCTGTAATAGACTAATTAAAGCTCTGTGCAATACATAAGGCAGCAGCTGAGCACATTTTCTTCTGCAAGCTCCCAATCCATTTCTCATGCTTTCTGCTGGGTTACAGCCCAAATTAGGGGAGGGTCGGTCTGTAATTCCCTTTGCACATCTCATAAACTGGACATGATGACAGAAAAGAATAAATTTCTGAACAAAGCAAACATAACTGCACCATAATCAGAATCTGAGCAACTGGCCAATACCAGTTTATTTTTGTTTTAAAGGACTGTTATTGTCACAATTGCCTTCAATATTGGTGGTTTAAACACAAGAGACAGCAGTTTATGTAGCAACACAGGGAACCTTCACTAAGAAACTATAAGAGCGTCCTCAAAATTAGAGACCCCCCACACCAGATGCAATTTACACAGCATATGCTTCTAATAATCAGTGTGTGGCAAAGCAGAGTCTAGACTTCCAAATATGTTTCTGATTAGCCCTCAGCACAAGTAACTAGAAAGTCAGCGATTAGATATATTAAAAACACATTCAAAATTTCGCAGATGAAATTTAAAATAGCTTTGAACTACACACTGCGACCGAAGATTAAACAGCTCGGCAATGATAGAGTGGATAAATTTCATGAATTATGCAAATTCGTGTGTCATGGTTTGATGGTTATGTCACAAAACATTCGCCTTCTTGGGTTATAGTGCCTTTTGAAAATACTTAATTTTTCCCCCTCAGCTATTGAGTAAGCATGCTTGCAAAACCTCCACAGAACTAAAGCGTGGCCTGAGTTAACATAATAACCATGTTAAGCACTGAAGGGTTTGAAGTTGGGTCTCTGCTCAAGACCCTTAAATCTCCTTATCCACAATTACACCATATTTACCGTAGGTATCCTATTAAAAACTGCTGTGTGGCTTAGCCAAGTTTGGTGAGAACAAGAGCGCTGGTTATTTAACCTTTGCCAACTTGTGTAGCAAGGCAGCTCTTGTCTGAGTCCTTCTGAGCATTAGTATAACAGCATCACGCTCCCTGTAAACACCCTCTCATTACTTGTCATCTCAAAATGAATGCTATTTACTGTATCTGATTAACAAGCCTCACAATGGAGCAGCAGCACCTCTGTTGCCACGGCTACTCAATCCTGCCAAGTTAATGACCACCTCTGCGCAAACACACAGTCCCTGAATGATCAACCCCAAGAAAGCTATGGGCTAATTTGCGCCACTGGGCTCATCTCTATTAACCAAATTCTCTTTGCTCAGTGGTAATAAGACATCAAATACTGGCAGATGGTTAGTATACCTGTTGAGGCCAGCTTCCTACTCTTCATGGAGCTTATCACCCGGGTCATTTCAATAAGGACCAAACTCTTCCTACCATCATCATCTTATGCATAAACTCCTACTAAAACCCATGAATTGCTCCTACTTTGTTTTCAAGCTCATCTATGAAGAGGTGTGGGTGTAACAGAGGCATGTCATAGCACAAACAGCCCAACCAATAACCCAATAGCACACCCTTGAGTTGACTAATCAAAGTCATTACTCAATTCTTGGCTAAGAAAAATATTCATGGCTATTGTGTGACCCTCAAGAGGATAAATTAACCTTTTCAAACCACAAGCTCATGACCCGCCCCAGAGATGACCTGCAGGACTTGCGTCAACTAATCAAATGTAAAAGTTATTGTCAAATGTAATTAAATCAAATGGGGCTCCAGCCAATACTTATTTACATGATCAATTATTTGCCCAATTACATTTTATTACTTGATTTGAATAAGAAAAAATAAATACTATGCACTGAAAATAGAAAAATAATAAATTTGTCAAAAATGTAAACACCCAGAAACATTTAGAATTATTTTTACATTTGGCGCATTAAACTAATGCTGCAAATACAAATCATTTTAAAGATCTCAATAAGATATCAAGAGCATATAAAAGTTATTTTACAGTATGTACAGTACTGTGTAACACCTTTAGGCCCACACACATTTTTTTTTTAGGTCTGCCACTTCCCCTGTCCTTTAATTTTACAGCGCCTCTTTTCTTTTTTCTTTTTTTAACCCTGTCATGCATGAACTATGACAACCTCGATCAGGATTTTATAAGTATCTTTATTCATCTTTAGGCATGACAAGATTAATAAAAAACACTTAAGAAAAAAATCCTGATTGAGGTTGTCATAATTCATGCATGACAGGGTTAAATAACAATAATTACAATGAAACAAGTGATACATCTATAGTAACATTAAACAACCAGTGGGTGCGCAGGGTATGGAGTGACCCATCAGTGTCCAGTGTAGTGGTTTATGTGCAAGTGTATCATCAGGAAAACAGCCTTTGAATAGCTGCCCACTGTAGTGACCACTATGCATGAAAGGGTTAATTAATTTATGTTTTTTTGCCAAGATATGCAAGTCACTGGTTGACAGCACTGGTACATCTCTTTTGTTAGCCTTTTTTATGCCTGAATAATTCATTGGTCACTGTTAAGTGGCCTAAAACAAAACAAAAACAGAACATTCCTCTGAAAATGGTCAGGTACAAGAACTGGACTGAAAATAAGTAACAAAGTGTCAAAATAAATGCTTTAAAAGACCTTCAGAAAGCCTGGAGAACTATTGCTCAAGAACACTTTAATAAAAGCAGAAGAAAGTGTGGCTTGATGGAAGCAGAATACAAAGATATGAGGAATGGCTTAAAACTTTTGAACAGTATTTTCCATCTAGGATTCATAGAACATTAGCTAGTCTGCTATGAACTGGCCAGATGCCATTTAGCATTTTTTTAAAAAATGCTCTAAAGTTAGTCATGGTGTGTGTCTAATGATGTACATACAGCAGAACTGCATGACTTTACAGGCTCTTCCTAGTCTACTGAAAGTGGGGTCTTCTAAACATTAAGGCTGTGTATTCAAGAAAGCAGACGGTTCATGGTAAAGAACAGAAGACAGAAATCAATTCGGGATGTAAAATCTTCACAACAAACGACTGAAAAAAATAGATTGACAGCTTCTTCCTTAATCCTTTAATCCTCATTAATTATTTTAGCAGCTTCACTTAATTGCAGCGCCTGAGCATAAAGTGTGTGAGCAGAGCTCTACACCCAACCGTCAGGTAAATACTGCGCTTGGTGCCAGTGCGTGACCGTGTGGCCGCTGCCATCACAGAGGCACCATTAGCAGCTTTTCACAGAGGAGGGTAATGACGAGTTCTGAGACCAGCTATTCATGCAAGATAATGATAATAGCATTTTGGTGCCACGGCTATCATTAGCTCTAAATGAGTATCAGTGTGAGGGACTTGTTCAAGTAAAACAAATCTCAGTACTCAGATCTCAGTACTTTGGAAACATTCAAAGAATAATCAGGTTCTTGTTTTAGCATGTCACTACTTTTTTGTAATCATATGCTTTTAACCATTTTTTTGTATTTCTTGTAATGCTAAAACAAGAGTGATAATTATAAGCTTTAGATGAATGTGCACATTATTTTTGCGTGCAGACAATTACAAAAAATAGCTACTTTTACTTTGACAGGCAATATAACAGATCCCTGCAGTTTTATAAGGATCGTGTCACTTAGAAGCGGTATGAGCTGCTGTCATTTGAATGTATTATTATGAATGTCTGGTGTTTGCAATACAGAAGGCAAAAGTTGGCAGTGGGGAACCTTGCAGGGAGTTCTACTGGGCATTTCTCTGTTGTCACGTTGCTACTCATTTACTCCCAGCAGGGATTTCAATTTCAAGCGGGAGAAGTGTTAGGAATGAGATGCAACTTCAACAGAATATACACTGACATCTACAATCACAGTGTCTGTAGGGAGACCTGCATCTCATTATGACTGACACTTTTATACTCCCAAGCCATTTGGTACCAATTAGAATCAAACTGATACTCACATTAGCGTGGTAATCACAAACAACTGTTGCACTTGGCCTAAAATGGCTTGTGACATCCCTCATCTCTGCACAATTAGAAGTGCGGTTAGCTTTGACACCATGCATTCTGGAGAATCATCATGGGAAGTTTTCGCCAAAACTTCATGGGAAGTTGCAAAAAAAAAAAAAATAATAATAATAATAATAATAAAAAGGAAAAAAAAAAGACGACTCTCAGAGTCATGTTGTATATATTTCCAACTAGAGAAAAACATACAGCTGTAAACGTGAGTGCAAACATGCAAACAGTAACAGGAGAGAAGAGGGAAAAAAAATCTTCAAAGACTGGCTAGATTACAGTTGTTTTTTTCTATTTTTTTTTTTTTAAATGTAGTGAATATATTAACGACATCTAAAGAATGTCTTCACTATTTCAATAATTGACATAAACAGAAAGCGCAGTTGCTCGTTATTGAGCAAAATAGCACGTAATGGCAAAAATAGCAGCTTTATTTTTTTTTCCGTTTGGCAGTCTTCTGAAAAAATATCAAAAAACTATTCCGACTGCAGAGATTAGTTTATAAAATATATATGCTTTTGGATTATGCAACACATTGTCATACTCCACATGTGAAGTGAAACCAATGTTTGGTTTGTTTTACCAGATCTACTTGGATAAGTTTAGTAAAAGAAAGGGATTCGGCTAAAAATAGACCCTATCACAGGATTCTGTGTTACTCATGCAGGCCTAGAAAGTGGTTGGCCACCTCCAGGGAACCTGGTCAGAAAACACCAGCAAACACACAAACTGTTTGTGTCCAGTTTGTTGCACAGTGTTTTCCTAGCTAAAAGGTACAGCTGCTGTATTTCTTATCAGAAAAGAGCCTGATAAGTTCACTCAGAGATGGACAAAGACAAGAAAGACCAGACAGGAGAGGAAGAAGAGAGGTTATACTTAAAGTTAAGCACTTGCTCAGTGATGCTTAAACAGTTTTCATTTTTAATCAAATATTCGCTCTGTATATGAAGTGTTTTGGTAGATTATGCATTTCTTATTGTAAAACTTCCTGCAGAACAAACAAACACACCAACTTTGTATAATTCAAATGTTGCATGAAAATACTCTGTAGTTTTTAAATGGGGTAAAGAGGTTAGCTTGCTGTCCTGTAGTGAATTTATTGTGAATCTATTTAATTTTTTTATTGGTGTACAGTGGTTTGGTTGCTAGCATATGCAACGTTTGGCTGCGGTTTGCATGGAAGATCTGCAAACACTAGTTAAGTACTTAAAAGCAGTAAATAAGCCAGATTTAACCAATTTTTACTTTAAAGGCAAGCATACCGTTTCTGGTTTGCTTTGGCCTTTTTATAGTTTGCCCACTCTTGATGAGTATTTAGCCAGTGATAAATTGGTGTCTTTATTGTAAACAATAGGCAACAGCAAAAACACATTTTTCCCCTGTGACCTGTGGTTACAAGGGAGTCTAAGCCCTGTGTGACTGCCTTTTTAAGTAATCTATTCACAGCAACCAGTCCAGGAATACTCTTTCCCCCCCCCAGCAAGCAGTGGTTGCCAGGGTGTAGCCAACTGATCTCTAGGCCTGTGTGACTGGAGCGTAAAATCACATTATTACAAATATCTTAAAAAAAAAAAAATTACAAAATTTTTGCAACAATCAGGGAGGTCGCCTACATAATGAGCTGTCGTTTAACCCCCCCTGGCTCAACACCACTCAAGCTTTTCTCATAAGGTCAGGCTGTTCCCCTGCTTCCCTGCTGTCATATTAATTTGACTGGAAATGCTTGTCTGTTTTTTCACTAGCCCAGCATCTAATTTCAAAAAGCTCCCACCTTTGTTGTGTGTGTGAGAGACAAACACAGACAGGTTGGGTCAGACAAGCATGCAATCTGTTCTTCCCTATCTCGATTTCTAGTGGTGGTCGTCTGCTGTCGCCTCATCCAGCATGGGCATCGTGTGCAGGTGCTCCATGCATGCATTTGCATTAATGCACCTGATGCAAGCTAGAGTCAATCGATACGCGAACAGCTACACAACACACAATGCAGCAACAATTCCACAAGTGATACAGCGTCCCGCTGTTTTGCGAGCAGAGAATCTTACCTCGCCGTGCACAAACACTTATCTAATTCATCACAGTGCACGCAAACAAAATTAAAGCAAACGCTCGAGAGATTCCACCTGTAGAAAATCTTACAGTGACTACTTTGGAACAGTGATGAAATGTCACACTGTGATAAGGAAGCAGAATGCATGCATTACCGAGTTGCGTACAGATACCTGCAGCCACGAGGGAGAAATTCCTCCAAGTACAGTCAAATTACATTTGTCATGTATCATAAGGTAGAAAAGCAGGTACTAAAGCTAAGTGAAACAGCTGCTATGAGTAAAGTCTCTCCCAGAACACTCATTTGAATAACCCTTTACTGCATTTATATATTTTCTTAAGTGATTTTAGCACAGTTCTCTCTGACTTCAGGCACACAGATGTTAAAATTGGAAAACAGCAACTTTTGCCAATGCAACACAAATAGAAAACATGTGAATGCTTCTTTTTTTTTTTCTTTGGTTGCTTTCTCTCACTTGGTGTTGCCTCCCAACCCCGAGTAATCTTGAGCTTTATTTGCCTTGACAAAAGTGCAGACTGTATTTGCCCTTCAGTGATTTAGCCTGCTCCCATTTATCCCTTAAAGAGGAAGGAAGGAGGCGAATAATGCACAATTAACACTTGTATAGCAACACAACATGCAAACAGTTTAGACAACAAAGCACAGTAACGACAAATATTTGGCAACACATAAAGAATTTTGGCAAAAGGGAAATGTGAAAGAAACATCTGGAAGATCTTCAATGGTAATTGTTGCCATGGTAAAACTGAAGCACTTGAACCGTTGATTTGAGGTTCTCCTCTCTTTGCTGTGCTGCTGATTGATAATCTAAAATATTAGATGGATTACATTTTTTTTGTCAGCTCTGCTTCTTGAATTTTTATTCATTTTTGTTCAAAACCATTTCTCGTTTGGCGGTCTCCATATTGTGGAAATTTTCTAAAGCATCACACGACTTGAGCTAATCATTTTCATCAGCTTGCTTTAGTTCAGCTGTGAAGGTTAGCTTTGTACTCTCATAAAAATCATATTTTCCTTATAAATGAACGCATATTAAACGGGTCGATGCAGGTTGATTGCATTTGCACAGGAAAATTTGCCAATTAATTCTATTAGTTTAATCAAGCAATACGTTTTTTTCTATTTACTAACAAGTTGTAATAGCTGTAAGAAATCCAATAGAAGTTCTGAAAATGAGGAATCTTTTTTGTGGATATAGACTATAGGGATTTTTCTCAAATGCTCATAACAGTAGCACTAGTCATTTCGCATTCTTACCCTTATTTAAAGGCAAATAACATTACCAGACAAAATCCTTCTGTCGGCCTCGGCAGTCTGAAGAACTTGACAACACTGAGCACTGATGCTGAAAAATGTGCCCGGCTCACCCGAAACGCCTTAAAGTGAAGATCACAGAAGAGTGAAACATTTAAAGAAAGAAAGAAAAAAAAAAGTCGGCTTCCAGACAGGTTTGCCCAACGCTCCAGTGCCAGAACCGCATAAAAATGACATACATGGAAAAAAAAAATAGCATGCTCAGTATTTGTTTACAAAACAGTGTCAGACATAAGTGGATGTGGCCAGGATTTTGAATAGGTTCACGAATGAGGTCACAAGTGGATTCCAGCAGCACTGTGTGGATGACCCCTCCTATAGGATTTCAGCGAGCACTAATCTGCCTGAATGACCTATTCTCATCTCGCTCTCCCCTCCATTAACAAAGAGCCTCTGTCAGCGAGTTTTCCTCTGAGACAAAAAGGGGAGACAGGCAGACACGACA
This sequence comes from Aulonocara sp. 'chitande type north' Nkhata Bay, assembly GCF_057382095.1. Lineage (NCBI taxonomy): Eukaryota > Metazoa > Chordata > Actinopteri > Cichliformes > Cichlidae > Aulonocara > Aulonocara sp. 'chitande type north' Nkhata Bay. Next base: position 11,663,302 of record NC_141358.1, read on the forward strand.
GACATGGAGAAGACATACACACAATAGATGAAGCCGCTCTGTTCCTATGTAACCTTTCTGAACTTAGAATGAGGAAGCAACTCGTGGTAAAAGTGTAAGAAATAAACAAAGCACAAACACAAAAAGCAAAGACTTGCATAACTAATGTTCGGGCTGCAAACCAACATCTCTTGAGATGAATCTACATCCGTACATTTACAAATGAATCGAGCACTGTGTTTTGTAACTTAGCTGGTCATATTCGCGGTGCTAGTTGACTTTTTAAATGTTGTACATGGTTTCTTTGTGCTTGACCCACAATGCTTTTGGCAGCTCAAACCAAAGTCATGATGTGCCTGTGGGTGTTTTTCTTATTTACAGAGTGGAGCTAAAAGGAGGTAATGGAGTCTTATGCCTTAACTCAAGCCAGAATGGGAGCACTGATCATGCAGGCACATGAAAATATTAAAAAGAGACTACTCGAGCTATGTGAGAATATGTTTCAATCATATTTTGCACCCAAAAGAAAAAAGGAAAGCAAAAACTGAACGGTCACTTAGATAGCACATCCTTCTTCAAGGACATAAAAATATGTCAAAATTTTTAATGCAGTTTCTGTTTCTTGACTAATGAGTCGTGGTGTAACTTTTTATGCTAATCAGAAGTATTTCATAGCATTAAAACATGCCATATGGGAATAAATGCAATACATTTTGGATCTTTTTTTTTTTTTTTTTTTTAATTTGCACATGCAAATTCCCATCGAATCTTATTGGAGAATTTCAGTATTCCAATACTGCTCAAACAAGCCACTCTGGTAAAAGCTGGAATACCACCACAATATGGAATTCATTTAGCATTTGTGACTCAATCCTGATCAAGGGATCAGACCAAAAAATTTTGCCCCCATCCCAAAAATATACATACGAATAAATAAATAAGTAAAAAAAAAAAATCAAAGTATGATCTGAAATGTGGGAAAAAAAGAAAAAGAAAAAGAAAAAGCCCTTCTTTCCACCCACCCTTTTCCTCTTTCTAGATAAGCGGAATATTAATAATAACCTCCTGCTTGTGTGGAAAATAGGGGGTTGGCATGTTCCAGGCCCCTGAGCGGCACTTGTCACCCTGCACAAGCCACATTTCCCTCTTTGCCAGTGCCTTTTCCGCCTTTGTGAAGACCAGATGAATGATTCCACTAAACCTCTGACCTTCAGTAGGGGGATACGTGACATGCAGTTAGGAGCGCATTAGCAGCTGAGAGCCCGCAGGCATGCCACGATTGGCTGACTCAGGCTATTCCTACAGGACATGCCTCAGTCCAACGCTTTAGGATTGAATGGCCAAGGATCTTCATCTATAGTAATGCATTCTTCCAAGGAGTTGATATTTAGCAGAATGGGGTTTAAGGGCAGGAGCTTGCCACAGTGCTTCCACATATACTCACACAGTCACTCAGTTTTCAACACATAGTGACCTACTTCTTTAGCTTTGGCTTGCACCCCTGAGGAGTGATATGCTAAATGAAAATCAAATGAAGCAGTTGAGGGAATTACAGCACAGGCTTAAATCCCCTACTTCCTGTCAATAAATGACACCCTGACAGCTCTAACTGGGTAGCAAGCCCTGATCTCAGTCATTATGATTACTGTAGCAGGCATATCAGCGACGCCTGTCACTGGGCTTATTGTCCACGCGATCACAGGAGAACATAGCACCAAAAACCCTCAGCGGTGTTCCTAAATGTTGCCTTGGTAACCTATTAGAGTTGGAAAAAAATACTTGGAAAAGAGGAAAGATGGCAGACTTGACATCGCAAAATGAGCTGGCTGTGAATGGGGTTCAATGGGGGGTTTCACTCATGGCTGTGGGGACTGTCAACATAAATAACCCAGGCTTCATGCTCACTTTTAGAAACAGGAGATACCCAGAGGAGATGTTGTCACAGGGGACAGCCAAATATGAAGAGGCTTTAAACGCATACAATATTTTGATGCTCTATAGTGGAGTTCAGGTGCATTGCAGTGTTAATGTAGTTCACAGTGCAGCCATCTGTGTAAGTGCACGAGGGAAAAGGATCCTGGTTGGCAGTAATCAAACTGAGCCATTTGAGTATGTGCTTGTACATGCACGCTTGTATATGCACGCGTGTGCACAGACACACACAGCTTCAGCACATGGCTTCCACGAAAAAAAGAGCATTGTCACTTCTGCTTGTGTTTTACATCCACTGCAGTTTTCCATCTCATCTCTGGAGACTCAGAGTGCTGACTCCATTGGAAGTGTCCTTGGCTCAGATGGTTTTTACTCAGCCACTGAACTATATAGGTACAAAAATGCTAGATATAGAACACGATTTTTACTATTAAGGTGACCCAAAAAAGTGAATCTGTGCAGACTGCATATTTAGAAAAATGATCAATTTTTAAAAAATGTAACTAAATATGCATTTTGTTGCCCCCCACAGATTGTGAAGTGTTACCCTCTCACAGCTAGCAGAGGCAGTGATATCAGTTCACATGTTTCTATTCATCTCCCGATTCAGTCTGTAGCACACCGGCAAACTCCCAGAGAGAAAATAAACATCAAGCCAAATTAGTCTCATCAGACTCTATCTGACAACCCCAGAGCCTCGTAGATATCGAGTAGTTGATTTCAGAGACCCCTGCGGACGAGGGAGATTCTAACCCGTGCTGAGATGCATGTCTAGTTTCTCATGCAGCACTCACAATGATGTGTATCTATGGCAAAGATCGGTTTCACAGCAGGCATGACATGGAAGGGATGAGACAGCCATTACAGCTAGATCAAAAAAAGAAAGAAATAAATAAAAATGCTGCTTCCTCTGATTGGAGGGGCTGACAAAAATCGGGGCGACCTTGTGTATTTGTGAAGCTGGAAAAAGAAGGCTGCTGAATATTTGAGGGGAACACTAATAAGTAAAAATACTTTTTTTTTTTCAAAAATGTTTTCTAATTCGTTATTTAGAATGATCTTTTGGTTGAATGGAAGTAATGAATTTAAGATTTAGGGAAAATTGCAGCAATAAAGGAGAGTAAACTGCAGAAAATGAACCTTTTATTAAGTTATTTTTAAATACAAAGACATAAAGCCTTTATACAAACTATGTAATCTGAATCTAAAGCTCTACATGAACTGATTATATTGTACATATTAACAAGAACTAAGCCAATTTCCAAAACTGACATTCAGAACCTTTAAGTCCACAGAGTCTTACCATGTTGTTACTTTTTTGTGGTTTTTCACTCTGGTAATACTTCTCTCCCAGTACGTGTTCATGTACTGTCCCCTTAAAAACGTACTACTGCTTGAGTTGTAACGTGACTGCCCCATCCATGTCCATCATTTGCACACATTTTGTAAAGAGGACATTAACTAAAAAGGAAGTCACATGTAAAAACTGAAGAAAAACAGTTTCAGCAACCAAAGGTAATACAACCAACCATTCTGTTTCAACACTTGGAGCACAATCGCATTACCTAGAATGACGCCAGAATATTAAAAGTACAAACCTCTTTCAGACCTCGTCAGTGAACTATGAAGGCAAGAACCCAAATAATAATGACAATCGTTCATTAGTCGTAATTGATGTAAAATGTTCAGTTAATGTGATGCTGAGGTCATATTGCCCAGCCCTCATACCAACCCAAATTTAACACATACTGCGAGGTTATCTTGAGTGATTATTTTGTGTCTCGTCTAATAGCTTGCGCTTTGTGCCTACCGAGTGCTTCCAGTTACCATCTTTTAATGAGTGGTAATAATAAACCAAAGTAGGCAGTCGCTATTGCAGCTACTTTGGTGGTACTCTGATGCCATTTCCTCTTTAACGTTGTGTTGTGTTAACCTGAAAAGAAAGCTTGTGGTTCTTTTTATTGTAGAGGCTGATGGCTCATTTGATGGCTTGATAGCTCATGTAAAATGTCTTGCGGAGCCTCCGATTCCATTAATGAGCTGTTCATTGTCTATGACTTTGTGGATGGCTCCATAATCTTCCGGTCTCAACTGGTCTTGGATCCTGATTCACTCTCAAGAGGTTATGTCCATAATAACATGTTTTCATTTGAGAAAGATGAGATGAGTATTTTAGCACCGTTTTAGAAATCATCCATATTACAAACATGGCTAAAAATGCATATACACCATTCTGCAGAACCAGCTTCCAGTTTGGATTCGGGAGAAAAACACCCCTCTACTTTTAAGATTAGGTTTCCTTTTTGATATCATAGTTAGGGTCACCTGATCCAGCCCCGACTCCCACCTCAGGAATGATGCATCGTGGGAACACGATGCACTTAGTGTTCTTCTTCAGTCACCTTTTTCACTCACTATTTGTTCATACACAACTGTGCATTTAATCATTAGTTATTATTAATCTCTTTAACCACAGCAACCTTGCTATGAAATGGTAGATGGTTTAAAGTTACAGAATGGGCTTGCTGAGTGCGTAAAAGTCACCAACAGTCAGTTAAAAACCTCCACTGGCATTAACATCTGCACGAAAACTGTGCGCTGGGAGCTTCATGGCACGTGTCGCCATGGTAGAGCAGCTCCTGTAGGTGTAGCGTGTAGGTGGCCCAGTACTTTTGTCCATATAGTGCATACAGTATGTACACCTGATATGGGAATTGTCACATCACTGGTAATAAGAACCTGTCAGTGTAGACAGTAGATGCATAAATTAAAGTGTGCAGCATTGACAGCAAGGTCAGAAAATTCATTATCCATGTTGAATTAACCACTGGTACTGATGTCTTTGTTTAATTCCCGAAAAAGGGCCATGTGATAAGGGCATGATGAATAAGGCAACAGCACACGGTGACCTAAGAGGCCCAGTCAGGAGGTGAATGTGGGAGTCTGTGTCTGAAATAAGGTGTCTCTTTTTCTCCGTTTCCAAAGACTCTGCTTTTGCCCATCCGGACTGAAATACAAACCAGGAGTTCTCAGACTAAAACTGGGTCAGCAGTGTTTTAAATGTCTAACAGAGACAGTCATAAAAAGCCAGAGCATCGAAATAGCCATTAGTCTTATGTGCCAATTTCTAACTGCAGTGTTTGTTTCCCAATGAGAAAATTTTGCATTAGGAAAACATGAAATGCAATTATACAAATTATCAGTATTTCATATATGACATTACTATATTTCCTTTTCTTAATATACAGTGTCTTTTCACTCTGTTTAGACTTGTACTGTATTTAATCATTACCAATTATTAAACTCCAGTTCTCTCTGCTGGCTGCCCCTCCCTGTGCCTGGTTTTGCAGGAGGTTTGTTCAGAGGGGATTGTGTTGAGGTTTCTTTATGATGTTGTAAGATCTTTACCTTACAATATAAAAGCACCTAGAGATGAGAAATTGGTGTGAATTGGTGCTATTTAACTAAAATGGAATTGAATTGAATATTAATTACTATTATTCTGTCTACAGAAGTAGTCATTACGGAACTTAATCAAGAAAAAGACAACAAAAATCAATCAGAATTTCTAGTAAAGTTACTAAAATCAGTACAGAACAGTTTTTAAATGTTCTCCCTTGAGGTATAAAAACATTGCTAGCGTGACTGCAGTGTGCAGAATGCATCCGAGTCTGAGCCTCTGAAGACATAATGCCATTTCAAGACAAAACCCTCTTCAAGCCTCCTAAGTGAAGAGGGCTCATCATCAATATCCTGATTAGAATTACAGGAGACGCCTCGTCGTAATCAACAAGAATGCTTGATCTTTGTGCACTCTGTTGTGATTTTGCAGGGTAATGATCATGGAAGTGAAAAGTGGCTTTGATTTCTAGACAAACATGTTTAAGACTGCCCTGCATTTATCTGTTGTGGGGGCGGGACAAGAATGGCTTCTTCTACAGAAGTATACATCTGATGATGGAAAAGAAAGGAAGGGGTAGTTTGTGTGCAAGTGCATTGTACTCAAAGGATGGGGGAAAATGGTAACATACTTTCACATGTCTTCCTTTAACTTTTCTCTGTATCATTTCAACATAATGTCCAAATCAGAAACTCGATTGAAAGCAGATTATACAATTTCAATGGCCGCTTTACATAACAATTGATATAAACTTAGGCTGTGGGATTCCTGCATGACAATGAAGGCAGCCTCCACACATAATCCCTACCCTAAACTTCCAGTGCAGCATTGTAGTCTTCCTTCCAAACAAGCCAAAGAGTGACTGCCACTGGAATCAGTAAAGGCTTTTTGTCATGTTCTGGGAAGTATTAGCAATGTAATCTAATCTTATAATGTACCTGTTTCACATAAAGATCTGAAGGACAGAAGTTCCTAGTAAGTAGCTGACACTTAAAATTCCTGCAGGTTTTGTTCCTAAGTTTTACCAAAACCAGGTGAAGTTGTGGCATCGCTCGTTTTAGGGGAGGGAGGGTCAGGAGCACTTGAGGGGTAGGTGGGTGGACTCGCATTTAGCAGTCTCATAAATGGAGTGGACAGGGATTAGAGATGCAGAGGCTGCTGGGAGAATAAACCCCAATCTTGAAGTCCATTGTTCTGAACTGGCAGTGTGTTCTCATAAGTGGGGGGGGGCAGTTTCTTCTCTAGGCCGCGGACAAAGCTAAGTGACCATAACACTGACATCACAATACCGTTCGCCTGAGAACCGATCAAAACAAAATGTTCCCATGCTGCGATGTAATCCAAAGCATACATTTCCTACAGGCTCACAATTACTACCATATGAAAATCTGAGGGAGAGTAGGTGTATGGTCCCAAAGGGGGTGGGGGTGGGGGGGGGGGGGGGGGGGTGGGGTTAACGGTGCTACATTTCCCCATCTGAAAATGTTTTTTTTTTTTTTAAATCAGGTGACAAAATTATGTAAAACATGCCGTTTCCACACTAATAACTTTGTTCTCTGATAGATAAACACTTCCCTCATTCACCATAAATTCTAACTTCAGCACTCATTCTTGTATGAAATCAGTGTAACTGCCTCATACTCAAAGCTGCAAATGCTGATGAATACAGTTTCTTGTAAATATAATTTGTTATATGCATGGGTAGGAGAGCAGTGGGGTTCCATTAAAAAGTCTCAAATGAGAGAATACTCTTAATGACTCAAGATGCCCGTCACATATTTTAGCTCCCTGTCAATCAAGCTTGTCTCTCTGTATATTCCAGTTTTTCTGTCGGTCTAAAAGTGCCGGTTTGTCCGCCTGTCAGACCAACTGTCTGTCTTTATCTCTTCCTCTCTTTTGGTTTGACAGATCTGCCAGTCTGTCTATTTGTATTTCAGCCTGTCTGCACTGTCTGAAAGAAAGTGAGAATGAAGTGAAACTGGGTGAGGATGTTTGGCGGAGCAGAGAAAACGTGCGATGCATGACCCCAGCACTTAGGTTTGGATGAGGACTTGTCAGTTGGCCTGTTTATTGTTTGGCTTTTGTGTATGACATCAGCACTGATTCACAGCAAAGAGGTAAGATACCAGATTGATGACCGTTTCTCATGCCGCTGTGATTGCTGCCCGTTCGGGGCACATTATCAGTCTGCTGTTACCACACAGGGGTCAGTGTCGTGAGAGGAATCTGGAAATATTCATATCCATCCCGTCTTTGGCTCTCCTTCTCATTAGTCTGTACTTTTCTTGCTATAAAACTCCATTATTCAAATGCTCTCCACAAGCTTCTGTGTTGTAATATTTCTTCAAAGTCCTCCGTGTTGGGAAAAAAAAACGAGTCTAATCCTCTTTAAAACAAAGCTGACTATCAGAAAGCTGACTGGTTACACAAGCTTTTGCCTTTCAGTAGCAGCCACATCAGGTCAGCTGCAATAAAGACATGGTTTCAGATGGATGCATTTAAAAATGAAGCTAAATCAAGTTAAGGCAAGTTTTCTCCTAACTTTGTTCATAGAAGACTTAAGACCACGTTTACCTTTTACAGAGTTAAGCTGAGGTTAGAATGTTCTTAGCTCTTCAGATGATGGGACCAACCTCTGAATGTCAACCCCATTAACTCACCTAAAATACAGCAGGATCGGTGAACACTGAGGCATGTTTCTTTTTTGGAAAGAATTCTGAAGGGCTATTAAAGTAAACAGTGGTTGGTTTGGCAAAGCCTTCTTTAAAAGAGCTGCTAACAAGAAAACTGTGGTTATGCTGTTGACCCACAGCACATGAAGCTCCCATTAGAGTGCACGTCAGGCAAAAAGGCATCATCAGCAGCATCAAAATGAGAGAAAAATATTCCTTGGGAACATGATTTACTCTGATAAGGTTAAGGAAAAACCAGAATGTTAAGCCATTTCACAAAAATACTTTTCACGCACAATAAATACCTACGTGTAGAGTTAACCCTCTTTTGGTGCAAGATTAAAATGACAGGATTGAATCTGCACATTTCTCTTTGCAGAAACTTAAAATGCAACATCTTGCAAAGCATGTAAAGTGCGAATCATTGTCTGTCTCTGTGTTAGCCCTGCGATAGACTGGCGACCTGTCCAGGTCGTACCCCGCCTCTCGCCCTGTGACAGAAGGCCACCAAGTGCCAAAAAACTTCAGATCCTTTTGAAGTCTGAGAAACTTCTTTTCTGACTGGACCTCTAAACACTTTTCTGGCGATGCACTCAGGCACTCATTTTTGAGTCTATTGAATTATAGCTTGTAAATCTTGCTCATTGGCTAATGACTTGCCAGTCAGAAGTTGTTAGCCAATGAGCAATCCTCATTTCTGAAACCACCAAGTTTTACAGTCAGACCTGCCCCTCCTTGTTACAGTTTTGGTTTTATTTTTCTAAACCAAGATGGTGACAGTGAAAATGCTGAGGCTCCAGAACGAAACATCAGAAACCAATGGATGACCACGACTGTTCTATCAGTCTCTTTTTGCAATCCAAAAACCCCTGTACTCCTTATACAAACTGACCTAATGGCAGACTCGTGCCTCCAGTCTTGCTGCAGAATACAAAAGCTGAAAAGTGTGCAACAAGCTGAAACAGCACCATGCGCCAACAGTGATGACGTAACTTCTGGCATGTGCAACGTGCACAAGGACAACAATGGTGAGTGTAAACTGCCTGTAAGACGCTACAGTGGAATGTCTTCTTTCCATGCAAGTGATTGACACTTAATGAATAGAACTATTAACTCTAACGCACACGGAGGTCAAAAACCAACAATTAGTGTGATGAACTCTTCCTTACCGAGCATGTCTGGATTGACGTACTAATGAGTTTGACTAGTTGGCAGCATCCCATCTGGGCAGAACTGCTAGAGTCAGCTTAACCTTCGCTCAATGAAAATTAATTAAACAGCAAAGAAAATGTTGCTTCATGCACTAATTAATGGCATATTAATTGTATATGTTAGTTTTCTACACATCAGAATGCTTTGTTGTTTAGTCTCCTGTAAGAAACAACACATGCATAGGACAATTTCTCGGAAACTGAGCTCTGTTTATATAGGCAAAGAAAAAGAACAATTACACAAAAGCCAGACTCATTCGTTTCAGAATGTGCTGTAAAAGCCACAAGTGCTTTCAATATCAAAAGCAGCAAAGCACACAAGACTTTTTTTTTTTTGGGGGGGGGGGGGGGGGGGGGTGTTAAAACAAGAGCTACAATACACAGTACGCATTTGAGTGTCCTTGCGTGGGTGTATTTGAGGAATGTAGTAAAATGCCAGGTAATTAGAGTTCAGATTCAGGTATGTAAAGCCGCAGGGAAGCCAGAGCAAGACAGGCAGACAGACACTCAGTGGGTTCAGAATGGCTTAATCCCCTGCCAGGCACAGCCACTACAAAAGCACTCAGGTAGGGACGTATCTACACTGGTGTGGTCTCCGTGATCAAAGCTTTCAGCACAGCCCTGCCCTCATGCCTTGGAAATGGACCAATTAGAGGTAGAGGGGTGAGGGGAGGGTGACTGAGGGTTGGTTGCGCTGCGTTCCATACACCTAGCTGGCAGCAGCTTCAGACAAGGTAATTATACACACTCCTGTCTGTCTCTCTAACACTCACAGTCACTGCTATCATGCCTTACTTGTCTCTCTACACCCCTGCATTACATCCTTTAAACACAGTCCAAGATAATATGGGCTGACATGAGCCAAGCTGTAGCTACATGTGAGACAATTAAGCTCTGTTGCAGGTAGTAGGGCTTTAACCCACCCAATACTGCACCCTGCTTAAGGAAATCCACCCACTAAGATGCAGTTAACATTAGTAAGATACCACATTTCTCAACCTTCATCATTCTGATTTATGATGCACGTCTGAGCCACGTGCTTAGCAAGGAATACAGTCATTGTTCATCCTTAACAGCTTCTTCTTCATAGGAAAGAGGATTATTTTATCCAGTTAGAACATTGTAGTCGTGTTGCCCTATGTCACATGTTCTAAAGGAGCAGAGCAGGGCTCATGAAAAGAAATTTCATGTCCAAGTCTCTTCCCCCCCCCCCACTGTTGCAGCTCATATGCACACCCATCCAGATTATCAGCACTGATAAAGGTTAGTTGAAAACTGCTATTTGAATTTGATGAGCCAATTTAAAAAAAAAAAAAAAAACTGCAAATAAATTGATTAAAAACTGACAGTTTTATCAACAGATTGATTTAACTCCTTTCTAAAACTGAAACAGTCAACATCTGAAATCACTGCTGAAAGAGGTCGGGATTCACTATTTGATGAAAATGACTAAGCCATGAACTGAAAATAATAAGCACATGTGATATGAATCATTAGCTGGCAGTTATCCATTTATCTAAAATCCATTTTTCTATGTTCAGTTTCTCTAAAGAAAGGATTTGCAGCTTTTTGGAATTTTAAATGTGATGTTTGGATTACAGACTGCTGATTGGGCAAAGCAAGCTACTGCAGTGGCAAACTTTAAAAATAGTCATTACTGGGACTCCTATCATAATTCTCCATTAGATTTAACTTCTAGGAACCAGTTGATAAAATACAGATTTACCAAACTGTAGCTTATTCATTGCTGAACTGCCCCCCTTCAGCTTTATGAATTTTAACTTTCAGAAACACCAGTGTTACAAGAAAGCAGCTTAACCAAAAGCTTGAGCAACATTTAAATATATGGAGCGCTCGTTTTGCAGATAGAATTATTGCATTACTGTGATAATCCCAACCTCTGTGTTTGCCATTTAAACCTGCCATTCCTGGCAATGTATTACAGAGATTACAGGATGAAACATCTGGTTTAATGTTTAAATATCATTCTGTTAGTCTCCATAGTAACTTTTTAACACAGCTCTTTTAGTGTGTGATCTTCTGGTTCGTAGTTGTGTGGGAGTCCTGGATAATTAGCTCTTTTTCCAAGGACTATAGGTCACACACGACCACCTAGGACATTACAGTAAAAATCAGTACTTGAGATGAGTGACAGCCCTAGATTGCACTTAATATCCAACAGTGTGGTTGTGCATTTCTAGTAACATTTGTCACTTTTTATAAGAAAATTCACCCCTTGTGAGGCAACCACTTTGATTGTAGTAATGAGTGTGTGGAAAATAGAGATGTAGAGGGATAGAAAACATGTGCGCTCATGTTGATTTGCAAGCGAGTGCAATCTGGATCCTGACACAGACAGATGCTCCGGCCTGCTCTCTTGTCATCTCTCTTGTCTTGCCATCCTGTTGGGGAGATGGGGGGGGGCCTTGATATCTTCATTGTCAGGACTACGGGGTCATTTATTGTGCACATATACTGCAAACACAACAGGGTGCTCTTACGTTAGGATTTCCTTTATGCTTCTGCACACGTTTTGGATGCAAGCAAGAAGCTGTTAGTGCATTTTGCATTTGCACAGCACCGAGAAAGACGTGGAGAAGAAATGTGTTACAGTAGTAACCGAGCATGTAGTTTCTGTTTGCTGTGGCTGACAATGAATCTGCCTTATGTGCACAAAACCATAAATTATATGGAAGCTTTAAAGGCTTGGATCCAAAAGTGCTAAGACATTTTCTTTTAATCCCCAAGTCAAACTTTGCATGTAAATAAAGTCTCTTTCTCCCACCTGGCTTAAACAGTCACTATTAATGAGGTTTCTGCAGTACAGCTAAAAATGCAGTTTTAACACTCCCATTAGACTCAAGCAGTAAGACTTTTATTGACGCTAAAAGCAAAAATTAAGTATACGAAATCAGTAAGTTTGCAAACGTGCAAACTAAAAGGTAGAAAGTGGAGTCTAAAAAGAAGCCAAACATACTTTAGTATTTATAATGCAGCTGGCAATCTTTTCCCGATGCAGGTAACATAGTATGCATGTCATCTGGACATGCTGTTGGGAAGCTGAACCTTGGACCAGAATAGCTCCGATAATGCATCTGTCATGAATGTGTGTCATCAGGACCCGTTCCCCAGCACACTGTGGAAAATGAAATGGCCCTGATGGCAGCGAGGCCTGCTTTATTTAAAGCTGTTACCATGACCGCATAACTTTAAGTGATACATATATACTGCACATCTCCACATGTTACTTAAATACAACACATCTCAGAAGACTGAAGAGGAGGGCCTTAAAGCAGAGGACAGAAATCCAATCCTTCAACACCAACTGAAGGTCTAAATGTTGAGATTATCATTGATGACGACTCCTGTTAATTGGAGAATGTTCAGTGTGTTTCTGTTGAATTGTAAGTCTCAAGCTTACATCAAGTTCATGTAGCTGGAGAGAGAGGGAAAAAAGTGGCTTAAAATTTAGCTGATCATGTGAGAAACGGCACAGTAGGAACAAGCTCTTCTCGCTCCTTCCTGCTAAAATGAGACTGCCAGCTGCATATATAGTGTAAATTCTGCTTTCCCACATTTGCTCATGCTCCCAGGAGATGGGTGGTTCAGCATTTCTGACAGAGGGACAGACAGAAGCTCTCTGACTCACAGTACAAAAAGTTGAAACCCATCCAGCGAACGGATATCTCTTTGCAGTGATAACGTTTCTCAAAATACTGGACTGAACTGCTTTTGCAGGTATTGCTTTTGGCTGAATGGCAGAGCAAGACCGTACGATGTGCTAAATTTCTCATGAGTTATTGCACACAGCAGTTTTTACAAATGGGAAGATGATCACATGAGCTTGAATCAATAGGCCGTCTAAAATACAAGATGAGGAAAAAAGAAGACTACTCGACTGCAAGATCCAGAAGAAGACTCGAGGTGTGCAGCCTGTTTTATCGTCTAGATGAGATCAACATGACAGCTTTGTGTTTTGATCCAGCAGGGCACACACTGTGAGGTGAAAAGGTCTGTGTGATGGCCATCAATCTGCTTATCAAACTGATTTGAAGAGGAACTGAAAGTGATGCGTTCAGTTTAAGCTTTACATAGACTCTTATAGAGGTCTCCAAACATGAGTTGTTTACAAAAGGAGCAACTATAGGAGTGCATATAAGTCCTTTTCACTCTGCTGGGAATGTGAGCAATCATATAACCCTGACACGCTATATAATGTTAAGAGGAACTCACTCTGCTAATTAACTTTCTCTGTCCTCTCAGGACAATAGAGTGGGTCCTTGACTTCTTTATGACTTCCCCTTTATGAGTCCTTGGTTGATTATGCCTTTAAGGAGCTTTTAATAAGAACTGAGCAAACAGTGCTTTCAGCAGAACACAGACAAACCCGAGGCTTTCGCCTTCATTGCGGGAAAAAGCCTGTCTTAGCCTGATGAACAAAGATTGAAAGTATTCCGCAGGGAAAAAAAAACAAAAACTACAAAAGCATTCACTTGTGTGATGAAAAGGGTCCTCATTTGGGAAAAATGTCAAATTAATAGTTTTCCTTGCACATATTTTTCATTATGGGATAGAGTAGCAGCTACATAGCATGGGAGCTTAACTGGAAATCTGTGCCAGTTTTTTTTTTTCTTTTCTTTATGCAAGCCAAATTCTGTGTCTTAACCGCATTTGGCAGTTGGCCGGTAAATGTATATGATCTGACAGCGCTGATGATTCATTAAAATTGTTTTAGTTTTTTTTTCCCACCAGATCTTGGCAGCTTTCCAGTGAAGCCCGAGGGCCATCAACGGCCACAGCGGGCCAACAGGCAGTCACCTTAAACAGAACTCAAATTTCCTGCTGTGTGAGAGTGTTGGGATAATAACAGAGATAAGAGTACAGAAACAGGAAGTGAGGTGAGTGTTTGTCATGTAAGATGAACTTCCTCTTAAAGGCCATCTCTCTTTTTTCTTTAGCACCACCCCACACCTCTAATGGCCTGCTGCCTCTCTTACATTCTTAAGAGAGGCAGTACTGTATATAAATGCCACTTGTTTTGCACATATTCAACTCTGTATATTTTATATATTTTATTATTATTATTATTATTATTTTATTTTATTTTTTTACTATTTAATTTGTAAAAATGTGTATACACACACACACACACACACACACACACACACAGGAAAATATTTAGTATACACATCCAGAAATGCATACACTATTATATATTGTACATATATTTATTAGTTTCAGGTTGGCCATTCTTGTATTTTGCTCGTTTGTGTTGTTGTGTTTGCACATCTCTGTTGCTTGTGGGGCTCGCACACAAGAATTTCACTCGCATGTGATGTGACAATAAAAAGTGATTTGATTTGATTTGATAAGGCCAGTTAGGCTGCAGGCCTGTCACTTGTGGCACCCGCTACATGTGATCAGCTGTTCTGTGGGGTCAGACAGAGCTAACTTTCCCCCACAACTTGACAGCCCGTTCCTGACCAAAAAACACCCACCAAGCCTTCACCAGAATTCAAAAACAATGTGCCCATCTATTTACAACTATCTTTCTCTGAATGATACCAAGGTTTTTTTTGTATTTTTTAAAATCATCCACCCATCAGCACAATGCTGGACACTTGCCTCCGCAGTTTGTTTCAATGGACGGAAATTGGGAATGCAAAACAGACCAGTAGTGAAAGGACATGTGGCTCCATCAGCTTCCATACAAACAATGGAGAATCTCCCAGTGTTTAGCTTCTGCTTCCTCCTGACACACAGCGCTAACAAAGAGGCGCTATTATGACTGACTATGTCTGCTGATGCTGAAAGCAGCAGCCTCTGGATGAGATCAGCATGAGAACACATCTTCATAACTTGGCACCGAGCGGCCGGTACATCAATATTGAAAAATTTTCTTGCTGAAAAGGCGCCATACGCTTCAACACGAAATATCCAGTATGGTTGAGAAATTTAAGAAATTATGTTAAAAGAACTGGATTAGAAAATAGAGCAACTGGACACAATGGGGGAAATTTAGGTAAATACTGTATTTGCTTACTGCAATTATTTTTCTTGTGCAAAAAGGAAAAAGAACAGGTAAACAAAATCTTCAAATGTCCTCAAATACTGTAGTTGTACATCAATGCACCCCCCCCCCCCCCCCACACACACACACACACACCTCCCCCCGTTTTGGTATTACAGCTGTATGGATGTAAGCATGTCAGCTGCCTGTATCCTGTCCACATGTGCTGCGCCCCTTACTGGAAGCAAAACAAAGCAGCAATTAAACACGTACAAGTCAGATCATCAGAAATGATAATCTGTATTATTCCATCAACGTCTCACAATCTTTCAACCAAAACAATGAACATTAACTCCATAACTGCTGTGCATTCAACAACCAGAAAACTGGCGGCAGCATCTTCGCCACTTGCTTTGTTCCCCGATGAGAAATCGAGAAATGTGCAACCGACGGCACAAGTGTTTGTTTACATCATAAGAAATAATATTCTCTCTCTCAGACAAGAGGTCTCCGCGGCCTTGATAAGGATCACGGGTATTTATTACACCCAGCAGAGCCCTTACAGTGAATTGTTTGATAATGGGTTGTCTCCCACGAAAACATTCAGCACACACTAGAGAGGATTTATGAATCTCGGTGCCTATATCGCCTATGGTTTTGCTTGCAAAGTACCCACGGGCCATGGTTCATGAAAATCCGAGGACGGTTTAAATGTGGATGGAGATCTTGGTTATGCTACACAATGACCATCCCTTGAGATTGACATTGTGTGTCCTGTAATTGCCCTATGTCTGTATCGCTGGTCTCAGTCTCCACTGGGGATGACATCTCATCTCAAGGGCAGGGCGAGGAGAGATATCTACAGACCAATCACAGCTCAGTCAGTCAAACTCTATCAGCTGGTCACAGCTCCATGTCCCACACTCCTCTCACTCCTAATGTGGAGGAGGGGGAAAAAAAAAGAAAAAAAAAAAGAAAAAAAGAACTGTGCTGGAGCCAACTCGAAACTGCAGGGCTACACATATGCACATAGACACGCGCACACACAGAAAGAGTGAGGGAAGCAGAAAGACCTTGACCTGCCCATTCCCCTCAAAAGCTTCAATGCCAGAGCTCCGGCTCTAAATAAATACAGCCTTCAAATGGAAAGATAGTTTAACCCTCTGGAATCGACACTTTGTTTCAGGCCGAGTCTGACAGTTAATCCCTCACAAATCCCAAATCTCTGTGGGATTCGCAGTTAGCCAAAATGGTTAAACGGACAAAATGAGCTTACAAAGCATGCAAAATACAAAACTGTTGTCAATTTCAAAAAGCCAATTTGGGAGCGAGCAAATACTGAATACCGAGCATGATACCAAAGTTTAGATCCTACAAAATAAACGGTAGACGCATGTGTTAAGCCAGAAATAGTCATCAACATTTTCACAACTCTGTAGCTTCAGGATTATTTTCAGTCTGACTGGAACTAGATAATAAAAAACGTTATTGGGAACACACCCTCAAATAAATTTGCAAGCCATGACCAGGATTTTTAGAAATACAGAGGCCCTTAGAAGCATGAAGACTTACTACAAATCCACACATTTTCAGAGCAAACTCATTGCACTTGTTTCTGCCTTAATTCTTCAGGCTCACTCAACATCTCAAAATACTTAATCAACAGGCTCAAAAGTGGCTAAGTGTGGAAGTCCCTGGCGACCACAAAGATAAATAATTCAGTTGTAATAGTTCAGCAGCGAGCATCTGATTTGCCTGTTCTGCTGACAAGTTAACAAGCCTGATGTTACGACGGAACAGACCTCTAAAGATGCCCGTGCAGTGTCAGGTCAGTTCTTAGCTGTTCAGAGCCTTAGACAGAAAAAGAATACAGATCACATGACCTGCTCCTTTTCAGTGGCTCCTCTCAAAAAGCCCTGCTCTATGAAAACAGCAGTAATTCAGCGGAGGCCTCTCAGCTGGTAAGGCATATGATTCAAACACTTCTGAAGAAAGGTCACTATCAGTGCTGTGAAAACAAGAGGCCCTCTCAGTCTGGCTCCTCACCGGACAGCAATAGCCTACCCAGCTGGGCTCTCTTCATTTACTGCACCTGCAATCGACAGCCCGCTGCCAATTCATCAAGGCAAAGAGCTAGGCCTGAGCCCCATGGGTCTGGCTGATCCACCCACACTGAATGTCGAAGCAAGTCGGGGGACAGGTGAGGTCAGAGTGGATTAATAATCAGGGTGTAAATTCCTCCCCACAAGGAATCGCAGACAGGGTGAAAGCTCCTCAGGCTCTACTCTCTTCTTATCGATCCGCAGCAACTTCACTCCCATCATTCACAATGACAGCAAGTACTCACACTTCTGCAAAGTGCAATGGTCCTGAAAATGTTTAGGCATCACACTGACATTTGCCTGTGACTCAGCTCTTTAGATGACGTTGAACACGTCACTGAAATATGAGAAACACCTTTTAGCTGACAGAGGGCAATCTTTCAACCGAATGATAGATGATGTGAACATGTGACAGACCTTCCTTGCCACAAGCATCTCAGGCACACTACAAAACAACCCTTTCGGAAAGGATTTATTACATGTTTAGTTTAAAAAGCTTTACTCTTTCGGCTTTGGCTGATTTCTTTGACTCTTGTTGTGAACAGTTTCTTAAATCTGCTGTAATTTTTCACCTGATAATGGCAGTGAAGCAAAATTCAATAAGACTTATTTAGGCGCAAAAACGGAAAAGCTTACATTTTAGTGGTCATCATACTAAATTGCTTGTTAAGTGGGTTAATTTAAAGTATGTGTTTGCATAATTGCCTGTATATCTTGTGCTTTCATTAACTGATTTGATGAGGTGACAGAGTTCACCGGGGTTCCTCTTACCTTATTAGAGTAGGGCGGCTTGGCGAGGTTGATGCCATCTCTGATGAGTTTATCCCTGATCATGATCTTCAGCTTGAGCTTGGGGTAAATCATCAGCTCCCTCCTGTTGCCCAGGGTCAGGTTCCTCTGCGCCCCAATGTACCCGCCGTTTCGCCCAACCCGGTCACTGATGGGCTCGGTCCAAGACTTGGATCCCCGCAGTTTAGACTCGCACTCCACCAGGTGCCCGCTATAAATTTCGGCCGCGGGTGGCATGGGTTCAAGGGTGAAATACAGTCCACTGGCTGTCTCTTTGGCTTCCTCCTTCAGCCTCCGCACAGCATCGTGAATCCTCTGCCTGTGATGAGGGATATAGACGCCGATGGCATCCAGGTCGGGGTCTCCTATTTGTTTGCAAACCTCGAGGTCGTCATATCCATTATCCACAAAGGACTCGACATACTGGGAAAGCTGGAGGGTCTTCAGCCACTCGTAGACGATGACAGGTCCGTTGCTTGTCATTTTGCCTGTTGCCAAATCGGCTACAACTCAAGAGCAAGAAGACGCTAAAGTGATCGTTGCTTTCCCATTCCGCGTTTCAAACGCATTGTAAGGTGGTCAAATATAACGCGTGTTTCCTTTGAGCGTGAGAGGCGCAAATAACTGGATCAAAATAATTGTGCACGAGCCATTCCAAAGGTCTGGTTACCATAACCAAGTCTGATGTGGATGAAATCCTGAAAAAAACGACTGAATAAAACACTTTTTCTGACACGGTCTGAATGACAAACACCTGTCAGTATTTAGACTACAAATGAAGAACCCTTGGGGATTACTTGAGGGCAGCTTTCAAGCCACGTTACTTGATCATCGATTTTACCAGCCCACGGTGACTTACTATGTGCAGCCACTTAACCAATAATTATGTTTCCATTAAACAAATATATTTAAAAAAGAAACTGTCATTGAAGCAGTAGCGTGGCCAGATTTCATTCCTTACGCGGGGCAGCCTTTAACAGCTCTTGCTCCTTCCCCTTAAGTCCTTTTCTGTCGCCAAAACGGCAGCAAGCGAAATCCAAATAATACCAAAAGATCTTCAAAATGACAGAAAGTCCGCAGGCGACGCCTGACAATCACAGGGCTCCGCGTCCAACCGCTCCGTCTACGCGCAGACCACTTCTTCTTCTTCCAGGCGGCACATCACCACACTGGAACTGGAGCCAAGAGCCAACATGCTGCTCTGCTGCTGCTTCTGCTCCTCTCACGTCCACGCCCCCCGAAATTTCTCTGTACCCATTTAAAAATAGTGAGCCTTCTTTTTAAACCCCCCCAACAGCAACTTGTCGCGCAGCTCCGAGCAGTCAGCGGGTCATCAGGTTCCCATCGAGTTGTCCGAAGTTGCTCCAAAACGAAAAGAGAGTCTGTTAAACCTGGCGCACAGTCCGAATGGATTATCTTGCTGCTGGTTTGTTTGACATTATTACTCCCCTACGATTTGATTTCGTCCACCTCTCTCTCTCCCTCTCTCTCTCATACACACACTCTCACTCATTCAGCATTTCCACGCTTTGGTTTCTCAACACGCACGGGCTCCCTCTACGTGGTAACTATGGAACTGAAGATTTCAGCAGCATGATCCGACTTAATAACCAGAAAAGAGAGAAATAAAGAGAGAGGGAGAGGCTTGTTTGTCCATGATGAAATGAGCAGACATCTCCTGACTGTCCAACACTGCACTTGAGTCCCTATCAAACTGCTAAACCACTCGATCATTTAGTATGAGACAACAAGTCAAACTGTCAGGGAAACACGGAGAGGCAGACAACTAAGAGAAATAACACGGCTTGAGTAGGACCTGTCTGGACTGTCCAAACGGATGCCAGGCTGCCCAGTGCTGATGCATGCTTTATGAAATGTGAGCTGACAGCTTGTTAGGGGTCATTTTGATACAATCACTATATCTGCTCTAAGCTGGAAGTGATTTGCCTCAGCCTATTATGACATATGGCAGTGCGAGAGAACAAGTACACGAGTCAGGGAGGAGTGAGAAAAGCATTGTTTTTGGGGAAGCTGCATCACAAATCTGCCAAATGCATGTCAGAATGTCAGAGATGTAAGCAAGGGGAGATGTTTCCAGTCCAATCAGACTTGAGTGGGTTAGCATCTCGTCTGATTTACATGTCTGTTGCTGTCAGTGTAATTACTTCAGAATGCTCTATTGTCCCCCTATACTTTGCAAATAAATAAATAAACCATATAAAAAGGGGTTTAGCTGCTGTGAGCAATAAAACCCCAAATGAGAACAGCATGATATGATAAATTGGAGTTTATATTTAGCCTGCACACAGCATAGTGACATTATCATGTATGGTGAATGTTCAATATACAAATACTACTAAATCAAGTTGCACACTACAGGGCTACAATGGCCATCTGAGGTTTCCAGAAAAGCAAGAAAGTCAGACACCAGTGTTAAAATGCTCGACTTCACCACAAAGACAAGCACCACTGGTAAAAGTAAATAAGATAAAGCTAAATTGGACTCATAACAATGCACACTCATGATCATATAGAAATAATAAACACAATAAAAAGAAACTGTTAAAATACCAGAGGGTAGACAAGAAAATCGCCTCTAATGTCTCAGTTTAAAGAGACTGTCTGCAGGCTTTGGAGAACTCATGACTGCCACAAGCTTGATAAATACTGGTATTACCCTTTCAGTCACTATAAACACAAACCTATTGCAGTGTTTTTTTTTCCAAGTGCTCACAATGTTTTGAGCAAAGATGCGTCTCCTGCTCCAGTACGATCGCTTACCGGAGCAGAGGATTACGAGAGAAGAGTGACAGATGGAACAGGGAGACTGGTGCGCTCTACGGTGAATGAACTCAGAGTGCGTATTGGCAGTGCCAGGATTGCTGTGTTTCCACTCTGCTGCCCTGCGCGATGGTAAGTGACCAGAGGGGCTTCGACACAGGCAAGGGAGGGCGCCTTTGCACGAGCGTTCTGTAAGCTGCATGGAAAAACACAGGAATAACGATGACGTTCACGTACACGCACTCAGGAATGTGGTGGTCATTCGTGAGAGGATGCTATTTAATGACTGGGACTTGGTGTTATTTTCTCAAGATTATTCTATAGATTATGGTTTGCCAGACTGCAACATAAAAAATGATCCATTCTTACTGGTTCAACTAATAAGTAGAAATGATAAGATAAGATAAGATAAAACTTTATTAATCCCTCGGGTGGGTTCCTCTGGGAAATTCGGAAATTCTGATCTACTACAGAGTGTTGTAGAACTCATTTAGAGATTTTATAAACTGCTTGAAGACTTTCTTTAATTGTGTTAAGTGCATCGTCATATGTGATACAGTATTGTATTACATAATGTGTAGTAGATACATAAAAAGGCAGTGCGTGTCCGTTTTAGGCAACAGAAGCACTCTTCTTACTGAGTGTAGCAGTACTGCCCTGGAGCCAGAGAGCAGCTGCCACATCAATAACACCTCAGTGTCTTAATAAAATCTGAAATATAGAAGCATTACCACTGGCAAATGTGACTCTGTGGCAATGAGAGCGCACGTTAACATCGCTCCTGGTGAATATGTATATGAGGCCAGTTTGACTGCGTTGAGTGAAAGCGTGTGACTGCAGCAAGTGGAGGGACGAAGAGTTCCAGCAGGTAGATGAGAGGAGATAGTCACAGTCAGACAGACAATAGCAGCTCTGGAGACAGCCAAGCTTTCTCTATGCTAATAGCGGTGGGCTCCTGTTTCACTCTGACAGGGAAGACGTGGGTATTAGAAAGTAGGGATTTCTGCTGGATGAAATTTTAGGGTCTCTTTGGGCCTCAGACATCTACGTTGCACCTTTGAAGACCTCAATTTTAAAATCCTTTGAAGCAGAGAATGGCTTCTGTCCACCTAAATGCAAAAGCACCATGAAGGTCATGGATGGTGGGTTCTAGATCGAGGCTTTCTGTGTTGGTGTGGCTATCTGTCAGTCCCTGATAGATATGTAGAGTGCTTTGGTATTGACACAGCCGAGATGGAAAAACAAATTCATAAATATGAGTTCATGCTTCGAATTGAATGCGGTCCTGCAGTAGATTTAGGTAAGCATGTCAGCTATCTCTGACCCGTGTTGCTGCACAGATTTTCCTTTTCGAAGTTATTCACTTCAGCTTTTAGAGCTCGGCTTTACCATCCATTTTCACAAGTTTAAATCAGTGCTAAATGAAAAATCTGTAATTAAAATTAAAACGCAAAACACCCAGAAATGTCTTTGCGAGTCGGTTGACGACGATTCTTTAGGGGACACGTCAGATCTGGCTTTCTAATTACCAACATAAATGTAATATTTGGTACCATTATATATATATATATATATATATATATATATATATATATATATATATATATATATATATATATATATATTAGAACTGTGGATGGTTTTAAGAGAGAATGTGTATAAATTGTGTTCAATGTTTGCTCTCCTGGGACACAATTAAGGGCTAATCGTGAAATTTTTGTTTCAGGTTTTAAAAATGAAAGCACTCTCCAGGGAGGCTGGTGGTCCTGGGCATCTAGTGGATTCCTTTTCAGCCTTCTGGCATTTTAAATGGAGAGAGAAGGAAGGAGCTTGATCTGCCTTTATACGCTTTTAATTACAAATGGCTGGCTGGGCTGCGGCCTCCAGAGACTAGAGGGTGAAGCAGACACGTCAGGACCAGCTGCCACTCGGCTGGCAGCTCAATATCAACCTGAACATCCCCAGGCCCACCGGGAGTGGGGGTGGGGGTAGGGGGTGGTCAGGATCAGTTCAATGCAACGGTTGAATATCTAAACACATCAGCTACAGGCACCTGCCAATCACCAGACCAGATCTGTCAGTATAAGGAACAGGTCAGTTGTCTATGTTAGCAATCCCAGTGGAGCAATAACAGTGACGGCATAACTCAGACCGCCACTCTGGGCTGCTGCTGGAGGGAGCGTCTTAACTTCTCCTGGGGTCTGGTTCAATAAGAGCTGCGGGTGGTGATGGACGGCTCTCCGATCAGACAGTGGTGGTGATTGCAGGCTGAGTGCAGACTTCTTTTTAGATCAGCTCCTACACTCCTGAAGCCTTTTTCACTCCATATTAACATTAGATGGAGCAATGGGAGGGTGGTGTGCTGGTGCAGTGGTTAGTACAGCGAGAAGGTCCTGGGTTCGGATCCAGTTTAGGGCTTTTCTGTGTGGAATTTCCATGTTCTCCCTATGTCTGTGTGGGTTCCCTCCAGGTACTCTGGCTTCCTTCCACAGACCCATGCAAACACACAGGTCTGGTTAACTGTCAATTCTAAATTGGCTGTAGGTGTGAATGTGAGAGTGAACGGTCGTCTCTCTCTCTGTGTTGGCCCTGTGACAGACTGGCAACCTACCCAGGGTGTGCCCTGTCTCTCGCCCTATGACAGCTGGGATAGGCTCCAGCCCCTCCCCCCTGACCCCGAATTGGATAAGCAAGAGAAGGTGGACGGAGCAATGTGGATGGATCGCTGCAGAACAGCGATACAGCTCTTTGTCCCCACCGATTGCAAAGAAGTGAAAACATTGCCATCCTGTTTTATCTGCTTAAAACATGATTGTAAACAGGCAATATAGCTTAATAGCTGAAAATCTTTAGCAAGACACAAAGCAGGAGGCACATAAAAGAGATAAAGTTTGCACAGTGGAAGTGCAAAGCCCACTGCAATAAAAGCATTGCTAATTAAAATCACTCGTGTTGCAAGCAGCAGCTCAAATGAATTGTATTTATTGTGCCAAGTATTAAAAAGAACTTACACAGTGAGCTAATGAGCAGAAAACATTTAGACATACATGGAGACAAACCCTTTTCATAACAGGTAATAAAATAATTTAATGTAAATGGTTCAGGCTGCCTTCAAACTTTACCTGATGTGCAAAGCGTCTTTGTGTTAAACTCTATTCAACACAGCAAAACAAACAATGAAAAAAAAGGCAAGAGTGTCTTTTCTGCCAAAGCAAGTAACCTAAGAAATGAAGTTGCTTTGTAGTCTTAAGCCGCTATCACGGAGACCCAGGATTTTCCAGGAGAGCATTATCAGGCAATATGAGTTCTTTTATTGCCTGTGGCGATACTTTAATAAGACCCAGCAAACCTGTGACCTGCGTTTGCAGCAGGAGAGGCGGTTGTAGAGGAGATTTAGCGACTCAAAGGGCATAGACATACCCACAGGAACCCCCACTTAATTCCCAGTCAGCTGGCCTGATATGCCACCACAGTGAACCAGAGTGCTTATAATTAGTATGGACAGCAATGCAGAGACCAAGCACAGGAGCGTAAGTGGATTATGTATATATGCAAACGTTTTTGGCCAATGCCGATTTGAGACATGCAGCTGCGAGTGAAAATAAAATTGTGACATATTTTTCTTTGGCATTGGGTGACTTGTAATGTAACCCCGGAACACTGGCACACACACAGTTAAAAACATTTGTTTATTAGCTGACAGCTAATTAAAAATATAGACGTTAGAGTGAAAAGACAAAACAAATCTTGCAAACACACATACCCAAAGTCAGGAACCGTAAGTCTCCTTTACATACCTGTTGATTGAATGCTTGAGATAAAGAAATATACATAATTTGGTCAGTCAGTCTACCTACTGACTACCCAAGAATAGTCCTTCTCCTTTCCACAGTTGACATTAATTAAAGATACAAGGATAATCTGGAGAGGTGAGAGTCCAACTAAAGGATCTCTGGCAGATATTGACTGAAGGCACTTCCAGCTAGGCACATCACCTTGTGATTTAAAGCTCACCTCAGAGCACAATGGCACCCAGAGGTATAAAGCTTAACCACCAAACCAGGTGGCTACATGAGCGATTACTGCTGACCTGAACATTCAGAAGGTCCCTTTGAGACTAGTTCATTGGTGAGCATTGCACCCGACTTGTGATCAAATCCCGAGAGACCAAGACAGACAAGGCTTTAGACAGATGGAGAAACGTATCGCATCTATGACAAGACTGCGATGACATCGGCATTGCAGTCGCTTGTGTGCATCTGAGTGTGTGTTTGAGTGCGTGTGAGTTGCTCTGTGCCCTAAAGGGAAGGTTTCCAGCTGATGATAAATGAAGCGTCAGGTGACTCCGGAGAACGTTTTATAACAGCCCCCTCAGCAAAGCAGCGGAGCAGTGAGCCCAATTAATAAAGATCAGTTCTTTTCATTAGAAACTTCTATTTCTTTCTTAATTAAAAAAAGGCAATTGAAAAAAAATGAATAATGGAAAAGGAGCTTCTGACAAAATATACAAGGCACAGAATTTATATATATAGATATATATACTCTTGCCCTGTGCTAGATAGAAAGATAGGTTTATCTCTTAGGAGAAACACCAAGGATTAGCCTTACTAGGCTTCTTATTATAGAGCTACTGAATGATGAACTTGAGTTTGGTAATATATTTAGAAAATATGTAAAACAGTGTCATTTAGGATGACTGCAGTGGCTCTAATTTTTGGAGTGAAAGGATTTATTTAAGAAGCTATGGGTCAACCCTCTCCCTCTATCTGTACCTCAGAGAACTGAACAGACAAAAGAGCAATTAGACACAGCACCATCAGTCTCATTATAATAAATCTATTCTCGATTGGATGGGAAGATGATGGCTGTGAGCCCAGGTTTGTTAATATGTTTTATTACTATATAACCCGTATATATCTGACCCATCCTTGAGGTCCATGGAGATGACATAGACTTATAATGTTGGTGCAAAGCAGAGATCATACAGAAGATGAGCACTGGATGAAAATATCTTAAAACTGGAATAATTCAAATAATCTCATTAGGTCTTAGCTATTACACTTCACTGCAGAGAGGAATGACATTACAAAAAAGTGAAAAATGAGGTAAAATAAATGGGTTATCGAACACGGGGTTCAGTCTGTGCAGTGAGACAGAGAAGACAGATGGAAGGAATAAAGGTGCAGGGGTCATTATGAGTGACAATGATGGCTGTGGATGAAGACTCTGTCATAACCCAAACAATTTCCCAACAAGGGAATGACAAATCAATAAGGTTCAATGTCTCACAGTGAGCTCAGCCTCGGGATGATCACCTCTTCAGTTATGGTCCACTGCTAGCATTTTACTTCATTACAATATAAAAAAGAAACTAGGTCATTTTGCTATAAAGCAATGGAGTTGATAAAATTAGGAGCCATATACTCACCTTCAATACGAACAACCTTTTATTCAAGGTAAAGAAAACTGATGTTCAAAGATGACGGTTAGTCTGATAGCTGTAGTATTTGATGGATGGAATTATATCTCCCACTTTCCTCTTTCCATTGAATTAAACACAAATTGATTTTGTAAGAACATTGTATTGGTCTCATGGTGAAGGGTCATTCACAATTTCTTGCAAAGAAGTTAGCTTTAATCCTTTTGGAGCCACAAATAAACCCTTGTGATATGTTGTAGGTTTATTCATACAAATGTCAACCAGCTTCAACTGAAGTTGAAAAATGGCATGGAAAATGTGGTAGCTGATTTTTTTTTTCCCCTCGTGTACAGACATGCTTAAATATTGATTATTCTTTTGAGTAAACTATGCACACTAGATTGATTTACAATGAGCAAATATAAACTGCCTTTGTCTGCTGACAATAGGATGACATTCCTCAAAACACACACACACGCCCAGTGTAATCTCTCTCTCATCTCCACAGAAGCCCTCCTTTTACCCAACCCCCCCTCTGCGCTCGCAAGATAATGTATGAGTCTGATGACTCAAGTGTTTTATATTCAATTTTCTGCTCAAGTAAGCTCCTTCAAACATGCTACACAATTAAGCAAAGGAATGGCTCTACTACATTTGATCTACTGCAGAGACCCCCAGGGACCCTGAAAGTTTCACCTTGCTGCCTGCAAGCACCACAAAGCACCTGTACTTCCAGACATGCACGTGCACATACACACACACACTTGAATTCCAAGCCCAGAGTTTTATAGTAGTGCATCGTGGTCTGGTTTGGCTCTAGAGTCTCACAAATGCTGTTTGATCTCAGGAAGACGCTTTTCTCTTTTGGTCTGCGAAAGCTTTTTGGATAGATGAGAAGCTGAAACTGAGTTTTTTTTTCTTCTTTACTTAAAAGAACTCACTTTAAACTCTCATCATGTGCCTCTGTAGTTTAATGATTCCCACATTCTCTTGGTATGTGAAAGGTTGCTGGTTCACCTCCAGCCAATGATACAGATTCCCTTAAGGGTAGTGTCAGAAAGGGCATCTGTCCAACTCTGACTTGCAGAGGTGCCTCTGTTTGTGGTGACCCACAAGCAGAGCAATTGAAAGTAGCTTTAAAGGACTTGCCATGTAAGGTGATGCTTCTTTGATGGATGACAGGTAAAAAGGAGAAATTCTAGATTAAAAAGAATAAAACATTAATACACAAGTGATTAAAATATGAAGTCTCAAATACCTCAATAAGATTATAATAAGATACTAGACTACAACAGTAAAAATCATACTTATTCCAAGGTATTTCATCACCTCCAAGATCCTGTGACAGCCTCACTAAAGCTTTTCATCAGGCAACTAGCAGACTTACTGTAACACCGAGGACCTGTACTACATAGCCAGATGATGGAAAGAATTTTAAAATCAATATAAAAAGTAACAAGGAATCAGTGTAGGAGTTCAGAGCACATGTAATGTGTTCTCAGCTTCTGGCTCTGCAATGCAGTCAGACCACAGAGTAGCCTGCTTCAACTTTAGCAGTCTTGTCGATGTGGGAATACATACCTCATGAAGCTGTAAGTTTAGGACTGAATCTAATTTTAGCGTAAGATTCAAATCTGCAACCAGTGTCTTTTTCCAAGCTTGTGAGTGTGACTAATATTTCCATTTTATTTTAGCTGAAATATAAAAAGTTTCTTGACGGATTGTTGCTAAAGTTCAGCTGGTTGAGCAGGTGGCCCACATGTTATAAAGTCTGCAGGAGCCTGGGTTTGACTCCTCCCTGACCACTTCCTACATGTGATTTCCTTTGCTCTTTTCCTACTTTCTTGTCACTCTCTTCTGTCATCTGCCTGTCATGTCTGTCATAAGGGCTGAAAAAAGTTCAATGACATTCAAGTAAAAATATCTGAAACACGTAAAAAGTCTAGAATTGAGCCGCTTTCTGTGACTACCACATGAACGTTCATACGCAAAGGAAGAATGAAAAACCAGCTCACAAAGACCGGAGAGGTGTGTGGTCCCAAATTCTAATCCTTCACCCTTTCTTCTGCCTCAAAGGCATCTAACTTTTTGTTAAATCCTGACAGACTGCAGCATACTATAAAGTTAAATTTCTCATTTTGATAGTGTTTAGATGAGTGGGAGAGGGAGACTGGAATCCTCGTGAACTACAACAGCGGGTGAGCAAAGTGAGAGCGGCAAGGGGTCAAATGTCTAAGCTCATTTTTTTTAAAGACCCTAACGCTATTCAAAGAATTATAGATTAATACTCAGTGACACAGAAAGAGAAAGTAACAGACAGGCGCAATAACAGAAACTACAAGTGGAACGTGCCCATCATTAAAATAATATTCCTATTTAAATGCATGAACAAATGTTTTTGTAGCAGCGATGCATTTATACAGGAGTTTCATTCGTGCTCTGATTGCTGTGCAGATATTCTCAGTGGTTATATTTGCACACAGCGAAATGCATGTCGGTGATTTTTCAAGGAATCTTCGAGTTAAAGAAATCCATAAAGTACCACGTGAACGCAAAGTTGAACAGCTTGAAGTTAATTTGCTGTAAGTCCGTAGACTACACCGAACAGCTCACGCATAAACAAGGTCGCTTGCTGAGGGCAACACTTCCCACTCTCACTCTGATAAGAAAACTCATTTTCCTGTCAGGAGTTGTAGGATGCTTTCACACAAACAATTTCATACTCCTTCACCCCAGCGCATTGTTGTGTTTCTCCGTCTGCATTAAAAAGTCAGAGCACCGGTCCCGTTCCATATGTTGAAACGTTGCTTAGAAAGCGCGGCGAACATCCCCCAAGCCCATTTTATGTCTAAGCTTCTACCTGCTGAAGCTGCTTTTATTGCTCCTGCAGCTGTGTTTGTGCAAAGAGGCCGTGGAATACAAGCACCCGAGGCTTGTTGTGCATCCTTGGTACAATTACAACTAAGTGCATGCATTCTTTTTTTTCTTTTTTTTACAGCTAGTTCTGTGTGGAATGTGAGCAGAGCAGAATAAATTATGAGTAATGAAAGTCAGCACTTTCAAATACTTTTCAAAGCCAAATGAGTGAGTCATCTACTAGCCTCAGGTTGAGAGTTACACATCACCTCGGCTTCATGACTCAGTTGTATCTCAGTGCAGATCTCGAACAAAGCTTTATCCCTCTGTCAAGGCTCATTCGCTGCCCTTAACACATTTTATTTTCATAGTATGCGCATCTTTATTTACATCAAACTCCAGGTTTTCTTTATATATCCTTTACTGCCACGCTGACATATTTTGTACTGCATTTTATTGAGTATGCCACTATTAGAAGATAATCTGTTATAGCAAATACAAAAAGCTATTTTTTACTTCATACACAGACATACCTCGTTGCGAGATAAGTATGATTTATGCTGTACATGTAGTACAGTACAGAATATCTTTTAATCTAGCAGTTTAAAAAAGCAAAAACAAGCAAACGTTTTGCAGGCAGATTAAAGAGGAGGCCACTAGTAGACTGTAAAGTACAGCAACCATCCCGGCTGTCACAGGCCATAAACCATTCCCTGGAGAGGGCCAGCTATTTACAGCAAATAACTGGCTTCATGTGGAGGGGGCTGAGGCATGCAGAGTCACACAGAAGAAAATCCTCATCTCTTCGGGGCGGATTAGAGAAAGAAATGGATGTATTCTAGAGATTTAGAGGAACGTGTTTAGTGCTACGTACAAATACACGAATTGGTATTCTAAGAGCGCCGAAATTTGCAGGCACAGAAACGCTACTGCTGCTGTGTTACTTAGAAACAACAAAAAGGCAGGAAAACAGAGGGCTAGAATACACTCGATTTCATCTAAACTCACATCAGCTGTACAAACAGTGCCATAAAAAGATTTCACCATGTCCAGTTAAAATAGGTCGCTACTTTACAAATAAAATCCAGTGTTTAATAGAACAAATAAGCAGCTTATCAGGTAGTGCTGCACGCATAGGCTGATAAGCAATAAACTAAAACATAGATTCAGGGTTGGGGTTAGGCTAGAATCTGACCTGGAATAAATAAAAGAGGAAATTTACATACAAATGATACTGCCGGCATTTGCTGTAATTGCCGTTTGTGGTGTTCATTTGAAATGAAACAATAGCAGCACCTTCAAACTGCAGGGAGAAAGGAGGAGGGGACCGTGGGATGAAATGTTTAAGACGTTGAGCATTCAGTACATTGCCTTGTCTGCCTGACTGCGTAGTCTTTTTTTTGTAAATTAGCACATTAAACTTGTTTATCTCTAAGATCTGTTCAATCTCAGGCGCTTCAAGTCGCAGCTGCACTGCATGAAAAGGCTGCGAAAGACTGGCGTTGGCATAGCCGAACTCATTTGAATCCAAAACATTCTGATCACAGGCTAGCCCGAGAACATGCTAAAAATAACTTATACTCAATGGACGCGTCGTAATTTCAGCGAGATGAAAGGTTCTGATGTGGTTTTTGGGAAGCAGCAGGAAAAGTGTTTTCATCTCCGAGATGTGAGAGCACCGATACAATAAACACACACAGTACGAGTGAAGAGAAAAATGCAAAAACAAGAAAAGATCATGACCTCGCATTCCAACAAGACACGAAATAAATATATAGCACCGAGCTCAAATATAAGGAGGGAAGGAAAAGAACCAGGATGCTGTACGTCTTAGTATTTGTGACCATATTCCTGCACACTAAATATTTTATTTGTCATACAGCCACATAATCCATATACTTTCAAGAATTATGTGTATTATCATTAAAATATAAGATTTAAGTATTATTTCTCAGCTCTTTATGAGGGTTAATGTAAATATGTAGACTTGAGCAAACCATAGAGGTATATCTGCTAAGACAAAGGCCACAGAATACAGTCTGTAGTATTGATTTCTCATTGATTTAGCTGAGACACTGTTCAACTCTCGTTATTTCATGTCCCCGTTGCTTTCAGTATGACTTGAAGTGCTGTGAGGGGCCCACACTTTCAAGTTCCCTGTCCCTGGTGGGATGGTTAGCCGAGAGTAGCTCTGCTTGAACAACACAGCAGTCATGGGTTAGGAGTCCCGGAACACCACTGGGAAGAAAGGTCATCTCTAATGAGTAGCTCTGGGATTATCTTGTGGTAAAGACAAACAACAACAACAACAAAAAGAGGGACATGAATAACCAGCATGAAGTTGAGATGAGATTCATGAATTTTTTGCCTGTTTGGGGGTGAATATTTATGATTTAACATCTTTCCTTTACAGCAGACACACCAGACAACACAGTGTAAACTAGAAGAAGCTCTTCTCACCAACGGTGTACGCTAGCATGAAACTCTTTCTTTTTTTATTACCATCATTGTAGAAATCAAAGGCATCACTGAACAACTGACAGCTCGAAGGAACAGAGTGGAAATCTTTGCATTTCCACTCTTTGGCTTCTTTTTTAAAGAAGGGGTTCAGCCGAGGAGCGATGCTTTGAGCTCTGTGAAAAATGCATCAGCCGCACCGCTCGTTTCGCTTTCTGCTCGGTAAGGAATTGTCAGTGACAAAGACTTGATTTTAAATTCAAAATGTTTTCAGAGGCAATAAACGATATTTGCCGAATGCTCACAATGGTGAACATAATTCACTCTTAAGAAAAAACTAATTAAACTTTCCTGGACTTTGTGACAGTTGAGACGAGTCTGACAATGCCTCAACTTTAAAACTTTTCATATCCAAGTGTCTCTTTAATTTGTAAGTAAAAAGAGAAAAAGCAAAGATAGAGCACAATAGTGGTTACGTACCCCAAATTCACAAGACGAATGTGAAAATAATAAAAGGAAAATAAAAGGAACAAACTCCAGTGCAAATTATAGTAAATCACAGTTATAATAACAGTTAGAGATGGATGGGCTGGTTTTCTTTCATCAAAAGTTTTTCCATCCTCTATACAGACTAGTTAGCCTGAGGTCTCCAAAGCACAGTGGCTCAGAGACATCCATTGGTTGATGATAGATTCCTGTAGCTAGATCCAATTGGTTTATGTTGCTGTCCTCTACTGCCCAAAATAGCAGAACATATAGATATAATGGCTTAGAGTGAGAACAATATCAAATAAATGACTAGTTTATACTTCAGAGTTATCTAGAAGAAAGAGTGCAGCAATATCAACTGAAAACAGGGAAGCTATGTTCAGGAGACAAAAAAATAACGGATCTTGAGAAAGATGCATATAATCTGGTTTATTTATCAGTCTTTGTTACTAACAGCTGGTAAAAACACATAATTTCTTCCCATTTCTTTTGCCGAATCTAAAAAAAATGCCAAAGCTAATACTTTGACAGGCATGAGAAGGCATTTCTGCACCAACAAGATGATTCCCAAAGAGCTAATAGAAAACTTGGCATGTCTCATCATGGTGTGCAGTCGGTTAAACTATTTGAGGAACCTGGACAAGTGGAGGACAAAAGAAAAAGTGGCAGGTCTAAACTACTGTCTAAAATAGTATTTCAAAGTCATTTCTTTAAGAAACAGGAGAAAATTCAGCAAAAGCCTAACACAGGAGATGCATCTGCTTCTTCAGCTGATCTGTCTGCTGTTCGCCGAAACCTCATCAGCACTGGGCTCAGTGCAAGGGTGGCTATCAAGAAGCCATTCTTAAGGAAAGGAAACACAGAGAAAATGCTAAACTATAGCAAACTACACAAGAACCGGACCGCAAGTCAGTGGCGACAGTTATTATAAGAGGAAGGCATATTGCAAATTATATTGACAAAGAATGAAA
Source organism: Aulonocara sp. 'chitande type north' Nkhata Bay (assembly GCF_057382095.1). Classification (NCBI taxonomy): domain Eukaryota; kingdom Metazoa; phylum Chordata; class Actinopteri; order Cichliformes; family Cichlidae; genus Aulonocara; species Aulonocara sp. 'chitande type north' Nkhata Bay. The sequence continues at coordinate 11,696,370 of NC_141358.1, forward strand.
CAGAAGGCAGCCAACATCCAAAGAAGAGCTTTGAAATGCCCTTCATGAAGTTTGCTGAAATATTCCTGAAGGCGACTTAAAGAATGTCCAAGAAACAGAGTTCAGGTTACACTGAAGAATAAAGGTGGTTACACTAAATACTGACTTTCAGCCTCAAAATCAGACTTGTACAAACTATGATTTTACCATACATACTGCATTTCCGTGTATGTTTGCTCATGTCAATAAAGCTCTGCATCAGTTTTCCATTTCCCTAGGAAAATATAAAGAAACGAGTAGCGACGCAAGACTTTTGCACAGAACTGTATAAATTGTTCCAAATTATAATTTCAATTATAAGAAAGCAACTGAACAAAGGGTATAACAAGAGCAAGAGGAAGTTAAAGCTGCTGCTCAGTAGCTTATGGTTACAGACTATCAAAATTAAATCAAAACTCTTGTGCTCATTGCATTTTCAAGGTAACTCAATGTCCATCATTTCAAGACTCCTCATTTTATTTTTGGCCAGCCTTTAATACCATGTTTCCAAAGTTTTAGCTGACATCATCAGCATTGTTGGCACTCAGGATCTGTTGATTTTATAATGCAACCTTTCTTCTCTCGGTCCCAACCGTAAGCGAGACGCGGTACCGCACTACAATCATCTGATGACCATGTTTGAGCAATGCAATTGTCCTCATTCCATAGCCTTGATGTTAAACTTCCATGACATGTGTGAGTTAAACTGTCAAAACAAACAATGTACTGTAACTCAGGGAAGCAGTGAGACATCACAGATAACAGACCTGTTTTTATAACAGGGATAACCTGCAGTAAAAATGTGCTCCAAAACTGACCCTAGGTAACGTGAAGACCTGCAGAAAGAACCGAGAATCGATGAGAATGCCGAATCTTGCAAGGCTGCGGTACAAAGACTTAAGACTCTGACACTTAAGTCGGAAAAAAATAAATAAGAATCACATATGTCACAATTAAAACAAAAAGAAACAAACTGAAATGCAACAAAGTGCTTGTGTTCAGCAGACTACCAAATGAAAATCACTCAGGCACAGAGCTCTTTCATTCAAAGACCTCCCATAGGGCAGGATACTGTACAGTACATGGTTGTCTCAGCTGTTAACCTCCTCCTTCTCTCCCTTTCCTCCTTCCTCCTCTCTGATGCTGCATTGTGTCTGCTTGACTGCTGCTAAGACAGGCCTCTGGGTGGGCAGATCAGCAGTATCTGAGCGTGCATCCTCTGACACCCAAGTCAAATGCCTCGTGTTTGGAATCTGCCATCGGCTCTCTGGAGAGTCTGCCTGTTTTCCCGAGATTGCCTCCCCGCTTGACAAACACAGTCAAACTGAACAATGGAAAGGATGACAGATGGGAAAATGAAGAACTGACATAGGTTCTTGAGCAGAGATGGGGGGTGGGGTGACGGTGCTTACCTGAGCAGTGTAAGACAAACATGTTCAAGAATTGTGCTTGCACAGAATTCATCGGTTTCATAGATTGAACTCAGAGAGGTCAGTATGAAAAAGACACAGAGATACCGAAAATATAAATGACAACAGAAAAATCACCCTGTGACCCCCAGGCGGTCGAACAACCACGAAAAGCTGGCAGATAACCTTGTACGAGATAAATCAGAAATGTCACTTAGAAGTGTCAGCCTTTTTTTTTTTTCAGTTTGACTATTTGAGCCGAGAGTAGGCTCAGTCTCTCAAGCCCTTGAAATCTCTGGATTACCTCAGTTGTTCTAATTTAGGTGTAGCCTCGAGGAAAGAACAGGCTAATTTCCTTTTATGTCAAAATTAATGAAGAAGATAATTTGCTACAATGGGAGAAAACACACATGAAGTCACAAACGGGTTTACTCTTGTACGCTACATACACACACACATAAATTCACACTAGCCTTCAAATGAACCCCAAATGGGGCCAGAAAGTGAAGCAGAATTTCTGCAGCTGAACCCAAAAGTAGGTTAGAAGCATCAGCAGGGAAGCATGTGGGATTTGACACTTTTTAAACAAAAGGTCTTGAATCTCAGCATGCAGCTAGAGATGAGAATCAGTTCATGAGACTTTTGGAAAGGACAGCTAAGCATTTCATTTTACCACTTGAAATCTTATGTTCCCTCAAATTTGCCTTTAAGTAGTTGCAAAGTATAATTGTACTCATCTTTCTACATTACATCACACATGTATCATGGGAAATCAGATAAAGGTGTCTTAAACTGTCAGCATTATATGCATAATTCCATACAAATTCTCCTCTAGTTTAAGCTTGATATATGAAGCCAAGTCAAAAACTGGGTTCTGTGCTCGAATCTACAATAAATGCTAGAAGTTAGCATGTAACCAATAAGATCTATATAGCTTAGAAAGGCTATTTTAATTTCACTATAAATTAATTAACTGATTCTCTACTTGCCAAATACACTTCGTCTTTTAAACTCTTAGATTAATAACAATTTGAAGTATTCCATGTTGGTTGATTTAATATTATAATGGCTATTAAATGCAAAATATAACACGTAACAATGTCATTCTAAATCACCATTCTCCACTTTCTCAAACAAACTGTCTCACCTTTAAAGCATTTCTTTTGCACTTTTTTACCTCGGCATTGAACAAAAAGCTTTAAAACGCTTTGCTTCATTTAATCGTTCTCTCTCTGAGTCTTTCGCTTCCTCTCGCTCTCTCTGTGCCACACACCAGTGGTGACATAGTGCCATGTAGGGTGCCTGCCAGTGGCAGTGGGATTTAAGTGTCCTACTCAAAGACAGTCTAGCATGTGGAGGTGGGAATATAGTGTGAATAATACCAGAGAACTAACTCCATCACCTGCGCCACAGTTATGCATACAGAACGGTTACAATATTAGTCCCCGTATATCTTTTAAAAGTAATAGCAACAATTCATTTGATTCTCGTTCCTCCACATCCACCATTTAATCTGAACAAATCAAGCAAACTGGGGCAATCTTTTACCATTTCTCACCATCTTAAATATATTACCCTGCTGAAGCCTTCGGGAGGTAAACAAAAAGAAGCGGGGTAATTGAAAACATCTCTTTCCTGCAGACAGGCTTCGTTCTGATTGAATTTAAATTCTTCATTAGAGTGTGTTCCACTTTGCACAGCACACAGAGGGGACTATGTTATGGCGGGCTGTAGATAAGGTATACAACAGCATTGACCACTTAAGTGTGAAATAGAGAAGTGACGTAAATAGCGGAAAATCGAGCTGGCAGGGAGGCTCTTGTAATGCTTTGATGAGCGTATAAAAGAAGAGTAAAAAGCAGAGCTCCATGTTGTACCCTCAAAGTTAATTTAGTAACACAGACATATACTTTATTTAAGAAGAGAAGGGGGTTGGAGAAAAGACCAAAGGAGTTGTCAGGCCATGTTCCCCCCGTCTGTGAATCTACATCTGCTACAGTCTGAAAGACAGCTGTTCCTATGGGGAGAGTCAGCAGGCAGACAGAGCCCCTGCACTCTCCCTCCACACCCCTTGACACACTTCCTTCGTGTATCCATCAGCCATCAATCACGCTGTATTCTTCCTCCACCTCCATCATGTTCTTTGTTGCTAATGCCCTCCCTCTGGACACCTGCGTTACCTACCCTCAGCCAGTTTCCCACCTCATTACCCCCTATTTACAAAGTGAAGAGACTCCAACAAGAATATGATGTCTGATCCAGCAGATTAGAAAATCGTCTGACATGAAAGACCCAAATGAAGCTCTTATTCCTCTACCTCTTTAGCAGTGGGAAGGGGGAGGTGCAGATAAAGTAACAGATTGCCCAAGCCTTAGAAAACAAAGAAAGTGTAGGGGAAAGCAACTGGATAGCAAGTTCATCCTGATATTGTGCATGCTTAGCACCCTTTCCATAGCAGCCAATCGTGCATCGGTGCTGCTAGTGGAAGCTTAATACAGCTAATTGTAAATTAACAGTGACAAAGCTCACACTGTAGTCTGTCCTGAGTATTCAGTGACACAAACAAAGCAGTGGGATGCAAGGTCAGATGATCACACTGGTGGTCAACGTGTCTTACATACATGGTTGAGCAAAGCCAAGTCCCACTGTGTTTCGGCGTTCAGCCATCTGGAGATGACCCCTACCATATAATGAGGCATCCTCTCCTATATAACATGAAGTGATCTTTATTTATCCTAAAGCAATGCCCCTGCGCCTCAAATTGAGCACAATGACTCTCTGGATTATTTCTGTCATGTTGAAAGCAGGATACATTGTATTCATGTTGACAAATCACTGACATGCACAAGCAAATGTGCTCTCACTCCACCTCTTCCTTTTTCCTTATCTCCTGCTCCTGCTTAGCACAGAGGACACTGGCATAAAGAGGAGGATTTTCCACAGTCCTCCACAGCTGATTACGAGGTTAAACAGATCAGGGTAATACTCAGCCTCCTGCTGTTTGCAAAAGGAAATGGTGTTCATAATTCTGTCTTTGTTAACAGCCCTAGTGTGCCACCAGACCCACACTCATAACCCAGCCAGACCTATAATCCTAAAACGAACTCTATATCACTGCCTCTGCTGCTTGAAGGCCATAAAAAGAGCAATGTTAAGTACACTAGGTATTTGATATCTACACATACCACTACACAAGCATTTTGGTGCTGAAAAGTGCATATACACATGGTGCCTAGTCCCTCTGGGACAGCCATAGAGAGAGGGGAGAAAACTAGACACAACTAGAGAAAATATAAGCGAGTCAGTGAGAATCCAAGAGCTCCTGTGCAAACACTATGAGTAGTATGAGCAGAAAAGACAAGGCGGAACGCATGAAATAGAGAAAAGGAACAACAAGAACTGTTTTTCTTCTTCTGCACCGACTCACGTTTGTATTGGCTAAGGCTGTGGAAGACACAGAGCTGAAAGCAGCACAGTGAAAGAGAAAGGGGATTTACAAGCTACCTACTCTCAAAGACAAACACATGAGCAATGATGACATCCAGCACAGGTAAACAGAAGATGTGATTTGCATACATTTGCTGCATTGTTCCACTGAATGTCATGCATACTGCATAAATTTCACATATTTAAAGAGACAGCTAATTAGGCAAGATGAACATCAGGTATTATGCGTGTGCTGGAGAGAGAAGTATGTATAAGTTGGGTATTTATGAGGGGTAGTGGTGTCTGTGACATCTGCATAACCTATTCATGAGAACCGTGATGGAAACTCAGTTATCCTGCACTCAAATCCTACAGGTGAAAAAAGGAACAGTGAGGTTAGAGTGGGGAGAATGGCAATGAAGATGAAAATAGAGGAGGAAGCAAGCGAGTGAGGGAGGGAGAGAGAGAGAAAGGTAACAGAAACAAAGTGGATAAAGAAGATGATGAAATAGGGCTAGTGGAGGGAGTAACAAGGGATGCCGTAAATGGTGGAAGACATACAAGACAAACGACAATGAACAAGGAATAAGATGAGAGGAATTGAGAGACGCAGTGTAGGGAGACAGAGAGAAAGATGGAAGCAGACGAGCACAGGAAAGACTAAGAGCAATTACCGGTAGGACGAGGAGTGTATTTCAATAAACCTGTACATGTCGATTCTGCCCAGCATACCCGACACTTGTGTCCTGCACTCTGAATACCAATGAATCAGATGTGCCATAACTGGAATTCACAATCTATACAGACAGCAAGGGCAACAACATTAGATATTCTCCCAGAGAATGGAAAGAGAGTGCAGGAGAAGAAGGGGAGATGCATGGCCTTGCTTAAAAATGAAGGACAGAGGCCAGAAGCAAATCAATCAAACCTGCCAGTTTTTCCTTTTCTTTTCTTGCAAGGAACAAGAATTTCTTTCTTTTATCTTTTTAATTAGACTGAATTATAAATACCTGTTGATACATGACCATACACTGTGGTTTTACCTGCAGTGCCTAAAAGAGGCTGGGTGCGGGACATGCACTGGACTCCTAAAGATTTTCCTGCCTCAATGACAACAGATGGCATTCAACACTGCCTGGGCATGACGTCAGGAAGACACAAGGAGGGCTACAAAAATGCCAAGAACTCAGGAGTGAACTAGTTGTGGTTTACCACGGCGTATGTCCAAAAGCGGCGAACATCTTGTGCTTTATGTCCCTACCGTGACTACAATTGTTGTCCCACTTTGTGGAGACAGAGCTGGGATCCCAACTCTGAGCAAGCATCATGACCAGTTGAAACAGCATGGTAATTATGCAAAATAAGAATAGGGGAAAATCAGAAATTGTGATGTAGCGGGTGCCAAAAAAAGACATTTACCTTCTAGACCAAACTCTAGGACTCAAGAAGTTCCGCAATGCAAATCAGCTTTACTTCTATTTAACCCATAGAAGGTATCAAAATGGTTATCAAAAATGGTTATCAACAGAAAACTGGGATAATCCTAATGAGCATCGTTAATAAACACATCCTTACACAAATTGAGATGCTGTGTATTAATCAAAAGAATAAAAACAACAGAAAAGCATGTTTTATAATAAATCAGTTAGATTCTGAACCTCAACCAGTTATGTGTGATGTGTGATAAGACATGTTTCAACATTTATAGCAACTCATAAGAGCACTCAGACTCTATACTCAATCAAGACAACAACAACAAACCTTTTTAAAAAAACAAAAAACAAAAAACAGACTAATATTGTAGGTTACAAGTTTTAGATTTTATTTTACTTCTAAACCTTCTTTATGCCTTCAAATTCTCTACTGATACTCTCTAACGGTGTGTTCACACGCGTTCGGTGTGAACACACCGTTACGGGAGCCGCAATCGCGGGTCATCACGCTTTCTCATTGACTTTACATGTAAACCTGACGCTCTGTCCGCGTATATCGCGTTCGGTGTGAACACACCATAAGACGATTTCAGTAGTCTTTTAATGTTAAGTGGACTTCCAGCTGCAGTGTCATCAGTACATCTGATTTTAGGACACATCATATATCTTGCACTACTCAGCACCTTTCACTCCACAAGCTTTCTAACTCCATTGTGCACCGCTGCTCTTCAGTTACCTGCACTTACCCCGAGGCCAACAACAAGTACATTAACGCTATTAATGGATTATTGATCATAATGATTCAGCTAGCTTTAAGCTAACGCCAGCACCTGTCCTGCTGAGCATGATGACTGGGACGGGAGAAAGTTCCCAGAATTCCTCAGTGCAGCAGACAATGGAAGAGCACAGGCCATTAGTTTTTGTCTGAATGATAAACGACCACTAAGAGAAAGGAGTTGGGACCTCTGTGGTTGTGGTGAGAGCAGTGATGGTGGGCAAAGGCCACTGTGCTACATAAGCTGTGATTAAAATGAGTCATACGAGGTTAAGCTGATAGATCTTCTCTAGTGAAGAAGCATTGCTAATGAGAATTAGCTACGTTTTGGTAAGTACAATATAGAATACGAAAACCTGACTTTACCTGACTGTTGAATAAAACGAGTTTATAATTTACAGTTTATCTCTACCAGGCTTAGCTGTTTTGTTTTTTTTAAGTTAGCTAGTTTCCTGTCTTTATTTTGATTGAGCACTTCACAAGTCTCACAAGCAAGTGTTTTTTTTTTTTTTTTTGAAGTATTCCTTTACATTTAAGGTATTATTTAAGCATTTAAATAATACCCAAATGCTACAATTTATCTCAACTGAGTTTAGCATTATTTTTTGCTAGCTAGCTAGCTAGTTTCCTCACCTGTATTTTGACTGAGCAGTTTGAAAGTCACATAAGCAAGTAATGTAGCAAGTAATGTTTTTGTGTTATTGCTTTACATTTAAGGTATTATACACTTTATGCCAAAAAAAAAGAACTTGTACAAACAAAGGTATATTTCGCTGTGTTGTTCCAGTGATATAAAAAACAATTTATGGATTCATGCCACAATGTGAAAGATCCCTAGGTTCAGAGTTCCCCATCCCAAAAGCCCATTTTGAAACAACCTGGGTGGTTAGAGTGGTGGGGTAATGGTCTCCTCTCTCTCAACAACTATCATTAAGCTACACTTACAATGGCCTTGAATGCTCAGTCCCAAGCTGTTTTTACACAGGACAGCTCAAAGGTGTTGATGTGTGCAGCCGACCACGGCCCAAAGAAAGGATGCATGCTGAAAACATCTATGAGATAGAAGCTAGAAAAAAAAAGACAAACAGACAAACAATATAAAAGCTGCCCATAAAAACTGATGAGGAGTAGACCAGACAAATTAAACTGTCCGGGCCCATTTTCACCACAGCTCAAAAACACCACGACTGGACAGGAAATTGACAATGTAATAGCATATTTTGGAGCATATTTTGAGCAATTTGTCATTTTCTGACAGCACACTCCTTTCCAATAAATTGCGCTACTCTCAATACAAAAAGCATTGAACTGAACTGACAAGAATGAATTTTCCTTGTCCAAGCTCGAAAATGAAAGGAAAGAAAGTCTGTTTTCATCTGGGGGTGTAACACAACTAAAAGTATTTCCCCCTCTCATTCTGACAGGAAAGGAAAATAATGTTACAGTTAGGTGAATTATACACAAACCTAAATTCTTCTGTATATCCGCCCATTTCCATGTGTGCGGTATGGAAAGGTGTGGCAGGGTTAACAATTGTGTTGTGGCTACAGAAGGGTCAAATGGGTGGCCTTGGGACAATGACATATCATGAGCACTCCCTGAATAGACAAAGTGGATTTTGGCTCCCATTTTTGGCCCTGGATTTAATATTAGTCTTTGTTTAAACATGCCTTTCATAGATTAGCATACTCTGTGAAGTATTACACAGTATTCGAGCCGTGTGCTGATATTGCAGCTACATGGACTTTATCTGTTCTTTTATTCTGCAGCATTCTACTGTTATTAGAAAACAAGGACTCATTTTGTATTGTGGTTTTGCCACTGACAGAATCCTGGCTACAGCTAAGCTGAATCCACACACCATGTCTGCTTTAGTCAGCACTGTCTCCAGAGTGCTTCTCCCAGTCAAGCACCAACAACCCCTGAAAGAAACAACTGGTAAATAAATAGGCTCTGCTCGTTGTCTTGTCTCCTGCTATACATAGAAATGCACAAAACCCTGATTGCACAAGAGGGAGAAAATAGTAGGAGGGCAAATTAAAAGTCTTGGAAGTATGTTTCTGCCAAACCAGCAGCAGAGTGTTTTTGCTTGCATGGACACATTCCTCAGGAGTCGCACCCTATTATTATTAGAAGCATGTGTATGTTTGTGCGAGGGTCTCCGAGTGTGGTGTGCAAAGCTTGTTGAGTAGCTTCTTGCTATACAGTAATGACCCACAGGATCAAGTTTGTCCATTAGCTGTCATGGTTTACTTCTGATTTTGGAAAATATGTCATTAGACATGTGATGATAATTTGAAGAACAGCAATTAGGTAAAATTGTACTAAGAACTAAAGTTTCCCAAGGAAACAAAGATTTATTAGTAGCACCAAAACAATATGATGGAGAAATTACTAAAGGTTAGGTTACTTGCAGGATTTCATCATAATCATCATTGGTGGGTCTGATTCTGCACATCAGTGCACATTAATAATAAGTGATTGGTATGGCAAACAAATAATTTATTTAATAAGAAAAGGTCAAACTTTATAAATGTTACCTCTGTACACCACCAAAGTGGATTCAGTGCAGACACACAGTTTATTATAGACAGGTGAGGCCTGATCCCTTGACAAATAAAGCAGAGATAATGTCTGAAGTTTATTCAGAGCGTTGAATTTTTATCTTATAGCTTTTTACTGTAACTTACTGTAAGAAAAACCCTTTAGAAATTGCCAATCTGGTACATTCTTAAAAAGAGTGAATGCACTGCCCAGCTCAGTAACACCAAAAGGGCTGAAAGACTAAAAAGGATAATGATAGAATCCTTTCAGTAACTCAGAAAAAACTACTTCGCAACATCTAACAAAGTCAAGAAAACGCTCAATGAGTTAGGCATATTATTGTCAAAGTCTGCTATGAATGAATGGATCTATAGATGGTTTACAGCAAGGTGCAAACCACTGGTTACATACAAGAGCAAGGAGGCCAGATTAGACTTTATCACAAAATATCTAAAAGGTTCTGCGAAGTGCTGAAAAATAATTTCTTTGGACATTTCAAATCTAAGATTAACCTGCAGCAAAATGATGGGAAGAGAAAAGTATGGAGAAGGAGAGATGCATACCACATTATCTGTCAGACATGGAGGCAATGTTGCTGCCAGTGGAACCGGGCCACTAGTGTTTATTGATGATGTGACTGCTGATAAAAGTAACAGAATGACTTGTGAAATGTACACAGCTATACTCTCTGCTCAGATTCAGCCAAATGCGGCAAAACTGATCGAACACCACTTCACAGTGCAAATGGATAATGATCCAAAGAAAAAGCAATCCAAGAGTTTCTCAAGGCAAAGAAATGAGATATACTCCAATGGCCAAGTCAGTCACCTCAACCAAGTAGACGAGATACTGGAGATAAAACTGAAGGCAGGGAGATATGCAAACAAGCAAGTGTAAAGGCCTGACGTAGCATATAGGAAACACAACACAGGAGTTAAGGCTGCTTAACACAGGGAGCAGAAGCAGAGAGAACTGGCTTTCTTGGCAGGAGCTGAATAAAATTAATAACAGGCCTCCAAATCTGTTAAACATGATCTTGCAGCTCCAAGACAGTTAGCTTAGCTCAGTATATTTTCATAGAAGCAAGGGAACTAGTGCGGCTCTGTGTGAAGAGTTATAAAGATAAAAATATAGATAAATATTACATTATTATTTCAATTATGTTACAGTTTAAGTTGGTCTAGAGTGAGGGTGGTGATTTCCTGCAGCTTCCTGTCTAAGTACTAAGCAAAAATAATCATTTGCTGCTTGTAGTTTCATAGTCAGTGCAGAAACATGTGCTGTCAATATTAATAGAAATTAAAAGTCTAAACATTGGATTCCTGACCTCACATGAAAGAAAGCTATTCTGCTTTTTATGAGCAATACTATGACTGAGAGCTTGTGCTCAGTGGAGCCAGGACAGATGTTTACCACATTAAACCACGTCTACGGAGAATAGGTTACAGTCTGAAATCCGTTTCACCCCCTGACATTTGAATTCTTTTAATTCCAGCTAATATTGACCAGGCTCCAGATATTTGACTCTGTTTTAATAGAAGCAGCGTGACCTTGGATTCAAATGAAGCACATTATTCAGTAGAGAAAATTAGAAAGTGAGAATCTGTGAACATACAGCCAAATAGGCTCACACTCACACACCACAATAAAAAAAACACCTCCCACCTCATGCACAGTTTCCCCAGCAGAGACAGAGACCACACAGCTTGCCGTGCCATTGCTTCTCTGCCTCCACTGTGTATTTACCACTCAGAGACAAATGGTCTCCTGGTAGAGCAGCACTTTAATGCACCTTGGGGGGTCTGCAGGAGGCACATTTATCAGCACAGTTTTATTTCACTCGAGTTTTATTTCAACTCTTGACATACAAACATGCACAAACAAAAAGAGACAAAGGGGCATACGACATACTTGCTAATGGAATGTTCCATTATGGGGCAGAGCAAACGGCATAGCTTTCAAACACTGTGCCCAAGAGACACAAGGTGCAAAACAGTTTGGTTAAGTAAAGATAAACCAATAATGCTCCTTATCTTAATCCTGTTCTCACTGGCTTGGAAGCCAGGAAGTAGTTATCAAGTTGCCAGTGTCTGATATAGATTACAGATATTGTCATTAATATTAATGAAGCTGATTTTATGGGTTGGGTTTAGGTCAACTTGCACCATTATTGCTCATGTTTTGATAAAATAATTTCATCTTGACAGAACAGAAAGTCAAGTTTATAAATGCACTCTAATTAAAATTAAGATGACAAATTATTTATATTATAAAATATTCCAAAATGAAAATACAATAAATGTATGATGACATGAACCAGAGTAAAGAAGCAAACACACATTTAACAAGCTTCAATCCACTGAACAATTGGCATTTTAGTCAAATAACTGACCAGAGTAATCAATGATCAGAACTGGTAGTCACTGAAAAATTGGTTAATTGAATAGCTGTGTCAGCACATCCAAAAAGAGGACATTTCAAACAACACGGTGCATGTGTGTGAGTCCATGTCATGCCTCAGTTAAAGGTTCTGTCCAGAGTTGACAGATGAGGCCACAGCTGTCCATTAAGGAACCACTTACTGTAACTTCCCCTCTCACAAATCTATCCCATCAGCCATCATACCTACATTTGGGCCAGAGACTTGCATCCAAATGGCCATGGAAACACACTTGCGCACACACACAGCTATGTTGCACAACTCATCAGATCAATTAATTAGTCCTTGACCACTCATTTATCCCCCTCTTATTCAGCCATCGTTCCTGCCTTGTAGTATAAGCAAATCTGTAATTCTGATGGGTGCTTATGACCTCAGTCTCCGGCACAGCCATTTCATTAGTTGGATCAATTTGCCTTAGCATTTGTTCCATTTTGCCATAGGGGGGAAATACCTGACACAAATGGAGAGAAAGGAGAACTCAGTTGCTCAGATCTTTTCGATTTGAGTTGACAGCTTCAACATGCACATATGGTATCTTGTTCTCCTTGAGCAGAATGCTGTTAGTATAAATTGAAAGACTGGCAGATTGTGCATGGCAATACAACAAGATTACACATGAAGTAATTAAGACCCCCGAGCAACTGGTTTATCTTCATTAAGATTACCTGTCCAGTGTGATTTCTTACACTTGGGGTTTTGGCTCAAAGACGGCCATCCCATTACTTCTGATGTCTTTTCTTGCTAATCAGTTCATCAAGGGTGTCTTTTGTAAGCCAATTATGACTTTATCTATTTCAGCTGTCAGTGTTAGCCTCATTCTCCCTTTTCTGCTTTTCTCTTTATTATTGCTGGAGGCGAACACATTATTGTTAACCTGCTTCAGAAAACACAACAGTTTTTCATAGTTTTCACTATGTAAATAGCCATGCACATTTCCAACAATAAGACTGTCAGTGCTGATAATGGCAGTGCTGATCTATAACCTTCTCAACTCCAAAAACCTACTGTTGGAGTGGTTAGCACTGTTGCCTCACAACAAGACGGTTTCTGGTTCAAACCCTGGCTCGGACCTGTCTGTGTGGAGTTTGTTTTCCCTGTTTTTCGAAGACATCCACGTGGAGTTAACTGATGATTCTAAATTAGCTGTGGATGTGCAATAGGTGAGTTGTATAGAATACTTCTGCATTGTTAAAATCTTAAGATTGCAGTCTAAAGTACTTTGAGAGTGAATAAGTCTAGAAAAGCTGCATATAAAATGTGAGGACAGTATATTACTATACACAACAAATCTACTGCTCTAAAAACACTCTACGCTCTACAAAATTGCTTCAATAGCTAAAACTATTGAAGCAGGAATTCCCTTCTGTTTTCACCTTAAAGCTTTAGTTCATATGAAGAGTAAACACATGTGCCTTTGTTTGTTTGGCGGTAAGCCTGTACCACAGAGATGTGAGAACTGCAATACGAGAGCTGCATTCCAGATGTTGACCTTCTGCAGCTTTAATTGTTCTCTAAATGGATGGAAGTATTAATTTCATTTTTGACAGAATTCTGCCAAGTAAAACCCTTATATACTACATTTGTTTGCATTTATAGATAGCTGAGTGAACTCGATCATAACAGGTTCCATCCTGTGTTTCACTTATGTAAGTTTCTTATTAAATGTCTGTATCCTGCAAAATCTTTCCCACCAAAACTATAATAGGAATGTTCTAATATGGAGTGCTTAAAAATGACTTTTCTTCATGTTCTAAACAAAATGCATTTCTTTCAACAGCTTTTGTGTTTTAATGATTTTCTAAAAATAAAGTATGAGTAGAATAAAAATCAAAGTTTATATATTGATGTCTTGAACAATAATCACAGGATCTGGATAACAGATCTGAAAGATCAGAGAAGGTGATCTGACTTCAAAAGAAGTCATTACACAGGCTCCACATTTCCATCTGTCACTTAATCCGAGTACAAGTTTACTGTTTATAACAGTCCTCCCACACAAATATGTCAACCAAGTATCTGTGTATTCTCACTACTCATTGTTAATGAACTGACACTGAGTCTGACTGCCAGCAGTTTCTTGGTGTAGCACGCTGAGCTTTAGCCAAACAGTCAAGCTGCCTTTGAATGGGTGTTATAGCTGACTGCGAACTGGATTAGAGGGTTAACCAATTAGCAGTAAGAGGATGGGTCAGAGTACCAAGTCAATCCCAAACTGTAGTCGAGCTGACTAAGAACCTGCTAATCCACCGCCAGGTCAGAACCTCCAACACTACGGGGGCTGCAGAAGTCATGGAGAGGGAGGAAATTGTTCAACTTTTTTTTTCTTTACCAAACTGAAAATATCAATATCCATCCATCCATCCATCCATCCATCCATCCATCCATTATCTTCTGGTTATCCAGTTCAGGGTTGCAGTGGGGTTGGTCCTTAACCCAGCTCTCATAGGCCAAGAGTCAGGGTACACCATGGACAGCTCACCAGTCTGTTGCATGGTTCGTATTACTTACATAAATCAATAATTATAAAACCATTACACAATTTGTTGTTTCTTTTCTTTTCTTTATGTTCAAAGGTCTTTGTCACTCAAATCCACCCTAGCTTTTTGTGCTTTACTGCCTCCAACAAAGCAGTGTAGCTTTCAGTAAAACACAAAATGTTTTCTTGTATTAGCTCAACAACTGTAAAATTTCAGAAACTGTTTTTATCTTTTAAATAAAATCCTATCCAGTCAGGCAGAATCCTAAGACTAAAATGCAAAACTAATCATTCTACATAAAACATAAAAGCTTTCTCTTTATATTTAGGCTCTATTTAGGCTATTTACCCTTAACCTTATAAAACATCATTATGGTCAAATTGTTTGCATTTCATTTTGTCCTGCTTGCATATTAGGGACTGCCGAGTCTCCACAGAGAGCCTAACAACATCTTCTCAAGGTTCAATAAATCTGGCCTTACCTGAGTGGTTTGAAAGCTGATTTCTACCAACAGTAGGTGCTGGATATCATCAGAAATACGTATCATTTTGTACCTATTGCTACAATGGGATTAAAGAGATGATCAGCTGAACAGTAGCGTATTCATTCATTCTTTATATGTGCAAATACACTACAATTCACTTCTCACGCACAGAGTGTCCTTTCTTTTAAGTCTCCATTTCCCAGCAGCTCCAGTTAACCTTCGAGGAATCCATCGAGGAGCTGTTTTTACTTTGTCACATGGAACTTGACAAAAAATAGCAAAAATGACCATTTTTTGTTGTAAAGCTTTTACCCCAACACAAGCAGCCATGTGGAACCAAGCAAGCAAGCAAGCACACTTACATGTTGCAAGTGTTGCCACTCTTATTTCCATTACAGGCTTGAGGAAAACCAACCTAAGAGATCGAGGTGTTTATATGAATTTACTATATGTGATCAGTGAATTTTGTTTTCTATTATTAGTTATGTACCAGGTAAACTTGTCCATATTTTAACCTCTACTTCAGATATGTTATCATTTCAGATATAACAGGTTTGTCTTTGTCATGACCTTTTTAAAATGTTTTGAAAATGAAATAAACATTATCGTATGAATTTTATCTTATCTTTTAATTCACACTTGCTCTTCAATCCCACTGCTTCCTAAGTTGACTGAGGGACAGTTCTCATCTGAGGAAAAAAAACAGCCTGAGCTTATCAGCCAAATTGGATGCAAGTCAGAAAGATTTTTACTTCATACCGTGCATGTGGGGAAAATAGATAGGTACAACTTCTGAACTGAAAATGCATTATCTGAATATATGTATGTATTTTTTTTCCATGGAGAGTGAAGGAAACGGAGAATCTAAATTATGAGATGTGATTTATGAGGTAGATCAACAGAAAGATCTGTTTTACAATCTTACCAGTTAAATTACAGAAGTGCATCTGAGGACAGAGTTGCATAAAAACAAGTAGGTTAAGCCTGAGGTAAAATTCCCACAGGGAGAAATCCTACAAAACAAGTGGAGGAACTTGCGAACACAGCTGCACAGTTACTGACACTTCTATAAATCCTGCTTCTATCTGCATCGCACTGAATGTGCCATCCAAATGCCTAAGCCCCTGGTGCTAATGGTATGCACTCAGCTGTCAGATTAAGGCTCATTTACTCCCAGCAGGGTCTTCAATTACCAATGATTAAAAGCTCTTTTGGTGTTCTGTTTTAAGAGACACAAGGTCTGTCTAGGTTAAGAAGAGCATGAAGGAGCACGGAGCAAGGCAGTGAATTTCAAAGTGGATTTTTGAATTTACTTACATTAAGGGAAAATCAACAATAATGTTAAAAAAACATAAATTGACATTAATATCTAGTAACATTTGTGATAAAAATGAATATTATCTCCTTTAAAAAGCTATAGCTTATTAGAAGGATTTTGTGCAGGTCTGAGAGTCAGGTCCTGCATCTGTGCCCAATAGATGTATACCTCTAGACTTATTAATAGAGGGTAGTTACAGCAACAATGTGATTTTTAACATTGCATATGAGATGTTAAAATTTGCTCTAAAGCCCCGTGTTGCTTTGCGGTCTTGTGTGACTTTGTTGTTTCAAAAGATTAATCGAAGTATCAGTGTTGCAAAAATGACACAAATCACTAAATGAGAGCAATATACTATAACAATGTCAGGTTAATCTTAGTAATAACAGTCTGACAGGCAGGAAAAGTAGTAAAAATACTCCAAATATAACATGCTGATAATGCAAGCCTTTTATATAATCTTGGCAGTAAAGCAAATGAAGAAGACCCAGTGGATTACGAGGGTTGCTGGTTTTCAACAACCAACTGCAGTGAGAACGAGGACAATGAAGAAAAAGGGTTACTGTAGGGTTGGTTGCAGCTCTATGAGTTATCAAATACATTACATTTTTAAGAAAATACTAGTCAGTTTTTGTCATTTGAACCAATTCTTTCAAACGAGAGAGGTGACGCGGTGAGGTTAAAGGAGAAAATATCAGCTAGGATGGGAATGAAAACGTCCATATCTGAGGCCATGTTTCTTACCTGCAAAAAGATGCTGTGCCCACTGATTTCAGGTATCTCAGGGTCTTATTCATAAGTGATTGCAGCGTGGAGGGGGAGACTGACAGATGGATTAGTGCTCTGTCTGCGGTGATATTGAAGAGAGAGCTGAACGTGAAAGACAAGCTGATGATTTATCGGTATATTTATGTTCCCACCTTCATCTGAGGCCGTGACCTGTGTGGTTAGTAAGCGAAAGAATGAAATTGCAGATACAGGCAGTGAAAATGAGCTACTTCCATAGGGCGTCTGGGGTCACCCTTAAAGACAGGTCGATGAGCTCAGTCATTCAGGAGGGTCTCAGATTAGAACCACTGTTTCTTGACATCAGTGTCTCCTCGGGGCCTCCTGGATGAGGTGTTTCAGTCGTGTTCTACTGAGAGACTGACCTGAGGTAGACCCATGACATGCTGAAGAGCGATTACACCTCTTAGCTGGCTTGAAAATGCCTCAGTCTTCACCCAACTGAGATGGAAGTGTGGCTTTTGAGAGGGAGGGGTCTGGACATCTCTACTTAGGCTGCTACCATCCAGATAAGCACTAGTGAGCAATTGGATGGATGGATGGATGGATGGATGGGTTGTCAAATGGGCAATTCCATGACAAAAATTAATGAGATACCTCCCACCTGACACTCTCAGATTCAGCTGGATTTTTCTGTAGAATAACCACACCATATTTAATGAGGCTATGCAAAACTTTAGCAACTTTCAGCAATAACAAGGGATATACCATAGTTTCCATAGCTAAACTCATGTCTATGACAGAGAGTAATAGAACCAACCACTGGAACACTAGATGTTTCAGCTGGTAAGGGCTGTGGCTAGGTTATTTCACCTAAGAAGTCATGAGAGCTTAAAAATGGTGGGGAAAAAATAAGGGGGAATTAAAACCCATGCCTATGCACATGGAGGGGCAGTAACTTTGCACATATAGTATGAAGCCAGTATATTAAAGTTGTTATATTTTTCTAATTTCATACAGAAAGATCCTGCTCCTGTCCTCTATCACTTAAAGACCTCTTGCATTAAGAGGACAACAGCCGCAAGTTACATTTACAGCAACAGCTGGAACCTGTTTAGAACTACTCTAAGGATATAAAGGATCTAAGGATATAAATATCATTTGTAGAAATTAATGTAAACTTCCAGGACTGTAGCTCTTAAAAAAAAACAGCAACTTTCCAGTTAACCTTAATATCCAGCAGTTTGACCTGAGGCTGATAAAAGCAGTACCAAGTAGCCTCAAGTTCTATAAGCAGTAAAACAGAACCAGATACAGGTAAATAGATATAACAGGACACAGATACCCTATTAGAGCTGAGGACATTGCTCTAATTCAATTTGTTATTCATAGAAAACACAGGTCCACTCATCATATGAGGGGCCTGCTTTTGTTCCACATTATTTTCATGTGTCCGTTCCTCTTGTCTTCTCTCTCTTTATGCATGTTTATTATTTGAGGATACAGACACAGACAACTCTAATCCAACACGGTCATTATATGTACACCACTCTTAAAGTACAGCGTTACACACTACTGAAATCTTCACAAAAGTAGATGAAGTTGCAATTGTGGTGTTAGGCCTGGGTGTATATTGTCTAGCTGAATTAGTGTGATCATTCTTAGTGTTATTGCCCATTTTATTTTGAAAATAGACTCTTTCCTGTGTGTTTCTTTTTAAGCTGTGTGTTTTAAATGCTGTCTTGTTACTCTATCACTCCAGGCCTTGACTCAAGTCCAGTAGTCTAGTGGGTTTGAGCCCTATGCATTATATTCTAAAGCACCACGCCGACACTGAACAGAGAACCATGCCACTCCATAGATGACAAATCATTTGAGGTTGCTAATCTTAAGATGAGGTAACAGGCCTTTAGCAGACCACTGTCCATATTCCAGCCTGCTATTTCTGTGCCTGTTTCAGCTCATATGTCTGCCAGCCTTTGGCTCACTAACTCCAAGTTAATCTCCCTGATAACTTGGAAACAAACTGGCCTACTAGCCTCCTGTCTGTTTTTATACCAAAGCAATGAGCCCCCCTGCCAGCATACCAGATACGTGTGGTTACCATAAGCCTTCACATCACTCTGTTAAGTCCCCCTGAGTTGGCCTGTTGGGTTTATTCTAACCTCAGCTGCTCGGCTGAACCGTCTGCTTTACCTGGATAGACTAACAAGTCCTCTGTTTCTGGGCTTGTCAATACTTGCCATGTTTCAAAATCTGTTTCCAGGTAGGTCAACCAAGGCATTCCCTGTTCCTTAGCCAGTTCCATAGTTGGCTTCTGTCTATCCTCCTCTTGGATCTGTTGATGATCCTCCTGTTCCTGAGTCTATAGAGACCAATCAGTGAAAGAAACATACAGGTACAGGTGTAGTTTTTGTCATTCTAGTGCCGCGGTCTTGACATGTACCAAATTTGCCTAGAACTCTAGTACCTGCTTTTATTTCCTGTTGGGATCTTGCACAGCAATCCTTGGTTTTGACTTCACCACCAGTCCCACCTTTCTGCCTTTCCACTATCTTCATGTGTGTACTTATCATTCTGCAGTGGTTTCAGGCGACTGACCTGACCAGCTCACCCTGAGTATACACACATGTGCGTATGCACAGCCATGCATAAAGAACACAGGGATGTAGCAGCGAGCTGCTGTTTGTGTATGACACTGTAGGTGAGGATTTAAGTGGGCAAAAATGATCATGTCAAGGGAAGCACTGAAGAGAAAAATAGGATGTATGTACCACACGCACACACAACTGTTACACACCCTAATTTTCTCTGAAATAGGCCCAGCAAGCTTGGCTGCTTGAGTTAAACTCCTTTTAGTCTGTACTGCAACTTCCAGGGACCTGCAGCTGCAGGTCTACAGATGTGATGTAAAGCTTGGTGTTCTAACTCAACTAGCTGTGGAGGTACTCTTGCTAAATATTGCCAGGTAAATCATCCATGATTTGACTTGTAAATAAGATGTCTATCCTCTCTAAATGAAGATAAGTGATGCGAGTTATTCGGGCAAAATCTGCAGCATAAATCAAAATTTAATCGTGTTTGCCGTTAGTCGTCTCTCTTTCTCCCTTGGTATTTGTATGTCTGTGCATACTCTACTCATGGCATGTGATGTTTTTCTAATTACTCTGAAAAATGACGGAGGGCGTCTTCATTCAAGTGTGTCGCTGACTATGGCACCACTGGCTGCCGAGACATACATCACTCTAATTGGCTCAAATGGCTCTAATATATGCCACCATGTTGCCTTCATGGATCAGCAGCGTCGCCTTTTGAAAATCAATATAAGAACAGCACGCCGGGATAGAAGAGTGTTGCATTCAATAAGCAGCCCAATGACTTTGGCATTTCAGTGTTAATCTTTTTGCTATCCGCCGGTGGTGAGAGCGGTAATTGGCGGTAATTGGAGGAACATTAAGGCCTAAGATTGAGACAGGGAGGCTTGACACTTGCAAGGAAGCACTGTGTTTCCTGTGCATCTTTGTGTGTGCATGTCTTTCATAAAAACATATGTGTCCAGTGAAATATTTGTGTAATTACAGCTATCTTGGAGTTTGACCCTGCAGGGTACTGCTATTTAATCGCTAGCATATAGCTTAATGTTCCATAAGAGGCTGGCACCTCTTATGTCGGGTAAACTAGAAAATTACATGTTGCGTCAAGAGGAAATTATGGCACTACTTTTGCACAGGTCAAACATGAGGTGACTGAGGTTTTATGGCAAAAAATGCTTCTGAAACATTTACTTGAAAGCTCAGTTGAGATAATACAAGGTTTTAGGAAGCACCACCACATTAAGTTACTGAAATTCCCCTTTTCCCCCCTCATTAACATATCAGTTCATTAATAGATGTAAAAATAGCAAAAGGAACTTGAAGAATAACCGTTTACGTCGTGACATTGTGGATCTAGCATCTGTACAACAAAGTACCCAGCATTTTGATGTTTTGTCATACACTGACACTTTTGATCATCCCACATCCCACCTGCAGTTGTTTTATCTACATCTGAATGATCTTCAAAAGTATGTCACCTTTATTATTTTAATAACAGCTAGTAACAGCCCTGACAGGTTGAAGACATAAACAAATCACACAGATTAAAGCTTGTTGTATCCTCTACCTCCCGAGTGTGCCGCAAAGTAAAAAGTGATACCTACTTTCAAGAAAATTCTCCAATTGCTTTAAGAAAAGCTAACATGGTTAAATTATTTTTTGTTAACTTTTTATGAATGCAACTCGTATATGCTTACAGTAATATGTATTTCTGATCAAAGCTACTATCAAATGGCCTTTCTCTGCATTACGCCGAGGCCTTATTGTATAGTAGTTATGTGTCAAACCTTGAATCAGTAGGTGGGTGTGGCAAGCTCGGTCCATAATCGTCCAGAGCATTGCCAGAGCAGCAGTGGCTCAGTGTGGGGGGTTTTTTCAGGTGGTGTAGGGGTGGGGGCTCATCCTTCATTCCGTGAACTGATGTATTCACTATCTGTATAGTCTATCTGAGATAAAGGACAGAAGGAGAAAAACTGTATTGCCCGCTAGGAAACATAGATCACTGTCACCGTGGTGGAAATGGAAATGGGCCTTCGTCAGGATTTTTTAACACACTATTTTCCCTACATCGTTCTCTCTTTCTTTCCTGTCTCTTATCTAGATGTTCTTTGATTGGAGGCCCTGTGGAAAATATTTCAGCCGATGTTACTGGTCTCCATTTAGAAGGACACAAAGGTTTGAGGAATGATAAATATGGGCTTGGTAGCCATGTAACTCTGCAGTGCAAAAACCTCTGTCACACTGGGATTCTGACCATGCCTAAAGAAATAAAACCCAGCGTTGGATTTTTGCTACCTTATCACACCATTACAGCTGTTGGTGCTCAAAGAGGCTCAGCTGCATTCCTCTGTGTGTGTGTGTGTGTGTGTGTGTGTGTGTGTGTGTGTGTGTGTGTGTGTGTGTGTGTGTGTGTGTGTGTAAATTTAGGTTAGGGGAGTGGCATTCCAGACAGTCTTATTCTCAGCAAAGCTTTCCTAGTCCTTCAAATGTATCCTAAAGCATTCCCAGGTCTTGGAAGATATAATATCTTTGGGTTGTGTGTACCTAGAAAAGCGGTGGGAAGTGCCCAGACTTGAGCAGCGGCTCTACTCTGCAAATGTCCAAGGTGCTCAGCTTCTCCCAATAACATGGAATAGAATAGAATCTGTCGGGATAGA
Organism: Aulonocara sp. 'chitande type north' Nkhata Bay; assembly: GCF_057382095.1. Classification (NCBI taxonomy): domain Eukaryota; kingdom Metazoa; phylum Chordata; class Actinopteri; order Cichliformes; family Cichlidae; genus Aulonocara; species Aulonocara sp. 'chitande type north' Nkhata Bay. The sequence continues at coordinate 11,718,674 of NC_141358.1, forward strand.
AATTGGGATACCGAGATGCATGAAGGGTACTCATTGTGTGCCAGGTAACATTTCACATGTATTTCATCTCCAACTTATCAATAATGGAAATAAAAGTTTGCGAGCATCTGTTTGTGAAAACAGAATTTGTGTTTTCCTATATATAGAGAGAGAAATTACCATGAGAGCCATGTAGCTCCAGTTAGCCAGTATGTAAATGTGATTTAACGCTTTAAATAAGGGGCACAGAGCTGGTGACTGCTCAGTGGTCTGCGGGAGACCAGGAAACCCACATTTAACAATATTCCTGTTTCAGAAGTATTTGAGTTATGGAGTATATAAACAAGTACCCAAAGGAGGACAAATAGCTGGATTCAACTATGCATGCACATAAAAAGCAAATTATACTAATATGAATTTGCAATTCCTCATATGTTTTACTATTACAAAAGCAATCACCTTGTGGTGCTGCCACATTAATGTAGACACATTAAGTGCTATAGGAATGGTCTTAAGGACTGATCCACTACTGGGCGTCAATGTCATCTCCCACAAAAACAGTCTGACCACAAAATGTCTTTTCAGACATTTTCCTAGAGCCATATATTTAGTATATTAGTAGCTAATTGAGGCCACATTTACTTTGTTCACTTATTTTACTTAAATCAAGCTCTTTTGTATAAGTCTGAAAAATAATGAGATTCTGTTCTTCATTTAATGCAATACTCGTAGAAAACTCATATAAACTCATATATATATATATATAACTCATATAAAACTTGAGATATGTGTATATATATATATATATATATATATATATATATATCTCAAGTTTTCTTTAACTTTCCTTCCCATCAACAGATTTTTGGACGCTTACTGCAGAAATCTGATTATCTTAACGTCCCAGACCCAGCTGGCAATATTTCCTGAAACTCATTAATCAGACATCAGCTCTGCTGAACATTTAACTGATAACATTACAGATAACATGACCCATCCTGTTCCCTTAATAATCTCTGAGCCCATTTCCTAAAGGATGTAATTCAGCTTGTCTGTCCATTTATTTTATCCGGGCTATATGATAAAATGAATGAGCAGACAAGCTCTGCCAGCCTCATTGTTCAGGCAGTCACACGTCCCTTTGGAGTGCTTCTTTTTGAGAATGTTGGGTTAATATAAAATAAAAGTAGCTTTTATTTACAGGATTAGAGAATTTTCATCACTTAAATATGCGAAAGGTATTATCGTTGCAGTTTGCAGTCTGCAGTCTCATGTAGACCAAACCATGTTTGATTTTTGGCTTTTAAATGATATAACGCTTTCTCGTTCCTATCTGTATGGAATACATTGGTATTAAAGTGCTTGTGTGTGCTCAGGTGGGAATGTCCCAACAAAGAAAGTAAACAATCGCAGCTGAACAGCATGCATAAAAACAAGGAACAATCTCTTCTGGGAGCTCTGTGCATAATGAGTTGGCAGATGATACCAAGGTTTCTACTAAAGGATTAATATACCGTGTAGCTATAAACACAGTCCTAAAAATCTGAACTAGAGCCAGAGGAAACAAGGTCACCTTTTTAGCCCACTCACATAAACTTTCCAAACTGTCTTGTTGTGTTTACTTAACCTGCCAGATAAGACTGGTGAGAGCTCTTTACAGGACCACACAACTGAACCTCTGAAACATGAAACTGAACAAAAACCACTCACTCACATAAAATGGGGGTTAATCGGGGGCAGCGATAATCATTCATTTAAAAATCCCTGCGTACATCTGCCCTTACAAATATACAGTCAGCTATCAGAGTTTACTTTTCATTCAACGAAGAGGGAGACGTCTAAAGAGTCTATACTTTTGAAGGAACTTGTAAAAGGCAAATTCCTGCTAACACATTGGGAGCTCCAGATAGCTGATTTTGACCTTTACTGCCTTTTTAGTTCACAGTGAATCAAGCTGGAATGTAAATCGGCTGTCTGGCTCCCCTCTAAACACTGAGTAGGCAAAGAACCAGACATGACCCATGATAACAATAATGAAATACTTTCTGACTTGTGGTTAAGATTTTCTTATTTGGTCCAAAAGAATACACACAAGAAGTTGAGTGAAAGGAGCATTTTGTTAAGGTTTATAGTGTATTTATGCCATCAGTATAAACAATTTGTCTCACAACTGAACAGCGTTATCCTTCCATTTTTGGCAGCGTTAGATGGCATCCACGTGGCGGATCTACAGGCGGATCTCTGTATATTGATTGGCTTCTTCCCAGACTGCATTGTACAACTGCACTGTTTTAACCTCCCTTTAAATAATAACAGTGTTAGTTAAGGTCGTGTCTTTAAGCTGAACTTTTCAACTCTGTCTCATACACAAATAAGCCTCTGGTCCCGGCCGTTTGTGCACAGCGAATATCTTCAGCGGGCATGCGTTTGCAAATAAACAACACTAAAAGCTTTTGACAAGCAGAGGTCAGGAGAAGGGGTTATCTAGCTAACATTTTTAGGATGTGAGTGGAGGGTCTGGCCCACATCTATGACCCCAAACATCTCCACTGCTGTCAAAACAAATAAACAGCGCCAAACATGGTGTTCCAGGTCTCTGCAGAGGTGGTTAGAGTTCAAAGTTCTGCAGGATTATTTTTCTCCAGGAAACACAATAAATGTTTTTCAAGAGATAATTACGTTTTTCCTTGAAATGAAAAGGCTTTGGATGAAGTCAAAGCATCTGTATGATAACCCCAATTAACCCATGAACAAAAACAGAATGACAACAAAACTGAAAAATAAAAGAAACTCCTGTACCAAATAATACTTAGTGTTTAAGGATAGTCTTTAAGGAATGGTAGTCATTAAAGTGACAGCTGCAACGGGGGAAAGTGAATTTGAAAGTGATGATAAATTAGAGCCTCTCATCTTATAGACAATTGTAGAAACTACTCAAAGTAGGCTAGACCTGATATCATCTAAACATCCAATAGACACTAGAAAAAGTTGCATTTCCTGCGAGAATGTGGGGTGAATGCTATGTAGCAGAAATCGTGCGCCGAAAACAGCTGAAGAAGTAGAACTATCTGCTGAAGATGACTTTTTTTTGAAAGGTTACACTGAAGAGCGACAAGAAAGCAGAAGGCGCAAGAGTGGGAAAGACATGTGGCAACGAGTGGGATTCAAACCACCCGTTTCAGCATCAGGGTGCCCGCTAATCTCAGTGAGCCAAACCGGCATTCATCCCAAAGAAAGATACGACGATAGAAAAAACGGCTTTAATTCCAGAGTTTGAAATCTCAGAGGATAGATTTCCTATCCTGAAACAAACGTAATTCATGGGTAAGCGGTATCAAAAAATTATTTCGCTGTGAGTGTCTGAAGATATATTGGCACAAGGCTCATGTCTCTGGAGTCCACGGTTTAGGAGATATGACGAGTAGAGATGTTCAAAAGCTTAATATTTTAAAAAGCATAAAAGTTATGAGCACCAAAAGATATAACTGGCATTAGCAGAAATAGCATAACAGTTTAAAATTTAAACGGTGAAAATAGCACAGAAACACTCCCCCGTTTTCAGAGGCTGAAAATTTGTTTGACACTCAAAAGTTTGGTGGCCAGTTGAGGCCTGGTTCCATGGCTTCTAAACTGTATAACCCCCCATTCTTGAAGGTGAAGTAGAAATATCTGAAGCTGATTCCAGGTTTTTAATAAACTTTTTATAGTCTTTCATTGTAATTTTAAGCCGGTCAAGTCGGTCTTTCCTCTGGTTTGATCCTGATAACGTTTGTGAGCTGAAGGACTGACTAAACCAGCAGCGAGCAGGTTGGCGCCTGCGGCTTCTTTTGCCGCACTAAAATCTGAAAGCCCAAAGAAATGGTGATGCAAGTGCGTGAGGCCATCATTAGGCTAAAGAAAACACATTGTTCTCAGAAAGACAGTGAACGATTTCGAAGAACTAAAGAATCTAATCTATCTCAATGGAAGTGCATGCGGTGCCGTCCAAGTATTCACTGAGTGAAAGGATTTTTATCCAAGTATTAAAAGCAACCCTTATGTTTAAAATTAAGTTAGTTGGTCCAATTGATTCTGAGCCTCCACCCAAAAAAGAGTAATGCTGTATAAAGACTCACTGTAAAATGACTGAACCTAACTGAAGTCATAAATCATCATGTGACAAAGGAAAAAAAAAAAGATTACATTTTTGGGCCATTTCACCGAGCTCTATTTACAGCAGTAAGAAATGGTAGGGCAGACAGGAAAAGACTAATGGTGACCTAATCCAATGTCTGTTCTTTCCTAATTAAAACCTCCAATCCATTCATTTTCTTCAATAAGGACTCTGCAGAAAGCAGCAGACGGAGGTCTGATTCAAATGAATGGAGGAATTAAACACAGAAACAAAGGCCACAGCCGTAGATAATTGCAGAGGGAAAGGCAGTGCAATTGAAAGTGACATCACCAACATAAACAGTCTTCTTAGATGAAAGCACATTCTGAGTCAGATGCCTCATTTTCAGAACAAGGAAGTACGGAAAGCTAGTATGTTACAGTACATCAAAATAATACAAGCATGTAATTTTTTTGGAGGGAACTGAAGTGGTGGGATTAATTGTTGTTAGTGGCTCATGCAATGAGCAACTGCAACGTCCGTAGGCTACAGTTGGTGCTCTGTGTGTGTGTGTGTGTGTGTGTGTGTGTGTGTGTGTGTGTGTGTGTGTGTGTGTGTGTGTGTGTGTCGCCCCTGCTAATATTATTGGGCGTAACATCTAGGCCATTTGAATACAATAACCTTTCTGGCGACGGAATAATAAACACAGGGAACTCAAATCAAATCATCTGTAAGCAACATTTCCATTTTTTCATGTGCTCCTTTGTTTGTGCATCAGAAGATTCATTAAGGTTACTCAGCGCTCAGGGTGTCACTGCATAGCCTGTGAGTAATCGCGTCCGACTGCAAAGTAAGTAAACTGTATGTGATAAATGTACGCAAAAAAAAATCTGATGTCTTTAAAAATTAATTTTCCATTTACTAGCTATATCAGCACACATTAGTCATTTAGTTTAGTGTTTAGCAGCATCAGTGCCCTCTCAATGGCATTGGTGGCACTATCACATACTATCATATTATGAATAATTAAAAATTATATATAAAATATACATATATGAAACAAAAATAAAAATGTTTTATGACATTTACTATGCAGTACATAAAAACACTCTTATCAGAAGCAAGTGAATGTGCATAAAATATAAAACATAGGAACTATTGGGTAGACCTGAATGTGAGCATGAATGGTCGTGTCCTACTGTAAGCCTTGACTGACTGACAAGCTCTCCATTTACCAGATCTCGCTCCCAAAGTCAGCAGATGGGCTTAATTGCTATGCCCATTACACTGGCATAGCAAACAAGCAATACAAATACATCTCTTTGGCCCATCAGAAACACCAATTTGAATCAGTCACAGAGCCGAGGCCTCAATTTTTAGATCACATTTAGTTAAGTCAGTGCAGAATTCCGACTTGTTATGAGGGGGAAATTTGCTGTGGCAATAAATGGAGAAGTAACATGCAATACAGTTTCACATCTAAATAGCTGTGGGTCTCGTTTATTTCATTTATGTTTTCAGTCTAAATATAGACTTCTTTTCCTGGCATTCTCATCCAAGGAGCAGAGACAGATCCATTGCATGGATGGCTGGACAACTGCAGCAGCTGGACGGGGAAGCATACATAGTCTATACTGGGATTAGTGCAGAATATGGAACTGGTTTTAGCCTTGTGATTGAAATGCAAATGCAAAAAATGTACATCTGGTACCAAACAGTGTGCACAAGTGTAATTAATATGTAGTAGGTATAGATGTATATGACACCGGGACACAGCAGAGGCATGTGTTCTTTGCACTATGTGGTGCAGCTGAGGAATGGCTGTGTAACAGAAAGAGAGGAGGTCACTGCATGCCTTTCTACGGGATATTAATGTCAGGATTTTTTTTGGACCACTGGTGCTCATTCTTAGCAAGTTGACTGACTGACGTGGTTCTAATCGCACCAACTGGCCAAAGTCTTTTTGTATAGTAGCTTCTGCACACTTTACTGTGATTTTAATATGCTTTAGAAGTGTTCAATAAACCTTGAATACAGAAAACTAGAAAATTAAAACCTTGTCTTGCTACCTAGAAAAACTCATGCCACGGGACCTAAGAAATGGGTTATACATTCTTGAGAAGTAAAAGGATTTTAAAATAAATACAGATACTTACACACAACCACCGTGAGGTCTTTAAAACAGGAGTCATTTGCGCTTTGCTCCCGGCCCGAGTTATTATTCAAACAATTAGTTGTAGTTGATTTTTGGGGAAGTTAATTCATTTTGGCACCTAAGGCCCTCCATATCTAAGAGCCTTTACCTTAATTTTAAGTAGGTTTCATCCTGGTTTAGCCTTAAAAGGCTGTAATATCCAAGTTATGTACTTAAAATTGGTTCTTTTCCAACAGGAGAGCAGCACGGCAGTCTGCTGATTACATCTCAAAGGGGTATAAAGATGGTGGCTAAAATCAACTTAATTCAACTCATTCCTATTTATAGAGTGCCAGCTGACAACAACAGTTTTCCCAAGGTGCTTAATATACATTTAATTATGCCGAAGATGCTGGATTGTCCCAGCCCTTCCACCAAACAGCCAATCATCTACTTTATAGTGGCTGAGGTGGAAACCATAAAAATTGGTCAGGATGTTGCACTGAAGCATGTGCACAAGGTTCAATAGCATGGTGGCAGATATATCTATACTTTAATATATCAAAGAGATTTATGGAACTCCTTTCTCTGGGCACTCTACATGACAAAATGCTTTCAAAAATGCTTTGTGCGCCCTCTGAGCCACAGCCACACTATCTGTTCTTGCTCAACCAGCCGTTTGGCCGGCGAAATGCCCTTTGCCTTGTTATCCCTTTGCTCCCACTCCCTATTCTTAAGCTTGAGCTCTTTATCCTTCTCATCCTACCTGTCGTTATTCTGTCTTGAGTCTTTGAAATCCCCAAGTCAGGGAGATATTCATCTTGAAAGTAAAAGTGCTGACTGGATATGATCTTGATGGCAGAAGAATTTAAGTATACTAGTTTGTAAAATGCTCTCAGCATGACAGAGATTCAGAGGTGTGTGTAAGCTCAGCGCTTTAGAAGACTATATAATGGCAATGTTTGAACACAGAGTGCACTATGTAGTCTAGTGACTGACAGTGCCAATACAGAGATCTGTATTTTTATAACATCATTTATATTTGGACTGATTTTTTATTGAATGGTTGAAGTTACTGTGTTGTGCAAAAGTCTTAAATCACCCCTAATTTCTTTAGATTTCCAGGAAAATGTGAAATAGGTGTGGAAATTTATTGAAAACCGTCCCCACAGACGTGGAAATGAAAGACAAAAACATTTTGTACTACTTTTTTGTAATTTCTTTAGTCTTCAGGAATAGTTCTCCAGGTTTCTTGAAGGACTCTAAGCTCTTTCTTGGATGTTGGCTGCCTTTTGGTGTGTCTTTGTCAAGATGATGCAACACTGCTTAAATAATGTTGAAGCAAATTTGGAATTTATCACTCCATAAAACCTACTGCCACATATTTTCAGTCCAATTCTTGTGTAATTTGACATACCCCAGCCTTTTCTCCTTGTTTCCCTTCCTTAAGAATGGTTTCTTCATAGCCGCCCTTCCATTGAGACCATCTCTGATGAGCCTCTGGCAAACAGTAGATGGATTAGCGTAAGGCCCAAGTGTATTTCTCAAGTCTTGTGTCAGGTTTTTGCTGGATATTCCCCTCAGTTTTTTCTTCTTTTTTCTTTTTTTTTATAGAAACAATTCATATGCTGGAGATAGTTTTTTAGGCCTCCCACATTTCCCTTTATCCTCCACTTGTCTATTAGCCTCAAATCTTTAAGGATACACAGCAGACCATGCTGAGATATGCCACATTTTTGGCTAATAGCTCATTCAGGGTGTTGCTGCCAAAAACAACTATGTTATGCCTGACAAACCGTATTAGCTAAACAAGAGAGAACAAATTGTCTTCCTTCAATAGGCTGCTAGTAACAAAATGCCTAAAGATACAGAATTGAAAATTGATTATTTGCTAAGTTGTTTGTTATGTGTAGACACAACACTGCCCTGGAGAACTACTCTTTAACACCACTTTAAAAAGCAAGAAGGGAGACTTGCTATTTGGAGGCAAAATATAAACAACTGAGTGGTGGTTCAACACTTTTGCACAGTATTATATATGTGAATTTGAATATATTGTGTTATAACCAACTATTCTTCCATTTTATTCTACTTATCCCATTTAGGGTCAGGGTTAGTTGAGCTATCTTAGCCATCACCAGGCGAGAGACTGGGTACACCCTGGACAAGTCATCAATCAGTAAGACCAGGAAGAGTTATACTATATATCTTATGTGCTTCTATTATTCTCATGTGTCCAACAATGCTTAAACTTATAATTTTAATACATGTAAAAACTCTTACCTTTACCTTACAAATCACGCAATGGAATAAAAACTCTCCCAGTTAATATTGAAAGTCCAGTAGTAGTTCAGGTAAGGAAAGCCAATAATATTTGCTGGCAGAGTTTGCATTTCCATTACACATACATCAGTCATTACAAAAAAAAGATGAACCATGGAATGAAAGAGAAACGTCTTGGGACCATAATTCATTCCATGAGGGTAGGCTATAATAAATTCCTGCTAAATAAGTTTTTCAGAAAATGGAAAGAATATAAATATATACTTGAATCAATATATTTTCCCTTTCTTTTACACTACATCATGTTTCTCAGTGTGCTTCTATATTAAAGGCAACACCGAGCGCAAAAGAGGCATGAGAAAATAAAACGCATTAACACTAGTTATGCAACAGCAGAGAATGTGATGTTACAGCTCTATTATAGCATCAGATGTGCAAAAATCAACACATTAGAAGGTGCTCCTCTTCACACATCAGCTCTGATGTAACTCCCTGCGTGTATGCGCACGGTCGTGCTTCTACATCTGTTAAATAGACACGCTTTTCAAGAACTAATATAGCATCTGGATAGTTTTTTTTGTCACCAAAAGGCTTCTCAAATTAATATGACTGTCAAAAAGTTTTTAAACACGTCACATGAAAACTTTGGAGCACTTTTAGCTTATACATTTTCATTAAGGCTCTTAAGAAAATGTGTTTTTAACATGATTTTTTATTTTAAAACATGTAAATAAGAGAGTTGACTGACTAACCTGACTAACTGGCTAAGCAACATTGTTCTTGACAATATGTATTTGATTTGAAATGTTTAGGCTAATATTTAGGATTCTTTGTACAGTTTTTTTGACTATCAGATAGTAACATTGATGTATTTACTGACCAGTGTTGGGTGTAAAGGGTTACAAAGTAACACATTACTGTATATCCATTACCATACATACAGTGGTCTACAGCCTTTAAGAGTGGAGTAACATTACTTTTATTTTTATTGCACAAAGAACAAAAGTGTGATGTGTCCCCATTAGGATAGGGTTTCGTTGTAGCCTATAGGTTTATATTGTTAACTGGTAATTATGAGACAACACATTTCAGGTTATTTTACTGAGTAACGAGAAAGTAATATAACAAGTAGGGTGATAAATTACTTTCTTCAGCAAATAATTTTTGTATTCATTACTTTTATGAAAAGTAACAAGTTATGTGTGATACATGACTTTTTTTGAGTAACTACTCCAACACTGTTATTAAGATTGTGAAACATTTAAGTGTAATCCCTTAATTATGCTTTTGAAAAGTAGAGCCCACGCAAGTGCCACTGGCAGCATTTATACCTGTGTGCGCTGTGTTGGTTCATGTCAGGTTATGCCATAAGGTTACAAAAGGGTTTGTGGTTAGTATATGCGTAGCATAGTTATAACACAGAAGTAAGTGATTTATTTTATTTTTTGGCTGATCAGGATAAATCACTGACAAGGAAGGTCTGGAAACACATTTAACAGTGCTAACAGGAGCTCTGCGTGTACACACACAGAGTGCAGACAGTCCCACAAACACAAGTCCCACAAGCATCAACACTTCTGGTAATGATTAACTATCTGTTTCTCTAAATAATGTCCCTAGAGAAACGATTATAAATGAGCAGTTTATGTGGGTGTGTGTGTGTGTCTCCCAGCATGAGCTCTTCACACAGGCTAAAACTTTCTCCCCAGTGAATATGGGCCAGTAAAGAGCCAGTCTGCTTACCTCAGCACTAATCCAGGAAGAAAGCACAAGCCAGCTGAGCCATGGAGCCACTGCTGCTATTCATGGACAGGGCAAGGTTGGATTTCCAGTTATAAAGAGGCAGTACAGGTTTTCAGTACATTTTGCAATAAAAAGCCTTTGTGTTGAATTTTTTGTGTTGCTTTTATCCTTGTACTAAACAAATAATAATAACCAACAGATACCTCAACTCACAGAAAATTAGCTAAAAGCTGCAATTACAACATTTTAAATAAGTATAAGATCTTCTCCTAGGCCTACTAATGAGCAACTTAACGTGTATTCTTTTTAAACACAAAACATGAGATCTAAATAGCTATATTCATACAACACCAGCATGGTTAAAATATAGGATCACAGTATTTACTTATGCTGACTTGAATTTGCTGAAGACAATATAAATTTTACCATCTTGTCTCTTCAAGATAATCTCCCGTTTCTATTCTTTATATCTTCTTCTGCACGAAACAGCATTTGGATTCGTGAAAACTTCATAGCCTTGGAATGACTGACAGCAATTTATCCAATGTGTAATTCACAACCAAGTTAATTATAAGTCTGTGTATTGTTCTTCTGCTCTCATACATGTCTAAATGTCTAAATGAATCATGCAAATTAGACATTTGTGCTCTATGTTGAACATTTTACCCAGTGCTGGATGGAGGTTTATGAAATGTGACCTTGGACCACATTTCAGAGATGGCTTCTGTTTCAGAACGAGTTGATGCAAAACTATCTGTAAGTCTGTCAAGTGAACAATAAGAACTACAGTTATTGGGTGGAAAGGGAGGCAACAAAGGAACTGCTCAGATAGTCAAGACAATCATTGTCTACTCGTCCCCAGTAAAAACATGCCATTGTTGTACTATAATTTCAAATTCACCCCAACAAGTATTGCAGTACTCTCTTTTTCTTTACACTGCTGCTCACTGGAGAATTCTATCTCCTTTTTCAAAACCTAATAGCGATTAAAATGTCAGCTTTTATAAAGCTTAAATTAAAAACCATAACATAAATGGGAAGACTGACACAGTTAAAAAAATAAAAAAAATTTATATCAAGGGGTTAGGATTCAGAATTAAAATTAATTTAGTTGTAACAATGGGAATTCTATTCTTATCAGGGAGCGCTTTAGTTGAGAAAGACACTGGCATGTAAGTAGTTATTACTTTGATGAATAAATTTAACAGCTTTAGGGATTTGGGGTTTTATAAAAATGTATTTATGTATTTTTTTTATAGACGTATTCAAATTGACAGCCTAACACACCGATTCTTTTCAATATTATCATCCGGGTTGATTCTCTCTCTCCCTCTCTGTGATTGGTTGATACCTGTCATGTGTGTTCACATCTAATACTCTGTTTTCTGTGAGAATGACAAGCACAAGCATTGTAAGCGCATTCCCTGAAATTGACATAAAGCAACTTATCATCTGTCTGTCAGTGTCTCTGACTGTATGGACAAAAGAAAGCAAGTATATATAATGTTGAAGCTGTAAAAAAATATACACATATGTACTTGTTTATATACCTAGACACAAGTATATAAACAATTTAAAGCTGCTCTTGTCTGCCTCTTCCTCACACATTTATACTGATGAAAAAGTAGGCAATAAACATGCTAATGTATGTTAGATTTTCAAAATAAAGTACACTGTTTTCATTGAAAGAACGGTATACTGTACAAAAAAATGTGGAATTTTATAAATAAAAGCCTGGGGAAACTGAATGTTTTGCTTGTTTATTTTTGTTTGTTTATCAAATAAAAGCCTGCAATTATTTGTTGGACGTCACTGCAATGCTTTAATTCTGTTAAATAAAATCTCTTGTTAATTGTATATTTTACACAATTATCACAATGCTAAAATAATATCTCAGATTTTCAAAGTAAAGTCCCTTCAACTTTGTTAGACAAGTACAGCACACAATGGAAAGTAATGCAATGCAGCAATGCAACAGGTTAAGTCCAGCTGTAGCAACAATCCCATCACATTCTCCAGAAACTCAATGGCCTTGTCATTGGCTAAAATTACATTACTGGAGCAATAACAATAATTTAATTTGCCAAAAACATATGAACCACTGATGTATTTTCAGGTGCATGTACAGGTGCAATATGTACAATTTGTAAGCGTAAGCGTCTCGACCTCAATACAACATCAGAAGGAGAATCAGACCTTTGTGCACACGCACAACCCATGCTAACAAAACGCTCTCCAGGGAGAGGCATTTGGACATGGAAAAACATGCTTCTTTTTGTGTTTGCAGCTGTGTTCAGCTTGGGCTTGAAATGTGATAGTCTCCTTTACATTTTGTCTGTTTTAATTAAACAATTTCATAATCCAGAGTACTCGGCAGATACCAGAACTTACTGTACAGTTAAAAGGAGGAAGAAATTAAAAATATTTCTTCCCCATTTGAAGTTCTATCCGGAGATGGTGATGAAAATATTTGTGCAGCATTCAAAATGACATTGTGCTTTGACACACAACTCAGGCATCTTTAATAAGTTGGAACACAGAACCACTGTAGGAAACAGGGGATTCAGTGTGGAGCAATTATTTGATAAAAGCTTCCTATTTGATTTCTCAATGGTGAGAAATGGTTGTACAAATCCAGGCTGACAGAAATTGATCACGCTAATACCTCAAAATGTAATCCCTCAGCCTTGGGGGGATGACCTCATAATGAACCCAAATGTACTGTGTAAGTTTTGCAACCGTCTGCCTTTAGCCTGGCTGATATTTACATTTAGATTTTTGCAAACAAACATGAAGAATCTGTTTTTGACAGGTTGTCCTTTGCAAGGTGGTTAAACGTCAGTGCAGCCTGCATGATAGCAGTCAGATAGCAGTCTGCACAGTTTTTGCCAAAAAAGGATTGCAAGCCTAGAATTTTTGTTTTATATCTGCCACAGAAATCACTGCGTAATAAACTCGTACATCAACATGTGGTATATCTAAAAGATAGATAGATAGAAAACAAGACAATGTGGAGCTTTTCATTCAGTGTGGTTAACTTGACACAGAGAAGCAGCATAGTCTTACATTTCCATTACATTCCTCCAAAGATAACAAAAATAACTTTGGATGTCTTGCTGAAAGGACATTTTCAGTTCTCATAAAACAAGAAACATTCATGAGTGCAGTCTCAACACTTAAGTGATAAAATAGTGATGGGTAGCAGGCCTCTTTAACATGCTGGTACCTAAAACACAGTTTTGGCAGGCCCAGTGTAACACTTCTATTTATTTAATAATGGTTCAAGCGGCTTTGTTAAAAACTGAGAATGAGTTTCGATTAAACCAGGCTGAACATCACCAAATTGTCATCTTTTCTCTGTAAAAAGCCTCTTTTAAGGGTACTGTATACAGTAGGTTGGCGATAGTGTCCCAGAGAGATCAGTTCAACAATATTGCCCAGTAGTATTTAATTACAGAACAGTCCGTCTTGTTTAATTGTTGCTAAAATTAAGCAACAAAGTTTATTTAATTAGGAAAACCATGCAAAAACTGTGAATATGTATAAGTCTTGAACACATGGGGCAAAATAAACACTTTTTTAACTACAAAAAAATGCTCTTACATCATATGAAAGTGCCTTTTATTTGTTACTTCTGCCACTTCGAACATCGAACAACTTGACAAACTATATGTGTGCTGGCATCGCTTCAAAACTTGGTTATTTTTTTAATTTTTGATGTGTTTTTTTTTTTTACATGACTAAAAAAAAACCTAAAAAATAAAACCTGTCAATCCAAATTACATTTCTAAAGGAAAGAGGCATTCAAATCACTGTGAAGCTCTTTGGCACCGCTGGCAGTTCCTTCCAGGCAGGCGGACCGAAAAAAGAAAAGAAAATCTCGGGTGAGAGTGTTTGTCAGAGAAAGGAACCAACACATGAGTTTTAAGGTACAGTGCGGGTTGTCATTTTTGTATTGAACGTTTGACAGCTTGCATGTCTGATTTTTCGCTGGGGAAAAGAGCACCGGCGCATCAGGCAGCCGTAGAAAGTCCTTTTAAAGAATAACTGTTTGTCTGACACGAGTGCTCCAACACTTCATATGTAAATTTTCTTTAAAAAGACACTTTTGCACTCAAAGAAAATTAGAAGGTTAAAAAATGTGGTGATGCCAACTTGAATACAACTAAAATGATGTAATTAAAGGAGTCATCTTTTGATTTATTTATTTTTTTAGCTGAATGTTATTTGCCAAAAATCACTCTTTTTTTAATCTCCTAAATTATCCATCCATTCACTTCTTTTCAGGGTCACGGGGGGCGCTGAACTCAGGGCCTTCTTGCTGTATGGCAACCGTGCTAATATATCATTATCTATTTATTTCTTATTTTATCTGCTTTTACTTTTAATTGACTTATATTAATTTAAGGTCTGTTCTATTATCATTACTAATTTTTCTAACCCCTTGGAAATACACGCCAGGACCGATTCTTATCAAATGAACTTCAAACTTCAGCATCCATTCCAATATTATAGTAACATGACATCCCTGGCGCAAAACAAATTCTCTATTTGTGAAGTTTTTGGAATAGAGAACTGCCATCTGCTATTTCTCTCCTTATCTTTCAGCTGTCTCATGTGAGTTGGATTATGGTGTATGTCTTGTCTATAAACACAGAGTTGGCCCTTGTCAGCTCATTCCTGCTGTCAGTGAAATTTGCTGTCTTGCCCAGCTGCTGATGTCTGCAGCTGCTGGATTCTGCTTGTTGGGTCATGGCTGAATTTAATCGGGCGAATGTCACACGCGCACATACCGAAATGCACATCTTTGGATTGGCATCACAGCACAATGGGTTAGGGTGTTGATCGCTCCCTTTCTGCAACTGAGCACAAAAGCTGGGTTTGTGTCTTGCTGTGATAGAGGAAGCTGGAGCATGTTCCTCACTGATGACACGGGATGGTGAAATTGAATCTTTCATGGTGGATTTGATGAACAAAGGCTTCACCAGATGTTATTACTGTCTCCGTGCAATAATATCATATGATATGTAATGACCCCATGACTGGCAAATTTACCCAAAACACGGGTCAATGTCTCATTTAGCACTCAGGCACTCGCTCATACTTTGTGGTTAGTTACCATTGTAACAAACCAACAATATTTCAGGTTTGCACATGTGTGTCCTACATTTACAGTAGTCCAACTATGATTGTTCATTTTGGTGTACTATTGTTTTATTTTAGATATTAGGTATGTTGTTCTGATCTAACACTGCATTTTTAGCATATTTACACTACATATTATGAGTAATCTGTTAATGCAAACCTATAAAATAAGGCCTGGGATAGCTTTGCATGAAATGTATTTTATGGTTGTGTGAGAGATGTTGACATAGTAGCGGCTAACTGTAGAACTGCACCTCTAGCTTTATTTAACAGTCACCTTAACGAACTTTACACCTAACAACCGGCTTATGTCTGATCTGTTGGGGTGGTTTTGATAGGCCTGGTGATGAGCTTCCATCTTTATCCACTAACCACAGAATCCCTAGTCATTTAATGTCATATCTGCACTTCAGTAGCATGTTAAGCTAGCAAAACATGGCAGCGAAAAGTGTTTAAAGTGGCAATCTGTCATCCGAGTCTTGTCTGGAGTGTGGAGACTATTTTCCCTTGCCTCCCTAGCTGTATATATTAGTGTCTTATCAGCAGTTCTTGAGGTCTAGCTTCTGCACCAGAGAAAAGACTTTAAATGAATTACTGAAGGTATGCATGAACTGATACCATCAATAAGAGAGTCATGCATTAGCAAGGGTTCAGCTAAAGAAGCAGACATGGACCACTCATGATATTGCTGTATCTGCTTTATTCCCATGAAAATTTATTCATTGGTCCATTCTACTCTGGCTGAAGGGTTTCGGCTGAATTTCTTTGATGTAAAAAGTAATTTATGAATTGCAAAGTTGCTTTAGATTAATTTGTAACATTAAATTGAGCCAATATCAACTTCCTCTTCTGTCTGTCAGCTGGTCACGTCTGAGCAGGTCAGGATGTGTTTAAAATAACACATACAGAGTATAATTGTCATGTTTCGGCTGTGTGGCAGGCAGGAGAGGACCCAAACGCAAACTCACAGAGACAAAAGGTAAACTCAAAAAACACAGCTTTATTGCTGGCGTGAAGTGGGACACGAAAAACAATACAAAACTAGAAAAATTTGCATTTCCTGCGAAAATGCAGTGTGGATGCCTTAACGGCTGAAGATATCTGCTGAAAAAAGCTGAAAAAGTTGAAACAACAAAAAAAAAAAAAAAAAAAAAAGATGCCCTGAGGAGGATTCGAACCTGGCCCTCCTGGTCAAAGGGCAGCTATTTAGCTCACTGAGCCAAACACTTTCTCACAAAGAAAAGGTGGAGAGATTGACAATTGTGCTAGCAGAATTTGGGCAAAAAAAAGGGGGTGAAAATTCTGCTGAAAAGAGTTCAATCAGCAGAATTTCTGCTGAAAAGAGGTGAATGAGCAGAATTCTGCTGAAAAGAGTTTTTTTTTCTGAAAACAGCAGAAAAAACTGAAAATTTTGCTGAAAAGAGTTGAATGAGCAGAATTCTGCTGAAAAGAGGTTTTTGCTGAAAAAGAGCTGAAAAAGTTTGGATTTGTGCTGAAAAGGGGTTAAAAAAACCGAAAATTTTGCTGAAAAGGGGTGAAAAAAATGAAATTTGTGTTGAAAAGAGTTTAAAAAAAGTTTAACTGTTAAGTGAAAGAAATGTTGCCATAAGCTGGATTTGAACCCAGGCCTCCCAGTCTGAGAACGGATGCTTATCTCACTGAGGTAAAACACAGCTCAGCCCATCATGCAAAATCAGTGACCACATTGATAATGTGTTCCATTCATTTCAATGGTCAAAAGTCATAACACACATCAGCAGAAATAGCAGAATTTTTTAAAGTTTAAACATAGTATTTCTGCTAAAACTTAGTATTTATACTAAATAATATTTTTTTCCTGCCAAATCATAGCATTTGTGCTGGAACACAGAAAGTTCCACCAAATCATACAATTTGTACTAAAACATTATTTATGATTTAGCAGAAACATTGGGACTTGGTAGAAATACTATGATTTACATGAAATACTTTGACTTAGCAGAAGTACTACAATCTAGGAAAAAAGTACTAAAGCATAGCAGAAATTCTATCATTGAGCAGAATTACTAGGATTTAGAAGAAATACTAAGATTTGGCACAAACACTGATGTGGCTCAAGAACCTTTATTGTGCAGTTATACTATGATTTGGAAGAAATACTATACTTTGGCACAAATACTATGATTTGGCTCAAATACTATAACTATCCTCGGTCAGAAGGAGAGGCTGACATCCAGGGATTAGATTACCACAGGTGGAGTTTATTGCGGTCAGATGGATGGTACAGGGAGGTATGGCATACAGTAGGAGGATGTGGAGAGGTGATATGGTGTGGTTTCTATGATTAAGAACAGGGTATGCATTACAACATGCATACAGATTAAAGATTAAGAAAACTGGTAACAAATTCCTCCACTACAAATCAGTCTGATGCCACTTTTTACAGGGTTCCCGTTTACTAAGGCACTACCCAAAAGGCGCCACAAGAGGGCACTCCAACACAAGAGATGACCTATTTACACTGATGCACTTAGTAAACAGCCCCTACTTAGCCACTACATAATACAGTGATATTACAGTATACAAATTCACACAAATACTATGATTTGGCAGAAATACTATGACTGAGTAGTAATACTATAACATAACAGATTTCCTAAAAAAAACTATTAAATTGCAGTAATTCTATGACTTGGCAGAGATACTACGTTTTAGCACAAATACTATAACAACGCAGAAATACTATGACTTAGTAGTAATACTATAACATAACAGTTCAATGTTCTTGCACAAATACCACAATATGGCAGAAATACTATGTTTTAGCACAAATACTGTGATTTGGTATAAATACTATGATTTGGCACACATACTATATTCCGCAGATACACTATAACATAACAGATATTCTACAACTTAGTAGTAATACTATAACATAACAGAATTATTATTTGGGCACAAATACCACGATTTGGCAAAAATACTATGATTGGGTACAAATACTATGATTTGGCAATAATACTGCATTTTAACACAACTACTGAGATTTAATTGAAATACTATGATTTAGAAGAAATACTATTACTCCATACAAATACGATACTTTGGGACAAATACTATGTTTTGGTTCCAATACTATGATGTGCAACAAATACTATGATTTGGCACAAGTACTATAATTTAGTACAAATACTATGATTTGGCAGAAATACTATGCCTTAGTAGTAATACTATAACATAACAGATTTCCTAAAAAAAACTATGAAATTGCAGTAATTCTATGACTTGGCAGAGATACTACGTTTTAGCACAAATACTATAACAACGCAGAAATACTATGACTTAGTAGTAATACTATAACATAACAGTTCAATGTTCTTGCACAAATACCACAATATGGCAGAAATACTATGTTTTAGCACAAATACTGTGATTTGGTATAAATACTATGATTTGGCACACATACTATATTCCGCAGATACACTATAACATAACAGATATTCTACAACTTAGTAGTAATACTATAACATAACAGAATTATTATTTGGGCACAAATACCACGATTTGGCAAAAATACTATGATTGGGTACAAATACTATGATTTGGCAATAATACTGCATTTTAACACAACTACTGAGATTTAATTGAAATACTATGATTTAGAAGAAATACTATTACTCCATACAAATACGATACTTTGGGACAAATACTATGTTTTGGTTCCAATACTATGATGTGCAACAAATACTATGATTTGGCACAAGTACTATGATTTAGTACAAATACTATGATTTGGCAGAAATACTATGACTTAGTAGTAATACTATAACATAACAGATTTCCTAAAAAAAAACTATGAAATTGCATTAATTCTATGACTTGGCAGAGATACTACGTTTTAGCACAAATACTATAACAACGCAGAAATACTATGACTTAGTAGTAATACTATAACATAACAGTTCAATGTTCTTGCACAAATACCACAATATGGCAGAAATACTATGTTTTAGCAAAAATACTGTGATTTGGTGTAAATACTACGATTTGGCACACATACTATATTCCGCAGATACACTATAACATAACAGATATTCTACGACTTAGTAGTAATACTATAACATAACAGAATTATTAATTGGGCACAAATACCACGATTTGGCAAAAATACTATGATTGGGTACAAATACTATGATTTGGCAATAATACTGCATTTTAACACAACTACTGAGATTTGATTGAAATACTATGATTTAGAAGAAATACTATTACTCAATACAAATACGATGCTTTGGGACAAATACTATGTTTTGGTTCCAATACTATGATGTTCAACAAATACTATGATTTGGCACAAGTACTATGATTTAGTACAAATACTATGATTTGGCAGAAATACTATGCCTTAGTAGTAATACTATAACATAAGAGATATACTATGGTTTTGCAGACATACTATGTTTTTGCACAAATACCATGATTTGGCACAAATGCTATGATTTAGCAGAAATACTATGATTGGGTACAAATACTATGATTTGGCAATAATATTGCGTTTTAACAACAACTACTGAGATTTGATTGAAATACTATGATTTAGAAGAAATACTATGACTCCATACAAATACGATGCTTTGGCACAAATACTATGATTTGGCAGAAATACTATGACTTAGTAGTAATACTATAACATAACAGATTTCCTAAAAAAAACTATGAAATTGCAGTAATTCTATGACTTGGCAGAGATACTACGTTTTAGTACAAATACTATAACAATGCAGAAATACTATGACTTAGTAGTAATACTATAACATAACAGTTCAATGTTCTTGCACAAATACCACAATATGGCAGAAATACTATGTTTTACCACAAATACTGTGATTTGGTATAAATACTGCGATTTGGCACACATACTATGATTTGGCAGAAATACTATGCCTTAGTAGTAATACTATAACATAAGAGATATACTATGGTTTTGCAGACATACTATGTTTTTGCACAAATACCATGATTTGGCACAAATGCTATGATTTAGCAGAAATACTATGATTGGGTATAAATACTATGATTTGGCACAAGTACTATGATTTAGTACAAATACTATGATTGGGCAGAAGTACCATGTTTCAGTACAAATACTATGATTTGGCAGGAATACTCTGGTTTAGCAGAAATACTCTGATTTAGCAGAAGTACTATCTTTTGGTAGAAATTCCTGCTAAAAGGTACTATTTCTGCGTTTTAGCAGAAATACTGTAATTTGGCATAAATACTATAATTTGGGATAAATACTATGATTTGGCACATATAATATATTCAGCACATATATTATAAAATAACAGAAATATTTGGCCCCAAAACCATGATTTTGCACAAATACCATGATTTTGCAAAAATACTATGAATTGGCAGAAATACTATGATTTAGCAGAAGTACTAAGATGTAGTAGAAGTACTTTGCTTTAGCAGAAATACTATGATTGAGGAGTAATACCTAAACATAGGAGAAATATTGATACACAGACACACATACACAGACAGTAAAGGGAACAGGAGCTGTTGAGAGTCTGGGCTTGGTATATGTAGGTCAGTTAAATTAGCTGCACCTGCTGTAGTCAGCCCTTACACACACAGACACAGAGAGAGGTGTGAGTTTTCTTCAGTGTATTTCTGACATTCAGGATTCCCCTCGAACAAATGGCCATAATTTCCTAACCGTAGAGGCTAGAACGGTCATTCAGGCATCGTTTTATTCAGAAGAGATGGGGGAATCTTCAGGTCTTCATAATTCAGAGATAAAACATAAATTATTAAAGATATATGACTTGTAATACACTGTAACTGAGTAGAGGCGAAGCAAAAACTGCCTTGACTTGCGCTCAAACAACCTTTGGTAACTCTAAATCTATATGGAGCATCAAAATCATTCTTTCACCGTAAGAAACAGCAGGCTTTGGTGAACAGTCATGGAAATTTCAGGGCTCTGTGGAAATCCATCAAAAAGATATGACGAGAGAAAAAAGTGGTTCATTTCCAGAGATTGAAATCTGATGAAATCTGAGCGAGGGACAAATTTCCTACCCTCAAACAAGTCCAACTCATTTCAGAACGGTAATAGGTGAGAAAGAAATTCTTGAATTGTGAGCGTCAGGAGTGTCTGAACATATACGGGGACAAGCCTCATGTCTTAACTTCGCTTCGTTAAGGAGATATGACAATTTGAAAATGCCTCTCATTAGAGAAATCCAGCGGTGATTTTGAACAAACTCTCCATTGAGTTTATATGGAGAGTTTTCTGACTTTGTGTTACTCTGAGGAGATTTGCAAAATATCTATGAGTCCCACAACAATGATAGTGACATTTTCTGAAAGCCAGCAAAAATACTTACGTTTTGATGTATAATTTGTGGGGCTTGAGTGGAAATTGAGCGAGTAGCAAGAAGTTGTTTGGACATGAAGAGAAAATTCAAACAGTTTCACTGTCCCCTCTGAGTTAATTGCATAGCAACCATAGCAACGCATGTATTTTCTGAAAAATCACAATTTTGCAACTGAAAACTCAAAGAGGGATAAGATTAAAACGGTAGAAGATCTGAAAAAGCTGAATCATACAGGAATAGCCAAATCATTTGAGAACATTTTAAAGTTTGAATGGAGTTTCTAGGTGAAAGTATGAGGCAGTAGTTAAGTTTCAAAGACAAGAAAGTTTTAGCAGAATTGTGGAAGTTTCCCATTCATTTCAATGGGACAAATTAAAGGAAAAAAGTGTAATATTTTAAAAAGTATAATAGTAATAAACACCAAAAGTCATAGCCGGCATTAGCAGAAAGAGCAGAACAGTTTAGAGTTTGAACGGTGAAAATAGCACAAAAATTGTGGAAGTAGATCCACGGCAAAAAGTGTACGGAAACACCCGGAATAATAATAAAGAAGAAAGAGAAACAGGATCTCAATAGTGTGGATGCCTATTAAGGCATCCACACAATAAACTAAACTGGGAAAACTAAAGCACAAAGAGCCACAGGGAAAAATCACACAGCTATGATGGAGACTACGACACTGACAAAGAGAAACACAAGGCTTAAATACACAGAGGGATAACGAGGGAATGAGACACAGAAGGGGAGCAATCAGGCTGGACGAGACAGAGACGCAAAACTAGAAACACTCACATGAGGCATGGACCTACAAAGTAAAACAGGAAACACACTGACTGAATTCTAAACATGCAAACTTAACAGCAACAGGGGAGACATAACATGGAACACAGGGAAGCCATATGACAAAGCCAAAGAGCAAAACCTAAGATAACCATAACAGATCTAGGGAAACACGAAACAGTACCACAAAGGACTCAAAACATAATCCATAATATAAAAATACGAGATCTCTCCAAAATGAAACAGGAAACATGAGAGGCAGACATGACAACATAAGACAACAGACATGAAACACACGAAGGGCAAGGGAGACTTCACAGGGGTTGAAAACACAAGAGGGAACTAATAAGCAAATGAACATAGGAGACCTGATGAGCTTAACATACTATAAACATCAAAATGAACTAAAACTCAAAACACTGGGTCCTAAGACCCAGGATCGTGACAATAATGAAAGTAGCTTATATATGAGATAAGTAATCAGGGCCAGTATATCAGTGGATTTGCTGCTAATCGACAGCCCTTTGTGTCTGTAATTAATTGCTCCTGTTTGCAGTGCAGGTTTCTTTTAAGATGCTATCAAATCCACATTACTCAATAACTGCCTATATAGTGGTAACACAATCTCGTTTATCTCGAAAATTTGGCAAAATAAAGTTATTATCACCAGTAATTGGATTTCTGTACTGATATCATTCAGGACAAAATGTTTAAATAGAAAATATACCATAAAATTAAAAACAAAACCGGTTAGTTCACTTTGGCATTAAAGCAGCTGATCAGTTGACCTTCAATTTAAATCCCCAAGTAATATTAATACTAAATAAAGTTGTCAAACTTCTTTATTTTTACTATTTCACAAAAACAAACAAAATACAGGGTATATGGAAAATATATCTACAAATACATTAGAATAACTGAAAAAAAGGAAGGAATTGGGTCATTAGATATTAATACTACTATCAATTACTTATAAACATAACTTTTATTGACTGTATATAATGAAACTTTTGTTTATTAGGAATTGGGCAGATTTACATTTTTTCTTCTCTATTTCTCATGTAAATGTAATTATAGTTCAAGCCACTGTTTGATGCAAATGTAAATCACTGTTTTTAAACACAGGACCTGGAGACTTTCAATCATTCTGTCCTTTGCTATGTGTGCTGAGTAGAGAATGTGACAGTGACTTAAACCATACGGGTTTTTCCTAACCGAACACCTTGGATGAGGAGTGAAGTACAGGCTCTGATTAGAACTCAGCCTCCAGGGCTGAGTGACAGCTCTCTGTACAGCACTGCCAGAGTCAATCTGAGGAGGGGCATCAAACAGGCAAAGGAGGCCTACAGGAGGACAATACAGGGTTTCCTTGATCCAAGCCCCCCTCCCTCCCTCCAGGAACACGAGGTCAAGAGAAGACTAGGAGCAGTGAACCTCAGGAGAGCTGCCAGCCCAGAGACTGTGGTTAAAGCTTGCGTACGCAAACAGACTTGAATAGACAGCCTCAATGACTACAGACCTATAGCCCTCACGTCTGAAGTGTTTTGAGCGCATTTGGTCTCAGCACATCAAAGACTGTCTACCACCCTCCCTTGACCCCCACTAGTTTGCGTATACAGAGCAAATCAGTCGACAGAGGATGCCATCACCCTTCACAGAGCGCTGAAGCACCTGCAGAACAGGAAGAGCTACATGAGAATGCTCTTCGTGGACTACAGCTCCGGGGTCAACACCATAATCCCAGACATCCTCACCACAATACTGGACCGCCTTCAGATTCCCTGCCACCTGCTCCTTGAGACTTCCTCACCAACCTGCCTCAATCAGTCTGACTCGGCCCCCACCTCACCCTCTGCCACCCCTGGAGGCAGGCCCACCACATGTTTGACCCACTGTCCTCTGGTCTGTGACTCCCACATCAGGTCCCACACCTCCAGGCTCATAAACAGCTTCTTCCCCTGGGTTATTCGGACCGTTAACAAACACTATCCCCCCCACACCCCACCAATCTTTGCACTTTGCAACTTGTTTTCTAATCTGTGTCTTTTCCTTAAATTTGTATATATTTCTCTAGTTTTGTGTATATCCCTTTTTCCTGTTTGCTTTTCATTGCTGCTGACTACTATTTATATTTTATTGCAGCACAGTTTGTGTGGAGCACCCACAATTTCGTTGTACATGTACAATGACAACAAAGCACTATTCTATCCTATTCTAAGGCAAAAGATGGTGTGATACATTATAGGAAGGCAGTAAACATTTACCACTTTGTCTAATATTTAACCACTGATGATAATTTTACTGAATTGAGTCAGCACAGACTTTCTGCTATGATTAGCGTCGCTGCTTTGCCACATAGCTCATGCTAATCAGAGCAATTAGGTAACAGCATGTGTATTAATTTATGCAACTGGGGCCAACTCTGAACCTCATTTAAAAATGCGGTACAGTGACAGTGATCGTCAATTATAGACGTGGGATCAGGGACATGCAATGCCACAGATGGATAACACATCATCATGATCCCTCCCGCTAATTTATAGCCTGATTTGCATGATCCATTTAGGAAGCATTTATGAGAATGGAAAATGGCTGTTGTCAGTGATGAGGAGGCAAGTGGGATAGATAGTTAGTGGTATTTTTTTCCTCTATTGTAGCTTATTTATACCTGCTTTAATTTGTGCAAATGGATTCTCAACGCGAACCAGCAAGGATTTTAATAATTAAGTGAAATAAGGAGGGAAAATGAAACTGAGCTCGTGCTGTTTTGTAACAGCCGGTGTATGGTTTCCCCAAATGTTACGCTGAGGCAAGACTGAGCATAACAGTTAATTATAAGTAAGTTATAATTAGTTTGTGTAGTAGCCTTTTGGCTAATGAGGAGCTGCTTTACCACGGACAAAAAGTAGGGCAGTTTGGGTCCAGCAAATTATGATGCTTGAAAACAACAGATTAGCCAAGTGACTCTGAGGTCAACTAAAGGTTAACACATGCTAACCTCCACTAGCTGTAGTATTTTCTTTATAGAAATAAGATGCATTTAAATAATGTTAAGAAAAGAATGATTAGGTAGCACAACGTTTGCAGCTTTTATTAGTGATCAAGAAAATTCCTTCAGATCTGAGCACTGGTTTCCATCACTCATGTTGATGTGGACAGCTGCCAGGCAGCTGCAGGGAAGTGCACTGCCATATATTTAAGGGTTTTCCTACTTTGGAGGCATTGTTTCCTCTGTTTCACACACACATAGTCTTCTCTTTCTTTTGTTTGATTCAAGTTGTAAGCCGCCAACTGTGTCAACTGCAGCCTCTCCCTTGAATGAGGTCAAAACTCGTATTATGTGTGAGGGAAACAGGCAGTAATTACAAAGTAGAATAAGATGTAAGAATCGTGGCGCTTTCCTCAATCCGTTGCTTTCATTTTTTAACAAACCACCCCATTGATCTAATTTGGTCTTTTAAAACATTTATCTCCCTTCTTTCTTCTCTATGTGTTTGTTACATCCCGGAGCCATTATGCTTTCAGATTCATCTTCTTTGTGGCTCCATTCAGATCCAATAATGGTTGAACTGGGCCAGGGTTCAGTGGTTGTCACACATCCTTGGGCTATTTCAGGTCACTCCAACAGATTGAGATGTAGACTCGGAGTCTCGGTACAATTTTATAGGCAATGATGCAACCACAAAACCAGCATTTCTTCTGTCAGCAGATCTCGCCACGTTGCAAAACACAGTTTTTCAACAATATTTGAATCTGTTGGAAATACTGAATTTCACTGTGCTGAAATTCCACCCCACAAGTAGGCCCTTTGAAAAGAATTGGTGGAAATAATGATGGTCCTAGTTTGGCATCTATGCGAGGCTGAATCAATGGGAATTTTGTTTTCAAGAATGCATGTAACCATAAAGTTTAACTTGCAATGATCAATAAACTCAAAGGCTTGAGATGAGCAAACCCGCTTCCAAAAAGTTGGGGAATTCATTAATATTTACCTGCTAGTGTACCCTGCCTCTTGACATATGACAGCTGGGATAGGCTCCAAATTCCCCAGTGCAGCTGTGAATTGTGTTTATGTGGAATTTTCAATTAAATATAGATTTTAAGTGACTTTAAATTCCTTGAATTTCATTTTAATTAATATTTCCAAAGTTACGTTTCAGTTGAAATCTGGTAGTAATCGTGTTTGGGATGCAGACAGTTTCTACTGCACTAATAACCCTAGTTCACAGACCAATGTGTAGGATGATAGTTGCAGACTTGTGCATCTGTGACACATGCAAATGTTTCTACACATACTAAGTTTTAGGACATGCATAAGTGAACAAATCCTGCACATATTCAATACACAAAACAGGATGGCAACATCTCAACAGCAAAACAAGCTTCTTGGTTTTTGTTTTGTTTTTTTAATTCTTACAATTGTGTTTTTCCCCTCAGTGTTTTTCATTTATTGAGGCCTTTCTCTGTGGCTTAAGAATGATACAATATACAATTGTGCTTTCTGGATGAG
Organism: Aulonocara sp. 'chitande type north' Nkhata Bay; assembly: GCF_057382095.1. Classification (NCBI taxonomy): domain Eukaryota; kingdom Metazoa; phylum Chordata; class Actinopteri; order Cichliformes; family Cichlidae; genus Aulonocara; species Aulonocara sp. 'chitande type north' Nkhata Bay. The sequence continues at coordinate 11,745,709 of NC_141358.1, forward strand.
TGGTAAGCATTTTTATTTCTAGATGAAATTATGCATTCCATGAACAATGCCCTACTATATGCTACTACAATAATAATAAAAAACAACAACAACATGCATTTAGATGCAAATTATGAGACAGTAAATATTGTGTCTAAGAGCTGGTACATATGCCCGACCCAATTTACAGTTAATGGCATACAGCCATGCTCATTGAGCAGGGATGCAAAAAAGGGGGTATTAAAATAAATAAATAAAGGGTCATACTATTGTGTTGACGTGAAACCACAGCAAGTGAATCTGCTGGCATGCTCCCCCAAGAGAAAAATTTGAAAGAAACCTCAGTGTACGTGCACATTTCTAGTTACTTGTTACATATGCAGCTGCACGATAAGTAATTCTAGCAGCTGTTATGTACTCATGGTCCATATCAAGTGTGTGATAGAGTCATTATGTCAATTAGTGTCACACTAGTTTCTGTCCTCTCCTCCACAGGACTCTAGGTTTCATGCATCGGGCAAAGAGCCACCCTATTCTACCCTCCATTTGTCTAGGATTTGTTGTCTTTGCTGATTGGGCTGAGGAGCAGTGAGATGTTCAAATAGAAAAAAAAAGACTATAAAGCCAAATGCAAGTGCAAAGTCAAGACAAGTGGGCCAAATTTCACTAAAAGTTGGATGAGAACGTCAGTCTGATAACTTATCTCAGTATACTTTAATGCATTTGCCAAAACGCTGTGAATCAGCACTCGCTTTATTTGACAATACTTCTCACAGAGATATGATAATAATGGCACAACTATAAAACAAATGGCACTGTTAGTTATTGGTTCGCCATCTCTGGTTAAAGACAGGGCATTACAGCTGAATATTGCTTATTGCAAACATCACATAAGTGGCTTTTTTACAGAGCGAGAAGCCTGTCTGTACTTTACAGAGTAGTTTATTCTATGAGAGATATTACCCAAGGCTTCTGTACGTGACCACAATTGATGAAGCAAACCATTCAATGCACAACAGAAGCACAGGCGTTCAGCGTTAAATCAACAGGTTGAACAAAAATACATGATTAGGGGGAATTGCATTTAGGAATTATATATATTTTATGCACATTTTCAGAGGTTCAAACTGCATTAATTAGCATACTAATAAATAAAATGCTCACTTTTAATCCTTTGAATACAGCGACTGATTAAAATCTGGGGCTCACAGGCATTGTAAACAATACATTTCCTGCGCTGTGAAGCCGAACCAAGGCTTGACTGCAGCTGCCCTGCTCTTTCCAACTTTAATTTGGTCTTCAACAAGTGAAATAAAGCTTGATTAAGTTAGAAGAAAAAAAAAACAGTTCCTGACTTGATTTTGCAGTATATTTTGGGTCACTGGCCATCTGCACTGTGAAGCCCTCTTTATTCAACTTTGGCTGAATCTGAGCTGAAACCATCATTTTATAAACCCAGCTGCTTCTGTCACATAATCATTAAACACTTTTAAACCAGCACCATTGACACCAACTAGGTTACAGATGAGATTTGCTTTTGATCAGCACCTGTGAACCCTTTCCACATTTTCTTTCCGGAATTCAGGAGCAGATCGATATGACATTCATCTGTCCATGAGCTGTCCAAGAAGTTGTCTAGCCTGTTTTGGACCTTTATAGGGTCTTTGATGAAGTCTATGCTTTATGCTGGACTTGAATAATCACATGCTTGCCTAATTTCTTCAGTGGGCTTGATTTCCTGAAAGAGATTTTGATTTGTTTTAGTCCAAGCGTGGCCTGATTCACTTGCACTGAGAGCTCCTTTAATTGCATGGAGTGGGTTCATAATCACTGTTTTCAAATGAAAATGCTACAGCTGGATTGAACTTCAGACATTTTACCACATGAAGCAGCTTTTAAATGTATTGTCCAATTAGCTTTGGTCCTCTGAAAAAAATTGGGCGGTAATCAAGCTCAGTTCCTCAAAACTTACCTCACTTTGCCCAGAACTTGTACTTTAAACCCATGTTCATTATTTAAAAGTAACTTGAATATGTTTTGGTGAAAGTTATACTATATTTGAACCTAACCATATAAATGAATCAGTAGCTTAGATCATTTGAGCACACACAAATTGAAAAACAGCCAGTCACAGAAGTGTGACTTCGTGCTCCGGGCTGATAATCTGAATGACAGTTTGGGTAGTAAATTAGCCAAACCTATAGCTAATTGGAATTTTAAACCTATAAGTCTTATAATCTGATGCTTTGTACTGTTTAATTTTAAGATGAGATAAATTCACACTGCTGTCACACTACAGCTATAAATAAAGCACTAACAATTTTGAATAAAATCCATATTTGCATGTTCTGGAAGGATGCTTTAATACAAACTATTGTCATTTTTTTTACTTAATTACTGTTCATTCCTTGTATATCCCATAAAAATCCTCGTTAAATGAGCTGCCTGATCAAAATAATAATAACAACAATAGAACTCAAAAGGCAAGCAAAGTGCAGGATGACATCTGCTTCCATTAGCCCGCAAGCAGTGAAAGATCTTTATTTCTCCCTTGCTTCAAACTGCCACACATTCATCACATGTTACACTGCATCTCAAACCAGCACGCAGCGCACGACTCTTAATGGAATACAGACGAGGCAAGCAAAATTCAAATTAATATGCCTCACCAGGGTGAAGACTTAATAGAAGCTTATGATTGACCCACATTTAACGTAAACTCTCACAGGGTAAAACGTATCCCTGTGGCAGCACTCAATTTTCCTCGCTGACAGCGACCATTCAGATTCACACAGTTGCCTTGGAAACACCAGCAGCTGCCAGGCAGTCATTTAAAAATTCCAAAATGAGGTGCCTAATTTTGTGAAAATTCCAGTGGTGGGAATACCCTTTGCCAGAGACACATGCACGCATCCATCGCCACAAACTGCTAATCTGTTGTGCATAGCACCTCGTTTTCTTAAACTGCACATTAAATGATTATCTTGTGTAATCTCAAATGACACAAAGGAAAATTAAACGAGGAAACGGGACTTAGCTGTGTATTTAGTGGTTTGTGTTTTATGGAGTGCTTTTATGCTCGAGACCATCTTCCTTGTTTGTGCAGCCAGTATGCTGAGCAGCTGAGTCGGTTCATTCTGGCTTTTCTTTTTTTTTGCTTTTTAAATCACTGCTGTGGTGGGAGAACAAGGCAATTTACTGACCAGACATGTTAATTAGACCCTGTGTGCTACTCAAGCAGATAGAAGTAGAGAGACTCTCTGTGTACAAACAACAGCGATTCTACATTAAAGGATGACAGTTGGTGTTCGTTAAAGAAGTCTAACCACAGGGTCCATCCTGGAGCTTATTATTATCATACATTTTAAGAAAATCATGTGTAAGATAAATATAACATATTAAAATGTTCAAATGAAACACGATTATGTCACTTAATTTTTTGTTCATTTATTTTGTTTCCAAGCACATTCAGTGTGATTGAGAGACGCAGCTAATGTTACAATATCCCTTAACTGGACGTAATTGCAGCAAGGCAGCTCTTTAAATAGTAATTTGAAGAGTAAATAAGACTATTTTTTAAAGTCTTCTTGGGCAGCCCAGTAAGATTAGTAAAATCAAGCACACAAATTGCACACACAAGCCACGTTGTTTTGCAGATGTTGAATATGCCAGAAACACAAACACCTCAAATATCAAAGATGTTTAGTTTGGGAACTAGCTCTGGTGACACCTATCAGATACCTGTGAGTATTTGTCATGGTGCTTGATTTTCGACCCATGCTGCAACTCCTTATTCTTAGATAAGAGTATCCTTAGTTTTTGTGAGAATTTATGTTTGAAGTCTTACAATTTCCTGATAGTGGTTTGGATTGTTTGTTCTCTGTGTCATCCAGGGGCCTGTTCTTCGTACCTCGCTAAGTAAGTTAGCTGGATTAGATTGTTGACGATTTTGCGTGATCCTGGATCGTTCGGTTCCCCGAAGCTCATCCGGGACTTGCTGTCATAGCAACAGAGCCGCAAGCGTAAACCTGCTCGGGAGCAGGTTTACTTTATGTAAACAGGATTAGATCGCGGCCACGCAGGTATGTCCGCTTCATTTATACGAAAGCAACAGCGATATTCCACCACTGTTTCACCATAAATAAATATTATCAATGTAACTAAAGATAATGCAGCACTTGATCCTTTTATTGATGTCACACAGATACATACAGGTCATTTCCTAAAAAAGGGAAATGTACTATTAACATTCTATTACATGTATGTGATTATTACAGATGTAATTCATATTTCAGAGTAGTAATTGTAAATTACTTCGTGTAATCAAGATGAGAGACCAAAAGCGAAGGTGGATTTGGGAAGCCTGTCGCAGCCATGTCCTGTCCGTATACGCGACCAACCCATTGCGGAAGGTGCAAGATTGATAAGGAGAGTTTTCAGAATTCAGCGTATATTGCGGGATAGACAGGATCCTTTAGCTCAGCGCGACAGTGTACTCATTGAGAGATATCGATATTCCCGTGAGGGTATTATTTACTTAACCAACTTGTTGACGAGGGGGTGCAGGACCACCACCTGTCTTTTTTTCCTCTGCCCTTTTCTTGGTTGCTGTTATGAACAAACTAACAGAGTATTACAGGCCAGTATTACCTTGCCAAGAGACGAAAAGCAATCTAAGAGATAAATATTACCATTCTGTAGAATACTCCTGTATTCCACTTTTACTTGTTCCCATGTTCTAGTGGGTCCTGTTGTGGCTCTAATGTGAAAGGGGATATAATATAACATATTATAATATAATATAATGCCATATGATATTGGACAATATAGTGTCATATGATAGATCTACCCTACCGCCTACTGGTGTTGGCCAGAGGGGCCGATGGCGCGATATGGCAGCCTGGCTACAACCGTAGCTGCCTCCACCAGTGTGTGAATGTGGGAGTGAATGAATAGTGGTATCGTACAGCGCTTTGGGTGCCTTGGAAAGCGCTATATAAACCCAATCCATTATTATTATTATTATTAAATTACCTACGAGTTTGATTTGTCAGCAACTTTCTGCCAGCCCTCTCTCCTTGCTTCTGCAGCCTTTGCAGTGTTCTCTTGCGTTTTAATTAAACTCTGAAACTCCTGAAATCCCTCACTCAAGAGTTCTTGCTCTGCTGCTGGAAAATACCGTGCACGCCCCTTCGACATTTTCGCCGACCAATCAGCGGGTTGCCGATCACTGTTTCTACTATCGATGCATAGCCCCTTTTACGACACCCAGTGATGTCACATTACTGCGTCCAGCTGTACTAATCGTCAACAGCAGGTGTGTTCGGGGAACCGGATTAGCGAGCTCACGGTTAGCGCGATGGTTTGGTCTTGGATGTGTCATTTGATCTTGGATGTAGTAAGCGACGTACGAAGAACAGGCCCCAGGTCTGTTCCCCAGTTGTGTTTCTGTGTCTCTCTAGTTGCTCATGTATGTGTTTATTCTACCTTTGTCCTTGTCAAGTTTGTATGTCTCAGTCTCTGTTCCCTGTTTTATTGTGATACTCACTTGTCCTGTGTGCATCATGTTCAGTTTTGCATCCTCTTGAGTTATTAGGTGTATTCATTTCAGCTGTGTCCCCATGTGCTTCCACTTCCCCCAATCACCTGCCTGAGTCGCCCTTTATTCTTTTGTCAGAGTGTTTGTCGTCATCGGCTTGTGTTGCTGGTTCTAAGTGTTATATTGTTTATAGGTTTAGTTTGTCAGTTCCCTTTTATATTCTCTGTATCTTTGTATTTACTTGTCGGTCAAACAAACAGTTTGCTTTTTGTTCACTACATCCATTCCTGCATTCCAGGTTCACACTCACCTCTTCACTTCATGACACTATTTAGGACCTCCTGTCACTTAACGTGGCCTAAAACTTAATAATCCAAAATTATTAATTTGATCATTTATCCTGGACAAGTGGGAATATTGACCTTAACCTTTATAAACCTTTTTTTAAGCTGTTTAACACTAGCATCCCCAGGCTTCTACCTTTCTACCTATAAAACCCGGAGAGCAGTCAAATGGTGGAAGTGGAAGCTAAATTGGCTAGTCATTCATATGTATATTAGGTCGTTACCTAGGAATTCTGGAGGGAGGGGAGTGGGGGTGAGTGATTGAGGGGGTGGGGGAGTGGAGTGTTTCAGTTTGCCATCTTAGGGAGAAATCAACACATGTCCTTTGTATGTCCTTTGTTGCTGACATTTATTGATGAAAACAGTACAAAAAACCAACCATTTGTACACATATTTACAAATAATGATAAAAAGTGAGTGAGTACATTTCAACATTTTCAGCAATCACTCACAATCCTGGCACTGCCACGGTATCTGTCGTCTGCATTTACCACATGTGTACCTGTAGCAGTGAACACATCGCACAGTGGCCTGATTTTTTTTGCATCTGTGTACTTGGATTTTAGGTCGCAAGCCACCCAAAACTTGATCCCAAACTTGTCAGGTTTACTTGCAATATACTGCAGGAAACTGCACCGAGTCTTTGATGGGAAAAGCTGTTCATCAACGGTGATATGTAGACCAGGGTTGTAGCACGTGATGCAGTTGGTGACAAATGATCCCCACACACTGGAAATTGCAGCGAACTTATCAGTCTTTGCTCGATCACTGCGGGTGGACTTGTCATCAAAGCGTAGGTGTTGCATGATGTCTTGGAAGCGGTTTCATGCCATAGTTCCAATTATCTGTGGGTTTCCCAGGTTTGCTGACCAGCAGTCATTTACCGATGGAACCCTGTAAACCCCCCGCAAGATGACAATTGCAATAAATGCCATTAGTTCAGGGAGGTCCATGAACCAATGAACATGCTCCATGCACCACTCAGCAGGCCATTTGTAAATATGTGTACAAATGGTTGGTTTTTTGTACTGTTTTTATCAATAAATGTCAGCAACAAAGGACATACACCCATGTGTGTTGATTTCTCCCTAAGATGGCAAACTGAAACACTCCAAGTTGGTGACTTTTGGAGATTTGTTTCCCTGGATGATTGAGAATGCATCAAGATGAAACACAAAAGGAAGCTCACCGCTTTTAGCAGCTCCCCCACCCCCTCAATCACTCAGTGAGTGATTGAGGGGGTGGGGGAGTGGAGTGTTTCAGTGTTTCAGTTTGCCATCTTAGGGAGAAATCAACACATGTCCTTTGTATGTCCTTTGTTGCTGCCATAAATGCCATTAGTTCAGGGAGGTCCATGAACCAATGAACATGCTCCATGCACCACTCAGCAGGCCATTTGTAAATATGTGTACAAATGGTTGGTTTTTTGTACTGTTTTTATCAATAAATGTCAGCAACAAAGGACATACAAAGGACATGTGTTGATTTCTCCCTAAGATGGCAAACTGAAACACTGAAACACTGATCCCACCCACGACTCGGTTGGGGTCTATCTGTGTGGGGTTTGTGTGAGTTCTCTCTGGCCACTTTGGATTCCTTCTAAAAGTCCAGTGTTTCCAATGTTTCACGTCTAGAGTCATAGTTTGTGAATATGGGCTGCATGCATTTTGTGCTTTCACAATATTTATATAACACTTAAGGCTTTATGATCAAAAGGAAAAAATGAAAATGTCATTCTCTGCAATATGGAACCTTTAATGAATCTGTTTTTGTAACCAGGACACATGAAAGTGGTTGCCAGATGGTCCAGGGCTGAGTGCGTCTCACCTGAGTGCCCATTAGTTTGTGGAGGAAAAAAATGTGTGGGCATTGAAGCACATCAGGCATGTGTATGATTTCCCGAATGTTTTCTTTTTTTAATTAATCCTCATTCGAAGATAATTAAAATGAAGCCCTAAAATTTTACTATATTTTTAATTAGGAGGAAACTTTGGAAACTCTCTTGAATGCAGTTATGGGTTAACTGCTGAACTAACATGGAACTGGCATGTAGTGAAATGATCTGGTGCTAGCCACTGCAGCAGCTCAGCTGCTTTCAAACCAGCTATTAAAGTTTCATTCCCTTTATGCAGGAAAACAGCATGCCCTGCATATTCAAATGGATCCGCTCCAGGAGAAGCCAAGCCACATGTTTCTAAACAGCATTACATTTTCTGACAAGTGAAATGTTCGAGGATTTCACATATTCACAAAAAGAATCCTTGAACAAAAAGCCACAAAAGGGAAACTTGGACCTCTGTTTAATTACTTGTGGGATATGAAATAACGGCACTAATTACACGAACTGTAGCAGTGTAGGAATGTTTTTGGAAAACAAGAGATAACCGTTTTCTGCTTTCTAGGAACAAGCATTTGATCCTTTTTTCGTGACTCAGAGAAGTAAATTGATTAAACCTCACTTCAGTGCTTGTTTGAATCATGCACACACATAAATCACTCATTTCTGCTTAATAGAGCTGCGGTATTTTAAAACTAAATATTACAGCAAACACAAATTGGTCACGCAGGCTGAGGTTTTGGATGGTGGCCATTTCGTTTTGGTGTGCATTCCATAACTTTGCCTTTTGCATGTTTGCCTCTCTGGAGATGGTTTAAAAGAGGAGGACTTGCTGTTTACACTTTTATTCTACTTTAGTTTCTTCGAACAGTTGGTCTACATCTGAAGGAAAGTGGACAACAGATGAATAAAACGGGGTCTTGTGGCCCTGTGGGACCGAAATCTTGTCTCAGAAGCACCCAGCTGAGCATGTGGCACACTGCACAGCTTCATCACTGAGCCTTCCCTTCAGACTCCCTTCACTCTGTCGAAAGAAGCACTGAGTTGGAGCCTTTTTAAAAATTAAAAGGTCAGAGTTTCAACCGCACCCGTGTCGACGACACCCCTTCTTTCCCTTTACTCATGCATGCACACAGGCACATCGCACACATAAGCCCACAGACACACACACGTACACAGGGCCAGCCCAAAGATGATCTTCAGTTTACCTCCGAACACAGATGTTTCTCAGCTTGACAGACTGAAGCTAATGATCCTTTTTAACACATTTCTGCTTGCATGTTAACTCGGTACAGATGAAACAAAACAGTAACATATGTATTTAAATAAGCAAGGACTCCGAGCTTGAAATATCTCTCTTCATCACAAGAGCTGTTTTTTTCAGGAAGCAACTGAAAAGTGAAAAGTGGTTAAAAAAAATCACACAGATAATTACAAGAAGTCTGCAGCACATTTTCTCCTTTTTTCCCCCCACACAGCAAAACAGTCTAGAAATATCAAGTGAGTCACGATGCTCATTACCTTTCCAAATATGATCCTTCCAGCACTTATTTCCTGTAAGGGAGAACTGTTATGGGGACGTGAACTGCTAATGCAGTACTGACTCTCATATCAAATTTCTAAAACAAATTAGGAAGGGATGCTTTGCTTTAATGGATTTCTGTCACCATCACTGACCAATGGGTATTGTTTAAAATATAAGATTTTTTTTTATTTAGAAACCCCAAAACTTGAAAGCTAACAAATCTATATTACTAACAAAGACATTGAAACACTGAACACATTTTGTTTCCACATCTTTCCACAGTACTGTGCAGAAGTCTTGAGCCAACATCTTATTTCTTTAATTTTTTAAGGAAAAATGGAAATAGGTGTAGGAATGAATGGAAGGAAGAAAATTAATATTTGGCATGACCACCTTTATTCTTCAATAAAGCCTGAACTCTCTCAGTCAAGCATTCTTTTAATTCCTTAAAACAGTGATTAGCAATAGTTCCTCCCATGTGGGGAAGCCTATCCATGACTCATAGTGTTCCACTGTGTGTTTTTCTATCCAAGTGCTTTTACTGCATTGGCAGTGTGTTTGAGATCATTTCCTTCTTTAAACGTTGCTTCTTTTCAGCCACCCTTGCATTGAGATTTCCTGATGAGGTATCAGTGAATAATAGATGGATCAACTGCATCTCTCAGGTCCTATGTCCTCGCTGGACTTTTTTCTATTTATTAAAAACATGAGTTCCAGATTCAAGATTCAAAAATACACTGCGTGCCATTCTGAGATAGGTCAAGGTTATGGCTAACTGATCTTTGGGATTCGCCTTCTTGGTGGAAGATATACTGTTATGCTTTTCAAAATCTTTTCTTTTAGATTGGACTAAGAAAATATAGTGTGCTTTTATGACAGACTGCTAGTAACTGCCCAAAGATATCTTTTAAAATTGATGATTTGCTAAGCTGTTGATTATGGGAGAACATAGGTGAAAAGGCAGAGCAGTCAAAGTCAAAAGAACAACTTTTAAATGGGTTCAGAAACCCTGTCGAACTACTGCTGAAGACCAAATTCAAAAAGATAAAAAGGAAATCTGTTTCCTTGGAAGCCAAATATAAAGACATATGAGGTGACTTCTTTGTATATGAGGAAATGTTTCTGTCAAAACGTCTGTTCAGGCTTGTTGCTTGTTTAGAATGCATTTCTAGAAATGGTCTTTTTCTTATGCTGATTATAGTTGGGAGAACTTGAAGCACCGGTATCAGCAACTGAATTTATGTATGTGTGCTGCATATTTGTGCTGTGATAGAAGTTAAGATCTAAGAAGTGCAGCGGTTTAGTTCATGTCACCTTTGTTGAGCCATAAGATTGAAAGGTGAAAGCTTAAGAGCTGAAAAGTTGAGAGGTCACATAGTAGTTATTCACAGATGTTACTACAACTTGGAACAGAATGAAACAACATGTTAACTGTCCGAGTGATGTAACATGTTTGTTGGCACAGTCATTCAAGAACATGATACCTACTGATTGTTACATGATTGGACTAAAACTAGCTTTAAAAAATATATCTATTGCAGTATTTCATATTCTCAAGTACTTTCAAAAGCTTGTGATTAATGCAATTAAAAGGGGCGCTTATCTGATCAAACCAGTCTTGATAAATAATCCTTAAACAACTGGTTGTTTATCGATGACATTTTTGATGATATTTTAGAACAAAATACTCATTTTGAGTCTCCCTGCTGTGCAGGCGATGCTCAGGTCATTCACACTTCCAGTCACCACGGCAACAGTCTCACGGACATGTCATCTGCTGAGCAGCATGCTTAGCTGTGGATTGCCTGACCCTATATCTCAGTCAGTCAGTAGTTCAAACAGTACGCAACAACAAACATTTCTCCCCAGTGACCTTCTCTTCATGGCTTCAGCCAAATTGAACAAATCAACTATTTTTTTTCTCCTTACCTACCACATTTCCCTCTTTGTCTCCCTCTTCCACTCTCCCCTTAATTCACCTGTCAGCCTCTCACACCCACAGAAGCTTATCTGTGATGAAAAACACAAGCTCTCTTACCTAATAAAATGGCACCACTTTGTCTGATAATTCTGTTTAAGCAAAGACGGGAAGAACCATAAAGCCTATTCAATACACGGGAAGAGAAAGGGCAAGAGAAAGTAATAGATTCATTCAGTTATCTTTTCCAGAGATTTATGTTTTATGGAATTATAAATTTCACATATGGATTTGTTTATAAGTCCGTGGTGTATCTTCATTTGTTATTATTCCAGGAAACTCTGCTTTTCCCAATATTTGAACTATAGTGTCTCTGCTTTTAGTTAGATTGGGCATTAATCAGCTAGAAGAAGGCAACATTCAATCACAGTCTGCTTTATCCCTCTAGCCAGCAATCAATATCTGAACTGCAATAAGCGTTGTTTGTTGGTTTATAAATCATTTGTCCTTTTATTACCAATTCTAGCCGCAAAAGATTAAGATATTCTATCACTATATTACTCTTTAACCTAATTACTTTATCTAGTTTCGTCTCTGAGCTATTTTGTCCACATTAATTCCAGCTACGGCTACCTGACCTTAGTCACACATACAGTGGGGCAAAAAAGTATTTAGTCAGCCACCGATTGTGCAAGTTCCCCCACTTAAAATGATGACAGAGGTCAGTAATTTGCACCAGAGGTACACTTCAACTGTGAGAGACAGAATGTGAAAAAAAAATCCATGAATCCACATGGTAGGATTTGTGAAGAATTTATTCGTAAATCAGGGTGGAAAATAAGTATTTGGTCACCTCAAACAAGGAAAATCTCTGGCTCTCACAGACCTGTAACGTCTTCTGTAAGAAGCTTTTCTGTCCCCCACTCGTTACCTGTTTGAATGGCACCTGTTTGAACTCATCATCTGTATAAAAGACACCTGTCCACAGCCTCAAACAGTCAGACTCCAAACTCCGCCATGGCCAAGACCAAAGAGCTTTCGAAGGACACCAGGAAAAGTATTGTAGACCTGCACCAGACTGGGAAGAGTGAATCTACAATAGGCAAGCAGCTTGGTGTGAAAAAATCAGCTGTGGGAGCAATCATCAGAAAATGGAAGACATACAAGACCACTGATAATCTCCCTCGATCTGGGGCTCCACGCAAGATCTCATCCCGTGGGGTCAAAATGATCATGAGAACGGTGAGCAAAGATCCCAGAACCACACGGGGGGACCTGGTGAATGACCTGCAGAGAGCTGGGACCAAAGTAACAAAGGTCACCATCAGTAACACACTACAACGGCAGGGAATCAAATCCCGCAGTGCCAGACATGTTCCGCTGCTGAAGCCAGTGCATGTCCAGGCCCGTCTGAAGTTTGCCAGAGAGCACATGGATGATACAGCAGAGGATTGGGAGAATGTCATGTGGTCAGATGAAACCAAAGTAGAACTTTTTGGTATAAACTCAACTCGTCGTGTTTGGAGGAAGAAGAATACTGAGTTGCATCCCAAGAACACCATACCTACTGTGAAGCATGGGGGTGGAAACATCATGCTATGGGGCTGTTTTTCTGCCAAGGGGACAGGACGACTGATCCGTGTTAAGGACAGAATGAATGGGGCCATGTATTGTGAGATTTTGAGCCAAAACCTCCTTCCATCAGTGAGAACTTTGAAGATGAAACGAGGCTGGGTCTTCCAACATGACAATGATCCAAAACACACCGCCCGGGCAACAAAGGAGTGGCTCCGTAAGAAGCATTTGAAAGTCCTGGAGTGGCCTAGCCAGTCTCCAGACCTCAACCCCATAGAAAATCTGTGGCGGGAGTTGAAAGTCCGTGTTGCTCGGCGACAGCCCCAAAACATCACTGCTCTCGAGAAGATCTGCATGGAGGAATGGGCCAAAATACCAGCTACTGTGTGTGCAAACCTGGTAAAGACCTATAGTAAACGTTTGACCTCTGTTATTGCCAACAAAGGTTATGTTACAAAGTATTGAGTTGTATTTTTGTTATTGACCAAATACTTATTTTCCACCCTGATTTACGAATAAATTCTTTACAAATCCTACCATGTGGATTCATGGATTTTTTTTTCACATTCTGTCTCTCACAGTTGAAGTGTACCTCTGGTGCAAATTACTGACCTCTGTCATCATTTTAGGTGGGGGAACTTGCACAATCGGTGGCTGACTAAATACTTTTTTGCCCCACTGTAATGCCCGGAAGCATCAAGCGGCAACGCAGAGATACAGTCTGTAAATTTGTACTCTTACGGGAAATCATAAGCTAAGCTGGTAGCCTCTCTGATTTTCACAGTAATTGATCCACATCGTAATCCTTTGTAAATACAGTATGAATTTACAGATAATAGGGATTAGGATGATTGCATCTGTGATTCAAGAGGTCTGTTTCTATCTAGAGGCCAACTGTAAGGTATTTACAGTAAATATTAGTGGACGTCTCCCCGTGTGAGATAAAACATTTAACAGAAGTCAGACTTGGGGTGACTTCCTGTACATTACCCCAAGATGAATATATAAATAAATTAACCCTCCTTGTCTGCATCACAAGTGAGCACATGTGGGAATCTGCTGTGTTCAGTACAGGACAATGATGTTTGAGGAAATGGAGCCTTGGAGTATAAATAAAAAACTAATAAACAAGGAAAACTACTATATAACTTCATTACTACTATGTAGCTTTGGCAGTTTTCTGCTTCACTGATGAATATATGTATTTATTTTTGTAAAAACTAATCTTTTATTTGCAAGTTGTCAAACATTAAACCTGCTAATAATAACTAGTAGGATCGCCCTTTCACTGTTTGCATTTTTCCTATTTATTCAGTATTGCTTGTTGAGGCAACCATGTGTATTTACTGCCATCTAATGTTGGGATAAAATTGTGATGAAACCAGTTTTCCATGATCTAACTGTATTTCACTGAATATGCAGTGTGCCTGCATGTCGTTGAGATACTCCAACATTTTATTCCTCTTTCTGCTAAACAGAAACCGTTTAATAACCGAAGACAAAAATCCATTTTCGACTTTTATTTTCCATTGCACAGTAATCTCTATCTACAGAATTTCTAAATTTTTGTGGCAGCAGATAAAGTCATAAACATCCATGTGAAAGTTGCATAAAACTGTACAAGAAAATTGGCTACAATGAGAAAAATACTGCAACCCACTGATAACTGTTGAATCGAGGACAGAAGATGGCATATGGCAGATAGACAGGACTCCCTCTTATTGAGTGTGGATCATATCAGGTAGGAATACTGCATACTGTAGTACATGGGCTGAAAAATCAAATTCACTCAAAGATGGGAAAACAAGTATAACATTCAAAGAAATAACAGCTGGATTAAAGGGAAAGACATCAAACGGATATTGGTGGGGGGCTGACTTGTAGCTAAAACAGCTATTTTTCCTGAAGTACTTCGTTTTGTCTCTCTTTTTAAGCTTAGGGGCGAAAGATAGACCAACCAGCCAACATTCACACCACAATGCTTACTGGAAACACAGGAGGCCACACCTGTAGCTGCGCAACCAACGGCGAGAATACAGAGGACAAGTGAAGGACTTTTAAATTAAACCAAAATTTAGAGGTCGTCCTCACATATTATCACACATTATCTTACCCTTGTCCTCTTTTTTTTCCTTTTTTACTTAATTGGTGGTTTGAGTTTGTCCACACTTACCTGAACTAGGACATCACCAGCAATGAGTAAACAACCGGAACAAAATATAATAAATCATATCACTTCATTTACATGAACATAACCTTACATACAGACAGAGAAGATGTACAAATACACCCATTCACACAGATGAATACCATAAACATCATTTGAGGTGTGGTGGAATGATAGTGATTTTTATGATCCATCGTGTTATAAATGGCTGAGTTCCTTTGCGACTTTCCATTTCCTGAACCCTGAAAAGTGACAAGGGTGATATATCTAAACTGGATAACACATATTCACATGTACCGTGTGGTTTCCAGACTCGCGGCCAAATGCTATGGGACAACGCAATGGGAAAGGTAAAGCAATTCTTTGGCGTCAGAAAAAAATATGGCCTGTCTCCTCTTTTGTTGCCTGAGCAACTTCGGCATTTACTTTCCACTTAGATTGTCAAACTATTTACTTATATACAAATAAAGGTTAAAAGCCCGGCAGACAGATACATCACATTTGAGTTCGACTGCAAACATGGAAAATAGAAACAGGATAATAATGAAGATAACACCAAACACAGCTGTCTCCTCCACCTCAGTAAGTAAATATTAAAAGGAATCACACGTACAGACAAGTGTGAGCAAAACACAGAAAAAATTAAAAAAAAAATACACGAAAAAAGTTTCAAATATGTCCCTTTGAAAGATTACTCAGCCATTTTCTTGTTTTTATCCCACCTGTATGATTACTGTTAGGATTTATGCTTGCAATGTATGTAATCCAATACTGATACTTGGCTATTTGTGTATTTAACGCTGATTTCATCAAACCACCGAGCTCGTGACATCGGAGACAGAGCGAGCAAGTGGGAGGCAGCTCACATTGCATCTGCTAAGTGATTAAATTACATTTTCAGTAAAGGAATAAATGTGTGTGGCTCATACATTCTCTCTTTTAGAATAATAAAAAAAAAAAGCTGATGTCACCATGTTACTGAGTCCCAAATATGCCTTTTATATCCTTGCCCTCCTTATAGATTCCAGCCCTTTTCATAAGGAGAAATTAATTTCAGTTGTTAGACAAAAGTCACAAAATGTATTTTCTTTTTCAACAAATTAAATATCATCCACTTTCACAACAATAGAAAAATAAGAGTTTTTCCAATAATATTACTACTAACAATAATGATCATAATACAGACGGAGCAAATAACCCAACAAATAACAAATAGAGGAATGGCGAGAAAAGAAATTCACGCACGCACATACGTTCTCACGCACGCACCCACACACACGGTAACGATTTGAAAGTTTGTCAAATACAGAGGTGAGTCTAGAGATTGAGCAAGATGATGAAATATCCAGTGTACTTCCGAATGAGTTATCCCTGCGACCCTCTGCATAGAGGAGACATCGCTATCGCAGCACTTCTTATACCTCTCCAACGGTGCCTCCTTCGGCCCTCGCGCCCCGCTTCCATCTCCCCGATGAGTTATCCCTTTGTTTTGTACTTGTCACTTGGAAGTGGATACAGCATTGCACATTTATTAGATCTATGTATATATAATGATGTATTTACTTTTTTTTTTTGTACATTTTAATAACTTTTTGAAGTCTTTGCTTCTTCATTACACATTTGTCTTTTTTTTTTTTTTTTAGCCAGTTTGAATATTGGCCACGAGGGTACAGAGTAGAGACAACAGTAAAGAACATTTTGGCAAATGAGAGTGAAGAATCTTCAGGTGCATGGGCCAGTCAGCTACCTCAGAGGAGAGGCTGAACAGAGATAAACAATGAGACAAGAACATAAAAAGAAGACACCATTTATTAAGTTATTCCCTCTGAGGTCGTCTTCCTCTCCTGTCTACCCCTCAGTTCCACCCCAAGACTGAGGTAAGTACAGTGTTTCATCGTTGTGCTAGGGAAGAAAATCCCCAAGTGTCTCAGTGAAGGAGGCTTGGAGGGACGGATGAAGGGACAGACAGATGGGTAGGGGTCACGGTGAGTCCAGATGAGCCAGATGAGGGAGGTCAATCAGACAATGGTGTCCACAGAGCTCTACTCCACCCCTTCCACCAATCAGAACTGGTACCACTTTTTGTCTTTGCACTTCAGCATCATCTGGAAACAAAGAACACGTAGTCATGGGAACATGGTCCAAATGATCGGGCAGTACCACAAAACCATCACGTCTCTCTCTAAAACCACTTCCATTTGCTGTTGATAAAGTTAATTTTATGTAAGAATGTATATGAATTTGCTTTGATTTTGAATTTTGTTTACTTGGTCAGTCAAACACTGTAAAGAACAGGGGCCCTCACATAATTTTAGAAACCGTTTCCATTCTGAAAGAAATCTACAATTTGAGTAAGTTTCTTAGTTACAGTACAGTGAAAGTTTCATGGTTACATACTGCCCTCTACTGGTTAAATAGTGTCAGGTATTACATGTAATATTTCACAGTAACTGCTTTGCTGTGTAAAATATTTTATGGAGGGTCAAGACTGGTCACAAGCATTTAATTTCATTGTTTATTGTTTGTTAGTAGCACTAATGTACAGTGAGCATTCATGATGTCACATCGTCGCTCTGTTAATTGTGGGTATGAATTTTCAAGCTCGACGTCCTTCTTGACACTTTTGCTCACCTCGTGGGCGTGTTTGGAAAAAGAGTCTGCACTGGCCATCATGGCGGCCGTCCTCTCCTCCAGTTCACCCAGTTTCTGGCCTCTTTCATCTAGTGCTATCCGGGCACGTGCCAGATCACCAACCACACCAGAGGCAGCTCCCTTCATCCCCTCAATGCCACCTGGGCCAGGGATGTGCTGGGCCAGACTTCGCGATGCCCTTCCAGCTGTTACTTCACCAACTGATCGAAGGAAGAAAAGACAGATAAGCATGAAGTGATGGTACATATAGGACAGAAATATACTGTATGTATATCATCAGATACATATTCGGCATACATAGTTCCTCTCTGTCCAGCGACTGTGCACCGCCACCAAACAGGCCTTTGAAGAACCCTCTGTTGGGGGCCTCCGGTGTCTCCACTGGTGTGAAAAGTTCACCCAGCATCTCCTGAAATATTAACACATTTTATAAATACATATATAAAATGTATAAATATAGATAAAGATATATATATACTAGACATATAGAATAGAATAGAATAGAATTCAACTTTATTGTCATTGCACATGCACAGGTACAGGGCAACGAAATGCAGTTTGCATCCATCCAGAAGTGCTTTAGTGATATAGATATATTACAATATATATTAGCAATAGTATAGATATGTAAGTATATTACAGAAATGGGTCTATTATGGTATGTTATAATGTACACGGTATGAAGTATGTTGTGAATATTCTATAACTATAAGTATGTACAGGCTGTAGTGAGTACAAGCTATGTACAGGATATGAACAGGATATAAATATGAAAAACTATACAGAATATGAAATAAATAACTTTACAGAAATCTGAGATATACAGCTATACAGAAATGTGAACTATGGAAGTTGTAAACAGTTGTAGAATTAAAGATTATCGAATGTACAGAATGATTATTTACACAGAGCTATACAGTAGTGCAGTTAAGATAAGTGAGGGTGTAGATAGTTTCTACAGAGGCTATATAAAGTGCTAGTGGTTGTGAGTGGTGGTTCAGTCCATGTTATTATTGTGTGTTTGAGGGTACAGTTGTCCATTGTGGGTGTGTGTATGTTCAGTCCATGAGTTAACGTGGGTCAGATGTCAGGAGGCAGAGTTCAGGAGTCTGACAGCTGTGGGGAAGAAGCTGTTCCGGTACCTGGTGGTCTTAGTCCGGAGGCTCCTGTAGCGCCTCCCAGAGGGAGGGCTATCCCCCAATAATACAAGTCCCTAGCTTGTGAGACACACTGCAGTAAAATCTGGACACGGTTATAAATAGAATAGTTCTCACCATGGATGACTCAGTTCCCCATAGTTATTTCAGGCCAAGCAACTTATGTGAGACAAGTTTCAAACTACTTAGGCTACTTTGGATTAACTCCATTCCTTGCATTCATTTATTGATGTTTTGTGTTCATTAGCTATGACACAGGCAGTAAGTGAGTGTATGACAATATAAAGGTTTCTCCTGGTCCAGGCTTAGGCGTCAGAGCTTTGTGTGCCCGCTGGATATTCAGAGCAGGGTCTGGTGGGAGAAAGAGCTCAGCTCTCAACAAGTGTTCCACAAACTGCAGCACAGAGTTTCCTTCAGAACCTTCTATTAGGCCTATTGATCCATTGATAATATACATTACTGGACAATATACATTTTTCTAGGGCAGCCAGTTTTGTTACAGTGACTGAATTAATGCATCTTTTGTGGCCATGTTCCAACTTTCCATCTCTTCCAAGTGTTTTGCAGCTTCTTTGAGTCTTGTCTTATAGCTAGCTACCTCACCTATTGTTTCTGTCAGTTTTATATTAATGTCTGGAATTCTACCTTCATTTCTTGTTTAATGTCTTTGTTCAGTGGGACAAAATCAGTTCTGAACTTTGCCTTAAGTGAGTGAATTTCTTTAATGATGTCCTGGAAGCCTGAGTGGAGGTGGCTAGCCCCTTCTCCTTCCACATGCTCACCTTGCATGCTGTTTTCCGGCTGTCTCCTCTAGCCGGCTCCCCTGTCTTCTTGACCTTCTCCCACCGTTCATGACATTTATTCCACAGTTTAATGATTAAAAATACTTCAGCACTTTTATTTGTGAGTTTTTACCAGGAGCTGCAAACTTATGCTGCCATCCTCTCAGCATCCCCCTTGTGAATTTTGATTAGATAGAGGGAGTTTGGCAGGAGTTTTTCAAAATCTCATTCTGGCATGACAATAGGAATATAGGGTTATGGTATTTCAAAATTCTTCCTGTCTGTTACCCATAGAGACAAGGTTAATTTTAATACGTGAATATTTCTTATAGGTATAAACAAACCAAAACAAAATAGCCTAGGTACTTAGTTGGCTAATGTGTGTCTCCAAGCCATGCAGAGATTTTAAACTGTTTTGCAATAGTAACACGTAGTAGTGCTGTATATAGAAGGCTAATTCACCTGTAGGTTTTCACAAGTGTCCTGACTGTAAGTGATCCTCTGGATCTCAGTGGGGGAGCAGAGGTACATGGCCTGACCCAGGTTAGTAAAGCAGAAAGTCCTGGCTATCCGCATGTCTGTCAAAGGTAGGTAGTTCACATCCATGAGCGGTCTCAATCCTGGCACACTGTATGGGAGGCACAGAAACAATATCAATAAAGTTTCTGACCTACTCTGAACTCTAATTATTTAAACTCAACGTCCATTTTGTTAGGTATACTATTTTGTTAAGGCAAATAACTCATCAGCCAAGATGTGCAGCAAATCCATAGACAGTCAGACCTGCTGAAATACAATCTGAGCATCAGAATGGGAAAAAAGGTGTCAGATTGTCTGGTCTGAATATTTCAGAAACTGCTGATCTAGTGAGATTTTGCCGGACAGACGAAACTAGACAATAACCCAAGATCAGCAGTCGTCTGAGTTGACAGGAAGGAAAGAGTAACTTGCAAAAATAAAAAACAAACAAACTCTGGTTATAAACAAGTTATGCAGAGAAAGATCTCTGAATGTACAACACGCTGAACTTGAAGCAGATGGGTTACAGTAGCAGAAGACCACACTGGATGTCAATCCTGTCAGCTGAGAACAAGAAACCAAGGCTATATTTTGTAGCCCAAAACTGAACAATAAAAGACTGGAAATTGTTGCCTGGTCTGACGAGTCATGATTTCTGCTGCGACATTCGGATGGTAGGATCAGGTGTTGGCATAAACAACATGAATGCACGGATCCATCGTGCTTTATATCAATGTTTCAGACTGATGGTGGGGGCGTAATAGTGTGGGGATAATTTTTGGCACACTTTTGACCCCTAAGTACCAACTGAGCATTACTGAAATGCTACAGCCTGCCTGACCATTGCTGCTGACCATGTTCATCTCTTTATGAACACAGTGTAACCATCTTCTGTTGTTTCCTTCCAGCAGAATTACACACCCTGTCACAAAGCTCAAGTCATCAGACTAGTTTCTTGAACATGACAATGAGCGGTGTAATGAGAGATTCACGTCATAAATGTGTAGCCGACAAATCTGGTCAAACTGTGTGATGCCAATTCCAATATGGACCAAAACCAAAAGCTCTTAAGATGGAATGTTTCCAGCATCTTGCTGAATCTAGGACATGAATAATTAAGGAAGTTCTAAAGGCAAACACTTTTCCAAACCAGTAAAAGCAAAGTGTACCTAATAAAATGTCCAGCATTGCCTGGTGTTTGGCACTTTATCCTTGCTTTTAACATAGTCCAGAAAGAGCCTGTATTATGACACAAAGTCTGAATTCTAAAAATGAAGTCCAAAGTGTGAAAAAGAGTGAGAATGCTGAGATTAAAGTTCGAATTCTGAAAATTCAGTCTGGAAAAAAATGTTATTTCTAAAATCAAAGTCCAGATTCTAAGTAAAAAATCTGAACTTAAGATCTGAACTAATTAAAGTCTGTATACTATAAAAAAAACACCTCTGGATTTCGATGAACAGGTGCAAATTATGACCAAATTAAATTATGACCCCAATTTTTGTATGTACCTGTCCTCTTTCTTACCATATGGCAGCTTTCGCTGTACACAGTTTACAGATTTTGTGTGGAAAGTCTTTGCAACAAGCACAAATATGAGCAAAATGATTTGCTCTCCTGCTTCTTTTGTTAAGTCAATTCCAGTTCATGTATATAAATATATAGACATGCCATGCATGATAGAGGGGAGAGCAAACATTCTTAATTCTAACTGCATGTATTGGTTGAAACATTGCCTGACTTTAGATGTAGCCTTACCTGAGGGTCATGATGTGGCCGTTGGCACAGAAACAAGCCACGCACATGCCTTGGTTCATCTGCACCACATCTGCCCGTAAGATGAAGGAGGTCTCTGTGATACTGTGTTTATAGATGCAGGACTGGGAAGGAAGGGCAATGACTTTGGCCTGTTTCTCTGAACACACTACAGCATACTGGCTCTCATTGAGGTCCTGGGAGGTGGAAGGGGACACTGAGACGGGCCGGCGCTTACGGACTTTTTCTCTTTCTTCGCCGTCTGCTGTAACGTTGGGTTCATACCAAGGCTCATATGCAGATGGCAGCTGAGAACCCGTGGAGTCTATAAAGGCCATCCGCAAGATGCTTCCCTTCAGCCGTACCAACATACCTGGTGAACAGGAGGAAAAAAAAAATCTATTGGAACATTATATTTCCAGAGGACTGCTGCATTTTGGAAATGCTTAGTGTGTTCTGGTGAAAAATGACTCCAAAGTTCAGTGATGGACGCCGAGATAATGCCATTCAAAATAAGTATCAGGCTAGACACTGGCTGCCTCAGATTTTTAAATACAAAAACTAAAGTTTTGACTGAATATATCGATAGGAAATTACAAGTTATCAAGGCCTTCATATCCTTTATATCTTTAAGACACTCCTGCAGTTTAGTAGAGGACAAGTAGAGGACAAAAGAAGAAGAAGAGGCAGGCCTAAAAACTTACACACAGAAGTAGAACAATATATGAAATTCGTTTCTTTGAGAAACAGGAAAAATCTAAAATATACACATGATAAACAGTATAATCCAATGATCTGCATATGATCACACCGTATATTTAAAACAACTATTTTAAGAACTCTTGGAATTAGTCATAAGGTCAGTAATTAGTAAATAAATGACTAAAGTGCCTACTTTAAAGTAATGGTTTGATTAAAGCCACCTTAAAAGCCTCTGGTATGTAGCCTATTAGCAGAGATAAATTGGTCATACTGTATTTATGTGTACCATTTTTGGTCCATTTTCACTTAAACATTTAAAAATCATTGTGTACTGTTTTTCCTTAAAATTTACAGAGTGGGTTGCCAAGTTTGGTCTTTATTGCCGTTAAAAAAAACAAAAAAAACCTCTCACACTCTAATTTCCCTCCCTCCCTCCCATCTGAGATTGCTTTACTCACCGGCAGGTGAAAGGATAACTGGCTGCAGTTGCCGTTGCTCTCCAGCAGGTGGCAATGTGAGAGCCAGAACCAGGACAGTTCCCAGGGAGGTGCCAACATACAGGCAGGGTGTCAAAATGCTGTCCCCCTTCCGAGCGAAAGTCTCACAGAAGTGGAATGAGCTGATGGCCTCTCGTGCTTCCTTATCGATGCTGGTGACACTGGACGAGCGTGAGCGGCTGAAAGAGTTGTCCCGGTGGTCTAATGGGTTGGCACCCCGCGGCGGGCATACAGACAGGAGGACAGTAAGGAGAAAAAACAGAGAGGTAAAGCACCTGCAAAAAAGTATTATTGCAAGACAGACAATGGAGAAGTTGGCACAAAATATGCTAAAAAAAAATAAATAAATAATGAAAAAAATAGAAACATAACAATCACTAGCTTCTTACTGCCTTAAAAGAAAGAGTTTGGAAGTTAAATGCAAATGGATTTACACTTTTCAAAGCAAACTCAAGGCATACCAGTAATAGCATTTTTATTTGTTTATAAATGATTGATTTTAGTACTGATAATGTAGATACTGGAAATTGAGAGAAAGAAAGTCGACTCGCACTTTTAACAGCTAGTGGCAAAATAAAAGTAAATAGTTAGTGGTCTTGTCTTTCTAGGAAAAACAGATCTCATAAGTTGAATTGCCTTTTTTAACAGAGCAGCATCATTTAAGACCTATTTGTTGATGATTTAACATCACTGCAGTTCCCTTACATTATACAAGAGCCATCAATTTAACACAATTTTATTACTATAAAATAAACCAGCTGTTTGGCACATTACGAAAGTTAAATGTGCATAACACTGAGATCATTAAACAAGCATACAGGTGAATATCTTATTTTAAACCCATGAAACCTAACAATATTCCATGTTTGGGAAGAAGGTTGTACAGAAAAAAAGTTGTATTGATATTATTTTATTTTATTTTATTTTTTTTGAAGGACCAATCAGACAGAGAAAAGAAAGCCATGAAAAACACACAAGAGAAAAGAAAAGCTGCAAAAGTTACACAAAGCTTTAGAGTGAGATGGGGTGTAAAAAGTTTAGCTTAGCACCACTGACCTCTGCTTTAACCCCCACCATGGTCAAAAGAAGTGTGAGCAAGGGTTCATTTCCAACAATTTGATTGAGTTCAATCATTTTAATTCAGTTCAGATCAGTGCTACTTTTGATGCATGCAAACTAAAGAGAACAGTTGCACAGCTTGCCAATTTTGAGACTAATAACCAGAAAAAAAACTGGACTAATGTAAAGTGATGGAGTCCAGTCAGAGCGAGAAAAGTATATTGCATTTCATACAAATTGTTTGGAGACACGAAGTCAAGGCTTACCCAAGTCTGGCTTTAGCTCAGTAGGCAAGCTTAATTTCCGTGACATCTTTGCTGGAAAAAAGAGAACATCCCTCTTTACAAACACATGTCTAAGCTAACACACGATGCCATGCAAAGCTAGTTAATCTAGCATTGGAGTAGGACTGTGCACACACCTGAAATACACCAAAATGACAGAAGACTGTTGAACAAGTGCCAAGGGATTGTTTTATAGAATAGGAGAGCCAAAATGCTTTAGACAGGAGGAGACACTGCATAAGGATTAAGAGACGACCCTCTGTATCACAGAGGCATGCTGTTACAGACTAAACAAAAGAGGTGACGTCTGTTTGCACAATGCCCTGAAAGACAGGACAGGTAAGACACACGTCAAAACTGCACGGCCATTCAGGACCTTCATGCCAAAGGAGCATGCAGCAAGAAGAAGGAAGTAACAAGAAACAAAAAATGAACCAGAGATGGAAGAAAACATAGTGAAAAGGATGGTTAAACCTGCTGCTGGTTATATACTTTCAGTACTAGTTTGTAAAGCATTCCATCTTTCAGAAGAGTGAATATAAATAGCAGTGAATGAAAGTCCTAAATATTATTTTCTCTGTCTGTAGGAAAAAGAAGAAGGACGATAAAATGAGACATTCAGGTAATAGAGTTATGACTGTCTTGCAATTTAAACTGCCAGAAACAATACATAAAGAAATCCATACAAGTTCCTTTAAAAAAAACTGCAACATTCGTAATACCTTCAAGTATTTGAGTTGAATTTGATTATTTTGGCTTTTTATCATTAGCGTTTTATTTTTTAAGCTAAGTGGAGAACATAAAATCTTGCTGTTGCCCGTCTACGGTACTTATGAAGGTGTAGACCAACTTTTAGAGCCCAAAACGTGCATATGCTATCCATACATGCATGATTTATCCAGATGATTTGATTTCTGTTCTCTAGTATGCTGGAAATTGGGGGAATTTTATTGACTTTATCAAGATTTTTTTAAGCTAAACTAAAATACTGAACTCACATATGTGGGTTTTGGGGATATTGTAAAAATATTGCACTGTGAATAATCAGGTGTTAAAAGGACTCAGGAGGACAACATCAGTTTCCGGACCAGGCTAAGCAAAGACAAATAATCCAGCACAAACAAAGCAGCCACAACATTAAAACTATTTACGAGACGTTGTTAACAACAATTATCTTGTACTCTGAAAAGCTGGCTCTCAACAGTCACGTGAACGTTACTTTGGCATGGTTCACCCACCTTCACATTGCTAGAGACCAAGTATATCGGACATGACGACAGCAATCCCCAAACTTTGCCTCCTGATGTTCACGTGGACGTTACTTTGGCATGTTTCACCCACCCTACACTTTGCTGGAAATCAAGCGTATTGGACATGGCAACAGCGATCCTGAAAGGCAGAGGCCTCCCCAGAAGTGCAGAAAGTGATCAGCAATAGCTCAAGCAGCATGTCAATGAGCCCAAGATGTTGAACTCCCAATACCCATGGGATGTGCCTGAGTAAGCCTGATCAACAGAGGGCTCCACTGTCAAAATGTGAGACACTAAAGAGTCAGGGCTGCTATGTCATCACAATGACCAAAAGAAATTTGTGCAGGTGGTTTTAATGCTGTCGCTGATTGGTGTGGATATTGTACTTACTCACTGTCACTTGTATGAGATACCGAATCCTTCCTTTGCTAATCCTCTTTTTTGACTTGCTCACTTAGTTTAAATGTACTTTTACAAAGTTTTATCAACACACACTGAAGTTGGACAAAGACAAAATCAGACAGACGAATTGGTCTCTGTTCAATGGTATCATCAAACTTCGTACAATTAGTTGGGACAAGTATCAGATGCAGGCACATTTACAATATGACACTCGTGCTACATACATGTAGCATGCAATATGTACAGTATATTTGACAAGTAAGGTGTCTCAAGAAAACTGCAGTCCCACCGTCCTTCCAGGTAAGCTTTTGCTTCACAAGCTCTGAATCCTTAGAATATAGTTTTCGTATATTACTCTTCTGTGCTCAAATATCAAATATGAGCATCTTGTCATTTCAAATGAAGAATACTCATTTATGTTAAAATACAAAGTGGCTTCAAAGATAGTTGAATAGAAGCTAACCCAGGAGTATAGAGGAACGTCAGCTCTCTGTTCCCTACTTTAGTTCTTCCCACTGTGGTGAGTATGGACAAAGGAAGACAGAGACACTTTCTCCACAAAAAAAAAAAAAGGAAACAAAACAGGGGCACCAAATCTAGACCACGTTTTTTCCTGCCTAAACAGCCTCTGATAGACATTTTTACCCAATCTTACCTCCTCTACCACCTCCATTGTAGAATTGGTGTAGATTGCTGTTTGACATCAAGACTTTTGAGGGTGTTGGGGAGGAGGGAGGAGTAAAATAGAGTAAATGCGCAGTTAGAAAAACACCCATTTTTACCCCATTACCCCAGTGCGTGTGTGTATTAGCACAAAAACTGAGTAAATATTTATTTGGTCAACTATTTCTTTGTTGTAACAATGCTTCTTGGCAAAAAATCTTGGAGAGGCAGTTTTTTTACCCTTAAGTGATGCCACATTTGTAAGGAAAATGCATTTGGAAATCCCCCATTATATGGATGTTGGCCCTCAATTTGGAGATTGTACTAAGGCTCACTCAAAATGGTTTTATGGAACACCAGCTTAAAGTTGCCCTGTGGCTCTATCCAGATCAGTCAAATGTGGCACAACCCATACTCTGCTGCTCAACCCACAAATGCATTTTCCTTACAAATGTGGCACCAATTAAGGGGAAATAAACAGGCTTTCCAAGATTTACTGCCAAGCATAGTTAAAACAAAGAAATAATCAACCAAACACAGATGTGCTTACTTGTTCTGAGCAGAAATTGGCTTGTAATGTCAATGGCACCTTTCTTTTTGAAGGAACACTGATTCTGTCTTCTGATGTAAATTATTCTCGTACAATGTAAAGAACTGGGAAATAAATCAAGCCAGGCCATCCACATTTACACTGTATTTAAGTCTAAAACAAGCCATCCTACAAACGTTACATTATTCCTCTGCAGAATTCATACCACAAATACTCAAAGAGAGACAGAGAGAGGAAATAAACAAAAATCTAAAACAAACTGGCTCACACTTAAAACCTAGATTACAAAGAGAGTTTTGTAGGAAAGTACTCTTTTTCTCTCCCTGTCCCATGAGTATAGCAAAGCAGACAGATGTATCACATCACAGTCTGGTGGCACCAGACACAGAGACTGGGACAGCCATCATACCTGGAAACAGCAGCAAGCAGACTCTGTGATTTGTTTTCTGTCTGACCTTTTTAAAAAGCTCCTTATTTTCATCGTGGTAATGCCAAGTTACCCATAATGAGATAAACCTAGGCTGTTCTCTCTTCAAGCGCCTTCAGATGAAATACTAATGACGCAGATTAAGATGGAAGCAAGTAAAAGAGCAACGGGGAATCTTGTTCCTGCATATCACAAAGCAGTAGATCATCAAAAGGCTGAATATTTAAAATCAGAGGTGGGATAGTGCAGCATAAAGTGGATTGTGTTTTTGTTCTAGTACATTCTATTGAGTTTGCTGTCTAAATGTCATATACACACAAAAACTGCTTAATTTGGCAATACATTTAGACGAATCTGCTTCAATACACTGCATCCGGACACAGGGAAATGTTGAAAGACGCACCCTTATCGAAATCCAAGTTAAAAATAATCAAGAATCTTGGCATGCAATATATTTGTGAGTATCAAAAAGCATGGAATTTCAGTGCTACGGAATATGTGAAGCCCCTTTTCCTACTAATATTCATGTAAATGAATAGGTTTCTCTACCAGAATGCAGAGTTTGGTTTTCCCATAATTTCGAGCAGCCTCAGTGAATTACCATCAGTCCCCGGATGCATTTACAGCCTATGTAACCCAGTTTTTCAGAATACAGAGTGAGATTATAAATGACGTATTCCCCTTTTTTCAACTCTGCAAAGTGGTAAAAAAAAAAGAAAAAAGCATGGACATATGGCAAAACTATTATAAATCCATAAATGTGCAATATTTAACTGAAACAGTGCATTTTTAAAGAAAGAGGTTGAATGAAGCCAAACACGTGAATGACTCAAAAAAGAAGAAACTTCTAGAGTTCAAGTTTGATGAGCAACAACTTCATTACAACATTAATAACCGTAAAGGCTATTTTGAAACATTAATCTTCCTCCCAGCACACGTAAGTGGTTTTCTAGGTATATTTCTGACTGCTTTACTGTTTGGTTGTTATTTCTGCTATATTCGCCACTCCTCTCTTTCAATGACAAGCTGAAAGATATGTTACCTGAAGTAGGCGACTTGCAGCGGTCCTCCGATGTAGCCGAGCCTTCATTGATGTCACAAAGACCTGTATGAGAGATGACATAATCAAAACAAAAATCAGGTGGATTTTCAAAAAAAAAAAAATTGGCTGTTCGCTCTGCGTATGCATAAAAAATATGTTTCTTTAACTTTATATTTTAGTGTCGCCTTGGCTAGGATCTATGTGCAGTCTCATCCGCCATCTGTCAGAGACTATCAAGGTCTCTAGTTTTCTTTATCCAGTTTTAAATGCTACTTCCTCCCTTTCCCGCATGCATGTTTGAGTATAAGTGTGTTTATTTGTGTGTGACATTGTTCTGTGAGGCAGAAAGCCAAGCAGACAGAAGTCCCTATTGGCAGAGCAACACAGCTGGATGCCTGATTACTGCTCACACTTGCCAACCACTGACAAGTGCCAGCCCACTGCTCACCAGTTAGTGACACCAGATGCTCTGCGAGTATTTAATGTGAGCCTTTTTGTGAACATTCGGATGTTTACACATACAGTACTTTGAGTCTTTACTTGCATGTGTGGTTGCTTTGCATACAGCATAAAAATCTCTCAACCCACGTGGACACACTTTGCTAAATTCATTAATCAAACTTTTGCTCAAGTATGGACAGGAAACTGTCGTGACGTTGCGGCAGTATCAAAACATGCACTGCTGTTTTCTGACACGTGGTGGCAGTGTGTCCTTACTGGAAAGGATACCGTTCGCTGTCCGTGGTAGACAATAGTAAAAAGGAAGGGATGCGTGGAAAAGGGATGGGCTGCGAGAGAGTGGGTATGTGAATGAGAGGCAAAGAGAAAGAGAGAGGCGGATAAACAAAGAGAGAAAGTCAATCGAAGCACAAAGAGAGAGCGAGTATTTGGTCGTCATCGCTCAATCATGCGTCAGCATTGTAGACTAAGCAAGAAAGAGAGCATCATTGTGCATTCAAAGCGTGTCGTCACTTTATTCATTCTCATATTTGCATCAGTTTACAGTTTAGAACGGGAACTAAAGAACTGTGGGGTGAGCTGTTCTGGCAAAAAAAAAAAAAAAAAAGCTGTCATGCTCAGAAAAATGAATAAAATGTTTTTCTTTCTGGCTTCAATCTTCTCTCTTTTTATTACCTCCAGAAGGCTGTCGCGTCTTTCTTGGCGACCGGGGCTGTCTCTGGTAGGGGTCATTAGAGCCATAAAGCTCGACCGTCCCCAAGTTGAGGACTACTGTCTTCTGGATGTAGTCCACCACTGCCAGACCGTTACTGTTGCCAAATACCACTCTGGGGATTGGCAACAAAGTAAAGAAGAAGTGGGAAGAAAAGGAGGGGTGAAAGTTTTTAAAACAAGAATAACGGAAAGTTACAGTTAGGAGATTTGATTTTGTTTTGGAATACGTAAACATTGTAGTTGAAGCCCAAAATCAGGTGGAATCTCTTAAATTCCCGTAGCTGCTGAACTGTGTCGACAGGACTTGAGCAGTAACTTCTTGAACAGCACCGGTATCTGTGACGATTTTGCCTGCAATTTGATTTGCGCTAACTTTGCTAATGTTGCTTTTTACCTTCAGATTAAGCGTCTTAACATAAATAGCATAAATCCCAGCAAAGTCCCAGAAAATGCTTCTAGTTTCAGTTAAGGCTTGCGTGTACTTACAGGCCGTAGGAGGAATTGACGGCCAGACTTGTGATCTGCTGAGGAGGCTCTCCACTCACCCACACTAACTGGACCACCAAATCTACCTGGTAACCTGGAGACTGCTTCAATGGAGTACTGCGCACTCTGTGGATGAAAGGAGGCCATAGACAAAAAAAAAGGTTTCATAAAAAGAATGACGAGGGGCGCAGCTGCGGTTGTGAAGCTGTTGTGTATTGAGTGGCTGCAGGGGAATGTTGGGGAGGCTGTGGCTGAGAATGCTTCGAGTGTGCTTGAGGCAAAAGGCAAGACTCTTGTGTGCATGAGTATGTGTGCAAGTGCTCCTGCAGCTTATGAGCGTTTATGCGAGTGCTTCTCTCTCCCTCTCCTTAAAGTTATATATGTGTGTATGTGTTTCATACTTGAGGCAGGGTATGTTGCCTCCATCAGAGTTGTTGCTGCTGGTGGAAGGGTGTGAAGGTGGGCCGCTTGTCTGAGGAGAGGCACCGGGCGTCGGGAGCGCCGATGTCTGTTCACCCCCGCCATCTGGAGACTCTATGTCATTCAGCTCGTACTGCATTCGCACCTCTAGCAACTGGATGAGAGGACATACACACAGGTGCACATATTAACATGCACATTATAAACGAGGAACATCATGAAACTTCCTCTTCTACATTATTGTAAATAATAATTCCTCAGGACATGATGACTGTGTCGCTAAATGGCTTTCATATGCGATCGCAGAGTCACTTTGATGATAAGGAGGTGTTTGATGTTTGTGTGGGAAGATTGAGAGTCTTAGAGGTCCTCCAATACTGCGATGTTTCATTCCTTCTGAGTCCTCCTTCAGGCTACCCCTTTGCAACCCGCGCCTTCGCAGAGACACGCGTGTACGATTCACACACACCGATACACACGCAAACTCATCAGCTCCTCTCTTTTGCATTCTGTCAGTCTCATTAGCCCCACTGACATGTGGGAGTGAAGAGTGATCAGTGCCCTTGTTCAGAGACTACCTTCATTTCTGCAAGGTTATTTAGAGGTGTTTGACCTTGTTCTAACACGGGCTGTTTCGCCTAATTACTGCTCGCCATTGCTGCATGTAGCGTTCTGATCCACATTACAGCATGTGGCGTTTAGGACTAAGGGCTCTAACATTTCTCTTCTGCGTGCATCAATGCTTACTGTCATTTACCCACAGAAAACTGCAAAGCTTTCAAACATGAACGTAGCTGATTTTTAATCTCTTCCAACAGCTACTAAGAGGCTCCTAAGCAAGGCACTTGAAGTCTATAAATTCATAATTGCTTCTCGCTGTTTGTTTGAAAGAACAAAACATTTGGGCATTTAGGACAAACAGTGCTGAACACAAAAAGGGCATCAGCTAAACGCGCCACAGTGCCACCCACATGCTTTGATTGACAAGTGAACACTGCGAAGTCTGCTGCAACAACACCTCAGCAATGACTGTTCACAAGAAATATGTTGCCAGGACTAGAAAGATAATCTCATGCTAGACACTATTTTATTGCTTTGCTACCACAACCAACAGCAAAGCATATATGCACAGTTTCACGCTAATACAGAAGCTGTGAGCATACGCGGAGATAATAACGGCATTTCTCTTTATTTCATTAAGCACCCGCTCGCATCACACCACCATTAGCATTTACATCGCTATCAAAGCAGGTCATAATGATGGTCTAGCTTTGCTTGTTCACTGCCCTGTCTGTTGGCATGGTAACCATACTGCCTTTGACTAGGCAGATCTTTGAGTTCATGTGGTTGTGCATATGCCTCAACATCTGATGCTTAATTTATAATACCGCAGTTGTGTCCGTTTGCTTACGGAGAGGGGTTTTGGAGCGACGAAAACCAACCACTGCCAGACGAATGTGGATGACACTGTGCATCGGTCAAATGCAGATTGGTTGACGAGTGGGCTGATGTCATGCCAGAAAGTGATTGCCTTCATTTGCAGTGTTGTAAATGACTTTTGGCCGATAATTTGTCAGACATATTATGAACGATGAAATCATTTTGAGCCAGAAAGAACATTTCTGTCAAGCTGTAAAGACACACTTATATATCCTTTATTTATCCAGGTAAGAATAATCCTAGATATTAAAAATGTCCTTTTTAACCAAAATCTGGAGAAAAAGGCAACAGAAACTACAACAAATATGTCATGAAAGTTCTATAAAGATACACTAAGTGGTCAAAAAGGACAAGATAGATTATAATGTAAAAAACTGAGTAGGTACAATAACGCAGAGTTATAAAAATAATCGCAAAACAGGTAATTTCTTAATTTTATCTCCAGTGCTTTGTAAATCCTGTTGACTACGGCCTATTTACCAATTTTAAGAAATTATATGAAACATAAAAAACATCTACAATCACTTTTTTGCAGATAATCTTGTTTTTGACATAAGAACAGGGAAGGGAGTGTGAAAAGTACAAACAGTGGCTGCAGTGGACACTTCATTGTTTTTAACACTGTTTCACTTCAGCTCTTTGTATCTCATAACTTAGTTCTCCTCCGAGGCAAACCGATGGACCAAAAACAAAACAAATAGTAGCCCACAGCTCTACAACATATTTCTGACAATGCACCCAGTGAACAACAGGCATTTATTGCAGGCAGGCATTAGGAAGCCACGTATTACAAAAGATGATTAAGAAAAACATGAAATTCCTGGAAGTTGAGGCTAAAGGTAAAACTGAAGACTGATACCCACCTGAACCACCTCAGTAGTTACTTCCAGCTTACTGAAGCGGTAGATGATAACATTGGCTGACACACCGGCCACACACAGCATCCGGCTCTCAGGGCACCAGGCCATGATCTGAATGGCAAAGGGGTCTTCATCTGACACCTCAGTGCTGCCCTTGTCCTCCTTAGACCTGTTCCTGTCAAATATCTTGGCTGTTTTGAGTTTATAGAGCACCTGGAGCATTACTAGAAAGAAAGGAGGAAAGAAATAACATCAGGAGGAGCAGCTATATTGAAGCCTATGCTAAAGGAGACGCTCTTACAGGCTTAAATGAATGAGTAAAAAACAAAGTGTCATTTAAATTTTCAAAGTCATTCTGTTTTCTTTCTTTCTTGACTTCCCTCCTTTTTCTTCCAAGTTAAATTGAAACTCAAAGTGTCCTTTGACTTTTTCTGTTTAAAAGCTAATAAAATAGTCAATAAAATAAACTATATTTGTAATTTATGAGCTTAACCTACTTGCAGAGGCATCCCAGAACTTCACAGTTCCATCAGCGTGCCTGGAAATGCATGGGAGTGACACGAGACACAAATGAAGGACCATGTCAGTTATAACTTTTGACTTTTTATGTGAGCAAACAACACCAGCCAATTTGTAACATTTGCAGGGAAAGAAAACAATATCAGCCCTGGTAACAAAAATGTGTCAGAATTTGCCATAGTAAAGCTTCTACAATCAAATCTCATGAGAAGTGAGAAAATCAAAATATACTTAGAGGGTAAAATGACTGAAAGGGAAGTTATTTATCCCTTAAAAAATCCTTTACATCAGCCACACGTCTCTTCTTTGAAACCAACAAGCTGATTCCCAAAGAGCTATTACCCGAAAACTTGGTGTGCGGTGTGTTCTTGAAAAATCTGAGGAAACTGGACAAGTGGAGTGAAGTGGAGTGCAAATGAAGAAGTGACAAGCCTATGTCATGGTTTGATCCACCATGCAATACAGTACCATCTCCAAAGCATCAATAGATTGATGTGAAGGTCAAAGTGATAATGATGCTATATAGAGCTATTTAAAACATGTTTGTTGCTGCCATTATTTTGTATTGATAACATATAGGTATTCTTTGGGACTCTGACATCTTCTTAAAGATCAAATAAGTCAAAACTTTTATAAAATGTCTTCTACTGTTAAAAGGATGCTGACATTTCTTCTTCTTCTGTTTGTATAGTGAACATTTAGATAATGATACTGGTATCTGGGTATTCTTTCAAGTTGTTCCCAAAACGCATTATATTTTTAAAGAAGGTATTGTCAACATAAAGAGAATGAGCTATTTCTAGTTAGTTAGAAATATACTGTAATAAGCTCTCATTACTAAAGTAGTAACATTTAGAATCCCCATATGTCATTTCATATATGCCTATATGCTGTCAATACAAACAAAAAAAATAGTTCTATATTGCATTTTTATCACTCTGACCTTCAGACCAATCTTTTGACCTTCAAGGAGAGGCAAAACGTAGCATAATTTAAATCTTCATACAGCAGTTTCTATTTGTTAATAATACACACTACACTTGTTCACATGACCCCACTCTACACCCCTACAAAGCTATTCAAAACTTCTCAAGCTATCATATTTAGAGACAGAACGATACGCATGCATGTAAACACTACCAAAAACATTTTGGCAGAGGTAATTAGAGACAACTCAAGCCTTCTGCGCAGCGCTGTCATTTGTGATTTTTTTTCATAACTATAACAGTAAGAAATAAATATATAGCCAGAAGTATTCGGGCATCTGAACAGCTCCAAAGCAATATCAACATAATTCAGATCACAAGACGTCCTAATGATATAACGAGGAGATATATTCTAGACATACACGGGTTCCCAACTCACTAACAAACATTAGAAGAAGAAAACCTTCAATAATCCATTAATATCCAAGCACTTCTAGACAAACATAAAGGCGTAACATCAATATGTGTTATAAAAGAATGCTTTCGTATTGATAATTGACAGATTTTCTATTTGGTGTCACAAAAAAATGCATGTCATTTGGCTGTGTTTCTTCTTTGTTTTGTTGGCAATTCAGCTAAGTGGAGAGGGAGAGAAATACTGTGCAGGCTGTGGCACTCTTCGAAGGAAAAAAACCTGGGCAGAATAATAATGTGGCACATGGGGGAGAAGAGACAAGGAGGAAGGAGAGGAGCAAGGGGCTCCTACTGCCTAACCCATACCTCAATGTCACTCCTTTCCTGCATGTGTTCTGTAAAAAACACCCACCCCCCACCCCTGGCCCCCTTTGTTGACAGCTTTGAGAGGGATAATAAGCATCAAATGGGAGCAAAGTGCACATGATGGGAATATATAAAAACTTGGTGACCTGACAGTGCAGGAGAGGGGAAAGCAATTGTGCAGGATAATAAAGATAACACTAATGAAATTAGTGTCTTACCCAGTGATGATGATCTCTGGGTAGCTCTGTATGCCTTGACCCCAGTTTCCACCACTAATGGGCCATTCCTGGACAGACAGCAGACAACACACGCGTTACCTTAGTAAATGAGATCGTACAGGAATCACTATGTCAGTAAACAAGGTGTCAATGAACACACTGATTGTGCAAATAGATGACATGATAAACCAGCGCAAGTGTGAGTGCACGCAGGAAAACAAGCGCGAGTCCTTGGTGTACGTCTCTCAGCGTGTCTTGCGATTATGGTGTGCGTCTCCATGTGTGTTAGCGGGGGTTTGGCTATGAACACGTTGACACATACAAAGGTCAACGGGATGACTCACGGTGATCTTTATGTGAGAATACCCTCCCGCAGCTCAGTAAGGCTTGTGCTTAACAGGAAAAAAAAAAAGGAAGAAGCTAGGCTGCCAGTTTGGGTCAGTGCATGCTGACATTTCAGACAGAAAGCCAGAACAAGGCAACAGAGAAAAGAACATAAGCATACATAATGGCTGAAAAAGCAGGCGGTCTGTCTTAAATGATACAGAGATGTGAGAAGAGAATGAGAGGAGGTGTACTGAGGACGGGAGTATCATTAGGTAATACGGCACTATTATATAGTCCATTTGGCTTCATGGAAACATTAAAAAATGTGTTTCCGAGGACTAAGACAAATTCACCTATTATGTAGAGCGAGGTATTAATCTACCCTTCATCCTGTGACCTTCTTGTTCTTTATGTATGTAGGCGCATTGTGGGAATTTCTGTTTCTTCGTTCATCACATCAAAAATCTGTGATGATTATTTCATGAGTTACTGCAATTCATTTTATATCAAAATATTTCAAAACGTGCCTCATTCAATAATGTGGAGCAGCATTTAGTTGTTTGTAGTCTCAGACTTCTAATTACAGTTCAGTAACTTCCTAATAATTTGTGTTTTCTGTGACGTTTCCCCAAAATACTCATTTGACACCAGTAACAGCTGTGATAGCAGCTCTCTGAGACACAGTCATGCTTTGATTTCATTTCTAACAACAGCATGCTATGCTGACAAAGCGGCAATATAAATATAGGGCTGTTTAGCATGTGGTGTCTACCCGAGGCCTGTACTCAGAAGCTGGATTTCAAACATAACCTGCTCTGGACCTTGCTGCGAAAATATTGAGGTGTCTAGTTGATCACTGAAAGCTTTTTGTGTTTCCCAAATGACCACTGATAATATAGATTTTTAGACGCAACTTTATTCCTTGTTTTTCTGCTACGAGCAATTTAAAACCCGTTATTGTTATATAAGTTTTAATACAGCAACATAAAAAAGGGCATGTGAGTCTAGTGCTTTCCGAGCTTATATAATTATATATGCAACTAAGCGTAGTTACTGGTTTGATATTGTTTTTGATATATATTTTTTTCTTTTATTGCTCTCAAACCTTTTTTACTGCCTGGTTTGCAGCTGAGGGACCTGCTAAAATTGTCTTACACACCATAGGTAGGCCTTTATTTATTCATTATTGTGCAATAAGAGCAACATATCTATGAATTTACAGTGTTTTTTCCCCCTATCATTACTTTCTTGCTTTAAAAACATTTTAAGTAGCACCTTTTTCATCTTACTTACCACTCGCACACATGCAGCACTTTTTATGACGACACTTACTTTACAGCAGTTTCCTTCTCACGCAGACTCACATACCACCTTGACTAAAGCAGCTGTATTTCATTTCATTTTAAGTATATGCTTCTTTCTTTTTATTTGTTTTATTACATCTAAAATATCGCAAAAAGCAACGAATAATGCCTCGATCTAAATAACCTCAAGAACAGATCAAAAAACAAAGTCACTGACGTCTATCAGTCTGGAAAAGGTTACAAAGATATTTCTAAAGCTTTGGGACTCCAGTAAAAAAAACGAGCTGTGAGAGCCATTATCCACAAATAAAGAAAACTTGGAACAGTGGTGAACCTTCCTAGGAGTGGCCAACTCATCCAGGAGGTCACAAAAGAACCCAGAACAACATCTAAAGAACTGCAGGCCTCAGCTAAGGTCAGAGTTCATGATTCAGCAATTAAAAAGATTTGGCAAAATAATGGTATCCATGAGAGAGACCCAAGGAGAAAATCTGTACTGACCAAAAAGAACTCAAAAGCTTGTTTCGCATCTTGATAATCTCCAAGATTTTAGGGGAAAATATTCTGTGGATTTATTAGGTTTAGGGGTAGTTACTTTTTCACACAAGGCCAGGTTTGGTTTAAAAAAAAAACCCAGATTTTTTTATTTACTGAGGTTATCTTTGTCTAGTATTACATATTAATATTTGCTGAAACATTTAAGTGTAACAAAAACACAAACATATATGGTGGATGCACTACTTTTAGTCTCCTCAGAATAAATGAATATTTTCAACCATGTAAAACTGCAAATCTGAAAAAAAAAAAAGAGGCTTTGCCCTTTGAGTCTATGTCTTAATCCAAAGTCTCTTCTTCACCCACGATATGTTATACAAGTGATTTTCTATTAAGATGTCAGAGGAAGAAGGACACATAATGGCATCTAATGATAAAACGTGCAGTACCTTTTTGCTGTAGCCCTGTCGTTTCTGCCGTGAGCCAACAGAGTAAAGTGCAGGTATGAGGTCCACAGAGCAGTCGGCAAAGTACTCGCAGCAGGTCACAGGAGACTCGTGGATAGTCAGAGGATAGGGGTTCTCGAATATTGGATAACTGTTAAATACAGCCCGCACATACTCAAGTGACAAATCAGTCTAAATAAAAATAATATGTCTGCCGGTGTCAGTTGCACTGGTCAAACACAGTGTTGCATACCTGCAATTCAACAAATGTTGGACATTGACTAAAAATGTTGAGTAAAGAAAGGAATAATAAACAACAGTGACAAGCTGTACTACTGGGCCAAGTAGCAGTTTACCCCATGGTTAAGAAACAAAAGTCAAGATAATGAACCATTTTTTGAACCTACCCATTTTGTGCAAGGTCGATCACAACTAAATCCTTTTCTAGAAGGACGACCACAGCATAGGGTTCCTGAAAATCTGCAAACCGCACAAAGATTCATAACATCACACTTTTATCTGTCTTGTAATTCCATGAGAAAAGAGCTCCCCTAAAATATGCAAACCACATGGGAAGAATTTCCCACTCTTTATACAGCAAATTATATCTATGCCCTTAAGATGTGAGGGCAGGAACGCTCAACGCTAGAATTTTATTATACTATGTAATTTATAACTGTAGGGGATATTGCTCAAGTTGAATATTTGTATCAGTCTGATTTGAGAGTAAAATGTCATATTCCATTTTAAGATTAGTGCCTCATAATAGATTTTAACTGTGGTAATGAATAAATTCATTTTATTTTACTTGCCACTGCATATTCTGCAGAGGCTCAGTATATATTGTAACCTGCAGTGCAAAAATTACTTCAGTTTCATACATTTGCAATAATCAACGTGTCAAGTGGAGCGTTTCCCAAATCTGGTTGTTATTAACAGCCCCTTGACAAAAGCAGACTGGAGTTATAAAGACCCACTTAATTTGTGGGAGAGGGCAAACATGCAAAACCTCCTCTGGAGCTTGCTGCCCTAAAGGTTTGTCCAGACCCGGCTGTCACAGAACACAAGGGTTGTTTCCTATCATATCGTCCACGATAATGTAAAGTAAAAATTCTAACGTGCCATAAAATGTCATATGCGATATAAAATGTTTATGTTTCCTAGTGTGTGCCACCATGAGACAAGCCCAGGCATGTCTGAGAACAAAAACTGTGTCTTAACCCTCGATGACAAGCTTCAATAAAACACCATTTCTCTTATATCGTCAGAAATATCATCATTGCAGATTTTCTTGACATATTGTTAAATTACTTTAAGTCCAAAGACATGCAGTTAGTGGGGATAGGTTATTTGGAAACTCTAAATTGCCCATAGGTTTGAATGTGAGTGTGAATGGTTGTCTGCGTCTATGGGCTAGCCCTGCTACAGAC
Organism: Aulonocara sp. 'chitande type north' Nkhata Bay; assembly: GCF_057382095.1. NCBI lineage: Eukaryota > Metazoa > Chordata > Actinopteri > Cichliformes > Cichlidae > Aulonocara > Aulonocara sp. 'chitande type north' Nkhata Bay. The sequence goes on from NC_141358.1 coordinate 11,785,155, forward strand.
TGCAGACGTGTCCAGGGTGTACCCTGCCTCTCGCCCTAAGACAGCTGAGATAGGCTCTGGACCTTCCTATCAACGCATCTGTTGACCACTTACTCCCTATAAATGGGGACATGGCAAACCAAAACAACATCATTTCCCCTCACTGAAGTATAAAGCATTTAGGCATTTTCTTTCATTTTGTCTCCTATATGTCTGTACTCTAAGTACACCTTAAAAAATTCTTCAATTTCCAACACTACCGTTTGTCAGTGTTTGGATTTTTATCATTTCCTTGTCTGTCTTAAGAAATCCTAGTTTGTCTGTTTAGTTTATCATTCATCCAAAATATTCAACTTTGTATTGACAAATATAGTTTATAAATGATATTTAGGGATACCGTCTCATCTGCTTGTGCCGGGATTATTAGACTATGTGGACAAACATTCATTGTGGAATCCAAAGACCCAGTAATGTCCATTACCAGATGATTTCAGTGAGCAGTGACATCAGATTGTCAGTGACATAATGAAGTCGCCATTCTTACATAATTCACTAATCCGTCCTGTAGCTGTATACGTGCCAGATAACACAGCAGCAGAGATTGCATCCTGGATCACATACATACAGGCCATACTGGTAAGCTCCAGCTGTTGGCTCCTCAATACCATAAATAAAATAATAATTACATTTAGATTGAAGGGCATTGTGCACAGCGGGATGAAATGAAAATGTAATAGCCTATGTGTCAGATAATAAAACTGAAAAGTAGCATCCTTTCCCTTGGGAAATTTCTGATTTATTACAGAAACACACTCACACACACAGACAGGCTGTCCAACATAATTAAGAACCAGAAAGTTGTGTGCATATTTCCGCAGGTGTTAGTGCAAAAGAAGAGTAAATTAACAATGTCCACAATTCTCAGACGTTCTCATTCAGACCAAAATATGCACACTTACCATTAGGATATGGTGTCTCACATAGCGTGAGGAAGTCTACTATAGGATAGTCCATCTCCAGCACAGCAGTACTCTTCCCATGCATCACTGTTAGACAAGGCCTCCGGCCCACCGTGTCGTAGGACAGACCACCAGAAAAGATTATGAAGGGGTCTCTGGAATGAGTTGCATTCATGCAATTATTTACTTAAATGGGTTTTTAAAATATTAGGCATTTTATATGGTGGGGCTTTATTTAATAATGTGCGTTCACACTCTTAATATTTTATTTAGCCAGCAGGAAATTGTTGTGGCATTAAGAGCCTTGGCACAACTTAAAGCATGAGTCAATCTGACTACAAATGAAAAAAATCAGTACAGTGAGCTTAATTTTTCAGGAACTGTTGCATGGATATTAATGTATGTATACCATGGTATACTGTAAGTAAGATGTCATCATGCATACAAAATAACATCAGGGTTGGAGTTAAAACAAAAGACTTTGATTTAAAGAGGACTGGGCTTGTCTTGTCTTGTCTTTAGTATCCACAACTCTGAGTTTATGCTTTATATAACAAAATAGCTGATTAAGAAAAGCTGATACTACAAAATATATAGTTTTAAATGATTGGCTTAAGTTACAAACATGAGGAGTATCTGTATGTAAGTAAAATGCAACTTGAGCTGCTTTGTGGGGACTTTTGTCATGGCTCTGCCTGCATTAAACACATGCATGTCTATAAATATGCTCAAGTGAACGTGCATGGGCACAAGTGTATAACAGTATATGTGTACGCGTGTGAGACTGAGGGACCATACCCAATTCTAGTTGTTTTGTACTCCACTTTAAGAATGGGCTTACAAGACTCTGGCTTCTTCCCGTCCTTGGGCTGTTTTCCTAAAATAGAACAAACAGAAGTTACTTTGGTTTGCAGTTCACTCCTTCTTCACCCAGTCTCTTCTGTCATCTTGGGGTTTTTTTCCCCCCAGAAGCAGCATTGTAAAATGCTGTGCTGAAGAGTATGCAGCAAAATAACAGAAACCTATTCATCAGAGAGAAGAAAGACAAATTCAAGGACGGGGACATGCAAAGAAAGGTGTAAAGATCCTGGATGATTTACAGAATCCATCTTTTCAAACCTCAAGGGGTGTCAGTGTGGAATAAAATTACACATCCATCACATGCATGCCTATGTGTGCGCATTTCTGTATCACAAAGTACAGTGAGCAGTTGAATTTATATGAAAAGTCTTACTGAAGAGCGAAAGTGACCCCAAATGCAGGTTATGCAAGGCAGGTCTGTATAATAAAGAACACTTTTTAATAACTACCATTTAATAATGGATATCTAAAAAGACAATTAAAAGAGGACTTATAAGCCTTACTTAAACATGTCAAAGGAATTTGCATAATTGCCCATTAAATACCAAACTAATTATGCATGCAGCAGTGGGAGAAACAACTAATTAAAAAGCCCATGCGGTGAAATCTTTTCTGCAACCCCCGACACATAAAATCAGCTTGAAAAACTGATTCAAAGTTGTTGTAATTTTTGATTTAATTTCTTTTCTTGTTCCCTTTTTCTGACTCTCTTGCTTTCTCTGCCCAGTTGCCGTCGCCTATTTTTCTTCCAGGTGCTTCATCTGTGTGAACTAAGTGGGGTGAGTCAGTGTGTTGGGGGACAGAAGAGTATGGCTTAAATGCATCTTCAAAAGAGCAGACTTGCTTTCTGCAGGAAGTAAACAGAGGACGCACATGCACACACAAAGTAAGGAAAACAGAGGCAGGAAATAATTGAACCGACAATAATCCTCTGCCTGAAATGAGGAAACAATGATTGAGCCATGTGTAGGTAGACACTTGAGAGATGGCTACAGCGAGAGTGGCTACAGAGGGAACAACATAATCAACACTACAAGACCGTCAAGTCATCAGACCATGGGCAATCAGTGTTTTTATGTAACAATTAAAAAATAAAGTTACAATCACACTCTATATGGATGTTTGTTCCAAAGCTATATTCGAACAGGTGGCACCCAACTTTTTTGTTTAGATCCTCTAAAGCAAAGTCTACCTGCAACCCATCCACCCATATTTTAATTCTCCAGCCTAATAAACATCTCACACCCTTTAGATTTATCTCAACACTCTCCATGGAGGTCTTGATCCCTTCACCGAAAGTTTCTTCACTGTCCTCAGTCAACTAGCTTGTGAGACAATATAAATTAACTCCATATGCACTGCATGTCAAATTTCAATAATGGTGATTGTTATACAGAAACGATGTGCGTCAAAGATTATAGAAATGTTGAATCTTGAGAGGAAAAATCAGTTAGAGTTCAACTATAGTTGATTAATGACTTATGAAGTGTAAGGGCTATTAACTTCTTATTAGTGATTGTGATTGACAACAACTGGCAGTTTCTCTTTCGATGTATAAAAATAATTGTTTTGATCTCAGAACAATGAGAAAGTCCTAAATGGTGGTCGTTTTGAGCTATTTCTAAGTAACTTAAGACACCAAGATCACTTCAAACAGTTATCTAGTTTACATCAATTTAACGTGATATATCATTTGCCACGGTCTGGAAGTAGACCCAAACTGTCATCCTCAGATCAGAGAAAACTTATTAGGACAACACAGGAACCACCAAGGCTCAAGCCTGCCATGAACTACAAACAGGTGGAACATCAATATAACTGCCCATAGTGAAATGAATTTTACATCACCATGGACTGAGAGGGTGCCAACCAAAAAAGAAGCCCCTACTCCACTGACACCTTTAAGCTTGACTGAAGGTTTCGGCTGCCCACAGAGATAACCCAAATGCCTTGTGAGGTAAAGTTTTATGGTCATATGTGACAAAGATTGAGCTATTTGGTCATAATGACAAAGGTGTGTTTAGAAGAGTAAAGGTAAAGCTTATAAAGCTAACATTGTACCAACTGACAAGGTGGTAGCATTGAGCTCTGCAGCTGTTTCGCTACCAGTGGTACTGGTATATTGCACAAAGTGGATGAAATAATGAAGAAAAACTCCAAATTCCCCAGGAAACCAGCCAATTCAAATGAATTGTATCAATGAGCGGTGAAATATCCAGCAAGAATTATGCCAAAAGCTTTTTAATACCTACCAAAGGCATCTAGAAACTAGCTAAGGGACATTTAACCTATCAGTGAGTGCATGGTGTATGTAAATATTTGAGGCAGCACGTATACCTTTGACCCTGTCTGGATTAAAGGAAAGACAAAATAAAGTCAAACTTCTTCACCCAGTTCTAGTCATTAAAAATGTAGGAACCCTTGAAAAAGACCAGTTCAAGGAAATCATTACAAGCCAAAAAATTACTGTGACATTGTATGTATAAAGTGTGTGTGTGTGTGTTTTTTTACTTCCTTACCGTGTGGTGTGATTGTCTGTATGGGCTTGCCCTGGCCTCTGACGTTCCATATGGTCAGAGTTCCATCTGAGTGACTGCAGATGAACTGCTTGCCCTCGTGATGCCAGGCAACTGAGTGGATAGCCTAAGAAATGACAGGCAGGAAGGCAGGGGTTGGGGGCAGTGGTTTATTCGAATGAAACCTTATGTGCCAGCATGCAACTTGCACACTACAAGTTTGTTGCATTACCACAGCCATATGGTACATGACTTTCATACGTGGCTTAAATGGCCGCGACTTTGCACACTTGCGCAGATGGTTGAAGTGAGATAAAAGAGCTCCCTGGCTTTAGAAAATTTCCTGTGGCACAAATGCATATATTAAAAGCTTTCATAGGAACCATTTGTTGAATGTGAAATAAAGAAAAAAGAAACCCCAGCTAGATGGTTCCATTAGCAATATTATTAACTTAGGAGTCATATTTCATAAAGATACAGCATTACTCTGACAAATGTGTCCATAATATTCAATATAATTGAAAACCGCTAATACTTCAATCAAGACCATATGGTTTAGCATGAATTACTGTGGAAATAAGAAAAAAAGTATTTCGCTTTGACTCTAGTCCATCATTGAGAGCTAGAGGAACAATAGAAGCTTTTTAAAAGGTTAAAAAAACTACTAAAAGGAAATACAGTTAATCACAAGCTTAATATCAACTACAACAGTTACAGAAAAGGTTGCAAAAGAGGAAGTTTAAGAGGTGACCTTTAGTTAGGGCTTCAAAACCGAGAAGAGGGCACAAGTGAAGAAAATAAAGACCAAATGGAGATACAGATCTGTGATTCACAGACAAGCTAACAGATAAAGAGAATAATGGGGAAAGACAGACAAGATTGAGAGAGCTGGTGCCCTCTCTGTCCTCTCATCTTTCCCATCATCTGAACAGTCCTGCTGCTGTTGTAAGCCTGGCTTGGGATGATTTATGTACTAGCAACAAAACACAAACACATCAAAACCAAAGTGTATCTGCAAAGGCCAAGCTTGCCCTTTTGTCGTCGTATTCAATGCTGATAATTAAAACCAGCAAACATTTTGACATCAAACCATATGTTGGCTGCACGATGTGTGAAGCCGACAGCCATCCACATCAGCCCTTTAATATTTAGGGCATTTTGTCTGAAAATCCCCTCGTTGTCACTGGTCCCACTCGCCTTGTGTCCTCGGCGCTGCTGCTTGTCTCACATTGCTCATCTGAAATGAATGACTGCCTCTCTGTCAGAGCTGATGTGAGTGCATGGTCAGGTTAAGTCAATCTCTTCCAATTGCAGCTGCCATTTATTTAGGTGTATATCAATTTTGCCTTGAGTGTGTCATTAATCATAAGCAGTGCTATATGTCAGGCTCACCAAATCTGCTGAGTTTTAAGAAAAAAGCTGCATGAAAGGGAATAGCATCAGTCAGCGCTCTTATGGCACGCTCTGAGCGGTGTACCTGTTTTGTGTGCTCCAAAGTGAACAGTATCATACTTTTGCTTCCTAGTTAAGTGTGTGGTGTGCTGCACAGACTCTCCTGGCACGTTTTATGAAATCATAAAGACTGAATCACCTTTATGATCACACTGCTTGGTTTTAACAAACTAAAGACCAATCAGAGACTGAGATCAGTCTGCTATAAAGCGTAAAATAACCCCCCCCCCCCCAATGTGCTCTTGGTTCTGAGGTTTTCTCATGGAGATTTCGTCTTCCTGAGGATTGTTAGAAATAAATAGACATGATGACTAACGGCTTCTGTGTCTCTTTAAACTGGGGCGGCGGTGTGGAGAACATGGTGGGGATGGTTGGATGCAGCAGCCCAGAAGGAGAGACAGTTTGACAGCACTTTTTTTTCACTATACACCAGTGATTCACTGGTGTATAGTGGCAGGTGGTGTGGATGTAGTTATTTGCAGGTGTCTCGAATACAGTGCGAACACATCTCTAATTTTGTCAAATGTTTAGCATCCCACACTGTGGAAATGAAATCAATGTTCCAAGTTTTACTTTCAGTTATAAGTGCAGACTGTTCTCCTGGGGATCTAAATTCTGTTGTCAACACTAAAAGTATACTTATGGATAGATGATATCTAATAATGGATACTGGTATAAACTGTCTATGATTTTCCCTCAATGCAGTCCAGTCCACTTTTGAATATTCCTCCCTGGAAAATTCACCCATTCTGTGTTACCCTGACACTAACAGACTTCTAGAAATCTATCAGTGCATTGTTCATCACGCCAGTCCCAAGAGGCAACAATGCCCTGTGCTTAATTGGAAATGAGCAGGATAATTGAAACACATGGCACTCATCAAATCAAACAATACCAATTAAAAAGGCTAATTTCATGATTTATCACATCAGGTCAGTTTTTCACAGATTGGTCTTTGGGGGCTGAGAGGATCCTGTCTACATTCATCACAGTTACACAAGACCTCACACAGACACACAAATACACACTCGCGACAAAGACGCTAACAAGCATAGAAAACAGGAGAAAACAAACACATTAGTTTTGTGTCACAGTATGACCCGAAACAGCCCTGAAATATCATTGGCTAACCCTAAATGACACTTTACCTTAGAGTAGGGCTGTGCGATATGAACAAAATCTCATATCCCAATATAAGAATTCTATCATCCTGATAACGATATAAATCACAAAAATGTAACATTTTCTGTAAATTCTGTGAATCTCGGGCAGCTCGACTTGCGGGAAGTGTTTCCAGCTGCGCGTCATGTAGCTGGAGTCGAGTGTTTTAACAGATGCATGAAACGATACATTTTTAGACATAAGTTGTAAAGGCCGCAGTTTTCTTTGTGAGTATTTATTACACGGCGTGCTGCGGGGAAAAGCCTGGGCCCTGTGCTTCGTACGTCGCTTACTACATCCAAGATCAAATGAAACATCCAAGACCAAACCATCGCGCTAACCGTGAGCGCGCTAATCCGGTTCCCCGAACACACCTGCTGTTGACGATTAGTACAGCTGGACGCAGTAATGTGACATCACTGGGTGTTGTAAAAGGGGCTACGCATCGATAGTAGAAACATTGATCGGCAACCCTCTGATTGGTCGGCGAAAATGTCGACGGAGCGCGCTCGGCTCGGTATTTTTCGGCAGCAGAGCAAGAACTCTTGAGTGAGGGATTTCAGGAGTTTCAGAGTTTAATCAGAACGCAAGGGAACACTGCAAAGGCTGCAAAAGCAAGGAGCGAGGGCTGGCAGAAAGTTGCTGACAAATTAAACTCGTAAGTAATTTAATAATAACAATAATAATGGAGTGAATTGATATAGCGCTTTTCAAGGCACCCAAAGCGCTTTACAATGCCACTATTCAGTCACTCTCACATTCACACACTGGTGGAGGCAGCTACAGTTGTAGCCACAGCTGCCCTGGGGCAGACTGACAGAAGCCAGGCTGCCATATCGCGCCATCGGCCCCTCTGGCCAACACCAGTAGGCGGTAGGGTAGATTTATTATATTACACTATATTATCCAATATTATATTACATTATATTATAATATGTTATATTTTATCCTCTTTCACATTAGAGCCACGACAGGACCCACTAGAACATGGGAACAGGTAAAAGTGAAATATAAGAATATTCTACAGAATGGTAATATTTATCACTTATATTGCTTTTAGTCTCTTGGAAAGAGACCCTGGAATAATCTGTTTGTTTATAACAGCAACCAAGAAAAGGGCAGAGCAACAAAAGACAGGTGGTGGTCCTGCACCCCCTCGTCAACAAGTTGGTTAAGTGAATAATACCCTCACGGGAATATCGATATCTCTCAATGAGCACACTGTCGCGCTGAGCTAAAGGATCCTGTCTGTCCCACAATATACGCTGAATTCTGAGGACTCTCCTTATCAATCTTGCACCTTCCGCAATGGGTGGCTCGCGTATACGGACAGGACATGGCTGCGACAGACTTCCCAAATCCACCTTCGCTTTTATAGCCGTGGTCTCTCATCTTGATTACACGAAGTAATTTACAATTACTACTCTGAAATATGAATTAAATCTGTAATAATCACATACATGTAATAGAATGTTAATAGTACATTTCCCTTTTTTAGGAAATGACCTGTGTGAAATCAATAAATGGATCAGGTGCTGCATTGTCTTTAGTTACATTGATGTTATTTATTTATGGTGAAACAGTGGTGGAATATCGCTGTTGCTTTCGTATGAATGACGCGGGCATACCTGCGTGGCCGCGATCTAATCCTGTTTACATAAAGTAAACCTGCTCCCCAGCAGGTTTACGCTTACGGCTCTGTTGCTATGACAGCAAGTCCCGGATGGGCTTCGGGGAACCGAACGATCCAGGATCACGCGAAATCGTCAACAATCTCATCCAGCTAACTCACTTAGCGCGGTACGAAGAACAGGCCCCTGTTCTAACATTTGAGTCTAAGATTTATTTTTTTAGCACCTGGCGGCTCTTTTTTACTTCTCATCCGTAAATAAGCTGCTCTTTCACGTGGTTCAGTTTATTTTGAAAAGTCTCAACAGGATCTTGAGCTTTATTGTGAAAGGTTTATGTGGAACATAAACAAGCGGACACGTGATGGTGTTGTTACCGTCGTTGTTGCTAACCACAACACGTAAAAACAGGCGCTTGTCCGTCCATAGTGTGGTTATATTAAATATAAGAGAAAGAGAGAACTTTAGGAAATTAATATAGCCACTACAGTGACCATCAAAACAATGAAAAAATATTGCTGTAAATAGTTCATTTTGCGACACCACGAAACAAACGATAGCATAAAATGAAACAATAGACGTTTTTATGTCGTCATCCGATATATATCGTTATATCGAACAGCCCTACCTTAGAGCAAGACTTTACACAGAGTACTCAACATACTGCTGTACCTGTTTTTGTACACATAAAAACACATACACACACACAAGCAGTCACATACACACAGCAAAAGTAATGCGAGTCAAGCAACACAACCAGCTTAATCTGAACAAACAAGGCATTTGGGGGCAAAACATCAGCAGTGATTTGCAATGAGCAATCCATTTTTATTCAGTTATTTTAAATCCACATTTTCTGCTTTTGTGTTGCAAGATGCTCGTTACATAAGTCTTGAAAGAAACAAGCCCCAGTGAGCCTCTTATTTACACATTTAGATTTGTCTCTGTATTATGAAGATGATTCACCATCACTGTTTCTGACTGAATAAACAACTTTGGAAGCACAATATACTGTCAATCTCTACATAACCAGCATAATCAGACACTCCGAGTATGATGGCAAGGTGGCAGTGTGTAAATACCCGTCTGAACGAAAAGCTTTTTTTCTGTTCAGAGAATCAACAGGTCGAATTTCTTATTCTGCAAAACTCAAACTGGATCTTCTTGAGATCTTTTATAAGTTTTTAAAGAATTCTAAAAAGAGTAAACAGTCAGTATCCAACATGAAAGCGTGGATCCATCCTGCTTTGTATCAAAGGGTCAGGCTGCTGGTTGGGGTGTAATGGCTTAACTGCCACAGCCTGCCTGAATTTTGTTGCTGGCATGTCCTTTTCTTTATGACAACAGTGCACAAACAGTTAAGGCAGTTCTGAAGGCGAAAGGGGGACCAACCCAATATTTGCAAGGTGTACCTAAGGTGAGTGGTGGCCAGTTGATAACATGCTAATGTTGAAAATAAACTCCAAGTGGAGCCTCACAGAGCTGTTGGCATGGCTGTGCGGTTTACTTGTAAACAGGGTGTTGTGGTTTTTTTGTTTTAAATGAGTAAAAATGACCAAATCAGTGAGATATGTTACATGTTCTTATGTGGGTTTTTTTAATAGTCTGAGCAATTGATGACTATTCTACAGAGAGAAAGACTCATCCAAATGGTTGGGATACCACCCTGAAACCTCACAGCTGGGATGATTATGTGACTCACGTGTTATAAACAGCAGCTCGTAAACATCTCTAAAACAACTTCAGGGTGGGAATAAGCATTAGAAAACCAAATTCACCAGCAAACCAAATGCATGGGAAGTCTTGTTACGACATTACACTTATGCATTTGCATCCACTTTATCCTGATGGATGGACTCCCTAAGAGACTGACCATCATGTAAAGAGTGATACTCTCACCACTAATGGGTATTATGCAAGCCTTGCCAAATCACCCATGAGCTCTGTACAGTTAAGTTGTCTGTCTGAAATCTCAACAGGTCTTAGGGGGAAAGAAAACACTTCCTAATGAAGCCACACTTGTGTCAGATAGTTTGCAGATCATTTTGTAGCATTTGTTTTTAATCTTAAGGGATAAGCAGATGGGAGGGATTCACTGCGAGAGGACGCATTAAATTAAGATAGCGGAGCTGCCCATCACAGAGAATGCTGCAGGAAATGTGTGGAAGTCTTATCTGCCAGGTGGATTTTTTTTTTCTTGTCGAGAATCTCACCCATCCGGTTAGAACAGTGCCGGTCTGATTCAACAGTATTAAAAATACTGGCAGGCTGTTTACAAAATGAATGCTGGAATAAAATATGTTAACAATGCAAATTTGTCCACAACTGGAGCAGGTTATTGTTATGTTTTATTTAAATTCAAATAATTAATGCTTCGTGGTTGAGGGGAATATGTTTTCCAATTTTATTGTTATTGTTGCCCTTTATTAGTAGCTGCGAGAATTATGACCTGCTCCTGCACAAATCCCTGCAAATATTTTGTCCCCCAAGTTTTTCTCTTGTGTTTGTGGACTTTTCTTCAGATCGTGGCGTAGGTGCTAAGTTTGGGTGCGCTTTGTGTTTGCGCGTCCTGGTTATCGTAGTCGCAGTCAAAGTAACCAATTTCTTATTTGTCCATTTGTGAAAAGAAATAGAAAGGAAAAGAGGAATGGGGAGAACAAAAGGAAGGGTAATAGGGAAAATAGAGTGCCTTATCTGTGCAGCTTTGGCTGGACATCTGTGACAAAAGCCTGAACAGGTCGTGCCTTTGCAGCTATAGAGACTGACTGCCAGATGCACTCCGAAGTTGAAATCAATAAAAATAAACTGCAAGCTGCAAAAGTAATGTTTTTTTTCCAGGGATACTAAAGATGTTTACTTGAATTCTACGCTAAATTCTTGTGAATAATAGCAGGTGCTGTGCTCCCTACTATATAACACTGTATGGCATCTATACACCAAAATACTACTAATTTTTTTTACTGTAAATGCACATGTATGCGTGCAGAAAGGCTGTCTAAATTAGTGCAATTAAACAATAGGCTTACTGAAGGGGAAAAAAGGATTACAAATTCCATCCATGCATTCAGTGTGCGCCACCAGGACACAAACACAGAGGGCGGAGGGAAGAACTAACTCAGATTTGGCTGCAATATTAACCATTCATCAGGTTTTGAGTCAGATGGAGAAGAGCGAGGCAGGGTCACAGTGACAGATGCTCTCTGGCTAGCACTCACTGGAAACCCATACTGCTGATCCACAGCTAATAATAGACAATCCACTGAAAGACATAGAGTTGAAGGCGTGCTCTCTCAGCTCTTTAGGAGCTTGTAAAAACAAGTTTTATTGCCTTTGTTTGCCTGAACTCTGCTGGAAAGTGTCAAAGTTTTTTCTTTGCGGTACAGGATAAGTTTGCTAATTTGCTAACTGTTCTTCAGTTTGTCAGCATCTGTAATTTCCAAATGCTGCCTTCATATATTTTTTTTTAACAGAAAGAATTTCATTTCCTCTACTTGCACAAATTATACAAAAACGCTTGCAAGACATGTTAAAAAATGTGGCAGGAAAACAGGAAGTGGCATTGCTCATTATCTCGATCTTTTGAAATCAAAGACCACAGACTGCCTTTCAGCTGTTTAAACATTCGCAAATTTCCATCAAGAGTAAAATACGCTTTAAGATGTCTGTGCATTTTCTAAAGTCTGAATCCATCACCGCGCGGTCTGCTGGCTTACTCTGCTGTTGAAAAGGAGAAGACGAAAAGCTTCCTTGTTCATTTCAGTCGACAACTTTGATACTTGGCAGGAAGCTTCTAGGCAAATAGGGTTTGAATGAAAGCACGCTGGAGGAAAAAAAAGCACGCGCGGCAGGAAGACTATAGCTTGGAGAGGATGTGAGAGCTGGAAAAGAGTTACTTCACAGTATTGTTTGAAGAAGCTATGTGGAGTTTGCATAGAGTCATGATGCCAGTAAATCACAGCCAGCGAATATAACATCGCCTGCAAATCCATGCATTATCAGTGGCTTACAATTAATGTTAATAGTTTCATTTATATTGAGGTTAACAAATGGATGCTAATTCTATTTATGCTTATTATTAAGGTTACAGTGGGTGGCATTTTAAAGCATATTATAAGAAATATGCTTTAAAATATAGACAGAAAATAAAAAGAAATTAACTGCAGTGAAGTCCATTTTAAAGATACCTGACCCTGGAAAACATTTAGATTTAGTAGCCAGGGGAGTAACTTCACCACATATCAAATGAGATGAAAGAACAGTTGCATGTTGCAGGCCCTTTTTTTAAGTCAGCCAGTGAAAAATTACATTGAAGCAAGACATAACACCCCGCCCAACCTCTAGCTCAATACCCTGTCCCTCAGTTCCCACCCAATCTAACCCCCCCAGTCCCTGGGGAGGTGTATCTGCGAGGGTTTGGAGAGAGGAGATGAGCTCCTCTGGGAGATTCAATACTAGGATCTGTAATGCCCAGGAGCAGTGGGAGGATATTAGCTTATCTGAGAAAAGGATGTAGGGAGAGCAAAGGCAGAGAGGCAGACAGAGTAAGAAGGAGAGCTTCATACATACTGAACATACAAAATCTCCACCTCTTTTTTTTTTGTATTTGTATCTTACAGACTGCCAACAAGGTGAGCATCTACGTGAGTGATACGATAATCTCATTATCTTAAACAGACTAGCCCTTTGTAAGGCCGCAGACACAGCTGCATGGCCGTGTACATGCTGAGTCAGCATGTGTGTCTATGTGTGTTCTTACAGCCATTCAGCTGGCTTAAGCCTCAGTAACAAAGTTATGAATGAGAGGTCCTATTCATAGAGATGTTTCGCTCCTACCAGGAAGTCTAAATCATGGACTGTAGGAGTTCAGACTATAATCAGATTGAAGGGGAACAGCTAGGTTTGATGTAAAAAGGCAGATATTTCTTTTACCGACTAATAGCATTAAATTAGTCAAATTTAACTCATACATTAGTAGAATTTGTGGGGGTTTTTTAATTGCAAATCAATAAATTAATAGAGTTTAGAAAGCAGAGTAAGTGATACAGTGCATGGCTAATATCAGCGTTATTAGTCATGTACTGCTTATAAGATGAAAGCAGTGAACATGAGTCTAAATCTTAGTTTAAAACAAGATTTCATTACAATGCTGTTTAACTTGCAAGACCCAATCTCAGTCAGATAAATGCTAGGTCCAGAGAGAGTCGAAGCAGCTCTGACACCATCTCTATTTAACTGTCATGTTTTCTGTTATTTACAGAAATACACTGTTACCTTATAAAGCCAAATAATCCATTATTTAAAAAAAAGTGTATCTGTTTTTATACAAGAAAACCACTGTGCTGCTTTACAATCGGACATGAGCACATGGCACTCTACTGTGTGAATCATAACCGTGGTAAAATATGTATTTAACAAAGTCTTCTTCTTTGTAAATGACACAACACATCTTCTGCAGTGCTACCCAGAAATGCTTTTAAAGCTTTTAGAAACTACTAAAGTTTTACATACTTAAAATTCCTAAATATCAGCCCGTGCCAGCACTTCATTTGTAATTTTACACCCTCTCATACTGTTTGGGTGAAATTTGGCCCGTTTTGATATTTGACAGCAGCAAAAAATATCCTAAATTGACCCAGAATACAAATGAAAAGTGAAAATATTTTAACATTTTGTACTGTTACCTTGTACATTTAGGCTGTTCTGGGTCAAACTGAACCTGTATCTATTTTAAATGGATTTTAGAGCCACCAGTGTGAGTAATACCAAGGGAAATGGTGGTTTTAGGAAATCTTGAAATTGTATTTTCTTACGGGACAGTGGTGACAGAATCTAAGGGGGATTTTGACACTGTAACAAGAACTGTCTGTGTTAGCCTGAGCTCCTGCTGAGACGGGCACCTGCTGGTCTTTGAAGGATAATGGGCAAACCTTGAAACAGCGAAACAGAACAGAATACGGTGTACATAAGGGGTCAGGCAGAGGTTAGAGAATTTCTTGAGCGATGGTTCCTGGACACTTGAGATCTATAACAGAGTGATGCAGTGGTTATCACTCTCACCTCACAGCAAGAAGGTTCAGTTTGAAGTTAGAGCTGGGCGATATGAGATTTTTTCATATCACGATATGTTTTTTTCATTTCAGGCGATAACGATATCTATCACGATATAAGCCAAATAACTATATTTGTAAGATTTAAATGTGCCGTTGCTCACAAGTAAAATGTGAAATAATCAGCAGCTTGTTTTTATTTAAATATTTATTTCCCATAATAAGTTCAACAGGGTAGATGTACTTAAGGAACATGAGACTTTTTCAGATAAATAAAGGCAAATATTGCAAACTACACAAAAGGCAGCCGCTAAAGCGTTTAAGTTTCAAAATAGAACAAACAAAACAGACTAAATTGTCAATTCCACTTAGAAACAAAATATTAATTCTAAAAATAAATCTTAGTTTGTTTTACAGAAGAACAGACAAAACTGACTAACTTTTGTCAATATCAAACTGAGAACTAAAAGGAAATTCTCAATCTCTCCTTGTTGTATAGCTGAGCTTTTCAAACAGTTTTAACAGTTACTTTAGTCTGACAAAAGCCGAATGACGAATTAGCGCTTCCAGTCAGAGACTGAGGCTACGTCCACACGTGCACGGGTATTTTTGAAAACGGAGATTTTCCGTTTCCGTTTTAAAAAATAATCCCGTCCACACATAAAGGCAGAAATGAAGGAAAACGCTGCTATGAACATGCCAAAGCAGCAGGTGGCGCTAGATTCCTAACCGTACCGAAATGTTGGCCAATCAGAAGTCTAGAAGCCTCGGTGGGGAAAAAGTAAACAAAGCTGGGGCATAGAAGCAGAACCGAGTCGTATGTGTGGACGGACAGTAACTGTGTGTATATGTAAGCATTTAAACACTGCAGAGAGTAGAATTAACAGTAACAGTATTGTAGAAATTCATTTCACCGAAACAATAATGTGGCGCACAGTGTGACGCATGCACCAGTTTATTGCATTTCCAGACTTGCTTTCGGCACAATTTACAGTGCACGCTACTCTGTTTTTTGTCAGACTTGAAATAGCCGAAATACCTTCACACTACGGAACTTCTATGGCTCTTCCGTTTGACAATCTCTCCGGCATTGGAACCATCATCTGTTTTCTCTTCGGTCACGCTCGGTTGATTTTTCTAGTCGGCACACTCATTTCCTCCATTACGCGCCGGCTCCATTACCCGCTGGCTGCTTCCCAAACAAACACACGTGCGGCTTGGCACTTGTGCTGTACGTAACAAGTCACGCGACGTGACGCTGCGGCTGTGATTGGTTTGGCTCTGCGCTACTTAATTTGGATTGGCTGACTTTTTTTTTTTTTTGAGGACAAGAGCGGCGAGGTCTATCGCGATAGCTTAATTTCTCTATCGAGTAAAAGTTATATCGCGATACATATCGTTATCGTTCTATCGCCCAGCTCTACTTGAAGTATATGGACTAAAGTGCTGCATGGATGCATATCTCAGGTGGTTAGTAAAACTATAAAAGCTCTACGTGAATGTGAGTACATTACATTTGCATCTAGGAGCTCCCACAACGTAACAAAATAATCTGAGATTAAAACAGAAATCAAAAGAGGGACTGGGTGTTTTGTTTATGATACAGCAGTGAGAACAGAGTTTAACATTTACAGAGGTTACACGTGTTTTCCATGATTTATGTAAAGCAGGACATAGTACTGCATAAGAGTAGATATTTTCTCAAAAAACAGTAGTAATTAAGGTTTAATTATCCATTAATTGTCCATTTTTAAGTCTAAATTTCCAAATAAACCTGTAGATCAAAACTTGATTTAGACACTTATAATGAGAGAATTCTTGGCCTGTGTCAAAATGGACCCAGACCATGCTGTGAAGACATAAAATATGAACAGTGTGTGAGGGATAAAGAGGAAATACTTTGTCTTTAGCTTGACAACACAAATCTAGTTAGTGATGGCTTATTTAAAAGTTATTCTCTTATTAAGCAAATTCTGGCTTCATCCTACTATGAAGTCAAACCTGACAGCCCCCCTTTCTTATTGAGGTGAAGCAGAGACTAGAAAGTTTTATCTTTCTTATTTTATCACCCTGCCAGCACTCTTTTTGTCCTCCATTGTGTGGTTTAAAGCACAGACAAGAGAAAGGAAACACAGCTGTAGTAAAGTATTTCAAACTCAGGTAGACACACACACACACACAGACCAATACACACATTCACAAAAATGTATGCAATTCAGTTCAGAATATGTGATTTCACTTCCAGTCCTCGTATTACATTTTCTTAAAATGGAAGTCAAATGAATGCTGGAAATCTATTAGAGAAGAAAAGAAATCTGGGATATTTGCCTACCTCATCATATGTGTAGCGATAGTCTGCCTTCTTTGATTTGAGATCCCACAGGACCACGATCCCAGACTCAAATCCAATTATAAGCTGGAGAGGAAGAGCGACAGGCAGTCAGTGAGATAGGTAGGAGAGATGACAGACAGGGGGATAGAAAAGACCCCATGATGGGCAGAAAAAGAAGTAACGGTAATACGTTTGACATTCAAGCACAGCGTGAAAGGAAGTCAGGTGTAAGAAGACTACAGCGGCTTAGGAAAAAAAACCTGCCCACCCTACTTCACAAAAAATGATATCAGATAATACAAAAAGAGCTGTAGAAAAAGAACATGATGCTTTAAAAAAAATCTGAGCTTATTCACAGAAAAATACTTCCCGCACTCAGTCTCAAAAATCATCAAAAATCATCTGCATTTGTGTCAAATTCCTCTCATCAATTAAAATAACCAAAACAAATATATACAGTAGTTGTCCTCCAGCACCTCATGGGTGCTGTCTTGTCAACTTATATCCTTATATACTTATCACACGCTGTTTAAAAGGCATGCTGATACATATCTGAAGAGTGGTCAAAGTGGTCAGCACAACCTGCATTCAAATTAAAGTATACTCTAAATGGGGCTACACTAAAAAACTAAGTAATGCTTTCTCTTGACTCACCCCTTGTTTCTTCATATTTTGCATCCGAGGTGCCAGACTTCCTGTAAATTATTTTTAAAAGTGGGCTTAAGCTGTAATTTTCCTGGCTTTCTGAAGCTCTTTCAAAGTTTTTCATTGTGCACTGACTGCTTTTTCACTCATTGGCTTTCAATGAGGCATTCTTAAGGATAGGAAACAGGAAGAAAGGGCCGAGATGTGCCAGTTTACACAAGAACTGGCCTGAAAATTAGAGGCAATAGGTCTTATGGTGAGATCAATACCAATTTAAAAACTCTGGTGCAAATTATCATCAGTACGCTGAAAAGTACCCTCAGATGTTGATCCACCATGCAATATCATCTGGAAAGTGTCTGATTGGCAAATTTCAATATGGCAATGATCCCAAACGCACTGCCAATGTAGTAAAAACATACCTGGACAGATTAAATCCAGGTGGAATCAACCACGGAACATTATCAGTCATGGCCTCAACAAAGTCTGGACCTGGACATTGTTAAAGTACTGTGGGATCATGTTAACGGAGTCCTTTAGGAAGCCTGGAGAACTATTCCTAAAAGTTACTCAAATAAATTACAAGAAGTGTTGCCTAATAGAGTTCAGGTAGTGTTAAAGAATAAAGGTAGTCACATTAAATATTGACTTTCAAGCTTGTTAAAATTTTATAATCTGTTTGCTTTATATACTTTATATACTGTGCAATCCCTGTATGTTTCCATGTTTTAATAACTCGCTGCACATTTATCCAATTTCTTAGAAAAATATAAAGAATTGTGGGGTAATTCAAGACTTTTGCACAGACTTTTGACCAATGTAAGCTTTGCAAGATATTGCGATTGGGTGCAGAAAGCCGCTGATTCTTACCTTTCCTTCATCCATGGGGTTATCACTTATGTGAACAACTGGTCCAGGATGAGCCTTAGAGGACCTTGTAAGAAAGATCAAAAAGACAGACAGTTTTTTTTCCCCTTTAAGCCAGGATGGAGAAGACAGGCATCATGTAAGATTTACTAATATGACATGGTCATAGCCCTCATCTTAACCCCTAGTGAGGGTTAAGATGAAGACCGAGTGTCTTTGGACTTGTCGAAGAGGTCTGCTGGGAGGACAGAGCTGTCAATCATTCCAAGGCTCTAAAAGGCCGTACAAAGAAATAAGCTTCCTGAAGGTTGTGATGGATGACTCTGTCAGGCCAGGAAGTCCCCAGTGGCTATGTGTATGTGCATCCACGTGCTGATATGTGTGTCCATTTGCATGTCAGTGGAGATGATAGAGCAAAAAGTGCTCGACAGCCTCTCCTCTCCCCCTGCTGTCTGTGCTTTACCCTCCAGACAGTCTTATGTCAAAACTCCTCTTTCTGTGAGCCACATGGGAGCCAAATGTACCTAACCTGCCCTGCCTTAAAGAGATGATGTGGACAGAGGATTGCCAGGCAAGGTCACTGCTGAAAAAAGTGGTGACTCTTGGAGCCTGAAACATATCCCCAGCACCGTGAAACAAGGGCAGGGATGCCTGACAAAGAGAAGGAGAGGAAGGAGCTGCAGCCAAATGTAAGTAATGCAAAAATGAGGCAAGGCAAAGTCGTTGTTTTGACCTATGCCTTTGCATATTTGTGACAGCGGAGGACACGCTGATGACAATATCAAAAATGTAAAAAAGATGTACATATTTCACTGGGAACATATTTTGGATGGAAATCAATTAGCAAGGGATGAATGTTAACTCTGCTCATTCGATTTAGCTTAGTATATTTCCATGAATCTATGAATATAACCAAAGGGCAATAGAAGGAAAGAAGAATAGACAACAATGTGTGTGTGTGTGTGTGTGTGTGTGTGTGTGTGTGTGTGTGTGTGTGTGTGTGTGTGTGTGTTAGAAGGTAGCAGTTAGTGGGCAGGCAAGCAGTCATTCAGTCATCTCTATATTTAGCCCGTTAGTGCTGGAGCCTTATTACCTAAGCTCTGCTGCAGCCAGAGTTGTTGATTTATCTAATCCCCCCTTCACTGCCTGTGTCTCAGCGAACAGCAGTCCACACCCGCGCACACATTTGTGTGTCAGTGCAATTAAGACACATCTTAACATCTACCCCATCTGTAAACAATCCCCCTCAATGCCACAGCAAAATAGTACTCTGTTGCCAAACTACAAACTGCAAGTTCCCCTCCGTCCCACATGGTTTACTTGGGGTTTTAGGGTTTTTATATATAATGTTCTCTGTGCTTCCCTTGAGACTTCACAGCAAATCTATTTTGTTAAAACCTGTTGTCGTACAGTAAATAAACCAGAAGTGAACATATTTACAAAGTTCACAAAAAACCCCAAC
Organism: Aulonocara sp. 'chitande type north' Nkhata Bay; assembly: GCF_057382095.1. NCBI lineage: Eukaryota > Metazoa > Chordata > Actinopteri > Cichliformes > Cichlidae > Aulonocara > Aulonocara sp. 'chitande type north' Nkhata Bay. The sequence continues at coordinate 11,805,064 of NC_141358.1, forward strand.
ACATTCAGGTTTGGAGATAAAGGAATCACCATAGCAACAGAGGCAGGATGGGCAGAGCGCGAGCAGGCTCCCAAAAATCATCCACAGGCAAACACACACATGCACACACACACACAGATACACGGAATGGTGAGATGCTATACTGTGCATGTATGCCACTGTATTTGTCTCAATATATGCTTGTGTGCGCAGAGTATGCTTGTATTCTCATAGTATGTTCGCATTTATCACATTCTTGTCTTTCAAAAACTAAGTGAAGGTTTTATATGTCACACAGACAGACACGCACACACACACACACGCAGAACCAACAGCAAGAGTAAAACTAAATACCCCGTGGCAAATATAATGCTTGTTCAGAACGTCATAAAATCTTGCAATCCCCCCCACCCCGATACCTTCAGCCAGTCATCTGTTATAAAGCCTTACTGCACCAAATCCTTCTCTGTATATCAAACATTCTCCCTACCCAGCAATGCCTTTAGCGCATTAAAGAAAATGGCCTATTACAATACATATGTTGCATGCATGCGCACGTGCACTGTAAAGCAATTGTCTTTGCGTGTATAATGAACACAGGAGTGAGGGGGTATTTAAGCACTTGTAAAGGTAACACCTCATTGAATTTAAAAGCATCTCCTCGGCGCTGACACACCCACATTTCCTCATTCACACGCAGAGAATATAGCAGTAACTGAACTCATAGGACGGTATAATTTCAGATATTATGCATTTAGAAATGAAAGCACAAAAAAATCATCGAGCATACCTATTCAACAGCTTAACTCCAACACTGACACATGCCCACACAGTGAAGTCCTGAACATCTGGTGTCATCATGGGTGACAATCTCTCAGGCTGCAGAGGCGCAGTCAGCATGGCAGTGCCTCTGCGGCAACATGGCTTGAATAGCCTATTCGCAGCCTGCTGATTTCTTATGTGGCCTGATGTGACCTCAACAGACCACGCGTGTTGTATGTGTGTATGTGTGTGTCTACTATAGCGTCATTTTGTGTGATTCTTTATGTAAGCATTCATGACAGCTACATATTTTTCCAGCATAGGATCACGTTCCAGACATCAGTCCTGGCTTAGCTATACTAATTCTGCATAGAGAGCTGCTTCCTCATCAAAACTGTAGCCTCCTGAAAGAGACCAAAATCAGCAGAGGCAGCCATGAAATGGTAATTGTTATATTATTGGAACAGATTTACTTTTTTTGGAGACGTGCTCTCATTCATCTTCCTGCCACAGGTTAGAAAATAGGTGACACATCTCGGATCCGTTTCTTAAAAATGAAGCTACCACTAGACATCGATTGGCTTAGCTGAGCACAGCTACACAATATCTGCCAGAACTCGCTCATAATCCCAACATCCGATGGCATAAACCCCTATAAAAAGGTAACATGTTTTTTTTAGAGAAAGAATAAATGAAATTTTAATTAGTGACATTTAGCGTTACTGCTAGGCTTGGTTTAAGACAGGGTAGCTGTTTTCTGCTGCTTTCTGTCTCTATGTTAAGCAAGCATTTTCAGTCATATTTAATGTACAGAAATAGAGTCTTCACCTTCTTCATCTTTCCTAATGTCTTCACCCTCTAGCAGGCCACAAGGCCACGAGTTCCCTCCATTTAAGTTGTCCCCTGAGCTTGCCCTCAGGTGTGGTCCATCTCCTGTAGCTCTGACACAACAGTTCTCTTCCAGATAATTCAGGGTCTGCCTGGTTTGTTTTGGGGGGGTTTTCCCCTGGTGAAGTCCAATTAATGACCCAACCATTTAAAACATTCCAGTTTTACTTTACTGCAACGAGAGTCTTCCACTCTAACTTTCCAAAAAACACCAAATACAGGTATTTAAAAAAAAATCTTGATGTTTTACGACCAAAAATCTATTTCTTTGGTACTGAAAAAAGATTAGAACAAGAACCAGACTATAAATATGTGTAGGAACCAAACAAAATTAACCTGTGAAGTGACTTATTTCTACCCTTAATTAAACAGAATATCAAAAGGATATGTATAACAACAAAAGATCACTGTACCGGGTCTACAAGCGGTAGCACAGCATTCCTGAAGTCCCAGTACATGGCTAGGGGGATACTCCCAGCCATAAATCTTCTCTAATCTATTTTAGTACCAGCTGAGGATTTCACACATGCATATAAACAAAGTGTGCAGGAAGTATTCATGTAAGAAATTTTTTTTTAAGATTCAACCAAGTATTTATACTAGCTGCAGGGTTCGAGTGGGGGAGCAGGAGGAAATGAAAGTGGACAGAACAGGAGATGCCTCGGGTCAACATGTTCACGTGAACTACCGGTATGTGTCATAGTAAGCTCTTAACATTTGCTCCAGTCCCACTTCTCCTTGTCTCTCTGCACCCAGTGACTGTTTAGCTGATTTAACACACACCAGCGCACACATAGTCACTGCTAGATACATACAAAACAGCTTCAAACTGTATATTCAAGTTAGATGAAAGGATACGTTGAACACTTAAACATTCAATAACTGCATACCCTCCTACACAACTAGACAAGAAAAAGGAGCTGTGTTAATATCAGAACAGTTAACAGCCACTGAAAAGGATATAATAACTCAATCTGAAATCATGGAGAGATGTATTACAAGTACGGGGTACTTAAAGAATATGCCTTTTTTCAGAAATTGTTAACTTGGTTATTTATTTATTTTTCTTGTCTTTTTCATAATTCACTTTTTGGGGGAGGGAATGTAATGCCACTGGGAACGCAGCAGTGGAGTGATGAGAATGTAGGGGATCCTAATGGAGTTAAGTCTTTGATAGGGATGCTTAGTAGAGCACAGTGGTACACATTTTGCATGTATAAAGTTTGTGTATGCTAATTTATGATTAATATACTGCAGTCAAGTATATCATATATGAAGGATTAGCCTAATTCTATTTAACCTCCTAAGATCCTGACTCTTTAATAGCATGCATTTTTAATTTCTCTTTGCTATTTGGGCTGATCAGGACCTGATGAATGCGAAAACAAAGAATTACATGATTTTTGATTTTTTACCTCATTTTTGTTTCTGAGAAAAAATGAGATCTGTATATGAGGACATTTGCTTTAAATTTCGATAGAACAGTGGCAGTATAACGTCCTCGTAAGTGGATATCAGGCCGTTGTAGAGCAAAATTTAGCATTTTGGTCTAGACAACCCAAAATGTGATGTCGACATATGTGGACGCCAGGTCCTAGGAGGTTAATTTGCTTTCTAGTAATGTTGTAAGAAGAGCTTTAACCAATACAGAATTATTTAAGACCAATACTAATACTGATATTCCAATACACTGGCTATTTTCTTTCCTTTCAGACACACCCAAAAAAAAGATTTCCCTGATATTTATTATATTTGCTTGTTTAAGCTCTTCTCGGATCAGCTGGATATTGTGTTTTTGGGGCATTCAAAAACACGTGTGTGGCTAACAAGGAAGTTGGAGAGTGCCTTCCAATGACTAAGGCTACGTCCACACGTACACAGGTATTTTTGAAAACGGAGATTTTCCGTTTTCGTTTTTAAAAAAAAATCCCGTCCACACGTAAAAGCCAAAACGAAGGAAAACGCTGCAACATACCAAAGCATATAGCGATATATTCCTAACCGTGTAGAAATGTTGGCCAATCAGAAGTCTAGAAGCCTGGGTGGGAAAGAGTAAACAAAGATGGTGCATAGAAGCAGAACTGAGTCTTATGTGTGGAGAAAATCTCCACCCTGGCAGGAGTTTTTAAAACACAGTTTACGTGTGTACGAAAGCTGCAAACGCACAGAAAAATCTGCGTTTTCAAATATAACCGGGTACGTGTGGATGTAGCCCTAAGTCTGTAACGTCAACAATCATAACATGATTAAAGGGTTTTCTTGTAGTTTTCTTTAGTTTTCATTTAAAAGGCTCTTATAAATGCTAATACCAAGAAAAATGGCTAACATCGGCTGACAATATCGGCCCGCACATAAATCGGTCAAGTTCTAACAGTAAGTTTGTTGTGTTGTTATTTAAAGTATATAATATACCAATTCATTTAGAAGCAGAATCCTTTTGTTGTCATTAAACATCAGATGTTCAACGATATTAAAGGCAGTTTCCTGGTAGCAGCATTTAGACTAAATAAAAAAGTAATAAAAGCTAGCAGTAAAACACACCTAATAATGTCAGCTGTACAAACTAATGTGCAAGTTTGCTCTGAAGTATTGCACTTTTCTTGGGGTGTGGTGATGTGTATGAGATATCATGTCTATTGAGATATCTAAATTATTTCTATGATTGTTTTAAAAAAGAAAAAACGTGCATGTTAACAAACTCAGATTCATATGTTGACGTAGCAGCCTTCATGCCTGTAGCACTCAGTCAACAACAGCGCTGTGCAGACGGCGTAGGATGTTAGTTGGTCTAAAAGTCCAGTACAATTTCTAACACAGTAGCTTGGGAACAGAGGTGTGAGTCATCCAAATACTCGGAGCACTCGGCCTGGGGCTACTGGCACAGCAACTGCACAATTTGTCTTCAAATAGCAGGGCCCAAAGGATGATGACCCCTGTACACACTGCATCTTATCCTCATTAGAGCAGTCACAGCTGCACTGAGGTGTACTAGGCAGGGCTTGAAATACAATGTTTAGGTTATATTTTCCATAATACAGCATGCAGATAACAGCAAGAACATTTTGGATATTTATGTCTAATGGAGATTTGTTTCATCAGAAAGCTGCCCAAGGTGACACCTTCCTTTTTTCACTCTTAAAAAAAGGCAAATTTTAGAATTTCATACTTGACACCAGCAGGTGTTGTTTGATAAACGAGACAAACAATTAATCACTTTGCTGATTGGATATCTATCACACAACCAGTCACTGCAGATGTAAGTGGAGTGACTGTGATTTTGACAGAGCACTATCTTGGTCTGATGAGAACAACAGAAGACGCTTTTGTATCTGGAAAGTGACGCTACTAACGCCACAGCTGGCTGAGGCTCAAGAGACAACAAGAGAATCACCTCACACCTCTCTGATCTTCATCAAAGCAAACAACCGCCACACACTCATACATTTAAACAGATATGCAAACTGAATGCATCCGCATCAAGTCTGAGAACTGATTCCTGACGATGCTGACATCTTATGCCGTCGATCGAGGCTTGAACCGGAGATATGTCCTCCGACTCACACCGCAGGTTGGGACAAAAACAGCAATACGTGAAATAATATTTTGTAACTCTATTTTCTACAAACCTGAATGACTTAATGTCGTGTGAGATGATGCCTGATAGGGAACACGATTCATCTTCGGCTCGAGGTAATGAAATGAAAGGTGAAAGCAGATATACTGTAGAGATTTAGATGTGAATGTGATCTTGAGAAAAAGTGGAAATCTGAGGAAGGTATGGAAGCCACACAGGTCAATACATATCAAGAATGTTTAAAGAGATCTAGCATGAGCAAAAAGACAAGTACGGCACGCTTTTGTAATAATATTTGGTTTTAATACTAGAAATCCGGTCGTTAAGTGATGACGTGACGAATCCTACTTCCGGGCCTAAAGTAGTCTGCGTTTAATATGGCTTTTGTGTTGTTAACATGTTCATTGTTATGTATTTTCTTCTATTTAATCTCAAAAAGCTCCTAAAACAGTCAGTGATCACTGTTGACCTCCCTCGGCTTTTATTACCGCTAATCATTTATTTAAGCTCAGTTTTTAAAACCTTAGGATGTAACTACAGCCCAGCCCATGCAGCAGTATATGAATGACTAACCTCATATTGTGGATGGATTATCTCAGTTGTTCTCCTAGCTGAAGTTTGGTCCTTTTACAGCATCCTGCAATGCGATTACATTTGTTCCTGACCACCGAGAACACTCACGTTAACTTTTATCGAGTGGAAAAAAAGTTAGCTTGTTTATATTATGCTAACATAGCTGTGTCGCTAGCGGTCACGTAGCACATAATTATATACCAGCTAGCCAAACTTCAGTAACCCTACAAACGTCACTGCTGTTTAGTTTTCTGTCTTCATTTATGTTGGAAGTGATAACAGAGCTGTACGTTTTAATTTGTTTCCAAAACCCCGCAGTCAGGACATGCTATATTGTATTTAGATAGAAGCTAGCGAGCTAACTCCCTGCTAACTTCTAACTCCGTTAAATGTCATAAATTCCGTTTTCATGGATTCCTGGATGTTAAACTCAATTGTTACACCTGGTAGAGCAGAACGCTGATCATTTTATTAAAGATGAAAGACTTTAAACAGTTTTTCAACTCTCAGTAATGCCATAGTGATCGTTTGATATATGGACCTGCAGCAGAGTTTAGGCCCAGACACGGCTAGTGACGTCAGACTTAACGACCGGATGGAAGGACTAGATTTTTATTATTTCCAACATGGACGTTTTTGCAATTTGTGATATCAAAATGGGAAATTGAGTAATTTTTGAGATTACTACTTTGAAGAAGGTAGAAGAGTAGGGTAAGCTTTTACTTTAAACTTTCACAATTTCACATTTTCTGGAGAATATCACAAATATTTTGAAACTCAACAAACAAAAGTGTAACTTTTGGTGAAGCAGCCATATTTAAAGCAGCTAAAACGTCACATTTCAAATCAGATATTGTTCCTACGGTAGTTGTTATGGCGAGTGCACTGGTAGCATACCACAAGCTGTGTGTGAGAGTCTTAATGAATTTGGGAGTAAAAGAGAAAGCGCTATTTCCATGAAGTCAATGTTAACATGTACATATGCAGTATTAACTCAACTGGCTGTACATGCAGCTGATGCCCAATAAACTGCTATTTAAATATTCTTCCAGAGATGAATACATTTCTCATAGTGCAAAAGTCTTTACTCTTTCATTTCCCACCAGACAAACATTGAAATAGAAGTCACTGAAACAATTTATGGGTGGCAGGGGATGCCAAGGGAAGGTGAACAGACATTATGAAGGTGAAGGGGAACAGCGTGGAAGGTTTTGTTTGTCCTTTAGTCAAAAGGCACCCCGGTATCTACCTCACCATCATCCATATCTACTCTCCATCACACATTATTACTCCTTGCTTTCCCCCTTTGCCCTTTTTTCTTTAATTGGAAAACTTTTTCATCTGCCTCTCTGACTTATCCGTGCAACTTTATTCTTCTGGGCGATCATTCCCTGCCCTCTCTTACCTGCATTTATCCTTCTGTCCTACTCCATTCCTATATCACTCTTCATCTCTACATGTCCTTTCCCTCAGGCAAAAGCCCTGTGTCATCCTTTCCACTCTTCTCCCCTCCTCTTCTTTCTCTCCCTCTCTCTCTCTCCCAACGCTCACTCTCGCCTTTTCCTCCCTGCAGCCCTGTCGACAAGACGAGACGTCTGTGTGTACCATACACTGATCTCGGCAGACACCTGTTCCACCCCCTCTCTCCCTCCTACTCTTTTCACTCCGTCTCCACACACACACACACACACACGCAGACACACATGCACAGTTGGAGATGAGGGGAAAGCATGAAGCAAAATGCTCCAGTGAATAATTTAAGTCTATACAGCAGGGAACCAAAATGGAGCCTGTCAAGCTGACAGATCCATTCAAACAGCAAAGAGACAGGTCCCTTACTAGCTTGAATCTGATACTGGGAGTGGAAATGATACAGTGACTAATGATTCTTTCTTATCTCCTTACATTTGGAATACAATAACCTTTTGACCGGTAAAACGTCAAACGGCGTTCTTCTGTTTTCAAGGTGAGTCACAAGACCCCAAGGTCCTCATTGGAGTGTCGCTGATATGAGTTCAACTCTAACAAAATCTATATATTGATCCACTTATCGGTGATTCTCTTTGGATAAGATACCCCGCCATGTGAGACAAAACCTATGAAGGTTATTAAGTATAAGACAAAAGCAAAGCTTTCAGGACACAATCTGGAAGAGAGCATCAGAGGGTAAAAAAAAAAAATCACGAGGGCCACTCACAGTTCAATGGCTTTGTTCCACATGATGACGTAGCCTGAGAGCATAAAGGACTCCACGTTGACAATGTGGATGTTCCCTCGTTCTGTGCCGATGTACAACCATTTACTCTGGAAGGGCAGGTGGCAGAAAGTTATTCTGTGGACAGAAGGAGAGGAGTGTTAGAAACAGAGGAAAGGGAGGAAAAGAAAATGTGGACAAAACCTCAGAGGAAGACAGAAAGCCAAAAGTAAGAAGCTTCTTGAAAATCACTCAGTCTTATTCTAACACGACAAATTATGCAAAACTATGAGAGGATTATTTACCACTCCACCAGGTCGAAGCAGTCAAGATGAGAGTGGCAAACCACAGATTTCTGAGTCATTCAATCAGACCCTTTTCCTCTACACCCACAAGATACATGAGGGCAAAGAGGCAGCCATCATTTTCTTCGGGGTTTTTTTTCATTATCACCCACATCTCCTCCTTTTATCCATCAATCAGACTCAAGTTTAATGAGAGGTTATAAACCCTTCCCTCCTTATCCATTCATCTTCTCATCCCTTTTTCATCATTTTGTTCTTTCATCCATTCTCCAATTCAACTTTCAATCCATCTGAGGAATAGTAATGTACAACCTTGCTAATCCGGCTTGCTAATATTTCAAGGTTATTCGGCTCCTCCAGCGATCCTTTTGATTCTGCACGGTGGTTTGAGCCACACCTGTGGTGCTGAGAAGCTTGTATCTATAGGACAAAGCCCATAAGTTTCATCAGCTGAGAAAGCCATCCATGCAGGAGGAGAAATAAAGCTGCACTTCTTGTTCAGTATTTCTAACAATGGTACAGCGACGTACTTCCTCCTCAGCGCTGACGGGTTTGCTCAAGTTTAACAGCAAAGTCACTTGGCACAATTGCTGGCAATTTGCTGCTATCAAAGACAGATTAAGTGGAGGCAGTGTGTCAACAAAATGCTTTGAGATAAAACAGAATATAGTTTACATTTATCTTGGTACCTTGGCAGGGATGAATTAAAAAAAACTGAACTTAAAATCAGGCTCTGTACTATATCATGAAGGATTAAATTAACCATACGCAACTAGGGCTGCCACGATTAGCCGACCAGTCACAATTATGTCGACTATCAAAATCGTCGACGGCGTTTAAAGCCTTGTAAAATCCTGAAAGACGCAGGAATACGTAGTAGGATTTAAGTGTGTAATAACGGACTGAAACAGAAGATGCATGTACAAGGATGCCAGCTGCTGTTAAACCCCGACGAAGAAGAAAAGTTATATCGTAGCTGTGTTCAGGGGCCGCATCCTTCGGAGGCCGCATTTGAAGGCCGATTACGTTACAGCGACGTGACGAAGGCTTTCCAAATTCGAAGCCTTCTGCAAATGCAGCCGACAAATGCATCCTACTTTTCCCCAGATTTGAAGGATGGGTCGGGCGTATCCTTTGTGGCCCAACCTATCCCAGAATTCATAGCTCAGCCAATTCGAGTTTCAAACAATGGTGAATGTAGCTGTGTAAACTTCAAATATCTGCTCGGTTTATCAAGACATCACATATTTGCAAAAGTGCTTCGACGTTTTCAGAGACATCTGTTACCCACCACCGGACTCCCGGCAAATTGTTTTCAAACCCACCGCGGTCTTTCGCTACTCAGGTTAAACATGATATATAAGTCACTTAGATAACTTAAAACTTTTACTGTTTGGCTTTTTTCAGTGTTTTATTTGTTCCTGAGTAAATCGGTTTGGCTGATATTAAAGTTACAGTTTTCACACAGCTGAATAAATGTCAAACAGAAAACTGATTATCAGAAGCGTGAGATGGTCGAGAATTTACTCCAGTGTCCTGTCATATTTTAGATAGCAAGAAGTTTATTAAACTTCACCGAGACAATCTGCAAATTTTATTAAAAGTTTAATAAACTATCATCTTGTCTTTATTTTTAGTTAGCACATACCGTAAATACTTAAAGCTGTAAGCTAATGATAGTTATATAAGTGCAGACGCATGCTGATGCAATAAGCTGTACGTTTTACGTCCAATGGATGCATGATCTGATTAGTCGACTAATCGCAAAAATAATCGGTGACTAGTCGACAATCAAAATAATCGTGTGCGGCAGCCCTATACGCAATATTAAAACAATTCCTTATAATTAGAAAAATATGCAATCCCATTTTCTGCATGATTCAATGTTGATTCAATTGAGCATAACTAATGTGCAAAAGCATTTTAGAGATTAGGGATGGGTATCGTTTAGGTTTTATCCGATATCGGTGCCAAACCGGTACTTTTGAAACGGTGCCCGTGCTTAAACGGTGCTCAAACCGGTGCTTAAAGAATGGAGAACACAAAATTGGTCCAAAAACCTCTCATGTTCAGCTGTTTTTTTGTAAAAAGATAACAATGTTAGCCTTTTTTATGGCATCACTCTTGGCTGGAAGCAGTGCTTAATCAATGGAAAAAACACAAACTTTGTCCAAAAACCTCTCATGTTTAACTGTTCCCCACTTTTTCTTTGGTCATTTTAGCCTTTTTGGCCAGGGTGAAGGGAGTATCTGCCATCAAACAAGAAGACAGCCGCATGTAGCTATGATGATGTTTGCTAGTTCACCTTACATGCATTAATTTGATAATGCGGTTAGCCTACTCAGCGTAAATTACACACGAACAACATTAAGCTACTCACTCAGAGAAGAACAGCTGCTGCTGCTGCCGTCATCATCCGTCATCATTTCTGCTACACTGGCAGGGCTAGGGGCCAGGACTCTCCTCTTCGGGTTTTTGGGGGATGTTGCTAACTCCGGGTCCGATAACAGGCACCACACCCGCAGTAGATGCGCTCGGTGTGAGGTCTCGCAGCAAGCTATCAAATACGGCGCATTTCTCAGCTTTTAAAAAAAACGCTATGCGTCGCCAGGTGTTTCATGGGATTCGAGGTGTTACCTCCTTTGACAGTATCACAGTATCAGCTTAAAGCACTTGTTGCAGGCTGCTGAGTTTGCATATTTTGCTGTGAAGTACAGCCAGACTTTGACCGCTTCGCCTTGGGCATTTTTAATCTGTAGCTCTGCTCTAAAAGAACGTACGTACCTGGACCCGCCTGCTATCCTCGGAAACGTAACATGATTGGCTAGAATCTAAAGTGTATGACATCTCAGGAAAAAAAGCACCGAAATAAAGCACCGAAATGTGCGCTGCTTTTCGGTCTGGTTACTACCGTTTATGTCAGAACCGGTACCCATCCCTATTAGAGATACAACTAAATAATAGAAACTGTGATCTTGGTTATACATATGCAAAAAAAAATACCCTGTTGAAGCATGACGGGTAACTCGATCTCTAGTTATCAGGATTTGTGTCTCCATGTGCAGCATATGGATGTTGCCAGTGAACATTAGTAATTGCATCTCCTCCAAAACTTACTTCGCAAAGCTGTTCGGTAGCTTAAAGCATTTTAAAACTTTTCATTCACTCTGGGAGTCGATCTCACACTGTTGCTCCGGGGCTGTACTGAGATCAGCAGCAGCTCTTACTATAACACACGCTCTTCCCCTCTCTGCCTCCATGCTCTGCTTTAACAAATAAATATATTCATACTTTTGGAGAGGCAGCAGGCTGCATCACATACCAAGCCTCCAAAATAACACATGCAAAGAGACATAAAACAACATTTAACTCATATTTTGTATGACCACGTTTATTCTTCAACAGAGGCTGAACCTTCTTGAGCGATTTGTCTTGTGATTTCTTTAAGTAGTCTTCAGGAATAGTTCTCTAGGCTTCTTAAAGGACATTTAAAACTCTTTTTGGATGTTGACTGCTTTTTGTTTTGCTCTTCATGTTCCCAATGTGTTTGGGATCACTGTCATGCTGACAAATGAAACTGTTGCCAATCCAGTGATTTCCACATGGTATTGCATGGTGAATCAAAATCTGATGGTACTTTTTGGTGTTCTTTATTTCATCATATTTTGTGAAGACCCCCACCACCACTGGCTGAAATTCACCCTAAACCATGACAGAGCCTCCACCATGTTATACAGATGGCTGTGGACATACATTCTTGTACCTCTTTCCTTATACTGTTGATGATTTGAACCACAACTTTCATAGATTTATCAATCCATAAGACCTGTTGCCACTGATTTTCAGTCCAGTTCTTGTGTAATTTGGCATTTTGCCACCTTTTCCCCTTCTTAACAGTCACCTGAGATCATTTTTCACAAGCTTTCGGCAAAGTGTAGATAAATCAACCTGCAAAGACCTGAAACAGATCCTGTGTCAGAACCCAAGGACATGATTTTCAGATGCCGTTCATCTGCCTTGCCACTTCTTCCAAAGAAATGTTCGCAAATTCTTTAGAGACACATGCATCATGCCTAGATACACCAGGTTTCCAGCCAATAGCTCTTTGGGAATCACTTTTTTGGTGCAAAAATGATATTTTATGCTTGTCAAAATGTGTTATGTTTAGCATTTTTTGTAAATTCAGCTAAAGAAATGGAACAACTTTGTGGTTTTGCAACAAAATGCTAGTAACATTGTGTCTACAATTAAAAATTGGTTATCTGTTATGTGTAGACGTAACAGTGGTTCATCCCTTGGGCTAGATGGCTCTTTTGCGCTTGAATGGTTCATAACTCAAAGGTTCACAAAGCCAAGGACATTTTAAAAACTGAAGAATGAATGGTTCCCCAGAAGCAAAGTGTAGAGGAGTGAGGTGTGGATCAAGGCCTTTGGACAGTCTTGTACTATTATAAAGTGGAAGAGCTTAGCTTTCATCATACTAGGTTCATGACAAAATCAAAATCAAGTTTTAGCATATTGTGGAAAGTACTTTGCAGTGACTGACCTTTTGAAATCTTCAAAAAATAAATGTAACCCAGATTTTTCACGTCCATGTGTAAGATGCATCTACGCAAAGCAGGGACATGATAAGGCTTAAAGGTTGCTGATTTGATTTTGTGTGTTTACCAATCTCAACAGTTTCCATATATCTCTTTCTTCAAGAATAGTGTTATATACACACTTCAAAATCTCTTAGGGAAAAAACGAACCAGATACCAGAAACCATAGTTGAAACCACTAAAAACGTGATTTTTAGTGGCTAACTCGCATGTGGATAGATTATCAGAGAGATGCACATCTTTGTACAGATGCACTTAACCAGAGGAAATGTAACAGCAACACGGATATTCATGATAACTTGTGGGATCCTTTTATCTAGCAGACGGTCCACTGCACAAGCAGATGTGCCTCGTCTATGCATATGAGGGCTTGCATGTGAGCATGCGTCGATTTCATGAGCGATGGTTTTGTAAAATGCAAACATATTGTAGTTGTTACTGCATTTATGCTTACTGTCTGTCTGTATATGTGAGTGCAAATGGGTGTGTGTGTGGTTATTACGTGCTCCCCAGCTGTTGATATGAATTAATGTAATTGCACATGTATTGTGTGCAAATGTATGTTGTGTATAAATAGGTTTGATCCATGAGCATATACAAGTCAACTGCCAGAATATAAGGGCCAACTGTGAAGCATAATTATACAAATTATCCTTGCAGTTTGTTAGTGTGTTACTGTGTATGTGTGTGTCCATTTCTCTGTGCGTGTGTGCAAACACGCACTCAGTTGTTTGTGCAGTTGTCATTACGTGTGTGTCACTGTGTTCACACTTGTTGTGCATGCACGCGTCTCCTGGTGAAACCTCCAGCTTCAAGTGGTCACCACACAGCTGCTGGTTGCAGGCTCGGAGCCAAGCACACGGCCTCAGAAATGACAGACACCTGCTGCACAACACAACTCTGACACTAACTGCAATGTGAGCTAGACGTATGACAGTACGGTTCGCTGTGAATTAATTGTGGAGAGGGGACACTCCAGAAAGTCATCTTTTATAAAGCCTGGTTTTATGTGGCATTCCTATCAGTGAGGATCATCCAGTAATCTGCTCGCGCCTGTAATTAGAAATCACCAGTTACAATACTTTGATCTACGCTGCCTTGATCTTGTGACACTTTCCTTTTTTCTGAACAACATTTTACCATGCTATCCTTCAGCACAGACCACAGGGTGCAGAATGGATAAATAGACAGTAATATGAAACAAATTTGTTTCCAGTGAAGCTGTCCTGTGTGGTTTTATATTAATTCACATTCCTGTTTGCAAATACACTCACTGGCCACTTCACTGGTTACACTTTTTCAACTGCTCCTTAATGCAAATACCTTATCAGCCAATCACATGGCAGCGATTCAAAACATTTACAAATACAGACAAGTCAACCTGCTGAATTTTTCCCTGCATAAACATCTATAAGGTTTACAGAGAATGATAAAAGGAAGAAAAAGAAAATATGCAGTGAGCAGCAGTTTTGTGGGTGAAAATTCTTTGTTGACACCAGAGGTCCAAAGACACTGTTTCAGGCTGATAGGAGGCCAACAGTAATTCAAATAACCACTTGTTACAGCCAGTGTATACAGAAGGGCACATAATACATATAATCGAAACTGCAGCAGATGGGCTACAACAGCAGAAGACCACACTAGGTGCTGGATTAGTCCACAATTCACCTGCACTAATCAAAATCTGATAACAGAAGACTAGAAAAACGTTGCCTGGTCTGACAGGTGTCAAATTCTGTTGCAACATTCAAATGGGAGGGTTAGAATTTGGTGTAATCAACAGGAAAGCATGAATCCATCCTGCTTTATATCAACGAGTCAGGCTGCTATTGGTGTTATGGTGTGTGGGGGAAATTTTAGTACCTTCGTGCCAACTGAGCATCATTTAAACACCACAGCCTACTTGAGTATTATCCATCTTCTGATGGATGCTTCCAGCAGGATACTGCACCATGTCACAAAGCTCAAATCATCTCAAAGTGGTTTCTTGAACATAACAATTAGTTGACTATACACAAATGGTATCCACAGTCAGATCTCGATCCAAAAGAGCACTTTAGGGATTTGATGGAACAGGAGATTTGCATCATGGATGTGAAGCTTTGCAGCAACTGTGTAATGCTATCATTTCAATATAGAGCAAAATCTCTGAGGAATGTTTCTAGCGCATTGTTGAATCAATGCCATGAAGAATTAAGGCCATTCTGAAGGCAAAAGAAGGTCCAACACGAGCAAGCTGCAACTAATGAAGGGGTGAGTGTATATTAACAGGGGTGATCATGAACATAAATGTATATTGTTTATAAATATGTTTGATCTGTAAACAATGGGAGGAGAGGATGAAGACAAAGTTAATCATTGTTTCATTTTACTCACTGTGTTTCTTGCCAATATTCTCTTTCAAAAGCTATTCAAAGTCTGAAATTTTACAATAGTTTGGATTTCTTTGGTATTATTTGGATTAAATTGGATTATTTGGATTAGAGTGATTCAGACACAGACAGCGAACAAAAAGAAATCTCCATAAAGATGACATCACCATTGTCAAGCAGTTACAGCAGCCAAAAAAAGTCGTGTAAGAGTTGAACAGTCTTTAAACATAGCAAATTATCCATGAGAATGAAAGCTTCTAATACCCCAAAGCGGTTAGGGGATTTTAATCTAAGGTGCCAATGCTCAAAGACATGCACGTACTTTTTCACCTTTGCATGTTTCAATGCATGTGTGCAAGGTTAGAAGCTGGGGAGAAAGTTGTGGAGTGAATCAAATCGAAATCATCAGCCCTGCAGCAGCTTTAATCAGCCAAATATCTCTGAGCAAAGTCTGCTGAACTGAATAATTCATTTTTCAAGCATTTTTAAGACATTTGATTGACGCACTCCCAATGTCAGCAAACTCCTAAGTACAAAAAAAATCTGTGATAGCAGGCTGTGACTTTAGGCTTATTATTAAGTCACCTTGATTGACTGTCAGACAGCTTCACTGAAGTATAAGAGGAATACAATGAGGTAGTATTTATAAAACAGACTTTCCTTAATCTTACCACAGAGAACATAAAATATTAGGTGTCACTTTTTTGCAAGCACACACTCCCACCTCTCCCACCATTATCTCGTATCATATCACCCTATTTTGACGATAACATCCACATCTGCAATGCATTCCTGTGAGGCCAGGAGGTGACGAGAGCATCCTACGCCAGAATGACTCGGCAGGATTTCTTTTTCCCCCCACACTCCTTCCCACAGACTGACTCACTGCTCTCTGGCTGAGGCCCAGTGTGTCTCAGCTCATCCTCTCTTCCTTTCTCTCATCTCCCTGTTGCCTAATGTGTATGGATACTGATGCTCGAGGGGCTTTCTGCAACACTGCTCTCAATCATCAACTCAAATTCTGATCAGGGCTCAATTAGGGAGGAATGAAAGATCTGTTTAGAGCACTTGAACGGGCCTAAAGATGATAGGAAGTGGGCTGTGGTGGCTCAACAGTGATATTTCTATCATGGAAGAGCCCACACTCTGACCCCAGGTATCAAGCAACTTGGCATACACGGAGAAACAAAATTTCCCAGCATGCCTACTAACCAAACTACATTTTTTGGCCATTAATCACCAAATATAGTTCGCTTTCTTTAGCTTCTCCACATTTTACAGCCTTATCAATAGTAAAAGTGAAGTTACCGTTTTAAAGATAGCAGTCATAAAGACTGATCTGCTGGCGAGAAAGCTGTCGAAAGCGAGTGCCGTCCAAAACCAAAACATCCATTAAAGGAATAGTGCAACATTTTGGGCGACACGTTTGCAGTAATTGCTTTCTTACTGAGAGATACTGCAGCTGGCTAAATCAATAGCACCCTCATGTCTGTGCATTAAATACAGAGCCTGAGCCAAGAGGCATTTAGCTTAGCAGGAAGAAACAGCAAGCCCAGCTCTCTCCAAAGTTAAATAATCTGTCTACTGGCACCTCTATCCCTCTCATTAATTAACGCGCTTTATCGTGTTTCGATAATCACGGAAAGAAAGAAACAATTTGTGGCTTTGTGGTAAACGCTGGAACTTTCCAGACGTGTCACAGATTTGTCATCACCAAGAGATTAAGCAATAACCACTGACTGCAGTGAAGCGCAGAGCCAAAGGAATTTTGTTCATTACGCCAAGTTAAGTCCATCTACAACCACAAGCTGTCATAATATTTGTTTTGAATGTTGTCTTAACTTTACTATGACTTAACATTATTATTATAATTTTTATTACTATAGTGGAGTATTTTTCACCCTGTTAAGAAGCTGCTGTCACAGTTCTGGATGGGTGAGTCAGTGCTTTTCTTGATGGAGTTCACAGCTGCTCTGTCCTCTGGCAAGTTCAATTCAAGCTTTGAACAAAGTGTCAGAGAGGGCAAGAAGGAAAAAAAGATGGGATTGGATTGCAGTGGGTGACCGACATCTTGGCCTTACAAATAATTGAAAGTTTTCTGGCTTTACTAGAACACTCACTCTTAACTTCAGATGACACTTCAAGGTGTGATATCTATTGGGAAACATGACCTCATGGTATTTCTTTCTTTTGACAGCTACAGAAAGTATGATCGGGGTGCACACTTAAAAAAACGCACACACACAAACATAAACAAAGCAAGGATTACAGATATCTGTAGCTTCTTTTTAACGGTGTGACAGAAAAGCTGAGTGTGCATGAGGTCCTACAAAATCTAAGTAATTCCAAAGATCAGTTGTTTTAATAAAAATACCTATGGGAGGTATCAGCATATAATAGTAAGCTGATTTCTAATACTGTTAAAGTTTAAACCCATTAGCTTCTACACACCTATCATTGTATGTTTAGTCCAAAGAAGTCATCCAAAAAGCCTTATCAACTTCACCTTATCTGGTATTTTATATGTAAGACCAAATCAACTGATGCACATTTCTATCCGATTGTTCAGTCAGACATCACTAGCCGTGTCTGGGTCTAAACTCCGCTGCAGGTCCATATATCAAACTATCACTATGGCATTACTGAGAGTTGAAAAACTGTCTAAAGTCTTTCATCTTTAATAAAATGATCAGCGTTCTGCTCTACCAGGTGTAACAATTGAGTTTAACATCCAGGCATCCATGAAAACGTAATTTATGACATTTAACAGAGTTAGAAGTTAGCAGGGAGTTAGCTCGCTAGCTTCTATCTAAATACAATATAGCATGTCCTGACTGCGGGGTTTTGGAAACAAATTAAAACGTACAGCTCTGTTATCACTTCCAGCATAAATGAAGACGGAAAACTAAACAGCAGTGACGTTTGTAAGGTTACTGAAGTTGGGCTAGCTGGTATATAATTATGTGCTACGTGACCGCTAGCGACACAGCTATGTTAGCATAATATAAACAAGCTAACTTTTTTTCCACTCGATAAAAGTTAACGTGAGTGTTCTCGGTGGTCAGGAACAAATGTAATCGCATGGCAGGATGCTGTAAAAGGACCAAACTTCAGCCAGGAGAACAACTGAGATAATCCATCCACAATACGAGGTTAGTCATTCATATACTGCTGCATGGGCTGGGCTGTAGTTACATCCTAAGGTTTTAAAAACTGAGCTGAACTGAATAAATGATTAGTGGTAATAAAAGCTGAGGGAGGTCAACAGGGATCACTGACTGTTTTAGGAGTTTTTTGAGATCAAATAGAAGAAAATACATAACATTAAACATGTTAACAACACAAAAGCCATATTAAACGCAGACTACTTTAGACCCGGAAGTAGGATTCGTCGCGTCATCACTGAACAACCGGATAGGCCTGTAATGTACACAGCTACACTAAGGTTTCTATAGTATTACCACTTGTCTATAGAGAAGCACCAATTTTTATCTACAGTATAAGTTGGATGAGTATAGCCCAGCTAAAGACAGCTGACTCAATTTGTTTCAGTTTTATTTATATAGCGCCAAATCACAATAACAGTGAAGTAACGTCAAGACCCCACAATAGTATGAGAAAACCCCGACATTCAGATAACCCCCAATGAGCAAGGTGACAGTGGGAAGCGAAAATTTACTTTTAACAGGAAGAAACCTCCAGCAGAACCAGGGTCAATCCCTCACTGCAAAATAGTTGGGGGTGAGGATATTGTCTGCTGTGTCAGATGACACAGTGGACTTTAACACCTACAACCAACCATTTTCTTCTGTTCATTTAATTCAGAATCAAGGTGCAGTTGAAGCCTATCCTAGCGGTTGACAGGCGATGTACATCCTGAGCAGGTCAGCAGTCTGCCGCAGGGTTTTACCATCATTAACACCTCAGCTAAGTTGTATGTCTTTAGAAAGTAAAAAAAATCTATTCATACCTGAGAAAAAATGCAAACTCATATTGTGGATACACAGGGCAAATAAAAAGTTAATTCAAACCTCAAGCAAGATTGTGCCTGTGAAGGGCAGAAGAGATAGTCAGTCTGATTTTCCCAATGAGTCTGACTGGAAAGACTTCTTCATGAAGCTCAGTTATCTGAATTTTCTCCAACTTGTTACATGTTGTGTATTGATTTCAACTGAATGGGGCTGAGAACATGAATGAATTAAATGGATGCTCCATTCTCCTGCTCCTACCTTATAACCTTCTTTGGTAATCTCTAGCTTTCTTTTCTTATTCTATTTCCATCTCAAATTCGTTAACTGTTCTAAGCTTCTTCCTAAGATTTTTTCAGTTGCTTCCATTGCATTAGTTTAACGGTCTTCTCTTATTTTCCCATTTCAAACGTGTCAAGTGACTTTGCAGCTTCTTTTTCCCGTCTTGACGTCTCTTAGCAGTAACTCTGCTCTTCTTTGATGCTGTGTCTTGAGGTCATTCGGCTGGGCGGCAATGTTTACTAAATGTCAGAGGCAGTCAAGCGCCTCCACAAGAACACAATCCGCCCTAAAAGCTGCTGCTGGCCACCTGTCCATCACATCATCGCCATCTCAGATCATTTGTTCTGAGGTTTAACCCTTTCACCGCTTTCCACAGTGACAGATCGTGGACCAGTGATATGATTGGCTCTGATGGGTGTACACTAACTTCCTGGAGGTGAGGTGATTCTGTACTTGTGTCTCAGAACTTAAACTGCATAAAAAAAAATGCAGTATTCAGACAGTATGACTTAGAATTTTGCCAGTATGTGCACCATTCCCTCTGTCCTTTAGATGCAACCCTGAGAAGATGTCTATCCTGGCACCTTAATTATCATAACACAATACAATTATAGGCAAAAAACAGTGTTGATTCTTCAGAAATTTACATCACAATCTAATGTTAGGAAGTGGTATACTAGCGAGCAATAATATGGTCCACATATCCATATGTGGATTTGGGACCTGAAGAAGACTGAGTTTTGGACCCAGATTACTCGTTGAGGCTCCTGACTACGGTAGCTGTAATGCTCAGACAATCCATTAAGCGGTGCAGCTTCGTCACTTACCAAAGTCGTACTAAAGCATTTTTGATTTTTGAGCACCGTGTAGCACATAAAATCAGTTCGAGGTCAGTAAGCACAATCAGAATTCAAACATAAGGCGCCCTGGATTATAAGGGGAACTGTGGATTTTTGAGAAAATTTGTATTTTAAGTGCGCCTTATAGTGTGGAAAATACGGTAATAACTTAAAGTCGATTGAAACATGCAAAGTGGCCGAACAAATATGTATAGACTGCTTTTCTTCTTCAGGGTAACAATAGGGTAGATTTGTCCAGTGGAGAAAAGGTTTACATCACCATACCTGATCAACTACTTGAAAAAAAAAAATCACTCACATTACTTCTGTTTTTATTCATGACATGTTTGTGTCTCTGCGTGGTGTAAACTGGTATAAACCTTCAGGTGTTTGGGTAGGTTTCACACCTGTGCCCCAGTGATGGGAAAAACCTCAAAGGCAAAGCAAGTGACCCAAATACCAAGTGTTTAGTTGGAGACCAGCAGAGAGAGAAATCGAGAGTATCAGACTCTCTGTCACTTCCAGTGCTCTGTGCACAGTTTTGCAAGCGCACAGACAAATGTGCCAAATGAAATACCATCTGTTTGCACACTGTATGACTGCAAAAACTAACAGCTGAAACAGGCGGCAAACTGACACTAACCCTACTCAGAAAATCACGGTTCATGTTGCACCAGACCAGGTGTGGGGTCTAACTGAGCATGCAGAGAAACAACTGAGAGAAAAACTGGAAAGCAAGTGGACTCAATTAAGTATGCGGTGTTTCTGACCAGCTGCAGCTTTTATGCGCGACCCACTTACCTCTCTCTGTTGAACTTGAGGGAGTGGAGGATGGCTGGTCTCTTCTGTCTCAGGTTCCATAGGTGGACGCTGTCATCTGCCAAAGCGCTCACCAGCGCCCCCTGTCATAACAGAGGCATTGAGTTTCCTTTTTTGAAGGTGACAAAGGAAAAGCATTCACACAAACATGGTAGTGTCATTAACTACATACTACTGAAGCTTCCATGAACACGTCTGCACATTTTGTCTGCGAGCATGACATGTATTAGTCAGACTGCATTCCCTAGAAACTCAGGGAACTGAGTTTAAATCAGGCAGCTTTCTCCCAGGTAACGATGATGATTCATAAGATGTATATAAGTGTATGTCTGTGTGTGTGTGTGGGAGGCACAAAAAAATCATCTCGATCTCCCTAAGGGTTCGTTTGAGCTGCTGAGTCACAGCCACACAGATGCTAACACACACAAGCACACATACCGGAAACACTAAGTATGAAATACTGCACTGGTCGTAAGTGATAAAAGTCTGAAAAGATAGTCAAAAATGTTTGTGTCTGGCCTGTACAGTACTGTGCAAAAGTCTTGAGCTGCTCCTTCATTTCTTTATATTTTGCTTCCAAGGAGCCAGCCTTTCAGTCCAGGCTGGCTGACAACTCTGAAAAAAAAAAAAACCTCATAATTTCTAATTTCTTTAGCTTATTCTTTAAAAAATAGCTAGGATAGCACAGTTAGTCAGGCATAAATAGTATTTTTTAATCAAAGAACCGTTGACATATCTCAGCATGCTGTGCAATGATTTGAGAAAACTGAACAACAACAAGAAAAGTGCCGTAAAATTTTGAACCATCGTGCAAAATATGATCTCAAACACACTGTCAATGCAGTAAAAATGTACCTTTATAGAAAAGACATCAGAGACCAGACATCAACATTGTTGAAGCACTGTACAATGATTTTAACCGAGCTACTTTTGCACAGTATTGTAGCTTAAAATTATATAAGAGGTTTTCTGGTGCAGAATAATGTTTGGGTAAGTTGTGCTGTGACTGTGTTATTACAAGGAACAAGCCAAAAAACAGTTAAACTGCCACAAGATGTAAAACAACTTCATGTTATATTGTTTTTTAAATCAATTCGGCACAATAAACTTTCAACGCATCAGTATAGTTCAAACACAAGCAGCCATATTGTTCTAAACTGGAAAAAGCTCAATATTACCTGATAAGATCAATGACGAAACAAAGAAGGTTGGAGAAAATCGTGACATGGCTGTTGATTGCTAAATTTCAAGACTAAACAGCAGTTGTTTGAAATAGCAAAATCAGCCTAGTAGCTGCAATCAGTCATCAAGCGTGTATTAGAAGTAACCACAAGTAAAAATGGGAGTCATTTCTCTGTTTTTGTAACCTACCTCATTGATGAGAAACTGTAGCTGGATGACAGCCGCTCCACTCTCATGCTGACAGTAACACTCCACACCAGGACGCCCGAACCTGAAAGGCTCTCAGTCAAGGAACGTACAGTTCCAGCAAAGAGATCATCAAAGCAATAGCGCATGTTTCTGTTTGTGCAGAGAAAGCTGGTGTGTTCTGTGTCTGCATGAGAGAAGAAAAAAAAAATGGCAAAAAAGAACAAGTGCCTCAGCATTTGAAAGCTCGAGGGTCATGACACCTGATTTAAATGTCATGACATGTGTTCCTGGGTAATTGTTAGGAAGGAAAACGAAACATCCACAGTGACGTAAATTTTATGGTCTGGTAACAGAGATTCAGCCCATTCCTCCCCTCCAACAAAACTCTTTACAGTGCAAGACTTCCTCCTTACACACATTTCATTTAAAATATTAGCTCATTATGTACCCTACAGATAAAAATCACAGGGATCAGTTTCACCAAGGAGCATTTAATTTTAACCGTACGCTCTCAGTATGTATGCACTGCAAATGTAACTCAGGAAACAGTAAGCCACTTACAGTAGATGACTGCAGTTCTGTAGAAATAGCAATAAATATACAGAATCAACACAAAACAGAGCTACAGTAAGGAACAGACACAGACAGATTGACAGCGAGAAAATGGAAATGTGGGGTCATGAATTCAAGTATAGAGAATATGAATCAGCAGAGAGGAGGTGGATATTATGTGACCAGCTGAGCAAATAAGAGCAGGAAGAAGAAAAAAAAAGAAGAAGAAGAGAAAGGGCACATTTGGATATACTGTACACTGACAATTCTAACAACAGATGCAGAGAGAGAAAATAGACACAACGATGGAAGTTTTTTCCTTTCTTTAAAATAAATAAATAAATAAATAAAGGGGGAAAAGGAAGGAAAGAGCACAAGTCTAGCAAAGAATAGCAAGTTTCCTTTCTCGAGGAGAGTGAGTGGGTGAGCTTACTGATTATTTTTATTCTTCCCACGAGTATCAGCACTAAGGCAGGGGGTGTCAATTTTCATATGGGGGCACATGAAGACACCGCACTCTGGGGATGACACTATCGCTCATCATTAATATGCGAGGGGAGGGGGTTGTGTGTTTTGGCATGTGGCCAGCTACAGTAAATTTCCTGAAGAGCTCGATATTTCTCTTGAATCTACATAGACACAAGAAGCAGGATGATTCAAAGGCAGAGAGAGAAATGTTGGTTCAACAGTGGTAGCGGCAGCAACAACAAACAAGAAGAAGCTTATCTCACCTGAATGCAAACACCAATAATCAAGTCCCACTCAACACAGTGCGCCATGTGCCATAAGCCCTAAACATAGGTATATCTTATCAAAGTATTTTACAGGTGATCATAACACCTACGAAGCCTTTAACGCAGCTAGCATTCACCCAGCTATGTTAGGCTTTTCGTTTCCTCCACATTTATTCTTCTTTTGGCCTCAATACACAGGAAGGTATATATAAATACACGCACTACAGTATATATTTATCTGAACTCTATTCGTATTTTTGGTCATTTAGTCCTTTGTATTTAGTCATCTGTAGCTATGTTGACAAGGTGTTGTCTGATAGCATGGACAAGGCTATGCCTAAACCAGCTCGAGTCAGTATGTTTTATATTGATCTTATTATTATGTGTAAATCACAAGGTTCGCTCATAGCAAAGAATCCACAGAGAACTGTTGCATCATTAACCATGGAGCTCTCATTAGGCAGCAGCAGGTAGCCAGTTTTAGCTTTTAGCAACTCAATAACCGGATATTTTCATCAAGAGCTGGTTGAATCTGTATGGGACTGTGAAGAATTTCCACTCATTTGAATCCCTGTTTTACCCTGAACAGGATTATGTCTAAGGTAATGAAAGCCCTAGGACCCCTTGACAGTTTTTCTAAATATTCTAATTTAATTCAGCGTTTATTTTGGTTGCTCATGTTGAATGGTTTTGCACACTGTCCTACTATGGACCCAGTGACACCTCTTTTTCAGTAATGTTTTTGTTGTAAAGCACTTTGTGATATTTATCTTGGACGGTGCTACAGAAAGAAAAAATATTGGGGCAAAGTCTCAACAAATACCTGACAGGGAATTTACCTGGTAAAACAGGTTGTTATAGAACAGAGTTTTAATTGCTGAAAGGGGGTTTTGTTTGGTTTTTATTTCAAATCCAGTTGTAACCTCAATATCTGTACTGAATAATTTTACTTTTACATCTAGAATTTCTTTTATACCTGGTGTTGTTACTCAACATAATCTGTAATTTAAAAACTGCATTCTTCTTCTTGAGTTTGCCAAATTGGTTTCATATGAAAAAATGACATACCAGCAGCTAGCTCTCTGTTTCTTAAGGAGTAGCAAAGTGACTGAAGACTACACACACGTAAGCTAACCTATTTATTTAGAAATACAATGTGATACAATGTTTACAATGTGGTTTATCATTTGCAGTGTTGGGAGCAACACATTCCATTTAATCACATTACATTTCTCAGTGATGTAGCAGCATACCATGCCACAGTGATTACATTACATTTACAATTATGCTATCACTTGCGTTACAAAGGTTCAAACAAACAATCTTTTTCTTCTTTTTGTGCAATTGTGCTGCAATCGGCTGATTTTACAAAATAGTGGGGCAATCTACCGCTTTTCAGAAGTGGACACATGTGCACTGGGTTTATTTTTATTGCACAAAAAGACAAGACCACATGGCACAAACTGCCCCCAAGCCAGAAATAACTACATTGCACTGCTAGCACAACATTAGCTCTTTGTAAGCATCTGCACAAAAAGCCATAAGCTAGCCAAGAACCCAAAATGATGTTAAAGCTGGGTGCCAACCCCAGCCCAGGACCTAGAGCCTGAACTTCAACAGGTAGTAAAGGCAGTGATGAGCAGTCAGGCTTGTAGCACTGTAGCGTCCATTTTGACATTTACATGTTTTTACAGTAAAATGCTGTGAAATGGCACGTTGCATAAAACTTTTGTGGTTTTATGGAGAAATGTGGTGCATGTCTACCACTGTGATGGCATTTGTGTGTGGTTACAAAAATGTTCATGAGAAATTTTTAAAAACCACAGACAGGACATAAAGAAGAAGTTTAGTGACTGCAAAACTCCTCAGACAGTATTGAGTTTGGGGCTACAAATGAAGAAATAAAAAAGAGAATAATGAATATAACAGAGGGCCAGAGAGCTCATCAGCATGCACCAAACCTTTTACACCCAGTGGATGAGAGTCTCAGTGCTCTCTCCACTTGACCTGTGGTGTGCCTTCTTTCCTCTAGCATACCGCTACTAGCTAACCTGTCACAGGGTAATGTAAGCCAAATGTGCAAGTAAGGGGGGAGAGAATGATTATAAATATATGAATGTTGTGTTCATATTACATAAGTGTTTTTTTCATTACACATCACCCAACTTTTTTTGGAACTGAGGCAGTACTTTGCACGGCTAATGTAGCTAATGTCACCATTAGTTTTGATCGTGTGTACAGAGTTTAGTCCAACTTGTTTTAAAGGGAAAATAATTTAGAAATTGTGCCTCAACTTTGAGAATTTCGATACGAATACGATTGCGTTGTATGGCATAGCAACTGCAGTCTCTCTACTTCTAGGTCTGATTCTGATCTAGAACATTCAAAAATACAATAAATAGTACAGTCTACAATAAACAGCACAGTTGAAATAAAAGGGGCTTATACTATGAAGTAGTGCAGGAATTTATATATCTACAACAGTGATAAAAACCAAGAAAAGTAAAAAGGAAGTTAGTTAAAAGTAGTAAAAGTAAGACTGAAGACTGACATTGTGGAAGACAGAAGTGCAAATTGCATTAATAAATATTAGATCAGAGCAGACTAGGCTTAGAAAAGGCTTGACAGGACAAGGGCAAAGACAGAATATTTCAGACAGAGAAA
The DNA here is from genome assembly GCF_057382095.1 of Aulonocara sp. 'chitande type north' Nkhata Bay. NCBI lineage: Eukaryota > Metazoa > Chordata > Actinopteri > Cichliformes > Cichlidae > Aulonocara > Aulonocara sp. 'chitande type north' Nkhata Bay. The sequence continues at coordinate 11,831,541 of NC_141358.1, forward strand.
AAAAGATGTGCCGCTCAGTTTTTTTTTATATTTAAGCATGTAAAACAATTCTAGCAGACCTCTAAAATAAAAAAAGAAAATGATATTATTGGCCTGTAAATGATAACAAGGATTTTTTGTTTCAACAAAACTCAAAGTAAACGGCAATACAATTGTTCTTAACCATCAGGTCACAAAGTGGAGCTAAATCAGCCTGCATGACATCACCTTATGAAATCACTCTGGGTTTTTTTCAGAGGGGGGGGGTTTAAAGAACCATTTTTGGATAATTAGTGCGAAAGTGGCCCTTGTACACATTTTGTCTTTCATCTCTTTGCAGAAACCTGCCGAGCAAACAAGCAGAAGGCCGGCTTGCTGTTAGTTAAGATGGTTTGGACCCAGAGACAGTGCAGACCATCTAAGTCAAAGTGGCTTAATTGAAAACTCTGTCTGAATGTTGCCTGGCAACCAAATCTTCCTCTCTGTAAAAGAGAGGAAAGGATTTAAGGTTGTGCTTCTTAAACTGCTCTTATTGCTTTCTCTCTGAAGGAAGGCAGCCATCCCACATGTACGATATCATGAAGCGAACACACAAACACGCACACACACACACAGCCTGGGGATGTGATCAGGAAAACATCCTGCCGCAAAATATGTTGAAAACACTGGCTTTTTAAAAATTGTTTCAGTGAGTGTCACTCACTTTTGGTCATACCCTCAACAAGAGGGTATGACCAAAAGAAACTGGTCATAGACTGAATTTCCTCATGTGTAGTTCAGTTTGAGTTTACCTCTGCTCTGTGTTTCTCAATTGGCATGCACCAATTCCCTCGGCATCCAATCAAGAGTAACCAAAACTGTCAAAAGTGCCCTGTTTCCTCTTTTTATGTGTTATATTGTTGTTGTGTCTCTTCAGGCAAATAGAGGAACTGCAGGACAAAAATCAACATTTTCTTTTTACCATTTGCTGACATTTCAAAGAACTAATGATTAATTAAGGAACAACAAGAGTCAATAAATCACTAAACAGGCCAACAAGCAATTCATTAAACAAAAGCAGCTATATAAAAATGTTTTGTACGGGTTATTATTGAATGCCCTTTCTGCTGATCTCAATATCTGATTAAATCTTTATCCAGTAAAAGAAAGCTTCTACTTGTGTTTTTGTAAACCTCTGGGCCGAGTAAATGTTTTCTTATGCTTTGTCAAAATGACTTTCCTATAAAAATACAAATTCCCTCTGGCAGTGTGTTTGTGCTGCAATTTCATGGCAGGGTGGGAAAAAAACAACAACACAGCTTTCAATTCCTGTGAATTGTTTTCACATCACTGACTTTTAACGTGTTATAACAACACTGACCGAATATTTTAGCAGATGAAGAATGAGGAAGACAAATTAGAGACAAAGACAAAGTTTCTATAATGACCATGCTTTTCTGTATCGCTTGATGTACAACCACGATTCCAAAAAAGTGCAAACACTGTAAAAAGAAAATAAAAGCAATAGAACATAGAAAACGCATCAAGTGCTTGAGCTGATGTGAAGATGGCACAGGTTCACCAATTGGGGGAAAGAACTGCATCTACAAACTGTGAAACGATTTCTGAACAATGTTCCTCAACATAAAATTGCGAAGACTTTGAATATGACTGTGCCTTCCACAAATGCAGGTTAACATTTATCATCCAAAGAAGAAACCATATGTGAATATGATTTAGAAATAGTGGCATCTTCTGCTGGCTGAAGTTCATTAACATGGACTAGCCCAGGACTGTTGAGCAGCTAGAGTCCTGTATCAGACAGCGAGGGAGCAACGTTACCGTCCCAAAAGTCCAGCAGCTGATCTCCACAATCCCTGCCCATTTATGGACTGTTGTTAAAAGAAAAGCTACACAGTGGTAAATACAGCCTGTGTTGCCGTCGTCAAGTTTAAAATGAGCTAATATTTTTCATTAAATAGTAAAATGTCACCGTTTAAACATTTAATTTGCTTTCTATGTTCTATTGTAAATAAACTTGGTTGTATGAGATTTACAAATGGTCGCATTCTGCGTTTATTTACATTTTGCACAATGTTCAAACTTTTTATAAACTGGGTTAGTACACAGAATAAAGCGAATGTATTTTACCTCTAATATTTTCTCAGAGGAAAGCATTTTAGTTACTCACAGTCCAGTACTGGTTGCATTACTGAAAACAGAATAAGAATATTACATAATCACAATGATATTCACCACTTTGCAAATAAAAAGTCCGGGACAAGTCAGTTGTATTTTTTTCATTAAACAAACATGCTTCAAGCTGTCTCAGCTCGATGCACATGGGACAGGCTCAGTAGGAGCCGTGTCGCAGTTGTCGACAAGAGCGGTCCTCATTCATTTTTACTCGAGCGAGCTCTATCTCAGTTTACGTCCCGCCCACTGCACCGACTCTAAAAGTGGACCTCAGGCAGCGATAGCAGCGAGACAAGTCAGGAAGACAGAGAGCAAAAGCAGAAAGTGGGTCAGCGTCCCGTCTTGTCAAGCCTAATGAAAGTTTGCTGAGCTATTCTCGAAGTCAAAGATGACTGACAATTCGCTTTTTTATTGCTCTTCTTATATTTATCTTTGTCAAAGCCACAGGCAATTTTTCTGACAAATAAAGGTGAGTCAGTGGGAATTTGGTAAAGGAAAAACGGTCATAAGGAGGACTGGCTGTGGGAAACAGACTATGGTATGGAGCTCAGCTTATCTTGATAAGTGGAACTGAACAGGGATGAGCCTGTGTGTCATACAAGACAGTAATCTTTGTTAGCCTTTCTGCTCACATCAAACATGAACTCACTGTGCATGGTATGTTTTTGAGAGGAATAGCAAGCCACATCAAGGGGGTGCAGCTTCTGACGAGAACAGAATAAAGAGGGTGGACAAAGAGAGAGCGAGAGACTATAACATGAATCGGAGTGATGCAAAATAATGAAAAGGCATGATAAAGAAATGAATTTGCAAAACGTGAAACATTAAGAAAAGTGACCATATCAGAGGAGTATACAGTGAAAGCGAAAGATGGGGGGGGGAAAAAAGGTGATTAATGGAGGATACAGAGGAAAAGGAATGAGGGAGAGGCAGTGAAAGAAAGCACCAGAAAGAGCAAGCCTGGGAGCACTGAGTTGCTGTGACGTTGGGCCTGAAGTGACGTCAAAGCTAGCCACTCGTACATCACCCTGCCAAAGAAGAGGCGGGGCCACGGGGCACAGCACTGCTCTGCACTGGACCCAGTGACAGGGATGAGGTGATGGAAGTTGGGAGGCAGAAAATGCAAGGAACAGAGTGAAGGCGAAGCGAAAACAGTGGGGGGAAAAAAAAAGAAAGACAAACAGAAATAAAAGAATAAGAAGGATAGATGCAGGGGAAATAATACCATAGCAACAGCAAACCAAAGAAACAAACTGAAACAGACAAAAATGTTGCAGAGAAACCCGCCCCGCGGACAAAGGACTCGGCTGCCTCTCCTCACATCATCGGCTCTCATTTAAAGGCAAAATCCTACTGATCGTACATAACGTCGCAGCAGACCTTCACCTCAGTCTGCTAGGTCCCGTGTCACTTATCTCTTGCCCTTCCTCTGGCTGCCCACTGTTGTTAACATCCAATTTAAAAGCTGCTAAAGGAAGCTGTATCTCCTTTTTCTCCATCATGAACAAGCCCTGCGCTGCTATTACCAGACACCTTTGTTAAGTCAACCCATATTGCTTCATGCTGATTTGGCACATCTACAGATATCCTCATGCATTTTTGATAAAGACTATGATTGCATTTAATGGGCACTAAATGCATTTCAATGTATGACTTAATCAATTAATTCTTTTGGTATATTCTAGAGTCCACAGTATATCTCTCAGGGTTAACACATTTTCATGTGCCTTTATAGCACTGTAACACATTCTGTGTGTTCACAAGGACCCTGCTTTATAGTGTTGACATGGTTTTATTAATTTAGGTTTAAAAAAAACAAACATGCAATGGGTAGAGAGAGCAGGGCTGGATTTTATTTATTTGTGAATAAGATACACGGCAATCAGGCACAGGACACACCAGTGACAGAGAAAGTGCAAAGATGCTCCAGAAATCACTCTTTTTCCCGACTTTCAGTGTCACGCATGCAAAACAGACAGTTTTGATAGTTAGATAGTTATACCGAAACACAAAAAGCACAAATGCAAAAATCGTATGCAAGCAGCATGCATGTAAAAAATAAATAAATATGCAGAGTTGAGAAAACTGGTGATTTATTTGTTTAACACGCTCCTTGTATAAATAATCCCCCCTGACACATTTGATTTATTATGTAGTCAAACAATTAAACTGTGTTGAGCCACAGTATTTTCCGCTGCCTCAGCTCCCACACACACACACGTGCATATATATAACACCCCCTATGTCTATAGATGACATTCCTGTCAATGGCTATTTGCTGAAGAGCACAGCAACATGGCAGTAATCGCCCTCCAGGTTAAAAAAAGAGGCCCGTTTTAGGAATTTAAAGATAGGTAGCTTATTAGGAGCAGTAAGCTGCAGAATGAGTGGTGCACTGGCAGGTCCATTGTGTTTAGAAAAATCATAATTTACCAAGAGTTGCAAAACAATGGGCAAAGAAGAATTACCAGCATTCCAGAAAAGATCACTCTTGACTTGTTCTTTTTTTTAGGACTTGTGTATTGTGTGTTGCACTGAATTAATCTGGCCACCATGCTACTATGCTCATGTGAGCCTTTGGTCTCCTTGAGTGACTTATGAATGCAATGCAATGATGCAGAGGCAAAAATGTTTGTGGCCAATTGTACCAGAATCTCTGTTCCGTTAAGAAATATTAGTCTGGGTCTGAGCCAGTAGGCGATGCAGCCACAGTTATGATTCACAGTAAAAATGCTGTAGGGATAATAGGGATTGTTGGGCTCTGGAGTATGGCCAGTATTAGGGTGTTAATAACCAAGAGTCTCATCTATACCAAGACAAGTCAGCGGTTAGCTACTGTGCATCCACTCAAGAGAAGCAAGAGAAAGAGAGTGAAGAAGAAGAGAAGGAATGAAATTAATCCACTGGTTGTAGAGATTGAAGGTGGGAAAGCGTAAGGGAGGGTGGGAGCGGAGAATCGGCAAGGCCAGAAAGGAAGCAGAGAGCGAAGGGGGTAAACTATGAGAGAATAAACGTTGAGTCAGCGGAACAGCTTGTGGCCGATTGCTGCTGCAAGAACATGCAAAGCAAAAGGGAGAAAACGAGAGATGTGAATGAAGGAGGAAGAGGTGAGATCGAAAGAGACAGGAGAGGAGAAGGGAAATAAAAGAGTGCGACAGAAGAAAGAGGTAAGTGGATGAACAGGAATAGAAATACAGGGATATTTAGTTGTATGACAAGATCAGCTTTTCCTATTCCCTGAGCATTTTGGAAAGAAAGGAAAGATTTTTTAGGTATGCTACTGCAACCGCCAAAAAATTCAAATTCAAATTCAAATTCAAATTTTTATTTGTCACGTACACAGTCATACACAGTACGATATGTAGTGAAATGCTTGGACAACTGCTCGTGACCTAAAGAGAACAAAAAAGGAAAGGCTATGAATAAGATAGGAAATAAATATGAAAAATTAAAAAGGGTAAATTTAACTAGGAAGGAATAAAATATAAATTAAGGTTAAAAATGAAATAACTGTACAACACAAATTAGAATGAAGGGTAAATTTAACTGGGAAGAATAAGATAAAGATAAATATATAAATTAAAGTTGAAAATAAAATAACTGTACAACAAAATACACAATACACAATATAGAACTATATAAGAATGTATGAAGAAATCTAAATATAAATAAATATATACACAATAACAGCAGCTGTACAAGTATTAACCGGAAATGAAGAATATAGTGACCAGTGTTGTGCAAAACCAAAGTCCAGAAAGTCCAGTGTGTGTGTAAGAACCATATGTGTGGGTCAGTACTGTGTGGTGGTGTGATTGAGAGACCGTATCGCCTGCGGGAAGAAGCTCCTCCTCAGTCTCTCTGTGTTGGTCTTCAGGGAGCGGAATCGCTTTCCTGACCTCAACAGAGAGAACAGTCTGTTGTTGGGATGGCTGAGGTCCTTCACGATCTTCCTGGCCTTGGTCCGGCACCGCCTGCTGTAGATTGAGTGCAGGTCAGGGAGCTCGGAGCGGATGGTGCGCTCAGCTGACCGCACAACCCTCTGTAGAGCTCGTCTGTCCTGCATGGTGCTGTTCCCGAACCAGGTTAAGATGTTTCCCGCCAGGATGCTCTCTATGGTGCACGAGTAAAAGTTCCTGAGCACCTTGGAGGGCAGTTGGAAGTCTCTCAAGCGTCTGAGGTGGTAGAGACGCTGTCGGGCCTTTTTCACCACGGTGTTGATGTGACAGGACCATGACAGGTCCTGCGTGATGTGAACTCCGAGGTATTTGAAGTCTAAAAGTCTCATTTAGATGACTCTGACAGCCTGCAGCTTAATAACAGAAGTCATGAGTTCTGCTGTTGTGATTGCAATGCAAAGCCAGTTAAAGGATTACGCTCCAACAGGCAATGGAGCTCAACACAACAGGGAGTGTGTGTGGATATTGGCACTGATTCCTTCTGATTTGGAGCCCCTTAGTGCTAAATTGATTACATTTAACTAGATCTGGTTTTTAATTTGATTCATTTACATTTTTGGTGTTTTCAGTTATGCCACACAAAGTGGGATAACGCAGTTTTACCATGCATGAACTGTCAGAACCAGATGTTTCTGAATATTCGCTTTAAGGACAAATATGCCAGAAACTGAAGGGCTGAGGACTCGTCCACCTGCAATGTCTGTGCTGCCTATATAACGGTGGGGTTTAAAATGTAATAGTAATGCCAGCGAGTAACATCAGAATAGAAAGAGTCATATTTTCAGTGTATTTAATAGCAATCAGACAATCCCACATAGTAGATTATCCTAATTTTCCATATGATCGGATTTCACAGGAAATCCAATCGCATCATAAAGTAAATAACACCATTGTATAACCCTTCCAGCGCAACATGAACCGTGTGATTAGTTGTAACAACATCAAAATGCATTTTTAAGGTCACAGACGTTTGTAATCAGAAAACAGGATGGTGGACTGACATCCCGAAAGAACCATCAAAGTCGTCAAGCAAGCACCTTCACAGCTAATGTCATGTGACCACGTGGGGAGCTTGATCATTCGTGATTATAGCCCAAAGGATGGTCCCATCTTTCGGCCAGATTGCGCACTGCTAGCAACAAGCAGTGGACAAGAAAAATTAAGTTTAGTGTACAATTTAAATCAGATGGAGATCACCAAGAATTCACAGGCCTCCTATGAGATCCCTCCCTGAGCCTGGTTCTGCCGGAGGTTTCTTCCTGTTAAAAGGGAGTTTTTCCTTCCCACTGTCGCCAAATTGCTTGCTCATAGGGGTCATACGATTGTTGTGTTTTTTCTCTGTATGTATTTTTGTAGGGTCTAGATTACAATATAAAGCGCCTTGAGGCGACTGTTGTTGTGATTTGGCGCTATATAAATAAAATTGAATTGGAACTGAATTATTATGCAGGATATAGAACCTTTTAGATTCTTGTTCAGTTCTGGTTCACGTTCTGTAAAATATTTAAGAGAGATCATTGGCTTTGGCAGAGGATTGTGCTCTTCAGATGCCCTTCTTATTTCATATGTGACAAGAGAAATATTTGATAAAAATTAAAAATGAATCACACAACCCCCTTATCTCCAAAGGGATACTTGCAATTCCTTTGCACACAGAGCTTATTTCTATTTCTTCTGCCACACATTCGGTATACCGTGGTCAATGAATTGCACAAAATGAGCATTATCAATATGAAAACTGTGTTCAATTCATAAGCTCATATCAGATAGGCCACCCAATTGGGTATTGAATTCAGGAAGGGCTGTGGAGAGGAAGAATAAAAAATCTCCTTAACATCTGGGCAATTTTACCCAGTAAACATAAGGTTTCACAATAAAACACGACTGTTATTGAATATAGTGAATGAAGAGAGTGAGGAGGCATCTAAAAGGCAGATCCAGTTGAAATGCTTAAAGTGTGTGAATAAGATACACGTGTAATAATTTTCTCTCTGTCACACAACTGAGAGATTGAAGACTGGGGAAAAAAGACAGCGGGGAAATAAAAGTGGCTTTTAAAGACAAAACCTCGAGTGGAGATTGAGAAAGGCACCGGGGAGAATTATTGAAGGAAAAAACATGGCTGGAACGTATAAAGATAGAAAGGAAGGAGAAAGAGAGGGAAAGGGAGAAGAGGAGGAAGACACAAACATCTGCAAGACTAACTCGGTGACTGGTTTTTCCTGCTGTCTATGAATAATGGATGTGGCGAAAAGGAGCCAGTATATGCATTTAGATAGCCTCATGTATTATCCTTTCAGAGTAGTTGGGAAGAAAATGTTTTATTAGAATTTAAATCAATGCCAAATTAACCTTAAACACATTCACGTGGCAACATCGGGATACAAGTTTCAACAGCAATAAAATGCACCTGGAGACCTCGTTTATTCTGCTCTGAACGGGACTGCGTGGAGGGGAAAGTGTGCTGTTTTCTGCTGTATTAACTCGAATAAAAACTAGCCACTAATTTCAAGCCAGGTTTGGGTGTGGGTGGTTGTCACGAACAAATACAGATAAGCTAAGGAAGAAATATAACATATAATGCAAGCCCTTTTACAAAATCCAGTATTTCTGTCCACTGAAATTTTTAAAAAATGCTTACGTTTCTTACTTCCACCCAATGTTTTTTCTTAGCTGCTTTTCGAGCTATGGTATGTGAAGTTCCTTGGACGTTTCAAAACTAATGTGTTCAAAGATGGTGCTTAGTTTTCAACTAATCACAGATAGCTAGGAGACACTGGAGAGCTTAGTACTCGAGAGTTAAGGTGAGAGGCAAGACAGCTTGTCGCAGTGAGAGTCTCACATCCACAACTACAGTTAATTTAGATTTTTGTGTAACAACCACATTTTTGGACTGTGGGAAAAAATCACTGCAACTGCACCAAACACAGCACGCCCCTGCAATAACCTTACAGGGCAAATGATGCCTCTGATATCATCCTGCTTCAAATAAAGGTCTGTTACATGCTGCGGTTGAGGCATGCACTCCCCCCAGCACTGATATCAAGAAAATCTTTCAAAGGTAGGATCATGGGAGATTAGTAAAGATTGGCCACTAATGTGTTTCTGTGTGCCAACCGATGCAGAGCCAGATTGTGCTCTCAAGGTCATGGACCTGTGAGCTGCAAGTAAAGCCAAAATCGCTGTATTGCTAGACACGCAGCAGTATCTGATTGATAATATATACGCATGCACACCTCAGCAATTATATATGTAAAGAATTGATCATTAAAAAGAAAAATATGAAGAAGAAATGATGTTATCATCATCGGTTTGATGACTGAAATGACGAGAATGGAATCCATAGATTTACTCGGGCTGATGAATCGAGGTATTCGTACCACACTCCCTGCTGGCAATAATTCTGTTGTGTCTGGTTTAGGACTAATTAGGCATCGTTGGTACACTGTATGGTTGTCAGTTTGCCCGTAGCACAGCGGAGAAGGGCATCTTGCCAAGTGTCACGCAGCATATAAAATATTAATCTGAGTGCTGTCCTTTGCTCTTTGATTAATGCGAGACAGAAGGCCAAGTATTCGCAGCACTTAACCGGAGTCTACCGGTGAACTTGCACGCATGCACGCATACACTGAGGCAGCAGGGTGCCACAGCCGGTAATGAAGGTGTCCTTCAACTTGAGGACAAAGGTTTAAGGTTTCCGATGTGAGCAGCCACCTGCCCTGCTGAAGTATCGTTGAGCAAAAAGCTGAATTCTTCACTTCTCTGCGGTACTATTCAGCAAAGACCTGGCTCCCTCCCCACAAAGACAAAGACATGCAAAGGAGGTGAAATGGTGATTGTAGTTTGGATCTAGGTGTGAACGTGAGTACGATTGTCTATGTCTGTGTTAGCCCTGGCAATCTGACCAAGCGTCCCCTGCTTCTCGCCCTGTTTCAGCTAGGACACCGCTTAAGGAGACTGCTGTTGTGATCTCAGAAAGGCAACCCACTCTCTCTCTCTCTGGGTGTCCATGCTGCCTCGGTAGTGCCGGGGATGTGCTGCATGTGGTGCATTCTTTTTAACCATTTGTTATTTACTTCATTTCTGATTAGTCATTCAAGGCATTTTCTAAGGAAACAAAATGTATTTCCAAGGTTGGTCCACCACATTTGGTATAGCAACTAATATAATAGAGAGGTTCACTGGTATCATGATGATTTCTGGGCACCTTTATCAATGTCAATAAGATCAACTATATTTGTATAAAATTTAAAAAATCAATAAAGTTTCAATTTAAGTTTCAATTTAAGATTTAATTCACACTGCTAGCTGACCAAAACAGCCTAAATACCATCGTTCCCTCGAAGCTGGACAGGAAACTGCAGGATCTAGGACTGAGCAGCTCCCTCTGCAGCTGGATCCTTAGCTTCCTGTCTGACAGACGCCAGGTGGTCAGACTGGGCAGCATCACCTCATCCCCCATCACACTGAACACTGGTGCTCCACAGGGGTGTGTACTGAGCCCTCTCCTGTACTCACTCTACACCTACGACTGCACAGCCACTAACAGCTCCAACATCATTGTGAAGTTTGCGGACGACACTACAGTGGTGGGTCTGTGCCAGTGTGCCTGCACATGTGATGTGACAATAAAAAGTGATTTGATTTGATTTGATTTGATTTAAACGCTTTAAAATCCCTGACCAGGCAAAGCTGTTATAAAATGCACTGATGGATGGATGAGTGTACATTTTAATACCTGTAAGTGCAGCTGTGGATTAATTCAGGAGATGCATTCAATTGGATTAAGCAATTCGGGGCACCGAAAAGGAAGATATTCTCACTGAATGACCGGATTAAAAAGAGAAGAATGCATATTCACACAGGCAAATGCGCCATGCACTTAATTAAACAGCAGCGCTTTGATGACTCACATGTCCATCTGTGCAATATAAAAATATGTGCCTCCGACTGCAGCACAAACACTACAGTACATGTTTGTACGCCATCTCCTTCATGCAGCGCAGTTATAGTCTCCCTGAGCTTCTTCCAGGGATTATAACAGGCAGGTTAGGGGGAAAAAAACGGAGAGAGTCAGGCGAACACAGTCACATCACACAGCACATACAGGCTTTCAGGGATGGATTTGAAGTGAGTGCATGGTACAACAAAGACAGCTGCATAAGTCGACAGAATCGTTGCTGTTTATGAATGTGCGCGTGTCGGTGGGTGTTTATAGACATGTGCCGCGCTTTGTGGAGGGCGCCCAGGCCGTGACATTTCCCGTTTTGCCACTGAGTTTTGGGCAAAGTGTATACAGCGTGGGAAAGACAGGAAAAAGAGCAACAGAGTGAGAGCACAAAAAAAGAAAGCACGTCTTCCTCGCTCTGCTGCTAATCCCCTCTGTCGCCTCTCCGCCTCTCTTGCTCGTACCATTGCTGTCATTTTTATCTCTATCGCCTTTCCGTCTGATGTGTCTTTCAACTTACTCCCCCCCTCTCTGCTATTCCAATACTCCTCCAAGTTGCCCATAGCCCAACTAAAATATGCATTTGCACACACACAAGCTGTGATGTGTAGTGTTTTGAAACTAGGACAATGGATGTCTGTGTGAATGTGTAATGCATGCGTGTCTGTTTGCACATATTTTACCAGAGCGTCTGTCTCTCTCTCTTATGCAGTTTTTCAAACTCGAAGTATGGCTGTAGATGCACCAACCAGGCAAAGCATGTTACAAATAAATAAACAACCTTTTATGAAGTCTAGTATAATCCGTTATTTGAACAGATTTTTGTTCTTCGGGTTCCTCATCTTACTATTTATGTTTGAAACTAAATTAATCTCAAGTAGGTGCTTTTTTAGACTTTGAGTCAAGATTGGGTTTCAACACACACACACACACACACACGTTGCATTGTATACAATAGGCATCGGTACAAAATACTGCAAGTGCAAGAATACTACCATCATCGCCTGCTTGTGGTTTCTCCCTGCATTTAGTAACATCTTTACAAAGCCAAACGCTGCTGTTTGGATCAAGGTCAAATAACTGACTCAGCTAGTCAAGGATTCCCTGCTTATTCACCTTGAAAAGCTCTTTGGTTGCTTTGGCCTTATGATTAGGATCTTGAATAAAATGCTGTCCAAAGAGTTCTGGTGCAACTAAATGAATCCTTGCAAGCAGAATTCTCCTGCACCTCAGAGTTCATTGTCTTTTTCTTCAATAAAGGCATCATTACATTTTTATTAAGTTTTTTGAGCTGTTCCTTTTGTTTTTCCATTATACTGACAGATTTACACTCGATCTTATATTCTTCTGGTTTTGGTGATCCTTAGTTTTTAAGGATCATTTGTGTCTAGCTGCTTTGTATATTAACATGGCCGTAGGTTTCTATTGGCATTTATTATACTCTATTTGTAGTTAGTTTATATTCTAGTTAATCTTTTAGGTGATATGTAGTTATTGTTTGTGGTCCCTGTCTGTCTACACTCTCTGTGCCTTGTCTCTGTAGTTGTCTGGTTTTCCTGTTGTGTAAAGTGAGTCTTGTTCTCTTTTAGTAACGTCTCTGCGTTTACTTCTTCCCTGCGTCAGGTTTGTATGTCTTAAGTCTAGGTCACCGTCTCACCGTTTCCTGTTTTACTTTGATAGTCCCTTGTCTTACGTGTGTTATGTTCAGTTTTGCTTCCCTAGGTTCAGTAATTGGATTCAGCTTCCTGGGTGTTTTGTATTTTTTTTTTGTTTGTGAGTATTAGGAACAAAGCTACCCTTTATGTTTATGTTTAGTCATGTCTGAACAGTGCAGATTTAATACTAAACTGGAGTAAATCTTCTTTATTCAGAATAGCTGGTGGAAAATATAAGACACAAGGGGAAAAAATGGTGGTTTGAATGTTTGTGAGAAAGTTAATGTACAGACAATATAAAGTCAAACTAAATATATGAGTCGAGGCATCATCGTACGTCTAAGTAGTGTTTGACTGTGATTTCAGCACAGTCCAGGTGTGGTACCGGCATTTCATGAAACAAGATCTCATGTCTCATTTTGTGTGTATTCTAACGGTTCTAGCGAACATTAAAATAAAATGATTTTAAAAAAAGGGAAATTCTTTGTAAAATATCCGGTTGCAGGTTGTTTGTTTCCACTTTTATTTTGGATCGTCATTTTAAAGGCTTGCCAAATCCTCAAATTAATTTTGGAAGAAGCGCAGGCATGATGAAAGCATTATTGGAGAGACCTCTGGGAATCTGAGCCCAATAGAGCTTATTCAAAAATGATTCAGGGACTCTGTCTGAAGCCCAGAGCTGCTGCATCACATTAGTCCCACTGTTAGCTGGTACACAAGCAGAAATGCAGACACTCATATACTAACTCACACATGCTATATGCTGATAGACCCTTACACACACACACTGAACCAGCAGTTCTCCTTATAATGGCAGTAAAGACACCTCATGCATGCAGAATGCACCAGCTGTACACACACCCATGAACTCTCATAAAGGACAGCCATTTACATACATTAAATGCATATACTTAAAGAGCACAGTCTAATACAATGGCCTCAGCCATTAAAAATGCATTATACTGCAGCAACAGTTTCTAAAAATGACCACCTGGGCAAGCTGCTGCAACAAGGATCAGCCTGAGAGTGAGATGAAACCTAACAATACTCTTCTTTAAAGGATTCAGTTTTGTTTGCATTTAAACCGGTGATGCAACCGTCAGTGAAGTAGTTAACTGCATTCATTATCTGTCTGGATGCTAATATTTTGAGGTCTGCCGCAAAGGTTAATGCACTCACCATTGTTACCCCCCCGCCTCATCGTGTTATTGGCAATCATCAACGCCCACTTTTAATGTGAAAGCAAAAGCACTGCCAAGCGCCAGACAGGAGGAGAAATAAGGCCAATAGACCCCAGTCGAGGCTTAATGGGGGCCTAGCGGCGTGGCTTACTGAGACCTCTCCTACCGCTTGTTCATCGCTCACACCTGCTGGTCGCCTGAGAGACGGAGGGGGCTTCTGGCTTATCAAACAAATTAGCTGCTTCATCACAGGGATGAAAGTGGCGATACACAAGCTGTGAAGCTGTCCTTTTCTTTCACGGGCAGTCCTTGCTCGAATACAGTCAAACAGAGAAACGATGCTCTGTTTGACGGAGGCCGGCGGATCTACAGTGCACTGTGTGGTGAGTAAGAAGCGATGGGTCTCCCAGCCCTCTAGGGGTCTGACACTTCAACCTGCTGTCACAGCAGACAAATGGCCAAAGTGCGGTGGCTTCTGCTTGGACAGAGGTCTGATTACAGTTAGATCAGAAGCCAATTTTTTGCCCTTCCAATCTCTGCAAACCCCACCCACACAGCACCACAGTTCTGAGTCACAGAGCTGAATGGCTGCAACCACTATGGCTAGCGTCCATATGCATACACTCCTACAGTACACTTTATCTCCCTCTAATTTCTCATCCTCCTCTTCACTTTTCTAAACTTAGATGAAACTTCGTCAGTCTGCAGTGAGATCATCCCTCTGCTCTTCCTGTTGATTGTCATCTTGTCTCCTATAGCTGTAGGGCTTGCAGCCTGCTTGTGCTGCAATGAATGACAATCCAAGGACACATCTGCACCACTTTTAGGTATTTATGTCTTGACAGCTTTGCGTCATGTTGATGTTATCCCAGAAGTCTCCATCCTTGTGAAAAACAAAAAGAATCCCAGTATACGTCCCCTCATATGGAGTCTGCCAACTCCCAGCTGGATGATGCTACAGCAGACAGACACATAGACATATAGCTCTTTGTCTCTGGACAAACACGTCTAGAATTTTGTCCTTATTTTCCCCCGTCAGCCCTCCTCCACATATATCCCCTCGGGTCCTGAGATGTGCATCTCAACATCCTTGCCCAACCACCCCCCACCATTTCCACATTTTATAGGACAATATCTTCCACGCTGTGCACATATCAGACAAAAGTGCAGCCCGATGGCCAGTCACGTGCCACAGAGAGACAAACATCTTGGTCGTTAGCATACTCTTATGGACTTAAATATAGGCCTGTCACACTTAGCAACAGGCTGAGAGCTGAGTGGGGAGGGGGGCCTGTGCACATGCCAGCCATGTGGCAGAGCATTAAAGCCTGAGTCATCGCGTCATGTGACATGCGTGTCTTGCCTGCAGGCACTCGGCAGGACTGCATACTAAAGAGCAGCCTAGAGAAGCAACAGGGGGATAAATACCATTGCAGCTACCAGCGGAGGAAGGCGAACGTCGGGATTTGCGGAGCTCTTATTGACAGACAAAGACTGTGCCAAGTCCAGGCTCGCAGTCTCAGTCGGCTAAAGTTTAGGACATTGGCTTTACTCAAGCAAACTCCATTACAAAATGCCATTTATTTAGGCTGGCAGCAGTGAGGCTTAAGTCACTGATCGGACATTTAGAGCCTTTTCTCTCGAGCTGGGGAAAATTTCAAACATTTGTTTGCAATGTCACTGTCAGCATAAGGAAGAGACACAGAAGCCATCCAGTGCTCTCAGTCGAGGGAGGTGAAATAAATCAATGTCCCAGTGCATGAATCTGCGATCAAACTAAGTTTGGCCAGTTCGTATGGAATAGATTATAATGTAAATGTAGGGCAAGTACAGAAAAATAAAACACAGAGCTCACTTCAGCAGGGCATGGGGACCGACAATAATATCTTCCTCCCAAATAAGAAAGCTAGACTCAGGGCTAAAAGGTGGATTTAAATTCAGGGAGGGGCTTTTGAAATGTTAGCAACAGCAATGACAGGCACTCCAAGCACTGTGAAAGGCCTATACCAGTCAAATTACCTAAAAGTGAGAGGCCACATATATCACAGCCTCCTACACTCAACTGCAAATTCCACTGTTGCAAAAGCAGCCGTGGAAATCAGAAAGATTTGAAATTCATATTGTTTAAATTGAGAGTAAATAGGATTTGTTTGTCTACTTGGATGCTTTCAGACAGACTGAAGACCTTGGTGACACATAACTGAAGTCAGCGGCAACAGCAAGCTGTAAGAGTGCACTTTCTGCTTTTATAAATGTACATGGTTATGTTTTAACTTTTCCATCGCTGCCCCCTTTGTGACCATGGAAACCACAGAAGCTGCAGGACAATACAGGGACTCATTTTGCAGATGGGCTAATGAAGCCTTTTCTCATATAAAAGTAAAACATTTGAGGGGTTTTTTTTTTAATTTATTTCTTTTTTTCCCCTTTTTTTGTAGATGCTATTACACTCTGTCCTATCAGGAGATATTAACAACATTAAGTCTTACCAAAGCAAAGCATTTTGTACATGATTCAGCAAAAAAAAAGGAAGTAAAACCCAACCTGTTTGTTTGTTCTAACATCATCTTTCCCCAGACACTGCCCACCAGCTACACTTTATTTTATGTCAAATACTTTCTCTTTGACAAATAATGCACAGTGACAGCCATACAAGTGCTGCTATTTTGTTATTGTGGCACAGCTGCCCCTAGTGTGTTTCTTTACTAAGTTTCTAACATGTTACATATACACAAAACATACAATTTCAATTTATGTGTGTAAGGCCAGTGCAGGAGCAGAGCTCTTAAAAAAAAAGAACATCTGAGAGGTCGTTCCAGCGTGGTGAGAAATTTTTCTGTTGGACATAGCCATGAGCAGCTTCAGATGACTGTGCAAAGTATTATCTTAAGGTAAGTGTCATACACACTTTGTTCAGCTGGTGTACACTGCTTAACACTGACTGTGCAACGCGGAGCATGTGCTACAAGTAGGACCAGATTTATCCTGCTCGAAGGTTTTTGCGGCAGTTAAACGACAAACATCTTAGTTGCAGTTAGTTATATCTTCCATAATATGCTTATGAGCAACATAACCCACATGTCCACACTGGCAGTCTAGGTTTGTTAGCTAGAGCTGACAGAGACGCTAATATTCTACAGCTGGAGCTGATTTAGTTGACTGTGTAGAAATTAGCCTTTAGCAAAGAAGATAAAAAGCATGACATAGAAGACTCAGACTCAAATTGCATAATCGTACGTCCTGGACCTAAGCTGTGAAGCAATAAAACTATAGGAAACTTTGTGTGTCTGTCACAACAGATGGTTCATTTGTGTGAACGTTAAGGCCTTGCTGAGGTTAACTACACATAAATATAGAAAAGGCAAGGCAAGGACACCTACCTACTGTACGCATGCAGCTCCGTCTCTGTCTACAAGAGTCTTTATCACACACATACACCCACATCTCAGCGCATAAAAACGCAGTGACAGGCAATTCCTCAAGTTCTGGCGCCTTGGGAACCTTTCTGTCTTTCCTCCTTTGCACACTCGCAAAAGGTTCAAATCTGGTTTTAGCCCTCAGGTTTTGGCTGATTTGCAGCTTTACATGTTTTATGTATTCATGCTTACAGAATCATCAGCTGGCCTCACATTATCTGCAAGTGCCCTTTTGATATCAGGATTTATTTTTAGTCAGTGACTCGAGCTGCCCGTTCTCTGAGGCAGCAAGGCAACCTCAAACCATAACTTTCCCAACACCATGATTTGCACTTAAAAACTGCCTTCAGTCCATGCCAAACATTTCTACCATTTATGTCGCCAATTCTGTATCTATCTTTGACGTGTCACTCCAAAACACTTTATTCCAAAAGACCTGATTAATCATTTTCATTGGCAAACTGTAGTTTTGTTCTTTCTGGACAACAAAAACTCTTCTTGCCACACTTCCCATTCAGATCAAATGTGTGATATTTCCTGATTTTTTGAACAACAACAGTTGCAAGAGTTACTTAAGATCCTCTGACTACATGTTAGGTTGTTTTAGAGTTCTTTTAAAGCAAGTGACGTGCTATTAGAATGACTTTGCTGGAACAGTCGGTCCTGGACACATCGGTAGTGATTTGAAATCTATACCACTTGTTTGAGTGATTTTCCTTACAGGGGAACGATTACTCTCAAGTCATTTGGAAACCTTTTCAAAAATCTTTTCCCTGGCTCACAGCCATCCAGAAGCCTTTTTGTCAGGGCCTTGGAGAGCTCTTGAAGACGTGAGGGTAAAAGAAAGCAAAGCAAACACCCTAGAAGGAAAAGGTTTAAACAAGACTGGGGTTACCTGCCACTCCTAATGGAGATTTTAATCCCTGATATCTAATCTGGAATTTGTGATTCTAATTTTATGATTTTGAAGAGGTGATAAATGTAGCTATGTACTACAAAATGTCATTATGTTTACTTTACCTGTAGGCTGTATTTTAAAGATCAATTTTTTTAAACGTGTGAAAAACACTGGTAATTTTCATGTAATTTAATTAGATTTACATAATAAAACATCATTAACTAACAATCTATCTGTTTCTGGAGCTTGGCATAATGGCCTTTTTACATTTTGCTTTTAATTAATTGGTCATAACCGTTGTGTTGGGGAAACAAAGCACATGTGGCGAACATTAACATGCGCGTCACCTCTCGCAAGATAAGCTCCTGGATGTCTGGGTAAAGCGATTGGAAGAGGAGAGTGTTCCGAAGCCAAATCATAAGGAAACATATGAAACATTAATGCGGAGGCAGCAGCGGCCCTTGAGACAGAGTGGAAGACTGCCTACAGTGGTTGAGAAGAAATAATTGGATGCAGAGAATAAGTAGCAAAATCAGGAGCTTAGATAAAATTAAATACATTTTAAAAGCACAATGCATAACAGAAGAAAATGTAGAAAAGAGTGAGACAAATACTTCACAGTCATTTCAGAGTCGTGGCCCTACAGAGACCCGGAGGTCACGTCAAAGGCAGGGGGAAAAGCAAGATGACAAAATCTTTGTGCTTCACAGCGTTCTGTAAGCCAGTCCCCCTACAAGCACCACAGGGACTGTGCCAACCTGACAGCATAAGTTTGACTCACCCCCACCACAGTTCCACACATTAACAACAATGTCAAGCAAAACCACCGAGTCTCAACCGCTCACGTCATATTGAAACAAGCACCTGAACAAACACTCGGGTTTTTTTTTGCTTATTTTTAGCTCATCAAATGAAGCGTTTTTATCCACTCGAGGAGAAGCCTTTAATTCAGTCCAGTCATTTTGACAGCAAAGCATGTGCGGGACAGTTATGCAGTTACGATTTCTTGCACAAGCTGCTTCTTGCTTTGTGTTATCAGTTCTTTACCGTAGAGAGCAGGCCACAAAGCCATGCTCAGGACACATGTTCACCCTCCCAGACGTGAGGATAAACATGTGTTTACAGACCAGAACAATCCCCTGGCACACACTGTGTGTACTGACGGTAATCGAAGGACATCGCATTCTCATTCAACCTCAAAAATGCCTTTAAATGAATCCCATACTGCGTGTTCTCTGTTGACGTCATGTATGATTTGTTAGATGACAGTGATATTTCAGCGAGACGCCGGATTTCCAGCATGTATGATGAAGTGATATTTATATCCCTTGACAGGGGAGCGCTATCAGCACGCGCCAAAACCTTCTCTTGGAAAGTTGCAAACAACAGCTTGTACTTAACCTACCAAATAATCGGCTATTTATAGGCAAAGGGCAATCTGGAGCTTTTTTTTTTTTAGCTTTGAAAGGAAAGAAACGAACGGTTTACATGATTTCTGAAGCACCAGCATTTAGTCCTCTGGGAGTCAACCAAAGTGCTACGATAATGAAAGCGACAGACTCACAAATGAAATCAATAGGAAGCATAGGGTTACCACAAGTATCATCACTTAATCGGAAGCCATTCACAATGACACCAAACAATCTATTAGAGTGTGCAGGGTATTTACCTTTAATGCTTGACTCTTGATGACAAGGGACCTGCTGTTGTACAGCAACCGGACAGTGGTCAAAGCTCTTGGTTGCAAGGATGCCGTTACATTAAGAGAAGAATATTGACCAGGACTTACACGAGTGCAAATCAATACAATAGGAACATGATCCTCACAAGTGGCCCAGCCAATGCTGAAAATGCAGCTGTGCGAAATAGATCCTGCCGTAAATCACAACATTCCGACAGAGCTGCGGGCTCTGACTGTCACTCACTCGCTAGGCCGAACAGCACAGCGGCGAGTATGTTATCAAGAGTGGCGTGGTTAAAATGGAGCTCACGTCTCAGATCAAAGATTATCAGTATGTTACAAAATGGGTGATATTTTCACAGTTTTGGCCACTGCTTTGGTTATAATAGAACTACAATCACTGAGAATATTGCTAAGACATGGGATGAAAGCAACAATGAAGTTAAATGAAGCGATAAATGAGCAGCAAATTGATTAGACAGCTAAAAAGGGAAAGTGTGAGGGCCTGAAATGCCTTTCTTAATATCTCACTGAACATGGAAACTGTAACTGTTGGTAAATACCGACATGCTTCCACGCCCTTAAAATTCCTACATACATCTCTAATTTATACAGCAACTCATATGGACTGGTACTTATATAGTTCTTTTCTACTCCAACAGTCCATCGACTGAGCACTCAAAGCACTTTTTAGGAAAACCCATATTCGTCCATCCTCAATTAGATGTCTGTGAAGGTTCTCAGTCATTCAGGTCATCGTAGTCTAAGGAGCTTGGAAAGAAAAGCGTCTTTAAGTTGCTTGAAGACGTTTCGACTCTCATCCAAGAAGCTTCTTCAGTTCTAAAGTCAAATGGTGGGGAGTCCCAGATTTAAGCCCTGTGGGAGGGACCAAACAGCCACTTCATAAACGCACGGCACAACATAGAAGAGCCACCTCCACGGGACAAGACTCGGCTGTCTATCTGCATCTAAAGGACAAAGGTCACTCTTTTGAGGATACCAGTGTTCACATTTCGGACAGATAAGACAGATGGTTTGAAAGAGAAGTGAAAGAGTCCATCTATGTCCACTGTGAACGGCCATTTTTGCACAGAGGCGGTGGCTTACGACACCAACTGTCTGCCATCAATAATCCAGTTTTTGGTTTCCCTTCCCAGACGCCTTAACACCCACTCACATCCTGGGCCATTGACTTCAGGAAATCACATGATAGGGTGGGGCTAGGTTTAACAATGAGCTCACCCGAAACCTCGGCTGATTGTGACCTACACCCGTTGTCACACCTTGGCTCGTGTGATTAGGTAGAGGATCAATAGGGGATCCATTGTACCTCTTGGGGGGACACTCCCACAGGGCTTAAATCTGAGACACCATTTGACCTTAGAACTGAAGAAGCTTCTCGGATGAGAGGTGAAACATCTTCAAGCAACTTAAAGAAGTCCAGACGCTTTTCTTTCCAAGCTCCTTAGACCACATCAATTAAAGTTTTGCAGGCAGGATTAAAAATGTCAATCCAAACTTCCTACTGCGTTTGCTCCACTGTCCTGGAAAATGTTAGCTAACCTTATACGGTAACTAAGGTTCCTTCAGGCTAACATAGGGATTTGCTTAGTACCACTAAGCTCACCTTAGTATGACTTTCTACCCATGTTAAAGTGGTCCGAGAGAAAATCAATCTTTTCATGGTTACTTACAGTTAATAATTACAGCTAACACAGACAGTGTAGCTTCACCTGTCCACAAGCAGTCAGAATAAAGCCGGTCAACATCCAGTACAATAGGTACACTCTCCGAGTGCATGTGTTCAAATATAAACCTATTTATTCTCTCCAGCCCACGTGACACTGTGTATTTTCATTGAGCCACTCAAGCGTTGTCTCCCGTCTGTTGGGAATAATTAGTGCACAGGTTGGTGACCTCTCAGGCATTGCTACTCTGCATCAAACAGTCAGTACATGTGCATTACTTATAGCTTGGTTTCTTTTCATGCAGTGTACAGACAAAAGAATGAAAAAGTGCACATGCATTAACAACCAGCAGATGTAAAATGTGCCTTTGGTCAAAAGCTTCTAGACAGCACTTATTAAGCAGTCCTTCAAGTTCCCACCTTAAATGTGATGAGTCATGGTAAGTAGGAAGGCCTGTGTGTCTGGATGAACTTTACTTTTAGATGTGCACTTTTCCATTAGTTAACTGGTCAAACGGTATAAACCATCAAAGCCACATGCCTCTCTTTAATGCGCAGACATACACACACTCATCATCCCTGACAAGGCAGGAGTTAACAGAGCAGAGAGACAAGGAGCAAGAGGAGTAAGAGCTGGAGATAAATGTACACTAAATTATTGAGGAGAAGCAACATGGCAGCACAACTTTAATCACCCTAAACCCAGATCCCATTTGGTCCCTGTCAAGGCTAAAGGACTTAAGCAGAACACGCTGTCAGGATATTGGACAGGGGGAAGCAGCAAAAACACTGTTGCGGTACTGATGCAGCAAAATTTGTTTTCCATTTCTAAGAACCGATAGAACAGAGGACGCTGAGTGCTTTGGGAGGGCATGAAAGATTCAAACCTGGTACATAAGGGGTCTTTGATTAACAGCACTTCAATACAGCGCACAGCCACAAACACATGCCCTCTTTGTTCCGGTAATAGTGTAAAGTTGATGTGCACAGAACTGACATGAAAGCCACATCTTGGAAGTTCCCTTGTGACCTTACCACGGGCTAAACTTTCAAGACTTTTTTTTTTTGACTATATCACACGGTTATATCGACTGGCAGTTTTAAGACTTAATTTCAACAGATTTTCTCTTCTTTCTCTCCCCCAGTCCTTGTTCTACTTGTGTGAAAAGTAAAATGAGGTCCGCTGGGATGAGATACTAATCCCTCTTTATATTCTGTGATACCAAACCACAATCCTTCATCCCCCATATGCTACTGCCAGCTCTCCAGCTAGCCACTGAGAAGGAAACAAACTATACACTTGTAAATTTAGTAACCTTTCCACCAGAGCAGATTATATGAAATGTGAAGAAATACGTACACTGATGTTTAAGTCACCAATATATAAAATATGCATTTCCCTTCTACACTCAGTTGCTTGCAATTAAGAACCTAAATCACACCACAAAAAAGCAAAGAAAAGAAAGTTTTAACAAAACAGATAAAAGACCAAACAACTGAATAAATGGTCTGTGACCTGAAAACAAGCTTTAGCTTTCCCTCCATCTCTAAAGATAGTGCAGCTATGCAGAGAAAAGTAGCCAGAGGATCACTGTAATTATTTGTTAAAGTCGAACTGTACTATGAAAGCAATAATAATAATAACCCAGAACTTATATCACTGGAATCCTCCAAGAGAGTCTCACATATATTGAAATACACGGAAATATTAATAACGTTTCATCGCGAGTTTAATCAAAATAAGAACTTCCCTCGCATACATATGATGAAGCGCTGTAGAGATTGTGAGCTACAACTGAACACTTCCTTTGGTGCATATTATACCAATTAAATTCACGCTTGTATTGCTAAGTAAAAACAATCTGTGTCATTAAGATCACGTCTCAGCAAGATTTTCAAGTGACTGTGGGCAAACGTTGAAGGGTAGCACACTCACTCATTGAATCAGAATCTGCATGCGTGCATGCATGCACGTGCCGTTTCTGCATCCACCAGAGTCTGCTCGCATATACAAATGTTTGCCCTTTTGTGCACGTCACACATTATTTGCATCCGCATCCATTAACATCTGTACAAATCATCTATCATCGTGCGTGTGCATATGTGCAGAGGCACAACTGCATGTTACCTCAGCCACCTCCGGACAGCTATTCTGAAATAATAATTCTGGGGATGAGCGCACGCGCTTCTGTGTGTGTGCCTGTGTGCCTCCATTTGGACGTGTGAGGCCTATGATGTCCTGCGTTTGTCGATGAGATAATCTGGCGGAGCATGGACTGACAATTTGATCTATTGATCTGCGTCTTGCTGGCTCACAGGGAGTCTCTGAGTTATAGCGCTGCCATTTCTCCTGGCCACCATTAGTAAAGAGCGATCTCTCTGGGGAGGTGATGCTGCCACAGTGTTAAACACATTTGCTGCAGACCACCCAGAAATTGAAATACATACAGATGACTCTGGTTCCAGTGTTATCACATTCCAAAACTGTAAATGTTTTCTGTCAGCCGGACACTCAGTTTCTATATACTGTTGCTTTGATGCGCAAAAACAATGGCTGATTAAAATCGTGTTCAGTATTACACGTTCTTGCTGACACAGCATAGAAAATATCTGACCAAAAATGAGCAAAAGATTTTCACAGTTGTTGACAGTTTGACACATTTTAGATTGTACTTGATTACTCCAATATACTGAAGTTGGAGATCCTAAACTACAGGTAACTGATCCATGTGTTGATGTCACTTGTACCATGCTTATCATACGCCTGCAATCTCATATATCGACTACTTCTCTCACCCCAACCAGTCGGAGCAGATGGCCCCGCCCCTCCCTGAGCCTGGTTCTGCTGGAGGTTTCTTCCTGTTAAAAGGGAGTTTTTCCTTCCCACTGTCGCCAAAGTGCTTGCTCATAGGAGGTCATATGATTGTTGTGTTTTTTCTCTGTATGTATTTTTGTAGGGTCTACATTACAATATAAAGCGCCTTGAGGCGACTGTTGTTGTGATTTGGCGCTATATAAATAAAATTGAATTGGAACTGAATTATTATGCAGGATATAGCACTTTTTAATGTAAAGACTTTAATGGGTTAAGCACTGCGTTTGAATCCGCTCCAAAGCCCTACCCCTGGTCCTTCTCCCAGTTTTCCTGTCTACAACTGGTCTATTACAATAAAGGCTAACAGCTTCTAAGAGAAGTATAGCAGGTATTAACTGCACGCTTGGTTAGTGTTAGTTTTGTCTTTGGTATGCCAAAGTATCCTGATGATAGTGAACAAGTTACTGAAGCCCAAGTTGCTCCTGAGTGTGAATGTTATACAGAGAGCACTTAGACATATAAAAAAGTGCTTGTGCGAATGTGTGTGTGGATGGCTGAATGAGACATGCTGTATAAAGTGCTTTGAGTATTCAAGTAGAGCAGAAAAGCGCTATACAAGACTCGTATGATGGAGCTCGGCTGGCACATGCGGTTTAATTAAGGCAAAAACTAGCATTACTCTCAGTACTGACACTACTATTATTTAACACAATCCTCTTTTTACTTTTACCCTTCATGTTGATCCACAGCATCACATTAAAAAGAGGTGTGGAGGAAGAAGCAAGAGCATCATTGCAGAATGGTTTCAAGCTAAATGCTCGTTTTATCTTTTAACCTTTTCATTTTTATGAATGCTGGAAGCCAAGATTGCAACAGTGTTTTTTTTAGTCCGGTGAAAAGCTAATCTTCTCATCTTTTTGTCTTATGTTGATGGCCTTGTGGTTAACCTCCTGGTAAACACTAAAAGGGCCTCTGCAGTGTTCATTGAAAAGTAGTGTCATCAGAAAGTATTTGGCCAAGAAATAAAGGGCATAGGAAACAAGGGAAGCTTTCTTTTTTTTTTTGCTCCTCCACCTTCATCAGAAACACTGTCTCATCACTAAAACCACTAAAAAAACTGCTTTATTAATTCAGCATTTTGCAATCTTGCTTATTTTTGAAAATACACAGCTAATCCAAAGGATAGCTAATGTGGGGTGACTGCTTGCACAGCAAATTCCGTTGTTTTTTTTAAATGCTTATGACTTCTTTTTGCTGTTGATACTGTGCAGAAAACAATTGAGTGTGTGTCTCTGTGTGTGCACTTGGGCATATCTGTCTCACTGCATTACCACACACAGATCAATAAGGATTCTATTCTTGGCCATTAGATCTTGAAAAAAAGGGATAGCCTGCCTCTCTCACTCACTCTTCCCTAGCTATTCCCCCTCTCTCTCTGGTTTATTGGCCTGTTCTTTCCACGGGCTCACCAGCCAAGCTCTTTCTCTATTTCCCGTCTTTCCCTCCTCCAGATAACACCAAAGGGACATTGTCATCTTCCCAAGTGGACGCTGAAGCCAGAGGCAGAGTGAGTGGTGAGCAGCCAATACGAGGCAGTTTTGGGGGACCACAGAAATGATTGGCTTTATGTCTACAGGGATGAGACATATCCTCAGAGAACACAAACACCGACATGTATCGCACATGTGTACACATCAGTGCACGCCTCCCGTTTGTGCTGTAATTTTCAGTGCTTTGCCACGTTGCCAGGCTGAGGCCCTTGATCTGCCACTTCCTGTAATCCTTCATGGAAGAGGGGTGCAGCCAAATGTCCTGGCAGGCCAACCAGGCAAACAAACACACATATACACACACTCACACAGACGTCGATATCCATGAGAAGCCTCTCATGGCCCGCCAGGGCTTAGATGTGACCATGTGTATCAGCACAGGGAATCCCTGGATGCCTTTCCAAAACCTGCAACCAGCCAAAACTTCAACGAAATCACAACCTGCCACAAGACCCACATCCGGCAGCTCAGCACTGCACAATTTATGAATCGCGAAAGCTCGAACTACCCCGCCTGCATCTGCGCCACAGTGGTGTCGCTGTCATCAGATAAAGAGACAGGGCTGACTAAACAGTAAAATAACGGGGGAGGAGAACCAACACCAAGGAGCAGATAGATGACTCCCAATTCACCTTCCACTGACTCTGATAAGACTCTATCTGATCCACATCACTCAAACACAAAAGAGATCCCTCAGTTCATTCAGTTTCAAAGTGACCAATTACAGCCAGCAGGAAACATCTGACAAGATCATTCGACCAAAGTCGGTATAGTCTGAGTATAGGCTGACTCGCTATAAACTTCTTCTTCCTACTTTGGAAGTAATGGGTAATGTACCAGAAAGCAAGACACAAGCCCTATTGAGCTTATCCCCCTTAACATAGTTCACCTACCAAAGCAGGAATTTCTACTTGTATCTACTAATACAAGTGATCGAATCTGCTCTAGTCCAGTTAAGGTTTATTTTGAATCTGTAAAGCTTTAGGAACTTACAGTTATCGCTTTAAAATGTGGTGTGCCTACCATCTCACTCAGTCTGTCTTAAAACATTTAAAAGGTACACAGGCTGCCCATCTTTTTAAAAAAAATCTGGCAAACACGGTTCAGTAGACTCTCATGCTCATCATCATCCTCCCTTTTTTCCAGTGCAAGGTGAACGAGACTGAGTCACAACCATACCTGCCAGCAGGTGGGAAAGAAGGACAGCCAGGCGGACCGCTCTTAATCACACCGTAATGAGCTGGCAAAGGTTGTCGGACAGGCAGGAGAACACACAGAGGACCTGTAAAAGCGGCCTCACACAGGCAAGTTCGCGGGCGTTCTCTGAAGTTATATGACTCCCCGTGGTGCCATTTCATCGCAAGCTGTTGTCCCTGTTTGTGTTAACGTCCTCATATTGCAAGAAAGCCGATGCGAGCTAACACAGCCGAACGGCAACACGTATTTCAATATGTGGGGTCTGTGTGGGCTTTGCTTTGATTTAGCATCGTGGCTCAAGAGTTAGGAGTTCGCCTTGTAATCGGAAGGTTGCCGGTTCGAGCCCCGGCTCGGACAGTCTCGGTCGTTGTGTCCTTGGGCAAGACACTTCACCCGTTGCCTACTGGTGGTGGTCAGAGGGCCCGGTGGCGCCAGTGTCCGGCAGCCTCGCCTCTGTCAGTGCGCCCCAGGGTGGCTGTGGCTACAATGTAGCTTGCCATCACCAGTGTGTGAATGTGTGTGTGAATGGGTGGATGACTGGATATGTAAAGCGCTTTGGGGTCCTTAGGGACTAGTAAAAGCGCTATATAAATACAGGCCATTTACCATTTACCATAGCATTCGGCACAAGGGTGCAAGAATGTAGCACGGTCAAGGTCTAAAAAACAGCTAAACTGTGAAATTCAGTGAAGGTAAATGTGGTCTATATTTTATGCATTGTCTCGCCTTGGGATAATATCTGGATGTTGGACTTTAAGTTGAAGAGAAATCAAACACTGAAGCTCGCAAACCCAAGAAACCCACCTTTCCAAAATCCCTCTAAGATACTGAAAACCAGCCAACATACAGGAGCGTCTGACAACAGCAGCTGAGGGGACTGTTCACTTACCTGCTGCTGCCTCACAGGGATGCACCTACCCAAAGGAGCTGCCACGGGCCACAGCAGCTCATAGAGGCTCAGCGGCAAGTAAAAGGATACAATCTGAGAGCTCCACTCTGGGTGCCAACGGCCAATATCTTCTGCACAGGGTCAAAAGCCATGGACGACGGCTGATAGGGGAAGCCATGACGGACAGTCTGGTGCGATACGTAGAAAAATGAAGAAGAAGAAAGAAGGGAAAGAAAAAGAAAATGTGTTAGAGAATATCAATTTGCATTTCACAGCAGGGGTGTTGTTTTGTCAGTGGATGCCACACACCTGACTTTGATAAACAAATAGCCCAGACGGATGCGAAGAGTGTTATGAAAGAAATATAAAAACTGAAATTGTGCAGAGAAGGGAATATTAAAAAAAAAAAAAAAAAGATAGAACAAATGCTCTTTCTGTGCACAGATATCCTTTTCTTAATGATAGGTATGATATTTGGACTCGCTTTTTTGGTTCCGTTTATAATCACTGGCCTAATTTGAGATTTCATCTCTCTCTCATTTCCCTCTTTTTATGTTGTTTTCCTTCTCTCGCTGCCTCCCACGTGCAGTCGTGATAACACTTAAAGTCTGGAAATAAAATACATGGAGAAAAAAAAACATGGATAAGGAGGAATCAGGTTATGATTAGCTTTTGTTTCTTCTTTACGGTATGCGACGCATTATAAGGTGTTCCTGGTTCACTCTGTGCATTTCTGTGAGGGTAGTTTTATGGCATCAGTCAGCCGGCGGTGGGCTGTTGGATTTGTTTGCTTAGTGACAGAAGGCTAAAGTACATTACATAAGAAGCACTCGGTGCAGCAGAGACACCTGCCTTCCTCGTAGAGAGACATTACAGAGAGATCCTGTCCAGACAGACAGCAAAGGTGCAAGAGTGAGCCTGAAGTCTTGTTCAAAGGCACTTCAATCAGACGTCTTGCTGTTGACAGACATATTTAGGCTGCCGTGGCTATAAAACCTGCAGTCTTTAAGCTGGTCTGTCTAGTCACCAAACCCCAACGTCCCCAAAGCCCTCGGGTATGTTGACATGATTCTAGATTATTTTCCCGTGTTTACTTCACGCGCTCTCAACGTAACACTTCTTACTGATGTTAATCTCCCTGGATTTGCACCTCTGTTATGTGACTACTAAAATACACGAGGACAAAAAGTCTTTTAACACACAAGAAAAGACTTCATCGTGCAAATATGCTAAAGCAAATCAATGGCAGTGTCATGTTTTTCCAGCAACCAGACATAACGAAGGATATCACACATAGATGATTTCAAATATATCAAAAACATTAGGTGGAATAAGCAAAAAAGCTTCACAAGCACACAATTTAAATATGTTGGGAAATCAATGAGAAGCACACAGTGGGGTCTATTAAAAGGGCAATTAGAAAAGCTGCTGAGGAAACTCTGAATTGACTTAACAGTAGCATGCACGTCATGTAAACTGGACGGGTATTATCCCAATTATCCCATCTACTACTGTGGTCAATACAGACAGAGGAGGGAGAGCCTTTTTTAATCTCCCAAGCAGGCCTGTACTCACTTCAGGCGCCATCAGTCCCCAATGATCTGGGGATAAAGTGGTCTGTGTTTAGGTGTGGATGAGGGAGACCGAACGGAGGGGGGGTGCAGGGATGTGTGAAAGAGAAAAGACGAGGGAGAAGAAGGGAATGGAGAGACACTGCGTGGAAAAGACAACACGCACAGTGCCACACGTTCGCTTACACACGCACATCAATCACAAACCAATGTTTTACTAATCCAAACCAACAGATTATGCAAGAGGGGATCAGTTCAGCCCAACCCCTCGATATGACAGTTCATGCCATGCGCACATGCAGAAAAGTCCGGGATTTTCACAGAGTACACTGGCGCAACCCTAACCCTACCATACCCCGTGTTGCTCGATGATTTTAAAAAAGCTCGAAGTACATTACTTAACAAAAACATAAACAATCGAATAGAAACTTGCAGCTGGTCGGTGCAGCGCACTCGCCAAACAGCATGCGCATCGTAGCTGCCTATGTTGCACTGTTTATGCGCATAGGATGTGATCTTTCTGAAATGGACAGGCTGCTCGCCAAATGTTCATTAAATCTTTAATGAGCACGTGCTTGTTGTAGTTTAGAAGAAGACTGCAGTGTAAAACGCTTTGCGGCTAATAAATAATTCCGTGGAGCTCCACTTGCACCATCCGTGTTCTGAGATGGGATAAGTGCAAAACATTGCCTGCAATAAATATCATTAGCGCTAAAAGCCAATACGCAAACAGCTGTATGATTGGAAAAAAAAGAAGAAAAATCTCCAGTCTCGCCCACCTTGCAGAGCTGGAAATGCTCGGACTGGAGGGTCTCCTGGATGAGATGGTTCTCTTGTGGCCCCACTTGGACAGACGGCGTGGAGGAGGACACCTCTTTTAAACCGTCCAGCACCTTCCTGATGTTGAACTTCTTCATTTTCAGACTGCAGAACACAGAATTGAAATCACCCGCAATAATAATGATTTTAAAAAAAGATAAAGGGAATGGCCACTTTATTTCTCTCACACACACGCGTGCGCTCTGTTCCCCCCTGTGGCTCTTACATTTTAGTGCTTATTATTTATCGCAGTCTCCATGCTGGAAAGCTCAACGCGCGCACCGCACAGGTCAGGTCGCCGCTTGAGGTGTTTCTGGAGAGGGGGCGGTGGGGGTGCTGGTGCGTCGGTGTAATTTGCTCCTTGGAGTCCGTGCTGTGCCCCACTGCGTCTCCGTTCTTCCTCTCGGCGTCCCTCCCCTCCCCTCTCGACTGTGTGCGCCGCTCAGCCAAGGCGGAAACGCAGCGCGGCGGCGGTGGTGGTGATGCTGCTGCTGCTGCTGCTGACGCTCTTGCGCATGTCTGACAGAACAGGCTTCAACACAAATCCCGCCACCTTGCCAACCCCCCCTCTCTCTCTCTCTCTCTCTCTCTCGCTCTCTCCCTCTTGTTTCATCGGCCCCAGCGACAACGCCCCCTCCCTCCCCTCCCTGTCACGCACGTATAGTAGGTTTTGCTCCACTGCACCTGGTGATGCTGGTGAGCCTGGGATGCAGCAGCGTTGAGAGAGTCTGTGTGGAGACAGACGAGCAAACAAACCGGGGCTCAGTGCCATTATTTCCAATACACCCTTGCCTTAACCTCTCCGCCTCTTTTTATGTGCTTGCGTGGAAGATTCGCCATATTAAGGGTCACGCACAACAGATGATGGATGTGGAAATCAGTTGTTTTTTTTAAGCGAAAGAAATGGTTGTGCCAGGCTCAGCAATAAAAGACAGTCACAACAATATTAGAGCTGCATTTTGAACAGTTTTTGGGGGGCTTGGAGAAAAATGATAACATGAAGGACAAAATCATCCACTTTCAATCTATATTTAATTTTTTAGGATTTCTTTTTCCTGCTTTTTAAAGACGTTATTGCGCTCCCTGTGCTGTTTGATTTCATTATTTATTTATTTTTTGGCGAATGCTGCAAGGAGCGTTTGCAGAGAGGGAGCCACGTTAAGTAGCCCAACAGCTGAGCAAGCAAATGCGTCTATCAGTATCCATAGCAATGACTGTGTCCATCCTAGTGGAAGTTTACGCGCTCAACCGAGTTCCACGGCTACAACGCAAGAGCAAGACTTCATAGTCCAAAGCTGATGAAAAGGAAGGAGTTTGGAAATGTCTGGAACCGTATGGCATGTATGTCTCTCAACACAATAGATCTAATCTTTATCATTCTGTTTAAGATTAGATGTTGAACACATACAAATGTTTAATCCTACTTATTTTAAAGGAATTAACACTCTAATGTGTGTTTGCTGTCTTTATAGATTTGAGACTAACATTCACATGAGTCAGCAACAAAAGAGGGGCTCTGACTTTAGCTGTTCCACATACTTTTTCTGAAAGAACTTTCATATTTGCCATCTAGTGGATATATTGAGGGATAGCATGCCAGACGGTTGAAAGCTTTGAACTATGGAGGGTGTATGTCCCACCACCAAAGCATGGAGATCCTCCAAAGATTTAAGATATGCAGAGTCCGTGACATATGATTGTTAATACCTTGTGTGTATCAGACTTAGAATAGACTGGTGAGTATTGAAGAGCTGGACTCTGACCCTTCAAATCTACCAGTACAAGGGCACCAAAGATTTGAGATGTGTGCAAACAGTATTTAGATAGTCAATCCAATTCAGTTTTATTTCAATAGCACCAAATCAAAACATAAGTCACCTCAAAGTGCTTTATGTTGTAAGATAAAGACCCTACAGTAATACAGAGAAAACAGCAACAATCAAGTGCCCCCCCCTTTGAGCAAGCAGTTGGTGACGGTGGGAAGGGAAAACTCCCTTTTAACAGGAAGAAACTTCTAGCAGAACAAAGCAAAGGGAAGGGCAGCTATCTGTTGTGACCAGTTGGGGGTGAAAGGAGGAAGACAGGATAAAAAAATACTGTTTTTATACACTTCTGTAAACCTTTTTCACCTCACACCTAGATTAGCCAAGGCTTGATTCATGAGCTCACAGTTGCCCTTAAAGAGTAATAACATATAAAATATGTCTCCACATAAACACAGTCACTTCACAGAGTCCCGTGATCATACCTATTCGGTACCTTGCGCAGTCTGTAGTCTACCAGGAGCAGCTGCTATCGAGATCTAACGCTCACACAACTTTAGCACCAGGTACGATTCTCCTGAGCACTGAAGTGAGTTGAGTGCAGCACCCTGGTACAGCTGTGTATGTAAGGTCACAGATGAAGCACGAGCCTTGACAAGCTCATGCTTGAGTGACACAAATGTTGCCACCTGTTTGGGTTGTTTGCTAACACTCTCATCTTAGACAGGTGCCCTCGAGCAGCATGTGTGCAGCAGTGGAAGTAATAGCTGTGTGTCTGCGCTCGCTAGCACCTGATGCCATTTCTGTCCTAAAGTGGAGAAAGTGAGGGGGGGGGGGGGGGGGGGATGCATTTCTGCGACTCCTGCAACAGCATATTGTAATCAAAGCTGATATAATGAGCTGGTCTATATGTGCTTTTACGTAAGCAGTCCTTTGAGTGAGCTTGGTTTGATGTAAAGGATGCATCGAGGAAATGAAGGCGCTGCTGAACAAAACGAATCAAAAACATCTGAAGAGGACCAAAGGGAGAGGGAGCAAATTATGAAATCAGCAATCATATCAAGTTGGCTCGAGAACAATTGTTGCCACGCTGATTTGCATAATGAACTGAAATTGACCGTGCAGACCTTCCAACCCCAACCGATATCTCCTGATCCAGAATACATTATGCCGCCAAACAAAGAGGTCCTTATTAGGTGATGCTTGCATGCGTGTGAGTGTGTGTTGTTGGGCT
Source organism: Aulonocara sp. 'chitande type north' Nkhata Bay (assembly GCF_057382095.1). NCBI lineage: Eukaryota > Metazoa > Chordata > Actinopteri > Cichliformes > Cichlidae > Aulonocara > Aulonocara sp. 'chitande type north' Nkhata Bay. Next base: position 11,864,958 of record NC_141358.1, read on the forward strand.
CACATGGTGACACTGACATCAGTGATTTAATTTGGCACCATTGTGTTGTAGCCTGGCCATTCATCTGGCTACGCCATGTGTGTTTGTGTGCGTGTTGTATTTAAAGTGCTTTGTGCTCTTTGTTAAGGTTACCGAGGCAGCGCAGTGTGCGAGGACTTTTTAGGAGTCAAAATGTAAATAAAGCAGGATTCACGGGATTTATAATCCCATGTAACATTTAAGATATACAGTAATAGTTGCTAATATGGTTTTTCTTGATGATTTCTTTTGATTTCTGCAAAGTCTGAAACAGGTTTTCCTACTATGTCCATTCTTTTGGGCCATTAAGGACTTCTTACCTTAAGAACTTCCTGTAAGACCGGAGGTGAATAGGGTACACAGTCATTAATTTGCAGGAAAAGAATGTTTCAAAGTTTATTTAACCTCCTAGGATCTGGCGTCCACATATGTGGACATCACATTTTGGGTTATTTAGACCAAAATACTCAATTTTGCTCTCCTAGGACCTGACATCCACTTACGAGGACGTTGTACTGCTACTGTTCTATCAAAATTTTAAACAAATATCCTCATATGTGGCTCTTATTTTTTTTAAAAACCAAAATAAGGTAAAAAAAAATAAAAATCTGGTAATTCTTTGTTTTTACATTCATCAGGCCCCAATATGCCCAAATATCAAAGAGAAATAAAAAATGCATGCCGTGGAAGAGTTCGGGTCTTAGGAGGTTAATGTAAATTAAAAAGAATTAAAAAATAAGTGTACATGTCACATTTTTGTTTTAGACATGCATGTACCAGCCAATCATGGTTCTCTACTAGGCACTTGCCACTACTTGTTATCAATGTATTGAAATGTCCCCATATTTGAAATATTTTCTCCTAGAACTGTATCATGAAGAAACATAGAGGCGTAGTAAAAAAAAAAAAGTGAAAAAAAGTAATGCCAAGAAAGTGTTTCCCTGGGAGTAATGACAGTATGCAAAAAACCAAACAAAAAAAACTGCAAAGCTTGGACTGCAATAACCCAAGTTGTGAATGTTGTGTCCCTTGAGACAAGACTGCAGCTAAGGTAAAAAAGAAAAGAAGAGCGGACCAGAAGAAAAAGAGGGAAGGAGGCACTGGATCTGTCAGCTTAAGTCAAGAAACTCACCCCAGTTTCTGGACAAACATGCATTAGTGGGGAACGTGATGACATCCATACAACGGGCATACTTTTTATGGCCGTTTCATGTATTTGGCTGCACGTACACTGATTAAGCCTAAATTTGTATCTATGCGCTCTTCATGAACGATACCCAGGAAGAGAACTGCACGTGGGCCAATTACAGCAGAGCACAGCTTCTTGCTTCAGTGGTCCCTCCATTATCTGCGAAAAACCATCTAATGCTGCTGACCCAGCTATATATATGCAAACTGAGCTGTTATACACACACAGACTCTGAGCCTATTCGCTGCTCATTCCAGATCAGAGATGATCAGCACTGATATCTATTTTCAGCAGTTCTGAAGAAACAAATCTTAGACTCAAAATACATATTTTATGCCTCTAATTTACACATACCCAGTTGTAAAACATGTTGCTGGACAGCAGATTACAAAGAAAATTGGAAAAAAATCCACCTCAGCATGCAAATTTGCATATATTACACAGATGTTTGGATAAAGATGATAAATACGCATTTTTATCCTACATACATACATCTATCTGCATAATGCTGCTGCGATCCTGTAAAAAAAGGCTTAACCATTCTGATTATGTATCAATATGTGTACTTTATCCTCAAATAATACACATATGCCCTAAAAGTAAGTCTCTTTACACATAGAATACCTCAAGTGGATTTCAGCCCCTTATAATTGTACTGACCTAACAGGGATGCACCTTGTCACATGAGCAAGGATGAGCCTTCCCTAGCACCACAATATGCCGTTTCAGAGCTCAGCATCACAGTAAGCCCTATATGACCCTTATACCAACAAAGTCCCTGTGCTGTCTGGCAAAAGTGAAAAACCCAGAGGGAGGCAGGGGACAATATCAGGTTGCAGAGTTGAGGCGTCTGCCTGTCATGCAGAAGGACTGGAGGGACAGCACCCTCTGCCCTCACTGACAGCTGTAGTTAATCAAGCGAATCATAGCACACCTGAGTTTAATGCTTATGACCCAAACCCTCCCTGCAGCATTCAACCACTGTTTCCTTATACAAGCACTCTGACAAATGACAAGACGTACAACATCATTACACAAAGCCTTTACGTAACTCACACACACATAACGCTGGGAGCTTGTGACTGAAAGGAACCAGCAGACAAAGCTCACAACAGTTTTTGGCAATGAGAATGCCAAACTCACCGCTCAGTAGTCAGGAAAGCTAAGAGGGAAGCTATCTAGCTAACAAAGCCACGCGTGATACACACATACACTAGAGCAGTCCCAGAAGGATTGACTTTAATGAGCAAATGCCCTTGAGAAAACATTTGATTGTTTCTGCCTGGCTAAATGGGAGGATGTTTCAGCGACAAATGTTCAGCGCACAAACGCACGTGTTGGCGCATTACATGAGGAAGGTAACAAAATGTACACACTTCATTCTAACCAATAACACTTATAAATAGGGATGAGAGGATAAAAGACGGGAGATGGGAGGTGGAGAGATTGAAAACACTATAAAGCCTCCATCATGTTCATAGTTCTTGTGATCAAAAGCAAGAGAAGAGAAGAGAAGTCTCCTGCAGGCGAACACAACAAGACGTGTTTTACAGTTTTCTCTTCAAGGTCATGAGATTATGTGTCTTCAATGAGTCAGACATGTCTCATACTGCTGATTGTGGTTTGCGTGATTGTACGTGTGCGCGCGCAGTCATGTTTGTGCTAACAGCTCAGAGGATAGACGTAACACATTAGCCTGTCTCCACTCGGGGCAGCACAGCTGGTATCAACTCCGATAATCAGGCAAAGTGATAGGTTGACCGTTAACACACACACACGCACACAGGCACAGGGTATGGCATACACTGGGTGTTGCCAGTGTTACCAGTGCAGTGACACAGAATATCTGAGAGAATAGATTTTTGAGTAACCGCAGTTGGCCCAATTCGGCCAAAATTGAGTTTACTCGAGCCAGTCGTCTGGAGGTTGAAGAGACACGAGAGGTGAACAGCTCTTTATCCTCACATCCATGTCCCTGACTCACTGAGTCGGTGTGTGTGACCAACTACTAATGCTGGTCACAGTCCAGTGAAGTCAGTCAACAGAAGGCAAACATGACGTTACAGCTATTACATCAGACAAGGACTTGAATGTAGCCATTGCTACCATCTTCCCTTACATATACCCTATGTAGAGATAAATATAAGGGGGGGGGGGGGAAGAGGCGCCAAGAGTTTGTGTGTCTCTCTGTTTGAGAGGGAGAGAGACAGAGGTCTTCTGTCCTGTTATCTGAGATAGCAATAATCAATGTGAAGCACAGGCAGGTTATCGATGACTCCCTTGCACAGCTGGCCCCAATTGGTCCAGCTCTAATCAATTCACACTTTATCATTTACACTTTATCATGACCGTGGCTGTGTCGCTGAGGTGCTGTGTCCTCTTTATCCACACATTAATAAAGAGAGTGTATGTCAGGAGGGAATTATAACTTGATGTGTTCAAATAAATTAAAAAAATCCAACGCTCAGAAGAGCTAATAAGTGCCAAAAGCGGATTCTGAAGAAAGTTACATTTCCTTTCCTTGAGGAGTACAGTTGTGTGGCGGTGAGCCGTCTTAACGGGGGGAGTCCTCTCATCTTGTAGCCTCCGATGGTAAATTAAGCTGCGCAATTATCCACCGTGATTGGCAAAGGGTATTGCACAATCCAATAAAGTGGGATGAAACTCAGACTCCTGTTTTATTGGCAACCTGACACCTCTCGGCTTTACTGTGTAAACTGCGTGCGCCTTGCTGAATTAATGAAAACTTCTCAGACACGAGGCAATTAGGTGGCGATTCAAGCAGTCACTGCTATGCTATTTAAGGAAATTGGGTGTATCCTTTCATCACACTGTCTACAGATTATGTCTCATCAACACTTTAACTAAGGCAGCGCTTTGAAATGTCGAACATGATCAGTGCTGCGCTACGCAGACGTGTAGCTCCAGACCATGCGTGTATGTGGCACGCAAACAAAGAACCGCATCTTGGCCGAATGTTTGAAATAAACGCTAGGTAAACAGATCAGCTGCACTCTCACAATCACACCGACCTCTCTATAATAACTATAGACATGTACAACTTTGAAACACAACAGTGCCCAAAGGAGTTCCCACATATCAGCAGTAGTTAGTATAACTGTCAGGAAATATAGTTGGGACCTAAATCGCAGAGGGCAGCTAAGATACCAAAGCAAACCTTGACGAAAAGTAGGTGTGGACATTCGCATGTACACCTACACACCTAATCCTTTCATTCGCTCTACTGTAACCTGTCAACACAAGCCATTGCTTTGAATGGTGACTAGTCTATCTCTGCTGTCACTGTCAAATCTTCAAGTATACACAGATGGACCACGGACAGTTTATCCAATCTGCCTCAACCTGCAGTTCCACAGCCTTGATTAAATATTGACTTGGTGTGACCTCCAAAAAACAATAGACTAATCTTTACAAAGTATTAACTGGGAGTGCAGGGAGGACCTTCCAGACATTGATAAGTGAGGACCACAGGGAAATAACGAGGATACAATTAGAAAGCTAATCTGTGTCATTTACAATAGAACACATTATTACCTAGGATTTCCCTCCACAGGTCTCTTGTCACCTAAATCTGATGACGGCTACTGTTTTTCTCCAGTGATGATGACCTTGTGTCCCCTACACCTAAAAAAGAATATTGAAGTGAAGTGTTGCAGTTTCTTTTTTTTTTTCTAAGAAATTCTAGCAACCAGTTATTTGATTTTCACATTCTCCCTTGGCAGAAAAGAAAGACATCATTGTTGGCGAGTTGGCCACAGAAGAGTGAAAAGAGAGTGAAGCCAAAGCAAGGTGAGAAGAATGAGGCTGCAAACAGGTCAGCAGTCTGTGGTTCCATCCAGCCTCCAGCACTGGCTATAGATTGTGAACAGTGTGTGTGTGGAGTGCAGGTTGTATTCCTGCTGTGGGGACCTAAATCTGTTTACACACTCACATTATAGATGTATATCCCCAATGGAGTCCAAAACAGCAAATTCTGTTAATATAAATTGTCAAATTTTTATGTTATTTAAGGTTTAAAAAGGTGGACGTTATTGATGATCTTGGAGTAAGTGAAAAGTAAATGACTGTAATGATCTAATGTCAAGGATTCAGAGCTACCCTTGTGTGTGCATTAGCGAGAATTACAAGGGGGGAGTGAGGCTACTGCAGTAATACATTGGCACTAATCTGTGAGCCCTAACCTTTTGCCCTTCAGTGATATCTTTCTGTCAACATAAGGCTTGGCCCGATGCTCTTTGTCATCTGAAATGTGGCTTAGCCATAACAGCACAAGCTTCTCCTTGTGAAGCCTTGCTCCTCTGACTTTTATCAGCAAGGCAGGCTCTGAGTGTGAAACTCTAGAGATGTTCAATCCCACAGGAGGAGGGCAACAACAACTAAACAATGCTCCAGCAAGTTGGGTCAATAAGCTAAAAGGTGTGCACCCCTGTGTAAGCTGGAAGTGTATATTTGTGTCTGGGTACCTTTACTCCTCCCAACACATTTTCTCGTTGTGAACAAAAAGCTCAATCTTTGTCTTGTATCGCCATAAAGCTTTTCCCCAGAAGGCACTTGGCTTGTCCATGTGGGTAGCTCTAGCTTTCAGTTGAGCTTGAAGGTGCTGGTTTTGGAGCAGGGTCTTCTTTATTGTTCTGCAGCCTCTGGTCAATGGTGATCTAAAAGTCTCTACACTGTGGACAGTGATGCTCGTAGAAATGCCTTCATAAGACCTTCCCAACTTGTGTAAATCTTTAATTCTCCCCTATAACTTCTCCTCTCAAACAAATCCTTTTTATTCTGGCAAAGAGAAACTACCAGTCGTAGTAAATCACCTATCTCCCCCCACCACACTCCCTGCTGGTGGTTGATGCCCTCAGCTGCCAGTGCATTGGTGTTCTGGGCTGGACGCTCAGGTATGCACCGGCTCATTCTCAGTGGCTGCTTGGCAGATCCAGGCGTCCGTGGCTCAGTCGGGCCCCTTCCGGGTGTTGGGGGCCCTCGGGCCTCTGGGCCCAGGGCTTGGACCACTCTGGCGCGGGTGGCTGCCAGCGGAGCCTGCAGGCTCGTCACTGCAGCCCCCTCTGGCTTCTGCACTGTGGCTCCTGGGTGATCCCACATCTGGGGCTCTCTTCAGCTCGTTCCAGGAGGGTGGCACGGTTGCCCCTCCAATGGTTCTCCTTGGGCTCTTGTGATCTGGGGGCCTCTGGATGTCTGGGGCCTGGATCTCCTCCATGCATGCTTCATGCCCTGGGGGCGGGGCTATGTCTTCTCTCACTGTCCCTCTTCCCCTCTGTTTTTCTTTTCCTCCCTTTCCTATCCCCCAGTTATGTCTGTCCTGTCAGTAATAAATAAAATAAAATAAAATAACAAAGGTCAATAAAATGGACCAATACGGCAAAGCCGTGATGAACCACGGTAAAGTAAATCTGTTGGGTATCTTACTTGGCCTTCAGACAAAAATTCTGATTGCTGAAGAACCAAATGGGACAGGCAAAAAACAAACAAACAAAAAAAACAAAACAAAGCAATAGACCATGTAGAACCTTCAGTACCACTTATTATTATGACATTCATGCCCATGATGAGTCTACATTAACTTTAGGTAGGCCATATTTTGTCATTTGAAGACTGTGAATTGGATTTACTGCTCTACAAGATGTTGATAAAAACAGATTAGTAGTTTTTCCATTGTGGGCTATGGTCACTAGAAATAATAAGTTTGGTAAAGATTTTTTTCTAAAGGAAAAAAAAGAGAGAGCGAGAGGGCAACCAAGTAAAGACAGGATATCCTGCAAGTGCAAAATGCCCTTTTTGTCATTCATAAAACAACAGCAAAGAAATTGATTAAGGTATTCTTGAATTATTACCTCTGAAATGTAAAGTGAATTAAAATACCATCACCTCCACATCACTCGGGAATGTGTATTTAGTTCATTTCAACACCGCTCAATATGGGTCCATTTAAGAATCAAATATTTTCTTATTACTTGTGGAAGTCACACACCCATTCTCTCTCTCCCTCTCTCTCTCTCTCACACACACACACACACACACACACAGACTCATATACAGTGGCTGTCTGTCCCCTTGGTTTCAAGGTTACTTTAGAGTTCCCCTGTTGCTCACAACACATTTGCATCAAACCACCAGCTGCCAATTAACAAACCACCTCTCTGTTAATACACACACATCACTGTCAATTAGAGTCATGGCTGATCTCTCTAACAACAGAATAATACAACACACATACACTGACAGACAACCACTGTATCACAAGCACCCTGCAGGGAGAGCGAGGTCGGCTTTAGATGTATGGAAACTGTCAAATAACAGCTAATGCTTTAGAAGGGAAAAAATGAATCGGGCAAGTGAGAATGGTGCAACAGTGCAAGAGGGAATGTTCTGTTCCAGTATTGAGGCTTTCAGGATTAGCTTTGTCATGCTGTTGCGAGAGTAGAAACAGTCATTGGTTAAATGAACCCTGACAGAGTGAACAGACACACAAAACACGGCATGAGTTGTACACATAAAATAGCATGGCAATAACACTGTGCTCAAGGCATATTTGTGGAATATTAGATAGATTTGTAGTCTGTATGCATGTTTGACTACACACACAAATGAATTCAACTAAAGTGTTATGCGTATGCTGAATGTGCCTAATTTAGCTCCATAACAGGGACTCATTTTTTGCAAAGAGGAATTTTATGCTATAGGTTTTCAGCAGCAAAGTACAAAAGCCTCAGAAGAGGAGCAAATTGCTGCAGGACACACATACTACACAAGCAGGCACATATAATTCTTCTCCTCCTGCTATCTGGTCCACAAACATGCACGCAGTCTAGAATGTGCACATATACACGCGTAGCATAATGATAATTTCCTCCATGCAGCAGCTAAAAAATTGAACTATTTATTATTGTCAATCTTGAGACAGCACAGTGCAGGCATGGTAATGAGAATTTATTAATGTCCACTAGATGGCACCCTCTTCCTTTTCATTTCCAATTTAACTTCTCATTTTTCAGCTGATCAGCCGACTCTGAGGTACACAGAACTACATGCATGCTAAATACTAAACTAAGATAAAGGGCACTTTACCATATTAGATATATTTGACCACAGAAAAGCAAAACAAAACACCAGCAGCATTCTGAGTCTGTGCATTCACTTAGCTTTGATGTTAATCAATCGTTGCCATGTGGCAGTAAAGATCTGCCACCTACCTGTGTTACATTTTGTTATGTGCTTGGCTTTGTCTTGCACAATGTGACTGTATCAGCAAGAATATATCAATCAAGCGATCAATCAGTACCACTCAGCTTGTGGGAGGTTGACTGTACCCACTATGCATCGAGTCGTACGGTCAATATAGTGACCTTCAAGAAAACTAAAGATTGGGGGAATATAATCAAAGATATTGGGCACCAGAAGGTCCCAGCCATACATTGCAAGTGAGACTGGCTTCTCCGTGAAGCCAAAGGAGGCAAAAGGAAGATCCTTGCAAGCTTGTTTGTTTGACATATTATGTTTGACATATTAAGTGGTTAAATAGTTTTTTATTTAAATTCAAAATTAAGTTAAAAACAGAAACTATCACTCAAAAAGAATCCTCAATGTGACCTTCAAGTTTTTCTAATTTTTAATTTATACGATATCAATACGATACTCCCGGATAGACTAATAGTTAAACTGCAGGAAATCGGACTTCCTTCTTACCACCTGCCGCCTGGATCAGAGACTTCCTCTCAGACCGTGTACAAAGAGTTAGAGTGGGGCCTCATCTTAGCTCAGCCCTCAGCCTTAACACCAGCTCTCCACAAGGCTGTGTACTGAGTCCCCTACTGTACACACTGTACACACATGACTGTGTTAGAACCCACCCAGACAACGCAGTCATTAAGTTTGCAGATGATACCACTGTATCATCTCTGGGGGCTCATCTCTGGGGGAGATGGGACGGCGTACAGAGCTGAAGTTCACAGGCTGTCAGATTGGTGTGTGGACAACAACCTGGACCTCAATACCACCAAGACAAAAGAACTGGTAGTCGACTTCAGAAGGAGGAAGTCCGAGCTGTAGCCTGTCAGCATCAACGGGGAGTGTGTGGAAAGGGTGTCCAGTTTCAAGTTTCTGGGTGTGCACATAGACACAGACCTCCAATGGAGCTCTAAAATCTCTGCGGTTTTAAAAAAAGGCCCAACAGCGTCTCCACTTTCTGAGAATCCTCAGAAAAATGGACCTGAAGGACCTGTACAGCACTCGCTGTCTCAAGAGGGCACGCAGCATCCTACAGGACTGTACACACCCAGAACACCAGGTGTTTAAGCTGCTGCCGTCTGGCAGGAGGTTCAGGCTGCTGAGGTCCCAGACAAACAGACTCAAGGACAGCTTTTACAAGCCTTATTCTTCATTTTTCATTACTAAGTTAAGTTACTGTGTTGTGTTGTTTGTGTTGCATTGTGATGTGTCGTATCGTGTCGTTGTATGTATGACTGTGCAATGACAATAAAGAGTTATCTTATCTTAACTTAAACTAAAAACTAGCTTTGCCATTAAAGAAAAATCCTTCAGACCTCCAATTCAGTTTTAAGGTTAGCTCAGCAATATTTTTACAGTTTCAGCAAGAGAATTTGAAACGTGTTTTATTCTTGTGTAGAGCAAAGAGAAAACATGGACAGTGAACATTCACTTTAGATTCAAATGAATAAAAACTACAAATCCTGCTTTCATAGCTATTAATGAACAGTATAGGTAAAGAACACATTAAATATCTCATGGGATATGATCTAAATATTATAATTGTGTGAACATCTTTGTTAAACTACTATCAAACTAGAACATTTAATAAACACTATAGTTAGAGCAACTAGTTGTTTCAAAGTTAAAGGTGTAGTGAAAAGGCGAACGCACTGAATCGTGAACAAATAAACTTCCCATCTGATGTTGTTTCGTAAGGCGCACGTAAACAGTGCTGGGACACAATGACGATAATTCAGTGTGACTACTTCTGAGATGTCTACTGAGGAGAATTGAGACTGGATGTTGGTGCTAAAGACTATCATTTCTTCTTGCCAGCTTTCTTGTCTTGCTTGTTGGGTGGCTGTGCGGAAGCAGAGGTGAAGGCTGCTTGTTTTTCCAGAGCTGCGGACTGGGCCTCCTCCAGAGCCTCCTTCTCTTCTTGTTCCTTTTTGATGCTTGCGCGATGACGGCTATTAAATGCTTCGCACGTATTGTGAAAGTTCTTACAGCGCTGCTCAAAGGCTGCCTGGAGACAAGAGAAATGGCAGCGAGAAAGTAGTTAAAGAATTAGAGGGAAAGGCAGCTGACTCCTTTTAACTTTGATAGCCACAGTGGCTCATTTCTTTCTGTTTCATTACATTCTTCTCCCTCTCTGTCCCTTACCTGCATGTTTTGATACATCTCCAGCTGACATTTCATTAGCTCCTTCCTTTTGAACGCCTCCTGTTTTCTGCACTCCAACACATGCTCTCGGACCAACCGGTAAGTCTGGATCTTTTCAGTGCGCTCCCTCTGCTGGGCCTCTTCTATGTATGAGTCCATCACCACTGGAGAATCCTTTTGGTGTCTACATGTATGCACAAGAACTAAATGTATACGGTGTGCACAGCATTTTTCTGTCACATGAATGTATACCCATCTAATGAGAATGAATAGAAATCTGAAGATATGTTCAAGTACTTTGTACTATAGCACAGTGTCATTACATGCACTGTAGCTACTGTGTCAGGATCAGGTGTTAAACAAATTTTTGGAGAGGGAAACTGAGGATATAGACACGCCTGTGTGTACACAAGTGTGAATCTTGATGTGCCTGACACCCTTTAATAAACTTAACACATCTCTTTCTCTGCTCATATTGCAGGCCAGTGTCGACAGCCACCATTAGCTGGACACACGTGTTGGCACGCACATGCGCACGCTCACAGCAGGAGAGGATGGAGAGGTGATGGGAGAGGGGCACATCTCATTGGAGTAACGAGCTCATAGTGTCCCTGAAATAGCTCTCTAATTAAAAGACCCAAATATCATCTCATTTATCCTGGAGAGGGATGGACAGAGGGAGAGATGGAGGGAGGGAACAAGAGATGGTGTCAGGGAGAGTAATGGGAAACCCAGGGGGGACTGTGGAGGGAGATTCTTCCCTTTAAAACTCTTACTCTGACAATACAGTCACACACAGGACATAGACCAATTTGGAAAGCCATTGGCTAGTCTGTTGGCTTAACCTTTGGTGCTCAACGTGGAATTTGGGGGGGATTATGGTGAAACTGTTTCCTAACTATACTCGATCAGTTTACACTGTACAGTATGTATCTATATGCAACCAAGGTTAAGTGAAATGTGATTGGTCAATTGCTAAGCGACTTATACGAAAACCAAAAAGCCCTTTCCCTATTGATGCTCAAAATTAAGTGCAAATAGTTGTTTACGATGGGTACACATAGATGGGCAGCAAACTCATAGTTGCTTGTAATCCTAGATGTGCATTGATATCAAAGATATTTAAAAATTAATCTCTTGGTAATCGTCATGAATTGCAGGTTAAAGGACCCAAATGTATACTCTGGAGGCAGAGGGATAAAACAGAAGGTAAGCCTTTGTTTCACAGTTCAAACTAACAATGAAAACTAGAAACCCAAACTCTAAATTAGCCCAGCAGATCACAGAAAGAAAACACACGGGGAAGTTAACACGAAGACAGAATTATTTATACACATGGGGAGAGCAGGCAAGGAAAGACAGCTGAGGAAAGCTAGACACAGTTGTACACAATCAAGACAATGAGGTTGGGGGAAAAGTAAAACGGGAAATAACTAAGAGTCACTAATCACAAACAGACTCCATAAACAGTAACTAGAACTCAAATGCAACAAGAACAAGAACAAGGCACAAAAAGCACAAATCAACCAAACATAAAACCCCTGAAGATGACGAAGAACTCGAAATTCTAAGTTAAGGACACAGGGAAGGTTAAATAACACAGAATATAAGGAGGAAAAATATGCTAACTAGCCTTTAAAGGAAACCAGAGTAACATTAAAGTAGAAATCAGAACCAAAGATTAACCCACACAATAATGCCAGCCTCAAAATATAGAAATCAGAACCTAAAATATAAACAACAACAAAAATGTAGCTGCAGTAAAAACTCTCGGTGACTGTTACTGTCAGTCCTTCAGTAACTGATGTCAGTAGTGGAGCTGCTGTATTGTCATTCTGAGGGCTGAGGCACATTTAGCTGTGCTGTTAGAAACTGAAGTCAGCTATATAAAAGGAGGAATGGCAGGCTCACAAATGTTACATTTGTGTATATTTTTAATGCATGAATAGCCTGTAAATCCAAATGTTTAGAGATTTCAAAACAATAAACTACTTACTGTTTTTGCTGTGTCATGTACTAATCACCCTGATGTTCAGAGTACCCACTCAAATCAAGTTACTATCAAACACTAGAATATGAATGATTAAGTGCAAAGCTATCAATTCATCCATATTCCTAACTATTTATCCTATTTAGGGCTGCGGGTTAGAATTTAGAATCACCAGTTAACCTGAGATGCATGTCTTTGGTCTATGGGGGGAAGTCCAAGTACCCAGAATAAACCCAGACAGAGAAGGGAGAGTTTAAAAGGATAAAGAAGAAATAAACAGCAAAATAATATAATGCTTATTATGTAAATAATTTCATTACATTCTTAAAAATGAAAGGTACAGCTTAAAAAACATTATGCCAGTAGCCGTACTAAATAGCATCCACCTTGCTTGAAGTCCTTGCATTGCCCTTTCAGGCCCTGTTAAGTATACAATGTAACACTGCTGTTCACACTGGACCAATGAGAGCAAAGGTCATAAAGACAGGAAATTACTAATAATGTTCTGCAGATATTGTATGAACCAATCTGTTCCTGAGAACAAGAACACCGACATATTCACCAACCTTCCAGCTCTTAATTCAGGTCCACAAATCTACATTAGGTAACTAGACTGCATCCTGCATATTAGCCACAGGACCTCAACAGGGGGAGGAAAATGCAAGCATCTGTTTTAAAATACAATGAGATGATGTAACTTTCTTTGTTGGCTGTGTATCATTTCCCATCTATATCGTCTAAGCTTGCATGCTGGGACAAGCTGAACAATCAAATAGATAGTGAAAGAGTGAAAAGGGACAGAGACGGAAAAGTATAGCAATGGAGAACCTGGTAAAGTGACTGTAGTCCATGTGAGGAAAGGAGCAGGGGGTGTCAGTCAACTTCTGATTGGATGCACTCTGAGAGATGTCTTGACCAGGTCTTGAAGCATCTATAAAAGTACCAATAGGACAAGCTCACATTACCATAAACCATATGAGTTCACATAAATATGTTTCCATTTTTAAAGATTCATACCATTGTTTTCCTCTGTAGCAGCATCACCACACTCTTTTTGCTGCACTTGTTTAAGAAAATGGAGACGAGACTGAAAAGCCTAAAAGCAAGACATAGTAAATCATTCTGTCTGAAGCGTATGTTTCAGTGTAGCCCACTTAAATAAATACATAAAAATAAATAAATTAGAGTACATTATATATTCTAAAAGAAGACAGAATATATTAAATTAAAAGGGTTACCTTGGCAGAGCGTCCCGGCTCGGCCATTTCCCATGCTTTTTTAATGGTTTTAATCTGGTCTATTCTTTCTGTGTCTCTCTTAACGTCGATGCCTTTTGCTTTGCTGTTGTCCGTGACAACACGTAGCATCCAGTTTGGTTTAGTTAGGTCAAGGCTCTGCACAGACATTTGCACACAGAGTGCAAAGAACCCACAGAAAAAAAATAACACATGCTGAGACACACAAACACTAGAGCGGAAGGTCGGTTTGCTAAAGTGCGCATGTCTACTTCAAACTTAGTTTTTTTGCCTTTGTTTTACACAACAGATAACTTTTAGTTTATTTGGAGATCGCTTAGTGTCTTTTCTCCATTAAAGTTGCACTTACCATCAAATTTTAAATGAAAAACGAAGGAGGTCAGTATTAGAAAAACGTTTAAATGTCACCGTGCTTAATGTGTGAATTTAATGTGTGGCACAGCTTTGATCAAAATGCTGCTATTATGTGGATCATAGGTTTATTGAGTGGTTCTGACTGATGAACCAAGTTCTTATCTGAGACTATTATTCACACTCACCATGCAGATTATGTTATCATGAATGGTGAATGTGTTTCAGACATCCTGTATACAGGCAGGCCAGAGATTTGGTTCACCCTGATATGCATTGCCTAGCATTTCATAGCTGGATGAACATCTTTGGAGAGACGTGAACTACACTGTCAAAACAAATGCCTCCATCCTGTACTCCTCAAGCTACAACAAGACCTCTGTGACATATCTTAGCACCTTCTCTTAACTTAAAAGTCGCTGTGAAAAATACATTTAGGTAAACATGGCCTTCAATCTGAGTGGGTGACTGTATAAACATGGGTATATACATGTGAATGCATGCATATACCTTTCTATAAGCGCTTTTATATTTCTACTCCTTATGTGCAGTTGACAGACTTGCAGAGTTGCGGTGTTTTGTCTTTCCTGTACCATACTGTTGTAATACATTACCGTTTCATTAGCGACAGCTGGCTTCCCCTTGTCTCCTTTGGTTTTGCGCTGGGTTTTGGTTGCATCAGACTTGAGGCCATCACGATTTGGTGTGCTAGTGGTAGATGAACGCTTTACATCCTCAAGCTTATTTACTGCATTATGAAGCAGAGATTAAGAACATTAACATTTTCTGTTGTCTTCAGAAAACCTGCTGTGCATTTAGCTTCATAAATACTTTAACTACGGTGTTCACTTTACATTAGATCTAGATTTAAGTTATTTAATGTCCTTATTGGGAAATGCTAAAATTTTAGATTTTTAAAAAAAAATTCTAATGTGAAATGTTAGAATGCTTCAGTTTTGAATGCATGCCATGTCTATAGACATTCAACAGTATCAGATATTCACATTCTACTTAAACAATTAAAGATGGGGACTGCCACACAAACAGCAAAGGTGCTGTGCGGCTGAATGTATGCTAGATGGCACTGTTGCACTTTAAAAACTGAGTCAGATTCAATCCCCAGCTTAGATGAAGTATTAACTATGAGTCTCACTTCTCTGATATAAAGGCGTAATAATCCATCATTTAGCTGACACCCTGCCATTCTGCCTGAAGAGCTTTGGTGAATACTCAATGACTTACTCCTATCTCAAGACATAAAAAAAAAAAAAAATCAATGCTAAAACTGGATGTAAATATCAATCTGTGCTGTTGGAATTTATCCCAAAAGGATCCTGAAAACTGATTTAAGTTGGACATGCTTGAAGAAATTGTAAGAAAAGACTGTTGTGTGTTCTCATGGTAACGGTGCAAAGAACTGAGGCTGACTCCTCCAACAGTAGGACTTTAGGCAAATATGTGAAAATGTGCATGCATTCAAAAACATAAGCAGTGCAGTTTTTGTGTTAACTACAGATTGTTAAACAGCTTGTTAAAGAGGTTTTGAGGCTTGGCGTGCCATGTAGTGCGTGCGTATCCATGTAGCATGCAGGGAGCATGATCAAGGGCAGAGGCTCACCACTGAGACGGAGTTAAACTGGATGAAATTAATTCACTTTCCTGCTGAGATATTTCCCAGGACACCAGGGGGCAAGAGCCTGCTTCATTTGACATCCCACTGACCCATTTTCATAAGCTTAGGGAAAACATAGACGGTTTTGTATGGACACTGGCATATAGATAGATATGTGGGCTAATGTGAGCATAAACTGGCAAAAAAAATCTTAACATGCAGGAAAAACGACATTTAAAAAGACAGAAAAACACTGTCTATTTATGGCAGTCTCAAATGACAGTGTTCATTTTACACACTGACACGCACACACACCCAAACACACATGTCACCTGTAGATTTCATATCATGCAAATGGAATAACTGAATGGTTAAGTACGGGGAACCTTGGCATCAGCTCTGGTGAAAACACAACAGAAATTCGGTGATAGCAAGCTTGCTTTCCTCTCCAGGCATTCATGCACGCTCTCCCCATGCAGCAACCCGTTCAAATCAGCATCGACAGATGCTGCGATTATTTTATCCCCTTCAATTTTTTATTTTTTTTTAAGAAGCTTCAACCAATTTCAAAGACGTGATTTTTCAATTGATCCAATTTGTATAGCATGATTAAAGGCAGAGAACCAAGAGCTGGTGGCAGAGGACGGGATTACTGCCACAGCCAGCGACCACTGGGCACAAGAAATCACACTCTATGATCTGCAAAAGCAGCTGCATTCATTTGGCTTTCATTACAGTTGTGATTACAGGCCCATGGCAAGTGGAAGCAAAGAATAAACTGTGCCTGCCTTGGCCCCTGACACTGCCTACTGAGTATCACTCACATTTCAGACTGAACACAAAATAAACTGTGCGAAAACAAACATTAAGGGCTTAGTAGAAAATCCATTCAGAACCAAGTGCTTAAATGCTGACAAAGTTTTGATAGAATAATAAAAATGAACTGCTTTATGGCCCATTACAGTCCTATCTGTGAGAAGATTCATGGCACTATAGTGAACAATCCAATCATATGTGTATGTTTTCCAGGAAAAAGATGCAAACAGGGTTTCTTTCCTGGCTGCCCCCTTGGAAACTGATGTGGTAATAGTAAATGCCTTGAGTATGTACCTCTTGTCTCATTGTTCTCCAAGTCTTTGACTGAACAAGCAAAAGCCAACTGGGATTCACTCAGATTCCAAGTCTTATAAAGCACCTCTGCCTGCACCACGTACTTGTGAACCTGTGAAACATGGATGAACAATGTAAAACACCTGCATCAGAGTACAATATAACGCATTACACACATACAAAAAAAGGCATATACGACATGATTTATGCAGGAATCAAAACTATGAACTAAAGCCAACACAACCTGACAATATACTATAAACATCTGCATCAGTGTTCATGACACAGGGAGACAAAAAAGACCTAGAACCCACTTTGCTGCTGTGGTAAACAATTAAAGTGCATGTTCACCACAAAAACTAAGTGAAGGCAGAGGGCTGGTTAG
The DNA here is from genome assembly GCF_057382095.1 of Aulonocara sp. 'chitande type north' Nkhata Bay. Lineage (NCBI taxonomy): Eukaryota > Metazoa > Chordata > Actinopteri > Cichliformes > Cichlidae > Aulonocara > Aulonocara sp. 'chitande type north' Nkhata Bay. The sequence goes on from NC_141358.1 coordinate 11,882,274, forward strand.
CCAAGGTTATCTCACGTAACACCCACGTCCATCACACTGAACAGAAAGGACAGAATTCAGACAAAATTCCAAGAAGTAAATCAAGCGTATAAAGAAACAGAAAAAGCACTACAAAAAATAAAAGTGGCATATATTTAATTTTTTTCCCATTCGCTTACATATATCTTTGAGTCCCCCCCCAACTCACCCTACACAAGTCTTTACAATTATTCCACCATTACGATGCATCATTGTGTGTGTTGTGAGTCCCTGTGGCAAACAACGCCACTCTATTCACTCACCCTCTGCTTTAAGTCTTTATCTGCTCTAAGCTCTAATCAATAGCTGCTATCAGTGTCATCCGACATTATCTGTCTTAGTGCTACTGACTCACTGTGTTCCCAAAAAAGATTTAAAAACACACGTGGCGTATCCGAAGCGAACGTCTTAACAGGTCTGTAAAAATACATGTTTTTGTAGCCTTAATTCACTGCTTTAACTGCGGCATTAACTGTGTGTATTTGTAAAAATTTGCTGTGTGTATTTGTGAGTATTTGCTGAGGAAAAGCAACTATTATTCACCAGATGCATCACTGTAAAAAAAATCACCACAGAAAAGAATGAATAATAATAATAATAATGAATGACAATAACTATTTTTCATTTTCCACTGTATGCCTGTGCATGTGAATATGTGATGATACACACCTACAGAGCATAACATATGCTTTTGCAACCCTTAAACTAAGACAACAGGTGTGTTAGATGGGGGGTCTTCAGACATTACAGTGAGTCATAAATCATGCACAAATCATGGCTCCCTGACAAGCACTGATAAGTCAGACAGTAAAAAAACAACACCCCTCCAGTTTCTGCTACGCTCCTCTTCTTGTCAAATTGTGTCTCTGAGAATGTGAGTGTGGGTGAGACTAAATTTGCGTGTGTGTGTGTGTGTGTGTGTGTGTGTGTGTGTGTGTGTGTGTGTGTGTGCTTACAGGCGTAATCTGGCAGAAAAAAATGATATCAACAGGCAGCAAGCACGTGGGTGAGAGAGACAGAGAGGGAAAGTGAGATGCCCATGAAAGTGAGAATAGTTAAGTGTTTGAGCAATAGCAGATACCACGCAGACAGTTGTCAGTGATACCATAGTCTCTGTGGGAGGCTGGTACTGGTCAGATGAGGAGATAGATTTTTTAACTGCGCTGTCTTCCCCTTCATTTTGCTGGAAAGTGTTCTCCGAAGGAGACTGCTCCTGTTTATTTTCTTCGGTGTCTGTAACAGAAAGAGAAATCTATTAATGCTGATAAAAGACAAGAATAATAAATATACTAGGAAACATTTTATAAACACTCTAGCATCTGGTCCAAATAAGTGCAAAATTCTAAAGCTCTTCTCCTATTATTTTAACATTTAAAATTAACTCTGAATAACAGGTAGAGTTCCAGCACATTAAGAACGCTTGCTCGTGCTTTCCGAAGTGGTTCAAGGGCGGTTTTGTGTACAATTTGGTTTTAAAATGAGCATACAACAGCAGAGCTTTCTCTCAGCATATGAGAGAACAAAAAGTGCCACATTTAAAATGTTTTCTGCAAAACGAAAATCATACTCAAAAGGTCGGGAGGAACATGGAACTCTTTTAAGAAGGATTTTGTAGAAATTGCTGGCCAGCTGTGGATTGTTGGACAGCTAGAAGATGAAAAGAAAAACGAAATAAAAGAGTAGGAGGAAAGATAATCCTCTTTTTTTTTTTTAAGTGCAGCATATGTTTAAAACCCCCCAAACCCTAATATTAGCAGTGTTGACTGCTGAATCCGTTTTAACATTAGTAGCATACCACCTTCCTCATAAATTTGACGTGTCTTGTGTGTGATTGTCTTACACTACACTACAAATGTTACTGTAAGCAGAATAAAGATTCAGGTTTGCTGTTGGCAGACTGCAGTAGCTCTCACCAATTAAAACTGCAAGGTGGAATTTCAAGAACTACTGAACAACTACGGTCACAAAAATTTACTGAAAGAAACAGTAAAACTGTGAGACAGTTAAATTGGTTTCATATGTCGAGTGTTAAATTATGAAACACAGATCATCACAAGCTTTGGTTACTGCACCCAATGACACCTCACCTTTGTTCACCAGGAAGAAAAAAACAGGAATCACCACATGGCCCTTCCCGGTTTTGCCAGCTACTTGTTTCTCATGGTCCAGAATGGATAGACGTATCAATACATCTGGGTGGGAAGTCTGAAGCTGAACGGTTGCTACAGTGTCTGTTGTTACATGTACTCTGTAACTATAAAACATTTCACATTATAGCATTAAATTCTCAGAGCATCCCTGCTTTTTCCATTTTATTAACATTAAAAAACAACACTGTATGCCATATAATTCTCTTACCAACAAATGAGATTTTTGTTATTTGGAATGTAATAATCCCGTAATTCCTCTACTGAGAATTCACTAACTGGGGTGTCGCGGGACAGCTTTGGAAGTGGTTCCTTTGAGCCGATCAAGCACATCCTCCACTTTGCACCAGAAGGGGGTAATTCAGGTGTGATAGCTTCTGCTACAAAGGTATAACCAAGCTGGGCCAGGGGATAGAAAGTTCATCATAAAATTATAATTTTATTTTAGAAGGGAGGTATATTGGAAAGAAAATATCAATACCAAATACTATAATAAAGAGTTTTAAAAGGATTTTTCTATATATAATACTAGAAAAGTTCAAAAAAAGCACCACGCAAAAAATTCATGTTATATCCACACACCTTATTGGGTTGATAGACATGGGGTGCTACTCTGTTGAAGACCGTGTTTACCTCCTCTCCTGTGTCATTATTTATGACGTGCAGGAGACAATTAGGGATTGGAGAGTAGACCTTTGGTATCACCAGCACCTCCTCAGAAACCAGGAAAATCTCTCTGTGAACCAGTAAAAAGATCAAGCCGATAATATATCAATATATATAATATATCTAGCACGGCTAGGTAGCAAGGTTATAAGAGGACATCATGCATTTCCACCAGGGTTTTCCAAGACAGCCTAGGAATTCTCTTTCACTGAGTTTATAATGTTCTCTGACCTAAAGACCAAGACCCATGAGTTGGCTGTGTCTGGAAGAGAGACAGTGTAATCAGCAAAGGCGATTTTAGTCGATTCATCTCGTAGACATGGGTAGAGGTCCGCTTTCCTCTTAGAATTGTTGATGATATGCCTGTGCAAGAAACAGAAAGTTCAGAGCACATTTAGAAATTTCAGCTTAAGCAAAAACTATGTCATGAATACAGTTTTAATTTAAGTAGTTAATTTAAGTATTCATTACAAAGTCCCAGAAAACAATCTATGCCTCTTTCATAAGAAAGAACCAGGATGCACTTTGCTTTTCAGTATGATCTTTGACTTAAGTGATTATTTATGTCAGCTAAGAAAACCACCTCTTCATCCGCCGTACACACATTGACCGAGCTTTTATTGCTCATGCACACACACATGCATCCCCAGGCAGCAGGTCATTCGGCAGACGCTGGTAGCTGATTGGAACGGGGAGAGTATAAACAGCAGATGGTACCACTGGGAAAAGATGGAACACAATGTGGAAAATGCTCCCTGCATGTCCCCCACAGGCTGCCACAACCAGGAGAGGGAGCAGATTCTGGACATGCAGTGCAACAGAGAGGCTAAACGCATGCCATGCAATATACACAGCATTGGCACTGGAACGCATTTGCAGCGCTTTCATATACTTTCAAATATTTGTGTTGACAAAAAAACCCACTACGATTGCTAGACTCACCATGTAAGCGCACACAGTCAGTATATTTTTATTACTTAGTCACCTCTGTCATACACTTTGATAGACCTCAGTTGTTCATTTACCTCAGCAAGAAAGCTGCATGTTTGTGTGCATCACATTCAATTGTCGACCACACGGATGAAAGGATCTTGGACGCATTGAGGTTCTCCTTCGTTCCTGAACGACATGAGCACACGCACAGAAAAGTAGCCTCCATTAAAGATGAAAGAAAAACCCATGTTGCTGTCAAACGCATGAAAAAATCATTGAAGTTGACCTAGTTCAGAGTGGGAAGCAGATATTGCAAAGTGCATTTTTACTTCATCCAGCGATAGGCTGATAGGAGAAGATTATTCTCACCTTGACACTTAATTTTCACACTCATCTCACCTGAGAGGTAAGCCCTCTGACAGAACGCAATTTTTGACAAGAAATCCTGCATACTTGCAAGTATGCATGTATTAGTAAATGTGTGCGTGTGCACAGAAATGCTCAGAAGAGATTGTTTAATGCTGTATTTTTTTTTCACATATTCACATGTGGCAAAAGGTATCCCCAGTTTTTCCCGCCACACATCCTTGCCCTCAGCTCTCTTTTCTAAGTGGCACTTCAAACTGACCAGCATAATGTAAGACTGGCAAATGAGATTTACAAATGGAGCTAACAGAGTGGAAGAAAATAAAGCAAAAGCAGTGCGCATAAATACCGGGGAACTACTGAGGTGCTTGAAGGGGACCATGTCATTAACAAGTACTATCCTGGGCAATGTGGACATTGTGGCATGTTTTGAGTGAATGGTTTTTTAAAGTGCTGTTAGACAGTCAGTATCACGCTGAGTGGAACTCTAAAGGCTGCACTTTGTGCTTTGATTTGAAAGAACTTAACTATGTTAGGCCAATTTCATAAAAAAGTCAAGCTGTTCAGTGTGTGCATGTACATGTGCTCATACTAATGTCACACGACCACCAGCATAATAATTTCGAGATGCCGGCAGACTGACTCTAATGATGTGGGTATTTTAGATGTCTGAGATGCTCAAGCTACATTTTCAAGCCATGGGAAATTAGGCACTCTCTCATTTCTGGTGTATTACAGTGCTGCTTTAGGCAAACCCCACACTAATGAAACTGTCCATACCCCCATATGTACAAGTTACTCAGAGGGGTCACAGTGTCATGTGTTGTTGCCTGGAGAAGGCACAGCAATAAACAGAGGATGGCTGTGCAGTACATCGCCTTCAGCGATTCCTTGGGAATCAACAAACAGTGATGGACCTTCACATTAAGACGATTACTGTTACATTATCTCTAAAAACACATCCAAATATTTTCACTAAAACTGAGGGAAATTTCTAATTTACCAGAAAACTGTTCAAAAGCAACACTGATACTAAAACAGTATATTATTCCAAAGCCAGACTGGAATAGCTGCACAACACTGTCTCTATGTAATCTCTCATTTTTCCTAGAAAGTGTCCACTGCTTCCCCGTCTTCTCTTCCCTATCTTTCTGTTGATGTCACTAATGAACATCAGTCAGTGATGCAGGAACGCTGTTTGCACATGTATATGATGCGCATGTTTCCTCTCGTCTGTGTATCCCCGATGTGGTTAGCCTCCATCGGTCAGGATTTATTAGTAAGAGTGGCAGTCTCATCAATACATATTTGCGTTGCTGCTCAGGAGCTCGATGTACGCCAGCAGGCTAAATTATACAGTGAATGCAGAACTAACAGGTGTTTTGTGTGTGAGGGGTTTTTTGGATAATAAATCTAGGAATGAAAAACAGGCCATCCTGTGTTTTTGTGGGTCTTTTTGCACATTTTCTATTTTTACTTAAATTTCTGTAGTTGCTGTGTCTCTCTTCTCCTTCACAGAGCACAGAAAATAAAGTATTCACTGGCGCTGTCTACTCAAAAGCCAGTATTTTTTATTATTGATTTGAAAGATGAGCTTTGAATCACACCACTTTCCTTGAAATATTATATTCTCTGTGTGTGCGCGTGTACATTCAGTTGTTTACCAGGTTTTGAGGCATCAAGGATCTCGCGCACTAAGTGCCCTCTGAATCCAGCCTGCAGAACGGTCACTGCCTTGACCTCTCTGTCTGTTGGCTCCCTGTCTCTCCACATTTCTGGGGGCTCCAAATCTGCATTTACTTAACAAACAGAATGAGGGCATAAAACAGCAAATTGTGGGTGAATATGAATTAATGAAAAGAGCGACACTGCATGTAAACAAAGACACATTTATTAATATTCTTTTGATTTAATGTGTAGTTGCAATCTTATGATATTTCTAATGTGAACAATTACTTAGGATGAGTCAGTGCCCTAAAGTGTTTAAAGCTACTGAGTTTAGTACACATATATAAATATATATATATATATGTATATATATTTAGTATATATATTTAGGTATACAGACTTTTATAAGCTTAGCACAACTGATTACATCTATGAGCTTCTAATGTTATGTATATAACATGATAGCATACAATATCTCCAAACAAATAAGTGGCACCTACATATAGGGGGGTATTCTTCAGGGAACAGTGAAGGGTCAGCAGTGAGAGCTTGTACAGCAAACTGCTCGTCTGCTTTCAGCTTCCTCCCCAGAGCCTCACGCAGCATGTGGTAAACTGCCAAGTTAAACACCTACAAACACCAGAACACATGCAGTCATGGTAAAAAGAAAACACACCTTCTGTCAATTCTAAGGTTTTACATACCAGGACATAACAAGCAAGCAAGCCTGAGCAGGTCTTAAAATCACCTAAATACAACCTGAGATGAACACCAATATATGGCATATTACAATGTGTCATTACAATGTGTCATTTATTTAAAATATAGGAGTGTGTGAAAAACCAAGTACACCTTTACTGCTTCCATTTGAATTAGGAGGGTAGGTAGCAGCCAGGACCTGCTAATCAAATAGACTTAATTAATTGATCATCAGCAAATGTGACCATTTGGGTGTGTGTAACACAAGGCCAAGGAGGAAAGACAGCAGCAATGACCAAATTAAAGAGGATGTACGGTCATTTTGTTGTGGTTGCACATTTTGCAAAATTGTAACTATGTGAATCCATAGCTCCTATGACCAATAGCCTTTCATGTGTAGGAGGGTTGTTAGACCCCACATCAGTCATTACCACTACCTAAATTCTTTAAATGAAAACCTTTTCTTCCATTGGTATCTTTGTAAGGCTTGTGAAAAATGCATTCGGTTCCAAGTAAAAGACACCACAGTCGCATAAATATGGACTCCATTGAGGCAATTCAGAAATTCTGACCAGTCAGAAATGATTATTCCTCAGAGCTATTGTAAATCAATGTCAATTAAGCAACACTAATTTTCTATAACAGCCAAACATATTTGTTCAATAATAAATTAAGTTTCTGGTCATTCAAAGTCATAAATCAATGTAATTTATCTAATCTAAATTAAAGACATGGCCTAACAACTGTAAAACGAATTTTTCAACATATAGATTTAGCAGCTGTCAACTGTCAATGACTTGCCAAAGGTATAAAGGATGCTGAGCTATGCACTCTACATAGAATCTGTGTGTACCTATGAGCAAACTACCTTGCAGTGCTCCCATTTTTCCTGGGTGGTGCTGATGTTTCTGGGACAGTGAGTTTCTTCCAGACCCTTTCTTAGTGCTGGCTGCTGCTGCTTATCACTAAAAGAAGCCACCAATCTGGACAGGGCCCTAAAGATGGAAGAGGCCTGCTCAGTGAAATGGGCACTTTCCTATTAAAAGAGAAGAACAGTTGGGAGGCATCTCAGTTTTATTTAGTGTTGGGAGTTTACACAGACAGAAAGTAAACAAGGACAGTGTATCATGCTACAATCTGGTGCACTTCCATGGTGATCAAATCAGAATTGCTTATAGAACATTTGCTATATGCACATAAACAGTGATGGGCTAAGGCTACACAATCGACAAAAGAAAGATGAAAAATATAAATTCAGCTATACAAAGGTAAGAGAAAATGTGTGAGAGCAGAGTCACTAACATGATGTGATTTTTTAAATTGAAGCTGGAGTAAGCCCAGTTTCAAAATGCCACAGTGAGGAGATTGCAACAAGGGCAATGTTATCCTCTTTGTCACTATGTTCCAAAAAGCTCTGCTTTTAAAAAAAAAAAAAAATGTCATGAGGTAGGATAAAAAGCACATATTCTCTTTAGTTTCCCTTTATTTTATTCTGTTCCAGTGATTTCACCACAAAATATCATGACAGATGTGCTTAAATTGAACACCATGAGGGCTAGTTTCTCCATGTGTTTAACCACCCCTTATATTTCTTAGTCAGTATGCGCCCCTTTGACCCTTTCTATTTACATATACTGTATCATCAAAGCGATCACTTCTATTTTTGTGAAAATTTTCCTGGAGATAAAAAAGAAAGAAAGAAAGAAAGAAAGAAAGAAAGAAAGAAAGAAAGCCATTTACATGTCAAATCTTATATCAGAAATGTGAATGTGCATCTATTTAGTAGCAGCATGTGGCAGAATACGGCTGCAGGATAATATTCTGAAAGGAGCGCCACCGCTCAGAAAGCCACCCATTTACTACAATGGAATTACCATCATTGTCATAAATAAAGGCACCTTTGTAAGGTGTGGCATGATGGTTTCTTCTTCTCCAAAGATAAATGGTGTCTTGCTGCAGAGGTGGACATGGTAACCCAATGCTGCATTTATGTGGATGCACAGCACATGCCGCCTGATGGGAAGAGCACAAAAAAAAATTTGCATTCTGAAAGCAATCACTCATTCATTGCACTTTCCTAAAACCTGTGGTTTCCAGCCTATTTGGCTTGTGACCTTCAGTCTGTCCACACCGGGCCTGACGTGTTGCCATTAGTTCAACCACAGAGTGACGTTTCCTTCTTAGATTCAACTATAAAACTATCTAGGATAAAGAAATCAAAAGAAAATCAAACTATTTGTGTAGAATCACCAACTATTTTTGTCCTACAACCACATTTCAAAAAAAATGTGTTTCTGCATTTTGTTTTTATTTACATTTTGCTGTATTTAACAATTAAAGCTACTGACAGAGAACGTGAATAGCACTCATTAACTAGTTACAATGTGATGGTCTGGTGCAAAAACGTGGGTCCTGTAATTCATGCAGTTGTTAACAGAAGCTACAAAATCAAAGAGAAATTCCTTTTCTTTTTTTTGCATTAGAGGAGCTATGTTCCTGTCAAATAATACTGACTAGGTCAGACAGTCAGATGTGCAGTAGCCTAATGTCCTCTCCACCAAATACCAAACTGAGTTCACAAGGCCTGGTCAGGCATGAGAGAGTGGAGCTCCACTTTCTTGGCCCCATTAGCTTTACATAATTTAGCCATTACAGCCCTAACTAGATGGATGAGCACTGAGGCAGAGCTGGGCTAGTACTGTGGAAACATTCAAAAGGGAAATAAATGTGAGCGAGACAAAAGAAGATAAGGCGTATGGGAGAGAAGACAGTGAGAAGAAACTAAAACAGAAACTGAGACAAAAGAGACTTAAAAACAAGATTATAATGGAAAAAAACCTCTTTAACATTAACAGATTAGCACAGATCAGCATGTGAATGGCGAGACCATAAAGTTTAACATATGAAAATGGGCATACAAAGAGAGCTTTAAAATGATTGCTGCCCAGAAGCAAGATCAGATATTATGTCTTGGAGAGCTAATACTATGAGGTTTATGGGCATGGTTAGTTGAGTGCTATGTGTGTGATTATGGCTCAGTGGTAATTGCACTCCTCCATACCTGCACCTGACCCCAGAAACTAGGCCCTCTGCTTCTAGGCCAAGTCACACCCAATAATAGAGACTAGGACAGATGCTTTTTACTGCTTTTCAGAGCATCTGAGGTAGGCAAGATATCCTCTGCAGGGTACCCTCTGCAGGATGCTCTACAGCTATGCAGAACAGATCTTTGCTCAGCTGTATAAATCCCAACAAGTGTGAAACATGAACATTTTCTTTTCTTTGTCAAAAGATCTCACAGGTGCTGTACAAAAAAGGAAAAATTCACCATTATTAGAACAAGTTCCCGTGATGACAATTACATACCGCTTAGGGTAATTTAGGATTATGAGAGTAAATGTGAAGGAGGAGAATTGAAGTGTTAAGAAATGCTAAAACAGCTGATTTTTTGTTTCAATACATAACTTGACAATGAAGTCAGAAGATAAGGTTTAAAGCTACATAAGGATGAGATTAGAATGGATACAATTGTAATGCTTTTACTTAGTATTGTGTGTTGAGTGTAATGTGTTATTAGGAAATCATAGCATCACCAAAATCCTAGGCAAAAGAAACAATGGAGCATAATAAGTACAGTACGATGATACTACAAAGGCATTGCTGCAAATTTAATCTAAGACTATCATTTTGATCAAAATACTCTACAGTTCTTAATATAAATCAGTGCTGTCCTACCCCGAGGGCAAGTTTAACACAGCTGCCTTTGTGGAGGTGGTCTTGATGGAGAGAACTGGCAGCTGAGACTGCAGACTTGTCCAGGAGTGTGGCACGGCGATGAGAACTGCAGACCTACGTGCTGCTGACATTTCCTGTTCTGTGAAAGTGGAGTAAAAAAATAAATGCACTGGTGGCACTCTGCAGGGAACAAAATTACAGTGGTTTCACAAAATAAAAATAAAAATAACCCAAAATGTAGATTAAATATGTCTTTGATGCACGGTTTGTACCTGCGAGGAAAGTTAGTGTTTGTGTTTCCATGTATGTGTGTCTGTGTCTGTGCACTGATAAGCCCTTACTCTCCTCAGCTGCATGTCCCCAGAGAAGAAGAGAAGAGAAGCTGATGAGGATCTGGGAAGGTTGCAGGCTGTCCACACACAGGTAATAAGTGCCTCTCACCTCTGGACACTGCTGGAAGAAACACAAACACGGAGAAGGACAAGTGGAAGAGAGAAAGAGCAGAAAGCCGTCGGGAGACATGGAAGATAAACTAATAGAACGGTGGCTTAGTGGAGGAGCAGTTGAAGGAAAATTCAGAGAAGAGAAGGGAGCATGGTTGCAGTGGGGGATTCAAATAAACAGAAGTAAAAACAAAAAACAGGTGGAGGCTTCATAGTTGGCACCTAAATGAGAGATACAGAGACAAAGACTTAAGTAATGTCAGAAAAAGCAGCTGCTGAGAAAGGCAAAGCAGGAGACAAAGAGAGGGGAAGACTGACAGAGACCAAAAGGGTCAGAAAGTATGAATTTCAGAATAACAAGTCGAGACAATTCTTAGTATGCATATTGGAGTGTTGCTGTTGTTTACATGCTTACTTCAGGGCTTGCTACAGCAAGGGATCCGGAGCTAAGTGTCTGTGTGGATGATCCACTGCATTTGACGGCTACTGTTGTTTTGGAGAGGACAGTATTCTGCAGATAAAACCAGCTTAGTTAATCACAATATGTCCCGTACAATTACTAATTGTATGTCAAAGCACATTCAGTTACGTGGGAAAATAAAACCAAAGTTTAGTCCCGTAGATAGAACTTGCACAGTCTGTACCTTAAAATGTGATTTCTGAATATGATGCTGGTAAGTCTGTGGCTTATGAAACACCAAGAGAGTCCTGAAATTAGAATACAAATAACCCCGCTTACTTTATTTTATTTTTTAGCATGAGCGATTATGATATTAATCAGAACCTATTTCTGCATGTATGTATATGTGTCTCACTGAAAGCATTTATCAAAGTCCTCCAGGTCAACCCAGGTCTTCTGTAGGACTGGCTTGTTAGTCGCATAGTAGGATTCCTCAGTTACAGGCTCTTTGATTTCAGTTTGGGGCCTATCTGCAAATAAAGTTTAAATTGAACATAAGGTGGCACCGTTCCTGAGTAATAATACATTTATATACATGCATTTTCTTGTGTTAGTCATTTGGTATAACGTAGTATGCATGTAGAATATAGACACCTAGCTGAAAGTGGAGCCACTGGGTAAAATTCTTGATATCCTCTTTGTCAAAATTCAGTAACTAAACGCTTTTCCTTTTGTGACTCATAGCAAGTTATCCTAGACTCAAATCATTATCTTAAACACAGCGAGCCGAATTGGCCAAACTCCCACATAATGGCACAGTGTAAGCGCACATGCACATCCTCACTCCCACTCACCGACTCCCACTATCTCAATGCATCTCATAGACATATGCACACATCCCCAAAAAACACACCCATGCACACCCATACACATACAAACAGTCTGCCCCCGAGCTCTACTTAAAGCGAGAGTCTGATCAGAAAGCTGAGGTGGCGAGGGCCACCGTCTCTGCTGTTGAGCAATGGTGGTCCGTTAACTCAAACTGCAGGTGTTACTAAGCAACTAAACGGGGGCAGAGAGGAGGCAGGGAATTGGCCGGTTGTCACAAAGCATAATTTCAGTCCTATCTTTTTCAAAACGTCTCGACCAACCGCTACAAGCACGGAGAGGACGATGGTTGGATTGGAGGCAAGAGATAAAAATACGTCTAATTACATTAATTGGGACTATGATGCACGGATGCCGTTCGAGTCAAACAGTAATGAAGACCTCCATAACATATGTCAACTGCATAAAAAATCCAGAAAAAACTGAAAATAAGGGGCATTTGTTATTTGTGGCAGTCTAATATTTGACCTCGGGTAAAGCCATCTTATGTTGGGATTCAAAGACAGCTCGCATTAGGGGCCTGGTGTTGCAAAGGAACAGCTTTTACCATTGGAGATGTCATCACTGTTCTTCTTGTCCTCTGCAGTAACCTAAAGGGACAACGAGAGAGTGAAAAAAGAGAAAGTGAGAGAGGCATGAACTGTGTGTTGCTGACAGAGTAGCACTGGCAGAGATACGCCTCCACCCTCTAGTGATTCCATGCCAGCTGTGGTGTTGGGCCATTCTCACCCAACACTGAGACACGGTTTAATGTGACAGGGTCTGCCCCTCCCCCTGCTAAAAACACCAACAGGGAATACCAGCTCTAATTTACCCCGACTGTCAGTGACAGATGAGGAGTTATAATGTTGTTTAGTGTGTTGCTTCTCTGAGAGGGGATTTACTAAACAGTCCTGATGTCATGCTTATCTGGCCAGCACAATAAAGAAACATAGCTAATTAGTTATTATCATATGCTTCAAGTAGCATTATGTTTGGTGTGAGCAAGAAGGAAGATGCTGCGGTCTTTAAAAGAGCATTAGAGCTATCAAAGAGAAGTGCAAGAATTAGTACACCAATATCAGCTGGCTCCAACTTTCCTCCAGCCTCCCCACCTCCTTAAAAGAATTTTTTTTTAAAAATGTATTTCAAACAATGCTCCCCTCTGGGAAAATTCTGGTGAACGTCCAACAGTTTACTCAGCTCTGAAGAAGAATTATATATCTTCATGTCGTGTAACTTCAAAGCAACCCCTGCCAAGACTCTCTGATGAGTCAGAGTGAGTGTGTGTGTCTCTGTATGTGAGTCACCGCATATTTGAATAAGTACCCAGAGACCCAGACAGACGGAAAGAGGCATTGTGATTGGGAGGCACACTTGACCTCCTCTTCATCACTGTATAGCAACACTTTCCTGCTGCAAAAATGTCAGCGCGTATGTCAACGTGTCTTGTGTGCATAAAACTTTAAGCTTTCGAGCTCCAGTCTGTGGTAGGTCCTGTTCACTGACAGCACGGCACTTTGGTGCGCTGCTTGTTTTACCTGTGTAGACTAAGGAGATATTGAGACAGACACAATTTACACACAGGGCTCCTAGGAGTTTAGCTGCTGCTTTTGGCTTTTCAGCAATTTTCCACAAAAGAAATCACAGTCATGATGGGAGAAAGATGGCATTATCAAAAGCCACCCCACCGTTTTATTTTTGCACAGACAAATTAAAGCATTTCCAATGTACTCTTAACTAATTTAACATTCTCCCCCTGAGATAAACTGTAATTAGTGATGCAAACTGAAACTATGCAGGTGCTTGGTTGTTTAATGACTACCATACTCATATTAGAAGTTGAAACATAATGCTCTAACCCACACTACGGTTGAGAGAGTGGGGCATTTAGGGTATTACGCACATCATGTGAAGGCACCTTCTTCTCTCATAGAAATATAGAGCTGGATCAAAAAAAAAACCAAAAGAAAAAACCCCTCTCATGTCATTTATAGTCTGTCAACACGTGACCCTGCCATGTGCTTGTCAAGAGCAGGAACACACACTTTAGATAAATGTGGCCCATGTGACACACACACACACACGCCTGCACACACATCAAACGACACATCAAATTAGCATGTCCACACTGCCCTAACCTAACCGCTCTATAACTGGTCACAGTTACACAAGAGGGCGATTAATATGAACTCTATTTTTTCCCCTATGCTAGGAGTGAAGTGTAATAATGAAGCCCCCAGGAGACGCAGACACTGATGGCTCATCATCTAATTGCGCTGCTTTTTTCATCAGCACAGTACATGACCTCTCCCTGCATGAAACCCACGCATTCAGCTCACCACCACCACACACCAGAGATTCTCTCTTCCCCGCTTCCCAGTTTCTTGCCCCGCTTTCATCTATTTCAGTGCAAATGTGACTCTGTTTATATTTTCTTATTTTTTTTAGTTCCCCTAAAAAAATTTTAATTGAACAATAGAGTTGTCCACCCTTTTTTTTAGTCTTTGTTATCTTTGTTTCTGCCCTCTTCTCTTTGTCTGCATGTGTCTGCTACAATGAATCCCCACCCCCTGTTATTTCCCTTTTCTAGCTGGTTCTCTCTTTAGTGCAGATGTGCCCCTGGTCAGTAGTGGCCTGGCTGGGAGACAACAGAAGTGACTTTGAGACTGGGGGATGGCAGCCGTGTTGTCACTGACACACAGAACTACTCTGAATAGCCTTTGACCGCATACATGCAGGGCAGAGAGACGAGTGAGGCAACAGGAAAGCAATGAAATGAAGACATGACAAAGGGCAACAAATCTTTTTGCAGAAATAAAATAATGTCTTCATTCATTCCTTTTTTGGCATTCCAACAGGTCACAGATGCTTAAATTCTATTTGAGGGATAACAGCGGTTCTACAACGATGCTTTGTTTGCAAATATTTGTGAAATCTGAAAATATTTCGCCCTCGTGGACCATAATGCTATATACCTCCATTTTGTCAGTGCAGTTTGGTGAGTTAGTGGTGCATTCAGCCGCGTCAAGCTCAAGGCCTTCTTGACATTCAGTCTCCTCTTCCTCAGTAATGGAGACCAGAGGGGATCTGTGGGAACACTTCCTGGGAGTGTTTTGCTTGGTCTCTCTGACACATAAAGACACGTATTCAAGCACCAAGTTGTGTGCAAATGTAACATATCATAATCATACCATGCACAGATCTCATTGCATTCTATAATCTGCCATTTTTCTTTGTTGATACAAAAATATATAGTATTACGGTAGCAAAAGGAGCAAATCTCTAATCTTTACTCCACTGTGGGTTGTAAAACACAAAAGCAAAATTCCCATAGTTCACATTTCTCAATTACTACGAATGCATTCATAACAGAGAGTCGAGATGGTGGTTAAGTAAGATCGTAAAAAAAAAACAGGTGATAATGGTGTATTATGATAATGGTGATGTACTTTGTTGACCTCCATATGGAAGCTGTTATCATGCTTTCCTTTTTCTATAAAGAGGTCAGGCTCAGGTTACCTATAGACTACTGAAAGACATCAGAAAGGAGAGAAGAAAATGTTATTTATAAATTTATCAGTTTCAGTGTACGCACGGCTCTGGAACTGAGCCCCCGCTGCTCCTGGTACGGTAGGAGAGAAAAGGGCTGGCAACCTCAATGAACTGCTCTGGTTTTGACAAAGGGATCTCTACAAAAAAAGGGAGAGAAAAAAAACCTTTACATATCATGCCAGCACCGATTTTTCACACTCTGACTCTTTTTACTTCATTTTCTGTTTTTCACTCAGAGATCAGCTGATGTCAGATATACCTGAGCCAGCAGCTATTTTCAAAACTGAAATAATGTAGCTGCCCTACTCCTATTTTCATTTCAGCATGCGGTGCTGCATGCCCTCTCTAGTGCAGGTTCTAAATCTCCTGCATTAACACTCACTTTTCGTTGGAGTCATATTTATTTATGACATTCACCTACACGCTATCGCATAATTTGTGCTTTTCTATTTGTTTGATATCCTCCCCTGCATACTCCTCCTGATTCTCCTTCACCGCCTTTTTTCCAAACTTAATTTTAACATCTTTCATTTCCTGTTTCAATCTTCCTCTAACTTACTCTTTGGTTCAGCAGTGACCAAGATCTCCTTGGGCTGACGGATGAGTTTCCAACGGGGCACAGGTGGAGGTTTGGGTGGTGACTCTAGCGGGCATGCGCGGGTACGAGTCAACAGGACAGCATGGCTGTGTAGCAAGGAGAGGCCATAACGACGTAGAAATTCAGAGGAATTAGCCTGCATAACCGACACACATACACAGAAATCATGCATGCAGGAGTCAACCATTAATATTTAAAAAATACTCTGGCAGATAATTAGAAACTGTTCTCCAATCAGGTTTAGGGGTGTATATAGTAAACATTTTTTTAATCTTTAACACCCACTGCATTTTAACAATATTGTGTGATTATCTAAGGTGTTAGTTTAAAAACATAGCGACATATTAGCATGGAGGACAGAATCATTCAGGCAATAAGTTCAGACACATCTGCCAAAATACATGAAAATACTTTCATAGTTCCAAAAGTCTGAAGACTAAAAATTGCACATTATGAGTCAACATATATACGTGGTCAACATTTTAGGAGGAATATTAAAAAGACATACCATTTGGCGAAACCCAAAGGAACCGTTATGTAGTTGAAAAGGGTAGCAGGCAGCACAAACCACTATGTCAGGATCTGCTGAGAAACACACGCAATGAAGAATAACAGGTACAGTTAAACTGCATTGTCATAAGTGTTAATATACAACTAATTTTAGACTAAATGTGATTGATTCTAAATAGTAACATCAATATAGTGAAAGCGCCACACAACAATTAAATTAAATCCAACAAAAGAGAAAGCAGAGCTGACAAAAAATACCATACACAAAATAGCTTCCTACAACCTGTTTCACACCCCCTGCCTGGAATGGGGGTCGTACAGGCAGTTTGTGGTACGCTTTGGCTTTGTCCCAGTTTGCTGCTGGTTCGCGGCAGCACCTGCTCACCAACACCTCTAAGGGGAGGGGGTCAATATGTGTACATGTGTCTTTATGTCTTTCTATGTGTCATTAGTGGGTCGGTGAGTGTAGGGCTGGTTATCGTCACTGATTTCTATAATCGATTCGATTCCGATTCACAAGGTCCCGATTCGATTCAATTTTGATTCAGACTGTTAGAAATATTATAATTCTGATCATTTATCAGTACATATCCATATTTTTATATCTATGTATAAAAACAAAGCTGACACGTGTGAGACTTCATCACAGCAGATGCCTTTGTGTCAAAGTAACTGAGGATAAAACACAGAAAAACATGAAGGAAATTTCCCTGGTCTGGCTTTTTATAGCAGATAACCCCCTTAAAAATATTCTGCAGTGCATCAAAAACAGAAGAAAACCATGAATCAACATATGAACATTACCTGATGCTGCTGAAGTGAAGCAGAGCGAAGTTACAGAGGTTTTATTAGAGACACAGCCAAGCGTTTTGCAATTTGCCATGATTTTACAAAGTTTAAATTTCTTTGGTATTAAACAGTCAAAATTAGGCTTTCTTGTTGGAAAAAGAAAAAAAAACAACAGGCCGATAGCACTGTACACAACACTAGACTGATGTTTAATAAGCAAGTGAATAATGAAGAAAACAGAGATTTGAGATGGCAAACTATTCTATTCAGTACAATGAGAGAGAGAAAGAGCTGTGCAGGAAGTGTGATTTTATCGTGTGTTTAAACAGCAAAAGCAAGAGGGAATTAATGACAATGTTTATTAAATGTGAAGTGTAGCTTTGATCTTCTTTTGCTGCTGGTGACGTGAATTTTGGTCAGAGAGTGACGAAACCTGTCGGCATCAGAATCTCTGAGATGTCAGCTTTCACCACCCGATGGCGTGTCTGTTTATGTGCTGTTGGGTGCACGATCCGTGTTTACATCTTTGTGCCGAATGTGTTTACCTGCTCTCAAATAGTTTTGTGAGCTTTAACCTGAGATTCTGGCGTTTCTGGCAAAATACATTTATATTTAAAAATCGATTCAGGATTTAATTAATCAATATCACGTTATTCAAGCTAAAATCGATTTGAATCGGAAAATAATTTTTTAAACCTACTGCTAGGTGAGAGTGAGTGAGCGAACGGCCTGTATGAGTGTGTGTGTGCATGGCTGGAGCTCGCTGAGCCTTTGCCCCTGTGGGACATGGTCAACGCTCCCCACTGGAGGCTTCTCTGTTTGTTGGTTCCACGGTGCATGGCTGGATGTTCTGGTGTGGTCGTTGGCCGACTTCCTGGCTTGGACCTCCTCCTTGGGACCTGGATCTCAACTCGTGCAAGGGTGGCCCGCCTCTAGCAGGGTCAACTTCCCGTTGCCTCTGGTCCTCTCACCCTTTGGTCGTGTGGCCTTCCTCCGGGGATGTCGCAGAGAAGTGTGACCTTAAGTCTACGGTACTCTTGGGAGCTGTGGATTGCACGGTTGTCCTGGTATCAAGCCAGTCTGCCTCTGGCTCCTGGGGGCGTTATTGCGGCTTTACACCTTCACTATCAAGTACATCTGAGACAAAGACACAGATACTCCCACCCTCTCTCTCTCACATTCACACTATAAGAAGATTGTTGACCTATATATCTGTGTATTTTCTAATTTTTGTGTTCCACGTGCTGTATGTTTGTTTTTTCTTAGAGGTGCAGCAGTTGGCGATACATTGTGTATTTCTATTTGCACTCTATCCTTTTATTACATTTACCCCTATTTTCCCAGACTAGAAAGATTACATTAAAAAACACTATTGTCCTCCACGGGTATAAACAATGAGGCTATATTTAGGTTCTTTAGGGAGTTCTTCCCCCTTTAGTGCATCTTAAAAGTATATCATATAAGAGCACATGGGCCAGGAGACATGGAAAATCAATTTGGCCGACCATGGTGAAGAGTGATGGGAACACCGCCAGGCTAATATAAAGGCTACACATTAAAAATTGAAAAGAGAAGTTGTTGTCACATTGACTACTAATTTCTGCATTTCACTGGAATTTCACAGTAAGCACCAAAACAGCGAAATAGAAGAAACGTGTAGGGTCTTTTAGTGTTTGCATACGTAGAAAAGGACAATGCAGCAGATTTCCCTCAAGCAGAAAATGTTTTGTGAAGTAATACCACCTTCACATGCATGACATCACATTATGTTAATATGCAACACTTGAGTTATTCCAAACAAGTGAGACTGTAGCAGAGCACAGGGAACAGTCTACTGTCAGAAAGAGCAGGTGGGTGAATGTGAGAGCAAAACAAAGATAGATTTTAATTTATATAGAAGTTGAAAATAGCAAAACATCACAAAAGGATTTCTGAATTCAATACTCTGAATATTACATATGCAGGTTTTAATACAAGAGGAAGCTTTTCTTCCACATAATTACCTCATAATTACCTGTTTTGCCCCTTCACCTTTAATATGCAACACCAAGACCTTAGCTAATTTATCCACGCAATTAGCATTTTGAGCAAAGCATTTAAATGAACTGTACAGCCTTAAAAAGCATTGTATTTCTGCTATGGCCTGAAACAACTCCAAGCAACAAATACATTTGTGAGGACGTTTCACTTTTATCTTCCCACAGTTGACCGGGGAAGCTCTCCTGCCCTGCGGGAGCACCAAATAATTTACCCTTCTAAAGCTCCCTCTGCTGGTTTATTCATGGTCCACCATACACACATTAACCCTCTGCACTCCATAATATATGGGCGGCAGACCTCACAAAAGACAGGAAGTTATTCTTGATGTAACATGAAAGAGGCCCCAGGGCTGACAACGGAGTTCAGAAAGTTTGGCATTTTGAAGTACAGCAAAGTAGTGACTTTAGGTCTTAAGCCTGTCCTGTCCTAAAGTAAATCCCTAGACCAAAACTGTGATTGCTACAAGTTGGATTTCTTTAGCTCTATAAGCATTAACTCTATACTTGTGAACTTTTAAGCAGGACCTCCGTATTTAAATTAAGCAGACCTTCCTCTACCTCTCTACCAAGTTTCACGTAATTCAGTTTTGTCCTTTTTATGTCATTGTGGTGAGAAACAGACTGGCTTCTGGTGTGCCTTGGGAAAGGAAATATATATTGCATATAGCTGTTAATTCACCAAAGGAAATGTAGACATGACATATAAATCCATTAATACAGCACAGTTACAAAGACACAGGACACAGAAATGATTCTAAAACCTTCTGCTGATAAATTCATTAACTGAGCAGCAAAGCAATTCTGTGCATACAAATTATGACAGTAATGGCTGACTGCATTGACTTACTCACTCAATTAAATGTGCAAGCAGAGTGTGTAATTGAGACAAAAGTTTGCAAGTATGTATAATTGCATAATTATTTGCCTCTTTGTGACTTTGTGTCTTACTTGTTGTGTCTAACTGAGGCACAATATCTACCTTTACATTGCTCTGACTCCAGTAGCTGATTCTTGCTGCTACTTAGGGTGGAATCCTTCACTTGAGCTGCATCTGTGGGCTCAGGCTTCGTCACTGGCAAACTGTCATCCAGGTGTTTAAATGTAGGAATGGAGTGTTGTAAGAAATCCCAAATTTCTCTCAAGTACACTGACCTGAAAGAGAGATAAAGACAACATTATCAGGCTACAGCAGGTTATATTAGTTTCACTGTAATCACTTGTTAACTATCTGCCCCAAATAGAAAACATTTCACAATGTCACCAGTACCCTTGATGATGAGTTTTGACACCAGAGTATATATCAATAAAGATGTTGTTTGACAACCATTATACCATGCTCCCGCGTTTTTCCAAGGTTATCCTTTGTAAGGTCTATAGGTATAGATCATTTTCACTAATTTCTGATGCACACCCAGTCATTTTGTTCTGAAAGCAGGCCTGAATGAATGGAAAGCAGGTCTGAAACTGCTCAGCTCAGAAAAGTGAAACAAGGCTTAACCCTAGTAGTTGTGAGTTAAACCCTTTTTATTTGTAACTCATTCCAACTTTAAGTGTGTCTGATGTCAAATGAAGTACACTTTTGCTTAGTGTCTTTGTGACAACTGCAATTTCAGTTCCTCTTCCTATACTGTCCCTTTGTTTGCAATACAATAGGCTGTTGTATACACAGTCATGTGAAAAAGCAAGCATGCATCCAAAGGAAATTATTGACTTTTTCACTGATTCGGGGGTGGAGGTGGACGGGTGGGGGAGGTGGACTTGATACTACAGCCAGTACATGCAAGAAACCCCCTGAACATCTCACAAAGAAATGAATGAGCAAAAATAAAAGTCTGTAGTGTCGTTCAGGTATACCAGCTTCACCAGTCTGCACTTTCAAAGGTTTGGAAACAGGTGATGACTGGACAGAGCATCCAGGAGATGAACATGTGTCACCAACTCATTTCATTTGACTTCTCCATGCAATCAATTTCTCTATTCTTGCATGAGCTCAATCGGACATTACATCGACTTTGTACTGTGGAGCTTAAAGGAAAAGCCAAGTCCTTTAATGTCCGGTCCGAACGATTCTGAAGTTCTCATGCATAACTCAGTATGGTAATGTCTAGAAAGGTTAGGGCTGCAGTGCATGAATAAAAACAACTTGAGCTAATATTGCTAAGTGGCAGTATTAGCTGCACTAATATACAGTTACTTGTTATTAGTACAGGCAGAGAGGATGTAAATGTGTTATTTATTTTAGCGTTTTTGACCGTCTTTGTGTTTAGCAGTCTAATTGAATATTACAAGCAAAAGAAAGAAGCATCCTAAGGGTACTTTACAGTGTCACATAATATTTAACATAATGATATATTTATTTACTATGTTTATATTGTCAGAACTTCTACCTTGCAGTAACTGAGGTATATTAGATCCTGCGTATTCTGTGTGGGCAAGTGCATAAGTAACTACAACTTCATGTTTCATTAATCAGTCTGAAACACAAACAAATGTCATGCTCATTTATTGCACGTGCTGATAAGATTCCCCAGGCGACCCACTAACAACAGCTAACCTGCTGAGCTACAGAGAATAACACTCCCTGGGTCCACCAACAAATACTGTTGCCCCATTAAAGCTCTATCACTGATGAGCTGCAGTTCTACACTGATATTACTCTCCCTCCAGTATACAACATATCTCCTTCCATCTCTGAGGACAGATGCAATTTTCTGCATTATTTTTGCCACAGACCTTAAACTATATAAAAAAATTAAAAATATCAGCCCTGTTAACAAAGACACACAGTAAACGGAACATATATTCCATGTATATCCACTGGATACCTTATTAGTACACTTTGCCAGTACTGGATTCCCCGATTGCCTTCAAACATTCCTCTGAGATTTTGGTATTTACATCACAGCATCACACAGTTGCTACAGATTTACTGGCTGCTCATCCATGATCTGAATCTCCAGTTCCACCACACTCCCAAAGGTGCTCTATTGGATCTATTGACATCTGGTGACTGTGGAGGCCATTTGAGTGAAGTGAACTAACTGTCATGTTCACAAAACCAGTTTGAGATGATGCGAGGTTTGAGTCATGGCACATTACATAAAGTCATCGATGTAGTCAACAGCAATACTCAGGTGGCTGTTGTGCTTGAATGTCTAGGGGGCTTAAAGTTTGCCAAGACAATATCCTCCACACTGAATAGTTTCTCTTTTTTGGAGCACATGGTTGTGTGGGAAAATTCCAGTAGATCAGCAGTTTTTGAAATACTTAGACCAGCTCTTTTGGCACCAACAAATACGCCACGTTCAAAGTCATTTAAATAACCTTTCTTCCTCATTCTGATGCTCATTTTGAGCTAAATCAGGTCATCATGACCATATTGACATCCTTAAATGCAATGAGTGGCTGCCATGTGATTGGCTGACATACCTGTGTTAATGAGCAGTTGAACAGGTGTACTAATGAAGCATCCCGTCAGTGTATAATTTATTGAACAGAAAGTGACATAGAACATACAAAGCACATATCATACAATAGATCAAAAAGTATGGTCAACCATTAAAGTCCTTACTTTATAGGACGAGTTTCTGGAATCCAGCTGGTGAGGGTGTGGATAAAAGTGAACTGGTCCATCCCCCCGCAGACATCTGACAAACTGAGAAACAAACACATAAGAACGTTTTTTTTTCTTTTGTTCAAAATATGCAACATACCAGATACAGCACTCAAACTACCATTTTTAGCACTGGCACTGTTCTCAAACAGATCATGTGAGGTGACGGTTTCAACGCGGGAAATAAGTGTTTAATGTGATTGGTGACAGGGTGGTTAAATCATGAGAATGCTGTTAACTGAGAAGAAATATTGAATGTGTCTTTCTGTTTTCAAACATAGTAAAGAACTGTGTGTTTAGATTGTGTCATTAATTTCCGGTCATGCTTTTGAATTACAGCTAATAGGACAACAAAGGTCATTGATACCTAGTAGTATTCTAAGAGTCACATTATCCTGACTTGGGCATTTTTATAGTATAGTTTTTTTTTTTAATACATATCAAGAACACCAAAAATTTAGGTTCAGGCTACATTCAGCATTGTTGAATTTGCATTAGTTGGTAAACCTTGTAACTGCTCAAATAATTCTGAGGAGTGTGTGTGCAAGAATGTCTATATTAGGTATCCTTCTCACACAATTTTCGCTTGAAAGAGACAGCTGCCCTTGCTTTAATTGGTCCTTTTGGGAGTCCAGTCCACGTTCATGCTATGTTCGAGTAAGTGAAATTCATAAAACTTACATGGTAATGCCATAGTCTTTAATCCTGCCAAAAATCCTGCTCAGCACCAAAGTGAACGAGACCTCATATTCAGCTTTCACAAAAAAATGACAAAAAGTTTTTCTGAAAAGCAGTAGCGAACACCTGAACAGGTAAATTAGACATTTATTATATTAAAACGTATGTCTTATAAATTATTATTATTATTATTATGAGGAAGACTCTTTATTTTCTGCCCTAGCTGAAACATCTATGTCTCAACCTTCAAGCGACAACAGAACAGCCCCATCAGAGGCATGAACATTGTCTATCTGCCACCAAATTACACTGTCAAATTACACCCATGGCAAATACACAGGATAAGTCCTGGGAAGGTACAGCCAAGTCAGCAAATGGCACTCCGCAGGGGTTCTTGTGCATGTGTGTAAGCTTCAAATTTTTTCAACAAATGTGGGCAACACACATATGTTTGCCAGCTTAGAGATTAACGTCCTGAAACTAAGTTTCACGGTGAAAATTGGAAACATGAAAACATCTACAATGCACTTAGACGGGGAGGAAATAACAAAAAACAAAGTGAGCAGATTTAATGACTTGCTCCATTTTTCACGCATATATAGTTTATCCCCATATATATTTATTGAAATAAATTAAAATTTAACACTGTACAGTAACCCTGCTGAAATTAGGTTTAGTGTACAGTCTTGGGGTGCATACTGTGTGATGTATTTTTACTGTGGCCTTATTCGCTGCTACTTACAAAAAACTCGAAGTCTGTTCTAAAGCAGCATTACATTAGGATTATAAATTATTTCCCCAGCTCCTTGGGGTAGTGCTAAAATACTTATAAAGTTTCTGTCTGAACATATGTTAACTCACTTTGTGTTTGCCACTTTAATTAGAGCTTTAGCCAGCAGCATTGGCCATAACTCTGACTGACAGGTAGAGGCAGGGAGAAGCAGGTTATTGTCCTCATCAAATGGCATAAAATCATCCACTAATATCTTCCTCCAACAACCCTGAAAAAAAGAAAGGAAGGAAAGAAAAGACAGTGAAAAATAAAACGACGTAAAAAAATGAGTGCTCCACAAAAAAGAGGGCTAAACAATTGATTTGTGTTGTTTAGATGATTATCTGGCAGATTATTTTGGAGTTTGGAGTTCCAACTTTTTTGGAACTGGGGTTGCATCTTCAGGATAGGACAGCCTTTTGGTATTGCTGTCCCACATTTCTCCTTAGCATTTGCCATGATTATGCTTGTGTCTTAAGCCATTATCTGTGTTGTGGTCTATCTGGAGGCCATCTGAGGGAGTTTCACGCTGCTTAAGGAAACGCAGCAAAGCAGGTAATAATCACATCCGCAGTTCTCCTTATCTATCAGAACAGTGTACCCAAGTAATGCAAACCCACACAGAGGTCGAACGAATATTCCATTTCTCACTTGCTCTACCCTTTTCTCGTCAAACCACTGCCCAGATAAGGACCGGTGGATGAAAATACAGTGCAATTGGGGAAATTATAGGACAGATCAAGAAAAGCAGGAATGGGAACACAGTGTTGACAGGATCCATACGGAAAAATATAGGCACAGAACCACAAAGAATCAAGTGACTGAGAGAAAAGGAGCAGCCTTTAAGGAAAAACAGAGAAGGAAATGGGAAGAGGGTGATGGGGGCTGGGTGCTTAATGCCATCTCAACAACCATCTGCTAGCGTGCTAAGGTTGGCACGGGGACGGCTGCCTACAACCATGTCAGTCTTGTTTGTCAAGGCAAGAGTCACAGTGTCACAGTCACAGAACAATATCACTCTGTCTTTTTCACTCTCTTGTTGACCCAAATTGTCTCTCCCTCTGAAAAAAAAAAGAAAGATGCAAGGTCTGCCATACAGAGATTCTAATGCAAGCCCTCAGACTGTGTTCCTGTGCGATGTTTTTAAACCTGTGAAGTCTTTACACTTACACATAATCAAACTGAACGACGCTATCATCCTCATAGGCTGTGCCTGCTCTCAGGGTTTTACTAAGTGTAGTTATAAAACTTGAGCTTTGCTCTGTGAGAAGCAGCTGACTCCTGTTAAGCCTTATCTATTCATCAGGCAATGTATGAAGCCCAGCCACTTTTGGCACAGCAGCAAGACTGATTGATTTGAGCTCTGAGAGGATAAGGCTTTCTCATCCCTTCCCCCCCTACATCTCCCATCAGTCCGCTACCACTCCCTACTCATGTGCTACATCCTGCAGTCTGTTGAAGAATGTATGACAATGTTTTGCAATCCAGCTATGCCTATTTTTAAAAGATTCATTAATAAACAGTTGCTGTAAAGCTGCGACTTCCTAAGCAGCGATAAGAGAATTTTCTAGT
The DNA here is from genome assembly GCF_057382095.1 of Aulonocara sp. 'chitande type north' Nkhata Bay. Taxonomy (NCBI): domain Eukaryota; kingdom Metazoa; phylum Chordata; class Actinopteri; order Cichliformes; family Cichlidae; genus Aulonocara; species Aulonocara sp. 'chitande type north' Nkhata Bay. The sequence goes on from NC_141358.1 coordinate 11,908,342, forward strand.
TCTGCATAAACGTCAAACCAAAGCAATTCTCACTAGTAAAAAGGGCTTCTTCCGAACCATACTCATGTCTGAGTATGTGTTTGCATTCTGTCTGGATCCTTACCATCCAGTAAAGTCTGATGATGTATTTGCCATAGCTGTTGAAAAGTGGCACATGACCATTCACCACCTTACACATAGAGTAGATGTGCCCCCAAGGTCTCCATCCCTCGTGCTCTGTAGATGGGCAGTTAAACTGCATCCAAAGAATGTGGATCTCGCTGACAATCCACCTCATCAGCTTCATGGAGCATGGAGCAGAGACAGGATGGAGAAGAGAGAGGAAAATCGGTCTGCATCCGTTAGCGAAACCCTCAATCATCTGATTTTTAATTCACAAAGGGCATTACATTTTCCCCCATATAATTTGTTTCTGTCAGTCAGACATCACTCTGCTGACATTGGAATTAGACTATCTGAGCACTGATGGATGACAGCTAACAACAAGTCAGTGTAAAGTAGAAAACAAATATTGAATACTAACCTCACTACAAAGCAGATGACAATTAGGGGAGACTAGGTCAAATGTCATTTGATTGTCAACGACAGTGGGAGTCTGAAATAAAGCAAAAGAGTTTTCACTGTAGGTAAATTATAAAAGACATTTATTCGCTTGAGAATCGTCACAGAAAACTCACAGAAAAAGCTGCAGTCAGTATAAAGTGTATAGTAGCATGTGTGCATAGCATTCATTATAATAACATATCAGCATTACAATACTGCTGTCAAAGGTCACCAATTTAAAATACACAAGAATGAGGGACCTACACAGTCAGCTCAACCCAGGGCCTAAACTGGTGTAACCTTACTATGACACTCCCAGAACTGTGTCTGCACTGAATATTTGACAACCAAGTTCATAGCTTCTACCATGTTACTAATTAAATATGGATAAATGGGTCAGCTGACTATGAGGCAGGCTGCAAGATTTAAAAAAAAAACGTTTTGTACAATTGCAAGCAACTCTAAGCAAGAACCAAATTTAAACCATATCCAAAAACAACGTTGCTAATCTAGTAATACTTTCTGTGGAAACAGACTGAAGACAGAATGCTGTAGAAGAGCTGCTGCCTCCATCTGCATGGCTGATGGCTTTTGTGATTCGGCTCTGCTCCTCTTTTATGAAATTAATTAAATGATTTTGACATCTTGAGTGAAAAGGCAGCATGTGACCTGGCAAGGACTAATACAAAAAACAGGAAGCCTGCAGTAATTGCTCAATACTGCACTAAGAAGGGGGTAACAGAAAAGTGGAGTGATGCAATTAAAACTTCATTGGAGGTGACTAGAGAGCATGTTTCCATAACTATATTTCACACTGTGTGGCAAAGAAACACAGAAAGTTAAAACAGGTTTAGCCTGCCTTTTTTATTAGTAGATCTATCCTGTAGTCTAGAAAGTATCCAATAATGACAAATGGCCGAAAAGGCTAAAGGAAGTAGGAATTGTCTTAAAATTTCATGTGTAAACCTATTGCACGCATATTCTGGACCCTGTATATCATTGTTAACCTTGCAAGGTATATAAACATGAAATGAACTGCCGATGTCTAGGTGGAAAGCCCTTTTGTATAACAGCAGTCTTCAGTGCAAAATCGAGGCGGGCAGGTAACAGAAGCATGAAGGTTACCTTGTCAACAATAAACTCTGCTGGGCGCTTCCAGGTGTGAACTTTCAAACACGGAGGCAGAAGAAGCTTTCCTTCGGGATCCTCAAAAAATGGCTGCATACAAAAGGGAACAAAGTAAATGTGAAGTACAGAAACCATAAATTAACACAACTTTACAATTTACGTAACCCTAGCTACACATATTACATATATTCTTTACAGGGTAGTTTGGGTAATGATAAATTAACTGATTATTTTAAAAAAGTAAATATTGTCCTCTTCATATTTACAGCACTAGGACTCTTGGTTGGCTTGCCATCCTCAGGACCTCTGTTTGAGTCCCATTTCTCCCTGTTGACGTCTGCATCATTCCACTCGGGCCAAATGGGGACCCTGTATTTCCCCACACCTCCTAGGCTCTCAGAGGAAGTGGCTGCTAGAGACGCTGCTCTGAAATTATGACATACTTCATTTGTTCTGTGCGAGTTTTTAACAACACAGTTAACCAGCTCCACGATTTATTACATAAACCCAACCAGTTCCCTTTTACCCTCAGACAGCGAAAGAAATACTGTAAATACTAAAGTACATCTCTTCTTAAGTGGCTTAATGGTAGCTAACGCTAAAGCTAACTATGTCTCTCCTTTCATTACACTGAACTCACTCCGTCTGCCGGTCGGATAAAGACACTTTGCTGGAAGATGACTCCTTTTTCTTTGGATGTGCCTTGGACATTATTGTGGCAAAGACGCGGGCAACTCACACAGTAAGAGAAGGAACCTCTAGAGGCGGCCTTTGTTTATCATCGTCTCTCTGTCCTTGTCAAACTGCTCTTGAAAGTTTATGCGTTGCTACGCAACCGAGCTGTAACGCGGGAGGGAGAGGCCTTGAACAGTTGCGTCTCTTGTTGCTATAGTGAAGGATGGACATATTTAAATTTTAAGCATCTTCCCATCTACCACAAGAAAGCGGTGTATATTTGATATATTAGAAGAATTCCTTAACATTAAATGAAATTAAAAGCATTACTACCTAAAACTACAGAATATGCCGCAGAGTTTCATAAGAGGAAGCAGACTGGAGTACCAACAATGAAAAAAGTTACACTAGTGCTTGTAGGCTTAACAGCTGGCAGATCTCTGTGCTAGGTGTGTGGAAGAGCACAAGCTCTAGTAGTGAGAGAACCCTGTCTGATGACTATCACACACTGTTTCGTGAGAGGAGTCACATGGAGCACCCTGCACACACACACACACACACACACACTGTAGTTTTCACAAATACAGCTGTCATCAGTGCTTTGAATTACTTAAAGGTAAGTTTAACACAATGGGTATAGTGTTTTCTAAAATGTGGTATATATAGTTTTCAAAATTAGTGTTAATAAAGCACTTCTGATCAACAATTGCAGTGTGTATTTCCTATGAAGAGATCCAAGTCCTCACAAGCATTAGTGCTTGTGCTCATAATGCTAATATGAAATTTGTTACTAGGAGAATATTCCCAGCTCAGCCATGCTTGAATTTCTACATGCCAATAAAAGCAGGGTATTAATATAATAAGGAATAGTTATACTGCTATGATCTTTTAGGTATACGGATCGGCATACGTTTACTAATTCATACAATCTACCAGCAGATTATGCAACATGATTGATTGATTGGTTATAAAAGATTGGTAATGTACACTGTCCTTTTCTTGTTACATATGTATAGAGTTCCGATAAACACATTTAATCAATTCATACAGTTGAGCAGACAAGTTAATCACAAGTGGACAGCACAAACCTGTTCGAATGTTTATTCTAGTTTTGGTCTTGAGTTTTTTTTTTGTTTTTTTGTTTAAGTATTTCTACATGTAAACGTGTTTAAAAAAAAATCCTTTGCATTTCATCTGAACAGTTCAACAGATTGAGCGTAGTCCTTGTAGTCCGTTTCTGCTTTTCACAAATTCCAAAGTTATACAATACATAATCCAACACAATTTAAAAATGCATACTGAAACATACATGAACATACTATCATACCAGTGGAGAGACAATCAAAGAAAGGTTTCCTATTGTCTCATTTAGTATCATCATTAAAGTTTTTATTATTACTCATATTACTGAAATACTTCATTGTCCGGCTGTATACTTCTGTGTAAAGTAAATGCGCGATCCATTGCCTCACTAAAATATGAATCAATTAAGGCACTTTTAGAGAAAATATGGCATTAAGACAACACATTTCTAATAAGATAATACTTAACTAAGATGCCCATTTACTTGCTTTTTTACACGGCACTCTAAAAAAAGAGAAAAGCTACAGACACAAACATGATTTGCTGCTGTAAGATGAAAAATTAAGGGCCATTAAAGTCCACCTGCGTTGGTTCTGAGACACTTTTTTGTTGCTGGGTGACAAAAATAAACAGAAGGAGGCTGAGAGAAAGTACAGCAAAGAAAACACACAGACTTTGAAAGGCTACAGGTTATTTTAGAGCTTGGGTTTCTCAGCCTTTTGCTTAGATTGAACCCTTCTTCAGTGTGATACAGTCTCGAGCCTTCAGAGGCTGTCAGAACAACAAGGGGTGAGTGAGTGAGGCGAGGTTTGCTGGTGGTGGTGAAATGCACCCTAACATGAAGACAGCACCGAAGATCCTGAAAGAGTCGTGTAGATACAAGAAGGGGAACGGTTAAGGCAAATCTAAATAAAATGTATCTGTGTAAAAACTACGGATACAGAGGTCAAATGGGCATCAGTGAAGAGAGAAGTTCCTGGAGCTTTGAAGACACACAAAAAATAAAACAACCCCAAAAAATATATTCCTCTCCAAGGCTGCAATAGAGAGCAGAAGCCACAGGCTGGATGGGTGCCAAAGGGAGGCTAATGTGAATGGATTGAGTGTTAGCAGCAGCCTGACTTGCTCTCAGCAGCCACAGTCTCCTGGTCCAGTTTGATCCTGTCTCCATTGCTCTCCTCATATGGCAAACCTTTGTCGTTAGCCAAGATGTTCTCTACCAGGAATCGAGCAGCTTCATCCACATTGATGTTGTCCTATAGAAAGGTCAAAGCATATATTAGAGAGGTGATAAAAAAAAAAATCATAATTAAAACAAAAAGTCATTTGCAGCACAGTATGTATGGAGACTGGAAATTTCCTCTGCCTTGGCCTGCACTATGGTCCTCAGAGCAGTTTCAGAAGTTCACGAAAGCCCTTTATGTGAACCAGCCTGTTTAGCTGGGTAACAGAAGGCAAAAGTGAGACCAGCAGAGACAGGCTGAAAATCACTGTTTGCCTTTGTCCTTCACACTGTGGCCCAAAAGCTGTCATAGCATGGGTTGAAGAGGTAATGAATATTTATGGATTTTGCTCAGACTCTACAGTAGCAAAGATGTTTTCAAAAAAGGCAAACAGAAATAAAATAAAGATTTAAAATATAATGAAATAAACTGGTTTGTAGTATTTATTCTATTAAAGACTACTGAGCTAAAAACAGTACTTACTGGTATGCTAGCTCAATCAAGCCAGTCTTAAAGTAATTTCTTTTAATAAATTGTAATGGCATGTGGTTGTTGACGACATTATAACTCATAGTTCACCGTGAAATTGCATTTTCCCCTTGTACTGTATTAGGGAAAATATGCTCTTCGTCATTTAAATCAGCATGAAAGTTTGGCACTTATTAACAGAATCCCAGTCGCAGGTTGTTGTGGGTTGAGTTTAGTGCAAGTGTGACAGGCACACAAAACATTAACCCACAGAAAGGAACTGGCTCTGCACTCATCACACGCCTACATAGACACGTCACATTACTCGGTACGTAGCACAGCTCCAGGAACAACAGTTATTTAGAATGAGCTAAATGGGAACAGCTGATTCCAGAGTCATCAAAGCATTCCACAACATGGAAACATAATGGATGTTTGTTATTTGAAATGTACATGTGCGTGACTGTAGGCATTTCCCGGTTTATCGGCTTGTCATTTTGAAGTTTCCAAGAAGGAAGAGGCTCACTGAGGGAGAAAAAAAAAAGAGGTCTCCCTGGAGTCTTAAAATGTAGAATATTCATGATCACAAAACAAAGTTCTACAACATGTACTAACAACTGAGGCACAGAACTTTTAGCACAACTAAGTTTAGCACTACACTTTATTTCAGATGGAAATATTATACCTATCGGAACATTTTATAAGTTAATTAATTACCTTTTAAAGGCCCTATTTCCAATCCACTCTCAAAGAGTTATAAGATTTTTCTAAACTTTGTAAAGTACGAGCGTATCTGAATTTCCCTTCTTTCTACGTGGATAACAGTCCCTTAAAAGGGCGTAGAGAACAAACAACATTAACATTAATATATCTCCAAGCAGTAGGATGTGGGACCTTTAAATGAAAGTGTGTGGAAGAGAGAGATGAGAATTAGCTTACAAAGCAAGTGCAAGATGGCAGCAATCTCAAGATAGTAATAGCAAACCAGTGACATCATGGCGCAAGTTGAAAAGAAACACTACAAAACATTATCATTCAAACCTTTATCCCTCTAATCCTTGCAGCTCTGGGCTGTAACATCCATCACTGTCATGTGATACCTTATCACACCAGCTGTCCAACAAATTTTTTTTACCAGATATTGTGCATGCATGCATGCATGCCAAAGACAGCTGGATTGATGCTTGTCTTTTTGAAAAGAAATTTCATTGTTCCAATGTATTTGGTAATTTAATTTAAGTCATTAAACAGATTGCAGCCCTTTAATCTAATGCAAATTACTTACAAGCCTCCATATGTAACACTGAATTCTGAATCAAAAATGCTAACATGAACAACTGCTGAATCGGCTTCTGACTAAAAAAAAAAAACAAGAACGTGTAACAATTTCACAATAACTACAGTCAACCTAACGTGATTACGCCACACAGAAGATGTCTCACTTCTCTTTGGATTAACTTTTGAGGATTTCCTGTCTTTAAAAATCTGTTCAGTAAAAGAATAAGTATCTCCTTTTATTCTGACTTTGCTACATGAGCACTGAGCACAAAGCTGTTATTGAACACAAGTCACATTCACGTGTAAAACGTGATTTGAATCCAGCACTAATCATGTTTAACAATGACTCGGCTGACTTTAAAGGAAATATTTCAGCCTGCCTTAACTTTTCATTTCATGCTGCTGTAGGATGTTTTAAAGTGCAGAATAAATATGAGAGGACACAAGTTTAAAAAGAAGAGCGTCACCCAGCTCTAAAGAGGAATGCATATAAAATTAAACGGCTTTTGTCCACTGGCACTTTCTCACCTTAGCCGAGGTTTCAAACCAGCCCAGAAAGCCAGTTTCTTTGCAGAAATTGTCCATTAGAGCTGTGCTGTTGGAGTTCTCTTTCTTCTGGTCACATTTATTGGCGAGCAGCACTGAGGGGATGGGGTTGCCGTTAGCCAGCTTCACCTTACTGTCTAGGTCATGCTTCCACTTAGACACGGCGTCAAATGTGGAGCCCCTTGTTACATCGAACACCACAAATGCCCCCACGGCTTCTTTGTAGTACACCCGCGTCATGTTCCCAAATCGCTCTTGACCTGAGGGGTGGGAAAAGGATGCAGCGGTAAATGCACAGTTTTTACAAAACAGCTAAAAGCAACTAAAAGATAAATAATATGATTTGGAGTTTGTGAGAGAGGAAAAAAAATAAAATAAAAAATCATGGACCCTGCAAAGACGTGATAATTCACCTGAAATGAACAGAACAGTATCTGAAGAAATAAATATTTAGTACTCGGACTTGTCATTTCTTACTCCAATTTGTAACAACTTGGTGAGAAATGAAATAATTTCGCCTCTAAATGTGGCCAAAAATGACGAGGATAGAGATGGTTACTATTTGACCTATTTTTCTCATTTGCCACGGGCTTAATCCACACACACTATGAATGACGGGAGTAATCTGCCACTATAATAAGCCTACTCTCTGAAGTTATTCTCTAAGAAAATCTGAGGTGATATTTCACCAAGCCAAAGCAAGGGAAATTATCAGCAGTATAAGGTGTGTCACTTTCAATCTGAATCACTTTAAGGCAGTTTTTCACCCCAGTTCATTAAGAGTTTTACAACCAGTGAAGACCAATTGCTTCCTTTGGTTTTGTTACATATGGATCCTTAAATCAACCAACTATTAAGAATACAGATTTTATACTCAGTGCAGTAAATGCTTTTTAAATGCCAAAACATCATGGAAATGCTTACAGTTTCATAGAATAACTGTAATTATAACTGAAACCTCAGTACTTGAGTACTTCCATTTTCTTATTTGCACTTTTAAAATGAAACTTTAAAGAGGAAATACTCCCTGGGGGTAAGTAAATAATACTAGGAACTGAATTACATGCTTTAACCTTCCTGTGTTATTTCACTTTAGTCCAGGTGTGCAGGGAGTTCAGCACATGCAATGCACTTGTACACTCTAAAATGTGCTTAAACCACATCTCCAAAGGTGTACAAAGGAAAAGGCTTTTTCCAGGGAACATGCAAGTGTTACACATCCATAGTGTGCAGATTTATCAGGCAGCTGAAATACCAAAACTGTCTTAGGAACTAGATAACCTTAGGTCTTAATTACTTTCCCAAAATGTCTCTGTAAGAATTAAGGGGTTGCCGCATCATTAATGGTTCATCTTTATGGTCTTTGATGGGAAGTCAAGCAGTTGATACTTTGATGCAAGTGATGGATGAAGGGCACCCATTTTTTTTTTTTTTTTAAATACTGCAAGCTTGTAAGCAAAGCAACATCCAGAAGGTAGCAGTAGCAACAGCTTTGGAACTTGTGATACTTCATATCTCTGGACAGTCCCGATAGGCCAGGAATATACCGATTGCAGTGAACTGTATCAGGTGCTGGGTTGTTAGTAGGCTCAGACAATTGTTGGCAACAATAAAAGAAATGAAAGTAGGACACAGCTCTATTTGAATTGTTTATGCATGGAAGCCACTGATGTTTCAGCAGGCAAGTATCCTTGTTCAGCAGAGCAATAGAGCAGAGATGAGTTAAATACCAGCATCACTACATCGCATTCAAAATAAAACTTACTCTGTCAATTTATATATGCATATATTTGACTTATTAGGTTACTTGATTACACTTTTTTATAATGTTACAAGGCTTTAGCTCGCACTCATTAAATGGGCCAGTCTAAATATTTCAGTGCAGTGTGTCAGTACTGCGCCAACCTAAAACCACTAGTAGCTAGTAGGACTGAGCACAAGCATGAGCTCCTTTTTAGACATACAGCTTTGGAGATTCCTCCACAGATTTAATCTTTTTCCTGTCAAGAGCCAGTGGTTTAAATTTACCAGATATAACAAAAGCACTTTAACGTCAAAACTTAGATAAGGATGTTTGCTTTTCTACTTTTTAAATCATATCCATCTTATCTCTATGGGAACAGTTTCTCGGACATATGCTCTCTTGCATATGGTTCCTAGTTGTAAGGCAACATCAGCTCCTCTAAGAGGTCCTGGCTCTTAAATGCCCTTGCATGTAAGAAAAACATGGGTCTTTTAATTTTCTAATGGGGACAAATTTACAACAGCATCCAGTTTGAACTTGCCTTTGTAATCACATGATTAAGACTGCTGCTGGTGCTGCTGAGGACATTTTAGTCCATATGCTATGCTTAACTAACTATTCAAATATTGGGTCACCCCCAGAGGTATAGTTACTTAGCATATTACCACAAATGAAGCCTTTAAAGCACCTGCTCGTTTATCATATTTAGATCGAGTGTCTGCAATTACAGCAGGCCACGATAAGCTTGAGATAACATGTGATGGATTTAGCACATATTTATGCTACACTGCTCCAGGGAAAGTTCCAAGTATTCAGCGTGTTAGATAATTTGCAGTCTTTACTATTATTGAGTCACAAACAAATAATGAAGCAAAAATGAGATTGAGGAAGTGCGAGCAAAGCTTTACCCAGCGCACTTTCACTTTACTGTACTTACCCAGTCACGCAATAAACTGGAGTGGCGTGGCACAGTGCGGGTGTGAGCAAGAGAGTGAATACACTGTGGGGCCCACAGGCCTGACGGTAATTGCTCATAATTGAGAGTCTAATTTTAGCTGATATAACCCCAGGTGAATTCACCAGAGACACGACACAGTGGGATAAAGAGCCGATAGACTGAAATAAGGCTTTCATTTCCAAGCCTTGTAAAGCTCATACATCCAGGATAGCGAAGGCAAGGGCAGAATATAGATGGAAGTACTGTCTTAATAATTTTTAAGGCCTCTTTTCTTTTCATTCATTGCAAGGTATTATAGGACGACATATGATTTTGCCCAAATGGAGTGACAGAACAATGCTGACCACTGATTAGTTTTGATATTTACAAATATTTTCACTTGTATTAGTTGATTTAAAATATAGTAGAGCATGTTTTATTCAGATTAGTAAAAAAAAAAATTTGGATTAGGGAACAGTATAACAACAGCATATTTAAAATCAATCCAATCTTCTCCAAAAGGTCCAAAAACAGACAAGATCTGGAAAAACAAATCCTGAAAACATTCTTTGTGCCTGCTTGCTGGCGAGAATTGTAACACTGTCCTGAAGAATTTATGTTTTATGATTCTATCTTGAATTTGGGGGGGAAAAACATTGCACAATAAGCAATAAGTTGCTGAACTGTCAAAAACTGGATTAGAAGTTTTTCGGGTATTCGCAAGGTTTCCATATATCACTCACTAACCTTTCAGATACTCCGACTGCTGTGGTTGCTCCACATACCTGGCTGCTATACGATTGTCTAAGGGTTTGTTTGGGTTTTTTTTGTTTGCTTTTCAGGGCATTCCCAAGTTGCTGTGGTTTTTCCCATGTGAGTCACTGACCTTAGGTAACCTTAGGTAGTTTCAGCTGCTCCACGTATTTGATTTGGCAGATTTCTACATCAGATGCCCTTCATGATTCAAGAGGTTTGTGTCTCCTTCCAGGCTCTTTCCCATCTTTTCTTTCCACTTGTCTGGCAAATGTGTAAACCACTACACTGTGGAACCACTAAAAGTCACAAACCTTAAGTTAAATGCAAATCCTGCGATGCCTGGCCTTTGTTGTGTTGCAGTTCTTTTAAATTATTCTGCTTCGCGCGTTTACAGCTTAAAAAAAGTTTTCACTGTATGGATTTTCATAGGAAATAAAATTCTAAATGGATACAGACTACAGATTTTCTATCTGAGATCCATCTATCAAGCTGCTTTACTTTCCTGTAAAAGCAATTTTCAAGGACATTTTACTATTTAAAAAAAAAAAAGAACAAATTTAATTACATTAAAAGCAGTAACGAGTGTCATATGCTCCTAACCCAATCAGCAGAAAAACATGGGAATGGATTGAGCAAGAATTGCGTATTTACTCAGAGCATGCCACAGAGAAGCATGAGATATCAGGAAAGTACAAAGGTGTGTGCTTCTGCATTAAAAGCACAATATTAGGCAACAGCATCGAAAACTAAAGAAGTGGAAAACTAAATCTACCCAGAGAGAAAACCAACTTTGTTGAATTTCAAGGGCTTTAAACAGGGTTGTTCTAATTCAGTCGACCACACTGATAAACACGGATGCATGACCTCAAGTGCAGTTAGACACTCTGCTTATGAAATCTTCATAAATTTTCAGTTACAGAAGTACTTGATGAAATTGAAATGGTTTAGTTAGATTCACTGTATCATCTCTGTTTGCTGTGTGGGAGAGACTGAAATAAAGCGAAGTCTCATCATTATCCAAAGCCCTAGCAACCCTAGTTTCCTCTTCGTTCGTAGATATTGCTATCCTGTGGGTGGGTTACCATAGAAACTGTCCAAGCCAGACATGGCAGTAACAACAGCAGCAGTCACCGTCTGCTGTTAGGAAGCAACTGGCTGAAAAACTTCCCCGCACACTCCCCCCATCAACACTAAAGTAGCAACATTGGGCCCAGTCACGAAGGTAGTCTTCAGCATGAGTTTCAAAAGAACGTAACACATGACTGGCACGTTCAAATTCCTCAGAGCAGCATGTGAGACATGACGTACTACAGCTTACTACAGCCTTTACCGCTGAACAGTCTGAACTGAATCCACAGCCTTTTTTCCCTCCTCACTTTGTGCTAAGAGGTTTTTGTGTGCACCTTAATTTAGAAATTTAATTCATAATTACAGTGCTACTGCCGCTGACAGCCCAGTGGGAATCTGTGCAACTTTATAGAACGGGTAGGGAGAGGTTTCTTGGTCTTAACCTCTATTGTTGGTGGTAAGAATACACCAAAAAGTGACCAAAATGTCAGTAACTACTACTACTACTACAACTGCCGATAACAGCCAAAAGAACACAACCACTCTACCATTAAATCAGGTAACTTATGAGGTAATACGGCAACCGGATGACCTTCCTGACACAACGCCAAAGGGGACTGGTTACAAAGAGGGTGCTGTATTAAAAATCTCCTTGTGATTCCTTTGGTTGTTAGCACATTAGCACAGTTCCCTGTAGTTTGAATAAAAGACACTGACTTGCCTGAGTTTAGTCTACGAGTTTTCCTGAAACTTGAAAAAGTGCTGGAAACAGAGAACTTTCACCTTTTAGGTAAAAGTTGTGCCCTACTGCTGCAACCAAATACTTCAAAAGGCTCATTTTATACTTTGAAGGTTAATGGTCTTTGTTTCCGTTTGGATTGTACGTCACAAATTAAGTCACTTCCACTTGGCAAGTGGTTAGGAAGTCTTTCTCTGATCCCGGAGCACGCACTGTTCCCTATCAACCAGCGATTGCCTGGGTGTCAATGACTGGCCTCTAGGCCCAGGTGACTGAATCCTTAATCAATCTAAGGACTGATGATCTACTTAAGATATACATTTGATGACAAGCATCAGATTTATTCCCGTTATATACAAACAGATAAGTGGCATATTAAAGGACAACCTGGGCAAACAACAACAAATCCAGATGTCCGAAAGCAGAGAGGCAAAGAGTGTGAAAATAAAGGTGAATCACACATTACAGGATTTGCATCTGGACGCCCAATTGGAAACGAAAAGCTTTAGGTGTGAGGCACTGGTCTTCATCATCACCAAATGAGAGAATTGGAAGAATGGTGCTCAGCTTGTCCAAGAGAGTTTAGACTTCAGATGTGTGAATATATGCCGAAAACCACCAAAGCTGTTCTGGCACCTTGAGGTTGTCCAACACCTTACAAAGATACTTACATTTGGTATTTCCTTTCATTTCGCACCGACTGGTACATTGTGTTTTCTGCCTTCGCTTCCATTTCCGTCGATGGCTGCACTGCTTGCCACACTGTGCGCTTGAAAACGTCTCAGTGTCACATTTAGTATGCACTGTCATACTTGGCAAAAGGAGCTAAATTGCTTGGCAGTGATTTGGCTTCATTCGGTCGTTTACGAGTAGAGCACAAACAGCAAGAAGATGAATCTTTCAGACCACTGACAGAAAATTAATCAGCAACTGTTTTGATAGCAAATGAATCAGTTGTGTAAATGTTTGAGAACATTACATATTTTGATCACGGGTATATGTTTTTCTCAATATGCTTAATGTCATACCATTAAGTTTTTAGAGTGTCAAATCAAACACAATGGGCGACTGAAAAAAATCCCTTCTAGTAACGGAAAACTGATTTGTTTTCCCTGTTTTCTTGTTATTTGTAATCGAAATGAGTGACTGTTTCTTCAGATTACTGATAACATACACATTCGGCATCAAATCATCAAATCGGTTACAGCTCCTCGCCAGCCTTTTTGGCTCTTGTGCAAACAAATAGATAAGAGCCTCTTTGTACAGAACACTTCAGTTTTGGGGTATTTTTGCAAAAGTAATTAAAAATTAGACTTCTCCTTCCTCCTTAGTTTACCTGTGTTGGAAACCTCGTCCTGGGTAGCATCTACTTTTTCAAACCCTGTTAGAAAGCGGCAGCGCTATGAGATAAAGAGAAGTTTATCATTGAGGTATAATAAGTTCAGGTGAAATGAGGGATCCTAATGGGACAAAAAGTTTGGACCGCAATAGGAGTCACTGCACACATCCCATTAATGTGAAACCGTTCATCACTTCTATGTTTGAGCCCAAAAGGTGCAGGCCTTTTCACTCTATGCCATAGCGGTAATCATTGTGTCCACTGGCTTGAGTAAATCCAGGAGAGAGTGGAAAAGGGGTGGGAAACCTGCATGCTTCACACTGACTTCCCCGATGTTGTACAGTCCTCTGATTACTGTTATTCCTCCTAGACTGTAATCACTGGTGAGGTCGGTAAAAGACAAAGAAGCTCTGAAGTTGCTTTCAGTGTTGCCAAGATGATTATTCCTCCTCCTTTTCTGTACATTAAATGGCTTAATGGCCATTCATTAATGGTCTTAATGACTTGGCAACTACACCTCGAGCTTTTAGCCTTTACACCCACGTGTCGTTACTTATTTTATCCTCAAAGTGTCCTCAAGGCAGGCCTTGATGTAGGTGTGAATAACGCAGTTTAATAACAGAGTCGTCCTACCTGGTGAGGCCATCCAGATCCACACAACTTCCCTAATCTATACTAGCATGTTCCCCTGTCTTAATTAATGATATCAGCCTATCAAAGTGTGTGTGTGTGTGTGTGTGTGTGTGTGTGTGTGTGTGTGTGTGTGTGTGTGTGTGTGTGTGTGTGTCAGGCTTTTATTTACCCTCGCAGATCCTCTAATCAAGTGCTGTCGGTCTGTGACAGGCAGACAGCACTTCCTGGCGCTCAGTCACAGATGCTCCTGCACACTGAGCTTGTGCTGCCAGGGCCAAAGTGATGGTGGGGAACTTGAGCCCGCACTGCCACTCACTCTGTGACAGACATGCAAGTTGTTGTGATGACTCCCCCCCCGACACCCAAATGTTCGCCCCCTTTCTGTCACTGCTGTAAGCGGTGGAATAAATAAAAGAAAAACAGCAGTCTTCTAACCATCTGTCCTGATCTGTCTCAGCATATGAGCTTTGTTTGATTGAGGGAGAGGAAGGACCTGCTCAACCCCGCCAAAAAGTAAGAATAGAACATATCTAGAGGCAGGGATTGTTTTTGTTGGGTTTTTTTTAAATCATGAAAAATTTATATAATAGCCAGACAGACATTTTTAAAACCCTTGAAACCCTGTTTGGTCTCTAAAATTATTGACTAATCCAACAATGTGATACTAATCCAGCACTTAAGATCACCAAAGCGGTACGACAGGCTGTGAACCAAGAACCAAGATGAGGAACAAACACAGTGACCAAAAATTCCTTTGAGGTATAGGTTATAGAAGTCCTGTTTTTCACTTCTTTAAACATCTGTAATCAAACCACAATGGCTTTAACCCATTGCATCTAACTTCAGACTGACAACAACAGTAAAAACACAGTTAGATGAGAAGCCAACAACCTTTTTTATCCAAGACTATCAGAATAGTAGTAGAAAGACTTACGCCCAGAATTTGTCCCACTTCAAACCTCCTGGCATATAGACTTTTCTCATTGAAAATTCTCTGCTTTACCCACAGCACATGGAATTTTTGTCTCTTTAGGCTACTTTATAGAGCTCACCTTATTCTAGTCTTTAAAAGCTCTTTTATTAGCCTTAAGAAAA
The DNA here is from genome assembly GCF_057382095.1 of Aulonocara sp. 'chitande type north' Nkhata Bay. NCBI lineage: Eukaryota > Metazoa > Chordata > Actinopteri > Cichliformes > Cichlidae > Aulonocara > Aulonocara sp. 'chitande type north' Nkhata Bay. The sequence goes on from NC_141358.1 coordinate 11,923,597, forward strand.
CAACAACTTTGAAACGGCATTTTAGCAACAAGACTGTCAGAAATGCCAAAAGCTGCAATCTTATCTAACTTAAAAATGTCAGGAACACAATTTGCCACTTTGATGGATACTGAAATTATTTCTCAGGCAGCAGCGGCTCAGGCTGTTAAGTACTTGTTTGCTTTTTTAAACCTTTCTGGTGATGATTTGGGCTTAAAATTTAATAAAACCTAATTTTGTCGCATTCTTTGGACAGTTTTTTAATCAAGTATTTATTTTTCCCAATAAATAGTCAATTCATTTGAATAAAGAAAAGAAAACACACAAAATAACTGCAGTCCTATTCACCTTGCCATTTTTGAAAAGCGTAATATATGTTTCACTACTGATACAAAAAAAGAGACAAATTATTATTTTTCCGTTTTGTAAACTGCCTCAGTTTATACTTTGCCTTTTATAAATACTGTAAAATTTCTAAAATATGCCCTAAAATTTGACAGTTCCACAACGATTTCCACGAGGTCACACTCTTAATGGCCCTTAAGTCACATGATCTCATTATGTTCAACACAAAGATAACCATCACAAATTAGAGCTGGGAGTTGCAACGCAGTCAGCACAGTTCTGAATTTCAAAAGCCCCAGTGTCAGATGGATTTTTGGCACTGGGATCAAACATGAAAAGATAGAGGCTAATGGGACAGTGCAGAGACCCCTCACCCACGTCACATCACACCCTCATTCCCTCTGACTGAAGAGCAGCGTAGACCGTGTCTGGCAGCCTGGCTCCTGCTTGCGTTTTGAAGGTCGGTCTTTTTTGCTCACTTCTCATCTTTGCTCACTTCCTCTCTCTCACCTGTCCTCTCAAGCGCGTCATTCTCAGACTCTTTTGTTTACAGTGTGATATTTCTGGGCCTGGAGATGACAAACACTGGGAGTCTGAGCAGTGCCGCCTGCATGCAGGAAACTTGTATTTACACTGCTCTGATTCCTCTCAGCTTGCTTACTCAAGCTGCTGGAATGCACAGGTTGGCCTGTGTGCCAAGTTACTTAAGTTTACTGAAATCTTCTCGGAAACAGAGCCAGGCCGTTTGAATCACAGGACGGTAACAGTGATAGGATATCGTGACCAGTTTAACAAAAGACACTTGTAAGCCGTGGTGAGAATTACACCACAATATGACGGCGAGTTTAGCGAGGCGGGGCTTAGTCGATAATAACAACGTGACCTACATTCCACTGACAATTATGAGCTGCTGTGATCATAAAGTGGGCAAGAGAACAGCAGACGTGATCAACTGGTCTTTTGTACTGGAAATTCCCCCCGTGCGCCGTTGAATTCGTGGCCATCTGCGGGTTTAAAAATTTACTCTTTGCAAAATAGATAAATAAAATCTGCCTTTCTGGTTGATTATTATTATCATCATCATCATCTTAAATCATTTTTCTGATAAAACATATCTCTGAAGTCTCGATGTGGCGTGCTCAAGTGAAACTTCCCCAATGTGACACGTGACGCACGGAAAAGTTAGATTTGGTATCTCGTGGCTCCAAAATCACCGGATCCATTATTGAAACGTAATTATAATGACGTCAGCGAGCGTGTCCTTACCTGCGATGTCCCACAGCTGTAACCTGACCAGCGTTTTGCTGTCCCAGTTGATAACTTTGAGTGCAAAGTCGACCCCGATCGTCGCCCTGTAGTGTTGCGAGAAAAGTTGGTGAACGTAGCGTTTGATGATGCTGGTCTTGCCCACACCTAGTTCTCCGATCACCAGCACTTTAAACAAGTACTCCTTGCACTCGGACACCGAGCCCCCGGCCATGCTGAGACTGACAGCTGTTCTCAAACTCAGGCAACCTCTGCTTTCTCGCTCATATAGATGTCCTGCGAGGAGCGACGGAGGACTAGGCCGGTGTTACAGCTGAAGACCAGATGCGATAGAAAGTACTCGAGTTTCCCCCCAACTTTCTAATTCTCCTTTTTACTCCTCCTCCCCCTCCTCCTCCTGACGCTCAACAACCACCTGATAAGTCACAGGACTCAGGCGGAAATGCAAATCTTGATACAGTATGCTTCTCCCTCTAGTGCGAGTACATAAAGCTTTTCATGCGGAAATCATGGTTTCTGGTTTCGTATTCGAAAAAAAATAAAAAATAAAAAAAATATTTTGCGTGCTAAATTCAGGAAATTGCCGGGGCGGGGGTCATTTTAGCACATCTAAGTGAAAGAACAAAACAAACAGTGAAAAAAAATCCTCAGGAATCCTCAGTGGAACCAAACCTCTAATTTGAAAAACATGGCTCTCTAGTAAAGGTGCTCTGCACATCCCATACTATCTCAGTTGAGCCAAAAATAATAAAACCATTGCACAATAGCTCAAAAAACACCTCAAAATTCTTGTTTTCTTGTGATGTAAAGAAGTTCAAGGATATTCCATTTCAAATCAAGTTAATAGACATAGAAATCTTTAAAAAAAAAAAAAAAAAAAGATCTCAGTTTTTCCACTTTAACTACATGGAAAAAACGTACAGTTTACACCTACAGGAGATACTAGGTTGTAGAAACCCATGCTATGAAGCTCCCAGTGCACAGGTTTGTGCTGATGTTAATGCCAGAGGAGCAAGCATGATCCCAGGTTTTTTAAATGCGGTGGTACAGGTCAGGAAATTGTGTTGGATAAATGTTTTGCATGTAGGATTTTTACACAAGTGAAAGTTATCATCCTATTCAAGCAACTTAATAGTGCACTCGTTTCATAATCAAAATATATTTTGGAAAAAAAACAACCCTAAAGTAAGGGTACACATTATATAGAATCGGATTAGAATTTCTGAATGTGTTTAGCCCAAACAACTACAATAACTATATATTACAATTACTGGTCCATTGATGTATGTTCCAGCTGTTGATGTATTTAATTTCTTCCATATTTTTTGTTTGCTTGACCTATAGCACAGGTGTCAAACTCCAGGCCTCGAGGGCCGGTGTCCTGCAGGTTTTAGATGTGTCCTTGATCCATCACAGCTTATTAAATGGCTAAAATGACCTCCTCAATATGTCTTGAAGTTCTCCAGAGGCCTGGGAATGAACTAATCATTTGATTCAGGTGTGTAGACCCAGGGTGAGATCTAAAACCTGCAGGACACCGGCCCTCGAGGCCTGGAGTTTGACACCCCTGACCTATAGGTTTAATAATAGAAATTATCTTCAAAAAATAAAAAAACTAAAGATATAACATTTGCATCTAAAATATAGTGGCATATAAGCAGGAAAAAGGATAACACAGAAATACGTACATTAAGTACAAGTATATTAAACCTGAAGTTCAGTAAAGTATTCAAGAAAATATCAATGGGGGTATGGTGCCACCCCATGACCCCCGTCTAGACATGCCCCTGGCATCTAGGTAGAACGAAATTTAACAGACTTGTTGCATTGATAGCATTCTATTACAGTACCAAAGTCAAACAAGGGAGCTCTTTAGAATGACAAGTGTTTGTAAAAGCAGACTGCATGGCTAATATATCATGCAACTTACTATATAATATAACTTATGACACACTGGCTCAAACATATTATTTGTGTGATATGAAAGGGCAGTCAATAAGAGGCTTGTAAAAGTGATGACAATTGAAATCTTTGGCCAATTTGAATAATTATTTTCTTCATGCAATTATTAACATCTTACAACACAGTGCATTATGCGGTGCAATTATGAGGTCCAAAATGCATGCCCTCTTTCCCTACAGTGTTCACATTTTGCAGGCCGGCCAGATTGGAACATTTTAAAGAATCATTTGGGGGGTGTCAGGATATATGTTTGACTCACTAATATAACTTTAGTTTTAGTTTGTTTGGTTTTTTCAGCTAATATAGGCAGTAATCAGTCTTTTTAATATAAGTTTTGTTTTTATTTTACAGCATCTTTCATGTTCAGCTCACCCAAAACATAAAGGCCTATTTCGTTCTAGATTTGACAGTGTTTTTCAGGTGGCACCTGATATATTTTACACTGGTTAAGATCATTTAACAACTTACACTATAATAGACTAAAAACATTTGGAAATACAATACAATTGCACTACGTACTGTGTAGTCTCGTACTTTGAAATTATTTGCATTCTTATAGATAAAAGAACTAAGAAACTTAACCTCAATTAAATTACTTAACTTTATAATGCAAGATTTAAACAAAATTGAAACATGTATCATCTCGTTACAAGAAGCAATCAATCATTGGTTACTTTTACAACCAAATGTGTTCAAGAGGATACAACTGGCTCAACTTAAAATTTACCCCAAAAAAACAAACACACTGCTTTTTGACGAGTATCCGAGGACAGTTGCAAAATGTATAAACTTTGTTTTTCTGTCGACATTCTAAATATAGAAACATTTATTAGTATTACAAACATACCACCTGCGTGAAAAACAAGAGATGGCTTAACAGTATTACAAACTTTGATAACTTGTACAACTTACTGTGTTTTTCCATTACAATGACACAGCAAACTCAGAAAATGTGGGAAATATCCACACAGCATGGAAAGCAAAATCTTTTTCTGTTGTCATTTCCCACGCGCGTAAAAATTCTCAGGGTTATGGTTTTAGTGTAAACGAAATAAACAGCATTGCCATCATCTACAATCACCCTATTTACCTGTTTACCAGCTACGTCATAAAAATAAATAAATAAATAAAACAGAAAGCGGGGGCTGTAGGCTGATAACAACTTTGCTTGGCACATTGTAACCATAGTCACATATCATACAGCGCGAGTCTTCAGCAGGATCTGAGTTCGTTGATACTACTTTTGTGATGAGCACACCTTGCGGCACATAAATGTAATACTCAAACAACATACTTCACTTTTCTTGTTAATTTGTAATATATAAACTGCAATGAGGTTTGATTAGAGAAAGAGTGCAGTTACTTAATGAATACTCAATGAAAAGTTGATTTTCTTGAATGAAGCTTTGACTGCTATACACATGAACAGACCTGTGCATGTGCTGCAGCAGAAGAGCAGAGCTAATCAAAACTGGCATGAAATGCACTTAAGCTATTGCAGTCTTTAGAGAAAGTTTGGTCTGTGATGTGTAAGCGCGCTGTGCAAACACTACTGTGTTTCTCTTGCCGTGTTTTCTTTTTTGCAGACTCTACAATTGCACTGTCTCTATTAAAACAAAAAAACAAAAAAAACCACAGCTACATCTTCTATTATGACTCTCCGTGTTACTTCATTCATTAAAAAATTTGGCGTGAGAGCTGACTAGTTTTGGCACGCGTCCCAGTTTTACATTTTTCAGGAAGGCTTTGTGCACTCACGGCCCCTCAGAAACGTAAGCACTCGTAGATAATTTGTGGTCTACCTGTATTTTCGATTAACCACTTACTGATAACAGCAGAGTAATAAATACAGTTAAGCAAGCAAATGTCAGAGCAAATAAACAAATGTTAAAAACTCGAAATGTTAAATCGGATCGTTGCACGTGTTGTGTGTCGGTGTGTGTCGGTGTAATGCACTCTGTGTGATGCTCAAGTCTGCTGACAGCCGCTGTGCCAGCGTTGGTTTTTGCTCTCACAGTGTTGAGGAGCTGTGTGCGTAGTCTCGGAGGATGTCGGCGGTGTAGACCGAGGGGCTACCGAGCATCGAATCGATGATGGGGGAGCCGGTGACAGAGTCCCCTGAATACACAGAGTCTCTGAAAGGGGAGGGGGGAGACAGAGCTAGGGAATCCTCCAGTGTTGCCTTGTTTTGAATTAAATCCTCACCTTCCCCATCCTCCCTCTCCCCTTCCTCCTTGGCGTCATAAATGTAGCCGTGTAAGAGGTCCAGTTCCTCATCCTCAAGCCCCTCTTCTGCAAATGCCCCGTGTTGTGGAGCTGAAGGAAGGTGAGAGGGTGTCAAGCTCAAAGGCTCGTTGGCAGGCATTGCCTCCTTGGCAGTGCGGTCATTCAGTGCAGGTGCATGAGAGCTGTGCGTGTCCACCACATCCCTGTGCAAGCGATCTGTGGTGTGGCCTGTCAAGTGGGAGGGCAAAAGAGAAGCCGGCTCATCCAAATCCGACTCCCGCCCTCGCAGCCGATCAGTGCTAGTTGGAGTCCAAAGGGGGCGCTGCGCGTCGCCCTCGTCGTCTTCCTCCGTCAGGTTGTACAGAGGTTTAGTGCCAGGTGGTTCTGGGGGGGGATCTTGGGAGGCGGTGCCAGTGTTGCAGGTGGAGGGCTCACAGCTGTGGGGGTCGGGGGTGTTAGTTAGGGGCCTGATGACCGCCGTCTGATTCAAGCCGGCTTCCTGTTTCCTCACATGCACAGACAGTCTGTGCCACACATTCCCCCCCCTCGGAGGGTGTCTTGGACCTGATTCAGACCATGACACAGACTTGCCATTAGAACTATGAACGAGATAAAAACCCAAGTTACTATCACAGGAAACCAGGAGGTGAAGGCAGAAAAACAACATCAACATAGCAGCAACGTAAGACAACAGAGCAGCAGCATTTCAACATTTCATTGCATGTTAAAATACTTTTGAAGTACGTGACTTGACATTAAGAGCTTGGCTAAAGTGTTCACTCATGACCTCTAAAGAGCGTCACATTTATCAGCCTCACAAACAGTGATTCATAATGTGCTGCAGACAGCATTATGATCATACATTTTTGTCAGACATTGAAATAACAGATTTAAGAGCCATCCATCTCATTTATTTTTGTCTTCTTCCTGACTGTCTAATTTTATTGTTAAAGAGGGGTGCATGCATTTGCAAAGTATTTCGGGTTTTGCCCGGACTGGCCTGATGACGACACAGTGTTTAGCGGAGAATGAGCTAGGACTGGCTCTAATGTGATTAGTCGGGGAGGTGGTGAGGGGAGGGTGTTCATGCTGAGAAAAGTTAAATGTGAGGTTAATTCAGGATAAACCGAAAGCAGCAGGGTGGCAGATCACCCTCTTGGAGGGCTGCATAGTCAAAAATATTTTTGCCACTGCCAGCTCAGGAGTGCCAGGATCACACTATCAAATGATGTCTTTAAATGAGATCTAGAATCCAGGCAGGTTGGCAACAAATGATCCAAAAGATGAGAACCAATCAATAAAAAAACAATTACTTTCAGCACATCTTTTTGACCTAAAGATTTTTTTAGTGTCATAGTGTATTGGGGAAAAAGCTTGTAGAAAAAATTGATTTCAGCTTTAACACTTTTCAGCTGTCTTGTTGCTGTGATTATCTGAATGGTGGATACTTTAATTATTCCCCAGACTGTATTATAAAATAGACAAACTGGCAGTGCAGCTCTCCAAGAAAGAGGTTGAATGACTCCAAAACATTTGCCAGCCTTGACACTTGACAGTGCGCTCCTCAGTATAGAAGGTTGAAGGGTTAGAAGATTAGATAGGCTGCATAGCAAGGGTAAGAGACAACACTTAAACATATTGGGATCACTCTCCTTCTCTGCCCCGCTCCTTACTTTAGTCACTTGTCCATGTGCCACTGCTGTGGATCTCAAAAAAGTTATATGCAAGTCTTACATCTAGAATCGCCACATGAAATCTCTACTTTCATTATCCCTGACACGTTTGAATGGCCTTTCAGCTTTAAATCAATAACAGCAAACGTCCCATCTTGACTTTCCTATTAAATTTCGCTGATGATATTTCATTCTCAGGGGGAGGGGGATGTGCCTAAAAACCAGTTTTTACTACATAAATACAAACACTCATTGGGGTACTGGAAAGATGAAAACAGACCACTGACATGCAAACACATCATAAAAAAGTGATAGCTTGATATGATTTTTTTTTTTCCAATTTGAGAGTTTAGTCACCTTTTTGGTCTCTAACCAGTGACCCCAGAAATGAAATCCAAACAGAAAGATGAAAAAGCACAAAAGGTTACTCACTTGGCATTGCCTGTTACAGTCTTCTTCCGGCGGAACATATTCAGGAAGCTGTTGCTTGTTGATTGAGCCGCAGACTTCCCATCTCCGACGTGCATTCGCACCACGTCAGATGTGGTGAAGGCGCTTCGGACGTTCCTCTCTGGTTTGGCGATGATTATGTACATCTTGGGTGTGAACATGCAGCCCAGTGCCACTGTTACACTCAGGCTGACGGAGAAGGATGTGGTTATGATCTTGTAATTAGAGCCAAAGTAGATTGGCACGAAGGCCAACCAGATGATGCAGGTAGTGTACATGGTAAAGGCAATGTATTTAGCCTCATTAAAATTGGCGGGCACGTTCCGCGTCTTGAAGGCATAGTATGTGCAGCTCATGATTAGGAGGCCATTGTAGCCCAGCGGCGCTACCATGCCTACGTTGCTGGTGTTACAGATGAGGTAGACCTCACGTATGCTGGGGTATGACTTGATGGGCTCGGGGGGCTCTAGAATGATGAGTGTAATCTCCAGAGTTAGCTGCACACTAATAAGCATAAAGGCAATGATCACTTGGGCCCAGGCGCTCATGAAACGGGGTTTCCTGGTGCAGATCTTTTTCTTGCTGCCAGCCAGAATGCGTGCAATGCGGTTAGTTTTGGTCACCAGGGCAGAGTAGCACATGGCAGATGAAAGGCCCACTAGGAGCCGCTGCAAATAGCAGGAGGCCACTGTGGGACGGGCGATTAATGTGAATGGACAGATGTAGCCTAGGAAAATGCCTGCCAAGATGATGTAACAGAGTTCTCTGCTGGAGGATTTAACCACAGGTGTATCACGGTACTGGATGAACACAAAGGTAACAAAGGAGGTGATCAGGATGCCCACGCAGGAGAAAACCACAGCAACTATAGATTCCACATCTGCCCAGTCAAGATACTTCAACGGCAGGGGCTGGCAACCTGGAAACAGTAGAGGAAACAGTGTTCGGTCAATTTTTTAATTCATCCTGCGGTTAGTTTTACTGAATGAAAGGTGCATTAAAAGATGGTGGGAAGCAGTTAGTCAAGGAGAATGAAAGAGTGGGCAAAGCAAATCAGAGTGTTGGCAATGGCCTGATTTTAGTGCCTTCCACATGCACATATTATTGTGTATATATATATATGTATATATATATATACATATATATACTGCAGTATTTTAATTGTTGCATTCGGTCTTTTTGGGTAACAGTTAATGGTTGTACACTGAAAATAGACTTCACTGGTAAGGCAATTTTTTAAATACATTTTGGTTTTCGGAATTTTATTTTAACACTTACAGTATTAAACTACTCTCAGTGAATAATTTGACATGATGACATCATTTTCTATATGATAATAAAAATGAACTTTCAGCAGCATCAGAAAAGTTTAATAACCTTGATATATGTTAAATACTTCTTATGGTAAGTCTTTGTGTTATGTTCAAGGTATAAAGAGAACGAAAAATCTGTGTTGGAAATAATGTTGTATAACCTCAGAGCCAAAGCCTCACACAGCAATAACAACACGCTGGAAAAAAAGGTTTGAAATTTTTAGATTCTGGATTTCTTAGACTGTCCTAAATGTATTTGACAATATTTAAATGCTGATGACCATATTAATAGATGTGTTTTTTCTTATTTATGTAGTTCCTTGTACACCTATAGCTGCCCATACATGTGCCCCCAACATTTGCGCTATGGCACTGATAGGAACTCATTTGCATTTTTCATCCTACACACCCCAAAGCTCTATTTCTCTTCTGTCATGATGCCCTGCATACTCATCATCCAACACAGAGAAGAAGTCTGGAGAGCTTAATTGGAGAAAAATGACATCCCTAGACTTCCCCAGCTTAACACTTCATAAATTACATGCTTCTGCTAATAGCATTACAGTGACTTCACGGAGGAACCCAGTTCTGGTCTGCATGCTAAATCCTAATATGCCAAATCATAAGACATATGAAATTTTAAAATAAACAAAATTGTCGTCCTCTGGGGATTCTAATCAGAAAGGTAGTAATGAGCATCTCAAGGTGTAAACCAGCTCTTATAGCATGGTTTCATTTAAATGCAGGGGGAAGTGGGGACAGAGAACTGTTGCTTGTTTTCTTTTGGCCACACACCCAGCTCAGCTTGCAGATGATTTTGCCCTTATGCATGCAAACAGACACGGGTGGCAAAGATGAAATGTATCTGCATTCACTTATCTAACACAATCCTCAAATCGCTTATTTGTGTTTCTAAGCTCTGGGAAGACCTTTGAAATTTACTCTTCTGCTGCATATTTTCAAAAATACACATTCACAATTGTAAACCCTTGTTCAGTGAATAGCATATTACCTCTCTCTATTAGTATTTTTCAAATGTAATGAGACTGAAGGAAACTTTTCTTTCTTGACAGACTGCTGAAATGTATCCTCAAGCCTCTCATGGCAGTAATAGGATTTTACACCTGGGAATTGAGGGCTCCTCTCAACTTTATAAATCGCTGTCAGAACAAGCACCGGGTCACAACAAGAGCAGAGAGGAAGGAAATGAGCAGCAGCATTTTTTTGAGGGAGTGGTGTTAAGGTTTGAGGAAATGAAGAAAGCAAGGGCATAGGACCTGCATGGTGAAAAAGGTGTTGTTAGACCACTGAGGTGCTGTGTGAATAGCCTTACGGTGGGGGAAGATGACTATTGAGAGAACAGGGGAGTCAGCCCCACTAAAAGTACTGTGGTTGAGCTAAGGGTAAACGCATGAAATGGGCAAAATAATAAGTGTGAACCGTTTCAGGGGTAATGGACAAGGAGTGTGGATGAACGATGTAATAAAAACAAACACAGTTTCTGTTTTTGTTTCTCCTACCTGCCAGGTCATCATCCGGCCACCATCCCAGCTCACACGCCTTGCAGGTAAATTCATCCTGGACATATTCGTTATCCTTGCATGTGGTGCAAATCCAGCAGCAGCTCACCTCACCCTTCCTAATCACCTGCACGCAGAGAAACAACACACAGTCAACAACATGCCAAAGAAAGCTCGGTAGCAAGTCACTACACTGAGCCGTGGAAAAAAAGCACATCTCACCTTAAGCAACCTAAATAATTAATCAGCACAGAGGGGATATCAAAATGAGGATTTGTTTGTGCGTTTTTTGAGCCCCAGACAGAGTGTTTAGAAAACAAGGCCGGCTGCTTTTACATTCTGCTCCCAAAGAAGCTGTTACCAGCACTGTGATATGTAAAGCAGGGTGATAAGTGGGGCACGAAACAAAGCAGATAGAGGGGGGAAGCATGAGCAGCTAGGAGAGAGGATGCACCCTCCCTCGAGGCAACTTGGTGCATAGCCAGTCTGAAAACAATTGTCCCCAAATGAAGGAAATGAGGGCATTTATTCAGCCTTTGCTCAAAACCAGTTTTATTGCTTACTGTCCCAAACGGTCCATCTCCTCGCTCAGGTAGAGCGCAAGTCCCGTGAGTTTATGGTGCAAACCTAAACTTTTTATGTGACATCAGAACTTATCCGTGTTTGTCATATTTACATAGACTTCTCTTTTCCTTCATTATCCCTTCTTTAAATCATTTGTAATGGGAGGAGGATTTAAAAATGTAGGACAGTGTAGCATCAGCAGCCTTCTTGCCAGCATGTGATTTAAGCAAATAAAGGATTAAGATTCACTGCAAGAAAAATCAATGACATATTTACTGGGAACAGATGTACAGTAAGGGCACCGGTTCAGCTCTTAAAACATTTCTCTTTTTAATTACAGTAGAGATTAATTGGAAAGTTAGACATTTGTGGTTCCCCCAATGCTTAATCCTAATGATTATATTGATGTCTTTACTTGACCTCCCCCATTTCCATCCGCAACCTTCATGCACATGAACACATATGAAGTAGGTGGAGTGCTGAAGTCCACGCAAAGTTTTTCACACTTTGTCCTAGTATTGATCTGATGAGGCAAATCATTTTTAAGATGGGTTTGTAGGGAGTGCTGATCCCGATGGGACATTGCATGCCCACATGATTAATCCTAATTTGCGATAGAAAAAAAAGATTATCACGGTAGATTACATTCTGCTTGTAAATCTCAAAATTCCATTAAACACAGAGACCTTTCTTTCAAACTCAAACATCACTTCCCCATAACTGTACTGCAGAAACAACAAAGAAAACATACTGCATTTGGAATTTAGAAAATGGCAAATGGTTGTGCCCTTTAAGATCTGCATGCACTTTTTTTTGTTACCAGTATAGCAAGTAGCAAAAGAAATTTAATTACACCTTCCAAATTTAATTACTAGGTCCTGCAATCTGTGAGGCAGCAAAATATTCCATATTATTCATCTCCAAGAGACGGAAGGAGCATAATCAAACCAAGAGAGAGAACTAGAAGTGCATACTAAAATTTGGAAATAGCCAGAAGAAGCAAAAGGGATCATAAAAGAGTAAATATCGACCCAAGTGAGTATGTCCATTTTAAATATTGATATAAAAGCGTTGAGTTAGTGTGGGAAATTACATTAGGTTTCAAATGTGCCTGTATTTACCTTGACAATTTTGTGTTACAGTGGATGACGTACAAGAGGACACGTCAACGTGAAGATTCTGGTATACGGGAGGGCAGAATGCTTTTAATTGCTGTCCATTTGATTTTATATTCACATAATAAGCGGAACAACTCAAAAGTGGAAACATGTGGTAAAGAGGAAACTGCACTACCTACACAAAGAAGGGTATTATCAGCATACAATGATAATCTCTGATTTTCTGATCCAGTGTTTTGAGGAAGAGAAAGAATAGTATTGTTAAAAGGGGTCAACTCTAGTTGATCCCTATACACAGAGAATAACTATTTCCTGTGCTGAACACTGACAATTTGTCTATAAGTGCTTTATCATAAGGATGAATCGTATTCTCCAGCCAGCCTGTATCTGTACCAATATTGTCCCAGTCTAACAAGCAGGAATATTCACCCTCTGCCACAAAATGATGTGTGATAGATTAACACGTTTTAATAAAATTGATTTAATCAGTGTGGATCACCTTCATTCGGTGTACCTCTAATAAAGTAGCAAGCAAGTAGACTGACTCGGATTCATTATCAGACAGAGAAGGCAGATTGAGTTCTTGAAGAAAATGCAAACATTTTGAATGCTGCACTGTGTATTACAAGAGTCTATAAAACTAAGAAGTGTTTAAAAAGCAATGATACTGGAGTATTCTTTACAGTTTTTCAGCCTTCAAGCTGATAGAGGACTGTGTCTGGGTCTTTTAAAGCTTTACGTTCTTCCGGCTTTGTGAAATAAGAACACCTTTATGCATCGCAACAAAGAGTTAAGTTATTCTTTCCTGTAAAGCCTCAGAGAATCCGACTTCTTGTTGTGCCTGAAGCTGGATCAAAGTATTTTCCAGCTCAGTTATCCTGCTAAGTCTATTTTTATTAAGGCGAGGTAAAAACAAGATTGAGAAATCCATAGGACAGCCCTTTACGTCATCGCATAAAGCTCTGGTTGTCAACTAAACCTCAGCTAAATTCTATAAAGGCTTCTTAATTGTTCTTTGTCTTCTAAAACGTGAAAAATTTTGCATTTTTCTCAAACATTAAATGATTATTAGGTCGCTCTGGAAGAGTGTGAAATGTGCCGAGGTGATATCTCAGAGAAGGATACGGATGAGTTCGTATGGGAATTTACTTTAAGGAGGATCTGAATCCCTACCTTTATCTGTCCTTTGGAACAGGGCTCACTACAGACTGAGCGAACCATGTCGCTGCTGTTCATCCACAGTTTGTTGTCATCGATGCTCAAGATGCCCTCGCTCCACGACCCCACGTTTATGTAGTCATAGCGATCATCACCCACGCTCTGTAAATTCATGATGTCATACCTGGATGTTTGAGGAGAGACGGAGGACTGCGTATTAACACACTTATTAAGTGAGAAAGGGAAGGATTTGAGAGGGAGTGGGAAAGGAGAGAATCAGAGTGAAAGGTAATTTAATGATAACAACTCCACAGCTTAAGCCTTTCCTCTTATCTGAAGCCGCAAACTGCTTACAACTCTGTTATGTGACATCAAGCGCTCATACCAGTGCACAGTGTGCCCTCATTTTTATACTGAACCAGGATGCGCCGCACCTAACCTCCAGCTGACAGAGGAATGACACGGCTGTGTTTTCTGACTGTCAAATGTTGTCCGTTGGACTGTAAAGACATGAAAGTGACTGCCGCAGTGGACAATCCACTAAATCTGTTCCAGTCCAGACTAATTACATCCTCTCATGCTCAAGACTGGGACACACATGTGTGCTAATGAGTTGGAGAGTGGGAGAAGGGGAAATGCACTTTGTGACCCAGATGGTGATATCAAATCTCTATGTTCATTTCTTGGCTTTTCTTAATTTTTTATTAGCTTCTTCTTCCTCTTACCTTCCTGGGGTGTCTCCATTTTCGTCAAAGTAAATCTCCTCTCCCGAGACTCCTCTGAAGGATGTTTTGAGCAGGTAGTCCAGAAGCTTGCTGCCATCAATGGGATCCATCGCCTCACAGAGCCCTGTCTGTCCCGGACATAGCTCCTTGTGCATATCATGAAGGCCATGAGCCATGGCGTAGATGGCATTGATGACAAAGCCCATCTTACTATCCTGCACATAGTTCTCTTGCAGACTTTCATTTCCTGTTAGAGATGAAAGAAGAGGTCGTCAAACAGTCGAAAGAATTCCAAACTGCAAGTGTAGAAAATCTGCTTCAAGGCAGAAAGAGAGATAGAGAAATTAACTGTACAACTCAAATCACCGTGTTAACCTCAATTCATTTTTTTTTAGTTCTGTCAATCTCTTCCCCTCTTCTTAACCTTGATCACAAAGGGCAGAAGATTAAAAAAACATTCATAAGGAAGAGTTTTAAATGCAACTATTCCTTAAACTATTTTTTTGTGCTGCTGTATTAAAAGATTTATTACTCTGTGTGAATGACAGCATTAGAAGTATGATGAAATTCGAAGAACACATGAAGAATATAGAAACAAAGACAACTCTTTTTTTGTGCAGCAACAAAATATATTAGCATTGATGCCCAAAAGCTCAATAGGAAACAGATGAGGAGAACAGCCAGTGCCTGGGAAAATCCTCACTGTTTGTGCAAGCGGTACTTCAGTCATCTAAAGGCACTGTCCCACAGTCACAGTGTTTGGCAGAAGGAGGGGGGAATGATCTCTTCAAAACTACATTTATTGTTGCCTCCTTTGACAGTGCATTTAAAATACTGATATGTTTTGCTTGTGATATCAACATGCACACGCAGTGGGGGGGGAAAGGGATGCAACTTCTCACCATACAACATATTTTTCAGGTGTTTGTGTCAGCAGCGTGTGCTGAGTGAGCCATTCATTTGTGCAGCTTTCCAACGTATATGTCAACTTTTGTTTTCTTTCCTTTTCCTCGTACAGACCAAACAAGCAAGTGCTTTGCATCAGAGTTTGACTGATGAATTTCGCACTCTAAGCCTGCCAGGATGAAGACATCTACCCATCTACTTTATTTGACTAAATCGCAGATATTACAGAGAGCGCTGGGTTTAAAAAAGCATCAGTCAAACTCATCCTGTCTTGGAGGAGTCAAATGCAAACAAAGTGCAGATGAAATTCAGACAGTTGTTGTAATAATCGTGTCTAGAAAGATACACTTACCACCTCGAAGATCTATGGAACATAAGAGGTTTGTAAACGTGTGATACAAAGTAGAAAAGCGTCCATAACCTTACAGCTCTGAGTGTCATCACAAACCACTTGTTGATTTTTATTGATCGTTTGAATTTAGAAGCATGCTGACCAATTCGTCTTAATGCCATTCTGCAGGGTGGATTTGTTTGGAGCAGTTTTTGAATTGTGGTTGAAAAGCTATCAACAAGTCAAGAACACAATTTACCGTGATCACCTTTTGCGAGCAAATGGAGAGAATATTCATGGAGGAAAACACAGGGGGGAAAAAATAAATCACAGGTTTTATTAATATTCACGAGTTCTGTTCTTATATTCATGATCATATTTAACCCTATGGTCAGAAGAAAAGAAGACAGTGCCTGAAAAACTAAACTCTTTGACTAGTCATTTGTTTGAAAAATATCCACTCCTACTTATGAACGTCAAAAATTTTGTTATGTCCTACCGGAGCAGACTTTTTTGTAGTTCTTCTTTTCCTGGGGATGGCCTGGGAGGCGGCACTGAAAACGATACTGCCAGAACTCTGGAAACCAAGGGTTCCTGGTATTGCTGTCCAGACGTAGCTTTAGGTAATAGTCGTCAAAGGACCTGACCATCGCTGATTGGAGCTTCATTGTGATGCCTCCCTCTGCTTCCTGCTCATAACCCTCCACAACTTCGTAACGGTCTGCCCATCCATCGCTACAGACAGACAGAAGAAAAAGAGGAGACTATGATCTTATGGTCAAAGGGTGGACAATAAAAGACTAGAAGATAAAGAAGATTTGAGGAAGGACAAAACATCATAGTAATAAGAGGTACTGTTAGACACTGATGATATTCTGTGCATAGTTGTTTTATAAAGGATTGTTGAATATTGTAATTAGTACTCAACTATTAATTCAGACTGACAAACCCAAAAAGCTGTTAACAAAAGCTGCTTTGTTCATTCATTCAACACGATGTAAACAACGAGGGTTTGAGACACTTGCTGAATGGATGGATGTCAGAGACCAAGTAGTAAAAAAAGTTACATTTAATTAGATTTAATTAAAAAAATGAACTATTATTAATAATATTATCGTAAGGTAAACTTTAGTGTCCTGTTTCTTTCAACTGACATGAACTACATGAACTTAGTAGAAGGTTTCACATTAAGGCTATAAAATAAATCATCAAACTCATACATCATCAATCAACCATAGGGTTAGTTCAGGTAGGCCACAAGGTCAAAGGGCATAGCAGATCAGCTGATCTTAATGTCAGCCCCTATCAGCTGATGGCTCAGCTGATTCCTTTGCACGTGCTCCATGAATACCCAGCTAGGAAATCTCATAAAAGCATTTAAATTGCTTTAACCTGCCTACAGTTGCTGGATATCTTGCAACCTTCACTCCAGCTTCTTCTTCTTCTCCGATCACATGTATCACGCTGTATCTTTTGCTACTGTTGCCTGCTATGTCTTTTTATGAAAAGCCGTGTTGCTGCTCAAGCTTTATATGTATGTGTCTGCGAAGGTGGTGGGGTCCCAAAACAGAGCCTTAACTCCAAATATAGTGAGGAAATATTTTACTGTGATCAAAGGCTGTACATGCATTTTAGTTGCAGATGTGTCTGACTGTGTTTTAAAATGAATTAGAAAGTGGTTGACAGGCCAGCTGTCATCCTGTGGTGGGACTCATTTGTCTTACAGGCTGTAAATTGAGTATCACTGTACGAGAGGACAGATTGTTCGCTTTGATCATAATCACATTAGTCAGGAGAGGATAGGTGTTTAGCACAAGCACAAAGATATTAGTTACACCAAATCTTTAAACTGAAGCACTGTGCTAAATCACTGTTATCCCTGTAACTTTTAACAATGAAACTTCTCTCAGAGCCAAAGTAGGGGAGACCGGGGATAGTTGTAACATTTTTGACATTTCTGTCTGTAAATTGGAGCTCTTTTAAGGTAGTGGATTCAAAATGTAATGCAAAGTATTTACATGTCTCGGCTATTAAATAGTGCAGCTATTTTCTCTGCAGCACAATTACCCATTGCATGGTATGGCCTCAAACACAAAGAGTGAAATGTTACAATTGACCCCATAGTCTGGGTTAGTTGTAACATATCCTGGGGTGAAATGTAACACAATGAAATAAGGGTACTAACAAAACATTAACATGTAATCTTTGTTTATTCAACACATGAATGCACTTAGAGCCATTTATGTAGCTCTGTGTGTGTGTGTGTGTGTGTGTGTGTGTGTGTGTGTGTGTGTGTGTGTGTGTGTGTGTGTGTATGTGTGTGTGTGTGTGTGTGTGTGTGTGTGTGTGTGTGTGTGTGTGTGTGACAGAATGCAGAAATCTAGCTTTTGAACTTATTCCAACCCCCCAAAAAGACAAATTATGGAATTTTCTGCAACTGAATATTTCATTAATTTTGGTTGGTCTTCCTTGAGTTTGGCCTCATTGGCTCAGTGGGCATTATAACCTACAACTCTTGCACCAATTTTGAACATAACAATGAAGCTGAAAAAATGTAGTTGTTCACCAGCATCGCAATAACATTACTTTTTATCATGGCTTACCTTGGTGTGGTTTGCAAAGTGCTTCAGAAAGATGAGGAAATCTGTTTCTTGCACCCATCCTGATTTATTTCCACTACCAGTACTTCCTACTGGTCCATCTCTGACACAGTGGTCTGCATAATGTATGTGTGGGAACACAAACAGTGGAGGAATTGTGTTGCCAATGGCATTAACCGCATATACAAAAGCGACCAGTGAACCTCTCTCTGCTGATGTCGTTGCCCCAGTAAGTTGTAACGTACATTATTATTACAACTGACCCAGACTCCTATAGCCATGAACTAGCTAACATTACAGCTAACGGCTAAAACATTAGCACTAAAGACCTACACAGAATATATCCCCATAGACATACAAATAACATAATTTAAGTTTGATGACTTTAACTGCAAAGCAGATAATGCTATTATAAATTGAAATAAAGTAGAAAAACTTACTTTTTGGCATACAAATTACTTTTTTTGGTGTTAAATTGTCTGTTTTTGACAAAATGTGCTGATTTTTCACATGTGATAGCAGAACTGAATTGGGCATGCACAGGATGAGTCACATCATTTGAAACTTAGCCCTGATTGGAGAAATTGGAAGTGTTACAACTGACCCACGTTACAACTATCCCCAGTCTCCCCTACATTTTTATTACCTTAATAAAAGTGTTTTTAAAGACACAGAAAAATAATGAGGCTTATGGTGGCTGGTATGCTATTAATACTGGAGGCCTAACTAGCAACAAAGCAGTGTTAAACTTCAGCAGTGGTCCAAATCTTATGGATTTCTCTGCTTGGGCTGTAGAATAAGTATCCTTTAACAAAGCAAAAACGATGACAGAAGAGTATCATAGCACAAGTCAAAACTTTAAGTCAGGCGTTGCTTTTATTTAAATAATATTCCATCACAAGTAGGTAGACTGCAGCCTCGGCTCTTGTGCAGCGCTAAATTAGCATGGCGGCTTGGGGACTTATCTCACGTCCCCTGCAGCAAGCCTCAATTTAAGAAGACCGTAATCATCTCAGCAATAGTGCCTCAACAATAAATGCAGACTTTACACAATCAAGTCAGCTTGCCTGTTTGTTTACTTTTGTAACCCTGTGCGCAAGAATTTCTAGCCTACTGAGCTAATTTGATTTGGGCTCTAAGAGAGATGGAAAACACCAGTGATGGGGACACTGAAAAAACAAATTAACAGATAAATAACACCACAATGAACTTGCTCTTTCTCTCTGTCCCATTGAAAGCTTCCAGCAGCACTGCTCTTCAGCTTTTACTCTCTTTTACACTCTTCTACACTTTTATGTGGGATTCAGTCTACTGATTCAACGTACCTTCGCTATAGACAGCTACACGCCAATTAGATATGATTCACCGCGGAACCAATTAGGCACCTCACACACAGGATGCGCTGGATGATGGATAAGGACGTGTGCCTGTTCATGTAGGTGCAGGTCGAAGTCTCTGACCTTTTCCTCAACAATTACTGCCAGTCAAGAAAAAGGAGACATTGAAACTAATTTGTGAGAATTTATGGTTGAGCTATTCCACCCTTCTCGTGGTAAAATCCACGTGGGTTCCTTCAGCCAGCAGGGAACTAAAAAAACATCCTAAAAATAAACCCCATGTAATCCAGACGTTGTTAAAGTAGCTCCAGCTGACCCTAATGTCCAACCTTTCGATCCCATCACCTCTCTACAGGCTTTGTGTCCTAAAAGAAAACCACACCATGATCAACTTACTGACCAGGAGCTGGAAACTCAAAGAATTATGATGGAATGATAATCGATTGATTAATCAATCCTATGAATACTCAACTGGCACATTCAGCACCAGGTGATGTGTAACCATACTGATAAAAATAAAAGGCATTTTATATGCACAGTATGATGAAGCATTGTGCAATGGGTGTATGCTCTTGAATTACAAAATTCATAGTCCAGGGGATAAAAAAACAATTAAAACTTAATGAATAAATAACTAACTGTTGTTGTTGCTTGCGCAAGATAAGTTCCCAAGTTTCACAGCCTAAGGGAAAATAGCGTGTTGAAGTCTGATACTAATTCTTTTGTACTGCTTGCCAAACAGCAGAAGGGTGAACAGGCTGTGACTGGGCTGGATATTGTCTTTTAATATAATTTGGGCCCTGCACCTTGACGATGTCGCTGATGCTCAGTCGATGAGTACTGGCGATGTTCTGCTTTAATCACCTGCTGCAGAGGCTTGGGGGTTTTCTTTTCTTACAACACAATCCAAACAGTTCTGAGAGTTCTGGGTTGGATAAATGGTCCCGTCCAAAAACCTGCCCAGTCTTGGGCAAGAAGGCTCAAATAAGAAAAGGGCATAATAGCGCCAGTCTATATAAGAGGTGAAATGAGAAGATAAATAAGGTATATTCAATACTTTCAAATGATAGTTAATAATTTAATATTATGCTAATATTCCTCAGTACCATCTTTGCAATAATGTGCATGCTGTAGGTTACTTTAATTGTTTATTTTTAGGCAAGAAACCTCCAGAAGTACTGTACATTACAGCACTCCATTCCAAAGCCTGATGTTGAAACACAACAAAAAGGTCTTTGTGGACTTTTCTCCCCGTGACTGCGTGCGTTCCCTCCTTTTACTCTGGCTTCCTCCCACAGTCCAAAAACATGCATGTCAGGTTAAGTGTCAATTCTAAATTGGCTGTAGGTGTGAATATGAGCGTGAATGGTTGGCTGTCTCCATGTGTGAGCCCTGTGATAGACTGACAACCTGTCCAAGGTGTACTCCCACCTCTCACCCCAAGACAGCTTGGCTAGTCTCCAGCACCACGACCCTGAAACTGATGAACATAAGAAGATGGATGGATGGATTCCAATTCAGCAGCTTTGGAAAATGTAAATGTAAAAAAAAAAAAAAGTTAGAAAAGCTTTTCTCATCTTGTTTGGCTCCCTGACTTTAATCGCTGGTCATTTTTCTTTTTGTTTAAGAACAGCTCAGTCAGTGCCATTCAAGTATGCTTTAGTCAGAGTGGTGTATCTAGGAAGAACAGGTTTGCATATTTGCATAATTAATTAATCAATTTGATATCAATTGTATTGACATATTGCAATGCATGATAGGTTGACAAAGGTATGCTTTATGTAGCATTTTTTTGATAGCTTCTAATGAATGTTGTTCTCCAAGGCTCCAAAATTCATTAAAAATCCTCTGCTGCATGCAGCTAATATTGCTAAAGACAGCAACAGTGTTAGGTAATTGTGAGTGGGCAAAATAACACAACATAACATCTGTTTTATGTGGGTAACTACTGCAGTATATATTTGCCTAACATGTTTCAACATGTTTACAGTATTTTCTGTCGTATATTTGGAGATCATAATTCAGCCGACTCATTATTTTCTTCCTTGTAATTAAGTCAAGAGTTGGAGAAACGTGAACTGCATTAGTCCTGGTCACGTTTACTTCATTTAGTCTAAGTGAATACAGTCCTTGTCCTTTACCCTCCATTTCAGTACATGTAGTACAGGGAGAGGCACAAAGACTCATACACTAGCCTGCAGATTTCCATTTCGATGTTCCGAGTCACACATACGTTGGAGGCTAACTGCATTTAACGCGTCCTAATGTGGTCAGTACACTTCAGGTTTTATGTGAGAGAAAAGCCGACTGTTCGCGGATAAAAAGACAGGAGGGGCGTAGAAGAAGAGATAGATGGAGAGACAGAAGTGCTGTTCAACACGCGACATGAATAATGCACAACGCGCAGAAGACGTGCTCGACTGTTTCTCACAGTGGAGTTTGTGATGAGGTAAAATGACATTCTCTTTTCTCGCTCGCCTCTCTCAGGATGGCGTCGTCTGGCAGGGCTCCAAACAGCTCATCAAAACTCTCGGGCCACCAGAGGGATGCCTAATGGGATCAAATCTGATTTAATGTCACCTCAATGTTCACACCGCATATCGGAAGGCCCATTATTACATAACCTGGGTTAGATATACTACAGGAACACCTGTTTAAGCAGATTAAGGAGTCGCTGTTGTTCAAGAGTGTTAGTTTTGTAGTTTTCCCACTAAGCGCCAGTAAGAACGAACACAGACTAACACGTTTATAAAGTATTGCAAAAATAATTCTTGGCTGATGAAATAATATTATTAATAATACCTGAAAAGCGTCTATTTCACCATCCATAAATGATCCATGTGACTCTTTCAGAGGTGATCGTATGGGCGAATTCTGAAGATGAACCATGGACAACATTGTAAATAGCATTATGGTGATATTAAGCAGTTATGATGTGAGTCTTTATTCATGTATCTCTTTTTGTCTCTTTACAAAGCAGCCACCGGAAACCTGTCCAAGAAATATTAATCCACATCCATGATTTGTTAAAGAATTAGAACAAACTGGGAAGGCACTGGGCTTAATATTTGAGTTCAAAGTCAGTGATTATGGCAAAATAAGCTGCCGATTTTCTATATTGGATCAGTTATGATGTTATGTAGAAGTAATTAAAAGAATTTGGAACTAAATTCCAAATCTGACAGGAAGCCAGACTCGAAAAAAAATCGAGATAATGATTTGAAAAAAGCTGTAGGATCTAAGATTAAGATGCTTAGAGGTTTCACAGTGTTATAGTGATATAAGATTACACTGATGCTCATCTTATAGGCAGGACTTGATAAACACCGCTCTATCGTGTGGTCCATGAGTGTATGCCTACGTTCACAGATCAATAAAAGCTTTTAGAATAAAATAATAAAATTTCACTTCCCCTTTATTCCATACTTTCCCCAAAAAATCTACTGAAATCTAATAAATCTAAGTCAGTATTTATCTCGGCGAGTAAAGTCAGCAAGCTGCTATCCCTTCAACGGCATATGCTTAGCATTAAGACGAGCGCATTTTGATAACATACTAAGGCTCGATGATGTGTGGCATTGTTTAGAGGAGCACAGTGTGTCGACAGCTGTATAATTAATAGAAGTGTACACAACAGAGAGCAGACCGAGAGCTCTGTTCGCTCTGCCGGATGATCTAGTTCCAGTTTGATAGCACATTTGTATATTTATGAAGGCATGAATTAATTGGCAGGGCAGAGATTTAATCACATGCACTGTTTCCCCTGGAGGATGAATGAGAAGAGTTACTTTAAAAAGAAGAAGGGGGGATAGGGGAGTCAAGAGTTTCCTAATTGCTCTGTACAAAAAGTTCAGTTAGTTAATAGAAAAAAAAACTTTTAATCTGTCTGCTTCACACAAATTTAAAATGCCAACGTTTATTTGTTCTAAAAGTAATAAAAGTCAATAAAATTGTCTTTTTAATGTTTCATCGTCATGTTAAACCCACATGTTTGAACATTTGTGTTTATGGGCATATTGCATTTCCAAGCTAATCTAAATGCTTGCCTTACACTAACCCTAATTTCTCCACCCTAATAGCCCTTTAGGGTGTAGCAGAGGATGATGGACAAAAGTTCTCCCTTTCAAGGTTTAAACCTCATACTGTTTCTCTTTTATATCTTATTTTGGTGTCATTTATCTTTTTGCACATTCTCCAGTTAAATTTAGTGATCTACATACAAGTTAATGCAATTTTTGTGCTTAGCATTGGAAATAGTGTAATTACAATGCCTCATTTCTTTTGGTTTGAAAATGGGAAATGGGTACAAAGTTGTATTGAATCAGAAAAACACGGAAAGGCAAAAATATACTTTTTCATATTTATCTAATTTTAACGAGCTTGTGAGTAAGTAGTTGGTATGACCACCTTTGTTCTTCAGCACAGCCTGAACTCTCCTAGGCAAATGTTCTTGTCATTTCTTTGAATAGTTTTCAGGAATTGTACTTCAGGCTTCTTGAAGGACATTCACTACTGCAACCAAAAACCTCAAGACCCCTAAATGAAATGAAAACTGATGAAATAAACTGCACCCAAGCGCCTCAGCCTGTAAATAACAGCTATTCATGAAACTCTTTACAATTTCTAAACTCAAGGACAACCAAGCCGATGGACATACAGGCTAGTAACATACCTCCGCACCATACCATAAAAACGCATGCTGAGATGTTACAAATAACCCAGCAGCTTATTATCCTTACAAGGACTTTTGTTATGGTGACTGATAGCATAGTACAGCATTTCTATTACAAACCTCACCTGAATAAAAACACAAGCATCACATGTTATAAGGTGAACATATGACTTGTAGGAAAGTAGTGAACACACTGAGTCAAAACATAATGAATTTAAATATTCCAATAAATAAAAAAAGAGTCTCATATATTTTCTTAAGAGCAGTATTTAAGTAAATGTTTTATACATTTTCAATGCTGCTATCTTTGTTTTTTTTTTTCAGGTCTCAGTTCTCCATCTTCATCCCGATCCCACAACACTCTTAATTCATTTGAAACTGTTCAGGCGGATGAAGATCTCATCACACCAACGCTAGTCTTCTCAGCTAAGCACTAATCCTCTGTCTACCAAATTCTGTCTCCCCGCTCTTCCATTCTCCTCATTTTCTCTTATTTCTCTCAATCTGCGTTCTTCTGAGTTAAAACAGAAGTGGTGGCTTGTTAGCTACTTGGCGGTATAACAGCGAGACGCAGAGGCCCTGGGTTTGCTGGGAAGCCTTTAAAGCCTATCCAGGCTGCTTTTATTTATTCATCATGCTCCAGTTTGAGTTGGGAGATCACTGTCCTCCACAATGACAGGAAACACTGCTGGGAAAAAATAGCGTTTGCTTTTTACTGCCAAGAGACGTCAGTTCAATAAAAAATCTCATCACAAAAATCTCAATGATATTTTATGAATACTTGATAAAGTTAATGCAGAATTTCTATTAAAGTGCGAGGAGAATGCTCTTTTAGATGTTTTTCTTTCCATTCTCAGCATATTTTGTTACATTATTACTATATAACTATAGGACTTATTAACCAGTATCATTTTGATTAAGGTGTATGTTTGACTTACTTGGGCTTCCTCCCACCGTCCAAAGACATGCAGGTTAATTGATTAATCCAAATTGCCCATAGGTGTAAATGTGGGAGTGAATGTGAGCGCAAATGGTTGTCTGTCCCTGTGTGTTAGCCCTGCGACATACTGGCGACCTGTCCAGGGTGTACCCCGCCGCTCGCCCTATGAAAGCTGGGATAGGCTCCGGCGCCCCCTGCGACCCTGAAAAGGATAAGCGGAAGCGACTGGATGGATGGATGGTGTAAGTTTGAGATTTTTCTTGTACAACTGTACAAGTAACATGTTAGAAAACTATCATTATGCCACATGTACCCCAAAAATCTAATAATGCAATATTTTTGCTTTAAATGTTAACAGAAAGGGCAAAAAGCCTCATTCTCTCCTAAAGACAAACTGTAGCCTTACGTAATATTTATTTACATAATACACTATTTTATGGGGATGGTTTTGTACCATATTAACTGCCCATGAGAAAAGAAATACTGTAAAAGTAATAAATATTTATAGGTTATGGGAAACTAAGCCAGCGAGGTAGGTCTGGATCCATTTGCTTCACAAAGGCCTTTTAGGTAAAAGACTTTTTTTTCTTCTACTCTTTTTTCAATTCACTGCCGATTGCCTCTCCTTTTACTCAGCCCGCTGCTTTACCCAGCCGGGGTTGGGGCGAGCACTATCCGGCGTTACGTGAGAATAACTCAGAGCCCAGGATGATGAATTCCAGTCGCTTATTTCATCTGAGAAACCGTCCAACACTTGAGGCAGTCCGACTGGCAGCGATTCTAAAAAGCTGGAAAAACAATGTTTGCTATTTAAATTGCAAACCGTTGTAAAAAACATTGCTATTGATTGCTTTTCTTTTTTCTGTGATGTTTTGAGTGGAGGTTCAGATTTTCTGTGGCATCTTTCGCTACTCTGTTGGTCCACTGTTAGCTGTCTGCAGCAGAAAGCTTCTCAGCTTCTACTAATCTGGATCTGACAACTGTGTCCAGATGCAAAGCCCGAGTGCTATTTTTGATCGCTCCAATGTCATTCACCCGTCGCTGTGCACTTTGGGAGCACCGGGCTTCAATTGCAGAGAGGGAGATGTCCTTGGCAAAGTGTGGCTGCTTTCAATTAACATCAGAGGCGTGTTATAAATATTCAAATGGAGCTCATTGTGCTCCCTTGCACAGTGGAACACAAACAGATGTAATCGTGAATTCTGACTCAACTTGAATATACTTTCGGAGCCACAAGTGTTCGCGAGCCAGGCTCCATTACTGAATGATCATCGCCAATGTTTTCTTATCTTATAATTACCATCTTTGTTACTGTTGTTGCTGGGATGAATTTTTCAGATGTCAGCCATATTTTCTGAGAAGGGACTATTGTGCTGTATTCTGTGGAGCCCCCGCTGACAGACTGAGTGACAGATCTGCAGCGAGACGATCATACCAACTCCATCTCGAGGCCAAACAAAATCTCCATGGTGACTGCAGCACAAGCAGCACACGAGCCTTTTGTTCCAGCGGTACTGTAAGCCCTGTTCTCCTAACAAACAAACATACTGCCCTTAATTCATGAAACTCTAAACTTTCCTTAGAGCAGGGGGGTCAGAAAATAGAGGGTCACATCACAGACTGAGGATAATGTGAGAAGGAGGTTTCTCTCCCAGGCCTCGTGTTGCCTTCCACACCTTCTCTCTCTATCTCGAATCTTTGCATTCAGAACTGATTCATCAGTCACGACTTTGCTGGAAACTGGAAGTCTAACAAAAGGAAGCCGTTGCTTGAAAGCAAACATGAAGCACATCACCAATAAAGAGGAGAATCTAAGATGGTGAAAACACGAATGCAGTACATGAAACGCACTCTTCTGAAGTGTTGGATTTCAGTTTGAAACCATCACCAAATTGGAAAAAAAGATTTTAACTCCTTAAACTTGATATCCAAAGAGTTTCCTTTACCTTAAACATATTTTTTTTTAAAGATTTGACTCAGTGAGAGCTACTATGGGTTACACCCAAGCAGAATAAATCAGAAATTTAGCCCTAACCCTTTCTGGATCTACAGTTCTGGATGGCAAATATACCCGTTTATTTTGGCAGTGTTTTCAGTGCTATATTGCCAGAGATAACATCGCTCTTCGCTGAAACCCTGCAATTTGCCAAATTACTCGCAAGGAGAAGTCAATAGGCAAAATTCCACATCCTCCACGCTTTCCTTCCTGAGATGTGGAGGAGATGAGAGCCTTAGAGATGATGGAAAAAACACTTTAAATGTGTCCCACCACAACCCTTCTCTCTCAGTCTCTCTGTCTCTCATTCCTGCCTTAAACATTTCATTTATTCCGGCTCAGCGTCCCCTTAAAATGGAACAGGACAGGCAAATGCAGAAATGCATGTGACGCACACAATACGGGCTTGCAGCTTTCTTCGCACCTCAGTGCCGTCTTAAAAGATGCAGTCATACTGCGTTAATGACCGGTGCCAAGCTATTACAGAGGCAGAACATCCGCATTCCTGTGTCAGTGTCCATTTTGTCAGGAATAAAACACAAACAAGAACTGAGCAGTCAAAATGGGACCCGGACCGAAACTGTGTTTGTAAGACAGGGACAGAAATGAGCGTTACATGTGGAAAAGCAGCTTATGCAAACGATGTTTAGTAATAACAGCATTCAAGCAGCATTAGCGGGAGAGAGAAAACGAATGATGCTAATTGCAAGAGAGCAAGCAGGCAAGCAAATGAGTAGGTGGATGCGCTCCATGCTGCCATTCAGAAACCAAGCACGGTAGGCCTACTGGGGAAGAGACTTTAGAGGCAACGATAATGACACCGTACAGTAAATGTGCATCCAGCTTTCGAACATTTCAGGAACTACAGCTCAGCAGACAGAGCTGAACTGAAATTAACATTCCAGATTCAGAGGTTTCCTGAGACTGTGAGAGAGTCTAATGGTCCCCGAGGAGCCCTCAGTTAAACACACACGGCACACAAACACACACACGCTCACTACACTGTCAGATTCGTTAATGATGCATTTCTGTCACATCTGCAATCTGCAACAAATACTGCGAAACATGCTGCTGTGTTATACGGAATATAAGCTTTACAGTAGAATACTGTCAGCTGTTTGGCTGCCATTATGCTGATCCGACTGTAAAATATAACTCAATATATTATATATCGCTCTGTGTAAACTGTAGCAGTATCTGAAAAAGACGAGGATGTCTTTTTCAACTTGTCACATTTTGAGAATAAAGTTGAAATTTGAGGAAAAACGTTGTACTTGTGAGAGTAAAATCCACCTTTAAGATCAAGGCTGGCATGCTTTCTAAAGAATAAAGTGAAGTCAGCTTCAGTTTGCAAAACGCAGACGCTAAAACCAGTGAAGTCAGTGTTACATGGCTGCAGTTTATTGGACTAATCTGTGTGTCGAGGCAACGCCTTCATCCCAGATGCCTCACCTACCTAAACTCTACACCTTTACGGCTAAACAACTTGAACAAGTGTCCTATTGTGCATTATGATGCAACCTAGCCTGTACTACACAAAGATTTAAACATCGATGAGGCCACTCAGGCCACTAATGTCCTGGAAAAGGAGCAATTTGCTTGTTAATAAAAGCAGTTTTAAAGTATAAAATATGATGAACCCACCAGCACAAGGCTTTTTATAAAGGAGTGTCATCTTTATTCTGTAATTAGATATTACTCTGAAATTGGTACTTCAACTTTATTTTGAATATATTAACTTTAATCCCTTACTCAATTATTTTACTTCTAATATTTCCCCCGTTTTCCCCTGTTATGCCTTTGTAATCCTACTTAATTCAGCTCTATTGTCAAAAAGCAATTTCCAGTATTTTTACAGCAAATTCCTGACTAACTAATTTAATTAAATGTATATTTTCCATGTAATTTTGTTATGTATGGACAATGTAAAACGTTACATAATACAACTTGGTCAAATCAAATTTACTTGCTTTGATATCCATTCCGACCATACCAAGCACATTTTCCTTGATGAGTTTTTAAATAAATTAAACTTTGATTTGATGTTTTTCAGGTGCATTTAATAAAAGTTATGACTTCATGTTTATTGAGGGTGCAGAATCATGTTTTTGATTGTGGAAGTTACCACTACAGCTTACATAAAAGTCTACATTTTCAGATGTACTGATGAGAGTTTCCATTACATGATGCTTCACTTTTTCTGTGTTTTTGAAAGCGGGCACTGTGCACATTAAAAGTTAAGGGAGCCTGTTCTCGAGTTAGACAAGAGGTGTAAGCGACTCAGCTGCAGACTTGCAGTTCCATCAGAATTTGCAGCTTTTAAATATATGGGACTGGATAGAAAGGTTCAGTGTACAATGATACGTCCAAATTAGATTAATTCATTTGTCATTTTGTTAATTTACTTGCCATCCTCCAAGGAGTCCTTTGTTTAACATAGATTTGAGTAAATGATGCTGCTGTTTTCCCTGTGAGATCAAAAATGAGAGGAATTACTCAAACTATTGAGAAGCAACAAAAAACTGGACCAGTTGCAGTATTATGATAATAAACTAACGAAGCCTGTTCCCTCTTACATTTAAGTTTGTTACCTCTTCTTCTTCTCCTCCCTTATGTGTCTCCATAAACGTCTGACTAAGCTGCACTTACTCTTATGCTTTTATATTTCACTCTGTCTCATCTTCTGCGGAACATATTATTACCTAATAGAAGAGAAGAAATTTGAAATGTACTTGAAACACAACAAGAAGATGGACATCAGTGTTTTCTTGATTGGAATGAAGTAGATAATCTATGTTGCCACTGTGCCTCGGCAGCTCCCTGACAGAATATATGGATGGAATAAATATTGTCCCTTTATGCAATGTGTGTGTGTAACATATGCCTGCAGCAACAAAGTAATGGAAGCAAATGATTGGCAAAATCATGATTGACAACAGAGAGAGAAAAACAAGAGGCCCTCTGACTGACAATACGAGAGTGGAGTGGATGTAAAGTGTGGAAGTAATGCAGAGCAGCGACCGCAGATAAGGGATGAAGTGGGTCGAGCACGTCGCCACACCTGGCCCTCGTCTGAAGAGCAGGTTAGCTGCACAGAACAACAAAGGCTCTCAGATTCAAACATCCCCGAATGCCCACTTGTAGTTTATGCAGCCACTGCGGTATTGTGTTTGTGTCTGCTTCTGTGCTGCTCTGTGATCACTGTAAAATACGAGACAAGGAAAAGAAAACCGCAGCGTTCCCTGCTTTTGAACACTGCAAACATTTAGGTCTGGTGCACCACTTACGCTCCTTTATTATTTTTAATGCCAAGTAAAATGAAATGAGGACGTGCATAAAGCTTCAAAAGAAATTGGCCGCAGTATCTGCCTCACTGGTTTTGCTTCATTATCCTTAAAAAAATACACCAACTATGTTAAATTGGTGTCATATTTTAAACTCAAATATTCTCAGTTGTACCCTTACCACAAAAACAATGGGATAATTGTGATGAAGTGTAATGCTTTTTACTCGCACTTACATTTTAATTAGTACACTGATTGGCCTGATGAGGACAGTATTTGGAAGTTTTATTATTTTGGTGAAAAAAGCAGTGAAAGCCTCAAGTGTGCCTGTGTGATTTTTAAAGAACATTATGCTCCTATTCCATCCTGACTGTTGCTGATATTATTCCTGTATATTTCCTGTTTTAACTTATCTGATATTAAGCATTTTGTGGTGATTTTGGGGGCGATTGTGGCTCAAGAGTTGGGAGTTTGCCTCGTAATCGGAAGGTTGCCGGTTCGAGCCCCGGCTCGGACAGTCTCGGTCGTTGTGTCCTTGGGCAAGACACTTCACCTACCGCCTACTGGTGTTGGCCAGAAGGGCCGATGGCGCGATATGGCAGCCTCGCTTCTGTCAGTCTGCCCCAGGGCAGCTGTGGCTGCAACTGTAGCTTGCCTCCACCAGTGTGTGAATGGGTGGATGACTGGGTGTGTAAAGCGAGTTGGGGTCCCTGGGGGGACTAGTAAAAGCGCTATACAAATACAGGCCATTTACCATCTATATAGTTGACCTTGAATGAACTTCCCTGGTGTAGACCATTGGACGGACATTTTTGCGGTAATACAGAGAAGCTTTTTTGACTGGTTACTGAAGTTAATGAGGAAGTTCAATAAGGAAGGATTACAATCTGCCTGCTTTCCTGGGTGTTCGGTCGTTGGTCTATTATTTACACCACTTCCACACCAATGCTGACACTAGTCGAATCATCTTTTTGTCCACCTTCTTCAAACCAATCAGCCACCACTCCACGTGCTTTAAATCTCACAGCTCAACAGTTTTCATGCTCTTGTCCACTCAGCCCACTTCCTCCCACCGTGGTCACTCAGATCTGTCCTAATTTCTATCACCAGGATTATGTTCTGCTGTGTGGAGTGGATGTAAAGTGTGTAATCGCCAAATAGATTAATTGAATTCTGTATCTCAATAGTCGTGTTCGGTTCTTCTTGAACTGGTGTCTCAGTATATAAGGCAGAAAGAAGATTATTACCATATTACCAGGTTTAACTTGATATTATGAGATGTTTATTTACACACCCAGCAGGCATGGAGCAACATTTGTCATGTTTTTGTGCTCAGTTATGTTCAAAAGCCACTTGTTAACTTTGTCTGCCTACCATTTGGTGCTGGTACTGGGTTTTTTGTGGCTCTTTCCACTGAAATCAGCTACCTGCTGCCACTACAAACAATGCGGGGCTGTAAGACTAAAACAGTGCGCTGAGTTATTGTCAGCTCTTCATTACAAGTGACCTACTTTCCCAAATATTGCATAGTGCCAAAAAATTGATCACGGCATGCAAAGTCATCTAAAAATGTGCAGAGGACTTCTTTATTTCTTTTCTTTTCTTTTTACTGGCCCTTTTTTTGCTTTCTGTGGTAGATTACCACTTTTATTAGAACTCGCACACATGCACACACAAATAAAGCACGAACATAAACAGACGCACACGCAAATTGTAAAAGCTTCCTCAGAGGTGAAAGCATAAACTACGAAAACAAGCTTCTCTTTGATAAGCTAATACCTGTGTGCCAGCTTCATTCATTCACACACATGGCTTTGCATGTGTTGGCCCTCACTCTCTCCATCTCTCTCTGTCTCTCTTTGACCCAGAAGCATTTCTTCTGCCCATCGAGACTTTCACAGAAGCTAAAAAAAGACACACTTTTCCCGTCTCCTATGGAGGAAAGAGAAAAGTAAAGATATGGGAAGCAATGCAGCCGGCCCAGAGTGTCATTATAATAGATAATTTAAAAGCCTTGTGAAAAAAGAAAGAGTGCCATCCTCTGCTATGAACCTAAATATGCATGTGTGCATTGAACATGGCATATTCAATCAAAAGAGATGCTCGTGATGAGAGCACCACTTGTTTTCTCTTCATATACCGACGCAAAACATGGAACAGGAAGTCAGAAAGGCGTCTAAGGGCAATGACAGGAAACAAATGCTCTAATCACACCAGCAAATCTTTAAGTGTGTGCAAGAGAATTCGATTCGGCAAACAGTCACTGACAGATTTTATCTAATGCAACAGCAGTTTTTTATTCACAACCTAAAGACAACTTAAAGTTTAAAGTTTAAGCATTTTTCTTGGTGACAACTTGTAATAGAGATGGTTAGTGATCATACCACATGAGTGCAAATGCCATCAACAGTTTGCCCCAAATTCATTTGCAAGTCAATCAGAGCTTTACTTCATATCATTCTCCTGCTACTTGTCACCTTTTTCTTTAGGTTTCTACATACTGCTAAGTAATGAAGGGAAAATGTCCAAATCTCTTGACAAGACCAGCAGAAGTATAGAATGTGTCTTAAATATTTTTAACTTCCCTCCCTTGTAAAGTGGTTCTCAGCACCAGAACAAACAGTGTCTATGGAAATCCACTAACACAGTGTTTCAATTCAATTGAAGCAGCTGGGGTCTAAAGCAATGATAGGTGAGGCTTTGGCTACACAAATAAAACTTATATTAGATTGATATGTGTACAATAAACAGCATTATTATAATTTGTCGACAGAAAAAAACGTATGCTAATGCACCTTATCGGCTTCAGTTGAGACTGATGCAACACTTGAACATCAATGGTAACAAAGAGGAAGTGATTCTGTCTAAACACACTACTCTGTAATGAAAACCACAATCTAGTTAAGAGGAACAGTTAACTGATGTCAACAAATATAACGGAACACACAAGATTTTTAAACTTCAGCTGCTGACTGACACGTGTGAGGTAAGCACTGAAATGCACCTTCAGTCCTCCTTTAAAACATGTTTCATGCACAGAGCTTTGATTCCAGATTAAATGTGCGTCGCAGAGTTTGTGACAAGAGCGTGCAACACGCAAAGAGCCAATGGCTGTTAACTGCAAAAGGATTTTCACGTGCAATTAACCCATTTAACATCCAGTGTTGAATTGGTTCGTACATTTTTGTAAGTGTAGAACAATAACGGTTTTAGTCTGTGAGAACTACCTTTTGATATGAGTGAACATACAAAAATGAAGGAAGTCACTGTACTGTATTGTTTTTCTAGGCTTATGAGTTTGATTTGCATTCATTCAGGATTCAGCAGTCTAATCATCATCAGTAAGGACTCTGTGAGCACAGGCTTCCTTAGCCAGCCATTTAGCCATTTAAGTAACTTAACAGTATATGTAAAATATTACATTTAATGTGGATATGTTTTGCCATATGTATCAAAATACATATTAACAGTACTGTGCATATGGCTGAAATAGTCTACAATAGAGAAGTGCCAAAAAACCTCTTCCTTCTCTGAAATGAAGAGTGAAAGATGCTGCAGGAATGAACTGAAAATTAGCATTAAATACGCTGTGACTTTTATTGACAACTGTGAATGTTCCTTGAGGATGATTTCATGGTGTAATGTGACACTATAAGTGTGTGAGACAACTCTACTTGCCCTTTTCCAGTGACTAAGCCACCACCAGAAATGACAGGGACAGTAAGGAAGAGAAGAAATATGGAAAAGAAAGGACTGGGTGAATATCTGAGAAGGATGTTTAATAATAAAAGGGATTGATTCTTATAAAGAAGGTGGATTCAGTATGATCTTCGTGTATAATCACATTTGAATATAAGAAATGACTGCTACTGCCTTAAAATAAAGACAAATATGACGAAGCATGGACACAGAGAGTATGGACTTGAGGCATTGTTTGCAGCTTTTTTGGCAACACAAATGCCAATTATTCATTGTTGGAGAACATTTCTATTCAGTGCTATTGGTATGTGGTCTAATTCTTCTCAGTTGCCTTGGCGACATGCACATCAGGAGGACAACGCAGCATCTCGCAGCCTTCCAAAGGCAGGCTCTAAATTGTTCAATAAAAGGCAAAAAAATGTAAAATACCCACACACCTGCCAACAAGGAGGAACTCTCCATAAACCCCGAGCCGCCTCATGGCCATCAGCAGACCTCGGACAGTCATGCCCTCGCAGAAACACACCACCACACGAGCTTTGGGTAGTCGCTCCCGTAATTTCCTCAAAAGGCGGTCGTAATGTTTCTCCCCTGCGTTACTGTAGATCTTGTCCGAGTGAGCAATGCACAAGCCTTCTTGAGAGGCCAGCTCCTTGAAAGCCTCCATGCCACTCTCCCCATAGTTTCCTGCAGGTGACGCAACAAAAGAGACAGTGAGAATAGCGAAATTTTAAATGGCGTCCCATAAAATGTATCTTCAGCGTCTTGGAATCCCATTTCTTAATGATGGGTCCATTTTCAGTCATTGAGAGCTTAAAAGATGAAGCTTTCATCTGTGATTGGAATACAATCCACATCTTGGTGTTTTGCATTACATGCCTTTTTATATGCAATAACACACTGGCATCATTAAATATGAGTAATTGCTTTTAACCACACATCTCTAATTATTGTGCTGATGGACAACAAGTGTTTAAAGCACCCCACCCCCCACCCTTCCCACCAGTTGTTCACTGTAACAAGCCCTGACCGAGTTGAAGCTCTGATCCACTGATAATGAGTGCGAGAGTTGGCCGGCTAGTGATTGCAATCAAAGCCAAGAGGGGTAAAGATCGTTGTCCTTGCTTAACAGCATGCTATCCCAATCAAGAGCCCGGCAAAGCTGTTGAGCCTAAATCTTCTATTTTCATGTGAACTACTTTTCTTGACTAATGTGTGAAGAGCTGGATTTCGGATGAAGCCAACGGATCTTTAGCAAGATACCTGGATTGTACAGACAAGTCAATCAGCTGTGCATGCAGGAACACGAACTTGCATTTGATTGTGCTTGTTATCAAAAGGGAATTAAAAGCACCTTTAAATAAAAATGTGTAAACATTGGGCTGTGTGATTGGCTTCACTGCCCCCACCCCCCTCCCTCCCAAACATGGGTGATGGAGAAAAAGTATTCTCTCTGTGCATGGCATGGCTTTACAGAGCGAGGAAGACAGCAGCTGACACAGGCATCACACTAAAGCATTTATTCTGACACAATGTGGCCATGTGTTGGTTTTCCGATAGCCCTTTGATGATATTTTCAATTGCCTCGTTTCATTCTTCCACTGGTAAATGGAAATAATGATATCCAATTATTTTACTCTTTCCATCTCAGCTGTGAGACAGGTGGGCGGTGGTGCATTAGTTGACAGGCCTTTTGACAATGACCACCAAAAACCCACTCGGAGCATTGCAACCAGACGGATGATAATCGGGACAGGTAATTTATGCAATTTCACAGCCCTAGCTGTTGCTACTGGCAACAAGCTGCAATTATAACTTGAATAAGGTGGCAGGGAATAGGAACTCGTGGGCTTAAGACAGTCATGACCACAGTTTCAGAGATAAATAAAGATAGCTCAAAACAAATTAGTGGATTTACACTGGACTTCTCAAAGGTCGAGTAAGGTCGCCATATGGCAAAATATATTAAGTCTGAATAGACTAAAAAATAGAATGCCTACAGTTAATTAAATCTTAAAAGTTTATATTGTGCAAAAGTATATTACTGTAATAATAACTGTACGCAATGAAATTCACCCTCCCCTGACTGTGCTCTCATCACTCTTAAATTATGACTTCAGTCCCACAGGATCCTGCTGTAGGTATATTGAAGGTCAGACAGCTGACGCCACCTAGATGTGCCTCCAGGTACTACACCTCCCTAGCTCCCTATCTTCATCTATCTGAAAGCAACCTGTGTCAAAGCCCATCTGCAACACCTGACTATAATAGGACTTTCCAAAGATGTTTTACACTCCCCATGAGTATGCAGTTCCTCAGGGGGGGATCCTGGGTAATGTAGCCTGTCACTCATAATTTGGGCACACAGTCGATGACTGTGTGTTCACCAAGACTTTAATGAAAACCCATGGACATAATTCATGTCATAGTAATTACTTTGTCTTCCCAACCTGTCTCTCCTTTTTACCTCCCGTCTCCACCATAATGCACTGGCAAGACTTCTTGAGACAAAAGTGAGCCCCGCTGTGTGAGACATGATATTCATTTTAATTTATATGCACTGAGAGGAATTTTAAGAACTAACGTCATTTTTCAGTGCAGTCTCACCCTTCACACTTAACAGTTTGAAAATTTCCACAAGAACACCTACAGTTTTAATGTTAATAAAGGGCCTGCTAGATTTCTACTTTTTCAACTTGTAATGATGACTTTAATAACACTGATGAGAAAGTCCAGCTTTGGATCCCAATACTGTAACATCATGCCAATATGAAGAAAAAAGAACATCAGACGACCTGATGTGTAGTCACCTTACACAGTTGCGCATGTTTGTTTGTTTATTTTTTGCGAGCAAGGCACCCATAACTCTGTTTTAGTGTATATGAGATGTTTTGCTGTACATGAGGCCAATACAACCCTCCAAACTAATGAGGGTCTACACTTAATACAGAGATGTGGATGCATTTGCCAAAAAAGCAAGAGACTGACAGGAAGGTGCAACGTGATATTCAAAGAGAAGTAAAATAGTAATCAAATGTCTTAGACCAGCTACCTTGAATTTTAAAAAAACATACACGTGAAGCTATTTTTATATATAAATATAAAAATATATGTAGTAGCCCTTCACACTTGGACAATCAAACACCCAGGATTGGCACAACATCTTATATAAAAGCTGGACATGTGTCACTGTCAAGCTCCAAACTCTGTGATCAATTACAGCCTTGCTGTGATGCTTCACTATGTTGTCCACTAATAGGCTGCAAGACTAGGGGTGAATTATTCTACTGTTGTGGTGGTGTTAGAGACAAGCAGTAATGGGCTCTCACCCTCAGTGTGCACTGCAGACACATAGGTCCAATTGTAATGCTTGACAATGTCCAGCATGGCCCGAGCCTGAAGAGTGTCTGAAGGAACGACCCTCAGGAAGTACTTGAACAAAGTCTTGTCACTCAGGTCGATGCTGGTGGCAGAGTAGGCAATCTGGGGGATGTTGAAAAGCTGCAACAGGTTTTGCACCTGAATAGCTACAGAGCTGGATCCAGGTCCGATCACACCAGCGATAGGTTTCTTGGAAGGTGGTGGCTGGTTGGATGGGGTACCGTCAATGCACCATTTGGACCCGTCCTTATCATCCCGGATGGAGATGAGGGAGTCCCGGATGAACTCGATGCTCTGCTCCAGGGCGACAGACGAGTGCCAGCAGGAGTCCCGGATCTCACAGCCAAGACTGATGTTGGGGAGCAGGTTGGGATCGGCGTTAATTCGGTCCAAAGTGTGGAACATGGCCTCGACCCTCTGTATGCCGTACTGCTCGCGCACGTCCCCGCACTTCCGCTCGGCCACCTTCTCAGCAGACGGCTGGTGGTGGACAGAGAAGAGTGCGCCGATGATCACGTCTCCGTCCATGCGAGCCACGGAGCGGGAAACAGCACGTGGGACCACCGACCGCTCATAGATGCTGCTGCTGTGGGAGAGCACGAGAACCCGAAAGAGACACGCGGGGAGACACAGGAGAGCTAAGAGACCCATCTTTACGCATGCCATGTTGCGCCACATCGCGTGAGCCGTGCCAACTGTGCAGGCATATCATCTGCTGTCTGCCAGTACTTCCACGCTTATCCCATCCATGACCTGCGAGCACGACACCTGGGAGGCATCCACGCACACCTGCTAAGAAACAAGACAAACTGCTGTGACGTGCAAGCTAGGAGAAACGAGGACAGATGTGCCAAACGTTTATGTATAAAGAGTTGACTAAGCACGCATGCTCCTTTACATCAACGCCCTGCTTCACATTCCTACAGCTGGCAGCCCTCCTTATCCCGCTATTATCAACCACCAGACGCGAGATGCCATTGAGCAAGGCATTCAAAACGGACACCCAGCTGGTCTATGGCCAACAGTGGTTCAACAGTACTACTGTCTGGTCCGCCAAGCCTCTACGTCTATTTAACACGTGCGGAGACAGTCCGTTACTTCAAAACCTCTCAGACAATACGGTGTTTTCATTGCAAATGATCGCTTGCTATTTTGTGCGGATGCTGGCTCAGCCATCCACAAGATCAGGCAGGCTGCCGATTTCAGGACCGTGGACAGCGCGTTTTCCAAACACGGTACAAGGACGTCTTTGGGACTACTGGCTGCACTCGTCATCCCCTCACAGACGCATTCTTCACGATTTTACTCATCAATAGAAACTATTATACGAATCTATGTGAGTTTAATACGAGGAAGCCTACAAGATAGACGATATACATATAAACATATTATTATTATCCGTCGTGCAGCCTAAGGTACCTCTAGGTTTAAATGAATAATAATAATAATAATAATAATAATAATAATAATAATAATAATAATAAACAAACTAAGCTGTTACCTTTATAATAGGAAGCATGACATGACATGTTCTTATTGTCACCTTTAATCAGTCCATGTTTCCCATTCTGCTACAAACACCATGCACATTCAAACATGTTTTTTTCCTGGTGTGTTAAAACTTACCTGAATCCTTGAGACATGTCGCGTGCCTTCATCCGTCTTCTGTAGCGCGTGGTCTTCGGCGGTATTAGACTTGAGTCTCTCTCTTCCCCCTCTCTCTCTTTCTCTCCGTCTCTCTCTCTCTCTCTCGTATTTCTTGCTTGCTCTCTCGACTCCAAACATGAAAATGAACATCCCCTCTGCAAGTGTCACCCCTTCCCCCTCCCCGTGTCTAAGCCCATAAATCTTGCAATGTTTTATGAGAGATAAGAATACGAGCATATGAGCAAAATCTGTATTTAAACACAACGCACAAAAAAATTTCATATTCTGAGCATTTTGTGACGTCAGGTGAGCAGGGCACTAAAAATCTATTCTGTAGTTGTTCATGTGTGTGTGGATGTTTATGTTGGATACAGGCTTTTGTATATCATTATTTCAATTAACTTGTATTTTGTCACTTGCTTTATTTTGAAAGGGAGAAAGAACATCAGATTAGTCTGAAGTCTGGCGTTACACACCATTTTGAGTCATTTGACAGCTGAAGAGAGTTTTAGGACGTTGAGCTGAGAAGTGCAAACAACAAACAGAGAGGAGCCTGCTTCTCATATCTCCACTCACTTGAGTTTACTTGAGGCCTCTGGCTCCAGCACGAAAAATAAGCCCTGGATGTTTTTAGCACGGAGTAGAGTCTGTTGCGCCACCTAGCGTTCGGTTGAAGGAGCTCGATGACTTATCAGTCATTAGGTCAACAAAACCGGCCACGGATCTCAGCTTTTCGACCCTTAAGCAGATTCAAAGAGCTGCCATTAGGACGTAAGATCAATTTTTTATGTATTTTTAAATAATTATTCCCTGTGAGTTATGATTACAGAGAGGAATCTGAAATAATTTCGCTCAAATCTGGCGAAATTGCGAGTGAATTTAGTAATTGTTTCATCTTTACCCATCCATTATGATAAGCAAAGGTTTCCCTCCCGAGAGGCATGTATTCTCAAGTAGTGGGCCCTTGTCGTGACTCACGCCAGGCGGTATGAATCAAAAATAAACTTATACAAAGGCGTCACTACTGCCATTCCTGGTGCCCGGGGCTCCGGGAGCGAGCATCTGATATTGAACCTGAATAGAAGTGACATGTTTAAGAAGGAGACACTGCTGGATACTACGGCCAGCTGTGGGCGGGGACTTCAGCCTGAGTGGGTGGACCGCAAGGCTTTGTAGCAACCACTTAAGAGTGATATTATTTAGATTATGCAATATTAGTGAAAACAGATAAGAAAAAAAACCCTTAAATTTATTTTATAAACTGGGTATTGTATGTTTGATGTCCATTTAGATCAGGGGTGTCATACATAAGGCCAAAATCGGCAAGGCCAAGACAGGACAGCTTTAGAAAATGTGAACTTTTAATTGTATTTTACAGCTTTTCAAATTATATCCTTTCCCTTTAGTTGGATTCATACCACATATATACGTCGCTTCTTACACTGAGTCCAAAAAAAGGACATTTTCTGTGAAAATGAAAACTTTATAGTTTATAATTATAAGACAGTCTGGGAAAAATATTTGCTGGAACCTTTTCTGTAATTTTACACATTTATCATGTTTTTTATGGGTCCGGCCCACTTAAGATTAAAGTCACCTATGATGCAAAATGAGTTTGACATTCCTGATTTAGAGTTTGCATTGTTTCCACCTTCTGCTATTAATACAGTGGCTGCTTATGCTTGCAAAAAGAGACATTACAAAAAAAATAGATAAATCACCCACAAAACACTCTTACCTAGCTATTTTACATCTTCAAAACCTTACTGTCATCAATCAACGTTTTGAAAAGTCTTATGTTACTAGTCCTTATTTTGTTCCGCTTGCAGCAATGTCTGCCCTTCTCATCCAGAGCAGACGATTGATAGCCTCTCTTAAAGACAGAAAATAAGAACTGCTTAATAAGCAACAGTGAAAAGATGATACATAAATATCTGTTTTCTTGTTGAAATATTTTACATTAACCCCCTCGTGAATGTGCACAGATAGACATGGTTTTCAGGTTGGTGGGGGTGGGTGAAGTGAGAATTAAAAATAATCTACAAAGACCAAGAAAGTTTTCACAGTTCTGTGAAAAACTACGTAGTATAGACTACAACCCTCTATAAAATTAAAATTAAATGGACTCAATTAATCGAGCATCAATAAGTGTGAGCACTTTTATAAAAGCCAACATTTTGGCAGTTTGCTGGTCTAGAGCATTAAGGTGCAAAAACCCATGAGCTACATCTCAGAATCTACAAGCGTCAGTTAGTATGTTTAATGTTAAAGGTCACAATTAGAAAAAGACAGGACAAGTGTCGCTTGTTTGGAAGTGAAAAGAAGATCGCAGTACAGCCTTGGTTTGTCAAGTTGCATCTGAACAACCCACAAGACTTCTGGAATAAAATCCTTTGGACAGAAAAGATCAAAATGGAGATGTTTGTCTTTAATGCACAGAACCACATTTGGAGAAAATCAGACAAGGCATATCAGCACAAACACCTCAACTCATCCCTTAAGCATGGTGGCAGACTGGCAATGATTTGGGCTTGTTTTGCAGTCAAAGGGCTTGTGCACCTTGCAGTCACTGAGTCAACCATAAACTCCTCTAGAGTCAGATGCGAGGCCATCTGTCCAACAGCTAGATCTTGGCCTAAACTGGATTATGCAACTGGACAATGATCCCAAATACAGCAGTAAATCTGCAACAGAATAGTTAAAAAAAACAAAAGAAACAAGATGTTGCAATAACCCAGTCAAAGTCCAGACCTCAACCTGAGTGGACCTGAATGCATTTTGTTTGTTTTATTTAGTTCTTTAAATTAAATGACAGTGAGACTTCGGTTGATATGATGTTGATATGATGTAAAACAGCAATATTCCCACTGCATGGGTTTGTTTCAGCACCTCGTGACAGGTGTATTCAGTTCTGCTCAGCTTTGATGTGTCCGTGAGTCAGCTCCCCCGGGTCCTGTGGTGCTGTTATGTAGGTGGCCTCGACCTCTAAACGTGGCACGTCCTTCTGTTAACAGCAATAAAGTGAGGCACAGTCCATCTTTTTCCACCTAGGAGGAGGCTTAACAAAAACAACGGTGCAACAGTGACCTCTCCTGTTTGTTAGCAATTACTGCACGTTAGTTGAAAAATGTTTGTAAAGCTGCATTCTCTTGGACATATTAGACTCAAAAGTTTATATTACTTCTGTTTTTAAAGAGGAGCAATTTTCAGTTTAGCAGGTTATTCATTTTCTTACTTTTTCGAAAAAGTTAGAATCACCAGCACATGGGAAAATCAGTAATCTTCTTTCTAATGATCGTTTAAGTCATATTTGTAATGTTTTGTGGACTTAAGGCCAGCAAATTTATTTGTAAGCTATTTTTTTGCACGCAGACATAATAAAATGAACAAATAAAATAAATATCCGGTACACATTAAGGAGCTTCCGTCATCAGTTCATACACAGCATTGTAAGGTATCCAGAAATTGCTGAACAGAAGCAAACAAGGAATACAAGTTATTATTGGAAAAAATCTTTTTTCACTAATGGTTTAATCTATATAAAATAATCAGGTTTGTATGATGTAATATGCCAGTTTTGTTAGTTAGACTTGCAGTTTATAATGAATTGAAGCTGAACTTAACTTAATTATTGGACCCTCTTGTCCATCCTTATCCACTGGTGTTGGACGAAAATCCTGTTAATCTTACAGAACCCAACACCATTGGATGGCAGCACGTATAGAATCAGCAGTGGGATGTAACTCAGTACATTCCATCAGAAACTTTACTAAAGTATTGTTTCAGTGTAATTGTATGTTGTTACTTTCTCCTTCTATTTACAATTGTTGTAAATATTGTACTCCAAACAATTTATCTCTCTCTCTCTCTCTAATCACATTATTAAACACATCATTAAAGTGATATACACACATTACTGAAGTAACATTTGTGTGTTCCTATGATATATGTTTGTGCTTCCAAATATATTTTTATAGGTTTTACAAATTTTAATGCTACAATGTCAAAATAACCCATGACATAACAGTACAGGTTTATCCTGTCATAGTTATTATAGATGTCATGATGTATAAGTGGAACTAAACAATGACCATAATGTGTCCTTTTTTAAAAAGTTTAGATTAATTGTTCAGTTAAAAACACCAGTTTTTCAGTATTGTTTGCTTTTAACATCGTTGCAAAACTCCATGTCTTCGCCTATGTAGGCAACTCCCGTGATTATTCTCAGCTTTTTTTTTTTCTTTTACCCCGTGTAAAACAGATGTGCGCTTTGGTCAATAAAGTTTTGAACACAAAAAAAGAGAAAGGCTGAGAGGATATGTAGCTAGCTACTGGCTATCATTAGCACTTTCTCTATAGCCGTAACTGCAGTTAACAGCTGGGTTTGTTGTAATTTTTTTAAATACTTTTGATCGGACTTTTTGCTGCCAACATTACGATCAGGTAAGAAGTGCCCTGCATGCTAGCCCGGGTTTATACCGCTGTTGTTTTGAACCGTTCAACTTCCGAGCTAGCTAGCTGTTGTTAGCTAACAGTATGAGCCTGCCTGCCATTGTTATAAAAACAAGTTGATTTGATGGTGAAGGAGCTGATGACAACAAACAAGCTTGCAGCACTGGACTCGTAATATACTACTGTACACGGTAGTGAAAGCTTCTCGTCTTTTTTTGCTCTTGTTTTAAGTAAACGTAGCGAGGAACATTAATCTAGCCACGCTGTGTTTTTGTGTTACGTTTGTTGTCAGTGAATGCGCTTTATTTGGGTCAGACATCTGAAAAGAGATGCTGGTTAAAAAAAAAAAGTAACTAGTATTGTTTTGTTAAAATATTGTGGATGTTAGTCGCGTGTTTGGTTATGTATTTATACATACTGCAAGATTTAGAAGTGACGGGGTAGCGTTTAACTTTCCAATGGATTTGTTTGCATTCACTCGTTTGCCTGAAGTGGTTACAGAAACAGATGCTCTGAGTAACTTGCCACTGGCATCAGGGTTTTTTTTGTTTTGTTTTGCTTTGCTTTTAATCTTTTTACACGTGAGATTTAAAAATGGCTGCACAGTAAGTGTCCTTTCTACATGTCCAGCTTCGTTGGATACATTTTAGACGTGTTTCCTACTCTTAAAGATGTCACTAGCTGATCTCTGGCTACAAAAGAACTTTATTTAATGTGTTCTGTTCACAACTTCTGTTAAAGTCTTTAATATAATCTAGAATCATTCATTATGAGCCAACACACTTTTGCATTTTATGCCCGTAGGAAGTTAAACTTTAAGTGCACTATCAAATGCTAGTGCAACAGTGGAATTACACTGGCTATGTAGATTCTTAAAGATGAAGATTTATTTTGCTCCTAAATTTGCTTTAATACAATTTATTTGTTTTGTAAGATTTTTTTGGAGCCTTGCCAGTGAATGACATAATAGATACAGCAATGTGTTTATTATACTCAAAACGAGTATGCTGTTTTTCAGTATAAGTTCATTTGTAACATGTTATAAACAGAACACACTGCCGACTCAAATCATGCACAAAATTAGG
Source organism: Aulonocara sp. 'chitande type north' Nkhata Bay (assembly GCF_057382095.1). Taxonomy (NCBI): domain Eukaryota; kingdom Metazoa; phylum Chordata; class Actinopteri; order Cichliformes; family Cichlidae; genus Aulonocara; species Aulonocara sp. 'chitande type north' Nkhata Bay. The sequence continues at coordinate 11,968,226 of NC_141358.1, forward strand.
GAGATATGTTATTCTCCTGTCCAAAATGTGAAAAAGAAAACGTTTTAGCGTCCTGCACTGACCAGGGAATTTTCCTAATAAGGTACTGTATGAGACAGCCTTTTAGGTGTGTCACGTGACTGCAGCTGAGTTTGTTATTCTTTAGCAGAGAGGGCACTGTTTCACAGTTGCCATGCAGGCTTCATTCATGGAAAGAAGAAAACTGCAGAATATTTAGGTTTGCTTTGTAACTACTGATTTTTTTCCCCAGTGCATTCATATGAGGCATGTTATGTTGTATGCAGAGGGGGCAAGTATAATGCGCCGCTCTTTCATGAAATAATATGTGACAATAAATTAAAACGGTTCGTACACTTCTTTAGAAATATACTGCAATGAACTACAGTAAAAGTCTCTTAAATGCAGTTTCTGCTACCTAGAAATATCATTTCTGTTGTATTACCTACTTTTCTTGTTGCACTTTTAAGAAGCTTTGATGCTTTGCTTACATGCTATTTGGTTGAAATAAAGATCTTTAGTACTGAGGCATGGCTCTCATGTGTGACATCTACTGGTTTGTTGTAGTTGTAACAACCTTTCAAGACTTGACTAAAACTCTAGGACAGCATAATACTGATTTTATAGTTTCCTTTATTTTATGTGTACAAGGAAGGGCTCAGACGGCTACTTTTTTTTTTTTTTAAATTCTTTTATCTTTAATATTTCTCATTTAGAAAGAACAGCTGTAGTAAATGCAGATATGCAATGTGCAACATACTTCATGTGGTGCCGAGATGGCGTACATGTCAGTTATTGTTGTTAGCAGGTATATTCCCAGTGACCATTGTGAACTGTCTTTTCAAGATGATGCTATTTATTCTAATTGTAAAACGCAAAATATAGCAAAAAATAAAAAAAATCTTGGTTTCGTCATTTACTGTATTGTAATAATATCACACTGCATTCTGTTGCTTTTTGACTCGAGCTCCGATACTGTATTAAAGCAGTCTGCTCCACAGATGTGGAGCAGACTTTGTTGCTAATGTGTCGTCGCCCTACACTTACTGCATTTGATCTTTTGGCAGGACTGTGGACTGTCTTCTTCCAGAGTCACTCCCCATCACTCTGGTCTGAAGATGGAAGAGGACCATGTTCACTGTATTTCCTGTTTTAACCAGAGGTGCACAGTCAAAGCTGAAACAGGAGTTTCTTGCGAGCTTATAACGTGTCCTTTGGTTTGTGGGGCTGTTTTTCACTCCTGCAAAGTGGATGAACATCAACTTATGTGCCCACTGATGAGGATTCCTTGCCTAAACAGTGGATATGGTTGCCCCGCCACCCTGGTGCGCAACCAGATGTATGCTCACCTGGAAGTGTGTCCAGCTGGACTTGTGTGCTGTACTATGGAGTGGAACAGATGGCCTGTTAGCTGCCTGGATTATACTTCCTATGAAAGCCTGAGCCGTGGTGTGGAAGAGGTGGAGCAGCTGGACATGGCACTTGCCCTTCAGGACCAGCGTACACTGCTGGAGTCCCTCAAGGTGATTGCCATGGCACCTACTGCACAAGGAGAGCCACTTGTCAGTGTTAGTAAAGAGAACAGAGCGACACACTCCACTTTACAAACATGTGCTCCTAAGGCCTCCTCATTTATTCAGTCACCTTCCCCGCTGCCAGCCACTCATCAAGCACAGCCACACCCACCAGGCTCAGCAAAGGAGAAAATTTTCAGTGGAATTAATGGCTTGAATGAAGAGCACTTTGGTAAACTGTATGAGGCCACAGTTGAGACTGCAAGAAGCTTAGCTGCTGCTTTAGACTTTGTTAGCAGTGCCAGCTCTGGTGAAACCAGCGCAGAGCGTGTGAACAAAGAAGCTGCTGTACAGAAAAGTAGATTGAGCAACAATGGAGACTTTCAGAATGGACTGGAAGACGAAACACCTGCAGCTTCAGATAGTTTGCATAAAAGCGGCATTGAGGAGGAAAGTGTTTGTTCAAGCTGCTTGAGTGGAAATGGGTCTCTAAACGAAACAGACGTAATGATTGTGAATACAGCCAATGGACCATTTTTAGGGGCACCTGAGGCTTGTCTTGAGACGGCCTGTCCCATTGAGGTTCAAGATAACTTGCATGCTGATGACTCTCAAGAATTACTTGCCTGTCAAATGGCACCTCCACTCCATGTCAGAAAGCCTGTGGCACAGAGGGCTGGTCATATCGTTCTAGAAGATAGAGGGCTCTTTCTTTCAGAAAACCATGGGGTCAAGAGGAACTACCAGACCTTTAGGGGCCCAAGCCAATCTTCATTTTCTAATGGTCAGATGGGTATCACTCCAGGCAGGTCATTGTCTAGGTTCCAACCCGTAATGGAGGACAAGGCAGTGGATACTTCAGAGCTAGAGCAGGATGACGACCCCATGGGTCTAGGAGAGATCGATCTGATCACAGCAGCCCTGCTCTTCTGTTTAGAGGAGTCTAGAGAGTGCAGAAGGATCTCTGATACAGTCTATATTGATGGTTACCATGTTAACTTTGGCACACAGACTTTCACCTTTCCTGCTGCAATCTTAGTAACTAACACCAGAGTGGGTGACATGGCCTCTGCTTCTGCCTGCGACCATGCTGCCCCACAGATCTCCTACCCCAGCCCTTTCCGTACCCTCCGCTTAGGTCTCGTCCTGGAAGCTCTGGAGGTCGAGGCAGTCCCCCATAACCGTTACCTCCCCCCTAACCCCCGCTACCAGCATATGTTCCCCTTTATCTGTGGTCAGTCATTCCGCCGGGACCAGTTTTCATCCCATTTCACAAATGTCCACGGTGACATTCACGCTGGTCTCAATGGTTGGATGGAGCAACGCTGCCCCCTGGCATATTATGGCTGCACGTTTTCCCAAAGAAGATTTTACCCATCTGTCCAGGGGGCAAAGGTGATTCATGACAGGCACCTCAAATCCTTTGGAGTCCAGCCTTGCCCTAAAGCAAAACTTCCAGGTGACTCCCAGTCAGACCAGTTTAGTGGGCTTCCTATTGAGATACTGTGGCACATAGCTGGATTCCTGGACAGTTTCAGCTTGTGCCAGCTGTCATTGGTATCAAGGACTATGAGGGAAGTGTGTGCCAGCCTCCTTCAGACCAGGGGTGTAGTGGACCTGCAGTGGGAGCGAAGACAAAGCCCTGGTCCTCATGGCACTGTGTCATGGCAGACGAAAAATAAAGTAAGCAGAAATCCAGTGTACTGTACTGTATACTGGTGTTTAACTATTTCTCTAAAATAGTTATTAAAATTTCTTGTTAGCACCAATGTATATAGCTATCGTACTACCTATATTAAATGCAAAGTAATATATAAAAGGCCAGATTTTAAAGATAATAAATCAAAAACTACTTTTTTTATTTACTACCCCAGGTTTGGCGATTCAGCACTGCCTTCAGCCCGGTGTTAGCGTGGGGCTTCACTGATGTCCCCAGCATGTCAAACCACCTTAAGAAGTGCCACTTCAACAATGTGGAGCACAAGACCGAGCCTGTACCCCTTCCTGCCATGTGCACCGCACGGGATGGACACTCACTCCGTCGCGTCCTACGCCATGTTAACATCTGACCAAACACAACCGACCAGTCAAAGCTGCATGAGATTCACTGCCGTAATCTGTGAATGCTGCAACTAAAAAAAAATCTCTTCCTGCATCACACTAGATTATGAAGAAGCCTTAATGAAAACACTTCACTTGCCAGGTTTGTTGTGTGTGTGTGTTTGAGGTCCCTGTGGAGAGAGAGAAATAAAACAAACATTTCACTTCGCATGGATATGATCTGAAAATACGCACTTATTCTGATAAGATGAACTATATTTTCTTGAGTACAGATATGCACAGTGGATTTATGTTATTCTATGTGATATGATATCTATATTAACAGGAATTTAAATGTTTTCACACTCTTGCCTTTCAGTAGTAGCCATGGGGAAAAGCAGATTGTTGTTTTTGTTTGTTTGCATAATTTCTGTCTGTCAGAAGGTATGCTAGCACTTTATATAATATTTGCTATTCCCTCTTCAGTGACCCTAAATGATATAGCTCTGATCTCTTTAAGTGTCAGCCAAGTGCAAACTTGTTGTCTGGGTGTGTAGGATGTCCGAATGTGAGTGTAAACAGATGGATAACACAGAAATGCATGTGCTTTAATACAGTTTAATAAAGTCTTTACAATTTTTGTAAAGTTATTTCTTATTTTTGGAGGGTTTGTTTCATTTATTTATTTATTTCTACTACTGTAACTAGGCTAGTATAGTTAAATCACAGTTAAATTATTAATTAAAATTGCATAGCTGTCTTTCTAAAACTAGTATTTCAGAAACTGTTGATCTACTGGTATTTCCTGCAGAACCATCTCTTGAGTTTAAAGAGGATGGTCTTCAAAATATCAAGTGAGCATCAGTTCCCTGGACATGTGTTTGCCATGTGTTCCCTAAACACATGGCAAATTTTGAAAGAGATGAACTATAGTATCAGATGACGCCACCGGGTGTTACTCCAGTCAGGTACAAACCAAAAACTGAGGCTACAATTTGCAGAGGCTCACCAAAATTGGACATTATAATATTTGAAAAACGTCTCATGAGTCTCCATTTCTGCTGCAATACATGTCTGTAAACATGAAAGCATGATTCATCCTGACTTGTATCAACAACTCAGACCACTGCTAGTGGTGTGATAGTGTGTGGGACAGTTTCTTGGGACACTTTTGGCCTCTTGGTACGGATTGAGCATTATTTAAATAGTGTACCCATCTTCCGATGGCTGCTTCCGGCAGGATAACGCCAATGTCGCAAAGCCGATTTCATCCCAAACTGGTGTCTTGAACGTGGAAATGAGGTCGTTGTACTCAAATGTCCTTCACAGTCACCAGACCTCAACCCAGTACAGCAGCTTTGGCATGTGGTGGAACAGGAGGTTTCATCCTGGCTGTGCTGCCAATAAATCGGCAGCAGTTTGCAGATTTTTTTGGCCATTATTGCAATCTATGAAAACACTGCATTTAAAAACTATAGCTACATCTATTATTGTCATCAACTCTAGAATAACATTTACGGTATAATTTAGATTAACCTCAGCTAAATTAATTATAAAACATTTTCACCACTTCTTTTTCTAGTCAAATATCAGCATTAAAATATTCATAAACAAATACAACAGTATTTATATTCTCCTGGTGAAAATACAGGAAAACTGTGGTATTTACTCAGTGATAAAAATCATCTACATTTTATAATTGTGTGAAAATATTTCTATTGCGTCTAGTACTAGATTTAGCATCAGTGTATTTATATTTTACATTTGCATTTAGATTATTCTTAATTCAAAAAGTACATCTACCACTAATGTTTTTGATTATTAATTATATTTAACTAATAATAATTATTCTCTTTTGGGTCTGACAGGATCAAACGGTTCATGAAAAACATGTTTCCTCAGAGTCTGTACAGCTGCTCATCCTACCTACTTGCAGGTATGGGAAAGAAGTCTGACTAAAATGAGCTACAGCTCCATCTGTTGGCCAGATAACATCACTGCAAAGTCTGGACTCAATCCCCAACTTCTACTACAGAGATATAATATACTAAATGCTGCTTCCTTATTCACAAGAGGTTGTCACAGTGGGTAGCTTTACATGTTTAATTTAGCAGGGTTTTTTTTTTTTTTTTTGCTGGATGCACTTCCTAATGCAACCCCAAAGGGATTTGTTTCTCCTCCCGGGATCATATAGTGAAACATCATTAGCAAGTGAAGATTAAATTAACAGAATAAGCAGAACAAGCCAACCAATCATCTAGCTGGTCCAGCCAGCAGCCCACAACCAGGCTCCACCATCAGCTAGCTGGTCCAGCCAGCAGCCCACAACCAGGCTCCACCATCAGCCCACAACCAGGCTCCACCATCACCTAGCAGGCCACAACCAGGCTCTACCACAGGTCTACCAGGTCTATCCGTCAGTCAGCATGTTATCCTCAGTAGTCTTTTTTCCTTTATTGCTTTTATTGACAGCTTTTTGTCTACATGAGGTGCAGAAACAGTCTGTGGAGCAAGAGAAACCATACTTCTTACTCCTCTCAAAGGGAACAAGGTGGGATTTTACATCTTTTAGAAGCTGTGATCATCAGCAGAGATCTCATTTCAACTGATTTAACTGATTTATTTATTCCAATATGTGTAAAAACAAATTTTTTTATTGTTCTTCTGCTTCTTATATCTGGAAATGTGCAACCTAATCCCGGTCCAGATTGCAAATGCTTAAGTACTCCTTGTGATTTTAAAACTCGAACAGGTCTTGGTATCATTCATTGAAATGTCAGAAGTCTTCTTCCCAAACTTGATTTTGTGAAAATTTGGATGACAGAGTTAGATACCGATATTCTCATATTATTAGAAACCTGGCTTACAAAATTGATTACTGACAAAGGCATAACGGGCTATAATCTTTTCCGTTGCGACCGCCCCAGAAAGGATGGCGGTGTTGCAATTTATGTAAAAAGCAAATTCCATGTTACTGTCGATTCATCGGTATCTGTTCGTAAACAGTTTGAACTTCTTGCCCTCAAGCTCCAACTTTTCAAGGGCTATTTTATTACCATTGTGGGTTGTTATAGACCCCCCTCGGCTAGTAGTAGATATTTTTACCAGCTTTGTTAAGTATATAGCACTATTATCCGATGTGTGCAAGGACACCGAGCTGCAGGAATGGATCAATGAGATATTTACACACGGCGTCTTAGGAAACAAACTCTCTGGTAAATAATAAATACCCTTAATTATATTTGTCACATAAAGCCTAGGTTATAATGAAAAATATAGTGACTGACAGTGAGCGTTCTGTTAACAGGGTTTCCGGCATCCTTTAATACTGTTGAGGAGGTGATCAAGTTTATCACCATGGTGATCTTCACAGTGTCAGTTCAACATGCTGCACTCAATAATGGACAGGTATGACAGCACGCTATGTAATTATGTTTGATCAAGTACAGTGAGTCTTTGCATCTCCAATAAGGAATTGATTCAGCTGCCTTTTGGCCACAGAGAAGTGTCTCTATTCTATTCCATGTTTCCCTGGTTTGCATTTTTGTAAAGGATACATACTGCAGCAGATCCAGAGAAACACCTCATAATTTAACAAGAAATAAAATATTTTTAGTCTGACTAACTAACTTTGCTTCTGCAGGTTCTGTTGGGTCAGTACCCTGAAGAACGATTCGATGAACCTACCCCGAAACAAATGATTAAAGAGTTTCAAGCAGAGCTGTCCTACCTCAGTGAAGAAATTACAGCAAGAAATTCTCGGCTTGAAGTACCCTACACATATCTGAACCCGACTGAAATAGAGAACAGTGTAACCATTTAGTCAACAATACATGGTATCCTGCTTTCTTTGTCTATAATTCTGGTACATATAGTACCAAGTGAGGTGACGCTGGCAGCTTCTCAGGTTTTATATTTTAGTTGTATCATGATAAATAGGCATGTACATCTACTATGTATTACATAGATTACAAGATTAGTTTGGGGACATTGGGGGACATTTTCTTTAACAAAAAAATGAGAAAATGGTTTTTAATTTGTTAGAATTTCATGCTTTTTAAAGAATATACATACAATTAAAATTGTTTGTTCCTATACGCCTAAAAGTAGCATACACATCTGAGTAACTAACCCCAGTGAGTTCAGACTGTCACTGCTTTTTTTGGTTGAAGGAGGCACATGATAGACACATAGTGTGTGCATATCAGACGTCACAAAGGATAATGCCTATTACCCTAACACACACTTGTTAACTACTTATAGATATGTAAAGGTTAGTCCTTCTTTTACAATGCTGAAGATTTAGACTATGAGCCAATGTAAAGTTTATAATAATAATAATAATGGATTGCATTTATATAGCACTTTTCAGGGCCTTCAAAGCGCTTTACAATTCCACTATTCATTCACGCTCACATTCACACACTGGTGGAGGCAAGCTACAGTTGTAACCACAGCTGCCCTGGGGCAGACTGACAGAAGCGAGGCTGTCATATTGCGCCATCGGCCCCTCTGGCCATCATCAGTAGGCGGTAGGTGAAGTGTCTTGCCCAAGGACACAACGACCGAGACTGTACGAGCCAGGGCTCGAACCGGCAACAAGACAAACTGCCAACTCTTTGAGCCACGACCGCACAAATTTATAGCACATTTGTATAAAATAAAAAGCACTGGTAATTACCAAAATCATTTTTTATGTTTCTGTAATGGTTAGTGCAGCAGTATGCACGAGCTGCATTGTAAGTATTGTTATCCATTAATTTTCAAATGTACTGTTTTATAAAAAAGAAGAAGAAATAGTAAACTAATTATTTTTTTATTAAGATACCAAATTTTATTATTTACTTGCATTCCTGAACAGAAAAAAATATATGCTTGGTTCAAGTCCAATGTGTTGGCTAAAATTTTAGTGTAAAAATGTGAACTCACTTTATTTCCCTAATAACAATATAACTCTTAATTTTAAACAACTTTTTGACAAAGTTCTAAAATATTTATTTCTTGTTTTTTTATGACAGGTGGCCTAACAAATATGTTAAGCACTGTACAGTATGCATGTTTTTTACTTTCTTTTTTAAATCTCTGTGATTCAGAATTGATTTAAAGGATCAGCCAAACAATGTAAAAACGCTGGGAAACAGAAAAATTATCAAAAAGATTATCCAAAAAAAAAAAACATGATGCAGGTACAGACCTGCAGGCAAACCTACCTCACCACACAAATTCTTCAAACTGGCTTTAAAAATAACAAACACAAAGAAGGAAATTTATTCGCAACAGAACGGTGGGAACAATCACTCTTTGTGTAAAGCTGTATGTTTTCATTTTCATCTTGCTGTGACATTAAATACCAATAAAGAAATACTAATGAGGCGCAGCAAATTCAAGCATTAAAAATCTCTTTGCATCTCTGATTTCTTTTTCTGTAGTTTCCACAATGCAATCATGGGTAAATAAAAGCTAAAGGTGACAACAGCTCGCACGCATTACGCATGTGAGCTGTTGTCACTAGACCACATATACAGTACATCACTTTATGTGGAACAGAAAGGGGAGTGGACAATTTCAGCCGAACATTCAGACAGTGATTCTCAAAATAAATCTTGGAAAATAAACTTTTATATGTAAATGTTATTCTTTGTAAATAAGGACTGTGACTTTAAAGCCTGTAGATTTTTAAGATGTTAATCATTATCTGACTTTTATCACGAATCAGATTATTTTCCTGGTGATGCCTGGGGGAGGTGGATATCTTGGAAGAGAAGAAAAACACACCCGAAACAAACATCTTGCCTGACCAGTACTGTTTTCCAGTAATGAGAAACAGATTTTATGTTCCAATACCAAACTTACATTTAAACTTTGACAACACTTTCAAGTTAAATCATCTGAACTCGTGTTAAATAAGTCACGGTTATCTATTGTACACTGTATCATACATTTGTTTAATATCATTTTAGGAATTGTAGGAATGGCTGTCACTATGTGTACTTTGATTTTTTTTCCCCTATATTTTAACTTGACTTTGTAGATATTATACAGCGACATGCATACATACAGACACACACACACACACATATACACACATATATATGTATATATACGTGTGTGTCTGTGTGTGACTTTATTTTGACAGACATATACAAGGGGATAAGCCAGTGTAGCTCTAAGAGGGTTACACAAAAAAGGGGTTACAGCACATAACCAACACTTTCTAACTATGACTGAAGAATCACCTTAAAAATCAAAACTTTCTCATAAACCTAAATTTCCATTTCTTATCCAATTCGGGGTTGCACATTGGCTGGAACTCAACTGACACTAGACAGTTTATATTTATATTGATGCTGTTTATTTGATATTAAATGGATCTACTAACCAACGGGAAAACAATAATTATCTGGAAAAATGTCTGTGAGTTTTTTTCCAAGTATAGACTACACATTCATCTAAGGAGCTGCTCTCAAGCAAACCTGATTAACCAGGCATACCTGTTAAGTGAATTTTTAAAAGGGAGAAATCAAACTCCCACTTTACTTGAAACCACAAATAAAGCCAACGACTAGTGCAGCCTCTAAGAGGAGAGTAAGAACGGCTCCAAAGCAAAGGTTTGTGTACTTACTGCGCTTGTGCTTGCTATGATAGCTGATTATCATTGCATTTTAGGTTTAATAATATACCCGGGACAAGATTCAGTGAAGCTGGGCTTAAACAAGAATTTCCTTTGATTAATATTTTTAAGTTTACAAAAGTTAACGTCTTTCTGTTGTTTGCTATCATATTTTTGAGATTTATTTTCTTCTCCTACACTTTTTCAAAGACATAACCATGGCGGTGTACAAGCTAGAGGTGACAACTGGTGACATGAAACACGCAGGGACAATGGACAATATATACATCACCCTGTTTGGAACAGAAGGGCAGAGTGACCGAACTAACTTAGACAACTTGGGCATCGACTTTAAATCCGGCAAGGTAAGATATATTCAGAGTAACAATGTTTATAAAATAGGGGTGGGGGGGGGGCTTGTTCCTTCTTCCAGAGGCAAAGTCCAGCCATGTTTTGAGTCACTATTAGGGACTAGGCAGAGAACCTACCAGCACCCGATGCCATAATATACCCTCTGTCAGTGCGCCCCAGGGTGGCTGTGGAGTGGGGGGCGGCATCACGGGCATCGGCAACAAAAAAAAAAAAAAAAAAAATTGCTCATACTCATGCTGCCCCGACATCAGCCAGCGCATATTGGGAATGGTACAGGCACCGATCGGTTTTCTATCACCCATTTGCTGGGAGTAAGGGCCCCCTCCGTTTGCGAGGTGCGCACAGGGAGGAGAGGGCGGGGCGGCGGGGGATTCTCTGGCTGGCTGGAGCAGCATCTAATAACTCGCAAAATAAAACAAAAATAAAACAAAACAACAAACACGAAAACACCAGACATTATGATACAGACTTATAATTTGCACCGATGTTTTTTTGAAATTCTATACGCGAAAAGTGAGCGCGAGAGCCCTCGGTGCGCCTGCTCGCTGCTGAAGTCAAAGTAAACTTTATTGTCATCTCCGCTACATACAGTACAGTATATAGAGAGACGAGACGACGAGGCTCCAGTTACGGCAGTGCAAGTAAACAAACAATAAATATAAGAACAGTAAGAAAATAAATATACGCGTTAGGACTCGGGGTAAAGGGATCAATAACAATTTAAAATTTATAATTTACAGTTTGATGATTTAAAGTCTGACACACAACCCGTCGAAAGGGGAGGGGGCCGGCTGCTTCCAAATAGAGCCCATATCATTCATAATGTTGTAAATTATCCTTCGATGCTTGCTCCCTCCTGGGAACACGGCGGGTCTGAGGCCGCGCTGGAATGGTAGTGCTGGGCAGGATGGCTGCTGTGTTTGCTTCGGATTACTCCTCATCCCCCATCCGACCCTGTGGCTTGTCACGTGTTCCATAATGTTGTGCTGTGGACATTTATGTGCTTTTTTCTGCAGAGGAGTTTTCTTGTTTCCTGTTCTCATGCTGTCCTCCCAGGACTCTTGTACTTTCCCATTGTAGTGTATATTTCAGTGGGGGGTTTTTTTTCTCCGACCTGTATCCCCATGTGATGTCTGTGTTGTGTGTGTAAGGTCCGGGGGGGGGGGGGTCCTATTTCACTGCAGGGCAACCTGCACGTGGCGAATAAAGCCTTCATTGATTGATTGATTGATTGATTGAAATGATGCAAAAAATATTATTTTTAAGAAATATAATAAAAACTACTGGATTGAATTGTTTATGGACTATAACAATGACAAATTCTCCCCAGCCAGTGGTTTGGTACACCTTGCTAGTATTGGGGAGGGAACACTATTTTCCTTCAGAACTGCCTTAATAGAGAAAAATTCCTCTGAGAATTTGAGCCATCTTGCAGTTGCACCAGATTTTCCAACTGTGTATCCATGATGTGCATCTTCTGTTCCAAAACATGCCAAAGGAGCTCTGATGTCTGGTAACGGTGGAGGCCATTTGAGTACAGTGAGCTCATTGTAATGTTCAAGAAGCATGTTTTAGATCATTTGAATGATGCTCAAGTGGTACTAAGAGGCCTAGAAGGTGCCAAGAAAATTATTCCCGCACCATTACACCACCAGCAGCCTGGTCCATGCTTTCAACATGTCCATGCTTTCATGTTGTATTATGCTTTCATTATGCCAAATTGTGACCCCTGCAGCAGAAATCAAGACAACTCCAATATTCACCCAGGCTTTTGATGCTCAGTTTGAATTTCAGCAGGGTTTACCATGTCTATATCCCAAAATGAATCTAGTTGTTGCCATTTGATTGACCATATTTGTGCATTAATGAGCAGCAGAAAAGGTGTACCTAATATAGTGTCCTGTGAATGTATATTGAAGTCCACTAAATTCTGTCTTTTTTTCCCTAGCACTTGAAAGCTTTAACTTGTGTGACTGCACTATTGCAGGAGTCTCTATCTTGCTTTCAACATGCATGTATGATAAAGTTGAATAATGCAATGAGTTTGCTTTTTAACGTTTGTTTTATATTCTGACTTCCAGACGGGAGCGTACACCATAAAAACCAGTATGTCACTGGGAAAGCTTCTTCTTGTCAAGGCTGAGAAAGATCCATTTTTTCTAATCTCAGAAGATGAGTGGTACTGCTCCAGAATAGTGGTGACCACTCCAGAGGGAGACGTCGTTCTCTTCCCCTGTTACAGATGGATCTCCAGGGGAGAGCTGGTGGAGCTCAGAGGAGGGCGAGGTCTTCTAAAAAATGAAATGGCAATTCATTATAAGTTAATGATGCTAACATCATTGAATGTTTTTCAAACTATGTTGTATTTTGCTTTTGACTATTTTTTTATTTATTTATTTGAAACTGTTTTTATACCTCACAGCTATGAAGGTTTTTGAGGATGATCATCCTCTGCTGATTGATCACAGAAGAAATGAGCTACTAGATAAAAAGAAATTGTACCAGTAAGTTTACATGCATATTTATACTGCTAATACTCTTACTTTTGTGTCTTTTAACATTAAACATTGAGCTATACACATGACTTTACACTTTTCTTTTTTGTTGTTGTTTTTAGATGGGAGATCACAGATGAAAAGCTACCACACCACAGCCATTTTAAAAATGTGTCTGAGTTTCCAGCTGAACTACGTTTCTCTGCAGCCAAATCAGATGAGATGTTTCATACCAAAAGGATGACGTAAGTTGGGAATTCAATCTGTATCTTAATAGTAGCTCCAAAAAAAGGGCAAAAGATTTTTTTGAATTGTGAATTACTGGTCATGTATCTTGTTTAAAATTTTTCTTACTCCTCCTCACTTAGTGGTGCTGAACTGATGTTCAAGGGGCTCGCTGGATCTACTGAACAATGGAAAAACACAGATGATATGAAGAAGATCTTTTGGTTCAAAAAGACTACAATATCAGGTAGAAAACACCATCTTGGTGAAATACATCTACATCAACGGCTGACGGCGTCAATAACTGTCAACAGCTAAACCTGAAGAAATTAGACTGTTTTATTGGGCCGTATTTTAAAGGACAGTCTGAATCTCGTTTTTCTTTGTTGTTAGCAGTGATTATGAGCAGGTACTCATTTGTAAAAGCTCAATGATTACTGACAAGATAGGAAACAATATTTTTTGCCAATGTGTTTCAGAGTATGTCATGCAACACTGGAAGGATGATGACTTTTTTGGATTCCAGTTTCTGAATGCTATAAACCCAAATGTGATCAAGAGGTGCTCAGAACTTCCCCCAAACTTTTCCGTCACAGAGGAGATGGTGAAGCCATTCCTGAGAGATGGGACCTCCTTGAAGCAGGAAATGGGGGTATGAATGAAACGTAGTTTTAAAATTTGCTGTCTCCAGTTAACTTCTGAGCTTCTGTTCTCTGTTGTTTGTTCAGAAAGGAAATATCTTCATCTGTGACCAGAAGATCATGGATGGAATACCCACCAGGATGTATGATGGTCACCCTCTGCAAGTGGCAGCTGGCTTGTGTTTGTTCTACATGAACCCAGAGAACAAACTGATGCCAATTGCAATACAGGTATTTTACTGAGAGAACAGATGGCATTCATATTATGAGCTCTTTTGTGTTGCGCAGTGATGACGTGCGTGTGGAGCCACTGGTATCATTATGCATTTAAGTTGTAGTTTTTCTCTCTTTTTGTTTTTATTTTTTCAATATATTTATTATCTTTATTTTCTTATAAATCCAGCTGCATCAACAGCCTTCTGAGCAGAACCCCATCTTTCTGCCCAGTGACTCTGAGGCAGACTGGCTGCTAGCCAAGCTGTTTATTAGAAGTTCAGATCTACTGGAACATCAAGCAGTCTATCACCTCATGAGCACTCACTTTCTGGCAGAGGTCTTTGCTATTGCTACTTTCCGCTGCTTCCCTGAGATTCATCCTCTCTACAAGGTAAAATGACACCACAAATTAACAGGTGTGGTAATATATACTATAGAAAAACGTATTTCAACATTAAAAATAATTTCTTTTCTGTTAACAGAACTTCACTTTGATTTGTATTCTAACTTGTATTTGGTATTTTACCCTCTGTCTGCACAGCTTCTGATCCCACACTTCCGTTACACTCTGAACATAAACAGCGGGGCTCGCAACTCTCTTTTGGGACCTGATGGGCCTTTAACCATTGTATGCATATGTACATCCCAACGCTCTCATAGTTCTTGTATTTTATATTTCCATAACTATAAATTCTAGAAACCTACCAAACTGCAACTATTTAATTACCAATAGAGTTCACTTGGATATGAGGGGATAAAAGAGCTCATGAGACGGGGTCTCTCCAGAATGACCTACAGCTCCCTCTGCCTGCCAGAGAACATCGCTGCACGAGAACTGCAGTCAATCCCCAATTTCTACTACAGAGATGATGGCCTCAAACTGTGGAACATCATCAACAGGTCAGGATTAAATTAACTGTATGGAAATAATACAGTTTTTAAGCAACAGCATTGCAATACAGCTGCAAGATGTTCATTACTAGATAATATTAATCTGATTTTGTTAGTTTGGTACACTACAGATTGCATTTATATTTTTGCAACTACAACAGTGATTAATTGATGGAACTTGGTGTTAATATGGTTTTACAATGCAAATTTAATGTAAAATTGTATTTACATGCATATATTACATATTTTTACCAGCTTTGTTAAGTACATAGTAGAGCACTATTATCCATCAGACAGCGATGTGTGCAAGGACACCGAGCTGCAAGAATGGATCAATGAGATATTTACACACGGCGTCTTAGGAAACAAACTCTCTGGTAAATAATAAATACCCTTAATTATATTTGTCACATAAAGCCTAGGTTATAATGAAAAATATAGTGACTGACAGTGAGCGTTCTGTTAACAGGGTTTCCGGCATCCTTTAATACTGTTGAGGAGGTGATTAAGTTTATCACCATGGTGATCTTCACAGTGTCAGTTCAACATGCTGCACTCAATAATGGACAGGTATGACAGCACGCTATGTAATTATGTTTGATCAAGTACAGTGAGTCTTTGCATCTCCAATAAGGAATTGATTCAGCTGCCTTTTGGCCACAGAGAAGTGTCTCTATTCTATTCCATGTTTCCCTGGTTTGCATTTTTGTAAAGGATACATACTGCAGCAGATCCAGAGAAACACCTCATAATTTAACAAGAAATTTAGGAGCATTTGGCTGAGTCAAGTCATTCCAAGTTACTGCACCCAGTTCTTTGGATCATTGTCCCATCATGCTGCGATAAGCTGAGTTATCAGATTTTATGCAAACATGTGAATGTTGTCAAATTCTGACATTCTGAAACCAACTACATTTTCCAGATATTCAACTTTCACCTAATGTTATCATAAGGTGAAGCAAAAATCAAAAAACACACATTATGGCACGCAAAATCTTGGACCACATTTATCATTTATATAACTATATAAAACATTTAGTAAAATCTTCTTTGTCAGTTATTCTCTCCGACTATAATTCCCTTTGCTTTATGTATCAGAAAAACATAATAGAAGAATAATAGAATTTGCTGTAGCTCTGAAGATATTGATAGATAATGTTTAACATGAGAACAGATATCTACCCTTATTTACATAGATACAATAGCTATGTCCTTTGTTTGAAAAATAAAGCAAGTCATTTATAAAAACTTGTTTCATTCTAGTTTGACTACAGCTCCTGGATGCCCTATGGCTCAGGCTTGCTTCACAAACCTGCTCCAACCACAAAGGGGCAGTCAAGCATGACGACATTATTGGAGACTCTTCCAAATATTGGGGAGACAGTAAAGTTTGCAGGAATGCTTTGGGTACTTTCCCACAAGTATACAGATGTGGTATGTATCTTTTTTTGCTTTTCATGCTTTATTTATATTCCTTTAAAAAAAATATCACAAATAAAATATTTTTAGTCTGACTAACTAACTTTGCTTCTGCAGGTTCTGTTGGGTCAGTACCCTGAAGAACGATTCGATGAACCTACCCCGAAACAAATGATTAAAGAGTTTCAAGCAGAGCTGTCCTACCTCAGTGAAGAAATTACAGCAAGAAATTCTCGGCTTGAAGTACCCTACACATATCTGAACCCGACTGAAATAGAGAACAGTGTAACCATTTAGTCAACAATACATGGTATCCTGCTTTCTTTGTCTATAATTCTGGTACATATAGTACCAAGTGAGGTGACGCTGGCAGCTTCTCAGGTTTTATATGTTAGTTGTATCATGATAAATAGGCATGTTCATTTTTTGTATCTACTGTGTATTACATAGATTAAGAGATTAGTTTGGGGACATTGGGGGACTTTTTTTTTTTTACAATAAAATGATAAAATGGTTTTTAATTTGTTAGAATTTCATGCTTTTTAAAGAATATACATACAATTAAAATAGTTTGTTCCTATACGCCTAAAAGTAGCATGCACATCTGAGACTATCACTCCTTTTTTTTTGGTTGTAGGAGGCACATGATTGACACATAGTGTGTGCATAGCTAATGTTACCAAGGATATGTAAAGGTTAGTTCTTCTTTTACAATGCTGAAGATTTAGACTGTGAGCCAATGTAAGGTTTATAGCACAGTTGTCTAAAATAAAAAGCACTGGTAATTACCAAAATCATTTTTTATGTTTCTGTAATGGTTAGTGCAGCAGTATGCACGAGCTGCATTGTAAGTATTGTTATCCATTAATTTTCAAATTTACTGTTTTATAAAAAAAGAAGAAGAAATAGTAAAGCTCATTATTTTTTAATTAAGATACCAAATTTTATTATTTACTTGCATTCCTGAACAGAAAAAAATATATGTTTGGTTCAAGTCCAACGTGTTGGCTAAAATTTGGGTATAAAAATGTGAACTCACTTTATTTCCCTAATAACAATATAATTCTTAATTTTAAACAACTTTTTGGGAAATTTCTAAAATATTTATTTTGTTTTCATGACAGATGGCCTAACAAATATGTTAAGCAATGTACAATATACATTTTTTTCACTTTCTTTTGAAAGGAGGAAATTTATTCATGACAGAACGGTGGGAACAATCACTCTTTGTGTAAAGCTGTATGTTTTAATTTTCATCTTGCTGTGACATTAAATACCAATAAAGAAATACTAATGAGGCGCAGCAAATTCAAGCATTAAAAATCTCTTTGCATCTCTGATTTCTTTTTCTGTAGTTTCCACAATGCAATCATGGGTAAATAAAAGCTAAAGGTGACAACAGCTCGCACGCATTACGCATGTGAGCTGTTGTCACTAGACCACATATACAGTACATCACTTTATGTGGAACAGAAAGGGGAGTGGACAATTTCAGCCGAACATTCAGACAGTGATTCTCAAAATAAATCTTGGAAAATAAACTTTTATATGTAAATGTTATTCTTTGTAAATAAGGACTGTGACTTTAAAGCCTGTAGATTTTTAAGATGTTAATCATTATCTGACTTTTATCACGAATCAGATTATTTTCCTGGTGATGCCTGAGGGAGGTGGATATCTTGGAAGAGAAGAAAAACACACCCGAAACAAACATCTTGCCTGACCAGTACTGTTTTCCAGTAATGAGAAACAGATTTTATGTTCCAATACCAAACTTACATTTAAACTTTGACAACACTTTCAAGTTAAATCATCTGAACTCGTGTTAAATAAGTCACGGTTATCTATTGTACACTGTATCATACATTTGTTTAATATCATTTTAGGAATTGTAGGAATGGCTGTCACTATGTGTACTTTGATTTTTTTCCCCCTATATTTTAACTTGACTTTGTAGATATTAACATACATACATACAGACACACACACACACACACACATATATATATGTGTGTGTGTGTGTGTGTGTGTGTATATATATATATATATATATATATATATATATACACATATATATATATATATATATATATATATATATATATATATATATATATATATATATATATATATATATCCCTCAAATATAAAATTTTTTAAAAAAAACACCCAGCACGCCCCTGCGGGCGGTTTATCCTTCAAGCTCGGGTCCTCTACCAGAGGCCTGGGAGCTTGAGGGTCCTGCATAGTATCTTAGCTGTTCCCAGGACTGCGCTCTTCTGGACAGAGATCTCCGATGTTGTTCCCGGGATCTGCTGGAGCAACTCGCCTAGCTTGGGAGTCACCGCACCTAGTGCTCCTATTACCACGGGGACCACCGTTACCTTCACCCTCCACATCCTCTCGAGCTCTTCTCTGAGCCCTTGGTGTTTCTCCAGTTTCTCGTGTTCCTTCTTCCTGATATAAAATCCCAAATGGGATCAAGAGGTGCACAGAACGTCGTGGCGGGAACGTGTCATGTGTCAAAGATTAGGAAGAGGGGCAGTTCAGGGTGTGGTAATGCACGGTTACTGCTTTTTAGATGACTTCCAACAGGACTGTAAATACAGAGGTGTAATAGAAGTTGGTACCATTGGAAATCTGCATTATAAATGGGTTGGGGTTTTATTCAGAAGCATCAGTACAATATCTTTCAATATATTTTCTATTACAGCTGCATCAACAGCCTTCTGAGCAGAACCACATCTTTCTGCCCAGTGACTCAGAGGCAGAATGGCTGCTAGCCAAGCTGTTTATTAAAAGTGCAGATCTATTGGAACATCAAGCAGTCTATCACCTCATGAGCACTCACTATCTGGCAGAGGTCTTTGCTATTGCTACTTTCCGCACCTTCCCTGAGATCCATCCTCTCTACAAGGTGAAATTTGGTGAGATACACTATAAAACCCTTCTATAGTGATGTTTCTATATTACTTAAATCATTTTATATCATATAGAGGACTTTATTCTGATCTTTATTCAAATTTTTACTTTGATAATTACCTTCTATGTGTACAGCTACTGATCCCACACTTCCGGTACACCCTGCACATCAATATATTTAGAAATTTCAACTAACACCTATCTGATTACCAACAAAGTTCACTTGGATATGAGGGGATAAAAGAGCTCATGAGATGCAGTCTTGCTTCCTGCAGCTCCCTCTGCCTGACAGAGAACATCACTGCATGAAGACTGCAGTCGATCCCCAACTTCTATTACACCTCAGCATTAAGTTAAGAGTATGAAAACTGCTACAGTATGAACTTTTTTTTCAATCATTATATATTTAACAACAACCAACACGTTCTCACTCCCAACTCATCAAACGTGTGACGCATGGTCAGGCTCCCTCTGCTTCACTTATGGACGCGCAGGGTACCCCCCTCGCGTCGGGAATTGACGTGAAGGGTCCTCCGATTGAAGAGATTGCTGCGGAAGTGCCTGTTGTCGGTATATTGTACTGACAATATAGTGGCTGATGCACTCTCACGCAGCTCGCAATAGGGTGTTGTTGTTGTTGTTTTGGTAGGGCTTCAATGTAAGGGGGGGGGGAATGTTACGTTCTGTGAGGCTGTGGGAGTGTGTGGGTGGGGTGTTTGCCCACTCTCCCCGCCTCCACCCCTCTTGCCACTCCTACCCCTCTCTGTCTCTCTCACTCTCCTCTCTCCCCAGGACACAGCTGCTGCTGATTAGCCTCGTTTGCCACCTGACTCCAGTCAGCAATCATCCTCTGAGGCTATTTAAACTGGGGATGAGCTGTGAGCAGGGTGGCTTTTTCCTCGGTGGCTCTACGCGTTTCTGTGCTAGATTTTGGACAGACAGCCTCTTTCTGACCAGTGAGCAGACGGGCTTGTGGGCCCTGAGAGTGTCTCCCCGTGGTGGGGAGTAGGGTAGGAAGTGTGGGAAGTGCCTCCTTTTTTATTGTGTTTGTTTGGTAGTCTTCCTGCTGCGAGCGTTTTCTTTGTTTCTTTGGCGTTGTTGGTAAGACGGCGTTGCCGGCCCTTTAAGTTAATGTTAATGTCGTTTGTAATCCACCTGTACCATTTCGTAATAAAGTTCTATTAATACAGAACAACTCTGTCTGTTTTCCTTTTCATTCTGATTCCGGACTCATTTGTTACTGGTCCCCTCACTCACATGCCTAGACCCCTTCGGGGGGAACGTAACAAAGTGGGGGCTCGTCCGGGATATGAATGGAAGGAACAGCGATTGAGTTTTAGTGAGTTGTTTGCCGGTGGCCTGGTTAGTTGTGTTGTATCTGCTGCGCTCTCTCTCCAGTTAGCGAAAGGGGAGTGTCTAGCTGAGCGTAAGCTCCTCCTTCAGGCACTCGTTTTTTATTTTTCCTTTATTATTTTCGGAGTAATCCTGGGTGGGGATTAGTTCCCTGTCGGGGGTAGGCTTGTCGGTGCTTTGTGCACTTGATGCTTAGCCTTTAAAGTTGCCTCGAGCCTGGTACACTCCAGAAGCTAACTAGGCTAAGATTTTAGTAGGCAGGTCTGGGGAGAGGGTCGGCGGTATTTTTATTTATTGGTTAACCTGTGGCCACACTTTTCCCGCCTGTTTCTCATTTGTGTATTGGAGGTGGTGTTTCTTTGTTGTTATTGTTAGCCTCAGGTAGTTTTTGTTTTAGAGTCAATGGCTACCTTTGATATTGCAGTGTTTAAGGGTGAGCGTGGTGCAGCGTCTCAGCCCGTTCCGCAGGCGCCAGCTCAAGCTGTAGGTCCATTGGTGTCGACACCTGTTGATCAGGGGCTGCCTGAGGACAAACCCATGACAGTGCCTCGCTTCGAACCCCTCTCCATTGAATCAAGTGAAGGCTCGAAGCTGGATGCTAAGCTCCGTGTACGCCTGGCTCGTCTCCAGTTAGAAAAGGAGGATCGTGAGAGGGAGTTCCAGCTAAAGAAAGAGCTGGAGCTTAGGCGTTTAGACGCAGAGCTTGCTAGAGCCAGGGAGGTCGAGTTGAGGAAGGTGGAGGCAGACAGCTGTGAGGTTGCGACAGCTGGAACTCCGGCAGGTTTCCCTTCCTCCGACTGCCTCCATTCGTCAGGCCGACACCTCGTTTGACGTAGGGAAAAACAGTCGTCTGGTTCCGATGTTCCGTGACATTGAGGTCGACAGCTACTTCGAGTCGTTTGAACAAATAGCCACGGCCTTGCACTGGCCACGGGATTCGTGGGCCATTTTGCTTCAATGTATGCTGGATGAGGGCAAACTCATCAGCGAGTGTTGCAGCATGCTGTAATGAGGAAACCTTCTGTTCACTGAGGTATACTGCAATCTGCTCGGAGATGCAGTTCTTAAATTCCTCCACCAGCATTAATTCACGCATTGACGCCAGGTCAGTAGCTTCGCTGGACACACACCACCGATCAAAAAGCACACTTTTCTTCCTTGCAAAATCTCGGTAGGATTGACCCTGTCCCCTTTTTAATCCCCGGAAATGCTGCCTGTAAGCTTCTGGGACTAGCTCGTAAGCTAGCAGGATGGCACTTTTCAGCTTGTCATAATTCAGACTGTCCTGAGCTGACAATGAGGAACAAACTTTTTGAGCCTTACCCGCCAGCTTCACTGATGGACGCGCAGGGTACCCTCCTCGCGTCGGGAATTGACGTGACTGGTCCTCCGATTGAAGAGATTGCCTGTTGTCGGTATATTCAGACATTTTCCAAATCACATTGTAGTGACGTATACAGAACACAATAAATTGTATAATGTAAACAACTACCTGAAAAACAGGTAGAACGATGCTTTTGTATCGTTTATTGCATTTATGGAGGGAGTGGTTTATGCTGGGTAATGGCACAGCTAGCTACTGGGTGACTTTATTCACCCGCTTCGGCTGTTATCAGTCCATACAATGGGCGTTATTAGCACAAATCAGTCCCATAGATATGGGCCATCTCCTGCTAGATTGTTCAGAAGGTTGTTCTCATCCATCCAGATGGAGGATCACTAACAGGAGCGTGGAAGTAATACACCGAGTGCTAATATAACAGCTTTAAGATGCATTTGTAGATGTTATTACGTGTTTTACCGTCTTTATGGTGCTAGCTTAAAGTTACGGTGTAAACGTTAGCTTATATTGGAGGAAAGCTGTTACTGTTTAAACGATGTTAGCACAGAAATATTAGCTTCTGTCATGACTGATGAAGTTACTAGTTAATAAAGTTTCCAGTAAAGTGTTTAATCGCAGCCACAGATTGACAGCAAATATCTCGATTAGCTTCAGTGCATCTATAATAAATATGTGCAAGTTTCAGTGCTTCGTTTAAACTGTATGATACTTATACTGACCCAGGGTCAGTGTAAAATACAATCCTAGCTGTGTGAACAAAGCCTGGCTCCTTTAGTCCTGCATGACAAACCTCAGGATGCAGGTTATTATTACTCTTTCCTGCTGGCACACCTGTCACACCTGAGAGTCAGCTAGAAACTTACAGTGACGTGGACATCATGCAAAGACTGCCAGACTCTGTAATACTGCAAATGATCAGTGACTCAGGTTATCACTAAACTTTAAACGATACCTCTGTGTCTCTGTGTGCTGAACATCTAGGATTGAGTCAGGCTGCATTGGCTGTGGGACTTTAATGTGTTAAAAGCAGGTTGAAGACGGCTCAGAAACATTTGAAGATTAAAATTTAGCATTATGGCTGCTGGTGGTTTGTAAAGCCTCTACTCAGCTGTATTTTTGTTACTAATTTATGTTTGTTGTTGTTTAACACAGATTTCAGAAGAGCAAATATGCTTAATAGTTTAACTAGATTTCATTTGTCAGTGTGGGACTGCTGAGTCACCGGAAGAACTCATTTCATTCATTCTCCACATGATGTTCATTTACAGAAATGTTTCACAGGAACTGATTTCTCCCAAAGGTTGAACTAGTGTGTTTCCATAGATTACCTCTGTATGAATGTACTTCTTAAATGAAGGCAAGTGTTTGTCCTTTTTTTGTTCCTCAGGTACAGTACGTGATATCAAGGGCAGGCGGTCAACACTGGGGGTAGACAAGAAGCAGACTTACTTCCAAGAGGGAGCTGCAGTGAGGTCAGAGGTCAGAATCTGAAACAGCTCAGGTTTATATTTTAGAGGTTATAAAAAATCAAAATGTATTTATAAAGAAACCTTTAAATAATAGTCATAATTATGATTATTATAAGAAATATCAAACATTTAAGTGGATTTTCTGTTACACATATTGTGTTAGCCCTGCAATAAACTGGCAGCCTGTCTTTGTCCTGTATCAGCTGGGATAGGCTTCATCCTCCCGCGACCTTGAATTGGATACATTGTATTCCAATTATGTAATCTGATCATTTACAAACTCAAGGTATCTAATCAAAATGTAAGTAATAATTATAAAATGGGAAAGCAGAAATAAGTGTGACATAAATGTAAATGTGTGAGCTGACATAGAGGACAGCTACATGTAGTCTGAAAAACCTTTTGTTATCAAGTTTTCAGGTATATCAGCACGAGACATTCTTACATAGAAGAGACATTAAAGTCTCTAACTCAGTGAAGCATTATTGGTCCCGTCTGTTTGGATAAATATAGTAAGTTGATGTATGTCCATTTATTGACACATTTTCTTAAGTGCTTATCCAGCTCAGGATCACAGTGGAGCTGCAGCTGGATATGTTCACTAAATAAACCTTACAAAAGTTAACAATAAACCTGCATCCATGTACGTTGTTGTCCACAGGATGAAAAAATCAAACTGGAAGACTGTGGAACATGTTAATAAATGTTTGTGTGTTTATGCCTGTGTCTTTCACAGGAGGCGCTGGAAGGTTTCCCTAATAGTTCCTGGTGAATCAAAGCAGAACCATAAAGGTTGCTGGACTGCATGATGGCCTTACCCCTGAGCAGTCATCCTGTTAAAGGAGGAACCAGTTAGAAGCTGTTTTCAAAGTAGCTGAGCAGATTTCATCTCAAGTAAGCAATTAACTGTTTGTTCATCTGTTCTGCCACTTAAAGAGCATTTAAGGACATCTTTTGAGTGTCCAGTTGAATTAATTCTACTGGCTCTCATGGTCATTTGTTATTATAGACATATTTTTCATGTTCATCCAGCTATTTAGTAAATTCTATCTATTTAGTAATATCTGTCAGCTATAAAATGTAATATAAATATAAAAATATCTAAATATCTCCTGCCCTTTATGTTTTAATGATGTAAGTCTGTTTACATTAGCATTCCTCACATATCAATGAGATGCTGTACAGTACAATCCTACTGTCACAGCAGAGGGATAACGATGGCTATTCAACATCGTTACACGACACATTCGAGCTGCATGATGCAGACAAAGTGACTAAATCATCTTTTTTGTGGTTTAATGTCTTCAAACCAGCAGACTAAGTAAGTAAAACTTTATTTATATAGCACCTTTCAAGATAAAAATCACAAAGTGCTTCACAGAAGCTAAAACCTAAAAATAAAAATCAACTAAAAGCAAGTTTAAAAAGATGGGTTTTTAGCTGTTTTTTAAAAGCGACCACTGAGTCCACAGATCTCAGGCTCAAAGGGAGAGAGTTCCACAATCTGGGGGCCACAGTTCCAAAAGCTTTGTCGCCTTTTGTTTTCAGCCTCGTGTGCTGGACAGCAAGCAAGCCCTGGTCACATGACCTCAGGGACCTGCTGGGAATGTATGGATGCAAAAGTTCACTTATATATGTTGGTGCTTGTCCATGCAGGGCCCTGAAAGTCAAGGTCAAAACCTTAAACTGGATCCTGAATTTAACGGGGAGCCAGTGCAGCTGAATCAGCAGGGGTGTGACATGGGAAAACTTGGAGGACTTGGTCAGAAGCTTTGCAGCAGCATTCTGAACAACTTGCAGACGATCCAAAGAGGCTTTACATAAACAAGTAAACAAAGAATTACAGTAGTCCAGACGAGATGAAACAAATGCATGAATGACAATTTCTAATTCGGAGCGCGATACAATGGGACTCAGCTTAGCAATGTTTCTCAAATGATAAAAACAGGAGCGAACCAAAGATTTTACATGGGCATCCAAAGTCAGAGCTGAGTCAATACTAACACCAAGGCTCCTGATAGACGGTTTTGCAAATGTAGCAAGTGGACCCAAAGCAGATTGCAGAAGATGTCAGAGAAGAACTTCAGGCCGTGGACTGAAAAGGTATTTTTTTTCTTGTTATCAAAAGACATTTGGAGTGGCAGCTCCTACAACTGGTTGTGCTAAAGTAAAGCTTACAGTCTAAGAAATCACAGTGTTGATATTCAGCACAAAGAGAAAAGCTCACTTGTTTGAATTTATTTACAATCATAGTTTTATAAATTCTGACTGTAAACAGATTTTACAGCTTTGATATTGTTTGACACTCGATATCAGGTGATAGGGTTTAATTTAAAGGTTTCTGTGTCCCAATGAGCCATTTACACTGATCAGTGTCAGTTTAACTGTAACACATTCATTATTTAGATTCAACAAAGAAATAACTGAATGTAAAAAATGGCAGCCCTCAGGCAGGTTTATAGAGATACATGCATGCACTATGAAATTTATGTATCCCAGATAATTGTTATTCATCTAGTCATGGCAGACCTACCTCTTCCTCCCAAGTTAACTGCAACCCAAAAGAACTAGTGGGGCTATTTACACACTCACAACCAGTGTGGGGTAAAAAGAGCCACCAAAAAGCTGTCAGCCACAGATGTGCTATAAGAGTTAGAAACTCTACTTATGGAGAAACTTTCTAAGTCTAACAGAGGACAGGTACTCCTGCCCAAATAACATGATACAGTGGGGCAAAAAAGTATTTAGTCAGCCACCGATTGTGCAAGTTCCCCCACTTAAAATGATGACAGAGGTCAGTAATTTGCACCAGAGGTACACTTCAACTGTGAGAGACAGAATGTGGAAAAAAAAATCCATGAATCCACATGGTAGGATTTGTAAAGAATTTATTCGTAAATCAGGGTGGAAAATAAGTATTTGGTCAATAACAAAAATACAACTCAATACTTTGTAACATAACCTTTGTTGGCAATAACAGAGGTCAAACGTTTACTATAGGTCTTTACCAGGTTTGCACACACAGTAGCTGGTATTTTGGCCCATTCCTCCATGCAGATCTTCTCGAGAGCAGTGATGTTTTGGGGCTGTCGCCGAGCAACACGGACTTTCAACTCCCGCCACAGATTTTCTATGGGGTTGAGGTCTGGAGACTGGCTAGGCCACTCCAGGACTTTCAAATGCTTCTTACGGAGCCACTCCTTTGTTGCCCGGGCGGTGTGTTTTGGATCATTGTCATGTTGGAAGACCCAGCCTCGTTTCATCTTCAAAGTTCTCACTGATGGAAGGAAGTTTTGGCTCAAAATCTCACGATACATGGCCCCATTCATTCTGTCCTTAACACGGATCAGTCGTCCTGTCCCCTTGGCAGAAAAACAGCCCCATAGCATGATGTTTCCACCCCCATGCTTCACAGTAGGTATGGTGTTCTTGGGATGCAACTCAGTATTCTTCTTCCTCCAAACACGACGAGTTGAGTTTATACCAAAAAGTTCTACTTTGGTTTCATCTGACCACATGACATTCTCCCAATCCTCTGCTGTATCATCCATGTGCTCTCTGGCAAACTTCAGACGGGCCTGGACATGCACTGGCTTCAGCAGCGGAACAGGTCTGGCACTGCGGGATTTGATTCCCTGCCGTTGTAGTGTGTTACTGATGGTGACCTTTGTTACTTTGGTCCCAGCTCTCTGCAGGTCATTCACCAGGTCCCCCCGTGTGGTTCTGGGATCTTTGCTCACCGTTCTCATGATCATTTTGACCCCACGGGATGAGATCTTGCGTGGAGCCCCAGATCGAGGGAGATTATCAGTGGTCTTGTATGTCTTCCATTTTCTGATGATTGCTCCCACAGTTGATTTTTTTCACACCAAGCTGCTTGTCTATTGTAGATTCACTCTTCCCAGTCTGGTGCAGGTCTACAATACTTTTCCTGGTGTCCTTCGAAAGCTCTTTGGTCTTGGCCATGGCGGAGTTTGGAGTCTGACTGTTTGAGGCTGTGGACAGGTGTCTTTTATACAGATGAGTTCAAACAGGTGCCATTCATACAGGTAACGAGTGGGGGACAGAAAAGCCTCTTACAGAAGACGTTACAGGTCTGTGAGAGCCAGAGATTTTCCTTGTTTGAGGTGACCAAATACTTATTTTCCACCCTAATTTACGAATAAATTGTTTACAAATCCTACCATGTGAATTCATGGATTTTTTTTTTTTTTTCACATTCTGTCTCTCACAGTTGAAGTGTACCTCTGGTGCAAATTACTGACCTCTGTCATCATTTTAAGTGGGGGAACTTGCACAATCGGTGGCTGACTAAATACTTTTTTGCCCCACTGTATAACCCCACATACAGCCCAGCCATAAAGTGAACCAAGTCATTTAGTTAAAGACAGCATGGGACCAAATGCATGTAACCAGCCTGCATCAACCTAACATTTCTTCCTCCTGAATTAAATGAATGAATGGATGAAAGTTAAATGACTACAAACCCAAAGCCACTAGTTCCCACACTGGAGCTCCCTGACACTGTGTGTTAACCGTATTTAGCTTGTATCAACAGTTATAACAGGCTAAGCCACCTGAGCCACTGCATTGAATTTGTTCCTGTCTTAATGATTTCAGCTGACTGGTTTCAGCTCAGATGTTCTGCTTTTTCCTTTCAGTAGATCAAAGCAGCTCATGCTCCTTCTGCTTCCAATTTAGAAGAAGAAGAAGAAGAAGGCGAAGGCTTCAGCGAAGTGGCGTTCATGGTCTCAGTGAACAGTCACGGTCACACACTGCATGTGGTTTTAAAAGCAACATGTCTGTTCACCACAACAATGGAGATGTGTAATATTAGTGCAGCTACGGTTTGTTTTTGAACATCAGTTCTGTTTTCTACTTTGATCACTTAGACCAAAAAAGTGTTTTCAGATTCTTTCTTTTACATCTATAAACCACCTGTTCATTTTTTTATTACAATTAGTTTCACATAAATGTTAGTGTTTCCTTTATGATCTTTTAATGCTTACACTACACTGTACATGTCTACATTAGAGACATTTCGGTTTCCTGTTTCTGTTGACTCAGAGTTGTGAAATGTTCTTTTATTTGATGCACAATATGAAGTTCATAATTTTCTTACAAATAAAACTATAATGACAAACATGAACAGCTGTGCTTATTTCTGAGACAGGAGTTTTTGAATGTGTTGATATTTAGACAGTGTGCATCTGTATGCTGAAACTGTAATGGTGAACCTGAGGTGATGGTCAACAGAAGGCAAATGTATATCAATATAAAACAATATTGAAGTAATGTCTTTACCCTCTGCAGAGTGTGCACGCAATCACCTTATTCACTGTAGTAAACATGCACCGCTAGCTCACGTGACTGTCTCCATGGTTACATCGTATATTATTAGCTATGTAAACAGCTTCCAAAGATACCGCCATAGCTCTCTGCAGCTGTAACACTTAAACACTTTGCAAATCATTTCACGTTTTTGATAGTTATGAAGACAGAATATGTTTTTAAGGTCATGCTAGGCGGTTGCTATGGTGGTTGCTGTGGACTCGGGTGGACCGCGTCCGATTCCTGTTATTAGCTGTCCGCCGTAGGAAGGCTGCGTTCCATTTACAAGTAGTGACAGTCTGCCGCAACTCGAACTCAAACCCCGCTTTGTTCTTTAATTATAGGCCTTTTATAGCCGTTCATGACACACACATAAAGCACTTTGCCTCACCATGAGAATGCAAGTTTACCTAACCTAACCTTATAGTGTCTGATATAGGATAGAAAAATGAAGCAACCAGAGATTTAATGATGAAGACTCTGGGTTCTGTAGTTCACGTTTTACAGTCCTGAATGACTCTTTGCATAATATGATTTATTGAAGAGGAGTTTAGAATGCACTTTACATTTAGACTGTTGCTGTTTCATTTTTTACATTGTTGCCGTGTTATGTCATGAATAAGGTTCACCTGCTGGGGGTTTGATGGATCAGCTGGACAATACAGTCAAAGACAGACTTCATTCATCATATGCAAGAATCCTAGTTGGATTTTTGTTGTCACTCATGTTTTTGAACCAAATATTGAAAACAATTTTGACAGACTGGATACCTGGTCAGGGTCTACATTACCTTGTACTCAAGCATCCCAGGACAGAGCCCTGCCCCACCATGAGCCTGGGTGGATACGTGGTTATTAATATAAAAGGACCAATACTGAATATGAATATTTCATGAAAATTGAATTATAATACAAATTAGTAATAAGGGTTTCTCTGCGCCCTTCTCTACACCATACTCAAAGAGCTGCAGGCAGAGAGGGTGACAGGCGAGGATGGCACTGAAGAGAAGATGCTCGGTTTCTGGAGTCTCCTGGTCCTGTCAGTATTAGTAGGATGCATCTGCTGTGTCTTCTTGTGGATGCTCACCTACCTTGACTCGTTCCAGCCTGGTATGGATTTCCCAACACTGCGGACAGTGGCCCACGTCAGAGATGTTTAATATTGATTACATATGTCTGAATTCCTAACCCTAACCCTAACCCTAGCTCAACAGATCACAATGCCCTGGACTGTCAGTATTATTACATGCTGTGAACATAAGTACCTTTGATCACAGTTTATGTTGTAAAAGACAAGGAATATTGGAAAGAAAGATCAACATTGTGATATTATTTCTTCCAAACTGACCAGAAACATGCTTGTCAGACTCTCACAGCAAAGGATGAGACTCACTGTGCATGACAGCTCGGGCCAATGATGTCTGTTAGATTGTCAGTTGTTTAGTGCTTCTGTACAGTTAGGGTCACCGTCTCTATTTCAGAATAATTAATATGCAGAAAACACTAAAAGTTGATTGTCTTCCAATATTCTAGCATAATTAAAAAACTTTGACTTTGTAAGTACATATTATTAGTCCTAATGCCAGTATGATTCTTCATAACTCCTGCTTTGAAATACTGAACTTTAAAATTTACCTGATGAAAGATAATTTACAGTGGCACTCTGTCAGGATCATTCTGACTGTAAGATCACTGTATTAATCTGAATCCTTCTGAAATGTGCTGTGAATGAATGCTGATGCAACTCACTGTGGGAAAACTGTTAATAAAATGAATCTGTGACACATGCAACACATTCACAGAGGAAGAGGACACAAAGGGAGGACATGCAGAGGCTGTGTTGAAGTCAGAAATCCAAATCTTTATTAAAAAAAACAGGCGGCGGTTACAAACAGGAAGACAAGCAGTCCATCAAACAGTCTACAGGGTCAAACATACAGAGAATTCAAACAGCAGTAAAAAAAAATAACTGGACAGTGAAAAACTTAAAGCAATGTGTGACGCAATAAAAGGAAGCAGTACAGTATATTCACTGAATTATCATCAATTACAAAAGAGAAAAACGACGATTTCTAAGGATTATTTTCTTAAATGCAGTTAGAGTGTGGCTGGTAAAGATGGAAACATACAGAATGTAAATTGTGTGAGTTTGGTGAACTTTGTTAGTAACAAATGAGGTAAAAAAAAAAAAAAAAAACAACCCCAAAACAGACAAAACACAGAAAGAGGCTCTCAGTATTCATTAATAATTAGAAAGAAACATTCTGGTCGTGGATTTTTACAGTCTTAGTTCCGCTCGCTGTCATCATTATAATCATCATGATCAATGGCGAGGTCCTGAGGTGGGTGGGGCTGTCTCTGGTGATGTCACCATGAAGGAACAGCATCTGGCACGTGTTGGTGAAACATCTCAGTACACTGGTGTAGTTTCCTCTCCAGCTGTTTGACATGTGACACTTGAACATTAAGGGGAAGAAGAAGAAACAGTGTTAGGTCAGGTGACCACATGGTTTCTAAAGTAACTGACAGGAAGTAACCAGGCCGTTAGAAATGGATGGCATGTGTTTAGAGTTACTGGAGTTGGGTAACTCTACTTACCAAAAGCAGAAGCACACAGATGAAGGATCAGATGCTGAATGTTGCAGGAACATGCTCATGTGTGGTGGTCATTCAGTGCTGCTCCGGCAGGTTAGACAGTCCAAGACTGATATGCTGCCCATCTGAGAGTTTGAAAACACACATGCAAAGATTTATTTTGTATTACAGTCAAAGTTGGATGTTCATTTTTGTCCTTTAAAAATGTTTGTGTATTTGAAAGCACTAACATTTAAGGATGACTTGGATTGTCTCCTTTAAAGGGGAGACAAGTGTATCCACTGATCCACGTCACTTTACCTGGATGATGACTCCTCTCCCCCTCACTCAGAAACACTCCTAATATAACCAAGCAAATAAATAATATTGAAGATTTACTTACATCATTACAAAAACATCAAAAACATCTCCCTTTGATTCTATTGCTTCATTCCTGCTGAACATCAGGCAACAAATATCTCAATAAATCACAGTAAAATGTAAAGCACATGTTTTCTCTGCTTTGTCTAACCTCTGCAGAGCCTCTGTCAAGAAAAACATAACTGTAAGCATAAAACAAATATACATTCATAACACGTCACTGGACAAACCTTGGTCAGTTGATTTCCTCTGTGCAGTGCAGACGAACATCAGTCAGCAAGTGACTCTGCTGGTTCTTCTGAGGAAACACCACCGTCTCTCCACACCGTCACCATCTGTGAGCACAAACTGCCACTCTGCTCTGCAAGCATGTAGGAAATCACATATCACACACACAGGGGTGAAGAAACATCAGAGCTCAACTTTGGATACTTTAGATCTAAACAGATCAAAGCAGCTCTTAGTTTCAGTAATCAGTGAGCAGACAAACAATGATACCATACTGATTCTGTATGAATACAATATTGTCACGGTCCGCTGTGACAGACCATGTGGAGAGTGCGTGGAGGACTCAGGTGCAGACACAAGTGATACAGGAGTGAACTTAAACCAAAAGCGAGCCTTTTATTGTGGCTGATGAATACAAAAGAAGCAAACAAGAATAAGGGCAGCACAAGAGCAATAACTAAACAGAAACCTAAACTGGGAATAAACTATGGTAAGGCTATGACTTAGAATACAACAGACCGGGCATGGAAACACAGAGGGTGGGAACACAGACGACGCGACACAGACTGTAAGAAACACAGAGACTAAATACACATGAGGGATGATCAGGGTAAGTGGCCACACATGGGAACACAGCTGACACACATGAACTTAACGACAGGACAGAAGGAGTGAAACTGAATACACTGACAGTGAATGCAGGCCTTCAAAGTAAAACAGGAAACATGGAGATTAGACATGAGACATGAACCGGGGAGACGTAGTACAGGGGGAGGTGACAGACGCGACAGCATGAACTTGACAATACAAGACACACAGACATAAACACACGAAGGGCAAGGGAGGCTTGATACAAGGGTAACATAATTACAAAAGGACTGGACTACCTTAAAGAACCTAAACAAACAATAAACATCAAAATAGGTTAAGCACAAAACACTGGGTCGCACGACCCAGGACCATGACACAATATGGTATTTTCAATACAGGTGTCAAATTAATTTATTAAAACTAATACAGATATATGTATATTTTTTTGATAAATTAGTTTGCTAAATTATAAGAATATATATATATTTTTTTCATTTAACAATTGCAACTGAAAGAAATTAAATATTGAACAAAAATATATTGTCACATTCTGAGCATGCTCAGCACGCTGACAGACTTGAAGTTGCTACAGATTTTAAGAAGTGATAATTATAGGGAAGAAACTTCTCTTTTTCATCCGTTTAATCAAACATTTGATGCCTCAGCTGTCTCAGTCTATAGCGTTCTGCAACTACAACTAACCTGAAGCTTGGATTTGGCTGCAGGTGCCCCTGTACATCCTTCTCAGCAGCACACATGTGGGTACCATTTAATCCCACTTCTTCCTGAGCTTTGCTTCATCACAAGACCAAAGGTGGCATCCCGTGTCACAGTCTTATCATCATCCAGAAGCAACATTTGAAGAAACATCATGGAGAAGAAACATTTACACGCCTCCTGGTTTTGTTTTCTGATCCTGCGAAAAGACTGAGGACAACAAAGCCCAGAGAACACGAGATACACAATATCCAACATTCAGACTCAACAGCCTCCATAAATGAAGAGCACCAGGTTGGTTCAGTTATAGTAGATATAAGCATACTTCACATTACTGGGTATGAATAATAATGAGGAGGCAAACTTTGAAGATGCAGAGCATAATGTCCCATCATCAGACTGTAAACAAACAGCCACCAGGCTTCTTTGTTGGCAAAATTGATGATTCTCCTATCAGGGATCAGTAGCGTGTATTAACCTGTGGTATAAGCAGCAGTCACTGAAATATTACTCTTTCAGATAAGAAATCTAGGACATAAAAGCCAGGGTGGGAGGGATCTCTGCAAACTGACTTAGCTCTGCAAGTGTGAAGCTCAACAAAAATCTGACTCTCCAGTCACAGACAAACAAAAACTCCAGGTGGGAGATAGAAAACGCTGTCTGGGTCCTGCTGGATGTTGCTGGTCAGGGTCCACACATTAGCAGAGTGCTTCTTGGTCCCACTGACCCATGTGGACAGCGACTGTGGAGAACTGTTCTGGAAAACAGAGAAGAGAATTAAAATAACAAAAAGCCAAACAGGATTTCCACAAAGACTCTCTTGGAATCAGCAATCAAAAAAAAGAGCTGTGATCAAGCCATTTATTACTGCGCCAACACACATCAAACATCACGGTTCAGTCATGTCAGCGCTGCCACAGAAGTTGTGCTCCTACTCCTTTATGCATTCCAAGGAAGAGGGAGGAAGTTACAAACTGATCCTACCACACTTCAACGGATCAATGGTTAAGCTGTTTTGTGCCCTTGGCCTTATCAGCACCTGTAAAGGGAGTTGTTTTCTCAAACTGCTGACGCTGAAGTAAATTCATCTAGTTTTAGAAACTTTCACTGAACAGTAACAGTGTCACAACTAAGCATATGCATAAGCACTTAAATACTTTAAATGAGAATAACAGAAAATTTCTATTAAAAAGGCTAGAGCCTGTCCCAGTAGTCATAGGTAGAGCACATCTGGACAGGTCACCAGTCTGTCAGAGGACTAACACAGAGACAGACATCAGAGTAACAAATCTATTTAAAATTAATGTAAGTTTGCTGCAGCTGTATGTATGAACATGTGTTTCTGTGCTCACAGTCCACCTCTCAGGAACCTGCAGTTCACTTTTAGTCAACTTTAAACAGACCTCACAACAGGCTGATGTGGCTGGATCAGTAGTCTGATTTAAGTACGCTACCTTTGGCCAGGGATTAATCTGGTGCATCGCTTCACTGCAGTCTTATGTATTTTCCCCACACCTGAATAAAAAATACTGATATATACAAATAACAGCTTCAGCTGATGCAGCCTGACTCAATCCTAAATGTTCAGCATACACACAGAAACACAGAGGTACCGTTTAAAGTTTAGTGATAACCTGAGTCACTGATCATTTGCAGTATTACAGAGTCTGGCAGTCTTTGCATGATGTCCACGTCACTGTAAGTTTCTAGCTGACTCTCAGGTGTGACAGGTGTGCCAGCA
Organism: Aulonocara sp. 'chitande type north' Nkhata Bay; assembly: GCF_057382095.1. Classification (NCBI taxonomy): domain Eukaryota; kingdom Metazoa; phylum Chordata; class Actinopteri; order Cichliformes; family Cichlidae; genus Aulonocara; species Aulonocara sp. 'chitande type north' Nkhata Bay. The sequence continues at coordinate 12,003,294 of NC_141358.1, forward strand.
GGAAAGAGTAATAATAACCTGCATCCTGAGGTTTGTCATGCAGGATTAAATTTACAGTGGCTTTGTTCACACAGCTAGGATTGTATTTTACACTGACCCTGGGTCAGTATAAGTATCATACAGTTTAAACGAAGCACTGAAACTTGCACATATTTATTATAGATGCACTGAAGCTAATCGAGATATTTGCTGTCAATCTGTGGCTGCGATTAAACACTTTACTGGAAACTTTATTAACTAGTAACTTCATCAGTCATGACAGAAGCTAATATTTCTGTGCTAACATCGTTTAAACAGTAACAGCTTTCCTCCAATATAAGCTAACGTTTACACCGTAACTTTAAGCTAGCACCATAAAGACGGTAAAACACGTAATAACATCTACAAATGCATCTTAAAGCTGTTATATTAGCACTCCGTGTATTACTAAGATAACCACATTAACATTACTGACACTCGCTGGCTTTTAATAGTCATTCTATAAATGCTGTCCGTTTAAATGGTCTTACCTGTACACACTGCATATCCACCGGATTCCAGCCAGAGTGGGTTCTGGAGTCTTCCACGCTCCTGTTAGTGATCCTCCATCTGGATGGATGAGAACAACCTTCTGAACAATCTAGCAGGAGATGGCCCATATCTATGGGACTGATTTGTGCTAATAACGCCCATTGTATGGACTGATAACAGCCGGAGCGGGTGAATAAAGTCACCCAGTAGCTAGCTGTGCCATTACCCAGCATACATCACTCCCTCCATAAATGCAATAAACGATACAAAAGCATCGTTCTACCTGTTTTTCAGGTAGTTGTTTATATTATACAATTTATTGTGTTCTGTATACGTCACTACAATGTGATTTGGAAAATGTCTAAATATACCGACAACAGGCAATCTCTTCAATCGGAGGACCCGTCACGTCAATTCCCGACGCGAGGAGGGTACCCTGCGCGTCCATCAGTGAAGCAGAGGGAGCCTGACCATGCCTCACACGTTTGATGAGTTGGGAGTGAGAACGTGTTGTATAAACATGTCAGAGTCTTTACTGAACATGATTATGTCATTTGATACCAGAAAATAGCTGTAATAAATCCATAATATTTTTTTAAAAACATGCTCAACCAAACAGTTGATTTGTCAATTGATGGTAAGAGTAGAAACTTAGCTAATGTTTAGAACTGTTGTTTTAACATATGAAATTGACTATTTACTATTGAATATAAATAATTTAATGATCTATACATGTAAATATGACATGTTTAAATTTTTCCATGACAAATACTGTATGTTACAAAATGTTCTAATGTTTAAAGATTTACTCACTTTCTGTGATTATTTTTTAAAGTACAGTTTTAAATGACACATGGAAATCAAACCAACTATATTTCTACAATTTTATTTTTTTTTAATGGTTATTAGATGGATTGCAAATCCTTTTATGGAGCAAGACAACGCACCTACCTGGCCCTTGTACCTGAAAATTCTCAGGACTCCGATGGTGAACTGAGTGATGATGACCCAATAGAGGATCCAGATTTTCAACCCAATTTTGCAGATGATAGTGATGAAAGCTGCTTTGATGTTTCCCTGGATGAAGATGCTCCTTCAACAAGTAGATCTAATAAACTTTCGCGTAAAATGAGCAAAAAAGGGAAACCTATCCTAAAAACAGTTCCCTTGGATGAAGCAGAGGATACAGTAGACCCATCTTCCAAGACCCCAGCCAAGTCTACAAGATGGTACCTGCCACTCTTTGGTTACATGCTTGATCTGTCCATTGCAAATTCCTGGCTGGTCTACAAGAGGGAATGTGGACAACTAAACCAGAAACCAATCACACTCAAAAGATTCCGCCTGGCAGTTGCGCATAGCTTGAAACAAGTCAACAAGCCAGCATCCAAAGTTGGCCGACCATCATCCAGCTCTCCACCACCACCAAAGAAACGATACACCCCAAGACCCTCACATCCACAGCCAGATGTGCGATATGACTGCTTTGGGCATTGGCCACTTCACTGTGACAAGCGAGGCTGATGCAATTACTGTCCAAAGGGCGTCTCAAGATGGAAATGCCAAAAATGCAATGTTTTCTTGTGCTTGAATGCCAGTCAGGAATGCTTTGCAGTGTACCACCAGAAGATCTAATCATCAAGGGGTATTGGTGAAGTTGCATGAACGGCAAAAGAAAAGAGCCAGAACTGTTTCAGTGTGTTCTCAAATTTTTCAGTGCAAAATGGCAATGGTATATAATATACCACCAGAATTTTCTGGAAAATAAAATAAAAAATGTTAGTGCTGTTCCAACACTACAGTGAAAAGTTTATGTTAACAACAGGTCAAAAGTGAATTTGTATGTTTATGAATTTTCGGTAATTGCAGATCAAATTTTTGATCAAATTTACAATATTTTTGTGTTTCATACATTTTGTGGTTTGTTATAACGCCCACTGTTGAAATGGAATCCAACAATGTTTGATGTTTTACTACCACAATAAAGTGGGTCAAACACAAAATTTGGTAGTTATTGTTTTGCAAAATGAGTATAACCTTTACTTTTTTCTACTAGTTATGTCTGTAGAACTTTATGTAGTTGTACCATAGAGAGACATCTCAACCGTTTGGTTAGAGGGTAATATTTAAAAAACTATAAGGTGTGTATAAATTTTTTTTTTGATTGTGATCATTATTGAGCTAAAGGAATAGAAAATATGAACAAATAATTTTTTCATTGTATTTTTCTTGGTGAGGCAGTCAAAGGGCTAAAGTGACATCCCAGGTTGGCTCAAATGGCTGTTGCCACAAAGGCAAAGACTAGTGAGCTTCCTGAATAGCCTGCCACAGGTATGCGTTTATTTATACCTTACTAGGTGTGGCCAATTAGCAACAGCTGAACACATTGAGGAGATTAGGGGCTGCAGAGGGGCGTAACACCACCTCACTCAAAAGGGTTCCTCTAGGACCCCTAAATTTGTTAAGCCAAAGCCAAAACTTGAGCAGTTTATTACCTGCTCTCCTGACACAAAACTAAATACTCAAATTCAAATTCAAATTTTATTTGTCACGTACACAGTCATACACAGTACGATATGTAGTGAAATGCTCGCATTTCTTAACTTGGCATCTTTAAGCAAGGATGCACCTGCATTAGGATTAAAAGTTGCTACACTGAATGCACAAAGACTAACATGTGCACTGTAACAAAAAAATAATTTCCCCCAGGGATCAATAAAGTATTCTGATTCTGATACTGAAGGAACAACATTTGTCTCCTATATATGATACACCTATATATGCACTGTCAAAGATACTTGTCTTTGAGTGAAGATTTAAGGTGATAAGACATATAAATAACTGCAACTTGAATCTGTACTGAGGCTCAGTATTTGACACAGTTCATGTTCACTGCTGTAATAGCTAATAATGATTAATATAATAACTATAATATTGGCCATATTATACTTACATTACCAAAGTGATATGACTTTAGTCTCATGAACAACATTAGCTAATTGTTATTTACTAACTAATCTTAAATGACTGTTCAGTACAGAAATGAAGCCCAAAAATCATGTTTTACTGTCCTGTGGTCTCAGCCTCAGATACTTATCAAATCACACAAAGCTCTTGTAGAAACAAACAAATGAACAAAATATGTTCTCCTTCATTTCTGTCAAACAAAGTTGTATGACACGTTTCCAGCGGTTAGTATCATGGTTGCTAGGCAACCTGGGAAGCGCGACGGAGACTAGACCGTCCCATTTCACAAGCCTCTCACTTCCGCACTTCTCGTAGTACGTAGTACGCGTAGTGCGCGTACTTCAAGCGTGCAGACCCTGCCACAGCCTGAGAACCATCACAGACAACAGAGTCGGGGGCGGGGCTTAAGCTCGGACAGATCAAAGGCCTTTACAACGTCACAACAAAGGCCTTTGCAACGTCACAACAAAGGTGCTTCGAAGGAGCTTCCAAATAGCATAAATAGAGCCTTGGCGACACTCTACACCAGTGAACTCCAAAGTTGGTCCGTCTAAAGTATCGCTGAGTCTAAAATACCGCTGAAAGTCAACCTTTATTAAATATGTCTCACGTTTATGCTAGAGCTAACGATCGCGTTTCCCATGCAAAGGTTCGCACAACTGAAGAGTTGTCGGCTGAAAAAGAAGCCACAAAAAAAGAGAAAAAACGCGTCAGGTTTGCAACGCTCCCGTCACTCCACGGGAGTGTGTGCTGGGAGCACACAATCCGACTAAAGAGAGAGAGAGTGCAGGATGAACAAAGGGTAAGTCCGGAGTGGGGTCAGGCTGGCAGTACTGATCGGGTTGGTTTCTTCCGTTGTCAGCAACGGAGCAGCTCGGAACAAACAGCACCTAAAACGGAATGCCTGTTTGTTAATAAATCAAATAGGGTGGTGTCTGTAGCTAAAGACTCACCAGCTAAGAATTTAATCCCACCCCTGCCTCCTCTTCCTGTTAAACCACAGAAAACACAGCGTGCCCCCATTATTAAAAAGGTTCGCACAACTGAAGAGTTGCGGGCTGAAAAAGAAGCCACAAAAAAAGAGAAAAAACGCGTCAGGTTTGCAGTGCAGGACGAACAAAGGGTAAGTCCGGAGTGGGGTGAGGCTGGCAGTACTGATCGGGTTGGTTTCTTCCGTTGTCAGCAACGGAGCAGCTCGGAACAAACAGCACCTAAAACGGAATGCCTGTTTGTTAATAAATCAAATAGGGTGGTGTCTGTAGCTAAAGACTCACCAGCTAAGAATTTAATCCCACCCCTGCCTCCTCTTCCTGTTAAACCACAGAAAACACAGCATGCCCCCATTATTACAAAGCAACACAAGGTTCTGGCACCTTACGCAACAAGCATGTTAGAGAAGTCGGACATAAATACGAATAAGAATTTACTCCCACCCCTGCCTCCTATTGCTGTTAAACCACAGAAAACACAGCGTGCCCCCATTATTACAAAGCAACACAAGGTTCTGGCACCTTACGCACAAAGCTTAGAGCAGTGGGACATAAATATGAATAAGAATTTACTCCCACCCCTGCCTCCTCTTCCTGTTAAACCACAGAAAACACAGCATGCCCCCATTATTACAAAGCAACACAAGGTTCTGGCACCTTACGCAACAAGCATGTTAGAGAAGTCGGACATAAATACGAATAAGAATTTACTCCCACCCCTGCCTCCTATTGCTGTTAAACCACAGAAAACACAGCATGCCCCCATTATTAAAAAACAACACAAGATTATTGCACCTTGGGCACCACACTTATAAGAGACATGGAAATATTAACAGCAGTAAAATATAAATTACACCCCCCCCCCCCCCCAACCGGTTTCAGCAGATAGCCGCCCCTCCCTGAGCCTGGATCTGCTGGAGGTTTCTTCCTGTTCAAAGGGAGTTTTTCCTCCCCACTGTCGCCATGTGCTTGCTCATAGGGGATCATTTGATTGTTGGGGTTTTTTTTCACAACAACAGTTGTGAAAATATTCACAACTGTTGTTGTGAAAATATAACTGTTGTTGTGAAAATATTCACAACAACAGTTATATTGCAAAGTCTTCACCATCCATCAGCCATTACAATACAAATAATAAAAATCTTGAAATACATAAAAATGTTGATGTTTGATTTTGTTTACTTTAGTTTTGTTTACTACTACTTGTCTGATAGTGATTGTCTGAGTAGATAAAACAGTGGTCCTGTACCACCAACATCATTATGGAGATGTGTGAGAATGACTGGGAGACAGACTGGAGGATTACTGTGAAATCAGAAAAAGCAGAGTGGGGAGGTACTTCCTGTACATTGCTTCTCCAGCTGTGTAAATTACATTTTTCTCAGCAGCAACAGCTTTGGGGTTAGGAGAATGCCAGGACCAGTCAGTGCACAATTACCAATTCATCAGCTGCATAACAGCAGCTGGAGCCTCACAGCTGGAGCGCACTGTACTGAGTGAAACATTTTCACACTTCGGCGGCTCCGCTCTTTGTGTTTGTCTTTTTTGCGCTAGATTCTGAAGCTGTAGGTTTGATCTATCTTCAAACAACATTGACTGAACCAGCAGCAAAAGAAGATCCAAACTAGCTTCATGTTTCGCTTCACATCAACATTAAATAAACACCTTAAATTCCCTCTTACTTTTGCTGTTTTAACTCCACCATGATAAAAAATCACATGTCATGCAGAGCTCTCCGTCTTTCTCTCTCAGGAATAGATTCCCATAAGAAAGTCTGTTTTCTGCGTTATTCGCTTGCTTATTACCCACCAAGCTACCGTTGTTTACAGCGCTGTCTGCCACTGCTTTTTGTTTTTTAAATTTCCAACACGAAAGCCTAATTTCTTCACTTCAATACTGAACAAATGTATCTACTGCAGAATATTTTTAAGGTTATCTGCTATAAAATCCCAGGCAAGGAAAATCTCCTTCATGTTTTTCTGTTTTATCCTCAGTTACTTTGACACAAAGGCATCTGCTGAGTGTCAGCTTTGTTTTTATAGATGTAAAAATAAGGATATGTACTGATAAGTGATCAGAAATACAATATTTCTGACTGTATGGGGCAAAATTTCCCTGATTCAAATATAATCACCGAAATTCAAAAATTGCGGTTTTAATTTTCGCAAATGGCGCTCAATGACTCATTAACTGGCGCTACTTATCAGCCAATCGGTGGCATGTAGTCTGACGACGTCACAGTGTAGTACCTGATCAGAATGCTTGGAATCCCGGGCTGTGAACTACTATGACCTAATGGAGAACCCAGAAAAGCATTCAGGGTTTTCAGACAGAGCAGAATCATGGTTCCATCAATTGTTTGATGTTCATTTTATGAAATACTGTTTTAGCTTTATGATCTCACTACCACAAATAACAGAATTCAAACTATCCGCAAACTGTCTCATGACTCCACAGAATATTTTCCCTAAGTACTTGAGGATCATCTATCTGTTTTTTTTGGAAAACTTAAGGGGAGGTGTTATGACCCGGCTCGAGGCTGCAACATAAAAAATGAGACGAATATCAGAGTGTAAGTGAGAAGAGGTTTTAGCTTAAAATGACATCCCAGGTTGGCTCAAATGGCTGTTGCCACAAAGGCAAAGACTAGTGAGCTTCCTGAATAGCCTGCCACAGGTATGCGTTTATTTATACCTTACTAGGTGTGGCCAATTAGCAACAGCTGAACACATTGAGGAGATTAGGGGCTGCAGAGGGGCGTAACACCACCTCACTCAAAAGGGTTCCTCTAGGACCCCTAAATTTGTTAAGCCAAAGCCAAAACTTGAGCAGTTTATTACCTGCTCTCCTGACACAAAACTAAATACTCAAATTCAAATTCAAATTTTATTTGTCACGTACACAGTCATACACAGTACACAGCATTTCTTAACTTGGCATCTTTAAGCAAGGATGCACCTGCATTAGGATTTAAAGTTGCCACACTGAATGCATAAAGACTAACATGTGACCAACATAAAGGGGTACAAAGGTCAAATCCAAAATGATTATTCAACCTGCTACAACACAAAATCAGAGCAGCCACGAATAATCACATTCACAAGTGATCTGTGGTTCCACCACACAAACGGTCACATACAAGTGGCCTCATACCACAACAAGTTGCTGTAATATACAAAATTCATTAAAGCAACGCTAAAAGCAATAATACCCTAACTTTACATACCTACATGCCGGCAAAGTTATGTGCCATTAGCGATGTTAGTACTAACTGGGTTTTAAAACCTTTACTTTAAAATATACGCCGCTATATATATATATACCTGACATTAATCTATGTATGTATATATATATGTATGTATATATATATATATGTATGTATATATAAATATATATACTCAACAAAAATATAAATGCAACACCTTTGTTACTGCTCCCATTCCCCATGGGATGGACGTAGAGACCTAAAATTCATTCCAGATACACAATATAACCATCCCTCCCAAACAGTGGTCACAAATCAGTCCAAATGTGTGGTAGTGGGCACATCTGCTATATTGAGATAATCCATCCCACCTCACAGGTGTGCCACATCAGGATGCTGATCTGACATCATGAGTAGTGCACAGGTGTACCTCAGACTGCCCACAACAAAAGGCCACCCTGGAATGTGCAGTTTTTTGCGCTATTGGGGGTCTGGGGACCCAGAACCGGTCAGTATCTGGTGTGACCACCATTTGCCTCATGCAGTGCAACACATCGTCGCATGGAGTCTATCAGATTGTCAATTGCAGCCTGTGGAATGTTGGTCCACTCCACTTCAATGGCTGTGCGAGGTTGTTGGATATTCGTGGGAACTGGTACACGCTGTCGTATACGCCGGTCAAGCACATCCCGAACATGCTCAATGGGTGACATGTCCGGTGAGTATGCTGGCCATGCAAGAACTGGGACATTCTCAGCTGCCATCTGCCCTGAACAATGTGAACCATGATTCATTTGTGAAGCGCACACCTCTCCAACGTGCCAGACGCCATCGAATGTGAGCATTTGCCCACACAAGTCTGTTACGGCGACGAGCTGGAGTCAGGTCAAGACCCCGATGAGGACGACGGGCATGCAGTTGAGCGTCCCTGAGACAGTTTCTGACAGTTTGTGCAGAAATTGTTTGGTTGTGCAAACCAATTGTTCCAGCAGCTGTCTGGGTGGCTGGTCTCAGACGATCTTGGAGGTGAACCTGCTGGATGTGGAGGTCCTGGGCTGGTGTGGTTACACGAGGTCTGCGGTTGTGAGGCCGGTTGGATGTGCTGCCATATTCTCTGAAACGCCTGTGGAGACGGCTTATGGTTGAGAAATGAACATTCAATGCACGGGCGACAGATCTGGTTGACATTCCTGCTGTCAGCATGCCAATTGCATGCTCCCTCATTGCTTGTGGCATTTTGCTGTGAGACAAAACTGCACATTCCAGGGTGGCCTTTTGTTGTGGGCAGTCTGAGGTACACCTGTGCACTACTCATGATGTCAGATCAGCATCCTGATGTGGCACACCTGTGAGGTGGGATGGATTATCTCAATATGGCAGATGTGCCCACTACCACACATTTGGACTGATTTGTGACCACTGTTTGGGAGGGATGGTTATATTGTGTATCTGGAATGAATTTTAGGTCTCTACGTCCATCCCATGGGGAATGGGAGCAAAAACAAAAGTGTTGCGTTTATATTTTTGTTGAGTGTATATATATATATATACATATATATATATATATATATATATATATATATATATATATATATATATATATATATATATATATAGGATGAGGGACCTATGGATATATATATATATATATATATATATATATATATATATATATATATATATATATATATATAAAAAATAAAAAAAAAACACCCAGCACGCCCCTGCGGGCGGTTTATCCTTCAAGCTCGGGTCCTCTACCAGAGGCCTGGGAGCTTGAGGGTCCTGCATAGTATCTTAGCTGTTCCCAGGACTGCGCTCTTCTGGACAGAGATCTCCGATGTTGTTCCCGGGATCTGCTGGAGCAACTCGCCTAGCTTGGGAGTCACCGCACCTAGTGCTCCTATTACCACGGGGACCACCGTTACCTTCACCCTCCACATCCTCTCGAGCTCTTCTCTGAGCCCTTGGTGTTTCTCCAGTTTCTCGTGTTCCTTCTTCCTGATATAAAATCCCAAATGGGATCAAGAGGTGCACAGAACGTCGTGGCGGGAACGTGTCATGTGTCAAAGATTAGGAAGAGGGGCAGTTCAGGGTGTGGTAATGCACGGTTACTGCTTTTTAGATGACTTCCAACAGGACTGTAAATACAGAGGTGTAATAGAAGTTGGTACCATTGGAAATCTGCATTATAAATGGGTTGGGGTTTTATTCAGAAGCATCAGTACAATATCTTTCAATATATTTTCTATTACAGCTGCATCAACAGCCTTCTGAGCAGAACCACATCTTTCTGCCCAGTGACTCAGAGGCAGAATGGCTGCTAGCCAAGCTGTTTATTAAAAGTGCAGATCTATTGGAACATCAAGCAGTCTATCACCTCATGAGCACTCACTATCTGGCAGAGGTCTTTGCTATTGCTACTTTCCGCACCTTCCCTGAGATCCATCCTCTCTACAAGGTGAAATTTGGTGAGATACACTATAAAACCCTTCTATAGTGATGTTTCTATATTACTTAAATCATTTTATATCATATAGAGGACTTTATTCTGATCTTTATTCAAATGTTTACTTTGATAATTACCTTCTATGTGTACAGCTACTGATCCCACACTTCCGGTACACCCTGCACATCAATGCTGTGTACAACTCTATTTTTTGGACCTGATGGGACTTTAAGCAATGTGTGGATTCTCTTTTTTTATGCAATATATTTAGAAATGTCAACTAACACCTATCTGATTACCAACAAAGTTCACTTGGATATGAGGGGATAAAAGAGCTCATGAGATGGGGTCTCGCTTCCTGCAGCTCCCTCTGCCTGACAGAGAACATCACTGCATGAAGACTGCAGTCGATCCCCAACTTCTATTACACCTCAGCATTAAGTTAAGAGTATGAAAACTGCTACAGTATGAACTTTTTTTTTCAATCATTATATATTTAACAACAACAGTTGTCTATAGGCACTTTTATATTGTAAAGAAGCGAGGGAGAAGTAGAGAAGTATGAACTTGATGAAAGACTAAATTTAGAAAGGGCAATAATATGGTGTCACTTGGTAGGGAAAGAAATAAATGGATCATAAAGAGAACCATAAATGGGGTGGGGTGGTATAGGGTGATGGGCTACAAGAGAAAGTAGACAAAAGGTAATTTGTGACAAATGCATGAGGAGTAAAGAAACGGGAGGTGCTCAAGCACATAGAAGCATAACTGTTATATTAAGTTTAATCAAAAAAGAAAGCTTGGTCTTAAAAGACATCGAAACCCAAAGTGAGAGCTGGTTCCATAGGAGAGGGATCTAATAGCTAAAAGGTCTGCCTGCCATTATTCTTTTGCAAACTCTGGCAAACAAATAAATTCTGGATTTAACTGGAAGCCAATGAGTAGAAGCTAATATGGGAGTCTCGGTGATGATGAGATGAGAGATGAGATAGCCTTTATTTGTCAGTTGCAGTTGCCCACAACCGAGATGACAGACCTAGCCAACCGTACATACAATACACAAACATCACATTGGGGAGACAGGTCAGGCTAGGTAGCAAGGGGGGAAAAAAACATTGAAATGTGTAACACAGAATACAGGAATGCGCAGATATCAACACACCATAGCACAATAAACACAGACAAATAACATGGGAGAGTATTCCAGTGTGTACAGCTGATCTGGGACCGCTGCAGTCTTCGATTGCGCCTCCAGCTGATCCGGTGTCCACATCGGATGCGAGGTGAGCATGAGAGGAGGTGTTGGATCCGGGGTAGGGAGGGTGATAGCGGGGGCGTATCAGTGTACGTGTTTCGTGCGTGTCCATGTGGAGGGGTGATGAGTGAGTGCTTATCAGTGTATATGTATATGTGTGCGTGGCCATAGTTCAGCTGAGACAGTGTCCTTCGCCCTGGCAGGCTAAGTAAACAGTCTTCCAGCCAACCCAGGTGGCCTTGCATGGAATGGGAATGAACAGTCTAAACACAGTCGTTATCAGGGAGTTTTTGTTCGGCTCCAGCCTTGAGCCCACAGCTGGCGCTGAAGGGATAGCCGCATTATGATGGTGGTTTTTCGTTTATGCGAACAACTCATGAGAATTTCAAAGCTGTTCTTTGACACTGGACTCTTAATCTCCCGTTGGAGAGCAGCAAGCTTCTCCATGATGTTATCAAACTTGCGCTCCGTGGTCTTGTCATTCTTGTGCTCAAAGAGCAGATTCTGAGACGTCACGACCGCAGTGAGCGGCTCCAAGATGTGATCCAACTTTCGCTCAGAGGTCTTATTCTGAGTATTCACGGCAGCCATAAGCTTCTCCAAGATCTTAACCATGCTGCACTCAGTGAGCCCATTCTGAGAAGTCGCGCCTCGTCGCATCCTTTCAATCCCAGCGGGAAGCCTTGGGGGGTTTTGAACCACCGTTTCCGCTTTCTCAATTCTCCGATAAGCCAGGGCCAAGCCAGCTCCGATCAGCAAGAACCCTGTTATCATGGTTCCAAATAGGTAGATATCTTCAGCGTCCTCGATTAACAGTCCCGCCAGGCACACGATCCTCCATGTCTGCCACCCGTCCATCGTGTATCCGGCAGGGAAAGTCCCTCCAGGGCACTCGGGCTCTCCCGAGCCCAGACTTCTCGTTGAGAAAAGGGTGTCAATAGCATTCAGAGACCAGTTGATCAAATCCATAATTCTCTTTTAGGTTTTAGAAACAGACTGTGAGAGAGTGTTCCAGGGAAAAGTAATACAAAAAACACAAGGGAGAGGAGAAAAAGTGCATCCGCCTCCTCCGAGAGCCAAAGACTGTACTCTCAGTGCTCTCAGTGCAGTGTTTTGGATCAGCTAAAGGTTTTTCAGAGCATTTTTAGGACAGCCTGACTCTGAAGAATTATAATAGAGTAGCAAAGGAGTAATAAACTACTTTGTCACTCAGAGGCAGGATGTCTTCATTTTGGCAATTCACAGTAATACTGGAGGCCATGTAATTCAGGAAATCCATTCAAGCATTACATAAATGTCTACAAATTAATTTATTAATAAACAGTCTTGCACATCGTTGGAAGTGTGGTGATTAATTCTTCATTTAAAAATGTTGCAGTGATGTCAGATTCATTGAAAGTCAAACTGTCATGTTTTTGCCAGCTTTGTGAGGAATATAGTGGATTAATACTATCTGTCAGATAGCTTCAAAAGATGATCCACAAGATATTCATGTGGATCATCTTCTTCTTGGAAAACAAACTCTCTGGTAAGATGTAAATGCTCCAAGTTTTATTTTGTATACATAAAATCACACACTATTACATTTTCTTGTGAGTCATGACTGTGCTGTTAACAGGGTTTCCAACATACTTATACTGTTGAGCGATCAAGTTCATCACAATCCTGATCTTTACAGTGACAGTTCAACATGCTGCAAACAGACTGGTGAGGCAATGAAATGCATAAAGTGTTTCAATTAAAACATCTTTTATATATAGGGTGTCAATTTTAGATCACATTTTATAGTAAGCTAAATTTAAAGTCCAGAGATTTCCTGATGATTTCCAGAGGAAGCTGTGTGCACAGCTGTGAAGCTAATTTACTCGAAACTCTTGTATCTAGTTTGACTACCACTCCTGGGTGCCCAATGGCTCGCTCCTGCTGAGAAAACCTTCTCCAACCACTAAATGGTTCAGACAAATTTGGAGACTCTCCCAAATGTTTTGAGAGACAGTGGAGTTTGCAGGAATGGCTCGACATCTCTCTCAGAAGTGCACTAATGTATTAAGTTTTACATTTTATCAATTCATGATGCACAACCCTCACTAGCCCCTCCCCCCAAAAATCACCACCAAAGAAAAAAAAAATAAAGCAACATAAATATATATACATATATTTGTTTTTTAATAATGGTTCTGGTCACAATCCTTACCTGAAACTCCATCAGCCATGGACACTTACTGCTTATTGTGAAAGCTTATTGTTTTCACTAATAAGCCCAGACATGAAGGTAAGACCAGATGTTTGGTATTTCTACAAACTGAGGTCCTTGATCAAAGGCCAAAACTGTGAAGTAGACAATGGCCAGATGTAACAAAAAGGTTTTGTAATTCAGGTTTTTAAAGATCATATCACTAAATCGGATGACATTGATTAAAATAGAGATCAGCATAATTATTTAAGAAAGGCGTCAACTGGCACCACCAGGCTAACTTACATGGTAGGAGGTTAATTCATACATGCCTGACAAGGTATTTTCATGCTAGAACAGTTTTTTTGGTTGTAACCGAAAAGCTTATAGTGTTTTTATTTAGTAGTAACAGGATTATACACTTTTTTTGAAACCTTACATTCATGTGGAAAGAAGAGCAACTGATTTGTGGTAGGTGGATTACTCTAATGTGGTATTGTCATGGCTGCGGAAGCAGACATGTGGAGTGGTGAGAGAAAGGACCCAAGTGCAGGCACTGATGAATGACTGACACGTGAGCTTTATTTACAGTGGGGGAAATGAAATACAAGCAAGTGCTGAACATGGCAGCGGCTAAACTAAAACAAAACCAAAACTGGGTGAAACTAAAATATGATACAAAGGAACAAAAGTCTGGGACTAGAAACCCAGGACATGAAACATAAAAACCTGAGACAGAGGAAGACACAGGGCTTAAATACACAGGCAGGACAACGAGCGATTGGGGAACAAGGTGGCAACAAAGTAGGGCTGAACGATATATCGCATTTGCGATAATATCGCGACATGATCAAGTGCAATTTTCTAACCGCAAAGGCTGCGATTATACTCTGGACATGTCCAAATTCATGGGCTGCATCCTCCTGAGGCCGCATTTGTAGACCGATTACGTCACAGCGACGCGCCGAAGGCTGTCCAAATTACTACCATATCCCAGAATTCATAGCGCGGCCCAGCCAAACTCCAGTTTCCAACAATGGCGGCCGCTACTAAGTTTTAAAATTACTCATACTAATCTTTCTGGGTCACAAAATAAACTTTTAACATATTTTCAGGCGAGAAAGTAGTTGTGTAAACATCAAATATCTGCTCGGTTTATCAAGATATCCCATATTTGCAAAAGTGCTTCGACGTTTTCAGAGGCGTCTGCTACCCACCAGCTCGACAGCTAGCCGGGAGCTCGAGGGTTACTGATGCGGCCGAGAACGGCACAACTCCCGGCACATCATTTTCAGATCACCGCGGAGTTTCGCTGCTCGGGTTAAACGTAATATATAAGTCACTTAGACAACCTAAAAATGTTATTGTTGGGCTTTTTTCAGTGTTTTGTTTGTTCGTGAGTAAATCGGTTTGGCTGAGATTAAAGTTATTAGATTAGATAAAATAAAACTTTATTAATCCCCCGGGTGGGTTCCTCCTTGGTTTTCACACAGCTGACTAAACGTCAAACAGAAAACTTATTAAACAGAAGTATGAGACAGTCGAGAATTTACACCAGTGTCTGGTTATATTTTAGATAGCAAGAAGCAGACGGCCGAGTTTATTAAACTCCACCGAGACAGCGGTGACGCTAATCAGAACTAGCCTTCTGATTCAGAAGGCTAGACCGTCCAATTTCACGCCTTTAAACTTTAAAGGCGTGTTTGTGTGTGTGTTTATACAATTTCTATTATGTTTGCACTTTATGTGTAATGTTACTGACTGCAGAGATCAGTAAGATGTGTGTATTTTTTATTTATTAGTTTTATTTATTTAATATTATTTTTTAATTGAATGACTGTCTAGTAGTTCACAGATGTCGAAAAACTGAGTGTGGTAAAGCCACTGATTTTTTTTATGTATATTTCTGCAATCTGCACATTGTACTGACTTTCATTTTAATGTTTACACCAGGGTTCCTTGTCAGCACTTTATGCTCAGATGTTTGTAAGCTAAAAATAAACTATTGTGTATGTTCAAATATACTGTTGTGATTGAAGAAGTTAAATAAAAATGTCAGTCATCAATTCATGCATCACCTCATGTCATCATAACAGAGGTCTGTCTTCCAGGAAAGAACAGTTTAAAATTAATGTAATATAGTATTGGCCATACTATATGATGTATTGCTTGTCTTTGTTTAATAATACAGAAGACAAAGACCTTAAAAAATAATCGCATATCGCATCGCAATCGCAATATTGGGGCAAAAAATCGCAATTAGATTATTTTCCATAATCGTTCAGCCCTACAACAAAGCCAGGACAAATCACACATAACAAGACAAAGGATGCAAAGCAGAATACCCAGACTTAAGGAAAGGACTTTCAAAGTAAAACAGGAAGCACAAGACATTCGCAGACTCAGAGACCCAGACTTGACATGACTGACTGGATATGAAACATAGAACACAGGGAAGACACAGTTACTGAAACCAGGAGCTAGAACTACAAATATAAAATGAACAGAAAACCATCAGCAAAACCAAAGCCATGAATAACAAGTAATAATGGTATATAACTTAAACACAAAAGCCATGACAGGTATAGTAAAAAACATGAACTCTCCAAAGGGATTGTGTTTAGAGTCTCTTGATTATACAAACTGATCCTTGCCACCAATTGCACGCATGTCCATATACTGCGGATGCTCACATTAGAGGAGTTGGTCACTTCTAAAGCACAGTATTAGAAATAGTCCATGTACAGCATATAGCATGCACGGTGGCAGTGTACAACAATTATTCAGCTTTAACTGATCAAATGGTGAACTGCATGTACGGATCATAATTTCATCCGGTCAGATGAGTGGCAAATTCTGTGCATGATGGCCTAAATTCTACCGACAAGAGAGCACATCCATAAGTCAAAAATGAGCAGATCTAATAAGGGAAAAACAAGTAACCTAACAAAATGAATACTATGTAAGTGCAGATTTTACACATGCTCAAGAGACGGCTAAAGAAGAATCAATACAGTTTATAAGGTTGACCCCCTTTATTTGAAATCGAAGCTAGTTGTGCAGTCTTAGAGGCAGCTGTTCTCTAGAGGCTGATAAAGGGCAGGATTCATCTAGAAAAGTGCTGCTTTATTAAAATGCTTCTACTTTAAAAGATGTGTGTAGAAGAACACAAATCACCATTTAGGGTCGAGTCAGGTCCTGAGCATACCTCTATTAATTAAGTTACTGTGCCTTGTGATTAATCCACACATTGCTGGTGTCGTTTTCTGCTGCAGGATTTGTTAAAGTTTCTGTTATTGCCTAATCTCTGAGTAGAAATGTGATTAAAACCCTGAAACACTGCAAACCTATCGGCTCACTGCAACACAGAACTTGGCTGCCTAACACGCATCCTTGCTTTTCTTTGGATTCTCCTCCTTCTCGTGCACCACATTACTTCTACTCTGTATAAAACCAGCATTTTGTCATTGTTATTATTATTGTTATTATTACTGAGGACCAGAAATATTTGGATGTTAGCCCTATACATGCAGGGTGATTGTGAAGGATTAGAGGACAGAGCCCAAGTTTTGGCACTCGGCCACCCAAAGCAATTATGTGCTTGTTCTGGTAATACCTTCTCTCATTCCAAATAAATGAAAACGCCTGATGGCAACAATCACAACCACACCACACAGCTTAAGATGTTCTATTCTGTGTTAAAAAGGATCTTTTGTAGTAAATTATGGATGGCAAATTTAGTTCATTGTGTTTGTAGGATTTATTTAAATGCTATTTTGTTGCATTTGTTGCCTCTAGAAGCACTACATGTTTAAATGTAAGCACACAATAAATATCCACCAAAGTTGAAGGTCAACTTAATAATTTATGGATTAAAAATTGACAAAAAAAACCCTGAGAACTTAGATACCATTACCAGTGTGGTGGTTTTGTCTACACATAAAATGTACTATATAAAAATGTTAAATATTGTGTCAAGTTTGACCTCTGGCTTGTTCTAGGTCAACAGCTGATCTGAAGGCCAAAGTGATGATAAAGCTACGTATAGCTATTTAAAACTACGTTTCTCACTGCCATTGTTCGTGTTGACAAACTACAAGCATAGAGGGAATCCTATTCTAAATAATGTTTTTAAATATCACATTACTTTGTGCTTTTTTTGTACCTGTTCTTTTGTTTTTAAAGCTGTACTTAAAATTCAAATGCCACAATTAGAAAATTATACTGGTATCTGGGTATTCTAAATATCACGTTATAGTTTGCAAAAAAAAATCATGTCACATTTGACCTCTGATCTCACTTTCGCACTTCACGTCTGCCTTTCTTTCAAATTCTAAAAATCTTTAGTTAAAAGTATTGTTTGCTGCCTACAGTAGTTAGAAATGCACTGTAATATAATATTATATAATAAACTCAAGTTATTGGTGTCCAGTTATTTATAAAGCAATAAATGTTATCCATCTGTCACGCTTCCTTTTTTTATTGCACTACAGAAGTACGTTAAAAACAAAAAACAAAGAAAAGAAAATGAATGTATTGAAAATACAATACTTTTCCCTTAAGAGTAGATGCTGCCCACAGAGTAATGCGTTTTCTGAAGCGCAGTACTTTGAGCCGTCCAGTCTTACGTGGCTTCTGCAAGGTGCCCGATAATCCTGGCAGAGTGGGACCTCATTCTCTTTTTCTTGTCTTTGCTGCAAACTGAACTGTCCAACTACACCCGGTTATTTTTAGGCTACACCATACAGTCACACCGTCGCGAATGTAACGCAATAGCTGCTATAACATTATAAGCCATAATAACCCATAAGGTCGCCATACCATAATCGGCTGAACAGATTTAGGCAAGCCTGCGGTCATGTTATTTAGATTCGGCGTCATTCTCACTCCGGAGTCCTCGGAGGTCGACGTCTTTGTTTTGGGTTCGCGTGCTGAAATGGGGAACTGGGACCCGAACAGAGCGGTTCGGATGAAAGC
Organism: Aulonocara sp. 'chitande type north' Nkhata Bay; assembly: GCF_057382095.1. Taxonomy (NCBI): domain Eukaryota; kingdom Metazoa; phylum Chordata; class Actinopteri; order Cichliformes; family Cichlidae; genus Aulonocara; species Aulonocara sp. 'chitande type north' Nkhata Bay. Next base: position 12,021,819 of record NC_141358.1, read on the forward strand.
CACACAGAAACTCCCGTCACCCGCAGAACCGTGTCTGTGGATCGGTGAGGTGCACCTGGCCGAGCCCCACAGAGACACACTGTGGTTCAAGTTCATCCAAAGAGTCAGAGGCACCTTTATCTGGGAAGGTACCTGTGCACTTCTGGTTTAATGCGCATCACATCTGGTTCACATGTAGACGGTTTTCCAGACGTCTCACAGATTTGCTGTAATTACTGTAAGGTTAGCGGGGAGAGACATAAATATGACTGCGCCATGTTTGGTTGCTATTGTGCAATGTTTTCATAGTGCCACATGATGGCGGTAAGTGACACTAAATGTTCAGTGGCTAACAAATTGCATTGAATCTGCAAACCTAAAAAAGTTTAAAATTTCTGAAAAACATCCGAAAAAACTATTGAGTCTTTTAGTTTAAATTAACAGTTGAAATTCAGCATGTGAATATAACGGTTTACAGATAGAGTTCAGCATTTATACTTCATCATCTGCACCCAGGAATGAATGCACAGTAATGCAATACTGGATTCCTCTGAAAGTTTCTTTAACAGGTAGGATGGATAAATGGATATTTCTCATTTGAAATTAGTCATATGGTCCTACTGTTGGACACAGGGGCGTAATTTCCAGGGGGGTAAGGGGGGTTATGACCCCCCCAATAATCAGACCCAACCAATATACCCCCCCCCCCAAATAAAATTATGAATTATCTTGCATAAATAGGCTGTTGATTTTCTTTACGCATTTCAGGTATTACCAGCAAAATAGTTACATGTTTAATCATCTAGGAATTTATTTATTTATTTAGACATAGATCTTGACCCCCCCCCAATGTTCAGCACAAAGTTACGCCGATGGTTGGACAGTTTATAACAAGGGTGTCAAACATAAGGCCCTGAGGCCAGAATCAGCCCCCGTCCCAGGGATTACTCCAATCTGCCACACTGGATAGCTTTAGAATATAAGAAGTTTTACAACTTCTCCTGTTGATAAAGAATTCCCCCCAGTGGCTATTTATAGTGCATCACAGAAATTAAGTTATTTAACAGTTAAATAACAGAAAAGTGCCTGTTTTTTGTTTGTTTTTTTACAATCACTATAGAAATGTATGCTTTTTACAGTGGGCCCAGAAAACTGAAACTCATTTCTATTTTTATGTAATTTGACATATTTTTGTCATACAGTTTAAATCATGCTGACACATTTCTTCTTCGTTTACTACAACACCATCTCTTTATCATGTAGAAAAACTGAGAAATACTGTTGAAATCTGTTTCTTATTTCAAGACATCTCAGCTAAATGTGTAGTTTAACCTCTTTACACTTTACACTCGAGATCTGGGCCGCATGTGACACACCGTGGAAAATCAGTTTGACGTCCCTGATTTATATGCATTAACGTGCTTGACATCATTGTCACCAGGAAGCGGGCCGAGCCATGACAGATGGTGTACATATGATGATAAGAATGTGGTGGATGGCGTGTACTGCCACCCGATCGGCCACTGGATAGAAGAAACGGGGCACACAGATGAGATGAGGCACACCACCAACTTTTACTTCAGTGTGGCTGGTCAGAAGGCCATGCATTTCTCCAGGTAATACAGTACATATACACGCTTTCTACATGATGTTCTAATCATAGGATAATTTGCAGTGTTATGCGTTCGTACACTTCTTAAAATTTCGGTATGTAAAGACAGTTTTTTGCACTTTTACTAAGTAATTCTATGATGATCACAGTTCAGTGGGTTAGGAAAGGCTGGTTTTATTTTATTTATTTGTTTTGGTGATTGAGGTTTGTGATTTGTGATAGAAGGATAGCAGCGAGACTGAAAGGGAACATTTAAAGGATGGTAGTGAGACCTGCTGTGATGTATGGTTTAGAGATGGTCGCTCTGACAGATTGACAGGAGGCCAAGCTGGAGGTGGCAAAGACGAAGATACTAAGATTTTCATTAAGAGTGACCAGGATGGACAGAAGTCGAAATCAGTATATCAGAGGGTCAGCTCTGGTTAAGCAGTTTGAACACAAAGCTAGAGAGGCAAGGCTGAGGTGGTTTGGACGTGAGCAGACGAGGGATAGTGTGCGTATTGGACAAAGGATGGTGAATATGGGGCTGCCAATCTGGTGACAAAGAGGAAGAGCACAGATGTTGAAGTAAAGGCGAAGTATGCTAGCAATAAGGTCAGATGGACACAACTGGTCCATCTAATAAATAGCTCTTTAATCACCATTTTGCAACACATTTCCTTTACTCTGTGTTGCATCTTTTCTCTATAATTGTTACATCTGAGAAATCAACTGGAACAGCTTTGAAATTAATAATACATTTTATTTGTAAAGCACAAAAATGGGCATTTCTATTAAAATAACCCTCATGACTCAAGTGCAACGTCAAACTAAGATTAAGAAGCAATGTGATTCCACTGTAATTATATGGTTGACATAAAAACTAACGATATAAGTTGAGCTTAGAGTGACAAAAACTCTGAATCTATATTAGAAGATGGTCAAACAAAATTTAAAAAAACAAGCCTCACAATATGAATGGAGTGATTTAAAGAAGACACAGATGAGGCGATGCGTATTTCCTCAGGTCATTCCACTTCTGAGGAGCTCTAACCGCAAACACCTCCTTTGTCTTTAAGCATAAGGTGAGAACAGTTAACAGGTTCCTGTCTGAGGAGCTAAAGAACAAGCCTGTTGGATACTTTCATGGTCACCCACTGACGGGTGACAGGTCTGGGCTGCAGGTAGGTTAGTTTAGCGCCCCAGACCCTTTTGATACGGAGCTTCCTTCTCTGAAAATGGTGTTATTGGGATGACAGCAAATGTTGATCCAACTATATACCTCATGAGGCAAAAGCCAGCTCAAGCCAGCAGTAAAGAAAAAAAAGGATAGCAAAGTCAATCTGGCAACCTAGTGGAAAATAGGGTGTAGTTTATAACTTAATAACCTGAGGTGTAGAGGTGCTAGTACGCACATCTTGTTACCCTCAGACAGAGCCTGAGAGTCACCTGTGGTCCATCTGCGTTTCAAACAAGTCTCACCTCACTGAAAGTAGCTCCATGTTTAATATACAGACGTGGGAATGATTTATATATTTGCTCTGCAAACTCTCTGCAAGTAAGTGGATAAAAAAATCTTCTCAGAAATATAGAAGTATTCCTTTGGGGGGTTCTTTGTGATTTTTAGCCATTTGGACATTAATATATTCTTTACACCATGTCTAAAACTTCCAGATTGCTACTCGTGTTGTAGCCTGGAGTATATACAAATGGAGATCCACACCACCGCTCACTCCCAACACCACACTTCCTCTTCAGCCAGATACGCGCACACACATGCATAGACGTAATAATGAAATGCAATGATTTTTGAATCTTTTCTGCAATATTTGCCTAATAATGCTATAAAACTTAGTTAGCTCCTCTGGGGGGAATTAATATCTATATGATTGTTTCTTTGTTTCAGAATTAAGTTTTGGTAATGTTGCCTTCTTTTGTCGGTCTGCAGTTTTAAGAGAGACCAAAACAAGGCCAAAAAGAAGAAGGTGGGAGGTTCCTCTGCTGGAAACTGAGCCTTGGATATTATCACTATGTGGCATGTGTCTTAAAAATTATGCCTCCAAATAGTTACTTGAACAACCTTGAGAATTGCATCACCCTGTCTTCTTACAGTTTTCTTACAGTTTTCAAACTTAAGCATATTCAGCAACGAGCCTTGTGCTTTCATCTGTATTGTCCATGAACGCCTAATTTCTTCTCCGTTCTGACACTAAAACGTCAGAGAAGATTTCTGCGAAGTACTTCAAGCATTAGTCATGTCACCGTGTCCTTTCTTCCTGATAGTCATTGAGTTTAAAAACCTTCATTCTTTACAGGACAGACAAAGCCTGGTTCTCGTCTTTGTTTTTTAACCTTGCCGTTCCTCATTTAGTTATAACTCCTCTGTCACTTTTAAAATGATTACCCATAAAAAAGGTAGACCACTAGCAGTTGTATTATCACCTCCTTAACCTTGCTTGGGTTCTTAAGAGAGAGGAGATGGCATCGTTCAGAATTCATTTGGATTTCTAAGGCAATTCATACAGCGCTGGTTACTTGACTGATACGTTATTCTCTTGCATTGCTTACATTGGATTTCAAGATGGTTTAAAACTGTGAAAGTGAGAAAAGATGAACTTTTAAGTACAAGTGTATTGTTAAACATATGGATATTAAGAAAGTTAATCTCGTAGTGTTGTTACTATCCTTTCTTGGGTCAAATAAAGTGTAAAAATAAGATCCCAACACCTGTTGTCAGAACATTTTCTGTCTTCATAGGTCAGTGTTAAGCCTCTTAACACTGACCTATGAATCATTCAACCATAAAAAGGGAACCTAACTCAGGGGATGAACCAGTCCTGTATGTCTCCTTCCAAAATCTAAGGAAACTGGATTAGAAAATGATGAAAAAAACAAGTGGAAGACCTACAAAATAAAAAAAAAAAACCAAAAAAAAAACCCCTGATGAACAGTATCTGAAAGTCATGTATTAAGAAAAATCCAGCACAGACCTGTCAAAGGCCCTAAGAAATGCACGAGGCCCAACAGTTGATCTATCTACTGTTAACTGAAGGCTTCTTAAAGATGGTCTTAATAGAAGGGTGGCCATCAAGACGGGAAAATGACGTTAAAGCTGAGATATGGCAAATTACAGTCAATGGCAACAGGTCCCGTGGAGTGATGGATCCAAATGTGAAATGGTTTTCTTTGTTGGTTGTTGGGAATCTTATCAACATTGATGGAATTATGAATGCAGAAAACTACCATCAGATTTTTATCCATCATACAATATCATCTGGAAAGCATCTAATGAGCAGCAGCTTCATTTTTCAGCATGAAAATGATCCCAACCACACTGCCAATGCAGTAAAAGCATAGCTGGGTAGAAAGAGACCCAAAAAAAGACTATCAGCCATGGATTGGCCTCCCCAGAGCCTGCATCTCCACATAACTGGAACAGTCTTGAATCATCTTGACAGAGAATGGAATAAAAGGCTGCCACATCCATAAAATCCAAACTCTGTTTCTGCCTTATATGCTGTATTTCCACGTATGTTTAGCATTTCAATAAAACTCCGCAATCATTTCCCACCGTATGTTCATGTTTCAATGAGCGCTACATATTGGTCTTAACTGGCAGAGATCAAGTAGTTACCGGTGCATGCCCTCCGTTTGTAAGGCACAGACTCGGTGCCATGGCATACCAGGCACTTCAGAAATTAGCCCCAGACCCCTGAGGCAGCAAGCACATAACTTGCATAAGAATGAGCTGGCTTGGCTTGTGCCATCAGGTTTTAATTTGTGTCCAAAGACCTTACAAGGCTTATGTCAAGGACCTGTGTTCAATAGGAAGCACTGTGCCTTTGTATCTTCCCTGTTAATAGCTTTTTAAATTAGTCTCTCAGACCTTGCATCCATATAGCCCAAAGTGTTACACACACTCTGCAGTAAGTCATTATAACATTCGCAGGGAGACCACTCACTTTGTAGCTGGTAAGTCATCTATCAAGCTCATATTTAGAGAGAAGGCCCAAGGCTTACTCAGCCTTTTTTTATGATGTTTATCATTTTTATTTCAACAGATTGAGACATTTGTTTTTCAGTTTGATTCACAACTAAAGACCAGAGACAAAAAAGGCATCTTTCTCATAAGATAGGATATTACTGCACTTCTAAGTGTATGAGCTCATGAAAAGGAAAAAAATAAACTCTTAGAATCGTCCAGTGCATCTTTTGTTTCCATTTTAAAATAAACTAGTAGGAAAAAATGCTACACACATTCGAAAGGTAACAAGAAATCAGGTTACGGTTACACACAACTTGTTGTTTTTCGGTTTATATTGGCTGCTTGGTTCATATAATAAGAGTCCTTCCATCCATCCATTTTCTTAACCACTTATCAAGGGTCATAGGAGGGCTCCAGCCTATCTCAGCAATTGTCAACTGGTAACCAGTCCAACACGGGGATGATAGAGAGGGGCAATTTATGCATTTAGAATTTAGAATTTGTACCATAACCAGTACTATGGGAGGAAGGCACAGTGGAAACAACAAGACTCCACACAATTCATCCACATATGACATATCACTAAACTGTGATATGATGAGGTTTGTGGGGAGGGAAAAACAGAGGTGAAGTTAAGCTCCAGATACTTCCACTGCAGAGCTGCTCTGGGACATCAGGTATTAAAGGCGTCGCCTTTGTTTTGCCTGTCAGGTCCTAGTCGCTGACTTTATGCATGCTAATGAACACCAGTGGAGTCTGCCTCAAACCAGAGTGGTCGGGAAGAAAATTAGGGGGATGAGGGGGTCAATAAAGCATCACTGCTATGAGGAACAGTGTGAAGAAGGTAAGACAATGACACATAAGTGAACCACTTTTGCTTACTGTTGACCTATAATGGTCAGCTTTGTTCTGATAGCTCTGTCATCATTGCTTTGCTTATAGGAGCACCTTGAAAGTCCTAGCTATTTCGCTGTCCATCAGCCTCTGTGTTACCTATTTTATTTGTTACCCACTGAGAGTTTTAGGCTCTCTTTATGGATTTTAAATGTGTTTTCACATTTCATTCTTCTTTATTCTTTATTATGCATATTATATACTTGATAAACACATAGTTAGAGACTGTGACACTTGAAAGTTTTTTAATGGATGGTCTGGCTGGTAGGATCTAAAAAAAATTGAGATGAAAATGCCTTGTTAGAAGGTTAGAACATTTAGCACATAATCATCACTTTAACATACAAGTAAATAATCAGTGTACACGTCTTTTTATTGACCCCAGGGTGCTGCCACGTATTTGGCTGGGCAGCTGCCCTCGACAGGTGGAACACGTGACAGTAAAGATGAAGTATGAACTGGGAATCACTGCAGTGATGAACTTCCAGACAGAGTGGGATGTGGTGAACAATTCCTACGGCTGCCGGCGTAACCCCGACGAAACCATGACCCCAGAGACCATGATGCATTTGTACAGAGACTGTGGCCTTGTGTATGTGTGGCTGCCCACACCGGACATGAGCACTGAGGGTAAGGACGATTTTCTGGTCATACAAGGTTGAAGAAAAAGCCCTTTTTAATTCCTAGTAGAACCTCTTAAGTGTGTTTAACCCCATTAAAACATTATGAACTTAGAGCTATTCAAAGGTTCAACATGAGACTGGGAATTCTGTTCGGAGGGTAAAGCCCGATGGACAGTAATAGAAAAACAAATTGAAGATGTCCAGAAAAAAAAAGTTTTATAGTCTAGGTTTAATCCATGTGTGAGAAAAGCAGGCCCTATGCCTTTGATCAATTTAATTTGGACATTCATCAAGACAGAAATGCCCATTTGATAGCAATTCTTCCACAGATGACTGAGAGTGTGAGTACGGGATGAGAACAGCCTGTATCAGCAATTATATTCCATCAGCAATTACACAGAGCAGGATATTATAAAAGGAACCATTCATTACAAATAAAGATGCAGATTTGTTTGAGTGCAGTGGGACAAAAACTGTACCTGTGGCCTGCAAGTAGAAAAAAGTGTTGTGATTAGATAAATTATCAGCATATTCTTAATCTTAGACACTGGTACATGTCTAAGATGCTGGTTTGTTCTGTGAGGTCATTTTTATCCCATGATGAATTATTTCCAATATGATGGGAGCGGTCTGTCCCAGGATCTATTCATATGGAATAAGTGATCACTGTATGCTTGGATGAGGGCGAAAATGACCTCAAAGTCATCACATTCCTACCTAATTGAACACCAATGACGGATTTTCAGCATTTCGGTATGTTTCTTTATGACCATCATCAAAACATCAAATGAGAGACTATCTTTTGGAAAAATGGCCATCTATCCCTCCATTAGAGTTGCAAGCACACTGGAACTGTTCTGGCACGATGCTGTGGCCAAACACTTTAATAGCAAATTTTGTTGGGTTTTTTTTTTTCCATTTATTACCAATCTCGTTGGCCAGAAACTTTAAAAAACACATTTGAGCTATGGGAATGCATTCAGTCTTTCTTACCTATAGTAATTACAGCTACAGGTAACTGCCCCCAGCAAATTCACTGTTTATTTCTGTTTGAGTAATGTCAGTATAAAAACCACAGCCTGCAGCACAGGAGCATTACTGAGCTCGAAAAAATGTAAAGATTTAATCCATCAGGAATTAACTGACCTGTTGCTGCATGCCACAGACTGCAGTACAGACAGAAATTATGGAGAGGGGAAGAGGTTTCAGTCCTTTAATTGAAATAAGTAGGATAAGAAAAATACACAAATACTCAGTATCTCTTTTATGAGTTGCCGTCTTCTTCTGCAGGCCGGATCAGGATGCTTCCTCAGGCTGTATTCTTGCTTCATGGTCTCCTAGAGAATGGCCACACAGTCTATGTCCACTGTAACGCTGGAGTGGGGAGGTCGACTGCAGCTGCGTGTGGCCTGCTCATGTATGTCCTCGGGTGGACCCTGAGGAAGGTGCAGTACTTTGTAGCAGCAAGGAGACCAGCAGTGTACATCGATGAGGAAGCTTTAGTCAAAGCTGAGGCAGACTTCCTTCAAAAGTTTGGCCGGCTGCGCTCATCTATGTCTGACCCTGAAACATGAGATCCGAGTGGCTTTGTGCTTGAAATCTGAAGCTGAATCCTTTGGACTTTCTGAGAAATAAAATGATTGAAAACTCAAAACAATTCTTGATGTGCAAAATTTTAAAAATTAAAATCTGTATCTCGACTTTAATCCAATGTATCACTTCAGCCCAAGTATCTGAGAGTGTTCTGGCAGCAGAAATGTCAATCAATCCAACTGGTGTGTGAGCTTTTAAAAGCTGGGGTAGGCAGCATGTTTTTGGCGTCACTGGGCAAATAATCCCATCTAGGCTTTCGGCGTATTGTATTTTAAATGTTCTTAAGAGGTACTCGACTCCTGCTCCTCCACTGGGCTCTTTTTTCAGGCTTCAAAAACATCTAGTCTGTTATGGGACCTTAAAAAAAAGCAGAAAGGTTATAAAGTCTTAATAGGAATCAAAGTGTGGCGGTTCAGTGGGTACTTTTTATACCACTGACTAATCTTCTGCTGTATGAATATCGTGCATACACCCATGCTCATCTGGTTGGAGGGGATTGGAGAGAGATGACAGCTGCAGGAGGAGATGTGGCTTTTAAAAAAAAATCTGGCTCCCCCTCATTCAGGGCCTTAACTCAGCCTTTAAAAATATACACATGTCCACATGGGTGCTTGTAAAGGCCTTTTCTTTTAATGCTTTTCGAAGTTTTAATGAACAAACAAAGCTGATGTTTTGAGCAAACATTAGGTTCTCTTTTAAAAGTTTACTGCAACTAAATCGCAGGAACTATGCAGGTTGATATTTCTCATTTCCTGCGTGCAGGAAATAGGTCAATTATTAAGAGAAACATACATTTTCTGTGTTGTTTTGTGTTTGTTTGTTTTTTTTGTCATTTCTGAGAATCTCTTCTTTCTTTTCAGAAAGGAAATTTGTAATTTCCCAGGTTTTAGAGATGGAACTTAATGCTGCATGAAAATGACTCTGTGCCAAAGCTACAAATGAAAATTTAAAACTAATATATCAATAATGTCTCTCCCTGTGTGTATGAGAGGAACTCAGCTCTCGGGCATCAAAGAATATAGCTCGTTCTCTCTCTCACTCTGAGCGCTTGATAGCATTTCATGTTTTATTTACCTGACAGATGCTCTTCCAATCATCTGCTGAATAAGAAAAAACATCTCTTCTAGACCGTTTTAATGCATACATAACAGCCCATTAAGACACGGAGCATTATTTGTTGTCATTTCTGAACATTTGACTACACTGTTATTGTGACGATGCTGCATTTGCTTTTCTTCAGAAGATGTTTTTGTTAAGAAAATTAGTGAATTAGAATATCAAAGATTTCTTCCCTCTAGCACAAATCTGTATACTTTTTTTATTAGTTTCTGTGAGTCTCTGCAGAAGGCAGCACCATTATGAGGGGATCAGCGGGGATGGGTGGGTGGATAGAGCTAAGCACCTGTGCTATTCAAAGTGAATCATCACGGTTTTCTAAAGATCTAAAAATATTCACAAAACTGAACATGAAGGAAAATGCTTTTCTATATTTATTTTCAGTTTTTTTGTTTTCTAAGGTATCAACATTGATTTGACAGAAAATCATGTGTTATGTTTGTGTGCATCTTATTGTATGAACAGTATATTAGTAGTGTTGGGCTTGCCGTGTCTTAGATATCAAAGTAGCTGATAAACATGCTGTAATTATTGAAATGGATTACTGTCAATGATTGATCACAAAGCATCTGAACCCCATATGATTTGCTGTTGCATGAAGTTGCATTCAAATTCAAGTGCAGAGACGACTTGCAACTGACACAGAACATTTAAAAAATGAAAGAAAAAAACCCCGCCAGTGCACCAACACTTGTGTTGTGTCTATTATTTTGCCCTGCAATAGCTGTGCATGGCATCAGCTTGTATATACTCTCTTTGCTCGGTCTTCTAGATCCACTTCATGCTGAAAGCGTCACAGATCATTGCTTTTCATTTCCTTCTGCAGTTTACCCTCTGTTTTTTATGCCTTCATGGATCAACTGAGACCGACAATGTCTTCTATTTTATCTTTACTGTAAATTGAAACATTAATAATAAAACTGAGCAGTCATTTAGAAGTAACATCATCTTAGAGTTTGAGCCACATTGCGCTTTATGCTGTTTGTCATTTTTGTCCTCTGCTTTTCTCTCTTTCTCGTCACTCCAATTAGCAGCAGCAGGTGGCCCTCCCACCCTGAGCGTGGTTCTGTGTGAAACTCTTCCCCCCCCCCACCCACTGTTGCAAAGAGCTTATTCATTTAGATGGATAGTTTCCATCTCTAATGTTGTAGGGTCTTGACTTCACAGTATACAACGCCTCAAAATGACTTTTGCAGCCATTTAGTGTTGGGTTCAAATGTTCAGACACATCTAAGCAGTCACATCTCCCCCCTGTGAGTAAGCTCTTGGCTTGGTGTTGATAATGCATTGGTGTAAAAGGTGGATAGCGTTCACTGACTTCAATTAAAATCTAACAGAGTACACTTTGTACTTCAGTGCAGTCCTCAGCATTCATGTTCACTATGTAAACTAAATAAAAAAGGATTTACTATATGATGCTAAACTGTGAAAAATAATGAGCACCAACACAGTTTTAACCTTGTAAACTTGAATTAAGCATTAAAGGATACAGTTAATCTTAAGTATACCCCCCACAGCTTCAAAAGGCCAGGCAGATCAGCGGATGGGCCCGTATTTAAACTAATTGGACACACATTATAATATTTTGACTTTTAACAGCCAAAACTGAATTTCTTCACATCCTAAGTTTTCTACACATCGAAGACTTTCACAACTGGTGAAATCTAATTAGTTGGAGAAAACGCCACATTCTGAAATAGGAGAAATGCCTGTAAGATGAAAACAAAATATCTTAGCTGTGCTCAGGTACTTTGAAATGATCTTCCCAGCTGTGAAGACTGAATCCCATCATTGTTTGCATGGACGCTGAATCCCAGCAGTGTATCAAAGAGAGAAATTACCCCGATATCTCTTGTAATGCCGGAAGGATCCAAATCAGAACTTCAGACAACTTTCACAACACACCCCTGCAGCGAGTTATAAAACATCCACCTAAACTGTAGACAGATATTAAAGACTATAGACTGATCCTGTAATTTTCTCAATGACCTGAGCTGTGCCACAGGTGAAAAAAGAAATTAAACTGGAAAAGATTAAGTGTTAAATTCAATACTTTATAACAGCTCGAAATCAGGCTGTTTCAGATCAGTTCAATAGTTCTAATTCATTGTGAATTTTGAAAAGGGCAATCCATGACTTGAGACGCAGTACTGATTGAGTGCAGGCACAGTTTACGCCTCTGGTCAAATACACTGATATCAGCTACAACATTAAAACTACCCACCTAATGTGTGGTCAAAACAGCTTGGATCCACAAGGATACATTCAGGTCAGTCAGGGGTTTGCTCCAGGATGCTGGTAACAGAATTGGGGTCTTGGTTTGTTTGGGCAAATCCTGTAGGTGTTTGATCATACTGGTTTCTGGTGAGTTTTGATGCACTATGCTTCTTGTCACGCCATGGTTTTGAAATAACTATAACTGACATGGTTCAAATTATGCAAAGAAGATGACAGAGCAGACTAAATCTATCACATTCTAACACATAAATGTCACAACTTATAGGGAAATAGTTATTAAAAAACCTTTTACACCAAAAAGTACTGAATCTAAAGAAATCCTCCTTTAAAGTATATTTTTAAAAATTGATGTTATTGAAGTATAATCAGCATACAATCGAGTCAAAGCTTTTTTAATGCTAAGAGAAAATAATTAATAAAAACTATACAAAAAATGTACATGAGACAGCCGAGACAGTTCCTTTGAGGCACTTCAGAGTTCACAATTAGTTGAATAACTTCCATTTATGATCACCAATTCACTCTAACTGATAACCCAAATATCAATCTTGAATAGTACAGACTAAGAAAAACTATAACATTTTATAATTTTAAAAAGATGTATATATCCAACTGTGGATGTTTGCATGGCAAAAGGTAAATAGGATCAGAAGCAAAATTATCACACACTTCCAAACAAAAACTATGATACAGAGCACTGAGCCACACCGTCCATGGGCGCCCCCATTTTGGGTGTTGTGGATGGGAAAGAGTTGTTGAAGCTAAATTGAGACGCAATCAGCAGGCAGAAATATGGCTTCCTGCTGAGAAAGAGCACTATAGGTTCAATGTTTATGTTGAGAGTGTTGATGGAGTTGCACTGTTCCTTCTAGAAAGGCCAATCCATGGTTGATTATGATCATTCAGACAGAGATCTTTATCAATCATTGACAGATAGTGATAGTGGTTAGACATTTTTGAGATGGTGTTGGAAAATATGATGGATCAAAATCAGAAAGTCTTGTCAGGTCTTTGCTTGATTTTTCCCCGTTTCTCATCTGCTGTAGATATCTTTTTAGGCCTGCAACTTCTTCTTTTGTACTCTTCTTGTCTAGTTTCCTCAAAATTTTTAAGGACACTTTACACACCATGCTCATGTGTAAGTTTTCAGATTTTTGCACAGTACTGTAGATTAAACACAAATCAAGTTCTACATTCAAAGACAAATGTTTGTCACTTTCCAAAGATTTTATAACAAGGCTGTTTTCAGTAACGTGCCAGACACTCATACCATATCTTAAAAGGGATAATTAAAAGTCTCCTAATTCTTGCTTTTGTGTTTCTTAGATATGATGAGCACAGTTATTTTCCATATTTAAATATAAATGTTATTATCAAATAGAAATAAGCTGAATTTGTTTTTTCCAATAATACTTTGGTTCTTATATTTTGAATGTGAACTTTGTCCTTTGAAAAAGTACACGATTCATTTTCAGTGCAGTTCTATTAGGTTGAATGTTCACATAAAGCCACAAATGATTTATATTCATTGCATCAGTGTGGGTACCCCTAGTAAATTTACTTAATATATTCCTAGTCCATCATTTGCATGGTCTGGGCTCCATTTTCTTGAGAAAAATCCAGCAATGAAGAATTTGGTATTCACTTTCCCCCAGGCAGAAGTCCAACAACCCTGGCAGATGTTTGTCAAGTTCACACTTTGCAAAAGCCAGCTCAAAGTTCAGTTCATGCAGAATGAAATGAACCAAGTCATGTTCAGAGTTACAACACATCACAACAAATGCCCAGCTGTGGGAAGGGGAGGGGGGGTATACAATGTAGTTTGCACGGACCCCGTGTGCTTCTGTGCATGACTGACAATGTTAGGGCATGTTCCTAATGAGACACTGGATGGTGTCCTAGAGATCTCCTGCCAGATCTGGACCAGGGCATCACTGAGCTCTTGGACAGTCTGAGGTGCAACCTGGCGATGTCGGATGGAGCAGAAACATGAAGTCCCAGAGGTGTTCTATTGGATTTAGGTCAGGTGACCTCCTGTCAGTGGTATCAATGCCTCCCTCCTCCAGAAATTGCCTGCATATTGACAAAGGAATCCATTGTCTATACATTTCAACAAATGTAGGAAGATGTCATTTTAATGCCTAATAGCAGTCAGGGTGCTGTTGCTTTGCCTGTAGAGGTCTGTGCATCGCTTCATGTATATCCCTCCCCAGACCATCGCTGAAACCACTATCAAACCGGCCATACCGATTGATGTTACAAACAGCATAATGTTCTCTACAGCTTCTCCAGACACTTTCACGTCTGTCACGTGTGCTCCGGGTGAACCACTGGATGCCAGTGGTAGACGTGATAATTCTGGTGTTCCATGGTAAATGCAAATCAAGCTCCACTGTGCTGGCACCTGACATACTCTGGCACACTGGAGGATGTTGGGCCAAATGTCTCTGATTGTTTGGTCAGAGACATTCAAACCAGTGGCCTGCTGGAGGTCATTGTGCAGAGTTCTGGCACTGCTCTTCCTGTTCCTTCATGCACAAAAGAGCAGATATTAATCCTGCTGACGGGTTAAGGATCTTCTGTTCAGTGTTCCTAAAATAAAAGTCTCTTGTAACGCTTTTATGTCAGGAAGACACAGCAAACCCTCTGGCGTTGGCATGCATTGCTGTGTCATCCTGGAGGAGCTGGACCACTGTAGTTTACAGGTATCGCCTCGTGCTACTAGTAGTGACACTATCATAACAGTCAAAAAAGATGAGAAGGGAAAAAATGGGGGAAAATGTCAGTGGCCCACACTTTTAAAACCATTCCTGTTTTTTGATGTCTCATTGTTAATTTCATTAGTACAAAAAGTAGCTGAAACTGATTAACAACCTCCTCTCTTACTTAACCAACCAGATCAATATCCCAGACATTTAATTGACTTGATGCAATACCCTGATTTAGTGGGTGTCCCTTTAATAGTTTTGGGCAGTGTATGAACTTCTGACTGAATAAATTGAATGGTTGCTTTTGAAATTCATGCTTCAGTGGCTGGAAGCTTCCTTAGTTGGATTTTTAAAAGCTTTGGTTTAAGAAATGCAGCTTTGTATGTGAAGTTTGACAAGGCTATTCTTTGTCTGACAAAGAATTCTCTCATTACACGCCTATCTAGAGTTATTTAAAGTAATGGCACCAAACTTTTGTTCGCTGTTGCTCGACTGCAAAGAATCTTTTAATTTATAGGCACAAGTTGATGGAATATTAGCGACTAGAATCCCAGCCTCCATTTATGATACTCGGGCGTTGCATTCAGTTTGAGCACCTTACTGTTCATCAGAAAGAAAGGAAGGGTGGTAGGTGACGTAAAATGAGGAATGGAAGAAGTAAGTCATTTGCTTTGACAAGTTCTCCCCATAATCAGTCACCATGTTACTGTAGTCACTCGCTTTCTGTAAAATCCATTCTTGCTGTCAATACCCCTGTTGTTCTTGCGGTCTGTTACACTGCCGCTGCCATTGATCAGTGTCAGCTGGACAGATTGCGATGTGAACATGTAAAAGGGAAACAAAGCTGTTGTGCCATAATGGAAAACAAAAAGAATGGTGTGTCACAGAAAAACAAAAAAAAGGGGGGGGGAATGAGTGATTGAGTTGTGTGTGGTGCACAACGCTGACCAAATACTGGTGTTTATATATGTACTCTGTCATGAAATGTTGCAGGAATATGTCAAATTCTGCAGGTTTATATAGATGAGACGCCATTTGTCATGCTCAGAAAAGACTGACAGCTCTTCACAGGTAGACACTACGTTTATCGACCTTGGACTTGGCTGATAGAGATGTTTCCCGAGTCAATAAATCCCATCTGTTACCTGCAGCTCCACTCTGAGTCACAAACCCGCCTGGGACCTGAATTTCAATCTCTTTTAATATATCTTTTTTCTTACACAGAAAATCAAACAAACAACATTTTACTGTGGTAGTACTTTCACGCTGTAACTCTGTGGTTGTGTGTGTTTTTGAAAGAAGATCTCATCCCGTCCCTCTGAACCTGGTGACTGTTATGACAGGACCAGGAGCTCACAATGTTCACTACGACCCAGCCTTGTAGGAAACACTTACTTGTGTCCAAATTGTTAAGGTCTTTCGCATTTTTGGTCTCCTTTTGATTTTAAGATGCTACTGAGTTTGAGGAGGATGAAAAAGGAAAGGAGAGACATTGTTTTCCAAGAGCTTCTGCTCAATATAGAGGACATTCTGCAGCTGCAAGGACAAGAACTAAATTGCTCTATTAAAACCTCCTTTGCTATGAGAAAGTGACAAATGGTGCACCTCAACTATTCTTCAGAGGTTACGCAGCTCTAGAGATAGGTCACAGGCCAAAGAAAATTAAAAGGGGAGGTTTTGAACAAACAGTCTGAACTATGTCTCTCATTTCCTGCTGCTTTTTGTTGCTTAACCTTGTTTTCTTGTTTCACGTGCTCTACTTCCTGCCCTCATGTGTTTTCCATCCCTGAGATTGCTCTCCCAACACTGCCCCTTTGTCTGAGGTCAGAGGGGCCATTGATCAGGACCTGAAAAGAAGGAAGCAGAAGAAAAATCTCACAACTGGTATTGACAAAAGAGCTATGGACCATCACAACTGAAAAAAGAATGTCATGGTCGCTGCACCACTCTGAAAATAAATATGAATGAATTTATTGTAGGTCTTGAAGCACAGCATTATGGTCAACTTATGTCTCACATCAATGATCAGCTGCTGGTAACAAAACATGATGGTAGCAAAAGAAACTAGTTCCCTGAAAAGAGTCGCCAACTCATGAACTGGAGTGAATCATTTGAAATGTTTTTTTGCAGTGTGATTAGAAGGAAACACAGAAATGAGCTGCAGCCAGACGAGCTATTTTTCAAACAGCATTGGTCTGCACTACACCCCAGGTGCTTGCAACAACCTACTTCTTCACCCTACCTCCTTGCCCATTCTAGTGATTTTAAATTTATTTCGGTCAGGTTTTAAAAGTACATTAGGCACAATAGGTTTGGTAAGGCCCCAGAGTGCTGTAAATGACAAACAGATTTGTAGTTATATAGCACCTTATTACTCTATTTGAGTACCCAGAGCATTTTTTTTTAAATCTCAAAAAAGTAGAAGCCTTTACTGTTCACATCAACTCAGTGGATAGAAACATAAAGTTCACTGGGAAGATACAAAGGATAATAGTTTGCCATTTGTTGACTGTGCTGTAGACACTGAGTGCACAAGCTGTACATCTGCCTCTAAAGGATAAAGGTCACTCTGTCGAGGATGTCAATGTTCACATTTTGGACAGAGAAGACAGTTTTAATGGAGGAGTAAAAGAAGCCATCTATCTCCAATGTGAGCGACCGTCTTTAAACAGAGGGGGTTGCTTACAACACCATGTCTGTCTGCCACCTATATTTCAGTTTTGAGCTCCCTTCCCATGTGCCTCAATGCCCACTCACGTCTTGCGTCAGTTGATCCCAATAAGTCACATATAGGGTAAGGCAGGGTCTCCCAATGGTTTCACCTGAAACCTCTGCTGATAATGACCCGCACCCCTTTTCACACCTTGGTTCACATGGCGAGGTACATGATCAAAAGTGGGTCAATTATACACTTAAGGGACACCTCCCACTAGAGCTTAAAGACTCTGGACTCGCCACCATTTGTTCTTAGAACCAAGGAAGCTTATTGGACTTCAAGAAACTCAGTTCAGTCGCTTTTCTTTCCAAACTCCTTAGAGTACCATGACCTGGATGACCGAGACCCTACACCAGGGGTGGGCAATTCCAGGCCCCGAGGACCGGTATCCGGCAGGTTTTAGATCACACCTTGGGTCAACACACCTGAATCACAAGATTAGTTCGTTACCAGGCCTCTGGAGAACTGCAGGAGCTAATTTAGCCATTTAAATCAGCTGTGTTGGTTCAAGGACACATCTAAAACCTGCAGGGACACCGGCCCTCGAGGCCTGGAGTTGCCCACCGCTGGCCTACACAGACATTTGACCTCAAAGACTTTTTCTATCTCTAAGCTCTTTTAACCTGACCTAAAAAAAAAAAGGTCTGTGAAAAAAGTGAAAAAAAGATTTATCCAGGTACCTCAGGTAACTAATTGCTGGAAAGAGGCATGTATTTGTTACTTGTTTCTCGTTTCCTGTTTTGAATTCTTAATTTAGATATTTAGATATAGTTTGAGTTCCTGCTCAGGTTTTATGTTTCATATACTTGATTTTATTTCTGGATTATTTTGTGGTGATATTAAGCCCTTGTTTTTTAGTATTTACTTGTTACTTCTTACTCTAACTTAGTCTCTAATGGTTGCTTTTATAATTGGTAGTTGTTGTCTTCATCTTCACTTTGTTTCCTTGTGTTGCCTCATTCTGTTTATGCCTGTTCCCTTTTGTTCCCTTGTCTCGTAGATGTTTAGTGTTGCATTTACGTCTTCCTTTATTACTTGCTGTCTTAATTTGAATGGCTGTTCTCTTCAGTGTCCTGGGTTTTTATTTCTGTCTGTCCTCCCCCGATTCCCTGATTATTTTCAACTTTTGTGTTCATTGGTGTTTCTCCTCTTAGCAGATGATTTGATGCCCTTGAGTTGTGGATGCTCTTGTTACAAGATATTTAGAGAATCTTTTTCTTCAGCACCCAATGCATAGCATCTCATGTGTAATGGTTGTGTATTTCCTGTGCCTTTGAGATCAGTCTGAATAACAGTGTAGATGAACTGAAGTGCTCCCCACTCAGTGCTCTAAAAAGAAAATTTATGCAGGTATTATGGCTTTGCAGGCAGGCTTTGGGTCGTTGCCATTTTACTACTGTTTATTTTGTTAGCCACATGTGAGCCACTGAAAGTGTGTAGCCTATATTTTACTTTTATGTCTTAGATGATCATTTAAAAGGCAAATATTGTCTTTTCATTAAAGTATTTAAGTATTTTTAAGGATAATTATCACATGAAATCATGCATAACCAATGTATATTTGATAGTAAAGATGGTTAATATGGCTGTTTTTAACAGTTGTGTTAAGAGTGCTTCCCTTGTGTTGAAAGATAAAGGTGCGCTCTAGTTTTCTTCTTCTCTATACCCCCTTTATTAAACACAGTACACTACAGCTGCACCGTAGTATAACTGATAGTGGTTAAGTTTATTTTTTATCTAAAACTGATGAAGAAGTAAATGAAACACTTTAGACACCTTTGACGTTCTGTCAAAGATATACAGTTCATGAGTTTGTGTAACTTTTTGGGAAAATCTGCACTGAAAGAATTTGGGACTATTAAATTTCTGTGAATCACATTTTTGGGGGGATAATTTTGAGTGTAGGACAGTCCAGGATGAGAGGAACCACTGAGTGAAAGAAGTGAGTCTAGATATTTTCAGGTTAAAGAATGTGGGGGGGGGGGGAAAGGGCATATAGGCAAACAATCAATTCAAACATCAGCTTTGCAAACAACAGTTAGTAGTAAAACTGAAAAACAATACAGAGAAATGGCACAACAGTTATTTTTTTCTAATTTATTAAGCTACCTGCTGTGTATGTGCATGTGTGCAGCGTTACAGGTGGTTGATGCTACACATAAAATTGCAGCCCTCTTCTATTGCGTGGGAGTCACTGTGAGTCTTATGACGGTAAGTCAGAAAGTGCTCATAGGTAGACTATGTGTCCGTGGTGTCACGATGCAGCCTGCAGCTGGACAAGAACAGCAGGCAGCAGACTGAAGTAAGGTGAGATGATCTGGACATTCTAGTCATCAGATAGAAAGCAGAAATGAGATGAGAAATAACAAGTTCAGCACTCATAAGAGCAGATAACCACGATGTGGTCCAATATTCAGGAATAGCCTACAACTAAATATCTTACACATGGCACAAGAAAGCCTGCACTTTTTCTTCATAAGTGCAACAAGAACACAAGTTAAGGACCACAACGACACCGGTCTTGAATGAATTACCTAAGAAGTACAAATGTGCTGCTCGTGAGCTCAAAAACCTGACAACTTAAAAAATGCTTCACTGTTGTGGGCAGCTGCTAGAATAGTCTTTAGCAGTGCATTAAACTGTACTCCAACGCACTTTTCAAATTGAGTGGGTTTATGTTTTGACTTGCATAACTAATATCTATTTTCTAATCAGACTAAAAGGATTTTGATTAGAATATCAATGCAAATGGAGACCTGTGAAAATACTTTTGCAAAAATGATTCATGAAGTTTTATTTATTTAGTTTTTTTCAATACTCAGAAGCAGATTTATGGCATAACAAATCAGAGCCTCAGACTGGCTGATACAGTATCATTAAACCGTTGTTTGTAGTCGTATTCAAAACAGCTCGCAACTATTTTTCTCCATCTGAGTCTCGAGGTAGAGGGACATCGTTGACAGTTTGGCAAAACAGTAATGCTATTTATGCTATCAAATGAGCTTTAATGCTTTTCCTTTCATTTATTTTGATAAATTGTGTTTTTGAGACACTAATCCATCCTATGATTTAGCAATAAACAGCAGCGCTGACATGACAGAAACTAATGTCCTGTTTGGTGTGTCTGTAGAAACTGTACCATACATATTTGTCAGCTTTTGAACTAAATAAGACTGGACAGGTATAAGTTACTATGTGAAAGGAGCTTGTTTGAGCACATAATTAAGCCTTTGGAGAAAGAAACTAGAGATTGTGTGACCATGCATAATAAATAGGCCTGCCTCCTTGCTCTATCGCCATGCCTGAATCAGTGATGCCAGATGCCCTAGCTGACAACTCAGTTAGCATGATAATCATAAGATCAATGAGTGGTAAATGATCCAGTGAAAGACATGCCCATCATCTTAGCACATCTCTGCAGGGAGAAGGCTAGCATGTGATGCGCATTCGTAGTCTGTTTTCACATTTGTTTTTGGTTGTTCATGAGGGTAATTTTTCAGATAGCAGACTGAAATATTCCTTAATTTCTGTCATCGAACAATTTGGTCTGCACCTTACTAAAAGTATGTATTGTTGATTTCATATATATATTTGAACTTATTCAAATTTAAATTTTGCAATAGAACCAAGTTAATCTCCGTGCACAGTTTTTACAACATGTTATTTACAGTGTAACAGAAGCGCTGACTTAACCATGACTGTGAATATATTACTGATCTTACAAGGGACTGCTAATACACTAAGGGAAACACATCAGCTATGGCTCCCCTGATCCCACCGTGTTAGTCGTAATCATAGAGCCCCAGAAGGCCACTGGGGGAAAGAGGGTGACCTAAAGTGAGCTGACAGGGGACAGAGTGTGACTCTAGTATGCTTTGTCACACTGCACAGCTTCCCACTATTTGACATGGACTCTCTGCCAGAACAGATAACACTAACCACAGAGCAGAGAAGTAATGTGCCAGATGAACCACGCTATAGTAAAATTTGTACATGTATTTTTTAGTGCTGTTAATAGATTTAAAAAAAAATTAACTAATTAATCTCACAATTTTCTGTAATTAATCGTGATTAATCACAATTACTTGATCAGTAGCCTGGTTGCAATTACATTTTTTCAACTTTATATTTAAGCTTGTAACTGACATTCATGCAATATAATTAAGTAAATGCAGAATAAACACAAAGAATGTATGCTTAAATTCAAAGAGAATTTGAATAGTTTTCTTCAATCTTTTAACAATACAACTTTTAAAAAAACCCTATATACTAATAGGTAAGTAGACACTAATATATTATATATATTAGTGCTGTCAAACAATTAACATGTTTAATCAGATTCATCACAGGGTTACTGTGGATTAATTTTGATTAATCACGATCAAATATCATTCATTTTTATTCTATTAATCGCATTTCATTTTGCATGAGCACACAGACTCGAGAAAAAAGGGAAAATATACACACTTAACATGTTTACTGAACATCTTTAACAAAAAACTCTGTAAACATTTATCCACTCTCTCTCTGTCACTCTTCGGGAGGCACTTCAAGTCCTTGAAACGAGGAACCAAAGCTATGTAAAGCACAACATTATTAATAGTTCTGCAGTTTGTTGCAACCCACTTGGCAATTGTGTCAGTTAATATTTCCGAGGTAGACTTACTGAGTCCCCGATGCTGCGTGAGCGGTTTGTTGCAAGCTGGGTGACGCGTTAGTCAAAGTCCTAGCATCCACAGCTAATGTATGCTTTACGTCAATGTGATATTTTAAGCTGCAAGAGCTTCGGTGAAAAGAAAATTCCTTCTTGCACAACGTACATAATACTTTATGCCGGTCGACTGTTCCGTCTTGTTATTTTTTTAATACTCAAATTTCCCATAGAGAGGGCCAATGTGCGTTTATCATCTTCCATACTCAGTTTATTGGTTCAGCTGCCTGTCACTACCAGATCTACTGCCCATTTGCGTTTGTGCGAAGGTAACTCTACTTGGACAAACTGCCCAAAATGTGTTGACAGAAACATTTCAGGGATTTTGAGTCATTCTGCACTCCAGATACGTTAATTGCGTTAAAAATTGTAATCGCGTTGACCATGATGGCGGATTAATTTGGGTTAATACGTTCATTTTGACAGCACGAGTATTTTTTCATTATTCCCTTCTCATTGTATCTTTCTCCTACTCCACCACTTTACTCGCTCTCGTCCTTATTTCCATCTCCTTCCCTTCCTCTTCGACTCAAACCTAAATACCTTAATACATTAAAATGTACATAAACATGCTTGTTTATTCCTGATATTGTCACAGTCACTTATTGTCAGCAGATTAGACATCCGATCCAATTCCACAGCGGCAACCGCCAGCTAAACAATAACAACAGCTCATTCTAAGCTAACATTATGCAAGCTAATGTTAGACTTAAGTGTCTTAAAAACCAAACTTCCTTCTAATAAACAGTTTAATTACATTGTCACAAGTGTCCAACACTGTTGGACCCACTACAAAGAAATGTTTCACTAATGCCAACTAACAGCAGCTAACAGTGGATAAAAGCAGCTAACAGAGGCAAAAACAGAAACGCAAACAGAGAAGTTCAGAGCTCACCTCGGTATCCCTGTAGTGGGACAGAAGTGGGCTTCACTGACTCATCAACTCCTTTCACAAAGTTTTACAGCGTCCTGCAGAGTTAATAGATGTGGACACCCACCATAATGACCCTGCAGTCATATTGACAGCTGAGGTTAACAGCGGACTGACAGTCTGCACTCACTACAGATACACTACCGCAGCCAGAGTTGTTTGTCCTATGGCATCCACCTTAGCTAGGATTATGCACTTAAATTGAAAGAGCAAAGAAATCAGACAACAACCACGACTAGAATCTGCAAAGTACTTACATCTAGTGGTGCCATTTTACATACTGTACCATTAAAACTGGAGATAAGTAGTTGAAATTTCAGGAGCAAGAGCTGCCAAAGAGGTTAAGATCGCCAATGTCTCATCCACTGGGGAGTATTTAAATAATATCAAGCTATAGTACAGTTGATAGAGTACAGATTTTTAGAAATATATACACATGTGATTGTGCTAATGGTAATTTTATTTGAGATGCAGAAGTTAGAATTAACCAATATAATAAAAAGTCATCATTCTGTAATATCATTGTAATAAGTTCAAGACCTTATGCACAGGAAGTCATTGAGGTTACCATTGTACATACAAATTGTTATGGTCAAGGCAGGCTTGGATTTTGCTCTTTCCAGTCTATCTCTAGTCTCACATGAAGTTACCGGCCTACACACACTCTGCCTCCGCTCACCTTGCCACTCTGGATATTTGTCTGTAACCTCTCCTGTGCTCCTGCTCCACAAACAAGTGAGGTTGTTGAAGCAGACCACAACAATCCATCCGAGCTCACCTCGGCCACTGCTAATACGTCTGTCCTCTCTAAAGCCAGAGAGTAGAATGTGACACTCACCACCTCTCAGTTAATTCTAGTTTACTGCTCAATAAACACAGTAAATGTGAGTCATGTGATCTCAGGAGGAGTCGTATTAAAAAGTGATGTTTCTGTAATAAAGGCCTGTTATTCCCCCAGACCTCACTGTAAGCTGACGAACCATCTTGAAGAAAGGATTATACGAAAGGTTCACAGTTGGATTATAAAATGAGGAGTACGGGAGGATTAGCTATAGCCAAACAAATGCGATATGAAAATTGGATTTATGAGACTTTTCTTCTGTGCTCGTTCTGTCGTGTTGGATTACGGACGTTACAGAACCTAGTGGACTTGCTACTTCCTCATCCGGTCTTCAACCATCACTGATGGAGAAGAAATATAGAGATTGGCCAGACAACTATCTTCGTTTTTCTCTCTACAAAATCAGTCGTAGTCATCCAGCAGCAGCTTTTGAATATCTTTAGTGATTTATGAAGTGATTTGTGCACTCATGGCACTCATAATTTAAGGTTTTAACGTGATTGAGCCTCATGCTTTGCCCCTGCTTAAATCCTTTAATTTGTGGGTTCTTCGTTTAACAGTTAAGGTTAAAGATTAAGTTTTTTTCAGGTTGTTTTAAGATGCATAGATAAAAGGTCCTTGGTGTCTATGTTCCTCATCACTTAAGTAAAAACCAAGCAATTCACCAGGTGTACAGATATAGAGGAGAGCTGCCATTAACACGTGTTTTATACATGTTTTTCTTACCCCCACCTTCCATCCTTAACACCCGATGTGACATCCACCCTGTTGTTCTCTTTCTAAAACCTTTCACACCCAATAACTAGGGCAAAGTTCAGTTATTCATTACAATGTTTACATTTTCTAATCCATATACTGTACATAATTGTATATTTATATGCTGTCCTTCAACAGGCTTTATCATTAGCTCAATCACACATGAATATTATTACTCTGTGTACTTCAGTTACCATGCTGCTTCTTTTTCATTACTTCTTTTTAGCTCAGTTACATATACATGCCCTGTGTTTATGAATCACAGCATATTCAATATATCTTCTTTTATTCAAAACCATACATGGTAAAGTCAGACATTCTCACATTTCTCTGTCTCTCACCATGGATGCACACACGCTCTGTTGACTTGGTGCTTTCACTCACACAGACAGAGCCAAGGACGCACCATAGTTATATCAATTCTCCCAGAATAGGTGAAACGGTCAGGCAGCAAAATCATTCCATTACTCAAACTACATTTTCGGTTCTTGATTATACATTGATTACAATAAAGCATGAGTAACAATTAGCAAAATGGCATATAAATAAACTCTGCTTTAGCACTCTGTACCACTTTCCTATTAAAAGGATGGATGTTAAGACCTTTTATTCCACTTTAGCGTAAAGATAAGCCCAGGGTTCGCAATCTCTTTGACACTCCTGGGGTAATACTCTTTAGGAGGAGAGATCCAAGCCCTTTAAATAGGTCCAGGGGTCACAGGGATCTAACAGACCAAAGCTCAATATACATCAGCTGATATACATCAATAAATGTTAACCTGCTCTTCATACATGTTGTCATTTCCATGCCCCAGCCTCCTCCTCTCTTCCTGTTTGTCATTTCTTAGGTTCCATGCCTGAAAGCTGCTGAAATCCTCAGTGAGGCCTCAAAAACTGAAGCCTCAAGCCTGGTTACTCATTTATCAGTCTTCATTACCAATAAATATTGTTTATTGCTTGGGGTTTTGGTCTTTCCCTGTGGTAAATAAGCATTTACTAGGCTGGGAGGCAAACTGATTGTATAAAGTTGGGGTTTTCAGTGTGCTGAAAGCTGATGATGTGCATCTTATCGTTAACATGGTATTAGGAGGCTAACTAGATAATGACTCACTCCTCACAATGGGAAGCAAATTAAGATTACCCATCAGCTAATGGGCCATTTTTGGACCTGATGTTATTTCCTCCTTCTCAACATTACGCCATGTGGCCTGATGGATAACTCTTACAGGGTAATTTCTCTGTCTATGTTTGGTAACAGCACCCTTCGGTGAAAACCAAAATTGCTTTGTGGAGCTTTTTCTTTCCCCGGATGAAAGTCCGCAGTTATGCTTGTTAAGCCGAGGTGGGAGGTGAAAGGCGGGAAAGCCCAGGTGCTGTAGGTATCATCAACAGTTCATTCGGTGTGTTCATTGTGGCTTTGGATGATGAATCTGAAAATCATTAATAGGACGGTCCTGTGTGTGGAGGAATGTGGAGACATATGGCTGCCAGTGCGCAGGTCCGCCAGACTCATAAATCACCAGTGACAATGGATAATGAATGCAGGCCCATCAGAGAAGATTGGTTTGCCCATCTGTATATACGCTCTCTAAAGTAATGGCAGAATTTATATTTACAAGAAAATCAGTGTTCAACATGAGCTACGTGTGGCAGCATGGATAGGCAAAGACCAGGATAGCAAACACTGTCAGCTAAAGTACAACATGCTGCCCCAACAAGCACAAACACAGACTAAAAAACTTACAAACACATCTTTATTTTAATATAATGCACATCTACTTGTATTATTCCACTTTCTGCATTTTGCATATTCTTTTCCAGATTTTTCCTCACTCTGCTTTGCCTTCATTACTGATCTAGTGTTCTCAGCACATCTGGCCACAGTAGCCAGACAGATGGTTAGTAGATGAGTCCTGTCTCTAGTCCGGGGATTTAGCCAGGTGTTCCGAACTTACTTCAGGAATAGATTCTTGCTACCAAATCCCAGAAGATATTAGTAAGGGCCTCTATGCAGCACCTTGGAGGCATCAGTGTCTGGTTGTTGAGTCCGAATATGATTGCAAAACCTTGAGGCAATATTCAGAGGCGAATTAGTTTTGAAATGAAGGCTAATATTATACCGCAAGTTGTCATATACTGTTAGAAAAAAGAGACAGATTAAAGGGGGAATTTCAGTGAAGTTCATATAGTTAGTTAATGAGCCATTTGAAGAATTTACTCGCACAGTCAAATCATGCACACTAAGACTACCTTCTAATGAATTTGCAAATGAAGCATCAACGGAAAGAGGTTTGCACTGTTTGACTTCATCTATATTTCTTTATCTTCAGAAAAGAAAGTGGAATTCACTGTCAATCTTTCAACCTGAGTATACAACGTGTCGCTTTCTCACTCCTTCGCTCTCACACACACACTTGCATGCAGATACACACACAAGTATACACAATTTCACTTGAAATCCCTACCTAAATTATGCTGCAACTCTGGGGGCCTGTGAAACTGCCAATCTGATGGGAAGGCAGGAGGGGATTGTGGGTAATTTCATGTCACATTTCCAGCAAACGAATGTCTCTTTGGACGGATAATAGCCTACAGCACGCGCTGACAGAAAAGGCAAAGTCACAGTGCACCTTTTCATCAAATAGTTTTCCAGAGACGGTTTTATGAAGATTTTTCCGAGGAGGAATTTTCCACATTTATAAATTAGCATAGGCACATAAAAATTGGTTGCTTCCCTGAATACTGCTTCCCTGGTTTTAGTGCCTCGGCTAATAATATACTGAAAGTGGTACGTGAGGAGCCTAAAAAACAACCAAGGCATCCAAACAACTTCTATCCTCTTTTTTATATTTTGTTTGGCACGTAACCTCTTTATATGTGCACGTCACACCTATTCACATCACTAGTGGGTTGTTTGCTTTATGTAATTCATAAAGCCCTGTTTGTTTTAGTAGTTCATTTTTAATCGGGTTCTTGTTTAGTATTTCGCGGGGTTTGGTTCCTGTTTTGTATTCTGTGATGTTCTTTTAGGGTTTTGAATATCTTACAGTCCCAGAGTTCCCAGTGTTTTCGCAATGTCAGTGCCTTCTACAATCTTTATCTTTCCGATTCTCACTGCCTTTTTATTTTAGTAATTGCTTTTCCTTCTCTGTCTCCGGTGCTTTTACTTCCTGTCTTGTCTTGCCTCCTTTATGACCATTATCTGTGGCTTAATCGTTTCCACCTGTGTCTCGGAGTTTAGTCAGCCCACTATTTAAAAGCACTCTTGTCTTTTACTTTGTCCGATCGCCTGCTTTTGCTCCTGTTTTTCTCTCGGCATTTATCATTCCTGCTGCTCCACCTGCTTCCTATGGATTATTGTTTTGTCCTTTCTTTCGCTCTGCTCTGCAGTGTTTCCTTCATTTGGGTCCCCTAATACTTTCTTCCAGTTCAAAACATAACACACATATCTCCGCTTTCATTTTGAGAGAAAAAAAAAAGACAAATTGCTAAAAAAAAAAAAAAAGAAGCAATTTTTCAAAACAAAAGTCATCTCCATCTTCCTGTGCTTTTATTGATAGGAATGAGGCAGGGAAATGCAAATGTTCTGAATTTCAAAAAGAGTTTATATGCTATCTCTTCCCACCACCAGCACCTTTATTCTGTATCTAAGCCTATGACTGTGTGTTTGCAACAGAGACAGGGTAGATATTTTGGATAAATTTGGAACCAGATAAAATGGATTGGGATTTCTCTATTTCCCAACCAGAAGTGAAAACTAGCAGCTAACTTATCTTAGGAACTAGATCAGGGAATAAAATTACTTGATTTAAGCTGCAAGATCTCCACACCAGTCTTCTCTACTGAAATCTGAGGATGTCTAACAGGACTTCTTTACCTGTTCCAAATACATTTGTGTAAAACTAACAGACCTAAAAATGAAACGTACGCTTCTGAACTATTAACAGCAGCAGCAGACTTGCTTTATTATTCAGCACTGCTCGAATAATAAAAGCAAATGTGAAGCTTTATCAACATGCTGTGAAATATTAGCATTTTGCTGCTGGTGTGAGACAGGAACATACATTTCTTTTGAATAATCCACAATCCCGAACCTGCCATTAGTTTTTGCTGAGCTATAACAATGTCGTCCTATGTCCTCTTGCTGTCAGGTGCCATTAAATGTCTCTAATGGTTGTCTATACTATTAGAGAATACCTGCATCAGTTTTAAGAAACACAAATGTGGTGACAGATTTCAGCAACGAGGGTGATGTGCAGAGCTGTAGCTACTACAGAGGGATAAAGCCAGAGTGAAAGGGAAAGTTTACAAGATGGTAGTGAGATCCGCCATGATGTATGGTCTGGAGATGATGGCGCAGGAGGTGGAGCTGGAGTTGTGAGAGTTGAAGATTAGAGAGACAGCTCAGGTTGAGCAGTTTGGAGATAAAGTTAGAAAGGAGAGGCTGAGATAGTTTGGACATGTGCAGAGGATAACAGATAATGGATATATTAGACAATGGATGCTGAAGATGGAGCTGCCAGGCAGGAGGAAAAGAGAAAGACCACAGAGAAGATTTGTGGATGTAGTGAAGGAGGACATGCAGAGGGTTGGCGTGTCAAAGGAGGATATTAGGGATGAGATGAGTGGGAGGCAGATAATCCACTGTGGCGACCCCTAAAGGGAACAGCGGATATAAGAAGAAGGAGGAAACAGTAATGCATCATTTTTGCACACTTTCTGAACTTTCTTCCATCCTTTGTTCTCTTCAAAAGAGTTTAGAATTTGTTTTTGTCTCTTTTTTTGCTGGTCTTTTTTAGATTTCTTGTTTAGAAGTAAAGAGTTTTGTGATCTAATCTGAGCTGCCTGCAGCCTGTGTTCCTCATACTCTATTCCACCACCTTTACATTTCCTCATATCCTGCATCTCTCCTGTAGTTATGCCCCTACCACACTGGGTGGTTATCAAGGCCTCGTTCTTATTCAAGCATTAAAGAGTAACAAGGGAGGTGAGGACTGACAACACTGACGCATTGTTTTGGTCTGCTTTAAATTAGTTTGGCATCTTGACAGGTCGAAAATTGGAAATGTCTAATATGACATTTTTTGCCATCCTTTCCTTCAAAACCCCGCACTGCCATCTGAAACACACAATTACTGACGTAAAAATTCAAGCACGTTACTCTTCGATACGAACATGGCCGTGGTATTTGTTTCATTTAATCAGGAAAAGTGGGAATGCTTTGAACTTGCACAGTGGTAAGGAGAAGAGAAAAATAAATGGGGAGAAAATAATTCACCACAATGGCTTTAAGCCACATGGTTTCTTCATAAAGAACATAGAAATATGGCAAGATTAAATTACTCCGCCTCCACCTAATAGGGAGTGAATGTGTTAATATATGCAGTGCATTGTAAAAACAGTATTAACTCAATTAATTCTGTCTGAAAACAACATTTACAGGTACATTTAACTTGTCTTGACAAATGTTTGGCCAGTGTTGTTGAAAACCAACTGCATCATTTTTGAAAAGTCCTTGACAAGTAAAAATAAATAGACAGCATTCATCTTACCAGTAGGTACGGTTGTGTTTTCTCTGAAGATTTTTCACGCCCCAAGGTGTGTACGCTGTTCTGTATTTCAAACTTCCGAAGCAAATCACATGTCATTCAAAAGTTGTGCTCGCTGAACAATCTCTCATTTCCACACAGTAGAAATATCCTCCCCTTACTTTTGTGATTATTTCTTTTGATTTAAACCCGAAAGGTTTACATCAAAAGCTAAACTGCGTGTAATTGCACCTAGCTACAGAGCATCCATCACTGTGAGGGCTCTTAGGGCGTCATGTTTGGTGGGTCAACCTTAAAAGCCTGGGATGAAGTCCTGTCCTTGCATTAGGTTGTCATGGATACTTGGCCCTAACATTCACTCTCACCGTCAGCCACCTCACCGACCTGAGAAGAAGGTTTGCCACTTAAGCCCTCATACTGGTACCGTGTCTCCATCTCTGTGCTTGCTTACTTGGTGCACACTGGCAAACACTTCCCCCATTTCAACACCAGAAAGGAAGCTGTTTGGCCGAAAAGACCCAGAGAGAGAGATGAGCAAGTAAGCGCAGAGCGCTGAGGGATTTGAATACAGTATAGTCTCGACACATATTTCACAGTCGTTACATCAAATAACTATCAAACACACACTTTTATCACCTTGAGCATGTCAATAGCGGCTTCAGAGCTTTGTGTTCTTACGTAACAATTCTCATTCGTCTCATGCTTCATTAAATAAACAGTCTTGAGTGGCAGCCTTGAAAATATCCTGCAGGCAAACAAAGCAAGTTTGAGTGAATTTCCCTAAATAGTTGCAGTTCTGGCACTCTTTAAGAACACAGAGAGCTGTTTGGGATCATGAACGTGGTCATTAATCAGAACTGCTGCACAGAAACAAGACTAGTATTCTATATAATGCAGTGTAAATTAATTTAAATTAACTTTCCTCTCCCTCCAGCTTCGGTTGCAAGGAGAGGAGGCTTTATGCAGATCGTATCCGTATATGCCGGTGAAAAAAAACAACCTTGGTCATTAAACAGTTATTCTTGTTTTATGAAAAAGCTCACATTAGGTGATTTGTTCACTGACTTCTGTTTAGGCAAATTAGGGGAAACCCAGTTGCTTTCTGTTGCAAAGAGGATTTTTTTTCTTTGGTCTCTAATAGTAGCTTCATCGCCTCCATTCCAAGAAAATATTGTCTCTTCTGCAAAATCATTATTAACATTGGATTGGTGTGATTTGTAGACAACAACAGCCCTTTCATGACTGCAATTTCTGAGAGCCTACTGGAGTTTAATTTGAAAGATTAATGGTTGTATAACTAATTATGTGGGGTTGCGTAGAAAAGTAATCACCACAGGAAAACTGCATACATATTCATTAAGGCCCATCAGAAAGTTAGTTACGGGAACTCTGAAAGTACTTTAGGATAGTTCCTAAAATGAAGATAACTGTATATGGGATAATGTAATCTCTGCACAGGAAACTGGGGGAAGACAAGGGTGGTATCTACAAGGGTGTGTTAGAGCCATTGTTGAGAAAAGATAAATAAATAAAGGAGGCAGGGGAGGAGTGGTAATATTGTGGAGGGAGAAAACTCACAGATTTAAGCAAGAAAGATATGAAAACAATTCTGACGCTTCCTGAGATTAAAGTGGTAAATGTATCCGAAAAAGCTAGTAATATTCTCTAAAACCACATACTTCACTTTTCAAATGCAGTTCGTAGAATGATTCGTGTTAAGGATGGTCACTGTGTTTGCATCATAGTGACGTGAGACTGGCTTTATCTATTTGCATGGAGCTCAAAAAGAGAGATCGACTCAGGAGTTCGCCATAAAAGTGTCCCTGGTTTGAGATCTGTAATGTGGGGGTAGGGAAGATGTTAGGCACTGATTGCCAGGAGGCAAGGAGACAAAAGATCGAGAGGGAGGAAATGAAGAGATGTACGAGTGAGAAGAGTGGGCTGATTTAATAGCGATTGTGCTCGGTCCCGAAGCTGTCGGCCAATTCCATCGAAATGAAGATCCTGATATCTGGCACAAGTTTCGAAATAGAAAGTAGGAAGAGTGAAAGAAGGAAATACATTTGCAAAGGCACACTAGTGACAAAAGAAGTTGGAAAGTCTTTACATAATATTCAGATGACTGTAATTGCTAGAAATCCCTAAATAGCCAGGCAATCATATTAATGTTGATATGTGTATCACCCAGATCTGTTATTCTCAGAAGGTAAGCAAAGTCACAAACACAAAGGCACTTAAATCTACATCTACAAGCTCAGGATCTTCCCTTTCCAACTTTGCTGTTATAAGTTTGTTGTATTCAGTATGCCCACTTATGTTTAATTACTTCTGCTCGCTATAAATACATTCATTTTTGTTTTTATTTACACACAGAAAGTCTTTTTAAGCTTCTTTGATTGAAAAGCGCTGCTGTCCTAGTAATCTTAGTAACAACCACACAGCTTAAATGTTCCTCTTTGTTGCCAGTATTTTAGCATCCCTTCCACCTGTGTCGTTCTGTTTTCAGCCCTCTTAGGATGTGATGGCTAAGGCTTGCAGTGATTGCATCAGGCTTCAGTATCTATCTAGTGGCCATTTTCATCAACAGAGCACAATAGATGAGAGAGTGGTGATACTGAGTGTCCAAAGAAGGTGAGCGTCTATCTCCTTTTTTATCAGCATCCAGTTCCCATAGCTAATACACCACTTTAGACAACAGCTCGATGAATTTCTCTAATCACTGCGATCAAATGTAACGGAGGGGATGTGTGTGTGGGTGTGACCCACATAGTATAGGATTGTCTTTCCTTTATGATGTCTAAAGCCACATATCAATATTAAATGTGATTTATTAAAATGTTCAAACATGCATGAAGAATCAGTGTTTTTACAATTCTAATGACCTTGAAAGTCAATATTTGGTATGACCACCTTTATTCTTCAAAGAAGTCTCTTTTCTCTTCCTGTCATTTCTTTTAGTAGTCTTCAGGAATAGTTTTCCAGTTTTCCAATCCATGACTGACAGTGTTCCACTCTCTATTTTTTTCTATCCAGGTTTGTTTTTACTGCATTGGCAGTGCTTTTGGCATCACTGTCATGCTGAAAAATAAAGCTGTTGCCATTCAAATACTTTCCAGATGAAACTCCGTGGTTGATCAAAATCATGATGGTACTTTTCTGCATTTATAATTCCATCAGTTGTGACAAGATACCAAACACCACTTGCTGAGATGCAGCTAAAAACAATGACAGAGGCTCCACCATGTTCTACAAATGGCTGGAAACACCCACTGATGTACCTCTCTCCTGACCTCCTCTGTAGATATTAAACGTTGAACCAGGGATTTTGAATATGGACTTGTCACTCCATAAGACTGTGACTGATTTTCAGTCCTGTTCTTGTGTAACTTGGTGTAGCTCAGCCTTTTTTTTCCCCAGTTTCCCTTCCTTAGGAATGGCTTCTTGACAACCACCCTTCCACTGACACCATTTCTGATGAGCAGATGAGCAGTAGGGTCAATGCATCTCTGAGGTCCTGTTTCATGTTTTTGCTCGGGTTTTTTTCCTGTATCTTTAGATATTGTTCGTCTGCTGTAGATAGTCTTTTAGGCCTCCCACTTCTTCTTCTTGTCCAACTGCACACTGCACAGCAATGCGTTCAGCTAATAGCTCTTTGCTTTGCACTTTCTTGGTGCAAAAAAAAAAAAAGATTTTATGCCTGTCAAACTGTGTTATCGTTGGAATTTTTCATACAATCAACTAAAGAAATGTGAAGAGAAAAAAATGTGTTTTTGTGACAGGCTTGTAGTAACACAGTACCGAATGATACAGTTTAAAATTGGTTCTGTGCTAAGTTGTAGTTATATGTGGACACAACAGTGGTTGGCAGACACAACACCCCAAGCTTGGAAAAGTATTGCTCAAGACCAGGTTACTTTTAAAATGTATTCCACTACAGATTACAGAATAGGTGGCCCAAATTGTTGTTCATAATGCATTCCGCTAAGTTACTCAATGTGAGTAACGTATTCTGAATACTTTGGATTACTTGATATATTGTAATGCTTCCTACAAATACGTGCATGTACTATTGCGCTGTGATTTATTATAATTACTGAAGGTTACTCGCCACCAAGCTAACATTGTTAGCTGGCGTTAGCTGAGCTTGGTTCATAGACTGCAGCTAGCAGGTTGTAATGCAGCCTTCAGTAATAGTAATAAATGACACAGCAACAGTACATCAAAGACTCTGAAGTGGTACATAACCCAGGTAGCTACCACAACTAAAACAAGGTAGTTGCAGGGGGCTAATGTTAGTCTTTTTTTTAAAAGAACTCACTTCCAGATGTTTCTTTAGGTTGGAGCTGGAATCTTTTGGCTGAGAACAGCTTGGTTGCTGGCAAACAGAGTTTGCATTGCACGCTCAGATTTCGCCCAATCCCTTTCTTCTTTAAATGTGAAGTGGTGTCGGAATTTCCAAGTAAGAAATGCATTCCTGTCCATGCACTGCTGGCTCTTTCATCCTGGCTCCAGGTCCATTGCGGAACTGATGCCGCTAACATTAACAGGACGCTTACATTAGAGCCTCTTATTGTGAGTTTCGTTTGGGTTTCTGGCAATGCGTGGAATTACCAAAATTAAAGAGGGGATAGCCTAACGTATAAAACAGGAAAAGACCGCAGTGTAATAGTTACTCATATTTTCTGTTTTAAATACGTAACCATGTATTCTGTTATTCCCAACCGTGCTCAAGACCAGATTTTTTTTTTAATTACAGGAAAATCTGTCTCCTTGAAAACAAAATATAAAGTAAAGAAAGGTGGCTTCAGACTTTTGCAAAATATGCTAAGCTGTCCCCTGCAGTCATGAATGCATGACTGTGTGCTGTCTCTATCTTTTAGCAATAAGGCAATGAGGACGGGGGAATAAATGAGCTGAGAGGCACCAGAGCTCATGCTTTGTGATTTAGAAAACGCAAAACTGGTCATACATCATAGTCACTCTATAGAGCTGCTGGTGACCCGTGAAATGTCAAAAATCTGACAACTTTTTATATAAATCACCCACTGTGCTGCAAACTAACGTATAAACATATTTGTCAGGATCAGGCACCTGAGACATGTTTAAGATGTTGAGTTGAGCACATTGCTACTTTGTACCATATAATGTATATTTATAATTTTGTTGTGTTTGATAAGAGATGATTATTCATCCCATATTTGGGAAGTTCTTTAGCCCAGTGATGTGCAGGGTGACTGTCCATTGCATGCTGGGATGAGGGTCCTGTGGGTCTCTGCACATCACGCTTGATGTTCAATCTGAATGTGATATGGGGGACTTGGAGACCAACACCCCGGGGGTCTGTGTGTGTCAAATTAACATCCACGTGAAAACCAGAGCCGAATGTTATTTTCTTCGCCTGTCAGTGGACTTACTGTTGTTGCTGATCGGTGTACTAAAGTAACCCTTCAAACTTTGAAGTAGTTAAACTTAAGGAAAGTTAAACTTTGAAGCAGACAGAAGCATCTCACTCAGACTGATAATATACAAATTAGCTGAAAATTGACTTCACAATCTCTGCATCAAGATTTTTTTTTAACGTTAGAGCAGATATATTATGTCAAACATGAGGAGCAGCAGTAAAATCTTCTCCTAGATAATGTGTTTTTTAGATGACAAATTGCCTGTAATTTGGTTATTAGTTTTCAGCAGCTTGTGAGCCTGACAAGAATCGAGTACAACCATTTATTATGGACATAGGGAAATTATGTTTAATGAAATATTTGACGCGATAGCTGACTTTTTCTCTCAAGAGCGGTTTTATCAGAATGTAATTTCAAATAGTAGGACTATGATCAATAATAATAATAAATAGATGGAAGAAACCCTGTGGAAGAATACATTTTTGTATCTTTACACTTTATTGCTCTTCAAAGCTGTTTTTTTACCTTCAAAATAGAGGAAAGATACACCAAGTCACTGCAGGTCCAGATGACAGAAATATAATAAAATACCTCAAGTGTAGTCTTAAGTTGTTTTTTCCTGAGTGCAGCCTGAATCCAATTTTCAATATTCCCTCCATGGTCTACCAACTCCATTGTAACATGCTCCTTTTACAGCATTGGTATTTTGGGTATATGGGTGGTCTCCACTGTGTGTGTGTGTGTGTGTGTGTGTGTTTGTGAGATGCCCATTACTATTTACTTCTTCCATTACATGTTGCATTACAATCTGAACAACATAAGCTAGCTAGATATTGGTGTTATATAAATAATTTCATTTCATTTAATTCGTGAACATAATTTCCTAACTACATGGGACAGGGAATTGTTATTGTTGGGTAACGCCACTACACTTACTGAGGACTTTAAAAAGACTAACCACTCTCATTAGAAATGTGTCTCTTCCACCTGATAGGATACATCCAAGTGGAAAATATCATATAGGGATAATATTTAAGATGCTTTAGCTCGCCATCCATTACTGCACATCTGCAAACCACATTGCAACCCACCACCAACTTCATTTTTACTGTGTGCTTAATTAACTGGTGTCACAATTGATATTGATGCTCTTTCTTCTGTCATGGGGTAAGGACAGAAATATCCCAGATGTTTTCTTTTGAAAATAAGGGACTTGCATTTTTGTCACATACTGGCTGATTGGATTATAGTATATATTAGAGGGTACCCAGGTGTTCCTAAACAAATTCTCAGTGAGGGTGTACATGCTGTGAAACTAAAGCTTTAAAAAAAAAAATGGAACAATTCTTTTTGCTTTGGGTAATATTTATCATAGCAATTCATTCATTTATTCATTTATTTGTTGCTTTGAGGAAGGTCACCATATTAATGCAAGCATTTGGCACAGCATGAGGCTGGGATGGTTTGTTTTGTTTTTGTCTAGTTAATTATTTATTTTTTATTCATTCATTTTTCAGACTTTGATTTCTAGCACAAAACAACCAGCCAGTGTAGATTACTCAGTTCAAGATCCTTCTAATTGCATTTACTTTTGGCTGTTACACTTGGCTCTTTACAATAAGTATTACACAGACCTGAGGCAACCCACCAGGAACAACAAAACAAACCAGGAGCAAAGGAGCATCTTGTTATGACAGGGGAAAAAATTACCTTACAACAGGAGTAAGACTAATGCTCTTATCTTGTACATTTTTCTATATATTCCAGGTGGTTCCAGCAGTTAAACGCAGGAATGAAAACGTAATTGTCTTTGGGTTTTTCTTTTCTTTCATTCTATCCATTTTGTATGATTGGTTTTTTGCTTCCTGTTTGGTTTATGTTCAGAGTATTCAGCTTTTACCTGCCTGTCAAACTCTACATAAAAAAATTTCATTATTATTATTATTATTATGAGTGGTTGGCATATAGTCTGAATAGGAGTGTTCACCGGGACTATACAACAGCTAAACCTTGGAGGAGAAGAAAAGGCTTCAGATATAGTCTTTAGAAAAAAGACATTTCAAAAGACATTTTCAATATTGAACTTTAACTTCTGTAAAGTTCAATATTGTTAAGATCCAAATGCTTCGAATAGTTGCTTTAAAATCCTTTAAGGAAAATAACGAGGTGGAAAAAATCAAACACAAATATTTGTGCCTTCTCTCGTTCTGCGAAAACCGGAACGATAACGGCCTACATGTGCAGCCTGTTAAAATGTGCTGCCAGTTTTAATGCTTCCATATTTTAACATTTACATTCCTCTAAAGGATGTGACAAAGAAATTTATTTTGGCAGACGGTCTACGTCTTGGCATCTGGGATAAATCACCCCTCGGTGCATCCTATCAGTCAGAGCTCTGCGGCAATGCATATTCCTGATGTCTTTGTCAAGCCTGTTGTTTATCCCCAGGCTCTTTAAATACTCAATCATGTTCTGCAGCGACCAGGGTGGAAGAGAAAAAATAGATATGACAAATCATATTTTATGGTTTCCAACAAGGAAATCAGACCCGATTCTGAATATGTTCCAGGAATTGATGTTGGATGCCGCTGTTATACTGGCAGTAGACATCTCGTATCTTTCCTTTTAATGAGAGGGCATCAGCTCATGCACCACAGTGAAAGCAAACAGCAGGAATCTGAAGCCAGCGAGGCACTGATCTGGCAGTTGTGAAGCTTAAGCAATGGTTGCTCGCCATTATCAGCGGAAAGCCATATTTATCTCATATCGTCGCGGACTGGATCCAGAGTTTACTTTTTTTCCAACAAATTCTTATGCTATCTGTGTCGAGCAATTCTGTGATGTTAAATTTAATCAGAATCAAAATCAGGAAAAGTCTCTCAGTTCTAATATGGAGAAAATCTGTTGCTTTATATCTTATTGATATACAATGAATATACATGTTGGCTTTGTTCACATATTCAGCCTTTTACATCAGTCTTAATGTTTTTTCTGACTGCTTGAAGTCATGTGTGCATGTGATTTTTAATAATGTCGTAGTTATTCATGTTTCTTTCTTCCTAGACTAATAAGTGTCACGTTTGTATCATCTCAGCTTCCATACAGCTTCCTCCATATCCTGTTTTTTCCATTCCATTGTGTATGTCTGTTTCTCTGTCCATATACCTCTCTCGCTAGTAAGCTTTTTCCTGTTTGACTTTGATGTTTGTGTCTCTGCTGCTTTGTGAGTTTTCCTTCCTTTGTGATTGCCTACTTTCACCTGTTTTCCCTCAGTCTGTTAGTCCCTTTGTATTTACCTTTCTGTCCTTATCCGTCATCTGTCTTTGTGTGTTTGTGTACGTCATTAGGTATCTTCTCCTGTGTTTTTCTTTTGTCACTTTATGTTTCCTTCTTTGTTCATATGTGGGACTGCTGGATTTTTTTTTCTCTTTGATTTTTTTGCGTTGTGTTGTTCTTATTATTGTTTGCTGGATGCAGTCTGGGCTCCCCAGCTGCCTTTAGTGATCC
Organism: Aulonocara sp. 'chitande type north' Nkhata Bay; assembly: GCF_057382095.1. Classification (NCBI taxonomy): domain Eukaryota; kingdom Metazoa; phylum Chordata; class Actinopteri; order Cichliformes; family Cichlidae; genus Aulonocara; species Aulonocara sp. 'chitande type north' Nkhata Bay. Next base: position 12,060,959 of record NC_141358.1, read on the forward strand.
TGCCAAGCCCAGCTTGCTTCGGTTATTACTTCCAGTAAGTTTATTAAAGTTATCTTTTGTGTCCTCCACCTTGAGAGTAAAACTTGTCCACTTGTGTGGTATCCATCCGTTACACAGCACACATCTTGGATACATGCAATCACATCCATTCAAAGCTATTTTTCAATATTGATTTTTATTATCTTTGACTATTTATACTACAAGCCAAAGTAAGCATTCCCTTCAATTATAAAAGAAACACAAATTACTCAACTAACACAAGAAGAACTTAAAATTCCCACATAAATACACCAGATCACTTGTAAATGTGCTTTTTTTTTTTTTTTAATTAACATTTTAGAAACTAAAAGAAATCACAACTTGTAAAAATAAAACTTAAAAACAAATCTCCAGTTTGCACACAAAGAAGGAAAAATGAACACAGGCCAGTAATATAAAAAAGTAGAGTGAAGGCTACTGCTAATTGTTCCACAAGTGTCTGATTATGAACGTGCATGACCCGTCTCCCCAACCATGGAGTAATCAAAGCAGACGTGAACGTGTTAGCATCCTCATAGCGCCTCTTTGTTCCAGGACAGTGGCTCTGCTCTCGCCCTCAGGCTCGAGCAGGATCTCTTTATTCCGCTTGGATCCTCTTCTCTTCGCAGGCAGCTGCCACCCTACTTGGGTTTCTCATTCTTTGCCTACAATCGCCCTCTCTGCTTAAAGCCTGTGCCACTTTCATCAGAGGGCAATTTGAATCCATTCCACCTTGAATAATTGCACAGGTCAAAGCTCAGTGCGGAGGTGCAGAGTTTGAAAATGGTTTGACATGCGTCTTTGGCTTCAGCTTCAAATATCGAGGTAAATTGGTTCATTTGGAATTGCTGCATGTGGCAGATAGGGTCTCGGTCTGGATATAAATGACACATTGATTTTTCCGTCCTCCAAAGTATTTCTCGTTCAACTCGTGAATAAGGTGTCTGGTTAGTATTCAGTTTGAGCACCTCATGCAGTAATTGAACCTGTATTACCCCTGTTACATCACCAAGGCCCGTTTAACATTATTCAAGCAGGCATGCAACTCATTATTGTATCCAAAGGAGAGAATGTCGAAAACGGAGAAGCATGAAGAGGTGCGTCATATTTATCACGAACACAATAGACAGGAACAGAGAAAGCGTGCGAGTGAAGAATCAAACTTGTTATGAATTCTGCACCAGGTAGCAGATTCACCAGAACGTTCTGTAAGTCAAGACAACCCTCATTAGAGCGCTCTTCCTATTATCATTAGCCGGGTGAATATGCGGCTCTGCGCTTGTTAGGCGACCCTGTGTCCATTTGTCAAGAATTAACAAGTAGCTGTGTTCATTACAAGTAGATAAGCTCTGGGAAGGAGGTTAAGTGATGAGTGCAGAGGTTATCCCCTTCACACACCCAGACAAGGTGCTCAGTGTGAAATGTCAGACAAGCGCACGTCTGTCTTGTTTCTTTTCGGTTTCACTCGGTTATTACTGCAACACGTTGCTCCAATTTACTATGACAGGATTAGCGGTGATTCAGATTTACGACGTCATGCAAAAAGTAACAGGAGCAGACAAGAAGCGGGGTCATGAAGAAATGCCGTGATTCTTTGCAGGTCTTTTAAGTCGTACTTACTGCCCAGCTTTGGTGCTGCTTATAGAGACATAAACTCCTCTCTTCTGTATAATCAGAACCTCCAGATACTTCCTGCGTGAAATGTTTTCTTTGGTTCCTCATTTTGTGCTTGTCAGTGTTTACAACCAAAGCTGTACCTGCCCACTTCCCATCCCGGGCTGCTTGTGTATTCATCAGCGAAAGGCCCAGGCTACCTCTTTTCATCACTGACATTGTACTTGCAAACTTCTACGTGTTCCAGCTGTGACTGCATAGCGGACAGGATGCATTTATGGTTTTCAGTTTGAGGCATGTGTATGCGCGAGTGTGTACATTGTGTTGTGTTTGTTGTGAGAGAGGAGGAGGAAAAGGGCAAGGTTCGGGGAAATCCAATAGCTGTGCTGGTAGTAAATGACCTTTACAATAAATGCATTCCTTTTCTCAGGGCAGGCAGGGATAAGCAATTCAGCCAGTCAGTTGCAATGAAGCAAACTTAAAATTTAACTTTAAATCTACTTTTACTCTCTAGGAAAACATGAACTTGGGGCACCAGGTGATTTCTGTGCAGCCAGGCCTGAACACTATGCATGTGCAGTCTGTGGACCAAAATGATGCAAAAATACTACATTTCCTGGCCTAGTGAACTATAACTACTGGTTTTCATTGTACAGAGTGACAAAGAAAATTAGAATTGTAGGTGCACCCCCATTATGTTTGTCCTCAGAATTAAAGTTTGAAAGTTTGATTCGGTGAATACAAGGAGTTGGTAGAGTAGGGTTAATATTCCTAAGGGTGGCTACATGCAGAAAATTGTCCTTTTTGGAGAGTAGGAAAAATAACATGTGATCATCAAATCATTAAAAAAGCTATATTGATTTTTTTTTTTTTTTTTTTTTTTTTTTTTTACTTTCAGGTCAATAAGCCTCTATTTTCCCCCACCTACACTTACTTTTTTAATCCCTTAGTTTGTAGAAAATACCAATAAAGGCACACTGATGATGATGAGACGTAATAACTTGCGTATATGTTTCATCTGCTTTGATAAAAGTTACACAGAACGCCTCAGTAACAAATATTAGCTGTCACACTTGACAAAAGCTTAGGTCATTATTGACTCAACCACTTTGGCAAACTGCAGCAGCAGCTTGCTGGCACTTAATGTTCCTCCCGCATCATTTCTCAGAAGACTGTTTTAGCACAATATGGATCGGTAGGTGTGAAAGCATCCCTAAAATGATTCATACAGTGGGTGGAACTAACTTTTATTTAGAGCTAGAGGGGAAAAGGACATCTGTGAGGATGAGAGCACTTTATTAGAGCATGGTTTGGCATTGTAATTTAGTCGTGCTCTTACCAGTGGTTCCTGTTTGCAGCGAAAATGCTTCATTCTATTTGCGAAACCTTTACCAGCCATTATTTTGCCGCCTCGCTTCATCTCAGTGGAGACACAAAGTGAAGGCGGGTGGCTGTTTGGTCCAGGCTGACAAAATCTCATTAAATTGTCCAAAAGTGGCATTTGTAACCTATTTGTGGCTGTTAATGGGGTGGATGCCGGCTGTTGTTGTATCCAGCCTTTAGTGGTTGTTGCGGGTTTGAGAAATGCCATTATCGGCCACTGTAATGCTCCAAAGCAATTGTAATAAATAGCTCTATCCCGTCTTCACAGGGCAATAGTAGGTGGATGAGACAAAAGACCAATCACATTTCCCTCATGTGGCCTATAGGATGACTGATGACTCAGACACAGTAGATAGATGTAATTAAAAATATGCAAGTTTCATTTGTGCCACTTAAGTCTAATTTAATTTGTTCATAATTTCAACCATAACAGTGGCAGAAATCCAATTTCATGACATTTAATGGAGGCAATCTGTCTGACTCTAAAGTGGTTAAAGTGACTATTTGGGCTTCGTGCGAGGATGAATTAAACAAACATGATGCTCTTTTCAAAAACTCACTACTGTATTAAACACGTCTGCGTTGGTTTTCTTTCAGTTCCTTAAACTCTAAACTCTAAAGTAATAACAAAGCTTCAAGCCATTTATTTGAGTGTAAACAATTCACGGTGGCTTTTAACCTCAACCTGTTTCTGCATGCCTTTTTTTTTTTATAACAGGCAGTGGCATTTTTAATGGAAATGAGAGGAAACAATCAACACAGCTATTTTGGCAGCAAACCAGCCTCTGTGCTGGGTGATTGCATGAAATACATTTGAAAAGATTCTTTGTTTTAGAGGATGAAAATGTCGCAAAGAAAAGTCACTGTGCACCGTGCAAATTGCCTTGACCTTCAATAAAATTCAGTGCTTTTTATCCATTTAATAGTAACAAGTGTGTGCAGGGTGAACTATACTGCAAACACTATGGGTGAGACTCCTACTTTAGACTTGTCCTGTGGGAAGTGTTAGCCACTGATGCTATATAAACATATTGGAGCCCTACAATGAAGGTGGCACAGCCTGTTAAATATAAATGAGGACGAGCCCTCATCTGGGACTCTCCTCAGCTCTTACTGGAACAGTGGCGCGGCTGCCCCTCTGTTGGTCTTCCATGGTCTCTTGTGTTCTGGGGGCCTCTGGATGTCTGGAGTTTTGATCTCCTCCATACCCGCTTCACACCCTGGAGGACGGGGCTGTGGCCCCCCCACACTCCCTAGCAGATCATTACATGGAGAAACCTTTGGAATGCAAGCATGCTGATCCACACAGGTATGCACACATGGGTATTCACAGACGCGGACTAAAGCTTTCTTGGCTGCTGCCTCAAAGCACACTGTGCGCTGTCTATCTTGCGTGCTGCACAATATCGTGTATTATTTAGTAAATATTGATATCTATGACTAGCTAGTTTATTGTGATGGTGCTTTGTTTTCTCTATTATTATGTTGCTCTTTGTTGTTTGCTGTCTCCTCTGTTTGTTTTTTTTGTTTGTTTGTTTTTTTTTTCTCCATACAGGTGACCCAGGAGTTCTTTTTTTTTTTTCTCTCTCTTCCCCCCCCTTCTCACCGTCTCTTCTCCCCTTTGGTTTTCTTTCTTTCTCTCCCCCTCTTTCTCTCATTCATTCCCCCTGTCCTATTTATTAAAAAAAAAAAAAAAAAAAAAAAAAAATGACAAAGGATGAACTGAAGCTCTGCCATCACGTAATGTCGCATACTGCTGTTTCTGATGTCATTTAGCAAAAAAAAATATATATATATATATATATATATAAATGAGGACATCAACATAAGTAATAGGTATAAATAATTAAAAGTATTTACTGCTACAGTGTAGGCTGTTATTTGGGACTCTAATAAGAAACTAATAAGACCATGGTTTATTGCATCAGTGAAGTTATGGAGCTAATAGTAATTAAAATTTGTAAGAGGGTGGTAAAGTCAGCTCAGAATGAAGCAGTCTTCTTCTCTTTCCTTTTTTCAGACCTGTAAACAAATACAAAACTGGAAATGCAAAGTAAACAAATGTTGACAAATATTCATTCAGAGTCGCAGATCCGTGACCTCTGTCTTATGGTGTTTTGTGTAGTTGCGTTTTTGTTAATATTTTATGAACTTTCAATATTGAAATTATTGTAATTATTATTGATTGTTGTTAGTTTGACTCCTTTTTTGATTTCATCATCGTGTTATTGTCGGGGGGTTTCTAAATTTAAGATTCACTTTCAGTTTCGAGCTTTTCTTCTTCGCTGTTCATTCCTCTGTCTTGTGTTTCGGTGTCAGTGCCTTTGTCCTCCTGGGCTCATTAAAATCTGCCATCTTGTTCAGTGTGTCCGTGTTTCATCTGTGTGCTATTGTGCACTTGTCTCTCTTTTGTTTGCTCTTTTGAAGGTTGGTTTTTGTTTCGTGCTTTTTGGAGTTTCACTTCCTCCTTTGTAATTATCCTGATCGTTTTCAAGTGTGTGTAATTACTTCCAGTTGTGTCTCATTGCCCTCCTGTTTCTCAGTCCCAATCAGCCCTCAGCGTATTGAGGCTATGCAGACACATGAGACGTTCACTTGTCTTCCATTCTGAGCGTGCAAATAAGGCCCCAGTGGTTGCTGTTGGTTGGTGGCTTTTGCTGGGAAAATTTTTTTTTTTAAAAACTGCCCAAGTCCCAGTTAGGCAGGCCTAGAGACCAGTCAGTGGCCCACAGTCTCCAAGCAGTAGTTGAATTGCATCCAATATGGCAGACCAATCAAAAGTGGTGGTTGTCTTCTTTTTGTTCTTTTTCAGGCTTCTGTTTTCACTCCCATGGTTGGGAATATAAAGAGAACGTGTAACCACTCACTGTAGTAATGATCTAATGTCCTTGTTAGTGTGTGTTGGAAACACGAGTACACACTCTCAGCCATTACGTTTTGTGTTGTTTTTTTGTCTGCTGTCAGCCCTAAATAAAACCTGAAAAGCTCGGGAAACTGTAACAGAGTTATCTATAGCCTCCCACAGGAGAGAAATTAGCCTATTTTTCATGCTGTGTCTCTACTCTGCTATCGTGGATTACCAGCATTAGCGTGGCCAGTCATGATAAGCTAACCCAGACAAACGGCTTTCAAAACAGAGGAATGGTTTTCTATGAATACCACAGACTAAGAACTGTGGGTCTTCATTGCTACACACCTCACATATAACTTTATCTCCAAATGCCATGGTCAAGTGCATCATTTGTGTACCTCCAGTAGTAGCTTTTAGTAGTAACTTGAGGCTGTAATTCCTGCTAAAGCTGCTTTGAGCAAAGGCAGTGAGTACTCATATACATTTTATATTTTATTTTTTTAATTTGCAATCTTTATTTTAACTTTCTGGATAGATTGTATCTATTTATACTACTTAAAATTTTCAAGTATTTAATCTGGTATCCAGTTACCGGATATAGTGTGGCAGTTTTGGTGATGTGTGACAGCAAAATTCCCACTTTCTGTTCTTTTATTGATTATAATTTTACCTAACACAAAAATGCTGAATGTCCCCTTTCAACATTACTTCAAATACTTGTGTGATTAAGGCAAATTTACTCCTGGCATCCTATCATTATACGTGCCACCAAATTAAGAATAAATGTGCCAAATATGTAAATAAATGATCATTGCAATGTTTGCAAATATTTTTTTTCCTTTCATTTTTAAATAAAATAGCAGTCCAACATCATGAGAGCCTGAAATGGCTACACTGCAGATAAATTGTCCATTAAGGCAAAGAGGCAGGGGATTCTAAAAAAGATAAAGTGATGTAATCTGGCATTCTTCCACTGGAGTAAATTGGACTGTTAAGGGAAGCCAGTGGTACCGAATGTCCTCAATTGAAAGGGCTGCCACTGCCATATACACTTGTATTGTGGGCCCTAAAATGGATGATCTGTTATACTGCGACTGTCCTATCCTTGAAACACTATTAGCTAATCAGCCTAATCTCCTGTTTTTCAAAGTGATAAACTGAATTCTTTCCCAAACAGAGGAAACAGATAAGTGTGCCATTATAGTTTCTACAATGGAAATGCAAAACTCAGCCATGTCACCTGTTTCTGCTTTATTCTCTCTTGAAAAGTGAATTTCAGCTTGAGTGATGCCGGGCCTCAGGAAACCGAAACATTCTGTATATATGTGCAACTCTTTCATAGTGTCACACAGTCTTTTTAATTGTTAATGTATTTGCAATTCCCCATATGAGGAATGTGGCGTATAAGTTTGTGATATTTCCAAAAAGATGGATGTGTCCGAGAACTCATTGCCGTTACGGTGGTGTGATCCCATCACAAGATGGTCTCTAGTTTCTTGTGCATTCAAGCACAAGATAGTCTGACTTGGGGGATAAACAGAAGTAGAATCCCATTACTTATACAGCCCACAAGTTGCAGTGCAATGTAACCAGGGTAGGATTTACTGTGGGAGGATCTATTCATGGCCTATAACTGAGGGAGCTCCAAGCTACTTGTCAGAAGATGTAGATAAAGAATGTGACCTAGCTATGACTGCAGCAGTGCACGAACACACACACACACGCATACCGCACTCAAAGAAAGAATTGAAACAATGTCCACTCCAGCCAACCATGACGAGCCTGACAGGTAATCTTGGGAGAGCAAAGAAAGGGCCATTCAATGTGGCTCTGCACTGAAACTTTGTGTAAATATGAAGATGAGAAATAAATTTGGTCACGTTGGTATAAAGGAGACCCAAAGGCTTCACTGAGCATGGAGACCCTCAATCCTGCATCACCCTGCTGAGAAAGGCGCAATAAAATGTCTTTTCTCTAAGTCATTGTAAGAAACTTATGTTATTATTCATGTATTATTATTTATTTACTACTTAGTCATTAGTTACACTTTGAGTTAGACCCCTGTTTTATCATCAGAACTGCTTTAATTCTTCATGGCACTGATTCAGCGATATGTTGTTGTGGTCTCAGGTTTCACCACATCGCAAAGATGCTCTATTGGATTGAGATCTGGTGACTGTGGAGGGCAGCAGAGTACAGTGAAGTCATTGTCATGTCCTGGTGAACGCAGTAACCGGGTCATTGCAGCAGATTTCGATGCAAGACACCCAACGAGACCACCCATCTCCCATGCTACAGTTAGCAAACTGCTTGCTACGTTTCGTGAAACTGGTTCAGTGTTGGATTTGCCAAAATGTGGACGCAAGAAAACTGTCACTAATGAAGAAACATCAGTGGCTGTCCTAGCTTCATTCAGCAAGAGCCCACAGCGTAGCACTCGCCGCATGTCACTGGAGAGTGGCATTAGTCGAACATCCCTTCGGCGGATATTAGCTACTCACAAATGGCACCCTTACAAACTCCAGCTACTGCAGTATCTTAACGAGGACGACCCAGATCGGCGCACAGAATTTGCAGAATGGGCAAAACAAAAATTGGAACAGGACCCTCAGTTCACGCAGAAGATTTTGTTCAGTGATGAGGCAAACTTTTATGTGAATGGTGAAGTTAACAAACAAAACCACTGCTATTGGTCTGACACTAACCCACATTGGATGGATCCTCCAAGACTGTTGGAACAACAAAAGTGATGGTTTGGTGTGGTACATGGGGTACAACGATAGTGGGTCCATTCTTCATCAATGGAAACCTCAAGGCCACTGGACATTTGAAATTGCTACATGATGATGTGTTTCCCTCTTTATGCACTGAAGCTGACACGTTCCCTGAGTTTTTCCAGCAAGATGGTGCACCGCCACATTATGGGTGCCAGGTCCGAGCATTCCTAGATGAACAGTTTCCTGGAAAGTGGATTGGTCGTCGTGGGCCAGTTGAATGGCCCCCAAGGTCTCCCGATCTGACCCCCTTAGACTTTTATCTTTGGGGTCATCTGAAGGCAATTGTCTGTGGTGTGAAGATACGAGATGTGCAGCACCTGAAACTACAGATACTGGATGCCTGTGCTGGCATTTCTCCTGTGGTGTTGCTATCAGTGTGCGAAGAGTGGGAGAAGAGGGTTGCATTGACAATCCAACACAATGGGCAGCATATTGAACCCATTTTATAAGTGGTCAGAAACTTGTAAATAACTCATGAAAGAATAAAGTTACGTTGAAACCAAGCACACCATTGTTTTTCTTGTGACATTACCAATAAGTTTGATGTGTCACATGGCCCTCTTCCTATTGAAAAAACAAAAGTTGTATCCAAGATGGCCAACTTCTAAATGGCCACCATGGTCACCACCCATCTTGAGGAGTTTGCCCCCTCACATATACTAATGTGCCACAAACAGGACTTTAATATCACCAGCCATTCCTATTTTATTACGGTGTATCCATATAAATGGCCCACCCTGTAGAATATGGGTACACTGTAGTCATAAAGGGATGGAGATGTCAGCCACAACACTCGGGTAGGCTGTGGTATTTAAGGGCCCTGTGTGTGTCGAGAAAATATCCCCAACATTGTTACACAACCACCACCAACAGCCTGAATTGTACATACACATAGGTAAACATGCTTTCATGTTTTTTAAACCAAATTCTGACGCTTCCTTCTGAATGTAGCAGCAGACATTAAGACTCCACAGACATGGCAACATTCTTCCAATCATCAACTTTGCTGATCCCGTGTTTATTGTAGCCTCGGTTTCCTGCTCTTTGCTCATAGCCCGTGTGCTTCAAGGTACCCTGTGTTGTGCTGTTGTGCTGTTTTGAGCATTCAGAGATGTTCTTCAGCATACCTTGGCTGTAACGAGTTGTTATTTGAGTTACTGTCGCCTTCCTATCAGCTCAAAGCAGCCTGGTATTTTTGACCTCTGGAATCAACAAGGTATTCTCAGCCAGTAGCCCACTACTCACTGGCCATTTTCTTTTATTTTTTTCTCTCTGTAAATCCTATAAATTGCTGAAATCCCAGCAGATCAGAACCTGTCATGTTCAAAGCCACTTAAATCACCTTTCTTCTCCATTTTGATGCTTTGTTTGAACTTCAGCAGGTCACCATGTCTCTATGTGATTGGCTGATAAGGTATTTGCATTAACGGACACTTGAGCGGGTGCCTAATGAAGTGGGTAATCTTTAGATACATATTTCTATCTAAGGTTTGCTCTTAATTCAACACCTTCCACAGAATGCGATTCAAATGAGCGCATGGCAGCACATGGAAAAACGACATTTTACAGCAATTTTATAACTTTTTTCTTGTCCTCTTTTAAGAAGTAAGCTTGCACAGAGGCTTTCCAAATCTCAGCATCAGGTTATTACACAGAAATCCCACCTGTAAAATCAAAATTTGCACAGAAACAAGATCCATTTTAAATTAGCAATTATTTCCTCGTGCATGTGTTGGATGCCGGTGTTAATTCACCCGAGGCCCATGCTCTACCCTGTGATTAGACGGGAACAGTGAGATATTATTATGAATTATAGACCTCAGTGTGCAGTATATTTTTCTCCAACACAAACAAAAACACTATTCTCCATTGTTGTGAAATGAAGCAGGAAAAATGACAATAATTCGTTATTTTTATGTAGCTTTCAGCACTCATAACCACACACACACACACACAGGTGTAGAAAACAAAGCACAGGTCTACCTGCTCATGTATAATAAACCCACACATTACACTCACAAAGAAAGAAAAGCTCAGCAATGACTAATTAGTTCAAGGGCGCCCCTGTACTGGAGAGGAATCAATTACGTTTGCGATGCAGATGTGCAACATCAATTTATCCTCTCACAGCGAAATGGGCAGTAAAGAGGCCCGAGCCCATCACATTAGCATGAAACTGTTGTCGACAAAAACACCGAAATAAAGCAGCGGGCTCCCGGCATCCCAGCGCCCAACACACATTGGGGTTAGTCCCGTGCTATTCAACAGCTTGGCTGGAAAACAAAACAGCACAGTGTGCAGGTTTTTACATCACAGTGGACACCAACACAAATACACGGGCGGAGGCAGCACCTGAAATGTACTCGACTTCATCAGGGGAACCAGAGGAAAAACTATTTCTCTTTTGGTGGCAGCTGCCAAGAGGGAAACAGTGGAGGTGCTATATGTTTGTGTGTGACAATTCACCCTGAATTTAATTACTACCATATGTAATTGTGTGTCTGTGTGTGCGTGCAAATACGTGGATTTCTCGGGCTCCTTTTCAGTGCGTCTCCCCTCAGAAAGTGATCGGGAGAATATTGGACCAAATGCAAAATGGTCTAAAATATTATCTGCACACAGCCGGTCGTTCCCTTCTAACAAAAGCCATTCTCTCCATCCCAGAATATTAGCCGTTGCCGTGGCAATCTTCTCTGACAGACCCTGTCATTGGCTGGATTAGTGAGGATCAGTGTTAGCTGCCGGTGTGACTGAATTCACCTGGGCTTTCTGATACGTTCTGTTGTCTTTGGTAAACAGTAGTTTAGCAGAGTGTCAGGCGGGGAGATAATCCTCCACACGGGGAGGGATTAGCCCCAAATCAATAATGACCCCACACTGTGAGCATGTTAAGGCGACTGGCATCTCCCTTTCCTGAGCTGTCCGGGTGCAATTGCCCAGGTTTTGTTTTGGAAATCAGGGGGAGTAATTAGCTTTCGGGACAGGGAGGTAAATCTGTGGATTATTATGTAACAATTGAGGAGATTACTAACAGAAGAGCTCACATTCTCTGACACCAGAATTTGTGCAGTAAATCGGTTTTCTTCCATTTGAAGTGAAACGAACAGATTTGCTGTTATCTAAAAAAATGAATGCTTTCAGGTAATGCGTGCCCTGTTTTTGTTAAGTGAAGCAAAAGCATTCACATTTACTCAACGCAAAACCTCTACGGCCAAGTCTTCCATGCCAACTAATCGATGAACTTGTCAGTCAAAAACTCTCCTCTTGCATCAGAGGAGTAGCGGTCCACATGTGGAGGCTTTTCCACTCAGGAGAATCACCTGTAAGCACCAGAAAAAGGAGGGGAAAAGATACCCACAGAGGAGTTTACATTTGGGTTTTTTCTTATTTGGACTATTTCAAGTAAGATTTCAAGTTTGTTGATGCCTTGTTTGGTCAGGGCAGTGTGAATATTTAATGGCTTTTAAAATTGCTACTTGGATCGCAATGTGCTTTCGACCACTGAAAAACAAAAAAATAGCTGCTATTACTTTTGGTGCCAGTGGAGTAAGGCAGTTTACATCCCATCTGGGAGCCTCGATGTTCACTTTTCAATGGCTAGAATTAGGCACCAAAAACTACTTGATTAGGTCGTTCATAACAGCTGCATGGTCAGCTGAAGGTAAAGGTTTTGGATAACACAGGCTGTGCGCATGGAAAATGTTTGTCCAGAGCATTTAAATGTGATGCCAAGGGGTCCTTGGGAAGCATCTATATGTGAAAGCTGGAAATGAACGATCCACCTCACTGGTGCCCGTATCCCCATGTGTCACAGCACACCTTGTGGGTATCTGTGAGACACCAATGGTTTTTGACAAAATGTCAGAATGGGACGCCCTGGGAATGAGAACGGGCCAGCCTAGCACACTGAGATATTACCGTCAGCATTTTGTTTCTGCACGTAAGAGCGAAAGGAAGGCAGGAAGACAATACGAGCAAGAGAGAAGCAGAAAAGAGAGAAATGGAAGAAATTAGTTGAAGAGAGTGATCGGATACATGGGAGATGAACACAATTTCAGCATCAGTGTTGCGAGTGAAGGGAAGCAAAAGCAAGGAGAACGGAGAGAGAGAGTCATTATCTGTAGGGGATGGACATGCACCATTAGGTGATTGCTGCAATGTTTCCCTTACACAATAAGGTTTGAATGCAGGCCCTGTGGATGCATTGCATTCTGGAGACCAAATAAGACTGCCTCTATGCAGAGACGCGTGGACGGTAAGATGACGGCGCCGGCACTTTCTCTTTTCCTCTCCGAGTCTCTGACAAACGCAGTCACGCTCTCTCAAGGTCAAAAACAACCGTTGTTTCCCTCCTGCTGTGCCAGCGGCGTTTCTTCCGCACGCTGTAATAATTAACGATTAACCTTTAATCGACAATGCTTGTCAGAGCTCAAACTTAACATGTCCATTAGTTTCATGTCAGAGAACGTCCGATATTAGCATCCCACACAGACACACGCACACACGCACGCTTAATATCACACATAATCCAAGATACACAAAGTCTGACCTTCTAGCTATTGAACAGATGATTAACCTTTATGCTCATTTAGCCTTTGGTTCGCTTCATTACTTGATGAAATTTTAATTACAAAGCTGAAATTATGTTCCGAGAGCCCTCCCTAGAAATCTGTATCGAAGTTCTCCATGAAGACTATCAGCTAATGTGCAAATTGAATCCATCCACACATTTTTTTTTCTTAGTTCCTACGAGGGAACTAAAAAATTTTGAGTTAAAATTAAAGATCTCCTGGAAGGGGAACCAGGAACACCTTTTTTCCTTCAGTATTTTTTTTTTTTTTTGTATTACTCCCAAGCCTATAAGTGGTGCCCACATTAAACAGCTCTTCAAACCTCTGCTGCTTTAAGCTCCAGCGCTTGACAAGGAACTCTCTGAAGCAGATGTTGCTGTCAATTATTAATGCAAAGGATGAACACATATCTTCCACTCATACAACCCCAAAGCTATAGAGTTCCACGTAAACAACCTTCAGGCTGACAGCTGCGCACAACTAAACAAAGCTCCCACATCAAAGCTCATATAAACCAATACAACTGTGTTTGTCTATATATTAATTCGACACTAGTGGATTCGCACGAGGCCGCGTTGCAGATCTCAGAGGAGTGTTTTCCTGTTTTGCTCCACTTCTGCACTTTTGCTCGTCCCTCATCAGCAGAAACCAGCAAATACAAGGTTGGCAGCTTCGGTTCAGGCGATGCCAGTTCACAGCTTCTATTGTTCACCTGCGGATTTGTGAACAAAAAAAGACAAGGTGTTGTGTTGTGTCATTCCAGGCCCCTTACTATGAAAGGATAACCTGCTTTCCAACTGCAATCTAAGCTGGATTTCCAGCTAAATTCTCATTGCGACTACAGCAATGGAAAGAGGTTACGATGGGCCCTAAGCTGGATTGGTTTCAGTTTCACTTCACATGGTAAAGAAGAAAGAGGGGAGGGGAGGGAAAAGTGGGGCAATGCTTTCCCTGGCAAGCTTGTCATCCATGAATAATGGAATACAGACATGTAGAGGGAGCAGGGGGTGAAACTGAGAAACTGGTATTGCAGCCATGAGGCTTTTGGTTTATTTTGAGGGCTGTCATGCTGCAGCTTCTCCCCTGATTCTTGTAATGAGAGTTGGGGAAATTTGTAGTGGAGTGGAAGCAAGTGTTAGGGTTGTCCACAACTTCACCATAACTTCTCTGAGGTGTAAATCTATTGTGCAGTATTGATTTGCTGAGGTCGTGGACTTATAAAGCGCACAGTGTTAGCCCCCAAAAAACAATTTCATGTAAAAGCTGCCGCGAGCCCGATTCAGAGTCAGAACTTTGTTTGGCACACGTGTATTCAACTGGTCATTAATGTAAATATCCAATCAGCCAGTTACATGGCAGCAACTCAATATATTGAGGCGGTTTATGTAGACATGGTCAAGACGACCTGCTGAAGTTCAAACGAGCATCAGAATGGGGAAGAACAGTGTTTTAAGCGACTTTGAATGTGACGAGGTTGCTGGTGCCAGACAGGTCTGAGTATTTCAGAAACGGCTGGGATTTTCCTGAACAACCAGCTGTGGGATTTACAGGTCTAAAAAAAAGTGAAAATATCCAGTCAGGAGAAAATGCTTTGCTGCCAGTGGTCACAGGAGTATGGCCAGACTGCTTGGAGCTACACTATATTGCCAAAAGTATTCACTCACCTATCCAAAGCATTGAATTGTTCCAATCACTTCCATGGACACAGGTGTATAGAATCAAGCACCTGGGCAAGTCCAGTCGTGAAATTTCCTCAGTACTATAACTGTATTTTAAGAGTGGAAGTGACTGGGAATGACTGCAACCCAGCCACGAAGTAGAAGGCCACATTAAAAACAGAGTGGGGGATTTTCTTCATGTCTGTGACTCAGAATTTCCTGAAAAAAAAGTATTCTGTGTTTTATTTTGCAGTATTGTGAAATACAGCTATTTCCCATACATTTTGCAATGTTATCTGCAATTATTTTTGAAATGAAATATGGGACTTAATAAGACTTCTTTAATTTTTTTGTAAAAAAAAATATTTTAACTAGACAATTAACTAGTCTTGGCTTCACAAAATGTGAAAAAGTGTGCTAAAAGTGGGTCAACAGACAATCTTTTGAACAACAGAACACATGTTCAAAAGGTATTTGATTTCAGGTTAAAAGCAATTGTTATATTTTTCTTGAATCAGAGATGCATGATGGAATGACCCGAAAGATTGTCTTGGAACATCGTTTTAATTGTGTTATAAAGGTCATTTGTTCATTTGAAGGAAACTATACCATAAACCTCAGTTATAAAAGAGCAAGGTCAAATGGTCAAATGATCCGTCATAGCCTGGATGATGTTTGCAGAGTTTGTAGACAGTAATTCCTCAGCACTTTGCTCAGATATGGGTTGAGATATGCTATTTCATTATTCAAACCCAGAAGCCTTATACTGAAGAAAGCCCTGGTAAACCACCACTAGCTCTGAATTTTCCATCATCAAACACTCAAACCTTGTTAAGACAGTATTTTTTGGCCTATTACGAAAGAATTATGCTGTAAAATAAATGAAATTGCATCATTATTTCCTACTGTTAGTAGCTCATTAGGCTTACTTAGAACATAATTTGCAACCCACTGCATTACGCTACACACATTACTATACTATAGTAGCAGTATCATGTTTGTATTTTCACTCCTTTTCTCATCGTTAAATTCGATGACGTAAAGTCCAGTATTTTGTATGTGAATGTGGGTTAATATCCATTGAACTGAATAGAGTGATTCACCCTGGCAATACAGAATAGCAAGTGCAGCTGCAGACAAATGGCAGGATCACCTCTAAGTAGAAATGCCCCCCAAAAAACCAAAACACCGAAGGTCGGTCGGCGTCAGTAGCTCCTGTACTCACGGACTGATGAAAGCATTACTCATCCACATAAAGAAAACACAGTGCCACACACACACCGTAATACAAAGATGAACCACAAGTAATTTGGTATTCAGTTATTCATAAAAGAACTGATTAAAATGGGCTGAATCAGAGACGGCTGCCACCAGCTGCCAGCTTGATTCTGTCTTTCTCTTAAGCTTCGGTTACTTTATGATCTCTGCTTACGTTGAAGAACCATTGCCAGTGTCCTTCCTGTATCTCTTTTTCTTCAGTTTTCTCAGAGTTTGTTTTTACTTTAACAGTCTCGTCCTTTCATTGCTGTAGATGGGAAAAGTTGTAACCCAACAGCTTTGTCTGTAGGTTTGTCACAGGAGCTTATTGAGAAACTGGATTGCAAGTAGTTAAAATGTAAAAGGAAAAAAAGGAAAATTGCAGCTTTGAGGTTTTTTGTAAATACACACACACTTTCTCTCTCTCGTTAGTGACAAGTCGGATGAGCACATCTCTTACAAGCTCCTACCTACATAATTCACTGACATCTCCCTTGTTCCTCGGCTGGTAGCATAGATACCTGTTCCTTTGACGCGTGACAGCTCCCTCTCCTCACATCAGCCTGGATGCTGAATTTGACAGGCTCTTTAAAAGCTTCAGTGAATTGCGTTTTGATCATTAGCTCCCCATTTGTCATAAAGAGGATGCATATTATTTAAAAAAGAAAAAAAAAGAAGCTGTATGTGATGAAGCTTCCTCTCTGTGGAGCAACTTTTTTGCTGTTGTTGGCGAAGCAGATACGTGGAGCTGCTACAAGGTCTGTTAATTTTCACATAAATGGCTTTCACGAGTCCATGGGTTTGCACTGTCAAAGCTTTATCACGCTTTCAGGGCTTAATCATCATCAACTGTTGATGGTAATTAAGGAGCAATTTCCCTGTCTATTTACTTACTCTTTGGGCAGACATGATAGGCTAAAGAAAAACTCCTGCAGTGGGAGGACCAGGAGCCTGTGTTATGTTAGGATCACTGCAAATCAATAGTTCAGCTTTATTCACTGGTAAGATTTTTATTTTATCCAGAGGGGGATGGTGTCTTCGAGAACGTCAGTCAGCAGAAGGGCATATTGAATAAATTTTGTTACATCCTCAGTTCATCACCCCAGATGAACACCTACAAGTGTATTATTATTATTATAGTCCGGTCTCTCCCTTTGAATATACAGTAAAGATCATTGAGGTGACTGTTGTTCTGATTTGGTGCTAAAAAAAATAAAACTGAATTTAACTGAATTAAACTGGAGATTTTGGACCGATGTATTAGACAAACATCATCAAGTTACCAGTTGAGGGAATATCTTTTGGAATATATTCCATCTCTCCAATAGAATTCCAGAGACTTGTATGGGAAGTGCACCAGCAGCTGTTCTGGCCCAGCACCTCACTCCTGTTAGTCAGACTCAGAGATGGGCAGTAACGCATTATGCGTTACTGTAATCTGATTACGTTTTTCAGGTAACGAGTAAAGTAAGGGATTACTATTGCAAAAACGGTAATTAGATTACCGTTACTTTCCCGTAGGAACGCTGCGTTACTGCGTTACTAAAACCGTGATTTTTTGCGAGAATGTCTCATGACAGTGCGACGTTCGTGACAACAGCTGTGTGCAGATCAACAGTGCATTATATATAGAGTGCGGGAGAGAGTATGAGCGTTTAAAGGGTGGAAGTACTGACCTTACTTTGAGTTTGATTCCATAAAAAGTGACAAAAACATTTGTGTCCGTTGTGCGTGGGAAGGAAACTTCTTTTTAAAGCGAAAAAAAAAACCCCTAAACTTCCAAGCAAGCACCGGGAGTGCGCTACCACGTAATGGGAAACTCACAGAGAAACTCGTGGATTCTTCCACTGACCGCTGCGGCACACCTGCACCAGAGCACACCTCCGCCTACCCTACTCCTGCTTTACAGGTGAAAATAGAGCAACAGGACTGCTAGTCTTTGATGTTATTTATTTTCTGCTGTGTTTTACTTGCATCTATTTGAAAGAGTGAGTGTAAACACAAAAAATATTTTATGTGCTGGAATGTGCAGAAAATAAGTTTAAATGTTAAACAAATTTCTTCCAGTCAGAGAATGTTGCATATAATTACATTTTTGCTTGATGCATAAAGTTAAAACTAATAAAACAAGTTTTAAAAAGAGACTTTTCCATTTGATTACATTTTGTATGATGGATTATGCAGAAAAAGTAGAATTGGGCTGAAAGATCTATCACTTTATCACCTATTGAGGTTGCAAATCGTGTTTTTAAAAAGTAACTAAGTAACTAAGTAATTAATTACTTTTGAAAATAAGTAATCAGTAAAATAACGGGATTACTATTTTCGGGGAGTAATCAGTAATTAGTTACTGATTACTTTTTTCAAGTAACTTGACCAACACTGGTCAGACTAGGGAAAACAGTGCTTGGAGACAGATGCATGATCAAAATTCCTGCAGCTGTTATACTGAATTTAACCAGGATGCAACCAGTTGAGCTGAGTCTGCTTTTGCTAAGAAACACCAAGTGTAGGGCTGGGCGATATGGCCCAAAATCAATATCACGATAAATTGAGCAGTTAACCTCGATAACGATAAATGGACGATAACCACCCCAAGTGCCAAAAAAAACAAACGTTTTTTTTTGGGGGGGGGGGGGGGGGGGGTTTCATTTGATGGGGCTGTGGCAAGCAGCATAGTTCCTCCAGTTATTTTGATAATATTATTCCCCCTAGACCTATTCATTGCAATTATATTATTACCACTTTAAAGGACTGTAAAATGTCACTGAAAATAAATGAAGACAATAGTAGTAAGTACTTTTAGTGGTTAAGATTTATTAACTGAACAAAATAAAAAGTGTAGGATACAATATGTAACCATGCTCTCTAAAAAATGTGTATCCCTTGCAGTGTTGGTCAAGTTACTTGAAAAAAGTAATCAGTAACTAATTACTGATTACTTCCCCCAAAAAGTAATCCCGTTACTTTACTGATTACTTATTTTCAAAAGTAATTAATTACTT
This sequence comes from Aulonocara sp. 'chitande type north' Nkhata Bay, assembly GCF_057382095.1. Taxonomy (NCBI): domain Eukaryota; kingdom Metazoa; phylum Chordata; class Actinopteri; order Cichliformes; family Cichlidae; genus Aulonocara; species Aulonocara sp. 'chitande type north' Nkhata Bay. Next base: position 12,080,093 of record NC_141358.1, read on the forward strand.
AGTTACTTAGTTACTTTTTAAAAACACGATTTACAACCTGAATAGGTGATAAAGCGATAGATCTTTCAGCCCAATTCTACTTTTTCTGCATAATCCATCATACAAAATGTAATCAAATGGAAAAGTCTCTTTTTAAAACTTTTATAGTTTTATTAATTTTAATCTTTTAACTTTATGCATCAAGCAAAAATTTAATTATATGCAACATTCTCTGACTGGAAGAAATTTGTTTAATATTTAAACCTATTTTCTGCACATTCCAGCACATAAAATATTTTTTTTTTTGTGTTTACACTCACTCTTTCAAATAGATGCAAGTAAAACACAGCAGAAAATAAATAAAATCAAAGACTAGCGGTCCTGTTGCTCTATTTTCACCTGTACAGCAGGAGTTAGGTAGGCGGAGGTTTACCCAGGTGCAGGTGTGCCGCAGCGGTCAGTGGAAGGATACGGCAGTTTCTCTGTGAATTTTCCATTACGTCATAGCGCACTCGGAGCTTGCTTGGAAGTTTAGGGGTTTTTTTCACTGTAAAAATGTGTTTTCTTCCCACGCACAATGCTAATGGACACTAATGTTTTTGTCACTTTTTATGGAATCAAACTCAAAGTAAGGTCAGTACTTCCACGCTTTAAACGCTGCACGCTCATACTCTCTCCCGCACTCGATATATGATCCATTGTTGATCTGCACAAAGCTGTTGTCACGAACGTCGCACTCGCTTACGTCACTGTCATGAGACATTCTCGCAAAAAAATCACGGTTTTAGTAACGCAGTAGCGCAGCGTTCCTATGGGAAAGTAACGGTAATCTAATTACCGTTTTTGCAATAGTAATCCCTTACTTTACTAGTTACTTGAAAAAAGTAATCGGATTACAGTAACGCGTTACAAGTAACGCGTTACTGTCCATCTCTGATCCCTTGTAAACAAAATAGTTTAATAATAAATATGTTTCACATTGGCTATTCACAAAGTAAACAATGATTGTGCAAATGTAATGCCATCATGGACAAAGGCCTATCTCTGCTAAGGCCTTGAGGTACTATAACTTGTAAACAAATAATGTCACAAACACAAATGTCAATTGAACACAGAAAAAACTATAATAAATACTAAGCACTGCCATGTGACTAGTGAAAACTATAAACTCTTAAACAAAAACATTAAATAGTGCTGTTTGCAAAAAACTTCAATAGAACACTGATAGTTAAATTTAAGCAGGGCTTGAACATTTTTTTTGTTAACAAGCGTCTCCTCTTCCTCCTCTACCTCCGTCGCTGCTGCTTCAACATTTAAATCGTCCTCCATTTGTTCACCCGTGTCTCGTCTTGTTACAGGTAGTAGAGTCATGTGACTCCACCCCGTCAAGTCTGTAACGTAGCACAGCGTCTTAAAGGGACATGAACATCGCCAACCTGCACATGCCTTTTCTTTTTCTTTTTTAAATACCGAATTTACCGACATGGGCAAAATGACGTCGATGAGAGTCATAAATTTCGGTAACGATAAATTTTTGATATATCGCCCAGCCCTAACCAAGTGTTTCTTATTTATGTATTTATGATCTGTATGAAAATCCCAATTATTCTTGGATTAGTTGGTAACATCCTGACAGTGTGGGTATATGTATACTATTATACAATAACCCACAATACAGGGTATAGTTCAAAAACCTGTGCATCTTCACTGTGCTGTTACATTCAAACATCTGTCAGCTGCAGCTGTCAATCATCTCTGTCTGCTCTACTGTTGAAAAGTTTCCACAGTTGGGAAGTCAAGTTTATTCAGTGGAATAGTTAACGGCAAGGACAAAGCCACGCTGTGTAATTCTGAATAAATTAGTCCGGATCCGCAACAAATTCCTCATTTGCTCTTGCCCCACTTCTACAACGTGATTCATGAAACTTGCCTTTGTAGTTTTGGGTAATCTCTGTGACAGACATACAAATGACACCTCCTCGCCTCAGCTCCCGCCACGCCGGAAGAAATATTAATGTCTACAGCAGATAAAAGAAAGCTGAGCTGTCGTGCTGTGCGGACTTTATCATCTGATGTGACTGCATCATCACACTGAGCTTATTTCCAGAGCTTCCATAATGCACGAACCAAAGTTGTTACCAGTGACAATGGCTGGATAGATAGATGTGGAGTGTAAGCCAGAGGAAAAGGGAGTCAGCATGGACTCCGCATAGAGTTCTGCCGTCATTATTTTTTATTATACACTAGTAGATAATCGTATCCGACTGCAACATGGTGGTAAACAGCGATAGCCCCAGCCTAACCTCCATCCTTGTCCCTTGCTGTTATCTGCATGTTTTCACCTAGCTGTCTGTAAAGCATGAAGTTGGTTGATGAAAAACAGAGAGCTGTTACAAAGACAGACGAAACATAATTTCAAAAACACATCCTCAGGATAAGAAGTGAACCTGTCCTGCATGGCAGTGTAATCAGCACTGAATTTGCTTCCGGCAGACACATTTTGTTTTACAAACATGGGGAACATTGTGTAAATTCTAAATTCTTCCAATTCTCTTCTTTAAAGCATTTTACGAACGTGACAATGAGCAAAACACCTGAGAGCGCGTTAAGCACGCCCAAGGTTGGGTTTTTTTGTCCCATTTAAAATTCAGAACATCATCTGCATATCAAACACCAACAAATCACTGCGCGAGACTGATTAAAATCACAGCGCCTTCGGTAACTTCTGCTTTGTGCAACTTCACAGAAGCCCTTCGCTGCTCCAATTTCAAAATATGGACCGTGGAATATGACATGGTGGCATCCACATTCAGTATTACGCTCATCAATATGCTAGTGTGTCTGTGCACCATGACCAAGAGCAATCTTTTAATAATTCAGCATGTTTCTCATTCACAATCCTGCAGGATTGTGGCACAAGTGTTGTGACACATCAACCAAACCCCTGTCAGCCACAGAGGTGCCCCTGGCAGGATGGTGGGTTATGAAAGAAAAGGGAGGCGGCGAACACCTGAGACATTTTGCGACTAACACACACACACACACACACACACACACACACACACACACACACACACACACACACACACACACACACACACACACACACACACACACACAGAGAGAGAGAGAGAAATCAAACTGCTATCAGTCTGCACAGATCAGATTGGGTGCTATGATTATTTTGTCTTAATAATCATAGCAACAACGGTCCACTTCGTACTTTCCAGATGTTCCGGTGAAGCGATACAAAATGCCTATCAAATTTCATTAGAGCCCGGTCTTCTGTGTTTACAACAGGCCTGATTGGTTTATACTGGTGTGATGGCAGCAGAGCTCTTAAAAACCAAGAGAGGGAATGTCAGTGACCTGCCTGCAGCTAATTGTCCATGCTGTAATAAAAGTGAGAAGACACTGACCAATTCTATGCATACCTCCCACTGCTTCCATTTGAGACAGACCAGTTTGGGTTCGTCTCCCTCAATTAGCCCTGACTGGGCATCATGGATGAGCCTGTTACAAAGAGATGAGGGAGCTTAAATAGCCTCAGAAAGCACGTTACAGTGGCATGACTGAAAAGGAAAGTGGGGGAAAACAGCCTTTGCATCTATTACAGCCATACGAGTGTAAAGAACAATGTAATGACTGCCTTGAAACACGAGCACCATGGAGACAGGCGGCTAATAGCGCTGGATGACATTATTCTCAAGAAGAGGTGAAAGCAAAGAGAAATGAGTGAAAATTAATGTAAGGGGAAAATTTTCAACAAAAGACAAGAGCAGGAGAGGGTGACATGTAATGCTGACTCCTTAAAAAACAGACAAGTGCTATAAGAAAGCATGCTTGATATATCAGGCTCTCTATTTCTTTTTGCCAACATGTAAAAATGCTGACATGGGCCAAATGCCCAGAATATTCCCAAAAGCATCCAAAATGAAAAGTCTAGGTCGACGCCCTGCCAAAGGGTCCGCTGCAGTTAGCTACTTAAAATTAATTGTCAGACAGAGAGATAATATGCAGCTAATGCTAACTCACCATGTGCGCTCAGCATATTCTGTGGGTCTGAAGTGCACCGAGGACAATAAACTTCAGCAGATAAGTACTGCGAAGGAACTGTTAAAGTCAGGAGGATCATTAGGATACAAGTTTAACTCAAGTTTGTGTGTGATGGAGCTTTTACTTGCAGGGCAACTGTGTCAGCATAAAAGAGATTCCACTGCTGACATGATACCGATAATGAAAACAGAAATTACAGCAGCTCTCCTCTTTAATTCGTTTTTGAGTCTCCCATCTAGTTTGCCTGCCTCGTGCTCATCCATTCCCCACTCTCTCTGACTTCATCTGTCTGAGGTCTAGCTTGTATCCTACACCCCACACAGGTCCTGCCTCCCCCTCAACATCTGTTCCCTGTCCTTGCCTTGTGCCAGGGGCAGCTATACCCACCAAGACACCCATACCAGCTATGCCGCTGCCTGCCAAGCATCTGATCAAAGAGGACAGCTGTCGAACTGATCTGCAAGCCAGCATTGCTTTATGAATGAAAAATGTGCAGGGGAGGAAAAAAATAAATAAAAATAAACATCCAGCATCATCAGCGGCACCAGCATCCTAAAAAATGGGCTGGCTAGTTAGGGGACTGCTGAGGCCATACGGCCAAAGCCTGGAGGCGCCGTGGTCTGTTTTTGCCCACAGCAAAGAGAATTCGCAGATCACAGATGGTGTTGCTTAGAGGAGAAAATGGACAAGGGGACAAGAAAATTAACTAGATTAGACACTACCTAGGACCCTGTGAGAGGCTCGTATGCACAGGACAGGGGAAACCCTGCATGAACCAACAAAGAAACAGAGGAAGCTGTGACATTTATGAGGGCCCCGTTCTTCAGTGAGGTAAATTGCTCGGTTACTTCCCTTTGCATCAGTGCGTATTTGACCCCATCTTCAACACCTCGCAGCAAAATCAGTGTTGTTTGAAGTTTTCGGAGATGAAAGAAAGTGCTGTCTTTCAAACTGCTCGGCTGTATTTGAATGAAATTAAATGAACCTGCAGGCACTTGCCTTCTTCACACAGACCGCTTTTCAGTAAAGCTCTGAGCAAAATGAGCAAACAGAGTGCTTGAGAGTTCAACAAATCCATCAAATAGGTTCAGTTCGTTCACACAAAGCAGATCGGGGGAAAAGCAGTCACTTACATGATGCAAAAAGTAGCGGTATTACACAACTATGGTGTCCAAATTAGCAGTGCATGTATGCCAAAATGTCATGTGTGTATGAAATTTGAAGGGCTGCAACCTCATGGTGTTGTACTTGTTAAAGTACATAAATAAATGTCTGACTATAATGTTTGTACTTGAGATTTTTCAGGGTTGTTTGCAAACCCCAGCAGGCATCATTTTTTACACTAGTAACATTTTGCATCTCCTCCCGGGATCAAACGACGGGTCTTTGGCTTGGTAAGTGAAAGTGTTAACCACTACAGTATGGAGCAGTAAATAAGTGCTGGATATGGCATTAAGTGTTATTAATGTTTGGCAGCACAGACTCAAAACTTCAGTAATAATTATAATAATAATAATACTTGTGTATTTTTAATATTAAATTTAAATTACATTTAACCCTTTCACGCATAGCAGTCACTACAGTAGAAAGCTATTCAAAGGCTGCTTTCTTGTAATTGTGTCAGTGTTGATGGTACACTTGCACATCTGTCACTCCATACCCTGCCACCCACTGGTGGTTTAATGTTACTATAGATGTATGACGTGTTTCTTTGTAATTAGTGTTATTGTTTTCTTAAGTATTTTTATTCATCTTTTCATGCCTGAGATGAATAAAAATACTTAAGAAAAAAAATCCTGATTGAGGTTGTCATAATTCATGCATGATAGGGTTAAACTAATTTGTTTAATTAAGATTAGTTTACTGGGTACTCCGGCATCCAACAGTCCAAAGACATGAGGTTAGTGGAGATAGGTCAGATCAAGTAATATATATATGTATATATATATTTTTTTTAATGACAGGAGAGTTTTAGTTTTTTCACACTCTACTTTAGGAATTTCTGTGAATTAAGAAAAACTCAGTTTTATAATTACAGGACAGTCAATGAGCTACAGCTACTAGTATGCTTTCTGTAGTTTTACATGTTTATTTCTTGCGATTTAAGCCCAAAGAGTCAACCCTCTTCCATTTACTACAGTAGAATTTCTTTGTCATGTAGAAAAAAATCTGTTAATGTTGAAATTGAACTCTTTCTCATAGATTAGGATTAAATTTGATCAAATCAACTTTTTCTTATACCGAAAGAAAGAGGGGCTCCACTTGTCTGGCCCACTTAATATCAGAGTGGGATCTATCTGGACCACAAGGCAAACTGAGTCTGACACCTGTGTTTTACACGGTTCAGGGTTTAAATTCTATTCACAAATAAATGACTGGCTTGATATCATGGAGTGGTGTGGGAGCTCCAGCTATACCACTTAAGGAGTAAACTCACAGGAGTGAGTGGAAGGGACAGTTAAACATCTAGTCTGTAAATATATTGTCATTTCAGCACATCTCACTGCACCCTATGGCCAAACCTCACAGTAAAGCAGCTTCACCACCATCTATTCAACAGGGTCCTTTGGGAAATAAAGATTACAACCACAGGACGCTGTTATAGGGAGTTCCAGTCTAGACTGAATTATTCATTTTCTTTCCCAGATCTAGCCTGAACTTTGCTTAAATTGATATCACGTAATGACAAACTGACGTTTCTGCTCAGTCTAGCAAAAACACTGCACCTCACTCGAATTTGACAGCCTGATGCACCGAGAGCTCGGCTCCAACCAGACAGGATTAAAATGTGTATAAGATTTCTAATAATTCCTGCAATCTTAGTTCAACTGAGTTTTATATGAGGCCATCAGAAGTCAAAATCAAATTTCACTTGTAAGATTAATATTAACAACAACAGTATCATTTCATTATAGGATATAGTAAATCACATTAGCACATCTCCCTCACTCTAGTACTTTACAGCTTAAAACGTCCTTTGCCTCTGCATATATGGGCCGACTCTTGCAGCATATTACAGATATGGGAGTGGTGGACTAATTAAAGCACCTCAGGGGTGCTGAAGGATGTGAGCAGAGCCAGAATATGTAGTAGCCTCAGATCCAATTAGGGTGCACCACCATTTGGCTACTCTTGCATTATTAAGTATGGAATTGCTGGACCTTGAATGATGGGGAACGCCATTAAGAATACAGGGTGGGGGAAATCAACTACTTTCCTTGCCTGGTTTGTTGAATCTGTACAGGTGTTACAACTTAATAAAATAAAACTTAATGTAGTTAATTTTTCTCCTGGAGAGCACAAGATTATACAGGTTTGATGCGATGAGGCAAGAATGACAGGAAGTGCTGCAAGTTTAGGAAGGAGCAGTTAAACTGAAAAACAAGCAATTTAGGTTTGGCACGGTCTAATAGAGTGCTGACGGTCTCCTGCTGGGAGACAATTTAGTCGGACAGGTTGATAAAATGAGCTGATTTTCCATCACCGTGACATCACAGGTCCCGTCAGATTTTCATTCATAGCCACCATCAAGGAACAGCCAAGCAAGATGAAGGTAGATGTCTTTAGTCAAAACATCGTGCAATCGCTGAGAAAAGTGAAATAATTAATGCGTGCAGCACCACTAATGCTGCTCCAGTGAAGAAGAAGAAAAAAAACCATCTGAAGGGTTTAAGTAAATTATGAAAAAGCTAATTGCGCTTCATTATTCATTTTGAGTTCTCAGCTACAGCTCAGCATGCTCACTGCAAACATGCAATAATGATACAACCTCTCACTGCGTGATCAATTCCTTTGATAAATAATGACTCCTGTGGCTGGATGACAGCTGAGGGAGTTGGCTGTAATAAGCCCTATAGTCCTTAAAACAGGTGTGCTTTGAATCTGATTAGAGATTGAGTCTGTAGTTATTAATCTGCATTACATTAATACAATTTGGAGCGTTAAACAACCTTCAAGTGCACAAACATGCGCCAAGGCAGCTCGCTCTCTCACTTTTAATAGAAGAGTAACGAGCAGTGCAAAGTGCAGGCTTTTGTTATTTGCCCGGCTGAAACTCATTTTAATAAACTTGACTTAAGCCTTAAGTTTGACCTCATTTGATCTTGAAGAGGTTGGAGGTCCAAAGTAACGTAACATTTACAATCCCCATAACATATATCAACATATGTGTTTGTCAGTACAAACAATGGCAGTAAGAAACAGTATTAATGAAGCTATGTAGAGCTGTTTATCTCTATGACCTTCAGATCAATCTATTGACCTTGAAGGAGAGGTCAGAGGTCACATGTGACATGATACTTTAAATTTTTATATGGTACTTTCTATACACTGATCAGGTGAGTGAATTACAATGATTATCTCGTCATCCTTCATCTGGCACCTGTTAGTGGGTGCGATGTATAAGGAAGCAAGTGAACATTTTGTCTGTAAAATTGATGCATTAGAAGCAGGAAAAATGGGATTTGAGTGAGTTTGACAAGTGTTAAATTGTCATGGCTACGCGACTAGGTCAGAGCATGTCCAAAGCTGTAGTTCTTGTGGGATGTCCTTGGTCTGCAGTGGTCAGCATCTATCAAAAGTGGTCCAAGGAAGTAACCAGTGACAGGGTCATGGGGAGCCAAGGCTCACTGATGCACATGGGGAGTTAAGACTGGCTTGTGTAGGCAAAACACATTCGCACTACCAAAACGTAATATTTCATGCTAGGTGACAAATGGTAAACATATTACGCTTCAGAGCACCGAACACGTCCCTAAATGACGAGAAAAAAAAACGAGGAGACGTGAGAATTGTTTGGAATCAATCTACATGTTTGTTCATTTGACTTAAATCGCTTTGGAAAACAATATTTAACATTGTTAAAGTGCTGGTTAAGGTTATCGTTAAGGGATAAGGTTAGGTTTAGGGCTGGAATACATGGCTAGAACGTCATTTTACTGGATTTCACCCATAACCTGGTGCGTAGCATAAGAACACGGAAGGTCACCTTTTGCACTCCTCAGGAACGCCGGGGGATGTGACAAATCGTCGGGATGTTACACCTCAGGAGTGAGAACGGGCTGGTGGACAACAGATGAGCTACTGTAGGTCAAATTGCTCAAAAAGTTAACCTTGGATCTGATAGAAAGGAGCATCTTAATCTGTGGGATGTGCTGGGAAAACAAGTGTGATCCATGGAGGCCCCATCTCGCAACTTACAGGACTTAAAGGATAATCAAGTGGACCTTGAAAACCTTACTGGATATAAGCCAAATTTTAACGACTTGTTAGCACGACCCGACTTTACAGCTCTACAAAGTTTTATCAGAATTCATTTCTAATTTTTCAAGCTGGCAGTGGCGCCACTCGGCCTTCCAGTAGATACACCGATGGTTTCAGTTTCAAAATCATAGGTGACTTCCATCTCGAATTATCGCATTCACAAGACTTTCAGAAAGCTTGACCTCTGACCTCGACTTTGAGGTAGATTCCAACTAGCCCAAGATTTTTTAGTAGATATACCTATGGTGTAAATTTAAAACTCCTACATCGCTTTGTTCTCGGGTTAACGCATTCACAAACTTCGACAACACGACATCATTTTCAACTTTAAACGCAGACGTTGCCAAAAACATAACCTCCTGTGGTGGAGGTAATAACGAAAGCACATGGGGGACGTGTACTTGTTATAAAAATTTTATTTTGAATAAAACAACGTAGCCATATTACATGTAGTGTGGTCCATCTATTTTACATACCTCAGGAGAAGCGACACAGTTCTGCCATGGTACGGTTCATCATGATCATTAAAATCATCATCACCATCAGTTTACAGTCAGAGGTTATAGTAGTGTTGTTCAATCTCACAAGTTTTACAGGGTAACATATAGCACAACAACACGACGCAGTGAGGGACCAGTGCTAGAAGGCCAGTGGAAAACCCCCCCAAAACAACCCAGCAACAGATAAAATACTACTCATCATAACGGGAGGCTAGCTTCAGCAGGCCACAGACCCATCGTGGTACAGTAATAGTAACTTGTTTTTTTTCCTTTTTTTAAACTTGGTAACTCCTCATTGCAGTGTACACCAATACATTGAGCTAAAGCTTAGAAATCTATACCAGGTTGCTCATGGTTGTAAATGAACACACAACTGTTTGACGAGTTTACGAACCACAAAAACAAAACTGTGTCTATGAGTCTGAGGTAGCAAGGCAATCATGGCTTTCCTCTGATTTCTGAACATATATCTCTTTTAAAAAAACAAACCAAACCTATTCTACATGATAACGGCGGGCCTCTCATAAACCCAGATTCAAAACAACTTTAGATTTAAATCTGTAACTTCCAAAACCATTTTTACACAATCCCACAATAATACATCGACTCTCACCTCCGTCTTCCACGTGTGGAACGACAAACTTTGTAGGCACAGAAGGGGTAAAAGTTTACTTTAACAAAATCGCAGCTGAGACAAAGTCTGCCGGCATATCGATGCTTTTTAAAGGGGAACTTGACATCAAGCATGCTACGAGATAGATAGGAAAACAAACCAGGTGATCCGAGAGGTGATAGTTTACATTTTGGAAATGATCCTTTCAGCCACCGGGAGCAGTGTGTGCGCTCCCCAAGCATTTAACAAAAGTCTGGGGCTATTCGGGGCTCGATGGTACAAAGCAGTGGAATGACAAATAAAAATGGAACAGTTTGATTCCCAGTTAAGTCAACAGAATTCAAACAAAATCCCAACCACCCTCTGAAAAACAAAACAAAAAAATCTATACAAAGCCCCGTGTCCATATACTCATCTGCATACCTAAATAAATCACTGACAAATGTTCAATTCGGTACAATCTACAGTTCATAAAATATACAGTTTGCATAGTACAAGACAAGGTGGTAAAAGTAGTTAAGTTGTCTGCTCCTGTGCATCTTTGGGATTTAGGGGCAGGGGATTTTGTTTGTGTGGGAATGGTCTCTCCATCCTCCAGTCAGTCCTCACATCATCTGAAAACACACAGAGAGAAAACGCTTTGGATCAGACGACAAAAAGCAAGAATCTTGAAACACGACAGCGCCAGTTCACATACAGCCACAGAAAAGCTCGGATTTATGAGTCTCTTTGGTTAGTCCCGAGCGCTGCAGGTGAACCCGCCTCATTTCTCTTCATCAAGACATCACCGTGTGGAAACGTCAGAAGTTCAAACAAAGTAATCGGGTTTGAGAGCTGGCAAATGGACTGCAGTCCCTCAAGCCAGTTAGAGTCCATTAGGAGCGCAGAGGGGGGAAAGTGGGAGGTGGGCATGGATGAATCTGGGAAGATTTTACAAATCAGAGCTCTCCTCAGAAATGGAATTTGGCACTCAAACTAAAGCTTTGCGCTGAAGTTAAAGGAGAGTGCATGGAGCGCTGTCCGCCGAGGACTATAAAAAGCCAGGAGTGGAAGATGTTTGGGAAATGAACTCATTAGATTTAATATTCAATTGATGTGGTAATGCATGTGTTGTGTAACACTGCTGCAGATGAGTCAGATGAGGTTGCATTATTGTACAGAGGAACGTACTCCAAAGCAGGTGGTAAATAAACACATCATTAACATGGAACCTGCAGGAGAACAGAAGAATGAGGAGACCTGTGGTTCACATAGTGTTTGTAGTCAAAGTGCATATGTAGATAATGAATACAAGTCATAAACTCACAGTGCTGTAAAAAAGTATTTGCAGTCTTCCTGATTTCTTAGTTTTTTTTACATTATGTTTCAGGTCGATCAAATTCTAATATTAGACTAAGATAACCCGAGTAAATACAAAATTCAGTTTTTAGGTGATAATTTCATTTATTAAGGGGGGGGGAAGCTACACCTGCCTGGTTATGTGTGAAAAACTTATTGCTAAATGATAAATTAACTGTGGAAAGCTGAGTTCAGTTTCAGTACCCACACTCAGGCCTGATTACTGTCTGATCTCAGGAAGCAACACATCATGCCACGATCGAAAGAAAGGGCGGAGAAACAGTCATTAATATCTATCAGTCTGGAAAGCATTACAAAGCCATTTCTAAAGCTTTGGGCCTCCAATGAACCAGTGTGAGAACATGGTAAACCGGCCTACCACAAATAAAGCGAGAGAGCATCAAAGACTCATTCAGGAGGTCACAAAAGAACCCAGAACAACATCTGAAGAACTGCAGGCTTCACCTGACTCAGTTAAGGTCAGAGTTCGTGATTAAACAAGAAAACGACTGGGCAAAAATGACATTCGTGGATCCAACACAAAGGCTCGTCTAAGATGATCCCCAAGACTTTGGGGAAGATATTCTGTGGACTGAGGAGACAAAAGCTGAACTCTTTGGAAGGTTTGAATTACATGAATTACATGTGGAGTAAATCTAACACGGCATTTTTATAAAATGATTATTGCACCAACATCCTGACAACAATTCTACCTTTCACCAGAAGATCCTAAAGGAAATTACTCTGTCACTAGTTCATGCCCTGAAGCTCAAGAGCATTTGCAGCAGGGCAATGATCCGAAACACACCAGCAAGTCCAGCTCTGAATGACTCAAAAAATACAAAAAAACAAACAAAATGAAGGTTTTGGATTGACCTTGTCAACGTCTGCACCAAATGAGACTTTTTGACACGACCTTAATCAGGTCATTCATGCATGAAAACCCTCCAGTGTGGCTGAATTAAAACAATTGGACAAAAATTCCTGCACAGGGATGTGAAATACTCATAGCCAGTCGTTCTTGCTGCCAAAGGTGGCACAACCAGTTATTAGACATAGGGGGGAATTACCAGGTAGGTTTGGATAACAAACTGCATTTTGTATTTACTCTGGGCATCTTTGTCTAATATCTTCGATCTCAAACATGTATGTTTATCAAATAAACAAAAAAACAAGCAAACCAAGAAATCAGGAAGAGGACAAAGTTTTTAACAGCGATGTAAATTTTGAGTTGCAAACTGCTTGAAAGGACGGGCTGTATTGTTCTGGTCAACAGAGAGAAAAGTAGAAATGTCTGACTCTCAGAAAATAGGCAGTTTAACTGGCATGTAAAAGTACTGCTTATTGTGCAGGGAGACAAGCTGAGCAGCTTAAAAAGACCCTGAGGGGAAAAGAGGTGTGAAGCAGAACCAAGGGACACCGGAGCGGGGTAAATAATTACAGTGGGAAGAGGTCAGCGGCAACAGCTTTCACAATACCTCTGTCCCAAAATGCACCTTGGCCTCAGACTGAGAGAAAGAGAGGAGCCGTTAATGGCACTCCCCTGGGATCCATTAGCAGCCGCATTCTCACAGAATGTGGAGGGTTGAGGCAGGTGAAGGCTTCGTGGAGGGGACTGCTTTTGTGGCAGCAGCTGTAATTACCTCTAAAACGTGCTCTATTCCAACTTCTCTCACCTTTGCCAATTACCAAAATACCAATCCCTCAATACAAACAATACGGCGTAAGAACAAAAAAACAAATTAACATCCCCTGTTGCGTCTTTAAATTTATGGGAGAACGTCTTACCTGTGGTCTCGAGGAGAGGCTTGAGGCTGCAGGAGGCAAAACAAAGAAAAATTAGAGCAGTTTAACACTTGAACTCCCCAGTTCATTTCAGCATTTATGAGTCTACACAAAATTGTCAGCCTCTGGGTACCTCCCACGTACTTGTGCGCACACTGAGCGGCTGAGTCCCGGTGCCTCCGAGCTATGCAGTAACCAAATTCTAATAACGCTGGAACGTGTGCCAGATTACAATGGATTTATAACTAAAGCCCTCGCAGGAGTTTCGACTCTCCAATAATGGAATACAATTAAAAAAATCACAGAGCTCGATATTTTAGCGTTCTAATTTATTTTGCTATTTGATTAACGTTCCCAAAGGTGAATATTGTTTCAGATTCAGCTATTAGGAGTAATGAGCTATAACGTTTTCTTCCCAATTTGATCAAATACCAAATTTAAATGATGATGGCTGAAACAATTAGGCCTGTATTTAAACTCTGTGCATCTGAGCAGACATCAGAATCGAAGGCACAAAGTCACAAATGGGTGCAGAGGAACCTGGACCGCACTGAGCAAACCATCCGAAAACAGAAAATTTCAGCGCCGTGCAGGACGAGACCATCTGAGTTCAGGATTACAATACTTGACACTTTGCTGTGCACACAAAGACACGGGAAACAGGCACAAAGCCGAGTGGCAGCGTGAGAGACGAGGAAATAAAAAGGAAGGATACAGAGCAGGAGTGTGCGAGGGGCTGAAAGAGGAAAAAGACACGAGGATCGATAAGAGCACTGAGAGGTGGTAAAAAAAAAAAATCGGAAGGCGGATGATGAGTTTGGTTGATATTGTAGATTATGATGATTACATCAGAAAAGTACCACCGTTTCTCCACAGGCTCAAGCGTGCACCTTTTTAGCAGAAAAAATACCTCAGAGATGTCTAAAGTCAGTGTTGTGCTGTGAACATACTGGGAATCATTGACTTTCATGCCATGCATGTGTAATTTCAGTTATCCCATGAACCTAACGGATCTACTTTGAGTTCAAGTTAAATACTGCTTATAAACATTCAATGGTGTTTTAACAATAATATGTAAAATAGTATGATAAAAGAGGGGAATGTTACAAAACCATTTGTGTAGCTGAAATGTAAAAGGTGGTATTTAATAAGTAAGATGACAGACAATTACTGTAAATAGCAACTATTTTTAAAAACTCTTCGTTGTTCCAGACGTGATTGAAGCTAAACTGCCAAATATTCTCCTGTCCCAGCAATTCAACAGTCTGTTTTGGCAAATTTATCTCAGTCGCAAACACATATTTCAGATCAAACAAATTTAAATATTAGACAAAGATAACCCGAGTTAATACAAACTGCAGTTTTTAAATGACGATTTCTTTTAAGTAAGTGACAAAGCTGTCCAAACCTAGAGTACCTGGTCCTAAGTGAAAAAGCGATTGCTAATAAACTAATGTGGCACCCTTGGCTTCAAGACCTGCAATCGAGCAGTTTGTGATAACTAGAAATGAGCTTTCCACATCAATGTGGAGGAATTGTGGCTCACTCTTCTTTGCAGAATTGTCTCAATTCAGCCACAGTGGAGGATTTTCCAGCATGAACAGCCTGCTCAAGGTCATGCCAAAGCATATCAATCAGATTTAAGTCCAGATAACCCAGTGTTTACATCCAAAGTGTGCTTGAGGTTCAGGACATGAGCTGATTGATGGTCAGGATTCAGGATTTTCTGGTAGAAAGCAAAGTTCATGCTTCCTCCAATTACAGCAAAACAGCCCGAGACCATCACACTACCACCACCATGTTTGACTTTGGCTATGATGTTCTTTTCTAAAATGCTGTGTTAGTTTTGTGCCAGATGTAACGTTTGTCTCGTCAGTACACAGAATATTTTTTCCCAAAAGCGTTGGGTTTTTTTAGCAAATGTGAGACCAGTCTTTGTGTTCTTTTCTCCTTGGAACTCTCTCATTGATACCATTTTTGCCAGTCTCTTTTTTGTTGTTCAATCATGAACTCTGACCTTAACTGAGGCAGGTGAAGCCTGCAGATGATGTTGTTCTGAGTTATTTTGTGACCTCCTGGATGAGTCGTCGCTGCGCTCTTGGGATAATTTTGGTAGGCCGGTTACTCCTGAGAAGGTTCACTGCTGCTCCAAGTTTTCTCCATGTGCAACTAATGGCTCTCACCGTGGTTCACAGGAGTCCCGAAGCTTAAGAAATGGCTTTCTAACCCTTTCCAGGCTGATAGATGTCAATGACTTTGTTTCTCAGCTGCTTCTTTAGATCGTGGCACGCTGCTTTCTGAGATCTTTTAGCCTACCTCAGACAGCTTCTGTTTAGATGATTTCTTGATTCAGCCAGTCTGGCAGTAATCATGCCTGAGTGTGGGTAGTGAAATTGAGCTCAGCATTCCAAAAAATGTGGTTAATCACAGTTAATTCATCGTTTAACGAGGAGGAGATTAATTACTTTCTCACACAGGGCCAGATATGTGCAGGTAGCTCCTTTCTCTTCATAAATGAAATAGTCATTGAATAACTGTATTTTGCAATTACTCAGGTTATCTGTGTCTAATATTAAACATTTTTTGACGATCTGAAAGATTTCAGTGTGACAAATAAGTAAAAAAGTAAGAAATGATCACAGCACTGTATCTTGCACATGCTACATCAGTTTTTCTGTGAAGGGCTTTTCCGGTTAAGCAAACTGTACTTTTTCCTCTGCTGACCTTCGACCTTATGGTGAGACCAAAAAAAATCTGCTGCAGGAGGCTGGGAAGACACGGTGGGAAATTCGAGGAGGAGGATTGGGAAACTTACGACTGCATGCAGGGAAGGAGTTGTTAATCTGCTCCATTACATCTGCCAGGTCAGAGCTGCTGTTATGGGAGTCCAACAGCTCATCTGAACACACATGCACGCAAAGCACAGAGAGGTTGATTTTCAGTTACCACACGCACTCACACTTTAATACTGCACCACAGCGAGGAACAGTTTACATTTACAGAAAAGCGAATATTTTTTCTCTGTTGTGAGCAATGGACTGATATCTTCCTATTTAAATAAACAACAGTACATTAAGCCTTTTTCAGCTTGAGTGTCTCACCTGAGTTTTCAGTAAGTGGCCCTCGATCTTGCACGATGGGGGAAGACAATCCATTTACCCTCGAGTCCACATCGGGCTGATGGAGAGACAGACATGAAAACAAAACAAAACAAAAGAACATTTAGTCATTATAACACAATTATTCTACTTGGTGGCTGCTTGACAACTTCAAAATTAGCCCTGCTTCACAGCAGCAGGCGGAGACAAGAAACAACCAAAGGGCAGCACAACGAGGCTCTTGTCATGTGTACAATTTCCCCAAACAAGCCAAAACTGAGTTTAACACACTACAGTATCAATCACATTTCAAGCCCTCAATTAAAATTAGCCCAGTTTTTTGTTTTAGCTCAAATGCTTTACCCTGATGGTCTTCAGTGAGTGGAAAGGTAAAAAATATGTGCACATGCTCTTAAATATAACTGAAGTAGAAAATGGTTAAAACAGATGATAGTACATACTTAAATCTAAACAACAGCGCTCATATTTAGGATTTTTCTCTGCTTCTTGCCACTCTGTAACCTCTAGCCTCATCTTGATATAACAAATAATTATTTGCCCTCCAGTGTGCTGTGTTCTCAAGATCTAAAGATTCACAAATAAATTAATATATTACACACACACACACACACACACACACACACTGCAGAATATGTCAAAAGTCTGTTGAAAAACCAATTTCTCAGATGCTCAGAAGTGAACACTTCATGTCCAGTGACATTCACGGCACAATCTCCCATTCCCTTTGGCTTTTCAAGTTCAAGAAACTAAATCAATGCTCCCTCCCCTCTCTCATATACCCTCCTTCTTCCTCTCCTCCTTCATCTCCTCGTGCCCTTAGCGCTAGCGAAGGCTAACATGTTGGAAACGTCTCTGGAGCACAACCAAGTGTCTCGAGGCTCGTCTTAGAATAGCTCAGGTCAGGGTTTTGGTCACCCTTTGGGAGTGTGAATTTAATGCGTGCCATCAGGAAGGCTGGGTTTATTACTCTGAAGCTTGGCAGTAACACAGCACTTGATGGAAAGACGTGTTGACACATCGTCAGGTCTCCGGGGACTCTCTGAGAACTGTAGTTCTTACTTAAGTGTTTGGACGTTTCCATGTGTGCAGGTAGCTGTGTGCGCCGTTTATGTTTGGATTTTCTGTCTGTTGCAATCAGCGTCAGAATAAATCCACTGCAGCATGCGGCAGCATTGATGGAAAGTCTAAACAAGGCTAACTCAGCGGAGGTAGAAATGCAGTAGCTTAGACAGTATACAACACTACAGCACATTGCAACCTGACAGTCTGCTGTATAAACCAAATTAAGAATCGCCTTTCAGCCCAGGTTTTTCAAGCATTTCTACTTTGAGATTTTACTTCCTCATCGCTATAATTGACAGTTATAGCAAACGTTTTAGCATTCAAAATAAACATGAGCGACACAGTCCTTGATTCGCTTTACTTCTTTAGTTCTGTGTGTAGTATAGGGATGAGAATTGCCAAATGACTTTCGGTTTGCCATCATTAATTAGACACCATGGGAAGTCATAAAATATTCAGTTAAACTTCAATTTTATTTTTTTCCCCCAATTCTGTTTTATTTAATGCAGTGGCAAATTACAAAAAAAGTCTCCACAAGGTGCTTTGAATTGTAAGTTAAAGACCCTACAATAATACAGGCACTTAAAGAAAAAACACTGAAAACACTGCAGTGCAAGTGTTGCTGCTGCTGGTTGCTCTGTGGCTTGTTGCTAAAAGATTTGAAGTGATTTGGTGAGCTAATGAAGCTGAAGGGAGATTGCTTTTGATACTTGTATCATTAAAAGTTAGGGGGAAAAACACTAAATTTGAGGCTTTTATTTTGGAAATGTGGCACCTTAAGGATGCTGGCAAACTATAACTGATGCTTTTTTTTAATTATGAATTTTTTAAGCATTCTCTTCAGGTTATAAATATAAATTGGGAGCTTTTATTTTTGAAAATTTCACAGCATCAAAGCACCTTAATAACATCCGATAAATAACTGAAGCCATAATGAAATTTTTAAAGAATCCTGTTCAATTCCTGCAACTATTCTGATGCTTTTCTTCTCATTGACAGATTAATAATAACACATTTAACCTTTTATTTATTAAGAAAACACACTGAATTTGAAGCATACTGGTCTTCCATTTAGAAACTAAGGACTTTTATTTAGAAAATCTGACAAACCTGTGCAGGTCACTGCCACTGTCAGGGTGTAGGACTGTTATCTAACATTGTGTGTGAGACGGACGATGAGAGGGGCAGCTTTAAATTGTGAATGACAGCCAAAATACTTCAAACTGCCTTCAAACTGCAGTATGACGTTAGCTCGTTTTAGATGACTGACTGGAAAAAAAAACCTACATATACATCTTGTTTCCCACACTTGATGTCAAGAAAGTGAGAAGAAATCCACCAATCAGAGATTCAGAATTTCAAATTCATCATAAGTCATAAACTGTCAACTGCATCCACCTGTATCAGATAAGCTGTTAGTTACCATGGCGATGGCATTCCTGAAATGGGCTTGGCGCTCCTCTCAAACAAAAATTGCTTTCATCCTGCAAACCGCGGCTCATATTCACCAGCTTTAAAAAGCACGAGCGCCCCAAAAAGTTCACTAACAGATCTGCATTTTGTTTTTGTGATTTTACTTTTAAAAACATGGTCATGGAAGCTACATAAAAATGGTGCTTATTTCTAGTTTTTCCTTGATCAAATTATAACGGGCCACCCAGATATCACTCCTTTCACTTAAATACTACAGATTAAAAAAAAAACAAAACATTTCCTACAATCTGGTGGTAAAATGATGCTTGTAGAGTTAAAATTGACAAATTGAATCAATGAGCAAATGTGGGTTATAGTGTCTGTATGTCCTAATAACACTACCAGTATCTGGAAACCTTGCATCATTAACTGCATTCTAAGAGAAAGTAGAAATCAGTGTCCTAACAGCTATTTAATATTTTATTTTATCTACTGTACTTCTGCTGAAGGACAAATTTAAATTTAGTGAGAGTGCAATACTAAAACTGTTTCTGTCCAAATGTTAATCATCTGCCATTAAATATCTGCTGAGTCACGTCAGCTGCCGCCTGTTGTTATGAGTTATTGCCCATGCTCACAGCTTCTCAGCTTCCAGAGAGCCAATACCTGCCCCCCCCTCCCCTCAGTTTGCTTTATCAGGATTGCTGCTTGTTTGGCTTGACGCTTGTGAATTTCTCACTTGGCACAAACAATCCAACCTCAGTGAGCAATTAGGCCGGGTATAAACAAATCTGGAAGTTATTAATACGGAGATCGGAGATGGATGCTGGGTGGAATGGAAATGATGTGATTAGGATCTAATCTGAATGATGATGAGCAGTTTTTTAAAAATTGTGATAAAAGTGGGTTATCATGTGGATTTCGGGATTAATAACTGCAAGCTCATGATGGAGCTCGACTTTGAACGAATCCCTTTAATTTACTGGAAGCTTTCTGTATCAGCATTTTACTTTTACGTCTGCTTAAATTATTTTTTTCCTGAGCCGTCTGAAACAGCCCTGCCAGCTGGTGTGCGTGAGTGAGTCTGTGAACCGTGATTACTGCCCTGCTGCTCCTCAACAACAAGCCTAATGAACTGAACGGAAAGGAAGCTAATGTGGAAAATAAACTTTATATCGCAGTTGTGTATGTGCTGTACTCAAAGGAGAAAACCATAATTCCTCTGCTCTGCTGCAAATTGGTCCTACTAGCCATAAGACAGTAATCATGTGCTGTATGAACTTGCTGTATTAACAATAACAATGTTACTTCAGGTTTTAAATTATTTTCAGAGAAACTGCATGTTTTCTGTCTGCAAAGCACCAAAACTACAGTCGGTAACGGGAACAAAACATAACCCCAAGTCGGGGATAAAATGTGTACATGATACGTCACCTGGTGCAGTAGCTGTCGGAGGCGATGAAGCTGAGATTCCAGCTGTTTGTTGTGTTCCTCCAAGATGTGCATGCGGGTCTCCAGCCGGCCTTTGTGTTGTCGTAGCAGCCTGGCTTCAGCTAAAAGATCTGCCTCATCGGGGTGGGCCGAGGGGCCCTCCGTCTCCCAGGGGCTTCCTGTAGGCGTGCCTCGCTGTCCATGTTGCTCCTTAAGTTGCTCATACTCCCTCTGCAGTGTCCTGAAGAAAAATTGAGAACAAATAAGTGAAGAAACAAGAAATGTGTCCATACACATGGATGAATGTGAAATTGACGCAGAAGCTGTGGCAGCTGAACAGCTGGGAAATTGGACAAATAACGGGAATATGTTCTTCTGCCTGGTGTTTCCCGTGTAAATATATAATGTTTTAATATTCTTAAAACATTCAAAAAGCCAGTTCTGAACCTCCACAGCGGGACGCCACACAAAACACCACACTCGTGTTTACCTCTTCATTCTGTGTGAAATCCTATCCACAGTGGATAACCAAACATAACGCCCCCTACCAAATCTCTCGCCTCACTTCCTCTTCACCCTCTCAGTGCAGAACTATAAGCTGCAGTACTTTACTTAAGTTGGCATTTATGAGACCAGCTGTAAAGCTCTCACCCGCTCCCCTCTGCCTGTGTATGTGTGTGTGTAATCAGTGTTAAATCACTCCAGTCGAGATGCTGGAAAAAGCATCTCGACAACAATAGATTGCACAGTCACTCTGTGTCTATACCAACTCCATTTACAAATCAAAACGGGGAAGGAGCTGGCGGGTGAGATGCACTGGTGGTACGGTAAGTGTCTGTGTGCTGTAGTGTGACTCGAGCGTACACGTGTACTTGAAAGAAGAAGCTGTCAATAAACACTTAGCTGAACAAAGGCAAACAGATAAACCCCATTTTTATGCATTTTGAGAATGTCACTTTTCATAAAATTAATCAATAGCTTGTAATCACTATCAGCAAAGACGTGATTATCAATTTTAATAAGATTAGCCAGTTTTGATGTTTGTCTCCTACCTCTGCTCCTCCTCCAGACGCGCTATGATCTTTTCCAATTCGCCGCGCTCTTCCTTCTCCACAGCCTGTAAGATTTGGGCAGGACTCTGAGGCTGGCTGCAAGGAGAGGCCTCCCCCCCCAGTGTTTGGCAGTACTGCAGGATCAGGGCATGCTCATCATCCCTGTGGAAAGTGTAGAGCTTATGATGAGTGACGAGACCCACACATCCTGTCCCTGCTATTCAGTTCAATTCACCTTCTGTTCAGTTAGAGACGAGCTATTTACTTTTGCCATTTGAAAGAATTATGGTAACTACTTGTATCAAATCAGTACGCTTGAAAATGGCTTTGAATGAACCCTGGGTGATTACCATGACACAGTGCTGCTCTATAAAGGCAGCAGAAGGAAAGTGGAGGTTGAAGGGTTTTTCATGCCAGCCAGCAAACTGTATAAAACAGTGGTTCCTAAATGTTTCACCAAAAACAGCCCAAAAGCCCAAGAACCCATTTATCAACTACAAACTGAGCTTTAACAGTGAATTTTAATCCGTTTACCAGCTATGCATAATAATTTTGTCTTTTCATGTTTTTATTATGTTTTCTGACTTTCAATTGATCCGTTTTATTAACTCTTAACTGTGTTCTCATTACATCTAGCTGACAGTAAGGTTCAGCTACGCATGCTGTTAGCTTACAATTTCAACTGGCACTTAAATTTCACCTCTTCAGTCATGATTATCTTCTGATGGTCTATTTCTACTCTTTGTTCACTTTAGTCAACTCTTTACTTGTCTGCTTAAACATGTGCAAATCTATAATTTTTTTTTTTTAAACAGCTGTAATTTGTATTTCATGTTAGTTATGCTAACTATTGCGCATATTTCTTGACTACTGCAGAAATACCTTTTCAGGCTATTTGTAAACAAGGCTAAGGTTCTCAGTTCTGCTCAATATTGTTATTTATTTATTTAATTTTTTTAATCTCTTTATAAGATTATTGGTCCCTCCACAACAATCCCAATTTCTCATTTAGCCGCTTGGGAAAATGAATTGCCCACCCCTCCTTGTCTAGCAATCGATGCTATACACACAGACGGGAATGCTTTTCCCCTATTTAAGCCAGTTCGCATCTATTCTCTTGTTTGTCTGTTTTGATTTTTTTGATTACATTTAACATTTCAGCTTTACATATTCCATAGCTAAATGTGCAGTACACTCCGTTGATTAGTCTCTGTGTATTGATAGCATGTATAGTTAATTTAAATCAATAATAAATTTAGTTTGTGTTATTATTTTCCTCTTTCACCATTAGCAGACCCAAACTTCATACATGCAGTAATCAAATTCTGAGACCACTGCTAAAAAAGACACCAGTTTCAAACAATTTATTTATCTATTTATTATTATTTATTTATTTTACATTTTTCTGTCCAAATTTGTCCAAACACTTGACTTCTCTCAGAAATGAATCAAGCACAACATCAAACCGCTTCTGTTCAGGAATGCAAGTAAATAATTTTTTAAAAAAGTGCTTTGCTACTTTAATCTGCTTTGGAAAAAACAATAATTATACTTAAACATTAGAAAAATAATTTTGATTAAAGAGTTTAGTGTAAAAAAGCAGTAAATTAGCCATTACAAAAAGAAAAAAAAATGTTTACCAATTATAAAGTCTGAATTTATGGCAGATGCGGTATAACCCTTTGACTGGATAGTGGTCTAATACATTTCTTAAGCACTGTATGTTATATAAAAGTATATAACAACTATGTAACAACTTTATCTATAACTCTCGACTTAATGTTTCAAAATACGAGTTTTAACAGAAGAACAGAAGAAACATGAATGGCAGCTTCCAAGCACCCGATCTAAACAAGGATTGTGTTAGCTGACGTCTTGATCCTTAGACACAGTAGGTGTGCCACGCTGTAATCTCCACAAACCCGGGTTTAAAACACAGATGTGTCAGTCGTTACCATCAGATAACTGAAATGAGGGGAGGCTGTGAGGAGATGGAGGGAGCAGAGAGGAGAAAGAGCCCGGCAGACAGCGAAAAGATATGGAGGAAGAAACAGCTGCTGCTCTTTACCTGCATGTGTGGTTATCCGCCTCTCTCTTTATGTGCCATCTCAGTGATGCGAGTAGTGCCAAAGCCCACCTGTCACCTTCATTCTGAAACACAGCCTGCGCTGAAGCCGAAGCCCTGACACACTCACACGAAAAGTTACACTATAACTTAAAAATCCTTTCTCCGGCTGTTGTCCTATAATGTTTATAAATTTACGTGAATAAATTTTAAGGAAAATTTCAGTCTAACGTCATCTGTAGAACTTAAGTATTTAACATCTGTGTTAAAGATAAATATTTATTTTATTTATGCTATTATTCTATGCTATTTTACATTAACATTAACCTGCTCACACTTCCTGTAGCGTCTGTGCCACACGTTAATTGCTTAAATCCGTGTTCCCAGATCTCAGCAATTAACCTGGTGAGTGTAAGATTATTAGCATGGATAAGTTTTATGTATGAAAAGTAAATGCACATTATCTGACTCACAGAACATAATACTGTGCTTGAGGTGAAATTGAGTCTGTGAGCTGAAAACCCTGCAAAGCTGACTCAGTGACTTATTTAATCCCACCCCTGTCCCATAAATTATCAGTGAATATTTAGTCAGCTTCCTTACTGATATAATTTGTAATAAAAATAGTGAACAGATTTCTGATATACTATATACTATAATATCACATCATGAATTTTTTGTTTGTTTGTTTTTAAATAGAGACATTCACTTAATTTAAATATTTTCCTTTTCTTTATAGATCGAGAAGATCATATTTTTATAACTCTTTTTGAACAGTTTTATGTTTGGACATTGCTTTAATTCCATATTCAGTTTGTTCCATAGTTTCACTCCTTGAACAGAAACACAAAAGCCTTTTCTTGTAGTACGTCCCTTCATTGTTTTGAAGTTACAAAAACCCCTTAAATTATAACTTCCTTCTTTCAAAAAAAACATACTCTGAATATTACCTGGCAGTTCTTTATTTTTTGCTTTGAATAGAATTTGTGCTGTTTGGAATTTCACTATATCGTCAATTTTCAATATTTCAGACTGCAAAAATAGTGAGTTTGTATGTTCCCTATAACCTGCATTGTGGATGATTCGAATTGCTTTCTTTTGAAGAGTAAAAAGTGAATGTAATGTGGTTTTATAGTTATTGCCCCAGACCTCTGCACAATAGCTTAAGTATGGTGAAACCAGTGAACAGTAGAGAATATGAAGTGATGTTCTGTCGAATACCTGTTTTGCCTTGTTTAGTACTGCAATGCTTCGTGATACTTTGGAATGAATATATCTTGCGTGAGCTCTCCAGTTAAGTTTTTCATCTATTATTACCCCCAGAAATTTATTTTCACTGACTCTTTCAATATCAACACCATTTATTTGAATCTTTGCATTTGTATTTAAACTACTATTTCCAAATAACATAAGTTTAGATTTATTCAAATTTAATGATAATTTGTTTTTATCAAGCCAGAACTTCACTTTACTTATTTCATTAGTCATATCCTCCAATAAATTCTGCAGATCATCACCAGAGCAAAAAATGTTTGTATCGTCAGCAAAGAGAACCATTTTTAATACTTTGGACACTTTACAGATGTCGTTAATGTACAAGTTGAAGAATTTTGGACCCAAAACTGACCCTTGGGGTACACCACAAGCAATGTCCATACATAAGGAGCAACCACCATTTATTTTCACAAACTGCTTTCTGTCACTTAAATAACTCCGGACCCAATCTAAAACTACCCCTCTGACATAACGTTCCAGTTTTCTTATTAATATATCATGATCTATAGTGTCAAATGCCTTTGTCAAGTCTATGAATAACCCAGCCACATATTGCTTTTTGTCTATGGAATTTGTGATGTATTCTATTGAATCTAATAGTGCCGATGATGTTGATCTGCTTGATCTGAATCCGTACTGACTCTCAGTGAGTAGTTTATGTTTATCTATAAATTTTTCCAGTCTGTTTTTAAACAGTTTTTCAAGAACTTTTGAGAATTGAGGTAGTAAAGAGACAGGCCTGTAGTTTGTGAAATGGTGTTTGTTTCCAGATTTGTATAGAGGTATAACTTTTGCTATTTTCATTCTGTCTGGAAATCGACCAGTTTGAAATGATAAATTACAGATGTATGTAAATGGTTTTATAATAGCCTCAATGACTCTTTTAACCACTATCATATCAATATCATTACAATCCAAAGATTTGTGATTTTTACATTTTTTGACAATTTCAAGAACTTCATTTTCATCAACGGCTGTGAGAAACATAGAATATGGATTTCTGTCAATCAGCGTATCGGGTTTTTCCTGTGCTTTCCCAGGATGAGTGATTGTTCTTGCTAAATTTGGTCCAGCAGTTACAAAGAATTCATTGAGACTATTTGCCACAACATCCATATTGTATTCTTCATGGTCATTACAAATGAAATACTTGGGATAGTTCTTTTGTCCAGTCCCACATTTTATAACACTGTTCAGGATTTCCCATAATCTTTTATTATTATTTCTATTTATATCTAATTGCTTCTTATAGTATTCCTTTTTACTAAATCTAAGTATATTAGTTAACCTATTTTTATATCTTTTGTATCTGATTTCAGCATCTTTAGTTCTCGTTCTTAAGAACTCTCTGTATAGAGCATTTTTCTTTATACATGCATTTTGCAGACCTTTTGTTATCCATGGACAGTCCATATATTTCTGTTTCCTACTATATTGCTTTATTGGACAGTTGGTATTGTACAGTAATGTAAATATTCTAAGGAATTTATTATAAGCACTATTAACGTCCTGTTCCTGATATACTTCACCCCAGTTTTCCTTCAATAAATCTTTTTTAAATGCATTCATTCTTTCTTCTGTTCTTACTCGTCTGTACTCTTTTTTACTGTCCATTTTATTGATCTTGTAATTCCTATCCTAGATTGTAAAAATTGGAAGATGGTCACTTATGTCGTTAATCAGGAGTCCACTTACAGTCTTATTTTCAATGTCATTTGCAAAAATGTTGTCTATGAGAGTTGCACAATGTGATGTAATCCTGGTAGGTCTAGTAATTTTAGGGAATAGATTCATACAGTGCATTGTGTTTATAAATTCCTCAGTGGTTTTATGTTTATTTGGGTTTAGCAAATCAATATTGAAGTCTCCACAAATGAAAACTTTTTTGCGAGCTATTTCAATAAATGTTTCTTCTATCCAGTCTTTAAATGTCTCAATACTACTGCTTTCTCTATACGCAAAGGAGACTATGAAATGAGTCCCTAATACTTGGCTATCAAGAAAAAGTTAACACAATAACCCTGAAGAACAATCTGGTGAACTAAAATGTCTCAGGTTTTCCATTTCACTTAAGAGTAGTGAGCAGAAATTCAGAATCCATTATGGTCACATGTATAACCACAGACAGAGGTTACCGAAAAGGACGCCTTTTTTTCTGGAGACGACAGTAATTATACTATTTCATGACCAAGGTATGGGCTGAGTGAAACGCTTATGAAAGGGAGCTCAAAATAGTCTTTTTTATCTCTTTTTAACATAAAAGAAACAATATGCCCAGCCTTGCATGAACACAGAAAAAAAAGCTTTTTATGATTAACCGGCCTAAGCAGCTTATATGATGAGTTCAGAGCATCCTTTTCTTTAGGAATTCAATTCGGGTCTAGTTCAACCTTCCCTGTATTTCGGTAAAGATTTTAGGTGCCAGTCATAAAAGGGACATGAAAAAAACTTTCTAAGTGGTGAATGTAATGCTTAAACCTTTCCGCACTCTCAGAGAAGAACAAACACATTCCATAGCTTAAAAAAAAAAAACGAACTCCTGTAACTAGCAGCTCCTCTTGGCCTCTTCTTGCATACCACTTCTTCCAAATATAGTTTGTGTGATGACTGCTTTAACTTTCACACACTCTTCACAAACTTAACTTTCCTAGACTTTCTGAAACTTTTATGGAGATTCTGGCATATGCATGAACACAAAGTATCTGTAGTTATTCATCAATTTCACTAAATAATTGAAGGCTGAAGATGCTGAAACCAGTTGTTGAAAAACGGCACAAAGAAAGCAGAAAGAGACGGGAAGTCGACACAGCTGTTGTTGCAACAAGCAGCAATACACCAGCAGGCACACACACAATCACATTTCTCTCTTTGAATTATCACTCTGCTGTGACAGGGCAGACGCTCATGATGGAGATGGAGCTACTCGCTACAGAGAAACTAGGACCGGGGTCCTGCACAAACCGAGTGACCAATTAGGGAAGGTCCCCGACAACGGAAAGCTGCAGCAGGACATTATAGCTGGCAGGAGGAACCCAGAGGACTGCAGGAAGGGGATCATTACGTGCGAAAATGGGGACTAGAGGCGGTAGAGTAGTCTCACAGACCACCTGCTCTGAAATCCTGAGAGAAGGAGGAAGTGCCCTTTCAGTGCACTTCCTCCTGCAGGCTTACACAGCGTGGGGGCGGCTGAAGAGAAAGAGACCCAGAAATTATAGAGATGATAGAGGATCAGTGTGGCAGAAGATTTAAATGTGAATAATAGTGATGAATACCAAGGCTGTTAGTTCACTGTAGCTACAACTTGAATATGAATTCCATGCTTGGTACGCGGGAAGGTGTAGGACATACCCGAGGGGACTTTTACAGTTTATTCCGCTACAACAGTGATCTCCAGGCTCAAAGTCTACCTAACATATCACAAAGCAAGCATCTCCTCTCAAGCTGAATGCCACGATCAACTGAGTAGTCTAAGCTCAGAGAGAAACAGTGAGAGATGAAGACGGATGAAAATATAAAGAAAGAGAAACAACGAAATCAGGAATACCAGAGGAAACAGGGAAAAAAGGGAGGGATCAAAGACGGTCAAAGGCAAAAATCTTTTATTCTTCTCCCCCGGCGAGAAACATTTATAATCCTTGATTTCTGTGTGTAAAGTCCTTCATTTATTAGAGTTACTGTTCTGCACTGCACGCAGGGCTCTAAAACATTATTTCAGTGTTTAACACCCTGCAGTGTTTAATCTGAAGGTTGCCTGGGCCCAAAGGTAAAGCATGATTAGACTAGAACAAAAACTGATGAAAGAAGGAAAAGAGAAAAAGGGGACAATCGGGTAGGATGAAAGGTGGTTTCAAAAAGTAAAGGGCTGGAAAAATAAAAAGGGAGAGGAACAGGAATAAAAGGGCAAAATATGAAAGACAAGAAAAAGGGACAGTGCTCGGGGAAAGACTGGAAAGCGAGAGATAACCAAACAATAAAGCCCGGCAACAAAAGGGGAATTGGAGAGTCTCGCTCCTCGGTGGTGTCCTACGGCGCCGATGACAACGCTGCGCTTCGGTTGAGGGTCAGAAATAAAAATAGGCAACGCTAGGTTTCTAATTAAGAATTCCCTTTTACATAAAAGTGACGCGAAACAAAGAAGCACACGTGCATGCACGCGCACGTAATAATTATTGAAGTCAATGCAAAGCTAAAGATGAGTGGATGTACTGAAAATACCAGCCAAAAGCCAAACACGCGCATTTAACGGGCAATCGCAGTCACCCGTGTTACGGAAGCGCCGACACCGCCGCCTCCTACAGCAGTTGGGATAATTTCTGTGACTGTGTGTCCTTACAAATCACCAGATGGAGTGCAGTGATAGACAAAGAGGCTTTGGTGAAATCAGCTGTAGGCAGAAAAAAGTAAATCTCGCAAAAAGAAAGAGGGGGAACAATAAACCACTCAAAACTCAAAGCTTTGAAAGGAAGGGGAATGAGAGTTAATTCGTTGCAGAGAGGGACGCGTGGCTGAGTGGGATGCTTCACTGTAGTGGTCTATATAACAATGCCTTTAAAAAAATTTATTTGATTCAAAGTTACTAACGGGCCCACTGATGTGCAAAACAGCTGCTAGAACTACTGTGAATGGCATTCAGCTGCAGAACTGAAGCACTTAAGTGGACACTCATGACGTTTAGTCTAAAGTAAATTTCAGGGCAAGTAGGCTGGCTCTAATGATTATGCTTTTCACGTGTAACAATTCCCATCAGGGATGAATTCAGGATTGTTTAGCCAATAGTCAAATGTAACAGCAGACAGACTAAATGTAGGTAATTTTCCCAGTCAATTAGCGATACCCTTTAGGCTGAAATATAACACAAATGTTCCCCATTCAGGGCCAGGTTATTTATTTAAAGCACAGTAACTAGAGCAAGGTTTTACTGCATTAAAAAGCATATTACGTACATGACCCTGCTGAAATTGGATATATATAGAAGATGGCTTTATGGTGCACCATGAATATAAAACACTAACCAATCAAATAACAATGTATAGTTGATAATACATTACTTCTATTGATCTAAAGGCATTTAAATGTCCCTGTGCTGTTTGTATATGTAGTTTGCATCTGTTGCTTTGCAGTGAAAGTGTAAAAGTAAGAGAAAGCCCAACTTTGACTATGCACTAAATGTTCCCTTTCTGCTGTTAAACCCATTAGCCTTTCATCGAACCACCATCTTCCTCACTTCATTAATGCCCTGCATACATTCTGTGTCTAACATCTGCGTTCTTTCCAGTTTGTTTTAGAGTTGGAAACGATAATGGCTTCTTCTCTTAAATAAGCCCGAGCGCAAAGCACAAAAGAGAGCGTGAGGAGGAGTAATGATAATATGTTTGTCCCGCATTACGAAAGCTTTGAGCGAAAATAAATCCACCTCTGTTTCTACTTTGCCCTGCTCGCCAACAGTTTTTGTCTTTCCATTCTTCGGTCCTCCTATTGAGAGCGGACAAATGCAGCTTTTGGGAGTCTTCAATAGCGTTTTGTCTTCGTCTGAAACTGTTATTCTAAGCATCAAGGTTGGTTGAAGGTGAAGTGTGGGAGCAGTGGTCCACATGATGCAAGCACATCAGCAGGGGATACAACCTCAACACAGCGAAGTTGCTTTATCCTTACTGCAGATTCTCAAAGGTTTTAACCATCCACCCCGTGTGCCCTTCCTCTGTTGTGCTGTAAATGCTGTAAATACTCTTTGTTTTTTAAAGAAGAATTTCCTTTTAGAAATCCCCAAACTATATTCGCTTCTGTTCACACAGCGTCTAGGGAATCTCTTTGCTCTCCACTTCCAAAACCTCCAAAAACACGTTTGTATAAGGGTTTTTTTCCTGCCACTTCAAATTGTTTTTGAAAATTAAAAAAAAAACAAAAACAGCTTAAATCTTTCCATGCACGTATCCAAACCTATTTGGAAAATCTTAAAGATCTACAAATGTCTTACCAAAAACGATGCAAAACCCAGAAGTAATTCCCTCCGCAATGATAAGTGTGTGTGTGTGTTTCTATTTGAGCTCGGAGGGCATTTGAGCCGCAAGAGCAGCTCATTCCCGCGATTGGGATCTTAGTTGGGAACCAATACGTCCTTCAACTTGAAAGGCCTGCAGACAGAAGCACGAACACAATCGGGATCCTCTGCGCGCATGCTCCTCATCAGCTTTTCTCCCATTTCTTGTGATTTTCTTTTCACGGTTTTCCATGTTCTCATCTCCTTTGATTAACGATAGCGCTGTTGTTATCGCAGATCCTGAAAGCAGACACTCTCACTTTGTCATTGTTGGCACTCTAATCCGGTACGTTCTTTCTAAAGTCCTCTACTTCACACTAATCAACCACATTGTCTTTTCCCCCTCATTTCTCACTTCTTTTACTCTCCAAGAAACCTTTCTAATTTTTTTGTGTCTCCAGATCTCGGTGCAAAGATGTCAAAAGCTACCTGGTATTTATTTATTTATTTAAAAAAGTGCTAGGCAAAGCAAGGTGAACAGTTTTCACTGAGGATTATAATGAAACCAAATATCTAATATGGATATCTGGAACATATTCACTTGTGAATTATCAGCTTCATGAACATTAAAATGGGTGTTACAATATATTATTAGACAAATCTCAAGTCCCAGACACTGGAAATTGAAATCTGTCCAACATAGTTGAATGGAAAACACGTAACCATGTAGAAAAAATGCTGAAAATGACCAGCAGTGACTCACATGCTTCCTGTGGCTGAGCTGCTGTCTGTGGGTAGAGAGCCGTTGGAGCGTTCCATCTGAGCCAACCTGAGGAAAAAAACAAAACAAAACAAAAAAAAACACCATCAGGGAAATTACCAGCTGAAACTAAACCATTTGAAAGCTGTCAACATCTCATTTAAATGCAACAGAGCATTAGAGCAACAGCGTCAACAAATTATATTAATGCCACAGTAGCAGACCAATTAAAATTTAAAGCATCTCGTGGAGTCCACAAGCATGTTAATGATAAAGATGCCACAGTTTGTTTGGGCTTTTTTTGGTGCTTTTTGTTTTTAAGGGAGGAAATGGATTACATCATTGAGTGATTCTACTTTATGCATGCACAGTTTATATCCGAATGTATGGGATCAATGTTTGGATGAATATGTACGACATGCTATGGGGAAAACGTTTGTTTTCTTGATGACATATGCAGTCAAAGCAGCCATGCTAATGAGGCTGGTTCCCCACATCAAAGCCTGTCTTACACCAGTGTAAAAGGGGCAGATTAAAAATATAACCCACAATATTAAGAAGTTGATCTCTGACAGAATATACATTAAAGGGAGAAGCTATAATTCTAATATGAAATCTCATCAAAGTGTGCATATCTTCATGCGCATCCGTACGCTCCAATCTAATCTCTTATGTGTTTTTATTACAGCTGAAATTGTAATTCTGGTGTCACTTCTTCAGTGAAACGATACCACCAGAAACAGTGAGCGAAGGTTAATGATGTGTAGCTAATGGAAGGTTACAGGGCTGCGTCACGAGAGTCATAATGAGTAAAGCTTTCTGCAGAAGTCCCGGAAAACTGCGGTTGGGTTTTGATACAGGAGATGAGATTTGGACCAATTAGAAAATCTTTTTAATGGCACAGATAGGATATAGCAAGTATATCAGTGGATCTTAGTATTAAAATGATTTTTAAAAGAACACGACAGAAATTCAGTCCAAGTGCAAAAAAAAAAAAAAAACCTACTAAAAACATCAGTTTGTTGATGCTGTTAATGATTAACTGCAGCTCACACACTGTGCATACAGATGTGCTGATGTACACAGCAAGATAATTTGAAGCAGGCGGTTAAAAGCAGCTATCAGGCCAATCTGTTACTAGACTGATTTTAGCAACACATCTATAATGTCACCAGCTCATGTGGTGGGTGGCTGCATGCCACTAAATCCACTCAGCAAGCAGACATCGGCATCAAGCTGATATTTAATGTATGTCAACACTGTGATGGATTGTCACAAAGTTCAAAAAGAGCATATTAGGATTGTTTGTGCCTTCCCTGGCACCCAAGCATAATCTCCCTCTACCACCAACGCATTTCCCTCACTTTAATCAAGATTTGGAAAACATCAATAAATGTTGTATTTTTCTATTATGGATCTCTTGAAAGGTTCAGGTCAATTATTTTTTTCTATTTTTAAAGTAACAATGAAAAATCCAAACGTTATCGATTTTAATCAGATGCTTTGGTGCCGTCTGAGAAGAAAACTGGCAAACAGTATTCCGGTTTCTCTAATTTGTATGAAGCAAGTTTTAAAATGACACTTTCAGCACATAAATGAAGGCGAAATGCTTATTTTCGTCTCCAGTTTAGTTGGAACCATGCCATTTCCATCTTTCTGGGCTTTTTTGCCTCCCTTTCTTTTCTTTTGTCTCAGCTAGTAGGAGACATTTAATGTCCCTGACAATAGAGCCAGCTCAATTTCCTAAAATAAGCAACGGGGTACTTTGATAGATGCAGAATTTACTTTTTTTGTGTTTGTTTCCGAAACTGAAGAGCCATTTGAGACATGTTTTGCTGTGTAATGACACTAAAACACAAAAAGAAAAGAAAAGCTGTTCCATTACTTATGAACGCCTGCACTACACATGCATCTTATGGTACTAAAAACACATTATTTACTTAATTAGATCCCATTTACTGGAAATTACATTAGAGAAATTATACATTTAAGAAACCACAATTGAATGTTTTCCCTAGCTTCCAAGCACCGACTGTTTCCGATTTATTCCATTTCTTTAGCTTGGAGAGATTTAATTTGGTTGTCACATCTACATTTGTTGTTGCCCCTTTCAGATCATTATTTTAGTGCAGACTGAAGGGAAGTGCGGCCTGGGGGGAGGGAAAAGCATCTACTTAAACGCTGATGTCCATTAGATAAGGGTCCGCAGTTACAAGAATTCATAGAAAACTTTTTAAAATGGTCCTCAAAAAAGAAGCTGTTCAACATTTAAATGCAATTATCGATTCTTTACACACATGCTTCGTGGCATTTGCAATGAGAGGATGGTGACTGGAGAATCCAGTGCCTACCTGCTGGCATAGTGCCCTATCCTGGAATGGGTGTCGTCATGAGAGAGCTGAGGTGACTGGGACAGCCTGAAAATGAACGGGGTAATGGAGATGAATGAGATTCAGCAAGCCCACACAAGCTCATTAACACACTGATATTCACATGCGCGCACACACACACACATGTTCATGGACAGCCTAACAGCCCCTCATAACATCACCTAGAAAACAAATCTCATGGTCCTAGACAGAGAAATAGGAGAGCAGGATTATCTAAAGAGCGACTGGATGGTTTTTGACAGGCCTGCTGGGATCAGCAACTGAATGCTAGCTGGGTGCTCTAACAAGGAGAAAAAAGTGAGGGTGAGGAGACAGGGGGAGACTTTTTTTGGTCCCATGCTCAGCCAGTGACTCAGGCAGGCAGGTGGGCAGGCAACATGCAGAGCAGTCATGGCTTAGTTGGTGTGAGGATGATGGGGGGAGATGAGTAAGTGAACAAGGGAGTAAAAGAGGCGGTGTTTTAAAGGCATTCCAGGCTGGAGACGAGGTGGTGTTTACTGATGGCGTAGATACTCACTCATACTGCTCCGGACACATGCTGATGAGGGTGACGGGACTGTAAGAGAATCGGGAGGGGAGAGGGAAGGGAAGTAAAGGAACCACAAATCATTTCAGGGTCAAAAACCACTGAGCGGGTCAGAAACAAAACACACAGCAGGTAGAGGAAGAAGTGGAAGGAAAAAGTATGTCCAGCTGCTGAGCGCCTGGATTCAGCACACGAGAAGTTTGCCTTTAGGGCTTTCTTCGACTTTCAGATTCTGTCACTGTTTGGTTAGTTTTACTCAGCAAAAATACTTGTTTAGCTCTGGGGAAATCAAAATCAAAATCAAATACATCCTTTCAAAACTGTCACCCATATCTACAGAGTCTGACTGATAGAAAGCACTGAGCGCAAACTTCCCCCGTGTGCACACAGGAAAGGCGTGTAAAACAGTGACCAACATATCTAAATATACACCGAATGTGGCCGAGACTATCTCTCGTGGAGTTATCTTCAATCTGTTTCAGAACTAGACTTGGAAACAGTTTGGAAAAAGTGAAAATGGGCAGCTGGATCTGTCAGTAACACCCTGTAACACAAACAATGGTTGTGTGTGTCTGAAAGATCTCACACACAACGGGTTAATGATGCAAGTTGATTTTGCTGCAGTCACACACATCTCATTAAATTGGTTTCACAGTTGCTCCTGCATACAGAATGATATGGCCTAAATTCATTCCCTTTTCTCATTTATTTCCTGCAGGATTTACAGAAATAGCAAGCCAGGAAAAAAAAAATCAGTACAGTAGAACCTATTTCCTGGTTAATCTGCTATTGAGTCCAATACAATATGTTATATAAGGAGAACTAAAAAAACAGTGCAATAAGCACACAAACGAAGATACGGGTCATCGAGTTTTGCTAAGAAAACACTGATGCAAGTCTTTTAAAGTTTCTGCTTTCCAGCCCACAATAACTGCTGCTATTTTTAGCGACCCAGAACACAAAATTGTCATTTGTAAACAAACGGGACACCTTCTAATCCCAAGAACACAAAGAAATGTGCCGTTTTCACAAAGGAGGCTGGCTAGAAATTGTTAAGATAACAGTTGAGGTTGACGTTCTGTTGCCTCGCGCTTTTGTTCCCACATTAAAGCAAAGAAAATCAGAGGGAGACGTGAGGCACGGTGGTTATGTTTCTCACAGCGGGGCAGCCAGCGTAGTCACACTTCTGTAGCTGTGAGGAGAATTCAAAATGTAACAGGAGATTCAGACAGAGGAGAGGAGAGAGAGAAAAAAGACGAGATGGGGGTCGGTATGGCAGGCTGAGCTAACTTCTTGGAGGCAGTGCTGCAGCATTTTACACACCCCCGCCTAAATCTTTGCCTGGAGGAATACTCGTTGTGCTCATCTCGCCTTTCAGGAGACCGACATTAGTCTTTAGCTCTGCAAAGATAGATAGCTTTGCAGATTGCAGATGTGTTTCCTTTCATAC
This sequence comes from Aulonocara sp. 'chitande type north' Nkhata Bay, assembly GCF_057382095.1. Taxonomy (NCBI): domain Eukaryota; kingdom Metazoa; phylum Chordata; class Actinopteri; order Cichliformes; family Cichlidae; genus Aulonocara; species Aulonocara sp. 'chitande type north' Nkhata Bay. Next base: position 12,116,146 of record NC_141358.1, read on the forward strand.
ATATCTCTGCAACCTCTATTCAGTGAGAAAACTTCACTCTTTAGATGAACTCTGGAAATAAAGAAAACAAGGGGGGGAGAAGCTGCTGCCTGCGAGTTTGCTGCAGACAGAGGAGAGCTTAAGTTTGACCAGGTACCAAAGCAAATAATTTTGAATACAATTTGGTGCCATTTACAATTAAGAAATACAGACAATTTCTCTCTTTACCCTTAAATTTAACAAATGTTTTTATATTTATCAAACTAAAAAACTAAACATTTAGTCTGATTTGATGTTACAATTAAAAAAGTGTTTGTGTTTTTAGCTGAAGAGTATGTAAATATCTGGTTTTAACTGTATATTTGATGATGTTGGTGTTTGGCTTGATTGTCAGCACACAGAGGGAGAGAGAGGAGAATGAGGACAGAACAGAGATGGAACAAGAACCAGGTGAGACAGACCTGTTAGTCAAATGGTTGTTTACCAAAACTCATGAGAACATGTATCCAGTACCTAGTGTTTCTTTTTAGATACCATTTGTTACTTTTCAAATTCTATATTTATTAAGTTATGCAGGCTTGTTTGCACAACAAGGCTAAATAATTACATAAACTTTTCTCAATCGAAATAGTGGACTTTGGTAAATTAAAAAATGAGTGTAGTGCAGGTCTGTGATGATTTTTAGTGCTACCATCATGTAGTTGTGATTGTGGTTCTGTTTTGGTGAAGTCCTAAGTAGTCCTGATTTTGAACTGTTGTAGTCCTGTTTTAATTCCGGATCAGTTCTGGGTCTGGTTGAATTGGGGTTTAGTCCATGTGTCTTGATACAGCCCCGACTTTGTTCTGCCTTGCTGCTTAATTAAAAACCTAGTTTAAGGTGTCCTGCATATGTGATATATATTTTTTTCCTATGTGAAGTCATTCTTTTTTTAACAAAACTCAAAACAGAGCCTATTAATCTTTCAGTCATTTCTACCCTCACTTAATTTCCTTTCGCTGCTCAGCTCTCACACAGTGGCTCAGCTATGCTCCAATCCCTCCTGTGCTGTGCGAAAGCAAAAACACAAATATGCCTGACACCCGTAAACGAAGCAGCATCTGGCTGACTTTTTTCGTCTCGGTCTTTGTCTCGATACCCTCTGATCTTGGTCTTGTCTTGGTCTCGGTTTAGGCGGTCTCGACTACAAGTCTAATTCAAAGTCATGTAAATCACCTTTAGTTTGTTCTTTTCCTCAGTTTAAACATCAGCAGGTCATCTTGTCTATATATGTGAACTAACAAGAGTTTGAACAGTTGTACCTAACAAAGTATAATGTGTATGTGTTAGTCACCGTAGGGAAATTACTCCTCTGCATTTAACCCATTCACCCAGTGAAGCAGTGGGCACCAGTGCCACCAGTGGCCACCAGTGCAGCGCCCGGGGAGCAGTGTGTAGGGACGGTTCCTTCCTCAGGGGTACGTTCAGTGGATTCAAACCCCCGACCTTCCGATCATGGGGCAACCACTTTACCTACTGAGCTATCCCCCTTCCCACTGAGTGGCCACTGAGTATTTAAAAATAGCAAACATATATATAATAAAACAGTTTTTTTCTTAATGTAATTAATATAAAAACTATTTTACTGCCATATGACAATAGAAAACTTTTCCTTTTAAAAGTCTGCTATTGATTTATCCTTGTCAAATCATTCCATTAAAACTTTTAGTTATATAAGAAAATTCTCCCACAAGCTTTCAAATCCACATTCAAAACCATTAACCTTCCTGCGAGACCTAATACAACAGAGACTCATCTGCTCCATCTAGTAAGGTTGGGTGAAAAGCAAAAAAACCTAACACTGAGTGGAATACCATTTGAATGGTTCTTTCACATTATCAAATATAGCTGCGACGAATCAAAAATCCTATCTGCCGTGAAATGAAGCAAAGATATAAGTGGGAGGTGAGAGTAGGTGGTGTTTTGCTCACTCTCAAGGTGGAGAGAGTGGGTGGAATTAAACAAAAAAACAAAAAAGAAACAATGTTACACGAGTGGAGAAGAGGGAACGCGAGAGAGCGAGTGCATTAGTGAGGGCGATTATTCAGCAGACAATCTAATTTTCTCTTCTGCTGCTCAGTACTATAAAATCACTACTTCTTAAAAGTTCCCTTTGTTATGATGACTAATGAAGACTGACAACGCACTAAAAAGGTTTGGAGTGACACTTAAAATCTCTTAATATTTAGAAATAAAAACTGCAAAACAAATTGGAAATTAAAAACTGTATATTTTAAAATTGTAAACAAGCATTATCTTACTGCAACAAACATGACTGCAATTGTTCTGGTGTTTACCTAATCTGTATTAAAGCTCTTATAAAGCAGGAACCCAGACCTTGTTCCAATTACAGAAAAATCCATTTCAATTTAGGTCACGGTATTCATTTTTATGACGCAGAGATGGCAGAAGCCACCAGACTGTGACAATACAGAGCTAAAATGAACAGGAGCATTTCTTAACACTGGCTATGTTTGGGCCAGATCTTACAGGCGGTTCAAAAGCTGCTTTCTTTGCCTGTGGCGATACATGGATGGCCCGCTGATCACAGATGAGACCTAATGCTGTAAAAGAGACAAAATGATGAGCATGAAATAGCCCTAAATTTCTTTAAGTCTCCATTCGCTTCTGCCATATTTTGAAAAGTTCCCTGCATTTCGCTGTAATTTCACCTCCTTTTAGAGACATTTATCAAACCAGAAGCTCTGCAGGAGTCATTTGTCAGAGAGGAAGAGAAGTGAAAATGGAGCGAGGTGGGAGGTGAGGAGGACAGGCAAGGATGGGAGGGATGAAAGCGGTACGGCAATCCATCTGAACGGTGACTGCGCACGAGTCGGGGAAAAATTTATTGAGAGAGAACAAGTGACTCATTGTGTGTGCATACGTGAACAGCGCCGAGAGTTGTTTTGCTTTAAAAGATGCAAAAAACTACATGGTTCAACGGAAATGAATGTTGCATTAGGAGTGAGTGAGTGATGGCACATTAAAAAAATACTAACAAAGAAAAACAAAGGAAACAACGGGGGGACAAAAATGCACAGTGAGTCTCTTGTTTGAAGGGGCAGTAACTCAGACAGCCTCCTGGAAGGTATGACGTAGGGTATCTACATAATATGGGCCTAGTTAAATGGCTCTTTTCAGTAGGATTTAAGGCTGGTAGCAGAAGGGACATAAATTAGACATAATCACTGGGCCAGTGCTGCAGACAAAGGATCCACAGTGCACCCGCTTGAATTCAATTGGTCCATTTCTAAGAATTAAGAAAAAGAGTGTTAGTGCTAACTGTTGCTTATGCAGCGAACACCACAGTTCTGTCCCTTACTGAAGGATAGTCCAAAGCTCTGTGGAGGTTGGCTGTCTTTTGCACATCTTTGTGAATTCATAATTCTATCAATTTTGATAAGATGCAGATAACTGCAGACACGCACTGCTGCTGTAGCTGTCCCCTGTCCTCCTTTGAACATGTTGTTGACTATCTGAGCAAATAATCCCAAATTTAGATGAATGGAGTGAAAGACTAAATGCATGTTTGAGCTTTGAGTTAAGTCTTTGCTGGATTTTTTCATATTTCTTAAGGACATGACTTTCAGTGACTGTTCATCTTTTGAAGATTGCTTTTCAGCCCTGCTTTTGTCTCCCACTTGTCCGGTGTCCTTAATTTATTTATTTTTTTCCACAGACACAGTTCACACTATGCCGATAGCTCTTTGGGAATCACTTTGTTGGTGCAAAAATACTATTTTATTCCTGTCAAACTCTGTTATCTTTGCCATTTTTCATAAAACGAACTAAAGAAATGGGAACAAATTATATGTTTTCATGACAGGCTGCAAGTGAAAAAGTGCTTAAAGATAGAAAAGTACCAATTTTAAATTCTAAGTTGTGTGTAGGCGCCTCAGTGTTTCATCCTTTGTTTGTTAAGCCACTCAGCACTGACATATGAATCATTCAAGCATTAAAAAGGCACCTAAATCAAACAGAAAAACCAAAACATTGAAAATGGCCAGGTTGCAGGACTGGACTGAAAATGCGTGAAATAAGCAAAAGGCAGCCAGTGTCAAAGAAAAACTTTCAAAGAGCTTCAGAACCCTGGAGAACTGATACTCAAGACCACTATAATGAAAGTGAAAGAAAGTCTGTCTCCTTGAAAGCAAAATATAAAGAAATGCTGGGGGGCTCAATGCCCTCAAAACAAGACTCTAAGAACTTTAATGGTGTTTTTATGCTTGCGGCGTCTACTACATGATGTGCCGTCAAACTCTATGCGTGCCACCATATTTGGGACACTTTGGCTAGTCATGCACCACATTACAAAAATCAAGCTGCTGCAGCTGAGTTGAGGGTACAGTCGGTATCAGGTTTTATCACCATTTTAATGTTACTCCAGCACTGAAGCTCAGAGATATACAGATATACACTGGGACATGTTGCAACAGTTTGAAAACTTGAGACTATATCAGTGCTTATGTGGTGGAATTGTCAGTGTGTCTTCTTATGCCTTCCTACACCTTAATGGTAGCACAAATAGAAATGCCAGCGTGAGGATATTGCATCGCGCATGGAGGGTTAACTTGCTGCTTAATAGTCCTTAACAACAGTGTGGACACACAAAACATCCTTTAAGGGTTATAGCAACTATGGAAAAGTTTTTGTGATCCAAAAGCACGTATAAAAAACCTTATGGGTTACTTACGTTTCCATGTTGTCGCCCTCTAAAACCGTCTGTACTGGTAGGTAACCTAGCCGTGGATGTTTGGCGAAGTACTTCTTAGATCGGAATTTGTTCTTCAGCACTTTGGTGAAATCACGCATGTCCTCACCTGATGTCGTCTGTAAGAGGAAAAAACATAGATGGGCAGGGGGTCGCTTATTATTTATTGTAGTGTGCAATGAGTTCAAAGATTTCTACAGTCTCTTCTGCACACATAAGCATTTGCGTGTAAGAGAATGTGTTTGCTAATTAGATACTTAGCAGAGGTGCGCTTTCCGCCACGCAAGCAACCAGTAAATTACCAAACGGGTTTGACCACAGGGAGAGAAAATCCCTTCCAAAAGATGCAGACAACCACTGCTAAACACACACACAGGGGCACGCGCGCACACACACACGCAGGCAGGCAAATACACAGCTCCTACAGTTGACAGATATGCATAAATGAACAGACTCTATTGAGTTCACTCGGCTTATTGACTAATCCACACAATTTAGGATGGTAGCCTGAGCAAACCAACAGCAATTACAGAAGAGTTATACTAAAGCTGGAGAAAAATTTGTGCATGTGTGTAAGCTCCTTCCTGTGAGGATTGAGAGACATGCATTTTTTATTCTACTGCCTCTATTACATTGGGGGGGGGGGGATATAAGACCCCAGTTGGAAACGAGTCAAGACGTTTCAATAACATGACCAGACAGGCAATCGCAGTCAAACTGAAACACAATATTCTCTTAGGACAGTTCAAAACTTTGAAATTACGGTAATCAATACATCACGCCCCAAAGTTGTTTAATATCCCTGACAAAGACAATGAGAAATATGAAGACAGCACTCCCATAAAAATCATAAGCTAATAAAAAAAATACAATATTGTGGCCATAAAATAAACAGTATGACAAAGATGAGAAAACAATCTTATTAAATGACCGCAGTGAGTCTCACCAAAGCCGCTATAAATCTGTAACTCTCTGCAAAATGCGTTTATTATTCAATATGGACTTAATATTTTCAAAAGCATAAAACTGAAACACAATTTGGTTCGAGCATGGGGAGACACACAAGTATAATTACATATCATGCTGATGGTTTTTTGTGTTTGTTTGTTTTTTTGAGGGAAATAAAGAAAAAAACAATTAAAAAAAGTCTGACTTTTACTACACAGGTGCAGATAAAGCTACGCTGAACTGTGAGATTTAAAATGAGGCAATAAGGTGATCCACAACTTATTATTTTGTCAGAGATCTATATCTCTCAGGTTGAAACAGCAAGATCTGGGTGATTTCCTCTCAGTCCTCACTGTGCTGAGGTTCAATAAAGCTCTGTGGAGATGGATATGTAGCGTTTATGAACCTGGAGTTGAGTTTTGGGGCTTTACACGGGGATTTGAGTCAAAACTTTCAAAGTTTCTCTTCGTGATCTTTTATTGATCTGGCTGTAAGCTTTACGTCAGTGTTTGAGCAAAACACAGCTTCACCATGTTGTGTTGTTCTTGTACTTAGCCCCATCCACTCTTTCTTTCTCCTCACACATTTCCCTTGCTGAAAAACCTGTGGATACTATGCTGCTGTCACATCCTTTCAGACACATGCACGCAAACTGAAAGTTGCAGCTGTTATAGCAGACACGAGTCTGAATACTCTGGCTGACAACTTAAAATATTCATTTAATCTTTGTTTTTTGTTTTGTTATTGCACTTTTCAGGCTGCTGTCATGAAAAGAGATCTCTGCAACACTGATTACTGTCCCTCTGGCAAGATCTGCCATCATATCTCTTGCATGAGCGTGGCCCCCTTGAGTTCACAATCATATCTAAGTCTGTCTTGTTCCACTGCATGGGTTGTTGGGCAACCCGTGAAGTACCTCCCTTCGCTTTGGCTCCAACAGAGGTAGAGGTGGATATCCACAGATCAATCTTAGTCAATTATCTTTGCTGTATTTGATTTGCATTTCATTTACATGTGTGCAAATGGCCGAGAAAGACCTCAATAAAATCTCCTTTGATGTTAAGAAAAAATAAGAAAAGTGAAAAGGGAAAAAGCCTCCCCCCCCCCATTTTTATTTTCAGTGAAGGGAATCAGTAACCTCTTGAGTGATTACCTGGTAGCTGAGTACTAATAATTAACCAACAGATTAAGTGTTTGTTGCTGCAGCACAGCTGAATGTAAAAAAATTAAATAAAATAATGTTTTTTCAAAGTCAAGTCTGTCAGGCAGCTGCTGGGCATTTTAACTCAGGGAAGAGTGATCACTGCTCCCTACAGCTACTCCTCCAAAGTCAATATCTATCCCATTTAGGAAATTGAAAAAGCTAATTAAAAGACAGAAATGAGAAATGTCGAGAGAAACTCGAGTCACTCAAAGTATGACGTTAAGCAATACTGAAAAGAGTCAGCCCACAAGTGTTAGATCCTAATTGAGGAGAAGAGCAACGTTCAATTTTGCCAAGCTCCCGTTTTTCCAATATTCATCTCTAGCTGTGAAGTGAAATATTTTTGGCTTGGAAGGATAAAAATATAACCTTGAGTATTCTACCATTTGTATGTTCGGAATTAAGCCAGGGGTGTTTCGGGAGGGCTGATTGAGAAACAAGACAAAGGAATTTAACAGCATGTGAGGCGACAAGAAATTCTGCAGTTGACAGAACCTAGTTTAAAGGGAAAAAAAGAGGTTAGTTAAAGCCTAGATGCTTCAGATTCACTAAATGTGTCGTCAGTATAACGTGATGTGAACAAGTCTGTTTGTGTTTTGATTCGGGCTGTTTCTAATCTACGTTACATCCGATACGTTTGCCTCTTGTTGTGCCCTCTGATACACGCAGTTTCTGATTTCTCTGTAAAATGCCAACCACCTTCAGCACGTTGGGTGACTGCCAAGGTATTATGCACATTAAATGCTGTCTGTCAGTTTCATTAGAAAATTCATACACTAAATACTTACCAGTAACTTCCATTAATCATGCTACGTTACCATTCTCATCATGTATATGCGGTATCATATAAAGATTTAGGAACTGATGCATTTTCATACTTTTTAACTCTAGACTCCTCCTGCCCTAAACCCTACCCAATACTTTAGAAGTGAACCTATCCTGAGTCTACAGCTTGATCTATCACAATTTCTCACTGAGGCTGCTGTGAACGTCAGAGAGAAACTCCCAGCAAAGTTCAAAAAAATTTCCTCCCAGAAGAGTGCAGTCTACTTTAGCTGCAGATGAATGCAAATGACTTTCAAACAATGCACGTTTAATAAATAACTCTGGTTGAACCCAGACAAAGAAAACCAGAGAGTAAGACATGACTAGAAGATTAAAATAACAGCATGCATTAAGTGCAAAGAAATTGGAAATGAAAATATGTATGAATGTGCTGCTGTAATACTTCGGATTTCCCTTAACGGGTATTAAAAAAAGGACATGAATATTCAAGGAGTGGGAAGAGTGTGAGTCAGTGATTTATGACATCAGGCACGGAACGGTTTTAATGAAAGATGGGTTAGGAGGTAACCAAAGCCTGAAGTCTGTCTGAACCCCGAATTCGTGTGCTTTCATTAAATGGATGAGTGGAATGTGTGAGCATGTGGAAAAGAGATATGAGATGAGTTAGTGAGCAACGTCTGTGTGTGTGTTACTTTCTTACCGGTGTGCAGTACTCCACCATTGGGTAGTTAAGCTTGTGACCCTTGGCGGTGCGCCCAGAAAAGAAGCAGCTCTGACACACGTCGTAGTTGAAATGCTTCAGACTGCGATACCTAGAGACAGAGAGAGGGCGAGGTGAAAAGTGAGATAAGTTGAGATGGGACGGTGTGTGTGTGTGTGTGTGTCACTTTCATGTCTTCAGGATGTGTTTCTGGGTGTGTGGGCACATATACACCACTACAACACGACTCCTCTCCAGGCTACTCCGGAGTCACCTGGAGAGCTGCTGTTTTCCAGAGTCACTCCATCAACCTTTGCTGCATGAATATGTTTATGTGCACACAAAAGTACATTCACGTGCACATACACACACACACACACAAAATGTGCTGACAGAGCGACAGACAGTTGGATTTTCACCAAAGCACAACAATGTGACAACAACTGTTGGGATGTTGTCCTCAGCAGCAGCTGTAGCCAGAAGGCCATTTAACAGCTAAATTGAGACAGGAGCCATTCAGACATAATAGCTTAAGTCTTTTATCTTTCTCTCCTTTCCAGCTCTCCCAAGGTTAGCTGACTGATGAGCTACGAAAGAGAGCTATATATCAAAGGATGCAACAGTGCGCATGACACCTCCAAGTCAAATTTGCCATTATGTACTGACACATAGCATATTACTGTTAAGGGGATGGGGGTGGGGTTTGAGTCACCTTCACTTAGAAGGTGTTGAGATGGCCCTCATTTAATTCGCCAACTTTAGGTAACCAGCAAACTTGTATTGTTTGGTGATCTCCTTTTTGCTATTGATCAATGTAGGATCAACTCAAGCGGTGGAAACCCCCCCCCCCCCACAAAAACCCAACAGCAACAGCAGCCTTGGTGATAACTGATTAGCGTTTAGCATTATTGCCTCTTCAGTTACGTACTGGTAATTTTAAGCCCATGCTCTTGGTTGTAAATGTTCCTTGAATGGCCGATTAATGGCTCAGTCTCAAAACATTAACCTCCTAGGACCTGGCGTCCACATATGTGGACATCACATTTTGGGTTATTTAGACCAAAATACTCAATTTTGGGCCTGATATCCACTTACGAGGACATTATACTGCTACTGTTCTATCAGAATTTTAAACAAATATCCTCATATGTGGCTCTTATTTTTCATAAAAACTAAAATAATCTGGTAATTCTTTGTTTTTACATTCATCGGGCCCCAATATGCCCAAATATCAAAGAGAAATTAAAAATGCATGCCGTGGAAGAGTTCGGGTCTTAGGAGGTTAAAGTAGGACGGTAACCTCCTTCAAATTAGGGGGGAAAAAAAGACTGCATTTAGGTTTTTGCAACTGCCGACTTATTCCAAGTAGTTGCAGTGACTGGCTGGTCGGACAGATGTTGGGGGTTTTGCACTTTGGATTGAAGGATATTGCACAGGTCACCCTAGTGGGAGACAAATTGTCTCCAAACTCAGTCCAGCTCAGTGGCTAATCACTCAAAGACAGCGTGGCAAAGGTTCCCAAGTAACTGACATCTAAATTATAAACACACATTACAAACAGAGCACAACTCTGTCGCTTGCAGATAAACTGCTGTCCTGCAGCAACTTTGTCACTAATTGTGGAATTTCGGCTTTAATCCATGAAGTTCCGCCTGGTCTCTGTATGCAGGTAATTAATGTAAATTTCTGTGTTTGTAGACAGGAATAAATCTGTAATTTTCACAGGTTTATCTAAGTTAATTGCCGTTTTTTTGTTGTTGTTTTCTTTCTTTGGGGGGGGGGGGGGGGTGTTCTGTTAATACCTTTGGTATTAAGGTTGTTATCAAGTTGTTATCTTCTTTTTGGGGAAAAAGAAAAGTACTTAGAAAACCAATGTGAATAACTATTTTCCACTTAACCACAAATATATTAATTTAATCAAACCATCCATCTACCATCCATCAGTGTGTGAATGGGTGGATGACAGGTTGTGTAAAGCGCTTTGGGGTCCTTAGGGACTAGAAAAGCGCTATACAAATACAGGCCATTTACCATTTACCATCTATAAACTCTAATTAGTTTACGATTCATTCCGATTCTTATTATTACATTTTGAATTTTTAGCCCCACAAAATATGTAAAGCCTTTGGGCTCCCAAGGATTTTGCTGTAACAAAGTGTGATGACTGCTGTCAGAATCAACAGTGCAAGAAAAAAAAATACATGCAAAGTACCAAGAGTGCAAATACGACTCAGTGGCATATAACCTATCTCACTAATTTGCAGAATTGAGTTAACATACACCCAGTCAAATCAAACGTATATGTCGACCCTCCTCATCCGAGGCTAATTTTAAACCTACTGATATTCTGAAGAACATGAAAAGTACTTGAAACCCAGTTGGTGCCATGTCTCAAGACCACACAAAATGCCTGCTATGCATTTTTCCTCCCCTTTCATTCCTGCTCCCTGCCTTTCCTTCCCACTATCGCGCTCTCTCATCGATCAATGACACAACTTGGGAGATGTGTGCTTCATCAAATGCCTGAGCGTATTTCTCTTTCTGCTGGCAAAGCAAGGTATCCGAAGGAGGCAATCCTGCCACCTAACCTTACTTAGAAAGGTGGGGTTATTACCATCTCCGGCCACACAAAAAGCATTTCCATCATGCTGGCCAGTGGAAAACCTGAATTTTGTTTTGAAATAAATAAACCTGTTGATCTTTCGCTACCTGTGATTACTCAGTAAGAGCAGTAGCCAAATAAAAGACAGGCAATATTTACAGCACGTGTTTGTGTGTGTCAGTACTGCACAGGATCACTGCCAGTTGTTAGCTGGGTGATCAGCTGTTTAAAATTTTTGAGAATCTGGTGGTGAGCTACCTGTTTGTGTGCTACCTGTTTGTGTGTATGAGGATGTCATTTTGTTTGTGAGTACTTGTGCAAGCTCCACTGCAAACCTCCGGATGGTATTTAGTCAGTGGTGTATCAGCTGCTGACATTTAGATAAATGCCTGCCCTCCAGAGCAGACCTGCCCTTTATGCTCAACCAGGAGAAAACAATGCAGAACACTTCTAGATTTGCTGTGTGTGTGTGGAGCCTGTTACAAGTTGCAGACTTTATCACCTTTATTTATTTGGCATGTTACGCAAATGCCGACCTGAATGCTAAATAGGAATATGTGTATTTACCTGAAGCCAACAATAGGACACTCCTTGCAGATGTTACACTTGGCCTGATGTTTCGCCGTTTCTGCAGCAGCCACTCTGTGCAGGACAGGAAGCCAAACCATGGACTGAGGCTCCAGACGCATCCAGTCAATGAACTCTCTGGGCTTTAGCTCCACCTTATTGTTTACCTGGACATTTAAAAAAACAAGGGGGCAGGATTAAGAATTAGGCTTTTAAATCAAAGGTTTATCAATCATATGATTTACAGTTCAATAAAGGTTCAGCAATGAGAGCTGATAAAATATAAAAGGCACTCTCTGCAGCATGGGAGAAAAACACGCAGACCAGAAATAACTAACAGGCAATAACTTCTGACTTGTTACCAAACACGCAATAAAGACGCAGACAAATTTAAGATGACCGTACATATTAAAGTGATGAGTCCCTGCGGCTCGTTAAGGCCTTGAATTGTGAACCAAGACTAAATAACTTTTATGAGCTCTTTATTCATGTTTATTGGTTGAAATATCTTACAGTAAACAATGATTGAGTTTAACACCCTCTCTGCCCTACATACCCCATAGTTGCACTGTTAGATAACAGCATTGTTGCTCTGTGCAGATACCTTTGAAAAATGCTCTTAAACTCCTACTCATAAGTGCTGCTTTATACTTTTGGGGGTGTAACGTGTACAGTGCTATGCATGAAAACTGCAGAGTAAACAGTCTGCTCATCTCCTGTTTCAATAACTTAAGTTCTTTATTAGCTTAAAAGAACTTAATCAAATGTTTTAAATGATTCCAACAAGTGCCGTAATCCAACACAGGAATGTTCACAACATGTTTTTCAGCTGGATCTTTGCTCATCTGCAGAAAATAATGAACCCAATGGAAAAGTCAACACATGAAGCAAAGCTTTGACATGGCTGCTATTACTGCAAAACAAATCAAAGGCAACCTTTCCATCATGCCTGACACACAAAAGGGCAGCAAAGGGCAGAATGCATTTGCAACAAGAAGAGCAAACAATCAAAAGGAATAACATTAGTAAATGTCTTTGTGTGTTTCCTCCTGATCCCTTTTCAAGGCGGCATCTCGACTTCATTTACATATACTTCTGAAAATAAATTCCAGCTCAAATTTAAACCAAAGAAATCCTGTTCTGGCTGGACTCTCAATGTAAGCAGTGTCAGGATGTCTTTACCTTCTTTCAAAGCTTTTGTTTTACTGAACAGAATATATATATTTTTTTTACTTCTACTCAAATCAAAGTCAGGTTTCTAAGCTTTTTTTCCTTCACCATCCCAAAGTTTAAACTAACAAAATAAAGGTATTGTGGAACAGTAACACTTAATTTAAAATTATCTGTGGAACAGATAGAAAAAGGATAAATTTCAACAAACAAAAAGCCAAATATCCCCGTTTTCTGCTTCAAATGCCAATCTAAAAGGGAAATATTTGCACTGTTTATAGGAGTGTGGTGACAGAGAAAAACCCTATCCTTCCTGACTCTTGTAAATATGTCTGCGGGCCTTAAAACCCCTTAATATTATCTAAATATGTGGTTGATAACCTTTAAAGGGAAAACAGCTGAATACTTAGCTCACTGATCAAAGACAGGACATATTGACATGTGGCATCATTGATTTTATCAATCAAAACTGCCTTCAAATTATCCCAAAAAGCCATGGTGTACTCATTTACTCTCAGCCTTTCCCATTTATCCTAACTGTGTCATAAATGCAGACGACGATACTGTAAATCAGCAAATATCTACACTGGATATTGGTGAAGCTCTAGTTTAAATGCATTGTATCGGTGGCTCTTTTTACTCAATTATAATCTTGTAAATAATAACATGCTCCATGTAACATATATATCATTAACTGCAGGTAATCAAAGAAAGCTATATTTTGGTATTCTTTATGAAACTCTGGTTTTACACTGACATTGTCTTTAAAGTACTAAAGTGAGGTTTAACTTTAAAAAAAATTAACCTTGGGTTTGGTAACTGTTAATGTTTCTGAGGCAGGTTTGGGTTTTTTGGGGGTTTTTTTAATTGAAGGCAGCTTTTAAGATTCAGATTCATAAATGAGAACACATCCAATTAATTCCTCACCTTTATGACTTCTCAAATGGTCTTTAACGCTCCTCCACTCTTTCATTTGATCTTCCCATGCACCACCTCTCCATCTCTCCTTTCCCATACATTAGTCTGATCTGCGCCTTCTCTCCCTCCTACTTACCATCTAACGGCAGAATTATAGCACTTACAGATTAATTGCTGGGTGTCTCGAAGGATGACTAGATAGATGGACGGATGGATAAATGAAGGAGAGTAACAAAGGAATGGCGAAAGAGGCTATATTTATGGCGGCGCAACTCATTTATCACAGACCCCATTAAAGGAAATGGAATAAGCGACTGCCCTGTCACTGATGGGGCTGACTGACACACAGGTGGCATGGGGCTTTGCTCGTCCATGTGTATGCATGTGTAAATAAAAGAGAGAGTGTGAGAGTTTATGTCTGCCTGGTTTCCACTTGCCAACCCGGCTGGATGATTGAATGATTAATGAGCAACTGGACTACAGCTGGCACAGCAATTCACGACCAAGTTTGTGAGCAATTTATGTCCATATAAGCTAGTGTGTGCACTCATGCATGTATATATCTCCTTGTGGATATGTGCGTATTATTATGACATCAAGGCGAGGCAGCAAGGTGTTTGCCTCTTTGCAATATTTCGAGAAGAAAACAGAGGGAGAGATAAAGTTTAAAACTGCCTCCCTCTGCTATTTTGGGAGGCGCGCGGCAGGAAATCAGTGAAATTTATAGCTTCCTAATTTTAATGTTTGGCTCCCATTTATGACCACCGAAGCACGAGCCAGGGGGAGGAAGAGTGAGAGGAATGAAACAGTGATTCTGGGGGGGATAAGGACATCATTAAATGCCAGTAATGTCCAGAGGTAAACTCGCATAAAATGGTTAGCTGACTGCAGTAAAACACTAGAGGACAGCCAGCAGAGCACCGGAGGCCATTTGAGGCTTTGTGGTTGGTTAGCAGAGCTCAAACACTCAAGTACTTTTCTCAGGATCTGGTGTTAGGTGGCTGGAGAAGGTGAAAAAAGCTCAGATGCTCGATGATAATCAGCCTTTGGAAGATGCACTGAATAATAATGTCATATAGCACACCCCACTGATAAAGCAGCCATGGAAGGAGAAGATGATATCAAGAAGGCCCTGAGTTAATGTGGTTATCCCAGCTGGACATTTGTCAAAGCTAAGAAGGCACCCAAAGAATGCTCCAGGCCATTCAGGAGACATGGACAACTGCTGCCTTAGCGAAAACCTATAGAGATCCTGTATGTGTCAGGAGTATCGGAATAAGCTGAGACGCATTTCCTCTAAACACTGTGGACTCTGTGGCTTTTAAACCCCACGCTGTGCCAAAAATTGGCCCACCCCAAATATCCGATCACCCGGCACAAACAGAGTAATATAGTGCACGCTGTTAAGTGCCAGGAGGACTGGATGATTTATACATCGGGGAAACCAAACAACCTCTGGCTAAGTGGACGGCACAACACAGAAGAGCTACCTCGTCAGGCCAGGACTCTGCAGTCTATTTACACCTACAGGCCAGTGCACACTCTTTCAATGATGAGGATGTACACATCCTGGACAGGGAGGAACGCTGGTTTGAGTGGGGAGTCAAGGGGCCTAAGGGTACATCTTTCACCATCCTAAAATGCTGTGATTGCAGCCATTCCCCAACTCTCTGTGAATGGTACTCATGGCCATTGATCAGTGGTCATGACAATGTGCATTTTAATGATCAAGAAACTGACCTTACAGCCCATTGTTCATTCAGTGGGCTACTTTCCCTCGTTGTGCAAAGGTAGTTTCTTGCACTGAAAACGCTACGTCAAGATGAACGGAATCAACTTTTTTTGGCAGCGCTTTTTAAGCTCATACCTTTCAGCTTTTTTAGATTCTGTAGCAGAAAGCTGAATCAAAAGAGTGTCAAAGCAGTGTCCACGCAAGAAATCTTTGTTGGATAATTGGAAAATCAGACTTTTCTTTTACAAGTATTCACAAGCAGTGACAGATAGCAGAGACAAAATGTGCTTGTGACAAACAAGAAGATGTCTCTTAAGATAGAAATAAATATGATACGGTGGAGTAGGTTCAAGAGGAAGACATGAATAATATATTAACAGAAAAATCCCCAGGGATCGATTGCCTAATCGGCGTTATGAGTTATATAAAAATATAAAGCATAACATGAACCCTGTAGCTAACAGGACATATATTATCTTAAGAAGAGATTTAAAGCTTCTGCTTACGCATGAGCACCAGACTACCAGTTAACTGTACACAATATGTGTACATATTGTGTACAGCAATAAAGAGGTCATTTTGAGTCGACTAGTTTTGGGCTCATTTTGTCCTAGCATTTCTATTCTATCTGCCCAGCACACATTTTCAAACCTTTATTTTAATTAGTCATTAATATGCCATCTGATTTCCCCCACCAGTTAAGCAATCACAATTTCACATTCAGACTGTTTTTGTCAAACGAAACAGAACAAAAACAAAGCAAAACAAGAAAATCATTTTCAGCTTATGTATTAGAGGTAAAACCAGTGAAATCAATAGTTTAAACACGGAGAAAAATCACTGATTAATCAGATTGAGGTTATAGATTTGTTACAAACAAAAACCCTGAACTTGTTATTCATTAACATGTGGGGAAAAAAAGAATTTAAATGGAATTTAAATGGATTTCCCCCCCATGCTTATAATCCATCCAGTGGTAAGAACACTAAAAGACTATGGCATGAACAGCTTATGTGCTTCTGTATTCTTCAGATGTGTGTAGGTGTACACTAATGTGATGTGTTAAATGCACATGTTTGTGTGTTTCTGTGTGAACATACATGCTGGAAGCAGCTGCGAACACTGGGTTCAATGTTGGAGCCTCCAAAGGCAGCCACCTCGCCCAGCTGTCTTGGGATCTGGATGGCTTCATGAAGCAGCAGTCCAAGCTGCCGCTGGTCGCACGTGTCACCTGCTGACGCCACCTGGCTGAAGAGGTCTGCAGAGAGAGGACAGGGAGGAGCGGTGAGGTAAAAGAGAAGGAATAAGGGAGAAAGTTAGAGCATGTGGGTGATATTTAAAATAAAAATAAGTATAAATAGAAAAGATGTAGAGAAGGAAAGAGTGACAATATAGCAGAGAGTGGGAGGGAAAAGCGTTAGTGTATATGTGGGTGAGAGGGAGGACAAAAAGAATCAGAGAACAGATGCATTTAGTTTTTCCACAGCAGGCTTTTTTTCTCTAATCTTTCCCTCCCCGTCTCCATCTTTCCATCCCTTCTCACGGAGATTGACAAAGCTCCGTACTGGATATGGATGCCTGCCCAATGACACACTATCTAAGCTACTCTGCATGTTGGCAACACCCCCCCAGATGAGGTTACGAAACATCGCTGGAGCACATGCACAAAATGAGCAAAGAAGGCAGAGAGTGTAATCCAGAGAAAAAGAGGAGAGGAAAAAACAGAGGGCATGACAGGTCTTTCTGCTCCGCTTGCCACTGTCTTTGATCTCTCTATGAAGCCTGGTCCTGATGCCAGCTCCTGCCATGACTGTGTGTGGGTGTTCATGGATTGCACATGCAAAAAAAAAAAGAGAGACAGCAATTACATGTCTCTGACCCCATCCCCCCCCCACGTACACATCTCTTATGAAATCAGTCCAGTACAGATATACATCTGACATTTGCAACTGTCAAAAATGGGTGTCAAATAACAGGACACCTAGTTAGGTGCGTGCGCAATGCAGTGCAGCTATCTGCAAGGGACTGACAGTCAATGAGACCCTAAAAGAGTAAAGGAGGAAGGACGCAATCAACCATGCTAGATACCCTTCTCAGGCTAATAGAAACTGCCAGTGGAACGAATAGGCTCAGGGATGGAGTCCATGCCATGGGAAGAGAAAAGGAGGCGAAAGAGTAAGAAAGGAAAGAGGATGGAAGCAAGACTAAGTAAGACAGGACAAAAGATAAAGTGGAACTGTTAGATGGATGAACAGTGGCGTGAGCAGTGACAGCAAAGGAAGACAGGGAGCGAGAGAGAGAGAGAGAGAGAGAGATAAAGCAGCAAAAACAAAGAGCAGGAAGCTAGGATGACATTCTCCTCCCAGTGCAGCAAGCCTATATTCACGCTCCCTAATCCTAAAAAATAAGGGAGAATAGAAAATTAAATAAAGAACAAGAGAAACGCGGAGGAGGTCTCTCATCCAATTAGACGACCCGATTTCTAACTCCTCTCCGTCTCGAGTTTGATTAATACTGCTGGGAGTACAGCCATCGTGCAGCAGTATCACTTGAAATCGGAGACAGGCTGGTCTCTTATGAAAGGGACGGGAGTGAGTTTAGATGCACGTGTACAGAATCAAACGTCACACCAACTCGCTGACACTTACATTTGTATTTCTCCTCCAGGTGTCCCTTGGAGAGAGAGAGCAGGCCGATCTTCATAGACAGTACCCGGATCTTCCCACTGCGACCACTGCAGACAGCACCACGGAGACACCAAGCAGACAGTGAAAATTAGTTACATTTACTGTTGCTGTGTGTTTCTGAGTATACATTCAATTTAAGTGTAGCGAGATCATTTCAGATTTGAATTACATGCAACAACAGAGACATAAAACCATTATGTGCCTGGAAAGGAAAGGATTGCGTGCAGGACGTTGTGAGTTGTTTGTGCTTTTTTCCCCTGAATGCGCACAAATGGTATTTAGAGTGCGGAGATGGTTGGTTTACAGTGTATGAGTGCACACATGATTATGCAGAGAGTACTGTATGTTCTGGCGAGAGCAGATTATATTGACACATGAAATTTGCTCCTAAATTAGCCCAATGCGTAACACGCCCACTGAGGCACTTGCCGACTTATGCATATGACATGATGACAGCATGAATATGTGCATTGTTGACATGACAGCTCCTTTAATGCAGTCTAATTTTAAACAAGTGCATCATTCATGTGCATGCAACAGCATGAAGTAGTAAGCATTGCTACAAATATGTACGGCAACATGTATCGCAGAGGGCATACGTACGTGTCATAAACATTAAGCAGCCAGTTGAGACACATGTCAACGCAGAGAGGCACGTTAACCAGGTCTTTGTGCTCCTGTTCCAGGCCGTCGTAGATAGAGGTTAGGCAGTTGATGACGTCGGGAACGGTAAGCAGCTGATTGTTATTGGTGAGTTTATGCTGCTCAAAGGTGTTCTGGGCAACGCTGAGGTCCAGCAAGTCCACTGCAGATGAATGGGGCGGTCGAGATATAGAAGGAGAGAAACAGCGAGGAGAAGGAGGCGGGAGGAAAATGGAAGAAAGGGACAAAGAAACACAGGACCATTAGTAACCTTTCCAGCTTGCTCACTGAGCTTTCAGCAGCTGCTCTGATTTTTTCAACAAATGTCAAGATATCAGAAAAGGACAAGGAGCTGAAAATGGCACAGGCTACTTATAGAAGAACGTCTAAACTACAGACTTGACTGATATTTGATCAAAATAGGTTCATAAAAAAAAAATAAGTGCAGGGGTAGGCCAGAATTACAGACAGAAAATAGACGGATCCATTGAGGAGAAATGTGAACTAAAAAAAGACAAACGAGGAACAGAGATGAAATGAATCAGACAGAGCAGTCTCTCTGGAGTCTTGGCTCTAGAATGACAAAAACAAAAATGTAACCATATTTTTTATATAGAATTTCAATTATGCCTCCATCATACTGTCCCCTTCACTTACGCATCTGAAGCGCAAGAGAGATGGCAAAAAAGACGGAAAATCGAACGGAAGAGGATAATTGAATAAAAAAGCCAGCGCATTGAGACAAAGTACCTAAAATATAAATAAATACAACAGAAGCTGCTGTATTTATAGTGCTTGAGCATGAACTCCCCATCATAGGAGGCCTTTAACTGTAACAGTGCAGTACTTCTTTTAGAATAAGGAAATATAAAAGCACTCATAGAGCGTAACGCCTCTCGAAGGACAAGGGTTATACTAAAAATCTGTTCTATGATGTTTTAATTAGACTATGATGACGTCAGCCTATTTTCATTACAATATACTGATAATCTAGGGAAGTATATTAAACTTTGAGTGTCACTGTGAAGTCATACTGTTGTATTGAGATTTTTTTTTTAAAAAAGCTCAGACTAAGAAACATATAACATAACATTATTAAACAAAAATGCTTCCACAGTAAAGATATTGTCTCCATTTTCAAGAAACCAACAGCCGGTTTGGTCCTTTAAATCTGTTAAATATCTGACATTAAACCATGACACAACCCACTAATGAGTTAATAAGATAATCAAAACTGCGCTAATATCCTGCTCTTTAATATGACACTGGATCGAACAGCTGGCTGTCTCTGCCCGAAGTGCCGACCAGCACCTTTCAAGCTCACTAATTAACAAATTATATCTCATTTGGTTTTGTCAGCAAAAAAAAAGTAGATAAGTAGTTTTCTCTAAATGTTAAAGCATCTCCTTCTTTGTTTTCTACAGCACATGTACTGCTTAATAAATACATGACAAGAGTCAGGATCTAGTTACATAGTACAAGAATATATTAATAGGTGAGGATGAAGCTCAGATACCAACAGGATTTTTAATTAGTGCTTTGCTTAGATCCACTGGCAGGTCAACCAACCAGGAGGTAAAATGCAGACAGTGGGATAATTACCACAGAAAGAATCATTAACATTTAAAAATCTACCGTACTTTATGGTCACGGCATCTTGTTTCAGATTTATCAAAAGATTTCAATACATGGGAGGTTCAAATCTATTTCACAGGTATACAGGAACATAAACCACAGTTGTAAACTCCTCTCTCTGCATTACTCTTCTGACCTTTAATGAATTTTCTATAAATATTTAAAAACTTCCACACTGCACATCTCTCTCACCCTCCTGCCCTCAAAGACAGCACTAATTACTGGAGTAATCCACACAGAGTGGACGCAGCAGGGCAGCTGTGCTATCAGAAAGCAAAACTTTCCTTCTCTGCAGCTTTGTCATTACACACTCTGGTATGGAGCTGAAAGGCTGTGGCACATTAGTGGATGCCACGCAAGCTCATTTGTGCTTCTCCACCCCCCTGGCACAGACTTAACCCAATTAGCCGTTTTATAGTATCCCCGTCACGTGTGTGTCAAATTCTCTCTCACACACACACACAAAATCACAAACAGTCAGACACATGGATCTCCAAGCAAAGATTCCACATGAATCCAGGCTAATAACTAATAACTACTGATCCTTCTGTGCCTCCATGTGCATGTGTGTGTGTGCATGTCAGTGTGTGTTTGTATACTGTGACTGCTCCAATCTAATGAATGAAATTGAATCGCAGTGCCCCAAGTCGAACTCACTCAGCCTAATGCATTATCGTCACAATCACACGCACACACAGAAGCAATATGAGATAGCAAACTAAAACGCCTGAATCATTCAAACTCATTGACAACCAACACACACAATAACACACTTTGACATACCCTGCTGGGCATGCTGCACATGCACACAACCGTCTGAGGTAACGGTACGGTTTTGATGTGTGGTATTTGTTACACTCGTACACACTCCAAACTTCCTACAAACAGCAGGATGTAAATAAACAGTGTAGGCTCACAGTGTGAGGTGCACTAATAATGTCAACAGCTGGATAATGGTTAACATTTGTCACCATTATTACGTTGAGCTGAGCCCAAGTAGCTACTGCCATGCTGGTTGAAACCCCACATGGAGGAGTCTACATGCACCTGTAATGTGTGTGTGTATTTGTGTATATATATGGTGTTTATAGCCACCTGAGACTCTAAGTAATGGCAACTTCCTATCGAAGATTACATTATAAACACAAAAACCATCACTCTCTCATTCTGAGAATGTATTTAGTTATTTATTTAAAAAAAAACTCCACCTGTGCTCACCAAATGAGGCTTACGCTCAACAGGCTTAACACAAGCACCAGCTGTGACTCTGTATGCAAAGAATCATGCACATACGCGCACACAAATTCATACAGAGTGGGTAATTTTAAAGCCAAAAATATGCTTGGCTCCTATGCTGTTCTGGCACAGCATCTGGCAAAGCTTCAAATCATTACTGCATCCCCTTGTTGAGCCCAAACATCAAAAGAAGCAGACCGCGGCTGTAGGTATTAAGGTGTCTGTGGGTGTGTGTGCGCGCGCGCGTGTGTTCATCTTACTTACAGCACAGTGCTTTCTGTAGTCTGCGAATCTTCATGGCTGTTCGGTATGCTGAGAATCTCACATTGTTCAAGTCCGCTACAGGCAGGAAAGGAGACAGAGAGATAAAAGGTAAATGGACAAAAAGGAAAACAGAGGCAGAAAATTGGAAAACAAAATGCAGCAGAAATCTGCCTTCTGGGCAACACAAGCAACCTCTGTCTTCAGTGAAATCTGACTTCTGTTAGTTATTGTCTGTGGATACGGCTGAGGCGAGAGGCTGCTAATATGGACTGTGTAATTAGGTTAGTGAGTTCTATCTCAGTGGAGTCTGGTGCTATTTGTTGAGCTCCTGGCCTACAGAATACACTCCCAAAGTTTCACAGGTTATTACTTATCTGGCAGCTCATTAAAAAAAATACCACAGTCATACGGGTGATCCTGAAGGGACACAGGCACGCATATGGATATTATCAGGGAGGGGGAGAGAGGGAAAAGATCAGGGTGTCAGCTTCATGAAGTCAAATCTAAAGAGTAAATGAACCAGACAAGTGAGAATGGGTCAACAGCGCTGTGCTGATCCCTGATCAGAAACAAGACGTCTGCTTCAAAGAGCCACATCACTTGTTTAAAAGGTGATCTTGTTCATGCAGATATTGCTGTGCAGAAGTTGAGATCACAGTGATGATGCTTCAGCCCACACCCTGATGGGAAGCTGCAGAGCCTTTAAACCTTTCTGCAGCTACTTTGCAGTCATGTGAAGCTTTACTTTGCCTCCCGGTCCAGCAGATGTACATTTCAGTCTTAAAGTATTCTTCTTCTTCACCTTCACTGCATTTCTGACAGGGAGCACTTTGCTATCTTTTTATAGCCTTCCGCTGCTTTGTAGGCATGCATCGGCTTTATTTGAGATTCTCAATCAGTTTCTTAGAGATGCCAGAGTTGGACGAAGTCAGGGAACGTATCAGCTATGATACGTCACGATCAGCTGACACCTAATGACAATTTTACCTGACTTACAAATCACATTCAGTAAATTAACACTTAATTCATACTTTAAGTAAACTTTAGTTCACAAAACCAAAACCAGCCTTGTGTTAGTGTGGTTAATAAGTGCTGGGTTTGACTCAGTGGACATTTCTGCGTGGCATCTGCATGTTCTCCCTGTGCTGGTGTGCATTTTCTGTGTACTCCGGCTTCCTCTCACAGTACAAAGATGAGGTAAATTGCCCATAGTTGTGAATATGAGTCTGTCTCTGTGTGAGCTGTCGACCCGTCCATGGGGTACCCCGCCTTAATCCCTGTGACAGGACTAAAGACCAGAAAAAGTTTTTGGACCCTAGCATCATACAGACAAATTGCGTTATGTGAAGCACAGAGGAATGACAGATTACATTTGAAATATTTAACAGCAGCATCTCTTTTCAGGATCAGCAACCTCAGTACTTTGGATAATATGAAGTACAGACTGTGAAAAGTTCGCATTGGAACAACTTTCCCCCAAAGAAATGCTGAGGGGGAAAAAAGCTGACAGTGAATTCTGTGGATTATCTTGCGTGACAGTCTTTTTTTGGTATGGAAATGTTTTTAAATTGAATTTTTAATATCTCCATTGTACATTTCTCCGTCAGTATCTTATTACCTGGGCAAAGAAACCCCAGCTAAATAACACTATATAAAGTTGGAAATAAGTTTATTCTTAGCAATTTTCTGAAGCGACATTTATTTTGAAAAATAAGTCGGGAGCCTAAGTCCTCATACATAATACTATGTTCTATACCTAGTGATTGGTAGAGCTCTGTCATCTTTGGATGGTCCCAGCACGTCGTTTGTGTCTGATGACTAAAAATGGAAACACAGAAGAGAAAACTTAAGAGTGCAAAATACACAAAATCATGAGCTGACACATAAACAGAACAACTGCTGATGTCTAAACACAGACACACACACACACACACACTCATAAATACTTTCTACACTTTCAAGGCTTATCACAAAAAAACAAGAAAAAAAACACTGAATAAGAAAGGTATGCAAAAATCATACAGAGAAACTGAGCAAAAGGATAAACAAGTGGAATTACACAGAAGCTAACATTACTTTTATCATCATCACTGGAACAGTACAGACACTGTGGACGCTCATATTGGCATCTCTTTTGTTATCACCCCTGAAATGGAGACAGAGGCTACGAATACATCATAAATCACAGAACTCTTAATGAAACAACACAGACACACACACCCACCTTTCCTTTCAAATACCATAATAAACATGAGGGGACCAAGTCTAAACCTTCTGTTTACATTTCTGCTTCAGGTAGAAGCCACAGCACGCACGCGCACGCACGCACGCACGCACACCTAACACAAATAAAAGCAGTCGGAAAACCAACAGTAGGAGAAGGAAAAAAAAAACATTTAAAAAGAATGATCAAACATAGCTGTTTCGCCTGCCAATCACTTCTTTTATTTGAGCTATTCTGGCCATGATGTGGCCTTACGTGTGTGTATGTGTGTGCGTACGCCTGCATAATATTTCAAGGAGGCACCTGGCTGTCAGAAGCCACACTCAGATCTGCGTGGGATGTTTGAGGAGTTTTCTGGAAGATCTTTTTAAAAAAAATAAAAGTCTGCTTCAGAATGCAGAGGCTCCCCTGTGGATTCTGCGATGGCTCGCTCTCTGCTGACAGTCGGCAGGAAGTAAAGCCGAGTGCTGACAGAGAAGCGCAGCGGCGAAGTGGATGGCATAAGCCCTCCTCTTGCGCAGATGTTCATCGCTATTCAACGGCTACGCAGACTGGTGACCCTTTTCACACCTGAGCAGGCATATTTAATGCCGGGACATTCCTGCACTAAGGACCTGCGAAACATTTGCCTAAATTGTCAAAGGCTGGTAGGGGATTCGCTGATATTTGCTCCACACAAACAAACACTAGGAGAAAGAGCATGATCTCTATGCAGACCACATTCACAAGCAGCTATCACCAATAAAATGTTTTTTTACACCGACGTGTCGAATGGTACATCGCAGACGAGACAGAACTAGTACACTGATAGGATACACATGAACTCACAAAACATCAAAAATCAGACTTCTGAACACACACACACACACACACACGGCAGCCAGTATTTCCATCACCAGAGAGATTAGACAGCTTGTGCTCATATCCACAGCTCATGAATGCCATGATGGGGACAACTGAATTGTCAAATTTAACAGTCTTCACTTCTTTCCCCTCAAAATATTCCCTTTGCAATGTCAGTCCTTTTGTTGTCCTGTAGGAAGGCAGGGGGGGGAAAAAAGAAAGCTAAGTGAAGTGATGGCACACTTATGACAAAGCTGTTACAGTTTAGATGGCGCAGTGTGAAACATTCATCCACAGTAAAATTCAGGGTAAGGTTGGCTTTATACAAACAAATCAGGCTTGACGGCTTGATTCAGTAAACACACATTAGAACTAAACCTTTACAACGTTTTACCATGGATGGCTAACTTTGCTAAAGAGCAAAAAATCTGTGTCTATTTCACACTGGCTGGACTTTTGTGTTGACGATTATCCCCAGAGATGATCACTGTGTCTCAGCTGTTTTTACCTGACTGGAAACAGCAGCTTTCAGTGGAAAAGCTGAAAGGCAGTGCGTCAGGCTGGGAGTAACACTAGGAGCATGCTTGTTATTTTTGTTTGGGTTTTCCCTCCTTTTTTTCCACTGGATTGTGCACTGTAAATTTATCCCACAGGGTCAAAACATCTACTATAACATCCTGAGTTTTCGTGCCCCAAACTTTGGTGCATGCCCAAGTTTTTTTATTCACTTCCCTAAAATTCAATCCAAGTTTAACGGTCATGATCCAGAAAACCTTGAAAGGTAAACCGACAAAATTTAGGAGTGGACTTGAGCCTAGATGGACAACTGGAGACCAAACGGCCGAGTAGTCATGCCCATTATGCTTCTTTGAAGTCTGCTGCTTTGGCTCATACGTGTTTAGCGCATTGTAATGTAAATTCAGACCCTCCTTTTTCAGGAATATTGTTTAGCTCACACTGTAGTCAACAAATAGCTTTCACACCAGCTTGACTAATCCAAATGGTTGAACATAGAAGCATTCTTGAATGTTTCATTGACTGGGCATATCAGTGATCACGGGATGTCATTGACTTGTAAGTCATAAGCCTGTCCTCAGCATTGTTGTTCATTCTGGCTTTTATCACTGATTCCTGTTTAGTGTCGCCAGCAGCAGGTGCAAACACAGCACAGCTGTCACTCCTTCTCTTCCTACGCTCCAAATCCTATTTATCTCCAAGCTGTTGTCTGAGCGAAAATCTTTTATTACCTCATGAAATTAAGCCAGGTTATGAGTCAATAAATTAACTAAGCTACTTTTAATTGTTTAATTGGTGATTTTACGATGGATAATTGTCCTTTACTAACTTTCAAGAAGCATTTGAATGCACCACAAAGTTCAAAAACACTCCAAAAGCACACCATGATGCAAGGCTGCCAATTTCAATCGAGTTGAGCGTCTGAAGTTATTTCATTCCAATATCTCGAGCTTTTCAAACTCAAGGATTAGCGTGATAGATATTGAACACTTCTCCAAATTCCTCGACATTGATTTCCACAGTGGAAAATGACTTCTCATATGCATCAAATTAAAAGGAAATTCAATTAGAAACAAGGCAATTAAAGCGGCCACTGATGACACGTAGTGGTTTTGCCGATTCGTCAGGCAGCAGATAGCTGTGAGACAGGAGTTCTGGAGATGAATCCTCTTGGGTCTTGTTTAATGCATGTGACATTTTCCCTCATAAAAGTCATTAAATGACATCTCAGAATAACCATCTACAAGTCGAACGGCGTCACAGAAAGGGGATGCAGCAGCAGGCACAAAGAAAAGGATGATATTTACGTATCCACAAGGGTACTGTGAGGGGAAAATAACCTTTTACAAGATGTTTTAATGAGATTTCTGTCTCACCAAGTCAGCATAATAGGCAGCTGAAGTTATGACATAAGTGATACGATCTGACCCTCTTAGATTAACTGATCATAATAATAATAGCAGTTTAGCTTATCAAGCTTGTGTAGCTTTACAATTTCCAGCTACTTAGAGTCTCATTGAAGGTTAAAGTGGTTCTGCTAATTACTACGTCTTCATTGGTGCTTCTTAAAAATAAATTATAACCACAACAACCTCCTACTCTTTCCCTCTACCCTAGAAGTAACCTAGACGTTTCATATTTCCTGAGGGAAAAGCCAAAATCCTTCTTGGATAGATCTACAATCACAGCACGGCCGGAGACGATTCCCTAAAAACGGCAACAGTGTGGCCAAACACGTCTGCAGTCGCTTTGCTGGTGGGTGGTGGGAATTTGTCACTGTCACACGCTCAGAGACTTCCATGAATAATCATGAGCGTGCACTTGAATGATTAGTAGCATATCTGGATATTCAAAGACACAGAATCAGGGAAATATCTGAGTAAGCACGAGGAAGATTTCAAGAACTATTTTTTCCCCCCACTGACAGCAGCCTGCCAGGCTTATCACCAAGTGTCTGTGACAGGTGATAAGTGCCTGCATTCACCACCTGACATCTTCTGTCTCTCACCGCTCCACCTCCACCCTCCCTTAAAAAGCCACCCCCATCTTTCCTATAATAGCATCCCCCTTTTTTGGGCTTTTGAGTTACGGTTCAAATAGTTTAGGATTCCTATTAAAACTTCCTAAACTAGACATCCTGAGGAGCACACTGTCACAGTGAGCAGAGTGGCTGTTTTTTTTGGGGGGGGGTGGGGTTATTGCTAGGCTCAACCCCACCATAACCGTTTGGCACCATTTCACAGTGCCAAATGTCTCCTAACACAAACACAGACAGACAGCACAACCAAAGATTTCTTCGAATGTCGAGAGGGTGCCAGTGGTGAAATGGGAAAGCATATGAGGTTGCCAGCATGATGCAATAAATACACCGAACTTATGTGAAGCCATTTCAGTTTCCCCACAAAATGTCACTGGAACTGCTCGCTACAGGGGGTAGACAAAGACACAGTTTTAATCAGAGGCCCTTTGTCAGCCCGGAGAAAAGAGGCAGAGTATGAAAGGAGATGGGAGACGAGATGGGGAGGAGTTTGGGGAAATGAATGTTTCAGAGAGAGGCACTGATGTCCCAAGGATGTCACGGCACAAAAAGCGACCTGTGATTAGTCCTGGAGATGGATTTAGACTTGAATTCAAACAACAAATTAGGTGGAATTTTAAAACTGCCTCCAAGGCCGAATGTGTGGATGTGAGAGAGGAGGATACTGCTGTAGACTAGCTTCAATTTGAAATAGAAAAAATATATATCACTGCTTGTGTCTCTAAATACATTTCTGTGTACAGTTTTCTGTGAATACTTTATATATTTATTTAGTTAGGACAGTGCATGTTAATGAACATAAATGTAAAAAAAAATTACATGAATGTAAACATACCAGATTATAGCCAAGGACTAATTTCCATCTGTTGTCCTTAAGCATAAAAATAGACATAATAATTCATAAAAATTCATCATTCATTCATAATAAAAACTCCATCACCAAACTTACACATACACACCATTCTGTTCCCAAATAAAACATTAAAACTATACAACTCATACACGATCACACACTTGATTTGTCCATAACCACTTTTTAACCTTTGCCTTAAACAAATTGAGTGTAGAGCATTCTCTAATGGGTTGAGGAAGACTGTTCCACAGATGGCCACCCTGGACAGAAAGGACCTTCTGCCCAAATGCTGTCCGTCTGTGGGGTATAAACAAGTCTCCTCGGATTGTAGCTCGAGTGGTCCTGTCTGAGCTTTCTTTATGCCTAATGAACTGCTTTAGTGGTGGTGGAGCAAGGGAGTGTAAGACTTTATATATTAAACTCACTCTTTTAAGTTTCACTAAGTTATTGAAGTTCAGTAATTTATGTTTTTTTAACACATGACAGTGGTGGTGGGAAGTCGGTTTTTTGTCAAGTAGTTTTAAACTTCTTTTATAAATGTTTTCAATAGTTTTAAGTGTTGTTGGACAAGCAAGTGACCAGGACGTCAAACAATAGTCCATATGAGAGATGATCATTGAGTAAAAATAAGTTTTTGCAACATTCATATTTAAATTATTACGTATATGATTAAAATTTCGATTATTAAATTTAAGTACCTGGGACACTTTATTTATGTGTCCCAGGTACTTAAATACCCCTGTATTTTGTTTGTGTGTTTGTATGAGTGGGTGGACGCAGGTTCATTGGCTGGCCACATCTGTGATCACAGGCTGTTGTTGACTCTAAAGTTATAAAGCCTGTCCTCCGAGTCACTGGCTTTCACATCTGAACCCTTTCTAGTGCCAAGATGCAGGCCCAAACCCAAAGCAGGTGTCCCTCCCCTCTCTCTATATATATAAATCCCATGTTTGTCTTCGTCTAGACATTACCTAGCTCTTTAAAGGGGACCTATCATATAAAACAAAGATTTTTTTCAGACGCCCTTACTGTTGACATCCAAATTAAGAGGGTAAGAAGCAGCCAGGTGCTGCTAATCAAATGCTAATCAAGTGCACCTCAGCACCAGTAAGTGTGAGCACCTCTATAAAAGCAGAAGCTTTGGCAGTTTACTGTTCTGGAGAAAGTGGGTGTGTGAATACAATGCCAGACTTCCCAGGTATGGACATCCCAGCAAATTCACACCATGAAATGCCCCAAGAGCTACATCTCAGACTACAGACCTCAATCGGCAGCTTAAATGTTAAAAATGTTAAAGTTCATGAGAGTACAAAGAGAAAAGAACTTAACAAGCATGGATTGTTTGAAGATAAAGAGAGAAATCCTCTCTGAAAAACAAAAAACAAAGCACAAGACTTCTGGAACAATGCCCTTTGACTATAATGCGTTTGGCAAACAGCATATCAGCTCTAACACCTCACACCAACTATTAAGCACGGTGGCGGAGGGGTGATGATTTGAGCTTGTTTGACAGCCACAGGGAACCTCACAGCCATAAACTCCTCTGTGTAACAAATATGAGGCTGACAGCTAAATAGTGACTGAAATGCTGTGGCGGGACCTCAAGAGAGCGGTGCATAAACAAATACCTACAAACCTCAACGAAGTGAAGCCACGTTGTAAAAAAGATTGGTTCAAAATGTCTCCACAATAGTGTCAGAGACTGAAAGTCAGGCAGAAAACGGTGTTGTCTTGTTATTCAATCTAAAAATGGCTTTACATGCCTCTTCCTCTAAAAACACAAGGCTTTTAGACACCATTCACAAGGCTGTACATAAACATTGTATTATTAACATGATTTAACACTTAAGCCTCTTAATACCGTCCAGCAAAAAAGATTATTATGAAATTTTGTTTTTCTTCATTACTGCCTATATGCACACAAACGCATCACCAAATAAACAACAACAGACAGATTTTCTACATAAAAATAAAACTATAGAAGCTGAGATTGTGACCACACTTAATAATATAGAATCTTTTGGAAAATGGATTCATCAAACTTTTTTTGAAGACATTTAACTAGTTACCGAAACATGACTGTATCTTTAAATCTTCATAGCTGTAGCTTTTATTGTGGACTGTTCTGTGGACAGTGAACAAGTGGGGTTTTTCCCTTGTGTAAATGGCCATTTGACAATTTTAACTGAGACGGTGACATTTCCACTCAGGGCACAGGATGATTTAGGAGGGCAACCTGAAAAAACGCTACCACTTTATCATCCTAAAAATAAATACAGGCAGTAACAGCGTTATAAAAGAAACCAGAGAGCAGCAGAACTGATAAATGATAGCTGAAATAGAGTTTTCTAACCGCTACACAAAAATAAGTGTAGATCTGGTTAAGGCAGCAATTTACTGACGTACAGTTAGATGTTTTTTGGATAATGAGGTCCTTTATACTTTCAAAACTGACATCTCCTAAGCAGTAGAAAAGCTGTCCTGGACGCCATTTCTGCCCGTTTAAGCAAAAACCTGCAGTTTGGAGTGATTTGGCAAAAAATTAGAATGGGAAGCGAGATGTCAAGCTAAAGTCATTACAGCCACTGTTAGAAGAATATGGGAAGCAGTCCTGGGATTCAGCCAAATATTATCTATTCAAAAGGAAGTGCTACTGTTGAACTGAATGTGAAATGTGCAGGTGAAACAGCCTGAATGGTAATTTACAGACAAAAACCAATCGCGAGAGAAAGAAGTTCTTAATTGGACGACAAAGAAAATGCACAGAAAATACAAAGGAAAAACAAATAGCTACTAAGATCCATGACCAGGCGGTGTTTACCGGAGGTCACAAGAGGTTACAGCTCTGACGCACAAAAGAAAAAACTGAAAAGATCAGATAATAATGAGCCATTTCACAATCAGCTCTCAGCATTTTCAAAATGCAAATCATTTCGGTCTGCACCATACTGCCCGCATCTGAATCTACCTTGAGATGAATAAAGATGTCATAAATGTGCAAACTTCAACTTTTCTACCAAATCTGTTACTTAAAAGGCAGAAAAGATCGTATGACAGTAAAGACTGTTTTCACACCTGAAACGAACACAATGTCAGGAGATTCAAATCAGGACATTAAATAAATGTAAATGGTAAATAGACCGGTTCTATATAGAGCTTTTCGATTCCACGCTCAAAGCACTCAGGAGGTAGGAGACGGTCAAAAGTAGCAGTTGCTCCTGATCACTTGAGTGTGAATGCATAGTCTACTTGAGCACTCACAGCACTTTATACAGCATGCCTCGTTCACCCATTCAAACCCCATCATACCATTATCATCAGTCAACACCAGTCATTTTCTGCACCTACTATCTAATCGGCTTTAATCACCAAGGTGTCGAACCACCAACCTTCTGATTTGTGGATGACCTGCTGAAAGGGTTTAGACAATGATGCTGCCTGAGTAGAGCGTCCAAGAGACATGACACATGGCACCAGCCTGCTCACTGTCACTTCAACAGACAGTTGCCTACATTATTCTCAGATAAGTACAAATGAACTTTGCACGGACTTAACTTTGGGGAACTGACCGTTTTAAAGGAAGAAGTTATTGCAAAATTACAAAAGGGTCATGCCCTATAAATACTCCCTTAAAAGCCTTAGAGGTCCTTTAGGAGATTACTTTACAAAGTTGCACAGTCTAGACTTGAAATATTCTACTATGGTCATATGCCGCAAAAGGTCATGTAATAAAATTCAGGTGCTTGAGACTACCAGTGGACAAAGAAATCCCAAGAATGAAAATTAAAGCAAAAAATTAAAGCAAACTCAAATTTGATTGGAAAAAAAGACATTTAAAAAAAATCACTCACACACAATCATTCCATTTCAAATAGCATTTTTTTCTAACCTACTACAGCACACAGACAGACGCATGCATACAGTTTATACAGGCACAGTGAGTGCTATCGAAGCCATTTCTCGCCACTTACTTGATGTAATAAGGAACCTTATTCTGAGAAACTGCACGTTGCCAGGGGAGCTGTACAGATGCTGCAGACAGAGAGAGACAAAGATAAAGAGAGCAGTGAGATGAGGGGAAAGACAAAAAGTCGGGCAACTAAAATCCAAACGCCATCTTAATAAATGCTGCACAATTCCACCAAGCAGTGAAATAATCCATTTAGTGTTTGGACCTTGACTTGAAATAATTTTTACATGTAACGCTTCCATTATAACACAGTCTAGATGTATAAGGAAGACTCTCACGGAGCATGAAATTGGGGTGGGGGGGGTGGGGGGTGGGGTTGGGTAAATGGATATTGTTTTCTTGGCAGAAAATCCGGAGGAGGGAGACAATGGGACATGAAAGAAAAGATTTTTTTTTTTTTTTTTTTAAATAGAGGGAGAAAAAACGGGGGGCACAAAACAAGACAAAAAACACAGACAAGCAAGGGAAATCTTAAAAATGACAAGCTGATAAAGTGTTAAAACCAGACAAATATAACTCTTGAGATGTTCTCAAAAGCAATAAGCAGAAATGTTGCTTGATTTATCGCCCTCCCACTTTCCCTCCTCCTTGACACAGCTCTACACTCCGATATAAAGATGAAAAGACAGTAAGAGAAAGAGATTAGGCGAGATTGGGAGATATACGAGATGGATAGGGGACGATAAGAACGCACTACTTTATTGATCCCTCGGGGAATATTAAGCTACTAGTGTAATGAGAGCGAATGTGTGATGGAGAAGATAGTGTCATAGTGCCAGAAAGATGAAAGAAGAGACAGAGTGGTGTTTTGTCTGGGTGCAGTTGCTGAGCTCTCAGCAGCGCTTACTTTGTAAACTCGTGTCTGTTGGTGACACAGCATGCCGGCTGAGCATGCCACCTGCTCTGAATCGCACACCGTCCATTTTGTCTCCGTGTCTGACAGCCAGCAAAGCAAATCAGGTGGAACGGGGAGAACACTAATGGCTGTATGATTATAGAAAATGACGAAAGTCAGAGAGCGAGGGAGAGCGCGACAGAGGCGCAGGGAGCCGGAGTCTGGCTGCTCTGTTTAATGTTCACGCTTCTGCATTTGTCTTTTCTCTCCAGCTTTGTCTCTAACTCTCTATGCTCTGCTAATGACCACTCTAAAGAGGGAGGGAGAGGAAGGAGTCAGTGCAGAGCTGTAATTAAGCCTTGCATTATTCATGAGTGAAGTGGCGCGTCTGCACGCTATGTGTATGCGCGTGCACGCGTCCACTGAGCATCCGCGACGGCGAAGCATATGGCTGAGGATGAAAAGACGGGGCATGGGAGAGAAATTGGACGATGTGAAACTGTGTAACTGAGTGGAATCAAACCAAGTCACCCCAAATCTATAATTTCCTTAGAGAAGTAATAGGCTTGGTACTCACTGGAGAGGAAATGTTGGGAGGAGGGGCCAAAGTCTCTGTGGGCTTCTTGAAGGAGCTTCAGTCTGTCATCCACTGCCACCTGTATGATGACCACACACACACACACACAAGGAAGAGACAGTCAGCTGTGGGCTGGCAGGCTCTGCTCGCACAGACAGAACTTTACAGTGGCTAGACTTGGCGTCATGGTTGGAAAGAATTCAATTTCAGTGCAATTAAGTTACAAGTGGATTTTCTGTAAGACCCCAACTCAAGAAATTTTATTTCCAATAGAGGTATACATATACACAGTATCACGTCTTGACTCGACTCACAGGCACTTGGTGTCAATTTCAGGACATTTAGCATTGTCTGGAAATTATAAAGCAGCTTCAATTAGCTGAGCACATGTCAAACCCACAAACAGCAGGTAACTGAGTGCTTACATGCACGTGTCAGCTAATAAGTATCTACACCGGATGCAGTCAATCACAGTACGGCTGTACGCTCGCACACAATGAGCTCAAAGCCCATAGCAAATCACTGCAGTGACAATTACAGGTAACTGTGGACCAAAATAGACTTGCAGGTCACAAATCCACCATCTAGTGTAGACACATGGTGCTGGGGCCAGAGGGAAACCCATTATCCAGATTTGATATGTGACCGTAATGGGAAACAGAGAATTAATGGAAGTTTTTTTTTTAAATTGAAAAATGAAGAGAGAAACTCAACGGGGAAACACATAAGAAGCTAAATCAGGCAGCACACAAGAACACTAAGTTTCCTAAATCTCTACTTTTGAGCTAATCCCACAAAAACAACAAATATATATCAATATGGGGCGATCAGAAACATGCTCCTGCAAAGATCAGAAACGTAACATAGCACCAGAATCACACTGTGCCTATTTGTGTGTTAACATAAAATCTTATATACTTTCAAAATCAATGCTAAAACACTGCTGTTTACTCCATGTTATTATCTCTACTACTACTTCAGCTTGCTTACAAAAAAAACCAAAAAAAAACCACTCCGATATAAAGATGAAAAGACAGTAAGAGAAAGAGATTAGGCGAGATTGGGAGATATACGAGATGAATAGGGCACGATAAGAACGCACTACTTTATTGATCCCTCAGGGAATATTAAGCTACTAGTGTAATGAGAGTGAATGTGTGATGGAGAAGATAGTGTCATAGTGCCAGGAAGATGAAAGAAGAGACAGAGTGGTGTTTTGTCTGGGTGCAGTTGTAACATAGCACCAGAATCACACTGTGCCTATTTGTGTGTTAACATAAAATCTTATATACTTTCAAAATCAATGCTAAAACACTGCTGTTTACTCCATGTTATTATCTCTACTACTACTTCAGCTTGCTTACAAAAAATTTAAAAAAACTTGTGTGAAAAGCATTTAAGTTATCAATCACTCAGACTCTTACTCCCGCGCTCCTTTGAGAGCCGTGTATTGACCTCTCAGGCACTGCACCTGTGCCCTGCCGCACATGATTTGCTTTGCTCCATCATTCTGACTAGCTGGACAGTATTGGCAGCCTATAATACTGAGACTCGCACATTCACACATGAGCCTCGGGTATTAAGTCAGCCAGATCACAGAGGGATCCTGGAAATGGGTACAGAAAGACCAGTAGCTCAGTTTCTTTTTTGGCCACTTAGTGACTATTATCCTCACTCTCCCGCAGCAAGGAAGATGGTAGCTGTCTGGAAATGAAAACCAAACCATCAAACTACACAGCCAGATCTGGCTTATTAGTGAAGCTGAAAAGAGCGGACAACAGAGAGAGACAGAATGAAACTAAGCCCTTCTCTGACTCACAATCTAAATTATAGTCATATTCCAGGCAACAAGACTGTTAGTGGGTATCTGTGCAGTGCACTGGAAAAAAAAAAATATCACAGGGCTACAAATTAGCACAGCTAACCAGTTTTGCTGAGCGGGGAAGGGGGGCCACATTTCTTTTCCTGCTTAAATTCCCGAATAATGCAACCACACTGTGTGCCTCAATTATAAAGGAAGCTTCAAAAACATTGCACTGGAAAAAAACTCTACATCTGTCTCATGTCCACAGCTGAGCATCTAACCTGTATTCAGTTCCTCTATGTGACAAAGTGGGTGAGAACACCATTTGTCCATATTCTTAGTTAACATTCTTGTTTTGATTTAACCATATTTCATATGTAGTCTGCAATAGGCAAACATCTACTATTGTTTATGTTTTGCACTTTTACAGATTATGTACAATAACATCTTGGTTTAAATCAATTCTGACAAGTTTGTCAAGTTAACATGTTATTTATTTCAACTGTTAATTGGTGTAGTTTGAACTCCCCTTACTTACCTGTGTTCCAGGAACAAAAGGAGGAAATTATAGCTTTACTTCCTGTATTTATAGCTTTATAGCTAATAGCTTATAGCTAATCTGAGGTCACAGGAAGAGACCAGGTGAAGAAGGGGGAGAATTTTAGACTGTGTTTATACAGAAATGGATTTATTGGTGCAATATGTATTGATTACACCGTAGCGATTTTATTGCTAGTAAAGAGTAGCAGTATAGGTTTGAGTATGATAATGTTCATCTTACCTACTGAATGGAATAGTCCAGGGGCGAGTGGACTATTTAAGCAGATGAATGCAGGTGTTCAGGGGGGAAAGGACCAGGTCAGTGTAGCTGTGTGCAGTTTGACCTTAATTTCCACTGATTTAAGTTCAGTTATGTTTATTTGAACTGAGTTAACTATGGAGTTGAGCTTCTTCTTCTTTTTGTAAATATGGTTTGATCACAAAATGGTGAATAAATCACTCGCTACACTGGACAGCACC
Source organism: Aulonocara sp. 'chitande type north' Nkhata Bay (assembly GCF_057382095.1). Classification (NCBI taxonomy): domain Eukaryota; kingdom Metazoa; phylum Chordata; class Actinopteri; order Cichliformes; family Cichlidae; genus Aulonocara; species Aulonocara sp. 'chitande type north' Nkhata Bay. The sequence goes on from NC_141358.1 coordinate 12,152,644, forward strand.
TGTCTCCTGCCATTCTTAGCCGCTTAGGTCAAGTCCCACCGCACTCTACCACTGCAGATCTCAAGCATCACTGGGTATCAATGCCAAGGACCCTAAATCTAAGAGACATGACAGAAAAGCTACTTTGGCATAGCAATCTAGAGATTAAAAACTGACTAACAGTGCACCTTTAAGTTTAAAAATCCCCAATTAGAATACAAAAATGACTGAAACTTGTCTAAAGGATATCAACACAACTCCAGCGCTCATGCTCAAAACCCACTCCTCTATCTCCTTGTAATAACTTGTTAAGAGACTTTTTCACGACTTCTCCTCGAGGTCTGAGACATGTTCAACTCTGAGAAACACTCGTGACTGTCTAGCTGTGACTATCAAGCGTGCAGAGAGCCAAGGATATGACCGGTGCGCTGCGAGAATAGTGGCCAGTGATGTGTAGTGACAAAGTGTCGCACTGAACATAAAGCTGCGTTCAACTAAAACAAGTAAACAGGGAGAGGGACGGCTCCAAATCCCCGTGTGTTCAGCTGACAAAGTAAAATTGGTATACAGTGAAAAAAAGCGAGGGAGACACAAAAAACAAAAACATCGAGACAGCGCAGTCTCCTTTGAAGTCATTTAGACAACTGTGACAAAATATAGAGGAAAAAATGCGCGCGCACACACACACACACACACACACACAAAAAACCCTACTCCTGCTCCGAAATCTGTAGCTGTTTCAGGGGGATTTAAAGTACCTGCAAAAGTTTCCACCTCATGTTGAGCTGGTCCAGCTGTCTCGAGGCTGTGGATGACAGCTGAATGTCCAATGGTGTCAGCTCAGCAGAAAGCTCATTGACAATTCGAACGTCCTGACGCAACGGGGCAATCTCCTCTCTGAAGGCCTGGGAAAAAGATGATAGCGTATTTGTATTATAGTTGTGAGATTAGCCTAAAATAAATATGCTTTAGTCCAAACTGCTGACTGCTGTTTGTTTATCCCTTTCTTGTTTGACCACCTAAAATCTAACAGGAGATGAAGTTTGCAGCTTCAGCTTTAAAATTTGCATTTAAAAAGTCTCCTCCGTGTACTGTCCTACCCGTCTCCCATATTAGAGACAAGTGCTGCTCTGGTTGCAATCTAATCTATCAATAGACCATTTGATCTAAAGTGGATCGCTAAATGACACGGATATAAAGAAATACGAGTGCCCGGACTGGCTGTACCTCAGGTGATTAAGATCTGAGGTGCAGCAGAGAGAGAAATGAGTGCAACAGCTGAATTTCCTCATGCAGGCTGTGAATCGTGACTTGGCTATTTTCAGTGCCCTTTTGTCCTCCGCTTCTCGACTCTTTCATTTGTTGTTTACAGTTTACAAGAAGATGCTCTCATTTTTCTTGCTTGTTAAATTAAATTTGTTGCTTGTTTCTCAGCCGGTTCTCCTTGGCAAAACGAGACATCCTCAAATATGATGTGTAAACAAACAAGACTATACTGAATATATCCTCAAATGAAGTAGCACTTTCTTTAAAAAAAAAAAACACACACACACAAAGTAAATAAAGAACCAGGGAAACCATGTGAAGCATCAAACATTTCTTCTTCTTTTTTTAAAATCAGGATTTTCAAAGATTTTATAACAGAAAACAACAAGATTTGTTAAACAGCACTCAAACTGAGCATATCTGACAGTATAAGAGGGATGGTTATGGTGCATTAGCAAAAATCTGACCCTCTGACTCACCGTGGTTCTATCGATGTGATCCTGCAGAGAGTCGATCAGCAGATCGCCCACAGGCTGCCAGGTAGCTTTGGCCTCCTCTGCCCGAGTCAGCCGCAGGTCAAGCTGGTCCATGGAGCTCTGCAGCTCTTGGAGTCGCTCCAAGGCTCGCTCCATCTGACTCTGCCAACCGCCCACGTGCCCTTTCAGACGCTCCCACCGCTCCCTCACTTCACCAGATTGCTTTCGGATAGCCCGGGCCAAACCTCGGGCCTTCTCCTCTGGTGTGAGATCTGAAAGATAAAAAAAAGAAAATACGGGAAATAAAGAAGCACGCCATTTTGTGGAGAAATGCTCATGGCCTTCATTATTATTTCATATTTTGTTCAGTTATTTCTTCACAATATGGTAATGAAAGGCATTTATTTCAAGACTACTTCTATAAAATGGAAGAAATGATAGAAATGCATTTGTAATGTGTTCACATCCTTGCACTGAACCGGATCTTTTCTTTTATTTCACAGTCCTTGACTTCTTTCCAGCGCTGCAAACAGGCTCCCCCACACTGCTTCACTTGCAAAAATACACATGCTTGTGACGTTTCAGTGCTAGAGCTTCCTAAAAACAACCTTTACCATCTTCAACATTTAATCATTGTTCTCTAAATACGTACTTCTACAACAAAAACACTGAAGAGACCTGTATAAATTTTTATTAAAGTCTCTTCTTTTCTCTTCCTAACATGATGTGGCAGAAGATTCTGAAGAACTACGAGCCATTTATCTGCAAATTTTACTATAATTATACAGCTGAATAAGCCCTTTGTGATCATTTTTTCTTTTATTGCACATTCCTTCAGTAGTTGCACATCTTTCATGTCTAAGTCTGACCCTTCTATGACTCATCTGCAAACCTGACACCCATCGACAAATCAAGCTCCAGGACAATATAAACCCCAGCCCTTCGATCCTCTTTCTGACTTTGTACTGCCTGGTAGAAAAACTACAGTCTTGTCAGAACTGATATGTAGAATTTTCTGACCCTTAGAACTAATTCTTTTGTCCCTTTGTGTCTCAGGTCTACTAACTTCTTTCCAGTAACAACCTGAACTAATCCAAACTGCACACGCGCCTCTTCTCCATCACTCTCGCCAGCCTTGACCTGCTCTCTGACACGCTATCTGCCAAATTCAGCTGCATTCAAGTCACAAATACGACCTGCTGAACTATTCACTGTTGTCCCTGAATTCAGCTTTTGAGTCCTCACTTCTTCAGTTAAAGCTTTGATCCCATACTAGGTAAATGAGCGACACTCAACACGAGGAGAATGGAGGAGCAAAGGAGAACAGGAGGGCAGAAAAATAAGAAAAGAAGGTAGGACGCTGAAGCTTTAACTAAAGTCAAGGCTTGATCAAAGAGAAAGACAGGAAAAAAATGAGAGAGACTGAGGGTCTAAGAAATGACAGAAGTCTAAGAAGTCAGAAGGTGAGAAGACATGACGACTGTGGCATATCTGAGGATGCGGTTAGAGAAGAGGAGGGAATAAAAAAAAAAAAAGAAAGAGCAGGTATAGGAGAAAACTGCTCCCCAGATAATCATTTTAACTGCAAAAAAGATGAGCAGCTCTCAGGAGTTCTTAGGTCTTATCTCCAGGGTAGTGACTGAATTACCATCTTCACCTGTTGCACCTCTGCAATCTCGCTTTTTCTCATCTTGCTCCCGGCATACAAAAACGCCTGACACTGCAGGAAGCCTCATGTCATTGCTGATACTGATGGTGTCTGTAGTTTATAAAGAAGAATGATGTACACAGGCAAAGTAATGTAAGCTCGTTTGATTGTCTTTACAAAGCATTACTATACTAATACACTATCAGAGTGTTACTCTGACACATTCAATATCCTCTCATTACACCACAAGCACAGCTTCTGATCTTAAATTAGCTCGTTTTAAAAAAAATCGATTTACTGTATACAATGAGATGACACTTTGATATCTGCATCAAAGACCACAGACAACAAGCCTATCCGTCTGCGCTCTGAAGTCTCGCCACACCCCTACACATTCCCTTGGGTCGGTTTAATTATTTACACAGTAGGGGTTTAGTTAGAAGGGAAATATGCTGACCTAACGAAGACTTCCCTGCTGCACCCAAAAAGAGACAGAGAGGGAATACTGAATGAGTTGGTGTATTTGTAAGCCCAGCTCCTTGTCTATTTATACCAACTTCAACAGAGGTAACAGCTTGAATGATTTTAACCTCAGAAGTGAGGCAAATAAGACCTTAGATTCTGGTTCTTCAAACTGGCTGAAAAGCAGACATTCTTGTGATTGATGACAGGTTAAGGTACCCAAAACAAAACCCTTGTGGAGCAGAAAAGAAGAAGTTTCTTCTGGCAGTTCTCCCATTTACATCAGGTTATCACAGCGGATGGATCCATATATTTGATTTTGCACAGATTTGAATGCTGCCCTTCCAGACACCCGCACCACCAGGTATCTTAAATCCAACTAAAAACCTTTAGCAAATGACTTTGTAGGATGCAAGCTGCAACCTTTTCCAGCTCCTTTTTTTTATATTGTGGCTCGCGTTCGGGGGCACCACAGCACGTCATCTGCAACCACCTCACCCTCTCTTTTGCATCACATCAACCCTCTGCATGTCCTCCATCACTACCTTCTCTAGAACTTTCTCTGAGGTCTTTCTCATCCTTACCGCCAGCTCCATATTTCACATCCTTTGTCCAGTGTATGCACTATCCCCCCCGTTACACATGTCCAAACCATCTCCTCTTGCTTTGCTTACACTGTCTCCAAAATGCTTAGCTGGCACTGTCCCACTGACATACTGTGACACTAAATCTGTCCCTCCAGGTCACTCCCAAACATTTTCATCTTCATCCACCTCCTCTCTTTGAGTCAGACCTACCATCTCCAAACCATACATCATAGAGGGTTTCACAACAGTGTTAACAACCTTCCTTTTCAGTGCTGCTGCTATCCTTCTGTCACTATGCCTGAAAAATGAAGACAAGGTATAGGTGCCAAAAACTAGAGTTCTTTCAGGGGCCAAAGGTCCAACTTTACAACAGAAGCAAACATGGAAACTGCTTCAACAAAGACATTTTTGTGTAGCTAATGTATATATGGGTGATCTTTTTTGATAACTCAACAGCCTAAATTGCATTAAATTTAGTGGTGTGGCAGTATTAATTGTGGATGGCTTCAAAACAGGGCTTTACAAAGCAATTTTGTCTTTTTAAGTGTTTACAGTCTGCAGTTTATTACCACGGGCTGCGTCCAAAATCAATGCATTGTTGTTACCCATCTACTATTGTCATACAGTACAATTTTAGAGTGGGAAATTATGTTTCTACAAGATTCTGGCCATGTAAGGGTAGGGCTGTTCGATATAACGATATATATCGGATGACGATATAAAAACGTCTATCGTCAAACGTCAAAATTAACTGTTTACGGCAATATTTTTTCATCGTTTTGATGGTCACTGTAGTGGCTATATTAATGTATTAAAGTTCTCTCTTTCACTCATATTTAATATAATCACACTATGGACGGACAAGCGCCTGTTTTTATGTGTTGTCGTTAGCAACAATGACGGTAAAACCATCGCGTGGCTCCGCTGTCCGCTTGTTTGTTTTCCACGTAAACCTTTCACAATAAAGCTCAAGATCCTGTTGAGACTTTTCAAAATAAACTGAATCACGTGAAAGAGTATGCAGAGAAGCAAAAAAAAGAGCCGTCAGGTGCTAAAAAAATAAACCTTAGACTCAAACTTTGAAAGAAAATGGTTGCCGTTACAACTTGTGTCTAAAAATGTATAGTTTCATGCATTGGTTAAAACACTCGAATCCAGGTAAAGGACGCCGAGATGGAAAAACTAAATGCAAGTCGAGTTGCCCGAGATTCACAGAATTTACAGAAAATATTACATTTTTGTGATTTATATCATTGTCAGGACGATGAGATTTTTGTCATATCGCACAAGGGAAAAAAATGATATGTGAATTACAAAAATAGGCGATTAGTGATTTAAAATCTGTTGAAAACAGACTAGACTAACTAGAGACACAGAGAACTGTGAGTTTCTAATAGTTTTTCATTATGTCATTATCTCCAGATACTTACTATACCTAAAAGATAAAACTGCCTAAGCCTCATTATGAGCTCTGATTTTACCACAATTTACTCAGGAGGTGGAAAAAACTGCATGGCATGGCTTTAATGGACTCGGTAGTGGTGTGCAGTATTTTTAAGCTGCAATTATCTTTTCAAACCTGTTTCCAGGACTGAAAGTTTATATATTCTGTTAGAGATTTTTTTTTTTTTAATGAAAAGGAACAAACCAGTCTTTGGCTGCAGGTTCTTGCGTGGCTCTCCAGGACCCTCAATGGGCTGATCAGCAAGAAACGTCCTCGCCTGGTCCAAAGTGCTGATTACCAAGTGCTCACGCTCCTTCAGTTCTGACCGTAGCGCCTGCGGGAAAAGCACAGAGCAATGGCTTAGAGGGGACTTGATGTATATAAAAATGTTACTAATATCAACCACAAATTTTTTGTAACTTTGTTATGATCTATATATTAAAAAAGTGTTTGAGTTTAATTTTCAAACAGTTCTTGCAGGTCCTAGTTTTTGAAATAATATACATACTAATCAACCAGTTCTTAGAGTTCTTGTGATTAAAACACTCACATCAGCCCAATGAACAAACGCAGATGTTTACGTTCTGCCTATCGGCAAGATAACCAACACATTCAATGGCTAATTAGGTGATTGCAGCACAACAAAACAGTTTCCCTGCTCAGTCTTTGCCTATTAAGAAGGAATCAAGAGGTAAGAGAGAGAGTGTGAGAGAGAGGCTATGTAAGGAGTGTCAGCGGTATTGAAAGCTCTGAGAACAGAGCAGCGATTGAAGTGCGAGTACTGGGTCAAACTGGGCTTCTCCTCTGGGTCTGTGTGAAATTAGCTGAGCAAGGCACAGAATAAAGCGAGTCACTGTAACCCTGCAGGAATAATCATTATAGAGCTTGCTAGTAACACCACACATCCTGCACATCCTCTCACAGCGCCGCTCATATTGAAATGAGCATAGTGCACCACACACTCCAGGCTCTAGTTCATGAAGTTCATGAAGCAATCTGACAAATGCTCTTAACCTTATGTCAAGAGTTCTGCCTCAGCAGAGTGCACGGCAGGCGATGGAACTACATAAAGGGGGTGAGATCGGTATGTAACGGCATAATTGTTCTTGTCTGAATATACATGTGACACCCCGAAGGACTTCATTGCCTATCGGAGTGTGTGATTGCTTTGTGAAGAGGCGATGTAGTTGAAGACACTGTGAAGCTGGTTGACCCGCTCTGATAAAGTCTCACACTTATCAGACTGATCAAACAGTCGACTGCAGCAAAAATGAGATGCAAAAGATTGACGACAAGATGCTGGCTTGGGTGCAATCGTATTACCGGCAACATTTGAAGACGTAAGACAAGAACAATAAGAATCGCCTAGAAGAGAAACTATCCAATCCATATGTATGAGAACACCCCACCACTCCAGCAGCTTACATCCATATACGCACATATCTGAACTCGCACCTTCTGTGTGACCTTCATTATACAATGTCATCACAATCTAATTTCATCCTTTTAGACATTTGTGTGAAGATTTGCCATAATTAGCCTATAATTTCCTGAGTGACCTTAACCCTCTCACCACTTCTTTCAATTCTATTTCACAGTTCACACACGGCTGCTGTGGAAGCATTTAAAAATAAAAAAATTTAAATTCTGGAAGTAAGTTCTTGTAAAAGTTGGATTTAGACCAATGCAATGACAATTTCACACAGCCTCCTGCAGACAAATGTACTCTCACCCTGAAATGAAGCATCCTGCTGAACACAAATTAGATCATCCCTGCTAATAAATGGTTTGCTTCGTTCCAATGATTTCCTCCCCGTTCACACAGAGGAAGCATAATAGGCAGGTAGCGCAGAGAGGGGACCTTGAGAGATAGAACGTAAATGAGAGGGGCTTGAGGAAGAGGGAAAGGGGTGTGAGCAGAGATAAGAAAAAGAGGATGAGGAGCTGAGCAGCGAGGACAACTCCCAGTTGATACCAGCACCATTAGTTTTCCATATATTTCCTTTTGTTTTTGCTGTCAGATGTAGAGTGGTGGTTTAAATTAGGAAATGAAATGAGGGTAAAGAGGCTGTTTATTTTCAAAGTTTGTTGCATGTTACTCGGAGTGACGCCAGTAAAATATTCCGATGTCAGTTTTGTAATGTGTTAATCACAGATAACAGCTCAGGTCGATGAACAGCATCCTGGTGGAAACAAATTGCACCTGGTTGAATAATTCAGGGAAGTCTGATTACAGCCAGATGTAGAAGGAACCAACATATATACAGCATCAAAGCAGCAAATGGCTTGTTGAAGCCATTTGTAGAACTGGCTTGTTTATAGATATGTGAAGTTTGACTTCATGTATTACACTTTTAACATCTCCAAAGATCCGTCAGCAAATATTTGCAAGTCTGATAAACCCATGTTATTCACAATAGAAGACAGAAAACAAATACTTAACCTCAGAAAATTAAGAAATATCCACTCATTTTGAATGTGATGGAAGCAACATCAAAAAAAAAAGTTGGAACAGTGACACGTTTATTCAATTCAACAGTTGCCTCAAGTCGCTTTATGTTGTAAAGTAAAGACCATACAATGACAGAGAAAATGGGGGCGATACTGTGAGATGAATGTTGTCCAATTCTTGGCCGATACAGGATTCTAGCTGCTCTACAGTTCCGGGCCTTCTTTGTCTTATTTTTGCATTTCATGATGTGCCAAATGTTTTCAGTTGGTGAAAGGTCAGGACAGGCAGGCAGGCACTGTCCCTTGTGCACAGAGATTTCTCTAAATTCTCTGAATCATTAAATATTAGGCCGTATAGATGATGAGGTATTCAAAGTGTTCTTTATTTTATGTTGAACATCATTACTCTGAAATTTGCAGGGTTTTTTTGCAGATTGCTGAGCCTCTGCCGATCTTTACTTCTGAGGAGCTCTGCCTCTCTAAGATGCTCTTTTTATACCCAATCATTTTATTTTGATGACAATTAACCCAATTAGTTGCAAAATGTCCCTGCCTCCATTTCTTTATAGAACATTTACTTTTCTAACCTTCGGTAACTCCCAGTCCCAACTTTTTTGAGACATGTTGCAAGCCATCAATTTCAAAATGAACCCCCCCCCCCCCCCCTTTTTTTTAACAAAGTATTAATGTTTCACTTTAAACATTCTGCTAAAAATGTGTTTATGACACGCGCACATCATTTTTTCTGGTGTTTTCTTTCATAACACACAGCGTCTCACCTTTTTAAGAATTGGGGTTATATTGTCAGGAATTAATTTCGAGTCACTTCTAAGATAACGCCTACCGATTTCTTACTGAACGTTTGATTTTTCTCCTTCTCTTGTTTGAACATGTATCTCATTTCTCACACACTCATAATTTCTGAGATACTGTATTCTGTTTGCCATGTCTGTTGTGTAATATCACTTCTGTGAAGTGAAATGCAGTGCTGTGTTGTTGCTGCACTGTTTACTTACACTGTGTGTGAGAATAAATTCAAATACAAGCTGGGAAAAAAAAAAAAAAACTGTTGATAAAGATCATGTGGCTCAAAAGCTCAAGAACAACCTGCAGTAAGGCCACTGTGGTCAAAAGTGAACTCTGCGTCTCAGACGTATTTACTATAATAATACCCATATTAATAATCATGTCACACAGGCATAGTTTGAGTAATACAATAAATGTAATATTATCTTCTAATGTAAACTGGCTCCAAAGAAATGAGCCACAGAAGGCTTTAATATCTGCAACGTGAGCAGCGCCAAGTAATCCTCTTTGTTAGATACAGCCTCGCCGTCTGTTATCCAGCCACTGGGTATCCTTACAGTTCAGGCAGGTGACAGCACAAAACACTTTCACCCAACACTCAACCAAATCTTTTTAGTGAAACCTCAGCACGCGCACATTATCAGAGTTTCACACAGGGACACACTTTTCACGCTTTTTTGAAAGGCGGATATCAAACACATACGCCGCTTTTAAGTTAACAAAAAAAGCTCTTTTTCCCCAAGCAAATCCCAGACAGCCTTTGAGTGATGAGACATAGACATCTAAGTCAAAGATAAAACAGGACAGGTCTTCTCTTTGCTCTTTTTCAACAATTTCCAGGCTCTGGCACATCAGAATATGAGCTGTGATTTATGGAGACTAGAGCAAGAGGGGACTCTTGTCACTTTCACAATGCTTCTGGCATCTACCTTGAAGCTACGAGTGACCGTGACCTTGGCTGTGAGTGTGTGATTATGTCTGTGGGCAAGTGCTTGTGCCCAGGTCTGTGTAAGAGTGTAGTTTGTGGCTGTAGCAGCACAGCAGACTCTTATCACTAAGTGCCCTGTGCTGTGGCGCCAATGAGATAACATCACAACACAGTTTCTTTCAGAGCTCTGCCAAACATCCCTCTTCCTGCTCTCAAAACCCTGCTATCTCGTCCACAATATTACCGTAGCCCTCATCTTCTAGAAGAAATAAGCCTCCCAAAAAGGACTGATACAATATAGAATAGAATAGGATAGAATAGAATAGAATAGAATAGAATAGAATTCAACTTTATTGTCATTGCACATGCACAGGTACAGGGCAACGAAATGCAGTTTGCATCCATCCAGAAGTGCTTTAGTGATATAGATATATTACAATATATATTAGCAATAATATAGATATGTGAGTATATTACAGAAATGGGTCTATTATGGTATGTTATAATGTACACGGTATGAAGTATGTTGTGAATATTCTATAACTATAAGTATGTACAGGCTGTAGTGAGTACAAGCTATGTACAGGATATGAACAGGATATAAATATGAAAAACTATACAGACTATACAAACAATACAATATACAAACTATACAATATACCATCTCTCAACATAAGAGAGGCACAAGGCAGGAATTTTCAGGCGCCTTTGCAATAAGGGTTCAATCACACTGCGGGAGAAGGGGGAGAAAGTCACAATACTGATGACTTCTTATTTTTCTCTAGCAAAAACTATTTTTAGTTGAGGCCAGAATTTGAACTTGTGTCGTCTGGGCCAAATTAGATTTTACAGTTGCATACAGTTGCACAGTTCATAAAGGAGCCACAGAGTGATTCAACTGGAAAAAAAAATTAATTGCTCCTTTGCCCTCCCAACATTTGCTGTTATCTCAGAATAGCTGAAAGCTAGTGATAGCTGCTAGTAGTTTGAAAACAAATGCTCCACTTAACTAATGCATCCAACCTTGGCCATTGTTAATTTAGTACCAATACCCACAGGCTGTGAAATGCCTGTGGATGTACAAGAAACCTATATGTGACAAATTCGCAGTTGCCGAAATAAAAATATAAATTTTTTCCATGTAAAACATATGTATATTTTACATTGTTGTGTTAGTGCAACTGCAATAATTTACAAGTTTGAGGTCAATTTAGAACCTTTGTTTTTTGAATCGTCACTGCATCACTCTTTAGCATAGTTTTGCAGTACTTAATGAGGTTTGCTGTGACCGATAATTATAACTGCTAACAGCAGCATTGTTCATATACTTCTTTGCTTCTTTAAGCTATCATAGCCTTTAAAAGGTTTATTGCACACTTACCAGAATAATATTAGCATTAATTTAGAGGATTCATCTCCTAACACAGTCCAAATATGCAGTCTCTTTTTAGTAATCTGTTTTGGTTTTGATTAACTCCCAAACCTCTCTCTTCAGCTCATAAATGCTCGACTATACTAACCATCTATGTAGCAATCCGTCCGCTGTTTGGTGCATTAATAGTAGTGATAATAATTGCTTAAATATGCACTTAAACACATTAACTTGTGTTTTTAGACATAACCAACAGTGGATTTTAAATTACACAATTAAGACGAGATTAAAATGCAGACTTTCAGCTTTAATTCAAGGGGTTTAATAGTAAATATTAAATAGTAATAGTAAAAGTATTGCGGTTCAATAAAGTATTGCATTAACGGTTAACAGTGCATCATATTCAAAGGCTCAAAAGTAATTAATTGACAAGCAGCTTTGTGGCCAGATGCAGTCTGTTCCCTTGATGTTCCATGACAAATTAAACCAATAAAAACATCTGTATTTGACTCCAAGTGTATAAGTTGTGTTTTCACCGGATCTCTCAATATGATGTCGGCAGAGATTCTGACGTGAGTGAGGGAAGCGGCCATTAGACCAATAAACCAAAGTAAACCCATAGAGTGATCACAAACACTATGAGAGTGGCCAAAAATTTGGTACATTTTTAAAAAGAATGAACACACTGACCAGCTCAGCAACCCCAAAAGGTCTGAAACACCACATAATAAAACTGAGGTGGATGATCACAGAATTATTTCCATGGTTAAAAAAAACAACAACTTCACATTAAAAACCAAATGACAGGCGAAGTGAAAAACTTTAAATTGTACCTAGATGATCAATGTTCTGCTGGATCCTAGCATCTTGATCCACCTAATCACTGCTGCAGACCATGCATACACATGGCACTGCCCTTTGGCACAAAAGAGACAATAAAGGACCCATGGCGTTGACCTGGTTTGCAATTGCAAATTCCTTTGATTCTAGCTAAATCTGCATCCATGGAATGTGCTGAAACATACCGGATCTAAGGATGCCCCACCCCGGAGCTGACAGGACCCAAAGGATTTGAGGCCAATGTTTCAATACTGCAGGACAAACCCATAGGACCCCCAGCAGATAAGGGCTGGTTTTTGCCAGCAGTGCTTTAGACCATCAACACACACGTCTAGCAATTTCATTAAACTGCAAGTGTAAATGAAGCAGACAAAAACAATTTAAAGTTCCTCAGAAAAAAACCCAGTGGTGAGTTCTAACAAAAGCCCTGTGTCTCCAAAGACACCCTGAGGTAAAGTCCAGCACAGCACTTAAATCCATTTCATTCTCCTTTACTACCTGTCCATTCAAGAGTAAATGGTGCTAATCAATCATTCAGGCACAATGATTAAGATGAGTCCTGTGGCAAATTATTAGACTCTCCCCACTTTAGTTTGAGTAATGGTATGCTACTTAAGCATATTTAGAAGATATGGGGAAGGGGGGTTTAACTAAATTTAAAGTATATTGCCTGTTGCCTGTATTCATTCTGAATGAGTCGAATGAGCTTTTGAAAGAACCAGATTGAACTTGCGTAACAATGCAGACAAGAAACCAACTGTTGCTGAAAGATAAGAGTCGTTAAAGATGCCCACAAGCCTCTGGTCCCTCGTTCCCACTCCTTGATCTAAAAGCTGCTAATTTAATAGAAGAGACTGATGAGTTTAATCGGCTTGATGCTAACAAAGGCATTTTTACTGGGTAATTGAATGTGCAATTAATAAACGCTATTATGGCCATTTTAGAAGAGAAAAACACAGACACGGATCAATACACAGAGGAGGGCGGGAGAAGTAACTCAAGTTAGCACAGACAATATCCACTCAGTCGCCTCACACTTTCAGCACTTCAACAATCAGCTTGTTGAGCTAGATCTGAATGCAGCTGATGTGTTGGAAACCTAAATATTATGAATATAAAAAGATGTACTATGTATACTTTTCCTACTTCCACTAACCTGGGTTCTCATCTACTGTACATAACATCTTTCTCTTTTCTCCTCATTTAATTTTGCTTCTGTTTGCCACTTCCTGTCTATCACTTTCTGCTTGGACCACTGCTCTTTCATATTTTTCTTCCTTCCGATTCTTTAATAACGGCAATATCCGTTGCTCTCTGCTGGGCTAAGTGGCTTAGCCTTCATCTTTTATCTCGCAAAGTCTCCCAAAACAAAAAGAGAATGGAAAAAAAACCCTCACTCTAAGCCTTCCCTACCTCAGAGACACCAATTTCCATATATTTATATCCATGCACATTCCCCCAATCTCTCCGGCAGAGCAGCTGGTACATGCACTGCTCACCAACTGTGTCTGCGTATGTATGTGTGAGCACAGGGGACTTGCAAGTGTGTGTCTGTCAGTGTAAGCAAGTAATAGAGCATGACATGTTCAAAGCCCCAGCTTTTTGTTCTGCTCAGCCACCTCCCCTCATCCTTTTTAGGGTCACCAAGACCTCCAGGCCAATCTACTAAGAACACAGAGGAAGTGAGGGAAAAACATAACACAGGGAAAAAATGGTAAGTGAGACTCCCGCACTTTCAACACACCAGTTTCATTATTTCCTTTTTTGAGTATTCTCAAAGCTGAATACCTGGAGATGAACAAGGGAAAGCAGAGAGGAGAAAATGTGAAAGAAATAGAGAGGAGGAGTGTAAAGAAAAGAGACAAAAAGGCTAGAGACAGGAACCACAGCAAAGGATGACAGAAAATGAGATAAAAGGGCTGAGAGAGGGTAATGAGAAAAGGAAAGTAGAAGTGGACATGAAGGTAGATTAAACTCTGTGGTTACTGCGTGTGCTCTCAGACTCATTGCTTATATAATGGAGCTCATCTGATCAGCTGGGGTAATGCCTTTCTCTTCTCTCTGTAAGGTGTTCAGCAGACACGTGGAGCAAGCCTCATCTCAGATCACTGAGAGCATACTCTGATGAACCCATCTCAATTAAAATCAGAAACAAGATTCCCATAAAGGCTCCAAGTTTGGACTGTCAACCAGGCAAAGTGTGGAAGAGTGTCTCTCTTTTCCCATAATATATAGTTTTTACATAATCTGCTCTGCTTTCTGAGTAACGACTCTTCATTAAACCATTAAAAGACTATATTTAGCAGACATTACAGCAGCCAAGAAATTGATTGTGTGCCACTGGAAGAGCCCACTCTTAGTCTCTGTGGTCGATCAGTTATGTCTTTTTTTTCCTTCTCCATTTTCTTTCAAAAAAGGGAAAGCACTGAGCACATTGCTCTAATGATTTTTTTCTTTTGAAGTTTGGAATTAGTGCTTTAAGTATTACACACTTTATTATGTGTGCGTGTGTAATTTGTCTTATTTTTTCCCTCTCTTTCATATTTCTTTCTACAAATTATTACAGAAATGCTTCACAAAATTGAAACTCCTTTCTTTTCTATGTGCATGATTGCTTCATTAGCCTCAAACAGTATTGTATCTAACAAATTGCCATCTAAAATTACAAAATGACATTTCAAAATATAGTTTGTCAAACTTCATTGAAAAGTTACACAAAGATGTAGCAGATCAGAGAAGGCATTCAGATACAAATGCGCTTCGCGTATGCTAAGGTGTCGCAACGCAGGAGTACTGAGCTCCGTGTGCGCGTGTGCCAGCTGATCTGTCAGCGTGTCTGTGATCCTTGCGTCTGTGACACATGACTGCACACGTGTTTACTCTCAAGGCGTTTTGGGGAACAAAATAATAGTGTGGCGAACGGGATGCCGAGAAACGCATTACGATGTCAAGAGCGGCCGGCAGGCTCGGAGTAAACAGTAGCCACGGGCTGAGTCATTTATCTGAAAGCAATTACACTCCGGTGCACTATCACAATAACCAGTGGTTACAATAAATAATACAGTGGGGAACACTGCTGACAAACGGCACTGATGGCAAAGGTACGAATGGGTCAGCACAATAAAGGTATTGACTGCTTGTTAGAAAAACTGATTCTGTGTAGTGTAAAAACATCAATAAGTGCAATGATAAAACACGAGAAAGGACACTACTCACTGTACGGCAATGATGTCGAACCTGGCCTTTAAAACTCTACCAATGCAGGATTTGGAAACGAATAAATGTACCATAGCCACACGGCTGCTGGGCTTAACGCTTGAAAAACAATCATCGTTAGCACGGTTATATTTTTAATAACACGTTTGTTTATCTTTATGACAACAACAACGCATCTTGTGCAATTTAATATCTTTATTCTAGTTAATTAGACGTCTGCTCAGGATAAGGAGGGAGGAGTTAGGCTGCTACGATATAACATTAGCAAATTTCACGAAATAAAAGAAATCTTAACCCTCTGTACCCTAACAGGAGAAAATGATTAGGACAGTGAGGGAGATGTTAGTCAAACGCAAGGAAACCATCTGCGCACACAGAAAGAGAGAGAGGACAACTAATGAGGCATTTGCTTTAAGAAGGGGAAAAAAGCTTGATAACATGGGGCTGGCTATATCAAGCTGAGAGTATAGTTACAAATGCTTAAAATGTTCAGAAGGAACGTTTATTTTAGGAAAAAAAAGTTACTTTCTTGAAGCTTCTCTCTGAAAACTTAAAGAAAAATCAATAAGGAAAGGACAAGGTATGGATAAATCTTTCAGAGTGTGGCAGGAACATCGCCTGTGGCAACAATTCATACCGTGCAGTGATTCTGCTGCTGCAGCAGAGTGGGCACATCTCCTCCGATGGGCATCTGCTTCGCCAGCTCCTCATCCTTCATGCAGATCCACCTCCACAGCTCCTCCAAAAGGCCCAGCAGTCGAGACCAGCGCTCAGCACTCACCTCCAGATGTGCTCTGCCAAGATGAAGCATCCACTTAAACTAGTACCACCAGATCCCTGTGACAGTATCGCAGTAAATCCTTTCAAACTGTACTCCTTACTTTACACTTTATTCTATACATGCGCACATATTACGGTCTCAAATTTGTTATTCTCTTAAATTATAGCGTTTAAATCACATAGTAAGGTTCAACAACTTTTGAATTCTTCCTGCTACATTCTAGCTATGACTGTATTTCAACACGTAAAAAGACATATCCTTACAAAACCCTGTAAAAACCAGATTGCTAACCACTCAAAAAGAGGTCGCTGGCCTTCTGGAGTGGACGTTATTTGAAGAAGGTGGATGCAGTTGGCTGCTAACGGTGTGGGTGGCAGCTTGAGTGCAATGTGTGTTGATAATCACTTATTTTTCTCTTCTCCTCTGGGCAAAATGTATCTGAACACGGTGTACAGAGACCTCCTAATGCCACTTACCGAGTTAGCCTTAATTACACATGTACTGCAATTAAGGCATAATGGCCTGCATGCAATCATCATACCGTATCCCATCTCCCACACGCACGCACACACACGCACACACACACGCACACGCACACAGTTTTCTTGCTGTCTATTTCCCCCGTTCTATCCTTTCTGTGCAATGCTTCAGCTTGACTAAGTCCCATTTCTCCCACTAAAATAAACCATTATAAATTCAGAATCATTTCATCAGTTTTGTTTTTTGTTTTGTGTATTTTATGTTCAATATAGGTATTTGTTGTGCCTGAAAATGAATAAATAAATGAAATGAATGAATGAAATGAATTTGTATTGATATCCCAACCTCACTTTGTTCTCCTGGCATGGCTTTATTCACCCTCCCCTCTTCCTCTTTGAACATCTCCATCTGGCCCTGTCACCTTCACTTCTGCCTTCACTTTCTTCACCGTCCGCGTCCCTACTCATCACCAATCTTTTTTATTTATGCCAAGGTTGTGGCTGACGAGGCACTACGTGTGTGAAGTTTATGTCCTACCGTGGTTGCTCTCGGGTATTTTTTGTGCTATACGTCATCCCTCTGCTTCACGATGGACATGCAGAAAACAGGAGGCAGTGTAAGGCTGTTATAAACAACTCAAATGAATATTTCCTAAAATACTGTATGCAAATGAATATTTTCATATACGAAGAATGTTTTTAAATCATGACTACAATAGGAGCAACCTTGAGACCAATTTCAATCATGCAATCAGAAAAATCAATCCATCTCTCTCTTTTTTGTTTTTAAATTAAAGTACCACCTGAATTCCCCCCAAAATGGGACACTTCAAATTTAAAACATGCACAAATTTCTTGAATATTCATCAGCTTCAACTTCTTGCCTTCGGGATTGCATGTGTAGCAGCCCAAAGTTGGGCTGACTGCTGCAAGTCAGTCAAAGAACTACCTTCACTTCGCTGAAACTGCAGTACCAATCACAAAGAAATAGGATGACAAAAGCTCAACGAGCTATAAATTGGTTGCTGCAGGATGTTCTGTCGTAGTGTCAATAGCGCAGAGAGAGGCACGATGCAAACAGACAGCACCACTGTTTTGTGGCTATCCTGCATCGACCTGACATTTTATTCTGCAGTATTTGATGCTGTAAACGGTCACATCACATATAAAAATATCACGCAGTAGCTATTGTTCTTCCTCCTCCAAAATTTCTAAAGCATTTTAAGAAAACAACGTTGGCAGCAGCCTGGGATGGAGGCTGTGATGCATAAGAGTAATGACTGAATTAATGAGCTTGTTTCTGGAATGAGTAGATTACTGAGTTAAGTCTGACCCGCCTGATGTAGTTACTGTGTAGAAGCCTGGTGTAATTTGTGTAAAATAATCAAAATAGACACTATGGACACTGTGTTTAAAGGCGCAGTGTTTAGGATTTTCACTGAGTACAAAGCAGGTCCAAATGCAGACCATTTTACTGACATTGTTATTTCATTTTTAAATGAAAGCATTTTCTGATTGGATTGTTTTCATTTATCAACTTCCTGGGCTCCAGAATTCCACATGTTGGGGAAAAGGAAATTTTCTGATCAGGAAATAGCACATCTCCCAATGCACTACATTTAATAGTTAATCAAAACTTCTGCAATGTTATGACACACTAGCTGATTAAAAAAAGGAGTACACTCAAGCTGAGACCTACTTGAACCATTGCCTTGAGACCTTATGCCAAGATATCTTTTTTCTTCCAAGTTTGAGAGCAGCAAAAAGGCAAAAAACTGCAATCTGACATCCATGACCCAAAAGACTCGAGAAAGCAAAAGTTAACAAGTTAAGTTGAGAGCTTTTACTGACCTGATGTTGGCAGATTTGGTCTTCAGGTCGCTCCATCGTTGATTCATGTCATCCAGCCTGTGCTGGAGGAACACGGCCTCCTCTGAGCTGCCCAGCGCTTTAACCATCTTCGACTTGTTCCCGTCGACGCTCTTGTAGATGTCATTGTGGGCATCGATCTCAGCCTGGATGTCCTAAAAATACGAACAGAGAACATGGTTTTATCAGCGGAAAATTAAAGTACAGTCAAGGGCAGCAATATAGTAGTTTCACATCATTCTTATCACAAAAAATGGATGAGACAGCTGACTACAAGTGAACCTAAAATTTCTTCGGATTGTGTCACAAAGACTTTTCTTGAGGGACATCACAGCGTACTGCAAACAAATTTACCAGAGGGCAGAAAAGTTTATATTTTCTGGAATATCCTCAAGGTACTTTGACTAAAAAGATTTGAACTTCTATCCTTTTGCCGACTTGGAAGGCCCACGCCATCCAGAAGCAAGTCCCCGAGCAATATCAGCCTTCATATTAATGCTGGACCACCATTACATTACACCAGGTCTGAATGACAGCAAGAATTTCTCATTTTATGCTGGTATAAAGTTCTAATGCACTGCAGTGTGACTCAAAAATGCTCTGTGTATGGATGTGTGTATGTTTACAGGACCAAATTCAATATTATGATGAAGCAAGATTTTGTGCGTCTGTGTTCTTAACTCAGTGGCTCTATTACAGAACCCCATCTCAAAGGGCATGTGTGAACGTCTGTGTGTGAGGGTTAAACCACAAGGGGCGCTGACGCAAGCAGAGGATCCTGTCGAATGTTTTATTTTTAGATGTATAAAACTGTTCCGTGTTCTTCTCTCGCGCACTCTCTCTACTGGGACTCCCCTCAGTTCAACCTTTTTCAACTGCACATAAAGAAAAGACTCCAAAGAATACCATGTGTGTAAGTGTAACACTGCTTGGAGCACAGAGGTGTGCAAATGGGGCAAAATTGCTGTAGCTAATAAAAGTGTAATAAGACATATAGCCTACAACAGTGCAGGAACGTAAAATAATACAAGACATGGTGTATAAAATTACACATCTTCAGCAGCTTAAGTAGTTAATTGTGTATCATTTGCACTGGAAATGTAATATTTTACATTTATTCTAATTATAAAAACACAGGAAAATCTTGGAAAAGGCCATTGTTGCGGAATTGCTTTCCTATCCTCTGCATCACTATAATAACTGTGTGCAGTAATGGAAATGGTCTGTACTGCCATTAATGTGCTACTACACTAACTAGAGCCTAACGGATACACGGATCACCCCGTGCTAATTTTGGCCTATTACAGATGAATTAATGAACATATCTTCAAAATGTTTCTAGATATGAAACTTTTTAATATTACACTATTATATTTGTAAATTATACATCATAACTGAGCAGTTAAGCAATGTATTTGTGTTAAGTTTCTCACTGGTTTGTCAAAAATGATTAGGGATTTGGCGATGTCCCCCATTGTTCCATCATCCTGCCGTTCCCCAGTGAGTAGGGAATGGGCACAGAAACCTGGTATTAAACAGGCTCCGGAGCGAAATTATTAAAAGATTAGAGTATTAGTAACCTACAACATTATTGGAATTGGTTTCGGTACTGGATTGCTTAAGAAAAAAGAATGCAGTCATATTCTAGTTTCATTTTTCCTGCCCAGTTTCCTTAATAATTTGCTATTCAATATCCTGAAGATAACTCCTCTCGCTCGACTTGACTGAAGTCTGTTGTAGACACGGACAGCTGGAAACACAGGTTCAGAACCCATTTCATACTTCCTTGAAGCTCACCTCAAGTCCACTATCTGGGATGCAAGTCCAGTTGGGGTGGGTGTAATGTAAATTCTCAGGATGAGTCCGCGGTCACAAAAAAAAAAAAAAGAAAAGAAAAAAAAAAAGACAGGTACTCCCCATTTACCAACAAAATTTGCATCACTTGAACCCAAGCGGCTGCAGAAAGTATAATCAAGGCTTAACAGGAATAACTATCCGGCCATTGTGTCTCCAACTGTCCGTGTCTGTGTCAGCAACAGAGTATAAACAAGGCTTCAGGCGCACACATCATGCACACATCCACAGACTCTGGTCTTAGTGAGGACTGAGGAGAAAATGAAACTCTCCAAAGTGATGGATTCACTTGGCCAGAGTCGACACTTACAGTACACTCATTGCCACAAGTGCAACAGGTCAAAACATGAGTAGCGTGTGAAAACATTGAATGAAAGTCCATCACACTAAGGTGAAAAAAATGAAGAGTTTTCAACTGTCCAACTACCATGACCTACATGTAGCGATGCCAAGTGTGTGCATTTTTTGTACACAGAAAAAAATCCACTGACAAAAATCAGCCGTGGTTCCAAATACACACTCCAATATAAACAGAGGGAAGACGCTGAATGGGTATAAACAATACAGGAGACTCAGAGTGGATGTATGTTAGACGAGTATGAAAAGACATGACCTGTGTATATGTTTTGAATAGTTTATAGTAGAGTTTAAATACTCTGCAAAGTGCGCTGATGAAAAACAAAAAATACATTTCAAAAAGTAAATTTCAGCCACAGTGCGACCAGACTGCACATGAAACGGCTACACCTGTGGCAATATGCCGCAGTTAGTTAATGCCAATGGGCATTTCACTGAAGGCCGAAGCAAATGCCTCTGCTGTGATCTGCAAGGATAATGATCCACTGCATTTTTTTTAAGGCACAAATAAAATCCTTCTTAAAGGTTACAGAAGAAAGAAGGAAAGCCAGGGAGAGACGGGCAGAGGGAGAGGATATGGAGATAAAGACAGAAAGAAAGAGTAACACCAAGAATAAAAGACAGAGACACATTTGGCTTCTGAGCCAGCTGGCTGTGTTTCAAGTCATTACCCAAGTGCTTCCCTTATATTTTCCTTTAGCGCTTCTACTTCCAGTGGAAATAGTTTGCACACACTAGCACATTCACATATAACACAGAAAGCATACATTGAACGGACATACAACGGCACATATATTCATTTACAAAAAACCCCTTTTAGGGTGCATTTCAACTAATGAAAGACTGCTTGCAGCCAGAGGATTGTATATGTTGATGTATAAGTGTAGCGACGGATCATTTTCTCCCTCTCGTCAACACAGACATACCCAAACACACACATAAAAAACCATTTGTATGCCACAGGTCACCATGAGAGTAACCACCGGCCTGTGTTTACTTTTCTTCTATGTTTTATTTATGAATTATTGACTAAAAATGGACCATTTTAGGTCCTGGCAAAGGACCTAAAATATGCCTCCTCTCCTCGATCTATAAACTCGCACTCACCATACACACAAACACTGATTTATGTGCGAGTGGGAAGAAAAGCAGCAGAAAGGTTAATGGTTCTGGATCTCATGCACACTGTAATGAGTGATAGAGATTTGCTGGCTGTGAGCTTGTTGGAGCTGGAGAAGCGATTCGACCGAGTCTCCCTGGAAACTGAAGCAACAACTACTGCTTAAAGCTTTATGAAGGATAAAAGCATTAAACATGCTGTTAAGCTATGGCTGAAGGGCAAAAAAAACAAAACACCCAGACGTGCTCGCCAATCGGTGAAACTCTCACCTAAAGGAACTTGTTTACATTAACAAAACAACAATGACCCTTACTTGGCTAAGCCATGTTAGCCTTTAGATCTTAATAAAGCAATTAGCGTAAAGGTCCGCTTTGACAAATGATGCTGATTTCATGGCTGTGGGTCTCATTCTATACTAATTCGCTCTCTGCACAGTATCGTCTCTCAGAACCATTCATTCCACTTTAATGAGTCCAATAAGGACTGCTTAGACTTCATAAAGCTGACTAAATTTGGACCACAACAACAAAGATAGGGGGAAAAGAAGAATGAAAGATGGTTGTGTTTGTACTGATCGTTTGCATCATTCAAAAACTAAAAGAAGTCAAGCTATGACAGAACAGACTTATAATATACCTTTTCAAACTTTCTGAGCAGCTCCTGCAAGCTGAAGTTGAAGCCAATCATTCTGACTCCTCCTACTCCCTTGTGTCCCTACATCTTCTCTACTTTCATACAGATGAAAGGATGTTTCAGGTTTAGAGCAAGTAGACAAGTCCTCCAGTGGTTATGGTCAAAACCAGAACATTCAAGGTCAGCGTTCAGATCAATAATAAATCCAGAATTTGAAGAATCTCGAATCTGGCAACTGAAAAACCCAGCTCTTGCAAAAAATCCAGACACAAAAGGGTCAAAACCAGGTTGCAATCCCAAAACAGGCAATTTACACACCCCTTGGCAGCATTCGAACATGCATGCCGGTGCGTGTGCTCGCCTAATCCCGCCACATGTTGGTAGCATCCTCCTTTGAAAGGCAGCCAGACTGCATAGGGAAGGTGACAGTTACCCTGCAGTCGTGCTTCAGAGCTGAGACAAGGATTTAGGGACAAGTGGTGCCACTGGAGGTTTGACAGAGTAGCAGCTGTAGGCTGATTGTTGAGTTCCTCGGGCCAGGAATGGAGCACCTAAACCGCGACAGAAATCCGACAAATCTTGGGTGGAGGTCTGCAAAGTGGAGATAACAGTTTGTGTCTTGAGGGACGACTGGTGTGGTTGAGGACAGGTCTGCGCTCTCCTTCGGGTTTGCTTTGCTTTCCTTCTACCACTTCCCTTCAAAGTATGAAGGAAGCTTTGTTCACCGTGTCCAGTAGTCCAACCCTGGGCAGGGCCGGGACGTTTGCTCTCAATTAGTGAAATAAAAAGCACTTTCTCTCATCCAGTCTCACACACACCAAGAGGAGAGACCACAGCAGACGGAGGCATGTGATTTACCCTTGCTAAAGGTAACTTGGGCTCAAAGAGACAGAGTCCCCCTCAGCGTCCGACTTGCTACCAGCCCCAGTTTGGTCGCTCTATGACACCCTCCTAATCACTGCCATGACTGGGCCACTTAGTCAAAGAATGCCGCCTTCTTTTTGTTGGAGCCACATGTTCGCAGAGAGCTGCCTCGAGGTTCTGCGTCTAGATCCTGAACAGCGAGTCTGACACTTTGGCCCCTCTTTTGAGTTGGAGCTCTGCCGGTTATCCCCTTGTCTCTTGGGAAGGTGAAAGAGATGAGCGGGACCTATTTGCCATTCCGTCCTTTCTCCCTCTTCGAGAAGAAGAAACTTTTTAAAAAGTTACCTGAATTCTCCAGCTCTCTGCTTGATTTTTTAGCGGGGGGCGGGGGTCATACAAACTCCATAGCTGGTATCCCCATTCCTCTCTCTTCCTCTGTTGCTCTTTCTTTCTGGCCACTAGCCTCGCTCTATCACACAGCTGTTTATTATTTTAATCAGTATCCTCCCTTTCCCCTCCTCTCCCTACCTCTCTCTCTTTCTCTCTCCCCCCTAAACCCATTCAACACACTACACACCCACTTCCTGAGGCCTGCATGGGCATAGAGCTAGGCAGTTCATGAGAAAAGTAAGGCTTTCTGCCAAGAAAGAAAATACAGACCAGAATTCAGTAGAAGCAAAATAAAAAGTGGATAAAAGGGGAAAAAAAAAAAGAGATGTCAGTGAGAAAATGGGCAGAGAGGAAGAATATTAATAGAAGAAAGGATGTCTGTGAGGGTTAAGAGAGAAAGCGAGGGGAGAGGGCCAACAGTGCAGGTGGAATCTTCTACCCGTCTGGTGCAAAAGGGATGAAAACGTGGATGTTTTGTTCATAGATGAGAAAAAGGAAAGTAATGGGAATTTGGGATGGTGGGGTGTCAGGACAGGGGCCGATATAATCTGCTCCACAAAGAACCTTTTTCATTTCTTATGTATTTTAATCAGTGAACAGCACCTTTCCTTGACAGCCCTTATTCAAATTACTAGAACTACCCAACTACTAAAGGCCGTTACTGTTCAGATCCCACAATTTGAATATCATCACTCTGCAGAGGACTGAATTAAGTGAAGCCTGAAATTCCTACTATAGTGTAAAGGCTAAATGCTTTGAAGAGGCTCGGATAGGAGCTGTGTTATATAGGGCTATGTTAAAGAGGTGCAAGCATTAAAATTGATTCCATATATTAAACCTGTGTGTGAGTGTGGAAGTGATAGCCTGACTCCTCGAGTGTGTGCTGGCATTTTGAACAGCAGGGTAGACATGTGGTGTGCATCAAAGACATGCAGACAGATGGCTGTCAAGTGAGGGGGAAGAAAAAATACAATACAACCTTGCATATTCATAAGACAAAGACTTTGAAGTGCACTTAGCTAATTAAAAATATTTACATACTCGAGGCCATTAAATCGCACTTGTGAGTTATGCTGACAAATATATGCCGTTTGAGGGGTTTCTAGTGAAAGATGTAAAATTAACTGCAGCGAATTGGCACATTTGACAAGCATAACTAATTCAACAATGGGTGGAAGCTGGGAGAAAAGAAGAAAAAAAAACGCTAAAACTTGTTTGATGATTTTGGCTCACCGAGGCTTTTAATGCTTTAACTTTGTGCAATCAACTTAAGGAGTGCGGTTTACAAAAGCAGACATTTATTAAGAATGCAAAAACAGAGATGGATGAAGCCTAAAGCGAGGCACGTCGGGGTTAATGTTGGGCTACATTACTAAAGTAAGCGGATTAGAACCATTACAGGGGTAAGAATGTAACGCTTCTAATCCCTCGGGCGAAAAGAGGAGAGGAAAGAAAAATAAAGTTCAGTGAATGAGCAAAGAGTAACACAAACTTACGGAGTAATAACATGAAGGTGAGCAAAGCAGAGAAAATGCGAGGAAAGGCAAAAAAAGGATTTAGAAAAAACCCCGTAATAGATTCCCAAACGTTTCCAACTTTTGCTTAAAGAAAAAAAGAATGGAAAAAAAAAAACTCGAAGCACTTAACTGTAAACTAAAAGATTTATATTTGATAAAATAAGCTGAGTGAGTCAGAAATTAAATATTACAGTGCACACGCCATATGTCTCAAATCCTGTTTTTTCTTCCGCATAAGCTTTAGTTGTTATACTTTTACTTTTTTACTTTCACAACAAAGCGAAGGATTTTATTTTTTTTCTAACAGTTTACATATTATTCAATATGTGTTAAAAGGCCAAAGAGAATTAGTGTTTTACCATATTTAACCAGTGATGAGTGATGTAGTCCGCTTATCACTGAGGACCGAGTATTTACGGCCTTAGAGAACTCTTCATATCTTGGTACGTTGAGATCACACACTCCAGCAGCAAAGAGAACAAACCCTGAATGTCAAAAGTTTGAGTAGTGCAGATTTTTACCAGGGATCGGATCGTCAGAGCTTCCACTCAATTGACAATGTACCAAACCCTTACAGCACTTCCTGCAGGTGGTGGCCCCATAGGAGGGCAGACCCCATGTAGCTCTTCAGGCTAAGACACCCAGCCTTGAGCCAATGCCAGACTGGGACCCTGGTAACCCTCTCCCAGGGTGAACTGGTCCCTTGTCTGGTCTCTTTGTCATCATATGGGTTTTCTGAATTTGTTTTGCCCCTCGCCGACCACATCGAATGAATCTAGTTGAGGTGGTTCAGGCATCTGACTAGGGTGGGCCTCCTCCACCTCCAAGATGATGTATTTTCAGGATGTCCAACCAGATGATGCCCCTGGGGCAGACTCAGGACATGCTGTACCAACTATATCGCTCAGCTGACTTAGAAACACCTTGATGTTCCCTGGATGAGGTAGAGGTGGCAGTGAGGGACGGCAAGGAATGAGTTTCCCTGCTTAGACTGCTGTCCGACTGATTGGGAGGGATGAATCAGGATGGATATATAGATGCTTTTATCTCTCTTTAATGCATTTTTGGAATGTGAAGGTGATTCATGTAGGTTTATACCAACTTTTTCCATGTGACTGATTTGTTGTTTTATACGTTTAAAAAAAAAGAAAAAAAAGTACATTTTGTGTGTTATTCTTGAGTGTGTCATGATTATACGTACACAAAGTTTCACAGATGGCTAAGTGTTTGCTTATTTCTAAATTTCTAAACTGTTTTTTTCCACAAAGACTTCAGTTGAAAATGGAAAAAAAATATTGAAAAACCAATTTCTAAAGCTTTCTAAAATTACGCCAACGCGTCATCAAAGATTTAAGACAAAAGAAAGAACCTATACAGAAATATCTGGACCAAAGGAACTATAAATATTAGGACAGGAATGACAAATCCAAAGCATATTTAATCAAAATTATCCAACAAAAACCTCGTCTCAATATCTACACAGAAGACCACCGAAAAGGATATGAAAGCGTTAAAGAGCAACTGCTGAAGGACAGGAGACAGAAGCAGGGCAATTTACCATCTCGGATGATGTCAAGAGGGAGCCGGGGCCATATTGTCCAAATAAAGATTGTGATCCTGTGATATGGTTGCCAAACAGAGCAAATGAATAAACACAAATGTGGGCACGTAAACCAAAACACACAAGCACACACAACGCAATTCTAACAGCAGACCCATCCACCAGTAACCATTCCCTGTCAGATCAGTTAAAATTCACACAAACCTATCTAATCCAGGCTCTGTCTTTACAATGTGCAGCATCTGCTGAAAAATCAATGCAGCTGCAGCATTCCACTATAATTCGCAGCCTCTTAAATTCACATCTAGTGAAGTCACTTCCTGTGCCTCGGGTTATCACTGACACTCCTCTTCCTGTTAGGAGGGCAGCAGCCCTTTGGGGAGATCTGAGCCCTGAAGAGAGATAGAGTGTGTGTGTGTGCGTATGCGTGTGTGTATCTGTGCGTAAAGCGGGCAAAGTGAGTGCGTCTTCGTTGTGGCTCATTTGGCAGTATAACAAATGTGTCAAGTTTTGGAACAAAGTGTTGTGGGTGTGCACAGATGAAAGAACTCTTGCAGTATTTTAAAGTACTCTGCTTTCAGATGTGTAAACCCTTCTCATCGAACAAATGTGCAATTGTGCAGCAGAAATAGTTCTGTAAACTTGAAGGCCACTTCTCGAACTCGTTTAGGCTTAAATTTCTCAGAGAATACGATCGCAGAGTTGACAGCAGTTTCAGCTATCGAATTCTGCACCGTACTTAGTAAACACAAGGTTAATGCGGCTCCCAATGTGACTACTGTGAAGGAGCGTGAATAAAAAGACTGGCAGATAAAAGAAGAATAACCAACATAAGAATGATGACATTGTTGCATCACATGCTCTTATTATACAGAGTCTCTTCCAAGAAAACAATTATCTGGCGTATCTGCTCACAGAAGTTATATATGGGCTACACTTACAAGCTGACAAAGTAATAAAGCATGTTCCGGCTAACACGCACATTAAAAAGCCACAATCCGATATTCAATTGACAGCTAACCTTCAGTGATGTGACAGAGCTGCCATTAGAGAAGACAACTGGAGTCAAAGGTCATGGAGAAGAATAATAACTTATTCTGGGGATTCAATAATAGCAGACACTCTACATAGCCATCGTAATAACCAAGAAAAAAAGGACATCCTGAAATTCGTATGCAAGCTCCTTAACACAGGGAGTGGAAATTGATTAGAAGAGCCTGTGTGCTGTTACCTGGTAATCAGCTATTGATTGTGGAGAGGCTTTTTGTCTTGCAGTGTGTCTACAAGACTCTTGGGAGATGACCTGAAGATTGAGGTAAAATGCAGTGGTTCTTAGATGCTAATCTTGTGCCTCCGGGGTTGTGTGTCCAACGAGTGTGCCTCT
Organism: Aulonocara sp. 'chitande type north' Nkhata Bay; assembly: GCF_057382095.1. Taxonomy (NCBI): domain Eukaryota; kingdom Metazoa; phylum Chordata; class Actinopteri; order Cichliformes; family Cichlidae; genus Aulonocara; species Aulonocara sp. 'chitande type north' Nkhata Bay. The sequence continues at coordinate 12,180,929 of NC_141358.1, forward strand.
TTCCTGGTGTCTGATTAACAATTAAAAGCCATCCTTGTCTCGTGGTAGGTCAGATCATTTAAAATGTGACCAGCAAGTAGTAGAAAATGTTTATTTTCGATTAACAGCAACTTAATATACCGCCCGCATTGCCATAAAGACTAAGCAGCAAGGCAGACATCAAACAAATCAAATAAACGGTAATAGCATTGTTCCCTGTAAGCCACTTGTGCATTTTAAATCTAACAAGGTGAAGGCAAGCTTGCAACAAACAATAAAAATAAAATACAGAGTAGTAATTGTACAACAGAATATGTCAATAGCTTCTAGGTGTGTGTTGGCTACACAGTATTAAAAGACAAAAACAAGGTCTGACTGTTTTATGTCAGTAAGATTATAGTTCTAGTACAGTTTAACTAAAGCAGAGGTCTCACTTATTAATAGAAATCAATGAATCCTTGGATAGCAGACCTTTGGAAGTAAAATAATGAACAAGAAGTCATTGAATTGTGAGCACTATTAACTTACTCAATTTATTGGATTAAAAAAAAAAAAAAAAAAAAGGGTTTTTATCACCCTGCTTTTCCCTAGCATTCAAAGACTTCTCCCTCTCCATCCTTCCTTTTCATCACTATTTTCCTCCAGCGGCCCATCTCTTTTACTTTATCTCCACTCTTGGCCACTATTTGAAGTGAAGCCATCTAGGTAAAGGCATCTAGGAACAGAAGATCTTGACCTTTGTGGGTGGTCTGCCAGCAAGTCACCGCATCATATCACAACAGAAATTATTTTTAAAAGGAAGAAGAAGAAGAAAGTCGATGTGACGTGATTGCTTCTGAGGCGGCTGTCGCCTCCACGGCGGGCTGCCGGAGAAATACGCTTTGAACATGAGCCTGACACCTGCTGTGTTTGGTGGGGAGGAAAGAGGCCTCAGAAGGTTAGGTGACTGGACCAATTAGTGTGCTCCAATAATGAACAGTAGGAGACCACTGTGTGAAGGACTGTCCTGTGGCGCTATGGAGCCGGTGTCAAAACAGTGGGTGAGTACAGGTTATAAGTAGGCAATGAAAGTGTAATGGTAGAAAAGCGAGAACAAAAATATTGTGTTATGCAATGAGCCCACTAACATACATTCAAATTACATCTCAAACACATTGATATTCTCAAAGAAAATGAAAAGCATTATGATAATGGCTTAAAAGCAGCACATTGTCACACTCTGTGGGGCTGGCCTGGAGCAACAAACCACACAAGAAAGGAACTGATGGATAAAGGAAATGGTGATGATGATAAATTATTGCATACTTATGTCGATGAAGGAAGAGAAAGTTGGAAAACAATCAGCAAATGCTTTAATATCAAAAGAATGGAAGAATGAGAGCGCCCTGAAGAAAGCAACAACAGAGACAAATGTGCACAAAGTGACACATTTAGCAACAAAGGCATGAAGGGAATAATTTGTTTTCACCAGAGAAAATAGACACATGAATAATGGGTAGTGTGGGAAAGCCTGCCTTCATATCCTCCACCTTAAAATAAAAACATTATCGAGTTTCTGGTAACAGTCTTAAAAATTTACTTGGCGATTCTTTACTTTTCAGTGAATTGCATAATTACGCAGATCAACACTACCTCCTACTCACCCTCTCACACCATCCTCGCCAAGCAAACCAACTGCTATACATATTGTTTTTAAGAGAAAGAAAATCGCCGACATTTGCTTCATATAACAGTTGTGCCTCGCTTTTTTCAGCCATCAACTTCAAATATTATCGACGACTAAAGAAAACACCCTTCAAAGATACTCAATCTTTAGACAGTGAACTCATAGAAACTGACTGATTCTTCGCATATTGTTTACAATTGCCTTTTTATTGAAGTTTGAAACACGGCATTCAGCTTTGGTGTGACATTTACTTTCCCATCTGTCTGAAGCTATTTTATTTAGAGCCCACATCGTTCAGTGAAGAGGAAGGATTTCCAAATTGGGGTGGTCGAGCTGGTTGGCGTCCAGCTTTGAGGCTGCACAGAAAACAATTTGACAGCTTCTGTGTATCTTCAAATAACTGATGCATCGATCATACGGATAGCCAAGCTAGGATTTCAAAATGATGTCAGTGTAAGAATTAGAGCTTCATTATAGTAAGAAAAAAAAAAAAGGATCAATAACCACAATCCATTCTCTACTCCAAATTTAATGACAACACTGTCATCAACCACTGAAACAGCAAACAGGGAACAAGAACAGAGTTGATGATTGATGTTGCACATTTCCATGAAATCTCACGGTGTAGGGGTCTAACCGCCTACAGACACAGTTCCTGTCTAACCCCTCGGGGATGAACTGCTGGGTGGGACTCACAACAGAGCTTCAGTTCAGAGGAAAGATAAGACCACAGAGTTTCCAAAGGCCAAACCCTACACCGTACAGCTGTGAAATTTCATGAGAAACAAAAAACACCACAGATTTCCATTTGATTAACTCCTGAACATGTTTATGAAAAAGCACCATAAAGGGATAAAAACCTACACACACCAGCCTTCAAGCATCTATACGTAACAAAGTGGTACATCCACTTTCTGTAGATTTTCTAAAATAAAATAATTCAGCTAGATGCCTTCTTATTGTTTTGTATTGGAGAAGACATGAGTGATAATTAACACCACAAAGAAAGAGCTTAAACTTCAGATTTAAAAAAAAAAAAAAAGGAAATGTCAAGAAGGAGAATAATTCAACAAGGGAATTGGATTTTTGAAAGTATTTCAGCCAAGCTACATAATGAATGTTTGGCCTGGCAGCAAAGATGCTAATAAGAACCTCCACCCCCCAAAACACTGACAAAAATCCTGGGAGGCAAGAAGTCGGTGTCCAATAAAAGAGCGAAAATGGGGATAAAACCATAAATATGTAATAATACATCCTGCATATGGTGCTGGAAACTGAAGCGGTGAAGTCTTTCCACAGCCTCTGAGCATCCAAACAGACTGATATTTTTGCATAACTGCTCTGACAAGCGCTGTAAAAGTTTGCGGCTCAGCAAAAATACACCCAACCTTTCATTCTCTTACAACTCCTTACTGCGTGTACTTCCTAGTTTTGTAAGTCACACCCTAGTGAGATTTAAACAAATACTAAGATTTCTTTGCAAAAACACTATTAGACCCGTGTCAAGTTGAAAACAAAAATGGAAGTGTTTACTGAATACAAAATAAGACGCGAGTCAAAAAAACCTGTGCCGAGGATATAAAGGCCCCGCGGAGGAAGCGATGACACTGACATAGTGGGCGCCTAAGTGTATGATGAGTTCTTTTTATTGCAATGCAGTTTTCTGGTTATACAGCCTGTGGGCTCCCTCTACACCCCGGCTTCTCCATCCTACCCCTTCATATAAACTTTTCATCCCATTTCTTGGCCATATTTATCTTTCTCCACTGCTCCTGTTAACTCCAACTCCTCTTTTTTATCCTCCTTCTCAACCTCTATCTCCTACTTTCAGAACCTTTGTTCCACCCCATTTATCTTTTTATTTTCTGTCATCTCCACCTCCTAGTTAGTTTACTGCCCAGGGGAGGTGAGTGAGATATCCAACCCCCACAAGCCGGCCTCTTGCTGAGCTCCCATCACCACAACAACAGGCCGGGCTGATGGTTGGCTTATTACTTCCTGGAATGTTTACTGTAGGGAAGCTGTCTCAGTCCGCATCATTGACGCGTCTTCTGTCGTGCTGTGCTAAATTACTTTACCCATCACTCAAGCATGACTCTGTCTGGAGTCCCTGCCTACATTTGTCTTCTTCCCTTCCATAAATTGCCTACTGTCCTAACAGTCACTACATGTTGCTATTTCAGACCACGAGTCAGGAACCATTTGCTGCTGCTAGACTGAAATGACTTGTTTGATGGTGTGTAATCCTCCGTGCCCTGATATCCAGTTTACCCATCGGATTTAAGGAAGATCTGACTCTGTGTCATCTCAGCAGGGGCAAGTTTTTTACCCTGGTTTAAACAGCTTCAATTGTCATGTACATGCCTGAAGTTTAATATTCCGTCTCCCACCGAGACTCCATTACAAGTTGTGATGAATGCCATCAGCATACAGCAGCAACTTTACTTACTTAAGACGTCCTGCACAGTGCAACAACTTAATATAAGCTGTGGACTCAATTTTCGTCCCACGGATGAGCACTGAGCCACTTTTTACGCTCCGCTGGGTACAAGGTGAAAATAAAAGAACTAAAAAAAATGAGTGCGTTCTGTGACCGCATGGTTTTTCTCCCAAACTTCTTCATCTCCAGAGACACATGGATCTTTTCCATCAGTGACAAAAGCAATATTCTGCAGTCAACCACAAAGATCTTATTCCTAACTGAATAACCTTCCCCCCCCCTCATTTTCTCTCATCTCACTGACATTTCCCTGTTGACTTTCACATGATCAATGATTTGTCTCTTCATGGCTTTATCAAGCTTCTCTCCAGGGATCGGGTCCAGTTCTAAGCTATAAAGCCAGGACATCACACGTCTCCAACCCTACATGTGCTGCTGCTCACCCCAGAGGATGAATAAGGACCACTATAAGAAACTTTTAAGCAAGTGCAATTCTGCTAGAGTTTGAGAGAAATCAGCTGCCAACGCCAGATAACTTTGAGGCTCTGCTGTCACTAGTGTCATTCGGCAGTTTTTTGCACTCTGAACAGTGATGTCAACCAGCAACAAGCAAAAAAACACTGCATTCAAAAGTTAAGTATGAGCAAGGATCCGAAAAGTTTAACCAGCTGCCCAAATACTTCAAATATATCACAATGCATCAGCGCTCCTTAAACGAAAACTCAACTGCACAGCTTCCTTCTGTCTGACTGACATACAGGGTCATGCAGAGACAACTGTCAGCAGATTACACGCTTTACTGCTTCACATAATACTTAACAATAATCCCAACCAATAATTCATCACACTAATAAGCTACACATTCGGCTCCAAAGACAACTTCTTCCTGCTACTAATGAGACATATTCTGTCAGACGATAACTGAGGCGCAAACCGAATTCTAAGGATTTACTGAGCTGGAATAACATCCTAACCTCAGTGCTGTTTTGTATTTGATGCCCCCTGAAACAGAAAAATAACCACTTGGATAGTCCAATCGAGGGGAGGAGAAGAACATGCAGTAATTTAGGCAAACTGCAGACCATCTGGGGCACTGAGATTATTTAACCAAAAATAGAGTGGCAGGAAAGGTATCATCAGTCCGACAACCAGTAGGTTTTTCACTGCGTTAGAGGAAGCAGAAGTAACAAAGTGCTGTTTAAACTAAAGATCAATGTGGGAATCAAGACATCAAGACCGTGAAACCAGACAGCCTGCCGATGGCTACCTTTATTCTTCAACACGTTCTGCATTCTCTTGCAAACATTCTTGTAATTTCTTTAAGTAGGCTCCAGGAATAGTTCTAAAGGCTTCTTGAAGGACATTCAAAGCTCTTCTTTGAATGTTTCCTGCCTTTTGCTTTGTTCCCTGTCAAGATGATCCCACACTCCTTAAATATTGTTACGGTCTGGGCTATGGGGAGGCCAATCTATGACTGATAGAAAAACACACAATGGAACACTATCTGGGTGTGGTTTAACTGCACTTCGTTGGGAATCCCTGTCATGCTAAAAAATGAAACTGTTGCTAATCAAACGCTTTCCTGACGGTATTGCATGGTGGATCAAAATCTGATGGTACTGCTGTCATTCCTCTCTGATCTTTTAACAAAAAATACTCCAAATAGAACTCTCGGGTCAGCTGATAAGTTCCTTCTGATTGTCTCTAGTAGCAGGCTAAACCACAGAGGAGACCAGGCCTTTGCGATTGCTGCGCCCAAACCTTGGAACAGTCTGTCTCTTCAGGATCAGGATCAGTCCAAAACTTGCCATCTTTAAAACCCTTTTACTCACTAGCTTTTAATTGTGACTGAGTTTTTGTTTTGTGCTTTGTGTGTGTTTGTTCTACTTTTTAAACTATGTACAGCACTTTGCTCAACTTCTGTTGTTTTTAAATGTGCTTATAGATTTATTGATTGATTGATACTGTTCTGCTTTCATAATTCCATCAATTTCAACAAGTTCCCCAACCCCAATTGCTGAAATGCAGCCCCAAACCATGAGAGCACCTCCGCTGTGTTTTACAGATGGATGCAGACACTCATTGTTGTACCTCTCGCCTAACCTCCTCCATGACTCAAACCAAAAAAAATAAATTAATTAAAAATTAGATAACCTCTGCACTATTTAAGACTGGCTGCCATCAATTTAAGTTTTGAATTTTGTACTTCCCTTCCTTAAGGAATGTGTTTTTGACAGCCAACGTTCCCCTGAGACCATTTCTGGTGAGGCTTTATCGAACAGCAGATCAACTGAAGGACCAAATGCATCTCTCAGGTCCTCTGTCAGGCTTTTGCTTCATCTGCTGTAGATATTTTTAGGTCAGTCAGCCATTTTTACTTTTGTCCTTCAATTGTCAAATGTCTTTAAGAATACACTGCACACAATGTTGATATGTTTTCAGCTTATAACTCTTTGGGAGTCACCCTGTCAGTGCATACTATTTCATGGCAATTTTATCTATTTTATGGGAACATATAATGTTTTTGCAACAGGCTGCTAATAAAGTGCTAAAAAGATGCCATTCATTGCTTTCCTAAGTTGTCTGTTATGTGAAAATGCTCAGGTACAAGGACTGGACTGAAGAGGAGAGAAAAAGCAGCCAATGTCTAAAGAAAAACTCAAAGATTTCAGAAAGAAGATGGTGATAAAGTCTGGCTCTTGGAAGCAAAATATAAAGAGATGAGAGGTGACTCAAGACTTCTGCACAGTATTATACATGAAGTTAACTTTTAATGGGTCAAACGGTTGTCTCTCGGCACATCACGCTGATGTGACATTGTTTCAGGGAACTAAAAACTGAAAGCCATTAATTGCTGCTGCTCTTTGATCTCCCATAACAAACTACATGGAAGTCACACACTCTATTCTGTGCGCTTTTATCATTCCTTTCACTGACATTTCATGACACTCACAAACACACACAAAGCGCACACAGTTTATCACGTCCCTACTGATGGGACCGGGGATGATATGATAAAACTCAATCTCTCACTATTTCCTGTCGAAACAGGGTCACTTTAGGATGAACGACAGTACAGACACCCATGTAGTGGATGTTAGATGAATATGGGAGCATGAATGCATTTATTACCAGGGTCGCTCAAGTAAATAGCCGTAATGCACCATGCCATGCATCATGTTCCATGTTATGTGGTCGTCTCCACAGAACTCCTCCTGTGAAAAACACAAAGCCAATAAGAGTGACAGCTTATGGAGCCCCGCAGGGGACATGGGAGAAAAAAAAATTAAGACGGACTTTTCGCAAAACTAACTCGGGATCTCGCAAAAGTCAGTCTTAATTTTTTTTCTCCCATGTCCCCTGCAGGGCTCCGTAACAGCTTGATATGATGGTGGAATTTTATAGTTTATAGTTAGTGCTAGTCGCAAGTAGCAATGGCATTGATGTGGCTTCAATATAGCGGATATGGGCCGTGCGATTTGCAACAGCCCACACCCAATCAGCATTCAGCACATCTTTGTTCAGTAGTAAGTTTAAAACCAGTGTAAAGTGTCAAATTTATTTATTTATTTTCGAAATATTGGCAGACTTTAAATGAGCTCTCTAGAGGACATGCATTGTTTGACAGGGCCAATTATAGAGGATTTGTCTAGTCTGTGTGTAGGCCCAAAAAGATTGATTGGGGTACACAAATCTGTTCTGTATGTTACTCGGCTTTTACTGAGAAGTCACTAAACCCCCCCTTAAGATCAATCAAATAGAAAAGTTTGCTCTCTTGCCCCGACAAAGTTTGTGCCGATCCGATCACAACACCATATGACAGAAAAGAAAGGAAACGGAAGCCCTTCTAACTTTGTTTTTCTGCATGCATTACACTAATGTGTCCTCACTGAGGAAATCAGGGCAGATGTAATCTGCTTTCAGTCAAATATATGAAGAGAGGACATGGTGACACAGCTCTGAACTTGTACTCACAAGTACACCAGAGGGTTATTCAAATGAATCCATGCGAGGGACAGGGGAGGTGGGGGAGATCAAAAAGACAGCGGCGGCCCTGAAAAGACTGACATTTCCTTTTTGCCTTGATTCGTACAGAGGGAAATCGTTTTCAGCCTGTGCGAAAATATACACATCCCCCAGTCTGATCTGTCTGCGCCTTTTCTCTTCCCCTGACTTTCTAGCTGATCAAACAAAACCCAGGCTCTCTACTCAATTAGTCTAATTAGATGGAAAGACACAAACAATCAGCGTGCAACAGCAAGACTGAGAGAGAGGTGTGCTAAAAGAAAAACACCGTGTGCCTTTTGCAGCGGGTCTGTGTGAGAGGGTGAATGTCTGGGAGTGTGTGACTGCACGAGCACGTCGCTGAAACACTGTTGGATGTGTGTGCTAAACCTAAAAGAAGTTAATGAACAAACAACAGCTGCTTCCATCGCTGAGGAGCAGGAGCACGACGAGTGGGAGGAAAATGAGCAAGATGAGGAGAAAAGGATAGGAAGACTACTTGTGCTCATCTGGGCCTCTGTGGTGTGTGCGAGCTGTGCCTCAGTACTTCAAATGAAGATGGGAGAGTGTAGGTAGGGCGGGAACAGTGACACACACACACACAGATAGGGCCAGCCCCGTGGAGGCTCCGGCGCACGTTTCTCAAGCAGCACTGAAGGAGGCACAAATGTTATGTAAGTATGCCTTGTGACTTCAAAGCCACAGATGGATGCATGTTAAACATCCTTCTGCCTTCCCAGGGAGATCTGTCTGAGTCATGCAGGGTCATAAGATGAGCCAAGGACATGACAAAGTGAGACCAACCATATTACATCTAAAGTGATAGGAGAGTAATGAGTTAGTCAGCATTACTGTCACAAGTGTGCAAAATCACAAAGCGGGGACTTTGGGAATCAATCAGATGACCACACAGAGAGAACATGTTAATAAGATACCTTCAGAAAAATGAGAGGCTAAATCAGCCTAAATGAAATATGACTCACTGGCCATCCAGTGTCTTCAAATTTAACTTTACTGTAGAAACCAGCATGTTTCATATTTACACTTGTGCACATAACTCATCACTTTGGGTCGATGTTCTTGGTCAGTTTCCCAGATTCCGCTAGGAAACAATCTGCTAATAGGTGCACCAGGGGCAAACTTTTTAATCGTTATTGCATCTGAAAAAAATATTGATTTTCTGTTACTGCTCGACTGTCAAGCAGCGTGCGAGTGTTTACAGGAAGTACATTTATTTAGTCCCGAGTAAAACGCGGCTTGACAAATAGAACAAACGAGAAAGTTAGTCCTTCTGTTAACACATTTCTAAGAGGCTACAATTTAAAAAAAAAACAAACAAAAAAACATGATTAACAAGACTTTAAGAAACTGAAATTACACAGGCTAACACAAAATGACAATCTGGAATAAAACCAACTAAAGCCAAATTAGCGAGTGAAAAAAGCCGAAGAAGCGTATTCAAAATCTAACCAAATTCCCAATTCGCAGGAGCCCCATTGGGCAAAATTCCCAATCGCAATTTTAAATACCTAAAAGCCAAAGTTCGATTTTCTATCCTGCTGATAAATTAGAGTTTCCGCTTCGTCATAATAGCAGCTCTTTGCTGAGCAGCAGAGCCAGACGAGGATTAAGAAAAACAGATAAACAGTGATAAACATGGAAAAGAGGGGGCTGATATCAATGTTCCCTCAGATTTCCTTTTTTGTGATGAGTATTTGCAGACACACGCATATATCTGCGCGCACACACACTTATACTCTCTTCTTTTTAATCTGTAAGTGGTGCCTTTGATCTGCCTCGATGAGGAAACGCATATTCAAAGGCAGCGAGAGCGGGAGATGAAAGGCCTGTCCAATTATGGTGAAGTAAAGCGACTCCCGAAATATGCAGCTGTTCATAAACACTTGTACACATTAGTTTGATACGCTGCGAAAAGTCCATACGCTAACATATTTACAGCTCTGCGGAGGTAACAGATCATTTTGAATACATAAATTAATCCTGCTAATCATTCAAACAGAGAGAGGGCATAACCTGACAGATAATTACAACAAAACACATCAACGGCAAAGAAAAATAAGACAAAACTGTTAGAATAGAGCTGTAAGGATGCAAATAAGGTCATTAGAAATACAACACAGAAATAATTCGTTAATAAACTAGACGACAACCAGGTGATTCTGTGACTAACTCGAGTGTCTTATATTCTAAAAACCTACTGACAGTATTTTGGATTTTCAGTCTGTAGTGTACCATTGTACAGTCTATACACATTGTCTATATTTATTCATCACAGCAACTATAATCCTCTAGTCACTCTGTAATCTCCTTCATTAGGCTCCATCCTACCAAGCAATCAATTACCAGGACAGACTTAATGATATAAACAAACTCTCAAGTGAAAAGCTGAATAAAAAAAGATACAACAGTGTAACTAAACGACTTTTTAAGAGTATTTTATGTAGTTAGCTTTCTATTGGTGGCATGGCACCAATTTTATGCTCAATCTGAATGGATTGTTCTTTGGATGAATGGATTTCTGTGGATTACTTGTTAGCTTGTCATCAATTTCATGGTTTGTTTCAAAGGCTTGTCTAATCACAAGGCTTCTGATATTACAGCTTTAACATGCAGATGCTTGAAGTGGAGCAAAAAGCTGACACGCCAAAAGCAGATGACTCTGCTCTATATTTAAAGTTCATTTTGCAGCTGGTAATGCAGAAGTGATATAACAAATTACCGATGCGGCACGTAACACATCATGTTCAACAGAATTTATTTTACTTTAACTGTAAATAGCATCTGACACGCACCAAGACTGTTAATCTGCAGTCATGCATTGCATTTCCATGAGGGCTGCTGTTAAAAACAACAATACTGATGTACCAATGCAAGGCACATTAGTGCAGCATGTTAGCGTGCTAGGTTTTTTATTTAGCATGTTAAAGGGACAGCTGGCGCTTATATAAATATGACGGTTTTGCAGACATGTGTAAGCTTTGGGCAAATTAAATTTAAGACATAATAAAGGCACTATATAAAAATTAAAAAAGGATCCACAAATATATTACACATCATCCTGAGGGAGACATGAATATACACAACAAAAATAAAGTTACATATTTTACAGCCGGCTGAAGAGTTTGCATGCTCTCCCTGTGCCTCTGTGGGTTTTCTCCGAGTACTCCAGCTTCCTTCCACTGTACAAAGACATGAGTGGGGTTTAGGTTAGCTGGTCAATGAATGGTCATCTGTCTCTCCAAGTCAGCCCCGTGACAGCCCGGTAATCTGTCCAGGCCGTACCCCTGCCTCTCGCCCTATGACCACCGCCCTCATGACCCTGAATTGGATAAGTGGAAGAAAATGGATGGCTGCATGAAAACAATGACATGTTGGTGGCGGCAAGTAGTCAGAAGTCCCTATGGATCATGTTCCCTTTCCATCAGTCCAACATGTATTGTATGTGTTGTACCTCGTTTCGCTCCTACTGGGAACAAAATTTATAAACACTTCATTTTTGGGACCAATTTTGATGGCAGCTCACTCACTCTAGTTTGGACTTAACTGGTGGACCAACAAAATAAAAAAGGAAATTAAACTGCTTAACTGGTTTGTAGTTGTTATACTCAAGGCACTCAAGACTTTCCATTTCTTTCAATTGGTTAAAAAAAAAAAAAAAAAAAGTCCAAAAATGAATTAACCTTTCATATCAAACATCCTCTGCTACAATCATGCTAAACCTTTTAACGGCAAACATACTAATGCATCAGTGCTTAATGTGGGTCATTTTAAGTGGCAGTAATAAATGTCTGGGATAAGTCGGAGATGACCGCCGAGATCCATTTTAATGTGTGCCCCATTTGCATGTATTTTGTGCTTTAGGCTATAACTGGTGTCAGCTGCTGCTCACCTTTTGATACCCAATTAACCCTCCTCTGACCTCGTGTACTTTTAGCGGCTGTGTTAAGAAAAAGAAAAAGAAAAGAGCACGACTGATTGAAACCAGGAAAAAAAAAAAAGTTTAATTTTTGTTTGTTGGCTTTTTGTTGAAAATTTGGTAGGAGAAAACAGAAGTCGGCCGCGGGGAAGATGAGAAATAATAACTTCGTTCCAACAAACAAAAACAGGAACAAAGTAAAAGTCTAAAGCACTGAAGCTGCAGTGATTGCAACAGACCTGTGAAATTCATTTCATCATACTCCTAATCAGCGCAGTAAATGGAAGAGAGAGGTCCAGATATACCGAGTGACACGAGGTAATTACTCATCTGTAGGAGGTCTCCCAGAGTCTGCTATTGCTGAGCAAATGAAAGTGTTTGACTGCACGTTACGTAAAACAGATTTATAACGTGACGTGTTAATTAAAACTCAGGCCATACTGGTCTGTAGCGCAATTACAGAGGCTCTTCAGAAGTCAATTCATTCACTCAGCACATAGTTCCTTGCAGCACAACCACTCTTCTCGCAACTGTGTAATGTATATTAGCATATGCGTGTTTCGGTTTGGCAGCATTAAAAATAAATAAATAATACACTTTCCCTTTTTTAATGAAGCCTGAACTGCTGAGCTGTTCTCTCTGTCGATAACAGCCTCAGTAATTGAAGTTAGGATGTGGCTGAGATCCGATTTTCAAGGCTGAAAAATAATAAAATAATAACATGCTTTGAAGAATCCAGGACACCCTGGTGATAGATGTTTACCATCACAATCTTCCAAACACACTCAGACACTTTTGAAATTTAGTGATGGCCTTGACCGAGTTGGCTTAATGCAGACAAAACAGTAGGTGCAAAAATACGTTACTGAAAGTGGAAAAAGGAAAAACACAACTTGGTTACTATTGACTTCAAAGCTATACTCACTTTATCTGATTAAAGGAAAGTGGATTATATTTTTTTAAACCAAAATTGATGTTCCAATTCTCAGCAGTTATTTATTTTTCTATTTTCTTTTTATTTACTATTCTTCCCCCCCATCCAAGACTGTGATCAAACCCATTTGGAGTCTGATGCCGTGATGCAGTTTAAGGTCCATGTTTCTCTAATAAACCGTTTAACCCTGAGGAGGATCGCTGTGATGCAGTAATGGGCTTGACTTAAAGCCCAATCTCTAAATCACATTGCAAGAAAACGCTCAGAAATCACGCGCCTAGTCATTGACCATTTTCTCCGCTTTGTGCACTTCTCCCTGACGGAGCACACTTTAGACGCATTAGGATGCTCCGAGGTTTTAATACTGACAAGACACTAATAGCAGCCCATAATGAGAGCTCATGCTCCATCACGGACGAACACGCAGTCAAGCACGCGGCCCGCAGACAAGAGTAATGGCTAGTGTTGCGGAGCTTCTCATCCAGGGTAGCCAGTATTGATTCAAACTCGAAAGAGATGCTTTAAAAGCTTTAGGACAAGTGCAGTGAAGCTCCTCTCACTCTCCCTCAGCTTGTTTACTTGTTTTGGGTTTTTTTTTTTTATTTACATACTGTGGCCCTGCAGAGGCAATTCACCACTGCAGCAAACATCTCAAGTCCTCATTTCTACCTGCAGAAACATATTTCAAAGAAAGCTAAAGATAAGCCATTAGGCAGCGTCTACTTTGTGCAATGCCATCATTAGCATAGTGTGATGCTACTTTTAATTTGTCTTAAAGCCTCCCAAAACATGTTTTTTTCCAGTGATTCAAATCTGCTTTATTTTCAATAATTAACTGAACAATGCAGCGTCATCTTCAATCCATCAACATCAAAACAACAAGCATTTGAACATTTTTTTGCATAAAATAATTGCATTTTATCCATTTGGTCTCAAATAGAGTTTACATTTGAATAGTCTGAACACAGGTTTAGTCAACAGAAGAGACACACGAACCATAAGTGTTGGTTCAAGTCAAATCAAAGTGTAAACTAGTTTCATTTATTACCAGATGTGTTTTTTTAAATCCAAGATATATCTCCAGAAATTCTCCATCAGGTTTGACTGATCTGAAAATATGAAAATCAGCAAGTCGACAAGTCACCCGCTATCAGAAAAATGCAACACATCATGCTATCATAAAGGTCATCTCATAAAACTAGACTGCATCAATAAAGCCAAATGTCACCGAAAGGCAGCATGACAAACAATCCAAGCTGACCCAACCTTCAGTATCAATGAAAAATGAGAGCTACACAGACTGTAAGACAATATATAACAGAGTCTATTCAGATTTTCTCTCATTGATAGAACAATTACAACAACAACCTGTAAGTCAGACACCTCAGTGAAATAGCTAGAAGATGAGCACTTGATGAAAGTCATCAGAGCAGCCAAAAAAGGTGAAGAAAAAAAAAAAAACTACAAGCGAGAGAAGGAAATTGGTCTTTTCTTGCACTTTAGGTTTGCATACACTGTTATATATTCTATGATAGGAACGCAGCAACAATGAGTTGTGCTTTTTGTGGACAAAATGAGCTTTTGACGGATACAGACTGTGACTGATCAAATAACTTCAACCTAAAAAGCGGGGGGGAATATCGAGTTATTCTCACAAACATTTTTCTACCAATGAGTCTGATTTCGAGATCAAAGCATTCTTGGACCATTAGTAACTGGGAAAGAAATTTTTTATGCACGCATAAAAAGAAAGAGGAACATTTCGAAGTCAATGCAGACGGCACAAAGGAAATCACACGTTTAGTAAAGAACACGATGTAAATGCAAAGAAAATAAAAAGCAAATCTCATTTATAAGAAGGAGTTTGTTAAAAAAAAAACTATTTAAAAGAAAAAGTAAAGTCCAAGTTTTTAAGCCTACAATCCATTTATCTCTAAAGCACACTGTGCGTAAAGCCATTTAAGCGACTGGTTTACATAATAGAACTCTAGCTTTGGTGAATCATCGATATTATGGCCTGAAACAACTTTGTCATTACAAAGAAAGCAGTCACTTATAAATGTCAGCTGAGCATTAACAAGGCACTCGGTGCACTCTACCCACTGACAGACCGAGAGAGTGAGGCGGACGCTGGAGAGATTATAAAACAAAAAGATGGAAATAGAGCGTGTGACGTCTTAACTGAACAGCCAGTCAGCATTAGATCAACAAGCGTCAGCCAGCACCTCCAGCGTTAGAGCAATTTATCAATCCAGTCTGCTTTGTGTAGAAAAAAGTAGAAAGTGTGGCACAGCTGCTGTGTCTGCACGTCTAGATGCTCAGTGTGTGTGTGTGTGTGCAGGCGTTAGTTAATTAAAGTGAACTAGTGAACTGAGCAATTAGGTGATGAGTGACATATTTATGGAAAGGTTAAAGCCTCTAAGTTGATTTACTTCCTGCCTCGGGGCCAAGCACGCCAGTCCAAGTTTATAAATGGAAACAAACCAGCGCAGACAAGAGGAAAAGTTACAGTGTCACAGTTTTCTACCGAGGTGTATAAAAGAAAAGGAAGGGGTTGAAAAAAGAACAAGAAAAGAAATGAAAAAAGTACACAGATGAAATTGAGAAAAACTACGCCGTCTATGATAACAGTGTGCTGAAATTGGAGAACAGAAGTGAATAATACCCACTAAACCTGTGGAAAAAACCTCGTTATTCCACAGACAATGCCGAAAGCCATCTTCCATTACGGAGACCATCTGTGCCCAATTCAGTCACTTAAAACATTCGGTTTCCTGAAGCAATTCAGCAACACGGCACATCACCTCAATATCTTCCATTCTACTGGGAAAATATCAAACTATGGTTGGAGCCATCCAGTCAGACTAGCAACAGTTTTATATGATGAAATGGCACCGAGGCAACAATGTAGCCAACAATGCCCGAGAGAGCTTCAGCTGGACGTTATTAGATATTCGATACGAATTCACATCTGACTACTTTGTAAATGATTGTCGCTAAGCTGTGATTATTTTATAACTCTTGTATTATTGGATTATTGTAACAGACACACAAATACCATCAGAGACGGTCAGGGTTTGAGCCTCTACTCAGTCGGACTGGTTCATCTTCTTGGGCATATTCGCACAGCTTTGAGGAAGAGCAGGGACAACTACTGAAGCCAGATACAATTACTCTAATGCATGCCATTTAGTGGAAGATAGTTTTATCATAATTGAAGCCATTAAAATATCTGAACCAGTGGTTTGAGTATACAATGAACAGCCTCCTCACACCAGACTACTTTACTGGCACCGTGGCTCTTTTTCATCACCTGATTGACATTTGTCATCTAAATGGAAACTTTCTCATCATTTTTAAGCTCATAAATCACT
The DNA here is from genome assembly GCF_057382095.1 of Aulonocara sp. 'chitande type north' Nkhata Bay. Classification (NCBI taxonomy): domain Eukaryota; kingdom Metazoa; phylum Chordata; class Actinopteri; order Cichliformes; family Cichlidae; genus Aulonocara; species Aulonocara sp. 'chitande type north' Nkhata Bay. The sequence continues at coordinate 12,197,264 of NC_141358.1, forward strand.
TAACCTAGATTGACTTTATACATTCAGGTCACTTCTTTCCTGAGCATTATTGCCTCCCACATCGTGACTCACAGATATCTCTGAGTGCTTCTGCTGCTCGGGACCGGCTGGCTAAGCCAATAATGAGAAGGACTGTTTAAACAATAGAGCAGTATACAAATCAAGGATGTTTATGATTGTGATGTTCTTTTATTATATAAAAAGGAAATTACTTAGGTAATTAGGAAGAGGAGTATACAAACATGTGCCCTCCCAAAGGGACAGGTGAACAGGGTGAGTTTGTGTCATAATGCACCGGCGAGGTGGCGAGAGGCTCAGCTCGAGTCGCAGCAGTTTTCTGCGGTCGGCCTCGCTCTGTCGTCTGCAACCTTTAAAGCGGGCCGTCTCTGGCACTTCTTTAGCTGTGACCAAACTACCAAAGCCCATCTCTGCTGCATGTGTAGGGAAGGGAGAAATGACATTTCATGTTCCTTCATTACATTTCTTTTTCATTTCCTCTCACCCGTCTGTGCACTGGACCCCTTTTCTCCTCGAACCATCTGCCAGTGACACTGTCATGGCAACCAGAATTTGGAGATCACGCTTGCTAGCTATATAGGATTGTACTAAGTGAAACCCACAGGATTATTGGAATGGAAAGGGGCAGACACCCAGAGTGAGCTACCCTTTTAAAAAAGTGGAGAAATTTGGATCAGGTCAACAGTCGGGTTTCTGCACCTTCCACAGTCACATGGATCTTAAATAGTGTGTTGAGGTAAAGAGAGACTTGATGCTATCAGAAAAAGCTTCTTTACAGGTGGCGAGTTTCTCCTGACATCTGAGTCATGACCTCAAATCTGAGATGAGTGGCCAAATTTGGTGTACAGAAAGAACAATGCTAGTCTTAGCATTTGAAGGAAAAAAAAGTCTATAACCAAAAAGTGGAGAGTCCCAGGTATTTAAACCCAAGTGGGAGTCGTCCCTTAGAAGGTGGTCGTTGACCCACTATTAATCATGTGTGTCATCACGTGAGCCAAGCCTGCAGGTGTGAGCCAAGGTGTGAAAGCTGTGGGTCATTACCAACAGATGTTTCAGCTGAAACTACTGTGAGACCTTACCTCACTCTATAGGGTGACCTACTGAGGTCACCTGACGCAAGATGCGAGTAGGGGGTTGAAGTGCCTGGGAAGGGATCTTAAGACAGCAGTGTAGCTGGCTGACAGTGTCGTGAGCCGCCCCTCTGTTCAAAGGTTGTTCACAGAGAACTAGATGGCTTCTTTTACTCCTCTTTCAAATCATCTGTCTTCTCAGTCCAAAATCTGAACATCAGAATCCTCGAATGAGTGACCTTTATTCTTTAAGTGCAGATGTACAGCTATCTCACGCTATCCTTAACATCCTCCTGTGTCACACAAGCCATCACCCTCTCTGCCCATGCTTTTTTTCTTTTCCCCTCATCCTTCGCACACAGTAATAGTACCAAGGCTACTTCTTTGAGCATATTCCTCTAGGATTTACATGGATAGCAGTGGGTACATTCAACCGCGGTAAAACCTCAAGCAGAGCCAAAGCACGGTGGAAGAACTCCATCTGGCCTGGAAACACTTCCTCCAAGAGGAGCTGAAGGGCATGGTTGGAGAGAAAGACATTTGACCTACTTCGCTTTTTTTGCTAGGGGGAGCAAAAGACTCGACTAAACCACTCATGCACAAAACAAGCAAACAAATATTGAAATATAAAAATATGTAAACACTTGGAAAGATTGCAAAGCTCCAAAATAGAGTTAGTTGATAAGACAGAAGGAGAAAGGCAGCACTTGAATGAAATGCATATCCGCAGAGAGCAAAACGGCTAAGCATGGGCAAAAAAATATCAGCTCGATTCCCAAAGCATGCACTCTCAGAACCGTCCAGGGTTGTGCCTATGCCGATATGGAGACTGTACGTTTCCCATGCTGTCAACAAACATTAAAACAAAAAAAACAGAATTGCAGCTTCTTATGGTGATAACAGGGCACTGTGTAAAGTTAGTAGTAGGTACAGCTAAACTGCAGGACAAGAGAAAAACAACAGGCATGGAAAGAAATAGGTCGCAGGCAGCAACACTCAAATGAAACGGTTTGAACATAACACCTTGGAGGATTTCTGAGAGGTCTGCATAAGTGAAGAGGTTCAGTTAAACTACGGGGTGAAATTAAGTGCGTTTGGGCATGTGATACAGAAGGTGACATTCAAGCTTCACCCAGTAATAATATATGAAAATGTGAGTCTTAGTCCTCCCTCAAAGCACATTTTAGCATTTTTCCTTGATTTATTTATGGAATATACCACTTTGGTAGGTGGCCACAAATCTTTCCGTATCTGTTGAAGGTGTTTTTGTTTTAATTACTTTTAATCTGCCAGTAGTACAGAAGCATGGCTGCTGCTACTTATTTTACCACAATTTATATGTAAAGTTATTCAAAATATACAATACTTTATCTCCTGGAGATTAAGGGTGAGGCTTTCATGAATCTGATGCATCCTGAGTGATAATTTTCTTAACCTCTACCTAACCACGAGCACTACTGCTTGATTCATGCTGCCACTTTTGCCTCAGTTGAGTGACAGCCAAAATTACTCTTTGTAATTCAACTCAAGCGGCTTTATTGGCTTCACAATATTGCGAAGGCATCAGAATATGCAATAAAGAACAACAACAACAACAACGATATTAATGTATTATATAACAGGAAAACTGATTTATGCATTAATAATTTACAGTGTTTAAAGCACATCATGTGCCCTTGTGTGTCATTCAGTATCTCTCAGATTGCAGCATGTTTGTACAAACTGGGCATCGAGGTCTGCCCCGCCTCCTTACCCAAGAAGCATTTTTAATTGCATGTAATAACTCATAATAAACCCTGCCTTTCATACGGATCACCCCTGCTGAAGTAGGAAGCCTGCTGCATTTACAGTTTTTAGGCGGTGTCTACAATTGTGAATAAAAAGTAGACACACAGTTGATACACAGGCACAAAGGTTGAGGTTAAAAAGGTGATTAATGGATGTAGTCATATGCAGTTAAGGTAGTATGTGTACGAGTGTGCGTTTTATGACCCGCTCTTCCTCTCTGAGCTGCGTATCTATCTCTGTGTGAGGGGGACATTTAGCAGCGGGGTGCAGGGCCATCCAAACTGAGTTATGATCACACGCAGACAGTACGGACTGAAGCGAGACAGTCAGACGGCGGTGATGTCAGAGAGAAGGTCAACGGGAGGAAAGACAGTAGACTCAAAAGGATCAAGCGCACTTGACAATTGGCCTGTCAATCATGTAGTTGCCATAGTGCTGTCTCGGAGGGTGGGGCCTAAAACGAGCTATAAATAGAGCAAAGCAAGCTGGGAAGAGGACAATTATGATACATCAGCCGGGGGTAGTGAGGGGTGTTCTTGCGCGTGTGCGCGTGTGTGTTGTGATTGTGTGTGCATGAGCACTTTTCATGCAGCGTTTAGTGGTAATTACTGGTCTCTCTCAGGGATGAAAAAACATCAATCCAAAATTAAATCTTGATGAACTACAACAAATCGTCAAACCTGAGGGCACAAACAGATTACAAACACACACACAACTTAAAAATGCACAGGAGTGAAAACTTTGTCTCTGTGGCAACCAAAACCACAATTTTAACGCAAATTCTCTTCCTATATGCTCTAGGGATGCACCCATTCTGAATAACGCAATACTGGGCCAATACCAACACCAATGTTTAAAACTAAATTTCAGCTGAGAGCCAATACAGATAATTTTGGCTTGTTTTATTGGTGGAGGAGAGGGCCATTGGGTCATTTATTCGCCCCTTTGGCCAAGGACGCCAAGTAATCTGCCAGTACAAAACTGATGAAACACAACATGGTCCAATGGCATGGGTAAATACTAAATTATTTACAGATATATCATTTGGGGCAGGGGAGGGGCTAATATCTGATATTATCCCACCTATCCAAAAACAGACTAACCTTAGAGTGGCTTCAGACACTAAAATTAGATCTATCCAAAGTTCAACTTAGGCTAAATTCTCAATATCCCCATAGATAATCTTTGATTTTAGGTGTACACAAAGCATTGCTTTGTATTCAGACAGCTTCATCATTTCAGGAAATGACCCACCCCACACTTTTTTTGGCAGATTCGCCTCTATTGTATCGAGCATACTGGGGGTTTTCAAGGGCACAACAGAGTGAGTCTCAGAGAGATGATCTAATTACTGTCATTAGCGACATCTAATTGGAGCTTTAAAATTAAAAGATTAGCCCAGGCGCTAACTCTGCTAACCTATTTTAGTGTTTGAAAGCGCAAGAAGAGAGGTACAATGGGAAAGAGTACACATGCTTAGGAGCTCCAAAATGAATTGGATGTGGGGTATATCATTTGCCCACTTAACCTCATAAATAAACTCACAGAGGCCGTGAGATGCAGAGGAAACGGTGCGTCTGGCCCTGCAGTCCCTCTTCTACCCTTTCAGCCCCCACCCCACTTCGCTAATTAACAATTGTTTTAATCCCCCTTTAATTCTGCAGACAACTGCACACATCTGTGTGCGCGCTACATGCTGAGGGTCCCTCACAACATTCACCAGATTAGTCGAGCTACCCTCCGCCAAGCGTCGCCCGCAGCGACCAAAGGTAATTGCTTTTTAATTAAGCCTCCGGCGCTAATCCCAATGATATTTAGCAGGCACGAATTGCTGCACACACACACACACACACACACACACACACACACACACACACACACACACACACACACACACACACACACACACACACACAAGGGGGACAGGCTAAAAGAGGGAGACGTTCAACAAGACATACTTGGCTGTAAACTGGACAAATGTGTAATAGGCTTTGTTGGCATTTCTCTTTTGTCCACAGTGGGAAGCAAGGCAGCCAGTGAAAATGAAGTCACTCATGTACTGAGGCAATAAATGAATTCTCACCCCCTGCCCAATCTGAGAATATCCTTTAGGCTGAAAACGAGTACTCGGGTCGATTCTGAACTCTCTCTCTCTCTCCCCGTCTGTCCGTTTGTGTGCGTGTTTGTGTGTGCGATCGTCTCTCCGGTGACCCTGAAATAAGCCCTGCAAGCCCCAGAGATGGAAAAGGCAATCGCACACTTCTATCGACCCTTTCTTCTTCAATCCCTTCTCCTCCTTTCAGGCACTGGTCTCTCTTTTCCCATCTTTGCACCCTTTTTCCATTTCCAGGTTCCTACTTGATCTTGTCACCATATCCAACTTTTCCCAGTTTCCATCGTCCCGGTGTCATGTTTAGATAGCTCTTTCCTCACTTCAATTTCGTCCTTCTTACAAAAAATAAAACATACTTGGCAGCCATCTTTTCTCTCATGACATGTTTTTCTTCCTCTTCTGCTTTTTGAGTCAAACCTTTTTTTGTAACTTTACTTTTCAGAAAAGGCAGACTTCTCTCCCCAAGGAACAAAAAAGTCCCCTCTTCTCACACATTTCTGCTCTAACTATGAAATATGCTGAACCAGTGAACACCCACACTTGCAGCACTGTAGTACATCTAATTTGATTCCTTGTCTCACCTAACAGCTCTGGATTTTCTTTGATGTCTGCGGTCCGACGTGTGAAGGCACCACTGAGATGGAGTTAAAGCTTACGTCGAGCTGTCTTTCACAAACATTTTCATTGCTCACGCTGATCCGCTCCCGTCATCTCTGATCCCTCTCTCAACTTTCTCGAGTATCACATGGTTCCGTCTCGTGTCTAATCTTTTAACCATGTAGTACGGAGAGGACATTTCTAATTTAAGAAGAGTTTTACCTTTCAAAAGCTTGTCAGAGCAGAAACTGCACGCCAACAGTGAGAGCTCCTCTGGGCAAACTTAAGACTTTACAAAAACTCTGCTCAACACTTCTGTGACGTGATTGTGACTACCCATCAAACTCCTTCCCCCCCCAATAGTGGCATTTGACTCTAGCAGGCTGTTCCTGCCTGCAGATTACAGACTATATATAGCTTGATTTATCTTTAATCTCCTGTGATATAACAGTGAAAACCATTTTCAGCTCCTCTTTGTGTTATCTCTGAGAGGATGCTCAATGCTCCATTTCCTTCATCGCAGTACCTTCTACACTGGGGCTAATTTCTTTTCCTCTTGTCTTTCCCACTTTTTCTTCCACTGCTATTTTCTTGGGGTTCTTGTTCTTTTTAACCTCCACTCCTTTTTTTAATTTAGGCCACTGAAAGCCCCAAGTCAGGGACATTCAGACAAAATAACACAGGTGAAGTAAACATCCGCTGATTTAACCAATTGGAAAAATGTTAAGATGAGCTACCTGGATGATAAACCTTGAGGCGACTCATATATGACATCCACGCAAGTATAGTTTCAGTGTTGGAAACTCGCAGAATGCAAGTATCTGGTTTGTAAAGGGTGCATGAATGAAGGCTCAAGTAACATCTAGTAAGCCATCTAAGAGTTGAGGAAGATGGGCAGAATGTTTTTGGAGGATGGGAGGGAAAAGACAGAAAGCATGAATGATTTAGAAGCGGTGTGCAAAGAGCAGATGATGGCATAAATAGAAAGAGGGCGAGGTGAGCCGGTGCATATGCTGCATATTATGGTGATATTAGGAAAATTGCTACTGAGTGAAATGGTGATAGTAGATCAAGAAGAAAGGGAATGAAGTGTGTCTTTGTATTTCTCTGCTAAAAATAATTTGTAGTTCCATCTAAGTGTTTTCCCCCCTTTTTTGAGTGGTTGTACAAAAAGCCTAAAAGACAGGTGAATAGATCAATTAAATGTTTATCTCTACAGCAAGGACAAGATTCGGAGAAAGAATGGCATCAAGACAAAGACGCTTGCTCATACGTGAATGTTTCACCTTTCAAAAGAGATTTCTAGAAGTGATAAATCACTGCAAATGCACACCGTGTTTTTGATAGATGTTTTTAAAAAAAAAAAAAAAAATGATGAAATACAAAATCATTTGGGCTCAGAGCACTGTGGAAATAACACACAGAGGCGTTGAAACGTAGCAGGAACAGACGTTATCGTGGAGCGAATGTTCCACTCCTTCTTGAAGAATTAATTATCCTTGACAAGAGAGGGAAACTGTCCGAAGGTAGAAGAGATTCACAGAGGAGAAAGAATGAGAACTGAAGCTGATGCAGGTAAATAGGGGGGGGGAGATAGGAGGGAAGGGTCAAAGAGGAGAGAAGTAACAGAGGGTAGTGAGAACAGGATCAATCGATACACTTTCTAATCTGTTGAATACTAATTGGCTCAATCACCTTCTGATTATTCTGACCTTATGTTATCAGCACATTTGTATAAACACAATCTCTTCTTCAACTTGAAACTGTGGTATTTGTCAGCACCACAAAAAGGTGCAGGCGCTCACATATACACACTGAGAGAAAGCAAAATATGGACGGTGAGTCAGCACTGTTTGTGTGCTCACCATAGATATTGGCAAGGTGGGACTCTGGCAAGGTGCAGAGCGCAGGCCTTGTCCCCGCAGATTGATTGTCAGCACAAGAATAGAAGGAACAGCAAAGGAAAAATGATTGCATGCTTCATTTTATTTCCCGCACTTAGGGTGCCCCCTGGATCGCACCCCGACTCAGTCGGGCAAGCGGTACATGAGACAGTGAAAGGATGATAAGAGAGCTGGAAGGTCATAGGGACCTCTAGATGGCAACAAAAATGACTGCCTCCTCACTGCCTTCAGGTCAATATTTCCCTTTTTTCCCCTCTCTTACGGGTTAGTTTCTACAAATCTTTAAGCACTTTAAGCACGTATTGAGAGATTGCCATGCCATAAGGGAGAACAACGAAAAGGCAAAAACCTTGAGATCTCTCTCTCTCCCTCTGCTTGCAGTGATTCGGCTCAGGCCATTTTTGGGCCGGCCATAGATCACGGTGTCAGGTGGGCCAGTGAGTTTTGGCCAAGTCTGCTGTCTGAAAACAAACATGTCCTCTAGTAAACCTGAGTACTGGACCTCAGATCTATCACATCATCTACTTTCTTAATAGCTGGACAGACAGGTGGGGAAAAAAAGACTGTAGAAACGTTAGATCAAATTTGTATCAAGACTGTAAAATGTGATCAAGTTGTTAGTAACTTTGACACTAAAATGTAATGTTAGTTCAGATTTTTCTGTTATATGTCACATGGTTATGTCATTGTTCTGTGCTCGGTGTGTTTAATTTATTAACTTTTAACTGGGCTTTGATGCTTTTGTATCAGTGATTCCTTTTAATACTTATGCATGCCACGGCAAAATGATGGGTCCAAGTAGTCATGCTAACTAATGTGCATTGTCCCTTTAGGAGTTACACAATACCTAACTACCTCTCTCTCTGTTTGTATACAGACTTTTAAGAGTGAATTTTGTAGGTGCTTCTCATGGTTAAGCTATTTTTCCTCCCGTTTCCAGCCTCAGTGCAAAGATGCAGTCATCACAAGAGAAAAACAACTCCTTTGAAAACTGATCACGACAGTTAACCAGTACACAGTTACAGAGGTAATTGCGCACATCTCTCCATCAATATCTTTCCCTTTCTTCCTTGTTATTTACTCTGAATATCACATGTTGAAGTGCTGGGTGAATCCGGTTGTTCAGTGATGACGCGACGAATCCTACTTCCGGGTCTAAAGTAGTCTGCGTTTAATATGGCTTTTGTGTTGTTAACATGTTTAATGTTATGTATTTTCTTCTATTTGATCTCAAAAAGCTCCTAAAACAGTCAGTGATCCCTGTTGACCTCCCTCGGCTTTTATTACCACTAATCATTTATTTAAGCTCAGTCTTTAAAACCTTAGGATGTAACTACAGCCCAGCCTATGCAGCAGTATATGAATGGATGGATTGTGGATGGATTATCTCAGTTGTTCTCCTGGCTGAAGTTTGGTCCTTTTACAGCATCCTGCCATGCGATTACATTTGTTCCTGACCACCGAGAACACTCACGGTAACTTTTATCGAGTGGAAAAAAAGTTAGCTTGTTTATATTATGCTAACATAGCTGTGTCGCTAGCGGTCACCTAGCACATCATTATATACCAGCTAGCCCAACTTAAGTAACCCTACAAACGTCACTGCTGTTTAGTTTTCTGTCTTCATTTATGCTGGAAGTGATAACAGAGCTGTACGTTTTAATTTGTTTCCAAAACCCCGCAGTCAGGACATGCTATATTGTATTTAGATAGAAGCTAGCGAGCTAACTCCCTGCTTACTTCTAACTCCGTTAAATGTCATAAATTCCGTTTTCATGGATGCCTGGATGTTAAACTCAATTGTTACACCTGGTAGAGCAGAACGCTGATCATTTTATTAAAGATGAAAGACTTTAGACAGTTTTTCAACTCTCAGTAATGCCATAGTGATCGTTTGATATATGGACCTGCAGCGGAGTTTAGACCCAGACACGGCTAGTGACGTCAGACTGAACAACCGGATACAGAGCTTTCCAGCACCATAAAGTATACGTGATGACAAACTACACAGGCATTAGCAGCTTTAGCTTGGTGTTAGGAAGTGCCTGAAAGCCACTAATGGAAGTGCACATAAACACAAACCGGACACACGCATGCATTACTGGCTCGATAAATGGGTTTACTGGATGTGCGAGAGACAAAATGGGATGTAGACAAAGGGAGGAGAAAGGCGAGGAGGTTGAGGGTCTCCCCCCCCCCCCCTTTCTCTGTTTATATTTGAAGCAAATATAGTATATTGTGGATTCCATCTAATCCTGGGGTGTTGATTTTCAATCTCAAGACCAGTTTTTCTGTCCTCTTCATCTCATCTTATCATAATGGAACGGTCACTTTCTGCCGTAATGGCAATCGAGAAAAGGAGAGCAGCTTAACTCGGGGCTGTATCAGTGATTTAAGTGCTATTTCACCTCAGTCCACTCCCAATAGAAAGTCCATCTGTGGTGATTTACATGTAATGTTGATTGGGAGAGAAAAACCCATCTTCATTTTCTTTTATTGTCCCTGCTCGTTCCCAATACGGTCTTGATGAATTTAAATGACCTGCATTTATGAATCTGTTACCACATAAATCTCCCGCCTGTGACTCATCACTCACAGAGGAGTTGAGGAGTGAGTGAGTGTGTGGGTATGCTTGTATTTTAAATGTGTTCATCCACATATGTGTTGGAGAACTGAATGCATGAGTGTCCGTAAGCTAACTGTGTCTAAGGATGCATGAAAAAAATAAAGAAATAAATTATCCACAATCTGAGCGTGAGCCAGGTTACTGGGGGGAGAGGATTGTGGGGGGTGGGGTGTAATCTGACTGCACCTGAGGCTCTAACTGCTAATGCTAACACTTGCTAATAACCCATAGGACCCCTGTGGAGCTCAAGGACAGGGAGGTCAGACAGCTGGGCTCCATGCCCACGCCTGAGTCACCTGTCCTGGGGTAGCAGTGAGCCAGGAGCAAAGGTGGATCGAGTGTGGAGCCCAAAGGCCAAAGCATTTTCCAGAGAAACAGAGACAGACAAGGCATGACTGCACATTTTTGCTGCTTTAGGGCTGTTTCTAAAGTAGGCTTTGGTTTAACACAGACACACGCACACACGAAATAGCAGCCAACGCTACAGTAATGAGAGTAGGAGGACGCTCCTCTGGAGAGAGGTGGGCCCTTCACCCAATTCTCAGCTAGAGATTACACACGGAGAGACAGAGCGCAGCAAAAGTGAGGAGATGAAATGAGCCACAAGGGCCCCTCTGTATGCCTCACTATAAATGAACCAGGCATGCCACTCAGAGCTTCTATTCACCAGTAAACTATATGTCACATGCTTGCAAGCAATTTTCAAGAGAGAACGCTACAGAGCGAGAGCGCCAGGTGAAAGGCCGGTCAAGAGGAACAATCGGGATGCAGCGAAGCTCGCATTTACATTTAAGGCATTTAGCCGATGTTTTTAATGAGTACAGAATGAATGCATCGAATGCAGCCTCAGGGGAACGCCGTATAGATTAAAGAAAATTTCCCAGAGCATACAACCTCATTAAATGTTATTGCTTTGAACTGGAAGAGATAATTTACTCTCCAAATAACAGATGAAATTTTAAAAACGTTAAATGGCTGCCATTTGCAAACACAGCTAAGCTCGCTATTATACATCAAAATAACTGGTGCTCTGCATAAACCCAAAAGCTCCCAGAAAAATATGATTAACAGATAAAAAGATATGACTCTGTACATTTCATACTCTTCCCATCCATCACAGCACGGTGAGTCAGTGGTCACCGTGCCCTGCACTGGTACTCTGTTAGAGGTAGTGACGACAAACATGATGCAAGTCCGTGTTTTTCAAGAGGTAAGCTTGATATTGCCGTCTAATTGGTTTTCCAAGGGTAAAAAGCAGCCTTTGTGACAGTGAGTCAGACGAAAACACGAACTGTTGACTTGAGTTAGTGTGATCAAATTGAAAGTGTTGGTGGGATTTATTTTTCTTACGATTTTAAGAGTGGTACGAAAACAAACAACATGTTCTTCAGGAAACTAAGGAATACAATATATGAAATCAGTTATTTCCTCTGAGAATAATTAGAAATGTTAAAATTATTAAATTTAAATGAACCAGCTCCCATTATTTTTGCACTTAATAACGCGTGTCAGACGATAAACAGGCCGTGGTCTGCCTCCAAAAAAGAAAGAATGACCAGAGCCGGAGGGTGAGCCCATTTCGAATCTATCATCAGGATGTCATTGTTCCAGTCTGCCGGCCAGTGAGCGCACCCCAGGGAGGCAGGACTACCCTGGCATTACAGTCCCCCAAGGGAAGGCCAAACGAAGCTGGAATGACTGATGCAACCCAGGGGAGGGTAATCGGCTGTGGAATGACTGATTCCTCCCACAAATCAACTCAAGAGGGGTAGAGTTGCTACCACAGATCTAGTTTTAATTGTTTTTGCCAAGAACTGTTTAAAAACAAACAAACATAAGTCAAGCATCTGCAAGATAAGCTGAGAAAGAGCAGGAAATAAATGCCTAATCCCAAATGCCTAATGCTCTGTTTATCACTCTCCCATAATTTTTTTATTTTTTAACAAGGTCTAATCCTTGAGTCGTCACTATTGCTTTTTGTTTCTTGTTTTGTTCCCAGAGAAACAAGACAGGCTAGAAAAAAAACAGGGAAAAAATACATATAAATAGACTTTCTCGTGATAATTTTTGGCTTTTCTTCTGTAGAGACAAAAAAATAAATAAATAACCACACACTTGGTGAGTAGGAGAAAAAAAGGCAAAAACATGCAGCTCTAAAGCGTAACGAATTTTCAGGATGGATTAAACTGAGCCACCACATGTTTGTCGAGCCATGATTGAAGCTGGAAACTAATCCAAAACTGTTCTGATGCATTAGTCTGTCGCTCTCCAACAGTCACACACGCACAGTACTGTCAAATCTCAACAGCTGGTCCCCCCTCTCCACCCCCACCCTTACCCTCTGAGCGAGAGCAGGTCAGTGCTGTGCAGCGCAAGAGAGACTGCAATGAAGATCAGCGATCAATAATGATCAACAGGGGTACAAAATGACATCGAGTCCGGTGCACATCAGCGGTCGTTTTCTCTCAAGTAAAATCAATAAAGCTGACTTTGATTTTCTTTTTTTAACCAAATACACTCTCCTCATGTTTCTCTTATGCGCTTTTCGAATGAATGTGTGTGTGGCGCCAACCTGTTAACCGGTGTGTCGTGTCAACATAATGAGATCAGCTAAAAACTTTAATCAAGAGATCGAATTAAATTAGGTTACAGAACAGCGTCCCATCAGTCCCACCTGTCACAATGTCTCTGAAAATCCCAAACAAGCAAAAATAGTTGTGTACCAAAAACAAATACAACACACTCTTCACCACAATCCCTGTGTATGCCTGCACTCACTTTAAAAGCTGACAAAAATACAAAGCGTGCACACACAACCTCACTCTACGGCAGGGACGCACAGTTTGAATTCTTCTTTGATATGTGAAAGAAGTGCCAAAAGTTCCTAAAGCTGCTGATGTATATATGCACATATATATTTAAAACGACAGGCTGTGGAGGTGACTGGAGTCCTCAAAACAACTTCAGCAGGAACTGAATGTCTTGACAACCGAATGACTCATGAATAAAAAGGCCAAAAATAGAGGAGAAGCTATGGATGAGGCAAAGACGGGCAACTTGGTGATAAGCTCCAGATTTCTGAAAAGCAAGAGCATTTACACTGGGGGTGGGGGAAATACAAATACACATGTGCAGCAAAAACTTTATGGCTGCTTGCTGACACAAACCGAGCATCTGATAAATATAGACTCCAAACAAATCCCAAAGAATCAAAAAATAATCATTTAAATGACACATACGAGTGCAATCGTAAAAGTTTAAAAAGAAAATCCAATTAAATTAGGAAAAGAAAAATAGAAAAAAAGAAAAACATGAACTCTCTGCTCTCCAGCTCCGTGTCTCCACGTACCTTGCAGAGTTTCTGGTAGCGCGGCGAGGAGATGGCCATCCTCTGGAGCCTGTGTAAGAAGACCACCACTTTCTGGAGGGAGGTCCGGACCATGGCCATCATCTTAAGACTGCTACAAGTCTGCAGCAGCCTGCTCCTGGTCCGCATGCTAGCACTGCCCTACCCCGCTCATATTGTTCTCCCTCTCCAGCCGACCAGACCCCAGCCAAGCTGACGTGATGCGCACACACACATGTACACAGAGAGAGAGAGAAGGGGAAAAAAACCCCCACACACACTCACTCACTCGCAGGCGTACTCAGCTCAGCATGCACCCACGTTTTGTCACATACACGCACGCACACACAATAAACATAGTGAGCGCAGCCTCAGTTTGCTTTCTCCCCCCCCCCCCTCTCTCTCTCTCTTTATAAACAGTCACTCACGCAGCTCTTAGCATGCACTCACACATGCGCGCGATGATGCAAAAGAGCCGGACAAGACGAGACACTCACTTTCTCCTCCACGCGGACATTCACACGCGCACCTCGACCGCAGAGCCAGAAGAGAATCAAACAAATCACTCGTGACGGCACCCTGCAGAGTCAAGAGAGTGACAGAGAAGAGGGAAATGATGAAGAAGAAGAAGAAGAAGAAACAAAGAAGAAGAAAAAGATAAACGGGGAGAGAAAGAGCGCAAAGTGCTGGCAGAGATGAGAGGGAAGGGAGAGAGGACGGCACGAGTTGCACTGGACGAGAAGAGAAGCTGTCCGTACGCGGCTTACTTTTTACTGCTGCCGATCCGGAGAGGAGAAAGAGAGGGAAGGAGTGACAGAGAGAGAGAGAGCGAAAGAGAGAGAGAGCAAAATAGAGTGAGAGACTAAGAAAGAGGGAGACGGATGAAAAGCACCACTGAGGGAAGACAAACAATGCATCTGTTGTGAAGGTTGAATGACATTATGCCAGGCAAGAAACAAATCAATGAGCGAGAGACAATCAGACGAGAGAGAGAGAGAGCGACAGAGAGAGATGGAGATTGTGCAAGAACTTGGAGGACAAATGAGAACCACACACAATAGAGATATAGAGAAGGAGGGGTTATTTCAGGCATCCAGGATTCTGGGAAGTAGCGGTCCCATTCATTTTCTGCACCGGCAATCTTAGCTGGAGCACTTCCACGGCTTAGGTGCCCGTGAAGCTGGTGGCTGACTCATGAATGTTAAACATGAGTAGTCAAAAACATATTTTTCATTTTGATGACAAAAAGAAAAATACATCTTTGCACATGTGCAGAGGTCAAAAATAAGTAAGAACTGTAGTATCGCAGCTCGAATGTGTGACGTGAGCGCCAAGAAGTCTGTGTCGGTTCACAGTCATCCGTGTCATGGTAGTCGAGTGCTTGATAGACTCTGCTGTACACCTACAGGAGAGAGGGCATTCCGTCAAGGATGCCAGTGTTCACATTCTGGACCGAGAAGACAGATAGTTTGGAAGGAGTAAAGGAGGCCATCTACATCCGCTGTGATCGACCATAGTTGAACAGAGGTGATGGTTTACAGCACCAGCTACCAGCCACCTTGAGTCAGCAGTCTTCAATCCCCCATTCTCACCTTGCCTTATGATGGTGGGTGAGGCTACATCTTACAGAGGTTTCACACCTCACACCACTACACAACCCCCACATTACCTCGGGCTCTGTCAGTTGCTTAAAACTGAAGAAGCAAGACATCCTCACTTGTCAAGCACTCGAGACACTATGCCAAGAAGGCTGGTACCATTCATACTTGCAGACAACACTGTTGAGTGCTTGTTCTTAAGCGTTACTGATGCTCTGTAGTAGGGCTGTTCGATATAACGATATATATCGGGTGACGATATAAAAACGTCTATCGTTTTTTATTGTACGCTATCGCTTGTTTCGTGGTGTCGCAAAATAAACTGTTTACAGCAATATTTTTTCATCGTTTTGATGGTCACTGTAGTGGCTATATTAATTTCTTCTTTCTCTTATATTTAATATAACCACACTACGGACGGACAAGCGCCTGTTTTTATGCGTTGTGGTTAGCAACAACGACGGTAACACCATCGCGTGTCCGCTTGTTTATGTTCCACATAAACCTTTCACAATAAAGCTCAAGATCCACTTGAGACTTTTCAAAATAAACTGAATCACGTGAAAGAGCAGATTATTTACGGATGAGAAGTAAAAAAGAGCCGCCAGGTGCTAAAAAAATAAACCTTAGACTCAAACATTAGAACAGGCTTTTCCCCGCAGGACGCTGTGTAATAAATACTCACAAAGAAAACGGCGGCCATTACAACTTATGTCTAAAAATGTATAGTTTCATGCATCGGTTAAAACACTCGACTCCAGGTACATGACGCGCAGCTGGAAACACTTCCTGCAAGTCGAGCTGCCTGAGATTCACAGAATTTACAGAAAATGTTACATTTTTGTGATTTATATCGTTATTGGGACGATAGAATTCTTATATCGGGATATGAGATTTTGGTCATATCGCACAGCCCTACTCTGTAGTGCACTCAGGTGGATCCAGCAAATCTGAGAACACATAGGATTGCATGAACCCAAAAACAATGCTTCTAGAGATACAATAATGCACCATACAGGTTAAAGGTCAATTCTGAATGCCTTCAAACTACACTGAGCCAATTTGTTACTACACCTACGCAACTTCTTAATGCAATTTGCGACAGACTTTTTTCTCCATTAGGGTAGCTGACAACCATTGGTAAGGTTTTTATTAAAGAAAAAAAGGTTTGTTGAGAAACTTTAGTTTCAGACAGTAATTTTTCAATGCAAAAAAAAATAACAGTCTACTTTTTTAGCTCTAGTTCTCCTCTTCCATTAAGGAAGCCATTTTTGTTGTCTCAGTTTCAGACACCTGAGATATGATCGTGGAACAAATTACATCAGGAAATGCCAAATGCACTTAAAATCTCCCGAAAAAGCCATTAAGTGACTGTTTTTGATTTAGTTTTTATCTGTGGTGCCAAACACAGGCTGCATCAGACCAGACTTCTGTCGTTACCCATGTGGTGTCTCCTCCTGCCTTCCTTGCTGTCTCTTTGCTGCCGCTTATCTAATAAAACCACTAGCAGTCCAAAAAAATTAAGTATTTAAAACTAAAGGCCAAAAACTACAGTACACCTACCAAAAAACAGAAAATTATGTTTTTCGGTGTTTATAACTGATAATATATCTCTTTAAAAAGCCAAATATATTACAGAAAAATATTTCCAGACACAAACAAGTGTGTGGGAGAGATACGGTGCATGTGTCTTTAATTAAGAGCCATGTTTTTGTCGCCAAAAAAATTAAAAAAATACTATTTTTTTAAGCGATTAACTGAGAAGAAAAGAGGGAGGACATGCTGGTAAACTGCAGATAAAACCAAAAAATGAGGAAAATAAAAAGTGGGTGGAAAGCAGAGCATCAGAAGATAGGGTAGGAGGGCAAGGTCAAAAATAAAAGATAAAAGGCTTTTAAGTATCTTTTATCAGTGCAGAAAACAGCTGAATGTTTAGAGAATGTATCTGCTGGAGGCACCAGGCAGCAGAGAGATGACATTTAGAGAAGAAAAAGAGCAGAGAAAAGCAGCCGCTCACTTCCTCCTGAACTCCTAACCACGCTGTATAACAAAGTATAAACCATAGAGTGGATATTTTAACCCTTTTCATGCCCTCTGCTAATGTTTGACTTTCATTTAAAGTGATGAAAAACACCCTTCTTTCTCCCAACCACAAGACAAGAGGCACTAATTTGAATTGAGGATGAAAACCCAAGACCAGCCGCCTCTCCATCATTTTTTTTTTTTTTTTTTAAAAAGATGTGACACAAATTGACGCACAAAACAAAAACTGTTTTGTTTTTTGGTCCCTGATTACCGGTAAGTTTATTTAAATGACAGTAACTTGACAGTGGAAAGGAAGAAAAAGATGCAGCCAACTAGAGTAATCATCATTCACCAACAGGCACACACACACACACACACACACACACACACACACACACACACACACACACACACACACACACAATGAGAGATGGCATGATGAGCTCACTGAAGAGCTGTGTTTAGACAAGGTTTAACTGGCTACAGCATCCATTTCAGTCATTCCACAGAGTATTGACTCTGCTTCACGGGGAATTACAAGAGACACTGAGTGTTTTGTTGGCTCTGGGTTAATAAAACTATGAACCATTTTTCAAAGAAAGAGGTTGTAGAAAGCATGTGCGACTCATCTGCTTACACCACAGTACAATCATGCACAAACCCACATAAATCTAAAGCCCACAGCTAAACATGCACAAGGCAAGCGAGATATAAGCAGATCATCAGGCTGTGTACATCTTTGCACCTTCATGATGGAATAAATCTGCACATTATTCCACCAAATGTGCAGATTTGTGATGTAAACAAGTGACTTCCTGTATGCTCCAGTAAGACAATATGCAATTACATAACATGGTGGTAATTATCCCTTTGAAGTTTTTGTCTCTACTGGACCAGTGCAAATTAATGAGAGGGAGTTTGTTATAAAAAGGCACAATTTATAGAGTTAAATGTCCAGAAAATTAACTATTGAAAATATAGTGCATGTAGATAAAATAATATAAAGTTACATATATCTCTATAATGGCTCATGCACAGCCTGCCTTCCAGTGCCAAGATAATGAAAGCGCACTGAACTGGATCAAAATTTATTTTTGTAATTAATTACCGACGCTTCAAAATGTAGTCAGGCGACCTTATTTTCTGCAAAGTTTTAGTGTCTGTTAATTGAAAAAGAAATAAAACTGGTACTTCTTCCACTCAGTGAAGCAAAAACTATTTAAGGAATTTTATAAATTCATAAAAAAAACCCAGAAAAATAAATAAATAAATAAATAAAACAAGGACTTTTTTTTTTTTTTTATAGTGGCTGAGCCGAGTAAAGACATCAGATATCTGCTTGTGATTATGGGGAATCTGTAGCAAAGGGACAAGATTTCTGGCACAAAGTTTGCTCTACTGAGCAAACCTGAAACGATAGCTGTCATCTGACAACGATTAAGCTTTAATTAGCTTTTTTCTTTTCGTAACCAATGACCAATGAAGAGAACAGGAATTTTTGAACTGGAAATCCATTATTCTTTATCCCCGATTTCCTGGCTACATTGGAAGCCCACAAAAATCCGCAGGAGACTAACCAGACTGATCACATAATTCCCCAATTTATCAGACAGTCACGATCAATTCTAATCCAACTCGGCAAGAGAACAAACAAGTTTGTTTCCCGGTATGTTGATTCCTGTGGCCATGACTGTCATTACTGCATCACACGCAACAGCATCAGTTGTTTTTCGGTCTTATGCCATTAAGCCTCACATTTTCATGAAATATCAGTTAATGCACCAATTTGTATTTGTCACCGAGTCTGACCAGTCACCAACTGCGGGCTTAATATGAAAACAGCAGTGAGAATGACAACCGCCTGCGGCTACAAATTGTCATTAAAGTAACTAAGCACCGAACAGTGGCAGAGCAGTCATTGTGACCTAATGAAAGGGTTTGTGGGGAACAACACTCAGTAAAGCCACAACATCAAAGGCTTGAAGCCTGTCTGTGTTATGTAAACCCACTTTCTGGGCGAGGACCATCCATCAATCTCGACTCCAACTGGTAATGAAATGACAACAGAAGATAAAGACAGGCGGCGGGTGATAACAAATTAGGAAAGCTACACCAATATGTTTGCTCTTAAGCACAAATATAATGGAGTCAGGTGGAAACTACCCTTAGTTACTATTTTAACACATTTACTGAACTCACTACAGTAGGTTGATAGGTGGTTGCTAGGCAACACGATGACATTACAATACATGTATAAGTTAAGGTTTGTGAAAATAAACTTGTCCAATGCTTGTCTAAAGTGTTCTTGGTGCAAAATGCTACAAATGGCTAATTTTAGCCCATTGGTTGGTGGTTGCTAGGTTGCAACATGATAATGTGCTAAAACGTAATATAGCTGATAACCTTCAGAGCCCTAAGATCTACCTTTGTGCCAATTTTGGCATCCCAACTCATCGTATAAGAGGAGTTTATACAGACAGTTTCTGGTGTTCTAGTAAGACACACGACCTTTGCAGGACTAAATTGTAATAATATGCAGGACGTAAGTTTGAAAAGGTTTATATAATGATGGATTATGTTCAGTACAACAAATATAGATGACTGTAATGGGCAGGTAAATGTGATAATAGCATTCATTACTTCCAAATCCGGCAAGGGTTCAACAAACGGGTTACAAAAGTCTGTGACCATCAGATTCGCATCAAGTTGATGAATCAGAAATCTTTGCAGCCATTCATGCGGTGATTCAGCGTCATTTTTCTCTATAACCTTGGCCTCTTTTTAAATGATCGGAAAATGGAAGCGGGAGTGATGGCAATGTAGCGTTCAAGACAAGAAAACACAGAATTTTTATTGGACTGGTGATTTCGATTCTGAAAGATGGATGACACTGCAGCGCTTTTTCAGGGACAAGGAGTTCCTCTGAAAAAGCAATGAGATTGTTAAAACGTCGCTCAATGTAGAAGCCAAAAGAGATGACCACAAGACATTTTTAAAAACACCTTTTCAACTTCAGCAAGAAGTAAAAAATAAATAAATAAATGAAAGAAGATTAGCGCCTGTTGTATCTGCTGGAAGGCTGAGGTGATTTTGGGATTAAATCATTACATAGAGTATAGGATGATGTGCGTCAACTGATCCTGGAGGGAACATCTGAGTAAATGACAAGCAAGCTGAGGGCAAACACACACACACACACACACACACACACACACACACACTTCGTAAGCGGGACAGAACAAGGAGATCACTGAGCTACGTTCAAGGTGTAAAAGCATTCACACGCCCTCTGATTCACACACACCTTTAACCAGCAGCATACACACACCCCAGCCCCTGTTCGGTAGCTGAAGGATGCGTTAATGAAGGATGACAGTGAGATAATAGGCTGGCACCTGTGCATATATTCCTCACATACTCGCGGTTTCTCTATCAATTTACGGCCCCTACCTCCAGTTGTCGCCTCAGCTCCTTCGCGTGGGCGGAGTCCTGCGACACATCTTCCCTCTGGGAGGCATCGGCGAGAACGTTGACCGTAGTCTCAGCCTCCTGGAGCCATTTGAGGAAGGACTCGAGCTCCCTGAGAGACACTTGCACGCCCTTCAGGTCACTGTCCAGCTGCGTGTGACGGTCATTGGCCCTGTCCATTAATATGATTGAGACAAACGCATAGCTATATATGAGATATAGCAATAACTTCAAAAACATTTAATACTGTTAAAGGGTATCTGCCTTGAAGCACAGTGAGAGGGTGAGCGGGCCAACTTGTATGCACCTATTGTTGAGGCTGTTCCAGGCAGCATTGTGTTTATCTGCGACCTCTTTGATCCTCCTGGTGTCATCGGTAGAATACTCTCGTAAAAGGTGATTAGACAACTCGTTGAAGGCTGCGACTGTAGCTTGGCCTCGGCCCAGAGCTTGGAGAAACTCCTGTAAAACAATGCAGCGCTTTGATATTCGTGACACTGGACTGCGACTCTGAGGATGTGACAGATGTGAGTCAGCGTGAATACTGTAAGTCACTGTGAAGGGCATTGTTTATCATTATTGGAGTTATCCATCTTCCTGTGCCGTTTGCTGTATACTGTTGCGGCCTGGTATATGAAAAACTGCCGTGTGAGGATATTAATGACTCATTCTCTAAGATGAAAAAAGAAATATTAAACTAACAACAAAAAAACAACAACATGCACACACACACACAAATTTGTTATTCTGCTGCTCGGCTCTTTGACATTGTTTGTTTAACCTCTGCTTAATCAAGCATGTTACATTAGACCCTGGTGATTAAGACTCCAAATTCAGCATTTGGAAGTAAGTCATCCATATAAGACTGCTGGGCTCCTTTTCTTTTAACAAAAAAAAAAAGTGTACTTCACTATTTTAAATACATAATTACTCATTATTACAAGACCACACACCAGGAGCAAACAGCTGTGTATACAGCATCCTGGATTCTGTTAAACTCAGTTGCCCTCTAGTGTTCGGTCCCTGTAATCTGTCAGAAGAGGCAGGATTTGGTGCCAGAAATCATTGGCCAAGACATCATCTCAAATTAAAATGATGGATGATGTGGGTGTACGAACGTTATTAAAGTTCAAAGTGATACTTCAGAGAGGTGATTTATTCATTCTCGCCTTGTATAAACTTACACGACTGTATAAAGGACCTCTAATATGTTATAAAGTTCGCTTTGATCCATTTTTTTTTTCTCTCCGTGAGGAATATGAGTAGACAAGCTTGCTACAGAATCACAGTAAATGACCTCAAGAGGACAGATGAGGCGTACTGAGGTCACAGAGAGAAAGTTTAGCAGTGTTTTTTTCCTCGCTAACCTTATTGTCTTTAAGCTGTTCAGTCAGGGGATCTCTGGACTGACGCTGAAGAAGGTTATGGAAACATCCTTCGTGGTGCCCAATAAGGCCCATCACCTCCTTCCTCCGCTCCTCCCACTGGTTGCTGTGACCAATCATATTATCCAGCTGCTGGAGCCGTGCCTCGACACCATGCTGAGTGCTGTCCCACTGGCTGCGCACCTTCTCCACTAAAGCCAGAGACAGATGTGGTTATATGGACAAACAAAGGCTAAAGCACAACATACATATTTGCTACTATTTTTTTTTCTTTCCCCTGACAACTTTTTTCTTACATTTCTCAGTAATGGATGTGCGAACATCAAGGTTGGAGGTTTTGTTTTTGATGTTCTGCGCCAGTGTGAAAATGTCCTCTAGCTGAGGGTGACGCTGCTCCAGGTCATTCTTTGTCACCTGTCAAGTGAAGAAACATAAAGGAAAGTTTAGTGAAAGTTCAGTTTAAAAAAAACAAAAACAAATGAATCACACACATAAAAAAAAAAAAAAAAAAAAAAAAAAAAAAAAAAAAAAATCAACCAATTTCTCACCTGAAGACGTCCCATAGTGGTCCTGATCTCCTGCGTGTCCCCCACGGTGACAATATTAGACTTGAGCATCTGGGTGATGAGGACTAGCCAGTCTGCAAGCTCAGTGGCAGTCTCGTTAAGATCAGTGGGCGCCACGGTGTCCGGTGTGTGCGGGGTTTGGTGGTGTGGGTCCTCGCTCACCAAGCTGGCCATCTGCACGGCTGAAGGGACGGCAGACACTGAAGCAGGGGTGGGGGGAGGAAAAGAAAAAAAAAAAAAAGGAAGAAATCTTGATCCAAGCAAGGTTTGACATATAGAGCTCCTTTAAAAGGAAATGATGCAACAAACATTAAAGATGTTAGAAGGAGGGAGGTGGTGTTGTCAAAAGGCTCTCAGAGGATAGTAGCACCATACCAAATCATGACGAACGAGCCATCGGGGACTGCTTTAGTTTGCTACAACCTTTGCCGCTCACCTCTTGTTATTTTTAATCAAGCATTTCATGCTCCAGATTAAGGCAGGACAAAGGGGAATTGCAAATTTAAGAACTTATTACTTATTTTTGTCATGCCCTGCTAATGATCCACAAGCATCTCATTTTTAAATACTTCACTGGGGCAAGTTTTGGATGCCTTCTTCCTTATGCCCTTGATGCACCATAAAAACAGAGGCAGCGATACATAAAGAGAGAAATAATTGCATTTCTTGGATTTTTTTTTTTACCCAGCTGCTGGTGTTGGACTACATGTTGGTGATGTGTCCATGGAGACAGAGGTGGCTCAAGAGATTCCCTCAGCCGGCCATCCAAGGCTTTCCAGTCAGCTGCCAGCTGCTCAACCTTAGCCTATACACATGATAGCGCATAAGGAGACACACACACAAACATATATATAGACTTAGTACAAAATAATAGCATTAGAAATGGTGTGTAACCAGATAAAGAGCTAATTAAACTAAGAAATTACAGGAAATTGTATCTTTTTGGCCCAAGGTGAGGCAGCAGCACTTCAACAGTGCAATAATGTGTAATTATATGCCACAATCACTAGTACTTTGTTATTAAATTATATTACTATGGAAACCTTTTCTTGAGGCAACAGCTGCTGTCGTCTCTGCAGCTCTATTGAATGAGCTAACAGGTCCTCCAGCTCCTTCTTTCTGTCCTTCATGGAAGCCTCCAGATCCTACAGCGTATTTAAAAATCATATAAGAGAACAGGCCTGCATAGAATTGATGGATTTTCAGTGAGCACCAGTGTATTAGTTTTCTGAGTTCTGTTTAGTCCACCTACCAGTGCCTGGCCAGGATTCAGGCCGCGGGTCGTGACCGTCTGGTGCGTGATGACGGCCCAGTCAGTCAGTCTGTTCATCCGGTCTTGAAACTGGGCGTGACTTTGCAGGTTGGTCTCCACTTCACCCACTTTGTCCAACAGCTCATTGGTCACCTGCAGGAGTGGTAGAATCAGGGATGAAGCAGCAGATGAAAGGGAACTCAACGTTTCACACCAACCACTTTGACTACAAGGCTAAGAAGCCAGCTATAGCTACTGCTAGCCCTCAGCCTCCTGGTAGATGCACCTATGGTATAAAATTGAAAATTCTAGGTGATTTTCAGAAAGGTTGACTATGAGGTCGAGGTCACAGAGATTCAAACCCGCTCAAGATTTTTAGTAGATGGACATATGGTATTAATTTCAAAATCCTACATCGCCTCATTTGAGGTTCTGCATTCACAAACTTGGGTGTGCATGCCGCCCGCTCGGTTTGTTTCATACCTTGCTCCAGTTGAGGTTTATGCCTCTGAGTTTGGCAACATGCTGTTCTCTGTTCTGCGGGCTAACACTGGGACTGGACAGGATCTGAGGAGCGTGCTTGTTAAGCCAGCCAAGACGCTCGTTCTGTAAATCCATTTCCTCAGCAAGGGCCTGCAAGGAAAGATGCACCGAGGCTTAATTTCACCGTGTGATCGAAAATGAGAGATAAAGTCAAAGGAATGGGAAACAAAGAAGCAAACTCCTGTTGCACAGAGATATGTAGTGTGAATGATTCTACTCTGCAGTGTATTTCCATAAGGTACAAGTCTGAGTTTGAGGGCTTGGAGGATGTAAACAGGAATATTAAAAACAGGAAGTGTCAGTGCTCTTTCTGTTTACGTTTGCTGGGTGAGACTGGTTCTGCTTGTGACTAACTGAGACACTCTGAGCAACTTGTGCTCACAGTACAGCATAGAGGGGAAAGAAGAACAAAGGACAACACAACACAGTCAGAGCTGACCATAAAAATAGCACTTCCCCAGCAGCTCCTGAGCAGGAATAGAAATCTCTGAGCTCCCATGAATCAGACTAACTCGAGCATGTTTTGAGTTTTGCTTTACCTTCAGTTCTTTGAGATTTCTGTCAGTGGCAGTGACAGGCAGGGAGCTAACAGCGTTTTCTGCCTGCTCGAGCCACACAGCGAGCTCCTCGCGCCTCCTCACCAGCTCTGACAGGGCCGGATCCCTTCCAGCCAACCTGCACACACACACACCTTAGATTAGGATCTCCATTTCCTCCAGGTTGCAGGCCTGATCCTAAAAATTTACATTTAAATTGCTGTTATAGGCTGACTGACCGCATTGATAACGTTAACCTGACGAACACTGATAAAGAAACAGACTGATGGTAACGGAGAATGAGCACCAACCTCTATGCTACATTGTATTCTAGAACTAAGATGTTATATGTCAACACACAAGAATGTCAAACGCCAAATCCTCAATCTTTCCCCCCTCTTTTGTACAAGGTCATTTTTACCTCCGCTGTCTGTCTAGGACTTGGCGGTTTACCGCTCTCCAACGCCGACCCAGAGTTTTCAGCTTCTCTTCAAGCAGGGGCCCATCAGGAGAGGAGAGCTTGCCAATTATCTGCTCTCCAGTGTGGCTGAGTCCAACCAGGACGGGCTTATGACTGGCAATGCCTTCTTCCAACTCCTAAAATGCATGCCGAACAAAGGAAGAGACAAAAGGAGAAAAAGAAAGGGGGGGAAAAAAGGCTTCAGTCAAACAGCATAATCTGATCTACTAGTGCTGAAATCCCGAGCTCAGGTCCATCTCTCCAGGCAAATCTCTTATTGACACATAGGCATGATTTGTAGCGAGTCACGACTTAAGCTGCCAAATCTCTGTTTCCACCGAGAGAGATTTAACCTGCCAAGACAGACTCGTAAAGTAGAGTGAGTGATTGTAAAGTCCGCTAAAGGGTGACTCAGCTAATTGATCTCTCAATTCCCATCCACTTGATCCCTCGTCTCATTCTCAGTCTGTGAAAACGTAAAAAAGACAGACGCACTGGACTGCGGCTCGAGCTTTTGCAAATCACGCCGATAAAGGTGTTAATGGCACCGGCGCCGTCAGCGATAATGCAACAGCTTCAGAGAATTTAATTCCCCTTGGAAATGAAATTACCGCTTTAGCAATCAAACAAAGCGAAATTTAAGTCCCCTTCTAATCTTACTCTTCAGTTCACTTCTCTCCATTTCCACTCTGCATAATGAACAGTCAGATGTGTGGTGTATTTATTAGATACAGTATAGCACCCATTTTCCCCTGGGGGAGCCAAATGCAATTATCTTCTGTCTAACACATCGAACCATCAAGCTGCCTATAGCGTGAACATATTACTACAGCATCCTTGGGAGTTAATAATCTTGATTTAAACTTGTAAACACACGCTGATGATGTGATATTGCCAAATTAATCTAATTTGGCAATATCGGGGCGATCGTGGCTCAAGAGTTGGGAGTTCGCCTTGTAATCGGAAGGTTGCCGGTTCGAGCCCCGGCTCGGACAGTCTCGGTCGTTGTGTCCTTGGGCAAGACACTTCACCCGTTGCCTACTGGTGGTGGTCAGAGGGCCCGGTGGTGCCAGTGTCCGGCAGCCTCGCCTCTGTCAGTGCGCCCCAGGGTGGCTGTGGCTACAATGTAGCTTGCCATCACCAGTGTGTGAATGTGTGTGTGAATGGGTGGATGACTGGATATGTAAAGCGCTTTGGGGTCCTTAGGGACTAGTAAAGCGCTATATAAATACAGGCCATTTACCATTTACCATTTAATTAGTCTCCATAACAATAAAAGAAAGAGACCTGACAGGCCTTTTGTCACAAAAAATACATATTTATTCTGTCTCTGGGGTAAAGAAACCAAAACAGATTAGGAGAGAAAAAACAAAACAAAAAACTTAACACAGACCAACGATTCACCACCCTCCACTGACCTCTTGGTATTGTCGTGCAGATTCCAGGTCCAGCTGTCCATCAGGGCTAACGCTCTCAGACAGCAGGTTTTCTGTGTCAGTCAGCCACTGACTGATGTCTTTCAAGTCACAGTGAAACTGCCCCCACTCCTCTACAGCACGGTCGAAACTCCTGCAGCACAAAAAGGAAACGCACATGCATCAAAGCTGAAATCTGGAGATAATCTGTAAAAAGAGGAAGGACACACCGACAATCTGTCCAACTTTCTGCCGTCGCTTCAGACCCTTTTAACACAGCTGAACTCAAAAGTGTGGTGCACAGCAAAGGCTCTGTGAAGCACTGGGCTATAAATTATATAAATGTAATACATCACCAATAAAACAGTCATATTGTGTATATCACTAACATCGATGTTATCTCTATGGCTGTAAATCCTCTCGATTGTGACTCAAACTGTCATTTCCGCTGCCACTTTTATTGAGAACAGTAGCCAAACTGAGTGAAGTGTTTTCAGCTGCATTGATACCATAAAATCACTGTGATCCAATTCCCATTCCTTTGACTTTCTCTCTCATTTTCAATTACGCATCCACTGTTCAAAAAGCATACCTAATCTACTGTATCTGTAGTGAGTAAGAGTATAGTAGTGAGAAAACAGTCTGCATAGTTTATCCGTTGTGTTGGTTGGAATCATATCCGCTTGTTAATATGCTACAGCTACGGAAAAATGAATGAATTCATCATGTTCTACCATCGGGAAATGATAAGGGAAAACTGAACAGTTGACCTCTATTAAAAACGCTGCAACAATCAGGAACCTCTGACAACACCGTGAAGATCACAGCACAACTACTGAATAAAAAGAAATAGAGAGCGAAAGGATGATTACTTAAAAAAAAAACAGATCTCTATCACAACGGTGGTCTGCTCAACGGCTATTTCCTTTCAGAGCATCGCTCTGAAAAGAACAAATCTGATCAGAGGGACAAGCTGAGGAAATGAGTTCTGGATGAGTAATTTTACAACATGTACTCTATTCTTTTGATACTTAATGATGCCCAGAGGTTATTGTGATTACAGATGCAGTGCTGCAGAGTTTGTGTGCAATCTCAAAATTAGCTTACTAGTTTACTACAGTGTCTTTGCACACACTGCACTCAGCAAATGTGAAGACTGTTTATGCCCAATGAACTGTGCTGATGGCACTGAGGGTCATGCACTGTGCATGTGTGTGAATGAGTGAATGACTGTAAGACTGCGTGAATTGGCATGAGACTGTTTATGCCCAAGGAATTGTTTTTGACATTAACTAAGGTCAGCGTGTACGTGTGTGTTCTTTACCATGTGTGCTGGTCTCTCTTTATCTGGTCCTGCTGTCTCTCTTGACTAGTGGACAGCTGGCATATATTGTCCCTGCAGCTACTAAACATCCTGACATGCATATTCTTACTCACACAAATACACCACAAGTAAAAATAGCAGCTTGTTCACTGTTCTCCTTTGTTGCGTTTAAAGGTTTGATTTAAAACCTTAAATCTAGATAATGAATATAAATACACCTTTATCTGTTATATTATAGGAAGCTGGTGCACGCACCCTTTCCTCTGGTTGTACATGCGGTTGAGGCGGTCCCACTCGGCATTGAGCTGTGTCAGGGCGTCTGCCATTTGCGCCACCTCAGCAGGTGAAGCGTCCCGGATGGCGTCAGGCTGGCGCTCGTGGATCCCTGTGACCTGCTCGCTCAGACGCTCCAGATTGTCTTTGATATTCTGTGACATGAAAACGGAATAATAAAAGAAGAGGAAGTTCATGCAGCAGGCAGATTGCAGAACTGCAAATGTGGTCGCTGGTTATCTGACACCAATTAACGTCAACAATTCCACCCCCAGTCTTATGAAGCTTATGGGTTCAGTGGTGATGGGCAGTATACAAGATAATCAGTGAATTACATATTTATTTATTTTTAATAGACAGAACAGCCAGTGTGACTTTTTAAGAAGTCTGAATGAATTCTGTTATTGGTCTGTTAAGTGTACTGATGAGGGGATCAATTAAACTGTAAAGCTTTCTTCAACAGATCAACCATGATGGAACACACCAAACCACCAGAAAACGTACATTTCAAAATAAAACCCTTGATGAACCTCTAATTTAAACTGTTATTAGGGCTGCCACGATTAGTCGACTAGTCACGATTACGTCGACGACTGATTTAATAGTCGACGCGTCGTTTGAGGCTTTGTAAGATCCCAAAAGACGCAGGAATAAGTAGTAGGATTTAAGAGTGTAATAACGGACTGAAACAGAAGATGGCAGCACTGCATGTACAACGATGCCAGCTGCCATTAAACCCCGAAGAAGAAGAAGCTGTGTCCCAGGAATCCAGAGCGCCCTGCTCAGTTGTCAACAATGGCGGCAGCTAGTTAGTTTTAATATTACTCTTATTATTCTTTCTGGGTCACAAAATAAACGTTTAACATATTTTCAGGCGAGAATGTAGCTGTGTAAACCTCAAATATCTGCTCAGTTTATCAAGACACCACATATTTTCAAAAGTGCTCCGACGTTTTCGGAGACGTCTGTTACCCACCAGCTCGATAGCTAGCCGGGGGCAAGGCTCACTGGAGCCCGTGAGAACACCGGACTCCTGGCAAATCATTTTCAAACCCACCGCGGTCTTTCGCTACTCAGGTTAAACATGATATATAAGTCACTTAGACAACTTAAAAATTATATTGTTTGGCTTTTTTGTGTGTGTTTTATTTGTTCCTGAGTAAGTCTGTTTGGCTGAGATTAAAGTTAAAGTTTTTACACAGCTGAATAAACGTCAAGCAGACAGCTGATTATCAGAAGTGTGAGATGCTCGAGAATATACTCCGGTGTCCCGTTATATTTTCGATAGCAAGGAGCTTATTAAACTTCACCGAAACAATCTGCAAACTTCATTAAAATTGAATAAACTGTCATCTTGTCTTTACTTTTAGTTTGCACATACCTTAAACACTTAAAGCTGTAAGCTAATTATAGTTATATAAGAGCAGATGCATGCTGGTGCAATAAGCTGTACGTTGTACCTCCAATGGATGCATGATCTGATTAGTCGACTAATCACAAAAATAATCGGTGACTAGTCGACTATCAAAATAATCATTTGTGGCAGCCCTAGCTGTTATTGGTGCAAAATAAGTTTTACTTGGGGGGGGGGGGGGGGGGGGGGGGGAGTCTTGTGTCTCTTCTATTCTTTAATTTGGTTAAACTTTTTCAAGACTGCTCCACAAAACCAAACCACATTTATAAAAAAAAACAAAAAAAACAAAAAAACAAAAAAGAAACAGAACTTTCTCCACGATTTCTACAGTAGAGAGACTCATTTCAAAGGCTGGGTATGGCTCACTCTCAGTGTGTCTTCCTGGCTAGAAAAGTCTTCATAAAGGCCCCCGCTGAGCTCAGAGGAGTTTAGCAGCAACTCGTTGTCAGCCATGGCGAGAAGAACTTTATTGATGTCTAAAAGGTAGTCAGATGGAGTCAGCGAAGGAGCAGTGCTGCGCCCCACTGCAGACATCTCCTACAAGACAGATGAGAAGAATTAAGTGGCACACTAGGTATTTAAAGTACTTATTCGTTGTTACAGCAACCAAATTAAATGAACCACAAAAAGAAAGAGGGTGGATGAATAATAACACTATTTAAGGATAAATGCGTATAATAACCATAAAAGACTAAATACAGTGTAAATTAAATAAAAAATATTGATATTACAAAAGAAAACAGGAAGCTAAGAAGACCTTCGGCTACACTGAGAGCTGATATTATAATAGTACAGATCTAAATGAGAGCAAATCAGAAACAACTACACTTAATGTAACTAGAGGGGCAAAAAAACACTAAAAGATGAGAATCAAACTCTAATACAGAACTCAAATCCACTGAAAAACTACAGCACTCTCTGACAAAGAGGAAAAACAGTGTAAATGTGATGCCAGCTGACACTCCCTGCTTTTAGCCCTCTACTGGATGATCATCAGGTCACAGAGGGGATGCAGCACCCTCTCCATGATGGTTGGCAGTTTAAGCTGAATTATTCTCTTAGAGCTATCCTTCCTATTCACTTTGCTGGTCTCACTGGTTCTGATGCTGCTACCTCAACCGACTTTAAGCAAAGAATGTTAAACTTGACTCGTAAATGAGCTGCAGCATCATGAGGCACACGCATTAAGCCCTCCCTATAGTTTCTCATCAAGGACTGCAAAGTATTTATTCCTCCCCTTTCTTAGATGTGTATGCTTGCATTCGTCTCTCACCTCAGCTGTAAACTCAGCTGTCTCCTCTCTGAAGGTGTGAGAAGACGACGTTTGCACGGAGACTTCGGCTCGCCTGATTTGCAGCACCTTAAGCTCCTGAGACAAGCAGACACAAACACACACTTTCAGTGTACTGCATCGGCGCACAGCAGAAAACACAATATAAGAATATCCCGTGTTTTTCTAGGAGAGGAAAAAGAAAAACTCTACAGAGGACACATGATATGCATCTCACCCTGTGAGCAGAGTATTGACTTTGCAGCCGGAGCAACAGAAGTCTCAGCTCCTCCCTCTGGCCCTCATCTGAAGTTTGCTGCAGCAGTTCTTCTCCTCTTCTCAGCAAGTCCTCCACACTGGCTTTTTCCTCATCCATCTGGTACAGAGAGACACAGGGTAAAAGGGCAAACTGAGCATTCAAGAGTTCAAAAGTTATGCGAATAGTTATTCCCCCCCCCCCCAACAGTCCTCGATGGATCTTAAATCAAGCATCTTCTATTCAATAAACATGAAGAAAACATTTATACCACCATCTGACATAAACTCTGCCTCTTTAGAAGCCTGAGCAACATGTTGCCTGTTTAGCTAAGTATACACCACTCAGGAAATACTGTTTAAAACACAGCAAGAACTCCCTGACTGGCACAGTGACCTTGCTTGTGATTGGTCTTTTTTCATCAGTCAGTTTGTTTAACATCATAAACTGTGATAAGTCAGACTGAATTCCAGGACTATTAAGCCAATCAAACCTCATCTTATCAAGTGAGAGCTTTACATTACACAATCTGCAACCTGGCATATTCAGAACATTTCACTGAAATTTCAGAATAACCTGGGTGAGTACTCTGTGTGCTCCAATTCCTCCTGAGAACTGATAGACATGGTAAACCTTTGACCAGGCAATAGACGGAGTCTTCTTTCCTCTGTACAGTAGTTGAAGCTACTTTTCTATTACCATTACTATCACAATCAGTACTGCTACTTTTAAATAAATGGACCTTATTTAATAATATTAAAAGAAAAAGTCTAACTGAAAGGTAATTCTCTGTACCTTATCATCATCCAAGGTGTTTACTGGGTCATGCTGATGCTGCTGCAGAGCCTTCAGTGTGTCCTGGAGCTCTGCCTGAAGGTCCTTCACTTCACCTGGGACTGCAGCCTGGTCAGGGAGACTCTGACTCCGACTTTCAACTTGCATCTCCTGACTGTGAATGACCTGATTAGAAGAAAATGGGGGAAAAAAACAAACAACAAACCTCAGGCAACACAGTCAGAGCTGCTCACGTCAATCTAATTATCTGACTAATTATCTGAGTTCAGCTGTGCTGCAATTCATAGAGACACACGGAATAGGGCCGTGTTTTTGTCTTAAAACACTTAGCAGCAGCATTTGTAACTTACATAAAATTAATTATAAGCCTATTGCCTGTGATATTATATCTCCTGGTAAGATATGGTGTGTTTCACCCTTGCATTTAATACCAAGGATAGATTCTTTACCTGCTGGTTCACCTCAGCAGTGCCTGACTCCAGACTCGTCAGCATCTGTGTTGCCAAAAAGAAAAGAAACAGACTGGCTGAACAGACTGCATCTATTTGACAGTGTAACCTTCTGTGGATATAGTGAGATTTAATTCCACACTGCATCAAGGCAGTAATTAATCTCTCTTTTGTTCTGTTTTTAATACCTTGGCTGTTTTTATGTGCTGGGAGACTTTGTCAAAGTTGCAGTTAAGCTCAGCCAGTTTGGGCTCCACCACATCTCGACATGCGGGCCCCCTGCTGGTCATCAGGATGACAGCTTGATCTCTGACGTTGTCCACGCGCAGACCGATATCCTCCAGCTCCTCCAGCATGCTCTAAGGACAGACCGCAGAGTAGCTGGTCATTGAATTATCAGTTGATGCCATCAGTCATCCTCCCTCAGACCGGCTGGCAGTGTAGCCTTGGGTCAGATTAAAGAGCTCGGGACATCATGTACTGATCAAGGTTAGGAGGCCTTAAGCTCAGCTGATATGTAGTGGGGACCTTCACTCTTCTTGGCAAAAGGAGAGTTAAGAAATTAATGCAGCTGTATGACGCCATCCTAGCATTTATAGACACAACAGACACAATAAAGGATTCTTCAGTTGGCCTCTAAACAAACAAAGATTAAAGATGGTGCTTTCATTCACTTTATCTGCTTTAGATAAACGCATTTCGAGGTCTCTGCTGCCGTTTTGCTGCTCTTATTTCACTGTGCATATCTCTTTGTGCAACAGGCACTCGTAAAATGGAGACGGACAGATGAGAGATGATAATCATTTTCTAAAGCCTTAAAAGTATTTTACAACGCTACCTACAGATGAATAGACACTGCAAATACTAAAGAAATTGCTGATTTTAGGAGGCAACAATCCACCCACTTTCATTAATTGAGAACTGCAGTGTGCAACCTTATATATGTACCTTGGGGTTGTAGCTCACTACAGACTGAAATGAGAGTCCTGGACTGAGTGTCTGAGCACAGAGGCACAACAAAGAAAACATTTTTATCCTTGACTGCAGACAAAATGTTCCTGTGCTCTTATTGAAATTGTTCTGAGTTTTTGGATCATTTGTTGGTTTGGAAACACTTCTGAGACCCAGGGAAAGTGTTAGAAAGATAGCAACACCAGACAGCAAACTGCTGGCGAGTACAGAAGCGAATTAGGAGCGAGGCAAATGCTATTGCAAGTGATGAGAGGCATCCTGTTACGTTCACTGAGCTTTTGGCCTTTTTCTGAAAGAAAGATGCTCTGTCGCTCCCTTTCAGTTCCAGCTCTCCCACACCTGACTGCAAAAGCTGAACATCATTCAAGTTTTGTGTGGAACTTCATTTGCAGCTCCTGCAGCTCCAATTTTGGCCACTCGGCTCAGAAGTGTGTGGCCACCGGTTTGTTTAGTGATATTGGAAGAAAAAGTGGCAATCTTGAGGGATCCAATTGATCTGCTATTTTGATGAAGTGTTGTATTTGTTAATGGAACCTTTGTAGGGGTCCTCTGCCGATATTTTGGCCTTGGAGACCCCGGCATGAACCTTTTTATTTTGAATGGTGTAGCCCAGGGGTCGGCAACCTTTCTGATGATGAGTGCCATCGAAAATTTCCACAGAAGTCAATGTGCCATACCAACCATTGCAATAGCAATAAATGTAATAACGCTCTATATCAACAGTTACACACTACAGTGGGGCAAAAAAGTATTTAGTCAGCCACCGATTGTGCAAGTTCCCCCACCTAAAATGATGACAGAGGTCAGTAATTTGCACCAGAGGTACACTTCAACTGTGAGAGACAGAATGTGAAAAAAAAATCCATGAATCCACATGGTAGGATTTGTAAAGAATTTATTCGTAAATCAGGGTGGAAAATAAGTATTTGGTCAATAACAAAAATACAACTCAATACTTTGTAACATAACCTTTGTTGGCAATAACAGAGGTCAAACGTTTACTATAGGTCTTTACCAGGTTTGCACACACAGTAGCTGGTATTTTGGCCCATTCCTCCATGCAGATCTTCTCGAGAGCAGTGATGTTTTGGGGCTGTCGCCGAGCAACACGGACTTTCAACTCCCGCCACAGATTTTCTATGGGGTTGAGGTCTGGAGACTGGCTAGGCCACTCCAGGACTTTCAAATGCTTCTTACGGAGCCACTCCTTTGTTGCCCGGGCGGTGTGTTTTGGATCATTGTCATGTTGGAAGACCCAGCCTCGTTTCATCTTCAAAGTTCTCACTGATGGAAGGAGGTTTTGGCTCAAAATCTCACGATACATGGCCCCATTCATTCTGTCCTTAACACGGATCAGTCGTCCTGTCCCCTTGGCAGAAAAACAGCCCCATAGCATGATGTTTCCACCCCCATGCTTCACAGTAGGTATGGTGTTCTTGGGATGCAACTCAGTATTCTTCTTCCTCCAAACACGACGAGTTGAGTTTATACCAAAAAGTTCTACTTTGGTTTCATCTGACCACATGACATTCTCCCAATCCTCTGCTGTATCATCCATGTGCTCTCTGGCAAACTTCAGACGGGCCTGGACATGCACTGGCTTCAGCAGCGGAACACGTCTGGCACTGCGGGATTTGATTCCCTGCCGTTGTAGTGTGTTACTGATGGTGACCTTTGTTACTTTGGTCCCAGCTCTCTGCAGGTCATTCACCAGGTCCCCCCGTGTGGTTCTGGGATCTTTGCTCACCGTTTTCATGATCATTTTGACCCCACGGGATGAGATCTTGCGTGGAGCCCCAGATCGAGGGAGATTATCAGTGGTCTTGTATGTCTTCCATTTTCTGATGATTGCTCCCACAGTTGATTTTTTCACACCAAGCTGCTTGTCTATTGTAGATTCACTCTTCCCAGTCTGGTGCAGGTCTACAATACTTTTCCTGGTGTCCTTCGAAAGCTCTTTGGTCTTGGCCATGGCGGAGTTTGGAGTCTGACTGTTTGAGGCTGTGGACAGGTGTCTTTTATACAGATGATGAGTTCAAACAGGTGCCATTCATACAGGTAACGAGTGGGGGACAGAAAAGCTTCTTACAGAAGACGTTACAGGTCTGTGAGAGCCAGAGATTTTCCTTGTTTGAGGTGACCAAATACTTATTTTCCACCCTAATTTACGAATAAATTCTTTACAAATCCTACCATGTGGATTCATGGATATTTTTTTTCACATTCTGTCTCTCACAGTTGAAGTGTACCTCTGGTGCAAATTACTGACCTCTGTCATCATTTTAAGTGGGGGAACTTGCTGACTAAATACTTTTTTGCCCCACTGTATATAGAACAACTTTATAGAACTATATTTGTTCGCACATGTTGGCATAGTACAGTATTGTATTTGTGTGTATTTCCATGGTGCTGATGCTGCGCTAAGCGGACAGCTCCTGAAGCATTTGAAGTGTTGGAATGCGGAAATTTCACCATCGCTTGAAAAAACTGCCAGCAAGCAATGTCCCTCTCACCGGTAGGCCAAGTGATTTTTAGTCAATTACAAGTTGAATCTGGTAATTGGGGTTGTTAGCAAAGATACCATCATTAAGAAGCAGCACAACTAATGTGTCTATGTGAGCTAATTTGCAATGTGCATCAGTGGCCCAGCCATTTATTTTTAATGCACCTTCTCAGAATCTTATTCACTGGGAGCTTTCTAAAAAAACTCAGGTTTTAGAATCACTCAGGCAGAATCTACACATTAGCTTCACGCTCTACTGTTGCTTTACCAGTCACACTAATAACCTGCGCTGCCTTACCTTTATTACTTTTTCTCTTTCTGCTGGAGCCAGCCGTTCAGCCTCATCCAGGTGGATCTGGGTCTGGTAGAGCCAGGTGCTGATGTGAGCCAAGTTTTCATCCAAAATTTCCACCTCATTCTGGTGACTCTAGACAACCCAAAAATGGATATTTAGGCAATTAAAAGTTCTACATATTCACCATTTTGTACTTTATCATAGACTTGCTGCAGTGCACTAAAGAGGTGATTTGAAGTCTTTTTTTTTGGTTTTGACATTTATTTATTTCCTGCAATCAGGTGAGTAAAAGAGCACAAAAAGAGCATGTTTCATGTGAGTTGTGAATCCTTAATAAATATAATCTTGTAATGCACTTTGCACTGAGCAGAATATGCAACTTTTAAATAAATTTCTTAGAATTTCTAAACTCACCATGTCCAACTAAATAATCCTGTACTACTGATATGCATTATAAAGTATGCATATGCAGTAATAGCTGACATGGGTAATTGCCTTTACCTTAAATATATCTACTCAAGAGTAGCCTTTATGCATTTGCAAATTATGCAAAGAAATGAAATGAAATTTAAGCAGCTGGAAGGCTCGACTTCATTAAGAAACCAAAATATGACATCTTGTGACCAATACGGCCTTTTATTAGTCTTTCTATATGCAGTATTTGCACTCACAAGAACAGTGCTAAGCCAGTCCTCAGTCAAAGTGTGAACACGTTCCCAGGCTTCATTAAGACCACAGAGTTTGTCCTCCAGCTGAGCGTCACTTCCCTCCACCAGAGTCTGCAAACCAGCGCTGATCTCCGTCAGGCCAGATAGCTCCGCCTTCCGACGCTCCGACTCCTTCAGCAGACCCTGGTTAAGCACATCCAGTTCAAAATATTCAACAAGATCATGTTATGACCACCATGTTTCAATAATTCAGCGCCACCTCAGCTACCTGTCTTAATATTATCACACAGGCACATGTACACACTGACACACTGCTATATAAAAGAAAAAATAATGCTGATGTTACTAAAACAACAGCCTGCCTTCACCAAGATATGAAGAACATTTTCAGATATTTCACTGCATAAATGTTTCAAAACAAGCACAGCTGAAAAACAACAAAAACACTTTCTACACCCTACTGGACTAAAGCACTTTTAATGACTTTATGTAAACTAGTGAACTATTATTAATTCATAGCATTTCAGTTTTAATGTCGTTTCTGGGTATTTTTGGATAAACAGGGTCATTTTTTTTCCTGGTTCTGTGTATGTAATCATAAATCTTTCAGTCCTTTTTACCAAAGTGGGATCAGAGAAGAGCTCATCAATTATATACGAAGCCACACATAATTCACACCGCTCATAATGTTGATTACCATATTAGAAAGAGAATCAGATTCATGTGTTTAGGGGCAAGAAACTGTCCCTCTGTGCCATCTACTGGCAAGAAACAGACTGACCGCTATTGTTTTGAAAGGTTTTGTTTTCACTAAAACTTTCACAGCACACTTTTTTCTTAATAAATGTCTGTTTAAAAAACAAAAAAAAGCTTTCCACATACTGATACAGCTACTCACATTAGCCCATGCAATCTCAGCGTCGATGTCAGCTGGCATGTCTCCGCAGCCATTTTTCTGCTGGAGCTCGGCCTCGTTTGTGTTCAGCCAGTCCTGCAGGACAGCACTTTCCTTCTGGAACTTTTGGGATAGAGACAAAGCTTTTTCCAGGTCCTGTTTGCCCTCTGTTACCTGTAAGGACAATTAATACAATGGCATCTATAAAAAGGGCTCAGAGCTATGACAGAAGTACTCAATGTTAAAAGCTAGATTTTGTGGAAGTGTTAATTCGCCCAGAATGAGGTACCTGCGCCCCGAGTTCATTGTAGAGCAATTTAAGAGCAGTAAGCTGCTCGTCCATGGCCTTGGGGTTCTCTGTCTGCTGTTTCTGCACAATCTGGCGGCCTGTTTTTATCACCGTCTCCACCTCCAGCTTCACCTCACTCAGCAACTTGTACAATTTCTATCCAAGAAAAAGACATGAAATAAGTAGCTGTGTGGATTGACTGGAGAGAGAGAAAGAAAAGAGAAGAAAAGGTCGGTTTCTTACCAGACAACCAGCAAGATGAGACTGAATTTTTTCCGGTTCCACATCTTTAACATCCAGGATGTGAAGCTCAGCTTTAGCACCATCCAGGACCCTCTTACAGTCCAGCATGCGCTGCTCAAAGTTAGCAGGCTTCTGGAAAAGCTGATATTTTGTGGAGATCTCCCTCAGTTTCCTCTGCGGAGAGCAATTCAGAAGGCAAACAAAGTCAAAGATTGCCGAAAAAATAGCCAATGTTTACCCAGCAAAATGTTAAAGAAAGTATGAAACTTTGAATGAAATTTAAATGCATCTTCAGGATTACAGAAACCTTTATACAAGTAAAAATGGAAGAGAAGAAATCTACTATGTCTTATTGGTAATATTAGCCCAACACATAGTAAAGAAAATGTATGTAAAAGGTATTAAAGCTATATGATAAGTGGTGGTGGCATGACAACTCCTAACATTGTCCAGCAGGGGTCAGTGTTACCTGTAGGTGATCCAGCATTGTCCCACCACGGCCAGCTTTGCCATCAGCGGTGTTAGGAGGCAAGTTGGCCACATTTCTTCTCTTCATCTCTTCCACTGTCACCTCGTGAGCTGCGATCTCTGCTCCAATAGTCTAACGAAAAATTCAAAACAACCCTTATACACCGAGGGTTTTTTTTTTAATGCACATGGAACATTCAAGTATGCATTATTATGGTGGTTTTATGTTTAAGACGACAATTTGAAGTTCAAGCATATTTCATTGCATATGCAGTTTATTAGTGTTAGATGAAGGGCCTTTACGCTCCGAGGCTTCTCTGAGTGTCAGATCTCATTAGGTGAGTCTTACCAACACAGAAGTGTTTTATGTTCACGTGCGCTGTACCTGTGCTTCCTGTGGAAGCTGGAAGGCGTCTATGCGGTCAGTGAGGTAGGAGGTGAGCGTGTGGTCCAGCTGGCTCAGAGACTCCTGCAGCGCTTGGAGCACCTGTTCGTTTTCTCTCAGTGTCTGCAGCTGCTGCTCGAGGCTGATCTGCCGGTTCACTGCCTGGACGAGGACACAGACACCGAGACACACATTTGAATCTGTTATAATCACAGATTTTAGTGTAGACAGATATTATATTTATTCTTATCATGCATGTGCAATTGGCTAAGAAAAAGACTGAAAATAATAGCTAATATACACAGCTAGTGTTACACTCGCTGTAAGCCTCTTAATTATTTCTACTTTTAGCTGCACTCAATTACATTTGACAATACATTGAGGCATATTTCTCCATGTAGCATAGCTGATACAGTAAAGGAGCACTCCATAAATACTGTATGAAATGTCAATGCATGAACTCTGTACAGATATGGACATGTTCTAGTTTGCAATAGACAGAATCAGATATAAATTCCCCAAAAAGAATAAGCACAGATTCTCCGTAGAAAAAGGAACTGAGATGTAATTTGCAACATTCCTGTTTATGCAGGAACAAATGTAGAACACACACACACACACACACACACACACACACACACACACACACACACACACACACACAGAGACAGAGACAAGGTCCTGACCTGGTGGTTCAGTTGCTCGTAGCGGGAATTAAAGGCCTCTAGTTTTTCACTAATGAGCTCATCAAGTATGCCCCCGTCTATCAGCGTCTGACCCAGCTCTCTGATTTGTGTCCGGTTGTCCCCAGGGTGGCGGAGCACACCCTCCAAAGACTGGTGGTGACAAAAGAGATGGAGAGAAACATAAATACATTCGCAAAGAATCAGGAAAAAAATGAATAAATAAGAATGAAGCAAAAAGGGGAGGAAAGCAAATCCTTTGAGGA
Organism: Aulonocara sp. 'chitande type north' Nkhata Bay; assembly: GCF_057382095.1. NCBI lineage: Eukaryota > Metazoa > Chordata > Actinopteri > Cichliformes > Cichlidae > Aulonocara > Aulonocara sp. 'chitande type north' Nkhata Bay. The sequence goes on from NC_141358.1 coordinate 12,237,422, forward strand.
TGCTGAAACAATGATGAAGCTTTACAGTTCCAAAAATTTGCAACAGAAACTTGCAAAGCATGAATGAATTAAAAAGAAAAAGAAGAGCAGAGCTAACCTTGTAACCAAACGATCAAAAAGCGCAAAACATCAGGGTGAAAAATGAATTCCGGTACATAAGCGTATGTGTGAATGAAAGAGAGAGAAACAAAAAAACAACAAAAAAACAAAAAAAGCTGAGCAAACAGATGCAGTCCAGATGCAGAATTTCGCTGGGCTGGGTGTGTCAGACAGCGGCAAACCAAAACAAAGATGATAACTGAATGAGAAATGAGAGACGAGTGAGAGAGCGAGCTTGAATAGTGACGGCACCGGTTTGGACCCAACAGTCACTGTTTATGTGGGGTGATTAAATTTGCTTTTCCTTCCCCGGAGGTAACAGACACAGAGAAAGACAGCCCCCACCAGAGGGGTGGGTCTGATTAGGAAACCGAGAGGCCAGGAACGAGTGCCGGGTGATGAAACAGGATTTAAAAGAGTGAGGAGGAAGAGAGAAAGAGAAGGACTTGTTGGAGGAGAAAAGAAAAGTCAAAAAAATATATTATAAGGACACAGACTAGAGCGGGGAAACATTGTCTTCAAGGGTCTTCAACTTCCTTCATCACTATGCAATGTTACAGAAGCAGCACTGTGATTAAATTGACTCTGACAGTCGTGCCGCAGGCGGTCTACAGATATAGCAGCAGATCAAGGCAAAGCAGAAGAAATTTGGAAGACAAATCAAAGACAAATGAGGTTATTAACATCCAGTTCAACGTGTAATGGAAGAATTAGTTTGTTAAATGTTGCCGCTTCATGCATACAGAACCAGAAGTGATCAGAACTTTACATACAGTCATCACAGGCATAATTGTCATGGTAATTTGAGGCTTTTAAATGATTTATTTGAACTGTTCTTTTTCCGAGGTGGAATGATAGTACAGCTTACATCTTTAATGATGTTAAAAACAAGTATCCAAAGCACAAGTTTGAATATAGTTTAGACCACAACTCTGTTTATTTGTGAGGTTATGGTGTTGTATCGCAGATTAAAAGATAAAAGATAAAATCGATTCAAAGATTCATGTCTTCTCTGTTTATATATTAAAGATGTAACTAATTATATCAGATTTCTTACACACTTGCTCCTGACACATGCCTTCAGCTGTCGAAAATGCTTGTGTGTACTTTAAAACTGTTTCCACATTTGCTTTTGACATCAACATGTTTCCTAAAATTATGTAGTTGGATGTATAATATTAAGATTTCCCACTTTGAGACGAAGAATGGTGCATTGTTCTCATTTTATGTCAACCGCCCCTTAGATGATGAGGATATTAGGACAGGCTTGCCGGTTTAAAAGAAAAATGAGACAGAAATTGGAATGTGGCACTGAATTACATTGAATTTGATTACAGGTGTGCGTTTTTACCTCCAAGGCTTCATTAACGGCCTCGGTGCTCTCTGGCAGGTTTTCAGTAGCTTGGAGCTTCTCCTCCAGAGTGTTGAGCCAGCTCTGCTCCATGTCCAGGTATTGAAGCAGCTCCATCCAACAAGACCAAACCTCCTACAGAGCACAGAGCAACACAAAAACTATTAAAAGGGAAATTCTTTATGTTACTATGAGGTGACCACACTCATGAGCATGCCCCTGTTCAGGCGCTTAAAGAACAATATAAAACATTTTAATGCTTATTTTCTTCTTTATAGCAAGACTAAACAGCCAAATTCTACGGACAAAGAGGAGGTTGTGACAAACAGGCTGCAGGCAAAAAGCAGACACAAGCATAAACACAGCTTTCTGACGTGCCTGACCTTTACTCTGCAGTGTTTAATCAAAAAAGGAGCCCTTAAGTAGGACTTTACACTTACAGATTAGCTCTGAAAACAAGAATCACCATTTTCCCTTCAAGCTTCTTTTGGTCTTTGCACGAAAATTAACAAACGAGGGCCCAAGAAATGACACATTGCATAACCCGACATGTCATTCCTCTACTGAACTACGGGACTTCTGAGCTGATCGACAAAATCGTGCCACTCAAGCAGAAAACCATGAATTAACTTCATGTTAATGTGTCATAGCAGCTTTCACTTAAGCTTCAAGGTAATTTAAATGCAACACAATAGGGGGAAATGCCACTTTTTATAATTTACTTAGTTAAGTACAGGTTTCAAGCAATAAAAGCTCATAATAATGAGATTAATCAATATATTATGTGAGTAGAGCTCATTTATTACATTTTTATTCACCACCAACATATATTACATTAATAAATTGATTACATTACCTCCAGGGTGTGACACTTGCTGTTGAGGCGGTCACAGAGCTTGTGGTAGTTGGCTAGTACCCCCTCTAGCTCTGAGGTCAGTTCTTGCCTGCTGCCTCCACCTGTGGGTGATGTTCGGGACACCAGCAAGTTGATGCTGTCTTTCAGGATCTTCACTTTCACCTCTTTCTGTACAACATCCTCTTTAGCCCGCTGCGAGAGCCGAGGCCACCCAAGATGAGAGAGAGCAAGAGTTAGATTCAAACACAAAGAATTACTCAACACCGCTTTCTTTGACCGCCCTTCCAGTCCAACCTTCATCTCTTCCAGCGATGCCTCCAGCTCCTCTGGACTTTTGTATTCAAAATCCCTCATGAGAAACTCCTCGTCAACTTGGGCCATCCACTCCTGCATCTCTGCCAGGTCTTTCCTCAAATTCACATGCTTCTCCTGACTCTCTGCCACGCGCTCCTGATGGCTCAGCAACTGGAAGGAAAATGCATTTCATCAGGTTTGTAACGAGCTGGCATCACATTTTTAGAATTTTAGAAATTCTAATATTGCTTTGAAACTCGCATTTTAATTGATCTTTTAATGGTTTACATTCATGATTAAGCAATTATGCAATGATATATACAGTACAGCATATTAGTGAAATGAAGTGGACTTCATCTTCCTGTTACTTATGATGTACAAAACAAAAGGTACAGGACACAGGTGAGACCACATGTTATGAAACCTTAACATTAAAACATTAAGGTTAGTTGTGCATGCATAATTTGTTATTGTAATTTATAATGTAAAATTAGTGTTTTAACTTATTTAGCCTCTGTGTACTACTGATATGTGATTGTAACTTTATTATACGAATAGTTTGTGTGAAGACTGCAAACAAAAGGCCCAAAACTAACAGTTAGCTGTGTTCAAGGTAATGATGCACTTTCCATGTCTCTGTTATCAGACAGGTTCCTACATGACTGTGAGAAACAAGCTCCTTACAGCTGAGCAGAGTTTGTATCCACACAAAGAGCATAAAGGAGCTGTTATTCTTCTGTTCTGTGCTGCTATGAAGACTGTTCGTGCTGTGCTGCTGGTTTGGTTTCAGCGTTCAGTTTATTTTTCCATGACATAAATCAGCCACTAAATAAATTATAAGCAATAAAACAAACTCACCTGTTTGCTGAGAGAAGTCCACCGAGCCTGGCACTCATCCAATTTGTCCTGCCCCCACCTGGCCAGTCCTGGTAGTGCAGCTGCCTGTACCGAATTCACATTCTCGCCCATATGCTTCAGTGAACCTTCCACCTGCTCCATCTCATTCACATGCTCCTGTTTATAGGAACATGAAAGGAAATCTTTTAAAAAATAAAAAATAAAAAGTTCATTCAAGCCAAGCCCCCCACAAAAAACCCTACTTCAGCATATTGTTCAAGTTGATTTCTGAGCAGTTTGTGCGTCATTACCACCAGTGTTTGTTTTTTGTTGCATTTTTCTCTCACCTTGCACTGATTCAGTTCTTCCCTTAGACTCTCTGTGTCACCCATCCCTGTGGCATCCCGAGACAACAGCTCCTGAACTGCATCTAGCCAACGTTCCACTTGCTCCAAACGAACCTGAATGCAGCACAAGAGCAAAACCACAGTGTAAACTACAGCCATAATTTAAGCAGAAACAGACTCTTTATTCTCCCTGACAGCTGCTCTACCTGATTGTCCTTCATGCTACCCAGAATGCACTGCAAAGTGCCAAGCTCCTCACGGGCCCGGGAGGACAGCTGACTCCATTTTTGTAGTTCTGCAGGGTCAGAGGCTTGCTGTGTTTGCTCAATATCCAGACACAGGACCTGACGTGAACACAAGTACAGAATTGAAATGACATTTCTGAGAAACAATCAATCAATCTTGGAATTCTTGGAAAACAAATTTGACCGCCTGGAGTGGAAAACATCTCTTAAACATTTTTGCATTTGTAAAAGAAACATTTAAAAAAACAACAAAAAAACAACAACAACAACAACAACAACAACTTGAGATTATTCCAGAGTTTAACAAAAAACAAAAAGTTGAGTCTGACAGGAATTTAAAGACCGATATGATATTTGGCGATTTAAAAATCCAGTATATCAGCAAACATTTGTTCTTCTTTCAGGGTCACACAACGGAAAAATTTCCCTAAAAAAAATATTATCTGTATCTTTACTCAGATACAATTGCAGGCATAACAATGCAGTTTAAAAGTAACCTTGTTTTATTAGGTCATGGATTACTTGTTTACACTCTGCCCGACTCTGCAGGGATCATCTGGTTGTTGTGTTTGAGGCTCCAAACGCATATTGCCAACAGGGAAGTGGCAGCATCAATAAGATGGTTGAAGCGTGTTTCTGGTGTCTTTTCTTTAATTTAAAATTACCTGGCTCTTATAATGCAGTATGTCTGCAAATAACTAACACCGTACATCATATTGCGGTAAGTTATAAAGTCATTAGATATTGATCATATATTATACACCCTGCAAAATGTAGCTTCTTGAAAACAAATATAGGGGTTGTGGGCGGGTGGGTGCATGGGGGCCCATCCCTGGCGCAGGGTGCCGCCGGTGCGTCGAGCCGCCTGGGGGGGCTCTTCAACTGGTGGGGGAGATTGTAACACCTTGCAGGAGCTTTCCTCTCCTCAGGAACTCTCTGCAGGAGGGGGAGATACAGGAGAGGTGGAGAAAGATCTCAGCCTGGGCGTCTATTGTCTCATGTAGTCTGGAAGATGAATGGATGGTGGGGTGGGTGCAGTTTTCTCTGTGGTGAGGTTGGGTGGACTGTCCCGGGCTCTGTGGGGCCGGGGGGCGCTGCTGCGCTGGGCCCCGGTCTGGATGGGCCTGGGCCCCCTTCCCCTGGCGGGTCACGGAGTATGGGAGTGCCTACTGGGGTCAGCGGGGGAGCTGGCCCCAGGGAGGGGTCACCTGCCCCTCCCTTCCTTCCCTCCCCATCTCCAGCTGCCTCCCTCTTCCCGCTCCACCACAACCACCCACACATGCAGGGCCTTGGAGTAGGGGTATGTCACCAGGGTGCAGAGGAGGCTACCCCCCCCCCCCCTCTGTCCCCTTCTGGCTGCCTCTGCCTCAATTTTATCCCACAACTTAGACATTCACATTACTCACACTCTCATTACACATACATATAGGATCTTGGGGGTGGGCACGATACACGGAGTCCAAATTACCATCAGGGTGTACACCCCACCCCTGGCGTCGTTGCCCACCCCTCAATACACGTAGACATTGAGGGCTAGCAGGAGGGACTATGCGCTTACCTGCTTCTCTCTGGCAGGTAGCTCCATGCCCTCCTGGGTTTTAATTGCACCTTAAAACACACATGCATCAACACTACAATGAGCGGGTGGGAGGGAGGTTTGGAGTCTTCTCTCACCCCCGTTCTCTGCGACCTGCTGGAGCGGGGGGGCTAGGACTAGGAGGAGGAGTTGGCCATCCGACTGCGGCCTGGAGTGTGGGGCCTCCCTGCTGCTGTGGAGTCGGGGCGGTCTGCCTCTCCCCACCGCAGGGAAAAGGGTAATACCACCTGGGTCTGGGTGCAGTTCCCCCCCTCCAGGGGCAAGGGTACCTAGACCCGGTTCGTAGAGTACGCTTGGGGTGTGTGATCGTGTGTACAGCGTCTCTTTATGTCTGTCTCCACGTTGGTTGAGTGTGGAGTAAGTGCATATGAGAGCATGAGGGTGGGAATGGATGTTTGTGTCTGTGTGTGCCTGTATGTCTGTGTCTATATGTCAGGTTTGGTATCAGACGCCACCTCTCTGGGGACATCTCATGCCCTCCAAGGTTTGGAGGCCTATCTCCACCCACCACCACTTCCCCTGCCAGTGGCGGACTCCCTCAGGTATCGATGCGTTGGTGGTTCTTTGTGTCTGGGGGTGGGCGTCCGGGTACACACCGGCTCACTCCTTGGCGGCCGCTTATCGGGGCCTGGAGCCTGGGGCTCGCTCGGGCCACTTCGGAGGTGGGGTGCCCCCGGCCTCTCGGCCTGGGGCTCGGTCACTCGGGCACAGCTGGCTGCTGGCGGAGCTCACGGGCGCGACACTGCAACTCCCCCTGGCTTCTGCTCCGCGGCTGCTGAGTGAGCCCTCATCTGGGACTCTCCTCAGCTCTTACTGGGACAGTGGCGCAGCTGCCCCTCTGTTGGTCTTCCTTGGTCTCTTGTGTTCTGGGGGCCTCTGGATGTCTGGAGTTTTGATCTCCTCCATACCTGCTTCATACCCTGGAGGACGGGGCTGGGGCTCCCCCACACTCCCTAGCAGATCGTTACATGGAGAAACCTTTGGAATGCAAGCATGCTGATCCACACAGGTATGCACACAGGTGTACACACGGGTATTCACAGACGCGGACTACAGCTTTCTTGGCTGCTGCCTCAAAGCACATTGTGCGCTGTCTACCTTGCGTGCTGCACAATATCGTTTATTATTTAGTATCTACTGATATCTACTGCTAGCTAGTTTATTGTGATGGTGCCGTTTTTTTTTTTTATTATGTTGCTCTTTGTTGTTTGCTTTCTCTTCTGTTTTTTTTCTCCATACAGGTGACCCAGGTGTTTTGTTTTTTTTTTGTTTGTTTTTTTTGTTTTTTTCTTTCTTCCCCCCCGCCTTCTCACCGTCTCTTCTCCCCTTTGGTTTTCTTTCTCTCCCTCTCTTTCTTTCATTCTTTCTCCCTGTCCTATCCCCCAGTCATGTCTGTCCCGTTTGTAGCAACTGAAAATAAAATTAATTCATAATTATAATAAAGGTCAATCAAATGGACCAATATGGCAAGGCCATGATGATCCACTTGGTAAAATAAATCCGCTTGGCATCTTTCTTGGCCTTAAGACAACAATTCTGATGGCTAAAGATCCAAACGGGACACAAAAAACAAAAAAAACAAAAAAACAAAAACAAATATAGGTATGATTGTAATCTGCATGTGTACTGAAGGCCTAACAAGCATGTGGTTTGTTCCTCATTAAATGTTCAACTCTTTAGTTAAATAGTGTGTAAATTAATTTAATTACTCATTATTCATAAACACTCCTAGCAATTCAATTCAATTTTAAGCCTCAAGGTGCTGCAAGTTAAAGACCATATAATAACACTGAAAAAAAAAAAAAAAAAAAAAAAACATCAATCAAATGACCCCTTATCAGCTAGCGCTTAGCGACCATGGGAAGGAAAAACTGCCTTTTAACAGAAAGAAACATCCTGTAGAGCCAGGTTCAGGGAGTGGCAGCCATCAGCTGGGGTTTGATAGGAGGAAAACAGGTTAAAACCAGCAGTAAACTAGTGAGGTTTAACTGTGGATCCAAAGCTTAAACACTGAAAAGTGCTGCTGTTAATTTTATGTCATCAACATAAAATATCTATATTACAAAAAACTGTGTGCTGTCATACATTAACACAGAGAGAAACCAGAGCCAATATGGTGATTATCACCTTGCCTCATTTGACTAAAGGGAACCTGAACTCGCACATGCTGCTATGGTATTGCATGTTGCGGTCAACAAACTGACTGACAGGTTCAGCGGCTCCACACTGAGCTGTTAGGAGCTCCGCGCTGCATGCACGGGCATGCTGCCCAGAATGCGCGTAGTCCCCGCCCCCCTCCCCGGCACCGTGCCCTATCTGCCATGATAACAGGAGCGCAGACGGAGCCACATTCCACTGAAGGATGGAGGAGGAGACCAGCACACACAGCAACACACAAAGCACAACAATGCACAGATAACAAATCTACACACCCTTCCCTCTTACACAAAGGTTTAATACAGTGCAGAGGGAAGTGACTGGCTGATACAAGGATCTGTTATTCTTTCAGAGGAAAAGAGGACAGCAAAAACTGAGATAATGTACGTACAAGGACACAGAAACAACCAAAGTGAATGATGAGAATAAATTACTTGGGTCAAAGGGCACATATGACAGCAGCTAAACTTTTCAGCAGGCTCAAAATAACATTTAACATTTATATATTTATATAGTTTCATTGTGCTTTAGAATACAAGCCACATTTAACCACACATTAATAAACCCCTTTATTCTATACGATTTAAGCACTTTATCTGACTCGCTGTGGGAGGAAACTGGAGAACCCAGAGGAAACCCACTTAAGCACATGATCGAACCAGGATCTTTCTTGCTGAGAAGAGACTGTGCTAACCGCTGCAACACCGTGTTGCACAAAAAGCAAACCTAAAGTGCTAACGAGTACCTCAGATCATCAAAAATACTAACTATCCAACTAATTAATGCAGCTATATCCTCCTCAGTCGAATTCACATTTTTGTCCTAGCTGTCTGCTTGTCAGTTAGCAGAATATCTGTATTTAAACTCATCTGGAGGTATTCAAACTCACCTGTGCCCGCTCCACTGCCTCTTGTGTTGTAGGCATGTCAACCATCCCGTTCCTCAGAGTGGCCAGTCTGGCTTCTAGACCCTCCACCACAGACTGTACCAGCTGCGTGGCTTCCAGATTAGCCAGGGCTGAAATAAGGCAAAGAAGAGAAGCTGTTTTTAGAAAATAACAGAGAAGAAAAGACAGGAAAAACTGTGAAATATAACTTTAGCATTCAGGCTTAAGCATCAAGCTTCTGCCACAAGGGGGTAGTGAGCAAGTTTGGGATTCTCCCTCTTTACAGTTGGAGATGCTTGTGTTTTCCATACACTAAGAGGTTCCCAAACATTGCACTGTGTGTTAAACTTAAAATAAGTTTAACACACTATTTCCAAAATAGCAAATCCAAACCTCCAAAAGGTTCACAAGTGACCAATTTATTTTAATTAGTTCAATTACCTTTCATTTTACTCTTATTCCTCTGCACATTTTTCTATACTTCCACTCCTGTCTTCCTTCCCCTGTGTCCCCTTCTCTGTTAACTACCAGGTGATTTAATGCTTACGTAATCTGGCTATGTTCATATACACAAGGAGCAAACCTGGAGTGTAAGTGTGGGGTGGGGGTGGTGATAGAGAGGGCCCCAGCAAGAATCAAACCGCCCTCAGGCAGAAACAAAAAGGTTTTCCTTGGATCCCATCCAAACCCTCAGTGTCATAAAAGCCCTAGAGGTACAGCAAAACAGGCATGCAAACACAACACCCACCCACATCCCCCTACAGTCAGCAGAGCATTCAAGCCTCCCTTTACGGATATTTTTTGGCCAGGATCAGCGCACGTAAATTCCAGAGGTAAAACGGTGACTTATTTTCAGAACTCGTCCAGGTCCAAGTCAGGTCCTCAGGTAGAGACGGAGCTGGCACAGAGGTACGATCTTACGCACGATCGCTCACGTACACACTCGCATCTCCGTGAGCTTTTGGAGGCCATATAAGGGCATCATCTATTACTTGTGGCTGGCCAAGGATTCGTATAAAAGCTCATGTCAAATTTACACAGCCCATGTGGAACAGGGCTCTGCTGATCGTAACCATTACTCATTCAGTCTCCCATAAACCTGAAAGCTTTGCACCACAAGCAACGAGAGAGATAAAGGCATTTGTTTTAAGGGCGGTTTAAATCTCTGCCCTGCAGATCTCAGGAATAAGAGGATATCTGAAAGCTCTCAGGTCACTGGAAAAGCAGGTGGACCTGCTCAGAGTTTCGGACTTCATTTCTACTGTATTGATTTACGAAATTATTTCAATGCACTTAAGCAGTACCTTCATTGACTTCCTTTTCTCTGCTCTGCAGCTTCTGCAGGGTGGAGGCATGATGTGCAGAAACCACCACCATGTTGTCTTTTAGAGAAGGCAGGGCTCCCATTGACCCTGCCTCTGCAGACAGCTGCTCCAGTCGTGGACTGAAGGCGGTGACCTGAGCGATTCGAGACTGACAAGCACAAAAGAAAACAAATGTGTTCAGTGCTTGAAATGAGGAGTGATCACATGACCACACTTCGTTCAATTAGCTTTCAGACTTCTCATGTTTGTTGAAGAGAATTAGAAACATTTACATTTGATTCTTTATTGTGCAATTACATACATTTATCTAAAATAATTACAAAACATCTTACTCACACTGCTGCAGTGAGTTAGCTGACTGGTCTGGAATTTACCAGATGGAGTCATTGTTTCCAGTGACAGGCAAGTAAGTTAAGCTCAAATTATGACACACTGGAGGGAGGTTTCATGTGTCTTACTCTACTCTACAAGCTTTTGAATGCATTTCAACTTGATTTACTGCATCCCTGCTGTGGCCTCGTGGTTTCTGATCAGTGATTTTAATGGTGATTTATCTTTGCTGTAAAAATTGTAATACTTGTAAAGAAACTGCAGTTGAATGAGAGGAATTTAACAAGTGACGTTTAGGGTTAAAGTCACACAAAGGACATTGAAGTGTCTGCGAGTGAGACGGTAAATCTTACCTGGCATTCCCCCTTCAGGTTTCCGAGCTCCATCTTGTTGCACTTTTCTACAGGCGCGGTCGAGTCCAGCCACTGGTCCTGTTCCTGCAAGACCCGGTCCAAGCCTGCAAGTTCATTAGAAACCGCTCTCAGCCGGGTCTGCGTGAGAACCCGCTCACGGGCTGCCTGCAGCTCCCTCGCACAGACATCCCACTCAGTCTGGAGCTGCTCTATGTTTGCCCTCACCAGATCCACACTCACAGCCTCTATAGATAGAAACAAAGACACCGGCTCACATCAAATGCACTTAACAGCTAACTGATTTTAAGCCTTTGAATGTTTGAATGTGTCACAGCTTTTGTTCTAGATTTTATGTGGGAGCTCCTAGCAAGTAATAATTGTAATAACACCAGAGGATAAAATAGTGGAGATAAGGCAAAATAGATGAAAAAGCAACTGATGGAATAAAACTGTTTAATGGAAATTTTGACGTTTAAAAAAAAAAAAAAAAAAAAAAGTCGGCTCCAACTTAGCCACGCCGCCACCTCCCACTGCCTCCAGAGCAGCGTAAACACGTAAAAACCCTGAGTGCCTCTTCATTTCATTGAGTGGTTATATGAAATCAGCAACCCTGCAGACTGACAGGGTTTTATTACTCAAACTCCAAATACACAAACACATGTTTAGAGTTCTGGCATTTAAAAATAAATAACAATAAAAATACGTAGGCTTGTAAATACCCAGAAAATACCAGACAGCTGCAGAAAAGTGGTAAAATCTTATGAGGAAAACACAGTTTAACAAGGAGATGGAAGATTGTTGTTTGAGCTGCCTTAAGGCAATAAATAGAAGTCAAGATCTTTACACACTTTAGAAGAACATACGTGACAAAACTTGGATGATTTGTTTTTAATAATTTGGTGGTTTATACAGAAAGAGGAACCTTTACTCTATGTTTCATACCTCTCTCTAGCTGGTCCATCAGGGCTCTTCCCCCCTGGATCATCTGACTCACTGTGGCTTCTTTTGCTTTAAGTTCTGCTTCCAAATCCTAAAGTGGTTGTTTAACACATATTAAAGTTTATGCCTGCAAAATAGATTTTGTTAAATTGAAGTTGAAATTATGTTAAATGTCTGCAGGTCTACCTTTAGATTCTCCTGAAGGTCTGGAGTATCAGGTGTAGTCTCAGGATGTGTGGTGGCCAGTGCCTGAGTGGACATCTTCCACGTTTTTATCCAGCTCAAAAGCTCAGAAATTTTGTTTTCAAACCTGCAGAACACAAAAGACATGCACACTATGTACACACTGCTCTGTGTGTGTGTGTGTGTGTGTGTGTGTGTGTGTGTGTGTGTGTGTGTGTGTGTGTGTGTGTGTGTGTGGTAGGGTAGAGAGATTTATTCTGTCTGTTTATGGCCCCATTCTTACATTCTTATGACTTCTGCATCCGTCTCCATCAGACGTTTCTTTGGGGGAGCAGGTGGGGCCAGGTCCTGATCGTCAATTGAAGTGACTGAATCCACGGCAACTGTATCCACAACGACCTGTTCTTCCACCTGCGTCATCCCAGCATCCGTCACAGCTTCCATTAGCTGTGAGGAGTGAGTTAAAGTATTAGTGAAAAAGAAAGGAAGATAAATCAATCTAAGCTAAGAAAAAGAAATAAAAGTACACTACCAGTCAAAAGTTTGGACAAACCTTCTCATTTATGTTTTTTCTTTATATTTACTACTTTCTACATTGTAGATACATAATGAAGATGTCAAATATATGAAGCAAAATATAAGGAATAATGTAGCAAAGAAAAAAAAAGATGAAAAAGACTAAATATGTCTTATAGTTTAGATTCCTGAAAGCAGCCACCCTTTGCTTTGTTGACAGCGCTGCAAACCCTTGGCTTTCTCTCACTCAGCTTCATGTTGCAGTCACCTGAAATGGTTTTTACTTCACTTGGTTTTCATTGCCTAACTTCATCCGAGTCACCAGCCTCAGAAATCGCAAGTTAACAGCACCTCAGATTAGAGCCCAGATAAATGCCACACAGTTCCAAGTCGAAGACAAATCTCTACATCAACTGTTTAGAGGAGACTGTGCCAATCAGGCCTTTATGGTCAAATAGCTGCTAAGAAGACAGCACTAAGGATAGCAACAAGCAGAAGAGATGTATTTGTTCCAAAAAAACACAAGGAATGGGCATTAGACCAGTGGAAATCTGTACATTGGTCTGATGAGTTCAAATTTGAGATCTTTAGTTCCACCCGCTGTGTCATTGTGTGACACAGAAAAGGTAAACAGACGGTCTCTACATGCATGGAGGATGGGGTGGGGAGTGCTTTGCAGGTAACATTGTCAGGGATTGATTCAAAACTGAAGCAGCGAAACGAACCAGCATGGATACCAGAGCATCCTGCAGCAATATGCCATCCCATCCGGTTTCAGGACAATAACCCCCAAACACACCTCCAGCCTGTGTAAGGGCTATTTGACCAAGAAGAAGAGTGATGGATTGCTGCGCCAGATGGCCTCCACAGTCACCTGACTTAAACCCAAATCGAGATGGTTTGGGATGAGATGGAGCACAGAGTAAAGGCAAAAGGTCCAACAAGTGCTCAGCATCTCTGGGAACTCCTTCAAGACTGTTGCAAAACCATTTTAGATGACGACCTCGTGAAGCTCATCGAGAAAATGCCAAGAGTGCGCAAAGTTGTAATCAAAGCAAAGGGTGGCTGTTTTGAAAAATCTAAAATCTAAAACATGTTTTTTTAGTTACTTCACACTTTTTTTGTTTACTACATAATTCTATGTGTGTTCATTCATAGTTTTGATGCCTTCGGTGAGAATCTACAATGTAAATAGTCAAGAAAATAAAGAAAAAATATTCAATGAGAAGGTAGGAACAAACCTTTGACTGGTAGTGTATACAAAGCATTTTTTTTTAAATAAAGATGCTTGCAATGCCGAGCAGTTGGGCAGTGTGGACAGTTTTGAAAGACACTGCTTTCATTTTTAACCATGTTTTGATCTAATCTTAGACTCTGTTGTGGCTTAACCTCATTTGTAAAGTTTCAAACTAACGCAAATGAAGGCAACTGCACTTGAGACCATGACCTTGATGACTGAGAACCTACACAGACAACAAGCATGAGTTTTACTTCAATCAAGAGGTCCATCATTAGCACATTAACACATATTATATATGATGACTCCCTTGCAAAAATGGTGAAACAGTAAATGCTCATACATTTGAAGCATTGTGAGAATCACGTTTTACCACCTGAGATAGAGTCACACACCTGAAACGAGCAGTCTTCTAACTTCTGTACCAAGCTGTCCCATCGCTGTGTCAGCTCCTCTGTGTCTGCCTCGATCTTCGCTCCTGCCTCAGGACTTCGCAGCAGCTGAATCACATCCTGTCCTGCATCAGACAGCTTGTCCAGAGCCCTCCTTTTCTTTTCCATGTCTTCCTTTAAAATCTATAAGAGCGGAAGACAAAAAAATTAAGTAAATACATAAAGATGGAAAGGTCATTCATTACAGTGAAAGCTGTACTGACATTTACAACGCCAGAAATTCAAATTTGCAACAACCAAAACAAACAGGCGTAATACTTACAGCTAACTGGCGCACGTTCATATTGATTTCAGCGGAGTCTTTAAAGTTGCTCGTCTTTACTTCATTCAAGGCCTCCTCTTTTTCAACCAACCATATACTAAACAAGCTCTGCAGAGAAGTAAAAAATGTATTGTAATTACACACAGAGACTCGTGCCTGGGTTAATCTGTTTTTATTTTAAAAAGTCTGATGCTTTTCATCCCAAGTGGAGACACAAGTGATTCATTTTTTAAATCATCTCAATACAGTTTAATTTTTCTCTCCTGAAGTAGTTTGTTATAAATGTGCATTTAAACAGGAGGGAAGAAAAACCTGTGCAAGATATGAATGTACTGCATAAGGACATAAATATGTTACCTGGTCTGATAGAAGCTGTTGCCAAACCATAAAGACTTCCTGCAACTTGTGCCACCTTTCCTCAGTCCAGCGGCACACGGCTCCCCAACGTTCACCCAAAGACTGAATTCAAGATGAACAAAAAATGAATGAAAGCAGTAGCTCATTAATGACAAAGCATTTTATACTCAAGTGCATCCACATAAGGAAGCAATTAAAAGATACTGAACACAAATTCGTATGTTCTGAACATAATGGAAGAAAACTATTTGATAAATGACAAATTGCTGGCCAATCAGCTTCAAAGCCTGAAAACTTACTTGTAATTGCTCCTCCAGGGCAGCAGTGGCACTCTCACCGCTATTCTCATCCACCACAACCACCATGTGTGTTAAAGAATTGACCTTTACTTGCTCCGCCTCCAAGTCATTCTGGAGTTCCTGTGCAGGAACACAAACAACGAATTCAGTCATATGTTGCAATTAACTAAGCAGGCAGAGAAGCTACTCAGCCTTATCGTGACTCATGAAAGATTACAATCAAACGGGAAGGAGTGATCACAAGACCAGCCTGTTTTAGAGCAAGAGCTGCATGCATGCACTGGCACTTTTTTGGCATTTTACTTGACACTGTCAACAATGAAGCATTTACCCATGCAAAAGTGTTTTAATATTAAGTGTTAACGGTAAACTGTCCTCACTTTGTGTTGCTCTATCTGTTCTTTATAGGCCTCCATGTCCTTTGCTGCTGGCTGTGTCTCTATCCTCCTGATTCGCTCCTCTGTCTGTGTCAGCCAGTCAGAAAGCTGCTGCAGCTGCTGCTGCTGAAGATCCATCAGGACTTCATGGAGCCTGGAGAGAAAGAAAGCGAAGGCAGAAGGGCAGTAAAGTGAGCACATAAAGGTAGAAAGGATATGTAAGCCATAAATTTCATAAACTTTAGGACTAAGATTTAACTGCAACAACACAGGAAGACAAACGCTGTGGCTAAAAAAGCTCAGGGTCAACAAATGTAGCGTACATCATGAACACAACTTGTGTGCAGTTTGTGTGTGTGTGTCGTAAACCTTGATGACACAAGCTGAGAGTGCAAATCGTAAGACCTTGGGTGGCTCAACGCTCAGCATGTGTCATGTCTGGCAACTTGCACCCCTGTCCATTCTTTACAGCACAAACTGATGGCTTGATAACACTGCACACTAGACCATAAAATGTTCAGGTTTATAGTCATATTTGTCCTGAAATAGAAATGTCCTTTACCTGTTTCTGAGATGAATCAGTAAGGGACATTTAAACAACTCCAGAAGACCAATTCAGGTATGTCTCTGTTTACCTGGCCTGACGGTCCATGCTTTCCACTCTAAGAGCCTCCCAGCGGGCATTGAGGAGGGTCATCTGTTCCTGGATTTCATCTTCTTCCTCATCTGTTAGGTTGCCTTGAGCAATCAGTTGGTTACCCGCTTGCAGCACATAACCCACACTGCTCTGACGCGCTGTCAGTTTCATCATAAATGTCTTGAAAGGAAAGAGTAGTAAGTGGTTACAATTTTAAACAATAAACAGAAAAATCTGGGAACATGAACACGCAGCACTCATAATAAGGCCTTTATAATCTGAGCCTGTTTGTTAGCACTTGGCAGACACATGCTAACATCTGGATGCGCTTCTGTCATTAGGTTTAATGTTAATAATGCCCTGCAGAAGTACTGAGCAGTACCGTAGCACCCTCATATTTAAGTGCTGCTGTAGCAACAACACAAAGCGTGAGCACAAATCGAGGGGTGGGCTGTCAATTAGCAAACCAAAGCCATCCAAAACAAAAAGAAGCGTAAAAGGTTTGAAGAAGAAATGCAAAAGCTAATGTTTGGTTGTTTTTATTTCATTGTAGCTGTGGAGAAGCCAGTGAACTGAGTTGCTGTCCATTACAGGGAGCTCTCTGGATGAGTAAGCATTTTCAACTGCGCCTCTAACGCCTTTGTTTTTTGACTAAGCTTTACTGGCGAAACTGGAGTAAGTCAGGGAAACAAGGCCGAAACAAACTGGATTGATTTTTGTAGACTTTCTGAAAAGCCTGGCTGTTAACGCAGCTTTCAATCCTGTTGCTTTCTGTCTCCATAGCAGATTTCAGCTTTGACCTGGATTCCAGGCATTCAACTTCACAAATATTCACAGTTCAGCCGAGGGAATCCAGCCAAAGCCCCTTTACACACATGCACCGAGAGAGACGATGTAACTAAGCCTTGTCGAGCAAGGAAGTAAGCTGTGGGCCAGGGCACCATGGAGTGCAGTGTGTCACTGTTAGCCATGGAATTCCTGCCATTCTCAACATGTTAAAGGCATGCACTGCTGTTTGTGGGAGGCCTCTGTCTGTGGGATACTTTTCTCAGTCTCTCTGGAGAGCAACAGCCTAAATGTGTCACCAGTTATTGTAAAATTGATGCTCCTGAATGTGACGTCTCAGTCCAATCCATTTTTGTTTTTTTACTGTTTCAGAACTGACAAATGAATTCCAAAAAGAAAATAACAGCACTGTTGTGTCTTCTTACCTCATGTGTGTGAAACTGCTCTTTCACTTCTTCCACATCGTCCGAGACGTCGTCCTGACCCTGTAGATCATCCTCAGCCATCAGCAGCCAAGTCAGAACCTCCTCTAGCGTAGTCTGGTAGGTGTCAAGGTCCCCCTCCAGCAGGCCGCCCTTCATCTCACCCTCTGTCTCCGTCATGGTGCTGGGGGTCTCGGGCCGAGGACTGCTGCCTGCCTCCTCTGTCTGTACAGTCTAAGAAACATTAGGCAAGGTTTGACCAAGTTATAAACAAGATCATTACTTAATAAGTAGGAAAATAATACTGAAAGCAGTACAACACTTGATTGAAAGAACTGGCTTATATTTTGTAAGTATACAGGCCAAAGTGTACAGTAAAAATAAAAAGGAAGGTTTTTTTGTTTTTTTAATTTCCCAATGTGCCACATTCATAAGACCAAGACGCCTATGAAACATAACAAGTCGAAGCAAGACTTTGGTTTGTCTTCTGTGCTCATCTGCACACATCAGCTGGCAAGTTTTAAAATAGACCCAGACATCTAGAAGGGGGTTGTGCTGCTCTTGAGCACGCAGTGCGACCTGCCCTGTTCAGCAAAGGGGGGGAAAAAAAGAAAGACTGCAAGCCAATTATGGGATGGTGGGAAGTGGGCAGGTCAAATCTTATTTTGGGAACAGCAGTAAGTCTGAAACAGCATTAACCAAGATAAAGTTGGATGTGCAGTGCAGAAGGACTGGGAAAATTACATTAAGTCTACACTTTAAAAGAAGAAGCAGCAGTCTCCATCAACTTTACCAACCTTTATCAAACTGAACCATCACTAAAAAAAACCTACACTTCAACAAAATCAACACCTTTATAACCGACTGCACAGACAAAACTATTCCAGGCTTCTAGTTTTGTAAAGAAACGGCTCAAAGGTGCTCAACAAATCTGAATGAAGCTGAACTCCAGATAAAATCTCCACAATGGCAGTGAAAGATGGCAGAAATGGTAATGGGTGTGCAGTAACAAATCAAACAGACTTTTGTTTTCCAGGCTGAAATTATACAGTGGTAATGCCTGTGCAACAAACTCAGGAAAGGTCACCTGCTGAAAATATTCAATGACCTTTTGGATATTTTTGGAATAAGTGACAAAAGAACTGTAAGCCCTTATGTTACATCAATGAGGGCTGGCAAAGAAGGGCGACAGGGAGAGAAATAAAGAGGAGAGAGAGTGAGAGAGAAGGGAAAACTGCAGCCTTGCTGCATTTATTGAGTTGAATGGCTGTAAAATAGCTGTGGTCTGGCTCAACAGAACACTTTATTATCACTACATGATTTGCTCAACTGTCTATGCATTCATCGCGTTTACAGTTGTAGCCGCAGAGCATGTAATTCGCTACCACACACCAGCAGCTCTCTAATTATCAATGATATTACAAAAGGAAGGCGATCGTGGGAGGATCTCTCAGTATGTTTCAAAGTATCATCAATACCGAAAACTACTCTCATAACAAATACGATTAAAATTATGAATGTAAAAGAAAAGTGGGAAACCATATTGAAGTTATGAAATACAAAGAGCCCTTTATTTTAACTACACTCAGTCTCCCAGCAGCAACAGTATTACACATTGGTTCCTATGCAGAGAGGAAGCGAGCCAGGAAAGTAAACCCTTTGTTGGACCAATCAGAACACTATTTTAAAAAAAGACTGTTCCAGGACTCATTCCAGGGGCGTGTGAAGTATGTGCCCATGGGCAATAAAACAACCTAAGAGGTGGTTTGGGGGTTTTCTGACTTTTGACCAAAAAACAAAAAACCCTCTTAAATGAGAGATGCCCCAGAGCTATATGTGATTGACCAATCCAGCAAGCTGGGAGGGGATGAAAAGCTAACAAGACGAAAATGCATACTTAACTTTTAATTAATGTCAGCAAGCTCCTTTTCAAAACACAAAGATTAAAAACTAATAATAATAATTATAATAATAAAGTACCTGGAGTTGTCAAATCACAGTTAACAGGATAAAGCAAATTATAAACAGATTCCAATCACTAGTTTGTGAAATGCTGAAGAAAAACTACTGAATTCACGGTGACACTGCACTGCACCCCGACTTTAATGTTGTAACAACCTTTTCCTTTTCTCTCAGCTATCTGCACTCCCATTCTCACCAATTTACTCCCCTATTTCCTTCCATCCTTTTACAGCTCTGCGCTTCCACCATCCAGCTCGGCCTGTTGGATAATGTCAGAGGGGTGAGTCATGGCTCTGCTCCCCATTTCTCTGCGCTTGCTGCGCCTTTCATGAGCGGTGCCGGAGAGAATGAAGGAGGCTGCTTTATCAGAGTGACTCACTGTATCTGGCAACATACAATAAGACACTATTCCTTATGACAATATTCCTCATGCTTGCACGTAGCAACATCTGCTGCCTTCAAACTAAACATGATGATCAGAAATGGAGCACAGCAGCAAAGCAAAAGCTGGAGCTGTTCAGTTTTTGCAACTCAAGATTTTCAGTTGTTTTTAAAAAAAAAAAAAAAAAAAAAAAAAAAAAAAAAAAGGTGCTGGACTATCATTCCTGCATTCATAGAAAAGAAAAAAAAGATAACAGTTGTTTATATCATCATAGTTCATCAAGGTTCAGACAGGCAACGTCTGGAGATAATATAGCAATAACCAGCTACTTTGAAGCACCTTCAGGGATTCTTGTTTTATGATCATAAGATAAAACAAGGAGGTAAATTCCTTCTCTGTAGACTGACGTGAGGTCAAAGAAACAGTGAATGGTACTATCTTACTTAAACACAAAGATCCACCATCTCTGAGCCACTCAGAAAGTTCTTGCTCTTAAAGAGGGCTTCTTTTTTTCCCCTCTCCGCTGTGCCAAGTGCTCAAAGAGATTTGTTGATTTGCTGGGCTTCGCCCTCTAAAGTTGTAGCATCTTAATAATATTAATTGCCTTGAGGGACCGCTGATGTGAACGGGTGCTACATAATTGAAGCTGTTTGACTGAAATGCATGCAGGGCCCGTTTCTGAAACTGAATCTGGTTTGAGTTTTGATTTTGCTAAACTCCAAATTTACATTCTTTGAAACTTATGAGTGTTTTGCTCTGAAAAATACTTTCTCAATTTCTTTTTATGTTTAGGTCAAACCTGACATGTCCAACACCTCTGCCCTAAACCTAATAGCTTGTCTTGCACCTTCCTGTTCCTACATGTCACGACAGCTCTACTCTAGATTTTACCTGGGCACCGAGTCCTGGACCTGAGTCTTCTGACTCCACTTTATATTTGCGTGGGAGGGTCTCCACTTCTTTGATGGCCTCCATGCTCACGTCTTTAGGCAGCACGGCAAAAAGCGATGTTATATACATGAGGATGGACTTCTTATCTGGTACTTGCACTGCCACGTCTGTGAATGATAAAGAGAGCAAGACGGCGTTAGGGAGAGGGATTTAAGGCAGAAAGATCAGAGATACAAACT
Source organism: Aulonocara sp. 'chitande type north' Nkhata Bay (assembly GCF_057382095.1). Classification (NCBI taxonomy): domain Eukaryota; kingdom Metazoa; phylum Chordata; class Actinopteri; order Cichliformes; family Cichlidae; genus Aulonocara; species Aulonocara sp. 'chitande type north' Nkhata Bay. The sequence continues at coordinate 12,258,040 of NC_141358.1, forward strand.
GTGCGTGACAGGCAGGAGGGAGAGAGTGGAGAGAGAAAGAGGGGAGGATACAGAGGTGAAAATTGCATGAGTAGAACAGAAGCGTGGCGCGATAGCCGTTAAGGGTGACAGAAGGAGATTAGATGGGAAGGACGGTGAGAGAGACAAACAAAATGCCAGGTTAAGACAAGATGTACTAATTAAATATGCTTTCAGTACAGGTCAGGAGTGACTGCTCCTCAGTCATGACATAAAAACAGGCGTCTGACTTGGACAGCTCAAGCAAGTAAGTAAGGGTCCAGCTTGTTACAGATGTTCAGCCAAAGCAACATCAAGATCCTTCTTCACTCTGAGCTTATCCAACTGCTGGCAGGACATGAAGGGAAGGTTTGTGAATGCAGACTGTATTTTACTATGTGGGAATTTTGGCCAGTAAGATTTATGTCAATCCATAACCAGGTGCTATAAAAAGCAGATGCAGGTGCCAATTCTTAGACTTACATCTAAAAACATTCCTATAATATTTACCTGAGTCACAAATGTGCTCAGAATAGCTCGGAACAACAGTACCTTCAGGATCCAGCAGCTTCTCAATACCCAGCTGGTCTTTGGCGAAAGTGAAGGCGTGGTCCAGTCTCTGCACAGGGTTCATCGTGACCACCTTATCCCAGCTAAAAGCGTCTGGCCTGAAGTCACACACAGAACCGCACCAACACAGTTTTATATCATGGCTACTTTATACATCAGAAACTACAAACGTGCAGAAGCAGTGAAGAGCCTAGTGGCACAACTTCATCTGCTTTAAAGGTCAGAAGAGGTCAGAACTTGAGCAACACTTGAAGTAGAATGATGCAGACGAAATCCAAAACCTGAAGCCAGGTGCTGCTGACGTTTTCATCTTTTGAAAGCGCACACATGTTCAGAAACATATGCATTCTTCTGAGTGCAACATTGTTTTTTTTACCATTTCCCCCATAAAGACAACATTTGATGACCTCCCCTTTACCCGTAGTGATACGTTTTGAAACCTCAGTACATATCAATAAAGACGAGGTTTTATGACGATTAGAGTCGTTTCTGGGTTTTCCAAGGGTAGCTGCACACCCTGAGACAATTCAAAACTCGTTCTCTGTTTGCCAGGGGTAAAGATTTGATTTATTTTTTTGATAGTACATTGATTTTCTATACACCTAATGTAGAAACTAGCTCATAGATATCTGAAACATTTACAAACCCTGTGTATAGGCAAAGGTCTTCCCTGATCTGTGCATTGAGGCCAGCCGTGTGTGGAATGTCTTTAAACCCTAGCCCAAGGTCTAAACCAACACTGGACTGTATGTGTGTGTGTTCATGTCACTAGTAAGAACAAGGGGTTACAAGAAAGGGGGAAACACCCCAGACAATTCTTTCCCTCTTTCTTTTACGCACACACACACGCACACACATGCAAACAGTGACATGGCAGGTGTAAACGAACACGCTAAGCAGTATCAACACACCCTGCAGGCGCTGACCTATCAACCTGATCTTCACCCACATGTACAGCTTGGGTATCCTCACAGCATCTCTCTCTCTCTCTCATATACATGCACAAAAAAGGTCCTAAACTTTTTTTTTTAATGTCCTTGATTTCTTCACAACTTTGTATCTAAAGGGTACATGCCATACTACGTTAACTTCAACAGTAAATTCACCTCACAGCAACACATACTACAACAGAAGGCTGCTGCACGCTTGCAAGTGTGGAAAACAATGCAATCACGCAAAAATTGGTCATCAATATAATTTAGACTTAATGTAACAAAACACAATTGCATGACCTGGACTTGCAGGCTTTTACCTACGATGAGTATTATATATGTATATAATGTTCGTTTTGAGAATAAAGCTGAGATCTGGGGATTAAAGTTGTCATTTCAAGTCAGGCAACTGCCACAGCTGCTATACTCTTTACAAAATGCTTTGTGAAGTTGAGTTACAACATGAGACAACTTTATCAGCGATCTTATTGCGTCTTGTGATACAACATACATCCTCTCTGCAGCACAAGGCTGTGACCATCAGTATCTGTGCTGACTCCTCCAAGTCTGCGTGTTTCTTTTTACTTTATTCTTAAAACGAACAGCTACATATTTTTTTTCTTAATGTGGTCCCAATGCTCCTTTGTTTGTACCAGTCAGGTAATAGCAGTATGTCCACACTTATTGCTAAAGTACCTGCTGAGCGTCCCCATATTCCTCACCTGAAGTGGTGAAGTATGCCGTTTAGAGCTAGGCCATCCACCCAGCTGGTGGTGAAATTCAACACATTGATTTGCGGGTAAGAGCGGGTGCACTGTCGTACCCAACTCAGTAAGAGCTTTTCACTGTTGGTCTGCTGTAGGTTGGACATAACATCCTTCATGACGTCTTTCACCTAAAGAGAGACATGTACATTGAAAGAGGAGTTTTAATGTGGATGATTAATGAAGAGCAAAAACCTGTACGCCCACATTTTGATACAAAACAGTAGTTTCTATATTCTGGCTGAATAGATCACTTCTCCTTGTATTGAAAGTCAGCAGAATCATTGTATTGATTCTCTTATTAGCAGGTGGGCACATTGAATAGGAGCATCAGCAATGAAAACCTCTTTCTCAATAACTCTATGCACATTAAATTAGCCATATTTTTTTTATCCTAAAAGGATAAGGATTCCTGTAGTTATAAAATATAATGCAGTTAATAAAACCGACACCATGTCTAACACCCAAACAAAGACAAAAAAAATGCACGTGGCATCTGTTACATTAACTAACAATAATGAAAGTAATGAAAAACAAATGTTGAAAAAAAAAAATGGTAAGGTTCAAACCTTATGAAAGAACCTCATGAGCCGTTTTACGCCAGCAGGTTGAGCACACAAAGCACTGGATGATATACATGTTTACATGCATACACGCATGTGTGAACATCAATACTGATTTTCCATCATCTGTTTTTTTTGATCCCAGGGTTAGCAAACAGAAGTGTGTATGTGTGTGCGTGCACCCTGCTCACCTGCCAATGAAGGATAATACTCCAGATGAGGCCCAAGGTCAGCTTGTGGTTCCCATCCACAATATCTGTCCCTCCTATGTTTACCAGATCCACCTGAAAGGAGGACAGACCAAGTTGTTAAAAATATCACAAGCAACCAAATAAACATTTGTGATTTCTACTTTCTGAGCTTGCAGGTTATTAACGTTCAAATATATGGAAATGTGTTCTTATGGGGAACATATTAATCCTAAAAATTGAAGCTATTGCTCTGAAATACTTCTGAGTGACTTGAAGAAATTAATCAGCTTTCCCAAAGATATCTGTGGGACCATAAAAAGCTTGCTGCGAGTCGTTATGCTCAGTAACACTCGGCAGAACCTTTAAACACACTTGCTGAGTAAAACCAGAGGAGCTCTTCTTTGAAATGGGATTCGAGTTTTCTTATGCAGCTGAGTAATATTACTTTACATCTTAATGAGCCATCAGTGTTAAAGCTGAACACTTCCACCCAGTCAACTGTCTCCACAAAGCAGATTATGCCACCCTAATTACAGCCTCCCAGTGGTGAAGTGAGGTCTGCAGGTTCATCAGACATGTATCATATGAACTAAGGCCAAGTGTGAACTGATTATATATAAATATTGTGGAGAGGATCAAGGCACAGGGTGGAACATGAGGTCATGTGTCTGGTCAAGTTATGAAGTGTCCTTTCTTGTTCTATGCAGAGCTGGCCTCTGACCCATCTAGTACCAATTAGCCTCATGCTGCCACACCATTACTTCTCCACATCATGAAACAAAGCCTCACATATGCATCAGAGCAGACACGCACAAATACAGTCATCACCCACTCCAAAACTCGCAGTATTGTCTCCTGAAGTACCCTCCATCCGAAAAATAATAATAATAATAATAACATGAACTGACTAAATCCAATTGCAGAGTTGTGTCTTCCATGGGAAAATTTTTAATTGTTTTCAAATATGTTTCCACTGTTCAGGCTTGTGGAAACTTTGGCCAGTTGACACTTATTTTGCCTCTTGCAAGAGTGAAAGCAGCAGGATTTGCATGCAAACTTCAGTCTCTGCTGCTTCCCATGAGTCTGCCCTGCCCCTTATCTCCCACTGCTGAGGTCAAGGCATTATGACCAACTGTTGTACACAGAAAGTAGGAGGAGGGATGATGAAATGAAGCAGCGAAGGAGGAAGAAGGACAAAGAAAAATACACAAGAAAATGACTTGTGTATGAAATGAATTCAGAGGCCACAGGAGATTAAGGAGTTTTGTATAATTAGAGGAAGAGTTACTGGTTTGAATCAAAAACAGTGCAACCATGACTGTAAATGTGCAGTGTGGACATAGGGTTTGGGAGTTTCTACTTCAACAAAATACAACATGACATCATTTCACAGTTTAATATAGCTCCTTATTTCTGATTATCTTATGAGGCTGAAATGAAACAGACTCTTCTTTAACGGCACGTGGCAGAAAATGACAAATGCACAACAGTTTTGCCACCAAACAGGAAGTACTCACATTGTTTTGATGTAGGACTTGAAGTACTTTGTTGACGTTGTTCAGAGAGTGCACTCTGGTGGAACCTCGCTCTTTGCTCTGAGGAAGAGGAAATGCAGCATAAATCAGCTGACACGTTCACGGTTCACCAGCCAATCAAGGCTAAAAATCATGCAAGTCAACAGTTTTGGCTCTCGTTTCCTGTAACTCATTTATTCAAATGAGTTTCTGCGGGTTAATAAATAAATAAATATATTCTCATTTGCGAACAAGTCACCTTGACGACTTGTTCCCCAACTTCAAGCCAAAGCTTGGGGGTTAAATGTAGATAAGGTATGCCATCACTCCACACAGTGTTTCACACCATACATTATCACAGCTATTACGCTCTCAGCAGCGTCCACAAGAACTTATGGAAAGAATGGCTCGGTGAATGGCTGCCAACTGCTAATCCCTTTTAAGTCTTCACATACGTCAACCACTCATTAGCACCCAATTATAGAATTAGTATTCTGGTATCAGTGAAAAAGCCTTTGTGCACATGTGTGTGCCAACATATATGGCACAAAGACAGTTGGCACTCAATATACGGCTGCAGGTGTTAGAAATATGATATGCTGCTGAAGGGTGGTACAGAAAAAAAGAAAAAGAAAAGAAAACAGTAAAATTAAAATTGCATATACAAGCACAAAGCCAGTCATAGAGGACATGCATATCTTTAGTCTCCTTTCCCATAGTACTTCTTTATCCATTATGCCAACCTCTTTTTGAATAAAGTTTTAGGTGAGTAAAGTGATAGTTTGCTGAAAGCTGCAGAAATTCAAATAACATAACATGTATTTACCAAAATTAAATAAGAAATAACTTAAGCGTAAAATACGTGTTTTAATTTAGGAAGCAAAAGCCAAGCACGGCACTCCAGAGTGGCTCAGATGTTTACATTAGATTTAACCTGTGTGTTTACATCACATCGTGCATGTGCTTGTACTGGCATGACTTTCACTTAAGAGGAGGAGGAAAGGGGGGAAAAGAAACAAAACAAAACACTGCACTACTATAATTTGACTGCATGCACTGCCAAACCTTTCATGAGCATTTCTGCGGCTTGAACGTGCCTCCTTGAAATCAAATCTCGAACTTCATGCATTCAAACAGCAAACTTTTTTAAAATGTCAAATTTGAATAAAAACAACAACAACAAAAAAAAAGTCTCACGAATGTTAATGTACGTATACAAAAACCCACCAGGACACTGCCAGTGAGACCCTCCAGAAGGTCCAGCAGCTTCCTCCCGTCTCTCAAATCGGTGAACATGTCTTTGATGGGCGTCTTCCCTGTCTGGAAACATCACAATTTCTGCATTAGATTTATCATAAGACTGGATTAGAACAGTCAATACCAGTGATAAGAGGCCCTGAGTGTGGCTGTAGCTTTGGAGAGACAGGCATTTACATTTAATTCAAACACTTCAAGCGTCACTGAGAATAACCTCACATGTCACAGTGTTATGCAGAAAGAAGAAGAGAAAGTTTGGCACATTGTAACAACCAGTGTTAAAAGGCACAGACAGTCAACAAATCTGAAACTATCCAAATGAAACAAGTGTAAGAATGAAACTCAAAGTATTTAGGAGAAAACAGTGTGAGGACAGTAATTAGCTCAGGTAGACCAACTAGAAGAAAAAAAAAAAAAATCAGCCAAAAATATTTAATATCATTCTCTGATTGTTGTTTTATAAGAATAAAAAATATATACAAGGACCACACACATAGACTATTAACGCTCTGACATAAACTAAAAGACATTAACATTAACCTTTTTTAATTTATTATTTAGTTTTTAGCTTAAGAAATAATAGAAACAATAGTATGGCAGCGCTGGTATCATGGATGGGTCTTGAGGTCACTGTGCCCCCTGAGCTTTAGTCTAATGATGCAGCTTGGTAATGAAAAGGTTAAACACCCACTTCGCTGATAAGTCGCTGCAGCTCAAGTTCAAGTTAATTATTCAGTTAACAGTTGTTTAGAAGACTAACTCTGGAGCAGGTCTATGCAGGTCAGACTGTGGGAAGTACCCCTCATGTCTCTTTAGCACAAGAAAGATGTCATCCATCAGTTTGTGCAGCTGCACTGTATGGAAAAAAAAAATACTGGGCCACACCTGTTAATCTTCAGTCTCATTGGTGTATAAAATCAAGCACCTAGACATCCAGTCTATCTTTAAAAACTTTTGTGCAAGAATGGTCATTTAAAGAGCTCACTGCATTTGAGTGTAGTACTGTAACAGGAAGTCAACATTACTCGGCTCACTGTGAAATTTTTCTCTCCCAGATATTCCACGATCAACTGGAAGTGGTATTATTGCAAAGAGGAAGTGTTTAGGAACCACACAGCAACACGGACAACGTCAATTTACAGAGTGGGATTGCTGAGTGCTTAGTCACATAGTACGAAAAAGACGCAAATGCTCTGCTGACTCACTAACTGCAGATTTAACATTTTACAACATTATTAGGCAGATGAAGATATTTTTGTACTATGAGGAAAAAAGGAGAGTGCTTGACATCCATTTGAAAATGTTTGGCTCTAATGTTTCACATTACCTTGGAGAATTGTGCATTTATCCATTTGGTGAACGTTTTCTTCTGCACTGCGTCGTGCTCATCTGTGCAGGAAAAGAACAAAGAAGAAGAATTGATTGTCAAGAACATGAACAGGTGGATCAAAAGTGACGTCAGGTACAGTCAGCCTTTTAAAAGAAGCAGCGAACATTGTTACAACTTGATGTCCATTTCCACCTGGTTTTCCAGGGAGCGACTTGATCTCGGCACAAATTAACTTACACTGATGAGGTAAATGGTAATTACAGCCTGAGGCTTTTTGACTTAAAAGCATCCCGATCAATGTGGCTGGAACATCAGAAAATTACCAGAACAAAATGAGGGGTATTTTAAACGTGCGTACCAAATGTCAACAGGTGCACGGTGTGACAAGTAAAGCCAACAAACCTTTTTGCACATGTGCGCACACCCTTGTCCATTTATAATGTTCCCCTGAATCCAACTGTACAAATATTTCACATTCTCTTCCCACTTGACTCCCTCCCTTCCTGCGCCTCCTTTATTCTCTCCAACATGGCTCTCTAATAAGGCCTCATTGTGTGACAGGCAGAGGGTCAGCTGCTTTGATGTGCCAGGGCGATGGCTGGCTCCTGTAATGGATCAGAGTAGCTCGCACAAAGCCTTGGACTTCTCTTGAGAATTGATTTCAGTTTTACTTAGGCTTCTTTCTAATGTGCCGTTTCTATGAACTCTAAAATAACTAATCCATTGCGTTCTCAGTCAATTTCAGTGTAACCACCAAGGAAACGGGTAAAAAGACGTATTCACATCTGCCTCAAAACACTCTGGCTGAGGTCTTGATCAGACTGTAATCTAAGGTTAGGAAAGCTGTTAAAGTGCCTTATGTGTGTGGGGGTCAGGTCAACAGCAGCTGTGCAAAGCACCATGAAGTGAACAAAAGGTTAACATCACCAGCCTCAGCACTGGTTGGCTTCTCTGTTTGGGATGTGTAGAGTGTGTGTGTTTGTGTAGCGGCTGGCTGGGTGACAAACTGCATAAAAACAAGTGCATGGTAAGAGTAGAGTAGAAGCAGGTGAAACAGGTGAACAGGTGACGGGACTGGATAAACAGTGGTAGCAGAGAGGGTTTCTCCTCTGACTTTCCCCAAATCAGTGATCTAAAAGACCTTAAAGACCAAATACATAAGGGCAGATGAGGGAAATGGACAATAGTTTTATAATATACATTTCTTCAGAAATGCCACAGGAAAGGACGAGGTAGCAAGAGACTAGTAAGCGTATGAGGAAACAGGCAACTGGCTAGGTTAGATTTTGAGGTGGGGACCAAACCAGAAGAGGCTTGTTGCCTAGACTGGTATACGCTTGAACTTTGCTATCTTTGTGTCATTGCCTTTAGTGCATCGAATCACAGACTGCTATAGAAACACCTCCCGACTGTTGGTTGAACCCTCTTCCATATAAATTTGAGGCAGGGAAAAAAAAAACAAAAAAAACGCTTGGGGTTTCTTTACTTTTTTGTATTATTCTTAAAGAAAAGACAGCTGATGGAAGGGTTTAATGAAGATGATGACAGAAAAAGGATACATGAGACAAAGAAGGTTTCATGTTGAAAAACAAAATGACAAAATGGTTGGCAAAGACCACGAGCCATAACACGGCACCCAGTAACAGATGATGATCAATTACAGTAGATAACTTACAGGTGGTTAAACATGTTCTGACAAGGAGAACAGACAAGGAAAGGGATGAAAGAAAAAATAGGTGGACCACCAGACAAAAACAATGCTGGGGGGGGCAAGCAGAGTGGGCCAAAAATACTAGAGAAAGGCAGCCAAAAGGGGAGGAATCACTGGCAAGAACATTGAGAAAATAGCTCACAAGGAGCAAAGACAGGTATGCTTTCAACACAATATCAATTTTCCTTTTATAAAAAGGCCCATGCACAGGCCTCCTGTTCTTACAGCGTTATTGGCACCCTGTAGAGGCCCCTGGGGAGAGGGTCCCTTGGGGTTCAGGTCTCCTAGGCTCTCTACCTTACCATCTTCATAGGACAATACACTCGATTCATACACAATGCTCCCCCTCAATCTGTCTGCTGCTCCTACTCGCTGCAGCACAGGAATGCATCGCTGCAGGATAGATCAAAGTAGGCAGCAGGCTGTGTGTGTGAGAAAGTGTGTTCAAGAGTGTGTTTGTATGAGCAACACAAGAAAAAGCAATTTAATAAAAAAGGGGAGTATGCACAAGTTTACAACTTTACATTACACATGTACACCGATGCCAGTTTTCTCATTTGTAGCTAGTCACAGCATCACATACACAATTCAGCTACAGTCCTATTTGTGCAAGGCAGGTATTATGCTTGATTGTGGACACAAACATTCCTTTTACACTCTTCTAGTGTCCCCGAAGCACACGTGCACACTCAGTGTGTTGCAATGTACAGCTTGTGCAACAACTCTTGCAATGACATCTTGTTTAGGTCATTTAAAAATTGTACTTTTATTTTTATATTTTGTTTAATTGGGCCAGAGCCATAAGTGTTTGCTCTAATCAGCTGGGAGGCTTCAAGTTTAAGCTTCGCTTCATTGTAAGTTGATGTGATACGAACATCCAGTGTGACAAAAATAATTCAGCACAAATTCTTGTATCTGTTAAGGAGCTGAATTTAAAACCTGCTATTACAAACATGACTGTTTAATCCGGTCTTTAAGTGATGACGTGATGGAGGCATAAACATTAAAGACTTATGTTCTACATATGGTGCTTTCTATTGACAATACACCAACAATAGCATAGAATAGACATGCTAGACATAGAATAAATAGAATAAATATACAATATTGACTTTTTGTTACGCTTTAAATAATCTGCTTAACACATCAGTCAAATCTTTTGCACTTTCTCTTGTTGCTCAGTGAGTAACCGACCCTTTTATCCATCAATGAATCAAGCTTTTACTAGGGCTGCAAAGACTCATTGAGTAAATTGAATAACTAATGAAAAAACCACAACGCAAATATTTTTGCTTTGATGCTTCATTAACCCATGACTCTGCAGCACTCAGCTGTCACTATGCAAGTATTTTAGCGTGGCTAGTTTACGTCTACACACAGCAAAAAGCAAAGAGGCCGAGCTGTTTTCACGACTGTGAGCTCAGGTGGAGTGAATAAACATTTCTTCTAGTGTTCAAAACAGCAGCGCTTGTCACTGTAATCACCATAAAAAAAGTTTACTGGGAAAAAGCTAGTGAGCGTCCTTAATCAAATCAAACCACCTGTTCAGCAAGCTCCAGTGTCAAGGAAAAACAAACATTGTAGCTGCTCCCATCAACCGCTGTTGGTTTTACACTGAAAAATGTACAAAAAGCCGCAGAAGTTTAAAATAGAAGCGCATGTGGGCAGATGAACTGGTAACTTAGTCAAATATCGTGTTTAAATCACGCAGCTTGCTAAAAGCTGACAGCAGCCGTCCCACTTTCTATTGCAGTGATACCTGCAGCAAGCAGGGGTGAGTCTAAAAGTGGGACATGGGGTGTACTAGACCCTATTTAGCTCAAAGCTTTAGTAACATTATTTATCAGATTTAGATTAAAGGAATATATAAATAAATTATTATGATAATTAAATTATAATATTTTATTGCAGGCCAGTAAAACTCTGAGCCACTTACCTGAGGCAGTTAGGTTGGACACTGATTTATTATTAACATTAATTATTAACATCTACACCATCAGAACGTGCATTTCTGCAGCAGGAAATTTCGCATCAAATTAAAGCTCAGAGAATGCTCATATGCACCTTTAAAGGTTTACACACTTCAATATGCACATAAACACACCAAAGCTTCCTGCTAATGTAGGAAAGCCTTCAAAGAAGACAGCGCAAAGCCTCGTTTTAGGTTCTATTTAAACATTGTTTTATATGCCATTACTGCATTTGTGATTACTTTTTTTTATGCACTTATGTTTGCGCTTAAAAACTACTTTTAAATTTAGCATCCAAATATAGTTTTTAAACTATTAAAACACTGAAATTTCTCAAATAGAAACTGATTAGCTTATTTTTAACATTTTTATTATTGTTTATTAATGTGACACAATTATTTCTTGTTTCAGTATCTTTTACCAGGTCCTCGTCCAATCAGTTTGGAAACTTTCACTTCACTTATTCATGTAATCTGCTTTGACACATTCTATCAACCAAATGAGGAGAAGTAAATATACAGCACAAGCACAGTGAAGAAAGGAATTACATGCACATTCCTTCACGGAGAAAAATATTCCAGCCTTGCCAAACAGTCAACATACGTCTAATAACTGAGTCATACATAAACACATCAGTCTAAGTCTGTATATGCTTTGCACAGACAGTACTGTTATATAGTATTGAGAAACAAGTGATTGTTTTGTTTTTGTTTGTTTGTTTGTTTTTGTTTTGTTTGTTTTTTTTGGGGGGGGGGGGGGGGGGGTTTGCCAGCAGTCAAAAAATGAAGTAATGATTACATCAGGAGGAGTAATCTCGAGTTCAGCAGAGTGATCCAACTCATACTCTCAACACATGGTATGCATGGGTGTGCACCCACACCACAGCTTAAGACCAAAGTGTTGTGTTTCATCCTGTTTGCAGAATGACAACAACCAAGGTGATAAATTCTAAAAAACTCAAACCCACTTTACAGTTCACACCTATTTCTGTCCAGAGTAACAACTTTGTTACAATTACAGTAGGAATTCTTGAGTTATGTTCAAAGCATGTTTCATGAAGTCAGTGACCTTTGATGCACAAATTCTAATCAGTTCACTCTTTGAACCTGATGTGATAACACAAGTTTATTTTTCCTGAAATTTGGCCAAGATCCATCAAGCTGCCAAACTGCAATCATTTCCCTAACTGCTGGATAACAGCACGTTAATTAAAGTTTAAACAGTGCTGACAAACCTGAGAAAAAGAATCACAAACACACCTGAAAAAGATAATATAACATAAATGTTCAAGGAGCAAAAGAAGAAGGAAAAAAATTAACAGAAGCACACGTTTCTCAAAGCAGCCAGCTGGGAACACAAGAGCAGACACATAAAATATACAGCCCCGGTCTCCCCCTCGCTCTCACAGGTGGAGAGAGCCTGTGACCGCAAAGTAGAGAAAACGGGGAAAACTATGTGGAAAGCACTGAGGTGAGAAATCAAACAAACCATCAGGGTTTCCACGACAGCACCACACAGTAAACACACGGGAGCTCGGAGCTTTTCCAAACAGAGATATTTACAAAGTTTGCCACACCAGTGAGCAGCTGTTACCTCTAACTAATTCATACCCAGCAGCTAAAATCTTAGCCCAAGGTTTTCCCAGTTCGCCGTTTCAGCGAACGGCTTAAAATGCATGTTCGACCGATGAATGAGCACGGCTAACACGTCAACAATACAGCTCCTGCATTAGCTGAAGTGTCTGGAAAGGTAAATGAAAGAAAAACAACAAACTAGCATGAGTGTGGCTACACCAAAAATAATGAGACTGAATGCGTGCCTTTCTCAGGTCATTGGTGAAGCATTAAACTGAGCTCTTGGCTTGGCTGCTACACAGCTCACAAAAAAAAAAAAAAAAAAAGCATCACATGCTGAACTTCACCTTGATGGCTCCTTGGAAGAAGCCTTGGCTACGGACTGTCCTGTCAGGAGAGCACCACCCACGGTTGAATGAAAGGCGCTAATCCGTATACAGGAAATACACACAATCCTACAACAATCACGCTCATACAAGGATACTGCTCAGTCTGACTCAAAGTGTGCTGGCAGACGTGTATTACTTTGAATCTGTAGGTTTAGAGGAATGAATAGAATTCCTATAATTTCCTATGCATTCCTCCTCCCTACCCCACTAGTCACTTGTCTAAGCTTGCCCCAGCCCATACAGCTTTGTTGACACTCTACCCTTGCCAAGATCTGGGAATTTGCAAGGAAAACACTCATAACGTCCAAATGGATTAACCCATATCCCCACTTACATTCTTCAAAACACCCCCATGGTCTGCAGAGGTGCGTGTAATTAGGGCTGAGCAGAAACAGTGAGGTGAGAGGGCACGGGGCTTTGGGGAAGTCAGGCCAGGGTGACGAATTTTGTTCAACAAGCCGGATCACCCCACACACGGCAGAGATTTAACAAGAGCAGTATAAATCGCCTGTGCTGCTTGTAAAAGTGAGGGAAAGAGAAAAAATATAATAAATGCAGTGAAGGAATGTGAAGGAACTCGAACTGGTTTTAACTCCATATGCCCAATTTACAACAGTCCAAATATAGCTTGTATTTTTCTATGCTTGTTCAGATATGTTCAGTTTTTCAGTAGAAATAAAAAGAAATGTCCAAAAACTGACCTTTGGTAAACCCCACCAGTATCTTTGGCGCATTTAACAAAGTGCATGAGAGAAGAAAAACAGAAAAAAGACAGTTTGAGAAAACAAAATCTCTCGTTTCATGGCACACTCTCCTTTTAATCCAGCCACCCCATATCTTGCGCCTACACCTTGATCAGATTGCAAGAACACTAAAAATATGCACGATTTAAAACCAAGGTCCTAGCTGCCACCAAACTACAAGCGCGCACACCTGTCAAAAGTTCCTACCTCTAAGACTGAGTCCATGCTGAGCCATCTTTTACCAGAGGCCACCGTAATGCTCAACATAAGAACCAACAGAAGTCAAGTAAAGAGCCGGAGGAGATAGTCCAAGAGTATCTGCGCAAAGAAGAATTCGATATTCCTGCCTCCCTCTTCTTGTCTCTCCCATGTGTCTGTCACTCCTTGACCACAGAGAGAGGAACAGATCGCAAGAATGCAGCAACAGAGAGAAAAAGGAGAGGGGAGGGAAACAGGGACGCTGTCAGGGAAAGGGAAAGTGGTTGGAGCAGAGCGAAACAGGACAGGGCAAGCCAAGGGTAGGGAGTCATGATGCATCGTGTGATAGGGGGCGAACACAGATGAACGCTGTTCGGCACCATTCCAGCATGCGATGGGACAGAATGCAAGTTTGAGGAAAACAAAGGCAAAAATCGGCATGTCAGACAGAGATTGGCACACAAACATAGATGCAACACGGGATTATGGAGTAGGCGATGCGGTGGGGCAGAGGCGTTGACTTTCCTATCTGCATTTGCTGGAAGTCTACACAACTCAAACTAAGGTTGGAAAGGAATTCACAACCAACTTTAACACAACACAGAGGAGCTGGAGTGAAAGAAATGTAAACGCTTAACTCAATTATGTGTAAATGTTGGCAATCTTTACTCCAGTTTTATCAAGAGGTGGTGCAAGCTCTGCAGTGCAATTTGCAGAGCTTCGTGTAGTTACTTTTTCAGTAGAGTATGAGTGTTTTGTGGATGTGACAAAATGAGACATCACACTCTCTTCCATTGTGCAGATAAATCACAACACGACTGCTGATCAGCAGTCTTCTGCTGCGTGATGGTTGACTGGCTAGATAAGGAGCCATAAAACCCAGGGATGATCAACTATCTCATTCACACAAAGAAAAAGTATGCACATCACGACTAAAATATGACAGAAAGAGAGAAGTTGTATAAAAAAAAATCACAAGGAGGAAAAGAAAAAGAATCGATCAATTGATCAAAGTCATGGGTAACGTTCACAATTACGCTCCTTCGGCTATGAAAAACAGAATCAATGCCGGTGTGTTTAGTCTGCTTTTTAGGTTAATCAAGACAAGCTTACCTAAATCGAGGCTACTTTCATGCTTTCCTTTTCTTCTGAAAAAGTTACGCTTTCTCCACGACATCCATTTACCCAAATTCATGACAGCAATACAGACCTTACAAATATATACACACACACACAATGGAGAAAAAGAAAAAGGAAAACAAGTAATCCGGAACAGGAAGACAAGGTAGTGGCAGCAGCGTTAGTGGTGGGAGAGTGAGTGAGTGAGAGAACAAGAAAAAAAAAGAAAGAGGAAGTGGAGGTGTGACAGCATTCATCGATGACGCTGGGTGGGTTTATGTGGGGTGCCGGGTCGGGCACTCTGTCACGACATACAAATGTTCGCACACACAAGGCTGAGAAAATAACCACGAGTGAGAAAAACAGATCGTTAATTAAATAATTAATAGGTAAGTGAAAGGTTAGAGAGGTGTGTGTGTGTGTGTTGTACGCTTTGTGAAATCAGTTGATTCTCGCCTGCAAACACGATACTGCTGGAAACAACAGCTCTAATTCAAATAACCGCGACCCAGAATGAGCGTGCCTTAGCAGAACGGTTTAGGGTTAGGACAGCCACCTCTTTTGCCTTTGGTTTATATCAAAGTGAAGCAATCAGTGTCCCTGACTCTCAGAAAAACAGAACTGTTACAGCAGACTGAGTTAAAACTGAGACGTGGGTCCTGACATTCACCGAGGGTCTCAGCCGGGGCAGTGGAGCAGGGAACAGGGAAAAAGCCAGAGTCCATTTGCCCATTGATATATTTAGTCAATGAGGGCCAACTGAACAAACAGCTCTATTCCCACACAGAGAGAGTGAAAAAAAAAAGAGTAAGAGAGAGAAATGAGAGGGAGGGCAGAGGGTGAGGGCAAAAGAGAAAGTATATTTTCCTGTGTTTTGTTTTTTGCTTTCCTTTCCTTAACAAAGAGGAAGTAGAAGAGGTGATTCCAGCTTGGTGACCAGCTTCCAGAGTCTGACTGAATTAAATCCACTTCCTTCCACAGGGAGCTGCGGCAGCTGGTCTGGTCACAACTCAGAGGAATGAAATGGTTCGGGTCAGGCTGGCTTTGGCAGTGAGTGAAGGAAGCAGACACCAAAAGGAACTTTCCACTAGGGTGCGTCAGTCAGAGACAGGCGTCCTCCCCCTGTCAGTCCATCCTTACACACCGTCCCCAGAGCATCATCAAGCTGCTTCACTGAAGCCATGCAAAAATGCCCCCCTCCCCCCTTAAATATGCACATAAACATCTCTCTCACGCTTTATATCCAAATATCACTTCTGACTAGAGACTGGAAGACATGAATGAAACCCTTTCATTCCACGTCTCACCACAAACAGTCCTAAGTTTACATGACAATCAAAGTTGATGGTTTCCTGGATGTCTGGTATTTGAGCTTCAGTAATTATTAGACAGAAAATTACTTATAAAACTTAATATAATTAACTCTTGCCATATATTAAGTCTAAATGTGTATGTGAACATAAAAGTCAAAAATGGCAAGTGAGACATAAAGTTAGATATGCAAAACATGCGTACATGCAGTTTTCCCTGGCTCAGCATCATAGCTAACACTAGAACTCCTTTCAATTATGAATAATACAAAGGACCTTATGAAATCTATATGCACAGAGATGAGACCGCCCATCAGCGATTCATCTACACACATCACCCTCTGGCATGGACAGTGCAGTCGCTCTGCAGCTTAATGCACAACTGTCACCCCAGTATTTTTACATTTACAGTAATCACACTAATAGATGTACAACCTTCTCAAATGATCTCAGAAGAATGCACACAAAGCATAAATCAATATAAACATCATATTTGGTGTTTCACACACAGTTTTGGAGGATTTCATGGACATGACATTGAGTTAACCACATCAAAGTGAGGTGAAAAGACATATTCATGCTTAATATCATGAAACGGTAACCCAGCTGTGCATTAATCCTGCCACCTGCCACATTCTGGCGTCATCCTGCATTTCAGCTGCTGCAGCCTACAGTGTCACCAGCGTACAGTGCAGCCCTCCGCTCTGCACTCCGGGGGTAGATAATCACAGGAAGACAGCAAAATGCTGATTGGATTTTATTTTGAGATTCAATTTAGCTTATATCCATAGTGTTGTGACTCACTGGCAAGAACAACAACACTGATTTAAATGTTTTCTATAAAGGAGAAGTACAAGTACTGCACTGTGTAAAGAGAAATGAAAGAAGGGTAAGAGTCGAGGTATGTTATAATCATTCCTTATTTATTAGGGGTGGGGGAAAAAATCAATACTGTGTAGTATCGTGATATTTTGTTTGCTAATAATGTATCGATACAGGGACAGCAGAAATCGATATTTTGTTACAAAAACATTTTCGTGGACTGGAACTGACTTCAGAGCATGTTGATCCTTTTTCTGAGCAAGAATCCTGACATTCCTTCACTGTCCAAATGTGTTTAACTTTTTTTTTGGCAGCAATAAACATGACAGTTTACTTATTTTAATTTAAGACATGTTTTATCTTAATTAAGCTTAAAACTTTTTTATTTAATGTAAAATTATATTTTGTTTTAATTTACTTTCAAATTCTTCAGTTGCTGCATAGTTTTCATAAATTGCATAGTTCAGAATAGCTATAATTGTACCAGATGGTTGCATTCAGTTAAGTTGGACTAGACTGTAATACAAACCGTTCAGTTTGTCAACAATAAAACTGACTGAAATGAGAGAAAGACTGAGTGTGAGACTTTGATATTAGATAAAATGAATATTGATAAAGTTTACCTTTATGTACAGAATTTGAATATTGCAAAATATTTTTAAAAAATTGCAATAATATCGTATCGTGCGTTAAGTATTGTGATAATATCGTATCGTGGGATTTATGGTGATTCCCACCTCTATTATTTATCCTGTTAATTTTCCATCATCTGGCATTAGTTCACCAACCCAACAATGTTTTGCCAGGTTCGCTTGTCTCCAAAATGTCTGTACACGTGGGTCAGACACAGACAGACTGAGACTACCTGATTGTGGCTGAGAAGTCCCATGTTAGCCAACTGCCTTGTCAAACTGGATTCTGAAACTATGGATTCTGAAACTATACAATCATTGAGCATGCAGTTCAGACAGATCACAAAATAAGCTCAACCAACAGCCATTCTCCGCTGACAGAAAATCCCCAAAAGAGACCTTCCGACTCTGCTGTCACTCTTTGATGTTGATGTGTTGCAGGAGTTAGGTGATGAAATGGTGCAATTAACTTTGTGTTTGTTTCCTCCAGCCTCCCTTCCTGATATTCCACATTGATTTCAGGTTTGTGAGCCTCTCCTGTCACGTGGCTTCTCTGGCTTTTTCTCTCTCTTTTAACCACAAACAGGTTCTTCTTTAACAATAATGTCTGTGTGATCGTTATATCTCAACACAACATCGCACATCATACACCAAGTTAAAATTGAATAACTAGGAAATCCAAACCTTTTACATGTTGGATCTTCACTTAAATCCACTCAAGTAGATTCCTTTGTTTACATCCTAGAACTTCATCAGCTCATTAGCACATGTATCATTGTAGTCAGTCCTTTCCATCTCTATTGAGCCTCTCTATGCAACGCTGGAAAAACAAAGTGGGTTGTTATGGATCTATGCTAGTTGCCAAATAACCATGCCACAACTTTATATAACATTTTTAGCATGATAACTAAATAGATCTGTATCATTTTATGCACCAAACAACAAAAATATTTAGTACTGTAGCAAGAAAGTAGGAGTGATGCGATAGGTCAGAATGTAGAATAGACAACATAGATTGTAGCTGTAATGAGCTTAGGACAAGGGGTAAGAAAGGAGGAATGAAATGGGAAGTGCCTGCAGTGGAAAATAAGAAATCCACAGGAGGAGGGGAAAAAAGTGGTCTGTGAGTGTTTAACAACTGTAGGAACATTTAAGACTGATGATTTTCTGCCATTCCCAGTGTGGTCTTGAAGAGCTTGACATCTTGCCTGGGCGGGGTGTCTCAATGCTGCTCATGCACATGCACCAAAGAGGCAGAGTCCCACACACAACCACACCCAGGGGAGATGCTTTGGCCCAGGCCTTCATTCCCACATTTCCAGCCAGGACTTTGCAAAGTAAAGTTTCCTCCCATTTCCCAAGCAGCCAGATTAAGCTGCAATCAAAGACATTAACACAAACACAGAGAGGCTTGTGTGCCCATATAGAGTGAAGATACATCCAGCTGCGTGTTCCCTGTGGAAACTTCTTTCTCAAAGTGGAATAAACTCATGAAAACTCCCACTGACCCAAACAAGCCTGGGAGTCTCCAAAAAAGCAGAGGCAAAGAAACAATTCAGGTCATTACGTTGCATCAAGAGGCGGCACACAGTGAAAGCCTCTTTGTTTTGATTTGTATTCCATGCTACCCACACATGCAAACACACACCCATTATAAGCATTTTGCATGTATATCATTGCACTCACTGACAGCTTGAAAATCTGTTTTTAAAGTAACAGCAAAGCTATGAAACAATAACAAATGAGAATAATAACAACTCCGGATCGTCTCAGTGTTTCACCCAGTTACTCTTGAACACAGGCACGCACAGAACAGCTGAAATACTGAGTACACCCAGCTCCAAGAAGCCAAGGCCCGAATTAAGGATCTGTGACATGTAGCTGAGCGAGTATGGTGACAAAACACACCCTCTACACCACCCATTTGGTGACATTCACATTCTCTTGTTGAAAACACAAATATGTCTTACATTGTGTCACACCCAAAGGTAAGCAGATGATCCAGTCTGTGGCTCATCGCACATATAAAGCTGATGGTTAAGCTTCCCATTTCAACCAGTCAACCAATTACTTTTTCCTCATATCTTTCATGTGACACATATTGCACAAAGCACGTACAAAAACAAAGTGTGGGAACCAAGTAGGATAGACTCCGTCAGCTAATTTCAAAACACTACACTACACAACATTTCAAGGCACCCACCAGCTCTTAAAATATATTGTCTGGGACTTATACAGATACTGTTATGGATCATACGAAATCAATACTGATGAGTGGAGAGCAGAACAAAGAGCAGAAACAATAGAGAACAACAAGGCCAGGTCAGGTACTGACTCAGGTTTAGAGCAGGCTCCTCCACAGAGCTCTCAAGTGACAAATAAGGATCGGGTGATTGTTTCTCACCTCATTACCGTGTGATGTTAAACAACAGCCGCTAACCCTGTGAGTGATATATGACCTTTAACATTTGTATGCACTCAGGAATGGAAAGAAGAAAAGCACACGCACAGACAGGATGTAAAGGCAGGACTTTAGCGGTTATAAGGTAATCCAGCTGTAACTGTGTCAAGTAGTGTGTCTAACCATCCTCTTATCCCATTCAGAACTGATTTGCAATGTGGCAAACCACAAAATTAGCACTTTACCATATACAGTACAGCCTACAGGTCAGATGGAGGGCAGCAGCTAGTGATTTATTTATTTTAATTATAGGGGACTTATTACCCTAAATTCCAGCTTTAAATTCTTGGACTTTGTTAGAGTAGTTTTGCATGATGCATCGTTTAACATAATCCTTATTTACAATTTCAGCCACTCAGTTCATGCTGTGTGAAACATGGCCAACCTTTCTCCTGATTGGTTGTCCATCATGAACAGAAGATTTGTGTGCTAATAGCCAGAGCTGTGTGCCTGGGATTAACAATAGCCCCTCTTACTGACATCATGCTAATCCAAGAAAAGACAAAACTCTGGAAAGTGTTAAGAGCAATCAGAAGCCTGACCTGTTTGCTCCCCACCTTTCTTTCACATGTGAGGTATGTATGCATGCATGCAAGTATGCATTCATTCATTTTCTTAACTGCTTACTCATCTTCAACTGGTGAGCGGACTCGAGCCTATCGTAGCTGAATGGCAGCAACAGGGTTGTGCAGAAGGACAATGGTGTCAGACATGGTCAAAGTTAACGATGACAGCTCGCCAATCAAGGCGACTTTTAGCCAATTTCCCCATTGATGTGTTAAATTTATGTTGTCATTGTGCTGAGATTTGTGATAAATTCAATCTGTGAAGCACTAGGTTTCACATCGTACCTCAACACATAACCAAAACTTGCAACGCAGATGTTTCCAGGCATGCACAAGTTGGTACCCAAACTTCTCTGCACTTTGAAGTTGGTGTGTGTGTCTGTTTATGTGGATAGCGGCTAAGAGATCCATCATGATCGTCATCTAACGAGAACAAACAAGAGGAGGATATTTCTGACTACTGCTGGATTGATTTTTAAATCTGAGTGTAATATGACCACATCTGCAGAGATCCAAGAGATGCCATTTCATCTTCCTCCACTGGGTGTTTTTGTCTGTGAGAAACTCGGCTGTGTTGGGGAGGGGAGGGTAAAGACTGCAGTAGAATCAAGTGAGATTTTAAGTAGAAGGAACCAGGATGAATTTGTAGAACTGGAGTTTCAAGTTAAACTCCAGTTCCACAAATTAAGCTATGTGTTTAAGCCATACATCTTTACATTATGGAAAAAGAAGAGCATTACCACAAGGTAGGCTCCTCTGCAATGACTGAGCCTGATCCTAGTATCCAGTCTTCTAATGACTTTCACACTGAACTGAGATGATACAATGCAAATACATTACTTTGCACTAGTATAATTACATTAAAATAAATGAAATTAACATGTTAACATAAAAATATGAGCTTATTTTTTTAAACAAGGTTGTTAGCTCCCGAACAAATGCCACATAAGTTTGGCTCTCCTGTTTCCAGGAAACTCTAAACTTTTCTCTATAACCTTCGGGAAATCAGCTTCATACAGACAAACATGTAATCTTAACCTTTTCAATTCCACTTCCTGCTCTTTTGCCTCTCTTTTCTTCACACTCCAAAGTGTGTTGATGCTGCAACATTAACATCTCTTTCTGCTGTTCAAAAGTTAACGCAGATGGAATTACCTTGCGGCCACCTTCTGCAATCAATACACCGTTCTCAATAAGCTTTTCTTTTAAAATAGAAAAAACTTCATCCTTTTGGAGAGTCTAGAGCAATCAATGCCAAAATGCTCTGCCACTTCCCAGTGCTCTTTTTTTGTAAGCAGTTAACAACTGTTCACTGGGAGTTTGAAAAAACTCATGTGCAGATGCCATGTCCACACAAAAATAGTGTAAAATATACTGTACACACTTCTGGGACTGGACCACAGAATATAACTGATAGAATAAAAAACAGTTATTGATACAAAATTGTTGTACAACACTAGGTTAACAATTACTGGTATGAAACACCCAGCAGTAAGGCACACTCTTCCCTTACTAGCTACCTAACCAAAAGAAACTTACTACATACACTAGACCGTAGTCTTCATGCATTTGGTGGTGGGTGTTTTAAACACACAGCACGGTAACTGATGACAAACCGACTAGCTGCCAACTTTGGCAACAAATTGGCAACAAAAAGACAAGGCTTAGCTTGTTCAATTAGTTTATTTAACAAAGAAATACTTAAACGTGAGATGAGTAATCGCACATATGAGTGATGAAATGCCCAGCATGGATGCTTGTAAAGGTAGGTGCAATATGTTGTAAAAAGAGGCATGTAACAAAAATACTACACGTTGGCAAGCAGCCTCCCAGATTCTCTCTCTCTCTGTCTGAGTGAGTGAGTGAGTGAGTGAGTGAGTGAGTGAGTGAGTGAGTGAGTGAGTGAGTTTTATATACTCCTGTCACTCCCACCTCTCAGGTGCAGCTGGATATGTAACAATCTAACCCAGGGCTGCAGGAAGGGAAAACACAACAGTGCCAAATGAAGTGCTACCAAGCCATTATATGTTTCATTATTTTGATCCCACTGTCATTTATTATTTTACTAATAAATACACTTACTGTAAACTATTCATTGTTGTATATTCAAGTTATTTTACTCTAAGATGGAAGAAGTTCGATCAGTGCATCCCTAGCAGATACATTACCTGCTCTGTCAGCTTTAACCTCCACCCCATTTCCTCTGTTTTCTTTCCTCCTTGATCCACTGTAAGCTTGGATAGTAACCTGACACACTGAACCACCTCCCCTCGCCCCTCCAGAGACACTAATGTGCATTTGTCTGTGAAACGGAGTGACTATATAGCTAGTTCATAGGAAACTTGGTAACACACATACACACCCCTGCTCCAACCTACACTGCAGTGAGATCTCAGTCAAGCACCAAATGGAAAATGAGCCAGCTGAAATAACGAACGTGCTCACTCTCTCTGCAAGATCAGGACGCCTGGCGCTAACTTTGTGACAGTCACTAAGCGTGACAAAAAACAGAGTTTACCGTTTGAGCGCGCGCTCTGCTGTTGGCTATGAATTCTCCAACCTTTCAAACATGCCCACATGGTGGCCGGCATGGAGATTAACAAGTGCGCTAATGCTTGTCTTCACAGCTGCAAAAACATCCCTCCACCTGCTCACCACACACACACACACAGACGCACACACACTCACCTGCTTGTCACTCTCTTCTAATACCCCATGTTTCAGCTCTGTGTAGACTTTTTCTCAGGATGACAGAAACCACATGAAACAAACCCAGTTTTGGGTGGGTGTCTAAGGATCACTGTTAACAATCAGCCTCACTAGTTTATAACATGGTGAAAGAAAGAAGACTTTATAGTGATCGGGGTAGACCACATGATATTTTATCAGCGTTTAGCTTGAAGCCATTTCCCAGATTTGCCTTGGTTTCAAAGCAAGCGCGTACTCTCTGAATTCTAAAACAGAACAGCTAATTTCTGTCATATTTATCCACCAACTACAAACACACACCACAAATTTCCATCGTCAAAGAGAAGATAAGAACCACTTGTGCCGAGGCTCCCAGGTTACCTCGACATACATGTGAGCGGCCGTATTTTCTAAGTTGCGTTTTTTTGTGCAGCTATGCTACGTGCTAAATTTTCCCCTCGTTGCCATAAAAGAAAACATTACTTTTAGGGTTGCTAGGGAAACCTGAATCTTTGTGAGAAAAGCATTGTGGTCTGGAGACAAGCATTATAAATTACAAACTCCATCGGCACAGTGGAATTCCTGGCATGGAATCCACCAGTGCTGTGAGGCTGGGTGGGTGAGGCTGGGTGGGTGAGGAAAGCTGGCATGAGAACTGGCCTCTTTTTACTGTATTTAACAAGTTTACAGCAGAAATTGGGAGTTAGAAGGGGGGAGGGCTATGGTGAAACCCAGAACACAGGCTTTAAATATATTTATATGTGTTCTTTTTTATAGGAACATTAAAGTAGAAACATTCCAAGGCCGAAGCTCCTACTTACCAATGACCTAAAATAGGTCAAGTAACACTTTAGCCTAACATATAGCAGGGTAATCCTATTACCAATATCAGTGTGTTAAAATAACAATTGAAAGACACTGTTTTTTCCCCTACTTCTTCATATTATTAATTCCATTTTTGACACTGAATTTTTTTAGTACAACAGGGGTCAACCTCATTTATATCAACAGCCACATAAAGCCCAATTTCATTTTAAGAGGGCCAGACCAGTAAGGCTACTGCCTAATAACCTATTGAAAATACCCAAAACATTTTCCCCTTACCGTCAGTCTAAAGCAGTTTGACTACACATTTAATCCTGAGATGTTTTATAAAAGAAACCTGCAATTTTACTATTACATCTCACTTTTTCCAAATCACAAAGACACCAAAGAAACCTATTGACACGGCTCATTGAGACTACACTGTAAGAAATAAACAACTTTATCCTGTAATTTAAAAATAATAAATCATGTGAGAACTCAAAGAAAAACTTTCTTTTTTTTTACTGTTTAAAGCAGAAAAGTCTTATTTTTAAGTATATGATAGGCTTATGTTTTACATCATTGTCAGTAAGAGGCCTGTAAAACTGATCCAAATACAGTCAAAAAGCCACACTTTATACTCTCCTTTGAAATTTCCATGTTTTCCAAAGCCCTATAGTAGGCCAGATTGAACTCTTTGGCAGACTGATTCTGGGGGGGTGTTTTAAACTTCTGTCTGTGCCAACAGATAAATATTGAAATCTGTAAATTATTTTTTAAAAATCTAAACAGGAATAACAACTGTTGCTCAGCTGATCACAATAGTTGGCTGATGTATATAAATGCATTCCTAACTTTGATCCTCATTTCAGTTATCAGTGGAAATGGAAACCTCATGAGTTACATGGCAATGATTTTGCACCTTAAGCCAAATGCTGCTTTAACATCAATTTACATCCAAGACGTTTAACTTAAAGCTCAGTTTTTGTCAAAAGTAAACAATCCCCATATGACAATAGTGTTTGTGTAATAGTTACTCGTACAGGTAAAGTGTTTGATATAAGAGTGATGAGCTTGCTTTCCTCTGTTCTGTCTTACACTCCAATTTTCTTTGTATCTTGTCAGCCCATTTGACCTGGGCACCAATTTTAAAATGGGACATCCTTTAACAACCTCTTTAGCGGGATGTATAATGATAAACTTACAATGCAAAGTTTCACTCTAGACTCCTCTAACATAGGAAAATGTGTGCTTATATTGTTCTTCCAGTTTGCCATGTTCTAACTAAATGTACTGTTCAAAGAGCCAGGAATAGACTAAATCAAGATGGGTACACAACATCAGGGCATTGTCCTCCAATTACCTTAATTTAGACCAACTAAAGCACTCCTCTAACTAGAACAACAACTTGTTTGTAAGCGTCTCTCCCTCTGAGGGCGGTGTCTACGAAATATTAACCTATGGAATGGAACGATCTGCAGAGAACGTGATCAGTGGGTGTGTCTCTCTCTAAAACCATCCCTACATTCTTGTCCTCCCCTTCTTCTGCTGCTGGACACTTTCCCTTTCTGTTTCTCCTTGCAAAGGTGTGATCGCAAACCCACTCTGTCCTCATTACGCTGTGTTGTGTGCTGTGTCTCTCTTCCCCTGCCTCCACGTATGGTTAACCATACACCAACAGGATTTCTGGCTCTGTCACGGTTTTCTAACAGTGACTGCACATGTTCACGCACAACAAACTGCTGCCTCGTGCCATTTATTCTGTTAAACAACACTGAAAGCTCTGACAACCTTTGGACTTGCATGCTCTGCTTCATTTGTTCACGTTAGGGAACATTAAGTACTGGAGACAGCTGCAAAATACCAACACAAACAATGGACATAAATATCAAAACATACCAGATCTTGATTTGATTTTGTCGTTGAATTCTTCATTAGCTCCTCCCCCAGCGACGTCTCCGGGTGACGCCATTGCAGCCCAGTTAATCCAGTGCTAGATTAGGTAAAATAGTGATCAATTTCCAGGCCTCTCAGCAGCCCTCTTCCTGCACCTGTAAGGAATAAAAATGAAAACTCAAACTCCACAGTTCCTCCAAAAACAAAATTTTTTACTGTCAAATTAGTTCTCTATTGCTTTCATATGACATTTAGTAGAAGACAAAAATCCACAAATGGCCAGATCAAGTGTCTCAGACCTGGTACCTCATGACAACCTAGGATGTCTCAGGAGGAAACAAGCTTTTTAAACCATGTCTTAGGATGCCAAGCTGTGCTCTTCTTTATCTTTAAATAACTCCTTAACTGGCAATTAAAATGTGGACTTAAACCTTGGCATGGAAGCAATCTAGATATTGAAATCAGCATCAACACAACAAAGAAATCTGACCGAAGAGATGTTTTTTGTTCAAGTCTCAGTTTGAAACTCAAAAGAAAAAAGCTCCAGTCAATACTTCAGCTGGTCATCTCAATTCACTAGCTTACATTTCTGAGTCATGCTGCAGCTTTTGAGACCCCTTTTTTTTGTCTCGCTTATGCCTGTGGTCTGTTTCACTTCAGGGTATCCTTTCATTAAAACTCAACCACTTTCCCTTCCAAAATAGCTTACTTTTTTACCATGAAAGGACTTCATGTGCAGTTTCCCCCCCTTACAGTTCTTGGTGAGTTACAGTTCTTGAGGGATGATGCAAGACCCCAAAAATAACAACTGTAAACTCAATGAAAAGTCAGCCTCATCTGTCTTGCAGCTATCTTTACTTTAATTTCAGTTCCTCTTCTTGTAAGTGGAGTAGTGCTGACAACCAGACCAAAACTGAGAAGATTTAAAAAAAAATAAAAATTTATATATATATATATATATATATATATATATATATATATATATATATATATATATATATATATATATATATATATTCTAATCTCATCTCTTTGACTCACAAGTGTGGTGCAGAACTTTCTAGCTTGCCCCAAAGTGGACTGGACCAAAGTGCACATGTTAACTGCTTAAAAGCACGCATATATATGGATAATCTGACGGGACTAGCGCGATCCTTACAAAATATGCCAAGTGACTTTTAAACAGTGAATCAATGATAGTCTTGTTTTAGTTAATGTTTTATCTCTTAGGTATGACTGCGGCAGTTTGGGAATTTTTGTTTAGTGCTGCACCACCCCTCAGCCAACTCACTGCAAGATTACTGTGATTTTTTTTTTCTTATCCCATTTAATTTCAAACTTTTCTCTCTCAGTGGCTCCTTTTACAATTAAATCCGATAGCGAACTTCACAATAACGTACCATAGTGATGAGCACTACAGGTCATGGGCGTTTTCGTGGATCCAATCACTCACCTCTGCTGTCACCAAGGGTCAGGAGACGTGTTCCCTCAGAGCAAGTCCAAAACGTGTCGAGTACGGATGGACAAACAGGGTAAAATGTATTAAAACTGCGTGGATCTAATTCATCTAAGGCATTTTCTACGAGAAACGAGGCGTCTTTCCCCACTAACTAGCGTTAAAACTTAGCTGACGTTAACCAAAGAGAACCGTCCCCGAGCGCATCCAGTCTCCGCGATGTGCCAAAAAAGCTTCAAGAGACGCCTTTTGGCAACGCAATGCAAGGTGAGGCCACCGTCGTCTACCAAAGCACACGGCTAGCTGTCTGTTGCAAACGGAGAGCTGGTTACAACATTTCACGGGTGAGCACCGCAGAGCTGTTCACTCAGGTCCACAACTTTTGTTCCTGTTGCTTTTCTCCACTCTTTCTCCCTGTTACATACACTGACGCAAACTGCAAGCTAAATGCAACGGAAACGGTAGCGCTGTCTTTCAAAATAAAATAGTCAAAGAACTAAAGCAGTTCCTCGCAGTGTTATATTGTTACTGAGGCGTCGGAAATAAACGAAATAATCTTTTTATAGATGGAAAATGATATATTCACCGGATAATAGACTCAATCCTAATAACCGACTCACGTTGCAACAACCGAGGACTTATTTTGAAGGCATATATCGGAACTACATTGGCCCCTCTGGGTGACTTGATTTCGCTCTGTAGCGTGTCCCTCTGGCTGTAAAAGTTTTCCTGAGTCTGAGATGGAAACATGGCGCGGTGGCCGTCACGTGATGTAATTCTAACAAAACCTATGACTCTCACGGGGAAACACAAACTTTAATAGAAACACTAAGCCAGGAGAAATAATGGACGGTGGAAAAACAGTTTCCACGCCTTTCCACCTAAAGGGAACGCAAACTGACTAAAGCCTGACGCTGGATCAGAGAGATTTGTTTTATTGCAGCATGTGGGCAATGTGACCCATTTAATTAATTGAACTCTCTGCATTAATGGTTGTATTTAGACACCTACAGATTTGTTGTCTCTACAAACTGGTCCGTACCAATGCTTGATTGTATATCATATTATAATATTGCTATTGATGCATTAAGAGGGGCATTTCATTTGACCTATATTTTGGGTAGTTTTATTTATTAACACTAAATATTTCACTGGCAGATCAAGCAAAGTGATTCATTTTTATTTATATACCAACAAATCAGACACTGTACCTTACACTGTAAGGTAAAGACCCCTGCGGTATTAAAGAGAAACCCTCCGATAACCCCCTGTGAGCAAGCATTAGGCAAATGCGGGGAGGAAAAACTCCCTTGCAAGAAAAGAGACCTCCAGCAGAACCAGGCTCAGTCATCTGCTAATACTGGTTAAGAGGTGAGGGTAAAGAGAAGAGAAAAAGGAGATGTGATGCACAGAGACTATGCAAGAGACAGGACATGAATTAATAGCCTGCAGCAGTGGTATATAAACACCTGGGGAATGAAAAGAAATCTAGAGAAGAAATGCTGAATGGATCACAGGAAGTACCCCAGCAACCTTAGTCTAGAACAGAATAACTAAGATATGCTTCAGGGTCACCTGACCCAGCCCTAACTATAAGCTTTATCACAAAGGAAATGATGACTCAGCGAAATAGTAAGTACAGTCATGTAAAAGGAAGAGGGACAGAATGTATAAGATGCATAGAAATGGACAGGTACCCCAAAGATGCACTTCCTGGAAAGAGTAACTGCATTCCACGCCTGGCTGCTTATCACTTTATTGAGTATTTCAGCCCATAAACAAATCCTGGGAATTACTGGGCACCCAGGTACAGTGTAAAATCCCCAAAATGTGTGTTTGTGTGTGGGTTTTTTCTAGTTTAATTCAAAATTACAACCAGCAAAGCTCCAACAAAACATATGTTGCTTTTTTCAATCAACACACAAAACAGGTTTCTCCTCAATAACCAACTTTATTCATATAGCAGCTTTGATACACAACTACAAACAAAACAAGACAGGAAGACAAACAGATAATCAAGTTTAAAACATAAATAATGACAAGTAAAATAAGAATAAAACCCTTATTTATGGCCACGGCTTAAATGGAAAAAATAATAAGAAAGTTAATACATACAACAGCAACAATCGTTACCATACACACCCCTCCACCCCTGATGTCTCAGGTTTCATGTTGTGATAGTGAGTTATGTCGGCCTGAAAACAACAACTTTTCCCGTGTCTGAGGGGACTGAATAATAGATTAGACCCCATTAGAAAAAGTCTCTGAGGCTTTGGGGGATGTTGAGATGTTGATCTGCCATTGTATGCCCTCATCCTTCTCCCTCTGCGTCTCAGTTGTCGGGCCTCTTTTGTGGATGCTTCCTCACGCAGCCTAAAGAAGAGGCTCAATTTCACAAATCAGTGCTCTATTAATGCCTCAAAAACGTATCAAGTGACAGCATATGCGTTTGTCAGTGAAAAAAAAGAGGGAGGAAGGGGACAAAATATGGTCTAAGACCAGGAAATCTTTAGTATGTAAGGCCCCATTAGCGATTTTTACACACAGTAATTCTTCCTCAATTTACCCCAATTTGCTAAACATGATTCATAGTTACACACTCACCATGTTTGTGAAGTTGAGAAGTATTTATAAGGCTGCATGACTACAGTGCACCAAACTGTTGAGTACTGCTTGCAGCTATTTTCTGTCAAGCCTTTCCGGTGGCATATGCAGATGACTGGGTATCGATGGATCTAAGGCATCGCCCTGGCTGTGAAATTACAGGGGTGAGTGTGTGCAGGCCTCCTCTGGGCCAGTGCTGAACTCCAGCCCAGAAACTACAAGAAGGCGTTAAAGTGCCCTCTTCTGTCCTAATCACGCAACTACTCCTGAAAGATTTAGTAATGCAATGTGCTTTGCTAAGATCTAGTTTTAAACTTCTGTGGATAATCTTAGTATATCCTAAGTAATTTACAGATGCTGGTGTGCCAAAAAGTTATTTCTGATGTTTCAATTTTTTATGTCTAATATCTTATATTACTACTACTAAACTTATATTGATAAATAGACTGTAATCAACAGGATTTCCCAATCCTGAGTTATAAAGAAATTACCTGTTTTGACTCTGCGTTAACTGCACCTACATTATATTTAGTTATATTTCTTGCAATTTCTGCTGCCTCTGTGGTCCCTCAGTTTTTCCACTACTTTGTACATTCACTCACTCAGTTTCAGTTTCTCCTTGCATTAATTTGCCTAATTTTGTGAGTTTTTATATTGACGCTATGATTATTATACCTTATATTGAGATAATTCTTGTTATTCTTTCACTGATAAATCCAAAAACTGCGGCGAAATTCACAAGAGGAAACGATCTCACTGAACAAGCCAGTCACAAGAGTTCCGTCAATGGGGGTGTAGCTGCATTTCTAGAGTGGTGCACGTCGGGTTACGCCTTAAACAAGTAATAATCAGACGGATAATCAGAATTTAAACCAACCTTCCTAATTCTCCAAGTAATGTTTGGATACTTGGGTTAACCGCAAGCTGGGGGCTGGCTTTGTAATACGACACTATTTTAGCGCCCGCGATTTTCAGCACCGTTTTATTACCAATAGACTGCTGCAAATCTGTTAACTTAGAGGAAAACTGTTATTATCAAAAGAAATTGGCTGAAAAAAAATGTGTATTTTTTAAATAACTAATTACAAAATGGGAGAACTGTTAAAAAGTGCAATTTTAAACGGAGCTGAAATTGTTGCATTCGGTGGAAATAATACAAGACGATGCATACGCAGCTACCACATCTGCAACTATAAGCTCTTTATCATCAGTGCTCTCTGTTTTGCCTCGGTCTCGCTTATAATGTAACAGAACTGTTTCTTTGTTTATGTTATGTGACGCAAACCTTCCAATACATCAACAAAATAAATTTACCAGGAGTGGGGTTCGAACCCACGCGGACATATGTCCATTGGATCTTAAGTCCAACGCCTTAACCACTCGGCCATCCTGGTATATACACCGTACCCCAACACATCCCCACACTTGTAAAACTCAACACATCCAAATACCGTTAATCATTATGTATTCTAGACTTAGTCATTAAATTGGCACGAAGCTAGCAATGCATAGCAGCGTAAGCCGACGAGATAAACAATAGCAAACAAACGTACTGGTCTAAACAATTGACATTACCGCTGCTAGTAGCTAGCAGCTAAGTCATTTACTATCATGCTAACGACAAGCCCGACCTCAAAAGCTTGAAATAAAACTACCGCTATCCTTAAGGTGGCTTGTATTTACAAAAAAAACCTAAAATATACACACACACACATACATACATATATATACCAGCTCGCATACTTGGGTTAATTGCTTCCATTCCATTCGAATTCCTGTGAACCGCTCTCTCAAATTAGAACCCGCATAATAACATTAGCGTATGCTAACCCGTAGCAGAAGTTATAGCAGGCGTACAACTTCTATATTGTAAATATACACAGTAGCGTGTTTAGCTGCGCATTGCAGCCAAACAAAACCTCGAAGCAAAGCGAAACACCGATACCGCACAACAAATCTCTAAATTACGAAGTCACGGAGAATAAGTTGCCAAATAAAGTCCGTAGAAACTTCGGAGACTGAATGACAGCTAGTCTTGCTAGGTGTATGTGGATCTGAGTGAGTGGGGCATTAACGGGACAGGCGCCATCAGGGATATTTCATTCTATATTTGAAAAACGAAAAAAACGAAAACAAAAAAACTATAGTATAGGGCCACATTAAGAAAAAAATAAATATTATTGTTCATTTTGACCATAAAGATGAAATTTCGAGACTGAACTCGAAATGTTATTTTGAGATTAAACTGTTTTGAAAATAAAATCTAAATACTGCTAACTGGTACGGAAATTAAACTTTGAATTTTGATCATACATAAGCTATTATGCATAGTTTTAAAAAGCAAAAAGCAGTTAGACGTGCACACAGTCTGACTCCAAATGGCCGAGATAGGAAACTTCAGTTTGGCATCTAGTTTGTTAAACAGTTTGTGGAGTAGAAACTGACTGCATCTATTCGCATGGCTGTTGTTGCCTTGTCTTGTGCACTGAGCTATTCTTGAAATAACTACAGGATTTAATTCCAAAAAGTTCCAAATATTATACAAAGATTCAGGGTGCGTTTTTCTCATTTTTAGCAGATTTCCAGCAATTTTTTTTTTCAAATAACAGCGAATGTTCGATCTTACATTCAAAAATGAAATTTAAATTGAAATACTAAGTGTTAATAGGTACATCTAAATATTACATTTAAAGCTTAGGATGCTGAACAGACCGGATAAGCTGAAGAAAATGATAGATGGAAGCTTGAATATGTCAAATATGCACTCACCATTTAGGTACACCTTGCTAGTATTAACATGAACCCCTCTTTTTCCTTCATAACTTCTTCAATTCTTCATGGAATTAGTTGATTACATCAGCAGCAGTCTGAATAATTGATACGTGCAGGATGGAACAATCTTTCATGTTGTTCACCATAAATTCTGCCCTACCAACCATATATTGTGGAAGAAATTGAGGGTTAATCAGACCAAACAATTCTTCCAATCTTCTATTGATCTTCTATTAGTAAGCAGGTACAGATTGTAGCCTCAGTTTACAATTTCTGTTCTTAGTCTTGCCATTCTCCTCTGACCTGTGGGATCAGCAAGACATTTTCACCCAGAAAAGTACACGCACTGGATATTTTCTCCATCATGTGTCATTCTCTGTAAACCCTAGAGGTAGTTGTGTGTGAAAATCCCAGTACATCAGCAGTTCTTGAAAGACACAGAATAGTCTGTCTACTTGACACCAACAATCATGCCACATTTAAAGTAATCCATATCATCTTTCTTCCCCACCCCAGTGCTCATTTTAAATATTAAATCTAAACATAAATTTACAGATTAGCAGAAGTACCAAAAATAAAACCTTAATGGATTAGATCATTTTGTTACATTAACGCAAAATAATCTTGGGCCAGTGTAATATAAGAGAAATGTACACACAAGTCCCCTTGTCTACATCATACTCACTGCACCTCTTACTGATATAACTTAGTTTTATCTCAGTCTGACATGACATTTAGTTAAAAGCTACACAGTACAGCTCTTGTTAGTTGTGATTATGTCTGGATCATTTGGGTGTCAAATGTTTTTACGCTTACTTAGACTCAAAGAATCTGGAAAAACTAGCAGATCTTTTTTTCCTACAGCTATAGTTTATTTTGTGCATCACTGAACACGATAACAGTCTCAACTTAAAACATCAATTTGTTAAAACTTCTCTCAAATACATACAGGGGTAAATTCTGTGATCATAACATTATCTGTAATTTGATAAATTTTGAGCTTACAAATTACTCCCTTTCACAGAAATACATTGTGTTTCTACCCAGGGAAGAACTGTCTTCAGTGCACTTAGTGCCATCGTCTTTCATCAAAATATTGCACATTACTTTTTCCTTTTTGTTTAGTTCCATATCTTTTACGTAAATAGTTAAATGTTTAATCAGAATTTCAATCATTTAAGTCAAACACAGTCCTAAAAAGTTTGGTCGTTTTTCCAGCACAGTAGACAGGGGCAACACTGGAGGAAAGGGTTTTTCCTCTTGTACTGTATGGCCTTCTTCATATGAACGTGGACTTTTTCAATATATTCCACAGTGTTGCACACATGAGCCTCAATGTTATTGAGCATGGATCCCTGCTCCTCCACTAGTATGGCCATTTGGAGGAACAGTTCGTGGATCTCCTTCATCCTGGCCTCCAGCTCCACCAGGTCCTTGTGTCTGCCTTTGATCTCGCACAACGCAGTGCGGCAAGAGCGTACACTCTGATTCTGAAGGCCTTGGGACAGCTCCGCCCAGCCCTCACCACCTTTGTCCACCAGCGCATCCAGCTGCTCATCAGTGATTTCTTTCCCCAGTATTGAGGCCTGCCTCTGGATCCTCACCCTGCAGGTATTCCTCTGAACCTCTTCCGCCTTACTGTAGTCAGTCATAGCACTGTGGAAGGCGCAGGTCAGTGACTCGTACTGAGCACGGGCAATGCGACTAACAGCACTGTTGGGGCCCTCTTTCTCTTCAAGCTCTTTGCTCCGTTTACCCAGGACCTGTAGACGGGCGTACAGAGCCTCCCCCCGCTGTTGGATCCCTCTGGCAATGGAGTCACAATCCTTTTTAATAAGGGTCAGGCGGCGCACAGAGGTGCCAAATCGTTCGTTGTGGGCGTGCAGACGTGCCACCTCCAAGTGGAGCAGGGAGATGTCCTTGCGTATTGACTCAGCCTCCTTTAGGATGACCTCAGTAGCTGAGGAGCTCTCAAATATTACCGCTTGATGAGACAAAGTTCCCTTGTCTACATCATACTCAAACCCATAGAATCCGGGCTCGTACTCCTCCTGCTCCTCTCTAATGGTCTGCAGCCTCTCCAACCTGTCCCGCATTCTGCCTGAGAGACTAGTGTATTAAAAAAAAGAAGTAAAAGGTATAATAAATAAAATCCATAATTCAAAATGATTATCATGAACATTCTCCAAAGTGATGACACACATGAAACAGAGTAATCTGATCACTTGGCTGTAAATTATTGTGCTTTGTTAATTTAGTAAGGGGGGAACTTTAAGAGCCATCTAGAAAGATTGTTTTAAAAACTGATGATGCAACTGATGCACGTAAGTTTAGTTTTATCTTCAGTAGCCTTTTCCCGTCACCAGTCACAGCTAAGTGACCAACAGGAATTTCTCAATTTAAACCAGGAACAAGGACCTTCTCACCTTAAAGCAGACTTTTCCATTTAAATTGAGGTTTTGCAATAGGATGGTGGTTTCTGCATTTATCCAAGTACTTTCTCTACGTTAGGTCTGTCAACTCCACAAGTTGCAGTGCTTTTGGATGGCAGGTATCTTTTCATCAAGTTCCTGTCATAAGCTCAGAAAGTCAATTTCCTTATTCCGTACCGTTCGAATGAACAACATTCACTTCAAAAGTTGTCTCAATTAAAAATAAAAGACTTAAACAAGTCTTCAGAAATCATATCTTCCCCTCGAGTTGCCTGTAGAGTGGAGCCCAAACTAAATAGCCAGCAAGTCCCATCAATTATCCAGTTGCCTCCAGGTGGCAACACTTTTCCTATGAAAAAACCCAAATCATTAGACTCACAAATCAAATGATCTTACCTTCTTTAAACGGCCACCACGCTACAGAAAAGGTAAGTAAATCCTTTCAGCTTGTCTCATTTGACATTTTTGTAGCAAGTATGTGTTTAATCTACTGAAGGAAGTTGGCCGTCTACTTTCTTTTCAGCATTGTGTGTGATTGCCGGCCCCTTAACAGGTGAGTCACTTAAGCCTTCCCACTGCGACACATAATACCTCCTAAAGTACTGTTTCAACTCACGAATCAAGCAAATGGATTAAGTAAGAAGGCATTCCTGGTAAATGACATGCCCAAAAACAAGAATTAATGAAAATTTAAGGAAACAAACAAGAAAACAAAGGGATTTGACTAGACGTCTTGAAAAACACGTAATAAGCAGCTTTATTTGTTTTGTGACGGCACCTGTGTGCAGGTTAAACAACTGGTTAATGGCGTTATACGCATCATGACAAAGAGCAGCTGTCATTGAGCTGGAAGTCCAGATTTTCTCCAGTTTTCTGTGTTTGAGTAAGAACATAGCAGGCCTTCTAAAATATTAGTGTTAATGTGAATTGTATGTTTAAAAAATAAACCCAGACATATTATATTTAATATATTTAATATTTACTTGTAAGAGAAATCACATAAGACAGACAAAAACATTTTAATATACAGAAGTCAAAATAAGGTAGTGTGCATGGTGCATCACAAGTACAATCCCTGCAGAAATTATATCCCTGTTAAACTGCTTCGTTACCGGTACGCTCTGTTTTACTTCAACCACAACATCCATGGTATTAGTGCTAAGATGTGTAGTGACAAACCAAACATTTCTTCAAGGTTATTTTAATGGAACTTTCAGAAATTGTATAAAAATATCTGAAAGCTACTTATTAGTAAATGTGTAACCTGAGCAAGCTGAAAAATACCTTCACGTACCGTTTGTTTTCAAGTATGCATCGTGCCTAGGTCATTGTTATTTGACACAGGTTATGTCTCAAACCCTTACTACAGACATTAAAAATCAAGGAATTACATAAATAGAGTTTTATGAAGTTTAACCCAAGAATTTTTACATTTAAACCAAGCAGTTTGAACCCTTTTCCTCAAACCTTTATTTTACTCTCTGAGAAAATATTAGGCAGTAACTACAAAGACCGTGATGATAAATTATTGTGAAACTAACATTTTCGTGACACGTCGAACATTTTGAATATCCTAAGAACTAGCTGACATTGTCTTTGCCGGGTCATCCTGTTGTACCGATTAGTCGACGCACGGAAAACAGCTGCAAAACATCTTTCTAAACGGGTTCTTGCTGTCGTGGCGTTTTGCCTTGCCAAGTTTGAAGAGGACATCCTGCATGACAGCATCGGTTTTCTGAACGTTGTTCTGGATGGAGTCCATCATGGGGCCCTGCTCCTCTACCAGCACGGCGATGTCCAGGAATATCTCATGGATGCCCTTGATGCGGCTCTCCAGGTCCAGCAGCTCCTGGTGCCGTTTCTCAACCTGGGACAGAGCCGAGCGTGCCGTTCTGCCTTCAGTCACGATGTTGTCGTTGAAGATGTTCCACTGACCTTTCTCAATCATCTCCTCCACCTCCTCTCCCGTCACCTCGTGCCCCATTATCTCCATTTGCCTCTGGATCTGGGCTTTGCAGCTTTCCCGGTGGCTCATCTCGGCCTCATTGTAGTCAAACATTGCATCGCGAAAGCCATTACTGAGGCAGGCGTACTGGGTTCTGGCGATACGCGTCACAGCAGAATTTGTGCCGTGCGTTTCTTCTAGTTTCTGCGTCATGTCGTCCATTTTATGTAGACGTGCTAGCACATCCTCAGCCCGCGCCTTGATATCAGCTCCAATAGTGTTAGAGTCCTTTTTAATGGTGCTCATGGTGGTGGTGGCTTGGAACATGCGGGAGTTCTGCTCACGAAGCCTCTTAACCTCCAGGCGGATGAGCTGGATGTCTTTGTGGATACCTTGTGCCTGGGTAAAGATTTCGCCCAGAGCAGGGCTGTTGTCGCTAAACACCACTGCTTCATGAGGCAACTCATCCTCCAGGTCAACGTTACTGAAGGAGTCAGAGACAACGGACTCCGCATACTCCATTGGCTCCATGGGGCCGCTGGACAGCTCCTGGAGGTCAGTTAGTCTGTCCCTCATGGTTGGTCTAGGGAACAAGTGAAGGTTAGAGGTCAAGATGCTTTTCTCTCTCTCTGATTGCTGTTGATCTAACATACAATGGTAAAGCTGACTAAATAAAGAGGGGCCTTTCTCAACAGTGCAACACTAAGCAACTCAAGACACCCCCCCCCCCCCTTTTTTTTTTTTTTTCATAATTAAACACCTTCACACCTTGTCTTTTAACCTGTTTCATACCAGGTTAAAAATATTTTCCTTCTTCCTTTACATATAATCCACCCGGCACCAATCACTGGCCTAACAGGTTCTCTAAAGAATAGTAAGAGGTGTTCCTTCCTACCAAACTAGTTCCTTCAACTTAGGATCTTTCTGTAGCTAAATTCATTTTGACTTTAAAATCTCACAGACAGAATTATTTGTCAGAGTCTGAGAAGCAGTCTAAGTAAAAGATCTTTATAGTGTGAAAAAGGGACGGTGGTGACATAATTTAAAGGCATTTCTGGCACTGCCACTACACCCTTCCCGTCCTGATTGCCCTGTCTGATTTTGTCACTGCTTCTAGTTGAGAATAACTGATAATCTATATCATTGATCAAAACAGCCTTTATACAATTTTCCAGTTAAGATGCAATCTAGTGGATTAAATGTGTATTATAAATAAATAAATACATGTGGTCCTTATCATCATGTTGTTGTTTTGTTGGTAGACATATTCAACACTTAACTTGTTTCAATAATCCGAGTTTTTTTAATCTAGGAAATATTTTGATTTGGGCACAATGTATCATAAAGTACAATAAAAATGTAAAATAACAACGATAATAGTAAAAAAAAAAATTAAACAATTGTGGAAGAAAGGTGTACGTTTTTCCACAAATGTATGGACATGGTTTTAGGCTGTGTATATGTCACGCTAGTGTCTATTTCTACTACGATAAATCTCGTTTACTACTAAAAACCCCAAACAAAAACAAATTTAAAATCACTTTTCATTTGTCTGATGGGCCATAACTTAAACTTCATCTTCCTTCGCCGTTCATGAGCAACGAGATGAAATAATCTCGTGAAAATAAAAGGAAGGATCCTCACCTGTTTCGCTTTTATGTCCACAGATATCAAAGTTTGTACGTTGCTGTCAGGTGGCCGCCGTGCCTCAGCAGCATCCTCCTGCTCCGATGTCGACTGCTCCTGGCCGTGAGCACAACAATGGGCCCTACACGCGTAACGCTGCTATATCTGGAACTAAAGCTGGAATTTTACTGTGTTATTTCTTTTTTGTCAAGTTGACCAACTGCGCCTCGCCATGCAACTGCGATGAGATGTGACTTGAGGAATGAAGCCCGGTCGGTTTGGTTTGCAGTGACGCCAAGGTGTGAGCAGCGGGTGTGTAACACTCGAGTGTCAAATGCAACTTGGCGTCTATCTTATTGTACAATTAAGCAAAACTGTTGGCACGGAACCTTCGAGGTCACCTTTTTTAAGGGGGTTGCGCTTAAAAACGCATTGGCGACACTTGGCCAACCACTGCCATAATATCTAAAAGCCGCGGTAGGCTACCTGACAGTTTCCGAGATGAGTGAGTGAAGCCTGAGCTGATTTTAGCTCACGTCAAGATTTTCCCAGCCACGCCCAAATGACTTACACAGTACCGGCTTGTATTTGTGCAGGAGAGATCAGACTTGTGTGGTTTTACCAGCTTCTTGCACTGTACCTTGACTAGAACACACAATAAATTATGTCCATTAACAGGTTGGTTAGGTTCCAGACATTCAAGCACTATATATACACACACTAATAAACATACGAAACTAATAAACAATATCGTTGTGCTTTATTAATGTAAATCTATAGGCAGTATTTACTAAAGGTTTTACTGTTTCAGAGATGCCTGAAAAAGCAAACAGTGTGTCTGCCTCTTTAAGAGTGACTTAAAGTAAAATGTGTGTAGTATCCATCCATCCATCCTCATCCGCTTTGTCCGGGGCCGGGTCGCGGGGGCAGCAGCCTAAGCAAAGAGGCCCAGACCTCCCTCTCCCCAGCCACCTCCTCCAGCTTATCCGGGGGAATACCAAGGCGTTCCCAGGCCAGCCGAGAGATATAATCTCTCCAGCGTGTCCTGGGTCTGCCCCGGGGCCTCCTCCCGGTGGGACATGCCTGGAACACCTCATCCAGGAGGCGCCCAGGGGGCATCCTTGTCAGATGCCCGAACCACCTCAGCTGGCTCCTTTCGATGTGGAGCAGCTCTCTCATGTGTGTAGTAGATCTAGTCAATTTTTAAATGAGCTTGTGTGGATTATATGTTTAAACAAATATGTTAAAAATTTCAATATATTTACTTAGAGACAAGGCACAGAACACAAGAATAAAACAAAACGTTTAATATTAAAAAGTAATTAAAAGACAGTAAAACAGATTAGTGCATAAGTAGTGTAATCCCTGCATAACCTATATAAAATTAAATCTCTGTTAAAATGCTGTATTATTGCCTCCCTTTCAGGGGTCTGGATGAAAGGCTTCTGAAAACCAGCCAAAGTTTAACAGTTCAGTCAGACTACAAATAATTGAAGAATAATTCAGCCTTTCTTCAGCTACAGCAGATATTTTATTGAGTTTTATCTCTTTTCTGAAACTGGAAAAAAATATTTCTCAAAGTCACAGTTTAAAAAAAACAAAAAACATCAGACACAAATTAGACAAATCCCCTTGGGGCTGCAACAGGAAGCGTATCCAACAAAAAAGAAAACATTTAAAAAAAATAAATTGCCAAATCAAGCATCCGCTGTGGTGACACTTTGTGAATGTGGGAGGAGTCAAAATTAGCTTTAATAGCAAATCCCTCACATGATGAGACTGAGCCAGCTTAAAAACCAAAAAGTGTCTTCAGCTGCTATGTCTTTTTAAATATTCTTTTGAATGGGTTGTTGCGGTCATGGCGTTTGGCCCTGCCAATTTTGAAGAGAGCATCCTGCACGCCCTCATCGGTTTTCTGAACGTTGGTCTGGATGGAGTCCAGCATGTTGCCCTGCTCCTCTACCAGCACGGCGATGTCCAGGAATATCTCATGGATGCCCTTGATGCGTCTCTCCAGGTCCAGCAGCTCCTGGTGACGTTTCTCAACCTGGAAGAGAGCTGAACGTGCCGTTCTGCCTTCAGTCACCACGTTATTGCTGAAGATGTTCCACTGACCTTTCTCAATCATCTCCTCCACCTCCTCTCCCGTCACCTCACACCCAACTATCTCCATTTGCCTCTGGATCTGGGCTTTGCAGCTTTCACGGTGGCTCATCTCGGCCTCATTGTAATCAAACATCGCATCGCGAAAGCCATTACTGAGGCAGGCGTACTGGGTTCTGGCGATACGCGTCACAGCAGAATTGGCACCATGTTTTTCTTCTAGCTTGCACGCCATGCCATCCATGTCACGCAGGTGTGCTAGAACATTCTCAGCCCGCATCTTTATGTCAGCTCCAATAGAGTCCCTTTTAATAGTAGAGGTGCCATGGAACATGCAGGAGCTCTGCTCACGAAGCCTTTTAACCTCCAGGCGGATGAGCTGGATGTCTTTATGGATCCCTTCTGCCTGGGAAAAGATTTCTGCCAGAGCAGGGCTGTTGTCCAGGTCGACTTTGCTGAGGGACTTGGAGAGAGTGGAGTCTGCATTCTCCACTGGCTCCACAGGGCCGCCGGAGACTTCCTGCAGGTGGCTCAGTCTGTCCCTCATGGCTGATCTGGAGATCAAGTGAAGGTTATAGAGGTCAAGATGATTTTCTATTCACTTAACAAACATTAGTAAAGCTAATTCATTCAAGTAGGTGAACCATTTATGTTTGAATTTAAACACACTTGGCACCTTGCTTGCTTCTCATATCTGATGAAAATAGTTTTCCTTCTTCCTTCAAGTATAATCCACCCACCACCAATCACTGGCCTAACAGGTTATCCAAAGAGTAGTCAACAATGTTCCTTTTCACCAAAGAGAGATTCATTTTGACTTTAAAAACCGAGCTTTAGATTCTGCATATAAGTTAGAGTTATATCTTGGATAAACAGCCTAAATATTTCTAATGCATAAAGTACACTTGTGATAGCATTAAGAGGCATTTCAGTCGTTGGCGCTACACAACAAATATATGGTTCCAACGCTATAAAATCTAAGAAAAACCCCAAATGTTTTAGAAGAAATGATAACTTAGACATATCTGATCTTTTCTTACATCTCATACAAATTACTGCCTCCTGTGCTCAGTATCTATCACCATGTAATTTCATAAGTTACCCATACTTTCTGTCAAACCACAAAATCCCACTGTTACCATTTCATATGCAACAAGGTCAAATAATCATGCGCACAGTGACAAGATTAAAGGAAAGATCCTCACCCGTTTGCTCTTTATCTCTACAAATCAAACTTTGGCCATCATCTGAAGTCTACTAATCCGGACTGTGAGCACAAAAAACAGTCCCACGTGTTACCAGTGCTGCAGGCTGTGAGGTAAAAACTGAAAATCTGCTGTGCTTTTTGTCAGGGTGCACAATTGCGACACTCAGTCACAGTCATGTGACTTTAGGAATGAAGACAGATCAGTTCAACCTTGACCTGCACCACAGGAGCGTCAGTTGTGTAGGACAGCTTTGTAAACATAAACTTGGACCTAGACTTTAAATCAACACACCAGACTTTCTCTGTTCCCACACACAATCTGGTGAATCACCGGTTGATTCACCATCAGCAGCTTTTCTCCTGGCCCCTGATCCTCTGAGTCTGTCACAATGAGATTTCCCATCAGTTACAAATCCCAAATTATCAAAAGAAATAAAATGGTTCTGGATCAGACATGGGTACGAGAAATTTAGATAATTCGCAGTTTAAACCGCTCTTTTTAAATTACTTTTTTAAAATTTTGATTGTAATATTTAATTAATTAAATGGCTGGAAAATAAAATGATGCCACGGCTCATCTGCACGGCCACCAGGGGAGGGCAGCCTACACTATGAGAGTAGGCAGAACAAGGTCTGTGCAGTTTGTGTGTTAGCCACACCCAAATGACTTCCACAACTACATGCACAAACAAGTTTGGATTTTAGTAGCTTCTTCTTCTTTTTTTAAATTCTTCTGACTACTACACACTTAGTTATGCCCCTTAGCAATTTAGTTAGGTTTAAATCAACCCCTGTATTTGGCGACGGTTTTACTATTTTGAGGAGGTCAAGTCTGCTGGAGGCATTTGTAGCACTGTCCTCATTTTTTGGCTCCAAAATCAACCACAACTAAGCACAACTTAGGTGCTTGTTGATCACACATAGACAAACTATGTTTTCTTATCTGGATAGTTGATGTAGGAAGGGGTGTACGAGCATAGATAAGAACTTTAAACTTGGATGAACATTCCTGCTGTAAAATGCATATTAACTGTTTCTTATCTATAGTATATTTATTGCCATCTTTTGAACTATTATTGCACAACAAGGGCAAACCCGGTCTCACTGGAATTT
The DNA here is from genome assembly GCF_057382095.1 of Aulonocara sp. 'chitande type north' Nkhata Bay. Lineage (NCBI taxonomy): Eukaryota > Metazoa > Chordata > Actinopteri > Cichliformes > Cichlidae > Aulonocara > Aulonocara sp. 'chitande type north' Nkhata Bay. Next base: position 12,301,299 of record NC_141358.1, read on the forward strand.
CTATTAGATTAGACGCATTCTCTTTATATATAGATACATTAGTTTTCTTTAATATTCTGCCAAATCCCTTACTTGCAGTCTTTCGGACACACATCAAATTTGCACGATTGGTACATGACTTCAAGATAAAATCAGGGTTTAGGCTTCAATCATAGGGAACAGGAATGTCGCTAAACTTACCAGTTCAACTTAGGCCACCAACCCACGCTGTGTATAGAAGCCTGATTTATCACATGCTGTTAAATGAAGAGTGCCAGCTCTGGTTTAGGAGTATATTGACACGCGTTTGCTGATAAGGAACCTGGTTTTAAAGTATTCTAATACGACATATGAATTGAAGCAACGATTATTAATACTGATTGTTTGGCCTCCTGTGAATAGGTATGTTTGAGTGAGTGAAACGTTGATTCTTAATGAGCCTGAGACTAAATATAGTTTTACTCACTTACATTATTGCATTGGGTTGGATGGATATGTTAACTTACCGACTGAGGTGTATTTTGAACCCAATGACCTAACTCCTCTCAGGGTCTTCAGCACGTGAACTCGCGTAGTCGCGAGCATTCGCTTCTTGTTAGGCTGCTGCTTTCAAGTGTACCCCGGATTTTCAAATGAAAACATATGACTTTAAAATGCTGGTTTAATAACAGCATCTAGACTTGCAAGAAATGTAGCATTTATTGTCTTATTCAAACAGTCTTTCATATTACCAGTGACTTTGGAGGAAGAAAACAAATGCGTTTACACACGTTATTAGATAATCAAAATATTGCGGAGGCATATACACACTAACAACAAGGTATCCATATGTCACTCCTAAACGCAATGTGTTGTCTTAAAAGACCTTTCTTTCTATGGGAATTGCCCATTTGTGGGTGGGAGGATGGGGGAATGGGGGGGAAACAAAGCACACCGACCGCTAGTTTTTCATCTTTCCGACTGCTCGTGAAGACAGCGCACCTTCATCAGCACCCTGTTGCAACCTCAACTTTCTTTTTGTTCCTTTCAAGGAACCGGGCTAATCACCGCCGCCAGAGACGAAAGGAGAAGAAACACTTTTTAGTCCTGTTTATTTTTTTAAACATAAAACTACAATGAAGTTGGCGCTTATTCGCAGTGCTTACACGAGTCTCCGGGCACATCAGGTCCGTCCGGGTAGCAGATTCACCGGGTTTTCGCGAAGATGCCTACCGATAGGCATTACCAGCAGTCGATTGAGCCTCCGAGCGGCAAGCGCTACCTCCAGCACCGGCACCAACCCGAAGTTAACCGGTAACTTTGGGGTACAATCTCAGAAGGGGGATGAGTCTGATTACGACAACCATGTGAGGTAAAATAACAACAGCAGCAACAACAATGTAGAGTAAAAGTCTGATTGTGGTGTGTCATGACAAATTGTTTTAACGGCTAGCTAAAAAAAACGAAGTTCGTTGGAGGGATGGTTATCTACGTGACAAAGGTAGTAAGCATTTCCGGTCTCACCGGCGTTTTGGCCCCTGGCTAGTAGCCAGTTCTGCACGTGTCCCCGGGTTAGGGTGTCAGAGACACCAGCCAGCTGATGCAACCCTTTTCTGTTGTTGCTAAACATGCGACACATGAGGAACCGAGTAAAAACACGCAGGCGTGGATGACTGATGCTAACTAGTTTTGCTGCTAACATTTAAATGCAATCAGATCTATAACACTTGTATTGAGTGTGAAGAAAATTAGCAAAAAGGATTTATTCAGTTAAAGTTTAACTTTAAAGTTTTGGACTGTTAACGTATTTGTAAACATTTTTCCCCGCCCGCCCGCATATTGCCGCATGCGCACTGAAAACGACCATGGGTTGTTCCATACCACAAATTCTGGTATCAATCCGATACCAAGTAAATGTAGGGCCAATATTGCATATACCAATACTGATACCGATACATTTAACTTTTAAAGGCATCTTATGTAGGGGAGAGCAGTGGTCAACAATTTATTAATGTTGATCCAATACCAATATAAGCTCTGGTTTCGATACTATTGATATTTGGATTACTACTACTCTACTCCACAGAGCCTGATGCATAATTCATTAGGAAAATTCCTGCAAATAGACAAAAAGTGATGGCTTGATAGGTCCTAAGCAATACTTATCTCACATATTTCACAAGCTAGTCTGTGAATTAAAGTAAACACAGCACCTGACTGCTTCCCACCTTCTCATCAGCTCCATAGTTTGCTGCAGACATTGCTTGAAAATTTAGTTACACCATGTGCTGCTTTCAGTGTTTCAGCACATGTATGTGTACTATCTGTACTTTCTCAGTGTTCATGTGTTCGATTGTTCGTTCTCTTCTGAGCCGCCTCCTCGCATTTCATCTGATTTCTTGTTGCATTGCACTGAATTCTCAAAGCCACTGTAGTTATAAACCCCCCATAGTTATGCTGCTTCTTTACCTTGCAGCATTCAGCACCTTGAGATGGTTTTTGTTGTGAATTGGTGCTATATAAATGAACATATTTGAACTTAATTATGTATTATCTACTTTCCTGATGGGGGTGTTTTATCCTGCGTGTACCCATTAATAGGTTAATGGGTATTTCTAACCAGGTTGTCTTCTCTTGTAGGAAAGTGGTTCAGAGCACCAGAGAAGCAATTGTGACTCTGCAGAAAAGAAACCCAGCAATTCAACCCTTGTTAGCCATTCTACAGGTACTGTAAGGGAATACTGTTAAAGAACAAAAAAATGAGTGCAAATACACCGTCTTATTTTGTAGTAAGCAGTCTTACGGTAAGTGTTGTTAATGCTTAGAAAAAGCGTAGCCTAAACATTTGATGCTAGAAGTCTCCTAATTTGCTTTAATCTTCTCCTGACCTTGAGGGTATCTGTTTCTACTGAAGTTTCATCTTAGCTTTTCCATATTATCAGGGTTCTGTGCGTTGTTTCAGTGTGCTCATTTTATCTCAAAGGCAGGTGAAGACGACAGCATGCTGGAGATCAATAAGAAAATGGCAGTAAAGGTAATCCACGCCACCACTTCTCCTTTTTCTGACTTCTCTTCTTCAGCTTGGCCATTTTGTTATTTTGTAATGTCTACAAAAGATCTCCTATCTCCTCGTCCGCAGATTGGTTTGAACATCACTCAGATTTGTCTGGTAAAGGAGTGCAGTGAAGATGATGTAAGTCGATGTGACTCACAAGTTAATTTTCCCCTTAATAGAGAACTCTTCCTCCCCCCTCAAAGTTTAGTAAGTCACTACATGATTACCGTTCTCATGTTTGTGCAGCATGTGATTATGGTGCCTGTGTGTTCAGGTCTTCAGTATTTCCAGTTTATTCTTCATTTATCATCTAAGTTTATCATCAGGTTTTATCCTACCTAGTGATATTTTCCAGCATTATGTAACTGAGATTTGGGGAACCTTCTTGGCTCTTCATTCAGCTGGAGCCTGCCACTTGAACCATGTAGACAGAAGGAATTCATGGGAATAGCTTAGACATTTGACCTGACAGTGGATGATCTATGTGTGCCATGCCTGGCCTTAGGAGAACTCAGCTGCTCTACTTTTACACATTATCTCGTCCCCCTTTCTCCTGTTTTTCACCTCCTCAGGGATTTCCACCACCACTTTCCCTGTGCTCATTAGGTAGTGCTGCTTTGTTAGATTTTGAAGGTGCATGTGCTGTTTGTTTCTCTCTTGACTTTTTTGTAGACTACCACATAAAGTACCTGATTGTATTTGGTATATCTTCAATATTTTCACACTTGTTTCGTCTGCTATTTTTTCACTACATTTCTCAGATGTGTGTCACTGATTGTTATTTGTTCTCTTTATGTATGCATGTAGATTGTAGAGGAGTTGCTGAAGTTGAATGATGACCCCAAAGTGCATGGTATCTACCTTCACCTCCCCCCAGCTTCAATCACCAGTCGGGTCCTCAACACCTTAAAACCCGAGAAGGACATCGAAGGGTAAAAACCTGCAGGGGCATAAATATTCAGTCATTTATTTTATAAGTTCTATAAATGTAAAAATGTATGTAAGGTTGTTATTCCAATTTAAAATAAATGAATTAACTCACTGTGCGTGTCCTATTGACCTAAATCAGAAAGGACTGCTCACAATTAAGACGTTTGTGCCCAGTGTGTGTAGACACGTGATGAGAAAATTAGCAGGGGACCCTTCTTAATCACGATAAATTGATCAGATCTGGTTCAGTTAAGGATAGATTATCCAGAGGAAAAGTATATATGTTCCTGTTGATTAATGGAAAACTTTTTTAACCTAATCCTGATGAAAACTATATATCCTCATATGTTACTTGCTAGTACTGTGCTGTGTCTTTAACATTTATTATGTGTGATTGTGTTATCCATTGCACTTTATTAGTCTGTTACGGCCTGTAAAACTGGATGGTTAAATAAAAAAATGAAATTTTTATGTTTTTCTCTTGTTGCAGCATATCAGACTTGAATATGGGCCGTCTGATACGAGGAGACCTGAGTAAAGGCTTTGTACCTCCTTTAGCTAGTGCTGTTTTGGATCTGCTGGAGAACCATGGTGAGTTTCTGATGAAGGAAACTGAAGGTTTTCCTCTCTTTACACAGTGTTCACACAGCACACAGGAAACATGTCAGAAGTGAGACGTTAAGTCTCCTGTGAGATTTTAATTTTAAAACTGAGTTGATACTTTAGAAACCAATTATATGCCTGACTTTCTGCCATCCTTAACTGCATTGTGCAGGTTTATGCCCCTTGTGCCAGAAATAGAGTAGGAGCATATTTTTAGCCAGTGAGAAAAATCATCACTTTTGAGAAAGTCAGTGTTCTGATTAAGTGCATTTGCATTGGTGTGTGTAACCAATCGACTGTATAAAATTACAGTTTATATAAACAGTTGACCCAAAAGTGTCAGAGTGAATGAAAAAGAAATTAAATGCAGCCAGTGTGCTTGAAATATTTTCACATTTCTGTTCAGTTCAATTGAATTTTATTTTTACAGCGCCAAATCACAACAACAGTCGCCTCAAGGCGCTTTATATTGTAAGAAAAGTGTCTGGACTTCTTTAAGTTTCCTTGAAGATGTTTCACCTCTTATTCCAGAAGCTAAACTAAGACTGAGAACCTTCACAGACATATATTTACATCATAAGGTAGACCCTACAATATTACATACAGAGAAAAACCTAATAATCATATGACCCTTTATGAGCAAGCACCTTGGTGACAGTGGAAAGGAAAAACTTGCTTTTAACAGGAAGAAACCTCCAGTAGAACCAGCCTCAGGGAGGAGCGGCCATCTGCTGCGACCGGTTGGGGTGAGAGAATGAGGACAGAGATTTATAACAAGTATGATATAATGCAGAGAGGTCTCAAAGTGATTCTCACTGTGCTCTGACTGGACGATATATAAACACTAGAAATTAAATTAGATATACTAATAAATGTGACAGATGTTTCTCTTTTTTAAATTTACTGTAAAATACATCAGTATCCTTTACTGTTAACTACTGAGATCTGATACCTAACAGGAAAAGATACCATTGCTGTGGTTATTGTAAAGACAACTGTGACTTTAGAAAATATCTTCCAATTTATTATTTAAAAAAATACAATGAAAACATGAGCAAGAAAAATATCAACAAATATGTGAACACGTAATGTACTTGAGTGCAAATGACTATATTATAAAAAGGTGAAGGAAAGACATTGAATTTGGTAAGATTTGACCATATTTCTGGGATGTTTCTTTTTAATTTAAAATGCTGGTAATTTACTGAACAGGGGATCTGTGCATATGAGATACAGACTTAGATCATTTTGGTTGAAGGCACACTTCAGGGTTTAGATATTTTCAGTACTTCTGATATAACTACTAAAGATTTCCAAGCTCTTTAATAAAAACGTTGAACATTTCTGTGTAGAATGTTATAAGCTAAAGGTACATTTAAAAAAAAAAAATCTGGTTTAAGATTTTTTAGATTGTTATTTTTTTATATTTTGCCTTTATTTAATAGTTTGGCTTCAGATATATTTAAATGGGGAGCCTGACAGGGAGTCCATGGACAGACTCGGCTGCTGGGAGCATTTCCACTCGTGAATGATCATTTTAAACATCCCTACAGATACTCCTTTGGAAGGAAAAACTGTGTTGCTGGTTGGTGGAGAGGGTCCCCTTCAGCTGGCTGTGCAGTGCCTGATTGAACGAAGTGGAATGGTCACTCTGAAGAGTCACTGGAGCTCCAAAAGCCTGCAGGCACAGGTGTGACAGGGTGTACTCACATTAGATGATCTGCATTGTGCCTTAGAAGCTACCTATGTCAAAATCACTGTCCTAAGTAATGAATTAATGTATAAGGAGTGCCAGCTCCTTAATCAGAAGTTAACCAGAAGTTGTTCCAATGAATCCTTAAAATGCATAAAATTTTTTTCTCCAAAACAGAGAGGGAGAGCTTGAGAGAGAAGAGTTGTAGACTAAGGCCCACTGCGGGTGAGGGTGTCCAATTTAAGAACCAGTTCAGTTTACTAAACATTCAGTATGTACAATTGTGGTTTGAAGTTTGTATACACACATGGGTTTAAATCTCATGTCGGGCTTGTGTAGTGTTAGTTGCTGGCCACACAGAGACAGTATTCTCATTTTACAGCAGCTCACTGGAGCAGTTTTGCTAATGGGAAGATGCTGAAAGACATTTTTCTGCAGAGGTTCTTTTAGGTCATTAATATTTCATTATTTTAATTATCATTTTAATTTCTTCTTCTTTAATAATTCTCCATTTTCCCAGGTTATGCAGGCTGATGCTGTGGTCCTGCTAGATGTTGGAAATATGTATGTTCCACCCACCTGGATTAGACCAGGGGCTGCTATCATTTACTGTAAGCCAGCTCTGGAGAAAGGTATTGCATTATAGGTTGTGTTTCCAATTAACTTGTGCTATAATGAACATGAAATGATTTTAAAGCCCTCCATTGCAGAGACACTTTTTAAAGTTATTGTTTAAAAATGAATAGAAATCAGTGAAACTGCAGTTTCAGATGCACTGGTTTGCTTCCACTATCACATGCTTTTTGTTGTTGTATGGATTTGTGTACTTATTGTGTTCATTAATCCTGTTGTCGTTTGTTTTAGATGAAAATGCTTTTGGATTGTCTTCAAAATCTGGATTAGAAAGCCTCACAGCAGCTTACAGAACACAGGTATATATATTCCCATGTGACTCCTCTCTTTGGCTTACTATATTCTTCCTTACTTATTCGTTAGCTTTCTCTGTCCTTCTCTTTTCTTTTCTTTTTTGTCCATTAGAATGTTGTCCGGAGTTGCAGTCGGTGGCTCAAGGGTCAGGAATACAGACCCTGGCATCTGAGCAGCCTCAAACTGCAGCCCTTAACTCCTGTACCAAGGTATAGACCACTGTGTGGTGAACACTGGAATTTAACTTCATTAATCTTACCCGGATTCTTGTATACCTCATTTTAATGCTATTTGAATAAGATGTGGTGCGTAGAGCCATTATCCATATAGTCTATATGTTTTCTCTGTCAGTGATTTAGAGATATCCAGAGCTCAGATACCAAAACCAGTAGATCAGCTGGCTGAAGAGATTGGTTTGCTACCAGAAGAGCTAGAAGCCTATGGGAGGAGCAAAGCTAAGGTTCGACTCTCTGTGTTGGAACGCCTCCAGTCACAGCCTAATGGCAAATATATTCTGGTTGCCGGGTGAGTGACTGACCAAATCCTCTCTTATTCTTTCTCCTGCTTCATAATAATAATAATAATAATAATAATAATAATAATAATAATAATAATAATAATAATAAAGTTTATTTGAATAGTACAAAATTACCATTACAAAGAAAATACATAGGTCCTAGTATAGAACCCTGAGGGACTCCACAGTACAGGGTCATATTGTGCACACCAGAAAAAGTGATATTTGAAAATCTTCTGTATTCTCTCTTTGTTCAGTATAACTCCCACCCCACTGGGCGAAGGTAAAAGCACAGTGACTGTTGGTCTGGTCCAGGCGTTGTCCGCCCATCTTAGGCTCAACTCTTTTGCCTGTCTCCGTCAGCCATCCCAGGGACCAACTTTTGGAGTTAAAGGTCAGCAATGAATACTTGGGTCTTTATGCTAACTGTACTTGGCTTATCTTCTCTGAAAGATATGCTGTCATCTCTCTGTGTTCCTTTGCATTCCTTCATCTGGATACTTTTTTTTTTTTACTTTACTGTTGGTCATTCCAAACTATTTTCTCCAAAAACAATGAGTGTTTTCTCTAAAATCCTGTTTTGTAAGAAAACGTTGATAGAATAGTGTATTTTCACATTGGAACCAATGTTTAATGTTTCAAATTGTGAATATTTCTACTGAATACATTCAGTGACATTTGGACAAGTTTAGCTATCTTTGTCAGTGTGAGGTCAGCTCTACATTTTGTTCTCGGGTGGAGCAGTTCATTTAAAGTCCAACACTCAGCACTGTTTCTTTGTGTGTCCTCGTCCTGTTGCCTGCCTCTCACAGTGTTTCCTCTCCTCCTTTGCCTAGGGGGAGCTGCAGGAGGTGGGTATGCCCAGGTCATCCCTATGGAGGAGGTAAGACACACAGACAGGCTCAGAGTGTTCCCTAGCAGGACAAACGCAGGCTTCAAAGACCTGAGGCATGCAAAGACTCACAGTAGTTTGCACAAAAAGACACACAAGCATACATTCATGACCCCGGAGCTGTGACTACAAGCACAGTCCATAAAGACACACAGAACGAGGGGTTAAGCCCCAGCCTTGTAGGCTACAATAAGGCCAACTACTTTTCTCATTCTCTCAATTCACCCTTTTTCTTTACGCCTCCTTCTTTTAGGCGCACTAAAAAAAAAAAAATATTTGTATGTCTTGAGATCAAAGGGCTTGTGTCAAACTGTGAGAAAATGTGTCATAATATATTTAAAGACTCAAGGGACAAAATCCAAGCCATGAGAAGATTGCTTTAGTTGAACCCACATTTATCATCTGCTACCAAATGCTGTGGGTGCAGCCCACTGACCCCCATTGTTAGCGGGTTTTTTCTCCCTAGGGGCCATTCAATCAATCTTACAGAGTGTACACTTCTGCAGTAGCATGTTGATGTCTCGCCTGTAATCCTTTCATCTCTCACTGGGTTCTTTTTTTTTTTTTTTCTGCTATTTTTTAAAATCTTCTCAGTTCAACCTTCATTTGACTGGTGACATTCATGCCATCACAGCTGCCAATAACCTGGTGGCAGCAGCCATCGATGCCAGGATGCTCCACGAAGCGACGCAGTCAGACAAGGTGGCTGTGCGAAAAGATATCATACAGCAACTCTAGTTTAAAAAATGCGTGTGTAATATAATGACAGTATGGATTCCTTTTGCTCTCAGTCATGTTTGCGATTTGCTGTAGATTTATTGTAGTCGGTGACTGTAAATTATTCTGTGGTAACTTTTTAAGTATTTGATTTATTTCTGTAATCCTGCTTTTCATGCACATAATGCTATCTCGTTATCTAAATTCCAGCTTAACAAAAGTCCTTTCCTCCTGTAAGGACCGGTTAAATGTACTTTAAATAATAGTATTGTTTTTCTTGTTTTCTTTACCACCAAGGCCCTTTTCAATAGATTAGTCCCTTCTGTGAATGGAGTCAGAAAATTCTCACCCATCCAGATCTCCAGGCTGCAAGTAAGTTTAAATACTACAGCTCCATAATCACACGTGATGTCCATGATCACACGTGAACTAACTAACTAAGGGTTGTGACTGGGGTGTTCATGAAAAGTTGTCGTCGTTGTTGTTGTTTTTTGTCCACTAGGGGGCCTCTGTGAATCCATCTTAAATTTTCAATCTTACCCTTCACATTGGCTGCTTTACCAAACATTTCTTTATGCCAGATAAAACTCCTTGTTTGTAGAAGAAAGAGTAATTCAGTCTTCATGTAATGCTGATGAAGAATGTCTAATATTTAGTCCTAACAGATAAAATATGCATGGCAGATGTTACTGATCCAGGAGATGAAGGTTTGAACATGTGTACAGTTTATGTCCTGTTGCAGGAAAGTCCAGGTTTAGAGAAAAAGACTATGAAATTAGCCTTAATTGATGAAGGGAGACATAAAGATTTTTAAAAGGCTTTTTTTTTAAGCAGAAAACTCCAACTAAACCTGATCTTGACAGTGAGTTAATAATTTCCTGGTTATTTAGTCTGGATTTGTTTCCTATACATGAATGATACCTCCCACCTATTACGGTGGACATAGCAGGCTTCTTTCATGTTAAATAAAATCTAAACAACATCAGAAACATGTGGAACAAAATCTTGTTGTCTGTCTCAATTTCCAGCGCCTTGGCATCAGGAAAACAGATCCTGCATCACTCACACCTGAAGAAATCAACGCGTTCGTACGTCTTGATCTTGACCCCTCAAAAATCACCTGGCAGAGAGGTATCATTATAAACAGACACATTCTCTGTGTGTGCTTTTTTTTTAAGGGGGGGTTGTAACTGTACCGCAAGCATGGCTGATTCAAGCTGTTTTCACACTAACTGTGTCGGGAGACTCAAACAGAGATGTTGTCCAACTCAAATGCAGCACCCAGCAGGAGAAATACTCCTTAGGCAAGAATTTTAGGCGAAGATACCGCCTGTGTAGAGCTGCGTATGCACCAGACAATTACCAGCAGCTTTTTTTTTCACATGAGCACAGTTTAATCAGTTAGACTAAAATGGAACTTTTAATGTCTCTCTCTAACTAAGCTGGATCTTTGTGTTCTCGCATATAATGGGAAACATCTTAACACTGAGCAATTACGCTTAAATGTATAATGGGGTAACTGAGTTAGCACTGGTTCAAATCTTCTGGTCAGCTGGGGCTTTTCTGTGTGATGCTTACATGTTGACAAAGACATGTATGTTAGGTCAATTGGTGGCTCTGAATTAAAGATAAATGTGAGCTATTTAAAGTGTATGAAATAAAAGTGCTGCATGCATGTGTGGTTAAGCATGGCTTGTATTTTTAAATAGTTTTTAAGTGCTCATTAAGAGTAGAAAAACAACTGTTACATGTAAATTTTGCAGCTTTATCTACAACTGCATTAGGTTTGTCACTCAGAAAAAGTATTGCTTTACATTACTTGGCTGCTCCAAGGAGAAAGTCATTTGTTGCGCTACTTTTTACATTACCTATGCACAAATTGGTAATATGGCCTAAGATGCATAATTACCAGCAAGCGGTCCCACACCACATATCACTGTGCTAATGAGGGGCACTTCACAGTGATGCTACTGTCCTAAGTCCAAATGCTCATCAGTGCAGTTGTTACCTGTTGGACATCAGGTTGTGGCTTCTTGTCCAGGCTTGGCATACATTCAGCTTAAATCTGCCTGTGCAGATCCTTGGTACAAGTTGTCATGTTAGCATCAGTTGTTTCTGGCCTGTCCCTGCTAATAAACTGAAAATAGCTGATGTGCAGGAAAAAAGGAAAATTTGATTGATTCATTTATTTATTTTTACATTTATAACAGAAATGGGCGACTGGTTCAGGGGGTTGGGAAGCTCATCTTGTAACCGGAAGGTTACCGGTTTGATCCCCTGCTCTGTCTGTCTTGGTCGTTGTGTCCTTGGGCAAGACACTTCACCTACCGGCTACTGGTGTTGGCCAGAGGGGCCGATGGGGCGATATGGCAGCCTCGCTTCTGTCAGTCTGCCCCAGGGCAGCTGTGGCTACAACTGTAGCTGCCTCCACCAGTGTGTGAATGTGAGAGTGAATGAATAGTGGCATTGTAAAACGCTTTGAGGGTCTCGAAAAGCGCTATATAAATGCAATCTATTATTATTATTATTATTATTATTATTACTATTAAAAGTGCTAAGTGTATGTAATACAGGTAATGGCATAAGTAACATAATTCTTTGCTAAGCAGCATTATTGCGATTACTGAATCTCCGATAGTGTTGTTGCAGAGAAAAATGTAATTACAGGAACATGTTACTAAACCCTACACCGATCTCCAAATGCTTATGCAGTTAAGTGGTTTTTATAGCAGCGGCGGTGTAAAGCACGCAATCTTAATCTGGCCAAATGTGAACAACACCGCAGCAGAGATGCCTTATATTTCAAACTGGTGCAAAGGGGCTGCTTCAGAACACCAGTCTGATTGTCTGCGCTCGGATGTACTCGCAGTCAAAAAGCAATATCATGACTATCACACAAATCTAATTATCATAAAAAATGTCTGACAAACATCTCATGCTCTGCAATGTAAGTGTCTTATTGGGCCGTTCCTGAGGAATGTCACATGCAGTCTTGAAATAGAAGGTAATTTCCTTTCTTATATAATGAATACAAAACTGGCTTCATATTAAATTAATGTAAAGTGTCAGACCATCAGTCACAAGATTATAAACGTGGGTACGGTAGCTGTGGAATTAGTTACAGCAGTGATAGCTGGGTTCGTTTAAAGTTGCCTGTGAGACAGCCGGCCAGGTGTTGCTTTGACCGACGTGGTATTTTACTCTGTCGGCTTCGGGGTCACTCATCATAAACAAACTCTGGAGATTAAAAACAGGTTCAGCACCCAGTGTGACTTTGTTTCATGTGTTCACGGGACTTATTCTTGCTTAACTTTTTTCCTAAACTTGTTTTTTTTAATGGACACACTTTCCTTTTTTCATGAAAGGGAATGTTCTTTCATTCTACAAAACCAACACAGGAATAATGTCTCCTAAAATGATTTCCTGGCTGAGCGCAGTGAATTTCTAACCGCATTATCAGAAAGTAGCCTTAAGTGCTGAGTGAGGAAACCTTCATTAGCTAATCCATTTTAAGATAAACACATGTTATGGGGTAGTATTTATAAACGTGTAAAGATGAATTTTTACAGTGTGTCAGGCTAACGCTGTAAAAACATACATTTTCCTTGTGGCTCAGGTATCAGATCAATTAATCACAGTTTATGGGCTCTTACAGTCACGTAGTCCTGTTGTTGTTTTTTTGTGTGTTTTCTTTAAAGAAAAGTGCTTTTTAATCTAATCTAACATGAAATTAATCAGAAATGTGAATAATGTTTTTCTGTGGCATATTGTTTCACATAAGGCAACTGCACCATGTCAAAAGGTGAATGTTTCATGGTCAGAGTTATAGATTATATAACAAGGTTTGCCCAAAAAAAAATGTTTCTTTTTGTCTTTTTTTTTCCAGTTGTTGATACAAATGACCGTTTTTTGAGGAAGATCACCGTCGGACAGGCAAGCTCTGAGAAAGGACAGATCAGAGAGGTATGGCATTATAGTGGAATAAAAGTGGAAAAGCATTCCATTTACCTAACAAACAATTTTGGGAAGTTGGAAAATTAAAGTGATTTAGCTTTAGTCTTTGTTAAATTGGTACAGTGTGTTATCACAACCTGCCTGACGAGGCTGTAATGGACGTGTTTATTAAGACTTTTGACGTCTACAAGAATGTGAGCCAACTTTTTTCAAGGGTTTTTATTGTAATGCCTATACTGTTTTCCTTACCTCCAGCTTATTCCCTCCATACAACAATACTAAAATAGACTAACAAATAAAAGCTCTACTAAAATTAAACTGAGCTGAGCAAATCCACTCTCAAAACAAAATGAGACCAAATTAAAACAAGAGTAACAATGTAAAATATGTTGAATATACTAAAGTATAATAACTGTGGTATGAATCACTCAGGCTGTGAAAATTATGATTCTTTAAAATAACAAACAAACCATGTTGCATACTTTTCACCCTGGATTTGTGTAATTTGTTCATTTAAACAGAAAACTTCACATGAACTTACTTTATAATGAAGAACAATGGTGCAGCAGTTTATTTACATTGTAAAGATGTAGCTGGTGGGGCGTCGTCAAAGGAGCTTGCAAAGAAAAGCGTCTGGATTTCTTTAAGTTACTTGAAGACGTTTCACCTCTCATCCGAGAAGCTTCTTCAGTTCTAAGGTCAAATGGTGGAGAGTCCCAGATTTAAACCTAGTGGGATTAACCCCCCACAGAGGGACAAAAGGACCCCCTGATGATCCTCTAATTGCCTGAGCCAAGGTGTGAAACTGGGTGTGGGTCCCAATCAGCCAGAGTTTTGGGTGAGTTCATTGTGAAACCTGGCCCCACCTTATCATGCGAATTCCTGAGATCAGATGGCCCAGGATGTGAGTGGGCGTTAAGGCGTCTGGGAAGGGATCTCAAAACTGGATTATAGATGGCAGAGAGTTGGTGTCGTAAACCCCCGCCTCTGTTCAAAGATGGTCGCTCACAGCGGACATAGATGGCTTCTTTCACTCCTCTTTCAAACCATCTGTCCTCTCTGTCCAAAATGTGAACATTGGCATCCTCGAAAGAGTGTCCTTTTTTTTTTGAGATCCCTTCCCAGACGCCTTAACGCCCACTCACATCCTGGGCCATCTGATCTCAGGAATTCGCATGATAAGGTGGGGCCAGGTTTCACAATGAACTCACCCGAAACTCTGGCTGATTGGGACCCACACCCAGTTTCACACCTTGGCTCAGGCGATTAGAGGATCATCAGGGGGTCCTTTTGTCCCTCTGTGGGGGGATACTCCCACTAGGTTTATATCTGGGACTCTCCACCATTTGACCTTAGAACTGAAGAAGCTTCTCGGATGAGAGGTGAAACGTCTTCAAGTAACTTAAAGAAGTCCAGACGCTTTTCTTTGCAAGCTCCTTTGACTACGATGACCTGGATGACTGAGAACCTTCACAGACCTGGTGGAGCGTCATATTACTATTAACATGGCCTGGCCTCGGATATCTCTGTTTTATTTTTTGCTTTTTAATATAGCAAAACCATGACTAAAATCTTTCTCATGCATGTCCACTCTGATACACTCCCCTCTGCACATGCTCCTCTGTTCATGATACAGCCCAGATGTAATCAGCCCCCTCCACCACCACCATACATCTGTAGTAATGGCAGCTAAATGAAATTCTCTAAATAAACATTTCACGTCAGTGGGAAGCTAGCAGGCCTAAGTGAAAGCAAATGTTTAGAGAATGAGAAAAATGACCCACCCATCCATCCACACTCACACACGTACACACCTAGAATAGTCTCTAAGCTAGTTCACCATATGGTTATATTTATGATCATTGGTAAATCCATTCTGTTTCCACTGCCCTGCACTTTCTCCAGTGCTGGTTATACTATAGCCCCTCGGGTTATTATCAGTGGGAGTAGGAATAGAATTCTTATATTCCTTGAGGGATTATTGTGGGTTTTATGCTTTTTTTTTCCTAACCTTACTTACTCATGTTTTCTTGTTCTCTCCATCCTTTTTTTGTTAAACATAAATCATGACAGAAACTCGTATCAAAACAAGTTAAACATGTTTATAGGTTTTTTTTAAGTTTTCTTCATCAAATTAGCTGATCCGAAACTAGGCCATGTTCATAGGACTTTATTCTCTTTCTCATGTGATAAGCCTGGTGACTGCCGTTTTGAAGAAAGTTGCCAGTTTTCTTCCCACGCTGTGCAAAACATTTTATTCACTTAAAGCTTTTATTCTTGAGTCTGAGAAAGATAAATTAGATTGTAAAGGCTTAAGCTTACTATTTTGCATTCTAGCTCCAAACAAACTCATCCATTAAACTTTACTGCAGGTAAAACATTTGTTTTCAGCTCTCCGCTAGCAAGTGTATAAAAGAACTGCTGAAACTACAGTCCTGGTTTATGTCGCAAGTGATTTTTCTTTTCTCACACCCCAGACTGGGTTTGACATTGCAGTGGCCAGTGAGATCATGGCCATCCTGGCCTTGGCTGACAGCCTCGGGGACATGAAGAACAGGCTGGCACGCATGGTGGTGGGGACCAGCCGCTCTGGACAGCCTATCACAGCAGAGGACCTCGTATGTATTTAGTGTTGTAATCTCATTTGTAAGTGTGGAAGTATTATTGCTGTCTAACTCAGAGAATTTTAGACCAAAAATATGGATTTTTTAAAAATTTGTTCTGAAAAAAGTTGTTTTTGTGCTTAAGACTGTAAAGAAGAGTTATAGAAAGATAATGGTTTTAGTCCTTATCAAGCTATCTTTGATTTATTTAAGTGATACGAAACATCTTCAAATCTTAATTTGAGAAATTAACTGTATATAGTGGAAGAAAAACACTTGTAGTGTAGAAAGTGGAAGTTTTTTTTCACTCTGGAGCATTCAGCTGTGAGTTAGTACAATGCTCCAATCTTCCCAGGAGTGAATGTCCCAGCTAATTCACCATGAAGTCCAACCGTGTAATGGTCAGAGAACACAAGCAGAAAACCCGAGTGTTAATCTCAGACTTCACAGGCCTCGGTTAACATGTTAAATGTTAAAGGTCGTGAAATTAGTTACAAAAAAGGACTGAACAGGTGTGGCTCTTTTGGAATTGTTGCCAAGAGAAAGCCTGTATTCTCAGAATCAACTTTCTGAGATTTCCTTACTTGGATGATTGAGCTTGCATCAACCAACCAAACCAACACAGCATATCAGCACAAAAACATCATACCAAGTGGCAAGCACGGTAATAGAGGGAGGATTTGGGGCAACCGTGAACTCTTCTGTATACCAAAGTATTCTAGAGTCAAATGTGAGGCCATTTATCCAACAGTTAAAGCTTGGTCAAAGCTGGGTCATGCGACATGTCAATGATCCCAAGCACAGGAAAACTTTAAGTTTTAGCGACCCATATTAGATTCTTCAGGCTCTGGTTTCCCACACATGACTGTGATGTTTCAGAGCTGTAGAGGAGGAACCTCCATAAAGTTGCATTAGCATTTCTGATATGCCAGGATGTGAAAACACAACCACACATCAATGCCTGTCCAGTGGAAATATGCTGTGTGTGTGTGTGTGTGTGTGTGTGTGTGTGTGTGTGTGTGTGTGTGTGTGTGTGTGTGTGTGTGTGTGTGTGTGTGTGTGTGTGTGTGTGTGTCCACGTTGCTGACAGAGCATTTTGTGCAAAGCAAGATTTACTTGCATGCAGGACGGAAACTTGCAAATGGACTGTAAAAACATTTATCATCCAAAGTGGACAGCTGTTTGACTATACTTTACATTATCAGTTGTTTGTATTAACGAGCTCAAAGTTTTGTCTGAATCTTGATAACCTGCTCTGTTTTCCAGCCAGCACCCTTATTTTTCTCTCTTCCTCTCCGTCAGGGTGTGAGTGGGGCTCTGGCGGTGTTAATGAAAGATGCTATCAAGCCCACGCTGATGCAGACCCTTGAGGTGAGACCTGTGCACAGCCCCTCTTAAATAGTCGTTATCCCGCTCAGCTGAGCAGCTTCTGATGAATATCTTATGGAATAAATGGGTTTGCTCCGCTGCTGCCGGAGAAAGCGTTCCGCTGAGATCCTTAAAGAAAGGATGATGGATTGGCTTTTTTCCTCCCAGGGCTCTTTATCTTAATGGCAGTTTAGCTCGGTGGACAGGTGAAGCTCTCGGCCAGGGGATCCGCCTGATCCAGTTTCATGCAGCTGTGCTAGGGAAACACTTTAATTTGGTTGTGATGATGATAACAAAACTCTGCTTCTCACAACATCTGGCTTTTATTAGGCGTTTGAGATTTTACCTTAAGAAGAATTAGACATGTGATACCACAAGGATATTTCTTCCATGTGGACAGAAAGCACATACGCACCAACATATTTGTGACACTACGCCCAAATCTAGTCCTTGCAGCCAACATGATTAGTCAAACTCTATGGGAAGCTGGGGCACTTTTAAAATTGAATACACCCAACATGAAGGATGCATATTTTTGGTTTTCCCAAGTTTATTTGTGCATTTTTAGAAGTTGTGATTAAAGTCCAAAGCAAGGATTCAGTTTTGGATGATGACATCACAGAGAATAAAAGAGTAAAACTTTAATGTCTCTGCTTTTTTTTTTTTTTAATCCAGTAAACACTGATGATTATCTCTAGTGTACTCCTGTTTTTGATATTATTATTATTTATATATATTTCTCTTTTTTTCCTATGAGCAAGCACTTGGTGACAGTGGGAAGGGAAAAACTCCCTTTTACCAGGAAGAATCCCCAGGCAAAACCAGGCTCAGGAATGGGCACCCATCTGCTGCAAATGGGTGGTGTTGAGGGAATGCACAGAGAGACTCTCTGCTGGACAGGCTTCCATTAAACCCAATCCTAATATATGTTTGTTAAACAGGATTGTATACAAGTGGAACATTGGCTTTTATGCATTTTTAATAAGTTCTCACCAACGTTTGGACAAACATATGCATTAGGCTTGTTCTATAAAGGTGTTGTGTTATAGCATCACAGTAGAATGTGTCATCTTTAATGTTCACATTCCCGAATGTAAGAGGTGCGATCAAAACGTTCTGGTCAGATGCTATTTTGAGCACCTTTTGATTTTTTTTAAGGTGTTTGATTGGATATCGTTTTTTTTTTTGTTTGTTTGTTTTTTTTTAAATAATGGGATGATTGCTTTTGACTTTTTGATCACACTTGATTCAGTTTTCTTGTGCACAGACTTAAAACACTGAGTTAAAGGCCAAAGATTTACCACACAAGCTGAGGGTACTTTTCTGCCCATTTGGTTTAAGTAATTAAAGTTTACAGTGAACACAATGTTAGCAGTCATGCTTGTGATAGCGACTTTTTGTTTCTCGTTTTGACGTGATGGCTGTTTCTCGTTTGTTTGTTCCTTGTTGGTTTTTGAGCAGAAAGCTTGATTATATGGCTGCTGGGTGGAGAAAATAAACATCGACTGTCCCGGATTCTGTGTTTTCAAGGGTGCGGTGAGGGTTGTGTTGTACGAAGCAGAGATTTGGTTACTTTTTGTTTTTGGGAGGAAGCGTTGCGGTCCTGTTGTGTGAAACTGTTTCCTGTGTGGGTTTCCTGCGATTCTGGTCAGGGAACTGGTATCGGGACCAAGCGGGCCTCAGAGCTCCATGAGAATTTTCCGCCGAGCTTGACCGCCTTTGCCCTTTGTGCCCTTTTGGCTCGTCACGGCTGTGAATGCAGATGCACTCCTGACAATAGAGCTGGCATACGAACGCTGGCGCTGAGCTTGCATTTCTGTGTCGTTTTTAGATGGGACACAATTTGGATCACAAGAAGAAAGGGGATAGTTTTTTCTCCCTGTGTACGTGTCTGTTAAGCAGACTTCAGTTGTTGTGTGAGTTTTCCAAACATCCTGTCTACGTGGAGGTTCACAGAATGCATCTTTCCTGGGGGAGAGGAAGTAGACTATAGTATAGAGGGCAAGGGTTGTGTGGAAATGCGGAGCAGTTTGAGTCGTTGTGCTGTGTCAGAATACATTTTGGATACTTTGTCACTTTAGCCCTGCTCTGCAGTTGACATATAAAATTGGCCAAGTGATGCGCGATACCCGGAAATATTAACATGATCTCCGGTTTCCTGTTTTTATTCGTCTCTCTTTCCGAATGTTCCTAATCCTTGCGTTCAACAGATGGAAAGGTGACACAATGGATTTTCATTGATTTCCACTTTCATTCCATTGTTGTTTCCTCCTGGACAGATGTGGAAAGAGTGAAATTTTTGCACTGGGTCAAGTTAAACCTCAAAGTTTGCAAACACAGATGGAAATCCGTGTAATGTTTGACGTCCATGTCCTTCCACTAAAACACAGAAATGGATGTGATGTTTTTGACTAGGTAATGGTACTAAATTGCAATTTCTCTTCATCTCACGGTCTGCGTTTTGTCTTCTTCCCCCTTACTTTTCATTCTTAACTATGCATACACTTTTTTTTTCTTTTTTCTTTCATTCAGTAAATGCTGCTAGTGGCAGCTTCGCTCGTGACCTTGTTAAAGAAATGATTTACTCCTCTGAGGGGAGGCTGTTTATGCTGGGTGAGGGAGAGGTATGCAAACAAAAGCCTTGAAAATCAGACTAGGCCTTCCCATCCTTCCCTTTTCCTCTCTCTCTTAAGGAATTCATATTCAGTGTAACAATGGGTCAGCTGCCTTCCCTAGTTTTCTTTCTAAGTAATGACCTTCTTTTAAGAGCCTGTCTAGAGTGCGGCAGAAGGATTTTGATCTCGATGAGTGGGCCTTTCCTTGGCAGCCGTAGTCTTTCATGCCTTTCTTGCAAGCAGGCTGCACTCCACAAAACGGATCTGAATTATTCCGAGAGGATACATCTGCTGCTTGTAAAGTACACCAGCTGTGCGTCTGTGCATTTGAAGTAACTTTAACTGGGAGGCAGCAAAATAAAAAGTCATTAGTTATTCCTTTACTTTATTTAATAAGTGATTTAGTCCAAGAAATGTTGAAAAATAGTGGAAACATGACAGTAACAATTCTTTACACTTAAAAAAAAAAAAGCCAATGATATTCAGTTACACCTAGTAGAATATGTGTCAGTGTTAACTCTTTGAGGTCCACGCCAAGAAAAAAGCAATGGAAAAAAATTTGTTTGCTTTTCTTATTGACTTGGGTGAGTAATCACCACAATCAATACTTTTTTTTTTTTCAATAGACCCTGGAGTTTTTAAAATATTGATCTCTACCAAATGGTTGAGATGTCACTCAATGGTAAAAGTATGAAATGTCATGTAATTCAAGTACAGTAGATAATACAGTTGAAAAAAATCAAATAAAGGCCCAAATTATAATGAACTTAATAACAAAAACTATCCAGGGCATTGGATAGAGTTTATTTCTAGTAGCATGCCAGTGACCATTGTTGGTTTTCATTCTATCAAAGGAAAGTATATCAAACAACAAAATACATATTTTTTTAATCTGCAAATGTGAAAAATGTGCAACAGCACAAAATACTCACATTCAGGCCACTTCTGATTGAATGCTACTGTGGAAAATCATTTTTGTTTGTAAAAAAAATAAAATAAAAACAGTGCAAATCGAGCACATCTGCTTATGGTTTTGGTCTTTGGGGTCTTATGGTGTAGCATTTACTCTGTGGTGGTGGAGAGCTGAATCATGGTTGTCCAACTCTAGATGCAGCTTGTTAACTTGGTTCAGACACAGCCAGGCAGAAACCTTTTGAGAGCCATCGGTTTCTGGTCCAGTAGGGCACAGTCCCTCTTGTAGACCAGGTATTCAAGTCAAGGATGCATCCGAACAGTGGAATATGCCATCTCCTTATAGATGAATTGATCATCGGAATCTTAGGTATTTAAATGACATCAGCCAATCTTACCTATAGCAAACCTGTGCAGGGTGACTTAATAGAGCAACGGAAAGGAGTGATTTTTGTTGTATTTCTTACTGACTCAGTGTTTCCTTTGTGTCTTTGTAGGGCTAATCGCTGCGAATGTGAACTTTGCACAGCTGCACTGCCAGATTTGAGGCCTTGAAGTGCTCCTTTAGTTCGTGTGGGTGTGTTTCTAGCCTTTCCAAAGCAGTCCAAATCAACAGGCAACACAAGCCTGGCTCATATTCAGGCTGGCAAGCCAGTGAAGGGCCTCTTAACTTCTGCCCACTGTTTAGACAAACCCCGCATCAGCATGTCATCATTTATCCTGGCAGCCGGGGTTAAAAGATGTTGAATTTTCTATGAAAGAAGTGGTTAGTTAGTATTTAAACTTGGTTGCCATGGGTTGCAAAGTTTTCTCAACTCCTCCCATATGTTTGTGCACCCCTCTTAATTGTTGTAGGGTACGCCGGTGTTTGTCCACGCTGGGCCCTTCGCCAACATCGCCCATGGCAACTCCTCGGTGCTGGCAGACAAGCTGGCTTTGAAGTTGGTCGGACAGGACGGCTTTGTGGGTAAGAGCATGCGGCCCATGCATACAGATCACACACACACACACACACACACACACACACACACACACACACACACACACACACACACACACAACCACAAAACCTTTGTGGGGATGACAGACAAGAAGATCTCAGCTGTCGGATCTAGGAGTCCCAGATGTGTTTGAACTGAAGGCTTAAGCTTCGTTAGTAGAACAAACAAATTTATAACTTATAATTTATTCCAGCCATGAACTTCAGCGTGATCCCCTGCCGCTGAAGGCTTTAGCATGAACTCATTATCAGCCTGGTTCTGGATCTGTTCTGCCTGCCTCTGGTGGACTAGCATTCTGCTCTGGTGCTGTTCCTCCATAACTTTCTAAGAAGCTAGTCGAAAGAAAAAATATCAGCGCAGAGGAAGGAAGCAAGTTGATAATCTTAAGAGCCCTTGGAATGCTTTAGAGTAAACCACACTAATCCCTTCAACGTCAAAGCACACTGCAGCATTTCCATTTTTATCGGCCTATCTGTCCCGCTGCTCTCTCCCTGTCTTCATTTACTTTGGCTGCAGGAATATGTCTGGAATGCATGTGTGTGTGTCTGTGGTTTTTGCCAGGTGCATTTGGCGTACACGCAGATCTCCTTAAGGCGTACGTTCACGTTTAGGCGACAGATAATTTAGCCATCAAAGCTATAACAGGTATAAAAGGAAAAAAAAAGGTTGACTGCTTGGGCAAAACCAGCGTTTGTCCAAGCTATCATCTGTGAGTCGGACAAATGTGAGGGCAGAGAGCTGGATTTCACAACACTGAGCATAAAAGCAGGGAGACTTGTATTTGTTTTAAGCCTCCACCTCTCTCCATCTCACTTAGTTACCATCTGTATGTCTTGTTCCCTGTCTCCCTTCCCTTTCCGCATATTCGCTACCTGACTCTCAGGTATGCCGGGAACCCCCCACCTGGCAGCTGGGACGCGTGTGCCCTCCTCTCGTTCGTCCCATCTACAAACAAACAGGAACACTGAAAAAACAAGAACATTTTTACAGATGTAATGTGGTACAGCAAGTCATTTCTTTGTGCAATCTTGTGCAGTGAAGCCCAGCAGGAGAGTAAACCCGTTTTCAGATGATCAGATAGGTGGTAAAACTGTGATGATGTTGATAATTCCATATTTCTCAGAAAATTGTTTAAATAACACGGTATGGTAGGTCAAAGATGAAAACAGAAGGAATATAGGATTTGGCATCATCCTGATGTCTTATTCTTTTTCACCTTGAAACTCCAAACCTATTGAAAAAAAGACATCTGCGAGCCAACACATGAAGTTTTCCTTCATTGTGTCACCGCACATCATCCTGATGCTGTAAATGCAGACTAAGGTGTGTAAAAGCAATATACACTCACTGTATTAAAGGTAGAATTCCCTACCCTTGTAGGAAATCACATTGCCTTGTATAAAAGAGTTTTGTCAGAAATAGAGGAGCCAACTACTTGTTAGTATTTGTGTTACTGTAGTGGTTTAACAAGAGAGATAGACAGTACACATATTTTGAAATGTTTGCAGGAGCCTGTTAAATATTTAGGCTCTGAAAAATTATTATTACTATTATTGCTATTATGACTAATGACCAAAACTGCAAAAAATTAGGCTAAAGTTTTTTTAAAGGACAATTAGAGTGAAGAAACTACGTCTGGCACTCATGTACAGTAAACACGCCCAAGTTTCGTTAATTGCTGGGACCCTCTTTGGTGAGTGAAAGTTGTTGTTGTGCCATGAACTCTTTGTGAACTCCGGGGGGGTCCGGCACTAATGCTCACTTTAAACCCCCTTTTTCATCATTCTTAATATTATTGTGGTGTTTTTCAAGTCACTCTGGAATCTGGACTTAACATGAAGAAATGCTGCTTTTGCGGGGAGGGGCGGCTGTCGGGAGATGAATTCCACATGACAGATGTGTGCGTCTCTTGTACCATTAACCGTCTGGAGTCCTGAACGCAGATAACCCCGCGACACTTATTTATTATAAGGTTTAAAAGATCACATTAGAAAACGTGAAAAAAAAGTTTTGCAGTCATGTTGGAGTTTTTTTTTTATCACCTACATAGACAAACAGTTGCTTGAAAATTATGTTTGAACAATTATGTGAATTCAATTTAAAAGAAAACTCGGTTACATTATAGAATTTGATTCTAAATTGGCTCTAGGACAGCGGTCCCGAACCTTTTGGTTTATGTATGCTGGTTTATCTCCGACAATATTTTCACGGACCGGCGTTTAAGGTGTTGCGGAAAAATACAACAAAATAAAACCAGTACCAAAAAAAGGAAGATTTATTCGTAACACACGGGAAAAGGCCCAGGCAAACAGAGTTAACGATAAAAACCGATTTTAAAAACCCTGAAAAGCATAAATTTCACACCTGAGCCTCAACTCTCGCAACCAGTCCGTGGCCCGGGGGTTGGGGACCGCTGCTCTAGGAGGTAATGTGAGCATGAATGGTGGTCACCCAGCAAATAGACCACTGGCCAATAGTCCAGGGTGTACACCACCTTTTGAGCAAATGCAGATGGATGAGAGATAAATCACATTTCTTTATGATCGCTTGAACATTTAGTTAGAAATGTTATAGGATTAGCTGATTTAGCTTTTCTCAGTTTGTTTGTTCATTACACAAAAATTAAAGAAGTTAAATTAAAGAGCCTTAAGGCAAATAATGACAGGCATGTGTTCTGACATTTGATTAAAGTAGTAGTACTTTTTACTTTTAAGTCTCTTATTGTGGAAAACTAACAGCACATAGATGGTCGTGCAGCCTGCTCTGCCTTGTTTGTGTTTTTATTGGCAGCTGTGCTGATACCAATGCTTTGACATCTAGTTCCACCATCCCGATCTTTCTCTCTCTCCTTCCCTCTGACTCTGCTCACAACATCATCGACCTCTTCCTTCCCTCTCGGTCTCTGGGCAGTTCAGGGTTGTCATGCAGAACAGGAAGCTTGCCAGTGTTTCCTTAGGACATCCTCCGGGTTCACTTTCCCGCTTGATGCAATGCCATCGAGGGGAAACTGTCTTTTCTGTTTTCTTTCTTTCACCTCTCAATATGCTGCGTTGTGTCGTGTGAGTACTCTTGTGCTCGCTTTTTGTCATAAAGTTTCTGGAAATCCACAAATACTGTACCTAAGAATCAGATTTTTGTTGGCAAGCTGTTTTTGTATTCAGAGCCAAAGCTCTAGTGTTGTGCTAATGAGAAACATTGCACTGAGCGCTATTTGGCCAAAAGAAAGCCGAGTTACATTTTTGCAGTCCTCCCGCAGGCTTTATTTTTTTTCCTCTTTGAGCAGATAGACTTTTCAAGATGCAGGCGATGCAGCCAAGGCCCCCCAAGTCACAGTTTCTGCTAAATGTTGTTGTTGGTATTCCAAGAAACTAAGTCCTGTTAGACTTAGTTCTTCTGCTCTCCAAAAGACTTTCTCAACTTTCTGATTTAATTTCATTTCTCACGTATTTCCATCTTCTTTCTCTCCTCCTCTCGCCTTCCCTCCTTGAAGTAAATTTACGCTCGCGTCTCGTGAAATAAATCACACCGTGACTAGCATTAAACGAAGACAAACAAAGCAGAGTGATGCATTTCTTCTCGCAAACACTTGTTTTTTCTCTAAAGCCTCAGAGAGATTGACCGTGGCTCAGGGGGTTGGGAGTACTCTCGTGTTTCCAAAGGCATGTCAATAAATGTTTTCAGCAAATTTCTTTTTGGATTAAACACAGTTTAGCTCATAAAATTTAGTGAGGATTCATTATTTTGCTGTCATAAACTTTAAGTCTTCAAAGTTGAACCAAGAAAACGACTTGACATATTAGACATTACATGTAATAAAAGTAGAATGTACAAAAGCCTGATTTATTTTTTTATGTAATTATAAAAGCCTTCCAAAAGTTCAAATCTTCCAAAAGTTATTCCATCATTTAGTTTTTTAATAACGGCGATGGAAAGAGGCGTTGAAGGTCATAGCTTATGATTCACTTCACTTCAGTGACTCCTCTTGGCGGAGACAGCTCTCATCAGGATGGGAATGATTTATCTTAGAATGAAGGAGACCGCTCAGATTTGATTTGCAGTGACGCTTCCCTCCAAGTGGAAATAGATCCAAGCCCCCCTCCCCTCGTTCCCTTTTCAATTTGTAAACCCATGTCTTCGTCATTACTGTCTACGTTCAGAAGTGGAACTGGTCAAAGCCCGTCTCTGTGGAGCTCAAGTCTGCGCACAGGGTCCTACGCACAAAAACTTGTATGAGACGTAAAACTGATCAGAATGACACAAACATTTTATTTGTTTTTCCCATCTGAGTCCCATTTGGGTTTTTTTTTTTTTTTTTTTTTAATCGTTTTAATCAAATTAGCTGTCAATAAGGTTAGCAGTTGACGAGCACAGATGTTACACCACTGGAAGAAAGAGGTTATCCAGGATGGGTCAGTTTGAGCAAGAGGGGAAGCGGGGTCTGTAGATGATTAAGTTTATGGGTTGTGTATTGGTTCTTTAAAAAAAAAAAAAAAAATTAAAAAAAATGTTAACTCCAAAAAAACTCCCCAAAAATGGGAAAATAACAGCAAACTCCTCCTGTTAATGTTATTTTTCGTGAATACCCATAGTGAGCGATTGAGTAGTGAACTACT
Source organism: Aulonocara sp. 'chitande type north' Nkhata Bay (assembly GCF_057382095.1). Classification (NCBI taxonomy): domain Eukaryota; kingdom Metazoa; phylum Chordata; class Actinopteri; order Cichliformes; family Cichlidae; genus Aulonocara; species Aulonocara sp. 'chitande type north' Nkhata Bay. The sequence goes on from NC_141358.1 coordinate 12,327,657, forward strand.
TTGATAAATGTTTTCTGAGATCAGCTGGTTTAGACTGGTTCCTTTAAAAAAAAAAAAAAAACATTTTACACTAATATTGCGAGGGCCAGCTGCTACTAATGGACCACAACTTGTTAACATTATGTCACATTGACAAAGTCCTCTATATTATCGGGACCCGTGGGAGACATTCAAAACAAACGTTATTAATTTGACTGACAGAAAATCATGCTGCATTTGAAGGCTTAATCTCTCTTCTCGTGGTCACAAAGAGTTCGTGAAGCGTTAAACTACAAACTGGACTCCATGCACGTTACGGTGCATTTATTCTGTTTGGATTTTAGATTTAGATTAAATGTTTTACTGGAAGATTTCTCGTAAAATATGTGTTGGAACAAAGGCAAAGCATTTAACCAAACAGCAAAGCCGTTAGTCTTTACTAGTACCAGTAAAAGTGTTGGGGCAATGCCACTATAGCTCACCTGGTCGAGCCTGGTGACTGAAGGCCACTCTAAATCATCTCTTGCATGTCATTCCTCCCTCACTTTCTCCCTTTCTTCTTGCACACACTCTGCACTGTCCTCTTGAATAAAAGCTAATATATTTGCAGTAATAATGTAGTCGACTTTCAGCGCATTGTGCGGTCTATCCTGCAAACTGTGATGATTCATCATGACCCATCTTTAGCACAAACCAAAAGCTTCAGAGATCACAAGGAAACAGACTTGGAAGCATGCAGTGAATTCTTCCCTTTCAAGTACCGAAAGGGAAGAATAATGGCATCTGAGCAGACTAAACAAACAGCCCAAGGTAGGTGATTAAAACCTGCCTAAACACTTTTGATGGGAAATAAACTTTAGTTTTACTGTAAAATGTGTAAAACTAGCCAGCATGTAGCAGGAAACCTTATCTTGACAAAGGCTGCCATTTCAGGTGGGGTATTTGCTTTGTTTGGAGCCTGTTCAAGAGGCCTGTGCGTAGAGCTGTCTGTATCAGAGGCCCTCTGTCTTTTTCAGAGCCCCTACAATGTACCCATTACTCAGTACTACTGTTCAGAAACCGTTCCCATGTCTCTTCCAGGCGTGTAATCGAGCTCACATGTGGTGCTGTGAGGTCAAATTGGGTCAAACCTTGAAGGTGGAACATGAGTTATTTCAAGCAAGATGATACTTTAATGCCTGTGTCCAGCGCCGCTGCTCCAGCTTCTAACACGGCTGAATCGCAGTCTGCTCACATTCTTTATTTGCTGACCATAAATTTTAATATGTAATTCAATAATTCACTGGTAGACATGTTTATGCGTTTTGTGCCTGTTTCCTCACAGTGACTGAGGCAGGTTTCGGAGCTGACATTGGGATGGAGAAATTCTTCAACATCAAATGTCGAGCCTCAGGTTTGAGGCCCAGTGTGGTGGTGCTGGTCGCAACCGTTCGAGCGCTAAAGATGCACGGCGGCGGCCCAAATGTAGGTCAACACAGCGCTGTTGTAATAACACAGTATAGCCTAGCCATAAATTCTTCTCTGGTGTGGATCAATTAAAGAACCACTCACTTAAATGTCTCTGAAAATCTAGCGCAGCTTGTGATTGACAAACTCCAATAGTAAAATGCTCTTAATGGTCATGAAAGGCACTGCGATCCTGTGCTGAGCTGTAACTCAATTGAATTTAATGAGCTGACTATCTCATAGGGTTATCTCAGTTTCTTGGTATTCATTAGTCTTCATCCTGTTTGCTGAAATTAATCTTCCAAATTAATAACTGTGTTTATAGACTTGCTAGTGAAAATATTAAGAATTAGAAGGGTTGATTTCTTGTTTATCTCCCATATGGACAAAACCTGTGATGCTGAAGTGTCTAATTTGTTGGTCTGTTTGTACGGTTTTAGGTATCTGCAGGTGCACCGCTTCCCCGAGAGTATACCGATGAGGTAGGAACCATGAAAAATATGCATGAGCAAACATAAATATACACTCACCAAACACTTTGTTAGGTATATGCTTTGCTAGTACTGGGTTGGAACCCGTTTGCCTTCAGAACCGCCTTAATTCTTTGTGGCACAGATTTAACAAATTACTGGAAATATTCCTCAGAGGTTTTGGTCCATGTTGACACGATGGTGCGTTATCCTGCTGGAAGCAGCCACGAGAAGATGGGTACACTGTAGTCTTAAAGAGATAGGCATGGTCGGCAGTAAGAGGTCCGAATTCTGCCAAGAAAATATATCACCACCAGCCTAAACATTTGACACAAGGCACGAGGGATCCATGCTTTTATGTTGTGCCCACCAAATCCTGACGCAGCAGTCTGAATGTGGCAGCAAAATTCGAGGCTCAGACAAGACCAGACAAGGCTTTTTTCCAACTTTCTGTCGTTCGATTTTGGTGACCCTGTGCAATTTTAGCTTACTTTTCCTGTTCTTAGCTGGCACGAGTGGCAACCAGTGTAATTTTCTGCTGCTTTAACTCATCTGCTTCAATGTTTCAACATGTTGTGCATTTTTCTGCGTTTTTTAATTATAACGAGTGGTAATTTGAGTTTATATTACTTTCCTGTTAGTTCGAAGCAGTCTGGCCATTCTCCTCTGACCTCTGATATCAATAAGATATTTTCACCCAGAGAATTGCTGCCTACTGGATATTTTCTCTTTTTCCCAACCAGCAAATCCTGGAGATGGTTGTGTGGGAAAAGTCCCAGTAGATTAGCAGTTTCTGAAATACTCAAACATGCACCCACATCCAAAGTCACTTAAAGTACCTTTCTTTCCCATTCTAATGCTGCCAGCAGCTCGTCTTGACCACATCTACATGCCTAAATGCATTGAGTTACAAGAGAGTTAAAGAAAAAGGCAGTGTGGTAAAATAATGGGGGATGGGAGGTAATTATTGTCCCGTGGCATCACTTGTAATTAGGATAAAATAGTTATCTGTATCTGTCCTTATTGTATTTAGTCTGAAAGTTCAGGATGTTTTCAGGAGAATTAAGGCTATTTACACTCATTAACATAACTCTATTTGGTGATGTGCTTGGTGCTGTGTTTTGAGTAAACTACCATGGCAGTGAAGCATGACCGTGGGTGGTGATCCCACTTCCTCTTCATGCAGCTGTTTTGTGACCTGGCTCCTAATGGGCTTACTGTACACATTAGGGCTACTTACAGAGCAGTGCATCATCTTTGTATTAATGTATACTTGGTCTCTCCTCTGTGTCAAACATGTGTAATATTAACCAGAAAAATCATGGAAGGGAGACGTCATTTGACAGCATTTATAAGATGTTTATGTGATGCAATAAAGGGTCTTGGAGATTGTACTAGAGATGGCACGATACCACTTTTTTATGTCCGATACCGATATCATAAATTTGGATATCTGCCGATACCGATATGAATCCGATATAGTGTTTTTTAATCAACAAAACTGTTTTTTAAATATCTTGCTGCATTTTGTATAAGTTCATACTCAAGTTTAAAACAACAACTACACTAAAGCTATTCTGTTATACCTGTATGAAAAAAAAAAATTTTCATAGTTCAGCAATACTGATCAATCTAATAAACTTAAACCTACACCATCCTCCCTATTCTGGTATTTTAAAGAGTACTTAGCATAAATATTAAGCAACCTAACTAATAGGGTTCCAACTCCCAGCAACAACAAAAATAAATAAATAAAAAATAGGGAACCACCCCTCACGCTCCACCTCATGATGCTTAATCAACGTAATCAACCTTAATTTGATGCAGTGTGAAAAAAAAAAAGCACAGAAATCAATTATTTTTCAAGAAATATTAAATAGATTCAACATCTTTCTTCAACAAAATTGCAGACTGCACAGATGGTACCTTCCCAAAGGAAAAAGTACTATAGCTTACTAGGGTATATATATTAGACTTAATAGTCACTATATACAGTAATTGACTTCTATTCATTTTACATCAAATTAAAACTTTGGGTGTCAGATAATTATTTATTAAAAGCTACACATTTTAAATGAGAATAAGAAAGAAAAGTATGTCTTTGTGCCCCTTTTCCCTGTTCATGCCCTATCGGCCCCCCTGGCTAAACTTTGCTAGATCCGCCCCTGCACAGTTACAGCCGTCAGCTGTAGAAAAAGATCCTCGAGTAGAAAGTAATAATAAATACATTCTAACAATAGCTGATCAAGCTTAAACGTGCTGCTGTTGTTCAGCCGCTGGTTTCCTCTTTCTGGTGCAAAGTGGGCCAAAAGCAAACTAGAGACACGCACTCCCGACAGAAAAGCCGATCAGCTGATCGTTAAGCAGTTTCATGATTGAAGTAGCAGCAGGAGAGGCAGTCGCTCCTTAACGCAGGAATGCTTTACAAACATTCAGAGATGGACTTACACACTTGCTTTACTTCTCTCGGGATAACTTTGTCGGAGATGAAATGCCGGGTTGCTAGCGAAGCTCCAAATGCTATCCAGACCACCGACAGGTCCCGCATGCCACCGCCGCTCTATCACGTGATGCATACTGCTCCGACGTGCTAACGTTCTGAGGTGAGTTACAGCGTGTTGCAAGTTTTGTGAGGTGCTTTCGTGATATTTGATGGATCGGATTACATTTTTTATTTTTCTCCGATATCCGATCCAGTAATTTAGGTCAGTATCGGACCGATACCGATACGTAATATCGGATCGGTCCATCTCTAGATTGTACTGAACCAGTCCACCTCAAGCTTTCAGCTGCATTCCCACTGACATTTAAATCTCCATCTACCTGCATAAATCTGCTGCCAACAACCGTGATTAGAAGCATTTGATGTATTAAGAGAACATTTGCCGTCGGTTTCTACTATGTAGACTTAAGCAAAAGTGGAGTCGGGATTCTTTTGGTGTGTGTGTGTGTGTGTGTGTGTGTGCATGTGTGGCTGTATCTGGCCAAAATCAGTGGTCTCTCAGGCAGGTTCAGCTGAGTAAATAATGAAGCAGTTAATTAAGGTTAACTGTAAAGCCTGTAATAAGAACCAGAAGTACTGAGGAAAGCAGAGCTCAGGAAATGAATTTATGGGACCTGTATGGCCTTACTCTTCTTAGCCTGTGGCTACACACAAATAGTGCTAGATTAGATTACTTTGGTCGCATAGGAGCTTATCGTGAAGCTACTACAGTGTGCACGTAGTAGCATGCGGTTCAATATGAGCTATTGAATTGCTGCACACATCACCGGATCAAGTATAATGATGCAATCACATGCAAAGCACACAAGTGTTAGTAACGAGACATTTTATATCAGCCTGAACAACTTATACAAAATGGTGAATAGGACATTAATGTATTTAAATGAAGCTCCCACTAGAATCACAGATTTCCTGTCATGCCCTTTAAATCATATCTCTGTAAACTGCTTATCAGTTACACAAGAATCTTTAGCATTTTTTCCACTGGTGAGCTGAAGATGCAGGAAAACTTTCTCCATCTCATTTGTTATCTTTTAGGGGTTTTTTGTATTTTTATTTCAGTATTAAGTAAGACAGGAATTTCTTTTTGGCGGGGGCTGAGTGTTTTCATAGAACAAAGATCCACAGGACACAATTAGCATGTAAGATTTCTGCAAACCATTTAAGTACTTATTTCTGACTTATATAGTACTCGGAGTGAGGGATATGGCCTTGAAATTCTATCACGATATAAGTGTAACAGGTTTTTAACCACCTGCTGAAAGCTCTGGTTTTCCACCATGTAGCTGAATCAATAAATTCCATTCTACCATCTTCCTCCCTCATGGAGTGCAACTTGGAAGTGCTCCAACGATGCTTGGTGGAGTATTTTGCTTACATTTAGGTCACAGATGATAGTATCTCCTCCCTCACGCCGTGATTTCACCTTTAACAGGAACCGTTTTCTTGCATAATTTGCAGGTTGTTGGGGAATGTTAAAGTAACTGATGTGCAGCTCTTGGGCATCCCCTGAACTTAAACTCGTGTAGAAAAGATGTGACACAATGTGACATTTTTATATTGCATAATATACCGGTGTAATCGTGGGCGGGATAATATAACACAGCCCTGTGTATTGTTTATTCTGTTAAAGAAGCCAAATGAACACATCCACCTTGTAAGAAACTGTGCAGCGCAGATGTTATGAAGCTACAGGACGTGTAGCTCGTCTATTACATTTATAATATGTTTTGGTTCAAGATGTGGCACATTTTATGGGTTAGATGTGTTTTGTTTTTTAATAACAGTTTGTTACCTCTGCTCTCTTTCCTCTTTCTCTTCCACCTCTAGAACCTGAGCCTGGTTGCTGGCGGCTGCCGTAGCAATCTCAGGAAGCAGATCCAGATTGCACATCTGTTTGGGGTACCGGTCGTGGTTGCTGTTAATGTCTTCAAGTAAGTTGTATATTACGGCTATATTTTTTTTTTTAAAATAGCTACTAATTGTGATTAATTTGTATTTTATATAAACGCCAGCTTCGCGCTGCTAATGGTGCTTTTTTCCTCGGATCTTTTAGGACAGACACCCAGGCAGAGATCGACCTTGTATGTCAGATAGCGAAAGAGTGTGGCGCATCCGACGCTTTGCCGTGCAACCACTGGGCGCAGGGTGGAAGAGGCTGCTCGGAGCTCGCCCAGGCTGTGAAGGAGGCTGCCAGCAAACCCAGCGACTACCAGTTTCTCTACAACACAGAGGTGAGTGCAGATAATGTAGTGGAAATTTTATTTAGTTATTGCTCTACGATAGGCGGTATCCCTGTTCCTTCTGTTTCAGTGTTGGATAAGTAGTAAATTATGTTGATTTTGGGAGCTAGAGTAGGTTGAAGTAAAAAAACATCAGCTGGTTTGAGTTAGCGAGTCTAGGAGGTTGTGACTTAAATTAACTGACCTTGTTATGCTGTTTGTGTCTTTGTGCATGGCTCCATTAGCAGTAAGCATGTGCCTGCATGCAAGCGCTCTCAACAACAGGATTTATTGGATATTAAATTAATAAATCAAACCTTAACTGCTGTATAATAAGGTGTTCAATCTTTTGATTATTCCATGTGCTAGACGAGTTAGAGGGAAGGTCAGACAGAAAACCTCAGGCTTGGATGTTTGCCAGAAGAGAAGGTAGTGTGAGAATATCCCATACCTGCTAAAGTTCCAAGTTAGCAGCTCGGATGGATGATACAGAAGAACTGCACCTCGATACACCTGGCAGGTGATGGTGTCTCATAGCGAAGATGCTGAAATTCTGAATATATTAGTGATGAGATATTCTGCGACAAGCTGCAGTTTAGGAGATGAAGAAAGAAGTCAAAGATGTGTTTATAAATGGTTTTTATATGTTTCTCATTAATAAGCTGTTGATGCCATAGTGCTCAAATCCGCTGTTATTACATGTTTTTGACCAAAAAGGAAAAACAAAGGTTTGTAGTGTCAAGTGAGAATCAGATATAACGTTCTTTTTTTAATCTAATGACACCTGAATGTGTCGGCTTTGTTTACAAACCACACCTCGGGCAGTTTTGCATTAGAAATTAGGCCATCAGTCTTCCAGGTCAGAAGTAATATTTGTGCATCCCTTTCAGTTTGTCAGAAGTCTTTTGTCACATTAAAAGAAAGTAGAATTGCAAATACATGAGTCCATCATTGATTGTTGTCTAAATACCCCTGAAATGGAGACAGGCTTGATCAAGATCTAAAAGCAAATGACATTGTGTACTTGGCTTCAGTCAAATGGGCAGAAAATCCGAATAAAGTCACTTTAACAGAGGAATAAAGGCAGCTTTCTTAGCTATCACATGTCTGATAAGAGCTCAAAGTTTAAATATTTCATTCATTTTGCTGAACTGTGTTTGATTCTGATGTCACGCTGATATGTGTTCACTTCACCAAATCTAATTTCCTCACTTCCCTTTGAGTGTAGAGCTGTTGTGTGTTCACCTGCATTTGATGCGCTGTCCTTCCGATAGATGTCGATCGTGGAGAAGATCAGAACAATAGCCCAGAGAGTGTACGGGGCCGATGACATCGAGCTGTCTCCAGAGGCCAAGACCAAGACAGATTATTACCATCAACAAGTGAGCTCACTGCCGCTGCAGTAACTGACTCATCTCATTTCTCTTTCCTCTGTGACAAGGTCACACAATGACTATTTCTCTTTTGCCTTTTACAAGGGTTATGGTTCATTGCCCATCTGCATGGCCAAGACCCATCTGTCCCTGTCCCACATGCCCGACAAGAAGGGGGCACCCACTGGATTTGTTTTGCCAATCAGAGATGTCCGTGCCAGCATTGGAGCTGGCTTCATCTACCCATTAGTGGGAACGGTACGTGGTCTGCAGCAGGTTAACGTTGACGTCTTGGTCCATGCCTCATAGCGTGAAGTCACAGAGCTTTTTGAAAGTGATTGGCTTCACAATACTGCACAGAGGTGATAAGAAAGTGCATTTGGTGTCACTTACAGAGAAAACTTGGACCAGCTTTATGTAGGCTGTAAAGCAGACGTCTGCACAGAAATCACACCACAAGTGTTTTCTTGTTTCTCGTGCCTACACGTTTGCCTGTGCAGCTGCTTCTTTCTTGAAGAATGTTCAATTTAATTTTGTTAACATGACACCGTTCCTTAACCTTGCCAAAGCTTAATATCTCCATTCTCCAACCCTTGAAGCTCATTCTGATCTTCAAGGGTTCGGTGGGTGTGTAGGATTATTGTTCCTTGAATGTGCTAATTCATCTGTCAATGTTAATTCCTTCCTCCCTCGAGTTCGTCCCCGGAGAGTGTGTGTGATTTTGGTCCTCTCTGTTGCTTTCCCTGAGCCATGTAGTCCTACTTAGAGCAAACAAGGCTGGCTGGAGCCTTTTGCTTGATGATGGGCTGGGCAGGCAGGAAGGAAGCGGCTTCCTGAGTGCTTTGGCTCCCGCTGTTTCACCAGTGTGCCCTCAGGGCCTGGCTTTGAAAGGCTGGGCCAGAGGTGTGAGACGCTGGCCATGCTTGGAAAGGCATCTTGTAGGGTTGTGGCATCTCTCCACTTTCCACAACCTGCCTTTGATGTGCTGCTGCCTATGGAGCCACTGGCACACTGACATCTCTTGAACTATGACTTCTAACCCAAAGGAAGTTCTTTGTTTGTCCTCTGAACTCGTTGGCTTAGCTTCTGCTTGACACACTGACCCAAGACTGAAACTTTTAATAGTTTAAAGATTACACCATTTCTAATCGCTGCATGATTTTCATGTTAGCACCTGTTGCTCTGGCACAGTTAAAATTGTGCTATTTTGTTTAAAATGGCTTTATTAAGAAAAAAGTCAAGAAACCTCCATGAGATAATTTCTTCGATAGAACTGTCAGGGGACTTCCGATGCCTTAGCTCTGATTACAGCTAAGAACTCAATTCTCCCTTCACGGAAAGAGGTGAAAAGCTCTCAGTCAAGATAATAAGAAGGAGGATGGCGGGGTTTTAGATCGATGGGTAGGTTAGGGGTCTGCAGGGTGAAGAGTCAGGAAGGCACTGATGTGATTCTCCAGATATGTATGGGAGGAGTTGCAAGCGGAACAATAGATGTCTTTGGAATTCATATCCCGTTAGAATTGCTTTCACTGAATCATTACACCCTAAACCAGTCAGGTTTATAGAAACGCCCTCCTTGGCTGAATATTCTCTGGTTAAACTTTAAAGATGGTTGATGATTAAAGATTTCTTATCAATTCTAAGAAAGGCAACAGATATAGCAGTTAGCCCTAAAGCTGCAGCATGCAATACGAGTCGATCTCCTGCAGTGCCCCCTTTTCTCTTCTAAGCCCCACCCATAAGCAGTAGTTGTAGTGGTCTACGCATTCACCTAACAAGCAAAAGATCCCCAGGTTGATGCTGGAAGGAGCCACAAATCCTATTGAGGTTTGGTCAGCAAAGGCATCTGGCATTTAAAGAAAATATCTGCCAACCCAAATACGTGGAGCCTCTTGCTGCAGCAACCCCATGTGAATAACGTATCAACCGAAAGCAGCTTCTTAGATACACACTAGGATGTTCCTGGTGACTAATTTACTAGTTGTTTAAACAGGAAGAAGAAAAGACCAGACTACTTTAAAAGATGGAGAACATCCAGAACTGACCACAGTCAGGCTTAAACATTCAGGGTGGGGGCAGGCTTCTGTCCAGGCTGGATTCTTGGATAGTGGACGGTGGAATTGCAGCATCTAGCATTCAGCTGACTTGTCGCCCACATCCCTACTACACGTGCTTCATACATGCTGCACCTGTGAATCGAACCCTGTTTTCCCAGGTTAAAGTCTTCTGTTTAATCACACCACACCATCTTACTTCCGATCTGGAATTTTTTGCTCTTCTTGCTACTTCATAGAACTTACCTGAACTCGCCTGACAAAACCTGTGATTGGCTCCAATCTTAGTGTAGAGTTTCTATTTTAAAAAGCCCAGTAATGGCACAGGATTCCCTGTGTGCTGAAAGATTATTATGGATTTTCTTGTCCAGTGATGGCAAAAAACAGCTGTCTGTTTCAGTTTTCATTAATTTTGGATAACTCTGTTATCTTAATGACCTGCCGGCCAACTGGTCCAGTAAATGTATTTATCTGGTAATTGACCTGTGCCTCAACTGCAGCTTTACTAAAGTTAAATTAGACACGAGGCAGAGATTGATCAAGTTGCACAGCGTCATTAAACGCATTATTCAGTTCTTCATCATCAAGGCAGCAAACATACATGAACAGATGCGTCTATGGTAGTATACATGTAGCATTAGAATGAATACACCATACACACCACAAATAAGCAGTAAATGTACAAAGGTTCACAAACAATGGAACACCTTTGGCAAAACGAAGGACAATTTACAAGCTTGGCTTTATTTATCTATGCAAGCACGCAGCCTGAAGTACATCACAGAAGAAGATTCAAAATTAAAGATTAAAAGTTTAAAAAGTTTGGCATGAAAAAATAAAAACCTGTAAGTACACACACATTTACAAAAAACCTGTACAGGATTTGTCATTCATTGACAATCAGTGATACTGTTTTTTTAGCCCCAAACAGGATGCACCGTAGTCCGTAAAAAACGTAAGAAGTCCAAAGTGCACGGTTCAGAGTTCAGACTAGATCTAAAACTAGGGCTGTTCGATATAACGATAGATATCGGATGACGATATAAAAACGTCTATCGTTTCATTTTACACTATTGTTTGTTTTGTGGTGTTGCAAAATAAACTGTTTACAGCAATATTTTTTCATTGTTTTGATGGTCACTGTAGTGGCTATATTAATTTCTTCAAGTTCTCTCTTTCTCCTTTATTTAATATAACTAAACTACAGACGGACAAGCCCCTGTTTTTATGCGTTGTCGTTAGCAACAACGACGGTAACACCATCGCGTGTCCGCTTGTTTATGTTCCACATAAACCTTTCACAATAAAGCTCAAGATCCTGTTGAGACTTTTCAAAATAAACTGAATCACGTGAAAGAGCAGATTATTTACGGATGAGAAGTAAAAAAAAATAAAAAAAATAAAAAAAAGAGCCGCCAGGTGCTAAAAAATAAACCTTAGACTTAGACTAGATGTATAGTTTCATGCATCGGTTAAAACACTCGACTCCAGGTACATGATGCGCAGCTGGAAACACTTCCCGCAAGTCGAGCTGCCCGAGATTCACAGAATTTACAGAAAATGTTACATTTTTGTGATTTATATCGTTATCGGGACGATAGAATTCTTATATCGGGATATGAGATTTTGGTCATATCACACAGCCCTATCTAAAACTTGTTAAATCTCATCTGTTCTTCACATTTTATCCATTGATTTCTATCAGACACAGATGAACCATAAATCTTAAAATGAAAACAGCTTTAATAAAAACCCCATTACTCAATAACCAAATAAACTGTGGAGAATCTGTGTGACTTTTAAAGATTTACTGTTATGGACTTCACTTATTTAATTTTAAATTGACACAAGTGTTTTTTGGTCTTTTAGATTTCATAATCTTCTCAGTACTTTTTCAAACTCTGCTGCTTGTTGACCGAGACACTTCTCCAAAACCAGTGGGGGGTAAAAAACCAGCTACATTGTCTCCTCCAGGGCTTTCCCCAACAAAGGCACATTGTGTTTGGGCATAATGAAGGGACTTATTTGCCTGAATGGGCTTTCCAACTTTAGCCACGGAGTGTTATGTGTTTTTGCGAGTGCCAACTTGTTCTCAGGCTTGAGAGGAGGACTGGCAGAACAGCACATCTTTTGTTGCTTTCATCACTTTGAAAGGTTTTCATACACTTTTTATTACCTTTTTATATTTAAATGTGCTGCCCAATATTTCATTCAAGGACGAGAAAAGTGAAAGGACCTTTTACTTGTGAATCGGAACTGATATTTTTAAATAAGGTTTGATTTGCCTCCTCCTGTGAGCTGACATTTTGTAGTCTTTCATTCAAGTAAATAAAGTGAAACTGGGATTTTGTTGCAGAACAAGGGGATGAATTTATTCCTTGCAGCTTTGCTTTCTATTACAGGAATGGAAAACATTTGCATTTGTACACAGAAGTCATCACAAAAGCAGTCTAGAGTTGTAGGGACAGAGTTTTCCCCCGTAACGATTTCTAATCACATGTCATATGTCTGTTTTTTCTGAATGGAAGCCCTTAATCGGATGCTTCTGTTCATTATTTATCAGCTGATTGTTATGACATGAGGAGCATGCACGCTAGCTAGGGCAGGAAAAATAATTTAATATTTGAATATGGAACAAAACGATTTTCCAAAACATGGCTTCTTGTTCTGGTTAATGCAGAGATCCATGGCTAAAGTGAGATTCATCAATGATAAGCCTTATAATTAGTGTATTTAATGTAGGCACACACATTTCTATAACGTTTAGAGGGTGGTGGAGTAAATCCTACAGGTGGACAAGTTAAAATGAGATTTTATCGGGCTGGGGGTTTCCACTAAAAGGTTAATTTTAGTACCAAAAATATCAAATTACATCAAGAACAGCTTCCTATTAAATCCAAATGGATCTGATTTTTAAAGCCTACTGTATTTTTTTGGACCACAAGGCACTGGATTATAAGGCGCACTGTCGACAAACGGGTCTGTTTTCATACATAAGGCGAACCGGATTATAAGGCGCATTAAGCGAAACAAAACAGACAGATAAGTTAAAATTTGCTCAACTCATTCTTCTTGTTTCCTCCACTTCTGTAACATTAATTCATTAATTTTGAATTCTCTCTATTCCCATGTTGTTGCAGTATATTAATGACTAACCTCATATTGTGGATGGATTATCTCAGTTGTTCTCCTGACTGAAGTTTGGTCCGTTTACAGCATCCTGCCATGCGAACCCTCACGTGAACTTTTATCAGTGGAAAAAAGTTAGAGTTCATCCTCCAGCTTCACTGTGTTTATGTTATGCTAACATAGCGGTGTTGCTAGCAATCACATAGTACATCATTATATACCAGCTAGTCCAATTTCAGTAACCCTATAAAAGTCACTGCTGTTTAGTTTTCTGTCTTCATTTACGTTGGAAGTGATAGCAGAGCTGTACGTTTTAATTTTTTCAGAAATCTCTCAGTCAGAACATGCTATATCATGTTTTAGGTGGAAACTAGCGAGCTAACTTCCTGCTAACGGCTAACTCCGTTAAATTTAATAAATTCTGTTTTCGTGGATGCCTGGATGTTAAACTTAATTGTTGCACCTGGTAAAGCAGCAATGCTGATCATTTTATCAAAGTTGAAAGAATTTTGACAGTTTTTAACTTTCGGTGATGCTGCAGTGTAAGTTTGAGTTTGGGACCTGAAGAAGACTGAGTTTTGGACCCAGATTACTCAGCGAGGCTCCTGACTACAGTAGCCATAATGCTCCAAAAATCCATCAAGCGGTGCGGCTTCGTAGCTTACGAAGTCGTACTAAAACATTTTTGACAGATGTTTGAGCGCCGTGTCGCACATAAAATTAGTTCGAGGTCAGTAAGCACAACCAGAATTCATACATAAGGGGCACCAGATTATAAGGGGAACTGACGATTTTTGAGAAAATTAAAGGATTTTAAGTGCACCTCATAGTGCGGAAATATGGTAATTTCAGTATCAGATGTGCAATCGATGCCTCAAGGTACATATTGGACATCACAAATGTTTGTTCTGTTTTTCATACCTGATAAAAAATATTAATTAAATGTGTGTGCAGAATACTTACCGAATTCAATTCAGTTAAATTAAAAAATTTTATACAGTTCAAAATCACAACAACAGTCGCCTCAAAGCGCTTTATATTGTAAGGTAGACGCTACAATAATGCATACAGAGAAAAACGAAGTAATCATAAGACCCCCTTATGAGCAAGCACTTTGGCGACAGTGGGAAGGAAAAACTCCCTTTTAACAGGAAGAAACCTCCAGCAGAACCAGGCTCAGGGAGGGGCCTGGCCATCTGCTGCGACTGGTTGGGGTGAGAGAAGGAAGACTGGATAAAGACATGCTGTGGAAGAGAGACAGAGATTAATACCAGATATGATTCAATGCAGAGAGGTCTATTAACACATAGTGAGTGAACACTGTCTCTGTTTCAGCTCAGCCGTTCAGTATGATTTGATCAGTCTCTCATGTCATTGTGGAGAATTTTGGCCAACTCTTCTTTACAACATTGCTTCAGTTGATTGAGGTTTGCAGATATCTGTCATGCACAGCTCTCCTGAGGTTCTGTCACATTGTTTCAGTCAGGTTGAGCTCTGGACTTTGTCTGGGTCACTGCAGCACCTTTTCTTTGTCAGCCCTTCTGTTGTAGACTTGCTGCTGTTCTTGGGATCATTGTCCTGCTGCATGACCCAGTTTGACCCAAATGTGAGGGCTGCCTCACATTTGACCCTACAATACTTCTCTATACAGAGGAGTTAAAGGCTGAATCAGTGAGTGCAAGCCGTCTATGTTCTGTGGCTGCAAAAAAAGTGCACATTTATCCAATCATTAAGTATTAAGTATTTCAAAATGTTTTCTTATGATTGTAAGGACAGATGTTTCACATATGTCACACTACCTGCATTCCCTTTAGATTTAGGCTTCTTAGTGTGTCCTATTAGATTTTAACATTTTTATATTTTTATGTTATATTAATGTTATTACAAGTTATTTTCATGTTTTGGCTGCTATAACACAATAATTCCAATCTTTTGGGATAAATAAAGTATTTGTTATCTATTATGTTTGTTCACAGAGAGAAACATTCCTTCTTTAGCCAATTAACTCTACTCATCAGTCTACATAGTTATAATCAAAACATCCAACAATAACCCAAATTATTATTATTTTTTTTAGGGGGAGGGGGGATTTCCAGAACTATTATCCAAATTGGTGAGGAATGTAGGCAAGGAATGTAGACAGAAAAATATTTTTTTGATATCGCATGATGATTTTTGCGGAGCTTTTCCTTTATTAGATTAGATATTGGTAGCGCTAGAAGCAAAGCAAAGGAGGTGGTATAAACAGAAAGGCATGAAGTGACTGGAGCAGTAAATGCTGCAGTTAAAGTGAAAGTCCCCCCGCACTCCACCCCTGAAAAATATTTAATTGTCATTCAAGTCCTGTACAACTTTTTCAATAATCCAAATCAGGCAGCAAAGAGACCACCAACATGTCATTTAATTGAGAACGATCATGTATTTTAATTAGCCTAACCATAACTCAGTAGCATAGCAGTGGTGTACGTTTTTTGTCCATCCATCAGTTTTATGCTGCTTATCCAAGGCCCAGTTGCCAGGATTAAAGTCTAACTAGAGAAGCCTAGCCTTCCTTCTCCCTAGCCACCTCCTCCAACTCATCCAGGGGACACCAAGGGGTTCCCTCAGTGTAATTTCGCCAGTTTTTCCTGGGTCTTTCCCAGAACATTCACCTCAACTGGTGAACCAATCCAATCCTCATCCTAGCTTTAAAGCTGACCCCGGCCACCCTTCAAAGGAAGCTGCATTTCCACCACTTCTATCTGTAATCTTCTTTTTTCCATTACTACCCAGAACTTGTGGCCAAAGGTGAGGGTATAAATGTAGATCGATCGGTAGAGTGACATCTTTTCTTCTACGCTTCACTCTCTCTCAAACGCAATTCGTTGGTGCAGTGTCCTTCGGACGCCACACCAAACCATTGTCAGTCTTCACTCTCCCCTCAGCCGTAAACAAGGCCTCAAGATAGTTCAACTCCCTCATTTGGGGCAGCACCTGCTCCCTGACCAAAAGTGGGAACGCCACAAACTACCTGACCAACTCCTCTTAGCCTTGTAGATCCTGTTTCCCATGGATGCATGGACAGAGAACTTTTAATAATAGGTTGGAGAACGGCTACACTGATCATGTTATTGGATTTTTAAAGAACTTTGACCTTATTTTATTTGTTAATGGTCCCTCTCTGTTTCATTTTGGCAAATGAAAGAGCATTGGGACCTCTTAGTTGGATTCATTTGGGATGTAAGCATTGACGGTGGACTTTAAAGGACACGCCCATGTCACAGCAGTCATATTTGAGGAATTGTTATCCGCTCTGTGAGATTGCGAAGGCACGTTCTCCTTGTTTTGTGCTTCTGCAAGTATGCAGAGCCATGTTTCCTCAGACAGGAAGCTCACTGCCCACTTCCTCCTGTTTAATTCCCACTTGTGGGTCCATAAAACTGCTCCTGGGTCAGAAGAAGGGAGGTATGCAAAGAATGTCGCTGTCTGTCTAATGAGCAAGATAATTTACTTTTGAGTCTGGACGGGATGAACCGGCTGGGTTTTGAGAGAGTAAAAGGAGTTTATGAGTCACATAGGAGTCTTTGATCCATTGAACTGTGCAAAACATGCCCTTCTCCCCCCCGACTATGTAACAGAGACCCAGACCTGACTAAATAACTTTTAATTAGTTGCTTAGATAGCTTGATGTCATCATCTCGTGAACCATGATAATGTCAAATTTCTTTTGGCAGCATTTCCAGCCTCTTATGTTTCTTTTCTTCTTCTAGAGTCAGTCTCAATGTACTTCCACGTGATGCTCTGTAACTGACACAAGCTTTCTCGTTGCACTGTAGACATGATCAGGATTAACAGGACGGTTCCTCTGTTGACTCATTGTCATTCAGAAACTTAAACACGAAGTCTTTCTGGCAGATGTGATGGATCAAAACCTTTTAATGTAAAATAATTACAAGGCCCTCTAAACATTTTTCCGTTTATGTTTTTCTATTTTTAAAACTCTAAGATATATCTCAGTTGAGCTTCTTAATGCCCAAATCAAAACTGTGATTCTCTCTGACTTCACATAGCGCTTATTAACTGTCTCGTACCTGCAGGACCTCTTTTCGTTTATATTTTGACAACAGTAAAAACAAAGCTGCCATTTTCTGCGGGCGTATTCATCACCGCTAACCTTGAGTTAAATTAAGTCTAGATTACAGTTATCGAGCTTGTGTGGAATGACCCTATTCTGTCTAATTTACACAAGTTGTGATGCTAAATGTTGGCAGATGGTGTTTTGGTGTAGAGCAGCTGTGTTGTGGTGACGGCCTTAATGTGAGGTCATTATATAGATTGTAATTTTACCTTCTTATCTGATTTTTGTGGCCACTGACAGTTTCATGAGAAGATCTGTACCAGCTGCGTGTGCTTCCTCGGATATGTCCACTCATTAAAAGCTTTCTTGAAATTCGACTAGATTAGGATAATAGTAGACAACAGACATATTCTTTTTTTTCTTTTCAAATTCTATTGTTTGTTGATGAGTTTAATGTCATCTGAGCACCTTTTTGATTTCTAGCAAACGTGGATTGTCACATAAAAAGGATTTTAAGTACATCCATTAATTCAGTAGCTTATAAATCCACCTCTAGCATTTGATTAGCAGTGTTATTATTCTCTTAATTCTGTGGTCTGATATTTCCATATATGCATTTTTTTTGGTGACTTCTCATCAAACTCTTTGTTTGATACATGATTACAGTAAATGATTGACATAATTAAAATTAAATAGATCAAAATTAGATTTATAATAGTTCAAATATGGGTTAAAGTTCTTCTCTGATGTGTTTTCCCTCAGATGAGCACAATGCCTGGCCTGCCCACACGACCCTGTTTCTACGACATTGACCTTGACCCGGTCACGGAGGAGATCACTGGGCTCTTCTGAGCATGCTCCCCAACGTTATTCTCGTGGGTATCATCTCATCTGTATCATATAAATGCTTCTGAAGAAGCTGCCATTGTTTCACTTTACATATTTCACAAGCAGCTATTGACAGTACAGTTCGTTACATCGACTGGCTGCTGGGACTTTGCTGCGTCTCCAGGCTCAGAGGCCCTGCAAACATCTTTGTTTTTGTTTTTTTGTTCCCAGGCTCCCTGCTCTGTTTTCAGGAGCATGGGCTCCATGCATTCACCATAAGGCTCATCTAAACCTGAGCCACTGGCAGGAAACAATTTCTTTCTCTTCCCAGCTGATCCGCATCAAAGCAACATGGAAGAAGAGGGAGGATTAGTGGACCATTAGACTAGCATTATGCTGCATTTGCACGTGTGTCATATGCCAAAGACCATGCCCTACAACCATATATATGTATATCATACATCCTCTACTTGTGTCAACTTTTTTCTGGGTATAGAAGAGTCCATTTTCTTGGATTTTATTTTGTTGTTTCCTTGGATGTCTAACTTCTGTTTGTTTTTCTGGAAAGAAAATCAAATGTCTTAATACAGTGTTGTTGTTTTGTACCTAAATGCAGTGAGTGGGCAAACTTGTCAATTAAGATGCTGGTGTACGCACAAAACGCCCTCATGTGACTTTGAGTTTCCTAATCTGTTAAGTGGTGCTGAATGTTAAAGGTGCTTTACATACACTGAGAAACACTACAAATGTCAATTATGTTCATAATTTCTAAGCAGTTTTTTCTTTAAGTATTAGTAAATTATTTTGTTTTGTGGTTTGACAAGAATATCTGTGCTTCTGTCATGTTATATATGTTGTTTGGAGGTATTTCAGACAATACCAACCAACCAGATTCTGGAGCTTCTTTAAGTGTTACCTTCAGAAAAGATAAAGTCAGCTCATTTTCACTTTTTTTCCATAGAGTGTAAAACAAACAGAGGTAGTACTCTCTGAAAACATCTGGTACAATCCTGAAAGCTGCTGTATGTCAAACATTTCATTTGTCAAAGATCAAAAGTGCCTTATAGCAGTAATAATAAACCTTTTCTTCACTCCAAAACTGTGTATTTCTGTTTTTACGTCAAGCATCAGACATGAGCTCTTTTCTTGCTGTTGTCTCGCGATTCTTTTTGAGATGCCGCGATACAATCGTGCCTCCTTTCACAGATGAAACCTTTAAGATTTTCTGTGCTTTTTTTCATTTCTTCGCATGCGTTTTGGAACGGTGTCTGAAAACAGATGATCCCCCTCACCCCCCAGCAGCACCCCAGGGTGCAACATCTGTCATTATGAGGTGTTTGGGTTTTCAGCATGAAGCCAAGTGTGCATGTGTGCACATGTGTCATAGCTGGCATTCCACACTTTCAAAGTCTCCGTGATATTCTGCGTGTTCACCCGGCAGTATCTGGCACTGGGAATCTTATACAATAGCTCCCCAACAGCAGATTTAGTGTGTGTATGTGTGTGTGAGAGAGAGAGACAGAGACTGAACCCTCTTGTTTTGATCTGATGACAGATTTAAAGATGTGTTGATAAGTTGTACACTTTGGCATTGCACTGTAATGCGCTGACAGATCCCTGTTTTGTTCGGTTAGAGTTGTTTACATTGAGTTTTTGACTCCATCTGAGAAATTGTTTAGGCTCTCATCTTTTAGCACTTCTGGACAGATTTAATAGATTTTCCAATTTCAGTACCAAGGACAGTGTCCTGTTGAATGTTTCATGTGAGAGGAATTCCAAGAGTTTCTGGAAAATTGGTCCAAATAGTTGAAGCTGAATGATCCTGGTCCCCAAACATCCAATTCACTCTCAGTTGTTTCAGTACTTTTATACTAAAAAAGTGCTACATTAACTGGGTCCTCCATTGAAAGTTATCCAATTAGTTTAGATTCTAGCTGCTCCGCAGTCCTGGGTCTATATGCTATCGTATTCTAGAGCCATCCGGTCTGCAGAAAACTATAAAGTGGCAAGTATCTGCTTTGTGCCTTTAACGTACCCTTACGTTACTGTTTCATAGAGCTCTGAGCATGACATATCTAGTAATGCTTTCAGTGTAATGAGAACATGCTTCCTTTTTCCTCTTTCATGTGACACCAGCATTACATTACTGCTCATTTATTGTGTGGACATACCCTCTGTCTTGCTGTCTCAGTTGGTGTTCATGAGTTTGTTCGAGATTTTACAAGATTGTCAGCTCTGCTTTACATCTGAGTGTTATTGTAATACTGTGTTCAGTTACTCTTCTTGAAATCTCCACATTCATCTTTTCACTGTGGCCCACTAGCTCTATCTTTTCTCCCCGAAACTTTTCTTTGGCTTGTCTATGTGGACAGTAAATGGCAACGTAGACTGGCTTCACTGTGGACAGAGTTTCATGGCAAGCTTGAGCCTTAGTGGTTCCACACTCAAAAAAATCTGTTGTTGGATGAACACAATTTAATCATGGCACCTTTTTCCACGCGATTTAACCAAGTACAATTACCTATTTTTGACCATGTCAAACCAACACATTTGGCATTTGGTGGTTTAATGTAACCAGATTACGTTGGATCAACGTAGTATACTTACATTGACTTGAAGTAATTTGTTGAAGTATGTAAAGTGAAATTTGTTTTAATTCATTCTACACAAGTGAAAAACTTTAGGAAAACACAATGAAATCTTGTTGTTTGAACAACTACTTTGTTAATCAAGGCTGGTAGTCTTGCTTAATGAACCAATATGGGGGTTGATGATTTCATAGAGACAAACAACCATTTGCACTTACATTCATGGGTAATTTAGAATCACCAGTTAACCTAACTCTAATTACACACTGCAAACCAGCCAGATTGTGGATTTGAACCCAGTCCCTTCTTGCTGTGAGGCAACAGCACTATATAGCCATCACACCACCAGGCTTAACAAAAGTAAGAAAGCTATGATTACAAGGCTTGATGCAGAATTTTCTGTACGTTTTTTGTCCTTGACAGGTTAAACCACAATAAATAGCGATACCATACACGTGGTGTGTGTGTGTAGCTGTCTGCCTCTTAAAACTCCAGCGATTTTTCCTGCAATTTGACATCTAATGTGATCTTGTGAATTTTGTGAGTCCAGGTAACTAACCACTCTTTACTAGATTGTATCATGTCATCTCAACAAGAACAAATTAAGTTGCTGAATTTCGTGCAGATGCTACATGATTTAATTACGTTCACCATAGAAACATGAAATTATTTAGTTCAAATTACAAGTTTGAATCTTGTACATGTATCAGCCACACAAATTCATTTTTTTGAGTGCATGATTGTTTCTGATCATCCTAACCAGTTTCCGATTAATCTTCCCAAAGTCCCGACCTAAACCCTACTGCAAACTTGTTGGCTATGATTTCCTGGCGTGGTCCCTGCTTTTAAGTAATCAAATCAATGAACTCTACCAATTATGCCAGGAAGAGTGGGCAAATATCCAAGCAGAATTATGCCAGGAGCTTGATGATGGCTACCAAAACTGGACTGATCGAGGTGCACCTTGCTAAGGGACATTAAACATCACTTTGGCTGCATCAGAACAATGATGTTACCATTGTTTATTAGATTCAGACATTTTGCCTTATCTTCTAGACATACATTTAAATCAAATCTTTCTGGAAGTCTCAAATAAATCCTAGTCAAAGCCAGGTTACAAAGCCAAAAGGGTTTTAAAAATTCAAAGATGGAAGTCTCCATGACACAAAGCTATTTTTACTGGAGAAAAAATGAAAGATTTATAAAGCAGCGTGAGTGGTCATAAAGATCAGTGTATGTTGCTTTAAATGAGTCCCCCTTATATTACCAGTAAGTAGCAGATGATCTCCAGTCCCTATCAGTTCATGTTGCTGTTATTGTTTCATAGTTGTATAATGTGTCCTGTGTGTTTTACTGTTTGACTGGTTATATCCTGTTATCTCTGAGTGTTTCTCTGTGTAAAGTCTTAATTTGTGTTGTTGCACTACATGCTTGGGTTTGTGTTTTGGTTTAGCTGTCGGGACCCTAAGTTTAGGCGTGTGTGAACTTGGCTTTAAATGCTTGGACTGTAATTTGTGTGTTCAAAAATTCCAAACAAAATGACACATTGGCTCAACCTACAATTACAATTACCTACAAACCAGTTCTGTAAACCAGAGCAACTGTACACAGACTTCATCAGAACAATGAATCACAGCAAAATGTAAACAAGATTAAAAATTAGGATCTAAAGAGATGTCAGACAGAGAGATTACATCATGGAGCGAATTCAGCTGGAATAACAGAGAAACTGTTTGTTGTGTTGCAAGTGTTATGAAGGTTGTGTTAGTGTTTTTACACGAAGCACAAGAAAGATTGTTCTCTCTGCAACACAAAATGAGTTTTCTTCCTGTTAAAAGGGAGTTTTTCCTTCCCACTGTTGCCAAAGCACTTCCTCATGGGGAGGGGGATTAAAATGCATGATCCAAGATAAGGTGGATGTCAAAGTAAAGCCAGGAGAACCTTTTTAAACAGGAGGAGAAGTCTTACCCTACCCCTGTCATCCTCTTCTCTAACTTTGTCTCCAAACTGATCAACCTGAGCTGTCTCTCTCATGGACTTGTAATTCTGTCCATCCTGCATCTTCAGCTCTGCCCAGCATGTCTAACTACTATTTTGCTGCCGTCACTCTGACACAAATCACCCTGCCACTCATCGTCACTTGTTTGTGGGTTCTTCTGCATTCAGTTTTGCATTAAATATCTGAAAAGCATACTCTGTTTGGGTTAAGATCAAGTGACTGACGTGGCCATTTCTCATTTCTTTGTGAGAAAGTCTCAGGTTGCTTTTGCAGTGAGCTTTGGGTCATTATCCATTTGGACTGTAAAATGCTGTATGACTAATTTTGTAGCATTTGTCTGAATCTGAGCAGAGAGTGTAACTCTGTACACTTCACAGTTCATCCTGCTATTTCTGTCATCAAAAAAACACTAGTGAGCCAGTTCCTCTGCAGCCATACATTTACTTTCCTTCACCATGTATGACCGATCACAAGCTGTCCTCTTTCCCTCTCTATACTTGTCTCTTCCTATCATTCTGGTGCAAGAATAAAGATCAGTGTATGTTGCTTTAAAGCACATTTATCTATCTATCTATCTATCTATCTATCTATCTATCTATCTATCTATCTATCTATCTATCTATCTATCTATCTATCTATCTATCTATCTATCTATCTATCTATCTATCTATCTATCTATCTATCTATCTATCTATCTATCTATCTATCTATCTATCTATCTATCTATCTATCTATCTATCTATCTATCTATCTATCTATCTATCTATCTATCTATCTATCTATCTATCTATCTATCTATCTATCTATCTATATTTGGCAAAGTCAAATCGTGTTCTAGAGTGTAACCAGTGGTTTGCACCTCTTAACCACCTTTTGTTATCTTCTTTTCTCATGTTAGATATTCCAGTGAAAAGATACTAAATGCAAGTTCAAAATTCTGAATGAACCGCATCTTTGATTAAATTTGTCATGACAACAAGGGAAGAGGTCTTAGCTGCACCTCTGAAAATCGGGCTCTATGCATAAAAATGTCTTTAATTCCTAAAAAAAATGAATGCATTTTTGTTGTTAAACCACTTGAATTATAAGTCTGCACTTATGATGTTTGCCACTTCTGCTCAAACTTGTCGGATTTCTGCCCTCGTGTCATTGCTGTGTTTTTAAAATTGCTCAAATTTAATTTACAGGAACAGAACAAAACTAACGGATTAATGCGGCGTGTGAATAAAAGGCCCTTTATCCTTTTAATTACTTGCCCTCCTCTTCCCTCGTTTGTTTATCCTCCATCAGCACCGGCTCTGCTCCTGCAAGGCGTGCCGCTGCACACCGGAGCCCCCCATGTGATACTGACGGGAGATGCAGGAGGTGGGGGCGTCCTGAAAGAGTTTGCCAGTCCCGACGCTTCATCACTCCAGATCCAGGCCACCCCGCGGCGGAGCTGCATCGTACATCGGACGCTTTGGATATTTGCTCCCTAAACACAGTAGTTCTGCTCTGGCTGCGTTTATTGCGGAGGCTTTTTTAGACCGTAAGTAGCCAAAGACGAAAAGAGTTGGCCATGGGAGCACAGAACTCAGCGCAGCAGGACGGGAAGAGCCAGGAGGATGCCTCAGCCTCAGCTTCAGCCTCCGCCGGGGATCTCAGCGCAGAAGTGAAGGCGCACCAGGAGGGAGACAGCGTCCTGGACAGCAAGGTACAGCCGACACTTGCGCCTTTTTAGCTCTGTCACAGTAAACAAGACCCCCCCACCCCCAGCCCTGCACGGTGAGCAGAGACAGACCCGGTTGCGGGGGGCTGTATCTGCGTCTGCTTCCAGCTGTAAAAGCTGTCGTTTTGTGCATTTATTGTGAGTTTACCTACATGTTTGCAAACATACCTGTCGCCCCCATCCCGCCTCCCCAGCCTCAAATCATGTGCTTCGCTGTGTGCATGAGTAATGTGCTGCAGCGCACCAGCTCCATGTGCGCCTGACGCTGTTTTTGCTGAGTAATGGCTCGAGTCTGCAGTCCCGCAGTAATAAAACGCCAGCAGCAGCTCAGCTTGGTCCAGGTTTACAGCCACACAGGCCATCGTTTAGTCCCGGATAACGAGCATAGTTTTCTTTATAGAATAGGAACTGATTGATTTGACTGTTTTCGGCCAGCTTTTACCGGGAGAAATGACGGATGTGATTCTCACAGGGACCGATGATTGCATAATTAATGTTCCTTTACAGCAAAAATTGTCAAAAGTTATTTTTATACTTCATCATAAACTATTAATCCCAATGTTCTTTGTAATTCCCACATCTTTTTAAAGATGGCAGAAAAACGTAACAAACAAACAAACAAACAAACAAACCCCCAAACAATTAAAACTAAGAAAATGAAATGTGTTAATAAACAGAAATCTGATAGATACTCAGATTTTCATTCCATAATTTTAAAACTACATGCATTACAGTTCAAGAGGTTTTTGGTGATGTTGTTAGTTCAATGTCAATGTTGATGTTAGAGCACTGAAGAAGCACCTGTTTTTATTTTATCTTTGCAAGACAGGAAATAGTTAAAATGCCTGTTATAATGTCTCAAAGCCCAAGGTGCCACCACTTTAACAGTCTTAGACACAAAGATGAAAACATTCAGTTTTTATCTAGCACCAAATCCTCTCAGAGGAAATCAGAGAAGGTTTGGCATTTGTGCTTGAGAAATGATTGATGCGGGAAAATAAACAGGCCCACTGATCAGCTAATTATTTAAACCTTTCCCTTCAAATCAAATCCAATCAAATCAAGCACTTTGATCTCGTGACTCAGCTGTTAGGAGTAAACAGCATTAAAGTGCTTTACATTTCCCATATGCCGGGCAGTTTTCTAACTCTAGTGTCACATTTAAGTCAGATGACACTTCCCGAGTCCCTCTGAAAGTGCAAGACGCTGCCTGCGCAGACAGCAGAGAATTTAAAGATAATGAATGTATTTTTATTTCTTTATTTTTTTAAACTTTTGTTTTGTTTTTTTCCACATTTGAAATTAAAATTATATAAAATATCCCTATTCCAAAAAGCTAATATGCTGTTTTCACTGCTTTAGCCCTGGACCATGCTGGGGTCCAGCTGCCACCACCTGAGGTATCCTGCAAACACTGCACTCTTACCAATGTGTCAGTTGCTCAGTATTGTGTGAATGCATATTTGGAAAGTGCCTACTAAGAACTATTTATGTCTTCACCTTCTGCTCTGTTCACGCCTCACATAACCCATCGGATTTATTGAGTGTTTTATAGATTAGAGGGCAACAGGTTACATTTCGTGGCTCATCTCAGTCTCTTTAAGGTCAGCAGAAAGGTCACATGATACTTTGGGTGGGAGGTGTTGGTGGGGGTGGTGGTGATGGGGGGGAAAGGGGCGGGGGTACATTAAGAATCTAATCCAGATTTGAATCACGGTCGTTGCTTCTTGTTTATTTCCAAAGAACGTCTGTGTGGCGGTTGGACATTTTAGCCTCAAGCCTCGAGCTCTTATCTCAGGCGTCATCATGGATTGCAGTGTTTTCACTTTTATTTCCAAGTAACTGTGGGGACTTTGTCATATGCAATATTTCAAACGTCCCGGGGTGTTTTAGGTACATCTTTTATTCTCTGTGATTTCAACCGTGACAGGTTGGAACAGTTTGTGATTCCCAGTCTACGTCTCTGCCACTGACAGTAAATTTCCAGTCATGCTGTTTTGCTGTTTCCACATCAGTAATTACCAGCTAGTATCAAATATTAGTTATTTGTGGAAAAATATGAGAATTTGTAGGACAGACCTTTATTTCTAATTGGAGCAGAGTCACGGATCTTTAAGAAGACTTTTTCCCCCCTCGAAAAAAAGTGAAATTCACTAACTTTTCCTCTCAGCTGGAGCGATCTGACTTTGCACGCTGTCGCAAGCATGAGCCTCTAGTCATGGGTAAATGGATGTTTTCTTCTCTAGTGGTTTGTTTAGTATGTGTGGTTCAGTAAAAGGGAAAATACCACCTGCATGGAAACAACACTGAAAACAAGGTTTGCGTGTTCTCGAGTAAGAGTCACCACTCGCAGAGAAGATGTTGCTGCTGATTCTTTTCAACGCCACTTCCACTGAAAAGAAAACCCATCACATGTCTAAAATGAGAAAAGGAAACATTTTGAGAAAAGTATCAGTTCATTCAATTTCTTCATTCGTTCTTTTGCCAAGAGTTTGTTGGGGAGACCTGGGTGTAGGATGGGTATCGAAAACCGGTTCATGTTGAGAACCGGTTCCCACTGTTTCAATTCCTTGGAATTGTTTGCCATTTTTGCAAACGATTCCCTTATCAATTCCAGTCGCCCCGAATGACGTCAACACGTCATGGCTGATTGGGACCATCATTTACCTGGCAGGAAACATGGCGCCTAAGCGGCTCAAACGCTCAAAAGTTTGATTATACTTTACGAGAACGGATGACAACTTGCAATACTTACAAAGTAGATATTTCATTTAAGGGAGGAAACACTACGAATATGCAAAAGCTCACAAAACACGCGATGACCTTAAATGAATGTCATGTTTTTAATTCCGCTCCGGATTCGTGAATCTCAACCCAGCAGCAGCGGTAACGTTTGCACGTCCTCTCCCGTTAATGCGGCAGGTATTATGTTAGCGCGATCTGCCTTATTACAAAACCTGCCATTACTGTGCATTTAGGTGACCATGATGAGAGAGACAGACAGAGTCTGGCTCAGATGCTGGCAGTTCTCGCTGCAGTCTACTGGTAGCGTCTCTTTTCAGGCCATGATAGACGAATGTCACCGAGCAGTGACTAAGTTTGTGGTCAAAGGCTTGCACAGCAGATGCTCCGATTTTCGGTAAGTGAATGTGTTTAATTGTAGGCAGGGACATTACTGGATATTCTTGTGTAATTGTTACAGAATAATTTATGTTATACTTTGTTATTGCTACAGAAGAATATTTATGTTATTATTTTACATTTACATTTTTTTTCCTGGGGACCCTGTGACACCCCATTGAAGAGCCGTAGGCTGGATCTCTTAAGATCTCACTGTTGGGTTTGTAAGGCCATGTTACTCCTAAATTTCTATCTTGTTCAAAGAGAATATATAAAATAAAGTTCTAAGCTATTCGACCTTAGTGTTCTCCTTTTTTAAAAATAAGAATCGATAAGAGAATCGATAAAGAATCGAATTGTTAAACAGAATCGAAAATAAGATAAGATAAGATAAGATAAGATAAGATAGAACTTTATTAATCCCTCGGGTGGGTTCCTCTGGGAAATTCGATTTCCAAAAAAGCACAGCACCGACAGAAGTTACAGAGTTACAGAATATTATATATATATATATATACACACACACACACACACACACACACACACACACACACACACACACACACACACACACACACATATATATAAATACAGAGACAATATAAATAAAATATACGAAGGGGATAAATAGAGTAAATAGGAATAAAAAATAAAAATACAAGTGAATTGCACATTTCAAGTATTGAGGTCTATTGCACTGTTGACTGTTTACAAAAGTATTGCACAAAAGGTATTGCACAGTGAGGTGAAGAGGCACTACAGCTTAGTTGTTCCCCCCTCCTTTGTCCTCCTGTTTCCCCTCCCTCTCCCCTCCAGAGAGGAGTGGGGATCAGAATCGTGAAAATCTTATCAATACCCATCCCTACCTGGGTGGGAGCATATGTTGCTTTAAATCCTTTGTATGCCTTTCAGTACTGATGGTGCCTTTCCAGATGTGCAAGCTGCCCATTCTATAGGCACTACCACACCCCCATATCATCAGAGATTTAAGCTTTTGAGTGCTGATGACACGCTCTTTAATGTGTAGAAGATGTTGCTGTGTTCACGTTTTCCTAAAAGAATTTCACATTTCGATTTGTCTGAGCACAGAACAGCCTAAATGAACTGAAGCCATCTTTCTGTGATATTATATACCATAGATGATGAGATGATCAAAGTCTTCACAATTGTTGAACCTCTGCCAATCTTCAACTCTGAGAAGCTCAGCCTCTACAAGATGCTCTTTTGTTATGTCCATTCATTTTGCTCACCTGTTGCCAAATTAACCCGTTTTTTCTCAAAATAGTTCATTTTCTC
Organism: Aulonocara sp. 'chitande type north' Nkhata Bay; assembly: GCF_057382095.1. Lineage (NCBI taxonomy): Eukaryota > Metazoa > Chordata > Actinopteri > Cichliformes > Cichlidae > Aulonocara > Aulonocara sp. 'chitande type north' Nkhata Bay. Next base: position 12,356,429 of record NC_141358.1, read on the forward strand.
AGTTTAAACCTTTGACATGTTTTCTGGTTTCTGTTGTTTTCTTCATTCCCTGATCTGTTACTTTTTTAATAATGTCTTTAAAAAAACTCCTCAAACTAAAACCTTCCTAAAGTTTTTTTTTTTTTTTTTTTTAAATGAATCACTTGTTTGTCCAGCAAATAAAAATCTCAACAACGGGCACACATAATCTAATTAAAAGAAGCCAGAAGCTAGAGCTTTGGCTGTGTTTTGTATGAAAGTGAGATTTTAAAGACTAAACAAATACTTCCACGTCAGTTAAACTGACAGGTATTTGACCTCTAGTCAGGACTTCAGACATTTTCTTGCTGTTTTCCTTTTAAACCTGTGTGTCGTCCAGCACAGAGGAGAACCATGACCTTGTCTGTGGCTCCCAAGTATTTTATACTTGAACCAAAAGAAAGGAGTCGCTGGAAAACTGCTGTTTTCTCTGTAAGTGATACACGTCTATCTAAGATGAAAACAGATATTTTAAATCCATTTATTCAGAACAAACATCAGAGTTAGACAAAGCATGTAATCTTTAAGGGTCTATTTTCACGTACATTTGTATAATATGTTGTATTTTAGGGCGAGAGCGGGAAGCGTGTGTGTGCTTTGTTGGTTGTAGCGGTTGGAGCCTTCGTGCTTGATACGCAGTCAATAAATATCCTCCTGACTCCACAGAGGAATGTTAGAAATGTCTCCCTCTCCACCAGCGCCACGGCCCGCCTTGCTCATACCTCTCTGTCTCCTCGACCTCACCAGTGGTATCAAAACGATCACATTACGCTTGTAATTTAAGTAGGTGTTTCCGAGACTTTTTTCTTTTTAACGCAAAAATGTTTTTCTTTAACCCAGCTCTGCTGGCTTTGCTGCTGTTTACATGACATACTCTGTGAACTTAGAGGCTCAAAATAAGAAAATAAACAAGTTTGGCCAACACAAATGAAAAAAAATAGTTAAAATGAAGAATCAAAGAATTTAGATTTCACAGTACTACAACTCCTTCTTCTTGTCTCTCTATAATGCTTTTATACATAATATAGCTAGAATGTAGTCTATAGATATAGAATCTGCTGCACTGGATTCTGTTCGGAGCACAACATGTAACCTCCTCTTGTGAAAAACTCCTAAAATATTAAGCCTGAATTTTTAAGAATAAAGATATAAAACCTTGCAAAATTTGGGAATACTTGCTACCTGATGGTCAGTGCATACATTTATGATTAATACATAGAAGCAAATTGTTTAAAGCAAAGGTCTTCTTAGCTCTCTGATTATTTAATATTGATTAGAGTGATTCAGCAATGCCTGGAAAAGTTTCCAGGGGTCATCACCTGGGTCGGGATGGTCATGAGCATCAGATCTTTGCAGGGAAGGATTTCTACAGAGAAAGACCCCTGCAAAATACTCATGGAAAAAAGTAATAATGTTTGCAAAAGTATGAAAAGAAATATAAGTTATGAAATATTAGCATAGCTGAAGTTTAATGTGATGGTACTGTGAGGATTATTCCTAATCGCTATTCTGCAGCTCTGATCTGAAAAGCTATCGAGCTATCGAGCGTGCTGCCATTTAACTTAACTGTGTGATTGTAAGCACCCTGATAGTGGCTGAGGTAACATGTGACCATGATGTGACACCTTTGGGTTTTTGAGGTGTGAGGCACTGTGAAAAACTAAGTGCATCCTTACTGCCTCTGTAGAAATTAAGAGGATAAGTAAAATCCAGGTGCTGATTATCGAATACATGTGTGAGCACCTGCAAAAAAGCAGGATTTCTGGAAATTTGCTGGTCTGGACTAATCAGTTGTGTGTTAACATAATGACATTAGCTTCTCAGGAGCGGATGTCCAAGCAGATCCATCTCAAATTCAGACTGTGCAATACTCAGAGAAACTGCAAAATAAACCCCGTAAGGCTGGGCCAATATTTTAGGCTTGTTTTGAAGAGACAGTACCTGGACACCTCACACTCACTGAGCTGACCATGTACCAACGTGTCCCAGAGTCCAAATGTGAAGCCGTCTGTCTGACAACAAAACGTTTAGCCGTGCAAAAGGAAAATGATGCCAAGCACAAAAGAATGACTCCAAAAGAAAAGACTCATGACATTGCAATCGCCCAGACAAAGTAAAGACTGCAAACTGATTGAAATGCTGTGGTGGGACCTCAAGAGAGCTGCCAACAAACCTCAATGAACTGAAGTAATGTTGTAAAGAAGTGTGAACCAAAATTCCTCCACTACAGTGTGAGATCCTGATAAAGTCATACAGAAAATGATTCTACAAGCTACTAAACCATACTGACTGTAAGGTGATGATCAGTGGCACTGTAGGCCTCCTCCGTTTAGTGGTGGCTGTTACAGTCTGATGTAGGTTTATTTTACTCCTCTTGGAGTGAAATGATATCTTTTACAGATTAAATCTTTATCATGTATTCCCGAGCTGAACATTCACAAGTATTTGTTAGGCACTTTTCACGGGCACCTTCCATTCAGAGCTCCTGCTTACATGGAAAGTTAATTATGGCACTGTGACCTTCATTTTAGGTTAATGTACAGCCTGACAGTGGTGTCTGCAGAAGACAGTGTTTCCTTGTTATGAGTGTATATCATGGAAACAGTACGGACATTGTTCATAAGGAGAAGGTTTCAGTCTTATGATGATTTATGGGTATGGATTTTAGAGGCCTTTGGACTCGTGAAATTAATGTTGCACTGCGGGATCTCAGTTCTTTGAGCACACTGGAAGATTTCGGTGTTTGTAGGGTTGCTGCTTCAGCTTTAGGACGTTACTGGGCTTGGAGTGCAAAGGGATGCAGGGATCCTGCAGTCAGAATGTATCACAGTGCATGTGTTCTCTTTAGTTTCCTTTTTTGCAGCCCAGTTAAATTGGAGTTGGATGGGAGGTGTCTCTCAATGCAGTGTCAGAGTTGCAAAAGTAAATTCTTATTGTTTTAAGTTGCATGCACAGAGACTTTGAGATTAAACAGAGCAAGCGCACTGCAAATACCCACCTAGACACGAGGCCTAGGATGGGAGTCAGATCCTCCTCCCCTCGCAGAGGCAGCGGCAGGTGACTCCAATGATCCAACGTCATGTTATGTAATGTAATGTGCGCTGATTAAAGCTCGTACGTTCCTGTGTAATGAGCTGCGGCTGATCAGACGCTGCTCTGGCTCTGATTATCCTGTTTGGAGGGAGAGATGAGAGGGAGGCAGAAGGGGGTCAGACAGAAGATCCATTGAGGATGGGCCGGCATGGAGACAAGTGAGGAGCCCCTCTGTGCACCAGGGGAGGGGGGTGAAGAAATGCATTTTGGGTGGACAATGAGAAGAGGGGGCGAGCATGGAGCACAGGGAGAAAAAAGTTTGAGAAAGAGAGAGTTACATGGGGGGCCTGCCAGTGTGACACAAAGCCAGATGAATCAGTCAATTGTGTTCTCAGTCCTCCCTTTGGCCTGATTTTAAAAGGACACTGATGATAGAGGTTGAATGAAAATAGGCTCAGGTAAAAAGAAAGAAAGAAAGAAACGTGCTAAAGACTGTTACTGCCATCACAGGATAATGTGAGTGAATGAACATTGATTTACTTTCCACTCTGCAGTTACAGCTACCTGCTTCATTCAGCAGTTTTATCAACTTTATATTAAGGAAGAAAACAAAGGCACACAAACATTTCAAATTTAGAAGCTTCATCGAGGCAGAAAAAGTTTCAGCACAAACAGACGTTTCACCTCCCCGCCCCGGTGATGACGCCCTTTTAAACACCTGTAACATGTAATGATTGAGATTTTAGTGAGTTAACAACCCTCAGGAACAGTTTCTAGTCCCCACTACCTGGGGATGTCCACCAGTTGGATGTTGGTTTTACTTCAGACATACTTGTTGGTTAAATTCAGATGTAAATAGACTGTGATGGACTGGCAACCTATACAGGGTGTACCCCAACTCTTTCCTAATTACAGCTGAGATACGCTCATGTAACCCTAAACAGAATCAGTGATTAATATAAACAATGCAACAATCATACAGCTTATATATGACATGTGCCTTATATGTCATATGAAGGGTTAGCAATCTACTATCTAAAGAACCATTTTGAGCAAATTTTGATTTAAAATAAAATTCTATAGAGCCATAAAACATCAGTGAGTTTTATCATAAAGGTGATGCACACCATTAAAATTATGCAAGGCATGATTTTATACCACGTTTTTGTGCATATGAGTCAAATAAAAGCCTTCTTAGTGACCTTTTTTTGTAAACACCTGTTCGTACCACAGCTTTGGAGGTTGAGCAGAATAATGAGGATGAGGCTACAGGTGATAGACACAGGTTATCCTACGGTTTATCACATTTTTACAACTGAGGAATCTGCAGAATTACAACAATGACAATGAATTAAAATATTCAAAAACAGCCATTTTTTTTACTTCCACGTTAATATTTTGGTAGTTTTTGTTTGTCACAGCCACTGGGGGCTAAATGCACTAAATAGCTTCAGTGTGTTTGGTTGATTAGATATTTGTGTTAAGGAGTATACCTAATGAAGTGACTGATAAGTATTTTATATTACTTTATTATAATATAGGTGCAAGCACAATTAAACTACAACAAATAATGAACCTCCCATGGTTTTTTTTTTCTAAAAGGGAAATCAAATTTAGAAAGTTTTTTTTCCTGCTCTTGTTGAGGTAAACAGGAAGTGTCTCACTTCTAATTGGTCTGTTCTAATTGCTCACACATCTCTCAGATACACTGCCAGATCCATAAAAACAGGCGTGGGTGTTTGAGGATGTGAAAAACCAGGGGTCTTTTGTTCCTCTTTACCCATCAGCACTTGGGGGAAAAAACTGCATTGAAACATTATATAATATTTTTTTTCTGTTTTTTAGTTTGTTTTTCTTTTACTGGCATCTTTTGTGTTTCCGCCTCTTTTTTCCACCTAATTATCCAATAAGCTGTTTACCCTGCATATCATTAAGCATTTACATCAAGAAATGATTCAAATGAACTGAAACAAATTCTATTAAAATGCAGTTAGTGTCTGCTTCTTCTCATAATACTGAAAACTGTATATTTTTCCCTACAAATCTGCAGTGTACGTGTATGTGAATGTGATGCAGCTAGAAGTAAAATCCACCGAAAGAAGAGAAAGAAAAGTTTTTTGTTTCTTGAAAATGAGATTATTTCTTGATGTGTTCTGCAGTTGCTGACAAATAAAGATACTTTCTACGGGTTCCAACAGCAGGGAGCTCTGCATTTTTAAGCAAAAATATACACCTTCCTGCTGTAACCCTAAATGCGATTTGTATGGAAGCCCATTTCCTCTACTAAAAAACAAACAAACAAAAGTTTCCATAACAGTTAGCAGCGCTGAATCGAAATTTTTAGTTATTTTCTCGAAATTTCGACTTATTAACTTGAAATTTTGAGAAAAGTAACTTAAAATTTCGAGTTAGAGCTGCCAATCAGTAATCCACGTGAATGACATCATTTCCTTGTTACCCGGAAGCTGAAGCGCTCAGCTACAAATGCTACAGCTAAGCTACCAGCCAGTCATGGATGCACAAATTGCTGAGTATTTTCAGCGTGGCTTCACAAATGATCACATCTTTTTGTTATTAGCTGAATCACATGCCGTTACTATGAGCAAATGTACTCTCCAAAGCGCCAATTTGTTGCAGTACGGTTTTGAGTGTGCATTGCGCTATATCCTCCCAGGTAGCAAGAAAATGACATCATTCACGTAGATTACTGATTGGCAGCGCTAACTCAAAATGTCGAGTTACTTTTCTCAAAGTTAATAAGTTGAAATTTCGAGAAAAATACGGATACTTTTTTTAGTGGCGGAAATGGGCTTCCATAGATTTGTCTCTAACTGGAATCAAACCAGTGACCTTTTGTTTGCCAATAACCAGAGCAGATAACCACTACATTATGGAGCCTTCTGCAGCTGGGGATAAGCAATAGACTACTTTAGACACTGGAAGCCTTTAGCTCCTCATACTGAAGAACACTTACATTTTAAGTTGATCATAACTAGTACACACCTTGAAACTGCGGCTTTTGCAGTAATTTTAAGACACAAGCAGCTCCCTTATTTCCCAGAGCAGATTCATCCACATGTTTGATTTGGCTCAGATTTTATGGCACATGGTCCTCCTGATAAAACCTTCCCTTTTATCCTGGGATTGACTCTAGGAGTACATTACTTTATGCCCCGTGAGGCTTGGGGATCCCCTGGAACTGGGGATGTTTTACATGTGAGATGACCTCTAACCTTTAGGCCATGTTGAACTTAAGGCCACTGCGATTTTTTTGTATATACCCTTATAGTATCAGTTTGAAAAACCTACGTGACTTCCTCCTCGAGTTATCGCATTCACGAGATTTTCAGAAAACTTGACCTCTGACCCCATGCGTGTATAATGACACCGCCCATTTATTATTGTAACCATTATAAACACAGAAAAAAGAGACATGGAGCTAATCAGGTGTTGGACATGTTTGCTATTTTGTTAGTGATGTAATTTAAGTGCGTCACCAGAAATAAGAAAATTATTTTATTCACTTTAGACGTTACACTGTTTTTCTTTTCTCCTTTTCTGTGGAGATGGTGGGAGGAGGTTTTGAGAACTGGGAACTGTTGTCTTGTGGTGATGATACGTTATTGAATATCTCAGGTTTGCCCTGCCAGACTTGTCTTGTCCACTGTCCCGCAGGGACCGTTATAGCTACTCTGTCCAAATCAATCATTTTGATTGGACTGATTCTCCCACATCAGCATCCCTAATATGTGCAGCCTTTCAACACTGCTTTGCCCAGTTTTGTGTCTTCATGTGGAAGCAAAGATAAAGCAGAGTGGAAAGCCTCAAGAGTTATTGTCCCCTGAATGCCTAGTGTGTTATATTTGATATATAAATTTTTGAGCCTTCTACATCACCAGAGTGATTTTGTTTTCCTCCAGAAAAATCTAAATAAATTGCAAAAATAAATAAATAAATAAAAATAAATAATGCCAGATGTAGCAAACATGTTGCAAATTAAAACTCATATATGCAATTTAATATTTATTTCATTTAAAAAAACTCCAGATGGTTCAATAATCACTTCATTTTAATGGTTTCAAAATGTTATTTGCACATTACATTAAATTGATGAGTATGCACAACCTTTCACAGTTAGGTTACAATCGTACACATAATATGATTAAAGTATAATTGCTTTACAGGGCCATGCCTATCCAACAATTCTGTTTGCATGACCCAGGGAATGTGATTTGAGGAGTTTTAGTTAAGGCGTTTGCTCTTCTAGCAGTGTCCTTTGTGTGGTGCTCATCGGGCATGAGTCATGTGGTTTTTGCACAGTTTGAAGTCCCTCAATTCAGTTAACATCCCACCTCAACTCCATTAAGAGCTTGCTGGATTCGCTTGTCAGCCTTGCCTCTGCTTTCTTCTTTCGCAGCTTCGTGAGTCATCATTTTATCTTTCCCCACACCTCTGAGCTCATGCTCTGCACAGCGTGGACTTACAGTCGCTTTCTGTATTTTGCTGTCTGCCTCTCAGCCTGTTTGTTGAAACAGAGTGGGGCACAATGGGCAAAAAGGGTGGAAATAGCCCTAAAAGAGTATTCCCTTTGATTTTATAACCAAGCAATTATGTTGAAATTCCACAGACATGATCATGTGTAGTCCTTTCACACGCCCCACACAGGTTCATCTGATCTGCTGTGAGGCTAATGGAAACAATTACATGCGGCTTAGTGTAAACAAGTGTGAAATTAAGCCACGTATTTAAGATGATGGCATCCTTGTTTTTAGCTTTGAAAAAACAAAGCAGTAGCATTCTTTTTCATTAAATAGTCCTTTTTTTTGTTGTTTTTTTTAGGGCTTTAAGAGGTAGAAAAATCGTATAATTCATAGCTCCCCCCCACACACCCTCTCTTGCACTCACTCACCTCGCTCGCTGCCTTCCTTTCTGTTGCTCTTTTTAACACATCCATTTTTCATCAGCTTCGGTCCTGATGCAGCACTAGCTGCATCACGGAGCGCAGTGGAAGACGTATGAGGTCATGTTTTGTGTGTGTATGTGTGTTTCCGGTACCGGTGTGTGTTTGTGTGTTCTGGTGAGAGTCGGGGCATTTGAAGGACAAACAGTGAGTCATAGCCTGTGCACAGCTGCTTTTTCGGAGATGCTCGTGTGGGGCAGTGTGGTCACTGTAATCCTCACAGCTGAGGTGTGCTTACTGTATTAACTCCTATCTTTATTGTAGTCTTATAACACCTCTGCCTCAATCAGATTTAACGTGCTAAATCTGTCAAATGCTCATAATATTTATAGAACAGCCTAATTTTTCATACCAAGATTCGACAAGGTGCTGGAAACATTACTCTGAGACCACATCATCAGATGTGGTGACTGTGGTTTTGAGTAACTCATTGTTATGTTCAAGAAAGCAATTTGAGGTAAAATTCTCACCCTACCAAATGTTGCAGAAATTGAGGCTTTTTTCAGAGCAGGCCTAATTTTTCCGATTATCTTTTATCCATTTTTGAAGCACTCGTGTGATATGTAGTCTTTCCTGTTCTTAGACGTAAGTGGCACCTGGTGTGATCTGTTGCTGTAGCCCATCTGCTTTAAGGTTTGACCTATTCTGCATTCATTTTAAGTTACTATTAAAGTTACTCCTATTTAAGTTACTGTTACCTTCCTATTAGCTCAAAGCTGTCATTCTACTCTAACTTCTAGTCAAGCCATTTTCTCCCAGAGAACTGCCGCTCACTGGATAGTTTCTCTTTTTGTGGGAAAATAGACAGTCCAGCCTAACAATTTAAGACTTCACTTGCACTTATTTAAATTTAAGTCAAGGCAATTCATTTTTATTTATATACCGCCAAATCACAACAACAGTACCTTCAAGGTGCTTTATATCTTAAGATAAACACCCTATAAAGAGAATCAGATGACCCCTATGAGTAAATGACTTGGCGACAGTGGGAAGGAAAAAAACCCTTTTAACAGGAAAAAGCCTGGGAGGTAGGGGAGGCAGCCATCTGCTGTGACCAGTTGGGGGTGAGAGGACAAAGAAAAACAATTTTGTAGCCTATGTCACAAACTAAGGATAATGAAATAGTCCAGCTCCAATGTAGGCGACCCTATTTGCCTAACTAAAGGTGCTGTTAGCCCAAACCATATGCTGAGTACATTAAACTGCCTTACCTTGGCTCTAAATGGGATCTTGACACACAAATGCTGTTACTAAATGATTAGAAACATATAGCAGAAGGTTTTGCTTGAAACCTCTCAAAGTGTTACTATGTAACCACAAACAACCATTCACAGCTTCACTGAGTTGAGGATTGAAATATATCCGTGATAAATGAACGTAACAAGATGAGGAGACCAACACTGAGGTGGTTGTTTTCTTGCCAGAGTCCACCCTCAGTGCTCATCTCGTCATATAATTTCTCTCACATGTGTGTTTTCATTGGATTTAAATCAAATGGCACACTGCAATATGTTAGGAAACTTCATTTAAAAGACCCAAATAAGAATTTTTCTGTCAAGTCAAGCTAATGGGTTAATATCCCTATTAGTGTTAAAGCCGTAATAAATCAGTCAATTGGCTGTAATGTGGAAGGTGTTAGCTCGCAATTACAAGCCCACAACTGTCACTCGTTCATCTTTAAAGCTCAGTGTTTTAAATGACCTGGTCTTTAAAACCGTATCTTATGACCTCATGACAAAGAAGTGGCTCGCTGGAGAACCTTGTGGATAATGTAGCTGCTCTGTGAAGTTTCGCCCTCAAGATATCCATGTCAAATGCAGTCGGACTTGTTGTGGATCTGTGGTCCATACTGGCTCAGCTGTCAGCCGTACAGTGAGCGCTGCTGTTAAAAATGTGTTGCCTCTTGGAGAAAGGAATTGCTATAGGGAAAGAGTCAGAACATGACTACAAGTAACTGGAATTTATCTATTTTATGACAGTACATGGATATTTGGAGATTTTATTTATAGATCGGTAGGTAGGTAATTTGTTTCAAACAAATAAATGAAATTGTAGTAGTCTGAAAGGGACTAGAACAGTAGACGTTTAATACATAAACCCCCCGAAACAAACACAAAGTAAACTTTATACAGACTTCCTATCTCCTCATTGGCTATAGAACTGTTGACATAACAGGTTTTCATTTCCTCTGTACTGATATTCCTCAGTGTTTTAAAGTGATTTTACAGGCTAAACAAAAGAGCAGTTGGACTAAAGCAGTTTTTTAATTATAAATTATAAACTGTAAATGCAAACGTCCTGTTAGCAGGTTTGTGGTGTTAAATAAAAACACTTCATCATATTAAGAAACAACCAAACAGCTTTTCATATTACAATACTATTCTGTCTGCATGATTTTTTGTGCTTTAATGAATAATAAATGAAGATATTGCCATAGTTTTCACCATTTTATCTTATTTTTTGCAGATTTATGTTTTAAGGAGAAGTTTGTGCTCCTTCTCAGTGACACCCTGTATGAAAAAGTCTGGCCCTTCAGAAAAAGTCTGGCCCTTCAGCCCCCCACTGATGATGTGACCTTGAATGTTGTTTCTGAGCCAAAACCTGGATCAAACTTATAGATATTAACTGGGCAATAATGTAGGAGTAATTTGAGGCCCAAAGCCATAAAAAAACAGTCTGCTTTAAGTGCCTCGCTAATTAAAACCATGTTATGCTTCTTAGTCGTCCTCTCTTCTCATACAGGACTCTGAAGCTCAAATTCTTATCGGACGTGAGACGAGGAGGGTCAGCAAAGAGGCTGGATTTGTTATTTCAACCCATTTAGAGAGGCAGGCCCCTGGGGTCAAACACTGGCCAGTGTGGCCTGATTATGATCGTGTCCTGGGGGGTCTTAACTGCGGCCAGGCTGTTGTTGTTGTTTGGCTCCGTTTGCTGTTCAAGTGTAGCAAGCTGCACAGATGAGGGGGTGGGGATGATGAAAAACAGACAATTTGTGGGAGGTATAGAGACGTGGGGTTAAAAGGTTAGCGATGCACTGATGTAGGTAGAGGAGGGCATCCCGCCCTCGTGTGTTGTCCTGAAACGGCAGCTAACAGGTGTGCGTGTCTCTGCAGCTTTGGTGTCACTCATCGGTTTTTCTTCGCTTTCATCTCCTTCCCATGTCTCTCTCTGTCTGTTACACACAAGCATGCATGGACACACTGAAAAGATTGTGTTCTGGGGGTTTATTTTTATCCCTTTCTTGTTTAATGAATCGAATTCAATGTCCCCGTGGTCCCTCCTCTCACATCATGTATGTGAACCGGAAATTGAATACAGCTGACAGTCACACAGAGAGACTAATGAGGTTTTCAGGGCTGACTGGCAACGGGCAGCATATGCAACAGAGATGTGGTCTTATTATGGCTCTGCAGTTAATCAAATTTAAATTTCAGGCATAATTTTGTCTTTTAATCTTAAAACGTCTTATGTTTATTCCAGTTCATAGTCTAATTCTTTTTTCTTTTTTAAATTTTGTTTATTTTGTTAAAGTTCAAAGAAGAGTTGTTTGTTTGTTTTAATCCAATAATTTCATATAGTCCATCAGTAATCATGTTAAGTAATCATGGTCAACAATAGTTAGAGTTTTTAAGTCATCAGTACCACCGAGCTTAGGCGACGGTGAAGCGTCCATCTGGGATCTGTACCTCCACGTTTCCCAGGAGTCCCCGCTCCCTCCGGAGTGTTGGTCAGATTTGAGGGAGATTTGCACAATAATAATCACTTATTAGATCTTCATCTGAACTGAGCTCTAGGTCAAGGCCATATTTCTTGATTTACAGCCACTTTTCGATCGTGGCTCAAGAGTTGGGAGTTCGTCTTGTAATCGGAAGGTTGCCGGTTCGAGCCCCGGCTCTGACAGTCTCGGTCGTTGTGTCCTTGGGCAAGACACTTCACCCGTTGCCTACTGGTGGTGGTCAGAGGACCCGGTGGCGCCAGTGTCTGGCAGCCTCGCCTCTGTCAGTGCGCCCCAGGGCAGCTGTGGCTACAATGTAGCTTGCCATCACCAGTGTGTGAATGTGTGTATGGATGACTGAATGTTGTGTAAAGCGCTTTGGGGTCCTTAGGGACTACGTAAAGCGCTGTACAAATACAGGCCATTTACCATTTTTCATTTTTACGAGAAGAATTACTCCTCCTCCTTGGGTATTAGTCAGATTTTAGTGAAATGAGATTCATTTGTCCTGGATTTGTGTCTGTTTGAGAGCCTCCGGGAGGCTTAGTTTGTGCAATACAGCCAGCTAATCACAACAAAACTTAGAACCGTCTTTCTGTACTAAACACAGCCTCTGAATTGTGCCGCATCATGAACTGAATGAGCTGCTTATGTCACTGCTGGTCTGGTTGTCATTCGTTTTAGCTCCTAGAAACCAACAGAGATAGTTTAAATATTTTACAAATTGCAGGTCATTCACATCTCTGACTCCAGGACCACACCCTTCTTTGAAAATATTGCATGTTTGCACAACAGATAAAGGAGTGTTTCAAATAAATTGCAGATTAAAATGAATGAGCACGATAGCATGAAGAAGGGAGCATCTTCTGTGAAGCCTTTATTATGTCCTCATGGTCCAGCCACACCCAAATCCTCAGAGTATTGAGTTCTGTAGCCACAGAGGGACAGGCGGTATAAGCACCTGTCAAAGCCTCGAAAATTGCCTTTGTGGTATAATTTCTGCTACAGTAGGTGTCTTCATCTCCACGTTTTACCCTGATTACAAGATGCTTGTCCTCTTACTCACCCACTCTGCAGTGTTTGCAACACAGAGGACTCACTCGAGGATAAGTGGAGCCAGCTGTTGATACATTTCAGACAATCGTCGGTTGTAACAACGACAGTTGAGTTGTGGAAATTCTTTATTTTCTCTGTTACGTAAACAAACAGTGGATTTTTTTTTTTTTTTTTACCACAGTGAGGTCAGGGACACCACAGCCTTGCTGTGTTTTTGGTAAAGTGGGGCCTGCAAGCTGTAAGTGACATATTTCTCCCTCGACACTAAAATGCAAAAAATTTTGGCCACACATAACTTTATTTACAAAGTACAGAGCATGATGGAGGACTGCAGCTTTATCTGTACTATTATTACTCTAATAAGCTGATTGTGGATTAATGTCATCAGACAAATAAAAATAAGCATTAGATAGTGTTTAATTAATTTTAAATCTTGCTGCTTAGAGCAGGAGGCGAGCCACTGCTGGGTAAGAAATCAGCACTTCAAAAGGGCTGATTTTCTGTATGGTTATCACTGATTTTTAATGTATTTGTTATAGTTGCTGGGTTTCGTCTTATTTTTAATGCCGGAGTCTTAATTTGTCTCTTTGTCACTTCCTGTTTTACTTTGAAGGTTGTTTCCTGTGTGAATTGTTCTAGTTTTACTTCCCCCGTCTTCTACCTTCTTTATTGTCTATGCAACACTTATTACTTTCTCCTGTGTCTCATCCCCCTGTGTATTTATAGTTTATTCCTCTTGTCAAGTCATCCATTTATGCACCCCGTGTTTCTTGTGATTTGGAATACCGCTCTTTTTTTTTTTTTTTAAATCTCTTGTATGGTTCCTCATGCTTCATTCCTAGTTCCCAGTTTAGTTTATCTGTCTTGGACTTTGACTTTTTTGTCAAATTAAAAGCAGTTCAGTTATTTCCCTCACATGCTTTTGAATCCTGCAACAGGGTCCTCTGACCACCAGACTTAAGGCTGGCCACAGATGACTAAAGAACAATACAAACAGACCAAGACCCCAAAAGTGAAGAAAGTACCAGCCTGGCTGCCGGAGCTCCCAAACACTCGTTTTCTGTCATACAATTTCTGCTCATTGTGCTGAAATTTTGTATAAATTTCCATGAAATGTCAGGGATCCGATTTTTTTCTAACACAGTTAGAGTGATTTTCTTTGTACATGTCAAACCTCACTAACTGCTAGCCCAGTAGTACAAAGACTTGATAAAATGTGGGGCAAACTATGGTGAAGGTTTGTATTCAGAGTGAGAGTTGTCCCTCTGAGCTGCAGCTCGCATGTTTCAAAAGAAACAGCTTTTACTTTGAAGGCAAATTGTCGCATTTCCAGGTTGTGATGCACTTTTCACAGTTTCACTACACCTCGGGGAGCAGATGACCAGTGTTTGTAGACAAGTCTGCCACTAACGTGCAAACTGCAGGCGTCCGCAGCAATAAAGTAGCAACCAAATCAATCACAAGGTTTGTGCCAGAAACCAGTCGGTTACTCCCATTTCTCCATTATGACCCAAATGACTTATGAACAAATGTGTGACTCCCACCCCAATCATTTTCTCAGCAACTCCCATCAACCACCAGCAACCAGTTGAGGAATACTCATTTTCCCCCCGTGACCTGTGATTGCCAGATTGTAACAGGTTGATCTTTAAACCTGGAGCTTTAATCCACTTGATCCTACATTGTCACCGTGATTATCACATCCAAAGTGGCTGACAGGTTAATGTCACATGGTTAGCAGTCACGTGTCTGCAAAACTTCCATACACTAAACCAGGCTGGACCAACTCCAGGCCTCGAGGAACGGTGTCCTGCTGTTTTAGATCTCACCCTGGGTCAACACACCTGAATTAAATGATTAGTTCATTACCAGGCATGTAAGGAGGTAATTTAGCCATTTGAATCAGCTGTGATGGATCAAGGACACATTTAAAACCTGCAGGACACCGGCCCTCGAGACCTGGGTTTGGACACCACTACACTAAACCAACAAAAAAAAGCATTAGCTTGCAGAATTTAAATTAAGTCTAACATTCACATTTTCACTCAAGTTTGACCTGAATGCACTCATTTGTTCTCACACTGTGAGGTGATGAAATCCAAAGCAAGTTTTAAAAGCATATTACTGAGTTTGACTAACTTAATTCTGAACGTCTAAATTATATTTTTTGCAATTTGCAGGTCTTTACCAAACTTAATTTAGACTTTCAGCCAAACACAAGACTGAATGTGACCCTCCTCCATTAAAGATAAAAGAGTAAAAACATTTGGCAGCTACACCATCGCACATAAAAACACACTGGGCCTCTTACAAACATGAGGAGCAGGGAATTATTTCCTTATACAGCTTGTGCCTGTGTGTTTGCTGGGGGGAAAAGTTGACAGATTCATGGTAACGGATGGGTTCCCGAAAGCTGCATTAAATATACTCCAAGTGGCAAACCTGCTCTGTTTATAGAGCAGAAGTGGATGAGATAGCTGGAGTGAAAGAGGGCAGAAAAACCTTTCCACCTTGTAATCCCCAGAAACATTTGACTTACTTAGTGCTTTGCTAGTTCACCTCAAACCACACAGAGGCGCAGGTGTTGAGTTTGAGCACCTGAGCAGAGCTAATGGGATGTGGAATCAGCGAGAGTGTTCGTCGGGGGGTCTTGTCAGGCTTTGATCTTTGGTATGTACTGAATGTGGGGGTCAGGGATAATAGTTTGGGGGCTGGCAGGGGTGAAGAAACATGAAGAGAGAAGGAGGACGTAAGCGACGGCAGACATGATGGTGTCATGGCACCCCAGGAACCTCCTGGTGGGAACTGATAGAAATGTCACAAAAAGTACTGGAAATTTTTAAACCCCTGTCTTTATCTTTCCTGTCTCCGTGTTTCCCAGTCACCCCTTCTGCCCGTGTCATCCCCCTTTCGTTTGCTCAGAGACCCTTTCCACACCTCGGAGGTCAGAGGTTGTCGCGTTAACTATCCCGGGCAAAATACGAGTCCACTGGGAGCCTTTAAGCCTGTTATCTCATTCGCCCAGTTTGCTTTTGTGTGCATGTGTCCTTCTGAGAATAATCCTGACATCCCAGCTAGTGTTACTAAACTTCAGCACAGCCATTTACACAGACAGTTAGAAGACTTCTTAATATTTGGGCTATTTAATATTTCCTCTTTACTGCATAATTCCCATTATAATGGCAACAAAATGACCATAAAGGCTGGATGGAGTAAATTTACTGCCATTTCTGCTTTATCCTTACTGTGTGTTATGATTGACGTTTATAGGTACTTTCCTGGCGAGACTGAAAATATTAGCCTACTGTATCTGTTTATTTCTGCAAGGATTTCAAAATGTATTCAGTCCAATAAAAGCTATTTTCATCCATTGCTCGGCTGTATGAGCTGGGTTTTAAGCCGACTTGATATTAACTTGTTGCATAAATTGCAATAGAGCAGTGGTTCCCAAACTTTTTTTGCTGGGCCCCCCTTTGTTTTACAAGAAAAATGTCCGCGCCCCTCCCCCGCACACACGCACGCACAAACACATCCTCCAACTACACACACCCATATTTTGCTACATTGCGGTTTATGTCACACCTCAAACATTTAGTAAATAATTAAGCAAATACAAGTAATCTGCAATAAATTACAGGTAGTAATAAAATAAACTACTAACTCTTTTACGCTACGTCCACACCTACATGGATGATTTTGAAAACGCAGCTGTTTCATCCCCGAAAACGCAGTTTTTTAAAACTCCTTTTTTGTGTTTACGTGTGGACGAGGAATACAGAGTTCGTCACACAACGTCAAAGGTATGTGCCTTTTTTCACGTCACGCTGTGTGTATTGTTTACATGAGATGAATTGCAGAATGGCAGAGAGAGACAAAATACTATGACTATCTTCAGTTTTTACATGCTTACATACACACACGCAGTTACTGTCCCTCCATTTCAGTGGCGTGTCTAGAAAATTTTTGTTGGGGGGGCCAGGTAGGGGCACAGATTTGGAGAAGGGTGGCAGATGTAATTGGCAGATAATGTTAAAAAAAATCTACCAACCATTAACCATAATTCAATAACCCTATAAACCTAATAACCGAATGCGCTTTTAACTCTTATTAGAATGAGATTTTAACCACTACGGTGCAAAGTTTTTAGATACTGCGTTGATAAAGTACAAGAGATACAATCAGTGCTTTGTCAGTGTTTATTCAGCATTCAAGGACAGCAATATTTGCATGGTATTTTTACTGACATATAGTGCACATATGTTTTGGGCAAAACATTTTTGAATATTAAAATACGAACATTTTTAGCCAGTGCCAATGCAAAACTTTATCTGCGTATTAAAAAAAGAAGATAATCTTCTCACAAACTGGTGTTTGATTTTGAAACAGGAAAAAAGTGGGGAAACAAATGAAAAGACTAACATTTGAATGAAACCTGAAAGCAAGTAAATACTTTCTATGCTGCCGTATGGTAAACTTTGGTAATATTGATAAAGAACAACACTGGCTGATGATGAAATACAGTCAGCTGGCATGGGGACACTGCCAGTATTAACCTGCAGGGCTGGACTGGGACAGAAATCGGGCACAGTTACCAGCTGTCAGCTACTTAGAAAAGGATCCTGGTGTTATTTGTCTCTCAGAACCTGTTTCTCCATCACCTGTTCAGCTCTGATGATTCAGTAAGGACATCTCCTGGTTTCATCTTCATGTTTCCCTCTCACCACAAATCCAAACCGAAATCATGACCAGCAGTTTTTACAGCTGTGGCTCCAGCAAACATCAGCTGATACTAGAAATTAATGTTAAATAAATTCTAACAACAGCTGATCAAGCTTAAACGTGCTGCTGTTGTTTACCGCGACATCCGCTGGGTTCCTCTTTCTGGCGCAGAAAGAGGAACCCAGCCGATCAGAAAAGCCGATCAGCTGATCATTGATCAGTTTCATGATTGAAGTAGGAACTGGAGAGGGAGGGGGAGAGAATGAGAGAAGCAGAGGCAGCTGTGCAGCAAAGACACAGAATAACTCCAGCTTTGTGTCTTTTTTTCATTATAGCGAAAGTACGGGACAAACTGTGTCTCTTCTCAGCTCAATACGAAACGCGTAATATTGTCTCTGAATGAGGGACCATTCCATTTTTAAGGAGCCATTGGCAACTCTACTAACTAAAC
This sequence comes from Aulonocara sp. 'chitande type north' Nkhata Bay, assembly GCF_057382095.1. NCBI lineage: Eukaryota > Metazoa > Chordata > Actinopteri > Cichliformes > Cichlidae > Aulonocara > Aulonocara sp. 'chitande type north' Nkhata Bay. Next base: position 12,374,381 of record NC_141358.1, read on the forward strand.
TTATGAATAAAATAAAGTTCACTATCAGTAACATCATAGCACCCACCCAGCTGTATAGAAACTCTGTCATGCTAGCTAGTAAGAATTTTCTGTAACTGACTGTAAAAAGTCAGCACAACGAAAATAAACTACCCCTAAACTTGGTTTATATCTGACCCAGATAGACTGCAGGTCATAACTTCTTACCTGAAGTTCAGTTCACCTGACACTCGGACTGGCGGCTGCCTCGGGTCTCTCCTCCTGCCTCCCCTTCCCTCATCCACCTGCTGGCCTCTGTGGAAGCTCCGCCATAGCCACCACCAAACAACTGAGTTATTTTTACACATCGGCCAGCATCTGGCCAATCCACCACTCTCATTGTTCATGCCGTTACAAAAAAAAAAAAGTCATCAGCCCACGGGCAAATGCCCGGTATGCCCGATGGCCAGTCCAGCTAGGTTAACCTGCAACCAAATCTGCAGCTCCATACAGCTATGTTACGACTTGGATTATATCTTATAACTCATAACTCTTATGCTAGCTCCCCCCAGTAGCCTACTGTCTGAAATATTCGATGGTTGCAATAATTCTTTAAGTGTTATTTTTTCCTTGGTATTCTAATTTCACCGAAGTTTACTAAACTCAACAAACTTAATATTAATTACAGGGACATTTATTCTCTCCTCATTTTCTTTCGCCGAAAAATTGTTTTCTGCGGTGCTGTCTTTCGTGCTTGGCTCTCCGAGTCCTACCTTTGCTAACCTTATGCTCATAGTGCAGAAGCTGATGCTGTATTCACTTACACTCGGATATCTGAGCTTCACTGTGAAAACATAATCGTACATTTGATATTTGATTGAATTTTATTGTTTTAGCTTCGGGGTGGCACCTGGGGTGGCCAGTCTGGTAGGGGGGGTGGCCTGATCATCATCACCCCAGGCCACCCCGCTGGACACGCCACTGCTCCATTTAGAAAGGCAGAGGCGTCACCGTGTAATTATTTTACATGTAGTTGTTTTTTTTCCTGTGTAATAATATTCAACATAGCTATCAATACATTTTTCAAAAAATGCCTCTCTGTGCAAAATGGGTTTAAAAACATAAACAGCTGTAGGAGTCTGTGATTTGAACCAGGGGAACAAATCGTGGCAGGATCAGCCTGATATTATTTGTATCCCACTGTAACTTTACTGTATAAAGAGCTAACATCTCCAAAATGTCAGGAGTAGTTAGTCATTACAACAAGTGTTTGTGAACTAAAAATCAAGAATGTGGGCTACTGTTTGTCCCTGATTTGAAGAGCCCAGCGTGTGCTCCCAACAAAGGGAAAACCAGTTCTGCAGGGGAGGCCTACCTTGGCACTTGTGCAGGTGAAACCAAAGGGCAGACATGCTTCACCATATTTTCTAGTCTTTGGCTTAGAATGAAGTTGGTTTGGAAACATATTCAGCTATGCTTCATCTCCTGCTTTGCGTTTGTGTGGGCGCCCCGTGCTAGCAGTGTTCAAGCGTTGGTTTTTTTTCCCCTTTCATACCGCGCCCCCCCTGCAATGGCTCTGCGCCCCCCCTAGGGGGCGGGCCCCACACTTTGGGAAGGTCTGCGATAGAGCTTCAAAAGAACAGGTGTTTTCGATTAGACTGTAACAAATCCAGACTATAAACCCAAAAGATTCTGCTTTTTTTCTACATGTGAGCTCCTAAATCAATTTCACCAACAATTCAAGGGTCATTTAACTGTAGACTTTTAGATAACATCCTAAAGACATCCCTGGACTATTTTATCTAGAGATTTAAAGGAAAAAGGAGGGTCATCAAACTTTATTTACAGAACTTAATATCTTAGACTACATGCTTGGTTTTAAGAAGTAACATGCCATTGGTGGCACCCTCTTTTTTTCCCCATTAGCTCCATTCTCCTGCTTTCTGTATAAAGGATATAAATCTCCTCTGTTGCCCTTTGTGAAGTGATTTAGAAGACAGCAGGTTGTCTCTATGCTGGAGCCGATGAGCAAAGGCGCAGCCAAGAAGTAAATGAAAGAGCCAGATAAGAGGTATAGGAAAAAAATAGATAAAATGAAGATAAAAGTGAAAGCACAAAGAAAATCTATTCTGAATCCTTTTGCTTTCACAGACTAATTACAATTTAAATAATTCCTTTAATGAAGGTGCACTAAACCTCATGGATTTATAGAGAATGGTCTGAAAACGAGAAAATATCCCATGAGCAGGAGCTTTCTGGGTAGAAGTGACTTGTTGATGGCAAAAGTAACTCAAAATTACCGTGAAGGTATGCAGAAAGCCAGCTCTAAAGACACAACATATCAAACCTTGACGCAGATGTGCTACAGCAGCAGAAGACCACACCACTTCTGTCAGCTAAGAACAGGAAACCGAGGCTGTAGTTAAGAGATAAGATAAGATAGAACTTTATTAATCCCTCGGGTGGGTTCCTCTGGGAAATTCGATTTCCAAAAAAAGCACAGCAACGACCGAAGTTACAGTTACAGAATTGTTATATATACACACACACACACACACACACACACACACACACACACACACACATATATATAAATACAGAAACAAATATAAATAAAATATACAAAGGGGATAAATAGAATAAATAGGAATAAAAAATAAAAATACAAGTGAATTGCACATTTCAAGTATTGAGTCTATTGCACTGTTGACTATTTACAAAAAGTATTGCACAAAAGGTATTGTACAGTGAGGTGAAGAGGCACTACAGCTTAGTTGTTCCCCCCTCCTTTGTCCTCTGTTTGCATGGGCTCACCAAATTTGGGCAAGAAAAGAATAGAAAACGGTTGCCTGACTTCAGTCACAAAGCTTAAATGATCTCAAACTGCTTTCTTCAGCATGAGAGTGAGTTCACTGTACTCAAATGACCTCCACAGTCACCAGATCTCTACTTTGGTTTCTGATATGTTAGACATCATGCCCATCTGCCAGTGCAGGTCAATTCAAATAAACTGCAGCTTTTTTTTGCAAGTGTAAATGGTGACTCAGCAGGTTTGGTAAGTGCTACAAAAAAGTGCTTAATGCATGTGTAATCCCTCAAGTGGAAGAGGCTGAAGAAAAGGAAGGGGAAGATGAAATCACTCTGTGAGTGCTAGGCTGCTTGGGATAAATGAACATGAGACAGGAACATGTTAGAAGTGGTGAAAGGGGCTGTAAGAGAGGAAGGAGGTGTTTACTACTACTCGCTCTCTCTGACTCTGTGCTACCCTACCGCATGAATACTACAAGTAAACATATGCATTCATGTGTGCTGTGTCTTATCTTGCTGTTTTGTCAGTTTATGCGGTCTCATTCTAGACAGCAAAAATAATCAAATCTATTCATAGACAGAAATGTGACTTCTCAAATGTTTTTCATTGGGCTAAATTAAATCTGATCATATTACACAGGAGACAAGACAAGAGAAAACAACAGCATGGAAAAAAACAAGAGGAGATTACTTTTTCCATGCTGTTGTTTTCATAAGCAGACATTTCGTTATGTGGCCATTCCTTGTGCACTTTTTTTCCCGAGCAGGAAGTCTGTCTTTAGATCTTTGTGGCACACCATGCTGACCAGACAGACATCAAAAAATGCACAACTGGCAGTGAAACGGTGACTGATTGCGTCCAAACACTCGAAAAGAAATTCAGAGTTACTCAGGCGTCACACCACTTTTCAGTGTTTGGGCCGGTTCACTTTCAGTTCAATGCAATAATAAAATGCAAGAAAAATTCCTTTAATACCAAGAAAATTTTCAATCTTCAAGAATGTATATATGACATAATATGACATTACTGAATGTCTATCCTTACCTGGTCACATGCTGATGCACATAGATAGTATTGCCTTTCATATGACATTAAAAACCTTGACAAAAAGAAACCCTATCCTTGCTTAGCATCATTGTTGGGTAAGATTTAAAAAAGGCATAAACAGCAAAATTGAGACTAATTTGATGCAAAATAAACCTAAGATATCATCTGTTTGCTCATGTGGTTCAGGTCAGAGATTTGTAAAGTAGATGAAATTCCAATCTAAAGACAACCCAAGTTTAAAATTGATTGTTAAGTGTCGCTGCGGTTTCTATAGGAATTTGCATTTGTTTTCTCTATAAAGTGTGACATTAAATCTACATGTTCCCAAATTTTACATGCCCATCCATTCATGTGTATATATACCCAACCAGAGAAAAATTTCAATATTTGAATATTTTAGATATTATATCAAATGCAAACTTTTTTAATTGAATTTTCTTAAATATTTTGCTGAGCTACAGTATAAACCTCATCTTGAAGCCAGCTCTGGTGGTAATAATAAGCCTATTTATTAGCAAATTATTGGAAAAATTCAGTTCAGATGCTTATTGTGTAAATTACAATTTTTTATCCTCATCAATTCCACTGAGACTTCCCTTTTAAAGGTCTGTGACGATCTTTTAATGGTATCAGGTTGGCCTTTGACCATACTATGTCACTTAATAGGCTTAAGGGCTGGTATCTCTGGCTCGGCATTAAACAGCTTTTCCACATATTTATCTGGCAGGAATTTATTTGTTAGCCTGAGTTCTCCTCTAACACTATTTTTCTAAACTGTGGGGTCTTGACTGTTCTCACTTTTTATTACTTTGATAATAAGTTTGTGGATATATGTCTGTGAAAAACACTTTATGAATCAACTTTACTTTCTTATTTTTAGTTAAGGATAGACAGCATTAGCAGTTTTTGGTAAAAACTGAACTGAACGGTTTGTGATTAGAAATAAAAACAAAAGAGAAACGTGATAATAAAAAGACATCCAGACATTAATTGCAAGGTTAATCCTGTGTGATGACCAGAAACGCTGCACCCACAACCACCACCCTCATTGCATTTCAAAATTATGAGATGCAAATTCTTTCCAAATATGCATAAATTCTTAGGGATACTTTCCCTTGCCCACCATGTTCGGGTAAGGGACGTGAACATTTGGAGAAGGTGGAGTCAGGTGTTAGTGGACCTGTGGAATTTTGGTGAAGGGGACAAGGAATCCTGGGAATGTCGCAGGGTTGGAGGAGAGTTGATGGCTCACGTGCTAAATGTGATCACAGGTCCTGATGGCTTGAAAAGGACAAAAATGACAGCCCCACCCTCCCCTGCATGCAAGCATTTGACTGAGTGAAGATTTCATTTTACATGAATGGGGTATAAATGCTCTTTTTACCCTGTTTTGCGAGCGAACCTTAGACACAGATCTAGACGGTGGGATCCTACAGACATTGTTGCTCAGAAACTCCAGGAACTTTTGAGAGCTGTGTTTGAAAGCTCATGCACTGGTTGTAGTTAGGGTTTTAATCGGTGAAAGATGTCAAAATTAAAGGAAAAAATGATGTCTTGCAGCAAATTGCAGCTTGCATGATGCACATATTGTGAAACAGGCCTCACAGTTCCAAAAACAACTCACATTTGTTGGCTTTGAGTCATTTATTTCTCTTTTCAATAGATCAGACCAGCCTTTGAATCAGATAAGGATTAGAAATTTTCGTTCTTCTAGTATAGAAAATTGAGAAGTCAAACAAGCGGTTGGCAAATTTTCACTCGAGTATCACATTCCTGGATGGATGAACGTTTTAGTACGAGTGAAAGAAGAATCAAATTTTTCATGACTTCACGATGAGGTACTGAACTTTGCTGTACGAGCTGGGCGATGATTAAAACTTAGACTGCATTGTGCTTTTCAAGTAAACATGTTTTCAGATGACTGATTTCACAGCTCATTATAAGCCAATACAAACAAGTAAGATATTTGACCAATTCAACAAAGTTCAGTGTACTGAAATGTTCATGGTTGCAGTATTGACAGAGTTCAGAGGCAATTATGAGACTTTTGTACATCTAGATCTTCTGTATAATGAAGCCATATGTCATAAGTTGGTGTTCTTGCTAACAGAAAAGAAAAAATAAGATTAGTACTTTAAAAGATCACAGATCAAATAAAACCATAAATATAAACCATGTCAGCCAAGGATCTATTGGCTGATCTTTAACATTGCAGGAAATTTCTCTGATCAAACTTCAGCTTCATTATTTCAAATCTAAAAGAATTAATTAAATCTAAAAGAATTAATCTGTTAATCTGTTTTTCCTGTCTTGTTGTCCTCATCCTTTCCATTTGTCCTTGTACACCAAGTGGTTACACCACCATGTCGGTCATCCCTCCAGGTGATGATTGAGTCTCCCTGCACTCTCCTAATCTGGTCCCATTTTCTTTTAGTTCATCCCTCTGACCTGTCCCAAGCAGATTGTTTCCTTCGTGGTGTCATTTTTCAGGGCTTTCCTAGAGAAATCGGGAATAGAGCCCGACTTGTCCATTAGTTATATTAGCACCTCAGTGGGGAGGCTCTGGTTCCTTTTCCCCAGGCTGTGAAGGACAAAAGCTTGGGCCTGCCTGCAATTGTCCACCTGTCAGTCAGAGTTGGTGGCAGCCAGAAAAACTGTCAATGCTCAGATCCTCAGATAAGAGTCCTGTGAACCCGGCTGTGTGTTGTTAACTCTGTTAACACACTCGTCCATGTTACAAAAAACAAGTAAGAAAAGCCACTTTAAAAAAAAAAACAACCCAGTAAATTATTGCTGTGATTTTGGTGTATTTTCTCTTTTTCTGAGTACTAAAAAATTACTGTAGCTATTTTCAAGATTTGGTCACTGTGTGCTTTGTAAAATAATTACTTCAGTGTGGTGAATTTGATGTTAATTTAATTTAATGAGAGGCTATTGAGCAAAGAGGCCATTAGGTTAGTTGACTCAAACCCAAATTTTACATCATTACTATCCGATTTTTAATGAATCACTAAGAATAAAAAAAAAGGAGCATGTAATCATAGTTTTTGCTTTTTTTTGTTAACTTAAAAAATTTGGCTCAGTAGCATCAACAAACTCTGGTTTGTTCAATTCACCAGCAAAACTAGCTTGGTATTTAATATTTCTAAATTGGCTTGAGGTTTTTTCTTGCACAAAGACAGGAAACAAATGAAAACAGTTTGCTGGGTCAAATTACAGCTCCAACACTCTCATACCAACACCTGGAAAGCTCTTGGAATAACATTTTGAATATTGTTTGCTTAATCTATAAACAAACTGTTACAGTCTGTGGTTTTATAGGGAGTTTAACAAATGTTGTGGGTGGTCAGACAGCCTGCTGCCAAGGAATACTTCCAGCAAGCAATTTCTATTGCTAAGCCAGTTGTTGTTTTACATTTCTTCCCATTTACAGATTAAACAAACACTATAACGCTTGATAATTAGAAAGCTTTCGAGGTTTTGGTGGTGTGTCTTTGAGCTTCTCCTCATGCCCAATTATTCCCAGTCTCTATGCTAAGCTACAGAAAGCTAAACGAGTCTCTTGCTGCCCTAGCTTCACAGTGACCACAGACAAAACATAAGCAACATTAAAGAATCTGTAAAGTTTCTTTAAGTTAAGTTTGATTGTGTTACTTGTTGAGTAAATGCTTCCCCTTCTTCCAGTTTTTATGTTAGCTTGTGCTAAGCTAAGCTGCTATATCCGATGCTAGCTTTATGCTTAGCAAACGGAAAACAGATATCTTAAAGTCGGGAAATATATGTGTATCCACATATGTTAAACATTCCCTTTAAAGAGAATTAACAGCACTATGCTATATGTGTGAAATGTATTTATTTGTTTTTCTTTGCTGTTCTTTTCAGTCTTTGCAGAAGAATGGACAAATCTCCAGCATGACTAGCCTGAACGGACACTCGGAGGACAACACGCTAGCAGAAGGTGTGTATGCGTGTGTGTTTCTGTATTGCTTGGAGTGTTTATTTACTCTGTGTGTGACTTTGGGAGCTGTTTCTTTGGTGAATGTGGTTAAGCGGTGACCATGTGTGTGGGTGTTTGTGTCTGGGGTTTTGTCCTATGTCTTAAGCAGCAGCAGAAGGTAAGCTTGTTTGTGTGAGGTCTGCTTTCAGTGTGTGTGCGTGAAGAATTCTTGTGTGCAAATGTCTTCATGGCTTTGCATGATCTAGTTGATACTAACCTAATCCCTTTGTCAACACACAAGGGACAGCTACATGAGCTTTTCTCACTGGAGCCGCACACACTCGCTCTTACATGCCCACATACCAAGATACTCCTTTACTCTCTTTTTTCATCTTTAGCTTAGCAGTTTACTGGATTCGAACTGAACTTGCATTCGCTTCTTTTGTGAATATACATATATCTCTTGAAAAATGGCAGAAATCTAACTATTTTGTTCAATAAAATTAAGAGTAACATTTATTTCCCAAAAGAAAATATAAAAATATTGATTGGTAGAAGATTCTTTATACAGAAGTAAGCCTCATTTGTTATTTTCTGACAAATGAGACCTACTAAAGAGAAATGGTTTATTTTGAAAGATATTCTAAGGAAATTGTAAATCAGTTATCTTTTAAAAGCATTAAACAGTAATAAACTGTGTAAATTAGTTTTAACATGTGCATCAACCTGCTCTGTTCATCTCCTGCAGCGCCTGTCCATCACTAAAGCTGCGTTTGTTTATTTTTAATGCTATCTCTATCGTGTCCCGCTCAGTCTGGGATGGCTGCAAGGGCACGTACGCCCTCCTTAAATATTTATCAGGCCATGACCCAGGGCCCAGCACAAAGCAACCTGTGCACTTCATAATATGTTATGGCCCAGGGGAAGGAGTAACCCTACACTACTTAAAACACAGAGATATGTCACATACTACTCTGTCAAATAACTTATTTAATAAGGTATTTAATGAAGCAAATCTGTCCATCCATAGAGTAACCCAATACTCTTCTCAGTGCCGAAGTACAGATTGTATGAGTTGATGTGGCATGTAGACTTGAGCGAGTAATTCTGTTGGGAAAGTAGTTGCTTCTGTGGCCCTGTACTCTAATTTAATCACTATTTGGAAATTTATAGAGCAGAAAAGAGGGTATTCAGATGTTTACCTTATTAGATGTACTTGGGTCGTATGCACAAATAGAAACTGCTGATTAGTTAATTTATTTGTAGAAAACCAAATAATTTAATTTAGGTTAAAATAATTAAATTTTTTGAACACAAGTGACTCGTTTGTTTCTGAAGACCTGATTTTCTAACCCTCGATCTTAGACTTTTGGCTGTAGTCAGTTTAAAATCATCTGTGATAAATGAGGGGTGTCTCTAACAATATACCCTGATTTTTCTTCTTTTTCAAGATTTTTTTTTATTAATTAAGTCTTTAAACTAGCGATTAAGACCATGACCATCAGGAAGGTACATACTGAAGGTCGCAGATCAAGTGAAAAACTTGGTAATTTTATCCTTAACCTCTTTAAATTTGGGCTTTTTTAAAGCCAGAGGAGTCACCTTGTGCTGGCCGTTACACAAATTTGCTTTAAAGCACTGCCTTCACCCAGGCTTAAGATCCGTGGTCCATCCTGCTAATTGTTCCAAATTGGAAAGTTAAAAATTTACATGGAGATTCACTTGAACCCAATGCATATATATAATATTTCTTAAAAAAAAGAAATCAAATTTGTCTTTTGTTTGACTTTGACAAAAAAAAACAATGTCTTATTTGACCCCATTCCACCTGATGTTCTCAGTAAGCCGGACCTAAACAAAAAAGACAAAAAACTGAAAACATCAGAGGTTCTGAAGAACTTTCAAGGCTACAGATTAGAAGAGTACAGGGGAGTGAAAGGAAGAGAGTTACACAATACACAGAGAGAGAAGATAGAGGAGCAAAAGGTATGGAAGAATTTCACATCCCAGCAGCGCTCTTCCTCTTGCGCAGCCTGATAAAGGCAGCAATGCATTATGGGAGACAGGAAGAGAAACAGAATCTTTCCGATAACAGCAAAAAACAACAAAAGACTGGATGTAGATCAAAAGACCCGACACACATGCAAACCCACAACCATAATCTCTCTCTATCAGGTAAAACAGAGTGTTTATAGTTAGGAGGCCAGCCCAGGCATGAAACTCCCCAAACACATAACACACAAGCCAGTAGTGTAGTGGCCTCGTTGAAGATGCCTCCTAATATGATAAAAATCCATATGTAGGTGATCAAGAAGCAAAACATATATGTTGGATATATGTTTAGAAATGATATGTTTAGCATATATGTCAAACTCAATTTCCAGTACCTTTGTCAGCAGTCAACACGCATGAACCAGCCACTAACTAAAGTAGTATATAAACAAATAGCATATAAATAACTGAATTCAACCTAGTACCAATTTACTCAAAACTTAGCACAGTATTTGTGAAAGAGCAAATGTGTGGTCTAGTGTAGATTTTATAGGGCCATTATATTTTTATCAAAATGTGATAGGAAATTCTCTACATTTCTATTTGAAAATCTTTCCTTAACCTCCTAAGACCCAAACTCCTCCGTGGCATTCGTTTTTAATTGCTCTTTGATATTTGGGCTGACTGGGACCTGATGAATGTAAAAACAAAGAATTACCCGATTCTTTTTTTTTTTTTTTACCAAAATTTTGTTTCTGAGAAAAATAAGAGCCACATATGAGGATATTGGTCTAAAATTCCAATAGCACAGTGGCAGTATAACATCCTCGTAAGTGGATATCAGGCCCTTGTAGAGCAAAATTTCGTATTTTGGTCTAAACAACCCAAAATGTGATGTCCACATATGTGGACGCCAGGTCCTAGGAGGTTAAGGCTGCCAGAGGCTTTGAAATTAAGGGTTTTATGACACTATCCCAGGTAGACAGAGAGGAGTTCAATAAATATTGCATGTTTGTAAAGTTCTGAAGAGGCACTCTGAATTTTTGGAGGCAGGAAGATTAAAAATAGGTAAAGAGAGGAAACAACATAAATGATGCAGCTACCGATTACATAACCCAGTGCAAGGCCTCGACCCTACAAAACTAGCTCCAAATGCATCAACATCACTTCATTTTTTTGTCTCCCCTATCGCTTTTTGTGTACACTTTTTAATTATATTAGCAACAGGATAGATTTTTATGTGCTCTGTTTTCCATTTAGATGTGCATAAAAGCCTGCATGTGTGATTCAGGGGTGTGGATGAGTTAGGGGTGTAATGGGAGCCTAAAGAATGACATGAAGGCTGAGGTAATTCACTGGCCAGAGCATTGAGAGACCCTCCCAGATGGCTCACAGACTCAAAAAAAAAGAGGACAGATTAAGTTTTGTGGAAGCCTTCAGAAGGAAGACACTGCTGACTGTGTGAGTGTGTGAATGCGTTCGGACATGCCTGTTTATCTGCAGTGCGACCGGACATCATTCGCTGGTCAAATCATCCGTGTTTGTTTGTTACATTCCACCCACGGGACTGGTGGGTGCGGTTCACCAAACTGAAGTCAATTTAAAGAACGCATTCATTAACGTGTGTGTGCGTATCAGTTTTAGATACTTTAAGAAATGTAACTGGATTTAAAGCTTTCTGTCATTCACTTCAGAAATGCTGCTTCAGAAATTATGTTGAAATGTGTTTATAATCATTAGGCTGAGTCACTTCTGGGTTTATAGGTTGTTTAGAAAGACATCACTCTGAGCTTAAGCCATTTGCTTGTTCTGACGTCTTATAGACTAAACAATAAAAGTAGTGGACATGCTAATAAATACCGACAGCTCCTCGTCAGAGCTTAGTGATTGTTGCACAAGGAAAAGTAAAGTAAGCAAAGGTTTTTCAAGTGCTGCTGGTCCCTGCTAGTTCCCTTGTGTCTTCCTGTACTTCGTTTTTATTACTTTTTTGGTTGCAGGTGTAAACTTTAACATTGTGTTGCAGTCTGGTAGGCATGTGTGTGATCGTGTTTAATGTGAAGCCATGATTTCATCCCAGGATGGGCTTGCTTGGGCTTGGCTCCGGGGAATACATGACTGCGTTGCCAAAATGTTCATCATGCCTGTGGAAGGGACCTCTCCCTCCACTTAAGCTCTGTCTGATCTCTGCCAGTAAAGCTTCGAGTTCCTAACACAATCCAGCCGCTGGATTTCTCCTCTTGGATTCCTGCCCCATATTACTTTTACATTCCAACTGACAATACTCATTACAGTCGACAGTTGTGGTTCAGATGTTTTGTGCATCTTTTTCTACTGCCCTTACAGTACTGGAAGGAATACGTGCGCTCTTGATTTGTACTGTGAGTGCGAGGAGGCTGCAATCCATTAACTTGCCTTGAGATGTCAAAAGGATTTCTCCAGCTACAAATAAAGGAAGATGTCCCACAGGAAAGTGTTAGAGTTTTATACCGGAGTGCTTGAAAGCCCCTCGGTCCCCCAAGATCCATCGTTGTGCAGTTATGACTGCAATTATGTCCATTTGTGCTGCATGTTTTATTTAGTCTTTAGGTATGAAGTGGGTGCTTCAGGGTAGGAGATAATAAGAGAACTCTATTAGAAAGCTGTCAGCTGCTGATCAGGCAGGAGGCTTTTCCCCTCCTAGTCAAGCATAGCTTGCAGCTCATAGGGGTAACAAAATGTTTAATGTTGCAGCTGTTTAACTCTTGCTCAGTTTTAAAAAGTCCACATGATCAGCAATAGAGGAACAGACAGCAATACCCCGCTGAGCACCAATCTACCGATGTTTGTTGGATTTTGGGTGGGTACGTTCAGAATTCAATTCAAAGCTCTGATTTCCTATACCTGCTTTCAGTCATGTCAGCAGCAGGCCTTATTATTGATTCCTAGACTAAAACCTTCATCTTATGACCTTTGAGATGTGAGCAGCTGAATACTCGCCACTTTAAGTTGACATTTCTGTGACATTTTTCTGTGTTCCTGTTTTTGCTTTGTTTTGTTTCTCTCTAACATCCTTAAGCCTGTAAGATAAAGCAGGATTTTCTTGATTTTCATTCCCTTCTTGCCAGGTCACATCACCATGGTAGCTTATGCTGTAAACCTAACCTGGTCTGGAGTTGATTATATTCTAGATTAGAGATTAGCCACCTACTGCCTAATCAGTTCTCTGGAAAATATCATCACCATTGCTGGAAGATCCCGCGGACTCCTGTGTGCAAATTAAAGGAGTGTCTAAAGTTCTTCGGTAATAAATAATGTCTGTGTTTCCCTGTTCATGAGGAAGAAATATAAATTCTTAAATGTAACATTATTTTTCCCCCAATGGCTCCCACCAACAATTCTAATGTTCTATAAGCACAAATATCTGATTCGAAAACTCAGCACCTATTTGAATTCTGCTGGCTTTGTTTGATAACAGCATCAAGGTACCTTTATCAATGCTTAAAAAGCATTGATAAACATGACAAATATGTTTTATTTTAAATTTTCACTGTGTTTACATTTCTACAGCTTATTGCAAAAGTCACACAAAGAGGAAATGTATTATTTATCATTACTTTTGGCTGTTTAAAAAATGATGGTGTAATATGCAGCTGACAGGAAAGTGACCAGCGTCTGGGCTATCTACCAAAGCAGTTTATTAAGTCTAATATATATTTTCCATCTACTCTTTTTAGCATCTAAATGCTCAGATATGTGTGCTGGCTATTCCCTGCTGTTGTTTGCTTCCTGCTGAGTGGATAGTGCACAGCTATTTTCATGTTTTTCATTAAAACATGTTTGTGCTATAGCTGGAAGCAGGGTTTATGTTACTACGTTAAAACAAATCTAAAGAGTTACAGAAAAGAGGCTAAAGAACTTAGTGGAGCTGATCGGGGATTCAGTTTGGACTGCTAATTATCAGTATGGTGAAACTGTGAATGCCTAATTTAACATTCAACAAAGATATTTTAATCTGTGATTAAATTAATGTAAAAATGATTTATTAAAGTAGCCTTAATGTACCTTGCAGATGAGTAGAAACTGAGAAAGAATCTTTTTTGCCACAAAGGTAACCCTCGCTGCACACTTTTAACTCTTAAAATTCCTGATCATTTATTAAAATTCATACAAGAAAACAATCGTAATCGTGTTGTTTTCAAAATCCACCATATTCAAAAACTAGAGCTTTTGAGCCAAACCACAGCATATGAAATGACTAAATTAGGTTGTCAGCTCAGCAGCTTTTAAGTAATAGTCCTCAGTGCACCGGACCTAACAGTTCAGTAATAATTAGATATTTATGGTAGGCTCCCATCAGAGCTTTCAGACCCCCACAGGACCTGCTCGTCTCCATGGGCACTCCTCTCTCATCTTCTCCGGCATCAGGGAACCTAATCTCCCTCTCCCTCCCTAACCTTCTTCTGAAAATGGGCCCAAAATATGTTTGACCCCTCCTCCCCTCCTTCTTTAATGAAATTATCGAGACTCTTCCTAAGCAGTATGTATCCATAAATTATCATTAGTCATTTGTACCTTAAAATTGAGAACAAAATGCTTCTTAAAAAGGTACCAGGAATTAGCCAGTGAGACGAGGTTTTTCACGTGTTTTGGCAGACATTTAGCATAACCGTCTTGGTGCAGGATACCTGATACTTGTACAACTGAGACTACCAGCAGTTGTATCAACAAAAGTCACAAATAATCCAAATTGTTGTGGAATTATTTCCCTCTGTGAGCCGTCTCAAGAAAACTTTGATTTGAACGATCAGTTGAAAGTAAATGTAGGGTTCGGATCAGCATTTTTATACATCAGTCACAGGTAAATGAATATTTGCCAAAAGCTAATGTTAAACAGACACTGGAGTAAGAAAGGGGGATGAGCAACGAGAAAGATCATAAAGGAACCTGAACATGTGAGCCACCTTTGGGTTGAGCAACATTTAGTAATCAGCATTGTGCTTTTTTTGTGGGGGGGTTGGTACACAGCTTTTATCTGGAGTTAGTTTCAATGCACACATTCATTTGAAATGCAGATTAAAGTGAAGCAAAACACACATGAAAGCCTGCATTCTTGTTAAACTGGCAGCTGACGTAAAGGAACACCATTCATCTCCATTCATTTGTAAATGTTGACAGGTTTCAACCTCTAGGAGGAGATCTTAAGATCTCCACTTCTCCGTTTATACATTCCAGTCTGTACTGCAAGACAAGATGATGCATAACAACAACTGGAATGCCAAATTGCTGGGCCAGATATTTCAGGAATGCAGAGGAAAGTGTAGATCAGATGGCAGCTGTTGGCTAAACATACTACTTTGTGAGAACTGTCTCTCCTCGCCCAGATTTATAACCCCCTTTTTGTCTTTATAAAACTTAAGAAAGACCAGCAGTACAGGAAGTGAGCTTAATTGTCTCAAATGTGATATTAGCCAGTTGCGTGCAAGTCAATATTCAATTTAGTGGAGCCAGAAGCTTCTCCCTGATTACTGAAAGCTGTAAACATGACTGTCCCATTGTTTTACAGCAAAACTAAACAAAAACATGGGAGGCATCACAGTCACGGTGTACGCTTCATCACACGACATCACGTAATGTACGGTCTCAGTAAGAAAACGGAAAGATTGCTGGACAGAATGTGCAGAGGACAGAATGACTGTAACTCGAGGAAATGGGAAGAGGAAACTGTGATGTCAAGAAGTGACTATTTCCTGTCCAACATTCTTATCCATCCCTCTGGCCCACACACAAACTGGGGAAGGGGTGGGATGGGGTTTAAAGTGGATAGAAGAGACTGAGGCGAAACTAGTGGGGTAGGATTAAAGGGGATTGCGGTGTGGATTTGGGGAATAAACTACAGTCTGAAAAGGAGAAAGAAGAATTAAAAAATGTGGAAGGCAGGAAAGTCACTGAATGAAAAAATCTCTCAGATCTTGAGGGCAGTTTCACACACTTGTTGGCCTCGTTTCCCTTTCCTCCAATTATTTCAATATCACCCAATCCAGCCCTTGGAGGAGTATGAGGCACTTTCTTCTGTGCTATCTAATGATGTCACTCACTTATTTACAGTCACCAAAAAGCCCCTCCACCCAGCACCCTAAACCCCCACCCGCCCAACCACTCAGAACCCCTCCTCAAACATTCCTGAACTCCAGCACGTTTTCCGATTTATCGAGATATGCGAGGCATGTACTGCACAGCATAACGTAACAACACAACTGGTCTTTGTTTGTAGTAAAAAATAGAAGTTTTAATTAAAGGAAAAGACACTTGTTGTTTCACCCAACATTAAAGCTATACAACATTTGCATTTCATGAAATATTCAACCCTAACACAGCATATAAACACTGCACCATTTAAATACAGTGCTGTGAAAAAGTAACTGTTCCTCTGACTCTATTGTAAAATCAAAAGTTAACTATGATTGACCACATTTTCTTTAAAAAAAAAGTGAAGCAGAGTAAAAGATATCAAAAAGTAACGATTTAAAGAAACTCAGGAAACAAAAAGTCAGTCTGGAAAGGGATACAAAGTTATTTCTAAGGCTTTGAGACTCGAGTGAACCACAGTGAGAGCCATTAACCACAAATGGAGAAAAGTCGTAACAGCGGTGAACCTTCTCAGGAGTGGCCAGCCTAGGAAAATCACTCCTAGAGCGCATCAACAACATCTAAAGAACCGCAGCCTTCACTTGCCTCAGTTAAAGTCAGAGTTCATGATTCAACAGTAAGAAAGAGACTGGGCGAAAATAGCATTCATGGGAGAGATCCAAGGAGAAAACCACTGCTGACCAAAGAGAGCACAAAGACTCGTCGCACATTTACCCCACAAAAAAACACCTTGAAGATCCCTCAACAGTTTTAGGAAAGTATTCTGTGGACTGACGAGACAAAAGTTGGAAGGTTTTAGTCACGTTACATGTTAGAGTAAAACTAACACAGCATTTGATAAAAGAACGTCACACGAAGACTCAAACACGGTGGTGGTAGTGTGATGGTCTGTGGCTGCTTTGTTGCTTTACAACCTGGATGACTTGCTGTAATTGATCCAACCACGAATTCTTCTCTCAACTGGAAAATGTCCAGCTATACGTTTATGTTCTAAAGCTCAAGCAGTTACTTTTTCAGACAGAGGCAGGTAGGATTTAATAAATTCAATCAGAAATTAAAAACTCAGGTTACCTTTGTCTAATATTAAACATTTATTGAATGATCTAAAACATGTAATTGATCTTTTTATACTCCTTTTTATACTTTCCTTTCAAGTTCAAATAAGCAATGTAAAACAATCAGATCCGGGCTTCCCAAATGTAAATACTTTATGGTTTTCTTTGTATGAAAAAACAAACAAAATAATCAAATTCTGTGTATTTGAAGGATTTCTGGCTCCAAACTTGCAGATTTCTTGCTGTTTGTAATTATTGGCCAACGGCAGCTCAGCTGGATTCAAAATTGTAATTACTTTGTGCTCTTAAGTTTATATTAAGGCAAACATAATAGTGCAAATATGTAGTACATTTGAATTGCAGTAGTATCAAGTCAGGCCAGGCCAGCATATTTTGTAGACATCTTTGGCAGCAGGACAAATTTAGAGTTGATTGTTCTCTGCTCTGTTTTTAATAATGGTCATTTTAAAGGGGATAGGGATCTTTCCTTTATTGTCTTCAGTGTTTCCCATACAGTGTAGTCTAAATACAATACGTCTCAGCATGTATGGAAGTCCAGGAATGTGATTGATGTGGATGAGTCACATGAAGGAAGCTGGCAGGGAAAAGGAAGACGTGGTTTGACCTACTGGAGGCACTCTATCTAAATTCCCTTCGGTCTGACTCAGTGTTCACTCAGCACAGTATCCTGTCAAAGCGGTCACTTTGTACGGGACGGATAGTGAAATAACTCTTTAATGAGTCAGTAACCGAATAACTTGGATGATTCAAATAAAGAAAGACTCACTGGTGTGTCTGAATGAAATTCTTTTTAGGTGATCAGCATCAGAATAATTAATCTGTAATGACAAGATTTTCTCACTCTAAACCTGTTATTGCACAGATGGATTAAAGTTATATTCTTAGTTAGAGTTAAAATAAGTCTCTATATTACTATAACCAGATCATGGATATAGCATTCATCAGCAAAAATCTGAAGGTTTAATCCATAACGTGATAATAGTGTAATGCTTTATAACTCTATTTAAGTAAATAAAAGAGAATCAAATGACTAAAGTAAAACTGAGAAATTCTGGAAACCATCTCCTCATATTGAGCTTGATGACAGGTACTTTCCAGCCTTCTTGTGACTGTATTGTTTCTTATTAGGTGTTGGGGAACTTTGGAGGCAAATTTCCAAAATAAATGTTTTCTCATTCTTGCTTGGTAATAGATTTGACGGTTCAGAAAGCTGCAATAGTTGGTGCAAAGGTTCTGAGCTGCAAGTAGGCAGACATCTGGGCTCTTTTACTGCCTTCCCTTTAAAATATGTTGTCTATATGGCAGTGTATTTGGCAATCTAATAAAAATCATACTGGTCCCTTTACACGTTTTTTTTTTCTTTGTTGCAAAGATGAACTCTGTTGCCTAGCCTATGCAATGATTTCTACAGCTCAAGCATGTCTCTTTTTTAAGATCACAGTTTTCCAGTGTTGATTTCTTGTCTTTTTTTTTTACAATTTGATTGTCTGCAAGCCCAATAACTCCTTCACAACTGACTCAGTTTAGTAAAGCTGATAAAAAACTCACAGGAAGTGGTGTTAGATAAGGAGAAAATAATATTTCTCTTGCCCATGTTCCTTGGTTTGCCTTGGTTTTTTTTTAGCCTGACATTCTGGAGGTTTAAAAGCTATAAGAAATGTTTTTTTCATAGCATATACTGAAAAATCGGAGCCGACTCTTCAATCGTCTCACTTCTGGAGCCGACACTTACCTTGATTGCTTCGGCTAGACTCTATGTCGATTAACTTCCTCTATGTGAATGCTTTTTCTCACACTTTAAACCTCAAGCACATAAACATTTTCGGCGGCCGCTTTCAGACGGTGCTTGATTACTGTTATCACCCATTTGGGGGGCCGGCTAAGGTGGAGTTCACACATTCCTGTGGGACAATGTTAAAGTGTGACAGATCTGATTATGTTGGTATTTACCTGAGGATTTATCTGCATTCCTTGTCGTCTCTCTTGCCCCACAGACAAAAGCCGAATTAAATGTGTCTGTATTGGAGCAACTGAGCCCCATTAACATTCACAGGGGGCAGGCTGGAACTTGATGGCAGTTCCCATTCATGATTTTGGTGCTTTAAATGAGAACATACTTGAGGTCAGTGTACTAAGATGTCTCAATTTCCATACAGTGCAGTTAGCATCCATATTAAATCCTGGATTTCCCTCTGGGTTTCCTCCATCAACATTCCTCTACATGATTGGTGACGTGAGCCACGACACACTGCACGGAAAGCCTGGTGGCCTCCTTAAGAAGTGGAGTAGAGGGGATTCAGGGGGGATGGGGGCGCTCAAGACTGTTTTACAGTTGCTATTTTAGAAATAACATAGCCATGAATACCCACG
Organism: Aulonocara sp. 'chitande type north' Nkhata Bay; assembly: GCF_057382095.1. NCBI lineage: Eukaryota > Metazoa > Chordata > Actinopteri > Cichliformes > Cichlidae > Aulonocara > Aulonocara sp. 'chitande type north' Nkhata Bay. The sequence continues at coordinate 12,393,696 of NC_141358.1, forward strand.
TCTTTCCTTAAAAGACAGTCATGGGTATTCAAAGGCCGGAGAGGACATCTGTAGAGCGCCCATCCGAGGAAACAATGTGTGTAAAGTTTGCGTCTACGTGACAGTGGGGAGAATAGATGGGACTGGGGTGGGGGTCGCTGGTGGTTTGTACATGTACAATAATTTTTTGAAGAAGTGGACGACAAAAGCTTCCTCAAAAGGTCACACGATGAGCTCAACTTGTTCAGGCTGGACGCTCAGGTCTGAGGGAGTGTGAGCGGATAAAGGATGAGGAGGAGGAAGAGGTGGGGGTGGTGTGTGTGTGTGTGGGGGGGGTTCATTCAGAACAGCTGAAGAAAGGGAGGTGGGAGGGAGGTAGGGGTGGTCCTAGCATGACATGTGTGTGGGACTATTGAAATGTGTGTGGAGCCCTGATTTCTGTTCATACTGACTGAGAACCACTGGAGGAAAGAGAGAGAGACACACACAGCTTCTGCCCTCTGAGTTAATAATAAGGACGGAGCCAAGTGAAAGAGAGTTAACCTAGTCCGCAGTGAAAGAAATCAACGCTAAAAGGCTACATAGTGTAGGATTTTATAGTTTTGAACTCCAGGTTTTTTTTTTTTGCATCTTTATTTATTTTTAAAAGTTTTTTGGGAGAAAGGATTTTTTGGACTTCTACCAATGCTTGGAACAATTACGTTAACAGGTAAGGAGAAGGATTGAGTGGAATATAAGCAATTGCATGTGGACACATTCGGTCTTTTTCAGTACAAGATGCAATTATATCAACTTAAACGTGTAAATAAATAGAGGTGTGGCTGCTGGTTTACTGTGCTTGCATGAGATAATGTTTAAAAGTTAAATGTTGTGATTTATGCTTTTGCTTTACTTTGTTATTTGAGGGAATTTCGAAACCTAAAGCATGTTTTTCTTGTACTGTATGAGGGAGTATGGCCAGAGGCATTGTTGTCCTGAGGGTGTGGTTAAGTGAGTATTGTGGTTTGTAGCTTTCCCGACACAGATGAGTGATTTCACTTTGGGTGCTTCCATTGATCACTATACAGTAGAGCCTTGTTTTTTATTAAGTAAAGTAATCCTGTTACACTGTTACAGTCCTAACAAATATTCTAAGTGTTAAAATACTGACCTACTTCCCCTCATCCCAGAGTATACATCCCTCACCAGCTGCCAAACTTCTTAGTGAGGAAATAATTCACACAGACAGCTGACGATTAGAGATGTATAACGATGCATGCACAGATATGTTTTGAAACCTTGCTTTTAATGTGTGTCGTCATCTCAGCCAGCTGCGCTCCGTGCATCCCATCATGTGAAGTGTTTCATTAGATCAGAGTGGGATCCCAATTCCCAGTGGGGTTATTTAACTTAGCCACAGAGGATATAGGGAGGGAGGAGACAAGGGGCCTATGGAATTAATTACATGCCAGGACTGTTCCTTCTTCTGGGACATCTAACCAGGAGATGTTTCAGGCTGGGCAGGGTTGGACTGTTTTGCTTCATGGTGACCCATGGTTTTGGTTTCTATTGTGCGCTGCTGGTTAATTCAGCTTAATTTTGGTTTGTCCTGAGAGGCAATTATGCAGCTGTTGATGTGCCCCACCCCCCTTTGGAGACACTGAGACACTCTGACCACACCTTTCATACAGACGCAGGGTGCAAGACAGAGTCTGTTAGTCTCCTCTCTGTTGGGAGGACAGGGGGCGGGGTTGTCCCTACCTTGGGTTTAACTGACTTCTTTTGTTTTAAGGCTTCAGGTCCAGACTAGGAATTATAACAAGGATTTGCATATATTTTATAATGTTTTACATACTGTATAGAAAGAATAGCTGCTATTCATCCTCCCAACTGACACACCCACCCCCTGCAGAGTGGAGTACATGAACAACAACCAGTTTTTTGCAGTAGTGACAATATTTAATACAAGTGCCTCGCCTCGCCACATGCTCTCACACTCACACATAAACAAAGCCTGTCTCCAGTGGAGAGAAGCATTTCAGCTATGAATGTGTGTGTTTGAGATATGTGACACCCTCTAAAGTGAATTAGAGGGTTGGATGCACCCCCCCCCCCCCCCTCTCTCTCACTCACACACACACACACACACACACACACACACACACACACACACACACACACACACACACTTCTGCCCCTTCATCTCTTAACTGTCTCCTCCTCACCCCTTGTAGCCACCTCACCCTTCGCTCTCACATTCTTTCTAGTACACACCCTCCTCTTCCTCCTCCCCCCCAGATAAGAGTTGTGTGTCTAGAGGGGAAAAAAAGAAATAAGAAAAATTATGGGCTGGAAAACAGAGATCAAAAAGAGGGGAGAGATGCCAGTAGTCTGTTAAGTCAGCATGGTTCCTGTTTTATTATCAACGTAGATGCACACTACTGTTGCTGGCCTGGCTTACCAACTGTCTGACCCCTCCTCTATACACATTTACTCGGAAAAGTCTTTACTACATCATTATGCGCTCTATTACTGATTTTCTGTTGCTAGCATATGTAAATTGAATTTGCAAAACGTTTAACATGGGTGGGATTTTTTTTCTGCTGGTCTGTTTTGATGTTTTTTGGTGTTGCCTTTCCAGTTTAACAAGGGTGTGATCGGACCCTGAAAATCACACCTACGTGAGAAAGAGAGAGCCCACTGCCATGTGACACTGATGTAATTAAGAAACCACTCAGGCTTGTTTTTTTCTCCCTGTTTCATTCGTGTTTACATCAGCTGGGTAAAGTTCGCAAAATCCTAATAATTTTCAAACTTCCTCGGGGCTCCAGTGTCTCTTGATAAGAGGAAAGCTGACCAACCCCCTTCCTTTATTTTCGGAGGCCAGAGAGGGTTAGAAGACTATTGTGTTTGAATGCGTATGTGCCTTGGGAAGGGGGTGGGTCCCCATCCATCCTGCTGTGGTGGAATTTGGGTCAAGGGGATTGGGAATTATTCTAAGGGGGGGTAGTAGAGGACTGTATTGTTTGTTTTGTGTATGCTATATGGGCACAGGCAAGACACAGTTTAGCTGAGAAAAAAACAAACAAATAAGCATTCTTGAAATCTGCTGGGATTTAAGTTCTAGTTATGTTTAGCGTATCCTAAATTCTTTTCCTAAACATATGGTGAACCGCGTAGCTCACATTCCTCTCAAGTTAAATTCATGCATAAGATATGGGCGTGCCCTCGTTAACAAGTTGGCATACAAAAAAAACACAAACTGTTTGGGTTTTTTAAAACCAAAAAACATTCAAGGAATTTGATGACTTGAAATTCATGCCTATAATTTAGAAAAAGGGATGTAGGCGCAGGGAGAGTTGTACATTTTTGTGTGAAATGGGAAAACTGAATTCTGCTTGGAAGTAAATCGTTGATCTGTGAAATATGATTTTTCATGTTTCAAAGGTTTTCCTTCCATATTTTAAAGTCTGCCTTGTTGGTGACTTGCAAGCAAAGGGCATATTTCCCACAGTGTGGTAAGATTGTGGAATGCATATCTGCCCTCCTGTGTAATCATGTAACCTGATATCCAGGCATTAAAGTTCTGGGAATTTGTTTTGAGAGTCTAGGGGTGTTAGATGTGAGGTTTCCCAGACTGCACTGAGATCTGAGGACTCCCTGGCAGGTCGTCGTCACCCCCCACCCGCCACGCCTTCTTCTGTCAAAACACAGAGATGTGGCAGGCGTGTATGCGTATGTGTGTGTTGCATGTGTGGTTTTCATTTCTTACATCATCATGCACCATTTGCCTAGCAAGTGTATCGCTACCAAGAAATCACTCGTGATAATGGAAAGCGTTGACCATCAAAGGCAACTAGATGCTATTTACACGTTGCACAATAGCAGAGTTGCTTTGTAGACTTCTGGACAATAATCTGCAAATTGTTGAAGGATTGCTTGCATAACACTTCCAATCAATTTCCATTTGGGGATCACTGTTCTTTATATTTCTACGTCAAACCTTTTCCTTTTTACGTCAATGCCATTTCTTTGGCATGTTTACGTAGCGAAGGATTAGTGGGAGCAGATTGCAATTTAGTAGTAAAACATGATCTCTGCAAATGCTTTCTGTTTAACTTCTTTTTTCTGCAGATGGGGGTGAGAGTTTTGTTGAAGATATAAAACTTTTTATTGTTTTTACTGGGTCATCTCCTCAGAGATTTTTATGGAATGCTGAATAATTTATGCTGTCTCAGCCAATAATTTGATTTCCTCAACATAACCTGAATTTGTTAAATTGAATATTGCCTATTGTAGCTTTATATCAATGTCATGGGAATGTTATTTGTGATTTTTTTCTGTAGACAGAGACAAGTAGTAAAGTCCAGTGAGAGATTTGATCAACATCTTACAGAAAGTTCTTTCTCTTCTCTTGTGCTCTCAGTTGGCCAGCCAGATGGGGTGTCTGTGGGTCAGAAGGAGGACGCTACTGAGACCATGGACACCATCCAGGATGAAGTGACCCCTCAAGTAAATGGAGAAAAAGTTGATAAAGAGGCCCCCGATGCAAATGATATTTCAGCTGCTGAGGAGAAGGCTCCGGAGGAACAACCTGATGATGCAAGTGAAGTTGGTTTCAAGAAGATCTTCCGCTTTGTGGGCTTTAAGTTCACCCTCAAGAAGGACAAGAGTGAGGAGAAAGACCCTGTGAAGCTCCTGACAGTCAAAGATAAAGAAGGAGAAGAGGGCAGTGGGACAGATGAGCCTGCGAAGGAAGAGGAGGAGAAGGAGAAAGAGAAGGCTCCTGCTGTTGATGAGAAAAGCACGGCTGAAGAAAAGGAGGCTGATGCAGAGGCAGCTGCTGTTGAGGTCACTACAGAAACTGTAAAAGTTGAAACCACTGAAGCCACGCCTGAAGGTGCTGCTGCTGCTGAAGCTGTTGACGAAGCAGTCAAGGAGGAAGGAGCTGAGAAGGAAGGTGAGAGCACTTCACCACCTCAGGAGGCTGCCATGTCCCCTTTCAGGAAGTTCTTCAGTGGAGGTCTTTTCTCTAACCTGCGAAAGAAAGCGAGCATAAAGAAGCCAAAAGAGGAGGAGGTCAACGAGGTGGCTACTGAGGAGGAGACTGCTAAGACCGAGGAAACTGTTACTGCTGTCGAAGAAAAGGAGGTCAAAGATGTGACAGAAAACGAAACCGAGGAGGAAGTGTTGGAGGCTGCTGTTGAGGAAAAATCTGAGCCCAAGGAAGAGGCAGCGATTACCCCACAGGAAACAAAATCAGAAGATCATCCAGAGCCTGAGGTCACAGCTGAAACCCCTGCTGTTGCAGAAACAACTAATGATAAGGTAAAACAAGAAGAGCAAAAAGCTGAACCTCCCACAGGAGTGGAGGCAAAAGCTCCAACTGAAGTGACATCTGAGGCTGAGCTGCTGTCATCTCAGGAGAAGGCAAAGCCTCAAGGAAGCCCCCTGAAAAAACTCTTCACTGGAGCTGGCCTAAAGAAGCTCTCAACTAAGAAACCGAAAACCAAGAAAGATACTGAGGCCAAGCTCACAGAGTCTGGGGAGCAGGCGGCTGAGCAGCTCCAGGCCTCCACAGAGCCAGCAGAAGCTCCTAAAACTGATAGTGGGCCCTCATCTCCAGAGGAGTCGGGAGAGCATGTTATTGCTGTGGAGGTGACCCAGAATGAGTCTAGCCAAGAGACTGAAGGTGAAGTTGGATCTGATGGAGAAAAGAAAAAGGAGGGCATCATGGCCTGGTCCTCATTCAAGAAACTGGTGACGCCAAAGAAGCGTGTAAAGAGATCATCAGAGAGTGAAGATGAAGCAGCTGCGGAGAAGCCAGCCAAGTCGGCCACCCTGTCCTCTTCTGAGAGTGCTGCATTAGCAGATAAGAGTGTTGAGGAAGAAGCTAAAGAAGATAAGCCCTCTGAGGAAGAGCCAAAGACTGAAACCACTGAGAAGCTGCTCAGCAGCACCGAAGAGCCCAAAAAGAAAATGGACACCTCTGTTTCCTGGGAGGCTCTAATGTGTATGGGTGGACCCAAGAAGAGGGGCAGGAAGACCTCTGATTCCGATGATGATGAGACCAAGATTGAAGAGGAAACACCAGCAACAGCAGAAGTAGAAAAGGAGGGTAAAACAGAGGCTGCAACTGACACTGAAGGTGAACCAGTTTCTTCACCAGAACCTTTGCCCAGCCCTCCTGAAAGAGAGTCTACCTGGGGTACCCTAAAACGCATGGTTATGCCAAAGAACAAGGCCAAAAGTGAGGAAAAGCCTGATGAGTCTGCAGAGCAAGTCCAGTCTGACAGTGAAGCACCAAAAGATGAGTCATCCTTCTCTCTGAGAAAATTCTTCCCAGGACGCAAGAAGAAGAAGGTTGAAAAACAATCTTCCACTGACCAGAGCTCAGGAGAGGAGGACTCTGAAACTCCAGCTGTGGTTCCGCTTTCAGAGTACGATGCACAAGTCGAAGCTGAACCCGAGGCACAGGCAGAACCAGCTCCTGTCCAGATTAAGGTGTCATCTGAAGACAGATCCCCTTCTTGGATCCCAGCCGATGTTGAAGACGCTGCTGATAAACACGATCAGCTGAGTGATATCCCAGAGGAAGCAGAGAATGCTGCTACACCAAAGTCTATAGATACTGACATCGCAGAGGATGAAACTGAGGACCCAGCCATGCTACCTAAACCCCCGGGACGCACAGGTCGCCGACTCTCTGTCGCTGAGGTCAAGCCTGTCGATCCAGCTCCAGCTGCTGCAACCACCCCTGTTCCTCAGACACCCAAGTCAGAGAACGCAGAAGAGGTTATGCAGGGTGTTGAGTCCCAAATCAGTGAAATCCCGTCCCAGACATGTGTGGCTGTAGAAGATGTACGATTAGAGGTAGCTGCTGAAAAGACGGAGCCTGAACCACCGATTGACAGTGCCAAGGCCACAACAAATACCATCCTCGAGCCACATACTCACGATGACGCCATGGCTATCTGCACTGGCCTCGGCACCAAGGAAATCGCCAAAGTAGCTCTGGAGAAGCCTGCACAGCCTCTGGTAGAGACTGTGGCGGTGATCCGTGATTCTCTGTGCTCTGAGGTGTCAGTGGAAGAGTTGGACCCACCTACAGTGGAAGCAGTATTCACAGAAGACCCAGTGTTGACGGCCCAAGTGCAGCTACTAGAACCCACTGAACTTCAAGTTGCTGTTGAAAGTTCAGGGAGTGATGGAACTATTCAAGTTGCCAGCTTGTGTCAAGAACCGGAGATTGAGAAGGTTGGAGTCGTGAACACTGTCACAGAGGAGTCTGAGGTCCTTCAGCCCACCACAGTAAGCGAGAACTCCCCTAAAACTGTGCTAGTCAGTCCCATTGCTCTGACCTCCGAAGCGGTTATCTGCACCCAAAGTGTTGAAGTCTCTGAGGTAACTGTAGAGACCAAGGAAGTGGAGATGGAAATGGAGCACTTTGCTGCCACTGAAGAAAATATCCCTGTACAAGAGGTGTTTCAGGCTACAGCTGCAGAGATGTCATCAGACATATGTGAAACCACAAAGACCACCTTCACAGAAGAGACTGACCCGCCCATTCCTGTAGTTCTTCCAAGTGAGGCGGTTCCTGTTATCATAGATACAGTCGTCCTTGTGGCTCCAGTCAGTGTGGAAGCAGAGAAGGCGGCGGCCACAGAAAGTGCCTCAGAGTCTAAAGTAGCCGATGTTGAACAGTTCAACTCGCAGGAAACCACGAAGGAGGTTGCAAAGACCGCAGAGGCTGCTGCCACCCCAATAGTAGAGACAGTGATCAGTTCACTTGTCTCTAGCGAGAAGACTAGCAAGGCCAGTCTTCTCGCTGGCCTTGCTAAGCAGGCCAGCGAGAAGACAGAGGAAATCAAGGAGGAAGCCCAACAGGTCAGTGAAATTGAGGTTCAGAGCATGGCGATTGCTCAGACTGTCATTCAGGATGCTGTAGATAAAGTTTCAGAAGATGTACCTGAGCCAAAGAAGCCTCCCACTCCATCAGCTGCCATCCCAACACCAGTCCAGGCAATAGCAACAACAGAAAACGAGATCGACATCGCAGCCGACGCACCAGTTGTCACTGAGACCCCTGTTCCCATCGTCTGTGTAAAACCAGTAACAAAGTCACCTCAGCCACTCAATGTTGCCATTCAGGTCATTGATGCTATCCCAATCGAGGTCACTGAGAATCTTGAAGAGGTGGAAAAGAAACCAGAAGAGGGTCAGAAGCAAGATGCAGAGATTAAAGTAAGTGAGGAAACGCTTAAAACAGAAGAAGCAGGACAGGTAAAGGAAGAGAGTCAGGAAAGTGAAGAGCCTGCACAGGTCAAGGAGGTACAGAGCAAAGATCAGGAAGAAGCTCCTGAAAAGGTGGAATCACAATCAGAGGAAACCAAGCCTGAAGCTTCCTCAGAGGAAAAGAAAGAGAAAGTGCTTGAAGTCCACATGCCCATCCAGGTGGTCCTGCAGACAGCGCTTGTGGTTGAGGAACCATCAATCGAAGAAGAGGCCGTTGAAGAGTTCGACAGCAACGGTCCTGCAGCTCAAGACACCAACGCACCACCCAAGAGCAGTGGAAGCGAGAAGCTCCCGGTGCTGGAGGAAGAACCTCAAGCGATAAATGCAGTGGAGGATGCAGCTGGCACATCGGAGGCCGAGAAAACACCGTCAAAGTGTGCAGAAGTGATGGCGCAGGTGATTGAGGTGATCGAGGAGGCTGTGAAGGAGATCGAGCCTGTGTCCACAGAGATCACAGCAGCATCATGAGCAGGTGAGGCTAATCTTTCAGCACTGTTATATTGTCTGTTTGACTGTCTCAGAACTTTAAGTAGCTTCTGTACTAATAGTATCTCAAAACTTGAGATTTTTTCTTTTTAAGCGTAGTTATTTACAAAATTCCTGTGTTGGCCTATCAAACAATCTTCTCATAGTGTTTTTTTAAAAAAAAAAAACATCAATGGGTCCTGCTTTTATTAGGGAGTAGGGGAGGGGATTTGCACTCTCACCAGATGAAAAAGCTTTTGTTCAGGCTATGAGTAACCAGGGGACCTTTGATATCAAAGCAGGAATGCCGCCATTGACCCCTTCTTTGTAGGCCGGGGTCTTAAAGGGAAGTGGTGTGTGTGTGAGGGGCAGATGAACTTGTGCTGAAAGGCTGATTATGATTCCTCCGCTCCCTCCTTCTGTTTTTCTTCTATCACAGGCTCAGTATGGAGTCAAGAAACCATGTCGGAGTATGCATTTACTAGACTCAATTACAAAGCTTCAAAGAGCAGGCATTTTTCTTTTCAGTTTTAACTGAATTATCCTCTTATAGTGAGCACAGTTTTCGAAATACAGTGTGATGTTACTTGATACGACCAGATACGAGGACAAGGGGGAAACTGGGCGTAGTTCGCTTAAATATGTATTAAGCAATGCAATGAGAGGCTGGACAGGAACAGAAACGGGAGATAAACACAGTAATTCAATATGATGCTAATGCTAATTCAGCCACATTTAACACAGCTTTAAGATGAGATTCGGAAGATTTTATTTCCTAATGTAATATAACAGAAGACAAGATCCAGCCATTTCTTCTTCCTAATATATGTTTTATGTGCTTCTCCACTGCAGCAGAAAGGAGGCGACTGATGCCTGGGAGACGCACTGTCTGGACCAGGACATGAGTGATGAGGGAGAGAAAGAGAGAGACAGTAAGAGACAAAAAGAAGCTGCTCTGGGAGAACATGTTGAGAACGACCTCGGCCATTCCGCCCAGAGAGAAGAGCAACAGCACCGCCATTCTCTCCAGCTGCCCTCCCACCTGTATTCCAACCCCGTCCTGCAGCCCTGTCACCGCAACGTGACGACCCACTGTTGCACCCTCACCCCACCCACTCACTCACACTTTTCACAAACACACACTCATGCATGTCTTCTGCCCCAGAAGCATCCCATCTGGCTTGTAGTCAGTGCAGTGTATCTACAGTGTCCCAGTGACTTTCCATTGCCCTTGTTGCACACCGCAAGAGTCAGCAACCCGGCTGAGTGTGTTTCTGTGCATATGTGCGTGTGTGCGTGTATGTGAAAAGAAGGAAGAGTAAGATGGTCTTAGAAAGTGACGAGATGGATTAATATCCTGTAAATTGTATTTATATCTTGATTATTCTTACTTTCACTCCTAGGTCTTTATTTTTTTCTTTATTTTGCTCTGTTTTGTTATTGTATGGACTTTGTTGCCTGTTTTTTTAATTTCTAATATTAAGCTGTGATATAACAGGTATTTTTGAGCAACATAAGAAAGCAGACTTTAAAGTTAGATGCCCATGTCTACAGTATTTCTTACTAAATGTATCTGGATGATCAGAATTTACCAAAACAAATGTGAAAGTATTACATAAAAAGTGCTTAGTGTATCACAGCTTTAACTGTCATTTTCAAAGGTTATTAGGATTTGTAGCAAGCCATGGTACAAGTGTTATTCCTCTGGCAGAGAAAACAAGCAGTAGGGGCAGAGAGTATGATGATACTTTTCAGAAATGCATCACATGTTTGACTTTTGCCACATTCTCTTGTCACAGTTTGTCCTTCGCCACTCGACACCCCGATCAAAATGCAGCTCAAAGTCGATAAGAAAACAATCACTGCCTGGTTTACTGTAAAAACACATTGTTACTCATTGTTTCATGTAATAATACAATAAAATACTATTAAAACCACCTCATCTGATACTGTGACACAGGCATGCAGTAAACAGTGCAAAGAATATTGATGGCACTTTTGCGCATTCATGAAACACTTGCACTTGTCTGCAGTGTTTAATGACCCTGTTTTCTGACTTTCTCTGTGAAATATGTCTAATTGATGTGAAGCAGTTTAACACTTTCTCTGCTGCACTATATTTACATTTGAAATGAAATTTTAACGCCCTCTGCTGCCTACAAAAAGCACTGCAGCCCATTAGTCTTCACTCATTGGTGTCATTTTCTTTTGAACTTCAGCTATATGTTAACTAAAAGTTAGTAAAATGTGAGATCATCATCGTCCAGTTTTGACTTGATCTGCGCTTGTTCACCACGCATGGTCGCTCAGGGTCAACAAATTGGCACAAGGGAGGATGTGGACCAAGAGGTTGATCAATAAAGCGTGGTACCATAAATTAAAAACAATAGCTCATTTTACTCTTAATTTAAAAGCCAAATCAAGTTAGGATAAATCAGGGAGTCGTGGTTTCCATTGCTCACAGGATAGGAAATCAGTTGCATCCAATTAGATTCCCAAAGCCTCTACTCAGCTACTTTGATTTGGGCATCAAAACTCAAAACCGAGTCAAAAGTCGGGGCCTCTTTTGGAGATTTATTGGCAGATGATTTCTGAATATCTGCGTCATCCCTGTGATGCAGTTTCACCACCAAAGTAATCGCTTTCCTATTGGTCACAACTCCTGAACAATGAATTAAAAGTAAAACGAGGAACCTCTTCAGATGTGAGTTCTATTATCCAATCAGTTTAATTTAGTGGGTGATGCTAGTAGCTCTGAAGGCTCCCCTTTCACTCAGCTTTATTGCCAAACAAGTCAAGGATCAGGAAGTCTGGACCATTATCTAGGTCACCACTTCACTTTGCTTTGACCCCAGAGGGCCTGTTACATTAGTGATATTTGCTTTATTTAAAATAAGTCATTTAAAAAGAAAAAGGCAGACTAAAGACTTTTGCTATTGCAGCATATTGTATATTAAGCATTTAGGGGCACCCGCCCACCTTCAGTCCTCCCTGCTTTTTGTAACACTCTTAACTGTGAACCTGTTAACATTTGTACAGATTGTATACCTACTGTATGTACTTAAATCATATTGTTGTAATATTAACGATTAACCTGCAGGCATTTAGCATAATATTCATGTAGCATGTCTGTTATATTTCCCAAGCTGTTAATAGTAAGGATTCAGAAACTTCTATATTTCATTCAATAAAGTTAGAGAAAAACGGTGTGTAACGTGAATACTTTAAATCATGATGACTCACCATCAGGTAACAACAATATTTAGTGATTATGAAGAGTGCATAAATACACTTTGGTATAATAATGTGCAAAAGTCTTAAGCCACCCCTTATTTCTTTAGATTTTGCTTCCAAAGAGCTGTGTTTTTTAAAGTGGTCTTGAGCAATACTTCTCGAAGCTACTTGAGGTACATTACACCAAGGAAGCACTACTGAAAAAAAAAGGTATGACTACCAGATTGTTGCACTGTGACAGCACCATACCAGACTGAACCCAGAAAAAAATTGTGGGATAAAATAAGACAGATTATAGTTACTAAATGACTACAAATCACTTTAAATTTGAAAAAGGAAAGAAAATTAAAAGTAAAAAACAGAAATAAATGAATACATAAGAGGACAAAAGAAAAGAAAGACTCATAAGAGGGAGAAATTGATTGAAATGATCAAAAACCTCACCTTATGATAGTTCTTGTTTTAAATACAATATTTGAGCGAGCTGACTGGAATTTTCTCGATACTGTTAGATAATAATCACATATTGTTATATTTGTGCCTTTAAAAAAGATAATTCCTCAGTGGACAGTTAACTCCTGATAAACCTTTTTACAAGACAGTCATTCAAATCTGTGGTTATAAGATGCAAATATGAAACCAAAAATTCACCTGAATAAATGTCCTACTTTGAGTTTGTCTCCACCTGCTGGGCGGTGGCATGTTTAGGGTGGAGGATGTAGTTGCAGCTGTCCTGCAGGTGGAGGTGGTGCAGGACAAGCAGAGCAGCAAATTTGTGAGTGTTTTGGACTTGAATTAAAAAGACCAAGACATGCTGATGAGGCTGCTGTGTGAGGTAGAGACAGGTATAAGGATGTGTATAAAGATTGGGTCTCGCTGTATTGCTCAGGCTGCTCTACAAAATCTATTCACAGGTGCAATCCCACTACTGAGCAGCATGGGGGCTTTGACCTGCTCCGTCTCCGACCTGGGCACCCCTCCTTAGGTGACCTGGTGGTTCCAGGCTCCCCCAGGATCACCATATCGATGCCGAACTTAGTGCGGACACCCAATGGACATAGCCTGCTGCAGCTCAGAGCTCGTGAGCTCAAACGATCCTCCAACCTCAGCCTCCCGGTAGCTTGGATTACAGGCACGCGCCACCGCACCCGGCAAGAAGCAGCTACGTTAACAGGGCTTTTAACTATGTCTGAGGTGACATCATGACACTAACCTGCTGCCCATCATTAGCAAAGTTGTAATGATGGGCAGCAAAGATGAGGAATGAATGGTGCACAATTGTTATATGCAAGTTTTTAGAAAGCTCGTGGTTAACCCAAGAGTATTTTGTCACAATATCAAGAAGAGTAAAGCTTCAATGTCAAGAATAGATAGGAATATAGGGAATTATATATTTTTATTTAAAGACAGGACTCACATGTTTTCATTTCTAGTCTTTAAAACCTGTCTCTATCCATCTAGTATTAAATCTTTCTGGGAAACAAGTATGTATATTATGCACACACACAAACACACATGCAGCTATTACCTATTTCTTGTTTTTATACCTAAGATGAATTATTGTTGAATGAAGACATTTTTCAAACAAATGTAAAATGTGGGCAATTGTGTTTATTGGGTAAAGGAAAAGGCAGAAGGGGGGGAAAGGATAGAAAGAATGAAAGAGAGAGATGAGAGAAAACCCCAACAATCCCCTCTGAGCAAGCAGCAGGCGACAGTGGATAGGAAAAACTCCTTTTAAAGTGAAAGACACCTAAAGGAGAAACCTATGGCAGAACCAGGCTCAGGAGGGGGCAGTCAACTGCCGGGACTGGTCGGGGGGTGAGGGTGAAAAAAGAAAAAGGAGGGAGGGGAAGGGGGGAAATGAAGATGGAATAGAGGTGGAGGAAGACGAGGTTACATCAGGTGAGAAGCAGCAGTGCCCCTCCTCCAGAACCAGTGGAAGCGTTTTTTCTTCTTTTTCAGATACTCTTCCACCAGCACTTTTTTCTCAATGATGAGGGTTTTCAGCTCATCGATTGTTTCTGCGTTTTCTTTCTCAAGTTTGTTGCATCTTTTCACCATGTCTTCTAATTGTTCTTGTTTTTCTTTAAGCTTGTCTTTCAGTTCTTTAACTGTTGCCTCCTCTATTCGCTTTGCCTTGTGCACATCTGTGTGCATGTCTTCCAGCTGCTGGTTTCTCTTCTGGATTTCTTGAAGTCTACACTGCAGGTCTTTATGTGTTTTCTGTTGTTCTTGCTTTTGCGCCTGGATTTCAGTGTTTTTGTACTTCAAGGTCTTAGAAAGTTCCTCAAGTTCGGTATTTTTTCTCAGCATCTCATTGATGCTACTCTGCATCGCTGAGCATTGTTTTTCCAGCTTTTTCTTTTCTTCTTCCAGTACAGTTGATTTGTACTTTGTTTCGTTATACAATTCTTGGAGTGCTTGATTTTTCCTCTGGAGATGAAGTTTTTCTTCTTCCTGTTGTATTTTCTGTTGGTCTTTTTCTTGAAGAAGCTCTTTATTTCCGTGCACTTTTTTATCAAGCCTGATTTGGAGCGATCGGTGTTTTTCCTCCATCTCGTCAAGCTTGGAGTCCATTTCCTTCTGTTTTATTTCCAGTTTCTTCTTCTCTTGAAGCAACTGTTGACTTTTGTGCAGAGTTTTGTCATGTTTCACCTGCAGCGCTTTGTATTTTTCCTCCATGGCTTGGAGTTTGCTCTGCAGGTCTCTCTGCTCTACGGGCTCTTGTTTCTTTTCTTGGAGGATCTCCTTATTTCTCTCCAGAGCTTCATCAAGCATTACTCGCAAGCCTTCATTTTGTTTCTCAATGTTCCTCAGCTTGCAATCCATTTCTTCCTTTTTTATTTTCTGTTGGTCTATCTTGTGAAGAAACTCTTTATTTCTCTCCAGAGCTTCATCAAGCATCACTTGCAAGCCTTCATTCTGTTTCTTGATGTGCCTCAGCTTGCAATCCATTTCTTCCTTTTTTATTTTCTGTTGGTCTTTCTCGTGCAGAAACTCTTTATTTCTCTCCAGAGCTTCATCAAGCATTACTCGCAAGCCTTCATTTTGTTTCTCGATGTTCCTCAGCTTGCAATCCATTTCTTCCTGATGTATTTTCTGTTGGTCTTTTTCTTGAAGCAGCTCTTTATTTTTGAGCAGTGTTTCCTCAAGAGTTAGTTGCAGCATTTTCAGTTTTTCCTCCAAGACTTCAAGCTGGGAGTCTGTTTCTTTCTCCAGCATTTCTTGTTGCTCTCTCTCTTGAATGAACTCTTTATTTCTGTGCACTGTTTTCTCAAGCTTGATTTGGAGCGATCTGTGTTTTTCCTCCATCTCGTCAAGCTTGGAGTCCATTTCCTTCTGTTTCATTTCCATTTGCTTCTTGTCTTGAAGCAACTGTTGACTTTTGTGCAGAGTTTTGTCATGTTTCACCTGCAGCGCTTTGTATTTTTCCTCCATGGCTTGGAGTTTGCTCTGCATGTCTCTCTGCTGTGTGGACTGTTGCTTCTCTTCTTGGTGGATTTCCTTCAGTTTTTCCAGAGCTCCATCAAGCTGTTCTTGGAGCTCCTGATTCTTCTTGAGCATTTTATCCCCTTTAATGCTCTCTTTTTTCTCATTTTGGAGCAGATCTTGAATTTTTTCTAGAGCTTCATCAAGCTTTTCTTGGAGCTCGTGATTCTTCTTATCTTGGAGAGCCCATTGTTTCTCCTCAATAATACCTTCCCTTTCCTGAAGCTGGTAGGATAATTTTTCTAATTCAGCGCTCTTTCTCTCATTTTCTTCTGTCAGGATCTTAATCTTTTCTCTGTTCATGAGATTTTCCTTCTCCATTTCTTCCAATCGCTTTTCCTCTAATTCCACCTGTTCATCCCAAGGAAGAGAGCTGATGTAAGGGTCTAGGGACTCATACCATGGAATAGAGCTGGGGTCAGCTTCTTGTCTTTCTTGCTCTTTCTGAGACATGTTGGAGTCTGTATACCGTGAGTACGAAAAGTATCCAGATGTTTGAAAATGCTTTACTGGTGAACGTTTGAATGCTGCTAACATAAGTGCTGCAAATAACGGACTGAAAGTTGTACCTCCTCACCCCTATTTATGGATTCAGAAGCCTGTGACATCACAATTCCATAAGCCAATGAGGTTGTCACATGACATTCTAGAATGAGGTCATGTTTTTGTATGAATTTTTTAAATAACATCAACATTCCGTAAGCCAATGAGGTTCTTACATGACTTTTGAATGAGGATAATTATTTTGTGTTAATCGACATAGCCTGCTGCAGCTCAGAGCTCGTGAGCTCAAACGATCCTCCAACCTCAGCTTCCCGGTAGCTTGGATTACAGGCACGCGCCACCGCACCCGGCGAGAAGCAGCTACGTTAAGATAAGATAAGATAAGATAACCTTTATTAGTCCCACACGTGGGAAATTTGTTTTGTCACAGCAGGAAGTGGACAGTGCAAAAGTTATGAGGCAAAAATTAGAATACAATAAGAATAAATACAGTACACAACTGTACAGAATAGAATAAAATAAAATACTATATACAGTAGAATAAAATAAAATAAATATACAATAAGATAAAAATAGAATACAAATACAAATACTATATACAACTGAGTAAAAATACAACGATGACAGAAAGGATTATTGCACTTAGTATTATTGCATATGTATGGATGTGTGTGCTTGATCAGTTAAAGTCTTTATTATGGAGTCTGACAGCAGTGGGGAGGAAAGACCTGCGAAATCTCTCCGTCCCACACCGTGGGTGCCGCAGTCTCCCACTGAAGGAGCTGCTCAGTGCTGTCACAGTCTGCTGCATGGGGTGGGAGATGTTGTCCATCAGGGATGACAGCTTAGCCGCCGTTCTCCTGCATGTCACTCACCACCTCCACTGGGTCCAGAGGGCATCCTAGAACAGAGCTGGCCCTTCGGATCACCCTGTTCAGTCTCTTCCTGTCCCCAGCAGAGATGCTGCCGCCCCAGCAGACCACGCCATAAAAGATAGCAGAAGCCACAACAGAGTCATAGAATTTCTTCAGGAGTGGGCCCTCCACTCCAAACGACCTGCGTCTCCGCAGCAGGTACAGCCTGCTCTGCCCTTTCCTGTAGAGGGCGTCTGAGTTATGAGTCCAGTCCAGTCTATTGTTCAGATGAACACCAAGGTACCTGTAGCTGTCCACAGCCTCAATGTCCATACCTTGGATGTTCAGTGGTTGCAGTGGAGAATGCTTGTGCCTGCGGAAGTCTACCACCAGTTCCTTGGTTTTACTGGCGTTGATCTGGAGGTAGTTCAGCTGGCACCAGTCCACAAAGTCTTGGGTCAGACCTCTGTACTCCTTGTCGTCCCCATCAGTGATGAGGCCGACTATTGCAGAGTCATCAGAGAACTTCTGCAGGAAGCACTGGGTGGAATTGTGGGAGAAGTCTGCAGTGTAGATGGTGAAGAGGAACGGAGCCAGAACCGTTCCCTGTGGGGCCCCCGTACTGCAGACGACCCTGTCCGACACACAGCCCTGAGTCCTCACATACTGTGGTTGGTCGGTGAGGTAGTCCAGGATCCAGGTAGTGAGGTGATGGTCCACTCCAGAGTTCACCAGCTTGTCCTTTAGAACCGAGGGAAGAATGGTGTTGAAGGCACTGGAGAAATCAAAGAACATGATTCTCACAGTGCTTCCAGCGGTCTCCAGGTGAGCGAGGGAACGATGTAGGAGGTGAATGACGGCATCAGGGCTTTTAACAGGGCTTTTAACTATGTCTGAGGTGACATCATGACACTAACCTGCTGCCCATCATTAGCAAAGTTGTAATGATGGGCAGCAAAGATGAGGAATGAATGGTGCACAATTGTTATATGCAAGTTTTTAGAAAGCTCGTGGTTAACCCAAGAGTATTTTGTCACAATATCAAGAAGAGTAAAGCTTCAATGTCAAGAATAGATAGGAATATAGGGAATTATATATTTTTATTTAAAGACAGGACTCACATGTTTTCATTTCTAGTCTTTAAAACCTGTCTCTATCCATCTAGTATTAAATCTTTCTGGGAAACAAGTATGTATATTATGCACACACACAAACACACATGCAGCTATTACCTATTTCTTGTTTTTATACCTAAGATGAATTATTGTTGAATGAAGACATTTTTCAAACAAATGTAAAATGTGGGCAATTGTGTTTATTGGGTAAAGGAAAAGGCAGAAGGGGGGGAAAGGATAGAAAGAATGAAAGAGAGAGATGAGAGAAAACCCCAACAATCTCCTCTGAGCAAGCAGCAGGCGACAGTGGATAGGAAAAACTCCTTTTAAAGTGAAAGACACCTAAAGGAGAAACCTATGGCAGAACCAGGCTCAGGAGGGGGCAGTCAACTGCCGGGACTGGTCGGGGGGTGAGGGTGAAAAAAGAAAAAGGAGGGAGGGGAAGGGGGGAAATGAAGATGGAATAGAGGTGGAGGAAGACGAGGTTACATCAGGTGAGAAGCAGCAGTGCCCCTCCTCCAGAACCAGTGGAAGCGTTTTTTCTTCTTTTTCAGATACTCTTCCACCAGCACTTTTTTCTCAATGATGAGGGTTTTCAGCTCATCGATTGTTTCTGCGTTTTCTTTCTCAAGTTTGTTGCATCTTTTCACCATGTCTTCTAATTGTTCTTGTTTTTCTTTAAGCTTGTCTTTCAGTTCTTTAACTGTTGCCTCCTCTATTCGCTTTGCCTTGTGCACATCTGTGTGCATGTCTTCCAGCTGCTGGTTTCTCTTCTGGATTTCTTGAAGTCTACACTGCAGGTCTTTATGTGTTTTCTGTTGTTCTTGCTTTTGCGCCTGGATTTCAGTGTTTTTGTACTTCAAGGTCTTAGAAAGTTCCTCAAGTTCGGTATTTTTTCTCAGCATCTCATTGATGCTACTCTGCATCGCTGAGCATTGTTTTTCCAGCTTTTTCTTTTCTTCTTCCAGTACAGTTGATTTGTACTTTGTTTCGTTATACAATTCTTGGAGTGCTTGATTTTTCCTCTGGAGATGAAGTTTTTCTTCTTCCTGTTGTATTTTCTGTTGGTCTTTTTCTTGAAGAAGCTCTTTATTTCCGTGCACTTTTTTATCAAGCCTGATTTGGAGCGATCGGTGTTTTTCCTCCATCTCGTCAAGCTTGGAGTCCATTTCCTTCTGTTTTATTTCCAGTTTCTTCTTCTCTTGAAGCAACTGTTGACTTTTGTGCAGAGTTTTGTCATGTTTCACCTGCAGCGCTTTGTATTTTTCCTCCATGGCTTGGAGTTTGCTCTGCAGGTCTCTCTGCTCTACGGGCTCTTGTTTCTTTTCTTGGAGGATCTCCTTATTTCTCTCCAGAGCTTCATCAAGCATTACTCGCAAGCCTTCATTTTGTTTCTCAATGTTCCTCAGCTTGCAATCCATTTCTTCCTTTTTTATTTTCTGTTGGTCTATCTTGTGAAGAAACTCTTTATTTCTCTCCAGAGCTTCATCAAGCATCACTTGCAAGCCTTCATTCTGTTTCTTGATGTGCCTCAGCTTGCAATCCATTTCTTCCTTTTTTATTTTCTGTTGGTCTTTCTCGTGCAGAAACTCTTTATTTCTCTCCAGAGCTTCATCAAGCATTACTCGCAAGCCTTCATTTTGTTTCTCGATGTTCCTCAGCTTGCAATCCATTTCTTCCTGATGTATTTTCTGTTGGTCTTTTTCTTGAAGCAGCTCTTTATTTTTGAGCAGTGTTTCCTCAAGAGTTAGTTGCAGCATTTTCAGTTTTTCCTCCAAGACTTCAAGCTGGGAGTCTGTTTCTTTCTCCAGCATTTCTTGTTGCTCTCTCTCTTGAATGAACTCTTTATTTCTGTGCACTGTTTTCTCAAGCTTGATTTGGAGCGATCTGTGTTTTTCCTCCATCTCGTCAAGCTTGGAGTCCATTTCCTTCTGTTTCATTTCCATTTGCTTCTTGTCTTGAAGCAACTGTTGACTTTTGTGCAGAGTTTTGTCATGTTTCACCTGCAGCGCTTTGTATTTTTCCTCCATGGCTTGGAGTTTGCTCTGCATGTCTCTCTGCTGTGTGGACTGTTGCTTCTCTTCTTGGTGGATTTCCTTCAGTTTTTCCAGAGCTCCATCAAGCTGTTCTTGGAGCTCCTGATTCTTCTTGAGCATTTTATCCCCTTTAATGCTCTCTTTTTTCTCATTTTGGAGCAGATCTTGAATTTTTTCTAGAGCTTCATCAAGCTTTTCTTGGAGCTCGTGATTCTTCTTATCTTGGAGAGCCCATTGTTTCTCCTCAATAATACCTTCCCTTTCCTGAAGCTGGTAGGATAATTTTTCTAATTCAGCGCTCTTTCTCTCATTTTCTTCTGTCAGGATCTTAATCTTTTCTCTGTTCATGAGATTTTCCTTCTCCATTTCTTCCAATCGCTTTTCCTCTAATTCCACCTGTTCATCCCAAGGAAGAGAGCTGATGTAAGGGTCTAGGGACTCATACCATGGAATAGAGCTGGGGTCAGCTTCTTGTCTTTCTTGCTCTTTCTGAGACATGTTGGAGTCTGTATACCGTGAGTACGAAAAGTATCCAGATGTTTGAAAATGCTTTACTGGTGAACGTTTGAATGCTGCTAACATAAGTGCTGCAAATAACGGACTGAAAGTTGTACCTCCTCACCCCTATTTATGGATTCAGAAGCCTGTGACATCACAATTCCATAAGCCAATGAGGTTGTCACATGACATTCTAGAATGAGGTCATGTTTTTGTATGAATTTTTTAAATAACATCAACATTCCGTAAGCCAATGAGGTTCTTACATGACTTTTGAATGAGGATAATTATTTTGTGTTAATCGACATAGCCTGCTGCAGCTCAGAGCTCGTGAGCTCAAACGATCCTCCAACCTCAGCTTCCCGGTAGCTTGGATTACAGGCACGCGCCACCGCACCCGGCGAGAAGCAGCTACGTTAAGATAAGATAAGATAAGATAACCTTTATTAGTCCCACACGTGGGAAATTTGTTTTGTCACAGCAGGAAGTGGACAGTGCAAAAGTTATGAGGCAAAAATTAGAATACAATAAGAATAAATACAGTACACAACTGTACAGAATAGAATAAAATAAAATACTATATACAGTAGAATAAAATAAAATAAATATACAATAAGATAAAAATAGAATACAAATACAAATACTATATACAACTGAGTAAAAATACAACGATGACAGAAAGGATTATTGCACTTAGTATTATTGCATATGTATGGATGTGTGTGCTTGATCAGTTAAAGTCTTTATTATGGAGTCTGACAGCAGTGGGGAGGAAAGACCTGCGAAATCTCTCCGTCCCACACCGTGGGTGCCGCAGTCTCCCACTGAAGGAGCTGCTCAGTGCTGTCACAGTCTGCTGCATGGGGTGGGAGATGTTGTCCATCAGGGATGACAGCTTAGCCGCCGTTCTCCTGCATGTCACTCACCACCTCCACTGGGTCCAGAGGGCATCCTAGAACAGAGCTGGCCCTTCGGATCACCCTGTTCAGTCTCTTCCTGTCCCCAGCAGAGATGCTGCCGCCCCAGCAGACCACGCCATAAAAGATAGCAGAAGCCACAACAGAGTCATAGAATTTCTTCAGGAGTGGGCCCTCCACTCCAAACGACCTGCGTCTCCGCAGCAGGTACAGCCTGCTCTGCCCTTTCCTGTAGAGGGCGTCTGAGTTATGAGTCCAGTCCAGTCTATTGTTCAGATGAACACCAAGGTACCTGTAGCTGTCCACAGCCTCAATGTCCATACCTTGGATGTTCAGTGGTTGCAGTGGAGAATGCTTGTGCCTGCGGAAGTCTACCACCAGTTCCTTGGTTTTACTGGCGTTGATCTGGAGGTAGTTCAGCTGGCACCAGTCCACAAAGTCTTGGGTCAGACCTCTGTACTCCTTGTCGTCCCCATCAGTAATGAGGCCGACTATTGCAGAGTCATCAGAGAACTTCTGCAGGAAGCACTGGGTGGAATTGTGGGAGAAGTCTGCAGTGTAGATGGTGAAGAGGAACGGAGCCAGAACCGTTCCCTGTGGGGCCCCCGTACTGCAGACGACCCTGTCCGACACACAGCCCTGAGTCCTCACATACTGTGGTTGGTCGGTGAGGTAGTCCAGGATCCAGGTAGTGAGGTGATGGTCCACTCCAGAGTTCACCAGCTTGTCCTTTAGAACCGAGGGAAGAATGGTGTTGAAGGCACTGGAGAAATCAAAGAACATGATTCTCACAGTGCTTCCAGCGGTCTCCAGGTGAGCGAGGGAACGATGTAGGAGGTGAATGACGGCATCAGGGCTTTTAACAGGGCTTTTAACTATGTCTGAGGTGACATCATGACACTAACCTGCTGCCCATCATTAGCAAAGTTGTAATGATGGGCAGCAAAGATGAGGAATGAATGGTGCACAATTGTTATATGCAAGTTTTTAGAAAGCTCGTGGTTAACCCAAGAGTATTTTGTCACAATATCAAGAAGAGTAAAGCTTCAATGTCAAGAATAGATAGGAATATAGGGAATTATATATTTTTATTTAAAGACAGGACTCACATGTTTTCATTTCTAGTCTTTAAAACCTGTCTCTATCCATCTAGTATTAAATCTTTCTGGGAAACAAGTATGTATATTATGCACACACACAAACACACATGCAGCTATTACCTATTTCTTGTTTTTATACCTAAGATGAATTATTGTTGAATGAAGACATTTTTCAAACAAATGTAAAATGTGGGCAATTGTGTTTATTGGGTAAAGGAAAAGGCAGAAGGGGGGGAAAGGATAGAAAGAATGAAAGAGAGAGATGAGAGAAAACCCCAACAATCCCCTCTGAGCAAGCACCAGGCGACAGTGGATAGGAAAAACTCCTTTTAAAGTGAAAGACACCTAAAGGAGAAACCTATGGCAGAACCAGGCTCAGGAGGGGGCAGTCAACTGCCGGGACTGGTCGGGGGGTGAGGGTGAAAAAAGAAAAAGGAGGGAGGGGAAGGGGGGAAATGAAGATGGAATAGAGGTGGAGGAAGACGAGGTTACATCAGGTGAGAAGCAGCAGTGCCCCTCCTCCAGAACCAGTGGAAGCGTTTTTTCTTCTTTTTCAGATACTCTTCCACCAGCACTTTTTTCTCAATGATGAGGGTTTTCAGCTCATCGATTGTTTCTGCGTTTTCTTTCTCAAGTTTGTTGCATCTTTTCACCATGTCTTCTAATTGTTCTTGTTTTTCTTTAAGCTTGTCTTTCAGTTCTTTAACTGTTGCCTCCTCTATTCGCTTTGCCTTGTGCACATCTGTGTGCATGTCTTCCAGCTGCTGGTTTCTCTTCTGGATTTCTTGAAGTCTACACTGCAGGTCTTTATGTGTTTTCTGTTGTTCTTGCTTTTGCGCCTGGATTTCAGTGTTTTTGTACTTCAAGGTCTTAGAAAGTTCCTCAAGTTCGGTATTTTTTCTCAGCATCTCATTGATGCTACTCTGCATCGCTGAGCATTGTTTTTCCAGCTTTTTCTTTTCTTCTTCCAGTACAGTTGATTTGTACTTTGTTTCGTTATACAATTCTTGGAGTGCTTGATTTTTCCTCTGGAGATGAAGTTTTTCTTCTTCCTGTTGTATTTTCTGTTGGTCTTTTTCTTGAAGAAGCTCTTTATTTCCGTGCACTTTTTTATCAAGCCTGATTTGGAGCGATCGGTGTTTTTCCTCCATCTCGTCAAGCTTGGAGTCCATTTCCTTCTGTTTTATTTCCAGTTTCTTCTTCTCTTGAAGCAACTGTTGACTTTTGTGCAGAGTTTTGTCATGTTTCACCTGCAGCGCTTTGTATTTTTCCTCCATGGCTTGGAGTTTGCTCTGCAGGTCTCTCTGCTCTACGGGCTCTTGTTTCTTTTCTTGGAGGATCTCCTTATTTCTCTCCAGAGCTTCATCAAGCATTACTCGCAAGCCTTCATTTTGTTTCTCAATGTTCCTCAGCTTGCAATCCATTTCTTCCTTTTTTATTTTCTGTTGGTCTATCTTGTGAAGAAACTCTTTATTTCTCTCCAGAGCTTCATCAAGCATCACTTGCAAGCCTTCATTCTGTTTCTTGATGTGCCTCAGCTTGCAATCCATTTCTTCCTTTTTTATTTTCTGTTGGTCTTTCTCGTGCAGAAACTCTTTATTTCTCTCCAGAGCTTCATCAAGCATTACTCGCAAGCCTTCATTTTGTTTCTCGATGTTCCTCAGCTTGCAATCCATTTCTTCCTGATGTATTTTCTGTTGGTCTTTTTCTTGAAGCAGCTCTTTATTTTTGAGCAGTGTTTCCTCAAGAGTTAGTTGCAGCATTTTCAGTTTTTCCTCCAAGACTTCAAGCTGGGAGTCTGTTTCTTTCTCCAGCATTTCTTGTTGCTCTCTCTCTTGAATGAACTCTTTATTTCTGTGCACTGTTTTCTCAAGCTTGATTTGGAGCGATCTGTGTTTTTCCTCCATCTCGTCAAGCTTGGAGTCCATTTCCTTCTGTTTCATTTCCATTTGCTTCTTGTCTTGAAGCAACTGTTGACTTTTGTGCAGAGTTTTGTCATGTTTCACCTGCAGCGCTTTGTATTTTTCCTCCATGGCTTGGAGTTTGCTCTGCATGTCTCTCTGCTGTGTGGACTGTTGCTTCTCTTCTTGGTGGATTTCCTTCAGTTTTTCCAGAGCTCCATCAAGCTTTTCTTGGAGCTCCTGATTCTTCTTGAGCATTTTATCCCCTTTAATGCTCTCTTTTTTCTCATTTTGGAGCAGATCTTGAATTTTTTCTAGAGCTTCATCAAGCTTTTCTTGGAGCTCGTGATTCTTCTTATCTTGGAGAGCCCATTGTTTCTCCTCAATAATACCTTCCCTTTCCTGAAGCTGGTAGGATAATTTTTCTAATTCAGCGCTCTTTCTCTCATTTTCTTCTGTCAGGATCTTAATCTTTTCTCTGTTCATGAGATTTTCCTTCTCCATTTCTTCCAATCGCTTTTCCTCTAATTCCACCTGTTCATCCCAAGGAAGAGAGCTGATGTAAGGGTCTAGGGACTCATACCATGGAATAGAGCTGGGGTCAGCTTCTTGTCTTTCTTGCTCTTTCTGAGACATGTTGGAGTCTGTATACCGTGAGTACGAAAAGTATCCAGATGTTTGAAAATGCTTTACTGGTGAACGTTTGAATGCTGCTAACATAAGTGCTGCAAATAACGGACTGAAAGTTGTACCTCCTCACCCCTATTTATGGATTCAGAAGCCTGTGACATCACAATTCCATAAGCCAATGAGGTTGTCACATGACATTCTAGAATGAGGTCATGTTTTTGTATGAATTTTTTAAATAACATCAACATTCCGTAAGCCAATGAGGTTCTTACATGACTTTTGAATGAGGATAATTATTTTGTGTTAATCGACATAGCCTGCTGCAGCTCAGAGCTCGTGAGCTCAAACGATCCTCCAACCTCAGCTTCCCGGTAGCTTGGATTACAGGCACGCGCCACCGCACCCGGCGAGAAGCAGCTACGTTAAGATAAGATAAGATAAGATAACCTTTATTAGTCCCACACGTGGGAAATTTGTTTTGTCACAGCAGGAAGTGGACAGTGCAAAAGTTATGAGGCAAAAATTAGAATACAATAAGAATAAATACAGTACACAACTGTACAGAATAGAATAAAATAAAATACTATATACAGTAGAATAAAATAAAATAAATATACAATAAGATAAAAATAGAATACAAATACAAATACTATATACAACTGAGTAAAAATACAACGATGACAGAAAGGATTATTGCACTTAGTATTATTGCATATGTATGGATGTGTGTGCTTGATCAGTTAAAGTCTTTATTATGGAGTCTGACAGCAGTGGGGAGGAAAGACCTGCGAAATCTCTCCGTCCCACACCGTGGGTGCCGCAGTCTCCCACTGAAGGAGCTGCTCAGTGCTGTCACAGTCTGCTGCATGGGGTGGGAGATGTTGTCCATCAGGGATGACAGCTTAGCCGCCGTTCTCCTGCATGTCACTCACCACCTCCACTGGGTCCAGAGGGCATCCTAGAACAGAGCTGGCCCTTCGGATCACCCTGTTCAGTCTCTTCCTGTCCCCAGCAGAGATGCTGCCGCCCCAGCAGACCACGCCATAAAAGATAGCAGAAGCCACAACAGAGTCATAGAATTTCTTCAGGAGTGGGCCCTCCACTCCAAACGACCTGCGTCTCCGCAGCAGGTACAGCCTGCTCTGCCCTTTCCTGTAGAGGGCGTCTGAGTTATGAGTCCAGTCCAGTCCAGTCTATTGTTCAGATGAACACCAAGGTACCTGTAGCTGTCCACAGCCTCAATGTCCATACCTTGGATGTTCAGTGGTTGCAGTGGAGAATGCTTGTGCCTGCGGAAGTCTACCACCAGTTCCTTGGTTTTACTGGCGTTGATCTGGAGGTAGTTCAGCTGGCACCAGTCCACAAAGTCTTGGGTCAGACCTCTGTACTCCTTGTCGTCCCCATCAGTGATGAGGCCGACTATTGCAGAGTCATCAGAGAACTTCTGCAGGAAGCACTGGGTGGAATTGTGGGAGAAGTCTGCAGTGTAGATGGTGAAGAGGAACGGAGCCAGAACCGTTCCCTGTGGGGCCCCCGTACTGCAGACGACCCTGTCCGACACACAGCCCTGAGTCCTCACATACTGTGGTTGGTCGGTGAGGTAGTCCAGGATCCAGGTAGTGAGGTGATGGTCCACTCCAGAGTTCACCAGCTTGTCCTTTAGAACCGAGGGAAGAATGGTGTTGAAGGCACTGGAGAAATCAAAGAACATGATTCTCACAGTGCTTCCAGCGGTCTCCAGGTGAGCGAGGGAACGATGTAGGAGGTGAATGACGGCATCAGGGCTTTTAACAGGGCTTTTAACTATGTCTGAGGTGACATCATGACACTAACCTGCTGCCCATCATTAGCAAAGTTGTAATGATGGGCAGCAAAGATGAGGAATGAATGGTGCACAATTGTTATATGCAAGTTTTTAGAAAGCTCGTGGTTAACCCAAGAGTATTTTGTCACAATATCAAGAAGAGTAAAGCTTCAATGTCAAGAATAGATAGGAATATAGGGAATTATATATTTTTATTTAAAGACAGGACTCACATGTTTTCATTTCTAGTCTTTAAAACCTGTCTCTATCCATCTAGTATTAAATCTTTCTGGGAAACAAGTATGTATATTATGCACACACACAAACACACATGCAGCTATTACCTATTTCTTGTTTTTATACCTAAGATGAATTATTGTTGAATGAAGACATTTTTCAAACAAATGTAAAATGTGGGCAATTGTGTTTATTGGGTAAAGGAAAAGGCAGAAGGGGGGGAAAGGATAGAAAGAATGAAAGAGAGAGATGAGAGAAAACCCCAACAATCCCCTCTGAGCAAGCAGCAGGCGACAGTGGATAGGAAAAACTCCTTTTAAAGTGAAAGACACCTAAAGGAGAAACCTATGGCAGAACCAGGCTCAGGAGGGGGCAGTCAACTGCCGGGACTGGTCGGGGGGTGAGGGTGAAAAAAGAAAAAGGAGGGAGGGGAAGGGGGGAAATGAAGATGGAATAGAGGTGGAGGAAGACGAGGTTACATCAGGTGAGAAGCAGCAGTGCCCCTCCTCCAGAACCAGTGGAAGCGTTTTTTCTTCTTTTTCAGATACTCTTCCACCAGCACTTTTTTCTCAATGATGAGGGTTTTCAGCTCATCGATTGTTTCTGCGTTTTCTTTCTCAAGTTTGTTGCATCTTTTCACCATGTCTTCTAATTGTTCTTGTTTTTCTTTAAGCTTGTCTTTCAGTTCTTTAACTGTTGCCTCCTCTATTCGCTTTGCCTTGTGCACATCTGTGTGCATGTCTTCCAGCTGCTGGTTTCTCTTCTGGATTTCTTGAAGTCTACACTGCAGGTCTTTATGTGTTTTCTGTTGTTCTTGCTTTTGCGCCTGGATTTCAGTGTTTTTGTACTTCAAGGTCTTAGAAAGTTCCTCAAGTTCGGTATTTTTTCTCAGCATCTCATTGATGCTACTCTGCATCGCTGAGCATTGTTTTTCCAGCTTTTTCTTTTCTTCTTCCAGTACAGTTGATTTGTACTTTGTTTCGTTATACAATTCTTGGAGTGCTTGATTTTTCCTCTGGAGATGAAGTTTTTCTTCTTCCTGTTGTATTTTCTGTTGGTCTTTTTCTTGAAGAAGCTCTTTATTTCCGTGCACTTTTTTATCAAGCCTGATTTGGAGCGATCGGTGTTTTTCCTCCATCTCGTCAAGCTTGGAGTCCATTTCCTTCTGTTTTATTTCCAGTTTCTTCTTCTCTTGAAGCAACTGTTGACTTTTGTGCAGAGTTTTGTCATGTTTCACCTGCAGCGCTTTGTATTTTTCCTCCATGGCTTGGAGTTTGCTCTGCAGGTCTCTCTGCTCTACGGGCTCTTGTTTCTTTTCTTGGAGGATCTCCTTATTTCTCTCCAGAGCTTCATCAAGCATTACTCGCAAGCCTTCATTTTGTTTCTCAATGTTCCTCAGCTTGCAATCCATTTCTTCCTTTTTTATTTTCTGTTGGTCTATCTTGTGAAGAAACTCTTTATTTCTCTCCAGAGCTTCATCAAGCATCACTTGCAAGCCTTCATTCTGTTTCTTGATGTGCCTCAGCTTGCAATCCATTTCTTCCTTTTTTATTTTCTGTTGGTCTTTCTCGTGCAGAAACTCTTTATTTCTCTCCAGAGCTTCATCAAGCATTACTCGCAAGCCTTCATTTTGTTTCTCGATGTTCCTCAGCTTGCAATCCATTTCTTCCTGATGTATTTTCTGTTGGTCTTTTTCTTGAAGCAGCTCTTTATTTTTGAGCAGTGTTTCCTCAAGAGTTAGTTGCAGCATTTTCAGTTTTTCCTCCAAGACTTCAAGCTGGGAGTCTGTTTCTTTCTCCAGCATTTCTTGTTGCTCTCTCTCTTGAATGAACTCTTTATTTCTGTGCACTGTTTTCTCAAGCTTGATTTGGAGCGATCTGTGTTTTTCCTCCATCTCGTCAAGCTTGGAGTCCATTTCCTTCTGTTTCATTTCCATTTGCTTCTTGTCTTGAAGCAACTGTTGACTTTTGTGCAGAGTTTTGTCATGTTTCACCTGCAGCGCTTTGTATTTTTCCTCCATGGCTTGGAGTTTGCTCTGCATGTCTCTCTGCTGTGTGGACTGTTGCTTCTCTTCTTGGTGGATTTCCTTCAGTTTTTCCAGAGCTCCATCAAGCTGTTCTTGGAGCTCCTGATTCTTCTTGAGCATTTTATCCCCTTTAATGCTCTCTTTTTTCTCATTTTGGAGCAGATCTTGAATTTTTTCTAGAGCTTCATCAAGCTTTTCTTGGAGCTCGTGATTCTTCTTATCTTGGAGAGCCCATTGTTTCTCCTCAATAATACCTTCCCTTTCCTGAAGCTGGTAGGATAATTTTTCTAATTCAGCGCTCTTTCTCTCATTTTCTTCTGTCAGGATCTTAATCTTTTCTCTGTTCATGAGATTTTCCTTCTCCATTTCTTCCAATCGCTTTTCCTCTAATTCCACCTGTTCATCCCAAGGAAGAGAGCTGATGTAAGGGTCTAGGGACTCATACCATGGAATAGAGCTGGGGTCAGCTTCTTGTCTTTCTTGCTCTTTCTGAGACATGTTGGAGTCTGTATACCGTGAGTACGAAAAGTATCCAGATGTTTGAAAATGCTTTACTGGTGAACGTTTGAATGCTGCTAACATAAGTGCTGCAAATAACGGACTGAAAGTTGTACCTCCTCACCCCTATTTATGGATTCAGAAGCCTGTGACATCACAATTCCATAAGCCAATGAGGTTGTCACATGACATTCTAGAATGAGGTCATGTTTTTGTATGAATTTTTTAAATAACATCAACATTCCGTAAGCCAATGAGGTTCTTACATGACTTTTGAATGAGGATAATTATTTTGTGTTAATCGACATAGCCTGCTGCAGCTCAGAGCTCGTGAGCTCAAACGATCCTCCAACCTCAGCTTCCCGGTAGCTTGGATTACAGGCACGCGCCACCGCACCCGGCGAGAAGCAGCTACGTTAAGATAAGATAAGATAAGATAACCTTTATTAGTCCCACACGTGGGAAATTTGTTTTGTCACAGCAGGAAGTGGACAGTGCAAAAGTTATGAGGCAAAAATTAGAATACAATAAGAATAAATACAGTACACAACTGTACAGAATAGAATAAAATAAAATACTATATACAGTAGAATAAAATAAAATAAATATACAATAAGATAAAAATAGAATACAAATACAAATACTATATACAACTGAGTAAAAATACAACGATGACAGAAAGGATTATTGCACTTAGTATTATTGCATATGTATGGATGTGTGTGCTTGATCAGTTAAAGTCTTTATTATGGAGTCTGACAGCAGTGGGGAGGAAAGACCTGCGAAATCTCTCCGTCCCACACCGTGGGTGCCGCAGTCTCCCACTGAAGGAGCTGCTCAGTGCTGTCACAGTCTGCTGCATGGGGTGGGAGATGTTGTCCATCAGGGATGACAGCTTAGCCGCCGTTCTCCTGCATGTCACTCACCACCTCCACTGGGTCCAGAGGGCATCCTAGAACAGAGCTGGCCCTTCGGATCACCCTGTTCAGTCTCTTCCTGTCCCCAGCAGAGATGCTGCCGCCCCAGCAGACCACGCCATAAAAGATAGCAGAAGCCACAACAGAGTCATAGAATTTCTTCAGGAGTGGGCCCTCCACTCCAAACGACCTGCGTCTCCGCAGCAGGTACAGCCTGCTCTGCCCTTTCCTGTAGAGGGCGTCTGAGTTATGAGTCCAGTCCAGTCTATTGTTCAGATGAACACCAAGGTACCTGTAGCTGTCCACAGCCTCAATGTCCATACCTTGGATGTTCAGTGGTTGCAGTGGAGAATGCTTGTGCCTGCGGAAGTCTACCACCAGTTCCTTGGTTTTACTGGCGTTGATCTGGAGGTAGTTCAGCTGGCACCAGTCCACAAAGTCTTGGGTCAGACCTCTGTACTCCTTGTCGTCCCCATCAGTGATGAGGCCGACTATTGCAGAGTCATCAGAGAACTTCTGCAGGAAGCACTGGGTGGAATTGTGGGAGAAGTCTGCAGTGTAGATGGTGAAGAGGAACGGAGCCAGAACCGTTCCCTGTGGGGCCCCCGTACTGCAGACGACCCTGTCCGACACACAGCCCTGAGTCCTCACATACTGTGGTTGGTCGGTGAGGTAGTCCAGGATCCAGGTAGTGAGGTGATGGTCCACTCCAGAGTTCACCAGCTTGTCCTTTAGAACCGAGGGAAGAATGGTGTTGAAGGCACTGGAGAAATCAAAGAACATGATTCTCACAGTGCTTCCAGCGGTCTCCAGGTGAGCGAGGGAACGATGTAGGAGGTGAATGACGGCATCAGGGCTTTTAACAGGGCTTTTAACTATGTCTGAGGTGACATCATGACACTAACCTGCTGCCCATCATTAGCAAAGTTGTAATGATGGGCAGCAAAGATGAGGAATGAATGGTGCACAATTGTTATATGCAAGTTTTTAGAAAGCTCGTGGTTAACCCAAGAGTATTTTGTCACAATATCAAGAAGAGTAAAGCTTCAATGTCAAGAATAGATAGGAATATAGGGAATTATATATTTTTATTTAAAGACAGGACTCACATGTTTTCATTTCTAGTCTTTAAAACCTGTCTCTATCCATCTAGTATTAAATCTTTCTGGGAAACAAGTATGTATATTATGCACACACACAAACACACATGCAGCTATTACCTATTTCTTGTTTTTATACCTAAGATGAATTATTGTTGAATGAAGACATTTTTCAAACAAATGTAAAATGTGGGCAATTGTGTTTATTGGGTAAAGGAAAAGGCAGAAGGGGGGGAAAGGATAGAAAGAATGAAAGAGAGAGATGAGAGAAAACCCCAACAATCCCCTCTGAGCAAGCAGCAGGCGACAGTGGATAGGAAAAACTCCTTTTAAAGTGAAAGACACCTAAAGGAGAAACCTATGGCAGAACCAGGCTCAGGAGGGGGCAGTCAACTGCCGGGACTGGTCGGGGGGTGAGGGTGAAAAAAGAAAAAGGAGGGAGGGGAAGGGGGGAAATGAAGATGGAATAGAGGTGGAGGAAGACGAGGTTACATCAGGTGAGAAGCAGCAGTGCCCCTCCTCCAGAACCAGTGGAAGCGTTTTTTCTTCTTTTTCAGATACTCTTCCACCAGCACTTTTTTCTCAATGATGAGGGTTTTCAGCTCATCGATTGTTTCTGCGTTTTCTTTCTCAAGTTTGTTGCATCTTTTCACCATGTCTTCTAATTGTTCTTGTTTTTCTTTAAGCTTGTCTTTCAGTTCTTTAACTGTTGCCTCCTCTATTCGCTTTGCCTTGTGCACATCTGTGTGCATGTCTTCCAGCTGCTGGTTTCTCTTCTGGATTTCTTGAAGTCTACACTGCAGGTCTTTATGTGTTTTCTGTTGTTCTTGCTTTTGCGCCTGGATTTCAGTGTTTTTGTACTTCAAGGTCTTAGAAAGTTCCTCAAGTTCGGTATTTTTTCTCAGCATCTCATTGATGCTACTCTGCATCGCTGAGCATTGTTTTTCCAGCTTTTTCTTTTCTTCTTCCAGTACAGTTGATTTGTACTTTGTTTCGTTATACAATTCTTGGAGTGCTTGATTTTTCCTCTGGAGATGAAGTTTTTCTTCTTCCTGTTGTATTTTCTGTTGGTCTTTTTCTTGAAGAAGCTCTTTATTTCCGTGCACTTTTTTATCAAGCCTGATTTGGAGCGATCGGTGTTTTTCCTCCATCTCGTCAAGCTTGGAGTCCATTTCCTTCTGTTTTATTTCCAGTTTCTTCTTCTCTTGAAGCAACTGTTGACTTTTGTGCAGAGTTTTGTCATGTTTCACCTGCAGCGCTTTGTATTTTTCCTCCATGGCTTGGAGTTTGCTCTGCAGGTCTCTCTGCTCTACGGGCTCTTGTTTCTTTTCTTGGAGGATCTCCTTATTTCTCTCCAGAGCTTCATCAAGCATTACTCGCAAGCCTTCATTTTGTTTCTCAATGTTCCTCAGCTTGCAATCCATTTCTTCCTTTTTTATTTTCTGTTGGTCTATCTTGTGAAGAAACTCTTTATTTCTCTCCAGAGCTTCATCAAGCATCACTTGCAAGCCTTCATTCTGTTTCTTGATGTGCCTCAGCTTGCAATCCATTTCTTCCTTTTTTATTTTCTGTTGGTCTTTCTCGTGCAGAAACTCTTTATTTCTCTCCAGAGCTTCATCAAGCATTACTCGCAAGCCTTCATTTTGTTTCTCGATGTTCCTCAGCTTGCAATCCATTTCTTCCTGATGTATTTTCTGTTGGTCTTTTTCTTGAAGCAGCTCTTTATTTTTGAGCAGTGTTTCCTCAAGAGTTAGTTGCAGCATTTTCAGTTTTTCCTCCAAGACTTCAAGCTGGGAGTCTGTTTCTTTCTCCAGCATTTCTTGTTGCTCTCTCTCTTGAATGAACTCTTTATTTCTGTGCACTGTTTTCTCAAGCTTGATTTGGAGCGATCTGTGTTTTTCCTCCATCTCGTCAAGCTTGGAGTCCATTTCCTTCTGTTTCATTTCCATTTGCTTCTTGTCTTGAAGCAACTGTTGACTTTTGTGCAGAGTTTTGTCATGTTTCACCTGCAGCGCTTTGTATTTTTCCTCCATGGCTTGGAGTTTGCTCTGCATGTCTCTCTGCTGTGTGGACTGTTGCTTCTCTTCTTGGTGGATTTCCTTCAGTTTTTCCAGAGCTCCATCAAGCTGTTCTTGGAGCTCCTGATTCTTCTTGAGCATTTTATCCCCTTTAATGCTCTCTTTTTTCTCATTTTGGAGCAGATCTTGAATTTTTTCTAGAGCTTCATCAAGCTTTTCTTGGAGCTCGTGATTCTTCTTATCTTGGAGAGCCCATTGTTTCTCCTCAATAATACCTTCCCTTTCCTGAAGCTGGTAGGATAATTTTTCTAATTCAGCGCTCTTTCTCTCATTTTCTTCTGTCAGGATCTTAATCTTTTCTCTGTTCATGAGATTTTCCTTCTCCATTTCTTCCAATCGCTTTTCCTCTAATTCCACCTGTTCATCCCAAGGAAGAGAGCTGATGTAAGGGTCTAGGGACTCATACCATGGAATAGAGCTGGGGTCAGCTTCTTGTCTTTCTTGCTCTTTCTGAGACATGTTGGAGTCTGTATACCGTGAGTACGAAAAGTATCCAGATGTTTGAAAATGCTTTACTGGTGAACGTTTGAATGCTGCTAACATAAGTGCTGCAAATAACGGACTGAAAGTTGTACCTCCTCACCCCTATTTATGGATTCAGAAGCCTGTGACATCACAATTCCATAAGCCAATGAGGTTGTCACATGACATTCTAGAATGAGGTCATGTTTTTGTATGAATTTTTTAAATAACATCAACATTCCGTAAGCCAATGAGGTTCTTACATGACTTTTGAATGAGGATAATTATTTTGTGTTAATCGACATAGCCTGCTGCAGCTCAGAGCTCGTGAGCTCAAACGATCCTCCAACCTCAGCTTCCCGGTAGCTTGGATTACAGGCACGCGCCACCGCACCCGGCGAGAAGCAGCTACGTTAAGATAAGATAAGATAAGATAACCTTTATTAGTCCCACACGTGGGAAATTTGTTTTGTCACAGCAGGAAGTGGACAGTGCAAAAGTTATGAGGCAAAAATTAGAATACAATAAGAATAAATACAGTACACAACTGTACAGAATAGAATAAAATAAAATACTATATACAGTAGAATAAAATAAAATAAATATACAATAAGATAAAAATAGAATACAAATACAAATACTATATACAACTGAGTAAAAATACAACGATGACAGAAAGGATTATTGCACTTAGTATTATTGCATATGTATGGATGTGTGTGCTTGATCAGTTAAAGTCTTTATTATGGAGTCTGACAGCAGTGGGGAGGAAAGACCTGCGAAATCTCTCCGTCCCACACCGTGGGTGCCGCAGTCTCCCACTGAAGGAGCTGCTCAGTGCTGTCACAGTCTGCTGCATGGGGTGGGAGATGTTGTCCATCAGGGATGACAGCTTAGCCGCCGTTCTCCTGCATGTCACTCACCACCTCCACTGGGTCCAGAGGGCATCCTAGAACAGAGCTGGCCCTTCGGATCACCCTGTTCAGTCTCTTCCTGTCCCCAGCAGAGATGCTGCCGCCCCAGCAGACCACGCCATAAAAGATAGCAGAAGCCACAACAGAGTCATAGAATTTCTTCAGGAGTGGGCCCTCCACTCCAAACGACCTGCGTCTCCGCAGCAGGTACAGCCTGCTCTGCCCTTTCCTGTAGAGGGCGTCTGAGTTATGAGTCCAGTCCAGTCTATTGTTCAGATGAACACCAAGGTACCTGTAGCTGTCCACAGCCTCAATGTCCATACCTTGGATGTTCAGTGGTTGCAGTGGAGAATGCTTGTGCCTGCGGAAGTCTACCACCAGTTCCTTGGTTTTACTGGCGTTGATCTGGAGGTAGTTCAGCTGGCACCAGTCCACAAAGTCTTGGGTCAGACCTCTGTACTCCTTGTCGTCCCCATCAGTGATGAGGCCGACTATTGCAGAGTCATCAGAGAACTTCTGCAGGAAGCACTGGGTGGAATTGTGGGAGAAGTCTGCAGTGTAGATGGTGAAGAGGAACGGAGCCAGAACCGTTCCCTGTGGGGCCCCCGTACTGCAGACGACCCTGTCCGACACACAGCCCTGAGTCCTCACATACTGTGGTTGGTCGGTGAGGTAGTCCAGGATCCAGGTAGTGAGGTGATGGTCCACTCCAGAGTTCACCAGCTTGTCCTTTAGAACCGAGGGAAGAATGGTGTTGAAGGCACTGGAGAAATCAAAGAACATGATTCTCACAGTGCTTCCAGCGGTCTCCAGGTGAGCGAGGGAACGATGTAGGAGGTGAATGACGGCATCAGGGCTTTTAACAGGGCTTTTAACTATGTCTGAGGTGACATCATGACACTAACCTGCTGCCCATCATTAGCAAAGTTGTAATGATGGGCAGCAAAGATGAGGAATGAATGGTGCACAATTGTTATATGCAAGTTTTTAGAAAGCTCGTGGTTAACCCAAGAGTATTTTGTCACAATATCAAGAAGAGTAAAGCTTCAATGTCAAGAATAGATAGGAATATAGGGAATTATATATTTTTATTTAAAGACAGGACTCACATGTTTTCATTTCTAGTCTTTAAAACCTGTCTCTATCCATCTAGTATTAAATCTTTCTGGGAAACAAGTATGTATATTATGCACACACACAAACACACATGCAGCTATTACCTATTTCTTGTTTTTATACCTAAGATGAATTATTGTTGAATGAAGACATTTTTCAAACAAATGTAAAATGTGGGCAATTGTGTTTATTGGGTAAAGGAAAAGGCAGAAGGGGGGGAAAGGATAGAAAGAATGAAAGAGAGAGATGAGAGAAAACCCCAACAATCTCCTCTGAGCAAGCAGCAGGCGACAGTGGATAGGAAAAACTCCTTTTAAAGTGAAAGACACCTAAAGGAGAAACCTATGGCAGAACCAGGCTCAGGAGGGGGCAGTCAACTGCCGGGACTGGTCGGGGGGTGAGGGTGAAAAAAGAAAAAGGAGGGAGGGGAAGGGGGGAAATGAAGATGGAATAGAGGTGGAGGAAGACGAGGTTACATCAGGTGAGAAGCAGCAGTGCCCCTCCTCCAGAACCAGTGGAAGCGTTTTTTCTTCTTTTTCAGATACTCTTCCACCAGCACTTTTTTCTCAATGATGAGGGTTTTCAGCTCATCGATTGTTTCTGCGTTTTCTTTCTCAAGTTTGTTGCATCTTTTCACCATGTCTTCTAATTGTTCTTGTTTTTCTTTAAGCTTGTCTTTCAGTTCTTTAACTGTTGCCTCCTCTATTCGCTTTGCCTTGTGCACATCTGTGTGCATGTCTTCCAGCTGCTGGTTTCTCTTCTGGATTTCTTGAAGTCTACACTGCAGGTCTTTATGTGTTTTCTGTTGTTCTTGCTTTTGCGCCTGGATTTCAGTGTTTTTGTACTTCAAGGTCTTAGAAAGTTCCTCAAGTTCGGTATTTTTTCTCAGCATCTCATTGATGCTACTCTGCATCGCTGAGCATTGTTTTTCCAGCTTTTTCTTTTCTTCTTCCAGTACAGTTGATTTGTACTTTGTTTCGTTATACAATTCTTGGAGTGCTTGATTTTTCCTCTGGAGATGAAGTTTTTCTTCTTCCTGTTGTATTTTCTGTTGGTCTTTTTCTTGAAGAAGCTCTTTATTTCCGTGCACTTTTTTATCAAGCCTGATTTGGAGCGATCGGTGTTTTTCCTCCATCTCGTCAAGCTTGGAGTCCATTTCCTTCTGTTTTATTTCCAGTTTCTTCTTCTCTTGAAGCAACTGTTGACTTTTGTGCAGAGTTTTGTCATGTTTCACCTGCAGCGCTTTGTATTTTTCCTCCATGGCTTGGAGTTTGCTCTGCAGGTCTCTCTGCTCTACGGGCTCTTGTTTCTTTTCTTGGAGGATCTCCTTATTTCTCTCCAGAGCTTCATCAAGCATTACTCGCAAGCCTTCATTTTGTTTCTCAATGTTCCTCAGCTTGCAATCCATTTCTTCCTTTTTTATTTTCTGTTGGTCTATCTTGTGAAGAAACTCTTTATTTCTCTCCAGAGCTTCATCAAGCATCACTTGCAAGCCTTCATTCTGTTTCTTGATGTGCCTCAGCTTGCAATCCATTTCTTCCTTTTTTATTTTCTGTTGGTCTTTCTCGTGCAGAAACTCTTTATTTCTCTCCAGAGCTTCATCAAGCATTACTCGCAAGCCTTCATTTTGTTTCTCGATGTTCCTCAGCTTGCAATCCATTTCTTCCTGATGTATTTTCTGTTGGTCTTTTTCTTGAAGCAGCTCTTTATTTTTGAGCAGTGTTTCCTCAAGAGTTAGTTGCAGCATTTTCAGTTTTTCCTCCAAGACTTCAAGCTGGGAGTCTGTTTCTTTCTCCAGCATTTCTTGTTGCTCTCTCTCTTGAATGAACTCTTTATTTCTGTGCACTGTTTTCTCAAGCTTGATTTGGAGCGATCTGTGTTTTTCCTCCATCTCGTCAAGCTTGGAGTCAATTTCCTTCTGTTTCATTTCCATTTGCTTCTTGTCTTGAAGCAACTGTTGACTTTTGTGCAGAGTTTTGTCATGTTTCACCTGCAGCGCTTTGTATTTTTCCTCCATGGCTTGGAGTTTGCTCTGCATGTCTCTCTGCTGTGTGGACTGTTGCTTCTCTTCTTGGTGGATTTCCTTCAGTTTTTCCAGAGCTCCATCAAGCTTTTCTTGGAGCTCCTGATTCTTCTTGAGCATTTTATCCCCTTTAATGCTCTCTTTTTTCTCATTTTGGAGCAGATCTTGAATTTTTTCTAGAGCTTCATCAAGCTTTTCTTGGAGCTCGTGATTCTTCTTATCTTGGAGAGCCCATTGTTTCTCCTCAATAATACCTTCCCTTTCCTGAAGCTGGTAGGATAATTTTTCTAATTCAGCGCTCTTTCTCTCATTTTCTTCTGTCAGGATCTTAATCTTTTCTCTGTTCATGAGATTTTCCTTCTCCATTTCTTCCAATCGCTTTTCCTCTAATTCCACCTGTTCATCCCAAGGAAGAGAGCTGATGTAAGGGTCTAGGGACTCATACCATGGAATAGAGCTGGGGTCAGCTTCTTGTCTTTCTTGCTCTTTCTGAGACATGTTGGAGTCTGTATACCGTGAGTACGAAAAGTATCCAGATGTTTGAAAATGCTTTACTGGTGAACGTTTGAATGCTGCTAACATAAGTGCTGCAAATAACGGACTGAAAGTTGTACCTCCTCACCCCTATTTATGGATTCAGAAGCCTGTGACATCACAATTCCATAAGCCAATGAGGTTGTCACATGACATTCTAGAATGAGGTCATGTTTTTGTATGAATTTTTTAAATAACATCAACATTCCGTAAGCCAATGAGGTTCTTACATGACTTTTGAATGAGGATAATTATTTTGTGTTAATCGACATAGCCTGCTGCAGCTCAGAGCTCGTGAGCTCAAACGATCCTCCAACCTCAGCTTCCCGGTAGCTTGGATTACAGGCACGCGCCACCGCACCCGGCGAGAAGCAGCTACGTTAAGATAAGATAAGATAAGATAACCTTTATTAGTCCCACACGTGGGAAATTTGTTTTGTCACAGCAGGAAGTGGACAGTGCAAAAGTTATGAGGCAAAAATTAGAATACAATAAGAATAAATACAGTACACAACTGTACAGAATAGAATAAAATAAAATACTATATACAGTAGAATAAAATAAAATAAATATACAATAAGATAAAAATAGAATACAAATACAAATACTATATACAACTGAGTAAAAATACAACGATGACAGAAAGGATTATTGCACTTAGTATTATTGCATATGTATGGATGTGTGTGCTTGATCAGTTAAAGTCTTTATTATGGAGTCTGACAGCAGTGGGGAGGAAAGACCTGCGAAATCTCTCCGTCCCACACCGTGGGTGCCGCAGTCTCCCACTGAAGGAGCTGCTCAGTGCTGTCACAGTCTGCTGCATGGGGTGGGAGATGTTGTCCATCAGGGATGACAGCTTAGCCGCCGTTCTCCTGCATGTCACTCACCACCTCCACTGGGTCCAGAGGGCATCCTAGAACAGAGCTGGCCCTTCGGATCACCCTGTTCAGTCTCTTCCTGTCCCCAGCAGAGATGCTGCCGCCCCAGCAGACCACGCCATAAAAGATAGCAGAAGCCACAACAGAGTCATAGAATTTCTTCAGGAGTGGGCCCTCCACTCCAAACGACCTGCGTCTCCGCAGCAGGTACAGCCTGCTCTGCCCTTTCCTGTAGAGGGCGTCTGAGTTATGAGTCCAGTCCAGTCTATTGTTCAGATGAACACCAAGGTACCTGTAGCTGTCCACAGCCTCAATGTCCATACCTTGGATGTTCAGTGGTTGCAGTGGAGAATGCTTGTGCCTGCGGAAGTCTACCACCAGTTCCTTGGTTTTACTGGCGTTGATCTGGAGGTAGTTCAGCTGGCACCAGTCCACAAAGTCTTGGGTCAGACCTCTGTACTCCTTGTCGTCCCCATCAGTAATGAGGCCGACTATTGCAGAGTCATCAGAGAACTTCTGCAGGAAGCACTGGGTGGAATTGTGGGAGAAGTCTGCAGTGTAGATGGTGAAGAGGAACGGAGCCAGAACCGTTCCCTGTGGGGCCCCCGTACTGCAGACGACCCTGTCCGACACACAGCCCTGAGTCCTCACATACTGTGGTTGGTCGGTGAGGTAGTCCAGGATCCAGGTAGTGAGGTGATGGTCCACTCCAGAGTTCACCAGCTTGTCCTTTAGAACCGAGGGAAGAATGGTGTTGAAGGCACTGGAGAAATCAAAGAACATGATTCTCACAGTGCTTCCAGCGGTCTCCAGGTGAGCGAGGGAACGATGTAGGAGGTGAATGACGGCATCAGGGCTTTTAACAGGGCTTTTAACTATGTCTGAGGTGACATCATGACACTAACCTGCTGCCCATCATTAGCAAAGTTGTAATGATGGGCAGCAAAGATGAGGAATGAATGGTGCACAATTGTTATATGCAAGTTTTTAGAAAGCTCGTGGTTAACCCAAGAGTATTTTGTCACAATATCAAGAAGAGTAAAGCTTCAATGTCAAGAATAGATAGGAATATAGGGAATTATATATTTTTATTTAAAGACAGGACTCACATGTTTTCATTTCTAGTCTTTAAAACCTGTCTCTATCCATCTAGTATTAAATCTTTCTGGGAAACAAGTATGTATATTATGCACACACACAAACACACATGCAGCTATTACCTATTTCTTGTTTTTATACCTAAGATGAATTATTGTTGAATGAAGACATTTTTCAAACAAATGTAAAATGTGGGCAATTGTGTTTATTGGGTAAAGGAAAAGGCAGAAGGGGGGGAAAGGATAGAAAGAATGAAAGAGAGAGATGAGAGAAAACCCCAACAATCTCCTCTGAGCAAGCAGCAGGCGACAGTGGATAGGAAAAACTCCTTTTAAAGTGAAAGACACCTAAAGGAGAAACCTATGGCAGAACCAGGCTCAGGAGGGGGCAGTCAACTGCCGGGACTGGTCGGGGGGTGAGGGTGAAAAAAGAAAAAGGAGGGAGGGGAAGGGGGGAAATGAAGATGGAATAGAGGTGGAGGAAGACGAGGTTACATCAGGTGAGAAGCAGCAGTGCCCCTCCTCCAGAACCAGTGGAAGCGTTTTTTCTTCTTTTTCAGATACTCTTCCACCAGCACTTTTTTCTCAATGATGAGGGTTTTCAGCTCATCGATTGTTTCTGCGTTTTCTTTCTCAAGTTTGTTGCATCTTTTCACCATGTCTTCTAATTGTTCTTGTTTTTCTTTAAGCTTGTCTTTCAGTTCTTTAACTGTTGCCTCCTCTATTCGCTTTGCCTTGTGCACATCTGTGTGCATGTCTTCCAGCTGCTGGTTTCTCTTCTGGATTTCTTGAAGTCTACACTGCAGGTCTTTATGTGTTTTCTGTTGTTCTTGCTTTTGCGCCTGGATTTCAGTGTTTTTGTACTTCAAGGTCTTAGAAAGTTCCTCAAGTTCGGTATTTTTTCTCAGCATCTCATTGATGCTACTCTGCATCGCTGAGCATTGTTTTTCCAGCTTTTTCTTTTCTTCTTCCAGTACAGTTGATTTGTACTTTGTTTCGTTATACAATTCTTGGAGTGCTTGATTTTTCCTCTGGAGATGAAGTTTTTCTTCTTCCTGTTGTATTTTCTGTTGGTCTTTTTCTTGAAGAAGCTCTTTATTTCCGTGCACTTTTTTATCAAGCCTGATTTGGAGCGATCGGTGTTTTTCCTCCATCTCGTCAAGCTTGGAGTCCATTTCCTTCTGTTTTATTTCCAGTTTCTTCTTCTCTTGAAGCAACTGTTGACTTTTGTGCAGAGTTTTGTCATGTTTCACCTGCAGCGCTTTGTATTTTTCCTCCATGGCTTGGAGTTTGCTCTGCAGGTCTCTCTGCTCTACGGGCTCTTGTTTCTTTTCTTGGAGGATCTCCTTATTTCTCTCCAGAGCTTCATCAAGCATTACTCGCAAGCCTTCATTTTGTTTCTCAATGTTCCTCAGCTTGCAATCCATTTCTTCCTTTTTTATTTTCTGTTGGTCTATCTTGTGAAGAAACTCTTTATTTCTCTCCAGAGCTTCATCAAGCATCACTTGCAAGCCTTCATTCTGTTTCTTGATGTGCCTCAGCTTGCAATCCATTTCTTCCTTTTTTATTTTCTGTTGGTCTTTCTCGTGCAGAAACTCTTTATTTCTCTCCAGAGCTTCATCAAGCATTACTCGCAAGCCTTCATTTTGTTTCTCGATGTTCCTCAGCTTGCAATCCATTTCTTCCTGATGTATTTTCTGTTGGTCTTTTTCTTGAAGCAGCTCTTTATTTTTGAGCAGTGTTTCCTCAAGAGTTAGTTGCAGCATTTTCAGTTTTTCCTCCAAGACTTCAAGCTGGGAGTCTGTTTCTTTCTCCAGCATTTCTTGTTGCTCTCTCTCTTGAATGAACTCTTTATTTCTGTGCACTGTTTTCTCAAGCTTGATTTGGAGCGATCTGTGTTTTTCCTCCATCTCGTCAAGCTTGGAGTCCATTTCCTTCTGTTTCATTTCCATTTGCTTCTTGTCTTGAAGCAACTGTTGACTTTTGTGCAGAGTTTTGTCATGTTTCACCTGCAGCGCTTTGTATTTTTCCTCCATGGCTTGGAGTTTGCTCTGCATGTCTCTCTGCTGTGTGGACTGTTGCTTCTCTTCTTGGTGGATTTCCTTCAGTTTTTCCAGAGCTCCATCAAGCTGTTCTTGGAGCTCCTGATTCTTCTTGAGCATTTTATCCCCTTTAATGCTCTCTTTTTTCTCATTTTGGAGCAGATCTTGAATTTTTTCTAGAGCTTCATCAAGCTTTTCTTGGAGCTCGTGATTCTTCTTATCTTGGAGAGCCCATTGTTTCTCCTCAATAATACCTTCCCTTTCCTGAAGCTGGTAGGATAATTTTTCTAATTCAGCGCTCTTTCTCTCATTTTCTTCTGTCAGGATCTTAATCTTTTCTCTGTTCATGAGATTTTCCTTCTCCATTTCTTCCAATCGCTTTTCCTCTAATTCCACCTGTTCATCCCAAGGAAGAGAGCTGATGTAAGGGTCTAGGGACTCATACCATGGAATAGAGCTGGGGTCAGCTTCTTGTCTTTCTTGCTCTTTCTGAGACATGTTGGAGTCTGTATACCGTGAGTACGAAAAGTATCCAGATGTTTGAAAATGCTTTACTGGTGAACGTTTGAATGCTGCTAACATAAGTGCTGCAAATAACGGACTGAAAGTTGTACCTCCTCACCCCTATTTATGGATTCAGAAGCCTGTGACATCACAATTCCATAAGCCAATGAGGTTGTCACATGACATTCTAGAATGAGGTCATGTTTTTGTATGAATTTTTTAAATAACATCAACATTCCGTAAGCCAATGAGGTTCTTACATGACTTTTGAATGAGGATAATTATTTTGTGTTAATCGACATAGCCTGCTGCAGCTCAGAGCTCGTGAGCTCAAACGATCCTCCAACCTCAGCTTCCCGGTAGCTTGGATTACAGGCACGCGCCACCGCACCCGGCGAGAAGCAGCTACGTTAAGATAAGATAAGATAAGATAACCTTTATTAGTCCCACACGTGGGAAATTTGTTTTGTCACAGCAGGAAGTGGACAGTGCAAAAGTTATGAGGCAAAAATTAGAATACAATAAGAATAAATACAGTACACAACTGTACAGAATAGAATAAAATAAAATACTATATACAGTAGA
This sequence comes from Aulonocara sp. 'chitande type north' Nkhata Bay, assembly GCF_057382095.1. Classification (NCBI taxonomy): domain Eukaryota; kingdom Metazoa; phylum Chordata; class Actinopteri; order Cichliformes; family Cichlidae; genus Aulonocara; species Aulonocara sp. 'chitande type north' Nkhata Bay. Next base: position 12,437,513 of record NC_141358.1, read on the forward strand.
ATAAAATAAAATAAATATACAATAAGATAAAAATAGAATACAAATACAAATACTATATACAACTGAGTAAAAATACAACGATGACAGAAAGGATTATTGCACTTAGTATTATTGCATATGTATGGATGTGTGTGCTTGATCAGTTAAAGTCTTTATTATGGAGTCTGACAGCAGTGGGGAGGAAAGACCTGCGAAATCTCTCCGTCCCACACCGTGGGTGCCGCAGTCTCCCACTGAAGGAGCTGCTCAGTGCTGTCACAGTCTGCTGCATGGGGTGGGAGATGTTGTCCATCAGGGATGACAGCTTAGCCGCCGTTCTCCTGCATGTCACTCACCACCTCCACTGGGTCCAGAGGGCATCCTAGAACAGAGCTGGCCCTTCGGATCACCCTGTTCAGTCTCTTCCTGTCCCCAGCAGAGATGCTGCCGCCCCAGCAGACCACGCCATAAAAGATAGCAGAAGCCACAACAGAGTCATAGAATTTCTTCAGGAGTGGGCCCTCCACTCCAAACGACCTGCGTCTCCGCAGCAGGTACAGCCTGCTCTGCCCTTTCCTGTAGAGGGCGTCTGAGTTATGAGTCCAGTCCAGTCTATTGTTCAGATGAACACCAAGGTACCTGTAGCTGTCCACAGCCTCAATGTCCATACCTTGGATGTTCAGTGGTTGCAGTGGAGAATGCTTGTGCCTGCGGAAGTCTACCACCAGTTCCTTGGTTTTACTGGCGTTGATCTGGAGGTAGTTCAGCTGGCACCAGTCCACAAAGTCTTGGGTCAGACCTCTGTACTCCTTGTCGTCCCCATCAGTGATGAGGCCGACTATTGCAGAGTCATCAGAGAACTTCTGCAGGAAGCACTGGGTGGAATTGTGGGAGAAGTCTGCAGTGTAGATGGTGAAGAGGAACGGAGCCAGAACCGTTCCCTGTGGGGCCCCCGTACTGCAGACGACCCTGTCCGACACACAGCCCTGAGTCCTCACATACTGTGGTTGGTCGGTGAGGTAGTCCAGGATCCAGGTAGTGAGGTGATGGTCCACTCCAGAGTTCACCAGCTTGTCCTTTAGAACCGAGGGAAGAATGGTGTTGAAGGCACTGGAGAAATCAAAGAACATGATTCTCACAGTGCTTCCAGCGGTCTCCAGGTGAGCGAGGGAACGATGTAGGAGGTGAATGACGGCATCAGGGCTTTTAACAGGGCTTTTAACTATGTCTGAGGTGACATCATGACACTAACCTGCTGCCCATCATTAGCAAAGTTGTAATGATGGGCAGCAAAGATGAGGAATGAATGGTGCACAATTGTTATATGCAAGTTTTTAGAAAGCTCGTGGTTAACCCAAGAGTATTTTGTCACAATATCAAGAAGAGTAAAGCTTCAATGTCAAGAATAGATAGGAATATAGGGAATTATATATTTTTATTTAAAGACAGGACTCACATGTTTTCATTTCTAGTCTTTAAAACCTGTCTCTATCCATCTAGTATTAAATCTTTCTGGGAAACAAGTATGTATATTATGCACACACACAAACACACATGCAGCTATTACCTATTTCTTGTTTTTATACCTAAGATGAATTATTGTTGAATGAAGACATTTTTCAAACAAATGTAAAATGTGGGCAATTGTGTTTATTGGGTAAAGGAAAAGGCAGAAGGGGGGGAAAGGATAGAAAGAATGAAAGAGAGAGATGAGAGAAAACCCCAACAATCCCCTCTGAGCAAGCAGCAGGCGACAGTGGATAGGAAAAACTCCTTTTAAAGTGAAAGACACCTAAAGGAGAAACCTATGGCAGAACCAGGCTCAGGAGGGGGCAGTCAACTGCCGGGACTGGTCGGGGGGTGAGGGTGAAAAAAGAAAAAGGAGGGAGGGGAAGGGGGGAAATGAAGATGGAATAGAGGTGGAGGAAGACGAGGTTACATCAGGTGAGAAGCAGCAGTGCCCCTCCTCCAGAACCAGTGGAAGCGTTTTTTCTTCTTTTTCAGATACTCTTCCACCAGCACTTTTTTCTCAATGATGAGGGTTTTCAGCTCATCGATTGTTTCTGCGTTTTCTTTCTCAAGTTTGTTGCATCTTTTCACCATGTCTTCTAATTGTTCTTGTTTTTCTTTAAGCTTGTCTTTCAGTTCTTTAACTGTTGCCTCCTCTATTCGCTTTGCCTTGTGCACATCTGTGTGCATGTCTTCCAGCTGCTGGTTTCTCTTCTGGATTTCTTGAAGTCTACACTGCAGGTCTTTATGTGTTTTCTGTTGTTCTTGCTTTTGCGCCTGGATTTCAGTGTTTTTGTACTTCAAGGTCTTAGAAAGTTCCTCAAGTTCGGTATTTTTTCTCAGCATCTCATTGATGCTACTCTGCATCGCTGAGCATTGTTTTTCCAGCTTTTTCTTTTCTTCTTCCAGTACAGTTGATTTGTACTTTGTTTCGTTATACAATTCTTGGAGTGCTTGATTTTTCCTCTGGAGATGAAGTTTTTCTTCTTCCTGTTGTATTTTCTGTTGGTCTTTTTCTTGAAGAAGCTCTTTATTTCCGTGCACTTTTTTATCAAGCCTGATTTGGAGCGATCGGTGTTTTTCCTCCATCTCGTCAAGCTTGGAGTCCATTTCCTTCTGTTTTATTTCCAGTTTCTTCTTCTCTTGAAGCAACTGTTGACTTTTGTGCAGAGTTTTGTCATGTTTCACCTGCAGCGCTTTGTATTTTTCCTCCATGGCTTGGAGTTTGCTCTGCAGGTCTCTCTGCTCTACGGGCTCTTGTTTCTTTTCTTGGAGGATCTCCTTATTTCTCTCCAGAGCTTCATCAAGCATTACTCGCAAGCCTTCATTTTGTTTCTCAATGTTCCTCAGCTTGCAATCCATTTCTTCCTTTTTTATTTTCTGTTGGTCTATCTTGTGAAGAAACTCTTTATTTCTCTCCAGAGCTTCATCAAGCATCACTTGCAAGCCTTCATTCTGTTTCTTGATGTGCCTCAGCTTGCAATCCATTTCTTCCTTTTTTATTTTCTGTTGGTCTTTCTCGTGCAGAAACTCTTTATTTCTCTCCAGAGCTTCATCAAGCATTACTCGCAAGCCTTCATTTTGTTTCTCGATGTTCCTCAGCTTGCAATCCATTTCTTCCTGATGTATTTTCTGTTGGTCTTTTTCTTGAAGCAGCTCTTTATTTTTGAGCAGTGTTTCCTCAAGAGTTAGTTGCAGCATTTTCAGTTTTTCCTCCAAGACTTCAAGCTGGGAGTCTGTTTCTTTCTCCAGCATTTCTTGTTGCTCTCTCTCTTGAATGAACTCTTTATTTCTGTGCACTGTTTTCTCAAGCTTGATTTGGAGCGATCTGTGTTTTTCCTCCATCTCGTCAAGCTTGGAGTCAATTTCCTTCTGTTTCATTTCCATTTGCTTCTTGTCTTGAAGCAACTGTTGACTTTTGTGCAGAGTTTTGTCATGTTTCACCTGCAGTGCTTTGTATTTTTCCTCCATGGCTTGGAGTTTGCTCTGCATGTCTCTCTGCTGTGTGGACTGTTGCTTCTCTTCTTGGTGGATTTCCTTCAGTTTTTCCAGAGCTCCATCAAGCTTTTCTTGGAGCTCCTGATTCTTCTTGAGCATTTTATCCCCTTTAATGCTCTCTTTTTTCTCATTTTGGAGCAGATCTTGAATTTTTTCTAGAGCTTCATCAAGCTTTTCTTGGAGCTCGTGATTCTTCTTATCTTGGAGAGCCCATTGTTTCTCCTCAATAATACCTTCCCTTTCCTGAAGCTGGTAGGATAATTTTTCTAATTCAGCGCTCTTTCTCTCATTTTCTTCTGTCAGGATCTTAATCTTTTCTCTGTTCATGAGATTTTCCTTCTCCATTTCTTCCAATCGCTTTTCCTCTAATTCCACCTGTTCATCCCAAGGAAGAGAGCTGATGTAAGGGTCTAGGGACTCATACCATGGAATAGAGCTGGGGTCAGCTTCTTGTCTTTCTTGCTCTTTCTGAGACATGTTGGAGTCTGTATACCGTGAGTACGAAAAGTATCCAGATGTTTGAAAATGCTTTACTGGTGAACGTTTGAATGCTGCTAACATAAGTGCTGCAAATAACGGACTGAAAGTTGTACCTCCTCACCCCTATTTATGGATTCAGAAGCCTGTGACATCACAATTCCATAAGCCAATGAGGTTGTCACATGACATTCTAGAATGAGGTCATGTTTTTGTATGAATTTTTTAAATAACATCAACATTCCGTAAGCCAATGAGGTTCTTACATGACTTTTGAATGAGGATAATTATTTTGTGTTAATCGACATAGCCTGCTGCAGCTCAGAGCTCATGAGCTCAAACGATCCTCCAACCTCAGCCTCCCGGTAGCTTGGATTACAGGCACGCGCCACCGCACCCGGCGAGAAGCAGCTACGTTAACAGGGCTTTTAACTATGTCTGAGGTGACATCATGACACTAACCTGCTGCCCATCATTAGCAAAGTTGTAATGATGGGCAGCAAAGATGAGGAATGAATGGTGCACAATTGTTATATGCAAGTTTTTAGAAAGCTCGTGGTTAACCCAAGAGTATTTTGTCACAATATCAAGAAGAGTAAAGCTTCAATGTCAAGAATAGATAGGAATATAGGGAATTATATATTTTTATTTAAAGACAGGACTCACATGTTTTCATTTCTAGTCTTTAAAACCTGTCTCTATCAGGGACGTGCAGAGAGGTTTAAAGGGGCGGGTGCTCAAAGTTAAAAAGGGGCACATTGAACCATGCTGAATAACAACAACACACATTCATCAAGAATCTAATATGGGAAGGGCAGGGCTGTGTTGATCTGAGACTGTAGACATTAAAAAGTCCACAGGAGAGATGGTAGCTGATTAAACAAGTTTCATGAGATAATAACAAAATGCAAAGATTGGTGACAGCGCTTGGAACCATAAGGCAACGAAAAACTGTGACATAAACTCGGCTCTGCCTGTGAATCACTCTTTGCTTCTCTTCTTCCTTCCTTCCCATCATTTCATATATCACTCTCCACTTGCTGTCTATCTGAGAACAAGGCACAACTTGCTATTGCAATAAACTATAATCTAATTATCCACACCTAACAACTCTTGCACTTAATCTATAATAAAATGATGACAGCAAAATGTTATAGCCCTGCCTTTAGTAGCCTCATACAGCTCCTACTGTTTCCTCCTCATGTCCTTACCAGCCATGTCTGCACAATGTTATATCATGAGTAATATTTTTTTAAATCCAGCTAAATAAAACACACACATGCACACACAGTGACATTTTAGACCTTCTTCAGAATACTGTATATACTATGGGCATCCTTACATTATTATTTATTACTAGAGCTACAATAATAAAGCAATGAGGAGGGGGAAGTAATAAATATGAAATAATGTATTTATGATGATTCCATTTGTTTCACTATCCACTCTGTGCAGGGCAAAGCTTATTACATTTTTAAACTGTAGAGATACAATCATTTTACTGCTGTAAAATCCAACTTTTGTCTTATTTAAAATATAAATCTAATATAATCTGCTTCTTAATGTATGTTCTTTAAAATACAGCGTGTGTTTTTTAATATATTATAATTATAATAATTATTATGTGGACATGCATATTAGATCGTTTTTTAGTGAAATATAATCCCTCCAGAAAGGCAGGAAATGCCCAGAAACTTACTTTAAAACTAAATATGTTCCCTAAAACGGTGACAGAGCTACAGACCCATGACAGCCTTACACAGGTAGCCAGCAGCTATGACCAGCACTACATGTGCAGTTAATAAAAGGACAGGTAATGTTTGTCACGCTGTTGCACACACAGCACGCTCGTTTGTTTCAGTTCGTCAGTTGCAACAAGACAGCTTACCAACGTGTATGTAATAAGCTAATACTCCTGTGTGCTACACACTACAGTGTGCGCTGTACACCTACTTACTGGGTTTGTCACATCAGTCTGTGTCTCTGAGTTAACTTGTGTTTCTCCTACAGCTCCGGACCGCAACAAATGCGCGTGCTCTTTGTGAGCTCGTTCCCGGCTCGTAACCAGCGCGTTCTGCCGTCGAGGGCGATCATTGGTTAAATGTGATCATGTGACTGATGCAAGCCAGATCCTTTTATTTAGCAAAACTATGATTAATAGTTAAATATTATTGTTGAGGGGCACAGACAGGACTCCGCACGCACACACACATAAAATAAATAAATAAATAAATAAATAAAAAAAATTTAAAAGTTGCCTCAACAAAAGGGCACTTTGGGCACTCATCAGGAAAGGGGCGGGTGCTCAAGCCCCTCTAGCCCCCCCCCTCTGCACGTCCCTGGTCTCTATCCATCTAGTATTAAATCTTTCTGGGAAACAAGTATGTATATTATGCACACACACAAACACACATGCAGCTATTACCTATTTCTTGTTTTTATACCTAAGATGAATTATTGTTGAATGAAGACATTTTTCAAACAAATGTAAAATGTGGGCAATTGTGTTTATTGGGTAAAGGAAAAGGCAGAAGGGGGGGAAAGGATAGAAAGAATGAAAGAGAGAGATGAGAGAAAACCCCAACAATCTCCTCTGAGCAAGCAGCAGGCGACAGTGGATAGGAAAAACTCCTTTTAAAGTGAAAGACACCTAAAGGAGAAACCTATGGCAGAACCAGGCTCAGGAGGGGGCAGTCAACTGCCGGGACTGGTCGGGGGGTGAGGGTGAAAAAAGAAAAAGGAGGGAGGGGAAGGGGGGAAATGAAGATGGAATAGAGGTGGAGGAAGACGAGGTTACATCAGGTGAGAAGCAGCAGTGCCCCTCCTCCAGAACCAGTGGAAGCGTTTTTTCTTCTTTTTCAGATACTCTTCCACCAGCACTTTTTTCTCAATGATGAGGGTTTTCAGCTCATCGATTGTTTCTGCGTTTTCTTTCTCAAGTTTGTTGCATCTTTTCACCATGTCTTCTAATTGTTCTTGTTTTTCTTTAAGCTTGTCTTTCAGTTCTTTAACTGTTGCCTCCTCTATTCGCTTTGCCTTGTGCACATCTGTGTGCATGTCTTCCAGCTGCTGGTTTCTCTTCTGGATTTCTTGAAGTCTACACTGCAGGTCTTTATGTGTTTTCTGTTGTTCTTGCTTTTGCGCCTGGATTTCAGTGTTTTTGTACTTCAAGGTCTTAGAAAGTTCCTCAAGTTCGGTATTTTTTCTCAGCATCTCATTGATGCTACTCTGCATCGCTGAGCATTGTTTTTCCAGCTTTTTCTTTTCTTCTTCCAGTACAGTTGATTTGTACTTTGTTTCGTTATACAATTCTTGGAGTGCTTGATTTTTCCTCTGGAGATGAAGTTTTTCTTCTTCCTGTTGTATTTTCTGTTGGTCTTTTTCTTGAAGAAGCTCTTTATTTCCGTGCACTTTTTTATCAAGCCTGATTTGGAGCGATCGGTGTTTTTCCTCCATCTCGTCAAGCTTGGAGTCCATTTCCTTCTGTTTTATTTCCAGTTTCTTCTTCTCTTGAAGCAACTGTTGACTTTTGTGCAGAGTTTTGTCATGTTTCACCTGCAGCGCTTTGTATTTTTCCTCCATGGCTTGGAGTTTGCTCTGCAGGTCTCTCTGCTCTACGGGCTCTTGTTTCTTTTCTTGGAGGATCTCCTTATTTCTCTCCAGAGCTTCATCAAGCATTACTCGCAAGCCTTCATTTTGTTTCTCAATGTTCCTCAGCTTGCAATCCATTTCTTCCTTTTTTATTTTCTGTTGGTCTATCTTGTGAAGAAACTCTTTATTTCTCTCCAGAGCTTCATCAAGCATCACTTGCAAGCCTTCATTCTGTTTCTTGATGTGCCTCAGCTTGCAATCCATTTCTTCCTTTTTTATTTTCTGTTGGTCTTTCTCGTGCAGAAACTCTTTATTTCTCTCCAGAGCTTCATCAAGCATTACTCGCAAGCCTTCATTTTGTTTCTCGATGTTCCTCAGCTTGCAATCCATTTCTTCCTGATGTATTTTCTGTTGGTCTTTTTCTTGAAGCAGCTCTTTATTTTTGAGCAGTGTTTCCTCAAGAGTTAGTTGCAGCATTTTCAGTTTTTCCTCCAAGACTTCAAGCTGGGAGTCTGTTTCTTTCTCCAGCATTTCTTGTTGCTCTCTCTCTTGAATGAACTCTTTATTTCTGTGCACTGTTTTCTCAAGCTTGATTTGGAGCGATCTGTGTTTTTCCTCCATCTCGTCAAGCTTGGAGTCCATTTCCTTCTGTTTCATTTCCATTTGCTTCTTGTCTTGAAGCAACTGTTGACTTTTGTGCAGAGTTTTGTCATGTTTCACCTGCAGCGCTTTGTATTTTTCCTCCATGGCTTGGAGTTTGCTCTGCATGTCTCTCTGCTGTGTGGACTGTTGCTTCTCTTCTTGGTGGATTTCCTTCAGTTTTTCCAGAGCTCCATCAAGCTGTTCTTGGAGCTCCTGATTCTTCTTGAGCATTTTATCCCCTTTAATGCTCTCTTTTTTCTCATTTTGGAGCAGATCTTGAATTTTTTCTAGAGCTTCATCAAGCTTTTCTTGGAGCTCGTGATTCTTCTTATCTTGGAGAGCCCATTGTTTCTCCTCAATAATACCTTCCCTTTCCTGAAGCTGGTAGGATAATTTTTCTAATTCAGCGCTCTTTCTCTCATTTTCTTCTGTCAGGATCTTAATCTTTTCTCTGTTCATGAGATTTTCCTTCTCCATTTCTTCCAATCGCTTTTCCTCTAATTCCACCTGTTCATCCCAAGGAAGAGAGCTGATGTAAGGGTCTAGGGACTCATACCATGGAATAGAGCTGGGGTCAGCTTCTTGTCTTTCTTGCTCTTTCTGAGACATGTTGGAGTCTGTATACCGTGAGTACGAAAAGTATCCAGATGTTTGAAAATGCTTTACTGGTGAACGTTTGAATGCTGCTAACATAAGTGCTGCAAATAACGGACTGAAAGTTGTACCTCCTCACCCCTATTTATGGATTCAGAAGCCTGTGACATCACAATTCCATAAGCCAATGAGGTTGTCACATGACATTCTAGAATGAGGTCATGTTTTTGTATGAATTTTTTAAATAACATCAACATTCCGTAAGCCAATGAGGTTCTTACATGACTTTTGAATGAGGATAATTATTTTGTGTTAATCGACATAGCCTGCTGCAGCTCAGAGCTCGTGAGCTCAAACGATCCTCCAACCTCAGCTTCCCGGTAGCTTGGATTACAGGCACGCGCCACCGCACCCGGCGAGAAGCAGCTACGTTAAGATAAGATAAGATAAGATAACCTTTATTAGTCCCACACGTGGGAAATTTGTTTTGTCACAGCAGGAAGTGGACAGTGCAAAAGTTATGAGGCAAAAATTAGAATACAATAAGAATAAATACAGTACACAACTGTACAGAATAGAATAAAATAAAATACTATATACAGTAGAATAAAATAAAATAAATATACAATAAGATAAAAATAGAATACAAATACAAATACTATATACAACTGAGTAAAAATACAACGATGACAGAAAGGATTATTGCACTTAGTATTATTGCATATGTATGGATGTGTGTGCTTGATCAGTTAAAGTCTTTATTATGGAGTCTGACAGCAGTGGGGAGGAAAGACCTGCGAAATCTCTCCGTCCCACACCGTGGGTGCCGCAGTCTCCCACTGAAGGAGCTGCTCAGTGCTGTCACAGTCTGCTGCATGGGGTGGGAGATGTTGTCCATCAGGGATGACAGCTTAGCCGCCGTTCTCCTGCATGTCACTCACCACCTCCACTGGGTCCAGAGGGCATCCTAGAACAGAGCTGGCCCTTCGGATCACCCTGTTCAGTCTCTTCCTGTCCCCAGCAGAGATGCTGCCGCCCCAGCAGACCACGCCATAAAAGATAGCAGAAGCCACAACAGAGTCATAGAATTTCTTCAGGAGTGGGCCCTCCACTCCAAACGACCTGCGTCTCCGCAGCAGGTACAGCCTGCTCTGCCCTTTCCTGTAGAGGGCGTCTGAGTTATGAGTCCAGTCCAGTCTATTGTTCAGATGAACACCAAGGTACCTGTAGCTGTCCACAGCCTCAATGTCCATACCTTGGATGTTCAGTGGTTGCAGTGGAGAATGCTTGTGCCTGCGGAAGTCTACCACCAGTTCCTTGGTTTTACTGGCGTTGATCTGGAGGTAGTTCAGCTGGCACCAGTCCACAAAGTCTTGGGTCAGACCTCTGTACTCCTTGTCGTCCCCATCAGTGATGAGGCCGACTATTGCAGAGTCATCAGAGAACTTCTGCAGGAAGCACTGGGTGGAATTGTGGGAGAAGTCTGCAGTGTAGATGGTGAAGAGGAACGGAGCCAGAACCGTTCCCTGTGGGGCCCCCGTACTGCAGACGACCCTGTCCGACACACAGCCCTGAGTCCTCACATACTGTGGTTGGTCGGTGAGGTAGTCCAGGATCCAGGTAGTGAGGTGATGGTCCACTCCAGAGTTCACCAGCTTGTCCTTTAGAACCGAGGGAAGAATGGTGTTGAAGGCACTGGAGAAATCAAAGAACATGATTCTCACAGTGCTTCCAGCGGTCTCCAGGTGAGCGAGGGAACGATGTAGGAGGTGAATGACGGCATCAGGGCTTTTAACAGGGCTTTTAACTATGTCTGAGGTGACATCATGACACTAACCTGCTGCCCATCATTAGCAAAGTTGTAATGATGGGCAGCAAAGATGAGGAATGAATGGTGCACAATTGTTATATGCAAGTTTTTAGAAAGCTCGTGGTTAACCCAAGAGTATTTTGTCACAATATCAAGAAGAGTAAAGCTTCAATGTCAAGAATAGATAGGAATATAGGGAATTATATATTTTTATTTAAAGACAGGACTCACATGTTTTCATTTCTAGTCTTTAAAACCTGTCTCTATCCATCTAGTATTAAATCTTTCTGGGAAACAAGTATGTATATTATGCACACACACAAACACACATGCAGCTATTACCTATTTCTTGTTTTTATACCTAAGATGAATTATTGTTGAATGAAGACATTTTTCAAACAAATGTAAAATGTGGGCAATTGTGTTTATTGGGTAAAGGAAAAGGCAGAAGGGGGGGAAAGGATAGAAAGAATGAAAGAGAGAGATGAGAGAAAACCCCAACAATCCCCTCTGAGCAAGCAGCAGGCGACAGTGGATAGGAAAAACTCCTTTTAAAGTGAAAGACACCTAAAGGAGAAACCTATGGCAGAACCAGGCTCAGGAGGGGGCAGTCAACTGCCGGGACTGGTCGGGGGGTGAGGGTGAAAAAAGAAAAAGGAGGGAGGGGAAGGGGGGAAATGAAGATGGAATAGAGGTGGAGGAAGACGAGGTTACATCAGGTGAGAAGCAGCAGTGCCCCTCCTCCAGAACCAGTGGAAGCGTTTTTTCTTCTTTTTCAGATACTCTTCCACCAGCACTTTTTTCTCAATGATGAGGGTTTTCAGCTCATCGATTGTTTCTGCGTTTTCTTTCTCAAGTTTGTTGCATCTTTTCACCATGTCTTCTAATTGTTCTTGTTTTTCTTTAAGCTTGTCTTTCAGTTCTTTAACTGTTGCCTCCTCTATTCGCTTTGCCTTGTGCACATCTGTGTGCATGTCTTCCAGCTGCTGGTTTCTCTTCTGGATTTCTTGAAGTCTACACTGCAGGTCTTTATGTGTTTTCTGTTGTTCTTGCTTTTGCGCCTGGATTTCAGTGTTTTTGTACTTCAAGGTCTTAGAAAGTTCCTCAAGTTCGGTATTTTTTCTCAGCATCTCATTGATGCTACTCTGCATCGCTGAGCATTGTTTTTCCAGCTTTTTCTTTTCTTCTTCCAGTACAGTTGATTTGTACTTTGTTTCGTTATACAATTCTTGGAGTGCTTGATTTTTCCTCTGGAGATGAAGTTTTTCTTCTTCCTGTTGTATTTTCTGTTGGTCTTTTTCTTGAAGAAGCTCTTTATTTCCGTGCACTTTTTTATCAAGCCTGATTTGGAGCGATCGGTGTTTTTCCTCCATCTCGTCAAGCTTGGAGTCCATTTCCTTCTGTTTTATTTCCAGTTTCTTCTTCTCTTGAAGCAACTGTTGACTTTTGTGCAGAGTTTTGTCATGTTTCACCTGCAGCGCTTTGTATTTTTCCTCCATGGCTTGGAGTTTGCTCTGCAGGTCTCTCTGCTCTACGGGCTCTTGTTTCTTTTCTTGGAGGATCTCCTTATTTCTCTCCAGAGCTTCATCAAGCATTACTCGCAAGCCTTCATTTTGTTTCTCAATGTTCCTCAGCTTGCAATCCATTTCTTCCTTTTTTATTTTCTGTTGGTCTATCTTGTGAAGAAACTCTTTATTTCTCTCCAGAGCTTCATCAAGCATCACTTGCAAGCCTTCATTCTGTTTCTTGATGTGCCTCAGCTTGCAATCCATTTCTTCCTTTTTTATTTTCTGTTGGTCTTTCTCGTGCAGAAACTCTTTATTTCTCTCCAGAGCTTCATCAAGCATTACTCGCAAGCCTTCATTTTGTTTCTCGATGTTCCTCAGCTTGCAATCCATTTCTTCCTGATGTATTTTCTGTTGGTCTTTTTCTTGAAGCAGCTCTTTATTTTTGAGCAGTGTTTCCTCAAGAGTTAGTTGCAGCATTTTCAGTTTTTCCTCCAAGACTTCAAGCTGGGAGTCTGTTTCTTTCTCCAGCATTTCTTGTTGCTCTCTCTCTTGAATGAACTCTTTATTTCTGTGCACTGTTTTCTCAAGCTTGATTTGGAGCGATCTGTGTTTTTCCTCCATCTCGTCAAGCTTGGAGTCCATTTCCTTCTGTTTCATTTCCATTTGCTTCTTGTCTTGAAGCAACTGTTGACTTTTGTGCAGAGTTTTGTCATGTTTCACCTGCAGCGCTTTGTATTTTTCCTCCATGGCTTGGAGTTTGCTCTGCATGTCTCTCTGCTGTGTGGACTGTTGCTTCTCTTCTTGGTGGATTTCCTTCAGTTTTTCCAGAGCTCCATCAAGCTGTTCTTGGAGCTCCTGATTCTTCTTGAGCATTTTATCCCCTTTAATGCTCTCTTTTTTCTCATTTTGGAGCAGATCTTGAATTTTTTCTAGAGCTTCATCAAGCTTTTCTTGGAGCTCGTGATTCTTCTTATCTTGGAGAGCCCATTGTTTCTCCTCAATAATACCTTCCCTTTCCTGAAGCTGGTAGGATAATTTTTCTAATTCAGCGCTCTTTCTCTCATTTTCTTCTGTCAGGATCTTAATCTTTTCTCTGTTCATGAGATTTTCCTTCTCCATTTCTTCCAATCGCTTTTCCTCTAATTCCACCTGTTCATCCCAAGGAAGAGAGCTGATGTAAGGGTCTAGGGACTCATACCATGGAATAGAGCTGGGGTCAGCTTCTTGTCTTTCTTGCTCTTTCTGAGACATGTTGGAGTCTGTATACCGTGAGTACGAAAAGTATCCAGATGTTTGAAAATGCTTTACTGGTGAACGTTTGAATGCTGCTAACATAAGTGCTGCAAATAACGGACTGAAAGTTGTACCTCCTCACCCCTATTTATGGATTCAGAAGCCTGTGACATCACAATTCCATAAGCCAATGAGGTTGTCACATGACATTCTAGAATGAGGTCATGTTTTTGTATGAATTTTTTAAATAACATCAACATTCCGTAAGCCAATGAGGTTCTTACATGACTTTTGAATGAGGATAATTATTTTGTGTTAATCGACATAGCCTGCTGCAGCTCAGAGCTCGTGAGCTCAAACGATCCTCCAACCTCAGCTTCCCGGTAGCTTGGATTACAGGCACGCGCCACCGCACCCGGCGAGAAGCAGCTACGTTAAGATAAGATAAGATAAGATAACCTTTATTAGTCCCACACGTGGGAAATTTGTTTTGTCACAGCAGGAAGTGGACAGTGCAAAAGTTATGAGGCAAAAATTAGAATACAATAAGAATAAATACAGTACACAACTGTACAGAATAGAATAAAATAAAATACTATATACAGTAGAATAAAATAAAATAAATATACAATAAGATAAAAATAGAATACAAATACAAATACTATATACAACTGAGTAAAAATACAACGATGACAGAAAGGATTATTGCACTTAGTATTATTGCATATGTATGGATGTGTGTGCTTGATCAGTTAAAGTCTTTATTATGGAGTCTGACAGCAGTGGGGAGGAAAGACCTGCGAAATCTCTCCGTCCCACACCGTGGGTGCCGCAGTCTCCCACTGAAGGAGCTGCTCAGTGCTGTCACAGTCTGCTGCATGGGGTGGGAGATGTTGTCCATCAGGGATGACAGCTTAGCCGCCGTTCTCCTGCATGTCACTCACCACCTCCACTGGGTCCAGAGGGCATCCTAGAACAGAGCTGGCCCTTCGGATCACCCTGTTCAGTCTCTTCCTGTCCCCAGCAGAGATGCTGCCGCCCCAGCAGACCACGCCATAAAAGATAGCAGAAGCCACAACAGAGTCATAGAATTTCTTCAGGAGTGGGCCCTCCACTCCAAACGACCTGCGTCTCCGCAGCAGGTACAGCCTGCTCTGCCCTTTCCTGTAGAGGGCGTCTGAGTTATGAGTCCAGTCCAGTCTATTGTTCAGATGAACACCAAGGTACCTGTAGCTGTCCACAGCCTCAATGTCCATACCTTGGATGTTCAGTGGTTGCAGTGGAGAATGCTTGTGCCTGCGGAAGTCTACCACCAGTTCCTTGGTTTTACTGGCGTTGATCTGGAGGTAGTTCAGCTGGCACCAGTCCACAAAGTCTTGGGTCAGACCTCTGTACTCCTTGTCGTCCCCATCAGTGATGAGGCCGACTATTGCAGAGTCATCAGAGAACTTCTGCAGGAAGCACTGGGTGGAATTGTGGGAGAAGTCTGCAGTGTAGATGGTGAAGAGGAACGGAGCCAGAACCGTTCCCTGTGGGGCCCCCGTACTGCAGACGACCCTGTCCGACACACAGCCCTGAGTCCTCACATACTGTGGTTGGTCGGTGAGGTAGTCCAGGATCCAGGTAGTGAGGTGATGGTCCACTCCAGAGTTCACCAGCTTGTCCTTTAGAACCGAGGGAAGAATGGTGTTGAAGGCACTGGAGAAATCAAAGAACATGATTCTCACAGTGCTTCCAGCGGTCTCCAGGTGAGCGAGGGAACGATGTAGGAGGTGAATGACGGCATCAGGGCTTTTAACAGGGCTTTTAACTATGTCTGAGGTGACATCATGACACTAACCTGCTGCCCATCATTAGCAAAGTTGTAATGATGGGCAGCAAAGATGAGGAATGAATGGTGCACAATTGTTATATGCAAGTTTTTAGAAAGCTCGTGGTTAACCCAAGAGTATTTTGTCACAATATCAAGAAGAGTAAAGCTTCAATGTCAAGAATAGATAGGAATATAGGGAATTATATATTTTTATTTAAAGACAGGACTCACATGTTTTCATTTCTAGTCTTTAAAACCTGTCTCTATCCATCTAGTATTAAATCTTTCTGGGAAACAAGTATGTATATTATGCACACACACAAACACACATGCAGCTATTACCTATTTCTTGTTTTTATACCTAAGATGAATTATTGTTGAATGAAGACATTTTTCAAACAAATGTAAAATGTGGGCAATTGTGTTTATTGGGTAAAGGAAAAGGCAGAAGGGGGGGAAAGGATAGAAAGAATGAAAGAGAGAGATGAGAGAAAACCCCAACAATCCCCTCTGAGCAAGCAGCAGGCGACAGTGGATAGGAAAAACTCCTTTTAAAGTGAAAGACACCTAAAGGAGAAACCTATGGCAGAACCAGGCTCAGGAGGGGGCAGTCAACTGCCGGGACTGGTCGGGGGGTGAGGGTGAAAAAAGAAAAAGGAGGGAGGGGAAGGGGGGAAATGAAGATGGAATAGAGGTGGAGGAAGACGAGGTTACATCAGGTGAGAAGCAGCAGTGCCCCTCCTCCAGAACCAGTGGAAGCGTTTTTTCTTCTTTTTCAGATACTCTTCCACCAGCACTTTTTTCTCAATGATGAGGGTTTTCAGCTCATCGATTGTTTCTGCGTTTTCTTTCTCAAGTTTGTTGCATCTTTTCACCATGTCTTCTAATTGTTCTTGTTTTTCTTTAAGCTTGTCTTTCAGTTCTTTAACTGTTGCCTCCTCTATTCGCTTTGCCTTGTGCACATCTGTGTGCATGTCTTCCAGCTGCTGGTTTCTCTTCTGGATTTCTTGAAGTCTACACTGCAGGTCTTTATGTGTTTTCTGTTGTTCTTGCTTTTGCGCCTGGATTTCAGTGTTTTTGTACTTCAAGGTCTTAGAAAGTTCCTCAAGTTCGGTATTTTTTCTCAGCATCTCATTGATGCTACTCTGCATCGCTGAGCATTGTTTTTCCAGCTTTTTCTTTTCTTCTTCCAGTACAGTTGATTTGTACTTTGTTTCGTTATACAATTCTTGGAGTGCTTGATTTTTCCTCTGGAGATGAAGTTTTTCTTCTTCCTGTTGTATTTTCTGTTGGTCTTTTTCTTGAAGAAGCTCTTTATTTCCGTGCACTTTTTTATCAAGCCTGATTTGGAGCGATCGGTGTTTTTCCTCCATCTCGTCAAGCTTGGAGTCCATTTCCTTCTGTTTTATTTCCAGTTTCTTCTTCTCTTGAAGCAACTGTTGACTTTTGTGCAGAGTTTTGTCATGTTTCACCTGCAGCGCTTTGTATTTTTCCTCCATGGCTTGGAGTTTGCTCTGCAGGTCTCTCTGCTCTACGGGCTCTTGTTTCTTTTCTTGGAGGATCTCCTTATTTCTCTCCAGAGCTTCATCAAGCATTACTCGCAAGCCTTCATTTTGTTTCTCAATGTTCCTCAGCTTGCAATCCATTTCTTCCTTTTTTATTTTCTGTTGGTCTATCTTGTGAAGAAACTCTTTATTTCTCTCCAGAGCTTCATCAAGCATCACTTGCAAGCCTTCATTCTGTTTCTTGATGTGCCTCAGCTTGCAATCCATTTCTTCCTTTTTTATTTTCTGTTGGTCTTTCTCGTGCAGAAACTCTTTATTTCTCTCCAGAGCTTCATCAAGCATTACTCGCAAGCCTTCATTTTGTTTCTCGATGTTCCTCAGCTTGCAATCCATTTCTTCCTGATGTATTTTCTGTTGGTCTTTTTCTTGAAGCAGCTCTTTATTTTTGAGCAGTGTTTCCTCAAGAGTTAGTTGCAGCATTTTCAGTTTTTCCTCCAAGACTTCAAGCTGGGAGTCTGTTTCTTTCTCCAGCATTTCTTGTTGCTCTCTCTCTTGAATGAACTCTTTATTTCTGTGCACTGTTTTCTCAAGCTTGATTTGGAGCGATCTGTGTTTTTCCTCCATCTCGTCAAGCTTGGAGTCCATTTCCTTCTGTTTCATTTCCATTTGCTTCTTGTCTTGAAGCAACTGTTGACTTTTGTGCAGAGTTTTGTCATGTTTCACCTGCAGCGCTTTGTATTTTTCCTCCATGGCTTGGAGTTTGCTCTGCATGTCTCTCTGCTGTGTGGACTGTTGCTTCTCTTCTTGGTGGATTTCCTTCAGTTTTTCCAGAGCTCCATCAAGCTGTTCTTGGAGCTCCTGATTCTTCTTGAGCATTTTATCCCCTTTAATGCTCTCTTTTTTCTCATTTTGGAGCAGATCTTGAATTTTTTCTAGAGCTTCATCAAGCTTTTCTTGGAGCTCGTGATTCTTCTTATCTTGGAGAGCCCATTGTTTCTCCTCAATAATACCTTCCCTTTCCTGAAGCTGGTAGGATAATTTTTCTAATTCAGCGCTCTTTCTCTCATTTTCTTCTGTCAGGATCTTAATCTTTTCTCTGTTCATGAGATTTTCCTTCTCCATTTCTTCCAATCGCTTTTCCTCTAATTCCACCTGTTCATCCCAAGGAAGAGAGCTGATGTAAGGGTCTAGGGACTCATACCATGGAATAGAGCTGGGGTCAGCTTCTTGTCTTTCTTGCTCTTTCTGAGACATGTTGGAGTCTGTATACCGTGAGTACGAAAAGTATCCAGATGTTTGAAAATGCTTTACTGGTGAACGTTTGAATGCTGCTAACATAAGTGCTGCAAATAACGGACTGAAAGTTGTACCTCCTCACCCCTATTTATGGATTCAGAAGCCTGTGACATCACAATTCCATAAGCCAATGAGGTTGTCACATGACATTCTAGAATGAGGTCATGTTTTTGTATGAATTTTTTAAATAACATCAACATTCCGTAAGCCAATGAGGTTCTTACATGACTTTTGAATGAGGATAATTATTTTGTGTTAATCGACATAGCCTGCTGCAGCTCAGAGCTCGTGAGCTCAAACGATCCTCCAACCTCAGCTTCCCGGTAGCTTGGATTACAGGCACGCGCCACCGCACCCGGCGAGAAGCAGCTACGTTAAGATAAGATAAGATAAGATAACCTTTATTAGTCCCACACGTGGGAAATTTGTTTTGTCACAGCAGGAAGTGGACAGTGCAAAAGTTATGAGGCAAAAATTAGAATACAATAAGAATAAATACAGTACACAACTGTACAGAATAGAATAAAATAAAATACTATATACAGTAGAATAAAATAAAATAAATATACAATAAGATAAAAATAGAATACAAATACAAATACTATATACAACTGAGTAAAAATACAACGATGACAGAAAGGATTATTGCACTTAGTATTATTGCATATGTATGGATGTGTGTGCTTGATCAGTTAAAGTCTTTATTATGGAGTCTGACAGCAGTGGGGAGGAAAGACCTGCGAAATCTCTCCGTCCCACACCGTGGGTGCCGCAGTCTCCCACTGAAGGAGCTGCTCAGTGCTGTCACAGTCTGCTGCATGGGGTGGGAGATGTTGTCCATCAGGGATGACAGCTTAGCCGCCGTTCTCCTGCATGTCACTCACCACCTCCACTGGGTCCAGAGGGCATCCTAGAACAGAGCTGGCCCTTCGGATCACCCTGTTCAGTCTCTTCCTGTCCCCAGCAGAGATGCTGCCGCCCCAGCAGACCACGCCATAAAAGATAGCAGAAGCCACAACAGAGTCATAGAATTTCTTCAGGAGTGGGCCCTCCACTCCAAACGACCTGCGTCTCCGCAGCAGGTACAGCCTGCTCTGCCCTTTCCTGTAGAGGGCGTCTGAGTTATGAGTCCAGTCCAGTCTATTGTTCAGATGAACACCAAGGTACCTGTAGCTGTCCACAGCCTCAATGTCCATACCTTGGATGTTCAGTGGTTGCAGTGGAGAATGCTTGTGCCTGCGGAAGTCTACCACCAGTTCCTTGGTTTTACTGGCGTTGATCTGGAGGTAGTTCAGCTGGCACCAGTCCACAAAGTCTTGGGTCAGACCTCTGTACTCCTTGTCGTCCCCATCAGTGATGAGGCCGACTATTGCAGAGTCATCAGAGAACTTCTGCAGGAAGCACTGGGTGGAATTGTGGGAGAAGTCTGCAGTGTAGATGGTGAAGAGGAACGGAGCCAGAACCGTTCCCTGTGGGGCCCCCGTACTGCAGACGACCCTGTCCGACACACAGCCCTGAGTCCTCACATACTGTGGTTGGTCGGTGAGGTAGTCCAGGATCCAGGTAGTGAGGTGATGGTCCACTCCAGAGTTCACCAGCTTGTCCTTTAGAACCGAGGGAAGAATGGTGTTGAAGGCACTGGAGAAATCAAAGAACATGATTCTCACAGTGCTTCCAGCGGTCTCCAGGTGAGCGAGGGAACGATGTAGGAGGTGAATGACGGCATCAGGGCTTTTAACAGGGCTTTTAACTATGTCTGAGGTGACATCATGACACTAACCTGCTGCCCATCATTAGCAAAGTTGTAATGATGGGCAGCAAAGATGAGGAATGAATGGTGCACAATTGTTATATGCAAGTTTTTAGAAAGCTCGTGGTTAACCCAAGAGTATTTTGTCACAATATCAAGAAGAGTAAAGCTTCAATGTCAAGAATAGATAGGAATATAGGGAATTATATATTTTTATTTAAAGACAGGACTCACATGTTTTCATTTCTAGTCTTTAAAACCTGTCTCTATCCATCTAGTATTAAATCTTTCTGGGAAACAAGTATGTATATTATGCACACACACAAACACACATGCAGCTATTACCTATTTCTTGTTTTTATACCTAAGATGAATTATTGTTGAATGAAGACATTTTTCAAACAAATGTAAAATGTGGGCAATTGTGTTTATTGGGTAAAGGAAAAGGCAGAAGGGGGGGAAAGGATAGAAAGAATGAAAGAGAGAGATGAGAGAAAACCCCAACAATCTCCTCTGAGCAAGCAGCAGGCGACAGTGGATAGGAAAAACTCCTTTTAAAGTGAAAGACACCTAAAGGAGAAACCTATGGCAGAACCAGGCTCAGGAGGGGGCAGTCAACTGCCGGGACTGGTCGGGGGGTGAGGGTGAAAAAAGAAAAAGGAGGGAGGGGAAGGGGGGAAATGAAGATGGAATAGAGGTGGAGGAAGACGAGGTTACATCAGGTGAGAAGCAGCAGTGCCCCTCCTCCAGAACCAGTGGAAGCGTTTTTTCTTCTTTTTCAGATACTCTTCCACCAGCACTTTTTTCTCAATGATGAGGGTTTTCAGCTCATCGATTGTTTCTGCGTTTTCTTTCTCAAGTTTGTTGCATCTTTTCACCATGTCTTCTAATTGTTCTTGTTTTTCTTTAAGCTTGTCTTTCAGTTCTTTAACTGTTGCCTCCTCTATTCGCTTTGCCTTGTGCACATCTGTGTGCATGTCTTCCAGCTGCTGGTTTCTCTTCTGGATTTCTTGAAGTCTACACTGCAGGTCTTTATGTGTTTTCTGTTGTTCTTGCTTTTGCGCCTGGATTTCAGTGTTTTTGTACTTCAAGGTCTTAGAAAGTTCCTCAAGTTCGGTATTTTTTCTCAGCATCTCATTGATGCTACTCTGCATCGCTGAGCATTGTTTTTCCAGCTTTTTCTTTTCTTCTTCCAGTACAGTTGATTTGTACTTTGTTTCGTTATACAATTCTTGGAGTGCTTGATTTTTCCTCTGGAGATGAAGTTTTTCTTCTTCCTGTTGTATTTTCTGTTGGTCTTTTTCTTGAAGAAGCTCTTTATTTCCGTGCACTTTTTTATCAAGCCTGATTTGGAGCGATCGGTGTTTTTCCTCCATCTCGTCAAGCTTGGAGTCCATTTCCTTCTGTTTTATTTCCAGTTTCTTCTTCTCTTGAAGCAACTGTTGACTTTTGTGCAGAGTTTTGTCATGTTTCACCTGCAGCGCTTTGTATTTTTCCTCCATGGCTTGGAGTTTGCTCTGCAGGTCTCTCTGCTCTACGGGCTCTTGTTTCTTTTCTTGGAGGATCTCCTTATTTCTCTCCAGAGCTTCATCAAGCATTACTCGCAAGCCTTCATTTTGTTTCTCAATGTTCCTCAGCTTGCAATCCATTTCTTCCTTTTTTATTTTCTGTTGGTCTATCTTGTGAAGAAACTCTTTATTTCTCTCCAGAGCTTCATCAAGCATCACTTGCAAGCCTTCATTCTGTTTCTTGATGTGCCTCAGCTTGCAATCCATTTCTTCCTTTTTTATTTTCTGTTGGTCTTTCTCGTGCAGAAACTCTTTATTTCTCTCCAGAGCTTCATCAAGCATTACTCGCAAGCCTTCATTTTGTTTCTCGATGTTCCTCAGCTTGCAATCCATTTCTTCCTGATGTATTTTCTGTTGGTCTTTTTCTTGAAGCAGCTCTTTATTTTTGAGCAGTGTTTCCTCAAGAGTTAGTTGCAGCATTTTCAGTTTTTCCTCCAAGACTTCAAGCTGGGAGTCTGTTTCTTTCTCCAGCATTTCTTGTTGCTCTCTCTCTTGAATGAACTCTTTATTTCTGTGCACTGTTTTCTCAAGCTTGATTTGGAGCGATCTGTGTTTTTCCTCCATCTCGTCAAGCTTGGAGTCCATTTCCTTCTGTTTCATTTCCATTTGCTTCTTGTCTTGAAGCAACTGTTGACTTTTGTGCAGAGTTTTGTCATGTTTCACCTGCAGCGCTTTGTATTTTTCCTCCATGGCTTGGAGTTTGCTCTGCATGTCTCTCTGCTGTGTGGACTGTTGCTTCTCTTCTTGGTGGATTTCCTTCAGTTTTTCCAGAGCTCCATCAAGCTGTTCTTGGAGCTCCTGATTCTTCTTGAGCATTTTATCCCCTTTAATGCTCTCTTTTTTCTCATTTTGGAGCAGATCTTGAATTTTTTCTAGAGCTTCATCAAGCTTTTCTTGGAGCTCGTGATTCTTCTTATCTTGGAGAGCCCATTGTTTCTCCTCAATAATACCTTCCCTTTCCTGAAGCTGGTAGGATAATTTTTCTAATTCAGCGCTCTTTCTCTCATTTTCTTCTGTCAGGATCTTAATCTTTTCTCTGTTCATGAGATTTTCCTTCTCCATTTCTTCCAATCGCTTTTCCTCTAATTCCACCTGTTCATCCCAAGGAAGAGAGCTGATGTAAGGGTCTAGGGACTCATACCATGGAATAGAGCTGGGGTCAGCTTCTTGTCTTTCTTGCTCTTTCTGAGACATGTTGGAGTCTGTATACCGTGAGTACGAAAAGTATCCAGATGTTTGAAAATGCTTTACTGGTGAACGTTTGAATGCTGCTAACATAAGTGCTGCAAATAACGGACTGAAAGTTGTACCTCCTCACCCCTATTTATGGATTCAGAAGCCTGTGACATCACAATTCCATAAGCCAATGAGGTTGTCACATGACATTCTAGAATGAGGTCATGTTTTTGTATGAATTTTTTAAATAACATCAACATTCCGTAAGCCAATGAGGTTCTTACATGACTTTTGAATGAGGATAATTATTTTGTGTTAATCGACATAGCCTGCTGCAGCTCAGAGCTCGTGAGCTCAAACGATCCTCCAACCTCAGCTTCCCGGTAGCTTGGATTACAGGCACGCGCCACCGCACCCGGCGAGAAGCAGCTACGTTAAGATAAGATAAGATAAGATAACCTTTATTAGTCCCACACGTGGGAAATTTGTTTTGTCACAGCAGGAAGTGGACAGTGCAAAAGTTATGAGGCAAAAATTAGAATACAATAAGAATAAATACAGTACACAACTGTACAGAATAGAATAAAATAAAATACTATATACAGTAGAATAAAATAAAATAAATATACAATAAGATAAAAATAGAATACAAATACAAATACTATATACAACTGAGTAAAAATACAACGATGACAGAAAGGATTATTGCACTTAGTATTATTGCATATGTATGGATGTGTGTGCTTGATCAGTTAAAGTCTTTATTATGGAGTCTGACAGCAGTGGGGAGGAAAGACCTGCGAAATCTCTCCGTCCCACACCGTGGGTGCCGCAGTCTCCCACTGAAGGAGCTGCTCAGTGCTGTCACAGTCTGCTGCATGGGGTGGGAGATGTTGTCCATCAGGGATGACAGCTTAGCCGCCGTTCTCCTGCATGTCACTCACCACCTCCACTGGGTCCAGAGGGCATCCTAGAACAGAGCTGGCCCTTCGGATCACCCTGTTCAGTCTCTTCCTGTCCCCAGCAGAGATGCTGCCGCCCCAGCAGACCACGCCATAAAAGATAGCAGAAGCCACAACAGAGTCATAGAATTTCTTCAGGAGTGGGCCCTCCACTCCAAACGACCTGCGTCTCCGCAGCAGGTACAGCCTGCTCTGCCCTTTCCTGTAGAGGGCGTCTGAGTTATGAGTCCAGTCCAGTCTATTGTTCAGATGAACACCAAGGTACCTGTAGCTGTCCACAGCCTCAATGTCCATACCTTGGATGTTCAGTGGTTGCAGTGGAGAATGCTTGTGCCTGCGGAAGTCTACCACCAGTTCCTTGGTTTTACTGGCGTTGATCTGGAGGTAGTTCAGCTGGCACCAGTCCACAAAGTCTTGGGTCAGACCTCTGTACTCCTTGTCGTCCCCATCAGTAATGAGGCCGACTATTGCAGAGTCATCAGAGAACTTCTGCAGGAAGCACTGGGTGGAATTGTGGGAGAAGTCTGCAGTGTAGATGGTGAAGAGGAACGGAGCCAGAACCGTTCCCTGTGGGGCCCCCGTACTGCAGACGACCCTGTCCGACACACAGCCCTGAGTCCTCACATACTGTGGTTGGTCGGTGAGGTAGTCCAGGATCCAGGTAGTGAGGTGATGGTCCACTCCAGAGTTCACCAGCTTGTCCTTTAGAACCGAGGGAAGAATGGTGTTGAAGGCACTGGAGAAATCAAAGAACATGATTCTCACAGTGCTTCCAGCGGTCTCCAGGTGAGCGAGGGAACGATGTAGGAGGTGAATGACGGCATCAGGGCTTTTAACAGGGCTTTTAACTATGTCTGAGGTGACATCATGACACTAACCTGCTGCCCATCATTAGCAAAGTTGTAATGATGGGCAGCAAAGATGAGGAATGAATGGTGCACAATTGTTATATGCAAGTTTTTAGAAAGCTCGTGGTTAACCCAAGAGTATTTTGTCACAATATCAAGAAGAGTAAAGCTTCAATGTCAAGAATAGATAGGAATATAGGGAATTATATATTTTTATTTAAAGACAGGACTCACATGTTTTCATTTCTAGTCTTTAAAACCTGTCTCTATCCATCTAGTATTAAATCTTTCTGGGAAACAAGTATGTATATTATGCACACACACAAACACACATGCAGCTATTACCTATTTCTTGTTTTTATACCTAAGATGAATTATTGTTGAATGAAGACATTTTTCAAACAAATGTAAAATGTGGGCAATTGTGTTTATTGGGTAAAGGAAAAGGCAGAAGGGGGGGAAAGGATAGAAAGAATGAAAGAGAGAGATGAGAGAAAACCCCAACAATCCCCTCTGAGCAAGCACCAGGCGACAGTGGATAGGAAAAACTCCTTTTAAAGTGAAAGACACCTAAAGGAGAAACCTATGGCAGAACCAGGCTCAGGAGGGGGCAGTCAACTGCCGGGACTGGTCGGGGGGTGAGGGTGAAAAAAGAAAAAGGAGGGAGGGGAAGGGGGGAAATGAAGATGGAATAGAGGTGGAGGAAGACGAGGTTACATCAGGTGAGAAGCAGCAGTGCCCCTCCTCCAGAACCAGTGGAAGCGTTTTTTCTTCTTTTTCAGATACTCTTCCACCAGCACTTTTTTCTCAATGATGAGGGTTTTCAGCTCATCGATTGTTTCTGCGTTTTCTTTCTCAAGTTTGTTGCATCTTTTCACCATGTCTTCTAATTGTTCTTGTTTTTCTTTAAGCTTGTCTTTCAGTTCTTTAACTGTTGCCTCCTCTATTCGCTTTGCCTTGTGCACATCTGTGTGCATGTCTTCCAGCTGCTGGTTTCTCTTCTGGATTTCTTGAAGTCTACACTGCAGGTCTTTATGTGTTTTCTGTTGTTCTTGCTTTTGCGCCTGGATTTCAGTGTTTTTGTACTTCAAGGTCTTAGAAAGTTCCTCAAGTTCGGTATTTTTTCTCAGCATCTCATTGATGCTACTCTGCATCGCTGAGCATTGTTTTTCCAGCTTTTTCTTTTCTTCTTCCAGTACAGTTGATTTGTACTTTGTTTCGTTATACAATTCTTGGAGTGCTTGATTTTTCCTCTGGAGATGAAGTTTTTCTTCTTCCTGTTGTATTTTCTGTTGGTCTTTTTCTTGAAGAAGCTCTTTATTTCCGTGCACTTTTTTATCAAGCCTGATTTGGAGCGATCGGTGTTTTTCCTCCATCTCGTCAAGCTTGGAGTCCATTTCCTTCTGTTTTATTTCCAGTTTCTTCTTCTCTTGAAGCAACTGTTGACTTTTGTGCAGAGTTTTGTCATGTTTCACCTGCAGCGCTTTGTATTTTTCCTCCATGGCTTGGAGTTTGCTCTGCAGGTCTCTCTGCTCTACGGGCTCTTGTTTCTTTTCTTGGAGGATCTCCTTATTTCTCTCCAGAGCTTCATCAAGCATTACTCGCAAGCCTTCATTTTGTTTCTCAATGTTCCTCAGCTTGCAATCCATTTCTTCCTTTTTTATTTTCTGTTGGTCTATCTTGTGAAGAAACTCTTTATTTCTCTCCAGAGCTTCATCAAGCATCACTTGCAAGCCTTCATTCTGTTTCTTGATGTGCCTCAGCTTGCAATCCATTTCTTCCTTTTTTATTTTCTGTTGGTCTTTCTCGTGCAGAAACTCTTTATTTCTCTCCAGAGCTTCATCAAGCATTACTCGCAAGCCTTCATTTTGTTTCTCGATGTTCCTCAGCTTGCAATCCATTTCTTCCTGATGTATTTTCTGTTGGTCTTTTTCTTGAAGCAGCTCTTTATTTTTGAGCAGTGTTTCCTCAAGAGTTAGTTGCAGCATTTTCAGTTTTTCCTCCAAGACTTCAAGCTGGGAGTCTGTTTCTTTCTCCAGCATTTCTTGTTGCTCTCTCTCTTGAATGAACTCTTTATTTCTGTGCACTGTTTTCTCAAGCTTGATTTGGAGCGATCTGTGTTTTTCCTCCATCTCGTCAAGCTTGGAGTCCATTTCCTTCTGTTTCATTTCCATTTGCTTCTTGTCTTGAAGCAACTGTTGACTTTTGTGCAGAGTTTTGTCATGTTTCACCTGCAGCGCTTTGTATTTTTCCTCCATGGCTTGGAGTTTGCTCTGCATGTCTCTCTGCTGTGTGGACTGTTGCTTCTCTTCTTGGTGGATTTCCTTCAGTTTTTCCAGAGCTCCATCAAGCTTTTCTTGGAGCTCCTGATTCTTCTTGAGCATTTTATCCCCTTTAATGCTCTCTTTTTTCTCATTTTGGAGCAGATCTTGAATTTTTTCTAGAGCTTCATCAAGCTTTTCTTGGAGCTCGTGATTCTTCTTATCTTGGAGAGCCCATTGTTTCTCCTCAATAATACCTTCCCTTTCCTGAAGCTGGTAGGATAATTTTTCTAATTCAGCGCTCTTTCTCTCATTTTCTTCTGTCAGGATCTTAATCTTTTCTCTGTTCATGAGATTTTCCTTCTCCATTTCTTCCAATCGCTTTTCCTCTAATTCCACCTGTTCATCCCAAGGAAGAGAGCTGATGTAAGGGTCTAGGGACTCATACCATGGAATAGAGCTGGGGTCAGCTTCTTGTCTTTCTTGCTCTTTCTGAGACATGTTGGAGTCTGTATACCGTGAGTACGAAAAGTATCCAGATGTTTGAAAATGCTTTACTGGTGAACGTTTGAATGCTGCTAACATAAGTGCTGCAAATAACGGACTGAAAGTTGTACCTCCTCACCCCTATTTATGGATTCAGAAGCCTGTGACATCACAATTCCATAAGCCAATGAGGTTGTCACATGACATTCTAGAATGAGGTCATGTTTTTGTATGAATTTTTTAAATAACATCAACATTCCGTAAGCCAATGAGGTTCTTACATGACTTTTGAATGAGGATAATTATTTTGTGTTAATCGACATAGCCTGCTGCAGCTCAGAGCTCGTGAGCTCAAACGATCCTCCAACCTCAGCTTCCCGGTAGCTTGGATTACAGGCACGCGCCACCGCACCCGGCGAGAAGCAGCTACGTTAAGATAAGATAAGATAAGATAACCTTTATTAGTCCCACACGTGGGAAATTTGTTTTGTCACAGCAGGAAGTGGACAGTGCAAAAGTTATGAGGCAAAAATTAGAATACAATAAGAATAAATACAGTACACAACTGTACAGAATAGAATAAAATAAAATACTATATACAGTAGAATAAAATAAAATAAATATACAATAAGATAAAAATAGAATACAAATACAAATACTATATACAACTGAGTAAAAATACAACGATGACAGAAAGGATTATTGCACTTAGTATTATTGCATATGTATGGATGTGTGTGCTTGATCAGTTAAAGTCTTTATTATGGAGTCTGACAGCAGTGGGGAGGAAAGACCTGCGAAATCTCTCCGTCCCACACCGTGGGTGCCGCAGTCTCCCACTGAAGGAGCTGCTCAGTGCTGTCACAGTCTGCTGCATGGGGTGGGAGATGTTGTCCATCAGGGATGACAGCTTAGCCGCCGTTCTCCTGCATGTCACTCACCACCTCCACTGGGTCCAGAGGGCATCCTAGAACAGAGCTGGCCCTTCGGATCACCCTGTTCAGTCTCTTCCTGTCCCCAGCAGAGATGCTGCCGCCCCAGCAGACCACGCCATAAAAGATAGCAGAAGCCACAACAGAGTCATAGAATTTCTTCAGGAGTGGGCCCTCCACTCCAAACGACCTGCGTCTCCGCAGCAGGTACAGCCTGCTCTGCCCTTTCCTGTAGAGGGCGTCTGAGTTATGAGTCCAGTCCAGTCCAGTCTATTGTTCAGATGAACACCAAGGTACCTGTAGCTGTCCACAGCCTCAATGTCCATACCTTGGATGTTCAGTGGTTGCAGTGGAGAATGCTTGTGCCTGCGGAAGTCTACCACCAGTTCCTTGGTTTTACTGGCGTTGATCTGGAGGTAGTTCAGCTGGCACCAGTCCACAAAGTCTTGGGTCAGACCTCTGTACTCCTTGTCGTCCCCATCAGTGATGAGGCCGACTATTGCAGAGTCATCAGAGAACTTCTGCAGGAAGCACTGGGTGGAATTGTGGGAGAAGTCTGCAGTGTAGATGGTGAAGAGGAACGGAGCCAGAACCGTTCCCTGTGGGGCCCCCGTACTGCAGACGACCCTGTCCGACACACAGCCCTGAGTCCTCACATACTGTGGTTGGTCGGTGAGGTAGTCCAGGATCCAGGTAGTGAGGTGATGGTCCACTCCAGAGTTCACCAGCTTGTCCTTTAGAACCGAGGGAAGAATGGTGTTGAAGGCACTGGAGAAATCAAAGAACATGATTCTCACAGTGCTTCCAGCGGTCTCCAGGTGAGCGAGGGAACGATGTAGGAGGTGAATGACGGCATCAGGGCTTTTAACAGGGCTTTTAACTATGTCTGAGGTGACATCATGACACTAACCTGCTGCCCATCATTAGCAAAGTTGTAATGATGGGCAGCAAAGATGAGGAATGAATGGTGCACAATTGTTATATGCAAGTTTTTAGAAAGCTCGTGGTTAACCCAAGAGTATTTTGTCACAATATCAAGAAGAGTAAAGCTTCAATGTCAAGAATAGATAGGAATATAGGGAATTATATATTTTTATTTAAAGACAGGACTCACATGTTTTCATTTCTAGTCTTTAAAACCTGTCTCTATCCATCTAGTATTAAATCTTTCTGGGAAACAAGTATGTATATTATGCACACACACAAACACACATGCAGCTATTACCTATTTCTTGTTTTTATACCTAAGATGAATTATTGTTGAATGAAGACATTTTTCAAACAAATGTAAAATGTGGGCAATTGTGTTTATTGGGTAAAGGAAAAGGCAGAAGGGGGGGAAAGGATAGAAAGAATGAAAGAGAGAGATGAGAGAAAACCCCAACAATCCCCTCTGAGCAAGCAGCAGGCGACAGTGGATAGGAAAAACTCCTTTTAAAGTGAAAGACACCTAAAGGAGAAACCTATGGCAGAACCAGGCTCAGGAGGGGGCAGTCAACTGCCGGGACTGGTCGGGGGGTGAGGGTGAAAAAAGAAAAAGGAGGGAGGGGAAGGGGGGAAATGAAGATGGAATAGAGGTGGAGGAAGACGAGGTTACATCAGGTGAGAAGCAGCAGTGCCCCTCCTCCAGAACCAGTGGAAGCGTTTTTTCTTCTTTTTCAGATACTCTTCCACCAGCACTTTTTTCTCAATGATGAGGGTTTTCAGCTCATCGATTGTTTCTGCGTTTTCTTTCTCAAGTTTGTTGCATCTTTTCACCATGTCTTCTAATTGTTCTTGTTTTTCTTTAAGCTTGTCTTTCAGTTCTTTAACTGTTGCCTCCTCTATTCGCTTTGCCTTGTGCACATCTGTGTGCATGTCTTCCAGCTGCTGGTTTCTCTTCTGGATTTCTTGAAGTCTACACTGCAGGTCTTTATGTGTTTTCTGTTGTTCTTGCTTTTGCGCCTGGATTTCAGTGTTTTTGTACTTCAAGGTCTTAGAAAGTTCCTCAAGTTCGGTATTTTTTCTCAGCATCTCATTGATGCTACTCTGCATCGCTGAGCATTGTTTTTCCAGCTTTTTCTTTTCTTCTTCCAGTACAGTTGATTTGTACTTTGTTTCGTTATACAATTCTTGGAGTGCTTGATTTTTCCTCTGGAGATGAAGTTTTTCTTCTTCCTGTTGTATTTTCTGTTGGTCTTTTTCTTGAAGAAGCTCTTTATTTCCGTGCACTTTTTTATCAAGCCTGATTTGGAGCGATCGGTGTTTTTCCTCCATCTCGTCAAGCTTGGAGTCCATTTCCTTCTGTTTTATTTCCAGTTTCTTCTTCTCTTGAAGCAACTGTTGACTTTTGTGCAGAGTTTTGTCATGTTTCACCTGCAGCGCTTTGTATTTTTCCTCCATGGCTTGGAGTTTGCTCTGCAGGTCTCTCTGCTCTACGGGCTCTTGTTTCTTTTCTTGGAGGATCTCCTTATTTCTCTCCAGAGCTTCATCAAGCATTACTCGCAAGCCTTCATTTTGTTTCTCAATGTTCCTCAGCTTGCAATCCATTTCTTCCTTTTTTATTTTCTGTTGGTCTATCTTGTGAAGAAACTCTTTATTTCTCTCCAGAGCTTCATCAAGCATCACTTGCAAGCCTTCATTCTGTTTCTTGATGTGCCTCAGCTTGCAATCCATTTCTTCCTTTTTTATTTTCTGTTGGTCTTTCTCGTGCAGAAACTCTTTATTTCTCTCCAGAGCTTCATCAAGCATTACTCGCAAGCCTTCATTTTGTTTCTCGATGTTCCTCAGCTTGCAATCCATTTCTTCCTGATGTATTTTCTGTTGGTCTTTTTCTTGAAGCAGCTCTTTATTTTTGAGCAGTGTTTCCTCAAGAGTTAGTTGCAGCATTTTCAGTTTTTCCTCCAAGACTTCAAGCTGGGAGTCTGTTTCTTTCTCCAGCATTTCTTGTTGCTCTCTCTCTTGAATGAACTCTTTATTTCTGTGCACTGTTTTCTCAAGCTTGATTTGGAGCGATCTGTGTTTTTCCTCCATCTCGTCAAGCTTGGAGTCAATTTCCTTCTGTTTCATTTCCATTTGCTTCTTGTCTTGAAGCAACTGTTGACTTTTGTGCAGAGTTTTGTCATGTTTCACCTGCAGTGCTTTGTATTTTTCCTCCATGGCTTGGAGTTTGCTCTGCATGTCTCTCTGCTGTGTGGACTGTTGCTTCTCTTCTTGGTGGATTTCCTTCAGTTTTTCCAGAGCTCCATCAAGCTTTTCTTGGAGCTCCTGATTCTTCTTGAGCATTTTATCCCCTTTAATGCTCTCTTTTTTCTCATTTTGGAGCAGATCTTGAATTTTTTCTAGAGCTTCATCAAGCTTTTCTTGGAGCTCGTGATTCTTCTTATCTTGGAGAGCCCATTGTTTCTCCTCAATAATACCTTCCCTTTCCTGAAGCTGGTAGGATAATTTTTCTAATTCAGCGCTCTTTCTCTCATTTTCTTCTGTCAGGATCTTAATCTTTTCTCTGTTCATGAGATTTTCCTTCTCCATTTCTTCCAATCGCTTTTCCTCTAATTCCACCTGTTCATCCCAAGGAAGAGAGCTGATGTAAGGGTCTAGGGACTCATACCATGGAATAGAGCTGGGGTCAGCTTCTTGTCTTTCTTGCTCTTTCTGAGACATGTTGGAGTCTGTATACCGTGAGTACGAAAAGTATCCAGATGTTTGAAAATGCTTTACTGGTGAACGTTTGAATGCTGCTAACATAAGTGCTGCAAATAACGGACTGAAAGTTGTACCTCCTCACCCCTATTTATGGATTCAGAAGCCTGTGACATCACAATTCCATAAGCCAATGAGGTTGTCACATGACATTCTAGAATGAGGTCATGTTTTTGTATGAATTTTTTAAATAACATCAACATTCCGTAAGCCAATGAGGTTCTTACATGACTTTTGAATGAGGATAATTATTTTGTGTTAATCGACATAGCCTGCTGCAGCTCAGAGCTCATGAGCTCAAACGATCCTCCAACCTCAGCCTCCCGGTAGCTTGGATTACAGGCACGCGCCACCGCACCCGGCGAGAAGCAGCTACGTTAACAGGGCTTTTAACTATGTCTGAGGTGACATCATGACACTAACCTGCTGCCCATCATTAGCAAAGTTGTAATGATGGGCAGCAAAGATGAGGAATGAATGGTGCACAATTGTTATATGCAAGTTTTTAGAAAGCTCGTGGTTAACCCAAGAGTATTTTGTCACAATATCAAGAAGAGTAAAGCTTCAATGTCAAGAATAGATAGGAATATAGGGAATTATATATTTTTATTTAAAGACAGGACTCACATGTTTTCATTTCTAGTCTTTAAAACCTGTCTCTATCAGGGACGTGCAGAGAGGTTTAAAGGGGCGGGTGCTCAAAGTTAAAAAGGGGCACATTGAACCATGCTGAATAACAACAACACACATTCATCAAGAATCTAATATGGGAAGGGCAGGGCTGTGTTGATCTGAGACTGTAGACATTAAAAAGTCCACAGGAGAGATGGTAGCTGATTAAACAAGTTTCATGAGATAATAACAAAATGCAAAGATTGGTGACAGCGCTTGGAACCATAAGGCAACGAAAAACTGTGACATAAACTCGGCTCTGCCTGTGAATCACTCTTTGCTTCTCTTCTTCCTTCCTTCCCATCATTTCATATATCACTCTCCACTTGCTGTCTATCTGAGAACAAGGCACAACTTGCTATTGCAATAAACTATAATCTAATTATCCACACCTAACAACTCTTGCACTTAATCTATAATAAAATGATGACAGCAAAATGTTATAGCCCTGCCTTTAGTAGCCTCATACAGCTCCTACTGTTTCCTCCTCATGTCCTTACCAGCCATGTCTGCACAATGTTATATCATGAGTAATATTTTTTTAAATCCAGCTAAATAAAACACACACATGCACACACAGTGACATTTTAGACCTTCTTCAGAATACTGTATATACTATGGGCATCCTTACATTATTATTTATTACTAGAGCTACAATAATAAAGCAATGAGGAGGGGGAAGTAATAAATATGAAATAATGTATTTATGATGATTCCATTTGTTTCACTATCCACTCTGTGCAGGGCAAAGCTTATTACATTTTTAAACTGTAGAGATACAATCATTTTACTGCTGTAAAATCCAACTTTTGTCTTATTTAAAATATAAATCTAATATAATCTGCTTCTTAATGTATGTTCTTTAAAATACAGCGTGTGTTTTTTAATATATTATAATTATAATAATTATTATGTGGACATGCATATTAGATCGTTTTTTAGTGAAATATAATCCCTCCAGAAAGGCAGGAAATGCCCAGAAACTTACTTTAAAACTAAATATGTTCCCTAAAACGGTGACAGAGCTACAGACCCATGACAGCCTTACACAGGTAGCCAGCAGCTATGACCAGCACTACATGTGCAGTTAATAAAAGGACAGGTAATGTTTGTCACGCTGTTGCACACACAGCACGCTCGTTTGTTTCAGTTCGTCAGTTGCAACAAGACAGCTTACCAACGTGTATGTAATAAGCTAATACTCCTGTGTGCTACACACTACAGTGTACGCTGTACACCTACTTACTGGGTTTGTCACATCAGTCTGTGTCTCTGAGTTAACTTGTGTTTCTCCTACAGCTCCGGACCGCAACAAATGCGCGTGCTCTTTGTGAGCTCGTTCCCGGCTCGTAACCAGCGCGTTCTGCCGTCGAGGGCGATCATTGGTTAAATGTGATCATGTGACTGATGCAAGCCAGATCCTTTTATTTAGCAAAACTATGATTAATAGTTAAATATTATTGTTGAGGGGCACAGACAGGACTCCGCACGCACACACACATAAAATAAATAAATAAATAAATAAATAAAAAAAATTTAAAAGTTGCCTCAACAAAAGGGCACTTTGGGCACTCATCAGGAAAGGGGCGGGTGCTCAAGCCCCTCTAGCCCCCCCCCCTCTGCACGTCCCTGGTCTCTATCCATCTAGTATTAAATCTTTCTGGGAAACAAGTATGTATATTATGCACACACACAAACACACATGCAGCTATTACCTATTTCTTGTTTTTATACCTAAGATGAATTATTGTTGAATGAAGACATTTTTCAAACAAATGTAAAATGTGGGCAATTGTGTTTATTGGGTAAAGGAAAAGGCAGAAGGGGGGGAAAGGATAGAAAGAATGAAAGAGAGAGATGAGAGAAAACCCCAACAATCTCCTCTGAGCAAGCAGCAGGCGACAGTGGATAGGAAAAACTCCTTTTAAAGTGAAAGACACCTAAAGGAGAAACCTATGGCAGAACCAGGCTCAGGAGGGGGCAGTCAACTGCCGGGACTGGTCGGGGGGTGAGGGTGAAAAAAGAAAAAGGAGGGAGGGGAAGGGGGGAAATGAAGATGGAATAGAGGTGGAGGAAGACGAGGTTACATCAGGTGAGAAGCAGCAGTGCCCCTCCTCCAGAACCAGTGGAAGCGTTTTTTCTTCTTTTTCAGATACTCTTCCACCAGCACTTTTTTCTCAATGATGAGGGTTTTCAGCTCATCGATTGTTTCTGCGTTTTCTTTCTCAAGTTTGTTGCATCTTTTCACCATGTCTTCTAATTGTTCTTGTTTTTCTTTAAGCTTGTCTTTCAGTTCTTTAACTGTTGCCTCCTCTATTCGCTTTGCCTTGTGCACATCTGTGTGCATGTCTTCCAGCTGCTGGTTTCTCTTCTGGATTTCTTGAAGTCTACACTGCAGGTCTTTATGTGTTTTCTGTTGTTCTTGCTTTTGCGCCTGGATTTCAGTGTTTTTGTACTTCAAGGTCTTAGAAAGTTCCTCAAGTTCGGTATTTTTTCTCAGCATCTCATTGATGCTACTCTGCATCGCTGAGCATTGTTTTTCCAGCTTTTTCTTTTCTTCTTCCAGTACAGTTGATTTGTACTTTGTTTCGTTATACAATTCTTGGAGTGCTTGATTTTTCCTCTGGAGATGAAGTTTTTCTTCTTCCTGTTGTATTTTCTGTTGGTCTTTTTCTTGAAGAAGCTCTTTATTTCCGTGCACTTTTTTATCAAGCCTGATTTGGAGCGATCGGTGTTTTTCCTCCATCTCGTCAAGCTTGGAGTCCATTTCCTTCTGTTTTATTTCCAGTTTCTTCTTCTCTTGAAGCAACTGTTGACTTTTGTGCAGAGTTTTGTCATGTTTCACCTGCAGCGCTTTGTATTTTTCCTCCATGGCTTGGAGTTTGCTCTGCAGGTCTCTCTGCTCTACGGGCTCTTGTTTCTTTTCTTGGAGGATCTCCTTATTTCTCTCCAGAGCTTCATCAAGCATTACTCGCAAGCCTTCATTTTGTTTCTCAATGTTCCTCAGCTTGCAATCCATTTCTTCCTTTTTTATTTTCTGTTGGTCTATCTTGTGAAGAAACTCTTTATTTCTCTCCAGAGCTTCATCAAGCATCACTTGCAAGCCTTCATTCTGTTTCTTGATGTGCCTCAGCTTGCAATCCATTTCTTCCTTTTTTATTTTCTGTTGGTCTTTCTCGTGCAGAAACTCTTTATTTCTCTCCAGAGCTTCATCAAGCATTACTCGCAAGCCTTCATTTTGTTTCTCGATGTTCCTCAGCTTGCAATCCATTTCTTCCTGATGTATTTTCTGTTGGTCTTTTTCTTGAAGCAGCTCTTTATTTTTGAGCAGTGTTTCCTCAAGAGTTAGTTGCAGCATTTTCAGTTTTTCCTCCAAGACTTCAAGCTGGGAGTCTGTTTCTTTCTCCAGCATTTCTTGTTGCTCTCTCTCTTGAATGAACTCTTTATTTCTGTGCACTGTTTTCTCAAGCTTGATTTGGAGCGATCTGTGTTTTTCCTCCATCTCGTCAAGCTTGGAGTCCATTTCCTTCTGTTTCATTTCCATTTGCTTCTTGTCTTGAAGCAACTGTTGACTTTTGTGCAGAGTTTTGTCATGTTTCACCTGCAGCGCTTTGTATTTTTCCTCCATGGCTTGGAGTTTGCTCTGCATGTCTCTCTGCTGTGTGGACTGTTGCTTCTCTTCTTGGTGGATTTCCTTCAGTTTTTCCAGAGCTCCATCAAGCTGTTCTTGGAGCTCCTGATTCTTCTTGAGCATTTTATCCCCTTTAATGCTCTCTTTTTTCTCATTTTGGAGCAGATCTTGAATTTTTTCTAGAGCTTCATCAAGCTTTTCTTGGAGCTCGTGATTCTTCTTATCTTGGAGAGCCCATTGTTTCTCCTCAATAATACCTTCCCTTTCCTGAAGCTGGTAGGATAATTTTTCTAATTCAGCGCTCTTTCTCTCATTTTCTTCTGTCAGGATCTTAATCTTTTCTCTGTTCATGAGATTTTCCTTCTCCATTTCTTCCAATCGCTTTTCCTCTAATTCCACCTGTTCATCCCAAGGAAGAGAGCTGATGTAAGGGTCTAGGGACTCATACCATGGAATAGAGCTGGGGTCAGCTTCTTGTCTTTCTTGCTCTTTCTGAGACATGTTGGAGTCTGTATACCGTGAGTACGAAAAGTATCCAGATGTTTGAAAATGCTTTACTGGTGAACGTTTGAATGCTGCTAACATAAGTGCTGCAAATAACGGACTGAAAGTTGTACCTCCTCACCCCTATTTATGGATTCAGAAGCCTGTGACATCACAATTCCATAAGCCAATGAGGTTGTCACATGACATTCTAGAATGAGGTCATGTTTTTGTATGAATTTTTTAAATAACATCAACATTCCGTAAGCCAATGAGGTTCTTACATGACTTTTGAATGAGGATAATTATTTTGTGTTAATCGACATAGCCTGCTGCAGCTCAGAGCTCGTGAGCTCAAACGATCCTCCAACCTCAGCTTCCCGGTAGCTTGGATTACAGGCACGCGCCACCGCACCCGGCGAGAAGCAGCTACGTTAAGATAAGATAAGATAAGATAACCTTTATTAGTCCCACACGTGGGAAATTTGTTTTGTCACAGCAGGAAGTGGACAGTGCAAAAGTTATGAGGCAAAAATTAGAATACAATAAGAATAAATACAGTACACAACTGTACAGAATAGAATAAAATAAAATACTATATACAGTAGAATAAAATAAAATAAATATACAATAAGATAAAAATAGAATACAAATACAAATACTATATACAACTGAGTAAAAATACAACGATGACAGAAAGGATTATTGCACTTAGTATTATTGCATATGTATGGATGTGTGTGCTTGATCAGTTAAAGTCTTTATTATGGAGTCTGACAGCAGTGGGGAGGAAAGACCTGCGAAATCTCTCCGTCCCACACCGTGGGTGCCGCAGTCTCCCACTGAAGGAGCTGCTCAGTGCTGTCACAGTCTGCTGCATGGGGTGGGAGATGTTGTCCATCAGGGATGACAGCTTAGCCGCCGTTCTCCTGCATGTCACTCACCACCTCCACTGGGTCCAGAGGGCATCCTAGAACAGAGCTGGCCCTTCGGATCACCCTGTTCAGTCTCTTCCTGTCCCCAGCAGAGATGCTGCCGCCCCAGCAGACCACGCCATAAAAGATAGCAGAAGCCACAACAGAGTCATAGAATTTCTTCAGGAGTGGGCCCTCCACTCCAAACGACCTGCGTCTCCGCAGCAGGTACAGCCTGCTCTGCCCTTTCCTGTAGAGGGCGTCTGAGTTATGAGTCCAGTCCAGTCTATTGTTCAGATGAACACCAAGGTACCTGTAGCTGTCCACAGCCTCAATGTCCATACCTTGGATGTTCAGTGGTTGCAGTGGAGAATGCTTGTGCCTGCGGAAGTCTACCACCAGTTCCTTGGTTTTACTGGCGTTGATCTGGAGGTAGTTCAGCTGGCACCAGTCCACAAAGTCTTGGGTCAGACCTCTGTACTCCTTGTCGTCCCCATCAGTGATGAGGCCGACTATTGCAGAGTCATCAGAGAACTTCTGCAGGAAGCACTGGGTGGAATTGTGGGAGAAGTCTGCAGTGTAGATGGTGAAGAGGAACGGAGCCAGAACCGTTCCCTGTGGGGCCCCCGTACTGCAGACGACCCTGTCCGACACACAGCCCTGAGTCCTCACATACTGTGGTTGGTCGGTGAGGTAGTCCAGGATCCAGGTAGTGAGGTGATGGTCCACTCCAGAGTTCACCAGCTTGTCCTTTAGAACCGAGGGAAGAATGGTGTTGAAGGCACTGGAGAAATCAAAGAACATGATTCTCACAGTGCTTCCAGCGGTCTCCAGGTGAGCGAGGGAACGATGTAGGAGGTGAATGACGGCATCAGGGCTTTTAACAGGGCTTTTAACTATGTCTGAGGTGACATCATGACACTAACCTGCTGCCCATCATTAGCAAAGTTGTAATGATGGGCAGCAAAGATGAGGAATGAATGGTGCACAATTGTTATATGCAAGTTTTTAGAAAGCTCGTGGTTAACCCAAGAGTATTTTGTCACAATATCAAGAAGAGTAAAGCTTCACTGTGAGAAGTGGGATTCAAGCCCACGCCTCCACAGGAGAGTGCAACCTAAACGCAGCACCTTAGACCACTCAGCCATTCTGACATTGCAGTGTCAGTTTGGTGGAGGTTACCACTGTTAGATACTTTGGAAGAAACAAACATTATCCTTCTCATAACACATATAGCAGCTGTTCAGCCATGGAAACGTAGTGCGAATAATCTACAATGTCATCCATACTGATCATTTGGCTGAATACTTTTTGGCAGGTTGCCATGACCTGACAGTTCTCACGTTTTCACATTGGTTCCATGGTGTAGTGGTTAGCACTCTGGACTTTGAATGCAGCGATCTGAGTTCAAGTCTCGGTGGGACCTGCTTTTTGGGAGGTGAAGCCATACTGCATGTCACATAATGATAACTTGTTCATGTTTTTGGTCACCAAGCGGTCTAAGGCACTGCGTTCAGGTCGCAGTCTCCTCTGGAGGCGTTTGTTCGAATATAGCAGCTCTTCAGCCATGTAAATACATACTCCGAAGCTCGTGGCGCCCACTTTCTGTGCTGACTTTGAGGTCGGAAGAGGTTTGGAGCTGTGAGTCAGCAGAGTGTTTGTGACTTTTGCACACAAGCGCACCTCAGCACTCAGATACTCCAATCTGTAACTTTGTGTGGGTTGTAACTGAATTTCAAACAGCTCTTTAGTACCACATAGTGACTGACAAGTGAAGGAACTCTTTAGTGATTGACAAGTGTTTTGTAAAGGCAGACGTCATGGTTAGCTGCTTTATTTTATAAAGCTCTCACAGAAAACACAAGTCATACAGAAATTCAATGTGCCAGAGAAGACATGCAGTATGGTTTCACCCCCCAAAAATCAGGTCCCACCGATTTCACTCCATAAGAGTTTCCTCTTTTCAACACTCTCCCAATTCATCCAGTGACCCTGCTTGGCCAGCGATATGGCTCTGGCATGTCTTACTGTTTCCTCCTTTCGACACACCTCCTCCACCACCAATTTTTGACGTTCAGTTACAGATGCCTGTTGCCAAGACCAAATCCTTCTCTGCCCTGTTGGACGCGATCCACCACGTCATTATGGCTCAGAGCCGATTTGGCCTGTAGCACAGACGTGGCTGGGGTCCACTTCCTCCCTGTTGCTAGGGTGGGAGCAGCGACCCTCACTATGGGGTCCCGGGAGTCCTTGAGTGACATCTCAAGCCTCACTCAAGGAGTGCAGTGTTGTTAATCCGCTTGAGGTCATTAGCCCAGTTGCCAGGTATCATTGAGGTCTACATTATACCACCGTCCCAGGCTCTTGTTGGACGTCTCTTAGACTGTTGGAATTGGTTCTCCACTGATATAGAATTGCTCGGCTGTCAGTTTTCCTTTTAGGATGGAGATGCTGCGAGATTTACTTCGCTTAAACTCCATTCTTGCCTATTCGATGTTTTCCTGGAGCTTCTGTAGCAATGGCCTAGTACATGGTTTTGTTGTTGTAATGATCGTCATGTCATCCCTGTAGGCTCTAATACAAGAGAGGGGCTAGACCAATTCTTTCCATCATTACAGAAGCCGGCAGAGTGCACGGATAAGGAGTGTGCTACAAGCACGTCTGTGGATACACTAATAAGGGTGTCTCACATAAGGTGCAACCTCAGAAGTGAATACTGCCTACTTGTGAAACGGAACAGAAGTGGGACTCGAAAACACGCCTCCAGGAGAAACTGTGTCCTAATCATAGCACCTTAGTCCGCTCAGCCATCCTAACTCTTGCCAAGTTGCATTGTGGTGACGGTAAAAATTCCAGACAGCTGCTGTTATCGAGGTTATGGCAGAAATGTAATATTTGAAGTGAATGAAAAAGACAAAGAAGGGCTGATGAGGCTTCTGTGGGATGTAGAGTCAGGTATACCTGACATATCAATTCTGTGACAACAACATGAATTGAATGTATAAGATGATATCAGGTGCTGTTTGGAATTTTTAATGTCACATGTCTGTGGTTTTTACAGTAAGAAGAAAATATAACTACTACTAGGATTTTATGTTTTTGTGTGATTTCAGATCAGTTGTGTTAATACAGTATGTCAATGAAAAAATAACTGTAAATTCAGACACGTGAGGTTGTGCTGAAAAGAATGATACCAAGCAAGGCAAGGTAAAAAAACAAAAAAAAAGAGAGACAAAAAAACATTCAAACAAACAAACATTTACACAGTAAACATCTGAAATGATGACAGCCTTTCATATTTTCATACCATCACATGGGAAGGACCAGTCCTTATTTTGGGATAGTTGGAGTAAAAGATAAAGATTGTTTCAACTTGCTGAAAGTTATGACTTCACAAAATCTGGTTTTTAGCACATCAGTGTCAGTGTGAACAAATCCACCCTCTAGTGAATTTTATTACAATTATCTAGAATGTTGTTACATTCTGCATGATTACAAAATCCACTGCTGTCAGGGATGAACAGTGCACAACTCTCATAGTTGCCAGTTTCAAGTGTATTTTGTCACAACAGTAAGAAGTCTCCAAAGGTTGATTCTGTTCATCTGGATGTAGCGTTTTCAGTGGGAGAAACGTCTCGTCACTCATCCAAGTGACTTCTTCAGTCTCTGCTGACTGCAGGTTTCCCCAATCTTATAAACTTATATATTAACTTGTATATTTGCATAATGACTGAAAGCAGTCCCCTGAAGGAACAGTGGGCTTGGAGGTCAGTTCCTTCATCATGATTATGCAAATTCTCATGACCATTGATCAACAACCACTGATCAAAGACCCATGAGTATCAGTAAGAAAGAAGTGCAAAGAAACAATTGTCAGAAGTGGGATTCAAACCCAGGCCTCCAGGTGAGACTGCAACCTGAACGCAGCGCCTTAGACCGCTCGGCCATCCTAACACATTGTGACAGCCCACTAGTTGAATAATCCCGTGCAGTTGCTGATTTCCATTCGATATACTTGTATGTTAAGTGCATGTAATAAACAAAAACAAATAAAAAATAATTACAAAGAAAATATATTGATTTAAAAGTTTGTGTTAAATGTTGTAAGTCAGATCGAAATAGAAAGATCAGGTGTGGGTGGACAGGAATGATTAGATGTCAACAACTTGATTGGATGGCCAAAGTGTGAAATGTGACGTCCTGTGAGGGAAGCGTGAAAAAGCGTGATCAGGTATAAAAAGACATTCTGGGTTCTTCCATTTTGTCTTTTGCGAGATGAGCAGTTGGGAAGGTTGGATCTAAGAGGTTCACAGTTGAAAGTTCAAGCAGAGACGCTAGAGGGGGAACCACAGCCCAACCTGTGAACTGGTTTCAAATGAATGCCCAGCTGCTTTCCTGTTGGGTGATTTTCATCAACACAGAACACGGGGATAAATGCATTTTTGGTTCCATCCTCTCTCCTCACCAATAAAATAAGAATAAAATCTGCATTAGCTCAACGTAGTTTAGTCAGATAAGTGTTGTTTACATACATAATTGTTTGGCGACCATAAACATGCACGTGTTATCATCAAATTTTCATGGCATGCTGCTGTTACACATGTTACAGATTTAAAACAAGTGGGGCTTAAAACTTTACTTTGGAAGACATAAATATTATACTTCACAAAACCAAAAGCCATGGAAACCCATACCACGATGCTCATGTTTGTTTGTTTTTTGATGTTAAAGACAGAGGAGGTTTAGTGCTGTACAGTTGTTGACTTTTACTCTGTAACTTTGTGTGGTGTGCAACTGAATTTCACACAGCTCTTTAGTACTACTCTTTAGTGATTGACAAGTGTTTTGTAAAGGCAGACGTCATGGTTAGCTGCTTGATTTTATACGGCGTTCACTGAAAACACAATTCATACAGAAATTCAAAGTGCCAGAGAAGACATGTAGTATGGTTTCACCTCGCAAATATCAGGTCCCACCGAGATTTGAACTCGGATCGCTGGATTCAGAGTCCAGAGTGCTAACCATTACACCATGGAACCCCTGCTGTAGTGTTCATACTGTCAGGTCGTGGCAACCTGCCAAAAACTATTCTGAATTAAGTAAGACTGGTTCCATCTAAACCCATGCCGGAGGTGGATCAGATGAGAAATAGTATATCCTCATGCGCAATTGTGCAGCCCAATAGTACCACTGAAAGTTAGGACCCTTAAGCCCATCCCTGTCAAATGGCAGATATAATAAAGTTAACCGAAGCCGATGGCGATGATTTTGCCAAATAAAATTGGTAATAATTTTCTTTAAGTTAAGAAAAAGACCTACAGGTACTGGTAGAGGGATATTCTGAAATAAGTAGAGGTCATGGTTATCTGCTTGATTTTATACACCTCTCACTGAAAACACAATTGTAGCACAGTTCTGGTGTGCCAGAGAAGACATGCCAAATGGTTTCACCTCCAAAAAGCAGGTCTCACCAATTTTTGAATTCAGATCACTGGATTCTAGGTCCACAGGTTTAGTTAGTTTGTTAAGCAAACCACTTACAGTAACCACCAATCATTCAATCATAAAGGGGCATAACAGACAACTTGGCAAAGAACCAAGTTTAAACTCCATCTTTAGACACTTTACTAGCAGCCTGTCACAAAACCACACACTTTAGTCTAATTTCTTTACCCGAATCTGTGAAAAATACCAGATATAACACAGTTTGACAGACATAAAACAGCATGTTTGCACAAACAAGGTGATTCCCAAAGAGCTATAAGCTAAACTGTGGTATATCTCAGCATGGTGTGCAGAATGTCCTTAAAAAAATGAGGATGTTTGACAAGCAGAGGACTAAAGAAGACTACATATAAAAACTAGACGACTGAGACATGCATCTGGCTCTTCAGTTGATCCCTCTAATGTTCATTGAAGCCTTATCAGAAGTGATCTTAGTAAAAAGGTGGCTGGCATGAAGCCCTTTTTGAAGGAAAACTGGGAGAAAAGACTGAAGTATTCAAATCAAATGGCCTGCATTTGTATAGCGCTTTTCTAGTCCCTAAGGACCCCAAAGCGCTTTACACTACATTCAGTCAGTCACCCATTCACACACACATTCACACACTGGTGATGGCAGCTACATTGTAGCCACAGCTGCCCTGGGGCGCACTGATAGAGGCGCCACAGTAATTTCTGGGTTTCAAATTACACAAGAACTGGACTTAAAATCAGTGGTAACAAGTCTACAGTTAAAAATTCTTATTCAAATCTTCTACAATGGAACCACAGAAAGTTCATTCTGTTCATCTGGATGTGGCGTTTTCAGCGAGCGACATGTTTTATCACTTGGATGTTTCACAAAGCGTTTCTCTCTGAAAATGACACATCCTTTCTTGGGACTTGGATGATTATGCATTTCTGGTAAATCAGTAGTAGTGACATAAAATGTGTCATCCAGAAGTTCTGCTGGTGGGGAAAACAAGACAAAATCATCAAAAAGAAATGTTTTTATTGTTCTTTCTTCACAGAAAAAAAAAAAGTTTATACAGAAAAGTTACTCACATTCCTGAGAATACAGATTGATCACAGTAGATGTCTGATGGGCACTGGGGGGGACTAACATTGTTTGCAGTCAGGTTTCATGGGTTAGGTTGGGGGGAGTCCTCAGTGAAATTATCATCTCAAAACCAGCAAACGGAAAAGACAAAAAATTTCATCTTCCTGAGACACACAAACACATCCATTCAGTTACAAGACCGATGTGTCTAAAGCACAATTTCAACCTTGGGGAGGGTTAATCTTTTTTTCTCCTTTTTTTTAAGCTGTGCATTTTTCTGTACATCAATGTAGCTCAGAGAAATAAAAGTCAGTAGTACAGCATTTCAACTGCCTCCCTTGAGACAGTCATGCAAGAACCGCTCCCTGTTAGAAGACTGAACATTTGCACTAGTACATATTCACAGACATTTGTGCTTTTATGATAACTAAACTTGACATGAAGACAACTCCTGGCAAAATAGGTCGTTTATGTCATTGGCAACCACACAGTCAGA
The DNA here is from genome assembly GCF_057382095.1 of Aulonocara sp. 'chitande type north' Nkhata Bay. NCBI lineage: Eukaryota > Metazoa > Chordata > Actinopteri > Cichliformes > Cichlidae > Aulonocara > Aulonocara sp. 'chitande type north' Nkhata Bay. The sequence continues at coordinate 12,481,869 of NC_141358.1, forward strand.
TCGGTATAAATTAACTGTTTAAGTTTGAAAGCGTTCCCCTTCATTCAGGCTGAGCAAGGAGAAACAGCTCCATCTAGCTCATGGGTGGGCTAACTGCATCAAAGCAACAACTGCTTTCTGCTACTCAGGAAGGAAAAACAGATGGAAGCAAATTTTAAGCTGGGGGTAAAAGAAAACTGCTCTATCAACAGATTAAGCATGTTAAACACACTAGAGATGAGCATTTTTAGCATTTTCATTAATTACTAAAATAATGCATTTACAACACGGGCAGTGTAACTTTTGTGTGCCTTAGTTGGCAGTTGTAGTTTCTCCCCATATTTCTAAATTGTTAAATTCATCTCTACTACCACAACAACTATACTGTGTCATGGAGCAAGATAACAGTACGTGCAGTATGCTTCTGTTTTTGTACCCTCTTGAGAAATGGTATGGAAATACTTTAAAAGAGAATACGGGAAAAACTGGAGTAAACTGGAGAAATTTGGAAGCACAGATTCTATTAAAAGTAAAGTAAAAAACGCAATTTTGTAACAAGTAATTTCCTCTTGGAGAGATGTTTACACGTCGCCCTGCACTGACTTCATTGCAATACTTAAAAAAAAAAAAAAAAGAAGAACAAATTAAAGATATTTCTACGAGTAGATTTTTAATCACAGTTAAAATAAAGTTCAGTTCTGAAATAGAGAAATGAAAATATACGCTTGTTAACAACTTTATCATTTAATTTACAGCAGTGGAGCTTATTATATTCGAGGATGAGAAATTATGTAAGGAGTAAAAACTTTTCCTAGCTTCACATTTATTCCACACTTATTCAAAAGATGTCTCACAAGTTCCAGTCATCAGTAGTACATACAAAGTGTTTGGATATCCCAAAGAATTGGTGAAAAGCACATTTTATAATTCCATATAATTACATAACCCTGTTACTTCGTATATCTTGCAAACTTCATGTTAATCAAAACTCTTCCTATATCCCACTGTCAGCTTGAACAAGCCCAAAGTTTTTCTATGAATCACAATTGCTGGTGCCACTACTTTTTTCTAATGTGGACAGAACTAAAGAATAGAAAACAAACAACTAAAAAACAAAACAACCCTTCAACTTCCCAAATAAATTCCCTTTTCACAAAATGATTTTTAAAATATATCAACAGTGAGCACTAAGTTGGCAAGTTAAGGAGGCTTAAAACCTAATTTTTAAATCACAGCCTAATTTTTGGAGAAAGATATTTATCACGGTCATCCTTATGTGTGTGTTTTTGAAAAGCGATTTTTCAACTAGTATACATAAATCTTTTCAATACAATGTAGTCTTTGTAAGTATAGCAGAGTATATAAAATAATAATAAAAGCGTTACAAACAAATATTATAAGGATTTTTAGAAGATGACCCAGGCTAACTGTAAAGACAAGATGTAAAATATTGTACAGGACAGCCTTCCATCTAGGTATGCGTGTCTGAATGGATCATATTGCTTCTTCAAATCAGAACCTAGTTATTAAAAAGTTATACAATGCCTCACACACTCACACACAGCAAGAAAGATGAGTCGAATCAAAGCAGCACAACTGTAGACAGATGAAATGTGTTCCCTGTGACTTTTTCCTCAGTGGCCAAACACGTATTACGAAAAGAAATTGTGCTTTAATGTGGCGTGACAGGACTGACGCAGGAACCTCAACCACACTCCGCAGAACAGAAAGGAAACTAAATCGTTGCTGAGAATTAATGATTACATGTCGAGGTGTTCAATCTGCCGAGCCCTCACAAGTAGACTAATGGAAGACAAATGTAGTTTGATGCATATTAAGAATCTACTCAAATAAGAGCGCAGATTGTCTCAGGTTTGTGTGCTTTTAGCCGGAAATTCTTATGCCTGATCTGTGAAATCAGCCTCTCATTTATGGACATGTAGAAGCGACTCTACTGTGCACGTCCAGAGGAATTGTTAGAACTTTGCACCTCTCACAAATTTAGCACAGGCAACTCATCTTGCAACATGCTGTCTCCTCCGGAACTGCCTCGGCTTCCTCTTCCTTTTATAGAGAAGAAACTGCCTCACCACAATAGTAGCTCATGAGAGTGTGGTACACCCTAACATGTCAGATATAATACCAATGTGCGCTAACAATTAAATGATAACACAAAACAGTGGTAGTCGAGCCTCAAGCCAAATGTCACGTATTTGATTTTCTTCCAAACAGAGCAAGCGTATTTACTTTAAACATTGTTTTATCGAGCCTAAACACTGCACCTTTAAAAAAATAAAGTTTAAGAGAGCCTCAAACATACGTCACCTGACTATCTTCACCTTTAGCTTACCTATTGAACATAATTTAGATAACACACTTGTTTGTTTGTTTTTTCAAAAACAGGACAGAAGCACAAGCCTTGGCACTATTCTACGAGGATTTCCTCAGTCTTTATGGGTTCTAGTGGGGTAACAGAGTTGGACAAATCTGAGCCTTCATCTTTGGAAAATTCTTCACGTGGGAGCAGCGCACCTGCACCTGAGTTTCCCTGCAGCCCCACTAATCCCCCTTGGGTGAAACACAGATGTCTGATCACCTCATTCGGGCTAGAGAACGTAGTTGCACAAATGTTACACTTGTAAGGCTTCGATGAGCCCATAAACATCGCCTCCATCTGGTTGCTGTCGTCACCTGCAGCGCACAGCTCCATACTCTGCCGGTCCACCATGGTGTATGTGTCGGCCCCCTGGTTTAAGCACACGTGCCGGGCTGCCTGGTTGGCACGGCAAAAGCTCTTGCCACAAGTGCTGCATTTGAAAGGCTTTCCTGTGTGGATGTACATGTGTTCGCGCCAGTGGCTCTTCTGAATAAACTTGCGGCCACAAGTGGAGCACTCGTACTTCCGTCGCTTCACTTCCCGGTCCACGTCTGTGTTCTCCAGGTTGTCGATGTCTGCGATATCTGAAGGAGGAGGCGTATCGGCCTGAGAATTTAACCCTCCCACTCCCCAGCTGGAAGTGGACACCTCTGCTCGAGGAGAGTCTGAATTGGTACCTGAAACAGGGGTTTGCTCACTGTCGCTAATGATCTCGACCGCTGTCGGTGCAACCGAGCCACTTGACCCAGCCTTGTTTCCCTTTAGAACTCCCTCAGCTGGTAAGCCGTGCTCTTTAGTTATGACAAGTGAGAGTGAATTGCTGGGCTCAGTCGAGGTCTGCTGAAGAGCCTGTGTGTGCTGCAGGAGGTGCTCTCGCAGGAGACTTCTCTGGGTAAATCGACTCCTGCAGAGATGGCAGGAGTAATGCTTCCTAAAGGAGGAACTCCGCTTCATTATGCTGGGCTTTACATGGAGGATGGCACCTGCTGACGAACCGTCCGGACTTAGGATATCCATTACCCCGTCCTCAACCATAGGCTTTGCACCACTAGTTGAAGCCTCCATATCTGGGGGTGAGGAAGCTTGCTTTGGTGGTAAGGAATTTGTGTATGAACTAGTAGGCGGCGTGGCTGGATACTTTCCTTCTGAGCTCCCCTGCTCGGTATCAAAGGGTGAAGAGAGATTCTGCCGACTGGGCAGTCTGGCCGACAGCGCAACCTGTTGGTCAGAGATCTGGATGCCATAGAGAGAGGTTGAGAGGTTGATGCTTTGCTCGGGGTGGGAATACACAGACTGGCTTGCCTCCTGCAGGAGTGGATAGGCGTGCAGGAATCTGACCCCCTGCTCCAGTCGTGCAGGGTCTATGAGCTGTGGGGCAAGTTTGCCTGTGTACATCAGGTTGAGGAGGTAGCTGAAGATATCTGGTTGTATGTCCGTAGCCTTAAGACGCACACAGTCACTAAAATACATACAGAATATGGTCAGTTAACATCAAATGATACCTGAGATTTAAAAAAAAAAAAAAAAAAGCAACAGCAAAATGCTGCAACAAGTTTCAGTTTTCAGCAGGAAAGACTCCTGATGTCTGAATAATTAAAAACCTGTAACAAGTTGTTTATCACTTTTTTGTTGTTGTTGTTTTTTCATTTTACATCTGCATTATTCTGTTTGAATGCAAATTGTCATCACTGAGGGACTTCTGAGCTATTTCTCTGATACAACTATTAGTACTCTCCCGCTATACCTGTCTTGGTGAATGAAGAGCATTCTAAAGTAGTTGGAGAAGGCAGCGAGGACAGCTTTGTGGGCTTTGAAGAAGACATCTCCTATAGCCACGGTGCAATCGCACAGGAAGCCAAACTCTCTCTGAGCGTTAAGCTGCTGCAGCAGGATAAGACCATGGTTGGCCAACTCCATTCTTCAACCTGCACAAAGACGCACAAAAACACACACAGACACAAGCGACAGTAAGTTTCCTGTCTGGAAGCAGACCAGAGTGTATTGTGACCACAAAGAGTTAGGCTGACGGTGGAGATCTAACGACCCTGTAAAGGCTAACTTGACGCAACCATAAAGAATCATTTAGTGACACTGGAGATCATTTCTCAAGCAATAATTCACAGAAACGCATGCTTATCAAAGGTATGATTTAGCAAATCCAAACATCTTAATCTGATTGGCTAACTGTATTGAACTCCTGTGGATATTGAGTGTTGTACATTGGTAGACGTGGGAAAAACAAGTCGGCTTCTTATTTAAATTTCATCCAGAACATCAGACGCATGGAAAAAATATTCTTGTTCTGAATGAACTTCAGAGACCAGACACTTTTAATCAATTTTATCCAGACTGACTGGCTGCCTTTGAAGTTTTCAAACTAGCTTTGTACTCAAGAGTCCCTAACTGACTTCTAATGGCAGTCTCAAAAACGCTACCCTGAGCTGATGAGAAAACAACAAAACCTAATCATGAAAATTGCAAAATGTCTAACAAAGGCTGTGTTTCTATGGTGATGGATATATATATCCAGGTATATTTTAACAAAAATACACCTTTAAATTGCATTTAAATTCCTATAACAGGAAACTCATCTACTAGATGTGTGAGAGAGGAACATATACAAAAACCTTTTTTTAATTAATACATAATTCTGAAAAAGGTTTCCACTCAGAATATTTAATGGAGAAATTAAAAATTATATCACCATACTACAAACAAACATTGACACAAAAAAATTTAGTCAAAGGGCCTCAAATGACATCCTGGTAGGTAGAAATTGCATGCTTTTTAAATTAATGTTATGTTTTCCACGATGTTTGAGCCTTTAAAAGTTGGAGGAGACAACCACATATAATTTTCAGGTCTGAATAACACATTTGAGCTCTTTTAAAAACTGTGTCCTACGGTGAAAGTGCACTAACTGTTATATACTATATCTGCAGCTCTTGTCTGTGTACAATTAACTTTTTGAAGCACTCAGTTCTGGGTAAGTCCTGGGAATTCAAACTCAAGGAGCATTTCTGAGCTCTGCGGCTTCACCTAACCAATGAGATGAGCTTTTGCTGACCCTAGGTCACCGGAGGACTGAGAGGGCTTTGGGCGATCACATGACCAGGGTTATGGGTGTCGACACACATTCCTAAGACAAACTGGTTCTAGCCCTGTTCAGTAGATAACCATGTGGATCTCCTTGCTACAACAGTTCTCCACATCACGCAAGCAGACAATAAGGGACACCTCACCACTTAACTTCTCATACAGATCAGAATGTGTAGCACCACAAAAAAGCATTCAAAAGCCCTCCGCACATCTGCTTCAGAGGTCAGAGTGCAAAGAATCTGGCATTGCAGCACACCAGGAACATGCTAGAGTTTCTGCAATAAAAACTGGCACAGAAGGCTCAGAAGACTAAATCATAATATAGACCACCTTTGATTCTGTCACACGTAATATTAATATACACTAGGTAGATACACCTTGCTAGAATTACAATTCAGCACTAAATCCAACCTCCACCAATGCTAAATTGCTCACTTTTCTTCATTCACAACAGACAGCTTACAGTCAATTACAGGTGAAATGAATGATCACTCAATCAATCAATCAATAATAACTTTTCTTAAAAAGTATTTTGCCCTAATTTGGTCATCATACATTAGACATTAACAAGCTAAAATAACAGTACAGAACAATCTGTGGTTCCAGTTTATATTTCTTCTGCTCTTCTCTGTAAAGATGGGCCCCACTACCTTAAATATCTAACCTCACAATATTACACCATCTATGTCAGTGACGATCTGTGCTTTTTATTCAGAATACCTCACAATTCCAAACCGCCATCATCTCCAAACCATGTCTCTAAAATAAATGGAGAAAAAAATGAACATCCTAATTTTTATGATTTTACTGCTAGGTTATTTTTATCTAGGTGTGCTATAGCTGCGTGTCCTCTTTACAGCACTGCTATATACCTAACAATCAATGAATGGTCTTATTAATAGTTGCCCTGATCCTGGGTACCTACTCTATCACAACATCATAGTTGCTTTTTGAGTACAGTGACATGCATCATGTATGTTATATATCTAATTTTATGTTCACTAGTTTTCGGTTTACAAAGCAGCACAGGAAAACTAAAAGCAACACGACAGAAGCAAATGTTGTCCTTAATAGCTGCTAAACCCACAAGAGAACCAGAAATCATTAATGTATCAGAATCTTCAGTCATTAATTGACTGCTCTTTCTTAATAAATAACCTTTTCACTTAGATAGATAGATAGATAGATAGATAGATAGATAGATACTGCAAAAGTATTTATTTCTATATGCTGCGGGTTTCTGCAACACCAGAAATCGCGGTGAGCCTCCGAATCCGCCTATTTTCTTAAAGCAGTCTAATTTGGGGCTTCACTTACGCGATTTTGTAAGATAACAGTACTATTTAACCGCAATCGAGCAACTCGAAAGCCAATAGAGTACGTCTTAATCAATACTAAGTTGTTCGTAACAATGTTGCACCGCCCCCGCTGTGATGTAGACACGTGGAACAGTTACTTCCGTAGTGAGATTCTCCAAAAAAAATACACCGTACAAGTGCCCATGAGGGAAGCATGCGAGGAAGGTAAACACGCTACAGAAATAAAGCATTTCATTACAGAGAACAGAAAATTATACGTCGAGTACATAAAGAAGCCCAGACGGAGCGTACAACACAAGCGCGCTTGGACTGAGTCCTGCCCCTGCCTCAGGTCTCTCTCGGTTGCTATTGCTAGCGCGAGAAAACGGACGTGCGCGCTCGCGCGCGGCCAACACACACATACGAGGAAGGAGAGCGAGCGACGCAAGGGGGATGGGGCTGGTCACGAACGCGTTTCTTTTAACTTCCCCGTGACAATTACAGTATTAGCCGAAGCACACACGAGTAGCGCACTAATTTTACAATACAAGTAAACGAACTGGCTGGTATGTCGCTAAAAATAACCGTACCTGCGCGCTCCTTAAATTGGCGGAGTTTGCCGTGTCGCCGTTGTTTGTTTGTTACCGGAGACTCGTCCGTCCTCTGGGCTCGCAGCAGCTTCAACTGTTCCTTGTAAACGCTGCATTCGTTGGCAGCGGAGAGGGTCGTCCGTCGGTGTTTTCCGGTTAGGGGTTTTACGTTACAATCACATGACTGTGGGTAAAAGCCAGCCAAAAACAGCCGTTGTAAAATCCGTTGAGCAGGGGGCGTTTGAGTTAACGTTAATTTCCCGCACTGTGTAACCGCCGCGAGATCAACCCCCGCTTGCCAGCTTTCTTTTTTTTTTTGACAGTCGGCCGAAGAGGTTGAACACAAACAGCCAGCAGCTCCACGCAGTCTGCGAGTTAATAATTGTGCCGCTGCCGTTAACGACACGTAAACATAAAACCAAACTGTGGCAGTGAGTGTCTCTGTGTGTTGGCCATGACTTTTTGGCCACATTACAAACTGCGTTACTCACAGTCGTCTCATGTTTGCATATAAGGTTAAAGTAGATTTTCAACAAGTTAAAGGGCAGTATAGAGATACTTAAGCTAGGCTAACGCAACCGTGCATGTCGGGGGCTGTTGCAGACATCAAATAACGGTTCAAAAGACGAATTAAGATATCTAGGTTTAAATGGTCATTATGATTTTACTTTTGTTTTTAACAGTAATAATAATTAGGGGAGAAATACTAATTTGTTTATTTTTATTTACAACTTTAACACTTAAATAATTTTTATAGTATTTCTTAAATCAGATAAGAATATTAAATGTATTCACACTGATTATTAAAAGATTGCATTGTTCTTTGGAATAAGAAAAGTGGTCGCTTTTATGAAGAAGACACCATACTTAATATACCTGTTTAGATTATAATCGAGTAATAATTATATTGCAGTTGAAAACCTAACTGTATGATGATGAATTATATATAACTCAAACATCCACAATCCTGCTGCTGAACTAAAGCATGGTGTATATATTGTTTTGCTGTGCATGTCTATATTATACATAATACTGTCAATATTCCATGCATATACTGTATATATAACTAGTGATCCATCTGTTATTTGTTCCACAATTTATTGCACTCTGCACCATTGCATTGCAAATATAAATCTAAACACACTGTACACGTTGTTATTGTTTGTGTTACGTTGCTGTTGTCTTTTTGTCTATTCTGTTAAGTACATTGAGAACAAAGAGAAAAAAGAACAGCACAAATCCTTGTTTGATTTCATATAAGATAAGAGATAAGAGAGATAAGATAGAACTTTATTAATCCCTCGGGTGGGTTCCTCTGGGAAATTCGATTTCCAAAAAAGCACAGCACCGACAGAAGTTACAGAGTTATACACACACACATATATATATATATATACACACACACACACACACATATATATAAATACAGAGACAATATAAATAAAATATACGAAGGGGATAAATAGAATAAATAGGAATAAAAATAAAAATACAAGTGAATTGCACATTTCAAGTATTGAGTCTATTGCACCGTTGACTATTTACAAAAGTATTGCACAGTGAGGTGAAGAGGCACTACAGCTTAGTTGTTCCCTCCTTTGTCCTCCTGTTTCCCCTCCCTCTCCCCTCCAGAGAGGAGTTAAACAGTCTGATGGCGTGTGGGACAAAGGAGTTTTTAAGTCTGTTAGTTCTTGTATGTTCTTGTCTGTTAGATCATATACTTGATCGATAAAGCTGATTCTGATTGTGATCACTGTTGGTCTGTTTTGGTTCCAGTTTCTTAAACAAATCCCTTTATCTTTCAGCAAAACAGAATTTCAGAATTCAAGAATCACGTTAAGTAGATCTGTAACACAACTTAAAAGTCTACACTCTCTTTTTATGGTAACTACTTGGTTCCTATATGACTATATCATGTCACATGTTTGGGTAATGTTATATTTAGATATTTTATCAGTATTCTGGCTATTTATTGTCACTTCTTTTTTATTTGTGGAACTAAAGTAATTTCCTGCCACATCTGTAAAAGAGTACAAATAGTAGCAAAGAAACCAACGCTGTACTCTGTATTCTGTAGTGGTAACTTGCCTTGGCAGTGTTATATGTGTAAATTCCTAGTTGCAAACACAGTTAAGGTCTAATATTTCATTAACTTTGTATCACCCAATCACTTGGACACCAACTATAACATTTCTGTTTCTTTTATTTTCAAAAGTTTAATTCCTCAATAAAAAGATGTCCCCTACATCAGTGAAAGTTGCCCAGCAAAGCAAGCTAAAAAATATGTTGCAGAGTTACTTCTTGGAACAGGTTTGGTTGTGATGTCACCAGACATGCTCACCGGTGTGCACCTTAAACTCGTGTTATAGGCGAGACACTTTCCACCTACAACTATGTGATGTGAAAACTCTGAAAATGCATCAATTTGTATAGAGTTCAGGAGGGGGCTTTAAGTTACAGCTGTTACTTTGTGAGCTCAAAAAAAAGAAAAGAAAAAAAAAAACAAATGCATTGGGAAACTCAAAATGTTGGAAGTCTTATTCTGAAAAGTTTTGTGAAGGGGAAGTAGTTTCAGTTGAATTTTAACCAAAACCAGAGACACAGAAAGTATAGGCGGAGCTTTTCACGAGTGTACTTTGGAGTCATGTCAATATTTTGTCATCAGATGTTGTCATCAGCAAGTTGCTGGATGTTGTCCCAGTGTAAACACCTTTTTTTTTTTCCAAGGCCTGCCATTACTGAGCTACATTTAAGGACACAGGGTTCACAAGGGAGGATGAACCTAAGCAAGTTGTGGCTCTTTGAAAATGCTTGCTTTGCAGGAGGCTGGGTGGAGTCTATTCAAAGGAGGGGATAAAATGGCTATTAGGTGGGACGTAAGGGCTTTTAAGTCTTTGTCCTGTTAAAAAAAAAAGGAGAAACAATCTTGGCCATAACATTACTTAAGCTACTCGGTTAATAAAAATGTAGATTTATGGATGGTTCAAAATATTTAACAAGCAAAACATGGATGAAGACCACGAGGACGTCAAGAACAAAAGCATATTTGATTACTGAAAGATGCACGGCAGGGATGTACTGAATGTAGTAGATAAACTGTAAACCACTGGATCACTGTTACTGTTTACAATGAGGATCAATACATTCAAGCTTTATTCTGTGTCATTAGGATAAATGTACTCCTTCCCACGTTTGTTTATATGGACTTAATCTGTCTTAAATTTTCTCAGAACAACTTATTCTTTGCAGTTATTACCGGTTAATTCATCTGCGCTGCAATAACGTATCTTTTAACACGAGAATGGTGAGATTTGTGCCTGTCCCTGCAGTTTATAGGGGCTTGTCGCACAAACGAAATCCTGCTGTTAAGTAATGCATGGCGTGACTGCGTGTGGGGAGCTGAAACACCCAGCTGAACAAGGCCTTTAACGTTAACTGCCGCCCTGCCCCCGTCCTTGGCCTGTTTTGAAACCGGAGTGGTGAGTCACTGCTCTCTCGGTTTAGAAAAACAGATCCGGCCAGGCTGGGGCCCGGCGGGGGGATGGGAAGCCGGCGATAGATGAACAGCGGAGGTGGACGCAGCTGGACTCCCACTCCCAAGGACCCCGACATCCTGACAACCGCCCGGTCGTGTTCCCATAGTGACCGCGGGAATGATCTGAGAGAAGGGAAAGCACCGCCTGAATTAATTGATATGCGCATCTCTCCAGGCCAGTAATCGTGATAGCAGAGTCAGTTGGCCATGTTTCTCATAAAAGGCGAAGCCCGGATCCCCCCCACCCCCCACCCCACAAAAAAAAGAAAGAAAAACGGACCGACCGCGAATTTACGTCATTAGGCCTACTCTGTTGCCATGTTTTGTTTGTTTTATTTTGTTGTATTTTTTCCTGGAGCTGATCAAACACGACATATACAGTGCATGTTACCCTGTTATTTTTGGTATACCAGAGTCATGTGTATCACAAGCTAAAAAATAACGTATTAGATTTTGTATTCTTTAGCTGTTAGTTTGACTGCTCTTCTGTTACTTGCCAATTACATTTTCCATTTTCGTTAATCATTGATTGGTTGATTTTCGTAACCTTCTTGGCTATACATGAAGGAGTCGTTAAAAAGGGTGTCAGTAGGTCAACTTTTCTCTAAACTTTTCGGTCAATGCTTGTCTGCCGAAAAGTGATTTCCGATTTTTTCCATGTGATCATGTGTTAGTATCTTTATTTACATTAGTAAATACACCGTAGTGAATGTGATTTAGATAGATATTACATAGATAAAATAAAGTCTCTGCATTTGACACCGACTCTGTGTTACTGTGCACATTATAATCAATCAAGTTATTTTTGGTCATTAAAGTATGCTCATAGAACTGTACAATTTCCTCTGCCTTCTTGGCCAGATCTGTCTTGAAAAATAAATTTTTACATTTACGCCATCTCATATAAAAATATTAAGTTGAATTGTTTCATGTTCAGACTTAAACTTTAAAAAAAAAATAAACAAGTTTTATCTTGTAAGAGCAAGGATTACGTTTTGTTTTTTACCTGGTTAAATAAAGGAAATGTAGCAGTTGCCAAAAAAGATTCGATGTTTTACATGTGCGTGTTTTTGTTTCACATGTTGGCCGGCAAACTAATGAAAAACACAGCTAGTTGTTATTGATGTAGAATTTAGTAAAGGTTTTAAGAAGGAAGAAGAAACAACATATATAACATATTAATATATAACATAACCCATTCATAACTCCTTTTGCCCACATTCTATATTTACTAATATAAGCAAACATATTACACATAAAAAACGACACTTGTATGCATTGTTATTCTTCCACATTTGACAAGGGTCAGAAACAGGAAGTCAATGGAAACCGCAGTACCCAACCCCGCCCACTTCTCCTCCCCTTTTGCCGCCAAAAACCCTTTGGCCTTTTCTAATAGGATGAATGAATGTCTCCATGACAATAGTTTCCCTGGACAACAAGTGATGCTCAGCGTGCTACCTCAGCAGCTCAATGCAACGCGGCAGGCGTACCAACCTTAGAGCCACCTGAGATAACACCAGCTTTGAGACCTTTGATATTTAAGGTAATATGTATTGCTGAAACAGTTGATACGACTTGAAAATGCAGTCTCGGTAACAGTTTGACAGGTTGTCAGCACTGTAGTTTACGTGTTAACCGTTAGATGGTAGTATCGTGTCCCTCACTAAAAGCACAAAGCGCAAGTGGGAAGAAATGTATTTTTTACAAATGTAAAAATATTCTTAGCAAAAATAAGAAGTGAACCCTGGGGCAACCTATCTCAACACGTGACTTCTGCAGAAAAGCAGACGTCACCTTTAACCTCCTAGCTATTCAAGAAACTTTATTGCTGTCCCAGTGCTTTTATTGATAAAGTTTGAATTTGAACCCCTGCTAACATCATGGCGACGGATCAAACTATGCACGGAGTTCCCCCTTCATTGTCTGCCAGAGTGGTTGGGTAGGTTGACAGCTGATTACTTGACTTTATCGCAGAATTTTTAATAACCTGGGGATTTATGTTTCCTTATGAAAATGGTCTCGTAACGTTGGGACGGTAGAGTCCAGACTAGCAATAGCATTAGCTTCCTGCTAGCTGTAAGTTGGCAGTGATGGTGTGTAGATATTCAAGCACAGGACGTTGTTTAGGTCAAACCAGAAATTTTATGGGTAAACAAAGATAAGCATGCGAAGGTAATATCACTCCAGGGAGTATACTTTTTGTATTCCACAAAGAAAAAGTTAAGCTTACAGATGGCTTATTAGCTAGTTAACTTGCAAATCAGTGCTGCAGTATAAAAGGGAGATATTCTTGGTTATATGTTTTCTCTGCAGGTCATTTGCTTATTTGACCGTTAGAGACAGACTACCCACCATCCTGACCAAAGTTGTTGACACAATTCATCGCAATAAAAACAAGTTTTTTGAGGAATACGGAGAGGTAAGACCACGTTCATTCAATTGAGGCAGTTATGAGGTTCACGTTAAGACTTGCGTTGGATTTTGCCGGTGCTTCCCCTTTATTTTCAACCAGGTGGGTATCCAGGCAGAGAAGCAAGCTATATCTCTGCTATCTAAGCTGAGGAATGAGCTGCAAACTGACAAGCCAGTGCTAGCACTGACAGACGGCCTACCGGACACAGATTCCTGGAACCAATACCTAGAGAGGCAGCAGAGACTGCAAGGTGACCAGGAGCCTGTCAGCTGGTTCAAGTCTCCCTGGCTTTACGTGGAGTGCTACATGTACCGTAGGATACACGAGGCGCTCTTGCTCAAGTGAGAAGCATTTATATGTTACAATGGAAGCTACTGTAGATGTAAACCCTGGAATTTTGTAATAACTTTTAGTATATTACTGAGGGATACTTTTATATACTGACAAAACCTTGGTACTGACTGATATAGTGGTGCATAGAAAAACAAAAACACAGTGGCATTGGTTAGTGGATAAATGATTTTGACCATCAACATCAACCTTGAGTTTCACAACCGGTGGACCTTCAGTAAATATGTTCCTCTGCCAAGGCTTGTATTTATCTCTTTGTTTGTTAGCCAGGTTAGACAAAAATTAACACAACTGAATTTCATGAAACTTTATGCAAAGGTACAATAGAAGACAAGGAAGCATCCACTTAGTTGTTGTGTAAATCCAGATCAGTTGCTTTGAAAATCTGAGCTCTATCTTTGGCAGAGGATATGCTCTCCAATTCCCCTTCTCATTTCTTTTTAGATTGTGTTTGTTTAGTTTTTGTTATGATTTCTGTTATGATTTTATTTCTTCTTTTATTTCAGTCCTCCCATCAGTGACTTTGATGTCTTTAATGAGGGAAAGACTCAGAGCTTTACTGAGTCTTCACAGGCTGTGATGTCCTTGTGTACGTACTTGGAGGGCATCAAGAACAACATAGACGAGCTGTCTAAGAATCCGCTGTTTGAGCATTTCAGCAAACTAATGCAGGTCAGTTCAATTTATGTCCTTAAAGCTATACATTTACAAGATTCTCAGTATGTAAGTTACTATTCTTTTTTTTCAATTTTCCATTTGTATTTATTTAAATTATTTATTTATTTATTTAAAACTTTGCTTTTTAGTATTTAAAAGTGAGTGATTCTGGCTACACCTGAGATGAATGGTCCTCTTGTGAATCCTTGTTGTGATTGGTAGCCTAATTTAAAATGAACCCACTAATACCAGTGGGATTAGACCTTCATAACTGCAATAAATGTGGTGCATTAGTTCTTGGAGATTTTATGTTTTACAGTATTCAGTTACTATTTATTGAATACATTTTGTGACTCTTTTAAGGTATCTCTGTGGGGAAACAAGTGTGATCTGTCAATATCTGCTGGCCAAGAGAACTCCCAGAAGACCAGTCCACTAGATTCCCTCTACAGCCTCCTGCCCTTCATCCTGGTGGATGACACCAAAAGGGTATGGTCAGCTCTTATTTCTGCGCAGAGGCCAAGGGAGTCAGGGAAAAACAATGCAGACAGAGTGGACATTGTTCTAGACAATGCTGGCTTCGAGTTGGTCACTGACTTGGTCTTAGCCGACTTCCTGGTTTCCTCTGGCCTTGCACGTCAGATTCATTTTCATGGCAAATCCATCCCGTGGTTTGTCTCTGACGTCACAGCTAAAGATTTTCAGTGGACCATTCGGCAGGCCATGGCAACCAATCACAAGTGGGTTTCCAAATGTGGTGTTCAGTGGCAGAGGTACTTGAAAGAGGGAATGTGGTGCTATCATGATCATCCTTTCTGGACACAGCCCCATGAGTTCTGCGACATGGCAGCCGATGCTCCTGACCTGTATACAACCCTGCAGGGAGCAGACCTGGTGCTGTTTAAAGGCGATCTCAACTACAGGAAGCTGACTGGAGACAGGGACTGGGAGCACACAGTAAGCTTTGAAACTGCACTGCGAGGCTTTGGGCCTGCAACGCTGTGCAGCCTGAGGACTCTCAAGGCTAACATTCAGGTTGGTCTGCAACCGGGACAAGGGGAGAAGCTTACCTCCCAAGATCCAAGCTGGATGACTAGCGGCAAGTACGCTGTGATTCAGTTCCACAATCCAAAGTCAGAATAGTAAGGTTCAAATCAGGAACTCACTTTGATGACATGGGTTTAAAAAGAAGCTTCATAAGCAGGCGATACCTTTAAACCACTAGACACTTAAGTTAGGGGAATTGTTAAATGTTGTTTACTAGCACTTCATCAAGTTTGATTCAGGAACGCGCACAATAATTAATACTCAGTAATAATTTCATAAAAAGCCATCTCATATCAAAATTTCACCTCCTACATTTTATCCTACATGTGTAGTAAACCATGAATTTAGTCATACTGTTTACAGGTTAATGCTGTGAACAATTACTGAGAAAAAATTGAGTATGAATTCTATAGCAGAAACAGTTTTGCATGCAGTTGTGAGAATGATGTAAATCTAACTTATAGTTTGTTTGGGTTTTTTTGTTGTTGTTGTTGTTGTTTTTCTTTCTTTTTTTTAATCTTTTTTTTTTATTCAGCTCAGGTTGTTTTACTCCGTGTGATTACAGCGAGTTAAGTTCACCAAAAGCAGATCATAACATTTTTTGAAAATTACATTGTTGTTGGAGCAGTGTAACAATAAGTGGCATGTGCTTGTTTTGCTTAAAATGGGAACCTGGACCTCTATCTCCATAGATAAAAGTGGATGTCTCTTTGCACATTGTCATGTCGTTTGTCACTTTTAGTAATCAACAGGTGATGTTAACTGGATCCCATAGTGCTGCTGGGTGAAAATGTTATTTTGATCATTTGTTTTGATTTAATAAATCACTACTATGACTCTGCTCTTTTTCCTTTTGTCGTACTTTACAAGCAAGAAAAATGTTTTTTGGTTTTTTTTGTATACTAATAGCTATTTTGTAAATTTGTCCATATTGAAATGAATGCATTTCTGAAAGTGCTATAACTAAATTTAAGGATATAATTCCTCCACTGTAACCTTCTTGAATACCACGTGCCAACACAGTGCAGAGTAGCTGCCTAAACTCTACATTATTGTAAGGACTTTACCATTATTATAGGGTCCTTTACCTTACAGTGTGAAGCACCTTGAGGTGACTGCTGTTGTGATTTGATCTTAAATTTGACCTGTATTTTTGGTCTTGCATGTAACAGTGTAACAGGAGAGTTTAATTTACATGTATACACAGCAAAATATAAAGACCCAGTTAACCTTAATGTTAAAACAATGAACAAATACATTTGTAAACACACAATCTCTTATAAGGTAGTCGGTTCACCAGGGTTGTGACTTTAGTCTGTATTTATAAGAGTGTTTTCCTGATGACCTTTCATTTACTCAGGTCGGGTTGGACCAAGAAAAATGGCCAACAAAACAGCTGGAAATGCTGCAGTATGTGCATTACAATTCAGAATGAGCTGTAACAACACTGGCATAATTTAGGCTGCTCTGATGCTTTGTGAATGTGGTACCTTATGAAAATGAGGCCTTATTACTGCAGGAAGCATCTTATCTTGAATCATTTAGGTGATTTAGCTGTTTCATTTCTCACCCTTCATTTTCTTTTCCCCTGGTGTAACAATGTCTTCATTTTACTCTAGGGAAAATAGAAAAAATCATCAGGGCCACTTGTTTTCCACTTGACCTGACATGTCCTGAAAATTGGGCTGTTTACACAAGAAAGATGTACCACAGAGAAAGGAAAATTAGGGCTCCGTGTCAAGTTTTCTCCCCCACTTGGTGGTAGCCATTAATTATTGCATGAGAACATGTTTGACTTTATAAATTTCTCACATAAATTACAACATGTCTCACTTGAGTAGCAAGAAGACGTGAATTCAAATGGCCCAAATAATTTTTGTGCGTCTTTCTGTCATTGACTCCGAAATCTGTAAACAGTTATTTTTTACATTTGATTTTTATCAACAGTGGTTGGTCGGTCCCTTGGCTTTGTTTTTGTACACATAGTGTTCTGCTTCGCCCGTGATTTGAACGGATAAAGTGATGATTAACTGATCCATGCTGTGGATCTGTAACTTATATCAACCTTCCCTTAATGGAATGTGACTCAGAAGGTATCTTTTAAAATTTCTCTCAGATTTATTGCAATTTTTAACGAGAAGAAATAAATGTGAAGCATAAAAATGATTATCAATCTCTTCATTGGGGATTGATTGTGTAATTACTCGCTGTCAGAAAGAGATTTGACCTCCTGCTTTGTTTGCTGTGTTATGGTGACCTGGCACTTAAACGCACCACGGTTATCGATTTGGCTGTATCTTTAATTTGTTTATCCTTTTTTTCAAACCTTTCCACTGTTCCCATTGTGTCCAATGAGCTCAACTAAATGCCTGTGAGGCAAGCAGAGCCAGTACATTGTACAGCACATAGGAGGATGCTTCGTTTGTAAGTGGTGAGTAGTAGTATAGTAGTAGTAATGGTAGATTGTGGTTTTCTTTCAGCCTCTGCTGTTGTTGTTGTAAACTGTCCACAGTGATTTCTTTAAATCTCACTGCAAATAGACTGGCAGTACATCACATCTGTCCTGTGCTGCTATCGGCTGAGCAAATAATGAATAAGCAGTCAACTTTTCTCAGCAAAACAGGTGCAACCAGTGACAATTCTTCCATATTACACAAATGACGAGTGGGAACTGTGGCACGCATGAGAAGACACGAGTTGTTTGTGAATGACTATTTTTTCCTCCCTCTGTCCCACCAGCCTTTCTCCCTCTCACACTTTGGTGAAGATGTATTAGAAAAGAAGGAGGTGCTTTGCTGACAAAAAATAAATAAAATACAGGAAGAGTTGTTTAAAACTCTTTTTATTTTGTTCTTTTGGAGCTTAGTGACCAGAAGCTGAAGGCAGACACAAAAAAGCTGAATAACAGTGGAGCTTTCAAGTTGTCTGACAAGCTTTGTTGGAGAGAAGAGACCCAGAGAGCAAGTGAGGGGGAAAAAATAAAGAGAGGGAGAGCAACACTCCTCTCCACTCCCCCTCCCAACAAATGGGAGAGCCAGTCTAAATCATGTTGCTTATCACTGCTGTTGTGCTGTGATGTTGCTCAGGCAGAGCCCAGCGCAGAGCAGACAGCCGTGCGGACCAGTACTCAGACCCAGGGACAGCCCAGCCTCCTCAGAGCTGGAGCCCCACTCTCCAACTCGCGTCTCGCCATCGCTGCGTGCCCCCCTCTACGACATGTACCCCGAAGAGAGCCGGGGGTCTGGAGGGGTAGCCACTGTGGACTTCCTGGAAGGGTCTTATGACTATGCCGCCCCCACCCCTGCCCCGACTCCTCTTTACAGCCACTCCACCACTGGCTGCTACTCGGCTCCTCTGGACGCTCACGGACCACCGTCCGATGGCAGTCTTCAGTCCCTGGGCAGTGGGACAACCAGTCCACTTGTGTTTGTGCCCTCCAGCCCACGGCTGAGCCCCTTTATGCACCCGCCCAGCCACCACTATCTGGAAACCACTTCAACACCCGTCTACAGGTGAGGAAATGCAGTTTTTTTTTCTGGTGGAGAAAAGTGACAGGAAAAAAGTGAATGGAATTATTACCCCCTTCTGACACATTTAATTATTTGTCTGGCAATGGCACATCCAGGGCTTGGTTTTGATTGTTTGGCAGTTGTGTTTGTGCAAAAGTTTGGTGATTATGCAAGCGTAACATGATAAGTACAGTCAAAACCAGTTCATCAGGTATGCTGCTTCATTGCGACAGCTGTAGCTGCCTCTATCATGTCTTCATTATAAATTTTAGGTGACTATACCATAAAGAAAAGAATTAAGCCCGGTGTTTTCTGGCATTTATTTATTTAATTGGTGTGTTCTACCAGGGGACAGTAGAACAAAATATTACTGGAAAACTAAATTCAGAATTTGTAATTAGTGAATTATGGCAGTGACATTCAGTTGGGTCCTGTAAATGCCGTTATAACAGAACAATTATATAACCACATTGTTTTTATTCTCTTGCTTTATACAAAACATAACTATTATCTCTGAGGAAAGGATCAAGCTTTGTCCTGGTCTCTAATTCCAGAGATTAAGGACTTTGTTAAGGACCTTGAAAAGGGAACAATACGTAAGAACAACAGACGCACACACACAGTTTGTTTCCTGCCTCAGGTGAAAAATAAAACTCCGCTCCTCCTGTCAGCTGCTGTCGTATTAAAGTCGTTCTGATAAGATTTGATTAATCACTAAGTGACTTGCCTAACATTTTCAGGGAAAAGAAAATGTTCCATTTTTTGGCAAAAATATCCAGATGTATTATTTGATTAACTCTGCAACTGAGCTTTATCTTTATGAAAACAAAAGAAATTACCAAATTAAAATTCATGGCGTGTTGCAGGTCCAGCCATCAGCCGGTTCCCAGAGACGACCAGTGTGGTACCCGTGATGAGGCATACGGCGTGGGCGAGTTGGGAGCTGGAGCTGGGGGGTTTGAAATGACCAAAGAGACGCGTTTCTGCGCTGTGTGCAGTGACTACGCGTCTGGATACCACTATGGGGTGTGGTCTTGTGAGGGCTGCAAGGCCTTCTTCAAGAGGAGCATCCAGGGTAGGTAGTCTGTCTGCTTTATCTGTTTGTCATCAGTAGATATAAAAGGATTGCGCTATATTTTAAGAAACACTACAGATCAACTACAGTTGATTAAATTAGGAAACTGTCTAAATCATGGGCTTTATTGTGTCTGTCATAGAAAATAACAGTATTGAAGAACACAGTGCACTAAAGTAATTGGCTTCTTAACTTTGAGTGCTATCAAGCAGAAAAGACATAGTGTCCTGTCCTTCAGCCAAAGACATTAAATATGGGTTAATTTATGACATGGGGAAATCTAAAGAACATTCCTGACAGGAAGTTTGGATGTTGTTGGCTCATTTTACAGAAGTGAACGACCTGTAATGTTTACAGAAAAATAAGCAGCCTAATTGGAGTTGAATACTGTTGGGTTAAAGGAGGAGACGGAGGGAGGACGCATGTCAGAAAGTGGACATTGTGAAACTGAGAGACAATTTAGGTTTCAGTCCATTTATTTATTTTCATTTGTGAGACATCAACTGTTTTCCAAACTCTTTGTGCTGTTGCCCCTGTGTGTGCAAACCAAAACTCAGTGTGCTTGGTGTCTGCGTCATGTTTATGATTTGATGCGGTTTGTGCATTGATGCAAAGTCGTGCAATGAAAGAGCACTCAAGAAGAAACCAATTGTCTCCATGGCAATGACAAAGCCAAGATGCCACGTTTTAATTTGCTCCATCTCAGATTCATTTAGAATGGGGAATAGAGTGCACCTGGCTACTAAATAACCTAAATCTGAACTGCACACTGAAGTGGGTAGCTGAAAGTAATAGATTTTCTTTCATCTCAGGTCACAATGACTATATGTGCCCAGCGACAAATCAGTGCACCATTGACAAGAATCGGAGGAAGAGCTGCCAGGCTTGCCGTCTTAGGAAGTGCTACGAAGTGGGCATGATGAAAGGAGGTGAGGGTGAACACCAGCAGAAGAAAGATTCTCCACCTTTTGCACGTTTTAATTTTTTGTAAAATCGTGTAAAGAAATTCTATTAATAATTTTTTTTAACAAAAATTACACTCTTCTTTATAAATTTAAAAACTGATTGTCTTGCTGTGGAAAAACTTGGCACAAACATGAGGCTGCTGTTGGATCCAGATAAGCTTGAGACTAACTTTAACATGACCTTGAAGAGATTTCCTCTTAAGGAGTACAACTGCTCAGTCACATTTTTGTTTTCATACTTCCTGAATCACTCAGTAGTCCAAAAGAATCTGCGCATCTGTGGTAAGACGTGGCAAAACATGAAGTTATTTTTGAACAATGTGGGGGAAAGAGTGAAGTGATTTATCTACACACCCGTGACTACTTGTTTGTTTTTTCCCTCTTTTTTTGTATCATGATGTTATTTCATCCTTGGTCTGTCCTCAAGGTATGCGTAAGGACCGCGGACGTGTTTTGCGGCGTGAAAAACGACGGGCCTGCGACAGAGACAAACCAGCCAAAGACCTGCCACACACAAAGGCGCCCCCTCATGATGGAAGGAAGCATGCAACGAGCAGCAGCAGTACAAGTGGTGGAGGAGGAAGATCCTCTTTAAATAGCATACCTCCTGATCAGGTGAGGAAATAGTGAGCATCTACAGCAGGTTTTTATGAAAGTCCACTATCAGGTTTTATTGATTTAGGGGGAAATTTTGATTGTCATCCAGGTGCTCCTCCTGCTCCAGGGTGCTGAGCCTCCAACCCTGTGCTCTCGTCAGAAGATGAACCAACCCTACACGGAGGTCACCATGATGACCCTACTCACCAGCATGGCCGACAAGGAGCTGGTTCACATGATCGCATGGGCCAAGAAGCTTCCAGGTAGGAATTAATCTAAAGTATAGCAAAGAAGAATTTAAAGAAGCAACAATTAAACATTAAGACAAGAGCAGCAATAGACAGTATCCAGAGGGTGTTCATAGAATGGCTGTGTTAGTTTACCAGATACATCTTAGCCTGAAGTCTTCTTTGACTCTTTAGGATATTCCAAGGATCTGGTGATGTTCATCAACAAAAATCCTCTCTGTAAGACGAAGAAAAAATATTACAGCACTGTAATAATTTATAGATTAAATGTCTAACAGGCCCTGAAACTGTGGCTTACATCACAAAATGACAAATGACCACACATAAAATGATCAGGTTTAGTTGTATGTGTATGGCAAAGTGATGCCTTTACGATCTATTTTAATAAAATGTTTCCAGTAATCATGCAAGTGCTACAGTATCCTATTGTTTATTGTTAAATAGTTATAGCGCATCAGTCTACAACATGTGCATAAATGTGAGGTCACATGCAAATTATGTGCGCCATTTCTTTGGAGCATCGTGACATCTAATAAAAAATCTTGGAAAAAAATCCCTTAATCGTGCACAGACGTAATGTGTGAAGTTGCAGTCGTGTGTGTGTTGTTGTCAATTTGACTTCTTAGGAAACAGCGAAGAGATGGGAGACCTCTGTAGTAAAAGTACACATAAGCCCCCCACACGAATACAGAGCCATTACAGAAATAGTAGTTACAGTCATCACCTTTGAGAGGATTGTTTGGTCAATCTGCAGGCACCCCATAGAGCCTAAATGCAGTATAAGACACATCACCCTTTTTACATGTGCTCTCACACACACACAAACCTGGCAGGGAGGTTTAAAACCCAGATTTTGAGGCATTACAACCTTGTGTGTCACTAAAAGCCCAAAGATACCCAACTTTAATTGCAAGAGGTTCCAAACATTGTACAGGGGGCACAATGGGGGAGATTGGCTGTAATTATATATGAATTTAACCCAGCTGATTGCCAGCAATAAAGCTTCTTTTGTGAGCAGAGATTGCAGATGATATATTCAAGTAGATTTTCTCTGGCTTAAAACAAGAGTGTGGATGTTTTAGTCATTTTTGAGTGGGTTGAAGGTGAGCAGGAGACATTAATATTCTATTACTTGTCCTGGTTAAAAAGCACAGATATTCTGAGTAGACTTATCTACTTTTTTTGTTTTTAATTTCTGAGTACAGAATAATGGCTGAAACTACTAATGGCTAATATTTGTAGTGAAGATTTTTATTTTGCTTTTATCTGTGAGTCTTCTGGCTAAAGGCCTTATTTTGTTTCAGGACGGATGCTTCAAATGCTCAGAATTGTTAAATCTGCTGGGTGTGGTTGAGATTGCCTGCATGGCATCAAAAATTATCATCACGACATGCTTTGTATTTTGTGTTTCTAGGTTTTCTGCAGCTGTCTCTTCACGATCAGGTGCTGCTGCTGGAGAGCTCGTGGCTGGAGGTGCTGATGATCGGGCTCATTTGGAGGTCCATCCACTGTCCTGGCAAACTCATCTTCGCACAGGACCTCATCCTGGACAGGTAGCGAGGGATACTTCCCTAATTTTCACCTTGGTATCCTTTCTCATCTCGCTGTCCCTGCTATTCCAACCTATTTCTCTTTCTTTCTCTATCTCAGACACATCTTAAGGGTGATACATCAGCATTGTAAATTTTCCATCTCACACTTTGCCAGGCATTGTGCCATCCCAACATGTCTGTCACACGGTGAAAGACTAATTACATGTTCCCCATGGAGAGGAGAGCAGCCTCTTTCCTACCTGAAATACCCCGTCATCATTACAGTGCTGAGCTTGCAGCCAGGAAAGAGATTTAATCAAACCCTCAATACAAGGAATGATGGAAAATGAAGAAAGATGGAGTGAGAGATGACAGTGAGAGAGAGATAGAGCTAAATGATGAACAGAGAGGACGAGAAAATAGAGATACGGGGGAGACACGGCTGTTTTCTGCTTTGCAGGCACAGCCTGTTCCCTCCATTTCCCGCCATGTTAAGAGTAAACAAGCTGGCCAAAGCACAGTATCTACCTCAGAGAAAAAGAGAGAGGCAGAGACAGATCGAGGGATGAGGGAGACTTGCGGGCAGACAGAGCTTTTACCCTCTGATGTGCCTGATGGTCCCATTTGATTCAAAAGTGTATTAGAGAGTATTATCTCTAAAACCTGGTCCCGGTATGAGTGTCCTCTCCAATTGGACTTGATGACTAAAATGCTGTTGGACCAGGGTTGGCAAATTCCCTCAGCTCTGTGCCATCCAACTTTAACTTGCACTCCAGCCACATTATCCATCTTTCCATCACCTTTCAACTGTGTGGACAAATGGAGCCTTGCAGCCATTCAGTCCATTAGTTGTTTATCTGGTTGCTTGTTTGATAGTTTGATGGTGCTCTTCTCCTTCTGCACTAAAGCGGTGATCTGCTTTTGTTAAAATGTGACTTTTTGGGTAACTTGTGTGATCTTGATATTGTTTTTCTTCCTGCATGACACATTAATTCATTCTGCTGTCCAGGACTGAAGGCACATGCGTCGAGGGAATGGCCGAGATCTTCGACATGCTGCTGGCCACAGCGTCCCGCTTCCGGATGCTCAAGCTCAAACCTGAGGAGTTTGTCTGTCTCAAAGCTATCATTTTGCTAAACTCTGGTAAGACACCGTGTTAACGTGACCTCCTTGTGAAAGCATTTCAAAGAGAGAGAGAGACCAAACTGATACCTGAAAACATCGAAGGACACTTCACAAATAAAAGGATCCGCTCCCTAGTTCATTTATTTATTTATTTTCTAATATCCACTCCGTTTGTTCACAAGAACGCCACACCAAAGGTTTGTGTATCTGCTCCTGAGAGTAAATATTGAACAGTGTCAAACTACACCCACAGAGGTAAAGCTCTCAGTGCTGCGCAGACAGATTAGGCGAACAGAGCGTTCTGGAGAGATCTGTACCGTCAATAACCAATAGCTGTTCCCATGACAACATGAGACAGCACAGAGGGCTGTGTTTGCCCCGGAGATTGAGGTATTCTATAAGAGAAGTCTGAAATACCAGTGAAATGACACTACTGGCTCAGCTGCTGGAGCGGGATGAACTTTAGATTACTGAGATTGCCGTGCGTCATCTTAAGCATGTGGATCAGATCCTTTTTCAAATAAAAATTTAGACGTTTCTTCATTGTAAGAAAGCTGAGTATTGTTAAGGAAGCTCCATAATTTTCTTCTCGGACTCAACTAGAGGAGCCACGCCTTGATCTGAAACGAGCTGTTTTAGCGCACCTTCCTTTAATGCTGCAGGCACACTGGGGAAAACAGCGGATGAAGACTGCAGCACAGTAACCAAAATTATTGTGGCGGCGTGCAATGATGTCATGATTTTGTCGGCTTTGAAATGGTTGGGGTCCAGATCCTGGACCACTCGTAGATGTTGACGTGTCGCTTTTAAGGCGGCAATAAAACCTCAACAACACGCAGTCAGTCTGCTATCAGTTTGCTACCGAATGGGGTTGAGTCGGCGATGATATGCAATCTGTTTGTGGTAACACAGCAATTATCTTTCAATTCAGTTTTATTTATATCAAGCCAAATCACAACAACAGTTGCCTTTTAAGGTGCTTTATATTGTAAGATAAAGACAAACAAAGCTGTGTGCCTGAGATGACCAGAAATATCTTGTCTCACTGATGACATCATACGGAATGAACAGTAGAAAAAACGAAACCTCTAAAACGGGGCATTTAAGCTTACAGTGACATCCTTATTTAAACTTTTGTGTTTTTTTGTGAATATTGCAAGAAAAACATGTTTGAAAAGATTAGTTCAAGAGAAAAAACGAGCTTTAGACAGAAAGTTGGCAGTGAGCTGATGATGTCTTGGTCTCTTAGGTGCCTTTTCTTTCTGCACTGGCACAATGGAGCCCCTTCACGACAGCGCGGCAGTGCAACACATGCTGGACACCATTACCGATGCGCTCATATTTCATATCAGCCAATTGGGGTGCTCGGCTCAGCACCAGTCAAGAAGACAGGCCCAGCTGCTCCTGCTGCTCTCCCACATCAGGCACATGAGGTAGAACTCAAAACACTGTGAGAAAATTTCTAGTTTCAGTCGCCCTAATGTGATGACGGTAACAGTGTGAGGAAGGTTTTAAACACATTGTAAAATCTAACAGAGACTCTAGGTTGCAGAATGCAGTGTTAGAAAGCAGGTGAGGTCACCATCTCTCTTTGGTTACACTCCCTGCAGCAACAAAGGCATGGAGCACCTCTACAGCATGAAGTGTAAGAACAAAGTGCCTCTGTACGACCTGCTGCTGGAGATGCTGGATGCTCAACGCATCCATCGCCCAGTCAAACCATCTCAGTCCTGGTCCCAGGGTGACAGAGACTCTCCCAACACCAGCAGCACCAGCAGCAGCGGCGGGGGTGGTGGCGATGATGAAGGCACCTCCTCGGCTGGTTCCAGTTCAGGACCTCAAGGCAACCACGAGAGCCCGAGGCGTGAGAACCTGAGCAGAGCGCCCACAGGTCCAGGTGTCCTGCAGTACAGGGGGTCCCATTCCGACTGCACCCGCATCCTATGAAGGTTTAAAGTCATTTTTATGGATGGTTTGTGCAGAGAATTTTAAAAAAAGGGGTTGGTGAATTAAAGATGGTGGTTATAGTCGAGTTTGCATGAGAGAATATTTATAAATGAGGTGATTTTTATAGCTGTTTAGTGAGAACCTTCTCATTGGAATTGCACAGCAGTCTGAATTTCAGTGCTGTCAGCCTTGTACACTGCCTTTAATGATACCTGTGATTTTCAATCAGCTTTCCAGTACCGCTTATCATTTCCAAAACAGCAGATGTTTAATGTGGTGCTCTGTTAGCTACGGTGATTTCAAACAATGAGCAGCTAATCTTTCTGTTTATTCGCCTCGACCAAAGTGCACTTCCTCTGTGATTTAAGAGGCTGATGGGCATTATTTTTTCATATAAAGGAAATAAAAGAGAAAGAATTACGCAGGAAATGATGGTAAAACTAGTTCAAATGAACGTGGAATTCGTTGTGCTTAGATGCCGGTATTGTTAAAAAATAGATATCAGGTAATGTGGGTGAGCGCACCCAATTTTCTCTCAGATATATCTGAGAAAAAATATTTTAGTGATGGCAATTTTGAAGTGAGGAGTGGGAGAGGATGTATCTGTTGAATTTTAAGTTGGCAGAAATTGTGCGATCGAGTCCTAAATATCAGTTGGCTGTTTGTTGGGTAACGTCTGTGTACAGGAGGATTGTTCTCTGTGCTAACCTACGTCAAATCCTTTTTCCTTACTCTCTTATGTGGCCGTCCGTGTTCACTGTGCACGTGTGTGGTTAGCAGAGAGACTACACGCTGAAACAGGTAATAACGGTGTTAAAAAGGAAGTCTCCAAAATGAATATATGTCAACCTAATTTCTGTTTAAATTGCAGAATTTGATGCAGCTGAAGAAATGAAACACCTAAAAGGAAGTTTATCAGATTTTTTTTCTCTTTTAGTTGGCTTACAAATTCCTGAGGTCACGTATTCAAACTGTTTTTGGGTCTGACTAACAGCCTGAAATGGTTTCAACACACAGTGAGGACAAATTTAACAGCCAGCTTGCCAACTTTAGATTAGCTGCAACAGTGCAGTCAGCCTGGGGGTTGTTTAGCCTCTGAATAATTTGCTACAACATGCCACTCAATGTTTTAGGCTTAAAATCTTGCATCAGATTAAATGCACATTTTGGACTGCATAGAGTATACCAATATACGTTACATATTGGTTGCACTGTGCAAAAGTCTTGATTCGACCCTCGTTTGTTTTTATTTTTCTAGGAAAATGAGAAATAGATGCAGGGATTTGTTGGAACCTGTGAAAACAAGCATAAAAATACAGTATATAAGGTAAAAACAGAGTTTGTACAGATGTAATGAGCTTGAAAGTCAAGATTTGCTCTAACCACGTTTATTTTTTAAAGCAGCCTTAACTGGCTTAGGCAAACTTTCTTGTGATTTCTTTAAGTAGTCTTCAGGAATAGTTCTCTAGGCTCATTAAAGGACATTCAAAACTCTTCTTTGAATGTTGGCTGCTTTTTGTTCTCTTGTCTATGAAGACGACCCCACACTGTTTTGATAATTAAGGTCCGGGCTCAGGGAGAGACGCTTTCCAGATAGTATCAATCCCTTATGCTACTTTTGTGCATTCACAATTCCTTCAATTTTGAGAAGATCTCCAACCCCACTGGCTGAAATGCAGCCCCAAAACCCTGACAGAACGTCCACTCACACTCTCTGTTGTTCCTCTCTCCTGACCTTCTCTGCACATATTTAAAATGAATTGAACCAAAAGTTTAAAGTTTGGGTTTATCAGCTCTTTTATCAGAAGGACTTCACTTTCCCTTACTGTTCATCTGCTAATCAGAAATATTACTTCTTCTTTTGTCCTCCAGCTTTTAAGTTTCCGGAATTTTGCAAACCCTGTTGGGATACGCTGGGATACGTTTTTGGGAAATAGCTCTTTCGGAATCACCTTGTTGTTGCCAAAATACTATTGTCTGCCTGCCAAACTGTGGTATTCTTGGTATTTTTGATATATTTGGCAAAAGAAATGGGAACAAATGATGATTAAATCTTTGCAACAGGATGCTAGCAACAAAGCTCAGGGGAGTTTAAAAGTGCTGCTTTGCTAAATTGTCTGTACTGTTTAGACACAGCACTGGTCCATCTCTTGAGTTAGGTGCCTTTTTTTTATGCTTAATTGATTTATGGGTTAGTGTTAAAGAAAAAAATATGGTGTGAAAGAACCAATGTCCAAAGAAAAACCGAAAGACCTTCAGAAAGGTCAGAAAACTGAAATTACAAGGAGGTTTGGCTCCTTGGAAGCAAAATATATATAATACTTGTGTACACTGTAGATTAGTGTAAAAATGTCTTGGATGCCCTGGAACTCAGGTCAACACATTTTTTTTTAAACACAATGAGATACGATTTTTCAAATGAGGTTTTAGTGACTTCTTGTTTGCACCATCATTGGCTGTTTCAGTGTATGAGGCCCCGGCTCTGCCTGCTTCCTTCCTTCCTCTTTTTCTCTCTACGTTAATAAAGCCGATGCACACAGCACTCTGCTCACTAGGTGTACCTTTCTCTTAATTTTGTTTGCAGTCACACGGCATCTGATTAACTGCACACAGTCACACTTGGGAAGCAGGGATGAGTCCGTATTTGACACCTTTTGCTCAACTGATGGTTTGCTAGTTGCGTTTTTAACTAATTGTTTTATTAATCCAGTTGCATTTGGGGGACATTAAATGTTTTTACCCAGCCTTTAGTTTGTTGATGCAAAAAATAAGTACTTTAACACAGGAGCCAAGCTGACTCCAGAAAAAAATAAATAAATAAATAAAGCAACTGAATCTGGGATCAAAACACAGCTTCTGTAGCGATAGATACGAGTCTGGCTGCTATTCTGCGTGCTTTCAATGCAAAATGCTGCCAGCCCAAACATGAAATTACCTGCAACCTGTGATGAGTGGAAACTGCAGGCAATTATAATTTATGTTGCCACGGGAGAAGCATTAAAAAAAGAGGCAGCTGCAGATTTGTGTCATTTGAGAGACGTGTGGAAAGCCTCCACACAGGATCAAAACATCAGATTTGGAAGTGTAAATCCAGCCAAACCTGCCTTGACTGTCGTTTGTTTACTGTGCATACAAATAAAAACAACAAGCATTGTTCATCACCGCCTTTCTCCTGACTCGATTTTCTCCAAATCAAAATCCACAGAAGTAAATATTTCATGTTTTATTACTTGCAAAGAGGGTATTCTCCATGAAGTTGGCATTAGCAAACTGTACATACATAAATAACCATTTTCATATTTAATTTTTTTTTAAACAGATTCAGATGTCTCATCACCGCAGAATAATAATCGCAGTTATTACAAAGCACACTATTTCATGTCACAGCCGTCTACTAAAACTACCAGTGATTGTTTGGCCTTCATAAAAGCGAGAGACTTTCAAGTGCATGCTCAAACTGAAAGATAAAAAAATAACTGCCTGTACTCAAAGGCATTTCAAACAATGATATACAAATGAGAGCTCATCCTCTTTTTTTTTTTTTCATTTTTGTCCCAGTTGATAAAATACTAAAATTTAAAAAAAAAAAAGAAAAAAGTACAAGCCTTGGCTTTTGGAGAAAGAAGTCTGCCATCTTGGCTGGAGGGCATCAGTGCAGTACCTTCAGACAGTGCTCGTGTCAGTGCTTTACGTGCAGGTTTTAGACTTCATTTCCAAATTGACAGGCAGGTCCTTCTGAAACGAGTCATCCTGGGGAAAAATACTTCTGCTGACCTGATTCTGTGCGGTTTTGGTCTTTTTTTTCCTCAGTCGATGTTCAAACGTGAGTCTGAAACTAATCTCTTCAGACCCAAGGCTGTAAATAATCTGCTACTCTGACGGCAGGCCTGCTCTTAAAATTTACAATATCCCCCCCACTCACAGTGGGGCTTCAGCTTAATCAATGCTAACAATCTAGTAACAGATTGAACACTAAATAAATAGTAGCAGCACTTGATATAATGGACAAAAATGCACAGTCGACTTTGGCTCCCAACATACAGTATATAAATAGTGCTTTGTTTTTCAACGATTTCGCAGGTTTCTCCAGAAACCTTAAAAATAAAATACTTATTTAAGTTAAAACGACATGAATTTTTTCTCTTTTTTTTTTCTGGGGGGGGGGGGGGTATCCAGAGTGTTTTTGTTGTTTGTTTGTTTTTTTAAAGGGTTGAGGTGACTCAGGTGAGTGGGTGGGTGTGCAATGTTTTGTGACATCAGTCTTCATGTCACCTCTGAAATACTTCATAATACATCCCCAGCAAGGGGGAAGAGTTTGTTCCTTTAGGGCACAGGGTGAATAGGAAACATTCACATGAGTCAGTGGAGTCCTTGGCAAAGCAGTAGGTAGATTTAAAAAAAATAAATACAAAAATCAGCTGCTCCTCATATGGGTGGAGGTCCGTTGGTGTAGCGCAGCATGGGATGGAAGGAGCGAGCGAAGTTGTTGGCGTGGTGGCAGCTGTAGTCCTCCTCCGTCATGGGAACCAGACAGGCCAGGCCGATGAGGAGCAGGAGGAGCAAGTGGACGGGGAGCGCTGCCCTGAGGACCCGCAGCAGGAAGGACTTATCCTTTGAGGAGGAGGAGGAAGCTGATGAAGTGACGTCTGAGAGGTCAGAACGGGAGGAAACGCAGCCAGCGGCGCCTGGTGATCTGCTCCGGCTGCAGGAAGACCCAGACAAAAATTAAACACTGCAGAGAGTGGGGCTCAGATCACTAGTTGTTGTTTTTTTTTAAAAAAAATTTGTGCTAAAACTGCTTTATAGTGAAAAATGCTCCGACTTCATGAGACTATGAATTAATGAATAATATTGCAGATTATGGTAGGAAATTGTCTCGTTAAGCTGTTCATCTGTCAAACACTCTACTCGTGTCGATTTTTAGCTTTTAGTTGCTAGCTGAAAGGCTTTTAGAGAAAACAAGACATCGGGGGAACTGTGGCGGGCATTTTTCACTGGTTTTTTACATTTTATAGTTTGTAAATCTGACATTTAGAGCATGAAAACAAAATTATGTTGAACGGAAAAATAAGAAAGGATACAAAAAGAGTCACACTCATGTAGAAATTTGCAAACACACAAAACAGGCACTCACTTGCACGTGTAAGACAGCATTCACAGATAATGGACTGCGTCTCACCGTATCACTGTGTGTATGTGTGTGTGTGTTTTGCTTTTTTGGGGGGGGGGGATTCTGGCTTCAGAGCTCACTATGTGAAAGTTCAATGCCACATATCTTTTCAAACAGAAGCAGGAGAAATGCCAAAAGCCTCTCTGGAGATTTCCACTGACAGAGCAAAAACTCTAAGGGAAGAACAGCATGTTCTTACTGCGACCCGTCATCATGGAGACAGAGGGTCAGACAAGCTGACATCCCAGTTTCATTGACCTCCATCATACAGTGATGCAGCTGTGAGTAGGCATGTGCACGCTGCGCATGTGTGCTTCAAATTATTTGGCCAGGCAATGCCTTCTCCTCTGCTGAATTTCTACTTGGAAAATCTCAAATGTACAACATAAAGAAACTGTGAGGGGAAAAAGCACATTTAGTTTCTCTACAACCCTCATGGGAAGATTAGTTCAGGAGTTTAGGAGACTATGTGGTGTAAAGGGGGTGGGTTTAAAGAGGTCTGGAAAGGAAACGGAGGAGAAAATGGGAGTTAACGTGGAAGGAAGACCAGGAGTTAATGCATCATATCCTGTTGGAAAACTATGAAGGGAATGAAAGAGGAAGGAAAACAAAAAAGAAAAACAGAGCTAAAGGCATGACCGCTGGGGTGTGGGTGGGTAGGTGGGGACAGTGGGGCTCAGAGAGTGCCATCTAGTGGGCGAGGAGCGTACTACAAAGTCAGAAGAAGCAAAATGTGTGAAGGCAATACTTCATGATGCCATTCAAAAAGCAGCAGGGCAAAGAGAAGCAGTGGAAAAAAAAACATTTAAAGGAGAAGGGGAGCGGCCTGATGGAGGCGATTCCCCTCTCGTTTAAGAGCCGACAACATGGTCTCGAGAATAAGGGAAGATCATGGAACGCCGGGTTTAAACCTCAAAGCAGCGGATCACAAACGCTGCAATCGAAATAATATGATAAATCTGCCACATCTTTGACGAGGTGATTGTGCCTAACTGAGTTAATAAAAATCATGCTTGTTGGAAAGGTTTGGTTCCACCATCATCCCAAGTTTCTAGAGTCCAGGAGAGAGGTACCTGTGGCGCGGGCTGCTCTCAGGGTGTCCTGGGTGGGCCTGACTACTTTTGCCTCGGGGCTGAACCAGATAATGAGCAGGGAGGGGTAAAAGAAAGAAAACAATGTTTCAGTCAAAGGCAAATAAAGACAAAGCCTCAGATGAGAATAAAAACAACATAAAGAGAGCCATAACATTGCTAGAGAAATCATCATCAATAACCAAAGAGCAGCAGCATAATCAATGACGGTGATTGACTTTTAGAACCAAGAAATCTGGCTTCTCAAAACTAAATCCAGAAAGGTCAAGCCCAAAAAAAACCTCACACGATTAAATGTTTTAGCTGTCATTTACAATAAAAGTTAATATTCAGGTATTTACACATAAATTAAAAATTACAGAAACGAAAAGCCAGGTTTTCTTGTGAGTTTTTTTGCAGATCATTATGATGTGGGGCAGCAAAAACATCTCAAAAAAAGGGAGGTGGGAGGGGTCAACTACATTTTCTTCCACAAACATGTTAGCAGAGCAAAAGAAACAAGTGGAAGGTAATGTGAGCTCAGCCCTCTCCCTTCTGGACATTATGAAGAGAGACATTACCAATCGTTTGCGGGTCTGGCTGGTCACATCTGAACCAGGTGCTGTAGATCTGCTAACAGGCAATGGCGAGCAATCCTGAAAACACCAAAACAACAACATTCGCTCTGATGTTCAGATCTACAACAAACTAATGCCACTAAAGAACTAATGAGCACTCAGTATCATAGAATAGAATTCAACTTTATTGTCATTCCAAATGTCACAAGTACAAGGCATATTTGCAATAATATATATCTGACCTGCTCTGCATCCATGGCCCCCAGTCTCCTCTCCAGCCCCTCCAGATCTGAGTTGACCTCCCTCTGGAGCAGCCTTAGCCTGTTCCAGATCACGTGAACCTTCTCCTGGGCCTCCAGACACTCGTTGCCCTGAGCCTGGGTCCGCTCTGAGGTCTGGGCCAGACTCTGAGGTTTAATGTTGACCAGCAGCTGAGCTGACAGCTCCTGAAGGGACGACACCTTCTGCTGCGAGTCCAGCAGCTCGCACTTGATTTGCTGCAGAACAATAAAGCGGACAGAGGAGTCACCCACACATTAGGAAGAAATTAAGACCTATTGTGCATCCTCAACTTGTTATTTAAAAAAAAAAATCAGACAACTTCTAGTTTTCTGTCTCCTCTGACTGTGTTATATAAAAAATTTGGGGGCATCTGCACGAAAGGTGCTACAAGTCTGAACAAATCGACCAAGACACGGAGTCACGTGTGCCCACTTTGTGAAGTAACACTGATCAGTGTAAAAAGGTAAAACAGTCGTATGAAACTCACACCAGGTTAGTCTACTACACACAGAGGCGGTTTTA
The DNA here is from genome assembly GCF_057382095.1 of Aulonocara sp. 'chitande type north' Nkhata Bay. Lineage (NCBI taxonomy): Eukaryota > Metazoa > Chordata > Actinopteri > Cichliformes > Cichlidae > Aulonocara > Aulonocara sp. 'chitande type north' Nkhata Bay. Next base: position 12,515,838 of record NC_141358.1, read on the forward strand.
AGAGAGACATACCATAAGTGTTTTATGATGAGCTCGTAACGTTTCGCGATTTGCTTTTTGGGGGATGGGAACCACCTCGTTCCTCCTGCGGTCAATGTTCTCCAACCATAGCAGCAGACCGTGACTCATCTCATGGAACTCCTGACAAATATAAACAGTTGTTTTGGTTAAGGCTGTCTCTCATGCCCAGTTTCGCAAAAGGAGGAAATAAAAGACTTTTCAATAACAAGATAATTGGTATTTATATATTTTTTAATATATTTAATATATGTGTGTTATATATTCACTGTACACACAGTGAATATATGTGGGGGGGGGGGGGGGGGGGGGGGGGAGTCTTGAATTTGTTGGATAGGTCATTGAAGAAGCGATAGGCTTCCAGGTGAAAAGAGATTGGCAGAACAGGCAGCGGGTCAGAATTGAACCCAGGCTCCTGCAGTTGGCTCTAAGACACGTGGCTCCCTGCTCAACCGCTGTAGCACCGGATATTTTTACTGCTGTAAATTTGTAGAGCTTAAAAGTGGGCTGCCAAAGTTAGTGTGTGCTTTTAATACCTGGCACTGCATCAGTGCCCTCTGCAGCTCCTCCCTCCAGTCCTCCAGTGAGGCGCCGAGCCGGTCCCAGCGCGAATTCATCTCCTTCAGCCTGTCCCTCAGCTCCCACGCCTCCTCAGAGTCGGGCTCTGATTGGAGGAAGTCAGCACTGCTCAGGTTGATGGACAGGACCTCTGCCTTGTGAGCATCCATCCCCTTCTGCAGCTCCTGTATGGAAGAGAGGTGATTAATTATAGAGTGCTGGAGCAATGAGCCAGGCATCAGAGAGAGGAAGCTGAGAAAGATGTATTTATAGCACAGTGACATGCTGCTTTCTAGTAATCGAAAACTAGTGGAAATACCTAAATGTGAGTGTTTGGGGAAGGAGGAAAATGTCAGCATACTGCACTGGAAGTTTGACAGGTGACTAAATAACCGCAGATTTGTTGGACTTTCTGCAACGCTGCACTCTGCATGCACCCACCTTGAGCTTCTTGATTCTCTGCTGGATGGTGTGTATGTCAGTGCTGAGATCGAGGCCTCGCAGTTGGCTGAGTTCAGCCTCCGAGTGACCGAGCCAAGCCCTCAAGGTCTGCAGATCTGAGATCAGCTGCTGCCACTGCTGCAGGTTCTGTTTGTGTTTGTGCTTCTCACTTAGAGACTGAGCCTCGATCAGCTCCCAGCGCTCAATCACACCTGGAGGGAAAACAAATGATGGAACCACAGCCCACACAGTATCTGCAGTGTGTATGTGTGTGTTTGTGTTTACTGACCGGCGCTCTGTGTGTCTGTGTTGGTAGGGTTGGTGAGTCCCGGCATCTCATCCTCATCTTCGGTCAGCTCTCCTTCTGCTCTCTTCACTGCGTCTATGCTGCTGCGACACTCTCCCATCAGACGCATCTGTGAGGAGAACATGAGCCACATGGCATTTACTGCATTTACATCACGCTTTAAAAACCTTTGTTTAAGAATAAGAAGAGAATTAGGGATAAAAATCCTGCATGTAGCAAGATGCAATCCATTTTAAAGTAACACTGATCATGATTAACTATTACATCACTACTGGACTTTAGTTGGGTTTTTTAGGGCATTTAATCTATCATTAAGATCCAAATGTATGATCTAAACCTTCATATGACAATGTTATAGTTTTTACCATTCATTGTTTGTGTCAGTCTAGTGGTTAAACTATTTCCCTAATGTGCAGAAGATCCCTGCTTTGAGAGCAGAAGGGAACACAAATCCCTGGGAGGCTTTGTGTCAGTGCAAAAGTCTGCACACCCATCTGCTGCTGTGACCCCCTTTAAACAAGGGAGCAGCTGAAAGAAGCTACTACTGCTGCTATTCATCATTTATGTTGCTTTAAGACATCAAACAAACACAAGGAAGACTCACGTAGCCCATGTAAGTGGAGTCCACATCGGGGCTGACCCGGTTGGCAGTGGCTTCTCTCTGCTGGAGGTGATACCGCCCTGCGTCCAAAGCCTGGTCCAGCTGCCTGAGACTGGCCTCCAGCTGGCCTGGCTCACCTGCACAAAAAGCACAAGCAGATCTACATAAACAGAGAAGTAAAAGTTTCAATAACACAAATCTTTATTAGCATGCTTGTGGTGTTGAATGGGGCTGAAATGGCATGCATTAGTCTGAAACGCAACATACCGGCAAGCCATCGCAAACAAGAGCTCAGTTTTATGATATTAGATGTGACACAAATGTGGACGCACACTACTAAAAATGCGGTGGTTATTCAGTGAGTGAAAACTCATGCCTGCATGCAACTATACAAAGATTTATCTAGATGGTTGGACATCCAGCCTGTTTAAAAAACAAAAACAAACGTGATTTAGTTGACGGCATGCGCTTCTAACTCGTGCTGTTTCCTACCAGAGGATGATTTCAGTGTTTTCTCTGTCAGTTTTATATAGGCCTCTGGGCTCTCTGGGATAACTACATCTGGGAAGAGACATACAACAGACACTACTTACAATGCACACACGACTCTGAGGGATCTCTGAGGGATCTCTGAGGGATCTCTGTCTTCGATTGAATTAAGTCTTTAACTATTTAACAATGAATTTGTAGTGATTCCAATGACAAGTGTTTACGTGTGAGCTCATTTTGTGCTTTTCTTATTTATAAAAAATATTATAGGTTGTGTTCTTGCCTGCAGACAAATGTCACATGTTAAGCTGCTCTGCTGTAAAAAAAAAAAAACATGGTACTTTCTAGATATTTATTTATTTTTATTACACTGAATTTAATTGACATAATTGAATCTTTATTAATTTTTCACATCCACCCCTCTGCTGACAGGGCAAATGTGTGATGTCATCCATGCTGCTACTGCAAAACTTTAAACTATTTATTCTATTAAAGTCCTATCCTATCCTATTATATGTATATGTGTATATATGTACTTAAGCAAGTCCATCAAAACTGTTTATTTCTGGGAAATGTTAAATCAAGCTAATCATCCATCAGACCAACCTGATAGTGCTGTGGCAGCCGTCCTCATATACTCATCCTCGTCCTCTTGCCCTTGGCTTCTTTCCCCATTGCCTCGTCCTGAGGGGCTCTCCAGGCCTCTGCTCAGATCGTAGTCGTGGTCCCACTCTAACGGGATGGAGTCCACGCTGGCCGGGGTGTCTCTGCCTGAGCGGTCGGCCCGGACGAGAGCCACAGTGCCCGAGGCTGGACGCGCTGATGTCCGGGGCAAAGAGGAGTCGCTCCACTGCATTTCAGAGAGGTCTCCTCCATCCTCCATGTCCAGCTCTCTGTCTGAACCGTCGAGCTCATCGTCTGCAAGCTGAGTGAGACAGGCGAGACGAGAGATATAGTTAATGTTGCAATTTCAAACTAAAACATGACAGAGTGCAGTTTCTAAGGACTAGGTAGGTGAGCATGTGTATTGAAATGTTGACATCCTAATAATCATGCTCAGTGTCTTTGTCCGGCATGTTTACACCATGTCAGGAGTGTGAAGATGTGTTTATTTTAACATCTTCAGGTCCTGGAAATAAGCAGAAGTGCAACTTGTAAATACAAGAAAACTAAAAACAAAGGAAGTTGCCACTGCAATGAGAGTTCATGCTTCATTTCTGACATTTCAATAGGACATGTTTTTCACATTAATCAGAATTTGCTTCACAAAAACACATCTGCTTGCACTTTCATTCAGACTGTTTGCCGCGTACCCTTTGACTCAAATCTGCCCTGAAAGCTTTCTGCATGTGGGGTAGAAAATTCTTAACCTGCTCCTAAATATTGTCGTTAGATGATATTCAGAAATTCGGCAGGCTAGCTTTCTTATTTTTACTTACAGGGAGTCGTGTGAGTTTCTTGTAGTATCTGTCCACTCGTCCGAAGACCTCCTGACAGTATCTTTGCAGCTCCTCCAGCTCCTCCTCGATGACAGCTGCATCCAGAGGTTCACTCTTCTCAATCAGAGCATCACCCTGCCTGAACACCAGCTCGATCTTCCCCGTGTTCAGGTAGATCTCCTGCTGAAACGCCTGTTGAGAAACACGTTTTGTTTTTTTTTAATTTACCCAAAATTAACTAGACCTGTCAAAAGCAGTTCTCAAGTATTGTGATTTCAACAAACAAGAGAGAAAAGACAATAGTATGCTGCCATGCACTCAAAAAATCGTCTTACCCTGAGCTGTTTGATTTTGGCCTGTACGTCACACTCGGAGAAGTGCTCTATGTTGGTGAGCTGTAGGTCCATCTCAGTCAGCCACACCAGGATGCTGTCACGTGCAGTCTCAAACTCCTCCCTCTGGCTGATGAAGTGCTGTGACAGACCAACAGCCATGCTTTATGATTTCAGATTTTGGATATTTGTTTTCAATAAAGCCAGTGCCCAGAGAAAGAAAAGAAATAAGCTCAATGGCAAGGGTGATTTCAAAAATCTCACTGTCCTCAAAGAAAGCTACCTTTAGCCTGCGTATGACTGCAGCCACCCTCTTCTGCAGGTTGTCCCATCGCCTGTTCCCATCGTGGACCATTTCCCTGAGACGGCAGGAGGAGTCTGTGCGGTTTTCCCGGGCCAGACGACGATACTGCTTGTTGATGAGCTCTAGCTGGGTCAGGAACTCCTGCACCTGACGCTGGAAAGCCTGCAACACACATAAGTCCAGAGGAAAACGGATATATATTACACTACACAAATACACAAAGATTACAGATGGTTATAATGGTTATATATGGATTAAGTTCAGATGACATATCGAAAATAACAACTCTGAAAAGTGAAAGTCGCTGCAGTCGGCTAAAGACTTGATTCAAAAATAAACTTTGAATCAAAATCCTTAAAAAATGTGAAATTATGTCTAATTAGGCTCTTACATGTCAAATCTAATTAAAATCCTAAAATTTTACAATTCTACTACAATGAATTCTCTGTTCAGCCACAAGTAGGACAGTTGGCGAAGGCTCAGGCGAGTCAGCTAGCAGGAATGTGCACGTGCACAGTGACAGACAGCAGCAGCTGAGCAGACCAGAGCAAACGAGTTTCTGCAATGTGACACTCTTCTTACTTCTGTCTCGATCTTCTCACATCTATCACTGTATTTTAACTGTATAAACACATGCAACTTGTGCAGCCGAGGCTGACCTTTACTCTTTGTTGTGTGAATAAATGTTAAATATGCAAACCTCAAACTTCTTGAGCTCCTCTTTAGCGACGGTATAGAGAACTCCAGAGGAATTAGGCAGGGCTGCTGTTTTTTCTGAGGTCTTGAGCCAATCCTCAAACCTGCTGTAATCATCCAGGAACTTCTGCCACAACCTCCAAGTTTCTTCAATCCTGCAGAGAAACAAGTTACAGTATGAGGGAGGTTGAACGAGCTCACTAAATGTTCTGAAATCAATATTTGTCACTGTATTACTTGTATCAGAGGTGATAGCAAATTGTCATGATTCTGAAGCTGATTGAGGATTTGTTTGAATTTCAACACCAGTGCAGAATCTTGTTGCAAATTAGGCAGAAGATGCACTGACTTGAGCCTCCTCTCCATGGACATGGCGCAGATGTTCCTCCAGCGTCGGTCCAGCCCTCTGGTGGCCTGCTGGATGGAGTCGCACTCAGTCTCAGTCGAGCAAGCATCGCAGTCGTGCAGCAGGACTTCGCACAGGTTCAGCACCGACGCCACGCCTGTGCTGTGTTTCTCTATGTCCCTTTGCAGCTCCTGGAGAACATTCAGAATAATTACTTGATTTTCAGGACCCATCTCATAAAGTTTTCTGAGAGAAAGCAAGCTCCTCTGGCACCATAAATTCATTCAGATAAGAATCAGCCCTCCAGGCAAACTACAGTAAATCCATGTGTAAGATAAGTACGTCTCTGGAAGAGGAACGAGGTTAGTGGGGTCCCAGAATCCAGACCAGATTTAGAGAAGCGTCTTGGCAGGAGGAAGTCTATTGACACCTACAGAGCACTGAACGTAAACAAACAGCTAGAGTCATGCTTTGATTTCCTCATGTGCTTCTGTGTCATTTTCCACCAACTTGCTTTGAGTCATACGGTCCTGCTATAATTAAGACTTTGCAGAAAAAGACACACATTATACATATCTGCTTCTATGTGTTTGCAAAGGTGCTTATACATCTGAGCATTGCACTGTAGGTTTGGATGACCAATGCCTACCACATGCTGGCCAAGTTCTGTAAATTCAAACAAAGGATGAGCACTTGTTTTCTTTATTCTGTTTTTTTTATTACCTAAAAGGCCCGTGAACACATCAGTAAATTAGCCTAGTAAAATTTACGCGTGTGTGTCTGGTTCCCACCTGCTGTTGGTTGAGCTTCCTCTGAATCTCCTGGTCATCACAGGTGGTGTAGACGATGGGCTTGGACAGCTCGGTCTCAATGTGAGCGAGCCATGACCGAAGGCTGCTCATGTTTTTATCCAACTGCTGTACCGCCACCAGGGTTTCCCTCAGCTTCTTCACCCTGGAACAAAGTCAGAGAAGAAGTCAGTGTCAGTACTGGTACGACTGTAAACTGTAAATAAGGGAAATCTAACGGTTTGCTCAGGTGGGTGACAGCATATAATATAAATAATTTAAAAAAACTGAATATAAAGGAATATGGTGGTAAATTACACAAGCAGGCTTTAAAGAAGGAACTAACCAACCTTAGCATAATAGACTAAATCGAGTGTTATTTCACATGTGAGCAGATTCGAAGCCCATATGACAGCTGGGGACCATTTTGGATCTGTAAGTTCCAGACATTTTCAAACACTGACCCCTGCAATCTAGTGCTGTTTATTAGGTGGCATCCAACTACAAGTTTTGTTCAGCAAGTGCAACATTCAGCACCTCGCCCTGCAAAGCAATGCAACCCTGTCTGTATGTCACCACACGGACGCAGTAAGAACGAGCGGCCGCTCTTTGTTGCATAAACATACCGAGGCCCATAATGTTCTAAAAATAGATGCATTTAGCAAGTCTCCTCCACCTCATATAAAGTCCATCATTACACGACTGGCTGCACTGGGGTATGCAACCTGCAGCTGGATTTTGCTTTGCATGGGGTGCTGCATGATATCAGTTGCACACCACATCTCCACTTCCTAAACCTACCGTCACACTTGAAATACTATAGGATAAAACAGCTTGACTTTTTACATCACAGGGAAATAAAGTGAAGAGCTTTACAAGTAACCCTCATCAATGACAGACTGCAAATAATTCAAATAGGTAAACATTTGTTTAACTTGCTTTTTGTATGTGTTTGCACAGCTTCACTGCTTCCATTCGGCCCAGATAAGATGTGAGCCAACAAATGATGCTGCTCTCACATGAACACCAACACACAACTGTCTTTTTGTTTTTAGCCTCCTCCTGAAAAATACCAAGTAGCTAAGACTTAAAAAATATTATTAGCACAAATTAAACCAGATGTGCACTCATGAAGCTAAAATACTTGGGGCAACAAAAACCTCTATATTAGGCACTAATGACCTAATTAAAATATTATTTATATGCACTTCTACAAATGGTAGCAGGAGTATGTTAAAAATGCAACATAATGCATATGATTTACAAGAGAAAACAACATTTTTGAAAAAAAATATAAATATAAAATATAAATTGCAATATAAATTCTTAAGGTCATCCTGCCTGCTGACATCGCAGTCGCAATCCAGCAAATCCTCCTCGCTCGTGCATCCTTCCATATTATCCGTACCCAAATCCAAAACCATGGGGGTGCGGGATTCCTAAAGACAATCTTAACCTTAGGAAGTGTCAGTCCAAACGCTCTGTTTCGTCTCTGAGCAGCACATGGGACTTTCTCTCAACTCTGTGTGTACAGAGTGGGAGGGCCAGCAGGTAGTGGCAGGGTGGCACAACTGTGACTTATCAACTGTTGCTCTCCAAGGTTAAAAAAAGAGAAGCTCCAACAGATATGTGTGTGTGTGCTCAAGTGCGAGTGGAGTGACAAGTGCTGCTGTTTCTAAAAAGAGACTTATAGTCAGAGGCATGTGCTGCAGAGCTGGACTGTGCTGGAATATCAGACACACAGAGGGAGTGTGAACAGCAGTAAGGACTGTAAACTTTGCGCTTGTACACGCAACTCGATGGACAATAGGACAATAGTAATAAAACATGGCTTCCACTGAAAAGACAAAATCCAAAGACTATGAAAATGTTAACTTACAACACATTCTGCTCAGTCTGTGAGAGGAACAAGGTCACTCTTCGTGTTTTGTTTTAGCAAAGGAAGGATATAAGAAACAAAGAGTCTGCAGCTGTCTGTGTGAGGTTAGAAAGAGTTCTCCTTTTCCTCCCTCCCCCAGTACAGTCCCAGAGGGGAACTGCCGGAAGACAGCAGACCGGGGCAGCTAGAGGCAAAGTTTGGGCCAGGTCACTTTCAATTCACTAATCCTACGTTGCTTACAGTTCTAGTTTCAGCGTGCATTTTTTAGTACCTTTCATATCAGCACTGAAACATAGTGGAGGAGTGATGAGGAATGTGACCTCTCTCTCAGCTTCACTAAATGAATGCCCCACTGATGCTGGTAAGGAAATTCCTCAGCAGCACTGTGGGAAAATTAATTCCCCACAGGCTCCAGTTCAACTAGTACCTCCTTGTTCCCACTAGGGGCCAGATTTACCACAGCATTAAACTGGGTTTTGGCATAAAAACTGTACTTTTGGTATTTACACAAAAAACACATGACAAGCTTGAGTGAAAGCAATGGGAACTGATCCTGTTGCATGTATTTTTAGGACTTCCTTTCTTTAGGGGCAAAATATAGGAAGGAGAACATATAAATCATGCAAACTGATTTACTAACATTTGTAACACTTTTGCAATTTACTAATTGCACTGATATTTAAAAAAAAAAAGCATGTCTTTTTTTGCAATTGATATTGAAATGACAACAGCACAACTTCTATAAATCACCAATAAAACTAACCACACCTATGGGTGCTATTTAGGGACTGTACTCACATGCTAGTTTGCCCCATTTAGTAAATCCGGCCTGCTTCTTATCAGCATTAAAAAACATTTAATTCAACATAATGTCCTGGTATTGTCCTGACACTGAAAACTGTTCAAACTTTAAGACAGCTTGGGAAACCTTTACTATTTAACTTTGTGATTTGGACATGGACCCTTCCTTTCAAGTCTCGTACACCCACCTGGCTGCAATGAGATCCAGCAGGTGTTGCCAGCGCTCGCTGACTTTGTTGAGTTTGTGCTGGATTTCCGTCGCCTTGCTGTCTTGGCTGGCCCTGGCCAGACGCTCACCCATAACCTGCAGCTGCTGCTTGTTCTCCTGAGCGACACTGATCTCCTCCTGGTAGTCCTGGTGTGCAAACATACATGAGGTTAACACAGTGAGGACTACAGCGGTTCAGTGCTGTAGTTTAGCTGTATTTTAGTAAGTCAAGACTGGCCATTTTCAGACTTCAAAACAAGCCAGACTCAACTCTTTCATTTGTCTGTACTCGATACTTCTGTATCAAAGCATACTCTTTAGTAGTTTCTTTACAAGTGCATTAGACTGTTTTGAAATTACCTTGCGCAGCTTTTCAATCATCTCATCGATACTGATGTCCCCATTCTGAGAGACTTTGCTCTCCATCTGTGTGAGCCACTCACACAGTTCCTTATTCTTCTCATTGAACACAGCCCACTCATTCAACTTCTCGCTCACCTGCTGCCTGCGCAGGGAAAGCTGAGGGGACACGGGTGGAGACAGGGACAAGAGAAGGGGTGAGAGTGAGAATATGTGACAAAAGCAGTATCAAAAGTGAGCATATCAAGAGAAAGAATATAACTGGTGGAAGATGAATTAAATAGAAATTAATAGGATTTTAAAAACAGAAACCAGACTGGAGCAAAGTCCTTAAAAAAAAAGACACAAAAAAATGGCAGACACAACAATGTGTGTGTTTGCGTGGATGTACCTGGTGGCAGACCTCCTCCCACTGGCGCTGTAGCAGCTGGAGGCGTTCTTGTAGAACTGTGATGTCATCAGCACTCACCACGCCCTCCAAAGAGTCTCTCAGCAGGAATAAGGAAGTAAGGTCATCGGTCCAACCCTCCACGCTGCTCTCCAGCTCCTGCATCCATGACAACGAGAAATTAAGTAGGAAAAAAGAAGCAAGGCAAGCAGTCCCCACGTTCAAATGCAAAGACAGGAGAGAGCATGTCGAGAGGGTTGATTAAAGCAGGAAAAACCACAGAGCATGCCTGCTGAAGCTGAGCTGCAGCACCTGCATCCCCCGAAACACTAAGAAAATGCAAAACAGCAAAGTGACAATGAATGTTAGAGGAAGGCGTGGTGCCAAATGCTATGATTCGACATTGGTTTACTGTAAATCCCTAAAATAACAGCAGCGCATTATATTCAATGCAAAAAACAGCTACATTCAAGGCTAATAGCAGATAAGGTAACAGAGGCATCCAACCTTGCATCTCCTCCTCCGTCATTGTGACGGTTTTGCTGTGCTGTAATCATTTGCAGACCCAGAGCATGTCTCCATTACGCAACTCACACACACACAAAAAGGAAGCACACACACACACACACACACACACACGCACACACACACACAGGGATGCTCTCTCTCTGTCTCATGCGCACGCACCCTCTCTCTCTCTCTCTCTCTCCCGTTCTCTTTCCCCACCCCCTTTCTCCTCAGCTGATTCTATGTGCAGCTACTCACACGGTCCTCCTCCTCCTCCACCTCCTCCCCCGAGGAGCAGCCGAGGACGTGTGATGCATGAAACATGACTGCATACACTATTGGGTGGAGATGAAGTAAAAGAAAAAAGAAAAAAAAAGAAAGATAGGGCCTGGGTCAAATTAAAAAAGTATTTAAATTGATAAAGGGTCACTTAAAAAAAACAACAAAACAAAACAAAAAAAAGTTTCGTAAATGACATGTCAAAGGAAAATAAAGCTACCCTGACTACCGCACACAAGGTCACGCAATCAGACAGCAGACTGATAGAAAAGGGCGTTTTTTCTGTTTCTTTTTTCTTTTTTTTGTTCCTGCTCCGTCTGTTTGTCCGTTTATCCCCGCAGATAGATTAAAGAGGTAACGAGAGGACATGCCCGAGTTTGTTGATGTGTGAATGTTTAGACAGAGAGAGAGAGGGGGGATGTGACTGATGAGAAACAGCCAGTAGGATGGAGAGTGGAGAGGATCTACATATCAACACTTTCAGTAAAGCATTAAGCTAAAACAGAAAAATGAAGAATATTTAAAAGAGTGTGTATGTGTGTGCGAGAAAGAGAGAAAGTATCATATTCTCCTCACCTTGCATCTGATTTGCTCTGAGTGCAGCTCCTCATGGTGGTCAGGCAGAGGCACAGACAGCTTTCTCTTGAAGGCCCTCAGCTTCTCCAAAGACACATCTATGCCCTTCTCACATCGCTCCCAGTTCTATGCAAGCACACGCACAGTAAGAATTAGAGCAGAAAACACCCCCCCCCCCCCGACACACACATAACACACACACACCAACTGCAGACCTTCCCATTTGCAGGGAAGTTGCTGTGTGTTCTTCTTGCAGCCATAGCAATGGCATCGCAAGCAGTAAAATGCAGAATACACAATTACAGACTAACAAGGACACACATCACAAGGCTGAAGTCAGACCCCATCACTTACAAATGGCCAACTTAGCTCTGAAGCTCTCAAGTAGCAGCTCGAGAAAGAGTGATACAGCATAAACAGCTCTCTAACAAAAAACAGGGAGGTTCTGCTCCAGAGGACGTGGATTACAGCTATTTTTAGAGACTAAACGGCAGTCCAGTTTAGGATAAAACATTACAGTATTTGGTAAGCAGTGGAGAAAGGCAGCATACCTGAAGCAAGAGTCACAGTAAGAGAAGAGCCAAAACAAGACTAGAAATGCTACAGCAGCTGATTAAGAGCAAACCAGGGAAGACAACACAGATCACAGGGGAAAGAGTGTATGACGAAGACCTTCAATGAAAGAGCCAAAACCCCGGATGTGTCTTTAAACTGCGTCACTTAGTCCCGTTTTAAACAGGGCACTATCACAGCTTCTAAAATCCACCTCGCTGGGTTCAAATCATTACAGCTCACTGCAGTGTCTGCAGTCTGTGTGCGTGCCTGTATGTGTGTGTCTGTGTTTGCCCTGGGCTGGCACTTTTTTTTTTTTTAAATCTTGGTGCCATTTTGTGGTGCTTGAGCCTGAGTGTGTGAGCAGAGAGGCTCAGCTATTTATATAAGGACAGAAGAGTGCTCCATCTCTGCACTTCGCTTCTTTTCAGGCCTTAAGGTGCAACGCTGCATAATTAATGTGACAACCTGGCTCCACTGTCCTATATGTACAACTGGGCATGCTCAATAAAGGCTCAGACGGGCCAATGCCCTTCAGCACCCTTCACAGCACCTTTCTACACTGCAGTATGTGGGAAACATGGCTTAGCCTACGTACAAGAAAGACTTGACGTTGTAAAAAACTAACTGCTGTAAAATCACTGTAACAATAACACTCAGGAAAACATGAACCAGATGGTGCTAGCAATCACGAGAGCAGGAAAAGAAAAGTATACTTTATGAAGATTAGTTATTCTCGAAGCTGGCGTCTGACCTTCAGTAAGCCCTGCAGCTGCCTCCTCTGCTGGTCCAGGCGATGGTGGGCATGCCTCCACCTCTCCTGAATCTCCATCAGCTCAGTCTGCAGTGTGGACTCCGCCTTGGCGTCCGCTGACAGCAGCAGACTCCTGCCGGCCTCTACGGTGAGGATGTAGCCTCCTTGCTGCCGCTGAAGCACTCGCTCCCTCAGCTGAAGGAGCAGACATGAGGCAGAGAGTTTTGTTATCAGATCAGGATTTTGATGTTTTTAGGTTAATTTAGTGCTCAATTAAGTTTTGCAGTTTGAAGAGTGAAAGGCTCAGGCTATAAAGTTTGTTTTTACAGTCTTTTTTTTTTTTTTTACAGATTTCAAAAGAAAATTTTAAAATATCAGTACAAAGTTAGTATAAAAAGCAAAAGAGAAGATTTAAGTAATGAGGCTGTAAATGTCTTGCTGAAGCTTACCTGTATCTGATCTAGCAGGTTTCTGGCCTGCTGCAGAGCCACTGGTTCTCCTGGCTGATGCACATCTGGATCACGGGTCACTTCCTGTAGCCATCGGAGCAGCTTCTCTGCCATCTCCCGGTAGTTCTGCCACTGCCGAACCAGACTATCGATGATGCCTCGCCGCTGTTGTGCCCGCCTCACCACACCTTGCCACTGATTGCTCAGCAAAGCCAATTTTACACTGAAGTCGTAACTGTTAGCATGGCAAGAGAAAGAAAAGCGTGTTAGCGTCCCTCTGGCCTTAATTTCCCTGAAACTCCTAAAGAGATTTAGCAATTGTCTGCGTGCTTTTACCTCTTATCAACTTGTCCTTGGTCCAACAAACGATGCCCGTCACTTATGATGGAGTAAAGAATCTGCTGTCTGCTGAACATTTCTGCCTGGAACAACTGCACATGCACACATATGAATCAATAAAACACTGCACGCAATCAAAGAAAACACTAAACAGCATAGCAGCAATCCTTTAATGTAACACAAATAAGCTGATATATACAGACAACCACTGACCTCATGGTCTCTCTGTTGCTCCAGCAGACTCTGGTAGTTGCCTGAGATCTCAGCACCTAGCTTCTTCTCAGTCTGAGTCAGGAAATCCATCCAGGCCTCACACTTCTCAAGGAAACTCTGCTGCTGGAGCAACACCGACTGCAGTTTACTGGAGACGAATAGAGCCCTCATTAGAGACATTTACATCACCACAAAGAAGATCACTATAGCACTGTGTAGTCACAACTCTGCATGTTTCTACTATTAAATTCATCAAACATTTACAGTTTTCTATTGATTTTTTATGATATGGCAGGTTGTAATCTAGCATAAGTGAAGGACACATCTCTATCAGTGTCAGTGTAGCATCGTTTCCTTTTTATCAGCTTCTTTATTAAAAGTGTATGACTTTTGGGACCTTTTGTTCCATGAATCAACATTATTATGGATTTCAGATGTTTTCCAGGTCAGCCACTTATTTAATAATGACTAAGTGACTAGTTAAAGACTTAAATAAACACTTAATAAATGACTAACTGTGAAGTCAGACAGTATAAACATCTCAAGTTCAACAGTCTGAATAAAAAGACTTCGCCCATGTTTGTTACGTCCCCTTCAAACATGCACTCCTTTCGATAATATGACTTTGTTTGAACTGGTTGGCGTCATGTCTAAATGCTCGCTCTGGTCACTTTTGAGAGCAAACTCATCAGGTTGGTTCTACATTTACAGATCACTTTAAACAGCATGCACGTGTCACATGTCTCAGAATGCCCAGAATGCAATAACATGAGAAAAAACACTCTAGCACACTTGTATCCGTCTGCCATGCTGTAAGAATGAAGTTCTGACCCCTTGTATTTTATGCCCAGTGGCAAATATTTTGTATGTATCAGAGTTCATATCAAAGAAGCATGAACCTAAAAAGACAAATGCCAAAATGCTTTCAGTAAGACACTGATGAGCTCAGCCATGTTAGGGGTTTCCCACTGAAGTTGTACTGTATAAAAAAGGATCCCCCACAGCAGGTAGTTTGATTTGGCAGAGGTTTAAATTGGAGTCCCTTCCTGAGGCAACCAAAGGGGGATTTTTGGTACCTGAACCTCTCGGTGAGGTGAGCAGAGTGAGTGGCCCAGGCTCTGTTGAGACTTTGAAGCCGTTTAATGTCTCTGTCACTGACTGGTATTCTGTACACCATCTCATTAACACGTTCCAAGTCTGGAGATAGACTGCTCAGCTTCAACAGGTGACCCTGGAAAAGTATTATGTAAGTTAGAGGACACGTGACACATAAAAATATAATGTTAAATAACACATTAAAAACAAATCTTCTAATGTGGACCATTCTTAATACCTTGAGTTTTTCTATACGCGTCTGGACCACATTAAGGTCGGGTGAACCCACTGGGTCCGAATCCTTCAACACTTCCTCAGCCTCCTCAGCCATGCAGATCAGCTTGTCTAGCTGCTCTCTGAAAACCCCACACGTCACAGATCCACACTAGAGACAGACAGGTGATACCGTGTAAATACAAACTCAATGGATTACCAATCGCATACCTTTCTTTAAGGTGTCTTTTTTCTTCTAGTTCCCACAACCCTACCTGCAATACATCCTGTTGCCTGTGCAGGGCGTGCTCTAGTGCTGCTAGGCGATGAGTGAGCGACAAATGGTCGGACTGAAGGGATGCCGCAGAGGAGGAGTCGACTTGGCTCCTCAGTTGTTCTCCCAGTGCTTGCAGCTGCTGGAGGGACTGCTGCACCGCGTCTTGGTCACAAAGGCAATCCTGCAATAATTCAGGAATAATTTTCAGGAAGAGAGAGAAAGAAGCTAGGAATCACTGAATGCCTGCGCACACACATCAGGCATACAAGAATTTATAACCAAAACTGGTAATGTGTTGGGTTTTTATTTGTGGTATTTGTAAGGATTGGAATTTTTGGAAACTAAAGTATCATTTGCCACTGACTACAACAAGTTTGAGTGAGCAATAAAAGTGAAGAAACTCTTAAACAGAGTGTAAGCAGCTCTGAATTCTTAACTTTGTCTGGCAGTGGTTTGCATCAGTGATCCGCAGTAAAAAATAAAAACAGTCGGCTTACAGTATTAAGACTGTGTGTCTCTAGACATGCCCCAGTACGGTCCTACAAACCCAGCATGACACCGGGGGAGACCCCTGTAGTGTAAATCAGGGGCCTGTCTTTCCCTTTGCAGTCTCCTTTGAAAAGGCTTTTGTTAGTTGTGTCATGAATCTACATTCAAGCGGACAAAAGGACAGGGTGGTATTCTGCAGTGCTGATAGAAGCTTTGTGAGCCGTCACAGTGAGCTGACAAGCAGTTTAGGAGCTTATTCCCAAATTCCTCAGAAAGGAGATTGAGGGATAGCAGGAGGAATCCTCTGATATATTCTAAGCCACAGAATATGTGGATGCAGTATTAACCTAATACTAAGCTCAGGCATTGGACGATAACTACAGAAGAGAATGTTTAACATGTCGTGCTCCAGTGTCTCATCTCTGCTTACATTGCAGTCCTTAATCCAGGCACTGCTTTCGTCTTCAGTTATCTCCCTGTCAGTGGCGCTCCTCAGAAGTCGATCAGCACGTTCTTCCTGTTTGTGGACTGCAGTCACGCACTGGCTGTACAGTGACCTGTAGCGCTGCCACAGTCCGAGCAAGGACTTACTGGTCCTTAGCTGCTCTGAGATCTGCTCTAGCAGAAGATTCCACCTGAGGGAGAAAATTTTAAAAAGTGTTATATTCTGAAATCAACTGAGGGTATAGTTGATATTTAAGACTGAAGTCACTCAGAGATGAGTTGTTTGTTACCTGATGTTGACGTCCCGGAGAGCTTTGTTGAGCGTTTCTGCCACCGACGGGTGGCACTCCGTTAGCAGCTGGTGAGTTATGGAGCCAAACTTCCTCAAACTACTTTCCTGTTTATCCATCTCCTCCTGAAGGCTCTAAATGGCACAGGTACCCACAATGAATAAAAACTAGCCACAAATAACAGCGTGCGGTTTATTTTCTGCACTTCTCACCTCTAGACTCTCCACCTGCTGCTGCACGGCCTCCAGAGACCCATTAAGGAGACGTAGCCTGGACACAGAATAACGCCCCTCCATCAGGTAGCCATTTATCTCCTCTGAAGCTCGCCGGTACAACGTCCACTGCTCCAGCACCGACCGCAGGCTCACTTTCATCTGACTTATCTGATAGGAAAAGTGGGAGACGAAATACGTAAGTGTGGGAAAATTCAGAAACCATCTAAAAGTGACATCAGAGATGTGAGAAGCTCACCATGTGGTCCAAATGAGCCCAGGACTGGTTTAGTCCTTTAAGAGTTTCCTTTACAACACAGCAAGCTGCTCCTTTCTTATCCTGGATGAGAGCATTTCCTCGTTCCTCCGCTTTCTCTAGATCCTTCTCTTTTTCCTTCACTAATTCTTCCAACTCCTGTGAAAACAACTTTATTTATTTTAAGCTCATTATTTAAAGAACAAAAACAAAACCAAACAAACAGATTTTTGCGTGAGTGTGGTCCTACCTGACAGTCTTTGAGTGCACTCTGCACCGATGCTACATCCTCTATCCTCTGTCTCTTCTTCAATTTCTCCTCCTGTACTGTGAGCCAGGTTTTCAGTGCTTGAACTCCATTTTCATGCTCCAACCAACCTTCCACAAGTCCTTCTAAAAGCTGAATCTAAAATACAGAACATTGTGGAATGGTTAAGTGACTCGAAAATGGTGAAGAGCAGCTTTTAAGTACACGTTGAGGGCTACCTTTTCCGCAATGAGCCCCTGCAGTATCTGCCATCTTCTGTTCATAGCTCCTAGCTTCTCAGCAAAGTCCGTTTTGTCACTGCGCTTTCCCTCCACATCCTGACTGCTGATCTGCAGCACTGACTGGTTTACAAAGTCCACAGTCAGCTGCTTACACGTCAGATCTATACGAAAGCCCTGTGAAATTAAGAAGACGCATCATGAGACAGATGATGGGGAGCAAAAATATCAATCCAAGGACCGGTGGCATGAAAACCTTTGTACCTTATACTTCTGTAAGTAGTCCTGTACCACCGCTGAGCCCACAGCTGCCATGATCTTGTCCTGATCTTCCTCTATGATGTTCTCCATGAGCGAGATCCAGCTCATCAGCTCTGTGATGGCATGCCGTGATGCTAACTTCTCCATCTGCAGCTGAGGAAAAGAGAAAGAAGAAAAGAAGTTAGAGATGTCCAAAAAGTTATGATAAATATTGACTTTGTAACAGCTGCTTTTCTCAAACCTGGTGGAGCTTCTCTTGTACTACAGGGATACGAGTCAGCAGCTCAGCCCACTGAGTGTCGACTTGGCCCAGCGCTGTCCTCAGGCCAGCCGTGTCCACCCTTTTTAGTCTCAGAAGCTGGTTACCTGTGCTCAGCACTGATGAGCGCAAAGACGACTTAGCGTCCACCTCTTTGGAAAACTCCTACAAGAAAGAGAAAAACAGGAGTTGGATTTCACACATTTGTTAACTTTACGTCATTAATAGGTGTGTGACACATTTTTGCTGCTGATGTAGACATAAGCATTATTAATTATTCTTTTTACAGCAGCACAAGGGATGGGAAGAAAAAGTAAAATAGAGATACATCAGAAAAATAAAAATAAGACAAATAGTGTACAAAACCCCCCCCCCAAACACTATAGTATGTAAAAATGGTCACTATTTACAGTAAAATGCACAGATTTTTTTTATATGTACATAAATTACAGTGGGAATAATAATGTATATGCATGTATTTTTAAACAGGGTGTTAGTATTAAACAGTTTGACTGCTGTCAGGATGGAGGACCTGAGTTAATGTTGACAGCCCTAATAAAACCACAACTAACCAGGAAGGCACAGAGGTGGTCTCTGACAGTCTCCAGCTCCTGAGGAACGGTCACCGACTGGGTCGTCCAGAACTCCAGTCTGTCCAGGGCCGACTGCAGCCAGTGGCTCAGCTCTGCTGACTCACTCTGGTACCTGAGATTTACAAACACACAGACTTAGAGGATACTTTCAACATCATTCAGGCTCTAAGTGTCACAAACAGGGTTGCTGAGAGACCAAGAGCGAGGACTGTAACCACAGACCCTTACCTGGTCCAGTGTTTGAGTGTCGAATCAAGGCGGTGCAGCTCCTTGTTGACCTTAGTGGTGGAGGAGAGCCAGTGCTCTCCCAGCTGTGTCAGCTGGTTCTCCAAGTCTGAGCAACCAACAGACAGAAAAAGCTTCTTGCCCTCCTCTAGTACCTGATAGAGTTGGGGCTGGTGCTCAGTCAGGCTGGCTTTAAGTCGCTTTAAGAAAGAGGATGGAACAGATAAATAATCAGTTTATTTAAAAAAGCATATCTGACTACAGCTTTCTGTAAAGTGTGCAAAGACATTCACCTGGTAGAGGCTGATCCTTTCGGTTAGCCTCTCTTCCGTTTCCTCTACCAGACCCACAGTGGGGATGCTACACTCCACCGCCTCCAGCTGTCTGCACAGAGCCTGATAGTCCTCCACGAGTCTGCTCCATGACTGTGAGAGCGAAAGGAAAGTGTATGCTATTTATTTTCATTTTCTAAACCACAAACCACTGCTCTTTGGGATTAAACTGAATAAGACTGCAGTTACTTTTAACCAATAGCTCATTATTATTCCTACCTCCAGAATCCCCTCCAGCTCCACTCCTCTTCTATGGGCCTGTTTGAGCACACTGTGGGCTAAAGCCATGGTCTCTTCCAGGGTTTGACTTTCCCTCTGAGACACCAAACCAGACACTTTACTGAAAAATGTCTGGGTGAGTATCATATGGCATTCCAGACCCTGGAAAAACTCCTGTATTAAAAAGAAAAAAACAACATTTTAAATCCGATTGTACAGTAGAAAAGATAACTAAAACCAATTAAAAAGTTACAAAATCAAAGCCCCCTCCTTACTTTGTGTTTGTCTAGTAACATCTGAACCTCTATGACTGAAGCCACTGTCATCTTTTGGTCAGCAGCCATCTTGTCCTGAGCGGTGTCCACCAGGTCATTAAGGTCGTGCAGTGCAGCTTCATACTGAGCCTTCAGAGACAAACCATGGTTCAAACTACTCCGTCTGGAGCCCACCATGAGCACCAACTCCTCGTATGCATCCTAAAAAGACAAATTAATATGTGACACAGTCCCTGTTACAGTGCTGGAGCATTATGATCACAGTGTAACAGAATGAAAGTATTACTTGTAGTTTGAGTAGCTCCTGATTGGATGATGAGTCTGATTGGAGTCCCTCTGCTTTCGTCTTCAGCTCAGTAACTTTCTGCTCAAATTCCTTCAGGCTGTCTTCCACTTCTGATAATGTCTGTAGAAAATGCAACATATTTACTATAAAATCTGTTTGTAAAAACTCCCTTTAGCATATTAAATCTGCATCTTAAATATGCATCTAATTCTTGTGTATTTGCTGCTGGTGCGCATACATACCTCTATCTGTTTGGATGCAGGTCTGTCTGCAGTTCCGGCCATCTTATGTAGCAACTGGTGTTTGCTTTCAGTCAGGGCTGTGAACAGCAACCGCAGTTCATTCTGGCAAAAATAACACAAACAAAGTCGGGGAATAAGAACAATGATGTTGTAACATCAACAAGATGCTTCACAACCCAAGTTTCCAGTAAAACTATTCAGCTTTAACACCTGGAAAGCTGAATGTTCCTGCAGCCTGTCCCTCATGGCGTCACAGTGCTGTTCCAATGCAGAGTCCAGCAGGCCCATCCTCTCCTGCAGGCCCTCTAGCGTGTCTTCCATCAGAGCTCGCTCTTCACCTCCACACAGCCTGTCCAATCCACCACCCAGCAGATCTCTGCAATTTTTCACTTCTCTGGTCATCTCCTTCAGCTGTTTATTCAAACCCTATACAGGGGAGCCAAACTCAGTTAGTATTATTTTATATTAAAACCTTGAACTCAAGTAAGACAAAAGCTTTTTGTTAATGCTCGAGAACAGCTAGTACTTTTCCTCCTGCTGCGATTTATATGTCAGACTATTTAACATCTTTATTGCTGTTTGTCTTCTCCTACCTCCAAATGTGTGAGCTGTGTCTCTGTGTCCTCAGAGAGCAGCACAGGACCAGCGAGCAGCTGATTCTCAGCAGCATCTAACCAGGACGAGGCAGCTGATACTGCAGCATACAGGTCCTGCTGGATTGTTGCCCCCCCTAAAGATGCTGCAAGCTTACTCTCACTGCCCGCTGCCTGTGAGGGGCAAAAAGATTATGCACTTGATATTTTGAAAGGCATGACTAAAAATTGTTTTGTATTACTGGTTAAAAACATTTTTTATTTTGAGAAACACAAAAGAGAGATTAACATGAGAAAATGTTTGCTTCACCTCCTCTGTGATTCTTTCTAAAGTCTGGCTGCAGGCCTCAAACGAAGCTCTAGGAGAGCAAGAGTCCTGGCTGGTAGCCTCACCTCTGAACACCACGCTGGGACTGGACAGACGGGACCGGTGGAGGACCTGCACACAAAGAACGAAATATGAGAAAGCTCAAGGTCACACTGGCAGCATGCATAACAATACAAGTGTGAAATTTCATCAGTGGAAGAAACAGTATGAACACAAACTTCTAGCTTCTAGTAAGCACATTTATTTAAAGATTTTTAAAACCATTTAATGCATAAAATAAAAATGCACAGTTTCTGGCATGTATACCGGGCTAAGCTGGTCTTGCTCCAGGGAGTTCAAGGAGAGCTGCAGCTTTGTGTTCTGATCATTATTTAGGTTTTCCCATCTCTGTCTCAACTGCTCCAGAGGAGACAAGGTCTCATTCTCCAGCAGCACTCCACCAGGCACAGACACCTCACTGCAGGAAGGAGAGGACGTCATTAGAGAGCAAGGCAACGCAAAAGCTGTGTCGTGGTCAAAATCCCGACTGGAAAAAACAAAATACTCACAATTTTTAAATGTTTTAAGGACGGAAATTATTTTTCAAGATCTTTGATAAAATACCTGTCCCCATTGGGTGTGGTTTGTTGGCCGAGTAACTCCTCTCCAACGCTGGCTACAGACTTGAGCAGCTTCCTCTGTTCAGCGACGTGCTCCTGAAGCTCCTACAAAATATATTACACTTGTGTTCGATTTTATCTATATGAAATATGCACTTTCTTTTTGCAGTGGATTCTAATAAAAGGGGAGTAATAATTACAAATTGCATATGAGACAGTCAGCTTAGGTCTTTCAAATATATATTAGAGTATAAAAGAGCTTCCTCTTACCTTCTGTCGACGCAGGTTGTCGTGTTGCTGCTGCGTGCGTGTTGACCGGGCCTGAGAGAGCCAGTCCTGAACGTTAGGACTCTGGGACAGAGACGAATCTGGCTCACTGTCCTCCTGCTCTTGCAGTGAACCCTGGGACAAAGATGGACATTAGGTATAAGATGTAATTTTGGAATAAGAGTATTTAACAGCTGCCAATTTTTAAGCCAATTTTTAGTAAGCAGAAATAAATATGCCCAACAGCCTAACACATATCTATGATATTTATCATTAAATTATTTTGAGAATGGTAAAGATGAACTAATATTTATTCATCAGAGATTGCTGCAAGCATGTACCTAGAAAGCTTCACTAGCCTTCTGATTTATTATACAGTGATTAAATATCTGAGGATTAATGTGAACAACCAAAAGGGCATGTTAAAGGAGACCAGGAGCGAAAATGCAAAGTGAAACTTTCATGTTGTGTCCTCAGAAACGCACCTGATCGAATACATTTAGTGTTTACATCTGATGAGTCAGCATCCTTTTGTCTAAGCGCCATTGTGAGACACACAGCTGTTGCTGTTTCACAGTGGAAAACAGTGGACTTTTATGAAAGCGCATGAATTAGCCTTTAGTACTTTTTGCACAATGCTAGCATTGACGTCGCAGGCCAATTCAACATAATGCAGCAGAGCAAAAGAAAAGACAAAGAAGCATGGAGGAAGGAAAGCTGGGAAGTGAAAATACACTGGGGTGTGGAGGGTTGATGCAGCCATGAATGTTGAGACAGTAAAGAAATAACATATGACTGCTGATCTCACCTGTATGTCAACTTGTTTGTCCTGCAGCATCTGCTGCAGCTCTAGCAGGCTGTCTTTGAGGGAGCGCAGTTTCAGGGTGAGCTGCTCCGCCTCACCTTTGGTTTCAGCCCGGCCCTCCAACAACAAGCTCTCGCTATGGACGGATAGCTCTGATAGGTACGACACCTTCTGTTCGATCTCATACAGCATATTCTATTAAAAAAACAGGATTACAGTTGATCACGCATTAGCATTTCTCATAGGTTTAAGCTGCTCTCCTCAGCTCCCAGATTAGTTTCTTAATAGAAACAGTTTTAAAGAGTCTTCCCTTTTAGACTAAAAGTCCAGAGAGAGCTTGAAAAGGCCAACAATTGTAATGAAGTGAAGAGAGGCGGTAGTTTGTATTCTCTAAGCTTGTATTCTCTTCTTTCACACAGGGAAAGAAGGGCCCTCAGTAGAGATGGGAGGTGATCATGTGCAGAGAATTTTCCACAACAATACAGTGCGCCTCTTATCCCTTAGTTTGTAGCGTCACTCTGTCATTCAGGAGGCAGGCAAAGAAACTGGTTTATCTCCACTTCTGCAAAAACCTCCATAGTGCATTTTAATTAAAATTCTCAAACACCAGTTACAAAGTTTTGCAGGTTTTTTTCTTTTGATGAACAGACCGAGTAAACAACATAATAGAAACTGCTATGATGACGCAATTAAAGCTCAAAGTTTAAAGTTAGGAAAGCATTCGACTGAGAACAGACTGAAGACATATTATATGTGAGTAGTTTTTAAGCTGCTTACATTGTGGTGTGCAGGCATTTAAATAAACAGAGTGGGTTAAGTAAGTTCAACAAAATACTTTCCTAAGGTCTCTGCATATCATACCACATTTAAAAGACGATTAACCAGAAAACTGAAATTTTAAGACACAATTTTTTATCATTATTTAATCTGGACATGAAGCTCAGCATGGTCCAGACCTTTATATGTGCAGACCACACAAAGCATATGTGAACTACAGTTTAATCAGCTTACTGTCTCCCAGCTGCTACAGACACACTCTTTAAAACACTGACTCTCTGCCTGGGGGACAGAGCGAGTATTATAACTTCTAAGAAGCCTATTATGGAGCATCACAAGGCAAATATGTAAACATCTCACAGCTCACATGTAATATGAATGTAGAATATGTGCAACATGAATATTTTAGCATCTAGGCTCTGCCGTAAATCCCCACAAGAAAATATTGAGTTTGACACAGCAGGGAGTTAGATGTGACAGTATTTTTAACATAATAACTCCCCTCCCCACAAAAATTAAATCATGAGCCTGACATGCAGAAAATTCCCAGGGGGCAAATCAAGTAGGACAGAGTATCTAATGGTGACAAATAAGAAAGAACCATGAATTATAAATTTAAACTAAAAGATTGAAAAGCTAGAAGATCTCCAGGGCAACAGGATGGAGGAAATATTGGATGAAATGTTTGAGATATTTGATATAGTACGACAACATGTAGACAGAAGTTAAAAACAATTATTTTTAAACTCTAAGTACGAATATATCACTTATATATATACACCTTTAATAATAATGGACACTAAGATTTTAGTTTTAAATTATTTAATCACAGTGGTACCGTAAAATTCAAATGCTCATATGATGTTAATTATAAACATATGATAATATTGCAAAAATATACATATATATAATTAATTAAGCTCAAGTGCAGTTATGGTTTGTTAGCACCTTCCCCAATTGAATCAATTTTCCATAAAAAGACTCCAAAAACACAAAAACAATGCATTTTTTTTTCTATAGAAATGAAAGTGAATGCAAGCATGAAGATCAGAGAGTCCAAGAAAAAGTACCATTTCTAGGACAGTGAAGCAGCCAGATACTTCAGCCTTTGATAAAAACACAGCAGCATACAAGCTGTCATCCCCAATTTTGTTTCTTTAGAGCAGATTTGGCTTCTCACCTGACAGTCGATGAGCTGCTCCTCCATGTCCATGTCTTCATTTTGGGGCTGAAGGGCAGAGCTGAGAGTGGCGCGAGTGCTGAGCAGCCAATTGTCGAGCTCCTCGGCCTCGCTGTGGTATCGCTGCAGCGCCTGCTCCTGTCGCTGCTCCTCCAGTTGTTCACTTAGTTTCTCCTGTAGAGATCAATGCGACGCATATCTTAAATTCTCAGGTGAGCTCACCAGAATTATAAAGATAAGGAGCAGACATAACATATACAAGCACATGATAAACTAGAAAAAGTATGAGGTCTTGGTAAATCACCTCCAGCAGCTGCCGTTTCCCCGAAGCCTTCATTCGAATGGTGGCCATCCTTTCTCCCAGTACAGTGAGAGTAGACTGCAGGGCCAGCTGTTCCCCAGCATCCCCATCACTCTCTGCCAGCTCCTCAGAGAAGCACATCTGTAGCTCACCAATCTCATCCTGCAGCATCAGGATCTCATCCATCAAAGCCTGAATAAACGGCAATAAGACGTGTGTGAGGATTAAAATGAGAATATACAAGAAAAAAAGAGCCAATGGGAATTAATTAACATATATCTGTAATTTATCATTTCAGTCCGGTTGTTTTCCAAAAAAAATGAAAATTGCGAAAGTAATACCACTATATAAAAGTAATGACAAACACAGTTTTACCAATTATAGGCCTATTTCTCTACTGCCTCAATTCTCAAAAGTTCTAGAAAAACTTTTTAATTCAAGATTAGAAAAATTCCTTGAAAAACATCAAATAATAAATGTTGGTCAGTATGGTTTCAGAACGCAAAGAACCACTTCAATGGCGATAATTGAGGCAGTAGAAGAAATTACTGATACACTGGATAAAAATAAATATGCAGTTGGTATTTTTGTTGATCTCAAAAAGGCCTTCGACACAATCAATCACTCAATTTTACTGGATAAATTGGAAAGATATGGTATTCGAGGGAAAGCTGGTAACTGGTTAAAAAGTTACCTAACGGGTCGGGAACAATATGTTAGCATAGGGCATTACCATTCAGAGAAACTTGGTATTACATGTGGTGTTCCCCAAGGGTCAGTGTTGGGACCAAAACTTTTCAATGTATACATAAATGATATTTTTGATGTTTCTCAAGTACTTAAACTCATACTGTTCGCCGATGACACCAACATATTTTTCAGTAGCGATGATTATACTGATCTTGTAATGACCGTAAACAGGGAGCTACAATTAATAAAAAAATGGATGGACATAAATAAATTATCATTAAATATAAATAAAACTAAAGCAATGTTTTTTGGTAATTTAAAATATAATATAGAATTACCAATTATCATTGAAGGTGTACCAATTGATAATGTGAGTGAAAACAAATTTTTGGGAGTCGTAATTGATAATAAAATTTCATGGAAACCCCACGTCAGACACATAAAAACCAAAATTTCTAGAAGCCTCGCAGTTTTGAACAAAGTGAAACAATTCCTTGATAAAGATGCACTTCGTACTCTGTACTGTACCCTGGTTCTTCCATATCTTACATATTGTGTGGAAGTGTGGGGAAACACATATAAAAATACAACTAATCCATTAGTCACAGTACAGAAACGAGCACTGCGTATTATTCACAAGGCTGGTTATCTAGATCATACTCACAAATTCTTTCTTCAGGCAAAGTTACTTAAATTCCAGGATCTGGTTAATTACAATACATCCATAATTTTGTATAAAGCTTTTACTAAACTTTTACCGGCAAATTTACAAACTAGATTTGAAATTCGAGAAAAGGTTTATAATGTGAGAGGCTTTGGAGAATTCAAATTACCCAGAACTCGAACAACCCGTAAAGGCTTTTGCGTGTCTGTATGTGGTGTGAAAATCTGGAACAGTCTGAGTTTACAATTGAAACAATGCAAAAATATTCATAGATTTAAATTTCTCTACAAACAGTTGGTCTGGTCACAGTATACTCAATGATGGGTTTTAGTGTGCTCTGTAATGTCTGTTCTCTTACCATTGCTGGTATGGATTCCAAATAAATAAAAAAAAATAAAATAAAGTGTGCGTATGTATGTACATATATGTACTTGTGTGTGTAGATATATATGTATGTATATGTATGTGTGTTTGTTACTTGTAGTTATTACTGCCTGTTACCTGTGGTAATGCAATTTATAATTTATATATTCTGTATTCAGTTATGAAGGCTCTAATTGTTGGTTGCGAGCTGCCGCTTAGATGCTTGTATGTGCCCGGAGCTGTTGATGGGTCTGTATGCAATGATGGGCGTAGCTGCGGGAAGTTTATTGTTTTTTTTGTTGATGAGTGAGTATAGGGGTGGGATTTAATAAGTTTTCTTCGTCCCACTCCTTTTTCAGGCAATTTTTGTTTTTTGTTTTGTGTATTTTATGTTCAATATAGGTATTTGTTGTGCCTGAAAATGAATAAATAAATGAAATGAATGAAATGAAATGAGAAGAAGAGGCTGAATAGAAGATGGTGTGCCAGCAGTGAAAGAGGGTGTGCAGAAACCTCTTGACAGTAGTGTTGCAAAAGCAAACTGTTTCTCTTAAAGCCGTGATGTTGGCATAGCAACGAAGAACAGTGCCATGCAGTCTGTCCAACCATTGCCTTGCCCCGTGCAATATTAAACCCCCGAGTCGTACTCTGTTTCCCAAGAGCTTGCTGGTCTATACC
Organism: Aulonocara sp. 'chitande type north' Nkhata Bay; assembly: GCF_057382095.1. Taxonomy (NCBI): domain Eukaryota; kingdom Metazoa; phylum Chordata; class Actinopteri; order Cichliformes; family Cichlidae; genus Aulonocara; species Aulonocara sp. 'chitande type north' Nkhata Bay. Next base: position 12,543,161 of record NC_141358.1, read on the forward strand.
ATCTTTGTGAGGATGTCTCCCATGAGCCTTACAGATTACACTTCATGTATTACACTACTACTTTTACACTCTTTATCTGCACTACATTATGGTTCCTTTATCCCTTTAGAACACACATGAGCACATTTCCCCTAATACCACCCCCCCACTCAGCTCTCACCTGGTGTGCAGCCATCTGGCTCTCTGGAGTCTTGTTGGGCTCTAAGCCCTCATTCAGCGCCCCCTCGATGGACTCCATCTTAATGGAAATAGATTGGAGGGACTCCTGATAGTGTTGCTGCCGCTCCAGAGCCTCATATAAGCTCTTCTGTTTCTCACTGATCTGAAAATATGATGACAAAGTCAAGCTGTCAGACATGGCAGTGTCGGTCTGAGGTCACTAAAGCTTCAGGCCGGAATTTGGGACAACTCGTGCCTCGCTCAGTATGCTAGGAGACAAACTAATCCTGAGTTTGTTATTGTGTTTGTCTAACAGTAACACAAACAATAAAAATAAATAAATGTGTTGAATTAAAGTGAAGATGTGACATACCACATTCTTTAGCGTTTCCCAGGATCTCTGCAGGTCATCCAAGTTAGCAGCACTGCTTTCCATAGATGGGTCGTACAGTTCCTGAAGAGGTACTCGGCTTAGTGTACCTCGACCCTGTGAAACGAGGAAAAAGTAAGTGTGGGCTTCATTAGTGTGTCAGAGTGATGTACGCTATTGATGGGAATAGTTCTTTGGGAAACCTTTGGGCTTACATTTACAGCATAAAGTCTATAAAAAGCCTAGTGGCACACTTGGCCTAAGAATCTGAAAGTTTTACAAAAACTTACTTTTAAAATGTTTTTTTCCCAGACGTGCTTAAAAAGAGGCAGCTAAATGTTATAACTTGATACTACTTTACCTACTAAAATGCAATTCAACATTGCAAATAAAACTGGTTGACCTTGAGTCGGGTGTCTCTTGCTGATACAGCTGACGTTACTTTCTGTTCTTGCTGGGAGAACAGAATAAAATCCCTCCTTTCTCATGTTACTCTCTCACAACAAGAGAGAAGCATTTAGTTTATGTCATATATAAGTTCAACATTAACGCCTTTCTAGCACAGGAGAATTTATGTGCGTTATACATAGCAAAAGATGAATTTCAAATAATTACATTTGTTGTATGAAATATGTCTCTTATGTGTTCTATGTATTCTCATAAATTGACTTTACATGTTAAACAGTCACCTACATTGTCCATTTTCAGAACTCATCTTAAAACACATTTATACCCTTTGGCTTTCGACCCAGTATGAAACACACTGATCATGGTTGTTTTTATTCTATTATATAACTGAAGTCAATATGTCATGAGTTAACAGTAATAGTAGTTCTCTTTAATTTTAAAATTAGGCTGCCCCCATAATCATATCCTGCCACACAGTGGGCATGGGTCAATCCTAAGGCAGATTAACTTAGATCTGCTGCTGCATTTCCCCCACAGCAACAGTTAGTTTAAATTCCCACATATTTCCCAGCTGTCTTTGAACTTGTTTTTTCTTTCAATATTTAAGTGTAGAGGCACATAACAGGCCACTAAAACAGCATTTTAGATTTTACAGCTAAAATAAAAAATTTGACCTTTGCTGTTTCTCCCAGCACAACGAGTGTTTCTGTTTCACTTCTACATCATTCGCGGTCACAGACAGCACAAAAAGCTACTTGATGACACCTCAGTTGTGTGTACAAAAATGGGAATGGCAAACAAAACTTCCATCAGCAAAGTAAATATGCAAACAGGAGGCCAATTTTTTAAAAAAAAAAAGGAAAAGCGGGTAAAATAAGCGCAGCAAATCTCCAGCTCTCTCAAACATACTGTGTTAACAGTGATGATGGTGGGGTGGTCACTGTAGGGTGGTAAGTTGGTTTGTTATGGTGGTGATGGTGAAGAGAAGGGGATGTATTTACCTTACGTCAAAATTTTGCCACATATTCAATATTTTTTAGCTTTTGCATTTTGCAACATTTGAAGCTTTAAAGATTAAAGTGTTATCTTCTAACAATGATGGTGATGACTGAACGTTTAAAGGTGCAAAACACAAAGTGGCAATAGGGAAGTTGAGACCATCAGGTAATACTGGTCGGTTTGGAGTTTTCCAGGGTGGGATTTGCAATACCTGGTTAAGAGCAGCTTCAGCGTTAGCCCCCGGAGAGGGGGAGCGGCAGGCAGGGGGAGAGGAGACCTCGCTGTTGGTACCCTCCTCCCCTGACTCCTCTGTCACAGGGGAGAGGAGTGTGTGGCAGCGGCCGGCTGTCATCTGACCACACATACACGCCGCAAAGAAATGAAACGCACACATCAAAAGAAGCAGGTGAAAGAAAAAAGGAGGGGGAGCCAAAAAAGAAAACAACCAGATCAAAGGGGAGAGGAGACAGAGAGGGAAAAATGAGGAGGGAGAAGAAGAAGAAAAAGCATAAAAATTAATGGGGAAGTGCAGGTTAGCCAGATTGAAGTGGCAACACATACTGCTTGATTAATTACATAGTGAGTAATCAAATAACACAGAAAGGAGACCCATTAGCTCACATTAATGACACTGATATGCCTCACTGAAATTCTTCTGCCGTAACACAACATTAAAGAGCATTGCAGAGGTAAAAGTCTTTGCTGTGTGAGCAAATGGACAAACATTAGATTCCACTGGCAGTGAAGTAGTTGCTTGGATTCTTTACAGGATACATCAGGATAAAGGAATGGCCCTCACCAGGAAGCTGAGAAATCACACACACACAATGTACACAGACAGTGATTGCTCACATCACACATGAACCCATACATGCTGTAGAGTTAGTACACACATATACAACAGGAAAAGGTTAAAGTAGTCCTACAGACAGTAAGAATAAGGTCTCTGACAGAAAAATCCAGCAGTATCAAAGCTCAGACTCGAACAAAGCATGGCTAGCATCTCTGTTAGCATGAGATAGCTAACAGAGACAGGGACTGGTGAATACAGCAGCAGCTGTCCTAGAAGTAGCACTGTTGTCAGTGTGCTTGCATGCTTCAGCAGAGGCAGAGCTGAAATGCGAGCCAAACCCTACTGGGCTGCTTTTTGGCAATGCGATGCAGACCTTAGTCTACTGACTCAGGACCTTCGGAGGACTGTTTCGCGGGCTTTATGATGCAATGCAAGGCAACTAAGAGCATTAGCACACCAGTATGTGTGGGAAACTGTTTGGTTTTACATTGTGAGGTTCGCTTGGTAAAACCACTGCTGTAACAATGACAACGTGCAATTTTAAAAATATCAGTAATCCATGTGTGACAGTTACCATACACGGAAAATGACAACGTTTAAACATACACACAAAAACACACACACACACACACACACACACACACACACACGCAGTAATATCCTGTTTCCTGGCCTGCTGAGACGAAACACACCACAAACAACAGTAGTACACCGGGAAGGCTCAGAAACCTGATTCAGAAACAGACTGAAAGGAAGTGGGGTGGTTACTAGTGCTAACTGTATGAAAAATAAATGATTAAGATGAGGGCGACAGACAGGCTCAGGCTAACATTAAGTGACAAACAAGGTACCAGTGACACACCAGAGGAACCTAAATAACATACAGAATTAATAAAAAATAAAAAAAACCTATTCAAAACCTTTTACAGTACTACTTCTTTGCTGTAGTGGGACAAAAACTTCCCACACACGGCCGGATTTATAAAGAACTATTTTCACCTACAAGAAGAAGGAGTCAGCAACAGATGGCAATGCCCTCACAGGGCCCTGAGCTCAACATCAGTGACTCCAGGATTACACGAAGAAAGAGCCTAAATCCACAGAGCAGGTGTGGAAACATCTTCATAAGGGAAGAACCCACCTGGGTGCAAGTGTACCAGCAAGAAGTGGTGCTGTTTTAAAAGGCAAGGTTTTACACCCGCCCCAACGACCTTTGAACTTGAACTTTGAATTAAAACATAATTGGTGACTAAAAATATTCATGCCACTAGTTTAAAACATGTTGCGTAGCACTGTATCCTTATCCAGCTGTTACGTAGGCCTGAACAGCTGCACGTGAGGGAGGGCCTGCTGTTCAGCTACTTCTGTGTGGCTCATTATTATCTTGTAAATGAACTGCACAGTCATAACTGTTACCGTGACCTTAATAGTGGAGAAGAAAAGGTTTGCAGATCTAAAAAATCTAATCTTAAGTGATATTATCAGACATGCATTAATGTGGTATAAGTCAAGGGTAACTAACCTAACTGGAGTTTTGTTAAATGAAGCACATAGAAACCTTAAAGGCCCCACTGGGATCCTTGGAGTCACTTTGGCAGTCAGTGGTATGTGCAGAAAGGGAGAGATGCTACAACTTATGCACACATGCACACACATCCTTGTAATGTCTACAGGTCTATGACTGTATATCTCCCCCAAAAACCAGAGGTTTTCCCACTCACCATGACTACAGAGGGGTGTGCTGGAAGCTGCTTGGCGTCAGCTGTGGTGGTGTCTGTCACAGCGCTGGGAAGCTCCTCGTCACTCAGTTCATCCATGCCGTCTGAAAAGCCCTCCACCTCGCTGACCGTCAGCAGCATAGTGGCGTGTTTGGCCTTCACCGTCAGCATCTTGCACTTGGAGTGGAGCGAGGCGATCTGCTCCTGGTAGCCACGGATCTTCTGGGCTAACTCCTGTCAAAACATTCCAAGCAAACAGAAAACACCACCCCCAGGATCAGGAGAGTGTGGCTGAGTCCACACCACAAGATCAATAGTTCCTGTTTAAATAGGATCCTGTGAAAGTGGGTGGCTGAGTTGGATCAGCCTTGAATGTGGTGCCGGTCTGAGAGGAGTAAGCGGAGCAGACGCATTCTCTTTGGCTGTCTTTGGTGTAAGTGTAGAAAGAGAATAGCACCGCCTCACTCTCCTTTTTTCCTCTCTGTCTTTCTCACTCTCTCTCTCCTCTGTATCTCTGAGCCAATCGGAGCAGCACAGAGGCGGGTGACTCAGATCAGCGCTGAAGCTAAGACAGGATGTTTGGTTGAAGCAGAGACCATAGCAGAAATACTTCAAAATCCCTCAGACACTCCCTCTGCTACACATACACAAATGGCAAGGAAAAACAGGAAGTGATCTCACCGAGCTGTACCCTCCCCCTCCCTTGCCTGCTACTGTCGTTCTCAGCCAATCCCTTGGGCAGATTACTTCTAACAAAAGGGAGCTGAAGGAGAGAGGGAGGGCGTCTGGAGGAAGAGTGACAGAAACGGTGTCAAATTACAAGTACGCTAATGTGCCAGCGGGCCAGCCCATCTCTGCCTTCCTCCTCCACCCCTCTTTTCACCCTCTGTCCCACAGATGGTCATTGCACTGATAATCAGGTCATGTGACTAAAGGGGACAGTGGAGTTGCAACTCTCTGCTGAGCTTAGAGATTTAACTTAGACATAAAAGTGCTGGCATGCCAGGCTGCTCTGCTGCGACAAAAGTGATTACAGGGTTGAGAAAATATCTGCAAATATCTGCAACACCTGGGTTAATATTTTCCAGGCAGTCAAACATTGGAGTAAGATATAAATCTGCCTGAACCGTGCAGCAGAAATTAAAACGTAATAAAAGAAAAAAATGTTGCCTGTGGGGAGACACGATGTTTCTCTGCAGGTCTTTGCATCTGCACTCCCCCTTCACAATCTCCTTCTCGGCATGGGAGATCTAACATACTCAGCAAAGTGAAACTGCAGCAGAGGCTCAAATCGCTCAGGTGAAAACCATCTAACTCTGGCATCTGTCTATGCAGATTATATTTACATGCACCATCAGATAAAACTAGGAATGTGCGTGAGTTGGGCTTGTAAAAGCACCACACAACATTTTCTCTGGATTGCTGTTTGGGAAAATGCATGCTTTGATCATGTTAAAAGGGAGATTAAATCAGATGTTTTTAAACTGGGATTTAGGGGGAATGATGGAAAGGGGTATTAATTGACCATTTATTTTTAACCAGGGTCCCTTGATGGCTGACAGCAAGGAGGTTTTGGGTTTGAATGTGCAGATTGACTTGCATCTAACTCCCACAGTCCAAAAACATGCATGTTAGGATTGGTCTAAATTGACTGTAGGTGTTTATGTGAGCATTGTCGACTGCCTGGCCTGTCTGTTTGGTTTAGCTGAGGGAATTGCCTGGGTGGAGCGTACAGAAGGAAGCACATGTGCATGCTGTGAATTCCCTGGACTACACACCTCTGTGCCATTCTCAAACAGGTGTAATAAGACAGACAAGCATTTGTACTGAAGAGCTGGAAGATTAAAGAACAATTCATGTCCAACCTAACCACTTTGACATTTGTGTTCTCACACTAGATTTACTCAACAATTTCAGGGCTCTATAGAAGCAGCTTTTGCTTATACTGAATGATGCAATGAAATGATAGAATTATAGTTTGAGTCATTTTAGTCAGGCTTTCCTAAGGCTAATTTAAGATATATGATACATTCACTGGTGCCACAACTTCTGCTTTTTGCCTCTGTGCATTGAAACATAGGACAGGAAACATAATGACTCAAGTTCTCTGTTTCTTTCACTTAACTCTTTGATGTTAAAAATACTGACCTCAATAGAAATGTCTGAATGTCTGAGGCATCAACTAATTTTTTAAGAGTCACACTCAATTTGGTTTACGGCAGAAGACTAAAATGTTGTTCTAGGAGCAAATCTTGTAGGGAGGGCCAGTGAAACCACTGTACAGAAGTTTAACCACACAATCCCTGAGAAATATATAAATATTAAAAAGCCAAAATTTCTATTCTACTTTACATTTTCCAAAGCCATTCGGATGGGAATCTTTGCAGGGCCAATTCTGGCCTTATTTTTGACAACCTTGGATAAGACAATCATAAAGCTGCATTTTATTGATAATGTTGATGATTTGGGGGTTACATGTTTATCACCTACACACTGCTGTTCTAATAAACCGAACAGATAAATGACAGAAAGTAAGGAGACCCTCATACCTCGTGGTGGTGTATCTGAGCCTGAAGTTCCTGTATATTATTAGTGGAAACGGGCCGGTCCTGAATGATCCGATGAGCTTCTTCAATTAATCTCTGGAGGTTCTTCACTTCCTGTTCATACTGCTCATACTGCACCACGGCCTCCTGTCAGGGCGTTAAGGTAAAATGAGATGAATGAAACTGTATTTACTATATAGATCCCTGAAGGAAATTATATTTTCCCTTCCCAATCTTCGCAGGAAGTCAAGTTCTAAACTTTTACGTTGACTCTCATATCCATACGCAATAACTGGTACTGAGCATGCTCATTATATTGTTGGTAAGCTCTTATTAGACAGAATAATCTGTATTTTTCATTTGCTGATATTGAAATAATGCAGGTGTGTGAGAGCTAAATTACCACGATTAGAATATTGTGATTACAAAGATAGATGTGAATGTAAATGGTAAATGGACTGGTTCTCATATAGCATTTTTCTACTCTATCTGTGCACTCAAATCACTTTATACAACTTGCCTCATTCACACATGCACTTTTTTCTATGTTTTTTCTAGTTATGTGCTTTCTATCTATCTAGCAACTTGGGGTTAGTATCTTTCTCATGGATATTTGGACTGGATCAGCCAGGGACTGAAGAACCAACCTTCCGATTAGTAGATGACCGAATCAGAAGGTCTGTGTATCAAAATGTTTTAGACAGCCTGTCACAAATTTGACCTTGAGCCAGAACAATGTGCCCACATGGGAGATGAACTGTTTCAGTTCTTGTTAAACATGATGTATTTGGTTCAAATGGATTGACTGATTTATTGGCTGACAGTCACTTGCTTCGTCCTCAGGGCTAATCTTCACTACAGTTGGCCTCTGATGGGGGCTTAAAGAAAACACAGACATTCCTGAGAAGGCTTGTTGAAACACTACAGAGCCCAGGTTTCAGAGCATCCACTCTTCAAAGCAATAACTCTTCTCATCAGCTGAAATTTCAGTGCTACTTTTAAGCGATAAAATACTAACAAAAACAATGCAACTGAAAAAATATATAATTTTGATAGTAGGGTTCTTATCACAAAGGCTGATAATGTAGTGTTTCTTGTCTCTGTCACTATGACTTTATATCTAACAGCTCATCAACAGCCTTCATAATACTCGGGCTGCCTTTTACCTGCAGGATGTTGCACTGCTGGATTGTGGTGTGTTGCACTTGGCTGGCTTCTTGCTGCAGAGTCTGAGCTGTGCGGCAGATAGGCAGACTGGCCACTACCTCCTCTGGCAGCCGGAGGGCGCTCTGACACTGCTGAACAGCAGCTACTTGCTGCTTAAAGCCCTCCATTTCCACCAGCAGACGCTTATTGAAAAGCAAAGAGGTTGATAATAAGACGGGAGATAGAAATGCTAGATGTATATCAATGGACGCTAATTTAAATGACATCTGCAGACTGACTGGACACAAGCTGTTTGCCAGTATTATGTTTGTGTTTACCTGTCTCTGTGTCAACTGCTCTCTGAGACTGAGCTTGTTAAGTTCAGGGGAAGCAAGTGTGGCCTGTATCTGATCTACAGCAGCATGGAGGCTCTTGACCTCCGCTTCCAGACGCAACATGTCCTGAGGAGAGATACAGACATAACAAATCAAGGGAAAGTATATGTGGGCAAAGATACAAGATAGAATGTAGCTTCTGTACACAGCAGTAATCAAACCCACATGAAAACAGATTTTTAAAAGTATCAAAGCTCCTTTGTGGATATCTAATGCAGCAAATGTTTTTTTTCCCTCAGTGCAGTTTGAATGATGAAGATAGTGGTGCCTCTCGCTTTAAAATGTATTCATTTGCAAATTCTAACTGACCTTAATGTGCATCATTGGAAAGAAACTAAATTACAAGTCGCTACAAATTAAACTCGTGCTCTGCAATCTAGACCCAGAAAAAAAATCTAACTCACAAGAGGAGTTGTAAACAGATTTCCAATGCACAGTGTTATTAGCAACAATCAGCAACAGACTGTCGTCTGGGAAGCAGCTGCATGGCAATCAGATTAGCGTAACAGATTACTGCTGCACACGCTAAATGAAACAGTGCCTTCCATTATGATGGAGTAATCTGTCGTGAATGACCATAAGGGGGCACTGTTGAGTTGTGGCTAAATTATAATTGACTCAATTTGAAAGGATGTGCACATGCTCTTATGCAACAGAGTGTGTGGAATTATAAAATGGGAATAGCCACAGTTTTTTTGGCAGCAATGGAGATGATGTGATCACGGGAAGACTGAGGCAGGGGGGTACTGCATAACTCCTGTAATGCTTTCTTAAAAGTGTCATGTACCTTAGCTGCATCCTGCAGACTCTGGAGGCGAGTCTTGGCAGTTTGCTGCAGCTCTTCTGTGCGTCTGCTGAGGTGTTTCACCCGCTGGCTCCACCCCTCTGTCTGCAACACATCCGCCAGCTGCACCTCCCTCTCCCCCATGGCCTCCAAGTCACCATGGAGACCTCGACACTCACGCAGTAAGGCCTGCCACCAAATGAACGCAAATTATAAGTCAAGGAGAGGAGTCTTCTCGGGTGTGCAGTTATACTAATTAAGGCCGGTCGACATAGTGTAGAGCATGACGTTTCACCGGAATTTTAAAAACTCGGTGCATCTAATTAGCTTCAACTTTGTGGGGTATCCACAGCTCCAGGATTAATATTTTGGAGGAAGAATAAACATGGATTTTAATAGAACCCATTCATCTTACACAACAGCAGCTTTAGGAAAACTTATAGCTATTCACAATCCCTGCTGGCAGCGCCATTAAAGCTCACCTGGTGTGCTCGAATTTGCTCCTGCAGCTGGGACGCAGAGCTCCAAATGATATTACCGGTGACCAGAGCCTCAGCTTTCTTTGTCCAGCTCAAAATGAATGCCTTCATGCCCTGATATTCCTCCACCTGTCTTTCTGCCTGCTCAACAGAAGACCACAAAGTCAGAGCAAATAATACAAAAACTACATTTAATATAATAATATTTAAGAGAATTATATGAAACAAATCATTTGGATGGCACACTGAACTGACTGCCCCCCCCCCCCCCACACCTTCTTCAGTCTGTTGGCTCTATCCTGGACCTGCTGCGAGGTGTGGTGCTGCACCTCTGTCAGTTTGGCTACAGCATCACCCAGCTGCTTACACAGGAGAGGGTTCTGCTCCCCAAACTCCTGCACAGCCACTCCCAACTCTGCCAGAGAGCAACCGCAGGATTCACACTCCTCAGAAAGAGCCTGGAGAAGGGAGGAGAGGAGGGGGTGAAAAAAAACGGAGGAGAAAGGAGGTGTAAGGAGGGCAGAGATTAAAGAAAGGGAGTTCATGAGCGAGGTAAAACTAGATTTAGAGTTTATTTTGAACACAGTCAGGATACATTTCAAGTAACACTCTCATCCTAAAAGCAGTAACTACTTAATTGTGACCCACAGCTTTAAAAGCGTATGAATGACAAGTTGTGGTTTTATAGCTTTCCTGGCGAGGAGCAGTGATTAATTACTAAACCAGAGGCATGTGGGATGTGCTCAAACTGCTCCTTTAAATGAATTTTAACTCCAAAGTTTTTTTTCTACAAATGAGTGAGGGAAGAAACATGCTGGGGAGACAAGAAGAAGAACAGGAGGCAAGGGGCTCAAACTCCCATCTGGAATACTCCTCTCAAAAGTGGGTCACTGTTGAAGCCAGAACTCAATTCACTCATTAACCTCAACATCTGCAAAATGAATAGCCGATTTAACAGGGGTTAATTGCTTGCTAATTAGTCAATCTGTCTGTTTGATTACTTTGGTGTCTTCTTTGGCCTCCTCCAGGTCGGCACCCTTGTCTTCCAATTTTAGAGCAATGGTCTTCAGCTTTGCCTCGATGTCCTGCAGTCGGGAGCTGAAGTCCTCTTTCACATCTCTGGTCTGCTGCACCTCCCTTTCCCTTGCCTGCACCTGAAGTGGATATCAGAAACACACACAATGTTTGTTTAACATCCCTTTTTGGCTTTTTGTTAGTGGCAGAGAAGTTACAGATAGAATATGTGTGAAGAAAGAGTTGCAGACAACATCCAACACAGAACTTTTGTGATTGTGTAATAGAGCCTTAACAATTAGACCACATAATACCTTAGAAATACACAGTTAAAAAAACATAGGTCAAATACTAACATAAACCTCTTGACAAGACTAAATGAATGTTAAACAAATCAGTGTCATATTTCATTGATAATATTCATACATGCATCATTATTAGAGTCAAATAATACAATAAGTAAAATGAGCTTACCTGATCCTCAGCAGATCCGAGAGCCAGCGCCACCTCAGCTAGCTGCATGCTGAGTTCAGAGGGCAGGCCAGCTTGGAGGTCCTGGTACTTTGATTGCTGCAGCTCTGTCATCCGCTCCACACTCTGACGTCTGCTGATCACCTCACCGTGTGCCGTCTACAAGGCAAAGTGTATGACATGAATGTAACATACGAGAAGCTGCACTTGATGAAATATACATGGTTATAATCAAGCTGAATGATCAACAATTAATCAAAAATTAAACTCCCGTTATAGCTTGGTCTTGTTTAACTTAACTAACTCATTTAAGTGTATAAATCTTTGTCAGGGAGTTAAACTAACTTCATGGAGACAAAGCAGTGATCCACCAATAGCAACATTTCATTATTGGTGATTTCACTTTAGAAATTGTTTGGGTGTTTTTTTAAATTTGTAATTATTACATGAATGACTACAAATCCCTTTTTATCATTTTTCCATTAATCTATCTATTTTTCACCACTTATCTGGCTCTTGGTCACAAGGTAGCAGACTAAGCTCTTCCAGCTCCCCCGCAGGACACCAAGGCATCCTCAAGCCAGCTGAGAGGAATAACCTTTCTAACTTGTCATGGGTCTGCCTCAGGGACGTGCAGAGGGGGGGGGCTAGAGGGGCTTGAGCACCCGCCCCTTTCCTGATGAGTGCCCAAAGTGCCCTTTTGTTGAGGCAACTTTTAAATTTTTTTTATTTATTTATTTATTTATTTTATGTGTGTGTGCGTGCGTGCGGAGTCCTGTCTGTGCCCCTCAACAATAATATTTAACTATTAATCATAGTTTTGCTAAATAAAAGGATCTGGCTTGCATCAGTCACATGATCACATTTAACCAATGATCGCCCTCGACGGCAGAACGCGCTGGTTACGAGCCGGGAACGAGCTCACAAAGAGCACGCGCATTTGTTGCGGTCCGGAGCTGTAGGAGAAACACAAGTTAACTCAGAGACACAGACTGATGCGACAAACCCAGTAAGTAGGTGTACAGCGCACACTGTAGTGTGTAGCACACAGGAGTATTAGCTTATTACATACACGTTGGTAAGCTGTCTTGTTGCAACTGACGAACTGAAACAAACGAGCGTGCTGTGTGTGCAACAGCGTGACAAACATTACCTGTCCTTTTATTAACTGCACAAGTAGTGCTGGTCATAGCTGCTGGCTACCTGTGTAAGGCTGTCATGGGTCTGTAGCTCTGTCACCGTTTTAGGGAACATATTTAGTTTTAAAGTAAGTTTCTGGGCATTTCCTGCCTTTCTGGAGGGATTATATTTCACTAAAAAACGATCTAATATGCATGTCCACATAATAATTATTATAATTATAATATATTAAAAAACACACGCTGTATTTTAAAGAACATACATTAAGAAGCAGATTATATTAGATTTATATTTTAAATAAGACAAAAGTTGGATTTTACAGCAGTAAAATGATTGTATCTCTACAGTTTAAAAATGTAATAAGCTTTGCCCTGCACAGAGTGGATAGTGAAACAAATGGAATCATCATAAATACATTATTTCATATTTATTACTTCCCCCTCCTCATTGCTTTATTATTGTAGCTCTAGTAATAAATAATAATGTAAGGATGCCCATAGTATATACAGTATTCTGAAGAAGGTCTAAAATGTCACTGTGTGTGCATGTGTGTGTTTTATTTAGCTGGATTTAAAAAAATATTACTCATGATATAACATTGTGCAGACATGGCTGGTAAGGACATGAGGAGGAAACAGTAGGAGCTGTATGAGGCTACTAAAGGCAGGGCTATAACATTTTGCTGTCATCATTTTATTATAGATTAAGTGCAAGAGTTGTTAGGTGTGGATAATTAGATTATAGTTTATTGCAATAGCAAGTTGTGCCTTGTTCTCAGATAGACAGCAAGTGGAGAGTGATATATGAAATGATGGGAAGGAAGGAAGAAGAGAAGCAAAGAGTGATTCACAGGCAGAGCCGAGTTTATGTCACAGTTTTTCGTTGCCTTATGGTTCCAAGCGCTGTCACCAATCTTTGCATTTTGTTATTATCTCATGAAACTTGTTTAATCAGCTACCATCTCTCCTGTGGACTTTTTAATGTCTACAGTCTCAGATCAACACAGCCCTGCCCTTCCCATATTAGATTCTTGATGAATGTGTGTTGTTGTTATTCAGCATGGTTCAATGTGCCCCTTTTTAACTTTGAGCACCCGCCCCTTTAAACCTCTCTGCACGTCCCTGATAGAGACAGGTTTTAAAGACTAGAAATGAAAACATGTGAGTCCTGTCTTTAAATAAAAATATATAATTCCCTATATTCCTATCTATTCTTGACATTGAAGCTTTACTCTTCTTGATATTGTGACAAAATACTCTTGGGTTAACCACGAGCTTTCTAAAAACTTGCATATAACAATTGTGCACCATTCATTCCTCATCTTTGCTGCCCATCATTACAACTTTGCTAATGATGGGCAGCAGGTTAGTGTCATGATGTCACCTCAGACATAGTTAAAAGCCCTGTTAACGTAGCTGCTTCTCGCCGGGTGCGGTGGCGCATGCCTGTAATCCAAGCTACCGGGAGGCTGAGGTTGGAGGATCGTTTGAGCTCATGAGCTCTGAGCTGCAGCAGGCTATGTCGATTAACACAAAATAATTATCCTCATTCAAAAGTCATGTAAGAACCTCATTGGCTTACGGAATGTTGATGTTATTTAAAAAATTCATACAAAAACATGACCTCATTCTAGAATGTCATGTGACAACCTCATTGGCTTATGGAATTGTGATGTCACAGGCTTCTGAATCCATAAATAGGGGTGAGGAGGTACAACTTTCAGTCCGTTATTTGCAGCACTTATGTTAGCAGCATTCAAACGTTCACCAGTAAAGCATTTTCAAACATCTGGATACTTTTCGTACTCACGGTATACAGACTCCAACATGTCTCAGAAAGAGCAAGAAAGACAAGAAGCTGACCCCAGCTCTATTCCATGGTATGAGTCCCTAGACCCTTACATCAGCTCTCTTCCTTGGGATGAACAGGTGGAATTAGAGGAAAAGCGATTGGAAGAAATGGAGAAGGAAAATCTCATGAACAGAGAAAAGATTAAGATCCTGACAGAAGAAAATGAGAGAAAGAGCGCTGAATTAGAAAAATTATCCTACCAGCTTCAGGAAAGGGAAGGTATTATTGAGGAGAAACAATGGGCTCTCCAAGATAAGAAGAATCACGAGCTCCAAGAAAAGCTTGATGAAGCTCTAGAAAAAATTAAAGATCTGCTCCAAAAGGAGAAAAAAGAGAGCATAAAACAGGAAAACATGGTCAAGAAGAACCAGGAGCTCCAAGAGAAGCTTGACGAAGCTCTGGAAAAACTGAAGGAAATCCACCAAGAAGAGAAGCAACAGTCCACACAGCAGAGAGACCTGCAGAGCAAACTCCAAGCCATGGAGGAAAAATACAAAGCGCTGCAGGTGAAACATGACAAAACTCTGCACAAAAGTCAACAGTTGCTTCAAGACAAGAAGCAAATGGAAATGAAACAGAAGGAAATGGACTCCAAGCTTGACGAGATGGAGGAAAAACACAGATCGCTCCAAATCAAGCTTGAGAAAACAGTGCACAGAAATAAAGAGTTCATTCAAGAGAGAGAGCAACAAGAAATGCTGGAGAAAGAAACAGACTCCCAGCTTGAAGTCTTGGAGGAAAAACTGAAAATGCTGCAACTAACTCTTGAGGAAACACTGCTCAAAAATAAAGAGCTGCTTCAAGAAAAAGACCAACAGAAAATACATCAGGAAGAAATGGATTGCAAGCTGAGGAACATCGAGAAACAAAATGAAGGCTTGCAAGTGATGCTTGATGAAGCTCTGGAGAGAAATAAAGAGTTTCTGCACGAGAAAGACCAACAGAAAATAAAAAAGGAAGAAATGGATTGCAAGCTGAGGCACATCAAGAAACAGAATGAAGGCTTGCAAGTGATGCTTGATGAAGCTCTGGAGAGAAATAAAGAGTTTCTTCACAAGATAGACCAACAGAAAATAAAAAAGGAAGAAATGGATTGCAAGCTGAGGAACATTGAGAAGCAAAATGAAGGCTTGCGAGTAATGCTTGATGAAGCTCTGGAGAGAAATAAGGAGAACCTCCAAGAAAAGAAACAAGAGCCCGTAGAGCAGAGAGACCTGCAGAGCAAACTCCAAGCCATGGAGGAAAAATACAAAGCGCTGCAGGTGAAACATGACAAAACTCTGCACAAAAGTCAACAGTTGCTTCAAGACAAGAAGAAACTGGAAATGAAACAGAAAGAAATGGACTCCAAGCTTGACGAGATGGAGGAAAAACACCGATCGCTCCAAATCAGGCTTGATAAAAAAGTGCACGGAAATAAAGAGCTTCTTCAAGAAAAAGACCAACAGAAAATACAACAGGAAGAAGAAAAACTTCATCTCCAGAGGAAAAATCAAGCACTCCAAGAATTGTATAACGAAACAAAGTACAAATCAACTGTACTGGAAGAAGAAAAGAAAAAGCTGGAAAAACAATGCTCAGCGATGCAGAGTAGCATCAATGAGATGCTGAGAAAAAATACCGAACTTGAGGAACTTTCTAAGACCTTGAAGTACAAAAACACTGAAATCCAGGCGCAAAAGCAAGAACAACAGAAAACACATAAAGACCTGCAGTGTAGACTTCAAGAAATCCAGAAGAGAAACCAGCAGCTGGAAGACATGCACACAGATGTGCACAAGGCAAAGCGAATAGAGGAGGCAACAGTTAAAGAACTGAAAGACAAGCTTAAAGAAAAACAAGAACAATTAGAAGACATGGTGAAAAGATGCAACAAACTTGAGAAAGAAAACGCAGAAACAATCGATGAGCTGAAAACCCTCATCATTGAGAAAAAAGTGCTGGTGGAAGAGTATCTGAAAAAGAAGAAAAAACGCTTCCACTGGTTCTGGAGGAGGGGCACTGCTGCTTCTCACCTGATGTAACCTCGTCTTCCTCCACCTCTATTCCATCTTCATTTCCCCCCTTCCCCTCCCTCCTTTTTTTTTTTTCACCCTCACCCCCCGACCAGTCCCGGCAGTTGACTGCCCCCTCCTGAGCCTGGTTCTGCCATAGGTTTCTCCTTTAGGTGTCTTTCACTTTAAAAGGAGTTTTTCCTATCCACTGTCGCCTGCTGCTTGCTCAGAGGGGATTGTTGGGGTTTTCTCTCATCTCTCTCTTTCATTCTTTCTATCCTTTCCCCCCCTTCTGCCTTTTCCTTTACCCAATAAACACAATTGCCCACATTTTACATTTGTTTGAAAAATGTCTTCATTCAACAATAATTCATCTTAGGTATAAAAACAAGAAATAGGTAATAGCTGCATGTGTGTTTGTGTGTGTGCATAATATACATACTTGTTTCCCAGAAAGATTTAATACTAGATGGATAGAGACCAGGGACGTGCAGAGGGGGGGGGGCTAGAGGGGCTTGAGCACCCGCCCCTTTCCTGATGAGTGCCCAAAGTGCCCTTTTGTTGAGGCAACTTTTAAATTTTTTTTATTTATTTATTTATTTATTTTATGTGTGTGTGCGTGCGGAGTCCTGTCTGTGCCCCTCAACAATAATATTTAACTATTAATCATAGTTTTGCTAAATAAAAGGATCTGGCTTGCATCAGTCACATGATCACATTTAACCAATGATCGCCCTCGACGGCAGAACGCGCTGGTTACGAGCCGGGAACGAGCTCACAAAGAGCACGCGCATTTGTTGCGGTCCGGAGCTGTAGGAGAAACACAAGTTAACTCAGAGACACAGACTGATGCGACAAACCCAGTAAGTAGGTGTACAGCGCACACTGTAGTGTGTAGCACACAGGAGTATTAGCTTATTACATACACGTTGGTAAGCTGTCTTGTTGCAACTGACGAACTGAAACAAACGAGCGTGCTGTGTGTGCAACAGCGTGACAAACATTACCTGTCCTTTTATTAACTGCACAAGTAGTGCTGGTCATAGCTGCTGGCTACCTGTGTAAGGCTGTCATGGGTCTGTAGCTCTGTCACCGTTTTAGGGAACATATTTAGTTTTAAAGTAAGTTTCTGGGCATTTCCTGCCTTTCTGGAGGGATTATATTTCACTAAAAAACGATCTAATATGCATGTCCACATAATAATTATTATAATTATAATATATTAAAAAACACACGCTGTATTTTAAAGAACATACATTAAGAAGCAGATTATATTAGATTTATATTTTAAATAAGACAAAAGTTGGATTTTACAGCAGTAAAATGATTGTATCTCTACAGTTTAAAAATGTAATAAGCTTTGCCCTGCACAGAGTGGATAGTGAAACAAATGGAATCATCATAAATACATTATTTCATATTTATTACTTCCCCCTCCTCATTGCTTTATTATTGTAGCTCTAGTAATAAATAATAATGTAAGGATGCCCATAGTATATACAGTATTCTGAAGAAGGTCTAAAATGTCACTGTGTGTGCATGTGTGTGTTTTATTTAGCTGGATTTAAAAAAATATTACTCATGATATAACATTGTGCAGACATGGCTGGTAAGGACATGAGGAGGAAACAGTAGGAGCTGTATGAGGCTACTAAAGGCAGGGCTATAACATTTTGCTGTCATCATTTTATTATAGATTAAGTGCAAGAGTTGTTAGGTGTGGATAATTAGATTATAGTTTATTGCAATAGCAAGTTGTGCCTTGTTCTCAGATAGACAGCAAGTGGAGAGTGATATATGAAATGATGGGAAGGAAGGAAGAAGAGAAGCAAAGAGTGATTCACAGGCAAAGCCGAGTTTATGTCACAGTTTTTCGTTGCCTTATGGTTCCAAGCGCTGTCACCAATCTTTGCATTTTGTTATTATCTCATGAAACTTGTTTAATCAGCTACCATCTCTCCTGTGGACTTTTTAATGTCTACAGTCTCAGATCAACACAGCCCTGCCCTTCCCATATTAGATTCTTGATGAATGTGTGTTGTTGTTATTCAGCATGGTTCAATGTGCCCCTTTTTAACTTTGAGCACCCGCCCCTTTAAACCTCTCTGCACGTCCCTGGTCTGCCTTGAGGCCTCCTTCTAGTAGGATATGCCCAGGAGGAATCCTATTCAGATGTCTGAACCACCTCAACAGGCTCCTTTCAATTGGGAGAGTAGTGACTCTACTGTGAGCCCCTTCCAAATGACCACTGTTTTTACTTTAAGGAAGAGCCCAGAGACCCTTCAGAGGACATTCATTTTTACCACTTCCATGTACTATCTCATTGTTTTGATGACTACTAACAGCTTGCTGCCACAGGTGAGGGTAGGAACATAGATAAACAAGTAAATCCATAGCTTTACTCTCACACATTCAAACATAATCACATCTGTTAATTATGTTAATACATTGTATTTGTGTCTAAACAAGAAAAAAAACACCACTGAAGTCAGACTATGTTTGCTTTATGTGTGAGACTAGTAAGTCCTTTACCTCTAGCTCTTGCAGCAGTGAATCCAGGTCTGCAGTGGGACTCAGCAATAAACCTCGGGTGTCCTGGATCCAGCCTTTGACTAAGCCTAGCTCTTTCTCAACCTCCTCTCTCTCCCTCAATTCCTGATGCACCTGAGTCCTGCTAGCCCGCACCTGCAACACAAGGCTGACAAGACAAGGAAGAAAAAGATCAAAATAAACAAACACATTTCGGTCTGAATGGGATATTTATTACATTTACTATAAACAAATTTAAGTGGTAAAAAGCAGAAACTCTTTTTAAAAATGAAGATAAACTGAAAAGTAGCCCCATTATCCTTGTACTAGGAGGCTGTAAAACAACTTAAATATCCACCTACCTAAGTTGAACAATTATAGCAATAATCATTATGAGTATAAAGTGGCTGTCAGCAGCCCCAGCAGCAGTCATCTCACCTGTCATACTGCGCCTGCATGCTCTGGATCTCCTGTGAGCACGGCGTCTCCTTGTGTCCGTTCTCAGTGCTTTTCTCCATCACTTCCACCTTGTCATCCTCTCCCCTAAGACTGCAACTTTGTTGCCCCAGCAGAGCCAGTATGGACTGCTCCCTCTCCACTTCCAGACTGAAGGAGTCATGGTACTCCAGGAGACTCTGAAGCGCCGCCCTGGTGGCTGCTTTCTCAACCGTGCTGTCTGGGACACGACCGTGGAGGTCTATGGACACCGATCGTACCTTCTCCATCTGAGGGACAGATGTTTATTTACAGAATTATTCTCCACATTCAGCTTCATGTAGAGCTTGTGGGTTTAATAAAGGGGCTGGGAGACATAATTACTAACATTTTTGTCTGTTTTCACTTGTGATTGCTGCCAGTCTACTTTATGTGGGACAAGACTTTGTGATAGTCAAAGGAATCAGTGGACAAAGAGGATGACATCATGCCCAGTTGAACAAAGGGGCCACAGAAAAACAGTGGACAGCAGGAATGTGCCACATATGAGGAAGTGACAGTTACTTACAATATGACTTCATTTCCTTTTTTAGGAAGAGTGTCTTGTGGGTATTTATGGGAAACAGAGAGCGTTCAAACACAAATTAGGTCAAAAGGCGGGAAAACACTCCATGACACAGTGTTTTGGCAGAAGGAAACAACTGGCCTAAAGCCTGGAGTTACATCACTGCACACCAACTGGTGTTCAGCGGTTACTGTGTTTGACCCAAATTTGCAGACGCATTTTTGCAGAAGGTTAGTAAGTAAAGTCATATTTTATTTACAAAGCACCTTTATAAATAAAACAAAACACTAAAACATCAAAACAAAAAGTGAAAAAGTGGGTGGACCACAGCATTCTTAAAATAAACAGGGACTTAACTGGACGCCAGTGAAGGGTTGATTATAGAGACCACACAGGGACAGACTGAAGACTTGTGACGTACTCGGGTCTGACTTTTGCTTCAGCCATAGCTAATGCTTGTCTTACCTGAACCTTTATCCAAACCTAAAATGTCCCATATTCTCTGCAAGTTTCCGGACCGTCAGAGTGGGACTCTGGTGATTCAACATAAAAGCCACACAATAACAGAAATAACCTAACTGATCAAGCTGAGGCAGATCAGCCTCTTCTGTGTTGGGCAAAGTATGAGTGTTTTTATCAGTGGAGTCTGGTGCCTTTGACAGCAGAATAAAACAAGTCTTCTCTTAGCAAAGGCCATCACATATCACGTAAAGCAAAGAAGTAATAAAATAAACACAGCCCACTCTGAAAATAATATTTTTTATATGATCCAGTTAGTTTCCTTGCTACTCCTGTCTGCTTCACCAACCTGGCAAAGTACAAACTATCATCCACTAAAGCTAATAAATCGACCGTGCACAAGGTTCTGATACAGCCACACTTAAAAAGAGTCTGAGTTGCGTGCTTAACTAGGACTTTCACATTCACCTAAAAGAAACCGAGCAGTCAGAGAGTAGGATGTGTTGCATTTATTAGCTATATGTCT
Organism: Aulonocara sp. 'chitande type north' Nkhata Bay; assembly: GCF_057382095.1. Classification (NCBI taxonomy): domain Eukaryota; kingdom Metazoa; phylum Chordata; class Actinopteri; order Cichliformes; family Cichlidae; genus Aulonocara; species Aulonocara sp. 'chitande type north' Nkhata Bay. Next base: position 12,563,942 of record NC_141358.1, read on the forward strand.
ATAATCATTGATCATCCAGTTTTCAGTGGTTTATAAAACTAGAAGGTGGTCTAGTTGTGGAGAGTGCTAGAAAAATTACGGTGACAAGGAAATTTATACTTTTTACATCTTCAAGCTAATAAAAACACATTTTCATGATTTGGGACCTTAAAGTAAACCTTTTCCCTAAAGGTTTACTTCAGCGATTTACAGTGTGGGGACCTGCTCTTTATTCCCCAGAAAGCAGGCCAATACGTGAGGACCACCACACCAATAACATGCACAAAAACCCACGGGTAAACTGTCTCTTACTTTCTCATTGAAGTTCCTCCACTCTCTAGCAGTGTCCTCCAGTGCCCTCTCCTGGGCTCGGGCCACACTGCGGAGATGGGTCCACCGTTGCCATAGCGACGACACAACGTGACTGGTGATAGCTTTGCTGGATTCAGAGATTAATTGCTCCAGCTCTGCTGCTCTTTCTTTCAAAGCATTCAGAGGCATTTCCAGCAGGTCAACATGCGCCACCAGTGACTAGAACCAAAAGGTTATAAGAGATACGACACAAAGCTGTTTAATAAATATGTTCTCCTCAAACATATCATGCAAAACTAAAAGATACAACCCCTGGGAAAGGCTAGATCATTTCTGTAATTTCTAATACAGAATCTCTTTTTCTCTGACACAGTGACCCACCTTGTATCTTTGACACTTGTCTTCTGCTTGGTGGGCGCTTACAGCTTTAGCTGTAGTGAACATGGCCATCCTGCCCTCTGAATCATTCATTTGCTCAACCACGGTCTCTTTCTCACGTTGGAAGGAGCTCCACAGAGCTGCACATCTAAGAAACATTCAGATTGAACATCAATGATGGGTGACATAATAAAGAAACTATGCACAACATCATTTTAGGTATATGGAATAAATATAAACTGTATATGTATACTTGATATAGCACACACCTCTCCAACACTTCTCTGTAAGTATCCACTTGCTGTTTGACTTCGGTGCTTCTTAGCTGCATTGTGTTTACTTTTTCTCTGAGCCCACTCATCACTCCTGCCTCCAGAAAATCCACCAGCAAGGGATCTAAAGTCCCGAACTCCTGTAAACCAGTTTTGAAGTTTTTTTCCTTAGCTAAAATTTCTTCCAGATCCTGTGCACAGTCTGCTTGGTTTTCGAGCTCCACCCCTGCGGTGGCCCTCTGAAGCAAAGCCGCAGCGGAGTCTAGCCATTTCTGCATGGACTGCAGAGATAAGTGGTGCCTCTGGACCAAGGAAAGCGCTTGATCCACAGCCAGCTAGAATATGCAAAAGGTGATTTAATTAACTTCTTTTTCTGGCCTCCCACAAGATTTTATCTATGTAAATGAGTTGATAGAGAAGGGCACAGTTTAAACATTAAACCACATTTTTGCTGTTAATGTGTAAAAATGTCCTGTTTTTAAACTTACCAGTAGTCTTGTTTTTATAGAAGAAGATGCTAAGGATATATTTGAAATGTTTTAACCTCCCCAAGTTGATTAATATTAACAGTGAGGGAGGACATGACACTGAAAGTAACATTTAGAACTTTAAACCATGAATGATGGCTCAGGAATACTGTGGACAATAACTGAGGCAGTCATTTCCAGATGTATATCAATTACATTTAGTGCAACGTCACAATACTATCAGAAAATAGCTATAAGGTGAATTAAAGCAATCAACAAACATAATTACATACTTGTTTTGCACAAATTCCTTGTTGGACTTCATCTCCCAGCCTTCCCAGCTCCTGCAGTTTCTCTTCTACATGGGAAGGAACGGTTGCTTTCCTGCTTTTGTACTTTTGCTTTTCTCGTGCACCCAAGACATCAACGACCCTCAGTCTACTTTTCACTTCTTCCTCCTTGATTTTCAGTTTCCGCACTTCCTCGTGTATCCTCTCAATTTTGACCTCTGAAAAGGTCAAAGGATCCTTCGTTTTGTCTTTAACCATCCTCAACCACTCGAACACTTTCTCAACAGCTCTTGTGAAGTCTTCATTTTTTGCGACTGTCGTTTCGCTTTCTTCAACGAAACGCTTAGCGTCACATCGTAAAGACTGCAGCGACTGGAGCTGCAGACTAGTTTCCTGAAAGGCAGCAGCATCAGTCGTAAGACAAAGGTTTTGCATCTGTTGGTTGCATTCTTCAGCCTGAGAGTTCACTCCATCCAGATTTTCCAGCAGTAAATAAAGACTTGAGATTTTATCTATGGCACTTACTTCTTTGTCTGATTTCAATTTCACCAGCTCCTCTTTAGCAGACTGTAACTCTGAGTCTAACTTGGAAAAAACTACTTTGTGTTTAGATAGTATTTCCAAGCAATCATGTAAGTGTTTGATCTTCTGATCAATTCTCCTTTTCAGTGTGTTGTGGAGACTCACAAGCTGCTGTGTCTCCTCAGCTCTGTAGTGCTGACCTTTACTGAGGAAACCCTCATTTTTCCCGTGCAGTTCTCTAACAGCAGGGCTAATATGGACTAAACTTTCATTTATATTTCTGTATTCATTAACTAAACTAACAACTTCCTCCTCTTCAATACTGATAGTCTGCTTCTCCAGATTGTCAAACTGCTCCTGAAGCTCCTCCAGTGCATTACGAGTAATATCAAAGAAAGTGCAGAACTCTTTCCGTTCTAGGATAATCTGTTGGACCCTGTCTTTCTTCTCTTTGGCTAGAGCTAGGATGGCATTGTACTGCTGTGGCAGGGCATTGAGCCGCTCATCCAGGTAGCAATGGTCGATCTCATTCAGAGTAGGGAGGATCTCCTGACCTATTCTTTGGACAATAAGAAGGAGGTTCTCATACTCGGAAGCTTGTTCTAGGACATTTTGATAATTGGAAAGCTGTGACTGCAAATCCGAGCTATCATCAGCAGTGCTTAAATTGATTTCCGGAAATGTTATGTCATCTGCTTGTCTCAGCCACTGACAAGTCTTGTCTAGGTCAACCTGGAAGTACTTCCTGGAGGTCAAGGCTTTCTCTAAGGCTGCAAGACGCTGGGTAGTCCTCTGGAGAGCAGTTTCAAAAGCAGACTGTAGCTCCTCAAGTCTTGCCAGCGTTTCTGCTCTCTCTTTGTCAGTGGCATCTCTCTCCAGATCGCGGCCTTGTACCCAGAGAGATGCCAGCTCCCTCTGATAAGCTCGTAAGCTGCTCTGAACACCTCGACATCCAGCAACCTGCTTTGCCAGGTCCTCAGGAAGAAGTGCTATGTGGTCATCTATCAAGGCCTTCCTCTCCTGTTGCTGTATCCAAGATAATGCTCTCCCCAGGCCTTGAAGGAACTGTGTCCTCTCTGTGAAGGCCTGAGAGGAAGACAGAAACATCACAATTTATTTACAAATGGACTTTGGCAGGATAAGCAGAATTTATTTCTTGGACTACCTGGTTTTTCTTTGGGTCTTTTTTTTCTTTCACCAGACTAATAGCTCAGGATATAATTAGCCCCTTTAAGGCATAATTAAAATGTTATTTTCAATCTAAATCATAAGTCCAGCTGTTACCTTACTAAGGTACTTCCTCCTTTGGGCAACCCGAGCCCCGAGAGCCTCCACTTCAGTCTGGGCTTGTTCAACGAGCTCCTGCAGGCGTCTCTTTTCACTCAGTCCCAGCCTGGAAGCCACAGCTTGAGCTTCCTTCACTGCCTGACCGAGCAGCTGCTGACGGGCCTCCAGCTCTACACATACGCTCAGGTGGTCAAACAGGAAACTCTGGGCCAGATCGGGGGGTGGGCTGGTTTTCAGGGCAGAGGTGAGGGCAGGCCGCTGCTCCTCCACCCACTCTCTGGCATCTCTCAGCTGATTTTCCACTCGGGCAAGATCCTCTAGCATCTGCGCAGAGTCCTGGATCTTCTGCTGAATCAGCGATTCCAGCTGTGCCCAGCGCTGCTCCAGATGACCCACCTGATGAAATACAATATTTCCAGAAAATGTGTCAATATTACTTCGACTGTGTGATCACATTAGCATATTGCTGGACACATACAGTTATAGAAAAAAATAATGTCCTCACCTGTTGTTTGACCAGCTCCTTGTCTAGCAGGCTAAGTCGAGGCAGGATAGCTTGTCTCTGGTCCCTCAAGTCTTCCAGAGTTTCTCTTTGCTCCTCTAGGTCACTGGCGAGCTTCCTGAGTGCTTCTAGATGCTCACTTGTACTCTCTGTGTCAGCCCTAGTAACATATATACATGAGTTAAGGGACATCAGGGATATAGTAATAAAAATGTAAACTTTTGTCTCTATTGCGGTAGAAAGACTAATGAAACTATGTTGTGTATTCATATATATAGCTATTTCTGTATATACATAAGTGGATGCCATGCAGAGAATGACATTACAGCCTTGATAAAAACAAAAAAGTCTGATACCTAGCAAGGTAGTCCCATTCCCTGGATACTTGATGGAAAAGTTCCTCTACAGCAACAACACTCTCCTGGTACTCTCCACTTCGCTGCATGTCCTCCCCCCGCAGGGCTTCCAGCTCTTCAGCCCGCTGGCCCAGGTCCATCCAGCTTTTCTTCAGTCTCCTTATCTCCTCCAGGGCAGGAGAGACCTGTCCGTCCATCAACCTGCCGATGGCTTCATGCAGACGTGTTACCTCAGATTGTTTCTCCTTAATCTGCTGCAGGAACTCCTGGAAGAAAGATAAGAGTTGGTTTCTGGGATTATTCTGAGCAGCAACTCAAATTGTATGATTTTAGCTAAAAGAAAACTCTTTGAAAAATGTAAATGTAAAAAAATGTAAAAAAAAAAATGTAAAAAAAGTAAAATAGTAAAATCTAACCTGGGCCTTGTCCAGCTGGTTCTGTGCAATCTTAGGCTCCAGCTCTGCAGGTCTCCTGGTGAGGTTCTGAAGCTGCTGCTCTGTCTCTATTAGCTGGGTCTCCAGATCTGCCTTCTGCTCCTCGATGTCTCTCCAGCTGTCGGCTACCTCTTCACAAAGCAGCATACGCTCCTCAATCTAGACACAACAATAAAGTGCAGTCATTTCACGATGGGTATATGAGCTATAAACATGCATGCTGAAACTTGTACTCTTTTGCTTAAAAGCTTCTTAAAGTGAACTGACCTGCAGTTTGACCTGTTGGATAGCTGCTGCGGTCTCCCTCACCCTCGGCTCACACAGGTCACACGTGGCGCACACAAGCTGGAGGTAAGTGCCAGCCTGCTCCTGCAGAGCCCGCTCCTGCTTCACCTGTTTGTATATAGCTGTCTATTAATTTTATTGATTTTACTGGTTGGGCATATTATATCCTCACTACATCCTCTCTCACCACGTTGCGGAGCGTCATTTACCTGGCAGGAAACACGGCGCCGAAGCGGCTCAAACGCTCAAAAGTTTGATTATACTTTACGGGAACGGATGACAACCGGGCAACTTGCAATACTTGCAAACAACTTGCAATACTTGCAAAGTAGATAATGAATGTCATGTTTTTAATTCCGCTCCGGACTCGTGAATCTCAACCCAGCAGCAGCAGTAACGTTTGCACGTCCTCTCCTGTTAATGCGGCAGGTAAATAATCAACTAACAGTGCATATTATGTTAGCGCGATCTGCCTTATTACAAAACCTGCCATTACTGTGCATTTAGGTGACCATGATGAGAGAGACAGACAGAGTCTGGCTCAGATGCTGGCAGTTCTCGCTGCAGTCTACCGGTAGCGTCTCCTTTCAGGTCAGGATAGACGAATGTCACGAGCAGTGACTAAGTTTGTGGTAAAAGGCTTGCACAGCAGATGCTCCGATTTTCGGTAAGTGAATGTGTTTAATTGTAGGCAGGGACATTACTGGATATTCTTGTGTAATTGTTACAGAATAATTTATATTATACTTTGTTATTGCTACAGAAGAATATTTATTTTATTATTTTACATTTACATTTTTTTTTCCTGGGGACCCTGTGACACCCCATTGAAGAGCCGTAGGCTGGATCTCTTAAGATCTCACGGTTGGGTTTGTAAGGCCATGTTACTCCTAAATTTCTATCTTGTTCAAAGAGAAGATATAAAACAAAGTTCTAAGCTAATCGACCTTAGTGTTCTCCTTTTTTAAAAATAAGAATCGATAAAGAATCGAATCGTTAAACAGAATCGAAGATGGAATCGAAATCGTGAAAATCTTATCAATACCCATCCCTAATACTTACTTTATGTATGTATGGTTACTAACCTGCTGTAAAGCCTCCTCGAGGCTGAAAGAAGGATGTGTAGGAGGCTCTGGCTCTTCTGACACAGAGTTCAACCACGTCTGGCACTGCTGCAGTGTGTCCTGCAGACTCACATGTCTCTGTAACTCATGATCCAGACTCTGATACACCTGTAATACAGAAGAAGCTAAATATAAGTGCTCCTATTGACGCACCTCTGCATGGCAAACCATTTAAATGTTTTCTGTTTTACCAACAGTAGCAGAATAAACACATGCAAGAACACGGAGTGAAAACAACGAACTGTTGGTAGACGACACAGTGCTACAATGCTTTGAAGTCAAAACCTATGGCCAAACACAATGACAGATTAAAACCCAAATGATTAGGCAGTTTTTCATTGTTATATTTAACAGGTGTTGAATGTGGAGGCGTCCATGCCTTCCAGGGGAGAGCGGAACAGCAAGGTCTGATTGACAGTGTTAATATGAGAACCCGAAAGAGAGGAATAACGGGGGGCAACTACTGGCAAAATGCCCAATGTATTTGGCAAAGGCTAGAAGGCTGGCATGGTGGCAAGTGGCAGGCAGGATATTAGAGCTGTGCTGCGCTGGGACACAGTTGGCAGCCATCGTAACACTTGAGGCGCAGTTGTAGAGAAGCCAGCAGTGTAGTGATAAAGTGTGGCTGGATCACACAATGCCAGATTGGATGTGTGAGTGGTGGTAGAGGTAGTGTCTTGGGAGGTGAGCTATGATGACAGAACAGACGATGCCAAAATGACAGAGTGGGGCTGGATTATGGGGGCTCGCCAGATTCGCTGAATGGTGGTGTGTGATCATTTTTGGCTCAAGCATGAAAAAGTGGAGCTGACAGGGGATACACGGAGATTAATATGGCGAGATTGAGTTAGTGATTTTGGCCGGTGGGGTCTGTCCGCATACGGCTGCTGTTGAGCTCCACTTTGGCAGCCCTAATTGGTTGTGCCCTCTACGCTGGCAGTAAAGGGCTGTCTTAAGAGATGGGTTTAAGTGTCAGAATGATTTAGGATTAAGTTGCTGTCTAATCTGTTGGAATATTAACGGAACTGATATCTAAACCATGCGTTTCTGTGCATGCACGTCTCGTCCAAAGGACATCCAAGAATTACTTCATGAATGTGTATTAACCATTTCACTGCTCCATAGACAGACAGACTATCTGTCTTTCTCAGCTTCCCACAACTCCCTCCCTTCTCCTCCACGTTCCCTCCCTCCCTCCCTCCATCTCTCCATCTCCTCCTCACTCACTCTCTGCGCTGTGCTGCAGATGGCAGAGTAGCTGTCTCTGGTGCCTTGCTGGTGTGCCTGGACCTGCTGTCTCAGCCTGCTCTGCACACGGTCACTGCAGCCTTCCATCAGGTGGTCTCCTCGCTCTTTCAGGCCTGCCAAGCGATCCTCAAACCCTGCAATTTCCTCCATGATGGCCTGTGGAGGATAAAGTAACCACGTAGGATTTTATGAGAGAATCTCCAGTGGAGATATAATAGCAGATGAGCTTGTACATTTGTGATTTGAGCAGAGTGACCACAAAGAGCTATTAAACTGTCTGGATTAAATGATGACTAAATCCAGCATCTGTTAAACATTTAGACTGAACCTACTAAAAGAAAACATTTCATTATTAATATATTACTTATGGTTTCATGTCCAAAGCAAAAGTCTGATATTTTTCCAAATTAATTGTCGTAAAATTCACTATTATTGCCAAACCCAAACACCATGCCAATCACTTATGCCCAGCAAAATGAGGTCTGAGCAGTATATCGATGGGAGACACTGGGATAGCCGGACGTTCCCCAGAAGGGACTAGTCCCATCCGGGGAACCCCAAGGATCCCCAGAAGGGACCAGATGTGTAGGGGGGAAAGCAACAGTGGTCCCAGTGGTAATTGGAGCACTAGGTGCAGTGATTTCCAAGCTAGGCAAGCGGCTTGAGCAGATCCCAGGAACAACGTCTGAGATCTCTGTCCAGAAGAGCGCAGACCTAGGAACCTCAAGCTCCCAGGCCTCTGGCAGAGGACCCAAGCTTCAAGGATAAAGACTGCCCGCTGGGGTAAGAAGGGAATTATATATATATGTATATGTATATGTATGTGCCCATGTGTAAAAGAGGCATAAGTAAAATTTATTGAGAAGACAGTAACCCTGGCATCCTATATGCAACAAAACCCTTTCAAATGATGATGACACTAACATCAAATAAAACAAACATCAAGTAGTAGTACAGGCCACAGGGGATCATTTTTGTCCCCCAATTAAGGCGATTTGTCATTAAATACAACCAATAAATCCAAAAACAGCAAAAGTGAAATATTTTATTTGGGTACCTTGTGTCTGGCCAGCTGTTGAGTGGCTGCCTCCAGGCTGCCGCTAATACTGGGATCAGGGGTCACCATCCTGCTGGACATCTGCAGCAACCAGCGCTCCACTTCCTGGAGTTCGTTGTGGTAAGCTTCCTGTTCCTTCACCTGGCCTTCCAAATTCTCCACATGAGCCTGGGCCACACAGTTCACAGACAAACTATACTGATGACAATGCATATGCAACAGCTGGGCAGGAAAGCTTCTTTGACACTGAGAAGCAACAGTGTTTTGTTTTTTATCAGAAGCTAGTTTTACACAACTTTTTAGAAACATCCACATGCACTTAATTTATGTGAAGCTGATTCCAAAGTTGCTGCTCTGCCTGCATGGAAAGTACATTAGTTTGTCCTCTTTTTCAAAAAGAACTACTGTCATCTGTGTACAGCTTCTCACCAAGGCAGTATTACAAAGTCCAGTGTAGTCCTTTTGTAGTTTGCTTATTTTATCTCGAATGGAGGGGTAGTGGACAGAGGAAAGTAGAGCGTCGCCCTTTTCCAGCACTGACTTGATGGCTCCATCATGGGACTGAACCATCTGCAACAGAGCCTAAAACACACAAACAGACAAGCTTTATCTTCAGTATCTTCCGCACAATAGGGTATGCTATGTGGCGTTAGATGTTAAGCTTTTTTTTTAATCTAGTTTACTATTAATAGGGTTTACTTATTAATGCCAACTGCTGTTAAAGCAGCCAATAAGCATCTGTCATTATGACTCTGGAAAATGGTCAGCAATTATTTAAAGCAAATCTACTTTTAAAGTTAATTTTCAGACATGCAAGGTCACTCATGTGGTTCATTATGCTAATATTAGTCTTGCTGAATTCGCCAAAGAGAAAAAAATCACTTAGTGTAAAATTAATCCAGATGTCCCCCTCACTTTTTTTATACTATACCTTATACTTAGTCAGCTGTGCTCTGCGTTGATACAGCTCAGCCTTGGGCTCCACTGGCGTACGAAGCAAAGCCTTGGTTTCCACCAGCCACTGAGCCTGAGCCTTGTACCGGTCCTGGAACTCCTTAGCTAGCAGTAATGCCCGCTCAAGGAAGCTGCGCTCCTGCCTGAGGCCTCCGGCTAACTCCTCCAGCTGGGAAAGACGCGCCTCTACTTCTCCTCCTAAACTTTCAGCTGCAGATTCATTCAGGAAGCCTGCCGCCTGTTCTGCTCGCTCCCTAAGTGATTTCAGGAAGCTGTGACCGTGCTGGAGCTCAGACTGGAGACTCTGGGAGAAAGAGAAAGCATGAATAGAGCTCACCATGGGTCCTGCTACTGTGTTATCACCATTGCTTGTTACTAACTGACCTTCAGCCAAGGCAGTTTACACACTACTGAATGAAAGAAAAGAGTAAATCATCCTCTTGGATAAAATAGATTTATATCATAGCTTCACTGACTTTGAGGCTGGCATTCAATACAAGATCACTGATTCCCTTGTCCTTCACCTCCGGTGCTGTCCCAGTCACCCAGACAAGCCTTACAGTGCATTTGAAAAGCTTTGAACTCATCGGGTAGGCTGACACCTGCATGGTGCGATGTGGAGAGGACTGGGAGGTCATGTTGGGGAGAAACCACAGTGAATAATATGAAAGGAGGACCCAATTATAACAGGCCCTTAACAGGCACAAGTAGCTGCAGGGTTTCCAGGGCAACCATAACATGCCACACACACACACACTCACACCTCCACTCTATGGGATGCCATCTAGCTTTCATCATCAGTCTGTTATTGCCTTCACTTCAGCAATCCCGGATCTCCAGCTATGGCTGTTGGTAATATAATATAACAAGAGCCGCGTCTGTCTGCACACGTCCATGCTTCCCGCTTAATGTGATGCTCCAGGCTCGCTCGTCACTCGAGTAATGGCGTTCACGCTTTATGGCTTTAATGAGCGACACTGACTACATTTCAATTTCATATAGTTCTCTGTGTTTACCAAGAGCTAAAAGAAGAAATCTGCAGTAATTGCAGTTACAGCACTTTAGTTTTAGTGCTGAAAAACTCATTATTGCCTCTTCATCTCACACCTGATATCAGTTTTCCATCTTAGCAGCAGCGGTGGTTGTTTACATGTTGAATTAAAGTTGCAAGATTTTGTTCTTCCAGAATCTGAAATAATCAGTGACTTCACTTAAGAGAATGATCAGAATTTGGTGCTCACAATCTGTCTTTGCATCAAATAAGTTATCAGCGTAAGGTTTTAAACTTGCATAGGCTCATATAATTTAATAATTCTACGGCTTCCATATAGCATAAGGCAGTACAGTCTTGTGAACAATGTATATCAGGTCTTAAAGACATCATGCCCTTTCTGCTGTAGCTGTCTTATAGCACGTCAACCCAATTATCCCAGTCAAGTTCCTTGTCCACCTGCTGTAACTGGTGATTCTGCATCAGTGCCTGGGCTCTTTTATCTACTGCACTGCATCTACTATGGATCTGCCAACCATGTTTAGCAGTTACATTACCTACTAGAAGGGGAAGGACATTACAAAAATGACCCTTTAAGCAGTTTAGCAGTCTCTGCCGTCAGTGCATGAAAAGCAGCGAAACCACAGAACAGAAGGAGCATGTTTAATTCTGCATAGCTCAAAATTTTGTTCAAATTAATTAAGAAGCATATGTCAATTTCTGTGCTAAACTAAATGCATTCATTATTCCCAGTTACAAATATGGAATTAAAAAATGGGGCGATTTACCTTTACCTTTGGGGAAAAAACTCTGACTGTGTGCATCAGAAACCATCAGGGACTCTGGGGAGGATATGACCTTGAACATTTATGAAATGCGAATGAAATTAAAAATTATGGAGGGAGGAGAAAGGGGGGGGGGGGGGTGCTTATTAATGAGAACCAACCCTTTTCTATTTTGCATTTTGCCTTGTTTACATGTTTGTACGAGCCAGTCATTTCAAAATAAATCTTGTCAAAGAAAACTACAGAGACGCTTCAGTTGAAGGGGACAAATTAAATTATATGTTACATTCTACATGATCACGATATGTACAATGAATTCACAGCACATTTACAACTGAGGTAGTCCATCATTACTGTATGACTCACACTTTGACAGTATCAAATAAAGTCCAAATCCAACTAATGGCCCTTGACACAACTATTGATTACTGGTCTTTGTGTCGATGCATAATCATCCCTGCTCACTGAACAGCCCTGTAGCTCTCACTGCAGGAGATGAGCAAGCGCTCGTGTGTTATATGCAGTGCTGGAAGGACACATGTGGTGGCAGCATGTCTTCAGTGCATACGCAGAGACAGAGCATCGATCCCAGACACGGATTACTGCAAAGACTGCACCAGATGATCTATTGTAAACATCTATGTTTGGTGTGCGGGTGTGTGTGTGTGTTAAGGCTGTTCTGGATGTATGTGAAGAAGACAAAGAGAAATGAGATATAGCGATGGAGAAGTAAAAAAAATGCGCGAGGACTCATAGGTTTGCTGCAGCTTGTTAGTTAGCACTTTGGATGGGTTTTATGATATGAAACGAGTGTTTGAGGAGAGAAGTGTGTGTGTGTGTGTGTGTGTGTGTGTGTGTGTGTGTGTGTGTGTGTATTGAAGCAGTAAGGGCACTGCATCAATTACAGTGTCTGTGCCAGCAGGCTCCTGACACCGGCGCTTCTTCATCCTCTTACACACAGTGGGAGGTCTCCCCCTGCTACCACGCTTCCTCTAAAGCAGCACCCGCTTTGTCTTCATAAAGAGCCGATCGATACACACATTCTCACCCAATCCTCTACACACTCGATTTGAACTATGCCAGGCAAACTATAGTGGTGATTCTCTTTTTACAGTGTGTGCATTTCTGAGCAGGGCTACCTCCCTCAAAAGCCAATTTGATGAAATGAACATAAGAGAAAGTGCTGCAGTCATTTTCTCTTAGGTGAGAGCGCTGTCCAAATATTATACGAACAATGAACGCTTTTCAAGTTTTACAGGAAGCCTATGCATATTTTACCGGCCATTTTGCAGCTGCCAAAGAAAACTGCACAAAGGATTTGTTTGCTGGCTTGTGAAATTGGATTCATATGAGTTTGTGCTCAAATTCTTTGACATAAACAGTTCAGGGAGGTGCATTAGGTGCACCGCTGCACCTTCTATCCAAATGCATCACTTTGGGTCTAAACCGTGGAGGTTTAGAAATGTAACAGTGAAACTAAATAAACATACCTCTAGTTTTTTCATCTTCTTCTCCATGGCCGCCTGGTCTAGAGGTTCAGAAGTGTCAGTTAATGCTGTGAAGCTTTTCAGAGTCGAGCCAAGCCACTCGGTGAAGGACTTGCAAAGATTCTCTGTCTCTTCAATGCTCCTCAGCTCCTCTTGTAGCTGTTTGATGGTGTCCTGAAAGTAGATTAAATCGAAGGTCAGAAGAAAAAAGTTCCAGAAATGTTAAGTTTGGATTTTTAAGGAGGATAAATATCTTACTATGATACATAAAAGCTCTGTCTGCCTGAAAACTCTGTCTAGACGATCAGGAGATGAGCAACCAAACTTGGCACACACATAGATCTGAAACCCCTGAAGGGACTTATCGAAATCAGATACTATGATATCCATCATGTTGCCTAGCAATGGGCTAAAAATACCTATTTTTTCCATTCATGCACCTATAACGTTATGTTAAAGTATGTTTCTTCTTCTTTCTTTTTTTTACCACAGCATCTACCCTATATCCACAAAAGGTGAATTATGGATGGCTTTTAATTACCTGTTTTTTAGTCTTTATTGACTTAAAACCTTATGAAAGCATCCTATTGGAACATCTAATTTATATCCCAAAAAGTTGAATTATACATGGCAAGCAACAGGCTAAAACCACCCATTTTCTTCATATAAATGTCTTAAACCTCCCTTTCTTTCATAAACAACATTAGTCCTTCCCGGAAATATTAAGTCGACTGCTGTAGGTCAAATATAAATTGAGGATAAATGACAAAAACACAAACAAAACAGATTTCGTGTTTCATATGTCAGAATTATTGGTGAGACTCTTCAAAGTCTAACATTATATTTCTTTGGGGTAATTCTAGAAAACACTGCCTGTATCCTTTCCTTTTGAAGGTGTGATTTTTGCCCCAGCAGCAGTCTAACATTAGTCACCAAGGACCACAAGCTCTCTGATCAGCCATCAAAACAGAAAATATCCGTTTCCCCTCTACTCTTTCATCTGCTCAGTGTCAATAGCTTCACTACAAGGAGGAGTGGGTTTTTATGCTTTTGACGCATTATCCACTTGACTGATATTCTGAGTCGATAACACCGTGAGGATGGAGAGGGTTTCTTGCAGGTTTTGACACATTATTCACTCAACTTGCAAATCCTGTGGTGAGGAGCTCCAATTAGCTGATAGTGCTGAGTGCACACCTTTTCTGACTAGCCAGAGGTAACAGCTTCCCACCTCAAGCCCATATGGCCCACACTTCACACGGTATAATTACAGGCATCCACAGTTTGAGAGGGATGTTATGTGTTTGCATATGTGTGTAGGCACGACTGTAAAGTATATGCATATGTGAGACAATTTTAGCAGGAAAGGAAGGGTGTGGGCTGTACGGAGGTGGAGAAACAAAAGTGAGGGAGTAAAGGGGGACAAATGCGCACATACGCACACTCAGATGTGTTACTGAAGGTGTAAAAAAAAATCAATGCAGTGCAGGCAAAGCTTTTCCACTCCTGGTGCAGGGTGTGAGATTGCTTTCTGTAGCGTTTAATTACAGCCTTAGCTCCAGACCAGCAGAGCCCCATTGATTTTCCTTTAGTCCCCCCCCCCCTCAACCCAGAGGAGAAGACAAATAGAGAGGCTGGATCTGAGTATACAGAACAACCCCGGCAGGGGTAACACGGATAACTCTCAAAGCTACTTCAATGGGGTGTTACAGAAACAAAGTCAAAACTCTCCCAGGAGTAAATTCCACAGTGAGGGAGAACAATCATGTGTGAAAAACACACTGTGGGAAGAGACCCCAGAGGCAATGCATGAAAAATTCACATTTTCTAAAATATATGATTGAGATGGTAACGCAAATTTTTTTTTAACCTGCAGCCAGCTTGTTTTTAATTCTTTTTATTTATTAAACTCACAATGACACCTAGGTCTTGTTTACACATTTACATATCAAGGCTGGCAGTGTAGGCAATAGGGTGGATCCAAAGAAGCAGGTAAGAAAATCTGGTGAAGTGTTTTAAAAAGCTGTGATGACAATGGAGAATTAGAGGTAAGCAATGTAACAGATACAGTCACCAGGCATGGTGGCTCTGAGAAAAGAGCAGCTGAAATTGAGCCTTTATGAATATTGAACAAATAAGGAAAACAGGAACAGGTGAGACATTTGTGATTTATACTTCTGCAGCGGTAATGAAGCTATGTGTAGACAGAATGCTGATTGGTTCAAACTCTGCTTGAACAGGAAAGGCAGTGATAATAATAAACCCAGAGTAATAAACATCTGAATGGAAGCACAGACAATGGTTGCTTCTGATGCTCAGTTTTAGTTCACTGCAAAGAACTTCTTTGACTATTATGACTTCTGATTTCATGGCTGCAAGGGCGACACTGAAGGAACAACTTTAGCACAAACATGAACAAAAGCAGTCCACATTGTAGTACGCTGATTTTTCTACACTGCCCTCAAGTGACAGCACACATCTACAACATACTGATGTGGGTTGCAAAGCTCAGTGTAACACCTGCACGCTACAAAAGCAGTACCGTGCTGGGAGCTTAAGTGGTCGGGGTAAATCAGGTGAAACCGAGATGGAAGCAGAATCTGTGAGTGAAGAAATGCATGAACTGGCAAAGTGCGCCCAAAGGCAGAAATATAAATACATGCAGGAATGTAGGGCCTTTACATTACAATATAAAACATCTTGAGGGGACTGTGTTTGTGAAATGGTGTTAAATAAAAACAAACAAACAACTGTGACATCACACTGTTCCTGAGTACATTTGGAGCAACAGAGGAACAACTGGGTTAGCAACACCACAAATGCTGAAAACACCACAACAAACCCCTCATGTGGCTCACTGTTAAATAGATAAAGGATCTCTGAAAATGCAAAGCACCATTAACTGAATATAAAGGCAATATTATTATATTAAACTGCAGATAATCAAGAGCGCCAAACCTGTATGTTGAGCAGCAGGGAGTGGTAGCGGGCAGTGAGCTGAGTGGCCGTAACACTGATACGACTGCTGATGTAAGTTTCCTCCAGAACCTCCTGGGCTAAAGATGAAAGTCCATCGACTTCACTCTGCCGTGTGAGCACTGCCTCCAGACACCCCTGATCACAAGGGACACATAAGTTTTAATATTTTAGTTACATACTGCCAAAGCTATAGATGATTTATATGTCAGCAAAGTTCATTTAAAAGCCAGGTGTCAGAAAACGCATTACAAGCAAAACAATATAGGGCCTAGAAGGACAGAAGGGTGTGTGTGTGTGTGTGTATGGGGACCAAAAATTGGAATTTTACTACACTTGTGGGGACCGACAGCCCTTATGGGGACCAAAATCCCAGTCCCCACAACTTTGAAGGCATTTTTGAGACTCAAAAATGGAGTTAGTGGACACTTAGTGTCAGGGTTGCAATTGGGTTAAGGTCAGGTTTAGGGTAAGAGTTAGGTTTAGACTTTCTTTTTTGATGGTTAGGGTAAGTGGCTAGGGAAAGCATTATGTCCCACAAGATATGAATCCCCAACGTGTGTGTGTGTGTGTGTGTGTGTGTGTGTGTGTGTGTGTGTGTGTGTGTGTGTGTGTGTGTGTGTGTGTGTGTGTGTGTGTAAATGCAAGGAAGGAAAATACTGAGACTCTTTGGCATCCTGACAGTGGCAGGAAGCATGCTCCAGAGGGAGGAGACCAAGTATGGGAAATACTGCTGTTTTATTTGAAACATGACAAAGTGATGCGCTGTAGTATAAAGTGACACAATGCTTCACAGCTTACTGCATGTGTGGCTGTGTTTTTAGGTTAGTTTGCTTCTTCTGTGTCCTGAAATGTAAATCACGAAACTGTGAGCTTGATATTCTTCTGTTTGGTTTTCAGTATAACCAGAAGGTACCTCTGACTGAAGTGACCAGTGAAATAAAAAAAAACATTTGTTGAAATATTATTAAACTATGGTATTCCATATGGTGGCTGGGATGGGCTCCAGCCCCTCCAGCGACCCTGAATTGGATTAGCAGAAGAAAATAGATGGATGGGTATCGCTAAACAATTTCCTGGCTGGGGGAAGTAGCTTCCTGAAGTCTCTACATCCTGGCCCCCAAAAATAAATTCTTCTAATAAGACAGTATGTTGTTCCCTTTTGAGCTTTACAGTGTTGACAGTTGCATGAAATATCAAGGGCCTGTATCTTATATGGACTGCAGCAATCAGGCCTCTTTCTCACCTGGAGTTTCTTCAGCTGAATCTGCTTGGTGGTTGCGTCTGACCTCCGATTACTTCTGATATTAGCTACCCTCTCCATCTCCTCCAGCCACTGTGCCAGGCTCAGGAATTTATGTCCCATCTGCCTCAGTCGGGTCAGCATTGAGTGCAGCTGGCCTTGAGTCTCCTTTAGACGGCTCTGATAGGCCGCCCACTCTCGCTGAGCGGTGTCCAGGGCTCGGTCCTCGATCTGAGGTATACCCCAGGGGATTACTCTCTCTCTGCTGGTGAGCACAGCGGAGAGTAAGGCTTGGCCATTTGAACAGTGCTCCTGCAGGTTCTGTGAAGAAAATGAAGAGTCAAGAACAAAGTAAATACTGGAGGTCACTGAAGACTTAAAACATTTAGAAAGGGTTAGGTGTTAGGTGCTTTACTTTTGAAAAATACGACTATGCGTAGGCAGGGTTAAAAGTTTGCAGCTATTCTCTTCTCTGATCATAACCATATAGAGTTGACATAAAACTCCACAGTGTTTCTACCTGTAGCTGCTGCAGTGTATTCTCAAGTGTATCCACGTTTCCCTCTGGATGGGACAATGAGGCCAGAGAGGCCTGCTCCTTCTCCAGCCAGTCCTCAAACACATGTAACCCCCTTTGATACTCTTGATGCACCAGCACCAGCTCCTTGGCCTTGCTGACTGCATTCTGCAAAAAATAAACAAGACGCAAACATTAATGGATGAAAGCAGTTCAAGCTCAAAGAGAAATATGTGTAATGATTTTACAATAATTATTAGGCAAGTCAGTAAAATTTTCAACAAGTTCATGCCCTTCAGTATTTTGGGGAATATAATTAATAATAATTAATTTCTGAAAAAGCATGAAGCAAGCTTTTAAAGAAATACACTCAAACTATTCGGTTATTATTCAAATGCCTGCAGAGGAAAAAATGAAGCCGTATGTTCTGAGTAAGCACCTTAGCCTTTTCTTTGAGGGAGTTGTATCTACACTGCAGCTGCTGCACCTCCTGCTGTGTCGTGTGGTGTTCAGTCATATTGGAACCCTTTGTGGCAATAGTCTCCAGAGGACTGCTATGACTCAGTACTTCCTCATAGAGAAGCTGGAAAGAAAGGAGAACCCATAGATCATTGCAACTGGGATGCTCTGAGGTATAAATGTAACTGCATGAATCTAAAGCGGATAAATGGCTAAAATTTTAATTAAATTAAAATTACAGTCAGGCTAATCTAAATACAGAGTTTGGATAGTCTACAGTGGCATTTGATACCTTGGTCTTTCCCAGGTTAGCAGTCTTGTCTCTCATCTCAGAGTACTGTCTGTCTGAGCAGCTAAGCGTCTCTTCAACCCGATCCATCCACTGCATAAACTGACCCACATCCTCTTGATAGCTGGTCCACTGCGACAGAGCACCTTCCAGCTGACTGTGACCATAAATAAGGCAAAGTTAGCACAGAGGGAACAAACAAGATTCTGAACAGCTAAATCTAATAATCCCTTTAACCTTTCAACTAGCAGAAATCCATCAAGGGAAACTAGGCAGTTCCCAGTCCCATTTATCAAAGACTGACAGATTAATTGCCCCATGCTCACCTTTTACACTGGATTGAGGCAGACAGCAGTGAGTCCCACGAGTCTTTGAGGTCTTGGATCTGTTTGCGAATCACCGGGACTCCCTCAGCTGAAGTGTTCCTCTGGACTGCCTCTCCCCGCGTCAAGAGCATTTTTAGCTGGATCTCCCTCTCCTGACGGGCAGTTAGTAAGGCCTACAGATAGAGGTGAACACACAGACAGAAAATAACTCTCTAAAGGGTAAAATGCATCTCGCCCTGTTTCTTTCTAAACCATTAAAATAGATGCAACATATCTACAGATAAAACTTGTGTCAAGTCAGAAATCTGCAGTTGTATGGTTTGTAAAATAAGCCTGTGTAATGTTTACTTCTGAAAATTTTAAACACAATATCTCAGTTACAGGGAGGGCTCAGTCACACAGGCCTAGAGACTGGTCGGCAACAGGGCAACACCAGTCTCTATTCTAGTCGGTGGAAGCTGGAGGTTTCCTGCTGTCGCTGGGTGAAATCACTTGTAAAGACGGTGCTGACTGATAACCTTCTTGTGATTGCTTTGGTCACTAACAGATTGCTGCAATCCTCCGTTTCTTGCATGGAAACTGACTTATCTGCCAGCACTCTACAACTTCTTGGTAGGTGGCTGTGAAATTGTGAAGTCTGTGACGCAAACAAGAAATGGAGAACCTTGTCTTGGTTTCAACGGTAAGGCATTACTTTCACGGCTTATTGTTTTTTTTTTAATTACACTGCTGCTTGGTTGTTGGTTGCAGCTGTTTGCTGGTAATTTGGTATCTTGTGTGCAACATGCAGGGGACCACAGCAATCTGTACAGCTCTCCGCAACAAATTTAATCAAGCTACAGCAACCACACGCCAACTTAATAGGGAATACTCATTTTTGTTCCTAGCGGCCAGCAAAGAAAAGTCTTGCTAGGAAAATGTGCATGAATGGACTTTTTGTGTATCCCTTTAAAGAACTCCATCCATGTCTTCCTTCCTTACTTCAAGTTGTAACATCCGGTCCTCCAACAAGCCCTTGTCTGTAGTGGTGGAGATGCAGGTGTTGAGGACCCGCTGAGCCTCACACACCCAGTCCTGGAGCTCTTTCAGTCCTTCAGAGAAAAGGCGGTGTTCCCCTACAATGCGCTCAATCCTGGATGCCTTGTCCTGTTAGATATTAAAGTAGAGTAATGTGACTATATTCCTCAAGTCTTTCCTTACCAAAGAGTTTAACATTACACGTGTTTCCAGTGAACAACAACAGTTTCTTCATATTTTTCTGTGTTCGTGTTTGAAATTACAGCCTTGTTTTCCCAGATAGACATCTCTAGAGACTCTCCCACCCACATGTTATAGCACAAGAAAAAAAAACGCATTGTGTTTTCAGTCATCACTCATACATCTGCAACATCTGTGGATCTGCAAAGCGCAGAAAGTAAAAGCTTCAATAACTGGTGGCAATTTTTGAAGTGTTTTCATTCCTGTTTCCACGTCTAGGATGGAAGAGGACCTAAAAATAGCACTTCACTGGCTGGCCAGCAAAGTAAATAAATCCCATTCATCATCGCCGGGGTACTCTCATTGTCCCGAGGTAACAGAATGGTGCTCTGTGGTCAGCGTAATATTTTGTTCTGTGATGTATCAAATTAATCATACGAGTGCGACCACTTTAATGAGAGCTCCACAAAGGTCAGCTTCTCAAGCAGTGACACATTTCAGCTGTGACATTTCAGAAGTGCTTTAGTGGATAAAGGTACGCTGCACAGTCTTGGCCCTTTTATGCTGATGAGGCTGCAAGCACAAGGGCGTTTTAGAGGTAAGAGAGATTACTGAGCTCAGGTAAATTACTCTGGGAACCAGGTCTTCCCTTGGAGACATGACTAATGTGCAAGGGGGCAGCAGTCCATGACACGGCAGATCATACAACAAAACAGCGAACACCACAGCTGGACAGAAAGCTCTTTAGTGTTTATCAAGAGCACATGGGTTAAGCAAGGCACATTTCAGCACACTGTAGCAGTCTGTGATAGAAGCAGAGCATAAAGAGAGGAAAGGCTAGAAATAAGGTTACAAGGCGTGAGCGGTGTTACCTTGGTTAAGTTGCTGAGGGCTAGGTATTGTGCTGACAGCTGAGATACTCTGTGGACGAAGCCCTTTCCGGCTGCTTGTCCCTCCCAGAGTCGATGAGCTCTTTCCCTCAGCCTGCCCAGCTCTACCTCCTGACACGCCATCTCCTCCAGCACACACTAAGCCGATGTGAAGCAGGCAAGTGGTGGAAAAACAGAGACGGAGCAATTGGATGTTGGTGAGCGCAGGGTACAGAAAAAGTGATGGGTTGGAAAGTATGGTTGTGTGTGAGCACCATTAGAGGTGAAAATGAAACAACAGAAAACATAACATTTTTCATGACAGCAGAGACACGAGGCACAAGAAGCGCAGAGGAGGAGGGATATGGGATTAACATGTCACAAGTACACACTAGAGCACATCAAAATACATGGATAAAAACAGAGGAACACGAGCATCAGCAGTATTTCTCCTGATGTTCACTTTTACATATAAATGCTGTTATTAGGTTAGACACCACAGCAAAGAAGAGGCACAGGAGACACGGCTGATAACGTAATCCAAAGACGGGTTGTATACATGTTAAAGGGTAAGGAGGATTTTCCCTACATGAGTTCAGAGACTGAAGCCTGTGTGTTTTATTGTACTTCAGGTGCTGTGGGAAGAAATGTAATTGCTTGCAGGGACCAGACAAAAGGCAATGACGAGAAGTGCTACAGTGGGGGACAGAATAAATATAAAAATAGCAACAATGATACGAGCAGAGCTTTGAGATGGGTTTGATTTTTTTTTTTTCCTTTGTCAGTTTTATCTTTTTTAACGCTTCATGCCTGTCTTCCCTTTTTGTCTCTGCCAGACGTGGCAGAGGCTGTTATCGCATCCTGAAAAAGGCCTTTTAGCCACGCAGTGCTTCAGCTTTGACAGAAGGAGAATTAATTAGATTTCTGGACTTTTCTTCTGACTATTGTGTCAAGACGCAGCTCTATTTTGATCCAGTGGTGCTCGAAAAATGTAATTAGGTCCTTCTCTTCTCCCCAGTGAATTGAAATTGTACTTCAGGGATCCATATCTGATGGAGAGCTGACTATTTAGTATCCTTGGAAAATCTACTTAATATTCAATTTGCGGTGTAATGACAAGGTTTATTTGAGTGAAGAGAGGAAATTAGAAAACATCAGTGAGAGCAGCTGAGAAGAGAAATGTAAAAGGGGCAGCCTCACTAACGTAATGCAATTTAACAGTAAATGGACCCTACAGTATTGATTAAAATGTCCTGATGTACTGCTACAGGGGTGGACTAACAGATTGACCCTTCATCAGCCACAATAACCGCAGAAGTAATGTCATTGTAAGAGGACTGTAATGTCCAGGGAGAATCATGAGCACGACTGTGGGCTTCACAGTACCTGTAGTTTGCTGAGCTCCTGCTTCTTGGCTGGAAGGTCATGTAGGCGAGCACTGCTCTCCTGAACTCTGACCTCTGTGCTGTTCAGCCATTCCTGCAGAGGCTCAGCACTGGCCTCAAACTCTGTCATCTGGGCCTGCAGGTTCTGCAAATGTGAAGTAACTTGTTAAATACACCTTTTGAGGTTCTGAATTTGCACAAACTGTACAAATATCAGAGAAAGTGAGCACTCTGATAAAAAAATGAAACTAATGATTGCTTGCTTTCTTGCACATTAAATACACATTGATGTAATTTTGCAGCCATCTGCTAAGCACGGAAAACAATGCACCAACCTTGAGAGCATCTTCTCTCATTTGCAGGTTATTCATCAGGCTCTTCCAGTCTTCTCTCGCATTTGCCACCTTGGCCTTGATTCCCTCCACCCTGTCCTTGGACACTACAGCCATCAGCAGCTCCCCACTGGCTCCTACTGTACTAAGCCTGGCCTGGCCATTCTCCCTGTCACTCAAGAACTCCTAAGGGGATACAGTACACAGACAAAGACAAAGGAGCAGTGACTATTTAACTGAAGCACGCACACAAAGGGAGAAGGGTGTGAAAGGAGGGGAAAAAAAGACTGAATGACTATCCCAAACTTCTTCTTTTTTTGCCTTTTGCTGCAGTGCCTGACGGGTAACAAAGCCATTCTCTACATTGTCAACAAATTTTCTCTCAAGGTCCCAGAATGTGACCCTACATTGTGAAAAGCAGTAATTACATTAGATGAAGTCATTACTAATTCTACATGCATATGAAGAAGTGGCCTGACCCACAGACGCAATAACAGATAAGGGAAGTCAATGAGCCTGAAATGTGTCTGCTTTTTTTTTTCTTTTTTACAAAGCGCCTTCATACACACCCACCGGCAATGTACACACACATATTAGGATAAACACGCATATGCAGCATGCACACACACAGACACCCCTCCCTCTGAGCTGAGCCGATGACAGTAGCGCAGCAGGGACCACTCCACCATCTGTGCAGTCAGCACATCACTTACACACACTATCTAGCTTCAGCCTCCTCAAAACACACACACACACACACACACACACACACACACACACACACACTTGGTAAAGTAAAAGGCACACTCAAGAAAAGAAAGTCTGCGTCTCTCACCGTTTCGCTCTCTGTGTTCTACATTCATTTACTTGCTCGCTCTTTTTCTTTTCCACACTTGCTGTCTTTCTCACCCTGCCAGTGTAACCGTATACCACCAATTAAGCATGACACAATGGATACCCCAGCCCCTCCCACGCTAGCCCTCCTGGAGGTCAGCCATGTGGAAACATTGTTCCACATTCCTCACCAAGTCAATAATAAATAAAACATGATTGCCTCTCTAGTCAGAAAGTATGAAAATCCCTCTCATCCAAAAAACTAGAAACTTCTAAAGGAGCAGACTTTGCTAAACCCCTGCAGAGGATTTCCAGCAAATTATTTTGTCAAATAACCACACGTTGCTTTGCCATTTTGAACTCACTCTCCCTGACCACCTAACTGTTGATTCACTGCTTCGTCGATCATCTAAGAGCTCCAAAATATGGTCTGAGAATGCAGAGTTTAGAAATAATAGCACATTGCTTGATAGTAATGCGGTGCATGGATGTGGGGATGTCCACCTTCACAGACAAGCAGCTGACTATTAGCCAGAACCCTGCGGTGCTCTGAAGAGGCTGCCAGACCTGCCAGAATTTCAGAGACTTCTCAGAAAGAGAGACACACAGATATTTTGAAGAGAAAGGCTGAGAGACCCCACTGTGGAGCTTTCTCTTATCTCTTTTGGCTATGAGCCCATTTCTAGCTTATCCAGGCTACTGCAGGTCCCATCACTCCAACAAGCCCACCAGCAGACACTCAACAGTGGGCATGTTCACACACGCTTCCCTTTGAGCAAACATCCAATGAAAGAGGATTGATTGTTTAACTACTACATCTTTTGCTTTTCTTTGTAGTACCATATTGTTGCTTAGCCTGCCTCTATGGAAACAAAATAAAAAGCGAGAACCAGTCTGTAATTAGCAAGAGTGGATTTAAGTGGACTCAAACTGATGCAAGGTTGCAGCTTCTCAAGGAGCAGACAAATGGCTTTTATGACAAGAAGCTTGTTAATATCATCACCCCGAGAGGCAGGAAAAGTCTGGTTTATGTAAGTGAATAAATGACACTCCCTACCTCTACTATCAACAGACACTCACAGAAGCAATCTGCCTGTAGAAAAAATATCATACGGCCACACTGGCTGGCAGCTCCGAGACATCAATATGAATGAGCACAAAACAAGTTATTGAAAATGTTATTTCTCAAAAGACTTGACTACAGTAATATTTAGTTACGTTTCCATCTCCAAAAAACTGCTTGATATGCTGGTATTACTTCAGTCTGCCCTGGAATAATATGACAAAAATGTGATTAAATCTGTGATTAATTCCTGCATCAGGTAAGTCTGTCTTGGAAAAACACCTGTGCAAAGAAGACAATGAACTTCAATTTTACTACAGTTATATGTCCCCTTAAAAAACACATGCGCATACACACACACACACACACACACACAGGAAGAATAATTTTTTTTTTAGCTGTACATAAGGGTTTTGCAAATTATATCCCTTACCTGAATCCTTTGCAAAGCAGAGGAGGCCTCTGTGACAGTCTGTGGCACATCAAAGCATTTGGCAGTGCTGATTTTGGCATTGACCAGCCACTGCTGGAAGTCTCTAAGGGCTGCACGAAACCTTTGCTCCAACAAGCGCTCCTTATTTTGACATTCCCTGGATGCACGAAGACTCAGACTGCAGGAAAGAAGAAGAAAAGAAAGAAAAGGCCTCATTTAAGTTGTTGTTCATGGGTTGAAATCTCCCGTGAGAAATGAACAAAGAAAGAACGAAGCTACAAACAGAGGAAGTGTTTACTGCCCATGTGTCCATCAAAACAAAGGAGACACGTGCTGATGCTCTGATACTGTCCAGACTGTACTCACGTCATGGAGGATGAGCCAGGGAGAAGGTGGAGAAATGGCAAAGTGGGTGAAGTGGAAGGAATGAGCGCTGGGGCAAAGAGGGAGAGCGGGGGGATGGCGCTAAGGGGCACTGTGTGGGAGGGGGGTTGAGAGGCAACATATGACTGGGGCAAGAGTTCACATGGGTGACAAGATGGAGGGAACGAGGCACGACAGCTTGATGCTATAAGAAAGAGATGAGATGGAGGAGATATGTGAGGAAGCGGTCACAGCGAGGCTTGACAGAATATCAAAGGTACACTTTCAAATTTGGATTTTAGGAGAATGAAGCTTTTCATCCAGAGGAATTTTTCTGCTATTAATATATTAACCACAAGGTACAGCAGGTATGTAACTGAAGCATAATAAAATCACTTGTTGAATGAGACTGAGATTTGAAGCTTTAAAGGATAGCTAAAAACACAAGAAACCATAATAATCTAAAGGGATGCACAAACAGAACACACAAAATGAAAATGTCAGCGAAATTTAATGACAACTCCTAACTTTACGGAGCGTGATAATAAATTTACAGCAGCTCAGGAGGTAGATTGGGTCGTCTACTAACTGGAAGGTTGGTGGTTTGATCCCTAGCCCCTGTAGTAATTGTGCTTAAGTGTCCACGGGCAAGATACTGAACCCCAAAATTTCTCCCAATCCATCGACTGCAGTCTAAGTGTGTGCATGATAGTCAGAAAGCACTTAAGGGTACAAAATAAAGATCTTTATGAATGTGTGAATGAGCCTTGGTGTGTTGATTTAGAGTAGAAAAGACCCAGCAGCAAAAGTACCAGCCCAGTGGGAGCGGATGTTGTTGATTGGCACATGAGGGGGTGGGAGACCAGCTGTCAGCTACAAAATGATCGGCAATGAGATTTTTTATTTTTTTAAATTTGTTAATGGTGCTTTGAGTACATCATGAGACCAACAATCAGTTATGTGTTTTTATAACCAGACACAATTCAGGTATTTTACCATATTAGGCAATTTAAAAGTATAAAATGGCAACAACAAAAAATTTATTTCAGATTCAAATCTCCAGCATGACGCACTACACAACCACCCGTCTTCTTGACCTCCATACTCCTTCACACACTTCTGCTCAGTGCTCCCTGGCACTAAATTTACATAACCAAATTGTGAGGTGTGTTATGACCAACATAGATACAAGTTCATATATGGATAAGCTATATGTACAACCAGCAGAATTATTTTCTTTCAACTCTGGGATAAAGAAAAAAAATCTATGTACATGTAGTTTCATTCAAAATAGATTTAAACATGATGTAAGACAAAAAAAAGAAAAACAATTACTGGATTTCACACATTGTGGGGAGTGTGTGAAGGTTAAAGGAGGAAGGGGGAGACGTGGATGACAGCAGGGAAATAAGGTTACTTATCAGAAATAGAGGTATGAAAAACATGGCAAAAAACACATTGTCCTCATGTAGCATCTCAATGCACTGAAACACGCATTAAAGTCAGGCACAGACACTCTTGAGCTTTAACGGTGTGATGAGGGCATGAAAGGGTAACACAGTGGGGATAGCACGGGTGTAAAAGAAGCACTTTTTCTGCTGTGACAGACAAAATCTGGCATGCGGTATAAAGAGGAGGTGGGGCGGAGGGGAGTTATTGCCTTTTCCTCCTCTCCTCTGACTCCTTTTTTTTTTTCATTCTGTCTGTGCACTCTTCTTTCTGCAGCGCTTAAATGCAGGACAGGTGCAAAGAGCGCACAGGCCAAGTCTATTACAGACTAAACAGCCAAACGAATAAGGAAAGGTGGTGTTTTGCCAATCAGCAGTCTACGCCAATTAGCTGCCAAAGCATTTCCAAAAAGCTGACCTCACTTAGATTGTCTGCCAGTAAATCTTCAGAGAAGCAGCAAATAAAGGAGATCATTTGCGCTACGGTAGAAGTTTATACTTGTACATGAATGCGTTGAATGTGCATGGCTGTGTGTGTGCATGCTCTTTTGTATGCACTGTTGTTCTTTTGAAAAGGCACTGCACGGTGCGTTCACAAACAAGTGGTGCTCATTGAACACGGGCTCACTTGAGGGTTTAAAGCAGGCAATTAGAGCTCAGTAAAGAGACTAAAGTGGGTATCAGTGTGAAGAAAAAGACCTTCCAAAAAATTGTAATTTCCCTAAAAAATTACACTCGGCGTTGCATAAAATTAAACTGGGGAAGGACACAAACATAGTCAATAAGTGGAAGTGAGGGAAGACGGTTAAATGTCGCTTAGCAACTGGTGACTCTGTTGTTGTCCGTCACCTTTCCACCTTCACCTGGCTGATACGGACGTCAGACCTCTGTGTGTTATTACACACACACACACACACACACACACACACACACACACACACACACACACACACACACACACACACACACACACACACACACACAAAAGAGCTTATAAAACATAGCCCTGGCTTTTGAGCTGTAATTAAGGAGAAATTTCCTTTCCCGCTCTTGTTATTGTGTTATGGAACAGCTGTTTTTAAGACTGTTATATGGAATAATGTGTGACATCAACAATAATTATGAGGACAGGTTTAATTGAATCATTAAAATGACACATTTTTATATAATATGCCAGTTAAAAAGTATGTCAGGTATCTGCAGAATCACATACTTGTACAGTAATAAATAGCAAATAACTTGTTTATACGTTATGTTGCACGTTGCATCATAATCACTTGATCATCTGTATTAATCACAGGCTTTTAATAAAAACTGTCTAAAGGATAAGGTTGGCTAGGTTGTTGACTAATAGCTAATAAAGCTTCTCTTTCTCCAATGCCTCAATCAATTATGGAGTACCTCAGGATTTGATTTTAGGTCCCTTTTTGCATTATGTGTCCGTTAGGCTTTATTTTTCACAAGTACAATGCATCTTTCAAATGATAATCCAATGTCACACAAATATTTTAGGATGTGTATTTCTACAGAAAAACTGTCTTCATCTAAATGACACACAGACAGCTGTGATCATTTTTAGCTAGCCATTTAGGACCATTAGCACTAAACCTTTAAGCCCATAGCAAAAGTCTTGGTATCACCTTTGACCTTGCACTTAAACCTAAATCGAATTAATTCACTTCCGTTCTCTATAAACAGATAGCTACAGAAGAAAATGCAGACTTTTTAGGCAAAACACAATTTCTTTAACATTGGAAGTGTCTTGGTTTTACTCAACGTAATCATACATGCATGCCTCCACTGCAGAACGTAGTTCTAAAGTTCAAGAGCTTAAAAAGTGTGGCCATGTCTATCAAAAAACTCGGATCAGATGATTAGAGAGGCCAACTGCTTGAATAAGGTCTCACCAGGTCTGTTATGTACACAGGGAGCTACCCATAAAGGCAAACTAGGCAGACAGACATAGCTAAGCATCCCTTCTCTCACTCATATAAAGAGTGTTACAAACAGTTTATTCTCCTCGAGGATGGATTTTTGACCCTTTACTGCACCAGCCCTCATCTCATCATGCAGCAGTTGCAGAATCCTGCAGTGAGACTAACTGGTAGCAGATAATGAAAACACATTACACCAGTACTAAAATCCCTGTACTGGCCACCTGTCAGATTGATTTTCAGAACCTAATGTCCTCTACCCAAGCAGTAGGTCTCAGATCCCCAAAACAACTGCTTTTAACTGTTCCACTATCCAAGTGGGTCAAGGAGAGTATGCCTTTTCAATGGCCTTTGTTTGCACTTATTGCTTTTAGCATACTATAATTAAACAAATGAAATTCATTTTTATTCAATTTCCTCAACATATTTCGATTATTTCCTGTTTATTTGTTTGTCTTATGTTATTTTATTTTTTTTTACTTAAAATGTATATAGCATATTGGTCAATAGAGGTTGATTTGAACATCCTAGCTGAAAAAAAACCTCCAAAAACATTTTTTTTTTGATCAGTTAACTTTTAAACACATTGTTACCACCTTTCCATTTCAGGTATACACAAAAGAAAGAAGTGAAACAAAGCAAAATAACAAAAATCCCGAAATGATTGTCTCTAGTTTGTTCCTGTGACATTAATATTTCAGTCCTCACCCTGTCATTGATGTGTAAACATGGTCCATATCTCTCAACACTGTCTGATCTTATGAGTCGGTTACTCCATAACATATATTACACTCACTATTTACAGCCATTCGTCTTGTTATAGTGGGTCTGGGTCGTACCATCTCTCCAGGAAGGCTTTTTCACAGGCTCCTACCAAGATTTTAAACAAACATCTGTCTTCTCTCAACACAATATTTCCTGCTATATCACCAAAATGCAACACCAGAGATGATCCTGTATATATTTTAACAATAAATAAATGAACACTCTCCCAAAACTGCACAATGCCAGGGCAGATCCAAAAGACATGAGAATGGTTTACATTTATCACATTGGCTTCAATATGGCTTTGTTAGAGAACACTAGAAATTTATGTTTAATATTGGGGGTGACAGAGAATTTTATTCAACCCTTCCAACAGTTTTCTCTCAAGCTACATGATGATGTAGTAGATTGCTGTGTTCTCCATACAGGCAGCCATTTATCTTGAGAAATATACACACCTAGTTCTTTTTTGCCCATTTCGCTTTAACATAATGTGCTGTATTTCCTTTCCTCTGTTGGTACTATGCAGATATTACTCTATATTTCTTTAAATTGTAGATTCCTACTATGGTTGGAGAATGGTTGCATAATGTTAAATTTTGTTCCATCTCCTGAAAACTCATAAAATTCCCATCTTTTTTTACTGTACACAGTGCTGTTATTAAATTTGGTATCCATTGTTTCTCATCTCTGGTCCAAAGTATCTCCAGGTTCTTCCTCTAATTTATATTTTTGTTCTATATTAAACCACAGTTTTCATATAATCTGTGTGATAACGTCTTCCCTTTTGAGAAAACCTTTTACTTCATCTCCAGTGTGACTCTGAATTTCCTTTCCTTGAGCATTTGTTTGGATAACTTTGTTGGCTTTTAGGTTAGGAAGTTCAAGTTGGGGCCATTTCTATCTACATTTGAAAAAAGCAGCTTTTGGCCTCATCATACAGACTTGAAGCAAAAGGCATCATGAATAAACTATAGTTAATCAGTCAGTGTTTCGTTTTACATCCACAAACACTCCAAGGAGTAATTCTCGCTCACCCACATCACATCACTACAGCAGAAATGTTCCTCTCACCTGTTGTGCTGTTTGATTAGCGCCGTGACCCGGTCTGACTGTGAGCCGAGGTCTCTGGAGTATCGCACCAGGTCATTCAGTTGGCCTTTCAACTTCTCCGCCATCGGCTCGGCGCTCTGCAAGCCCTCCAGTATATCCTAAACGGCACAAATCAGACACCAGCTCAGTGTGTGTGTGACAAGGAAACACAAGCACCCAACGGATCTGCATGACACCCTCCAATAAGTCCGCTCGCATTCCTATTCACACCCTGCCTCAGTCGTTTTCGCTCTTCTCACATTCAAACCGCGCACACAGACGCTCAAACACATACTCACAGTGCTGCCTGTACAAAAGCATTGCTGTTCCTGGCGGAGTGTGGCAGGAAGGAGCTGTGGATAACGGTCTCCAGCTCGCCTCAGCGTGCCTCACATTCTGCACTCACACAGTCATGAAATCCTGTCCCATGAAATATGTACAAGCTCTCTCTCTCTCGCTGTGTGACTCTCACTCACTCTCTGACGTATGACGATTAAAACAACCCTCCCTCCCTGCTCCTGTGGACTCGCTGCTCCCGTCTCCCTCTTCTCCTTTCCTTTCCTCGCTCCCTCCTCCTACGGCGGTTCTACTTCTTTCTCTAGCCCACTCTCTCGCTCTCTCCTCTTTCTCTCTCCCTCCTCCCACTCCCTCCACTTATTCCCTCGCACACATTTTTCCTCCCGATGACTCTCTCACGCTCTCTCCCTGTGGAATTCAGCTGTCAGCCCTCACAGATGTAGAATTGGTTCAAACGCACACAAACAAGCGCGTAACGAAAACAAGGCCGGACACAGGAAACAGGCTGGAGAAGGAGGAGAACGAGAAGCGGAGGAGGGGAAAGAAAAAAAACCCAACTCCTCCTCTGTTCTTTAACAGCCCCAAATTGAGGAAAACCGGAGAAAGGCATGGCTGAAGAAGCCCGGAGGGGAAATATAGGGCTGAACGTGTTGGCACGGCCTTGACAATACAGAGAAATTGTCACACTGTAAACATCCTGTGGAGGTTAGAAACAGAGCAGCAGGGGAGGTGAGGAGCACAAGCATCTAAGAAAGAACCCCTGCAGCCAAGAAGGACATCTCAGCACACTTCAGTTCAACCAAGTTGGAGTATAGGCAGGAGAAACAATGAGGGAATGTTTGGGAGGGAGAGATAGTGGAAAATAATGGTTAAAAAAGACAAAGCGGGGAGGGGTAGAGGGGACAGCACGGAAGACAGAATGAGCAGGAAACCAGGGGAAGTGATGGGATTGTGGCTGTCACTTGTTCATCATTCCAGTAAAGCTGATTTACAAACTAATCTGTTTTTAGGATTTACAAATAGAATGGATAATTACTGACAGAGAAAGCAGGGCTAATTGCAGAGGGTCCTGTGTGTGTCTGTGTGTGTACTTTGTATTAAACAATGCTAATCATAGGACGGCAGCATAGCCGCTGTCAGCTTTCACCCACCCCAGCGAGTTTTTATTATTGATGCTGTTTTTTTAAATGCACCATTGTGAGAAAATGAACAGATAATAATTCAGGCTCTCTTGTCATTATGTTTATTTAAATTCTATAGTACCTTAGCCAGCTGCCATCCCTCCACGGCCTCCTCGCCGTTACTCTGCCCTTCAGCTTTAACCAGCTCCTGGCTCCACCCCCTCAGACGTCCATCAAACACTTTTAACTCTTCCTCCAACTGGGCGGTCAGACGGTTATATTCCTCTTCGGAAGCCGCGGCAGCGGACAGGGCCCCCTCCAAGCTATCCCGGGCCCTCAGAGCGGCCCCTTCCCATTGCTCCAGAGCGTGGGACAGCGCCCCCAGCTGTCGATCCATGGCCTCGCAGCCTCCCGCTGCCGTGTGCTCCGCTGTGGACGCCGCGCTGCGACGTACCCGGCTGAGGCGGTCGCGGCCCTCCAGAAGTCGACACTCCACACGCTCCTGGAGAGATAAAGAGGGTAGGTAGGTAAGAGACAAAGTTGCTACGGAAACTGTGGCTAAGGAAACCGCAATCTCTGGCTGTGCTGGTGTCTATTTAAAGCTGCCGTATAGTGTTTTCATCAGATGTCCCCTGCTTCATCACCTTACATGTTTATATCTACTTCTTTGATTCTGTCAGTGCACCAGTTATTCTGATTTGCTGTATTTTTAATTTCCATATCAGTAATATCGCTCTGTTAGTGATTTTTTTTCCCTCTCCTTCCATCTTCACCTCTTACTCTCTAAGGGAAAGCCAGGCAGATGATGTGAAAAACACTTGAGTGTGATGCGATAGCAGTGAGCTGATAGAGGGATTAAAAAGGGAGAAGATGGCTATGAAGATCAACCTTGACACTAAATAAAAAATGAAAACTAGCTTGTGTACACAAGACATCATATCTCCTCTTCTACTGTAATGCTTCACACAGCATAGCTCTGCTGACACACATTTATAATGTGATAATTAGTACCCATGTGTAAAATTTAAATGCAAATCAATTTTTCCTCACATATTTTCTCTCCTCTGTAATCACAGAGTTATCGAGCAGGGAAAGATTTAGCATTAAATTCATTGCTCCTTTTCTTTTTTCCTTTTACACACAACCATAAACCATATTATACTGCATTGGCAGTAAAATGCATCATGAGAGATTGAGATATTTGGCTCTGATATGGGAACAAGCTGAGAACCAATTCCAATTCCCCGCATAATTTGCTCTCCTTCATAGTGAGAATGTATTCATCAAATGGGTTCAGATAATTCAGCAATCAGTTATCTTCGCAAGAATTGGGTGTGGATTAAAAAAAACAAAACAAAACAAAGAACAGCACACACATTTCAAGCATGCAGAAGAGCCAAAGACAAAGTATTCTTAAATAAGTTAAACATTGCTTCCACACAAGAGTCGCTGATACTGCACTGAGAATCATTATGTCTATATTGGGTTTAAAGAGTTAATCCTTCTTTAATAGATGTGTAATTAGTGCCTGTTACACATCAATTATCCCAACAAATTCCTACAAGATGTCCAGCCAAGTTTTAATTCTCAAATAATCTAAGTTTATAACTAAAAGACAATTTAACCAACATGTACCGCATGCTGTTAACATGGAGTGGCTCAAGAGATTTCAGATTATGTCAAATAAATTTTAGATTGTTTAGCTGATACTGTTTTAGCATCCGTGTACTTGTGTTTTCCCTACAGTTTTATCACTTAATTTATGTGGGCTGAAATAATCTGCAACTCTTTATGATTTGTCCCCGAAAAAGGGCCGTAAGCACAGAATGGAAATGCTTGAGGTGACTAACAAATGTTTGTCTTCCTTACCCTAACTTCTGACAGTTTCTTTTTGATGGATGTGGAGTCTCCTGATGTGTCAGACCAGTGCTGTAGCTCCTCCCCTGCAGTCATTAGCCAATCAGTGAGCTCTCTAACGGCCTCCAGGTAGTTCTGGTGCTCCAACACCACTGCCTGTGCCAGACGTACTCTCTCCTATAGAAGAAACACAAAATGTGTACACGTTATATTACCGAAAGCCTTGATCAAGGTGAAAGAGGTTGATGGTCATCTACATTGTAAATTAATAAATAAAGGCAGATGTTTTGTACCTCCACCAAAGCTGTGAGGTTGTCAAACTGCACCTGCAGCTGGGTGCGAGCACCATGGTTAAAGCTGGCATCACCAGTCTTCTTGAAGAGTTCTCTGGCTTTTTCCTCCAGTGTGGACAGCGCCATCTGGTGGTCTTCTAGATCAGCCAGCAGAGCACGGAGTCTCTCCAGCTGTGAAGCTTTTTCTCTAGGTCCTGGCTGAGGGGTGAGAGGGGCACACACCTCCCGCTCCACAACCTCCATCCAGCAGCGCAGTTGGGCGGCACTCTCAAGGTATCCTCCCCACTGAGACACAGTCCACTCTAATCGACTGGAGACAGAACAGTAGATCTCTCATACACTTTTACAAATGGTGCAAAAAAAAAAAAAAAAAGAAAAGAAAAAAACAAACACATGAAATCTTTTATAACTACATGTGTAGACTGCTTAATTTAAATCTTGGTGCATAAAAATCTTTTCACCTTTTTACTCTCCTGTACATTTGCAGCATTGCAGAAGAAGCACAAACTGGCGTAATACTGGCTTATAGCCTTTCTCCCCTTTTATCAGGAGGTTCAAAACACACAAGGACACAGACACACACCCATAATTTTCCTTGCCATCTGTTACCCCTGCCTGTGCAAATAGTGCCAATATCCACATACTCACACACACCTCTAATTCACCTGCTACCCCTCGCCTCCTGTTATCCCTCTCCCCTTTCAACACAAACACACCGCACGTGTGACCCACTGTTTGCCATCCACCATTTAGTCCCTAATGGGATCAATTTTTTTTCTAGGAGGGGCCATAATTGGTCAATTAGACATACACACACAAACTGATGCACATGCATGCCGTCACGCACGCACACAAACACACCCGAGAGCACATACTAAGACACATCAGTCACAGTTGGAAAATGAGACACATACTTCTCATTATTTATTTAACCTAATGGTAATTAACAGCACCGACACATCAATCTGTGGTGATGAAAATAACCTGTTCCTAAGAGAGAATTTTTTTTTTTGGCAAACAGAAACATCCTCTCTTAAATGTTCATGGGCAAATGTTTCAGTGGCAGAGAAATGGGGATTGACTGGCATTTATATTGAGCTCATCTAGTCTCACTGACCAGTCAAAGTGCTTCACTCTACAAGCCAAATTTATCCACACATCCATACAGTGCTTTTTGAATTTTAAGCACTTTATCTGCATCACATCCATGGCCAATTTAGAACCAGGAATTAGCCTAACATGCATATTTTTGCATACCTTGAGGAGTACTCAGAGGAAACCCACCCACGCACAGAGAGAACATGCAAACTCCACACAGAAAAGCCCCGGTTAGGGTTCAAACGTGGAAACTTCTTGATGTTAGGTGACCGTGCTAACCAAAGTGCTTTATCCAAAAGCATACATGTATTCTATAACTGCATGCAAAATTTGTTAAAGGTAGGAATGCTTCTTTACTCATTAGATTATCATTTGTAGTTTATAACAAATTGCAGGTGATAGTTAAAGTGAGTAGTTGTACCTGTGGCAACTCATGGCTGTCACAAGCAGTGTAGCCCATGCGTCCTCCAGTTCCTGCAGCTGAGAGCGAACCACTTCCTGTCCGGCGGCGCCATAGCTGCGCAGGGCGAGCTCACCTTTACCCATTGCCATATTTAACTTGACCTCACCCTCTCCCTTCAAAAGCAGGATATCCTGTGCAAACAGACATTCAGAGTAAAAAATAAAAATAAAAAATATATAAATATATCTTAAGCAAACAGCCCCCTCTTGTGTTCACTGGAAAAACTAGATTGTAATAAAGGTGAATTACCTAAATAAAGAATACATGCAGATGTAGTCTTGTTGTCCTCTCACCTGCACCGTCTCCAGCCTTTGCTCTAACTGCTCTTTGGTCCCCATCGTGCTGTCGACTGTACCCAGTCGCTCCTGGATCTCCTCCAGCCAGGCCCAAACCCCCTGGAGAGTGTCTCCAAAAGCCTGGCTCTCCTGGCAGCCTCTGAGCCTCTCCCTGGCTGCCTTCAGTAGGGCCTGGTGCTCCATCTGTAGCTGGCCTGTTACTCTGACCTCTCCTCCTGACCCGCGGCCTGCCTCAGATAGAGCCTGGGCTTCCTGGCAGAGTTGCTCAATAGATTCCCTTACAAAAGAAATTGATATATTATTGTTCTGAATATTCAGTAACTTATGCTGTGACATATATAGCATATGGCCACAGACACCCTCATATACAAACCTTCTTTCTGTCAGTTCCTTATGGAGTTGCTCCATCCTCTCCAGCTCTTCTGTGGTGTCTGGGGCACCTTGCTGGCTTTCTCCCCCAAGAACTGGCTCAGCCTTAAGACTGAGATCCATCTGCTTCAGCCAGTCTCTTATACCCTGCATGCAGTCGTCAAAACTATGGGAAAAGAGGGGAAGGAAGAAAAAAAAAGAATTAATGAGAGCCATATTTCTATTTGATTCAAATTCGTTTGTATAAAAGCAAGAAATAACCATAAATGAGGGTGTTACTTTTTCAGAAGGCCAACGCTCTCCTCCAAGTCCAGCTTGCTCTGATAACAACCATCCAGAAAGCTCCTCCACTCTCGCTGGCAGGCAGAGAGGTTCTCTTGAACCTGCACTGCTCCAGCTTTAGGTAGGTGGAGCTGGAGTTTCCCAGCCTCTTTAGAAACCTGAGAGAGGCGTTCCTCACCCTCTGAAATCCGCTGAAGTGATACCTGTGAACATAGGATGCGTCTCTAAATAAAGAGCCAAAATCTTCAGATCGGGACTTTTTTGTGTGTTTTCATCCATTTAAACAACTCAAAGTGTTTATTATTTACAAGCCCAGTGTAACTTATGACTTATACTAATAAATTATGTGGAAGGTACAGATATATGTTTCTAAAAATACAAATTGTTTATACTGTAGCATGCTCATATCAAAAAGTCAACCTCCTTAGAACTTTTAAGTGGAATATGCACTTCATAGCCCTTACATCTGCACAGAGAAAAAGAGCAACAAGTAACGTACCTTTAACCTTTGTAACTTGGCTCCTAGGAGGACAACATCTCCTGACGGGTTAGAGCATTCTTTCAGCTCCAACTTGAGAATCGCTAGCCAGGATTTGAAGTCTTGGACAAGCTCTGATTGAGGGAACAGGAAGAAGAGATGAGTTAAAAGCTGAAGAAACATACAGCGACAAGTCGAGGAAGACGGATGTGTTGCAGATTATGGCAGAAAAAACATTTTAAAGTGAAGAAACCTGAAGAAGAAGTGTGAGAGCAGGCAGTGTGTTAAGGCAGATGGAAAGTGTGGGCGTGTCCACGCTATGGAGTGCTAGGTTGCCTTGGCAACAAGCCCAAAATGAGTCCCTCGAGAGCAGATATGACGAGAGCGACATTACTCTCCGAGGCACAGGTGTGTGTCGGCGCAGTGAGAGTGCACCAGTGTACCTGACAGCATGTGTGTCAATGGAGTGTGGGCTGTAGTGGGCGGATTGAGTGCGCTCTGGGGAAAATGTAGGATAATCAACAGCAAATCTGTTGCACTACTAACACGAACAAATGGCTCTGCTTCGTGTAACAGTGCAATGTTTGATTGGGTGATTATGGCATTTTAAGTGTTATTAAAAATTTTAATTTGTCCTCATCAGGGAATAAGTTATTGCGGCTACTTACTATTACTGATAGATAAGATCGCTCGGTGCATCAGAATGAAGAAGAATTAAGCACCTTTTGTAAATTAGCTGATACATCATCAACGCCACAAACAAAATCTGAGCAAAACTGATGATCGCTTACCGTTGAAATGGAGCTGCAGACCGTCCTGCAGGTTTCCTCTGGTCTTGGCACAGCGTTGGGAAACGGTCTCGGTTCGTTTGGCAATGGAGGTGAGATCAGACGAGAGGCGTGACAGCTCCTCAGAGGGATGCGATCTGCACAGAGCAGTCAGGGCATCTCTAGCCGAGTCCATGTCTGCCCTCTGCTGCTGCACGACACTCTGCAGGTCCTGGAAATGGACCACAGTGAGAAATTATGCAAATAATTCTGCACGTTTATAGCTATGTGCTCTGTATGTGTTGTACTGTGTCTATCCTGCAAATGTGTCCTAAGGCAACAGTCTCTTCTAGCAGAACAGATGCTGATCGGTTGCTGGTTTGACATCTGTCCTCCAGAAAAGCATCACTAATCAGGACAGGCGTTTTCCTTCAGGAATCAAAATTCTATGATGTAAACATTTCTTTCCTTCTTAAAGGAAAGAACACCTACTACACCGCCTATGGTGCTCAGATTTTTATTAGGGAAATACTTTTGAGGAGTTTCCTGCTAGAATAACAATAATTAGCACATTATGATTAGTTCCTCTAACTAATTAGGTAATAAGCTAGTTGTAGGTGTGTAAATAAAATAAACTTTGTACAGTTTTTTGTGAGTTTTTCTGTCTTACTGAAGGAACTGATAATGCCATACCTTAACAGTGCCAATGTCTTCAGGGGAAGTAGTTTCGGTGAGGTCCGATAAGGAACCCTCGACTGCCTCCAGCCGCTGGGCCATCTGGGACATGAGGTCCTCCAGTCGCTCTTTCTGGAAACTGAAGTAGGTCAGAGTGTGCTTGGCCTGATTGTACACCTCCTCAGCATGGGCCATTTTCTTCCTCAGATCTGATTGCAGGACCTGACGTGTGAGAATCAGTTTTAGTCACATTTAAACAACACAAGAGTATGTTTAATTATTGGTCCAGTACGGTTTCATAGATTTGATTTATGGTTTCATAGATTTGTGACTATAAGTTCCTCCTGAGTAGAAGGTACAGATACTTTATTTGTCTTCAGCTCAACTGAGAGCGCTTATTTGTAAAGTTTAAGTCAATCAAGAGGCAATTTGGAGCAGAAATTCTAGGAGTAAAGCATGAACCACATAAATCAGATGAAAGTAAATTACACAGGGATCAAGGACCATGGCTTTGTCCAAGATCACAGAGGGATTTATCACTATTTTGTTTGTTCAAAGCCCTGGCCCTATAAATGGGGAAAAAAACTGATGCACTCTTCCAGGCAGCCAGCAACAGGGGGAATTAGTACTCCTGCAGAGGACTGAGGGAAGTGGAAGGGAGAGGCAGTATAGCATAGCAAATTAATTGGAAGAATAATGAAGATAAATGTGGCTTCTGTAATGTGCTGTACTATGGTAAGGAGAGACGGCCACGAAAGAGACCCCGAATTAATAGAACGGTTATTTATAAACAAGAAAAAACTGAGAAAAAAAATATTTTAACCACAGGTGTCATAAGCTAAAAATAAATAGGTAAGTCAATAAATTGTGTTGTAACGTACATGGGTGTAAATATGCTGTTTACACCACTACAAAACATGTTCTAAACACACACAGCAGAGCTTGACTGACACACTAGTACTGCCCCTTAGCTACAGCAATTAAATGGCCCCTCCTTTTATCTGCCACGGCTGTCACCTAATCCTCCTGATGTGTCTCTGTCACATAATCCTGCCGGTTTTGCTGCATGTACATTAATGCACTGAGCTTCTGCACACCGTCTAACGTTTATAACTGCTTAGCACTCTCAAATGTCCCTCTGAAGCTCTTACTGGTAACACAACAAGAGCACAACAGCAGTGGCAACAGGTGTAGATGAGAGGAGGAGGGTTACTGGATGCAGGAAGACTGAACCAAGGCGCAAAAAAAAGGTTGTCAGCACTGGATGTTTCAGTGTCTACTTATTCTATACGCGAAATCTGCACATGATCAGAGAAGAAGTCTGGGTTCCACATATTGTGGTTTTAATCTTTGATGAATAATACCTTGCATTATTTTTCTCTTCTCCTATACATTTACCTGCATTTGTAATGGGATTTCCTGCAGTTTGGCTCGAGCCTTCAAATCTGCCACTCTCTCCTCCAAAACATCCAGCATGTGCTCCCTCTTTTCAACCTCCTCCTATGAATCAAAGTGCAAGACAATGAAATAACATTCACCGTCATCTGAGCAAACATTCATTTGCGCACACTTTCACGCAGCGTACTCTGACCTGAAAGGACGCAAGCTGGGCCTCTGTCTTCTCCTTGTCACTGAGACTGGCGACAGCGTCAGTTAGATCAGCGATGGATCCACTGGTCCACTGGTTGATGTCATGCTCTGCGGCCTTGAGGTCATCCCAGAGTTTCACACAGTAGCCTAATCTTTCTGTATTGGTTTGTATTTTCTCTGCGATCTTAAAAGAGAAAAAGAGAGACCAGGACACTATGTGAGGTATGTAAGAGAATAATGCATCTCAATCAAGAGGAGAGGAAGGCCCACCTCCTTTGTGTTTGGCTTTCTCTCTGTAACAGGGGATGTATGCTTTACAGGGAGATGGAAGAAAATCGCTGCCTAATTAGTCTGACAGATGTGCAAGTGAGAAGCGAGAGAGAGAGACAGAGATGCAGATAACCTGTCTAGACTTATTTATTTCTCTGTCTCATTTCGACAGCTGAGCAGACAACAACAACTCAAAAGAGGAGAAAATGTAGATAAAAGAAAAGAAAAAGCAGAGAAAAAATATAATTGAAAAAAGTGACGGTGCAGGTGTTCAGCAGAGATGAATGTTTTTTTATACTCACACAGATTTGTTCATACCCTTCATAGTTATTATTGTACTTCAGGCCCAGACTCGGGGAAAACACCATTTATAGTTTATGGATTTTTTTTCAGTTTTTTATTTAGATGTGGAAAATTCTGGGAAACTTTTTGATGTTACAAAAATATTTCACTTCAAAACACCTGAAATAACAGAAAGTCAGTATTGTGCATTTATCTTTACTAAAGACTACTCACCGCCAGCCACTGCTCTCTAAGTGTCTCTGTGTCTCTCTGGATGGAGGACATTTCACAGTTGGGAACCTTCTCCAGCTCCCTCTGCAGGTCCTCGACCGTCCTGATGAGCTGGTCCATGTCTTCCTGTTTTTCTCTCAGTTCATCTTTTATGGCTTTATGCTGAAGAGAACACAGCAAGGGAAATGGCAACAGGAGGGAGAGATACTGTTCAGTGGGGAGGTAAGTTTCTGAGATTTGGTTTGCTAAATAAATATAAGACAAGTTTCTTCTTCCTCCACCTCCTGTTTTTTTCTAATATACAATAAAAACAGTCAAACCACAGAGAAAGCTGTGAAACTTTTCAGACTAATTTCCTTGATGAAAACAGATTATTACTCACTTAAAACTCATTGAATTACCAGAAAATGACACTAAAGCTGATTTTTCTTCTTAGCTCATAAAAACATTATTACATAAGTTTTCATACAAAAAATAAAATCATACTTGGATCTATCATATCCGGTTTTAACAGTAGTAGATATTTTAACTCATTATAGTAGGTAAAATCACAATGAATAAACACTTTCGACCATCAAAAGTTCCAACAAGTCATAACAATGAAAAAAAAAAATCTTTGAGAGGAATGGATACTGTCCTTTTTGACTCCATAACAAGGCTCACAATTAAAGTTACCAATTTGATTGCTATATAAATTACTACTGTATAAATTCTTTAAAATTAACAATAGGTTCATTTCATGTTAGCTCATCAAATCCCTCACACCAATCAATAGATCTTCTCAAAAACATCTTTTCAAATGCTTTTCCTAGTAGCCCTTTTAAAAATCGTGCTATTAAAAAACTACTTAAGCATGGCATTCAATTGTTATTAAGTATCTGGTAGTATGGCTCTATGAACATGAGGATAACTTAAGCTAACATACAATGATGTAACTCCAATCCCCGATGCCAGATCTGTGGAAATCATAATTTTGAGTTGATGAACTGATGTTTGTTGATAATTTCTCATATACAGGGCACATCTTTTAAAATAAAAAAAACCCAGTCCAAATCAGGTGAAAGGTTTTACAGAGATTACAGATCGAATATGAAACCCCTACCACAAAACAAAAACCCACATTTAGACCCAACTTCAGTATAATTTCTTCAGCCATGACACCATGTACAAAATATAAACTCACTTAATTAGAAGAAGCAGATTTCTCTTAATATTATATATTATATCCCAAATTTCTGATGATCATTTTTCACATTTTGTCATTATGAGTTTTATAAGGCACTCATTTTTATGTATAGCAGCCAAAGACTGTTTTGAAAGCAGAGCAAGATGTTTTCATTCAATTTATCCACCCTTCACAGCCAAGTTTTTTTCTGGCCAAGAAGAGAGCATGTGTGCTGGGTGCCTTTGCAACTATCCCTAATCACAAAGTAGATTGGTAGACCTATAAAAAATTGAAGCACCTGGGTCAAGTAGTTTTCTAGTTAGTGGATTTTTTAAATGTCCCTCATCCCTTGAATTATTTCTTTTGTATTTATTTAGAGAAATTACTTTTCCTTGTATATTTTTCCCCAAGCAATTCTGTGATGGTCATTTTTTTTAGTCTGATGCACAGAAATGTAATAATTCAATACTTTTCTGAGAATAAACATAAACTACTGACTTGCGTGAAAGTCCTTTTGGCTTCCTGAGCACTGTGGTTGTGGTCGGGCAGATTGTGAGCGACGGCCTGAGCGCTCTCCATGAGTGTGGTGAGGATCGACTTCAGGTGGTGGAACTGGCGAAGAAGATCTAACACAACTCCACTGTGTTCCTGACTGCATGTTAAAACAAATCAGAAAACGTCAAATATATTATTTTTTTTAAAGCAGGTGGTAAAAGATGAAAAAAAAAAAACAGATGGGTGAGAGAAAATTAATCTCTTACCTGTTGATGATTAGCGTCCTGACGTTATCCCAGGCTGTCTTCACCAGAGCTACCTCCCTGAGTGCTTCTCCTGCCAGCTCACTGTCTCTCTGGGCCAGCTGGTTTCCCTTTTCTTCTAACCACCGTTGCGAGTGCTGCAGGGACTGGAGCTCATCCTCCAGCTGGACAAAGAAACGCATCCTGGGAGAATAGATGCAGAAGAAAACAATGGAGATTAGTAGCCTGCTTCCAACATATTACATCTCAATTTCCAGGAGATTAAATTTGTCTGCCTGTATGTTGGCTTCTGTAATAGACAATAGACTCTGGCATACAGTAGATCTTTGAATCAAAGGTTCATAGTAGGCAGTAGAAATGCAAAAAGTAGGAATGAAGCAAGGACTGACAGCATTATTACTACTGAAAGCCGACATTACCAACTGTGCTGATACTATGAATACTGATATATTTACTGGGCTGAAGTGTCAAAATTAAAATGAACAAACCTGTTGTGAAAGGCCTGTACAGAGCTCTCTCTGATGCCCTCCTGTCTTGCATCGTCCAACAGTTTCTTCAAATTCTTCATCACTTCTTCTCTTCTCTCTCTGAAGGAGCTCCACAAAGCCCCTAAAGCATCCGCTTCACTTTGTCTCCACCCCACACCCCTCTGCACCTCCTCCAGAGCCATTGTCAGGGCCACCGCCTGTCCTCTGCAAGATGTTCTTCCCTGAGGATGGCTGGCATCTTTAGATCCCCTCCACTCTGCTCCACACAGGTGCAGATGTGCTTTGCTCAGCTGCCCATCTAACCCGACAGCTTCAGCCTCTAGTCGGGCCACTTCTTTAGCCACCTCTCCTATTTCGCGATGCAGCTCTTCAGCTTTGGAAGGGTCCCAGCTCCCTCTGCCCTCCACAGCCTCATGAAGGCGACGC
Source organism: Aulonocara sp. 'chitande type north' Nkhata Bay (assembly GCF_057382095.1). NCBI lineage: Eukaryota > Metazoa > Chordata > Actinopteri > Cichliformes > Cichlidae > Aulonocara > Aulonocara sp. 'chitande type north' Nkhata Bay. Next base: position 12,607,403 of record NC_141358.1, read on the forward strand.
ACGGCCTTAGCAGCCATTTTATGCTTCTCGAGGAAAGTGTTTAACTCGGTCAGGCACTCTTTACGAAGCAGCAGGAGACGTTGGGATTCACTGAGAGGTTGCAGGCAGTCCTCTCTCCATGCCTGGAGCTGCTCTTGGGCCTCTGGGGTGGAAGAGCAAAGCAGGAAGGACTCTTTTTTATGGAGAGTCTCTCTCAGTGATGCATTCTCCTGTAGCTGTGCCTCATGCTCCTGCAACACGATTGTTCAATTAGACACATTTATGTGAGCTCCAACAGCAATTGATGCAAACTTGTTTACTAAAACTGCTCCAATATACATACAGCCTATAAAGGACATCAGTGCTGACAGCAAGTTATTGATCTCTCACCTTCAGCTTAATAAACACAGCCTCAAGATCAGCAATATCAACCTGGGAAGAGCTTCTCAAGAGAGACAGGAAGTTTTCACTCCACTGGGTAAGGGGCAGCAGTGCCTGATCAAACTGCTCCAAGTGCTCCAACTGCAGCTTCAACCGCTTTATCCTAAAAGTGAGGGTGGGAAAAGCATGGACTGAGAATATGGAAGTGACTGTTTTAAATGTAAATTTAAAAAAAATGCTAGGATCCATTCACATACTGTAACCCAGATGTAAATAAGCTATATCATAATCAATCACCCTAAAAAATACCTGCGTAATATGCTGTTCTTCACAGAAGCGCATCTCTCCTGTAGTTGTGTGAGATCATCACTGAGCTCCTGGATACGAGCTTCGGGTGCCGTGGGGTACAAGCAAAGGCCGAGATTCACGAGACCCTGAAGGAGAGTCTCGTGTGACACCGTCTCTACCTGCATTTCCTGGATAGGCATATCATCAATGCAAATTAGATAAAATAACAAAACTTTCTTGTAGAAACAAATACAGAAAAGTAAAAAGATTTTACCTGCACATTTTGTAATTCATTCCTAAGCTTTACTTTATCTGCAGAGAGCAGTTCGGTGTCTGGGCAGCACACAGACTCACACCTGTCCAGCCAGCTTTTCATGGACAAATTTTCCTTTTCATATCTGTAGATGCAGATGTTGCATGTATTAAAATCAAGGAAAATATAAGTTGCATCCCCTTAGGACACACACAATTACAAGTTCACTTTTTTTTTTTCTTAAATCTGACCAAACCCTAGTATCAGTGACAAGGTCATAATGGGGCAACCATATCTTCCCAGTGCACCCAGTGCTGGAAGTAATCCCTTATACATATACCTGCAGGATACAGGATGAGGCTAACTGCAGAGACACTAAGCCGAACACACACACAAACAGACACACATAAACTCTGCTGAAGTTTAGTGGCAAAAACATAATTGAGTTCATTTCAAAAAGAGTCACCGGCTGGGTAAATAAAAGGAAGCGCTAAAGCTTGGGCAATTTAAACAGCCAGCATGTGGCTAGATCATTATTTTCTCCTCACGCTTAAACAGAAAAGAAACAATCACTCCGGTGAAGGACTATTGTGTGACAAAAGAAAGCGATAAGAAAGCATATAATTAGAATAGAAATGCACTGGCTGACAGGGGGACAGACAAGATCTCGCTCTTCCACATCACACTAAGATGAGAGACAGATTCAGAGGAATAAAGAGGAAACTGGCACAGAGAGAAGCAGAAACAGCACATGCACAATAGAAGGGAAAATGGCATTTGCTTATTCAACTGCAGGTGTGTGCTAATGGAGACTACAGATGTTTCTCAAAAAATGACTTATAACATATTTCTCCATTTTTATAAATGTACTTTTTGATTTTATGGTTTTTTTTTTCAATGTGGCAAAATCTGAAATATTCAAACAGGCCTGTTGTAGGTGTTTATCTATACGGCACCAAATCACGACAACAGTTGCCTCAAGGCGCTTTATATTGTAATGTAAAGACCCTACAGTAATACAAAAGTGTTGAAGGGACACATACACCCGAAACCCTGCTTTGGGCCATACCAAAGCACAATAAACTCTAAACACTAAACTAAATGGATAAATCTTCACACATTACAGTGAACAGTGACTCATGCCTTCAGTTTAACAATTAACACTATTTTCTCATTGTCTAGCATTTGTCTCTTCTATCCCAGACAAACACTGACTTTTTCCTGTACTAATGCTATTTTTCCAAAAGGTCTAGGACACTGGTATCAACATAAGAGCCCGGGGCCAGAATTGGCCCGGCAATTTCTCCAATCTGGCCTGCTGGGACAGCTTTGGAAAACATGAAGGAGATGATATATTTTTAGACTTTTAACTGTATTTTTAGATGTTTTGCAGCTTTTCCTGCTGTTAAAGACCTCCCCACAGTGATTTTTATTACCATTCATATTCAGTAATAGATAAACAAGCAAATGACAGAAAACTTTATCGTGTAGAAAAACTAAGATATGCTGTTGAAATTGCACTTCTTTATCTTTTATTAATATATAAAAGGGAAATAAATGTGTAGTTAATCAACTTTACACTAACACAAAGTTGATGTGGCCCTCCAGACAAAATGAGCTTGACATCCCTGGTCTAGGACAAAAGCAACCACATTTTGCAGTTTATTGTACCTCTGCCACAGAGCTAGAAGGCTCTCTAACATAGATTTCTTTTCTGAAGCCTTTTCCATTAACTCTCTCTGCTGCTTCTGGAGGTTAGCCACTTCTTCCTCCAGCTGGCTGCCCTCTCCAAGCCTTTTTGTGGCCGAACACAGGGCCATAAGCCTGGGCTTCAGAAGCTCAACAGTCTGGCAGACCTCCTGGGATAAACACAAAAATACTTGTTATCAACTGCACATTAAGTAAACCCTTGAAAATACAACATAATAACATGGTGCCACTCTGAAAAGGAAGCCAGTGATACTTATTCATGTATCAAAGAGGTGCCAAGTTGTGCTCTTACAATGTGATCCTGGAGGGCTTTGTAGGTCTCTAATGATGATACGCAGCATGTGATCAGACAGTCCAGTTTTTCATTCAGATCACTAACTGTTTTCTTAACCTGATAATAAAAATAAAAAAGTCTGTTTGTATTGTGTAATAAAATACCTTTAATAAAAGTCATAAATTGTGTGATGCTCTAAACCTGTTCAAGGTTATCATTGCATCTCTGCCTGTAGGAGGCGCTCTGGTTGAGCTGCACGCCAAGCTGCTCTGCTCTCCCCTTCAGCTCTTCCCAGTATTGTCTCGTCTGGTTAAGTTGCGCCCGGATGCTACCGGCCTCTCCAGAAGTCACAAACCTGGACAGAGCCTCGCAGTCGGCCTCCATGAGGACAAGAACCGCCTTTCTCTCCTCTAAAGCTTCCCCCACGGCCTGGAGAGATGCAATAAGAGAGGAATTCAACGAGGGAAAGCATACAGGAAATTACGACGATAAAAGATCGCTCTTTCAAGAAGAAATTTATTTTCAAACTGAGAAGAAAAAAAAGGCAGATGATGGCAGTATCCTTTTTTTTTTTTCTAAAAACCATCATGAGAGTGACAAGTCTGGGATTAGGCATGCCAAGATTATATTTTATTAAATATGATCAATTTATTTCCTTTAAATTCCAGCCTCTGCTACAGCACTGACCCAATTTCCCTTGGGGTTAGATTAAAATTTAATCTCATTTCATCATAATCTTAATCATTTTGGGCCACAGTGATACTGTAAACTACAGACACAAGACCAGACAGCAATGTGACTCCAGTTTAACTGAAGCAACCAAAAAATATGATGAGTATTTACTTGTGAAGATATAAAAAATATTTAAGGAGTTGTGTAAAAAGTGTGCAGTGAACTGCCTCACCTTTGACTGACCTCCAATTGGAAACCTTGTGATCAGGTATACAATGTAATGCTGTGATAGAAATATAGACCTGCACAAACCTCTACAGCGCTGATGTGTTTGTCTAAAGGATCAGAGGAGGAGAAAATGTTGACAGCGTCCAGCTCCTTCTGTTTCTGATTGATCCAAAGAAAGAAGGCCGCTGATTCACTGCTGAAGCGCTCCCACCACACAAATATCATCTCCAGCTGGACAACACTGGGACACATGAGATTAGGCAACAGCCCAAGGTCAGAATATTGGAATGAAAACAAACAACCAGACAATAGCATGGATGCAATTTGCAGGTGAATGCCAGACAGACATCATATGTTGGCAAAATACAATTTCACATTTTGATACTTTAGGTTTTTTCAGACTAATATCACAAGTTAGTTTTTACACTTAAAGCTCATTATTGGGCACTCGTAAAACTGCCGGTTAAGGCCCGTACCACATTTCAGATCTTTATTGCATGTAATAGAAGAAAATAGTCAGACATACTTCTTGTTGAGGTGGTCTTGAAGTTGTGCGATTGCTTCTCTGGTGGACTGCGCCTGCTGCAGGAGAAGAGTCTGAGTCTTCGGACCAAGCTGAATGTCTTCTGCTTTCTCTGAGAGGAGATCTGCTCGTATAGAGTACTCCTCGACCTCCGTGAAGAGTTCCTATAGACCGAAAAACAAGCAGTTACACAACATGACCAAATACAGGCTAATAAATCAGAATATGAATGCATGCACGTTTTGCACATACACACCTTGTTATGCTTCAGTTCAATTTTCAGGCTGTCCAAGCAGTTGAAAAGGAGTTCCTTGTGCAATTCATTGTCAGTATTGCTGATGAACCTCCAAACTGTTTCTCTTTCTGCTTCGAAACTTTCCCAGGAGCTCAGCGTTGCCTTGAAGTGACAAAGAAATGAAAGAGTAACGTTAGTAGGTACAAATTCAGACCTGATGATAACATGCACTATTTACACAAAGGAGATGGGCACTGTAATATTTACTGCCATTCTCCTGATTTCATCTGTAAGCATAGGGTATTTTACGACAGCAGATGATCTGCTGTCTTAAAATACACCGACATTTACTTTTAATTTTCTGATCAATTCACGGATAACGACAAGTGTACAAAGAAATCACAAAGTAACAAACAAAATTAACGTGCAGGATAACAGTCAGCAATAGGCTAATCAATTATCACAGCGGGAATGTGTGTGGATGATCAATGACACTCACACGTGCAAACACCAGGGCGCCGACATGAGAAAAATCTTGGCTCTGCCTACCTGCAGACTTTGCTCCTTTGCCCCTGATTTGTGGTCAGCCTCACTGAAAGCTCCTTCCAGCTCCCGTAGAGATTGACTGAGCCCCTCCCCTTTCTGCAGCTGGCGGCAGTGGGACACCAGAAGCTCTGCCTCTCTCCTGTTAGCATGCAGGTGCTTTAGGTGTTGCTATAACACACAGACACAAAAACAACATGCTATTTTGTGAGCAACCTTGATTTTGCTTTGCCTTGCTCAAACCATTCATAATGTAAACTGTTAAACAGTTAAATTAAATACAAAAGAGACTTTCAAACATGGAAACCAAGTTGTTACAAGTGCATTTGTACTAAACAAATACCTGGTGAATAAGGTAAAGTTGTTTGGCTTCCTCCAAACCCTCAGCATCCAGGATTCTGCCTATCTGCTCCTCAGCCTCTTTTCGGGCCCTCAGAACCTCCTCCAGAGCACCATGAATCTCGTCCCTCAGCTCCTCATACTGGAACATGGCAGAGCCCTCATCACCCAGCTGTGGCAAAAAGGTCATTGGATTATTTTTTGATGAAAATTTTCAGTACGGAAGAGAATATTCAGCACTTATCCTGGAATACCTGACAGAGTGAAGAGTAAACTGCCCGCAGGTCAGTTGAGAGTTTAGCCAAGGCTGCTCTTTGCCTTTGGACTTCCACTTCAGAGCTAACTTCAGACAGCACAGCAAGGCGGCTCTTGAGCCACAGCAGACTCTCCTCTCGAGTATCCACTGCTTCCTGTAGTGCCTGGAATTGATGGAAGCACTAGATGTTAACTGAAGTTGAAGTATAGCCTAATCTCAGTGCCTAAAGCAGCAAATGTAGCCCACTAGCTCACCTGAACAGCAGCATCAAGTTGCTCCTGATGACGGGAAGTTATTGCTGTTCCTCTTAAGAGCCTCATTTGCCTTTTTTGAGATGAGAGCCAATCAGAAAGCTCGCAGAACCTAAAATAAAAATGGACCACTGAGTTCTGCATTTGCTTTAAATCACTTTAAATCTGTGCTTTTTGCCCATCTTTACCTCTCATTCCACTCTTTCCATTTATCAGGGTGCTGCTCCAGCTTGAGGTGGGTGCTCTTTATCTGCTCTGTAACCTCTTCTACGGCCCTTCTAGTGCAGTCAAGCATTCGATAAGCTTGGTCGTTGTCAGGCAACTTGTAACACAGATCCTCCATGTTTCTAATCCTCCTCTCGCTCTGAATTAAAGGTTTGCGTTCCCTGAAGAAAGTCTGAGGAAGAAGAAAAAAAAAGAAAATTAAGATATGAGAGGCTCCCGAATGTCAGTGATAACAACATTAAGTGATTTTGTCTTTCTCTGATTTTCAGTTCTATCTGTTTCAATTTTCCACTAAATCCGAGACTCACTCTGTGCTCTTTGATCACTCGCTCGCTGGTGCAGGTGCCAGACAGGGCTTGCATTTCTCTGTGCAGCTCTGCTCTGCAGTCTTGCAGGATCACAGCAACTCGGCTTCGCTCCACATCCACCTTGAGACGGAGTAGGTGAGATGGTACCTCGCTCTGCATGTCCTGTAAAAAAGATGGAGATGAGACAAAACATAGCAGACCTGAAAGCTACCCTTAAGTGTCACATTGTATCTGTCACTGATCAAAAGTTCCCTGGAGTGGCTGCAAATAAACACAGAGAGGGTTGCATTTTTATCTAACCAGGTTAATTGGAACCAGACTGGAGGGACTCTATTGAAGCCAAAGGTTTTCCTGGTTAAGTTAATGAAGTAGTGCTTATGCGCCTCAAGAGGTGTACAGTAATTAGTGAGAGTGGTAAACCATGGTGACCTCTGACCTTCCAGAGTTTGTGCAGCCTGCGGACAGTTTCCTGCAGCCCCTGTTGCTCCTCCTGTGGCAGGATGTCCGTGAGCTCATCACACGCTTTCAAAAACACGCTCAGCACCCGCTGGTCCAGTTGTCCAAAGAAATCCTGTAATGTAAAATAAAATAAGAGTAAACACGACACAAGACAGAGTAAAAGTTAAGTCAAGAATGTTAACACTCTACCCGTTTCCACTTAAAAATGTAATTAGAAAATAGAAATGCCTCTGCAGATTAGCCGCAGCTTTCACAGACATGCTTAGAGGTTAGAGATTTAATCTTACAGTGTGTTTCTTTAATAATTCCTCAGCATCTCCAGTCTCTCTCAAGCAGCCCTGAGCTTTCTTCAGCACTCTCTCCAGCTCTTGTCGTGATTCCTCAAATCTCCTCCTCAGGGAGTTGTTGGCCTCTTCCTGCCTTCTCCATTCTCCAACCTCCTTTAGCAAAGCCTGAGAGGTTAGATAGTAGTAATACAGTGTAATTACATTATTTGTCCTACAAACAAATGAACAGTAACACACATGGTGGGTAAATCTAATCTGCACGAATCCCTTGTGTTTTTCTGATGTCTGTGTAATCTCTATAGTATAATCAGTATTGTGGTTTCTGACTGGCATTCTGGTATGCAAATGCATGTAATGCATAACTGTAATACTAACCTGTGCCGAGCCCTGAATTTCAACAACTCTCTTTTGCAGCAACGATATGTCGAAGTTCCTGAGCACCTTACTGGTGGAGAGCGCCCTCTGCAGAGAGTGGTGGTTCCTCTCAATCACCGATAAACATCGTTTACAGCTTTGCTGATGGTTTAACAAATCCTGTCACAAAAGGGGAGACAAGAAGTTTAAAAAAATTACTTGTGTTTCCAATATCCATCCATCTGTCCATCCATTTTCTTATCTAGCTATCCAATTTAGCGAGGCAGCGTGCACACTGGACAAGCCGACAGTCCCTGAACTGGATGAGTGGAAGAAAACGGATGGATAGACTTTTACAAGTTTGGACACAGTGTAAATTGTAAATAAAAACAAAATGCAATGACTTGCAAATGTCATAGACTCATATTTTATTCACAATGGGACACAGAAAATATTAGTTTAACCTGAGATAATGTTATCATTCCATGAAAAATATGAGCTCATTTTAATTTGATGGCAGCAACGCATCTCAAAAAAGTTGGGAAAGGGGGTGACAAAAGTAAGTGGTGTTAAAAAAGAAACAGCTGGAGAAACACTTTGCTATAATTAGGTTAACTGGAAACAGGTCAGTAACATTACTGAGTATAGAAAGAGCATCTTAGAGATGCAGAGTTCCCCAGAAGTAAAGATGGGAAGTGGTTCACTGCAGAAAACTGCATCTAGAAATGACACAATAATGCTCCTCAGAGTAAAGTAAGCACATATTTTAAGTAAGCAACATTTCAACACAAATATCTCTTCTTTCTACTCCTTGAATTTTCATAAGAGGCTCATTGCTTTGAAGACGTTTGAGGGGAGTTATTATTTTCTGTCAGCGTGCATCAGATTTGAATATAAAAGAAGGGAACAATAATACATAAAAGATACAGCAACAGGACTATAGTGTTATAAATGCAGATCACTGCTTATGGAGCTGGCAGCTCATATCCATAATAACTGTGAAAAAATAAAAATAAACTGAAAAAAGAATAAAAACATATCTAGTAAGCACTTATTGTAAATTTAACGTGTTCGTGTCTGACCTGCCACTTGTATTTTTGCTGGGCTTGTGCCTGTGACTCTGGGTCTCTCGCAGCAGAAGTGATGCGACTCGCTCGCTCCAAGGCCTGGTAAAAAGTGTTGATGTGTTTCTCCATCTCCTCCAACAGCGGCAGAAAGGCATGACACTCCCGCATCAGAGATGGGCACCGCTCTCTCACCTGAACAGATACAAAACGGACCGCTTAACAGTGAAAAAATGTATTAACTTAAAAGGCTTTGTGTTTACCCTCAAATGAGACTCACCTTGCTTAGTTGACCTTTGACTGTTGCCATAGTTGCCATGACCCTGGTTGCCTCATCCTGTGGAGCATCCTTGGCAAGGAGCTGAGCGCTGCGGGCAGCCAACTTGTATTGTGTCTCCATAGCGACAACCTTTTGCTTGGTATTCTGCGATGTGACGTGCAAGGGTAAAGGGTCATTTCATACGTTCTTAAAGTGAATGCACTGCCATCAAAGCTGTTTTAGTAATAAAAATGTTGACATCAATAAAGCAGTGACTTGCAGCTTTTAGTAACACCTTATCAAAAACGTATGAGAGTAAAGCCGTTTTCGCACATTGAGTGCAGATGTGAAATCTCACTTTATCGTGATTCAAGCGTGACTTTATCTGATTTGTCTCAGGCGAGGAAGAGAGCTCGAGCTTCAATTCATGTTGACCTGAGCCAGTGACATTATTTACTGCAGTCATGAACATTTCTAAGCATTAACTGATGAAACTGCATTTATGGGACATAAATTCTGGACGCTCTCAGATCAGATCTTTAGCTGCCTTTAACCACCACAAAGTCTGACAGATATCTGGTGCCATGCATTAGAGTACAGAGAAGAAAATTATCCGAATTTCGCAGTGAGTGGGCGTCACACAAGCTTACTTCTGTATGCTCTACCCAGATAGTACCATTGCCAAGACCAAGGACAGCATTGCCAGCATAGTGGGAATGCATCTAAAATAGACTATGGTCTGTTGTATGTAACTAATTCTCAGACAAAGTCTGAAATACAGTCATGTCAAAAAGGAAGAATATCAACAGGAAAAACTCAAGAGCAGCTTCTAAGTCTCTACAAGCTTCAGTTAGCATGTGAAACGTTAAAGTTCATGACAGTACAGTTAGAAAGAGAATGAACAAGTTTGCATGGGTTGCCAGGGGAAAGCTTGTTCTCTTTTAAAAAAGAACATGGCGGGATCGCTTAGGCTTGCAAAGTTACATATGAACAATGTGCTTTGGACAGATGAGACCAGAGTGGAGATAGTTTGTCATAAAACACAGCTTATTTGCAAGCAAAACACCTGACACCAGCTATTAAGTGTGGTGGAAGAGGAATGATTTGGGCGTGCATTTTACAGCCACAGGATCTGGGCACCTTATAGCCATTAAGTCAACCCTGAATTCCTCTGAGTAACACATTCTTGGCTCATGCAACAGGACAATGATCCCCAAGCACAGCAACAAATCTAAAATAAAAGGACTGAAAAAGAAACTGTTCTAATGGCCCAAGGAACAGAACACAACCCCACTGAAATGCCGTGTTGGGACCTTAAAAGGTGTACCGACAAATACACACCACAAACAATTACTTCAATTTATTGCTGCTAAAGTTAGCTTATAACAGGATGACACAGAGTCCTGTTAAAAGTCCCTCTTTAACATGGAAAAGAGAGTTTACATGTCTGAAAATGGCTTGGAAGGACTTGAAACAGTTACGTTTCACCTGCTGTTGGTGTGTGGGGCAGCTGTGTTCCTAAAAAGAGCTGTGATGACCATTCTCTTTGAAATCACATAAAGCTAAGAGTAAAAAAAAAAAACTCCATCTAGTTCCATATTTGAAACTTTGGCCATGTTTAACATGAGTATCCACCATGAGTAACAGCAAATAAACACAACAGGAAAAGAAAGAAAGAAAAGAAAATGCATATTAGGTCCACTTCAGAGTCAGGCTTGTCATTCTCGACCAGCTTAAGAAAGAACAGATTTGAAACAAACTCTAAGCGATGTGATCAGGGATGGTCTAATATAAAGTACAGTGGGGCAAAAAAGTATTTAGTCAGCCACCGATTGTGCAAGTTCCCCCACTTAAAATGATGACAGAGGTCAGTAATTTGCACCAGAGGTACACTTCAACTGTGAGAGACAGAATGTGAAAAAAAAATCCATGAATCCACATGGTAGGATTTGTAAAGAATTTATTCGTAAATCAGGGTGGAAAATAAGTATTTGGTCAATAACAAAAATACAACTCAATACTTTGTAAAATAACCTTTGTTGGCAATAACAGAGGTCAAACGTTTACTATAGGTCTTTACCAGGTTTGCACACACAGTAGCTGGTATTTTGGCCCATTCCTCCATGCAGATCTTCTCGAGAGCAGTGATGTTTTGGGGCTGTCGCCGAGCAACACGGACTTTCAACTCCCGCCACAGATTTTCTATGGGGTTGAGGTCTGGAGACTGGCTAGGCCACTCCAGGACTTTCAAATGCTTCTTACGGAGCCACTCCTTTGTTGCCCGGGCGGTGTGTTTTGGATCATTGTCATGTTGGAAGACCCAGCCTCGTTTCATCTTCAAAGTTCTCACTGATGGAAGGAAGTTTTGGCTCAAAATCTCACGATACATGGCCCCATTCATTCTGTCCTTAACACGGATCAGTCGTCCTGTCCCCTTGGCAGAAAAACAGCCCCATAGCATGATGTTTCCACCCCCATGCTTCACAGTAGGTATGGTGTTCTTGGGATGCAACTCAGTATTCTTCTTCCTCCAAACACGACGAGTTGAGTTTATACCAAAAAGTTCTACTTTGGTTTCATCTGACCACATGACATTCTCCCAATCCTCTGCTGTATCATCCATGTGCTCTCTGGCAAACTTCAGACGGGCCTGGACATGCACTGGCTTCAGCAGCGGAACACGTCTGGCACTGCAGGATTTGATTCCCTGCCGTTGTAGTGTGTTACTGATGGTGACCTTTGTTACTTTGGTCCCAGCTCTCTGCAGGTCATTCACCAGGTCCCCCCGTGTGGTTCTGGGATCTTTGCTCACCGTTTTCATGATCATTTTGACCCCACAGGATGAGATCTTGCGTGGAGCCCCAGATCGAGGGAGATTATCAGTGGTCTTGTATGTCTTCCATTTTCTGATGATTGCTCCCACAGTTGATTTTTTCACACCAAGCTGCTTGCCTATTGTAGATTCACTCTTCCCAGTCTGGTGCAGGTCTACAATACTTTTCCTGGTGTCCTTCGAAAGCTCTTTGGTCTTGGCCATGGCAGAGTTTGGAGTCTGACTGTTTGAGGCTGTGGACAGGTGTCTTTTATACAGATGATGAGTTCAAACAGGTGCCATTCATACAGGTAACGAGTGGGGGACAGAAAAGCCTCTTACAGAAGACGTTACAGGTCTGTGAGAGCCAGAGATTTTCCTTGTTTGAGGTGACCAAATACTTATTTTCCACCCTAATTTACGAATAAATTGTTTACAAATCCTACCATGTGAATTCATGGATTTTTTTTTCCACATTCTGTCTCTCACAGTTGAAGTGTACCTCTGGTGCAAATTACTGACCTCTGTCATCATTTTAAGTGGGGGAATTTGCACAATCGGTGGCTGACTAAATACTTTTTTGCCCCACTGTATGTATGTAAGTGTAGGTGCCCATTGAAAATCTAAAGTATCATGATGCTGCAATGCCACCAGCTTAAAAAAACATTACTGACAGGTTGTATTTTTACTGTCAGGCTATATTATCTTTTACATTTGATAGTTAAACTGACAGTTTGCTTTCCTCACCTCCACATCCTGAAGAAAAGCCCTAACACTGAGGAAAGAGACTTGAACAGGAGCATTGAGTTTGGCTTCGGCAGTGTCCAGCAGCTCTTTCAGGGCCCAAATAGCCTTCAAGTGTTCTTTTCTCCACTTCTCCAACTCATCTGAATGGGCATACTGCAGCAAAAAAGAAGCTAATTACACTTTACACTGAGAAATGAATCAAACAGAGCCAGCACATATGTTTTGACCCAATTCTGTCTTTGTCTGACAGGCAGTATTTTTAGATGTTTTCATTCATTACTTGTTTGACTTTGAGGAAGAGGTCTCTCCATCGCCCGTTTAAAATGAGTAGCTGCTGCTTGAGATCAAGTGACACTGTCTCGTCACACGTTTCAATAAGAAAATTCCCTGCATCGTTCATGGCCGCATGCTGATCCATCCAGTGGCTGAGATCCCTGAAAAACTCCTGGAAGACAAAGAAATTAAGAGAAACAAAGAGCGAGTGTCAAAGAAAGAGATGAAGAAAGCTAATCAAAAAAGGAACAAAGAAAGTGATTCAAAGAAAGAAACAAAGGAAGGACAATAAAAAAGTGGGGTAATTAGATGTCTAATCCTAGACGGAGATGTGAGTCTGTGTAACCATGGCAATGCAACAACAGGAATATCCTCAGCGGCTTGTTGAAGGATCATTTGATACTTGAGTGGAGACTCCTAATAAGCTTCCACATAAAAAAACTAAATTCTTCAAAATGGCTTGATTGCTACAATTAAATCTGAGTCCATCAAATAAATGGGTGTATGAACAGGCTCCTAATCTGTTCACAGAAAAAATAAAGTAAAAAAATCAAAGGCTCAGACAGTATTAAGATCTAATCTCATACCCGTTTTGTGTTTTCTGGCTGGCTCAGGGCTTCCTCTGCATCTTCCAGCCAGGCCTGCAAAGAGGCCACAGTGGAGGTGTACCTCTCCCAGTTGGACAGCACTTCCTCCAGCATGCTCCTCACGCTGCGCACTTCCATGGACAGACTCCTCCACTGAGTCACCACCTCCCGCATAAACCTGCGCACTCCCATCTCGCCTTCATCCACTGGAAGAGAGGTAAAGTTTAACAAGAATGACAGCTACCGATAACACCACCATTACCTCTGATTCTGCTGCCGCTAATAATGTCACTTATTCACAAGAGTCAAATGGAAAATGAAGCACTGAAGCAGCTGTTTTGAAGCTGCAGCTGTACCTTTTATGTCTGTGTGTGCCTGATGACTTTCACTGCTTTGTTTCACATCACCACACTTTGGCAAAGGCAGGGGAACACTCGATAAAGCAAAAGGAGGCACACGCTTTTGCAGAAAACTCCCTGACCCCAAAAACTCACTACAAGGAGATGTATCATCTGTGCTTGTGCTACATTCTTAGATGCAAACTCTCTAGTTGTTAGAGTATGTGCAAAACAATGGCATAAAGACGCACATCAGATAAACGCAATGCTTCTAAAATGGGAGACAAAAAACAGATCAGTACCCTAACCCTTTTCCTTATTTTTCTCAGGCAGCCAATCAGAAACCACGATGCTAACTACAGTACCAGCAGGACCTGCTGCATTTCATTTGTGGGGTCGACCAATCAAACCTCAGATGTCCTGATTTCTCACCACACCTCACTTCTCTGCTCTGCATACCCTAAAGCAATGCAACCCTGAAACCTAATGAAACCAGCAAGCTAGCTCAGTTTGCGCCCAGAGACCTGCAGAAGTGGAGCAGCCCCCCAACTAGCAAATGGGGTCGTATTCCCCACTGAGAGCAGAGAGTGGAGGAACCTCATTTAGCTGTAGCCTGCAGACTCTCCTCCTCTATCAAATTGTGAAACCAGTCAGGGGCAAACTGAGCTGCTGGCAGGGAAAGCCTCATTGGTTAGTGAGTTGTTGAAAAGGGAAATAAAGTTGAAATATAGTGAACAATTGAGAGATACTGATCTCAGCCAGGATACACTGGAAGTATCAGATCAATTTCAGATTAAAGTTCCATTAAAAGGATGAGAATGCATTGGAAATGTGACATAATAATGATGTTCCCAATCAATGAGCAGGACTGCTTTAATGCATTGTTGGACATTTTATGTGATTCTGACATCATCGCAATAAAGCGCCTTTCAGATTACTGTCTGGCAGGATATTGATAAACATTTCCCAGACTTCCCGGGAGAATTACTGAATTACTTTATTATAAGAAAGTGATAGGATAATAAATGCTTATATATACATATAGTAAATATTACACCTTGAGCTACTCACCTGAGCTGTCAGCACTCACATAGGCCTCTGCAGACAGTTTCAGAGACTGGAACAACATCTCATAGTTTTCAAAGAAACGCTGCTTCTCCACAAATGACTGATGAAGACAGATTCCAAAAGAAAATGTTATTAGATGTGAAAAGCATCTTAACAGATACACAGAAACAGAACTAAATATCTTATACATGTGCTATGTAATGGTAACTATCCTTCATCAACCAATAATTATTATACAATATACAAAAATTAATTCAAAATTAAAAATCCTTTCCACATAAGCATGCAGGTGAACCCTGAAGATCAAACTACACAAATCAGAGACTGAGCTTACGATATAGCTGTGAAGCATCAGTTCCACAGATTCCTGTTGACCATATTTGATGATCCAGGACTTTAGTTTGGACTCAGCCAGACTGAGGAAGGCCTGCATGTGATGTTTGTTCTCCAGAAATTCCATTTTTGCTAAGTGGATGCTAGAAGATGTAGAGATAAAGTTCATCCTAAAAAAGACACAGTTCATACAGGGACATCAGACCTATACCTCGACCTTCTCATACTGCTGCTTTCCCAAAAAGCAAGGTTGTGGAAAAAAAACACACCGACTGAGGTGCCAAATTTCTTTCAAATAATCTGTTCTTATCAGAAAAACATTACCACGAAGAACATTAATTTTGTATTCTGCACTTTCAAGAGAGACTAGCAGGAGTTTTGTTTACCTCTCAGCCATGTCTTGGAGCTGGTCTGGGGGAACAGGCACTCCATCAACACTTCTGTCTTTATGGATTCTCTGAAAGACCTGCTGGTGACTTTCCAGGCTCTTCAACACATCCTGTGCAGAGTACACCGAGTAAAGATATGAAAACAGACATAAAAATGTATTTATACATTCTGTGTTCATTCTAATAGTATGTTTGATTCTCACACTCTATTGTGCTATGTATGGCTCTGCACTAACCTTGTGCTGCTCCAGAGCTCTATGCACAGTGCTGGCTGTGATATCATGTGCCTGCTGGATGGTTATCTCCTGCCGCAGAGCTTCCTCGGCCTCATGCAGCCATGCTCCCACTGTGTCCAGAGGAGCTGGCAGAGACCTATCCAGCTGAAGATGCCAGTCCAGTAACTAAGATGGATAAAAACAGACGATGTCTCCTGAAATAATGACCTCATCACACAAATAATTTAATTTTTAATTTCTATAAAAAAAAAGAAGGAGACACTAAGTCATCAGCTCTTTATAAAAAACACAACTTGTGTTAGCCCAAATAAGGTAAAAGGAAATAACCTTAAACGATAAATCATCATACAAGCTTAAAAAATGGCTGATTCTCAGAGTTGCTGGCAAAGCACAAAATAAATTCAAATTATGCCTTCTGAAGTCCTTATGTATGAATTAGAACATTGTAAACACTCCATCGACCTCCAGGAGTAGCTTTAAATATCTTTAGATATCACTTTTTCTGAATGGAAAAAAAATGCTCTGTGTACAATTCTGAACAGGAGGCGAGTGGGTAATCCCGCTGCTCTCACCCTTTTGGAGATCCTTTCCCAGGCCTGTTTGACCAGAGCCTGATCCACAGTCAACATCCCATCCCTCTGAGTAGACTGCAAAGCTCCCTCCACCTGCTTCCTCCTCATCTCCAACTGGACACGCAGACTTTTGAACAGCTGAAAAGCAAAAATCATTGACTCACAGCTCTTTATCCTCGATAAAAGGATGATAATGAGTGTTCTCTCCCTCACAGGTCATACCCTTTTCCCATTTGCATCTTATCAGATCCTCATATGTTCTACCTTTAAAAACTGTCCCTCTATCTGGCTTTAGACTTTCCGAGCTATGCAATGACAATGAGGATATCCCACATGCTGCTGAATATGGAATGTATCCCGAGGCTTGGTGGAATAAGCCAGATTGACTGAAAATATGACGGCTGCTGCCTGATCCCCACAGTCTAATACCACTGATTAAGCTAATAATAGGAGCGTCTGTGCCCAGTGTGCCCAGTTTAAACACACCCCGCCACAGACACACACACACTCACACTAACCTGGTACTGCTGAGCAAGACTGCCCTCAGTCTCCTGAGCCTGTATTGCATCTCTCTCCAGCTGGTCGAGCCACATCCTGAGCTCCCTCAGGCTCTTTCGCTGCTCTCTCTAGGTGGCCGGGATCATGCAGGAGTGGCAGAGTGAACGAGTAGGAGATTGGGAAATAAAAGAAAAGAGGACAGTGCACCCAAAAAAAGGAGGAAAGAAAAGAAGACAGAGTGGAAAAAGTGATTGACCGGGATGAAAAGAGGAAAGAAGGGAACAAGAAAGCAGAGCATGCACGGTTAAACATGTGTTCCCCTAATCCTCTGTGTCTCCCTGCAGGACAAAACGTCAAAAACCCACAGCTGCCAACAACACTCAGCTTAGACAGGGTACTTTGTCTAAGACCCCCTACGAACATTTCATTGGATTTTAAATAAGCATGACGATAATGCGATGCTGCTAAAAAGCTTGTGCGATAGACCATTCCGTTTGAGAGCTGTTCAGTCTGAATCTATTCACTTGTACCACCCCTCCTGAAGGAAGCCCCAACTTTATTCTCTATGACAGCTCAGAACATGGAAGTAGATCAAGTTAATTCTAAAAGGAAACAGTCTGCCATATTTTACTCACCATCATTCTCTAAATATTTTCTACCCAAGTGTTTATGCTTCTGTTTATTTTTTAAATTCACGCTTTGTCACAGCTAATTAATCTCCCGTGCAAACACCAGGCAGTAAGGAAGAACAAAAAACCCTATCGGTGCTGTAAAACAGCAAAACACGGTGTGACATACATCTGGACACAGCAAACAATAAAAAAGGCCAACCTCTATTCACAAGCTTTCCATCAAATATGCTGTATCAGTGCACACTGCCGATGCCAGAGGCCTTCATTGTCATGCTAATGGGACCGAGAGCCAAAGCGCTCAGTGGTAGCATTCATAAATGGTAATATCACATCTTATTATATTGGACTTCCTTCCGTTATCATGGCTTAGAAACCCCGCGGCCCGAATATCACATCAGGTTAGATAAAGAGCCAATATTAGGATACAGGCTTTATTTTGACATGAAAAATCAGTGTTTAATCCCATTCTTACAAAGTACAGTAGGGACTGATACAGCAATCCAATAGAGGAGGCAGAAAAATGTGCTTTAATCAAATTTATATGGAAACCATGAATGATCATGGGTGGTAATTGCATTGTGTTGGAGGAAATTATTGAAAACTCTCCCCTGGGAACCGAAGTGGCTAAATAACCTACCTCCAACATTTCCTCTATATCCCGAGGTGCAAGATCATGCTGCAGAACAGAGTCCAGCACAACAACCACAGGAAAGCAGTCACCATACAAACGCACCAGAGAAGAAGACAAAGAGCAACACAAAGAGAGAAAGATGTACAAAAACGAAACACAGAACAGACAAGACACTGCAGCAGCTCGTTTCAACCTACTTTAAAAACTAGATAGCTTCAAGTCATTAAATAAGAGATTTTAACTAAATTCTGAATCAATTAAATATAAAATTAGACAAGCAGATTTTTCTTTTCCCCCTGAACCTTGAACATTGCACTTTGATAGCTCAAAATGATTATAAATAATACACATACAAACATACAAATACATATACAAAAGACAAACATTCACTATGCAGAAAGAGAGAAGATGATCACAATGACAGGCTATCGAGACCGAGACAGCCGGTTACCTCTACTTGTAGCTGTCCCTCGGAGCCGCTCTGCTTTCGTTCTGGAAGATGCTTCAGGAATTGGGCTACATATGTCATGACAGATTTCTCATCTGGCTTTTCTACGTCGACATCTGAGACGGGAACCAAATAAATAAAATCAGAAGTCAAATAAGCTGGCTGTAAATTCTTCAAGTTTTCTCATAGAGAAAAATATCAGCCGCTGATAAGAATCAGCTTGACTGAAGGAGACAAGCGGGCATCTCAAATAAAATCAATTTTCACCATTTCAGATCAGTGTCCAAGTTTTGTTTGGGGGTTCCGCCATGCTGGATCTCATGGCCTAATGCACCTTAATTATGCTGATGTCAAGCTTGATTTGCTGGAGTACATTTTGAAGGGCAGGCATGAAGGGGAACAGATGGTGTCTGGCAGTGAAAGTGAGATGCACATCTGATGCAAGGACTGACCCAGTACTGTACAGTATTTCTATTCTCTAAAACTTGCCTTGCAAACATTTCCGACAGTATTCATGCCCCATGGTAGGCAACTGTCTCCTCAGTCTTGTGTCTAGTTTAACTTCCCCCTTGTTATCTCGTCATCTTGATTTAACTGAGCTGTATTTTGGTATCCTTCTGTTTCTACTCTCCTTGATTACCTTCATGCGTATAAATAGTCCTGTATGGTTTCTTAGTCTTTGTCATAACATTTGTTTACCTGTCCTTCTGTTCCCCCTGTCTGTTTTCAAGAAGCTTTTTAGGAATATGTTTTATATTTTAGACATTTGGGGAGGACTACTTTTGGGTCCTTCTCCTGCAAATCGTAACAGAAATTTGGGTTTAATGAGTAAACATCCCCTTGTACTGGTGAAAGCCGGGGTGGTGGTGACATTGAAACACCACGCAGCAGAGGAAGAAGCATGTTAGAGGAAGAAACAAGACATTTTTCAGCTTAGGATGTGTTTGGTATATGTAGGTGTATAATGCACCATGGCTTCAGTGGACTGCCTATCTGCCTCTTTACTGCATTAATCTGTATTTTGTAGCAGAGAGAATCCAGTCAGCGACCTAAAATATTATTTTAGGTCGCGACCAAATTTTTTAATGGTGCGACTAAAAAACATATTAGGTTGCACCGGTGCGACCAACTGTTTGAGTAACAAAAAAATAAATAAATACTCTGCAACTCCGAACGTCTCCGTGTGGTCAACAGCAGACACACATTATGCCCCTATCGTGGTCTAAACCAATCAAAGATAGTCAGGGGCGGGACCTCTCTGATTGATCGTGGTCCAGATATTCATGTAGTCCGTGTGTATGTTTGAAAGTGCAGGGCAGGTGGATAGAGAGAGGTGAGTAGCTTGAATAAAGCGATATCGATTCATTAAATCCTGAATCGACTTTTAAATATAAATGTCTTTTTCCAGGTAATTTTCTCAGGTTAAAGCTCACAAAACTATTTCAACAACCACCAAACAGCAAATGAGAGCAGGTTAACGGACTCCACACGGCATCGGGGCTGAAAGCCGACAGCTCACTGATTCTGATGTGTCAGGTCTGCGCTGTGTTTATGTCTTTTCTGCACTAGATTCTGAGCGGCCTCTCTCCAACCAAAATTCACTGAACCAGCAGCAAAAGAATCAACAAACTACGCTTCACATTTGATAAACATCGTCATGAATTCTCTCTTACTTTTGCTATTTTTTGCTCTACCACGATAAAAAAAAAATCACACTTCATGCACAGCTCTCTCTCTCTCTCTCTATGTACTTCAAGAACAGTTTTCCATCTCAAATCGTGATAAATGCACTGCCCAAGTGTCCCCTCTCCCCATTGCCTTTCAGCGGCAGGCAGCAGCAAACAGGTGCTGGTCGTCAGAGGAGGCCGATGTGATGATTAAGTTTAACATTGTCTACAATATTGCCAAAGAGTGCCAAAGCACTTTAAGCACAAGCACAAGATTATTAGTTAATCATTTACAAATCAATATTGTCTGTATGGACAGCAATCCCGCCCCCCCCCCCAAAAAAGTGCACATGTGAAACTGCGGTGTTAAGTGAAGCGGTTGAAAAATTTGGGTGTGCCTAACTTTTGCACTGGTGCGCCTAAGAAAAAAATGTAGGCGCACCAGTGCAACCATGGCAAAAAGTTAGTCTAGAGCCCTGTTAAGACAATAAAAAGAAATAAAATACATAGTAATTTTATTCCTACTTGTAGGTTTGTTGCTGGTCAGGCTCAAGTTTGCTTTTGATAAACTTAATGACAGAGTCACTCTGAAATGCTACTGGAAATGTTATTTACCCTCTGGCTCAAGAAGCTGTGGAATCCCTAGCTCAGTCTCGGCCAACAAGAAGGCTTCATGAAGATTTTCCCGATTGGGCCTTCCCCATACTCGCTCCATGTCGACAAGATTAGGCCGGAGAGCATTGATTACCGCGAAGAATGCTAAACCAGTACGCCAGCTGGGGCCAAAGTCCCTCACCTCAAGGCTCAGACTTCTAGAAAGGACAGAAAATTACAAGGTCACAGCAGAGAAAAAACAAAACATAACCTACAACCTGCAGCAACACTTGACCATCAAATCAGACTTCATACTTGGTGGCTGTCTGCTGGACCCATCTCAGTAATGCCTTTCTGGCTCCACCCTGCAGAGGAGGAAGAGTCTTCTTTTTGACGGGTGGGCTGGTGATCTCAGTGCTGCTGGTGGAGCTGTCCAGTGAGGAGGTGCTGCTGGACACGGTATGGAGTGCTGGTAGGCTACTGGTTAACTCCTCAATCTGGAAGCAACAGAATACCAACTAAAGTCAGGCTTAGCCACAGTTAGTGATTCAACTGCGTTTCTCCCTGTTTATCATGCCCTGTGTTGCTCTGCTCTCCGGCTCCTTCAGGTTTGTTACTTTGGTTCTTAGTTTTTCCCAGTTTAGGTGTGCTCCAAGTTGTTTGCTTAATTATTAGATCTTGTGAGTGAGAATCTTTTCCTAACAACCTTATAAGGAATCGTGTCTGCAAATTAGCTGTGGCTTTAATCCTTGTATACATCAGCCGCATTTTACTTAAATATTATTTTTTATCTGTGGTATCATTATATCATACTTTATTTATTGAACAAAGCAAAAATTGTGAATCTGTACGAATAGAGTCAACGGACATATTTAAGCAAGCATGTAAATTATTATATTGGGAGCTCAGTCTGATAATATCCTATCAGGCCTGCGGATGAGCCACAGTTTCTGTTCCCTAAAGTCAGCAGACTCAGAAAATCCATAAATAAAACAAATCAATATGTCAGTAAGTGAAAGTGTACATTTACTAGTGCACTACATTTCCTTTATTGAATATCCTTATGTCTGATGGAGTAGCAGGCATTTATGTGTACTGATGCTGCTACCAGAGTGGAGTATTAAGTTCTGATTTATTCTCTGCATGTCTGAATTACCTGAGGCAGATGCTGTTTATTTTGAGTGTAAGTACTTTTAAAGATCAACTTATTTTTTATGTCCCTTAAGCTTAAATTGCTCATTTTTTTATATATATAACTAGAAAAATACACATCTGCTCTCTCTGCAAACTGGATATTCTCAGCCATGTTAGCTGTCAGGTTAAGGTTCTTGTGGTGAGCAAGTAGTAATATTCACATCATGTTTTTCTTCTCACTGTTTTTCAAAAAATAATGCTGAATTATGTGCATTGAATCTGATGATCTAATCGCACTAATGCTGCAAAAAGTTACCTGGAAATAGAGAATGATGGTCCACACCAACCCCAGGACAATAGATGGCCGTCCATCCACGATGTCTGTTGAGTTGATGTTCACCAACTTGATCTGTGTCCAAACGCAGCAGCATTAAACTACACTATTAGAAGGTCTAGATATTTCCAGATCGCAGACTAATCTATCATTTTTTACTATTACCCCAATAAGCTAATTTTATTCAGAAAGTTAACAATAAAGAGTGTAATGTACAAACACTGCCCAGCCAAAAAAAAAGCAAAAAAAAAAAGCTCAACATCTGGATTTAACCAACCGAAAAAGTAAGCGCCATCCATAGGATTTAAGAAGATTCAAAGCGTTTATTGTCATGTGTACCAAGAAAAAGCATTTCTCTGTACAATTACATTCTTTCTCTGCTGTCCAATTGCTCGGGTGTAACTGATGCTACGACTAGCTTCTTGTTTCATAAACAACGATATCCTATCTCATGACTTAAACATTCATCCTCAAGAAAGAAATTATGTAGCTGGAAAAAATCTTGTTTGTGGTCAGAGATCACTTAAATATTTGGTGAAATCAAATATAATGAATAAATAAGTCTACTAGTGAAAGTAGAAGATTTTCCTTATACACAATGTGAAGGAAACTGATGGGATTAGGACTAAACAATTGTGCAGGGTAAAGAAAACCACTTATCAGTAGCTTTAGTTTAGTTGGGAGCAAACGGGTTGAACTCTGGAACAATGGAAAAAGTATTATGATTTGGGGTTGCTTTAGTTGGTCTGGTTCAGGAATGTTATGTGGCCAAAAAATACATGGGGTCAGCAGAATCTACTTAATGACCAGATAAATGTTTTTAAAGATCAAAATGGCAGGATTCAAAGAGGGCACCAGTGTGAAAGAGTTGTCCAGGGAGCATCATTTTCACACATGGGTTGATCACTTTAAACCTTAACCCCATTGAGAATCTTTGGGATGTGCTGGAGAACTGATCAGACTCTTCTAACATCAATACAAGATCGTGGCACAAACATAATGGATTTATGGACAAAAATAAATATTAGGACATTCATAAGATTATCTAAACCATACCACAGCAATTAAGTCAAATGAAATAAAAGAGCAC
This sequence comes from Aulonocara sp. 'chitande type north' Nkhata Bay, assembly GCF_057382095.1. Taxonomy (NCBI): domain Eukaryota; kingdom Metazoa; phylum Chordata; class Actinopteri; order Cichliformes; family Cichlidae; genus Aulonocara; species Aulonocara sp. 'chitande type north' Nkhata Bay. Next base: position 12,630,674 of record NC_141358.1, read on the forward strand.
GTGACTTTTTGGCCAGGCAGTATGTTCAAGTCCTACTGCGATTGAGAATCTCTTTTTCAATAGAGTGATGTAAAAGATAAAAAGCTGCACGAATACTAACGTTACACACATTAAAGCAGGTGAACTTAACATCCAGATTGAGAACAAAACAGCCACAGGTTCAAGCTAATTTCAGTGCATCTTTAAGAGAAATCACATGTAATCATCAGAACTCCTGCATGCAGATGTTTCTGACACAATTTATCAACATCACAAAGAAAAAAGTAGAGCAATGTTATGAATACTGACCGGAGATCCTCTGTACGCAGACTGGAGGCAGATGGAGGTGGAACAGGAAGAGGAGGAGGGGGAGAAAGATAATTCATAAGTACTGGAGATGATTGAAAGCAAACGCCTGATTGACTGTGAAAAGGCAGATACTGTAGCATCTCTGAGGTGAGATAACTTGAGTGGTTGGCTGAGAGGAGAGATCTATCACTACTACACAGGCAACAGGGATTATATCCAGCAGAGATGGACACAGAGAAAGGGAGAAAGGGGCCGAGTGGAGCAAGAAACGAGAGAGAGAGGAGGCTGTATCTTGTGATATGATGAAGTATTGTATATTATCACATAGAGGGTTGTATTACTGAGGCGCCGCAGCACAACAGGTCATCTAATGGTAATACCTGCCACTCCACACATGTGAACAAGCATGAAAAACGAGATTGGGGGCAGACGAGGGCAACGTGGGGAACCGTGGGATAGTGACTGATAAGAACATATGCAATACATGGTGTTATATTAAAAAACACAGCAGGTTATCCTGGCAAATCAAAACAGTAATGCAAGGCTGGAGTGGTTAACAGAGGTATAGCGTGACCACACTGAAAACACACCAGTATAAAATGACAGCAGTAAGCATATACAGTAGCAGTAGTTGTGTTTCTTTGGATAAATTGTACTAAACTCTAAATAGCAAAACTAAAAAGTTGTGAAGCTGCGTAAAACGCTAACAAACTATCCATCCATTTTCTAAGTTGCTTATCCAGTTCAGGGTCAGGTAAACTGGAACCTACCCCAGATGTTTGCATTCAAGGTGGGGTAAACACTGGAGCGGTGACCTGTCCATCACAGGTAACCAATCATCTAAATTTATTATATTAATAACACGTCAAAGGCAACATGTTAAATCATGAAAACCAAATTCAACCATTTTTTTAATAATTTGACTATGAGTTCTTCTTTTATTGTTTAAATATTTGACACTCAGTTTTTTTACTCCTCGCCGTCTGTACTTTAGAAAGTCTCAATCTCTCCGTGGCACTCGTTTACATCCAATTATTACTCATTAAAATAATAATTTATTACTACATTTTTTTAAGAATCTTATTTCTATGTGCATTTTGTTGCCACAGTCCAAGGTTTTGTGAAACTTGTTGCTGGGATCGAAATCAAAATGAGAAAATGACCATGGTGGTGTTTACTACACCATCAGTGATGACCCCAAACCCTAACTCTTCATTCTAACAATTCAATTTAAGGGAGTCATGCACTGACTTGTGCAACTATCTCAGAGTTTCTTACAGGCTGTGGTATGTACTATGTACAGTTACAGCCGACATAACAATTTCAGGATCTGGCAACCCAACCCAGTCGTTTTCCCTAACCATAACCACAGCTTTCAATGACTAAACCCTAACCAGAGACTTTATTAACTAACCCTAATCACATGATCTGAATGCCTAATCTGTGTCAGTTAGAAATATGTTTTTTTATCCCTGACTGTCAAGAACAATGTTTTAAAAGAAGTGAAGGGAATATCGTCATAGGTTCAGGGTCATCACCGATGATTGGGGTCTGATTTTGCATCCAGTTTTCATTTACATTTTAGACAGCTTCTCTACTTTCCCAGAAGGGAGGCTTTACATCACAGGGTTTCAACAGTTTCCAAACATCAGTAAACATCATTACACCAGCAAACACTTACTTTCTATGACACAGACACGAGACACAATCGCGGAGCAGACATGGGCAATCTAAAGCAAAATGTAAATATGCTCTGTGTGTACATCAGCTTCCCACACAGAGAGCATATTTACGTTTAATTTTCATCTCTCCGATTTACGCAGCAGAGTGCCCACTGATGTCTCATCTCCAGACAGCAGATTACTGGTTTAGGATTTACAGTTTTAACCCTGTCACACTCGAGGAAGACAAGTCAGTGTCCCCGCAGACGTCAGCTCATACTCATGGCTTTATTTATGTATATCCAAGGACGAGCCAGGCGACACTTTGAGAACGTTTTACTAATCTCATGGAGGGGCAGTTGATGCATTTAGATGATTACATTCAAAACCATATTGAGCGTTTTTTCTGATGCAATTCTGCCAATGAAGCAGAGAAAAGGAATTTGCTAAGTGCTAATAACATGGAGTGCAGTAGGTGTAGTGGTAATCAGCTGAAGAGAGAGAGACATTCTTCTCCATCTCTTAGAGGGAGCCAAACAATTAAATGTAATGAAGTAGTTAAGACAGAATTACATTTAACAAACAAAGTCTTTGTGGAAATATAAATCGAGAGAATCTACTAATTTCAGAATACCCAAAGGATGTGGGAATGTGAAGACAATGAGAGGCGAGAAGGAAAGAGAAGCGGGTCACACGAGGTCAAGATTCAATATTTGCGCCCACAAGGCTCCAGATGAGCAGGGAGAGGAGCAGGAAGGTTAAGAAAAAAAGAGAGAAAAAAACACATAAAAAGAAGGCGGTGAACTCTTACCTTTCTACCCTCAAGGAATTTAAGAGCTGTACCAATGTTGGCGACCCAGTGGATCCTTTTTAGCTTCTTGCCCTGTTCACATGGCTGGAAGGAGAAGGGAGAACAATGGATATGGAAAGGAAGCAAGAGAGATATTGAGAGGGAAAGAAAACGGGAGGGTAAAATGTATCAGTACATGTATAAGAAATTAGCACAGTTTAAACAGACAATAAAGCATAGATGAAAAAAATATAGCATAAACGTTTTTGAAATAATGAGACTCAGAATTCCAATCAAAGACTATAAACAAACGGATCAATAGGACAGAGGCAGATTAGACCTTAGGCAGTATTGGTCAAATGTAATCCTCAAGCCGTGTGTGTCTTTGTCTGTGTTTGTGAACTCTGATCTGTCCTTGTTAATCTGGGCTTTCCCACTCAATTCAAACATCCTAATAAAAGTCAGTCAATAGGCATTTCCATATAATTCTGGCTCATTTCACATTCACTGCATTAAGTCTGCAGCCCACTGGACAAACAAACATTCAAAAATTATTGTATTTCTCTTTTATTGCATCAGCCTGAGCCGGTTCAGTGTGAGAAAGTAGAAAATATAATCCAGAGAGATCAGAGGAGAGGACGTGTTTGAAGCTTGTAGCCAAATCCCATGATGTAGAAATGACCCACAGGCTCACCAGCTTTTGTCCTGAAAGGACTTCCAGCAAGGCCAGCAGCATCACACCATCTTTTATGTCCTCAAAGAGATCGGTCATCACCAGGGGAGGGACATGCTACAGAAGAAAACACACACATCATATGAAATAAGTAAACTTAAGTGCAATGCTTAAACTAGAAACATTGTGGTTTTTAACATTGAGAAAGACTTGAAAACACTCGTCTGAAGGCAGGTGCATACTTTATAATAACACAATTTTTCCAGGCAAGATATTTCTAAACAAGCGACTGAATTTATGTAACTGTTTGTGCAAAAAAAAAAAAAAAAAAAAGAGGGGGGGGGGGGGGGGATCACTGTTTACATAAGTGTTTCATGTCACACAAAGCTTTCCCAGTTTTCTTGGAATGCAAAGAGTCAGGATTACAGAGCTAATAGGTCTAGCAATGTACAGAAAACTTTGAGGTAAGAAGTATTTTTCTGCACATTATCCCCCACAAAGCTGCATAGTGCATACATAGCCCTAACATAATACATATGTTAAACTGTAAGACATTCATTTAAACTTGTGGGACATGGATAAAGGAAATCTTCATAAAAAAACTGTGCTAGGAGCCCAAACAGAGTCTGGTGGTGCCGTGTATTACTGACAGCTGGATTCATCCATAAGCGCCGGCTCAGAGGACTCTGAACGGCTTCTTCAAATCCTAAAATATGCTGATGATTTCAAACTGTATCCTTCCCATTGACTTCCTCCCTGACCTGACACAGACTTCCAGACTTGAGGAAATCCACATATCTCAGTTTTTCGCCGCCGCCACATCAAGGATTTCTCTTAAAGCACAGTCACATGCTGGGGCTGAGGAGAGCTTTAGAGGGGAGGGGGAGCTTTCAGACGAGCGAACCATTCACAGGGAGATTAGCAGCAAAGGGAGTGAGTGAAGAGAGGGAAGGCAAAAAGTAGAGATGTGCGCAAGAGTGTGTGTGCAGCCAGAGTGAAAATATATGTACAACCCCAACAAAGTGAAAATGAGAGAGGGGTTTAATTGAGTAGAAGGAGTGGCAGTGAAAAACATGACAGAGGCAGAGAGAGACAGGACACTAACCTCACGTCTTTCAAATTTAATTAGCAAACGCAGCAGCGCTTCTCACTAATTCCTCTTCTAACGTCGTTTCATGGCTTTGGATATTAGGGTTTTCAGACAGCACTTGTGCCCGTATCATAGCCTGACAGAAGAAGCACTTAAAAAAGATCCCATTCAGAGGGATAAATTATACCATGAGCTAATTGAAGCCAAATTTACCTATTTGTTCATTATAATCCCAAAGCTAATGAGGAAATTTCAGACTAATTACAAAAAAAGAAAGTAATATTCATTCCCTTTGCTCGGCAACATGCGGTAAAAAAAATAAATCACGAACTTAATGAGCTAATTACACATGAGCGTCTGGGTCGTAATTGATTGTGAGCAGAGGAGTTTGAGGATGTGCGTCTGTCTGTGCTCTCTTGTTATTCCCCTGGTACATTTGACTGGATCCCAAAAGATCAACAGCATGAAAGACACAGAAGGGGGCAGAAACAAAGAGAACACTTAGAGGTTTCAGTTTGAGCTGCAATACATCCAGTTTGAAGGGACAATAAAAACTTGAAGCCTATTGGCAAAGTCTTTTTAGGATGATGGTATTCTGACAGGGAATTATTGGCACATAAAATCACTCATGTAGAAACATTTCAATTAAAATCATGCAGGACTTGTGCAAAGTCAGCACTGTCATCTCACAGCGACGGGGTTGTGGGTCTAAATACATTGGCTGGGGCCTTTCTTGTTGTCATTATCAACTGTGCTGCTGACCATGTGGAGTCTTACAGGATGCAGAAATGTGGAGGCAAACCGAGCAATCTTAAATGAACTGTTTATTGGCTGGTTGCAATAATCCAAAAAGGGGAACATCAAAAAAATAAACTACAGAAACAAAAGGTTGAACCAACACTGGGGCAAGGAGAACAGACACTGATCAAAGACAAGGAGAGAGAGCGTCTATATACACACAGAAGAGCAATCGGGGAAGTGGAAACAGCTGGGGACACAGCTGTACTAAATCGCAGTAGACGAGACGATGGAAACAAACTAAGCAAAGGACAGCTCTAAAAATAAAACAGGAAGTGGGACAACTAAAAAGAAGGACTAACATACATTTTGGACTTTTAAATATATTTTCATGAATTTACAACTTGTCGAGCAGATAAAGACCTCATCCTTCACCATTCATACTAATATGTAATAGACAAACAATTAATGTCTCTTTTTAATTTAAATGCCTGGAGTTTTTTTAATGTGTTAACAGAAAAATAAATAATAAAAACGATTCACTTTATAATTACAGGGCAATTTAGGCAATAAGTTACCAGAATTTTTCTGTAATTTTACATATTTACTTCTTAGAGTTTAAGCCCAAAGAGTCATGCTGGCACATTTCCTGCATTTAATACAACAGTTTTCTTTATCATGAAGAAAAACAGAGATACTGTTGAAATAACACTTTTTTATATTGAGACATCTCAGGGATTAAATGTGTAGTTAAACATCTTTACACTGATACAAATTGTTGTTGTTTTTTTTACCTGTCTGACCCACTTAAAATCAAAATGGGTTGTATGTGGTCCACAATGTAAAACAAGCTTGTATGACTCCTAAACACAAGTATGAAATGAAATGAAATGAAAGAAAGCAACACTGCCGTTAAAAAAATAAAAATAAACACAACTTAACAATTTAAGAGGACACCACAAGCAGAGTTAGCTGATTGAAATTTTTAATACTTTGAAAAACATAACAGCAGCTTAGTTAGCTGAAGCACATGCCACATGCCATGATTTGCTGTCTCTGAACTTCATGTGCACGGGATGTATCACCCTCTCCCCTCGCTCTAACCCGAGAGTAAACACCAAGAGAGGAGCTGGGAGCTTCATTTCTCTTCCTTCTTTAATCTCAAAGAACACTTGCTTCACTGATGGCTGAACTAAAGCTGTTTTCCCGGGAAAACGCCTGAAAGACGGCGAGACCTCCGCAGTTCACACTGGCCACTCTGTAATTAAGCTTTAACCTTCTCAGAAAGGATTTGTCAGAGTGGAAATTTGGGGTCCGCTGACTGAAACCCCTCCACATGTGTCACTCCACGACCGGGTGCAACATAAAATACACTGTGAGGAGAGCAATTTTGCAAGTTGAGTGTGACTGCTGTGTGGGTCTAAACGACATCAACCTTTATCTAAATGAAATGCACCCCCTGGAAAAATACTACCTTGCAGCTCTCTTATAGTTCATATCTTTGGCGAGTTAATCTGGTGAACTAATGAGAGTCATTCATCTTCTGTATAAATTACCAGCTCCAATACATCCCCTCTCATAGAAAGTCTTTGTCGGAGCCCGTAAGACTTCTTTTGTTATACCTGTGGAGTAGTAAAGTGAGGGGGAGGGCGGTGATAGCAAAAGGAAGCCCTCATGCTATGGCTCAACTCACCTAACGATTAATCACATACCTTTAGGCGGTGAATTAAAGACCTGTGATAACTGGAGTGGCCTAATCATCTGCATAGCCAAGGGCAGGATTTATCCCTGTGAGAGTAAAGCTAAACCAACTGTTAAAGCTTCTCTGTCTTCTATCCTCCTGTCTCACTTTCACACTACTTTTTGCGTATGATTAGCTATTCTTGTGATAGTGAGTCCATAAGATACCACATAATCTCTACTAGTCTGCAGAATGATGACTTCCAGAAATGGCTCTCTTTATTTTTTGCACCACCTTTAAGTTGGTGAACCTTTACCCCCTGCTCATCACAACGCTCTTTGAAAATTCACCAAGCCGCTATGACAGCCAAGACATTTTTAAGACAAATATAGGCCAATCAGTATCACTATGGTAACGTCAGGCATCAGGTGGAAGTGTAAGCAGCTTCGTGATGAGCGAGGAGAACATCACATACGTAATTTGATCAAGTCGGCAGAGGGAAAAGCATGAGGAACAAATATGGTTTTCTCTTCCAGTGGAAGTGTGATGGTATGACTAATCTATTAATTACCCGAATCCATTAATTAAGGCAAATTTAAATGGAATTTTAATGAAGTCTCCGGGATCTTTGTTGGACCAGTTCATTGAGTTTTTAGTGCATGAGTGTTGATATAGCAAAAATGATCTTTTTCCACTTTAGGTTAAAAGATTAGTTAGACATCCGGCCTTCTTGCTGAAAGCTATGTGAGGAAATAAATGCCAATCTTTGGCTCTTAGAGTAAATATAGAAGTAGGACAAAGCAACAACCTCGGGGATGAAAAATGAGCCCATTGCTGAAGTGTCAAAAATTACAGCCCTGTGAATGGCCACTTGAAACTGCAAAAAGAGGTCAGTCTCCCTGGACTCCTGTGTTAAAAATGGTCAGCTTTAGACAGCTAAGGTTTTTTTTTTTACGTCCACTTATTTATTTATTTTAGAAACCACCTGGTTTAACTGTGTTTGTAAATGTATTAAAATTAAGACACTGGCTGCTTTGGCACTGTCTCCTAGGCTTCACATCCCTGAATCGATACATATCTGGACTTTTTTTACTGTCTGAAGAGGAGGGATAGTGGATATATTGAGCAAAGGATGCTGAGAATGGAGCTGGCAGAGAAGAGGAAAAGAGGAACCTCAGAGAAAGTTCATGGATATAGTAAAGGAGGACATGCAGAGGGTTGGTGTGGCAGAAAAGGATAAAAAGGATAGATGATCTGTGGTGATCCATAAAAGGAGAAGCCAAAAAAGAAGATAAGCTACTAGATCTACTCATCTACATATTTATAATGCAAATGTGGGATATGTGTTCATTTTCTCAATTTACTCATCTGACCAAAAAAATGTTGAACTACCCCCTCAAAGCTTCGTGGGAATGCCTCTCCAAAATGTTCAATCACAATGAAATAACAAAGGGACTGCAGCTCTGGTCAACTGCAGGCTTGATAAATAAAGTATGTGGTTATACCTTGAATCTTATAAAAAATTCACAGCATTTAAATATTGGGCTGTGTGTGTGTAATTTTCTGCTGGCACAGTCCTGAGACGTGCTTATTTAATATTACGTCACGGTTTATTCCCTTCTGAGTGCTCTTCAAATGAATTTTCAGCTCCACGTCACCGCAGTTCAAGAACTCCACAGCTGTCGTAATCAAATAGGGAACCTTGAGAGGAGCGTCACTGATTGGAGTAACACTTAATTGTGTTGCACTGTGCCATATTTGCCTTGTCTGCCCATTCCTGACATACCATTTAAGCATTAATGAGCGAAACTGATGAGCCTAACGTAGTATAATGCAATAATTACAGGCCCCTCAGCATGCAGTAGCATCAAATGTGTTTGTTTACTATAAGGCAAAGACATATTGTCCACTGAGTGGACAAATGAAGAGCATGCTTTAATGAAAAACTCTTATCCTAAACAATCTAAATTGGCCCATATTGAGATAGCGAGATTACTAAAATGTAAATTAATGACTCTAGCTTGCAGGGGAAAAAGACATACAGTGTATTAAATGCTGTAATATGAAATAGATAATTAGAGTGAGAGTAAATCCTTGCTAGTAGCTATATGAAACTGACAGAATAACAAGGAGCAAAAAAATCATGCAAGAATGAAGGACCGTGTGTGGTCTGAGCTGGAACAAGCAGTCCCATGACCAGCTCTTGGAAAATGTCAGCGCATGCACACAGGATGTAGTAAAGTCACTCACAGTGGAAAAACATGGAGATCGGGGAGTTTTAAAACAAACACCAGCACCAGCTTTTGTGTAAATAGATAACACAATGCTGGCACTAGCAGGGAAACACAACCAGACTTTCTTACCTTTGCCAAGTGGGAGTTGATCCATTTTGTGAATGTCCTTTTCTGCACTGCTTCCTGCTCATCTGTAAATCAGAGCACAGAGCATCACTATTAGTCACGCGCAATAATAAACAAAGAAAGGATTAAAAACACAATCTTCTCATTGTTTATTGTGAGAGTCGCTTGGGTTTCTGATGCTGGATGGCTGCCTCTTGTTATCTCTGATAATCTTCCTGTCTCTCTAATGTGTCAGTCACACCAAATCATACCTTACACTAATGTACAAAGAGAAGGCATTTGACATTTACAGATGGCATTTTCATTATCTGAACTCCTCTTGCTGAGGACAGAAAATTGTGCTCTCGAAAATGCCCTTTAAATGATAGGAGGCCGGTGGTTCTCCCTCTTATCTGCCATGTTCTAGTCATTTCTGAGTACAGTTTAAACATGAAATCTGGTGCTCTGTTCAGGGCTGTGATCAAAATACACAAACGCGACATTACCCCAAATGCATTGGTCTTGTTTATGGCAGCTAACGTAATGAAGGCCCTTTTGGAAAGACCCAATCAATAGTATACATGTCTGCTGACAATGTCCCCTAAAAAGGCACTTAACCTGAATGAGAAAACCTAATAAATCAAGCATATATACAATTTTCTGTGCATTTATAGTATGAAAGTGTGTGTGTTCTGCTGGATTTTTACCAACTAATGTATAGTTTATTCTTCGTGATATCTTGTGTCAGCAAAATTCAATGTTATGTGCAACCCATGTATTAAAAAAATTGAACATGAATGAGGTTATCTCAGAGAAATTAATGTGCAGCTGCTACACTTATACCATTAGAGTGTACAAAACCACACTACCTGGGATTCAAAGCATCCCATCACGCGCATGCAACTGATGTTTTTGTGTGTCCCGTCTTTGCTGCAGAGCAATATCCTTGAGATAAGCACGTTATCAGCGAGAAAGGACGTCTGACACAGTGCCTTCCTCTACCTTAATGAAATATGCTGACGCCTTGATTGCACTCAAGTTGGTTAGTGTGTCACTGGGTGCTGTGGACAGACGCTAAAGGGAAGAGGTGTGTCTGTGTCTGAGGGAAGGTACCTTTCATACATAATGCATATACACTCACACATAGTCATACGTGCCACTGAGCAGCTTCCTGCTCTACAAATTAATCTTTTGATTGGGTCCAAGAGTAATCAAATATTGATGGGCGGTAATATTGGATGAGAATGGGGAAAGATGTTCCCTCCCTCCACATTCTTGAGCAGGAACATGCGTGACGGAGAACAGGCCTGCATGTGCGTGGTGCCAGCCTCTCAGTCTCAGGGACGAGGTGACTTTGAACCTGCCGCACAAACGCAGTCACTCTTAAGCACACACGCTCATCTTCTTTCAATATAACAATGGGAAACAGCCATCCTTTGCAGCAGCATTTTAACACACTTGATTACCTTCTGTATCACTTGTCTCATACACAGTCCCTGATTTCTCACAGCGAAGATCACCTTAACAAATTATCATTGATATAGTCAAGGAAAAGAATGCAAACTTGGTGCAAACAAAGAGACCAGTTGTCAGACATCTCAGAGTATTTCCTTTCTTCTCAACAGTATAGACTGATAATGTGATTTATCCAGAGACAAGCTGGCAGACAGAATGCTGAATATGTGATATCCAAATGAGCAGAGAGGCAGATAGCCACAGGGTCAGACAGAGAGATAAGGAATCAAGCATTTTGACAGTCAGCCCTCTGTGCTGTGACACCTGCAGTGAGTTGTTACTTGTCTGCTGGGTATGCTTGTTTCACCAGCTGTAGACCTCCACACACACACACACACACACACACACACACACACACACACACACACACACACACACACACACACACACACACACACACACACAGGCTCACTCGCTGACTCCGCCAGTGTGGAAACGCCCCCTTCAGACGTCTGCCCATTTCACTTTATTCACACACTCACAGCTTTGACAAAAAAACAAAAGCATCCTTCAGGGAACTCTTTGGAAGAAAACTGCACTGCAAAATGCACACAATCATTCATAGTTATGCACACACACATACACATATGTCCAGCAGGCACGTACGGTCCATGCTGCAGTGCCGTTCTAAATCACACACCCTACACACATGCAAAAATACACATTTTGTGCACTTGCTTTCTTTTTGGAGTCTCTATCTGTCTCAGCAGGACACACACATGCACACAGCCGCGCACACAAACTGCCCCACTTACCCCGGAGGTATTGGTAGAAGCCCGCCACCAGGTTGAGGGATGTGTTCTTTTTCGGGGAGGCTTCGCCCCCTACTTGCCGTGCCATCTTGTAACCCAGATTATGCCTCAATTTGTGCTTGTTTCATGGGGGCACTGAGAGGACATCAACGACCACCTCTGGGAGAGGTAACACTTGCCCTTGCTCCTGCCCTTGTTGCCCACCCCCCTTTTTTTCGGGGGGAGGTGTCTTTAAAGAGCTCCCTGAAGCACCGGACCTCCTGGGATGACAGCAGTGGAACTGTTGCGCTGAGGTAAAACAGGGAGGAAAGAACCACCCTCTTGTTTCGCCTGTCGCCCTTTACGTTTTGCCGTCCTCTGTCCTGTCCTGCAGTAGCGGGCTGCAGACTCAGTCAGACTCAGTGGTTTTCCTGCCTGTTAAGCAGCTTGGGAGTGTGATGCGAGAGTACGCGTGATGCAATGACTGTTTGTGTGTGTATGTGTGTGAGAGAGTGCTGCGCAGTGCCGGCTTGCCTCAGCATCAATATTTTTTTGCTTAGTCTCCCTCTCTCTCTTCCCCTCTCATATCCTCTCTACCTGTGTCCTTCCCTCCCACGTTTTCTCTCTCTCTCTCTCAATTTTTTGCTATAGGCTGCAGGAAAAAAAATTACTTCCCTCCAATGGCTAGCCAATCAGAGTGCGTGGGAATGAGTGATGTCACAGTAGCCCCATCCGCATGTGGAAAGGGAGGACTTAGCGGTGGTGGGTGGGTTAAAGGAGACCATTTAGCAGGTTAGCAGGGGAAAAGCGGGAGCTCTTCTGTGACAGCACCACACACACAAACACACAAACACTAAAGCAACGCGGGGACAGACGTGCAGGAATTCCCTATGTGCTGCTGGCACTCTTAATTCCCCTCCTCGCTCTCCCCTCTGTCATCCATACAGATACCATGCGGTGCTCTGAGGCACGCTGCTTCTTTACTCCATAGAGCCTTCAGGGGAGCAGACTATCACTGACAGTCATCCTGTCTGATCTCCTACTGTACTCCCTTCAAAAAAAGAAAAAAAGAAAAGAGCCACTTTCATCTCAACCACAGTCACAAACAGTCTGTTTGTTTTCTCTCTGGGTAAGCGACTACCGAACAGGAGTGGAAAACAATACAGGAGGATGTAATATCTGGGACGAGGTTTGGATTGTCATACAACATGAAATGTACACAGTCCACAAAGCGTCTCGGACAAGAACAATATAGCGAAGTCCAGAACAAAGAAGACCACCACTTTCATTCTGATTCAGTCATGCTGTGGAAACTGCACTGCTGCTGCTGCTGGTAAAACTTTTACTGCTAAACAAGGCAACAAGAAAACATTAGACAATGGGTGCACTGTTTGTCCAACTACTGAGAGTTCATTTTACAAAGGCATGTTCCCTGAGTGCGAGAAATCCCAAGACGATACTGGGAATTAAACAAAAAGCTAACTTGTGCCATTCCCTATGGTTTAACATCTTCTCATGATGTTGCATAAAGCTGGGTGTGCATGTCCCCAGTGTATGTTGACCCCTTCTTCTTTCACACTCTGATTCCTATCTCAGTTTCTGCCTGACCTCTGCTCTCCTGCATTCAGCCTTTTCTGTTTGTTCCCCATCTCCTCCAACAACCACAGGCATACACGCGCACACACAGACACAAAAACATACAGCCAGTGTGAGCTCTGGCAAAATTAAAATTGCAGAGCTCCTTTTGAAACCATATTCAGAGAGTTTCCTGGAAAGCAATATTCATGCTGAAGAGCCCGGTGCATCTTATATCAGCCTTAAAGATGAAAGGACCATTCATCATTTGTATGATTTTCCCTTTTTGTTCTTTGGGTTCCCCCCATAAGGGATTTTAATTAAAAAAGTCATCAATAACCGATGGCAGCTGTCATCCGCTATCTGTCTGCTGATAATCACACCGCTGACACTCCTCCCTCTAACAGCCCTGGAACTGGCCGTCATAACGTGAGCCTATCCCTCTGGATGACTCTTTGAAACGAGTGTCTGTCAAGCCGCGCTTTACATTTCTGAACATACAGTTGGAGAGCTGTGTATGTGTGACGGACTGTGCAGGCATTTTAGCTCAAACGACAGTTCAAAGAAATATTCATGCAGTCCTGTTTTTTTTTTTTTCATATTTACATTTGCATTGCCTTTACCAGCTTTCTCTAAACTATGAAAAGATGATTTATGCCAGTGGAAAGCAAAATCCATTGGGGGTTTCACTCTGCACAAACTCGCAATCCCAATTCAATAACATTACTGCAAGAAAATCCTTTGGCCCATGCTGCGCTGCAACCAGGCAAAGATCTATTGTTCTAGAGAGCCCACGCATTATCAATGATGTAAATAATAAAACAGAATATATTGACCGATGCACAGTGTGTTTCCATTTACTCCAGCCTCTATGCCAAGTTCAAGGTGCTGCTAAACAGCTACACCCGAACTCAGAAGTGTGAGGGAACTATCCGAGGTGCTGAACCCGCCAAAAAGAATCAATCAACGAGAATTAATGCAATTTTTAATCCACTTTAAAGCAGTAAATTTACAAAGAGCCAGCACTAAATAATGACCAGCTATAGCCACGCTGAAAGTCCAAGTCTTTTGAGCTCAGTATTTCTAGTTTTTTTTGTTTTGTTTTGTTTTTTTTAGATAATTCTTCCTTTTTAACAGTGAAAAATGTGGAAGCAGAACTTCTCTGGTGAACTAAACTGTTAAGAAAAACAACCCCAGGGCAAAAACCAAAACAACATGGTGAGGATTCATGGGACTTATTAGACTTCACCACGGGAGCTGAGAGAACCACAGGGTGAGCAGGTGCACACAGGCTCACACACACATGTTGAACAGAATAAGCTGAATGGAGACAATCACTTTCACATATACTGTATGTACAAGAATAAACCAACAGACTCCTTTAGGCTGCAGATCTCAGGAGTGTTTCAGTCTTTCCAAGAGGAAAAAAAAAAGATGATAGTGGGGGGGTTGAAACAGCCTGAACCTCAGCTGGTCTGGATCCCTGTTGGAGCCCCTGGCAGCCCCAGAAAATACCAGATCCTTCACTGAGGTTGTGGAGGTTGGACGTGGGTCAGCGCCCAGCGCTCACACAGGTATGCCTGCAGGGTGCGCTGCTTCCTGAGGAGAGGAGGAACCGTCTCTTTTCAGCCATTAAAGGAAAAACAAACGCCCCCCTGGAAGGTGGAATAACGCCGTGTCTGCTCATCATATAATGCATTCACCCTAAGGATATTTGGGTTTTCTCTCTGAGCAAACAAGACTTCTTATTTAGCCCTTCATGACTGTACAGAGACACAGCGCCACCTTGTGGATAAGTAAAGCTTTAGGTATTTGAAGTTGATGGGGTTTTTTTTCTTATGAATGCATATTACCCAAAAGGCAACGTACAGACAAAAGAAAGCAAGAGAAGAGGACAGAAAGAACAAGCTCAGCTTTAAACCTCAGCCTCTCAGATGACCCCGCTCTGCACTCAAAGCATTTCTGATCTCTTTTAATCTATTAATGACTCCACAACTCACCAGCCATGATTATGGCCGATCACATATGGACGGGCACTCCACATACTTACTGTACAAGGTCACACACTCTGATGTCAAGTATTAATGTAGTAATACATTGATTTAATCATATTATCTTCATATTATTCAAGCTGGTGGACATTTAAATTCATCTAACAGCTGCATACCAACCTGGATTAATTGCTTAAACGACAGTCACTATGAATGTGTGTGTATATGATGAGGCTTTTTTAGATTTCTGAAAATAGTGCGTCTTGCAGCACAACATTAATGGATCGTGCCTGTGAACACCATCGTGCACTAAATGGATGGCTTTGTTGTACGCCGCAGAGGTACCCTATAATTGCTTCACACACTCTTTCTCACACACACACAACCTATTTTGCAACACTTGCACGCACACCCATCCCACTGCACTGATTTCACAGGGTTTAGAGGCTTTTCTACCCCTGCTTCTTCCAACAGCTTATTTATCCACTTCCTGACTCCAGCTCTTCTCTTTCACCCCAACAATTCCTAATTTATAAAAAAAAAAAAAAAAACCTTCTCTGCACTTCCGCTGGAGTACTTCAGCCCGAGCACTCAATAACACCATCTATCACGCTCTCAGCACCTCCACTCAACCCTCACGTCCATTCAGCCTCTCCATTCGCCATCCCACTTCATTTACAACACATTTTTACCAGACTCGACGTAAGTGCTGAGACGGAAGTCCAAATGTCAGCCAATTAGCATACCTAATTACATTTCAGTAATAATGATACCACATTAAAAGGACTAAGAAGGGGGGAACAAGTCAAAGTGATTATCAAAACAACCCCTTGCCTCTTTCAAGCACCATCACTCCCTTTTCAGTAGCAGATGTGCAGAGAAGGCACTTTGTCGTTTGACAAAAATGTCCAAATATCACAGTGTTCATTAAAGCCAGGCCACTGATACAGTAATTTCAGCAATTTTAGCACCTGCGGTACTGACGCACACACATACACACACACACACAACAGCAATGAAGGCAGATCAGAATGCAAATGCAATACAGCAAAACAAACTAAAGGAATTTAAAAAAGAAATATGTAAAAATCAAATGAGACAAAAAAGTCTAAACAGGTCATCTCTCTTAGCGTAGACAGTATATTTGTTTCAGATATTAATTTGATTCATTTCTGACAGAGGAGCTGCAAAATATCAGACACATCCTGCAGCGAATCAGTGTTAGTCCGTGAGCTACAGCCTTCTGTCTTGTTTTATCAAGGCCTTTATCACAGCGAAATACATTTAGGTGAACACAACAAAATTTTAACATCACACACACAATCAGACTAAACAAGCGGCTAATACAAAGCATCTATTCCACTGGAGGCACAGGGGGTCGTATCAAAACACCATTCAGCAGCACTAAGAGCATTAGAAAGACTCAATTTGGCTTTGAAAAAATATTTTCTGCTTGATGTTTCTCTGCTGCTCTCCATGAATGTATGTGATGATTGTGTGTGTGTGTGTGTGTGTGTGTGTGTGTGTGTGTGTGTGTGTGTGTGTGTGTGTGTGTGTGTGTGTGTGTGTGTGTGTGAGAGTGCGGGAGTGGGTCAGACAGTCTAAGCTCTTTATCCAGGTTCAGTGGCTCGCCGCACATTACAGGGACGAGTAAAGTGAAAGGACTAGCGTCAGCACACTAAATAAATCACTGTGGCCAGAGCAGTAAATTCAGTTATAATGCTCGTCTTTGCTGTGAAATAAAAATGCTGCCTGGCACAGAGCCAGAATCATCTGCAAAATCCTGTTGCACATATCCACTTGAGCGCATTTATGCCCATCCAGCTGGGCAAATTTTCTTTGTTATTAAAAGTGAACCTAAACCAATTCTTTTTTGCATCTGGCAGATGTCCGAGCGCCTTTTACTTCACTAAAACCATCTGTCCCATTCACAGTGCATATCTGTAAAGGTATTACATTTAATTTCCTTCTACTTTCACCTGAATTTTGTTGTTTTTTTTCCTTATTACGCATTCTTGCAACAGGCAAAAAGGGCTTGTTGTGTCAGATGGCAGAGTTGCGTCTGTTTCTTAAAAACAAACTGAGGTGTTTTTATTTTCATAATTTTCTGTGAGCGACACAGAAAACAGGAAAACTTGGAAATTACTTACTTATTACCACATTATCTGCCTGACTGACCTTTACTAGGTCAAGGATTCACTATCTGACCTCTATTTAAAAGCGCTAAATTTACCGCCAGAGGCAAAAGTTTCTACTATCCAATCACAATGAGATGGAGGGAAAAGGGGGACAGAGGTGTCTGTGGGTGAGAGATAAGAGCCTGCATGAGACTTAGAGTATTACAGAAAGAGGCTGAATGTGTCTCGGGGTCAAAAGCTCAGGTGTCAGGATTTTATCTGTTAAGACATTGTTTGGCACGTCCATCAAAACTATCTGAAGCTTCAATCTGACAGACAGCATCAAAGAAGATACTGTATCGTGGAATCGGTGTGGCCTAAAGCTGTGATTTTGCCCCATGCTACAGCACCTAATAGTTTGAGATAACATAAATACTCCTTTCATTATATCTTTAGAGTCACTTAATGCTGCCTGTGTTGCATAAAATGTTAGAGTTAGAGAAAGATTTTTATATTGTAATTCTTCTTCTTCACTTAAATAACGCAGGAATACACTCTGACCTTCGTGAAAGAGTGACATTTAAAAGAGCGTCTAGAGTGGATGAGTGTGACCCACCGTACATATTGTACAGGAGGGACCCTCAGTGACCTAATCTTGTGATACGTCACTCAAAACCTCACTGACTGTCAGGTTAAAAGAGATTATGATCTGATCTGCAATAGAAGCTGCCACTGGGAAGCTTGCATGGTCTGAACACAGATACCCATTAGTGCAGGGACAAACATACACACACACCTTTTTATCAAGCATAACGTGCTGTTACAGAAGCAGAGCCTGAACCAGACATGCCCCATAAGCCCACAGGGTGAAAAAGAGAAAAAAAAGCCCTGTGCTGGCTGTCATGCGACTGCCGTTTATGGCAACGAGTCACAAACACAATCTGGAAGTACAAGGAGAAGAAGAAGCAGCAGAACAAACAACAACTCACGCTACAGCGTTGTTCCCGAGCAGACGCTCTGCCACAGTTCTGCTCTGGTGGCCTTGAAGACTTCCTCTGGGTCTGTTTAACCGCTCAGTTAAACTGCTGACACCCAGTCTTATAAAAAATTACAAAAATAAAACGTTGCACTAGAGCTATTTTTAACACAGCGATTATTTCGGTGTCTATGTAAATGTGGACACGTGTGTGTGTGTGTGTGAAGCCACGGTGTGCAGAGCCACAGACGACAAATAGTGGTGTCACAGCTAAACAGGAGGCTGGCATGGCTCAAGGTGACCGTCTGCTCGGGCCTTCCTTGGCTGCGGCCGCATCATAATGTCGCCCCTGGCAACAGGATGTCAAGCTGGCCCTGTGCCAACCCAAGGATCTGTGCCAGGCCCACTAGCAACTAGGAGCTTAAAAGCTGGTGTGTGGGCTCGCTCTCTCTCTCCACCCCCCCCCCCCCCCCCCCCCCCCAACAACTCTGCTGGTCCAGTCCTCATTTTCCTGCTTTTCCCGCTGTCGCTCTCATTCCCATTTCATCCATCTGAAACTCTCAGTATGGGGCTCATATCTTCCAGATGTGCTGCCTCTCTGTTGCCTATGCACTTTACCCTCTCAGCCTTTTTTCCCCCTGCTAAGCATCTTCCTTTACCAAAATTACACAATGCAGAGAAAACTCATGCAGGTGTGCACACCCACCTCAATGAGATTTAGCAAACTTGTCCACTTGATGGGCCGGCAGACGGCAGCGTGGACGTACCCCTCTTCCGCCCACGACAGAGAAAACAGGTGAGAAATTGTAATAGCAAAAACAGCGCATCGCTTTTCTCGTTAATGAGAGACAACAAACAGGCAAATTCCACAGCATATGGATGAGTTCAGGCTGGGAGGTGTTCAAAGCGGCCTTGCCGTTCTCTGCCATATGGTGTCACTAATTGCGATGTTTTTGGGGTTTTTTCCCTTTTGTATGCGACAGAGAGGTGCACCAAAAGAGCTGGTTAAAGGGAGAAAAACACAAGCCCAAAACTGGGGCAAAAGTTTTGATTGTTTTGATGTTGCATTGAGCCGTTTCTTTCTTCTCAAGCGGTCGCCAAATTGAGCCTTGAGGGAGAACGGTTTAAAACATGGCGATTTAAGATTGTTATATTCCCTCGAGATGATGAGGAAATATGTTAAACTAATCGCGGTTTACAAGATATGCAAGTGACATTAGATTAGATATATTTATACAACTAACCGAGTTTTCTTCCCTCAAACACATGTGAACATAACAATTATCCCAGTAGAGTCACATTGTCATGAACAAAGGCTCCATACATTTCATCTACAGCTGTCTTAGGGTACAAGCTCAGAACTATATAATACTGGAAAGAACACATTTTTATGTTGTGTTTCACTTTCATCTGCAGATTAATGAAAAAAAAAGAAAAGTGCTCCTCTTTGATTCCTACAAAACATCTTGATTATATTATCACAGGTTTAGCTCTCGCCTCCCAGGAGATGAACGGCAACCAGAACACATCAAACAAATGAAATTAGATTCTGCTTGCCCGCTGTCAACAAGCTAATTTGATGCTGTACTCAGAGGCGAGAACATATGAGATACATGAGAGCTACATGTTATGAAAAAAGAAAGAATAAAAAAAACTACAGAGTACAATCAAAAAGTTCCATGACTCAACCCATTATAAAGGAAAGACAATACTCCTGATTTAAATTTGGACTAAACCTAAATATCTGGAGAAAGTACATGTACAGAGGCAACTGTAAAGGGGACCGGCCACTTCATTAGGTATACCTTGCTAGTATTGAGAGATTTTGGTCCATATTGAATTGATTATCACACAGTTGCTGCAGATATGTGTGCTGCACATGCAAGCATGTGCATGTGTATGTTCCACCACACAGTAAAGGCCCTCATCTTGATAGAGAAAATGTGACCGTGGAGGCCATTTGAGTACATTGTACTCATTGTTATATTCAAGAAACTAACTTGATGTGATCGAGCAGTGTGACACGGTGCATGAGAAGATGTGTACACATAAAGGCATAGACATGATCCGGATCAATACTCAGGTAGGCTGTAGCATTCAAACAATTCTGTGTTGGTACTAAGGGCCCCAAAGAGTGCCAAGAAAATATCCCCCAACACTATTATAATATTAAGAGTACTTTGAATCAGTGGTAAAAGGCAGGATGGAGCCATGCTATCGTGTTGTTTCTCCAAATTCTGACCCTACCCTCTGAATATCACAGCAGAAATCAGAGTTCATCACACTAGGTAATGTTTTCCAATCATATGTTGTCTAATTCTAGTGAGCCTGTTTGAATTGTTGCCTTAACTTCCTGTTCTTAGCTGATAGGAGCAGCTTCTCTTGGGTTCTTCTGTGGCTGTAGCCCATGTGCTTCAACGTGGTGTTCAGAAATCCTCTTCTGCATATCTTGTTTGTATTCAGTTACTGTCTTCTCCTCTGACCTCTGCCATCAGCAAGATATTTTCTCCTGCTAGTCATTGGATAGTTTCTATTTTTTTGGACCAGTCTCTGTAAGCCCCTGAGATGGTTTTGTGGGGAAATTCTCAGTAGGTCAGCATTTTCTGAAGAACTCAGATCAGCCATTTTTTAATCAGCCACCAACAACCATGCTGCGTTCAAAGATACTCAAATCACCGTTCTTTCCCATTCTGATCCTCAGTTTAAACATTAGCAAGTCGTTCTGATCATGTCTGCATGCCTAAATCCTTTTAGTTGCCGCCATGTTTGATAAATTAGACATTTATGTTAAGCAGCTGAACAGGTGTAGCTAATAAAGTGGCCGGTGAATGTAGATCAAGTACAGATTTTGCTTTTTCAACACATTTAGTAAGAACGATGCATATTCCAACCACAGGCAATATATCAGACTCGAATATAATAGGCACATACTAAATTCAGCAGAATCAAAGATGATCTACGCGTTGTATTTTTGTGGTAACGGCTACTGCGGCTACATTAGAGCAGCATTGTTCCCACAAACCCTCAGTCTTTCCATTTGTAAAGACACCCACAGCAACAGAAACAATTTTATCTGAAATGCTTACAATTTGTGAAACCATTAAAGCAACAGTTGGTAAAAGGGCCGTTTGCTAAAATGAGATAAAAGTTTCACTAACTGGAGCTGACACACTGCCAAAAAAAGTAGGATCCAGTCAGAAGTCTGTGGCTGGAACAAACCACTGTCATGTTATTTACATCCTTACAGCATTCAATAAGAATCCTATACCTATAAGTAGTAGAAGCTTGCCAGATATCTAGAAACACCACCATTTAGATGCCGATGAAACATTATCCACCTCTTTGAAATCGGGGTGTCTCCCTGCGGATTAATTTGTTTTAATTCTAAGAAGTATGAATAAATAATGGGATCATATGACACCCTTTCATTGTTGCAAATGGTTAAATGCGCACTCAATGCATGTCTGCATCAATCCGTCTTTGCACTGGAGAGACGGCTCGAGGGGAGGCTTCTAAAATTAGATCCATCAGCGTACAATTGAGATTCAAAGTGTGCATCCACACCTGCACACAGTGATGCAGGGGAACCACGTGGCTGCTGATGCTGTTCTCGGCTTTCACAGAAACTGCCACCTCAGAAGCCTTACAGTGAGCAGCCATATTGGATCTCAGCTCTAGTGTCACCTGACTACTTTGCAAGCGTCATCAATCTGATCCTGTCAGCAAAGGATACATGATCCCGGCACACTGAGATACACCGTTTCCCACTGGAAGCTTGTGAAACTGTTAAAGCCATGCTGTTTCATTATTAGCAAATGGGAATAAATGCTAGTTATCTGCTCCAAAAAATACAATAAAATAAAATTTTAAAGAATAGAGAATAAAATTTTAAAGAAGAAATAAAAGTTAGAGGTTAGAGAAGATTTAAAAAAAATACTTTAAGCTGATTATTTTAAATTAGCCAGGTTGGATGTAACTGTGCCAGCAAGCTGAGGATATAACTGTCCATTATGAGGAGTCCTGCTACTACAGCCGAGTTAGGCTGAGGAATAGACTTCATCCTGTCAGCTTCTCTGAGGATTAGCTTTGCTATTGTCTGCTTCCCTGTCAATCAACATACAGAAACATATATATACACACAAACACACACACACACTGCACTCCATGTGTGCAATCACTAACACAGATAGACCAAACACACAGCGAGCAAGCAGGCAATTAAAACAAACACAAAACACAAACAAGAATGGGGCAATAATGCTGTCTCTCACACATTTACTCATTACCATTTGATCAAGTTTTTTTCCCAATGAAAAAGAAAAATTATATGTCAAATAATAAGCTCTAACTGCTGCAGGTTTCTCCATCTTGATTTAAAAAAAAGATTCAGAGCATTTAAAATAAACCAAAGCACTGATAGGGCCTGAAGGTGAGATAAAACAGAACTGATTATAACCCCAAATTTCTACTGTACTTCTTACACTGCATGCAGTGACATTGCACATTCCACTGATTTATGCCCTTCTCATACCAAACATTTATCAGCCATATGAACTTGAATTCCAGCATTACACATCAGGACATTCATGTCATGAGGATGAGATGGAAGACAGATTTTTTCCACGCTGTCTCTACCTCATTCTGCTCTGCTGTGTCATACCAAGCTCTAGGTCACCTCTAAACACTCTGCAAAACCAAGTTAGAGCATTGTGAGTAAGCATTTGGCTCCTACCTTGCAGCTTCTGCATCACGTTGGTAATATCCCGAGCAGAGTGTCCGTAGTGCCTGGGTGATGCCATGCTGCTGTGCTGAGGTCACTAAAGTCACGTCCCAGCTCCTGTGAATCACCCTGGCAAGATCCTCATGCTCTGACCAGGACTGCAGCAGTTTAGAGTCTTCACACTGACCGCAGTGTGTCAAGACTGAATCATGCCAATGTTGCTGTTTCTTTTGAAGTCATCCCTGTTACAGTAGCTGTCTGCAATCCTCACATTCTGCAGAGCTCCTCCCCTGGTAATGATGATGTAAGTGCAAACTGGATGTGTATGCGAGCATGCATGCATGTGTGTCTGTGCACTGAACATCTTAGAGGCCCCCCTCCCTTCCCTGAGCCTTTTACTCCTGCAGACTGTATAGCTTTGTGGTCTGCATGTACTGCCACCTGCTGTCCAACCAAAAGGAATACGCTTCCATCTCAGACCTCAGGATAGGGCTTCTTCTCCTGCCTTCTGGTTCTTCCACATGGGAAGTTGGCTTCAGCTGGGCAAATGTGCGTGTCTGCAGAGTGGCAAAAGAAAGAAACAAGAAAAAACAGAATGAGTCACAGAAAATGTGCGATGGAAGATAAATCCCACTTTAAAAAGGGCTGACATTAAAGAATCAAACCTGTCAGCACCAATACATGTTAAGGATACTGAAAATTTATCAGACTCAATTTGAGGGTAATATTGGTTTGAGCATTAATTTGTTGAAATGGTTAAAGCCAAACTTGTGCACTCACTCCAGAGTGATAACTACGCCTTCAGCCAGACAGAAGGACTGATGTATTTGCTTTATTAGTGGTGGAAAATGGATGCTATTTACCAAGATTAACTGCTCTTAAATTACTGAAGATAAAATGGAAGCAAAATGGATTAAAACAATTAGCGTTAATGATGCATAGAAAACAAAATCACTTACATATTTGAAAGCATGTTGTTTTGAAAATGAGCTAAATGGCTCTACCACTTAAAAATCCAGAAAGTATAATAATTTGTTGGCTTTGTTTGATGGTTAAGGAAAGAATTTCAAGCTCCAACCTGTTGTATAAATCACATTTGGGTTGGGTTGCACCTTAAAAATACAGTTTTTTAATATGAAGTCATTGTAATAAATAAAATAATACAATGACTAGATGATCATATATTGTCTATATTTTTCTCCTTACTTAAAGGAATACACTGGAACCCTGTTATTAATCATTTTTCCTAACAGAAAAATTGTTATTTCACTGGTATTAATAGAGGTAGACCATCTCTAGCGTGATAAAATCTAAATATACATAAGCATACAGAGAACATGTGCACACGTGTGCAAAAGTATGACATAATGCTGCTTGATTTCAATATAAACTAGAAGTTTCAGTTGCTACTTAATTCATTGCTTTGTGAATTATCCCATGACATCACCTTTACAGTGTGCTCAGGTTAAAGGTTGGATGGGGTGCGGGTGGCGGTGGGGGGGATTGGTGTCTTTTGCAGATCAAATCCTTGAAAATAAGCGAGCTGGATCCTAACCAAAGGACATTTCATTTTAAGTGTAGTTTTAAAGGAATCACACATATATTTTGGGGCTGGAATGACAAAGAACATTAAGAACAAACCTCTGTGAATCAAGCAATAAAGCATCTCCCTTAAAACACAATGTCCAAGATATACTACCCAACAACAGATCAATGCCACTCTTTGAAATGCAAGAGGGAGGTGCGATGAACCACTGGGCTCTGAGCACTTATTGCGATGTGTAATCCCATTAGACAAGTCCTTTCATCATCATCTCAGGAGAGCTCTTAGAAAACTAAAAGAGGGAGCTACAGAGCTCCGTCCAGAGCGTCATTCCACAAAGGCAGACACAGATGAGGACGCCTTGAAAACAGAAAAACTAATAAATGATCGACTGAAGCTTCTTTGATTTCACTAAATGATTGGCAGCAGGTGAAAAGGGCTGATTTTAAGGATGAGGATTTGCCTTCCACAGTATATCTGCAGGTCTGGATGTCTAGATTTCTGCAACATCTCGGCAGCCTTTTTGAAGCTTTTGTTGCGTGCTGTTGTTTTGTTTGTTTTCTGCAGTGACTGTGTAAAAATAATATTTACTGGGGGGAAATATTTGTCTTTCAGCCAAAAAGCTGTGGAGAGAAGATGTGGAAGAACATGAAATCCTCAAAATAACTCCCCCAAACAAGATGAATTGGTGTTTTACTGGTAAACCTACTAAAAAATGTTCTAAACCACAGTGTAAGACAAGGCAAAAACAAAACAAAAATCCATTCAAATTACAGGCCTGCCATTGCTACTGCCATAGAAAATATGGGGCAAAAGATTTACCTTGGTGAATTCAGTATCAGCTATACAGGAACTCCTTCCCAATAAATGTACATGTGTCAGAATCAGCCGTTTGACTCGTCAGTGCACTGAAATGTTGTGGGATTTCGCTGGATTGGCCGGCTGCTCTGCAGCAGGAATGGACTGCTGATTCCTACATTTTTACATAGCTCAGCTCGAGGTGACCTCTACCGTTCAGCGCCCCTGTGGACCAAAACAGATTCAGCGAAAGAGAAAGTCGACAATGCTGCAGCAGAGGAGAGCAGAGACAAAACACTCAGGTCAATAGGAAACCATCCAAGAGTAACCCTTTTAAGATCCGTTTTCTTATCTAATCATTGCACAGCCAGAGAGCTGGGAGCAAGACTGCTAGCATGGTAATCTCTTTCATGCATAGTCAGCAGTTTTCTGAAATCTCATTAGAAAGTTTGCTGTATGCATGGCAAAAATCAACATGCTAAGAGAGAAACGCTGTTCTGCAAATCTATTATGGGTCCTGAATTATTGTATCTGAAAAGTTGTTTACCACGAAACATGTTTGAAACATGAGTGAATCTTTCCAGTTATACTGATGTATGTTATGTATTCAACTCAGAAGCCTTTTACATGTTTTTCTGTAGCAAAAAGGACACAATTATTTATGTAATTAATTCATGAAAATTGTGTAAAAATGTACTTGCCTTAAAGGGCTGCCACCCATTATTAATTAAGATGCAGAAAGCATGGCTTTTTTTGAGTGCAATACTGTTGAATAATCATTATGTGGAGGTCTGCAAACAGACTGCATCACACATTCAAAAGTACAGTGCAAATATTAAAGATAAATAACCTCAGCCCTTTTATCATTTGTGTCTGCTAATTAGCTAACAGAGATGTTTTTCTAACTCTTTCCCCCCATTTTGACTGATGTTTAATGTTTACAGATGTTTAATGTTTACAGGGTGGCAGCAGACATGCTCTCTGACTTTCAGATCACATAAAGAGATATGAAGTTACCCTGGAGTATTGCTCCATCTACTGATCAAAGCGGGGACAGAAGAAACACAGAGAGTAGCTCCCTGGTGCATTAATTTCTAACCAATGCAATGTCTTTAAAACAAAACAGTATCACCTGTTTATTTTTATTTTACTAATTTTATACATGCTCCAGAAAAGCACATTGATACAAGCCACAGCTTTGAAGGTTTATAAAATATTAATTTTTAAAAATCTGTAAAATCTGCATTTTTCCTTGCTACCTAAATCTTTGAAGTACTTCTGGATGTGTATTTCTTTACTTTAGACATTAAGACATTAAGGACTGCACAGTTATTTCCCACCACTCCGCCCTGCTACACTTGATAAATGCCATGAACAAAAGCTATAAAAGCTTAAAGAATGTCTCCGCCACATATCAACATATTGGTTTATTGGCCTTCAGCTTCTCTATATCAGAAAACAATGGCCTGACATACTATTTTCAACAGGTCATACAGCCGAGCCAACAATTAAAGGAAGTTCAAGCTTTGGTTGGGATAGTCTCTCTCCCTTACTCTCTCTTTGCCAGTAAGAAGGTTAAAGCTCTCTTAACACAATAAACTCTCAGAGATTTTTGAGTAAAATGCTCATAATTGTGTATTTTAAAAACAAAAACAAAAAACCATTGACTCAGTGAATGTTTAGAGAAAGCTGAGATCAGGGGTCAACTCGGAGAAGTAAAATAAAAAGCTGCTGTTGGAGCAAAGGGGCCGGTCTACCTCAGAGGCATACCAATGTGACTACTGGCATCGTTCTTCCTGACTGAATTGATGAATTTGCAGCAGATTTGACTGCTATTCTTTTTCCTTAGTTTAGCGTGGGATCAAAAACACAGAGATTCATTTCAGTGCATTATATCCTGATTTGTTGAGAGAAGGCGGTAAAAAAGAACTTGAAATAAAAATGTTGGTGTATCAAAAGAGCAGCTGAGCAGCTCTTCTTTCTTATCAAATTACATTTTTTTAATGAATCTCTCAAATTCAGGCAACTTTGGTTTTGATAGAGAGAGAGGCACCGAAGAAACACTGAGTTTACCAATACAAATGCTGCAGTTAAAGACACGTGCAAAATTACAATCACCATTTTCAGTTGGAGATTTGCCTTTCAATGCCCCTTACAGCCCCAGAAATGTAACTTCTGGTGCAAGGTGGTGGCTTGTCGCCTGGGGTCTCTGTGACGGAAGAAAAAAAAGAAGAGATTGAAATATTTATCATTTCTGAAAGGAAGAAAAATATTTGTGATTGTAATAGACTCTCATATGGTAACAGCTGAAGGACTAACTCCTGCGGTGGTGATCCTTCTTCTACTTTAATCAACCTGAAGGAAATGATGAGAGAGGAAGTGATTACAGAAACACCCCGTCTCTATACCTCCAGGATCTCTGTCCTGAGTAGATAAGCCCCTCCTGTTGCTAATTTCCAGCAGAAAAGCAGGAAATGTGACAGTGTAGTTTTCCGCTTCCATAAACAAGCTGACTGTCAGAGTTAGCTGCCAGCCCTGCGAGCGTCTGGGCTGAGTCTCCTTTTGAGGAAGTCGGACGTTACTGACAGGGAAAGTGAGCAAAGGAGAAGAGGGAGAAAGTAGGGGGAACAGGAAAAGAGACGGGACAGAAAGACAGGAAAACCCATCATAAAAAAGGACAGGAAAGAATTGACAGGAGAGAAGGGAGAAGACGAGGAACAGACAGACTGAACTGAGCTTCAGTCTCTCTTCCTCTCCTTTGACAAAGCAGATTAAGTCATGGCTGCGAACAACACAAATTTCCTTCTGGAAATGCTTCAGCCTGCCGACGTTGGTGAGTTTTCTGAGTTTTCTGAGTTTTCTTTCTCTTTTAGCTGGTGTGTTTCATGTGGTTGCTCTGATTGGTGCCTTCAGGAATTCAAGCTTGGATCGCCTCCTAGAATAGATGTAATATGCGGGCCTGGTGCCTTTTTGAACCAAGCTTTATCATCCAAATTTGAATATTCAAAGAAACCTTTTCAGACTTCTAAGAATGCTCGATCTGTTTGGTGCTCATCTAAGGAGCGTGGAAAGAAAAGCGACTGGACTTCTTTAAGTTTCTTGAGGACGTTTCACCTTTCATCCGAGAATCTTCTTCTGTTCTAAAACCAAATGGTGGAGAGTCCCAGGTATTTAAGCCCTAGTGGGAGTTTTCCCTTAAGAGGGTACTTGACCCACTATTGATCAGGTGCCTCATCAAATGAACAAAGGTGTAGGTCATTATCTGAGTTTTAAGGTGAAACCTCACCCTATCATGTGACCTACTGAATCAATGTTAATGTCAATCCAGTCACTTTTCTTTCTAAGCTCCTTAGATTACCATAACCTGGATGACTGAGAACCTACACAGACATACTTGCTGCTGATGTTTTCTTTTTTTCAGTTTTCCCTAATGGTATTTCCAGATGACTTTTTACTAGCGTCTGCCCTCCATTTTCCAAAATTAGAGAAAAAAAACTTGTGGAAATGTGGTCTAGTAACAAAGCAGGTTCAAACTTTTTGAACATTTTATTGAGGGGAACCCGATTTCTTTTCCTGGCATAAGTCCAGTGGTATTTGTCTCATCTGCTACATTCTCTTCCTTCTCTCAAGCATGCTCAGTTGGCTTTATCCAAGGCAAAGTAGCACAGAGCAAGAATATGTCAACAGCTTTTCATTTTTTGTCTGTGTGTGCGTGTGTGGAAATGAAACTCAGTTGGTTTGTTTTCTCCAAGACGCTCAATCTGTTAAACACAGGCAGAGGAAAGCCTATTATTATTTTGTCAAGGGCCACCATATTTCAAGACACGTCTGGCAATTCTCAGTTTCTTCCTAGCACACATTAAATCCCTTGCATTCACAGTGGATTATTAAAAAAAAGACCATAACGGATATTTAGATGCACTGCATGTGCATAAGAGCAGTGAGGATGTATAACTTCACCAAAGCTGAAAAACCCTCCAACCTGTGCATTAATTGACTGTGTGGATCCAGAAGGATATTTAGATCCAAATTAATTTCTGATGTTGTATTGAGAGCATCAAAAAATGTATCTAAATGTATCTTTTTGTCAATTTTATATGCATTTGTAGAAATATTAACTGGTTGTTCCACACTTGCCACACAGAACTGCAAGCAAGTATTTGTGATACCTGGTAATCAGTCTTTCACATCACTGTGGTGGAATTTTGGCAAACTCTTCTTTGCAGAATTGTTTTAATTCAGCCACAGTGGAGGATTTTCCAGCATCAATGGCCTTTTTAAGGTCATGTCAAAAAAGACTCAATGGGATTTAAGTCAAGACTTTGACCAGGCCACTCCAAAGCCTACATTTTTGTTTTTGTCTGTTCAGAGGTGGGCCTGCTGATGTGTTTTAGATCACTGTTCTGCTGCATAGCCCAAGTGTACTTGAGCTTTAGGGCATGAACTGATGGCCAGACATTCTCCTTTAGAATTTTATTTTACTGTTGGTGTGGTGATCTTTTTATGAAATGATGTGTTAGTTGTATGCCAGATGTAAAGGTACTCAAGCCTTCAAGAAATCTTGGGGATCACCAAGATGTTTTTTGGCAGTGCAAGACAAGCCTTTGTGTTCTTTTTGGTCACCAGTGGTTTTCTCCTTGGAACTCTCTCTTGGATGCCATTTTTGCCAAGTCATGAATTCTAAGTGTAACTGAGACATGTGAACCCTGCAGCTCTTTAGATTTTGTCCTGGTTATTTTCTGACCTCCTTCCATAAGTTATGTATGTGCGCTTGGACTAATTTCGGTAGGCCGGACACTCATAGGAAGGTTCACCGCTGTTCCAAGTTCAGATTCCCAGCCTTAAAGCTTTAGAAATGGCTTTATAACCCTTTCCAGACTGATAGATATCAATGACTTTGATTCTCAGCTGTTTCTTTAGATCTTGGCACGATGTGCTGTCTTCTGAAATCTTTTAGCCTGCTTCACTTTGTCAGGCAGGTTCTATTTAAGTAATTCTTTGATACAACAGGTCTGGCAGTAATCAAACCTAAGAGTGGCTTGTGAAACTGAAGTGAACTTCTGAAAAAATTTGGCTAATCACAGTTCATTCATGATTTCACACAGGGAATCATGAATTAACTGATTAATAACAAAATGATGGTTTAATAAATTAAACCATAATTTAAAACTGCATTTTATACTTACTCAGGTTATCTTTGTCTAATATTACAATTTCATTTAATGATTTAAAGCATATAAACAAAGAAGAAAGCAGGAAAGGGAGCAAACACTTTTTCACAGACTTGTAATGGGAATATTTGCGATATAAAAAAGATACTACAGCACAGATCATTTTATAATGATCCTTTTTTAAATGGTATGCTTCTCTCTTCACAGACCACCTGATTATAGCTTTCTGTGCTTCTGTGGCAGTGGGCCTTCTCTTGGGCGCCCTAGTTTATGTGATGCTTACTTGGTTTTCCCGACACAAAGCAGGCTCTGCCAGCATCACCCGCCGCCCGCATCGCCGCTCGCACACTTCTTCCCGCCATCGTCCAGGCTTTAACCGCAGCAGCAGCTATGACCGGCGAAGCAACAACAGCTTAGTGACAGCTGCTTTCACCTTTCACCGCCAGACTTCCTCTCAAGATCACTTTGACGCAATGGCGCATAAATCCAGCTTCAGGGGCTCCACCTTCCACCCGCTCCTCCAGTGCAGCCAAATTGCAAGAGAGGCAGAGGAGGGGAGCCAAACCACACTGCCACGTACACCACCTCTGACTACATCAACTGGATCAGCTCAAAGCGTAGCCCAGCCAGCTGCCACCCCACCAAGACCAGAGTCATTTTGGGGGAACAGTGTCAGAGGTCTTCATGCTACGCAGACCCCACCTCCAGCTTATGAGAGCATAATCAGAGCTTATCAGGAAACCCGAACCTAAGAGGAGTGAAAGCAGCACTGGCTGATACTAATTGGGAGATGAATGGATTTCCAAACTGGACTAAATCTATAATGATTTTTATGATCAGGTGGAGCTGGAGTGGAGAAAACAAAGAGGCCAAGCTCAGCTAAGTGCCCTGCTTAACACAATAACTTCCTGAAATTACATAATTTTTAGCAAATCTGCTATATATTTATAAACATATTTGCCTTTCATCATTAGATACTTTTATACAAAAAAAGAAATTGTAAAAAGTTATTTGAATGGTGTTGCATCCTGTCAATGGTGATTATTTATAATGTAAGGCAAGACATATGCTTTCTCCGTGCAGGTCGTATAATAACTATGCAAGAAAAGATGTAATGATTGTACACGTGAAGCTTAAAAGATAAATAAAAAGTGTGTGTAAGCCTGTAGTTAATAAAGTGCATTAGACTATTTGATGTTTTATCAAATTCATGATGAAAACTTGGTTAAATGGACCTGATGTTTTTTATTTTCTGAATCACATATTCAAGATGATTTTGTTTATGTGTTTGCATGAACAGCACTTGCGAATGTGACATGTGAGAAAATGTGGGCATTAGGTATAAGAATTTTTGTTCTGTATGTTTTGAATGTATTTTACTGGACTCTGCTCTTAAGTTAATGCAATAAAGCAAGACTCAAAAAGGCTTTTCAGTGCAGACATTTTGGTCTGCAACAGGTCTGGAGGGACTCGGCAGGACAACCATTTCTTCACATAAGCTGACACAAAATATATAAAAAAAAGTGAATAATTCTTCCAATAAGGCCTCTGGGTATAAAGAAAGGATACTGAGCAATCTCAAAATGTAATGGGTTCTGTCCTTTACCACTCCACCTATAGCTACTTTCAGCTGCTCCCTTGGTACAAGCACAAATGGGCTTTTAATCTCCAGCTAAAACTGAACCAGTGACCTTTTGCATGGCAAGCAAATGTCTGAACCATTGTACTATGAACTGCTACTATGTTGATTTTCATGAAACCTCTCCAGCACACTTCATAAAAGTCAAGGTAGTCACCTTACAATGCAGTTCAACCTAGCACTCACTCAAATATGAGCTACCAACAGTTCAAGACTATAGTGTTGTTCCACAGTAATGCACTCTAGAGCAAAAAAAAGCCAGAATACAATAATAGTAATAGCTGTGTTAGACTGCTATATTTACAGTGCAGCTGTGCTGTCATTTTTATTACTGTCCTAACTGTTGTTTCCTGAAGAAGGAACTTGTGTACAACAGTAAAGTTTGAAAGGTGAAGGACACAATCCCTACAGAGCTCTTAAACTTTACAGGACCAAACGATGAGCAGCACTCGTAATGGCAAAACACATAATCGCTAAGGTATTTACAGCTGACTAAAGCCAGACAGAAAAATAATAATAAAAGCTAACCTAAAACTTAAAATTTTTAAACAATGCAAACTAAAAACTAAACCGAAACAAACAAACCTACTATGGAAACTAAATTAATTAGTTTACCACATTTAATACACACAAAAAAGAACTATACAACCAAATCTAAAAACATGACTCCAAAATGCCAAACTCTTAGCACAATTTTACTGGTCTCACTCAAATATCATTATAAATCCAAGATTTGCACATTTCTGACACACAAATCCATTATTCAACACGCTTTTTTCACCTACAAAACACTGGCCTTCAAAAGGCAACACAATCATTACCAGTTCCTCTCACTCGTCATGCACCTCCTCAAACTCAACTAGAAGAACAATTCAGTCATGTGTCAGAGTATAAAAGAGGCCTCAAGTGTAGAAGAGGAAGACTAGCAGGCAGCGGAGGCCATCGTGGACGAGGAGGAAGAGGAAGGCTCAGCCATGCCAATATTTCCAGTGAAATGTGTGCAGCTGCTCAGTGGGACATTTTGTATTATAGTAACCAATAAATACTTCTTTTGTTACCTTTTTGTATCTCTGCACTGATTTTCTTGGCAATGTTTCTCACTGTACTAACATTACATGGTGGAATTACTGAGTTTTGCCATATACTACATGAAACAGGTAACACTGGTGTTGAGATATATGTAGAACTGTAAATGCTATATTTGGACAAAACTCCCTACACTTCACCAGAACAAGAAAAAATAAACTTACTCTTACACATTTGCATGGATTTAAATATGTAGCTTCATGGCCAAAAATACACAAATAATTTTTATAGTAGTTTCCTGAATTTCTGAATTTGGTTTTTGATGTTCTGTAGGAATGTAAAGGTATGTGCGTGTTGTTTTGGTTAAAGAAATCAGTTTTGAGAAGAAAGAACAATGTTTTGAGTTGTGTTTAAGTTTTTAAAAGTTTTATGATATGTTAAAAATGCAAATAAAATGTAAAAAACATGTAATAACAAATATGTTACTGCATGTAAAAAATACACTTCTGTTTAGATAGATATATTTTGCTCTTTTTGTCAGACCTTCCCACAGATGTCCTCCTATATATATTTTTGTCTTGTACTTATGGAAAAGAGTTGTAGAAAAGACATTACTGGTTTTAGTTCTAATAACATTTTGTCAAATTTTCACTTTAAATAAATCTGGTACATATTTGACTGAGAAAGAGAAAGGAGGTCAAACTCATTTTAAACTGTGAGCCAGATACAGCACACTTTGATCTTAAGTGGGCCAGACCAATGAAACTCTTCTTTCTGTCCGTTCATAATGGGTTATTCGATTATTGAATATTATCTTAATATTTGACAAAGAAGCACAATTTCAACAGAACATCTCAGTTTTTTTCTACATAATAAAGATTCATCCACTGCTGTAGTGAATGAAAGAAATCTATATGTATGAGAATTAAATTGTAAGAAATAAACGTGTAAAATTACAGAAAAGGTTCTGGTAGCTATATCTTTGTCAATCCTGTGATTACAAAACACAAAGTTTTTGTTTATTCACAGAACACGTCCTTTATTTGTATCCATTGTTAAAAAAAACCCATTAATTTCTGTAGTGAAGAAAAGGAACTTTTCTGATATATTTTTTTTATTATCTGTTACCTAATTACTTAGGTGTGGCCACATAGGAGGTATTTAGCAGTAAAGATAAATCTGTGATACAAAATTATATTAAAAGTCAAACTAAAACAGACTCTCTTCGCATTTCCTAAAGCTGTCCAGTGAGGCCCGATTGGAGTGTTCATCAGCTTATTTCTGGCCCCTGTGCCTTATATTTGACACCCCTCCTCTAACCCATCTATTCTTATCAGTTTGCTGATATTGCCAAATTTCACATCCATAAATTGCAGTTCTCCAATAAGAAGCCACATTTCCCTATTTTCATGAATGGAAATTAAACTTTATGTGACCACAATTTATCCTTCCCGCAACAAGAAGGCTATAAACATTTTTGATTTTATAATATCGCATTGTAACAGTATTACCGTCTTTATTTGATGCCTCTCTTACTCTCGCCCCTCCTCTTTCCCCCCGTGACATATTTACTTTTTACACTGTCGTTTTTGCGTAATCTTGCAGTTCACACACCGAACCTCTAAAGCGGTCAATAAAAAAAAAACTGTTGCAGTGGATGACGTATTATTTGTGGGACAAATTTATGTTGTGTTTATTTACACCGGCTGCAGTCTTGGAGGACGTTATCGTAGTTCTTTTAAAACGTGTCCATCGATAAATACGGTAAACTCGCTTATCAGAAATGGACATTAATCCACTACATGTCCACCGGGTTACTCCATTAGCCGTTTGGGTGCCTTGCACAGAGCTAGAACAATCATAGCCAAATGCTAACTAATCTCCACCAAGTTAGTGGCAGCTAAGGCTTCATTTAGCTTCACCCGGATTACGTTTGGGTGTTCATGCCAGCTTTGGCTTTATGGCGGAGACTTACCGGTGTTTATGTTATTTACTCAAGTAATTTTAGCCCAGCTGTCAGTTACACCCATCTGTGTGGCTAGCTAACGTTTAGCTAATGGTCTTTGATTATATTAATGCTTTAGATTAGTTCACCATTAGCACTGTCACGAGTTAAATGTTAGCACTGCTAAGTGTTTAAACTGACATGATAACATTAAATGTAATTATCGGGTCGTTTTTGCGTTGACATACCGTTATGTGCCTTATCAGACACTGTCCTCACGTCTGTGACTTGGTCAGATAGGTTGGACAGCAGTCTGGTTAACACACGCACATCTGGGAGGGCACACAGGGGAAGGATGTCCGCAGCCGCTCTGCGCTGGATCCGTTGTCGGAGGCTGAGCACAGCTGGGCCGCCTAGTGTGAAGAAAGTGCTTCAGTGGAAAGATTTAAGTAAGTTATTAGACAAATCAGCAATCTTGTACAATAAATTTCAATAAACACGTTGAAAATAAAGATCTTCCTCTTCGCTGGCATTTAGGGAAAGTTGCTAAAGTAACTGGCGCAGTTGTCTTGGGGTAAGTTACATTATTAAAAGAATGATTTATGCAGCGTGTGAGAGAAGAATGATCTCTGTCCCATAGCTTATTAAACATGCTCCTTTCTGCAGGGGCTGTCTTTTTATTACTTATGAGGTGATAGCCTTGGATAGAGCTGTGACCATTGACACTAGTGCAATTCTTCAGGAGAAGAACAAGTCGTACATCTATCTGAGGGCCACTCCTTCAGATGAAAAAGACAACCTAACTGGAGGTAATTAATGCTATCCTAAACAACCTCATGGGTAACATGACACATTATATATCTTTTGTTGCTGGACTCAGTCACAACTTTTCACCAAACCCTGGCTGGTGTTTGTAGGACAATCCCAGAATAAACAGTACATTTATAAATGCATCACAGAGTCTCATATTTGATGTTTTTGCCTGTTGTACGACTGTGTTTGTAGTTCTACATTTTCTCACTGCATCAAAATATTCACATTCTGTTTCTACATACCTCCATCTAGTGTCGGACGTATTTTGGGACGAATTACACGTTTTGTTGTGAAAATACACAAGGTCAAATGTAGCATCTCCCATTTGGCATTGCAGTATTTCTTCTTGTACTAAATCTGTCATTTTAACCTCTTTTGCTGTATAAATTATTTATATATTTCCACTAGCCTATAAATGTAGTAAGACCTGTTTAGATTTTTAATTTAAATTTACTGGGTTTTGGACATGTTCCTTCTTCCCTACTGTGGGAGGGCATTATCTGACAAATATGCTGAGTGGCCCCATTTTGTTCTTGTATGAGAAAGTGTTGTTGAGTTTTTTATGTTCAGTGGGGCAGTGACATCTGCCTTCATTCTTCCTGTCTTCCCTTTCCTGCCAGGACTTTGGGCCATTTGGTGTTGGGTGATTTTACTTCCTCGACCTTTTTAGTGGAAGCTTTCACAATCAACTTATAAACTCAAATATAAGCGGCTTGACTATGCCGAAACATATGATCATGATCATTTTAAGCAGTAATCACTCATAATGCGCTACTTCACTTTTAACTTAAAATAAATACATGTGAACTTAACACACAACAGTATAGCAGGGAATGTGTTTAGGCTTTCGGGGAGGTGCAAATGCTATAAGGATGAGATGGATTTATAGTGAAAGATAAAAAACAGAATCTTTATTATAAAAATGGAAATATAAATTAATCTGACTCAAATTTGATTAATTAGCCACCTCTACAGGGAAGCATTTCTAAATGGTTTCTGTTGTCTTTATAATGTTATAGAAATGCAGTTCTAAATTTTGTCAAGAGAGTAGTGGCTAGTTGTTTTTTTCTGCATCTCTTCCAGGACTTACACACAAAGCAAGGAGGGAACTTCATAAAGCAGCAAGACGGTTTGTGGAAATATCCTCGAGGCTTTTACTGCAATCACTCGATGGTAAGAAACTAACAAACACCAATTCACCAATAACATAGACAGATACACGATAATGCCCCTAATATTTCTTGAACTGAAAAGTATTATTGCCAATAGCAGGGCAAGTGTTTATGCTCAGAAAACTGTAGTCATTTAGTCAATTTTATGTGACATATGTGCACAGAGACCAAAGGAAACACCTGCCTTTGCACATGCACATCCTGTTTTGAATGCCACATAGCTTTTACAGTGGTGTGGATCTTGTAAAAGTGAGTGGAATAAACAAGTCTGAGATTTTTTGTTTTGCTTTTAGCCACCTGTAGTTTTAAATCCGCAGACAAAAAGTTACATTCACTTTTGTTTACTTTAACCTTTTACAAATTAATAGCTGCCAAATTGATGACACAAGTTTCACTCCTGCAAGGTTTGTACTGTAGCTCATTAGCTCTTGTAGTAATCTAAAAGGTGGTGCAGTAGACACTAGTAGTTAACCTTTTAGTTGTAGTTAGAATTGCTAAAAGGTCCAGTTAGAGGAATTAGTAGAACACGTCTCCACTTTTATTTTGTAAATGTTCAGACGGTCAGTTTGTTCCGTAATTTTGTGTCTTAGAGCACTTCAGTCATGTGGATGCTGACCCACATGAGGTGGCATTGTGGGTCCTGCTGAAGAAGACACAGTCAGCTAACAAAGCCATCAGACTAGAGGCTGTTCAGGAGCTTGCAGACAATCACCACTGGCATGGTAAAGGACCCTAAAAGTTTCCTGTCACGTTAATTTGATACACAACAGAGACCTGCTCTGGTCTTAGATCACACCTGTTTTGAATAATCCAGATTACCAGTACCAGACGGCAGCCCAGGTTATAGACCATCGGACAGCAGTGGGCTTGGCCCGGATGCCTCAGGTAGACCTGAGGTTTTTCCGTCACCCACCTGCACTGCCTGATTTGGAGGAGGTACTCAAATCTACTTTTTAGGATAGTTACCATTTGAATGCCTACCTCACAGATGTGCTGTGATCTTCTCAGGGTTTGTCAGCGGAGGACGGACTGAGGCAGCTTTTGGCATCTCTGCCTCAAACTGAGGTGGACAAATGTGTTCGGTACTTTACCTCACTGGCCCTGAGAGAGAGCACTCAGTCCTTGGCAGCACAAAGGGTAACAATCACAGATGTACACATACATGTACAGTCATTAGGAAGGCCAGGTCTAAAACTAAAAACAGTCACTGGGATGTGATAAAGAAAAAAAGAAGAAGCTAGTTTCTATATCCTGTCATTAACACGTGCGCTTCATTGTTCAGGGTGGTCTGTGGAGTTTTGGTGGCAATGGGCTGCCTTATGCCCAGAGCCTTACCTCTGTTCCTTCTGAGAAGGTGGAGTCCTTCTGTCTGCAGGCACTGGTACAGCACTCAAAGGTAATCATCATCATTGTGCATCCAAAGGTGATTTAGTCTGGAGTCGGTGGCTTGATTATTTACTTACTACTCATTGTGGTCATTGTAGCAGTGTATTAAGGTCAATTCTATGCGCCCGCTGTCTGGATGTTGCCTTGTGGTTAATACTTTGTGATCTGCAGGTAAGGAGCCACTGTGACCACATAGTTGCCAACGGAGGTCTACAGCTTCTCCAGAGGGTTTATCAGCTCAGAACAGACTCTATGAAGATTCAGAGGAACATTGTTCGCATCATCGGAAACCTGGCTCTCAATGAAGGTGCCCATCAGGCCATAGCCCAGTCCGGTAAGTCTGTAACTAATCTGAATAAACTGGAGACAGCTCTGATTATGTGTAATCCTGACTGGGTGCGCTAAAGATGTTATGAAAGTAAGGTCTAAAATATATGTTGTGCTTGTTTCAATTAGAGATTCGATTTTCACCATCACAAAAAATGTGTTTACTTTTATAGTTATCCACCCCAACTTATAAATTTTATCGTACTCCTCACACTTTCCTGTTTTTTTCCCCCTACTTTACCCATAAAACACTTGCAGGCTGGGTGTCTGTCCTGGCTGAGATGATGCAGTGCCCTCACATCATGCAGGCGTCTCACGCAGCTCGCGCTCTTGCAAACCTGGACAGGGAGACAGTAAAAGAGAAATACCCAGATGGCGTCTATATCCTGCACCCACAAACACGTAGCAAGTAGGAAAACAAATTCAGTTATTACATAATGCATTAACGTCATATTATTTTATTGTTATAACCCAACCGTCATCTTTGACAATGTTTTCAATTTCCAGTCAGCCAATCAAAGCAGACGTGCTGTTCATCCACGGGATTCTAGGGGCAGCTTTTAAGACGTGGAGGCAGAAGGACCGCAATGCATTAGAGGAAGAGGAGGCAGCCAAACGCGAAGATGACTATACAGAGTGCTGGCCAAAGGTAACAAAGGCACCTAATTCCTCTCATTACATTAATGGATTGTTTCAGTGTTTTCCAGTGTTTCTGAGGTCTCACACAGCTTAAGATTTATCTCAGTGTTCTTCCGTGTTGTTTTATCACTGTTTATTGTCAGT
The DNA here is from genome assembly GCF_057382095.1 of Aulonocara sp. 'chitande type north' Nkhata Bay. Taxonomy (NCBI): domain Eukaryota; kingdom Metazoa; phylum Chordata; class Actinopteri; order Cichliformes; family Cichlidae; genus Aulonocara; species Aulonocara sp. 'chitande type north' Nkhata Bay. The sequence continues at coordinate 12,670,162 of NC_141358.1, forward strand.
CATGGTTGGCTGCTGACTGTCCAAATCTTAGAGTGCTGTCGGTGGAGTATGACAGTCATCTAAGTGACTGGATGGCCCAGTGTCCTGCTGAGAATCAGAGGTAAAAAAAACAACAACTATAAGTCTGTAGTTTCTTTATAGGTCTACATGTGATTAAGGTGCTATTCTTGGTAAAATAGAATATTTTTGCAAAGTCGGGTACCCTTGGATTAATTACTCCAACAGATTAAAAAGGGTTGACTATCTGTCTCTCCAGGAAGTCTCTAGCCTACAGAAGTCAGGAGCTGCTAAAGAAGTTAAAGCTGGCGGGAGTTGGAGAAAGGCCTGTGGTCTGGGTAGCCCACAGTATGGGAGGTATTTCTCCCACATCTTTCCTTCCACAAGCATGTCGGACTTTTATGCAGATCCCTTGAATCCAATTTGAAAAACAAAAATTACTAATCTATCCTCTTGCATTTGGTTTCTCTTGCAGGACTGCTTGTAAAGAAAATGCTGCTGGATGCCTTACAGGACCCAGACATGCATGGGTTATTACAGAACACCAAAGGGATTATGTTTTATAGTGTTCCTCACTACGGCACCTTCATGGCAGAGTACTCTGTCAATGTTAGATATCTTCTCTTCCCCTCCATAGAAGTCAGAGAACTCTGTAAAGGTCAGTGAATATGATGAATTCTGCGGTCTATGGAACTCTTTCAGCATCTAATGTGAATTGATGTGTGTGTTTTAAGATTCACCAGCTCTGCGCAGCCTGAATGACAACTTCTTGAACCTGGCCAAAGAAAAGGATTTCAAGGTGCTGAGCTTTGCAGAGACTCTACCGACAAACATTGGACCCATGATCAAGATACTTGTGGTACCAACGCAGTCAGCAAGTATGTAACTCCAAATACTGTAATGTCTGAAATGTACAGCTTAAATATTAAAAAAAAAACAACACATAGTTGAAGCAGTGTCTTGCGTCTCATCGTGTTGTGGTTTCAGATCTCGGGATTGGTGAGCTCATTGAAGTGGACGTAGATCACCTAAACATCTGCAAACCAGAGAGGAAGGACTCGTTTCTATACAAACGCAGCCTCCAGTTCATCCTGGACGCTCTGCAGAGCTACATCGCCCACTGACAGAAATCTATGAAAACAATGACACTGAGACCACCTGCTGTATACTTGAAATGTATACTACACTCCAAACCAAACAGAGAAATAACTGCACATTCACATAAAGCACCACAAATGCGATTGCAGTATAGCTAATTTGTGGAAACCTGTCAGTTGTGATAACGATAGCAGGGTGCGTTTTTTGTTGTTGGGGTTTTTTAAGTCATCCACTGAGATAGGTCTCTTAATGCTACATCAGCTAAGTTATAAAGAAAATAACTTATGTTTACAAGTAAATTAAGCACATTGAAATTTTATCTAGATTTCCTTTTATTTTAGATTTATTACCAGCTAATCATGGGATACACAATGCTCATTATCTACTGTATTTACTTAAAAATGCACTGACATTTTGTTGCTACTCATGCAACTCGACTTTTGACCAGAGCAAAGGTTTAAGACTTTATTTTTATATGTATTTGTTTTACTCTAACTATAGTGTGATTATCATCTTATGTGCCAAAACATACTCTTTCCCAAGCCTTACCTCAAGTGGACCTGAGTTCATACATTTAGTTCAGATTGCACATGCAGTTGTATGGGACCGATCAAGCAAATTAATTTTAATACATGTGTTTGCAGCCCCCACTGCCACTAGCAGTCCTAAATGCTGGCAATGAAATGAATAAATGTGTAACGTTTGAGGGTTTATGAGTCTATGCATTTCTATATACAAAGTACAAAATACAACAAAGTACTTGAAACATTCCTCTGGGATTTTGGCCCATATTGACATGATACCATCACACAGGTGCTGCAGATTTGTCAGCTGAATATCCATGATAGGAATATACCACATCCCAAAGGTGCTCAAGAGGATTAACATCTGGTCACTGGAGGTCATTTGAGTTCAGTGAACTCATTGCCACCTACAAGAAACCAGTATGACATGATATGAGCTTTGTGACATGATGTCTTATCCTGCTGGAAGTGGCCATCACAAGATGGGTACACTGTTATCATAAAAGGATGGACATGGTCCAGAACAATAAATGGGTTGAACTAAGGGGCCTAAATTGTGCCAGGAAAACATTTCCTACACCATTAAACCAGCCTCGGAAACCTTAGTTTCCTATTCTTACCTTATTCTTCTGCTGCTGTAGCCCATCTGCTTCAAGGTTCAAAGTTTTGTTCAGTCATAGATGCTCTTCTGCATACATTGAATATAAAAAAGTGATTATCTGAGTTACTGTTGTCTTCCTGTCAGCTCAAAACAGTCTGACCATTCTCCTCTGAGGCATTTTTACCCAGAGAACTCCTGCTCACTGGATATTTTCTCTCTTTTTGGATCAGTCTCTATAAATCCTAGAGATGGTTGTAGCTCAAGTGACCAGCAATTTCTGAAGTACTCGACAATCAGCCCACATTCAAAGTCACCTAAATCACCTTTCTTCTCCATTCTGATGCTCAGTTTAAACCTCAGCAGGTCATCTTGGTTGTCATGTCTACACGCTTAAGTGCACTAAAATACTTCACGTGACTGGCTGATTGGATATTTGCCTTAAGGAGCAGCAGAGCAGTTGTACCTTATAAGTGGTTCTGAGTGTTTGTGTAATATATATATATATATATATATATATATATATATATATATATATATATATATATATATATATATATATATATATATATGTATCAAGTTGTCATAGTTTTCCTGTTAGTGACAGAAGGAGGGAAATGGCACAGTACTGTATTTTATACTGGATCTTAACTTACATTTTGCATCAATGTCATGATGCAGTTTTTGTAATGGATTTTATGCACTTGGGTACGAATGTTGCATTATTTTTTTCATAATACTCACTCATCTATACACAGCGTAGTTTTTTAAACCCACGGTATTGATATGATACCTTTTACCAAGCACAGAAAAGCAGCACAGAAGCAGCAAAAACTTTTAAAACACGCTAACGCGATATTTGGACATCAGAAGATTGTCCCTTGGCGCACACCTTACATAACCCATCAATGCCTTGAAAACTTAACAGGAACAGCTGGAGATCTCGGGTAGATAAACGGCTGTTTGTTGCTTTATGTTAATCCTTCGCTTAACTGTAGACAGGTATGTACATGAAGTTTGCTCTTTTAGATATTTAAGATCGTGGTATGTAGCAGAACATGCCTGTGGCCATGCTATTTTGAGCTAGTGGTAGCAGCAAAATGCTAACCGGTGCTAAAACAAAGAGCTAGCATACGCTGTACTGGAACGTTTACAAGTATTTTCTTTGTTGTAATGGTAATAAAAGTATTATTAAAATGTCCGAAAACATGTGACGCGTTTATCTGACTGTTTGGTGGCTTAATAATGGTTTAGCTGCCGTAAAGCTGCTTCTACCTGAGGCCTTCAGCTGTCGGTTTGTTTACTGTGCTGCAGGTGTTCAGCTCTTTAATCAGCTTCGACTGTCCATTTCTCTGCACCTGTCAATATGGTCAACGTGCACAAAGGTGTCCTTGTTGAATGGTAAGGTTGTAACTTTGCCAAGAAATATTTGTAGTTAGCTTCACAGAAATCTGTTTTTAAGTAGCCGAAACTTTAACTTTCTCTTCCTGCAGTGATCCTGCCATGAAACAATTTCTCCTGTACCTGGATGAAACGATGGCCTTGGGAAAGAAATTCATCCTCAAGGATCTTGACGACACGCACGTGTTCATTCTTGCAGAGGTGGTTCAAACACTCCAGGAGAGAGTTGGAGAGTTGATGGACCAGAATTCATTCCCCATCACACAGAAATAAACGCAAACTGTCAGGAGAAGTGCTACTTTTTGGCCATGGACTGCTCATGATCTCTGGATAAATGTTTGCAGTGTTTTAACTGCAGACTACAGTGGATTACTGTGAAAATGCTCAAGGAGTTTAAATACATTTTAATAACAGGTTCCAGAATATGTTTTCTTTTTCTTTGCCTTCTTTAAATTGCAGATCAAAGCTACCGTGTTGGCAGCAGCATTTTTTCCCCCCCCTTATTAATAATTGATATGAAAGGAGCAAGGATCCGAAGTTAAATAAATTGACAGCTGCTTGCTGTTTAACAGTGACTTTGAGGGTTTTTTTTTCCATATTTGGATTAAAGTTGGTCTAAAAATATTTAAAACTGTCTTCTGAAAATTTTGGGATGTTGTTTCTAATGTAAATCAAAATAATACAATTGTGTATTGAAGGTCATATAATCCCTTTTAAAGCATTTTAAATTGAAAATAATTTGAGGGTAAATAGTCTCTTTTATCACTATGTGGCATCTTTATTTTTCTTTCTTTGTAATGTGACTGGATGAAGTAACTAGATTTATTTAGTATCATTAACGCAAGCTAAGTTTCTCTACATTAGTTATACATTGCACCCCGAAACATACAGAAAAACCCCTCTGATTGTGCACTGAGTGGGAAGCAGGAAAACTGTTTAAAAAGAACGTTGAGGAACCACTTCTGACTGAGTTTTAGGATTTGTCAAGCCAGCTAACAAAAACAAGCCCGGCTGAGTTCAAGCTGCTTTGTAAGAATTGATTTAGTCTTTTTCTGTTTAATTCCATACACACACATAATGAAATACCCAAATTCTTTGCAATGTTATGTTGAAAAGAGTGTAACTGCCTTTCAGAGAGGTGACCCCTCCCAATTTTAATGTATTCATTTTATTAACAGTGAGCTTCTTTTTATAGCCATTAATTTTACTAATTAATCCAAAAGCTTGGAGTTTTTCCATTAACCATTTAACAATTTTCCCTTTGGGTTCAGCATCACAGCTTTTTTGTGGGAAAGATATTGCTCACATCAAATGCCTAAAAATCACATCTGTTGCTCTCATAGATTCCATCCAGTTTACCAGTCATGAGGCTCCAAATTATACCAGGAGTGGGGTTTGAACCCACGAGAGGATGCGCTCATTAGAGCTTAAGTCCAACGCCTTAACCACTCGGCATGCGTGTTCCTTTAGGAAACAGGAAGATTGGTAGGAGAAAGAAACGTATTAATCTTGTTTGTTAGGATCATAGCCATAAATGGAGGACTCTTATAAAGTCCATGGATTTTCATTCACACATATTACATGAGATATCTACTCTTTACACACTAAGGATCCAAACTACCAGGGCTACGGCACACAGCTGTTTTATAAATCATCAAAACCAATACTATCCTAAGATTTATTATATACAAAAATGATCTGTTCCAAAATGTTTTCATGTAATCCTGAAAACAGAAAAACAATCTTCTGCACTATTAACCATCCACAAATGGAAACAACAGACAATACGATCTTAGCTAAAAAGCCAAGAAAAAATTGTGTGTTTTTTTTTCTTCAAACGATGTAATTTACAGCCACAGAGGACAGAAAGCTGCAGTATGTAGAGAAAGAGAAGAGTTAAACCTATAATCAACATGAGTCCTTGTAGATGGCAGCCTCCGGTTTTTAAAGACTTCTATTGGTCTCTAGTGGACAACAGAGGTAACTGCAGGATTGGAGCCAGAATAGTGTAACTGCAGTTCAAAACGACATATTTTTTTGATTTCCCATAGAAAGTGTGTGTCCAGCCACGTGTCAGTCCAAGTGGCAGGATTTAGTAATTCTGGTAATAGTTAAATGTAACTCATTCACAAATATTAAGTCGCAACATTTCAGTCTGACTAACCTTGGAAGATTACACGAAGACAATGTCCAGATATGCAGACGCACGCATATATCTAGCGTATAAGAAATTTCTTTGCACAAACTGTTGAGTCAAATGACATTTGTTTTTCACAGCTTCAGGGGGTGCACCATTCCTAGAAATACTGCAATACCAGGTCGATGTGTGGAGTGGACGGAGCAAGCCCCTATTCCATCTCCCTGCTCCAAAAATCAATTTAATATATGGTCCCCGGGTAGGGGACGTATCAGATATTAAACTGATAAGAACAGATTTTTTTTTTCCTTTTTTTATTTTCTTTTCAAAGTATCTCCACACTTTACATTCATATTCCAAATAGCTCAAACATCTTTTTTTTTTTTTTTCACAACATTTACATTTCTTCATTTCTTTTCATCCCAAAGAGCATTCTCCCGAGCTAAATCCGATTTCCAACACACGAAGCAAAGAACATTTTGATAAACAATAACAACCAACACATACCTACTATCTCGCTCCCTGTCACTTACCACCTTCTTTTGGGTGGGTTTAAGAAAAAAGCTTTCCACCTATCCTTAATTGTGTCACTTCCCCACTTTTCTAGTTCGTGCCAATATATACCTTCAAATTCTTTCTCTATTGCCTTAACTGTTCCAATTTCTCCCCATTTATACACCCCCGTTATGAAACCCTGTCTTGCTTTCCATAATTTAAGCTTTACAATTGATAACAGCATACAAAGTACTTTATATTGCTCTTTTCCCACTCCCTTAACCCCGAACGAGGTGATTTCATCATATGTCACGTTTTCCAAGCACTTATAACTCCCTTTTACCCCGTCCCACACTTTTTTGCATATTCACATCCCCATAATACATGTTCAATCGTTTCATCTTCCTTACAATTTTCCCTTGGACAAACTTTTTGTTTCCCCAAATCGTGGGCATACATTGTGTGTCAAGTCAAACCGAGTAGGAGGTGGAGAGCCCTGAGGAAAAAAAGTAAACGTGACAGACTGGAGGGCGGAACTAATCTTGTGTCTGGGTTTCTGTCGGGAAGGAAAAGAAGGCGAACTGGGGAGCAACAGGAAGTTGCCACTTTCGGGAAAAGCCCAGCATAATTCTTTCAATAAGTTGTTGCCAACATGAATATTGTGTGGAACTGAAGTATCTACAAAGCCAGGGAGGCAGCCGGTAAGGGAATGGTTGCTGACTATGGTAAAAGACTTTGAAGCGAGTTGCTAAAGAATCGCGGCTGCCGCTAGCTTACGTAGCATTAGCACTGTGCCGTGAGTTGGTCGCCTGTTTACGAGCGGCACCATTGTTTATTGTTGGTCTGCATATGGAAGACTGTTAATGCTTGCATATGGTTAAGAGAAGCTGGTTATAAATACTATTGTTATTGCTCAAGTTCTAATGCAGATTGATTATTTAATTTAGCACTTTAATAGAAAGCAGTATTTCTCAAGGTGTATGTACAATTGCTAGTGAATTACATAATTTGAGCATTTAAAAATACTCAAGTAAATATTGTACTACAAAGCTTGCGCACTGCATTGATGTGTTTAAAAAAGAAAATGTGTTTGGGATTGTTTACAATATTTGCAGATGTGTGATAACAAACATAATTTGTATTTTGGTTTTTTGGTTTGTATTTAAAGGTTTTTCACCTATGGCTGACTGTGGCCGAAAAGAAGATTAAAGAAAAGGAAAACAAAAGATCTGCCTGGTCATTGAGTGAAACCCAGTTAAACACCTGTGGTAGATGCATCAATCCCTTTCAAGCGGGGAAGCTGCACAAACTTAGAGAGCTTGACAGTGAAAAACCGGGAAATCAAATCTGGGAAAAATGACCTTTAGTCCTGGGATAAGGGAATAATTAGTGCAAAGAGGAAATTCGGAGAATCCCTCAAGTTGCATGTGCCATTCCCATTAGTAAATAAACCCCAGTTCAAGCTGAGCACACAAAAATGGCAGACCAAGCTGCTGGAAAGTCAGTTGAACAACTCAAAGGAGTGAGGGCAACAGCCAAGAGATCATTCTCTCGTCTGGTTAATAGCATTACGAGGACGCATGAGGATATGACTGAAGAAGAACTCAAAGACAGTTTCAATAGACTGACAATGGAAGCAGAGAAAGTCATGGAGGCCAATGATGATCTAGAGGCCGGTTTCATCACGGAGCTAGAGGCAAAGCCTGACACAAGTGAAGCAGCTGTGCTGACAGAACAGCCGAGAGCCGACTTAGCAAAGACTGCAAGTGAATGTGAGTTAAAACTGAAGGAAATAAAAACCCTAGTCAGAGAGGCTCTCTGGGCCAACTTTGGAAGTGCAGAATTGTCCACAGCACTACAGGCAGCAGAGGCTGAGTGTGAACATGTTGCTGCCATTGCGCCTGACGGTAATTATGAAGTGTATGATTTCATTCTTGGCCACCTGAAAGAACTGGTGGGAGTGGCAAAGGAGAGGTATAGCAAGTGGAAGCATTGGATCCCATCAGGTATTCGGAGAGATCTTCAAAGCAATATACAGAAGCTGGAACTCTGTGTCCCCAGGCTGGTTTCCAGAAAAGCTGACTTTCTGGAGATGAGAATAAAGGAGGATGCTGATCACCTGTCATCATTGCCAGTTACCTCCAGCTGCCCCATGCCAATCATCAAGCTGAAACCAACAGCACTTCCTAAGTTTCTTGGAAATAAACGAGACTTCCACAGATGGAAGAAGGAATGGGAGGTTCTTCAGGGGCAGGCGGAGCCATCTGGTTCGAAAGAGATCAAAAAGTTTCAGCTACTTGATAGTGTGGATGAGAAAATAACGAGAGAACTTCGACTCACCACTTACAACACTGCAGACGACATCTTTCGTGTTTTGGAGAATCGGTTCGGCAATCAAACATCAATTGCTATTGAAATAGTGGAGGAGTTACAGAGAATGCCAGCTGTCAAGAGCCACCAGCCAAGAAAAATAGTGGAATTAATTCAAGCTGTGGAGAAGGCACTTCAAGACCTGGTTGACCTTGGTGACACGGGGGCCATAAAAAACCCACTGGTGACAAAGTCAATCGAAAGTAAACTTCCGGAAACACTCAAAAAGGAGTGGCTTATTTATGTTGCTGACAGTAGAAACACGGTCACCCCAGAAAAACGATTTGATAGTCTTCTGGAATTCCTCAAAGAGCAAGAAACCATATATGAACAGCTTGATCATCTGAGAGAGGAAGAGCCAAGTAAGCGAGAAAGAGTGGAGCTGAAACATTCCAGAACCAAATTCACCAAATCAGGTAGTGATGAAGGGTGTGTGGTCTGCGGTGATGGAAAGCATAAAAAGAAACTCTACTTCTGCAGGCAATTTAAGACATTAAAGCTTGCAGAAAAGAAGGCCGCAATTAAGAAACTAGGCGCATGCTGGAGTTGTCTCGACGTTCATGACAAAGGGTCATACTGCAAACCCACTTATCTGTGCAAAAACCCAGGCTGCAAAGAAGCACACGCTGCGGAGCACCATTACTACCTATGCCCTAATGCTGAGGTGAGGAAGGGAAGTGCAGCAGGGAAGCAAAATAGATCTGATCCAGAGGGAGGAAAGGTCAGCAGGAAATGTACGGAGGATCAGGAGGAGTTCCTCAGAAAACTGTCACCTGAACTGGAAAGAGAATGCAGGGATGCGTTCTCAAACACTGCATCTAGGGCATGCAGCACCACCAAGGAGCAGCCAAGCCTCCTATTTGGAGGTGGGCTTCGAGAGCTGCCAGTAATCATGATGCTCCTTGAGGTCACAGCTAATGCTGGGCAAAAGATTGGGACATTAATTGACCTGGCTTCTGACACCAACTATATAACCCACAGGGCTGCAAGCAGTCTTAACCTAAGAAGTGAAGAAATCACTCTGGTTGTTCATGGAGTAGGGGCAATGAAAACGCACGTGAGAACAAGGCGGTATCTTTTAAAGATCCGAGTCAGAACGCCTAGAGGCACCCTTAGGTCACACCAACTGGTCTGCTATGGACTCGACAGCATAGCAGAAGTCCACAAACATGTCACACCGAGTCAGCTACAAAGGTTCTTTCCGGATATACCACTCAACGATCTTGTAAGACCGAAAGACATTCATCTGCTTATAAGTCATAAAGAAGGTCGGCTAGCGCCTCAGAGGAGCAGAGTCATCGGTGACCTTGTGTTATGGGATGGGCCACTTGGAAAGACAGTTGGGGGAACTCACCCTGAGCTCTTCGAGGAGCTTACTGTCTCTGCCCACATGTCCAAGACACACTTTGCCAGGTCAATGAGAGCAGCAGCTGTCAAGTATGAGGAGCTCATTGGCGAGGCCTCGGACCAGTCTTCAACAAGGAAGCATGTTCCTGCTAAGCTTCAGAGGTCAAGTACCTCAACCACCAGTCGAGGATTCTTAGAGTGGTGGAAGTGGGATAGTATTGGTGCTGCATGTGAGCCAAAGTGTGGGGGTTGTCGTTGCGGAAATTGCCAGCCAGGTGGGAAAGAAATGACACTGGCCGAGGAGAGAGAGCTTGGAATAATAAGAGAAGGACTCACCTATGTCACGGGTGATGGCCACAGCGACGAGCCACACTGGCATACCAGATACCCTTGGGCTGAAGATTCAGTATCCTTACCAGATAACAAAAAAGGAGTTGAGAGCACATTCCTCCGGACAGAGAAACAATTGGCCAAGGAGCCTGAATGGAAAGCTGCTTATGCCGCTCAGGTGCATGACATGGTGGAGCGTGGAGCCGCAGTCAAGTTGTCCAAGGACATGATCAGTAACTGGGATGGGCCAGTGTGGTACGTGAGCCACGTCATTGCTCCGAATCCCCACTCTGTTACAACTCCAGTGAGGCTTGTGTGGAATAGCAGCCAGAGGTTTAGAGGTGTGAGCTTGAACGACCTGCTAATAAAGGGTCCAGATGTCCTCAACCAGATTCGAGCAGTTCTCCTCAGATTCAGGGGCGGAGTGTACGGAGCCCTTGGTGACATAAAAAAGATGTACAATTCAGTTTGGTTAGAGGACAAAGAGATGCATCTGCATAGGTTCCTCTGGCGGGACTCTGAGGATGACGAGCTAGAGGAATATGCCATCACAAGGGTGAACATTGGAGATAAACCGGCAGGATGCATTGCACAGCTGGCAATGCGTGAAACTGCCAGCCTTTCTACCTTTTCCCACCTCAAGGAGGAACGTCGTGTACTCCAGCAAGACAGCTATGTCGACGACATCCTTACCTCTCACAATGACATGAACCAACTAAAAGTCATTACGGAGAACATTGAGCAGATCCTAAAGGCTGGAGGATTTGAGCTGAAACCTTGGGTCTTGTCTGGTCAAAGTGGGAGGAGGAAGCGCAATGACGAGGGTGAGAAAACAAGAATGAAAACCATTGTCCTACCAAACCAAATGCGTGACGAAGAAAACAAAGCTCTTGGTCTGGGTTACATAGTGGAAGAAGACAAGCTTCATGTCATGGTAGCAATCAACTTCTCCAAGAGGAAGAAAAAGATGCGAGTTGGCCAAGACCTTGCCCAGGAGCAGATTAAGACCCACACGCCAAACCCACTGACGCGAAGAGAGCTTCTCAGCCAAGTGTCAGGGTTGTATGACCCAGTCGGTTTGGTCACTCCTGCAAAGCAAAAAGGAGCAATCTTAGTTCGCAGGGCATTCCAAGAGACAAAAGTAGAAAGCTGCTTGGTCAAGGACACTTGGGATATGGCGCTCTCAGATGCCCTGAGGGAGGACGCCATTAGGCTTTTTGAGGAGTATGCCCAGCTCAGCAAAGTCACATTTGCAAGGGCGCTAACTCCCCCGTGCTTCACCGAAGAACCCTGGGCAATTACTTTCTCCGATGGAAGTGAGCAAGCCTATGGGGCAGTGTTGTACTTAAGGTGGAATTCAGATCAGGGCCCAATCATCAGGTTGGTGGAGTCCAAAGCTAAGTTAACACCATTGGACCACAAAGGGGATGTTGTGTGGGGCAGTGTTTGGCTCACGCCTAAAGAAATACTTTGAGGCGCAAAGCCGGATTCAGGTTGAGAGGTGGTATCACTTTGTCGATAGCCAAACCGTCATTGGGGCAATACAGCGGGAGAGCTATGGGTACCAGACCTTTTTTGCAAATAGGATTGGAGAAATACAGAGCAGCACAAGGATTCAAGATTGGTGGTGGGTTCCTGGCCCTCAGAACATTGCGGATGTAGTCACAAGAGGAGCTAGTCCCAGGGATCTAGATGAAGACTCAGAATGGCAAAATGGTCCAAAGTTCTTGAGTTTGCCGGTGTGCGAGTGGCCAGTCAGGTCAGCTAAAGAGTTAGCCGCCACTGCCAAAGAAAACGTCAATAAGCTGCAAAGAAAGGCGTTTGTCGCTGCCTTGACAAGGGCCGAGATAAAAGGGCAAGAAGAAAAGCGAAGTCGGGCTGCTGAGGCCCAGGGAGAGCAGCGAAGACCACCTGCAGGGTCGGTCATCAAGAACCTTTTAGATGTCAAGCGGTTCAGTGACCTAACTCGATTAGTTAGATCAGTTGCTTGGACTTGGAGAGCAGCTAGAAAGTTTCTTGGGGGACATCCATCTGCAAATGACCCAAAGTGGGAGGCAGTCCCGTTGGCAGGAGTAATTTCGGTGAAGGAACGTGAAGATGCCCTAAGAGACATCTTCCTTGCAGCACAAGACAGCGCTGTCTTCCCAAGCACTACTACAGATAGACTGGTTGTATACAAAAACCCAAGCTCTGGGCTCTTTGTTTGTGGCGGCCGAGTGCAAGCTTTTAAGAAAGACCAGGTTAGTGTTCCCATCTTGGCTTATGATGCTTGGATCTCTACACTGTTGGCTCGGGAGGCCCACAATGAGAGTCATGAGGGAGTTGCTGGGACCCTGCTCAGAATGAGGAAGAAAGTGTGGGTCATAAGAGGGAGAAGGATTGCTCAAAAAGTTGTGGATGGTTGTGTGGTTTGCCGGAAAGCAAAAGCACAGAGTTGCCGGCAAATAATGGGCGACTTACCTCCGGAAAGAACTCAACCTGCTTTACCTTTTGAGTTCACAACAGTGGATCTCTTTGGACCCTACCAAGTGAAGGATGACATCAAGAAAAGAGTCATGATAAAGGTTTGGGGGGTTGTATTCTGTTGTATGGCCAGCAGAGCGATTCACACGGAGTTAGTAAATTCCTTGTCGACTGAAGGCTTCTTAATGGCTTACCAGAGATTTACAGCAATTAGAGGACATCCAAGAAAGATCTGGTCAGACCCAGGTACTAATTTCGTAGGAGCAAAGTCTGTCTTGAAGGAACTTTACGGATTCTTGGAAAGTCAGAATAAGTTTGTCTTGGAGGAGACTGCAGCAAAGAATGGAACAGAGTGGATGTGGAAAGTAAATCCGGCTGATTCCCCACATAGAAATGGAGCTGCTGAGGCTGCTGTGCGCATTGTGAAGAGAGCACTCCAGAGTCTTGGAAGGGAGTCTGGGCTAAGTTACAGTGAGTTCCAGACAGCTCTTCATGTGGCAGCTAACCTTGCAAATGAGCGCCCGATTGATGCCAGAGTACAGAGTCGGGAAGGTTGCATTCATTACGTCACACCCAACAGTCTTTTGCTTGGTCGAGCATCTCAAAGTGGGGACTTCAAGGTGTTTGACTTTTCCGTTTACCCCTATAAGAGACTTCAAGCAATCCAGGCAGAAGTGAGCAAGTTTTGGAGGTCCTGGAGCCAACTTGCTGGCCCTAATTTGTTTGTAAGGAGCAAGTGGCACACTGCACACAGAAATGTCACTGTTGGAGATGTCGTCTGGTTAAGTGATCAGAATGCGCTGAGAGGGCACTTCAAAATGGGCATAGTTGTCAGCACTAATCCAGACAAAAAGGGTATTGTGAGGGACGTCAATGTCCGGGTATGCCCAAGTTACAGTGGTTCTGTGGCTAAGTCCTTGAGGGCGGAGGACTTAAGCTCTAGTTCAAGAGGAGCGACTCCAGTGGCTCAAGCTACCATCCTTCATAGAGACGTCAGACGTCTAGTTGTTCTGTTACCTGTGGAGGAGCAAAATGGGACCAAGTCGTCAGTGTCATGCTTAAATGGGATGAGTTAAACTGCGGTTTGCTTGTGAACTTGGCGATCTCCTGTGTTCCAAGGGAAGATCGAGTGGGAGGTGGCAAGTCAAACCGAGTAGGAGGTGGAGAGCCCTGAGGAAAAAAAGTAAACGTGACAGACTGGAGGGCGGAACTAATCTTGTGTCTGGGTTTCTGTCGGGAAGGAAAAGAAGGCGAACTGGGGAGCAACAGGAAGTTGCCACTTTCGGGAAAAGCCCAGCATAATTCTTTCAATAAGTTGTTGCCAACATGAATATTGTGTGGAACTGAAGTATCTACAAAGCCAGGGAGGCAGCCGGTAAGGGAATGGTTGCTGACTATGGTAAAAGACTTTGAAGCGAGTTGCTAAAGAATCGCGGCTGCCGCTAGCTTACGTAGCATTAGCACTGTGCCGTGAGTTGGTCGCCTGTTTACGAGCAGCACCATTGTTTATTGTTGGTCTGCATATGGAAGACTGTTAATGCTTGCATATGGTTAAGAGAAGCTGGTTATAAATACTATTGTTATTGCTCAAGTTCTAATGCAGATTGATTATTTAATTTAGCACTTTAATAGAAAGCAGTATTTCTCAAGGTGTATGTACAATTGCTAGTGAATTACATAATTTGAGCATTTAAAAATACTCAAGTAAATATTGTACTACAAAGCTTGCGCACTGCATTGATGTGTTTAAAAAAGAAAATGTGTTTGGGATTGTTTACAATATTTGCAGATGTGTGATAACAAACATAATTTGTATTTTGGTTTTTTGGTTTGTATTTAAAGGTTTTTCACCTATGGCTGACTGTGGCCGAAAAGAAGATTGAAGAAAAGGAAAACAAAAGATCTGCCTGGTCATTGAGTGAAACCCAGTTAAACACCTGTGGTAGATGCATCAATCCCTTTCAAGCGGGGAAGCTGCACAAACTTAGAGAGCTTGACATTGTGACTCTTACTGGTAGTCTTCTATGCAGGTGCAACCAATTAAAATCCTTTAATCCGTTCTTAAAACTCTTATCCTGAGCCCGTTCCCACACTTCTGAGCTCACCATTACTAAGTTGACATTAGATTTCTGTACCAATTTTTTGTATAGTAGCTTGTGATTTACAATTGTATCCACCTCATTACATTCCGTATGTCTCCTCCCCCACTTTACCATTCGCTGGAAATACTCCGGCCTAGTCTCCGCTTTAGGGCCTTTGTTGTCCCACCCTATTAAGAACCGATATGGTATCGACAACCAGAACCATAACAGGATTTGACATTTGTGCATATATATCTTTTTCAATAGTGTACAAACACTTGCATAGAATATTGCATCCAACTTCAATGGGACGTTTGTCACCCCCTTCCCACCATCTGCTATTTCTTGGTACATTTGCACCCTTTTTACGTATTCATAACCCCCCCATATGAATTTAAATATCCCCCTCATTAATTGAGCTCTATACTTCTGCGGCATCGGAAAAACATAGGCCAAGTGTAGCAACTTTGGCAACACCTCAGCCTTTATGACCAACGCTTTCCCTGAAATTGAGAGTTTTCTTGTTTTCCATAATCCCAAATTTCTATCTACTGCAGTCATCTTCTTTTTCCAGTTGCATAAGGCGTCTCCCTCCTTGTTCCCAAAAGAAATTCCTAATATGTCCATAGCACCTTCACACAACATAAAATCACAAATGTTATCCTTTCTCCCTTCCCACTTCCCAAGATATTTATACATCGTCTTCTCTTTGTTTATTTTCGATCCTGTTGCTTTTTCGTAATCATTTAAGATTTCTATCACTCCCCTTAAACTTTCGTCGTCTGCCAGGTATAATATCGTATCGTCCGCGTATTGAGATATTTTTAAGCTCTCGCCCCGTGGCAGCGTTATCCCCTTTACGACTAGACTCTCCCTTATTGCACAAGCCAGGGGTTCAGCGTAAAGCACGAAGAGCACCACCGATAGTGGACACCCTTGCCTCAAACCTCTTGTTTGTTGTACTTTGTCCGTGAGGTAACCATTAATTTTTATTTTTGAATTTATGCCCTTATATAGGACTTTTACCCATTTTGTAAAAACCCCTCCTAGGCCCAATCCGTCCATTACCTTCCACAAAAAAGCGTGGTCTACTCTATCAAACGCTTTTTGCTGGTCCAAACTAACGCATATTGCCGCTATGTTTCTCTCCTTTACATATGTGAGTACATCCCTATGTAGATGTAAGTTCCATGTGATCTGCCTCCCCTGTACCCCGCAAGTTTGATCCATCTCTACTATGTGTGACATGACTCCTGCTAGCCTGTTTGCCAAAATCTTACTCAAGATTTTATAGTCCACGCACAACATAGTTAATGGTCTATAATTATCTAGATGGTTTGGATTTCCTTTCTTAAACAGTATGGACACCACTCCCGTTTTCATACTATCTGACATCTCTTCTCCCTCCACGATTTCCTTAAAAACCCCTAAAAGGTGTATCCCCACCATATCCCAGAAAGCCACATAAAATTCTTTTGTTAGGCCGTCTATACCAGGCACCTTATTAGCCTTCATTGCCTTTATCACATTGTGTGCCTCTTCTACTGTCAATTCCCCCCCCAACTTGCCTCTTTCATCTTCCAGTAACCTTCTCTTTAGGGATCTTATAAAAAACTCCCCCTTTCCCTCATCCAAGTTCTCCTTCTTGAACAATTCTCCATAATATTCTTTCACCATTTTTAACATGTTTTCCTTCCCCCTAATCACATTTCCATCCTTCTCCAATTTCCTTATAACCCCCCTCTTATCTCTTATCTTCATCTTTCTGAAAAAATATGAGGAGCATTTCTCATTTTCCTCATACTCTTCCTGCTTTAGTTTATATATTACAGCCCTTGCTTTCCTCTCGAGCAATTCTTCCTGTCTTATTTTTAAATTTTCCAAATACCCTTCCTTTATTTTTTCCTTTCCCTTATTTTGCGTAACATAAATATGTTCTATCTCTTTTTGTAGTATGTCAAACTCCTTCTTTCTAAACTTTGCTCTCTCTGAGCAATAATCGACCGTGAACTTTTTTATTTTTTTCTTTGTCCTCCCACCAAAACACAACATTGCTGTATAAGCTTTTCATCTCTACCCATAAAGGGAAGATTTTTATAAAACCTTCCCTGTAGGATTTTTCAGCAAGCACATCGTTGTTAAACTTCCAGTACCCTTTTCCAAAGTCAGGCCCTTCTATCTCAAGCTCCACATCCACAGCTTGGTGGTCTGTAAAAAGAGCCGGTATAGTTTTTCCGTTTATTATTTTACACTTTTTTTCCTACAAGAATATAATCTAGCCTACTTTTCGCCCCCCTTGAGTTCTTCCATGTGTACCCCACCTGCTTTCCCTGTAGTTTCCCCATTACATCTATTAATTCATATTTTTTAATAAAGGTCTTAAAGGGGAGGGAGCACTTTTCCTTTTCCAGAGAGCAGTTAAAGTCCCCTCCCACAATAATGTCCTTTTTAGTCAAGAAACAGGTGTCCAATTTTTGGAAGAGGTCCCTACGTAGCCCGTGCTCCACCTGTGCGTACACATTTATTATCCGGCATTGGGTCCCATTTTTTTCAACATCCACCACCATTACCCTTCCTTGTACCCCCCCCCCCCCGATGCTCCAAGAGGCTTCCCCTCCCCTCCATTCCTCAGTAAACACAACAACATCCCCCTCATCCTTTAGATGGGCTTCTTGTACCAAACAAATATCAAAATTATAACATAGTAAAAATTCGTAGACCATTTTCCTCTTTCGGGCGTTTTTTTAGCCCCCTAACATTCAAAGTAATTATTCGTATTTTCCCCATACCATAAACAGAAGGGCAAGTAGAGCACTAAGAGCAGGATTAAACAAAAAAAGAATGAGAAAAAAAAGAAGAAAAAAACAAAGAAAAAGGGTTGCGATAAGTCACTTGATAAATTTTTGCTCTTCTCCCATAGTCTTTATCTATCCATGTTAACATGTAACAATAAGTTTTTTATAAAGGAGTCCTCTGACTTTTCTTCACTCTCACCTTCCTCTTCCATGTCCCCGTCACTTAACGGGGTATGCATACACTCAGTCTGTGTTCCTCTCCATACATACCCCTCCACGTTCCCACCTTCCTCCAAAACCTCCTCCCTAACTTCCTGGTCTCTTATCTTAACCTCTTCCGAGGAGGCGGCCGGGCTCACCTTTCTCCTCCTCTTTGCAGATTTTCTCCGTGGCTTTGCGACCACTTCCCACAAATGGGGATCCTCCCCCTGCTTCTCTTTCTCACCGTCTTGCTCGGGACTCCTCTCCCCCTTCTCCTCTCGCCGCTCCGTCCCCTCCTCCGCGCTCCCCGCTTTATCCTCGTTTGCCTGATTTCCAGCAGCTGGTGGCGGCTCCTGTGGCCTTTCTCCGGTGTCAGAGTCTATTTCCACTTCGCTGCGATCTTCCTCAACGAGTCCAGTCTTCACCACGGCCGAATATGGCCGGGGCTTAGTGCAGTCTCTCGCCATATGTGCGTCTGAGTCACATAGGTGGCATCTTCTGGGCTCCTTACAGTCCTTTGTTATATGACCAAGCTTGCCACAACTCCTACACCTCACCTGGTCACATTTGTCCGCGTTATGTCCAGTACTTCCGCATTTCCTACATGCTTGAGGCTGCCCTGCGTAAACTAGGAAGCCTCTATCCGCTCCAATGGAAAATACTGCAGGCGGATGGCAATATCCATCCTCGCTGTCCATATCCGCATTCAATTTGATGCGAAATTGTCTCTTTCCAGTCCATAGGCCGAGGCCGTCCTTTATTTTCCGTACTCCTGGGAGGACAGTAACGTATCTCCCCAGGAAGTACTTGATAGTCTCTTCCGTGACCCAAGGATTATACATATGTATCGTTAAAATTCTATAATCGTTCCGATACAAAGGGGTCACCGTATATTTCCGCAGTTCCTCATCTTCTTCCACGATACTCTTCTTTCTCACTTCTTCCGCATACTCTCCAGTACAAAAGGTCACATCATAGTGCTTGCTTGCAGCACTCTGTTGAAGGCAGAAGATCTCCTCCGGCTGTATCTTTAGGGCTTCAAAAAGGATTCTTCGTCCGAAGGTTATTCTGTCATGAAATTGCGTATCTTTCTCCATAAGTTCGAATCTCAAAGTATTTCTTGTTCCATACGTCCATGCGTTCCTCTCAGAGAAATTGGCCGACGATGCCGCCATCCTTCATTGCTTCTCGCCCAAACTGATAAGAACAGATTTTTTTTTTCCTTTTTTTTTTATTTTCTTTCCACAATCATTCAAAAACATTTTACCATTTCCTTTACAATGACAAGTTTACATTTCCATTTTTCCCCACATTCGTTCATGACAAACTGATTAACATTTTCATATGACATTTTCATTGACGTATAGCTTATCATTACTCCTTTTCCCTTCCTCCTTTCCTTACACTTTACCTACCACCACCTTTTGGGTACCTTCAGAGCAAAAAAAGGAGAGAAATCTTTCCATCTGTCCTTAATTGTGTCTATTCCCCATTTTTGTAGTTCATGCCAATATATCTTTTCAAATTCCCTTTCTATAGCCTTGATCGTCCCAATTTCCCCCTCTTTGTATCCCCCCATTATACAACTCTGTCTTGCCCTCCACAACTTAAGTTTAACAATTGATAACAACATGCAACGTATTTTATATCTCTCTTTTTCTGTACCTTTAGTCCCAAAGAAGGTGATCTCTTCATAAGTCACCGTCCCCAAACCTTTATACTTCCCCTTTACCCCTTCCCATACCTTTTTTGCGTATTCGCATCCCCATAGTACATGTTCAATTGTTTCTTCTTTTACACAATTGTCCCTCGGACACTTTTTCTGTTTTCCCAAATTATGTGCGTACATAGTAACCCTCACGGGTAGCCTTTTATGTAAATGCATCCAATTAAAATCCTTTATGACATTTTTAAAACTCTTATCCTGTGTGAGTTTCCACACTTCTGGACTCACCGGTACCTGATTTTGGTTGGCTTTCCGTACCATTTTCTTGTATAGAAGTTTATGGTTTAATACTGTATCCACCTCTTTGCATTCCGGATGTTTCTTTCCCCATCCCACCATCCTCTGAAAATATTTTGGTCTAAACTCCGCCTTAGGTCCCTTATTTTCCCACCCTATCAAAAAACGGTATGGTATCGCCAACCAAAACCATAGCAATATTTGACATTTATGCACATAAGTCTGTTTCAATAATGTACACACATTTGTATAAAACATTGTATCTAACTTCAACGGGACATTTGGTACCCCCTTCCCACCATCTTCTATTTCTTGATACATTTGTAGTCTTTTTACATACTCGTAACCCCCCCATATGAATTTAAATATCCCCCTCATTATTTGTGCTCTATATATCTGTGGCATCGGGAACACGTAGGCCAAATGTAGTAATTTCGGCACTACCTCACTCTTTATAACCAAAACTTTCCCCGAGATTGATAATTTTCTTACTTTCCAAAGACCCAACTTCTTTTCCACCGCGTTCATCTTTTCTCTCCAATTACAAAGCTCATCGCCTTCCTTGTTTCCAAAAGAGATTCCTAAAATATCCATTGGACCTTCACACAAAGTAAAATCACAGATGTTATCTCTTCTACCCTCCCATATCCCCAAATATTTATACTTTGTCTTCTCTTTATTTATCCTAGATCCCGTCGCTTTTTCATAAGCATTTAAAATTTCTATCACATCCCTTAGACTATCATCATCTGCCAAATATAATATCGTGTCGTCCGCGTATTGTGATATTTTTAAACATTCCCCCCGTGGCATCATTATCCCTTTCACTCTTTGGCTTTCCCTTATTGCACAGGCCAAAGGTTCAACATAAAGTACATAAAGCACAACAGATAATGGACATCCTTGTCTCAAACCCCTTGTTTGGTACACCTTTTCTGTAAGAAATCCATTTAATTTTATTTTCGAGTTTATGCCCTTATATAAATTCTTTACCCATTTTATAAAGGTCCCTCC
Source organism: Aulonocara sp. 'chitande type north' Nkhata Bay (assembly GCF_057382095.1). NCBI lineage: Eukaryota > Metazoa > Chordata > Actinopteri > Cichliformes > Cichlidae > Aulonocara > Aulonocara sp. 'chitande type north' Nkhata Bay. The sequence continues at coordinate 12,690,976 of NC_141358.1, forward strand.
CAGCCCCATATACTCCATTACCCTCCACAAAAATTCGTGATCTACCCTATCAAAGGCCTTTTGCTGATCCAAGCTCACACATATTGCTGCCAAGTTTCTATCCCTCACATATGTAAGTATATCTCTGTGTAGTTGCACATTCCAGGTAATTTGCCTCCCCCGTACCCCACACGTTTGATCCTTCTCCACTATGTGCGACATTACTCCTGCAAGTCTATTTGCAAATATCCTACTCAAGATCTTATAATCCACACATAACATGGTTAACGGTCTATAGTTATCAAGTTGATGTGGGTTGCCTTTCTTAAATAATACGGAAACCACACCCATCTTCATACTCTCTGTCATCGCCTCTCCCTCCATGATTTCCTTAAAAACTCCCACCAAATGTATCCCCACCACCCCCCAAAGGGTTTCGTAAAATTCCTTTGTTAAACCATCTATTCCCGGCACTTTATTTGCCTTCATTCCTTTTATTACTTTATATGCCTCCTCTATTGTCACTTCCCCCTCTAGCCTTTCCCTTTCTTCTCCCGTTAGTCTCTTCTTTATTTTCTGCAAGAAGAAATCCCCTTTCCCTCCCTCTAGATTTTCTTTGCTGAACAGCTCCTCATAATATTCCTTCGCCACCTTTAACATATCTTCTTTCCCTTCCGTCATTTTCCCATCCTTCTCCAATTTTGTTATGACTCCCCTTTTTTCCCTACTTTTCATCTTTTTAAAGAAAAAAGCGGAACATTTCTCGTTCTCCTCATACTCCTCCTGTTTTAATTTATATGTTTCAGCCCTTGCCTTCCTCTCAAGTAATTCTTCCTGTTTCGATCTTAAAATTTCTATTTTCTCGTCCTTATTTTTATTTTTTTCTTTTGTTTGTAGTGCGTAAGTATATTCTATTTCTTTTTGCAGCGTGCGGAATTCCTCATTCCTAGCTCTTGACCTTTCCGTACAATAATCCACTGTGAACTTTTTTATTTTATTTTTTACATCCTCCCACCAATCCAGTTTATTCATGTATAACTTCTCCGTCTCTGCCCATAAGGGGAAGAGCTCTGCAAATTTTTTTCTTATATTCTTTTTCCATAAGTACTTCATTATTTAGTTTCCAGTAACCTTTCCCATAATCTGTTCCTTTTATCTCCACTTCCACCTCTACCATTTGATGATCCGTGAACAGTGCCGGTATTAGTTTTCCTTGCTTTATTTTGCACTTTTTGTCTACCAATATATAATCTAATCTACTTTCCACCCCTCTTGTATTCTTCCATGTGTGCCCCACTTGTTTCCCCTGTAGTGTAGCCATTGCATCTATCAAACCATATTTTTTTATGAAAGTCTTGAAGGGGAGGGAGGATTTTTCCTTCTCCAAGGTGCAGTTGAAATCCCCTCCCACCAGAATATATATATATTTTTTGTCATAAAACAGGTATCCATTTTTAAGAGTAGTTCTCTTCTCAACTTTGGATCCACATGTGCGTACACGTTTATTATCCGGTTTTGCATTCCACTTTTTTCCACATCTACAACCATCACCCTTCCCTGTATTAACGTGTAACTTTCCTTTATCCTTATACTTTTGTTTCCACATAACACTCCGACCCCAGTCCCGTGTACCCCCCCTATACTCCAAGCCGATTCACCTCCTCTCCATTCCTCCGTAAAAAGGTCAATATCCCCCTCATCCTTTAGATGTACTTCTTGCAGTAGGCAAACATCAAAATTATAATGTAACAAAAATTCATAAACCATTTTCCTCTTTCGGGCGTTTTTAAGCCCCCTTACATTTAAAGTAATTATTCGGAATTTTCCCATATCTTAACAACAAAACCAAATCATTACCAAACAAAACCATGGGAATACGTTTATAATTAAAGTCCGGAGGAAAAAAAAATTAAATAACTGCATTAAGTAACCTAAAAAATCTTCTTTTATTCCGAAATCCCCATTTTTAACTCTCCATATTAACTTGCGCCAGCAAGTTTTTTATAAAGGAATCTTCCGACTTTTCTTCACTTTCGGCCTCTTCCCCCGTATCCCCATCACTAGTTAAGTCACTTAAAGGCGTATGCATACATTCAGTCTGTGTACCTCTCAGAACATGTCCCTCCACATTTTCCACCTCCTCGGTCCGTTCCTCTCTGTCCTCTCTACTTTTCATTTTAGTCTCTTCTGAAGAAGCGCCCGAGCTCACCTTTCTCCGCCTCTTAGCTGATTTTCTCCGAGGCTTCGCTACTACTTCCCACACCTGTCCGTCCTCCCCTTGTTTCTCTCTCTCGGCATCCAGTTCGCGTGGATTTCCTCCCTCCTCCTTTCTCTGCTCTGCTCCACCTTCCTTGCTCCCATCTCTCTCCTCATTAGTCTGATCTTCGTCAGCCGTTGGCGCCTCCTGTGCTCTCCTTTCAGTATCAGTTTCTGTGTCCATTTTTCTATGATATCCGTCTTTAGTTCCAGATTTTGCCGCTTCAGAATATGACCTTGGCCTAGTACAGTCTCTTGCCATGTGCGTCTCCGAATCACACAAGTGACATTTTCTAGGCTCCTTGCAGTCTTTTGTTATATGGCCTATCTTTCCGCAACTCCTGCACCTCATTTGTTCGCAACTGTCCGCATTGTGTCCGGTGCTACCACATTTTCTGCACGCTTGGGGCTGCCCGGCATACACTAGGAAGCCCCTATCCGCTCCAATAGAGAACACCGCGGGCGGGTGGCAATACCCGTCTTCGGTGGCCATATCCACATTTAATTTGACTCGAAATTGTCTTTTTCCGGTCCATAGGCCTAAGCCATCCTTTATTTTCCGCACTCCTGGTAGTACTGTAACGTACCTTCCCAAGAAATACTTAATAGTCTCTTCAGAAACCCATGGGTTGTACATATGAACAGTTAGGATCCTATAATCATTTCTGTACATAGGGGTTACCATGTATTTTCTCAATTCTTCGTTTTCTTCTCCAATACACTTCCTTCTCACCTCCTCCGCGCATTCTCCCGTGCAAAAGGTTACATCGTAATGTTTACTTGCCGTGCTCTGCTGAAGGCAGTAGATTTCCTCAGGCTGTATCTTTAAAGCCTCGTATAGGATCCTCCGTCCAAAATTAATTCTGTCATGGATTTCCTCATCTTTCTCCATCAGCTCGAATCTCAAAGTATTTCTTGTACCTTGCATCCATGCATTCCTCTCATGGAAGTTGGCCGATGATGCCGCCATCCTGCATTGCTTCTCGCCTTATCACTGATAAGAACAGATTTTTTTTTTTTTTTTACTTCTTTTATTTTCTTTCCACAACAATTCAAAAAACTTTTTCCATTTCCATTACAAAGACATATTTACATTTCATTTCTTTCCCACATTCATTCATCGCAAACCAATCATTTTCATGTAACATATTCATATAACTTATTGCTTTTCATTGCTCCTTTTCCCTTTCTCCCTTCCTTACTCTTTACCTACCACCACTTTTTAGGTGCCTTCGCAGTAAAGAAGGAAGGGAAATCTTTCCATCTATCCTTGATCGTGTCTATTCCCCATTTTTGTAGTTCATGCCAGTATGTCTTTTCAAATTCCCTCTCTACAGCTTTAGTCGTACCTATTTCCCCCTCTTTATATCCTCCCGTTATACAACTCTGTCTTGCCTTCCACAATTTCATTTTTACAATTGTTAACAACATACAACGTATTTTGTATCTCTCTTTTTCTATGCTGTTAGCCCTGAAAAGGGTAATCTCTTCATAAGTCACCGTGCCCAAACCTTTATACTTCCCCTTTACCCTTTCCCATACCTTTTTTGCGTATTCGCATCCCCAAAGTACGTGTTCTATTGTTTCCTCTTCTACGCAGTTGTCCCTCGGACACTTTTTTCTGTTTTCCCAAGTTATGTGCATACATGATGATCCTCACGGGTAACCTTTTGTGTAAATGCATCCAATTAAAATCCTTCAAAACATTTTTAAAGGTCTTATCCTGTGCACATTTCCACACTTCTGGACTCACCGGTACCTGGTTATAATTAGCTTTCCATACCATTTTCTTATATAAAAGTTTATGGTTTAGTACGGTATCCACCTCTTTACATTCAGCATGTTTCTTTCCCCATCCCAGCATCCTCTGAAAATATTTTGGTCTAGTTTCCGCCTTTGGTCCCTTATTTTCCCACCCTATCAAAAAACGGTATGGAATCGCTAACCAAAACCATAACAATATTTGACATTTATGGACATAGTTCTGTTTCAATAGCTTGCATACATTTGCATAAAACATTGTATCTAACTTCAAAGGGACATTTGGTACCCCTTTCCCACCATCTTCAATTTCTTGATACATTTGCGTTCTTTTGACATACTCATAACCCCCCCAAATAAATTTAAATATCGCTCTGGTTATTTGCGCTCTGTAGATCTGAGGCATCGGAAACACATAGGCCAGATGTAATAACTTCGGCACCACCTCACTCTTTATAATCAGAACCTTCCCCGTAATTGTTAATTTCCTTGCTTTCCAAAGGCCTAGCTTCTTTTCTACCGCACTTAACCTTTTTTTCCAATTGCTAAGCTCATCTCCTTCCTTATTTCCAAAGGTGATTCCTAAAATATTCATTGGGCCTTGGCACAAAGTAAAATCACAGATATTATCTCTTCTACCCTCCCATGTCCCCAAATATTTATACATCGACTTCTCTTTATTTATCTTTGATCCAGTCGCTTTTTCATAAATATCTAAAATTTCTATCGCACCCTTTAAACTATCATCATCTGCCAGATATAATACTGTATCGTCCGCATACTGCGATATCTTTAAAACTTCCCCCCGCGGCATCGGAATCCCTTTTACTCTCTGGCTTTCCCTTATTGCGCAAGCCAAAGGTTCAACATACAGTACATAAAGAACAACAGATAATGGACATCCTTGCCTCAAACCCTTTGTTTGATACACTTTTTCTGTAAGTGAAGGATATAAAAAAAACAACAACAGCAATAGAATAATATTAAACACAAAGTGAACCCGTCTTCCTTCATTAAATAGGTTCTTTTAGATGTTAAGGAGGAATTGACTTAACCAGGCTGGCGGAGAATGAAGACAACCGGACACCTGCTGCAGATGGGGAATCAGTGAACTTTTATTGAGGCAGAGACAACTTCTCAAATCAGCTCACATCAAGAGATTCCAAATATTTGCTGTGAGGATGGGTATATATTCTCTAAAACTTACAGGAGGGGGTTGTGAGGAAAGTGCTGCATTAGCAGAAAAACAACTCCATAAAAGGAAATCGGCCTTGGGTGTTCTAGTCTCTTCGCTTGCAGATATCTTTCACCTGCAGGATGAGGCGATCGCTTCTTATCGCTCTCAAGGCCAAAGTCGTGAGCACATTTTTATTACACAGTTGCACAGTAACTTTAAAGCTGAACAATATTTAAAGCTGAATAATGTTTGATCAGATTATATTTTCTTCAAATCCCCCTTTTGACCCATCTTAAATGGGTCAACACACAAAAATAAGTAACAATCAAAGGAACACAGAGACGTGTCGAAGCCTGGCTCGAAAAACTCCTCGGGTCTTTTCATTTGTCTTTATCTGTCATTGCAGATGAGGAGAAAAGAGTCCAGGCACCACCCTGCCCAGGGGTCGGCTGCAAGCAGTCTCGGTTCCCGATGAAAGCAGTAACAGCTGTCCTGCACACAAGGGTACAACGAGTTAGTGCAACCAGGGTAGTGACACAAAATTAACAGTTCCTGTAACTCAGCAACCAAAAAGCATAAGTAATGATAAAAATGTGGAGAGTACAGAGTATACTATAATAATGAGAGATATAAACGTGAAAATGTGAAAGAATAAATCAACCGTAAAATAAACTCAGAACGGTAACTGCTAAGGACATTCAAAAGTGAATATGGTAAAACTGGAGAGGAAGTGGTGGGCAAGACCCTAGGGGCTACATTTGTCAGATTGGGACTGTCAGAAGGGGGCGAAGCTTTTGAACTTGAAGGTGTCAGAAGTGTCGGGGGCCCTTCACAGATCAGGATTATGCCAATGGGAATGAGACCCAGGGCCAGGAAGCAAACAAAGACGCAACATCTTTGCCTGCCTGTCATTTCAGGGGGAAAGGGCCAAGACATGTTTACTTAGCTTGGATGTCGTCTAATAGAGGATGATGGGGCAGAGAAAGGTGGTCCAGTTCCCCCCACCTCGCCAAGGGCGTGTTCTAGGAGTTAAAGAGCAACAACCTGCAATCTGTACCAAAAAATCTTCATAGTCCCACCGGAAAATCATAAGAGTAATAAACGATTCAGCTCAACAGACAAGTATCATGTTCAGGTTTCTCCAATCATTAAATCACTATTATTGCCACAATTAGCTTTATTCACCCTTTGGGCAATGTTATTCCAAGAGAGAGAGAGAGAGAGAGAGAGAGAGAGAGAGAGAGAGAGAGAGAGAGAGAGCGAGAGAGAGAGAGAGCGAGAGCCCCTAATGGCCAGTTAGTGGGCTCTAGGTCAAACTGTCCCCAAATTTGTTATTTGTTATTATTACTTGTTTTCATGTCACTTGTCTGTTTTCTACTGCACCCCTCTCACCAAAGCAAAGCAAACATTAGCAGCACATTGACCGTAGTCAGGCATCCTCATTCCATAGGTGCTATAAAACATTTCCTGTAAAAGAATCACAGTTTTCAAGACAGGGTGTGTCTCCCCCAACACTCTCACCAGAATACAGTGTAATAGCATCCCCAACTCCTAACCCATAAACACCGTTTCTTCACACATCCGCCCAGAAATCCTGTAATAGAAAAACATTAAAACTGTAACCCTGTAGGGAAGAAAATGTAAATGGTAACGCTGCGCAGTTACCTCTGTAAGCAACACAAGACACAAAAATGGCATTTACAGGTTCACTCATCCTCGAATATTTTGTCATCCTTCTACTCCTGTAAAAGAAACCCACATAAATTCATCCACCCTTTTATCCTATCTAGGTGGAGGTGGTTAACCTTGAGTCATGGTCAAGTCTTGTCATCTTTTACCAGTCAGTCCGTTTGTTTTTATTCCCAGTCTTTCATCCATTCATCCGTTCTTTGCTGATAGTGAAACCTGTCGTCGCATTTAGTTTCCACACTCAGCAAAATGACGTCATCTCAAAAAGAAACAAGAACTTGAGTTTGGATTACCTCGCTGAATCCTTTTTTAAACAGGGACTCTCGTTTCTAATTGTCCCCACAAGTGTTTCCTCCAGAACCCATTTCAATGCGGAGAAACTCACTTACAACAATTTTCTCGCCGACGTGTAATGCTTGTAATTTCCGATGTGCAGATCTGCTTAAAGAAAAGATTCACCAACAAAAATCAGTAAATATAAAACAAAATAAAATGAAAAATAACAAAAACAAAATGCAGACGCCCGGGTCTTAGGACTTGTCACTGAATATTCTTCCCATCAATAAAAATACCAACCTAAACCTACACAGAGTCAAATCAACACCACCTCAACCTTTTCATATTCATAAACCTATATGTTTTGCGTTCGTGCAACAAAATTGAACCATTAAGTAAGTTGAGCTCTTGAAATGTTTTAATTCTCTTAATTCTGCCAGTTTATTTCAACACTTATTCAATGACTTTTATTCAACTGCTACTTGGTCACTCGACTTTTACCTGTTCAAATTGCCTAGGGTTCAACAAAGTCTAGATCCCCGTTTTCATGAAACTTGAACGGTGTACGATGATTTACTTACAGTAATTTAGAATCATCACTCAACCTAGCTCTACTACTGGCACTGCGTGACTTTTCTCACACTGGAAACCAGAATTTAGTACAGAACTTTAATGCCTCAGGCAATCGCGTTCAAGGGCTGCCCCCCCTTCTCTTCTTCTTTGTCCGTGTGTTCCTCCTTTATTAAATCTCCATCACAATGACGTGGCGCTCTGAAATAAAACTCACACTGTTAATTCCTCGTTTTCACTCTGCACCACTGCTCAGAGTGTTTTCTTTTCTTTTTAGTGTAGAGTAAACAATTAAGTCGAGGCCTTAAGCCCCAGATATCTCGCACGGGCATCATTTTCATAACCAAACCGCTCCGGACTCTGCTCCCCAGACCACACAAATGCCCTCTGGGCTTATTATTATAGCAAATTCTGTATTTGACTTTGTTGTGTGCAGCATTGAGCCTTTGTCAGTAAAGCATTCTTCATTGCAGCAGCTGGAGCATTGTGTGTCACTTCTTAGTAAATTAAATCAACATTTTGATTTTAGTGCATGGGTATGTATCAGTTTTTACTCCCTCAACAAGTGCATAAGTGTTCATGTGTGTGTTTCCCTTCATTCTAAGTAGGCGCATGCAGAAGTGTGTGTTCGTGTGTTGGTATATGTTTGTGTTCATCACCTTCCTGTTCTGTAGTTTAGGTAAACCAGCGGCCTGACGCATGGCCTAGGGTCCTCCCCTCCTCTTTGGGTCTGTTTATGTTGTCCTTACTTTGCTCCACGGCCTTCTGCAGCTCTGCTGTTCGGCTCTTCTCAGAGGTCAGCATCCTTCTGCTCACCGTCCCTTTTCCTCCGGGCTTAATGCGCGTCTCGTCACAGCTCTGTCAGCTGACGCAGCCTGGGAATTTCCCCCGTGTAGTGAAACGGGCTTTAGGTTTAGTGCTCTCCGTCTCTGCTGCATGAGATCACTCTTTTGCAGCACTGTTGACATCCTCAAGTTGTTGTTGTGAGTCCAGCTGCTGTGGCCTTCAGGGGTCAAAGGGTCAAAGATGGTCGCGGAGAGGGCAACGATGGTAGAGGGGAGGGTAGGAGTCCAGGTCAGCTTCGGCTCTCAGAAAAAACAAAAACAAAACAAAACAGGCGAACAGGAAAATGATGTTGTGTTGGCTGTGCTGTGTTGGCTGTGTTATCCCGAGAGGGGAGAAACAACGAGATCTCGTCTCCCCCCTTTTTTGTTTTTGTTTTTTTTTTTTTTTTTTTTTTCACCATATAATCAACTCATAACCCCTCAAGTTGACAGGACAACACAGGTACGTGTTAAAATTCTTAAGATCCTGTTTAGAAACCTAAAAAGGAATTTCCTATCATTCAGTAGTCATTTGTCTTAAACAATCAACAAAAACATGTCCCAAGTCGACCCTTTTAACCACTAAATTTGTCGTGTCCTCACTTAATCCTCAGACCAGTGTCTTTGTCTTTTGACGTTACGTTGTTGTCCTGCAACCCAAAGCGTTTAATTGTCAGTAATGTATAAACTATATCATTTAAAAACAGGTGTATGTTAAGTGTCGCTACTTTAACCTTGCATGTACGTGCACATGTATGTAAGCTGTTTCTTCATTGCATGTATGGGTGCGTCTGTATATGGGTTACTTTAAGTTTTTCTCAAACGAGGCATTTCTCTAACACGCACATGTGTCTGTTCCTCACCCTTCTCATATCTTTCTCTGGTTGTGTGTGGTTTTATTTGTTTCAGTGATTTACCAGGAACATCTTTTCCTTTTCTCCATGTCTTCCGCCAGAGGTTAACACTGGTGAGATTCAGGGACACAGCACCCAGAGCAGTTCAGCGAGAAAAACCCGCCTCAAACTACATTCTCTCTTTTTTGTTTTACCGGGAGGGGTGAGGACAACTCTGGTGTCCAGCCGTGAATTTTAGCCAAAGCTTGGCCTGTCTTCTGCTGCCGTACTCAGGCTTCCAGGTTAAGAAAAAACACCTGTATGAAGACACTAAACATACATTTAGTATTTGTATAAACATAACTGCCTAAATCATTGAACTCTTGAGGAGGGTGTATTTCAGAATCAGAATCAAAATCAAAAACTTTATTGTCATCGTCATGAGACCGACGACATTAAGAATGGTCCCCGATCATTGCATCATCCCTAGTAATATCAAATATAAAAAACAATAAAATTCAATCAATAAAATAGATAGAATACTTAAAATACTAAGTATTCCCACCGTCATGCTTCAGACCGTGCATAGATTAACACAAGAGTGGCATGGTGGACATTTTTGTAGTATTCAGATGTGTTATTGCAGTTGGATAACAGCTGTGTTTGAGTCTATTAGTCCTTGCTCTGATTGCCCTGTACCGTCTGCCTTAGGGCAACAGTTCGAACAGGGAGTGGCCAGGATGTTAGGTGTCTTTTATCATGTTTTGGGCCTTTTTAAAACAGTGGGCGTTGTTTGACTCTTTACTAACTTTAAAACCCCACCATAACAATTTCTCACTGACAAACTTCTATGCATCCATTTAAACATGCGAAGCCAGCACAAAATCACACACATACCCCTACAGCAAAGCTTTAACATAACCACAATGCAACTCCTCCCTTAAACGGGAGAAATCACCCTGAATCAACCAACTCTATATAAAACGTCAAACAAAGATAAACCACAAACATTTCTACACTTCTGTGTCTTCCACGCAGCACAATAGGCAGAAAAACACCGATTACTCACAGTCTACCACAAAAGAAAAACCTGCCCTTTTCACAACTCTCACAGCTAAAGTCAAAACTCTTACCCAGTGCCTCTGAAATAATAAAAAAATCACCAAATACTCGATTACTCTTTTCACTCGCTCCTTCTCACTCCCTTCTTCCTCATACAGCATACACGCTCGCTCCCGCGGACCCGCTCGGCCCCGCGGGCTCACTCGGCCCCCACCTTTTTCTCTCACAGAGACAGAGAGAGACCCTTTTCCTTTTTTTTTTTTTTTACTTCGGTCTATCTGCACAGAGTTTACCTCATCTCTTTCCTTCTATGGGCATGCACACTTCCTGTCTCACACACACAGCCCCTCTCTCAGAGAGAGCAGAAAAGAGTTTTTCCTTTTTTCAACACTCAGGAGAAATTCAACAGACAGTTTATACCACTATTTTACACTTTATTTACACACACCGGTAATTTATGTTCTATTTACACACGGGCCCGCATAGACATATGCCAGAAGAGGTTACCCCTAACTTTTTGACTAATTTAAAAGCACCTATAGCCCAGGCCTAGCCTTGCTGATCAATTACCGTTTCAAGTACGCCGCCTTGAAAACGGCCTCATTACTAAGTTCTAGTACTTTAAAACTGCTTCCTTTCTGTGTCTCACCCCGCTCATCACACCTGCACCTGCTGCTGCTGAGTTGGCTTCTTCCTCTTTCTCTTTTGCCTGCATAGCCTTATTCTGCCAAATTATTCCCCAGTTACCACTACTCCCCTCGTCCTTTCCCTTTTCTTTCATTAACCTTTCAGCTGTTTTCCTCAATGACTCTTTCTGCTTTTTGCTTCTTTAGGCTGGTGTGTGGAGTTGATGACTGTCTCAACACATGTTAATTGTTCTCCCAATGTGCTAAGAATAACACCGGGACCCCAACCATCATCATTAGTTTCTCGATCTAATTCTCCATCCATTTTACTGTCAATGGAGGAGTGTTCTTTTATTGATTTTAAAGGAGAATTTGGGCCAGCTGGGTTTCTGTCTCTGTTAGGCACTAATCAGCTGGGGCGCTGCTTTAAAGGTGAGTCAGCACTGAAATATCCCTTCAGGTGTTACCAAGCTTCTACCAAACCGGAGTCTGGCGGGTAACCTTGCCTAGAGCTTCCTGATAGGGGTGCTAGTTGGTTGTCACCTTGTTCACACGTCTCATTCACACTTCATACATTACCTGCAGTCACTCATTACCCTCCTTATGTATGTAATAAATGTGTAAAAAAAAAAAATTCTATGTGTGGTGTATTATTTTAACCAAAAGAGGAACCTAGTTCCTTTAATTGTGTAATCTGTGAACAACGGAGAACCAAACTGTCCTGCCCAGTGTTCCACAGCAAGCATTCAGCGTGTATTTATGTGTGTCCAATATCAAACAGAACATCAAAACATTTAAAACACTAAAATCATCGGGGTTTTAAGAAGAGATCCGTTTTCTCCTATTGATCAAAGGGACCCCTCCTATGGACTCCAACCAGTACTTCTCTTTTTTAAGTTTTAGAGGATCTTTTCTAATAAAGTCCTCTGGGCCTTCCTAACCCTTCTGTAGTTTAGAGAATATTACTAAAAAATATTCTCAAGGCCTTTAACCTTTTAATTTGTTTAGAAAGGCGTTACTAATAAACCCTTTCAAGGTCCCAGACCTGCTGAGGTATGTATCCGACACCGGAGAGCAAACCCGTCGGCTGCAACCGTGGTCAGACCTCAGTTCACTCTTATCTTTATTCACTTATTCACTTATTTCTTATTCACTTATCTCTTATTCACTTGTCTGATTCTCAACAAGCCTTAAGTAAGCCAGACAATTTTGGTTATGAATTACTAGGAGTTTGGACACTAAGTATTTTTATAATGTTCAATATAGCAGAAATAAAAGGTCTGCTTACCTTGTTTTTTGTGTGTACACAGCTTTTGTCCAAACTCCGTTCACTCAGACCACGGCCGATGTCCTCCCTCCCGTTCCAGTTTGACCTGGAGCGGATCCTGTTCGTGACGCCAATTGAAGGATATAAAAAAAACAACAACAGCAATAGAATAATATTAAACACAAAGTGAACCCGTCTTCCTTCATTAAATAGGTTCTTTTAGATGTTAAGGAGGAATTGACTTAACCAGGCTGGCGGAGAATGAAGACAACCGGACACCTGCTGCAGATGGGGAATCAGTGAACTTTTATTGAGGCAGAGACAACTTCTCAAATCAGCTCACATCAAGAGATTCCAAATATTTGCTGTGAGGATGGGTATATATTCTCTAAAACTTACAGGAGGGGGTTGTGAGGAAAGTGCTGCATTAGCAGAAAAACAACTCCATAAAAGGAAATCGGCCTTGGGTGTTCTAGTCTCTTCGCTTGCAGATATCTTTCACCTGCAGGATGAGGCGATCGCTTCTTATCGCTCTCAAGGCCAAAGTCGTGAGCACATTTTTATTACACAGTTGCACAGTAACTTTAAAGCTGAACAATATTTAAAGCTGAATAATGTTTGATCAGATTATATTTTCTTCATAAGGAATCCATTTACTTTTATTTTCAGACTTATGCCGTTGTATAAATTTTTTACCCATTTTTTAAATTTCTCTCCCAAGCCCATACACTGCATTACCCTCCACAAAAAATCATAATCTACCCTATCAAAGGCCTTTTGTTGATCTAGGCTCACACATAGTGCTGGCAAATTTCTATCTCTAACGTATGTGAGTATGTCTCTGTGTAGTTGCACGTTCCAAGACATTTGCCTCCCCCTAACCCCACACGTCTGATCCTTCTCCACTATTTGCATCATTACTCCCGCGAGTCTATTTGCCAATATCCTACTCAGGATCTTATAATCCACACATAGCATAGTTAACGGTCTATAATTATCAAGTTGTTGTGGGTTACCTTTCTTGAATAGAATAGAAACCACACCCGTCTTCATACTCTCTGTCATCTCCTTTCCCTCCATGATTTCCTTAAAAACTCCCAACAAATGTATCCCCACCATTCCCCAGAAAGTTTCGTAAAATTCCTTTGTTAATCCATCTATCCCTGGCACTTTGTTTGCCTTCATTCCTTTTAATACTTTATATGCCTCCCCTATTGTAACTTCCCCTTCTAAACTGTCGCTTTCTTCTCCCGTTAATCTCTTTTTTATTTTCTTTAAGAAAAAACCCCCTTTTTCTCCCTCTAATTTTTCTTTTCTAAACAAGACCTCATAATACTCCTTCGCCGTTTTAAGCATATTTTCCTTCCCTTCTATCATTTTCCCATCCTTCTCTAATTTTATTATAACTCCCTTTTTTTCCTTACTTTTCATCTTTTTAAAGAAAAAGGCCGAACATTTCTCGTTCTCCTCATACTCCTCCTGCTTTATCTTATATGTTTCAGCCCTTGCCTTCCTTTCAAGTAGTTCTTCCTGCTTCAATCTTAAACTTTCCATTTTCTCGTCCATGTTTTTGTTGTTTCCTTTTTCATTTTGTAGTGTATAAGTATATTCTATTTCTTTTTGCAATATACGAAATTCCTCTTTCCTTACACTGGACCTTTCCGTACAATAATCCACCGTGAACTTTTTTATTTTGTTTTTTACATCCTCCCACCAATCCAATTTATTTATATATAAGCTTTCCATCTCCTCCCATAAAGGGAAGAGCTCTGCAAACCTTTCCTTATATTCTTTTTCCATAAGTACTTCGTTATTCAGTTTCCAGTATCCTTTTCCATAATCTATTCCTTCTATCTCCAAATCCACCACTATCATTTGATGATCTGTGAACAAAGCCGGTATTATTTTCCCTTGTTTTATTTTACACTTTTTCTCTATCAAGATGTAATCTAATCTACTTTCCATCCCTCTTGTGTTCTTCCATGTGTACCCCACTCTTTTCCCTTGTAGTGTGGCCATTACATCTATTAAACCGTATTTTTTTTATAAAGGTCTTAAAAGGGAGCGAAGTTTTTATTTTCTCCAGTGAACAATTGAAATCCCCTCCCACAAAAATATTTTTCCTTGTCATAAAACAAGTGTCCATTTTTGAAAGAAGTTCTCTTCTTAATTTGGGATCCACATATGCATACACATTTATTATACGGTTTTGTGTCCCACTTTTTTCCACATCTACAACCATAACCCTTCCCTGTATTAAAGTATAACTGTCCTTTATTCGTATACTTTTATTCCCACATAACACTCCTACCCCAGTCCCATGTACTCCCCCTATACTCCAGACCGATTCACCTCCTCTCCATTCCTTCGTAAAGAGGTCAACATCCCCCTCATCTTTTAAATGTACTTCCTGCAACAAGCAGACATCAAAATTATAATACAACAAAAATTCATAAACCATTTTTCTTTTCCGAGCATTCCTAAGTCCCCTTACATTTAATGTTATTATTCGAAAGTTTCCCATGTCTTAAAACATAAATCAAATTAAAAAAAAAGGGGTCTCAAAAACAAAACCAAAACAAATCAAAACCATAGGAGTTTTATTTCAGTATCCCCATTTTTAACTCTTCATATTAACCTGCGCCAATAAGTTCTTAATAAAGGAATCTTCCGATTTTTCTTCGCTTTCAGCCTCTTCCCCCGTATCCCCATCACTAGTGAAGTCACTTAAGGGGGTATGCATGCATTCAGTCTGTGTACCCCTCAAAACATGTCCCTCCGTATTTTCCACCTGCTCGATCCGTTCCTCCCTATCCTCTTTATTTTCCGTTTTTGTCTCTTCTGGAGAAGCACCTGAGCTCACCTTTCTCCGCCTCTTTGCTGATTTTCTCCGCGGCTTCGCTACTACTGCCCACACCTGTCCGTCCTCTGCTTGTTTCTCTCTCTCGGCGTCCGATTCACGTAATGTTCCTTCCTCCTTATTCCTCTGCTCTACTCCGCCTTCCTTGCTCCCAGCTCTCTCCTCATTAAGGTGATCTTCGGCAGCCGTTGACGCCTCCTGTGTTCTTTTTCCGATATCAGCTTCTGCATCCGATTTTCTATAATGTTCATTTCCTGCCGCTTCAGAATATGACCTTGGCCTAGTACAGTCTCTTGCCATATGGGTCTCTGAATCGCACAAATGACATTTTCTAGGTTCCTTACAGTCTTTAGTTATGTGGCCTATCTTCCCGCAACTCCTGCACCTCATTTGTTCACACCTGTCCGCATTATGTCCGGTACTGCCACATTTTCTGCACGCTTGGGGCTGCCCAGCATACACTAGGAAACCCCTATCTGCTCCTATGGAGAATACCGCGGGTGGATGGCAATATCCGTCCTCGGTAGACGTATCCACATTTAATTTGACTCGGAATTGTCTTTTTCCGGTCCATAGTCCTAAGCCATCCTTTATTTTGCGCACTCCTGGTAGTACTGTGACGTACCTTCCTAAGAAGTACTTAATTGTCTCTTCCGAAACCCAAGGGTTATACATATGGATCGTTAAAATCCTATAATCATTTCTGTACAAAGGAGTTACCGTATATTTCTTTAGTTCTTCGTTTTCTTCTCCGTGAAATCTCCTTCTCACCTCCTCCGCACATTCTCCCGTGCAAAGGGTTACATCATAATGTTTACTTGCCGTACTCTGCTGGAGGCAGTAGATTTCCTCAGGCTTTATCTTTAAAGCCTCGTAAAGGATCCTTCGTCCGAAGTTAATTCTGTCATGAATCTCGTCCTCTTTCTCCATCAACTCGAATCTCAAAGTATTTCTTGTACCTTGCATCCATGTATTTCTCTCATGAAAATTGGCCGACGCCGCCGCCATCCTGCATTGCTTCTCGCCTTGATAAGAACAGATTTTTTTTTCTTTTTTATTTTTACTTACAACACCATCTTACATTTCCATTTGCTCAACATTCCATTGAATACTTTTCATATTTCACAAAAGCATCTTTTACATCATTCATAATAATCCTTCCACCTGTCCTTAATCGTGTCTATTCCCCATCTTTGTAATTCATGCCGATATATCCCCTCAAATTCCCTCTCTATATCCTTTATTGTTCCCATCTCTTTCCATTCATACCCCCCCCTTATATACCCCTGTCTTGCCCTCCATATCTTAAGTTTTGTAATTGATAACAACATACAACGTATTTTATTTTCCTCCTTCTTTTTATCCTTAGGCCTAAGATAAGTTATTTCCTCATATGTCAAAGCCTCTAGTCCCTTATACCTCCTCTTCATTCCAGCCCATACCTTTTTTGCATATTTGCACCCCCATAGGACGTGTTCAATCGTTTCTTCCTCTGTGCAATTATCCCTCGGACATTCTTTTAACTTCCCCAAATTATGTGCATACATCGTAGTCCTTACAGGTAATTTCCTATGTAGGTGCATCCAATTAAAATCTTTCAAAACATTCTTATAACTCTTATCCTGTGCGTATTCCCAAACTTCCGAACTCACTATCCCCTGGTTGTAGTTAGCATTCCTCACCAGTTTTTTATACAGAAGTTTATGATTTTGTATTGTATCCACTTCCCTGCACTCTATATGTCTCTTTCCCCACTTAACCATCCTCTGAAAGTATTCTGGTCTTGTCTCTGCCTTCGGCCCCTGATTTTCCCACCCAATTAAAAACCGGTATGGAATAGCTAACCAGAACCATAACAATATCTGACATTTATGAATATATGGCTTCTTTAACAGCGTACACACATTTGCATAAAAAATCGTATCTAACTTTAACGGAATGTTCGGTACCCCTTTTCCCCCATCGGCAACCTCCTGATACATTTGTACTCTCTTTACGTACTCGTAACCTCCCCATATAAAGTTAAATATTCCCCTCATTATTTGTGCTCTAAATACTTGTGGCATCGGGAACACATAGCCTAGATACAATAATTTCGGCACCACCTCACTCTTTATCACTAACACCTTCCCAGTAATTGTAAGCTTCCTCATTTTCCATAGTCGTAATTTCCTTTCCACCTCTGCCATCTTCCCCTTCCAGTTCCAAATAGCATCGCCCTCATTATTCCCAAAAGAAATTCCTAGAATGTCCATAGGACCTTCACACAAAGTATAATCACAAATATTTTCCCTTCTACCTTCCCACGTCCCCAAGTACTTATATTTTGTCTTTTCCTTATTTATTTTTGATCCTGTAACTTCTTCATATATTTTTAATATTTCCACAACTTCTCTTAAACTGTCGTCGTCCGCTAAATATAGTATAGTATCATCCGCATATTGAGATATTTTCAAACATTCCCCCCCCGGCATCATTATCCCCCTCACTCTTTTATTTTCCCGAATCGCACAAGCCAATGGTTCAACATATAATACATAGAGTACCACCGATAACGGGCACCCTTGTCTCAACCCCCTCGCTTGATGAACTTTTTCCGTGAGGAACCCGTTCAATTTGATTTTTGAATATATCTCTTTATAAAGGATCCTCACCCACCTTATAAATTGTTTTCCCAAGCCCATCTTAGTCATTACCTCCCACAAAATTTCGTAATCTAGCCTATCAAATGCCTTTTGTTGGTCTAAACTTACACAGATTGCCGCCATTTTTCTATCCTTTACATATGCAAGTATGTCTCTATGTAATTGTATATTCCATGAAATTTGTCTCCCCTTCACCCCACACGTTTGATCACTTCCCACTATATCCGACATTACCCCTACCAATCTATTTGCAATTATCTTACTTAAAATCTTATAATCTACACATAACATAGTGAGCGGTCTATAATTATCAAGTAAATGAGGATTCCCTTTCTTAAATAATAACGAAATCACACCCGTCCTCATACTCTCCGCCATCTCTTCCCCCTCTAATATTTCTTTAAAGACCTCCAACAAATGTAACCCTATCACTCCCCAAAATACCTCATAAAATTCTTTCGTTAATCCATCTATTCCTGGTACCCTATTTACCTTCATTCCCTTCACCACCTTATATGCCTCTTCCATCGTTATTTCCCTTTCCAGAAACTCCCTATCTTCCTCTACTAATCTCCTCTTTAATGACCCCAAAAGAACATCTCTTTTTTCTGTCCCTACTTTTTCTTTTCTAAATAAATCCTCGTAATATTCTTTTACTACCCCCAACATGCTTTCCCTCCCTATAATCTCCTTCCCATCCTTTTCCAATTTCTCTATAACCCCCCTTTTATCCCTACTTTTCATCTTTTTAAAAAAATATGCGGAACACCTTTCATCTTCCTCATACTCTTTCTGTTTTAATTTATATGTTTCTGCTCTTGCCTTCCTCTCTAATAACTCTTCTTGCCTCACCTTTAAGTCTTCAATTTTCAAATCTACATTTTTTTCCTTCCCCTCCTTTTGTATAACATAAATATGTTCTATCTCTTTTTGTAACATATTAAATTCTTCTTTTCTACGTTTAGATCTATCTGTACAATATTCTATCGTAAATTTTTTTATCTTGCATTTTACATCCTCCCACCAATCCCCTTTTTTTCCATAAAGTTCTTTTACTTTCACCCATAAAGGGAAGATCTCTAAAAATTTATCCCTATAATCTTTTTCCTTTAACACCTCATTATTTAATTTCCAATATCCCTTCCCGTATTCCATCCCTTCTATCTCCAAATCCACCTCTACCGCCTGGTGATCCGTGAGTAGAACCGGAATCGTTTTTCCCCCTTTAATTTTACACTTTTTATCTATCAAAATATAGTCCAACCTACTCTGTACCCCCCTTGTATTTCTCCATGTATACCCTACTTTTTTCCCCAGAAGTCTGCCCATAACATCCGTTAACCCGTATTGTCTTATAAATGTCTTTAATGGGAGAGAAAATTTTTCTTTTTCTAAAGATACATTAAAATCCCCTCCCACTATAATATTTTTCCTTGTAATAAAACAAGTGTCCATCGACAAAAGGAGTTCTCTTCTTTGTTTTGGATCCACATGTGCATACACATTTATTATCCGGCTTTGGACCCCGTTTTTTTCTACATCTACCACCATCACTCTTCCCTGTATCACCGTATAACTTTCTTTTATTTTTATACTTTTATTTCCACACAACACTCCCACCCCTGTCCCATATACTCCTCCTATACTCCATGCCGATTCACCCCCCCTCCACTGCTCCGAAAAAATAACAACATCCTTCTCGTCCTTCAAATGTACCTCCTGTAATAAACATACATCAAAATTATAAAACAACAGAAATTCATATACCATTTGTCTTTTTCTGGCATTTTTTAACCCCCTTACATTTAACGTAATTATTCGGAACCTCACCATTTTGTAGTAAAAAAAGGGGTATCTATACACCTAAACAGAGGGCACTTAATAATTTTATAACAAAGAAACAAAAGAAAAAAACAGATACCATCTCCTAGTTGTCTTTTTGATCTTCATATCCCCTGAAAAAAAGGAAAACTTTACAAAATTAGAGCCGAAAAAGAAAAAAAAAGAAAAACCTCTGTCGTCCATTTTCCCCTCCCTTATTAGTCCATGTTGACTTGCGCCAGCAAATTTTTTATAAATGAATCTTCCGATCTTTCTTCACTTTCTACTTCTTCTTCTTCAACGTCTCCATCACTCGTTAAATCACTCATTGGTGTGTGCATACATTCAGTCTGCGTCCCTCTCAACACATACGCTCCCATCTCCCCTCCCTCTTCCATCCGCTCTCCTTTACCTTCTTTCAAATTAGTCTCTCCTGGAGGGACTCCCGAGCTCACTTTCCTACGCCTTTTGGCCGACTTTCTTCGTGGCTTAGCTGCCACTTCCCATATTTGTCCTTCTTCGCACTGCTTCTCCCCATTTTTCTCCCCCATCTTATCGCCTTCTTCTTTTCCTTGTTCGGCCCCATCCTCTCCCCCCCCCCCTTCTTCCTCATTAGTCTGATTCCTTTCTGCTGGTGGCGCCTCTTGTGCGCTTTCCCCAATATTTGTTCCTATATCCGTTTCTTCATACCGCTCTACCTCGGTCCCTGCTTTAGCTGCTTCCGAATATGATCTGGGCCTAGTGCAATCTCTTGCCATATGTGTATCTGAGCCACATAAGTGACACCTTCTAGGCTCTTTGCAGTCTCTTGTGATATGGCCATTTTTCCTGCAGCTCCTACACCTCACCTGCTCACAATTGTCTGCATTATGTCCCGTACTGCCGCATTTTCTGCATGCTTGTGGCTGTCCTGCATACACCAAAAAACCTCTGTCTGCTCCGATGGAAAACACTGCAGGCGGGTGGCAGTATCCATCTTCCGTTGTCATATCCATTTTAAGTTTTACCCGAAACTGTCTTTTTCCAGTCCATAGGCCTAGCCCGTCCTTTATTTTTCGTACCCCTGGGAGCACTGTAACGTACCGCCCCAGGAAGTACTTAATGGTCTCTTCTGTAACCCAGGGATTATACATGTGCACCGTTAAAATCCTATAATCGTTCCTGTATAACGGGGTTACCATATATTTTTTTAGTTCTTCATTTTCTTCTGTACCACATCTCTTTCTCACCTCCTCCGCGTACTCTCCCGTGCAAAAAGTCACGTCATAGTGCTTACTTGCCGTGCTTTGCTGGAGGCAGTAGATTTCCTCTGGTTGTACCTTCAATGCATCATAAAGAATCCTTCGTCCGAAGTTAATTCTGTCATGGAAATCCTTTTCTTTATCCATTAGTTCGAATCTCAAGGTATTCCTCGTTCCATACGACCATGTATTCCTCTCCGAAAAATTGGCCGACGTCGCCGCCATCCTACATTGCTTCTCGCCTTGTAACTGATAAGAACAGATACTACACTTGATCTTAGCCAAAAGGCCGAGAAACGATACCCACATATCGCACGACAGAAACGACTCATTCTGCTTACTGCAACTCTAACTCATGGTTACAATGAAGAACACAGTCGCCTTCTAACAAATGGTAGAGGACAGGTCGATGTTTTACTGACGTTTTACCTCCGAAACATCACAATATAACTATGGTCGGCATGTTTCAGTTTTTAAACGGCGCCACATATATGACGACACTTTAGTTTCTGAAACGCCGGTCAGCGCATGCCGGTTAATGAGATTCAAAATCACGTGGTCGCCTGCAGTCCAATCAGCGGTCGTTGAGACGGAGCGTCTTCAATTCATTTTTATAACTTTCTTGGCGTTATAATTGTTTTCATAATATGATAATTACATACTGTTACATTTTTAATGTTTCTCCTCCCGGTAACTGTATTCCTGTTATGTCTGGGCTTTCCCTAATTGCACAAGCCAACGGTTCTACATATAACATGTACAGTAAGACTGAGAGGGGGCGACCTTGGCACAGACCTCTCATTTGTCTTTCATCCCAGCTTTTTTGGGGGTGACTGGGTGGGGGGATATTGCTCACAGCAAATTCCTAAAAACTCCTATTGATCATTGTTGCTCCCATAGATACATTTCAGTTTACCAGTCATGAGGCTCCAAATTATACCAGGAGTGGGGTTTGAACCCACGAGAGCATGCGCTCATTGGAGCTTAAGTCCAACGCCTTAACCACTCGGCCATAGGGTTTACAGGGATGGAGGACTCAAATGAGAAAATATCCAGCGAGCAGCAGTTTTTGGTGCAATGTTTCAAAACAAGCTATGCAGAAGAGCATGTTTGGGAGCACCGTACATCTGACTTTGAAGCAGATGGGCTACAGCAACAGAAGGCCAAAATGAGAGCCACACTAACAGCTACAACAACTTTTTCAAGAATATTATTTTATGACAGACTTGAGCATGAATGATGAATATGAATCGGAAACAACAATGAACAACAATGTGAAACTGCTCATGAATCATTTAATCTATGAGTGAAAGTAGTTTTCTTTAATCTCCTCCTCCTTTAGTTTGCCTCTCCTCTTTATAAGCTCCAGCTCTCTTCTCCTACTCACATCTCTAAACAGTAAAGATCATTTACACCTCACACTGACAACATGCTGTGGACCTTCTGCACTCTCATCACTGCTCTAACATGTAAGATCTTCTTATTCCATTTTTTAGTCCATATTTAGAGCTAAACTTTAAACTTCTATTTTTTCTGTGTTTCCTGGCAGATGTTGATGCAGTGATTGTGTTGACCCAAACACCTGCTGTCCACACAGTTTCTCCAGGTCAAGAAGTTGTTCTCAACTGTAACATAGAGAGAGATGATGGGAATTCTGTTAGATGGTATAAACAAGTTCCTGGAACGGTTCCTCAGTATGTTCTAAGATTTTATCATTCTAGCAGCTCACCCAGCTTTGGTACAGGATTCTCCTCAGACAGATTCAACTCTAAGTCCTCATCAAACATTGATTACCAGTTCATTATCAAGCGAGCAGAGACAGGAGACTCTGCAGTGTATTACTGTCAGACATGGGATGACTCTGCCAGTGCAGCTGTACCACAGTGATTTAGACAGTGACAAAAACCTCCTCATTAGTACTTCTGCTTTTTTAGAAACTTTCACATGCAAAAAAAAAAAAGACCCATAAAAGAAACCCTGTAATGTGCTATTAAACACTAAATCCTCCATTTTTAAATCCTTTTTAATCTTCATTATTAAGGCATAAAGAGGAAAGCACTGAAATATGTACATCTCATTTACTCACATCAGATCACATAAACCAAACTATCCAACATATAGTATTATATGTTGCTGCAAGCTATTCTTAATAACAGAAATTTTATAGATACTACTCACAGGTCTAACTGTCCAACAGCAGTTTAACTTATCATTTAAAAAAAAGTGTAGTTAACATGCAGTTTAAAAAATATATATAAAGCTATACTGAAGCTAGTTTAGAGCTTCTACACCATCTTCATTTACATTTAGTTTTGATTATTCAGAAACATATTTTTAAGGCAGAAGGAAAATATAGAAGTGTGAGGATAAGGACACTAGTGATAAATGTTTGATTCTTTTACAACCATTTTTAAGAACACGGTGTGATTTATTGTAGCTATTGTATTATTATGGTATATATTTTTCTATCATTTGTAAAAATGATGACGATCAAACTGACTGACATAATACTCATGGGAAGGAAATATACAGTATTTACTCAGTGTCTTTTCTGCACACTGCAATTCTGTCAAGAATACTTGAATGTGTTTTAAGTATTTTACTATTGGGTGGCTGTAGCTCAGGTGGCAGAGCAGGTCAGCCACTAATCAGATGGTTGGTGGTTTGATCCCAGGCTGCCTCCTGGCTGCATGCCAAATATCCTTGGGCAAGATACTAACCCCATGTTTGCCTACTGGTGGTGGTCAGAGGGCCCGGTGGCGCCAGTGTCCGCCTCTGTCAGTGCGTCCCAGGGCAGCTGTGGCTACAATGTAGCTTGCTATCGCCAGTGTGTGAATGACTGAATGTAGTGTGAAGCGCTTTGGGGTCCTTAGGGACTAGAAAAGCGCTATACAAATGCAGGCCATTTACTTGTTTAAATGATTAGCACTAGTGCTCATAAACCACAACGTAATGATCTGTGAATGTGCTTGAAAGCGATTGTTTACAGTACACAGCAGTTATGTTAAAAATATGCTTCTCTGTTATCCGAAATAGAAATACAAAAACTAAAAGTTTTTTTATTTGCAAAAACTAACAGATCGAAAAAATACATTCCCCAAACAAACAAAACAAACTTTGTTGTTGATGACTGATGAATAAAAATAACAAAAAAGAATGCAGTACAGTAGAATTGTATTGCATGGGATCATTTTACAAATAAACTAATGCCAACAAATAACTAAAGCACAATAAACAAACATTGAGCTTATTTGAAATTCATCCATCCATCCATCCATCCATCCATTTGCTTCCGCTTATCCTTTTCAGGGTCACGGGGGGCGCTGGAGCCTATCTCAGCTGTCATAGGGCGAGAGGCAGGGTACACCCTGCACAGCATCAGGAAAAAGGAGCACGAGAAGCTTGAGAAATACCAAAGGCTCAGAGAAGAGCTCGAGAAGATGTGGAGGGTTAAGGTAACAGTGGTCCCAGTGGTAATTGGAACACTCGGTTTGGTGACTCCCAAGCTAGGTGAGCGGCTCCAGCAGATCCCAGGAACAACATCAGAGATCTCTGTCCAGAAGAGCGCAGCCCTAAGAACATAAATAAACATAAATCAGAATAAATTTGATAGTATTGACATTATATAAATTAGAGATGGACCGATCCGATATTACGTATCGGTATCGGTCCGATACTGACCTAAATTACTGGATCGGATATCGGAGAAAAATAAAAAATGTAATCCGATCCATTAAATATCACGAAATCACCTCGCAAAACTTGCAACATGCCGTAACTCACCTCAGAACGTTAGCACGTCGGAGCAGTATGCATCACGTGATATAGCGGCTGTGGCATGCGGGACCTGTCGGTGGTCTGGATAGCATTTGGAGCTTCGCTAGCAACCTGGCATTTCATCTCCGACAAAGTTATCCCCGAGAGAAGTAAAGCAAGTGTGTAAGTCCATCTCTGAATGTTTGTAAAGCATTCCTGCGTTAAGCTTAATAAGCGACTGCCTCTTCTTGCTAACAAATGCACAAAAAACCCCCCAAAAAGAAATCTTTCTACCTTCTGCAAAGTTCATCGCCCCAGAAAGACAAGTCAAAACAAGTAAAAAAAAAATAAAAATGTAACAGCCTCCCGATTATGACCAATATATCATTTACGTCACTGATACATCCGTAACTGAAATTAACTCAGAACAATTTGTTTATTTTTTTAAATGGTCATTCAGAATCAGAAGATTATTTACGGTGATGTTTTTGGTGGGAGTGAAACAACAATCTACTGATAAAACCAATAAAAATAAGATATGATAATAAGAAATAACCACTGTTGGAAGCCTTATTTACTCTTATCGCCTTAATCATGTGCAGTAATTAAAGTTGAAATGAGAAACTTTGCATTTGAAAGATGCTCTTCTACTGGGCACTCAAAATGCTTTCTTACAACAAGCATCATTCATCCACACCTTCATACATAATGTGCGCACATTTTAAATATAAATTAATATTACTGTAGCAGTATTTTTTTTTTTTAAAAAAAGATAAAATGGCCACATTTAAGAAGGCAGGACCTGCAGTTATTGTCCTTTTCCAGACATTTATCTGGCACTTACTTTGGGGTTTTCTGCAGCTCGTCCTCGGGGCCCTCCAGACACAGAGACAGCAGGTCGTAACCCAGGATCTTCTGGGCTATGGTGAACATTTCTTTAATGTTGGGGTATTTCAAAAGTCCTCTGCCCATGCCCACAAACTGGCTGCCCTGACTGGGGAAGAGGAGCACGGAGCAGCCGCTGCTTTTGGGTGAGGTGCCGCGGCTGGCTCGCTGTTCGGGGGAAAAGCGGGGGCTTCAGCCGGAGGAGGGTAATCTCCAGCCGTGGAACCGGGCTTGTTGGTGGACAGCGTCCTGCTCAGAGAGACCAGCGACCTGACCTTCCCTCTGGAAGATGCCGCCATCCTGACTGCCACTGATGCCAACATGAGCTGTTCCTCATCCAACGACGTGTCTGCAGATGAAATAAGACGCACAGCCCGCCCGGACAAACTGTAATCACCAAAAGAGTCAACTCAATTCTGACATCTGCTCGGCATGACACCTCACAGGGAGACGAAAACAACCGCCAGAGGAAAGAAAAGAACAAAATCTTCAGCGAAGGAAGATGATATCTCCAATAAAACTATTTTTGAAGCCATTATGGGACTTGACAAAAAATTTGAAGCACAACTGGAGGATATCAAGGAACAAAACAGACAAAGTGCAGCTATGGTTGCCAGCTTGGCTAAGGCTGTAGAGTTTAACGCTGCAGAGATAGCTGATTGCAAACTGAAAGTTGTTAAACTGGCAAATGCGAATGAACTGCTGCTTAAAGAAAACGAAGACTTGAAAAGAAGAGTGAGAGAACAAGAGCGCTACCGAATGAGGTGGTGCCTAAAACTGAAAGGGGTGAAGGAAGACAAAGACGAAAACATTAGAGTGAAGGTTTTGCAAACGCTTCAGAAGATTGCCCCTGACTTGAACTTAGAAGAGGCTGTTGATATTGTCCACCGCTTAGGGAAACAAGTTGATGGCAGAAACAGAAACATCATTATTCTATTCACACAGAGGCGAATTAAAGAAGAATTGTGGAGGCGCACCAAAGATTCTTCAACCTGCAAGCAAGAAGGCATCAGCTTCACAGAGATGTTGCTGCAGGAGGACATACAAGATCGACAGCGCCTATGGCCTCTGGTGGAGGAAGAAAGACGTGCAAAACTACAAATATCTGTAGTTTCCACTCCGTATATTTTCAAAACAAACTCGTTACTTTGGGTTTAACGCATTTGGGGGAAGTTAATATTTCACGTCACTGCAGGCCTTCAAACAATGAGATTTGAGCCTAAACAGTGAAAGGCAGTCGCGTTTTAATCAGTAGAGGATGTCGCATAAAAAGAGATGAAAGAACAAACCATGTACTGTAGTGTTGATTTATTTATTTTTAGCACAACACCAGAACAACCCCACGTGCCCATAATTTGCGGTACTTCAGAAAAAAAGGAGTGAACATAAAAGGGAGTAAAATGTTGTGTCAGGTAATTTCAAATGCAGCATTTCTATCACCTCAACAAACACTAACTGTGTTACAGTGTGTTGCTATCTAAAGCTCTACTTGCTGTATTTCACAGGAAGAGAAAGAATGAGAGCTAACTTCACTCAGAGATATAGAAAGAAAGAGAAAGAAACCAGGCTGTATTTAAAGGTAAGGACTGCTTAGTGATATTTGATAAAATGTAGTTGTATTTTCACAGGGACATAAAGTGCTTGTCTTACTCCCTTCTTCTAGCTCGAAATTACTTGCCAAGTGGTAAGGACCGTTCATGGTCACACGGTGAGAACATTGGTGTTGACTATGAAGAGATAGGGTCAGACAGGGGAGGGGCCAGTCAGATTTATCAACTCAACCTCCTTAAAGCATGGAGAGAGGCTGAAACCAATCTCTGGTGAGCCCGGTTAAGGAAAGAGATGAGTTGGTGCCTGAGATGCCAAATTCCAACATCCTCATTCCCGCCATTGAGATAACACTCTCACACAGGCCCAGAGAGCAGATGTTGCTGCATTGCAGATGTGTTATACCCCCTGCCCAGCCGAATGACTCTCAAAACGAAAATTTTGCAGAAAATCAATGTGATCGCTTGAATCACTGGAATTATCATCTCGATATCTCTTGTCCTTCTTTCATTTCAGACGTCTTGAAAACAAGTTTTAACAAAGTCCTGGAGAAGTGCCCAATGCTGGAGGACCTCCTGCTTTACCCCTGGCTCAGATAAACTCCTCTCTGACACAAACACACACGCATACTGAATTCACATCTTGCCATACAAATGTGATACAGTAACCAACTTTCTTTCTTTCAGAAAGAAAGAAAATTGGGAGATTCAAAAATTTCCTCACAGTAATGTTTGCATCAGTCTATCAGACGAATCCCCTCCAAGTCCAATATTTACATCAGTTACAGTGATAATGCTTGGTGTCTACTTTCAGCCACCGCAGTAGAATGCCAGGAATGAATCTCATTGAAATTGTAGTTGCATTTGCTATTTCATTTAATTGTCATGGATGATACACAGATAACCCAACAGCAAACAGAGGAAAACAATGGGCTTAAATACACAGAGGGATAAATGAGGGAATAAGACACAGGATGAGAGCACAGCTGCGAGAAATCACAAACAACAAGACCATGGGGAAGGAAAACTGAAAACACTAACATAGTCTAAGGAGCTTAGAAAGAAAACGTCTGGACTTCTTTAAGTTGCTTGAAGATGTTCAAGCAAAGTTTAAGTTCTTTTCATCCGAGAAGGTGAAACATCTTCAAGCAACTTCAAGTCCAGACGCTTTCTTTCCAAACTCCTTAGACTACGATGACCTAGATGACTGAGAACCTTCACAGACATGAAAACACTAACACAGCACACATGACTATCAAAGTAAAACAGCAAACAAGAGACTTTTACAAAGACACAGAGTTGACACAGAGACATGACTGACTGGGGAGAAATTGGGGAACATGGAAACAAGAGTGACTAGACATGACACGTGGGACACAGGGGCAAGGCAAAGTAACAGAAACCTAAAGCCTAAGAATATAACACAAGAAGAAAACAATAAAGAGAACCAAAAACATACATAAGAATAATCAATGAATATAAATGAACAAACACAAAACACTGGGTCACAGACTCACTACCATGACAGTTAAATGTACATAATAAATACTTTAAATCAGATGACAATGTAGCTGACACTGTGTTTATTATAATGTGTGTGGTCAACCACAAATCTTCATACTGTCATCCATAGATGAGGTCTTTATACAAATGATGAAAGATAATGAAAGAAACTGTTTAATTGATATGAAATGATTGAATTATAAGAAATATTATGGCTTTGTCTGCCAGTGTTTTTCTGTAAACTACTTTGAACTACTGGCAGTCAGTGAAGTCACTGAAAGGCAAGATTCTATGTTGTGTTGCCGTAGTTTCCAGAGTTTACTTATAAAGCTCACTTACAGAATTCAGTTAGAAAAGTCAAGCATTTGAAGGGTGCACATTTGAAGGAATATTAACTCAATCTTAGCTCATTACGGTTTACATTTTCGATTTTAAAGGGTCTCCGAAATTACAATGAAAAAGGAAACAAGAAAAATTGCCACTCCAGCCGATAAGAAAGATTCGGGAGATCAAGGTAAGTAAAATAATAAAATCAAATCCTGGTAAAATCCAAATCCTAGAAATGTTGACACTGTGTGAATCATTTTTGGAGCAATTGAATCATATGTTTAATTGAAAATAGCTTTAATACAAGATGTCTAATCAAAGAAAGGTTACCGGTCTTTTGGTAAAATAATGTAATAAGTTTATTCTTGGACTCAACAGTAAAAACAGACCAACAAGTGCCATCAAGATCTAAGACTTAGTAAACCTAGTATCAACTCGCACTGATCAGTTATTTTTTTCATCCCAAGATTAAACTTGTGATCATTTAAGCAAAAGCAATTTCAAATTCTTTGCCATCAAACTGCTTCCAGTCTTGATGTCGGGGACTCTTTTTCACCACTGTGTTGTTGTCGTTTATAGATTGTAAGAGCAGGACTGCTAAAAGAAAGGCCAGTCCTGAAAAGAAGACCCCAATGAAAAGGAGGAGGGTCGCTGAGCAGGCTGGTCCTTCCACCAGCTCAGATGTGGTCAAAGGAGTGAAGCGCAAGGTTGTGCAAGATGAAGAGGACACAACAAAGAGAGCAAAGAGGGCTAAACTTCTTGACCATATGAGCGGTGACAAGGAGCAAGCATCCTCCTCGTTGGACTCTGGTAAAGGTAGGCTAATTAGTTGAATAAGGGGGTAGATTAAGTGTGGTTGCTAGGTTTAAGATATTGGTGTTTAGTGTTTGTGTCTATCATCCAGTGAGCTGATATGCTTTTGGTGTTTTCCACATCTCCAGACTTGAACAACAAACAGGTGTGCGCAAAAAATGGCAAAAGAAAGGCCACGGGAGACGACAGAGAGTCACCCAAGAAAAAAAAAAGGAATGTGGACCAGGACAAAAAATCAGTGGCAGACCAAAAACGTAAGTAGCAAGCAGCTTGGGTTTTATATTCAGGGGAAGGGCAAAAGGAACATTTAGGCTACAGAGGAGAGTAATTTGTGTCACAGCTGTAATAAAACAAGATTTGCTGTTTTGTCTGTTCAGGTGAATTCCAAGCCAGATATGTGGAGGAGCACCAGCTCGGAGAAGGAGGCTGCGGAGCAGTGTTTTCTGGCTACCGGATAGAAGATCGTTTTCCAGTAAGTGTTCAGATGATGGTAGTAAGACAGGCAGTAACGCAGATAATGGATAATATCGTAAACTGAGACGTCTGCTGTGTTTCCACCTTTCATTATGTCATACTGAGGAAATGCTCACCAATGCTCTGTGTCTTCTAGGTTGCCATCAAACACATTCCCAAAAATAAAGTCTACTGCAAAGTGGCGGTAAGCGTCCAACACTTGAATTAGTTTTACATTACTGGATTGAATGCGGCGTTCCTCATCATCCACTTTGTTGTAATATTTCAGGATGAAAGCGGGAAGATGCTCTCGGTGGAAGTGGCCATTATGGTTAAACTTGCAGGTGAAGCAGAAGGGTCAGTGGGAATATCAGCACCTGTGTCCTTGCTGGAGTGGTTCGACCTTGGCACAGAGCTGATCCTGGTGCTGGAGAGACCTGTCCCCGCTGTGGACCTGCAAAAATACAAAGCAGAATATGGAAGAACCTTACCAGAGGACAAGGCCAAGGTAGGTTGACTGGGAGAGCCTTAGACTGTACAGCATTCAATCAAGGCAGAAAAGCATTAACTCATTATTGTGTTTTTCATCTTTTCCAGGTCATTCTGAAGCAACTAGTTGATGCTGTAAAGGAACTTGAGGATAAACACATCTTTCATCGGGACATCAAGGGAGAAAACATTCTGATTGAGACCGGCTCCGATGTGCCTCGAGTTCGCATCATTGACTTTGGACTGAGCTGCTTTGTTAAACAGCGATCTCTGTATCGCGTCTTCTATGGTAACATATTCTGCTCCTGCTTTTCACAGATGTAGCAATTTGTGTCTTTTGTTTTAGAAGAAATTGTAATTGTGTCTGTTTGTTAGGCACTCCTCTTCACACCCCTCCCGAGTGGTACAGGAGGAGCTGCTACAGGTGTGGACCCACCACGGTGTGGCAAATGGGAGTGGTGTTGTATGAAGCGCTTCATGCACGGCACTTTAGTACCGAGAGGTTCCTCGCAAAGAAACTGAGCATCAAAAAGCGTCTGTCCACAGGTAAGAAAACTTCACACTTCCAGATTCACTGATGCCTTGGATCACTAGAACTATCATCTTCATCTTTTTGATCTTTTCTTTCTTTCAAGAATGCCAGAATTTCTTGGAGGCATGTTTAACTATAGCCCCGGAGAAGCGCCCAACACTGGAGGAGCTCCAGCTTCACCCCTGGCTAAGATAGCACACACAAACACACAATTCACACCTTATCATATAAGTGTGATACATTGTGGTAACCTCCTTTCTTTTTTCTGTTGGACAGGAATGGGTCAATCTTAAAAAATAAATAAATAAAAAGTTAGCTTTTTCGGACTTCCTGTAACCCCCCCAGCCATCCCAGGAAAGGGGATCTCTCTTTGAATGGGCTTTCCCGAGGTTTCTTCCCATCGATCTGGCCCCCTGGGGAGTTTTTCCTCGTCTTCATAGAGAGCTTGGGCTGGGTCAGGAGCTCCATCAAAACTGTCTTTATTTGATGACATTAAAGTCATCAAATAAAGATGTGTTTTACTTAAAGTAAAATTGGATCAAAATAAAACTTGTTTAATTCATCTTTGCTGAGGATTCTCCTTCATTACTATTTTGTTTTGTTTTGTTTTTTTTACCCATGGTGCATTTTGACAAATAAGAAAACTGAATCAGGTTAAAGTGTGCACAAAGACAGTCACACTGCAAATGATCTGAAGACTTGCATCTGTTGCTCTAACCCCCAACTAGTTTAGACAGATTTCCAGGTTCTACCAGAGGTTTTTTCCTTCAAGAAGGGAGTTTTTCCTTCCCACTGTTGCTGAGTGTTTGCTCATAGTGGGTTGTAAAAGCATAAAAGTTAATAAGAGGCATTCATAGCAGAGTTATCACAGAGGGAACTATATAGCTTAAATGTACAATTTCTACAGGACGAATTATAACTTCATTATGTATAAAAGCTTCTGTGGATAATTACTCCTATTTGTAACTTTACACAAGAGAAAGTTTGGTGTCACACTATTTATAACAGGTTGGGTTTTGTCCTCTGAGTTGAGCCTTTGGTTGCAGTTTATTGAAGAATTTCCTCTAAAGTAGCTGTTGATAAAGATTTAAAGTCCTGTTTATATACAGAAATATGCTTTAGTTCATGTTTTTTACATGTCTGCCTCAGTGGATCAGTAGAAGATCTGGCACAGGAAACTAGATGATGAAAAAAGGGTACGAATACACATATATATCTATATCTATATAGATACAGATATATAAACACACACACACACAGGTTGCAACGTAGTATTTTCATTTTTTCTTAGCATTTCTTTAACGCCTTGGTGCAAAAGAATACCTTCATCTGTGTGTTGGAAAAAAGAACTACAAATTTGGAAAGGAATTTATTCATGTTCTTACTCATAGATGGAGTACATGGTTTAAAAAACACTGAGGAAACAGATATGAGGCGGCTGTATTAACATAAAAACATTAATACAGTTAAAAATGAATAAAAAGTTGCACGCTTAAACTTATTTCTCTACAGTTTGTACAATTAATCCATGTAACAATAGGTTCTCCCTTAATATAGTAGTTATTAAAATATCTTTACATAAAAATAAATTTTTAAGTACTCTCCAGTGGAAGTCTGTTGTGGCTTATGTTTCTAAATGACACAACCATAAAGCAGCCCACAGAATATACAAATATGTCTTTGATAAGTGAATGTTGGCTCCCACAATGGCCTGTTAAGTTATTGCAAAAATAATTTACTGCATAATATGTCAGATTAGAACATGTTATGAGCACAAAACTGAAGGGGAAACAATAAAAACAAAAATGAAAAAACAAATACTAAATTAAGTTAAAGGATATTTCTTACTATACTATATAATTGTATAATGTTGCGTTTGATTGCAAAAGAAAACCCACCAAGAAAAAAAGAAAGAAAGAAAAAGAGAGAATAGTTTAATATATTCAAAACACATTCTTTTCTTTTATTTAAGCTGTAGCGAGATTCAGATGGACAAAAGAGAAAGAAAATTATTACAGATTTGTTTTATTAATCATGAATAAACTTTATTATACACAACTCTAAATTTCAGTTGGTCTTAGTCAGATGTGTTTTTAATTAAATCCTGCAACACTGTGCTCGCTGCCATCACTTTATATCTTAGTGTGCAATTCAAATATATACTTATTACAATATTTTCCCCCTTAACTCTCAACTCGCGTTTTTAAAATGTCTGTGATCATATTTGTCCGTTGACTTCTGTCTGGGCCTCGAACGATTCATCAGACAGGTTGGCAGCCTCCAACTGATGCTCCAGACTTTCATCATCGCCTCTATTCTGATCAACTCTTATCTTAAACTTAGTGATGAACTCATTACTGGCCAGCGCGTCCTCCTTTTTAGGGCATGTGGGCTTTGATAACAGCCGGCTTTCCAGTCGCTCTGCAAAGAAAATTCACAAAACATTTCTTATTTGGTAAGCTTGTTAACAAATTTTAGTTCAGTTTTGCTGAAAGTTATAGCATGCATCAAGTAAGAAGCAATTGGTTTTTAAAAAGCATATACATTCCCCAAAACATTTTTATTATGTGCATTTTGGAGAATAAAAGATTGTACACAATTTCCCTTTTTAAAGTAAAAAGATTATTAAGTCTAATTCTTACTTATTCAGTAGATTAAAGTATTGAAACATCATTATTCATAAAATATGCACATTACAAAATTAAAGTTATTCAAAAACTACTCAAGTACTTACTCCAATACTCACATTATTCAAGTAAATTTAATTTTTGCCAATGTAATGTCACATAAAATCTTAATCTGAATAAGGGATTTGAACCCCACTGTCACGGCCAGGGGATCAGCAGGCCGCTGACTAGTAGTGTTCTCTCTCTCTCTCTCGCCAGGGCGGAACTCATGGTGGGTTCACGCCCTCGGCCCACGCCCCTCTGAGGAGGAAACACCTGGGCCTCATCAGTGCAGCCAGCATTTAAGCCAGGGAGTGGCTTCTACTCATCACTGGATCGTTGTGTGTGACTCGCGTCAGTGCAGCCCGGCTCTGAGCAAGTTCTCTTTTGCTTCCCTGTGCAAAACCTCTAACGTGTGTTTCCTTCTGTACATAGATCCCCTGGACCCGACTCTGCATCCCCCGAGCGGTGTTTGGAGAGAGAGTCAGAAGAGGAGCAAGTGTCTTTTCCCTACCTGGATTTCCCCAGAGCCTTTTCCCTGTCACCGCTTTGTATATAGCACTATCCCCTGCACTGTTTGTATATACACCTGGTGGAACTGTAATAAATACAGACTGTGCCTCTGAGTCCTGCGTGTGAGTCCTCAAGCGAACCGTGACACCCACACAGATGAGAGCTTAGCAGTGAAGCTCTCTCTTAAAATTTGAGTTATAAAGTCAGAAGTTATCACTGACAGAGATCCATGTTCTTTTAACATAAGAAAGAATATTTGCTGAAATTGACATTAATCCAAGCCCTTAAAACGCCATTTTGGATTAAGCATTTCCTTTTAGAAAAGTCTTCAATGAGCAGGAAGCTCCAGTACTGAAAAAAGAAGCCAACATCAACTGCTAAACGTGCTAAAAGTAAGTAAGTCCCCGTAGACTCCTATGATCAAAACACATACAGTATAAAAGTTATAGGTTACAGATCTGAAAAGTAAAACAAATGTCAAAGTGCAAAAAGACTTATGGTCCCATAGAAGTCTATTCCATTTGCCTGGAATTAGGTGAACACCTTTGTGACAAATTTAATGGCTCAGTCATTTGTTTCATGTCATATTTAATAAAAGACTGACATGGTGGCATGTGGAATTGTCCATTTTGCACATATTTGGTCATTCTAAGCGTCAGAAGGGGAAAGATCATTCTGGGAATGCCTACTGGCGAAGGATGTGTGACTGACAAGTCCAGTGTGTGAAGTTTAACTACAGTCTAAGGAGCTTGGAAAGAAAAGCATCTGGACTTCTTTAAGTTTCTTGAAGATGTTTCACTTCTCATCTGAGAAGCTTCTTCAGTTCAGAATTTCTTCAGAGAACTGAAGAAGCTTCTTGAATGAGAGGTGAAATGCTCCTTTTCCTTCACCTGCATCTCAGCCTGCATGCTGTCTTTTATCTATGCACACACACACACACAGCTACATAAACAGATGCACCAACAGAGCGGTATAAACTGACCTATTCCTGAATTACCTTTTCCTGGACTGTCATAACCATTTTTCCAAATCATTAAAGACTAGGTGTGAATTTTATAATGACAGTCAACATTTTGCTGGAGTTCTCAAAGATCAAAGTCAAGGAGAAAAGACTCTGTACATAATTGGTGTCAAGTGGAAAACTTTTTTTTTTACCATCACAGCCTCTTTCAGCTGTCTTTCCAGTTCCAGCTGCACCTCCCTCTGCTTCCTCCGCTCTCTCGCCTCTGCCTCCCTTCGGCGAGTTTCCAGTTCCCGTGCATGCTGTGAAACAGATGAAAGAGACATTGTTTGCTTTGTGTTTTCACCTCTATCCAGCAGGTGACACTAGGCCATCAGCTTCGAGGTTCAACGTATTGTGCTTTCAGCGGTGCTCTTCTTGATAACTTGGTTGAAGTAAGTGGGTATTTGAGTTCATGTTGCTTTCCTTACAGCTGTAAGTAATCTGCTCATTCCGCTTTTGATCTTTGGCACCAACAAGTGATTTTTTCCCAGAGAAGTGCTGCTCACAGGAGATTTCCTCCATTTCAGACCATTTTCTATAAACCGGTTAGATGGTTGTACAGTTTCTGAAATACTCAGACAAGCCTGTCCGACACAAACAACAATGCATGTTCAAAGTCATTTAAATCCCCTTTGACCTTCAGCAGGTCATCTTATTAATGTATACATGCCTAAATGCACTGAGCTGCTGCTATGTGATAGGCTGATTAGGTATTTGACCTAATGAGCAGCTCAACAGGTGTATCTAACAAAAATTTGGCCAGTGAGTGTACAGTGGGGCAAAAAAGTATTTAGTTAGCCACCGATTGTGCAAGTTCCCCCACTTAACATAAGAGTTATGAGTTATAAGATGCAGGTCGATGTGTAAAAATAACTCAGTTGTTTGGTGGTGGCTATGGCAGGGCTTCCACAGAGGCCAGCAGGTGGATGAGGGAAGGGGAAGCAGGAGGAGAGCCCCGAGGCGGCCACCAGTCCGAGTGTCAGGTGAACTGAACTTCAGGTAAGAAGTTATGACCTGCAGTCTATCTGGGTCAGATATAAACCAAGTTTAGGTGGAGTTTATTTTCGTTGTGCTGACTTTTTACAGTCAGTTACAATACCTCATACTGTGTGAGCTAGCATGACAAGTTTATACAGATGTTCGGTTGCTATGATGTTACTGATAGTGAACTTTATTTTATTCATAAGGTTAGTTAGTAGAGTTGCCAACAGCTCCTTAAAAAATGGAATGGTCCCTCATTCAGAGAAAATATTACGCGTTTGGTATTGAGCTGAGAAGAGACGCAGTTTGTCCCGGACTTCAGCTAGGATGGAAAAAGACACAAAACTGGAGTTATTCTGTCTTTACGCTGCACAGCTGCCTCTTCTCCTCTCATTATCTCTCCTCTCTCTCCTGTTGCTACTTCAATCATGAAACTGATCAATGATCAGCTGATCGTCTCTCTTGTTTGTTTATCACCCACTTTGAGCCAGAAAGAGGAAACCAGCAGATGTCGCGCTAAACAGCAGCAGCACGTTTAAGCTTGATCAGCTGTTGTTAGAATTTATTTAGTTAGAATGTTTGCTGGAGCCACAGCTGTAAAGCTGTAAAGCTGCTGGTCATGATGTCGGTTTGGATATGTGGTGAGAGGGAAACATGAAGATGAAACCAGGAGATGTCCTTACTGAATCATCAGAGCTGAACAGGTGATGGAGAAACAGGTTTACCTTTTAGGTGACAGGAATGAGTTGAAGTTATGAACTGTTTCTGAGAGATAAATAACACCAGGATCCTTTTTTTATGTAGCTGACAGCTGGTAACTGTGCAGGGGCGGGTCTAGCAAAGTGTTGCCAGGGGGCCAGGTAGGGCATTAACAGGGAAAGGTGGGCACAAAGAAATACTTTTCTTTTTTATTCTCATTTAAAATATCTAGCTTTTATTAAATAATTATCTGAATCTTGTGAAGAAAGTTTTTATCTGACGTAAAATGTATGGAAATCATACATATACCAAAAAGACTGTACATCACTGTCACAACAGCATTTGTTTTCATTCAAAGGCTTTATGGCTTTAATACCTGGTGGGCCAATCTGTAGTGAAAATGCCCAATTTTTTGTCCCAGTCCAGCCCTGCAGGTTAATACTGGCAGTGTCACCATGCCAGCTGACTGCATTTCATCATCAGCCAGTGTTGTTCTCAATATTACCAAAGTAAGGCAGCATATAAAGTATTTACTTGCTTTCAGGTTTTATTCAAATGTTAGTCTTTTCAGTTGTTTCTCCACTTTTTTCCTGTTTCAAAATCAAACACCAGTTTGTGAGAAGATTATCTTCTTTTTTTTTTTTAACAGGCATTGGTTTTGCATTGGAATTGGCTAATTTGCCAATTGTATGTTAAAAATGTTCGTATTTTAATATTCAAAAATGTTTTTGCCCAAAACACATGTGCACTACATGTCAGTAAAAATACTATGCAAATATTGATGTCCTTGAATGCTGAATAAACACTGACTGATTGTATCTCTTGTACTTAATCAACACAGTATCTAAACACTTTGCACCGTAGTGGTTAAAATCTCATTCTAATAAGGTTACGGTTATTAGGTTTACAGGGTTATTGAATTATGGTGAACGGTTGGTAGAATTGTTTTTAACATTATCTGCCAATTACATCTGCCACCCTTCTCCAAATCTGTGCCCCTACCTGGCCCCCCCAACAAAAATTTTCTAGACACGCCACTGCATCCTGGTGCATATATATTGTGCATGCGTGTTCCTTTAGGAAACAGGAAGATTGGTAGGAGAAAGAAACGTATTAATCTTGTTTGTTAGGATCATAGCCATAAATGGAGGACTCTTATAAAGTCCATGGATTTTCATTCACACATATTACATGAGGTATCTACTCTTTACACACTAAGGATCCACACTACCAGGGCTACGGCACACAGCTGTTTTATAAATCATCAAAACCAATACTATCCTAAGATTTATTATATACAAAAATGATCTGTTCCAAAATGTTTTCATGTAATCCTGAAAACAGAAAAACAATCTTCTGCACTATTAACCATCCACAAATGGAAACAACAGACAATACAGGTGATTTTAGCTAAAAAGCCAAGAAAAAATTGTGTGGTGTTTTTTTTTTTCAAACGATGTAATTTACAGCCACAGAGGACAGAAAGCTGCAGTATGTAGAGAAAGAGAAGAGTTAAACCTATAATCAACATGAGTCCTTGTAGATGGCAGCCTCCGGTTTTTAAAGACTTCTATTGGTCTCTAGTGGACAACAGAGGTAACTGCAGGATTGGAGCCAGAATAGTGTAACTGCAGTTGAAAACGACATATTTTTTTGATTTCCCATAGAAAGTGTGTGTCCAGCCACGTGTCAGTCCAAGTGGCAGGATTTAGTAATTGTGGTAATAGTTAAATGTAAGTCATTCACAAATATTAAGTCGCAAGATTTCAGTCTGACTAACCTTGGAAGATTACACGAAGACAATGTCCAGATATGCAGACGCACGCATATATCTAGCGTATAAGAAATTTCTTTGCACAAACTGTTGAGTCAAATGCCATTTGTTTTTCACAGCTTCAGGGGGTGCACCGTTCCTAGAAATACTGCAATACCAGGTCGATGCGTGGAGTGGACGGAGCAAGCCCCTATTCCATCTCCCTGCTCCAAAAATCAATTTAATATATGGTCCCCGGGTAGGGGACGTATCAGATATTAAACTGATAAGAACAGATTTTTTTTTTTTTTTTTTAAGAACAGATTTTTTCCTTTTTTATTTTTACTTACAACACCATCTTACATTTCCATTTGCTCAACATTCCATTGAATACTTTTCATATTTCACAAAAACATCTTTTACATCATTCATAATAATCCTTCCACCTGTCCTTAATCGTGTCTATTCCCCATCTTTGTAATTCATGCCGATATATCCCCTCAAATTCCCTCTCTATATCCTTTATTGTTCCCATCTCTTTCCATTCATACCCCCCCCTATACTTTTGTTTCCACATAACACTCCGACCCCAGTCCCGTGTACCCCCCCTATACTCCAAGCCGATTCACCTCCTCTCCATTCCTCCGTAAAAAGGTCAATATCCCCCTCATCCTTTAGATGTACTTCTTGCAGTAGGCAAACATCAAAATTATAATGTAACAAAAATTCATAAACCATTTTCCTCTTTCGGGCGTTTTTAAGCCCCCTTACATTTAAAGTAATTATTCGGAATTTTCCCATATCTTAACAACAAAACTAAATCATTACCAAACAAAAACATGGGAATACGTTTATAATTAAAGTCCGGAGGAAAAAATTAAATAACTGCATTAAGTAACCTAAAAAATCTTCTTTTATTCCGAAATCCCCATTTTTAACTCTCCATATTAACTTGCGCCAACAAGTTTTTTATAAAGGAATCTTCCGACTTTTCTTCACTTTCGGCCTCTTCCCCCGTATCCCCATCACTAGTTAAGTCACTTAAAGGCGTGTGCATACATTCAGTCTGTGTACCTCTCAGAACATGTCCCTCCACATTTTCCACCTCCTCGGTCCGTTCCTCTCTGTCCTCTCTACTTTTCATTTTAGTCTCTTCTGAAGAAGCGCCCGAGCTCACCTTTCTTCGCCTCTTAGCTGATTTTCTCCGAGGCTTCGCTACTACTTCCCACACCTGTCCGTCCTCCCCTTGTTTCTCTCTCTCGGCATCCAGTTCGCGTGGATTTCCTCCCTCCTCCTTTCTCTGCTCTGCTCCACCTTCCTTGCTCCCATCTCTCTCCTCATTAGTCTGATCTTCGGCAGCCGTTGGCGCCTCCTGTGCTCTCCTTTCAGTATCAGTTTCTGTGTCCGTTTTTCTATGATATCCGTCTTTAGTTCCAGATTTTGCCGCTTCAGAATATGACCTTGGCCTAGTACAGTCTCTTGCCATGTGCGTCTCCGAATCACACAAGTGACATTTTCTAGGCTCCTTGCAGTCTTTTGTTATATGGCCTATCTTTCCGCAACTCCTGCACCTCATTTGTTCGCATCTGTCCGCATTGTGTCCGGTGCTACCACATTTTCTGCACGCTTGGGGCTGCCCGGCATACACTAGGAAGCCCCTATCCGCTCCAATAGAGAACACCGCGGGCGGGTGGCAATACCCGTCTTCGGTGGCCATATCCACATTTAATTTGACTCGAAATTGTCTTTTTCCGGTCCATAGGCCTAAGCCATCCTTTATTTTCCGCACTCCTGGTAGTACTGTAACGTACCTTCCCAAGAAATACTTAATGGTCTCTTCAGAAACCCATGGGTTGTACATATGAACAGTTAGGATCCTATAATCATTTCTGTACATAGGGGTTACCATGTATTTTCTCAATTCTTCGTTTTCTTCTCCAATACACTTCCTTCTCACCTCCTCCGCGCATTCTCCCGTGCAAAAGGTTACATCGTAATGTTTACTTGCCGTGCTCTGCTGAAGGCAGTAGATTTCCTCAGGCTGTATCTTTAAAGCCTCGTATAGGATCCTCCGTCCAAAGTTAATTCTGTCATGGATTTCCTCATCTTTCTCCATCAGCTCGAATCTCAAAGTATTTCTTGTACCTTGCATCCATGCATTCCTCTCATGGAAGTTGGCCGATGATGCCGCCATCCTGCATTGCTTCTCGCCTTATCACTGATAAGAACAGATTTTTTTTTTTTCCTTTTTTATTTTTACTTACAACACCATCTTACATTTCCATTTGCTCAACATTCCATTGAATACTTTTCATATTTCACAAAAACATCTTTTACATCATTCATAATAATCCTTCCACCTGTCCTTAATCGTGTCTATTCCCCATCTTTGTAATTCATGCCGATATATCCCCTCAAATTCCCTCTCTATATCCTTTATTGTTCCCATCTCTTTCCATTCATACCCCCCCCCCCCCTTATATACCCCTGTCTTGCCCTCCATATCTTAAGTTTTGTAATTGATAACAACATACAACGTATTTTATTTTCCTCCTTCTTTTTATCCTTAGGCCTAAGATAAGTTATTTCCTCATATGTCAAAGCCTCTAGTCCCTTATACCTCCTCTTCATTCCAGCCCATACCTTTTTTGCATATTTGCACCCCCATAGGACGTGTTCAATCGTTTCTTCCTCTGTGCAATTATCCCTCGGACATTCTTTTAACTTCCCCAAATTATGTGCATACATCGTAGTCCTTACAGGTAATTTCCTATGTAGGTGCATCCAATTAAAATCTTTCAAAACATTCTTATAACTCTTATCCTGTGCGTATTCCCAAACTTCCGAACTCACTATCCCCTGGTTGTAGTTAGCATTCCTCACCAGTTTTTTATACAGAAGTTTATGATTTTGTATTGTATCCACCTCCCTGCACTCTATATGTCTCTTTCCCCACTTAACCATCCTCTGAAAGTATTCTGGTCTTGTCTCTGCCTTCGGCCCCTGATTTTCCCACCCAATTAAAAACCGGTATGGAATAGCTAACCAGAACCATAACAATATCTGACATTTATGAATATATGGCTTCTTTAACAGCGTACACACATTTGCATAAAAAATCGTATCTAACTTTAACGGAATGTTCGGTACCCCTTTTCCCCCATCGGCAACCTCCTGATACATTTGTACTCTCTTTACGTACTCGTAACCTCCCCATATAAAGTTAAATATTCCCCTCATTATTTGTGCTCTAAATACTTGTGGCATCGGGAACACATAGGGGACGTATCAGATATTAAACTGATAAGAACAGATTTTTTTCTTTTGGAAAAATTTTTATTGATACTCAGACATATAACAACATCATCATCATCTCATTTATTTTCATAAGCCCACCCCATTTAAAAGGATTACTTCTTTATTATCTCCCATCCCCTTTTAAAATACAACAGGAAAACAAATATTTAAATGTTTTTTCCTTTTTTTTTTTTTTTTTTTTTTTCATAGAGAATTTAAATTATTTAAAAAAAACCATCCCATCCCTTCACAAGCTTCCGGTGCTCAGAGGGGACTCTCCCCAACTTGCTCCTTCCACACCGACCTCTCCCGGAGAGCCAGGCTGTTGCTGCTTAGACCTTTCTATGTGCGAACCCGGCTCCTCCATCCGAATGGGCACAGAGGCGATTCTTCTTTGCGGCTGCTCTCTCAACTTAGTATTTCTGGCACAGATCTCTTTTACTGTTGCCATTCGGAGAGCAGCCACGGGGGGGATCTGCGTGTGCTTGCTCACCAACAAGTTTCTGGAGGTCCAAATGGCGTCTTTTATAGCAGCAAGGGCGAGCCACTGCTTTTCAAAGCCTTTTCTTTGCGTTTTCACTCCTTGGCTCACCCCATAGAGGATTAGGTTTGCTGTCAGGACCTCCCTTGCTGGTAAGTACGGGAAATTTAAGGAGCCGGCCATGTCCCACAGGTCTATAGCAGCACTGCACTCCCAGAGTAGGTGCCTCACCGTCTCAGGCGCGCCACAACCCGGTCGGGGACACATTTCTGTTGTCGACATTCCTCTGGAGTGCATGACAGCCCTGACTGGGAGAATCTCATGAGCCACCATCCAGGACACATCCTGGAGCCTGTTAGAAAGGACGGGATGGTTTGTCAGACGCCACACTTCTATGGCCTCTCCAATAGGGAGGCCTCTGACTGGGACCACCTCTCCCCTCTCCTGCACAACTGAAATGAGAGAATGATGTTTTGTTAAAATGTCCAAACTCTGATCTTCCAATTTAAAGGAGGTTAAAAAGGATTTCAGCTCTACATAGGCTTCAGGAACATCAAAGGAGACGGGGACTCTAAGATCTACTGGCAGGATTTTCTTTTGTCTTAGGTAGCTACCTAACCAAAATCTAACCCATGCCTGTGTCAGAGGATTACTATTAGGACTCGTAGCCTGTCTCATATGGCTACTTGTATAGAGGCTTCCCATGAATAAATACAGATCTGGGACTCCTTTGCCACCATCTTCCTTTAATTTCTTCATTATCCCTCTTTTAAGTCTCTCCCATTTGGAGTCCCATAGAAAGTAAAAGATGGCTCGTTCTAGTTTTAACAATACGTCCTTTGGTGGCAAAAAGACTGCGCTGACTAAAAGAAGCAAGGGTAAAATCACTGCCTTAATTACTAAAACCTTCCCTCCAAGAGTCAGCTTTCTCAGTCTCCATAGGCCTAATCGTTGATTCACTTTTCCTATCATTCCCGGCCAATTTGCCTTTCCTCCACCATCCTTATCAAATCTAACCCCTAAAATTTTTTGGTCGGTTTGTGTCACATTTATTCCAAGTCCAGTCAATTCTATAGTCTCCCATGGCCCGTAGAATTGTACCTGAGTCTTGCCCCTGTTGAGTCTAGAGGCCGAAGCCCTTCCGAACCAGTC
This sequence comes from Aulonocara sp. 'chitande type north' Nkhata Bay, assembly GCF_057382095.1. Taxonomy (NCBI): domain Eukaryota; kingdom Metazoa; phylum Chordata; class Actinopteri; order Cichliformes; family Cichlidae; genus Aulonocara; species Aulonocara sp. 'chitande type north' Nkhata Bay. The sequence continues at coordinate 12,734,713 of NC_141358.1, forward strand.
CGTAACTTCAAAAGTCCTTCTCATCGAGGATATGTCTGTACACAGGATGCTAATATCATCCATGTACAGTACACACTTTGCCACCTGCCCCCCACTCCCAGGTATGTTCATCCCGTTTATACTCTTATCTTTCCTCAAAATTTGTGCCAGGGGTTCAATACAAATAACATATAAAAGAGCGGACAGGGGACATCCCTGTCGTAAACCACAGTTCACCTGAACTGCATTCGTCAGGGTCCCATTCATGACAAATCTGCTCTTTATATCTGTGTACAACAACTTTACCCAGGATATAAGCCTTTCTGGGAAACCCATCTTCTGCAAAACTTTAAAAAGGTACCGGTGAGATATTCTATCGAAGGCTTTTTCAAAGTCTAAATTCAAAAGAATCAGTCGCTTGTTTCTCTTTCGAGCAAAACAAATCGTGTCTCTAATCAACACCAGACTATCCGTGATCTTCCTGCCCTTTACAGTACATGCTTGGTCTTGGTGGATTATCTGGTCCAAAACCGGTCTTGTCCTTTCTGCTAGAAGCTTGCTGAATAATTTACAGTCACAGTTTAAAAGCGTAATCGGTCTCCAATTTTCCAAGAGAGTTTTATCCTTCCCTTTATGAACGAGTGTGACTAAACCCATTCTAAAACTTTCAGGCAGCTTATCTAATTCACTAAAATCTGTAAAAATTGAAAGTAAATCAGTAGCTAAAATATCCCAAAATGTCAGATAAAACTCAATCGGCAGGCCATCTAAACCAGGGGATTTTCCAGTTTTAAAACTCTTAAGACACTGACCTAACTCGGCTGTAGTAAAAGGTTGACTTAACATATCACTAGACTCAACAATCTTATCAATATATTCCAGGGTTTGCTCAATGACTCTTTCCTCCACATTTTTCTCCCCATACAGGTTTTCATAATATTCTTCAATCACTTTTATTATACCTTCAGTACTCACTACTTTTTCTCCAGCTCTGTTTCTTAGCTGAGAGACAGAGCCAGGTTTGTTCATAATTTTTTTGAAAAAGTATCTCGTACATTTTTCTCCCTCCTCTCTCGCTCTCTCTCTACTCCTTAGTATGACTCCCATACTTTTATCATTTGCTATTTTCTGCATTTCTTTTTTAACCTCTCTAATTTCTTCGTAGAAGTGTAAACCCCACCTATTTAAGAGATGGTACCTCTGTAACCTTTTCTGTAGTCCTCTCATACACCTGTCTTTTGCGGCCTTCTTTCTCTTTCCTGCTTGTTTAAAAAAGGACCGAGTCCTACACTTCACCATTTCCCACCATGAGACACGTGTTGCATAGAAATCCTGGAGAGTCTGCCATTCAGTATACCTCTCCTTATACTGTCTGAGCAGATCCTGATCCTCCAGTAGGGAGCAGTTTAACCTCCACACTCCCCTCCCCATTGTTATATCTAGTTCAAGGGAAATTTTAACAGTTAACATCAGATGGTCAGAAAAAAAGACGGGCATCAAAGTGGCCTCTACTGGTGAAAAGTCTCTAACAAAGATATAATCAATTCTAGAGGCCCTGTCACCGTTTCCACTATACCAAGTAAAACCCTCCTCCATTGGATGAACCGTTGGAAAACAATCTATCAATTTAAAGTCTCTGACTAAACCTTGTAGTAAAAGTGACGTCTTATCAATCTTCACATCTTGTGTGGCTCTTCTTCTATCTTTCCTGTTTAAAATACAGTTAAAATCCCCTCCAAACACTAAAGGCGCTTTTCCCAACAAGTGGGGTTGCAAAGCCTCTAAAAGATCATATCTTTCGTGTTTGTCATTTGGGCCATAAATGTTCAAGAGCTTAAATTCCTTTTCCATATAAATAAGGTTAACAACAAGTGCTCTTCCATCACTTACTACAGTACTTCCCTTCACCGACACCAGAGGGTTTTTCACCAATATGGCTACTCCATCATTTTTATTTTCATTTGATCCACTCCAGATGGACATTTGTGGCCACATATCCTGCCACTGACCATATGCTTTTAGGAAAGGTATAGCACATTCCTGTATTAAAATAACATCTGATGTTACACTATTCAAGAAGGATAGAACACTTTGGGCTCTTACTTTAGACCTAACACTCCTGACATTTATGGATGAGAAGGTCAGAGCCATGAAGATTAATACAGAACACAAGCTAGTCATTATGAAACTAAGGAAAGATTGTTCTCTTCAAAGGCTCAACCCAAACTTTGGGGGGGCATACCATCAATTTATTTCTTGTGAGTGTAACTCTTCCTTCACCTCTCCGGGTTCCGAAGGGGGGACCGCCACTCTATTCCCTTTTCGTACTCTAGGTGACGGCCTTTGTCGCAGAGCTGCATTTACCATCCGCTCCTTTGGCGTTGACTGCAGAACTATGTTAAGGAAGGAAACCTCATTTGGTGAGTCAGAGGGGAAGACCCTGGAGTCCTCCCCTGAGGAACTCCCTGAAGGTGTTTCATGCCTCCCTCTCTTTCCTGAAACAATTGTCCCAGAAGACAGTTCTGCTGCAGTCCTCTTTGCCACCTGTGAATCAGGAAGGCCAGGGGGGACAGGGGGGGGCTGCCCTTGAGCATTTTCACTTTCACCACTTACTCCTTTCTGAACTCCACTCTCCTCCTGCCCTCTCTCCCCCTCCTCTGAGGGTTCTGGTTGGGCAGGTCTTCCATGCTCCTCCCCTTTTCCCTCCTCCTCCTGTTCCTCCCCTCCGTCTTCAGGTGCTGGGAACTGATTTAAAATATCTGTCCCAGCTGCATCAATCAAGACATCCTCGTTTACCATTGCAATCAGGTTTCCCTCATTAATCTGGTTTCCTTTTTTAAGTTTATTTGCAAAGGACCGCGGACAGTCCCTAAAGAGGTGACCTTCCCCTCCACACAAGTTACACTTACGGTCATTTTTACAATCAGCATACGTATGCCCTTTCTCTTTACATTTCCCACAGATGATTTCCTCGCATGCCTCTATCAAATGCCCATGCTCCCCACACCTCCGGCAGAGCTTTGGTTGGCCCTGGTAATGGATATAGCCTCTATTATCTCCCAAAACTATCATGGACGGGAGATGTTTTAAACCCCGGAACCCTTGGGGATCTTCCCATTGCTGTATTGGTACTTTCCATACACAATTCCATATTCCATCCACATCTCTCACCTTCCTCGGCTGACCCTTCACCGTACAATATCTCCCCAACCACACACAAATGTCTTGGGCATTCACCGTTTCATTAAACATTTTAACTATTACTGTTTTCATAGTATTGTCTGTCAGTTTCTCCACATTGAAAATTTCAAATTGTGGTCTCAAATTTTCGAATCTTCTCCAAAACTCTTCCAACAATTCGCTTGAGCTGAAACTTACATCAAAACCCCTGTTAAAAGGGAGGGTCAAAATGCAATTCAAGTCATTTGGTGAAAATCCCAACACCTGTTGAATCAATTTCCTGGAGAAATCCAGCCTGGACATCTTTGGCACTTCTCCAACCTTCTCAATTAAACTGAAGCGCACACAGTGGTGCCTCCGCATACTGGCATACCCAGCCATTGCGGAGGCACCAAAGGTTTAGAAAAAACACCTGCTACAAACACACAACAGAAGATTAAAAAGGAAACGTTTTCAATACAAACAAATAATTTCTATAAAAAACCACGTACCTTTGCGCTGCAATAAATAACCAAGGTTTCACCGCCCAGACACCCAAAGGAGAGGGTCGCAGTCCTAGACTAAGACCAAGAATCAAGTGTGAAATGATAAGAACAGATTTTTTTTTTTTTTTCTTTTTTTTTTTTACTTCTTTTATTTTCTTTCCACGACAGTTCAAAAAACTTTTTCCATTTCCATTACAAAGACATATTTACATTTCATTTCTTTCCCACATTCATTCATCGCAAACCAATCATTTTCATGTAACATATTCATATAACTTATTGCTTTTCATTGCTCCTTTTCCCTTTCTCCCTTCCTTACTCTTTACCTACCACCACTTTTCAGGTGCCTTCGCAGTAAAGAAGGAAGGGAAATCTTTCCATCTATCCTTGATCGTGTCTATTCCCCATTTTTGTAGTTCATGCCAGTATGTCTTTTCAAATTCCCTCTCTACAGCTTTAGTCGTACCTATTTCCCCCTCTTTATATCCTCCCGTTATACAACTCTGTCTTGCCTTCCACAATTTCATTTTTACAATTGTTAACAACATACAACGTATTTTGTATCTCTCTTTTTCTATGCTGTTAGCCCTGAAAAGGGTAATCTCTTCATAAGTCACCGTGCCCAAACCTTTATACTTCCCCTTTACCCTTTCCCATACCTTTTTTGCGTATTCGCATCCCCAAAGTACGTGTTCTATTGTTTCCTCTTCTACGCAGTTGTCCCTCGGACACTTTTTCTGTTTTCCCAAGTTATGTGCATACATGATGATCCTCACGGGTAACCTTTTGTGTAAATGCATCCAATTAAAATCCTTCAAAACATTTTTAAAGGTCTTATCCTGTGCACATTTCCACACTTCTGGACTCACCGGTACCTGGTTATAATTAGCTTTCCATACCATTTTCTTATATAAAAGTTTATGGTTTAGTACGGTATCCACCTCTTTACATTCAGCATGTTTCTTTCCCCATCCCAGCATCCTCTGAAAATATTTTGGTCTAGTTTCCGCCTTTGGTCCCTTATTTTCCCACCCTATCAAAAAACGGTATGGAATCGCTAACCAAAACCATAACAATATTTGACATTTATGGACATAGTTCTGTTTCAATAGCTTGCATACATTTGCATAAAACATTGTATCTAACTTCAAAGGGACATTTGGTACCCCTTTCCCACCATCTTCAATTTCTTGATACATTTGCGTTCTTTTGACATACTCATAACCCCCCCAAATAAATTTAAATATCGCTCTGGTTATTTGCGCTCTGTAGATCTGAGGCATCGAAAACACATAGGCCAGATGTAATAACTTCGGCACCACCTCACTCTTTATAATCAGAACCTTCCCCGTAATTGTTAATTTCCTTGCTTTCCAAAGGCCCAGCTTCTTTTCTACCGCACTTAACCTTTTTTTCCAATTGCTAAGCTCATCTCCTTCCTTATTTCCAAAGGTGATTCCTAAAATATTCATTGGGCCTTGACACAAAGTAAAATCACAGATATTATCTCTTCTACCCTCCCATGTCCCCAAATATTTATACATCGACTTCTCTTTATTTATCTTTGATCCAGTCGCTTTTTCATAAATATCTAAAATTTCTATCGCACCCTTTAAACTATCATCATCTGCCAGATATAATACTGTATCGTCCGCATACTGCGATATCTTTAAAACTTCCCCCCGCGGCATCGGAATCCCTTTTACTCTCTGGCTTTCCCTTATTGCGCAAGCCAAAGGTTCAACATACAGTACATAAAGAACAACAGATAATGGACATCCTTGCCTCAAACCCTTTGTTTGATACACTTTTTCTGTAAGGAATCCATTTACTTTTATTTTCAGACTTATGCCGTTGTATAAATTTTTTACCCATTTTTTAAATTTCTCTCCCAAGCCCATATACTGCATTACCCTCCACAAAAAATCATAATCTACCCTATCAAAGGCCTTTTGTTGATCTAGGCTCACACATAGTGCTGGCAAATTTCTATCTCTAACGTATGTGAGTATGTCTCTGTGTAGTTGCACGTTCCAAGACATTTGCCTCCCCCTGACCCCACACGTCTGATCCTTCTCCACTATTTGCATCATTACTCCCGCGAGTCTATTTGCCAATATCCTACTCAGGATCTTATAATCCACACATAGCATAGTTAACGGTCTATAATTATCAAGTTGTTGTGGGTTACCTTTCTTGAATAGAATAGAAACCACACCCGTCTTCATACTCTCTGTCATCTCCTTTCCCTCCATGATTTCCTTAAAAACTCCCAACAAATGTATCCCCACCATTCCCCAAAAAGTTTCGTAAAATTCCTTTGTTAATCCATCTATCCCTGGCACTTTGTTTGCCTTCATTCCTTTTAATACTTTATATGCCTCCCCTATTGTAACTTCCCCTTCTAAACTGTCGCTTTCTTCTCCCGTTAATCTCTTTTTTATTTTCTTTAAGAAAAAATCCCCTTTTTCTCCCTCTAATTTTTCTTTTCTAAACAAGACCTCATAATACTCCTTCGCCGTTTTAAGCATATTTTCCTTCCCTTCTATCATTTTCCCATCCTTCTCTAATTTTATTATAACTCCCTTTTTCTCCTTACTTTTCATCTTTTTAAAGAAAAAGGCCGAGCATTTCTCGTTCTCCTCATACTCCTCCTGCTTTATCTTATATGTTTCAGCCCTTGCCTTCCTTTCAAGTAGTTCTTCCTGCTTCAATCTTAAACTTTCCATAGTTAAATGGTTAAATAGTTAAATGTAAGTCATTCACAAATATTAAGTCGCAAGATTTCAGTCTGACTAACCTTGGAAGATTACACGAAGACAATGTCCAGATATTCAGACGCACACATATATCTAGCGTATAAGAAAATTCTTTGCACAAACTGTTGAGTCAAATGCCATTTGTTTTTCACAGCTTCAGGGGGTGCACCGTTCCTAGAAATACTGCAATACCAGGTCGATGCGTGGAGTGGACGGAGCAAGCCCCTCTTCCATCTCCCTGCTCCAAAAATCAATTTAATATATGGTCCCCGGGTAGGGGACGTATCAGATATTAAACTGATAAGAACAGATACTACACTTGATCTTAGCCAAAAGGCCGAGAAGCGATACCCACATATCGCACGACAGAAACGACTCATTCTGCTTACTGCAACTCTAACTCATGGTTACAATGAAGAACACAGTCGCCTTCTAACAAATGGTAGAGGACAGGTCGATGTTTTACTGACGTTTTACCTCCGAAACATCACAATATAACTATGGTCGGCATGTTTCAGTTTTTAAACGGCGCCACATATATGACGACACTTTAGTTTCTGAAACGCCGGTCAGCGCATGCCGGTTAATGAGATTCAAAATCACGTGGTCGCCTGCAGTCCAATCAGCGGTCGTTGAGACGGAGCGTCTTCAATTCATTTTTATAACTTTCTTGGCGTTATAATTGTTTTCATAATATGATAATTACATACTGTTAAATTTTTAATGTTTCTCCTCCCGGTAACTGTATTCCTGTTATGTCTGGGCTTTCCCTAATTGCACAAGCCAACGCTTCTACATATAACATGTACAGTAAGACTGAGAGGGGGCGACCTTGGCACAGACCTCTCATTTGTCTTTCATCCCAGCTTTTTTGGGGGTGACTGGGTGGGGGGATATTGCTCACAGCAAATTCCTAAAAACTCCTATTGATCATTGTTGCTCCCATAGATACATTTCAGTTTACCAGTCATGAGGCTCCAAATTATACCAGGAGTGGGGTTTGAACCCACGAGAGGATGCGCTCATTGGAGCTTAAGTCCAACGCCTTAACCACTCGGCCATAGGGTTTACAGGGATGGAGGACTCAAATGAGAAAATATCCAGCGAGCAGCAGTTTTTGGTGCAATGTTTCAAAACAAGCTATGCAGAAGAGCATGTTTGGGAGCACCGTACATCTGACTTTGAAGCAGATGGGCTACAGCAACAGAAGGCCAAAATGAGAGCCACACTAACAGCTACAACAACTTTTTCAAGAATATTATTTTATGACAGACTTGAGCATGAATGATGAATATGAATCGGAAACAACAATGAACAACAATGTGAAACTGCTCATGAATCATTTAATCTATGAGTGAAAGTAGTTTTCTTTAATCTCCTCCTCCTTTAGTTTGCCTCTCCTCTTTATAAGCTCCAGCTCTCTTCTCCTACTCACATCTCTAAACAGTAAAGATCATTTACACCTCACACTGACAACATGCTGTGGACCTTCTGCACTCTCATCACTGCTCTAACATGTAAGATCTTCTTATTCCATTTTTTAGTCCATATTTAGAGCTAAACTTTAAACTTCTATTTTTTCTGTGTTTCCTGGCAGATGTTGATGCAGTGATTGTGTTGACCTAAACACCTGCTGTCCACACAGTTTCTCCAGGTCAAGAAGTTGTTCTCAACTGTAACATAGAGAGAGATGATGGGAATTCTGTTAGATGGTATAAACAAGTTCCTGGAACGGTTCCTCAGTATGTTCTAAGATTTTATCATTCTAGCAGCTCACCCAGCTTCGGAACAGGATTCTCCTCAGACAGATTCAACTCTAAGTCCTCATCAAACATTGATTACCAGTTCATTATCAAGCGAGCAGAGACAGGAGACTCTGCAGTGTATTACTGTCAGACATGGGATGACTCTGCCAGTGCAGCTGTACCACAGTGATTTAGACAGTGACAAAAACCTCCTCATTAGTACTTCTGCTTTTTTAGAAACTTTCACATGCAAAAAAAAAAAAGACCCATAAAAGAAACCCTGTAATGTGCTATTAAACACTAAATCCTCCATTTTTAAATCCTTTTTAATCTTCATTATTAACGGCATAAAGAGGAAAGCACTGAAATATGTACATCTCATTTACTCACATCAGCCCGAACAGATCACATAAACCAAACTATCCAACATATAGTATTATATGTTGCTGCAAGCTATTCTTAATAACAGAAATTTTATAGATACTACTCACAGGTCTAACTGTCCAACAGCAGTTTAACTTATCATTTAAAAAAAAGTGTAGTTAACATGCAGTTTAAAAAATATATATAAAGCTATACTGAAGCTAGTTTAGAGCTTCTACACCATCTTCATTTACATTTAGTTTTGATTATTCAGAAACATATTTTTAAGGCAGAAGGAAAATATAGAAGTGTGAGGATAAGGACACTAGTGATAAATCTTTGATTCTTTTACAACCATTTTTAAGAACACGGTGTGATTTATTGTAGCTATTGTATTATTATGGTATATATTTTTCTATCATTTGTAAAAATGATGACGATCAAACTGACTGACATAATACTCATGGGAAGGAAATATACAGTATTTACTCAGTGTCTTTTCTGCACACTGCAATTCTGTCAAGAATACTTGAATGTGTTTTAAGTATTTTACTATTGGGTGGCTGTAGCTCAGGTGGCAGAGCAGGTCAGCCACTAATCAGATGGTTGGTGGTTTGATCCCAGGCTGCCTCCTGGCTGCATGCCAAATATCCTTGGGCAAGATACTAACCCCATGTTTGCCTACTGGTGGTGGTCAGAGGGCCCGGTGGCGCCAGTGTCCGCCTCTGTCAGTGCGTCCCAGGGCAGCTGTGGCTACAATGTAGCTTGCTATCGCCAGTGTGTGAATGACTGAATGTAGTGTGAAGCGCTTTGGGGTCCTTAGGGACTAGTAAAGCGCTATACAAATGCAGGCCATTTACTTGTTTAAATGATTAGCACTAGTGCTCATAAACCACAACGTAATGATCTGTGAATGTGCTTGAAAGCGATTGTTTACAGTACACAGCAGTTATGTTAAAAATATGCTTCTCTGTTATCCGAAATAGAAATACAAAAACTAAAAGTTTTTTTATTTGCAAAAACTAACAGATCGAAAAAATACATCCCCCAAACAAACAAAACAAACTTTGTTGTTGATGACTGATGAATAAAAATAACAAAAAAGAATGCAGTACAGTAGAATTGTATTGCATGGGATCATTTTACAAATAAACTAATGCCAACAAATAACTAAAGCACAATAAACAAACATTGAGCTTATTTGAAATTCATCCATCCATCCATCCATCCATTTGCTTCCGCTTATCCTTTTCAGGGTCACGGGGGGCGCTGGAGCCTATCTCAGCTGTCATAGGGCGAGAGGCAGGGTACACCCTGCACAGCATCAGGAAAAAGGAGCACGAGAAGCTTGAGAAATACCAAAGGCTCAGAGAAGAGCTCGAGAAGATGTGGAGGGTTAAGGTAACAGTGGTCCCAGTGGTAATTGGAACACTCGGTTTGGTGACTCCCAAGCTAGGTGAGCGGCTCCAGCAGATCCCAGGAACAACATCAGAGATCTCTGTCCAGAAGAGCGCAGCCCTAAGAACATAAATAAACATAAATCAGAATAAATTTGATAGTATTGACATTATATAAATTAGAGATGGACCGATCCGATATTACGTATCGGTATCGGTCCGATACTGACCTAAATTACTGGATCGGATATCGGAGAAAAATAAAAAATGTAATCCGATCCATTAAATATCACGAAATCACCTCGCAAAACTTGCAACATGCCGTAACTCACCTCAGAACGTTAGCACGTCGGAGCAGTATGCATCACGTGATAGAGCGGCTGTGGCATGCGGGACCTGTCGGTGGTCTGGATAGCATTTGGAGCTTCGCTAGCAACCTGGCATTTCATCTCCGACAAAGTTATCCCCGAGAGAAGTAAAGCAAGTGTGTAAGTCCATCTCTGAATGTTTGTAAAGCATTCCTGCGTTAAGCTTAATAAGCGACTGCCTCTTCTTGCTAACAAATGCACAAAAAAACCCCCAAAAAGAAATCTTTCTACCTTCTGCAAAGTTCATCGCCCCAGAAAGACAAGTCAAAACAAGTAAAAAAAAAATAAAAATGTAACAGCCTCCCGATTATGACCAATATATCATTTACGTCACTGATACATCCGTAACTGAAATTAACTCAGAACAATTTGTTTATTTTTTTAAATGGTCATTCAGAATCAGAAGATTATTTACGGTGATGTTTTTGGTGGGAGTGAAACAACAATCTACTGATAAAACCAATAAAAATAAGATATGATAATAAGAAATAACCACTGTTGGAAGCCTTATTTACTCTTATCGCCTTAATCATGTGCAGTAATTAAAGTTGAAATGAGAAACTTTGCATTTGAAAGATGCTCTTCTACTGGGCACTCAAAATGCTTTCTTACAACAAGCATCATTCATCCACACCTTCATACATAATGTGCGCACATTTTAAATATAAATTAATATTACTGTAGCAGTATTTTTTTTTTTTTTAAAAAAGATAAAATGGCCACATTTAAGAAGGCAGGACCTGCAGTTATTGTCCTTTTCCAGACATTTATCTGGCACTTACTTTGGGGTTTTCTGCAGCTCGTCCTCGGGGCCCTCCAGACACAGAGACAGCAGGTCGTAACCCAGGATCTTCTGGGCTATGGTGAACATTTCTTTAATGTTGGGGTATTTCAAAAGTCCTCTGCCCATGCCCACAAACTGGCTGCCCTGACTGGGGAAGAGGAGCACGGAGCAGCCGCTGCTTTTGGGTGAGGCGCCGCGGCTGGCTCGCTGTTCGGGGGAAAAGCGGGGGCTTCAGCCGGAGGAGGGTAATCTCCAGCCGTGGAACCGGGCTTGTTGGTGGACAGCGTCCTGCTCAGAGAGACCAGCGACCTGACCTTCCCTCTGGAAGATGCCGCCATCCTGACTGCCACTGATGCCAACATGAGCTGTTCCTCATCCAACGACGTGTCTGCAGATGAAATAAGACGCACAGCCCGCCCGGACAAACTGTAATCACCAAAAGAGTCAACTTTGCTTGAACTCAATTCTGACATCTGCTCGGCATGACACCTCACAGGGAGACGAAAACAACCGCCAGAGGAAAGAAAAGAACAAAATCTTCAGCGAAGGAAGATGATATCTCCAATAAAACTATTTTTGAAGCCATTATGGGACTTGACAAAAAATTTGAAGCACAACTGGAGGATATCAAGGAACAAAACAGACAAAGTGCAGCTATGGTTGCCAGCTTGGCTAAGGCTGTAGAGTTTAACGCTGCAGAGATAGCTGATTGCAAACTGAAAGTTGTTAAACTGGCAAATGCGAATGAACTGCTGCTTAAAGAAAACGAAGACTTGAAAAGAAGAGTGAGAGAACAAGAGCGCTACCGAATGAGGTGGTGCCTAAAACTGAAAGGGGTGAAGGAAGACAAAGACGAAAACATTAGAGTGAAGGTTTTGCAAACGCTTCAGAAGATTGCCCCTGACTTGAACTTAGAAGAGGCTGTTGATATTGTCCACCGCTTAGGGAAACAAGTTGATGGCAGAAACAGAAACATCATTATTCTATTCACACAGAGGCGAATTAAAGAAGAATTGTGGAGGCGGGTACCAAAGATTCTTCAACCTGCAAGCAAGAAGGCATCAGCTTCGCAGAGATGTTGCTGCAGGAGGACATACAAGATCGACAGCGCCTATGGCCTCTGGTGGAGGAAGAAAGACGTGCAAAACTACAAATATCTGTAGTTTCCACTCCGTATATTTTCAAAACAAACTCGTTACTTTGGGTTTAACGCATTTGGGGGAAGTTAATATTTCACGTCACTGCAGGCCTTCAAACAATGAGATTTGAGCCTAAACAGTGAAAGGCAGTCGCGTTTTAATCAGTAGAGGATGTCGCATAAAAAGAGATGAAAGAACAAACCATGTACTGTAGTGTTGATTTATTTATTTTTAGCACAACACCTGAACAACCCCACGTGCCCATAATTTGCGGTACTTCAGAAAAAAAGGAGTGAACATAAAAGGGAGTAAAATGTTGTGTCAGGTAATTTCAAATGCAGCATTTCTATCACCTCAACAAACACTAACTGTGTTACAGTGTGTTGCTATCTAAAGCTCTACTTGCTGTATTTCACAGGAAGAGAAAGAATGAGAGCTAACTTCACTCAGAGATATAGAAAGAAAGAGAAAGAAACCAGGCTGTATTTAAAGGTAAGGACTGCTTAGTGATATTTGATAAAATGTAGTTGTATTTTCACAGGGACATAAAGTGCTTGTCTTACTCCCTTCTTCTAGCTCGAAATTACTTGCCAAGTGGTAAGGACCGTTCATGGTCACACGGTGAGAACATTGGTGTTGACTATGAAGAGATAGGGTCAGACAGGGGAGGGGCCAGTCAGATTTATCAACTCAACCTCCTTAAAGCATGGAGAGAGGCTGAAACCAATCTCTGGTGAGCCCGGTTAAGGAAAGAGATGAGTTGGTGCCTGAGATGCCAAATTCCAACATCCTCATTCCCGCCATTGAGATAACACTCTCACACAGGCCCAGAGAGCAGATGTTGCTGCATTGCAGATGTGTTATACCCCCTGCCCAGCCGAATGACTCTCAAAACGAAAATTTTGCAGAAAATCAATGTGATCGCTTGAATCACTGGAATTATCATCTCGATATCTCTTGTCCTTCTTTCATTTCAGACGTCTTGAAAACAAGTTTTAACAAAGTCCTGGAGAAGTGCCCAATGCTGGAGGACCTCCTGCTTTACCCCTGGCTCAGATAAACTCCTCTCTGACACAAACACACACGCATACTGAATTCACATCTTGCCATACAAATGTGATACAGTAACCAACTTTCTTTCTTTCAGAAAGAAAGAAAATTGGGAGATTCAAAAATTTCCTCACAGTAATGTTTGCATCAGTCTATCAGACGAATCCCCTCCAAGTCCAATATTTACATCAGTTACAGTGATAATGCTTGGTGTCTACTTTCAGCCACCGCAGTAGAATGCCAGGAATGAATCTCATTGAAATTGTAGTTGCATTTGCTATTTCATTTAATTGTCATGGATGATACACAGATAACCCAACAGCAAACAGAGGAAAACAATGGGCTTAAATACACAGAGGGATAAATGAGGGAATAAGACACAGGATGAGAGCACAGCTGCGAGAAATCACAAACAACAAGACCATGGGGAAGGAAAACTGAAAACACTAACATAGTCTAAGGAGCTTAGAAAGAAAACGTCTGGACTTCTTTAAGTTGCTTGAAGATGTTCAAGCAAAGTTTAAGTTCTTTTCATCCGAGAAGGTGAAACATCTTCAAGCAACTTCAAGTCCAGACGCTTTCTTTCCAAACTCCTTAGACTACGATGACCTAGATGACTGAGAACCTTCACAGACATGAAAACACTAACACAGCACACATGACTATCAAAGTAAAACAGCAAACAAGAGACTTTTACAAAGACACAGAGTTGACACAGAGACATGACTGACTGGGGAGAAATTGGGGAACATGGAAACAAGAGTGACTAGACATGACACGTGGGACACAGGGGCAAGGCAAAGTAACAGAAACCTAAAGCCTAAGAATATAACACAAGAAGAAAACAATAAAGAGAACCAAAAACATACATAAGAATAATCAATGAATATAAATGAACAAACACAAAACACTGGGTCACAGACTCACTACCATGACAGTTAAATGTACATAATAAATACTTTAAATCAGATGACAATGTAGCTGACACTGTGTTTATTATAATGTGTGTGGTCAACCACAAATCTTCATACTGTCATCCATAGATGAGGTCTTTATACAAATGATGAAAGATAATGAAAGAAACTGTTTAATTGATATGAAATGATTGAATTATAAGAAATATTATGGCTTTGTCTGCCAGTGTTTTTCTGTAAACTACTTTGAACTACTGGCAGTCAGTGAAGTCACTGAAAGGCAAGATTCTATGTTGTGTTGCCGTAGTTTCCAGAGTTTACTTATAAAGCTCACTTACAGAATTCAGTTAGAAAAGTCAAGCATTTGAAGGGTGCACATTTGAAGGAATATTAACTCAATCTTAGCTCATTACGGTTTACATTTTCGATTTTAAAGGGTCTCTGAAATTACAATGAAAAAGGAAACAAGAAAAATTGCCACTCCAGCCGATAAGAAAGATTCGGGAGATCAAGGTAAGTAAAATAATAAAATCAAATCCTGGTAAAATCCAAATCCTAGAAATGTTGACACTGTGTGAATCATTTTTGGAGCAATTGAATCATATGTTTAATTGAAAATAGCTTTAATACAAGATGTCTAATCAAAGAAAGGTTACCGGTCTTTTGGTAAAATAATGTAATAAGTTTATTCTTGGACTCAACAGTAAAAACAGACCAACAAGTGCCATCAAGATCTAAGACTTAGTAAACCTAGTATCAACTCGCACTGATCAGTTATTTTTTTCATCCCAAGATTAAACTTGTGATCATTTAAGCAAAAGCAATTTCAAATTCTTTGCCATCAAACTGCTTCCAGTCTTGATGTCGGGGACTCTTTTTCACCACTGTGTTGTTGTCGTTTATAGATTGTAAGAGCAGGACTGCTAAAAGAAAGGCCAGTCCTGAAAAGAAGACCCCAATGAAAAGGAGGAGGGTCGCTGAGCAGGCTGGTCCTTCCACCAGCTCAGATGTGGTCAAAGGAGTGAAGCGCAAGGTTGTGCAAGATGAAGAGGACACAACAAAGAGAGCAAAGAGGGCTAAACTTCTTGACCATATGAGCGGTGACAAGGAGCAAGCATCCTCCTCGTTGGACTCTGGTAAAGGTAGGCTAATTAGTTGAATAAGGGGGTAGATTAAGTGTGGTTGCTAGGTTTAAGATATTGGTGTTTAGTGTTTGTGTCTATCATCCAGTGAGCTGATATGCTTTTGGTGTTTTCCACATCTCCAGACTTGAACAACAAACAGGTGTGCGCAAAAAATGGCAAAAGAAAGGCCACGGGAGACGACAGAGAGTCACCCAAGAAAAAAAAAAGGAATGTGGACCAGGACAAAAAATCAGTGGCAGACCAAAAACGTAAGTAGCAAGCAGCTTGGGTTTTATATTCAGGGGAAGGGCAAAAGGAACATTTAGGCTACAGAGGAGAGTAATTTGTGTCACAGCTGTAATAAAACAAGATTTGCTGTTTTGTCTGTTCAGGTGAATTCCAAGCCAGATATGTGGAGGAGCACCAGCTCGGAGAAGGAGGCTGCGGAGCAGTGTTTTCTGGCTACCGGATAGAAGATCGTTTTCCAGTAAGTGTTCAGATGATGGTAGTAAGACAGGCAGTAACGCAGATAATGGATAATATCGTAAACTGAGACGTCTGCTGTGTTTCCACCTTTCATTATGTCATACTGAGGAAATGCTCACCAATGCTCTGTGTCTTCTAGGTTGCCATCAAACACATTCCCAAAAATAAAGTCTACTGCAAAGTGGCGGTAAGCGTCCAACACTTGAATTAGTTTTACATTACTGGATTGAATGCGGCGTTCCTCATCATCCACTTTGTTGTAATATTTCAGGATGAAAGCGGGAAGATGCTCTCGGTGGAAGTGGCCATTATGGTTAAACTTGCAGGTGAAGCAGAAGGGTCAGTGGGAATATCAGCACCTGTGTCCTTGCTGGAGTGGTTCGACCTTGGCAAAGAGCTGATCCTGGTGCTGGAGAGACCTGTCCCCGCTGTGGACCTGCAAAAATACAAAGCAGAATATGGAAGAACCTTACCAGAGGACAAGGCCAAGGTAGGTTGACTGGGAGAGCCTTAGACTGTACAGCATTCAATCAAGGCAGAAAAGCATTAACTCATTATTGTGTTTTTCATCTTTTCCAGGTCATTCTGAAGCAACTAGTTGATGCTGTAAAGGAACTTGAGGATAAACACATCTTTCATCGGGACATCAAGGGAGAAAACATTCTGATTGAGACCGGCTCCGATGTGCCTCGAGTTCGCATCATTGACTTTGGACTGAGCTGCTTTGTTAAACAGCGATCTCTGTATCGCGTCTTCTATGGTAACATATTCTGCTCCTGCTTTTCACAGATGTAGCAATTTGTGTCTTTTGTTTTAGAAGAAATTGTAATTGTGTCTGTTTGTTAGGCACTCCTCTTCACACCCCTCCCGAGTGGTACAGGAGGAGCTGCTACAGGTGTGGACCCACCACGGTGTGGCAAATGGGAGTGGTGTTGTATGAAGTGCTTCATGCACAGCACTTTAGTACCGAGAGGTTCCTCGCAAAGAAACTGAGCATCAAAAAGCGTCTGTCCACAGGTAAGAAAACTTCACACTTCCAGATTCACTGATGTCTTGGATCACTAGAACTATCATCTTCATCTTTTTGATCTTTTCTTTCTTTCAAGAATGCCAGAATTTCTTGGAGGCATGTTTAACTATAGCCCCGGAGAAGCGCCCAACACTGGAGGAGCTCCAGCTTCACCCCTGGCTAAGATAGCACACACAAACACACAATTCACACCTTATCATATAAGTGTGATACATTGTGGTAACCTCCTTTCTTTTTTCTGTTGGACAGGAATGGGTCAATCTTAAAAAATAAATAAATAAAAAATTAGCTTTTTCGGACTTCCTGTAACCCCCCCAGCCATCCCAGGAAAGGGGATCTCTCTTTGAATGGGCTTTCCCGAGGTTTCTTCCCATCGATCTGGCCCCCTGGGGAGTTTTTCCTCGTCTTCATAGAGAGCTTGGGCTGGGTCAGGAGCTCCATCAAAACTGTCTTTATTTGATGACATTAAAGTCATCAAATAAAGATGTGTTTTACTTAAAGTAAAATTGGATCAAAATAAAACTTGTTTAATTCATCTTTGCTGAGGATTCTCCTTCATTACTATTTTGTTTTGTTTTGTTTTTTTTACCCATGGTGTATTTTGACAAATAAGAAAACTGAATCAGGTTAAAGTGTGCACAAAGACAGTCACACTGCAAATGATCTGAAGACTTGCATCTGTTGCTCTAACCTCCAACTAGTTTAGACAGATTTCCAGGTTCTACCAGAGGTTTTTTCCTTCAAGAAGGGAGTTTTTCCTTCCCACTGTTGCTGAGTGTTTGCTCATAGTGGGTTGTAAAAGCATAAAAGTTAATAAGAGGCATTCATAGCAGAGTTATCACAGAGGGAACTATATAGCTTAAATGTACAATTTCTACAGGACGAATTATAACTTCATTATGTATAAAAGCTTCTGTGGATAATTACTCCTATTTGTAACTTTACACAAGAGAAAGTTTGGTGTCACACTATTTATAACAGGTTGGGTTTTGTCCTCTGAGTTGAGCCTTTGGTTGCAGTTTATTGAAGAATTTCCTCTAAAGTAGCTGTTGATAAAGATTTAAAGTCCTGTTTATATACAGAAATATGCTTTAGTTCATGTTTTTTACATGTCTGCCTCAGTGGATCAGTAGAAGATCTGGCACAGGAAACTAGATGATGAAAAAAGGGTACGAATACACATATATATCTATATCTATATAGATACAGATATATAAACACACACACACACAGGTTGCAACGTAGTATTTTCATTTTTTCTTAGCATTTCTTTAACGCCTTGGTGCAAAAGAATACCTGCATCTGTGTGTTGGAAAAAAGAACTACAAATTTGGAAAGGAATTTATTCATGTTCTTACTCATAGATGGAGTACATGGTTTAAAAAACACTGAGGAAACAGATATGAGGCGGCTGTATTAACATAAAAACATTAATACAGTTAAAAATGAATAAAAAGTTGCACGCTTAAACTTATTTCTCTACAGTTTGTACAATTAATCCATGTAACAATAGGTTCTCCCTTAATATAGTAGTTATTAAAATATCTTTACATAAAAATACATTTTTAAGTACTCTCCAGTGGAAGTCTGTTGTGGCTTATGTTTCTAAATGACACAACCATAAAGCAGCCCACAGAATATACAAATATGTCTTTGATAAGTGAATGTTGGCTCCCACAATGGCCTGTTAAGTTATTGCAAAAATAAATTACTACGGACGTGGGTTACTGACCTGGCAACCTGGCTGCCCCTGGGTGGGTCCGGGATGGGCGTGAGGTTCTGGGGGCGCTCCGTCTCTGGGCTGGGGCCCGGGCCGGGCCTCGGGGGCTTGGGTCCTGGTTGGTGTGCTGCCGGGGTTGTGGGCGGGTGGGTGCATGGGGGCTCGGCCCTGGAGCAGGGTGCCGCCGGTGCATCGAGCCGCCTGGGGGGCTCTTCAACTGGTGGGGGGGGATGGTCACATCTTGCAGGAGCTTTCTTCTCTTCAGGAACTCTCTGCAGGAGGGGGAGATACAGGAGAGGTGGAGGAAGATCTCAGCCTGGGCGTTTACCGTCTTATGTAGTCTGGAAGATGTGTGGATGGTGGGGTGGGTGCAGTTTTCTCTGTGGTGGGGTTGGGTGGACTGTCCAGGGCTCTGTGGAGCCGGAGGGCGCTACTGCACTGGGCCCCGGTCTGATGGGCCTGGGCCCCCCTTCCCTGGCGGGTCGCGGAGGGTGGGAGTGCCTACTGGGGTCAGCGGGGGAGCTGGCCCCAGGGAGGGGTTACCTGCCCCTCCCTTCCTTCCCTCCCCATCTCCAGCTGCCTCCCTCTTCCCGCTCCTCCACAACCACCCACACATGCAGGGCCTTGGAGTGGGGGTATGTCACCAGGGTGCAGAGGAGGCTACCCCCCCCCCCCCCCCCCCCCCCCGTCCCCTTCTGGCTGCCTCTGCCTCAATTTTATCCCACAACTTAGACATTCACATTATTCACACTCTCATTACACATACATATAGGATCTTGGGGGTGGGCACAATCACGGAGTCCAAATTACCATCAGGGTGTATACCTCACCCCTGACGTCGTTGCCCACCTCTCAATTTTAAATACACTTAGTCATTGAGGGCTAGCAGGAGGGACTATGCGCTTACCTGCTGCTCCTTGGCAGGTAGCTCCATGCCCTCCTGGGTTTTAATTACACCTTAGAACACACATGCATCAACACTACAATGAGCGGGTGGAGGGAGGTTTGGAGTCTTCTCCCACTCCCATTCTCTGCGGCCTGCTGGAGCGGGAGGGCTAGTGGGAGGAGTTGGCCGTCCGACTGCGGTCTGGGGTGTGGGGCCTCCCTGCTGCTGCGGAGTCGGGGCGGTCTGCCTCTCCCCACCGCAGGGAAAAGGGTAACACCACCTGGGTCTGGGTGCAATTCCCCCCTCCAGGGGCAAGGGTACCTAGACCCGGTTTGTAGAGTACGCTTGGGGAGTGTGATCGTGTGTACAGCGTCTCTTTATGTCTGTCTCCACGTTGGTTGAGTGTGGAGTGAGTGCATATGAGAGCATGAGGGTGGGAATGGATGTTTGTGTCTGTGGGTGCCTGTATGTCTGTGTCTATATGTCAGGTTGGGTATCAGACGCCACCTCTCTGGGGACACCTCAGGCCCTCCAAGGTTTGGAGGCCTATCTCCACCCACCACCACTTCCCCTGCCGGTGGCGGACTCCCTCAGGTGTCGGTGTGTTGGTGGTTCTTTGTGTCTGGGGGTGGGCGTCCGGGTACACACCGGCTCACTCCTTGGCGGCCGCTTGTCGGGGCCTGGGGCCTGGGGCTCGCTCGGGCCCATTTGGAGGTGGGGTGCCCCCGGCCTCTCGGCCTGGGGCTCGGTCACTCAGGCACAGCTGGGGGCCGGCGGAGCTCACGGGCGCGTCACTGCAACTCCCCCTGACTTCTGCTCCGCGGCTGCTGGGCGAGCCCTCATCTGGGACTCTCCTCAGCTCTTACTGGAACAGTGGCGCGGCTGCCCCTCTGTTGGTCTTCCATGGTCTCTTGTGTTCTGGGGGCCTCTGGATATCTGGAGTTTTGATCTCCTCCATACCCGCTTCACACCCTGGAGGACGGGGCTGTGGCCCCCCCACACTCCCTAGCAGATCATTACATGGAGAAACCTTTGGAATGCAAGCATGCTGATCCACACAGGTATGCACACATGGGTATTCACAGACGCGGACTAAAGCTTTCTTGGCTGCTGCCTCAAAGCACACTGTGCGCTGTCTATCTTGCGTGCTGCACAATATCGTTTATTATTTAGTAAATATTGATATCTATGACTAGCTAGTTTATTGTGATGGTGCTTTGTTTTCTCTATTATTATGTTGCTCTTTGTTGTTTGCTGTCTCCTCTGTTTGTTTGTTTTTGTTTGTTTGTTTTTTCTCCATACAGGTGACCCAGGAGTTCTTTTTTTTTTTCTCTCTCTCTTCCCCCCCCCTCTCACCGTCTCTTCTCCCCTTTGGTTTTCTTTCTTTCTCTCCCCCTCTTTCTCTCATTCATTCCCCCTGTCCTATTTATAAAAAAAAAAAAAAAAAAAATAATAATAATTTACTGCATAATATGTCAGATTAGAACATGTTATGAGCACAAAACTGAAGGGGAAACAATAAAAACAAAAATGAAAAAACAAATACTAAATTAAGTTAAAGGATATTTCTTACTATACTATATAATTGTATAATGTTGCGTTTGATTGCAAAAGAAAACCCACCAAGAAAAAAAGAAAGAAAGAAAAAGAGAGAATAGTTTAATATATTCAAAACACATTCTTTTCTTTTATTTAAGCTGTAGCGAGATTCAGATGGACAAAAGAGAAAGAAAATTATTACAGATTTGTTTTATTAATCATGAATAAACTTTATTATACACAACTCTAAATTTCAGTTGGTCTTAGTCAGATGTGTTTTTAATTAAATCCTGCAACACTGTGCTCGCTGCCATCACTTTATATCTTAGTGTGCAATTCAAATATATACTTATTACAATATTTTCCCCCTTAACTCTCAACTCGCGTTTTTAAAATGTCTGTGATCATATTTGTCCGTTGACTTCTGTCTGGGCCTCGAACGATTCATCAGACAGGTTGGCAGCCTCCAACTGATGCTCCAGACTTTCATCATCGCCTCTATTCTGATCAACTCTTATCTTAAACTTAGTGATGAACTCATTACTGGCCAGCGCGTCCTCCTTTTTAGGGCATGTGGGCTTTGATAACAGCCGGCTTTCCAGTCGCTCTGCAAAGAAAATTCACAAAACATTTCTTATTTGGTAAGCTTGTTAACAAATTTTAGTTCAGTTTTGCTGAAAGTTATAGCATGCATCAAGTAAGAAGCAATTGGTTTTTAAAAAGCATATACATTCCCCAAAACATTTTTATTATGTGCATTTTGGAGAATAAAAGATTGTACACAATTTCCCTTTTTAAAGTAAAAAGATTATTAAGTCTAATTCTTACTTATTCAGTAGATTAAAGTATTGAAACATCATTATTCATAAAATATGCACATTACAAAATTAAAGTTATTCAAAAACTACTCAAGTACTTACTCCAATACTCACATTATTCAAGTAAATTTAATTTTTGCCAATGTAATGTCACATAAAATCTTAATCTGAATAAGGGATTTGAACCCCACTGTCACGGCCATGGGATCAGCAGGCCGCTGACTAGTAGTGTTCTCTCTCTCTCTCTCGCCAGGGCGGAACTCATGGTGGGTTCACGCCCTCGGCCCACGCCCCTCTGAGGAGGAAACACCTGGGCCTCATCAGTGCAGCCAGCATTTAAGCCAGGGAGTGGCTTCTACTCATCACTGGATCGTTGTGTGTGACTCGCGTCAGTGCAGCCCGGCTCTGAGCAAGTTCTCTTTTGCTTCCCTGTGCAAAACCTCTAACGTGTGTTTCCTTCTGTACATAGATCCCCTGGACCCGACTCTGCATCCCCCGAGCGGTGTTTGGAGAGAGAGTCAGAAGAGGAGCAAGTGTCTTTTCCCTACCTGGATTTCCCCAGAGCCTTTTCCCTGTCACCGCTTTGTATATAGCACTATCCCCTGCACTGTTTGTATATACACCTGGTGGAACTGTAATAAATACAGACTGTGCCTCTGAGTCCTGCGTGTGAGTCCTCAAGCGAACCGTGACACCCACACAGATGAGAGCTTAGCAGTGAAGCTCTCTCTTAAAATTTGAGTTATAAAGTCAGAAGTTATCACTGACAGAGATCCATGTTCTTTTAACATAAGAAAGAATATTTGCTGAAATTGACATTAATCCAAGCCCTTAAAATGCCATTTTGGATTAAGCATTTCCTTTTAGAAAAGTCTTCAATGAGCAGGAAGCTCCAGTACTGAAAAAAGAAGCCAACATCAACTGCTAAACGTGCTAAAAGTAAGTAAGTCCCCGTAGACTCCTATGATCAAAACACATACAGTATAAAAGTTATAGGTTACAGATCTGAAAAGTAAAACAAATGTCAAAGTGCAAAAAGACTTATGGTCCCATAGAAGTCTATTCCATTTGCCTGGAATTAGGTGAACACCTTTGTGACAAATTTAATGGCTCAGTCATTTGTTTCATGTCATATTTAATAAAAGACTGACATGGTGGCATGTGGAATTGTCCATTTTGCACATATTTGGTCATTCTAAGCGTCAGAAGGGGAAAGATCATTCTGGGAATGCCTACTGGCGAAGGATGTGTGACTGACAAGTCCAGTGTGTGAAGTTTAACTACAGTCTAAGGAGCTTGGAAAGAAAAGCATCTGGACTTCTTTAAGTTTCTTGAAGATGTTTCACTTCTCATCTGAGAAGCTTCTTCAGTTCAGAATTTCTTCAGAGAACTGAAGAAGCTTCTTGAATGAGAGGTGAAATGCTCTTCAAGAAACTTAAAGAAGTCCAGATGCTTTTCTTTCCAAGCTCCTTAGACTACGATGACCTGAACGACTGAGAACCTTAACAGACAGTTCTTCCCTTCATTCATCATGCCTGATTTCAAAACACCAAGATGGCAGTCGTGAAAACACTCATCTTGAGTCTTCATGGGACTATGGTGAGATCAGTTATGCCTCTTATGATGCTGTCCCAGACTTCAAAGCAGTATAAAACATGTTTGCAGCCTGTAACAACTGTGCATGCGGTTATTTTTCGTTTTAAGATTTCCGTGTTTAAATCATAATAAGATTTATTTTTAATTTTAATTAACTTGAGGTGAGTCAGATTCTTTCATTCAAGTCACTGAATGAATCTCTTGACATGTTTGGGGGTAGGTGCCTTTTGTAGCATTTTAATGCAATTATCTGACAGATTATATGGTCTACACCATAGGTGTCAAACTCTGGCCAAATTTGGCCCGCAACCTAATTACATTTGGCCCGCGAAGCCATACCAAATTACTATTAGAGCTGGCCTACTGGTATTATACAGCTAATATATATTGTTTAGTATTAAGCTTTGCTTGTTCCATATTCAGTTTTTCAGCAAAATGTGTTTGAGTCCATAAGAAAAGATTCATTCTTATATCTGGAGGAATAAATATATTTCAATAAATATTAAAGTTAGCCCACGACTTTGATCCAGTTTTGAATTTTGGCCCACTGTGTATTTGAGTTTGACACCCCTGGTCTACACTGTTATTAACTATACTAACACTCTGTTCCAGAAGTCTGTGCTGCAAAGAGGCAAAGTGAATACCGCACCTGCAGGAGTAATGGGGGTCATCAGTCGGTTCAGCTGGATGTTCCAGTGCCGTACCTGTTGACTGGCATTCCTCAGCCTCTCCTGAACCTCCTGGAAACAAAAATCATGCAGGCATCTTCATCAGTGTTGTTTTAGAAGAGCACTAAATAAGATGCTGCTCACAAAGCCAGTCAAAACAAACTTGTTCACCTCCAGACGCTGGTGACTTCTTTGGCGAGATGCCTGCAGATCCTGGAGCTCCTGAGAGGCAGAGTTGAGGGCTGAGGGGGTGTCCTCATCGGGACTGCCATCTGACAGCTCCTGTATGGGGCTGAGGTTTTGCATTGTACGTTGCTGCTCCTGGAGGAGCTGGAAATGTTTCCTCTTTTCATCTTCAGCCTGCAGCAACCTGAAGGAGGGGAAAAAGGGAAGAAGCAACAGAAAATGTTAATACTTCTCATGGATATCTCAGATCTCCATCACAAATAAAATAATAAAGGGCCATAATAAGAGTTAGAAATCCATTGTTACCGCTCAAGCTCCAGTCTGGCCCTCTCCTCCTCCAGCCGAGCCTGGATCTCCATATTAAGGGCAACTTCCAGCTGCTGCTGTGTCAGCTCCAGCTCCCTGATCCTCTTCTTCTGTTGTTCAGCCTCCTTTTCCTTCACCTGCATCTCAGCCTGCATGCTGTCTTTTATCTATGCACACACACACACACAGCTACATAAACAGATGCACCAACAGAGCGGTATAAACTGACCTATTCCTGAATTACCTTTTCCTGGACTGTCATAACCATTTTTCCAAATCATTAAAGACTAGGTGTGAATTTTATAATGACAGTCAACATTTTGCTGGAGTTCTCAAAGATCAAAGTCAAGGAGAAAAGACTCTGTACATAATTGGTGTCAAGTGGAAAACTTTTTTTTTTACCATCACAGCCTCTTTCAGCTGTCTTTCCAGTTCCAGCTGCACCTCCCTCTGCTTCCTCCGCTCTCTCTCCTCTGCCTCCCTTCGGCGAGTTTCCAGTTCCCGTGCATGCTGTGAAACAGATGAAAGAGACATTGTTTGCTTTGTGTTTTCACCTCTATCCAGCAGGTGACACTAGGCCATCAGCTTCGAGGTTCAACGTATTGTGCTTTCAGCGGTGCTCTTCTTGATAACTTGGTTGAAGTAAGTGGGTATTTGAGTTCATGTTGCTTTCCTTACAGCTGTAAGTAATCTGCTCATTCCGCTTTTGATCTTTGGCACCAACAAGTGATTTTTTCCCAGAGAAGTGCTGCTCACAGGAGATTTCCTCCATTTCAGACCATTTTCTATAAACCGGTTAGATGGTTGTACAGTTTCTGAAATACTCAGACAAGCCTGTCCGACACAAACAACAATGCATGTTCAAAGTCATTTAAATCCCCTTTGACCTTCAGCAGGTCATCTTATTAATGTATACATGCCTAAATGCACTGAGCTGCTGCTATGTGATAGGCTGATTAGGTATTTGACCTAATGAGCAGCTCAACAGGTGTATCTAACAAAAATTTGGCCAGTGAGTGTACAGTGGGGCAAAAAAGTATTTAGTTAGCCACCGATTGTGCAAGTTCCCCCACTTAACATAAGAGTTATGAGTTATAAGATGCAGGTCGATGTGTAAAAATAACTCAGTTGTTTGGTGGTGGCTATGGCAGGGCTTCCACAGAGGCCAGCAGGTGGATGAGGGAAGGGGAAGCAGGAGGAGAGCCCCGAGGCGGCCACCAGTCCGAGTGTCAGGTGAACTGAACTTCAGGTAAGAAGTTATGACCTGCAGTCTATCTGGGTCAGATATAAACCAAGTTTAGGTGGAGTTTATTTTCGTTGTGCTGACTTTTTACAGTCAGTTACAATACCTCATACTGTGTGAGCTAGCATGACAAGTTTATACAGATGTTCGGTTGCTATGATGTTACTGATAGTGAACTTTATTTTATTCATAAGGTTAGTTAGTAGAGTTGCCAACAGCTCCTTAAAAAATGGAATGGTCCCTCATTCAGAGAAAATATTACGCGTTTGGTATTGAGCTGAGAAGAGACGCAGTTTGTCCCGGACTTCAGCTAGGATGGAAAAAGACACAAAACTGGAGTTATTCTGTCTTTACGCTGCACAGCTGCCTCTTCTCCTCTCATTATCTCTCCTCTCTCTCCTGTTGCTACTTCAATCATGAAACTGATCAATGATCAGCTGATCGTCTCTCTTGTTTGTTTATCACCCACTTTGAGCCAGAAAGAGGAAACCAGCAGATGTCGCGCTAAACAGCAGCAGCACGTTTAAGCTTGATCAGCTGTTGTTAGAATTTATTTAGTTAGAATGTTTGCTGGAGCCACAGCTGTAAAGCTGTAAAGCTGCTGGTCATGATGTCGGTTTGGATATGTGGTGAGAGGGAAACATGAAGATGAAACCAGGAGATGTCCTTACTGAATCATCAGAGCTGAACAGGTGATGGAGAAACAGGTTTACCTTTTAGGTGACAGGAATGAGTTGAAGTTATGAACTGTTTCTGAGAGATAAATAACACCAGGATCCTTTTTTTATGTAGCTGACAGCTGGTAACTGTGCAGGGGCGGGTCTAGCAAAGTGTTGCCAGGGGGCCAGGTAGGGCATTAACAGGGAAAGGTGGGCACAAAGAAATACTTTTCTTTTTTATTCTCATTTAAAATATCTAGCTTTTATTAAATAATTATCTGAATCTTGTGAAGAAAGTTTTTATCTGACGTAAAATGTATGGAAATCATACATATACCAAAAAGACTGTACATCACTGTCACAACAGCATTTGTTTTCATTCAAAGGCTTTATGGCTTTGGTGGGCCAATCTGTAGTGAAAATGCCCAATTTTTTGTCCCAGTCCAGCCCTGCAGGTTAATACTGGCAGTGTCACCATGCCAGCTGACTGCATTTCATCATCAGCCAGTGTTGTTCTCAATATTACCAAAGTAAGGCAGCATATAAAGTATTTACTTGCTTTCAGGTTTTATTCAAATGTTAGTCTTTTCAGTTGTTTCTCCACTTTTTTCCTGTTTCAAAATCAAACACCAGTTTGTGAGAAGATTATCTTCTTTTTTTTTTTTAACAGGCATTGGTTTTGCATTGGAATTGGCTAATTTGCCAATTGTATGTTAAAAATGTTCGTATTTTAATATTCAAAAATGTTTTTGCCCAAAACACATGTGCACTACATGTCAGTAAAAATACTATGCAAATATTGATGTCCTTGAATGCTGAATAAACACTGACTGATTGTATCTCTTGTACTTAATCAACACAGTATCTAAACACTTTGCACCGTAGTGGTTAAAATCTCATTCTAATAAGGTTACGGTTATTAGGTTTACAGGGTTATTGAATTATGGTGAACGGTTGGTAGAATTGTTTTTAACATTATCTGCCAATTACATCTGCCACCCTTCTCCAAATCTGTGCCCCTACCTGGCCCCCCCAACAAAAATTTTCTAGACACGCCACTGCATCCTGGTGCATATATATTGTGCATGCGTGTTCCTTTAGGAAACAGGAAGATTGGTAGGAGAAAGAAACGTATTAATCTTGTTTGTTAGGATCATAGCCATAAATGGAGGACTCTTATAAAGTCCATGGATTTTCATTCACACATATTACATGAGGTATCTACTCTTTACACACTAAGGATCCACACTACCAGGGCTACGGCACACAGCTGTTTTATAAATCATCAAAACCAATACTATCCTAAGATTTATTATATACAAAAATGATCTGTTCCAAAATGTTTTCATGTAATCCTGAAAACAGAAAAACAATCTTCTGCACTATTAACCATCCACAAATGGAAACAACAGACAATACAGGTGATTTTAGCTAAAAAGCCAAGAAAAAATTGTGTGGTGTTTTTTTTTTTCAAACGATGTAATTTACAGCCACAGAGGACAGAAAGCTGCAGTATGTAGAGAAAGAGAAGAGTTAAACCTATAATCAACATGAGTCCTTGTAGATGGCAGCCTCCGGTTTTTAAAGACTTCTATTGGTCTCTAGTGGACAACAGAGGTAACTGCAGGATTGGAGCCAGAATAGTGTAACTGCAGTTGAAAACGACATATTTTTTTGATTTCCCATAGAAAGTGTGTGTCCAGCCACGTGTCAGTCCAAGTGGCAGGATTTAGTAATTCTGGTAATAGTTAAATGTAAGTCATTCACAAATATTAAGTCGCAAGATTTCAGTCTGACTAACCTTGGAAGATTACACGAAGACAATGTCCAGATATGCAGACGCACGCATATATCTAGCGTATAAGAAATTTCTTTGCACAAACTGTTGAGTCAAATGCCATTTGTTTTTCACAGCTTCAAGGGGTGCACCGTTCCTAGAAATACTGCAATACCAGGTCGATGCGTGGAGTGGACGGAGCAAGCCCCTATTCCATCTCCCTGCTCCAAAAATCAATTTAATATATGGTCCCCGGGTAGGGGACGTATCAGATATTAAACTGATAAGAACAGATTTTTTTTTTTCTTTTTTATTTACAACACCATCTTACATTTCCATTTGCTCAACATTCCATTGAATACTTTTCATATTTCACAAAAACATCTTTTACATCATTCATAATAATCCTTCCACCTGTCCTTAATCGTGTCTATTCCCCATCTTTGTAATTCATGCCGATATATCCCCTCAAATTCCCTCTCTATATCCTTTATTGTTCCCATCTCTTTCCATTCATACCCCCCCCTTATATACCCCTGTCTTGCCCTCCATATCTTAAGTTTTGTAATTGATAACAACATACAACGTATTTTATTTTCCTCCTTCTTTTTATCCTTAGGCCTAAGATAAGTTATTTCCTCATATGTCAAAGCCTCTAGTCCCTTATACCTCCTCTTCATTCCAGCCCATACCTTTTTTGCATATTTGCACCCCCATAGGACGTGTTCAATCGTTTCTTCCTCTGTGCAATTATCCCTCGGACATTCTTTTAACTTCCCCAAATTATGTGCATACATCGTAGTCCTTACAGGTAATTTCCTATGTAGGTGCATCCAATTAAAATCTTTCAAAACATTCTTATAACTCTTATCCTGTGCGTATTCCCAAACTTCCGAACTCACTATCCCCTGGTTGTAGTTAGCATTCCTCACCAGTTTTTTATACAGAAGTTTATGATTTTGTATTGTATCCACCTCCCTGCACTCTATATGTCTCTTTCCCCACTTAACCATCCTCTGAAAGTATTCTGGTCTTGTCTCTGCCTTCGGCCCCTGATTTTCCCACCCAATTAAAAACCGGTATGGAATAGCTAACCAGAACCATAACAATATCTGACATTTATGAATATATGGCTTCTTTAACAGCGTACACACATTTGCATAAAAAATCGTATCTAACTTTAACGGAATGTTCGGTACCCCTTTTCCCCCATCGGCAACCTCCTGATACATTTGTACTCTCTTTACGTACTCGTAACCTCCCCATATAAAGTTAAATATTCCCCTCATTATTTGTGCTCTAAATACTTGTGGCATCGGGAACACATAGCCTAGATACAATAATTTCGGCACCACCTCACTCTTTATCACTAACACCTTCCCAGTAATTGTAAGCTTCCTCATTTTCCATAGTCGTAATTTCCTTTCCACCTCTGCCATCTTCCCCTTCCAGTTCCAAATAGCATCGCCCTCCTTATTCCCAAAAGAAATTCCTAGAATGTCCATAGGACCTTCACACAAAGTATAATCACAAATATTTTCCCTTCTACCTTCCCACGTCCCCAAGTACTTATATTTTGTCTTTTCCTTATTTATTTTTGATCCTGTAACTTCTTCATATATTTTTAATATTTCCACAACTTCTCTTAAACTGTCGTCGTCCGCTAAATATAGTATAGTATCATCCGCATATTGAGATATTTTCAAACATTCCCCCCCCGGCATCATTATCCCCCTCACTCTTTTATTCTCCCGAATCGCACAAGCCAATGGTTCAACATATAATACATAGAGTACCACCGATAACGGGCACCCTTGTCTCAACCCCCTCGCTTGATGAACTTTTTCCGTGAGGAACCCGTTCAATTTGATTTTTGAATATATCTCTTTATAAAGGATCCTCACCCACCTTATAAATTGTTTTCCCAAGCCCATCTTAGTCATTACCTCCCACAAAATTTCGTAATCTAGCCTATCAAATGCCTTTTGTTGGTCTAAACTTACACAGATTGCCGCCATTTTTCTATCCTTTACATATGCAAGTATGTCTCTATGTAATTGTATATTCCATGAAATTTGTCTCCCCTTCACCCCACACGTTTGATCACTTCCCACTATATCCGACATTACCCCTACCAATCTATTTGCAATTATCTTACTTAAAATCTTATAATCTACACATAACATAGTGAGCGGTCTATAATTATCAAGTAAATGAGGATTCCCTTTCTTAAATAATAACGAAATCACACCCGTCCTCATACTCTCCGCCATCTCTTCCCCCTCTAATATTTCTTTAAAGACCTCCAACAAATGTAACCCTATCACTCCCCAAAATACCTCATAAAATTCTTTCGTTAATCCATCTATTCCTGGTACCCTATTTACCTTCATTCCCTTTACCACCTTATATGCCTCTTCCATCGTTATTTCCCTTTCCAGAAACTCCCTATCTTCCTCTACTAATCTCCTCTTTAATGACCCCAAAAGAACATCTCTTTTTTCTGTCCCTACTTTTTCTTTTCTAAATAAATCCTCGTAATATTCTTTTACTACCCCCAACATGCTTTCCCTCCCTATAATCTCCTTCCCATCCTTTTCCAATTTCTCTATAACCCCCCTTTTATCCCTACTTTTCATCTTTTTAAAAAAATATGCGGAACACCTTTCATCTTCCTCATACTCTTTCTGTTTTAATTTATATGTTTCTGCTCTTGCCTTCCTCTCTAATAACTCCTCTTGCCTCACCTTTAAGTCTTCAATTTTCAAATCTACATTTTTTTCCTTCCCCTCCTTTTGTATAACATAAATATGTTCTATCTCTTTTTGTAACATATTAAATTCTTCTTTTCTACGTTTAGATCTATCTGTACAATATTCTATCGTAAATATTTTTATCTTGCGTTTTACATCCTCCCACCAATCCCCTTTTTTTCCATAAAGTTCTTTTACTTTCACCCATAAAGGGAAGATCTCTAAAAATTTATCCCTATAATCTTTTTCCTTTAACACCTCATTATTTAATTTCCAATATCCCTTCCCGTATTCCATCCCTTCTATCTCCAAATCCACCTCTACCGCCTGGTGATCCGTGAGTAGAACCGGAATCGTTTTTCCCCCTTTAATTTTACACTTTTTATCTATCAAAATATAGTCCAACCTACTCTGTACCCCCCTTGTATTCCTCCATGTATACCCTACTTTTTTCCCCAGAAGTCTGCCCATAACATCCGTTAACCCGTATTGTCTTATAAATGTCTTTAATGGGAGAGAAAATTTTTCTTTTTCTAAAGATACATTAAAATCCCCTCCCACTATAATATTTTTCCTTGTAATAAAACAAGTGTCCATCGACAAAAGGAGTTCTCTTCTTTGTTTTGGATCCACATGTGCATACACATTTATTATCCGGCTTTGGACCCCGTTTTTTTCTACATCTACCACCATCACTCTTCCCTGTATCACCGTATAACTTTCTTTTATTTTTATACTTTTATTTCCACACAACACTCCCACCCCTGTCCCATATACTCCTCCTATACTCCATGCCGATTCACCCCCCCTCCACTGCTCCGAAAAAATAACAACATCCTTCTCGTCCTTCAAATGTACCTCCTGTAATAAACATACATCAAAATTATAAAACAACAGAAATTCATATACCATTTGTCTTTTTCTGGCATTTTTTAACCCCCTTACATTTAACGTAATTATTCGGAACCTCACCATTTTGTAGTAAAAAAAGGGGTATCTATACACCTAAGCAGAGGGCACTTAATAATTTTATAACAAAGAAACAAAAGAAAAAAACAGATACCATCTCCTAGTTGTCTTTTTGATCTTCATATCCCCTGAAAAAAAGGAAAACTTTACAAAATTAGAGCCGAAAAAGAAAAAAAAAGAAAAACCTCTGTCGTCCATTTTCCCCTTCCTTATTAGTCCATGTTGACTTGCGCCAGCAAATTTTTTATAAATGAATCTTCCGATTTTTCTTCACTTTCTACTTCTTCTTCTTCAACGTCTCCATCACTCGTTAAATCACTCATTGGTGTGTGCATACATTCAGTCTGCGTCCCTCTCAACACATACGCTCCCCTCTTCCATCCGCTCTCCTTTACCTTCTTTCAAATTAGTCTCTCCTGGAGGGACTCCCGAGCTCACTTTCCTACGCCTTTTGGCCGACTTTCTTCGTGGCTTAGCTGCCACTTCCCATATTTGTCCTTCTTCGCACTGCTTCTCCCCATTTTTCTCCCCCATCTTATCGCCTTCTTCTTTTCCTTGTTCGGCCCCATCCTCTCCCCCCCCCCCCCCCCCCCCTTCTTCCTCATTAGTCTGATTCCTTTCTGCTGGTGGCGCCTCTTGTGCGCTTCCCCCAATATTTGTTCCTATATCCGTTTCTTCATACCGCTCTACCTCGGTCCCTGCTTTAGCTGCTTCCGAATATGATCTAGGCCTAGTGCAATCTCTTGCCATATGTGTATCTGAGCCACATAAGTGACACCTTCTAGGCTCTTTGCAGTCTCTTGTGATATGGCCATTTTTCCCGCAGCTCCTACACCTCACCTGCTCACAATTGTCTGCATTATGTCCCGTACTGCCGCATTTTCTGCATGCTTGTGGCTGTCCTGCATACACCAAAAAACCTCTGTCTGCTCCGATGGAAAACACTGCAGGCGGGTGGCAGTATCCATCTTCCGTTGTCATATCCATTTTAAGTTTTACCCGAAACTGTCTTTTTCCAGTCCATAGGCCTAGCCCGTCCTTTATTTTTCGTACCCCTGGGAGCACTGTAACGTACCGCCCCAGGAAGTACTTAATGGTCTCTTCTGTAACCCAGGGATTATACATGTGAACCGTTAAAATCCCATAATCGTTCCTGTATAACGGGGTTACCATATATTTTTTTAGTTCTTCATTTTCTTCTGTACCACATCTCTTTCTCACCTCCTCCGCGTACTCTCCCGTGCAAAAAGTCACGTCATAGTGCTTACTTGCCGTGCTTTGCTGGAGGCAGTAGATTTCCTCTGGTTGTACCTTCAATGCATCATAAAGAATCCTTCGTCCGAAATTAATTCTGTCATGGAAATCCTTTTCTTTATCCATTAGTTCGAATCTCAAGGTATTCCTCGTTCCATACGACCATGTATTCCTCTCCGAAAAATTGGCCGACGTCGCCGCCATCCTACATTGCTTCTCGCCTTGTAACTGATAAGAACAGATTTTTTTTTTTCTTTCGAAAAAATTTTATTGACACTCAGACATAAGTCAAAACATCGTCATCTCATTTGGTTCACAATCCCACCCCATTTAAAAGGATTACTTCTTTTTATTACCTCCCTTCACCCCCTTAAAAATACAAGCTAATAAAATTTAAAAGGTTAAAATTAACCATCCCATCCTTTTACAAGCTCCTGGTGCTCAGAGGGGATCCTCCCCACCTTGCTCCTTCCCACCAGCCTCTCCCGGAGAGTCAGGCCGCTGCTGCTTTGACCTTTCTGTGTGCGGCACCGGCTCCTCCATCCGAATGGGCACAGAGGCGATTCTTCTTTGTGGCTGCTCTCTCAGCTTGATGTTTGTAGCACAGATCTCTTTTATTGTTGCTGTTGCCATTCGAAGAGCAGCCACGGGGGGGATCTGCATGTGCTTGCTTACCAGCAAGTTTCTGGAGGTCCAGATGGCGTCTTTTATAGCAGCGAGAGTGAGCCACTGCTTTTCAAGGCCTTTCCCTTGTGCCTTTACTCCTTGGCTCACCCCATAGAGTACTAACTGTGCTGTTAGGACCTCCCTTGCTGGTAAGTACGGGAATTGTGAGGAGCCGGCCATTTCCCACAGGTCTCCGGCAGCGCTGCACTCCCAGAGTAGGTGCCTCACCGTCTCTGGCGCGCCACAACCAGGTCGGGGACACATAGCTGTTGCAGACATTCCCCTGGAGTGCATTACGGCCCTGACTGGGAGGATCCCATGAGCCACCATCCAGGACAAATCCCGGAGCTTGTTTGAAAGAATGGGATGGTTCACCAAACGCCACACCTCTGTGGCTTCTCCAATAGAGAGACCTCTAACTGGAGTCACATCTTCCCGCCCCTGCACAACAGAAATGAGAGAACGGTGTTTAGTTAAAATGTCCAAGCCTTGATCCTCCAAATTAAAAGAGACTAAGAAGGATTTTAACTCAGCATAGGCTGAAGGAAGACTAAAAGAGACGGGTACTCTAAGATCTACTGGTATAAGTTTTCTCTGTCTTAGGTAGCTGCCCAACCAAAATCTAACCCATGCCTGTGTTTGGGAGTTACTACTACGGCCCGTAGCCTGTCTCATGTGGCTGCTCGTATAGAGGCTTCCCATGAACAAATACAAGTCTGGGACTCCCTTTCCTCCATCCTCCTTCATCTTCTTCATTATCCCCCTTCTGAGTCTTTCCCATTTAGAGCTCCATAGGAAGATAGAAATGGCCCGTTCCAGTTCTTGCAGCACATTTCTGGGTGGCAGAAAAACTGCGCTAACTAATAGAAGCAAGGGTAAGATCACTGCCTTAATGACTAAAACCTTCCCCCCAAGAGTCAGCGTTCTCAGTCCCCAGAACCCCAATCGTTGCTTTACTTTCCCTATAATTTCAGGCCAATTTGTCTTCCCTCCCCCTTCCTTATCAAATCTAACCCCTAAAATCCTCTGGTCAATTTGTGTCACGTCCATCTCAAGTCCAGTCAGCTCTGTAGTCCCCCATGGTCCATAAAATTGTGCCTGAGTCTTACTCTTGTTGAGTTTGGAGGCTGAGGCCTTCCCAAACCAATCCGTAGCCTCAAAGGTCCTCTTCACCGATGGAAGGTCTGTACATAAAATGTTAATATCATCCATGTACAGGACACACTTTGCTGCTTGACCACCACTCCCAGGTATTTCCATCCCCTTTATGCCTTTATCTTTCCTCAAGATCTGTGCCAATGGTTCTATACAAATGACATATAGGGGTGCAGACAAAGGGCATCCCTGACGAACACCACAGTGTACCTCCACCGCACTGGTCAGGGTCCCATTCACAACAAATCTACTCTCTATCCCATTGTATAGCAGCTTCACCCAAGAAATAAGTCGTTCTGGAAAGCCCATCTTCTGCAGCACTCTGATGAGATACTGATGTGATATTCGGTCAAAAGCTTTCTCAAAATCCAAATTCAAGACGATTAATCGCTTGTTTCTATCCCTCGCAAAACAAATGGTATCCCTGATCAGTACGAGGCTGTCCGCGATCCTCCTGCCCTTTACAGCGCAGGCTTGATCCGGGTGGATTATCTGACTTAAAACTGGTCGTATCCGTGCTGCTAAGAGCTTGCTAAATAGCTTGCAATCGCAATTTAGAAGCGTAATCGGTCTCCAATTTTTCAAGTCAGTCTTATCTTTGCCTTTATAAATAAGCGTGACTAAACCCATTCTAAAACTATCAGGCAACCTGTCTAATTTGCTAAAATCTATAAACACTGAAAGTAGGTCCGCAGCCAAAATGTCCCAAAAGGTCAGATAAAATTCAATCGACAGTCCATCTGTCCCAGGGGACTTCCCAGCTTTAAAACTCTTAAGACATTGGCTTAGCTCGGACAATGTAAAAGCTTGCCCTAGAGTGTCACTAGCCTCAACAGTCTTATCAATAAATTCCAAGGTTTGTGTAATGACTCGTCCATCCACATTTTTCTCCCCATACAACTCTTTGTAATAATCTTCAATCACCCGCATGATATCCTCGGTATTCACAACTTTTTCTCCAGCTCTGTTTCTTAACTGAGAGACAAAACCAGGTTTACTCATAATTTTTTTAAAAAAATATCTTGTGCATTTTTCTCCTTCTTCTCTCTCTTTCTCTCTACTTCTCAATATGACCCCCCTACTTTTTGTGTCCGCAATCACCTGCATTTCCTTTTTGACCTCTTTAATTTCTTCATTAAAGTCCATCCCCCATTGATTTAAGAGATAGTATCTCTGTAGTCGTTTCTGTAATCCCCTCATGCGTCTGTCCTCCGCAGCCTTCTTCTTTTTTCCTGCCTGTTTAAAAAATGACTGTGTCCTTCCCTTCACCATTTCCCACCACAAAGCCCGTGTTTCATAAAGATCCTGTAGAGTCTGCCATTCACTATACCGCTCCCTGTACTGTCTGACCAGGTTCTGGTCCTCCAGCAGGGAGCAGTTAAGCCTCCACACTCCTCTCCCCATCGTCACACCTAAACCAAAGGAGATAGTAGCGGTCAGCATCAGGTGATCAGAAAAGAAAGCAGGCATCAACCTAGCCTCAGTTGGTACAGCGTCTCTCACAAACAAGTAGTCGATCCGAGAGGCCCTAACGCCATCCCCACTAAACCAGGTATAGCCCTCCTCCCTGGGGTGCACCGCTGCAAAACAGTCTGTTAGTTTAAAATCTCTAACCAACCCCTGCAGTAAGAGTGACGTCTTATCGACCTTAAAATCTTGCCTGGCTCGTTTCCTGTCCTTCCTGCTTAAAACACAGTTAAAATCCCCCCCAAACACTAAAGGCACCCTCCCCAACAAGTGGGGCTGCAGTGCCTCTAGGAGATCATATCTCTCATGTTTATCATTAGATCCATAAACATTTAAGAGGTTAAATTCCTTTTCCATATATTTCAAATTGACTAAAAGTGCTCTTCCTTCTCTCACCACAGTGCTCCCCTTCACCAGCACGAGGGGGTTTTTAACCAAGACGGCTACTCCATCATTTTTATTCCCGTTTGATCCACTCCATATTGACAGTTGCGGCCACATGTCCTGCCACTGATTGTATGCTTTTAAGAAAGGTATTGCACATTCCTGAATTAAAATCACATCTGACGTTACACTATTTAAAAAGGATAAAACACTTTGGGCTCTCACTTTGGTCCTAACACTTCTAACATTTATAGATGAGAAGGTCAGAGCCATGAAGAGTAAAACAAGAAGCAGGCTAGTCATTATAAAACTGAAGGGAGTTTGTTCTCCTCAAAGGCTCAACCCAAAACTTCGGGGGTCGTACCATCAATTTATTTCTTGTGAGCATAGCTCTTCCTTCACCTCACCTGGTTCCGGAGGGAGGACAGTCACTCTATTCCCCTTACGGACTCTAGGTGACGGCCTTTGTCGCAAAGCTGCATTAGCCATACGATCCTTAGGAGTTGACTGTAAAACTATATTAAGAAAGGAAACCTCGTTTGGCGAGCCAGAGGGGAAGACCCTGGAGTCCTCCCCAGAGGAGCTCTCTGACGGTGTTTCAAGCCTACCCCTCTTCCCTGAAACAATTGTCCCGGAAGACAATTCTGCTGCAGTCCTCTTTGCCAACTGGGTGTCGGGGGGGGGCGGGGGGGGGCTGCTCTTGGGCATTGTCACTTTCACCCCTTTCTCCTTCCTGAGCTCCACTCTCCTCCTGCCCGCTCTCCCCCTCCTCTGAGGTTTCTGGTCGGGCAGGTCTTCCATGCTCCTCCCCATTTCCCGCCCCTCCCTGTTCCTCCCCTCCATTCACAGGTGCTGGCGGCAGGTTCAAATTATCTGCCCCAGCTGCATCAATCAAGACAACCTCATTTCCTATTGCAATCAGGTTTTGCTCGTTAATCGGGTTTGTCCTTTTAAGTTTATTTGCAAAAGACCTCGGGCAGTCCCTGAAGAGATGACCTTCCCCTCCACATAAATTGCACTTACGGTCATTTTTGCATTCAGCGTACGTATGTCCTTTTTCCTTACATTTCCCACAAATGATTTCCTCGCACGCCTCTACCAGATGCCCATGCTCCCCACACCTCCGGCAGAGCTTTGGTTGGCCCTGGTAATGAATGTAGCCTCTATTTTCCCCCAAGACTATCATGGACGGGAGGTGTTTTAGACCCCGGAACCCTTGCGGGTCTTCCCATTGCTGTATGGGTACCTTCCATGCACAGTTCCATATCCCATCCATATCCCTTACCTTCCTTGCCTGACCCTTCACTGTACAGTACCTCCCCAACCATACACAAATATCTTGGGCATTTACCGTTTCATTAAACATTCTGACAATTACCGTCTTCAAGGTATTGTCCGTCAATTTCTCCACATTGAAAATTTCAAATTGTGGTCTCACATTCTCGTACCTCATCCAAAACTCCTCTAGCAAAGCGCTTGAACAAAAACTTACATCGAAACCTCTGTTGAAAGGCAGAGTCAGGATGCAGTTTAAGTCATTTGGCGAGAAGCCCAGCACCTGTTGAATCAGCTTCCTAGAAAAATCCAACCTGGACATCTTAGGTAGTTCTCCAACATTTTCAGCCAAGTTGAAACGCACACTGTGGTGCCTCCGCATGCTGGCATAAGCCGCCATGGCGGAGGCACCCAAAATCAGGCAGCGCCTGATACAATCAAACAACAACAATCAAAACACTGAAAAGTTTTCAATGTACAATAAATAAATTCTATAAGCGCCACCTACCTTCCAGCTGCAGAAAATACCCAAGGTTTCACCGCCCGGACACCCAAAGGAGAGGATCGCAGTCTTAGCCTAAGACCGAGAATCAAGTGCGAACTGATAAGAACAGATACTACACTTGATCTTAGCCAAAAGGCCGAGAAGCGATACCCACATATCGCACGACAGAAACGACTCATTCTGCTTACTGCAACTCTAACTCATGGTTACAATGAAGAACACAGTCGCCTTCTAACAAATGGTAGAGGACAGGTCGATGTTTTACTGACGTTTTACCTCCGAAACATCACAATATAACTATGGTCGGCATGTTTCAGTTTTTAAACGGCGCCACATATATGACGACACTTTAGTTTCTGAAACGCCGGTCAGCGCATGCCGGTTAATGAGATTCAAAATCACGTGGTCGCCTGCAGTCCAATCAGCGGTCGTTGAGACGGAGCGTCTTCAATTCATTTTTATAACTTTCTTGGCGTTATAATTGTTTTCATAATATGATAATTACATACTGTTACATTTTTAATGTTTCTCCTCCCGGTAACTGTATTCCTGTTATGTCTGGGCTAATTGCACAAGCCAACGGTTCTACATATAACATGTACAGTAAGACTGAGAGGGGGCGACCTTGGCACAGACCTCTCATTTGTCTTTCATCCCAGCTTTTTTGGGGGTGACTGGGTGGGGGGATATTGCTCACAGCAAATTCCTAAAAACCTCCTATTGATCATTGTTGCTCCCATAGATACATTTCAGTTTACCAGTCATGAGGCTCCAAATTATACCAGGAGTGGGGTTTGAACCCACGAGAGCATGCGCTCATTGGAGCTTAAGCCCAACGCCCTAACCACTCGGCCATCCTGATGCATATATATTGTGCATGCGTGTTCCTTTAGGAAACAGGAAGATTGCTAGGAGAAAGAAACGTCTTAATCTTGTTTGTTAGGATCATAGCCATAAATGGAGGACTCTTATAAAGTCCATGGATTTTCATTCACACATATTACATGAGGTATCTACTCTTTACACACTAAGGATCCACACTACCAGGGCTACGGCACACAGCTGTTTTATAAATCATCAAAACCAATACTATCCTAAGATTTATTATATACAAAAATGATCTGTTCCAAAATGTTTTCATGTAATCCTGAAAACAGAAAAACAATCTTCTGCACTATTAACCATCCACAAATGGAAACAACAGACAATACAGGTGATTTTAGCTAAAAAGCCAAGAAAAAATTGTGTGGGTTTTTTTTTTCAAACGATGTAATTTACAGCCACAGAGGACAGAAAGCTGCAGTATGTAGAGAAAGAGAAGAGTTAAACCTATAATCAACATGAGTCCTTGTAGATGGCAGCCTCCGGTTTTTAAAGACTTCTATTGGTCTCTAGTGGACAACAGAGGTAACTGCAGGATTGGAGCCAGAATAGTGTAACTGCAGTTCAAAACGACATATTTTTTTGATTTCCCATAGAAAGTGTGTGTCCAGCCACGTGTCAGTCCAAGTGGCAGGATTTAGTAATTCTGGTAATAGTTAAATGTAAGTCATTCACAAATATTAAGTCGCAAGATTTCAGTCTGACTAACCTTGGAAGATTACACGAAGACAATGTCCAGATATTCAGACGCACACATATATCTAGCGTATAAGAAATTTCTTTGCACAAACTGTTGAGTCAAATGACATTTGTTTTTCACAGCTTCAGGGGGTGCACCGTTCCTAGAAATACTGCAATACCAGGTCGATGCGTGGAGTGGACGGAGCAAGCCCCTATTCCATCTCCCTGCTCCAAAAATCAATTTAATATATGGTCCCCGGGTAGGGGACGTATCAGATATTAAACTGATAAGAACAGATTTTTTTTTTTTTCCTTCTTTTTATTTTCTTTCCACAACAATTCCAACATTTTACCTTTTCCTTTAAAATGATAAGGTTACATTCACTTTTCTCCCAACATTCGTTCATAACAAAAAAAAAAAAAAACAAAAAAAAAAAACAAAAAAAAAACCCCTATTTTCATCTTTCCCCA
Source organism: Aulonocara sp. 'chitande type north' Nkhata Bay (assembly GCF_057382095.1). Classification (NCBI taxonomy): domain Eukaryota; kingdom Metazoa; phylum Chordata; class Actinopteri; order Cichliformes; family Cichlidae; genus Aulonocara; species Aulonocara sp. 'chitande type north' Nkhata Bay. Next base: position 12,775,376 of record NC_141358.1, read on the forward strand.
TACAAAGTAACATTTTCAAATAACTTATCATATTACTCCTTATCTCCCCCTCCCCACTTTACCCCTTACCCTTTATCTACCACCTCCTTTTGGGTACTTTCAAAAAATAATCTTTCCATCTATCCTTAATCGTATCGATTCCCCATTTTTGTAGTTCGTACCAATATATCCCTTCAAATTCCTTCTCTATAGCCTTAATCGTCCCAATTTCCCCCCATTTAAATCCCCCCGTTATGCAGCACTGTCTTGCCTTCCATAATTTAAGCTTAATAATTGACAACAACATACAACGTATTTTATGTTTCTCATTTGTTTTGCCCTTAGCCCTAAAAAAAGTAATTTCTTCATACGTCACCATCCCCAACCCTTTGTACTTCCCCTTTACCCCTTCCCATACCTTTTTAGCGTATTCACATCCCCATAGTACATGTTCAATTGTTTCTTCTTCTACACAATTTTCCCTTGGACACTTTTTTTGTTTCCCCAAATTATGTGCATGCATTGTGACCCTCACTGGTAGCCTTTTATGTAAGTGCATCCAGTTAAAGTCCTTTAAAACATTTTTGAAACTCTTGTCCTGTGCAAGTTCCCACACTTCCGGGCTCACCGTTACCTGATTGTGATTAGCTTTCCATACCAGTTTTTTGTATAAAAGTTTATGATTTAATACTGTATCCACCTCTTTACATTCCGAATGTTTCTTCCCCCATCTAACCATCCTCTGCAAATATTCTGGTCTAGACTCTGCTTTGGGACCTTTATTTTCCCACCCAATCAAAAACCGGTATGGTATCGCTAACCAAAACCATAACAATATTTGGCATTTATGCATATAAGTCTTTTTCAATAATGTACAAACATTTGCATAAAATATTGTATCCAACTTTAAAGGAACGTTCGGTACCCCTTTCCCACCATCTGCAATTTCTTGATACATGTGTACTCTTTTTACATACTCATAACCCCCCCATATGAATTTGAATATCCCCCTCGTTATTTGTACTCTATAAATCTGAGGCATCGGAAACACATAGGCCAAATGTAATAGTTTATGACCAAAACTTTCCCCGATATTGTAAGTTTTCTTGCTTTCCATAGGCCTAATTTTTTATCCACCGCGTTCATCTTCTCTTTCCAATTACAGAAAGCATCACCTTCCTTATTTCCAAATGAAATTCCTAAAATGTCCATAGGACCTTCACACAAAGTGAATTCACAAATGTTGTCTTTTCTACCCTCCCATATCCCCAAATATTTGTACTTTGTTTTCTCTTTATTTATTTTCGATCCCGTCGCTTTTTCGTAAGCATTTAAAATTTCTATCACTTCCCTTAAGCTGTCATCATCTGCCAGATATAATATCGTATCATCTGCATATTGCGATATTTTTAAGCTTTCCCCCCTTGGCATCATTATCCCTTTCACTATTTGGCTCTCCCTTATTGCACAGGCCAAAGGTTCGACATAAAGCACGTAAAGTACGACAGATAATGGACACCCTTGTCTCAAACCTCTTGTTTGGTACACTTTTTCTGTAAGAAAACCATTTAATTTAATTTTTGAGTTTATGCCCTTGTATAATATTTTTACCCTTTTTATAAAAGCCTCTCCTAACCCCATTTCCTCCATTACCCTCCACAAAAAATCATGATCTACCCTATCGAACGCCTTTTGCTGATCCAAACTAACACAAATTGCTGCTATATTTCTATCTCTTACATATGTAAGTATATCCCTATGTAATTGTACGTTCCAAGTAATTTGCCTCCCCTGGACCCCACACGTTTGATCCTTCTCCACTATGTGTGACATTACTCCTACGAGTCTATTTGCGAGTATCTTGCTCAAAATCTTGTAGTCCACACATAACATGGTTAGAGGTCTATAATTATCGAGTTGATGTGGATTACCTTTCTTAAATAATATAGAAACCACGCCCATCTTCATACTCTCTGTCATCACCTCTCCCTCCATGATTTCCTTAAAAACCCCCAACAAATGTATCCCCACCACTCCCCAAAACGTCTCATAAAATTCCTTTGTTAGACCATCTATTCCCGGCACTTTATTTGCCTTCATTCCCTTTATCACGTTATATGCCTCATCTATTGTCACTTCTCCTTCTAGCCTATCCCTTTCTTCTCCCGTTAATCTCTTCTTTATTTTCTTTAAGAAGAAATCCCCCTTCTCTCCCTCTAATTTTTCTTTCCTGAACAAATCCTCATAATATTCTTTCACCACTTTTAACATATTTTCCCTCCCCTCGATCATTTTCCCATCCTTCTCTAATTTCGTTATAACCCCTCTTTTATCCCTACTTTTCATTTTTTTAAAAAAGAAAGCTGAACATTTCTCATTTTCCTCGTACTCCTCCTGCTTTATTTTATATATTTCAGCCCTTGCCTTCCTCTCAAGTAATTCTTCTTGCTTCAATTTTAAATTTTCTATTTTCTCGTCCATATTTTTATTTTTTCCCTCGTTTTGTTTTACATAAGTATGTTCTATCTCTTTCTGTAGCGTACAAAATTCTTCTTTTCTTGATTTTGACCTCTCCGTACAGTAATCCACTGTGAATTTTTTAATTTTATTTTTTACATCCTCCCACCAATCTAATTTCTTCATATATAGATTTTTCATCTCTGCCCATAACGGGAAGAGCTCTAGGAATTTTTCCCTATAATCTTTTTCCGTAAGTACTTCATTATTTAATTTCCAATATCCCTTTCCAAATTCCGTTCCTTCTATCTCCAATTCCGCCTCTACAGCTTGATGATCCGTGAACAGTGCCGGTATTATTTTCCCTCGCTTTATTTTACACTTTTTGTCTACCAATATATAATCCAATCTACTTTTCACCCCTCTTGTATTCTTCCATGTATACTCTACTCGTTTCCCCTGTAATTTGGCCATTACATCTATCAAACCATATTTTTTTATGAATGTCTTAAAGGGGAGGGAAGATTTTTCCTTCTCCAAAGAACAATTAAAATCCCCTCCCACTATAATATTCTTTCTTGTCATGAAACAGGTATCCATTTTTAAAAAAAGTTCTCTTCTCAACTTTGGATCCACCTGTGCATACACATTTATTATCCGACTTTGCATCCCGCTTTTTTCCACATCTACGACCATCACCCTTCCCTGTATTATCGTATAACTTTCCTTTATCTGTATACTTTTATTTCCACATAACACTCCAACCCCTGTCCCATGTACCCCCCCTATACTCCACGCAGATTCTCCTCCTCTCCATTCCTCCGTGAAAACAGCAACATCCCCTTCATCCTTTAAATGTACTTCTTGCAATAAACAAACATCAAAATTATAAAATAATAAAAATTCATAAACCATTTGTCTCTTTCGGGCATTTTTAAGCCCCCTTAAGTTTAACGTAATTATTCGAATTTTCCCCATATCCCAACAACAAAAAGGAAATACAAAAACAAAACCATGGGGACATATTTAAACTTAAGATCCGGAGACAACAACAAAGAAAAATAAAAATAAAAATACCAACTTTAACTGTCCATATTAACATGTGCCAATAAGTTTTTTATAAAGGAATCTTCTGACTTTTCTTCACTTTCGGCATCCTCTTCTATGTCCCCATCGCTTGTTAAGTCACTTATAGGAGTATGCATACATTCAGTCTGTGTTCCTCTCAGGACGTACCCCTCCTCATTCCCCACCTCCTCAGTCCGCTCCTCTCTGCCCTCCTTACCTTTCATCTTAGTCTCTTCTGAAGAAGCGCCCGAACTCACCTTCCTCCGTCTCTTGGCAGTTTTTCTCCGTGGCTTAGCTACCACTTCCCATATCTGACCGTCCTCACCTTGCTTCTCGGCATCCTGTTCACCAATCGTTTCTCCTTTCTCCTTTCTCTGTTCCACTCCATCTTCCATACTCCCAGCTTTCTCCTCATTAGTCTGATTTTCGGCAGCTGGTGGCACCTCCTGTGCTTTTTCTCCAGTATCAGTTTCTATGTCCGCTTCTCTGTGATGTTCAACCTCGATTCCAACCTTTGCCGCCTCCGAATATGACCTGGGCTTAGTACAGTCTCTTGCCATATGCGCATCCGAGTCACATAAATGACACCTTCTAGGCTCCTTGCAGTCTCTTGTTATATGGCCAATTTTTCCACAACTCCTGCACCTCATTTGTTCACACTTGTCTGCATTATGCCCAGTGCTACCACATTTCCTGCATGCTTGAGGCTGCCCTGCATAAACCAGGAAGCCCCTATCCGCTCCAATAGAGAACACCGCGGGCGGGTGGCAATACCCGTCCTCGGTGGCCGCATCCACTTTAAGTTTGACACGAAATTGTCTTTTTCCGGTCCATAGGCCCAAACCGTCCTTTATTTTCCGTACTCCTGGGAGTACAGTAACGTATCTTCCCAGGAAATACTTAATAGTCTCTTCAGTAACCCAAGGATTGTACATGTGTACAGTTAGGATCCTATAATCATTCCTATACAATGGAGTTACCGTGTATTTCCTCAGTTCTTCATCTTCTTCTCCGATGCACCTCCTTCTTACTTCCTCCGCATACTGTCCCGTGCAAAAGGTCACGTCGTAGTGTTTACTCGCCGTGCTCTGCTGAAGACAGTAGATCTCCTCCGGCTGTATCTTTAAAGCTTCATAGAGGATCCTTCGTCCAAAGTTGATTCTGTCGTGGAAATCTTCTTCTTTCTCCATAAGTTCAAATCTCAAAGTATTTCTTGTACCATGCGTCCATGCATTCCTCTCATGAAAATTGGCCGACGCCGCCGCCATCCTTCATTGCTTCTCGCCTACTGATAAGAACAGATTTTTTTTTTTTTTCTTTTGGAAAATTTTTTATTGATACTCAGACATATAACAACATCATCATCATCTCATTTTTTTCATAAGCCCACCCCATTTAAAAGGATTACTTCTTTATTATCTCCCATCCCCTTTTAAAATACAACAGGAAAACAAATATTTAAATGTTTTTTCCTTTTTTTTTTTTTTTTTTTTCCATAGAGAATTTAAATTATTTAAAAAAAACCATCCCACCCCTTACAAGCTTCCGGTGCTCAGAGGGGACTCTCCCCAACTTGCTCCTTCCACACCGACCTCTCCCGGAGAGCCAGGCTTTTGCTGCTTAGACCTTTCTATGTGCGAACCCGGCTCCTCCATCCGAATGGGCACAGAGGCGATTCTTCTTTGCGGCTGCTCTCTCAACTTAGTATTTCTGGCACAGATCTCTTTTACTGTTGCTGTTGCCATTCGGAGAGCAGCCACGGGGGGGATCTGCATGTGCTTGCTCACCAACAAGTTTCTGGAGGTCCAAATGGCGTCTTTTATAGCAGCAAGGGCGAGCCACTGCTTTTCAAAGCCTTTTCTTTGCGTTTTCACTCCTTGGCTCACCCCATAGAGGATTAGGTTTGCTGTCAGGACCTCCCTTGCTGGTAAGTACGGGAAATTTAAGGAGCCGGCCATGTCCCACAGGTCTATAGCAGCACTGCACTCCCAGAGTAGGTGCCTCACCGTCTCAGGCGCGCCACAACCCGGTCGGGGACACATTTCTGTTGTCGACATTCCTCTGGAGTGCATGACAGCCCTGACTGGGAGAATCTCATGAGCCACCATCCAGGACACATCCTGGAGCCTGTTAGAAAGGACGGGATGGTTTGTCAGACGCCACACTTCTATGGCCTCTCCAATAGGGAGGCCTCTGACTGGGACCACCTCTCCCCTCTCCTGCACAACTGAAATGAGAGAATGATGTTTTGTTAAAATGTCCAAACTCTGATCTTCCAATTTAAAGGAGGTTAAAAAGGATTTCAGCTCTACATAGGCTTCAGGAACATCAAAGGAGACGGGGACTCTAAGATCTACTGGCAGGATTTTCTTTTGTCTTAGGTAGCTACCTAACCAAAATCTAACCCATGCCTGTGTCAGAGGATTACTATTAGGACTCGTAGCCTGTCTCATATGGCTACTTGTATAGAGGCTTCCCATGAATAAATACAGATCTGGGACTCCTTTGCCACCATCTTCCTTTAATTTCTTCATTATCCCTCTTTTAAGTCTCTCCCATTTGGAGTCCCATAGAAAGTAAAAGATGGCTCGTTCTAGTTTTAACAATACGTCCTTTGGTGGCAAAAAGACTGCGCTGACTAAAAGAAGCAAGGGTAAAATCACTGCCTTAATTACTAAAACCTTCCCTCCAAGAGTCAGCTTTCTCAGTCTCCATAGGCCTAATCGTTGATTCACTTTTCCTATCATTCCCGGCCAATTTGCCTTTCCTCCACCATCCTTATCAAATCTAACCCCTAAAATTTTTTGGTCGGTTTGTGTCACATTTATTCCAAGTCCAGTCAATTCTATAGTCTCCCATGGCCCGTAGAATTGTACCCGAGTCTTGCCCCTGTTGAGTCTAGAGGCCGAAGCCCTTCCGAACCAGTCCGTAACTTCAAAAGTCCTTCTCATCGAGGATATGTCTGTACACAGGATGCTAATATCATCCATGTACAGTACACACTTTGCCACCTGCCCCCCACTCCCAGGTATGTTCATCCCGTTTATACTCTTATCTTTCCTCAAAATTTGTGCCAGGGGTTCAATACAAATAACATATAAAAGAGCGGACAGGGGACATCCCTGTCGTAAACCACAGTTCACCTGAACTGCATTCGTCAGGGTCCCATTCATGACAAATCTGCTCTTTATATCTGTGTACAACAACTTTACCCAGGATATAAGCCTTTCTGGGAAACCCATCTTCTGCAAAACTTTAAAAAGGTACCGGTGAGATATTCTATCGAAGGCTTTTTCAAAGTCTAAATTCAAAACAATCAGTCGCTTGTTTCTCTTTCGAGCAAAACAAATCGTGTCTCTAATCAACACCAGACTATCCGTGATCTTCCTGCCCTTTACAGTACATGCTTGGTCTTGGTGGATTATCTGGTCCAAAACCGGTCTTGTCCTTTCTGCTAGAAGCTTGCTGAATAATTTACAGTCACAGTTTAAAAGCGTAATCGGTCTCCAATTTTCCAAGAGAGTTTTATCCTTCCCTTTATGAACGAGTGTGACTAAACCCATTCTAAAACTTTCAGGCAGCTTATCTAATTCACTAAAATCTGTAAAAATTGAAAGTAAATCAGTAGCTAAAATATCCCAAAATGTCAGATAAAACTCAATCGGCAGGCCATCTAAACCAGGGGATTTTCCAGTTTTAAAACTCTTAAGACACTGACCTAACTCGGCTGTAGTAAAAGGTTGACTTAACATATCACTAGACTCAACAATCTTATCAATATATTCCAGGGTTTGCTCAATGACTCTTTCCTCCACATTTTTCTCCCCATACAGGTTTTCATAATATTCTTCAATCACTTTTATTATACCTTCAGTACTCACTACTTTTTCTCCAGCTCTGTTTCTTAGCTGAGAGACAGAGCCAGGTTTGTTCATAATTTTTTTGAAAAAGTATCTCGTACATTTTTCTCCCTCCTCTCTCGCTCTCTCTCTACTCCTTAGTATGACTCCCATACTTTTATCATTTGCTATTTTCTGCATTTCTTTTTTAACCTCTCTAATTTCTTCGTAGAAGTGTAAACCCCACCTATTTAAGAGATGGTACCTCTGTAACCTTTTCTGTAGTCCTCTCATACACCTGTCTTTTGCAGCCTTCTTTCTCTTTCCTGCTTGTTTAAAAAAGGACCGAGTCCTACACTTCACCATTTCCCACCATGAGACACGTGTTGCATAGAAATCCTGGAGAGTCTGCCATTCAGTATACCTCTCCTTATACTGTCTGAGCAGATCCTGATCCTCCAGTAGGGAGCAGTTTAACCTCCACACTCCCCTCCCCATTGTTATATCTAGTTCAAGGGAAATTTTAACAGTTAACATCAGATGATCAGAAAAAAAGACTGGCATCAAAGTGGCCTCTACTGGTGAAAAGTCTCTAACAAAGATATAATCAATTCTAGAGGCCCTGTCACCGTTTCCACTATACCAAGTAAAACCCTCCTCCATTGGATGAACCGTTGGAAAACAATCTATCAATTTAAAGTCTCTGACTAAACCTTGTAGTAAAAGTGACGTCTTATCAATCTTCACATCTTGTGTGGCTCTTTTTCTATCTTTCCTGTTTAAAATACAGTTAAAATCCCCTCCAAACACTAAAGGCGCTTTTCCCAACAAGTGGGGTTGCAAAGCCTCTAAAAGATCATATCTTTCGTGTTTGTCATTTGGGCCATAAATGTTCAAGAGCTTAAATTCCTTTTCCATATAAATAAGGTTAACAACAAGTGCTCTTCCATCACTTACTACAGTACTTCCCTTCACCGACACCAGAGGGTTTTTCACCAATATGGCTACTCCATCATTTTTATTTTCATTTGATCCACTCCAGATGGACATTTGTGGCCACATATCCTGCCACTGACCATATGCTTTTAGGAAAGGTATAGCACATTCCTGTATTAAAATAACATCTGATGTTACACTATTCAAGAAGGATAGAACACTTTGGGCTCTTACTTTAGACCTAACACTCCTGACATTTATGGATGAGAAGGTCAGAGCCATGAAGATTAATACAGAACACAAGCTAGTCATTATGAAACTAAGGAAAGATTGTTCTCTTCAAAGGCTCAACCCAAACTTTGGGGGGGCATACCATCAATTTATTTCTTGTGAGTGTAACTCTTCCTTCACCTCTCCGGGTTCCGAAGGGGGGACCGCCACTCTATTCCCTTTTCGTACTCTAGGTGACGGCCTTTGTCGCAGAGCTGCATTTACCATCCGCTCCTTTGGCGTTGACTGCAGAACTATGTTAAGGAAGGAAACCTCATTTGGTGAGTCAGAGGGGAAGACCCTGGAGTCCTCCCCTGAGGAACTCCCTGAAGGTGTTTCATGCCTCCCTCTCTTTCCTGAAACAATTGTCCCAGAAGACAGTTCTGCTGCAGTCCTCTTTGCCACCTGTGAATCAGGAAGGCCAGGGGGGACAGGGGGGGGCTGCCCTTGAGCATTTTCACTTTCACCACTTACTCCTTTCTGAACTCCACTCTCCTCCTGCCCTCTCTCCCCCTCCTCTGAGGGTTCTGGTTGGGCAGGTCTTCCATGCTCCTCCCCTTTTCCCTCCTCCTCCTGTTCCTCCCCTCCGTCTTCAGGTGCTGGGAACTGATTTAAAATATCTGTCCCAGCTGCATCAATCAAGACATCCTCGTTTACCATTGCAATCAGGTTTCCCTCATTAATCTGGTTTCCTTTTTTAAGTTTATTTGCAAAGGACCGCGGACAGTCCCTAAAGAGGTGACCTTCCCCTCCACACAAGTTACACTTACGGTCATTTTTACAATCAGCATACGTATGCCCTTTCTCTTTACATTTCCCACAGATGATTTCCTCGCATGCCTCTATCAAATGCCCATGCTCCCCACACCTCCGGCAGAGCTTTGGTTGGCCCTGGTAATGGATATAGCCTCTATTATCTCCCAAAACTATCATGGACGGGAGATGTTTTAAACCCCGGAACCCTTGGGGATCTTCCCATTGCTGTATTGGTACTTTCCATACACAATTCCATATTCCATCCACATCTCTCACCTTCCTCGGCTGACCCTTCACCGTACAATATCTCCCCAACCACACACAAATGTCTTGGGCATTCACCGTTTCATTAAACATTTTAACTATTACTGTTTTCATAGTATTGTCTGTCAGTTTCTCCACATTGAAAATTTCAAATTGTGGTCTCAAATTTTCGAATCTTCTCCAAAACTCTTCCAACAATTCGCTTGAGCTGAAACTTACATCAAAACCCCTGTTAAAAGGGAGGGTCAAAATGCAATTCAAGTCATTTGGTGAAAATCCCAACACCTGTTGAATCAATTTCCTGGAGAAATCCAGCCTGGACATCTTTGGCACTTCTCCAACCTTCTCAATTAAACTGAAGCGCACACAGTGGTGCCTCCGCATACTGGCATACCCAGCCATTGCGGAGGCACCAAAGGTTTAGAAAAAACACCTGCTACAAACACACAACAGAAGATTAAAAAGGAAACGTTTTCAATACAAACAAATAATTTCTATAAAAAACCACGTACCTTTGCGCTGCAATAAATAACCAAGGTTTCACCGCCCAGACACCCAAAGGAGAGGGTCGCAGTCCTAGACTAAGACCAAGAATCAAGTGCGAAATGATAAGAACAGATTTTTTTTTTTTTTTTTTTTTTTCCTTTTTTTTATTTTCTTTCCACAATCATTCAAAAACATTTTACCATTTCCTTTACAATGACAAGTTTACATTTCCATTTTTCCCCACATTCGTTCATGGCAAACTGATTAACATTTTCATATGACATTTTCATTTGACGTGTAGCTTATCATTACTCCTTTTCCCTTCCTCCTTTCCTTACACTTTACCTACCACCACCTTTTGGGTACCTTCAGAGCAAAAAAAGGAGAGAAATCTTTCCATCTGTCCTTAATTGTGTCTATTCCCCATTTTTGTAGTTCATGCCAATATATCTTTTCAAATTCCCTTTCTATAGCCTTGATCGTCCCAATTTCCCCCTCTTTGTATCCCCCCATTATACAACTCTGTCTTGCCCTCCACAACTTAAGTTTAACAATTGATAACAACATGCAACGTATTTTATATCTCTCTTTTTCTGTACCTTTAGTCCCAAAGAAGGTGATCTCTTCATAAGTCACCGTCCCCAAACCTTTATACTTCCCCTTTACCCCTTCCCATACCTTTTTTGCGTATTCGCATCCCCATAGTACATGTTCAATTGTTTCTTCTTTTACACAATTGTCCCTCGGACACTTTTTCTGTTTTCCCAAATTATGTGCGTACATAGTAACCCTCACGGGTAGCCTTTTATGTAAATGCATCCAATTAAAATCCTTTATGACATTTTTAAAACTCTTATCCTGTGTGAGTTTCCACACTTCTGGACTCACCGGTACCTGATTTTGGTTGGCTTTCCGTACCATTTTCTTGTATAGAAGTTTATGGTTTAATACTGTATCCACCTCTTTGCATTCCGGATGTTTCTTTCCCCATCCCACCATCCTCTGAAAATATTTTGGTCTAAACTCCGCCTTAGGTCCCTTATTTTCCCACCCTATCAAAAAACGGTATGGTATCGCCAACCAAAACCATAGCAATATTTGACATTTATGCACATAAGTCTGTTTCAATAATGTACACACATTTGTATAAAACATTGTATCTAACTTCAACGGGACATTTGGTACCCCTTTCCCACCATCTTCTATTTCTTGATACATTTGTAGTCTTTTTACATACTCGTAACCCCCCCATATGAATTTAAATATCCCCCTCATTATTTGTGCTCTATATATCTGTGGCATCGGGAACACGTAGGCCAAATGTAGTAATTTCGGCACTACCTCACTCTTTATAACCAAAACTTTCCCCGAGATTGATAATTTTCTTACTTTCCAAAGACCCAACTTCTTTTCCACCGCGTTCATCTTTTCTCTCCAATTACAAAGCTCATCGCCTTCCTTGTTTCCAAAAGAGATTCCTAAAATATCCATTGGACCTTCACACAAAGTAAAATCACAGATGTTATCTCTTCTACCCTCCCATATCCCCAAATATTTATACTTTGTCTTCTCTTTATTTATCCTAGATCCCGTCGCTTTTTCATAAGCATTTAAAATTTCTATCACTTCCCTTAGACTATCATCATCTGCCAAATATAATATCGTGTCGTCCGCGTATTGTGATATTTTTAAACATTCCCCCCGTGGCATCATTATCCCTTTCACTCTTTGGCTTTCCCTTATTGCACAGGCCAAAGGTTCAACATAAAGTACATAAAGCACAACAGATAATGGACATCCTTGTCTCAAACCCCTTGTTTGATACACTTTTTCTGTAAGAAATCCATTTAATTTTATTTTCGAGTTTATGCCCTTATATAAATTCTTTACCCATTTTATAAAGGTCCCTCCCAGCCCCATATACTCCATTGCCCTCCACAAAAATTCGTGATCTACCCTATCAAAGGCCTTTTGCTGATCCAAGCTCACACATATTGCTGCCAAGTTTCTATCCCTCACATATGTAAGTATATCTCTGTGTAATTGCACATTCCAGGTAATTTGCCTCCCCCGTACCCCACACGTTTGATCCTTCTCCACTATGTGCGACATTACTCCTGCAAGTCTATTTGCAAATATCCTACTCAAGATCTTATAATCCACACATAACATGGTTAGCGGTCTATAGTTATCAAGTTGATGTGGGTTGCCTTTCTTAAATAATACGGAAACCACACCCATCTTCATACTCTCTGTCATCGCCTCTCCCTCCATGATTTCCTTAAAAACTCCCACCAAATGTATCCCCACCACCCCCCAAAGGGTTTCGTAAAATTCCTTTGTTAAACCATCTATTCCCGGCACTTTATTTGCCTTCATTCCTTTTATTACTTTATATGCCTCCTCTATTGTCACTTCCCCCTCTAGCCTTTCCCTTTCTTCTCCCGTTAGTCTCTTCTTTATTTTCTTCAAGAAGAAATCCCCTTTCCCTCCCTCTAGATTTTCTTTGCTGAACAGCTCCTCATAATATTCCTTCGCCACCTTTAACATATCTTCTCTCCCTTCCGTCATTTTCCCATCCTTCTCCAATTTTGTTATGACTCCCCTTTTTTCCCTACTTTTCATCTTTTTGAAGAAAAAAGCGGAACATTTCTCGTTCTCCTCATACTCCTCCTGTTTTAATTTATATATTTCAGCCCTTGCCTTCCTCTCAAGTAATTCTTCCTGTTTCGATCTTAAAATTTCTATTTTCTCGTCCTTATTTTTATTTTTTTTCCTTTGTTTGTAGTGCGTAAGTATATTCTATTTCTTTTTGCAGCGTGCGGAATTCCTCATTCCTAGCTCTTGACCTTTCCGTACAATAATCCACTGTGAACTTTTTTATTTTATTTTTTACATCCTCCCACCAATCCAGTTTATTCATGTATAACTTCTCCGTCTCTGCCCATAAGGGGAAGAGCTCTGCAAATTTTTTCTTATATTCTTTTTCCATAAGTACTTCATTATTTAGTTTCCAGTAACCTTTTCCATAATCTGTTCCTTTTATCTCCACTTCCACCTCTACCATTTGATGATCCGTGAACAGTGCCGGTATTAGTTTTCCTTGCTTTATTTTGCACTTTTTGTCTACCAATATATAATCTAATCTACTTTCCACCCCTCTTGTATTCTTCCATGTGTGCCCCACTTGTTTCCCCTGTAGTGTAGCCATTGCATCTATCAAACCATATTTTTTTATGAAAGTCTTGAAGGGGAGGGAGGATTTTTCCTTCTCCAAGGTGCAGTTGAAATCCCCTCCCACCAGAATATTTTTTTTTTGTCATAAAACAGGTATCCATTTTTAAGAGTAGTTCTCTTCTCAACTTTGGATCCACATGTGCGTACACGTTTATTATCCGGTTTTGCATTCCACTTTTTTCCACATCTACAACCATCACCCTTCCCTGTATTAACGTGTAACTTTCCTTTATCCTTATACTTTTGTTTCCACATAACACTCCGACCCCAGTCCCGTGTACCCCCCCCTATACTCCAAGCCGATTCTCCTCCTCTCCATTCCTCCGTAAAAAGGTCAATATCCCCCTCATCCTTTAGATGTACTTCTTGCAGTAGGCAAACATCAAAATTATAATGTAACAAAAATTCATAAACCATTTTCCTCTTTCGGGCGTTTTTAAGCCCCCTTACATTTAAAGTAATTATTCGGAATTTTCCCATATCTTAACAACAAAAACAAAACATTACAAAACAAAACCATGGGAATACGTTTATAATTAAAGTCCGGAGGAAAAAATTAAATAACTGCATTGAGTAACCTAAAAAATCTTCTTTTATTCCGAAATCCCCATTTTTAACTCTCCATATTAACTTGCGCCAGCAAGTTTTTTATAAAGGAATCTTCCGACTTTTCTTCACTTTCGGCCTCTTCCCCCGTATCCCCATCACTAGTTAAGTCACTTAAAGGCGTGTGCATACATTCAGTCTGTGTACCTCTCAGAACATGTCCCTCCACATTTTCCACCTCCTCGGTCCGTTCCTCTCTGTCCTCTCTACTTTTCATTTTAGTCTCTTCTGAAGAAGCGCCCGAGCTCACCTTTCTCCGCCTCTTAGCTGATTTTCTCCGAGGCTTCGCTACTACTTCCCACACCTGTCCGTCCTCCCCTTGTTTCTCTCTCTCGGCATCCAGTTCGCGTGGATTTCCTCCCTCCTCCTTTCTCTGCTCTGCTCCACCTTCCTTGCTCCCATCTCTCTCCTCATTAGTCTGATCTTCGGCAGCCGTTGGCGCCTCCTGTGCTCTCCTTTCAGTATCAGTTTCTGTGTCCGTTTTTCTATGATATCCGTCTTTAGTTCCAGATTTTGCCGCTTCAGAATATGACCTTGGCCTAGTACAGTCTCTTGCCATGTGCGTCTCCGAATCACACAAGTGACATTTTCTAGGCTCCTTGCAGTCTTTTGTTATATGGCCTATCTTTCCGCAACTCCTGCACCTCATTTGTTCGCAACTGTCCGCATTGTGTCCGGTGCTACCACATTTTCTACACGCTTGGGGCTGCCCGGCATACACTAGGAAGCCCCTATCCGCTCCAATAGAGAACACCGCGGGCGGGTGGCAATACCCGTCTTCGGTGGCCATATCCACATTTAATTTGACTCGAAATTGTCTTTTTCCGGTCCATAGGCCTAAGCCATCCTTTATTTTCCGCACTCCTGGTAGTACTGTAACGTACCTTCCCAAGAAATACTTAATAGTCTCTTCAGAAACCCATGGGTTGTACATATGAACAGTTAGGATCCTATAATCATTTCTGTACATAGGGATTACCATGTATTTTCTCAATTCTTCGTTTTCTTCTCCAATACACTTCCTTCTCACCTCCTCCGCGCATTCTCCCGTGCAAAAGGTTACATCGTAATGTTTACTTGCCGTGCTCTGCTGAAGGCAGTAGATTTCCTCAGGCTGTATCTTTAAAGCCTCGTATAGGATCCTCCGTCCAAAATTAATTCTGTCATGGATTTCCTCATCTTTCTCCATCAGCTCGAATCTCAAAGTATTTCTTGTACCTTGCATCCATGCATTCCTCTCATGGAAGTTGGCCGATGATGCCGCCATCCTGCATTGCTTCTCGCCTTATCACTGATAAGAACAGATTTTTTTTTTTTTCTTTTTTCTTTTTACTTACAACACCATCTTACATTTCCATTTGCTCAACATTCCATTGAATACTTTTCATATTTCACAAAAACATCTTTTACATCATTCATAATAATCCTTCCACCTGTCCTTAATCGTGTCTATTCCCCATCTTTGTAATTCATGCCGATATATCCCCTCAAATTCCCTCTCTATATCCTTTATTGTTCCCATCTCTTTCCATTCATACCCCCCCCCTTATATACCCCTGTCTTGCCCTCCATATCTTAAGTTTTGTAATTGATAACAACATACAACGTATTTTATTTTCCTCCTTCTTTTTATCCTTAGGCCTAAGATAAGTTATTTCCTCATATGTCAAAGCCTCTAGTCCCTTATACCTCCTCTTCATTCCAGCCCATACCTTTTTTGCATATTTGCACCCCCATAGGACGTGTTCAATCGTTTCTTCCTCTGTGCAATTATCCCTCGGACATTCTTTTAACTTCCCCAAATTATGTGCATACATCGTAGTCCTTACAGGTAATTTCCTATGTAGGTGCATCCAATTAAAATCTTTCAAAACATTCTTATAACTCTTATCCTGTGCGTATTCCCAAACTTCCGAACTCACTATCCCCTGGTTATAGTTAGCATTCCTCACCAGTTTTTTATACAGAAGTTTATGATTTTGTATTGTATCCACCTCCCTGCACTCTATATGTCTCTTTCCCCACTTAACCATCCTCTGAAAGTATTCTGGTCTTGTCTCTGCCTTCGGCCCCTGATTTTCCCACCCAATTAAAAACCGGTATGGAATAGCTAACCAGAACCATAACAATATCTGACATTTATGAATATATGGCTTCTTTAACAGCGTACACACATTTGCATAAAAAATCGTATCTAACTTTAACGGAATGTTCGGTACCCCTTTTCCCCCATCGGCAACCTCCTGATACATTTGTACTCTCTTTACGTACTCGTAACCTCCCCATATAAAGTTAAATATTCCCCTCATTATTTGTGCTCTAAATACTTGTGGCATCGGGAACACATAGCCTAGATACAATAATTTCGGCACCACCTCACTCTTTATCACTAACACCTTCCCAGTAATTGTAAGCTTCCTCATTTTCCATAGTCGTAATTTCCTTTCCACCTCTACCATCTTCCCCTTCCAGTTCCAAATAGCATCGCCCTCCTTATTCCCAAAAGAAATTCCTAGAATGTCCATAGGACCTTCACACAAAGTATAATCACAAATATTTTCCCTTCTACCTTCCCACGTCCCCAAGTACTTATATTTTGTCTTTTCCTTATTTATTTTTGATCCTGTAACTTCTTCATATATTTTTAATATTTCCACAACTTCTCTTAAACTGTCGTCGTCCGCTAAATATAGTATAGTATCATCCGCATATTGAGATATTTTCAAACATTCCCCCCCCGGCATCATTATCCCCCTCACTCTTTTATTCTCCCGAATCGCACAAGCCAATGGTTCAACATATAATACATAGAGTACCACCGATAACGGGCACCCTTGTCTCAACCCCCTCGCTTGATGAACTTTTTCCGTGAGGAACCCGTTCAATTTGATTTTTGAATATATCTCTTTATAAAGGATCCTCACCCACCTTATAAATTGTTTTCCCAAGCCCATCTTAGTCATTACCTCCCACAAAATTTCGTAATCTAGCCTATCAAATGCCTTTTGTTGGTCTAAACTTACACAGATTGCCGCCATTTTTCTATCCTTTACATATGCAAGTATGTCTCTATGTAATTGTATATTCCATGAAATTTGTCTCCCCTTCACCCCACACGTTTGATCACTTCCCACTATATCCGACATTACCCCTACCAATCTATTTGCAATTATCTTACTTAAAATCTTATAATCTACACATAACATAGTGAGCGGTCTATAATTATCAAGTAAATGAGGATTCCCTTTCTTAAATAATAACGAAATCACACCCGTCCTCATACTCTCCGCCATCTCTTCCCCCTCTAATATTTCTTTAAAGACCTCCAACAAATGTAACCCTATCACTCCCCAAAATACCTCATAAAATTCTTTCGTTAATCCATCTATTCCTGGTACCCTATTTACCTTCATTCCCTTTACCACCTTATATGCCTCTTCCATCGTTATTTCCCTTTCCAGAAACTCCCTATCTTCCTCTACTAATCTCCTCTTTAATGACCCCAAAAGGACATCTCTTTTTTCTGTCCCTACTTTTTCTTTTCTAAATAAATCCTCGTAATATTCTTTTACTACCCCCAACATGCTTTCCCTCCCTATAATCTCCTTCCCATCCTTTTCCAATTTCTCTATAACCCCCCTTTTATCCCTACTTTTCATCTTTTTAAAAAAATATGCGGAACACCTTTCATCTTCCTCATACTCTTTCTGTTTTAATTTATATGTTTCTGCTCTTGCCTTCCTCTCTAATAACTCTTCTTGCCTCACCTTTAAGTCTTCAATTTTCAAATCTACATTTTTTTCCTTCCCCTCCTTTTGTGTAACATAAATATGTTCTATCTCTTTTTGTAACATATTAAATTCTTCTTTTCTACGTTTAGATCTATCTGTACAATATTCTATCGTAAATTTTTTTATCTTGCATTTTACATCCTCCCACCAATCCCCTTTTTTTCCATAAAGTTCTTTTACTTTCACCCATAAAGGGAAGATCTCTAAAAATTTATCCCTATAATCTTTTTCCTTTAACACCTCATTATTTAATTTCCAATATCCCTTCCCGTATTCCATCCCTTCTATCTCCAAATCCACCTCTACCGCCTGGTGATCCGTGAGTAGAACCGGAATCGTTTTTCCCCCTTTAATTTTACACTTTTTATCTATCAAAATATAATCCAACCTACTCTGTACCCCCCTTGTATTACTCCATGTATACCCTACTTTTTTCCCCAGAAGTCTGCCCATAACATCCGTTAACCCGTATTGTCTTATAAATGTCTTTAATGGGAGAGAAAATTTTTCTTTTTCTAAAGATACATTAAAATCCCCTCCCACTATAATATTTTTCCTTGTAATAAAACAAGTGTCCATCGACAAAAGGAGTTCTCTCCTTTGTTTTGGATCCACATGTGCATACACATTTATTATCCGGCTTTGGACCCCGTTTTTTTCTACATCTACCACCATCACTCTTCCCTGTATCACCGTATAACTTTCTTTTATTTTTATACTTTTATTTCCACACAACACTCCCACCCCTGTCCCATATACTCCTCCTATACTCCATGCCGATTCACCCCCCCTCCACTGCTCCGAAAAAATAACAACATCCTTCTCGTCCTTCAAATGTACCTCCTGTAATAGACATACATCAAAATTATAAAACAACAGAAATTCATATACCATTTGTCTTTTTCTGGCATTTTTTAACCCCCTTACATTTAACGTAATTATTCGGAACCTCACCATTTTGTAGTAAAAAAAGGGGTATCTATACACCTAAGCAGAGGGCACTTAATAATTTTATAACAAAGAAACAAAGGAAAAAACAGATACCATCTCCTAGTTGTCTTTTTGATCTTCATATCCCCTGAAAAAAAGGAAAACTTTACAAAATTAGAGCCGAAAAAGAAAAAAAAGAAAAACCTCTGTCGTCCATTTTCCCCTCCCTTATTAGTCCATGTTGACTTGCGCCAGCAAATTTTTTATAAATGAATCTTCCGATTTTTCTTCACTTTCTACTTCTTCTTCTTCAACGTCTCCATCACTCGTTAAATCACTCATTGGTGTGTGCATACATTCAGTCTGCGTCCCTCTCAACACATACGCTCCCATCTCCCCTCCCTCTTCCATCCGCTCTCCTTTACCTTCTTTCAAATTAGTCTCTCCTGGAGGGACTCCCGAGCTCACTTTCCTACGCCTTTTGGCCGACTTTCTTCGTGGCTTAGCTGCCACTTCCCATATTTGTCCTTCTTCGCACTGCTTCTCCCCATTTTTCTCCCCCATCTTATCGCCTTCTTCTTTTCCTTGTTCGGCCCCATCCTCTCCCCCCCCTTCTTCCTCATTAGTCTGATTCCTTTCTGCTGGTGGCGCCTCTTGTGCGCTTTCCCCAATATTTGTTCCTATATCCGTTTCTTCATACCGCTCTACCTCGGTCCCTGCTTTAGCTGCTTCCGAATATGATCTGGGCCTAGTGCAATCTCTTGCCATATGTGTATCTGAGCCACATAGGTGACACCTTCTAGGCTCTTTGCAGTCTCTTGTGATATGGCCATTTTTCCCGCAGCTCCTACACCTCACCTGCTCACAATTGTCTGCATTATGTCCCGTACTGCCGCATTTTCTGCATGCTTGTGGCTGTCCTGCATACACCAAAAAACCTCTGTCTGCTCCGATGGAAAACACTGCAGGCGGGTGGCAGTATCCATCTTCCGTTGTCATATCCATTTTAAGTTTTACCCGAAACTGTCTTTTTCCAGTCCATAGGCCTAGCCCGTCCTTTATTTTTCGTACCCCTGGGAGCACTGTAACGTACCGCCCCAGGAAGTACTTAATGGTCTCTTCTGTAACCCAGGGATTATACATGTGCACCGTTAAAATCCTATAATCGTTCCTGTATAACGGGGTTACCATATATTTTTTTAGTTCTTCATTTTCTTCTGTACCACATCTCTTTCTCACCTCCTCCGCGTACTCTCCCGTGCAAAAATTCACGTCATAGTGCTTACTTGCCGTGCTTTGCTGGAGGCAGTAGATTTCCTCTGGTTGTACCTTCAATGCATCATAAAGAATCCTTCGTCCGAAATTAATTCTGTCATGGAAATCCTTTTCTTTATCCATTAGTTCGAATCTCAAGGTATTCCTCGTTCCATACGACCATGTATTCCTCTCCGAAAAATTGGCCGACGTCGCCGCCATCCTACATTGCTTCTCGCCTTGTAACTGATAAGAACAGATTTTTTTCCTTTTTTATTTTTACTTACAACACCATCTTACATTTCCATTTGCTCAACATTCCATTGAATACTTTTCATATTTCACAAAAACATCTTTTACATCATTCATAATAATCCTTCCACCTGTCCTTAATCGTGTCTATTCCCCATCTTTGTAATTCATGCCGATATATCCCCTCAAATTCCCTCTCTATATCCTTTATTGTTCCCATCTCTTTCCATTCATACCCCCCCCTTATATACCCCTGTCTTGCCCTCCATATCTTAAGTTTTGTAATTGATAACAACATACAACGTATTTTATTTTCCTCCTTCTTTTTATCCTTAGGCCTAAGATAAGTTATTTCCTCATATGTCAAAACCTCTAGTCCCTTATACCTCCTCTTCATTCCAGCCCATACCTTTTTTGCATATTTGCACCCCCATAGGACGTGTTCAATCGTTTCTTCCTCTGTGCAATTATCCCTCGGACATTCTTTTAACTTCCCCAAATTATGTGCATACATCGTAGTCCTTACAGGTAATTTCCTATGTAGGTGCATCCAGTTAAAATCTTTCAAAACATTTTTATAACTCTTATCCTGTGCGTATTCCCAAACTTCCGAACTCACTATCCCCTGGTTGTAGTTAGCATTCCTCACCAGTTTTTTATACAGAAGTTTATGATTTTGTATTGTATCCACCTCCCTGCACTCTATATGTCTCTTTCCCCACTTAACCATCCTCTGAAAGTATTCTGGTCTTGTCTCTGCCTTCGGCCCCTGATTTTCCCACCCAATTAAAAACCGGTATGGAATAGCTAACCAGAACCATAACAATATCTGACATTTATGAATATATGGCTTCTTTAACAGCGTACACACATTTGCATAAAAAATCGTATCTAACTTTAACGGAATGTTCGGTACCCCTTTTCCCCCATCGGCAACCTCCTGATACATTTGTACTCTCTTTACGTACTCGTAACCTCCCCATATAAAGTTAAATATTCCCCTCATTATTTGTGCTCTAAATACTTGTGGCATCGGGAACACATAGCCAAGATACAATAATTTCGGCACCACCTCGCTCTTTATCACTAACACCTTCCCAGTAATTGTAAGCTTCCTCATTTTCCATAGTCGTAATTTCCTTTCCACCTCTGCCATCTTCCCCTTCCAGTTCCAAATAGCATCGCCCTCCTTATTCCCAAAAGAAATTCCTAGAATGTCCATAGGACCTTCACACAAAGTATAATCACAAATATTTTCCCTTCTACCTTCCCACGTCCCCAAGTACTTATATTTTGTCTTTTCCTTATTTATTTTTGATCCTGTAACTTCTTCATATATTTTTAATATTTCCACAACTTCTCTTAAACTGTCGTCGTCCGCTAAATATAGTATAGTATCATCCGCATATTGAGATATTTTCAAACATTCCCCCCCCGGCATCATTATCCCCCTCACTCTTTTATTCTCCCGAATCGCACAAGCCAATGGTTCAACATATAATACATAGAGTACCACCGATAACGGGCACCCTTGTCTCAACCCCCTCGCTTGATGAACTTTTTCCGTGAGGAACCCGTTCAATTTGATTTTTGAATATATCTCTTTATAAAGGATCCTCACCCACCTTATAAATTGTTTTCCCAAGCCCATCTTAGTCATTACCTCCCACAAAATTTCGTAATCTAGCCTATCAAATGCCTTTTGTTGGTCTAAACTTACACAGATTGCCGCCATTTTTCTATCCTTTACATATGCAAGTATGTCTCTATGTAATTGTATATTCCATGA
This sequence comes from Aulonocara sp. 'chitande type north' Nkhata Bay, assembly GCF_057382095.1. Classification (NCBI taxonomy): domain Eukaryota; kingdom Metazoa; phylum Chordata; class Actinopteri; order Cichliformes; family Cichlidae; genus Aulonocara; species Aulonocara sp. 'chitande type north' Nkhata Bay. The sequence continues at coordinate 12,797,290 of NC_141358.1, forward strand.
AATTTGTCTCCCCTTCACCCCACACGTTTGATCACTTCCCACTATATCCGACATTACCCCTACCAATCTATTTGCAATTATCTTACTTAAAATCTTATAATCTACACATAACATAGTGAGCGGTCTATAATTATCAAGTAAATACGGATTCCCTTTCTTAAATAATAACGAAATCACACCCGTCCTCATACTCTCCGCCATCTCTTCCCCCTCTAATATTTCTTTAAAGACCTCCAACAAATGTAACCCTATCACTCCCCAAAATACCTCATAAAATTCTTTCGTTAATCCATCTATTCCTGGTACCCTATTTACCTTCATTCCCTTCACCACCTTATATGCCTCTTCCATCGTTATTTCCCTTTCCAGAAACTCCCTATCTTCCTCTACTAATCTCCTCTTTAATGACCCCAAAAAAACATCTCTTTTTTCTGTCCCTGCTTTTTCTTTTCTAAATAAATCCTCGTAATATTCTTTTACTACCCCCAACATGCTTTCCCTCCCTATAATCTCCTTCCCATCCTTTTCCAATTTCTCTATAACCCCCCTTTTATCCCTACTTTTCATCTTTTTAAAAAAATATGCGGAACACCTTTCATCTTCCTCATACTCTTTCTGTTTTAATTTATATGTTTCTGCTCTTGCCTTCCTCTCTAATAACTCTTCTTGCCTCACCTTTAAGTCTTCAATTTTCAAATCTACATTTTTTTCCTTCCCCTCCTTTTGTATAACATAAATATGTTCTATCTCTTTTTGTAACATATTAAATTCTTCTTTTCTACGTTTAGATCTATCTGTACAATATTCTATCGTAAATTTTTTTATCTTGCATTTTACATCCTCCCACCAATCCCCTTTTTTTCCATAAAGTTCTTTTACTTTCACCCATAAAGGGAAGATCTCTAGAAATTTATCCCTATAATCTTTTTCCTTTAACACCTCATTATTTAATTTCCAATATCCCTTCCCGTATTCCATCCCTTCTATCTCCAAATCCACCTCTACCGCCTGGTGATCCGTGAGTAGAACCGGAATCGTTTTTCCCCCTTTAATTTTACACTTTTTATCTATCAAAATATAGTCCAACCTACTCTGTACCCCCCTTGTATTTCTCCATGTATACCCTACTTTTTTCCCCAGAAGTCTGCCCATAACATCCGTTAACCCATATTGTCTTATAAATGTCTTTAATGGGAGAGAAAATTTTTCTTTTTCTAAAGATACATTAAAATCCCCTCCCACTATAATATTTTTCCTTGTAATAAAACAAGTGTCCATCGACAAAAGGAGTTCTCTTCTTTGTTTTGGATCCACATGTGCGTACACATTTATTATCCGGCTTTGGACTCCGTTTTTTTCTACATCTACCACCATCACTCTTCCCTGTATCACCGTATAACTTTCTTTTATTTTTATACTTTTATTTCCACACAACACTCCCACCCCTGTCCCATATACTCCTCCTATACTCCATGCCGATTCACCCCCCCTCCACTGCTCCGAAAAAATAACAACATCCTTCTCGTCCTTCAAATGTACCTCCTGTAATAAACATACATCAAAATTATAAAACAACAGAAATTCATATACCATTTGTCTTTTTCTGGCATTTTTTAACCCCCTTACATTTAACGTAATTATTCGGAACCTCACCATTTTGTAGTAAAAAAAGGGGTATCTATACACCTAAGCAGAGGGCCCTTAATAATTTTATAACAAAGAAACAAAAGAAAAAAACAGATACCATCTCCTAGTGGTCTTTTTTGATCTTCATATCCCCTGGAAAAAAAGGAAAACTTTACAAAATTAGAGCCGAAAAAGAAAAAAAAAGAAAAACCTCTGTCGTCCATTTTCCCCTCCCTTATTAGTCCATGTTGACTTGCGCCAGCAAATTTTTTATAAATGAATCTTCCGATTTTTCTTCACTTTCTACTTCTTCTTCTTCAACGTCTCCATCACTCGTTAAATCACTCATTGGTGTGTGCATACATTCAGTCTGCGTCCCTCTCAACACATACGCTCCCATCTCCCCTCCCTCTTCCATCCGCTCTCCTTTATCTTCTTTCAAATTAGTCTCTCCTGGAGGGACTCCCGAGCTCACTCTCCTACGCCTTTTGGCCGACTTTCTTCGTGGCTTAGCTGCCACTTCCCATATTTGTCCTTCTTCGCACTGCTTCTCCCCATTTTTCTCCCCCATCTTATCGCCTTCTTCTTTTCCTTGTTCGGCCCCATCCTCTCCCCCCCCCCCTTCTTCCTCATTAGTCTGATTCCTTTCTGCTGGTGGCGCCTCTTGTGCGCTTTCCCCAATATTTGTTCCTATATCCGTTTCTTCATACCGCTCTACCTCGGTCCCTGCTTTAGCTGCTTCCGAATATGATCTGGGCCTAGTGCAATCTCTTGCCATATGTGTATCTGAGCCACATAAGTGACACCTTCTAGGCTCTTTGCAGTCTCTTGTGATATGACCATTTTTCCCGCAGCTCCTACACCTCACCTGCTCACAATTGTCTGCATTATGTCCCGTACTGCCGCATTTTCTGCATGCTTGTGGCTGTCCTGCATACACCAAAAAACCTCTGTCTGCTCCGATGGAAAACACTGCAGGCGGGTGGCAGTATCCATCTTCCGTTGTCATATCCATTTTAAGTTTTACCCGAAACTGTCTTTTTCCAGTCCATAGGCCTAGCCCGTCCTTTATTTTTCGTACCCCTGGGAGCACTGTAACGTACCGCCCCAGGAAGTACTTAATGGTCTCTTCTGTAACCCAGGGATTATACATGTGCACCGTTAAAATCCTATAATCGTTCCTGTATAACGGGGTTACCATATATTTTTTTAGTTCTTCATTTTCTTCTGTACCACATCTCTTTCTCACCTCCTCCGCGTACTCTCCCGTGCAAAAAGTCACGTCATAGTGCTTACTTGCCGTACTTTGCTGGAGGCAGTAGATTTCCTCTGGTTGTACCTTCAATGCATCATAAAGAATCCTTCGTCCGAAATTAATTCTGTCATGGAAATCCTTTTCTTTATCCATTAGTTCGAATCTCAAGGTATTCCTCGTTCCATACGACCATGTATTCCTCTCCGAAAAATTGGCCGACGTCGCCGCCATCCTACATTGCTTCTCGCCTTGTAACTGATAAGAACAGATACTACACTTGATCTTAGCCAAAAGGCCGAGAAGCGATACCCACATATCGCACGACAGAAACGACTCATTCTGCTTACTGCAACTCTAACTCATGGTTACAATGAAGAACACAGTCGCCTTCTAACAAATGGTAGAGGACAGGTCGATGTTTTACTGACGTTTTACCTCCGAAACATCACAATATAACTATGGTCGGCATGTTTCAGTTTTTAAACGGCGCCACATATATGACGACACTTTAGTTTCTGAAACGCCGGTCAGCGCATGCCGGTTAATGAGATTCAAAATCACGTGGTCGCCTGCAGTCCAATCAGCGGTCGTTGAGACGGAGCGTCTTCAATTCATTTTTATAACTTTCTTGGCGTTATAATTGTTTTCATAATATGATAATTACATACTGTTACATTTTTAATGTTTCTCCTCCCGGTAACTGTATTCCTGTTATGTCTGGGCTTTCCCTAATTGCACAAGCCAACGGTTCTACATATAACATGTACAGTAAGACTGAGAGGGGGCGACCTTGGCACAGACCTCTCATTTGTCTTTCATCCCAGCTTTTTTGGGGGTGACTGGATGGGGGGATATTGCTCACAGCAAATTCCTAAAAACTCCTATTGATCATTGTTGCTCCCATAGATACATTTCAGTTTACCAGTCATGAGGCTCCAAATTATACCAGGAGTGGGGTTTGAACCCACGAGAGCATGTGCTCATTGGAGCTTAAGTCCAACGCCTTAACCACTCGGCCATCCTGATGCATATATATTGTGCATGCGTGTTCCTTTAGGAAACAGGAAGATTGCTAGGAGAAAGAAACGTATTAATCTTGTTTGTTAGGATCATAGCCATAAATGGAGGACTCTTATAAAGTCCATGGATTTTCATTCACACATATTACATGAGATATCTACTCTTTACACACTAAGGATCCACACTACCAGGGCTACGGCACACAGCTGTTTTATAAATCATCAAAACCAATACTATCCTAAGATTTATTATATACAAAAATGATCTGTTCCAAAATGTTTTCATGTAATCCTGAAAACAGAAAAACAATCTTCTGCACTATTAACCATCCACAAATGGAAACAACAGACAATACAGGTGATTTTAGCTAAAAAGCCAAGAAAAAATTGTGTGGGTTTTTTTTTCTCAAACGATGTAATTTACAGCCACAGAGGACAGAAAGCTGCAGTATGTAGAGAAAGAGAAGAGTTAAACCTATAATCAACATGAGTCCTTGTAGATGGCAGCCTCCGGTTTTTAAAGACTTCTATTGGTCTCTAGTGGACAACAGAGGTAACTGCAGGATTGGAGCCAGAATAGTGTAACTGCAGTTGAAAACGACATATTTTTTTGATTTCCCATAGAAAGTGTGTGTCCAGCCACGTGTCAGTCCAAGTGGCAGGATTTAGTAATTCTGGTAATAGTTAAATGTAAGTCATTCACAAATATTAAGTCGCAAGATTTCAGTCTGACTAACCTTGGAAGATTACACGAAGACAATGTCCAGATATGCAGACGCACACATATATCTAGCGTATAAGAAGATTCTTTGCACAAACTGTTGAGTCAAATGACATTTGTTTTTCACAGCTTCAGGGGGTGCACCGTTCCTAGAAATACTGCAATACCAGGTCGATGCGTGGAGTGGACGGAGCAAGCCCCTATTCCATCTCCCTGCTCCAAAAATCAATTTAATATATGGTCCCCGGGTAGGGGACGTATCAGATATTAAACTGATAAGAACAGATACTACACTTGATCTTAGCCAAAAGGCCGAGAAGCGATACCCACATATCGCACGACAGAAACGACTCATTCTGCTTACTGCAACTCTAACTCATGGTTACAATGAAGAACACAGTCGCCTTCTAACAAATGGTAGAGGACAGGTCGATGTTTTACTGACGTTTTACCTCCGAAACATCACAATATAACTATGGTCGGCATGTTTCAGTTTTTAAACGGCGCCACATATATGACGACACTTTAGTTTCTGAAACGCCGGTCAGCGCATGCCGGTTAATGAGATTCAAAATCACGTGGTCGCCTGCAGTCCAATCAGCGGTCGTTGAGACGGAGCGTCTTCAATTCATTTTTATAACTTTCTTGGCGTTATAATTGTTTTCATAATATGATAATTACATACTGTTAAATTTTTAATGTTTCTCCTCCCGGTAACTGTATTCCTGTTATGTCTGGGCTTTCCCTAATTGCACAAGCCAACGGTTCTACATATAACATGTACAGTAAGACTGAGAGGGGGCGACCTTGGCACAGACCTCTCATTTGTCTTTCATCCCAGCTTTTTTGGGGGTGACTGGGTGGGGGGATATTGCTCACAGAAAATTCCTAAAAACTCCTATTGATCATTGTTGCTCCCATAGATACATTTCAGTTTACCAGTCATGAGGCTCCAAATTATACCAGGAGTGGGGTTTGAACCCACGAGAGCATGCGCTCATTGGAGCTCAAGTCCAACGCCCTAACCACTCGGCCATCCTGATGCATATATAGTGTGCATGCGTGTTCCTTTAGGAAACAGGAAGATTGCTAGGAGAAAGAAACGTCTTAATCTTGTTTGTTAGGATCATAGCCATAAATGGAGGACTCTTATAAAGTCCATGGATTTTCATTCACACATATTACATGAGGTATCTACTCTTTACACACTAAGGATCCACACTACCAGGGCTACGGCACACAGCTGTTTTATAAATCATCAAAACCAATACTATCCTAAGATTTATTATATACAAAAATGATCTGTTCCAAAATGTTTTCATGTAATCCTGAAAACAGAAAAACAATCTTCTGCACTATTAACCATCCACAAATGGAAACAACAGACAATACAGGTGATTTTAGCTAAAAAGCCAAGAAAAAATTGTGTGGGTTTTTTTTTTTCAAACGATGTAATTTACAGCCACAGAGGACAGAAAGCTGCAGTATGTAGAGAAAGAGAAGAGTTAAACCTATAATCAACATGAGTCCTTGTAGATGGCAGCCTCCGGTTTTTAAAGACTTCTATTGGTCTCTAGTGGACAACAGAGGTAACTGCAGGATTGGAGCCAGAATAGTGTAACTGCAGTTGAAAACGACATATTTTTTTGATTTCCCATAGAAAGTGTGTGTCCAGCCACGTGTCAGTCCAAGTGGCAGGATTTAGTAATTCTGGTAATAGTTAAATGTAAGTCATTCACAAATATTAAGTCGCAAGATTTCAGTCTGACTAACCTTGGAAGATTACACGAAGACAATGTCCAGATATTCAGACGCACACATATATCTAGCGTATAAGAAAATTCTTTGCACAAACTGTTGAGTCAAATGACATTTGTTTTTCACAGCTTCAGGGGGTGCACCGTTCCTAGAAATACTGCAATACCAGGTCGATGCGTGGAGTGGACGGAGCAAGCCCCTATTCCATCTCCCTGCTCCAAAAATCAATTTAATATATGGTCCCCGGGTAGGGGACGTATCAGATATTAAACTGATAAGAACAGATTTTTTTTTTTTTTTCCTTCACACATATTACATGAGGTATCTACTCTTTACACACTAAGGATCCACACTACCAGGGCTACGGCACACAGCTGTTTTATAAATCATCAAAACCAATACTATCCTAAGATTTATTATATACAAAAATGATCTGTTCCAAAATGTTTTCATGTAATCCTGAAAACAGAAAAACAATCTTCTGCACTATTAACCATCCACAAATGGAAACAAGAGACAATACAGGTGATTTTAGCTAAAAAGCCAAGAAAAAATTGTGTGGGTTTTTTTTTTCAAACGATGTAATTTACAGCCACAGAGGACAGAAAGCTGCAGTATGTAGAGAAAGAGAAGAGTTAAACCTATAATCAACATGAGTCCTTGTAGATGGCAGCCTCCGGTTTTTAAAGACTTCTATTGGTCTCTAGTGAACAACAGAGGTAACTGCAGGATTGGAGCCAGAATAGTGTAACTGCAGTTGAAAACGACATATTTTTTTGATTTCCCATAGAAAGTGTGTGTCCAGCCACGTGTCAGTCCAAGTGGCAGGATTTAGTAATTCTGGTAATAGTTAAATGTAAGTCATTCACAAATATTAAGTCGCAAGATTTCAGTCTGACTAACCTTGGAAGATTACACGAAGACAATGTCCAGATATGCAGACGCACGCATATGTCTAGCGTATAAGAAATTTCTTTGCACAAACTGTTGAGTCAAATGCCATTTGTTTTTCACAGCTTCAAGGGGTGCACCGTTCCTAGAAATACTGCAATACCAGGTCGATGCGTGGAGTGGACGGAGCAAGCCCCTATTCCATCTCCCTGCTCCAAAAATCAATTTAATATATGGTCCCCGGGTAGGGGACGTATCAGATATTAAACTGATAAGAACAGATTTTTTTTTTCTTTTTTCTTTTTACTTACAACACCATTGTTGGGGGAAAACTCTGTAAAAAACCCAGGAGAAATAAAGACACAATGAGACAAAGTTACTTTCTTTATCAAACGTGTACACGGGTGAGCTGCTAAGAACAACTCACACCATGCACAGTGGCTTGGTAATTTTTATAGGCACAGAGCACAGAGACAGTGAGAACAGGATAACAAATAATAAACAGATAAAATAAAACAACTCCATATATGGTGCTAGTCTCGTCAGCAGAGGGCTAGGGAAGATAAAACAATCTAAAACAATATGTCCCAGAAACAAGATGTGTTTGCTGGGAAAGTCTAAAAAGATAATTCTAAACTAATCTAACCATAGGCAGAGGGCAGACAAAAGGCATCTTTGTACATTTAAAAGAAGGTAAAGAAACATAGAATCATTTTTCCTGTAACATTCCCTCCTGTTTTAACTTATTTTAAATGTATACAACAATTGTCTGTGAAGGTTATTTATTAAGTATCTTAAGCAATTTTTTAATTTTCAAAATGTCAGCATAGCAGAAATGGAAGTCATTTGGTCTAAAGAATAAAACAAAAGAAAATAATAAAAAGAAAAACATAGTAAATGAAAATCATAGTAAATGAAATAACAAGTGGAATAAACAAGAAAAAATAATAAAACTAAAACTACAAAAAATAAAAGGATGAAAACTAAAATGGAAACTTTGTATTTAAAAATGATGAAAACCTAATATGTAAAATGAAAACTTCAAAAAATACAAGGATGAAAACCTTATATTTAAAATGATGCAAACCTTAAATTGAAAACTTTATATGTAAAATGATGAAAACTTCATATTTAAAATGAAAACTTCAAAAAATAAAAGGATGAAAACCTGCATAACCTACTAATGTTTTAATCAGTGCGTGATCACTTGACAAGTCATTTTTAATCACCACGTCATTCATTAGCAGTTATTACAAGTTCTCCTCTAACAGAATTGCAACGGGATGCTGGTCTTCTTCAGGCACGGCAACATAAGCAGTCATTGTAGTTGTTATCATCTTTGAAATCATTACTCTTAGGCATGGCAACACACACAACACTAATATGAGCAGTGCTATCATGACGAGACCTAGAAGGAAAAATGGCTTTGCTACAGCAGCCAGCCATGAACCGCTGAACAGCCAGTCCAGCCAGCCTTGTGCTGTAGCTGCTCCAGGTGTGTGGTCAGTGACATATTTTTGCAGAGTGGTCAAATTCTGCAAAGCTTCATAAATGTCTCCTCCAGTTTCGTATCCATCAGGGATAAAAGTGCAACATGTTTCCCCGATCAGCTTGCAAACTCCTCCTTGTGATGCTGTTAGCAGGTCTAGTGTCAGTGTGTTCTTCAACACCATCGTTCTGATGGCCTTCTGTTCTCCTGCTAAGGCGGTTCCCAGGGCCTTAGTTAAGTTGATGTGTCGTAGCAGAGCATATCGGTTGATTTCCACGTGATCCCGCACCTCGGCAACTCCAATGCCGGGGATCAAGCTCTGTAAGAATTTCACTCCTCCTCAGATGCGAAACTCTGGTTCCTTTACTGCTTGGTGCCGTCCGTGCACATCCTGTCTGGTAATGAGTCTTTGTTTGTAGTATCATTCGGTAGCTGTAGTTGGAGCGACAGTTGAGGCTCATCAGTGTCGCGTTACTGGCACAGGTTTCGTTGAGTGAACAGTCCATACACTTCCTCTCGTTCCTCGGTGGGCAGAAAGTGTATATGTATTTGCATAGCAGTCAGTTTTATTATTCCAGTAAGCTGTAGTGTTCATAAACTGCCACCAGAAATTAGTGGCATAGCCATGGGGAAACTTGGTGTACTTTCCTTTGTCATACAGTGTCTGCCTTTTCTTCATATAGCGTGACTTATTGTCCCTCACGGAAGCAAAGATGAGGAGCCCGGCCATGGTCAGGGCCACTGCAGTTATTAAGAGCCACCACCTCATGACGACGGGACACACCCTCCTGTCGCGAGTAGACCCCCCGGCCAGGAAAGCTGACCCCTCCACCGGGCGAGATCACAACAAGTGGGCAAGCCTGCTGTCAGCTGTGTTTAGATGGCTTCACTTACTGGCTCTGATGGATGCAAGATGGTCGTTCCGCTATTTTGCAAGCTCCAGTTTTTCCTTTGGAGCACTTTGATCAGAACCCAGTCACCGGGCTGTGATCTGCAAGACACTTGATAGACATCATTACATTCTTCGTCATTTACAATCATCTCTTTATTTTCCTACAACTTAGACATACATTTTGCTACTGAAATTGTATCTGCCTTTTTCACTGGGTAGATTTCTGGCCACTTTGAGAATACATCTATAACCACTAGGGTGTATTTTTACCCTTGGCATTCATTTAGCTCAATAAAGTCCATATGGATTGTGTGGTCTCAGGTTTCCCTGAGCATTACATTTTTGACACGTCATGCACGTTCTGACAAATTGTTTTGCTGAGGTTTCAAAATTTACAGTGTAGAATTTACAGTGTAGAAATGAGAGTTGACAATACTGGTCAGTCCCCCCGTTGACAAATGCGTACAGCCATGAGTCACTAATGCCGCCATTTTGTGGAGGAATTTTGGCAACACTAGCTTGCCATAACACATCATTAAGTCGTTTGTCAGAACTGCACCGTGTTTTAGCCATTTTGCCTGCTCTGCTGTGCTTGCTGCTTTTGTTCATTTTTCAACACATCCAGTGGAATCTGATGTGTGTTCACTGCCATCAATGTGATGTTTGTCTTTTGTGCCGCCTATTTTGCTGCTCTGTCAGCAAAATTGTTGCCTGTAGTAATGAAAGAGTCAGTAGGCGTTGTAAGAGGTTGGCATGCTGGTTTGCCAGTTGGTGTAATCATTCCTCTGGTTTTCCAGATTTTTTGCAAAATGATGCACAGCAGAGAAAACATACTGGCTGTCTATATAAATGGTTATTTGTTTATCTTTGTGTATTTCACATGCGCAACAATCTCGTGTGAAGTGACCTTCCTCTCCACGGTTCTAGCAGGCGTTGTCTCTATGTTATCTGCTGTGTCTGCGTGGCTGTCTGCGGCCTTGGTGTTTGTGACTTTGCTCGCCTCTCTGTTCCTGATAGCCACCTGCGAATTAGTGTTTTAGTCTGTTGTCAACAGTCAGCCTTATTTTTAAGTTACAGAATGCTTCTCCTTTTTTTTTTTTTTTTTTTTTTTTTTTTTTGTTTGGGAGAATAGATGCAACTCTACATCTTCACTTATGGCAGTTTTAGATAATTTCTAGTTCTTCAAACAATGCATGGATCTCACACATTTCAAACTTTCAAGTTACGGTTGTTTCCCATTTATACAAATATATATATTTAACTTTGCATTGCTCACAGCTCATAGCTCACAGCTCTAAACCTAGGCATTTTTCAATCATATGCCTAATCACTATGTGTCACTGTGATTCTCAAGTATTGTCACAAGTTCGTTTAAATTCGTTTCCAAAACCAACAAAATAATCAAACAAAAACAAAAAACATAAACGTGTCAGGACACAAAAGAGAAAGAAAAATGCTGCCACCCGAACAAGGCAGAAGTCTGCATATGTTGGCTTTTAATATCATGCAGCTTGTAACATGGTAGACTAATGTGCCTGTGTTAATTCAGCTCCATATTATTGTGTGAAGTTGCACTGGGTTGGGAGTGGTTTTGTGGTTGTCACATTTTTGGTGAGCCAATGGCTGGAATGGGGTTGGACTAATTAGAGGCAGGTGTACTTGATTGCACTGATCTACATATAGCCCACACTACAAACACTGCTGTGTTGTTTTGTCTCTCTGTGCAGTCCAGGGCCTATTATATGCCACAGCCTAAAGGCAGCAGAGTTCCAGAGGCTTGAGTGACCACTGACTATATGCTTGCAGGGTGGTGGGTCTCCAAGGACAACTTCTAACCCTGTTAAACTTGGCCGTGTGGCATAGCTGGCTCTGGCCTTGGGACTGTGTGTTTTTATACAATTCATAAGTGGGACACTGGACTGTTTTATCTTTTATCTCTTGATATATTTTTCGTCAATAAATTATCTTTTAGAATTTTATTGACTGTCATCTTTTTCCCACGACTGAGACGGTTGGTCAGACCTAGAGTCTTTCTTTGGGTGTGTTACAGCAGCTTCTGCTCTAAAAGAAACAAAAAAGAAAAAGAAAAGAAAATGTGTAACATGCTCATCAGCTTAGCAGTGTCTACATATTTAATTCAGCTTCTCAATCCTGTAGTTTTAGCTGTTGTCTACAGGGTTTTGCTTATTGGTTGTTATTATAGGTGTGCTCTATATCCCAGCAATGTGTCATTCTAGGATGATAGGTTTCAAGCTGGTCAAGTGCCTCTATGCACTTCATTAGTTTAGTTATTCTCTGTATTGTCTTCATCTCACATGTCATTACACTGAGTTTCAGCAAACCTTAAGCTTGATGCAGACTACTGCTTAACAATTATCCACCTTACATCATAACCGATTAAGGTGCCTCTTCATATTAATATTATGTCATTGTTAATATTATCCTCTTTGTCTTATATAACAGTAATAGCATATTATATTTTATCAGTGTGTACCACTATACTACTACTGAGCCAATTTGATAGTTAGGATCATCTTATTCAGCAAACAGATAATTTTGAATTCATCCAATCTGCGGTCACATTTGTTCTCTCTGTTGCATGGCGGACCAGGCAGTTCTATTATAATATATTATTTATATTTTATTTTGTATCCATCAAGGGCTTCAGATGACCTGCAGAATCATCCTTTTCCCAGGGTGGAGACAGTTACCTTTTCACACACTGTCCTTGGCTGAACAGTGACACAGCCTTAATATACTTTATTTATGTTATTAAAATATTTTCGTGTGAATTATTTGCTTTATATTCATTTTATACATTGTGAGCATGGTCATCATGCCAACTGTGTTTCATTGATAATATCACTTTACAGGTTGTTATCCTTGCTATTATTAATTTCAAATACTCTAAAGATAATTTCTACTGTAATTTTCCCTTTGTTCATCTTTATTTCGTACTTTTTATATTTATATCTACTCAGTGGGGTCTGTTTTCAACCCTTTTAAACTACTTCAAACTACTGTGATCTCTAGTTTTCACTTAATAAAGGATTATTATGTTCTTCCTGATATGGGTGTTGCTGCAGATGTGGCTGCAGGAGTGAGTGATGGTTTACTAAAAAGATTGTGGGAACTGCACAGTGTCTCGTCTTCTGGTTTTACTAAACTGGCAGTTGAGTTCTATTCTTCTGACTGTTTATATTTTGTTTTCTTAAATCTCTCAGTTTACAGACACTGTTTTTGTCCGGCGTCTGGACTTTTCTTTTCTCACCACTGCTCGTCAGCAGGAGTGAGTTTTAATTTCACTTGCTTGATTACCCATCTTATTTATGTATTTACTTATTTTTGTTTAAGTAATATATACACAATACAGCTGCTATCACCTTCGCTGGTATTAGAGACGAGAGTGGTTGCTCACACGCCCTTCTACTTTCGGACTATTTCCAAAAGCGGTGTGAACTTTACGAGACGGAACTCGACCGTTCTCTCAACTCACCAGCACGTCAGTGAATAGCAGTAAAAGAAAAACACAGTAGGAGCAGCTCAGTCTCTTATTGGACCGTGAAAATTCAGCTTGCTCCGTTAATTAAAACAATACATACACACACACACACACACACACACACACACACATTCACATTCACACCTATTCGCGCGATCGGAACCCTTATCATAAGGGGAGCTGCCAGTCTTTCTGTAGACGAGCTACTTATTCCCTAGACCCTGTCTAGACCCAGCTGGGGGAGCTACCCAGAGCTCCAAACCTAACCCACAGAAGTGGGGAGCTTCCAGTCGACGAGCTCCAAGCTACCAGCCGACGAGCTACTTTAAACCCACAGAGGTGGGGAGCTTCCAGTCGCGACGAGCTACTTTCGCTATTTTAAATTCCCTGAATTTAAAATACGCTTTTACGCAAGATTGTGTCAGTGTGTCTGTATCTACCTGGTCGGTGTCGCCGGGTCTGGTCCACCTCGATCGGGCCCCACCACCGTGGGTCGCTTTCTAAGACGTTGGCCAAGACCCGAATTTAACGCTCTTGGTCTTTTATCACACACCTAGTATGTGAGCTGTCGACAGGCGAGCAACGTGGACTGGTCACGGAGATGGGACACGATGGAGGCGCTCCGGCTCCGAAGGACCAAGAAATGTTGGGGGAAAACTCTGTAAAAAACCCAGGAGAAATAAAGACACAATGAGTCAAAGTTACTTTCTTTATCAAACGTGTACACGGGTGAGCTGCTAAGAACAACTCACACCATGCACAGTGGCTTGGTAATTTTTATAGGCACAGAGCACAGAGACAGTGAGAACAGGATAACAAATAATAAACAGATAAAATAAAACAACTCCATATATGGTGCTAGTCTCGTCAGCAGAGGGCTAGGGAAGATAAAACAATCTAAAACAATATGTCCCAGAAACAAGATGTGTTTGCTGGGAAAGTCTAAAAAGATAATTCTAAACTAATCTAACCATAGGCAGAGGGCAGACAAAAGGCATCTTTGTACATTTAAAAGAAGGTAAAGAAACATAGAATCATTTTTCCTGTAACAACCATCTTACATTTCCATTTGCTCAACATTCCATTGAATACTTTTCATATTTCACAAAAACATCTTTTACATCATTCATAATAATCCTTCCACCTGTCCTTAATCGTGTCTATTCCCCATCTTTGTAATTCATGCCGATATATCCCCTCAAATTCCCTCTCTATATCCTTTATTGTTCCCATCTCTTTCCATTCATACCCCCCCCCCTTATATACCCCTGTCTTGCCCTCCATATCTTAAGTTTTGTAATTGATAACAACATACAACGTATTTTATTTTCCTCCTTCTTTTTATCCTTAGGCCTAAGATAAGTTATTTCCTCATATGTCAAAGCCTCTAGTCCCTTATACCTCCTCTTCATTCCAACCCATACCTTTTTTGCATATTTGCACCCCCATAGGACGTGTTCAATCGTTTCTTCCTCTGTGCAATTATCCCTCGGACATTCTTTTAACTTCCCCAAATTATGTGCATACATCGTAGTCCTTACAGGTAATTTCCTATGTAGGTGCATCCAATTAAAATCTTTCAAAACATTCTTATAACTCTTATCCTGTGCGTATTCCCAAACTTCCGAACTCACTATCCCCTGGTTGTAGTTAGCATTCCTCACCAGTTTTTTATACAGAAGATTAAAAAGGAAACGTTTTCAATACAAACAAATAATTTCTATAAAAAACCACGTACCTTTGCGCTGCAATAAATAACCAAGGTTTCACCGCCCAGACACCCAAAGGAGAGGGTCGCAGTCCTAGACTAAGACCAAAAATCAAGTGCGAAATGATAAGAACAGATACTACACTTGATCTTAGCCAAAAGGCCGAGAAGCGATACCCACATATCGCACGACAGAAACGACTCATTCTGCTTACTGCAACTCTAACTCATGGTTACAATGAAGAACACAGTCGCCTTCTAACAAATGGTAGAGGACAGGTCGATGTTTTACTGACGTTTTACCTCCGAAACATCACAATATAACTATGGTCGGCATGTTTCAGTTTTTAAACGGCGCCACATATATGACGACACTTTAGTTTCTGAAACGCCGGTCAGCGCATGCCGGTTAATGAGATTCAAAATCACGTGGTCGCCTGCAGTCCAATCAGCGGTCGTTGAGACGGAGCGTCTTCAATTCATTTTTATAACTTTCTTGGCGTTATAATTGTTTTCATAATATGATAATTACATACTGTTACATTTTTCTCCTCCCGGTAACTGTATTCCTGTTATGTCTGGGCTTTCCCTAATTGCACAAGCCAACGGTTCTACATATAACATGTACAGTAAGACTGAGAGGGGGCGACCTTGGCACAGACCTCTCATTTGTCTTTCATCCCAGCTTTTTTGGGGGTGACTGGGTGGGGGGATATTGCTCACAGCAAATTCCTAAAAACTCCTATTGATCATTGGTGCTCCCATAGATACATTTCAGTTTACCAGTCATGAGGCTCCAAATTATACCAGGAGTGGGGTTTGAACCCACGAGAGCATGCGCTCATTGGAGCTTAAGTCCAACGCCTTAACCACTCGGCCATCCTGATGCATATATATTGTGCATGCGTGTTCCTTTAGGAAACAGGAAGATTGCTAGGAGAAAGAAACGTATTAATCTTGTTTGTTAGGATCATAGCCATAAATGGAGGACTCTTATAAAGTCCATGGATTTTCATTCACACATATTACATGAGGTATCTACTCTTTACACACTAAGGATCCACACTACCAGGGCTACGGCACACAGCTGTTTTATAAATCATCAAAACCAATACTATCCTAAGATTTATTATATACAAAAATGATCTGTTCCAAAATGTTTTCATGTAATCCTGAAAACAGAAAAACAATCTTCTGCACTATTAACCATCCACAAATGGAAACAACAGACAATACAGGTGATTTTAGCTAAAAAGCCAAGAAAAAATTGTGTGGTTTATATTTTTTTTCAAACGATGTAATTTACAGCCACAGAGGACAGAAAGCTGCAGTATGTAGAGAAAGAGAAGAGTTAAACCTATAATCAACATGAGTCCTTGTAGATGGCAGCCTCCGGTTTTTAAAGACTTCTATTGGTCTCTAGTGGACAACAGAGGTAACTGCAGGATTGGAGCCAGAATAGTGTAACTGCAGTTCAAAACGACATATTTTTTTGATTTCCCATAGAAAGTGTGTGTCCAGCCACGTGTCAGTCCAAGTGGCAGGATGTAGTAATTCTGGTAATAGTTAAATGTAAGTCATTCACAAATATTAAGTGGCAACATTTCAGTCTGACTAACCTTGGAAGATTACACGAAGACAATGTCCAGATATGCAGACGCACACATATATCTAGCGTATAAGAAATTTCTTTGCACAAACTGTTGAGTCAAATGCCATTTGTTTTTCACAGCTTCAGGGGGTGCACCGTTCCTAGAAATACTGCAATACCAGGTCGATGCGTGGAGTGGACGGAGCAAGCCCCTATTCCATCTCCCTGCTCCAAAAATCAATTTAATATATGGTCCCCGGGTAGGGGACGTATCAGATATTAAACTGATAAGAACAGATTTTTTTTTCCTTCTTTTTATTTTCTTTCCACAACAATTCCAGCATTTTACCTTTTCCTTTAAAATGATAAGGTTACTTTCACTTTTCTCCCAACATTCGTTCATAACAAAAAAAAAAAAAAAAAAAAAAAAATCCTATTTTCATCTTTCCCCATACAAAGTAACATTTTCAAATAACTTATCATATTACTCCTTATCTCCCCCTTCCCACTTTACCCCTTACCCTTTATCTACCACCTCCTTTTGGGTACTTTCAAAAAATAATCTTTCCATCTATCCTTAATCGTATCGATTCCCCATTTTTGTAGTTCGTACCAATATATCCCTTCAAATTCCTTCTCTATAGCCTTAATCGTCCCAATTTCCCCCCATTTAAATCCCCCCGTTATGCAGCCCTGTCTTGCCTTCCATAATTTAAGCTTAATAATTGACAACAACATACAACGTATTTTATGTCTCTCATTTGTTTTGCCCTTAGCCCTAAAAAAAGTGATTTCTTCATACGTCACCATCCCCAACCCTTTGTACTTCCCCTTTACCCCTTCCCATACCTTTTTAGCGTATTCACATCCCCATAGTACATGTTCAATTGTTTCTTCTTCTACACAATTTTCCCTTGGACACTTTTTTTGTTTCCCCAAATTATGTGCATGCATTGTGACCCTCACTGGTAGCCTTTTATGTAAGTGCATCCAGTTAAAGTCCTTTAAAACATTTTTGAAACTCTTGTCCTGTGCAAGTTCCCACACTTCCGGGCTCACCGTTACCTGATTGTGATTAACTTTCCATACCAGTTTTTTGTATAAAAGTTTATGATTTAATACTGTATCCACCTCTTTACATTCCGAATGTTTCTTCCCCCATCTAACCATCCTCTGCAAATATTCTGGTCTAGACTCTGCTTTGGGACCTTTATTTTCCCACCCAATCAAAAACCGGTATGGTATCGCTAACCAAAACCATAACAATATTTGGCATTTATGCATATAAGTCTTTTTCAATAATGTACAAACATTTGCATAAAATATTGTATCCAACTTTAAAGGAACGTTCGGTACCCCTTTCCCACCATCTGCAATTTCTTGATACATGTGTACTCTTTTTACATACTCATAACCCCCCCCATATGAATTTGAATATCCCCCTCGTTATTTGTACTCTATAAATCTGAGGCATCGGAAACACATAGGCCAAATGTAATAGTTTCGGCACTACCTCACTCTTTATGACCAAAACTTTCCCCGATATTGTAAGTTTTCTTGCTTTCCATAGGCCTAATTTTTTATCCACCGCATTCATCTTCTCTTTCCAATTACAGAAAGCATCACCTTCCTTATTTCCAAATGAAATTCCTAAAATGTCCATAGGACCTTCACACAAAGTGAATTCACAAATGTTGTCTTTTCTACCCTCCCATATCCCCAAATATTTGTACTTTGTTTTCTCTTTATTTATTTTCGATCCCGTCGCTTTTTCGTAAGCTTTTAAAATTTCTATCACTTCCCTTAAGCTATCATCATCTGCCAGATATAATATCGTATCATCTGCATATTGCGATATTTTTAAGCTTTCCCCCCGTGGCATCATTATCCCTTTCACTATTTGGCTCTCCCTTATTGCACAGGCCAAAGGTTCGACATAAAGCACGTAAAGTACGACAGATAATGGACACCCTTGTCTCAAACCTCTTGTTTGGTACACTTTTTCTGTAAGAAAACCATTTAATTTAATTTTTGAGTTTATGCCCTTGTATAAAATTTTTACCCTTTTTATAAAAGCCTCTCCTAACCCCATTTCCTCCATTACCCTCCACAAAAAATCATGATCTACCCTATCGAACGCCTTTTGCTGATCCAAACTAACACAAATTGCTGCTATATTTCTATCTCTTACATATGTAAGTATATCCCTATGTAATTGTACGTTCCAAGTAATTTGCCTCCCCTGGACCCCACACGTTTGATCCTTCTCCACTATGTGTGACATTACTCCTACGAGTCTATTTGCGAGTATCTTGCTCAAAATCTTGTAGTCCACACATAACATGGTTAGAGGTCTATAATTATCGAGTTGATGTGGATTACCTTTCTTAAATAATATAGAAACCACGCCCATCTTCATACTCTCTGTCATCACCTCTCCCTCCATGATTTCCTTAAAAACCCCCAACAAATGTATCCCCACCACTCCCCAAAACGTCTCATAAAATTCCTTTGTTAGACCATCTATTCCCGGCACTTTATTTGCCTTCATTCCCTTTATCACGTTATATGCCTCATCTATTGTCACTTCTCCTTCTAGCCTATCCCTTTCTTCTCCCGCTAATCTCTTCTTTATTTTCTTTAAGAAGAAATCCCCCTTCTCTCCCTCTAGTTTTTCTTTCCTAAACAAATCCTCATAATATTCTTTCACCACTTTTAACATATTTTCCCTCCCCTCGATCATTTTCCCATCCTTCTCTAATTTCGTTATAACCCCTCTTTTATCCCTACTTTTCATTTTTTTTAAAAAAGAAAGCTGAACATTTCTCATTTTCCTCGTACTCCTCCTGCTTTATTTTATATATTTCAGCCCTTGCCTTCCTCTCAAGTAATTCTTCTTGCTTCAATTTTAAATTTTCTATTTTCTCGTCCATATTTTTATTTTTTCCCTCGTTTTGTTTTACATAAGTATGTTCTATCTCTTTCTGTAGCGTACAAAATTCTTCTTTTCTTGATTTTGACCTCTCCGTACAGTAATCCACTGTGAATTTTTTAATTTTATTTTTTACATCCTCCCACCAATCTAATTTCTTCATATATAGATTTTTCATCTCTGCCCATAACGGGAAGAGCTCTAAGAATTTTTCCCTATAATCTTTTTCCGTAAGTACTTCATTATTTAATTTCCAATATCCCTTTCCAAATTCCGTTCCTTCTATCTCCAATTCCGCCTCTACAGCTTGATGATCCGTGAACAGTGCCGGTATTATTTTCCCTCGCTTTATTTTACACTTTTTGTCTACCAATATATAATCCAATCTACTTTTCACCCCTCTTGTATTCTTCCATGTATACTCTACTCGTTTCCCCTGTAATTTGGCCATTACATCTATCAAACCATATTTTTTTATGAATGTCTTAAAAGGGAGGGAAGATTTTTCCTTCTCCAAAGAACAATTAAAATCCCCTCCCACTATAATATTCTTTCTTGTCATGAAACAGGTATCCATTTTTAAAAAAAGTTCTCTTCTCAACTTTGGATCCACCTGTGCATACACATTTATTATCCGACTTTGCATCCCGCTTTTTTCCACATCTACGACCATCACCCTTCCCTGTATTATCGTATAACTTTCCTTTATCTGTATACTTTTATTTCCACATAACACTCCAACCCCTGTCCCATGTACCCCCCCTATACTCCACGCAGATTCTCCTCCTCTCCATTCCTCCGTGAAAACAGCAACATCCCCTTCATCCTTTAAATGTACTTCTTGCAATAAACAAACATCAAAATTATAAAATAATAAAAATTCATAAACCATTTGTCTCTTTCGGGCATTTTTAAGCCCCCTTAAGTTTAACGTAATTATTCGAATTTTCCCCATATCCCAACAACAAAAAGGAAATACAAAAACAAAACCATGGGGACATATTTAAACTTAAGATCCGGAGACAACAACAAAGAAAAATAAAAATAAAAATACCAACTTTAACTGTCCATATTAACATGTGCCAATAAGTTTTTTATAAAGGAATCTTCTGACTTTTCTTCACTTTCGGCATCCTCTTCTATGTCCCCATCGCTTGTTAAGTCACTTGTAAGAGTATGCATACATTCAGTCTGTGTTCCTCTCAGGACGTACCCCTCCTCATTCCCCACCTCCTCAGTCCGCTCCTCTCTGCCCTCCTTACCTTTCATCTTAGTCTCTTCTGAAGAAGCGCCCGAACTCACCTTCCTCCGTCTCTTGGCAGTTTTTCTCCGTGGCTTAGCTACCACTTCCCATATCTGACCGTCCTCACCTTGCTTCTCGGCATCCTGTTCACAAATCGTTTCTCCTTTCTCCTTTCTCTGTTCCACTCCGTCTTCCATACTCCCAGCTTTCTCCTCATTAGTCTGATTTTCGGCAGCTGGTGGCACCTCCTGTGCTTTTTCTCCAGTATCAGTTTCTATGTCCGCTTCTCTGTGATGTTCAACCTCGATTCCAAACTTAGCCGCCTCCGAATATGACCTGGGCTTAGTACAGTCTCTTGCCATATGCGCATCCGAGTCACATAAATGACACCTTCTAGGCTCCTTGCAGTCTCTTGTTATGTGGCCAATTTTTCCACAACTCCTGCACCTCATTTGTTCACAATTGTCTGCATTATGCCCAGTGCTACCACATTTCCTGCATGCTTGAGGCTGCCCTGCATAAACCAGGAAGCCTCTATCCGCTCCAATAGAGAACACCGCGGGCGGGTGACAATACCCGTCCTCGGTGGCCGCATCCACTTTGAGTTTGACACGAAATTGTCTTTTTCCGGTCCATAGGCTGTTAAGTCTAATTGTTGAATGTTGCCATTGTGTTTCTTAAATTTGTACAGTCTTAGTTTAAGCAGTAGGATCAAAGCCATTCCTTTGATTCTGACCACCTCTCCAGCCACTCTGTGCTGGGGGAGGTTTTATTGTAGATACATCCTAACTTGAAGATCTGTTTGATGTTTGGTAGAGCTTCCTACCCTTTGTATGGTTTCACTGTGTTATCTTTGGTAAACCATACATTGGGTGTGGGGGAAGACTACCCTCTTTATGACCAAGGATGTTGTTCCTGCTTTTAGGTTTTATGACCCTTTGACCAACACACACACACACACACATTCTCACATAACACACACACATTCTCACACACACACACACTCAGTGTATACATTTACATACAGTGCCTTGTCTTTGTAACCAAAGGGGGGTTGCAAGGGGAGGTGTTTTGTAAACTATTGTTTGAAGTTTGTCAATAAAAGGCGGCGAGAGGAGGCCACCAGTGTGGTCATTTCAACGTGCTGGTCACAGACGAGAGGCCTCCCTTGCGCAAGAAATCGATCGAACACTGTTGCCTTGCTTTTCTTTCATGGGAATAAGTCTTGGATACAGCGGGGTCTGAGTTTAGACCCAACATTTATTTGGTCCTTCGGAGCCGGAGCCTAACACATTGCATCCACCGAGGAGAGGGAGAGGACGCCACCGCAACGTCTGGGATGATTGACGTAAAGCCCTGGTGTTTTTGGCTTGCCACCAGGCCGGGAAGTTTGCGCCTGACCTCCCCTCGGGATGGATGACGATTGACGGGATCCAGAGACTCTTCCCATGAACGTAAACAAACAGTGAGTACAGAAGGCCTTAGAGAGTGTCTCTATAACCGTGTGAATGAATGTGGGATCCTAGAAACGCGTCACCGTGATTCTGCGTGAAACGTTTGAGTCCCGGGGAGCGCTGGTCACGAGAGCGCACGTGGACCCAAAACAATAGAGAGCGGCTACGGGCTGTGCGTTAAACGTGAGTCCGGGAGCGCGCTAGCCGCGTGAGAGAGACGCAGGCTTCTCCGCCGTTTGGGGCGTGGAGAGAACCTAGGTTCAGAGTCCGGAATCTCCGCCATATGGGGCGTTTGAGAGTTTTCAACAGAGAGCGCTAGCTGTGCGTGCAGACGCAAGCGATAGGCCTATGTTGTGTGTGTGTGTGCGGGCCAGACGTGGTCTGCGTGAGTGTGGCTGATTGTTGTCTTGTAATGGAGAATAAAATGTGTAAGTCTGCCTTAGAAGGAGATGTAAAATTTATGGAGAAATTTTTACCAGGCAGCACGCAGTATGTAGGTTGTTGGCGTAAGAAATGTGGATTTGAAGGGACATTAGTGGAAGTTCAGTGTAAAATGCTGGTAGAAAGAATAGCTGTAAGTGTAGCAGGTAAAACAGGTAAAGCGAAGCAGAGGAAGGAATTGCAGTTAGCAATTGCTAAGTTGTGGCTGGAGCAGGCTCAGAAGAGGAGAGAAGCACAGAATGTTAAAAGAGCAATATTGCAAGAAGTAGTTGTGAAACCTGAGGATGAAACTACAGCTCAATCCACTGCAACTACTCTAGAACAACACCGTAGAAAAGCATTAGGAAGAGCAAGAATGTTAGCAGAAAGTAGAGTCAGAGAAGAGCGTGAGAGAGCAGAGGTAGAAGTGGAGGAGAGATTAGAGGCATATTAGGAGCAGCATTGAGTCCAAGACAGACTAGGCAAGAGAGGAGACAGAAAAGATGAAGAAAGTTTTTCTCCTGATCAATTCCGCGAGTGTGAGAGTGTCTGACGTCATGGTGTGTGTGAAAGGTATCCAGCTGGGGCAGACGTGATTCTGCAGGTCACCTGCCCAGTGGACAAAAAGAAATAAAATAGTTGTGTGGATGAATGATGGCACGAAGAGTGTTTGGTGTTTCTCAGTCTGAAACAGCTGTAATGCTATTTTCTGTTTTGGAGAAAAGTACAGTTAAAGAAAAAAAACAGAGAGATGTGTGTTGTTTTAAGCAGTGATGAGAATAATGGAAGTGTGGTGAGAGATGAACACAAAAACATACTGAAAATGCATTAACTATACTAACCCCACATGCATATACACATACAATGATACTCATGAGACCAGACAGCATCTTAAGCATGAGATTCTGTTTGTCATCTTGTCCAAGTCACTAGTAAGATGAAAGTGATACATAGACTAGTGGACTGAATATTATAGGAGGACAGATGGTTGCATCATAGAGGAGGAAACAGAATGCTGATGAGAGGTCTTGAATGAGTGAGTTGAGTGAGCTGATTGTGAGTTTCTGGTGTGTGAAGACGTTTTACCATGGCACACATTTAGTTACATGAGAACTAAAACTTATTATGTGCTAAGACAACAGGGTTATGCTGTATGTTGTGTGTATGGCTGATTGGATGAATGTTTGAGATTAAACTGGCTGTTTGATTTGTCTTTATTACTAAAGTTGAACCTGCCAATTGGGTTGTTACGATTTATCCCCCTGGCATGAAGAACACGTGTCATGATTTAAACAAGGCCTATCTTTCCTTTATTTTCTTTGATTTCTTTGATTTTCTTTCTTTTATTTTGTTACTTTCATGGTGCACTGAAAGTTTTGTTTGATGATCTCTGTTTGAGCAGATCTGCACGATTAGAATCGAAGCGTCGTCAAGAAAACTGTTGCAAAGTGAGCTTCTCCAAAATTAAAATGGGCTCTTATTTGGGACAATCAGGAAACAAATTCCTCCAAAAGGATTCAACGAGAAAATCCAGTCTAAATTATTTTTCTTTTTGAAATGACGTTGTTTTGCTGAGCGTGGAAACGGATGCGACGATAATTTCCACAATTAGCAAAAGAAGGAATCACTGAGTGAATGAGTAAGAATTTTAAAATAAATGGGGAACTGACTGACTGACTTAACACCATTGTGTGAAGTCAACCCCCACTTGACAAAGGTGTGGATGTATCTCTGTGTGTGTCTCTGTTACAGGAGCAGAAAGATGATAGCAACATCTGAGGTTGCGTGATGGTTTAACCTTTTAAATGCCATTTTTATGTTTGTGAATCTATCAGAGGTGTGTTATTCATGGGCTTGTGGTACTCACAGAAGTTACTGTGAGAAAGTGTGTACACACCTGCGCAGCGCTAACATTTGCATTTTTTCTTACAGCATTGCAGTTTTTCATGTGATTTGATGATGTGGTTTTTAGCAGAACAACTGGTGGATGTTTGTTTCTTTATTTCAGGTTTTGTTTTCTTTAAGAGTGCATGTAGCATTCAGCAGAAGTGGACAAGTGACATGAGTAAAACAAATAAGAGATTACGATATTTATGGAGTAGTTTATTATGGGCTCATTTGCTGGCCACTTTTGGACCCATAATAATATATGAGTGGAGTGACTTTGCTTAAGGGAAGTCACCGATTACATTAATGTTAACTGAGCACATGGGATGATCCATGTTTGAGGCGAATTATGGTAACAATAGTGATTTAATGATTTGAGAAAACCTGCACATGACACTTGTCTTGCTGATGCTGAATGCTTGTTACCCTTGTGATATACTTGTTTATAAGTGTGAAGTTTAATTTTACTTCCAGATCTTGTTTTCCAGGCCATGATGGTGAGTATGCAGGCTCCTGGTGGAGCCAGTTTTTAAGGCAGGGATCCAGGTTTGGTGAGTTGACGCATGAGAGTGTCCATGCGTCAAGAGGTGGGGTCCAGAAGTAACATTAAACAATGTTTTCTATTATTGTTGCAGTGATTTGTGTGATTAGCTGTTTATTTACAAGTATTAAACCTATGCAAGTGGTGCATCCTTGTTCAGATGAGGCTTTGATGGCCTATAAGTGAAGTTCACTGATTACAATGTGGAATAACATTGAGATGTTAAATAATTTGGAATAAATTATGGGAAAACGTAGGAGTTTAATGAGTTTAGAATAAACCTGCAATGATACTTGTCTCTGTGATGCTGAATACTTTATTACTCTTATGATCTACAGTTGGTTGCGAATGTGAAGTTGTTTTAAATTTAAGACTTTGTCTTCTGTGATACAGGAGCTGGGAGCTAAACAAGCTGAACATTTAAGTGCTGATTAATGTTTTTACACAGGGTTACAGCTTGGAGTGAAGCTGCTCCAAGGGACAAACCCTGGAGATTGTTTTAGGGAGACTGTGCAACACTCTTGTACATGTCTCATTGGGGAGTTGACACATGGCGAAAGCCGTGTGGCGAGAGGAGTGTCATTTTTTCAATTTGTAGATGTCGTGAGATGCCATGATGAGAAGGAGTGACTGAGAGGATCGCCCACAAAATGGAACCTGAGGGAGCGTGCCAAGCTCCAAAAAGTGACAGCGCAGAGGAGGTCCAGCGATGGACTTGTGGTTCTGTGAACAGCACAAATGCAAGGTGACTGTAAAATAACTAACAGCACTTTTTCCACAAGTGAAGCCAGTAACTTACTATCCTAAAAGATTAGCTCTAGTTGCTCGTGCTTTACCTCCATGCGTGAGATCAGTATGTGCAGCAGCTTAAGCTGTACAATGTTTCAATAGTTTATTTCACCTTTTGCAATTGTTAGTTCCACACGAGGTAGATGTCTACTACTGCAGACTAAACTTACATTTCTGTCACCTACAAGACACTTGTCTTTAATGTTACTGTTACTCTCACAACCACACATATTACCATAAAGTGGTGCAGAATTCTGAATCTGTCCAACCCTTTTTGCCAACGGAGGAGGGCACTTCTCATGAGTGTAGAGAGCGCGAGGAGAAGACGTGTAAGCTGAGGGATGACTTAATAGATGTGCCACTCGTTGAGGAAAAGGTTTGGTTTGTTGATGATTTGAGTTTTATAACAGCAGAGGGACAGACTAGAACTGCTACATACTGTAGCAGAC
This sequence comes from Aulonocara sp. 'chitande type north' Nkhata Bay, assembly GCF_057382095.1. Classification (NCBI taxonomy): domain Eukaryota; kingdom Metazoa; phylum Chordata; class Actinopteri; order Cichliformes; family Cichlidae; genus Aulonocara; species Aulonocara sp. 'chitande type north' Nkhata Bay. The sequence goes on from NC_141358.1 coordinate 12,823,457, forward strand.
AGTGAGAGAGAGTTATCTATGTAGGACAACTAGCATGTTTCATGTTTGCTTGAGCAGCAGAGATGCTAGCTTTAACGGAAGCGTGTAAAGCTGTAGAGAGACAATATACACTGATAGGTAGTATACATTTGCTACTGTACATTTCTTTGTAGTGCAGTGAGTGAGACGAGGTGTGACAACCTCTACAGGGAAACCTGCAGAACACACCAAACTCTTGCAAATTCTGCTGGATGCAGCGTTATTAACCAGTGGAATTGCCGTTTGTAAATGTGCAGCACACATGTGAGGGAAAGATCCAGTTGCATTAGGAAAAGATTTTGCAGATAAGATCGCAAAAGAGGCAGCTGTAGTTAAACATGGTGTTAACATTTTGGAAATACAGCATCAGCAGACATGCACATCCACTCACCTACAGCAGGAAAACAGTTGTGACTTACAGAGGGAGCAAGCTTGCAGGATGATTTTTTTTATCTGTGTGATACACCAGTACTGCCTAATAATTTGTATAAGACTGCTGCTATTTTGAGCCATTGGCTATACCATGTCTCAAACAGGAGGGAGATGAGCAGTCGTTATACTCACTCTAGGATTATTAAATACTTTTAAAAAAAAAAAAAACTTTTTTGCAGAGAGAACTAATGGAACAGTAAAGTTAGGATTTAGGAAGACAGGCAGGACATGGTTAGACTGTATAGAATAAGTACACGAGGATTACTCCAACAGAGAATGGTCTGACTCTTTGAGATTACACATGTTAGAGGATTTAGAGTTAGAGTTAGAGTTCCAGTCTTCTGTAGTGATGATAGAAAAGCAGAAGAGAGAGCATATTAGCAGATTAGATGCTTGAAAATGTTTAAAAGTAAAGTAGTCATGAGAACAAATGATCTGCCAGATGATTCTGTTTCTTCGCAGGAGCAGAGCCTGAAGTCTGGAGATTGGATGATGATAAGGCCATGGAGAGGAAGTGCTGGTCCAGTCCATGGTGGGAAGGTCCATATCGGATGCTGCTGACGACGACCACAGCAGTGAAGATTGCCGGAAGGAACACTTGGATATATCAAGCGCACTGCAAGAAGGTGACACACATCCAGGCCAGCTCGGAGTAAGTGGCAGGAAGACCGGGAACAAAGGGGGGGGAAAGCCTCCAGGGCCCCTCGTCTCAATCCGGTGAAGAAACCAACTGAGCCACAGGTACTCATCAGAATGGCTGGGAATGTGCTGTGCATCTTCTTGTGCCTGTGGACCCTGAGTGGGATGACAGGAGCGCATTGGGACAGAGCAAATCACACCCAGTACCCGCATGGGTTTTCAACCAACTACTGGTGGCAGTTTAAGAACACAACCGGATAGCATCACTTGGAGCGAGACAGTTTGTTTGGTTGCTTTAGCAACACATCCAGGAACACTGCCAACTTTTCAACTGCTCTGAACCTGAATGGAAGGTTGATTCACCAGTAGCTGGGAAGGTGAACTGCTCTGGTGAGACAGACCTGCTCGTCTGACTCAAAGAATATGACTTGTTGCAGGACATTATACAGTTAAACGAACTGGAAACAGGCCAATTGCCTATGTGTACGAAGGACAATGGATTAGCCCAAGTTGGAGATTAACCATGGAACATGGCAACATCACTTATTCTTTTGTCTTCTGCAAGAAGGATGTAAACAGAGAAGCCTTTTGTCTACATTTACATCATGAACACTTGAGGTTTTGAGCCAAGAAGATCAAAACCCCTTGATCCAATTTCCTTTACAAAGCTTTTTCTGTGGTGACAACAGGACAGGAGAAGAGTTGTAAATGCAGATAATTCACCAGTTGACTCTAACCCCCACAGGATGCCTACAGTGAAAAGATTTGGGGGGTTGATAGGAGTCATAAAGAAGGGTGTTGACCAGGCTGCAGCTTTGAAGTTAGCTGAGAGCCATATGGACAAACAATAAAGTCAACTGATGCGTTTAAATACCTATGTCTGTATACAGTTGGATTGTAGAGACTAGAGATGGACCGATCCGATATTAGGTATCGGTATCGGTCCGATACTGACCTAAATTACTGGATCGGATATCGGAGAAAAATAAAAAATGTAATCCGATCCATTAAATATCACGAAAGCACCTCACAAAACTTGCGACACGCCGTAACTCACCTCAGAACGTTAGCACGTCGGAGCAGTATGCATCACGTGATAGAGCGGCTGTGGCATGCGGGACCTGTCGGTGCTCTGGATAGCATTTGGAGCTTCGCTAGCAACCCGGCATTTCATCTCCGACAAAGTTATCCCCGAGAGAAGTAAAGCAAGTGTGTAAGTCCATCTCTGAATGTTTGTAAAGCATTCCTGCGTTAAGCTTACCAAACGATATATGGAGCGACTGCCTCTTCTTGCTGCTACTTCAATCATGAAACTGCTTAACGATCAGCTGATCGGCTTTTCTGTCGCGAGTCCGTGTCTCTAGTTTGCTTTTGGCCCACTTTGCACCAGAAAGAGGAAACCAGCGGCTGAACAACAGCAGCACGTTTAAGCTTGATCAGCTGTTGTTAGAATGTATTTAATGTTACTTTCTACTCCAGGATCTTTTTCTACGTAGCTGACGCTGGTAACTGTGCAGGGGCGGATCTAGCAAAGTTTAGCCAGGGGGGCCGATGGGGCATTAACAGGGAAAAGGGGGCACAAAGACATACTTTTCTTTCTTATTCTCATTTAAAATGTCAAGCTTTTAATAAATAATTATCTGACACCCAAAGTTTTAATTTGATGCAAAATGAATAGAAGTCCATTACTGTATATAGTAACTATTAAGTCTAATATATATACCCTAGTAAGCTATAGTACTTTTTCCTTTGGGAAGGTACCATCTGTGCAGTCTGCAATTTTGTTGAAGAAAGATGTTGAATCTATTTAATATTTCTTGAAAAATAATTGATTTCTGTGCATTTTTTTCACACTGCATCAAATTAAGGTTGATTACGTCGATTAAGCATCATGAGGTGGAGCGTGAGGGGTGGTTCCCTATTTTTTATTTATTTATTTTTGTTGTTGCTGGGAGTTGGAACCCTATTAGTTAGGTTGCTTAATATTTACGCTAAGTGCTAAATACCAGAATAGGGAGGATGGTGTAGGTCTAAGTTTATTAGATTGATCAGTATTGCTGAACTATGAAACATTTTTTTTGCATACAGGTATAACAGAATAGCTTTAGTGTAGTTGTTGTTTTAAACTTGAGTATGAACTTATACAAAATGCAGCAAGATATTTTAAAAAACAGTTTTGTTGATTAAAAAACACTATATCGGATTCATATCGGTATCGGCAGATATCCAAATTTATGATATCGGTATCGGTATCGGACATAAAAAAGTGGTATCGTGCCATCTCTAGTAGAGACATATGATTTTTGAGAATGATGATTCTTCTTGTTTGACCTTTGACATTCAGTTGTGTACTTGAAGAAATACATAATGAATTGCACGACAGGAGTAGATCCGCCACAAGGCTGGATAGCTTGGTTACCGTCTGGTCCTTGGTGGCATCTTCTTTTGAAAATATTAATTCCTGTTTTTGAACTGTTGATACTGATTTGCTTATGTATAGGATGTAGTTTACTGTGCATGAATGAAATCTACACTGACACTGTCAAACAAGGGGTGCATAAGTTGAAATTTAAGAACAATGACAAAAAGGAGGGAAATGTTAAGTCTAATTGTTGAATGTTGCCATTGTGTTTCTTAAATTTGTACAGTCTTAGTTTAAGCAGTAGGATCAAAGCCATTCCTTTGATTCTGACCACCTCTCCAGCCACTCTGTGCTGGGGGAGGTTTTATTGTAGATACATCCTATCTGAAAGATCTGTTTCTTTTGATGTAAGCTTCCTGGGTTTATGACCCTTTGGTCAGCAGGAGGTAACACACACACACACACACACACACACACACACACACACACACACACACACACACACACACACACACACACACACATACATATAACACACACACTTACATACAGTGCCTTGTCTATGTAACCAAAGGGGGGTTGCAAGGGGAGGTGCTTTGTAAACTATTGTTTGAAGATTGTCAATAAAAGGCAGCGAGAGGAGGCCACCATTGGGGTCATTTTCGTGCTGGACACAGACGAGGCCTCCCTTGCGCAAGTAATTGATCGATCGACTGTCTTGTTTTCTTCATGATGAATAAGTCTCTAGAATTAGCGGGGTTTGTGGAAACACAGACCCAACATAGGCCCAAACCGTCCTTTATTTTCCGTACTCCTGGGAGTACAGTAACGTATCTTCCCAGGAAATACTTAATAGTCTCTTCAGTAACCCAAGGATTGTACATGTGTACAGTTAAGATCCTATAATCATTCCTATACAATGGAGTTACCGTATATTTCCTCAGTTCTTCATCTTCTTCTCTGATGCACCTCCTTCTTACTTCCTCCGCATACTGTCCCGTGCAAAAGGTCACGTCGTAGTGTTTACTCGCCGTGCTCTGCTGAAGACAGTAGATCTCCTCCGGCTGTATCTTTAAAGCTTCATAGAGGATCCTTCGTCCAAAGTTGATTCTGTCGTGGAAATCTTCTTCTTTCTCCATAAGTTCAAATCTCAAAGTATTTCTTGTACCATGCGTCCATGCATTCCTCTCATGAAAATTGGCCGACGCCGCCGCCATCCTTCATTGCTTCTCGCCTACTGATAAGAACAGATTTTTTTTTTCCTTTTTATTTTCTTTCCACAACAATTCCAACATTTTACCTTTTCCTTTAAAATGATAAGGTTACATTCACTTTTCTCCCAACATTCGTTCATAACAAAAAAAAAAAAAAAAAAAAAAAATCCTATTTTCATCTTTCCCCATACAAAGTAACATTTTCAAATAACTTATCATATTACTCCTTATCTCCCCCTCCCCACTTTACCCCTTACCCTTTATCTACCACCTCCTTTTGGGTACTTTCAAAAAATAATCTTTCCATCTATCCTTAATCGTATCGATTCCCCATTTTTGTAGTTCGTACCAATATATCCCTTCAAATTCCTTCTCTATAGCCTTAATCGTCCCAATTTCCCCCCATTTAAATCCCCCCGTTATGCAGCCCTGTCTTGCCTTCCATAATTTAAGCTTAATAATTGACAACAACATACAACGTATTTTATGTCTCTCATTTGTTTTGCCCTTAGCCCTAAAAAAAGTGATTTCTTCATACGTCACCATCCCCAACCCTTTGTACTTCCCCTTTACCACTTCCCATACCTTTTTAGCGTATTCACATCCCCATAGTACATGTTCAATTGTTTCTTCTTCTACACAATTTTCCCTTGGACACTTTTTTTGTTTCCCCAAATTATGTGCATGCATTGTGACCCTCACTGGTAGCCTTTTATGTAAGTGCATCCAGTTAAAGTCCTTTAAAACATTTTTGAAACTCTTGTCCTGTGCAAGTTCCCACACTTCCGGGCTCACCGTTACCTGATTGTGATTAACTTTCCATACCAGTTTTTTGTATAAAAGTTTATGATTTAATACTGTATCCACCTCTTTACATTCCGAATGTTTCTTCCCCCATCTAACCATCCTCTGCAAATATTCTGGTCTAGACTCTGCTTTGGGACCTTTATTTTCCCACCCAATCAAAAACCGGTATGGTATCGCTAACCAAAACCATAACAATATTTGGCATTTATGCATATAAGTCTTTTTCAATAATGTACAAACATTTGCATAAAATATTGTATCCAACTTTAAAGGAACGTTCGGTACCCCTTTCCCACCATCTGCAATTTCTTGATACATGTGTACTCTTTTTACATACTCATAACCCCCCCATATGAATTTGAATATCCCCCTCGTTATTTGTACTCTATAAATCTGAGGCATCGGAAACACATAGGCCAAATGTAATAGTTTCGGCACTACCTCGCTCTTTATGACCAAAACTTTCCCCGATATTGTAAGTTTTCTTGCTTTCCATAGGCCTAATTTTTTATCCACCGCATTCATCTTCTCTTTCCAATTACAGAAAGCATCACCTTCCTTATTTCCAAATGAAATTCCTAAAATGTCCATAGGACCTTCACACAAAGTGAATTCACAAATGTTGTCTTTTCTACCCTCCCATATCCCCAAATATTTGTACTTTGTTTTCTCTTTATTTATTTTCGATCCCGTCGCTTTTTCGTAAGCTTTTAAAATTTCTATCACTTCCCTTAAGCTATCATCATCTGCCAGATATAATATCGTATCATCTGCTGATAAGAACAGATTTTTTTTTTTTTTTTTTCCTTTTTTTTAATTTTCTTTCCACAATCATTCAAAAACATTTTACCATTTCCTTTACAATGACAAGTTTACATTTCCATTTTTCCCCACATTCGTTCATGACAAACTGATTAACATTTTCATATGACATTTTCATTTGACGTATAGCTTATCATTACTCCTTTTCCCTTCCTCCTTTCCTTACACTTTACCTACCACCACCTTTTGGGTACCTTCAGAGCAAAAAAAGGAGAGAAATCTTTCCATCTGTCCTTAATTGTGTCTATTCCCCATTTTTGTAGTTCATGCCAATATATCTTTTCAAATTCCCTTTCTATAGCCTTGATCGTCCCAATTTCCCCCTCTTTGTATCCCCCCATTATACAACTCTGTCTTGCCCTCCACAACTTAAGTTTAACAATTGATAACAACATGCAACGTATTTTATATCTCTCTTTTTCTGTACCTTTAGTCCCAAAGAAGGTGATCTCTTCATAAGTCACCGTCCCCAAACCTTTATACTTCCCCTTTACCCCTTCCCATACCTTTTTTGCGTATTCGCATCCCCATAGTACATGTTCAATTGTTTCTTCTTTTACACAATTGTCCCTCGGACACTTTTTCTGTTTTCCCAAATTATGTGCGTACATAGTAACCCTCACGGGTAGCCTTTTATGTAAATGCATCCAATTAAAATCCTTTATGACATTTTTAAAACTCTTATCCTGTGTGAGTTTCCACACTTCTGGACTCACCGGTACCTGATTTTGGTTGGCTTTCCGTACCATTTTCTTGTATAGAAGTTTATGGTTTAATACTGTATCCACCTCTTTGCATTCCGGATGTTTCTTTCCCCATCCCACCATCCTCTGAAAATATTTTGGTCTAAACTCCGCCTTAGGTCCCTTATTTTCCCACCCTATCAAAAAACGGTATGGTATCGCCAACCAAAAACCATAGCAATATTTGACATTTATGCACATAAGTCTGTTTCAATAATGTACACACATTTGTATAAAACATTGTATCTAACTTCAACGGGACATTTGGTACCCCCTTCCCACCATCTTCTATTTCTTGATACATTTGTAGTCTTTTTACATACTCGTAACCCCCCCATATGAATTTAAATATCCCCCTCATTATTTGTGCTCTATATATCTGTGGCATCGGGAACACGTAGGCCAAATGTAGTAATTTCGGCACTACCTCACTCTTTATAACCAAAACTTTCCCCGAGATTGATAATTTTCTTACTTTCCAAAGACCCAACTTCTTTTCCACCGCGTTCATCTTTTCTCTCCAATTACAAAGCTCATCGCCTTCCTTGTTTCCAAAAGAGATTCCTAAAATATCCATTGGACCTTCACACAAAGTAAAATCACAGATGTTATCTCTTCTACCCTCCCATATCCCCAAATATTTATACTTTGTCTTCTCTTTATTTATCCTAGATCCCGTCGCTTTTTCATAAGCATTTAAAATTTCTATCACATCCCTTAGACTATCATCATCTGCCAAATATAATATCGTGTCGTCCGCGTATTGTGATATTTTTAAACATTCCCCCCGTGGCATCATTATCCCTTTCACTCTTTGGCTTTCCCTTATTGCACAGGCCAAAGGTTCAACATAAAGTACATAAAGCACAACAGATAATGGACATCCTTGTCTCAAACCCCTTGTTTGATACACCTTTTCTGTAAGAAATCCATTTAATTTTATTTTCGAGTTTATGCCCTTATATAAATTCTTTACCCATTTTATAAAGGTCCCTCCCAGCCCCATATACTCCATTGCCCTCCACAAAAATTCGTGATCTACCCTATCAAAGGCCTTTTGCTGATCCAAGCTCACACATATTGCTGCCAAGTTTCTATCCCTCACATATGTAAGTATATCTCTGTGTAGTTGCACATTCCAGGTAATTTGCCTCCCCCGTACCCCACACGTTTGATCCTTCTCCACTATGTGCGACATTACTCCTGCAAGTCTATTTGCAAATATCCTACTCAAGATCTTATAATCCACACATAACATGGTTAACGGTCTATAGTTATCAAGTTGATGTGGGTTGCCTTTCTTAAATAATACGGAAACCACACCCATCTTCATACTCTCTGTCATCGCCTCTCCCTCCATGATTTCCTTAAAAACTCCCACCAAATGTATCCCCACCACCCCCCAAAGGGTTTCGTAAAATTCCTTTGTTAAACCATCTATTCCCGGCACTTTATTTGCCTTCATTCCTTTTATTACTTTATATGCCTCCTCTATTGTCACTTCCCCCTCTAGCCTTTCCCTTTCTTCTCCCGTTAGTCTCTTCTTTATTTTCTTCAAGAAGAAATCCCCTTTCCCTCCCTCTAGATTTTCTTTGCTGAACAGCTCCTCATAATATTCCTTCGCCACCTTTAACATATCTTCTCTCCCTTCCGTCATTTTCCCATCCTTCTCCAATTTTGTTATGACTCCCCTTTTTTCCCTACTTTTCATCTTTTTGAAGAAAAAAGCGGAACATTTCTCGTTCTCCTCATACTCCTCCTGTTTTAATTTATATGTTTCAGCCCTTGCCTTCCTCTCAAGTAATTCTTCCTGTTTCGATCTTAAAATTTCTATTTTCTCGTCCTTATTTTTATTTTTTTCTTTTGTTTGTAGTGCGTAAGTATATTCTATTTCTTTTTGCAGCGTGCGGAATTCCTCATTCCTAGCTCTTGACCTTTCCGTACAATAATCCACTGTGAACTTTTTTATTTTATTTTTTACATCCTCCCACCAATCCAGTTTATTCATGTATAACTTCTCCGTCTCTGCCCATAAGGGGAAGAGCTCTGCAAATTTTTTCTTATATTCTTTTTCCATAAGTACTTCATTATTTAGTTTCCAGTAACCTTTTCCATAATCTGTTCCTTTTATCTCCACTTCCACCTCTACCATTTGATGATCCGTGAACAGTGCCGGTATTAGTTTTCCTTGCTTTATTTTGCACTTTTTGTCTACCAATATATAATCTAATCTACTTTCCACCCCTCTTGTATTCTTCCATGTGTGCCCCACTTGTTTCCCCTGTAGTGTAGCCATTGCATCTATCAAACCATATTTTTTTATGAAAGTCTTGAAGGGGAGGGAGGATTTTTCCTTCTCCAAGGTGCAGTTGAAATCCCCTCCCACCAGAATATTTTTTTTTGTCATAAAACAGGTATCCATTTTTAAGAGTAGTTCTCTTCTCAACTTTGGATCCACATGTGCGTACACGTTTATTATCCGGTTTTGCATTCCACTTTTTTCCACATCTACAACCATCACCCTTCCCTGTATTAACGTGTAACTTTCCTTTATCCTTATACTTTTGTTTCCACATAACACTCCGACCCCAGTCCCGTGTACCCCCCCTATACTCCAAGCCGATTCACCTCCTCTCCATTCCTCCGTAAAAAGGTCAATATCCCCCTCATCCTTTAGATGTACTTCTTGCAGTAGGCAAACATCAAAATTATAATGTAACAAAAATTCATAAACCATTTTCCTCTTTCGGGCGTTTTTAAGCCCCCTTACATTTAAAGTAATTATTCGGAATTTTCCCATATCTTAACAACAAAACCAAATCATTACCAAACAAAACCATGGGAATACGTTTATAATTAAAGTCCGGAGGAAAAAATTAAATAACTGCATTAAGTAACCTAAAAAATCTTCTTTTATTCCGAAATCCCCATTTTTAACTCTCCATATTAACTTGCGCCAGCAAGTTTTTTATAAAGGAATCTTCCGACTTTTCTTCACTTTCGGCCTCTTCCCCCGTATCCCCATCACTAGTTAAGTCACTTAAAGGCGTGTGCATACATTCAGTCTGTGTACCTCTCAGAACATGTCCCTCCACATTTTCCACCTCCTCGGTCCGTTCCTCTCTGTCCTCTCTACTTTTCATTTTAGTCTCTTCTGAAGAAGCGCCCGAGCTCACCTTTCTCTGCCTCTTAGCTGATTTTCTCCGAGGCTTCGCTACTACTTCCCACACCTGTCCGTCCTCCCCTTGTTTCTCTCTCTCGGCATCCAGTTCGCGTGGATTTCCTCCCTCCTCCTTTCTCTGCTCTGCTCCACCTTCCTTGCTCCCATCTCTCTCCTCATTAGTCTGATCTTCGGCAGCCGTTGGCGCCTCCTGTGCTCTCCTTTCAGTATCAGTTTCTGTGTCCGTTTTTCTATGATATCCGTCTTTAGTTCCAGATTTTGCCGCTTCAGAATATGACCTTGGCCTAGTACAGTCTCTTGCCATGTGCGTCTCCGAATCACACAAGTGACATTTTCTAGGCTCCTTGCAGTCTTTTGTTATATGGCCTATCTTTCCGCAACTCCTGCACCTCATTTGTTCGCAACTGTCCGCATTGTGTCCGGTGCTACCACATTTTCTGCACGCTTGGGGCTGCCCGGCATACACTAGGAAGCCCCTATCCGCTCCAATAGAGAACACCGCGGGCGGGTGGCAATACCCGTCTTCGGTGGCCATATCCACATTTAATTTGACTCGAAATTGTCTTTTTCCGGTCCATAGGCCTAAGCCATCCTTTATTTTCCGCACTCCTGGTAGTACTGTAACGTACCTTCCCAAGAAATACTTAATAGTCTCTTCAGAAACCCATGGGTTGTACATATGAACAGTTAGGATCCTATAATCATTTCTGTACATAGGGGTTACCATGTATTTTCTCAATTCTTCGTTTTCTTCTCCAATACACTTCCTTCTCACCTCCTCCGCGCATTCTCCCGTGCAAAAGGTTACATCGTAATGTTTACTTGCCGTGCTCTGCTGAAGGCAGTAAATTTCCTCAGGCTGTATCTTTAAAGCCTCGTATAGGATCCTCCGTCCAAAATTAATTCCGTCATGGATTTCCTCATCTTTCTCCATCAGCTCGAATCTCAAAGTATTTCTTGTACCTTGCATCCATGCATTCCTCTCATAGAAGTTGGCCGATGATGCCGCCATCCTGCATTGCTTCTCGCCTTATCACTGATAAGAACAGATACTACACTTGATCTTAGCCAAAAGGCCGAGAAGCGATACCCACATATCGCACGACAGAAACGACTCATTCTGCTTACTGCAACTCTAACTCATGGTTACAATGAAGAACACAGTCGCCTTCTAACAAATGGTAGAGGACAGGTCGATGTTTTACTGATGTTTTACCTCCGAAACATCACAATATAACTATGGTCGGCATGTTTCAGTTTTTAAACGGCGCCACATATATGACGACACTTTAGTTTCTGAAACGCCGGTCAGCGCATGCCGGTTAATGAGATTCAAAATCACGTGGTCGCCTGCAGTCCAATCAGCGGTCGTTGAGACGGAGCGTCTTCAATTCATTTTTATAACTTTCTTGGCGTTATAATTGTTTTCATAATATGATAATTACATACTGTTAAATTTTTAATGTTTCTCCTCCCGGTAACTGTATTCCTGTTATGTCTGGGCTTTCCCTAATTGCACAAGCCAACGGTTCTACATATAACATGTACAGTAAGACTGAGAGGGGGCGACCTTGGCACAGACCTCTCATTTGTCTTTCATTCCAGCTTTTTTGGGGGTGACTGGGTGGGGGGATATTGCTCACAGCAAATTCCTAAAAACTCCTATTGATCATTGTTGCTCCCATAGATACATTTCAGTTTACCAGTCATGAGGCTCCAAATTATACCAGGAGTGGGGTTTGAACCCACGAGAGCATGCGCTCATTGGAGCTTAAGTCCAACGCCTTAACCACTCGGTCCTCCTGATGCATATATAGTGTGCATGCGTGTTCCTTTAGGAAACAGGAAGATTGGTAGGAGAAAGAAACGTATTAATCTTGTTTGTTAGGATCATAGCCATAAATGGAGGACTCTTATAAAGTCCATGGATTTTCATTCACACATATTACATGAGGTATCTACTCTTTACACACTAAGGATCCACACTACCAGGGCTACGGCACACAGCTGTTTTATAAATCATCAAAACCAATACTATCCTAAGATTTATTATATACAAAAATGATCTGTTCCAAAATGTTTTCATGTAATCCTGAAAACAGAAAAACAATCTTCTGCACTATTAACCATCCACAAATGGAAACAACAGACAATACAGGTGATTTTAGCTAAAAAGCCAAGAAAAAATTGTGTGGCGTTTTTCTTTTTTTCAAACGATGTAATTTACAGCCACAGAGGACAGAAAGCTGCAGTATGTAGAGAAAGAGAAGAGTTAAACCTATAATCAACATGAGTCCTTGTAGATGGCAGCCTCCGGTTTTTAAAGACTTCTATTGGTCTCTAGTGGACAACAGAGGTAACTGCAGGATTGGAGCCAGAATAGTGTAACTGCAGTTGAAAACGAGATATTTTTTTGATTTCCCATAGAAAGTGTGTGTCCAGCCACGTGTCAGTCCAAGTGGCAGGATTTAGTAATTCTGGTAATAGTTAAATGTAAGTCATTCACAAATATTAAGTCGCAAGATTTCAGTCTGACTAACCTTGGAAGATTACACGAAGACAATGTCCAGATATGCAGACGCACGCATATATCTAGCGTATAAGAAATTTCTTTGCACAAACTGTTGAGTCAAATGCCATTTGTTTTTCACAGCTTCAGGGGGTGCACCGTTCCTAGAAATACTGCAATACCAGGTCGATGCGTGGAGTGGACGGAGCAAGCCCCTATTCCATCTCCCTGCTCCAAAAATCAATTTAATATATGGTCCCCGGGTAGGGGACGTATCAGATATTAAACTGATAAGAACAGATTTTTTTTTTTTTTTACTTCTTTTATTTTCTTTCCACAACAATTCAAAAAACTTTTTCCATTTCCATTACAAAGACATATTTCCATTTCATTTCTTTCCCACATTCGTTCATCGCAAACCAATCATTTTCATGTAACATATTCATATAACTTATTGCTTTTCATTGCTCCTTTTCCCTTTCTCCCTTCCTTACTCTTTACCTACCACCACTTTTTAGGTGCCTTCGCAGTAAAGAAGGAAGGGAAGTCTTTCCATCTATCCTTGATCGTGTCTATTCCCCATTTTTGTAGTTCATTCCAGTATGTCTTTTCAAATTCCCTCTCTACAGCTTTAGTCGTACCTATTTCCCCCTCTTTATATCCTCCCGTTATACAACTCTGTCTTGCCTTCCACAATTTCATTTTTACAATTGTTAACAACATACAACGTATTTTGTATCTCTCTTTTTCTATGCTGTTAGCCCTGAAAAGGGTAATCTCTTCATAAGTCACCGTGCCCAAACCTTTATACTTCCCCTTTACCCTTTCCCATACCTTTTTTGCGTATTCGCATCCCCAAAGTACGTGTTCTATTGTTTCCTCTTCTACGCAGTTGTCCCTCGGACACTTTTTCTGTTTTCCCAAGTTATGTGCATACATGATGATCCTCACAGGTAACCTTTTGTGTAAATGCATCCAATTAAAATCCTTCAAAACATTTTTAAAGGTCTTATCCTGTGCACATTTCCACACTTCTGGACTCACCGGTACCTGGTTATAATTAGCTTTCCATACCATTTTCTTATATAAAAGTTTATGGTTTAGTACGGTATCCACCTCTTTACATTCAGCATGTTTCTTTCCCCATCCCAGCATCCTCTGAAAATATTTTGGTCTAGTTTCCGCCTTTGGTCCCTTATTTTCCCACCCTATCAAAAAACGGTATGGAATCGCTAACCAAAACCATAACAATATTTGACATTTATGGACATAGTTCTGTTTCAATAGCTTGCATACATTTGCATAAAACATTGTATCTAACTTCAAAGGGACATTTGGTACCCCTTTCCCACCATCTTCAATTTCTTGATACATTTGCGTTCTTTTGACATACTCATAACCCCCCCAAATAAATTTAAATATCGCTCTGGTTATTTGCGCTCTGTAGATCTGAGGCATCGAAAACACATAGGCCAGATGTAATAACTTCGGCACCACCTCACTCTTTATAATCAGAACCTTCCCCGTAATTGTTAATTTCCTTGCTTTCCAAAGGCCCAGCTTCTTTTCTACCGCACTTAACCTTTTTTTCCAATTGCTAAGCTCATCTCCTTCCTTATTTCCAAAGGTGATTCCTAAAATATTCATTGGGCCTTGGCACAAAGTAAAATCACAGATATTATCTCTTCTACCCTCCCATGTCCCCAAATATTTATACATCGACTTCTCTTTATTTATCTTTGATCCAGTCGCTTTTTCATAAATATCTAAAATTTCTATCGCACCCTTTAAACTATCATCATCTGCCAGATATAATACTGTATCGTCCGCATACTGCGATATCTTTAAAACTTCCCCCCGCGGCATCGGAATCCCTTTTACTCTCTGGCTTTCCCTTATTGCGCAAGCCAAAGGTTCAACATACAGTACATAAAGAACAACAGATAATGGACATCCTTGCCTCAAACCCTTTGTTTGATACACTTTTTCTGTAAGGAATCCATTTACTTTTATTTTCAGACTTATGCCGTTGTATAAATTTTTTACCCATTTTTTAAATTTCTCTCCCAAGCCCATATACTGCATTACCCTCCACAAAAAATCATAATCTACCCTATCAAAGGCCTTTTGTTGATCTAGGCTCACACATAGTGCTGGCAAATTTCTATCTCTAACGTATGTGAGTATGTCTCTGTGTAGTTGCACGTTCCAAGACATTTGCCTCCCCCTGACCCCACACGTCTGATCCTTCTCCACTATTTGCATCATTACTCCCGCGAGTCTATTTGCCAATATCCTACTCAGGATCTTATAATCCACACATAGCATAGTTAACGGTCTATAATTATCAAGTTGTTGTGGGTTACCTTTCTTGAATAGAATAGAAACCACACCCATCTTCATACTCTCTGTCATCTCCTTTCCCTCCATGATTTCCTTAAAAACTCCCAGCAAATGTATCCCCACCATTCCCCAAAAAGTTTCGTAAAATTCCTTTGTTAATCCATCTATCCCTGGCACTTTGTTTGCCTTCATTCCTTTTAATACTTTATATGCCTCCCCTATTGTAACTTCCCCTTCTAAACTGTCGCTTTCTTCTCCCGTTAATCTCTTTTTTATTTTCTTTAAGAAAAAATCCCCTTTTTCTCCCTCTAATTTTTCTTTTCTAAACAAGACCTCGTAATACTCCTTCGCCGTTTTAAGCATATTTTCCTTCCCTTCTATCATTTTCCCATCCTTCTCTAATTTTATTATAACTCCCTTTTTTTCCTTACTTTTCATCTTTTTAAAGAAAAAGGCCGAACATTTCTCGTTCTCCTCATACTCCTCCTGCTTTATCTTATATGTTTCAGCCCTTGCCTTCCTTTCAAGTAGTTCTTCCTGCTTCAATCTTAAACTTTCCATTTTCTCGTCCATGTTTTTGTTGTTTCCTCTTTCATTTTGTAGTGTATAAGTATATTCTATTTCTTTTTGCAATATACGAAATTCCTCTTTCCTTACGCTGGACCTTTCCGTACAATAATCCACCGTGAACTTTTTTATTTTGTTTTTTACATCCTCCCACCAATCCAGTTTATTTATATATAAGCTTTCCATCTCCTCCCATAAAGGGAAGAGCTCTGCAAACCTTTCCTTATATTCTTTTTCCATAAGTACTTCGTTATTCAGTTTCCAGTATCCTTTTCCATAATCTATTCCTTCTATCTCCAAATCCACCACTATCATTTGATGATCTGTGAACAAAGCCGGTATTATTTTCCCTTGTTTTATTTTACACTTTTTCTCTATCAAGATGTAATCTAATCTACTTTCCATCCCTCTTGTGTTCTTCCATGTGTACCCCACTCTTTTCCCTTGTAGTGTGGCCATTACATCTATTAAACCGTATTTTTTTTATAAAGGTCTTAAAAGGGAGCGAAGTTTTTATTTTCTCCAGTGAACAGTTGAAATCCCCTCCCACAAAAATATTTTTCCTTGTCATAAAACAAGTGTCCATTTTTGAAAGAAGTTCTCTTCTTAATTTGGGATCCACATATGCATACACATTTATTATACGGTTTTGTGTCCCACTTTTTTCCACATCTACAACCATAACCCTTCCCTGTATTAAAGTATAACTGTCCTTTATTCGTATACTTTTATTCCCACATAACACTCCTACCCCAGTCCCATGTACTCCCCCTATACTCCATACCGATTCACCTCCTCTCCATTCCTTCGTAAAGAGGTCAACATCCCCCTCATCTTTTAAATGTACTTCCTGCAACAAGCAGACATCAAAATTATAATACAACAAAAATTCATATACCATTTTTCTTTTCCGAGCATTCCTAAGTCCCCTTACATTTAATGTTATTATTCGAAAGTTTCCCATGTCTTAAAACATAAATCAAAAAAAAAAAAAAAAAAAAGAAAAAAAAAAAAAAAAAAGGTCTCAAAAACAAAACCAAAACAAATCAAAACCATAGGAGTTTTATTTCAGTATCCCCATTTTTAACTCTTCATATTAACCTGCGCCAATAAGTTCTTAATAAAGGAATCTTCCGATTTTTCTTCGCTTTCAGCCTCTTCCCCCGTATCCCCATCACTAGTGAAGTCACTTAAGGGGGTATGCATGCATTCAGTCTGTGTACCCCTCAAAACATGTCCCTCCGTATTTTCCACCTGCTCGATCCGTTCCTCCCTATCCTCTTTATTTTTCGTTTTTGTCTCTTCTGGAGAAGCACCTGAGCTCACCTTTCTCCGCCTCTTTGCTGATTTTCTCCGCGGCTTCGCTACTACTGCCCACACCTGTCCGTCCTCTGCTTGTTTCTCTCTCTCGGCGTCCGATTCACGTAATGTTCCTTCCTCCTTATTCCTCTGCTCTACTCCACCTTCCTTGCTCCCAGCTCTCTCCTCGTTAAGGTGATCTTCGGCAGCTGTTGACGCCTCCTGTGTTCTTTTTCCGATATCAGCTTCTGCATCCGATTTTCTGTAATGTTCATTTCCTGCCGCTTCAGAATATGACCTTGGCCTAGTACAGTCTCTTGCCATATGGGTCTCTGAATCGCACAAATGACATTTTCTAGGTTCCTTACAGTCTTTAGTTATGTGGCCTATCTTCCCGCAACTCCTGCACCTCATTTGTTCACACCTGTCCGCATTATGTCCGGTACTGCCACATTTTCTGCACGCTTGGGGCTGCCCAGCATACACTAGGAAACCCCTATCTGCTCCTATGGAGAATACCGCGGGTGGATGGCAATATCCGTCCTCGGTAGACGTATCCACATTTAATTTGACTCGGAATTGTCTTTTTCCGGTCCATAGTCCTAAGCCATCCTTTATTTTGCGCACTCCTGGTAGTACTGTGACGTACCTTCCTAAGAAGTACTTAATTGTCTCTTCCGAAACCCAAGGGTTATACATATGGATCGTTAAAATCCTATAATCATTTCTGTACAAAGGAGTTACCGTATATTTCTTTAGTTCTTCGTTTTCTTCTCCGTGAAATCTCCTTCTCACCTCCTCCGCACATTCTCCCGTGCAAAAGGTTACATCATAATGTTTACTTGCCGTACTCTGCTGGAGGCAGTAGATTTCCTCAGGCTTTATCTTTAAAGCCTCGTAAAGGATCCTTCGTCCGAAGTTAATTCTGTCATGAATCTCGTCCTCTTTCTCCATCAACTCGAATCTCAAAGTATTTCTTGTACCTTTCATCCATGTATTTCTCTCATGAAAATTGGCCGACGCCGCCGCCATCCTGCATTGCTTCTCGCCTTGTAACTGATAAGAACAGATCTTTTTTTTCTTTTTTATTTTTACTTACAACACCATCTTACATTTCCATTTGCTCAACATTCCATTGAATACTTTTCATATTTCACAAAAACATCTTTTACATCATTCATAATAATCCTTCCACCTGTCCTTAATCGTGTCTATTCCCCATCTTTGTAATTCATGCCGATATATCCCCTCAAATTCCCTCTCTATATCCTTTATTGTTCCCATCTCTTTCCATTCATACCCCCCCCCCTTATATACCCCTGTCTTGCCCTCCATATCTTAAGTTTTGTAATTGATAACAACATACAACGTATTTTATTTTCCTCCTTCTTTTTATCCTTAGGCCTAAGATAAGTTATTTCCTCATATGTCAAAGCCTCTAGTCCCTTATACCTCCTCTTCATTCCAGCCCATACCTTTTTTGCATATTTGCACCCCCATAGGACGTGTTCAATCGTTTCTTCCTCTGTGCAATTATCCCTCGGACATTCTTTTAACTTCCCCAAATTATGTGCATACATCGTAGTCCTTACAGGTAATTTCCTATGTAGGTGCATCCAATTAAAATCTTTCAAAACATTCTTATAACTCTTATCCTGTGCGTATTCCCAAACTTCCGAACTCACTATCCCCTGGTTGTAGTTAGCATTCCTCACCAGTTTTTTATACAGAAGTTTATGACTTTGTATTGTATCCACCTCCCTGCACTCTATATGTCTCTTTCCCCACTTAACCATCCTCTGAAAGTATTCTGGTCTTGTCTCTGCCTTCGGCCCCTGATTTTCCCACCCAATTAAAAACCGGTATGGAATAGCTAACCAGAACCATAACAATATCTGACATTTATGAATATATGGCTTCTTTAACAGCGTACACACATTTGCATAAAAAATCGTATCTAACTTTAACGGAATATTCGGTACCCCTTTTCCCCCATCGGCAACCTCCTGATACATTTGTACTCTCTTTACGTACTCGTAACCTCCCCATATAAAGTTAAATATTCCCCTCATTATTTGTGCTCTAAATACTTGTGGCATCGGGAACACATAGCCTAGATACAATAATTTCGGCACCACCTCACTCTTTATCACTAACACCTTCCCAGTAATTGTAAGCTTCCTCATTTTCCATAGTCGTAATTTCCTTTCCACCTCTGCCATCTTCCCCTTCCAGTTCCAAATAGCATCGCCCTCCTTATTCCCAAAAGAAATTCCTAGAATGTCCATAGGACCTTCACACAAAGTATAATCACAAATATTTTCCCTTCTACCTTCCCACGTCCCCAAGTACTTATATTTTGTCTTTTCCTTATTTATTTTTGATCCTGTAACTTCTTCATATATTTTTAATATTTCCACAACTTCTCTTAAACTGTCGTCGTCCGCTAAATATAGTATAGTATCATCCGCATATTGAGATATTTTCAAACATTCCCCCCCCCCGGCATCATTATCCCCCTCACTCTTTTATTCTCCCGAATCGCACAAGCCAATGGTTCAACATATAATACATAGAGTACCACCGATAACGGGCACCCTTGTCTCAACCCCCTCGCTTGATGAACTTTTTCCGTGAGGAACCCGTTCAATTTGATTTTTGAATATATCTCTTTATAAAGGATCCTCACCCACCTTATAAATTGTTTTCCCAAGCCCATCTTAGTCATTACCTCCCACAAAATTTCGTAATCTAGCCTATCAAATGCCTTTTGTTGGTCTAAACTTACACAGATTGCCGCCATTTTTCTATCCTTTACATATGCAAGTATGTCTCTATGTAATTGTATATTCCATGAAATTTGTCTCCCCTTCACCCCACACGTTTGATCACTTCCCACTATATCCGACATTACCCCTACCAATCTATTTGCAATTATCTTACTTAAAATCTTATAATCTACACATAACATAGTGAGCGGTCTATAATTATCAAGTAAATGAGGATTCCCTTTCTTAAATAATAACGAAATCACACCCGTCCTCATACTCTCCGCCATCTCTTCCCCCTCTAATATTTCTTTAAAGACCTCCAACAAATGTAACCCTATCACTCCCCAAAATACCTCATAAAATTCTTTCGTTAATCCATCTATTCCTGGTACCCTATTTACCTTCATTCCCTTTACCACCTTATATGCCTCTTCCATCGTTATTTCCCTTTCCAGAAACTCCCTATCTTCCTCTACTAATCTCCTCTTTAATGACCCCAAAAGAACATCTCTTTTTTCTGTCCCTACTTTTTCTTTTCTAAATAAATCCTCGTAATATTCTTTTACTACCCCCAACATGCTTTCCCTCCCTATAATCTCCTTCCCATCCTTTTCCAATTTCTCTATAACCCCCCTTTTATCCCTACTTTTCATCTTTTTAAAAAAATATGCGGAACACCTTTCATCTTCCTCATACTCTTTCTGTTTTAATTTATATGTTTCTGCTCTTGCCTTCCTCTCTAATAACTCTTCTTGCCTCACCTTTAAGTCTTCAATTTTCAAATCTACATTTTTTTCCTTCCCCTCCTTTTGTATAACATAAATATGTTCTATCTCTTTTTGTAACATATTAAATTCTTCTTTTCTACGTTTAGATCTATCTGTACAATATTCTATCGTAAATTTTTTTATCTTGCATTTTACATCCTCCCACCAATCCCCTTTTTTTCCATAAAGTTCTTTTACTTTCACCCATAAAGGGAAGATCTCTAAAAATTTATCCCTATAATCTTTTTCCTTTAACACCTCATTATTTAATTTCCAATATCCCTTCCCGTATTCCATCCCTTCTATCTCCAAATCCACCTCTACCGCCTGGTGATCCGTGAGTAGAACCGGAATCGTTTTTCCCCCTTTAATTTTACACTTTTTATCTATCAAAATATAGTCCAACCTACTCTGTACCCCCCTTGTATTCCTCCATGTATACCCTACTTTTTTCCCCAGAAGTCTGCCCATAACATCCGTTAACCCGTATTGTCTTATAAATGTCTTTAATGGGAGAGAAAATTTTTCTTTTTCTAAAGATACATTAAAATCCCCTCCCACTATAATATTTTTCCTTGTAATAAAACAAGTGTCCATCGACAAAAGGAGTTCTCTTCTTTGTTTTGGATCCACATGTGCATACACATTTATTATCCGGCTTTGGACCCCGTTTTTTTCTACATCTACCACCATCACTCTTCCCTGTATCACCGTATAACTTTCTTTTATTTTTATACTTTTATTTCCACACAACACTCCCACCCCTGTCCCATATACTCCTCCTATACTCCATGCCGATTCACCCCCCCTCCACTGCTCCGAAAAAATAACAACATCCTTCTCGTCCTTCAAATGTACCTCCTGTAATAAACATACATCAAAATTATAAAACAACAGAAATTCATATACCATTTGTCTTTTTCTGGCATTTTTTAACCCCCTTACATTTAACGTAATTATTCGGAACCTCACCATTTTGTAGTAAAAAAAGGGGTATCTATACACCTAAGCAGAGGGCACTTAATAATTTTATAACAAAGAAACAAAAGAAAAAACAGATACCATCTCCTAGTTGTCTTTTTGATCTTCATATCCCCTGAAAAAAAGGAAAACTTTACAAAATTAGAGCCGAAAAAGAAAAAAAAGAAAAACCTCTGTCGTCCATTTTCCCCTCCCTTATTAGTCCATGTTGACTTGCGCCAGCAAATTTTTTATAAATGAATCTTCCGATTTTTCTTCACTTTCTACTTCTTCTTCTTCAACGTCTCCATCACTCGTTAAATCACTCATTGGTGTGTGCATACATTCAGTCTGCGTCCCTCTCAACACATACGCTCCCATCTCCCCTCCCTCTTCCATCCGCTCTCCTTTACCTTCTTTCAAATTAGTCTCTCCTGAAGGGACTCCCGAGCTCACTTTCCTACGCCTTTTGGCCGACTTTCTTCGTGGCTTAGCTGCCACTTCCCATATTTGTCCTTCTTCGCACTGCTTCTCCCCATTTTTCTCCCCCATCTTATCGCCTTCTTCTTTTCCTTGTTCGGCCCCATCCTCTCCCCCCCCCCCCTTCTTCCTCATTAGTCTGATTCCTTTCTGCTGGTGGCGCCTCTTGTGCGCTTTCCCCAATATTTGTTCCTATATCCGTTTCTTCATACCGCTCTACCTCGGTCCCTGCTTTAGCTGCTTCCGAATATGATCTGGGCCTAGTGCAATCTCTTGCCATATGTGTATCTGAGCCACATAAGTGACACCTTCTAGGCTCTTTGCAGTCTCTTGTGATATGGCCATTTTTCCCGCAGCTCCTACACCTCACCTGCTCACAATTGTCTGCATTATGTCCCGTACTGCCGCATTTTCTGCATGCTTGTGGCTGTCCTGCATACACCAAAAAACCTCTGTCTGCTCCGATGGAAAACACTGCAGGCGGGTGGCAGTATCCATCTTCCGTTGTCATATCCATTTTAAGTTTTACCCGAAACTGTCTTTTTCCAGTCCATAGGCCTAGCCCGTCCTTTATTTTTCGTACCCCTGGGAGCACTGTAACGTACCGCCCCAGGAAGTACTTAATGGTCTCTTCTGTAACCCAGGGATTATACATGTGCACCGTTAAAATCCTATAATCGTTCCTGTATAACGGGGTTACCATATATTTCTTTAGTTCTTCATTTTCTTCTGTACCACATCTCTTTCTCACCTCCTCCGCGTACTCTCCCGTGCAAAAAGTCACGTCATAGTGCTTACTTGCCGTGCTTTGCTGGAGGCAGTAGATTTCCTCTGGTTGTACCTTCAATGCATCATAAAGAATCCTTCGTCCGAAATTAATTCTGTCATGGAAATCCTTTTCTTTATCCATTAGTTCGAATCTCAAGGTATTCCTCGTTCCATACGACCATGTATTCCTCTCCGAAAAATTGGCCGACGTCGCCGCCATCCTACATTGCTTCTCGCCTTGTAACTGATAAGAACAGATACTACACTTGATCTTAGCCAAAAGGCCGAGAAGCGATACCCACATATCGCACGACAGAAACGACTCATTCTGCTTACTGCAACTCTAACTCATGGTTACAATGAAGAACACAGTCGCCTTCTAACAAATGGTAGAGGACAGGTCGATGTTTTACTGACGTTTTACCTCCGAAACATCACAATATAACTATGGTCGGCATGTTTCAGTTTTTAAACGGCGCCACATATATGACGACACTTTAGTTTCTGAAACGCCGGTCAGCGCATGCCGGTTAATGAGATTCAAAATCACGTGGTCGCCTGCAGTCCAATCAGCGGTCGTTGAGACGGAGCGTCTTCAATTCATTTTTATAACTTTCTTGGCGTTATAATTGTTTTCATAATATGATAATTACATACTGTTAAATTTTTAATGTTTCTCCTCCCGGTAACTGTATTCCTGTTATGTCTGGGCTTTCCCTAATTGCACAAGCCAACGGTTCTACATATAACATGTACAGTAAGACTGAGAGGGGGCGACCTTGGCACAGACCTCTCATTTGTCTTTCATCCCAGCTTTTTTGGGGGTGACTGGGTGGGGGGATATTGCTCACAGCAAATTCCTAAAAACTCCTATTGATCATTGTTGCTCCCATAGATACATTTCAGTTTACCAGTCATGAGGCTCCAAATTATACCAGGAGTGGGGTTTGAACCTACGAGAGCATGCGCTCATTGGCGCTTAAGTCCAACGCCTTAACCACTCGGCCACCCTGGTGCATATGTATTGTGCATGCGTGTTCCTTTAGGAAACAGGAAGATTGCTAGGAGAAAGAAACGTATTAATCTTGTTTGTTAGGATCATAGCCATAAATGGAGGACTCTTATAAAGTCCATGGATTTTCATTCACACATATTACATGAGGTATCTACTCTTTACACACTAAGGATCCACACTACCAGGGCTACGGCACACAGCTGTTTTATAAATCATCAAAACCAATACTATCCTAAGATTTATTATATACAAAAATGATCTGTTCCAAAATGTTTTCATGTAATCCTGAAAACAGAAAAACAATCTTCTGCACTATTAACCATCCACAAATGGAAACAACAGACAATACAGGTGATTTTAGCTAAAAAGCCAAGAAAAAATTGTGTGGTGTTTTTTTTTTTTTCAAACGATGTAATTTACAGCCACAGAGGACAGAAAGCTGCAGTATGTAGAGAAAGAGAAGAGTTAAACCTATAATCAACATGAGTCCTTGTAGATGGCAGCCTCCGGTTTTTAAAGACTTCTATTGGTCTCTAGTGGACAACAGAGGTAACTGCAGGATTGGAGCCAGAATAGTGTAACTGCAGTTCAAAACGACATATTTTTTTGATTTCCCATAGAAAGTGTGTGTCCAGCCACGTGTCAGTCCAAGTGGCAGGATTTAGTAATTCTGGTAATAGTTAAATGTAAGTCATTCACAAATATTAAGTCGCAAGATTTCAGTCTGACTAACCTTGGAAGATTACACGAAGACAATGTCCAGATATGCAGACGCACGCATATATCTAGCGTATAAGAAATTTCTTTGCACAAACTGTTGAGTCAAATGCCATTTGTTTTTCACAGCTTCAGGGGGTGCACCGTTCCTAGAAATACTGCAATACCAGGTCGATGCGTGGAGTGGACGGAGCAAGCCCCTATTCCATCTCCCTGCTCCAAAAATCAATTTAATATATGGTCCCCGGGTAGGGGACGTATCAGATATTAAACTGATAAGAACAGATTTTTTTTTTTTTTTTGTGTGGTTTATTTTTTTTCAAACGATGTAATTTACAGCCACAGAGGACAGAAAGCTGCAGTATGTAGAGAAAGAGAAGAGTTAAACCTATAATCAACATGAGTCCTTGTAGATGGCAGCCTCCGGTTTTTAAAGACTTCTATTGGTCTCTAGTGGACAACAGAGGTAACTGCAGGATTGGAGCCAGAATAGTGTAACTGCAGTTGAAAACGACATATTTTTTTGATTTCCCATAGAAAGTGTGTGTCCAGCCACGTGTCAGTCCAAGTGGCAGGATTTAGTAATTCTGGTAATAGTTAAATGTAAGTCATTCACAAATATTAAGTCGCAAGATTTCAGTCTGACTAACCTTGGAAGATTACACGAAGACAATGTCCAGATATGCAGACGCACGCATATATCTAGCGTATAAGAAATTTCTTTGCACAAACTGTTGAGTCAAATGCCATTTGTTTTTCACAGCTTCAGGGGGTGCACCGTTCCTAGAAATACTGCAATACCAGGTCGATGCGTGAAGTGGACGGAGCAAGCCCCTATTCCATCTCCCTGCTCCAAAAATCAATTTAATATATGGTCCCCGGGTAGGGGACGTATCAGATATTAAACTGATAAGAACACATTTTTTTTTTTTTTTTTTTTTTTTTTTTTTCCTTTTTTATTTTTACTTACAACACCATCTTACATTTACATTTGCTCAACATTCCATTGAATACTTTTCATATTTCACAAAAACATCTTTTACATCATTCATAATAATCCTTCCACCTGTCCTTAATCGTGTCTATTCCCCATCTTTGTAATTCATGCCGATATATCCCCTCAAATTCCCTCTCTATATCCTTTATTGTTCCCATCTCTTTCCATTCATACCCCCCCCTTATATACCCCTGTCTTGCCCTCCATATCTTAAGTTTTGTAATTGATAACAACATACAACGTATTTTATTTTCCTCCTTCTTTTTATCCTTAGGCCTAAGATAAGTTATTTCCTCATATGTCAAAGCCTCTAGTCCCTTATACCTCCTCTTCATTCCAGCCCATACCTTTTTTGCATATTTGCACCCCCATAGGACGTGTTCAATCGTTTCTTCCTCTGTGCAATTATCCCTCGGACATTCTTTTAACTTCCCCAAATTATGTGCATACATCGTAGTCCTTACAGGTAATTTCCTATGTAGGTGCATCCAATTAAAATCTTTCAAAACATTCTTATAACTCTTATCCTGTGCGTATTCCCAAACTTCCGAACTCACTATCCCCTGGTTGTAGTTAGCATTCCTCACCAGTTTTTTATACAGAAGTTTATGATTTTGTATTGTATCCACCTCCCTGCACTCTATATGTCTCTTTCCCCACTTAACCATCCTCTGAAAGTATTCTGGTCTTGTCTCTGCCTTCGGCCCCTGATTTTCCCACCCAATTAAAAACCGGTATGGAATAGCTAACCAGAACCATAACAATATCTGACATTTATGAATATATGGCTTCTTTAACAGCGTACACACATTTGCATAAAAAATCGTATCTAACTTTAACGGAATGTTCGGTACCCCTTTTCCCCCATCGGCAACCTCCTGATACATTTGTACTCTCTTTACGTACTCGTAACCTCCCCATATAAAGTTAAATATTCCCCTCATTATTTGTGCTCTAAATACTTGTGGCATCGGGAACACATAGCCTAGATACAATAATTTCGGCACCACCTCACTCTTTATCACTAACACCTTCCCAGTAATTGTAAGCTTCCTCATTTTCCATAGTCGTAATTTCCTTTCCACCTCTGCCATCTTCCCCTTCCAGTTCCAAATAGCATCGCCCTCCTTATTCCCAAAAGAAATTCCTAGAATGTCCATAGGACCTTCACACAAAGTATAATCACAAATATTTTCCCTTCTACCTTCCCACGTCCCCAAGTACTTATATTTTGTCTTTTCCTTATTTATTTTTGATCCTGTAACTTCTTCATATATTTTTAATATTTCCACAACTTCTCTTAAACTGTCGTCGTCCGCTAAATATAGTATAGTATCATCCGCATATTGAGATATTTTCAAACATTCCCCCCCCGGCATCATTATCCCCCTCACTCTTTTATTCTCCCGAATCGCACAAGCCAATGGTTCAACATATAATACATAGAGTACCACCGATAACGGGCACCCTTGTCTCAACCCCCTCGCTTGATGAACTTTTTCCGTGAGGAACCCGTTCAATTTGATTTTTGAATATATCTCTTTATAAAGGATCCTCACCCACCTTATAAATTGTTTTCCCAAGCCCATCTTAGTCATTACCTCCCACAGAATTTCGTAATCTAGCCTATCAAATGCCTTTTGTTGGTCTAAACTTACACAGATTGCCGCCATTTTTCTATCCTTTACATATGCAAGTATGTCTCTATGTAATTGTATATTCCATGAAATTTGTCTCCCCTTCACCCCACACGTTTGATCACTTCCCACTATATCCGACATTACCCCTACCAATCTATTTGCAATTATCTTACTTAAAATCTTATAATCTACACATAACATAGTGAGCGGTCTATAATTATCAAGTAAATGAGGATTCCCTTTCTTAAATAATAACGAAATCACACCCGTCCTCATACTCTCCGCCATCTCTTCCCCCTCTAATATTTCTTTAAAGACCTCCAACAAATGTAACCCTATCACTCCCCAAAATACCTCATAAAATTCTTTCGTTAATCCATCTATTCCTGGTACCCTATTTACCTTCATTCCCTTTACCACCTTATATGCCTCTTCCATCGTTATTTCCCTTTCCAGAAACTCCCTATCTTCCTCTACTAATCTCCTCTTTAATGACCCCAAAAGAACATCTCTTTTTTCTGTCCCTACTTTTTCTTTTCTAAATAAATCCTCGTAATATTCTTTTACTACCCCCAACATGCTTTCCCTCCCTATAATCTCCTTCCCATCCTTTTCCAATTTCTCTATAACCCCCCTTTTATCCCTACTTTTCATCTTTTTAAAAAAATATGCGGAACACCTTTCATCTTCCTCATACTCTTTCTGTTTTAATTTATATGTTTCTGCTCTTGCCTTCCTCTCTAATAACTCTTCTTGCCTCACCTTTAAGTCTTCAATTTTCAAATCTACATTTTTTTCCTTCCCCTCCTTTTGTATAACATAAATATGTTCTATCTCTTTTTGTAACATATTAAATACTTTTAAATTAAATACTATTTTTTTTCTTTTTTATTATATACAAAAATGATCTGTTCCAAAATGTTTTCATGTAATCCTGAAAACAGAAAAACAATCTTCTGCACTATTAACCATCCACAAATGGAAACAACAGACAATACAGGTGATTTTAGCTAAAAAGCCAAGAAAAAATTGTGTGGGTTTTTTTTTTCAAACGATGTAATTTACAGCCACAGAGGACAGAAAGCTGCAGTATGTAGAGAAAGAGAAGAGTTAAACCTATAATCAACATGAGTCCTTGTAGATGGCAGCCTCCGGTTTTTAAAGACTTCTATTGGTCTCTAGTGGACAACAGAGGTAACTGCAGGATTGGAGCCAGAATAGTGTAACTGCAGTTGAAAACGACATATTTTTTTGATTTCCCATAGAAAGTGTGTGTCCAGCCACGTGTCAGTCCAAGTGGCAGGATTTAGTAATTCTGGTAATAGTTAAATGTAAGTCATTCACAAATATTAAGTCGCAAGATTTCAGTCTGACTAACCTTGGAAGATTACACGAAGACAATGTCCAGATATGCAGACGCACGCATATATCTAGCGTATAAGAAATTTCTTTGCACAAACTGTTGAGTCAAATGCCATTTGTTTTTCACAGCTTCAGGGGGTGCACCGTTCCTAGAAATACTGCAATACCAGGTCGATGCGTGGAGTGGACGGAGCAAGCCCCTATTCCATCTCCCTGCTCCAAAAATCAATTTAATATATGGTCCCCGGGTAGGGGACGTATCAGACATTAAACTGATAAGAACAGATTTTTTTTTCTTTTTTATTATATACAAAAATGATCTGTTCCAAAATGTTTTCATGTAATCCTGAAAACAGAAAAACAATCTTCTGCACTATTAACCATCCACAAATGGAAACAACAGACAATACAGGTGATTTTAGCTAAAAAGCCAAGAAAAAATTGTGTGGTGTTTTTTTTTCAAACGATGTAATTTACAGCCACAGAGGACAGAAAGCTGCAGTATGTAGAGAAAGAGAAGAGTTAAACCTATAATCAACATGAGTCCTTGTAGATGGCAGCCTCCGGTTTTTAAAGACTTCTATTGGTCTCTAGTGGACAACAGAGGTAACTGCAGGATTGGAGCCAGAATAGTGTAACTGCAGTTGAAAACGACATATTTTTTTGATTTCCCATAGAAAGTGTGTGTCCAGCCACGTGTCAGTCCAAGTGGCAGGATTTAGTAATTCTGGTAATAGTTAAATGTAAGTCATTCACAAATATTAAGTCGCAAGATTTCAGTCTGACTAACCTTGGAAGATTACACGAAGACAATGTCCAGATATGCAGACGCACGCATATATCTAGCGTATAAGAAATTTCTTTGCACAAACTGTTGAGTCAAATGCCATTTGTTTTTCACAGCTTCAGGGGGTGCACCGTTCCTAGAAATACTGCAATACCAGGTTGATGCGTGGAGTGGACGGAGCAAGCCCCTATTCCATCTCCCTGCTCCAAAAATCAATTTAATATATGGTCCCCGGGTAGGGGACGTATCAGATATTAAACTGATAAGAACATATACTACACTTGATCTTAGCCAAAAGGCCGAGAAGCGATACCCACATATCGCACGACAGAAACGACTCATTCTGCTTACTGCAACTCTAACTCATGGTTACAATGAAGAACACAGTCGCCTTCTAACAAATGGTAGAGGACAGGTCGATGTTTTACTGACGTTTTACCTCCGAAACATCACAATATAACTATGGTCGGCATGTTTCAGTTTTTAAACGGCGCCACATATATGACGACACTTTAGTTTCTGAAACGCCGGTCAGCGCATGCCGGTTAATGAGATTCAAAATCACGTGGTCGCCTGCAGTCCAATCAGCGGTCGTTGAGACGGAGCGTCTTCAATTCATTTTTATAACTTTCTTGGCGTTATAATTGTTTTCATAATATGATAATTACATACTGTTAAATTTTTAATGTTTCTCCTCCCGGTAACTGTATTCCTGTTATGTCTGGGCTTTCCCTAATTGCACAAGCCAACGGTTCTACATATAACATGTACAGTAAGACTGAGAGGGGGCGACCTTGGCACAGACCTCTCATTTGTCTTTCATCCCAGCTTTTTTGGGGGTGACTGGGTGGGGGGATATTGCTCACAGCAAATTCCTAAAAACTCCTATTGATCATTGTTGCTCCCATAGATACATTTCAGTTTACCAGTCATGAGGCTCCAAATTATACCAGGAGTGGGGTTTGAACCCACGAGAGCATGCGCTCATTGGAGCTTAAGTCCAACGCCTTAACCACTCGGCCATCCTGATGCATATATAGTGTGCATGCGTGTTCCTTTAGGAAACAGGAAGATTGGTAGGAGAAAGAAACGTATTAATCTTGTTTGTTAGGATCATAGCCATAAATGGAGGACTCTTATAAAGTCCATGGATTTTCATTCACACATATTACATGAGGTATCTACTCTTTACACACTAAGGATCCACACTACCAGGGCTACGGCACACAGCTGTTTTATAAATCATCAAAACCAATACTATCCTAAGATTTATTATATACAAAAATGATCTGTTCCAAAATGTTTTCATGTAATCCTGAAAACAGAAAAACAATCTTCTGCACTATTAACCATCCACAAATGGAAACAACAGACAATACAGGTGATTTTAGCTAAAAAGCCAAGAAAAAATTGTGTGGGTTTTTTTTTTCAAACGATGTAATTTACAGCCACAGAGGACAGAAAGCTGCAGTATGTAGAGAAAGAGAAGAGTTAAACCTATAATCAACATGAGTCCTTGTAGATGGCAGCCTCCGGTTTTTAAAGACTTCTATTGGTCTCTAGTGGACAACAGAGGTAACTGCAGGATTGGAGCCAGAATAGTGTAACTGCAGTTGAAAACGACATATTTTTTTGATTTCCCATAGAAAGTGTGTGTCCAGCCACGTGTCAGTCCAAGTGGCAGGATTTAGTAATTCTGGTAATAGTTAAATGTAAGTCATTCACAAATATTAAGTCGCAAGATTTCAGTCTGACTAACCTTGGAAGATTACACGAAGACAATGTCCAGATATGCAGACGCACGCATATATCTAGCGTATAAGAAATTTCTTTGCACAAACTGTTGAGTCAAATGCCATTTGTTTTTCACAGCTTCAGGGGGTGCACCGTTCCTAGAAATACTGCAATACCAGGTCGATGCGTGGAGTGGACGGAGCAAGCCCCTATTCCATCTCCCTGCTCCAAAAATCAATTTAATATATGGTCCCCGGGTAGGGGACGTATCAGACATTAAACTGATAAGAACAGATTTTTTTTTCTTTTTTATTATATACAAAAATGATCTGTTCCAAAATGTTTTCATGTAATCCTGAAAACAGAAAAACAATCTTCTGCACTATTAACCATCCACAAATGGAAACAACAGACAATACAGGTGATTTTAGCTAAAAAGCCAAGAAAAAATTGTGTGGGTTTTGTTTTTTTTTCAAACGATGTAATTTACAGCCACAGAGGACAGAAAGCTGCAGTATGTAGAGAAAGAGAAGAGTTAAACCTATAATCAACATGAGTCCTTGTAGATGGCAGCCTCCGGTTTTTAAAGACTTCTATTGGTCTCTAGTGGACAACAGAGGTAACTGCAGGATTGGAGCCAGAATAGTGTAACTGCAGTTGAAAACGACATATTTTTTTGATTTCCCATAGAAAGTGTGTGTCCAGCCACGTGTCAGTCCAAGTGGCAGGATTTAGTAATTCTGGTAATAGTTAAATGTAAGTCATTCACAAATATTAAGTCGCAACATTTCAGTCTGACTAACCTTGGAAGATTACACGAAGACAATGTCCAGATATGCAGACGCACGCATATATCTAGCGTATAAGAAATTTCTTTGCACAAACTGTTGAGTCAAATGCCATTTGTTTTTCACAGTTTCAGGGGGTGCACCGTTCCTAGAAATACTGCAATACCAGGTCGATGCGTGGAGTGGACGGAGCAAGCCCCTATTCCATCTCCCTGCTCCAAAAATCAATTTAATATATGGTCCCCGGGTAGGGGACGTATCAGACATTAAACTGATAAGAACAGATTTTTTTTTTCTTTTTTATTATATACAAAAATGATCTGTTCCAAAATGTTTTCATGTAATCCTGAAAACAGAAAAACAATCTTCTGCACTATTAACCATCCACAAATGGAAACAACAGACAATACAGGTGATTTTAGCTAAAAAGCCAAGAAAAAATTGTGTGGGTTTTTTTTTTCAAACGATGTAATTTACAGCCACAGAGGACAGAAAGCTGCAGTATGTAGAGAAAGAGAAGAGTTAAACCTATAATCAACATGAGTCCTTGTAGATGGCAGCCTCCGGTTTTTAAAGACTTCTATTGGTCTCTAGTGGACAACAGAGGTAACTGCAGGATTGGAGCCAGAATAGTGTAACTGCAGTTGAAAACGACATATTTTTTTGATTTCCCATAGAAAGTGTGTGTCCAGCCACGTGTCAGTCCAAGTGGCAGGATTTAGTAATTCTGGTAATAGTTAAATGTAAGTCATTCACAAATATTAAGTCGCAAGATTTCAGTCTGACTAACCTTGGAAGATTACACGAAGACAATGTCCAGATATGCAGACGCACGCATATATCTAGCGTATAAGAAATTTCTTTGCACAAACTGTTGAGTCAAATGCCATTTGTTTTTCACAGCTTCAGGGGGTGCACCGTTCCTAGAAATACTGCAATACCAGGTCGATGCGTGGAGTGGACGGAGCAAGCCCCTATTCCATCTCCCTGCTCCAAAAATCAATTTAATATATGGTCCCCGGGTAGGGGACGTATCAGATATTAAACTGATAAGAACAGATTTTTTTTCTTTTTTATTTTTACTTACAACACCATCTTACATTTCCATTTGCTCAACATTCCATTGAATACTTTTCATATTTCACAAAAACATCTTTTACATCATTCATAATAATCCTTCCACCTGTCCTTAATCGTGTCTATTCCCCATCTTTGTAATTCATGCCGATATATCCCCTCAAATTCCCTCTCTATATCCTTTATTGTTCCCATCTCTTTCCATTCATACCCCCCCCTTATATACCCCTGTCTTGCCCTCCATATCTTAAGTTTTGTAATTGATAACAACATACAACGTATTTTATTTTCCTCCTTCTTTTTATCCTTAGGCCTAAGATAAGTTATTTCCTCATATGTCAAAGCCTCTAGTCCCTTATACCTCCTCTTCATTCCAGCCCATACCTTTTTTGCATATTTGCACCCCCATAGGACGTGTTCAATCGTTTCTTCCTCTGTGCAATTATCCCTCGGACATTCTTTTAACTTCCCCAAATTATGTGCATACATCGTAGTCCTTACAGGTAATTTCCTATGTAGGTGCATCCAATTAAAATCTTTCAAAACATTCTTATAACTCTTATCCTGTGCGTATTCCCAAACTTCCGAGCTCACTATCCCCTGGTTGTAGTTAGCATTCCTCACCAGTTTTTTATACAGAAGTTTATGATTTTGTATTGTATCCACTTCCCTGCACTCTATATGTCTCTTTCCCCACTTAACCATCCTCTGAAAGTATTCTGGTCTTGTCTCTGCCTTCGGCCCCTGATTTTCCCACCCAATTAAAAACCGGTATGGAATAGCTAACCAGAACCATAACAATATCTGACATTTATGAATATATGGCTTCTTTAACAGCGTACACACATTTGCATAAAAAATCGTATCTAACTTTAACGGAATGTTCGGTACCCCTTTTCCCCCATCGGCAACCTCCTGATACATTTGTACTCTCTTTACGTACTCGTAACCTCCCCATATAAAGTTAAATATTCCCCTCATTATTTGTGCTCTAAATACTTGTGGCATCGGGAACACATAGCCTAGATACAATAATTTCGGCACCACCTCACTCTTTATCACTAACACCTTCCCAGTAATTGTAAGCTTCCTCATTTTCCATAGTCGTAATTTCCTTTCCACCTCTGCCATCTTCCCCTTCCAGTTCCAAATAGCATCGCCCTCCTTATTCCCAAAAGAAATTCCTAGAATGTCCATAGGACCTTCACACAAAGTATAATCACAAATATTTTCCCTTCTACCTTCCCACGTCCCCAAGTACTTATATTTTGTCTTTTCCTTATTTATTTTTGATCCTGTAACTTCTTCATATATTTTTAATATTTCCACAACTTCTCTTAAACTATCGTCGTTCGCTAAATATAGTATAGTATCATCCGCATATTGAGATATTTTCAAACATTCCCCCCCCGGCATCATTATCCCCCTCACTCTTTTATTCTCCCGAATCGCACAAGCCAATGGTTCAACATATAATACATAGAGTACCACCGATAACGGGCACCCTTGTCTCAACCCCCTCGCTTGATGAACTTTTTCCGTGAGGAACCCGTTCAATTTGATTTTTGAATATATCTCTTTATAAAGGATCCTCACCCACCTTATAAATTGTTTTCCCAAGCCCATCTTAATCATTACCTCCCACAAAATTTCGTAATCTAGCCTATCAAATGCCTTTTGTTGGTCTAAACTTACACAGATTGCCGCCATTTTTCTATCCTTTACATATGCAAGTATGTCTCTATGTAATTGTATATTCCATGAAATTTGTCTCCCCTTCACCCCACACGTTTGATCACTTCCCACTATATCCGACATTACCCCTACCAATCTATTTGCAATTATCTTACTTAAAATCTTATAATCTACACATAACATAGTGAGCGGTCTATAATTATCAAGTAAATGAGGATTCCCTTTCTTAAATAATAACGAAATCACACCCGTCCTCATACTCTCCGCCATCTCTTCCCCCTCTAATATTTCTTTAAAGACCTCCAACAAATGTAACCCTATCACTCCCCAAAATACCTCATAAAATTCTTTCGTTAATCCATCTATTCCTGGTACCCTATTTACCTTCATTCCCTTTACCACCTTATATGCCTCTTCCATCGTTATTTCCCTTTCCAGAAACTCCCTATCTTCCTCTACTAATCTCCTCTTTAATGACCCCAAAAGAACATCTCTTTTTTCTGTCCCTACTTTTTCTTTTCTAAATAAATCCTCGTAATATTCTTTTACTACCCCCAACATGCTTTCCCTCCCTATAATCTCCTTCCCATCCTTTTCCAATTTCTCTATAACCCCCCTTTTATCCCTACTTTTCATCTTTTTAAAAAAATATGCGGAACACCTTTCATCTTCCTCATACTCTTTCTGTTTTAATTTATATGTTTCTGCTCTTGCCTTCCTCTCTAATAACTCTTCTTGCCTCACCTTTAAGTCTTCAATTTTCAAATCTACATTTTTTTCCTTCCCCTCCTTTTGTATAACGTAAATATGTTCTATCTCTTTTTGTAACATATTAAATTCTTCTTTTCTACGTTTAGATCTATCTGTACAATATTCTATCGTAAATTTTTTTATCTTGCATTTTACATCCTCCCACCAATCCCCTTTTTTTCCATAAAGTTCTTTTACTTTCACCCATAAAGGGAAGATCTCTAAAAATTTATCCCTATAATCTTTTTCCTTTAACACCTCATTATTTAATTTCCAATATCCCTTCCCGTATTCCATCCCTTCTATCTCCAAATCCACCTCTACCGCCTGGTGATCCGTGAGTAGAACCGGGATCGTTTTTCCCCCTTTAATTTTACACTTTTTATCTATCAAAATATAGTCCAACCTACTCTGTACCCCCCTTGTATTCCTCCATGTATACCCTACTTTTTTCCCCAGAAGTCTGCCCATAACATCCGTTAACCCGTATTGTCTTATAAATGTCTTTAATGGGAGAGAAAATTTTTCTTTTTCTAAAGATACATTAAAATCCCCTCCCACTATAATATTTTTCCTTGTAATAAAACAAGTGTCCATCGACAAAAGGAGTTCTCTTCTTTGTTTTGGATCCACATGTGCATACACATTTATTATCCGGCTTTGGACCCCGTTTTTTTCTACATCTACCACCATCACTCTTCCCTGTATCACCGTATAACTTTCTTTTATTTTTA
This sequence comes from Aulonocara sp. 'chitande type north' Nkhata Bay, assembly GCF_057382095.1. Classification (NCBI taxonomy): domain Eukaryota; kingdom Metazoa; phylum Chordata; class Actinopteri; order Cichliformes; family Cichlidae; genus Aulonocara; species Aulonocara sp. 'chitande type north' Nkhata Bay. Next base: position 12,859,435 of record NC_141358.1, read on the forward strand.
TACTTTTATTTCCACACAACACTCCCACCCCTGTCCCATATACTCCTCCTATACTCCATGCCGATTCACCCCCCCTCCACTGCTCCGAAAAAATAACAACATCCTTCTCGTCCTTCAAATGTACCTCCTGTAATAAACATACATCAAAATTATAAAACAACAGAAATTCATATACCATTTGTCTTTTTCTGGCATTTTTTAACCCCCTTACATTTAACGTAATTATTCGGAACCTCACCATTTTGTAGTAAAAAAAGGGGTATCTATACACCTAAGCAGAGGGCACTTAATAATTTTATAACAAAGAAACAAAAGAAAAAACAGATACCATCTCCTAGTTGTCTTTTTGATCTTCATATCCCCTGAAAAAAAGGAAAACTTTAGAAAATTAGAGCCAAAAAAGAAAAAAAAAGAAAAACCTCTGTCGTCCATTTTCCCCTCCCTTATTAGTCCATGTTGACTTGCGCCAGCAAATTTTTTATAAATGAATCTTCCGATTTTTCTTCACTTTCTACTTCTTCTTCTTCAACGTCTCCATCACTCGTTAAATCACTCATTGGTGTGTGCATACATTCAGTCTGCGTCCCTCTCAACACATACGCTCCCATCTCCCCTCCCTCTTCCATCCGCTCTCCTTTACCTTCTTTCAAATTAGTCTCTCCTGGAGGGACTCCCGAGCTCACTTTCCTACGCCTTTTGGCCGACTTTCTTCGTGGCTTAGCTGCCACTTCCCATATTTGTCCTTCTTCGCACTGCTTCTCCCCATTTTTCTCCCCCATCTTATCGCCTTCTTCTTTTCCTTGTTCGGCCCCATCCTCTCCCCCCCCCCCTTCTTCCTCATTAGTCTGATTCCTTTCTGCTGGTGGCGCCTCTTGTGCGCTTTCCCCAATATTTGTTCCTATATCCGTTTCTTCATACCGCTCTACCTCGGTCCCTGCTTTAGCTGCTTCCGAATATGATCTGGGCCTAGTGCAATCTCTTGCCATATGTGTATCTGAGCCACATAAGTGACACCTTCTAGGCTCTTTGCAGTCTCTTGTGATATGGCCATTTTTCCCGCAGCTCCTACACCTCACCTGCTCACAATTGTCTGCATTATGTCCCGTACTGCCGCATTTTCTGCATGCTTGTGGCTGTCCTGCATACACCAAAAAACCTCTGTCTGCTCCGATGGAAAACACTGCAGGCGGGTGGCAGTATCCATCTTCCGTTGTCATATCCATTTTAAGTTTTACCCGAAACTGTCTTTTTCCAGTCCATAGGCCTAGCCCGTCCTTTATTTTTCGTACCCCTGGGAGCACTGTAACGTACCGCCCCAGGAAGTACTTAATGGTCTCTTCTGTAACCCAGGGATTATACATGTGCACCGTTAAAATCCTATAATCGTTCCTGTATAACGGGGTTACCATATATTTTTTTAGTTCTTCATTTTCTTCTGTACCACATCTCTTTCTCACCTCCTCCGCGTACTCTCCCGTGCAAAAAGTCACGTCATAGTGCTTACTTGCCGTGCTTTGCTGGAGGCAGTAGATTTCCTCTGGTTGTACCTTCAATGCATCATAAAGAATCCTTCGTCCGAAATTAATTCTGTCATGGAAATCCTTTTCTTTATCCATTAGTTCGAATCTCAAGGTATTCCTCGTTCCATACGACCATGTATTCCTCTCCGAAAAATTGGCCGACGTCGCCGCCATCCTACATTGCTTCTCGCCTTGTAACTGATAAGAACAGATACTACACTTGATCTTAGCCAAAAGGCCGAGAAGCGATACCCACATATCGCACGACAGAAACGACTCATTCTGCTTACTGCAACTCTAACTCATGGTTACAATGAAGAACACAGTCGCCTTCTAACAAATGGTAGAGGACAGGTCGATGTTTTACTGACGTTTTACCTCCGAAACATCACAATATAACTATGGTCGGCATGTTTCAGTTTTTAAACGGCGCCACATATATGACGACACTTTAGTTTCTGAAACGCCGGTCAGCGCATGTCGGTTAATGAGATTCAAAATCACGTGGTCGCCTGCAGTCCAATCAGCGGTCGTTGAGACGGAGCGTCTTCAATTCATTTTTATAACTTTCTTGGCGTTATAATTGTTTTCATAATATGATAATTACATACTGTTAAATTTTTAATGTTTCTCCTCCCGGTAACTGTATTCCTGTTATGTCTGGGCTTTCCCTAATTGCACAAGCCAACGGTTCTACATATAACATGTACAGTAAGACTGAGAGGGGGCGACCTTGGCACAGACCTCTCATTTGTCTTTCATCCCAGCTTTTTTGGGGGTGACTGGGTGGGGGGATATTGCTCACAGCAAATTCCTAAAAACTCCTATTGATCATTGTTGCTCCCATAGATACATTTCAGTTTACCAGTCATGAGGCTCCAAATTATACCAGGAGTGGGGTTTGAACCTACGAGAGCATGCGCTCATTGGAGCTTAAGTTCAACGCCTTAACCACTCGGCCATCCTGATGCATATATAGTGTGCATGCGTGTTCCTTTAGGAAACAGGAAGATTGGTAGGAGAAAGAAACGTATTAATCTTGTTTGTTAGGATCATAGCCATAAATGGAGGACTCTTATAAAGTCCATGGATTTTCATTCACACATATTACATGAGGTATCTACTCTTTACACACTAAGGATCCACACTACCAGGGCTACGGCACACAGCTGTTTTATAAATCATCAAAACCAATACTATCCTAAGATTTATTATATACAAAAATGATCTGTTCCAAAATGTTTTCATGTAATCCTGAAAACAGAAAAACAATCTTCTGCACTATTAACCATCCACAAATGGAAACAACAGACAATACAGGTGATTTTAGCTAAAAAGCCAAGAAAAAATTGTGTGGGTTTTTTTTTTTCAAACGATGTAATTTACAGCCACAGAGGACAGAAAGCTGCAGTATGTAGAGAAAGAGAAGAGTTAAACCTATAATCAACATGAGTCCTTGTAGATGGCAGCCTCCGGTTTTTAAAGACTTCTATTGGTCTCTAGTGGACAACAGAGGTAACTGCAGGATTGGAGCCAGAATAGTGTAACTGCAGTTGAAAACGACATATTTTTTTGATTTCCCATAGAAAGTGTGTGTCCAGCCACGTGTCAGTCCAAGTGGCAGGATTTAGTAATTCTGGTAATAGTTAAATGTAAGTCATTCACAAATATTAAGTCGCAAGATTTCAGTCTGACTAACCTTGGAAGATTACACGAAGACAATGTCCAGATATGCAGACGCACGCATATATCTAGCGTATAAGAAATTTCTTTGCACAAACTGTTGAGTCAAATGCCATTTGTTTTTCACAGCTTCAGGGGGTGCACCGTTCCTAGAAATACTGCAATACCAGGTCGATGCGTGGAGTGGACGGAGCAAGCCCCTATTCCATCTCCCTGCTCCAAAAATCAATTTAATATATGGTCCCCGGGTAGGGGACGTATCAGACATTAAACTGATAAGAACAGATTTTTTTTTCTTTTTTATTATATACAAAAATGATCTGTTCCAAAATGTTTTCATGTAATCCTGAAAACAGAAAAACAATCTTCTGCACTATTAACCATCCACAAATGGAAACAACAGACAATACAGGTGATTTTAGCTAAAAAGCCAAGAAAAAATTGTGTGGGTTTTTTTTTTTTCAAACGATGTAATTTACAGCCACAGAGGACAGAAAGCTGCAGTATGTAGAGAAAGAGAAGAGTTAAACCTATAATCAACATGAGTCCTTGTAGATGGCAGCCTCCGGTTTTTAAAGACTTCTATTGGTCTCTAGTGGACAACAGAGGTAACTGCAGGATTGGAGCCAGAATAGTGTAACTGCAGTTGAAAACGACATATTTTTTTGATTTCCCATAGAAAGTGTGTGTCCAGCCACGTGTCAGTCCAAGTGGCAGGATTTAGTAATTCTGGTAATAGTTAAATGTAAGTCATTCACAAATATTAAGTCGCAAGATTTCAGTCTGACTAACCTTGGAAGATTACACGAAGACAATGTCCAGATATGCAGACGCACGCATATATCTAGCGTATAAGAAATTTCTTTGCACAAACTGTTGAGTCAAATGCCATTTGTTTTTCACAGTTTCAGGGGGTGCACCGTTCCTAGAAATACTGCAATACCAGGTCGATGCGTGGAGTGGACGGAGCAAGCCCCTATTCCATCTCCCTGCTCCAAAAATCAATTTAATATATGGTCCCCGGGTAGGGGACGTATCAGACATTAAACTGATAAGAACAGATTTTTTTTTTCTTTTTTATTATATACAAAAATGATCTGTTCCAAAATGTTTTCATGTAATCCTGAAAACAGAAAAACAATCTTCTGCACTATTAACCATCCACAAATGGAAACAACAGACAATACAGGTGATTTTAGCTAAAAAGCCAAGAAAAAATTGTGTGGGTTTTTTTTTTCAAACGATGTAATTTACAGCCACAGAGGACAGAAAGCTGCAGTATGTAGAGAAAGAGAAGAGTTAAACCTATAATCAACATGAGTCCTTGTAGATGGCAGCCTCCGGTTTTTAAAGACTTCTATTGGTCTCTAGTGGACAACAGAGGTAACTGCAGGATTGGAGCCAGAATAGTGTAACTGCAGTTGAAAACGACATATTTTTTTGATTTCCCATAGAAAGTGTGTGTCCAGCCACGTGTCAGTCCAAGTGGCAGGATTTAGTAATTCTGGTAATAGTTAAATGTAAGTCATTCACAAATATTAAGTCGCAAGATTTCAGTCTGACTAACCTTGGAAGATTACACGAAGACAATGTCCAGATATGCAGACGCACGCATATATCTAGCGTATAAGAAATTTCTTTGCACAAACTGTTGAGTCAAATGCCATTTGTTTTTCACAGCTTCAGGGGGTGCACCGTTCCTAGAAATACTGCAATACCAGGTCGATGCGTGGAGTGGACGGAGCAAGCCCCTATTCCATCTCCCTGCTCCAAAAATCAATTTAATATATGGTCCCCGGGTAGGGGACGTATCAGACATTAAACTGATAAGAACAGATTTTTTTTTCTTTTTTATTATATACAAAAATGATCTGTTCCAAAATGTTTTCATGTAATCCTGAAAACAGAAAAACAATCTTCTGCACTATTAACCATCCACAAATGGAAACAACAGACAATACAGGTGATTTTAGCTAAAAAGCCAAGAAAAAATTGTGTGGGTTTTGTTTTTTTTTCAAACGATGTAATTTACAGCCACAGAGGACAGAAAGCTGCAGTATGTAGAGAAAGAGAAGAGTTAAACCTATAATCAACATGAGTCCTTGTAGATGGCAGCCTCCGGTTTTTAAAGACTTCTATTGGTCTCTAGTGGACAACAGAGGTAACTGCAGGATTGGAGCCAGAATAGTGTAACTGCAGTTGAAAACGACATATTTTTTTGATTTCCCATAGAAAGTGTGTGTCCAGCCACGTGTCAGTCCAAGTGGCAGGATTTAGTAATTCTGGTAATAGTTAAATGTAAGTCATTCACAAATATTAAGTCGCAAGATTTCAGTCTGACTAACCTTGGAAGATTACACGAAGACAATGTCCAGATATGCAGACGCACGCATATATCTAGCGTATAAGAAATTTCTTTGCACAAACTGTTGAGTCAAATGCCATTTGTTTTTCACAGCTTCAGGGGGTGCACCGTTCCTAGAAATACTGCAATACCAGGTCGATGCGTGGAGTGGACGGAGCAAGCCCCTATTCCATCTCCCTGCTCCAAAAATCAATTTAATATATGGTCCCCGGGTAGGGGACGTATCAGACATTAAACTGATAAGAACAGATTTTTTTTTCTTTTTTATTATATACAAAAATGATCTGTTCCAAAATGTTTTCATGTAATCCTGAAAACAGAAAAACAATCTTCTGCACTATTAACCATCCACAAATGGAAACAACAGACAATACAGGTGATTTTAGCTAAAAAGCCAAGAAAAAATTGTGTGGGGTTTTTTTTTCAAACGATGTAATTTACAGCCACAGAGGACAGAAAGCTGCAGTATGTAGAGAAAGAGAAGAGTTAAACCTATAATCAACATGAGTCCTTGTAGATGGCAGCCTCCGGTTTTTAAAGACTTCTATTGGTCTCTAGTGGACAACAGAGGTAACTGCAGGATTGGAGCCAGAATAGTGTAACTGCAGTTGAAAACGACATATTTTTTTGATTTCCCATAGAAAGTGTGTGTCCAGCCACGTGTCAGTCCAAGTGGCAGGATTTAGTAATTCTGGTAATAGTTAAATGTAAGTCATTCACAAATATTAAGTCGCAAGATTTCAGTCTGACTAACCTTGGAAGATTACACGAAGACAATGTCCAGATATGCAGACGCACGCATATATCTAGCGTATAAGAAATTTCTTTGCACAAACTGTTGAGTCAAATGCCATTTGTTTTTCACAGCTTCAGGGGGTGCACCGTTCCTAGAAATACTGCAATACCAGGTCGATGCGTGGAGTGGACGGAGCAAGCCCCTATTCCATCTCCCTGCTCCAAAAATCAATTTAATATATGGTCCCCGGGTAGGGGACGTATCAGATATTAAACTGATAAGAACAGATTTTTTTTTTCTTTTTTATTATATACAAAAATGATCTGTTCCAAAATGTTTTCATGTAATCCTGAAAACAGAAAAACAATCTTCTGCACTATTAACCATCCACAAATGGAAACAACAGACAATACAGGTGATTTTAGCTAAAAAGCCAAGAAAAAATTGTGTGGGGTTTTTTTTTCAAACGATGTAATTTACAGCCACAGAGGACAGAAAGCTGCAGTATGTAGAGAAAGAGAAGAGTTAAACCTATAATCAACATGAGTCCTTGTAGATGGCAGCCTCCGGTTTTTAAAGACTTCTATTGGTCTCTAGTGGACAACAGAGGTAACTGCAGGATTGGAGCCAGAATAGTGTAACTGCAGTTGAAAACGACATATTTTTTTGATTTCCCATAGAAAGTGTGTGTCCAGCCACGTGTCAGTCCAAGTGGCAGGATTTAGTAATTCTGGTAATAGTTAAATGTAAGTCATTCACAAATATTAAGTCGCAAGATTTCAGTCTGACTAACCTTGGAAGATTACACGAAGACAATGTCCAGATATGCAGACGCACGCATATATCTAGCGTATAAGAAATTTCTTTGCACAAACTGTTGAGTCAAATGCCATTTGTTTTTCACAGCTTCAGGGGGTGCACCGTTCCTAGAAATACTGCAATACCAGGTCGATGCGTGGAGTGGACGGAGCAAGCCCCTATTCCATCTCCCTGCTCCAAAAATCAATTTAATATATGGTCCCCGGGTAGGGGACGTATCAGATATTAAACTGATAAGAACAGATTTTTTTTTTTTTTTTTTTTACTTCTTTTATTTTCTTTCCACAACAATTCAAAAAACTTTTTCCATTTCCATTACAAAGACATATTTACATTTCATTTCTTTCCCACATTCATTCATCGCAAACCAATCATTTTCATGTAACATATTCATATAACTTATTGCTTTTCATTGCTCCTTTTCCCTTTCTCCCTTCCTTACTCTTTACCTACCACCACTTTTTAGGTGCCTTCGCAGTAAAGAAGGAAGGGAAATCTTTCCATCTATCCTTGATCGTGTCTATTCCCCATTTTTGTAGTTCATGCCAGTATGTCTTTTCAAATTCCCTCTCTACAGCTTTAGTCGTACCTATTTCCCCCTCTTTATATCCTCCCGTTATACAACTCTGTCTTGCCTTCCACAATTTCATTTTTACAATTGTTAACAACATACAACGTATTTTGTATCTCTCTTTTTCTATGCTATTAGCCCTGAAAAGGGTAATCTCTTCATAAGTCACCGTGCCCAAACCTTTATACTTCCCCTTTACCCTTTCCCATACCTTTTTTGCGTATTCGCATCCCCAAAGTACATGTTCTATTGTTTCCTCTTCTACGCAGTTGTCCCTCGGACACTTTTTCTGTTTTCCCAAGTTATGTGCGTACATGATGATCCTCACGGGTAACCTTTTGTGTAAATGCATCCAATTAAAATCCTTCAAACCATTTTTAAAGGTCTTATCCTGTGCACATTTCCACACTTCTGGACTCACCGGTACCTGGTTATAATTAGCTTTCCATACCATTTTCTTATATAAAAGTTTATGGTTTAGTACGGTATCCACCTCTTTACATTCAGCATGTTTCTTTCCCCATCCCAGCATCCTCTGAAAATATTTTGGTCTAGTTTCCGCCTTTGGTCCCTTATTTTCCCACCCTATCAAAAAACGGTATGGAATCGCTAACCAAAACCATAACAATATTTGACATTTATGGACATAGTTCTGTTTCAATAGCTTGCATACATTTGCATAAAACATTATGTCTAACTTCAAAGGGACATTTGGTACCCCTTTCCCACCATCTTCAATTTCTTGATACATTTGCGTTCTTTTGACATACTCATAACCCCCCCAAATAAATTTAAATATCGCTCTGGTTATTTGCGCTCTGTAGATCTGAGGCATCGGAAACACATAGGCCAGATGTAATAACTTCGGCACCACCTCACTCTTTATAATCAGAACCTTCCCCGTAATTGTTAATTTCCTTGCTTTCCAAAGGCCCAGCTTCTTTTCTACCGCACTTAACCTTTTTTTCCAATTGCTAAGCTCATCTCCTTCCTTATTTCCAAAGGTGATTCCTAAAATATTCATTGGGCCTTGGCACAAAGTAAAATCACAGATATTATCTCTTCTACCCTCCCATGTCCCCAAATATTTATACATCGACTTCTCTTTATTTATCTTTGATCCAGTCGCTTTTTCATAAATATCTAAAATTTCTATCGCACCCTTTAAACTATCATCATCTGCCAGATATAATACTGTATCGTCCGCATACTGCGATATCTTTAAAACTTCCCCCCGCGGCATCGGAATCCCTTTTACTCTCTGGCTTTCCCTTATTGCGCAAGCCAAAGGTTCAACATACAGTACATAAAGAACAACAGATAATGGACATCCTTGCCTCAAACCCTTTGTTTGATACACTTTTTCTGTAAGGAATCCATTTACTTTTATTTTCAGACTTATGCCGTTGTATAAATTTTTTACCCATTTTTTAAATTTCTCTCCCAAGCCCATATACTGCATTACCCTCCACAAAAAATCATAATCTACCCTATCAAAGGCCTTTTGTTGATCTAGGCTCACACATAGTGCTGGCAAATTTCTATCTCTAACGTATGTGAGTATGTCTCTGTGTAGTTGCACGTTCCAAGACATTTGCCTCCCCCTGACCCCACACGTCTGATCCTTCTCCACTATTTGCATCATTACTCCCGCGAGTCTATTTGCCAATATCCTACTCAGGATCTTATAATCCACACATAGCATAGTTAACGGTCTATAATTATCAAGTTGTTGTGGGTTACCTTTCTTGAATAGAATAGAAACCACACCCGTCTTCATACTCTCTGTCATCTCCTTTCCCTCCATGATTTCCTTAAAAACTCCCAACAAATGTATCCCCACCATTCCCCAAAAAGTTTCGTAAAATTCCTTTGTTAATCCATCTATCCCTGGCACTTTGTTTGCCTTCATTCCTTTTAATACTTTATATGCCTCCCCTATTGTAACTTCCCCTTCTAAACTGTCGCTTTCTTCTCCCGTTAATCTCTTTTTTATTTTCTTTAAGAAAAAATCCCCTTTTTCTCCCTCTAATTTTTCTTTTCTAAACAAGACCTCATAATACTCCTTCGCCGTTTTAAGCATATTTTCCTTCCCTTCTATCATTTTCCCATCCTTCTCTAGTTTTATTATAACTCCCTTTTTTTCCTTACTTTTCATCTTTTTAAAGAAAAAGGCCGAACATTTCTCGTTCTCCTCATACTCCTCCTGCTTTATCTTATATGTTTCAGCCCTTGCCTTCCTTTCAAGTAATTCTTCCTGCTTCAATCTTAAACTTTCCATTTTCTCGTCCATGTTTTTGTTGTTTCCTTTTTCATTTTGTAGTGTATAAGTATATTCTATTTCTTTTTGCAATATACGAAATTCCTCTTTCCTTACGCTGGACCTTTCCGTACAATAATCCACCGTGAACTTTTTTATTTTGTTTTTTACATCCTCCCACCAATCCAGTTTATTTATATATAAGCTTTCCATCTCCTCCCATAAAGGGAAGAGCTCTGCAAACCTTTCCTTATATTCTTTTTCCATAAGTACTTCGTTATTCAGTTTCCAGTATCCTTTTCCATAATCTATTCCTTCTATCTCCAAATCCACCACTATCATTTGATGATCTGTGAACAAAGCCGGTATTATTTTCCCTTGTTTTATTTTACACTTTTTCTCTATCAAGATGTAATCTAATCTACTTTCCATCCCTCTTGTGTTCTTCCATGTGTACCCCACTCTTTTCTCTTGTAGTGTGGCCATTACATCTATTAAACCGTATTTTTTTATAAAGGTCTTAAAAGGGAGCGAAGTTTTTATTTTCTCCAGTGAACAGTTGAAATCCCCTCCCACAAAAATATTTTTCCTTGTCATAAAACAAGTGTCCATTTTTGAAAGAAGTTCTCTTCTTAATTTGGGATCCACATATGCATACACATTTATTATACGGTTTTGTGTCCCACTTTTTTCCACATCTACAACCATAACCCTTCCCTGTATTAAAGTATAACTGTCCTTTATTCGTATACTTTTATTCCCACATAACACTCCTACCCCAGTCCCATGTACTCCCCCTATACTCCAGACCGATTCACCTCCTCTCCATTCCTTCGTAAAGAGGTCAACATCCCCCTCATCTTTTAAATGTACTTCCTGCAACAAGCAGACATCAAAATTATAATACAACAAAAATTCATAAACCATTTTTCTTTTCCGAGCATTCCTAAGTCCCCTTACATTTAATGTTATTATTCGAAAGTTTCCCATGTCTTAAAACATAAATAAAAAAAAACAAAAACAAAGGGGGTCTCAAAAACAAAACCAAAACAAATCAAAACCATAGGAGTTTTATTTCAGTATCCCCATTTTTAACTCTTCATATTAACCTGCGCCAATAAGTTCTTAATAAAAGAATCTTCCGATTTTTCTTCGCTTTCAGCCTCTTCCCCCGTATCCCCATCACTAGTGAAGTCACTTAAGGGGGTATGCATGCATTCAGTCTGTGTACCCCTCAAAACATGTCCCTCCGTATTTTCCACCTGCTCGATCCGTTCCTCCCTATCCTCTTTATTTTCCGTTTTTGTCTCTTCTGGAGAAGCACCTGAGCTCACCTTTCTCCGCCTCTTTGCTGATTTTCTCCGCGGCTTCGCTACTACTGCCCACACCTGTCCGTCCTCTGCTTGTTTCTCTCTCTCGGCGTCCGATTCACGTAATGTTCCTTCCTCCTTATTCCTCTGCTCTACTCCGCCTTCCTTGCTCGCAGCTCTCTCCTCGTTAAGGTGATCTTCGGCAGCCGTTGACGCCTCCTGTGTTCTTTTTCCGATATCAGCTTCTGCATCCGATTTTCTGTAATGTTCATTTCCTGCCGCTTCAGAATATGACCTTGGCCTAGTACAGTCTCTTGCCATATGGGTCTCTGAATCGCACAAATGACATTTTCTAGGTTCCTTACAGTCTTTAGTTATGTGGCCTATCTTCCCGCAACTCCTGCACCTCATTTGTTCACACCTGTCCGCATTATGTCCGGTACTGCCACATTTTCTGCACGCTTGGGGCTGCCCAGCATACACTAGGAAACCCCTATCTGCTCCTATGGAGAATACCGCGGGTGGATGGCAATATCCGTCCTCGGTAGACGTATCCACATTTAATTTAACTCGGAATTGTCTTTTTCCGGTCCATAGTCCTAAGCCATCCTTTATTTTGCGCACTCCTGGTAGTACTGTGACGTACCTTCCTAAGAAGTACTTAATTGTCTCTTCCGAAACCCAAGGGTTATACATATGGATCGTTAAAATCCTATAATCATTTCTGTACAAAGGAGTTACCGTATATTTCTTTAGTTCTTCGTTTTCTTCTCCGTGAAATCTCCTTCTCACCTCCTCCGCACATTCTCCCGTGCAAAGGGTTACATCATAATGTTTACTTGCCGTACTCTGCTGGAGGCAGTAGATTTCCTCAGGCTTTATCTTTAAAGCCTCGTAAAGGATCCTTCGTCCGAAGTTAATTCTGTCATGAATCTCATCCTCTTTCTCCATCAACTCGAATCTCAAAGTATTTCTTGTACCTTGCATCCATGTATTTCTCTCATGAAAATTGGCCGACGCCGCCGCCATCCTGCATTGCTTCTCGCCTGATAAGAACAGATACTACACTTGATCTTAGCCAAAAGGCCGAGAAGCGATACCCACATATCGCACGACAGAAACGACTCATTCTGCTTACTGCAACTCTAACTCATGGTTACAATGAAGAACACAGTCGCCTTCTAACAAATGGTAGAGGACAGGTCGATGTTTTACTGACGTTTTACCTCCGAAACATCACAATATAACTATGGTCGGCATGTTTCAGTTTTTAAACGGCGCCACATATATGACGACACTTTAGTTTCTGAAACGCCGGTCAGCGCATGCCGGTTAATGAGATTCAAAATCACGTGGTCGCCTGCAGTCCAATCAGCGGTCGTTGAGACGGAGCGTCTTCAATTCATTTTTATAACTTTCTTGGCGTTATAATTGTTTTCATAATATGATAATTACATACTGTTAAATTTTTAATGTTTCTCCTCCCGGTAACTGTATTCCTGTTATGTCTGGGCTTTCCCTAATTGCACAAGCCAACGGTTCTACATATAACATGTACAGTAAGACTGAGAGGGGGCGACCTTGGCACAGACCTCTCATTTGTCTTTCATCCCAGCTTTTTTGGGGGTGACTGGGTGGGGGGATATTGCTCACAGCAAATTCCTAAAAACTCCTATTGATCATTGTTGCTCCCATAGACACATTTCAGTTTACCAGTCATGAGGCTCCAAATTATACCAGGAGTGGGGTTTGAACCTACGAGAGCATGCGCTCATTGGAGCTTAAGTTCAACGCCTTAACCACTCGGCCATCCTGATGCATATATAGTGTGCATGCGTGTTCCTTTAGGAAACAGGAAGATTGGTAGGAGAAAGAAACGTATTAATCTTGTTTGTTAGGATCATAGCCATAAATGGAGGACTCTTATAAAGTCCATGGATTTTCATTCACACATATTACATGAGGTATCTACTCTTTACACACTAAGGATCCACACTACCAGGGCTACGGCACACAGCTGTTTTATAAATCATCAAAACCAATACTATCCTAAGATTTATTATATACAAAAATGATCTGTTCCAAAATGTTTTCATGTAATCCTGAAAACAGAAAAACAATCTTCTGCACTATTAACCATCCACAAATGGAAACAACAGACAATACAGGTGATTTTAGCTAAAAAGCCAAGAAAAAATTGTGTGGGTTTTTTTTTTTTTCAAACGATGTAATTTACAGCCACAGAGGACAGAAAGCTGCAGTATGTAGAGAAAGAGAAGAGTTAAACCTATAATCAACATGAGTCCTTGTAGATGGCAGCCTCCGGTTTTTAAAGACTTCTATTGGTCTCTAGTGGACAACAGAGGTAACTGCAGGATTGGAGCCAGAATAGTGTAACTGCAGTTGAAAACGACATATTTTTTTGATTTCCCATAGAAAGTGTGTGTCCAGCCACGTGTCAGTCCAAGTGGCAGGATTTAGTAATTCTGGTAATAGTTAAATGTAAGTCATTCACAAATATTAAGTCGCAAGATTTCAGTCTGACTAACCTTGGAAGATTACACGAAGACAATGTCCAGATATGCAGACGCACGCATATATCTAGCGTATAAGAAATTTCTTTGCACAAACTGTTGAGTCAAATGCCATTTGTTTTTCACAGCTTCAGGGGGTGCACCGTTCCTAGAAATACTGCAATACCAGGTCGATGCGTGGAGTGGACGGAGCAAGCCCCTATTCCATCTCCCTGCTCCAAAAATCAATTTAATATATGGTCCCCGGGTAGGGGACGTATCAGACATTAAACTGATAAGAACAGATTTTTTTTTCTTTTTTATTATATACAAAAATGATCTGTTCCAAAATGTTTTCATGTAATCCTGAAAACAGAAAAACAATCTTCTGCACTATTAACCATCCACAAATGGAAACAACAGACAATACAGGTGATTTTAGCTAAAAAGCCAAGAAAAAATTGTGTGGGTTTTTTTTTTTTTTCAAACGATGTAATTTACAGCCACAGAGGACAGAAAGCTGCAGTATGTAGAGAAAGAGAAGAGTTAAACCTATAATCAACATGAGTCCTTGTAGATGGCAGCCTCCGGTTTTTAAAGACTTCTATTGGTCTCTAGTGGACAACAGAGGTAACTGCAGGATTGGAGCCAGAATAGTGTAACTGCAGTTGAAAACGACATATTTTTTTGATTTCCCATAGAAAGTGTGTGTCCAGCCACGTGTCAGTCCAAGTGGCAGGATTTAGTAATTCTGGTAATAGTTAAATGTAAGTCATTCACAAATATTAAGTCGCAACATTTCAGTCTGACTAACCTTGGAAGATTACACGAAGACAATGTCCAGATATGCAGACGCACGCATATATCTAGCGTATAAGAAATTTCTTTGCACAAACTGTTGAGTCAAATGACATTTGTTTTTCACAGTTTCAGGGGGTGCACCGTTCCTAGAAATACTGCAATACCAGGTCGATGCGTGGAGTGGACGGAGCAAGCCCCTATTCCATCTCCCTGCTCCAAAAATCAATTCAATATATGGTCCCCGGGTAGGGGACGTATCAGATATTAAACTGATAAGAACAGATTTTTTTTTTTTTTTTTTTTTTTACTTCTTTTATTTTCTTTCCACAATCATTCAAAAACATTTTACCATTTCCTTTACAATGACAAGTTTACATTTCCATTTTTCCCCACATTCGTTCATGACAAACTAATTAACATTTTCATATGACATTTTCATTTGACGTATAGCTTATCATTACTCCTTTTCCCTTCCTCCTTTCCTTACACTTTACCTACCACCACCTTTTGGGTACCTTCAGAGCAAAAAAAGGAGAGAAATCTTTCCATCTGTCCTTAATTGTGTCTATTCCCCATTTTTGTAGTTCATGCCAATATATCTTTTCAAATTCCCTTTCTATAGCCTTGATCGTCCCAATTTCCCCCTCTTTGTATCCCCCCATTATACAACTCTGTCTTGCCCTCCACAACTTAAGTTTAACAATTGATAACAACATGCAACGTATTTTATATCTCTCTTTTTCTGTACCTTTAGTCCCAAAGAAGGTGATCTCTTCATAAGTCACCGTCCCCAAACCTTTATACTTCCCCTTTACCCCTTCCCATACCTTTTTTGCGTATTCGCATCCCCATAGTACATGTTCAATTGTTTCTTCTTTTACACAATTGTCCCTCGGACACTTTTTCTGTTTTCCCAAATTATGTGCGTACATAGTAACCCTCACGGGTAGCCTTTTATGTAAATGCATCCAATTAAAATCCTTTATGACATTTTTAAAACTCTTATCCTGTGTGAGTTTCCACACTTCTGGACTCACCGGTACCTGATTTTGGTTAGCTTTCCGTACCATTTTCTTGTATAGAAGTTTATGGTTTAATACTGTATCCACCTCTTTGCATTCCGGATGTTTCTTTCCCCATCCCACCATCCTCTGAAAATATTTTGGTCTAAACTCCGCCTTAGGTCCCTTATTTTCCCACCCTATCAAAAAACGGTATGGTATCGCCAACCAAAACCATAGCAATATTTGACATTTATGCACATAAGTCTGTTTCAATAATGTACACACATTTGTATAAAACATTGTATCTAACTTCAACGGGACATTTGGTACCCCCTTCCCACCATCTTCTATTTCTTGATACATTTGTAGTCTTTTTACATACTCGTAACCCCCCCATATGAATTTAAATATCCCCCTCATTATTTGTGCTCTATATACTGCTCTGCTACAAACACACAACAGAAGATTAAAAAGGAAACGTTTTCAATACAAACAAATAATTTCTATAAAAAACTACGTACCTTTCCGCTGCAATAAATAACCAAGGTTTCACCGCCCAGACACCCAAAGGAGAGGGTCGCAGTCCTAGCCTAAGACCAAGAATCAAGTGCGAAATGATAAGAACAGATTTATTTATTTATTTATTTTTTTTTTTTCAAATCTTTACTACCAGGGCTACGGCACACAGCTGTTTTATAAATCATCAAAACCAATACTATCCTAAGATTTATTATATACAAAAATGATCTGTTCCAAAATGTTTTCATGTAATCCTGAAAACAGAAAAACAATCTTCTGCACTATTAACCATCCACAAATGGAAACAACAGACAATACAGGTGATTTTAGCTAAAAAGCCAAGAAAAAATTGTGTGGGTTTTTTTTTTTCAAACGATGTAATTTACAGCCACAGAGGACAGAAAGCTGCAGTATGTAGAGAAAGAGAAGAGTTAAACCTATAATCAACATGAGTCCTTGTAGATGGCAGCCTCCGGTTTTTAAAGACTTCTATTGGTCTCTAGTGGACAACAGAGGTAACTGCAGGATTGGAGCCAGAATAGTGTAACTGCAGTTGAAAACGACATATTTTTTTGATTTCCCATAGAAAGTGTGTGTCCAGCCACGTGTCAGTCCAAGTGGCAGGATTTAGTAATTCTGGTAATAGTTAAATGTAAGTCATTCACAAATATTAAGTCGCAAGATTTCAGTCTGACTAACCTTGGAAGATTACACGAAGACAATGTCCAGATATGCAGACGCACGCATATATCTAGCGTATAAGAAATTTCTTTGCACAAACTGTTGAGTCAAATGACATTTGTTTTTCACAGCTTCAGGGGGTGCACCGTTCCTAGAAATACTGCAATACCAGGTCGATGCGTGGAGTGGACGGAGCAAGCCCCTATTCCATCTCCCTGCTCCAAAAATCAATTTAATATATGGTCCCCGGGTAGGGGACGTATCAGATATTAAACTGATAAGAACAGATTTTTTTTTTTTTTTTCTTCACACATATTACATGAGGTATCTACTCTTTACACACTAAGGATCCACACTACCAGGGCTACGGCACACAGCTGTTTTATAAATCATCAAAACCAATACTATCCTAAGATTTATTATATACAAAAATGATCTGTTCCAAAATGTTTTCATGTAATCCTGAAAACAGAAAAACAATCTTCTGCACTATTAACCATCCACAAATGGAAACAACAGACAATACAGGTGATTTTAGCTAAAAAGCCAAGAAAAAATTGTGTGGGTTTTTTTTTTCAAACGATGTAATTTACAGCCACAGAGGACAGAAAGCTGCAGTATGTAGAGAAAGAGAAGAGTTAAACCTATAATCAACATGAGTCCTTGTAGATGGCAGCCTCCGGTTTTTAAAGACTTCTATTGGTCTCTAGTGGACAACAGAGGTAACTGCAGGATTGGAGCCAGAATAGTGTAACTGCAGTTGAAAACGACATATTTTTTTGATTTCCCATAGAAAGTGTGTGTCCAGCCACGTGTCAGTCCAAGTGGCAGGATTTAGTAATTGTGGTAATAGTTAAATGTAAGTCATTCACAAATATTAAGTCGCAAGATTTCAGTCTGACTAACCTTGGAAGATTACACGAAGACAATGTCCAGATATGCAGACGCACGCATATATCTAGCGTATAAGAAATTTCTTTGCACAAACTGTTGAGTCAAATGCCATTTGTTTTTCACAGCTTCAAGGGGTGCACCGTTCCTAGAAATACTGCAATACCAGGTCGATGCGTGGAGTGGACGGAGCAAGCCCCTATTCCATCTCCCTGCTCCAAAAATCAATTTAATATATGGTCCCCGGGTAGGGGACGTATCAGATATTAAACTGATAAGAACAGATACTACACTTGATCTTAGCCAAAAGGCCGAGAAGCGATACCCACATATCGCACGACAGAAACGACTCATTCTGCTTACTGCAACTCTAACTCATGGTTACAATGAAGAACACAGTCGCCTTCTAACAAATGGTAGAGGACAGGTCGATGTTTTACTGACGTTTTACCTCCGAAACATCACAATATAACTATGGTCGGCATGTTTCAGTTTTTAAACGGCGCCACATATATGACGACACTTTAGTTTCTGAAACGCCGGTCAGCGCATGCCGGTTAATGAGATTCAAAATCACGTGGTCGCCTGCAGTCCAATCAGCGGTCGTTGAGACGGAGCGTCTTCAATTCATTTTTATAACTTTCTTGGCGTTATAATTGTTTTCATAATATGATAATTACATACTGTTAAATTTTTAATGTTTCTCCTCCCGGTAACTGTATTCCTGTTATGTCTGGGCTTTCCCTAATTGCACAAGCCAACGGTTCTACATATAACATGTACAGTAAGACTGAGAGGGGGCGACCTTGGCACAGACCTCTCATTTGTCTTTCATCCCAGCTTTTTTGGGGGTGACTGGGTGGGGGGATATTGCTCACAGCAAATTCCTAAAAACTCCTATTGATCATTGTTGCTCCCATAGATACATTTCAGTTTACCAGTCATGAGGCTCCAAATTATACCAGGAGTGGGGTTTGAACCTACGAGAGCATGCGCTCATTGGAGCTTAAGTCCAACGCCTTAACCACTCGGCCATAGGGTTTACAGGGATGGAGGACTCAAATGAGAAAATATCCAGCGAGCAGCAGTTTTTGGTGCAATGTTTCAAAACAAGCTATGCAGAAGAGCATGTTTGGGAGCACCGTACATCTGACTTTGAAGCAGATGGGCTACAGCAACAGAAGGCCAAAATGAGAGCCACACTAACAGCTACAACAACTTTTTCAACAATATTATTTTATGACAGACTTGAGCATGAATGATGAATATGAATCGGAAACAACAATGAACAACAATGTGAAACTGCTCATGAATCATTTAATCTATGAGTGAAAGTAGTTTTCTTTAATCTCCTCCTCCTTTAGTTTGCCTCTCCTCTTTATAAGCTCCAGCTCTCGTCTCCTACTCACATCTCTAAACACTAAAGATCATTTACACCTCACACTGACAACATGCTGTGGACCTTCTGCACTCTCATCACTGCTCTAACATGTAAGATCTTCTTATTCCATTTTTTAGTCCATATTTAGAGCTAAACTTTAAACTTCTATTTTTTCTGTGTTTCCTGGCAGATGTTGATGCAGTGATTGTGTTGACCCAAACACCTGCTGTCCACACAGTTTCTCCAGGTCAAGAAGTTGTTCTCAACTGTAACATAGAGAGAGATGATGGGAATTCTGTTAGATGGTATAAACAAGTTCCTGGAACGGTTCCTCAGTATGTTCTAAGATTTTATCATTCTAGCAGCTCACCCAGCTTTGGAACAGGATTCTCCTCAGACAGATTCAACTCTAAGTCCTCATCAAACATTGATTACCAGTTCATTATCAAGCGAGCAGAGACAGGAGACTCTGCAGTGTATTACTGTCAGACATGGGATGACTCTGCCAGTGCAGCTGTACCACAGTGATTTAGACAGTGACAAAAACCTCCTCATTAGTACTTCTGCTTTTTTAGAAACTTTCACATGCAAAAAAAAAAAAAAAAAGACCCATAAAAGAAACCCTGTAATGTGCTATTAAACACTAAATCCTCCATTTTTAAATCCTTTTTAATCTTCATTATTAAAGGCATAAAGAGGAAAGCACTGAAATATGTACATCTCATTTACTCACATCAGCCCGAACAGATCACATAAACCAAACTATCCAACATATAGTATTATATGTTGCTGCAAGCTATTCTTAATAACAGAAATTTTATAGATACTACTCACAGGTCTAACTGTCCAACAGCAGTTTAACTTATCATTTAAAAAAAAGTGTAGTTAACATGCAGTTTAAAAAATATATATAAAGCTATACTGAAGCTAGTTTAGAGCTTCTACACCATCTTCATTTACATTTAGCTTTGATTATTCAGAAACATATTTTTAAGGCAGAAGGAAAATATAGAAGTGTGAGGATAAGGACACTAGTGATAAATGTTTGATTCTTTTACAACCATTTTTAAGAACACGGTGTGATTTATTGTAGCTATTGTATTATTATGGTATATATTTTTCTATCATTTGTAAAAATGATGACGATCAAACTGACTGACATAATACTCATGGGAAGGAAATATACAGTATTTACTCAGTGTCTTTTCTGCACACTGCAATTCTGTCAAGAATACTTGAATGTGTTTTAAGTATTTTACTATTGGGTGGCTGTAGCTCAGGTGGCAGAGCAGGTCAGCCACTAATCAGATGGTTGGTGGTTTGATCCCAGGCTGCCTCCTGGCTGCATGCCAAATATCCTTGGGCAAGATACTAACCCCATGTTTGCCTACTGGTGGTGGTCAGAGGGCCCGGTGGCGCCAGTGTCCGCCTCTGTCAGTGCGTCCCAGGGCAGCTGTGGCTACAATGTAGCTTGCTATCGCCAGTGTGTGAATGACTGAATGTAGTGTGAAGCGCTTTGGGGTCCTTAGGGACTAGAAAAGCGCTATACAAATGCAGGCCATTTACTTGTTTAAATGATTAGCACTAGTGCTCATAAACCACAACGTAATGATCTGTGAATGTGCTTGAAAGCGATTGTTTACAGTACACAGCAGTTATGTTAAAAATATGCTTCTCTGTTATCTGAAATAGAAATACAAAAACTAAAAGTTTTTTTATTTGCAAAAACTAACAGATCGAAAAAATACATTCCCCAAACAAACAAAACAAACTTTGTTGTTGATGACTGATGAATAAAAATAACAAAAAAGAATGCAGTACAGTAGAATTGTATTGCATGGGATCATTTTACAAATAAACTAATGCCAACAAATAACTAAAGCACAATAAACAAACATTGAGCTTATTTGAAATTCATCCATCCATCCATCCATCCATTTGCTTCCGCTTATCCTTTTCAGGGTCGCGGGGGCGCTGGAGCCTATCCCAGCTGTCATAGGGCGAGAGGCAGGGTACACCCTGCACAGCATCAGGAAAAAGGAGCACGAGAAGCTTGAGAAATACCAAAGGCTCAGAGAAGAGCTCGAGAAGATGTGGAGGGTTAAGGTAACAGTGGTCCCAGTGGTAATTGGAACACTCGGTTTGGTGACTCCCAAGCTAGGTGAGCGGCTCCAGCAGATCCCAGGAACAACATCAGAGATCTCTGTCCAGAAGAGCGCAGCCCTAAGAACATAAATAAACATAAATCAGAATAAATTTGATAGTATTGACATTATATAAATTAGAGATGGACCAATCCGATATTACGTATCGGTATCGGTCCGATACTGACCTAAATTACTGGATCGGATATCGGAGAAAAATAAAAAATGTAATCCGATCCATTAAATATCACGAAATCACCTCGCAAAACTTGCAACATGCCGTAACTCACCTCAGAACGTTAGCACGTCGGAGCAGTATGCATCACGTGATATAGCGGCTGTGGCATGCGGGACCTGTCGGTGGTCTGGATAGCATTTGGAGCTTCGCTAGCAACCTGGCATTTCATCTCCGACAAAGTTATCCCCGAGAGAAGTAAAGCAAGTGTGTAAGTCCATCTCTGAATGTTTGTAAAGCATTCCTGCGTTAAGCTTAATAAGCGACTGCCTCTTCTTGCTAACAAATGCACAAAAAACCCCCAAAAAGAAATCTTTCTACCTTCTGCAAAGAAAGACAAGTCAAAACAAGTAAAAAAAAAATAAAAATGTAACAGCCTCCCGATTATGACCAATATATCATTTACGTCACTGATACATCCGTAACTGAAATTAACTCAGAACAATTTGTTTATTTTTTTAAATGGTCATTCAGAATCAGAAGATTATTTACGGTGATGTTTTTGGTGGGAGTGAAACAACAATCTACTGATAAAACCAATAAAAATAAGATATGATAATAAGAAATAACCACTGTTGGAAGCCTTATTTACTCTTATCGCCTTAATCATGTGCAGTAATTAAAGTTGAAATGAGAAACTTTGCATTTGAAAGATGCTCTTCTACTGGGCACTCAAAATGCTTTCTTACAACAAGCATCATTCATCCACACCTTCATACATAATGTGCGCACATTTTAAATATAAATTAATATTACTGTAGCAGTATTTTTTTTTTTTTAAAAGATAAAATGGCCACATTTAAGAAGGCAGGACCTGCAGTTATTGTCCTTTTCCAGACATTTATCTGGCACTTACTTTGGGGTTTTCTGCAGCTCGTCCTCGGGGCCCTCCAGACACAGAGACAGCAGGTCGTAACCCAGGATCTTCTGGGCTATGGTGAACATTTCTTTAATGTTGGGGTATTTCAAAAGTCCTCTGCCCATGCCCACAAACTGGCTGCCCTGACTGGGGAAGAGGAGCACGGAGCAGCCGCTGCTTTTGGGTGAGGCGCCGCGGCTGGCTCGCTGTTCGGGGGAAAAGCGGGGGCTTCAGCCGGAGGAGGGTAATCTCCAGCCGTGGAACCGGGCTTGTTGGTGGACAGCGTCCTGCTCAGAGAGACCAGCGACCTGACCTTCCCTCTGGAAGATGCCGCCATCCTGACTGCCACTGATGCCAACATGAGCTGTTCCTCATCCAACGACGTGTCTGCAGATGAAATAAGACGCACAGCCCGCCCGGACAAACTGTAATCACCAAAAGAGTCAACTTTGCTTGAACTCAATTCTGACATCTGCTCGGCATGACACCTCACAGGGAGACGAAAACAACCGCCAGAGGAAAGAAAAGAACAAAATCTTCAGCGAAGGAAGATGATATCTCCAATAAAACTATTTTTGAAGCCATTATGGGACTTGACAAAAAATTTGAAGCACAACTGGAGGATATCAAGGAACAAAACAGACAAAGTGCAGCTATGGTTGCCAGCTTGGCTAAGGCTGTAGAGTTTAACGCTGCAGAGATAGCTGATTGCAAACTGAAAGTTGTTAAACTGGCAAATGCGAATGAACTGCTGCTTAAAGAAAACGAAGACTTGAAAAGAAGAGTGAGAGAACAAGAGCGCTACCGAATGAGGTGGTGCCTAAAACTGAAAGGGGTGAAGGAAGACAAAGACGAAAACATTAGAGTGAAGGTTTTGCAAACGCTTCAGAAGATTGCCCCTGACTTGAACTTAGAAGAGGCTGTTGATATTGTCCACCGCTTAGGGAAACAAGTTGATGGCAGAAACAGAAACATCATTATTCTATTCACACAGAGGCGAATTAAAGAAGAATTGTGGAGGCGCACCACAGATTCTTCAACCTGCAAGCAAGAAGGCATCAGCTTCGCAGAGATGTTGCTGCAGGAGGACATACAAGATCGACAGCGCCTATGGCCTCTGGTGGAGGAAGAAAGACGTGCAAAACTACAAATATCTGTAGTTTCCACTCCGTATATTTTCAAAACAAACTCGTTACTTTGGGTTTAACGCATTTGGGGGAAGTTAATATTTCACGTCACTGCAGGCCTTCAAACAATGAGATTTGAGCCTAAACAGTGAAAGGCAGTCGCGTTTTAATCAGTAGAGGATGTCGCATAAAAAGAGATGAAAGAACAAACCATGTACTGTAGTGTTGATTTATTTATTTTTAGCACAACACCTGAACAACCCCACGTGCCCATAATTTGCGGTACTTCAGAAAAAAAGGAGTGAACATAAAAGGGAGTAAAATGTTGTGTCAGGTAATTTCAAATGCAGCATTTCTATCACCTCAACAAACACTAACTGTGTTACAGTGTGTTGCTATCTAAAGCTCTACTTGCTGTATTTCACAGGAAGAGAAAGAATGAGAGCTAACTTCACTCAGAGATATAGAAAGAAAGAGAAAGAAACCAGGCTGTATTTAAAGGTAAGGACTGCTTAGTGATATTTGATAAAATGTAGTTGTGTTTTCACAGGGACATAAAGTGCTTGTCTTACTCCCTTCTTCTAGCTCGAAATTACTTGCCAAGTGGTAAGGACCGTTCATGGTCACACGGTGAGAACATTGGTGTTGACTATGAAGAGATAGGGTCAGACAGGGGAGGGGCCAGTCAGATTTATCAACTCAACCTCCTTAAAGCATGGAGAGAGGCTGAAACCAATCTCTGGTGAGCCCGGTTAAGGAAAGAGATGAGTTGGTGCCTGAGATGCCAAATTCCAACATCCTCATTCCCGCCATTGAGATAACACTCTCACACAGGCCCAGAGAGCAGATGTTGCTGCATTGCAGATGTGTTATACCCCCTGCCCAGCCGAATGACTCTCAAAACGAAAATTTTGCAGAAAATCAATGTGATCGCTTGAATCACTGGAATTATCATCTCGATATCTCTTGTCCTTCTTTCATTTCAGACGTCTTGAAAACAAGTTTTAACAAAGTCCTGGAGAAGTGCCCAATGCTGGAGGACCTCCTGCTTTACCCCTGGCTCAGATAAACTCCTCTCTGACACAAACACACACGCATACTGAATTCACATCTTGCCATACAAATGTGATACAGTAACCAACTTTCTTTCTTTCAGAAAGAAAGAAAATTGGGAGATTCAAAAATTTCCTCACAGTAATGTTTGCATCAGTCTATCAGACGAATCCCCTCCAAGTCCAATATTTACATCAGTTACAGTGATAATGCTTGGTGTCTACTTTCAGCCACCGCAGTAGAATGCCAGGAATGAATCTCATTGAAATTGTAGTTGCATTTGCTATTTCATTTAATTGTCATGGATGATACACAGATAACCCAACAGCAAACAGAGGAAAACAATGGGCTTAAATACACAGAGGGATAAATGAGGGAATAAGACACAGGATGAGAGCACAGCTGCGAGAAATCACAAACAACAAGACCATGGGGAAGGAAAACTGAAAACACTAACATAGTCTAAGGAGCTTAGAAAGAAAACGTCTGGACTTCTTTAAGTTGCTTGAAGATGTTCAAGCAAAGTTTAAGTTCTTTTCATCCGAGAAGGTGAAACATCTTCAAGCAACTTCAAGTCCAGACGCTTTCTTTCCAAACTCCTTAGACTACGATGACCTAGATGACTGAGAACCTTCACAGACATGAAAACACTAACACAGCACACATGACTATCAAAGTAAAACAGCAAACAAGAGACTTTTACAAAGACACAGAGTTGACACAGAGACATGACTGACTGGGGAGAAATTGGGGAACATGGAAACAAGAGTGACTAGACATGACACGTGGGACACAGGGGCAAGGCAAAGTAACAGAAACCTAAAGCCTAAGAATATAACACAAGAAGAAAACAATAAAGAGAACCAAAAACATACATAAGAATAATCAATGAATATAAATGAACAAACACAAAACACTGGGTCACAGACTCACTACCATGACAGTTAAATGTACATAATAAATACTTTAAATCAGATGACAATGTAGCTGACACTGTGTTTATTATAATGTGTGTGGTCAACCACAAATCTTCATACTGTCATCCATAGATGAGGTCTTTATACAAATGATGAAAGATAATGAAAGAAACTGTTTAATTGATATGAAATGATTGAATTATAAGAAATATTATGGCTTTGTCTGCCAGTGTTTTTCTGTAAACTACTTTGAACTACTGGCAGTCAGTGAAGTCACTGAAAGGCAAGATTCTATGTTGTGTTGCCGTAGTTTCCAGAGTTTACTTATAAAGCTCACTTACAGAATTCAGTTAGAAAAGTCAAGCATTTGAAGGGTGCACATTTGAAGGAATATTAACTCAATCTTAGCTCATTACGGTTTACATTTTCGATTTTAAAGGGTCTCCGAAATTACAATGAAAAAGGAAACAAGAAAAATTGCCACTCCAGCCGATAAGAAAGATTCGGGAGATCAAGGTAAGTAAAATAATAAAATCAAATCCTGGTAAAATCCAAATCCTAGAAATGTTGACACTGTGTGAATCATTTTTGGAGCAATTGAATCATATGTTTAATTGAAAATAGCTTTAATACAAGATGTCTAATCAAAGAAAGGTTACCGGTCTTTTGGTAAAATAATGTAATAAGTTTATTCTTGGACTCAACAGTAAAAACAGACCAACAAGTGCCATCAAGATCTAAGACTTAGTAAACCTAGTATCAACTCGCACTGATCAGTTATTTTTTTCATCCCAAGATTAAACTTGTGATCATTTAAGCAAAAGCAATTTCAAATTCTTTGCCATCAAACTGCTTCCAGTCTTGATGTCGGGGACTCTTTTTCACCACTGTGTTGTTGTCGTTTATAGATTGTAAGAGCAGGACTGCTAAAAGAAAGGCCAGTCCTGAAAAGAAGACCCCAATGAAAAGGAGGAGGGTCGCTGAGCAGGCTGGTCCTTCCACCAGCTCAGATGTGGTCAAAGGAGTGAAGCGCAAGGTTGTGCAAGATGAAGAGGACACAACAAAGAGAGCAAAGAGGGCTAAACTTCTTGACCATATGAGCGGTGACAAGGAGCAAGCATCCTCCTCGTTGGACTCTGGTAAAGGTAGGCTAATTAGTTGAATAAGGGGGTAGATTAAGTGTGGTTGCTAGGTTTAAGATATTGGTGTTTAGTGTTTGTGTCTATCATCCAGTGAGCTGATATGCTTTTGGTGTTTTCCACATCTCCAGACTTGAACAACAAACAGGTGTGCGCAAAAAATGGCAAAAGAAAGGCCACGGGAGACGACAGAGAGTCACCCAAGAAAAAAAAAAGGAATGTGGACCAGGACAAAAAATCAGTGGCAGACCAAAAACGTAAGTAGCAAGCAGCTTGGGTTTTATATTCAGGGGAAGGGCAAAAGGAACATTTAGGCTACAGAGGAGAGTAATTTGTGTCACAGCTGTAATAAAACAAGATTTGCTGTTTTGTCTGTTCAGGTGAATTCCAAGCCAGATATGTGGAGGAGCACCAGCTCGGAGAAGGAGGCTGCGGAGCAGTGTTTTCTGGCTACCGGATAGAAGATCGTTTTCCAGTAAGTGTTCAGATGATGGTAGTAAGACAGGCAGTAACGCAGATAATGGATAATATCGTAAACTGAGACGTCTGCTGTGTTTCCACCTTTCATTATGTCATACTGAGGAAATGCTCACCAATGCTCTGTGTCTTCTAGGTTGCCATCAAACACATTCCCAAAAATAAAGTCTACTGCAAAGTGGCGGTAAGCGTCCAACACTTGAATTAGTTTTACATTACTGGATTGAATGCGGCGTTCCTCATCATCCACTTTGTTGTAATATTTCAGGATGAAAGCGGGAAGATGCTCTCGGTGGAAGTGGCCATTATGGTTAAACTTGCAGGTGAAGCAGAAGGGTCAGTGGGAATATCAGCACCTGTGTCCTTGCTGGAGTGGTTCGACCTTGGCAAAGAGCTGATCCTGGTGCTGGAGAGACCTGTCCCCGCTGTGGACCTGCAAAAATACAAAGCAGAATATGGAAGAACCTTACCAGAGGACAAGGCCAAGGTAGGTTGACTGGGAGAGCCTTAGACTGTACAGCATTCAATCAAGGCAGAAAAGCATTAACTCATTATTGTGTTTTTCATCTTTTCCAGGTCATTCTGAAGCAACTAGTTGATGCTGTAAAGGAACTTGAGGATAAACACATCTTTCATCGGGACATCAAGGGAGAAAACATTCTGATTGAGACCGGCTCCGATGTGCCTCGAGTTCGCATCATTGACTTTGGACTGAGCTGCTTTGTTAAACAGCGATCTCTGTATCGCGTCTTCTATGGTAACATATTCTGCTCCTGCTTTTCACAGATGTAGCAATTTGTGTCTTTTGTTTTAGAAGAAATTGTAATTGTGTCTGTTTGTTAGGCACTCCTCTTCACACCCCTCCCGAGTGGTACAGGAGGAGCTGCTACAGGTGTGGACCCACCACGGTGTGGCAAATGGGAGTGGTGTTGTATGAAGCGCTTCATGCACGGCACTTTAGTACCGAGAGGTTCCTCGCAAAGAAACTGAGCATCAAAAAGCGTCTGTCCACAGGTAAGAAAACTTCACACTTCCAGATTCACTGATGCCTTGGATCACTAGAACTATCATCTTCATCTTTTTGATCTTTTCTTTCTTTCAAGAATGCCAGAATTTCTTGGAGGCATGTTTAACTATAGCCCCGGAGAAGCGCCCAACACTGGATGAGCTCCAGCTTCACCCCTGGCTAAGATAGCACACACAAACACACAATTCACACCTTATCATATAAGTGTGATACATTGTGGTAACCTCCTTTCTTTTTTCTGTTGGACAGGAATGGGTCAATCTTAAAAAATAAATAAATAAAAAATTAGCTTTTTCGGACTTCCTGTAACCCCCCCAGCCATCCCAGGAAAGGGGATCTCTCTTTGAATGGGCTTTCCCGAGGTTTCTTCCCATCGATCTGGCCCCCTGGGGAGTTTTTCCTCGTCTTCATAGAGAGCTTGGGCTGGGTCAGGAGCTCCATCAAAACTGTCTTTATTTGATGACATTAAAGTCATCAAATAAAGATGTGTTTTACTTAAAGTAAAATTGGATCAAAATAAAACTTGTTTAATTCATCTTTGCTGAGGATTCTCCTTCATTACTATTTTGTTTTGTTTTGTTTTTTTTACCCATGGTGCATTTTGACAAATAAGAAAACTGAATCAGGTTAAAGTGTGCACAAAGACAGTCACACTGCAAATGATCTGAAGACTTGCATCTGTTGCTCTAACCCCCAACTAGTTTAGACAGATTTCCAGGTTCTACCAGAGGTTTTTTCCTTCAAGAAGGGAGTTTTTCCTTCCCACTGTTGCTGAGTGTTTGCTCATAGTGGGTTGTAAAAGCATAAAAGTTAATAAGAGGCATTCATAGCAGAGTTATCACAGAGGGAACTATATAGCTTAAATGTACAATTTCTACAGGACAAATTATAACTTCATTATGTATAAAAGCTTCTGTGGATAATTACTCCTATTTGTAACTTTACACAAGAGAAAGTTTGGTGTCACACTATTTATAACAGGTTGGGTTTTGTCCTCTGAGTTGAGCCTTTGGTTGCAGTTTATTGAAGAATTTCCTCTAAAGTAGCTGTTGATAAAGATTTAAAGTCCTGTTTATATACAGAAATATGCTTTAGTTCATGTTTTTTACATGTCTGCCTCAGTGGATCAGTAGAAGATCTGGCACAGGAAACTAGATGATGAAAAAAGGGTACGAATACACATATATATCTATATCTATATAGATACAGATATATAAACACACACACACACACACAGGTTGCAACGTAGTATTTTCATTTTTTCTTAGCATTTCTTTAACGCCTTGGTGCAAAAGAATACCTTCATCTGTGTGTTGGAAAAAAGAACTACAAATTTGGAAAGGAATTTATTCATGTTCTTACTCATAGATGGAGTACATGGTTTAAAAAACACTGAGGAAACAGATATGAGGCGGCTGTATTAACATAAAAACATTAATACAGTTAAAAATGAATAAAAAGTTGCACGCTTAAACTTATTTCTCTACAGTTTGTACAATTAATCCATGTAACAATAGGTTCTCCCTTAATATAGTAGTTATTAAAATATCTTTACATAAAAATAAATTTTTAAGTACTCTCCAGTGGAAGTCTGTTGTGGCTTATGTTTCTAAATGACACAACCATAAAGCAGCCCACAGAATATACAAATATGTCTTTGATAAGTGAATGTTGGCTCCCACAATGGCCTGTTAAGTTATTGCAAAAATAATTTACTGCATAATATGTCAGATTAGAACATGTTATGAGCACAAAACTGAAGGGGAAACAATAAAAACAAAAATGAAAAAACAAATACTAAATTAAGTTAAAGGATATTTCTTACTATACTATATAATTGTATAATGTTGCGTTTGATTGCAAAAGAAAACCCACCAAGAAAAAAAGAAAGAAAGAAAAAGAGAGAATAGTTTAATATATTCAAAACACATTCTTTTCTTTTATTTAAGCTGTAGCGAGATTCAGATGGACAAAAGAGAAAGAAAATTATTACAGATTTGTTTTATTAATCATGAATAAACTTTATTATACACAACTCTAAATTTCAGTTGGTCTTAGTCAGATGTGTTTTTAATTAAATCCTGCAACACTGTGCTCGCTGCCATCACTTTATATCTTAGTGTGCAATTCAAATATATACTTATTACAATATTTTCCCCCTTAACTCTCAACTCGCGTTTTTAAAATGTCTGTGATCATATTTGTCCGTTGACTTCTGTCTGGGCCTCGAACGATTCATCAGACAGGTTGGCAGCCTCCAACTGATGCTCCAGACTTTCATCATCGCCTCTATTCTGATCAACTCTTATCTTAAACTTAGTGATGAACTCATTACTGGCCAGCGCGTCCTCCTTTTTAGGGCATGTGGGCTTTGATAACAGCCGGCTTTCCAGTCGCTCTGCAAAGAAAATTCACAAAACATTTCTTATTTGGTAAGCTTGTTAACAAATTTTAGTTCAGTTTTGCTGAAAGTTATAGCATGCATCAAGTAAGAAGCAATTGGTTTTTAAAAAGCATATACATTCCCCAAAACATTTTTATTATGTGCATTTTGGAGAATAAAAGATTGTACACAATTTCCCTTTTTAAAGTAAAAAGATTATTAAGTCTAATTCTTACTTATTCAGTAGATTAAAGTATTGAAACATCATTATTCATAAAATATGCACATTACAAAATTAAAGTTATTCAAAAACTACTCAAGTACTTACTCCAATACTCACATTATTCAAGTAAATTTAATTTTTGCCAATGTAATGTCACATAAAATCTTAATCTGAATAAGGGATTTGAACCCCACTGTCACGGCCAGGGGATCAGCAGGCCGCTGACTAGTAGTGTTCTCTCTCTCTCTCTCGCCAGGGCGGAACTCATGGTGGGTTCACGCCCTTGGCCCACGCCCCTCTGAGGAGGAAACACCTGGGCCTCATCAGTGCAGCCAGCATTTAAGCCAGGGAGTGGCTTCTACTCATCACTGGATCGTTGTGTGTGACTCGCGTCAGTGCAGCCCGGCTCTGAGCAAGTTCTCTTTTGCTTCCCTGTGCAAAACCTCTAACGTGTGTTTCCTTCTGTACATAGATCCCCTGGACCCGACTCTGCATCCCCCGAGCGGTGTTTGGAGAGAGAGTCAGAAGAGGAGCAAGTGTCTTTTCCCTACCTGGATTTCCCCAGAGCCTTTTCCCTGTCACCGCTTTGTATATAGCACTATCCCCTGCACTGTTTGTATATACACCTGGTGGAACTGTAATAAATACAGACTGTGCCTCTGAGTCCTGCGTGTGAGTCCTCAAGCGAACCGTGACACCCACACAGATGAGAGCTTAGCAGTGAAGCTCTCTCTTAAAATTTGAGTTATAAAGTCAGAAGTTATCACTGACAGAGATCCATGTTCTTTTAACATAAGAAAGAATATTTGCTGAAATTGACATTAATCCAAGCCCTTAAAACGCCATTTTGGATTAAGCATTTCCTTTTAGAAAAGTCTTCAATGAGCAGGAAGCTCCAGTACTGAAAAAAGAAGCCAACATCAACTGCTAAACGTGCTAAAAGTAAGTAAGTCCCCGTAGACTCCTATGATCAAAACACATACAGTATAAAAGTTATAGGTTACAGATCTGAAAAGTAAAACAAATGTCAAAGTGCAAAAAGACTTATGGTCCCATAGAAGTCTATTCCATTTGCCTGGAATTAGGTGAACACCTTTGTGACAAATTTAATGGCTCAGTCATTTGTTTCATGTCATATTTAATAAAAGACTGACATGGTGGCATGTGGAATTGTCCATTTTGCACATATTTGGTCATTCTAAGCGTCAGAAGGGGAAAGATCATTCTGGGAATGCCTACTGGCGAAGGATGTGTGACTGACAAGTCCAGTGTGTGAAGTTTAACTACAGTCTAAGGAGCTTGGAAAGAAAAGCATCTGGACTTCTTTAAGTTTCTTGAAAATGTTTCACTTCTCATCTGAGAAGCTTCTTCAGTTCAGAATTTCTTCAGAGAACTGAAGAAGCTTCTTGAATGAGAGGTGAAATGCTCTTCAAGAAACTTAAAGAAGTCCAGATGCTTTTCTTTCCAAGCTCCTTAGACTACGATGACCTGAACGACTGAGAACCTTAACAGACAGTTCTTCCCTTCATTCATCATGCCTGATTTCAAAACACCAAGATGGCAGTCGTGAAAACACTCATCTTGAGTCTTCATGGGACTATGGTGAGATCAGTTATGCCTCTTATGATGCTGTCCCAGACTTCAAAGCAGTATAAAACATGTTTGCAGCCTGTAACAACTGTGCATGCGGTTATTTTTCGTTTTAAGATTTCCGTGTTTAAATCATAATAAGATTTATTTTTAATTTTAATTAACTTGAGGTGAGTCAGATTCTTTCATTCAAGTCACTGAATGAATCTCTTGACATGTTTGGGGGTAGGTGCCTTTTGTAGCATTTTAATGCAATTATCTGACAGATTATATGGTCTACACCATAGGTGTCAAACTCTGGCCAAATTTGGCCCGCAACCTAATTACATTTGGCCCGCGAAGCCATACCAAATTACTATTAGAGCTGGCCTACTGGTATTATACAGCTAATATATATTGTTTAGTATTAAGCTTTGCTTGTTCCATATTCAGTTTTTCAGCTAAATGTGTTTGAGTCCATAAGAAAAGATTCATTCTTATATCTGGAGGAATAAATATATTTCAATAAATATTAAAGTTAGCCCGCGACTTTGATCCAGTTTTGAATTTTGGCCCACTGTGTATTTGAGTTTGACACCCCTGGTCTACACTGTTATTAACTATACTAACACTCTGTTCCAGAAGTCTGTGCTGCAAAGAGGCAAAGTGAATACCGCACCTGCAGGAGTAATGGGGGTCATCAGTCGGTTCAGCTGGATGTTCCAGTGCCGTACCTGTTGACTGGCATTCCTCAGCCTCTCCTGAACCTCCTGGAAACAAAAATCATGCAGGCATCTTCATCAGTGTTGTTTTAGAAGAGCACTAAATAAGATGCTGCTCACAAAGCCAGTCAAAACAAACTTGTTCACCTCCAGACGCTGGTGACTTCTTTGGCGAGATGCCTGCAGATCCTGGAGCTCCTGAGAGGCAGAGTTGAGGGCTGAGGGGGTGTCCTCATCGGGACTGCCATCTGACAGCTCCTGTATGGGGCTGAGGTTTTGCATTGTACGTTGCTGCTCCTGGAGGAGCTGGAAATGTTTCCTCTTTTCATCTTCAGCCTGCAGCAACCTGAAGGAGGGGAAAAAGGGAAGAAGCAACTGAAAATGTTAATACTTCTCATGGATATCTCAGATCTCCATCACAAATAAAATAATAAAGGGCCATAATAAGAGTTAGAAATCCATTGTTACCGCTCAAGCTCCAGTCTGGCCCTCTCCTCCTCCAGCCGAGCCTGGATCTCCATATTAAGGGCAACTTCCAGCTGCTGCTGTGTCAGCTCCAGCTCCCTGATCCTCTTCTTCTGTTGTTCAGCCTCCTTTTCCTTCACCTGCATCTCAGCCTGCATGCTGTCTTTTATCTATGCACACACACACACACAGCTACATAAACAGATGCACCAACAGAGCGGTATAAACTGACCTATTCCTGAATCACCTTTTCCTGGACTGTCATAACCATTTTTCCAAATCATTAAAGACTAGGTGTGAATTTTATAATGACAGTCAACATTTTGCTGGAGTTCTCAAAGATCAAAGTCAAGGAGAAAAGACTCTGTACATAATTGGTGTCAAGTGGAAAACTTTTTTTTTTACCATCACAGCCTCTTTCAGCTGTCTTTCCAGTTCCAGCTGCACCTCCCTCTGCTTCCTCCGCTCTCTCTCCTCTGCCTCCCTTCGGCGAGTTTCCAGTTCCCGTGCATGCTGTGAAACAGATGAAAGAGACATTGTTTGCTTTGTGTTTTCACCTCTATCCAGCAGGTGACACTAGGCCATCAGCTTCGAGGTTCAACGTATTGTGCTTTCAGCGGTGCTCTTCTTGATAACTTGGTTGAAGTAAGTGGGTATTTGAGTTCATGTTGCTTTCCTTACAGCTGTAAGTAATCTGCTCATTCCGCTTTTGATCTTTGGCACCAACAAGTGATTTTTTCCCAGAGAAGTGCTGCTCACAGGAGATTTCCTCCATTTCAGACCATTTTCTATAAACCGGTTAGATGGTTGTACAGTTTCTGAAATACTCAGACAAGCCTGTCCGACACAAACAACAATGCATGTTCAAAGTCATTTAAATCCCCTTTGACCTTCAGCAGGTCATCTTATTAATGTATACATGCCTAAATGCACTGAGCTGCTGCTATGTGATAGGCTGATTAGGTATTTGACCTAATGAGCAGCTCAACAGGTGTATCTAACAAAAATTTGGCCAGTGAGTGTACAGTGGGGC
This sequence comes from Aulonocara sp. 'chitande type north' Nkhata Bay, assembly GCF_057382095.1. Classification (NCBI taxonomy): domain Eukaryota; kingdom Metazoa; phylum Chordata; class Actinopteri; order Cichliformes; family Cichlidae; genus Aulonocara; species Aulonocara sp. 'chitande type north' Nkhata Bay. The sequence goes on from NC_141358.1 coordinate 12,893,862, forward strand.
AAAAAAGTATTTAGTTAGCCACCGATTGTGCAAGTTCCCCCACTTAACATAAGAGTTATGAGTTATAAGATGCAGGTCGATGTGTAAAAATAACTCAGTTGTTTGGTGGTGGCTATGGCAGGGCTTCCACAGAGGCCAGCAGGTGGATGAGGGAAGGGGAAGCAGGAGGAGAGCCCCGAGGCGGCCACCAGTCCGAGTGTCAGGTGAACTGAACTTCAGGTAAGAAGTTATGACCTGCAGTCTATCTGGGTCAGATATAAACCAAGTTTAGGTGGAGTTTATTTTCGTTGTGCTGACTTTTTACAGTCAGTTACAATACCTCATACTGTGTGAGCTAGCATGACAAGTTTATACAGATGTTCGGTTGCTATGATGTTACTGATAGTGAACTTTATTTTATTCATAAGGTTAGTTAGTAGAGTTGCCAACAGCTCCTTAAAAAATGGAATGGTCCCTCATTCAGAGAAAATATTACGCGTTTGGTATTGAGCTGAGAAGAGACGCAGTTTGTCCCGGACTTCAGCTAGGATGGAAAAAGACACAAAACTGGAGTTATTCTGTCTTTACGCTGCACAGCTGCCTCTTCTCCTCTCATTATCTCTCCTCTCTCTCCTGTTGCTACTTCAATCATGAAACTGATCAATGATCAGCTGATCGTCTCTCTTGTTTGTTTATCACCCACTTTGAGCCAGAAAGAGGAAACCAGCAGATGTCGCGCTAAACAGCAGCAGCACGTTTAAGCTTGATCAGCTGTTGTTAGAATTTATTTAGTTAGAATGTTTGCTGGAGCCACAGCTGTAAAGCTGTAAAGCTGCTGGTCATGATGTCGGTTTGGATATGTGGTGAGAGGGAAACATGAAGATGAAACCAGGAGATGTCCTTACTGAATCATCAGAGCTGAACAGGTGATGGAGAAACAGGTTTACCTTTTAGGTGACAGGAATGAGTTGAAGTTATGAACTGTTTCTGAGAGATAAATAACACCAGGATCCTTTTTTTATGTAGCTGACAGCTGGTAACTGTGCAGGGGCGGGTCTAGCAAAGTGTTGCCAGGGGGCCAGGTAGGGCATTAACAGGGAAAGGTGGGCACAAAGAAATACTTTTCTTTTTTATTCTCATTTAAAATATCTAGCTTTTATTAAATAATTACCTGAATCTTGTGAAGAAAGTTTTTATCTGACGTAAAATGTATGGAAATCATACATATACCAAAAAGACTGTACATCACTGTCACAACAGCATTTGTTTTCATTCAAAGGCTTTATGGCTTTAATACCTGGTGGGCCAATCTGTAGTGAAAATGCCCAATTTTTTGTCCCAGTCCAGCCCTGCAGGTTAATACTGGCAGTGTCACCATGCCAGCTGACTGCATTTCATCATCAGCCAGTGTTGTTCTCAATATTACCAAAGTAAGGCAGCATATAAAGTATTTACTTGCTTTCAGGTTTTATTCAAATGTTAGTCTTTTCAGTTGTTTCTCCACTTTTTTCCTGTTTCAAAATCAAACACCAGTTTGTGAGAAGATTATCTTCTTTTTTTTTTTTTTAACAGGCATTGGTTTTGCATTGGAATTGGCTAATTTGCCAATTGTATGTTAAAAATGTTCGTATTTTAATATTCAAAAATGTTTTTGCCCAAAACACATGTGCACTACATGTCAGTAAAAATACTATGCAAATATTGATGTCCTTGAATGCTGAATAAACACTGACTGATTGTATCTCTTGTACTTAATCAACACAGTATCTAAACACTTTGCACCGTAGTGGTTAAAATCTCATTCTAATAAGGTTACGGTTATTAGGTTTACAGGGTTATTGAATTATGGTGAACGGTTGGTAGAATTGTTTTTAACATTATCTGCCAATTACATCTGCCACCCTTCTCCAAATCTGTGCCCCTACCTGGCCCCCCCAACAAAAATTTTCTAGACACGCCACTGCATCCTGGTGCATATATATTGTGCATGCGTGTTCCTTTAGGAAACAGAAAGATTGGTAGGAGAAAGAAACGTATTAATCTTGTTTGTTAGGATCATAGCCATAAATGGAGGACTCTTATAAAGTCCATGGATTTTCATTCACACATATTACATGAGGTATCTACTCTTTACACACTAAGGATCCACACTACCAGGGCTACGGCACACAGCTGTTTTATAAATCATCAAAACCAATACTATCCTAAGATTTATTATATACAAAAATGATCTGTTCCAAAATGTTTTCATGTAATCCTGAAAACAGAAAAACAATCTTCTGCACTATTAACCATCCACAAATGGAAACAACAGACAATACAGGTGATTTTAGCTAAAAAGCCAAGAAAAAATTGTGTGGGTTTTTTTTTTTCAAACGATGTAATTTACAGCCACAGAGGACAGAAAGCTGCAGTATGTAGAGAAAGAGAAGAGTTAAACCTATAATCAACATGAGTCCTTGTAGATGGCAGCCTCCGGTTTTTAAAGACTTCTATTGGTCTCTAGTGGACAACAGAGGTAACTGCAGGATTGGAGCCAGAATAGTGTAACTGCAGTTGAAAACGACATATTTTTTTGATTTCCCATAGAAAGTGTGTGTCCAGCCACGTGTCAGTCCAAGTGGCAGGATTTAGTAATTCTGGTAATAGTTAAATGTAAGTCATTCACAAATATTAAGTCGCAAGATTTCAGTCTGACTAACCTTGGAAGATTACACGAAGACAATGTCCAGATATGCAGTGGCGTGTCCAGTGGGGTGGCCTGGGGGTGCACAGGCCACCCCCCCAACCAGACTGGCCACCCCAGGTGCCACCCCAAAGGCAAAACAATAAAATTCAATCAAATATCAAATGTACGATTATGTTTTCACGGTGAAGCTCAGATATCCGAGTGTAAGTGAATGCAGCATTGGCTTCTGCGCTATGTGCATCAAGTTAGCAAAGGTAGGAGAGCCAAGCACGAAAGACGGCACTGCACGAAACAATTTTTCGGTGAAAGAAAATGAGGACAGAATAAATGTCCCGGTAAGTAATATTAAGTTTGTTGAGTTTAGTAAACTTTGGTGAAATTAGAATACCAAGGAAAAAATTACACTTAAAGAATTATTGCAGCCGTCGAATATTTCAGACAGTATGCTACTGAGGGCAGCTAACATAAGAGTTATGAGTTATAAAATATAATCTAAGTCGTAACATTACTGTATGGAGCTGCAGATTTGGTTGCAGGTTAACATAGCTGGACTGGCCATCGGGCATACCGGGCATATGCCCGGTGACTTATTATTTTTTTTTTTTTGTAATGGCATGAACAATGAGAGGTGGTGGATTGGCCAGATGCAGGTCGATGTGTAAAAATAACTCAGTTGTTTGGTGGTGGCTATGACGGGGCTTCCACAGAGGCCAGCAGGTGGATGAGGGAAGGGGAGGCAGGAGGAGAGCCCCGAGGCGGCCGCCAGTCCGAGTGTCAGGTGAACTGAACTTCAGGTAAGAAGTTATGACCTGCAGTCTATCTGGGTCAGATATAAACCAAGTTTAGGTGGAGTTTATTTTTGTTGTGCTGACTTTTTACTGTCAGTTACAATAACTCGTACTGCGTTCTAGCCAGCTTGACGGAGTTTTTATACAGCTGGGTGGGTGCTATGATGTTACTGATAGTGAACTTCTCTCATTCTCTCCCCCTCCCTCTCCTGTTGCTACTTCAATCATGAAACTGATCAATGATCAGCTGATCGGCTTTTTTCTCTTGTTTATTTATCGCCCACTTTGCGCCAGAAAGGAAACCAGCAGATGTCGCGCTAAACAACAGCAGCACGTTTAAGCTTGATCAGCTTTTGTTAGAATTTATTTAATATTAATTTCTAGTATCAGCTGATGTTGGCTGGAGCCACAGCTGTAAAACCTGCTGGTCATGATGTCGGTTTGGTTATGTGAATGGTAAATGGTCTGTATTTATATAGCGCTTTAATAGTCCCTAAGGACCCCAAAGCGCTTTACATATCCAGTCATCCACCCATTCACACACACATTCACACACTGGTGATGGCAAGCTACATTGTAGCCACAGCCACCCTGGGGCGCACTGACAGAGGCGAGGCTGCCGGACACTGGCGCCACCGGGCCCTCTGACCACCACCAGTAGGCAACGGGTGAAGTGTCTTGCCCAAGGACACAACGACCAAGACTGTCCAAGCCGGGGCTCGAACCGGCAACCTTCCGATTACAAGGCGAACGCCCAACTCTTGAGCCACGATCGCCCGTGGTGAGAGGGAAACATGAAGATGAAACCAGGAGATGTCCTTACTGAATCATCAGAGCTGAACAGATGATGGAGAAACAGGTTTACCTTTTAGGTGACATGGATGAGTTGAAGGGAAGTTATGAACTGTTTCTGAGAGACAAATAACACCAGGATCCTTTTTTATGTAGCTGACAGCTGGTAACTGTGCAGGGGCGGGTCTAGGAAAGTTTTGCCAGGGGGGCAGGTAGGGCATTAACAGGCAAAAGGGGGGCACAAAGAAATACCTTTCTTTCTTATTCTCATTTAAAATGTCTAGCTTTTATTAAATAATTATCTAAATCTTACAACCAAAGTTTTTATCTGATGTAAAATGTATAGAAATCATACATATACCAACAAGACGGTGTACATATGGAAAAGATATATATAAATTTTATAAAGTTTGTATCTGTCTTGTGTGAAACTTGTATGAAAAGCATACAAGAGTAAAAACAGATATAAGATCCCTTGAAAGATTATATAATGAATCTTGTATGTTTTGGATACTAAAACAACATATGAAAGTAATAAGAAAGTGGCCACTTTCATGAGTAAATCATGTAAGTTTTTACTATTTCTTTTCCATATGGGACTGTCACAACAGCATTTGTTTTCATTCAAAGGCTTTATGGCTTTAATACCTGGTGGGCCGGTCTGTAGTCAAAATGCCCGATTTTCTGTCCCAGTCCAGCCCTGCAGGTTAATACTGGCAGTGTCACCATGCCAGCTGACTGTATTTCATCATCAGCCAGTGTTGTTCTTGATCAATATTACCAAAGTTTACCATAAGGCAGCATAGAAAGTATTTACTTGCTTTCAGGTTTCATTCAAATGTTAGTCTTTTCAGTTGTTTCCCCACTTTTTTCCTGTTTCAAAATCACCAGTTTGTGAGAAGATTATCTTCTTTTTTTTAACAGGCAGATAAAGTTTCACATTGGAACTGGCTAATTTGTCAATTGTTTGTTACAAATGTTCGTATTTTAATATTCAAAAATGTTTTTGCCCAAAACATATGTGCACTATATGTCAGTAAAAATACTATGCAAATATTGCTGTCCTTGAATACTGAGTAAACACTGACAAAGCACTGATTGTATCTCTTGTACTTTATCAACACAGTATCTAAAAACTTTGCACCATAGTGGTTAAAATCTCATTCGAATAAGAGTTAAAAGCGCATTCGGTTATTAGGTTTATAGGGTTATTGAATTATGGTTAACGGTTGGTAGGTCTGTGAAGGTTCTCAGTCATCCAGGTCATCGTAGTCAAAGGAGCTTGCAAGCTCCTTTGATTAACGGTTGGTAGAATTTTTTAAACTTTATCTGCCAATTACATCTGCCACCCTTCTCCAAATCTGTGCCCCTACCTGGCCCCCCCAACAAAAATTTTCTAGACACGCCACTGCAGATATGCAGACGCACGCATATATCTAGCGTATAAGAAATTTCTTTGCACAAACTGTTGAGTCAAATGCCATTTGTTTTTCACAGCTTCAGGGGGTGCACCGTTCCTAGAAATACTGCAATACCAGGTCGATGCGTGGAGTGGACGGAGCAAGCCCCTATTCCATCTCCCTGCTCCAAAAATCAATTTAATATATGGTCCCCGGGTAGGGGACGTATCAGATATTAAACTGATAAGAACAGATTTTTTTTTTTTTTTTTCCTTTTTTTTTTATTTTCTTTCCACAATCATTCAAAAACATTTTACCATTTCCTTTACAATGACAAGTTTACATTTCCATTTTTCCCCACATTCGTTCATGACAAACTGATTAACATTTTCATATGACATTTTCATTTGACATATAGCTTATCATTACTCCTTTTCCCTTCCTCCTTTCCTTACACTTTACCTACCACCACCTTTTGGGTACCTTCAGAGCAAAAAAAGGAGAGAAATCTTTCCATCTATCCTTAATTGTGTCTATTCCCCATTTTTGTAGTTCATGCCAATATATCTTTTCAAATTCCCTTTCTATAGCCTTGATCGTCCCAATTTCCCCCTCTTTGTATCCCCCCATTATACAACTCTGTCTTGCCCTCCACAACTTAAGTTTAACAATTGATAACAACATGCAACGTATTTTATATCTCTCTTTTTCTGTACCTTTAGTCCCAAAGAAGGTGATCTCTTCATAAGTCACCGTCCCCAAACCTTTATACTTCCCCTTTACCCCTTCCCATACCTTTTTTGCGTATTCGCATCCCCATAGTACATGTTCAATTGTTTCTTCTTTTACACAATTGTCCCTCGGACACTTTTTCTGTTTTCCCAAATTATGTGCGTACATAGTAACCCTCACGGGTAGCCTTTTATGTAAATGCATCCAATTAAAATCCTTTATGACATTTTTAAAACTCTTATCCTGTGTGAGTTTCCACACTTCTGGACTCACCGGTACCTGATTTTGGTTGGCTTTCCGTACCATTTTCTTGTATAGAAGTTTATGGTTTAATACTGTATCCACCTCTTTGCATTCCGGATGTTTCTTTCCCCATCCCACCATCCTCTGAAAATATTTTGGTCTAAACTCCGCCTTAGGTCCCTTATTTTCCCACCCTATCAAAAAACGGTATGGTATCGCCAACCAAAACCATAGCAATATTTGACATTTATGCACATAAGTCTGTTTCAATAATGTACACACATTTGTATAAAACATTGTATCTAACTTCAACGGGACATTTGGTACCCCCTTCCCACCATCTTCTATTTCTTGATACATTTGTAGTCTTTTTACATACTCGTAACCCCCCCATATGAATTTAAATATCCCCCTCATTATTTGTGCTCTATATATCTGTGGCATCGGGAACACGTAGGCCAAATGTAGTAATTTCGGCACTACCTCACTCTTTATAACCAAAACTTTCCCCGAGATTGATAATTTTCTTACTTTCCAAAGACCCAACTTCTTTTCCACCGCGTTCATCTTTTCTCTCCAATTACAAAGCTCATCGCCTTCCTTGTTTCCAAAAGAGATTCCTAAAATATCCATTGGACCTTCACACAAAGTAAAATCACAGATGTTATCTCTTCTACCCTCCCATATCCCCAAATATTTATACTTTGTCTTCTCTTTATTTATCCTAGATCCCGTCGCTTTTTCATAAGCATTTAAAATTTCTATCACATCCCTTAAACTATCATCATCTGCCAAATATAATATCGTGTCGTCCGCGTATTGTGATATTTTTAAACATTCCCCCGGTGGCATCATTATCCCTTTCACTCTTTGGCTTTCCCTTATTGCACAGGCCAGAGGTTCAACATAAAGTACATAAAGCACAACAGATAATGGACATCCTTGTCTCAAACCCCTTGTTTGATACACCTTTTCTGTAAGAAATCCATTTAATTTTATTTTCGAGTTTATGCCCTTATATAAATTCTTTACCCATTTTATAAAGGTCCCTCCCAGCCCCATATACTCCATTGCCCTCCACAAAAATTCGTGATCTACCCTATCAAAGGCCTTTTGCTGATCCAAGCTCACACATATTGCTGCCAAGTTTCTATCCCTCACATATGTAAGTATATCTCTGTGTAGTTGCACATTCCAGGTAATTTGCCTCCCCCGTACCCCACACGTTTGATCCTTCTCCACTATGTGCGACATTACTCCTGCAAGTCTATTTGCAAATATCCTACTCAAGATCTTATAATCCACACATAACATGGTTAACGGTCTATAGTTATCAAGTTGATGTGGGTTGCCTTTCTTAAATAATACGGAAACCACACCCATCTTCATACTCTCTGTCATCGCCTCTCCCTCCATGATTTCCTTAAAAACTCCCACCAAATGTATCCCCACCACCCCGCAAAGGGTTTCGTAAAATTCCTTTGTTAAACCATCTATTCCCGGCACTTTATTTGCCTTCATTCCTTTTATTACTTTATATGCCTCCTCTATTGTCACTTCCCCCTCTAGCCTTTCCCTTTCTTCTCCCGTTAGTCTCTTCTTTATTTTCTTCAAAAAGAAATCCCCTTTCCCTCCCTCTAGATTTTCTTTGCTGAACAGCTCCTCATAATATTCCTTCGCCACCTTTAACATATCTTCTCTCCCTTCCGTCATTTTCCCATCCTTCTCCAATTTTGTTATGACTCCCCTTTTTTCCCTACTTTTCATCTTTTTGAAGAAAAAAGCGGAACATTTCTCGTTCTCCTCATACTCCTCCTGTTTTAATTTATATGTTTCAGCCCTTGCCTTCCTCTCAAGTAATTCTTCCTGTTTCGATCTTAAAATTTCTATTTTCTCGTCCTTATTTTTATTTTTTTCTTTTGTTTGTAGTGCGTAAGTATATTCTATTTCTTTTTGCAGCGTGCGGAATTCCTCCTTCCTAGCTCTTGACCTTTCCGTACAATAATCCACTGTGAACTTTTTTATTTTATTTTTTACATCCTCCCACCAATCCAGTTTATTCATGTATAACTTCTCCGTCTCTGCCCATAAGGGGAAGAGCTCTGCAAATTTTTTCTTATATTCTTTTTCCATAAGTACTTCATTATTTAGTTTCCAGTAACCTTTTCCATAATCTGTTCCTTTTATCTCCACTTCCACCTCTACCATTTGATGATCCGTGAACAGTGCCGGTATTAGTTTTCCTTGCTTTATTTTGCACTTTTTGTCTACCAATATATAATCTAATCTACTTTCCACCCCTCTTGTATTCTTCCATGTGTGCCCCACTTGTTTCCCCTGTAGTGTAGCCATTGCATCTATCAAACCATATTTTTTTATGAAAGTCTTGAAGGGGAGGGAGGATTTTTCCTTCTCCAAGGTGCAGTTGAAATCCCCTCCCACCAGAATATTTTTTTTTGTCATAAAACAGGTATCCATTTTTAAGAGTAGTTCTCTTCTCAACTTTGGATCCACATGTGCGTACACGTTTATTATCCGGTTTTGCATTCCACTTTTTTCCACATCTACAACCATCACCCTTCCCTGTATTAACGTGTAACTTTCCTTTATCCTTATACTTTTGTTTCCACATAACACTCCGACCCCAGTCCCGTGTACCCCCCCTATACTCCAAGCCGATTCACCTCCTCTCCATTCCTCCGTAAAAAGGTCAATATCCCCCTCATCCTTTAGATGTACTTCTTGCAGTAGGCAAACATCAAAATTATAATGTAACAAAAATTCATAAACCATTTTCCTCTTTCGGGCGTTTTTAAGCCCCCTTACATTTAAAGTAATTATTCGGAATTTTCCCATATCTTAACAACAAAACCAAATCATTACCAAACAAAACCATGGGAATACGTTTATAATTAAAGTCCGGAGGAAAAAATTAAATAACTGCATTAAGTAACCTAAAAAATGTTCTTTTATTCCGAAATCCCCATTTTTAACTCTCCATATTAACTTGCGCCAGCAAGTTTTTTATAAAGGAATCTTCCGACTTTTCTTCACTTTCGGCCTCTTCCCCCGTATCCCCATCACTAGTTAAGTCACTTAAAGGCGTGTGCATACATTCAGTCTGTGTACCTCTCAGAACATGTCCCTCCACATTTTCCACCTCCTCGGTCCGTTCCTCTCTGTCCTCTCTATTTTTCATTTTAGCCTCTTCTGAAGAAGCGCCCGAGCTCACCTTTCTCCGCCTCTTAGCTGATTTTCTCCGAGGCTTCGCTACTACTTCCCACACCTGTCCGTCCTCCCCTTGTTTCTCTCTCTCGGCATCCAGTTCGCGTGGATTTCCTCCCTCCTCCTTTCTCTGCTCTGCTCCACCTTCCTTGCTCCCGTCTCTCTCCTCATTAGTCTGATCTTCGGCAGTCGTTGGCGCCTCCTGTGCTCTCCTTTCAGTATCAGTTTCTGTGTCCGTTTTTCTATGATATCCGTCTTTAGTTCCAGATTTTGCCGCTTCAGAATATGACCTTGGCCTAGTACAGTCTCTTGCCATGTGCGTCTCCGAATCACACAAGTGACATTTTCTAGGCTCCTTGCAGTCTTTTGTTATATGGCCTATCTTTCCGCAACTCCTGCACCTCATTTGTTCGCAACTGTCCGCATTGTGTCCGGTGCTACCACATTTTCTGCACGCTTGGGGCTGCCCGGCATACACTAGGAAGCCCCTATCCGCTCCAATAGAGAACACCGCGGGCGGGTGGCAATACCCGTCTTCGGTGGCCATATCCACATTTAATTTGACTCGAAATTGTCTTTTTCCGGTCCATAGGCCTAAGCCATCCTTTATTTTCCGCACTCCTGGTAGTACTGTAACGTACCTTCCCAAGAAATACTTAATAGTCTCTTCAGAAACCCATGGGTTGTACATATGAACAGTTAGGATCCTATAATCATTTCTGTACATAGGGGTTACCATGTATTTTCTCAATTCTTCGTTTTCTTCTCCAATACACTTCCTTCTCACCTCCTCCGCGCATTCTCCCGTGCAAAAGGTTACATCGTAATGTTTACTTGCCGTGCTCTGCTGAAGGCAGTAGATTTCCTCAGGCTGTATCTTTAAAGCCTCGTATAGGATCCTCCGTCCAAAATTAATTCTGTCATGGATTTCCTCATCTTTCTCCATCAGCTCGAATCTCAAAGTATTTCTTGTACCTTGCATCCATGCATTCCTCTCATGGAAGTTATTCTGTCTTTACGCTGCACAGCTGCCTCTTCTCCTCTCATTATCTCTCCTCTCTCTCCTGTTGCTACTTCAATCATGAAACTGATCAATGATCAGCTGATCGTCTCTCTTGTTTGTTTATCACCCACTTTGAGCCAGAAAGAGGAAACCAGCAGATGTCGCGCTAAACAGCAGCAGCACGTTTAAGCTTGATCAGCTGTTGTTAGAATTTATTTAGTTAGAATGTTTGCTGGAGCCACAGCTGTAAAGCTGTAAAGCTGCTGGTCATGATGTCGGTTTGGATATGTGGTGAGAGGGAAACATGAAGATGAAACCAGGAGATGTCCTTACTGAATCATCAGAGCTGAACAGGTGATGGAGAAACAGGTTTACCTTTTAGGTGACAGGAATGAGTTGAAGTTATGAACTGTTTCTGAGAGATAAATAACACCAGGATCCTTTTTTTATGTAGCTGACAGCTGGTAACTGTGCAGGGGCGGGTCTAGCAAAGTGTTGCCAGGGGGCCAGGTAGGGCATTAACAGGGAAAGGTGGGCACAAAGAAATACTTTTCTTTTTTATTCTCATTTAAAATATCTAGCTTTTATTAAATAATTATCTGAATCTTGTGAAGAAAGTTTTTATCTGACGTAAAATGTATGGAAATCATACATATACCAAAAAGACTGTACATCACTGTCACAACAGCATTTGTTTTCATTCAAAGGCTTTATGGCTTTAATACCTGGTGGGCCAATCTGTAGTGAAAATGCCCAATTTTTTGTCCCAGTCCAGCCCTGCAGGTTAATACTGGCAGTGTCACCATGCCAGCTGACTGCATTTCATCATCAGCCAGTGTTGTTCTCAATATTACCAAAGTAAGGCAGCATATAAAGTATTTACTTGCTTTCAGGTTTTATTCAAATGTTAGTCTTTTCAGTTGTTTCTCCACTTTTTTCCTGTTTCAAAATCAAACACCAGTTTGTGAGAAGATTATCTTCTTTTTTTTTTTTAACAGGCATTGGTTTTGCATTGGAATTGGCTAATTTGCCAATTGTATGTTAAAAATGTTCGTATTTTAATATTCAAAAATGTTTTTGCCCAAAACACATGTGCACTACATGTCAGTAAAAATACTATGCAAATATTGATGTCCTTGAATGCTGAATAAACACTGACTGATTGTATCTCTTGTACTTAATCAACACAGTATCTAAACACTTTGCACCGTAGTGGTTAAAATCTCATTCTAATAAGGTTACGGTTATTAGGTTTACAGGGTTATTGAATTATGGTGAACGGTTGGTAGAATTGTTTTTAACATTATCTGCCAATTACATCTGCCACCCTTCTCCAAATCTGTGCCCCTACCTGGCCCCCCCAACAAAAATTTTCTAGACACGCCACTGCATCCTGGTGCATATATATTGTGCATGCGTGTTCCTTTAGGAAACAGGAAGATTGGTAGGAGAAAGAAACGTATTAATCTTGTTTGTTAGGATCATAGCCATAAATGGAGGACTCTTATAAAGTCCATGGATTTTCATTCACACATATTACATGAGGTATCTACTCTTTACACACTAAGGATCCACACTACCAGGGCTACGGCACACAGCTGTTTTATAAATCATCAAAACCAATACTATCCTAAGATTTATTATATACAAAAATGATCTGTTCCAAAATGTTTTCATGTAATCCTGAAAACAGAAAAACAATCTTCTGCACTATTAACCATCCACAAATGGAAACAACAGACAATACAGGTGATTTTAGCTAAAAAGCCAAGAAAAAATTGTGTGGGTTTTTTTTTTTCAAACGATGTAATTTACAGCCACAGAGGACAGAAAGCTGCAGTATGTAGAGAAAGAGAAGAGTTAAACCTATAATCAACATGAGTCCTTGTAGATGGCAGCCTCCGGTTTTTAAAGACTTCTATTGGTCTCTAGTGGACAACAGAGGTAACTGCAGGATTGGAGCCAGAATAGTGTAACTGCAGTTCAAAACGACATATTTTTTTGATTTCCCATAGAAAGTGTGTGTCCAGCCACGTGTCAGTCCAAGTGGCAGGATTTAGTAATTCTGGTAATAGTTAAATGTAAGTCATTCACAAATATTAAGTCGCAAGATTTCAGTCTGACTAACCTTGGAAGATTACACGAAGACAATGTCCAGATATGCAGACGCACGCATATATCTAGCGTATAAGAAATTTCTTTGCACAAACTGTTGAGTCAAATGCCATTTGTTTTTCACAGCTTCAGGGGGTGCACCGTTCCTAGAAATACTGCAATACCAGGTCGATGCGTGGAGTGGACGGAGCAAGCCCCTATTCCATCTCCCTGCTCCAAAAATCAATTCAATATATGGTCCCCGGGTAGGGGACGTATCAGATATTAAACTGATAAGAACAGATTTTTTTTTTTTTTTTTTTTTTTACTTCTTTTATTTTCTTTCCACAATCATTCAAAAACATTTTACCATTTCCTTTACAATGACAAGTTTACATTTCCATTTTTCCCCACATTCGTTCATGACAAACTAATTAACATTTTCATATGACATTTTCATTTGACGTATAGCTTATCATTACTCCTTTTCCCTTCCTCCTTTCCTTACACTTTACCTACCACCACCTTTTGGGTACCTTCAGAGCAAAAAAAGGAGAGAAATCTTTCCATCTGTCCTTAATTGTGTCTATTCCCCATTTTTGTAGTTCATGCCAATATATCTTTTCAAATTCCCTTTCTATAGCCTTGATCGTCCCAATTTCCCCCTCTTTGTATCCCCCCATTATACAACTCTGTCTTGCCCTCCACAACTTAAGTTTAACAATTGATAACAACATGCAACGTATTTTATATCTCTCTTTTTCTGTACCTTTAGTCCCAAAGAAGGTGATCTCTTCATAAGTCACCGTCCCCAAACCTTTATACTTCCCCTTTACCCCTTCCCATACCTTTTTTGCGTATTCGCATCCCCATAGTACATGTTCAATTGTTTCTTCTTTTACACAATTGTCCCTCGGACACTTTTTCTGTTTTCCCAAATTATGTGCGTACATAGTAACCCTCACGGGTAGCCTTTTATGTAAATGCATCCAATTAAAATCCTTTATGACATTTTTAAAACTCTTATCCTGTGTGAGTTTCCACACTTCTGGACTCACCGGTACCTGATTTTGGTTAGCTTTCCGTACCATTTTCTTGTATAGAAGTTTATGGTTTAATACTGTATCCACCTCTTTGCATTCCGGATGTTTCTTTCCCCATCCCACCATCCTCTGAAAATATTTTGGTCTAAACTCCGCCTTAGGTCCCTTATTTTCCCACCCTATCAAAAAACGGTATGGTATCGCCAACCAAAACCATAGCAATATTTGACATTTATGCACATAAGTCTGTTTCAATAATGTACACACATTTGTATAAAACATTGTATCTAACTTCAACGGGACATTTGGTACCCCCTTCCCACCATCTTCTATTTCTTGATACATTTGTAGTCTTTTTACATACTCGTAACCCCCCCATATGAATTTAAATATCCCCCTCATTATTTGTGCTCTATATACTGCTCTGCTACAAACACACAACAGAAGATTAAAAAGGAAACGTTTTCAATACAAACAAATAATTTCTATAAAAAACTACGTACCTTTCCGCTGCAATAAATAACCAAGGTTTCACCGCCCAGACACCCAAAGGAGAGGGTCGCAGTCCTAGCCTAAGACCAAGAATCAAGTGCGAAATGATAAGAACAGATTTATTTATTTATTTATTTTTTTTTTTTCAAATCTTTACTACCAGGGCTACGGCACACAGCTGTTTTATAAATCATCAAAACCAATACTATCCTAAGATTTATTATATACAAAAATGATCTGTTCCAAAATGTTTTCATGTAATCCTGAAAACAGAAAAACAATCTTCTGCACTATTAACCATCCACAAATGGAAACAACAGACAATACAGGTGATTTTAGCTAAAAAGCCAAGAAAAAATTGTGTGGGTTTTTTTTTTTTCAAACGATGTAATTTACAGCCACAGAGGACAGAAAGCTGCAGTATGTAGAGAAAGAGAAGAGTTAAACCTATAATCAACATGAGTCCTTGTAGATGGCAGCCTCCGGTTTTTAAAGACTTCTATTGGTCTCTAGTGGACAACAGAGGTAACTGCAGGATTGGAGCCAGAATAGTGTAACTGCAGTTGAAAACGACATATTTTTTTGATTTCCCATAGAAAGTGTGTGTCCAGCCACGTGTCAGTCCAAGTGGCAGGATTTAGTAATTCTGGTAATAGTTAAATGTAAGTCATTCACAAATATTAAGTCGCAAGATTTCAGTCTGACTAACCTTGGAAGATTACACGAAGACAATGTCCAGATATGCAGACGCACGCATATATCTAGCGTATAAGAAATTTCTTTGCACAAACTGTTGAGTCAAATGACATTTGTTTTTCACAGCTTCAGGGGGTGCACCGTTCCTAGAAATACTGCAATACCAGGTCGATGCGTGGAGTGGACGGAGCAAGCCCCTATTCCATCTCCCTGCTCCAAAAATCAATTTAATATATGGTCCCCGGGTAGGGGACGTATCAGATATTAAACTGATAAGAACAGATTTTTTTTTTTTTTTTCTTCACACATATTACATGAGGTATCTACTCTTTACACACTAAGGATCCACACTACCAGGGCTACGGCACACAGCTGTTTTATAAATCATCAAAACCAATACTATCCTAAGATTTATTATATACAAAAATGATCTGTTCCAAAATGTTTTCATGTAATCCTGAAAACAGAAAAACAATCTTCTGCACTATTAACCATCCACAAATGGAAACAACAGACAATACAGGTGATTTTAGCTAAAAAGCCAAGAAAAAATTGTGTGGGTTTTTTTTTTCAAACGATGTAATTTACAGCCACAGAGGACAGAAAGCTGCAGTATGTAGAGAAAGAGAAGAGTTAAACCTATAATCAACATGAGTCCTTGTAGATGGCAGCCTCCGGTTTTTAAAGACTTCTATTGGTCTCTAGTGGACAACAGAGGTAACTGCAGGATTGGAGCCAGAATAGTGTAACTGCAGTTCAAAACGACATATTTTTTTGATTTCCCATAGAAAGTGTGTGTCCAGCCACGTGTCAGTCCAAGTGGCAGGATTTAGTAATTGTGGTAATAGTTAAATGTAAGTCATTCACAAATATTAAGTCGCAAGATTTCAGTCTGACTAACCTTGGAAGATTACACGAAGACAATGTCCAGATATGCAGACGCACGCATATATCTAGCGTATAAGAAATTTCTTTGCACAAACTGTTGAGTCAAATGCCATTTGTTTTTCACAGCTTCAAGGGGTGCACCGTTCCTAGAAATACTGCAATACCAGGTCGATGCGTGGAGTGGACGGAGCAAGCCCCTATTCCATCTCCCTGCTCCAAAAATCAATTTAATATATGGTCCCCGGGTAGGGGACGTATCAGATATTAAACTGATAAGAACAGATACTACACTTGATCTTAGCCAAAAGGCCGAGAAGCGATACCCACATATCGCACGACAGAAACGACTCATTCTGCTTACTGCAACTCTAACTCATGGTTACAATGAAGAACACAGTCGCCTTCTAACAAATGGTAGAGGACAGGTCGATGTTTTACTGACGTTTTACCTCCGAAACATCACAATATAACTATGGTCGGCATGTTTCAGTTTTTAAACGGCGCCACATATATGACGACACTTTAGTTTCTGAAACGCCGGTCAGCGCATGCCGGTTAATGAGATTCAAAATCACGTGGTCGCCTGCAGTCCAATCAGCGGTCGTTGAGACGGAGCGTCTTCAATTCATTTTTATAACTTTCTTGGCGTTATAATTGTTTTCATAATATGATAATTACATACTGTTACATTTTTAATGTTTCTCCTCCCGGTAACTGTATTCCTGTTATGTCTGGGCTTTCCCTAATTGCACAAGCCAACGCTTCTACATATAACATGTACAGTAAGACTGAGAGGGGGCGACCTTGGCACAGACCTCTCATTTGTCTTTCATCCCAGCTTTTTTGGGGGTGACTGGGTGGGGGGATATTGCTCACAGCAAATTCCTAAAAACTCCTATTGATCATTGTTGCTCCCATAGATACATTTCAGTTTACCAGTCATGAGGCTCCAAATTATACCAGGAGTGGGGTTTGAACCTACGAGAGCATGCGCTCATTGGAGCTTAAGTCCAACGCCTTAACCACTCGGCCATAGGGTTTACAGGGATGGAGGACTCAAATGAGAAAATATCCAGCGAGCAGCAGTTTTTGGTGCAATGTTTCAAAACAAGCTATGCAGAAGAGCATGTTTGGGAGCACCGTACATCTGACTTTGAAGCAGATGGGCTACAGCAACAGAAGGCCAAAATGAGAGCCACACTAACAGCTACAACAACTTTTTCAAGAATATTATTTTATGACAGACTTGAGCATGAATGATGAATATGAATCGGAAACAACAATGAACAACAATGTGAAACTGCTCATGAATCATTTAATCTATGAGTGAAAGTAGTTTTCTTTAATCTCCTCCTCCTTTAGTTTGCCTCTCCTCTTTATAAGCTCCAGCTCTCTTCTCCTACTCACATCTCTAAACAGTAAAGATCATTTACACCTCACACTGACAACATGCTGTGGACCTTCTGCACTCTCATCACTGCTCTAACATGTAAGATCTTCTTATTCCATTTTTTAGTCCATATTTAGAGCTAAACTTTAAACTTCTATTTTTTCTGTGTTTCCTGGCAGATGTTGATGCAGTGATTGTGTTGACCCAAACACCTGCTGTCCACACAGTTTCTCCAGGTCAAGAAGTTGTTCTCAACTGTAACATAGAGAGAGATGATGGGAATTCTGTTAGATGGTATAAACAAGTTCCTGGAACGGTTCCTCAGTATGTTCTAAGATTTTATCATTCTAGCAGCTCACCCAGCTTTGGAACAGGATTCTCCTCAGACAGATTCAACTCTAAGTCCTCATCAAACATTGATTACCAGTTCATTATCAAGCGAGCAGAGACAGGAGACTCTGCAGTGTATTACTGTCAGACATGGGATGACTCTGCCAGTGCAGCTGTACCACAGTGATTTAGACAGTGACAAAAACCTCCTCATTAGTACTTCTGCTTTTTTAGAAACTTTCACATGCAAAAAAAAAAAAAGACCCATAAAAGAAACCCTGTAATGTGCTATTAAACACTAAATCCTCCATTTTTAAATCCCTTTTAATCTTCATTATTAAAGGCATAAAGAGGAAAGCACTGAAATATGTACATCTCATTTACTCACATCAGATCACATAAACCAAACTATCCAACATATAGTATTATATGTTGCTGCAAGCTATTCTTAATAACAGAAATTTTATAGATACTACTCACAGGTCTAACTGTCCAACAGCAGTTTAACTTATCATTTAAAAAAAAGTGTAGTTAACATGCAGTTTAAAAAATATATATAAAGCTATACTGAAGCTAGTTTAGAGCTTCTACACCATCTTCATTTACATTTAGTTTTGATTATTCAGAAACATATTTTTAAGGCAGAAGGAAAATATAGAAGTGTGAGGATAAGGACACTAGTGATAAATGTTTGATTCTTTTACAACCATTTTTAAGAACACGGTGTGATTTATTGTAGCTATTGTATTATTATGGTATATATTTTTCTATCATTTGTAAAAATGATGACGATCAAACTGACTGACATAATACTCATGGGAAGGAAATATACAGTATTTACTCAGTGTCTTTTCTGCACACTGCAATTCTGTCAAGAATACTTGAATGTGTTTTAAGTATTTTACTATTGGGTGGCTGTAGCTCAGGTGGCAGAGCAGGTCAGCCACTAATCAGATGGTTGGTGGTTTGATCCCAGGCTGCCTCCTGGCTGCATGCCAAATATCCTTGGGCAAGATACTAACCCCATGTTTGCCTACTGGTGGTGGTCAGAGGGCCCGGTGGCGCCAGTGTCCGCCTCTGTCAGTGCGTCCCAGGGCAGCTGTGGCTACAATGTAGCTTGCTATCGCCAGTGTGTGAATGACTGAATGTAGTGTGAAGCGCTTTGGGGTCCTTAGGGACTAGAAAAGCGCTATACAAATGCAGGCCATTTACTTGTTTAAATGATTAGCACTAGTGCTCATAAACCACAACGTAATGATCTGTGAATGTGCTTGAAAGCGATTGTTTACAGTACACAGCAGTTATGTTAAAAATATGCTTCTCTGTTATCCGAAATAGAAATACAAAAACTAAAAGTTTTTTTATTTGCAAAAACTAACAGATCGAAAAAATACATTCCCCAAACAAACAAAACAAACTTTGTTGTTGATGACTGATGAATAAAAATAACAAAAAAGAATGCAGTACAGTAGAATTGTATTGCATGGGATCATTTTACAAATAAACTAATGCCAACAAATAACTAAAGCACAATAAACAAACATTGAGCTTATTTGAAATTCATCCATCCATCCATCCATCCATCCATTTGCTTCCGCTTATCCTTTTCAGGGTCGCGGGGGGCGCTGGAGCCTATCCCAGCTGTCATAGGGCGAGAGGCAGGGTACACCCTGCACAGCATCAGGAAAAAGGAGCACGAGAAGCTTGAGAAATACCAAAGGCTCAGAGAAGAGCTCGAGAAGATGTGGAGGGTTAAGGTAACAGTGGTCCCAGTGGTAATTGGAACACTCGGTTTGGTGACTCCCAAGCTAGGTGAGCGGCTCCAGCAGATCCCAGGAACAACATCAGAGATCTCTGTCCAGAAGAGCGCAGCCCTAAGAACATAAATAAACATAAATCAGAATAAATTTGATAGTATTGACATTATATAAATTAGAGATGGACCAATCCGATATTACGTATCGGTATCGGTCCGATACTGACCTAAATTACTGGATCGGATATCGGAGAAAAATAAAAAATGTAATCCGATCCATTAAATATCACGAAATCACCTCGCAAAACTTGCAACATGCCGTAACTCACCTCAGAACGTTAGCACATCGGAGCAGTATGCATCACGTGATAGAGCGGCTGTGGCATGCGGGACCTGTCGGTGGTCTGGATAGCATTTGGAGCTTCGCTAGCAACCTGGCATTTCATCTCCGACAAAGTTATCCCCGAGAGAAGTAAAGCAAGTGTGTAAGTCCATCTCTGAATGTTTGTAAAGCATTCCTGCGTTAAGCTTAATAAGCGACTGCCTCTTCTTGCTAACAAATGCACAAAAAAACCCCCAAAAAGAAATCTTTCTACCTTCTGCAAAGTTCATCGCCCCAGAAAGACAAGTCAAAACAAGTAAAAAAAAAATAAAAATGTAACAGCCTCCCGATTATGACCAATATATCATTTACGTCACTGATACATCCGTAACTGAAATTAACTCAGAACAATTTGTTTATTTTTTTAAATGGTCATTCAGAATCAGAAGATTATTTACGGTGATGTTTTTGGTGGGAGTGAAACAACAATCTACTGATAAAACCAATAAAAATAAGATATGATAATAAGAAATAACCACTGTTGGAAGCCTTATTTACTCTTATCGCCTTAATCATGTGCAGTAATTAAAGTTGAAATGAGAAACTTTGCATTTGAAAGATGCTCTTCTACTGGGCACTCAAAATGCTTTCTTACAACAAGCATCATTCATCCACACCTTCATACATAATGTGCGCACATTTTAAATATAAATTAATATTACTGTAGCAGTATTTTTATTTTTATTTTAAAGATAAAATGGCCACATTTAAGAAGGCAGGACCTGCAGTTATTGTCCTTTTCCAGACATTTATCTGGCACTTACTTTGGGGTTTTCTGCAGCTCGTCCTCGGGGCCCTCCAGACACAGAGACAGCAGGTCGTAACCCAGGATCTTCTGGGCTATGGTGAACATTTCTTTAATGTTGGGGTATTTCAAAAGTCCTCTGCCCATGCCCACAAACTGGCTGCCCTGACTGGGGAAGAGGAGCACGGAGCAGCCGCTGCTTTTGGGTGAGGCGCCGCGGCTGGCTCGCTGTTCGGGGGAAAAGCGGGGGCTTCAGCCGGAGGAGGGTAATCTCCAGCCGTGGAACCGGGCTTGTTGGTGGACAGCGTCCTGCTCAGAGAGACCAGCGACCTGACCTTCCCTCTGGAAGATGCCGCCATCCTGACTGCCACTGATGCCAACATGAGCTGTTCCTCATCCAACGACGTGTCTGCAGATGAAATAAGACGCACAGCCCGCCCGGACAAACTGTAATCACCAAAAGAGTCAACTTTGCTTGAACTCAATTCTGACATCTGCTCGGCATGACACCTCACAGGGAGACGAAAACAACCGCCAGAGGAAAGAAAAGAACAAAATCTTCAGCGAAGGAAGATGATATCTCCAATAAAACTATTTTTGAAGCCATTATGGGACTTGACAAAAAATTTGAAGCACAACTGGAGGATATCAAGGAACAAAACAGACAAAGTGCAGCTATGGTTGCCAGCTTGGCTAAGGCTGTAGAGTTTAACGCTGCAGAGATAGCTGATTGCAAACTGAAAGTTGTTAAACTGGCAAATGCGAATGAACTGCTGCTTAAAGAAAACGAAGACTTGAAAAGAAGAGTGAGAGAACAAGAGCGCTACCGAATGAGGTGGTGCCTAAAACTGAAAGGGGTGAAGGAAGACAAAGACGAAAACATTAGAGTGAAGGTTTTGCAAACGCTTCAGAAGATTGCCCCTGACTTGAACTTAGAAGAGGCTGTTGATATTGTCCACCGCTTAGGGAAACAAGTTGATGGCAGAAACAGAAACATCATTATTCTATTCACACAGAGGCGAATTAAAGAAGAATTGTGGAGGCGCACCACAGATTCTTCAACCTGCAAGCAAGAAGGCATCAGCTTCGCAGAGATGTTGCTGCAGGAGGACATACAAGATCGACAGCGCCTATGGCCTCTGGTGGAGGAAGAAAGACGTGCAAAACTACAAATATCTGTAGTTTCCACTCCGTATATTTTCAAAACAAACTCGTTACTTTGGGTTTAACGCATTTGGGGGAAGTTAATATTTCACGTCACTGCAGGCCTTCAAACAATGAGATTTGAGCCTAAACAGTGAAAGGCAGTCGCGTTTTAATCAGTAGAGGATGTCGCATAAAAAGAGATGAAAGAACAAACCATGTACTGTAGTGTTGATTTATTTATTTTTAGCACAACACCAGAACAACCCCACGTGCCCATAATTTGCGGTACTTCAGAAAAAAAGGAGTGAACATAAAAGGGAGTAAAATGTTGTGTCAGGTAATTTCAAATGCAGCATTTCTATCACCTCAACAAACACTAACTGTGTTACAGTGTGTTGCTATCTAAAGCTCTACTTGCTGTATTTCACAGGAAGAGAAAGAATGAGAGCTAACTTCACTCAGAGATATAGAAAGAAAGAGAAAGAAACCAGGCTGTATTTAAAGGTAAGGACTGCTTAGTGATATTTGATAAAATGTAGTTGTATTTTCACAGGGACATAAAGTGCTTGTCTTACTCCCTTCTTCTAGCTCGAAATTACTTGCCAAGTGGTAAGGACCGTTCATGGTCACACGGTGAGAACATTGGTGTTGACTATGAAGAGATAGGGTCAGACAGGGGAGGGGCCAGTCAGATTTATCAACTCAACCTCCTTAAAGCATGGAGAGAGGCTGAAACCAATCTCTGGTGAGCCCGGTTAAGGAAAGAGATGAGTTGGTGCCTGAGATGCCAAATTCCAACATCCTCATTCCCGCCATTGAGATAACACTCTCACACAGGCCCAGAGAGCAGATGTTGCTGCATTGCAGATGTGTTATACCCCCTGCCCAGCCGAATGACTCTCAAAACGAAAATTTTGCAGAAAATCAATGTGATCGCTTGAATCACTGGAATTATCATCTCGATATCTCTTGTCCTTCTTTCATTTCAGACGTCTTGAAAACAAGTTTTAACAAAGTCCTGGAGAAGTGCCCAATGCTGGAGGACCTCCTGCTTTACCCCTGGCTCAGATAAACTCCTCTCTGACACAAAGACACACGCATACTGAATTCACATCTTGCCATACAAATGTGATACAGTAACCAACTTTCTTTCTTTCAGAAAGAAAGAAAATTGGGAGATTCAAAAATTTCCTCACAGTAATGTTTGCATCAGTCTATCAGACGAATCCCCTCCAAGTCCAATATTTACATCAGTTACAGTGATAATGCTTGGTGTCTACTTTCAGCCACCGCAGTAGAATGCCAGGAATGAATCTCATTGAAATTGTAGTTGCATTTGCTATTTCATTTAATTGTCATGGATGATACACAGATAACCCAACAGCAAACAGAGGAAAACAATGGGCTTAAATACACAGAGGGATAAATGAGGGAATAAGACACAGGATGAGAGCACAGCTGCGAGAAATCACAAACAACAAGACCATGGGGAAGGAAAACTGAAAACACTAACATAGTCTAAGGAGCTTAGAAAGAAAACGTCTGGACTTCTTTAAGTTGCTTGAAGATGTTCAAGCAAAGTTTAAGTTCTTTTCATCCGAGAAGGTGAAACATCTTCAAGCAACTTCAAGTCCAGACGCTTTCTTTCCAAACTCCTTAGACTACGATGACCTAGATGACTGAGAACCTTCACAGACATGAAAACACTAACACAGCACACATGACTATCAAAGTAAAACAGCAAACAAGAGACTTTTACAAAGACACAGAGTTGACACAGAGACATGACTGACTGGGGAGAAATTGGGGAACATGGAAACAAGAGTGACTAGACATGACACGTGGGACACAGGGGCAAGGCAAAGTAACAGAAACCTAAAGCCTAAGAATATAACACAAGAAGAAAACAATAAAGAGAACCAAAAACATACATAAGAATAATCAATGAATATAAATGAACAAACACAAAACACTGGGTCACAGACTCACTACCATGACAGTTAAATGTACATAATAAATACTTTAAATCAGATGACAATGTAGCTGACACTGTGTTTATTATAATGTGTGTGGTCAACCACAAATCTTCATACTGTCATCCATAGATGAGGTCTTTATACAAATGATGAAAGATAATGAAAGAAACTGTTTAATTGATATGAAATGATTGAATTATAAGAAATATTATGGCTTTGTCTGCCAGTGTTTTTCTGTAAACTACTTTGAACTACTGGCAGTCAGTGAAGTCACTGAAAGGCAAGATTCTATGTTGTGTTGCCGTAGTTTCCAGAGTTTACTTATAAAGCTCACTTACAGAATTCAGTTAGAAAAGTCAAGCATTTGAAGGGTGCACATTTGAAGGAATATTAACTCAATCTTAGCTCATTACGGTTTACATTTTCGATTTTAAAGGGTCTCCGAAATTACAATGAAAAAGGAAACAAGAAAAATTGCCACTCCAGCCGATAAGAAAGATTCGGGAGATCAAGGTAAGTAAAATAATAAAATCAAATCCTGGTAAAATCCAAATCCTAGAAATGTTGACACTGTGTGAATCATTTTTGGAGCAATTGAATCATATGTTTAATTGAAAATAGCTTTAATACAAGATGTCTAATCAAAGAAAGGTTACCGGTCTTTTGGTAAAATAATGTAATAAGTTTATTCTTGGACTCAACAGTAAAAACAGACCAACAAGTGCCATCAAGATCTAAGACTTAGTAAACCTAGTATCAACTCGCACTGATCAGTTATTTTTTTCATCCCAAGATTAAACTTGTGATCATTTAAGCAAAAGCAATTTCAAATTCTTTGCCATCAAACTGCTTCCAGTCTTGATGTCGGGGACTCTTTTTCACCACTGTGTTGTTGTCGTTTATAGATTGTAAGAGCAGGACTGCTAAAAGAAAGGCCAGTCCTGAAAAGAAGACCCCAATGAAAAGGAGGAGGGTCGCTGAGCAGGCTGGTCCTTCCACCAGCTCAGATGTGGTCAAAGGAGTGAAGCGCAAGGTTGTGCAAGATGAAGAGGACACAACAAAGAGAGCAAAGAGGGCTAAACTTCTTGACCATATGAGCGGTGACAAGGAGCAAGCATCCTCCTCGTTGGACTCTGGTAAAGGTAGGCTAATTAGTTGAATAAGGGGGTAGATTAAGTGTGGTTGCTAGGTTTAAGATATTGGTGTTTAGTGTTTGTGTCTATCATCCAGTGAGCTGATATGCTTTTGGTGTTTTCCACATCTCCAGACTTGAACAACAAACAGGTGTGCGCAAAAAATGGCAAAAGAAAGGCCACGGGAGACGACAGAGAGTCACCCAAGAAAAAAAAAAGGAATGTGGACCAGGACAAAAAATCAGTGGCAGACCAAAAACGTAAGTAGCAAGCAGCTTGGGTTTTATATTCAGGGGAAGGGCAAAAGGAACATTTAGGCTACAGAGGAGAGTAATTTGTGTCACAGCTGTAATAAAACAAGATTTGCTGTTTTGTCTGTTCAGGTGAATTCCAAGCCAGATATGTGGAGGAGCACCAGCTCGGAGAAGGAGGCTGCGGAGCAGTGTTTTCTGGCTACCGGATAGAAGATCGTTTTCCAGTAAGTGTTCAGATGATGGTAGTAAGACAGGCAGTAACGCAGATAATGGATAATATCGTAAACTGAGACGTCTGCTGTGTTTCCACCTTTCATTATGTCATACTGAGGAAATGCTCACCAATGCTCTGTGTCTTCTAGGTTGCCATCAAACACATTCCCAAAAATAAAGTCTACTGCAAAGTGGCGGTAAGCGTCCAACACTTGAATTAGTTTTACATTACTGGATTGAATGCGGCGTTCCTCATCATCCACTTTGTTGTAATATTTCAGGATGAAAGCGGGAAGATGCTCTCGGTGGAAGTGGCCATTATGGTTAAACTTGCAGGTGAAGCAGAAGGGTCAGTGGGAATATCAGCACCTGTGTCCTTGCTGGAGTGGTTCGACCTTGGCAAAGAGCTGATCCTGGTGCTGGAGAGACCTGTCCCCGCTGTGGACCTGCAAAAATACAAAGCAGAATATGGAAGAACCTTACCAGAGGACAAGGCCAAGGTAGGTTGACTGGGAGAGCCTTAGACTGTACAGCATTCAATCAAGGCAGAAAAGCATTAACTCATTATTGTGTTTTTCATCTTTTCCAGGTCATTCTGAAGCAACTAGTTGATGCTGTAAAGGAACTTGAGGATAAACACATCTTTCATCGGGACATCAAGGGAGAAAACATTCTGATTGAGACCGGCTCCGATGTGCCTCGAGTTCGCATCATTGACTTTGGACTGAGCTGCTTTGTTAAACAGCGATCTCTGTATCGCGTCTTCTATGGTAACATATTCTGCTCCTGCTTTTCACAGATGTAGCAATTTGTGTCTTTTGTTTTAGAAGAAATTGTAATTGTGTCTGTTTGTTAGGCACTCCTCTTCACACCCCTCCCGAGTGGTACAGGAGGAGCTGCTACAGGTGTGGACCCACCACGGTGTGGCAAATGGGAGTGGTGTTGTATGAAGCGCTTCATGCACGGCACTTTAGTACCGAGAGGTTCCTCGCAAAGAAACTGAGCATCAAAAAGCGTCTGTCCACAGGTAAGAAAACTTCACACTTCCAGATTCACTGATGCCTTGGATCACTAGAACTATCATCTTCATCTTTTTGATCTTTTCTTTCTTTCAAGAATGCCAGAATTTCTTGGAGGCATGTTTAACTATAGCCCCGGAGAAGCGCCCAACACTGGAGGAGCTCCAGCTTCACCCCTGGCTAAGATAGCACACACAAACACACAATTCACACCTTATCATATAAGTGTGATACATTGTGGTAACCTCCTTTCTTTTTTCTGTTGGACAGGAATGGGTCAATCTTAAAAAATAAATAAATAAAAAATTAGCTTTTTCGGACTTCCTGTAACCCCCCCAGCCATCCCAGGAAAGGGGATCTCTCTTTGAATGGGCTTTCCCGAGGTTTCTTCCCATCGATCTGGCCCCCTGGGGAGTTTTTCCTCGTCTTCATAGAGAGCTTGGGCTGGGTCAGGAGCTCCATCAAAACTGTCTTTATTTGATGACATTAAAGTCATCAAATAAAGATGTGTTTTACTTAAAGTAAAATTGGATCAAAATAAAACTTGTTTAATTCATCTTTGCTGAGGATTCTCCTTCATTACTATTTTGTTTTGTTTTGTTTTTTTTACCCATGGTGCATTTTGACAAATAAGAAAACTGAATCAGGTTAAAGTGTGCACAAAGACAGTCACACTGCAAATGATCTGAAGACTTGCATCTGTTGCTCTAACCCCCAACTAGTTTAGACAGATTTCCAGGTTCTACCAGAGGTTTTTTCCTTCAAGAAGGGAGTTTTTCCTTCCCACTGTTGCTGAGTGTTTGCTCATAGTGGGTTGTAAAAGCATAAAAGTTAATAAGAGGCATTCATAGCAGAGTTATCACAGAGGGAACTATATAGCTTAAATGTACAATTTCTACAGGACGAATTATAACTTCATTATGTATAAAAGCTTCTGTGGATAATTACTCCTATTTGTAACTTTACACAAGAGAAAGTTTGGTGTCACACTATTTATAACAGGTTGGGTTTTGTCCTCTGAGTTGAGCCTTTGGTTGCAGTTTATTGAAGAATTTCCTCTAAAGTAGCTGTTGATAAAGATTTAAAGTCCTGTTTATATACAGAAATATGCTTTAGTTCATGTTTTTTACATGTCTGCCTCAGTGGATCAGTAGAAGATCTGGCACAGGAAACTAGATGATGAAAAAAGGGTACGAATACACATATATATCTATATCTATATAGATACAGATATATAAACACACACACACACACACAGGTTGCAACGTAGTATTTTCATTTTTTCTTAGCATTTCTTTAACGCCTTGGTGCAAAAGAATACCTTCATCTGTGTGTTGGAAAAAAGAACTACAAATTTGGAAAGGAATTTATTCA
Organism: Aulonocara sp. 'chitande type north' Nkhata Bay; assembly: GCF_057382095.1. Lineage (NCBI taxonomy): Eukaryota > Metazoa > Chordata > Actinopteri > Cichliformes > Cichlidae > Aulonocara > Aulonocara sp. 'chitande type north' Nkhata Bay. Next base: position 12,921,644 of record NC_141358.1, read on the forward strand.
TGTTCTTACTCATAGATGGAGTACATGGTTTAAAAAACACTGAGGAAACAGATATGAGGCGGCTGTATTAACATAAAAACATTAATACAGTTAAAAATGAATAAAAAGTTGCACGCTTAAACTTATTTCTCTACAGTTTGTACAATTAATCCATGTAACAATAGGTTCTCCCTTAATATAGTAGTTATTAAAATATCTTTACATAAAAATACATTTTTAAGTACTCTCCAGTGGAAGTCTGTTGTGGCTTATGTTTCTAAATGACACAACCATAAAGCAGCCCACAGAATATACAAATATGTCTTTGATAAGTGAATGTTGGCTCCCACAATGGCCTGTTAAGTTATTGCAAAAATAATTTACTGCATAATATGTCAGATTAGAACATGTTATGAGCACAAAACTGAAGGGGAAACAATAAAAACAAAAATGAAAAAACAAATACTAAATTAAGTTAAAGGATATTTCTTACTATACTATATAATTGTATAATGTTGCGTTTGATTGCAAAAGAAAACCCACCAAGAAAAAAAGAAAGAAAGAAAAAGAGAGAATAGTTTAATATATTCAAAACACATTCTTTTCTTTTATTTAAGCTGTAGCGAGATTCAGATGGACAAAAGAGAAAGAAAATTATTACAGATTTGTTTTATTAATCATGAATAAACTTTATTATACACAACTCTAAATTTCAGTTGGTCTTAGTCAGATGTGTTTTTAATTAAATCCTGCAACACTGTGCTCGCTGCCATCACTTTATATCTTAGTGTGCAATTCAAATATATACTTATTACAATATTTTCCCCCTTAACTCTCAACTCGCGTTTTTAAAATGTCTGTGATCATATTTGTCCGTTGACTTCTGTCTGGGCCTCGAACGATTCATCAGACAGGTTGGCAGCCTCCAACTGATGCTCCAGACTTTCATCATCGCCTCTATTCTGATCAACTCTTATCTTAAACTTAGTGATGAACTCATTACTGGCCAGCGCGTCCTCCTTTTTAGGGCATGTGGGCTTTGATAACAGCCGGCTTTCCAGTCGCTCTGCAAAGAAAATTCACAAAACATTTCTTATTTGGTAAGCTTGTTAACAAATTTTAGTTCAGTTTTGCTGAAAGTTATAGCATGCATCAAGTAAGAAGCAATTGGTTTTTAAAAAGCATATACATTCCCCAAAACATTTTTATTATGTGCATTTTGGAGAATAAAAGATTGTACACAATTTCCCTTTTTAAAGTAAAAAGATTATTAAGTCTAATTCTTACTTATTCAGTAGATTAAAGTATTGAAACATCATTATTCATAAAATATGCACATTACAAAATTAAAGTTATTCAAAAACTACTCAAGTACTTACTCCAATACTCACATTATTCAAGTAAATTTAATTTTTGCCAATGTAATGTCACATAAAATCTTAATCTGAATAAGGGATTTGAACCCCACTGTCACGGCCAGGGGATCAGCAGGCCGCTGACTAGTAGTGTTCTCTCTCTCTCTCTCGCCAGGGCGGAACTCATGGTGGGTTCACGCCCTCGGCCCACGCCCCTCTGAGGAGGAAACACCTGGGCCTCATCAGTGCAGCCAGCATTTAAGCCAGGGAGTGGCTTCTACTCATCACTGGATCGTTGTGTGTGACTCGCGTCAGTGCAGCCCGGCTCTGAGCAAGTTCTCTTTTGCTTCCCTGTGCAAAACCTCTAACGTGTGTTTCCTTCTGTACATAGATCCCCTGGACCCGACTCTGCATCCCCCGAGCGGTGTTTGGAGAGAGAGTCAGAAGAGGAGCAAGTGTCTTTTCCCTACCTGGATTTCCCCAGAGCCTTTTCCCTGTCACCGCTTTGTATATAGCACTATCCCCTGCACTGTTTGTATATACACCTGGTGGAACTGTAATAAATACAGACTGTGCCTCTGAGTCCTGCGTGTGAGTCCTCAAGCGAACCGTGACACCCACACAGATGAGAGCTTAGCAGTGAAGCTCTCTCTTAAAATTTGAGTTATAAAGTCAGAAGTTATCACTGACAGAGATCCATGTTCTTTTAACATAAGAAAGAATATTTGCTGAAATTGACATTAATCCAAGCCCTTAAAACGCCATTTTGGATTAAGCATTTCCTTTTAGAAAAGTCTTCAATGAGCAGGAAGCTCCAGTACTGAAAAAAGAAGCCAACATCAACTGCTAAACGTGCTAAAAGTAAGTAAGTCCCCGTAGACTCCTATGATCAAAACACATACAGTATAAAAGTTATAGGTTACAGATCTGAAAAGTAAAACAAATGTCAAAGTGCAAAAAGACTTATGGTCCCATAGAAGTCTATTCCATTTGCCTGGAATTAGGTGAACACCTTTGTGACAAATTTAATGGCTCAGTCATTTGTTTCATGTCATATTTAATAAAAGACTGACATGGTGGCATGTGGAATTGTCCATTTTGCACATATTTGGTCATTCTAAGCGTCAGAAGGGGAAAGATCATTCTGGGAATGCCTACTGGCGAAGGATGTGTGACTGACAAGTCCAGTGTGTGAAGTTTAACTACAGTCTAAGGAGCTTGGAAAGAAAAGCATCTGGACTTCTTTAAGTTTCTTGAAGATGTTTCACTTCTCATCTGAGAAGCTTCTTCAGTTCAGAATTTCTTCAGAGAACTGAAGAAGCTTCTTGAATGAGAGGTGAAATGCTCTTCAAGAAACTTAAAGAAGTCCAGATGCTTTTCTTTCCAAGCTCCTTAGACTACGATGACCTGAACGACTGAGAACCTTAACAGACAGTTCTTCCCTTCATTCATCATGCCTGATTTCAAAACACCAAGATGGCAGTCGTGAAAACACTCATCTTGAGTCTTCATGGGACTATGGTGAGATCAGTTATGCCTCTTATGATGCTGTCCCAGACTTCAAAGCAGTATAAAACATGTTTGCAGCCTGTAACAACTGTGCATGCGGTTATTTTTCGTTTTAAGATTTCCGTGTTTAAATCATAATAAGATTTATTTTTAATTTTAATTAACTTGAGGTGAGTCAGATTCTTTCATTCAAGTCACTGAATGAATCTCTTGACATGTTTGGGGGTAGGTGCCTTTTGTAGCATTTTAATGCAATTATCTGACAGATTATATGGTCTACACCATAGGTGTCAAACTCTGGCCAAATTTGGCCCGCAACCTAATTACATTTGGCCCGCGAAGCCATACCAAATTACTATTAGAGCTGGCCTACTGGTATTATACAGCTAATATATATTGTTTAGTATTAAGCTTTGCTTGTTCCATATTCAGTTTTTCAGCAAAATGTGTTTGAGTCCATAAGAAAAGATTCATTCTTATATCTGGAGGAATAAATATATTTCAATAAATATTAAAGTTAGCCCGCGACTTTGATCCAGTTTTGAATTTTGGCCCACTGTGTATTTGAGTTTGACACCCCTGGTCTACACTGTTATTAACTATACTAACACTCTGTTCCAGAAGTCTGTGCTGCAAAGAGGCAAAGTGAATACCGCACCTGCAGGAGTAATGGGGGTCATCAGTCGGTTCAGCTGGATGTTCCAGTGCCGTACCTGTTGACTGGCATTCCTCAGCCTCTCCTGAACCTCCTGGAAACAAAAATCATGCAGGCATCTTCATCAGTGTTGTTTTAGAAGAGCACTAAATAAGATGCTGCTCACAAAGCCAGTCAAAACAAACTTGTTCACCTCCAGACGCTGGTGACTTCTTTGGCGAGATGCCTGCAGATCCTGGAGCTCCTGAGAGGCAGAGTTGAGGGCTGAGGGGGTGTCCTCATCGGGACTGCCATCTGACAGCTCCTGTATGGGGCTGAGGTTTTGCATTGTACGTTGCTGCTCCTGGAGGAGCTGGAAATGTTTCCTCTTTTCATCTTCAGCCTGCAGCAACCTGAAGGAGGGGAAAAAGGGAAGAAGCAACTGAAAATGTTAATACTTCTCATGGATATCTCAGATCTCCATCACAAATAAAATAATAAAGGGCCATAATAAGAGTTAGAAATCCATTGTTACCGCTCAAGCTCCAGTCTGGCCCTCTCCTCCTCCAGCCGAGCCTGGATCTCCATATTAAGGGCAACTTCCAGCTGCTGCTGTGTCAGCTCCAGCTCCCTGATCCTCTTCTTCTGTTGTTCAGCCTCCTTTTCCTTCACCTGCATCTCAGCCTGCATGCTGTCTTTTATCTATGCACACACACACACACACAGCTACATAAACAGATGCACCAACAGAGCGGTATAAACTGACCTATTCCTGAATTACCTTTTCCTGGACTGTCATAACCATTTTTCCAAATCATTAAAGACTAGGTGTGAATTTTATAATGACAGTCAACATTTTGCTGGAGTTCTCAAAGATCAAAGTCAAGGAGAAAAGACTCTGTACATAATTGGTGTCAAGTGGAAAACTTTTTTTTTTACCATCACAGCCTCTTTCAGCTGTCTTTCCAGTTCCAGCTGCACCTCCCTCTGCTTCCTCCGCTCTCTCTCCTCTGCCTCCCTTCGGCGAGTTTCCAGTTCCCGTGCATGCTGTGAAACAGATGAAAGAGACATTGTTTGCTTTGTGTTTTCACCTCTATCCAGCAGGTGACACTAGGCCATCAGCTTCGAGGTTCAACGTATTGTGCTTTCAGCGGTGCTCTTCTTGATAACTTGGTTGAAGTAAGTGGGTATTTGAGTTCATGTTGCTTTCCTTACAGCTGTAAGTAATCTGCTCATTCCGCTTTTGATCTTTGGCACCAACAAGTGATTTTTTCCCAGAGAAGTGCTGCTCACAGGAGATTTCCTCCATTTCAGACCATTTTCTATAAACCGGTTAGATGGTTGTACAGTTTCTGAAATACTCAGACAAGCCTGTCCGACACAAACAACAATGCATGTTCAAAGTCATTTAAATCCCCTTTGACCTTCAGCAGGTCATCTTATTAATGTATACATGCCTAAATGCACTGAGCTGCTGCTATGTGATAGGCTGATTAGGTATTTGACCTAATGAGCAGCTCAACAGGTGTATCTAACAAAAATTTGGCCAGTGAGTGTACAGTGGGGCAAAAAAGTATTTAGTTAGCCACCGATTGTGCAAGTTCCCCCACTTAACATAAGAGTTATGAGTTATAAGATGCAGGTCGATGTGTAAAAATAACTCAGTTGTTTGGTGGTGGCTATGGCAGGGCTTCCACAGAGGCCAGCAGGTGGATGAGGGAAGGGGAAGCAGGAGGAGAGCCCCGAGGCGGCCACCAGTCCGAGTGTCAGGTGAACTGAACTTCAGGTAAGAAGTTATGACCTGCAGTCTATCTGGGTCAGATATAAACCAAGTTTAGGTGGAGTTTATTTTCGTTGTGCTGACTTTTTACAGTCAGTTACAATACCTCATACTGTGTGAGCTAGCATGACAAGTTTATACAGATGTTCGGTTGCTATGATGTTACTGATAGTGAACTTTATTTTATTCATAAGGTTAGTTAGTAGAGTTGCCAACAGCTCCTTAAAAAATGGAATGGTCCCTCATTCAGAGAAAATATTACGCGTTTGGTATTGAGCTGAGAAGAGACGCAGTTTGTCCCGGACTTCAGCTAGGATGGAAAAAGACACAAAACTGGAGTTATTCTGTCTTTACGCTGCACAGCTGCCTCTTCTCCTCTCATTATCTCTCCTCTCTCTCCTGTTGCTACTTCAATCATGAAACTGATCAATGATCAGCTGATCGTCTCTCTTGTTTGTTTATCACCCACTTTGAGCCAGAAAGAGGAAACCAGCAGATGTCGCGCTAAACAGCAGCAGCACGTTTAAGCTTGATCAGCTGTTGTTAGAATTTATTTAGTTAGAATGTTTGCTGGAGCCACAGCTGTAAAGCTGTAAAGCTGCTGGTCATGATGTCGGTTTGGATATGTGGTGAGAGGGAAACATGAAGATGAAACCAGGAGATGTCCTTACTGAATCATCAGAGCTGAACAGGTGATGGAGAAACAGGTTTACCTTTTAGGTGACAGGAATGAGTTGAAGTTATGAACTGTTTCTGAGAGATAAATAACACCAGGATCCTTTTTTAATGTAGCTGACAGCTGGTAACTGTGCAGGGGCGGGTCTAGCAAAGTGTTGCCAGGGGGCCAGGTAGGGCATTAACAGGGAAAGGTGGGCACAAAGAAATACTTTTCTTTTTTATTCTCATTTAAAATATCTAGCTTTTATTAAATAATTATCTGAATCTTGTGAAGAAAGTTTTTATCTGACGTAAAATGTATGGAAATCATACATATACCAAAAAGACTGTACATCACTGTCACAACAGCATTTGTTTTCATTCAAAGGCTTTATGGCTTTAATACCTGGTGGGCCAATCTGTAGTGAAAATGCCCAATTTTTTGTCCCAGTCCAGCCCTGCAGGTTAATACTGGCAGTGTCACCATGCCAGCTGACTGCATTTCATCATCAGCCAGTGTTGTTCTCAATATTACCAAAGTAAGGCAGCATATAAAGTATTTACTTGCTTTCAGGTTTTATTCAAATGTTAGTCTTTTCAGTTGTTTCTCCACTTTTTTCCTGTTTCAAAATCAAACACCAGTTTGTGAGAAGATTATCTTCTTTCTTTTTTTTTAACAGGCATTGGTTTTGCATTGGAATTGGCTAATTTGCCAATTGTATGTTAAAAATGTTCGTATTTTAATATTCAAAAATGTTTTTGCCCAAAACACATGTGCACTACATGTCAGTAAAAATACTATGCAAATATTGATGTCCTTGAATGCTGAATAAACACTGACTGATTGTATCTCTTGTACTTAATCAACACAGTATCTAAACACTTTGCACCGTAGTGGTTAAAATCTCATTCTAATAAGGTTACGGTTATTAGGTTTACAGGGTTATTGAATTATGGTGAACGGTTGGTAGAATTGTTTTTAACATTATCTGCCAATTACATCTGCCACCCTTCTCCAAATCTGTGCCCCTACCTGGCCCCCCCAACAAAAATTTTCTAGACACGCCACTGCATCCTGGTGCATATATATTGTGCATGCGTGTTCCTTTAGGAAACAGGAAGATTGCTAGGAGAAAGAAACGTATTAATCTTGTTTGTTAGGATCATAGCCATAAATGGAGGACTCTTATAAAGTCCATGGATTTTCATTCACACATATTACATGAGGTATCTACTCTTTACACACTAAGGATCCACACTACCAGGGCTACGGCACACAGCTGTTTTATAAATCATCAAAACCAATACTATCCTAAGATTTATTATATACAAAAATGATCTGTTCCAAAATGTTTTCATGTAATCCTGAAAACAGAAAAACAATCTTCTGCACTATTAACCATCCACAAATGGAAACAACAGACAATACAGGTGATTTTAGCTAAAAAGCCAAGAAAAAATTGTGTGGTTTACTTGTTTTTCAAACGATGTAATTTACAGCCACAGAGGACAGAAAGCTGCAGTATGTAGAGAAAGAGAAGAGTTAAACCTATAATCAACATGAGTCCTTGTAGATGGCAGCCTCCGGTTTTTAAAGACTTCTATTGGTCTCTAGTGGACAACAGAGGTAACTGCAGGATTGGAGCCAGAATAGTGTAACTGCAGTTCAAAACGACATATTTTTTTGATTTCCCATAGAAAGTGTGTGTCCAGCCACGTGTCAGTCCAAGTGGCAGGATTTAGTAATTCTGGTAATAGTTAAATGTAAGTCATTCACAAATATTAAGTCGCAACATTTCAGTCTGACTAACCTTGGAAGATTACACGAAGACAATGTCCAGATATGCAGACGCACACATATATCTAGCGTATAAGAAAATTCTTTGCACAAACTGTTGAGTCAAATGACATTTGTTTTTCACAGCTTCAGGGGGTGCACCGTTCCTAGAAATACTGCAATACCAGGTCGATGCGTGGAGTGGACGGAGCAAGCCCCTATTCCATCTCCCTGCTCCAAAAATCAATTTAATATATGGTCCCCGGGTAGGGGACGTATCAGATATTAAACTGATAAGAACAGATTTTTTTTTCTTTTTTCTTTTTACTTACAACACCATCTTACATTTCCATTTGCTCAACATTCCATTGAATACTTTTCATATTTCACAAAAACATCTTTTACATCATTCATAATAATCCTTCCACCTGTCCTTAATCGTGTCTATTCCCCATCTTTGTAATTCATGCCGATATGTCCCCTCAAATTCCCTCTCTATATCCTTTATTGTTCCCATCTCTTTCCATTCATACCCCCCCCTTATATACCCCTGTCTTGCCCTCCATATCTTAAGTTTTGTAATTGATAACAACATACAACGTATTTTATTTTCCTCCTTCTTTTTATCCTTAGGCCTAAGATAAGTTATTTCCTCATATGTCAAAGCCTCTAGTCCCTTATACCTCCTCTTCATTCCAGCCCATACCTTTTTTGCATATTTGCACCCCCATAGGACGTGTTCAATCGTTTCTTCCTCTGTGCAATTATCCCTCGGACATTCTTTTAACTTCCCCAAATTATGTGCATACATCGTAGTCCTTACAGGTAATTTCCTATGTAGGTGCATCCAATTAAAATCTTTCAAAACATTCTTATAACTCTTATCCTGTGCGTATTCCCAAACTTCCGAACTCACTATCCCCTGGTTGTAGTTAGCATTCCTCACCAGTTTTTTATACAGAAGTTTATGATTTTGTATTGTACTGATAAGAACAGATACTACACTTGATCTTAGCCAAAAGGCCGAGAAGCGATACCCACATATCGCACGACAGAAACGACTCATTCTGTTTACTGCAACTCTAACTCATGGTTACAATGAAGAACACAGTCGCCTTCTAACAAATGGTAGAGGACAGGTCGATGTTTTACTGACGTTTTACCTCCGAAACATCACAATATAACTATGGTCGGCATGTTTCAGTTTTTAAACGGCGCCACATATATGACGACACTTTAGTTTCTGCGTATGCCGGTTAATGAGATTCAAAATCACGTGGTCGCCTGCAGTCCAATCAGTGGTCGTTGAGACGGAGCGTCTTCAATTCATTTTTATAACTTTCTTGGCGTTATAATTGTTTTCATAATATGATAATTACAAGATGAAAGAATTATAATACCATTAACGTGCGTTGAAATGAAACGACGAAAATCAAATAAACACGTCTATGATTGTTTAAGGTTACACAAAGACACACTTCCGCCCTCAGGTGTACAGACAGAAAACTGCACAAAGTCTACTCTAGACCACAGTAATCTACTGTAGAGTACTGACACTGGATTTGCAGCAGTTTCTAACCATGGAAGTGGACATACAAAACTAGCTTAAATAAATTACAATTATTTCTGCATTTTTGTAACTTTGGTGTGAAATGACTCTTCCCAAAGCCTGACAGGGTAATGGCTTTTCTGGCTATTTCTGAGAAGGGTGAAGTTGGCCAAGTCTGAGAAAACTTGCAGCTGGAGGTTGAAAGTCTTGGTTTATCTTTTCTGCATTTGTATTACTTTAACGAACTAACCCCAGTGCTATTTAAAAAAAAACATGACAAACAAACAAAAGAAAAGCGAATACATTTTTTACACTTTAGCTTGTTTAACAGTTAGCAAAACACCCTTAGGTTAGAAAACACACAAAAAACAAACAAATAAAAAAAAGTAGGATTAACTATAGGAAAACTATAGAAAACAAGTTTGCAAAAGCAGTTTATGTAAAGTTAACACAATAATCAGTCATTTTACTGACCTGTCACTTAACCTCATTAGTTGTAAAATGTTCCTCCAGATATTCCTCTTTAGTACCACTTGCTTTTTCAGCCTTTCCTTGCCCTTGTTCCAACGTTTTTGAGACTTGTTGCTGCCTTTAAAATCAAAAGGACGTGCTTCCAACTTTTCTTCCTTATACCGTTGCATAACCTGTTTATTTTCCCATTATATCGTGCCACAAGGAAAATGTATTTGTGGGTACGATTACCGCTGAACGGTATGAAAAGGTTTTAGAGTAACACATGCTCCCATCCAGAAATGGACTTGAAGCATCATGAAAATTAATAATAATAATAATAATAATAATAATAATAATAATAATAATAATAATAATAATAATAATAATGTCATTTTTCGTCATTTTTATAAAAAATGTTTGGTTTTTTTCTTTCTTTCTTTGATATTATTTCTGTAAATACTTGTGTTTTCTGATGAATTAACGCCTGTTGATAACTCCCTGTACAATTTTCTCTCTTCTCGATACGCATTTATTGTGAAGGAAACCTACCGGAAGTGATATATCTAGGTTGCTCCGGGAGGCCGAAGCCATGGACTATCAGATAGAAGAAGAGGTGGGTTTGTTCATAGAAACTAGTTGTTGTTGCACGTTTTTCCTGTCACATACTTTGAATTCGCGTGCAGACTACGTTTCCCTGAAAGTGTGGTTAGAAGGCTGTGTCGCCTTGCTAGCTTTAACGGCGCTTTTTTCATTCAACAGGCTGGGTTCGTCGTTGAAGACGTGAGCACAATCATAAAAGAGGTAAAAAAAAAAAAGTTGTTGTTTTTTTAAAAAACAACCCTTGGCAGTGTTGGTATTTTTAGTTTCACCCCCAAAAAGCTCGAGTTTAGGTTCTGTCGGGCCTTGGCTTTCAAATTTGTGTGTAGGAATGACCGGTTGCTAAGGGCACGGTAGCGGTTGCTAGGCAATGTCTCTAGCTGAACAGTTATACAGTACTCCACTAATTTGCCCTACCATATTCACTCCTTGAGGAAAACCTTTATTAAAAGTCTTAATTTTATTACCTTCTAAAAATAATAATAGCTGTATAAGACTTATTGTAAGCTGTTTGATTACTGTGTTGATTACTTTGTTTTTTTTAATGATTAAAAAAATGTCTGTATAGTCGGTGGAAGCAACCATAGGAGGAAATGCCTACCAGCACAACCGAGTGAACCAGTGGACCACCAGTATAGTGGAGCAGTGCCTCAGTCAGCTCAGCAAGCTGGGAAAGCCTTTCAAATATATTTGTATGTGGACTCCTACCCGTGAAATAACCACCTTGTGTCTCTTGTGGTTTTCAGTGGACGTTAAAAAACAATATATATGTTTTTACTGGATTTCTAATTCAGTTTTATCTGGATTTTTTTAACACATTTGACTTTATTGTATGCATTTTATTTTTATTTCAAATTAGTATTATTTCATGCTGAATTTTATTTTATGGACTTATTTTATACTTCTAAGTGCTATAAAATAATGTGCAATTTATGTTTCTCTGCTACAACAAAGGAATTTCCCAATGTATTTTTTTTTTAATCTTATTATCTTCTCTTGTTCTGTTAGTAACCTGTGTCATCATGCAGAAAAATGGAGCAGGTATGCAAACAGCCAGCACATGCTTCTGGGACAACTCTACCGATGGTAAAGACAAAAACACTTGTGTATTTCTCATGTAGAATGTGTTCTTTTTTTAAGTTATTGGTTTATCAATGAAAGGATTTGCGTCCCAGACTGTGCGTGTGACTGTTTAGATTGTATTTCAGTACAACCTCAGATGAACAGCAATACAGTGATTTAATAAAAACTAAGCGCAAGTGCAACAGGAGAATGTAAAATACTAAGTACATATTTGCTGCATACATTTATTTATGCTTTAAGAGAGTGTAATAGTATCAATAGTATAATAATCAAATACACTTCATTAACTGATCATCAGCAACTGCAATGATCAGCAAGTGTGATGCCCAAATCTCTGCCCGAGCAGGTTTGGGCAGTTTCGTTATTACAATGTTGAGGAGGACAAATTCCAGTAATACCATGGAGAAGCACATCAGTTGTTCTTCATCTGAACTTGTATTTACATCATTTTAGAAGCTGCTAAGGACCCAGTTATTTTTATCATGTCCTAATACTAAAACTTTTGAACTAAAACAGAACTGAACAACTGATATCTCAGGCTGTTAATCATGTTTTGCACATGATTTGCTAATTAAAAGACAAATTCAGATCTAAATTAAGTTTGACTCCCCTGATGTAGAGGCTTAATCAGGGCTCAGAACAGTAAAGATGAATACAGAGGAACTGATCATCTTAATAACTGATTCATGATTTATATTTTTAGTTTTCTGTGAGAAAATTAACCCCTTATTTTGTTTGAATGTATAAATTTAACTCCGCTACTTACTGATATAATGTAATGTTATACCCAACAGGAAGCTGTACAGTGAGATGGGAGAACAAGTCTGTGTACTGCATTGTCAGTGTATTCGGGCTCGCCATCTGAACCTACATCACCAAACCCAGTGATTGTGTCCACATTTTTGAGAACTCCCGCTGTTTGTTTTGGGATTTTGATATGTTCATCTTGTGTGTTAAGAGAGATTTATTAAAACAGATATGCCTTATGTACATAGTTTTATTTACACAACATGACATGATACTGCTACATGTACAAGCTTTATCTTTTGAAGCAACAAATATTGCAGGTATTTTTTAAACACCAAAAACCACCCAGTTTAACCACCTTAAACTAACAAAAGCTACACTTGCACCGAAAGAATCAGACATGTACACTAATCTTGAAGCACTTACAATTCTTAAGATTGCAGTCCCATTTAGAAGAAAATTGGGTGATGTAGAGACAAGGCACCATCTTGGTTAAAATATATATTTACAGAGAAGAGAAATAAATTTTTTTGGCCAATTTGTCAACTTGACCTCCAGCTTTAGGCAACTGAAAAAAATGGCACAGTTTCCCACATTGTAAGGAAATATGGGCAAAGCTGCTGGGGGAAAAAAGTTTGCTTCAAAACAATCCAACAACTACTGTACATGCTGGGATAAAGAAACATTTAACATGATAGGTCTGTAGTCCATTATACTGCTGTGAGAAAATACATGCAATGTGTCACAAAATACAGTGTCATCACTTTTTTGGCAAGATAAATAAAATTCTTGAAAAGTGCATTTACATATAGCTGCTTTGCCAAAAATAGAAATAGTGAGTGGTACCAGCGGTCGAGTTTAAGGCTCTCTGTATTCAGCGTCTTGAAGACAGCAGACTCCCTGTTTACATGTCGTGTCAGGACAAGCGAGCCACACTGTATCTCATGTGCAGCAGATGCAGCATTACCTGTAAATGTCACTCAGCTCTGACCAGATAAGTGACTTCCCATTGTTCCCAGAGTGGAAAGAAATGGCATTAACACAAGAAAGACAACGGTTGTTTAATACAAGGCTTTTTTTTTTTTTTAAAGGAAAAAGAAATTATGAAGAAATGATGATTTCACAGAAACATCCCTGGTTAATATGAGTCCTTTTTCCTGATAATTTTAATCATCAAGTTGAGAAAAAAGGCTGGCAATGGGTAGGTGAGGGTAGGCGGTTTATAGATTAAAACAAAGTGTTTGTTTCCCTTATTTTCAATTAAGAAAAAAAGTCTGAGTGGCTACATCATACCTCACCATCCAAAAGCAGTACATTCAGTAGACATGAACCGTTTTAAAAATATAATTATGTACACTTTGGAGTACATAAATTCATGTGCATCCTTTTTGTACATGTGCACAAGAGTTTCCAACGTGGACACAGTCAGAGATACCTCAGTCACTGTCACTCTCATCCTGGTACTTGGCAGTTGCTTTGATCGCACGCCCGTTTTGTAAAGGCATGTCTTCATAATCACTCCTGAAAAAAAACAAGAAAAATATCAGGGGGTCTAGTATGCTTACACTGAGTTTACTCTGCACAATTAAAAAGGATTTGAAAGGCAAGTAGATAAAACACCTACCCGTATATCACTTCGTCGTCTGAGTCATTTAGCATGGAGAAAGCTGGATTATCCTTCAACTGGGAGTCTGGGAAATTCAACATAAAATTTGAATTTAAAAAAAAAAAGCGTGCTGGTATAAATGAGCAACAAAGAAACTTCTATCTAACTCACCATAAAGTGCATTTTTCGAAGGAGAATACACAAATGCTAATGTGTACAAGTAAAAGTTGAGCAGGCCATAGAAGGACAAAAATTCAGCTGGTATGTTTTGAATTAAGGAACAGTGATGATCAAATGGCCTAGTACTTATATAGCACTATTTGAACACTCATAGTACTTTCTTTACTACAAGCCTCATTCACACACACATCCAGCATGTTTTTCAAATCAGGGTTCAGTATCTAGCCAAAGGATCCTTCAACATGTAGACTAGAGGACGCGGGAATTGAACCACTGGCCTTAGAGGACAACCCATTCCACCTCATGAACCAATAAATATGCCAAGTTGTGATGAAAATGAGCACAAATGAATACAAGTCAAAGGATATAGTTCTGGTAATGGGTGGACAATTCAGCAACAAAGTTGTCTTGAAGAGCCTTAGCACCAAACCTCAGGTAGAGAATAGCCATGCTGCAGGAGAAAGAGAGGTTAATCAGAAACACAGAAATAGTGAAAACATTTAAAAAAAAGTTTGCTCTTTGTTGAACATACCTTATAATAAGAACCACAAACGTCAGCGCTGTCAGAAACTTGAGCCGGAGATCTGGTGATCGAGAAGAGACAGCTGGTTAACACTTTTACATTAAAAGTTGAAGTCGAATCGAACGCTGAGAGTTGTGGTGTGCTCTGATACCTGAGTAAGGCATGTTCTTAAGTTCAGAACAAGCTCTGACAATCAGGAATATCAAGTATAAGATGTAGAGGGCGACGACAATCAGGAAGAAGACTTTCATACCCTTTAAAAAAATAACAAAGGGCTCAAAATAAATGAAAGTAGACCTGAAGCTATTTCTATGTAATATCTATCCATAAGGACATTAATCAAATTAAAATTTATAAACTTTAGTCTTTTAAATGACAAATTACAGATAAAACCTTACACACTGGATAAGAAATTTCTTCAGCTTTCACTTTATAAGAAGCTGTTTAAAGAAGTGCTAACGGTAACAGTCTTACCTGAAAGTTCGCTATATCCACTTTGTACTGATAGGTGGGATCTTGGAGTTCATTAACCCTGAAAATTCAGATGGAGTAAAGCTTAGTCTGCTTGTTCGGTATGCATATAAATCACAAGTTCAATGAGCTGGGTTCTGTCTGGAGGTCGTGCTTACGTTTGCCATATGCCCAGAGTAACTGCTGACAGCCACAGAAGACCGACGATAACCAGCTTAGGCAGGTAGAAAGTCAGAAATTTCCTCTCACCCTGCAGAAGCAAAACACCAAGATAAAAGATTCATGTTGGTGTGCTAAAAATGGAAGGAAATCACTGAAGCTGCAGATTAATACTGTACCCACCTGGACTCTGATGCCGTGATAAACACAAAGCCAGAAGAGCAGCAGAGCACACAGGAACAGTGCCTGAAAGAAGGTGTCCAAGGTCCCTGGAAACCAGCTGTTCACCAGGAATGACAGCGGGAAGAAAGGATCTGAACGATGAAAACAAACAAACTGTTGAGTGTGTACACAGAGAGGTGTATGTTTTCTTATAGAAATTATTACCCAAATGTTCTTATTGGATGATTTATGTTTCTGTAATGTGTCAGGTGACGTGTTCACCACGCTTCATATCACCTGTTTGTAAGAGTCAGCTCTCTACAACTTTAAATACACATGCATAAATAAAAAATATATATATAAATGGCAACTAGTCTCTACAACTCAGATATAATGTTTGTAAGTGGAAATGTATTTTAATTTAGTTATATCCATTTTCTCCCACTTATCCAGAGGGGGCACTTTACACCCTCTGTCCAGCCACTCCAACAGCTCTTCTTTCTTTAGCTCCTCTCAAATGACTTAGCTCCTGACCCTATCTCTAAGGAAGAGCCCAGACAATACTCTGAGAATTCTCATGTCCCTCACTTGTACTTGAATACCCACAGCATGTGACCATACATAACCATACATGAGGGTAGGTAGAACGGTAGATCACACTCATCTCTACTGTCACCATAATATACTGCATCACGGCAGACTCATGCACCAATCCACCTATCAATCTCCCACCACCCCTATCTAGCTGAGAGCCACAGCCTCAAGACTTGCAGGTCCTCATCCTCATCCCTGCTACAAACTACCCCAGTGCAAGGTGGAGGTTGTCACACAATGAAGCCAACAGGACCAGCTCATCCACAAAAAAGTAGAGATAAGATGCAAGACCACTGAAATCGATCCCCTCCTTCCCCTTGGGCACATGTAGAAACGCTGTCTGTCAAAATTATGAACAGAATAGAAGACAAAAGACAGCCCTGGGAAACTCCAGCTTTTGTTTGTTGAGTTGGTGCAATCGGCTCCAGGTGTGTAAGTGACAGGTAAAATGTGTCCTCAAGTGAGAAGAGAAACTTACCATTGTAGAGCAGCAACAAAGGGAGAAGAATAGACATCCACTTCTGCTCTATCCCCCAGTCTCTCATGGAAAATTTCCTCAGTGAGTGAGCAAACATACACTGGCACAAACAGGAAAAAGTACCATTAGTTATCCCATCTGGAAAAAGGTTTTGGTTTTAAGTGCTATAACAGGACAGAATGTGCAGATCAAACTGAATGGAAAAAAAATTATCATGTTCTTACGGTCACCATGAAGGTCAATACCACAAAGACAAACCGGAACCAAATTTCCACTTGTGAGAAGGTGGAATTATATGTTTTCCACTGAAGAGGGAAAAACAGGGGAGCAAGAGAGAGAGGAGTTCAAAAGCATGCGAGTTACTTGAGGCCTTGAGCAATTTAAAAAACAAACAAACAAACAAAAAAAACCTGGGATCTTTTTAACTTACCACAAACTTAACCTTGATGTCATATGTGATATTTTCAAGGCCTTTGAAGCTCACCATAACCTGGTACTGGGTGTAGTTCAGGTAGCCCAGATGCAGTACAATGATCTCATCGCAATTCTGTGAGGTGAGACAAAAAGAAAAAAGCAAAACAACACATGCTCAATAACCATCTGCACTACTTCTTAAATGTGCATCTAAAATTGTCTTCTCTGACACACACACTGCTGTGAGAGCAGGCTGACCGATACTTACAGCAGCCGCGCAGTGCAGCATCCGTGACTTAATGCGCCCGTTGTTGATGTGCATCACGCTGGCATCCTGCATCACTCCCTTCAACTCAACGTTGATCTCAAAGGGCTGCTTGAAATCTCTCACTGACAGCACAAATAACAGTAGTGTTACGTGGTGTTACGCATATTATACTAAAAGAGAAAGCTGTCTCCACCCCAACACAAAACTGTAAAAAGATCAATCTGTGGTCTCTTACTTTTGCTGTTTTCAGCCTGCATCACACATGTGAGCCACAGCTGCTGATTGTAGGTGGTCAGGGGAGAAGAAACTAGATGAAAGGGCCCAGTCTGAAAACACATATAGAAAGGCACAATCTGTTTATACATTTATTATTATTATTACTATTATCAGCAAACTTCAATTATTAAAAAATTTCACAAAAGGGGACGCTCAAATGAGAACGCTTTTCTCAGACCAACATAAAACAAAATAAACTGCTACAATCAATGACAATGTAATAAACAAACATAACAATAACATGCTTCGCTAAAGTATCCTTGGGCAAGATATTGAACCCCTAAAACCTTCTGATAAGTTGTGAACTTTCAACGACACGCTGTTAAAGACACAGTTGAACTATGAACATTAAGGTGATGTAATAAAATGTGCTTCTTATCAAGGTGCTGCACTGACATACATTTTTAAAGAGCTCTTCAAATAAAGATTATAACCTATACTAACACAGTAAAGTGAATTTGTAGAGTGAAATCCGATTAATTAATGATAATTAATAATAATAAAGCCTGGTTAATGCAAACCAACTGATGGTTAATCTCAAAGCCTTAAGAAGATCATCTCTGCAGCAAGAAGAGAAATTATGAGTGGAGAGGATGAATCATTTCACTTTATAAGCCATTTAATCCTATCCCTTTAAAATTCCAATTTAAGCGAATCACCAAGTTCTCCGTGACTGCATGAAATAGCACAATAAAAAGACACTAGGGAAAATATCTAAAACTAGATTTTTGCAGTCTATCTTTGGGACATTTAAGTTTCACCACAGCAAAACAATATCAATATTGTTAAGAAGCGTTGTGTAAAAGGAGTCTAATTCTCCAAGCAGTGACTCTCTTATCAACATTTTCCATCAAATTCAAAGTAATGGGCATTTCCTTGACTTTTCAACAACGGTCCTCAAATATTTTAGTGCAGAGCTGCCGATGCATATCCTTCTATCTAACAAATGCCTCACCTTAACAGAAACGTTTTTTGCAAGGAACTGGTCACCATTGTGCTCCTGCTCAGCAATAATCCTTGGACCTACAAAATAAAACACTTGTTAAATCAGTGCAACATCCCAGAAACCTAACCTAACCTCAAACAGGAAAAGATAGGCGATGGCTGGTTTATTTTAACGTCTACATTTGAATGATCACTGTCATCATACCTGTTATTCCTATGAAGACTGTGAGGCCGAAGCACATCAGGAAGACCACGAAGACTAGCACAAAATGTCTTTTAGATAGGGTGTACAGCCGCATGGGAGCCAATCTGTCACGGGGAGACAGTCACTGGGGTTATCACACACTAAGTAAGACATCCACACGAAGAAAGTAGCACGAACGAAACCTGGTGGTGAATATTTGCTTAGTGGTTTCGGTGTTAGCTCAGAGGCTGTTCAGAGACGGATATGTCAACAGTGATTAGCTCCCATGCTACTTCATGCTAGCAGTGGTTGATCCCAGCAGAGCCACACAGTGCCTCTAACGCTACTTTTCGTGCTTGTAAGTACTAGTGGAGTACTTCGAGGATCTCGGCTGGACAAATCTTACCCGTACATGTCCATTTCTGTCGGTTAGCGACGTTGGTCAAGTGAAAACCCGTGAAAATTTCGCAGTGAATCCACATCCGCGTATCAACATCACTCCACGACAACTGGAATGCAACGTCATGGAATGGGAGGGGCGGAGTCTCGTGACGGCAGCAGACAGGGGAAAGGGGTCGTGAAAAGGAGGCTTCTGGGAGTGAAGGAGCATCCCATTGCCTCCTTTGTTTATCAGCTCACTAACGTTTAGTACCTTAACACTATGCAAAGCGTTACATACACTAAATTAATTTAGTGTTGTACATTACATCGATATATTTAATCTATGGTAACAGAGCCTTATTTTATTCAGGCGTGTGATTAAATATCTTCAAAGTGACGGCTGATTGTAGTTTCGCGCAGGCGTAGTGGGAACACATCGCATGTCGAGCGTTGACTTCTAACAACCGGAGTGATGAAAATTATATCTCTCACGAATCATACAACCAACCATTTGCTTTTGTACAATTAAATATGGCTTTTAACCGACATTAAAATACATCTAAAGAAATACATTTCTACAGGGTAGCACTTGTTGCCTTTGGTAGAAATCGTACCGCGTTTAAATTGCGGATTTAGCTAACATATGTGCTCTAAGTGTATGTCGGCAAAGGACTCAGCCTTTCCCGTTTTCCCCATTTATTTGAATTTCTCCTGCCTTATGGTTTAGAAAACCACTGGTTCTGTATAACATTTTTTTTTAACGAAAAAAAGACGGATGGCTGGCGTCACGACAGAGATGTAAGATATTTCTGATTTAAAACGCAGACGTACACAATGAAAGTAAACCCACCATGCATGTGTGTATATTTAAGCTAGAGGCGCCTACCTATAAAAGCGGTCATCGCGATAAGGTGTCAGGTCCTCTTTGAGCTCATTGTAGGCCTCCCGTATTTTCCTACAGAAATACTTGAGCTCGCTGTACAGAGGGTTCTCCAGGCCGGACGAGTAGTCGGTGTCCATTATTATTATTATTATCACACCCGAAATGGCGATGAGTAAACAATCCGGGGGCCTCAGTAAAAGGCGCAGTCACCTGTCACGTATTGTTACGTGCGTAAATTAAAAGTGCAGCCCAAGCCGTTTTGTTTGTGTGGCTTAAAAAAAAGGGCTGTTAAAACAAGAAAAGAAGAGCGGGGGGCGGAAACGTAGAGGACAGTCACATGATCAGAGTTCAGCACCATGGACAGAGGCTGTTAACAGGAAGCTACATTGGTCAGTAAGAAGTGTCTGTGGAGCCGTCTTTTAGCTCTAACAACCCCCATAGACCACGGTTGCATAAAATAAATTAGTAAACAATTTATTGCGTCTTAGCGCAATCTGAGTCACACTGATTGACAGGAGGTGCGAGCAATCACTGAAAAATGGGTGGATTCAAACATATAGATAATATAGGGGTTTTTTCCCCTTAACGTAAAGACAAAATAACTAATTTAATTTATTCTACAAACTGGCATTACACCAGCCAAACCATTTAAGCACATACACAGTTTAATAAACTCTAAAAACTGTAAAATGCAACAAAAAAAATAAAAAAAATAAAAAAAATAATATGACAAAAAATGAGGTAAAAACTGCAAGTACAAATCTAAATACGACAAAACATGAGGTAAATTCTTAATTTTTATGCGCGCTTTCGCATAAATATTAATTACGGTAAATGAAGTGTGCGATTAAACTCAAGGCTTTTTCTTCTATTTTAAAATATTGATAAAGTCTCCTTTAATAAGAGGAATTAAGTTCTTTTTTATCTGTGCTATAGGAAGCTGTGCTTTGGGAACGTCCACAGGTTTATACACATCTCAGTAGCAGAATCTCAGACTGTACATGTATTAAATTAGTCAAAATTACGATGTTCTTTGTCTTTTCTCAGCAGTAAAAGTCATATTAATTGGTACTATCAGTGATGGCTGTACAGGTGTGTCGCACTCGCCACTTTCAAAGTGTCTGCTGTCTGAGATAACAGAACCACCTTGTATATACTGGTTCAGCAGCTGCTTAGATCTGATTTCAACCATGTGGACGTTTGCCTCAGTATTCAATGTTGAGGTCTGGCATGTGTTTGATGGAAGGCTGTGAACACTCACTGTTGTACCTCTTTCGTGAACTCTTCTGCACATATTGATAATTTCAACAAAACCATTTGGATTCATCACTTCATAATACACAGTGCCACTGATTAGCAGTCCAGTTCTTGTTTAATTTGGCACACTGCAGCCTTTTCTCTATGTTTTCATTTCTTAAGTGTGGCTTCTTGATAGTCACCTTTTCATTGAGACCATTTCTAATGTGGATTCAGTGAACTGATGGATCAACTGAAGAGTCAGCTGCTAGCTCAGGTCCTGGATTTTCTTTCCCATCTTGTAAGGACACGACTTTCAGATACCGTTCATCTGCTGTAGAGTGTTTTTAGGCCACCCACTTCATCAGCTTCCTTAAATGTGTTGAGGACACACCATCCTATGATATATCACGTTTCGGGCTAATAGTACTTTGGAAACCATTTGTGGTAAATTACAGATTCAATAAAGAAATTTTTTTTTTCCAGCAGGCTGATAGCAACAAAGTAACTAAAGATAGCAAAGAACAAATGTTAAGTTCTAAGTTGTTTGCTATATAGACACAACACTGGTTCATCCCGCCATTTAGGTTCCTGTTTTAAGCTTGAATGATCCATAGATAAGTGTTAAGTGGCTTATCAACCAAACAAACATCCCTCTGAAAATTGTCAGGTACAAGGACTGGACTGAAAATGAATGAAAAAGCAGCCTATGTCCAAAAAAACCCAACAACAACAACAACAACTTGGAAGAACCTTCAGAAACCTGGAGGACTATTGCTTAAGAGCACAAAAAATTACAAGAAAGTCTGGCTCCTTGGAGCTTTGCAGTATATTTATGTATATTTAAGACAAAACCAGTGTTTTTCTGAAACAATGACATTTTATTCAAAAGATGCGTGACATATACAATTATAAAATAATTTACATGGCATGCCTTACTATCCATTCACTATAAACGTTCAGTCACCAAGTCAGACTGACTTTTTTCCCCAAGTTTTTTTTTTTTTTGTCATTTAAGTCTACAGCTACAAATACAAAGCACAGATCTTTTCTAGAGAAAAGCCAAATTCTACAATATCTACAACAGGTCATCATCAGTTTAAAGTGAACCCTTAACCAAGTCCATTAGCAACGCTGAACGTGAACTCAGTGGCTTACACTTGTGAACTCCTGTGAACGATGAATGAGTGTGTATGTGCAGGAAGTCATGACCACACATGGTTGAAGAGGATAGATTCAACACTGATGGGGCTGGTAGACTGCACAGCTGAATACAGACACACCATGACTTGACATTTACACTCTACATAACTAGTCTACAAACTACAATAAACCGGGCACTTACTCATTCACATCTTTTCCACCAATGCAAACTTCACAAAACATCAAAAAGTCACCTGTTCCCATCCCTCAAACCCAATCCCTGCATTTCCATCTCATAACTTGGGCTATACTTGTAAACCCCCCCCCCCCAACACAAAGAAATGTTTGGGGGAAAAAAACTTCACAATATACAGTATGTATACTTGATCTACATTGAGGAACAATCTCATAAATAAAGATGTACAGACCAGCAACTGAGATGCTAAAGTAAAAAGGTAACAAACTGTGGTCACAAGAAATGACAAAGGTTTTTTTGTTAAAGAAAATATTGCACAACTAACAAAAAAAAAAAAAAGTTTTCTTTACGACATGCTCGTTTTCAAGATCAGGAGACCATTTATTTTTCTCCTCAGTCCACATCTCTACAACCCACTTCCCAACAGACATGCTTGTTTTGTTTTTTTCTTTTTTAAATATGAGAAAAAATAAAATAAAAAAATCTAATAATCTCATCAAACCAAGCAGAGCTGGTCCAAAGTAAAGAAGTTACACTTCCCAATAGGCCTGTTTGTTTCAGCTTGAGATTTTCAGAAGTCTATATTTTGGCACAAATATTTGAGGTGGTATGCCATCACACCTTCCCAATTTCACTGAGCACTCAACATTCCCGTTTCTCTCTGTGATTTTTGGCTGTCATCTAATGCACATATTTGCACCGTGAATGAATAATTTACTGCTGCCCATAGTTCTTCCAGCTGGCCTCGCTCTTTGTCCTTAGCTGATCACAAACAAAAGCTTCCCTGCCTCAAACAGCAACAACAACAACAACAACAACAACAAAAACCCCAAAACAAAACAGCTTTTCAGATTTCAAAGTCAGCTTACTGAACGGGCAGATCTCGTAGCTTCATTCTCCGTCGGAGACCAGACTTTAGAGTTTCAGTGATGGTAAGATCAACTTAACTGCTCTCTATGGTCCTGGCTGCTTAGTTAAAACAGTACTACAGCTCTCCTCCACATGTGGAATTACACTTACACACAGTGGAGACAAGTGTAAACAGAAATCTGCCACCTAAGTCTCTTTACAACATTGTACATTTGACTGATATGTATTTACATGAGTTCTGAAAAGAGTATGAAATGGCATAAGTGAAATATACAAAAATATTTCATGTACCTTACTAGGATGTTTAGTGTGGTCTTTAAGAGAAGGGACAGCCCCCCCAAAACAACAACAACTACATACTCACTTCACAGAAGTGACATCAGGTGACAAATCACTTCATGCCAGAGCTTAAATTGTTCAGTCTCGGCCTTGGCCACTTCTTTGGCGCCCATGTCACCAGTACAGGATAGTACAGGATACGTCTGTACACTGCTATGACCTGAATTCTCCTGACTACACAGTAATATTCAAACTCAGTCTCCCAAATAAATCAGGTAAGAAAGCTGTGTGAGGATTATGTAACACAACAATGACAATAATGTTAAGATTTATATCTGAATCGATAAACAACATGTACATATAAATTAGAGTAACATTTCTTCTTCCTTCAAAGCAGCACGTGGACTGCAGGTCTTTACCTTTCAGATATTGTAACAGTGGCCCACTTTTCACAACAGTGAAAAGCCTGAACTCTTAGTAGTGTTCCAAAATAATGCATATATCTAAACCTCATTTCCAGCCCAGACAGGCTGCAACAGTAACAAAAGGAAAGGGCAGAGAGCAAAAACAAAAAAAGACCCTCCTACCCTCCACTGTGTTTAGTCTTTTAAGAAAATCCTAAAAGCAAAAGCAGTATAATAAAGTGGTAACTGTTTCACTAAAGGTTTGTACAGCAATGGATTTCAGTGCCCAGTAGTACCTGTGCGCTCTAGGGATAACAAGTTTGATCTCCAGAGTGTGTTTTTCAAGTATTACTGCTGCTTCTTTTGAAAACTGCACCATAGCAATTCCTCTCTCTCTCTCTCTCTCTTAACCAATTGGTTATCACATCTATAAGCTTCTCCTAGCTAAAGCAGCATTTATTTGCATGATGATTTACCAAAGCTCAGCTCTTTGGCCCTACATGCACTGCAGGGTGCCGGCAACTGCCGAACGGAGCAGGTCTGACGGCATCCTTCATAAATGCAATCGATGCTTTTGCACCAACACTAGTGGCAGCATTGTGTAGTGCAGCGTGATTGTATTTCTCTCTATGGCCAGGGCTTATTTTAGTCCTCGTCTCCAGAATCCAATCCAAGAGTTTATGATTCTCAAATGAAACAGCTGTACCCCCTTCAACAGACTGCATCTAAAGCCCACAACTCAGGGTAAATAGGGAGGAGACATCTCATTTGAGGCGTTGAGTAACATTGGCCAAAGCTACTGCAAAGGCCTGCACAGCAGAGAAGGGATATTGGAAGTCCAGGATGTAAGCATTGCCATCAATTCTGCCAAACTGCATCACCTACACAGGAAAAACAAAACAAACAAACAAAAAAACGTTCATGCAGGTTGAAAGGAAAAAAGGTTCAATCCTGTTGGAGAAATGCTCTAAATCAATAAATGTTGAATGTGTGTACTTATTATTTCTGCAAGTTATATAAGAAAAGTATCACCTGTCTCCCCTCCAGTTCAATCTGAAAGTTCTTGGCGGACTCCTGGGTGACACGGCCACCGAAGTCCAGCTGGTATACCTGCGTGGCTTCATTCCACAGTGGCTGCTTGTTGGCCATGACATACACAAAGCCCTGGCTGCCAAGCCCTCTGTCCTCCTTCTCATTGGCTTTTCGACACTTGATCTCATCCAGCTCACTGGCAGCCCTCAAGTTCCTCTTACTCTTCCAACCCTTTTTACTGCTCTGGCACTGATTGAGCAGCTCGTCCCCACTGATAAATAGCTCTGGCTCACTTTCTGAACTATCTTGGAACTCACTATTGGCAGTGGCTTTACTCAGCTTCTTAGCCTTCAACTGTTGCTCCTTCTGTCCCTTGATCTTCTTCTTGTCTCTTCCTCCCAACCGTGGACTGGAAATGAGAGAATTGAAATCACCCAGGGCTCTGCCCTCTTTTTTGGATTTGCTCCCTTCGGCCAGTGGCGGCACATTAGCTTCCTCAGCCCGACCGTCCACGCGCTTGCGGTTCTTCTTACTGAACTTCTCCGATCGCTGCGGTACAGGGCTCTCAGTCAAGGAGAGCACCTCCTGAAAACTCTCCCCAGCCTCTGTCATGGTCTCTTGTAATCCCCCATGGCTCTGCAGCTCTGCTGGTGGTGGCGGAGGTGGTGGTGGCGGAGGAGGTGGTGGTGAGAGAACATTTTTGTCTACTGCCAGGTGGGAGGCTTTGGGTGGTAGTGGCACTGCAGGACTGGTCATAGGTGGGCAAGAATTGTAAGTACCCCAGGGTGTGTGGAGGGCAATGGGAGGAATGGGAAGCCCAGCACAAGCACTTCCTCCTGGGTACATAGGTGGGAGGGGGCAGCAGGCTAGGTTGGCCAGATTTGCAGAATAACCTGGTGGTAACACTAGGGTTGCATCCTGTTGTGAAAAGGGCAAAGGTGCCACCACCTCCTTTGGTGAGGCGCAGGGGCGTGGAGAACCTGGGATGGGTTGGAGCTGGGCTCCAGAATAGGCAGTTGCTGGGGGGTACTGGAGCGAGATCTGGTAGCCTGTAGCTGCTGCAGCAGCAGCAGCTTGGAATGATGCAGCACTAGGACTTGTGGGGGACTTTGGAGAAAGGACAAAAGGCAGCCTGGTTACATCCAAGTGCTGAGCTGGGCTAAGAATAAGGGGAGGTGGTTTGTGTGGTACAGGGGGGGCAGTGGAGTTTAAAGTCGCTGTCCGTTCCTGAGGAACCCACACCTCCTCTGTGGATGCTGGATCCCACTGATAGGGAGGTGGGCGCTTGACCACCAGCCCTGATGCATCACTTCCTCCTAGTGCCAGATGCCTCAATGATTGGTTCAGTGTCTCATCCTCTGTGAATGCTGAATTAACGTAATCAGCCCTATCTCTGCCGCTTACCCCTGCTGCAGCTCCAGACACTTCAAGTGAACTCATCAGATTATAAGAGGACTGGGAGGCCAGAGGAGTAGCACTGTTTGAATGAACAATGACTGTGCTGTGCGGTGCTCCGTTGCCTGGAGGAAAATCTTGTCTGATAATAGTTCCTCCCGCTATTCCATTAGCACTCCCTGGGGCAGTGCCTCCAACACTAGATCCACTGCTACACTGACTACAGGTGTATAAGGCTGTTGGCACCCTCTGCTGGAACGAGGCTGCTAGTGCAGTACTGTTTTTCGCCTTGGGAGGGAGTGGTCTAGGTGGTTCCAGCATCTGGGAAACTTTGAGGGCTGCCTCTCGGCTGTTCCTCCTGAGGGTGGCGTGGATCAAACTGCTGTCAAGCCTCTGTCCGGGATTCCTGCCAGCAGAGCTGTTCTGATTAGCTGAATCAGGGTACGGAGGCGGGTCTCCACTGGGTATAGAATAGCGAGGTGCAGTGAGTCTGTTCAGGGTAGCAGAGGTGTAGGGCAGCTGCAGCTTCTTGTCAGCTGAGGAGGAGGATGAAGACGAGGTTACCCTGAGAGTGGCGGAGCTGCCAGGTCCTTGGAGCGTGTAGACATTCTGATTGCAGACCAGGCGTGTTCGAGGACGACATACTTCTTCCACATTCCCACTGCTGTCAAATGTCGTTATCCTCTCATAGCCCAGCGGTGTTGGATACTGAGCTTGTTGCTGGCCTGAAGGATGAAGTGGAAACTCACCCTTCTTCATGCAAAGGTCTCCAGCGGGAGGAGTTCCACTGGCGCCCCCTCCTAATCCAGACGCAGCACTGGAAGATGCAGCGGAAGCTGATACCGAGGCAGCAGCAGCAGCAGCCACAGCAGCAGCCACTGTCCCAGGGTAGGGGGGTGGGGGGTTCATCTTGCTTAGCTCTAGAGGGGCACTGAACACCACCGTGTCACCCTCAGCCAGCTGTGGAGGTGACCGAGTAGTTTTGATCTTCAGTAAGTGTTCGTGCTCGCCCCCTACTGCTCTCTCAACCACTAAATCAGCAGACTGATGAGGAATCTGGATATGCAAGGCCCCAGGTTGTAGCTGGTGCAGAGGTACACCCGAAGGCTGTCCTGAAGACATCGAGGAAACGGGGATTTGAATTTGAAGCTGCTGAAGCTGATGGTGCTGCTGTTGCTGCTGTGCTTGCAGCTGATGGTGCATTTGCTGCTGTTGCTGCAGTTGATGCTGTTGCTGCAGTTGCTGCTGAAGTTGTTGCTGTTGCTGTAGATGTATGTGCTGCTGGAGCTGCTGCTGCTGTATGTGTTGGAGCTGCTGCTGAATGTGCTGCTGCTGTTGTTGTAAGTGTTGGTGCTGGAGCATCTGCTGCTGCTGCTGTTGGAGTTGCTGTTGATGGTGCTGAATTTGTTGTTGGTGGTGTTGAAGTGACTGTTGTTGTTGCTGTTGTTGATGTTGACTTGGGTGTTGTTGCTGTTGTTGTTGTTGTGAAGGATGATGAGAAGGTGGCGGTCCAACCACTAGGCGACCTACTTCCAGTCCCCCAAATATGACCTGACCAGGACTCGAGTACCTGGTCGGTACTGTGTACTGGGCTGTCAAGATGGTGTCCTGGCTTTGGTCTGACCCACCAGCAGCCCCTCCAGTAGAGGTTGCCGTGGAATTGGTTAGGACATCCAACTGAACATTCTGATTGGCTAGGAGTGACTGGACCAGACCAATGCTTTGGGCAGGGGACATGGCCTGGGCTGGACTATGGATGGGGGCAATAGGGATGTTGACAGTGCAGGGTGGGTTGTCATCAGCACCGCCAGTAGGGCCTGAAACAGGCAGGTCATCTTCATCCTCGCTAAAAACATTGGGGCTGAAGACAGGGAGGTTGATGTAGTCCATGGAGATTTTCCGCACCTCTGGCAGGTAGATGGTCATCTGTCTGGGCTGCAGATGGAGGAGGCTTGTCTTGTAGATAACTAAGGAGTGAGAGGCACAATAAAAATAAATAAATTAGGAAAAGAAAAGTGACAACAGACAAATTAGACTTAACTGGAATTAATGTTTAATTATCCAACACGTTGATTTGTTACCTGCACCGAGATTGGTGGGTAAAAAAGTAGCCAGCCCCACTATCTTGAACTTTGTTCCCCAAATATTGGATGTGACCTGAGCAAGGTAATTTTGCTGCAAGATAAAAAAAAACGATGCATTTTTCTATAAATATATTAGACACATTCCGAAATTTACAACAGTACATTTTATGTAAAAATCCATCGGTCGTGCTTCACAGCACACACAGGCAGCACGTGATCCCTTACCAGCTTCTCACTCAGCTACGATAACCTGATGTTTACCTGAGTGATGTCATCTAGAGGAAATTCCCTCCGTGTTAGACTGGGAGACCCAATTGAGGGTTTACGTATGGGTAACCGAGGTGACCTGGAGATCTCCTGCGTAGCACGGGAGAGTTTGGGAGATTTTCTGGGATCAATGTTGATCCTGTTGGTAAAGGGACAAACTAAGTCTCTACAGAGAAAGTGGCAAATAAAAAAAAGAAGAAGAAGGTTTAGGCATGCAGAGAAACCAAAAAGCAAACAGCAAAGAAAAGGAGCATTCAAATAAATTTTAACAGTTAAAACAAAAAAACTCAGAAAAAATTAGTTTCAATGCCATAAAATCTTAAACAGAATTAATGTGGCTGTTTACATGTTTCTGAAATGAATTCACTGTCATATAAATGCTTCTTGTATCAGACTCTTCAGCATGCCAGTGATCACTTGATTCCCGCTTGTTTAAAACTGAAAACCTGCAGAGAACTAATCTCCTCTTGTCTGCTTCACCTAAATCACTGAAAAGATCCAAGTGTCAAACAGAAGAGACAAAGTGGCTTGATGCAACATGCTCCTGTACACACAAAGCCGGGGTTTAGTTACCTGGGAAGTTTGGGGGACTTGCTACCCCTGGATATCTTTGGCGATTTCTTGCCAACCCAGTCATCACTCAGCTCAATGTCGCTGGAGTCTGAACAGTTACAGCTGTCAATCATGGCTGATATCAGACTGTTGCTGTATATCTCATCTGTGGAGACAAAATATGAAAATGACACTTAAGATGTTACTTTTGATGAAATGTTCAGATCAATACAACCAAAAACAACGTGTCATTTGTTCTCTCAGTTAAGTCACTGCTCAACTGTTAGTAATGTTGCTTTTTCAGATGGGCTGGATAAAGAATGATAAAATATGAATGCCTTTTGGTATTCTTTTTAGGTATGTTGAAACTGCAGGAAGCATTTTCAAATCTACTTGAGCAACCCGGAGGCAAGAATTGTCATAGCTTTGCCACAACATCACCATCATTATCATCCTATCAAAGCATTTTTCTACCATTTCTCAAACATTCATTTCTTCAGTCGTTCTCACTTTGTCTCCTCTTCCACAGTCACAAGGAGTCTGCAAAGCACAGCTGCTGCTCCAGTTTAGGTCAAACTAATTTATTTGATGAACATAAAAGTGTGAATGGTCTGGAACCATTTCATGGCTGGCTTCATTTATCACTGCGTGGGGAGAGAGAGGGTTGATTTATGAGCAACCCAGGGGCCATAAGAGGCCCCATTAAGCAGCTTTTAATTAACATGGGTCCAGTCTGCCCTATGTGACTAAAACTCGCAAAGTAAGAACGTCTGGAAAACTACTGGACAATGTCAGAACTGTGTCGGGGTTCATCTTTTGCAGTTCTACTTGAATTTCAGAATCAAAGATACATTTTTAGTTCTTATCTCTACGATCTTACTGTATTCTTTATTTTAGAACCAACATAAAAATGTAGTTATTGCATTTAGAAGCTAACAAACATTTCAGGTCTTCTTTGGAAAATTATTCTTTTTAAGTTACAGGTATGAAAAAACTAATCTCACCTGTTTTGCCGTCTGTCTTGGGATCCATAATAACAAACTCAGGCCGAAGTTTGCTTATTCTTCGGCCCTTGAGGATAGGGACCAGACCTCCTAGGTACTCCAGATACAGAGTATAGCAAGGCCCTCCCACTTCAGGGTTATCCTCCGTACGCTTCATGGTGCAGTGCAGGCGCTCGTTTCCAGCTGTCGGATAACTCACAAAATCTCTCATGTTGTTTGGATCTGGGATGGGAGGCTAGAAATGTAAAGTACAGTTAAGTTTAAAAACTTTTATGCTAATTACAGCTCTTCCCAAACCACTATTAAATCTATTCACATGGTGTTTTATGGTTTTAATAGAAATAAACCCCTCCTGGCCTGTGTTACCTTGATGGTGGGAACAAAAGCGGCAGTGACATAAGAACAGAGCCGGGAAGGCATTGTGAGCTTGGCAACGTCTTTTTCCTCCTTTAACGCTGTGGCAATGCCCTGCTGGCACAGCAGCTGCAGTGTGGCAACGCGGTGCTCAACTCGCACGACATAGAGC
Organism: Aulonocara sp. 'chitande type north' Nkhata Bay; assembly: GCF_057382095.1. Lineage (NCBI taxonomy): Eukaryota > Metazoa > Chordata > Actinopteri > Cichliformes > Cichlidae > Aulonocara > Aulonocara sp. 'chitande type north' Nkhata Bay. Next base: position 12,952,276 of record NC_141358.1, read on the forward strand.
ACTGGGCCCGATGCCAAGAACAGACGAGAGTCCCGGTGACCCCAGCAGAGCGTAGTGATGGGGCGCTACAGTATGAAGGGGAAGACACATCTGAGAATGAATAATATGCTTTCACAAGGCTAATGTAAAGCAAATCATGTCATTACTGCAAAACACTTCTTTGCTGGAGTGAAATCCTCAGAGTGATTCCTGAGAACAGTGATTTCATTCAATAAAAACCGAAAACAAAAGGAAATTATCTGTGAATGTTTACCGAAGTCTGTCATGCAGGCTGATTATTCGCGTAAAATAAAATAAATGAAAATCTTTAATCTTAAAATCTTACTATAATGATCAAAATGAATGTATGTACCCTCTGACGTCCTTAACAGGTGAGCCAATCTCCAAAACGAACATTGTCATGTATACATCAATGATTAACATCTCCGTTTTTAAACAAGGATACATTTTCCTGTATAGTATGTTCATTTCATCATCCCCCTACTTTCACATTTGTTTCACGAGTCAAGTTCACTTCACAGTTTCCAGAAATTGAATCCGAGACGATTTTTGTTAGAGTCAACACTTAATATGGAATGAAGAATTTGAAAAAGCATTGTGATCCTGGAAAGAATATTATCAGGGTTCATACGCATTTTTCAGGGTCAAATTCAAGCACTTTTTAAACACTTCCAAGGTCAATTTTCATGCTTTTCCAGCACAAAATAATAAGAATAGTTTTAAAAATTTGCACGTGTTATGTACACATTCTCGAAAATTATTTACTCACCTATCATGTGACTCGAGAGCGCAAACTCCGCCATTGGCGTTTTAAGGAGTGTTTGATGGAAACAACAATCTCCAGGCATGTTAGTGCACTCATCCCCGACTGTCCGGGGGAGGGGCGGGGTCACACATTGAAATACACTGACATGCAGAGGTCGTAGGCAGCCCAGGCAGAGAAATTTTGCTTTTAGACTTTGCGACTCATTTTATTTCTCTATCTGGTAAGAAAACTATTCGGTCAGATAGTTATTTGTGGTGAATGAAATACAGTTTCAAGCACTTTTAAGCACCACATCTGAAATTCAAGCACTTTTCAAACCTTGAAAAGACAATATTAGACTTCAAGCATTTTCAAGGATTTCAAGCACCCGTACAAACCCTGTAGTATCTTGTGTCATTACTATCTGCTAATTAAGTAGCCCTGGCCTTCCCATCTCATATTGTTCCTACCCCGGCTCACTGACTCACTTAAACTATAGTTGGTTATGGTAGTCCTCCCTTCTGCAAACTGAAGGGCCACTCGAACCACAACCTGCATTACTAAATATAAGAACAACTATTTTTCTAGGATGACACTCATAAGTCACCTGTGCTGGTGTATCCAGTGTGTAGATGTGTTCGCCTCGAACATTGTAGAACTTGACAATGGCGTTCCTGCTGGGTGGAGGACAGGAGGTGTCAGTGGAAAGGAGGGTCCTCTCCATCCCTGCCACTGCTAGTAGATCCCCCTGTGAGCACCACTGGACCACCACATCTACAACACAGAGCAAAGTAGTACACATACGTTTATGAAGGGCAACATCATTTTACACATTTTTACATCATTTAAAAAAAAGAATTAACACAAGTGAATGAAGGACACAATGAAGCGAGCAAAGGCCAAAGCAGCTAGAGAACTGCTGACTTAACAAAATTAATAACAAACGCACACAAACCTTTCAGAGCAGTGTGGATGAGGATGGGGGAGAGGTCGTCGTAGCTGTTCATCAGATTGATGTCTCCAGAGGTGAAGCTGACTGTCAGCAGTGGTTTCTGGCTGTGCACTAGGAATAAAGAAAGAAAAACAAAACACAAACATATTAGCCAGGCATTGTGAACAGCTGTTCTGTTCATCAGAACTATCAATCACAATGCTTTTTAGATTTAATAGACACGTGTTTAGGAGAACTACACTTCTTTTATCATTTGTATGTATTTGCCTAAAAGTATAAATAATGTGTTTGTAGCTTAGAATAAGCATTTTCTATATACATAAAGAGTGTGCCCTCTTCCATGGAGCCCATTGAGCTTCAGAGTCAGCCAGAAAAGAAAACCCAAACAATGGTTGTGGATGGTGTAGCCGCGATAGATTTGGAAAGTGTTAGCTGTTAGCTTTGACCTCACCACTAGACGCCACTAAAGTCTGTACATCGGTCTTTAAAAGAATATTAATTTGTGCCCATCAGTGGGGAACGTGTGAAAAATATACAAGTCTGTGCTCTCAGTAGCTTCCAATAATACAACACAACAGCTTTCCTTTAACCAACTTTCTACCCACTACTAGAATTTAGCCTCACATCAAAAACAAGTGCAAAAACGACTGAAACAAAACGTTAAGTGACAGAACAAACTAGTTCAAAAACAGAACTGTAAGGTACTTCAGTTTGAATCATCTGACATTTAGGGACATTATTCAAGAGTATATACCAATTTTTAACATTACTATAAATAACACACCTTCAGAGAGCACTCATACATCTTCATTGAAATATCCTTGACTCCGTACTTTAATGTAATCCTGCAATGACCCAAATAGTACCATAAATAAAATGTCCACTTCTGCTTTGTTGTTGCAACATCCCCACAGATAGGATTTTAAATAGGTGTTGCTTTAAATCAGATACAAAATGGGGCTGTAACTGCAGTGTACTGTGCTGTGCGATGATAATGGGTTATCATCATGTATCATGACAAAGATTTGACAAGCCTTGTGCGTCACTCAAGTTGTTGACTCAAGAGATCATTTCTACTGGGGCCAATCAATTCATATTGAATGGTTTAATTAGTGAGTTAGAGCCTGATCTGTGTTCCAGCTTAGGTAAGCAGTTTTCAGCCTGGCCTGTGGTGAAAGAAGGAGGGGAAAAAAAATTTAATAGACCACTGGGAGGAGGATAGACCCTCACCAATATATCCCTAGCAACTGGGACTAATTAAGCTAATTTTTATTGGTTCCTGTTTTGTTTCTTTTGCCTCTTTTTCTCTACAGTTTGTTACGCTGGCTGGTGTGCACACGGAAATCAGCAGGAGAGGAGGCTGACCAGATGCAACAATTCCCTTGACAGACAGCTTACATCCCAGTGCACTAGATATTTTCTGTCCCAGTGGAAAACTGTTTTTTAGTTGGCTTGTGCTTCTTATGCTTCGTTAAACAGCTTACACTGGACCAGCAGCATACAGCTGTAGTTTAAATGCTTTTACCGAACACACTTATACATGTTGAGAAAAGCCAAGAACTATTTTTTTTAAAGCTACTTTGGGTCACAGAGGTCCATTTAAGGAGACAAGACTGAAGCATGGGTTGCAGAAGTGCTTGTGACCTGGCTACTTCCAGACATTTGAATTTGTTCACTCCACAGTTGACTGATTTGTCTGGCTTGGTGACATGAAGTGGCGGTTTCTTGATTAAAAGGCAATCAGTCCAATGTACGCAACAGGAAGGCTAATGATTAGCCAATCAGTGCCACTGGCAAAATTACTGCCATTTGTCAAGCAATGTCAAGCTGTGCACTGCAACAAGGATATATTAAACCATCAGTTTCACTTGTTTTGGAGATGCAGGTGCAGAAATCTGTTTTTATATGAAAATACCTACAGGGGTTTTGGAGAAGTGGTCCACTTTTGGTATCCGAAGCACAGACTGTATATAAAACATAACTTCTGGAAAGTGATGTCAGTGCATTCCATTATCAATATCAATTATCGATTCGATTCATTAGTGATTCTCTTACAGAGAATCTTATTGATTCCCGGTACTCCCAGGAACCGGTTCTCGACTCTGATCCCTAGTAAACATGGGGTCACCATTTATTCAGCATGGGGTTCTGTCAATTACAGTCCCAAATGGAGCACAAAATGAGGACAAAGCAGAAAAACCTTTAGGGTGGGCCCATTGTTTGACATGTGACTTCAGCCTGAGCATGCAGTGTCGCTTGGTTTGTCAGTCAGATCCAGATTATCCCTGAAAAATTTTGAGTCCCATTATGAAGCTTGAGGTTTCATAACAGAGGACTCAACCAACCAATGGGTGACATCTAAGTATATTTATTGGTCATTTATACAGAGTATGTATGACCCCTAGCTCACCCTCATATGAACAAACCTATGATAAAGTAAGAGCTTACTTTAGTGGGCTCTAGCTTGCATAAATGATGGTTTACTGCTGGACCTGAAGGCTTATTCTACCTGTGGCCCAAACTGAACATTTCTCCAAGCAATGATTCAGACAATACTGAATGTTGGGTCTTCTTGGGACTCATTGCTCCTTTTTAGGTGTTGGTTCTTGCTTTAGATAAACTTGTCTTGCAAACCATGTTTAAAGACTGCTAGCAATGATAACTTGCATAGCTGAGTAAGATATCTCCCTATAGAGATCTTCTTGTTGAGGCAAAGCAAGAAGATGTACTTCTACTCAATTAATTAAATTTTGAGACAAATAGTGTGACTAAATAAAGGTTTATTATTCTTTGAAAGATGTGATGTGTCACAGAGAGAATCAGGCAGGAAATTAACCAGGTACATTTGGTTTTAATGTATGTTTCTTGATCAGAAGGTAGAAGAAGTAGTTTTGAGTAGAATACCTTGTGGTGGGGGGTAGTCATCAGAATCTGTGTCGCTCTCACTGCTGTCCTCTACCAGGAAGCTGGGGTAGTTCCACGACATGCTGACAATACCGTCTGACTCATGCAGCAGTATATGGGCCAGCATGCGCCCATGGCAGTCCATCACTATCACCTGTCCATCTGCAGTACCAAACAACACCTGGCGCAAGTGCAAAAAAACAATATTAATGTGGACACTGACACAAGAACAAAGACTCACACTTGAAAGAGGAGAGAAAAATGAGACAACAGCAAGAAAGAAAAACAAGACAAATGCATATCATAGAGAAAAAAACTGCGAGAAATGGACATAAATGGGTTGATGGTGATAAACAAGGACAGTTACACATACACGGACTGAAAGTCTGCTGACATCCAACCTGTGCTGACAGTTTAACGGCATGAAAACAAAAATATAGCCTTACAAAGACAACAACACATTCAAGACAGTGGAAGCTTGCTGTCACTCACAGATTCAGCTCTCAGGGTTTCTGTCTACAAGTGGCAAATGGCAACCTAACATTTCTACTTCTACTTGCATTAGAAGACTGGGTAAGTGCCAGGTGAACATATCCTATGTTCAAAATCTGTATAGTGTGTTACCTGCTGATCATCTGGGGTCCAGATACCACAGGTAATGTGGCTTTCCAGGTTGATCTCAGAGGACCAGTGTCTTTGCCCACTGACAGAGCCCACCAGGACGAAGCCATCACGATAGGAGATAAGAGCCTGGGTCCCATCATGGGACCAGGTAAAGTCACTCACCTAGAAGGGACAGATAAGAAATGTTAGAGTTATTTAAAAAAGATAAAATAAATAAATAGTATATACCTCAGCTGTTGCACACAGAATCAGCAGCAGCTTATGATTCTGTAAATGTTTAATATTTTTAATTTAAATCATTTTTTAGGAAGAATTCTAAAATATTCTGGTTCCAAATTTGAAGCTCTGCTTCTATTCAAATGCAATTGATCTAGAGACTAATTATGACAAAACAGTGTCCCTCAACTCAAATAATGTATATAAAAAAAACTTTAACCTCTCAGACAAAAGCAGAGCAGCGATGGCATTTTAAAAAGCACAGACCATATAAAAGTGTGGCTATTGTTCAGATTGTCATCTCCAATAATAACTCAAGTAATCACAAAAGATGCTGTCAACATGTGTCAAGTCTTAGCTCAAGGAATGATGACAATGTTTGATCGATGTGGCCTACCTACCTATGTTTGCTTGGCAGGCTTAATTTTTAATTAATGTGCAGCATCAGTAAAAACACATAAAACCACTTGAGGTTTGATAAAAATGATTTAAAAAATAACAAATATACATTGATTAGCGTGTAATTACTTCTTCCAACAAACTCAATTTCATACATTTATAATAAATCCATTTAACACTAGTTTGTGAGCGGCCATGTTGCCCCACCATCTTCAATACAGTGGCCAAAATGGACATTGCTGTTCCACCTAATCACTTTTTATATATGTGGCCACCATTTAACATTTGGACATAAATATTTTTATATTCTCTTTCTCATCATCTCCACCACCACTGCTGCTCTTTCTCCCCCCCTCATTGTCACTTTAACCACTTCCTCCTCCCCTCCTCACACATAAGCATGCACAAATACGCTTATTTATTCTCAATATTGTCACATTTATTTTTTCTTAGCAGAATAGAAATGCAAGCCTCACATGTCCAGACAGCTGACCAACAACAATAACAACAACATCTGCTTATGACCTAATATTATGCCAGCTAATGTTACACTTGAGTGTCCTAACAATCACACTTTCGCTCTGATTATATACGCCCTCTGTCATTGCAGAAAGTTTGACTAACACTGACGAACACCAGCAAAAACAACAGCGCCAACAGAAAAGTTCAAGACATTCCTAACGACTCAACTCGGTGTCGCAAAGTTTTACAGCCTCCTCCAGTGTAAACAGAAATGGGCACCAATAAATACCTGAGGTAAACAGCGGCTTAACAGCCTACACTCACTATAGATGAACTGTGGCCAGAGTTGTTTGTCCTACAGCAGCCACCGTAGCTATAATTATGCATTTGAATTGGAGGGGGTTAAAAAAGACAACTCAGTCGAGTGCGATTTCAAATCTACTGACATCTAGTGGCGGGGTTTTACACACTGTAACTTTAAGTATTACAGGTTTATTGCAATGACATTATATTGCTTTATATTATCACTGCTTGCTTTGCTTCCATTAACTCTATCATATAGTTTTACCCATTATTTACACAATAATTTCTTACAATTTTTTAAAACTAGTTAAAAGGACCGATTTACATTTTGTCTACTTGTGTCTCTCACCTGAGCTCCTCGGTCATTGACGAGCTCCACAGACCAGCGGCCCTCATACTGGATCCAAACAAAAATGCCTCCATCTGTGTCACATGTGGCCAGTTTCTGGAAAGGCTCATTCCAACGCACCAATACCACCTGAAAGCAGAGGTGAGGTAAAAAACACAAACAAACAATCAGATAAAATTATCAGAAAGACTGTTCAGTGTCCTTTGACAGCCATTATTTTACAAGACATAAGAAAATGTACTAATTCACTCCTTCACTGACAGTGAATTTAGCCATGGCTCTGTGTCAACTTACCTACAGATAACATGAGAAAAACAACAAAGTGCCTTTAATTAAGACATTATACTCTAGAATCAGCTGAATGCCTAAAATCCAAGTTCCCACATTTCAATGAACTAAATTTAGCATCAAGAAAGATGGAAATAACTCAAAAAGTGGGTTAACCTCATTTTGAAAAAGTCACAAAGGAGCCGCTAATATCTTGAATATTACAGACAGAGAGATTCAGTTATAATGTCACCTTATAACTGAATGGCACATTTCAAAATGGGACATTACAGCATTTTTGCGTTTATGGAAGAAAAGAGATGTATACAGGAAAATAATAAAGAGGAGTCTTACAGGTTGACACAAACATATGTCTCTCCGTTTGCCCTGAGTTTAGTACTGTAAAGACTGATTGTAATTTGCTTGGGTATGAGCTGCAGGAGCACAGTATACAAAACACTCTTCATAACACGTTTCTGTCACCCATCTTAAAAGGTGCCCATCACACTCTCCATCCTGCCCCCTCCTCTCTTCGTGTCTCCATTTGTCTTCTGTTCTGTAGCGTGACTCAGCCTATTCCCCGGAGGAGTAATCCTAAGAAGGGAGCCGCTCTGCTCTCGCTAAGTGAAGCACGTGGGTCGTACACGTTCACACACGCAGCACCGAGCAGGGTTTTAGTGGTGCTCAAGCTCTCTGACTGCAAGTCCAATAGATCAGCGGGTCTGAGTTGGATAAGCCAGTAATGCTGCCAACCCTTAAACAACACTTCCTTACCTCTGTGCAACACACTCACAGTTCCATCCATCAATGAAACAGATGCTATTAACTGTGCGTCCCCATTTTATATTCCATCAAGAAAAGAAACAATCAATCATACTTACACTTGCTTGAATACTTTATTATCTTCTTGCACTAATGCCATTAATGCTGACTTACAGGTTATTAATTAAGAACTTCTTTAAGAATTCATCTAACACAAATGATCATTAATCACAAAACTTTCCTCAAACAGTATCTTGCTATAGTCTATGGACTTTTCAAGCAGCATTTTAGGCATTGGAAAAAAAAAAATTAGGATGATCAGGCTTCAGGAAAAAAGATTATTGGAGCAACATCATGTAGTCAGGGCATATATTTAATGAGTGAGGCTCAGCAGCTCCAATTGTTTTGAAAAAAATATATATATATTTTTTTTACAAACCCAGGAAAAAAGATATAAAATGCACAAGGGAACATCACAATATTTATCAATTATTTCTTATTGAGTAATACCCTGTTTGTCACACTTATTAGTCTGGAAGTCAAATCAGTCAATTTATATGAATATACAAGGCATGGCCCTAAAGCTTAATGGGCAGATAGTAGTTTTTAATCAATGTCCTGTCCCTGCTATGCATCATTAAAGTGTCCTCTTAGCCAGATTTTGCATGTTCTAGTTTGTCCTTTTCCTCTGTGTCTTTGTAGCAATGACAGTCATCCTATTGCAGGTCTACAGCTGAAGGTCTCCACATCATTCTGAGATGTCCGCATTCACAGACCATTAAAACTAGCCTGCCATCTATCATTCTGGCACAGCAATCATTCATGCAGCAGCATTCACTGGGTGCAAAACTAATAGGCTTCTGCACCAGTATTGTCAAAGATAACACATTACAAGGATCTCATTGGGGGGGGGGGGGGGGGGGACACAGATTTGTGGTGTTCCTCCATCTATGCACTGTCTGCAACCTCTGGCGATCAAAAGGGATTTTCCACGTGGTATTATACAACATAATTCAGTCCCAACTGGAGGAGACTTGTGGCTTTAGATTAGGCATGAGCTCTAGTTTGCATAAAGCTAACAGCATTCATGCAACTACAAAGCAGGGTCAAAGGAAAACATAAAAGGATAAATTAGCATTGGATTTACACATGCTGTGTCTCACGTGTGTTCCCACTCACAGCCCCACAGAGGTGAGAATAAACTGTTTGTCTGTAAATTTAGCTCAGTGTGGAGATTAGTGTGAGCTGGTGAGCCATCCTGCGAGGGGGGACAGCTGAGCACCTCATGTGATGCAGCGATCAGGGAGATCAGACATCACATAGAGACAGACAGGATAAGCGTTGGGAGCTGCAGGACCACGAGGAGCCTGAGGTGTCACAGGAAAGGCACATCAACATGTGCAAACACATACAGTTAAAAAAAACTTCTTTAATTACAGTGCATTATATGCTCAAACAGACAGTAATCAGCGCCAATAAGCTCAGAGAGATATTAAAGAACTTTGGAATGACATGTAAAAAAAAAAATATATATATATGTCCCTCATCCTATTCATGTAGCCCCTTCCGCCAGGGTTACTTGCGTAGTAGGCAAGGCATACATGGAACGCCATAACCAAGTGGCCGGCATAGTGTACAGGAACATCTGTGCCGAGTATAACCTGGAAGTCCCGAGGTCAAAATGGGAGATGCCCCCAAGGGTGGTGGAGAATGACCGAGCTAAGATCCTGTGGGACTTCCAGATACAGACGGACAAAATGGTGGTGGCTAACCAACCGGACATAGTGGTGGTAGACAAACAGAAGAAGACGGCCGTAGTGATCGATGTAGCGGCTCCGAATGACAGCAATATCAGGAAGAAGGAACACGAGAAGCTGGAGAAATACCAAGGGCTCAGAGAAGAGCTCGAGAGGATGTGGAGGGTGAAGGTAACGGTGGTCCCCGTGGTAATCGGAGCACTAGGTGCGGTGACTCCCAAGCTAGGCGAGTGGCTCCAGCAGATCCCGGGAACAACATCGGAGATCTCTGTCCAGAAGAGCGCAGTCCTGGGAACAGCTAAGATACTGCGCAGGACCCTCAAGCTCCCAGGCCTCTGGTAGAGGACCCGAGCTTGAAGGATAAACCGCCCGCAGGGGCGTGCTGGGTGTTTTTATATATATATATATATATATATATATATATATATATATATATATATATATATATATATATATATATATATATCACTCAAAGGCTTTAGCATCATCATGTAGAGAACACCTACAAGTTTTTGTTTCAAAAATACATAATAGCTCTATATCTACTACAATCAGGGCTGTTTTTACACTCTTGCAGTATTCTAGGACCCCTAAATCAGAGACTCTCTGAAAGGCTGCTGATCCCATATTCAACTAAAAGCTCTGGGATTGAGTTTTAGTCTGATGAGATAGAAACAGATTGTTTTTAAAGCTGTGACGCAGACACTTCTTGATTGGATCTTAATCACAACACCCCTTTAAAACATTCCAATCACATGGATATTTTCCCCCAAAGTAAACAAAGACATTAACATTGACTAGTTGTTAATTCAAGATGGGAAACAAATTAGTGTCCATGCCTGCAACTGACTTTTTGACATTGCTGTTCTTCCTCTGTACTAGTATTGTACTGACCAACCCTCAGCCTCCTGTTGGCAACTGAACAAGCATACCCAGTGACCTCAAATCGCCATGCGATGTGCATTTTTAGGTGTGCATACTCCTTTGGTGACTTGTGCAAGGACAGCTGGAGACACGAAGTAAGGATAGTTGTTAGACTACTCTCTTGTCTGTTTGGAGGATACATGTGCAGTTTGGGCCCTTGTAGTACAGTGGCTTTGCAGGGAAGTCTGGACCAGCCTGTAGGATGCAGTGGAAGAGAAACTATGATTTTATTAGTTGGCTAGCTGGTTCAGGCAGAAGAGTTTATCCAATCTACAGAAATTTTTCATGTAAGCATGCAATGTGGAAAGTGTAACTAACACTAGAGTTAATTCGGATGGAGATCATTTCTATAACTGCTATGCTGCTCATCTGGATGGTTTTGGGATCAGTTTTGGGAGCATTAAGAGCCAAATACAATCACTGGACCAGTCAGAGTTTGGTGCATAAATGCATTTCTCTAAACACAAGTGGTTACGCTGCCCATTACTGTTGTGTCAGATATATGTGAGATGGTTGCGTGAAAATTACATCCAAAGCATTTTGAGGGCTTAATATTGCACCAGAATTCTTCCTGTGCAGACATAGATGGTCCATTGTAGCTGATGGTCATCCCATGCCTTTTAAGTACAGATATGCTTTTAGGAAAGGGAGCATAACTGACCACAGCAACTTCGCTGAGAAGAGTAAATCAAACCAAGCAACAGCTTCAGGAGGCACTGGTGTCAGCACAACTGAGGGGACACTATGACAGCGAAATGCCATAGTGGTGAAGGTGTGAGTGCAAGTCCATGACAATGCATGTCTGATGCACAAATAACTTTGTCTCTGCAAAACGTTTGAGGAAAGGGAGAGCCTTAATATATTACACTTAGTCATTATTTTACTTTTTTCATGCATCCAAGATAAGAGCACCATCCAGGTCTATGATTTCCCTCTTTTCCTTCCAGATGAAGAGTTGACTTATGGGTAACACAGAGCTCATCGAGGATGGAGAGAGGAAAAAGAACTAGGAGAAACTACTTTTGGCAGTTCCCTTATTCGCAAATGGTCACGACAATCAAAAGCAGGTTCGGTTTCGTAGAGTTAACCCCTTTTCTGGTAGGGTCTCCCATGGCAAATTGGTCCTGGGTGCAGGATCAAGGGAACAGTTCACCCTGCCCGGAATAGGATTACCAGGGCCCCGTCCTGGAGACAGGCCCGGGGAGGGTGCCCGGGCCTGTGTCTGGTGGTCAGGCCTTAGTCCATGGGGCCCGGCCGGGCACAGCCCGAAAAAGGGACATGGGCCCATCCTCCTGCAGGCCCACCACCTCCAGGAGGCACCAGGTACAATGTGTGCCTGGCGGTGGGCAGGAGCGGAGTCCCTGATGGACCGATCCCCGCCCACCAAGACTAGAAAATCAGATATCAATATCAGTTAAAGAAAAGCTCTGTGCTGTGCTGACACAAAGGCAAGAATTAGCAGGAGTGATTTGCAAATCCATCAAAAGAGGTAGAATCTGAGCTCATTATGTGCAAGTCAGGTGTGTAATAAAACCTTAATAAATAATAATAAGTTAATAGCATTTACAATTATTATTAATGTGTGCTGTAAAGACTCCTGAAAGTACCGTTAGGGAAACTGCATTGAATAATAGAAAATAAGTAATCTGAGTGATACCAGAGTCCCTCACACCACTGGTGTTCCTCAATCGGCAGAATAATAAAAAGGAAAATAGTGACCAAAACAGGCACAAAAAATATCCAGTTGCAGGCACCTCACAATAGGTTTGAACAAGTACTAAAAGGCCTTAATTTCCATGGGCCAGAGAGATTAAATGATACACCCACCCTCCTTCTTTGGGGGTGTTTCTACATTGTGTAGTTTTGAGGCCTTAAAGTCTGATAATCATGCATCTCATTTCATGCAGACAAATTTGGTAATAATGTTGAGTAAGATCAGACACTAAATAGGACTGGATTTAATGCAATAAATCCACAAATAACACAAACACAGACAAAGCAGAACATTTACAAAGGTGTAAAAGTCCAGTTTACTGGATTTTATTCTGTCCTGTTGGTGTATCTACTAACGTGGTGAATGACTGAATGAGAGACGAGTCCCTAAGTGTGAGCCAGCGTCAATGAACTGCAAGCTGCAAACAATTAAAACCAAAGAAAAATGAACTGAATATTTATGCTTAAATATTCACATTTTTAAAGTGATCATACCTTATAAAACAAAGGCTATATTTTAAGTGTTATTCTTCATTTATTTGACAAGGATCAAAATGAATCCCCGAAAACAGAACAAAATACTACTGTGATTCAAGTTTTTGTGGGGGCTGAAGGTTTTCAGATTTCCAACAGAGCTGTGACACTCTTACGTTTGGTAAAGGCTGCTATAGGCTGTTAAATTTTTTGTAATAAGGAGCTTTAATAAACTAGCATACATAATATAAACAGTGTATAATATCTTTTAGCCTACCTAGTTATTCAGAAGGACAGAATAAGGCTCTATTATTCTGCAAAGACAAGTGTACGAAACTTTGCGTCTGTCTGTCTGTCTGATCCTTCACTACAAATATTGCTGAAGATGAACTGCACAGGCCACGCTGGAAAATTTGTAGTGAACAGAAAAGTACACCTGGATCTGAGGAAACAGTCGTTACGCAACAAGTCCTCTCCAAGGATGGATTAGCGCACTAAAGCCATTTCCACTAAGCACATTTGGAGGGACCATTTTAATTCAGTGAAACTTGGCAAACCTGAGCTGGCCTTTCAATGTCAAGAGGTCACATAAGGAGAGAGCAGAAGAAGACACACTCCATAAAGTCAGGTAGCGACCAGCACAGGGAAGGTGATTATGAAAGGAGGAAGAGACAAGACCAGGAAACACTATAGCTTGTAGTTACTGACAAAAATAAAGCTGTTGTAAAGTTGTGAGGTTCCCATTTAAGTCTTAACAGAAGTGTTAGAAAAACACTGAATAACAGAATCCTTCCTGCTCATCTAAAAAGAGGTGTTAATTCTTCCACAGGCCCTCAACAGCAATATAAACTAGTTTATTTATGAGGCTTTGGCAGGGAGGAATTTTTAACACATGAAAATGTGACACAGAGCGAAAATGCAAGAAAGTGAAGGAACATACAAATACTGCTGGGCCTAATCAAATGGATTGATTTACCCAAGTTGATCAATCAAAATCTGTACCAGCAGAACAACAATGCACAGACAAACTAGAACACATAAGAGCAAGAATATGGCCCGCAAACCAGCTCAATCTGGCCAGGACATAAACTATACATGGTTAATGCCTCCATATAGCTTCTTCAACATTTGCGTAAAGTGTCAAATAAATAACCACCAAGCACTGCTATAGTGTACTCCCAGAGCATGGAACAACTGCTCAGATACAAATCAGTGTATGGATCAGTACATAAGTTACAGACGTTGCACTCTGAGCTCAGTGTGGTAAACAAATGATTGTGTCATGGTGTCTTCTGTCTCTGTTGGACTTTTTCCCCCAGAGAAAAGTCTACACCTGTTATCAAGGGGAAACTAAGAGGTGGGACTCCTATGTTTGGGCAAGAATACACCCATAAGTCTCTTGTGAATAGTTCAGAGGTTTGAAACAAGTTTCTGCAGTCAACAATCAGTAGATATCAATAATCATAAAATTTATTGTTTAGGATATATTACATTCTTATGACTAACATTAGTCACTTTAAATATTCCCTATTATACTTTGAGTTAAAAAACAAAACACGGAACTGCCTCAATGCAAGACTTAAAACTTCCTCGCACAGCTAAGCACATATGATTCTAGCGTAAGACAACTATCACAGCTGGCAGATGACAGGACACTGACAGACAATTTGCCCAAAACCTCTGCTGTGGCCAACATTTTCTTGTCAACATGCTGACAGTCATTGTCAAGCCTGTCTCTGATGTTCAGCTCTCATGGAGAATGAATGGACGCCTAGTGATTAGCTGCTCGCTCTGCTCAGCATCTGAATGCACTGTACCAGGAGAAGAAGGGGGGGGATAAAAGCATTAGATCGTCAAGAGAAGCATTGATCTATTTTGACACAAGCCCAGAGGGATTATTTTTCACCATCACAAATACAGTTGTCTAAAAAGATGTAAAATGTAGCACTTTTATCTATTTTCAGCCTTATTTTTGAGTGGTGGAGCTGACACAGCTGCTGCTAAAGGTTAGCGTTCTCTTAAAATAACTAGATAAAAATAATATCAGAACATTCAAGGGCAAATTCTGCTTTTTTTCACCATTATTTTCCTGATTTTTTTAAATAGAAGTGTCACAACTTCTCCCTATTGAATTGTACCAGTTGAGGAGACCTGGATGTCTCATGAGTGCCTCCAAGGTGAGGCGTTTTGGGCATGTCCAACTGGGAGGATACCCCAGGGCAGACCCAGGACACACTGAAATTACACCTCTCAGCTGGCTTGGTAATGCATCGTGTCCCCACTGAAGAGCTGGAGGAGGCAGCTAAGGGGCGCAAGGTCTGACTGCTGCCATCGCGACACCGACACACAGAAGAAAGCAGATGGATGAACATAGATGATTTATGTTTATGATACTGAAAAGAAATGGTACACCCCTATTGCTGCCATACATGCCTGTATATTAAGCCACCCAAGTCCATTAGAACAAGGGCATTCATTTTCATCTTTGAATGGGTTTAAATCAATCTAGGCTTTTGCTGTTATAATCAAAACAGAGTACAAATCCACCACTTTTGAAAATTATATATATATATATATATATATATATATATATATATATATATATATATATATATATATATATATATATATATATATATATATATATATATATATATATATATATATATATAAAGATAAGTGTGAGGATAACGAAGCGTGAAAACCAGTTGAAACCAGTCTAAACTTCTAAATGCTGGCAAGTCAGTTGTCATGTACTGGAAGTCAGGGTTTTTTCTTAAATATGAAAAAGGGGATCTTGTCAACAGCCCTCTAATCAAGTGCATTATCTGCCATGTTAACGTGGAGCCAAACAAACTAAAGGGGCACTTGGAAACCAAACACGACTCCAAGGCAGAAAGCAGGAAGAAAGCTGGTTGGAATTTGTGTCCAATAAGGTGATGGAGGGAACCTATATGCTGATGAAGCTTACTGCAAACCAAAAAATACATTAATTGATTTGGTTTGTTTTTTTAAAGTAGGATCCTTGAAAGCTCCAGATGCTGCAAATGTGTTATCAAAGTGCCTAGAATGATTGCACGGAAGCCATTTTTCACAGATATGAATACAGATGTGACTTGGGAACAAAATGCTTAATAACCCCTGCTGAAATGTTCAAGCTTTACTTTTGTAGGCTGTCTAAACAGTCACATATAGTTATTAGCATTTTTACTAAGCAACCAAGCACCATAAAAAAATGGCTCAACAGAAAACAAATTGGTATGCCTCTGTGAAAAGGTGGCTGTGAGTTACAACAAAAGGATCCCACTTTTCACCTTGCTCCTTTTGAAGCTGCTATGTTGTAATTATTTCTCAAGCTGGTTGGAAGGGAGTGAAGCAGGTGGAGGAGGACATATGTTTACTGGGATTATTACAGGACCCAGAAAACCTTTTCAGTACCTGAACATCACAACAGACTTAAAAAAAAAAAAGTGCTACAGCAAGACAATAGGGGAGCTTCTCCACATCATAAGATGCTTTTAATTCAAGTAGCTTGCAGTGCCAAGGTCTGTACTATAGGTAAACTCAGGTGTAATCCAAGGGTACCCCAGGCACTGGCACTGCCACACACTACAGTCCATTATCCACATGCCCTCTTCTTATCAGATGTCTGACAGCTTAAGAGCCGTCTTTTACTTTACTACAATGCCCATATTGGGACAAGTCCAAAACACACATCCATTCAGACGCTCACTTACATTAGGAAGATCACTGAACACTGAGGTCTATACATCAACAGGAATAATGGCCAAATTTAAAGATGCTGACACGAGTATTGATCTTGGCAGGACTAAACTCCTATAGGATGAGTTCATATTCCATTTCTGTGTCCGTGTGCTTTTCTTAACATGACTTGAGCCAATTTGTATGAAAGGACACTCGTCACCAGCAATGACAAGTTCTCAATGACAAAGCTGACGTTTAAAGGACAGGACTGTCAGGGGACTAACGGCATTTGATGCTGAAAGAGCAGCTTTTATAGACAAAGGGTTATGGCAAATGCACTGACAAGAATGAACCTCTTTAAATAAAAGGTGATAATAAATAAATACACATTAATACATATGTAAATGCAATGCTGCAAGTTTAATTTGAAAGACAGTAAAAAAAATAAAATTAAAAAAAGTCAAGTGGTGCAAGGAATGCAAAGTAAAAAAAACAAACAAGTACAGCGTATATAGCGTGCTCCTGGGGGTCATTTCTTTTGTATTATAATATGTATTGCAATCTGCCCTCTCTTCATCACAACTGAGATGAGAAATGACCCAAGTGAGTGAACCGATCTGTCACAACTTGACAGAATTCATTAAGCAGCGTAATTTCCACCAATGTCAGAAACCCCAAATTATGCATAGAGTGCGTGAGTGATGGATTCCACATCGCCCAAAGCATTTATTTACTGCTTTATATCAAAGCGTGGAACGTGGAAGCGTGGAACTGGAGAGGACCTTTACTACTCATTACTAGCGCTGGAATGAGGTCAAAGAGTAAAAATGTGCAAATCTTGATCAAAAAATAAATAAATAAATAAAAAATAAAATAAAAACATGTACATCCTAAAAGCAAGCAATCTGAGAGTTAAGTGTGAAATAAATTGTGGGCACAAATGAATAGTGCAGTGCCAAACTCCGTGAGTGCAGAAAAGGAAGATGCAGACATCAAATGAGATTATCAGAAATATCAAAAACATCTGGTGTAAATGTTTTTCTTATTATTTAGATAGACTATATAGATAACAGCTGAATGTTTAAGTGGTCAGAGTTAAATGGCATTACTGCTGTGCTTCAGTCACACCGTGTAGGGATTCATCCACTCTCCCCTCAGCTGCCTTGGAGAGTGCTGACACTGCACCTCACTCCAAACAGCTAAACCCACTAAATAGAAAACGCAACCTGTGTTCAATCTCCACTTGTCCTGTGTGTGTGAGAAAAAAATCCTTATTAGTATTTAATATTGCTGGGACATTTGACTCAGACAGTCATCCAGTCTTTTTGGTTCAACTAAATTGCCTCAATGCATTCTTTGTGGGAATCTTTGAGGGTTATTACTATACTGAGGGATAGGAATAAAGCCTGTCTGGAGTAACAGAATGTATTGACTAGGAAGAGCATGCATATCTTGTATACATATCTTGACTGCAACCAAAAAGTTGATCTAACTGGCAACTTACGGTTAATGAATATCAACCACTGCAGGAAAACACAAAACCCTCAGCCTCCCACAATGTGAAGAGGTGTCTTTTTTTGTTTTTGTTTTTTAATGTAGTGATTTTACTGGTTCGACCCACTTGAGCTCCATACAACCCACAAATATAACTGTATGTGGCTCACGAGCTAAAATAAGTTGGACTAAGCAGCCTTTTCTAAGGGGATCAACTAGTCTACTTTTACTGAAACTTCTCAAATACTGCTTTAAACACTTAAAAATAATGATTTTGAAAATTTGCTTTATTAAGTTTAACTGAAGAGGAAGAAATATCAGAGTAGCTTGAAGTTGTGGGAAAAATAAATAAATAGAAGATTTACTAATTAAATATTCCTGAGATACATTTTTGATTATAAGACATTTTAAAACAGCTTCCAAAACACGACTGTGGCCTTTAAGAGCTTCAAAGACTGTTTGATGAAGCATTAACATAGACATCTTAACAGTCCTATTCAAAAACAATTGCACTTGAACCTCTTACCTCACTATTATGCCCTCTGAGGTTAAAGTTTACTCTCTGTGGGGTGGGCCGGTCTCGTCTGCAGTGGCTGGATGTAAACGTAACCCCAACCACTCCTCGGCTGTTCCCGGTGGCAAGCCAGCCCTCTTCATAGTAACGCTTTCTGCATACCGGCTTCTCCTTCTCACTCTTGGGCACCCTGCCCTTCCAGGACAGACATAAGATGTTGGAGTCACTGGACAGGAGTGGGCCATGCTCCACAGCAGCGAACATGCCTGCAGCTCTCTACACTCCCAGAATAAAAAGTGCCCTTAGGGAGGTTCTTCGGAGAGGACAACTACTGTTATCAGCACGTCTCCTCCTTTGAGGTTACCAGTTCCGTGTCAGAAATGAGACAGCGACAACGGTGCATAGTACTGGTGCTTTTACTTGGGGATCTGGAATAGTGACTAAAGGCGATCAATAAAAACTTTCCCCAGAAAGCACAGGTGAGGTCAAAAAACAAGTGGATTTTAGCATTGCTGGATTAATGATGTTATGTAGCCAAATGAGGTGGCACACACACAAAAAAAGGCACTCAGGTCATTTTTGATGTGATGCTACCAAGTACGTGCTGTTTCGGAGAGAAGGCACCAAATGAAAGTGCCTAAAAATATATTTAGATATCCACCAGGGTAAAGTTGAGACTCCTATCAGCTGAGCAAAACAAGCATCAACCCCCCAAAAAAGAAAAAACAAAAACGCGCCTTATCTTGTAAACTTATAAAACAGGCAGGTATTCATTCCAAGTATCATCATTGTCTCCTTTCTGTGCTCCACATCCTCCTCATCTGATCCCAGTTTGTGTCTGAGAGAGGAGAAGCAGGGACTCCTCTCCATCAGCTGACAGCCCACAGGAGAGCCGCTTCTCCCGGTAACGTCATTACGTCAGCCGGCCCGCCTTTTCAACCGGCCTCGGGGATTCCATAGAGCACTGTTGGGTAATACACAAAACGACGTTTATATATAACATAGAAAAACGTGAAAAATAAAATAAAAATGTATTTAAGAAATCAAGAGAATTGTGTCACAACACAAGCTGTGGAAAAGCGCTCACTTGCTGCCCACTGCCGTTAATTTAAATATTAATGCGCTGGGCTAAAAATTGCCTTTACTCTTCGAGCAGCAATTTTACTTTGAGGACTATCCTGTTCAGCGGAAGGGCATTTAACTACCCGCTTAATAATTTATAGGAGCCAGGTATCATTTTAGCTTTCATTTAATTAGGCTACAAAGCTGTAGTAAGGCGGCCTCTCGCGGCCAAACGTTTAAAAAACAAAATAGACGAAAGGTAAACAACAAAGACCGTAACAGAGGTAAGAACAAATAAAAGAATAACAGCTTTAAAATGAACCCGGGCAGGTCAGACAGACAAGACAGACCGAAGAGGCACAACGGGACGTTATTTATTAATACAGAGACAATAAAAATCAAGCCCAACAAAGAATAGCTGAATGAGAATGGCTGTTTGGAAATATACTCGACATTAAGATTAAGTCAGCGGTGATTACAAGATCCCGAGATTTCCCCACCATTTCCAGTATCACTAAATCTAAACCAGTGGCCATGATAATAGGTGCCTCTCGAAAAAGCCATCTGCCATTAAACCACGCCAATTCGTAAAAATAACATAAGAAAGATACAATGGTTATTGACAACCAAATAATCACTGTTTAAGCCCGTAAGACGTTGGAAAATTAGCCAAAAACATCGATCACCATAAGCTGCCTGCCTATTAGCAATAGCTAGCCAGAACCTGGATCCAGACCGAGAGCTCTGTGGTCTCCACTGATCATCAAAACATTCCAGTCGCGGGATTAATCTTTCCTCCCTTCAAGAGTCTGGCGCTGGGCTGTAACGCTAATCCATCCGAGATGCTGGGGAATGCGGGTAACTAACGCTGTCTGTCACGATTCTTCTTTTTCTTCTTCTCCATGAACAACAACCGGAGACAGCTAACCGGCTAAGCGGTCAGCTATCAGCGCCAGGCTGGCTCCGTCCACCCGCCGCTGGCACTCGCTAGCAGGCTACGGTTAGCACATTAGCAAACGATTTATGGCAATAGTTATTTAATATTAGGACACATCTGTTGAGAAAAAAAAACACACACACCTCGGCGGTGTAGTGACAAAGTGGCTAAACAATATAAACCATGAGTCCAACAAAGCCAGAGAAACATCAGCGGTCAGTGGAGTGCCTACCTTGGATCCGTACCGCTGCTTCTTCCTCTGCCTGCAGCCTGCTACTGTACACTGCTGGGCCCCTACTGCTGGGTCACGTGACAGGCACGTGATTCAGACCAATTAAAATTGTTCATATCAATAGCACCTTAGTCAAATAACAGTCAATCCAATAACAGTTTACCTTTCAAAACTAGGTTCCCACAAATTTGGAGAAGAATGCATCTAAGTATCTACATTAAATATACCTGTATTAAGTATATTAAGTACACGCATACAGCAACTGTATAAGCAGCCTCCATTGCATTGTTTTTTTCACAATAATGTGAAGCATATTTTAGGTCAAATACAAATGTGGGTGTGTATAAATGTGTAATAAAACAACATATTATACATGATCACAAATTAAGAAAACAAATGTGCCAAAGTAATTGTTTAGGTTTTGGGTTTGTTTGTTTGTTTGTTTGTTTTTGCTCATTCCGTTTATAGGCAGAAAAGTATTTAAAAGTATGAATGAGATCTAATGTTAAAATGCCCAGTGACTTTGCAGATACTGCATTTAAATTAAATCAGTGACCAGAGGTTAACAGGCAGCCTTTGCAGTTGAACCTTGTAAAGAAAGATCATACATGTTGTAAACCTGCTCAACATTTGGCAATAAACCCCTTTCTGATTCTGATTCTGATTCTACATTACTGACTGACTCCACTTTTTCAAATAAGATATGGTGATGATCAAGAGAAGAATCACCTGTGACAAAAATCACTGTGACAGAATCAGGAAGCTACAAGGTAGATGAAGCATCATAAGCATGCATAAATAATGTCACGATAGTCAAGTGCAGACTACATTGTTATTCATATGACTTGTAAATGTGAATATGAAAATATATTTGAATATAATACATCCAATCTTAGTCTTTCATTCTCAGTTTTATGACCATGAAAGGTTTCGATGGGACTGTAGACTGGATACTTGGTACTCGTCACTAGCTCGTTAGTGCTCACCTCATTTATCCTCCAGGACACAAGGGGGCAGCACAGGGAAATGATTTCACCTTCTGTCCGCTCTCTCAAAAACATGGCGTCTCTCATGGTTCGCAAACGTGAATTATTCTCTTTGGCAAGGATATTGAGTGGTGTCTCATATTTGGTATGGTAACTAACTTGTTTTTCATTTTAGATAACGTTTTCTAACAGTTTACTAACATGGCAGGTCTCTAGCTTTTGAAAAATTACCGTAGCTAGTTAGCCAATCGTAGATTTTGGCCATTCGTGGCAGCTGCACAACCGAGGTCATTTGTACATTTCAATAAAAAGAGCTTGATTCTGTTTTCAGGGACCGGCAAGTTTGAGTGTCTGTTCGGGTCACAGGAAATGTAATATAACTCGGTAGGTAACCCCCCCATCTTTTAAATGAGTTGAGCCATAATTGCTTACGTGAATCACATGAATTTTCACACGAAGCAGGGGTGCAGCAGTTTTAAATTAAATTATGAAGAGACTTACAAACAGTTTTTACTGTTTTTTGATAAGATCTGTCAGTAAAGATAAATAGCATGTGTTTTTGGAGCACTTTTTTTGGCTGTATCGGAATGCAACGTGTTTATTTCCCCATGGAAATTAAGTAAATAATGTAAAGAAAAGGACATCTTATAGGTACAGTATACTCACAATCCTTAATAAAATAAAACAACACTAGCAGTATATTCAGGCAGTGAACAGGAACACCATGAAGCTAAGCCAGAAAAGCCCAGAGGCATTAAGCACCTTGTGCAGTTGAAGTGCACTTTTTTCTAAGCACATTTATTGTATAAGCAGTTATTCTGTATCTCCTCTGCAGGTTTCACCTCCCTCTGACTCCCAGCACTTCTTTCCACACGACAGTTTTAACGTCAGCAGCACAATCGGCAGTAAGTTATCATTATCATTCTTATATCAGGCTGGTGCTGTAGTGAAATACAACAAACCTACAGTGGTTTATATTCAAAGGCCATCGCTTGGAATTGCATGTGGCGTTAAGGCTTTCTTTTCTCCTTTGGTCCAGATCACAGTCACAGAGGAGCCGGACACACTGTTCCAGAAACTGGTGGTTTTGGTTAAAGGTCATGACAGAGCTGTGTTGGACAGCTATGAGTTCTTTGCCACCATGACAGCTAAAGAACTGGGCATCAGTCTTGGAAAAGTGTGAGTTTTAGCAGCCACACACTAACTCTAGTAAAGGTTCTGTCTAAAATCTTCTTGTAATGCCATGACTTTTTTTGGGATCTTCTTCCTCCATCACAGTTTTGAACCTCCGAAGGACATTGAGAGGTTAACACTCCTGAAGTCAATACACATTTTCAAAAAACACAGAGTCCAGTATGAGATGAGAACTCACTACCGGTGCATCGAGGTGAGAAGCTCTAATTTAAAAAAAAAAAAACTAAAATCCAACAAGAAAAAAATGCACAAAAAGCCATTAAAAGGAGTTCGGTATTATTCACCTAGTTACATTTTACTGGAAACTTCTAACCTTTGCATAATAACACGAATGAGCTTTGTGTTTGTGCCAGTTATTGCATGTCATTATAAGGTAATTTGTTTAACATGTTTATTTTTATTTTTTGTCTCTGTAGCTGCATCATATAACAGGCTGTACAGCACAAGTATACCTTGAATACATTCAGAGGAATCTTCCGGAAGGTGTAGCCATGGAGGTGACGAAGGTGAGGTTTTGCAGAGATCGATGTACACCCAAACTCGCGCACCAGTATCATCAATATCAGTGTCTGCAGGCTAGATGCTTTCCATTGCAAAGCTTATTAGTATGGCCCTCCATGATATTCCCAATTCTAATGTGCCCCCTTGGGAAAATTAATTTCCCACTCCTAACTTAGGTTGTTAATAAATTTGGCCTGTCCCCTGTTACAAATGGTAAAGAGAAGCTTTCAGTTGATGAACAGTGTGGCCTGGTTGAAGTCAAAACTGGATACAAAACATGCACAATGTTTTCAGTTAAACATGAAATGAATTCTCCCTTGAAAAAATTAACCCTTAACAACAACAAAAAAAACCCTAATATATATGTGATCATTTTGAGATTAAATTAAAATCTATTTTGAGAAGATGAAATGTGTAGATTATAGTTGTTTACAACTTCCACGGTTGCTTTACCCTCTTTTGATGATGAACTCATACTTCAGAATCGGTTTTAGTAACAAGGTGGGAAACGATTTCCCTTCTAGCTCAGTATGTTAAGGATAAGGACGTTGAAAAGATGTTGCAGAAAACTGCATCTGGTCAGGCAGAAAACCACACACCTGGAAGAGTGGATTTGTCCAAAATGAAATGGCTGGTAATGGACAAATGGAAGGTTATCGATGGTTGCATCATCGTGCAATAAAAAGTACGCATGTTGGATCACAAGACGGCTGATCATTTAGTTTTAATTGACTCGTCTAAACAAGGTATTTTGTAAAGTGTATAGCAGCTGGTGCTGTTTGTCTTGAAACAACTAATCTGCTCATTTAGCCTTTTTTAAAATTTTGGCTTTATTCTCAAAATGATAATTTATTTTTTTTCATAATGTGGTCTAATACTCCTTCGACATTTCCCAGTAAAGCTGAATATGACAGTCCTTCCCTATCTGTGCAATTCTGTGTGGGAAAGGGCAACTTTCATATGATGTTCTCGCTCTTCTATTCTGTTCATGTTGACAGACTGCAATGGAGAAGGTTCCTGATCACATCCTTGAACCGATGTGGAAGGAAATTCCCACAGACGACAAGCCCAGCCAGTAAATCCAGCACCTGTGACTAACAGATGTCTATTAAATGTGTTTTCCTGTGATTGTTTTTTGTTTGTTTGTTTTTTTTAAAGCATGTTGTCTTTTCTGTTGCAAAGCTATGTGAAATAAACTGAATATGTACACAACTCATTCTTTGTAGTTCAGGTTGTAGTTTATCTGGGACTATTTCAAATAAGTCAAAAGTTTTTGTTTGACGAGCTGCAGTGATATCGGGATGAACTGTATGTATACGTGCAGATACAAGACCAGCACACACGAGACCTTTGCTTTGTACATTTATTGATTAAAACAGTATACATCAAATCACAAAACAGCGTATACAGCATAGTCATTCTGATGATTGGCACCTCATTTTATTTTACGTGTATTCATCGTATGGTTACCTTCAAAAGGACAAAGTGGAGGTGTTTAATCGTTTCTTTATGTTGTAGAGGAGTTAAGTGTCAACTAATTCAAGTTCACTGGAGGGATCTTTTTTGCTTGCTAGTTTTGTTGGCCTTTTCATTTTGAAATCTATCCTGTCTGTTAAAACCTGGCCTCACAGGAATCTCAATCATTTAGCAAGCACTCAAGTAGGTTCAGACAGGCTTTATCAAATCCTAGATGAATTTCAGCTAATCGAACTATTGCATCTATACCTTCCTGAAACCATTTTTGTATGCTGTTTAAAAAAAAAAGAAGTCTAAATACTTAAGTATGATTGCCAGTAGCTTATACTGCTTCTAATGGCTCTAATCACTGAATGTTTCTTGAAATATAGTCCCTTAAATGTAAACAGTGGATGATAGTGACTTAGAAAGTGATGCAACAGTGGTGAGAAAGTCC
This sequence comes from Aulonocara sp. 'chitande type north' Nkhata Bay, assembly GCF_057382095.1. Lineage (NCBI taxonomy): Eukaryota > Metazoa > Chordata > Actinopteri > Cichliformes > Cichlidae > Aulonocara > Aulonocara sp. 'chitande type north' Nkhata Bay. Next base: position 12,977,664 of record NC_141358.1, read on the forward strand.
TGTAAATCTGTAAATGTAGCATCCTCCAGCTACCACTGGTTCAGTTTACACAACAACAGTGCTTAAAGTTTTTTCACCACCACAGCTGTCCTAAATTAACAGTGTTGATAGTTACCAAAATCTCTGTTTCTCTACTGGATAATCATCAAAATCATATTTTAAATGCTGAACTATAATTTGTTTAATTAAATTATTTTATTTAATTTCTGACTTCTTATAAATCCTGTGTGAAAATGTGGCTGAAATTTGGGTATAAAAACACTGTTATATAAATAATATAATTTTTAGTTTGAAATAAGTTTTTGACAAATTTCTAAAAAAAAAAATTAATTTTGTTTTTAATGATAGGTGGTCTGATAAATTATCTGTTGTAGCTAAATTACCAAGAAGCTAAATTAAAGTGCTGTGTGCAGATAAAAAAAAAATAGATCTTTAATTCTACCACTTTAGAATTTGTTATAATATAAACCACTGATAAATTCTATAAATTATATTCCAACTATAAATGAACTAAAATGGCTTTTTGTTGGTCACAAAGATAAAAAGTCTGACAGCCTTCCTCTGTGACCCAGCAGGGGGAAAAATGTTGTGCTGAACACTGAAGAGTGTAAAATGTCTACTGGCCTCCTGAACCAAAGCATTGTTAATCTGTGGGTCGTTCCATCGCTTCTCAGTACATAGTCTAACCTGTGATATCAGCACGAATGTTACCGTTACAGCTAACAGGGGCTTCACGTGTCCAATAAGGTGTGGAAGTGAGCTAGAATGCACCATCCACATTAGCCTGGAAGTAGTTAAATGAAACATCTCGATTTCCTGAGTAGAAGACTACGCGCTATATATCAAGCATGCCATTTTCCCCATCACGGTACAGATGCACCTCCAAACCCACAAATCCTCTAAAATCTCACCACTCCCCAGTATGACTCTGACGTTGCTCCACCTTGAGGTCCTGAAAGAGAGAATCTCCTTGTTTTGGAGAGGAAGGGGTTTAGGGATTAAGACACAAGAGGAGGCTCACCTTTTCAAGTGATGTGCCGAACCTCAGGTGTCACGCCGCTGGTGAAGGAGGGGAGAGATGTGAGGGAGGGCCTGGGTTCCTTGGGGCCCGGGAGGTTAACTGTACTGTGTGCCCCCCCCCTTCAGGAGACAACAACAGTCAGTCTGTTATAATCAACTAAAGGGAGAAACTGGGACTTCAGAGGCTGATGTAGCAAAATGTAGTCAAAAGTGTTGAAGAAATGGAAAAAGACAGGAAGAGAAAGGGGTCAGGATGCAACACCTGGCTGTGGCTATTTACTTATCACCTCTCCTTGCACGTGTACCTATATTCAAGCAACGTGTGGTTCACAGAATAAAGTCCTTGTTTATCTAGAAAAAATTATTTTCTTCAGATGGTTGCACCTTTGCTTTTAGCTTTAAAAATTCAGCTGGCCTTAATCACCACACTACGGATAAACTGTAAAACCGAAGACCCTCTTAAGTCATTATATCCCAATTTGAGCAAATGTGTGCACTTTGTAAACCCACATCTATTGTTATTATTATTTTTATTAAATATAAAAAGGTGGAACTATTTCATGCATGCAAGCAATTAGATTTGAAATTATACAAGAGTACAGGAGATAAGATAAATAGATTTGACTGAAAAAAACAAAACAAACTCTAGAAGGTTTTCCGAGCCAGCTGTCCCCTTTGAAACGGGGTCAGCATCTTTTAGAAACAGAATAAATAAGTTATAATTCTTGGTCATATCAGAGTGTCTGTTCAGATGATGTCCTCCTTTTAGACATGCTACCACTCATTTTAAACTGAGAGATGTCTTGTATGTGGAGCGGCTCCGTGTCCTCCAATCAATTTTACACTGGTAGCTACAAGGCCGTAAACCTTTACTATAAGTACAATTCATTGTTTAGTTTTACATTTTTTAAGCCATAAATTAATTGAAGCCCTCAGTCTACAGAATTCAGTGAGATCTAAAGTGAACATCAAGATTTCCTGGTCCTCCAGATAGTAAAAACTAAAGCAAAACTATTAATTACACGAATCAAATGTTCACTTTAAAGTATCACATAAATAAATGTAAGCTCACACTTACAATGCAGTTCATACTGTTTCACAGAGACGTTGTAGTCGGTAATAACAACTCTCAGACTTGTTTGTGAACAAATAAAAAAAGAAGAAGTTGAGTTTATTTTTTTTGTTGTTTTATTATTTTGTTCTTTCACGTCTATCTCTTGACGGTTCTCAAAACACATTCACAGTTTCACAAGTTATGTTAATTACAATGAATATAAAATAGTAACACTTAAAAAAAAACACAGTAAAGAGTAACTTCTTATCATTAACTGGAGCAAATATGAATGGAATTTGCTCTAATAAGAAACCTGGTATATATGTGTGTGTGTATATATATATATATATATATATATATCTATATATCAGTATGCTATTCATTTATAATGCTTTTTTGTCATCACACAATAGATCGCTGGAGACAAACATGAATGTTCCAAACAGCAATACTCATAACTTAAAATACCTGCACATTAAAAGATATATAATATGAAATTAAATACTCATTAATACTCGACAAGCTGGATAAAGACTTGTAAAACGTGTCAAACAATAATTAGTGCACTGTTTAGTGAGGTTATGAATACATAACCATATCCATGTAGCATGAGGAAAGATTAGGGAGGTCCAAGGTGGACCAAACTAATAAACAGTAGTGTTTGAGGGCTGCTGTGCACTCCTTCCCCTCCCTTTTAAAATTTTCCCCTCTACCCCCACCTTCAGAAATACAGTGTCACCCCATTTGTTAACCTTTATTCATTAGGGGTCAGGAAAAAGGCTCACAGGGCGACTGTAACAAGAAACACAGAACATTTAATTTTGGAGAACAAACTCGTTTTAACAACTTCTGTTAAAATACGAACAGTATTTATAGGTAACAGAACTTGGGAATCCCTTTACATTATTCGGTTATAAATCGTTTTTAATTCGTCCTCAGTTGCCCTTTAGTCATTTTCACATTTTTCTCTTTGCCAGTGGACAATACCAACAACCAAACATGTCGGCACAGAGTATTTCTTGAGATACTCAAAAGATAACTCAGACTTTTATTTTTTTTTATAAACACATCATTCGGGGGCATTTCATTCACTGCACGACTACAGGGCCTCTTCTACATTAACAGCTGCTTAGTTATAGTTTTTAGAGCAGGCTGTATTAAAAGCGTCGGCCACCAGGGGGGCCTGGCCACCTCTGGCCTCTGCCAGGTGGGGGGTGAGGCGGAGGAGAGACCGGTCCATTGTGGTAGCTGTGTAAAAGGATAAAATCACACATTGGATTCTTGGCTTTGGCCAATAGGGGGCACACTCTGATAAGAGCAGCCATCTGAACGACTCTAGTTTAAGGCGGGGGAACTGAGATCCCCTCTGCTCTGCACCTTTGAACTTGCAAAATACAGCTTCATGTTTCATGCACTATTTAAGAGTTTAGCTTAAAAAAATAACTTCACTTTACATTTGCTACAGTAGAAAACTATTAAAGCAAAAATGCTTCTTTTTGACACAGAGCTATCAAAAAATTGAAAAGAATTTAACTATAAGCAGGCTGAAGAGAAAGGGACAGAAAAGACTGTGCATTAGTGTCACAAACCTCTGTGCTTTTGCTGCATCTCAGATCTCAAAGAAAAACTCTCAGATTCTCTAAATTTAACAATCTGGTTACCGTGCACACAAAGCACAGAGATTTGTGACATTTTAAGCTTAAGCATGATATGAATATTAAAACACCGCTTACCCTCGTGGGCCTCGCGGACGGAAGGGGCGCGGAGGTCCAGGGGGTGGCATGCCACGGCCTCGAGGGTGTGGCGGACGCCCTCTGAAACCAGGATGACCTGGAGGAGGGGGTGGAGGGGGTCCATGCCTGTAGAGGAAGAACATTTTCAGGCAGTAAGGAATAAGACATTTGAAAGTGACAGGTCAGCTCTAGCTATGCGCTTTGTGGGTGTCTGTGCATGTTATGTGCCTGAATGAGGCGTTTACCTGGGCATGGGTGGAAAGGGGCCTCTGAGGTGCATAGGAGGAGGTGGGGGAGGGGGAAGAGGAGGGCCCATGCCCATAGGTCCAGCCCTACCTCGAGGACCTCTGAGGTCAGGGTAAGGACGCATCCTCCCCATTCCTCTGCAAGGGAAGAAGGTGCAGCATAATTTATCTAAATTGACACATGTAATGGATCAAAAGTTAAGTATGTAAAATGCATCTAAATACAGAAATACTCAGTAGTGGCTGTCTATAAGCATTTCCTTTTTATGTTTACCAACTGAAAATATGTGTTTAGAAACTAACCAAGTTATAAAACTTACATATTACAGAATATCAACACTGTGCGTGTGTCAGACATCAATAAAAGTACCTCATGGGCCCAAATCCATTCATGGCTCCATCCTTTACTCGACCCCTTCCAGGTCCTGGTGGCCCAAAGCCTTTCATCATGCCCCGCCCACCACGCATGCCACCTCTACTCATACGCCCCCCTCGCCCACGGCCTTTGGCCCCACGACCCCTGAAGGAAAATAACAAAGGGAAAACTGACACTGTCCTTCTAGTTCAGGTTCAGTCTTGTTAAGCTGTAACAAAAAAAATAAAATAAAATTTAAAAAAAACACTTTAAATTTTTTATATCTAATCTTGCATAAAACCACAAGAATTGTCATGTTGTCAAATAGTAAGGCATTTAGACTACATAAATAGATATGGGTGTGAAGAGATGCATCTTTAAATCATTATAAAGGAAATCTGCAGGACCTGATTAAGTATTAGTAGAAAACTACTACATTAATTACTGTGACTTGCTGTGGTGAAATTAAAAATCTGCTGGAGATCAAAGAACAAGAAAAACACGTATGCATCCATTAAAATTTACAACAGAGTCCAGGTTGAAGATTTACTGTGAAATCTATAACAATCATTTAACACCAGGCTAAAAAAAGTTAAGCTTTTACAGATTATATCTGTGACACAGTACGACCTCTCTCAGTTACTGCCACTATAGGACAAAACAGTAAGCTATTAATAGCATGACCTTGCTATGACAGTTTCCTATAGACATATCTGAAAGATGAAGCAGGAAAAAAAAAGACCTAAACTCGAATAACCGGCATGTGTACACAAATGAAACAGAAGACTGTAACAGACAGCAGGACAGACCTGGATTTGAGTTGGATTACATGTTTCTCTGAGTCATCCATGGAAGTTTCTGTGACTCTCTCTTCTGTGTCCGTGTCCATCTGAAACAATCCCAAGTCAATAGTTATGTGCAGAAGATCAGCAGTAATAAGCACTAGATTCATACTTGTACCTGTACAAAACATAATGATATAGATATAGACAATGAACACCATCATGAACAGAAGAGCTGCGTTCAAACATACTATTTTTTAAGTGTTTATTATGTAATGCTGGAAACTGCACTGCAATGTCTTTGATTTGTATTCTACTATACTGAGAGGCACTTCATTTTCTGCATTCTGGTGATTTTTTTGCACTAATTTGTATGTTGTCTGCATAAATTACACAGGAAATGCCTTTAATCAATTTATTTCTTCAAGACTAATAAAACAGAACAATAAAGCACTAGAAGATAACTGTATATATATGAAGTGATATAACGCAGTCAGGCTCCCTGGTATTCTGTTTCACTTTTAAATGATTACTCTCCACTTTCCTCGTGTTTGTGTGCTGCTGAATCAGCACAAATACAGGCAGGATTTACTCGCCTATCCTTCCTTTGGATTGCTCTGTTCCAGTTTTGAGTCTGTGTGTAATTGCCTGGCAAGTTTGTGTAATTGCGTTTTATTAACAGGCTGATTAAATACTCATATGGCACCTCTTCAGCTCTCTTAAAAATTAAATCACGTCATACATTTTTATATCCTGGACTTTAATAGCTTAAATATATTTCAACAAGACATCTGCTCATGTTTTCTCATTCTAAAGAATCAGCCTGCTGAAAGCTAAAAGATCTAACGCATTACCTTAAGATTAGTTAACCACTACCAACCCCGGGTTATAAACAATAGGCTCAAAACCTCCAAACAGGAGTAATTACAGTCCTGTGTTATTTTTATTTTTGGAGGAGGGTGGGGGCTATCAAAAAGATCAGAATACATCAGAAGAGATCAGAATTTACTATGATACAAAGGCAATCTTGTTACACAGAAATTCTATAATAAAGATGTGCACCAAAACCTCCTCATGGTTGCTGGGTGGATAAAACTTAACCACACTGACAAAGACTAACACCGAGGACATGTCCCGTTTAATTTACCTGTATTTTTTACTTCATTAGTCTTACATAATAAAAACAAAACGGAACATATTTTTACATTTTTCTTTAAGTCTAGTTAATATTATTACCCTTTCTCTTAACTTTATTTTGTCACACCCACTTTTAGTCAATGCAATAAATTTGATCACTGAATAATTTTATGCCTAATAAAGTCTACAGCTAAATCTCCCGAGAGTTATTTCCATTAGTTTATTATCCTCATTTTGCAATAATGAGGGATGAGTCGCTCATTCTACACCCACCTAAACATCCATTTAAGCCAGGATGTAGACGGAAAGTACACTGTTCTGCTTATAATTTATTATATAGAGAGATTTGTATGTAACAGGTCCAATGGCTGAGCCACACACTTAAAATGTTTAATGGCTATGAACATGGCATGAAGCACACTCGTTCATACGTACATTTTACAGTGATATTTTGAAGACAGAAAGCCTGCAAAGCCAAAGGCACGTCGAGCGTCATGGAAACAATTTTATCCCGATCCTAGGAGGCGGCTGAGGTTGTGTGAGCTTTTAAATATCAAGCTAGCAGCAGCGGCAGAGGGGGTTGGGGACGACCTGTGCGACAAATACAGTTCGAGCCTCTAATAATACTTCTTAATACCTCTCATGAATAGTAGCAAATAGTGAGCCCAGCCGGCTAAAATATACACGTAAAGCGATAAAGGGCCCCGTCTAATTCCTGGAACTTCCAGGGCAGGTATGACAGAATTACGCTATGTTGCAAATTTTTTAAAGAACAGTCTAATATAAACAAATTTCAAAGACACATTTAATGATATTTTCCTAATTGAAAATATAAACAGAATAAACTTCAGTGACAAGCGTGGGATTAAGTAAAACGTTAGTCATCCAAGAAAGGGGCGTTTCTGTAGATTTTTTTTTTACGCTTCTGGAATGACTTACTTCAAATCGGTGACGCCGGTGAGGTAGATTAAAAAAATGATACGGTTTTTGTGATTCCTTAAAAAAAAAAGAAAAAAAATAGAAAAATAAAAAATATAGATATATACAAAATTTCTAGCAACTCTCGTACCTTCGATGGGCTTTGAAATGGCGGCTTAAACAGACATCCCAGGTTGGGATTTCTTTGTGAAGAGACGCTCGCTTTCAAAGTCACGCCCACAAGGAATAAATGTTTAAACTTGATTGGTTCATTGGTACCGTCATTTAGGCCAAGGTTCGCTTTCTGGGATTCTGATTGGTTGACTCGGCTAACGTGCTTCCAATGGTCTCCAGCCTTGAAAGCGGTTCAGTAATTAAACGGGCCACACGTTCAACACATTACACACGTTTATTGAAGATTGAGGGGAAAAGCATGACTGTAGAACTCATTTGGATTAAAACAGCCGATGAATGCAGAACATTTAGCAGAATACAAATCGACCTGTTTTAGTATTTGAGAAAAATACAAAATTCACACAGCAAAACGTTACCAATTCTCTTAAATTCTAAAAAATATAAAAACAGGAGGGTAAAAGTATGAATCAAGTACGACGACTCTTCTCCAAATTATGTCAACATAAACACTGAGTTCATAATTCCAACAAAAGTATGCCTCATATACAGAAAATATCTGGCAAGTGCAAGTAAAGTAAACAATATGTACATTATAACTGTTAAAAGAAATAAGAGGAAAGTATTAAAATGAGTATTAAACAGATAAGGAAACTAAACGAAATGTCCAAATACGGTCCATTTTCAGTGCATTTACGTGCGACTCAGGAGGTCTGCAAGCTTGTTGATGTATTCAATGGTGTATTTGAGCGTCTGTATCTTGGTCAGGGGCTGCCCTCTTTTGCTGTAGTCCGGCGGCAGGTAGTCCCGAAGCTGGTGCAAAGCCTCTGCGAGGCTCCTCATCCGCATCTTCTCCCGCTCGCTGGCCTTCATGCGTCTTTTGGTGGACATCTTTGGCTTGCCTTGCCTTTGCGCCGGTGGTGCAGTCACTTCTCGGCTCGTGAAGGTGAAGTCTTTGATCTCCCGATGCTGGCTGGAGTAGCACATCTCCGGTGAAGAGCACACTGACTCTCTCTGTGACTCAGGTGAAGTGGGCTGAGGTGACTCTTGGTTTTCTCCAAAGGCGCTCTCATGGCACTTCCACTCAGACAATATTTCAGCTGTAACCACATCCAGGTTCATGTTGGATATCCAGGCGACCAAGCAGCGACGGATGGCATTCAGGGTTTCGGCAGGGAGAGTGTGTGAAAGTGATTTGGCCAAAGTGGTTTTATACAGAAGCTGATCTCCGGAGGTTTAAAGGTTCACAGCTGTAGCGACAAAAGTTCAAAGAAACTCGCAAGTGCCAAAATGCGACCTTCCCGGAGGACATGGTTCGTTAGTCTATCACTGGGGTGTGAATAAGGCTAAATAGAGGGATAATGTGATAGAAAGAAAAATAATTAGATTCCTTTACACTTTAAAGTCTCCCTGACGACAATTATCAGTTTGATGTGATTTGTCTAATGAAGGATGCTGCTTCACCTGGGATCTTCACGCTTCTCAGGCAAAGCAAGCCTGCTTGTGTCTTCAGCGTGGACGTTAACATAAATAAATAAAGACCAGAACTTTGGAAAAAGATAAACTTGCAGAGCCAAACTCTTTATCCTGTCTGGAAATTCCTAAAAGTGACTGTCCTTGTACTTCAACCTCCTTTAAATGTGTACAAATCCCACTAACTCTACTTTACCACACCAACTGGACATGAAAAACTAATATTTTATGTCCTAAGCTTTTGTTCTAATAATAATATAAAACAAATAAGATTAAAGAGCCAGTGTTATAGGACAGAGTTGTTATTTGGGCAGAGGATGCAGCTGTCACCAAGCTCCTGCCAGACCTTTCATGTCTGAAAAGGTGTGAGGCCTCACTCAGGATCAAGGGGACCAACTCTGGTGGGTTGTAAAAATCCAATGGCTCAGCCTCCTCCGTGCCTCCTGTCAGCTGCAGGGTCTCCTCCCTGCAGCTCTGTCAAACAGCGGTGGGAGAAAATGAGCACATGTGGTGCCATCAGTGAGTATTTAACACTCTGCATATCCAAAACCTCCTTCTGGTGCATTAAAATTAAACCTCATTTTTCATTAGTATTAAATATGTTAAACTTTATTTGTGCACAGTGGTCTCCTCTGTTTTAGAGAAAGCTTCATTCACAGTAAGCTTATGGCAAAATCTATTTACGTTTCTTGGTTAACAGGTTCGTATATAAAACATTAAAAGACTGAAAATGTAACTCAAAGATATTAGAATCATAATTGTGAGACAATGAAAAGCAGACATTTTTAATATTAATAATTAATATGCTCAATATTGAGTCATTTTCTCAGAGGTTTGAGTTAGTAAGGTGAAACTTTGAAATAATAACCAGTAACTGACTTAAGGATGAAAACAATGTGGGGTTTGGTTTTTTTTTTTTTGGTTTTTTTCCAATGGCGGAAACAAGCTTCCATACTTAAGTCATATTCTGTTGAGTGTTTTTAATTCATTAAAATTTCTGGTTATTATCTCAAAATTTGACCTTACTGTATCAAACATCTGAGAAAATAACATGAAATTTCAAGTTGTTATGTTGGAATTTTGAGAAAATATCCAGAAATTTGGGGATTACTATCTTAAAATTTCAGGTTATTATCACAAATTTTTGGATTATGGATGGGAAAAAATTATTTTTTTTTTAGTGACAGAAAAAGTTTCTGCTGAGTGTGGTTTTACATTTATTATGGAAGCTTGTTTCTGCCACTGGAAAGTCAAAAATTTGGATTACTATCTCAAAATTTCAACTTCCTGACTCAAACGTAGAAGAAAATAACTTGAAATATCCCATTATTAATTTGAAATTTTGAGATAACCTGAAATCTTGACTTATATACTGTAAAAGGTTTTTGGATTTTTTTTTAGTGGCAACAAAAAAAACACAAGCTTCCATATCTAATATTTGAGCTTATGTTACAAGTGTTTCCAAAGTCCAGAGTAAACTTTCAGTGTTAAAAGAGCAACAGCTTACATGTTTTTGTCCTTTGTCGTGTAACCACACTGATTACTTCTGAAATTTCAGCCTCAGTCTCTCTGCCAGTGGCAGCGGACTCTCACTACAAATTACAGAGTCGTCGCTCTCTGACACGGTGATGGGTGAGGCTGGAGTGGGAAGGAACATGTTGGCACCCACATCAGCTGCTGGGACATCCTGGCAGTTGTTTTCAGTTGATACAGGTGTGCTGTTATTTTCAAAATGTTTGCTCTGAGGTTTTTGTCTTGCTAAATGAAGGCTCCGAGCGGGTTTTGCAGTTGCTTGGGTCGCTGCGTGTGAAGCAACTGGTTTCAGAGGGAAGTCTGAAACAAAGCTGCCTTTGAATTTGTGTTTAGGTTTTGTTTTTGTCCGTCTTTGAGGTCCACACTTCTGGTTCTCCACGTCGCTATCCTCACTGGATGAACGAACGCTCATACACACACTCTTTTTGGTGGTCTGTGGCATGCTCTCGTCCTTCTTGTCACTTGTACCTGGGTTAGAGTGGCACCTCTGTGGTGGGACAACTAATGACTGAATAGCTGTCCTGACAAATTTATATTTGTGTGGCGGCTTTTTGGAGTTGTTAAATGTGTCTTTGGCTTTACTTTGAGCCGGGGCACCTGGCTTTTCTATCTGGGTTTTTTCTGCACGTGCTTCATTTTTCTTAACAGCAGATTCTTTGCTAACCCCACTGGAAATGTGTCCACTGGGTTTTGACTTGACTGCATCATTGCATACCTGATTCACGATTTTGGCTGTATTCTTCATGAGCACCCGCTCCCTTAGAGGACACTCTGAGTAACAGAGCTCTGGAGCAGATCTGGAGTCTACTGGTTTGACATCAGGTGAGATTTTCTGCTCCGTTTTTTGACTCTCTGTTTCACTGTCTGTGGTTTTATTTAGCTCTGGACCAGTGGAGTGGCTGGTAGCTGCTTGTTGGGATGGAGAGGATGTGAAGGACAAAGCATCCCAGTCGATATCACTCAGGTGTAGCGCTGCAATTACAGCAGAGACAGAAGGTGAAGCAACTGGCTCAGAGTCAGCACGAGACAGAGGAGTATTGGGGCAATCACTCAGGCTGGAGCGATCATCTTTTCCTCTTTCATTCTGCTTATGGTTCACCGGTGTGTCCAAAATCACAACCTCTGGTTCATCTGTGCTTGCCAACGTAGGGAGCAGCTTTGGCTGTTGAGTCATAGAATTCGATGAAGAGGAACTCTGAAGAGTCATCTGAGCCAAGAGGTCTGATAAACCATCCGAGGGCTTCTCCTTTTTACTTTTTGGCTTCTTTTCTGTAAAAGAAGACACGTTATCAGAAGATTATCTGAATTAGTTTCCTGTTAATCCTAATACTTTTTCAGTGTCTGTGCCTAGTTTTCCTGCAAACTAGGAATTAAATCTAGATAGCAGTGATGATTTGTGTGTTCAAAGCTCAGTTTGTATAAAATGAAAACAGAGCCTATGAGATTGCTGAATCAAGGCCTCTGCTGTGAACCAGCTACATTTGTATGTGTCCCAGCTGCTTTAATAAACAGTGTTGAGACGCAAGTTTAAGATGCAAGTGTCCTTGATCGGGATGGCCTTGTCATAGCAGAGACATGTGCTTTAATGATGTAAAGCACATAGCTAAAATGGACTTTGTGCATTTAAAGTGGATATCATAAATCTCTGTCTTACTCTTTGTCTTGTTCTCTTCAGCCAGAGCTTTGTGTCTGAGGTAGGTCTCCACCAGCTCAGGGTAGGCCACACGAAACAGAGACTCCTCCTCCACCGTCCTCACCTCACGCTGTTCCTCTGCAGGCCGATCCTCAGGAAACACAAAATGTTCTGCAGAACAGACATCAACATCAGCTCCAACTTCTCACACTGAAGTATTTAAACTCCTCAAACTTTTCATATTTTTTGCCTTAAAAAGTGAGTAATAAATTCAAATATCTAAATGTCCATTAATGTCCTGTTCACTGATCATTGCAGTTCTCAGCACTTTTGTTCTTGTTATTAAAGCACCAGGAAGTAGAAATTTTGAGAGACAATGTCCTTGTGAAATTAAGCTATTTTTAGATTAATATGCAACTTATTTACATATTATTTACTTATTTTAAACCATGACAAAATTATCAGATGATGATACAGTTAGCTGAAAAAAAAAAGTAGTTATGACAGTTTTTGTAGTTTTGCTTACGTACGCCACCACATTGTTTTAAATCAAACAATCAAGATGTGATTGTAGAGACGACTTTCAGCTTAAATTCAAGAGGCTGTACAAAAATCCTGTACTGTCAGCCGCTTTTATGCACAGTTCCCTGTTTTCAGAAGTTCAAAATTAACTGAACAAATTTATCATTTAAATGATGATTGTTTTGAATACTTTGGTAAAATCCTTTGCAGTCAATGAATGGCTGTTTCCTCCCTTGAGATGCTCTGCTAGGCACCGTCTGAATATCCAATTTCTTTGCCTATTGTTCACCAACCTTTTGGGTTGCTTTTGCACTATGCTTTGGGTCATTATCGATTTGAATTGTGAAGCACTGTCTGATCCACTTTGCAGCATTTGGCCAAATCCTACATCTATCAGCAGTCACATCATCAATAAACATTTGTAAATTAGTTACACCAGCAGCCATACAAGCCCATGTCATAACATTACCTCCACCATGCTTGACAGATGATCTGATGTACTTTGGATACTTAGCCATTTTCTCTTTCTCTTCTCGTAATCCTGGTACAAGTTAATCTTGGTTTTATGTCTAATGTCTAATTTGGCCCTCTTGTTCTTGAGTGTAACTAGTGGGTTGCACGTTGTTAATGATCCCTCTATATCCATTCATGAAGGTGCCTCTTGATTGTAGACCATGTTTTGGAGTTGTTTTTCTTAGCCATGGAAATGAGTCTGTCATGATGTACTTTAGCTGTCTTCTGTGGTCTTGCAGTCCTTTTGGTGTTGCTGAGCTGATCAGTTCACTAATTATTTTTAAGACTGCACCAGATTTTAGATTTGGCCATGCCTAAATATTTTGCAAACTCTCTAATAGGTTTATTTTGCTGAGATCTTTTAGTTTGTTTTGTTTTAGTCTAATGATGGCTTTATCTGGGATAAAAACCTCTGTCACATTAAACATTTGGAGCTCCCTGGTGTGGCAACCCCTTGTGAGGAAGGAGCAGTTGGCTTCCTTCACTTACACTGGCATCTCTTTTGTGGCTCATATTGAGAGTTGCAGTGAAAAGCTAAAAAATACACGTTGAACACTTGGAATACACTCCAGATCCTTTATTTGCTTAATTTGTCGGGACGGGCCTTACCCAGCCATGAAACTGCCTGTCAGGAGGCCCGTGCATAAAAACACCTTCCTCTGATGTAGAACAATCTAAGTTAGCTGAGATTTTCTGAGGCCACTCACATCAGACGGGCTTGTTAGTTAAGGGGGCTTTAATATGACAGATTTCCCAGCTCAGAGGAGGAAGCCACTTTAGCACCTAGTGCCTGTTGTGACTGATCTGTCACCTCTGAACCCCACCTCACAGCCAGTCACTAACAGACGACTCGGTGACGAGCACCCTACACCCCAACCTCCACTAAACACAGTACTCCTGTCACTCAAATCAGCTTTTTATTCTTGAGTGTCACTTTTCTTCCCCTTCTATTGTATGCTGTGAGTAAATTATACTTTTTTCCCCATCATGGGATTTAAACTGACCTGGTGTTCCCCAGATGACTTCAAAGCAAGCAACGCCATTCCTCACTCTTGGTTTAAATATTCTTTAGCATGAAAAAAAGGTTGAAAGTTAAGGATGTAAAGCTGTTATAATAACAATATCATAAAAGTGATAACTTATCTGACATTAAAAACTGTAACACTACCGGATGGGCTCAACTTGGCAGGACATGTCTGTTCCATATTTTCGGTTCATCAGCTCAGCGTAGGTCATCAACACTAGCACCTTTTCGCTGGTGTAGTGCTTCGGCCACTCCATCTTATCATAGGCGAATTTCTAAAGACACAAAACGTAAATGTTTACACACAGCCCGCCGAACAGATGACCTTACACTTAATAATTTACAAACCCATTAACCTGGATCAGCAGCATATTCGGCTTCCTCCTCTTAAAATGTGACACAGGCTTATCTTTGGAAACCAGAAACTCACGAATGATCTGCAAGACATGGTTTAAGCATTAAAAATTACTCCAATTATTTGTCAAGTTATAATAAAAAATAAAAAAGAAAGATCAAAATGTACCTCAGTGAAAGGAAAATGCTGACTCGCCAGTGTTTTCCTGCAAATAAGAACTTGTCTGTTTAGTTAAATAGTTATTAAATAGCAGAAAATCAGCTTTGACATTCTGAATTGCCATTCACCTCCTGATGTTTGCCTCAAAAGACAAGGCCTGGCGAGTCTGTTCGTAGCGGTGCCAGTCACACGGACACTGGTAATCGAAATCCTGAGGCTGACAGAAGCGATTACTGCCGCAGAGCACACATCCGCGGGACTCGTGAGTCTTAGCTGATCCTGATAACGAAAGAATAACAGTCAGTAAGGGGTCTCAGATGCTGAAATCTCTCACATACTTGCATGTTTTGACGTGACAGTTTAAAAGGCTTTAAAATAGCCACAGGATCAGGAGTGGAGGTCAGAGTTCAAAGCAGGGCACCACTCACCAGGATGTCGACACAAGTTGCAGTGAGGAACCTTCTTTACACCTCCTTCAAACACTTCTGTGGTCTCTTCATTCCACTGGATGAACCTGTAGTTATCAGAAAGAACACGAACACAACTTTTAACTCGGGCTACTCAGAGAGAAACTGCTTAGCTACATTCACGGGTGTTTGTGTTTTCTACCTCTGTAGGAGTGTTTGTCCTTTCAGCGCCTGAATGAGCCTCAGAGCCTGCTCTTTGCCAACACCTGGTATGCCCTTATGGAAACAGGAAAGCATTCAGTAAACAAAAAGCATTGATACTACAGATTTTCCTTTAGCCAATTTCAGATTAAGGTGTCTTCACTACCTTGGGAATATAATCACAGCCAAGGAGAATGGCCAGACCGACAAGATTCTCTCTGGACAGATTTAAGTCTGTTTGCACTCGAGAAGTCTGGTAACAGTCCACCTGAGGGTCCTGCAGTATAAAATACACGTAGGTCAGTGAATGATAGCTTCAAGGCTGCAGGATTTCCAAACCATCTGTAGCGTATTTACACAAGTAACTGCATCTTATTACTCCAAAGAGGTTTTTCTTAAGATTAACTTCCACAGACATACTTTACTGTTCATGTTGAAGTTCCTGTACACAGTACGGGCTCCATACAAGAAAGCGTCTCCATCGTTAGTGATGCAGCCGTCCACCAGGCCCTGTGAGTCCAGGTAGGCACACATGGCCTCAGCCTCTCCAGCAGCTGTCACCCAAGGTACACCCAGGTAGTCCAACATCTCTGCACACTACAGAGGGAGTACAAAGAGATGTAAGGCCACTGGAGGTAACAATTACAAATGAGAAATTTATCCCAGGAGTTCAAATATTTGATTTTTATTTACAACTTAACCATGAAAAGGTAAATAAAAATATTGTTGCCTGACAAAAAAAAAAACACAATTTGTCATAAAATTTTCAAATAGACTTTCATATTTTCAAGTAAATTTGCCAGTTATTTCCTATAGGTGTAATATAAAAATGTTTCTGTACATGTTTATTGTTGTTTTTTCTTTATTTCTCAAAAATCTAACTTTTTTCTCAAAACTTCTAAATCTGAATTCTTGCCAGTTTGCTATTTTTGTCCTTATAACTTCATGTTGTTCCTCCAAATTTAAAAATTTCTTCGACATTTTTTTATTTTCTTCTTTTATGGAATTTATATGGTTTTCTCTAAGTTTGACCATTTTTTTCTAGTAAAATGGTGGTTTCTCATCATTGTTTTTATATTTATCATTTTACATTTTTCTCTAAACTTGACAGATCTTGCTTTTTCATCTAAATTGTACCGTCTTAAAAAAAATGCCGTCGTAGCAAGCTGAAAAGTGGGCAGAGATAACCACAGACGTTTTCTTTTGAGCAGGAGATTACAGACCTACCTCTCTCAGCACGGCTTTAAAGCGCCCCCTGCTGGTGCCTGTTGCAAACTTCGGAGCAGTGCTCTTCTTGAAGCCTCCATATCTTGTTTCTGTCCTCTTGTTCATGGTTTCTGCTTTAATTTTTGGAGCCTCTCCTTCCATAACAAACACGAGTTTCACCCCCATCAGTGTGAGGGACGATACCCTGAAAAATAAATTCCTGGACACAGCGTGGAGTAAGAAAAGCTTTTAAATTTATAGTTACTTGGAAGCAACAGCGCGATGAGTTTATTATGGGGACATTACCTCAGATGGGGCTTCGTGACTCTCCCCATCATTGCTTGGACGTGCTGGGCTTCGCACACCCACAAACTCAGGTCGACTGCCAGCGTCTTTCCACTCAAACTGTACAGAGGCACCGACTCACGAACCGGCTCCACGATAGACCACAAATCCTGAACGCCCATATTTACACACAATTGGATTTTAAACAATTAAAAACGGAGAAATGTATTTTAAAACCCCCAATGTTACAACAACAAAAACTGTACAGCAAGTCGGAGTTTTCGAACTGTGGCGCCATTGGGCCGCGTCCCATTTTGTTAAAGGTCTACGTACTAACACTGCCTTGTTTCTGCATTAATTGGCTTTGCTCTGAAAACAAAGTGGATGAGAGCTTTACATTTCATCTACAAGGTGATAGTCGTTATATTTATTAACAGATTAATTTAGCTTTAAATAAACAATAAATTATGAAGGACAAAGTAGCAATGAAGGAAACAGTCCACAGAGTCGGTCGAAACCCGGCGGGCTAAATAAGACGTCATATTAAAGCGCCTTCAAATCCTCGTTGCTATGGATACGAGGCACCGTTTACTGTCGCTCTCTTTTCAACCATGGACTCAAAAATACTCATTGAAATTGTGGGTGTGTTTAAAGACTGCAGTTTCCACGTTGCTAAAAGCATCGCCGAGGTAAACTAACGCTTTCTCTGGTTTAATTTCACCTAACCTTTTGACCTTTCACCCGTATTTGTCCACTCTGCTCAACAGGGACTAAAACTGCAGTTTCCTACGGCGTTTCTGGATCCAGAAATTAGGCCACTTTTTGAATTTGAGTGGCACGGGTATCTCTGCGACAAGAAGAAGGTATGTAACAAAATGTTTTTTGCTTTGTAAAAACTGGTTAAAACTTAAACCTGCCCCTTGATAAATACTTTCCCTGATAATAATAATAATGATAATGATAATAAGATGCTAAACCAAACACTGAAATTAATTTTAAAAAATTAAAAAGAAAGTAACACTAGGCGTTCTAGATGCATAATCTTTGAGGTTATATTTGTCTTGAGCAACCAAACATTTCTTGGCTCCTTAAGCCTGATCCTGCCAGAGGTTTCTTCCTGTTACAATGGTGCTTTTCTTTCCCACTGTCGCCAAGTTCTATGTATGTGATCTGAAATGCAA
Source organism: Aulonocara sp. 'chitande type north' Nkhata Bay (assembly GCF_057382095.1). Taxonomy (NCBI): domain Eukaryota; kingdom Metazoa; phylum Chordata; class Actinopteri; order Cichliformes; family Cichlidae; genus Aulonocara; species Aulonocara sp. 'chitande type north' Nkhata Bay. The sequence continues at coordinate 12,995,532 of NC_141358.1, forward strand.
GCAGATGAGGTGCTGTGGCAAAATCCTAAAAGGAGCAGCTGAAAGAAGAATGAGCTCAAAGATCAAATTCTTGGACATTTTTAATAGATTCAACTATTTTTTTCCATCTGTGCATCAAAATTGTTGATTAGTTTCTCTTAATTTCATCTTACTCATAGATAACTCAAAAGTTTGAGATAATAACCTGAAATTATTATCATACACAGCAGGCAGGATTTAACATAAGGTATTTAATGGTGGATCGAAAACAAAAGCCAAACAGAATTTGACAGGGAACACATGATGGAGGGCAACAGACATCAGAACAAGGACAAGGGAAGACTGAAGCAATACATACACAAAAACACAGACACAGAGAACAATCGGGGAAGTGGAAACAGCTGAGAAATTAGACACGGGGAGCAATGATGATCAGGGTGCATTCCAAAAGCCCTTCCTATCTCTTTTTCCTAACATCATCAAGGTCAAGAAAAGGTGGGGTAGGAGAACTGATAAGAGAAGAGCAGTGCTTTGAGAAAAAGGAAAATTAAAGCAAGATTTACTCATGTCTGCACCATGCAGAGCTGGCTTCTGATGTTACAAAGCTGCTGGAGCTACTCAAGTGGCACAAAGTCCACTTTGTGACTGAAAGTTGTAAACAGGAATATTTTTGCGGCTGGCCTTTATTGTATATGTATGTGTAGAATTTCACTTTCTGGAGGAGAATATTTAAACAAGTCATGTAAATGTGATTCACAAAATCTGCAGCACACAATATATGGAAAAATTGCACAACATACAACACTTGGGCATGTTGTGGTTTTGATTGTTGTTATAAGTAGGGTTTATTTTTTAGGAAGGACAGATGTTATCCAAACAAGTGCGTAATCAGTGCTTTGCATTAACGCAAAGCTGTGAGCGCAATGTCAAAGTTCTTTGTCCTTGAACTCTTCACTCAGTCCTCATACTGAGGATTCAATAATAATAACAACAACGCATTGTATTTATGGAGAGCTTTAGAAATACTTAAAGACACTTTACAAGCAATTAAATACGAAAATCACAGTATGGATAAAATAAAGCAGTTAGAAAGAAATCATAGAATTAAAACTCAAAGCATAATAAAAAGTGCAATTCACTTGTATTTTTATTTTATTTTTATTCCTATTTATTCTATTTATCCCCTTCGTTTTTTTATTTATATCTGTCTCTGTCTCTGTGTATATATATATATATATATATATATATATATATATAAAAATATTCTGTAACTTCTGTCGGTGCTGTGCTTTTTGGAAATCGAATTTCCCAGAGGAACCCACCCGAGGGATTAATAAAGTTCTAGCTTATCTTATCTTAAAATTAAAATGAAACAGAATAGCTAAGCTTCAAAAGATGTGTTTTAAGGCTGGCTTTAGAGATAGGGAACGACTCAATGTTGTGAATGTGGTGCGGGAGAGAGCTCCAAGGACAAGGGGCCACTTGGCGGAAAGCTCTAATGCCCAGAGTGGTCGGGCGAGGAGTAACTCCAAGTGTGAATGAGTGGCAATGTGCAGAAGGTCAGAGAGAGATGGAGGTCCGAGGTTATGGAGAAACTTGTGATCTTATGTTAAATAATGTTTTGTGTTCTTTTGCACGTTGTACAAGTCAGCTGTTCCATATAAACATATTAGAGGATTATATGGTGGAATAGTTTCTCTTCTAAAATTCCCTCTATTAATCACTTATCCCAACTGACCTGAAGTGAAAATTAATTTTGGATAATCATGAAGCCTACAATGCAATAACACACCTTGCTAACATATGCAGAACCTTAAACATTCGTAATCTTAAGCCATTCATATGAAAGCCAAAAGACATTACTATAGTTGCACTAGGTCCTCATTTACATCAAGTGTAAATACCTTGGCTGCAATACATCATGTCAGGTTTCACTCTCTGGTAGACAAAGTTTGACACATAAACGTTATCTACTATCAAAAATAAAAGAGTAAATAACATACACAAGTCAAGATTAACCCTGTGACAGACTGGCGACCTGTCCAGGGTGTACCCTGCCTCTCGCCCTATGACAGCTGGATTAGGCTCCAGTGACCCTGAAAAGAATAAGCAGAAGGGAATGGATGGATGAATGGATGAAATCAGGATTAAGACATGACGCAGCAATAAAGAAACATGGAGACACGACAAACTGGGGAGACAGAATTGGATCACAAAAGATGATAACTAAAGATTATGTGACTGAATGAGGAACACAGACTGGAAACACAGGGGAGCAAGCACTGAAAGGACAAAGGACATCAAATTACAAAATCAAAAAAACATGAGCTCGCAGAAAACTCAAAACATCCCAAAACTCAAAAAAACTGAAATACCCAGGACCATGAAACATTATTTCAGTATTATTGTTGTTATCAGGAAAATACGAGAGAGAGACAGAGAGAGAGAGAGCACTATCACAATATTATATATAATATTAACAGAAATCCGCTCTTTCTAAAAAAGGTCATTTGAATATGTTACTTGGGGTCATACCTGAGGAAAAACACATGACCTATTTTAGACTGCTTTTAAGGATATTTGTGTCTTATAAATGTGAAGCTGCATATAAAATATCAGTCTAATCCTGCCTGGAAAACTGTGTTTTTACAGGTCTCCATATCTGCTGTCGGACATCTCGACCGGACATCCAAATACTTGAAGCATCATCACTATTTTCTAATTTGAGCTCAGTATAGGCATAGTACCAGGTGCTAAGCCTCTTACAGTCTGAAGAAGGATGATAATATTTAGTAAGGGGTTAACTCAACCCGACTGCTGTCAGATAGAAATATATTGTATGGACAAATGTGACACTGACATAATTAATTAATGTGGAAAAGTTATTTGTAAATGTAGCGGAAGTTAAAATGCAGCCTTTCCTTTGAAATATAGAATTTTAGTTGTTGTTTGATGGCATCATCTGAAATGAGTGATGGTGTTATAAATAGTGGAGGTGAACGTGTGGACGACAGCAGGTTTCTGGGGGTTCTTGATGCTCTAAACCTACACAGTAAAATACTGCTGTGATTTATGACATTACAGCTATTCTGGAACGCTGAATCACAGCACGCTCATTGTTGTTCCAAACTTGTGATTCAAGGAGCTGCGTGGTGAAGTGTGGCAGTACTCCAGTAGCCTGATGTGCTTTCTGAACGGCCGTCTCCTCGGTGATGAAAAGGATCTCGCCAGCTGGGCCAAGAATCAGTGGGGTTTCACTTTCACCCAGCCGCAAGCTTTCTACACGACTCTTGCTGAGGAGTACTACATCGAACACCTCCAGAAAACTGGGGCAAGTCACGCAAACACTGTCACTTAAATATCCATTATAGGTAAAAATATGTTGACCAGAGAAGTCAAATTCATTTTCCATCCATCCATTCGCTACCGCTTATCCTTTTCAGGGTCGCGGGAGCCAATCCCAGCTGTCATAGGGCGAGAGGCGGGGTACACCCTGGACAGGTCGCCAGTCTGTCACAGGGCTAACACACAAGGACAGACAACCATTCACACTCACATTCACACCTAGTGGCAATTTGGATTATCCAATTAACCTATCCCCACAAACTGCATGTCTTTGGACAGTGGGAGGAAGCCGGAGTACCCGGAGGGAACCCACGCAGACATGGGGAGAACATGCAAACTCCACACAGAAAGACCCCGGCCTGATGTTGGAATTGAACCTAGGACCTTCTTGCTGTGCGGCAACAGTGCTAACCACCGTGCCGCCCTCAAATTCAAATTCATTTTACCATATTTAAATATTCTATTAAACATTAAAATATTAAAATATTTTTATTATTTTACAGAACCTCTGTAAAAATTCTGTAAAATAAATTTTTTTCTGCTAAAAACAGAAATTTCTCTTGTACATAGTTGAAAAGCTGAATTTTAGTGTCATTTATTTCATTTCGTGTTCTATGTTCATGGGAGAGGTATTTATCAGTAGGAAAAGCTGTAAAAAATACAAAAATACAGAATTTACACCCTCCTTCATGTTTCCTAAGCTCTCCAGTGTGCCAGATTGGAGTCTTTGCCAGGCCATTTCTGGCCCCCAGGCCTTGTGTTTGACAGCCCTGATATAGACAGTTTATTTACTAAATATACGGTGCTGATTTGCTCTTTGATTCCAAATACAGTAGTAAAAAAAAAAGTGGCTTATTAAGTGTATCTTTCTGATGACTGTTTAAAGTCGTGAATATGATTTGAAAACCAATTCATGTAAGATTCTTTCGAAAAATGTTGGGATGCAGCACATTTTATACCTAATCAAAATAACCAAAGGGAGCACACACTCAATATTAAAACTTTATTGTTGAAAAATGTATTTGATGACAACATCATGTTTGGGGGGGAAAAGTGCTCGAGGTGTATAAATAGTCTCGTATTCTTCTTTCAGTGTTCTAAGCTTATGTCTTTCTTTTTCACTGTTTCTTTCCTTGGGTCTCTTGAGTTTAGTCAGCTACTTTAACCTGCTTGGATTACACGCTTTATCTCTGGCAGTACTGCTCATGTCTGGTGTAACTCCATGCCTTTCCAGATATTTTGCATTGTGCATTTGAGTCCACCTCTCACTATATAAAATATTCAACATGCCTATGCTCTTTCACTGTAGCATCAGTTTGTCTTCATGGATGTTGAGATTGCGGGAGAAGCTGCGGGGAGGTTAATGTTTGAGGTGAGCCAACTTTGACACATAAGGCATAGGATCCAAACTCATTTGCATCCTGCTACTTTTCAAATGATCTTTTAAAACAGTCAGTCTAAACATTGAACTCCCGGATAAGAAAATATTTGATCATTACAGATGTGATCAGATATCATGTTTCCTCTGCTCTGCTCAGCTCTTCTCAGATATTTGTCCAAAGACATCCAAGAACTTTGAGGGTCTGTGCACAGGAGAGCAAGGACTGTCACAGAGTGGCTTCCCACTCTGCTATAAAGGCTCTCTGTTTCATCGGATTGTGCCCAATGGATGGGTGCAGGGTGGAGGTACACATGTATAAAAACATCAATATAATGTGACATCATACTTAAATATAGATACAGAAAATTTCACGATCTGTGATATATTAAACACTCTCATAAATATGTTGATAAATTGTTTAGATAGTTTTAATGGATTCATTAAATGTATTCATTAAAGTCAGCAGTACAGTTGTGGCTGTACCTATAAATTTCGCAGATATTTCTCCAGAGAGGAAAGGAAATGGAGGCGAGTCAATCTACGGGCTAATGTTTGAAGGTATGCTCTACAGCGTTATGTTTAGAACATACTATATAACTACACTATTGGACTATGATGTCCATAGACAACATTGTGATATGTAGGGAGAGTAGGGAGTGAGTGGAAGAGAGACTGGAGAGGTGGAGGTACGCACTGCACAAACTAGGAATGAAAGTCTGTAGAAGCGAGACAGAACATGTGTGTTAATGAGAGAGAAATGGGTGGAAAATGGATATGTAAGGAGCAGAGGTAGTGAAGGTGAATAGGTTTAATTGCCTGGGGTTAACCATTCAAAGCAACAAGAGAGGTGAAGAAGACAGTGCTGGCAGGGTAGAGTGGGTGGAGACGAATGTCGGGGGTGTTTGTGACAGAAGGAGAGCAGCGAGAGTGAAAGAGAATGTGTAGGAGATGGTAGTGAGAGCTGCTATGATGCATTGTTTGGAGACAATGCCATTAACAGACAAGAGGCCGAGCAGGAGGTGGCAGAGTTGAAGATATTAAAATTTGCACTAGGAGTGACCAGAAGGGAGATGATTAAAAATGAGTATATTAGAGGGAGAGCTCAGGTTGAACAGTTTGGAGACAAAGTTAGAGAGGCAAGGCTGAGATGGTTTGGACTTGTGCAGAGAAGGGATAGTGGATATACTGGACAAAGAATGTTGAATATGGAGCTGCCAGGCAGGAGGAAAAGAGGAGGAGGTTCATGGACGACAGAAGATATTAAACAAAAAGCTAAAGTTCTATATTTCAAAGGGATGGCTGCACTTTAACATCTACTATATTTACAAATAACTTTCCACATGAATGGTGTCAGATATTTAGGCGATAGCGTGTGATCCACTGAAGTGATCCTTAAAGAAAAAGAAGAAGAAAAAGAAGAAGCCATCATTGATTTACTTGTGCTTCCTCTATAAATGTTCACCTGAACTTGCACGTGCCTGCCCCTCTTTTAGATGAGAATTTTGTCATTTCACACACTAAGCGCGGCATCCTGGGAATGGCTAATAAAGGTGCCCACAGCAATGGATCCCAGTTCTACATCACCCTACAGCCAACGCCATGGATGGATAAGACCTATGTTGCCTTTGGGTTGGTGTATCTGATTTTAGCTGAAAGACATCTTTTTAATTCCCACAGCTCTCACGTAGCTTCAAAAGGGAAGTTAAATCTCTTTTCTTCTCTTTTGCAGTCAAGTCGTTGAGGGTCTCGATGTCCTGAGGAGGTTAGAAGAAGCTTCAACTTGCAATGAAAGACCCAAGTATGAGTGTAGAATTACAGCCTGTGGAGTGCTTAAACCAGAGCTCATAAGCTTTAATCATTGATACATTTTTAAGCATTTTTTCCTCAGTTTTTGAATCAGTAAAATAAACGTGGTATGCATGTTTTCTTTTCCTTTTTTGTTAAATAAAAGCTTCACATTTGCATTTAGATTTTTTTTTTTAAACTGCATTTTTAAGTCAATAAGCTGTTTCATTCTTTTTGATGAATTAGACACCATCCGCTATGTGCACGTTTGACAGATGTAAAGTTGATAAACTTGTTATAGGGCTTTTATTGTAATATTTATTCGTCTTCTTAGTTCATCTTCTATACAAGTAAAACCTGTGAAATTTGCTTTTTTATTGATGTGTACAGAAACTTTTACTGTGAGAGGGATCTTCACTAAAAACCCAAATACGTCTACTGGACAGAGAGAGCAGCGTAATGGCAAAAAAACAAATGAGCTTTTACTTATGCTTAAAGGAAGTTGGGAAAATGGCATACAATTAAAGTATGAGAAGTACAGTTTATCTATTCTTCTCAATAGCCATCCTCTTCATCACTTTCTACAAGGACTGACAGAGGATGGCTTTTCTTCCTCATACCACGAGCACTGCATTTTTACCTTTGGAGATCCTTTTTGTATTATATTGAGCTTTTAACATGGCAACATTTTTTAAGATTCTATTGGCCTCCTTTATTTCATTTAATTTCTTTCTGATTAATTTTAATTAGATGCTTTTTGTAAATCCTAACTTTTGGCATAAATTGAAGTGATCCTGGGTCATTGACCGAGCATTTTCTGTTTTTTGGAGTCTTAAGTTATTTTGATCTTTAACTATGTTCAGTTTGATACTTAGTTTAGCTTTTTGTTCTAGTTACTGTTATGGTACTGCTTTCACTTTACCCTACTACCCCTTTGTTCCTCATGGATAGTCTAGTCTCCCTCAGTGAATCCCTGTTTCATTACTTTCTGTGTTATTTTGTTAGTTGTGTCCTTTAGTTTACATCTCCATGTCTCGTTATTAGATTTAGGTCACTCCTCTGTAATTCCAAAAGTGTCTCCACTCTGCCCTCATAACCTCTTGAGTGTTTATACCCTCAGTTTGTTTTGTCATACTGTGGTTAGTGTTGTTACTGCTGTTTCTTGATATCTTCCCAGGCTTTTTTCTCTGTTCCAGTGAACTTTGTTTTTATCTGTTTTTTGGATTGTTCCATTTGCACCTCCAACAGAGGTTCTTTATTTTGATCATTGCTTGCTTTTGGGGTCCTCATACAGCATTACCTACTGATGACATGGTATATCTTGACTCATTTCACTGTTTTGCTGATGATTTGCAGATTTATCTACCTTTAAAAGCAGGGTCAGACCATCCTCAGCTCCTATTACGCTGCCTTGATGACGTCAAACAGTGGTTGTCATTAAATTATTTAAAGCTAAATGAAAATAAAACTGAAGTTGTCATTTTTGGCAACTTTAATCACATCGATAGCACTCTGGGCCCCCTTTCCTCCTATTGTAAAACACATGTAAAAAACCTCAGTGTCTACATTGATGGTCCTTTTAAATTGAATAAGCAGGTGAGTGCAGTAGTTCAGTCCTGCTTCTTTCAGTTAAGACAGCTAGCCAAGGTAAAGCCATACCTCCCGGCTAACGTCTTTGAACGTGTTATTCACCTTTTCCTTACTTGCAGATTGGATTACTACAATTCATTGTATTATGGTCTAGACCAGGCCACCATCCATCGTCTTCAGATGGTCCAAAATGCAGCTGCTCGCCTGCTAACTGGTACCAAACGGAGAGAGCATATAACCCCAGTTTTAGCTTCTTTACACTGGCTTCCTGTCTCCTACTGGATCCAATTTAAACTTTTCCTTTTTGTTTTTAAGTCACTTAATGCCTGAGCTCCTCCTTACCTGTCTGAGCTCCTCTCTGCTTATGCTCCAGGAAAAACCACGAGGTCTAGCTCAAAATTAATGCTGTCCATCCCACAGACTTATCTCAAATCTCGTGGTGATAGAGCCTTCTGTGTGGCAGGTCCCAGATTTTGGAATAGTCTCCCCTTAAATATTAGATCTGCACAAACACTTGAGCAATTTAAATCACTACTAAAGACACATTTTTATGCCCTGGCTTTTAACACACCATGACCCAAGCATTCTGGTCATATTTTAAATCGTTTTAATTATTGTTTTAATTCTTTTATTGTCCTATTATTGTTTTATATAGTTATTATTGTATTACATTGTTGCTTTTTAATGCCATTTTTATATTGTTAAGCACTTTGTGCAGCATCGGCTGTTTGAAATGTGCTATATAAATAAACTTGACCTTGACCTTGACCTCCCATTGCCAAACCTTTCCCCTGCATACTTCGTGTGTTTAGGTAAGATATATAAAAATGTCTGACCACACTGACAATCTTTACCCCACATTTGGTTGTTGACATCTGGTCAGCATATCCGCAATGAATATGGGCATTGTATTCTTGGTAGAGACCCGCATCATCAGGATGGAAATGCTTGACTCAGAACAACGATTCATTGATTTGCAGCGACCCTTTCTCCCTGACATGGCAAGTGCAACCAAACCAAGCCACAAAATAGCTCCACAAAGCAAAACAGAGCCACAGGGTCAACACCCTATCGGGATAAAAAGTTCAGGCTTGTCCTAAATCTGTCAACAAACTCAATATAATATTACTCACATGTAAGCTTTCCTTCATTGTCAGAGTTAAATATGTTAAATTTTTAATTGGGAGGGGCTAGGATGGACAAGATTAGAAACGAGTAAATAAAAGGGACGGTTCAGGTTGAACGTTTTGGAGACAAAAAGAGGCAGGGCTGAGATAATTTGGACATATGCAGAGCAGGGATAGTGGATGTAAAAGATTAGCTAGGCCCTCCCCGGCTTCAGTGTGAGGTTATTTTAACCGTGTTTTGAGGCACAGGTGCACTTTCATAAGGTGTTTTAAACAGGGTCTCAGCCAATCAGAAGTGCAGTCTCTTCCTCGCTTTAAGACACCCTCCTCCCTTCCCTGTTGTTGACGTACTGCCGACCCATTTCTTGATTTTTCTCACCCCTCCCTAGGAGCTGCCACATGACCTGTCAAGTAGGAAGTGTTGAAGCTAGCGAGCAGCAGCAGGAACAGCGGCGGCACGAAACGCAACACAGAGGGGTAGCTGTGAAATCTCCCGAGTCTCGTTCTCGACGCTTCTCTCAAGATACGTTTACCCCCTCTCCACCCCTGTTGAAGCAGGCTCAGCAATAAGTTGTCCGCAGTCATGTACGTGAAGGTGGTGTTTTTCGCGGTGGCTCTGGCTCTGATTGGCGCGGCGGTCGCGGCAGACTCAGGTAAGTTTTCGCGACCTCTCGTCGCCGAGCTAGTAGCTAGCTACAACCCCGCTCTTTAGCCGGATATCCACCCCCGGGAAACAGATATATCTCCCTGCCCGTTTGGCTCCATTTTCGGTCACCTCCTATTATTTAAAAAAAAAATGTCCCGCTTTACGTAAAAATAAAATACCACCCCACCTTATTTCCTTCTGGCAGCTTGTCATCTTTATGTCCACGCTGGCCACTTAGGACTCGAGGACTAGCTAGCGTTTGTTTTTGAGCTCGTTATAGTGGGATTATTTGTGTCATGGTGCGACCTCTGAGAGGAATTGTGACACTCGCTTTAAGCCAAACTGTCATATCCATCTGACTGGGTTGTTATGAAATATAAACGGGTTAGTTTAGCCACATTTTAAGATCTTTTTACCAGCTTGCTTTGATGATCTGTGCTTAAAGGATTTAAATGTGTAAATTGGCCACCTTCTGGTGATCTACAGGGAAACTATTGGAAGTTACTTTAAATGACAAATAACCATAACTAAAATCTGATTTCTTTGCAGATGGATGTTCCGAGCTAACTTCATGTGATAAATGTGTGGAAGTCGCTGAATGCCACTGGGGTAATTGCTCATGTGAGTACCTGTCTTGTATTTTTGAAGCATGAGAGTAAAGGTTTGTATGTCCAGAAGCCTTGGGGTTTATTGGTTGCATAATTCCCAGTATAGAAAGCAATGATCTCATCCCTGTTTCCCTAAAGCCCAAGCAGCAGCTTAATGTGGTATCCCCAGCTGGTGCCAGTGGATCTGAACAGGCTGGTTTTGGGAAGTAAATTATGGATGCAAGCCAAGTTTGGAGCAATGCTCTGCTACTGTTATATTAAATTGATTGTGGGGGATTAATAAGGGGCTTTTTTTCTCCCTTGGGGCATTTAGATTTATTTTCAGTTCTGGTTGGGGTTTCGATTCCCTTCATTTCTGTGCTGCTTTTTTTTCTATTGTCATAAAGTCAAACCTGCTCTGACGTGTCCCTGATTTATACTCTTTTGCACAGCAGTTAGGAAATATGCTGCCCTAATTTGGAAGTGTGCTGGCTGTGATGTGAAATATGCGTTATTCAGTTACAAGGGTCTGCCATGACTAAAACTACATGACAAATAATTTCCTGGCTAAGTAACGGCTTTTCACTCACTACATCCTCCCCCTGTGGTTTGGTGTGTTTTGTTTTTAGTTGTTGTTTTTTTCACACTCTTACCAGGAAATAAGGTTACAGGTTTTATGGGCAAAGCAGAGATCAAGGTATTGTGATCTTGTTTTCTAAAAATAAAAGGTCTGTTGCACAAATTGAGTCAGCAGATAGGAGTTAAATTATACAATTAAACTTCTGTCATTTTTGGGTTAAAGCACGCTACTTCTTTAATCCTCATGAGTGGTGGAGGCCCACCAGGGGGATATTAACTGTATCACCCTTGAGAACCTTGTTATATATTTGTGCAGTGTCTATGGAAGGAGACACGGCACAGGTCTCTGGTGATTTGTGAAGATGATGATCGGGAGAGGAAGTGAGGGGATGTGTGGCAGGAAGCCTGCAATATCCTTGTGCAGAGGAACTGAAGGAAGGAGTGGATAATGGCAGAAGTGCAGGAAAGAGTGTAGAGATTGGATAAAAGATAAGCTCTCTTCATTATAATTTAAGCCTCAAGTTTGAGACAAAAGTATCTGGTGATCTCAGCCTGGAAATCTTCTGCCTTTAGGCTCGGTTAAAGAACTCTTTGTAATCTCAACTGTATCACAGGTTGGGCCACTGAAGCGAAATGGCAACAGTTAAATTTAATAAGACAGGTGCCTGCGCTTTACCTCTCATGGGAGCTGACCTGTTTGACAGCGTTACTGATGAGAAGCTGTATTCAGATTAGTTGATCCCACACCCCCTCCTGCTTTGTCTCTGAAAGGGAAACGATGATGCACACTGCCTGAAGATTTGTTGGGTGGTTAAACAGGAGAGGTGAGATGGCGGTTAGGTGCCTCTTTTCAGAGGACTGGATTGGTAGGTTTCCCAAAGGAGACATATGCCAGGGTTTACAATTTACGCACGGATGGAGAGGAAAACTCACAAGTCACAGACGCCAAAAGCCCAGAATCTTCAGAAAATATATTAAGATAGCCTTGTTAGGTTTCTAGTAATTTTTAGTTTTATTTCACAAATATTTGTGATAGCAGTTTTTCCCCCTATCTATCCAAATAAGATAAGAACTCTTGAGTCATGTTTTGTCTACTTGGCCTTTTGTAACCGCTCTCAAGCCTGCTGCATTATAAAGTCCTGGTGTAAGCCTACAGCTAAACCTCTCACACAGTCGTGAATGAATCAGCTCTTCGAAGTGAACTAAGCAAAAACCGGAAAGGTCAGCTCTGGACACGTCCAAGTCGGCTTTTGTGAAATGCAGCATAACCACACTGATGTAGCGAGTAACTGCCTCCTACACTGTCATAACTAGATTTATCTTTGGTTTAGGGATTTTGTATAAACAGGTCTTCAGCGTCATTTCCCTGATGCGTGGTATTTAAAAGCTTGAAAGTTTACATGTGTGGACGCACGCTCTGTAGTGCCTTTTAAGTGCAGGTTGAGATGAGGCTATTTTCTGTGGTATGCTTGAGGCCCTGTGCGACTTACTTTCACTGACATCAATTTGTGGACGTTACCGGGTGGTGATGATAATGGCACCATTTTGGAAAAAGGCTGAGAGCGTGTCCTACCTTTCACAGCTGGCTGTGAGATAACATCTCTCTGACCTATTTGAGAGTGAAAGGAAGGAGGGGGGAAAAATGCTCTTCCTTCGTGGTTCAGCATACGTTGCCTGCAGGGTCTGGTCACACACAAGGTGTGAAATACAAGGCGGGCAAATAATTTCGAATTTACTTGCTCGTGGGCTTCTTGAAAATCACAGTTGGTAAGGTAATGAGTCATTTAAGTTTCCAGCCTAAGGTAGCAGGATGTGCGTAAAAACAGGGAAGAGCTGCACATTTGTGTGTTGTGGCAGCGAACTACCAAATACGCCAACAATCATTTGAGCAGCACAGTGACACACGCTATGCTGAAACATTGCATCATAAGCTTGTCAAACCAGTTATTATAATTCAGTAGCTGCTTGGTAGTCGCTTGTGTCCAAGGCGCAAAATGCACAACTTGATACACAAGACCACAAAATAAGCCCTTTGTGGAGTGGAAAATACAGCTACTGAGTCATTTTTGACTTTGTTCAGACAAAGATGCTTTCAGTAAACCGCTTCAGACTCGCCTGCTGTTAAAAGTTGATTTGTCTTTAATTTATGGGCAGCCACCTGGTGAGGGTCATTGGGCTTGGCTGCTCTGGATTATAGTGTAACAAGAAAAGGTGGTGTATGATGACGTTTTACAGCACCAGGTGCAGCGCAGTGAATGGAAACCGTCCCCTTTTATGATGTTCCTGTATTCAGGATGGTAATGTCTCCATATGCTCATAAACCAATGCGAGAGCGATTTCACAAAAAGACGAGCTCAAGGGTAATTGATGGCTTATCCCATCACCAGATGTTACTGCAGCTTATTGTAACAGAGTCCTGACGGTGAAAAGATATTTCCTTTAAAGACTGTGTTAGGAATCAATGTCCTGTAGACAAGTGACAGCAAAGTGCGTGCCTGCTGTTACTCAGTAACTGTTTTTATGTCCTGTAAGATTTCCTGATAAATGAAAGCCCTGCTTGGCTCAGGGGTCAGCAACCTTTGCTATCAAGAGCCAGACTCAAATAAGTACTTATTTATTTAGTCTGTTTTTTATATTGTTGGTATGCTTAACTTGCGTTTTTACCTTCAGCTTTTGATATAGCTTATTTTTTCTTAATAGTAACAGAGCCTTTTAAGTATAAATTAACCTTATGAACATTATTAATAGGTGTAATTTAAATCTTTTACCACATGTGACCATTATGCAGTGGACCATTTATGATTTAGTATGTCATTGTTCAATAATAGAGCTAGAATATTGAATACATAAATAAATAGCAGCCTACTGGCTTGAACTGTATTTATAGTAAACAAAAAAGGAACATTCAGTAGCACATGGAGCATAGAATAAAGAGAGCAGTGTTGTTAGTAAAAGCAAGCTGATTCAATTCGCTATTTTTCCTCAAGGACATTTATTTACGTTTTCAGGAGGTCTAAGCATTTATGTTTATACATCCATGCTAGTCACCACAATTGAGGTACAGCAGAGCCTTAGTCACTGGAGATGGGACAGTAAGCCGTGTGTTTGCGACTCCTGGCTTCGTCACTGATATTCATGGAATAAATGCACAATTAAAATGATTTTAAGTAAAAAATTTTAATAATAGGGATGTATATAGTGTTTTTTTCCCTCCCCCTTGCAGATTAGACTTTATTGTATTTAACATATCTGAAAGGGGTGAAAACTGCTCCTCATGATCGAGTTACTCTTTGTATTTTAATTTGAATTTTTTTATTTACGGTCATGTTTCAGAATGAAAAACATTGCATTTCTTACATTTGAGATGCAACAGCCAGCATTTTAACATTCCTGCAAAAAAAATAGCCTTCAAGTAGACCAATCATTCAGCTGGAACACATCATACACTTCAGGAGTTTAATTGGACACCATCAATTAATAATTTTTGCCAATTGATCCTTGCAGAATCGTTTCAAAAGCTTTTAGTAAAACGTGGTTCATGCTGAACAGCAGCAGTGAAACTTGCACTGTGAAGCTGGGTGTGGACAGAATGTATAGTCACACGGTGCTGCTGACAGGAGTGACTCATTGTCACGTCACTGTGACACAGGCTGAGCAGTGGAGAAACTCTCACAAATTGACTGAATTTGTGGAATTTCAATTTGCTCCTGTTAATGAAGTCTGTAAAGCAGTGAATCCTGCAGCTTAACTTCTTGTCAGTATTTGGGTCTGGAAAGACTTCATGGAAGGGCAAAGTCCCCTTCTGTCGTGGTTAATAAGTAATGAGATTATTTGCTAAAATGTCATACAACTAGATGACCAAAGCCAACAGGCTAGAAAACAGAGGTGAAGTCACCTTAGCTGAAAACGATGAGGGAATATAACTCAATGACTCTACTTTATATTTGAGGGGGAAACTTGTGTCTCCACGTTTTTGACAGCCTTAAACTGTTTTCACAAATTACCCTCCAACAATGTTTGAAGAATTAAGGCGGGGAATTGCACACAAAAGGAAATAATCCACCTCATACATATTCTCACTAATGGAAAGGCTTCGACTGGTTAAGGCGAGAGATGCTGTCCGAGTAGAGCAAGTAGGAGGAAAAAAACATGATATCCACTCACTAGCTGTGAATTCTGATGGCGATTACCATCTGTAGTCTTCCACGGGCACAATCAGACATTACATGGACTTTGACTGTATGTCTGATCCGATTGAGTCGAGTATTCAGGTACTTGCATGCAGCTCTGCAAGAAATGTCTGGAAGTTTTTGGGGCTGAAGTCCACTTTAGTTACAGGTTACTTAAAGGTGACTTAAAACGCATACGCAAGAGATTAAACCTCAACAAGCCAAAGATGAAATTGCTTCTTATAATTAATTTGCCTTTCTTTATTTCTATTTGTGGGGTTTGTTTATCCCAAAAAGTGGCAAATTCCCAAGTTACTGCAACCAAAACATTAAGTGAAAACTACAAGTTGGAAAATGAACTGTATGATATGAGAATGCAAAATGGTTTCACGAAGCAAAAATTACACAAAGAATGAAGTAGGAAACAAAGTGAAATTAAATAAAGAACCACAATAAATTAAAAAAAAGGAAAACAAAAAACAAGGCTGCCATGTTAGAGAAGGTGCTCCACTGCCTGTCTATTAAGTGGTGCAGGGGGGGGTCCAGATTACCCTCCCCCTCAGCTTCCACAGTTATTTGGATGCTGGGTTCACAAGCTCGTGGGCAGGTGGAGGAATTCAGACCGCACCAACATTGATGAAAGAGAATTCCTGATCCATGTGGTATGAATGTATTACACAGTTATAGGATAAATAACAAAAACATTTTAACTGTTTCCTGTTGAAATATCGGGCATTCCACCATATTTAGATTATAAACTGTGCCTGTGTGGGTTTCCTCCAGATAACTTGGCGTCCTTTCACTGTTTCAAGATACTTATTGGGTTAAGAGGTGATTTCAAATTGCCCTGAGTGTGAATGGTCATCGGTCTCTCTGTGTTGGCACTGTAATAGGTACCCTGCCTGTCATCCTGTGACAGCTGGGATAGGCTCAAGCCCTCATGACCTTCAGTTTAAATAAGTGGTGGTGAAATACTTGGAGACAACAGGTGATAAAGATTTTTCTTTACATATCTGTTTTGCTTTATTTTGGATAGCTGGGTTTTTACGCATAGTTAACTAAAGAATCTGAATACTTCTGTGATCCCTGAGAAGGTATCCAATTATCTGAAATAAATAAGTAAAAATAAAACAAACTAGTGTGAGACATGCTCAGCTTTAAAGTAAATGAAACGGAAGTGTAATGATGGCGGAGCAGAACATAAAAAGACACCATGACTGCAGGATGTGGGGCTGTGTGAGCAACCGCTCTGGGGGAGATAAGGAATTAGAACTGCTTCACTGCAGATCAAATCGCTGTTTGTATAAATGAGATCGTCATTTGAAGCGTCATCTTAGCACATATGCTTCTTTTCTTTTAGATCGAATATTATTTTAGAGTACACAGAGTGTGTTTTTATTGCTTGTGGCTGCTTTCTGTAATCTGTATGAGCGTAACTTCAGTAATTAACCGTTGCTGACACTAGTTTAACTGCTTGTGCAAATGTAATTAATATAAATCATAAACCAGTCATTTAAAATATCATGCTTTTCTGTCTTTCAGCAATTTTTGGCTGTTACAATGGGACTCTAAAAGGAAATGACTCCTGCATCAACGCCAGCTGCTCCGGTAGGTTTAAAATTAAACTGTTATTCTACACACCAGAGTGTAAATTAACATTTTACGTGTTTTTAACATGATGTTTTGGGCTCTAAGAGATTCTGTTTGTCTCACTAACTAAGGTGTTGATTAATGGTCAGTCTGAGTGTCTGAGTCTTTTCCTGTTTTTCCTATTTGTTTGTGTTTGTAACATTAAAAAAAAATGCTGTTGTAGACTGTTGTGACATGTCTTTGTTGTTTAAGTGGTTTATCTTGCTTTCCTCTTTACCACCTCTTTTGGTGCTGGTTCCCTGTCCATTTTCAGGCTCTGTGAGTACGCCCAATCCTACAACCCCCCATACTACTGTTGTTCCCACCACCTCTAACAGCAACACCACAGGTAACCATTCCCTGAAATCCTCAGCTTTTCCCTCCTGTTGTCTGTGCTAGAGCAGGGCGATATGACCAAAAATATTTATCACGATATACATTTGAAAATTTGCGATAACGATATAACTGACGATATAACTCACACTAGACAAAATACTTTACAACTCCACAACTTTATTAGTGCAAAAAAAACCCCCATCAATGTATTTTCACTTAAACAAGCAGCTGTTTTATGTGCATTAAAGTTATATAAAAATGTAACAGTGCAAATTCCTTGCTGACAGTTTAACCAAAAGGCATTTCCAGTGGAAATTGGCCGACATATCCTCAGCATAACCATGTATAATATCCACAAAACCTAAAAAGAGGTTATACACACACACACACAACATATTATGTTGAAGCACAGTACGTATCACTCCACCAGGCTCCTGACTACGATAGCTGTAATGCTCCGACAATCCATCAAGCGGTGCAGGTTTGTAGCTTAGCAAAGTCATACTAAAACATTTGACAGATTTTCGAGCGCCGTGTAGCACATAAAATCGTTTCGCAGTCAGTAAACACAACCAGAATTCATACATAAGGCCCATTGGATTATAAGGGGCACTGTCGATTTTCAGAAAAATCAAAGGATGGATTTTAAGTGCGCCGTATTTTCCAAAAAACATGGTAATAACGACGGCCCGCTAGCATGCTCTACCAAAAATAGTGCTTTGTTGTGTGTCTGACGGACGAAAGCCAAACCAATTCCACACCACTGAAGTTGCAGCAGTTTTACAAACCAATTCTGGTTCATCCGTTTCATTCAACTTTTTGCTTTCGCCGCCATGCTTTTTCCGACGTATGTGTATGAAAACAAAGGCACTGCGCATGCGCGTTTTACCCATATTCTATTGCGATATTTCATTTTTCTATCGTTGCTCAAAATTATACCGGTATTACTGTGAACGGTATGATATGGCCCAGCCCTAGTCTGTGCTAATGTTGAAGTGGTCTCATTAATAAAAATGTGATCTCTTAAAGTTGTAATACTTAAGAGTTTCATGGATTTCGATACCTAATGCTGCTGTGTTTTCCAACTAGTGGCTTTTATTGCGACAACTAACAACCGCTTTCCATTAATACCTACGTGGATCAACTCGACTCCTTACCCATTACGATGAAGTACAAACTGGCTTTTTGTCAGACTTGGGAATTGTTGTGTAAATTTTTTAATTTTCCATTTCCCTTGTTGCCGGTTTTCAAAAATGGCAGTTGTGATTTTTGTAAAGGAGACTCTCATGATTCATCAAGTGACACAACTAACTAGCCAATCTGTGGCACGTAGACCCTTGATGTCACATTTTCAGATCCATCTTGAAGAGAGCGCTGGACTCAAAACCTATTGATTGGGTTGGCCTTTCCTATAGTTTGTATTGATAATGCTGACTTGTCTGCAAACACTTGCGATATACTTTCTCATCTATATTTGTAGTTAGGTTTTAGTGAAATTTGAAATAACACAGTGAAAATTGCAGCGAGATTCATGTAAGAACCTTCAGCAATCACTTGCCAAGTGGTTGCAGAGTGCAAACGTTTCACTAGCAACCAGTGACTACTGGGGCCACTGACAGGTCTTTAGACCTGCAGGGTTACAGTTGATTTCACAGCAACTGGCCGCAACCATGTTAACTGATGGAAGAATATTCGTTTTTTTTCCATTGCGATCAGTGATTGCCAGTGGGTCTCTTGGCCTGTGTGAATGAAGCCTTAGGTGAAAAGTTAGATCAGAGTTACAGGGTACAATCAAACAGACAAGCACATCCCGTTGTGCAGTAGCATGGTTGATTCTGAACACAATGCTATTGATCAGATTTCTAGCGAAAAATAAAAAAACAAAAAAACACAGAATTGAATTTTTAAATCCTCTTTAAGACTCAAGACGCTTGAGGAAAACATACAGAGCAGATAAATTCCTGTTGCGGGAGCTGCTCGGTGTGTGGATCAGTCTATTTTCAGGTCTGCTTAAATTACAGGCACCATACCTCCAATTCCTAGCTAACTTCACTGCCCTCTGCTTCTGTTGTTGTTGTTTAGAAAAGAACTTGCATCATATGAAGCATGAAATCAGATTTCAGTGCATCCAAACTATTAACGTTGTTGGTGTGTGCTGAATAGGCGGAGTCAACATTTAAACTGTGTCAGCTGACGCATGAATTGCTCAGTTCAAGCCTATGACTGATACAAAAACAACAAGGTCATTCCTACAGTGCAGGCACAAACTGAAAACTAAAATCAGTTTGTCTTTAATGGCAGCTGGTGATTGCTGGTATCATTTATTATTTCTTTAGCATTTTCTTTACCACATCTTATAATTATTTTATTTATATCATATTATATTATATTACATCTCTCAGTGCACTAACCAAACACCCCATCAGATCCATGGGATTTTGAAATACGTGCTATTTCCTTGCCCCTTCTCGTCTCTTTTTTGCCATCTTCTAGGAAAGAAAAGCTGCTTATCCAGTGTTTACACTCTAGCTAATCAAAGTGTAGCTATAGTGTTAAATCAGGACCAGTGACCAGAAATTTAAATCTTAAGGATTACAAACTGAAACTTGTGATATAACCTGCTTGTTTTGAGGCTAATAGATAGGTAATTACTGTGATTCTACTACAGAGAATGGAACCATTACTACTACTCCTACTGCTACCCCCAATCCACCAACGACACACTCAAACTCCTCGAGTACTTCTTCAAGTAAGTCTCAGAAACTATACGATTTTTACGTCTGTCTTGTAATGTACAGAAACATCAGTAACCGATTTCTGAACTTTCATCTCAGCTGTAACTGTCACAACAGTCAGCCCGACAACCGCCCCTCACAAGAACTCGACCTTTGATGCCGCAAGCTTCATCGGTGGGATAGTGCTGGTCCTGGGGCTGCAAGCCGTCATCTTCTTCCTCTACAAATTCTGCAAGTCCAAGGACCGCAACTACCACACCCTTTGAAAAGTTCGCACTTGACCTATCCTCGCCAACTAGACCCTTTCAGAGAAAGCTCCCTGATCAGCACACACTCATCCATGTGGTCTCAAACAGTGTTTTCAAGCAGGTTAATTTTGTAATCAATCATCTTTGTGGCACTTGTGATTCTAGCCTCCCTTAGTGCTGCTGTTGTAGTCACTATAGAGGAACCCACGCATGCCCGTATGTGTGATAAATCAACAGCCAAACAGATCCTCAGTGACGAGGCATTCAGGCCTTGAGCATATGGATTACATCATCTGGTAGCTGCTCCCACCTCCATCATGCAGTTACTCATTTCTGCAAAGACCATTTCCCAGTGAATCTGAAAGGAAGGGGGGTTGTGTTATTTACAGCCTTCCTTCTCATACCTTCGTCAGTTAAAAAGGCCACATAAGAGTTAAAAGAATTATCCATGTATACAAAGCGGCTCAGGAGTCGTACAGCTACAGAGGTCACGTTGATTTGGAAACACTGTTTGAGATCACAACTGCTCTTTAACACGACGACTTTGATGATTCAGTTTTGCTTTTGCCCTGTTAAATTGTGGTTTCCTCCCCTCTGTGCAGCTGTATTATGTATATTTGTTCATAGATGATGTAAAAGAGGCGGGGATTCTTTTTTTTTTTTTTTTTTTAAAAAGGGGATAAAAGCAGAACCAAATCATCCAATGTCGTGGATAAAACAAAAAAACAGGCTTATTTATTGATGGGTGTCTCCAGTAACATTTAGGAGTGCTGTGTGTTTTCTCCTGCTGAATCCTACCTTTCCATCCTAATATTCAAGATGTTAAAACACCAACTGCCAGCGGGGCAGTTCAGTGCAATAAATCATGTATCGAGCTCATTTCCCAGCCATTAATCTCCCAAACTTCCTGATCTTAACCGGTGTCAAATTGTCCATGCACGGGTTGCCAACGTGGAGCTGGCTGTTCTATTCTGTGGAGTAATTGAAAGGATCAAAAATTAATGATGGTAGAATATTTGTTAAAAACGAGAATGGGGAAGTTTTGGGTTGTTGTTTTTGTTTTTTTTGTTTTTTTGTTGTTTTTTTTTAATAGTAAGTACATTTCTTGATGTAGACAGTGAAAGCAGTGAAGTGCCTTTAATGTCCTATATGACTTAAAGAGAAGGAGGGGTGAGTGTTTATTAGTTTATAAGAGCGAGAGAACTGTATCGCCGTGAGAACCATCGTATTGCAGCTGGACTGAAGAGCCTTTAATGTTGGTGAATACAGTAGATGGTGATAACAGGAGGGCCTGGGTCTTTTTTTGGGGGGTGGGGGGGTCCACTGTAAGTTAATCAGATATTCAGTGCATGAAACCCACAGTTACTTCAGTGGTAACTTTGTAGAAAGTACTTAAAGGTACTCTAGCATCTAATTTACCCTCTAAAAGCTCGCAATTCATGTTTTCCAAGTTCAACCAGGGAGGGAGGTTTTAGAGTGGTGTTGTAAATCTGAGTGAAGAAATGGGGAGAATATTGGGCGTGTTTAAAAACTTGAGAATCAGAGAGAGTGAATAGGGGTAAATGTTGGACTGTTTTGTTGTTTTTGTCAAATGAGCATCGCACCTCTTGATTTTGGATTTTTGCCATGTTAAGTGAGAGGATTGTGAATGAAGAAACAGCTTGGTGGCTGTGCTTAAAGCTTGTGCCGATTCCTCTGATTAGCTTGCTGCTAACTGTGATTATTTTCTTATTTCTCTTGTACATAGCCACATCCTGTGTTGTTGTTGTTGTTGTTGTTTTTTTTGTTGTTGTTTTTTTCCTGAGTAGTTGTTGTTGTTGTTGTTGTTGTTGTTTTTGTTTTGTTTTTTTCTTGTAGTTGCTTGCCAGTGTCAGGAATGTTTTCTTTAAATGCCTTTTTCCCCTCTTGCATGCTGGATGCTTGGAGTTGTTTTTTCCTTCCTTTGCATATGCTCTTAGGGATTTCAGTATACTTTAAAAAAACAAAACACCCCCCCCCCCCACACACACACACACACACACACACACACGATTATTTGTGATTGGCCCATATGCTAGTTGAAAGAATGCCTTGAATCAGTGTGCATCAAGCCAAAGTTCTCAGTTTAGGCATGGAAATTGAGCGTTGCACTGACGAGCTTTGTTTTCTATCTTTGCTTTTGTAAATGTTTTCATGGTTTAGCCAAAAAAAAAAAATAGAAAAAAAATGCTTGTATAAATATTCGTCCTGAAATATTACTAGATAATGAATGAATGATCAGCTTGTTTTTTAAGACATTCAGTGGAAATGTTTTTCTTCTTATTGTTTGATTTGGTTTGGGGTTTTTTTTTTTTTTTTTTTTGCTTACGTGATTTCTGGATTACACGTTTTCTGCTGCTCACCATTAACACGCCTTTAAAACCTACAGTCACCTGATGGCATTAGGCTACAGCCCAAAGACCCATGTGTGGCAGGTAGGCTGCAGAGTTTTTTGCCTTAGCTGCACCCCTTCGTTCACTCTCTGTACGTGGAGTCCCTTCGGCCAATTTAAAAGAAACATTTGAGTTCATTCCCAGCTGCTGAGTGGGCTGCTGTGAAACTCTGTTCAGCGTGGTCGCTGCGTTCCTTACAAACCATCAAATGTTGATATCCATGGATAACTGATCTCCATTGTGTTTACTCTGCAACTTCTACAAGATACCTACGCAGTCCCTGCACCTTTTTAAGGAAAAGTGCCTTATTCAGTTGATTTCATAGATATATCTATAGATATATAAAGTTGTATTGCAAAATGATATGCCACATGTATTAAGTAACGATGGGACTCAGCACTTTCAGGCCCCTGTGAAGTGGTTTTCTGTGTCGTATTCTGCTTAAATGTCTGTTTATGTCACAATCGGCCTTAACTTCTTGATCAAACGAGTAGTGATAAGCATGGTGGGGCGGAAGGGAGAGGTTGACTGTGTTCCATTCTTTCAAGCGATGCCATTGAAGCAGCATTTTAAGTATACAGCAGAATCAAAGGTGCTGCTTTAGTGATTTGAATCCTTTACGTTTCAGCTTAATAAAGCACGCATGTGGCCTGGACAGCCTCTCAGCTGCATATAGAGATAAAATTCACCAGTAAAGTTGCAACCACAGCCACAAACCTCTAGCGTTGTAAAGTCACACTTCCTCCACGCTGCAAATGGTCACATGGTGACTCCACTTTGGTTCTAATTTGCAATTGCTGTATCAGATGACCTTGCTTTCTGTCTTTTGTAAGATTTCAAATTCAAAATCCAAACTCGTTTGGTTGCGGAGTTCTCTCATATCAGTGTTCTGCTCAGAGAGAGAGATGTGTATGTTTTATTTTATTTTTTTCCTCCTTTCTCTTGTGGGTTTAATGCTTTTGTTTGTTTTTGTTAAAGGCCATCAGTCTTGTAGGTACAACCTTTGGGCTTTCCCCTCTCACATAGCCATATGTAGACTCCTGCAGGTGCCAGAATGCCTCCTAAAAAGTTTTGTGCTTATTTTGTGCCCTTCTTTTCTCCCACTTCCTCTTAAACTTTGTTTTGTTTTGGGGGTTTCTTTTGGTTTTTTTGCCTCGTTTCCTAGTGTTGCCTTTTAATTTCACAATGTTAAACCAATAAAGTTTGAATATTGTAAAATGAATCACTGCAGCGTAACATTTGCTTGGGAACTCGTCATTTACATCAGTGGAAAGACGATACCTGGGCAGGTCTTGTAGAGCGCTTGTCACCATGGTTACAGTTGAAAAGCCATTTAAAAGGTGGTGTATCAGTTTCTGTGTGAGTATAAGTAATACTGGCTCAAATTCAGAAGGACAGATTGTCCTGATAAAGAGGAAGCGAGCATAAATGCAAATAATTTATGCAGAAATTCTACACTAATGGCAAAATTATCAATATATTTTACATTTTCTTTCATAGTTCATGGAGTGACTCCATATTGTATGGGTTTCCACATTGACAAGTCAAAGATCCTTGATTTGAGCCCAGGAGTAGACCCAAATCCCCTTTTGAGGTTGCTAAATCAAACATGTAGACAGCTGGTGAATAAGGGAGCAGCTGTCACGACCATTTATATTTAAAGAAAACAAAAACGAAACCCAAAAACCTAATTTGATATATGAAACGCATACTAGTTTTATTTATAGCACCAAGACCCAACAATGATACAGAGAAAACCTCAACAATCGGGCGCTGTTGAGCGAGCACTTGGTGAGAATAGGAAGGAAAAACTTCCTTGTCAGTTCTCCCAACCCTGAATGTTAATTGTTGACTTTAGAAGTGAGCATAACGGAAGCACGAGCCTTATTTCAGTATATATGCTGTATATTTAATCAGGTCTTTGGTTTGTGTGGGTCTCTTTAAATTGACAGTAGATGCAAAATGACGAACACAATAACTTTGCTTATAACAATATCAAGACTTTCTGTCAACATCTAACAGTCTGAACACATTGGTTTCTGTTTAAAGCTTCTGCTAAGGTGAATTAATCCTGCTTGTTTTCCATGGGTGGATAAAGATCTTTACTGAGCGTGTGCATATTGAATTTCAGCATTCAGCTTGTTTCTGTTTTGAGAAACTGAGAGTTACGCTGTTACGGCAGTTTTCTATTTTCAGACTTTAAGCGAGGTGATTGAGCACATACCCCAAAATGTTACAAATAATCTGGAACCATAAAATTTTTAATTTGTTTGTCTGAGAAACTGTTCCAACTTTCGACCAGCTTCACCTGCTCCTTTAGGTGTGTTGCTCTCTGTTTACTTAAGAGTCTAGTGGAAAAAGTACACTCACTGACACACATGCTTTCTTTGTATTGCCCATACAGGATCCACTCCAATCCACCCTGCCCAATCCCTGCTCTCAATTTTCATTTCCTTGTGTATCAGGGGCTCATGACCTACTGTGAGGCTGATGGGTCATAAAGTGATTATATGGATAAGAAAGCAAAAACAAAATGTGCATAAAGTTCATTCTTTCACTTCTTCAAGACACTAAAAACCTCTTCAGTGAAGCAGCTCAAGGTCAACCCTTAAAAAGTTAGTTAGAAAATCACTGTGGACTGTATACAGACAGGAGAAGCAGACTCCAGTGGAGCCATTATCCACAAATCGTTAGCTTCATAGCATAAGTGCCTAAGTCATTGACTTAGTCAAATGACTTAGGCAATTATGCTATGAAGCTAACGAAATGGAGAAAATTTAAAACAGTGGTGAACCTTCTCAAGAGTGATCGGTCTACCAAAATTAGTCCAAGACCGCATCACTGACTCATCCAAGGAAGTCAGAAAAGAACCCAGAAGAACATCTAAAGAATTGCAGACCTCATTTGCGCAGTTCTAACATTATTCATTATTCAACAGTATGAAACTGACCGGCAAACATGGCATCCATGGGAGAGCCCAAGTAGAAAACCACTGCTGACCAAAAAGAACACAAAGGGTCATGTGACATTTGCCAAAAAAACAGATGATCCTCAATTGATTTGGGACAAATGCTGAAGCTTTTGAAAGGTTTGAGTCCCGTTACATCTGCATAAAACTAACACAGCATTTCTTAAAAAGAGCATCATAGCACCAGTCTAATATGGTGGTGGTAGTGTGATGGTCTGGCTGCTGTGCTGCTTCAGGACGACTTGCTGCCATTGATGGAACCATGATTCTGCTCTCTACCAGAAAATCCTGAAGGATGATGTTCAACTATGAGTTCATGCCCTGAAGTTCAGCTACACTTGGGTTCTGCAGCAAGACAATGATCCAAAACACACCAGCAAGTCCACCACTGAATGGCTTAAGAAAAACAAAATGAAGACTTTGGCCTAGTCCAGTTCAGATGCTGTTGCATGACCTTAAAAGGGCAGTTAGTGCTTGAAAACCCTTCAGTGTGGCTTAATTAAATGAAACAATCCTGCAAAGAGGAGTGATGTAAAAGACTCATTTCTAGTTATTATAACTGTTTGATTGCAGTCCTTGTTGCCAAGAGTGGCACCAGTTATTAGGTTTAGGGGCAATAACATTTTCTTTAATAATTTTTACACAGCCAAGTAGGTTTGGACCATTTTTCTTTCTTTAATAAATGAAATCATCATTTAAAAACTGCACTTTGTATTCACCCAGGCTGTCTTTGTTTAACATTAAAACTAGTTTGATCTGAAAATTAAAGCTGTGAAAAACATGCAAAAAAAAAAAATAATTTCCATAGACCTGTGTGTAATTAGTTTTACACTCTTGCAGCTCACTGTCACACTGTCTTTGAACGTATATACAACACAAAGCTGAGGTAACCTTTCTCAAAGTCTCCAAAAATAACCCAGTATGTCATAAAGTATAAAGACTGACTAACACTTGCTTAATGACTGTGTTAACTATTTTTATCATTTCTAACATTGACTGTTTGTGTTTCACAAGCAGCTACAAACCTTTGAAAAAGCAGCAGGTACAAAGTGTACTGTATGTCACGTACCATAACCTGTGAATAAAAACCAATGTTTCACACCACCACCCACCAGGGCGCACAGTTTCTCGGGTCATAGGAAAGTTTTGCTTATGTGGTAAAAACCGAAGCTCTGAAGACAATCAGTGAGCATGTGCACACTCAAGACTCACGGTCCGACGGTCTACGCTCTCGAAGAAGCTGTGTGTTTATTTTTGTCGAGCAGATTGTTATTTTTCCAGCGGCCCTGGCAGAGAGGCTGTTCCACAGCCAACGCGATAATGGTTTTGGTCAGTTAAAAGCAAAATCAGCAGCCCTATACTTACTCTTTTCAGGGGCAAACACTGTGTTGCTCTATCAGGAACATCTCTGGGCCTTTTACTAGAACGTGGAAAATCCCCCCACACACTGGGAGATACTACTTTTGGATTTTTCCTCTCTAAAATTTTAAGAAAATACTGCAGTTGGAGCAACTGCTAATCAGACAAAGAAGGGTTGTGTAGTCACAAGGTATCAAAGTTGCAGGGTCAGGAGAGTGGGTGGAGCTGCTGCATAAGTGGACATGGGTTGGGTCTCTAGCTAACCTGATTGTTGTGTCCAGTCATGCTGTGTAATCTAATATGGGAGGACAGAGAAACAATGCATTAGGTGTAGTCTCTCCTCTCTTGCAAACACAAGCTCAGTGCATTGTTTAACCATGCAGTGAACTCTGCAGCATGCCAAGAATACCAAGACCGAGCAATGTTAGTGACATAATGAAATGAATGCAGTAATAAACAAAAGCAGGTATCTCTTGAAAAAAAAAGTCTTGAAAATGTGCTCATTTCAGATCCATGTGACTGCATTACACATCTAAAGTTACTTTAGAGTGTATTAAACTTGATGACAGAATAGCAAAAAATGTTGACTAAGGCCCGATAACGAGGAGATAAGTTGAGGAATGTTATGAGGCAGCTTCACATGTGGTTATTTTCCCCATTACAAGTGGCTGACTCAAATAAACAGCACATGTGTGTGTGCAAAAGGCATGCAGCAAATTTGCCATGTCATCTGACCAGCAAGCACTGGAGAACAGAGCTGTTTCAGCTGTGCAAAGGAAAAAAAAACAACAGTGTGTGGCAACAAAAAAATGGGTTTCCCCTACATGCATACAACTAAAAACCCACATCCGTTTGATCTGTGGTCAGGGCTCCATTTATTCAGCTGTTCGACCTGCTGCTGTTCGGGGTGCATTTGATCCCTCTCGATTATACGCAGTGGGGAGACTGGTGCTGCCAGCAACATTACAAAGTTAGAGTTCATTTATCCATCCAATAGCACGACTTGCCAAAGGTGAAAAGCTTCTGATTTAAATATAGAACAGGCTCCGCAGTGCCATCTAGTGGTTGTACATAAACAGTGACAAACATAAATGTGGAAGAAAAATAAACCTGCAATGTGTAGAAACAATAGCCTTTATTAAAAATAAACAACTATGATTACATAAAAGTTATTTAATCCAGCTCATTAGCTCCTTATGGCACATGACTCATTAACATTACTTTTAAATTGGGTTAAGATCATGGTTCACAAACTACACCCTATGAAGGACAGTGTATGTGCAATACTTTATTTAATAAGCACTGTGTAGAATGCCTTATTTCCTCTCCAATTTGTTACTAAAAATGTCCAGAGGTCGTCTGAAGAGCAGAGAAAAAACAAACAAACAAACAAACAAAAAACCCCACACATCATCCAGCTGTAACATCCAGGTCTGCACGCCGAAGGTCTCACTGAGAAAAATCACGTTTCCCAGGAGAGGTCGTCCTGTTTGAGGCTGTTTCTGAACTTCTGTGTCTCTCTGAGAAGCTGCAGGTTTTTTTGAGTAGTCCTATCTGTCCTTCCCTTCTTTTCAGTCTTAACGGGAGAAGGAGCAGGTGGCTTGATCCCACTCAGCCTTTTGGCTGTGTGCTCCTCAGGAGATGATCGGCACTGGGCCAGTTTTTGGATCTGTGGAGGGAGCAGAAAACATCACACATTTGGATCTGTTCAGCACAATTATACACTGCAATAAGCTGCTATTACAAGTCGATCCATCCTCTGTTGAAAACGACAGGATTGTTTTTGACCATTTGTTTATAAGTAGACTTTAATTTATTCAAGCATACATTTCTCTTCTGTTTATTAAAATGTCAGAAATAACAGGAGAAGTGTGTAAATTCTTCAGTGAGGTAATACCAGCTCCACTTAACGACATGCAGCTAAAAAACTGCTTTAAATACATAAAAATACTTTTCTAAAAATATCAAATTAATTTGTTTGAAAATCTCAAAATAATCTTATCACTATTTTTAAGTGGATCTAATGCACTTTTTTTTTATTTTTTTTATTACTGGACTCTGCTTCAACTTTTGGCTCTTACTCTCACAAGCAGTGACCACAGAGGATGGATGCGCATATTTGATTTGGCAAAGATTTTTACCCTGGATGCCTTTCCCAAATGCAACTTCCCAGAAATCTGTCTCCCCTCCTGGTTTTGAACCAGACATCTTTTGCATGTAACGTGCACATGTTAACCACTACACCATGGAAGAACTGACTTTTACAGACATGGAATTCATTATTTGAAATTTTGCTTGATATAGGCATTCACCATTGACAATTGGTGGGCTGTCAATGGTGAATGCTTACTGCTGTTTTAAAGCACTTTAAAAGATGATTAGATGATTATTTTCAATGCATCAGATCCAGTTTCTCATTGTGTTACCGAAAATTGTTACAAATCTATCCCCTTTAAGTTGTACCAACTTATAGGTCACATACCATCCTCTGGTGTTTGCGGAGCTTGGTGATCTGAGATCCTTTATCCTCCATCCTGGTGACCAGCAGCTCCAATTCTCTCTGGAGGTCCTGCCTCTGCTCCGGATTTTGAGCTCCATCGATCTGACGCACCAACTCCTGATGCTCACTGACAAAGGTGACAAATATAAAACGACTTTAATAAAAGGTTCACTAATATGTCCAAAAAACTCTGAATAAAGAACTTAAATTATGTTAAATACGCCTTCATTCCTAATGCAGCTCACTGGTTGGCACTACTCACAAGCTCATCTGTCCCAGCTCGTCCTGCAGAGCCAGGAGCAGGTCGGCGAGTGAGCTTAGCGATGGGTCGACGGGCAGCCTGTTAGGCTTCTCTGATGAATCAGAGGAAGATGAAGAAAAGTCCTTTTGGAGGTTTTTCTTCACTCCGCAGCCAGACCTGTGGTGTGCACTCACTCGCTGGCACAGCTGTGGCTGGTGGTGCTTCATCATGTGAAGGATACTTTGCACGTTGGCATGAACCGAATGGCTTGGGCTCGTCGACTAGAGACGGGAATGAAAAGAATCAAAGTAAGAACAAACAACAAAAAAAGAAGTGCAGAAAATTATAAGTGACTTACTGTTCCTGCAACAAAGGGCATTTTCTTGTGCATCGGGCTCTTTGGTAGCAGTTCGGCAGGTTTAGAGGTTTTCTGAGGAAGAAGACAGCTCTCATCACCTCTACATCCAAAGAAATCTCCTTAAATAAATGCCTAAAATTAATTTTTATATCGGTCAGAAAAGTACCCTTATGCTCTTTTTTGTTTTCTTCTTTGGCTTTGTCTCTTCAGAAGTTGGCAGAGATGGTCGAAGGCTGACATCAAACTCTCGTTGCAGCTGCAGTAGTAACAGCAAATCAATGCTTCTTAAGAGTATTTAGTCAAATTTGCCAATCAGCAGCTTTATTGTTGAATATGTGCTGAAAGTTGTGGCGTGGGCAATTTAAAAAAAAAGTTGTGTCTCTAGTTAGCATTTACTTGTTTCTTAACAAGTGCAATCCAAAAACTGACTAACCTCCTCCGCCTTCTCCTGCACGAGTTTACGCTCGTGCTCTTCTTTCAGCAGTTTCTGCTCCAGGATGGAAAGCTTCATCTGAAAATTTATCACAGCGACACACCCTGAAATAATGAACTTTTGGCGATAAGCATTCTGACTAATGAATTAGAGATAAGCAGCATTGGGAAACCTTAGGTTACCTCTGCCAGAGTTTGGGTTCTGCTCAGTTTGAGACACTCTGACTCGAGTTTTTCCAGCTTCTCTCGCTGAATTTGGCTGTTTGAGCTGCTCTTTTGCTCGCTCTGCAGAGAAGCCTTGAGGGGAGTAAAAGTGGCAGGGGGAATATGTGGTTTTTTATGTTACTTACATCCAGAAATGTGAGAAACAAATAGGTGATGATCATGCTTATAGCTGGGATCTACTTTCAAATGACTTTTTGATTCGTAGTATTCTGAGCTACCTGATTTTCCATTAGAGCGCTCCTTTCCTTTTTGGCATTTTCAACCATTTTCCTCATGTAGTCCAGCTGCTTCTCGAGAACCTTACAGCGAGCTTCTGCAGACTGCAGTTTTGAGTCCAGTTCTGTCATTATAAAGCAGAGAACAAACTAATCAATCAGTTAAATGGAGTTGCCAGATCATAGTGACCCACAGTACCCTGTTTCCTTGTTGCTTTCTATTCTTTGTCGCTTACCTCTCCTGGCAGAGTTATCCGTCCCAGGCAGGCTGGCTGCTGTCTGACTGTACAATGTTGTAACTTGTGGATGCTTTTGAGCATCATGGGAAAACTGCTGGTAGCTCTTCTCTGCTTGCGTCCTTTCCAGCTCCAGCCGCCTAATTTTCTCCTGAAGGGTCTTCAGTGCATCAACCACGGCTGATGAAGAGTAAACAACAATACAAAGACATACTAGGTAACTGTAAAAGAAAGCAGTCTGCCCCCTCCCCCCTCAAAAAACTAAACAAAAACAAAAACTTCCACTGTAAGAGACAAATAGCTCATGATAATGAATGCGTCATACCTTTGCTATCAATATTTGGTCTCCTCTGGGAAACTGAGCTGCTGGCCATGTGTGTGCCCATGCTGATAGAAGAGTGTGCATGGGGCTCCGGCTCTCGTGAAGGTTTCACTATCCTGTCTGGTGGCTGGTAGTAGCTTCCAATGTAACTGTTCTTGGAAGGTGAGTCTAAAATCTATACACAACAAGAGGAGGTTGTTTTGGAAACAAATGAATATTTTCATTATCAATAAAATGCCAAGTTTGTAAAATTATAGACAAAAAATGTAAGTGTATACGAGTCAGATTTTTAACAATTTTGAACCTTGAGAATAAATTTGAAATGCAGAGACTAAAATCAGCTCCTGATTACCGCACTGTGAAAAAAGAGAAATAATTTTCTTCTTACTAAAACTGGTTTGGATGTGCAGTTTGCAGAAATATTGCAATTTTGCAACAGTGTGCTAATGGTAATAATTTCATTTTAAATTACAACATTATTCCTAAAGTGCACAGCTCAAAAACAGGGAATACATGATCAACATAGTATAACACAAAGTTAGTTACACTTCACACTTCAGGGAAATTAATCTGTTTGATTAGGAAGGATAAACCATTGCTTTGCTACAAATGAAAGTGACAACAGGTGACTGCCTTCAACATCATAGGTTAAGACTTGACTTCATTCTAAAAATGAGTATTATAGATTATTATAGAGACGAGTTGCTATCCCAAGCGGAGAAGTTCAAGTATCCTGAGGTCTTGTTAAGACTGATTGATGCAGTGTCTGCATCACCGGTCCATTGTGGTAAAGTGAGAGCTGAACATAAAAACAAAGCTATTGATTTACCAGTCAATCTACATCCCCACCCTTACCTATGGTCACGAGCTCTGGATAGTGACCAAAAGATCAGGAGGTACTCAGAATAGAGCCTCATCCACATCGAAATGAGACAGCTTAGGTGGTTCAGAATGCCTTCTGGGAGAGGTTTTCCACGCATGTCCTACTGAAAGTTAAAAGGATGCCCTGGGGGACATCTCTCAGCTGCCTTGGGAATATCTCGGTGCTCTCAGGCCTAGATGAGCTGATGAGGAGATGTGGGCTCATCTGCTTAGGCTGCTGCGCCCACGACCCCGTTCCCCCTTCACCATGAACCGTCTCTGTGGTTTTTCGCTTTTCCTCATCCATATATTTGTTTAGTAAACAGTAAATACTGATAAAAACTTTCTGTTTTCGGTGCAATTTCCATGCACTTGCCACACAAAGTAAACAGTAACCGAATCAACAAGCGTTAATCGATTACGCAACTGTACCCCAGTACAGCCAGCTTTCTGCA
This sequence comes from Aulonocara sp. 'chitande type north' Nkhata Bay, assembly GCF_057382095.1. Classification (NCBI taxonomy): domain Eukaryota; kingdom Metazoa; phylum Chordata; class Actinopteri; order Cichliformes; family Cichlidae; genus Aulonocara; species Aulonocara sp. 'chitande type north' Nkhata Bay. The sequence continues at coordinate 13,028,251 of NC_141358.1, forward strand.
ACAAGGAGGCCGTTTGTAGTCCTAAAAGCTCCACAACAGCAAACATAATGTATTTACAAACACCACCCACTGCATGGACCATTGGCTCCTTTAGGTAGATACCCGTAAAACAAACCAAAAAGATGGTTAAGTGGCAACTTGGCGAAAGTAAACAAGACAGCGCTAACGCGTTAGCCACACCTGCTGCTAACGGCTGATTTACGGACGTTACCTGATCGTGGTACGTCTCCATTTTGCCCTACAGCAAATGATGAGTGCTTCCAAACTAATCATGCGTCTGTCTTTAACGATCCGAGGCTACTTTTATAAGTTAAAATGACTTGTAAGACACCAGCTAACTGACTCCAGCTGTCCTGTCACCAAGAGACAGTCCGGGCTTTTTAAATTTCCCTCCTCTTTGCCGCCCTCCACACTGTGGTTCCGCCTGCGCACTCTTAGTTCCTCCCTCCCCACCAGACTTTTCTCTGCTGGTTAAGAAATATATTATATTTCCATATCTTTTGCTAATTAAATACTATAAGGGTAAAAGGAAACTTAAGCTTGTCCTTATACTCATTCTTTACTCCAACATTCTAATTTACTTCACTGTTATTTCAGTTATTCTTTTTGGGTTTCCGTAGACTGGCATAACTACTTTGAGCTGTATATGACAATTTTCGAATTTTTAAAAATCCGATTATGACACACATATACGTGTCACTTAATTTTCTTTGTGGAACAGTTTCCAGTATTTTCAGCAAACTCAATAAAGACTGTGACCTTTTGGTGATAAGTATGGCATTAGACAGGCTCACCTTCTATAGACTAAAATAAAATTATCCTTTAAATCTTATTTTTCTTGCTGTTCCCTTTAGGGGTTGCCACAGCAAATTATCTGCCTCCACCTCATCCTATCTCTACCATCGTCTGTCATTCCAACCACCACACCATGAACGTTGACTGTGGTATTCCCAATGAAAATCTTGGCATCTTCAACTCTGCCATTCAAGAGGTCTCTCTACCATCTTTTAAACCTCCCCTTTCACTCTTGCTGCTATCTTTCTGTCACAAATCTCCCCAGACACTTGTTTCCACCCACTTCACCCTGCCTGCCCTCTCTTCTTTACCTCTCTGCTGGGGTGGATTGATGGGATTTCTGGGTATGTGCAAAGGGCCCATGTACAGTTAGGGGCCTATCCAAGATGCAGATGTTAGTTGTCAGAGAGGAAGGACAACAACAGGAATATTATACTTACATACAAACATAGTATAAAAGATGAACAAGCTCTAGGTGCTACATTTTCCATTTAATATAAGGTACCCTAGAGTGTTTAATGATGTTGTATTGTGATAGTTGCTTTTCATTGTTTTGTTAAGGTACCATGCTCTCCATTTCGAACTATTCTGTGTACACGTATGCACATACAATGATTCTGAACTTCTTTTTAGATGCAAGGTATTTAATCAATTAACTCTGCAAGGATGCACAACAGGCAACTGGTAAGATGTAGGTGGACTTTTCAGTTATCTAATGTGTGGCCTTTCACTCACTTCATCTAAGTCCCCAGGTCAGTATGGCTGGAATGCATGCTGCACTGACCACTGCATAGCCACACACAGCCTCCAAAATACCAACACAATCAGTAGGCTGGAGTATGTACACGATAAACTGATTTGTGTCTGCTTGTTGACTTTTTTATGTTTCCCCAGGTTGTGGTGAGTTAATACAATGTCGTTAGCACTGTAAGTCAATCACACTGTCAACATTTGCACATGCAAATACTCTCTTGCAGCAATAAGCAGCATGTGTGACAGTCCTCCTGCATTACTATTTTTTTCTCATTTGCAACAAACACTTTTTTTTTTTAGTTTTACCATACTTGAACTGAGGTGCATGGCACTTCGTTCTTATGTTTAGATTGATATTTTAATGGTATGGGCTGCATCAGTGTGCAGATTTTTATTAAAGTTAAGAAAATCAAATGGAAACATACAACATATCCACCTCTTTATGTCTTTCTGCTTGTCTGTTATTTCTGATAAACAAGTGAAAGGGGGGCTGCTGCTGCTGAATAAGTGGATGATGGGAGATGTAGTTGCTAAGCGCTACAGTCAAATAGAGAACCTAGGCGGATAAAGAATACAATCCCCATAAACGCTTCCCCCACGAGCACAGGAAACCGCCCACCAACCAATCATCTTCCAGAACCTCCCCGAATGCGTTCGGCTTGGGCTGATTGGCTAATTTGCCCTGCCAATCAAACTTTTACCCTGAAGTTGTTACCTCCTCTTGTTTCTACGCTGGAACCAGCGTTACTGGACAGTGCGGAGGCAAGTCGTCCTGTAACAGGAGAGAGACACCAAAGAATGTGGATAAAGTGAGTGTTTTAGAATGACACTGTTTGGTTTTCAGTCTCAGTGAAAGGTTCGTGTGTGGGAATTTTTTTAAAGAGCGGCGGTGGGTGCTTTAGTGCCGTCTTTGTTAACGGGCAGCTTGAAAGCCCTGGCACGAAGAAAAGAGAGATAAACAAGCAGAGAGATTGAATGGATTTCACTGACACGCCGCGTATTCTTCCTATTATATGCCAAGTTAATATCAAAGTTAAAAGCCGTTAAACCGTAAACCGGTGTTAGTATTTGCAAAATCAAATGCTGTGGCAGTGAATCTAATTGCTCTGACTGTGTTCAAATCCTGTTTTGTTGTTTTGAAAGTTGCTAACAAAGATTAGCAGAATCGTGTGGATTTAAATCACGGATGCAGCTATTGCTTTTTAAATCTGTTTAAAACATGTGGTTAAACCTCATTATATTAGATTTTCTGCAAATCTGAGCAGTATATCTTCAGAGAACTATTTGGCTATATGCTGAAATACATGGTGTGATGATATGCTTTAGATGTGTAGTTGATTTATGCACCATTTTGAGAAGTTTATTTAATGTTTAATCTTAAACTGGGGTTTAAAGACAACAGGAAGGAAGTGCAGTGATATTTAGAGGTGTTAGTGACCAGTGTTTTGTGCCAACTCAACTTTGCAGTTGCTAAATGTTCAACGATGAAGTGCTAAAGAGATTAATAATTTATAATTAATATTTATATGTAATTTTTTTTCTTGTCAAAAAGGGAAACAGATATCAGCAAAAACATAATAAACAGTGGCACCATCTCTTCTCCACAGTGTTACATTACACACTGGTACAGTACTGACATAAAGTTTCACACCCTTTCTTAGGGCAGTAATGTGGTATAAGAATGGAAGTATGGAAGATGTACTTCTATTGCTCTTCCCTGGTGCTGAGAGAGACATTTTTGTTTTCCCTGGTAGAGCAGGGGACCCATGAACCGAGGGCCATAGTCCTTACAACAGTGGCTTCAGTTTGATGCTGTGTGTCACTCACCCTCTCTTTCTTTCCCTACTCCCCCCCCCCCCCCCTGCCAAAAGCCAAAAGTCCATTAGCTGTAATATCCAAATTATGGCAAATGAATTCATGAGATATAGGGTGATATATCTGTGTCTTTTATAAGTGGTTCATGTTATTAGTTGGAGTCAAATTTCTCTGATGCTACATCTAAAAGCATAATGCACTTGCATTAACAAAAAGGTGATGCAAGCCTTTCCTGTCCTGTTTATTCGTAGCCTTTTGTGAGACAGCACAAACGGTAGGCCCGCATAAACTGATGGAGGTGCAGGACCAGGAGTCTGTGGGGAGATGGGACAGGCTGGGGAGCCGGGATCCCAGCTCCAGAGCTGATGCGATAGAGAACATCTGCCAGGAGGTCATGCGGAAAGTGGAAACCATTGGGCCCATACCGCCGGTGGCCCCTCTGTCCCTGGCTTCAGGGAGTCCTCCAGGCAACGATCTGAATGATATCCTGGCCCATGTCCTTATGCTCTCCAGACGGTGTCCCTTTGAAGATGTCAGGGAGCGTTGCTCTCAGCTTCTGCGAAACATCCAGGTAAGAGAGTCGCGGTTTTATGATGGGGAACTGTGTTGCATTACGCTGCACCCGACTGTGATATGTCCTCTAGAGCCAGTGTTTATTGTATTGATCTGCAGCCATCTCCCTCTCTTCACCTCTTCATAAGCATTGCAAACACTGTGGTTTAGTAAAAAGCTCAGTGTGACCGCTGCATGGTTTGTCAAAGGGATTACAGTCAGTCACACAATGATACACAAAAATATAGCTGTCCTAACCTTTCAACACGCTGCCAATCATTTTTACGGTGAGATTTAAACTAAACAGATAATCACTGGTTGATTAAGATTTGTCTTTAGCATTAAAGCTAGACATAAGATTTAAGTTTTTTTTATTGCAGAATTTGAAAACAAATTTCTTTGGCTCATGGCTTACACACACTGAGATCTTCCAATAAAAATATTGACACTGCACATGCTGTATGTGGGCTTTCTCAGAGAGTTAAGACGTATTTACTGAAAATAAGTAATGCTCTCCATTATTAACAAAACACAGTGTGACACAGCATTTTTGTTTTCACTTTGGCTTTTTTTTTCTTTTTCTTTTCAAGTCCGTTAAGTCTGCCTGTGTTGATTTTTAAATAAATATCCTGGTCATTGTTGTGTAGCAGGTGGCAGTGAATTGAGAAAAAAAATATTATATTGAAGCTGTCAGACTTGGACATGGATACATGGTACTCAGTGAATCCTGAAAACAAAAATCTGTGGGAGAAATGCGCAATGGTGGATGGTGGGGGGGGGGGGGGGGGGGGGGGGGGTCCTTAAAGTTAACAGGAGAAATATAGATAAAATTTAATAAGATTTATTAGACACACAGTTGGGAAATTTACATGTGGTATATGGTAGCAAAAGGGATAGAGTGGGAATAAAATAAATTGATGCAGCCATTAAAAAAACTTGAAACAGTAGAAGAAAAATGTACACAGTACAAGGTAGAAAGAAATTTAATCTAAATATAAGTGAACAGATAGTTTCAGATGCCTACTAAGAGCAAAATGATATAACGAGTATGACTGAAAACTATTTCACATTGAAATACATCAAATACAAAGAACATTTACTGACTGAGCATTAGAATGGGGAATAAAAGTGATTTAAGTGACTTTGATCGAGGCCCAGGCTGGCCTGAGTATTTCAGGAACTTATGATGGACTGGGATTTTTTTATTTTTTTATTTTTTTCCACACAATAATCCCTGAGGTTTAAAGACAATGGTCTTAAAAAGAGAGAATATCGAGTGTGAGGCACTTCTCTCAGAGCTCAGAGGAGAATTGCCAGAATGCTTTTAGCTGATAGGAAGGGAACAACTGAAGTAATCACTTGTTATAACCAAGGTGTGGAGCAGCAGAAGAGCAGACAAGTTTGCATTACTGTTTGCTAATAGGAAGAAAATGTGGTTACAATTACCACACAGGCTCATCAAAATTGGATGATAGAAGATTGGAAAAAGTTTGCCTCGTTTTATGAGTGTCCATTTCCGTTCCAACATTTGGATGGCCGGGTCCGAATTTAGCATAGACGACATGAAAGAATGGATCCATCCTGTCTTGTATCAATGGTTCATGCTGGTGGTGGTGTGATAGAGTTGGGGATACATTCTTGGCACAGTTTAGTCCCAACTGAATATCCTTTAAACACCACAGCTTACCTGAACATTGTTTTTGACCATGTCCATCTCTTTATGACTACAGTATACCCATCTTCTGATGGCTGGTTCCAGCAGGATAACACGCCATGTCAAGTCATCTCAGACTGGTTTCTTGGACATGACAATGAGTTCGCTGTACTCTAATGGCTTCCACAGTTCTAGGGGGATGTGCTAGAACAAGAGATTCGCATCATGGATGTGCAGCCAGCAAATCTGCAGCAATTGTGTGATGCAATCGTGTCAACATTGGGCAGAATCTCTGAGGAACGTTTCCAGCACTTTGTTGAATTTATGCAGAATTTATGTAGTTCTGAAGGCAAAAAGAGGTCCAGTCCAGTACTTTTTAGGTGTACTTAATAAAAAAGTTGGTGACTGTATCTGTAATACATGTATATTTATAATAAATATTGTGCTGGGTTTATTTTGTTTTGCCACTATTAGCTATAGAGAATGAAATATTACACTTATCCTGGGTCTACCCTTGTGTTTGCTGTGGCCTGTTCCACTTAATGAGTCCTGTAATAACAAACAAACACTAACCCCAGTAGCTTTGGATGGCCTGACATGTTGTTATTCTGAGGAAATGGGGTGTTTGGCCGTGGCTTTAGTTCCTGTTTGTGCGGAAGTGTTTTTTGAAGATGGAGGCGAGGGACAGGCAGAGATGAGAACGGGAGAAAGCTGCTTTGCGGGTTTAGCTGTCTACCACGGTACGCGCTGTCTGGTATTTCTGAATTATGCTAAGCTGCATTTGGGCACAGCTTGCCAAAGGTTGCATTTATGAGCCCACAGTTAGCTGATGTAGCTCTGGTCCCATGGTGGGAGATCCCTCCTGACACTCAGACAGCCTTTAATTCCAGCAGATCCGCTGATTAAAGACAAAATCTTTGAAAGCACAGACAGTCTTTTCCTCGTGTCCTCTAGAGGAGGAAGGCATCCTGCTTAGTGAGAATAATGTACTCTAAAACCCACATGGGTCACATAGCTGTGGGTTGGAGCAATTTTCTGCTTGTTTGTTGCCATAATGAGCACATCTTTCCTGAGCATTTATCAACCGTGAAAGTAACTCCGGTGATATTATTCAAAGGATGATATGTGCTCTTGTCTGTAGATGTAGCATGAAAAATTATGATAAAAATAATTGCAATAATGCCTAAGAAGAAGGGAAAAAATATTGTGTGTTGGCACAATTCTTTTGCTCATACCTGTGCACATAGATAAGAAGTGTACTGGAGAAGTTATACTCTAGTAATGGACAAGGGCATTTTCTTCTGTTTTAATCCTGGTATCAGACCTTCCACTAATTGTTGAGGAACCCATGTAGCAAATAAAAAGACCTTTTTTTTGGTCTCTAACTTTGCCTCACTTTCTTTTTTTTTAATGCAATCCCACTTGGTGTTTGTTCTTCCTGACTCTGCAGGCGAACTGACTTGCAGGCTTAAACATTTGAGCTATGATGTTGGTCTAGTATTCAGGGGTCACAGGTTTGTTGGCAAAAATAGGGTGATATGCGTACAGGGAGGGGTCGGGTTCCCTTGCGAGGGTCTTCTGGGTAATTGTGAGTCAAAATCGCTTACCAAAACAATTCTGCAGCGTGGTCTTCTGGGGCCTTTGACTTGGCATTCGGCTGCTGAGCTTTATTGATTTCATTTTTATGGGAACCCCAAAGTAAAGATGGGTATGCTACCAAACACACACATGCTCAGAATTAAAGAGAAACGATAGTAAGTGTGTATTCTGAGTCTGTCAAAGGGGTGGGCAGACTCTGTTGGCCGACTCTCTCTCTTTCTCTGGTCATCATGTCCCCAAACTGGATGAAAGGAACCCAGTCTTGGATGGCTGAACAGAGACGGAAAGTTGTTTTTTTTTTCTTTCTGTGCTTTGCAGTTACACCATTGTGTTAGCCCTTTACCCCTACTTGAATTAAGAGCTAGTCTCAAAAGATCAACCTGTTCTTGTAATTTAGGCCTGTGCCTCTCAGATTTAACGACACAACCTGCACCGTGCGAGAATTAAAAGATGGAGTAAATCAGCGGATGAAGTGAAGAATGTGTCTCTTTGAACCCAAGTCAGTCTGGTTCTTATGTGTTCAGCTGTCACTGCACATCAGACCTGAAATGTGTGGTTAATAGTCATTGTAAGAGTCCTGCACCTTAGTCTGTTAGTATCACACCTTGTTCTACAACCAACTTTCTTTCTTTTATTTTGAATGTGCAAATCGCTATAGTTGCAGTCTTTTAAACACCCTAGGAGATATTTAATCTAAGAAACTTTCCTTCTATTCATCTGTTATGACAGAGTCATGTTTTTTTTTTTTGGGGTGGGGGGGGGGGGCTTTTTTCATAAAAAAGAAATGCAGTCTGTTTTTCTGAGGAACACAGAGGCATTAGATGTTTTAAGCTCCTGAGTGTTTTCACATACTTATTTAAGCTAATAATGGTCATTAGGACTAACTAAGCAGTCTCTCTAATAAACACATATGTGTGATTAAAATGGCTTCCTGGAACTGGCCTCCTCCTAAACTAATGCAGAACATATGGAGTGTCTCTTGGAGATGACGGTAAATATTTAATTATCTCTTTAGGATTGATTTATTCATCTAAGCATAGCTCTTGAACTTGATACGAATAAGCAATCGTAATTGTCAAGTATATGCAGATCTAGCACCTACATCGTGACTTTCCTAAGAGTTAAACTTTGAAGTTGCATGGTAGGTTGATCTCTGACTGATTTCTCCGAGCCTGTGTTACATAATTTTATTTATTTTTAATTGTGGGTTAGGCTTGTTTTCAGAAGACATGTTGTCTGTGTAAGCCTCTCTCAATGGTGGAATTCATTTGGTGAGGCTATATAAACAAACGTTACTTGTCAACCTTGACAGACAGGTGTGTGGACAGATGCAGTACGGCTTTTCTGAGAAGGCAGGGTCAGAGTCCACTTGTAAAATGTGGCAGAAGTTCAGAGAATTGTTTAATGCTTTTTCATTGCAGTCACAGTGACAGAAAGGTTTGCACTGATCTGTTTTATAAGTCTGTGCATGACTGTGCGTATACTGTGCTGTTTTTTTTGTGTTAGTTAATGTACTGTGTGTGCATGAGTTTGATTGTGAATGCCTGGAGTCTGTGTCTGTCTGCTACCTCTGCTTGCTGTGTAAATATAGATAGTGAGGACCAATGATGAGAGGGCCTTGTATTCTGGTCAGATCTGGTGGATTATGGGCACTCTGTGGTTGAACCAGGGCAAACAAAGTGTATGGTGAGAGGGGGGGGAGAAAGGAGCAGCCGTAGAAGCAGGCAGTGACCTTTGGCACAGTAACTGTACAGTGAAATGCACCATGGATATGGAGGACGCAATAGAGAAATAAAGCTGTGGATTTACAGCTGTCTGCCAGCTGGGCAGAGCAGTGGGACAGAGCAGTGATAGGAGCTGGGTGTGAATTCTCTCTATGGGGTGTCTTACTGAGCTAGATGAAGCTTTATGGCACTAAAGGCCCTTTGTCTTCAAGTTTTGAGATGATGATAGTGATAATAGCACAATGACATAGCTCCTGCCTTGATGCCTTGACGCTCCTATTGTAGACCTAAATATCATCACTGACTGCTTTTAGTTACCTGCATGAATTGCTCATTGCTTGTACTGCGACATGGCTTATTGGCCGAGTTGTTATTTTAAACACTGGCATCAGCGTTGGTCCAATAGTTCTGTTAATGCATCCTAATGTGAAATCTTGTACCACAAATGTCTGCAGAGTACAATGTAATAATGAATGCTACCACTATATTGGCTTTCATTTATAAATAGTTGATGTGCAAACTGGGAACCCTAAAATGATGCTGTGCAGATAAAGTGATGAGGGATATTTACCAGAAGGGATTTTTACACAGTTTGAAGATGCCTTCCCCTCCCTTTTCTCTTTCTTGCCAGGATATTAAAAGCCATTTTTAACAAACACACAAGCTCCCACTTTGATCCTACAGCACAGACAGACCCCCACTTTCAGCCAGTACAGCATGCTGCCGGCAGCACACTCAGGAAGACTTAGAGAGGGGGGGGGGGGGGCATGTGGGAAATGTGCAACTAGGTCACTGTCAATCCTGTTGTAGATGATAATTTTCCTGTTTTAGCATACATTAGTGGATGTGTGGAAATGCTTTCCTGTAGAATAAGGGGGATTTTTTCTTCTTCTTTCATTTGTTCTAGATAGAGTTTAAACTTCTGCTAAAACATGCAAAGGCTGTATTGTCCTGTCAAAGAGGGAGGGGTGTGTTGGTGTTGTCTTCAGGCATTTGCACAGCATAAGCAGTCGTCATGGTACCAGTGGCATGAGGTGCAATGATGGGATGGGTTAGTTGGCACCGCTACTTGGGGGTGGGGGGTACTTGCTCGTCTGCAATTATTTCTGGACGTGGTATTCAGGAGCTGAAGGGGAGAAAGCGAGGGAGAGGGAATGGAAATAGAAAAGAGACTCTGCCACATTATGATTGCAGCGCACTGAAGGTCAAAAAGAGATGGCGAGAGGGGGAATAAAAGGACAGCAATAAAGCAATGAGTTTTAATGTGTGGAGAAGAGAGGAGAAGGGGGTGAAACCAAACCAAAAGAGGAGGTGGGACAAATGCTGTCATTCTCTGTATTCAGTTTGAAAACAGTGGAAAACTACTAGCACCCCACAACTGCAAACCACTTTACTCTCAAACCTGGCTCAAGACCTGAGTATTTCCTGACAGAGTCCAGATCCAGACCCTTTTGTGGATTATGTTTCCATGACCCCAAATTAACCTAAAGCCCCAAATAAATGATAATTTTGCTCTCTGGCTTGTCTGATCAGGCATTTATTGAAAGCACAGTTTGACTTGCCCATACACCTCAGGACTGGGAGGAGCAGATGGTGGATGGTGATGTTGAACTTCTTGAAGGGGAGAAGTACACTTAGAAATCATATGAATAAAACAGCTTAACAGCACATCCAACCAACTCTGTGTGTAAACTCATTATGTCCATGTTTTCATACCTTCAAGTCTTGTTTCGACCTCAGGCTTGTGAGACTACCAAAGGCACTTGTGCCATAAATATGAGTTCAGTCATCCTTGCTGTTGGTATAATGTTGCCAGTAGAAAATTGAAGCTTGCACAACTGTGAATTCATTCTAGGTGTGAAAGATGGAAATTGCAGTCATTTCACAGCTTAGCAACACCTGTCTTAAACAGATTCATCCACAGGGGCAGACCCATTTTAGCAGCAGACTTATCACAGCATGAAAAGCACAGATGTGACTGATCATATAAATGATACAAATTCTTCCCAGGCCCCTCGTGTCATGTATGTTGCCGCACTGAAATAGTTTACAGGGGTATTAAAAGGTTATCTTTAATGACATTATTGCGCTTTCCCTAACATGTCAACGTGGCCGCTGTGAAAAAGATATATTTAGCCTGTAATCTGACAGCTTTACCCTTTGGCAACCTGTTTTTTTCACTGATGGCATTTGACATGTCAAAACAGGTGTGAATAATAAAAGGAACAGCAGCTGAATTGTGCTTAGCTGCTTCAGTTTGATTGGTCTTTTATTGTTCAAGCGTCAACGTCACTTAATGGCTTACTGAACACTTAAATGAGAGAGAGCCATTGTTGAAGTAATCGTTACATTCATAGTTCAAAAATAGTTACAGCAGTGTGTACATGAGGAGGAAAACTGAGTTCTTTCCTGTCTACCTGTCTGTTATGTTGGTATACACCAGGGGTGTCCAACTCCAGTCCCCGAGAGCTACTTTCCTGCAGCTTTTAGATGCATCCCTACTCCAACACGGCTGAATCAGATGGTTGGATTACCTTTTCAGCAGGCCATCAAGTTTGGCAAAGGCCCGGTAACAGCCATTCATTTGATTCAGGTGTGTTGGAATAAGGATGCATCTAAAACCTGCAGGACAGTAGCTCTCGAGAACTGGACACCCCTGGTATACACTGTTTGTTTGTTTTTTTTGTTTTTTTTTCATTGAGGAAAGGATCATGATGAAATCTTTGGTTATTGTTGTAAATAGAATAGAATAGAATTCAACTTTATTGTCATTGCACAGGTACAGGGCAACGAAATGCAGTTTGCATCCATCCAGAAGTGCTTTAGTGATATAGATATATTACAATATATATTAGCAATAGTATAGATATGTAAGTATATTACAGAAATGGGTCTATTATGGTATGTTATAATGTACACGGTATGAAGTATGTTGTGAATATGCTATAACTATAAGTATGTACAGGCTGTAGTGAGTACAAGCTATGTACAGGCTATGAACAGGATATAAATATGAAAAACTATACAGAATATGAAATAAATAACTTTACAGAATCTGGGATATACAGCTATACAGAAATGGGAACTATGGAAGTTGTAAACAGTTGTAGAATTAAAGATTATCGAATGTACAGAATGATTATTTACACAGAGCTATACAGTAGTGCAGTTAAGATAAGTGAGGGTGTAGATAGTTTCTACAGAGGCTATATAAAGTGCTGGTGGTTGTGAGTGGTGGTTCAGTCCATGTTATTATTGTGTGTTTGAGGGTACAGTTGTCCATTGTGGGTGTGTGTATGTTCAGTCCATATGTTAACGTGGGTCAGATGTCAGGAGGCAGAGTTCAGGAGTCTGACAGCTGTGGGGAAGAAGCTGTTCCGGTACCTGGTGGTCTTAGTCCGGAGGCTCCTGTAGCGCCTCCCAGAGGGCAGGAGGGTGAAGAGTCCATGTGATGGGTGACTGGGGTCTTTGATGATTTTCCCAGCCCTTTTCAGACACCGCTTCCTGTAGATGTCTTTTATGGCAGGAAGTGGTGCTCCGGCGATGCGCTGGGCAGTTTTCACGACCCTCTGCAACGCCTTCCGGTCCGAGGCAGAGCAGTTCCCGTACCAGACTGTTATACAGTTGGTCAGGATGCTCTCGATGGTGCAACGATAGAAGTTCACCAGGATGTCTGAGGACAGGTGGTTCTTCCTCAGAGTCCTCAAGAAGAAGAGGCGCTGATGAGCCTTCTTGACCAGCTTGGAGCAGTTGGTCGTCCAGGTGAGATCCTCGGAGATGTGGACTCCCAGGAACTTGAAGTTGCTCACACGCTCCACAGCCGTCCCCTTAATGTGGATGGGTGGATGTGGGTCAGCATTCCTCCTGTAGTCCACGATGAGCTCCTTGGTCTTCTCGGTGTTAAGCAGCAGGTTGTTTGTGTCGCACCACTCAGCCAGACGATCCACTTCCTCCCTGTAGGCGGCCTCATCGTTGTCACTGATGAGGCCAATCACCGTGGTGTCATCTGCAAACTTAATGATGGTGTTGGAACCATCAGCAGGTCTGCAGTCGTGGGTGAAGAGGGAGTAGAGGAAAGGGCTCATCACACAGCCTTGTGGTACACCGGTGTTCATTGTGATGGTAGATGAGCAGTGGTTATCCAGCCGGACATGTTGGGGGCGGTTGGTCAGGAAGTCCAGTAACCATTTGCAGATGAGGGAACTGATGCCCAGGTCTGTCAGTTTCTTGATGAGTTGTGAGGGGTGGATTGTATTGAATGCTGAACTGAAGTCTATAAACAGCATTCTGGCGTAGGTGTTGTTGTTGTCCAATATCCTAGGGCATAATTTTGACAGTATGGGGAATTTAGGAAATTATCTTTCAGTGTTCCTCCTGGATCTCAGGTATGCCAAGTGTGAAATGGTGGGAATGAAAATGAACACCTCCAAATTTTAGGCTATGAATCCAGTGAGAGTGCCCACTTTTGAATCTGTGTGGTGCAGTGCTAGCAACAACATTGGTTTTACCTACAAATATCATATTTCATAGTATAAAAGATGGACGTAGGTATAAAAGAAAGACATAGATGCTACCCGTTGGTTTGTGAAGATGTTTTGAAGTATTTCTGTCTTTGCCATGTTGGTGTTTTTGTATAGCCGATGTGAGAAGTGAGGGGTACTGACAGTGAAACAACTTGTCAATTACAATTCCTTAACTCATGAGAAAATGAGCATACCCTGGATAATCCTTCTATCTGAACTTAAAAACATAAAAACACAAAATTACAAAATGACTAACTGACACATAAACTCAGCAGGAAAGTATTTAGAGAGGTCAAGTCCGAGGACCATTTTCCCATAGATTTCTAAGGCACCAGAAGTCTTTTCGTAACCACAGCTTGACCCCTTGGTGGCTTTTAAAAAGAACGCTTGTTTAAGCCACTGCATCGGCTTCTCTCTACAGACCCCGAAGCTACTCCCTTCTTATATACCGTTCAAAACAAAATGTTTGGAATTCCAGCAAAGGAGGACGTCGTGTTGCTGTGCGGCAGCAGAAACCTCTTTGTATACCATTTCCTCCAGATGTTATCGTGACCACAACAAGGAGGGTGCAGCCAACATGAGGAATTGTACCAATGTCTCATACGTAGCATACATTTCAGGAGGTGTTGTCATCTTATGCTGTGCATACATCAAATATAATGCGTGCTGCACAGTGTGGCTGTATGCAATACGGGCCTTTTATCCCTCACACTCTTGCTCTTCAATGTTCGTCCTTTTCCTCAGACAGGACAGGCTGTGGAGTGGTTCTTCATGCAGCATACTGAGGGGTTGAAGTAGATGTAGTTCCTGTGTTTAGTCACAGGGGGGTGCTCTGTACAAGGTTTTTGGCCTTTTGCTCTCATCTCATGTTGCTTGATGGGAATTTTCCATGTGCTGGGTTGAACGCATGCGATGCTGCACATGATTTTAATTTTTTCCTTTTGTCCTGGTCACTGGGCCTTCATGTGAGGTTGTTTGTGTGTGACATTTTCTATTGTTTATGTTCGTCTATATGTGTTCTGTCTGCCTTTTGAACATGTGTCTGTGTTTACATGTCTAGAGAGTTTTATAGCAGGGAGCATGCAGGATTTTGAGTCATCTGCAGAGCAGGTCACGAAGCATGAATAGCCCAGTGGCTGAGGTCCAGACCTCGGTCTGAGGTGGCCCCTATTAGGATACAAACCACACAGGCTAAGCGCCCGGCTTAGTCAGCTGGAATACAGAAAATATTAGGCACACTTGTTCCTGCTTACACCAGAAAACCTTGCACAACCACTAAAGTGGCACAAATTTCTTGTAATCTTTTCTGATGAAGTAATCTATCATGCAAAAATCTCAACATTTACCAGCCATATCCTCTAAAATGTGAAAATTTGAACACTGAATTGAAGATATGTTGGTTCCAGTGTGTTATTTGTACAGTCCGAAGAAACTTCAGCTTAACAAACTTTAAAATGACTTCTCTAAAAAAGTATTTGAGATTTTAGGCCATCTGGGTGTGTCAGAATAAATGGGGCCAAATGTAAAATGAGTGGCTATTTTTTTTTCTTCCCTTTTTTCTTCAAGAGCAGCTCAATCAGAACTGTGCCACTACCATCTCAGATGTATAGTACTACATTAAGGCTTGAAGGAAACAGGCAACACATTAACACAACCATAAATAATGCACACAAAGGCTTGTTCACCCATGTGCACGTCACCCGATCTTGCAAGTACCTCACTTTTTGAAATATGAAGTTAGCTGTGTCAGCACCTGATGGATCATTTCCCATTGGAGTCATTGTGTGGTGTTGCTCACCGAGCAGTGGTGTTGCTTCAAGCTTTAACCACTGCCATGTTGGCTCAGGATTGGCTGTGCTGTTGTTTTAGCCTCAGTGGTATTGTTTCAGGCCCAATGTGTAGGGCTTGTAAGGAAGAGGACTCCCTTACTGCATTTATTTATATTGTATTGTCTGTATAGCACTTTAGAGCACACCTTTCACTTTATTAAAAGCACCTTATCAAGCACTTTATGTAGCTTTGCACTTTAAGCATGGATTTGCACACAAGAAGTTTAAATATTTATTGTCTATTTATTGGGAATTTTAAAATCAGTTGGTAGCCTTATTTCAGATCCTGCACAGCTGCTCCTCGTCAAGGAATGTGGTGGTTGTCTGTCAGGAGAGAAGAATGGTGATTGAGATTGTGATTAAGGTTTACCAATAAGGAAAACTAATGCAAATGTGTGTGTGAAATCTAGGGAAAAGTGTTGCAAATAAGTGTTTGTAAGTTAATGATTACTCACCTTTCTTGCCTGTGTCCTCTTCAAGGTGTTTGGGCAAATGTTTCCCCGGGGGTCCAGACACCATTTAAAGGTTCCGGGAGAGACCATTGGTAAAGAGAGTGTGGTGAATCTTTTTGTGCTTGGGTTTCTGGGTTTTTATAATATTGGGTTTGGTGTAACATTAAGTGTGAAATATTTATTAATATGTAAATGTGAAAATGTATTTATGTATTTATTTATTCTTATTGATATATTGTATACGGTGGTGGAAGGTTGGGATTTAAGAATTTACCTGAGAGTGGAATAATGGTTAAGTCTGTGACAGCTGAACATATTTAAGGCTGCCAGTTGTCATTAGAGGATGGATTTTTGTGCTGTGAAGAAGCTCGACAAGTTAATTGTTTTAAGGAGAGCCATATAGCAAATAAATACTTTGTTCCACTACACTTGCCTTGGTCTGTCTCACTGTGTTTCCAGCCGCTAAGGGCTGCCCTGTTACAGGGCTGGAGGGTATTGTGCTCTCTTCTCGGGGGTATTGACCCAGGCTGATGTATATGTCCTTGTTTATGTTACTGGCCAGTTTGTCAGCATGGTGACAGTTTCACACTACAGGATCTCCACATTCCCACAGTCATTCACCTCTGACCTCAGCTCTTATGCTCCAAAGTTTGAATGTGTGTGGTAAAACAGCAGACTGAGAGCGAGTCTCCATCAGTGATTGACAAGTAGTGTTTGCAATAGCTGCTTGAGTGGGTTTGCATCATAGTGTTTACTTAGGGTAGAAAACACACTTTGTATGTTTGGCCTAAATCTAATTATGTACCTTCACGTTGGAGGGTTTTTTTGGCTTTTACCCCTCAGCTGTAAAAGGCTGACGGAGTATTGTCGTCACCGTACCGGGCGAGCGGCTGGGTGTCCAGGTGGGTGTCGTGGACTCTCAACTTTGTGAACATAAAAACTCAAGAGCAAGGTGGCGTAGAATTTTCAAATTAATACCTTAGGCGCATATCCTAAAAATCTAGTGCGAGTTTAAATATTGGATGGGTCAGAGGTCAAATGTTTCAGAAATCTTAAGGAAGTCAACTAGGATTTTGATGCTATAGGTGCATTTAAACATGTGCTCATATGTGTGGAGACAGCAGTTTTGCCTCAGTACATCGTCACAGTGAATTTTGAATAAAGCAGTTTCAATTTCAGCTTTAATTTGAGGGGTTAATCAAAAATTTTGCATGAGCACAGCCATTTATGTACATAATCCCACATTTTCAGACATTCAAAGTTAATTATATAATATGATAATATGAGAATTGTCTTAAATACTTGGCTAAATGTCCTTTGCCTAGAGTCTAGAACACATGAAGATAACCAAATGTTGTGTTTTCTCCTTTGAGGTGCTCTGCTAGGGGTTTACTGCAGCCACTTTCAGTGCTGCTTGTCTTTGGATCTCCCTGCATCCACCTTTTTGTGTTCTGTATTGGGAAAGCATGCAGGTGTCTGTTAAGATCAGGTGACTGACATCGCTGCTGAAGAATATCACATTTCTTTGGCGTGAGAAACTCTTGGATTGCTTTTGCAGTTTCTTTATGGTTTTTAGCCATTTGCACTGTGAAGCACTGTCTGCGTTTGAACCTGAGCAGAAAGTTTAGCTCTGTACACTTCCCAATCCGTCCGGCTACTTCAATCAACAGTCAGATCATCAGTCAACACCAGTGGCCCAATTCCTTTGTAGTCCTACATGCCCACACCATAACATTGCCTGCACTATGTTTGACAGCTGATGTAGTATGCTTCAGATTGTGAGTGGTTTCTTTTCTCATCATTCTGGTAGAAGTTTATTTTGTTTTCATGTGTCCAAAGAATTATTTTCTGAACTGTGCAGGCTGTCTTAGATGTTTTCTAGGCTTCCTGTTGTTGATTTTAAAAAGCGGTTTGCACCTTGTTGGTAGACCCTCTATATTTCCATTCATGAAGGCGTCTCATGATTGTAGACGGTCTTATGAAACCATGTTGTGGAATTGTTTTTCTAAACCATGGAAATAAGTCTGTCATCAAGCACTTTAGTTGTCTTCTGTGGTTTTTCAGACCTTTTGGTGTTGCTGAGCTGCCCAGTGCATTCATTCTTTTGAAGAATGCATCAGATTGTTGGTTTGACCACTGCTAAAGTTTTTTCTGTCTCTCTCTGATAGGTTTAGGTACTTATTTATTTACTTTTTTCAGTCTAATGATGGCCACTTTCGCTTGCACTTAGGGCTGTGCGATATGACCAAAATCTCATATCCCTATATAAGAATTCTATCGTCTCGATAACGATATAAATCATAAAAATTTAACATTTTCTGTAAATTCTGTGAATCTCGGGCAGCTCGACTTGCGGTAAGTGTTTCCTTTTTTCTTTTTTTTTTGTGTGTGTCCCGTTTGGATCTTTAGCCATCAGAATTGTTGCCTTGCCATATTGGTCCATTTGATTGACCTTTATTATAATTATGAATTTATTTTATTTTCAGTTGCTACAAACGGGACAGACATGACTGGGTGATAGGACAGGGAGAAAGAATGAAAGAAAGAGAGGGAGAGAAAGAAAACCAAAGGGGAGAAGAGACGGTGAGAAGGGGGGGAAGAAAGGGAAAAAAAACAAAACAAACAAAACAAAACAAAACACCTGGGTCACCTGTATGGAGAAAAAAAAACAGAAGAGAAAGCAAACAACAAAGAGCAACATAATAAAAAAAACGGCACCATCACAATAAACTAGCTAGCAGTAGATATCAGTAGATACTAAATAATAAACGATATTGTGCAGCACGCAAGATAGACAGCGCACAATGTGCTTTGAGGCAGCAGTCAAGAAAGCTGTAGTCCGCGTCTGTGAATACCCGTGTGTACACCTGTGTGCATACCTGTGTGAATCAGCATGCTTGCATTCCAAAGGTTTCTCCATGTAACGATCTGCTAGGGAGTGTGGGGGAGCCCCAGCCCTGTCCTCCAGGGTATGAAGCAGGTATGGAGGAGATCAAAACTCCAGACATCCAGAGGCCCCCAGAACACAAGAGACCAAGGAAGACCAACAGAGGGGCAGCCGCGCCACTGTCCCAGTAAGAGCTGAGGAGAGTCCCAGATGAGGGCTCACTCAGCAGCCGCGGAGCAGAAGCCAGGGGGAGTTGCAGTGACGCGCCCGTGAGCTCCGCCGGCAGCCAGCTGTGCCTGAGTGACCGAGCCCCAGGCCGAGAGGCCGGGGGCACCCCACCTCCAAAGTGACCCGAGCGAGCCCCAGGCTCCAGGCCCCGATAAGCGGCCGCCAAGGAGTGAGCCGGTGTGTACCCGGACGCCCACCCCCAGACACAAAGAACCACCAACGCACCGACACCTGAGGGAGTCCGCCACTGGCAGGGGAAGTGGTGGTGGGTGGAGATAGGCCTCCAAACCTTGGAGGGCCTGAGATGTCCCCAGAGAGGTGGCGTCTGATACCCAACCTGACATATAGACACAGAAATACAGGCACACACAGACACAAACATCCATTCCCACCCTCATGCTCTCATATGCACTTACTCCACACTCAACCAACGTGGAGACAGACATAAAGAGACGCTGTACACACGATCACACACCCCAAGCGTACTCTACAAACCGGGTCTAGGTACCCTTGCCCCTGGAGGGGGGGAACTGCACCCAGACCCAGGTGGTGTTACCCTTTTCCCTGCGGTGGGGAGAGGCAGACCGCCCCGACTCCGCAGCAGCAGGGAGGCCCCACACTCCAGGCCGCAGTCGGACGGCCAACTCCTCCTAGCCCCCCCGCTCCAGCAGGCCGCAGAGAATGGGGGTGAGAGAAGACTCCAAACCTGTCCCCCCAGCCAGAAGGGGACAGAGAGGGGGGGGGGGGGTAGGGGGTAGCCTCCTCTGCACCCTGGTGACATACCCCTACTCCAAGGCCCTGCATGTGTGGGTGGTTGTGGTGGAGCGGGAAGAGGGAGGCAGCTGGAGATGGGGAGGGAAGGAAGCGAGGCACTCCCATACTCCGCGACCCGCCAGGGAAAGGGGGCCCAGGCCCATCCAGACCGGGGCCCAGCGCAGCAGCGCCCCCTGGCCCCACAGAGCCCGGGACAGTCCACCCAACCCCACCACAGAGAAAACTGCACCCACCCCACCATCCACTCATCTTCCAGACTACATGAGACAATAGACGCCCAGGCTGAGATCTTCCTCCACCTCTCCTGTATCTCCCCCTCCTGCAGAGAGTTCCTGAGGAGAGGAAAGCTCCTGCAAGGTGTGACAATCTCCCCCACCAGTTGAAGAGCCCCCCAGGTGGCTCGACGCACCGGCGGCACCCTGCGCCAGGGATGGGCCCCCATGCACCCACCCGCCCACAACCCCGGCAACACACAAACCAGGACCCAAGGCCCCGAGGCCCGGCCAGGGCCCCGGCCCAGAGACGGAGCGCCCCCAGAACCTCACGCCCATCCCGGACCCACCCAGGGGCAGACAGGCTACCAGGTCAGTAACCCACGTCCGTCAGCCCAGACCCTCCCCTAACCCTGCTGCACGCAGCCATGAGGAAACAGTCACCCGAGAGCCAAAAGAGCCCCCAACCGGACATGACCGCTACCCCGGGTTGAGCCCCCCAAGGAAGATGCCTCCGGGGAACCCCCCGACGCCCTTAGCCTGTCCCTACCCCCACACCAATCACAACAGTGAAGGCGGGACCAAACTATGACCCCCCACCCCCGCTAGGTGATGGAGCTGATCAAAGGAGCCCAGAGCAATTGATCTGATGTGGTGGCAGAGGCTGTATCAAGACTAATGTAATCTAATAGATAATTTCTATATTGGTTAGAATTAAGATTATTTTTATTTTTCCAGTTCATGAGGACAGTTTTCTTGGCTATGCATAGGGCAGTGAAAACCATATGGGCTATATTCTTTTCTGAAGTGACATTATCTAAGCTGCCCAACAAACACATTAAGGGGGAAGTTGGAATGTTACATTTCAGACACTTTGATAAGTCTTCACATATCTCGCGCCAAAACCTCTGTTTGGCGCGAGTGTTTCCAGCTGCGCGTCATGTAGCTGGAGTCGAGTGTTTTAACCGATGCATGAAACTATACATTTTTAGACATAAGTTGTAACGGCCGCCGTTTTCTTTGTGAGTATTTATAACACGGCGTGCTGCGGGGAAAAGCCTGTTCTAACGTTTGAGTCTAAGGTTTAAGTCTTGAGCTTTATTGTGAAAGCTTTATGTGGAACATAAGCAAGCGGACACGCGATGGTGTTACCGTTGTTGTTGCTAACCACAACGCATAAAAACAGGCGCTTGTCTGTCCGTAGTGTGGTAATGTCAAATAAAAGAGAAAGAGAGAACTTTAAGAAATTAATATAGCCACTACAGTGACCATAAAAACGATGAAAAAATATTGCCGTAAACAGTTTATTTTGCGACACCACGAAACAAACAATAGCGTAAAATGAAACGATAGACGTTTTTATATCGTCATTTTCTAATTAATTGTCTTGCTCCATCATGCTTAAACTTAGAAGTACAATTTATGGAATATGCACCACATTATCAAAACTCATGATATTTTGTTATAGGACAGGTGCCGCTACAGGATAAAGTCTGCCAATATTTGCTTTTTTGGCCATGCGGTGGTTGTCAAACTGCGGGATGTGTACAAATACCTTTAAAAAATATGGAAGAAAACTAGGACTATGTTTTGTTTAGTTCTTTTCATACTATATCACTATTGGAATGAACTCTCAGGGCATAACAGCAAAGGGACACCTTTATTTTAAATGCTGGCTTTGGCAAAATAAAACTAACTTAGCCCCTGGAGATGTGAGCTTGCTTTAGCAGTACAACAGTGCTCCAAAAGTCTGGTTAGTCCAGCACATGGACTTCAAAGAGTAGCCAGCAGGTCAACGCAGCTAAATACTGTCTAGTGCCTCTCAAACTCTGGGGTGTGCACAACCGGGTAAAAACATGTGAAACTAAGCTGAATACACATGATGTGCTTGAGTTTACCTTTTTTATTTAAGTAAACTTCATTCTCTGCTTTAATTGTTATTATTGATTTAAAATGGGGGATGGGGTGCTTAAACTTTTTTCAGCATACTAGAAAACATTTGAGAAACACTTGCACTACTCTAATAAACCATAATATACTGCATTATTCAACAATGAAGCCCAGAGAAACATGCAGTTAAAGTCTGCATTGAGCAAGCAGCAGATTTCTTCATCTAGAAGCAGGACCATCATAAAAAACAGAGAGGAACAACAATATTTAACACCACGACCACACCAAACTGCCACAATACCTTCAAAAAATAATGGCAACATTAGAACTGAGAGGCCATCTCTAGTTGTAAAGGAATTAATATCCTTTTTCAGTCTGTTTACTTACAGCATACCATGGCTAGACAGGTGTGAGAGGGTGGGGTAAACGGGGGTTTTAAAATGATTGCAGTGGTTAGCACTGTCGCCTCATATCGAGAAGGTCTTGGGTTTAAATCTTAACAGTCTGCTGGAGCCTTCCTGTGTGGGTTTCTTTCAGATACCTTCATTTCCTCCCACAGTCAAAAGACGTGCGTGTTTGGCCGTTCAAAATTGGCCAAAGGTGTAAATGTGAGTGTGTTTTAGCCCCGCCGTGGACTGACAACATGTCTGGGCCTCAAGCCCGCCTCGCAACCTTCAGCTGGATGAGCAGTTAAGAATTTATTTATTTTTTGCTTTTATCGAGACTTCAAGCTGTGAATGATTAGGGATGTGATCACTTTGAGGAGCACGTGGAAGCTGTGTCAGTGTCTGAATGTTTTGAATAAAATGACTGGTTTGCTAAACACGAGACTCCAGTTAGGTTCCTGTTAGGACTTCTGTGTTTTCCATTTTGTTTTTTAATAACTTTCACTCACTGGTTTGGTTTAGGCATTGAAAGCTGCTCGGTTAGCTTTAGGAAAAAAATGTTCAAATGTACCTTATAGCAACAGTAACCGTACGCACTAACTACTTATAATAATGCCATAACACTTTTCTTGAGCACACAACAACAAAGGTACACCTTGTACCTAAATGACTTGC
The DNA here is from genome assembly GCF_057382095.1 of Aulonocara sp. 'chitande type north' Nkhata Bay. Classification (NCBI taxonomy): domain Eukaryota; kingdom Metazoa; phylum Chordata; class Actinopteri; order Cichliformes; family Cichlidae; genus Aulonocara; species Aulonocara sp. 'chitande type north' Nkhata Bay. Next base: position 13,050,999 of record NC_141358.1, read on the forward strand.
CACTTGCCACTAATTAATGGTCCTGATATAATAGTAACATAATAACATAAAAGCCTGGTTACCTCAGAGATGAGCCAACTGGCTAACAGCCAGCTAAGTCTTGTATCCTGTATTCCATGAAACGCGGCGTAAAAGTTTATAATATGGATGCAGCAGATTCTTACATCTAACAGTTTGATATAAAAACAGAAAACATTAAACATAACATCAAGACCAAAAATTGCTATTATAACAGCAAACAATAATAACATTGAAAAAATATAAATAAAGAAATTAAAATACACGACTCCTTTTTGTCTGGAAAATGACCTACTAAAAGTACCATGCTTTGTGGGTCTTAAACTGTGGGATGCAGGTGGGTAGTGAGTGGAACCAGGTGAGAGTGTTTGCTGATGCTTTTCAGTGATCTTTTTATTTAAATAAAATCACACTTTATCACACACTTCTGAAACTGTAAATAAGTGACAAAGCAAACTGATCAAACTTTCAGTTTCTGAAGTGTGCCATAAAAAGCTTGAGAACCGCAGCCTTAAGGGTGTTTATGGTTTCAAGTTGCAGAAAGCATCTAATTTTGAAAGCGTAATGAGGCGTTATGTCAAAATGCCTGTGATGATATCGATCCACCACACCAGCCACCCACACGCACACATTCAGCAGATTAAATGATAGTGAGAAATTTTTGTCACAGTGTTGTTGATATGTGTTTTTTTTTTTCCATCTGCTTGTTTTCTTTTTGACAAAGATGGCTGATAATGATACTTTTTTGTTTAATGTGAAGGGTTTTAGGGGACACTTATTTGTGCTGTGAGAATGCATTTACTCTAATGTTTGCTGACCAAATAATTTATTTCTTTTTTTTTCAACTGCATAAGGAACAAAGCTAAGCTACTTAAAATGATGAGCTTATTGCCCTTACAATGACAAACTGTGTAAATGTACATCTGCTTACCCCAAGTGGCCCAAAAGTGAAGATTTAATTGTTAGCTTAATCTTCACCTCTAAGTAAACAGACATTTTAGGTGTTTCATAATATAAAAATAGTCCACATCCTCCATTATATGTATTTTAACACAATTAGAATTATTATGTATGTTTAAGGAGACTCCATTACTGGATTAAACGCACTGTATTTGTTTGAATGATTGCTCCGTGGTGCGTATACTAAACAGTTTCAAAAACCCTCTTCACTTCACACATCTGCAGTTCTGGACCTGCAGAGCGTTTGCATTGGTGTCCTTCTCAGATAAGCTAGTCGAGAGCATACCCGACCAAGACTTCATGCTGGCTAAGCCTTCTGGTTTCCTGTTGTCTGAGATGAATGAGATGAAATAAATAAATCATCTCTTCTAGACTTTGCCAAATGTTATTAGACAGTTTTTACTGAACGAGGATTTGACAGGGTTTGCTGCACTCAGTAGAATTAGTGTTTTCCAGTGATTGTGGGGTTGTTGTTGTTGTTGCTGTTGCTGTTGCTGTTTTGTTTTTGTTTTTTGTTAACATCAAGACAAAAGAGTGTCAGTGCTTGAACAAAAGTGGTCAAAATATGTTGCCATGAAAAAAGTCTGTATATCATTAGGCTCCAGTTTAAACAGCTTTTGCAAAAAGCAAAATGTTTCATTCACATGCCTAAAGAAAGTCCTATGAGCACTGCTGTTTGCAAATTGTTTATGCATGAAATGGACTGGTTCGTAATCTTTCATACAGGAGGAAGGTCACCGGCCCAGGATAAGAGCACTATAAATCGTCCAATTGGTTGGTATATCATTGCATCTGTATTTGCAACATACATTTTTTTACATTAGATGCTGAACAAGGAAGTTGTAGTCATATGGTTGGTTCATATCCCCAAAATCTCCTTTAACCTAAAGATGTTCCTTTGACTAAAGATAACAACTTCATTCTGAGCAATGTTGGCCCCTCTGTTTATGTCCACTTCCCTTTTTTTCTTCTTCTTAATAGATTCGATGAATCATGTAAACAATATATTTGTTTAGCAAATGCAGAACAGTATGTGTAACCTTACTAGTGCATACACGTTTCAGTGTTATTTTGACCTATTTGTGCTGTTTTCTCAGCATGATTAGATTTATCAGTTAGCAAAGAAAAAAAATATGGGTGTTAGATGTTGTTTATATACTGAAAATTTGTAATTTTTGCCAGCTGCTAGGTGGCTAGCTGGGCACGTCTAAATCGACTTTTGTGGATGTAAACGAGAAATTATTGTTGTGACATAAAAATTATATAATGGTTTTATAATGCATCATAGGTACATAAAGTCTAAAATTAGGTCATTGTAGTCCATTGTTTGGGGGTCGCTAAGTAACTTGATGACATTTATGTTTGATAGAGATGCAAAACTTTTGCTTATCCTTTACTTGTCAGCGAGTCTGTTAGTGTTCGCCGGTGGTAAGCAACATAATTTTGTCATCAGATGGTGTGTGCTGGGGGTCCATGGCGACGTCTGTGTGGCTGTCTGTTTTGTCTGTCCAGATTTTTTTATGTTATGGAATAATTATTGATAGATATTGATTTTGAATGCACAAAAAGCCCAGTTCCGAGCTTTATTTCGAAGCTCAGCTGTTGAGGTCTTTGCACATTTTCACACAAATGTCACTGGTGTCCGATTTTCCCTTTGCTAAAATTCATCATCACCTTTGAGCTAATTACAATCTATAATTTTCAGTAAAAATCAGTATACCAGCCCTACAGCAGAGACGTCCGAAAGCTGTGTGTGAAAGATGGTGTGGACGAAGTGAAGAAATGTGACACTTTTAAGAATTGTTCATAAATTACCTAAAAATACAGCTCTGTTATAAACACGGCCGTCTATAATTGGCCAGTGAGTGCAGATTGACAGCATGTTTTTCACACTCTACCCCTTCCTCTCTCCGTCTGTCTCTCACACTTGTCTGTATCTGCCCATCGCTTTGCTTTTGTGGGTTTGTGTGTTTGTGTGAGCGTGTGTGACAAGTGAAACTTGAAGCTACGTGTGTGTGTGTGTGTGTGTGTGTGTGTGTGTGTGTGTGTGTGTGTGTGTGTGTGTCTGCTCTGTTTGGGACCAGTGTGGTTTCTGTATATATGTTGATTTGGTCATTTCAGATGCCCGTGCCTTGTGCCTTAACTAAGACTCACATGTCAAAGAGGAAATGCTGATGTTCCCCTTTTTTTTTGTGTGTGTGTGTGTGTGTGTGTCTCTCTAACAGTTCAGTGTTTTTCATGTCTGAATATAGAACGGAAACTTCAGCACAAAGGTGCAACTCAAATGGATGGAGTTGTTTACCCTCATTTAGATACTACATGTTCTAAGACATAAATTAACAAGATATAATTACATCATGCTGTCATCCATCACACCTCTGGGATTCATTGGACACTTAGTTGCAGCCAGAGTGTTGTGTGATTCACAAACACACATTCATGCACACACATACATATTTAGCCTGTAGAAAGCAGTCTTGGAATTTCCTGATAACGTTTTACCTAATGCCTCTACTTTTATATCTTTGGACTGTGAAGCACACAAGTAAGATGTTTGTTTTTTTGAATCTTTACTGAGTTGTTTTGCAGAAACCAGTTAGGTAATATTCTGGAAGCTGGTCATTGAACCCTCCGGTGTTTTATTTGTGGCAGTAATCAATGTTATCCCTCTCTTTTTAAATTTTTCCAGATGCTGGCTTTGATGTCACAAACTCAGTCATCAGCATGTGGATTAGGGCTGCCACGATTAGTCGACTAGTCACGATTACGACGACTATCAAAATCGTCGACGACTGATTTAATAGTCGACGCGTTGTTTGAAGCTTTGTAAGATCACAAAAGACGCAGGAATAAGTAGCAGGATTTAAGAGTGTAATAACGGACTGAAACAGAAGATGGCAGCACTGCATGTACAAGGATGCCAGCTGCCGTTAAACCCCGAAGAAGAAGAAGAAGCTGTGTCCCAGAATTCATAGCGCAGCCCAGCTCAGTTTCCAACAATGGCGGCTGTCACTACCCGATCCGTACCGGAAACCCGATCGGTACCCCGCATGCGCGAAAGGTCTCTACTTCCGGTCGTAGCGTTTTACGATAGTTATGGGTCAGAGTATCTGTTAAGATGTTAAGAATAACAAGTATATCTTAAAATGTTTGCAATAATGAAGCATTTCAGTACAATGTAGACAAAAACGAAAAATAAAAAGAAAGTTACGGATCAGGACTCTCCGATCCTTACTGCACATGTGTAAAGTCTGACCATACAAATCGGGTCTACCCGATCCGTACCGCGCATGTGCAGATGTTTTTTTTCTTCTTCTGTTCGTTTAATGGCAGTTTACTCCCCAGTGTACGAGGATACCGCCACCTGCTGACCGAGCGAATAAACCCTATTGTAAACTGAATTAGCGTCATTACAAACGTGTGTTAAATCTGATTTAGCGATAGTCGAGCGTGTTTATGCTTGTCTGTGAGGAGAGGATTGTTGGAATAGTGATGATGATGTGCGCTATCACTGTCAATTGTCAGTAAACACTTCATCTGGCTGATGAATCTACACGTGAGATATTACAAAGTCTGCATTATTAACTCTGTAATTAGGCGCCATTCTTCTTATTTTACGGCGCTGTTGCTCAATCGGGGGACGCTCTCTGTTGAGGAGAAAAGCATGAATTTCTTTGTATACGGATTATCCATTGTTTAAATGTCCCGGGCAGTCGAAAAGGAGGCAGAGCTGTTGAGAAATGCTAGGAGCTAACTGGGCGATAACCGTATCAGTCAAATATATTGAATGTCGCAATGTTGGCAAAGAGAGGAAGTGACGTAAGATTTGCGCATGCGGGGTACCGATCGGGTTTCCGGTACGGATCGGGTAGTGACAGCGGCAGCTAGTTAGTTTTAATATTACTCTTATTATTCTTTCTGGGTCACAAAATAAACGTTTAACATATTTTCAGGCGAGAATGTAGCTGTGTAAACCTCAAATATCTGCTCAGTTTATCAGGACACCACATATTTTCAAAAGCGCTCCGAAGTTTTCGGAGACGTCTGTTACCCACTAGCTCGATAGCTAGCTGGGGGCAAGGTCACTAGAGCCGTGAGAACACCGGACTCCCGGCAAATCACGTCTTTCGCTACTCAGGTTAAACATGATATATGAGTCACTTAGATAACTTAAAAATGTTATTGTTTGGCTTTTTTAGTATTTTATTTGTTCCTGAGTAAATCGGTTTGGCTGAGATTAAAGTTATAGTTTTTACACAGCTGAATAAACGTCAAGCAGACAGCTGATTATCAGAAGTGTGAGATGCTGGAGAATTTACTCTGGTGTCCTGTTATATTTTAGATAGCAAGGAGTTTATTAAACTTCACCGAAACAATCTGCAAATTTCATTAAAATTTTATAAACTATCATCTTGTCTTTATTTTTAGTTAGCACAGACCGTAAACACTTAAAGCTGTAAGCTAATGATGGTTACATAAGAGCAGATGCTGCTGGTGCAATAAGCTGTACGTTTTACGTCCAATGGATTTGATTAGTCGACTATCAAAATAATCGTTTGTGGCAGCCCTAATGTGGATGACATGCAGTTTCTACTGAGGGATAAGTTTAAGTAACTACCTCAGAACTATTGTTTCAATGAAGCTATTTAGATGCTAGCATTGATTTAAGTTTTAAGTCACATGCAGATAAAGTCAATTTTATCACTGAGGGAAACAGTTGATAGTTCTTTTTATGTGTGATGACAAAAATATTTCTGGATGGACTTATATTAAGCTGGGTACAAACTGAAAGCTCTTGACACATCACTTTGAAGCTGATGACCGGTCACTTATAGGCGTTTCAGGCTCCAGTTGCCTAGGTAACCTAGGCAGTGAATACCTATTGCCAGGTCATATGACAGTCAGTGATATTCTTCACTTGTATTGGTAGTCGATTCAGTTGCTTGTATGAAAGAAGAGAAAACTTTATCTTGAGTGCCAGCAGATGCCACTATGATGTCAACTGCTGGTTTGCTAACTCCTGCTTTAAAGCTTGGGCTTAAAAGGCTTTAAAACTGGTATTTTGTTGTGAATCGGTTTGGGATGTTTATCTGTAATCTACATTATATGTAAACTATCAACACGCACAACCTCTTCAAACCTCGAAATTCTCTCAGGAAAAGCAGGAAAGCATTTTGGAATTTTTCTTTTCTAATTTTGTTTCCAGGGGGTACAGATAAGAAAAATGTGAGTTTGTATAATGGTTCCTAAATGTCTTTTTAAATTCACCCCTGCAAAGTTGTTAAGCACCAATCCCATTTTACAATTAAATCAATTTCTGAATTTCTGTCTCAGATCTAAAATTCTAGTTGGACTCTGAATGTAGTTAATATGAGATTATGTGTATGCACATATAACCCATTTGTAAATTTCCACCACTTTATCCCAGTTAATGTTGTGTTATGTTATTATCACAAACAGATTGTATGTAATTGCCAACTTGACCTCTCAAACTAAATGCAGACTGATAGCAGACTGGCTCAGTTTTATTTCTGTTTGATTGCCGTGTTGTAGCACCAAATTGTAAGATTAGAAATTCATTGTAAACAGTTGGAATAATTTTGGTTGTGCTTTTTTTTTTTTTATCATGCATCTGTAGCATTCATCCAATTTAGTGTAATAAATATCACATCCAAACCTTTGATTTGAATATAGGTATATAAAGATGTAGCTCTGTGTTTAAGCGCCCACTCTGTATAGATTCACAATTGAGCTCTCTTAATAAAAATATACATAGATAAAGAGTCTGTATCTGGGTTTGCATTGTGTAATACCACCTCTAAATCAGCAGACTCCCTGTGCTGTTGCTGATCAAAACAAGGAATGAACCCTTTGTTTAAAATGCCAAACAAAAAAAAATCCAAGTGTAATCTCTGAGGTTAAAGTTCACATTACACAGAGATCTAAACAAGTACAAATATTTCAAAACAAGGCAAAGCATTGTTTATTGTCCAGGAAAGACAAAATGAGACTGGAATGGAGGTAGGAGAATAAACAGGTCCTTTGAGGGCTAGCAGAAAGTACACTTAAATGTAACAGTAAACAGGGAAAGGATTGAGGATGAGGGAAAAAGTCAACAAAAATTCAAAGAAAGTAGCAAAAGAAAAGTAATTGCTATTGTTGGTTCTAAGAAGGAAGGGTAACGATACGAAGAACTATTAACTTAAGATCTTTATAACGTCTTGCGACAGTGTAGAATGTAAGTATATGCAACACTCTCTATGTACTGCTACTCATGATTTATCGTGTTGCATTACCAGTTATTAGTGTATGCCAAGGTTCCTAAATATTATAAAGTATTTCTCTTGTAAGAAAGAGAAAGTGTTTTGGTGTTTGTGCAAGTAATCAAGAGTGTTTCTTTTTTTTTTTTTTTTTTTTTTTTTTTTTTTTTTAAGCAATTCCAGATGTTGGCTTTAGCCACACTGATAATATTTCAGACCGAGTCATCAGTGTGTGGATGACACATAGTTTCTAGTAGGTAAACCGAGCTGAGAATGAATTTTTTCTTTTTTTTGGCAGCTGACATGAAAAAGGTCGTAAAAGAAGGTTCAAATGCATTTTAAGTAAAAGTTAATGGTAAGTGAAGAAGTATGGCTTTTGGAGAAGTTTTACACCAAATTCTGACCCTACCATCTGAATGTGGCAGCAGAAAACGAGATGCATCATACCAGAGAATGTTATTCTTATATGGTCTTATTTTGGTGAATTCTGTATAGCACCTGGCATGGTCTTCTGCTGAACATCTGCTTCAAGGTTCAACGTGTTGGGGAGTCAGAGATGCACTCCTGCATACCTTGTTTGTAATGAGTATTCTCCACTGACCTCTGACATCAACAATTTTCAATTCAGTTTGATTTATATGCCGCCAACTCAAAATAACAGTCGCCTCAAAGCGCTTTATATTGTAAGCTAAAGACTGTACACTAATAGAGAGACCGCCAGCAATAAAATGACCCATTCTGAGCAAGCACTTGGTGTGACAGTGGGAATAAAAAACTCCCTTTTAACAGGAAGAGACCTCTGGCAGAACAAGGCTCAGGGAGGGGGATGCAAAGATTCTTGTTTGAAAATCCCAGCATATCAGCACACTCAGACCATCTCACACCAACAATGATACCACATTTAAAGTCACTTAAATCATCTTTTTTCAATTCAATTCAATTAAATTTTATTTATATAGCGCCAAATCACAACAAAAGTTGCCTCAAGGCGCTTCATAGATACAGAGAAAAACCCAACAATCATATGACCCCCTATGAGCAAGCACTTTGGCGACAGTGGGAAGGAAAAACTCCCTTTTAACAGGAAGAGACCTCTGGCAGAACAAGGCTCAGGGAGGGGGATGCAAAGATTCTTGTTTGAAAATCCCAGCATATCAGCACACTCAGACCATCTCACACCAACAATGATACCATATTTAAAGTCACTTAAATCATCTTTCTTACCCTGTTCTGATGCTCCGTTTGAACTTAAGCATGGCTACATGCCTAAATATGTTTACTGATTATTCTGGTCGCATAAATATGCAACTAGAATAATTTCTGCAACCAGAGGAGCTGCCCCCTGGTGGCCATTAGCAAGAAAGCAGGTGTACTGCACTTTTTTTGGCAGAAGCCTGTGTCCATCTTTTTATATATAATCTGTTGCACCATTCTTAGATTTTCCCTGAAAGCTGCTTGGAGTTTGTCGCCCAGTTAACTGAAGCTTCACATATTTCTAATGCTTGTTTAATAAAATTTTCTACTTCACATACATGAAAAGTCTCATTGGGAGAACACAGAAATATAAAAGGCAGATGTTCCCAGCTGTAACATTGGCACTGCTACACTTTAAAAAACAAGGGTGTAGAAGGGAGATAAAGCCCAGCATTGGATTTTATTTTTTAAATGATTTGGTCTGACTTTTATTGATCCTAGTAGTACAAGAATAGTAGGGGCCAAGCTTGGCTAAACTCTTGAGAGATCTAGGCCAGTATCTAGTATCTAGGCCAGAGGGAAATCGATGGTTGGAGAAATGTCAACAACAACCTCTTCTCCATCTGGTTCCCCAGTAGTCTGTGCTGGCAGGTTGCCACACCTTTTCTGGTCCTCTATAGGTTTCTAAGCATCCAAACATGCTGCGAGGCACACCCTGAAGAACCTGAAACCAGACATGCTGTGGATGGCAGCCATCCAGTTCAAAATATTCAGAAATGCTTGGGTTACTCAGTCAGCTATTTCTTTTTCTTCTCTTTTCTTGTTATTCACCGCTGGTTAAGACATTTAGATATTTGCCCATGACTATTTTTACTGTATGATCTGAAGAATCTGTAAACCTCTAAATATGAGAAGCTTTTCTCATCCCTGAACATTTTCTCAACATGTTAGAAGAGTTAATATCTGGAGTAAGAATAGAGACCTTCATGATCTCCATGAGTCTGTTTGGATAAGAGCTCCCCTCGGGAAATCAATCAGTCACAGTCATTCATTGGCTTGTTTTTAAGGGAGTGTCAGCAGGCAACTGACTTGCTTCTCTTCACTTGACGTCAAGAAAGCAGGAGGGAAAGGAAGGAACTGTATAAGAACCCTTTATCGTGATTTGTTGTGAAGATATAATGCAAACAAGTGACATTTGGTAACTTATACAATGTGCTTTTACAGGGCTGATGTCCATCCAGCAAGCAATCAGTTCGCAAGTCCGTGCATTGTTTTCTTAGTCTGAAACAGCAGGTTTTAAACTTAAAATCAGCTGTGAGTACAACTTGTAGCTTACGTAAACTGGCCTTTAAAGATTGATTATACTGAGCAGGCAGATTGGTTGGTGTATAGATTTTCCACATTCTTCACATATCATTCGGTGTACTTTGGACATCAGTCGTGTCAACACAGAAAACAATGTTCCCCTCTCAGTGGCTGTATTACCCATCTGTCATTTTCGTTGCCAGTTCTGTGTGTTTGCTTATCTTCGTCTGGACGCTTTGCTTGTTTTTCTTTTGCAGCGTTGCCTTGCAGCGATATCCAACACAGCTCTATTTGTTTGCCCATTATATCTTGTGTGCTTAACTAGATATACTAAGCCAATTTTGGCCGGCTGGTCAGTTGATTTGTCACATGCTCCTGTATTTTGAATGTTTGCTTTTAATTTGACGGAGCAGGCTGTGATGCAAACAAGTGGTCTTTAGCCATCTTATGTAACAGTAACGTTTGAACTGGCAGCGTTTCAAATAAACTGCTCAGAGCTCAAAGACAAAAAAACAGTCGATGGGGAAAAAGAATTTGAGTCAGACATCGGTAATAATGTACAACCATTTAGATGAAAGATGGCAAAAGCCAGCATCGATTTTGGAATCTTTAATTTTGTGTAAGTTTGTGTACAAAAACAAGAAAGCCGGAGTCCCTTTTGCTTTCTGCATACAAAAAGGTTTTTAAATATGGACTATATAAATAGACACACACACAAGAAGAACATAAATACAAGGAGTAGATAAAAGTAAGAACAATACAAGTTACAGAAGTCTTAAAATATTATAATATTAGCACACTGATAACTTGAGAGTACCTTCTTATACTTTGTCTGCCAGTAAACTCATGTAGGAAGAAATGCTCCAAAGGTATGAGCAATATTATATTAACAAAACACATGGCTGCACAGGCATTTGAAATTTTGGTGACTTTTTCTATAATTAATCCAGAGACACATGCCTGACTTACCTGTCACATATCAGTGTTGTTATATAAGCCTCAAAACTCAAGCATCAATGCAGTTTTAGTCAAAATTCTGAGAAAACATTCAGTATAATGAATAATTAGTATGGAGCTAAAATGTGGGATTTGAAGGTGGAAAACTACTTTTATAAATTATAAATCATAGATATGAAGGTAGCTCACAGATATGGATCAACAGGGATCAGTTATTTACGTGGTTGAAGAAAAGGAAAAAAAGATCAGATTGTTGTTGAACCAAGAAATTCATCTGTGAAATTCCACATGTGTTCATTTGTTTCTGAATGTGGGTGTGCAAAGTTGACCATGTATCCGAGAGGCTCGTCCAAACATGACATCATTCCTCCTTTGTCTCTGTAGATTTCCATCATCATCATCATCATACATGAGTAAAGGACGATAATAAAGAGTGTGTGCCAGATTTTAAAACCCTGCAAGCTTGTTTTCACATATGAACCAGACACTCATTTTATTGCCAGCAGATCGTAGAAGGTCTGAGAAAACACTCCTCTTAACAGGGCTGTGTTTTCTCTGCAGTTTTCTTTGGAGATGTGACAGGTTAGCAGTTACAAACAACACTCTGTATTGTGCAATACAGGCTCGTTGCATCAATGTGGCTATAAGAAGGAAGGGGGGAGAGTGAGAAAACAAGTCATGAATGTTCCCCTTGTACAAGTCTGTGAGAACTTTTTTTAATCTCTTGTGCTGTTTGAAACTGAAAATATCCTAGGTTTAAACTATGTCAGTGTTTGCAAAGATTTCCATTAAAAAACATAAAAACTGGAGAAGTGCTTGTCACTCATACATGGAGCTGTTGTTGACTGGTTTGACAGGTGTTCTTCTTGACTGTCTTTCCCCCAATGCCAGCTTTCCACACCCTCCTGACCAGATACAACCAGCAACTGTGAGGTGTGTGTGTGTGTGTGTGTGTGTGTGGGGTGGGGGGTGGGGGGGTAGCAAGAAAGGGAGTGGGGATGTTTATGTGCAAGAAACAAAGTGTGGACTGTATAGGTTCGAGGGAGGGAGGGGGAGGGGGTGTGATTGTCAAAGATAAGTGAATGGTTTGTGTGTGTGTGTGCACTTTACTCACACAAGCACACATGCGTGAATTTGAGATTAGCCCCCACCTAATTGTGGGGAAGCACTCAGAGTCTATTAATGCCTGACCTGACCTCCTCTTCATTCACTCCATCCATTGCTCTGAAGACTCGAGGAAAACACGGAGAGTAGGAAAACAACAACTGCGGTTAACAGAAGGCAAGACGGCTGCTGCTGCTGGCTGCTCTGATTGGTTCAGTGGCAAAGGCTTGAGAGGCTGCCTATTGGCTCAGAGCAGACACACCTCTAGATTCTGTTTATTTGCAGCCAGAAAGTAAAGAGGAGGGGGGGAGTTGGAGGAACGGGATGTCGGGGAGGGGTGCGATTGTGAAGGGGTTGGCGGGTGGGTTACAGTTTGTGCAAAAACAGAAGACATTTGGGAGGAGGGGAACTGCATGTACACTCTGGACGACTTCAGCTGGAGCTTGTTCAAAAACTTCTAGGAAACTAGGATGAATGTTTGTGTTCTGTGTGTGTGGTTGTGGGTTTGTGCTGGGCGCCATTAAAATCACAATCAGGCTCGCCTAATTTGTATCTCTTCCCAGAAAGTTTACCAAGAACTACTTGTGAGCGTTGTTGAGATAGAGGAAAGTCAACATCTTTATCTCTTGTATTATATCAGTATGTTTCTGTGGTCAAGCCTGTACTTGCTTGCAACAAAGGCACCAGTTCATCGTCAACACCAGCTTAGTCACTTGTGTTTTTCACATTTGCCCTAAGGGTGGAACATGCATGTCAGTAATAATCACATGTTGTATACGGTGTTGGAGGGAAGACACAGAGGATTTTGCTTCATGATTTGAAGCGGTTAGATCCTTTGTTTTCCAGACACCAAAGCGGTAGGAGGAGCTTACAGTGTTTGTGTAGCAGTCCAGGTGCACAGATCCTTTCAGGAGGTGAAAGGTCAGTCATTGAGCCAACCATTATTAATAGAGAACAGTTTAAAAGAAGTAAATTCTCTTATAATGCGGTTGCTGAACAACTCAGATATAATGTGTGACATGTTGTGAGGCTTCAGTAACTGTCATTTATAGCGGATATATTGAGCATGTCCTTATTTTTGGTCTTATATTTTTTAACACCAGTAGCGTGGTGTTTAGCACTGCTGCCTCACAGTAAGAAGGTCCTGGATTCTTTTCAAGCTTGGATGTTCTCCCCATGCAAACTGGATCTGGGTACTCCGGCTTCATCCCACAGTCCAAAGACATGCATGGGGTTAGGTTAATTGACTGGTTAATTGTTGCTTCTAAAATTGTCTGTCGGTGTGAATTTTTGTCTATCTCTATGTGGAATGGATGGCGACCTGTCCATGGTGTACTGTGCCTCTCACCCTGTGACAGCTGGGATAGGCTCCAGCCCCTCCCTGACCCTGAAGCAGAAGAAGGTGGATGGATAATAAAACTGATGGATGCTCATATTAAAAATAATAAAATAATATCAGAAAATGTACAAAAGATCCACTCTTGGATTTTAATGATGCCATTGAATATGGATGTCCTTAATACAGTCAGGCGTATAGCTCTGGATGTGAATGCAGCAGCTTTGCCACTTCACATTCAGACCTTTTGTTTGAGATGGGTAGCCAATCAGATAAAAGTTGGCTTAAAGGGAGATGAGCTGAGGTGCAGCGTCACAGCATGAGATAAATGAGAGCTACAAGAATAAGTGCATAGAGTTGGAAATCATCATAATATAATTTAAATATATTTATTTGAAGCTCTAATTTTATCTTGGTTTGATGGATCTCTTTTTAGGGCTATTTTTTTTATATCACTGGTTCTGTTTTTTGGGTTCCTCATTTACTATAAACCATAATGTGAAGTAGGTTATATTTTGCTGTTGTTAACTATTTGTTATTAGAATATTTATTATTATGTTTTTTGTTTACATTTTTATTTCTAAACAGAAATTTATGGGATGTTTCACAAGTCAATAATTGAGGAACCTGGTTTCAACCCTAAATGTTTTTAATATTTATACTTTTAAATGTTTATTTAAAAGAAATGGGGATTGGAACAGTGGGCAAGACCAAAAAACATGAAGATGATTTATACTTCCTTTCTCCTTTTCACATGTTTTTCCATGTTTTATAGTTTTTGTTTTATGTTTTATTAATCAATGGGATTCTTTGTTTTAGTTGTTGCTGACCACATTAAACCAGATTATATCCCTCTGCAGTAAACAGATACCCTAATGCGTCCAAATCACATGACTGATTTAAGAGCCTTGCTGAGTCTCTGTTTCAACTTGTGTCCAAAAAGTCGAACTTCAAACTCGAAACCAGTTTTTATTCCAAACAGTGCAGTTATGTCGATTTTTTTTGACAATTTGATGTATATAATTTGATGTAACCATGCTTACTTTGGGGAGATGTCTTACTGTAAATAACATATTTTATGATGAGATGATTACATTGTTAAATAAGTAAACTAATACATACAGTACAGGCACACCAAGCACACCATTGTTTTTCTTGTGACATTACCAATAAGTTTGATGTGTCACATGGCCCTCTTCCTATTGAAAAACGACTTCTAAATGGCCACCATGGTCACCACCCATCTTGTGGCATTTGCCCCCTCACATATACTAATGTGCCACAAACAGGACTTTAATATCACCAACCATTCCCATGTTATTACGGTGTATCCATATAAATGGCCCACCCTGTAGTTTGATATTGCAAAGCATCATTTGCATCACTTAGACCTTAGAAGGGTGCGTGGGGTCTCAACCCATGAGTTAGTGAAATGGCCTGCATTTGTATAGCGCTTTTCTAGTCCCTGAGGACCCCAAAGCGCTTCACACTACATTCAGTCATTCACCCATTCACACACTAGTATAGTGCACCTATACTACACCCATACTATCTCCTATTATAGGTTGTCATGGAATATCACTTGATAGCTGGCTTTGTGTCTTCTTTGATTGTGCAGTGTAGGATGGGTTACATATATAAACTAAAGTTTTACTTTTTGTTTCGCTGAAATAGTCATGGATATTTGGTAGAGAAAGACCACTGCTGTCTGTGGCCTGTCATAAATTACTCTTTCTCTCTTGTTGCAGTTAATAATATCCAGAGAATTTTAAATTGGCTAAAGTCTTCAAATTACTGTTGTGTCAAGCGATAAAATATGGCACTTTTTAAGCATACACCATGCTTTGCATGCATTTTTATTTGATGGGCTACTTACTATTTTCTCTTTTCCACTGATTTAGTCAGTGGATTGTCTGTTTTGATTGCTAGTGGATTAATTAATCGATAATTTGAGCACAGTAAGTTGAACCACACACTGCTGGTTTTGATTACTCACTGTAGCTCCTGAGGTCAAAGGTACTGTACATGTTTCTATACAAGTACATCTTGATCGCTCCTTCCAGTCTGGTGTGTGTGTGTCTGTGCACAGTGAGAGTGTGTTTATTAACAGGGCCAGCGAGTTGTGCCAGTATGAAAGCTCAGAGCACTGCGGTGACATCCACTCCTTGTTTACCATCTCCCTGTTTCTGTGTATGTATAAGGAAGAGTATCTGGGTGTTCTGTGAAGTGTTAAGAACGTCCGGGCTAGCCTCTGGAAAAAGTAAGGGTTATTAATGCGTGGGCTGCTGAACTCTCCTGAACATCATGTGACAAACTAGCAGATATGGCACGTGTTATTGCGTGATGTCCTACCACACCCCAATCCTTACATCACCTCTGTGTATTTTCGCTCTTTAGGCTGATGTATTTCTGTCACCTACTTGTTGATGTTCAAGCAGCTTGAACAGACCTCCTTCTGGTCATGTGATGTTTTTAAACTGGTGACCTAAAAGTAAGGAACAAAACGAAAAAGTGTCTATGTTAAGGTTAAGTTTTGGCGGTGCATAATGCTACATTTTTGGGTAGCAGAAGCTACTTGATGACTAAGTGTGTTTATGTGCTCGTAACATAAAACTTGCTTGGCTTTGAAAGCAACTTTAGGACACTACTGTTGGACTCTAAGGGATTTAAGGGATTTAGTAAGCTCTAATAATATGTCAACTTGTTGTTTGTAGTGGTGGCTTCCCCTTAGACCACTGTTATGTGTAAGGTGCATTATTTTCTTCCACTTTGCCAAAGTTGTGTTAGTCAGACCTGATATATTGCATATGAGATAACACTTATAGGAGTAAACAAGTGATATGGCTGTGCAGGTGTTTGAGTATTCACCTACCTGTCACCCCCTGCAGGAGGCTGCTGAGGAGTGAAAATTACATGTCCAAGCATGTCGAGACATGATCTTGTGCGGCTCGGTGTATGTCCCCTTTCTGTAGATCTTTTGTTTCTGTGTGTGTGTGTTTGTGTGTGTGCTGGTTATGGAGCAACCAGATGTGTCTATGTAAATCATCCACTGCAGATTTACCACTTTGTGTTTTTCCACATTAAATGTACACGTCTTGAGTTTTATGTTAAGTGTGTAAACATAGCTGCTTTGTGCACCGGGTTTTCTTCCTTCCTGTGTGCCAGTTCACTCAGAGTTTTATATACATCACAAGTGTTTGTATAGACAAGCACAGAGCTGTACTCTTGTGATGTATTAGCTATTGCAGCCAAATTGTGTTAAATATTCAGTTCTTTTGGTCAAACTCTTCCCATATGTGTGTGTGCAGCTGACTGCAGGGGAAAAACAGTTTAAAGCACTGCAGAAGCAACAGTGACAGTGGTGTAGCTGTGATATGGGGTCCATAACAGCTAGTATATTTGTGCATTGGTGTGTTTCAGGAGATTTGTGTGTTCTGTATGAAGCCTGTGGTCTTTGTACTGGCTTGCTCCCACAGTGCTCGCTGGGTTAAACTATTTCATTTGTCATTGTGGGGTATGTGGTTGTGGCAGTGCCACTTGTAAAAACAGAGAGGGGTTTGCCGTGCATTAAAGATGCTGGTGGATGTTGTGAGGTCCTGGGTTCGACTGGTTTCTACAAACCAGTTTAGTGCCCTGAGTTTTTTGTTTTTTCTTCCAGTGTTATATGATATAATAGTTCAAAGAGCACACTGAGGGCAAGAGAGGGAGACAGAAGTGTGAACAACCCATTTGACAGTTGCATAACAGTAACAGTAGCTCTAAAAAAGGCAAAAGAATGAAGATTAATTAACATGAGGAAGATGAATGCACAAACAGTTGTGAGGAAAAGTTGGTCTCTCACAGGAAGTGAGGCTCTTGGTGTGCTACCCAGCACAGGAAGCAGAAAGAGTGGGTAAAAGGTCACCTGAGCTCATGAGAGGGAGTTTCTTCAAGGCTTTAACAGCTTTGTGTGTGTGATATCTACTGTAGCGTACATTAAAATGTTAGACATTAAGCTAAAGCAAGAGCACTTACTTTACAGTTTGCCTACCATGCAGGAACGTTTCAGAATGTAGTTAAACACGCTTGATATTTTCAAACATGTTGTTTTTTGCTCGATGGGGGATGTCTAAACAATGTCATTCAAAGTGATTTGGAGATTCCAGCTTAGTTTACTAAACCAGTAACTTGTAGGGAAGGGACTATATATGACAGTGAAATGGTATTCTGGAATTGGGTGTATGTTTTTAACACCAACGGTATGAATCATTCCTGTTACGAATTGGAGATGCTTTCAGCTTGCATTATGGGAAGGCACAGTATGCAGTTTTTTGACTCATGCTGAAACACTCTTTTTAAAAATGTTTTTGTCCATAACTCAAGAACATTTTACACACAGCTAACTAATAGACATAGTTACAACTTTGTAAATGTTAAATACACTGCATTTTTATGCAGTGTTATTTAACTTATTTACCACTATTTACCACTCAAAGCACAATTCACATTCAGCCATTTACATGCTCACATATTAGTCACAAAAAAGGACTCTCCACCCCACAGAGATATAGAGAATAAGGAAGAATAGGAAGAAGATTAAAATCACAGTCACCTCAAGATACTTCATACTGTAAGATAAAAACCCTATACTCTTTAAGAGAAAACCCCAACAATGAAAGGGCCCCCACCCTCCATGAGCAAGCAGTTGTCAACAGTGGGAAGGAAAAACTCCCTTCGCACATTAGAAACCTCCAGTAGATCGGTGCTAAGGAATGGGCAGCTATGTGCTGTGACTGGTTGGGGCAATGGGAGGAAGACGAGACAAAACGCTGACTAAGTAATAATAATGACAAAAATTTAATGATATACTACAGTGGTATATAAACATGTGGGGAGTCAAAAAAAAGTCAGATCTTTTAGCAGCATAACTAAGGGACATTTAAGAATCACAGCCTTAATTGTAACTTTTACAACAAAGCGTAGGTTTCAGTCTAATCTTAAAAGTGGAGAGAAACTGGGAGCCTGAGGGCCCTTTAAAATCTGCCTCCCATTCTACTTGTAGAAACTCAAGGAACCACAAATAAGCTTGTGGTCTGAGAGAATAGTGCTCTGTTAGGATGATATCGTACTATAATGGGGCCTGATTATTTAAGTCCTTTTATGTAAGAGGAAGGATTTTAAATTCAATTCTTCATTTACTGGGAGTCAGTGAGGAAAAGCCAATATGGGAGAAATATGGTCTCACTTTCTAGTAGTACCCGTCAGTACTCTCGCTGCAGCATTTTGGATCAACTGAAGGCTTTACTGGGAATTTTTGGAACATGTTAATAATTAAGTACAATAGTCTATCCCAGAAATGAGGAATCAATGAACCAGTTTTTCGGCATTATTGTGAGACAGGATGTTTCTAATTATAGAGACAGTGTCCAGATGAAAGAAGGCAGTCCTACATATGCAGATGAAATGACTCCCAGATTCCTCACAGTGTGTTAGGATGCCTGGGTCGTTGACCCAGGGTATTTGAGTTTATTATATTATTTATACTTTTTAGTCTTTGGTTTCTTTGAGTTCTGTCTTATGGTTTATGTCTCTGTCTTCTTTAGTTGCTCTGTATCCCCTTGTCTAGTTTGCGTCTCTGTGTATCCTTAGTTCCTATATCCCCGTGTTCAGTCAGTGTTTGTGTCTGCCCTGGTCCCACGTCTCTGTTCCCTCTGTAGTGCCTGCATGTGAGTCTGTGTTATGTGTTTCCTGTTTTACTTTGAAGGTCTCTGTCTTATCTCAGTGTGTTCAGTTTACGCTTCCTTTTGTCTCGTCAGTTCTGATTTGCCCCAGCTGTGTTTCCCTCCTGTTATTCATTCCCTGATTGCTCCTTCTGTGTATTTAAGCCCTGTGTTTCTCTGTGTCCGTGTCGCGATCTACCGTTTATTTTGCTGTGTGTTTTGTCAATCCGCCGGTGTTCGTTTATTTTTGACCTTTTTCCCCAGTTATGTTATGTTTGAGTTCAGCATTAAATCTGTTTTGGTTTAAGTTCTGTCTCCGGAGTCTGCACCTTGGGTCCTATTCCTGTCTGCACACAGCCACACCTAACAGTGTTATTGAAGGCCAAGGTAATGCCATCCAGAAAAAGTATCTGGTTTTTAGGGCAAAATATCAACCAAATTTTTTTCTGAATTTAGGAGAAGAAAGTTACAGGACATCCCGGCTTCTATACCTTTAAGACATAACTGTAGTTTAACTAATTGATTTGTGTCATCAGTATCCATAGATAAGCTTTGCATAACAATGAAAATATATGCAGTTTTTCTAATAATGTTACCTAAAGGAAGTATGTAAAAGGTAAATAGTTTTGGTCCCAGGAGAGAATCTTGTATAACTCAATAACCAACTTTCATATTTGAAGACTCCTCATTTACCGTAGTTTTCGGGTCATAAGCCGCTACTTTTTCACCACAGTGTGAACACTGCGGCTTATACTGACATGCGGCTAATGCATTTTTTTTTTTTTTTCATGCGACCAAAAACATTTTGCCTGGCAACAGTAGACCAATAAAATTGATAAGTAGTGTATATATACGGTATATATTTTTACTGGTTGTTAAGAGACGTTGTAATGTTGTTTGTGCACTGTTCCGTAAAAAAACATTAGCAATGTAATTTGTGTGTTACTGATACGTACGTATACTTAAAGGTAGCCGTGTTACAGGCGCTGTTCGAGGAAAAGAAGCATTTGCAGTATGTATTTTTGTATGTTACCATAACGTTTATGTTACCTTACGGATTAAATTAAACGTTAAAAATCCTCACGTGTAATATTTCTGTGTAAATATCTCATATTACGAGTGAAACGCATACGGCTTAAAATCCGGTGCGGCCTGTACAAGTATAAAATTGATTTTCTTTCTGAAATTAGAGCATGCGGCTTTTAATCAGGTGCGCTCTGTAGTCCGGGAATTACGGTACATGTACAGACTTGAACTATTGGTTTCAAACGACTGAGGTGGATTTCTTTAATACTGACACTGTATTCTAATCTCTGTAGTGAAATGTTATGATCATTGGTATCAAATGCTGCACTGAGGTCTAACAGGACAAGCACAGTGATGAGTCTACTATGAGAGGTCATAAAAAGATCATTCATCACTTTCACTAGTGCTGTTTCAGTCCTGAGGTGATTTCTGAAACCCAATTGAAACTATTCTAATACAGTCATCACACAAATATATCATTAAGTACACTAAAAAATTGCTTCCTTCTTTATGTTCTTCAATGTTGTGTGCCAACACAAAGCAGAACAGCGATGGGACATTACACATTTAAGTCTTTAAGACATGCCTGCAATTTAATTGAATTGTGTTATAAACGTCATAGAAAGCTATAACTGTGTATCATCTGCATAGAAATGAAAATAGGTGCAGCTTTCTTCTAATATTTGTGTTACATTTATGTAAATTCACCCCCATAGTTAGGTATATTTTTGGACAGTTACACTTTTTCTTTTTCTTTTTTTACAATATTGTGTCTATATACCACTTTTTTATACATTTCCCACACTTTCAGAGGCTCAAGCATGTACTGTTGGGCTGAGATCCTGTGAGAGACTTGGCCATTGAACAATATCCCATTTCCTTGCCTTGAGAAAGTCTTGGGTTGCTTTTTCTGTTTGCTTCAGGCCATTATCCATTTGCACTGTGAAGCACTGTCTGTTCAGTTTTGCAGCATTTGACTGAACCTGGGCTGACAGTATAGCTGTCAGTTCTATACTGCTGTGTACATTTCAGTTGATTCTGTTATTCCTATCAGCGATCACATCATCAATAAACACTACTGAACCAGTTCCACAGGTGTCCATATGTGCACGTGCCATAAGATCACCTCCACCACGTTTGACAGATGATGTGGTATACTTCAGCTTGTGAGCTGGTTATTTTCTTTTTCTTTTTAAATTATAACAATGGTGTTATTGTCCAAATACTTATGGACCTAAATACGTTGCCTCCTTTCACACACCAATCTTAGGTTCTCACTGTGTTACTTTCAGTCAATCTATTTTCACAGGGAGCTCTTCCTTTTCCCCATGCTTATAATTTTTTCTTTTCCCCTTTCTTTCCCATGTACACACAGACACAGTTTTTAGAACCACACACGC
The DNA here is from genome assembly GCF_057382095.1 of Aulonocara sp. 'chitande type north' Nkhata Bay. Lineage (NCBI taxonomy): Eukaryota > Metazoa > Chordata > Actinopteri > Cichliformes > Cichlidae > Aulonocara > Aulonocara sp. 'chitande type north' Nkhata Bay. The sequence continues at coordinate 13,072,258 of NC_141358.1, forward strand.
TTGCTGGCTGCGAATAGTTCTGGCTTGTTATTGCAGGCAGCTGGTTGAGGGTTTTCCTGTCCAAACAGCCAAACGCTGAGGTGGCAGAGCTGTGAGGGACAGTGGGAGAGAGAATAGGCTGAGTGGGATGACAACCAGCTAATCCTCGGGCTGGACGGGGTGGTGGGGTGGAGCAGGAAATACAGGCCATGGGAGATGGCAGAGATCCAAAGAGTTCTTCCTTGCTCGGCCCAAATGGCCAATACGGCTGGATATACAGTTTCACGTATATACATGAGTTTCGATCTTCAGAAGGGAGAGCTGCACGATGATTTGATCATTGAGCTAATCAAGTCTATTCAAACTCATACAACTCTGGACAGATCCGGACAAATTTAGACGCAGTTAAACGAAGTTGTTAAGTAATTCTGTCCTGTGATTCAAGATTGCATAAAGTATTTATAAAACTCGCTAAGCTGTAGCATGACACACCACAATTAAAGCTACCACTAATGCCAAAACATTTAGTCCTGCCCCAGGTGATATTAGAGGATGAGTCATGCTCCAAGCACAAGAAGGAAAGCATTTCTGTAGTTTTATGCCTTTTGAATACAAAGTGCTAATGAAGTAGATGCTAAACAGTGGAGCTGAAACAAGTATTAGATTACTGATTAATTCTGTCAAACAACAACTCAATTAATTATTTTCATAAGGGAGTATCTCAGCTGAGAGGATTTTATACTTTTCCTACTCTGATAGAATTGTAAACAGACTATCTTGAGCTTAACCCTCTAACGCCAAGTTTATCACATTTTCCTGAAAAGTCTGACGTCGTAAATGACACACATGCAGTGCTTTCATGAGCAAAAACATTGCGCCAAAAATGCTAGTTGTAAGAAAAATGGTACAGTTTAAAACGTATTCATGCAAAATTATATTTTCTATCAGTTATTTGATGGTTCAGGCTTAGCAGGGTTAAGGTTGTTCTCCTGTTGCATGTTGTATAACAGCATCATCTTGGCAGACATTTTTTCAACACAGGCTTGCAGTTTGTATGCCAACATATTAATCCGCTAATCCAAAGCAAGTTCCAGCTTTTTTGTAGTAGCTTAAATTCCTTCGAGGCATTTTATGTAGAAGAAACAAAACAGACAGGCTTCGATTATTTTAGATTTTATGGTATCATAAATTATTTAGAAGGCACCGACTGTAGTTGGATGTAAATCATACCTCAGGGGGGAACTTGGTTTTTACAAAATGTGTCCTGTGATCGTTTCTGTTATTTGCAAAATTTTGGCATTAAGACTGCAACTGTAAAAGTGACTGGCTGCCTTGTAATAGCACGAGTTTAGAGCATTTCTGTGCTTTCCATCATGTTGTCACAAAGCAGTTGTAAGCTCAAAGTCGTTCACACAAGGCGGAGATAAAAATTTTCAGTGCTTTGAACATCTGAGGGTACTGACAAATACCAAACTAGTGCTTCCTTCTTGATATTGAAATACAACCAGTATACCTTTTATTTATTTAGTCTACAGCGACAAATGACTAAAACTGCTAAAGAGAAAAAAACCTTCTTGTCATGCGGGTCTCTCAGTCTAATTCAAGTGTTTTCTTGGTAGCACACTACAGCTGGTGCATTTGCAGAGCAGTCAAACTGGAGACACAAGTTTGTGAGCAGGTTCATTATAGGTATTTATAATAAGTATAATAAGGAATAAGTAATCATGATTCTCAGATGGTGCAGAACTTGTGGGAAATTGAACAAAAAAATACTCTTTTACATAAAAAATATGTTAAAAAAAACTGCTATTGTGTGCCTCTTAAAATGTTGGGCTTCCTCTACATTAGTTCTAATTAGTACTCCAGTGATGTTTTTCTCATCAGTGACACCTTTCAGCTTATTGAAGTCTTAAGAGTTACATGCTAATATAATAAATCGAAGCCACTGTTTGTGTGCACTTAACTTACTTAAAAACGTATGTTTCTGATCTTTGCTTGGATTAAAAAAAAGAACTTTGATTTTACTTTATTTATTTTAAAACATTCTTTCCAGGCACTAGAGAGTTAACCTATGGCACAGTGGTAACAGGCAACTTTATTTGTTTAGCACACATTACAGCGAGCGGATAGGGTGTCTTGGAAACCTAAATACTCGCAGGAGACACCATAAGCTGTATTACCAGAGTAAATAACCTAAAGTGAAACCCTGTGAGGGTCATGTGACCCCCTCCTGCCTCTCCTTAATGCCCCTCAGTATTATGTAACCTGCACTCTGACACTCCTGTGTGACACTCTGCTCTGGCCTCGACCGATACGTCCTCCAGTTTATGTTTCCTCTTGACACACACACACACACACACACACACACACACACACACACACACACACACACACACACACACACACACACACACATATTTGGGGTAGTAAAACATGCACAAGCATGGTGCAGCATCCTGAGTCATAAAAACAAACTGGATACTAATCTGATGGAGCCAAGGAACATGGAAAAAGGAAGAGAGAAGGATCAGAAACAAAACAAATAGTAGAGCTGCCCAGCAGAAGCACTGAGCAGTGTGACCTATTCCTGCTCAGCCTTTATGTAAATTTGTTTCATAGTTGCAGATTCATCCTTATGAGTGTCCATAGTCTATGTGTGGAAGGGAAAAGTTACTTTGATGACTGAGATACAAAACTAAAATACAAACAGTGCAGATTTTGAAGTGCTGAATAGACATCGAAGTGTGGGAGTAAGAAAGGTTGGATTGGGAGTAGTTTCTTTGGCAGATGGCCCACGCAGTTGCTTTGGACACGGCCCCTAAATGACAAAGATCGGGAAAATATTAGCCACATTGATACCATACCTCTTTCACACACATCCATTTTACAGACCTTCACCTCTTGGTAGCGTGTGCCTTTTTTGTCTTCTTTGCTGTTAAAGTGGTTTCAAATACAAATTTAAATTAATAACAGAAACTGTAAACTAGGTCAAGAAGCACCACTGCTTATGACACATCAATGAGGAGTTAAACAGTAAACAGGTCTTATTAATGCTCTCTTTGTTCGGAGAAAAACATTGAAAACCCAGCTAAATGAATAGGCTTTTATTTTATTTTTTTATGTCTTCTTATCAAACAGGCTAAAATCAGCTCTAAAACCAATGAAAACTAAACATTTTCAAACAATGAATGACTCTTAAGTGGGCAAATCTATCCTGGAAACTAACCAAAGCTAAGCTGAATTCAAAAATAAACGACTAAATAACTGAAATAGAAATGAAATCCCGTTAGAAAATACAAACGTATAATAAGTCTGCTCCTCGGGGGACATCATGTTCTTTTGACTAGTGATGTGCGGATCGATCCTGAAATATCGATTCCTCCGATACCAATCATTTATGTTCTAGAATCGATTCTCACATTAAAATATCGATATTTTAGTAATTTAGGGTAAATTTGTAGTTTATCATTAACAGGAACACAGTGGAAAGAAACTATAACATTCGGATTGCCTACATTCAAAGGAACTACTTCCTCTTCCGCCTTTCATAGTCATGTGCGAAATACGGCTGTATAAACGTCTCGCAGCCCCTTGGCGTGCGCACTCACAACAATGGCTGAGCGTAATTGTGCGGATGTATTTTACCTCCACAAACAGCTGAGCCGTGGTTTGCAATAAATGTGGCAAAAAAAGTGAGGTGTTGTGGCCATACTTGCCAACCTTGAGACCTCAGAATTAGGGAGACATTCAAAAGGGCTGTTTGGGCGGATAAATATATTTTACAGGGTTTATTTATCGGGTAAAATACGTTAAATGTCACCGTTATTATTGGCCGGCCCGGAAACAGCGGGGGTGTCCAAATTCAGAGGCTGCTTCCACCTGAGGACCGGCCTTCGCGGTCTAAAGAAAGCCGGGTAGTACGTCACGAGCTCCCTCGGTGGAGTGAAACTCTGCCGTCTGCTCCTTGCTGTCTAAAATATAACCGGACACTGACGTAAACTCTTCTGTTTAATCAGTTTTCTGTTTGACGTTTATTCAGCTGTGTGAAAACCCCGGAGGAACCCTCCCGAGGGAATAATAAAGTTTAATTTAATTTAATCTAATCTAACAACTTTAATCTCAGCCAAACCGATTTACTCACGAACAAATAAAACACTGAAAAAGCCAAACAAGAACATTTTTAAGTTATCAAAGTGACTTGTACATCATGTTTAACCCGAGTGGTGAAAGACCGCGGGGGTTTGAAGACGATGTGTCGGTCGGCTCAGATATTTGAAGTTTACACAGCTACATTCTCACCTGAAAATATGTTAAAAGTTTTTTTGCGACCCAGAAAGAGAAATAAGAGTGATATTAAAACTAAGTCGCTGCCGTCATTGTTGGAAACTGGAATTGGCTGGGCCGCGCTATGAATTCTGCGATATGGTTTTTCAACTTTGTTGTCCGGGTGGAAAATCTGGAGAAAGGTGGGATTCTCCCGGAAAAATCGGGAGGGTTGGCATGTATGGTTGTGGCAACATCACTAACCTTGTCAAACACCTCAGAGTAAATCATATCACAAAATATGACAAGCGTATGTTGAGGCGAACTGAAGAGGAGGAGAGGGACAGGTGCTGCTAGGGTGAGAGTCTCTCACGGAGTCCTTTAGTCCTCCAGGCAGGCAAGGTGTTCAAATAGCACACAACTTTAGTTTTTTTATTTCTATATGATGAACTCTGCATTATTAAGTGATAAGAAGAAGGTATTCTGATGTCCTGTAATCATTGCTATAATTTGAGATACAATAAATAAAATCCGTTTTGTACAAAGTATCGGTATCGGATCAGTATCGTCGATACCACCCTGAATATTACTTGGTATCGGATCGGAAAGGAAATCAGTGGTATCGCACATCACTACTTTTGACCCTGCAGTAAGACGACAGCAGAGTATTGTGAATATTGTATGCAGCCATTGGTGGTAGGTCTATTAGCATGCATGCGAGAAACGGCACCCCCTGAGACCTCCATGCAACCTGTATGTGTGTGTGTGTGTGTGTGTGTGTGTGCATGTGTGTGTCCTTGTGTTTTCTGTCAACATGTATTGTAAGCCTGTAGGCCATTGTAGAGAACACATTTCAGCAGTGCGCGTTGTTTGTCTCTTAAGTGTGAGTTACAAAACACAGGGGCTTGAGTAAATCCCGTTTTACTAAATGCACTTGAATACACTGATATACTATACTTGCACAGCTGTTCTCACAGTGACTAATATGTAAAAGCTGAGCATATGTCATCTTGACTTAATTATACTAAACTGTCTTTGCTGTCAACCAGCAGTAACAAGTTGCCATTTAAACAGACATGAATAGACTGCTGTGCACATCTGCAGTTTATGTGCCTATTTTACATTTTATATAAATCAGTGGGTTATTATTATCATTTTTCCTTTTTTAAATTTGGTAACATATGGCCCATTTGTATAAAAAAACCCATCTGTTTTCTGACATCAATTTTGAGAGAAATACTAAAAAAACCAAACGTGTTGAGACAAGTCTTTTTGGGGAAAGTTTCCATGTGATAGCATCAGCTTAGGCATTAGATTCTCTTCCTTTATTCCTCTAAAGGGAAAATACTTTAAGGAACAACAACAGTCTCTTTGTGTAGCTGGCCTATCGGTCTCAGCACTCACAAACTTTATTTATTTGTTCTACCTTTAACCAGGAAGTCCTTTTGAGATCAAATCACTTTTTACAAGGAAGATGGGGCCAAGGTAGCAGCCATATCAGACTCTGGGAAACAGTCGGGTGTTTTTTTTTCTTCTTCTTTTTCCTTTTTTAAATTTTATATCATCAGATGATCCTTATATCATCTAACAGATGATTTGGTACTATTTAGCTTCTCCAATTTAGATGTCTTGATTTAAGTTGATTTAGTCTGTGATTCATAACAAACAGAGGCCTTTAGTGGAACTGGACTAACTGAGGTCTGATTTTAGCCTTTTGTGGAGAATCTTTATAGAGCTGACGATGTAAGCTACATAAGCAGAGAAACAAATGAAATGAAAATCCCTCCTAGTTACGCACTTTTAGTTGTGATCAGTTTTTCCACGTCTTTATATTTATATTTTGGCAATCACTGGCAAGTAAATTTTTGACATTTATGAGTCAATATATCGATGCAATAAGTTTTCCCTTATATTGAGACAATGATTGTTATTCTCTTACTGATGAATCCAAAAACAGAGGAACTGATGGTACTGAACAGGCCAATAATAACACGAGCTGTGTCGACCTGACACAGTAGTTACACTGTAGGATAAGTGAGATCGTTTCAGAGTTGTTTGCAATTATGATGTCGATAAAGCATAGATTTCCCACTGAAGCATAAATTGTCAGCAATCGCACATGCCTAGAGACCAGTTAGCAACCATTTGGCAACCACAGAGAAAAATGTATTGGTTGTGTGGTTGCTGGAGGTTGTTGGCAGTTGCTGCGAAATCAATAGCCAAAGCCCCATTCAAACAGGCCTAGAGACCTCTCGGTGACCCCTGGGCAACCTCCGGATATATTCCTGGACTAGTTGGTGACTGGTTTCTGAAGGTTTGCAGTCACTGCAGTCATTCATGACAACTTGGAGAATAAAATGGCGAGTGTTTGCAGACAAATCAGTGTCTTCAGGTGGCCGTGGCAATCTGTTTGCAACCAAAGCAATCACGATTCCTCTGCTAGTCGGGTTGGTAACTACTCTCTAGCCTTGTGTGACTGAGGCCTAAATTATTCTTACATCCACAATAATCAGAGTTGAATAAACACTCTCTAAATCTGGTTGAAGCTCTGTTGCTTCACCTACATTTCTTTGGTACAGTAGCCGTTGCCTCTCTCAGTTCTTACAGTAGATCTGCTTACAGTATTCCCAGATTTAGCAAGTTAAATCTTTGTATAACAAAAACATTCTTACATTTTGTACCTTGGTCAGTGTTCAAGCTGGAGCCATAACTCTCTGAGTGTGTGTGTCCTGTCAGAGTCCTCTTTCCTGGCTGCTTCCTGTTCATATCCAGGGGTGTGCTCCACTTCCTTCCTGCGCTGCCACAATCTTTGGTCAGGCTTCCTTCATGGCTTCCAGCTTCATGAAATCTACTGTATCTATCTGCTGCTGTGTGTGGCTGTGCACACGTGCACACGCTGGCGTAGAGGTTGCGCATGGGAAATGGCACACAGGGCTTCTTTGGTGTGTTTTGATGTGATATTTGCTCTGTGAGCACAAATACTGCCAGCACCTCTGAGGTCAGAAGTTGATAAGAGAAGACATGGAGCAATTTTCCCACACGGTGATGTCAGCGCTTGTGAAAATCCCATCAAACCCAAACTGTCTCTGCTCACTTTTAATTTTTTTTGTCTTTTCTCTTGCTTTTCCATTTCATCATTTCAGCAGGGCTACCTAAGCAGAAGTTGGTCTACGTCATTGATAACTGCCTAGAGGGCAAATGGTCTCCGTTGCTGGCTCAAACTCACAGAAACACAGACCATAAACAAACCAGAAAAAAAAAAATCTTGGCTCCAGTTTCTGTGGTTAGTACTTCTCTATCGTTGATGAAATGTCATTTTTCTTGCAACATAGTGGAACGTCTCTGCTTCCACTCTGGGTGCTGTTGTTTTGACCCTTGAAAACCTTATTATTGTCTGCTTATTCCACCACTACAGCTACAGCAGTCAAAGCTTATTTTTTTTGTTTTGTAATCTGGATAAAGCTGTGTACGTTGGACACAACCTAGTAAAGGGATAAAGCATATTATTTAAAGAGGTTGAGGCTCTAATTACAACATTGATTATATTAACTACCACATTCTAAGAGCTGTACTGAAAATTGGAAAAGTTATAGGGTTGTTGTTATTAGCTGTCCACCAGTATATTTCACATACTGGTTACAAACTTACTGTGAAATTACCCCGTGATTCTATTTCACACTCCTCAGCTGTAATTTGTGCTCTGCTGCATGTGCTGTGCTGGAAGTGTAAACAATCGGGACGATGGCTCCGTACACAGAGGATCGTTTTCTGCATTTTTCTTTGAATATTAGCACACAGTAACCAACCTCTGCCAATGCTAATATGTCTGGAATAAGCCAATGTAAATATCAATGTTTATATTGAAAATATTAGCCAGTCCATATAATATTTGGCCTGTTTTTTCCCCCCCAGTGTTCTTTGCTTTCTCGTGCAGTCTTACATTAGTGAATATTAACAGTATGACCTACACATAATGGTTGTTTAGCAGGATGTTTTTTTTATTGTATAGCTGTATTTGTGTTTATGCTGCTCTGTGTTACTTGCTTCCTCATGTTTGTGTCTTTATTTTGTGTGAAATGTGGTTAACAGTGTCGCTTCATGAAATGTTTCTGAGTCTTACCCTCCTCCTGCTGGTTAACTGGGGCTTCTCTATGTGAGGTTTGCACGCTCTCCTTGAGAATTTGCAGGTTTTTCTCTGTCTGCTCCTGTTTCCTCCCCCTAACCAATGACATAGATTAAATTATTTTTTCTAAATCGGCTATATATCCTTTTTTATGTAAAGCCCATTGAATTACATGTACATGTGTACTGTTTGCTTCATTCACCGTCCACTTTGTAAGGTAAAAAATTCAAGAATAACTCGAACAGCCAAATGAGCTACAGAAGCAGAAGACCATACTGGGTGCCACTGCTGTCAGAAAACTGAGTATACAATTAGCACAGACTCATCAAAACTGGGCAACAGTTCGGAATAACGTTGTCTGGTTGAATAGGTCTTGATCTCTTAGACTTAGAATAATCTTCTGAGGTCTTGATGACTGTCAATATTCGCTGTACTTCTAGCTCTGTTTTAGTGTTCATACACTCTAGAAATATATGTTTCTTCTGCCTTTAAATTCTTGTAAAGGTTACTGACACAATGAGAAGGAAACAAAGCGTCTCCCCTGGCCTGTGTACGCCAATCTACTGTATGTGCATGCTTGAAGTTTAAGGTGGACTCTGACAGTGAGGTGTAGTCTATTGATAAACATGTTCAGACTCTGGTTAGTGTCATTGTATCTTGACTCTGAAGCTTCTCTATCTCGTGACAGTCTGGGGTCATGTGACTGTTTCCCTGCGTGTTACTGTCACATTGGAAACTAAGAGGGCGTCTGAAAGGACAACCTGTCTCCCATCTCACTTCAGAGTCTAGCCCAGAGCTCTTGAGCCACTTTGGGAAATCAAATCACGGATAGATAGCCAGTAAATTTAGGGCACGACTGATGTCCCACATGCCAGAGCGGAGCAAGCAGTGAGTTTCTTTTAAGGCTTGCAGTTCAAGTTCATTATTTGTGTTAAAATGGAAAACCCAGTGATTTAAAAACCAGACTCGGGCAAAACAAAACAGGAAGAATTCAGGAGCATTTCTAAAAGCAGATGCCGTGAAAGCAGCCAGACAAAAACAGAAATGCAAATGTCACGTGTTGCTGTCAGATGCAGACAAACTCTCTCCTCCTTTTGGCTACTGGTGTAGATATTTTTAATACTTATGTGTTTTTAAAAACACCCTTTCCATATGTCAGACTATCCACTGTGTGTCTGTGACTGGCATTGTCTAGACAGATTAAGAGATGATGGGCTCATACGCCAGACACCCTAACTCAGTATCAAGCACTGAAGTGCTGCTAAACACTCCTAATCAAACACCTCATTCACTCCTCACAGTCCAAACTTTGGCTTAAAATATCACACCCACTGCCTGTCCCTCTCACTTTTCCTCAAACAAAACAACCCAGCTTCATGGCAAGCTCTCTCCTACACAACCACAAAACACCAAACTATCCCACAAAGAAAGGCATCTGTTTCCTGAGAGAAAAGCACTGTTCAAGAAACCACTGTTTTGTTTTTTGTCTTTCAGAGAAAACCATGTGGAAAACATATTTTCCTCCCCCTTCCACAATTGTTTGCATACTGTATAACCATCTCAGCTTCAGGAGTGTCAGTGTGGTGAGATGCCTGGCTGTCACAGAGGGGGGTTGCATGTGTAAGTAGGACGGTTTGATAAGGAAAAGTAGCAATTTCTGGGTCCAAACCACAGATATGATGAAGAAAACAAATGGTGCAAACAGCCTTTGAACTGAACAAAAAAACAACAAAAGCAAACCCCAAAATCAAAAACAGAAACTGGGAGTGCATTGACCTCATTCAGATTCAGATGGAGAAGAAGTCACTGTTTTGGAAGTGCCTCCTCTGCAAAATCTGGGGACTTGAGGGTCAGCTATGACAGAGTTGTTTTAGCCGTGCGGAGCTGTATAGAGGGGGGCCCTGTTTTCCATACGTGCTGTTCATTCTCGCAGGCTTGTTGTCGGTATGTGGAACAGCCGTGAAGGTTCTTGGCTCTGGGCTCTCAGGTTTTCTTTTTCTCTTTTTTTGTTTTGGCAGAGCTGATGAGTTTGCTGGGGTTTGAGTCGTAGCATCTGTTGCTTTGAGGGGGCCTGCTATTTATCAAACTGAAGCTCTGTCTGCTGGGAGCATAAAGGGGAAAGAAACATGGCTTACTATATAGGTTAACTCCTTCCCTCCCTCTATCGCTCTCTTTTTCCTAAAATCTGGAGACCTGTTTTTCAGCAATGTCTCTGATAAAGATGTGCAGGGAATTTTTAAGACCGACATTACCTACAGCACTTTCTACACCACCTTCTTGTGGCATTGTTAAATGTATGAAAATCAACTTTTTGTGTGAGTATTTGGCACTTGGAGTTGTTTTTCAGAACCCAGCTCACATAGCTGAGTACAGACACACAGATTAGCCCCCGGATTTCCAAAAATCCACCAGCATGTTCTTAGAAAGATCGTATTTTGGGAGGAAAAAAACTTGGAAGCTTGGTTTTGTCCCAGGCACCTTGATTTAATCAGTGTACTTGTTTTTCTTCTTCTTCTTTTTTTGAGGTACATTAAAAAGACCAGCAGCACACTGTACTGTTAGACAAGTCTTGCTACACGTCTACTGTGTCAGCTTTTTCACAATTTGACTGTGTTTATTTACTCACTAGAAACACAGGTATGATCCAAGCTGCTTCTCAGCCAGGTGACTAATGCAACAACACCACATCCTCAATTGTGAGATGATGTTTGACAACATTCCTCGTAACTGTCCCTTTTTAACTGACAAAACACCTTTAAGTAGGCATCGCGTGGATGCAGTGATAAAAGGAAACACTGTAACAGATTAAGAGTATGAGTGAGTGGCAGGTGGATGGGGAGACTGGAAGAAAAGATGTAAACAACTTGACTAAAAGACAGCAGAAAGTTGAAAAACAAGGTGGCATGTCACTCAGGTAAACATAAATGCGCAACATTTTCTTCAAATTTAACTACCTGCTTAAATAATGACTGGTCAGTTTTCTTTGCCTCTCATCCACTTCCTCCTTTGTCCTCATTAGTACAAAAACAAAAGCGTTCTGGCTTCAGTCAAGAGATCAGTGTAAAACCAGAGTCAAAATCAGCAGTGCCCCACCTCTTTGAATTTGTAAGGTTTTCACTTAAAACACTTTAAGACACCAGGACCCCATCATAGCTACTTTACAAAACAACAAACAAATATGTTGCATTTGTGTTTTAAAAATTTCTAAAGTGATATAATAACATACGAAATTACAGCCAAATACAACACTGGCATCAGTTAATGTGTTTATATGGTCGCTCATGTCATAGAGGGATCTGTATAGTTTTGTTGATACCTAACTGATGGATAGGTGGATATGTTCAGCTAATTCATCCATGGCTAATAATCACACTGACAAATTAGCCAAATTTTGGCATGAAATAGTTATGACTTATGAAACTGCCTTAGTTAAAACTAGTCCGTCACTAGAATCATAATAGTATAGGTATCAGTGCATTTAATTTTTTCTGCTGTCAAAAACCGATTGAAAGTAGCAGTAACAACCAGCTCTCTACCTCTGGTTGACCTCTTTCGTCCACAGTGCGATTGCGTAGGTCATCTGGTGGCAACCTGTCTCCAAACAATCGCACACTGACTGAGATTACTCTCAGAAAAATTAGTGAAGGTCTGCAAATAATTGCCATCTAATTTATGACTAGAGACAGATTGCCAACATGTTGCAGGAAATCTAAGTCGCATTTGCCAACTTGACCCAATTAAATCACTTGCTGATTGCAGATTGACTCCGCCTTATTGTTGTTTTATCGTCATCTTAACCCACCAAAATCGCTTTGAAGACAGCAACTGGCTGTGAGTGATTATAGGCCCAGTCTTTGCAATGAGATGGTAAATTTACAGGGTTGGATCTGAGTCTCCAACCACTGTTTTCCCTAGTGTCACATTAGCATAACCTTAGCTTTCTTACTACTTGCAAAAATACAACCTGAGAAATGCTAACTAGTTATTTTCTTTTGACCTCTCTCCTGCTCTGTTGTCTGCTCTAACTCTGCCCTCTGTCATGCCTTCCTTGTGATGTAACTCTTAAAAAACATGTTTTCTTGTTTCGCATTGGCGGTTCACTCTACTGGGCACACAAAGGCTCATTCATTCCAAGTTGTTTGCTTTTTACATCTTTTTAGCCCTTTTATGCAATTCTTGTTTTGGGTTTAGCCTCCTTGAAGCGTGCCTTCTGACACGCTTCAGAAAGTAGAAAAAGTGCTGGTATATTGTTGTTGTTGTTTCTTTTCTTTCATTAACACTGGCTGAGATGAGAAAAGAATCTAAAAACTATAAGCACCTCTCTGTAATCTGTCTGTCTTCCACGCACACATACAGCTGTGCACATATCCAACACATGCTCTCCAATCAAAACTTTCACACTGAGAGACAGCAACTGGTCAACAGGATATAAAACCTTACTTTTTTCTTTTTTTTCTTTTGTTCTTTATTTCAGAAGTGACCTTTCCCCTACTTTGCTTTTTCTGCACCCAAGCTCGCTTTAGCATTTCTGCTATATTTGTGGTTTTACCCAAGTTTGTCTCATTAACGTTTTCAAACAGTGACATTTACTTTAACCCACTACTTTAAGCTGTAAGCTGGGTCAGGTGACCCGTGTATTTCACTTTTTAGATTTAGGCAAACTGTTTCTGTGTTGTAACTCTGCACAGATTTGTGCAGATCATTATCGGAGTCCAGCTCATTTGCTTTATGCATTATGGCTGAGTCATTGCCATGTATTTGATGAAAGGTTCACACTGTGACGGAGATCACTCTGCTGAGCCTCACCCCTCACCCTTCCTCTCCCTCCTGATTGGTGTTAGTGGAAGGGAAGATGACCATCTGCTGCCCCAGTTGCCCAGTGACTGGACAACAGCCCTCCCTTATGGCACAGTTCCACTGTCCATTGTCTGCTTGAGACAAGCGAGAGATAGTGTGTGTGTGTTCCATTTTTATGTGTGTGTGGCTTAATCTGTCCGTGTATATTTGTATGTCCTCCTCGAAGAGAGCAAAGTATTGTGTGAAGCTTTCCTGTGGGAGTCCCATACAGAACGCACCCTCACCCAGCAGGACGGTCTTCGGTGTGGTGTGCGCGAACTCGACCTTACAGGCGGGTTAGTGCAGGGTCAGATTCATAGGCTGCAGGCCAAAACTTTGCTCTGGTGCATAAAGAGAATGGATTTCCTCTCGAGACATGTGTCCATGATCACACACACACACACACACACACACACACACACACACACACACACAAATTGAGGATCCTGTTGCACTCGCCTAGAAGGGAAATCTGTAGCATTGTCTTAATAGATGGTGGCTTGCACCTGATGCTTGTTGCTGTAACCCTTTAAGTACACTTATTCACTTTCTTCCTAAGAGCTAATAGTGAAGGTTGGCACCACACACAACTGGATTGTTTTCCTTTATCTTGATCAGCTAAACAGCTCTGAACTCTTGCTCCAAAATTAAAATTGACCACCAATTATTAGTTCCTTATTTCACTCATATAGACTGTTATAATGATGCTTGCTGTTCTTAAATCAAATACTCAAACAATGAAACTAATGTATGGTCAAAGGCCACTTTGTTAGGTGTACCTGTTCAACTACAGCTGAGTATGAAGGTCAAGTTCAAGTATGCTGGTATTTTGGAAAGTAGAGTGCAAATTGGACCAGCAAATTGGGACACTGTCAGCAGTAAAGCGGGTGTTTTATACACTGTTGTGATGAAGAGGGGGCTGAACTGCAAGCCAAAGCTGTATCTGTATTCTAACTTTCACCTGTGGTCAAGACATCTGGGCAGTGACCAAAAGAGTAAGGTCACAAATACAAGAGCTCAGATGAGTTTCCTACACAGGGTGGCTGAGAAACATGAGGAGCTCAGATATCCAGAGAGAGCTGAGAGTAGAGCTAATACACATTTACGTTGAAGGGAGCCACTAGAGGTGGTTTGAGAATCTGATAAGCGTGCATCCTGGGTGGCTCCCTTTGGAAGCTCACGCCTAAAAGGGAATGACCGACAGTATAGACCCAGAACCTCTGAAGATCTATCGTATCTGGCCTGGGAGAAGGAATATGTGCCTTAGCCCACCACAACACAACTTTAATTAAGTGTAAGATATTGGATGGACAAATTCTGCTCCCCAATGGGATATCAGCCAATCACATGGGAGCAACTCGAAGTTCATTTAAGCATATAGACATAGCCTGTTGATATTCTAACAGAGCATCAAAATTAGGAAGAAAGGTGATTTAAGTGACTATAAACTCAAGGTGGTTGTTGAGTTTATAGTCACTTGGGGATTGATGGGACTGACTTGGAATGACACACGCTGATTTACTTGGATTTTTACCCCACAACCATCTCTAGGGTTTACAGAGACTTGTCCGAAAAAGAGAAAATATCCAGCGAGCGGCAGTTCTCTGAGAGAAAATATTTTGTTGATGCCAGAGGTCAGAGGAGAACGACTGGAATTCTTGTAAGGCCAGGAAGGCAACAGTAACACAATCACCAATTAACAACACAGGTATACAGAAGAGCATTTCTGATTACACAACACTTTGACGATGGCTCAGGTTATCAAAGTTTTTTTGTTTTTAAATTTTAGTTGCATCTTTGTCTCTAAGTAGTCTGTGCTGCAGTGCATTTCTCAGGAATAAATATAAAAAAACAGAAAAAAAATGCACAGCTGACACACTTTTGAGGGAATAGTTCATGTTAGTACACTTTTTCACTAAATGTCTCCTGGTTGTAGTGAAAAAGAGGAACAGATATGAGTAGAGTAGGATCAATCTTCCCAGGTACCCTTTGGCATGAAAACAAATAAGCACACATAACACTGAATAATGCCTTTAAAGCACAACTTGCGTATTTAAGTGCACCTATGCTTGATTAAACACAGAGCAATAAAAGCTTTTTTGTCACTATGACAGTGATTTACTATGACAGTGATTTAAAACAGACTTATCTTTGTTTAGTTTACAGTAGAAGCCACCGAATATGAATCTAATCTATGCCTGCTTATTGACCGTCTTTGCTCATGAGCCCGTCTCAGTCCATGCTGATGTAACGCAGCATTTGGAGCCTCGGCAGGACGCAGACAGACGGCGCCCCAGGTGAGCCCACGCCGCAAAGATGAGAGTAGCTCATCAGGTTAACACGCTGCTTGTGTTTTCTTACAACAACTCCAAACCAAAATTGAAAGATGTGCAGTGGCTAACCACACATGTCATTCCCAAGATGACAGAAATGTAGTTGTTTCTTTGATAATGAAACCCAATCTGTTGTGTAAAGGGAGGAAAAAATACTCATCTTTCTCTTAGTCACCTCGGGCAGTTAATATAGTGTGTTTTTCGTTTGAGTTTGAAATCGAGACCGAGAGTCTGTTTTTAACTTTTCAGATCACACGTTTTTCTCAGGCTGTATTTAGTCAGTGTGATTTGACAGCGTTAGTGTTGTTATTCTTCTCACCCTGTTTCCATTTTTGTCACATCTCTTTTTTTCTCTCCTTCCTGTTGCACAAGCTGCATCTCTCGTCTATGCACAAACAGGTAATGGAGTGACTGAACTGAGCTCAGTTACCCATTATCCCTCCCATTCACTCCTGTCAGTAATCTGCCTGCTCCTCCGCTCCGAGAACCCTCATGATACTGAACTTTTCCTCCCAGACATTTATTGAGAAAAACAAGCCTGGAGAGATTACTTTTTTTTCTGCTTAGCTGAACACATTCAGCTACAGTTCAGTCAGTGGGTCTTAAAGCTCCAACCACATACCAGACATTAGTTTGTGAGTGACAAAATTTATGAGCGACCGTTGAGCAATGCCAAATGCCTGTGTGGCTCAAAATGCTGTTAGGCTCCACTTATTCATTTTTATTACATTTTAACCCTGAATTTAGCCTTTATTGCATAATGAGACACTGTATATTAGATCACAAAAAAAAGAAGGAGCAGGGAGCAAGAATAGAAACTGACAAATACTCCTGAGCATAGCAAGGAGATCTTGTGGATTGGGAATGAGCCATGCTACTCTGGGTTTTTTAGGAGTGTGTGTGTGTGTGCTGTGTGATTGTGTGGGGAAACCTGATAGAAATCTGATTTGGCAGAGCTATTATCCCCTTTAGACTTCCAACAGTAGGCTTACACCGTGCTGTGGCTGCCACTAATCCCATAATGGGCTGACTTTGCACTGAAGCCGCACAAAGACCGTTCCCTTTGGTGAAAACTATGACAGTGGTTTCTGTTAATGGTGCCTATGTATGTGAGCTGCAACACTGTGTGTGTTCAGTTTGTGTGTGTGTGTGTGTGTGTCTCCTCAGGTGAGTGGGCAAAGATAGGTAATCTAGTGTACAGAGTCATCGATTTTCCCCGCTGCACAGGAAGTGGCTGGTTATTGATTCTCTGGGACAATGATGTCACTCCAGACGGTGCAGGGTGTTTACTTACCCACGATAATGTACGAGGCGCTTTGTCGCCAAACGCTGGTCAAATAACCCACTCCCTCACTCCTCTCTCTTCGCTCTTTCCACCTCCTGTCTTTTCTTTAATTGCGAATGCCCCCGTTAACCCCAGGTCCAATCATCACAGATGAGCGATGTCGTTTATAAAGGCTAAATATTTTTGCAGCCCTTTATGCTATTATGCATTTGCATTGTAACTTTAATAGCTTTTCCATACACATAGGGTTTTCCCTACACACTGCATTTGTTTAGTCAAAAATGCACTGATGTGACATTTGACTGTGAAGCAGGAAAACGGAAAGCTCGAGACTCTTCTAAGAAAACATTTGCCTTCTCTTTGTGTTTTATCTTCTCTCATTATCCCATCATTGTTTACTGAGTTCCGCTAAAGCAGGACTTTAGCTGTGGAGGATAAATAAACCACTATACTGTTCTATTATGTTAGTTAGTCCTAGTCTAATGAGTGGGAGTAGTGCCCAACCTCACTTTTGGCCCAACGGCATCTACCTGTTTGGCTTACGTAAGACCAGTAACTGCACAATAACAGCCAGCAGGTTAACTGCTTGTTAAATGCTTGTTTGTGGCACTAAAACAAAAAGTACTCACTTTTTTTTCTTTTTTTTAAGTGAAAAGTGTTTTTGTTTTTTAAATGAGTTGTTCATGTGTTCACAGAGTGACTCATGTTTCTCATCAGCACAGGAACGCAATTGGTGCATGCTACACTGGAGAGGAGCCAACTTATCTTAATTCATGTAACTCTTTAAAGTTGGAGAGATATTTGAATCGGTCTTGCGACCACGAGGGGAATGATATGATAGATTTTCTGCCATTGCTTTGCCCTTTTCTCGGCTCCAAGGGCCTGTAATTAATTAACCACAGAGCAAATACGTCCAATGCTACCTGTGGCATGAGACAGAGGACCGCACACGCGCACACACACACAATGCAGGCACACTTCTGTGAGGGTTCATGAGGTCCACAGAGAGTTTGTAAATGCCAAGAGCAAACTCATGTAAACCCTACACATTAACCCAGTTTATTTTTAAGCAAAGCTAAAGAGCAGGTGTAGAGGATTTGGGATAAAAGTGTCTTTAGAAATGTAGCTTTCGACTAAATAAGTTTAGATAGTGCTTTTCACAGACTTAACAGCCGGAAAGTGCCGAACAACAGTTAAAATGCAATATCAACAGAGAATCTTGTTAAAGCAGAATTAGGAAAAAAAAAACAAAAAACAAACAAACAAAAAAACAAAATGTCAGCAGGAGGCCTGATTAAACAGAAAAGGCTTTTAACTGTTTTTAAAAAGCCAGCCAAATGGAGCTGGAGCGGTAAACTGGTCCAGAGTCTTGGTGCTACAGACTGAAAAGCTTTGTCCCCTCGAGTCAAGCAAAACTACAAAAGCTGCAAGCAATTCGTAAATGTCTGCTGAAAGGCATGGAAGTAAAAAGATTTAATTTGCAAGGTGCAAAAGCTGCTGTACTTTATTTGAAATACATTTAATTCAACTTTGACTAAGACACTTGCATGCCTAAGTAGGCGGTGTTTATGCAAGCAGTGGGATGTATGAAGATATTTCAGCCCAGAAAATAAATGTGCTTCTGTAAGCATTTCCTGCTATTTTTTTCACATTGTTTCAGAAGCTACAGACTCATGATCTCACATCATGTGCTTAAGTTTTCATGTTTGAGGAACTCTCCGGTTTAAGTCCTTGGAAATGAACACGTATGATGGAGAGAACACGTCCTATGGTTGCTTATTTATACTATCACTTTTCTCTCTTGTGTTTGTACACATGATGTCTGCTGGCTTTACTCTGTTTGTGTTTTGTGCGCTTCCTTTCAGACCCCCTGTTTGGAGTCAAACCTGTTGTGCAAAAAGTAAGGGACAACTGAGAGGATCAAAGGTGAAGGGAAGTGAAAACAAAGGGATGTGTTGGCAAACTCTACTCATCCAGGCTCCTTCTGTTGACCTTTGACTGCTTCAGTTAGTTCTTGGAAAAGAAAATGATGCAAATATTTTTGCATAATTTTCAATCAATTTCCAGTTTTTATTTGAAACTACATAATTGTGGTAAAACATCTATGATGCTGCATCCCACTTAACAAAAAACAACAACAATATATATATTCTTTTGTTTTGTTTTGTTTTGCCTTTAATCACATTCCTTTCATTTGCCTTTTGCATCTAAAAAAGTCCAGATTCACTCCCTGCCAGGCTTTTAATACTCAACCTTACTGGCTTTATTCTGCACGACAAAACACAAGAACTCAGTTTTTTTGTTCTACTTGGATCATGTGATGTGGATGCTGGTGTGTTTGCTTGAAACATTCAGTTTCAGCCTCGGTCTTTTAAGTAGAGTCATGTGAAAAAGCGAGGTTTCACAGGACTCGTGTGCAGTGCTGTGAAAACTTAAGTACACCCCATGATTCAGTATCTTGTAGGGACCACCTTATGAAGCAATAACTCGAAGTGATCATTTTCTGTATGACTTTATCCATCTGGAACATCACTGTGGAAAACCTCCGGCCCACTTCTTATAGCGTTGCTTTGGCTCATTCAGCTTTGTGAGCATTGTTTATGTGCAGATGGCCTCACATTTGACTCTAGCGTAATTTGGTATACAGAAGAGTTCATGGTCAACTCATAACTACCCAGCCCAGGTCCTGCAACAGCAAAACAACCACTATGCTTGACAGCTTGATATCCTGTGTTTTGTTTTTTTGTTTTTATCCCCCCCACACGTGCTACTGCGTTATGGGCAAACATCTCCACTTTGGTGTAGTATGTCTAAAGGACGCTGTTCCAAAAATCTTCTGATTTGTTTAGGTTAAACTTTGAAACCTGCCATGTTCTTTTTAGAGAGAAGCAGCTTTCTCCTGGTGACCCTTTTAAACAAGCCATATTTGTTCAGTCTTTTTCTGATTGGACTGTTATGACTGAGGCCTATAAAGACTGAGATGTAGCTCTTGAGGTTTTTTGGAGTTTCTTTGATCATTGCATGGTCTGACCTTGGAATGAATTTGCTGGGACGTCCACTTCTCGGAAGACTTCAGCATTTTGCTAACACCCGCCTAAATTCTCCAGACCAGCAAACTGCCAAAGTGCCTGCTTTTTATAGACACTTCTTGATGATCGGTTAGTAAAGTGGATTTGATTAGCATCACCTGGTTGCTATGTACCCTCGAGAAGATTAAAATAATGTCAGATGGAAACATTTAAAAGCCTGTTGATCAAGTCAATTTGCGAAGTAAAGGCTCGACAGGTGTAGAAACAATAACTAATTAACAGTTTATTATAACTTAATACACAAAACTTCAGCTGCTCTGTGTTACACTTTATGTAAAAGTGAATTCAGTATGGAGTAAATCAGCCTCAAAAACAAATCTACATGTACAAAAGAAGTGAAATTATGAAATAAATGCTATTTTAATCTGAATTCACAAGCCCAACCATCAGCTGCACAAAATAATCTCTACAATGAATGGAAATGCTGAGTCAGTGACGACAGCAGAAAAGGACGGGCGCCAAGGTGATTGAGTTTCCAACCAATCAAACTGACATTTCATAAACAATTAAACGTTGATATGGCAATCGCCGTGACGTCGCACTCAATGTCCTGCTGGCCGTTTTGTTCTGCGATTCAGTACCAGAGCTCATTGCCTATTTATGAAGTAATAAGACACGGCCAAAACAGTTCGAGGGTAACGATTAGGCCATATCACTTCCTCCACCCTTAAAGAGCAGCAGTATCACATCCCTCTCTTCAACGCTGCAATCAAAATACATCCTGGTGAAGGCAACAGATTGAGAGGTGGTGGAAAAAGAAAGGGGCAGAAGTGAAAGCAGTGAAAGGAAGAGGCAGATTAATGCAGAGTGCAATCATTTCTAATCTTTGCTGTAGCCACTGTGATCTATTACATCAGACTTTTATTAGTGTCTGAACCGGTGTACTTAGCCGTGGTCGCCCCTCTCATAACCAACAGTACTTCTTAATCTAAGTAAGAGTTCACCAGGTTTTATATGAGCAAGGTGGTGATAACAGTTTTTTCTTTTTTACCAGTCTTTGATTCAGTGGCTCACATTATAACAGGAGTAGCTCCAAGGAAGATATTGCTTTCTTTTTATATTTTTGGGGAGTGACTATCCCACAGAAACCGGTGAAGGGTCGGGACTTTTGTGCGCCGTTTACAATGCCTGTCAGGGATTACAGGGTGACGATCAACACCTTTTTGGCTGCTTTCCCAGTAAGATGAGTCATTTCTTGCTCAGTCAGCAAAACCAAGGTCTTGTCAGACAGAGAGAGAGAGAGAGGAAAAAACAGCTGTGCATGCAAGCAGGCACATAGAACTATTAAAACCAGAGGTGCTGTCTTCTGATGGGTTGTTGGAGTCCTGATGTAAACATAAGATTAGCCATGTGAACCCCATCTGTTAGTCTTTAGGTAACATAAGTACTAGAAGTAAGTTTGCCTTTAATTTTGCAGACACACTCACTACCACACTTTGTAAAGCCCTTTGGACTTGCACTGTTATCTCTTGACTCCCCATCAACAAGCCTATTGATGTGAAAGGGCATTTGAGATTTTTATTATAGAAATGGAGAGAGAGGCAAAAATATGACGTTTCTACTGATTCGTGGCGGCTTTGTCATTATCATGCTAGAGATAGCAGGGGAGGGTTTGGTATTCTGTGTTTTTCTGTGGGATCTTTTTCTCTTGGAGCCTGTTGTATTATGACAGCTGCCCTCTCCCTGTTAAAATAACATCCCCGGGAACTCACTCTTCCTCACGTGCACATGGGTTGCAGGCCAACACCTCTTCCCCTGGATTGTCGACCACTGTACATAGGGATTTGTGCATGTGCATGTTTATGCCTGGCATTACAAAGCCATAAAAGAAAGGTTACTTTTACTCCCAGATACCTCTTTCCCCTTCGTTTTTCTTTTTTCCGTGTGCTCCCTAAGGCCTCTGCAGTTCCTCTGCGTTTCATGGAATCCAGGGAACGTTGCTTCCTCCCAGTGTTGCTGTGTGCTGGACCAGGAGCTGCTGGTCTTGGAGTGGGGGGGGCACGCCTCTCCTCTCAGGAAAGAAGGCGCTTGGCGAGACCACTCCACTCTGATAGCCTGCCAGAACATACACAGATCAGGGGGAAAAAAGGAGAATGAAAAGGGACCGGGAGTGGCTGAAAGAACCAAAAGGCTACTTTGGTCCGGTTAATTCCTGCAAAGATTCAACTTTTACTCACAAGTCTTTACACAAAGAGAGAATTATGGTTAAACTACATAACATCAGCTCTCACGGCTGACTCTGAAGCTTATGATCAAGACTTTCCCATAACTTAGGATGAGTTCTGTAAGCCTGCGGGACAGGTAACCCTTTGCTCATCAGATGAACAGGCGTAACCTTAGAGCTGTGTTTGAAGAGTGGGGACGAGGAATATCCTCTTTATCTGTGTACAACGTTAACACAAAGTCTGCATGTGCCCAAACTTGGTATATAAAGGTATCGATTTTTCTCCTTTACTGTTAAAAACAGGTTTCACGGCTTTTCAAAGGGACGTGTTTACATGGAAAAACTTCTGTAGTTGTTTTTCAGAGAGGAGAGCTGCTGTTGTGAGCCTCAGGGCTAATTTGAAACATGTGGTTTTTGTGTGAGGCTTTTTAGACATTTTGTTTTGCCACTTTTTATCAGAGAAACTCAAACAGACAGAAATTACAACTTTGCAAATACACGAGAAAACCAAATAGTTTTCTGTGAAGCAGGCCAGATTAGGACTTCATACCTCGGCAGAACTTCTCTCTCTCTCTCTCTCTCTCTTTCTCTCTCCCCTTTTTTTTCAGAGAAACAAGAGAAGCAGAGAGAGAGTGCAAAGAAGATTGGTTCCTGAAACTGTTGTTCTGCCCTGTGATTGGTGAAAGCCTGTTGCTAGGCTTATGTCAGTGTTTGAGAGTTTTCCGCTTTCTCTCCTCTGTGCACTGATAGGTCAGGTTAGAACTGGTCTGGTGGACTTCTGCCACTTGTTGAACATCCCCACAGTTTCTGCGGTTCCCTCGCTTCTCACTGCATGAGAAAACACGGCAGCCGCAACGCTGAAAGACACACGTGCAGAATTTACACCCGGCGTCGCTTCCTCTCTGTTTTTAATTCTTATGAACTTTTTATCAACCTCTTTATTGGTTTAAGTCTGTTGTTAATTCTTCCGGGTGCTCGTAAAAGGGAAAAACAGCTGCTCTTTCTGAGCATTTGAGAAAGCAGCTGCCATTCTTTTAAACTAATAAATGTGAACTCTATTCTACAGCCATCACAGTTTAAAACCTTGAACTCTTCCGTGTCATTGAACTTTACACCTTTTTCTGTGCTCTTTTATGCTTCAGTGCACTTTGTATGGTTGAAGTAGCTGTAAAACATTTGTATTTAGTTTTGTTTTTGAGGCATAATAGACTCAAAAAGCATTTAAATAACTTTGTGGAACATAATCCACTTTTTTTCACAGGCTCGATACATTCCTTCGACACTGTTAGCTTTGTGCTTCCTTCTCTTAAATGTGTAAGCTGATGCTCCCATGCACAAAGCACACAAGCTTTGATGGCCCCCGTTTCATGCATTAAAGGAAGCTTATGTAACCCTCTGATCAACAGCCTCTGGCCACAAAAAAGGGGTATCATGAAAATGTTAGTAAAAGCAAAATTACTAAAGTTTGCTTATACACTTAATTAAGTACACTTCTACAACACAATGCAAATATCTAATCCGCCGATCACATGGCAACAACAAGACGATATGCTGAAGTTCAAACTGAGCATTAGACTGGGGAAGAAAGGTGATTTAAAGCTGGTCTAAATATTTCATGAACTGATCTACTGGGTTTTTTCTGCACATCCATCTCTAAGGTTTAAAGAGAATGGACTGAATGGGGGATATTTTTTGGCACACTTTGACAACTTGATGGGGAAAAAGTGGTGGGGATTTCAAGGGGTAAAAGTTAAATGCTGCAACCTAACTGGGTATTGTTGTTGACCATATTCGACTGGTCCAAAAGTAAGAAAACATTCAGAAAACAGTGAAATCGAGAATGTAAAGGACAAATTCCACCAAAGTGTGTGAGACACATTGCATGTTTACAATGCCACAGGGGTTTGCCAAACGTGGCTAAGACTAGCGGACCGCTAGTCTGAAGCTGCCTTTTTGTTCCTCACAGGTTAACTTTCACATGGCTGTACTGCATGTGGTTGCGTATTGGCCAAGTGTGGTTCTAAGCCTGTAACTCAGCCCACATAGAAATATTGTATTGGGTAAAACCATACTGGTTTAACTCTGTGCCATCTGCTAGTGGCGAGTGACTGCGTGACATTTTAGACCCAGAGGCTAACCAGGGTTTTATTTGGTGTTCGGATTTCTAATCGCTCACGCTGACCTGAATTTGTTTACATTTCTTTTTTTTTCTTTTTTCTTTTTTTTACTCACCTCTTTTCTTGCTACCTTTAGGTGTCATTGTGTGGTCCAAAGTAGCTTTAAATAATTGTACCTGCCTACAGTCTTATGTCATTTAAAATATGTAAACAAGCATTTATGAACAAAAAAAAAATTTCCCATCCCTTGACTATGAAAGTTCATAGAAATATTTTTTATTACCATTAGTGTAACTAGTGGAAGTCTGTCCATTGTTCCGGGCCCTTCCTCAAGCAGATAAGTATCTGAAACAAATATGAGATGATTCCTGTTGTTTGCAGAAGTCTTTCCCTTCATTATAACTAATCTTTCCAGTGTTCTCTTAACCCTGATCCTATCACACACACACAGTGACATCTTCAGAGTGGGTCAGCGGCCATCCCAAATCTCAAAGGTCACTTGCTAATCACCCAGTAATAGCTAGTAATCCTTTCAGTTTAATTTAAAGCGTTCATTGGATGTGTGGCCTTATTTCTCTTGCAGCAGTGAGCCATTCAAGAACAAAGCGTGCAAATCAACGTCACTGTCGCTGACATCAAACCAATTACTGAGATGCTTAGAGATGTAGGTCCTCACACTCCCCCGAGACACCTGCAGTGTGGTTTTTTTAGTTGTCACACTGTGTTCTGAATCAGCTTCAGAAGATACACGGGAATGTACAAAGTCTTAGAGGCGCCACATATTGAGGTGAGCAGTTCAGTTAGGTTTTGTTAAATTGTGTCAACACCCAAGACAAATGAGGAAACACACAAGGTTTAGCGGTTCGGAAGAGTCTGCTCGGTGTTAAAAAGCATGTGTGTTGTTTATGTAATTCAGGACTGTGTACTGACTAAAAAAAACCCAACATAAAGCTTGTTATCACCCAAAGAAATCATGGCCTTAATCAAGGTAGGGGCATGTACAGTATTCCCTGAATCACAGAGACTCTCCCTCCCCCCATAAATGTGAGTACAGTAAAGCCTACTGCGTAGTCGGTGCGTGGACTCTGACAATAGTGTTTGGCCTTGTCTGCGAGGCCGGACCCCCGCGCCTAAGCGCTTTTATGTGAAAAGGTTTGGTGTGTCGTCAGCCCGAACGCTGACAAGCCTCTTCTGCAGCTTTGCTGAGCCATGGGGCTCCCGGCAGCCCTGGGAGTGCTGACTCCAGCCCTGGGAACATGTTTACTGCCGCCCTGCACCCCACCCTGTGGCATCAGGAGAGGGACTGGCAGAGGTGGTGTTAGTGGTGGCAGTGGGTAGTGTTGGTGATGAAGGTGGAGGAAGGAGAAGTGGGTGCGGGGTACACACAATGAACCTGCTGAACATCGTACTATCGCGTTATCAGCACTGGGGACTTGTAGTGGGTTGACAAACTGGCAGGGCAGGCTCTTGATTGGCGAGTGCAGGGTCAGACTTGCCTTTTCTTGACTTCCTCTTTTTACTCATCGTTTTCTAAATTTAGCTTGTTTTTTTTTTATTGGCTCTTCCTCCAGAGTCGGTCCGAATGCTGATTTAATCATGACTTGTTGCTGTAAAGATTACCCAATTTCAGGACAGTTTGTCAAACTCTATGGATTCTTAAAACTTAAAGCACACTGTTGAACTTTTGTCCACATGAAAAGAGTTTTCTCTTAAAAGAAAAGCTCCATTTGCTTTGGGAAACATGTTATCTTGAAATATCGTGTGTCTGTCTGTGTGTCTTTGCAGCCACTTTGTGGATGCGTTAGTGCTTTTGTAATGTGGTTGCTGGCAGTCCAGAAGAAACAACATTTGACTCACATGTGCTGCTGAACCATCTACCTCCTGTTCATAAAGATTTTCACATATAAATGCCCTGCATCTTGCACCTAAAACAAAATACAAATAACTTGTGTGAATGAAATCAGATGTATAAATATAAAGTTTGCATCGCGCACAGTTGTTTTCCTGATGGTCTCATGTGATATCCCTCTGAGTAATCATTGACTTTGTGAACCACTGCATGTGATAAACCAGTTATATGCCGTTCTACTGAATGTGTTATTGTCGGCTGGGATAAACAAAGCCATAAGAGAGCTGCCTTTCTTATCTTTGCTTCCTCCTGGCTTTTAAAAAAAAGAACTCCTTCGGTCAGCCTGATTGGTGGAGAAGTGGCAGCATTTGTGGTGCGATAGGCTGCGGTGAAAAACCACCAACTGAAGGGCTGTTGTTGCAGCAGGTCCTGCACCGATCCATCTCGATGATCTTTGCACAGTGGACCTCTTCTTTTTTTTTTTTTTTTTTCTGTTTCCACTACTCAAGGCGAGCTGGGGGCTCAGCTTACACCCCCCTGCCCTCCAGTACAGCAACAAGGGAAGGTGGTGGTGCATGCTGGAGCTGGCTTTGAGTGGTTGTTGTTTTCCCTGAATGCACAGATAAACTCCCAGATTAACCCACGCAGACTCCATGTTCAAGCTCCATTTTTGTCAGCAAGAACTATTTTAAGCATTCCTGCAATGTGATAAGCGCGACAGGGTGGTATTGATTTCAGCCTCAAGCCATCCTGTACTGATTGCATGTATCAGTCGGCACATAGAGCTTAATACATGACAGTAAATGCAATCATAATTATTGGCAGCAGGGAACAAAAGAAAAAGAGAGAAGTGATGATGTTTTCTTAGAGGGGGGCGTCTCTCAGCTCACCCGCACCCCTCCTCCTCCTCTTCGCGCTTTACCCCCGCCCTCCAGATTTACCATTGGCTGGCCGGAGGCTGTTTTCCTCATGCGATTGGTTGCCGAGCGCGTCGATCACGCGAGCCCCGACTTATTTACCGAATGTATGAGCGAGAGAGGAGCGCATTCTGCTGCCACAGCTGACAGCCGAGCGCTGTGCCTAGTGCCCGGAGGAACAAAGAGAGGAGGCGACAGGCATCAAAATTACATGTTTTCGCCTTTTTTACGCCGCTGAAACGACACAGGTGCAGCGAGAACGCGAGATGAGGCACGCGGTCGCACCGGCAGAAAACGTGGAAAATCATTCGTTTGCGGTGACAGGCTTGTTCAAGATATGCACCCATTGTGAGCGGCTGGGCAAGAAGGTAAGAGAAAGACGAGAGGGGGGTAGAAACAGGAAAAAAAAGAAAAGGCAGCGAAAGGCAGCTGTCGGTGAGCCTGCTCCGGTGATCTAAGCCGGGATTTCTCTAGCTTATGTGGCGTTTAATTTTTTGTTTAAAAGTGACGTTTTCCTCTTTAAAGAACGAGCTGCAGTGCAGCCTTTTGTCCGGGCTTGTTTGCGACTCGGGAGTTATAGATCATCTGAACTAAGAAACCCTCCGTGGAGTTTGGTTTCTTTGCTCATTTTGAGTTTCTGGAAGTCGACCTGTGAGTTTGACGTGTTTTAAAACGAGTGTCACTGCCGATTAATGTACAATTAGTGGTCATTCATTCATTGGCTTCATTGTGCGCTGCGGGACTGTCCGCTGCTAGACATGTCTCGGCAAGCAGCGGAAAGTTACAGGGCATAAAGGAGGCAGTGCAAGGGTTTCTATTGTGTTTTTAACTTTGAATCCGAGCAGACCGACGCGCTTTGTGTGTTGGGTATCCCATCAAAGGTGAATTGGGCTCAATGTATTTTTTGCTTTTAAGCGTAAATTCTGCTCCTGACACTGACAATAGTTGCGAGAAGCATCCACAGTCTGAACTCGGATATTAAACTATTTCTCTGCAGGTTTACTGGTGTCAAACATTTAAAGAAAGTCACTCTGGGTTCTCACACTGCTTGGGTTAAAAATTGGTGACTGCAAAAGTGAGAAGTGGTGCTCGGTACTGGAAGTTTATCTGCTCTGTTTTGCGTTGAGATTTAAAAGCCTTGTGTGTTTCTCTCTCCCTCTCTTGTTTTGCAGGACTTGGGAATACGGATCCCAAGACCTCTGGGTAACGGACCAAGCAGATTTATCCCTGAAAAAGAGGTATGAGACGGACTGTAACCTCACTTCAGACCTCAAATATGAAATTAAGAGAAGAAGCAGCTGGTTTATTTATGTCCTCTTTGACTAGATCCTCCAAATCAGTAAAGTGGACTCCAGGACTCAATCGATATTTGAGGATGCGTTTGCAGCCCTCGGCCGCCTGGATAACATTTCCCTCGTGATGGGTTTCCATCCACAGTACCTGGAGAGTTTTCTCCGGACGCAGCACTACCTGCTGCAGATGGACGGACCCCTGCCTTTGCACTACCGACACTACATCGGCATCATGGTATGGCCAGGTTCAGCCTCTGACGTTCTCAGAATAAAACCAGGTCGACTTCCTCTCTGTGCAAAGTCGTAAATCTCGCTTTTTCGCATGTCTTGCAGGCAGCAGCCAGACACCAGTGTTCCTACTTAGTCAACCTGCACGTCAACGACTTCCTTCAGGTTGGGGGAGATCCCAAGTGGTTGAACGGCCTCTTTGAAGCCCCGCAGAAGCTGCAGCAGCTCGGAGAGCTCAACAAAATCCTGGCCCACCGACCGTGGCTTCTCACCAAGGAACACATTGAGGTGAGAAGACAGGCAAGGTCTGCAGGGGTGGATGTGAAAAGTCTGATGTAACCAGCTGAGATCATGGGTGGAGGCTAGAGTATAGCTGCAGCTGTAGGATTTGGACAGATTGGAGGGTTTTAGCAGTAGAGGTGTAGTGACCGAGAGAGGAGAGCAGATCGAGCGTGATGGGAGAGAGGCTTTAATTTGAAACTGAAGGATGAAAACATATTTTCCACTTCTTGCTTGAAAGGTCAATGATATTGAAGTCATTATTTGGCTTTCATCACTCACATATTCCCCCCCCCCCCCCCCCTTCTCAGGGTCTTCTGAAGGCCGAGGAGCACAGCTGGTCTCTGGCAGAGCTAATCCATGCCGTGGTCCTGCTCACACACTACCATTCCCTCGCCTCGTTCACTTTTGGCTGTGGCATCACACCCGAGATCCACTGCGACGGTGGGCACACGTTCAGACACCCTTCCCTTAGCCAGTACTGCGTGTGCGACATAGCCAATGGCAACGGTCACGCTAATCACCATGACGATTTGTTCGGCAATCAGGTAGGCGACTGCAGTGTTTGTGCAGAGAGCTAAATGGTGATAAGACTTCAGAGGTTAACCCCGACTATGCATTCTTAAAGGACATGTGCGGTGAGGTGGAGGTGCTGATGGAGAGGATGAAGCAGCTGCAGGAGTGCCGCGACGACGAGGAAGCCAGCCAGGAGGAGATGGCAACCCGCTTCGAGAGGGAGAAGACGGAGAGCATGCTGGTGGTCACATCAGAGGACGAGGAGTCAGCCCCCCCGAGAGACATCTCGCGCCACTTTGAGGACCCCAGTTATGGCTACAAGGACTTCTCCAGGAGAGGGGAGCAAGTACCCACGTTCAGAGCGCAGGTGCACATCAGACGCAACACTCATGATTTGTGGGGTGAAAACACGGTGTGGTCTGTGCTACTGTTACTGACTTATTTTCTTTATTGTTTTTGCAGGACTACAGTTGGGAGGACCATGGCTTCTCTCTGGTCAACCGACTCTATCCTGACGTCGGACAAATGCTGGACGAGAAGTTTCACATGGTCTACAACCTGACCTACAACACCATGGCTACACACAAGGACGTGGACACCAGCATGCTGCGCAGGGCCATCTGGAACTACATACACTGCATGTTTGGCATCAGGTCAGACACTTGAGCTCTTTCTTACACAATGTTCAGGCAGCTCTATGGCCTCATTACTAACACCACTGCTATGTCTTATTCAGGTATGATGACTATGATTATGGAGAGATCAACCAGCTCCTGGACCGTAGCTTTAAGATCTATATTAAGACCATCGTGTGTAGTCCTGAGAAGACCACCAAACGAATGTATGAGAGTTTCTGGAGGCAGTTTCAGCACTCCGAGAAGGTGAGATTTAAAGGGTGGATTGACTGATTTGATCTTGTAGTTGCTCAGTGAAGTGCAGCCTTCTAATAACTTTTTTTTTTTTCTTCTTCTTCTTCCCCTGTAGGTTCATGTTAATCTGCTTCTTATGGAAGCGCGAATGCAAGCAGAACTGTTATACGCTCTGAGAGCGATCACTCGCTACATGACATGAAATGCTCTGGGCCTTGTTCTCATTGTCCCATTTTTATTTTATTTTTTCTTTCTTTTTAAATTTTTCAGTCATCATTGCTGGGACATTTAAAGAAAATAAATCAAAAATGGGGAGGGTGGGGGGATGGTCAATTAAAATTGTGGAAGAGATGCATTGAAGAGAGCCCGGTGTTGTGACGAGGCTTTGCTGGCTGGATGTTGAGAAGAAGATCAGAACAAATGGAGAGCAAGAAAATGACTGTTGGGAGAAAATCTCAAACTACATAAGTGGATCCACAAACTGTTTGTTGCCTGCAGTGCCAAAACTGACCAAGAGAGGGCAACCTTGAGCCAACTCCTGCCCTGCAACACCTGAGGCATCCGGGGGACTAGTTTCAGTATTGCAGCGTACGGCAATCTCACCTGTTTCCTGGTGGAGTGAATACCCAGAAAGAAAAGCTGTGCAGCCAGAAACAGTCTGCACTTTGATTCTGTCGTTACTGTTATGTGTTTTAGTTTCTTGAATACCTTTTTTTTTTTTTTTTTTTTTTGTATTACGAGAAGTTGTTGTCCTTGTGGTTGCTGTTGGCGGTAACTGGAGATAGACGCAAACTTTTTTTTTTCCTTTTTTTAAAACAAAAAAAAAAACAAACAAACGTGTGCCTGAACTATCCAGCACAGTGTGCATACGTGCTGATGCTGCTGCTCCCATGTTGTATTCAGTGGGGTCATATTGATCCCCAAAATCACCTCCCCACCCCCCACTATATGAGCCCCTGTCCATTACAAATCCACTGCATTACACCCCTTCCTTCCTCTACCTTGTAGCTAAATTTCCAATGTCAATGTAAGCTAATCCGAAAGTATGTGTGGAAAATAAGAACACTGTCTGAGCCCTTTGTGAGTGGAGGTGTGTGTGTGTGTGCGTGTGTGTCTCTTTCACAGAGATGATGGAGAGAAAGGGGGGGGGGAGTACGTCTTGGAATTTCACGTCTCAAAAAAAAAAAAAATAAGCGAGGCACTTTGAAGGAAGACTTCTTGCTTCTGCTGTAGCTCTGGTTTTGTGACAACTTTTTATTGTTTTGTTGATGATGCCTTTTTTTCTTTTCTTTTTTTTCTTCTTTTTTTTTCCAGTGAGGGGGAGATGTGGAGGGAAAAAAGCTAATCAAAAAGAAAGTTAAGACACCAGGTTTTCAGGAGGGATTTGCTTCCAGTTCCTCTAACCACACCTTTTTGACTGTCTTCCGCTTATCCCAGCTGCCTGGTTGCCCTAACACTTTTTAAAAGCTTTGGATTGTGAATTTTACCAGTAAATGAATACCTCTTCTGTTCTTCTCTATTAAACATACAAGAAGTGCTCTTTGGTGAGCATAGACGACGTTGTTGTTGTTGTTGTTGGGCTGCCGCGCTCCCCGCTGCTCGGGGACCTGCCTAGCCTACACCTGGTGGACTGCGCTCGATAATGTTCGAACGCAAGAGGTTGTAGCTGTGCTTATTTCCCCACTGGGGAAGTCTAACCAGTGCAAAAGCAGCTTTTTTTCCCCTCTTTATTTTGAACAGAGGTGTGAAACCTCTGTTTGTTTTGTTTGTTAATCATTTCAGTACTGCATTCTTCTGAGGGTGGATTTGAGACAGGTGACGGATGAATGACTATGATGATGAGGACTCTGATGAAAAAGGAATGGTACATTTGGAAGTGTTTTGAGAGGAGGTTTTCTGACTGTCAGTTACTGACACTTTTTATATGGAAATATATGAAAAAGATTAAAAAAAATAATAAACTAATATTAAATTGTTGTGTATCATTTTGTAGCTTTTTCCCAAAACAATGTATCGTGTATTTCTCCATCAGTAAGATTGTATAAAATGTGGAGAAATGCAGTTCAGGAATCAAACATTCAAAGCACAGTCGGTGTCACCACCAGTTCACAGCTCGCTCAGATGCACAAGAACAGGAAATTAAATTGCCCGTGGTCATTAGTAAACATATCTGAGCGCTGTTATGCAAAAGATGACTTGTGAATTGACACGAGAGATTTACTTGCTCTCTGATAATGAAGCTGACTTCACCAACAGCATGCTGGACCCAGGGGTATAGTTCAGTCTGCTGTCATTACTGTCTAGGGACTTTGATGTGAATTTCATTTTACTGTATCAGAAGTGTGTAGTCCCCCTTCCTGTGGTGCGGTTGAGGCTTAAAGTTTCTCTTTGCTCCCGACCACCTTTTGTCTCGATTCAAAGGAGGGGATTTCCTTGTAGGTCAAGTTACCTCACTTTCCTGTTTGCCTCCGTGTCACACCTTTCTGGGAAAAAGTGTTTCGCTTTCCAGATGAGGCTGGAAGTCTGTCGGAAGTTCAGGGTGATTCCTGTCAGTCGAGGCCGCAGAAGTCTGTCAATGTAAAATCACCAGCAGAAACTCAACGTTCCTCCCCGCTGGCCTTTACATTTTCCCCCACAATAATACAAAACAGGAAAGGTGTTTTTTTTTTTTTTTTGTTTTTTTTTATTTAAGGTTTTTTTTTGGTCTTTTTATAAATCAGACAGCCACCTGTTGCTCATATCATGCTGAGAAATCCTATGTATAGAACAATGTTTGCTGTCATTTCTGGTTATCGGATTGTTTTACCAGGTTTTGAAGCATTAGCTTGTTTTGTGGTTGTTCAAGGTCACCATCGTGGGAAAACTGGGGTGGGAGTTCTACATTAAGTGCCGTTTCTGATTTGTTTCAATGTAATAACAGTGTGATTTTTGAAATGCTGTATGTTTAGGCTACTTGGTGTAACTCTGTAAGCACTGCCTGGCCCCATATCTGTGTCATAATAAAGCAAATGTGTTTTCTGCTCTTCATCTGCTGTGCTTTTTTTATTAAGTACAAGTTCAAATGCCACACAATCCACAAACGAAAAAAGATTTACACATGAGGTAAATTCCAGGTCGGTCAGCCGTTGTTTTTTTAAAACATTATGTACTGTACAATACAGTGCAAAGCCAGTCATATGAGCGTGCAAAGAGGTGTTTTGAAATTATTCTTGTGCGTGATAAACCTTAAAAGGTTTGTGGAACTGAAAGTGGATGATATGCAAATATGTCCATATACGTTCCAAAGTATAAAGGGCTCAACAAATATCACATCCACACACCACTTCTTTTTTTTTTTTTTTTGTTACAGTTTAGATTAAGCCTGCTTGCTATATTCTGGATTATTACCTGTATGATTAGATAAAATTAAAACCTGAGACATTTTATGCATTTACAGTATAAGTGTTTCATATTGGCCTGTCTGGTCTGCAGCCTTTAAACTTTACTGGCTGTAACTTCACCCTTGGTGGAAAACATGACGGCTATGTGGAGCATATTCAGCATATTTAGAGGGTTACAGTGCAGGAGTTGGCTGAGCTCATTTCAGCTCTGGTCACGCTTGTTTTCTGCACATGAAGGAAACTACAAAACTTTACAGCCAGCTATACAAAGCTGTAAGTGGTGGCGTGTTTGATTGTTTATAAATTCAGTTTTTGCTGACACAAAACTCCACGCCCGACTCTCTCAGGCTGTCAGATCTGCAGACTGGAGCATCTTCATCAGTTTTTGAGCGACAGGTAGGAACTCTAACTCCCAGCATGCTCTGTGGAAGTCTCTCAAGTCCTTGTTGTCTGTCCAATTCAGAGCCTCCTCCTCATCTAAGGAATTTGTAAAGACAAGAGTGTGAGACGGGAAGGTGGGGATACGTGTAGCCCTCCCTTCCCTATGAGGGCCTCTGGTGTGAATCGGACATATTTCCAGTGTGTCCCTCCCTTCTTATGCAAAAGGAGGGATACACTTTCTCTCCTTATGTGTGAATCTTTACTAACACCAACCTAAGTATGCAGCGAGCATCTCCAGCAGCGATTCTCTCTCCTCGGTGTATAATACTTTCTCTGAGCTGCCACCAGTCAGGTTCCACACGGCCTGGCAAATCTGGCCCGCCAGCTGCCAATCACCCAGTCCAAAGTCTCTCAGACAGTCCACCAGCCTGATCACACGCACACACATAGAGACACACATCATATGACTTTTACTAAGCGGATTCACATGACCTAGAGGTTTGTGAACTCCACTTCACTGGCCCTTTATCTAAAAAGAGGATAAAGGGTGGGTATACAGGGGAAATAAAAAGTTGGAGCAGTGCTCGCTTAGGAAAGTGTGAAGAACTGCACCACAACCTCATAAATCCAAATTTACACATCTGTATGTTTGGACGAATCTGACAAGGATAAACATGAAAGCTAGATAATCAGGAACATCTTATTTGTAGCTGTGGAGTTGTTCGTCAGTTAAAGACCAGAAACCCCCACATCCCTCCCCCCAAAAAACAAAATCCCAAGGAGGATGCCTTCTGTGTACATAAAGTTAGTAATATTTTTCATAAATAAGCCTTAAATAAATAACGTCTTTCTTCTTTTATGCTCGCTTTTTTAAGCCCTTTGGAATTAACAGGTAATCTGACCACCTAGTCTGACATGTTGAATTCAATTAGCAGTAAAATAGTGACTCTAGTGATGCACAGTGATGATGATCACAGCATGCTTTCATCCTTACTTGGCAGAAGCCCCCTCCACCATGAGACAGACCCTGCTGGGAGGATCCAGAGCCAGGTTGGTGAGGACCCCGCAGGCTGCAAAGCACATCTCGTTGCTCTTTGAGTCGAGCAGCGTTACCACAAACTGGTGCACTTAGGAGGGAGGAAGATGGCAGCGTGAGTGAGGGAGTGCACCAAGACAAGGAGAGGCAAAGATAAGAGAGCCGCTATCACCAGAGTTCAGTGGACATGCTGACTGTAGCTGGCCTTGCAGATAAGTGTAGCCTAAACAATGACATAATCATATGCAGAGGTGGGTCCTGCGTCTAGGTTTTCTGCGCCTGATGTGTTAAAGAGGGTTTCCTGCAGTAAACTTAGGCTCACTGTCTCTGCTCTACCTGCAAGAGTATGAAAACTGCATTTTCATGCACCTTTGTTTCGCATGATGAAGTTCCGAACGTCCTCGTAATGCGACAGGTTTCCATAGACGCGAACGGCCTCGAGCATGGCTCCTGTACTAGAGCTGAGCAGCAACTTCAACATCACTGTGGAGCAAAGAAAAAGAAAGAGCTGGAACTTAAAAAAATAAATAAATCTATTTTGTCCTCTCTTGGCTTGCCGGCCTTACGCTTTGCAATATGGAGCTGATTGTGTTTGATGGCAGAAGTCTCTTTCTGGTAGAAGGACAGGTTGTTGATGACAGCGGCCACATTGACTAGCAGCTCCTCGCTCTCCTCCACTGTCCTCAGCTCTGTGGCACCAACCCCCCGACACACACACACACACACACACACACACACACACACACACACACACACACACACACACACACACACACACACACACACACACAAAAATCAGTGTAACATCAAATTAGTTTGTGCATCTGCCATCAGGAACACACCTTTAAAATCTACTTCCACAGTTTAAATATGAAAAAATATCTGCAGAACTAAAGTGACCAGCCTGTGAGTTTTGCCTTTAGCTCTGCTGAACTAATGTGACAGTGACATTATGATTAAAAATAACTGCAACCTGTAGTTAATTTTGGCGTCCTACAGTTGGTTTGATCGTGAGCTGGCACACAAAGGTCAAAGTGACTGGGTGCAACCAGCCATGACACCACGAGCAGCCTGAAAACAAGGCCTGCTCCCAATATAGCAGCAGATGTCTTGTGCTTGGTCATAAATCGTGAATATTGCGGTTGCGCTGTCAACCGTCTCCTGCGTCACTCGGAAGATGGTTTCTGGTTCTGACTGGAAGCGCCGCTTTGTACCCTGAAAAACCCTTTAATGTTGAGCGCCTCGACCCGTCGCGATCTTTATCAAAACAGGACATCAATCAGCCCAATCTGCTCTTTCATTCTAAGCTCAGATTTTGTCTTCACCTCTCAGTAATTTTTTGTTTCTGCCTTCAGTTGCTTCTCTCCACAGTCTCCCTTACCTGATGTGCCCCTCGATCTAATAATGTTCCCACCTTTTTTTCACTAGTTTGACCTCTGTGTTGTTTGTGAAAATTTGACTGTGTAGGAGGCAGGCAGCAGAGAATACAGAGCTTAACGCCCACCCGTGTATCAGTTCAACCTGTCCTGAAACCATCTAACCACATGGGAGATATTCACACACGCAAACCGAGTCGGCTGTGAGATGTCACAGAACATCCTGCTCATGCAGTGAAGCGCTTCTTCTGTCAGCCTTAAAAAAAGAAAAAAGAAAAAGAAGAAGAAGAAGAAAAAAAAAACCCAGGTAAACCGAAAGAGGATGTGCTGCACAGCAAACAGAAAGTACTGAGAGGAAACTGAATGATGGAATGAACAGACAGATATGGAGTGTGTTTTTGTGTTTTTGACAAAAGTCACATCTTGTTCCCAGCACAAGGGAAGTGGTTGTGTACCTCGTAGGTACTTAAGGTGCACTAAGCCGCTATATTTAAACCTATCAGAACTTCAGATGTTTACATGCTGCTTTCGTTGCGTACCATGAAAAAACAGGCCACTGTTAAGCCTGCTGACTGCTTCATCTTCTTAACCTAATAAAGGATCTGACTTAAAGAAGATGAAGCTGCTCCTTCCTTGTGCTCACCAAGCGTCTCCATCAGAAGTCGAATGCAGGCTGTGTCTGCGGCCACAGGTGGACCCACGGCGGGGTGGATGCACATATTCGCCAGCACCCTGACCAGCTTCACCAGCACGTCGTCAGCCACCTGTGGTCTGACGGGAGGAGAGGCTCCTTTCTGCACGACTGTGTGAGGTGGCTCATCTTTTCGCTGGTAGATGTCGTACAGCCGGAGAAGCGTGCGCATGCAGCCGTCGCACTGAAAGAGCTCCAGCCGGGGCTCATCGCTTTTGGCCGTGAGATTCCCGAGGGTGAAGAGGAGGCGCACGATGAGATCCTGCGAACAAGCGGTGGAGATCGGTGGCGAAACATCAGTTTATGGATTTAGATTTATTAGATGTTTGCTTAGCGTTTTAAACTACTTCCTGGGGTTACCGGCTTTGTATCAATGAATCTGCTTACATTTCATGCTTAGTGCATTTTTATTATTGCCTTTTTATTTCTTAGAGACCAGCAGGATCTGTTGAACTGTCTAAACTGACACTGTAAAGGTTTGGCTTTTTTAATAAAGACCACTAATCTTTATTCTAACCACCTGATTCTCTATCAGCAATGTTTGATTAGTACATTTATATTCGACTATCCTGAGCAGAAGGAGGCTGATTGTGTGTGACACCACCTACAGGAAAGCAAGCCTCTCCTGTCATGCAGCACGAGCACCTGTGTCACTCAGAGTTTAGAGTTGTGTAGTTGGTTTGACTGCAATTACACAATATTTTGTCAATGAGTTACCACGCTTATGGAAAACAACTACATCACACCCTGCAGAGCAGGTGAGAGTGCACTCGTGTCTCCCATTAACGTGTACCGAAACTGATATGAGGACGGGACGTGGTGTCCCAGGATGTTTATTACATGTTTTGCTATCGAGTGTGTTTATGTTTATGCGTGTGTGTTTGTATCTGTGGGTGTCAGTTTATTCCAAATGAAATGAGAAGCACTTGTGAGTCGAGTCTAGTTGCCAAAGTCCCACATTCATCCTCTCCTCTTCCCTCCATATTCTCTTCCTTCCTTCCCTAGTCTAGCTTCCCTTCCACTTCTGTATCACTTCTTCTGCTGTGCCTATTCAATCTTTCCTTCTCTCCTCCATTTTCATGTCTTTTTGCATACTCATCTGGTTTATTAAATATCTAATCAAACACACAGCAGAGGAGAAATTTTTATAGTAATAAACAATTCATATAAAACAAGTAAACAGTCCAGTAAAGATGCATAAGTAACTTAGTGTATAAAAAAGCACACAGACATGCTTACAAACAAGAAGAACACCTCTCTTTAATTCTGAAAAGTCTCAAGCACACACAAGAACACAGAGGAGGCTTGTGGACTCACCTGTTTTTGGTGATGTTTGCTCAACAGCTCTAAAAATAGCTGGTAGCAGTCGGGGGTCTGAGCCAAAGCGAGGCGGCACTCAGAATATGAAGAAAGTTTACTGAGGGTGAGAGGGGGACAAAAAATACCATAGACCACTCCACTCAACTCACTGCCCTGCTAGGGTGACTAAATATGGTGACATTAAATCAACATGGAAAATGCATTGATAGATCTGAGCTGATTATTTTCATTATCACGAGAAAATACATTTTTAAAAAGCTAATTTTCTTTATTTTAGACTTCATGAATTACTCTTATCACATATTGATAAACTGATGAGGCTGGGGTTACAGAAAGAGAAAGATGGGGGCGCAAATTGTGCTTGATTGCTTCAGTTTGGCGTTGGTATGAAGATCAGAGAGTACTCAGTCTGTATTATCCTCTACGACCTTTCAAAAGGTTGTCAAAATATCACAGACCATTTATTCCAAAGTAGATTTGCAGTTACCATTATATACAGTGTATATCCACTCACTGGACACTTTATTAGGTACACTTTGCTTGTTCAAGAACATATTTTGATGCTTTGAGCTTTGTGACATTGTGCATTTAAGGAGGTATATATAATTAAGACACTGAGTTGCTGTCATGTGATTGATTCAATATTTATGTTAACAAGCAGCTGGACAGATGCACTTAATGAAGTGACCAATGACTTTAACTCCACCCATAAGCATGTTTTTTTATCATATGTCCTAAAAATCTATGTACTTTCCTGAGGCTCCACCCCTGTGTATGTAGTAAGCATGATTTAGGTAAGCAAGTTCAATACCTGTAAATTCTGGAAATGTTCATGCAGACATCCTGATCTTCACAGTGTTGCTGCAGCACTTGGCAAAGCGCTGGTAGTATGGAGAATGAAACAAACAGTGGACGGGAATCAGAGAGGTCGGCAAGATTCCTCAGGATCGTTGTCAGCTACAGAGGTGAAAAGACAGAAAAGGGTCCAGTGTAGCTTAGCAAAGAAAAATACACCTAGTACATTAATGGTTTGTAATAAGGCCAGAGCTTGTGACGCTGGCCTGTTCATCATGGTGTACAACATAGCAAATGGAAACTGCCCACTGCTGATCAGGATATCCTTCACTGCACACACTGAACAACTGTTTTCTTTGATCTGTGCAATATCTCTAAAATTAGAAACATCCTGCTTCAGAGTGAGTGAAGCTGAAACACTAACTAATACTACTTTTGGATTGGACTATTGTAATTCATAATGATCAGGTTGTTCTGAAAGTTCAGCGACAAGCCTTCAATTGATCCAAAACGCTGCAACAAGAGTAAGATCACAGGACTTCAGGACAGGACAGGACTTCCTGCAATGCACTGAGCACTTCCTCTCCACTCACTTCTTTTCACTCCATCCCCCCAACCGGCCACAGCAGATGGCCACAGCAGGAAAAACCTCCTTGCGCTGCAGGAGGTTTTTCCTGTTAAAAGGGAGTTTTTCATTCCCACCGTCACTAAGTACTCGCTCAAAGAGGGTCATTTGTTTGTTGGGGTTTTCCAAAGAACATCCTACGGTCTTTACTTAAGAGTTGAACTGAAGTGCGAAAATAAATCATTCTATGATAAGATTGAAACAGTCAAGTAAACAGCAGTACCGAAACTACCCTGAAAGTCATCGTGTGCTTATTTCGCCTTCATCAATGAGTCATGTTAGATATGAAATGAAGAACGGGTTGACAGTTTGTTTACTTGGGCCAGTTTCTGTGGTTGGCAGCAATAATTTTCAGTGCAGTCAAGCAAGCTGTTACTTGTGCAGCACAGAATACACTGTAAAAAAATTGTAATATAAAAGTATTTCACTGTGTATTTTACAGTGTTGTACCGTTCTTCTAGAATATCATGAAATTTACATAAATAGACTGTTTTTTTACATTTCAAATGTAAATTAACGTAAAATCACTGTAAATGTAATAAAACATAATTTTCTTGTTTTTTAAATGTATCTGTCTGTACATATGCATATTTAGATACAGTCACAAATGCATTATAATTTCACAAATATTTGTCGGTTATTTGAAAGATTGAACTGTTAGATTTAAATGTAATGCTATGGAAAAATACATAAAATGATTCGTATAAACTTTTTTTACACACGAGTCACTCACGAGTTGGCAGTTCGCCTTGTAATCAGAAGGTTGCCGGTTCGAGCCCCGGCTCGGACACTCTCGGTCGTTGTGTCCTTGGGCAAGACACTTCACCAACCTCCTACTGGTGATGGCCAGAGGGGAATTATAAAGTGGAATTGTAAAGCGCTTTGAGGGTCTCATAAGCGCTATATGAATGCAATCCATTATTATTTAAACCAACTGTTAACTGTATATTTCTGTACATTTAAGTATTATTATTCATATTGCCGCATTCATTGACCTTGTTTATAGGTAATTTCATTGTTTAGTCACATTAAATTGTTCCTAATTTAATGTTTAAAAGCACTTGAAAAATCCCATGTAAAATTAGGGCAACAAACTGTATTGTCATTACTGAAAATAACCGTATTTTCATGGAAAAGTTATTTTCTGTTATTTTATGGTATTATTTTGGCGCCCCAGCTGCCAGAATATTACTGTTTTATTCTCATGGGGCACCTTAAATACCAGACATTAACCAAAACATTTGATAGTGGAAAAATCTGCATCAGTCAATAAACTGGTACATTTTTTACTGATATGGTTTAACATCTTAGTTTTAAGGAGAAATATATATGGAACAAAAATTTGATGCTTTTTAATTGGTACCTGTACGAGGATGTGGCCTGCTATGGGGAGGTTGGTTTCTTCTACAATGCAGAGTTTCTGGATGAGTTTCTGTGCCACACATATGAAGTTTTTATCCAGCAATATTCTGAGGATTTCAGTGTTTCCAGAGAGAAATTTCAAAGTTCCAACACAATATAGGATTGCTTCTCCAGATGCAGACACATGTTCATTGCTTAGCATCCTCAGCAATGAATCTAGACACAGAAAACATTTGATGTTATCATCCCTATGGAGATTCATGCATCTATAAGACATGCAGTCGTATTTGTTCACAAAATTTCAGACCAGAGTTACAGAATAGATAACCACTATGTTGTCTACTGTTCCATCCTGACCAATGACTGAGTTGTTCTGGAAGAGGATGTCGTTGCTTTCAGTGCGGCTGATCTGGAAGATGAGTTTACAGATGTTGAGCAGGTTGTTTCCACTGACGCACAGCTGGGGAGAAAAATACAAAAGAATTCACATAATTTTTTGTATAAAATAGTGGGGGTGCTTTGTGACAGAGATAAGTAGGAGACATGCTGGCATGCACACACCCCCGCAGACAACCTTGCAAACTCACAGATGACTCACAGCAAGGCACAGCTGGGCAATGTGCATGTTGAGCTGGGCATAGTTGAGGTCAATGAGTCGGAACAGCGTTCGAAGTATCCCTGACCTCTTCTTACAGCGCCGACCGAGCATGTCCGCCTCTGCCAACGTGCCGTGGAGGCGGTCACACAAATCACACAGGCGGTCAACCGAGCCCTCGGAACCACCTTGCATTGCAGGCAGAGCACACACATTTCAAAAAAACAAAGTCAAGTTTAGGACAGCATGTGCAAAACTCACAATAAGGGCAAACATGTATTTGCACAAATATAGATCAGAGATGTTTTTGTGTCTTTCATATTGTACATTACACAGGCTCTCCTGTTCGTGTGTGGTTGCGAATCAATAATCCTTTGGTCAGCAGAAAATGAACATTTTCCTTCCTCTTCCAAGAAGCAGCTTTGGATTTCATTGGTAATATGCAGGGGAACAATTCAACGACAGGCAGCTGTGCTCTTTAGCGGAGGAAGAGAAAGGGTGGAGTTTGTCCTTGTTTTCGAGGTAAAATAAATGTTTTCCCAGCATAAATAGCAGGGCCTGGCCATGTCTAAAAAAGGTTAGATCCAGTCTAACACTCAGCACTTCACTGCAATATCTCTTTCTGAATCTGAAAGGTGTTTTATGCATGCACCAGAAGGCCCTTGGTACAATAAATATTTAATATTTATCTTCCAAATGAATTTTCCATTAAATTTGTAAAATGTTAAAATATTTACAGCCATAGATTTAATTTTACGGCTGTCAGACTCCAGTTGCAGGCAAGACAATTCTGTATGAATGCCAAGCATAACATTACTCTTTCTTTCTTTGGCAGCTAAAATG
The DNA here is from genome assembly GCF_057382095.1 of Aulonocara sp. 'chitande type north' Nkhata Bay. Taxonomy (NCBI): domain Eukaryota; kingdom Metazoa; phylum Chordata; class Actinopteri; order Cichliformes; family Cichlidae; genus Aulonocara; species Aulonocara sp. 'chitande type north' Nkhata Bay. The sequence continues at coordinate 13,114,801 of NC_141358.1, forward strand.
ACAGTACTTTTTCATTTTGTGAGACTCTATGCATGACTATCTGCCAGTGTTGAAAAATCTATTTTTTAGCCTGTTGGCTGTAAATAAAAAGTGCTCTTGAAACACAGGAAATAGGTATGAATATGAGCAGGTTAGCACAAATAAAAAGATAAAAATAAGTGCCTTAACCACAATCCACTTTAGATTGGCTCTGGAAACATTCAGGCCCAAAGGGTTATATATAATATTTTGATGATTTGAATGCATTTGAATGTTCTATATTTGGACCGTGTTTCGGGGGTTTCTTTATTACACTGGCCACAATACCTGCAGCTGCACTCTCTAGTTTCTGAAGGAGAGGAACGATCACATTATTCCACATCAGTGACTCTGCATCCTCCTCTTTGTTGCCCTTGTTGTCTCCACGCTCTGGCTCTGAAATGTGCAGAGAGAATTGCAGTTAGCCAATTACCACCTCAGAAAACAAAAGCGACAACCACAGTTCACAAGTTCACAGTCTTAAAATATAACAGCAGGAAGTTTGATGCCACAGTGAAAAGGTCACCATCCACAGCTAGACTTCCTCTGATTTGTTGGCATGTGGGCATGTGAGCTTGCGCACGTTAACTTGTGCAATCTCTTGCACACAGTGTGCCTGTTTTTTTTTTGGTTTTTTTGCTGAATATTTGCATAACCCTTGCTTGGTGTGATGCAGGAAGCTGCGGCTGCACGAACCAAAACTTCTCTAACCTATTGGCTGACTGCCTGTCATGGTAAAACTTGCGCCCTTAGCAACAACACCCCAATCAAAGTTTATTTCTTTTGCACGTGAAACCTTTCTGGGCTCAAGAGTAAACAGAGAGATTTCATATTTAGATCTGTTTGTACTAATTTTGCTCTACGTTGTGCCTGAGTGAAACCAAGTACATTTCTACTTTTACACGCTGTTCAAAATGTACCATTTGTGTTTATTATGCACAACACCATACAAAACAAGACAGTGAGCTTCATTTAGTGGATGTGAACAAACCTGTTGTGCTATCTTCTTTGCAGTCTTTGGGTCTTACTGCTGAGTCCACATCACTCTGCACTATTCTGAAAAACACACAAAGAGCCTGACTATATGGGGTTTAGGAAAATACACAAATAAGAGTTAAAATGAAGAGGCACTAGGGGCTCTGGCTCTTAAAAAATAAAATATATTTATTATTATTATTTATTTATGTTTTGCTGATTTTACACCCTGTGAACAAAACGTAAGGTCTATTTTCGTCAACAAGCACTGGGTGTCACTGTTGCAACAGTGATTGAAACGTGTATAGGCTCCGCTGCTTCACTGTATTTGTGTGTCTGTGCATGTACATTTGCACCCATGCAGATATGTGTGTATCCGAAAGTTTCTGTGTGGCCACTTTTTAATTTTAATTTTGTTTGTTTGTCTAGAGGTGTGCTGCTTTGCAGGATGCACAACTGCAATCCCCAACAGACAGGAACTAAGATCTCAGCTTTGTGGGCAGTCTGGTTAAAGGTGTTCATGATTTGTCACTGCGAGCCGTCTCCAAAACCTTACAATTTGTTCTGCAATAACCGTAATGTGCTCCCAAAAACACGCCCAAGTGTCATGCTGTGTTATGTGTTGTGGCTCGCCCTTGCATGTCACTCTGATCTGAGTGTCTGCATTTAAACTCTGCACTGTTCCACCCACACTCAAAGATAATGACTCAGTGCTCCAGTATATTCTATATTACATGACAGGTGCCGTTTCTTATGACCAATTAATCCTTAATGACTTTCTGTAACTGTAAAGATTTACTGCAAAAAGCACACAAATATGTAAAGAGGGAATAGCTTTAAAAACATTGAAAGGTGTAACCACTCCTGTAGAAGACAAAGACAAGGACTGAAGCTTCTGTAATATCACAGGCTAACTCTCAGGATTTGTTATTTCTTTGAACTTTTACATACAAGTGACAGATATGAGATTTGGCAGCTATTATCTTCTCATTTCAATGAAGAATCCTCAGAAGAAACTTGTTTGATGCTCTTTGATTAATATACAGTTTTGGGGCATTATAATATAGCACACTCACCTTGGTAATTTGATGAATGTTAAAATCTGGCACATGGGGCATATGGAGTAGGGAGTGCTGGCTAGGGTATGCTACAGTGAATGTCAGGGGGCTTTAGCTCTGTATGATAGGATTAAGAGCCCGATAATAAGGCCTCTTTGTGTGATTCGGCATTCTCGGAGACATGACCTCATCCCTGTCTTAGGCCTGGCCAGTGCACTGCAGTCACAATACATGCTGCTGCCAGTCTTGCCCAGATGGGCACCCAAATCTAATAGAGAGCCATTTGGAGCTATAGAGCTCTGGCTTATTGGAGAAAAAGAACCTAGTGGATGTCTAATCTCCCCTATCTTTATATCTCATCCAACTCATCATATTAATCTGTCCAGCTGCGTCCATTTCCACTTGCAGTGTGCTTCTGCCTTGGCTCTATGTGATTTTTCATTGTTCTCCTCTGTCTAATGTCTCTTTTATGTAGTTTCTTGCAACACTAAAGAACTGTGGTTTAAAAACTCTGACCTAGAAAGAATCAAAAAGGGGAAGTCTTCAAGCCCATTTTGTGTAATAATAACATGACCCCGGTTTTCTCACTTGGGACTTCTCTTTGTCAGCAACAAGTTATACAAACATAGCATGTTAACTTGGTATTAGGTAGGAGGTTGAGCTTGAGGCCATGGCCCAGATTTCCTGCAAAAGTGTTTTATGGTCTGCTCACCCCCCTTCAACTGCCCCACCCAATCGATAGGCAAATGGATTGTAACGACAGCCCCCGACCTCACGGTCAGAGTTATGCCCCTCGTGCTGACACACAGCTGATGAGGTCGGCAAAAAAAAGCAGAGCTTTTAGCCTCTGTGCACTATGGAAATGTAAAAGCTGACATTTGCTAGTAATGACAGATAGAGACAGTTTCGATGGGAAGAAGAAGCTCAACTCGACCAAGATATGGTGTACAGTGATGTATATGAGGGTTTAAAAGGGGTCGCGTGCCTGAAGTTAAAGAATTCATTCTATCTATTTGTTAGTGACCCCACTGCTGGTCTAACTGACTTCAGCTATTCGGCTACAGTTGAACATATGAACAATGGTTGGCCGTGGGTCAAGTAGACGTTTTAAAATCCTTTTACTTCGGACTAAGTTCACGACAAGTTTAAAAGTAATAGTCCCGACTTTTGACTTATTGCCTCATTTACATTTTTCTGCAAACAGAAGAAGTATTCTCCAAGAGATCACAATTTTTAAAAAAGTAAAATACAAAAAATCCTACAGCAAAATAAAAATACTGATAAAGTTAGTCCTTGTAGAATTTAAAAGACATGTACTGACAGTTACAGGGATGGACATTTAGGTACAAAATAAACAACTATACTCATATCAGCTTTACTGACGTATTTGCTGCTTTGATCCTCTGCCCAGTAGTCTGGTTTACTTATGAACCACAACCCAAAGACAATATAAGGAAGAGAGGAAACAAAGCAAGGAGGAGAGGGAGAAGGATTTGACAAAAAGCAAAAAAAGGGAGGCCCAATCAGCTCAGTGTAGTAATGGCTACCCCTGCACCCTTGCATGTCAATAAATCTTAAACTCATTGTCGAACTGTCATTACTGTTAAAGATTGGGAGGGTGGAAGGGTGGAGAGCGAAGGACATAATGTTTCTTCCAAGTGAAACAGAAGAACAGAAAGCGTACCTTTCACTTGCTGTTGTGTGAGGGCCGGGTTTGACAGGACCACTGTAACCTGCGGTGTGGTCTGTACTGGAAAGTTGCTTAGCTGACAGCTGCTTTTGTCCTGGGCCTGCATTCAGTGGCTCTTTCACTGAACACGTGGAGAAGATGTGGCAAGAAGTTAATTATAGCAATGTTTCTATTTCCTTCATTAGGTAAAAGTACAAGTCCCTATTCATACACATTAACACAGTGCACATATACAGTAAATGTATACAGATAAAGGGCTTAGTCACTCTCCATTATCTGTTTTACTGCTCTAAATAGCTGAGCAGGTTTGTACGGAAAGGTTTGAGAGTGAGTAGTCATTTTCCACTCAAAACAGCAGGCGTATATTATGCTTTTTACCAAGCCCCACCACAGAGAATGTAAATCAGGTAAAATGTCAGCATGTGAATGGCTCCATTCATTCCCCTTTCAGAAAACTGCTTCAGCACTCGTGTCTATGCAGGACACGGAAGAAAATGAATGATGTGTTGTTGTTGTTGTTTTTCTATTTATCTTGTACATATTAAACAGTTCCTAATAAACCGGGTTACTAGCATTTCATAGTAAGCACAGTAAGGGTGCTTTTTTTTTTTTACTGCGATCTCTTGTACCGTAAGTTGAGCTTCATTAACATCTTTTCCCCTCTTCTTTACCATTTCGGTGTCCTTCTAAAGGCGGTAACCTGGTGAGAGATCCAGGTCTGAGGAGGCGTGCTCGTACTCCTGCCCCTGCCAGCCCCCTACGCGGTTTCACTGGGCTAGTAGGAGGTTTGGGTAAGGCTTTGAATGGATTGTCAGCATCACAGGGGACTGAAAACTTTGGCTTCTGGCAAAGCACAAACATCAAGTGCTGAGTATTAGCCAGAGGAAAAATTCACTTGAGACATCAGCACTTTTATAAGCAGAGAAATTTCATTGCATTTATTGCTTCCTTTGCATTTGTTTTTTAAAACTTAAATGCTATTTAATTAGCATATTTAGCATATTTAGCTGGTGCACAGAGGTGTACTGGCCTATTATCCAATTTATTGCTTTGCTTTACAAGTTTATTTATCCACTGAAGATTAGAAGCGTACATACTGAAAACTGACCCTTATTCTGGGATAACCTTCCTGCTTAGACTACAATGCATATTGTGTGTTTATGTGTGATAAGAACATACATGATCCAAAGGAGAGAGGCGAGTCCCTGAACCTGGCCTGGAGTCTGAAGCATCAAAACTTTGAGCATGAAGGCTACAGAGTAAAAAAAGACCCCAACAAAAACAAATGATTACTTTCATCGGAACCACAGTTTATTTTAGATCTTCACAGAAGTGCCATTTCTGACTAACCTAAAAGCAGAAGGTGGTCTGTTGTCACGAATAGATGCGCTCCCAAAAAGTTGTCTATGTCCATCTCTGGGAGTAAATGGCCGGTGAGTGGACTGAACTCGTAGGGACTGTCTGACCTCATTTACTATCTCTGCACACGTTTTCCTCAAAGCGTTGCGCCGGGGCATCAAGGGGCTGCAGATCTCATGTTTCGTCTCTGTAGAGGCCATATAGGCCTAACTGACATGTGTCAAGAAAGTCCACTGATGATTAAATAATGTCATTATATGTATAGATATAGGGTGTATCACTAATGGATACACAGAGGTACATGTTACCTTAAAATGAACAGTAGGTGTAAAAGAAGCAATGCAAAATCACCCTAAAGGCCTGTATTCAGTCTCACTTCAGTAAAAGTATGGAGACAAAATGTAAAGCATCAACAGCAAAAGCAGTAATTACCACAGCACAAGGATCCTCCTTACTGGATTATTGTTATTATAAATTAAGCTCCCTGTTATTTTATAAATGAATCGGTTAATTGGTGAATTAATAAAAACATCAGAATAAAATCAATGATTCCCATGAAAACTGGCCCATGCTGATAAACTGAAACACTTTCACTTATACATAAAAAAAACTAAATGGAGAAAAGAAAAACTTAAGAGGAACTAATTTTAAGCCACCTAATTAGCTAAACTATAATTGTTGTTAAATTACAAAATTCACACTAATTGTTTCTGCTCAGCTAAATGATCAGCTTTAACTAAATTATCATTAACGCTTCATCATATTTTATTAGACTATTCATTTTGTGTGTCCAATCTTTAACTGTACACACCTAGTAGCTAGAACTATCAGATGAATTGCAAACAACAGAACAAAAACCTGCAATCTAAAGTGAAATTTGATGAAGTAATTGTAAACCACAGGATTAAAGGTAAGTAATCTGTAAGACATACCTTAAGAGTATACTGAAGAAGCCTAATAGCAGACAAAGCTGCTATCAGAAGTTCAGATGGAACCAGGAAAGTACTAAAGTAGAGTTTTTGGTTTTGTTTAGTTTTCTGTGGAAGACTATATATATAAATATATTTACAAATAAATTATAAGTAATTAACTTTAAGATAACCTTTCCCTGAACCTAAAGACAAGCCCTGAGCTGGAAGTTCCTCTGCGCGTTCACGCTCCGTCTCCATGGCGACAAAGTGCCGCTATGGTAGCTTGAACAACAAACCCTGGAAAGATAATAAGCTAAGCATTCACCAAAGAATACTAAACTGCTTATTTATCCCTGTGAGAGCAGGAAAACCGAGTTATTTATTATGAATGAAAGCCTGAACATTAATTAAACGGTTATTGAAGAAAGCTGGAGCACTTACCGTTCGCCCCTTTAAGGTCCTCTAGGGGTAACAGTGGGGAAGCAGCAGTCGAGCCCTTAAAGTGGGATTTCACGGCCAAAAGAAAAAGGCAGCGATACCTGAAACTTGCTAAAACTGTTCTCGTTTTTGACAACAAGCTAGCCTGACGGTATCACGTGCACGAGCTCCAGTGAGTGCCCCCCTCTCTCTTCTCTCTCTCTCTCTCCCTCGCGACACGGTGACGCGCCTGCGCATGTTAGGAAGGAAACTGAAGCAAACGCGAGTTTCACTCAGAAATGTGAGGACATATATACATCAGTTGTTACAAGTTTTCCTAACTTAACACGTGCCAATAATTGGACTGATAAGTACAGTGAATTAACTAATGACCGAGGAAACTTGAAAACAATCAAAAGTATTTTATTTATGCAGGTGTTGCAGCTGGGAAAGCTGTGTGGATGCCAGCTCTGGCCCTGGATCGAAGACCTGTACATTCTTGTATGTATTTTCACTTTATTTTAGTTGCTACAATGAGGACATTAATATGCAGAGGCACACAAATGGGAACTGACTAATATAGCAAGATACTGATGGACATAAACCACACTATTTAACTACAATAGAACGCTTACACTTTTAAAAAAATGGTTTGGCCATTTGAATGAAAAGAGTATCAGTATTGCTTAGTATTCTTAATAGCATTTGCTATTAGTGTTATTTTTAACCTATTCTGCTATCAAGAGCATTTTCAGTCCTTTTTAATTCCGAGATAAAAGGCCTCTAAGATGACAGACACTTTGTGTTGAAAAATGTATAACCATTGTTCTTTTTTTCCCATTTAACTACATTAAAAAATATTGATTTATGCATTTATAACTTATCCGATATTCCAATCTATATAAACACTGATTAGGAAAACAGATTTTTAAAACCATATCACACACCGATCACATATCCAAAGCCCACAGCATTTCTTCATATGGCAGCATATGACTGCATATTACTATACAAATGTCTTACAGGTAGCTGAATCTCAGCTGCTTCTACAATTCTGCTACATTTGTTTTTTGTGTATCCATAATTTCATAAAGCTGGCAATTGTTACAAATCAGCACAGAATAGAAGTCATCGGTGCTGCACTCTAAAGAAGATTTCACAAAGTGAAGCATAGCAGTTCCAACCAACAGTGCATAAACTGTTATGCTAATTTCTGCTAATAATAGTTTATTTGGTTATCTGATCACTATTTGGGTACCTCCGATGTCTGTAGTTCTTCTGTTTTTGTGGCTGAGCTGTAGTAGAGGCCAGTGGTTATAGTTTTAGTTCCCCCTCTCACTCGTGTAAAAGCCACACAGGTCATCTATAATCCTGTAAGCCAGATGTCTTGTTCTCTCAGCCTATTGCTCTCAGCGACACAGATTGACAGCAGTATACACTAAATAGGAACAGTTTGTGGTGTAAAGAAAACTTCATTTCAGTTTTATTGAACATTACAAAGTTTGATCCCAGAAAAAATGCTTAAAAACACACAGAAACAAAAAACATTGGCTCATTATAGAATAAATAACAATCATATATTAGCAATATCCACAAATTATTTTCTTCTGCAATGTAAAAAAGTTAAAATATTCACTTCTGGCTAAGTTTGATTCGTTTTTACTGTCAACGAGATTGTCAGAGTCCTCCACCATTTTGTAGTTACACAAAGCGTGACGTTTCAGAAAATAAATAAATAAAAAATGGGAGGACCTAAAATGGCCGCATACTTACGTGGCGTTCATCAGCAAGAGTTTCACTCACACTTGTGGTCCACTGCAAGTTGGTCTTTAATGTTGGTCCCTGAACACACCATAAAAGACCAATAACTGGCTGTCCTCCTGACACATACTGGAGTTGTACATGGGAAAGCGACCTCCAGCCTTTACTCCCTCAGTCCATTCGAGTTAGCCAAGCTATCCCCACACTCTCTCCAAGCTTCATTTACTGCAAATGAAGCAGAGTGGAAGAAGGATTTGATCAATATTCATAGGAAAATTCAGAGTTCAGGAGGAGTACATGGTGCCGAAGTTCATTCATTCAACTCGCGCTTCGCTCTGGTTCTCTTTAACCTGTCTAAGATGGGCTGACCACTTTAAACACCAATCAGAACTGTCTGGATTTTCACATTCATCCACTCGTAAACCTTTTCCCCCTGGCTTTTTATTTTTTACACAGTGAAATATACATCTGAACAATCTTGTGAGTCCCTGGTTGGATTTAAATAGCCTTACATGCTTCAGTCTCTTGGATACAGTGAAAACGATTGGCCAGGAGTGCATGCTGTGCATGCCCAATCACAGGGCATCACCAAGGAGCCTGCCAGCCAATGGGAGGAAGAAGATGGTCTCTGTGATTTCATTGTCACTAAGGGAGGGGGTGAACATGCTGCCAGGACAGTTGGTGCAAACATGCTAAGCAGTGGACTCTATAATATTCGGAGTGTATATGTCTGAGATAACCTGTGGAGCCAGATCAAGAGTGTTGCCAGGAGAGAAGAACGCAGGGCGGGACTAAGAAGCTCCCCTCAGCAGGATCAACACAGTCCCTACACAGTGCAAACGAGCTCATAGTACACCCACGTCACTGTTATCGGTGCCGCTCACGTCAGGAATGAATGGGCTGATTTGTGAGAGCTGTCGTCCTGCTTGAAAGTGGCGTGTCTCCTTGGCAACCAGCTCCGTCTCTGTCCAGGAGCTTAGACTGACAGAAAACACTTAGCTCTTAGGACAGGAGCTTCTTCAAGCTGCCATTCATTCAGCTCTCTTCATACTTTCTTTTCACATATTTAATTCTAATAGTTTTTTTTTCTTCTTCATATTTTTTTTCTAAACTATCTGATATCTTGTTTGGGCATTGACTTATTTTGTGGTCTTTCCTCTGTACACCACCACAGTGGTTTTTAAATTAAACTGTCAGGATGTGATTAAAGTGCAGACTTGGGGATAACAAAAGTATTGCTTTAACTACACAGAAATTACCCCCATTTTTATACATAGTTTCCCTTTTTTCAGAGCCTCAAGCAATTTCATAGCCAGGTGAGGCCTGTTCAGTTGTTATTCAATGTGAAGTGTTGAACTTGCATGTAGTAGCTTTTCACTGGAATTTTTAGTATGAGTTCCAACGAGATGTCAGTTTAAGGAAGGCGATCAAAAATCTGATACCTTCTTTAAAGGAGTAAATGCACTAACCAGATTAGCAACATTAAAAGGCCATAAGACAACTAGAGTGGATGATGACAGAATTATTTCCGTGGTTAAGACAACTTAAAACAAAAACAAGATCTAAGCAAGTCAAGAACACTTTGGAGAGTTTAGGCATATTACTGTCAAAGTCAAGAGCCTCCTTCATGAATGGAAACACAGAGTGCTTACAACAAGGTGCAAACCACTGGTTACACTCAAGAACAAGTAGGCCTGATTAAGCTTCTTCTAATATCTAAAGCTTTTGTTAAACACCTTGAATCAAAGATTTTAAATTTAGTGATTGTAAAATCCCTTTCACATTATGACCTCACTCACACTACTTTTTAAAAACCTACTTGAAAACCCATTTTCATTCTTTGACATTTAAATCAGACTGTGTTGTATTATTCATTTTCTTCTAGCTGTAGTTTGGTCAGTGCCAGATCTTTTTAAACATGCTTATAAATAAAAAAAAAGTAAATTGTATATTGTATATTCTGGGTATAAAAACATTTTTATAAACCAAAAAAAGGTAAGGTTCCGATTGCCTTGGTTTGTTTTCCACCCTAAATGTTTCAGAGTAAAATAAGCACTCTGTGACTGTGCTATTCTTGCTTCCCAACAGCAGTTACCTCAGGTGCATTGCTTCTATGTTGAACTGGAGACATTGCATTGGATAAGTAAAGCCAACCAACAAGTGCTTTAAACCCGAATCCTTTTTAATGGCCAGCAGGAGGCGATACTTGTCGTTGACTTGTGATTGTGTGGTAGCCTTTTGGCTCCCTTGCGCAATGACCTCAGTAAACACTTTCATGGCAACTTTATGGGGTTAACTGCAGTTTCAGGTCAAGTTTTTTTTTATAACTTGTGGCCAGTATTTGAGTAAAAAAGGGACTATTATCTAGGTTATGCGTATGACAAACTGATGAATAGCCAATGAGCACACAGCCAGAGCCACGCCTTGCACCTCATATCACTAGGATGGCCACTGTGAAAACGTTTAGCTCAACCGTTCAAAACCGGACTTTATCAACCACTAAGTGGCGTCATGGTGGCTACGTCCAGCTTTTATACTGTCTATTGTCCCAAGCTCAAGCAGCCAGAATTGCTCACTATCTAACTTACACCATTCTTTCTTTTTTAATATCTGCCCTTCTTATAACTTTTGAGTCAGCTTTTCAGTATTCATCAAGTATCCATCTGACTAATGCTTTTATGAGGCAGCAGGTTGCCATTAATATGACAAAAATCAGCAGTGAGTTATTCTTAGGTTTTGTTCGTAGTCAGCAGCTTCTTTGTTGCTGACAGACGTAATTATGCTCTGACATTCTTGACTTTTGAGCACAATTGCCAGTAAAAGATTAAAGGTTCATCATTTTGTCCATCTTATGCCCAGTCATAAGATCTGTGATAAAGCAGGTTATTTCAAGAAGGTGTATTTTTTTGCACATTTTAAAGAAATATAAAGAAAGGAATATTTTATTTTATATTACTTGATCAGTCTTTTTAATTTTTTTTTATAGTAAAGCATACTCTAAATAAATATGTAGCCATTTAATTGTGTCTAGATGCATATACTGTATGTATTTGTTTATTTTATTTTTAAATGGAGCAGCACTTTTGTGCATGAGGCTGAGGTGACTTTCTGCACTTTCCATCTGAAGCTGAAGTGAGCAGAGAGCCAAGCATCCCTGCTGCCTGTCAGGACACTGTACACAGACATTCAAATAAAGCAGACATGCTGGGCAGACAGCCGCTGTCTTATCACTCATCTCTTTTTGTATGCATGGAAAATAAAATATCCCACACGCATGCTCTTGAATTCTGCATAAACAAGCCTCACCCGGATACTGATGTTTTGAATGCTCAAGATATTTTTGGAGGACAGATGGTATTATGGTGAACACACCTACTAGCTTTCACACCACTAGCATCAGATGATAGGCTATTTATCACTCTAAAATCTGTCAGGTTAATATGAGGCTAATAGCAAACTAGCATGGCAATGGTTCTTCCAGACTTCACTCATTTTCTTTTATTTGTTTAATAAGTATCAAAGCCATGATAAGCTGTGTGCTGCATGCACATGAATGTAGATCCATATTTATCATACACATAAGCCAGTGATTTTGATTTTCTCATCCAACTCTTGATATGAGCAGGTTTACCTTTGAAGAGTAGAGTTATCTGAAGGCGAGAGGAACTAGTTTTTGTTTCGCCTCAGATTACCATCATCCTGACAAATCCCAGTGAGGCGTATCCATCTCATTTAGTATGCTAATCAAAATGCGGGCTGCTCTGCCCTACCTTGATGAAGCTTATATCTTGTTCTATGAATAGATATGCGGCTGAGTGCTGACCTGCCGCCACGGTTCACCGTGTTCCTTCCCTGCACCGGTCCTCGCAGCGCTTTTCAACAAGGCCATCTGACCACACATGAAGATTTTTCAAATGCACACACAGTGACTGACTCATTCTAGCATGGCAGACTTCTTTTTTTCTTTTTAGCTGCGTCTCTTGTGATTAGGGTTTTAAAAAGAAGAATTAAAAAAAAATCAGTTTAAAAAGTGAGCATCAGGATGTCAGTTTGGCACTTACAATAGGCTTTTCACAACAAGCACCGCTGAGGCTGGTGAAGGCCATCCATGCCTGCTCCGGTCTTTAGCAGATTCTGTCCTTTTTCAGTCTTTGGTGTGCTCACCAGGGTCACATCTTTGAATTTATATTTGTGTGTCTTTTTGTATGTGTACTACAATAACTTTTCACTTGAAAGGCTTTTTGCTAATTTGTGTTACACAACCGATGGTGCAATTATGCTCTTTCATAAGGAGTAAAGGAAAGAAGAAATGGTGTGTCAGCTTTTAAATTTCCATTGCCATTCCTATAAAGTTTCTGATCTGCTGTTTTTGTGCTTGTCTTTTGTCACTTATAAGTTGCTTGAGTACCTTAAATTGAAACAAAGTGTTAGTTATCCTCTTTTTTTTTGTCGGCTTATATTCCTAGTCCTAGAAACTCTGGACCTTATTAGTAGCTAAAAAAAAACCCCTTATTGAATATCATTTTACTACTGTGACACATAATAAGTTTTTAAAACCTTTAACTTCAGTATATAGCCCACTGTGTTGTGTTAAATTAATAATTTTTTGAAAAAGAAAAAATATTCCTCTGACATACTCTACGAAAAATGTCTGAACCTTTTTGTGTTGACTATTACGTCCTATAGAGCCCGATACATTTACATTACAGCTCTCCAAAAAACACAGATTCAAAATACATGAAAAACTGAACAATGTGTTTTGCTGTGTTAACTAATAAAAGTAAAAATTACACAGATAAAGAAATAAAATGTGTTCAGAATTTACAAGTTGGTGATGATTCAACTCATGACTCATTAAGCACCATCAGTATGTTGCATAATGTAAAAGTGTTGGCCCACCCCTTGACCGTGTGCAGCCTATAATATCTAAAGTGTATTATTAACATATGCTTTTGGTCACTTCTGTATTTTGTTACTTTCATTAAATATTCTCCTTGTATGCTGTCATAAAAAGGTTTCACACCTTTTCAAGTACAGAAATGTAAAAAGTTGTTTTCATGGAACTGAACGTACAATCATTTTTCTCCCAAGGTCAGACTGTGTAATGCTCAGAGGATTTAACCCCCACCTCCCCAAAAAAGCCCAAGAGCCACATTTCAGTCTCTAACTACCTTCATTTAGGTCAGATTATTAATTTAAAGAAAAGCAATGGAAGATCTTGTAATTATGGGACTTGAACCACTGCAGAAATAAAACAAGCTTTAGAACATTTCATTCTTTGCTTATCTAAAGCTTAAAGATAATGTTTGTTTCTTACAATCATGAATTTTAATTCCTGGCCATTTGCCTTTGATTCATCTGGATTTTTAAGAATCTTCCCAAATGTGCCACATTTTTATACTTAAGCCATATCTGTTCCTCTTTCATTTAGAACGAAAATAAGAACCCTATTTGGAAAGGACAGTACATACAGTACTTACAAAATAAGAAAGGGAACTGTTACAGGATGTAACAGTTTGTTTGTTCTTTACAGCTGGATTTGTAAAAAGCTTTGGGAAAATTTTAGACCTAAGAGGTACATTAGTGTTTTGCGGGCAATGATGAGTCAAAACTCAAAAAAGAAGAATGTTTGAAAGTGTATTGCTGCATACAGACAGGGGTGACTGACATTGTTTGTCTTTTTTTTTTCTTGGTTATAGTGTGGAAAAACGTCCCCTTTGCCTACTGCTTCACTTGTAGATAGACACAAGAAGGCTGACCAATGTGGAAAATAAAACTGGAAAAAATATAGTTGCTCATACTGAGCATTCCCTCCTAAACCACATGTTGACCCCAAACCCCATTTTTAAACTAAAAGTAAACATCTACTAAACACAGTAAACAAAATCTAAAATAGTAAGAAAAAGAAACCCACCAGTAATACATGCTTTTCCAATTGCATGTCATTTTTCAGGAGATTTTATGGAGGTCCAAAGTAACATTCACCATATTAACTGCCACACAATATATCAAGAAGAGCTCCTCGTATGTCAAACCCCCCCCCCCCGCAGATTCTTTACTCCATTATGAGGATCATCCGTCCCTCCTGGGGGTGATACATCTGCTAGTGAGTAACCACACCATCGTAGCTGGCTTTCTTCTAGTATTACAGTAAAACCCTCCTTCTTTCTGCCTCCATGATTCCCCTGCTGCCTAAAGATGAGAAAAATGAGTTGCAAGCATATCTTAATTAAAGTCAATATTTAACAGCATTCATTTAATACACACATAAACAAAGCACAGATGTGCATGTGCAGGCTCTCATGCAATGGTGGTTATGCAAGTTAGAGTCCAAAGCCACGAGTTTTACTGTACATGAAGCCCCCCCCCCTCCTGCACAGCCTGCACGCAAACTTATAAACACACATGTTACGCAGGTGAGAAGAGTCTGGGAACTGTACAGTCACACAAGTTTAAACAGAGGGACGTGGGCACGCAAACACATGTGCATGCTGCCATACATATGATGAGGACAAAAATACAAATGGACATAAGATGGACATTTTTTGAGATGTAAGATGGATTTAGAATGAAGGCAATTAAGGTTCAGTTTTCAAAGCATCCCCTCTTTTTCCATACGCTGATGAAAACCAGGCAGCATCTGTTTTATATGTGTTTGTGTAGATTTGTATTAAAGTCTAATTTCTCTTAATGACTAACAGGAACCTTCGGGGTGAGAAGTATCGCAGTGGATGCTGACTTCACCTCTCAATAAGCTCATTCTTTACGGTAGATTAGCTTCTCTTTGTCTCACTGGCCAGCACACCATCAAAACCATTACTTAACGTACTAAGGAAACTGGGTGCACAAAGGCAGGGAAAAATGGAGACGGGGAGTAATGAAGCAATATACGCTTTCCCTGGTGGTTTTAATGTTGAGTGCTGGCCATAATTCACACCAGCACACACATGCACACACACTAACGCAAGACCAAATTTATGCACACTCATACACGCCTGTGCACATGCACAGAAAACAATAGTTTTATCTCGCTGGCTGTGTCTCTGTCTTTCCTACCCTCCATTTAGGTCAAAGAAGATATACAGACGTGTGAAACAGACTGCCCTTGACATTGTGGGTTGACATTTCTGTGCTGGATGGGGGAGGGTGAGGATCTACGCTGACCTGATTCACCCCCATATTAATCATTGTTATGGTACAGCATGACATTGATTTTTCAGAACGAGTGCACAAAACTGCTGTGAAATAATCTTGTTTGGTTACAGACGAGTTTTGTGAGATTTTTTCTTTTTATTTCAGTGTAACCTTTATGGTGAGTCTTGTACTCTACAATTGATAGAAGCTTGATTTCAAGCTTGGTTTAGACTATGTGACGGCTTGATCTGTTTCAAAGGGAAAACCTTGCTGTTGTTGTCGAGGTACCATCGAATACATTGCAGCCTCATAATATTTTTGACGACGAAAAAACCCGTTTTTTTTCTCTATGTTAATACTAAACACACATATGTAAATATACTAATATCAATTTAAGATTTTAGAACTAGACATTAGGTGATAAAGGTGATGATATCAGAGTACAAAACCAAAAAACAATAACCAAAAAAGTGTATAATAGGAGCGATACAGTCACGATAAGAAGACAGTACAACCTTGTTTATTTCTAAAGTTTTACATATCAGGATAAATGTAAAACTTCTCTGGTCCACAGCAGCATCTAAAATTATCTAAAACATCACACAGAATCCAGTATTTGATTGTCAAACCTGACTACACCCCATGGTTTAGTAGTTTGTAGAACCACCTTCAGCAGCAATTGAAGTCATGGTTTTCTGTATGATACTCTGTCATTGTGGATAAATTTTGGCCCACTCTTCTTGCCTATGTTGTTTCACTACATTGAGATATTGAGATTTGTGAGCATTTGTTTACAGCATACACTTAACTTACACTTAACTTACAACAACTATTTTGGTGAAAAGTCAACCATGCTAAACATGCTAACTAACTGAGGCCTGTAGCAACCGAATGGTAGCTCTTGGGCTTTGCACGGTCTGACCTTGGAGTGAATTTGCTGGACGTCCACTCTAGGGAAGACTAGGAATTGATCAACTTTAGGTTGTTTGGAAATGACCATATAACCTTTTCCAGATTGATGGCCAGCTGCAGATGCTTATCTAAGATCACTGCTGATGTCTTTCTTCCTTGATAACAATCACCTGAATGCTCTAGACCAGCAAACTATTAAAAGCCCTGCTTTTATAGATGCTTTTGTAGGTGCTTACATGTGCTGATGACCAGTTAATTAACTGCACATGGCTTTTACTTTCCTGTGTAACTAATGTTGTGTACTGATGTGTGCAGAATAGATAAATAAATAGATAGATGTGCGTGAGTACACGGATACCCTATGTCATCTATAACTCTGTATTCTGTTTGTTTTATCCTTTTGTCAGGCCTAACCTGTCATTATGAATAACCGCACTGGAAGCCAGAAGCCACGGTGACTCCTTGTCTCTGGGTTGCTTTTTTTTAAAATTACAAAGTTATTAATGCTTAAGCTTTTGGTTATGGTCCAAACATTTGCTGTATTATGTGCTGCCCGACCACATGTGACAGTGTGGTTGGTCATACTCATTATGAATGACTAAACCCAAAGGCGGGGTGAAAAACTGTCCATCCAGTGATCAAAGAACAGATTGGATTGGAGAACAGAGTTTAGACTAATGTAGAGGCAAAATCAATGGGGGAGGGGGTGAAATTTCTTTTCTCTAATGTGATGAATTTGTGTTTTAATGAACTAGAAGAGCATTTCTGCTCTGCGGCTGTTGCTTATCGCCTTTCAAAAAGGCAGACGCCTACCATAAGCTATCAACTAATTCTGTTTTCTTTGTAAAACTGCATGCATGCTTGAAAGGAATGAGTGGCATCAGCATTTCAAAGGCAAGCTTCCAGTTACTTGACTGGCACCTACCCACTACCGTACCTTGATTTCTTCTTTTGTCAGGTGATTTACATGCTCTCTCCTCCAGGTACTCCACAGCTCAATGACATGCATTTTGGGTTAAATAGCTGTTCCTGCTATAGGCAGGTAACTTGTCCAGGTACCCTATAATAGCTGGGGTAGGCTCCAAGAACTGCAGTTTTTTTAAAGTTAATTTTTCAACACCGGAGGTTGCTGCTCGGTTAGAAGTGACAAAATGTCTCATTCAAACCTCACACATTCAGATGCCATGAAATTAACTGAGTGTACTGTTCAGCTCAAGGACTGGATTTAAACCTACAGTCACTGAAACAGCTCATTTTGAACAGCTAATAAAAGCACTGAAGACAGATCAACCTGTTTGGTTTTAGAGCTAGGGACATTTGTATGGTTTACAGCGACTGTGACATATTATTCAGCAAAGGTTTGCCAATAAAGGACGCGACTAATCACATCCACACGCAGGCACACACTAAACTATCATAGTCTAGTTATTAATCTGGAGTAATGAACACACAATCTGTGAGGTTCATGTGGGTCAGTGGAGGATGATGCAAGACATGGCCACATATAGAGTATGATGCATAAGCCCTTAACATGATTAAATGTAATTATTTCACAAAGTGACCTTTAATGAAGAAATGTTGAGCACTATGCTAGTATGTTGTATCATATGACCCACTGCACACACATATAAAGCAGTCACATGCAGCCTCATGTTAGAATGGGAGGTAATACTCTCAAACCAAAGGCAGGCGGGGGATGGGAAATAGGGTTAGTGGGCTTATGCAACAGGAATGAGCACAAGATGAGCATGATGGCCCCTCATATGAGGAAAACAGGCTAGACGTGTGTGCTTGTGTGTGTCTGTGCGTGAGGAAGAGATGAACTCTATATCTTCTGGGCTGACAGGAGGAGATGAGGGCCGGACAGGCAGCTTTTCTGTTTCCTGATTATTCCACCTCATCTCCCTCACTGCATCCAACCCAGCATCAGCCTTACTCTTTCTCTGTGTGGAAGCAAAGCGTTCCTGACAGCAGAAAAAGAAAAAGAGAAAAAATACTGAAATGATATAAGAAAGAAGTGAGAGAATGAATGACGTGAAGAGAAATCTCTGTTAGTGAAATAAAGACACACCTGGGGAGTTTATTGTGTAATATGCAAAAGGTTTTCTCTGATTTTGAATTTGTCGGTGTTCATGAATAAATTAGACAGACACTCTAATAAAACTGAAGGTTCGTCATGTATCACCCAGATTACATCACTTGCTCAAGTCCAAAACAGATCAATGTGACAAAATGAAAAGCATCAATCAACACAATGATTTCCTTTCTTCTAACAGTCCACTCCAATCCTCCTGGTGCGTGAGGTTATCCAGTTTAGTCCCATCAATGACGGAGATAGAAAGAACAAAATCATTCAGGATCCATGGCAATGCTTCACTGAGGTAGATAACAAGAACGAGTGGAAACATCCATCACCCTTCACTGCAATTTTTTTTTAAGCTTTTAGCTAATTTTTTTCATCCTCCAAGCTTCACATGATGATTTATTTTCAGCTATTTTCTTTTCTCATTTGTACTAAAAGAGAAAAAAACAATTCTATGGAGTGAAATAACTGGAGAGGCCCATGCTCACCATTCATTCTCAGGTGTCAGGTTCTTTCTTGTAGCAGAGAGATGGAAAACATGAAGTGGTGATTTGTATTATAAAAAATGAAAATGTAACTTTGATGCATATTGGATGCCAAATTGAAAATGAAGTGAAACACCTACGTGGTTGCTTCATTTATTAAAGTAAAGCTTTGAAAGGTAAAAGTTCTCTATAGATGTAACAGAGGCTAATATGTTTAGATTCTCTTACAGTACCTTATTTTCCCCACACAACTGTGGCAGATTTAACCTGAGAAAACGTCCAGATATGTGTTGCTTGCTGCTTAAATGATCTTTAATTCCTTTTTTATAGGTTAAATATTTGAATGTAAAAAAAAGTTTCATTTATCCTTTTAAGCTTATGTTTGCTGGAGGCAGTAAAAGGAGAGAGGAAGGAGGGACACGTTCCGAGGTCTGTGGCCGGATTTGGATAAGGACAGGCGAATCAATAGAGCCGATCTATACTTTGATAGTCACAGGCTAGTCATTTGGTACAGTTTCCTTATTGGACATATTTTTACACTTCCTGTAATAAACATGTTTATTTATTCATACTCAACTATTCTAAGAAGCCCAACATCATCTGCTTTATGTATCTTAACTTAAAGTGCTTCAACTGATTTTATAGCCTTCAGAGAAATGTTCACACCTGATGTAAAGATCAGTACACAGCAGTGCTGCAAACAAACATAAGAAAACAACCATCGTTCTTATTAAAGCACAATTATGTAAATTTCAGGTTTTATGTATCAGGACAAAATAAAAAATTATCTGGTGCTTACCAGGTTCTAAAATTAGGTGAACAGAACATCAGATTCACAACAACACATGATATATGATGCCATGCCATTATTTATTTAACAAGAATTAGGCTAAAGTGCTGAAGCATAAGAAAGACTAATGCACTTGATTAACTGATCATCAGTATGTGTGAGCACTTCTATGAAAGAAGTTTGGGAGTTTGCATTCGGGTATGTGTTAGCACAAAGTCGAGGTGGAAAGATATCGTCAGTGATCAATTAGAGGGTTATGAGGCCATTTCCAAATTCACCCCAAATTCAGATTGTGCAAGAGCTACATCTCAGACTCTACAGGCCTCAGTTAGCATGTTAAATGTTAAAGTTCATGACAGTACATTTAGAAGACTGAGAAAGCATAGCTTGTTCCGAAGGTTTGCCAGGAGAAACCTTTTCCTCATTAAAATGAACATGGAAACATGGCTTAGGTTTGCAAAGTTGCATGTGAACACACAAGATATAACACAAAATATTAGTTGGACAGGTGAGTGCAAAGTGGAGATAAAACTAAATATTTTAGTTTTATCAGGCTCAACGGGAGCCTCCAGGCGACCCACCAGGCTTGTCCGGATGGGCGCGATGGAAATCCCGGACCATACCAAGTGAAGGTTGGCCATAGCCCTCCAAATCCACCAGATACTGAACTCCCCGTCCACGGCGCCGCGAGTCCATGATGCGCGTAATAGAATACGCGGGCAGGCCATCAATGAGCCGGGCGGGTGGCGGCGGCCTGGAAGGAGGGCACAGAGGACTGGACAGGTGTGGTTTCAACTGAGACACATGGAACACGTTGTGGATACGCATGCTACGTGGGAGCTGCAAATGGACCGAGACTGGGTTAACAACAGCCTCGACGGTAAAGGGTCCAATGCAAGCAGCTGGGCGGTCTCTAGGGCTGTGGGAAGCTTGGGTAATGCTACAAAATGTGCTGCTTTAGAGAAGCGATCGACAATAGACAGAATTACTGTGTTACCTGCCGAAGGTGGAAGTCCAGTAACAAAGTCGAGGGCAATGTGTGACCACGGTCGACCCGGGGTAGGGAGTGGATGAAGTAAGCCTGCGGGAGGAGTGTTTTGTGACTTATTTTGGGCGCAGGTAGTACAGGCTTTAACATATTCTCGGGCATCTTGGGCTAAAGATGGCCACCAGAAGGCGCGTTCCAGAAAGGCAATGGTGCGTTGGATTCCAGGGTGACATGAGAATCTTGCTGTGTGGGCCCATTGGGATCGTACGGACGAAGGGATGTAGAGCCGCCCCGGGGGTCCTGTCCCCGGATCAGGTTCGGTACGCTGGGCCCGCCGCACCATCGACTCAATCTCCCAAGTGAGGCCTCCTATGACACAGCCCGGAGGCAAGATCGACGCCACCTCCCGATCCCCCTCAGAGGGTGAAAACTGACGTGATAAAGCATCTGGTTTGACATTTCGGGACCCGGGCCTGTAAGTAATGGAGAAATTGAAACGGGTGAAGAAAAGCGCCCACCTGGCTTGACGTGCGTTGAGGCGTTTTGCTGCCTGAAGGTAGGCGAGGTTCTTGTGGTCGGTCCACACAATGAAAGGCTGTGCCGTCCCCTCTAGCCAATGCCGCCACTCCTCCAGTGCCAGTTTGATGGCGAGTAGCTCCCTGTCGCCAACATCGTAGTTTTGCTCTGCGGGTGAAAGCCGACGAGAGAAGTAAGCGCATGGATGGAGTTTACCTTCAGTTTTCTGAGAGAGGACGGCCCCCACGTCCATATCCGAGGTATCCACCTCCGCGATGAAGGGTTGGTTGAGATCCGGCTGGGAGAGGATAGGAGCGGAGGCAAACCGTTGTTTCAGATGATTGAACGCCTCCGTGGCTGCCTGTCCCCACTGGAACGGAACCTTAGGGTAAGTGAGGTAAGTAAGAGGTGAGACAATTTTGTTGAAGTCACGGATGAAACGGCGATAGAAATTTGCAAACCCCAAAAAACGTTGAAGCTGTTTGCCGTTTGGTGGTGTGGGCCACTCCAAAACCGCTTTGACCTTTCCAGGATCCGGTCTCAAGTTTCCCTGCTCAATTATGAATCCAAGGAAAGAAACAGTGGTTACATGAAACTCACACTTCTCTGCTTTGACAAAAAGGCGATTTTGCAACAATCTTTGTAACACCAGTTTGACATGTCTTTCGTGCTCTGACACTGACCTGGAGAAGATGAGTATATCGTCTAGGTAGACGAAAACAAAGTGGTTGAGGAAGTCTCTGAGGACGTCATTCACGAGGGCTTGGAAGACTGCCGGGGCATTTGTTAATCCAAAAGGCATGACAAGATATTCAAAATGTCCCAGATGGGTGTTGAAGGCCGTCTTCCACTCATCCCCTGCCCTAATGCGAACCAAATGGTAAGCACTCCGGAGGTCAAGTTTACTGAACATTTTCATCCCGTGGAGAAGCTCAAACGCTGAGGTCAGCAGGGGCAGCGGGTATTTATTTTTGACAGTGATTGCATTCAAGCCCCGATAGTCAACGCATGGCCGGAGGGACTTGTCCTTCTTGTCCACGAAGAAAAAACCCGATGCCAAAGGAGAGGTAGATGGCCGAATGATTCCCGCAGCCAGTGCGTCAGTAATGTACTCCTCCATGGCTTCTCTTTCTGGCTTTGTCAGGCTATAGAGTCGGCTAGTAGGCAACGGAGCTCCTGGTAACAAGTCAATGGCACAATCATAAGGCCGGTGTGGGGGAAGAGAACGGGCGCGATCCTTACTAAACACCTCCGCTAGTTCATGGTACACTGAAGGAACTGCTGTTAGGTCCGGAGGAGTCTGCGGGGGTGACGCGGAGGAGCCAATGGATGGAATGGCTGATTTTAAGCAAGTCATATGGCAACCCTCCCCCCATCTAGACACACAGCCCGCCTGCCAATCAATCAGTGGGTTATGCTGCAACAGCCATGGATAGCCCAGAACCAGAGGCGTCAGCGGAGCTTTGAAAACAAACAGACTGATTAATTCAGTGTGATTTCCAGACAAATACAGGGTGACTGGTTCAGAAACATGGGTGACATCAGGCAAACGCTGTCCATTCAGAGATGAGGCTCGAAGAGCATGGGGCAGAGGTTCAATAGTTAGGCCCAGTTTCTTAGCGAGTGATGCATCAATAAAACTCTGTTCGGCCCCTGAGTCTATCAAAGCCTTGAGTGAGTGAGTGGTGGCGTGAGCAGTGAGCTTAGCTGGTAACAAAAGATGAGGAGGGGAATGAGAGATGTTTATTTCGCCCACCAGTACCCCCGTTTCTAATGGCGGGCACGCCCTTTTGCTCGTGCGGGGCAAACGGCGATGAAATGTCCGTGACGGCCGCAGTATAAACACTCACCAGCCATGAAACGGCGCTGCCTCTCCGTTGGTGTAAGCCGGGCACGTCCAATCTGCATCGGCTCCGCCTCGCCGGGGCTCACATCCACCGAGGCCGGCTGTTGTGGTGAAGCAGCACTACCGGCAAAAATCCCAACACTGAGCGGAGCACTCTGGGAAGCTGAGTGTCGCGTCCCACGGCGCATTCGCAGGCGCTCGTCAACGTGAATGCACAGGGACATTAATGAGCTGAGAGATGATGGTAATTCCCTCGTCATGAGCTCATCCTTCAAATCCTCCGCAATATTGTTGAGCAGAACCTCTTCTCTCCACCCGGTTTCTACAGCGAGAATGCGGAAGTCAACCGAGAAGTCAGCCATAGTGCGTTTACCTTGTTTCAGATTTAGTAGACGGTGTGCAGCAGCAGAGGGCCCACCATCCCTTTCAAACACGCCTTTGAATTCAGTCAGGAAGTCGAGGTAGGAGACATTCAGCAGGGTTTTCAATAGTGCCTGAGCCCACTGGAGCGCGCGGTCTCGTAACAGCTGAACAAAGAAAGCAATCCGGGCACCGTCGCTGGCATACGTCCTGTTCTCCTGGGGGAAAAACAGGGAGACTTGGGCAAGAAAACCCGAACATTTCTCCAGCTCACCTGTAAACGGTTCGGGGCTTGGCATCATCCTCCCCGGGGCCTCTAGCCAGGCAGCGGGAGGGTCGGGGGGTGCAGCAGCGGCCTGGGGATTCGGAGATGGAGAGGGACTTACACGCGGAGATGGGTTTACGCTCGGAGAGGGCGAGCTTACCAGGGGTGTGCGCTGGGCGAGAGCCTGTGTAAGGGCGGAGAGCTCTTTATTGATATGGTGGAGCATCTTCTCGTGCCGCTCCAGCAGGGCTTCCTGAGTGAGGAGAGCCCGTTGAACAGGGTCAGAATCCGCTGAGTCCATAGTGGCTGGATCGTTCTGTCACAGATTAGTAGGCAGAGGACTCACTCGCAGGACTCTGAAGTTTAGAGAGAAGGTGAGGGTTTATTTGCAATGTGACACCAAGTGAGAATATATACATATATACAGTGGAACAGATAACACGGGGCTCCAGGGAGTAGTGCGGGGTCCGAAGGGAAGGTCCAAGACGGGGGTACACACACGCTCTTCTTCCACTTGATCCGTAACTCACTCAAAATGTCCACACTAAAAAGCTCACGCTCACTCACACACATCCACAGAAATCCAGACGGCAGGGAAGACGGGCAGGGAGTCTAGAAGGCCTGTACACAGAGAAAAAAAAAACAATGTCAGGAGGAAACTCTAGGAGATCAAAGGAACACTTTCATAGGCTAAGCTACACTGACACTTGGTAGTGTGACGATCCAGCGAGGAAGCAGCCTCTCTTGCCATCTTAAGTAGTCTGCCAGGATCAGTGTGAATGAGCCACAGGTGTGTGTTCAGGGTGGGTTCAGAGGCGGGGAATCAAGGTCCAGTTCCGCCCTGGTGGGAGAGGTTAAGACAAAAA
Organism: Aulonocara sp. 'chitande type north' Nkhata Bay; assembly: GCF_057382095.1. Classification (NCBI taxonomy): domain Eukaryota; kingdom Metazoa; phylum Chordata; class Actinopteri; order Cichliformes; family Cichlidae; genus Aulonocara; species Aulonocara sp. 'chitande type north' Nkhata Bay. The sequence goes on from NC_141358.1 coordinate 13,139,235, forward strand.
ATACACACACCACGACCTCTCCAGATCTTGAGAACCATGACAAATATAGTAGAATCATCACAAACATTTCATTCCAATTCTCAAGCACGGTGGGGGAAGGGTTATGATTTGGACTTGTTTTGCAACCACAGTATGTTGGCACCTTGCAGTCATTGAGTTGACCATGAACTCCTCTGTATAACAAAGTATTCAAATGTGAGGCCATCTGTCTGACAGCTAATGCTTTGCCAAAACTGGGTCATGCAACAGGGTAAAGATCACAAGAGCTGCAGTAAATCTACAACAGAATGGCTGAAAAAGAAAAGGTTTAATACTGGCCCAGTCAAAGTCCAGAATTCAACATTTACCTTTACTCAAAAAGCCATCTCTAGACCCAGCAGTCTTAGCTAATTATAGGCCAATCTCCAACCTTCCTTTCATTTCAAAAATCCTTGAAAGAGTAGTTGTCAAACAGCTAACAGATCATCTGCAGAGGAATGGTTTATTTGAAGAGTTTCAGTCAGGTTTCAGAGCTCATCACAGCACAGAAACAGCTTTAGTGAAGGTTACAAATGATCTTCTTATGGCCTCTGACAGTGGACTCATCTCTGTGCTTGTCCTGCTAGACCTTAGTGCAGCATTCGATACTGTCGACCATAATATCCTATTAGAGCGATTAGAACATGCTGTAGGTATTACAGGTACTGCACTGCAGTGGTTTGTATCATATCTATCTAATAGACTCCAATTTGTTCATGTAAATGGAGAGTCCTCTTCACACACTGAGGTTAATTATGGAGTTCCACAGGGTTCAGTGCTAGGACCAATTCTGTTTACATTATACATGCTTCCCTTAGGCAGTATCATTAGAAGACATAGCATACATTTTCACTGCTATGCAGATGACACCCAGCTCTATCTGTCCATGAAGCCAGATAACACACACCAATTAGTTAAACTGCAGGAATGTCTTAAAGACATAAAGACCTGGATGGCCGCTAACTTTCTGCTTCTTAATTCAGATAAAACTGAGGTTATTGTACTTGGCCCTGAAAAACCTAGAAATATGGTATCTAACCAGATTCTTACTCTGGATGGCATTACCTTGGCCTCCAGTAACGCTGTGAGGAACCTTGGAGTCATTTTTGACCAGGACATGTCCTTCAACGCACATATTAAACAAATATGTAAGACTGCGTTCTTCCATTTGCGCAACATCTCTAAAATTAGAAATATCCTGTCTCAGAGTGACGCTGAAAAACTAGTTCATGCATTTATTACTTCCAGGCTGGACTACTGTAATTCATTATTATCAGGATGTCCAAAAAACTCACTGAAAAGCCTTCAGCTAATCCAAAATGCTGCAGCAAGAGTCCTGACAGGGACTAGAAAGAGAGACCATATTTCTCCTGTTTTGGCTTCCCTTCATTGGCTTCCTGTTAAATCCAGAATTGAATTCAAAATCCTGCTCCTCACATACAAGGTCTTAAATAATCAGGCCCCATCTTATCTTAACGACCTTGTAGTACCATATCACCCTATTAGAGCACTTCGCTCTCGCTCTGCAGGCCTACTTGTTGTTCCTAGAGTATTTAAAAGTAGAATGGGAGGGAGAGCCTTCAGTTTTCAGGCCCCTCTTCTGTGGAACCAGCTTCCAGTTTGGATTCAGGAGACAGACACTATCTCTACTTTTAAGATTAGGCTTAAAACTTTCCTTTTTGCTAAAGCATATAGTTAGGGCTGGACCAGGTGACCCTGAATCCTCCCTTAATTATGCTGCAATAGACATAGGCTGCCGGGGGATTCCCATGATGCATTGAGTTTTTCCTTTCCAGTCACCTTTCTCACTCACTATGTATTAATAGACCTCTCTGCATTGAATCATATCTGTTATTAACCTCTGTCTCTCTTCCACAGCATGTCTTTTATCCTGTCTTCCTTCTCTCACCCCAACCGGTCGCAGCAGATGGCCGCCCCTCCCTGAGCCTGGTTGTGCCGGAGGTTTCTTCCTGTTAAAAGGGAGTTTTTCCTTCCCACTGTTGCCAAAGTGCTTGCTCATAGGGGGTCATATGATTGTTGGGTTTTTCTCTGTATCTATGAAGCGCCTTGAGGCGACTTATGTTGTGATTTGGCGCTATATAAATAAAATTGAATTGAATTGAATTGAACATAAGTGAACTGCTGTGATGGGACATTAAAGAGCTGTTCATGAACAAACACCTGTAAACCTAAGTGAACTGAAGTGATGCAAAGAAGTGAGAGTGTTAAAGTCATGCTGTATGTGATTATTTTAAGTTATTGCTGCTGATGATTGATGATTCTTTTTTCCTGATACATTAAACCACAGAAATGAAATAGTGTCTATATTTTTTACATGACTGTACAATCACATCTCCAAAAAACTAATTTGGCTTGTTATATAAAATGTAATTAATTGGAAAATAATTCAAACCCAATATTTAATTAAAAACAGTAAAAACAAAACAGATCCGATGTTGAAAAAGAGACATTTCTTGCACGGAATTTGTGCTGCAGGTTTTATTTTGCTCTTCGGGGTAGTCAAAAAGCGGCTGTGGCTGGGATGATGTGAGGGCAGACAGAGGAGACAAGGCTCATGTGCCCCTTTATGACACTATGAATTTTATCGCTTCTCATCCGCTGGTATGACTTTGTCATTTCATTGCACCTCATCTCTTACGTGCATCACATCCTCTGATGATTGCACTTTTGATTTTCCCATATAGATACACGTGGTGTGAATCCTAGAGCAAAAGAAAGAGACTCAAAAAGCTGCGATTGCTTTTGTTAAACTGATTTGTCGGGCACTATTTGTCAGACTGTAATAATGATTGTTTTATTTTCTTTTGTCTGCTGGTAGACACTCGTTGTGTTTGTGTGTGTGAATCTGTAATTACAAAAGGGCTGTTCAGTGTGAAGAGATCTGGCGTCCCACCACAGGCTGTGAGTGCGAGCTATAATCTGCCTTGATGACGCTGATCACAGTCTGTGAATGGAGGTGCTGTGGGACAAAGCTCAACCGCTCTGTGCCAGTGTGCCATTACAGAGATGACATCATTCCTCTGCAGCACTTAGCCTGCGCATGGACACTGACATGCACGCACACGCACACACACACATAAGTATCATTTACGACTGCTCACTTCTCAGGTCTCCCCACCCACCTACCCACGGTGTCATGGATCTATCCTCGTGTGGCCAGCAGCAATTAGCATGTGTACTCGCACGTGTTTGTGTTGGTGTGTGTGAAGCACCAGTTCAGATAACGCACAGAGATCAGCCGAGGAGCGAGCTATCAAGATTAAGACAAAGCCACCACATCCATCACTGGGGCAATGTCAGTGCTGGGGGGTGAGAGGCCCACTAATGGCCATATCTCAGCAGATCCATCACATCTTCATCTTGTTTACACTTTGAACCCCACACCACATGATGACTCACTCCTCATTAGCCAGTCAGTGTGTGTGCATGATATCATGTGTCTCCACTTGTGTGCAGAATAGATAAATAAATAGATAGATGTGCGTGAGTACACGGATACCCTATGTCATCTATAACTCTGTATTCTGTTTGTTTTATCCTTTTGTCAGGCCTAACCTGTCATTATGAATAACCGCACTGGAAGCCAGAGGCCACGGTGACTCCTTGTCTCTGGGTTGCTTTTTTTTTTAAAATTACAAAGTTATTAATGCTTAAGCTTTTGGTGATGGTCCAAACATTTGCTGTATTATGTGCTGCCCGACCACATGTGACAGTGTGGTTGGTCATACTCATTATGAATGACTAAACCCAAAGGCGGGGTGAAAAACTGTCCATCCAGTGATCAAAGAACAGATTGGATTGGAGAACAGAGTTTAGACTAATGTAGAGGCAAAATCAATGGGGGAGGGGGTGAAATTTCTTTTCTCTAATGTGATGAATTTGTGTTTTAATGAACTAGAAGAGCATTTCTGCTCTGCGGCTGTTGCTTATCGCCTTTCAAAAAGGCAGACGCCTACCATAAGCTATCAACTAATTCTGTTTTCTTTGTAAAACTGCATGCATGCTTGAAAGGAATGAGTGGCATCAGCATTTCAAAGGCAAGCTTCCAGTTACTTGACTGGCACCTACCCACTACCGTACCTTGATTTCTTCTTTTGTCAGGTGATAGCAGGTCGCCTTATGTGGTGTAGGAGCTGTCACAATAGACGAAACTATGATTCACACTTGGGGCTTTCTAAACACTGACATCAACAGCATTGTCTAACAGCCTGGCGTGATAGCTATATTCCAGACCTTTGAATCACTGCCCTTAAAAATGTTCAGCGTTTAAATGCCTGGAATTGTTAAATCGTTCTATTGAATTAATAGGGATGACAATTTATCCTATGTAGTACTTGCTATCAAGCTATATTAATGGATATTAGCTATTAAAATGGCATTAAAAATGAAATCAATGAAAAATTTAATACAATAAAATATTTCGAAATCATTTGTAATTAATGCTGGATGAACAGATATATACATTTCCTGCTAATGATACAGTTAACACAATAAACTGATAACACAATCATGGCTTTCGTATTTTTGGACCATACTATTATTAATGTAATTGTAATCTTTAAAATTTATTTTACTTTTACTTTGAGCTTGTTGGGAGATACAGAGTTGGCCTGGTGATGGCTGCTTTAGCTGGCCATCAAATATGATTACCCTAGCAAATACAACGTTGGCATGCAAGAGAAACCAGGGTTTAAATGTAACAGTGCTTGATTATGGATGGGTTTCAGCTGTGCAGACTGATTGCAAAGTAGTGAAGATTCAGTGCTAGGTCAAGCCCACGAGATAAAATGGGGACCACAGGAAAAAAGGCCACACGACAGGACCTGGAAACACATAGGAACACATAGGAAAATGCTTGTTGAGGAGGGCGTTAAACACAGAAAAGACCAGATGGTTTCTTTTTATGCTATGACTAATGCCTTAAAGCATCATCTGTGTGTTTTTGACTTTCAGAAGGATTATAAGGAACAAACCACTTCCATCACAGGTGACGCTGAGAGCAATTTAACCACACATTTGTTTAAAAGCCTCACCTGTGAGACACAATGCCACTTAATCTGGATGCAAACAAGCAAATGCAAACCCATATGAAAAGACCTGCACACACAGCATGCTATCGCCCTCATCGGTTTACAGTCTGGAGATAAGAGGACATTGGTGATACAAAATGTAAAACACGAACACTTGCACACCCACAACCATGGCCCGTTCTTATGACTAACATTTCTCCGATGAATCATCACGTGCTGATTACTGTTAGTGTACAGCGTGTTCAGGTTAATTTCCTACATTAAAACAAAGATGACATTTACCGAATGTGCGCCCATTGACATGGAACAAGGCAGAGACAAATAAACACCCTGTGGGTGGAGATCAAGATGTTGGACAAACAATGAGATAAAGTTTTTTTTACCTCTGACTTAAAAATTAAACCAGCCAACGAAACAACCGGCAGAAGCTATGTAGAAAATTACGTGTGCATAGAACTTAGGAATGCACTATTGTCACCTCGCCCAACAAAATCCAAAGTGAAAATTGCTGTGTAATATTTAGTATGCCCTCATACCCGCATGTAAAAACTAAAACTAAAGCTATTCTTAATAGCTAGTCGGTTCAAAAGCACAAACTCATGTAAATGAATACAGTTTTTTTTTGCCTTAAAATAGGCAGAAAAAGCAAACAGAAAGGTTCAGAGGCGTTTTCAATAATTCAGTAACCTCACTGACCTCACACAGACTGGTGTGACTGCAGCCACGCCAGACAAGTAGTCAGTCAGGTGGCTGCTGAAATGTGACTTTGGTATTTGTAGTTGTGGCGAGCCTGCTCCCTCAGTCATAACATATCTTTGACTATTTTGTAATTAACAGTGAGCCTTAGAAGTTTTCTTTTTCAGTTCTTTTATTTGTTATGAAATGCCTCTTCTTTATGAAAGAGCATTTGAAGTATCTGAGGGTGAAAGGACTTTGTTTGAGGTTCTTTTGTGCATTTGAGAACAAATGACACGACCGCACTGGCAGAGATAAAGTACCTGATGCATGTAGGTTAGGTAACAATGACAAACAGTGCTGTTATGAATGGACCATACTGTATACGGCAGCACAACGTAGGATTTATAAAATATTTTTGATTTTTTATACCTGACAAAGAGCAGAAGACAATTTAGAAGAAGACTCTTTGTTCAGGTGCTGTGAAGATATAGCCCACCTATTTATACTGTAACATCTGAAGTTTGTCTGTTGTAGTATTATATCTGATCTGAATATTGGCTCAAATGTATGGTGGCCCTGAGAGGCCAAATGGACTGCAACTTAAGAAAACATCAGCAATAAGAAACATGCTGCAAAAGCACACAAAACACAACGGAAATAGGAAAAATGAAAACAGAACTAGGAAAAAACACAAGGGAAGTGTTTCTGGGGAGACAATAACCCGACGGAGCAGTTGCAGGAACCCAAAACATGGTATGCCTGTTTTATCATGATTCATGTAATACCAATGACAGATTTTTAGGCTAAGAGTTAGGCTAACATGCTTACAGCTCATCTTTTCTTTCCTCACAAACCCGATAGATCCTCCACTTCTTTTAAGTGCCTCCCAATGCAATTCTTAGCATATTTTGGTTCCTGCAAGTGGTTATTGGTTATTGTCTCTCCAGAAGCACTTCCCTTGTGCTTTTGGAAATCTGTTCTTTCCTATTTGTGTTTTGTTTATCCTATTTCCGTTGTGTTTTGTGTGCTATTGCAGTGTTTTTCTTATTGCTGGTGTTTTTTTTTTAAGTTCATCTGGATGTAGCATAACCAGTATATTTGCATTATGATGATTGTTCAGTGGTTATATATGCATATTAACAATCATGAAACTGACCTAACAGCCCATTGTTAGTCTCTAGTACAATTTCCGATCATTATGCAGATGTACTGTTTATCAGGCTGGGAAAACCTGCAGTCAGCTGAGACTGAAGAAGTCACATGGCTGAGTGTAAAAATCCAGATGAGTCCAGATGAACAAAATCAGCTTTCTGGAATTTCCTTACCTACACGAGCATTCATCAGGTGATATGTAGTGGGTGTTTTCTTGGCACACATTGGGCCCCTCAGTACCAAAGTTGTTTAAACACCACAGACTACCTAAGTATTTTTGCTGACTATGTCCATCCCTTCCAGCATAATAACAAACCATAGCACAAATCATCTCAAGCTGGTTTCTTGATCATCACAATGAGTTCACTGTACTCAAATGATCTCCACAGTCACCAGATCTCGATCCCATAAGGCGTCTTCGGGATGTGGTGGGATAAGAGATTCAAATCATGGATGTGCAGCTGACACATCTGCAGCAGCTGTGTGTTGCTATCATTTCAACATGGACAGAAATCTCAGAGGAATCATTTCGGCACCTTGTTGAATCTATGCCACGTAATACAGTGTCCGGTGAGTGTACAATGTGATCATTTTTAATGACGCGCTGACAAACAGCACAGTAGATTCTTGTTGTGAAGCTCCACGATGACTAAACTTTAGATGCTGAATACCCTAAAATGTTCTACATTTCTGCATATATCTTAAATAGAAGTTCCTAAAGACGATCTTAATGCTAAATGTCAAAGAATTACGGAAACACATTGATGGAGAATTACTAAGCTACATTTAAAGACACTGAAAAATCAACCTCAGCAATCTAATGTATGAATTTTTAACTATAATCATAGAATATTAACTTCATCTTAGATTGCGAAATTCTCCAGATTGCCTATATGACAAGTGGAAAGTTATAATATTAATGTTTAACTGAATTGATGTGACGCATTTATGTGAAAGTGTTTACACGTTTAGCAATTTCAGTTAACAGTGGTGTGCTTTACTGATGGGGAGTTTTTTTCAGCTTTCCAGTGACGTGCAGATCGCCTCATTACAGTAGCAGTTGTGGGATGAATGCAAAGGTTGAAGTTACAAATAAGTGTCTTTAATGACTTGGAAATGTTAAATCTATTATGCATCGTATTGCTGCACAAGTCACTGCATTCCTCTCTGGAAAAATGAGGCAACAGGACATTTAGATGCCCTGCCTATGGTAATGCTATCGTGATAATTGGATCTTATTTCCTAAGTGCATTCAAGTCTTCTTGTAAGAGATCGTCACTTTAACTGATTGGAATTAATCAACTCAGAAGCCCAAGCCTCCCTTAGAAGGTTCCCCAATAACCCCATAGTTTTATGGATGAGATTACTGTCAGCTTTGAAGCCACAAAAACAGCGTTTGTTTAACCATTGTCTTTATGATCTTTTGTTCTGACGCACTTTGTGATCTTTATCTTGAAAGGAAATCTTAGTCACTTACTTACTTTACACTTGTGCACACCTGAACTTATCAGTTAAAATGCAGATGATATGATTGTGCACGTCCCATGATTTGTGGGAGTCAGGGCTTTTTGCCCATCTGAGAGAAAACAAGAAGAGGTCAGATCTGTCACTGGGGATTGATATCTGTGTTAGTGTTGCGTGAAGGCATGCTACACTCTGTTTCTGACTGTTCCTCTTCTCCCACTCTGTATGTTACACAACAACAGAGGAAAAGTACCCGTCCCAGTGTCAGGTATCAGTGAGCTGCTGTACGTCTGCTCTCATTTTATTCGGCCTCACACAAAACATTGTGCAAGATTACTTCCAAGAACTGGAGTACAACATGGAGCTGTTTTGATCCACCCAGACTGACACGAGGAAGAGATTTATGTTCTGGAGGGAGTGCACGGTCAAATTTGTTCATGCACTCGTGCTCCAGCACACAAACACACACTTGTGAATATACAGCGTGTGCAAGGCGAGCAAAGCAAGAGCTATAGCGCTTTCCTTCCTGTGCTGAAAATTCCTACTGGGCAATATGAACTGTCAATAGAAAATCTTCTTCTGCACATCACTTGTGAAATATATGAACTTCTAATCTTCTCTTCTGAAAATTAAGTGAAGACAAGGACACAGAGAGTGTGTGGAGCCTCACCAAGCTTTATTTACATGCGCACTATTTCTTATACAAACTTCAAAATTCAAAATGTAATACACAGGAAAATACCCACTAACATTAAGTTGAGAATAAGCAAGATTAATAAAGAGCAAAAGTTCAAAGGGAAAAGTTCAGAGTGTGTATGAAAGGGAGCTGGCCTGGGCTTCTTAACAAGGATGGAAGGACTCATAAGAAGATAATATAAAGAAAATGTCCAAGAGGTGATTAAGGTTTCTAGTGGTATGTGTCTATTTTTGCTTTTCTCAGCTTTAAACCAGCATATTTTGTTCTGCGCGTGTGTGTCGAGCATGAGAGGAGGTCATCTGTGCCTGAATGAAGCAGTGGTTTTGTGAAAGGCCTGCTCAGCTATGACTACGAGAAAACTACCCTCCCAAAGAGTCGATGCATTTTTACACCGAGCCGAGTGCACATAATGTTAGGAACGCCTTTTAGATTTGATATTTCCCAAATTGATAAGAGCTCTTTTCAAAGATGACTGCGTTCCCCGGATTTCACTTTGCCTGTCGTCTTCACAGGAGTAAGTAATTTTAAGTACAGACAGTGTAGATGAATTCAAATGCTTAACAGTTCAGGTGATGGCTCAGGAGTCCCCCTGACAACAGAAAAGACAGATAGTGTTCTGGAAATTTTAGATGTAGCAAGGTGTTGGTAATTCCAGCTTGCTGACATTTTCACTACGTCAGTGTAATGGGTTTGTAATAATAATAATAATAATATCGGAGGATGGTGCAAGTGCTCCTCTTTAAGCCCTGATTATTACTTTTTTATTTTTTTATTTTTTAAAAAGGAACAGAGTGTTTTAGCACTAAAAACACAGTGTTCCTCTCAGGTTGAGAAAGGTCCAGCTAGCTCATGCGCTAAACCTCAGTTAGTACAACAGACCATTCTAGCCAACCATGCACACCCACTCCTCCTTCCTTCCTTAGCTTCAAAGAGATATACACGAATCTGTACACTGATATACATGACAGGGAATACACTTCATGTCACTGCCCCCAAATGGAGAAGGGGTCTCCAAATGCTACAACAATGGTGCCTTCCACCATTTCCAAAATCTGGTTCAACAATTAAAATTGCTGGTAACAGTTTTCCCTCCCTACCCGGCGCATGATGTATTTGCTATTTCTTCAAATTCAGAGGTATGACAAACCCCAAGGGTCAAGTACTACATGAGCATATAAGGACATACAGCGAGTAAATATGCATTTCACACGGTTCATAATGCATAAATACATACATGCATACAGTCGGCTGTTCTGTATGCACCGCGAGGAGCTACAAACCCTCGTGAGATTAATTCAGTTGAAATAAAACTCCATCAATAAACACGTACACACGTTAACATGTATTTAGGAGATACAGGAAGTCACCTGCAGGAGCACCAGGCGTGTCCACGAGGGGATCTGTGTGTGTGTGTGTGTGTGTGTGTCAAGAGTCAAACAAGAGGAGAAAAAAGCTATGACAACAAAACCAAAAAACAACAGACTGTGTGAAGTAATAATCCTGACATTTATCGTCCTTCTAATTCTTCATCCTGGTGGCCAAAAGTTCACAGGTTACAAGTTCAGAAACACAAAGAAAATATGTTTCCCCCCCAAGAAACGTTAAAATACTACTCGACTGTGGCTTGACGTTTCTTAAATGGAAAGCCTTCCTTCCTCACCCCCTGAGTGATTCTGTATATGCATAACAAGCCCCACAATCTCACGACAAGAAACCAGCAGAGCTTAACATGGATCCCTGCTATTTTTTGCTTTTTTTTTTTTTCCCCCGTGTGTGTGTGTATTTTAAGTGTGTGCATAAATGTGTGTGCTGTCATTTGGCTGCCAGCATATCCTACTGTTTATTTCAAGTAATTTGGCAATATACAGAGATAGCTTATTGTTTTAATCAAGAAACAAATGGCTTCTAGAGGAATGAGCCTATAAAAGAAAAAAAAAAGACAACAACCTTCTCCCTTTGCTCAAACTTATCATGCTACAAGTGGCCGCAGCTCTAGGCTTCTGTGGGTTTTGGGTAAAAACAGGAAAAAAAAAAAGAACAGAAAATATGCACAGCTTCCTCGCAGGACAGGATTCAACACTGTTTATATAGCACCTGTTGTGGTGTGGAAATGTTCACAACCCTAGGACACAGGTTTTTGTTTTGGCTACATCGAATGCTGTGATAAATGACCTCAACAGAACTCACCAGAAGTTAGGAAAGCAATGAGAAGACATACAAGATCTTTTCCCTCTTGAATTTTTACCTGCCCTGCACTATTCTGTACCAGAAGTTTTCTTCCTCTAGTCTTTTGATATATACAAGGATAAAACAAAAGCTGTAGCAATCATCTAATCATAATATAACCCTCAGTATACTGCTGTTATTTCAAAGTCATGCATCATATAATATAGAAAACAGCAAGTGCATTGTGTTAAATTGAGGAATTTAAACTTCTGGGGTTTTGGAGATTTCGCAATCTGGGGCAACGTTTCAGTTTGTCTACACATGGACTGAATAAGTGGCCACTCAGTGAGTACGACACTCCCATTTCCACCTTTTCATTTCACCAGTACAATGACTCTTTCTCTACAGACATTTTTGATTAAGAAACAAATATGATAAAACAGGAACTCAAAAAACAACAACAACAACAACAACATATGACATTTAAAATTACTTAGAACAGTGGGAATTTCTTTTTCAGTATTACACGTCTCAGGAAACCACTGGATCTGATTTACACCACAACATGTCTTGTTTTTTTTTTCTCTTTACACTTCAGTGGGAAAAACTGCACCATGCTCTCCTTCGATTCTTTGCTTGCCATTTAGTCCTCAATTTCCACCTGAAGACCCCTTTTTGATAAGCAGTGTCTCTTTGATATCAGCAGACTGGGCGTCAAAGGAAAATTGCATAATTCTAAGATTTGTGAGTTTCTTGTGATTGTTAGATGTAGCTTTCGTTTTTGCTGTTGTCGTTTCACAAGAAGCTTTGAGGGCTCATGCGCAGCATCTCTCGAGTCTGCAGGATCGTTCATGGTTCACCAGTGTGGGAGCGAAGGTAAAGCTCTCAAGAGGAAGTCTTCTTCTGTAAACACAGGGTTGGTTATTTTACATTGTGCTGATGGCAGGTTTGGCAAAAAGGATGTTGTGTGTCTGATCTTCTCTTGCACCACACAGGTCAGACCTGGAATGAAAAAGATATGATTATCTTTTTGTGTTCGTAAGAATGAAAATCTTTTCCCTTCTCAAGGTTTTAAGTCACATTTTTGAATAAGTAGATTGGCAAATGTCACTGGCTCATATTAACAACAAATTTCTGTTCACTGCTGGTTATTTGCAGCTGCAAGTTAGGTGCTTAAAGCTACCACTTCTGCATATGTTTCATAATACATGCATTTGAATATGAATTATTGAATATATGAATTATTCCTGATCAAGTCCTCATCACATACTTCCTAGAAACCCAAGAAACCAGTGGTTGACTGACATTTCTTCAGCAGTGTGCACATGACATCATGACATCACTGGAGAATCCTCAATTGAAGTTTATGGGAAAATTACTTCTTCTCACTCTAATTAAGACCTCAGTAAACGTTTTGCTGGTGAATTTATGGTCTCAGTCATATTTAATTAAGCATGATGTTCATTTCATAAATGGTAACAATAAATTGAAACAAATGAAGGGAATGTATCTGGGCAAGTCTTTCTTGTGGTAGACAAGTTGCTACTGTTTGATTATGCAGCTTTACTGGGTTCTTGATCATATTCAACCCTCACTCACGACTACAGGATTTTAAAAAAATTGATGATAATGGCCAAAATTCCCAATTCAAAGCTGCGAAACAATATCTTCAATGTCACAACATCATGGTAGCTATTTTCATCTTTTACAGACCAAATACTTATTTCACTCATGACAAGTAGATCAATTTATAACTTTTATGGGTGATATTCTTTCTCTGTCAATCAATTGAAACAACCTTTAAAATAGACACTGCTTATTTCTTTATAAGTGAGCAAACTTACAAATTCAGCAGGGGGTCAAATAATTTTTTCCCCAAAATGTATATGCAGTCCACATCCTTATTAAAAACATGTAACATGTAAGGAAAAAAACTGCTGGAGAAGTTTTTTTATTGTGTCAATGTGATTTAGGAAGAACAATTAAGGTCGAAGTGGTTCAATAAAGAAAAAACCCCAGTAATTTTGTTCTGTGAAGTCCTTTCTTGACTCCTGTTATTATCACATCATCTTAGTGCTTTTGTCTAAGGCTGTCTCTATTCATGACACAAATAACTCTACAACCCTACTGTGAGCATGACGTGTACTAGACCAAATTTTACAGAGTTTTTTTCAGGAAAAAAACAAACAAACTAATTAACTCATACATCAAATTCCCCATTAGATACTTCAAAACAAACAACACTTCAATTTACATACCTGCTCTGCTCCCACCCTCTCAGCCGGGTACCCAGCTCTGAGAGGTCTGCTTGGTGTTTGTGAAGTTGCTGACTCCATTCATGTTGGCAAGAGAGTCAAAGTTAAAATCCAGGCCATCTGCATCCATAAGATCGTTCCTGATGATGGAGTCCATGTCGCATTCCAGGCTGCCATTGAATATGTCCAGGTCCAGATCTGTGGGGAAACGATCCTGATAGTTCCCTCCATTGCTGCTAACTGTCCCACTCAGGAAGATTGAGGTGTCAATCTGCATGGAGGAAGACCCATTTCCTCCCAGGGGTGAGAGCAGGAGCTGCTGTTTGGCATTAGCCAGAGTGTTAGCCTCATTCACTAGGTTCAAGCCTCCATTTATAGACCTCAGAGAGCTGTGATTGTGGTTGTTACTTCGCAGCATCTCTTGTTGGTTGCTTTGAAGTCCTCCAGTTGTCCCAAAAGTCATGACAGGATCATTGCGGAGCATGAGGCCACGGCGGGAGTTCTGGGAAACGAGGGCAGCTGCACTGGCCTGTGACATCAATGGATCTGACTGGGTCATCATTACATCACTATGGTTGTGACTGTCAGAGTTGAGCAAGTCTTGCAGTGTCTGGGTGCCAAAGCGGGTCGTGCTGATGCTGGAGAAGGACGTTTGCTTGTTCTCCTGGATGGTCTGCATGGGGGACGAACGCAGAGAGGAGCCTGCCGTGTGGGGGCCGAAGATGGAGTTACTGTAGCTAGCACTTCCATTAGAAGAAGAATTGGATGATGGAGAGGAAGTGGAGGAAGGTGAGGCTATCCCATTGGGTTTGGACCCAAAACTGAAACCTGAGGAACCATTTGGTGCAGTCTGGCTGGAAGTGGTTGGCACCATGCTGATGTTCTCCAGGAACTCATCCATTATGTCATCTGTGAGTCCATCATTCAGATTCATTGTACCCGCCAGGTCTGCCAAACGGGGCAGCTCAGTCGGCACAGCCTTCCCATTCGTCTTGGCGTTCCCAGGAGACAGTGTTCTGCCAGGACTGGAGTAGAGCATAGGCGAGAGAGGCGGCTCGTCATCAGGCACCTCGTCTAGCTCGGGGTTGGCCAGAATAGGTGAGAGGCGGCCACTCACTGTGCTGGCATTGGAGTTTGTGCGAGAGCGGAAGTCTGTCCAAGCATCCAGCTCCTCGCTGCTGCGTGAGGTCGGGCTTCCAGGCCACTTAGAGAGACCTGAAGGACTGTCCGCACCACCTTCACCAGCTGCAGCAGCTGCAGCCTGCAGGGCTGCCTTCTTCTTGGCAGCACGGCCGCGGGCGGACTTGGTGTACTTGTTGCTGTTGTCCATGGAGACTGCCCGGCGCCGTGGAGCCTTACCACCCTTTCCTCCTTCTGGATTGATCATCCACCAAGAACTCTTTCCTGTTCCCTCATTTTGGACGCGGATGAAACGACTGTGGAGGGATAAGTTGTGTCGGATGGAATTCTGTAACACAAAACAGAGAAGAAGACTCAGCTGAGTGCTGTGTGGAAAATACTTTTTGCGACAATTACTCAAACTATGCCTGTCACCAGTATGGATTTGTATCCATTCTTCTTTTTGCCAGTGCAATATTCAATGAAAACCTCTCATTAAGTTCAACAACACTGATCCATAAACCACCCACGAACGCTCATTCTGCAGTCACGTAAACAGTTCTTCTCAGTGACTAGACGTACAAACAGCAAAAGCCTATTGTTTCAATTGTTGATCCACTAAATATAGACAGGCTCACATTAACATTGTGCACCACTTAGCACTGATGTCTGCATTGTTCCCGCTGTAGCTTTTGTGTTGTGGGCATAAAAGAGAAAAGAGAGAGACAGTGTTCTAAAAATCAAGCCTCCTCAATAATGAATGACACATACAAAGAGCCTCTATATGTCAGATCATGTGTGTTTGCGTGTGACTGTTTGTCTTGGCTGGTGTGTATTGATCAGCTCTGAGCTCTTTTCTTGTGAGAGGCCAAAAGGCCCACTGTGGGGCAACTTTTTCACATGACAGTCCCTGCCAGTGATCAAGAGTTTCATTCACGACACAGAGACGTACGCGCGCATTAAAGGCCCAAATGACTACATAACAACCCTGTTGAAATGCTTGTTGTCTTGGTGCTGACTATGTTAGCATTAATAGTTAGCAGGCGTACATTTGTTCGTGCTTCACATTGTGCAGAGACTTTCACCACACTAGCAATCATTGTCGAGCTACTTTCACACGTGCACTGCAGCCCAGAGGTTTTCTAGACATTACCCAGAAACGCAAATGTCAAACTCAGTTGCATCTAACATTAAACACTCTTTACCCTACCAGCTTAACAGTACAAAGTCTGTGTCGTGTACAACCCATCCTTTTTTATAAATAGAGCCAGTAATATGCAGAAGGACCCATGCCATCATGGGTCCTTCTGCACATCTTTTTTCATGCATCTCCCATCACCGTAATGTTGTCATGTGCCACATAGGACAAAAGGCAACTTCACTGCTTGTGTAGATCTGATCCTCCTGGAGTTCATGTGTAACTTCAGCCTGTTATCTGTCCATAACCTTGAAAATTGTGCATGGTAAAAGTGGTGTACTTATTAAACTTCATGTTAGAAGTGTAGAAGTGTCAGAATGATTATGTTAGCCAAACTAAGAACAGGTGATACTGAGGTGACTATCTGATATTTCTAGTAGTTTCAGAACACAAAAGACTGAGAGAGTCAGATTGGCTTCTTTTGGATGCAATGGCTTGGGTTATAGTTAAACCACAAGATAAGAGTCAAAGGCCAGTAACAGATAACACAGCTTGATAAAACTGGGATACTGTTTAAACAAGAGGTCTTGCAAGTTTTATTCATGTGTGTCATTATGAGTTTCCATTTGCACAATAGCAAAGATTCACATGCCTTTTTTACTTTAGAGAAGTCTGTTCACTTCAGTACTCTTTTCAATAATTAAATAATGCAGCTTAAACTGAGGATTGCATTGTGTAAAAGCAGTAATTTAAGACTTGAAACTCAAACTTGATCCCTAAATTACAAACATGTTCTTATCCATCTGGACATCCACCCCCCCTTTCCGGCCATCGCACACATGCTCCCACACAACACACACACCGCCATCTGGTTACATAACAGGACATCATTTCATGGATCTTTTTATGACAGGATAACAATGTGTACACACAGCCATAGTCTCAAATTTCAACTCACAGTAACACCATTAGGAGTCTTAAAAAAAACATGCATTTTAATGAAAAATAATTCTGTTCTGGATCACTAACTTATATGTTTATAACCTTGCCTCTAGCATTAATTACACTTTCCCCGTCTTCTCAATTTATTGCAGGCTTTGCTGAATTAATTATTTTGCCTCAGTCTCCTTCTTTTTCCACATCCCCTCCTTCTTCCGCAGTTTCTGTTGTTTCACAAACACATAGCTCTTATGGGCCCTGTGGGACTCTGGGGCTATGCTATATCCTCCCATATAAACAACCCAACCGCCATCCACAACATGCACGCAATTTTCCCCTCTCCTTTTACCTCTTATGTATATTTTTACTCATAAAGACGGAACAGACTTCTGGGTTCAAATCAGCGAGAACCAACATCTTCTTGTTTTTGTGGGAATCACAATATTGTTTTCCACGAAGCAGCACCGTCTTTACCAGGCAACAGTTTACAGGCAATTTGGTCAGGACTGTTATTCTGGTCAAAGGCAGTTCAGTCAGAGAGGAGAGAGAATGGGTTTAAGTTACATTTCTGAATGCTGCGTTGGCAGAGAAAGATCTCTGGGGCCAAACTGAACCCATGACCCTGTGTGAGTGTATGCATATTTGAGCGTGTACTATGGGTGCGGTTGTGATAGTTATATGAAAACGCGCTTAAATGGTTTGCAACTGTTATGCAAAAACTTGTTTCTGTTGGAGCATATGCTTCTTCCGACCCTTGCTATGCATTGCATAGAATCATGAATGATGGTGCGAACATATTTCTCAATTGTGCACCGTGTATTCTGCAGTGAGGTAAGAGGGGAATAAATACTAGAGAGACCAGTGTTTATCCTCTGCCGGCATCTCTCGAGGCATGACGTATTGCTGCTTTATTACAGAACACACACGTACATAAATGTTTCCATCTGCCAAGAAGTTATAAATAATGGCAGGGGATCGGCTTTGTAAAGGAAAAATAAAAACTTTGGCGGGATGAATAATAGGAGAATTTCTTAAAAAACAGAGTTTCTTTATCCAGCTGGTGTAAACATTCACCTGCCAGCGCCCGATACTTCATCAGTCCTTCTCCCTCGAAAGCCACTTGTTTAATGCATCTCTTTTTTTGTGCCATTGCTCGTTTCCTTCAAATGTCAAGTGTGATATTTCATAACTTTGTGTGACGGGCAAGTGATAAAAGCAAGCAGGGCATCTGCAACCACAGCATGGACGAGAAAATTTGGATCCATGTGAAAGGGAGGATAAGAACATGATGATTACAAGATGAAAGAATGAATAATGTGCATGCTGTCAGTACAATGTGTGATAAACTAGTAGAAGCAAGCCCTCCCACATACTCTTCCTCACAAACTGCACTGATCACCACTTTTATTCTGGAGATTTCAAGGATTTCCTAGACACAGTTTTCCGTGTTTTTTTTTTTTTAAATTTGCCTTGAGCACCACAATCCGAACTGTGCATAGATGCAGCACTGCCTGCGGTTTAGTACATGGAAAGTATGTTGTTTTATGATTTTGGTGGCCTGACCTTTTAACCGTTTAAAACATTTTTTACTTTGCATTTCTTGCAGACATTTAGCCTGTCGTGCAAACCACAACATCTCATTTCTGTCTCCTGTGATTCTTCTACTGCATTTAATGACACACCCAGCATATCGTTGAAATTTCCATGAGTTCATTAAACTCAATATAAAACATAAGAAAAACTCTTAAGACACATATGGTGAGCCCAATCCAAAGTCCTGGAGCTTAAATTTAAAACCCACCTCCTCCTGCCCATCTTAAGCTTAAATTTCCCGTCATTACTGACATGCACTCACTGGCCACTTCTTTAAGTACATCAGTTCAACTGATTGTTAGTGCAAATATCGAATTAGCCAATCATATGCTGGGATTTTCCCACACAATCATGTCTAGGGTTTACAGAAAATGGCCTGAAAAAGAGAAAATGCAAAAAATGTCTTGTTCCTGTCAGGTGTGACGTGGGATTGACATCATGGATGTGCAGCCTACATATCTGAAATGACTGTGTGACGCTATCATGTAAATATGGACCAAAATCTCTGAGGAATGTTTCCAGCACCTTGTTGAATCTATGTCAAAAGACTTAATGTAGCCTGAGAGTAGATTTCAAAAACGTGATAATATCATTACAGCTCTTTCTTGGAACTATTCTCTTACTTTGAGGCGACTTCCTTTTATTGATTTATTTTTAAATGTGCCTGATGGTTACCACCCCCAAACTATTAAAGTTGTTTCATTTGCTGCAAATTTGCACGTTAAGAATTTATGTGTGAACATGGTAAACTCACAGTGTGAGCTGAGTACTGTATACATACTGCTGTAGCTCCTTTGGGGTATTCCCGAAGCCCATTAATAAAAACAGCTCGCTGAGACAGCAGCTCTGAATCATAGCTCCTACTATGCAGCCACGGCAGCTAAATAACGCACATACACACCTACAAACAGCAACAAAAATGAAACTGCTGATACTATCCAGGTAACTTTTGGGACTTTTTTCTTTTTAAATTCTTTCTTTCTTCAGACCTCCTCTTATTTCTCTCTCAGGTGAGCTTTAATTTCTGAGACTTGAAGTTTAACAGGAGGGCCCTGTTACAAAGGCAGACAAATTGATTTTTTTTTTTAACTCAACCTTGCTTTTCATTTCTTGAAAAGAAAAAAAATACTTCTTCAAAGATGTAGTTTGACAGTTTAGCATTGTTGAGAGTTACTTTAGCATCCGTATTACTCTCATACCTGTTGGTTAAATAGGACGTGACAGCCAGAGTATGATTATCTTTACACGGCACAAAGAGTGGAACGTTGGCAGCGACGACAAAAACTTGAATTATAATTGTGATTCAGTTGTGCTTGCAGATTTTGTTAGCCTCACAAAGAGCCATCCTAGCAATTTAAACACTCCTGAGCTAAACAAACCTCCAAGTTAGCCATAGCTTTATATTTAGACAGGCATAAGTGTGGCTCGAGAAGCTTTAATCATTTCATTTTTGCCAATGAAACTGATAACAGACACAGATTGCACCAACATCTGATTTGATATTTAAAATAAAGTGCTCTTTCTAATGATGTTTTCTCTGACTCACCTCTGCTCACCTAGATAATGCAGGTTCAGCTATCAACTGTTTGGCAGACCGGTTATCCAGGTTTAAAAGCCAACTAACTCAGAGTAGCCAGATAAAGTTGAATTTGCTTGGTGAGACAGGCCCCAGCCGGGTGTGTGTGTGTGTGTGTGTGTGTGTGTGTGTGTGTGTGTGCACCAGCTGCAGCTAAAACTTAGGAACACATAGGCCTTTTTGTCTGTCAGCAACATGTGGGAACAATTAATCACTGTCAGCAACCACGCTAGGAATCTCCCTCCCTGCTTTCGCTCAATCCTCAAATTTTTGAAGGTGTGTCAGTGAATGCATAGAGTATTTTTGCATTTATGCAAAACTGATTTGCCGGAGGTGCAGGTGTGTTATAGGCACAATGAAGTTTTTAAACAAACAAGGGGATTGTAAGTGCACTCGGGAAATTTAGACTGATGTATAGGCAAAATGTCGTGTTTAAAATGCAAAGAAAGAAACGACCGAAAAGTCATTTAAAAGCAGATTTCTCTGATTGGTTCAAACGATCCTGGGAGCGCTTTGTAATTGGTTCTTGCAGTAGCAGTGGTGATTGGTGGAGTGAATGTGCTTTATGTAGCCAGGCAGTACAGAAAAGGGAGGGTCTACGTGGTGTTGCAAGTGTATTTCATCACCCAGCTACAGTACATATTTAAACTCCAATGTATGAACTGGGTCAGTTTCACTTTGCCTTGTACTCTGTGTTCGTTTGAGAGAAGTGTGGACACAAGAGAGTGTTCATGTGAAGGTGAAAAAGGTGTGAGGGGGCAAGGAGGGCGCAGCTTTTCATGTGTGCAGGAAAGAGTTGTGTCATGAGGTTATAATGTCATGGAGTCATTAGAGAGCACTGAGTCAAAGGTGCTTTGAGGTTGCACTTTTCACCCCATACATCTTACAACTCCACCCCTTTTGTCCTGCTTCCACCTCCCTGATTGGACAAACTGCGTGACCTGAGCCTCACACCTATGGTGTACTTAACCATCAACTGGTACACTGTGCATGTTTTCGAGAGCCCTAGACAAATACAACTTTATCAGCCATTATGTAAACCAGCACTGATCTGACACCAGTGTCAACAGAGACTGCTGCAGGGTCAAGTGTACAACTATCACAAATTTAGCTACTATTTAAGATCAAGGAGTGATATATGGACAAGCTTATAATACGTCTTGGCTTCCCCTGAAGTTTGGCGTCTTTACAGAGTGCAAATAAGATTACATTTGTGCAAACAGGTGGTAGACAGCTTGCTGGCAAATGTACAACAGATATGACCATAAAATGTTTCTGAGGCAAACGCAAGGGACAAAGAGGTCTTAGATATGATAACTCTGAACGTCATAGTTTTTATGATTCCTCTGTTCTCTTACAATTCTGCTATGCTTATGATTTACACTAACCTTTCTATAACGATCCTATTCATTCTTACTGCATGAATTTACTGGGTTTCTATTATTTAAAATTGCAGCTTGTTAGCAAGCTGTATTTGCAGAGTGGTGCATTTACTGGCACTTTACTTTGTTGTGCAAAATTTGCAGTAAAAGTGGATGCCAGTGCAGACTTTAAGAAGTCACTTACTCAAAAGTGCTTTGCAGCAAGTCTGAGTCGAACCTCATGGCTGCTGGACTCCACCAGGGCTATCCTTTGACACCTATCCTGTTCACAACTTTTATGGAAAAACTTTCTAAGCCTAGCCAAGCAGTGGAGGCTTTCCACTTTGGTGGCCTTGGGATCACATCTCTGCTTTTTTGCAGATGATGTGGTTCTTTTGGGTTCATCAAGCAGTGATCGCCAGCTCGCACCGGGGTGGTTCGCAGGTGACTGTGGTGGGAATGAGAATTAGTACCTCCAGGTTTGAGGCTACGGTTCATTAGTGACAGGAGAGTGGAGGGGGAGGACGGACAGACTGTTGTGGCATCAGAAGTTGATCTGCATTCCTACTCTCAACTACAGCCATTAGCTTTGTATCGCAACCAAAAAAAACCCCCAAAAGAAATCTCAGATACAAGCAGCATCTTGAGGGCATTCTAGCAAGACTCCTTCTGAATGGTAGGAGTTTTGAGCATGAGTAGACTGTAGGGCAGATCCAGGACACGTGGTGAGACTGCATAACTTGGCTGGACAGTGTTCCCTTGGAAGAACTGGAAGAGGTGCACGGGGAAAGCCAGAAAAAGGGCAAAAAATGGATGGATGGATGGAATTTGGCTTTTGAGGAGTGCAAGATAATGTAATGTAGAACTCACTACTATCCATCCTTCTGGTTCTGGGTCATGTGATGTTATGTAACAACTTGGACGAATTGAGGAGAGTCATGTGTAAAAAAAAAAAAAAGTCATTTGTGCAAACATATATATAAAACACACATTCTCGCATGAACAGCTAATCTGAGTGTGTAAGATGTGGCAGAGAGCACTGAAAGCGTAGCCAGGTAACGTCAGACAGAGGTGAAGACGACACGCAGGTCTTTGACACGTAGATGGCGGATTATAAATAAACTGCCCTGCTGGTCTGTGCTAACACTCCCCGAGAGGGGACGATTATTTATACTGTGACCCTTCACAAACACACACACGCTCACATAAACACACACACATACACTCGGCCCAGGTTCCAGCTGCCCTGAGCTCTGGACCTCAGACAGAACATTCCATTCTCTTCAATCATATGTGCGTTTCCTGGCCAGAGGCTGGGTGTCTCTCCGAGTTTGTGTGTGTGTTTAAGTTTCCTTTATGTGTGTGTGTGCTGAAGAGGGATCTGGTGCTTACTGGTAGGATCCTCAATGTGCTTCTAGTTCCTTTGTACAGTTTGTTAATTCGGTTAACTAAGGCACACACAAACAAAACTTAAGTGTCATTTAAGGTAAAAAATTTAATTTTGACAAAAAAACTTACATCTTTAAAACAACTTTAAAACCTGATTCACATATCACAATGTAAACGGGAGCAACAAAAATGCACAAATGCTGTTTTCCACAATTGTGACCCGATTAAAGATAGATAAGAAGCTACTGACATCACAAATGCCTTACTAATGTAATATTAACCTCTCTCTCTTTCTCACCGCTTCCGATTCGACTCCTTCGCTCTCTTTTCTGTCTTTTTTTAACTGAATAATGTGTAAGGCCCCATGCTCAAAGAGCTCCTTGTTTACTCTGACATTTCCTCCAATCACTTTGCCTGAGTCGGGGGGAGTTGGCTCACCCATCCCACTTCAAACGACCAATCAGTGTAGATCATGCAAACGTAATGGTTAGTCATGTTACCTTGCCTAGGCTTCACTGGGTCAGTGTGTTTTTATCAGTACTGGGGCACACAAACGAGCGCGTACACACAAACACAGAGCAACTGGTGGGGTCAGGGATACATCCCGGAAGAAGCAATAAAAAAAT
The DNA here is from genome assembly GCF_057382095.1 of Aulonocara sp. 'chitande type north' Nkhata Bay. Lineage (NCBI taxonomy): Eukaryota > Metazoa > Chordata > Actinopteri > Cichliformes > Cichlidae > Aulonocara > Aulonocara sp. 'chitande type north' Nkhata Bay. Next base: position 13,162,457 of record NC_141358.1, read on the forward strand.
CTTATTTCTGACATCAGCACACAAAGAAACATGAGTTTGCGAGACATATGTAGCTGTACATTAACCAACATGTTGTTCATTATAGCTCAGAACAGCGTGTGTAGTCTTTGCTCTGGGACAACACAGGACATCCCTGCTGGGTTTTATCAACCCGAGTTCCAGGACACGGCGTCCTAAAGCTACAGAGCAAGTGCGCCTGCCAAGAACATATACGCACACACACGCGCATGCAAATACACACCCACACACACACACACACACACACACACACACACACACACACACACACACACACACACACACACACAACTAAGACAAAGATGACTTCTTCAGACACAGAAGGAGAAACAGGCTTGCAAGAGAGAGTCTGAGTGCAAAGCTGTGTGCATCCAAAATCAGGAACAAATCTCTCGTATCCGTGCTGTTTTGTTTCGTAAGAATTCAAGCTGTGCTACTGCTAAAAGCTGCGCATGCAAGTGAACTTGCACATGGATCAGTCAACCCATACAGATAACTTTCTATTCCAATATTAATCGAGCCTAGCTGTTAAATCCCTGTTATATTAATGCCAACTTGAGCTCTTTTAAGCTCCTTCAGTCTAAACATAAAAATGTACCAGGCACTTAATGAAGCAAGGACCAGACATCTGCCAGTGTTTTGTAAAGAGAACCAGAGTTAAAAAAAAGAAAAGAAAAAAAAAGCTTTTAATATATTTGACGATAAGCTGCTGTTAGATTCAAAATACATTTGCTTTGTGGAGTTGTTTGGGTTTTTCTCTGGCCGTTCTACCCTGGCTTTGGGATGATGCTGTGGTGACTCTCGGCCTGCCCTTTTTAAGAACTTGAACGATTTCATCAACAGACATCTAAAAATAGCGAAAGACCAGAGGGCGAGCCTGCCAGCGATGATAATCGTGGCGAGTGAGCGCTGATGACAGAAGAGCCATTAGAGGAAAACACATTGACGTGTGATGGCGCAAGGTATACCCGAGTACAAAGAGAGAATAGTAAAAAAGACAAGAAAGGCTAACCACCAAATGATCCCACTAGCATGCATTACAGAGTATTCCTGTGTGAACAGGTGATTAATGAGTCTGTGTGTGTGTGAGGGAGAGATAGAAAGTCATTGAGAGAGACTCGAGGAGACAGAGCTAGATAAAGTGTGAAGGAAAAGAGGACAGCCTCAGTATTAAGAGTAGCAGGGTGCCCACATGATTAATTACATCTCTGTGTGATACGAGCAGAGCTGAAGTGCAGAGGGACAAGAGGTGGTGGGGGAGGGAAGGACCAAATCGTATAAAATGATCAGGAAGGGGAATGTTGCCATTCCTGTGGGAAAATATGGTGCAGGTGACAAGGAATCCATTGGGGTATGAGCCTGGCATCTACACCTCGCCACTCAAGACACATTTCAAGGACAATGTAGGAAGACAGTGTGATTTATTTATCGTTCATTTTCAGCACAAGCAACAGCAGGTGAAGGAGTTGACGTTGATGTCTTTCATTAAGTTTCTCAGTGAATGAAACGGAACAAACCACACAGCAGTATTATTTACCAATTTCTTTAGTTTAACTTGATTCTGTTTATCAGTAGTGAGTTTATTCTGCCTTACATACTAACATGCAGGCTCATAGGTGCAACTCTGTGGCAGCCCCAAAAAATGGGGGGAAAATTATTTTAATAGTTGAAAGAAAACCAAGAAAAGAAGAACAGGTCAGGTCAGTGGAAAGAAAAGAGGAGGGACAGTAGTAGGAAGGGAGGGCGAGGAGACATACATGACGTTTTAACGTGCACCGCTTAGGTGAGGGGTCGACTGAGGTTTGCCGCCTCCTTTAACACCCCTCTTCCCTGTGTGCATAGCGGTATTTTCACTGAGGACTTGTCTGAGCTCTGTACAGAACAAAATGTTTTTAGGTAAACTGAGGACACAGAGTGGCTTATGAATTACTCTGAGGGTCTGTGAAAGATTTATGAAAGAACTGCGCACCCTGATTTTTCTCAGCAAAAAAAATACAAAGAAGAACTGAAGTACAGAGAAGATTCCCCCACTCTTGACACTGTGGATTTTTCTTAGTAACTAAAAATAATTTCTAATATTGTCATTTATTATTTCTGCTCTACAAATGTTTTCCTCGTGACTTCTGTTTTTTCTTTTCACAGAGCACCACTCTGTACTACCAAAATAATACATTACTAGTGTCACCAGATGTGTTTTTTTTAAAAAGAAGAAAAATCTGAGAAAATCCTTTTATCATGTGTTTGTTTGTTTTTTCTAATAAATGAATTTTCTTTTGTGTATTTCTTATAGTTCCGTGTTTTTCCCCATTTAATCAGTGTTTATTAGAAATTGATATCTATAGTATTCTATAGTATGATTTTACGCAACTGTAAGTTGAAAATGCCATTTAATAGCACATGCCCATGGTACAGTACTGTTTGGTCTGTGTTGTTTGGTGGTTGCTCGGCAACACGACGACGTCACAACACAACATGGATAATTCCAGTTTTGTTAGCTGTCACGAAATCAAGATGTTATTATGCTTTTATAAAGTGTTGTTGATGCGTAGATGCTACAAATTGTTTATTTTTAGCCCGTTTGTGGGTGGTTGCTAGGTAACATGATGATTTCATAATATCTGCTATAGATAAGAACCTTCACGGTGCACAAAGGTGTACCCTTGTGCCAATTTTGGCTGCTGAACTCCTGATTGTGTAACAGGGAACAAACAGGGATTTTTGTACATTATAGCCTAGCTTGGAACAAGGCAGGAAACTAGCAATAGCTATGAACTCTCACGCAATGTACTGGCACTATTTTAAATGCCATAATTCCTACCAAGTAGAAATTATTATTATTATGACCATCATTATTATAAACATCATGTCGGATTGTGGACACAGAGTAGGTTTTTCTTCACTTCTCTGTGTCACAAGACAAAAAGGATTGTAGCAATATGAGGCCTGTGACTGTGAACTTGTTAGTACAGTTGTAGTGCTGCCTATGTTAATAAGAGTTGTAAGAGAACTTAAGTCAAGACCTTGAACTTATGTAACACAAACATTTGCGCAAGTCCTGCCAAACTGTCTCACTGTATCTCCTTAGCTGTAATAAATGTATTAAACTTTTCTTTGCCTATTCAAGAGTTCACTTTTCACTGATCTTGCAACAACAATCCAAAACAGACCTTTGCCAGCAAATGTCTAGCTACTTTAGCTGCAATGTGTGTGTGTGTGTGTGTGCATGCAACTCTGAGGTGTGTCGTTTCTTTGGCCGAATATTTCCACAGCACAGGCTGCCTGATGCCTCAGGCTGTAACCCGGTCATGCCTGCGTTTCTATCACTTGCCGTGTGCACTGTAATAACCTCTGAACCTATCAATTCACTCCGCTGAAGGTGAGCTATGATCTCGTTTGACAGATCACGGCGATAACAGTGTTGCACATGATCATGTAACAAAATACTAGTCCACAAATCGAGTTTGACCTCAGTTGTTTGAAACTTGTGACTTGCTGTTCCTTGTTTGTATGTGAGTATTTGCGTTGTGATTGGTGCCTTGGTTGCTGTAGGGGAATTCACATCTGGTCCAGATTATCTTGTGCTGAGTTGAGGCCCTGCTGGTGTTCATGGGGCTCTTCACTCTAATGGTGCTAAAAACAGATACAGTACACACAGCAGACCGCAGGGCACTGATTTCTACCATATGCTGTACCATGACAAACATTTAGAGGATAATTGTGGTTTATTGTAACCCGGTCTTTATTTTTGCAGTTCTGCTTGCTCTAATAATAACATGATGCTGAAATTTGATTTCTGAGAAACGGGAGTGTGTGACACTCATAAAAGGATATCTAGCTCAGCAAGAAAAACAAGCAATCAGTCAGTCTGATGGGTATCAACCCCAGAGGTCAGTCGAACTTATTCTGAAAGGGACCCAAAGGTAAATTATGAATTGCCGATTGTAAACACTGAGCTCAGTTTACAGATACCAAGTTAATTCCTTGCAGTTTAACCTCAAAATAGAGTGGTTTAGATAATCCCGCAAAACTCAGTGTGTAACTTGCAGGTGTGCGTTTCTCCACCGTCATGCAATATTTCACACTAACACATAGAAATGAGTGCCAAAGCTACAAGAATAAGAGGTTATTAAAGCCAAACCTAAGCCTTTGTGATGACAAAGCATGCTGCAAACTCATTTGTGTTTATTTTTTTATGACTTGTACCAGTTTGGCCAGTGATACTGCCAAAAATGAAAATTAGATTTTTTTTTAAAAATCTAATAGGTCGGTTTAACCTCACCTGATCTAACCAACACCTCTGCAACAGAAAGTGTTTCTATTTGACTTCATGAGCATTTGAGTGCATGTCCTTGTGTGTGTGTGTGTGTGTGTACTTGAGTGTGTGCCTTCTTCTCTGCTGATGTCAGCACTTTCAGGCCTGTCAGCTCTCTTCCTCCCACACACCAGCTGAGCAGCAGGAGAAAGGGAGCGAGGTGGCGGTGAAGGTCTTTGACATGCATATGCTCACATTGTGGATTTCATGTTTGTTTCAGTGCAAGTGGAGATCCTAAGTAGTGTTAATGACCAACTTTTTTAAAATTTTTAAATATGCAATTAGTAGTGTTGCAGAGGGACACAGTTAAGAGGGCTTCCCTCTCCATATGCTCTTTAAAGTGCTTTTAAAAGTGAAGAATATCAGTGAACAATTGTCCACCGATATTACGGTGCAGGAAAGATTCCCGTCAGTCATGTTACAGTTTTGGTTGCCTCTGCAAGACAGACAAATCACGCACACACTCTGTTAAAGCACACACCAACCGCACTGACTCAGACCTATGCGTTTTGCCCCAGCAACAATGAGCTACTTTTTCAGCCCCTCTGGGCTCAAGCCCTCTGAGGAATCACATGACTTCCTGTTTCAAGACAAAAGGAAGGCGAGCTGCAGCTGCCTCAACTCTGACCTGGATTTACAGTTTCTACAAATACATATTTTCATTTCTGTCGTTTCTAACTGAAAACGTACAAAGTCTGTGATGAAATACCCCCAAAATCATGACTACTGAATTCAAAGGTAAAAAAAATAAACAAAATAACAACAACACAAAAATCCACAACTGGCATCAACTGTCTCTCACTTCGCACTTTGTGTCCTTGTATAAAACCACAGTTTCCCCCCTTAATGTACTCCTTTCTCTTCTATTCCGCTTTCATCACTTCCTGTGACAGAGATGCTGAAAAACCTGGTTTCTAGAGCAAAGCAGTTGTTCTATGACCACATAACACACTGCACCGGTCTCCGTAAGTGCACGGGTTTGCGTGACCGATAGAATTATGGCTGATTAAACATCACTGTTTGTGTGGATCACTGCAGTGGAGCTTGTGTGTGTGTGTGTGTGTATTTGAGCATGAGCAAACATGAGCTCAGAAGTTTTACGCAGGTCTGTTTGTGTAAGTGATGCAAGCGTCAGTTAAGCTTATTAATTATGAAAAGTAGCTCATGATAGCGTAAACGTGCACGTCCTCTTCACCGATGCACACTTGCACACACGTTTGTTTCTTATGCACATTATGTGCTGTTAGGTTTGCACATGACCCTACGGATCATATTGTGCAAGCCTTTTTTGCGTTTTGCACAGCTTATTTGTGGATTGACAATTTCATAGCGCTAAATCAAGAATGACATGTGAAATTCCTGATCTACCCGAAACAGTGAGTGGTGAAAAACGAAACACTCTGTACGTGTGTGCCTTTTTTTTCTTTTTTTTTTTAAACTTTGACATAGGACATGAACTTAAAACCATAGCCACAGACGGGTGTAGTGAGTGTCATTCTCAGAAGCACAGTCTCTTCTGTGATTCTTATCTCCACCTCTGTTTCACATCTGCCTACAAGAAAAGCTCAGTTTTAGTTGTTTACGGGGCTCCTAATTACTGAAAAAATAAATAAATAAATCTTGCACAAGGCTGTCTGTTTTTCTTCTGTTAGACCTGTCTGGATTTTATTAAGACTTTCTGGTATGGAAGAGCTATGCTGTGCTTTTATGCAATATTAAAAAACACACAAAAGGAAGTGACAGGGAGTCTGGGGGAATGAGAGCAGACATGCTGAAAAGGTTATGAGCCAGACGGTGGTGAATTTTAAATTATGCATTTTTGTCCAAACGGACCAGTCACTCCAGTTTTTTTTAACACCTCATAGAAAGCACAGTGAAAAACAAGTCTTCACTATAAGGAAGACACTTCTGTCATGAAACAAGCAATAAGGCAAATTAAACTCCTTATTTAAGCTTCTCCTTTTTCGCTTTAGTGCCATGGTGACTGTAGTGGAATTTCATTAGCAGAGTTGAAGCAGACTGTATTGTTATCAGGTCTCAGTACTTATTTTGAGCCTAAGAGCAGCGTGAACTTAAATACCCTCTTTCTATATCTTACTATTTGAGGTACAAGTATGGGCGCATGGGTTATGTCGTCTGTCCTAGCTCTCTCACACGCTCATAGCTTTGTTTCCTGCTTCATGCATGGCAGTGCTCATTAGTCACAAGGTTTTCTGTGTCATATACACACATTCTATCTATCTATCTATCTATCTATCTATCTATCTATCTATCTATCTATCTATCTATCTATCTATCTATCTATCTATCTATCTATCTATCTATCTATCTATCTATCTATCTATCTATCTATCTATCTATCTATCTATCTATCTAATCAGTGTCCCTTCACATAACCCTCCCTTGATCCACATGCAGCACTTTGTATTAATGTTACTTCACTATTAATAGACCACTGATAATTGCACTGCTACCACTTCTGTCTTTTGCGAGTGTTTTTCATGCAGGGGTGAGCAGCAAAAGAAAAACTTGCACTTTTCAGTCGTTGCTATGTCTAAGATCGGTTGTGAAAATGTGTGCAGCTTGCAGCCGTGACCTCAAGTGATTCTCACAGAAGCCGGTCTCATCTAAGCTGCTGATCCCATTTCCCATGGCATTAGTGACTCAGTGCACTTCTCCTGACCTCACCTGTTGTAAAAAAAAAACAAAAAACAAGAGACTACCTAGTGTGTCTAAGTGCCTAAAGTTTCTTACAGACTAAGCGGTTTGGCAGAGGATAAAAAAAAAAACGATGGAGGGAGGAATAGATGAGCAGAACAGTGTAGCCTAATCTCTTTAATCTACTGTACAGGCTCATGAATGAGTCTCTATCTTTTCCCTCAAACCCTCCTCCCGCTTTCATTTTCTTCGTTCTCATTATTTGTCCATCTTCTCCCTAACAGCTCCCCTTTTGTAATAATTTTTCCTCCCGTTTTGTTCCTTGTCCTCTCTCTCTTTAATGCTCTCTCGTTGCCAGTTTCTGTATTTTCCTGTCATCTCCCGCTTCTTTCTTCGCCTCTCTGAAAGGTCTTTTCTAAGTCAACTCTCACAACAAAAGCTGTATGGTGGCACTAGTTGGCTGTAGGCCAAAACTCTGCTCTTTGCCTCTTTCTCCATGTCTGTGTTGGTGAGCGGCCATCACTCAATCTGCTCTTCATACTCCCCCCTCTCCCAGCTCTCTCCTCCATCCACACCTCTCTTTTTGTTTTTCCTCCCACACGTTCGTCTCTCTGAGGAGGCAGAGTGGGTAGTAATTTCGGGATTTCAAATGTTCTCTTACACACCAACACACATGCACACTGCAAGGTGACTATGGAGCTGTAGGGCTCAGTGCTTCTGAAAGGGGTGTGTCTGGTAATCCTTTAGAGCTTGTGTGCGAAGGCCTTGTAAACCAGAGGGAAAAAAAGGAACAAGAAAGGAAGAGTGGAGAGAAAAAAAAGTGAGAGAGAAAGAAAGAGCTGACAGGCTTTTGAGCAGAGCAGGCCTCTTTTTATAAGGGGTTCAACACCACAACCTCCACATGATAAAAAAAAAAAAAAAGCACACGCACATATGGTTTAACAAACCACACTGACCTGAGAGTGTGTGACTCCTTCAAGGAGGACTCTAAATAACAGCACCTTAGAGCTGATTGACAGCGCTTTCACCCAAATGCAAACATGCACACAGTAATGAAAGGTTTGCTTAGGTTTGCTTACAAATGCTAGTCATGCAACAGGTCCACGGAGCTTCAGACAGCAACCGTGGAAGGGAGGAAGAAGTAAGAGACTAGAAGACTTGTAAAGTAGGGCAAAAAAAACCCAACAACCCCTAACCAAGAAAAAAAGAAGTAAACAAGTGACGGGGGGAAAAAGTGGTTTTAGGTGTCTGCTGTGCAACGCCAAACCAAAATCCTTCGTGTGAGTTTTACCCATCTGAACCTACATGCTGACCTTGCAGCAGTAGCTGTGTTGTGGCACATGCAGTCAGCAGGCACCGGCAAGTGACAGAAATAAGCAGGGGAAAAAGGAAGTGGTGGCGTTGCACGAGTCAGTCGATCTGTCAATCGCTTGCCTGGTCACGAGACTGAGGAGGAAGCGAAGAGCTGAACTGGCTAGCGCCGTATCTCTCCATTGTATAATGTGTATGCATCTTTCTCATGCGTTAGTGCATATTTGCCTTTAGACATGTTTATGTTTCAAGGCGTGGTTGCGCGCAGTACATTGCAGGCTCTGTGGATGCACGTTTTTTTCTATCTGGACGCTGCCATATGCCGTCTACTTGGTGAGCAGTGGAGAGGTTAAAAATTTGAGGAGAGGTTAAGCATTTAAATGAGAAAATTTACATAATTTTCAAATCTGTCTGCACAGTGTAAACCTAGAGCGAAGACACAGTAAATCTCCCTGCCAGAACCTACTACTATTTATACTCTGATTAGTAAAAGAATATTTTCCACAAATCACGATTTATCAGTTTTTTCTAGGATTAAACAAACATGATACCAAACTGACTGCACTAAAAATGCTCTAGCTCTTGTTCATATTGAATGGACACACGCAAACCGTATCAGCCTTCTTAACTAGCTTTCTGCAATTATGAATTTTTAACAATGTAACAACTGCATAAGACATGAGACTGGAGTGTATTCACTGAAGGTCACAAAGATGTTACTGTATGCATTTCTAGTTGCATTTGTGTGTGACCAGTCTGCATTACCAGACACTGAGTAAGCCTGTCTTATATGTGTATTTGTCTGTGTGTGTGTGTGTGTGCATTTGCATCTTTTGTTGTTGTTTTTTAGCTTAGTTTACACAGCGTGCCCTGGAGTAAAAAGCCCGCCGCCGTCTGGTGCGCTATTTCTCACTAAGTGGGTCAGTTGCTGGGTAAGTTGGGGGTAAAGTTCAGGTTAAGGTCAGCCTATGTATCTGTGCGTGTGCATGAAGTCGGGGCAGGGATGAGCCTCCGAGGTTGGGGCAGGGTGAGGAGATACGAAAGAAGAAAAAAATGAGAGCACCAAGATTTAAAAGAGGAAATAAGAGACGTCCAGACAGACAAGAATGTGCTTTACTTCGTGTGGGCAGGGCTGCATCTAAAATGCAAAGATATGGGGGAGTAATAATAAAAGAAAACGCAGACTTGTGTGAAAGGGTGAGATATGCAGATCGGGAGAGACAGACAGACATCGGAGGGGGTGGGCAGGGGCTGCAGAGAACACAAACTGCTGCAGGGTGCTTTTAATGTGAAGTAGGAGGGAGTAGTAAAGTGAAGTGTACAAGACTTTATTTTGTCTGCTTTTCACAGTCTGCTTGTCTGGGTTAGTCTACTATGGGCAACGCCTAGGGAGCACCACTTATGAGGGGGGGGGTGCTTGACTGTGTGTGTGTGGGAGCACTTAGGGGTAGAGTAAACACTGTAGAAGAATTTGGGTTAGCGTGAATTATTCACTGGTTCAGCTGAGTACAGAAGTGCCAGGCAGACTTCTCCTTGGGCGGCGCGCTCAACTTTAAAAGCTGTTATCGGATGTGAGGGGTAGCTGCTGGAAGATTGCTGCACAAATGAATGGGTTCGCTTTGTGCACAGTGTCACAATCCAGACGATTAGATAACCAAACAATCCTGTTTCTAAGTCATTTGTGGTCTGCGAACTCAGGATGTCCTGTGATCAGCCTCCGTGTGAAGAAGCAGTTGGGCAAAGCACGCACTTTGAAATAGTGTACCACCAATTCACAGCTGCAATCTCCCTTCTTTCATCATATTTATTTGTGACACTCTTCGCTCTCCTCCATCTCTTCCAACATTCAAACGGAGAGAGAAGAAACACACTGTGGAGCTATATTTGCCAGCAGGTGCCTGTTTGTGTGTCTGTGTGTATTTGACTGCCTAACATGCTAACACACACTATTGCACTCTCAGATGCAACAGGGCACCCCATGTTAATTCTCCCCCCAACCCCCACTCTCCCGCCTACGCTCTCCTATGCTCTGCTGCCTCCTTCCTTCACCTCGCTTCCTCTTTTACCTCCCTGTTTTATTCCCCCTTTCCTTGCTCGCCTCAAGTCTGGGTTTGAAAGTTGGAACGTGGCCAATTAACACAAGAGCCGGTTCACCAAACCCAGGCGGTGGAGGAGGGGAACACAGAGAGAGAAAAAGGCTCACATCACTACACACTGACCTACATACACTTCCACCCAGCTGATTGAATCCTACGTTGAAGCCCGCGGCCAATCGCGAGTGGGGGTGGAGTGCCAGCCAGCCAATGGCATTGGCCACTCTTCGCAGAGCTCATGCACTGTCTCTATACAGTTTTCAGTAATCATACAGAGGCAGGGAAAATGAACAAGACGGAGGAAGAAAGGGTGACAGATGCGAGGCACTGAAAATGAGCAAAAGAAAGAGACAGAAGGGGGTGAGAGTGTGGCTGATACTGAGAGGCAAACGTGGCTCAAACGGGCAAAAATTTCACACTTGCTCTCAGCCTCAGTGTCCCATGGTGCAGCAGCCACTGACAGATGAAGTGTAATACTGGCTAATGCTAAAGAGTGGATTAATGGCCCATATTTGTCCTCGCTCCATTCCCGGTCCAAGGCCCAGCCTAACCTTTTCAGAGCCACACCTCTTAATCTCAAATAGTCCCCAAACATGCCAATGAGTTACGTAAAAATATGAAAAATTCCAGAATTTTTTGCTGAATTTTGCCAAACGATTACTCTCCTTGCATGAACATCGGTGAAAACCCTTCGATAAACACTAAAAGTCCTGAATTCCACACCTTCTGTCGGTTTGTGGTTTTGCTGTCACACCAGTGCAACCAGCAGTTACGCACCTCATGATTACATTATCTACTAAACCTCATAATCCCACTTGTCTGAGTGATTAATCTCTTAAAAAAAACAACAAAAAAAAACCTGCACATCGACAACGACTCTTTGCCAATACGGAAAGACAAATGAGATCCGACTCAGTGTAGATGAATTACAAAAAGAAAAAACGAGCAGCCTGAAGTCTGACGTGCTGATAAACCTTAGCAATGTGTGCATGTCACTTCCACAGACATACACTTGTGATAGCATGATGCCATCGCGGAGAGGGTTAGGGCATCTCTGGCAGTGATCAACATGGAAAGTTCAATCTGCAGCCAATTGACTCTAAAACAAAAACTTACATAACTGTTAAGGCTTTGTTTACATGGAAAAGAGATAGGACAAAATAGAAATCCACTATTCTATTCTATTCTACTCTGTCGCCGTTTTGCTGTGGTGGCAAAAATAAAGGAAGAAGAGGAAAAAAGGGTGTCACAATCACAACAAAAAAACGCGTAGAAGAGCAAACTGAAGGAAAAAGAGGGGGCAGTGGGGAGGCGCAGAGAGACATCATGAGGCACACTAACCCATATTTGAAGAGATTGAGGCGCATATAGCACCATACAACAGAGCCAACACTCTGAAAATGGATTACGAGCCTCCCGTTTTGTTTTTTCTTTCCACGCTGGGTGGTGGAGCCTGCCAGCAGAGATGGCCCTTCATGAATAATGCAAACATTGACTCATGTGGTCATATGAAAATGGATTCCTTGCCAATATTGACCAGTCGAAAAAAAAAAAGGAGAGAGCGAGAGACAGAGAAGCACTCAACTCGCTAAGCTCTCTCCAGAGTGAGGGGGGTCCGAGATAATTAAACTGTACTGTCAAAGTGAAGAGGGGTGGAGGGTTGGTGTGACCCTCCAGTCTGAACGCTGCACCGTGGCAGAGCACTCTCGTGGTGAGAGGAGGGTGTGGAGCCATTTGGAGGCATATCGCGGCATTCGGGGTGGACTGCTCACAGCGTCCGAAGCTTGTCCGCTTCACTTTTTGTGCTTTTTAAAAATCTGTGCAAATTAAGTGTTTTATTTCTGATGTGACACTTTTTCTTGTGCCTGCCTCATCTGGAGTTGGCTTTTTTCCTTCATTTTCTATAATATCATTTGACAACCAATGAAGAGCAAAAGGGATGGAATATTGCTCTCACTGCAAGTTCTACTGCAGCTGTTATTATTGAAGGCTCTGCCTTCCCTGCAAAGAACACAACTTGAGATTAAAGAATCACTGATGCTTTAATTCTGAAAGGACGGGAACCCTGATTTTCACATGCAAAATGCTGTCCTACACTTCTTAACACCTAGTGAAGTGGGAACTACCACAAAAGGTGGTTTTAGAGTGCTTCGGCAGGTGTTTTTTTATGTGTGTGGACAGATTTCGTCAAGTCAAAACCACAATCACATCAAAAGTGATCAGGTTAGACTCACGAAACTTTACAGATTTGTAGTAGAGATCAAAACTAAGGCCGAGTTTAAATATTGGTTTGGTTATTTTGGAATATTTTCTTTAACTCCTCATATGAGGTAGTTTTGTGTATCCCTTAATTTGCCTTGGTTACAGTTGCCTATAGTGTGTAAAGTATCTTAAATACATAACAGGGTCGGACTGCACACTCGCTCCAGCCAAATCATGACTTCCAATACTGTACGTACCCATCTCCCCGTCACCTCCATCAACATGTTGAGGGATTGACAGAAGAGGAGGAGAAAAGCAGAAGGCGAGGGGCCCACTTTCTTTTTCTCAGCTCTTGCTCTCTTTTTTTTAAAAAAAAGGGTGACCTGAAGGCTTCTTCCAGAAAGGAAAGCATGTGTGCGGGGAAAGTGAAGATTTCTCTGGGGGAAAATGTACAACAACTGCTGAGGCCAGGGCTTTCCCCGGTATTAGCTTAGGCTTCCCTGCACACACATGCTGATATAGACATATATATTCATAGCGAGAACAGAGCCTTCCCTATATCAGGGCTCCTACACATTCAAAGGCTGGGAGCAGAATATGGAAATAAGAAATGTGCACTTCAGAGTGTCTCCTTGAGTTGGTCCTATTTGAAGTATATATAAGGATTTATTCTGTATTTCTACCAGTGCATGCTTTCCTCCTAAGTATCCATGTGTGTTTTGTGTCTATCCTTGCCACGGAGCCATTTTGAGACCCTCCAGGTATTGAGGTCAGTGTCTCTGGATATCAGTTACTCTCCTCAGCAGCACCAAGGGAACTGAGTGATTGATGGGCAGATGGCTAGCTGGTTTGGATGAAGGTCACTCTGGGAACAGAGTGATGATATACAAGCAAAAGGTAATCACAGATACCCATAATGCCTAAAATCATACTGCCACACAGAGTGAGGATGAAGGAAGAGATGAGGGAGAGAGTAACAGAGAGGGAGGCTCTGTGTCTGGGTAAAGCGGTATCCGATGTGCCTTGGGGTTTTGGGGCGATTTCATGCCCCCATAAGCAATGAGAAGCAGAAACACAGACAGACAGACACACACACACACACATGCGCTTCTGAGGATTCTCTCTGCCCAGCTATCCACTTTGGATGAAAAAAGCATGGCACATGGTGAGAATTGGAGACGTTGAGCAGAACTAAGATATGCCAAAAGAGTAATTCAATTGGATTTTAATTTCTCCAGCACCAAATGACAACAGCAGTTGCCTCAAGGTGCTTTATACTGAAAGGTAAAGACCCTACAATAACACAGAGAAAACCCCAACAATCAAACAACCTCCTTTGAGCAAGCACTTGGTGACAGTGGGAAGGAAAAACTCCCTTAATATGCTACGCCATATGCTAACAGATGTAACAAAGTGCTCTAACAATGCATTAATCATTCTATTTTCAGTGTTATCAGTTTCAGAATGAAGTTTCGCGTATATTTCTTAGAAAGCAGTCAAGTCTTTTTGAGCTTTGAGCACAGAAACGAATACCCTGATTCTCTTACAATCAATCATGAGCATGTATAATTTTTACATTACATTTGCAAATCTTTCATAGCAATGGCCACTAAATCAGATATGTGCAGACCAAAGTTACCTTGCATACCTGCATTTTAGGAGCAGAATGCCTTGCAAAAACAGATTTACAAAGAGTGCTCTGTTTGCATATAAGCAAGGTTAAGGACGAACGCAGTCTGTGTGACCATAAATCAAACAGGGCTTCACTAACTGTCATACATAGGTCATATATGTGCAGAAAGTAGAGAACTACATTATCATTGGGTCATAAGCTAAACCACGCTCTTATAGAGCATGGTGACAAAAAGATGCAGTGTCGTTCAGTGCTCTGTTCAGGAATATTTGCACAGTAGTAGTTGTGAGTTTTTCATCTCTTATTCTTCATCTCTTATCCTCAATGTACCATCTATGTTTCAGGCCTCTGCAACAAATTCAACACTTACATGTTAAATTTCAGCAAAGCTAAATATGAGGGAGAAACTGGAGGAGCATTGCTCGTTTCAAAGTAGGTTTTGTAGGTGAGCAGTTCAACGGCAGAGTTTCACTGAGAGTTACTGGTCCCATCAGTTTGACCTTTCTCTTTATCAGGTAAAGATAGATCCACCCCCGTTTAATATAGCATCTAATAAACACTAATGCAAGATTTTTACCTTCAACCTTAAAAGGGCTGAATTCATTTGCAACACTTCGGGAAGCGCTTCAACTTTGAGATCGTGTTCCTTAATTAAAAGTTATTCAGCTGAAGGTCAAGTCACTTTTTGCTTTGTCAGCAAGCTGTTTCGTGCTTATCAGATCTACCCATATCTTATGTGTCTGTGTTCTGTTCTGCTGAACCTTATCAAGCTCCTAACCTCCCCCCATTCTCTCTTGTAAAACCCAGGTGTGCAAACAGAGAGGTTTACCTAGGTCTCATAAATGATAACAGATAAGAGGAGGGAAGAAATAATAAGGAAGGAGCCAAGCTCCACAGTGACCTTGTAATCTCCCTTCCTTTTAACGTGGATCTTTTCTTCTTACTCAAGGTAATTTATTGATTTATCCTCTAATCAGCAAATATATGATTAAACTGATTTGGTTGCTGTCACTATAAAGACTTGCGTTATATATGGCATCTACTTTGCAATTCTGTAAATATGGATGGCCAGATCAGTCCCATTACAGGTACAGATACTCATTGGGGAAACAGTGTTAAATTATTGAGCTGTACTTCTCTTTGAAAAGCAAAGAACCTCAAGCAGAGAAATACAATTATGAAATAATTCTTCGATTGAAGTGTTTTAGTGTTTCTCTCTGCCCTCGCAGTTAGCCTCTCATGCAACCAGGGAAGGGGGGGGGGGGGGGGGGGTTCAGACATCTGATACTAGTGAAAAACATAAATGACACAAGACAAACAAACGTGTTTGTGTAAAATGTTTAAACATGTCCAGATGCATAAATGTAAAGAACTGAATACAAAGAGACACACACTCTTTGATGTAACCTCAGCTGCTGCCATCAGCCTCGTCTTTCTGTGTCAGTGGCTGAAGCAGGCTCAACAATGGCTCGCTTTCATCCCACAGTAACATATCCACACACACATACGCACAACCTCTGAAGTGCTGGGCCATTGTTGTGACTTCATGACAAAGATTGAGACCCTGGGGCCCACTGGAGCCCGAACTGCCAACCACTCGCATCTTAGTTGGTACATATAGCGCACACACACAATAAGGGACCATATTTTGTGTGGGGAAATTGCTCTAGGGACATTATGGGAACTATTATTGTATCCCTAGAAAGAACTGAAAACATCATTCCCTAATTTTAATGATGCATAGAGGATGTGGAACATTGGAGCCCAGCATGTGTACAGCAAGACATCCCAGGCTGTGTAATTCATACCAGAAACTGAGACGCTTTGCATGTGTGACTTCAACCTATAGAGTTACACAGAGACAAAAGAATGCTGTGTGTCTGCACAGAAAGCCTGTGGGTTGAACAGGTGGCTGGCAGGATGGCTGCTTGATGCCACTCTCAGGCTTTGTTTATCAAATCTGGGTTATCAAGTCTCTGTGGTTGGAAAGCCTCCACAGCATGTGAAACTGCACCCTGGCCGGACCAAATGTCAGCACACTTTCTCACTATGAGAACTGTTTTCATTACTGTTTGATGCTGTAGTCACACTGAGTAAAACAGTCGCTGGAGACTGCGGCACAAACAAAATTATTACGATGATGTGATGTGATGACCTCTGAAATCGCTGTGGACAAAGTCTGCGTCCTCTCGCAGTCAGCTGCCATCTTCACAGCGACATCGGTGCCTCAAGATGGCGATAAAACAGCAAGAAGGCAGAGTCAGTCTGCTATCGCTTTGCAGAGGACAAGTTGGCAATCAAATGCAACCTGTGATACGTCTCGTCTTGGGACCCTTGCTTTTATGTAGGAATATAACCGGAATACAACCAGTCGTCAATTAGTTGACCAGTTGGTCACCGCAACTACTTGCAATGAGTGTACAACAGCAAATATCCAATGCAGTAACCGGGCAATCCCTTTACTAGCTGCTCAGAGGTTGATGTTTTTACTCTGGTGTGACTGAGACATAATATACGGATTCTTTAGGTGGAAATAGTTAAATTTAGTGGTTATGCTGAGCTTTCACTGGAATAAATTACTTTTTTTATTTAAATAACATTATTAGTGATTTTTTTTAACATCAGACAGGATGTTTTATCATAATTCAAAAAAGCAAAAACGCTAAAATTGTACAGACGTACTCCAAAATGTTACAAATTTACTTCAAGCAACCAACCATCTCATAGCTAATCCATAACAGGTTGCTTTACACTGACATAAACCGTTAGTGATTTCTACTCTAAATACAAGTTGAACAGGTTATTAGACAACAAAGAGATTTGCTGGATGTGTCAAATCGGAATTCAGTTACTTCGTGGGCACTAGCGCTGAATATTGTTAGTGTACTTTGATCAGTTCAGAGTCTTCCGAGTGGAAAGTACCTGAACTATTTTCTTCTATGGTTATGACAGACACTGAGCTAATATATCACACCACTGAGAGCTAGTCATAATCACTTTGTCTTATTCTGTGACTCACACTTTTGCAAACATGTGATACATGCTCGTAGACACCTAGATACACACACAAACAAATACACACAGGTGGGGCACCTGAATGTAGCTTGATTGTGGCTTCCAAAACACTTAATCTAAGGTAATCCAGGTTTAATCTGCTGTTATCACTCTTACTGACACAGAGGGGTATGAGTTGTGGCTTCTTTCTTCTCTCTTTCTTTCTTCTTCTTCTTCTTCTCGCTCCTCTGCCACAGAAAGCTTTATTGTACTCAATTAAATGTTAATCAGGAACAGTAGCTCATCCTGTCCTTTACAGACTTGATGATGCCAGATAGGTGGAGCGGTGTGATTGAAAGAGACAAGCTCAGAAGAAAACTAATTAAAGTTTAAAAGCCACATTGGAGAGCCACGTTCAGAAATGATAACTTCAAACACGCCTCAGGCAGATATCTGTTGAGAGAGCGCGGGTGCGGGTAGCCTTACCTGCTAGACACACATTGCTGTTTATAGTACCCCTCCCCACATACACATCTAAAAATACATAAAAAGTCAACACATAAGCCACTGTGTGTTTATTAGTAGATGTTGGTGTGCAGGATGGCGAAGGGAGTCGATTATAGAGGAGGAGGAGGCGACGAGAGAGAAGGGGCCCTCTTTAGCAATGTGGTTATCAGAGAAACTGAAATGTAACGCCACAGCGGGAGGTACATGCATGCTGACTCTGCATGTGTGTGTGTGCGTGTGTGTAAGCAATGTGTTCACTAGGTCACCTTGTTATCAGCTGTCACCCAAACTGCGAGTCTTACCCCCCACCTGAAAGACAAGTTGTCGGGTGCTATGGAGACAGATAAATAAACCCCACCCCTTGCCCTGTTGGTATGCAGGCCTTTAAGCATGCACGCACGCAAATGAACGCACGCGCACGCCTACAGCAGCTGGGCTGATAGCAGCCCTTTGGATAGTCATTAGCTATATTCTTGACTGCCCAGCAAGACTTCCTTTGCTCCACTGTTCATTTCCTGTTTTCTAGAAACAAAATATTTCCTTTCTTGTATTCAAGCCCATTGTTTTGCATGCTGTGTTCATATATAAATCAACTGGATTACAACTGATTGAGGAGGAAGTCATATTTTGATGCACATCACTTCAAGACATTTGGAAAATAATTTTATTCACCAAAACTGATGATACATGTAAGCAGTAAATACACAGGTTGGGCCAGCTGCTAATGAGCTTATTTAGAAAGAGCAAACTGGGCTAAAGGGGATGTATAATTGCTGTTTTCCTCCGTGTCTTATTTCTTTTTACAGAGCCAGACAGACGGTGTGTCTCAGAGCGGCATGTGCATTTTCCAGACTAGCGTTTCTGGATTCTATCTTGAACCTTCCTGCTCAGACTCTGACCTAGAAAAGTGCTTTGGTTAACCTTTCCCTCGGGAGGTTGAAGGCAAGGGTCAATTACAGAACAGTAGGGCTG
Source organism: Aulonocara sp. 'chitande type north' Nkhata Bay (assembly GCF_057382095.1). Classification (NCBI taxonomy): domain Eukaryota; kingdom Metazoa; phylum Chordata; class Actinopteri; order Cichliformes; family Cichlidae; genus Aulonocara; species Aulonocara sp. 'chitande type north' Nkhata Bay. Next base: position 13,181,157 of record NC_141358.1, read on the forward strand.
GAGCAGGAAGACAAGTAATGACATGCTTTCAAACTTACTGTACGAGATTTAACTGAGGCCGTTCAGGTAAAAACTAATGTTTAACCACCAGATAAACCACTGCAGAGTCAGGTTTTGTTCCTAGATGTTAAAATACCTGCATATGTGGACATTTTTGATTTCTTTTTCTTGGAACTTTCTTTATTTAGCAGCTGGCGATGACTCTTGCAACTTCAGCTGTGCACTTTGCTGCAGTTATCTGGCTGAAACACCAGTTTTGTGCACTAACAGTTGGAAAAAGATCAGTGTAATCTGATGTCGTATAAACTGCTGAGCAAATGTTTTGCAGCATGAGGGTTCCGCGATAGCAGCGTCACAAATGTGATTCAACAGGCTCTGGAAAGAACCTGCAACACGATAGCTGCAGTTTTATAAAGCGACGAAGAACTTAAAATAATCCTCTGGGAAAATTCCACCTGTGATTGTTAGCACGCCGGCTGTGGGAAATAACTGTGTTATAACTGTAACACAGCCAGTAATAATCAACAACACTAACGAAAAATGAGGCCTCTTAAAAGCGTTTGAGGGAACAGCTAAAAATGAGGATAAATGTGCTCATATGCAATCTTAACAAAAGCTAGATAAGATAAATTGATACCATTCTGTTGCCTGTAGAGTAAATATGCAGTTGAACCAGGGGCCCATTAGTTGAGCTAAGCATAAACATCAGCATCAGTGGGAAAACAGCTGTCCTTGCTCTGTCCAACGGGAACAGAACCCACTCACCACCTTGTCTGAAGTCCATTAATTAAATATATGTTTGTGTAATCCTGTTCAAAAGCTGAGGAAACACCCAATTTTTTGTTGTGTTGAGATATAGTGGAGGTCTGGACACAGATACTGACAGAGACTCTCAGCACGTTGACGTTAATGGGCTTGGACACACGGACTGTATATAAAAGATGGACATAGCAGCCATGACATCACCTCTTGGACCGTTTTTCAGACTGGCTGCAAGCAAGGATGGATCTGACTGAGAGGACGGGGGATGCTTCACACATATACAACAGCAAACTCTCAATCACAACCGAGTTCTGCTCCAAATCACAACTTTTTTCTCATCCTTTTAGGGTCTAACTGGGACTATAGTTTAAAGGTCTGCACACAAAAGGCTAGGCAAATATAGTGCCAGTCAAAAGATGTTGGGGTGATGGTAGTCAACATATCACCCACCCCTAGAGTAATTTTATACCAATGTGTGGTGCCCTTGGTGTGATGCCAAACAGCATTGTACCTGCAATGTCCGCTAGTCGTGCACCTCTTAATATTTGTAACCTGGATTTTTGAACTGCTGCTGCCACAGCTGGCTTGAAGACTCAGGTGTCGGTTTTTACCCCTGTTTTATTGATATATATCAGTACAGAAGTTTCAAAAAACCTTTGAGTATAAATGGATGTGGCTGTGTGATCGCATTACATCTGGCACGTGAAGCAACCAAACCGGCAGGTACACTGGAGCCTTAATCCCTTACTGCATGAGGTAAAATGCTGAGTCAAACCAAGCCCTCATCTTGAACCTGCAATTCGTGTGTAGGACACATGTGTTTGTATTTTAGATGTTATCAGTAACTGGGCATGTGCAGGCATGTGTCTGTTTAACACATGCAAAACACATAACACACACACTATGACCGGTCTGCTTCCAAAATCCAAGCCTTGTCAAAACACAGCTGGGCTCCACTGAGGTTTTAGGACTATTCATTCGTATTATAAAACCTTGAGTGTCTCAAAAACAGAGTTGCGTTACAATAATGGCCACCAAAAAAATAAATAAAAAATACTCCCTTGATATTGCCTTGACTCCTTCTTGTCTTTTTTCCTTAATGAGAGGAGAGGACCGAGATTTATCTCCATTCATTAGAGCCCACAACAGATCTCAAGAGTTGCGCTTCAGAGGAGCAGCGGCAAGCTACAGGGGAATGGCTTGTTTTTGCTCACCACGGTGTTTTACATCCAGACAAATGAGGGAGCTGGCAGGAAAATAATGAGGGATGGAGCGAGAGTGAGAAAAGGAGAGCGGACTAAAGAAGAGGAGTTCAAGCAATGAAGGAGAGACTGAAATGGTGAGAGAGGGTTCGCCTTTAGCCAAGAACAGGCCCTTAAAAATTAATATGGTGATCTGAATTCATCCCAAGTGCACTGAATAATTGAGAAGTGTCTTTGAGGAGAACAGGTCGTTCTGAGGGTGACATGGGTGGTGAGGATCCAGAAAATTAAGAGAAAAAGAGAGAAAGAAATCAGAAAGTGTGCTTTTTTATTGTCCAGCCTCCTTAATGTTCACACAAAGCTCTCCGGAGACTTCAAAATGTGCTTCTTTCTGTGTGTTTCATAGGCCTGACTAATTATGACAGAAAATCTGAAGAAGAATACAGGTTTTAATGCAGAGTCAGATGGATAGACAGATAAGGTAATGAAAAAGAAAGAAAAGCAGATGCTGGCACTTGTTGACGTACAAGCGGCCAAAAGTATTTGGACACCTTTGTTATCTTACATCTGTGAGTTTTTAATTATTGTTTCCTTGTTCCACTGAAAGGGGAATCCGAATGCTTCGGCACACAAATGAATACAAGACTATAATAGCGCATAACCTTGCAACATAGTTTGGGAAACACCCTTTCCTGCCAAACCACGTCTTTAAATCTGCAAGTGCAGATATTTTTGCGAGTACAGTGTCAGAAAACATCTGCATTTGGAACAGCTGAAAATGACAAATACAGAGTGAGTAAACCAAAATATAAAAGTTGTACAGCTAAGCAATGCCCTCAGGCTCACTACACTCTCTCTGTAAGCCAATGGGGGCTCCTATTTTGCATTGTTTTCTTGAGGTAGCTGATTATGGCCTCTTTAAAATAACACGTTTGGAAACTGACTTTACACTGACTCCAAGCCAGGTGTCATCACCCATCCCCTCCCACCATCTCACCCATGAGCTTATATGGATTGATTTCCCAGTTGGTCTTGCAGCATAATTTCTCCCTATGACTTATGCAGAAATTGCATATGGATATGATTTTGATTTGTCTGCATACTTTTGTCCCTTTAGAATGATTTTCAGATGCACATCTAGATGGGAAAAAGCTGCTTGGGCCTTTTAAAGAAGATGTTCCCATAGATTGGAATGGAACTGGATTGGAAATGGAACTGGAACAGAACCTGGGGGTTTCCTGCACACCGAGGTTGACTGCTCTGGAAGACGCTATTCACACTTGAGGGGGAGCCTGAAGCTGGTGTGTTCCTACAACCCATTGTCCCTTTCGTCTTACGCCCTTCCTTGGGGAATCACAGCCAGAGGGCAGTTGTAATACCCCAATTTAGAGCAAAGCTTGTTAATTTACCCCCTCCTCTCGTCCCCTCCTCTTACTGTCTCCCCCCCCCCCCCTTTTTTTTTTTTTTGCTTCACTTCCTTCACATTGGTAATTTCCCAGCTCCATCTGAGAGGACTTCAGATTGTGCTCCACATACATACAGACACATACACACACCACCCATTTCTCCTGTCTAATCTTTTTTGGTATTCTCCTTCAGTATTATGAGAGTTTCTTTAATATCCCGTCATCAACCTCAAAGAGTGCTTAAAGCTGAGGTAGGCCACATGTTTTTCCTCTGGCTGGACAAAAGAAATCCTTAATAATACAACTGTAATTTAAGTGGTCTGGGAGGGAACTAGACTCGTTTGCCTCCCTTGGACTCTGGTTTTAGGCTTTAGAAAATCCAGCCCTATTACGAGAGACTGGTCAATCACGTCTTTTCAGAACAGATCAGGTGAGTAGTCATATAAAAGGTGAAATAAAAATAACAATTTTACTATGGCATGCAGGGTTTCAGCTCATATCAAGAACTATTTTCACTATTTTCTGGTGTTTTATTTGATTTGCTGTTTCTAGAATTCGATCTGCACTCAAGCTGGGCTCCTATCACCCAAATAAATCTCATCCAACACTGGAATAATGAGCAAGGAATGAAAAGTGAAGAAAGCTGTATTTTCCCCCTACTTCCCTTTTTCTCCACCTTGTCCCGCTGTAATAGAAACAATAAATAATTTCGGCTCCAAAGAATCAACTGTTTCGGAGTGCCTGGATAATCAAACACAGGTTTTTGTAACTCTCTTTTCCGCACAAAATCAGATGGTCTAATATGTAACGGTTAGGTCCGGAGCCTGTTTCTATCCCTGCGTGTGTGACTGTTGCAGTTGTTCTGTAGATGAACCTGTTTTCTTTTCTCTTTGTAGAGTGAGAATCAGATAAGGTGCCTTTAACTCATGTGGTTGTGACTCAGTGTTCTGCGGTTTCAGCTGAACGTGAAGTCTCTCCAAGTATCCATCAATTATCCAAGGACTTTAATATTTGTTTAAAGTGTGTTGCAACCATAAGGATCTTAAAGACTAACATAATTTAATCAATAAAATTAATTTCAGATCCCTGTATTAATTTACAACTCCTGAACTGTTTCGATAAGCCCGAACATGACCAGACAAATGCACTAGATATGTCTCAGCATGTCCGTGTGGAAATGTCTGGTCTAACCCTATTTAAAAAAAACACACACAGACAAGAGCTTAAGCAATCAGCTTTATATCAGATGGTGATAACCGTACTTTATGTGCAGTGTAGCTGTTACAACCTCTTAACCTTAATTACCAATGTGACATAACCAGGGCTTGGCCTGTGACGGGCAGCCATTGGGAACAGGGAGCCTATTACAACGAGGTTAAGTAACACTGGAGCACAAAGTTCACTGCAGCTCAGAATACTTGCGTGTACTTGCACAGAAATACACACAGGTGCACCTAATCTTTCGTTTATGCAAACAACACGCACACACACACAAACCCAGTGTTATGCATGTGCATGCATGTGTGCTATTTTGAGATTCACTCCCCCGCCATACCAAAGCTTTTTAACACACATTTCAGCAACTCTGAACCAGACCACCCCCACCACCACCACGACAGAAACCTTGCTGAGAAACTGCAAAATATACTGGTTCAGTCCAAAAAGTTAGGTGTATTTGGTCTAGCACACTCAGGAAAAATGCTCATTGGATTCTGCTTCTGAGGGCAAAAAGACTAGTATAGAATTTTTGATAAGAATAAAGAAAAGATAAAGTTTTTCTTTTAACTTAGGAAATGAACACTTGTTTTCAGTGTCTAAGAACAAGTTAATGACAAATGGTACATGTTTCAGGAAAAGAACATCCAGTTTCCGTACCCGATTAAAGACAATCTAAGGTAATAAAAGCGTTACTGTTGGCTATCTGCTTTTACTGAGGCTGATGGTTAACTGAGAAAGACATGGAGCACAATGTTGTAGGTGGGAACCTGGAGAGAGACCTCAGGAGGATTACTAGGATTTGCTCAGCAAATCTCCTCAACAAAGGTGCCCTGGGTGCATGAAACTGTAGGTGTTCAAACCTCTGTGTGGAGGTGAAACCTAAGAGCAAAGGAAAGGGACTCTGAGGTCCCCATGCAGAGGCAGTCCTCTGAAAACTGGGCTCTGCAGGCTGTCTTTAGTTTCATGGGCTTTTCACTAAAGCCTTAGTACAGCTTGGGACATGCTCAGGCCTTAATGCTGAGAAGCCTGCTCATTATTTCAGAGCTGTAGAAGTGTCATCCTTTAAAAATCCAGTGTTATTGAATCACAGATTATTTCAACACAGATTTCAATAAAGATTTGGTGAATCCCTGCAACATGTTTAACTTTTTTTTCTCCAGTTTGAGACGTTTTGTATAACACTTTGAATAACTAGATTCCTCTATGAAGGAAAATGATCCCAGCTGTGGACGTACACCTAATGAACTTGTGGCTTTGATAAACATCACCACCCTGCAGATGGTATTTTACATCCCTAAACGCCACTGGAAGTAAAGCCCAAGATCAGCTGGAATGAATAGCCTGTATTTGTGTAGCACTTTCCTAGTCCCTAAGGACCCCAAAGCGCTTTACACATTCAGTCATCCACCCATTCTCACACACACATTCACACACTGGTGATGGCAGCTACATTGTAGCCACAGCCACCCTGGGGCGCACTGACAGAGGCGAGGCTGCCGAACACTGGCGCCACCGGGCCCTCTGACCACCACCAGTAGGCAACGGGTGAAGTGTCTCGCCCAAGGACACAACGACCGAGACTGTCCAAGCCGGGGCTCGAACCGGCAACCTTCCGATTACAAAACTCTCTGTTCTTGAAGTCTGGAAACCTGCAAGCACAAACCACTTTATCTAATTTACTACCACCGCTCCAGCACCAAAACACATTAAATGGAAAGTTTTCCTCAGCATCACACATGTAAACAAACCAGCACGCACAAGAATATGTTTCTGGTTAGTCAGTTGGCAAGTATCCTGAAGATTCCTGATCCAGACTTCTAATTTCTGTGTTTACCTTTGCTCAGGCTAAAAACAAATCCAATCTGATTCACAAAAGATGTTTTTTGGAAACCTCAAGGCACTCTTCCTAATGGCCTCAATAAACGTTGCTCACTGCTCATTTCCTAGAATCTCAAAGGATGTGATGGGTAGCATGACGCCGAGAGACACACTGGCCACTTGAATGAAATATGCCTGGTTAAAATAAACTGCACTACTCTGTATCACAGATCTGTGATAGAAAAAGACGTCAAAACTCTGTTACAGCTAAAAGCAGCTAGAGTCTGCCTGTCTTATTCAACAAAAAGAAGAAAGAAGAAGGCATAGGCTGTGAGCCCCGGCCAAGATTTACTGACAGGACATGTGTAACACTAAACCTCTGACAGCTTGGCCCTCATGCCCGAAATTCCAGGAGTAACAGCCCTGCATGGTGACGGTGAACTCGGCCTTGATGAGGCTACACCCCGAACCATATCACATAAGAAAACTTGAGAAGGCCTGACAAAATATGGGCCCCCAAAGGACCGATCCTTCAGCTTATGGTGGGTGTTAATCTCTGCCCTTTGACCTTTTGTACTTCCCTCCAACGCCCTCTCTTTTTTCACAGTCCCCATATGCCTTTTCAGTCACCAGATCGATGCATAACAGCTCGCCCAAACTCAGGGCAGATCTTATGTAATTTCCCCATGGTAGGATCAGCAACCTTGGCAGTTGCCTACCTGACCCAGGAGACTGGCAGATCCCTGCCAAGGTTTACATAACAAATAGCAAACAGGGCAATGCCTCTGTGGTTACAATAACATAATGGAAATGTGTCTCATATATATATATATTTTATCCAAGTGACTATCAAAGTGTCATTCTAGTATCGCAACCACAGAAAGACTGAATGGTTTCACTGAACCAACCACAGTGAGGTTTCATTGCAGAGGTTAGTCATAAAAGGAAGGCCTCGGGATTCAAATGTTTCCACTGAGCACTAGTGTTAAATTGTTATGTTTACATTCAGCTCCTTGGCCAACCGGATTAGCTGCTGTTCAGTAACTGTCTTATATAACTGCATCATTCTTTGAAAGTCTTATGTAGCACCGCTTTACTCAAAATATGCCACTGTGTTTCCAGACAAACTGGTTCAAGTGTTCGTTTGCTCCATTTCCAGCCATCAAAGAAATATCACGGATCAGGAACTTGGAATTTTTCCAAGTCTTATAATGTTTTTTTGGAATAAGCTCCTCCTGTCACATTTTGTTACATTTAGAAGATAATTATGTAAAGGATTTACCAATCCTCATGCTGATTAAAGAGATTCGTGATCTTAAATGGCCTTAAAAAAAACCTGTGTTTTCTTACTGCTCTGTAATTTTTTCCATTAGCATGATAATGAGAGGTGTAATGAGTGCCAGACTTCCCAAATAAATAGAAGCTGAAAGGGGGGGGGGAGGGGGGAATCTACAGTCTTGGCATAATTGAGTGCATGTGAGTGTCTGTTTGTGAGTGTACGTCAGTGGGTTTGCAAGCCACATGCTTTTTGTTTTTGTTTTGATGGAGGAAGGGGGGGGGGGGGGGGCTGGTGGGCTGGATGGTGGGAAGACTCTTACCTTCCATCCTGCGGAGCTGTTGCTGTCGCCTTTGTCTTTGAAGTAAGGGATGGATCTCACCATCCACTCATAAATCTGGGACAGTGTCAGTCTCTTTTCTGGCGAGCTCTCAATGGCTTTGGTTATCAGGTCGGCGTAGGAGAGATTCCCCCAGGCGTTACGGCGAGATGATGTTTTCCTTGGGGTCTGCACGGCAGACAAGCTGCTGGGGTTCAGAGCGCCAGGGGTGGCCGTCGGGGAGTGTGTGGAGAGCGGGGAGCCACTGCTCTCCTGGCCGGGTGAGGAGAGCGCTCCATCGGCAATGGGACTGTTGCTACTCTGATCTTCTGCCGCCGCGCCAGAGCCATTGACACTGATGGCAGCCGCGGTGGCACTGTCCTCTTCGTCATCCTCTTCCTCGGGTATAATATCTGTGTCATTGCTCTCCGGCTTCACCGCGCTCGAGTCCGGTCGCGGCAGAGGCCAGGTGCAAGACCTTGGCCGCTTTTGGGGCTCAAAGTCCGGGTCTATAGCCACTTCCAGGTCCTTGAGTGTGTCGGGGAGCGGAGCCTCAGCCATTCTCTCCGGCTCCAATCACAATCTCGCCCCCGCTGCCAGATAATAAAGTTAAAGGACAAGAAATGGAGAGCTGTCAAAGTCGCATCCCATGAATGCGCGCTCCCGTCCTTTGTTGCTAATTCTATAGCAGGTAAGTCCCGAGAAAAACTTCAGTTATTCACGCCTGGGAAGGACAGGAAGAAAAACAAGAATCAAACCCAAAGCACTTGGTTATAGAAAAGCAAAAAAGCATAAACGACAACAACAAAAAAAAAAAAAGCCGAGTCTACAAAACACAGTGCTAAATGTGTCAGTGAAGCCACACTAGTACTATTTAAACATGGCACCCCGTGATCTTCACTACATTTATAATAAAATACTACTTCACTAATACTACTTCACTAACAGAAGCTCTACGTATAATCCCCTCCTGCTGCAAGAATCTGGAGAGCACCGGCGGAGGAGAAAGTGCTAAAGCTTCCTTTCTCTGGGGCATAAATCTGTTACGAACACTTTAAATTAAATACCTTGCACGGCCGGTCACTTGATAGCACAAAAACCCCTCAAATACAGAAAAGACTAAATCCCGGATTGTCCACAGCCACTTCCAGTTGCCATCTTGACTCTTTTCTCTTTCACTCCTCAAGTGCGCACAGCGATGTGAATGCAGACAGGACGCATGCAGGGCAAGTCGGTGTCGATGTGGAATAAGACTGCCACCTCACTCCGGGTTACTACTGTATCTCGATCTGCCCTCCACACACTGAGATACATACACACGCGCATGCATAGGCTCACACACGCGCATGCATAGGCTCACACACACTCTTTACACACGCGCGCGCACGCAAGTCGATTAAAGACCAGCCCTCTGGATCCTGCGCATGGGATCGCCTTTTAAAGTGACACTACAGTTACATCGGACAGCTGTATCTCTGAGCGCAGAGGAGGCTGGAACTAAAGATTGCTGCACGGCTGGGACACGTCCTGACATGTCAGTGAAGTGCAAAGAAATTAAAGGACACAGGAGGAGAAGGAAGAGGGAGAAACACTGAAGTCCTTAACATGTTTACTTCAGAAAGGATTTCACTGTTATTGGAAAGCTAACATATTGTTTCAGGAAATGGAATTTGTGCCACAACAGGTGCAGGTATATATATATTTTTTAAAACGTAACAAGTTTAATGTCAGTTGCTTCATAAAACCTTATAAATTGTTACATTTATCAAGTTTTATATATGATGCAATATTAAAATTGTTCGTTTTTTCGCCAAAACATATATATTAAAGTGATATTTAAAAACATACTGATTTACATCCATCTTTAAAGTTAACTTCCTATTCAGTACTCAAAGTTCAGTGGCTGATTGTGCCTTTAATCAGTCAATCACGCCCAGACCACTCCCACTTTTGTAGTCCAGAATTACGTCATCCCTTCTAGAGATGAGGAGAGTAATCCTAGATGGTTCTCGGTCCAGTAAGTGATGCTCTGGGCCTCCATCCCCTCCTCCCCGCTGCTTCTCCTCCACCTTGACTGCTTCAAAAGAGCCTCGTCCACGTCTTTGTTTCACCGAGCGCGCGTGTTCGCCTTTCTGTGCAGGAATGCGCGTTCATGAAAGACTGAAGCAAAAATATCACTGAAGCATTACAGTATGGATTCATTACTTTATCTTTTCAAGCATTTGATCCAATAACACGTTACAATTTATGTGCTGCTTTCTTTTGTTGATTTATCGCGTTTAATTTCTATGGCGTCATTGTCACATTTAAGGGTGAGGATATTGCTTCCACTACCAGTCAGATCATGCAAATAAACAATGTATTATCCATTTGCTGGCCTTTGAGTAAATCTCATCACAGTGCACAAGCATTAAGTATCAGTTGGTTGTTATTATTAACACTATTGTTTTACTGTGCTCAATGACACACATTTTCCCAGGTGGCCTGGTAGCCTACAGCTCACACGCTCATCCACAGCAGCAGGCTAGAGTGTGTACTGTACAGAATTACACACACACACACACGCATTGTGGGATGGTTTTTGTTCTCTTCATGTCAAAGAGAATACCTGATGCAGCAGTTTGGCGCCTGCCGAGAACTACAGAGTTAAATGCTCAGTGGATGTTCAGCGGGAGGTCAGGATGTCTGAGTTTACACACACACACACACACACACACACACACACACACACACACACACACACACACACACACACACACACACACAAAAGCCCTGTGTACTTTCACCAACATGATCACACTTTTATCTTTCAGCTGCTTTATATCAGGCTGAATCTTCAAGATATCCGAAGGGAGTTAGTGTTTGGTTACTCGGGGAGAATTTTAAGAATGATTTTGTTTGGGTTTAATATTTTTGCAGCAGTAAATCATTAACTACACTACATTTGATGGTTTCCCCCGCTCTAACTACTATAAATCTGATGCACCGATTGTTATTTTTAAAATTATTTCAAGAACTTTGAGACATTTTTACACTGAATCTGCTCTTATAAACCTTAAAATTGGCTTTATTTGTATAACTTATTTTGCTTTGTAGTCTTTTATTTCTTCCATAGCTGTAGCAGTTATTTCTTGAGCACATTTATAGCATCTATTTAGCCAAAAAAGCCTCAACCTTTAGATCAGTGGTGTCAAACATAAGGCCCAGGGGCCAGAATTGGGCCAGCTGGACGGCTTTGGAAAGTGAAAACAAGGGTGCAGATTTTGGTCTTTTAATTATACACATATACATATACATACATACATATATATACACACACACACACATATATATATATACATACATACATATACTGACTTGTGTTTGCTCTGTCATCTGGTCAGCAATATTGACATGCACATTTAAAATAATGTGCCTATATTTTCTTTTATTCTATGTAATATTTTATAAGTGGAAGGTATGCACTCTACTTCCTTTCTAGGTCAGTTTGTTGTGCTCCAAGATAAGTCAGCTTCACCCTACATGCCCCTTCTGAAGCTTGTAAATCCAGGATTGTCAACACACACAAATTAAAAAGCATCTGAATTTTAACTCCTCTTCTTTCGTCCAGGTGAAATCACAACATTATCAGGACAGTTTTAGGCAGCAGCCTGATAAGCGAATGGATGATATGACGGTGGATAGGAGTCAAAAGGTGAACTGTTTTAGTCTTCCCTATGTCAGCATGGGGTATCTAGAATCCAGGCAGGCTGAGACGACAAACATCCCTCTAAGCCAGCGTAAATCATCCAATTAAGACAATCACAAAGCAAGGGCGGCCTTCTCTGTTTATGTCAGATGTTTACCCCAAATGGCATAATGGTCTGATTGGATTAGGGGCCTCCCCGTGGGTGGAGATCGTTTTAAAAAAAACAAATCCCAAACTTTAATTGAAAGTTGTATGGTGGGTGGACTTGCATCCTTTACTACCCACTCAAGCACATTTTAATGATTGCACACATGATGTGTGTACACGCACCCACATCGTGTGTATGTGTGTGTAGGTGTGTGCGCTTAAATCTAATGAGATTATACATTTACCTCAGTGTTTTTGTAAGCTACTTGTTCCATGATACTGGCTGGATGGACACTTCGTATAAACAAACTATGTTACATAACGGTCTTGGTTTAGATAATGTAGTCTGTAGTCAGAGTGGGTTTGTCTGTGATGGAGCGGTGCACTGTGATGACCTTATCCTTAAATGTTAAGCCCTCTGCCGCCTCCTACAGGCTCAAATGAGGGAAGTGCAAACGAATATGGATAACACAGTTAAAGTTCAAACTGACTTTGAATTTACACGAAAATATAGATGATATACAAGAAACATATTTATATTTTAATAACCACAAATTAGATATGCGCAAACTTACTGATCAAGTTGTTAGGTACACCTGCTCAGCTCCTTGTTACTGCAAATATATAATCAGCCAATCACATGGCATCAACCCAAAACAATTAGGCATTGTCAAGATGATCTGGTGCTCGAATTGTGGATCAGAATCAGGAAAAAAGGTGATTTAAGTTAGTTTGAAAGTGCCATGGTTGTTGGTGCCAGATGATGAGCCAGTCGGAGTATTTCAGAAATAACTGAACAACTGAGATTTTTCCACGCAACCATCTCTAGGTTTCCACCAATAAAAAAGAAAATATTCAGCGAGTGGCAGTTTTTCCAGCGTAAATGCGCTGTTGATGCTACAGGTCAGAAGCGAAGGGCCAGACTGCTTAAATGACTGCTTGTTACAACTAAAGTATGCAGAGGAGCATCTCTGACTGTACAGCACGTCAAACCTTGAAGCAGATGGGTTACAGCAGCAGAATTCCACACTGGGTGCCTCTCCAGTCAGCCAAAAAAAAAAGGAAAATGGGGCTTCAATTCACCCGAGTTCACTAGGTGTTGGACAACATGACACTGGAAAACTGTCGTCTGGTCTAATGGGTCTTGATATCCAACATTTGGGTGGTAGGAATTAAGTATAAACAACATAGTCAAACGAGCTTGCAAAGAAAAGCGTCTGGACTTCTTTAAGTTGCTTGAAGACGTTTCACCTCTCATCCGAGAAGCTTCTTCAGTTCTAAGGTCAAATGGTGGGGAGCCAAACAGCCACTTCACAAGCGTATGGCCCAACATAGAAGAGCCACCTCCACAGGGCAAGACTCAGCAGTCCATCTGCATCTTAAGGATAAAGGACACTCTTTCGAGGATGCCAATGTTCAAATTTTGGACAGAGAGGACAGATGGTTTGAAAGAGGAGTGAAAGAAGCCATCTATGTCCACTGTGAGCGACCATCTTTGAACAGAGGCGGTGGTTTACGACACCAACTGTCTGCCATCTATAATCCAGTTTTGAGTTCCCGCCCCAGACACCTTAACGCCCACTCACATCCTGGGCCATCTGACCTCAGGAATTCGCATGATAAGGTGGGGCCAGGTTTCATAATGAGCTCACCCGAAACCCTGGCTGATTGGGACCCACACCCTTTTTCACACCTTGGCTCAGGCGATTAGAGGATCATCAGGGGGTCCTTTTGTCCCTCTTTGGGGGGATACTCCCACTAGGTTTAAATCTGGGACTCCCCACCATTTGACCTTAGAACTGAAGAAGCTTCTCAGATGAGAGGTGAAACGACTTCAAGCAACTTAAAGAAGTCCAGACGCTTTTCTTTGCAAGCTCCTTTGACTACGATGACCTGGATGACTGAGAACCTTCACAGATATAAACAACATAAAAGCATATATATCCATCCTAACCTCGTATCAATAGTTCAGCAGCCTGGTGATGATGTAATGGTGTGGGGGATTTTTTCTTGGCATACTTTGGGCCTTTCAGTACCAACAGAGTATCTTTTAACCACCACAGCCTAAGTGAGTATTGCTGCTGACTGTGTCCATCCTTTCAGGGCCACAGTGTACTGATGGTTGCTTCCAGCAGGATAACACATCATGTCACAAAGCTCAAATCATCTCGAACTGGTTTTTTGAACATGACAATGAGGCCACTGTACTCAAATGTCCACAGTCACCAGAACCAACAGAACACCTTTGTGATGTGGTGGAATGGGAGATTTGCATCATGGATGTGTAGCTGATAAATCTGCAGTAACTGTGTGATGCTATCATATCAATATGGACCAAAATCTCAGAGGAATGCTTCCAGTATCTTGTTGAATCTATGCCACAAAGAATTAAGGAAACTCTGAAAGGACTTGCAATTCCAAAGTTTAACTGATGAAGTGGATGGTGTCTATATATACACACTCTCTATATACTATATAGTCCTCTTAATCCTGTTGTCATGTTGAAATATGTTGCTTCAAATCATCAATTTGGCTCAAATGTCATAAAAACCTTACAGAGAAATTTAAAGATCTATTCAAAAAGTGCACAAATAAAACAAATATTATTGCGAGACAAAGTCAACTTTATTTTCTCTCCGATTTCATAGAAAGCTTACAAAAATGGCAGAAGTTCCTTAAAATAAAATACATTAAGTATATTGAATAATAGCAAGCATATCCTAAATCAACATCAGTGCTCAAATGGACAGCTTGAAAACACCTTGCCCTTTTCACATCCACCCACTAGAGGGCAGTAACCAACTGCAGTGAAACACACTTCCCTCCTCTCTAAAGTGAGCGCCCGTTTGCCTGTGGTTTACTCATGTTAGAGAGATTTTCATATTATTTAAAACAAATCGTTTTCAATGGGGAGATAGTGCATGTCACAAAAAAGGACCAGGCAGAAAAAAAGTACAACACACACACACAGGTACTATGCTTTGTTTTGCCTTGTTAAATATTGATTTCTCTGAAGAAGAAAAAGATGATTTTGGTTTCCCAAAACAGACTTGGTCTTTTCTACTTCTGCTTAACTGAATACATCTCCTATGCAGTGTTAGTGCTTAGAGGCTCTGTGCTGTGCCGAGGTAGATAATTATCATGACAGTTAGGAACAGGCGCTAAGTTTCACTGTGGGTCTTTCTGCGATTGCGGTCTCCCTCCAGCCAGTATGCCTCCGTCTGCATCTCCATCAGTCTAGAGATTGTCCTCTGGAAGGCAAAGATCTCTTCCTCGGCTGTGAAGAGGGTAAGTCGCTCTGCTGCCTCCTGAATAGACGAATCGACACCAGAGTTGGCAACTTGTATACTCAAAAGAGAAATGTTTATGCAGCAGGGGAGAAAGATTAAATCATCGGGCTAATGAGCATAGAGTCATCGATTTAATCTCCAGCCTGTACATCTGTGTGTAAATACGTGAAAGTGAATACTGCATTTCTGTAAAAAGGATCTAGATCTTAGTGAATTCTTCCCTAAAACAGAGAAATTGAGGACACAACTTCAATAGCAGCAACAAGCAAGTTTGTTATTAAACGAAAAAAAGAAAATAATAGTGATATCCGATTCAACGGGATAAATAACAGAGATGTGACCTTACCTCACTGAGGCCTAGGTCATCCAGGAGCTGTCGGTCCCTCTCATCATCTCCTCCAGTGTGGACAAAGAGCCGGTCCAAAGGAGCGTCTGCCAGCAGCACCACCCTCACCTTGGACAAGGGGGCAAGAAAGAGCGATGTGGGAGTTACTGTCTATAACGTAAGGGCTGAGTGTCTGTTTACTGGTAGCTTACTCACACATTCATTCCCTGTCTTGAATTATTGGATTTAAATGTTATTGTGGGACGTGTTATTGTCTCATTGATGTGATAAAAGTGCTCTCATTCACAATCCCGAGGTTTCTTCCTGTTAAGAGTTTTTCCTTCCCACTGTCACAAAGTGCTTGCTCACAGGGGGTCGACTCTTTGTTGGGGTTTTCTCTGTGTCACTGTAGGGTCTTTACCTTACAATTTAAAGCGCCTTTAGGTGATTGTTGTTGTGACTTGGTGCTACATAACTAAAATTAAATCGAATATAATATGGGGTTAAAAGGTAACAAATCAGTGAGTATTAAGTTACCTGTTATGAGGCTGGCACAGTGTTGAGGGGTTTAGCCCTTGTAGTAAATACTTTTTTCAGTGCTGAATAGAGTATTTTGCAAAAAAACCCCAATCAAACAAATGAAAAACCGTGTGAGTGTGATAGTAGCCCTACTGGAGCCTGACTGATATATTTATTGCCCATAATAATCCTAATGATGATGTTGGCCTATCACAGGTACCTGTATTGGTGTATATATTTCCATTACCAGGTCATTAGCTGGGCTTTAATCACTTTCACTGTACCAAAAGATGATGTGGCACCAAAAGCTGGTAAAGTAAAAATTTCCTACCTGTAGCCAGCAAACAAAGAAGACTCTTCCATAAAAAAAATTTAAAAAAACCAACACGCTTCTCTGTGTGTCTGGGTAGGACTCCAGCTGCTGATTCCATTCATTGCCCTGGACTGCGAGCAAAAGAAAGGCAAGAATCGGCCTGAAGCAAGAGAGCCCACTGACTGTGGCTTACAGAAGTCTGCCTGAACAGGATAAAAGTGACAGGTACTTGGATGTGTATGTCCATTAGCAAGACTGTCAGGAGAGTGTAATGCAAATTCTGTTCAGCTACGAAGGAGTTCCAAATTTCTGATCCAAGGCCAACAAAGAGAGTGAAAAGAGATGTTTGTGGATGATTAGGAATAATACAAAGCACGTCTGATGGTTCACATGGAAACTGGATGACATGGAAACCCACTGTGGAAAATGTCACAAGCAAGACTCACCTTTCATCACAGGGCAACAGGCTAAACATGAAACCTCCATAGAGCAGCACCAATGCTAACATCCAACACAACCTGTCAGGGCGCAAGACTGCAGTGACCCAAGGGAGCATATACATGGAGGCATGACTAGCTCCATGGTTGACACCTCATTCAATTTATCAAGCCGGGAGAGTGACGTAGCAACATGACATCACAAGGCATCCCAAGACCCCTTTCTCCAGGAAAGGATTGGGGCAGTAGGGTTGCCCTTGATATACGGCTTCAGTAGCATTCATATATCACCAAAGATCACCACAACATATTCATATTTATCCAGAGCTCTGGACAGATTCTGCCAAGGCTGCCTTTCAGTGTTCAGGATGCTCATAATCGTACCACGATTAAACATCCAAAGCTTCAGAGAGTCAGGCTGGACCACTGTCAAAAGGTGGAGTATGATGGCCTTTAGCAGCATGTCAACAACACAGCTGCCTAGAGATGTAGGTGCACCCAGGTGGAGAAAACTCTGTGGAAGCTCTAATGCTCCTCCTCCTTCTCATTTAATGGTTTTACTTAATTTTTACTACTTTGTAAATTGTAGATACATACTGAAGATGTCAAATACATGAAACAAGATATATGGAATTATGTAGCAAAGAAAAAAAGATAAATAACTATAAACTAAATATGTTTTATATTTTAGATTCCTCAGAGTAGCCACCCTTTATTTGTTGACAGCGCTACAAACCCTTGGTCTTTTCTCAGTGAGCTTCATGATGTAGTCACCTGAAATGGTTTTCACTTCACAGTTGTACCTTATCAGGGTTCATTTGTGGAATTTCATGCCTTCTTAATGGGGTTTGGACCATCAGTTTTGTTGTGCAGAAGTCAGGTTGGTACACAGCTGACAACCCTATTTGACAACCGTTAGAATTCATATTATGGCAAGAACCAATCAGCTAAATAAAGAGAAATGACAGTCCATCATTACTTTAAGAATTGAAGGTAAGTCTATCCAAAAAATTGCTAAAACTCTGAACGTGCCCCCAAGTGCAGTCGCACAAACCATCAAGCACTACGATGAAATTGGCTCACATGAGGATGTGAGCCAATTTCTGAGGATGAATTTATTTGAGTCACCAGCCTCAGAAATCGCAAGTTAGCAGCACCTCTGATTAGAGCCCAGATAAATGGCACACAGAGTTCCAGTAGCAAACACATCTCTACATCAACTGTTCAGAGGAGACTGTGCGCATCAGGCCTTTATGGTCAAATAGCTGCCAAGAAGACACTACTAAGGAAAAGCAATCAGGAGAAGAGATTTGTTTGGGCCAAGAAACACAAGGAATGGAAATTAGACCAGTGGAAATCAGTACACCTCCGGGCTGTGTAAGGGCTATTTGACCAAGAAGGAGAATGATGGAGTGGAGCTCTGGACTGTTGGAAAACCATTTCAGGTGACTACCTCATGAAGCTCATCGAGAAAATGCCAAGAGTGTGCAAAGTTGTAATCAAAGCAAAGGGTGGCTGTTTTGAAGAATCTAAAATATAAAACATGTTCTGAGTTATTTCAGACTTTTTTTGTTTACTACATAATTCTATATGTGGTAATTCATAGGTTTCATGCCTTCAGTGAGAATCTACAATGTAAATAGTCATGAAAATAAGAAAAAACATTAAATGAGAAGGTGTGTCCAAACTTTTTTTAGTGTATATATATCTTGTTGGAAGCCAAGAGTCGAGTATTTTATATTACACACTCTTGGTTTTGAACTGAGATGTCGAACACATCCAACACTTTTATGGATGTAATGTAGGAAGATTTCTAAAAGTTGTAAATAAAGGCAGAAAAGCTGCATTAGAAATCCTTCGGTAACACATGAGTGTAATAGAATCCATGCCTTTCATTCTTTTTTTTTGTTTTCACCTTTTTGTCATAGAAGTTGTCTATGAGGGTGGTAAAGCGTCTGGCCTGATCCTTCATCGACAGCGTCAGCACGGGAACGCGGCGGATCAATACTGTGTCGAAGAGCCGCGCCATCTCCAGGTAATCGCTGGCACCCAAAGCCTGGAGAACGACAGAGCATGTGAGATACTGAAACAAAGTCAGACCCGAGCTTCAAACAGACAGCACACCACAAAAGAACACATCAAAGATTTCAGCTTTGCACATGTGCACATCTGCTCCATAAATGGGTACAGGCACTGTGAATTTCTGCACTCTGCACACATGGCCTGAAAAAATGACAACTGTGAAGTGAGGGCACCTTGTGCAAAAAGGTTCTAGCTGTTGTAATTTTTGTCCTCGTCCTTGGTTCTTTGCCATTCAGGCTGATTGCTCTTAAAATTAATGAGGACTCGCCAACATATGCCAGAGGAAGCCTTGAAGCTCACATGCCTTCTAAAACTCACCGCTGTCCATCAGGGTTGAGACTTTGCACACGCTACACACTTCCTTTTTCAGGTGCAGTGGGCACAACTAATCATAAAAATGTCAATAGACTTTCTTTTTGACATTG
Source organism: Aulonocara sp. 'chitande type north' Nkhata Bay (assembly GCF_057382095.1). Classification (NCBI taxonomy): domain Eukaryota; kingdom Metazoa; phylum Chordata; class Actinopteri; order Cichliformes; family Cichlidae; genus Aulonocara; species Aulonocara sp. 'chitande type north' Nkhata Bay. The sequence goes on from NC_141358.1 coordinate 13,200,384, forward strand.
AGCAGAAAATACCTCATCCAGTTCAAAGGCCCGGACAATAAACAGAGCATAGAGGTAATACAGGGACAAGAGAAGTGCTTCGAATTTGAGCAGTTTTGATTAGTAATGAGTGGATTTTGTGTGTCTCAGTAGAAAAAAAAAAGAACAAGAAAAAGGATGTGGTTTGACTTTGGTTAGAGGTCACAGGCTGTTTTAAATGCCATCAAGCAGTTCTAATTTGTTCTCTATCTGTATAGCGAGTAACTGTGGTGTTAAAGCTAAAAACCAAGAAAAGCTTACCTTAAAACACTCCTTGTTTTACTCTAAGTTTTATGTGGCCAAAAGATGTTAAGTGTCGTTATGTATCAGCCTGTTTTGTTGCACAATAATGACAAATTAATCGTAACAATGCTCACTCTGCCGCACAGCTCATCAAAAGTACAGTCAGCAACGGTTCCGCAGGTCTTTTCTAGAGTCACATCTCTACCCAGCACTGAGAGCACCCGGGGACCTGTAGCTATGGAAACACACACACAATGTACAATGGCTACAGTATATACATGTAGTTAGGTTAAAAGGTAGTATATTTATGAAATTTGCTTTACTACACACTCACGATTTTTGATCTTTTAACCTCTAATATAAGACAAAATAAAAGAAAACATAATGAAAAATACTGTTTACTACTAAAAAACTATTTACTATACAATTAAATCCTAAAATTTCACAGTGTTACAAAAAAAAACCCCTTTAAGGCCCAGTAATTTTGAAAATCTAAGTTCAAGTCTAGAGTTTGTTTTTAATTTAGAATTGTGCAGCTTTTGTTTTTTCCTGTTGAATTATAACATATAAAAAAATGACATGTAAAGCATCACAAATAGCCCAAAAAAAGTACAATTGTATTATCTATGTAGTTTAACCCTGATAAATGTTATTTCTCTGTGCCACAGACTTCTATTGTTGTAACAGAACTATTTAAAGTAGGTGAGTGAGCCGTCTCGTGAGCTTGGGTGACATGAAAATTAGCATTTAAAAAAACCTTCAGCAGATACACTAGATAATCCTGTATGATTGAAAAGTCATGGTCTTCAAAATCCCCAGCTGTTTCGGGAATTTAAAAAGACAACAACAATAAAATAAAAAATTAAAATCTATTTTTGAGCCTTAAATACTAAGAAAGGATAAATGTGAGACAAATTAAGGTAGAAATTGATGATTTGTCTAATTGTTATCAACACTGTTGATTTTGGTATTTTCTTTTATCTTTCATATATATAAATATTACAAAATGTGTAATTTTGACGTGTCCTTGTGTCACAGAAAAAAAGTAAAACATAATCAATTTTTCTAAAATGCATTGTCTTCCTTAAATGCCCTTACCACTCTTTTGTCTTAATGAGAGCTCTTCAAACAGTGCATCCAAGAAGGCCTCTGCACCAGGCTCCCCTATGCTGCACAACACACATGCACCAGCGCGCGCACACACAGGCAACGAAACAGAAAGGAAATAATAGGATATGAAATTAATAATGCTGAAGTGGCCACATCAAACGGTGGCAGCAAGGAGAGCAGGGGAGAGGGGTACTTAGCTTTTCACTCCATCGGTAAAAAACAGGATGTTAGGCTCTAAACACAAGCATTAGCCTGTGAATACACGTCGAAATGAGATTGTGAAGTGTGTGTGTTCGTGTCTGCGTGTGCTTGTGTTTTAACTCCAGGTAAAAGGGTGTGATGTACTCTATTTACATACAGTGAAAAGACGAAAGCACTTGTTTGCCTGCGTGCGCGAGTTCCTAACAGCGCATATGTAACAAGGAAAATAGAAAACTAGCTTTTAAAGCTCTGCCCTTTTCTCATATTCTATTGATTCCTCTTTTTATTCTTTTCATGGATCTCTCAAGGTAATGCAGGTCTTTATAAACCTCCCAGCCTGCGTCTCCCTCATTTATTCATCTGTTTGCCTTTTCTTTCTGCCCAAACTACATGATGTGCACAAGCATTTCCTGTGTTTGTGTGCGTGTGTGTGTGTTTAATGCAGGTTAATGTCAACTCAACCCAGCCTCCGCACAAACTCTGGGCTGAGGAGGACTATAAAGAGGGAAGCAGAGAGGTAGTGTGCTTGTGTGTGCGTGTTTGTGTGTCTTACAGGTAGTAAAGTTTCCCTGCTGCAGCCTCGCCAAGCTTCCTGTAGTCAATCCCTGTGTCTAAGCAGACGGTGTGGCAGTATTCCTGTTTACACACACACACACACACACACACACACACACACACACACACACACACACACACACACACACACACACACACACACACACACACACACACACACACATTGTTATTTGTGCTCTTTTTGCCCCATAATTTTATGCAAATGACTAATTTAGAGACAACTTTTAGCATCAGCTTCATTGAGCCCGTGAGCATTTACAGCAGCAGGACCTCCTGTGTGACTGACGACAAAATTAAATACAGTTTCCATGTTTGTCACAAGGAGATTTGAATCTTTCTGGACAACACTGACAGTCTAAGACGTGTCAGGCTTCATCTAACACACCTAATCGATTATTCTTGTCCTTTTATTTGATAAAAAGATAAGGAAAATTAAAGAAATATCGGAACTTTGTACATTTTTCGCTTAGCTCTGATTTTCATATTGGTGATTTCTGATAGAAATGCTAAAACATATTGCACTTCTTCAGGTTTAAATCATTGTGACAGCTTGATTTGTCTTGATGATGCATTGTTAATATGGCAACCCTGTAAAATGGACAATCAGAGCTTTGTGTCTTCACTTCTTTCACACTAAAATGGATACAGAACAACCCTAAAAAGTATTAAATTAAATAACAAGGCATCGCAGAAGGCAGCTTTGGGATTTTGTGTCAGCTGTTCTCGGTTTGCCGAGCCGATCCATTGTTCTGCAGCTATTCAAGTGCGTTACAGCAGGGGTGAACCTGCGATGCAGGGTTCAAACTTTTCCACATAGAGTAAAACGTCAACAAGATTCATGTCAGGGAGTACAGCACAAACTATAATCATCATCTCCACTATTCTATCAAAGAAAAGAGAGGAACTGCATATCATCCCATCCAAGCCATCATCGGCTGACTGAGTATTCAGCGACAGCTCCAGTAAATTATGAAATCAGTGAATTTCTGCCACTGGCCTCCTTAAGCTGCAGGATAATTAGTAATCATCACAAAGCAAGGGGACGGAAATACTCTATTCTTCTCTGCTGTCAACTTTTTATCTCCGTGTCCGCTCACACAAACGGGGTTCCCACTCTGAGCCAATTGGCTGAATCAGGCTTAATAACAACCTGACAAACTCGCCCTCCCCCACGCACAAAAGGGAGGTGTCATTTCATCAACCTACTGTGACCCCACCAACGGGTAAATAGTCCCTCCAGAAAAGAAAAAAAAAAGTAGGAAAAAAAAAACTTGTCACTATTGCCGCCACATCATTAGTATCTCAGTTTGTCTTTTCTCCTGCCATCTTCAACTCCCTCCCTTTATGAACCTCGTCTCTAACGTACCAACGGTAAAGGCGGTTGTTGCGTTCCTTGACGGAGGAGCGAGGTGCAAATACGAGAGGGGAAAAGAAGGAGGAATGGAAACACAATCAGTGATGATGATTCCATTGGTTATTTATAATCAGATGAGGCTGAGGCCTCGCGGGTCATTACTTGATTATCCATCTTGAGGGGATTGTCAAGTTCTCACTCCTCTAAGATTTTTATCCGCCTACACATTGTGGTTTTGCAGCCTCCCCGCACCCCGACGCCGCCACCGACAACCTCCTCTCGCAAATGTAGTCAGTCTACTTTGCAACTTTTAAATCTCGTCTTAAACAGTCCCTTCAGTTTAATCGGCGAATGGCGATGTACAAATAGTGGAGTAACAGCTTTTTTTTTCTTTCGTCAGGTGGACGGATAGAAGAGGTGATCATTTATTTTAAGGAAAAATGATAAAAATGCGCTCGTGCTGCAAGTTGAGAAAATATTTAGGTTGTAACAAATTTGTTGGTCACAAGTGTGCAGTCTTTAGATTTTTTTTTATTTAGTAATTTTAAAGGCTCACAATTTGATTAATTTATCCATTTGCAATACTTTGAAGTTTTTCTAATGGAATTTTGTAGTATTTTCTATTTTCTAAATAATCACCTCTTTAGATTTTGTCTTGTTAATTAACTTAAAGGAAACTCCAATCTGCAGTTTTTGTTATTTTAATCATTATTAAGACACATGACAGATTAAACCATAAAAAGAAAAGAAGTGCAGCCCTAAGGTTTATTACCATCAGGCAACAATATTAGCTTTTTAAACTAGTGGTGTAAAAACCTGGCAAACGTTTCGCTGATTCAAAGAAAAGCAGCAAATTAAGAGTTCCCCTGCTCACACAGATGCATTCACCGGCTCAGACACAAGAGAGAGAGATGACAGACATGAGAATCAGAGACTCTTTGGAAGAAAGTCATCCAAACACATGTAGCTCCAATCATGTCATTGTCCAAGCTGTCCACTGCTCTCACTGGACAGCCGTTTAGCATAAAAACAGAGTGGCTTTTTTTTTTTTTTACCCCCCTGCTCCCACCACTCCCCTCTGTGCCCGCTCCCTCCATGACATATCTTTCTCTATCCTTTACTCCTCAAAAAGTTGCTTTTGAGTTTTTCAAAGAGCGCGGTGCCATTGAGCTGCAACAAAAGCCAAGGATAGCTGACTATTGGGCCCTGATGAGGTCCACTCCCTCATTACCCAGCAGCAGAAAACATTTGATGCTTTTTTTTTTTTTTTGTTTGGCCTGGAGAATTGACCAGGCCTCAAAGAAATGCAGGGTGGGAAGGCTGAAAAAGAGACGGGGGTTGGAGGGGGGTGAGGGGAGGAGGGGAAAGGTTGTCGTTCATTCATCCGTGTGTGTCTTACAGCCTTGTGTGGAGGGACAGGAAAAAAAAAAAAAAAAGTGGGAGGTGGCAGGGACAGAGGGGTCGAGAGAGAGGGAGAGAGATGTGTGTGTGTGTGTGTGTGGCGGGGGGGGGGGGGGGGGGGGGGGGGGGGGAGAGCTTAAAACAGTGCCTTTATGCTGGCAAGTTCTGGACGACTCTTCTGACATCAAAGTGTTTTCACTAACTGGGGAGCTGCTTAGTTAGTGTGTGTGCGTGCACGCATGCGAGCCGGCTGGGGGTGTATCTGGTGATTTTATTCATTCTTGGGCCGTCTGGGGGGGTACGTGACAATGTGAACACCCTAATTACACCTAATGATCTATTCCCTTAAAGTGTGACTGCCTTGGGCCGGCGATGGATTGTTCTGCAGGGTCGTTCTCACAACCTCCTCCTGCCTCGGCTGCTCCTCTTGGGGAAACATCGTTTGAGTTGGAGGCCCCATCTTTTGTGATCCAGGACCCCACCGGACCCCCCGCTCTCAACCCATCGAGTTTCGTTGGCCCAGGACTGAACCAAAACGGTAACTCGGGCAGTGTGTGCTACCTGCACCTGGCCAACAGAGGCTCCATTTGTTGATCGTGACAGACGCGAGCAAAACATGGGCTCCACACAGTTTATTACAAAAATTGCTCTCTGATCATCTTGTATAGTATAAACCTGCAAGACCTTTACAAGAAGACTTCAACAATGTAGCATTGCAGTCTTTTAAACCTGCAGGACTTTATGTGCACAATTAAAAAGGAATCAGCAAAATTAAATAAGAGACTTCATCTTTCTTGTTCTGTGCACTGTGAAAACCTGTCCGTACTACCCCCATCCATCTGAGATTTTGTACCGCTGACTTTGTAAAAAAATTTTTTTACATATAAGTTAATTCTCCCCAGCACCTCGGTCTCGAGTTAGATTGTGTTCTGTCTTAGTCTGCTGCCTATAAAGATACTGATTAGTGAATAACTAATTATCTGGTGTATTAAAATGGATGCAAATAATTCAAATCTGACATTCAAAAGGGTATTGATGTCAGTAATATACATAAAGTTAGTCTCAGAATAGAATTTCTGTTAGGATCACTGTAGCCAAAAATTGTTATTTCCATGTGTGGTCACTTATATTTGGTGGTACAGTTCTGTTCTGGGACCTCCTCCTGTGGGTTTTGAAAGCAGCAAGAAGACGACAGAGCAGGCATCAGTGAATAAAGATGTCACAGTGATTCAGATAGGTAGGGTGAACATGGTTTGCACATGTGACTTTAGTCAGTTTAGTCAGTTTGCCAGATGATGTGGGCTCCCACTGAGATCAGCTGATCTACTGGGAGAGGAGCTTGACTTTATGTCACTTCCGGGGTGGCTTGACTTCTACTGTTTTCCCTGATTTCCTGGTTGTCTGTACTGTGACTAGCAAAGGCAAAACCGCACCCCATGAAAGTCGAATTAAGAGACATTTCTATATTTGTACACGCTTACTATTACACATCTGACATCTGAACACTCTGATAGAAAACAGGAAAACATCATTTGCCCAAACGGAACCAAGGTAACTGCCATAATTAAAATTTAGGTAACAATTAGGATCCTGGTCTGATTCTTTGTGCTTAAAAGAAATCGATTTGTCCTATCACCCCTTGTTCAGGTTTCAGAACAGACAGCGAGAGACACTGATATGAAAGAAGTGAGCTTTGCCCTCGAAGCATGCTGCCATTAAATATTTTAAAAGACAATGACTGTCATCAAATATCAAAATCTATTTGATTTGAACTCTTCCAGCTCTTCACACACGGTCCTTCTTACCAAGGTCTTCAGTGGAGGACCACGTCCCTCTCATTCTTCAGTTTTTCCCTTTCTCTCTTTGTCATTCTGTTTTGATTTATATATTTCATTTTTTCTCATCACCAACTGCTCAGCACAGAGCCAGTATTGACAGTGACACAAAAAAAAGAGATGAAAAGTGGATCAAAAGAAGGGTTAAAAACAGATAGAAACTCAGAGATACTCAAAGTTGCCTCAGGGTTGTTGTCATGTTTTTCTCCCCTCGGCAGCTTTGTGCGCAACTGCAATCGAACAAGTGGAGGGAAAATAAAGTCACTATTCTGCTACCAAAATACAGAGACCTGACCTTGGGTGAGTAAAGCCAGCGAGCAGAACAGGATAGTGATAGAATAAAGAGTGGGGATAGAGGGGTGGAGAGAGAGGATGGGCAATGAAAAGTGGAGTGGAGAGCGAGGACAGTTTGCCAGAGAGAGAAAGAGTGTCTTCGTTACAATACTGGCAGCATCCATTAAAAAAAAGAAAGAAAAAAAAACCAAACCCTGTATTTCACGAAACTACGAGCTTTGCAGCGGCTGCAAAGAAAAAGACGCCGGAACAACTGAATAGACTCATAAATGGAGTCTACAGAGATGCTACAAAGGACGAGAAATTACAAACGACTGTGTGGATGAAAAATAGCAAACAAACTAAATGATGAACAATAAAAAAATAAACAGCGTCTTCTGGATTAAATGAAGTTGTATGTAGCCCGTGCGTTGCAAGTCATTAAATCATTTTTTAAATATAAAACTGGATGATTGTGGAAGATCGGGAGCTGCAGAAGGAAAGGTGACCCAACTAATCAGAAGTCAACAGTTAGATAAAGACATCATCCGAGGCGGACAAAAGTGGCGGATTAACCCTTACCACTCCGGCTCAGGTGATGAGGGGAGGAGGTCAGAGGCTATTTTTGTATGTTAACACCCTCTTTTCTCTCCTGCACTCACCATAGAAACACACGCTGGCATGCACATGCGGAGGCGATCTGCGCCGAGTCAGCGGCTGCTCCCTGCGAGCATTCATTCAATCTATTAAGGGTCAGCTAGTTAGCAAGCTTTAACTTTACAGGACAGATCACTATAGAGAATCCATAGCACCCCACCTAAAAAACACCCCCAAACCCTCCAACCAGATAGCCTCACAAAGGAAAACATGGTATCCTGAAAGAGAGGAGCCAGTACGGGGCAGAGAGGGACAGCAGGCATTCAGGACCTTGATGAGGGTGGATTAGAGAGGGCAAGGGTGCTGCTGCTGCTGGGTTAGCAGGTGGGGTGCAGGGTGAGTCCAAGACTCTATGCAACTTTTAGTGGGTTTGACTTCAAATGTGCGTGTGTTTAATGTTACAGTGGTTTGATAACTCTGGTCAGGTTAGATTGCCTGTATTTTGCACACATATTCACTTTAGCATTTGTAATGCAACAGATTATTTATTATATCAGAGCTAAATCGGAGTTTTAGGGTTAAAAATACTGTGATACCTGAATATATTCAGAGGCAATGCCATGTTAAGTCATTTCATAAATAACCAAGCCTAAATTAATCTGAGTGACTATGTTCTATATCATGTATTGTATTTCTTTAACAAAATCCCCATCATAGTATGAACAAAAACGAATGCATTTGTTTTCAAAAATAAACCAAAAGTCAATAATAAGGCGTTTACTATTGTATATGTATAATCCTGTGTAAAAGTTCCTATTAAAAGTAAATGAGGCATGCCGAATAATAATGAGAATTTAACAACAATTTCATTCAAAAAGCCACAAAATTCAAGTAGCAGTATGAGTGGCGATTTTCAGCGCACTCACAAGAGAGCATTTATCTACTACTTTATACCAGGAGTGTGCCTGAGCCAGACCTTAGCCGAGCACTGCTTATGTGACTGTGTGTGTGTAAAAAATGTCTGCTTTCAAACTAAAGGTCATAATATATAACAAGATATTCTATAGGGAATCCCTAATAAAGTCAGCGTGGTCAACCTGGGGCATTAAGGAAACTCTTAGTTTTGGTAAATTAGAACTTATTATTAATTATTGGCCGTCCTACATAACGAAACGATGGCAGTGCAAGTGGTTTGCATCAATGTGATTATATGAAACTGGAAGGTTGCACAGCTCAGGTGCCTCATACTTACAGGACTTCATATTGTTCAATTATGAGTTTATCCGGTACGTTTAGTGTCAGAGGAGGGGTTCTCAGTTTTAAATTCTTAATAACGCTAAGCTGCTTACTTTCACTTGCTATCTTGCCCAAAAAAATTGCAGCAGTGTCAACGCTTGCCTTTACTATTCAGACAAAATACCAATAAAAGGCGCAAGAATGCTGCCCTCCTCTGTTGCAAAATGCATGACAACAAATTAATATGCAATTATTTATGATCACGATCACTCCAAACACATCAATGATCATCTGGGATGCAGGCAGGATAATGGTGCTACCTGCTTAAATTGCAAAGTAGATTTTTCGCTAGAAATGCTAACCGTCACATCGCTCCTGTTCTCCGCTCCACCCCCCGCCCACCACCCCCCTCTACTTTTGAAATGCAAGCAGCCTGGGTCAGTCACAGCTAGTCCACCCATCTCCCACTCACATTACCTGTACCCACTCACACTCTTTTCCATCTCTCTCTGCCTTTCTCTCTCTGTGAGTCTTTCAGTGTGCCCTGGTATGATCAAAGACAGCTTTGTGACACTGTGTGAAGCATCCATGAAGCAGAAAACATCAAACCACTAAGAGCAACTTGCAAAAAGACGGACACAGAGGCATACATGCAAGTGTGTGTCCGTGCGCGCGCGCGAGATAAACAACTGAATAAATTAGAAAGACAAGAGAGAGGGATGACTTTGTCTCTACCTTCAGCACATCGATGAAAGGTAGGAAGGTGTCCCTCTGAAGTCCGTTTTTGTACAGATCTGAAAGAGGAAGGGAGGGCCTGTATTAGAGCTGCTGTTTAGCCTTCTAATAATGTCATCCCCTCGCCACAGATTGGCAGATAAAGTGGCTATTGATGAACTGAAGGATGGGTGGGGAGGCACGACAAAAGGACTGGGACCAGGGGAGAAAAATGGATTTCTCTACCGGCAGCGGCAGCAACATAAAATTCATTACATTCCCAAACAATGGTGGCCAGAGAAAGGACTGTCGCCTTTTCAGCACGGACAATGTCCACAGCAGCTCGCTGAATAGAGGTTTCAATTAGCTCGGCTGGAACAAATTACATCTGAAGTAGCATCCCTGATAGACAGATAAAACAGATAGGGATTCACACACAAACAGGGACAAAGACACACACACAGCGAGGCTCAAGCTCTCTCCAGCTGCAAATGCAAACAAGTGGCCGTTGTTGATGTTTGGACTTAAGCTTACTACAGTAGGACCTGACACAAAAATAACCTTTGCTTAATAACTTCTATACTGTAATGGACTGTGCCCTGTGAGACTGGAATATGCCAAAGGTTTATGAAAGAGAGTTCAGTGTTTTGGGACGTACATTTTTCTTCCTTTATTGGTGCAAATCTAGTCCTTGTAGAATGTCCTAAAATGAGGTAAATACATAAAACTCGTGATGTATTACACATGTCATTATTTACTTAACAAAAACTAACCCACGATGCAGAAGCAGTGTGTGAAAAACTAAACATTCACTGCAGTAATTGTGTTAGTAATTGTTACGTTTTGGGGGGGCATTTGTTTATGTACAGCTCTCTTAAGGTCCAACCACAGCATTTAAATCAGGTTGAGATGTGGACTTCGACTGGGCCTTTGAAACACATTGGCTGAAAATTAGAAAATAATCAATCTGTTTTAGATTTGCTGCTGTGCTTGAGATCATTTCTTGTTACGGAAACACATTTCTCACATGTGACTCTAAAATACTTTGGTATACAGAAGAGTTCATGACTGTTCCCAGATCATGTGGCTGCAAAACACCCTTCTCCTGCCGTGCTTGACAGTTGTTATGAGGTGTTTGTGCTGGTATGTTGTGTTTGGACTTCATAAAATGTGCTGTGCAATATGGTCAAGCATTTCCACTATGGTCAAGTCTCTCCAAAGGACTTTTTCTAGAAGTCTTGTGGTTTGTGCAACTCTGGAAACAAAAGCTGTGCTGCCATGCTCTTTTCTTCAGGTAACCCTTCCAAACAAGTCATACTTGTTCAGTTTTTTTCTAACTGTACTCTCCTGGACTTCAACATTTAACATGCTAACCTGTAGAGTCTGAGATATGGAGCTTGCAGTTTTTCTGAGGTATGCGCAGTTTGAAGAATCTTCCTTAGTGTAGAATAATAAACTTCAAATTGTTTGGAAATGGCTTTATAATTCTTCCCACAGTAAAGGGCAGCAACAGCAATTGCTTCTTTAAGATCACTGCTGATATCTTTCTTTCTGCACTGTATTAACACACACCTGAATGCTCCATACTAGCAAACTGCCAAAACTCTGGCAGACGCTCACTTTGGCAGATGCTCACACTGATGATCAGTTAATCAACTACATTTGATTAGTAGCACCTGGCCGCTAGTTACCCTACCCTAATTCCTGTAGAAACAGTACAGATGTTCTTAATTTTTCACACAACCCTTCTAAAAGTTTGGCTTGACTTTTAAAAAATAAATGCCATATTTTTTGGACTATAAGACGCCAGATTATGAGGTGTACTGTTGATGAACGGGTCTGTTTTCATACATAAGGTGCACCGGATTATAAGGTGCATTAAGTGACACAAAACAGACAGATAAGTCAAACTTTACTCAACTCATTCTTCTTGCTTCCTTCCCTTCCGTATCATTGATTCATTAATGTTGAATTCTCTGGCAGCTGCTCTATTCCCATGTTGTTGCAGCATATTAATGACTAACCTCGTATTGTGGATGGAATATCTCAGTTGTTCTCCTGACTGAAGTTTGGTCCATTTACAGCATCCTGCCATGCGATTGCATTTGTCCCTAACCATCGGGAACCCTCACGTTAACTTTTATCAAGTGGAAAAAAGTTAGCGTTCATCCTCCAGCCACTGTGTTTATGGTATGCTATCATAGCTGTGTTGCTAGGGATTAGTAGCACATCATTATATACCAGCTAGTCCAACTTCAGTATCCCTACAAAAGTCACTGCTGTTTAGTTTTCTGTCTTCATTTATGTTGGAAGAGATAGCAGAGCTGTACGTTTACATTTTTTAGAAATCTCTCAGTCAGAACATGCTATGTATGTTTAGGTGAAAACTAGTGCGCTAACTTCCTGCTAACCTCTAACTCTGTTGAATTTAATAAATTCTGTTTTCATGGATGCCTGGATGCTAAACTTAGTTGTTACACCTGGTAAAGGAGCAGCTGATCATTTTATTAAAGATGAAGGAATTTAGACAGTTTTGAAACTCTCAGTCACGCTGCAGTGTTTGTTTGACTTTGGGACCTGAATTCTATGATGTGCTTTGTTAGTCTGTTTCTCAGCACTGACCCGAACAAACAAACAGAAACTTAAAATGACTACGGCCAAAATGCAAACACTGAGGCTTCAAAATATGGAACCTAAAACCATTAGTCCATTTTTGTAATCTTCTTCTTCTTTCGATCTCTATAGCGGATCCCCTGCCTCCATCTCACCCTATTCCTAGCATCATATGCGCGCCTTCACTCCTGAAGCTCCATATTTAATGCCCTTTGTCAAGTGTAAAGTGAATTCCCATATACTTTACACTTGTATATGGGAATAGATCATTTGTTTTTCTGGTGTTCTATTGCTAGCTTTGTACACACTATAAGTGTAACATAATAAGAGGCACTGAGTTGCATTTGCTGTTACTTCAAGTTGCTGAAGTCTAGTGAGTTAAGCTACTGCTAAGCTAGCGTATGTAGACTCAACAGTGTCAGCCCAGTCAACACAGAACAGGAAACAAAGTAGTGCGTCGGCAGGTGACAAGGCGATCGTGGCTCAAGAGTTGGGAGTTCGCCTTGTAATTGGAAGGTTGCCGGTTCGAGCCCCACCTTGGACAGTCTCAGTCGTTGTGTCCTTGGGCAAGACACTTCACCCGTTGCCTACTGGTGGTGGTCAGAGGGTTCGGCAGCCTCGCCTCTGTCAGTGCGCCCCAGGGCGGCTGTGGCTACAATGTAGCTTGCCATCACCGGTGTGTGAATGGGTGGATGACTGGATGTGTAAAGCGCTTTGGGGTCCTTAGGAACTAGTAAAGCGCTATAAAAATACAGGCCATTTACCATTTACAAGGCCAGAGCAGCACTGCTAATGAGTGAGGAGACATGTGCCACTGCACACTTTACTGGAACTGGATTAATACATAATTCAATAGAGCCTAATAATTAAAAACATTTGCGATCAGTGGAATTAAATGGGCTAATGTAAACTGCATGCTATCAACTATAATGCCCCCCAATCTAAAAAAAAAAAAAAGACACCATTTATCCCTCCATCCCTCTTCAGCTGCATTAAACCCCCATCAAACAACAAAACACTGAACGTTCTAGCACAAACCTATCTCTGAATTCCCCCTCCAAGCATGTCTAGGGCTTTTTGATACTAGCATCTCCACATCAATAAACACAGAAAATGCATGCCTTTCATGTCTAGTTGTCTCCTGTGGCTTTTAGAGTTCCATTAACCATGTAATTAATACCAAGTAGCCTCTCTATCAAGTTTCCCTGGTTTGGGGCTTTGTTCTTAATAGCTAGTAAATATCAGAGACGCGCATCTTTGTCTATGAGAGCCACCTTGTTGCCATTCACTCCGTACCCACTCAAGGCTTTGAGACATCGACATTACATGTACCCAAAGACGATGAAGACCTTAGATAGCACATCATGCATTTATCTCCACGTTGATCACTTGCTAATTCCTTCTCCATCCTTGCTCTGCGGGCAGTAAATGCAACATCAAAGCCTGTTAAAAGATGGCGTCATGTCTAGGCGGGAGAGGTGAGGTGTTTTTTTGGTCAATTGCCGTAAACAGGACGCAGCTGGTTCAATTCTTGCAGGAGAAAAGTATTTTGAAGACAATTGTGGTCAAAATAAAGTAATCTATGGTTGTAAGTACCCTCACTGGCAACTTTAGGTACACCTATTCAACCTTTTGTTAATGCAGATTTGTTAATTATTCAATCACAGGGAAGAAACTCAGGCGTATAGAGGCATATAGAGTCTAATCGACCTGCTGAAGTTCAAACATTAGATGCATCAGAAAGGGGAAGGAAAGTGATTTTGAGTTTCGTATGGTGAATATTTCAGGAACTGCTGATTTTCTGATGGTTTGCCTGCACAGAGTGAAACAGAGTGAGCACCATTTCTGCAGTTCAAAATGTCTTGTTAATGTCGGAGATCAGAGAAGAGCAGAACTAATAGCAAAACCTGTTGTTACAACCAAGGTATGCAGAAGGGCATCTCTGAATGTACATCATATCAAACCTTGAAGTAGGTAGGGTATACAGGAAACTGAAGCTTGAATTTGCACAGACTCACCAAAATTGGTCTGAGTCTCAATTTCTGCCGCAACATTTCAATAGTAAACAAGATGAAATGGCTCCATCCGGTGCTTTATCAATAGTTTAGGCTGCTGCTGGTGATGTAATGGTGTGGGGGATATTAGCTTTGTATCAGCTCAGCATAACTTTACTGCTACAGCCTGTCTGAATCTTGTTGCTAATCACGTCCATCTCTTTATGAACGCAGTGTATCATCTTCTCATGGCTGATTCCAGCAGGTTAATGCGCCATATCACAAACCGCAGATCATCTCAAACTGTTTTCTTGGACAATAAATTAAGGTTATTGTATTCAAATGGCCTCCACAGTCATCAGATCTCAGTCCAATAGAGCACCAATAGAGTTGCATCACAGATGTGCAGCTGATAAATCTGCATCAACTGCATGATGCAATCATGTTAACGTGGTGAATCTGTGCCACAAAGAATTAAAACAGCCCTGAAAGGAAAAGGGTGTCCAACCCAGTGCTAGAGTGGTTTACCTAATGAAATATCAGTTGAGTGTATATTAGCTTTTCACTGGCACTGTCAGATTATAAATGGAGCTAAATTTCCCCAAATTAACAGTTTTCAGACTCATGAAGATGACAAAGCTTGAAACTACATGTTTGGAAGCTGCAATGAAAGACATCAATTTTCTTCTATTTTGAGATTTCATTATTATCTCCCACTTCAATATCTATATTACTGACAATTTGTAGTCGCAACCATCTATCTTGGTGTTGACAGTGTTTTCTGCTGAGACGCTAAAATTACAGCTGACTCTCTTGGTTTTTAACTCATTGCTTTAAATAAAATTTTAAGAAAAGAAGTAGAATGGGAAGACATGCACAAGATATATTATTATTGCTACAGACTACAACAATATAATTAATAAGGAATAGCTAAAACGTGCATAAAATGTTTGCTGGTCATACCATCAGGGGGTCTGTTGGAGGTAGCCACCACCACCACTCCAGTTTTAAACAGCGTCTCAAACAGCTGCTTCAGGATCATGGCGTCGGCAATGTCCGCCACCTGATTGAAGAGAGCCAGAGAAGTCGAGGAGCATCTCATATTATTCCTTTCTTGCCACACCTGTGTGTGTGCACGAGTGTGTTTGAGGTCACAACATGCCATCATCACTCCATGTTGATCAGTGTCATTCAGGTGTGCTCATTCAGTCCTTTTTGTGTGGTCATTGCCAAACTTACGTGTATACACATGGATGCAAACACACACTCAGGCACTTAAATTTACTGCAAATGGTCAAGAACTGGCCTTCCGTTGAGTGGAGTAGCTGAGGCGAAGAAAAAGACCTGAGCTAATCAACGAAGCCGAAAAACAAGAGGAATGAAAGAATAATAAAAACAAAGCAATGCGAGGCAGGACTGGGGTCATGACGGCAGACAAAGCTTCTATCAAAGCATGTCCACATAAAGGCATATTAAAGTGCATGTGTGTTGTATGTACTAGACACAAGGCTATACGGTGTGACAATACATAAATCCAATTCAACTGTCTGCTGTTGAGTCCACAATGAACAAAGGTCGATGACAACACTGAAGCAAGGACGTTTATGAGTCGCTAGCTGTTAAATGAAGAGCTCTGACCTTTCTATTACTAATCCAGTGCTCTCACTTCTGTTCTTATTCTCTCGTCTGCGTCTCTCTCTCGAACCTATGTTGTTCTTTTGAACACCTATAAAAGGGAGAAATGTTACCCTGTGATTGGCGGTTGTCAAAGCGACATTTATTTAACGTGATGCTCGACCGATGAAAGTTGGGCACAAAGGATTTCCAACCTCTCTGGTAACTTAAAGTTGTCGGTCTCATGTCAACAGTAATTTATATCCTGTTAAATGACAATGTTTCCTCCCAAGAAGATGTAAAAATGCACAAACAGAAATCCATTGTGAGAAAACCGCCTCACTGTAATGCCAAATTCTTGACCCTTAAAGTACTTTTCTTGTTTAAAAACCCTAAAAGAAAATGTCTTGAATAAAAGAAAGACTTTGCAGTCATGCATCTGTCCCGCCCTCTCCTCTTATTCCCTCTTACCTACTTTCCTGTATATAACAGGCACTTCTGATGGCCATACCCACAGCATATGCTTCCTTTCAGACTCTGGAGAGTCTTCTGCTTTTTGCATATTAGCCCCACTGCCCTTGCCAATACTTGATTAACATTTGTGTTAAAGCCTTGATTTTGCTAAGGAGAGGTGGCTAAGGGCATCAAATTAGCGTGTGTGTGTGACTGTGTGTGCGTGTAATGAGAATCAACAGAAAGCCAAGGCTCAGTGTCTCTCTGAAGGGGCCCCCATTTCCTGCGACCACAGGATTTTATTTTCATTTCAAAAGAATCATTTAAAAATGACCTTTTATACAACATGGATTTGTTTATTCATGTGCCCTCCACACGGGCATAGTATGAGGGGCAATATTGATTGCTGAATGACTAGGGGAAGAGGGAAAGAGAATGGGTACCCACAGGATGAGAAAGGTGGAGGGGGACTGATGTAGCACTTGTGGAGCACAAAAAAATAATGGTGCAATCTCTGTCAGCCATTGCCGATATTTAAATGAGCATCCAATTACTCAAGCGGCTGTCAGTTTACAGCGAGGCACACGGGTGCCAAATTAAACCTCTTTTGATGTTACACCTCTTTATGTACACAACCTATGAGCAATTTCACAGAGGCTACACAGTGACTGAGGCCCTGAGACAATGATGCTCGAGCGTTTTTTTCTCACTCTTTCACGTTCTTTCTCACTCTCTACCCATCTTTCCATCTTGGACCTCTCAATGGCGAGTATTCATTAGAGGAGCCGGGTAGGGGTCGCAAAAGGAAGGAGGGGAGGAGAGCTGGGGGGGGGGGGGCTACAAATTACTGATAATGGCATGGCGCTAATGAAGAGAATGGAAAAATGTCATTAGCATTTAAGAGGATAAGATCCATCTGACCCGCCGCCGCTAGTCGCTTTCTAGCTCCACTCACTTAAGGAAGCAGGAGAGTGCGACTGATACCCAGAGCTTCATTTGCATGGCTGAGTGGTGGAGGATGCTGATTGGTATAGCCCCTCGCACCCCCCACACCCCAAACCCCCAACTCTCCCAACCTCTTATTTATGCATCACAAACAACGCGCACATGTCTACTTGTTTCCCCCGCCATTCACCGGTAGCAACAGTCGACAAGCGAAAACAGCAAAGCTGGCGACAGCAAACAAAACAAATCAATGAGAATGCACAAACAGCGCCGCGGTTTAAAATGTGAAAGACGGCCAGATGAAAGGAGCGGCTCTTGATCCACGCAGATGCACGGAGAGTGATTAGAGGGAGCAACTGCACCTTCTGTGACCTCTGACCTGCTGGCATTAACTGTAATGATATCAGTAAAAGGAGCAACATTGTGCTGCTAACAGATGTGTTTGGCTGGCTATTGATGAATGCAGAAACACGTGTTTTTCTTCACTACAGTGAATGACTAACAATCTCACAGAGAGTAGACAGCCTCAGTAGTGGTTCTCACCTCTAATGGTGAGAACTTTGTGCATCACTAATGACTCAAGGGGGTCCTTTAGTTGTGTACAGTGTGGCTGTAATGGTTTGAGAGCAAACTATTGTGAGATTAAACAATGTACCTTTATCTGTCCTAGTAAACTATAACTAAACACACTAAAGAGAGAAAATACAACTGGAAGTCATTTTGCAATTGTGCTATATTTAAAAGAGGCCACTAGGTGTCCCCAGTCCTGTTTTTTATTTGGATTAGAAGCACGCAGTTGTTCACAGGAGAACTCTGAACTTAAAATACAGAGAATGCAACGTTGAACAAGTTTTTTCTAGTTCCTTATCTTGACAGAAATAGAGGTCAACCTTGAAGCAATTGCTGCCAATTGCTGCCAACTGCAGGAAATAAACAGCAGTTTATCGCTTTGTTTTATTCTTTAAAGATTTTAAGATGTCTGATTTGTGAGTTTCTGCTGACCCCAGCATTCAGTTGGGTTGTTGTACAATAAAGCAACACTTTGGTAAAAGCCAACTAGTCAGATTCACTCTAAACAATGTGAAATATTAGGGAATAAAACTTGAAAACTTCATAAACTCCCAGTTATTTCTTTTCTCTTTGTGACCTCTTTTAAAACTAGGAAAAAGCACGCAGATATTATTTATGAAACATCCAGCCTGACTTGACAGACACGTATCCCCGTTTTATATTAATAGCACATGTAAACAATAGCATGGCAAAAATATAGAAAATTTAACTAGCACTATATTTATCAGTGAATATATAAAGCACATGGCTTTCAATTAATGTGTGAAAACCCCTAGTTCGACACCAGGAGGAGGCACAAATCACTGGCGAGGCATCCAGGACAAAAATATATCCACATCAGACATACTGAGCCATCCGCTGTGGTGCTCGTTCGCGAATAAGGGAGCAGCTTTAGTCAGTATATAAGTGCAATAGTTACAAATATCAAAACACGTAACAGTATTTAAAATTCTCATTGTGTAATGTTCCGCTTTACAACAGTGCCTGTGACATGGTTGCTCACCTGAAACTCGTCAAAACACAAGAGGCAGGTCTCACTGCTGATCTCCATGGCAACCGGTGATATGGGGTCATAGGTGAACATTTTCCCTAACCTCCGTTTTGGCAGGCTTTGTTTCCTCCGATGGATCCCTTTAAAGCAGCACACAAACGTCAGGCACATCTTAAAGCACACCTGCGACGGCAACCCAAACCCACTGACAGTGCTGAATAAAGCAGTAATTTCACCTGTGTGCATAATGGTAGACAATTAGCAGGACGGCTTCAGGACAAATAGAGGGATAAATATAGGATCTCCGGTGCACGGGGAGTCGGAAAACTTCTACAAAGTCATGCAAGGAAACATTGGGCTGTTAGAGCCGAGGAATGGGAGGATGCTACTAACTTTTGTGGATGTCCAACATGAAGCCGTTGAAGTGGACTCGCTTTTTGCGACTGTTCTTCACATGGGAGTAAAACAGATCCATAAGCATGGTCTTCCCTGTGCCTGAAAAGGTGGGAAAACCAAACCAAAGTTATTATGATAACCACAGAGATGTTAGTTTGTATAATGATAGGAGCTTTTTCTGTATCCAAGCTCACCAACATCTCCATATATATAGAAGCCTTTGGGTGGTGGTGCTGGTGGTGGTGGAATGGGTTTCTCCTTTGGGACAAAATATTAAAATTAAGATGATTGTAGTGCGTTTTTTTGCTTTTTTTACATGAATCTCAACTAACATAATCGCTGAAATTTATTCACAGTGATTATTTCCACTCTATAGCTAATGACTTAAATAAACTTCTTCATATTGATTCCAATAAATGTCTGAAACATCATCTAATAAACAAAGTATGCTAAGGCATTAAGCCACCACTACAGTGTGAGGTTTCACAATCTCCAGACTAGCCCACTGCAGGGGAGGAAGACAAAGGGGATCTAATCAACAAGACAAGCCAGGGTTCCCACGAAAGAAAAGCATCATCAGAGGAACAATGGAGGGATTTGTCAGACAAAACGGAGAGGACTGGATGAGGCTCCATACGAGATGGAGTGGACTTGTCTGTGCAGCCTGTTTAGCGCTGCTAATTGTGATACGGTACTGTTGCATTGAGGTGCTGCTGGAAGTCATTGTGCTGCCTGCCTCCTATTATCAAAAGATCCTTGCTTCAAAAAAAAAAAATAAAAATCTTCTGTGTGGAAGCTGAGAATATCGAGTAAAGCCAAAAAGGACCCAAGCCATGTGAACGAATGTGCCGTCAGCTTAATCATCTGTAATAACAATGTGAAGAATATCTATGGGTGGCCAAATTATGGATCTTTTTATCGCCTTTAAAAAAACCTCTGTTGTTCAGGATCGTCCATCTCTGTAACCGGGCAACACCAAATAGCTTTGGAATTAATCAGTCACTAAACAAAAAAAGTACTGGTCTCTTTAAATTTAATTTAGTTAGAGGATGGTACTCGGTGTCCACCGAACTCAGTGTCCATGCACAAGGGGCACTTGACTCTGGTAAAATGTGGACAATGGCAGTTTGAAATCCAAATTAAAAAACAAGCTTGCTATCCAACCTCTCTCTCTCTCTCTCTCTGTCTATTCCCGCTCCACCCCTCTCTACTTTTTACCCACCCCTCCATCCACTGCCTGTCCTGGGCTGGATGTGAAGTACTGGAAGAGCAACAAGCCTTTCCTGTTTGCTCTGGCATAACAGTGTGTGACTTCTCCCTGACTTCCCAAGCTGCCCTGTAGCATGGCGGGGTAATTGTCAGTGGCTGGAAACCATTCTGCTACGGCAGAGTGGCGAAGGACAAGACCGTCCCTCAGCCACTCTGTCTAACTGAGCTCTGTGGCCTCGTCTCACCTCATGCTGCAGGATATAGACTGGCACATGAGTGGAAAGTTCACATGCAGGACATGGTCATTTTGGCTTTAGGAAGAACTTCTTTTGACCACTGCCAAAAATGACTTGCAGAGGCATGGTCGGCTAAGATCGTCAGAGCCCGAGTCAAGTTTAACTCACACAACTGTCCTGCTGGAGGCCTACCATGTGCAGGAGGACTCCATGATGCAGGTCTGTCTTGAAGAGGGTGGATCCCACTGAACAATGGCCCATTGTCAGCCAACCATCCACAAAACCACGCCACATTGGGTCAATATTAAGTCAAGTGTACTCTCCTCACAGACTTGATCAGTTAGTGAGGACAATGGCGGCACTTTCACAGAGAGAACAGACACCAAAAGGACAGTGGTATGACCTGATTCAAACTGGAATAATTGCATAAGTACTCCAGTCAGTCAGTGTGTGTGTGTGTGTGTGTGTGTGTGTGTGTGTGTGTGTGTGTGTGTGTGTGTGTGTGTGTGTGTGTGTGTGTGTGTGACAGACAGAGCAAGAAGTAAGGTGCAAAAGGAGAGGGGTGGGTGTGAGGGTGGTTGGTGGTGGTGGTGTTGATAGCCTACCACCAAAGTATTTGTCAGAGTCCCAAATCAAAAGCAAAAAGGACAAGAATGGCTGAGACAATGGGGATCCCCTCATTACTGCCCGGGGACGGTGAGAGAGTGAGAGGGGTGCCGGGACGGGCCCAGCGGGAGGTCCTCCCTGCTGCCTTCCAAAATCTGTGCCTAACTCTGTGTGTCTGTGCCAGCCAACCAACAAAAAAACTCCCACCACCAAATAGTAGACAGTCAGCTCCCCTGACCTAAAAACAACAACAGCCCCCCTGCATTATGCCGTTCCAAAACTCACATGCACAATAAACTTCCCAGACCCCTACCCTCCCTTTGACCTGAGCTCCACGGCCACCATCGATGATACAACAGGAGAACAGGGAAGTCGACTCTGTGAAGTCCGTCCATATGTTAGATATCAGTGGTGCTTTTTAATCCAACGACAATCCGGATCCAGACATATCTATGCTGCCTTATGAATCCTAAACTGTTCCCCAAATAATGTCCAGCGTAATGCATCCTAATCCAAACGATGCAAATCCGATGCTTTCAGTTTTTGTAATTTTTATTTATTATGTAGGAATATTTTGAAGAAATAACACTGGTCTTGACCCTGAAAAGGAGTATAAATACCCTTCAAGACTGTCTCATTAGCTTTTTTTCCCCGAGGCTTTCAACAGTATTGCATGGTCTTCATCGGTGAATGGAGTTTGTTCAATTGTCAGTAGCTGTTATAAATTTTTTTATAACAGCTACTGAGCAGGTATATTTTAATAGTGTAACAAACTACCTTCCCTGATGATGAAGACTGTGTGAGATGTGGTTGAAAGCGCTGGAAAAAACTTCAAAGTGAACCTCGAGTTTAGAGTGTTTTAAATGTTTGTCCGCATGGCTCATCCGTCTCTTCGCAGAAAATGAAACTTGTTTAAAATACAGTGAAACACTGAGTCGCTAGTTGCTTTAGGCCACAGTGATTAGACCTCTAGTGAAGTCTGTTGTTCTTACGTTTAACTCTGGTGCTCAAAAATGTCGACATGAGGTTGTTTAAAATTAATCAAGGGTTTGATGATGCACCTTTTCATAAAAACAAATATCATATTTCATGAGTACAATAAAATATATTATTACAGTTAAATGAACAATGCATTTTTTTTTTAACTTTTTACATTCAATTACAATAAATTTGATTTATTTATATAGCACCAATTGACAACAACAGTTGCTTCAGGGCATTTTACACTGTAATGTAAAAACCCTACAATGTTTAAAACAAAGAAAAATCTCAACAGTCACATGACCCTTTATAAACAAGAACAGTGATAGTGAGAAGGAAAACTCCCTTTTAACAGGAAGAAATCTCTAGCAAAACCAGGTTTATGGAGGGGCAACCATCAGCAGAGAGAAGGATTTTAAATTTAATTCAGGCTTTAACAGGCAGCTAGTGAAAAGAAGCCAGTATAGGAGAAATATGCTCTCTCTTTCTCGCTCTTGTTTGTACTCTCACTGGAGCACTTTGGATCAACTGAAGGCTTTTTGGGAAACTTTTAGAACAACCTGATATTAATGAATTATAGTAGTCCAGCCTACAAGTGAGGAATCTGTGTTGCTCTGAGACAGGATGTTTCTAATTTTGAGGACATTGTGCAGAAGAAAGAAAGCAGTGCTAGATATTTTCCAAGGTAATGCCATGTAAAAGTGAAATATCTAAAATGAATTTCTAGTGAGACACTGTTTTTCTAAGATTTTTTAGGTCTGAGTACTGTGACCTTTTTTTGTCTGAATTCAGAGGTAGGGAATTAGAGGTCATCCAGGCCTTTATGCCAGTATGATATGCCCGTAGTTTAACCAGTTGATAAATACAAGGTAACTGAGATAAAATATTTTGTGACTGAAAGACAGAATTGTTTTTACACCGCCACTGTGTGTCTGTGTGTGTGTGTGTGTGTGTGTGTGTATTTCAAATCAAACAATCGAAATGTGATTGAAGTGCAGATTTTTAGCTTTAAATTCCAAAAACAGTTAATGCAAAGTTAATTACAACTATTTTTTTTATACATAGTACCCTTTTTAGAGGTTCAAGATTAATTAGACAAAATAACGTGATGAAAATCTTTTGCATCAATGCCTGAAGTCTAAAACCCATGAACATCACCAAATGCTGCGTTTCCTCCCTGAGATGATCTGCTAGGGCCTTTACTGCAGCGACCTCGAGTCTGTCTACATTCAGTTTTGTCTGCAGTAACTGAAAAAAGCTGGTTGAGATCAGATGAGTGACTTGGTCATTGAAGAGTATTGCATTTCCTTGCCTGGAGAAACTTGGACTGCTTTTGCAGGATGCTTTTGGGTCATTATCTGTTTGCACTGTGAAGCGCTGACCGATCAAGTTTTGCAGCATTTGCCTGAATCTGAACAGAGAGTATAGCCCATCACACTTCGCGATTAATCCTCCTACTTCTATTAGCATTTATGTCATCACAAGTGACTCAGTTCTACAGAGAACCATTTATGTCAATGCCAAAATACTTTTCTCATTGTCTCATTATTTTCATTCAAGTTCATCTTATTTTACCTAAATATTTGTTTTCAAAACTACGCAAGCTCTCTTTGGTTGAGGTGTACAGAAGCAAAACTACAAAAAAAAAACGTATCTCTCAATCAAATGAAGAAAGAAGAAGATGACATTTACCAGTGTCATACACTTAACCATGTGTTACAACCAAGGTATGTAGAAGAGCGTCTCTAGACACACAACGTGTCCAACCTTGAAGCAGCTAAGACCACATCAAGTGCCATTCCTGTCTGCTCAGAACAGAAAACGGAAGCTATAATTCGCATGTGTTGACCAAGACTGGACAATAGAAGATTAGAAAAATGTTTCCTGGTCTGATGAGTCTTAATTCTTATTGCAACATTTCAATGGTAGGTTCAGAATTTCGTGTAAACAACATGAAAGCATGGCTCCATCCTGACTTGTATCAACAGTTCCAGCTGGTGGTAAAGGTGTGCGGGATATTATCTTCAGCCTTTTAGTACCAAATGAGCATTGTTTGAACACCTGAGCATTATTGTTCACCATGTCCATGTCTCTTTTATGACCACAGTGTAACCACTGCTTCTAATAAGATAACGCACCATGTCACATACCTCAAATTCTCTCACACTGGTTTGTTGAACATGGCAGTGATTTTGCTGTACTCAAAGAAAACCTTTGTGATGTGGTGGAAGAGGAGATTTGCATCATGGATTTAAAGCAACTGTGTGATACAATCATGTTAATATGGAAGAAAATCTCTGAGAAATGTTACCAACACCTTGTTTAATCTAGCCCATAATGCACTTCTGAAGGGGAAGGGGGGTATACCTAATAGAAGAGTGTATTATATTAGTAAGTATACATAGAGTGAAGAAAAAAAGTCCTGATTTTTGCAGTAACTGACTAGCTGTGGTATATATTGGGGATAAAAACGGGCAAGTTGTAGCTTCTCTGAAAAGCCAAACCTGCCTTATTCACTCCAACCATGGTCAGCACAACTTCTCTGTGATGATACATGAACAATCATGTCATTACCTTTTCAGTGAGCTCACTGCCTTTGTTTTCGCCTGCTCTGGTGCCACTGTGATGTTGGCTGCTGTCATCTTTTGAGTTTAGAATGTCTTGATTCAAGTAGATACTGTTACTGTAGCTCTTGAGGGTGTGCTGCAGCTGGGCCAGCTGCTGGAGAACCCGTCTCTGTTGGGCATCCCTCCTCAGGAAGCCACCCTGAACGAGGCTATCAAAGTGCACAAGAGTTTCACTGGAGCCACACGTGTCTGCTGCTGGAGGATCCGACGAGCAGGACGATGCAGATGAACAGCATGCCCTCCAACTACTGTAACCTTGAAGCATTACACCAGAACACGTCAGTGTTACATGCAAACATAAAATATGCCTCGATATAGTATAATCTAGATGTTATAATATGATTCCAGTAAAGCTGTATTAAAACATGTCGTAGCAATAAATGTGTAGTTGTAGCACACGGAATTTAGATAGAGGAAATACAGTCTGAAACATTTCCCGGACGGGTTAGACTCTGCACGTTGGCGCAGAGTCGCCTACCTTTTCCAGAGAAACTGCTCGACAAACAACAAATCTGACGTGAAATCAAAGGAGAGTCTTTGAGGAAAAACTTCAGTGAGCGACTGACAGCGGCAGCAGCCGTGTAAGTCGCCATGATGTTTCAAAACGCTAAAACTTTATTGAGATTCATCCACACAAGCGTTTCGCAATAGCACGACGAAGGGGCGTTTAGAATACTTCAAATTTAAATAAATGTCACGAATGTATCTCAAATCTATAGTATCTATACACATAAACCTATAAGATTTTGCGTCAAAGGAACAATATAATTATACATTTTTATAAAATTTATAGTTTGTATTCTGTATTATGTCGATTTTCTTTCTCCGTTTTTGACTATAAACTGTTATTGATTGCCAATTATTATGACTAACCCTGTGAACTAGGTCTTTCAAGGAGAATAATATAATACTGACCATTAAATTTCTATATTTCGGTCGCTTGGGGTGTGACAGTAACAAGTTTCCGTTCTAGCAGTCACTTTATATTATTAGCTGTGTTTGATCTGGGTTGTAGGGTAAAATGAACACGTTTGTGTCTGTAGTGTAGTAATCGATGTGTGTAATGTGCCCGCTGGCAGGTTGTAAATAAATCGAGCAGGGGGGTGACAGAGAAGCGTCAGCTGAACCTCAGCTGATCGGAAGTTCAGCTCTACGGCATTTCAAGCTGGCGAGAGTAAGTGACTGGGTGATACCGAAATTTGCGTGGTTTGCCTTCAGAATAAACTATGAAATTTTTATTTTTAGCTCTAGCAAGAACAACATTCACGTGGAGAAATTAAATAACAATATATCTCATCTTTAAACTCGGATAAGTCAGGAAATCAGACCGTATTTTAACGTCAGTCTTCATTTTACATACACAGCATTCACCAAAATCCTTTATTTTGAAGGCCATCAAGGTGACGTGCATATTCGTAATCTGACTAACTTCACGCAATCCCCAGGCTGCTAGAAGGAAAGGGAGACATGGCTGAAACCATAGCTGATACAAGAAGGCTTTACACCAAGCCTCAGAACTTAAATGACGCCTATGGACCTCCGAGTAACTTTCTAGAGATTGATGTAAGCAACCCTGAGACGGTCGGGGTGGGCAGAGGCAGATACACCACGTACGAAGTCAGACTGAAGGTGAGCCTACCGTAACAAGTGCAAATGGCGCTAGCTTTTAAGCTACACACCTAAGCACGCAAACATATCTTTTCTGCAGTCACAGAAAGTTGTAATTTTTATGACATCGCGATTTTTGCCCCCACTAAGACATTCAAAGGGTCGATATTTAAAAGTGTGGGCTATTAAGAAGTATCAAATTGTCCGTTGCTAAAGGAATTAGTCGACGCTTGCTAGGAAGCTAGCAGCCTTTATCTGACTGCACGGTTACCTGACGTTACACTGTCTGCTCAACGTTGTTGGTGTACATAAAGCTGTTTGACTGCATGTTAATTAAAAGTGTTTGATAACGTGGTTAACGGAAACGGTGTCTGTGTCTTTTGACGGCGACATCGCTCCGGGAAAGAAGGGGTGTGCGCGCGCGTGTGTGTGTTTACATTAGCCTCAAGTGTTTTTCCACAGCGCAGCTGAAACATGTCTACAAATAAACTGCAGTTATATAACCTCGGTTTAAGCGAAACACATAACCTTCTCAAAGACTTAACGTCTTTCTGAACATTTGATCTCCAGCCACACCCCATTGTCCGAGTGCAAACCACAGATAACAGTATTGGTCACACTTAATGACAATCCTGAGGTGAGGACTGGCCTGTATGACTAAATGGTGCACTGGGACATAATGCGAACATTTTGGTTGGTATAGTATTTTACTTTGTAGCTTTTCTGACGTGACAAATCACCAGAAGCCTAAAGGAAAGCATACTTTTGAGTCAGCTTCTCTGGAGCTATAAAGACAGGATGCAGGATGCTGCCTGATC
The DNA here is from genome assembly GCF_057382095.1 of Aulonocara sp. 'chitande type north' Nkhata Bay. Taxonomy (NCBI): domain Eukaryota; kingdom Metazoa; phylum Chordata; class Actinopteri; order Cichliformes; family Cichlidae; genus Aulonocara; species Aulonocara sp. 'chitande type north' Nkhata Bay. The sequence continues at coordinate 13,227,603 of NC_141358.1, forward strand.
CTGTCCAGTTTCACCCACCCCCTTACAACACACTTCCTTCCTCCAACTTGTAGAGGAGAACAAAAGGTGTTTTGTTTTTTTTCGTATAAAGAATTATTTTTGTCACTTTACTATCTATTTGGCTGTCAGTGTACTTTTTTTTTTTTTTAAATGTGAAATTCTGGGATGGCAGCTAATGCTGCGTAGAAATGCAACAGTGTTGTTGAGCAATAGGTCAGGATGAGAACTGTTAGAGAGTCAGCAATTGCAAAACACATCCTGTGTATCTTTCTGTTACTGCAACTTTGTGGTCAGAGTAAAAATTAGCCTTGAATAGCTGAGGTCAGCTGATACATTTCTTTCAGTGTTGATACAGATCACTAGTAACCAAAATCAAACTATTAAAATAACAAATCATAGTCAACATTAACTCCAACACTAACCTTTGTTAGGCTTTTTGTGTCTTAAAACTGTTGCAATGTAACAACAACAAAAGAACAAATGTATCTTTTTAAGATCTGTTCTCAAAGATGAAGTGTATTTTTTTTTTCCTGGGAACTTGTAATTATAGAAATAAATCACTGTAATTGCGATATTTGGCAAAATAGTTAGTTCAGTTAAGTATTTGGAAAATCTTGCAAAGAAAAGCGTCTAGACTTCTTTAAGTTACTTGAAGACGTTTCACCTCTCATCCGAGAAGCTTCTTCAGTTCAGAACTGAAACGTCTTCAAGTAACTTAAAGAAGTCCAGACGCTTTTCTTTGCAAGCTCCTTTGACTACGATGACCTGGATGACTGAGAACCTTCACAGACATATTTGGAAAATCACACTTTTTTTTTTTTTTGCCTCTGTCCACAACTGCTGTGGATTTTAATTAAACTCTCCAGATGTGATAGAACTGCAATGATGCACCTGCATCCTCATGACTTGGTGACAGCTTTAATTCAAGAAGCCTTGAACCAATTTTTATACATTTTCCCATTTTTAGATGCTCAAAAATAATTAATAACTGACTGACATTTTCTTTGTCAGATGAGATCTGTTCCCTTGTTGTTTTATTGCAAATTAAGCAGATGAAAAACAAAGATGCTGACGCAAGTAAAGGAGGGCAATAGGTTGAAAACCTAAAATAAACCTAACAGAGAGATGGAAATGATCAGACTGGCCAAATCAGCAACACCAAAAGGTCTGAAAGACTACAGAATACAACTAAAATAGGGGGTTTCCATGGTTAAGGAAAGCAGCTTCACAACATCTAACCAAGCCACGAGGCGGTCTACAGTCAAGAGATACCTTCATAAATGTAAATAACAAAGGGTTTACAACAAGGTGCAAATCACTGGTTGCACTCAAGTACAAGCAGCCCTGATTAGACTGTCAGAAACCATCTAGAAGAGTCTGCATAGTTTTGAAATAATATTTGAAACACGCAAACAAGATGAACTTGTACCAGAATGACTGGTGTGCATACTTCAATCATACTTGAAGAGAAAATAATGGAGAGGGAGAGAAGTGGCTCATGATCTAAAGCATGCCATATTACCTGTCAAACATGGTGGAGACATTTTTTATGGCACTTTCATGTATGACTGTCAGTGGAATTAGTGTTTATTTATTATGTGACTGTTGAAAAGTAGCAGAATGAATTGTGAAGACTACAGGGCTATACTTTCTGCTGAGATTCACTCAAAAGATCCTGCAAAATGGATTGAACAGTACTTCATAGTGCAAATGAGTAGTGTCCCAAATCACACTGCAAAAGCAGCTCAAGTGTTTCTCAACTCAAAGAAATATTGTGAAGTTCTTTTTTTTTTTCTTCAAGTCGGTCTCCAGATCTAAAGTAAATAGAGCATGCTTTTCACTTGCTGAAGACAGAGCTAAGGTTAGAGAGATCAGTTGGACACCTTTTGGAGCAAATGTGTCAAAGCAAGTCACAGGATGAAACAGCATATTAAAAGCACTCCTTAAAATGGTTAGCTTCTATAATTACCTTAGAGCCTCTAGAAATTTATATGTATAAAATGTCTGTAAATCCCCTGAAAGTCTGCATTTCTATCGTGTCTCGATAGTTTGATTTATAGTCCACTGTGGTTGTGTCCTGAGACAAGAGTTGTGTCATTTTCCAAATACTTATGGACCTAAATGTATCTGGCAATCCACCTTTGAAACATCAAACCTGCTTAAATCTGCAAATGCTTTTCTTTGATCCTGTTTATGGCACAGTACCCACAGTGTTGATAGGATAAATGTCTTACAAAATAAAAATGTAAATATAAACTAAAGGTCGCTTGCTCTATTATTGGAGTTTTAAATCATATCATACATGGAAACGGGAGTTGACGTGGTTGTCATAAAACTATAGATTTTAAGAGTTTTTTAGAACAATGAAAAGTTTGAACGTTTTTTTATTTCAGTGACAACTTAGCAGTCTGCCTGTGCTGATAATCTCAGTGAAAGCTCCATGGTGAACAACTTGGACAACCTTGGACCGTTTGATTCAGCTGCTGCTGCTTTTGTCAGATATTAAATGTCATGCCTACATCAGGAATTTTGTGAGAATGTTAAAATATAAGTCTTATTTGACATGCAGACACAACAAGCAGGCAGTTAGATTCACGAGAAACGAAAAAAAGACACATTTTAGCTGGGTTAGCCACGAGGTAAACTTTGTATTTTTTACAGTATTTTCAAGCTTTAAGAACTCCTTTTAAAGGCTTGTCAGTTTTGCCACATAAGCCAGGCAATTTTGTATAAATGTAACTATTATTGGACCTTTTGTGTTCGATTTTAAATACACAGACTGTCAGACAGTCACTATAGGCTCATCTGATTGCTCCATCTCCTCATCTCTAAATTGTCATCTTGGTTGACTGACACCCCTGTAGTTACTGGCCCGGAGTATTTAGATTGGTTACCAGCCCTCAAGTATTTAGTCGTTTTCCTTTACCTTTAAGAAACGAGTTGAGAGGAGAGAAGCTGTCTCCAGGCATTAGCGTTGAATATAAGGCTACTGTACTTGATTAGCGTGTAATAATTAGCATATGCGTGTAATCAGCATTATTGTGCACCTCATAGCCCTGTGTGACCCTGCTTTGCATAAGACCACAGAAGAAGCGGTGCATCCCTCACTTCTCAACAAACGTGGTGTCAACTTAGCTTTGCTTCTCTCCTTCTCCTTTCTTTAGCTTTCTTTGGAAGCGTTTTACTCCATCTCCAGCCATTAAAGAGTGTTTGCCACAAGGCCTAGGTCTGGAATGCGTAGTGTTTGCTTTGCCCCTTCATTGCTTTTTTTCCCCTCTTTCCCCCTCTTCATCTACCTTTCTTTTAATATTTCAGAATACTTGAAATATATCATCTCATTACTCTGTACTGTTTCCGTTCCTAACCTTTTCCCCTGTTCTCACTGCTGTCCCGCTATCCACCCCGAAATCGAGAGAGCTCTTGTGGCCGCAGTGAGAGAGTCTGCCTAATCCCCTCATTGAGAAAAGAGAAGAATTGAACCAGGCCAGGGTGGCTGGGTGGGTGTGTGTGTGGTGAGGGGGAGCTGGAGCATTTACTCCCCATCCTCACCCTCCAACTCACCCCCCCACCCATGGGAGGGCAGAAAGCCACCCCCTCACCAGATTTCATCCTGTTGCTTACTTTCCCATTTTACTCCCAGCTGTGTGCAGTCACTTTCCTGGTTCATACCGTGTTACCGTTGTTCCCCATGATAACTGAAATCATGAAGTTTGCTCCGAGACTGTTGAAATAAGAGTCATTCAGTTTGCCTGTGACTCACCGGCGGTGTTGGGATGCTCACAAAGTTAGTGGCGAGACAAATTGTTTAAACATTGTTTACTGTGGCTGTGAGGCATAGTCACTTGTTGGCAGACGGGCCTGCGTTTGGCGTTTGAAATTAATGGGATCAATCTCTCACTCTATGCATCAGTTTTTTAACGAAGTGGAAGCTAAGTTCACACCGAAAGGAGGCGGATATCTCATTTTGCATGAGCAGACTCGTAATGTCGGGGGTCATGCTGAAACAATGGATATCTGTTCCAATCCAAATCCCTTCGTTTTAAGGGTAGTTTTTGAAGTGGCTTATGGTTGCTTTTTTTATGCTTCTGCACATGTTTCATGTTCCTAATGGAGAGAGTTGTTTTTCATGAGTCCTATCATATCACCTTAATGGTCTTTTACTTTTTTCTGTGTAGTGTCTGGTTTGGCGGACCCCCCTCCCCTCAATACAGCATAGTGTATTTGTTTGGACCCTCAGCAAACAGGGGGTTGGAGCTGGGATGGGGGTGTATGTGTGTGGAGTAGGAGGAATGGGTGATGGATATTATCAAAATTTTAGTTGGTTCCCATCTCATCCAGAGAGCACATTCAGGGGAGCGAACTTTGGGATCTCACTTTGTTTATGGATAGGAGTACATAAAAGGGCTCTTATAGCGGTGTCTCCCACTCTCACTCAGTCTTCTACCCCTCCTCTTCTCTTCTCCCATAGCTTCTCCCTCTCTCTTTCTTTCTCTTTTCCATTTGGGCACCAGGGTGAGGGCGGGGGCCTTTGGTCATTAATAAAATGGGGAGAGATGGTGTGTGTGGGTGTGTGTGGATTGTGGGGGGAGGAGGGGAGGCTTGTCAGGCACAGTCAAGTGTAATCCAAAGTCTACAGCATCCTCTTCGACAACTATTTTAATGGAAATGGGGAACATATTGTATCAAGGCTACCATATCCTACTTGAAATGACAGTATCAAAAGTGGGAGTTGATACTATGGCAACAAAGCAGCTTTTTGCCAGCTAGGCGAGTCGGAGAGAGGGTAGGCTGTCAGGCCGCAGAGGCCGGCAAGCGAGGGAACGAGTGAGAGAGTACATGGAGAGGCGAGAGCAAGAGACCCATAGCCCCAACTCTTTTGTTCGGGGTCTTTTTTTCCCATTTTGGAATATGATGCAATGAGATGGTATTATGTTGCCATTTTTAATGCTATTATTCTGAAAGGAGACTATATGGGAGGGGTGAGAAGGGGGCATGGGGGAGGTTTAGGATGTGCACTCTCAAACTTGACTTAATCCATCCTGCTAAAAGCTAATGCATGGTGGCCTTGAACTATTCTCTCAGGAGATGAGTGATCTTTGTCCCCTCTCTCCCTCTCTCTGTGTCTCGCTGTTTTTAAGGGTTCTGCCTCTTTTCAACTCATTTTCAATGAGCCTAAGGTATTGTGTCCCACACATTATGAATCACATGCTCTTCCTATGGAGCGTAGATTGCACCTTGAACACTCATAATTGAAAGTGAAGCAAGCAGATCCACTTTGAAGGAGGTACATGTAGCTTTATGCTCCTATTTTAATGATGTCTAAAAATCTATTTTTCCACCTTTGCTTTTAATGTGGCCATTAATTTCTCATTTCTGTATTTTTCTACCTTTGCAAATGTCCTATTTGTGCCTTTTGCTTGCTGTTTTGTCTGGCTTTCCTCTTGTATCTGTCTTTTACAAAGTGAGGAAAGCATCTTTTTTTTTTCTTCTTTTTTTTTTGTGTCCCTTTTAAAAAAAAAAACAAAAAAAAAAAATCAGTTAATAAAATCCTAAGACCTGACTGGGTGTGGGCTGGTCCCCTGTTCTGATCACTGTGAGGGGTTAGTAAGTTGATACACCCTGGTCCTAACCTCTAACCAGCCGTGAAAAGAACAGAGGCCGGGGAAACCTGATCTTTGACTTGTAGAGCTCTCACGCACCGCCTCTTTCTATGTGTTCGTGTTAGAGAGAGAAAGCATGAGTGAGACCTCTCATTTTTCAGTTCTGTCGTTTTCGTTCCTCCCCTTGTCCTGAAAGGCCAATCTCTTAATCACAGGGTTATGGTGGGTGAGGGAACTGAAAGGCCAGGTGACTTTCTTTCCTTACACTCTCACTGCTTGCTTCATTGTCTTGAGATAAGTGGTCCGGGTTCTAGTGTGCATACAAGCAGGCTCGAATGCTTTGGACTATTATATTTACATTGTTAAATGTGTGACTGGTCAAATCCTGTGCCTAACACCTGTGCCTGCATACCTCCTCTGTCAATGTGTGCTCGCACATGGATAAGTGTTTTCTGTGTTCACGTGATGGGATTAGAGTCACGGCGGTGGCAGATTACCTGTAACTGTGATCTGTTGTGGTGGGGATTAACTTTGTGGCGCTCCATGCTGTGAGGTAACATGACGCAGCAGGGACGAACCACGGTGAGAGGAGAGCGGAGTTAATGCTAGAGCACTGGGGCGATAAAGCTAAGATAATCCACTTCTCCTGTGACCTGAGAACGAGGAGGAGTGAGGGGTTCATTGACAGCTTCACCTGGAATGAACTTGAAATAATTGAAAAAGGAAGTTTTTTGGTGGGCTGTTTAGTCACACACAAAAAAAACAGTTGAAAGAGGGAGTGGCAGATATTGTGCCCAGTGTAAGGAAATACTCCTACAGTTAATACAGTGTCACCTGAACCAGGTTATTTCACTTGGTTTTATGTTTTAAATGTAATAAATGTGGCCTTATTTATTTAAAATAATCTTACGAATTTCCTTTTTTATGTATAGTCCAGGCTCTGAATATTACATCAGTTAATATTTATTGATGTGATTTGGCGTATTCGTCCTAAGGGGGGAAAAGGGGGACTAAACTTTGTTTTCAAATCAGCTTGTTTATAACCCCAATTCCCAAAAAAATATTGCGATCCTTTGTGATTTGTGAATAAGACAAAGTTGAAAACTGTTCTGTGGTCAGACACATTGAATTCATCATTGATTCAAACTCTTTTTGGAAAACATGAACGCTGCATCCTCTCAACTAAAGAGGAGTGTGACCATCTGACTTATTATCAGCGCTCAGTTCAAAAGCCTGTATGCATGTGGTATGGGGGTGTGTTAGTGGAATTGGCAGCTTGAACATCTGAAAGACCAGCATCAATGATAAAAGGTATATACAGGTTTTAGATCAACGAATTCTCCCATATAGATAAGGTCTTTTTATGGAATTCCTTGCACATTTTGGCCAAGACATTACTAAACGCCATAGCATAGCTATTACAATAAATCAGTTTCACAAAAACAACAACAACATCTTTTTAATCTAGGGCTATGCTTAATCCATGCCTGGGAAACTGATCCAGTGTCCTAACTGCTGTTTTTCAAGGAATTGAATGCTTGGCAGTTTCAGGGTTAGTGCATTCACAATGTAAATAGCTTGCATGTGGTGCAGAATGGACTAAGGAGTTTGACCTGCAGTTGTGTTGGTTTTTTTTTTTTCAATCTTTACTTAATGTCCATGTAAGCCTTGTATAGTTGACCTGAAATAACTGAGGAGTGACCTTTAAAGTACTATAAGTCTCTGTGACACAAACAGTATCTGCTATTTTCATATATGTGCTTTGTTGCCTATCAGTTCACATATTTCTGCCTGTCTCATCTGCCATGTAAATTAAACATTGAAAAATAAATCTTTCAGCAGTTACATCATTAAATACCAATTCCTCAACTCCATTCAGTAAACTCTTACGTTCACTACTTGGGCATACTTGTGTCAGTGTTGAGGGATCAGTTATTCCTGCAATTTCAGTTAGAAATTCCAGTTAGATTAAAACACAAAAATGTCTGCAGAGTCATGAAAACTTGTTAGAAAAAAGGCAGAGCAAACCGCTAGAAAATGGTTAAGCTAAATGTAAATGGACAGGTACTTGTATAGCACCTTTCTCCTCAGTTTGAGCACTCAAAGAGCTTTCTACTACAACTCTCATTCACTCAATCCCATACATTCATGCAGTGCTTTTATCTATGCCTAAGCACTTTTATCTAACGTTTATATGCACTCAAACTCTGATGGATGCAAAAAACGTTGGCAATTATCAGTATCAGGGTTTAGTATCTTGACTGAAGATACTTCTACAGATGGACTGGAGTAGCTGGAGATTGATCCACCAACCTTTCACTTGGTAGACAACCTACTCTACCTGCTCTTCCACAGCCACCTCAGAAGCTTTTATTATATGTTGGCATACAGGGCTTTCTTATTTACTGCAGTTTATTAGTGTTGTTGCATCCTGTCTGTGAAACGTTAATAATTCTTTGCAGATTTCTGACATAGAGAGGTCCATCGCTGGATCTTATATTATGCGTTATTATGCTGACAAGTTAATGTATACAAACCTTTTAGTTGTACACAGGTGATTTGTGCCCTCTAGTGTGTATCAGTTGCAGTTTTGAGGTGATCCATTTGACAGTTATGAAGTCCCGTGAGATTGAAAAGGAAACGGTCAGCTGAGAATATCCTATAAGATAAACGATCAATAGATGGCCAACTTTACTGTAATACTGAAATGGTTGGTAAGAAAGCAAAAGAAAATTGTGTTCAGCTGAACTCATAAATAAATCAGGAAAACTCAATGGACCAAAAGCACTGACTTTTTAAGTGAGATCACCTGTAATAGTATTCAAATCCACATTTGGAAGACGGTGGGGTATATTGATGAAGGGGTCATGTGAAAGATCAGTGTGTCTATACGAGTCCAGATTTTAACCCAATCATCAGCTCAAGAAAACATTCTGTGCGATTGAGTAAATTGCCCAGGTAGCATTTATTTTACAGTTAAACATCAAACCAGTCGTGGTTGATGGGCGACTCTCTTCATCATTGCTAAGGATGTGACAGATGAGTTTGTTCTTGCCCACTAAACTCGGGTGGGATCCATAATTTTGAAGGTTGAGGATAGGACAGAGCAAAGACTGAAGAAAACAAATGCCCATATTTTTCCCATTCAAACACCACAAGAGGAGTCTCAAGGGCAGAAAATGTGACTTAGTTTTGCAGATCAAGGGAAATAAAAAGGAAAAAGACTGAAAAGGGGAGACCATGAGAGAGAGAAATGACCACTCCTGGTCTTCCTCCTCTTCAATTAGTCTTGCATAGAGCAGGCAAAGCTTCCAACCTCTCTAGTATCTCTGCTCCTTCTTTATGACCACGTACACCCACCTCCTTTCTCTTTTGTTCAGCCATTTACTCAGCCTTCTAGTTAACTCTCCATCCCCTTTACCGCACACAGTCACAGTCGTCTGCTTATCGATCAGTCTGCTGCTCGCGCTGTATTCATGCTGCACCTACTTGCTCAATTGCTTTGCTCTTGTGATTCCTTCTTCCATGAATTCTGACCTTCTGTGAATGTAGCCTGCCAATGAAATGCTCACTCACTCCCTCCTTGTTTGTACATTGTCATGGGATGGCCATGTGCTGTCAGGAATAGTGAAGAGCTTTGGCATTGTGCCGTAATGTGCTGTTTGCTTCAATGTTCTCTGTCAATGTCGAAACATCTCCTCTTTTTTTAAAATGAAATTCACTCTCAAGTGCTTGTCAACAGCAACTTGGAATTATGCACACATCTGTGTGAACGCACAAAAAAATGGCAAAGCATTCTGAGTGGGACAGACCTTGGTTAGCAAAATGTGGAATTTCTTTTCGCCTTGAGGCCAATTTCAATTTTCTGTTCAGTTTGGTTCGATTTGAAGGAGTTTTTTGTTCCCCCCCCCCCCCCTCCTTTTTTTTTTTTTTTTTACTAAGTTAGAGTAGATAAGACAAAGCTATGCCCAAAACCAAGTCAATAAAACCTTCCTCTCTAGCTCTTTCAAGTTAGCTCAAGCTCTCCCTGAAAGCTTTTTAGTGATAATTTTCTGATATTCATATGATTGCCACAGAAAGTACAAACCTTTGTTTTGTTTTTAGTTATCACATTTTCTTAAAACATGTTTCCAATAAATGAATGTCTTGGTGAGTTTGTTAACTCTTGGGGAACACTTAGGGCTGTTCGATATAACGATATATATCGGATGACGATATAAAAACATCTATCGTTTCATTTTATGCTATCGTTTGTTTCGTGGTGTCGCAAAATAAACTGTTTACGGCAATATTTTTTTCCACCGTTTTGATGGTCACTGTAGTGGCTATATTAATTTCTTAAAGTTCTCTCTTTCTCTTATTTTTAATATAACCACACTACTGACGGACAAGCGCCTGTTTTGGTTAGCAACAACAACGGTAACACCATCGCGTGTCCGCTTGTTTATGTTCCACATAAACCTTTCACAATAAAGCTCAAGATCCACTTGAGACTTTTCAAAATAAACTGAATCACGTGAAAGAGCAGATTATTTACGGATGAGAAGTAAAAAAAGAGCTGCCAGGTGCTAAAAAATAAACCTTAGACTCAAACGTTAGAACAGGCTTTTCCCCGCAGCACGCCTTGTAATAAATACTCACAAAGAAAACGGCGGCAGTTACAACTTATGTCTAAAAATGTATCGTTTAATGCATCTGTTAAAACTAGAGATGGACCGATCCGATATTACGTATCGGTATCGGTCTGATACTGACCTAAATTACTGGATCGGATATCGGAGAAAAATAAAAAATGTAATCCGATCCATTAAATATCACAAAAGCACCTCACAAAACTTGCAACACGCCATAACTCACCTCAGAACGTATGCATCATGTGATAGAGCAGCTGTGGCATGCAGGACCTGTCGGTGGTCTGGATAGCATGTGGAGCTTCGCTAGCAACCTGGCATTTCATCTCCGACAAAGTTATCCCCGAGAGAAGTAAAGCAAGTGTGTAAGTCCATCTCTGAATGTTTGTAAAGCATTCCTGCCTTAAGCTTAACGAGCGACTGCCTCTCCTGCTGCTACTTCAATCATGAAACTGCTTAACGATCAGCTGATCGGCTTTTCTGTCGCGAGTCTGTCTCTCGTTTGTTTTTGGTCCACTTTGCGCCAGAAAGAGCAAACCAGCGGCTGAACAACAGCAGCACGTTTAAGCTTGATAAGCTGTTGTTAGAATGTATTTAATATTAATTTCTACACCAGGATCTTTTTCTACGTAGCTGACGGCTGGTAACTGTGCAGGGGCGGATCTAGCAAAGTTTAGCCAGGGGGGCCAATAGGGCATTAACTGGGAAAAGGGGGCACAAAGACATACTTTTCTTTCTTATTCTCATTTAAAATGTCTAGCTTTTAATAAATAATTATCTGACACCCAAAGTTTTAATTTGATGTAAAATGAATAGAAGTCAATTACTGTACATAGTGACTATTAAGTCTAATATATATACCCTAGTAAGCTATAGTACTTTTTACTTTGGGAAGGTACCATCTGTGCAGTCTGCAATTTTGTTGAAGAAAGATGTTGAATCTATTTAATATTTCTTGAAAAATAATTGATTTCTGTGCATTTTTTTTCACACTGCATCAAATTAAGGTTGATTACGTCGATTAAGCATCATGAGGTGGAGCGTGAGGGGTGGTTCCCTATTTTTTATTTATTTATTTTTGTTGTTGCTGGGAGTTGGAACCCTATTAGTTAGGTTGCTTAATATTTACGCTAAGTACTCTTTAAAATACCAGAATAGTGAGGATGGTGTAGGTCTAAGTTTATTAGATTGATCAGTATTGCTGAACTATGAAATATTTTTTTTTTGTATACAGGTATAACAGAATAGCTTTAGTGTAGTTGTTGTTTTAAACTTGAGTATGAACTTATACAAAATGCAGCAAGATATTTAAAAAAGCAGTTTTGTTGATTAAAAAACACTATATCGGATTCATATCGGTATCGGCAGATATCCAAATTTATGATATCGGTATCGGTATCGGACATAAAAAAGTGGTATCGTGCCATCTCTAGTTAAAACACTCGACTCCAGCTACATGACGCACAGCTGGGAACACTTCCGGCAAGTCGAGCTGCCCGAGATTCACAGAATTTACAGAAAATGTTATATTTTTGTGATTTATATCGTTATCGGGACGATAGAATTCTTATATCAGGATATGAGATTTTGGTCATATTGCACAGCCCTAGGAACACTTCCAACAGTACAGAGATACTGCTTTGCAGTTTGGTGGTTGTATCAAATAAAAGTACCCAGTACACTTGAAATAACAGAATTGGCCTAATATAGCAAACGAAAACAGAACTACAACTAGTGATTATTTTATTATCAATCAATCCATCTGGGTTTTTTTTTTCTTCCTCAGTTGATTTAATATTTACCTGTTTTTGGTGGCGTTTACAATTGCGTGTGTAAACATCCCACATATAGAATTGAATGAATTTGTAGGCATGTAGAGTGAGGTCATGTTAACAAATCAATAAAATGTGGCTTACATCCACCAAGGTCTTTGTGGTCAACTTAATGTTTTATTTGTAAAAAATTAACAAAAACTTTGAAAGTGTGGTTGTTACAAATACACCGTATATTATCAACATATAAAAAAGTATTGTATGAAGATTTAAAATATGTCACATTTAACCCCTGACCTCTCTTCTCAAGGTCAGTAGTGAGTGAGCAGAAGGTCAAAGTGATAATAATGGTATACAGAGCTGTATAGATCAGGTATTTGGAGTATCCAATGCCAGCTTTTTATTATAACTTTATGTACATTAAAGTGACAGGTTAGAACTGTTTAAATAACAATTTTAGTACATGTATAATATACCTGAATAAGAATTATTTTTTCAGAAAGTAAATTACACTTCAGATTTCTTTGTTTCTGGATCTGGAGGCTTTGTCTAAGCAGGGAAACCTATTGTTTAGGAGACCACTTCAATGAGTTCTTGCAGCTTCAGCGCTGGTATAAATGGTATGGAGCTGTGGTGATGACTCTGTTTGCATGAAAACCCATCGATACAGTGAGTGAGTAAATCTGCGATAGACTGGTGACTTGTCCAGGGTGTATCCTCTTCACCTGGTGTCAGCTTGGATGCAATTCCCACGGCACTGAAGTGGACGAGAGAGCAAGAAAATGGATGGATATGAAATGTCAGACAGTAGTACTCAGCTTTGAGTGCTCAGTCAAAAAGCACTATATAAGAATGAGTCTGTTTAACATTTGCTTGCTTAGTTTGAGCAACAGTCAGAAGTAAAAATCAATCCCATAGTTGCTGATCAGTTTTCTTTTTATTTTCCATTCTTTTGAGCTTTAAAATAAAGATTTACTTTATCACATTGTGGTGATAAATCCATAACTTTATTTAAATAAAACGGGCATCATTTTCATTATCCTCACCATCAACCTGTAGGAACAGCAAAGTGTCTTAGTAAGCCACCTCCACGGTGGGATTGAGTCTCCAAAATTATATTAATTATAACTATTCTCTCACTCATTGGCTTGATGGCGATGTCCAGAATCTCCCATTAGTGCTTGATTACTTTGAAATCTGGTATCTGGTTACAGATTAGGATTTTCTTTGTTGTTGTCCTTGCACTTAGTGCCGACTCATGTCCTACGGACAGGTTCATAATCACTTTTATTCATCAGGATAAAAGTGATTACTTGGGACAGCTTTTAATGGATTTTGCAGTGATCTGTCCCTCCCCAGAGGGCAAGTGGACTCGAAGCATGGCAGTAAAATGCAAAAAGAGATATGTGGGGGGAGAAATCATCCACACAAACTGGATTTTCCTATCACTTGCTAAACGATTCAATCGATATTTCTTGAACTCAGCTTTCTGAGCTTTACTTTGAACCACTCTGACTTACCTGAAATTTTCTTAGTGTATATCAAGCTACTTCTTGAAAAACTGTGATTTCATTTGAATAACTGCAGCCAGAGTTTAAGGGCAATTTCTTTGTAAATCACAACAGCTCTTAAAAGTGACACCTGTAACAGTCTGCGGCTTGTGTTTGTCCATAGACCAACCTACCCATCTTCAAGCTGAAGGAGTCTTCTGTACGGAGGCGGTACAGCGACTTTGAGTGGCTCAGAGCGGAGCTGGAGAGGGAGAGCAAGGTGAGCCATTGAAGTGAACTCCACACAAAGGCTGCTCGAGTACTTAGCTTATCAAATCAGCATATAACATTGACCACATCTGCAGTGTTTTGCTATGAAAGAGAAGGGAGTTTTGTGCATCTTTGGGTTGTTAAAGAACATTTTCTTCCCTGTCTAGGTTCAGCCCATAAACAGTTTCAGAAATGACACACAAAAAGCATTGACAAAACCCATATTTAAATAGTTTGAGTTGTTCAAATTTCTCATAATTTATTGTAACAATTAAAAACTTTTAATTTTGCTCTTTCTTTCTTTTTCTTTTTTTCTTTCTAATGGGAAATCTGTTCTCTCAGGTGGTTGTACCACCTCTCCCGGGGAAAGCTCTTTTCCGGCAGCTTCCTTTCCGAGGAGATGATGGCATATTTGATGACTCTTTCATCGAGGAGCGGAGACAGGGTCTGGAGCAGTTTCTCAACAAGTAAGCCTGTCCACATCTCAGTCTTTATCCATTCTCCCACAATGCGTCCATGAGGTTAAAACAATTTCTTCTTAACAATTTCTTCTTTGCAGCTGCAGTCGTTTTCCGCTTCTGCCGTTGCTAGTTTAATTATTTATTTATTTTATTTAACTCTGACGAACAATGAAGCACGTTGTGCAATAACTAGATTCAACTTTTTCACTTCTCTTCATATTGTTAACAAACTGAACCCTCGGAGACGGGCAGGTCTTTTTCCTCACTATCCTCCTTAAATCTCCTTTATAATTACCTCGCAAAGGACAAGAACAACCAAAGAGGACTCAAGTGCGCACCCCCACAACATAATTTTTCCCACATTTGTTTTGTTGTTGATGTGTAATTTATGTTAATTGCAGCTCAAATTACAGCGCGTGGTTCCACGGGATGGTGTGTGCACCTCTGCTTATTTTTGATCCAGCATGTCCTCGTTTTCAGCTGCGGAACAATAAAAGTTACAGTCTGATTGTAATTATTTGCTTTGATTGCAGACTTGGCCATTATCTTTGTTTCATGTGCAAATGCTTCAATGTTTCCTGTTGGAATATTAAGTGTGCAAAGACAGTTGAGGAACATTAAAATCCATAAATGTTTTTTTTCTTCTTCATTTATTTATTTATTTATTTATTTTTAAAGGAGACAAGAATGTGTTGGTAATTAAGATTTCTCCCTCCCGTGCTTTCTGTGAATGAAACACTGCTGTTAATCATATTATTGTTCAGACTTAACACCGGCTGATGTGGCTGGCAGCATTGTTAAATCTGTGATTGAGAGCATTGTGAAGAGGAAATCTTTTGGAATGCTAAACATGATTATCCCTGCAAAATGAGTGAGGAGGAGGAGAAGAGCGAACAATCTTTTTTTTTTTTTTTTATGATAGGCTAGTCATACATAATGCTGGCTTCAGGTAAGAGGAAATGGCTTAAAGATTGTAAACATGCTCCTGCTGCGCCTTACGTCCAGATCAACATTTCCAAACCTATTAAACAGTATTTGTTGGTAGCTAGCCTGATGTTTCCGGTGACTGCCCTGGTATTTGACCTCTGGCTCAGTCCCTTTGCTGCTTAATTTGTATGAAATATTTCCTATCAGAGGTTAAGACGCATGCATACAGTGCGTGTAGTCTTATCATTTTGATGTGTTCTGAGCAGTTTGTCGTTTACAAAAAGAGCCGTTTAAGGGTCTCAGGTGCACTGGCTCATTCTCGTTAAGCTGCTTTGCGTCATCTGAAGGGACATTGAGGGAAACTCGATGTCAGAGTGGCTTTAACAGAGCCCCAAACATCCAATATTTTCCACAAGAACTACCACTCTGACTGGGAGGGGGGTCATAAAATATTGATTCATTTAAGTCCTACTGGGATTTAAAGACGTTTGAGAACACCAAATACTCCAGAGCCTCTTATCAATCCCTCAAACTAGGATCAGAGTAACTTTGTGAAATAGTGGAAGGAGACAGGCAGTCTGCTAGTTTTCCTGTTTGCCTTGGTGTGACTTAATTCTATATCTTTGCTCATTTCTGAGTCAAAAGGGGGAAAACGGATTACTACTCCCAAGTGAACAGTTTTTGTGACTGTCAATGTGTTTGTAAATGTGAGATAAAGTTGTCGTAAATTTACGGTTAAATGGCAAATTCAAATAAGAGTTACTCTTTTTCACATTTTTGGCCGATTAGGGAAATGTACTGTGCTGTACATTACTATATGTGGCAATATAGTTTATAATAATATCAATGATATATAACAGTAACTTTTAACCATTAAACTACCGATATGTTAACTAGATCAGTTCAGATCAGCTCTTTATTCTCCATTAGTATAAATTACTTTAGCGTAATTATTTTTCAGAGTAGTTTAAATTATTTGTTAGTGAATCAGTGACATTGTTGACTGAAATCTATCCCAAATCGAAACTGCGCACTAAATTTAAACAGGTTTGACTTTGAATGCACTCATATAATATAATATAGTATAGTATATTTTAGAGACCGTAGGGAGATGACAAGTTAAAAGGGTTCAAACAAAGGTGGGAAATTCTTTGCCTTTCACACACACAAAAATAAGAGTGTTATAACTGTTTATAAATGGTGCCCATGTAACTTCAGGAATGCCTAATTGAAGTTGTGCACTTATTGTAGTGTTTGAAGTTCATTCTGTGTCGTCGGTGGTTAAGACACTGAACAGTGAATGAGAAGCAGCTTTTAATGACAGGCGAGTACCTAGATGTGTTATTAAGCAGTGTTAGCTTGTAAAACTTTTTGTAGTTTGACCGTTTTTTTTTTTTTATTGTTTGGATTTTTGTTTTTAAACTACATGTTTGTTTTGTATCTTGATCAGATTTTGTATTGCTGTTACTGCACTTACCTATTCTTACATATTTTACTCTGTTTTGTTGTACGACTGCTTCTTTGTGAAAGTAAATTTTACTTACCTACTCAGCTTGCTTATTAACTAAATTTAACAAAAGTTATACTTAAATGTTTTCCCCCCATATGCCACAGTGGCACTTTTGAAGGATGTGGCATATATGTGTAAATATATACTTTAAAACGCAGTTATACTCAGTAAAATTCTTTTAAAAGCATTGTATCAATCCTTATGCATTTACATGTTACTGGAGTCTGATAGGATTGAAATACAGCAAAACACCTGACATGACCAGTTTATTGTGCAGGCTGTAAATAACCCATTAAAAGTGGGCGAGTCACTTTTTTTTTTTTTTTGTGCTTTTTTTTTTTTTTTTTAAAGCATGCACACAAAAGATATCATCCTTTAGAAATACTTGCATAAAAATGTTGAATGCTAAATAATTGTCCTTCTAGCACAATTTATAAAAAAAAAAAAAAAAAAAATCCCCACACTTCTCACGTCCATTTCAGTAATTCATGCAAAATCTTGTTTCCTGTTTGTGCTCATCCCTGTTTAAACTCATCAAAGCTTCATGTTTGAATGTCCACTTTTGCTTTTGTTTTCCAGAGTGGCCGGTCACCCTCTAGCTCAGAATGAGCGATGCCTGCACATGTTTCTACAGGATGAGTCTGTTGACAAGAACTACACCCCATCCAAAATCAGGCAAGCCTGAGGGAAAGAAAAATAAATAAATAAATGGATGGCTCTGCTTGGCCTGGTCTCTCTCTCAGCCCTGCTCAGCCTCGCTTGGCCCAACAACCCAAAGCTCTTTTCACTGCTCCAGGTTTCTCTCAAACAAACATTTTATTGACAATATCGCCCATCCCCCCCCCCCCCAGAAAAATTATATAATTCACTGCCTCTTTTAGTTTAGTTATCCTGATCGGTGTTTGTTTTCACCTTCTAATCAGAGTCAAGAATGTTCGACACGTAACTGTGGTTGAAAGTAATTTATAGCAATTTCTTTGTCTGGAAATGCCACTAACATGGATATATTGATGTATTTATCATTTAGCTATGTCTTAAATATATTCATTTATATAGTAACATTGAATGAGTGTTCTGTATATGCAAAGCTCTCGTAATGACCCACAGCGTTTCTCGTCCAGTACGGCATGTTGCTCACCACCGACCTACCAACTAAACACAAAAAACACACATGCAACGACGGGCGTTGACTTTCAAATCACACTTAGGTGTTCTTCTCCGAAAAAGGAGGCGTGCATATGTGTGCGTGTGTGTATATTGACCAGCACCTGCCCAATTATCACAAATGATTTTCTAGCAAGAGATTTACACAGAGGGAACTGCAGTATTTCTACTGGCTATATGCATTTTGAGATTTGTATACTGCTGTGCCATTTTTGTTTATTTTGAATATTTTCCAATAAAATAGGTGAAACGTCTCCACGTGTGAGTGCATTTGTTGTCGCTTCGGGCCGTTTGCCTGTCTCGCTACCCGCTCTGGACAGTCAGTCAGGACCAGTGCAGTCATCCTAACTTTATTGTACCTGTTTAATAAATACTGTGCAAGATGTATAAGGACTATAGCTATTCAAAGACAGCCCTGAGTTTGGACTTGCACTAGAGTGAGCCATGCTAAAGACACAAATGATGCAGTCTATGACTTGTGACAGATTAAGCTTGAATTAGTACAACATGTATTTGGGCCAGGTCACTATGCTTAATGAATGCAAGATCCAGAAGCTTTTTTTTTTTTTCCTTTACTTTTGTATCACATGTGCCACCACAATAAAAGTAAAAAGCCATTTCTTCTTGCCTTCAGGGCTATTTGTAAGGTCTGACCTTTTTCATAACAATAACATATCTGTACATTATTTTTTTTAAGCACACTGCCTCCCACATGCTGCACATATAAGATGTGAGGACTTTTGACCCGTGCAGTTCCATGTAAAACTTTTGAATTTGAAGATGGAGTTTGATTGCAGCTTCATATGTCCTGTGAGAGCAAGCACTGCTCTGATTTTGGAGAGATTAACCCCAAATGAACCATTTTATGTAATACAAATCTCATTTGGTGGCAAAGAAAAATGTAAAATAATATATGTTATTCATTACTTGATAAAGCACCAACAAATCAAATGAACGTACACAGAGTTGGTTATTACTGATGAGCTTCAGGTGTTCACAAGAAATCCTGCATTAAATCAAGATGCATGCATTAGTGTTTAATAATTTAGTATGAGCTCTACATCCTTATAAAGTGTCACTGTAATTAGATATGAAACCAACACCACTGTTTGCTATGATGCCAGGGCTCCAGCTGGTAGTTTTACTATAAGCATCTATAGTAAAACTATACTATAAGCATCTAGGTCATGTTATATGAAAACCGTTTAATTCAGTGTATTTTATTCTCTTGGTTACAACTCTAAATAGTTATAACTCCATTAAAAATTTTGTTTTTTTTTGCTTTTACAACAGAATAAAAACATTACAGGCCACAAAAACATTTCCAAGTGCTGAATAAGATTGTATCCAGTGTTAGTGTCTAACTTCAAAAAGTCGACCTTAAGCGTTTTCTTTTCTTTCTTTTTTTTTTATGCTGCGCCTCAAACAGGACACACCAAACACAAACGGGACAGCCATTTAAATACAGACACCATTTTTCAGATGAATGTAGTTTTACAGTCAAAGGGGGGGGACGGGGGATAGATAGTGCATCCTTTTTAAAGAGTCCTCCGCAATGCTTCATGGAGCTGACGCCTCATCGGTGCATTTGGTTTCAGCACCGAATTGAGGAACAGCGACTCGCATCTCCCCCCCCCCCGGATGCTTCTTCTTCTTCTTCTTTTTTTGGTTTCCTCCGTTGGGATTGAACACAGAAATAAAATGGTGAATTGGTCGTCAAGCTCATTGGTCTCATAGACACTCGGAAAAAATCAAAACAAAAAAAGTCTTAATGTACAGCGTTTCTTTAGGAAACGTGCTTGGCAGGTGCTCTCCAGAGCCTTAAGGCGACATTTAAACGCTGCAAGCTGTTTTGGCCACAAGATATTGCAGTTTTCAGAATCAGACAGGCAGGTCTCTAATGAAAGGTACATGCTAATCCTTGACTAGAGCAACTGTTAACAGGCTAAAGTTGTGATCCGGATGTGTTCAATGGAGCCTAAGCCTAAATAGGCTGTATTAAGACAGCCCGTAAGAGATTTTGTGCCGTGGCTACACCTGCTATGATTTGACAGTCTGTGTTGATTGTTCAGTGGGTCTCCTCGTGGGCCTCCAGTCTTTTTTTCCCCTCCTCACGCGCCCCGGCAGATGGTGAGAATTCATATATCGCTGGATTTGTACATATCGGACAGGAGCCTGGTGATGGGAACGTTGCCGATGGTCTTTTTGAAGAACACCTCCTCTATGGTGGACGGGCTGACAGAGCGGAGGGCCGGCAGCAGCAAGAGGAGCTTACCAAAACGACACGGCTGAGTCGGGTACCTGAAACACAACTGGTGTCAAAAACAGCCTTTTTGTCCGGTTCCATTTGCAGACTGTCTGTTGCAGCCTGTCCAATTACCGCACACCTGTGACAAATAGCTCCTACTTAGCTTGAATACAAGCTTCATCTGGTGCACCTGCACAATTACAGGAGGCTTATTGCCTCATTAACTTTATAATGAAGCTGGCAGACTATAGCCAGTTGACACGTGCGTAAAGCATGCTTTATCTTAGGATGAAGAGATAGATAGATAGATAGATAGATAGATAGATAATGGCCTGTATAGCGCTTTACTTAGTCCCTATGGACCCCAAAGCGCTTTACACTACATTCAGTCATCCACCCATTCACACACTGGTGATGGCAAGCTACACTGTAGCCACAGCTGCCCTGAGGCGCACTGACAGAGGCAACTGCCAACTCTTGAGCCACGATCGCCAGATAGATAGATAGATAGATAGATAGATAGATAGATAGATAGATCTCTTTTACCTGGTGTGTATATAACTGTTGAGAGTGAGCTGGGCTTCATCTTGCAGAGCAGCAATAGCGCTGGCGTTGCGGAAACTTCTTAATTCTGTGTTTCCATGCGTAGGAACTGTAAGACAAGAGGCATCACTATAGCTGTTAGAAATCTGCTGACATGACACTGCTGTAATGACATGTCATATATTCTCTTCTGTCTTCCCAGATTGGCTGTAGTTGTATGCAGCAGAGAAAGTTGAGGTTTGCTTTGGTAAATATGGTTATTTCCGGTAAGAGTCTTTACACTGTGTCAAACATTCGGGCAGTAATTTGCGAGGTACTCACCAGCTTTGAATGTCACGATACATTTCAAGCAGGCGAACTCGGTCGCGTCAAGGCGCATCTGTCTGAATCTGGTGACCACCTCTTGAAGCGCTTGAATCTCAGACATAATCTTGTTCATCCGCTGAGACTCCGTGTTTTCAGTGTTCATCCCTTTGGATAAATGTGAAGAAAAGTTTTATTATGCACGACAACAGCTGCTCGCTCTTCACTTAAAATTCTCTCGTGCTTTGCATATACCAGAAACAGCGAGAAGAGTTGTGGAGTCCACGGGAATGGCCCACTGCGCGATGCCCAGAACAAATAATTCTCTCCAAGCGTCCTCCAACAGAATCAGCTGTAAGGGGGTATTTTAAGTGTTAAACTGTGCACAACACGCAACAATTAAACCATTCAAAGTATTTGAAACTTTTTGAATGGTAAAAATAACAACATAAGATTAATAATTCCTTCTTATTTTTCCATGTTGTGTGCAGGTTTTAGGGCTTGGTTGGGAATTATTAGATATGCGGTTTTCAAATCGATACTATCAAATTCATGACATTAATTTAATTAATTTAAAGCGTCTGTCTGCGGACCAAATACTTAATTGGCAGCTGTTCACCATTTCAAACCCCACAGGGCGCTAATGGCCTGTTTGGGGATCATGTTTAAGCATCATTCATTTGGAGAATGAGTCCAAATCGTGGCTACCTGATCAGATAAAGGGAGGGTGGAGAACGCGGGGACACTTTTTGCCCACTTGATGCTCATGAAGAGAAGACGCGCAGCTGACTCGCACACAGATTCCGTAGCCACCTCGTACAGATACATCGGGGTGCCACTGACCTCGTGGGGATACTGCAGAGAGGGAAAATGAAAATGTTGTCATTGTTTATGTCAGAAAGAAACGCAGGTCGGAAAACAGTGAACAACAAAGGTCGAATTCCAAGCCCCAGCGCCCAGTTTTATAATGATTAGTGTTGCTTGTGGTGGATTTACAGTGAGAAATCTAATTGGCGGATTTGTTGGTCTTACAGGCTTTTAAATCTGGAGAGGAATTTCAACTTCTAACCCTTGTGTTTAAAAAAAAATGTTTACTAATTAATCGCACAATAACGGTTTGGAAGAAATACAAACATCTAACATTTTAAGGAATTCTACATCTAGAAGTGATTAAATGTAAAACTATGCATGGACTGCGACACGAGAGCCAAGAAATGATTGACTTCTATGCTCTCATTCTTTACTTGAAGGTCTAAAACTCTTTGAAGAAAGTGTACGTTGTAGCTATTAAATTGCGTAATCTTAAAATAAAAATCTACCTTAGGAGTTGGCTGTGCTAGACCCACGATGGCCTGTCTTTCCGGTGTAGTGGCTACTGTGCTCATCTCCAAGTTGTGCGGCTCCAGCTGGGTGACAGTGGTGAAAAAAGGAGGACCGGGTAGTGAGGATCCGGGGAAATGTGCCGAGGAGCCATTCACCTCTTTGTGGCCCCGGAAATACAGAGCGACCTGTTTGCGAATTGTAGATGTCCGTGGCCCCCTCTCATGCTGAACGGCTGTGGAGCAGGACAGTAGGAAGGCAGTGTGAAAGAGAGCAAACTGCTTATTTATCAGGATCGTTAATTGCATTCTCCAGGAGCAATCCTGGGTTTATTTTATTGAACGAAAGCTGCTCCTTAAAGTGCAAATGTTCTGCGTGAAAGAAAAAAAATAATGAGCTTCTACCAGCGCTCCCAGGAGGTATAAATAAGATCTCCTTTAAAACAAGCAGCAGGTAATTATCAACTTCTTTTCAGCTTTGATTAACAGATTTTATACACTTTTTTCTCCCCCGAATCCAATACTGTCCTACTGTACTGGCGTTTCTTTGCTCAACGTGATAATTCAATTAAGCTCGTTTACCGTCTTTATTCATGTTCACTTCCAGACACTTTTTCAAACGACAAGCTCGGCACTGGTTTCTGTGAGTTTTGTCTACGGGACAACCACCCTGTACAGAGAGAAAAGGGGAGGGGGAGAGGGGGACATAAAAAGAGGAAGGGGTTACAGCTTCTAGTTAAAATTCTCTTAGCTTGCAGGAGAGAAAAAAAAGCTTCTTGCTATTATCCTCCTGGGAGGGCAATCTCCAGGTGAAAGATCGTACTATTATCTTTTAGTTATGGAGGTGCTCCCCTGCGGCTCCAGTGTGGCCTCATCCCGCAGGATAAGTACTCTATCCCGCCCTCTGCCGCCTAAATCCTCGGCTTCGAGTCATCACATTAGATTGGATTACACCTGATATATTACAGCAGCGCGGCACTTAGCCCAGTACTTAATGGTCCAGGCATGACATAATTAGGCTCATCAAGAGAGACTTAACTCAGCGCCAAAAAGAAAAGCAAACAGAAATCAGCTCGTAAAATGTGCATTACGCGCGTAAAACGCTTGGTATGTTTTGTGGGTGAAAATCAGACACCTAGGGAATATAAAGAATAAAGGACGAGACAAATTCTGTGCAGGGTGCTAACTTTATTTGGAAAATGAAAGAAATTGCTCCATATTCATGGCAATGATTGCGTACAGGTTTCTCACTTAGGCTTGATTTGATAATTCCTTTGCCTGCTTGTTTTCCCGCCTTGCTTGAAATTCTATTAAAAATAAATAAATAAAACTACTTAATCGAATTTGAAAAGCGCAAATAGTAGGTGCATTTAACCACAGCCAATTCAGCCTCGTGTAAAAAGCAGGGAAATTTAGTTACGAGCTTGTATAAACTTAAAGGAGGCCTCACCTGCGAGCCAGATTTACACACATAAGTCCGATTTCTGCGGATGCTCCTCTTGAAGAATCCCGAGCAGCCATCACAGGCGTAAACACCATAGTGTTTCCCTGAGCTGCGGTCACCGCACACTTTACATGGGATGTCCAGAATCCGACCTGGGAGAGGTCAAAAATGTCAAGTAAATGATGTGCTCACTGAATTACGAAGCGCACAGTTCAGTTTTAAATCAAAACATTTTGATGACATTTTGTAGCGGTTGCTCGCGTAATCGCGGGATTTATGAATAAATATGATGGAACAAAGTGTTTACAGTGTTTTTCCAGAATAAGTTGGTATAACAGTTTTCAAAGTTGACACACTGGCTGCAGTTCAGCGGCCGACCTGCAATTATGTGACTTTACACCGACCCTATAATCAGTTAAAAAGTACCATAATCGAGCTCATATACACTGAAGCAATGAACAAACTGTCCTGCATGTGACTTACTTATGTCCGACAACTCCACACAGCCACAGACACGCTCTCACACTCATTACACGCACACTGGACAACGCCCCGCGTCTCATCCGAGCACGACCATGGGAATTCACTGCGCACATTTTAAGAATAAAGTCCGGTGGGAAGCGTTATATTTGAGCTCTCTAAGACAATACCCCGAAAACGCACAATGGAGACATTAGGGGAAAGTGTTAACTTAATGATTTTCTCCCATTGAACCTCGTCTGACTGCCTGGATCTCGACAAGCTGCCAACTCCACTTCATAATGGGACTCGACAGCTGCTTTATCCCACAGGTCTATAGGCCCCAGGATTAGGGAGTGACACTGCACCATGAGAATAATGCGTACCAACTCGTTTCACCAACTCAAATGAAGTGTATGTAAATCGACCCCGGTGTAGATGAAAAAATGTGATTTTTTTGTGAAGATTTTGTATTCAAATCTCTTAAAAAGAAGATATTTGTATGCATATGAGGCAGTCCTTTTTTTTATTCTGGAGGGAAAAGCCGTCTATGTAATTACACTGACGTTTTGCCACCTGCTCATTGATTCACCAGTGACCCGTCAAAAAGGGTAGCATGGGAATAACTACTCAGCAGCAAAAACAATGACTTCAGGAGAGAGTTATAGGACTGGAATTGGCTGTTTATTAAGAATCAAAACACCCTGTAGCCCTTTAAATGTACGCAAAAGACATTTAATTGCTGTAACATGCAATAAAAAGTCATTTTAAAGTTGGATTTAAACATTTTATTGTTAAACAAAATTTGGTATTTTGGTACCCAACTTGTCCTTAGTAATTGGAGAAATTTACGCTCAACATGTTCCATACTGGTCCTAGTTATTATTATTATTATTATTATTATTATTATTATTATTAGTAGTAGTAGTAGTAGTAGTAGTAGTAGTAGTAGTAGTAGTAGTATCACTGTTGTTCTTTTATTTTCTTGTTTTCTAATTTTTTTTAAAAATAAATCATTCTTTTTTATTTTGTTTTAACAAACCTTTAAAACCAAAGCTAACCAAATCACATTTTCATTGACACAGCCCCCAAATTAAAATTTAGAGTTTAATTAAACCGCGGATGACCGAAAGTGTAAACATTTTCAACAAGAAAAAATGTCCCCCCAAATATTAAACGATGGTCGCTGGGAGTCAATTAAATAAAAATGACAGACAATTTTGTTGTGAAAGGGGGAAATGTATTTAACTTCCCGCTGTGGGGGTCCACTGCGTCTCCATTGTGAGCAGTAATTGCTTGAAGATATATGGCATATTCTATTAACGTAATCACCATCAAGGCGAAAACCTGCTAAAAGAGTTGGAAATGAAGTTTTAGGGAGAGAAAGAGCTGTTTCCTCTGACCACTCGGTAGCGTGGCTGTGAACTTGAGTCACAGCAATGCTGTGAGTCGTTTTATTCTCATTTGAAAACACACGTTTACATCGGCCGAGCACAGATTTTAAAAGCGGCGGCCTGGTGTGAAAAAAATGTGGTAGCTCTAAAAGAAGCATCAAATGTGAATTCAACAGAAATGTCCATTCTTTGGAGAGAGAGAACAATAGCCTACTTTAGGCCTATATTATGATCTGAGTCCGCCTTCATTTGAATTCATAATGAGGCCTAGCAGAGGGATAATTGCAAGGGTTAAGAAAAAAAGGATCAGAAAATAATTTGATAGGAAAGTGTAAATCTGCTTGAAATTTATTACTATTTTAAAAAAAAGTCAGTAACATGATTTAAAGCGCTTCAGGAAACTCAAATGAGGGATTCAGAAATGCGCAAACACATTTCAGACATAAGAGAAAAAAATCTCGTGCGCAAACGGGATTTCTCTTCATGTAAGATTGAATGATACCCTGCATATTGCGCTGTTACTCTTTTTAAAGGCTGAAAATTAAATTGCAGGCAACAAGTGTCATCAAAGGGAAGCATGTGTGGCTTTTGAAGAGCAGTGGTCGGCAAATGAATGTGGCTTATTATTTTCGCTTCCTTCTTATTTTGTTTCTCGAAATCTGTGAGCAACATTACAAAATAAATTTTACACATGATTTCCTTTCATTCAGGAGCTTTGTTATCCGGGGATGTTCATGTATTGCATTCTGAGACGGCCGACAGCCAGTCCCCATACTCACAACTTTGTGATCATGAGGTAGAGTCGTGAGAAACATCTTTAAAGACACCATGGACTCACTCACTCATTTGTTATACCCGTCGCTACTGTAGACCTCCCATTATCTATGCCGTGTTCTTCAGAGGAATCGGAGATGATGATGAACAAAACTTACTTGATTTGACATTCAGAATATCCAAACAGCCACTTGTTGAACCGGTGGGTTTGCTCATCATGGATCCTCGATATTTTAAAGAATCTGGATAAAAAGTGTCCTTTTTCTTCTCTTCTTGTGGACAGAAACAATGAAGTTTGTGACACTTAATCACTTGTGGTTTCTCGGTTTCTTTGCCAGCAGCGACGAGAAACACAAGTCAAAGTCCCGAAGCCAAGTTGATAGAAAGTCAGCCTCCGATCGATCGAGAGCCACAAATTAAAACATTAATTATACATTTTATCAGGGATCTTTGCCCTCGACGCCGAAGATTCCGGAGAACCAGGACTGGATCCCCGGGCAGCAGCCGGTAAACGGCAGCAGCAGCTCTCCAGCTAGTGGCGCAGTAGCCGGTGCGTAAAGTTCGAGTTGGAAAAACGGTGGCTGGAGCGCATCCGATACTGCCAACGCGGTGGCGAAGGGAAAAAAGGGGCAAATTTCCGATTTTCTTACGGTTGAAAACTTGTTAAAACCAGGACACGATGTGACTTTATGGTGGGAGCCTCCCGAATAAGCCTTGGTAATATTTATGAGAAGTGTCAGGGGGAGGCTGGAGGGTGGAGATCTCCACTTCCTTCATCCACTTGGCTTTCTACTCCAAACTCCATCCTGACGTCACTGGCGTGCGAGGGAGTGTGTGTGCGCTTGAATGTGTGTGCAAGTGCTGTGAAGTGCCTTGCTAACGGAGCCAGATCCACTGCAGACAAAACACACATGTTGCATGTTTTCCTGGACTGCATTTGCGATTTTTACTGTGTAGAACTCTTATTTATAATAATAATAATAATAATAATAATAATAATAATAATAATAATATGACCGAAAATATTCAAAATGTGTTTAAAATATATAATCGCATATCCTAAAGAATAAAAAGATAAAATAAAATGAAATAAAAAAGTAAAAATGATCCAAACTGTTGGGACCGTGGAGATGGCTTTAAGAGGCTGATTACTGTAAATATTTTCGGGTATGCTAAGGTATGCTGACCACTAATAAGAGTGTATTACCATATGCAGGGAGGTGGGGGGTGAGGGTGGGCTGAGACCTTCAACAGTCAGCGCTCCTCATTTCCTACACTAGCACAAAGACATTTGTGTCTGGTTCCTCGTACAGTCCTCCAGATTAAATGCTTGGGCTCCACCACATACGTAGCAGCGGTCAAGACAACTGTCATAAAGCTGAACTTTGATTTTTAAAACACTTTATTGCGTATTTGATTCTTTAATAAATATAAAAAAGGCTAAAGAGACGACAAATTTAAAAGATTCATACAGTTAAAAGTTGTAAAATATCCATCTCTCCCCCGTTTTCTCGGGGGCGTTGGTGTAGTTTTGCTCCACAGTCTGCATTATCTTTCCTTTGTTAGTGGCTTATTGGAGCTCGTTAGGTGGGCAGATACACCATGCAGACACACTTTGGGACCTTGTAATATAACTTATTAAAAAAAACAAGGCTTCTAGAAATTAATGTATTTTTTTTTAAAGAACCTTTTATTAAATGTAAAAGGTAAGCATTCATTTTTAATTTAACAACCATCTTTAAATACAAACTTGGGAAAAATGTGAAATATAAAAAGTCATACATATGGAATATATAAACACACTTAAATATATTTGCTTTTCATTCTGTTTACTTTGATTTTCTTTGACGATTCATGCAAACCTACCGCTGAACTTCATGAGCCCTTCACATTTAAGATTTTACTATTATCTTTTAAAATGTTAGATCGATTTGCACTCTTGCACTTTAGCTTTTTTAGTTACAGCAAAAGAAATGGGCAATATTAATAATAATAATAATAATAATAATAACTTTTGAGATCTATCTATCTATCTATCTATCTATCTATCTATCTATCTATCTATCTATCTATCTATCTATCTATCTATCTATCTATCTATCTATCTATCTATCTGCCTCTGTAGCTGCCATTCTCTGTAGTGGGTGATCCGGTTTTGGACATGAAGGTGCAGACCACGGCCGGCTGTCCGGGGCCCACTCATTGACACACTGACCTTGACAGCTTGTTGCGCTTTCGCCGGGTAACTCCAGAAATCCATATTCTGTTTTAATTGTGTTCATTCCCACGGTACACTGAAGGCCATATGGACTCACAAAGTGTCGATTTAAGCGGACAGGGGCGAGGCGGAGAGGCGTAGTTAATTGCAATTAGCTTTTGTCGTGTCTTTCAATCTGCCCTTTAGCTGAACGGCTCCGGCTGGAGCCTAACAAGCCTGAGGAGAAATCATTCTAATATTCCTTTGATTTTCCTGAGGGGGCTCATAGAAAGGCCCTCTGTAGGACGTTTATAGACGCAAATTGTGTGTTTTAACTATTCTCTGAATAGGCCACTTATACTGTAGAAATTTTTTAATTTTAAGTTCCCCCCCAGACTTATTTTTGGCTTATTTTTGCATTTCCTAAATTATTAACTTTTCAAAAGAAATAAGATCCAATAACTTTCCTTAACGAAGACATAATCAGTAATCGATAACAGTTTTCATTTGTTTCTAAATGCACGTGAAGTGGTGTATGTGTGTGAGTGTGTGTCTGTGTGTGCGCATGTGTGTGGGTGGCTGCTGGGTTGGGTGAATGGTGAATGTGTGACATAATCTCCTTAACTCGTCCTAATCCTCGTCATTCACTGATAGCCTTTACACAAATATAACCAACATCATGGTTGCCCGGGCTGCCTTCTTTCACTTTTTTTGTATGAGTGACTCTCTTCTCCTCCAGCAGTCAATGAAATGTGGCCAACAAAGGGGGCAGTGGATTGTGTATCTGTTTTTTGGGGAGGGGGATCTCGGCATCAGTATGCGGATACTTGACATACTATAGTATAGACTTTAACAACGAGAAAAGAGTGAGAGTCCAACAGAAGTCAGCGCAGAACAATGCAGGGAGACCGCGGTGTGTGCTCAATGTCTGAATGAGTTTCGAACAATGAGAAAAAACACCTGCGAAAACATCACATATCAGACAGAAAGCGGATTTTATATTCTTGGATTGTGCACCTGTTGATTTTTAAAAAAAATTATTAGAACATCCAATGTTTTGCTCTTTGGGGAATCTTCAAATAGATCCCATCCATTAGAGTTTATCCATCTTTTATGTACTGCTATCACTGTGGAGGCCCCCCGAACCGACCAGGCGTAAACCAATTGGCTTTGGAGAGAAGTCACTAAGCTCCAGAAAGCAAATAATAGGGAGAATTCAAGTCGACCAAAGGCCCCAGCAGCCGTGCATCTCTGAAAACTGGCCAGGGAGATCATCTTCAGTCATCTCATAGCCTACAGACACTGATCGTGTTTAGCCGAGGAGGTTGGTTGTCTGGACCGTGAAGAATCACTTCATCTGCTATGGTAATGACAGTGATTTTCTGAAAACATTCCACTGGTTGAACGCAAAAAGGTTTGTTTGGCACATTTCCGAAAACGGCAGTTGAAAGATCTTCCCCAGGTACTGTTAATATCCAATAACCTAAAATATGATTTAACGTCCCAAAGAAGTGGAAGATAATCAGTCTGATTTCAGCACCACGGACAGTTCTTCAATAAGAGTCACTGAATAGATGCAGATTACCTGTCCGAGCGATTCTTCAACATTTTAAGGGGCCCGCAGGTTTCCACTTGCACATCGGACCACATTTGGCTTCCCAAATTGTTTTGATGGCAAGTCTTAAATCGAAATTACTCAAGACTCACGAATGGTGAATCACATTGGACATATTGAAGCAACTGCAGGTGAGTTATAATGAGAAAACAAACTCAGTTCCCTCAGTTGCAACATCAACTCTCTATCTAAAGGATGTTAACGCTATGAGTAAGCAGCTGATCAGGTACAGTGTGTACAGCAACATGCTTCTCTTGGAAGGTTTGGAGTCAGCAGTTCTTTCAAAGTGGTTATTAAAGTGGGCGTTTAATGCTTCAGGAGCACAGTGTTGTTGTCGTGCTTGCTCATCTAGGAGCACGCTGTCTGTGAGTACAGTAAAACTATAGCCCTCCTCCTTAAACTCCACAGGCCTATCCCCGCATTCCTCCACTGCCACCGCGCCACCTCGTTAGCTGCAGTGTAAAAGAGATGCTGGCATACCTGTGCGTGTGCACAGACAAACCCATGCGCGCTTACACGCATTCACATACACACGCCAAAGCCCCCCCCCCCCCCCCCCCCCCCCCCCAAACCACCACCACCACCACCAAAAACACAGACCCAAGACCCAAACCCAGAAACCCACAAGTCGGTGCGGTGCAGTTGGACGCTCTGACAAATCTATTTGGGGCAAATTGTCAGTGAGAAACTTCCGCTCGAACTGCCGTGGACAAAACTGGCTGTTGGGGAGAGCAAATCCCGCTGCATGAGGGTGGGGGACAATTGGGGGCGAATGTGTTGATGTGCGGCCGGTGGCTGGGGAGGTACAATGGACGGATTAGTCAGTCCCCTGGCTGACTGATTTGAGATGGCTCCTCTCAGCCTCTCGCCGTGGGGAGTCCCATTGTCCCGCTTCTGATTCCCACTTCTCACAAACTCCAAACAAAAGTCAATCTCTTTCTCAAGGGGGGGAAAAATATCGACCCGTGTTTCAGCTGGGGAAAGTGACTCAAAAACTTATTTGCAAGAGATGACTGACTCTGTAACTCCCCTTCCACTCTTTATGTCTTTTTCCCTTCTCTTGGAGTCCTCTTCATGTGCAGTCTTTATTGACCGGCGGTGGTTAGCGAGACGTTGAATGATCCCAGTTTTTCAGACTCGAGTGGGGCTGGGGGCACCTGTTGGAAGCTTAGAGGCGGCTTTGCGGCCGAGGTCATTAATATTAAAATATACAGAGATGCCATCACGGGCTGGTCTGAAATCGGTCTGATGTCGCCCCTGGGTTCCCTCTCTGGATGGACCTCTGCTTTCAGTCACTCGTGAAGAGCTTTCTTTTCTTTTTCTGTCTTCTCTTTTTCTTTTTTCCCTCCCTGAAAAGACTCGTTAACAAATTATGACAGCTGAGTAGAGGGGCTTAGTCTGTTCAGACTGCAAAGACAAACATGTGAGAGCCGAGGAGCCCGCGATGTGATCAGTGTATCTACAGTTCATTTATTATTCTGCCTGTGGTGTGTGAAAGTGTTCGGATTTCCAGAGCTGAAAGGACACGTTTCAGTCATGCAGAGGTGACTGGACTTGATTAGATCGGTGGGTGAGTTGTACAGGCCTGTCTCTTTGTCTGTCTTTAAGTTCGTTTTGAACAATAAACTTCACCTAGTTAATGAGTTTATCTTTCATTTATTTGTGTCTAATGCTCATTTAAAACAATCAAATCTTTGATTGTCTTTTTGTAGCTACAAAAAACAAGCAAAATGAGTATGAAAAAATGACACTTTCGACCACATTTACCCTCATTTTCAAAGTCATCAGTTTAACTTTAAGTTGTTTATTTGATTTCTACATATTCAGTTTTCATTATTTTAACATCAGTGGGACATCAAAGGTTTGATCTACTGCCATCAGAACTACTGATCAAACCACAACAGGTTTTGTGAACCTGTCCAAAATACCTTGATGATCACAGGTCGTAAAAACAAGACATAATATCGTACTCATTCATTAACTCAATAACAGAGTGCATAGTAATTTATCAAAAATAACACAGTTTATAATTCATCTAAGAAAGCGTTCTAGACTAGTTGTGATGTCACAAAATCATGTTTATCTACAGTATCTAAACCTCTATTTTTCAGTGAATGAATTTGAAAACAGAAATCCTCAACATACAATCGAGGAAACAATCAATCTAACAAACATGCCAATTAGCAACACACATTTTCGAGTTGAGAGGGACTTTAACAGTTTGCTGCATCAGTGGCACTTTGCAAAAAATGATTTATATATATATATCTATCTATATCTATATACACACACACTTTCTCCCACTCTTAGTCCCTCACGGTGTCTAAATGACTTTGTTTAAGAGGCAGCAGCAGTGAAAGTACTGGTCGCGGTCGTCGCACAGATTAAGCAGAGACTAGTCTTCGTCTACTCCTTCCACAGCTGCCATTCACCTGGAGTCACTCTGATAGTCATTCTGCTGTTTGTCCAGCTCTGTTCAGCAGTCAGTCTTGCTTCGCAGCCCTGCTTCTCCTGATGTTATCCTGCAGACTCCACAGGTCAGGTTCAGTGATCACGGTCTGAGGTCACAGCTTCCACCCGTCAGTAACCCTCAGGGCAGCACAGGAGCTGTCATCATGAGCCTCACACTCACCTCATGGGTCTTAATACACATCCAGACACCCAGACGCTAGGAGGACTGATGACCCATTGATAGAATCGGGGCATGTGACTTTGTCTATGGTCAGACCAGGGTACAGTGCATGCATATGGGATGCAGCTCCTTGGAGAACTTCTTAAGTAAATTATATTAAGTAAAGTAAATTATATAAATTTTTGTACATCACAGAATTTTCAGTCCAAAATTTCATATTTATTATAAGCATGAAGGAGTATTTCATCACCCTCAAGCATAAAGTTTAGCTCATGTGTGCTAACAGGCGTATAACGTCACCTGTGACTGCAGTGGAAGCTGTCTTCAGTGTGTGGCTGCTCAAATTAAACTTGGCCAAAGTCCCAAATAATGCAGTCAGTATATGTTTAAGTAATCTCAATGAGCTAAAGCTCAGCCTTCAGACTGCTCTAAACGCGGTTTCAGATATTTTCTTTCTGCTCTTGACTCTCTATGATGTCAGTTAGGAGGGATCTCCTTAATATGGTAATCTCAGGGATGCAGCTCTTTTTATTTGGTCCACTTTGAATACTGAAAGTCAGAACATTACGAGCACCAATATAGCTCCCCCGTTTGAGCAGGTGGTCCAGATGTCATAAGCCTGGGTTTGAATCTGAGGCTGTTTAACATGTGTCTTCTCAGGGTCTATACTCCCATTCTCACCAATAATGACAGAACTGCAGTTATAAATGAATGAACTAGATCTTTAAGTATGTATGGAGACATAATCTGCCTAAAGGAGGATTTAAATGATTAGAGGTATTTTTCACTGTGTACATTCATTAGTGCTTCTGCAACCCTTAGTATTAGTAGGGTTCTGTCCATGACAATAAAAGTTGATGATCTCATAAAGTTAACACAGCTTCACTTCACAGTTTTGGGGCTCTTTCCCCCATTTTTAATTTTTTTTTTAACCATGCAGTTAATACGAAATGTAAAATATTATAAATGTTTGACAAGATAGGATACTGTCATCTGTTTGCTTCAGCCTATATACGGAACGATCTTTCTAAAATGTTAAACAATCACAATACTGGGTGATAATTTGTTATATGATGACGATTTAGTTGTTTTGTCTCCAGAATGCCAGAATGCTGCCAAATTGCAGCCGCTGCTCAGGCTCTGCTCAAGTTATATTTTACAGTATCGAATTCAAGCCTAGAAAGAATGCAATAATGACCATTTCAGCTTTAAAGGACCAGAAGCAAAATTTCCCCTTATTTTGTAACGTTTAAATGCAGCAACTAAAGTTAAGTACTTGGGTCATGCCATCAAGAATGAACTCTGTCATGATGATGTGTAGTGCCAGTGTTGTAAACTGTATGCAAAGCAATTAGCCCTTAAATTCTACGTGAACAGGTTATGTTAAAAACACTCTTTTTAGAGCATGTTGTACCTCATACGCATATTTGTGGTGCACTTACGGTGTATTGAAAATGAAAATACTTCAGGTGGAATGCATTCATGCATTCAGCTCCTAACATGGACAAGGCTATTTATTAATTTTGCAATTACAGATGATTACATTTGTGTGTGTGTGTTGTTCTTGCATTCTCTTTCTTTACTTTTCTGTTCTTTTATATTCAAATGGACTGCATGGAGCCTTCATAACTGGAGGTTCTTTCAGTGTATGTTATGATTACAGTGTCATAACCAACATCCTCTTTGAGTTGAGCAAGCTTTACTACCTAGGCTAACCACTTGGATATCTGCAAAATCCATCATCACAAAGCTTGAAAGCTGTTCCTCATGAAAACATGTCATACTGGAGTTACAAGTTTTGTGTATTTAAGGCGTGAAAATCGTGATGCAAACTAGCTAACCTACACAGTTGATGACATAAAGGAAGAAACATTTTCAATATGTAGATGTTGTTTTACCTATTCTATTTGAGTAAGCAAGTATTTATTCACAAAGTGCTTTTTCACAAACATAAAGTCACTTAGTCGTTGTACAACAAAATAAATACAAACTAGGAAGAAACACAATAAAATATAGAAAATTAAAAACAGTTAATAGCATGTAAACAGAATAAAACCACAGATATTTAAGCAATAATAACAAAAGCGTCTCAAAAGAGGGCCTGACTAAACAGACAAGTTTTCAACTGCTTTTTGAAGGAGTCCATAGAAGTGGTAAATTGAAGACTAGACCCCCTTACAGTCCTCAATCTGCAAGCAGGAGTGCGTCTAACAAGAAGTTGAGATAAATGTGCAGCTGGTCGAATTAGTGCTCAACATGTAAGCAGGAGAATTTTAAAAAGAATTTAAAATCAACTGGGAGTCAATGAGAAGAAATCTCAGCACTCTGGAAAAACTCAATTTCCTCCTCACCTGCTTTGTATATTTGAGTATTAAAAACGTACCAATTTTTTCTATACAAACTCTCCCCTGTTTATCAGTGAAGTTTTGAACTGTAGCAAAAAACCCCAAAACAAAACATCCTACGTCTTAAAAAGAGGCTGGGTAACTTTTTCTAACAGTCACTCTCGCAGCTCTGTGGCTTTGTGATGTTTTATTACAATAGTTGTAATGATCTTCCATAAGCCACTGGTCAGCTGCACACCAGATAAGTGAGTGAGAGCACTTAGTGATTGCTTAAGAGTGAAACACAGTTGCTATTTATGTAATACTGGCAAAGTCTCACTTGAAAACAACGTATTAGGTGAAATATGTTGAAAGGTGCATTAAGAGTTGGCAGTAAGTACATTATATTATTGTTCATTACGATATATGTATACTTTTTAAAAATTATACCATAACATCACTATGACTGGGCTCATAGCTACACCTGTATTTTCACACTGATATCTACTCATAATAAACAGAAAGTTTATTATGAATAAACAATCATCAGTGAAGTGTTGGGTGTGTTAGTAAGAGATTGTAAATTATTAGAAGTGCTTTCATATGTCTTTCTTTTTGGACTTTTTTTTTTTTTTTTTTTGCAGAATAAACGGTAGAAGTGATGAAAGCAGCTGTGGATCATGGGGGTCCTTTAGAAACACCCAAACAATGATGAGGGCAAAGAGGCACTTATTTTTTTCTCATATTCACTACATTTTCTCAATCACCCACCCCGCCACCCAGCAGCTCAGTGCTTTCCCATCCTCAAATTCCCTCAAAGTTTCAGATGCTCACAATTCCACAATGCCCAGATGCTGTCCTTTGGCCCTTTACCCCCCCTCAACCCAGAGCTATCATTCATAACCTTTCTGTGGAGCTGAGAGTGAAAGAGGTGGGATAAGGGGGAAAAAAGAGGGGGAGCGGAGAGCAACATGGCAGCTTATTTAGAAGACTTCCTTTATTGGAACATGTGCAAGCAGTTCACTCACAAAGGACTTAAATAGGATATTTTCTGTTCCCTATAGTTGCTTTCCCCTTTTAAGTGCCGAGGCAAAAAAAGTAAGTTTACAACTCCCTCCTCAATGGGGGCTCTTCACTCTCAGGTTGCGGGGACCTGAGTGACCTAGGAAAGTTAATTAGGAGGCGAACAAAGAGCGGGCTGGAGCAGAATGCCTCGCCTCTCCTCCAGCCAAAGATGTCATCCATTAATTAGGAAAATCTTTAAGGTGGCCTTATTGAATTTACAGAAAGCCCTGTGGTTGGCGGGCAACAGTTTTTTGATCAAGCCCTGACTCAAACAATGCCTTTCTGGAGGTTAAAAAAGAAGAAGAAGGGAGGAGATTGGTGGTAGAAGAAGAGAGGAAGAAAAAGAAACGTATGGGTTTGCGGCGCAGTACAGTTTAATGGTGGGGAAGGGGGGGCGGCTGCTGATTGTGACAGCTCAGATTCACATGGGTATGGGGGACATAGTTTGGGAATGATGTCATGCAAAGGCAACCTGGGGGCTTGGGAAGTAAGAAGGAGGGGGTGCTGAGCTTGAGCCACAGGGGCCACTCAAAGTTAACATCTCTGCCTGCATCTGGGCCAAATCCTTTTCTTCTGGCCCAGGAGAGGCTTTCCTGCACGCCAGGCCCTCCACCACTCCTCCCACCGACTCGTTCACAAATCAGGACTTTTCTTTAAAGCTAACCCTTTGCTAACTGACTAGCTAACTGCCTATTCAACCTGAGCTCACTCTGAATAATATAGCTGGATAACATGGGACTACAGAGTAGCACCTGTACTTTTACAAAAAAGTAGTTTTAAGTATACACCTTTGTTACTCTGTCTCCATAATTTTCTGTATTTGAGCCAGGGATGAAATTTAAAGCATCTGAGGCAGGCATCAAATTGTAAATACTTGGAATGTGACTTTTAAAAATATTTCGCAGCAGGACCATGCCTAAGGTTTAGAAATCATATTTATGGAGTGGTACCTGTGCCTTTGAAGAGACTAGTTCCTTTAGTTACAGTACAATCAAAACCAGAAGATTTGAAATATGTATATGAAATCAAAAAATATTGAATTTCTATACTTAAAATTAAACTAACACATGGCGAAAGCTACTTACTTAGGCTAACGTCTCTGGTATTACTGATCCACTCCTCATGAGTCACTTATTAACCAAATCCCCCAAACACAACCCATTCAGATAGAATGTCACAGTCTTTTCAAAATAAAAATCATCTAGAGTATGATGCATTGATTTGTATCAATATTTACCGTCTTGGTGTGAAAAATATATATATAATACATATACTGTATATACACTCTCACATTCACGTGAATGAATAGTGGAATTGTAAAGCGCTCTGAGGGTCTTGAAAAGTGCTATATAAATGCAATCCATTATATCTATCTATCTCTACATATATATAGATAGATAGATATTTTTTTTTTCTTTTACAAATGTTATGTGTATATATATATATATATATATATATATATATATATATATATATATATATATATATAGAGAGAGAGAGAGAGAGAGAGAGAGAGAGATGTAAAGTCTGTCAATAAATTAATTTATTTATTTATTTTTTTCTGTACAAATGAATTGTTGACATTAGGTGTCTAATGGACTTGTTTTACACTTTTTTGACCACCAGTGGTAGCATAAAGCAACACTTCTTATTCTGCATATTGAAGAGAAGAGGGTTGAAATAATCAACATTTGTTAGCAGCGACTTCCCATAAAGTGTAGAAAACAAACAATAAATGAGCAGGAAAAAGTCCACCAAGCGCTATATAAATACAGGCCATTTTACCTTAGGAGTTTGATATGTAAGCATGTGCATTTGATGTACTTACAATGGAAATCCTAGTTTATTTATTTGATGTCTTTTCCTTTTAAATCAAAGTAAAGAGACTATCATGCATACATATAATCAGAATCTGAATAAATCAATTGGTTAAATGTGTGCCCATCTAAAAATATATATTTCAGGTTATAAGTAAAGAGATACTACTCACTT
This sequence comes from Aulonocara sp. 'chitande type north' Nkhata Bay, assembly GCF_057382095.1. Taxonomy (NCBI): domain Eukaryota; kingdom Metazoa; phylum Chordata; class Actinopteri; order Cichliformes; family Cichlidae; genus Aulonocara; species Aulonocara sp. 'chitande type north' Nkhata Bay. The sequence goes on from NC_141358.1 coordinate 13,265,737, forward strand.
CCTTGACTGAAGACACTGTAATGAGTAACTCATCAATTCTCAGTGTTTGAAATAATTTCACCAAATGGGGGAGAGATAATCTTGGATTAGGTTCAAGGGGGTAACAAGCTCACCCACTGGCTTTCCCCTCTTAAGTGACTTAAAACCAGTAATAGATTTGGATCAAGGCATGTTAACATAAGCCAAACTGAACAGAGAACTTTTGTTTTTGTTTATTGACAATTTATTTTTCTTTAGCAAGAAAGATAATCCAATTGGTAATTCATCCCCAGAACGAGCTAAAAGGTAAGAAAATAAGCCACTACAAATGACAGTCACGCCGATGCTCATGCTATATACTGGCATGCTGTCGTGTCCATGTGTCTCTTGGGACCCCCTCACCCCACCCCCTCCTGGGCGACTAATTTGAGGGGAGGGACGGTGTGTTTTGTTGCTTGTCAGAAACAATCACCCATGGCCCATTACATTAACAGCACTTTACGCTTTCATTGCTGTAACACATTGAGCGCTGAGAGGGGGGAAAGGCGGCCGTGAGGAGAAATCATACATCATGAACAACAGGGAGATAAAAAGTTGGCAAACATTTGCGGATGCAGTTCAAAGGATCTAGATTTCACTGTTTAGATGCCAACGTTGGAACTGGAGTAATCAGTTTAAAGTGAAGATCCTTTGTTTTGTTTTTTTGCCTCTAAAATGTACGATTAAAGTGAATAACAACTTTATTTAGTGCTCCCTGTGCCGCCCCCACCTCTCTCTTGTCCTCGCTCCCGGCCCACCCGTCCTCTCTCTGTTCTCTTTGGGCACTGGAGGTTGTCAGTCGGGGTTTATGTCCAGTTCACTGGAGCTGAAAGAAGTCAGTTTCGCATCTTGTTATGGAACAAGTCGTCCTGCCTCTCAGGAGTGATGAGAAGAGGGTCTGGGTGAGCAGGGTGAGCAGGGAGCGGGACCATCCCCTGGAGGCGACCAGCAGTGAGGAAGTCAATGCAGCTTTTGTGCCTCTGCTGTCGGCTGCGTGTTTGGTAATTATCCGCCTCTATGTGAAGACAGACTGGACTTTCCAGAAGAGATCTCAACCAGCCAGTCCACGGAAGAGTGCACAACACACCATCAACAAAGATGAACTTCTCACAGTGCCGCCAAGGTGCCAGATTGGGAGAGAATCAGCAAATATCAGCAAATACATGAAGCTCTCTCTTGTGTGACATGACGAGCAAAGCTCCGCTGTCTTGTTTGTCATTGTAGCATGTTTAGATCGTGACACTGGTAAAGCTGAGATAATGAAATGCCACCACTATTTGCCTTCTTTTTAACTTAACTGCACATCAAATGTGTTTTGCACAGAAACATCCACATTACTATTGTCTGTTGATAAAATCATTACTGATAAGCTATATCAGTCAAAATGTTATTGTTGTGGTTGGTAAATATTGAGTGACCTTTACTGTGTATGAAGTTGATAATGAGAATTTCTCATTTTAGGAATCAGGGGACTCCTTTTAAAGGGTCGGTATAGCATTTTGGGCCAATTCGACTAAAACCATTTCATTTTGTGAAATTGGTTTACCTCCAATGTTTAAACTAAACAATATAAGAAGAGAGGAGAAATTTGTCATCGATGGTGAAACTTAGAACTTACAGATAACTGGAAGATGTCATCCCGGTCTAACTAAACAATATGGGTTTTATGAAAAAAGTTTGGAAAACGATGGTTTAACTGTAATGCATAAAAATTCCTAAAACTAGCACAAAGATATAAAGTAAAACAATTGCTAAAATACAAGTAGCTCAAGCATAGACTTAAATATAATTCCTAATATAAAAGAATTTGTTACTCATGTCCATCCTTTAAAAAAAAGCATTGCAATTTATGCATATAACCTTATACAATATGTATATACTTTACACAGTCGCTTTTAGCTATTATTCTATTCTCACGTGTACTTTTGATACACACTGGATATACGAAGAAATTTATTACGTTATCCAGTCATAGGTTTTTCAACGTGTGTAGCTTGTGTGTGAGTCACTTACTGTAACAGAGCAGAGTTTTCTAAAAACCTCACAACTAACAGTTGACACCTTGCAATTACAAAACTTTCAAACCTCTACATTTAGCTCAAAATAAAGTTTGAAGATGGGTTGGGTTCATCAGAGCAGAGCTAAAAAATGAAGCCAATTGAAACCAATGAGGAAGTGACAAAAACTTTAGTTCTAGTGGCCACTTGAGGCTGTCTCCAAAAGCATGTTAATCTCTTCTAACTCCTATTCTTGAGTGCCAAACTTTACTGCATTAAAAAAGTACATTTATAGCCTGGAATGAAAAAAAAAAAAGATATTGGCCTCTGTGGATAGATTAGTATAGGCAATGTGAAAAGTGTGTGCTTCATTTCTACTGACTGAAATTCTATTTGTTTTTAGAAACAGACTGCAGCATGTGAGGTTGGGCAGTGGCGATCGTGGCTCAAGAGTTGGGAGTTCGCCTTGTAATCGGAAGGTTGCCGGTTCGAGCCCCGGCTTGGACAGTCTCGGTCGTTGTGTCCTTGGGCAAGACACTTCACCCGTTGCCTACTGGTGGTGGTCAGAGGGCCCGGTGGCGCCAGTGTCCGGCAGCCTCGCCTCTGTCAGTGCGCCCCAGGGTGCTACAATGTAGCTTGCCATCACCAGTGTATGAATGTGTGTGTGCGAATGGGTGGATGACTGGTTGTGTAAAGCGCTTTGGGGTCCTTAGGGACTAGAAAAGCGCTATACAAATTAGAGATGGCATGATACCACTTTTTTATCTCCGATACCGATACCGATATCATAAATTTGGATATCTGCCGATACCGATATGAATCCGATATAGTGTTTTTTAATCAACAAAACTGCTTTTTTAAATATCTTGCTGCATTTTGTATAAGTTCATACTCAAGTTTAAAACAACAACTACACTAAAGCTATTCTGTTATACCTGTATGCAAAAAAAATATTTCATAGTTCAGCAATACTGATCAATCTAATAAACTTAGACCTACACCATCCTCCCTATTCTGGTATTTTAAAGAGTACTTAGCATAAATATTAAGCAACCTAACTAATAGGGTTCCAACTCCCAGCAACAACAAAAATAAATAAATAAAAAATAGGGAACCACCCCTCACGCTCCACCTCATGATGCTTAATCGACGTAATCAACCTTAATTTGATGCAGTGTGAAAAAAAATGCACAGAAATCAATTATTTTTCAAGAAATATTAAATAGATTCAACATCTTTCTTCAACAAAATTGCAGACTGCACAGATGGTACCTTCCCAAAGGAAAAAGTACTATAGCTTACTAGGGTATATATATTAGACTTAATAGTTACTATATACAGTAATTGACTTCTATTCATTTTACATCAAATTAAAACTTTGGGTGTCAGATAATTATTTATTAAAAGCTACACATTTTAAATGAGAATAAGAAAGAAAAGTATGTCTTTGTGCCCCCTTTTCCCTGTTAATGCCCTATCGGCCCCCCTGGCTAAACTTTGCTAGATCCGCCCCTGCACAGTTACCGCCGTCAGCTACGTAGAAAAAGATCCTGGTGTAGAAATTAATATTAAATACATTCTAACAACAGCTTATCAAGCTTAAACGTGCTGCTGTTGTTCATCCGCTGGTTTCCTCTTTCTGGTGCAAAGTGGGCCAAAAGCAAACTAGAGACACGGACTCGTGACAGAAAAGCCGATCAGCTGATCGTTAAGCAGTTTCATGATTGAAGTAGCAGCAGGAGAGGCAGTCGCTCGTTAAGCTTAACGCAGGAATGCTTTACAAACATTCAGAGATGGACTTACACACTTGCTTTACTTCTCTCGGGATAACTTTGTCGGAGATGAAATGCCGGGTTGCTAGCGAAGCTCCACATGCTATCCAGACCACCGACAGGTCCCGCATGCCACCGCCGCTCTATCACGTGATGCATACTGCTCCGACTGCTAACGTTCTGAGGTGAGTTACGGCGTGTTGCAAGTTTTGTGAGGTGCTTTCGTGATATTTAATGGATCGGATTACATTTTTTATTTTTCTCCGATATCCGATCCAGTAATTTAGGTCAGTATCGGACCGATACCGATACGTAATATCAGATCGGTCCATCTCTAATACAAATACAGGCCATTTACCAGTGCTCTCTCTGATTTGGTGATGTGCAGCACAGAAGCTCCACAGGGCACGGTGCTTTCTTCAGTCCTGTTTCCCTCAGACTTTCAGTACAACTCTTGGTCACGCCACCTACAGAAATACTGCAACAATTCTGCAGTGGTTTGATGCATATTTGGAGTGGTCATTTGCATCTGAAGGTGAATAAGGCCAGAGAGATGGCGACCGACTTCAGAAGTGGCAGGACAGCCGACCTGTGTCTATCCTGGGACAGGGCGATAATGTTGTGGAAGGGAAGTAGCTTGGATTCTTCACCAACAACAGCTTGAGCTGGAAAATCAACACAGAGGTTCTGTGCTGGAGGATAGGATACTGAACAAAAAGTTATCCATTATGAATAATCCTGACCATCCTCTGAACCGCTTACCAGACAGGCAGCGGCAGACCTTCTCACACTGACTCAGCTCCATTGGCACAAGGACTGATAAAGAACACTTTTCATACCATAAGCTGTCACCATCTATACAAGCATAAAATAATTTCACAAACATGGGATAAATAAAGTAGTTCTCATCCCTCATCGCATCATTAGCACTATGATTAACCAACCAAATGTGACTATGAGGCGTAAACATCAAAAATGATATATTTTACAGATGTTTTACTACTCTTTTATTGAACCTGTGCTCTCCTTCTTTCTAATTGAATGGTTTGGAACTTTCTGAAATTTATACCATTCAAGGTTTATGATACTTCTACACTGGCTTTGTTTTTCTGAACTGGAAGCTATCTCCATGTTTTGTTTTGACTGTCTATTGTCTGTGCATTGCACCCTCACATTTTATGATTGCAGCATGCTAGCCAAGTTATCATCATTATAAAAAAACACTCCATCTCCACTTTTCGGTCTTTGTGATGGCATCAGCCACACATAGATAAAACAAGTAAATTTATTCACTTATTAGTTTGGTGTGCAGTTTCTTCATTAATATAATTCATTAACCATTTTAACGTAACACTGATATTATGAAGTGCGAGCATAAAACATTGTGTGGTTTTTCTAAAAATATTTTCTTTTATATTAATTATGTTTCTCTTTCTTTGAGTTACCGGGTTTGGGGTGGTGGGTGTTTACTGTCTGAGCAAAAGGTGACTGAGGAGGACTTCTGCCTGCTCAGCAGGACCAACCATGTGTTAATCAGAAACAGGGGTGTTTTAGATTTACTTATGTTATTCTGTGCTTAGTTAGTATTAGTGTTTGCTTTCGTTTCTCCCTACTGTGTCTAAATGGTTTGGCCAAACCACTATAAAAGCTAACCTCTTGTGTCTTTGTAATTGGGTTAGTTTGTGAGTTGTGTCCACTTTGTTGTTTTAAGTTTCTGGAAATTACTTTTTGTAGAGTTATATTTAGTTGATCTCTTTTGTGTGCCCGCTAATTATATTTTTGAATTTTGTCTTTTTGAACTTTTTTTTGAGGGTTAAAATAAAGAAAACCCATTTTGAAGATATTTTTTTCCTGTGTCCTCTATGACTTGGCTGCTTGGTCCCTCACAGTCTTGCTCTAAACCCACATTTATTCTCTGGGTTTTCTGTCCCACATCTCCCATTTGCTGTTACATTTATAACTGTGTTGTCAGTGTGTGTCTGCTTGCTGGAGAAGGTCTCTTAATCTATGTTTTATGTGTACACTTCTAATTTTTCTATTTATATATATATAATAATGTGTGTGTCTGTTAGGTATACATGTTATAGCAGGTTTGTCAGTAAACGCTATGTTTAAATGTGGTTTATAAATACATTTTACTCGATAAGAATGTGACAAAGTTATTTGCTTGCTCTAGTTTGATCTAACCACCTCTTCCCCCTGATTTATTTCTGTTTGCTCCTTTGAGATTGGAAACAGAATTGTATGCTGTCATTGCAGATATAACTTTTAAATCACTGATTTTCCTATGTAACATAAAAAAACAACAGCACTAAAGATTTCCTCGTATTTGCAGCTTTATTAAGGTCAACATACCTTATATCCTTTATTTTCTGCTGACCCTCTGAGAAGAGCCGTAATCAAATTTATCTAGAATTACTTACTTAATCTTCAAAGTCCATCAATGGAGTTGCCAAAATCTTCATTATTACATTGTTATTACAGCAGAGCAATGTAACAACATACCACTCAATAACTATAGCAACTTTTGTTTTTGTCCGTCTTTTTTTTTGGTTCCTCCGTTTAGGTGTGGTCACATCCGCTCATCTTCCCTCATCTCTTCCTATTCCTAGCATCCTCTTCTGTCACACCAACCTCTCTGCATATCTTCCTTCACTACATCCATGAACCTCCTCTGTGTTCTTCCTCTTTTCCTCCTCTCTGGCAGCTCCATCTTCAAAATCCTTTGTCCAACATATCCACTACGCCTCCTGTGGCCTCCAAACCATCTGCACCCTCCTTTATCTCCAAAGCACTCCACCTGAGCTATCCCTCTGACATACTAATGTCTAATCTTGCCCATTCTGGTCACTCCCAATTAGCATCAGTGCCACAGTCTCCAGACCATACACCATAACATCTCAGTACCACCTTGTAAATCTTCCTTTTTACGCTTGCTGCTATCCTTCTATTCAAGAGTGAGTTTCCCAAATGGTGTGGATGAGTTGACGCTTTCCAACCGATCCTTCTGAGTAGTTCAATGACCTGGTAAGGAGCAGTGGTGAAAGCCAGGCTTAAATAGTGCGCTTGATTGTAGATGAGTGACAGGTGTGTCTGTCCGAGGTCTCCAAAGGCCACGCCCACGAATGAAAGCAACTGTTAATCAACTTTCATGCCCACAACACTCACACAGACACGGGTGAGAAAGATGGAGCAGGTAGGACAGCAACTTGGACGACCATGACATTGTTCTCTGTTAAACATAAAAACCTGGTCACATTTATTATTGTATCCCCATCATCATCATCGTCAGGTTTAGTGGTGCTAATAGATCTGCTTCTATTAGCCTAGATTTTTTGGGGGGTCAACAACACAAAAAGTCATTTAACAGAAAATATGAGATAATTGTGTACGATGCAAACTCAAGCACGTCTGCTTTTTTCCATTATAACTCCTTCATTTAAACTCGGCTCAGATCAGTCCCTTTCAAAGACACAGAATAAGCCTGCCTTGATCTGCATCAATTGTCATCCCGGGGCTCTGGGGCTCTTCGTCGGCCAGTGCGCGGGCGAAGTCAGGGCTAATCCCTGGAAAAGGGGAAAATCACGGGAGAGGAGAAAAGCAACAAAAACCAAGTCAAGCGTGTAAAATGAAAGCGAAATCTCTATTATCACTCCCCGCAATTCCCAGCAAAGTGGTGAAAATCAGGGTTAGTTTGTGATTCGAGTCAGACGCGAAGGAAAGAATATAGGGGTCCCTGCGGGTTGGGAGACTCACACGACGAAAAGGGCAATATTCTGGAGAAAGGGGCAAGAAGAAAGCCCCTCTCCCATCCCGACATAACCATTAAATGCAGTCTGACTTTATGTTGTATAGAGAAGGGGGGACAAGAAAGGAGGCACAGTTCTCCGATGAAAGAATGAGGTTTTTGGCGGATTAGGGACGGCCCGAGGGATGAAGAATAACTTCTGCATAACTTTACAGCTATTTTCTCTCCCCACGCCAAGAGCCAAGTTTAAGGCTGAACTGGTTTGAGTTAACCCCTTTGAGATTGTCCAGTTTCCCAAGATCATATCACACTCAGCTAACAGGGCAGTAATCTGCACCAGCATTCAAATTAATTTTTTTGGCCTCTCAGCCTACAGCTGTCACTATGAAGTGACTGAGAAGCCTGTTTTCATTGTATTCCCCTTCTTGATTGTTTTATACGGCATTTGAAAACTTCCATGAAGTTAATAAAATGTAAGCTTATGCTAAACATTTCGTACTAGTAACAGTTTCCCAGTAACAACACTTTTGATTTAAGGAAATGATTTTTGACAAAGTCTGAAGATGGAAACTGAGTTTTTATATACAAATCATGTCTAAATGCACACAAGCTGCATAGTTTAATACTTGAAGTTTACTCACTTAAACTGAGCTTTCTGTACTTTTTAAATACTTGATGGAACAGATCGGCACCAGCCAATAACTTCAGTTATTTTGTGTTCAGCCCGTGCATTATGGTTTCAGGTGTTTGCATGGCCAATTATAATATAAAGGCTTAGCAAACAATTAGGAAACGACATGACAAAGCATCAGTAATAGTTTTTGACCTCACTCAGGTTTGTCGTTCAAATGTAAATTAAATCTGCTGTTTGTCTCATGACACAAAATGTTAAAAATACATGAGTGCATTCAACACAGAATTAAGTCATGCTTAAGGTGGCACACAGTCTGAATAAAAAGCTCTTCTATCTACCCATCTTAAGGTTGTTGGACTTCTTTTTTTGAGTAAATGAGTTAGCATATTTTTAAAGTGAAGCTAATTTATTATATTTACTGAGTAGAGGGGCCCCAAGCACAAGGGATTATCTATCCAGCTGTACATAAAGGGGTTGAAATTTATTCCACTTGATCTGCCACAACAGCATGTCCCAGTAGTAACAGGGGTAAGTTAATGCATAATGACTACTGCTGAATACTTACTGGTAACTGTTCTTTAGCAAATTAATAGTTACAGTGGTGTGAAAGAGTATTTGCCCCCTTCCTGATTTCTTTTTTTTTGTATATTTGTCACACTTAAATGGTTTAGGTCATCAAATAAAGGTTAATATTCGACAAAGATAACACAAGTAAACAGAAAATGCAGTTTCTAAATGAAGGTGCTTATTATTAAGTGGAAAATAATTCAAACCTGCATGGCCCTGTGTGAAAAAGCGCATGGTCCCTTGTTATAACATAAATTCACTGTGGTGTATCACATCTTTGGAAAGCTGAGTTCAATTTCTCTAGCCACACCCAGGCCTGATTACTGCCACACTGTTCTCAGTCATAAAATCACTTAAATAGGGCCTGCCTGACAAAGTGGAGTAGACCAAAAGATCCTCAAAAACCAGATGTCATGCTGACATCCAAGGAAATTCAGGGAGAAATAAGAAACGGAGTAACTGTGATCTCGAAAAGGTTATAAAGCATTTTCTAAAGAGGTGGGATTCCAGCAAACCACAGTGAGAGTCATTATCCACAAATGAAAACATGGAACAGTGGTGAATCCTCCCAGGACTGGCCGGTTGACCAAAATTGCCCTAAGAGCACAGCGACGACTCATCCAAGAGATCGCAAAAAACCCAGAGAATAATATTCAAAGAACTGAAGGCTTCACTTGCCTCAGTTAAGGTCAGTGTTCATGCCTTCACTGCGCACGAGTGGCAGAGTTCCAAGATGAACACCACTGCTGAGCAAAATGAACATGAAGTCTCATCTCGGTTTTGCCAGAAAACATCTTGAACATCATGATCTCTAAGACTTTTCGGAAGATACTCTGTGGACTGACAAGACAAAAGTTGAACTTTTTGGAAGGTGTGTGTCCTGTTACATTTGGCGTAAAAGTAATTTCATCATTTCAGAAAAGGAACACTGTACCAACAGTAAATATGGTGGTGGTAGTGTGATGGTCTGGGGCTGTGTTATTGCCTCAGGACCTGGAAGACTTGGTGCGGTAAATTGAACCATGAATTCTGCAGTCTACTAAAGCATCCTGAAGAAGAATATCCAGCCATCTGCTTATGACTTCAAGTTGAAGCACACTCAGGTTCTGCAGCAGGACAATGATCCAAAACACACCAGCATGTCCACCTCTGAATGGCTTAAAATAAAATGAAGACTTTGGAGTCCTGACCTGAATCCAATGCAGATGCTGCGGCATGACCTTAAAAAGGGGTTTCATGATTGAAAACCCTCCAATGTGGCTGAATTATAACAATTCTGCAAAGATGAGTGGGCCAAAATTCCTCAGCATATGCTGTAAAAGATTCATTGCCAGTTATCGCAATTGATTTATTGCAGTTGTTGCAGCTAAGGGTGGCCCAACCAGTTAGTATTTTTAAGGGGCAATTACCTTTGTCTCATATTTACATTTTTTTAATCAAATCTTTAAGTGTGACAAACATACAAAAAAAAGAAAAAAAAAAGAAAGAAATCAGGAAGGTGGCAAATACTCTTTCACACCACTATATATGCATCTAGTTACAGCCCCCTTTAAAAATGTGTGGTGGGCTCTTCTCAAGTTGTTAAGACAATCAAGATTTTTTTCTTTCTTCAGTAATTTGACGTATCATATAGAAATATACAGATACTTGTACACAAAATAGCTCCGTGTCTTACTGGAAAAATAGAACCATCACAAAGCAGCATCACTGGAAATTTTAACGTATCTGTCATCAAATGACTAATGAAGCAGCCAGAACATTTTCACGTTAGGATGACACACACACACACACACACACACACACACACACACACACACACTGTCTGCTTCCTCTCTCATTCTCTCTGTCACTCTGTGCGTCTCCCTGACGATCTCCTCTTTTTCCTCCTTTCAGCATCACTTGCCATTACCTCTTTCAGTTGCACTTGTTCACAGTATAGAGCTCAGAGAGAAAAAAGCATACTATCTAGGATGTGTCCACTTAGAAAAAGGAATAAACACATTTTTTCTTTATGTTAAAAATAAATGCAAGTAAAGCAGAAATATTACCTGGATACTAACACTCAGTCTGTGGTTGTGACATGCAGGAAGCCTCATTTTAATGAAAGCAGAATGAACATTACTTACTCAGTTATTATATTTATATACATTATAAGGTTTTGATTAGATTAAATATATGTCTATGATTTGCCAATATATGGTTTTAACATTTCAAGGGTTTTTTTCCTTTCTTTTTTTGTCTTTTTGGTAAGCTCCTAATGTGCATGGGCCCCTGGTACCCAGAATGTCCATTGGATAGTCACATGTACTCTATATGTGTTTATACATAACATATATTGAAAGTCTATATATAGATATAAGATATGGGTTTATATCTCACTGTTTGGTCATAGCTTCTTGTTGACTATACTGCTCTCCAGCAAGGAGCTTCTTTAGACTGAGTCTTGCTATCCCTCCCGAGGGGCTCTCATCATTCTCATCGCCATCTAATTTATGGACCTAATTAGTAATTTTTGTCCACTCGGTTGCTCTATTACATGCTAATGAAGGCATTTCTTCCCCCATCTGACAGTAACGGTCATCTGAAACAGTGATGATATGCCTGTTTTACTTGGTAGGCCACTCTGTTGATTAGCATCCAAAGAAAAGACATCCAAGCTTGGAGACTAATGTGACTAATGTGACCAATGTGACAAGAACACCTATAGCTCATTCATTTTAGAGCGTTTTAGTGACCAACAACAATAAAGATATGATGAATATATACATTTTTTTAAGTTATTTGTGAGGAAAAAATGCTAAAAGATGAGGTCTAACCATTCAATGCAGTCACTGCGGGCTACAAATAAGCAGGATCAGAGTTTAAGTTGTAATCACTTCTTCTTTCTGAGAGCTGCACTAGAAAATAATAAAGGAATGGGGAACATCTGAACAATTAGGTGAACTCTGGTCAGGAGAAGAAGAGTTAATGAGCTGCCGGTGCCATGTGCAGTTAGAGGAGCATCAGGGGCCAGAATCCATATTTATCAGCGGAGTTGTGCGCAGGCATTAGAATAGGCCGCTAATGCCGCTTGCATTCTCTCCCCCCTTATTTTCATTAGGCTCTGATGACTGCGGAATTGATGCGGCCTGCAAGTTATCAAGAGCCACTAATTTCACATTAACGACCATTGACTGCGCTTGCTTGATTCGAGGGGGTTTTTGACAATTATCACAATCAGGACTGGAGCCCAGATCGTTTACCTTGACTCCGTGATTATTTGCCTCGCGCCAAGCGCACATTGCAAAATTGTATGATGTCAAAAACCCCGTAAATAATGAGGAGACCATGAGGACGGGCTATCTCTTTCCAGCAGGGACGCTCACTCACACCTCCCCATTACTCAAAGCGTCGAGAGCAACCCAGGTTAGAGTGCAGTGGAAATGCCAGCTCTTTTCATTTTGCGAAAAAAACAAAACAAAACTGTAATGGTGTCCATGATGTATGGGGAAGTTGACTTAAAGAATTCCAGTGTACAGTCATGGGATAAACCAGATCACTTTTCCAGTAAACCTTGCTTCTAAGTAAGTGGACCCACTTATTTCAAAGCGGGTCCCTTTAATTCTTAATCTATTTGTAGATTTACAAAAAAAGTTTATACTCAATAACAGATGTAAGAACTCTGTGATAGGCAATTTGCTAGACCCTTGAGCCTCATTGTACCAAAGCAAACACAGTATCTCACATTCCCACTAAACACAATTTAAAATATATGCTTACTTACTGCCCTGTAACTAATTTTATGAAAAAAAATTAATGCATAGATGATGTCAATAGGTTCATGGGCACTTTTCAGAGATGATAGGGAACAAGGTCAGGGAGTACAAGTAACATTTTTACAGTTTTCAAAAGCCTTTCAGAAAAGGTGTCTATTTTAACCATTGGAGGGCAAAATTACCCAGTACATATTTACAGAGGTACAATACAGTTCAGAAAAAAAAAAAATATATATAGTGGATGAAAAAAATTAGGCTTTCTTTCATAAAAAAATGGCTTGAAAATGTCATGGAAGTCTTGTAAAATGCCTACTTTACCTTAAAGATGCAAATACGAGCATCTTATATGACGTAGAGGAGGGGCCCCATTGAGAAGTCATTTAGATTAAGCCCCTCCTATCTCCAGGGCCCCTGAAGACAGTCCTGTCCTACATTACAACTCATTATGTGCTGACTGCATGCAGTATGCACCTCTGAGGATACATCTTGTAATAAACTAACCATTTTCTTCTACAATGATTGTTGTTATTTTATACGCACTTAAAGTCTTTTTTAATCAGGAATTTACTAATGAAACTAGTTCAGATATAACTTTTCCTTGCTTTAAGTTCGACTTGAAAACATTTGCATACACTTCTAGGGGTTTACTGAAAGCTTACCGCAAGCAGACAAGAAGTGAGCATGCGTGAAATGACAGCCTCGTGGAAGAACTGAGCTTTAAGAAGATATGTAACTTCAGTATTATATATAGGGTATAGGTCTAAAAAAAACCCAGACTGCAGCATAGCATCAAACGGTATGTACAGTACTCTTGTGTGCTCTGAAGTACTGTACATCCCACAGACTGCGACGTGCTCTCGCGAGATTTCACAGTCACATGATTAACGAGGAAGTCATAGGATCTCCAGAGTGAAAGCCAGCCAGAGATAAATCAGCTGTGTTTTTCAGCCATGTTGCCGTATAATCTCTACTTGTTTTTTGTTTTCGTAGCGATAGATGTTCCCTCTCTCAAGTGTGGAGACGTGGTACATCTTAGCGCCTCAGAGTCAGCGGACAAACTGGAAGCAGTCCCGTCTTTAAGCACCGCTGCGGTCAGTTCTCCCGTGCCCGCCGTGGACACTGGTTTCTCGTTCAGTCTGCTGTCTTCCTTCCCAGAGGACCTGGAGGTCAGCGACTACTGCAGCGACCTGCTCCACATATTCGGTCAGCGGTATGTGGCCTATGTGAACTGCTTGGTGCCCGCTGCTCGACCCGTCAAAGTATGCCAGAGCTGTTACTCTACTTATGGCAGCGTCGTGGAAATCTACAAAAACATCTCGTCAGATCAGGTATGGGCTAAAGCCATTTTCTGTGTTTTTCTTTGCTATGGAAAAATGTCTCCAGTGTTTGTGTGAAGACAGGCCTCCTCACGCGCATCTGTCGTCAGACACCAGTCTTGTGATGTGATGAGTGTTTGCTGGTGACACATTTGAGGAAACAAGCTTAATCCTCGCAACATCTTTTGCTGACCTGTTGAGATGGAATGGAAACACACATGCAGTACCTGTGCAGGCAGAAGGTAACTCGTGAGGTCCTTTTCAAATGCCCCTGTCTCCTCAGATGGGTCCTGGGAATGTGACCTGCAGGGACAGCCTTCTGCGCAGTGATCGGCTGATGCTGGTTTACCAGCTGTACAGCAATCTGGAAAGTCTGTGGGAAGACTCCAACTGTGCCCGTAAGTCTTCTTCAGAAGTATAAAACACAGGATTTCTGCATTTCTGTGAACTTCTAACACACACAGAGGATTACATCTGGCCTAAAAGTGTGTTTGCTTTGTGGATGCTTTAGTGAAAGTAAACAGCAGATATGTAGAGCTGAGAATCATGTGATTTTCTTTTTAGTTTTTAGAGCCATGTTTGGTTGTGACTACATGATATAATCAGATATAATCAGACAGTTATTTGGGTTGCTTACAAAATATAGTTGCGAGGCTACTTGTAGATCCTCTAAGTAGTCTCGTGTGACACACATTTTGTGTATTTCTGCTGACGTCAGTTTGTGATCTTGGTGATCACTTTTAGAGCTCTGCATGAATAAATGCCTGCTTACATTACCAAACTCTTACACCCATTTATAACGTGCAGTGTTCTGACAAATACCAGTCTGAAAACTAAAGGAAACTGCACTAACATTACACTTGTGATCTGTGGACTCTTAAAGAAACTTTTCAAGAGCAGCTCAAGACTTATTTGTATAGACACACTAGTGGATATTATTGCTGTGTTTTAATAGTTGTATTTATTTGTTGAGTGTTGTTATGAAGCACTTTGTAATCCTTATCTAGAAAGATGCTAAATAAATACAACTTACTTACTTGCACGGTAGACTTTAACATTAATTTCTTCTACTGGCTCAATGCAAAGGCATGTTAGCTCATCCAAGGATCTGACCAATGAACATTCTCAGTGGAACTGGTAGTTATTTCCTCTATTAAAACTTCATGGAAAACGTATCATAAATTCTGCGTTATGACAACCTTAAGTATCTTCAAAAGACAATTCAACACCAAAGCACCAAAATATATTTAACTGAAAAAATTAAATCAGAAAGTCTTGCTTTGTGTTAAATTGTGCAGGCAACAATGAGTGGAGAAAAACAAGACACTCTACCTTTAGCTGAAGTCTGCACACAAAGTCTGCACACGAGTTCCTGTATTTGGTTTGGCACGGCACCTTAGCCATCAGCTATGAAGTGTTTCCTCTTTCCTTTTCTAAAAAGACACTTAAACAAACTTAAACAACTTCAGCAAAAACAAAAGAAAAGCAGCAAGTCTCTACAAACAAGATGCAGGTACTGTTGGATTAATATATTTATTTATTGTTTTGTCTGAATCGTGTTTTTCTGACATTTTGCGTCAGACGTTGACTGCAAACTAACAAAAACTTGGTTCCAAGTGGAGGAAAATAGCTGATGTTACTATAATGCATCTAATGTTTCTGTTTCTATTCCCTGATTTGCAGAATGTGTCACTGGAGACTTGGAGAGCCTGACCAATGACACACTGTACTTCATGTCTACTCTCAATCAAACTCTCACCTGCTTTGAGAAGTATCAACAGGTATTTAGTGAACTGGGCGACGATGTCTGTCTGTCTCCACTGAGTTCATGTTCTGACGTTAGACTGTTGCACTTTTCTTTAGGGGAACCACACAGAGCTGTGCAAAAACTGCAAGAGCGCCTATGGGACACTGAATGTGCTGTACAGCCAAATGGAAAAAAACAGTACTCTGTGTATTGACATAGAGGATGCGGTATGTATGCTGGGAACGGAGATAAGCAGACCTTTTCAAAATGGGAAAAGAGAAAGCTGCACCCTCTAGAGGAATCTGTAGACATCAATAGAGTGTTAGCCCAAAAACTCTCACTTCACCTTTAGCTGGTGACAAAATGAAAGTGTTACCAAGAACTTTTTTGTGTCACTTCCCAAAAGTCTTACCAAACGATATGTTACATGTCAATGTTGAAGATTCATTTTCGACTTTGGACGCAGAGCCCTAAATTAGTTTTTGTTTCAGAAGCTTTCAACCTAATTTTTGGCAGATGAACGCGGATGAATGGCATACAGAACTGGAAACCTAAGAGGGTTGAATTCATAGTAATGTTGTTCTGTTGCTGTAGTCAGCTGAATATTGTTATTGCCCTGTTTCAGATGAATATGACCCGCAGACTGTGGAGTAAGAATTTCAATTGTTCCTTCCCCCGGGAAGAGAATGTGCCCGTCATCGCTGTGTCCAGCTTCATGCTCTTTCTGCCCATCATCTTCTACTTGAGCAGCTTCCTTCACTCTGAACAAAAGAAACGCAAGCTCATACACCGTGAGTAACCAGCTTAATTCGCCCATTGTCAAACACAGAGATTTTTTTAGGGAGGGCTTGGGGTCTTTGTAGAGGGGAAAGACTTCACTATCTCTGATACTGGGGGTTTGGCTCTAGATCATACACAATGTTTGAGGATTTCTTTTTTTTGTGTGGAAGGGCGGATTCTGGTAGCCTTGAAGTGTTTAAGGGAATTTCTCAAGACTCAAACATATTTAAGGCAGTGGCTGTGGGATGGATCTGTAGAAGAAGAATAACATAAAAACAAAGGGGTAAATTTAAAAGATGATGAGATGCAAGAATTATCCTGTGCTCAATAATAGCAGCTTGCTTAAGTTAGATTGATAAATAAGTAAAATTGCCTTTATCTTTTTTTATTATTTTAATTAAATAATCATACATATCGCAGATTCTTGATATGAAACAATTGGTTTTTATTCCAGACTCATGCGCAATAAAAACAAGAGAAACAGATAAAACACAATGAATAAAATAAAGATAAAGTAAAAGTAAAACCAAAAAAACTTTCCCACAGAGAAACCAGTCTCTTCACAGCAGATACTGGTAAGGTGGAAACATTAAGCCCCCACTGATCTCATTCTTAGAAGTACTGATATAGATTAGGTTTCATTTAATGCAGATTTAAATGAACAGACTCTTGCAGCTACAAAAACTTAATTTTATGCAACACCGCCTTGGTCTCTTAAGTAATAATCTCAGTCTCTCATTGCCTTATAAGCAACATGAAGTTTGTATAAACTTGCTTTCTTGTAGTTTGTCCACACGTCTGCACATAGAGCGAAGTTTGCAGAGTGTTTCACTCCTAAACCTGAAGAGTAGGATGCATTTAAATACATCATTAGTTATTACCTATAAATATTTTCGTCATCTGTCATTTGAGTTGTAATAAAAATTTAAATTCAATTTAAATTTATGAAATCTCACATTTTTGTCCTCCTTGGAGACTTTGTACCTCACATGTTCCACACCATGAGCTGCTTGAGACCACCACTAATAGGACTAAAGACCACACAATCATCTGCATACATAATAGAGTTCACTACTATAAATCATGCACCCAGTTTTACAGGCTTGCAACTTCTTCAAAAGCTCATCAGCATGAAGATTAAAATAAGTGGGGGAGGTGACAAAATTCCTCACTCTTGACTTTCCTTTTTTTTTTTTTTTTTTTTTTTATTAATATTTTTGGATGGACAGAAACATTAATAAATAAATATACAACTGCAATAATCATACTGTCAGTTCTCTGTCCATTTCTAAACAAACAAACAAACTAAGACAAGCAAACAAACAACACACTAACAAAAAAAAAAAAAAAAAAAAAAAAAAAAAAAAAAAATTACATAAATAAATAAATAAATAAAATAAATAAAACCCAGGAGAAACAAAATAATACACCGCCTCCTGGAAAACATCAGCAAAAACAAAAACGAATAAGGGTAAAACCCCCTGGTGCAAAAAAAAAAAAAAAAAAAAAAAAAAAAAAAAAAAAAAACAACAACCAAAATACCAATGACACATGAAATATCCCTCTAAGAGACCATTTATCATAATGTCTAAGAGACATTGTCAATGTACCGCAAAAAGGGACCCCAGACCTGCTCAAAAATATCTTCTCTTCCCTTCATTCTATACATAACCCGTTCATATGATGCCATCCTAGACATTTGTTCGGTCCATTCCTTGAAAGAACAGGGGCTGGATGACTTCCAATGCCTAAGAATTACCCTGCAACCAGTTATAAAAGCCAGACGCATCCACAATCTCTGTTTTTTTGAGAGAATGTTATCGTCAGGTAGTAGGCCCAGGACGCATATAGCTGGAGATTTAGAAAGATTAAGTTTAAAAATATCATTCACCAAGTTGATGATCCCATCCCACAAATAATCATTTTTCCGACATGTATACAACATATGAACTAGAGTCCCGACTTCCTGCTGACATTTCCAACAAATGTCCTTATCTGCGAGCTTCAACCTGACTAATTTACTGGGTGTCCAATAGTTTCTGTGAAGCAACTTGTACTGGATAAGTTGAGACTGTGTTTCAGGTGAGCAAACATACCATGATGAGATCAGCATCTTCCAACTGTCCTCTGAGATCTGGATACCCAGATCTTTCTCCCAACACCGCCTCAGTCCCCCCAAACTGGGAGCGTGTGCCTCTCTGAAGCTCCCATAAAATTTAGATGCCCTGATTCTGTTATTGTCAGGGGTTGCAAACATCTTCTGAACACTAGATGGAGGGTCTAGATTATTTTTCAAAATGGCTTTAATACAATGTCTTATTTGAAAAAACCTCCAAATTTCCCTTGGATCCAAATTGAATTCTCGTCTGATTTCTGCAAACGATTTCATGCCAGTCTGCCCAAATAGGTCCCCCATCTGATTAATACCTGTCCTAGCCCAGGCCTCCCACCAGACCGGTTTCTTACCTATTAATACTTTCTTATTATACCAAATAGAGGCTCTAGCGGTGAGATAAGGGCTGCTGTTGGTATATTGGTGAGCTCTAAGCCAGGTCTCTTGCATGAAAGACAGTACTGGATCTTTAAACGGTACTGGCCTTCCCTTCTGAGTAAGGAAGGCCTCTAAAGACGAAGGGGCCACAAGACTTTCCTCAATCCCAACCCATGATGGCTTATCAGTAGAGGAATTATGTATCTTAACTAACTGAGAGAGGGAGAAAGCATAATGATACCAGACCATCTTAGACAATGCCAACCCACCACTCTCTTTAGCAGCATATAATTTAGACCGATTGAACAATGGCTTTTTACCTGCCCACACAAAACCCTCTACACATGTATTATAAAGCTTTAGCAAATTATGTGGGACTGCTATCGGTAACATGTGAAGAAAGTACTGAAGTTTAGGGGCAATAATCATCTTCACCAAATTAATTCTGCCCAAAAGGGACAGATTTATTTTAACCCAATTCTGCAACAGCGAACGGATGTTTTGAATCACTGGGGAAATATTTACTTTCATTATGTTGTCTAAACCAGGGGTCAATTTAATCCCCAAATAAGTCAGACCCTCGGGCTTCCACTTGAAATGCCATGAACTCCTCATAACAGGCGGACACAATTTAGAAATAGGCATAGCTTCAGACTTAGACCAATTTATAGTGTATCCAGAGATTACAGAGAAAGAATCAATAATTGAGGAAATTGCAGGAACGGCCTGTTCTGGGTTAGTTGAAATCAGTAAAATATCATCTGCATACAAAAAAGTTTTATGTTCTTCTTGACCCAAATCCACCCCTCTAATTTTCTTACATTCACGTAAAGCTATGGCTAAAGGCTCCAAAAACAGAGCAAAAATGAGAGGTGATAAGGGTGAACCTTGTCTAGTACCCCGACTTAACGAAAATGAGGGTGACATTATCCCATTGGTAATAACTGTAGCCATTGGATCTGTGTATACCACCTGAATCCACTGCCTAAAAAAGGGACCGAAACCAAATCTCTTCAAGGTATGAAACAGAAAAGGATACTCAACTTTATCAAATGCTTTCTCTGCGTCCAAAGAGAAGGCAACGACAGGGTCTAGCTTAGTCCTGCTCTTCCAGAGTATATGCAATAACCTACGTAGATTATCCGCAGAGCTTCTATTTTTCACAAAACCGACCTGATCCCTATGCACCAAATACGGAAGAACTTTTTCAAGCCTAAAAGCTAATATCTTAGAAATAATTTTTTCATCCACATTAATTAATGAAATTGGGCGATAATTCCCACAATGCTGTGGGTCTTTCCCTTTTTTATGTAATAACGTGATCACTGCCGATCGCATACTAAACGGTAGTCTCCCTCTTTGAAACGCATCTTGATATACCGACAGTAGTCTTGGAGCTAGTTCGTCCACAAACACCTTATAAAAATCTGATGGAAATCCATCATTACCTGGAGATTTACCCTCTCTAAGGCTGCCGATTGCCTGCTTAACTTCAATTAATGTAATCTTACCTTCTAATATACTTCTTTGATCTTCCGACAGGCTGGGAATTTTAATAGAAGAGAAGAAATCTGACAGCCTCTGTTCCTCCACCAGTCCATTAGAAGTGTACAGCTCCTGATAATATTTAGTAAAAATATCATTTATTTCTTTTTTACTAGTAGTCACCTTATTATTATTACTAGGATCAAAAATAGATGGTATAAGGTTACTAGATTTTATCTGCTTAACCCTGTGTGCCAACATTTTACCTGTTCTCTCCCCTTGTTCAAAGTACTTCTGATTTAGACAAAACATTGCATATTCCACTTTTTTCTCCAATATGCTATTCATCTCAAATTTAAATTTAATTAATTTGTTCCATAAGTCCCTCTCTGGGAGCAACATATGTTGTTTTTCAAGCTCCTTGATATCCTGTTCCAACTTCATCAGCTTATCCCTCTCAGCTTTTTTAATCAAGGAGCAATATTGAATAAGGCGCCCCCTTAAATAGGCCTTAAAAGCATCCCAGGTCATTCCAACGTCGTCAATAGAGCCCTCATTGTACAACCAAAACTCCTTTATCATTTCCCTTATACATTCGCAATGACCCTTATTCTTCAATATTGAGTTATTCAAGCGCCACCTAGGTGACGGTTTAATATTATCAGTGTCAGTAAGTACAAGGTCAATGGGAGCATGATCCGATATAGCAATGTTACCAATAGAGGACCCAATAGTTTGACTTGCCAAAGAACGGGACACCAAAAAGTAATCTATCCTGGAGTAGGTTGAGTGAGGATGCGAAAAAAAGGTATAGTCTCTTTCTTGAGGATGAAGAAGTCTCCATATATCTACTAGACTCAGTTCCTCTGACATCACGTCCACCGCAGCATTTGTTGGGTCCTTGCTTAGTCCAGTACAAGAAGATTTATCCAATAAGACATCCCTGACCCGGTTAAAATCTCCCCCAATTACAATGTGTGTGTTACCTATAGTCCGCACCATGTTACAGACTTCATGAAAAAATTGTGGCTGAGGAGAATTAGGAGCATATATATTGACCAATGTCATTTTCCGCCCCTGTAAACATGCATCCAACACCACCCATCTACCCTCCTGATCTGTATAATGCTTAAAGACCTGAAAATCCAAGTTTCTTCTAATCAATATAACCACCCCTCTTTTTCTAGCCGAAAATGCACTAAAATAAACTTGCGCCACCCAGTCTCTTTTAAGCTTTAATGATTCGGCCTCATCAAGATGGGTCTCCTGAATCAGGGCTATATCAGTCTTTTTCTGTTTCAGATATGTGAGGATTTTCTTCCTTTTACTAACATTATGACAACCCGCTATATTCCACGACACAATTTTACATAACTCCATCACACCATGTGAGCCGAATTATTATACAAATTTATCCAGAAGAATATCCCATTTACCCATATAACAACTCTTAGAGCCAGTAACATGAGACAACCCAATGATCCAAAAATTAGGTCTATACGGGACAGTTGGTACCATACCATCAAAACCAACAACAAAACCAAACACGAGAAAAAAAGAGAAAAAAAAAAAAAAAAAAAAAAAAAAAAAAACAAACAAAAAAACAAAAGAACATGAAAACATAAAAAATCGCAGGTCCGTGGCACTCAAAAAAATTCCCAGATGGTGTCCCTCCTTACGTCTCCCCCCCCCTCAGAAGTAGACCAACCCATAGCTTATCAAATCCTCTTAATCTACATCACCCGGAATGTTAACCAAATCCAGGCCGCTTAGAAATTGCTTAGCCTCAGCTGGGTTGGAAAACTGATGATACTGGTTATCCACTGAAAAAGTCATAACAGCCGGAAAACGAAGAGAATAGCCAATCTTGTACTGTTGCAACAAGCGGCGCACCTCATCAAACTTCCTGCGTTTTTCTTGTACCTCCTGAGCGTAATCCTGGAAAAAAAGAACTCTCATGCCTTTCCAAACGATCTGCCCCTTTTTTCTGGCAGCCGCCAGCACGGACATCTTGGCTTTATCCCGTAGGAAGCGAACAATAATGTGTCTCGGTCTGGAGTCCGCAGTGGGCTTCGGAAAAGCTGGCCCCACTCGATGGATTCTATCTATTTCGTAGTAATCTCCCATCTCAATGTCCAGAGCCTCAGACAGCAGATTCTTCACGTAATCCTCAATATTACTGCCTTCGGATCCTTCTCTAATACCCGATATTCTAATATTCTGGCGCCGTGAGGAACCCTCAAGCGCCGTTACTTTTTCCTGCAGCCGCTGGTTCTGTATCTTCAAGATCTTACATATTGAGCTGGCTTTAGCCTCTTCGTCCTCCAATCGAGAAATTCTTGTCTCTGTTTCATCCACTCTCACACCCAAACTGTTCACAGCTTCCTTGAGAGACTCGATACCACCTTTCACCGCCGTCATGTCTTGTGCTACCTGCTCAAGCAGAGATCTTATAGAAGTCAGCTCGGCCGCCACACCATCTTGGGAAGGACACCTGGCATCGACTCCATCAGGTGTCTCCGCCATAGTAGTTAGTGAAGTAGCCTGAGTGTTGTGTGTTTTTCCTCGCGGCATAATCGAATCGTTGCGTAAAACGTAATGATTCTTCTGACTCCTTCCACTGAATTTACCAGGGCAGATCCCAAATAAGACAAATAACCGGCTCTGACCTATTTTTAACGAGGTTTCGGGGGAAGAGGAGTGCGCGTCTCCAACTTAAGCTGCCATCTTGGGCGGGCGTACCACGTGACCACTCTTGACTTTCCTAACTCCAAACGAGGTTTGTGTAGATCACAGGATCAGTAGTTGGTTCTCTAGCCGGTAACTGAAGATTGCCTGATCATCGGGTTGAATAGGAAAGTGTCGTTCCAGTCATCCTCAGATTGTTGGATCTACTCCACATTTTATAATACTGACTCATCTACATCACAATTGCCTCCTGTCATTAACGAACCTAAGCCACTAATCTTAAATCAAAGCATTTTTTGTGTTTAATACCGTTTCCTAATACTCAGAATTAAATCTCTGCAGTGTGAAATTATTTTAGTGCTTGGGTAACATTTTTGCAAATTATGTCCTTAACAGTTGACCTGTTAGACACTATATTACAATTATTTTTTTTTTATCAGTGCTGTTTGTGTGCATGGCATTGTCTCTCAAACACAGCTCCTGCTCCATGACAAGTTTTGAACCTGAGATCTTTGGTGAACACTTGTATAAACAAACCTAATAGGGAAAAGTGAAAAAAGCTGACCATTTCTGGGATATACTGTGAACAAGATTCATCACAGTCAGGCTTTCTTTCTTTTAGCTTGCTTGACAAAATCTAAAACCACCAGGTAGAGATAACAGGTATAACAATGCTGGTTATAAACTTTCTCTGCTTCAGGCTTTATGCACACTCACAAAAAAGAAGCATTTCATGGATCACATGATTCTTTTTCCACCTACTTGTATCAGAGGGTGGTAAAATGGTGATTAAAAATTTCTAAATGTAAAATATGAGTGAAATGTAACACCACTGCAAATAATATGAGGCTAATGCTACATAAAGTAGTGAATCTTAGGATTTATCACAACGAGCTGTAAAATAAACATTTTAATTCATGTTAGTTAGTTTGCTGTTCTTGTACTGCTGTTCTTTTTGAACTGAATACGCCTCCCTAATCGAGTGCATGTAAAAATTGCTTTAGTTTGAGAGCATATAAACATGAAATTAATTGTATTCATTGATCAGATATTTTTGGTGTGTTTCCTGTGTTCTAGTAGCTGCAGTTTCAGTAGTGTAAACAGCAGATTAGAACCATGTGTCACAACATTTATAGATTAGTATTATTTTTTTTGTATCACCAAATTAATATGTGAACATTTGTGTTAAAATGCAACATACAGTTTGTGCTTTATTTGGTGGTTTTAGTGGTTTCAGTCAGGTCGGATTAAAAACCTGCACATATAAATATCACCATATTCCTCTTGCAGAGAATCTACCTTTGCACTTCAAACAGCAATAGTAACAAAAAGAATAATTTAAAACGTGATGCTTCCAGCTGATTTTAAACTGAAATTTGGAGCTAACCCGCTCCTGACCAGGATATAGGCTCAGCAAAAGTTACCATGGTGATTTAGCCAGTGTAAAAGAGCCAATTTAACTGACACAGAAAACTCTTATTTTAAGATCAACATAGCTCGCTCTCACTTCCTAGTACACCCCTGTCTACTTCTGTGACAATGACCGATGCACAAATATTGTAAGCGACTTCCATGAATAGCAGTTGCAGCACAGCTTAGAGCTGAAGTAGCCAGTGCTTCTGATTCTTTCTGCAAAGTAATGTCCGTTTTCTCTTCACAGCCAGGAGAGCCAAATCAAACACGAGTCTGATGAACATTCAGGACAAACTGAGCTGAAGAGGCTGCGCCTGCCTGGAATGGAGTATTGATTTTTGGGAGTAACTTTATCATCTCACTGCCTTGTGCCTGAAATTTGACCAAATCTGAAGAACTTAAGTGCAGCCTGCTCCACTGTTTTCAACAGGCTGTGATATCAAACAGTATTAAGAGGACTTGTTCAGATCTTTCAATTGCAATATTTTTTTTTATTGCACTAAAAGGACTTTGGAAAGGTGATAGCTTTTATATCTTTCTAGTTAATTTTGTTGGGATACCTGGAGAAAAATCCACAGTTACACCACATTTACATTCTGCTTTATTTTGTAAACTTTAACATTAGGGATTTCCATAAAACAGAAATAAGTAAATCATGTAAGTCTTTGAACTTGTAATCACGTGGTCGCTCGTGTTGCACAGTACGCTCTTAATCCACAGGCAGCACTGGCCTCTCCTTCCTTTTTAACTCGTTAACAATCTTCAGGTTGTTCACCGTATCCTGCTGTCACGGGAGTGAGTGGTTGAATGCAATACGAGTGTGTGCGCGTGTCTGTGTGTGCGCGCGCCTGCATGCGCTCTATTTATGGATTGAGAAATGGGTTTTCTGTCTCTAATGTATGTCCAGAAGAGAGATACAAAAAAAGAAGCACTTGATGTCCATTACTGGTGATGTATCTGCTGTAAGAAGAAGAGGGGTGCACATCAGCGGGAGGGGGAGTAAATAAAGACATAAAACACATAATGGAAGAGCACTCCACAGGACCACACTGTGATGTTACCTGTTTTCTAGTTGGTGTTTTTTGTTTGTTTTTTTTTCGTGGTTGCATAAAGCTTTTAATGCGCTTTGTTGTCATTTTTCCACTGATGTTTAACTTAATTTGTTAACAGGTTTCTGACTGCTCATGAAAGCGGGTTGATGAAGTTGCTGTGAAGTAATGTACACCTTAATTTTGAATGCAAGAGCTCAAATAAAGAAATTCCCATCACAGACACAGCACAGGTGGTTGTATAGCAATTTAACTACAAATCCTTAGGTATCAATGGCTGTTTAGTTTCATTTAAAGTTTTTTAATCAGGTATTTAAATGCATTTACAGTTTTCCATCATGTGTGCATTTCATTAACATTTTTTTTTCTTCTCATTGACTACTTTTATTTTTGCTGCATGTGTACTTTCATTGGCACTGTGACACAAGTTACATTACGCCTAATGAGTACAATGTCATGCTGTTGTTCGAGCAGTTTCTTTACACAGCAGTGGCCCTTGTTCTCAGGTTACGTGGCCTTGTGTTTCTTGCAACGCAGCTTTTCCCTCCGTCATTAGCAGCTAATCTAAACGTGGGATAAGGATACTTGGCCGAATAATCGCAGCAACACATCCGTTAAACTCCTTTGGCTTTTTGGTATTATGGAGTGGAGCCACTGCTGGCTATCAGTGGCTCGAGCATTATGGAAATTCTGAGTCATGTGGTCCGGTTGCGGCCAGCGGAGCAGCTAAAAAGCACAGGGAGGGCGGTGTGGGTTTTGTCATTCGTGCCCCGGAGTTTAAGAATGACAGCTTTGACTGCCGTTAAGCCTCGTAGCTTTTCGGAGGCGTACTGAGGCTGAAAGTCAAGAAATGGGCCGGAGGTTGCCACGTGAAGGAGAAGACCGATGGAAAAGCTGAACTTGTTGTGAAGTTTAGCTGAAAGATCTTGTGCTTACTACTGAAAGTGGAGAAATGCAAAACAATCTCCACTTAGAAGAAGTTAATAGCCAGCTGCAGTTTGGATGCAAATGCTGGAGAATGTGGAGAACGCCACCAGATACCTCCTAATATTTTTGGAGTGTTACTATCATAGATGTCTCCAAAGGAAGTGCATTAAACCATGGCCCTACATAACCTTTAACTGTAACTTTAATAATTCTGTTCTCCGTTACGTTAAAATATATGCAATATGTATGCACCAAGCACTATGATAAAAGTACATTTCACACCCAAAGCGAGGTTTAGAGGAGTAATACTAACCTATCCAGCAATTACATTTTTTACACTTTTAAATATTCAAATATGATAATATAAGTTTCACTTGTTCAAATGTCATCTTTATTAACATATTAATAGATTTAGATTTTTGAATTTAAAAAAAAAAAAACTATACATACGCATATAATTTTTTATAAATATTATACTTTAGAAAAAATATTTGGTATGCTCATGTTTAAATTTTGAATTTTAAAAACTTATTTACCAAATTGTCTTTGGTTCACAATAGTCATAAATCAATTCATAAAAAATAACTGATAATAATCAACACACATTTATAAAAATAAATACATAAAACTTACATAATCAACAACATATTAGTGTACTAAGCATAGTTTAAATGAAGTCTGCAGATAAGTGTACCTGTAAACTTTAGTGCTTAAGTAAATGTACTGAATTCCCACCACATCCCAATCCTACATTTTATCTTGGATTATAAAATTACTTGCAATCACTGTGTCACTGTAAATAAGGCTGACAAACAAATGGCTTTCAACACTGGAAATGGAAAGTAAGTGTGCAACAATAATAAAGATCAATATAACTACAATGAATAAGTAATAACTACTTGCATTACTTCACATTTACACCTTGGCTCTGCATGCTTAATTGGATTAGGATCAAAGCAGATCTACCATGAGGCACTAGGTGTTATGAAGTGCCCTGCTCAGTGCCTGTATTTCGAGAAGGAGCCATACCAGGGTTTAAAAAAAAATCTACTGCCTTATTTTGCTGGCTCTGCATCTCAACAACATTGTGTTTTTTTTCAATGCATGAGTGTTAACAAGCTGAATTTCCTCATCTTTGGTGCCCCGCACTTCACCTTGAGAGACAGAAGTGGTTTAGGTTAGCAGTTTGCTTTGGAGTCTTTATTGTTACTTTGTAAAAGATGGAAGGTTTTTTTTCACTCATTCACTCTCTTGTTGAGCTGACTGCAGTACAGAAAAAAAATCCAGAATTATTCTCAGAGTAATTATGGTCTAATGCCATGCAAAATTATTGTTCACCTAATCCACTCACAAAGGGCTTTGATTTTAAAAATGACTGTGAGAATAATTCTATTGTAAACGTGATGGTTTATGAGGAGGAAATTAAAATGATTTTGTGAAATGACTCATATTCTGATTTTGACTGCTTGGTCCAGTTCTTTTCTGGATTAAAGTCCAAAAAACGAACTGAGGTATGAAAAACTTACATTAATGCCAGCAGTGACTTTACACAGAAATAAACAATTGTGCATTATAAGAAGTTGTATGTTTTTATGGTTTATCTTTTTTTTTTTAATTAATTTTTTTTTTTTTTCCAACAGTCCTAAATGTAAACAGTCATTAGCATTGTTCAAGGAATATCTAATCAACCTGTAATCACTGTTATTTCAGAGTAAAACCATAGAGGTGTGATCTTATAGCTGTGTAATGGAAACCATGAATTTTTATTCTGAAATAGAGTTAAAATTTTTAAATAACTGTAACATTTTATAAATTTTGCTAATATCAACATGTTCACAATAATCTGATACCATAAAGTGACTGACTTTTTTTAATGGACTCTCATTATTACTGTATTTCTTTATCTTGCGTTTTTAGCTTGAATCGACAAGTGTTGATGCGTAAAAATTATGACATAAAGCTAAAAAAAAAGCCAAATTAGCTAAAGAGCAAGATAGTAAGTAGCATTTATTACACAAACTATAATACAATAAACATGTAACATGTTAAAAGAAATTGCACTTGTTTACCTGCAGTAGCCCCGTTACCTCCCTGCGTGCCTTCTTTTGTGTTTCCCACTGCTCTCCCGTCTTTTAATGTTCAAAGACTGAAATTGTGCAGTTAAAGAAGTAGAGACAAAAGATTTGTTGGGGGAAAATTACTGGGCACCTGTTTGCAGTGCATGCTGCACACATGGCAAAAACATACTTCCTTTTGCACAAGTTACCTTGAGACAAGGACAGTACATTTCATGTTTCAACAGTAAGGGGATGCTCTTCATGTTGTTTGTGAATCTGGCCTTCTGTTTTCATTCATTAAATCTCATTTTTGTCCAATTTTTTTGACTAGTTTGCTGTTCTTTGACAAGGTCATGGCCTTTCTGGAGCTAAGCATTGTTGTATTTCTTTTTTTTTTCTAATTTTTTTGCTGTATTCTACAATCATCCTCCTCTCTTTTGTATTCTGTCCCATGCTGCAGTACAGTGAATGTCTCCATCGTTATGGCAATATTAAGAAACTCTTAGTTAGGACTTAAAATGTTATGCAACCCCCACCACACCAACACTCTAAGCTGTCAGTTAGTTAACTGGCTGAAGGTCAGGCTTAGATTATGCCCCTGGGTAATGAATATGACGCTTTGTTGAACAAGAAGTAAACATATGCCCCTGGGGGTAGGAATTAACGGACACACACACACACACACACACACACACACACTCTCTCTCTCTTTTACCAAGCATATGTAGAGTGAATGGGGCTTATTATACACCTGCAAGTGGGGTCAAAGTCTGTCAATCCCTAGCTTATGGTATTATGATAGATTTTAGAATCACTCTCTAATGGCAGTCATTCAGTTTGTAATCTCAGCAGCTTGATGCAAAAGCACTCAACGTTCCAGCTAAGGGTCTGTTGAAAATAAGGCCTTCTCCTCATTCATTCCTCACTTCCCTCTTTCCCAAAGGTCTTATGACAAGTCAGCTGTTAGTGACATCACAGATGCAGGATCATATGTCAGAAACCTTTGCTGCCTGACTTATATCCCTTGCAACCATGGCCACTTGAGGCCAAAAGAGCGGCGAGAGGCCCCGGGGGGTGGAGGCAGGGGCACTCTTCAGAGCAAGAACATCTGACCCGTGTGTGAGTTTGTTTGTGTGGGCAACCAGACTGTGCGCATCTTGTCATCAGCTTGAGAAGACATCTATCATGTGCATGTGTGCATGTGTGTGTGAATTAAAAGTCCAGGTTCTGTGTATGTGAGTATCTGGGTTATGGTGATCGGGGGGCATGACAATTAGTGAGCATGGCCCTTATGAAAAAATATTCAGAAATACTTGTTTGTGGAATTTCAAGTCAAGTTTTGATCACAAGGTAGTAGCTCCACCTAAAGTCAGCTTTGCAAATTACACTAAAGTTCATTATGTGATAATATTTAAATTCTTCTTCTTCTTTTTTTTTTTAGAAAATAAATTAATCCTAAAAAAATTAAGACACCACTTAATACACACACAAAAACCTTGCTAGGTCTCATGTTGATTACAAATTTCACTTTTACAATTGTCTGCTCGTTGTGTCTCTAGCACTGTTCTGATGAGCATGTGCCACGACTGCACAGTTTTTTGACTGCCTGTAACGCTTCACTGGGGAAAATAATCTCATGTCATAATCCGTTTTATGAACCTACAATGAAACTTGGAAGATTATGATGTTACATTTCTTAGAAATGACCCTGTTAGGGAGAGATCATTGCTAATATCTGCACACTGTCCTATAGTATGGAAGTTCTCATCCCCAAAATGATCTGGACCAAGTGTGTATAACATAAGGCCAATCAAAGACTCCAATCTGGCCCACTGGAAAATGAAAAATGATGCAGATTGTGAAGTTCTTACTATAAGTTAAAATTTTGTTTTTACAGCTTTTCCTACTAAAGACTTTCCCTGTGGTCTTTCGTACTACACCATAGTAAATAAGTAATATATAAATATTTTAATGACAGAAATGCTCCTGTTTTTCCCTATCTGGTGTAGAATCTCTATTTTTTATAGAGGAAAAAGGGACATTTTCTTAGTTTCTAAATTAACAAAAAGTTAGTTCTGTTATTTCAGGACAGTCTGGGCAATGAGCTGTCTAAACCTTTTCTGTTTTTAAGTATGCCTGTTTCTTACATTTTAAGACCAAAATCATGCTGACAGATTTCCTCAATTTCTTTATCACATAGAAAAAGGGGAATGCACTTTATTTAAATTCTTTTTTCTTAATTGAACATATCTGAGGGATTCAATAATTAGTTAAACTACTTTACACTGACAGAAAGGCAAGTTTCGCTTGAGGTCAAAGTGAGCTGTTAAATGAGTTGACATTCCTGATCTAGGGCGGTTGAAACCCGATGATGCCGCTAGATGGCAGCACCGAGCCATGTAAAATTTAACAGCATCATAAAAGCTACTCCCCCGGTAGAGTCGCATTTTAAAAGCCCTAAACACAAGGAAAGGGAGTAAGAGAGCTTACTAAATAGAAGCAATCTCTAAACATGATCAGTCATTAGTAGCAGATAGCAGCACAGAATGAAAACAAGAACAAAGCCGGCAGACTGCGCTTTATTAACAAATGAAGGGATTATATTAGAGACACTTTAAACTGTTAACGTCATTATTAGTCTTTCAATGATGAAGGAAGGAATATTCTGATAGGAAATATAAGTGTAATAAGTTGTGAATAGAAAATGAAACAAGTTGTCACAGGCCTCTGTACAAACTAAGTGCAACCAATTATTTAGTAGCTTGTATAACAATCCTCAGCAATGACACTTAAAAAGACACTGAAATAACGACTGTCGCTGTTTTATTTTTGAGTAAAACATATGCACGTTTCCTCTTAAAAAAAACAAACAAAAAATAGGACTTCAAATTAACGAGGGAACCTGAAAGCAGCTCCGTCGCCAAAGCAACGCTTACCAAACAGACTCTACAGGACTGCTGCGGACGACTTTAACTGTACAACGTTTAATGACTTTTTAGTAATTTTTACAACATCGTCAAACAATGGAAGAAGCTGGCAAAGTGCATGAAGAGGCGCCCGAACCTCCTGTGTTGTCCGACAATCAAGTGGATAAGAAGGGGTAACCTGCAGCTTACTGTGGCTAAACACTGCGATAGACGGGACAACGACAACTACCTTGAAAGCGCCGTTGCACGTTGTTTTTGTGTGTGTGTGCGTGTGTGTGTGTGTGTGTGTGTTTTAAATCTGACCGTTTAATAAATACGATGAACTCTGTCACTTTGCAGTTTGGCCCATTTTTGTTGATACTTTGCTCATTTGAGTTGAACGCTGCTCATGTAAAAAAAAAAAAAAAGTGGAACAACGAATGTTTTAAAAGCTGTAAAAGCCTCACAGTTATATTTTATTACATCAGTTGAACACAGATATATAAAAAATAACCTCTAATAATCAAAAGACCACAGTTACATGTCGTAAATCTTTTCTTAGTGTCCCAGGTGATTAAGTAAAGCGTAAAGTTAACCTGATATCACTCTACAGATGGTAACTATATTGTATGTTTATAGGGCCTCCAGTTTTAAGGGAAAGAAAGACCCCACTGAGGAGGGGAATGAGGAGCTGAAGAGCAAAATGGAAGAAGAAAAGACGGACGTTAAAAAGGTGGTTTTTTCATGTTTCCCTGTCCCCTACCTCTGCAGGATTAGTGAAACAATTGAAATGTGTATGTCTGGACTTCTTTTGGGTTTGTGAAGAGATTTCAGATTTCACCTTCATCAGATTTCATCCACGAGATCTCTTTAGTTCCAAAAACCTGATGGAGAGTGACAGACAATTAAACCCTTTTCTGTTGTCCCCCTGGAGTGTAATCATGTGAGTTCTTAAGAGTCACATGATGAACCTAGGTGTGAACATGGTGTGAATCCTGTCACATGATGTCCAGTTCAATTCAATGAAATTCAAGATGTGAATCTTTTGTAAGACATTAGCTCATCCTGCTTTAAGATATTGATATTGCAGCCTTGAGAGACCTTCCCAGGCACTTTAACCTTCACTAACACCTCATCCTCTATAATGAGATCCATGCCTTGTTCACACCTTGGCTTGTGTGACTCTTAATGACTTGCATGATTGCAAGGTGGTTCGAGGACTCTCAGGACACCAACAGGAGGACAATGTCATTAGGGGTTAAATACCGGCAGCTTGACACCAGTTTTTAGAACTGAAGAGACTTCATGGATGAGAGGTGAGTTGTCACAAAACAAAAAAGTTGCCTTCATTTTAAGGCAGGGCAGCTTAGGATCAATTTACATTTCACTCCAAATAAGCTTTGCGAGGCAAAAGTACTAACAGGACTAGAAAGAGGAATCAAATTTCTCTCATATCAAGTTCTCTTCATTGGTTCCCTGAATTTAAATAATTCTTTCTTGTCAGTTTTGAATAGCGATATCTTACCCATCCTATCTTAAAGACCCTATAGTACCATAATATATAACCTGTGGCTTCTAGAGCTTCTAAAACTAGAATCAGAGCCACAGCCTTCAACTATCAGGACACTGTACTGTGGATCTTGCTCACAGTTCGGATTCAGGACATAAACATCTGTTGATGAAACTAGGCTACGAAGAGAGGTGATGATCAGTCAGCAGCAGAGAAAGATCTCTACAGATCATGACAGTGTCGGTGGAAAAATATAGAGAAGGTCAGAAAGATCTTCAGTGTGTCTTTGTGGATCTAGAGAAAGCATCTGATGGGGTGCCAAGAGGGGAACTGTGCCACTGCATGAGGAAGTCAGGAGTGGCAGAGAAGTATGTGAGGGAGGTGGAAGACATGTACAGCGAGACAGTGGAGAGATGTGGAGTACGAGTGACACATGGGTTCAAAGCGGATCAGCTCTAAGCCCCATCTTATTAGCAGTGATGATGGACAGGTTGACTAATGAGGTTAGGCAGGAGCTTCTGTGAACCATGATGTTTGCAGATGATATTCTGATCTGTAGTGAGAGTAGGAAAAGGTGAAAGAGAGGAACGATGGAAGTATGCAGTGAAAACAAGAGGAGTGAAGGTCAGTAGAAACAAACCAGAATACAAGCGTCTGAATGAAAGGGACACCGGTGGAAAGGTGAAGAATAGAGATAGTGAAGGTATATGAGTTTAAATACCTGGGGTCATCCATCCAAAGGAACAAACATTATATCAGAGGGTTAGGTCATGATTTTGTGTTCTTGACTCTTATTGTGATTGCTATGTTGGAATGAAATAATTAAATCCATTAAAGCGAGTGGCCAAAGGAGAGGCAGCATTATAATATCCACTAAAATAGATCTTTATAACTGAAACTGAAAACAAAACTGAAGTTATTGCAAAAGATGAAGTCCAATCACTAAATGGACACTACCACAATCAGATGTAGCTTTCTTAAATTCTTATGAGATGTATTTATTTTGATTTGTCCCACTTTCACTGCTCAGAGGATAATGAGCCTGCAGAAACGTCTGACCACATTAGTGACCAACATTCAAACTGCAGCGGACGCCAAAGAGATGGAGCGAAGGTCAGGGATGGAGGACAACTGCAGAATTAGGTACGTCTTTTAAATTGTTCTCAGTGTTCAAATCACGCTTTCTCCCATGCAGAACACCCAGTGCTAAAGTGGCTGATGTTAAATTATGATATTCTTTCCCATCAAACAGAGAGGAGCGACTGAAAGATGATGCTAAGGCCTGTCAGGAAAAGGTTGAGGAGATCAGAAAAGGGTGGTCGATAGTTAATCAAAAGGTGGTTCATTCAGAACTGCAGAGTGTCCTGGACAGCCAGCAGCAGCTGTGTGCTGCAGTGATAGAAGACAAGAAAAAACTCATAAGGGAGCTCCAATGGGTAAATTATACACAAATGAGTAAAAGCATGATTTCATGGAGTTTGCATTTGTACCTCAAAGCCATTGTTTATAACTTGGTTCCCTTTTCTGCACTGTGCTGAACAGGAGCGCCGGGTCAAAGAGGATGAGTATTTGAAGAACTTGAGAAGGCTCGATGAGGAGATCAAACTGATGCTCGACAGGATGCAGCAACAGTTTCAAAACCTGTCCAAGGCCTACAGAGAGGAGCTCACACAACTTCAGGTAGAACCAGATCTGAGTCACAAAGGAGCTTTAAATGATTTTTAGTGCATCTGAATCAGTGAGCTGATCACATCTTTGCCTTATTTCAGTTTGACTTTTTGTTTTTAACTCCGCTTAGTTACGGTTAGTTTCTATTGTGGGTTTGTGTGTTTCAGTTTAGATTTTACTTGTTTGAAAATGTTTAGTTTTTCTTTTAGTTGAGTTTTTATTAGTTTCAGTTTAGGAAAATCACTGCAGGTATTACGATAAAAACAAATCCAGTGTCTGCATAAATACATCAAGACATCACGTCTTGTGTCATGCACTTATGCATACTGCATATATCTACTACTTACTTTGCTTGTAAAAAGCGGTTATTTGAGGTACTGCTCCCTTCTTATCAGCTCAAAGCAGTCTGGCTGTTTTCCTGTAACTTCTATCATCAACGAGGCATTTTCACCCAGGGAACTACCACTCACCAATTATTTTCTCTATTTCAAAGCATTCTCTGTAAACCTTAGAGATGGTTGTGCAGCAATATCCCATTATATCTATGTTATCTAGATTCTTATTAATAATCTAATGATTGTCCTGTTTTTGGCAGGCAGTTTATCAGCAGGAAATTGAAGTCTTACTTGCTAAAGACAAGGCTAAGCTGAAAGAACATATGAAGGAACATTGGGACACAGAGGTTAGGATTATTTAAATTAATTCACATACACTTAACTTCTCATTGATGCTAATATGTTACATATATCAGCTCTGTATGTAATGAATGTAACCTATTTCTAGCTGGAGAGTCTGATGGAGAGGAGGAGGATGGTAGAGGAGTCTGAAAAGACAGTTCATGATGTTATGTTGGAGAATACCACCAAAATCAAACTCGTGCAGCTGGAAGAAAATGCAAAGTCTCAGGTTTGTTTTACCCCAGTGCTTTATTACAATATGATGAAGCCTGGATGTTCTTTGGTGCTGAACATGCCATAGAGTGGTAGTGGTTGTGCTGCAAAAAATAAGATCAGTGTTTTACCACTCGATGTAAATGAACGCTCAGTCTTGAGATTGCTTTTCTTGCTTTTACAGGCTCGGCTGAGAGAACAACAACAGATGAAAGGCAAATCTGTAATTTTAAATTTTAAACAACTTGAACATGGCAACAAGAATGCAGCATATAATGCCAAGCTGGGAGAAATGAAGGGCAAAATATTAGGGTATTACAGTTTTTGCAGATAGAAATACACATAAATACACATACATGTCCAAGTTATGATGGTATCTTTTTGTTTCAGCTCTTCGAAAGAGGTGAAAAACTTAAAAACCAAGTATGCCAAACAAAAGGACAAGTTTATGAAGCAGAGACAGTATTTGTGTGAGGTCCAAAAACGCTCCCGCCAGCACTATGAACGCATACAGAAGGAAGTCAGGTAAGTAAGTGTTAATAATAATAATAATAATAATAATGATAATAATATTAAAAATAATAACCTAATTCTTTTATTTTTTTTCTGTTCAACTTCAACCCTTCCTTGCTTCATGTAGGTACACCACAGCCGCTGATGCCCGAAAGTTTGAGGAGATGTGGGTAATGATGGAGGAAGAGGTGACACAGCTAGCGGAGAAGGCTTTGGCCATTGACTCTCTGATCTGCAAGCACCTTGGTTTAGCCTGGGAATGTCCTTCAGCTGCCTTCATGGAGTCACCTGGTCCCCGCAGATCTCAGGAGCATGACACTAACCCCACCAGTCACCCCTTGCAAACCAGGCATCTTTCACACTGCAGCCAGAGGATGATTGATGCATCAGTCGGGCCCAGCCTGGAGAGGGACTCAGAGCACGGCACAGGGGTGGAGGAAGGGGAGCTATCCTCAGAGATGCTGATGAAAGCGATGGAGCTGCTTTGTGATGAAACGGTTAGAAACAAGTCCACAGGTTGTGTTTATGAATGATGACAGTATGGAGGCGGTTGTTGTAGAACGGGGCATGAATTGCACATGTTCCTTAGACATCCACAGATGTGCAGTATTTATATCATACTAGACACGTCAGTAACATGTCAGTAATTACATGAGAAATTTTTGTCAAGCTAAGCTTTTCTAATTAAGCTTTGGTACAGATTAAACAAGAACAAAGTTAAATGATGAGCTTTAGCAGGGCTGATACATTTTGGGATGTTATTTAATTTGGAAATTTGAGAATAAGCTCAGGAAGCTAGAGCAATAAAACCATTTAATAACATTTCATAACTACACAATACAAATTATGCCTTTTATTGCAGGGTAAAAAACAAAGTACAATTATATATGGAAAATATTCACATTTGACAAAGCAGATGACTTAAGTAGGGTGTTAGCAGTATATCTCAGTTTTTGCATAGTCAGTCAGGTATTATTATAGAGAAACACTACTTTTGTAAAACCAAAGAAAAAAACAGATAAAAAAATGCAAAATTGCAGTTACAAGAGCCTTTAAGATAAATATCTTCCTCCCAACTTAGGGATTCCTGATGGAAGATAAACTGCGGAAGCTGCTGGCCCCCATGGAGAAAAATGAACAGACCACTGTGAAGCTGCATTCTCTCTTTGCTGTGAGTTCACATTTAGTGCTCCTTTTCATGTTTTTCATGTAGTTACTATTGAAAATCACACATGCTGTTTTCTCTTTTAGGTTCTGGGTCTTGAAGAAAAGGATTTAGCCAAGTTGGCTGAGTTTTTACTCATGTACAAACGTCAACAAGGAGAGCAGACTGTGGTGAGGAATCGAATGAGCAGTGGGCTTGTACTGAATATGGCCTTTGTGATTAGACAACTACTGTTCTTGTATCTTCTGTCAGTGTTTTTGTTCTGGCTGCAGGGTCATTTTGTTGAGGAGGCAGAGGCCATGGAGAACAGCGCCACAGCTGATTCAACCTCCAGACTCATCAACCCTAACAACATCTTGCCTGCTTTACGATGTTTCCTTGAGCAGCACAGGAAGTAAGACTACATATTGAATCATCAGTCCCGTGTCTCTTCCTCTGTGTGAGTGTTTTATACTAATTTTTTCCTGTTGCGCTTTGAAAACGGAGGTCTGTCCACGAGCGTTCCAGTTTAAGCCATCCAGCTAGAGATACCTCAGTGGAAGAAGCCTACTGGGATAGGCTTGGCAACATTATCACTGAGGACAAACTCAAGCTGTGGGATGCAGCAGAAAGGGAATTAAAGCAGTATGAGTGAGTAACACCTACACTGAAAGCAGGAATACCTCTGAATCAGATCAGTCATTTTTGTGTGTGTGTGTCTTTCCAGAGAGGTCCTGATGGATATCTCTGAGCTTGTCCCTGAAACTGAGCTCCTGAGGCAGCAGAACACTAAGCTGCGGATGCAGCTGCAACAGATACTCAGCAGTACGTGCACTTATGTTTAAGTTTACAGCACTGTAATCTAGTGCGAATAAGAATAATGATAAAACATATGGGTATTATTATTATTATTGTTATTATTATTATTATTGTTATTAATTTCAAGTACTTACTTCCAATACAATGAATAATTAAATGATAAAATAAGAAACATTTATCAAATTAAACTATAATCATAGCAATCAGTAAAACAAAAGGGCTTTAAAATCCCAACTGAGCAGAACATCATGGATCTAACATCTTCTCTGCCTCTCTGACAGGTACCCGGAGCTCTAATTAATGAATAATCACTGTGGAGTCCGAGAGCACTGGAAGTGCCTTTGTGTTCATTTAAAAAAAAAAAAAGAAAAAAAAAAACCACCATTAAATGATAATGTAGTGTGAGATTTTTTATTTATTTATTTTTTACAAATGTAAAAGAAAAATAGTCTTACAGTGTAGTTAATCAAACACATACAGTGTGGTTCAGTGTAAACAACAGTACACAGAGGATGTGTGTGTGGTTCGTCTCTACCCAGCAATGTTAAACAGCTTGTGGCTGAGCGCTGAGGGCAGAGAGAAGAAGAGCAGAACCAGAAAGAGCAGACCCAGTACAGCAACCAGCAGCATCACACAGTGCAGCTTGTAGTGCCTCCAGGCCAGGATACACATCGTCCTCACTGGAGCCAGCAGCCACGACATGCTGGCATTGGGGCGACTGCAAAGACAGATTCATAAATCAAACAGCAGTCACTGAAATTCAAAAAAAGCATGTTAGATTGTTAGTAAGTTTAATTTTGATTTTGGAGCTAATTGAGAAAATTTGTCTGTAATTAGTTGAATTAACATCCAATAAAATCCAAATAAAATTAAAGCCCAATATCTTTTTGGCTCTGTTTTTGATGCTGCTGAAGGAAATTCTTCAGGCCAATGTGAACTAGTCACTAACTTGATTTGCCTTTTCTGCTGAGCAAGTTGTCTGCAGTAGTCTACAAGCCTTTAGCTCAGGGGTCCCCAATCCCAGTCCACGAGGGCCGGTGTCCCTGCAGGTTTTAGATGTGTCTTTGATCCATCACAGCTGATTTAAATAAATAAATTACCATCTCAACATGTCTTGAAGTTCTCCAGAGGCCTGGTAATGAACTAATCATTTGATTCAGGTGTGTGAGATCTAAAACCTGCAGGGACACCGACCCTCGCAGACTGGGATTGGGGACCAATGCTTTAGCTGCTCTCTTTAGGGGTTGTCATACTGGATCATCTGCCTTCATCTCACCTTATCACCTGCCTTCATCTCACCTTATCACCTCGTGATAGGTATGGCACACCAACCCTGTGCATTGTCCATCCTGGTCTTTCCCAGTGAAAATCTTAATCACATCAGGTCTCACTGCCGTCTTGTAAAGCTTGTAAAACGATCTGTGTTCACTACCTCTGCTCCTTGCAGTTTCACTGTTACACCCATCTCTCTCGCTCACACACGTATTCTGTTTCACTTATACCGACTTTCATTCCTTTTTTCTCCAGAGAATACTTCTGTACCAAAAACATAAAAATACATTTTAGTGTACTGGTTGAGGGTTTTGTGTGCAACAAAATAATAATGTTAGTCAAGCATGTCAATCTATATAGCTATATATATATATGTCTATATCGCTGCAGGCCTTTAAGCCATTCTTA
The DNA here is from genome assembly GCF_057382095.1 of Aulonocara sp. 'chitande type north' Nkhata Bay. Classification (NCBI taxonomy): domain Eukaryota; kingdom Metazoa; phylum Chordata; class Actinopteri; order Cichliformes; family Cichlidae; genus Aulonocara; species Aulonocara sp. 'chitande type north' Nkhata Bay. The sequence continues at coordinate 13,305,311 of NC_141358.1, forward strand.
TTTCCCAGTCTGGAACTTAGTAAAAACAAATGCGACACTCCTGTCTAAAATAAATAGTAAGTGGGACAGTTGGATGAAAACGTCTAAGTTAGTGTGTTAGATACCAGCTTAGTCATTCATTTTTTTCTCACTTTTAATATTCTATTAATTTATTTATTTTAACCCAAATCAGATCTTTAAATCTAAATGAATCCTTTAGTGAGGATTTAGTGCTCAGGGTTTTGGCTAAACAATGAAACTGAACTTAATGCTCATCACAGCACGACAGGATGTAAACATTAATGGCATCCTTGTCAGCTGTTTGAGAGCTGTAAACTTCTTTTTGTCCTTTGAGCCCCACAGGGGCAAGAATCATTATAAACAAGAAATGGTAAATCAGCACTGATTATCATCAGCATACTTTTAAGGATAACTAGCACTATGGGTGTCACGGCTGGCGGAGGGAGCCGTGTGGTGTGGAGGAAAAGGAGGACCCAAAATGCAGCAAACTGATGATACGAGTGACGTTTTATTTACAGGGTGGTAGTGGCAAAAACAGGCAATGAAGCACGAGTAATTACAAACGGAAACCTAAACTGGGAGAAACTAAGTGACAAACCTGGGACCATACAAAGGGGTGCGGGGCAGAGAGACGCAGAGACAGGAACACCATAGAACGCAGATGAATGTAGATTAACGCAGTGATACATGGATGAACGCAGACGAGCCGACAACAAACACAGACCGACACCCACTAAATATACACACACAAGGTAATCAGGTAATCGCACACAGGAGGGAAGAACAGCTGATCTGAATACACATGATGACTGGAGGACACAAGCTGAACACAATGACAACAGACACAGACTTTCAGAACAAAACAGGAAATCTAGAACCCGAACCGGACACAAGGGGGGAGGACACAGAATAACTAGACAGAGGGAAATAATCACAAAACACAAAACGCTGGGTCAACGACCCAGGACCATGACAGTGGGGGTGTTATGTTATCAGTGTAATTCAGTCTATTTCAAATTGTCAAAACAAACAATGTATATGAATACACAAACCCATTGTAAAAACAGGCAAGTTTATTGCAAACAGTGAAACACAGTATCACAAGCAAAGGTTCCAACCACAGGCAAACTAAACGTAAAGGACACCACACACTTTTGTCTGGAGACAAAAACAGAGTTTTCAGAAGTAACCCCGACATATTTGACTAATATTCCCATAAAAATCATCTTTTACATTTTCGTTAACGTTAAAGACAACAGGGTTGGTGATTTGGTTTGCGTCGAGCTGGAAAGACAAGTCATGCTAACACACATGACCACTTTGGTCAGTTATCACAGTGATGCATGCATATTAACATATACTGTAGCCAACAGTGATCACCTTTACATGTCTGTAACTTTGGAGGATTATTAAACAGACCCTGGTCAAAATGATAATCACAAATTATTTATTTTAATTTTCTCTGGGATTTTTATGAGTGACGTTTATGAGTCAGAAGACGAGGCTGGAGAGCATTTACATAATTACACACACACATAAAACTCAGGACATCCAGAGGGAAGCTGCTGTGAACACCCATGCTTGCACAATAACACAATTATAAAAATGAGGGGGAGATTTGAATCATTTGCAAAATCAGTTTTTGTTTTTATTCTTAAGGAGAAATCTTTAAAACTGCAGATAAACTAAACACCACAAAAAAAAATCATTAATTAAACAATTAATAACTAAGTCATCTTGTTCTATGTCTCACTGAAATTTACTAGGAAAATAGAATTATTTTTGTTTCCTTATTATTATTACTATATAAGTGTGCAAAAACTGCAATACCAATAACAGTTAAAAAGGTAACACTTTAACCTCATTTAGTATTTATAAGCACTGAATCGAAATTTCATATACAGTTTATAACAAACTCTAATGAAAATATAACTTCTCGTGAGAGCAGTGACTAGAGAAAGCTGGGTTATAAACAGATAAAGAATTATTATATCATTACGTAATAAGTTATAGCTGTTGACAAGTACTCCACATCAATAATGACTTCAAAGGTCCTTAAATTTCAGAGATATTTCCATCTGCAGTAATTTATATTTACTCTGTTCTGAGACATGATGCAACACTCATTATGTCTCGGAACATAATGAGCAAACAGCATTAGAAGGAGGAACTGGAATGAATGTGGTTTGCAAAGCAGCTTGCCACATGGAGCAACTGTAGGCTGGCTAAAACATCCTAAATAGAATCTAATAGATAAATATAATCTGAGCCATTAGCTGTGGGCTAATTGATATCAGTTGATCTGTGGGGACTTTGAGGCCTGCCTGAACTAACACTATGTTCAATTTCTCCACATTATAACACCACACCACAAACCATTTATTCAATATAGTGCTTATAAATAAAATGGTGGCAGGGTTAAAGTGTTACCCAAAGTTTTGTCCATTCCCTCTTAAGCTAAAACAGTAACAAGAGCTCATATAGTATGACTTGAAAGTGCAATCGCCTGACCACTAACCCTGGAACATATAAAATAAACTGAAGGCTGAAACAAATACAGAACCACCCACTTTCATGTAGCATTGCTTCAGAGGATTTTCAGGTTCGATCGGGGGTTACTTTGTGCCATGTAATTTCTGTGTAATCGTTTAAAAGGATGGAGTCCAAATATTGTGCATTAGATTTGTTAGCTGTTTTGCAGAGTTGTTAGTTGGATCTTCATTACTTGGGAGCCAGGGGGGCAAGGAAGGGGCAGTGGGGCAGTCACTTTCGATGGTGTTCCCTTCTCCTTTCAGTGCTAAGAGGGGAAGGTGTGAGCTGATTATGAAGCTCAGATTGGATTAGAGAGGAGAAAACATAGCAGTCTTGTCTCCCATCAGTGTTGCTCCCTTTCACTTATCCATCCATCTATCCATGTAGCCACCCTTCCCCTCCCCATCCCCCTAGCAGTGACTTAGGCCCCCAGCAGCTTCTTGACAAGGTAGCCTGGCATGCTGTAGAGGAAGAGGCCCACCATGATGAGCAGCAGCAGGGCCAGCACTATCTTGATGATCAGCCACTTGTAGCGGTTGCACACCAGGTAGCGGATTGCTTTCAGCGGGCTCAGGAACCAGAGGAAGGTGGTGTCTGGGCGACTGGATGGTTCAGGTGGAGTTTTTAAGAGGATGAAAATAAAGAAATGGTGAGGAAAACATGGAAGTGGAAGGAGTGTTGAGTTAAAGGAGGGTGAGAAGGGGTGAGTAATGGTGGAGAATGAAAGGGAGCAAATAAAGAGGAGTAGGACAGAAAGAGAAAGCTGGTGTTAGTAAGCCATGTTGCAATAATATGCATGCTCACGGTTCACATTTCTATCAGTATTATGTTTCACAGGAGCAAAAAAACACATCACAGAGTGGAAGCTTTCTATTATGCAGAATGAGTATGTTGACACATGTAAATGAGTGGATGATGATTGACCAACAGCTCAAAAGACTGACATTTCAGGCAAATGTTTGCAACAGATGCTTATTGCCCCCCACCGCTCCCCACCCTGGAAACCAGAATCCAGAAATATCCTGGATGTAGGCACTCATACAGCTTATAGTGCATTACAATTCACAGGTTTTTTCTCATAAAATGGGATGAGATTTTTTCATATTGTAGATGGCCGATGGACTCGTTTGCCTAGATACGATGTTGAAATGCCCACAAAGTATATGCAAAAATACTTAGCACAACATTACTAAAAAATACAGGAACTCTTTTTATATTTTGTTGCTTGTAAGCAAACAACTACGGTTTAATATGCTTAAATACAGGTTTTATTAATATAATCAATGATATAATTTTCAGGTTTCGGGGTTTTGTCTTTTTCTTTCCTGTGTTTGGTATTTCCCTGTTTTTCTCCGTTTTATTTTGATACTCTTGATACTTTTGAAACTCTGTCATTTCTTGTGACTTTCATTTAATTTTACTGCCTATGTCTTGTTTGAACTTCCTTCAGCTGTGATTTGTTACCCCTGATGTTTCAACTTCTCTTGATTACCTTATGTGTGTACTGTATATATAGCTCCATGTCTCCCTATGTCCTTTGTCTGTTTCTCATCATAGTGTAATCCTTGCATTTGTTGATGTTTCTTTGTAGTTTTGCCTCATGGGCTTTGCATTCTTGGAGCCACTATTCAACTACCATTAAACGTTTTGACTTCATTTTGTCATTTTTGGATTAAAAAATATATATATATATATATACATTTTAACCCTCACATCTTTAGAATTATGTAATTTTTAATTTGTCTATACATTTCCCTTCTCTACCAATCATCCCACTTGATAAGAACATGGATATTTCAACCACCTTGTTCACCTTAAGTCAAAGCATCCCTACATGTGTCCATACTAAACAGTTGGTCACAATATGGGTGGTAACAAAATTTATAATGACGCTTGGTGGCAAATGACACTGACTTGCACACAGGGCTAAGACAAGATACAATAAAGGACACAGACGACTAGTCTACTTCTAAGACAACAGAGAAGACTAAGAAACTGAGCTTGGCTGGAAAAAAAGGAGAGGAGCTAAAGTTAAGAGAGAAGAATCCAGGGGCAAAAAGAGAAGCAGACAAAGTGAAGAGGGGGCGGAGGCTACCAGCGCATCAGGCCCCCAGCATCTTCTTGACCAGGTAACCAGGGATTGAGTAGAGGAAGAGGCCCAGCATGAGCAGCAGCAGAATCAGCCCCAAGACCTTGAGGATCAGCCAGCGGTAGTTGTGCCAGATGAAGTAACGAATGGACTTCAGAGGGGTCAGAAACCACATAAGACTGGTGTCCGGGCGACTTTGCGGGAGAAGGAAGAGAAAGAGGGAGGGAAGGAATGCAGTTGAGGCAAATAGGGGGGAGGGTGGGGGGAGGGTAAGGAGAAGAATAACGCGCACATGAAAGGGGAGGGATGAGGGGAAAGACAGGGAGACAGTTGAAGAGATGATAGGAGGAGTAACGAGTGTGTAACAGTGGCCTTTTGACAGTGCAGAAAGCAATGCTAGAGGCTAACTGGAAAATGTTTTACATCTTTAAAAAAAATATCGATTTTAAGTGGCAGCACCTTATGATGTTTTAGAAACACTGCTTTTTGCACTGATAGAATGATTTTCCTAAAGACAAAGTTAAACACTTGCTCATGTCTGTCTTTTTCTGTTCCAGAAAAGCGTTAAAATTTTTTAACTCTGAAACCAGTGTGTGTGTGTGTGTGTTTGCAAAACACAAGTTCTTGTATATATTTTTTTAAACATAACCCGTTAATATCTTACTTTGGTTTTTCCAGTGGATCTGGCTCATTTCGTCCCAGTCCTACAGGGCTTTTCTCTGCTTCCTCTGCTGTCACTAGGTGAAGCTCAGCTTCAACTTTCCCCTGTAATGACATTGAAAACAGAACTCAAAATAAAGAAGTCCTACCACATACAAAATGCTGACTATAAAATATCTGTTTTGGGGTAAAGAGGATATTCATGTAGTATAAGAATCTAAATGAAAAAACATTTTCTTTTCCTCTACTTTTTTAATCTGAAGGACTTTTAGAAGATATCATATATTGTGAACACAGGTGGATTAATGCACACACACACACACACACACACACACACACACACACACACACACACACACACACACACACACGGTTTGCTTTGAACTGAACTCACAATTTTATGTATGTTCACTTATCATCCCCCCCCCCCCTTATACCGCTAATTCTACACCAAGCTTTACTACCTTGAAAATGTCTTTCTAAGTATTATAAGTATTATCATAAGAATCATAATAAACCAGTCATGATTTTGCTCATTTTCACTCTTGACTGTCTTACCGTGAGCTCCATTTCATCATTCTCATTACGGGCTACGAATGGCCACCATCCTTTAACCCTCTTTTGTTTAAAGATCGAAATGGTTGGCAGATCCTGCTCATTTCGAATCATGTCAAGAGTGCACTGCTTGGCTGTCTTTGCGCCCCGAGGAAAACGGTTTAGGTCCAGCTCGATTGCACCTGGGAATGGTGAAAGCAAAATAAGTCAATTTGGAATAGCCAGTACTCTTTTTTTATACACTGAGGATGTTAAGAAAAGGATGACTTAGCTGAAAACAAACAGCTACAAAGAAAGTCATCCATAAAATGCATTTATATCAAACTAACTGCTCCTTTGTTCCTCCTGTGCCTGCATGAGTTCTCTCTGGGTACCCTGGCTTTCTCTCCAAGTCCAGAGACATGCATGTTAGGTTCATTGGTGATTTTAAATTAACCGTAGGTGTCAGTGTGAGTGTGGACAGTTCTTTCTCTCTCTCTCTCTGTATCGGGCCTGTGATGGATTGTTGACCTGTCCTCCTCCTCTTGCCCTCTGACAACTGGGATATGCTCTCCAAGACACTGAACTGGATAAGCAGCTAAGAGTATGGCTGGCTGAAACTACAGCAGAACTACATGAGCATTTGTGAGATTGTAGTTACTGTCAGTGCTCCTTCTATTAGAAGTCTATTAGACGTAATTTAGTAACCCTGATAAAAGCAAATGCCTACCTGTAGTCTATCTGTACAAACATTTGTTATTCTAAAGAGCTCAGTGACTGCAAGTATGGTACTAGACTGGCATACCAACAGTGCAACAAGTCAGTTTGTGCAATTTCTTCCCTCCTGGATGTTCCACAGGCAACTGTAAGCAGTATTATTGCAAATTGGCAGCGGAGAGCTGAAGCACATAAAAGTTGCCAATGCTCTGCTGGCTCAAAGGCTACAGAGCTCCAAACCTCATCTGGCATTAACATCAGCACAAAAACTGTGTGCCAAGAGCTTCATGCCATGGGTATCCTTGGCTGAGTAGCTCCTGTAAGTTAAATGTGTAAGTGGCCCAGTACTTTTGTCCCTGTAGTCCATGTCAGATGAAAGGATTGCAAAAAAAATATTATTTCATCCTCACCCAGGAAATCATCAGCAGAGAAGTGGTCTGCATCCCAGACCTGCAGCGTGAGACGAGGAGGGATTTTGTATTCGGTCTCATCCCAGGAAAACATGGACTCCTTCTTAGAGATGACAATCTTCTCCTCAGCCATGAGATAATCAAAAGGGAAGACGAAGCGCCAGTTAAAGTTCCCCTCACCGGTCAGTGAGTGATAGTGCACATCTGTGTCCTGTTTGTCCTCCTGCTGCCCTTTCAGCCATCTATGTAAATGGTCATAAGGGTGAGAGTTAGTCTGATCTCCAGGATCATGGTTTGGTGTCATAAGTAGATGTTTTTGGATTTGTCAGCCATGCACTTCTAAAGTCCAACATGTACAAATTTACGTGATGTCAATTTAGTGATTTAAACAAGAGCAAAGGGCCTGTTAAATGTATTATTTAGCTAACAAGAGAGATGATGCTAGAAGGTCAGAATCAATGCACATAATGCGGCTCCCCAAAAGCAAATCAGCTTCATACATGTGATAACTTTAAAATCATTATTGAGTAATCCATAAAAATCTGATTTGATGTTGGAGTTTCGCACTATTTAGAAAGCCATGCATCCATAAAACTTGCAGATTTATGAAATCTCCATGTTTTATGGACACAGAAAACTTGCAGATTTATGAAAAAAGCTTCATATTTAAAACTGCAAATTGCCAATGGAGGACTGATGCCTGGCATTGATGGTCAGCTGCAGCTGTTTCATTAACAGTTAAGTGAGGTTGACTTTAAGTCAGAAGGAGCAAGAGGGAAGGTGCACTCTCAGTTCTCAAAATACACCCCTCGAAAAAAGAAAAAGAAAATTCTAAAAGGAATAAAAAGGAAATAATAAATAAAAAAAGATCTGACAAAAGGTATTTGTCAGTTTAAAACAGGTAAATAATGAATATCACAAAGTGCTGATATGGTAATCGAGATGCATAAATTAGACTGAGATAAAGGCTCCAGGGAGAGGGCAAATTTTAAAGTGGTTACAAAGGGAAGAAAACACGCCAAATTCACGTGACCCAAAAAGTGATTCATTATTACTGTATCACAACACTGGATCCATCTGAAACAACCACAGTTCTCCAGTCTGTCCTGAAACGTTTGCTACTGAAATCTAGAGTGCAAACTGAAGGTTAACCTAATCCTTTACTGTTAGGGTTGTTTAAGAATGACACCCTGTTTGCTACAGTCCTGAGGGGACACATAAAGTGTAAAGAAAGAGGAGTCACTAAAACATAATAACATAAATGAAATGAAAAATATCTAATCTAGGCTGCAAAAGACAATGTCACTTTTAAAGACAAGAGTTCGATCGTACAAGCATGCAGACAGTCACCAAGCAGTTTATCAGGAACACCTGTATACTTGTGTCTGTGCAGTACACTTCCATGCTGGAGTTTTTTTTCCATGACCGTAAATATCTTTTAAATTAATATTTGTAATTTACTGCAGGACCAAACCACACAGAGAAAACCTCAAATGCCTCGTTGTAAAAAAACAAAAGCAAAAAGACAACAACAGCAAAAAAAAAAAGGCCAGTCTTATTTGCCATATGCGTTGGTTGCATTAAATAAAAAATTGAACAAAACTATACTGTTATTATTATTATTATTTTTACCTGGAAACTAATATCAATTCTTTAGCATTTTGAAAAAAAGTTATTTCACCAGAGACCAATAACTGTACGTAGGGTAAAACAACTTTATTAGCAAGCCTTGACTTGTCAATAGGATGTGAGTCTTGTGAGTTGGCATTATAGGAATTGTTGCTCAGTGTTACCTTAACTGAAGGTTCATGAACAACATAAGTTAGTCCTAGTTATTCATGATTAAAGCATTTTGAATTTTGTACCACAGTTTTTTATGTCAACACATGACATATCTTTGCAGTCGGTCGAAATTGTCTAAAAGTAGTGGTTATACTGGTTCAATTCAATTCAATTTTATCTTCTTTATATAGCACCAAATCACAACAACATTTGCCTCAATGTGCCTTTGTAAGGTAAAGATCCTACAATAATACAGAAAAAACAGAGAAAACCCCAACAATCACATGACCCCCCCATTAGGAAGTGCTTTGGTGACAGTGGAGAGGAAAACCCCCTTTCAACAGTAAGAAACATCTGATTGAAGCAAGTTCAGGGAGGGGTCTGTTGGGATTGGCTGGGGGTGAGTGCATTGGCACATTAATTTGTTTGTATTATATGCTGTTACGTGTTGTTCATGTGGTTTGGTCCTTTCTGTGCAAGTTTTTCCATATGCATTTATTTTCGTGCTGACAGGGGTGTTTGAGACAAGCGAGGTTGCGTGCTATGCAGAGTTAGAGAAACAGGAGGGTCATAAAAAAAAGGATTCAAGGGCTTCAGAAGGAGTAAATCAGGGTATTTTGTTGTTACGAGCCATGCAATGGATTCGTGTGTTTACCCCCTGACATAGATGTCAGACATCTTCTCTCCTGTCATGAATGCATCGTCCTCTAGAATTACGTCATCAGTGTTCCAAATTATAACACGAAGCTCAAAGCTAGACATCAGCAGAGTATTGACCAGAGAAAGAGAGAGAGGACGACAGACAGGAGACACGCCACGAACACAGAGACGCAACACACGACACAAACACGCACACAGAAAAATGGAAACAAAACAAAACAAAAAAAAGGTAATGGTTAACTGCAAAACAAATCACACACAGCTCACACCCACGGGATGAGGGTTGGCTGCCCCATCCCGCTGTACCTACCCCCTGACAAATATGTCACTGGACTTTTCCCCAGTGAAGTAATCATCGTCCTCCAGTATTACTTCGTCTGTATTCCAAATAATCACCCTGAGCTCATATCTGGTAAGCGAGGGGGAGGAAGGAACACACATAGTTGGACTTATATTTGACATTTTTAGAGCTAACTAGTCAAACCATAATTTAACCAGGGGATAAAACTACATTTTGTTCTTGAAAAAAAAAAAGCTTTCTGTTGAGAAGAGCAATGAATAAATATTTATATTCAGTTTATAGCTTTGTATTAACATAGAATATTTTCAAAGTGACAGTCATCTTATTGCTCCAGTCAGGATGTACCTCTTTGGTTTTCTTGGAGAAATGTCAATTGCAGGTCCAGGAGCAGGCATATCCATAGGGAACATGTCCACCCACATCTCAATGCGGCCCTTTGAGGAAATAAAAAAGAATCTGCTCTAATTTCCAATCAGATACATTTTGGGTGTCTTAGCAACGCAGTCCTTTCCTACCTGTTCAATACCGGGTTTGTCTGGGTTCAGCAAGGGTCGGGTCTCCACATGCTCAGGGACGAGCTTGCAGCCAACTCTTGGGATTTCCTCCCAGTGATTCAGCACCGTGAGGGCCAAATGCTCCTCAGTCTGCTTCTTTAGACCTAATAGAATAATAGTAAGCAACGAGGAAAGCAAGAAAAGCTTAAGTCGGAATAAATCGTATTTCACCTCACCTTAATCTTAATGTAAACAAATCTGAAAATCTCTGTAAAACCAACTTAGTGTAAATGGATATGTAAGGAATATAAATGAGATATAGAAAAATGACAAAAGAAGATTAATCAGGATCACGAGGAAAAATATAACAATACCGTTTTCATCCTCAATCTCTGTCGGTGCTGTAAAGATTCGATTAGCCACCTTGACTTTGCCTCCTGGCCCATAATGAGGTCCATCGATCTTGCCATCCTTACAGAGTTTAGCCAGGATCTGGCTGGGCTTCATAGGGTCCCGCCAAGAATTATATCCATGGCTAACATCAAGAAATACCACAGAGAGAGCATGTAAGTCATTGAAAGGTTTTGCATATGTATTTTCCTGGTCCTTGGTTTTTGTAGGAAATATTATTGGCTGCAATATAGAGAAATTGCTTAGAAAAGATGGCTGATTCATGGTTATTACACAGAAACTTTTTTTCCCCAGATAATTATTATACCTCTGGGCATTTTGGTTGACTTTATTCTTACTATGAAATTACATAGAAACAGGTAGTATTATATTTTGGAGACCAGATTCATGGTTATTAAACTACAGCAAAGGTTTTCCAGGTAACAAGCGACAGCATCAAATTTTATAATTATGTTACCTTGGAGAATTTTAGGACATACAACAGAACTAATTTCACCATTATAATTTTGAAATGGTGTCCTAATATATGAAAACATCAACCTATATTACTTTACAAGGTTATCCTATTTTTTCACCATAATTTTATATTTTATAACTGAATTTTTTCATTTGTTTCAACATTATTACCCCATAATTTTATTTACAGTCTAATATTACCCAGTTAAAAATATCAAGCAATAGCTCGATATTAACCATTAACCAACAAAGAGGCAGTGACTGTTGTTACCCCTCTATAATCATGTTCTTACTGAGCCATATTATAAGTGCTACTTAACTGCAAACCAAATGCAGTCAAACCAAGGAAACTTTTAATAATTCAGTTGTTTATTTATACTATTATTAAGCTAAGAATTCCACATTTCAAAAAAGTACTTAAAACAAATGTTAAGTTTCATATTGTGGCATTACAACTTAAACAACAACTCAAGCAGGATAAAATAGATTTACACTCACACAGAGTAGCTGGAGGAAATGCCACAGGTGACTCTGAATTTACTGTAGAAACGGTTCTCCAAGTCAATCTTTGTCTCACCAATCAGGTCATCTGTGCCGACCAGATCCCAGTCATACACAGACACCGTCAGCATCGACTCCATGGGAAAGGTGGCCTCGATGTCAAATGATCTGAGGACAGGAAGTGGAGGGTAATGTGAATAGTTCAAAAGGTGCAATAGATCCTGACACATAAAGTTGGGTCACTGTCTAAACAATGGAATGGAAATAAATGCACAATACAAGGACATGAAAATAATTTACAGCCATTGTTTAGTTAAAAAAGTACAAGTAAAACTTTTTGAAAAATATATGCTCATCAAGAATTTGATGAGCAGCAACAACTTTTTTTTTTTTTTGTTATTACACCTCCATCATTCAACGACAAAGTGATTCAAAATTTCTCTCGACTTACTTTCCAAATACTGGATTGAGCTGTTTGGAGATATAGTTCTCTTTGTCCTTGACCTCTGATTTGCCCAGTTTAATGACAACGTATGGGTCAGCTTTCCCATTTATATCAGCAGGATGGAGGTCTGTAGCCTGGAAAACAAAGAGAAGAGAGAAAAAGTATTCATTTTATTTTCATACACTTAGTTTTTATGACTGTGGCACAGATTTAGACATAAAGAAGGCCACCTACCCTGACCACATAGACACGAACGAGGACGTTGACAGGATCGTTGTGCGGGATGCTCTGGAACATCCCCATGTTGGGATCAAATCCTGCTTCTCTTGTGATCTCTTCAGATACAGGTAACTTATATATACACAAGGATCCCTGATTGATGAAAAAAAATGATATTTATATGTTGTATTTTCTGTTAGTGTAGTCTGACAAGTAACAGTTCTTAGACAGTGTTTTCCCACCTTGAATCTACCAACAATCCTGTCATCATCCAGAGCATGTTCGTCGTCTTCCCCAGCCTTTCCTCTGTACAGGTTGAACGTGTGAAGCCAGTCTTCAAAGTTGCCATATTCACTCTCAAGCTCCTTGTTGTACACCTGAAATAAACCGGCAAACACAAAAACTTTAAGTGTGCAGGGACATTAACGTGTGCTGGCTAGCTTTTGTATGACTGTTAATGGCATATTCACCACTAGCTCATCCACTTTTGCTTTCACTGGTCGCCTCTCGGAGCCATCTGCAGCCTGACCCTTCCTCTTGTCCTTAGAGTTCTTCTTCTCTTTGCCCCTTTCCTTCGTCTTGGAGCCTTTCAGAAGAAGTTCATCGGGTTTGACATCTGATTGAAACCATGAATGGAGGTGAAGACAGACATATGGGATGAAGACATGAAGACATAGGTGGCCGGGTTGCATGCACCACTACACATTATATAACATGAAAGCTGATAGGTCTTTATCAGGGGACTAAATTTCCCAGTTTGTGGAGATTTTATTTATTATCCTTTGACATTCTCTGAAAAAAGAATGTTGATCGAGAAGAGTGACAGTCACATATTGACAAACTTTATTTTGAGAACAGATTACAACAAGAACTGCATTTTACTTGTACAAAGAATAGTAAAATTGTAACTGTGAACTTAAAAATGATCTTTCTTCATACGACTCGCCTAGCGCCTGATTTTTATTGCAGTTTCAGTAAATCATTTTATGCGATAAAAAGTATTTAATAATTTTATTTCTGATGATTAATAAAGCAGACCTTTCTCCTCCAGCTTTCATCTGTACTGCATAGCTGGGAGGTCATGCTAATGTGAAAAATGATTATGATGTTCAGCTCTGCACAAATGAATGATGGATTCATGGGACGAAAGAGAGGAAGAGCAACAAACACATATGATGCCTCTCATGCTACTACATAATAGTTCAAGGAACCGAAAACAGTCAGGGATATAGTAGGTCCATGTTTGCAAAACCACAGCCTAACATTCAATATTAGCGACATTGTGGTGATGTAAATGTTGACAACCCTGTGAAAATTAACACTTCATTACCAAAAGTGTAAATGAAATTAAAAAAAGATAAAGTGACGCTACCAGTTACAAAAGTGGACTGAAATTTGAATTCTGTGAGATAAACTACATGACGACATCTTCTTCTGTTTCATTTAGCATGGCCCTATTCCAAGGGAGATAAAAAAGGAAAGCATCAAAGCACCTTTTCCTAGCATTCAGACTCTTCGACTTCAGCCACAGCTGCATGCTGGCAGGCAGCATTGCTGATTTGATAGAGTTCAATACCTGCCGTTTCAGCTGCTATCTCGATGTCCTCTCTCTCCTCGGCCTCTGCCTGAGCTGCCTCCTGGGCTCTGAGGATCTGAAAAACCAACCGAGAAGTATTTGTCAGTCTAATAGGATTGTGCTTGTGAAAAAAAGTCCCGTAGGACACATGTAGAAGCAAACAGAATTGACTGTATTCAAAGGGACAAACCTCCTTTAGTGTCTCTATGGAAGCAAAATATTTAGACCACCAGTCCAGAACACTCTCATCTGGCTCATCCTCTTCCTCCATTCCTCCCTTCTTTTTCTTCTTTTTCTTCTTTTTGTCTTTGTCACTTTCTTCCTCAATCTTAAAAGAAGGGCAGACATAAACTGACCCTCAGTAGATTGACTTCTTATTTATAATGACACACCAGCGGACTGTGGCACGTATTTTTATTGCTCAGTTTCTGCAAGAGGACTACTCACCATGTCAACTTTTACAACAGCATCAGACGTCTACAGTAGGGGGCGTCACATAAAACAACACAAGGATTAATACACACAGCGGATGGCGCAGGTATGACTGGCACATGTACAGAGGCAGGTAAAGAGGACTGAACATAAAGCAGGACTTCTACTACCACCAGCTACAAATACACCATATAAACATACAGTTTATAGAAATCCACTGTGCACAAGCTTAATGAAAAGCTTACTGCGTCTAACTTGACGACGGTGTCCATCTTTCGGACTGGAGGATCTCCATCCATGTTGACAACGATGTCACCTGCGGGGCGAGAGAAGGAGCGGGGGGAAAGGCTGGGTGAGGAGCGGGGCTGGGGTCCGCCATTGGTCAGGACCATGTAGCCATTCATTAGCTTAGCTGGTGTGCAGGCGAAAGTTAAAGGCAGCAGAGGGTGGAAGGAAAGGACATGCGAGAGAGGAGCGAGGAGAGAAGGGATAAAGGGAGGATGTAGACAGGAAAAAGGTGGTCAGAGCAGAAAGCAAGTGAGGAAATCAGTAAAGTTATTACAGAACAGACTATATTAAGAGGATTTACAAACATTATCTCAAATGTTTGATCACATTCTTCAAGTCTTTTTTTTTAGAAAAAAGGAAACAAAAAACGGAGAAAAGACATTTCTGAAAGACTGCATTTCATGTGTTTCACTTAAAACCTTTATTACCAACTGCTACTGCAGATATTACACTGTTATTTAGTACTCAGTGTTGCACAGTGTTGACAAAAAGAGCTGGTGGCTCACACACTCATGTTACAGCTAATAGAGCCCTTATTAACTAATTCATCACATGATGGTCAGCACCTGCGGTCGCCCAGTTGTTGGAAGTCTTGTCTGGAGCGCTGTAAATGAAACGTCTCAGGCTGCTCACAGCATGTGACCCAACCAGGATGTAGCGGCCAAATGCTCGGCAGTCCACCACCCGAATATTGAGAGGGGGATGGAGAAGCTCATTTTCTGGAAGGTCCTATGATCAAAATCGAGAAAAAAAATTCTAGTCAAGAGTAATGTTTTCTTCAAGGATGTCGATTTAACATCTAAGCAACCATTTTCAATGGGTCTAAATATCAAATGATCGATGCACTTACCACTTCAAACCATTTGACCAGGGTGCTGAAATTGGGATTCTTCTTGTAGTTCTGGATGAGCGCAGATTGAACGCCTCTGCCTGCACACTCTATGTCCACACGGGGCCTATCCACCTGAGCTAAGTTGATTCTCTTCAGGTCCCTTAATCCCCAGAACAAAACCTGAGCCAGAGAACAACTGGGATGTGATAAGGAAGGGGGGTTTAAAAAGCTCAGAACACACAGCCAGAGTAGTAGTTCAAATTCACCTCTATGCGGTAGCGACTCAGTACTGGCCGGATGCCCAGCGGCACAGGGAGGATGGGTCCACGCTCTGAATCTGTCGGCCCCTCAAGGGGGGGGAGGTCAGCCCTGCCTCCTTGACCAATCTAATTAGGGGGAGAGAAGGGAACTAAACCAAGTTGGAAGCCTTCTGAGAGCACTTTATCAGCTTTACGACCCACAGCCCTCAAAGTTCTTCAGTTAACGCAGTTTTTCTCTTTAAAGAACAACTTTAAGAAGAAAGTTTAAAAAAGGGAATTGTTAATGTCTTGTTGGCAGAGAAAAAAACACAATCTATTGTCCACATTGAAAACACTGTTGCCAGACAGTAAGATAAATCTGGCTGAAAAGAGAGAAGGAAAAGAAAACCTTTATCTGAGGAACAGCAAAATTATGGACAGCAATCAGAGCTCGCCTGATCTCCTCTGCATCAAAGGGTATCTGTAGGCAGCAGGAGAAGAAAGACATAGAAAATCGATATTTTAAAGAAAAAGAAGGGTGATTCAAAGGGGAAGTGGAGGGATAAGTTGGAAAAGAAACATAAAAGGAGAAAATGGGATTGGTTGTATTGGGAGGAGAGACGGGTAAATAGAAAAGGTTTGTCAGTGTCAAATACAAGAAATAGTGATAATGTAGAGAGTTTACAGGCCTATTTAAGAAAGGAAAAGTAGGAAAAGAATTAAAGAGTGAGACATAATTTTTTACACGGAGAGAGATATTTACGAGTGTATTCAGACATTGTTCCATGTGTTACCTGCAGCAGCTCAAAAGCGGCCAGAAGCTCCCCGGCAGTGCAGTTCCCCCTGTAAATCTGGAAGTACTCCAGCTGTGGCGGGAACCTCGGGGGTGCATAATGCTCATCACACATCTTGATGGTGGGCTTTGCAAAGGTCCGACCTATGAATTCTGCCTTACCCTGTACACCACAATGTGTAACAGCAGACGGCCAAGGCAATAAGGGGATACAGGGTTAGACATGGGTGTGGGAAGTGCAGTCTGTGTGGCACCAAATGGCTCAAGGTTCAAAGTAAAAATCTCAATCTTCTTATTAAACAAATATGTGTCTCAAATGATTATTACAGTACAATCTGAACAAATAAGAGAGGTCTAGGTCTTAGGATGCCACTGAAGTAGAAAGCACATTTTGCAAAGATTTTTTAAATCTAGTTGGAGAAAAAAGAGATCAAATTTTAAGAAAGTTATTTTAGAAAAATTAGAATACATTGACACATTACAGTAGCAATCCTCTGTCACTCTATTTAGCCAGCACAACATAATTGAGGTCAGAGTTTAGTTGAAGGACAGAGTGGAGTGAGACAAGGGTGGACAGACATTAAGAACATAAGGGATGGAGAAGCAAAGCACATTTAGAGCTTTATTAGCACACACTAACTCATTTAAAACATTTTAGCATGCAGTTTGAGTATGTAGGTATCCTTCCATTCTCTCATTCTTGCAGAATAGTATCCTACCACAGTGTCCTGATCGTAGATTTCAACCACAATGATTGGAGGATCGTCTCTCAGCTCACTGGCCTCACCAAACAGCTCCACATCATCAAACACCAGCAGCTGATCCCAAGTAGGGCAAAGAGTCTCACTCAGAACCTGCAGCACACACACACACACACAAATACTAAGTTTAGTTATGCATAATCAGCATAAACACAAACACAGTCTCTGCATGTGCGGGCACTCATTTTACCTCAGTAACCTGGCTGTGTGTGGAAAAGAAGACCCGCGCAAAGGGGTCTGAAAGGCCACTGCTATCAGCAGCAAACAGACTGCGAGCCTGGTACATGTGTGCTCTCAGCTGGAACACCTGCTTCACTATTGGATGCACACAAAGACAAATATCACATCACATTAACTGACATGCAATCCCCTTTGTGAGCAATGTTAGACCGAGGTTAGAAAATTGAGCCACAAAGTAAAGGCGATCAATTGAAATCAATGTCTGTTTCTGACTGACTTTTTTGTTTGTGTGCGTTTTGCCTAGAATTGATTTTAGAGTTAAACGTTAACGGCAAATCAGGCGATATGAAATTAAGCAAATTATGGGGAGTGAAAATTTAAAAAAAGAGGACTTTACTATAATACAAAAGACAAAGTATTCAAAAGATAAAATATCCATGTTAGAGTTACAGGTACTTTCTATGATGGGAGTATTTCCTGCCTAATTATTTGGCACTAACAAAAATGATGAGTCCATATCTGCTTCTCAGATGTGTAAAAGTTCCAGAGTTTGTCATGTTTTGTGTGTATAGTGCTTACTGTCATAGACGAGGCCGACGGGGGGCATCGAGTGAAGACCAGGGCCAGTTTTAGTGCCTTTAATCTCTTCAAAACCATTTGGCAATCCACAGAGAAAATCTTTCCTCTGCTTGTTGAGGCCCAGCCATAGATATAACTCCAGCTTAGCCTGAACTGTCCAGCCTGCAGGACCAAAACCCTTCTTACCAGGAAGCTGCGGAGACAGATAAGAGAAACAAGAAACCAAGTAATCAAAAAAATGTAACTACGAAAAATGAAAACATGCTGGTTTTCTTAGTCACTTGTATAGCTTAGAGATTACTGCACCTTAAGGAATACAGCTTTGACTTTTCCACAGTCTTTGCCAGTTTCCTCATCCACTATGGAGTACAGGATGTCTTTGGAAGGTATTCGTGCATAAGCAATGCGCTTGTTGTTGTTCATCATCCAAATGAAAACATCTGGGATGCTGTGCTGAGGCTGGACAGTGAAGACAGAGGACCATTCTCATTATTTCTAGTTCCATACCCGATGATGTCTTAACACTTTAAATGTCCAAGGGTCACACAACGAGGGATTGCATCTCTACCTCATCAGCAAGGAAGCGAAGCTTCTGCAGGAAGTTCTGCACCAGCTTGAGTTTGTCTCTGACTGTGTTTTTCTTCACCTGAGTCCGAATCTGCTTAGCCTGTTGGCCCATGCTGTCCTGCAGGAGGAGAGATAATTAGTGGTAATGAGGCATACGGTGCTTTATTGGTGCAGTACAGTAAAGAGTTACAGCACCTTAGAGACATACATATGTGGAAGCAGCTACCAGTTTGGGCTATAGTTTAACTATAGTTTAGGGTGGATCAGGTGATGCTTATTATGCTGCTTTAAGTTCAGGCTAGTGGGGGACATCCCATGAGCACTTCTCCACTCCCCTCTTTTCACACCTGATGCATTTAAATGTCACGATTGCAACTTTTTTCTTCTCTCCCCCATAGTTTGTTTTATCATTTTTGCTATTCATGGTCTCTGTATGCGCTCATTTATCTATTCTCTTTTCTTTCCCCTTCACTCCCAAGCAAGTTGCAGCACATGGCTGCCCCTCATGGAGGTCTCTTCCTGTCAAAACAGAGTTCTTCCTTCCCACCATCGCCATTTCTTGCTAAAAGCCGTAGTCTAATTGTTGTTGGTTTTTTTTAAACTGTAGTATCTCTACTTCACACTATAAAGCACCTTGTGGGGAATATTGTTGTAAAATGGCACTATACAAATAAAACTGAACTGAGTTGAACATAAAGTGTATGAATTGCCATCAGTTTTTTTTCCACAAACAATTTAAGTTTGTATTCATCTTTGGTATTTTTAAAATATGATAAATAAAAGTAAATATATATATATAAGTGCACAGTGTTCAGAAGCATCGGATATGAGAAACTATTTGCGCTACAACCCTCTCCTCTCCTTCCACCTCTAAACCACTGTTTACGGCTCTGTTTTCTTTCTGAACACTTTGCATTCTTGTTGCATTTCCTCTTGAAACGAATTAAAAGTTGCGTCACAGCCAAATACGAACACTGAACCAGAGAGACTGTGATGGTGTTGGTAATGTTGCAAATGCACAAAGATGTGTTGCACTCAATTATCATGAGGCAGTGATAATGTATTTCAGAAATTAATTTACTTGTTTGGCCTTAATATCAAGTCATATCAAGAAACATGGATCATACCATTTCTCTCATGCAGGACTTGAGTCTCTCTCGATCGAGTTTGGTTCTGCCTGCTTGGTTCACATCCTTGTTAGCCAGACACACAAACCGACTGGAAACAAAAGAAAAAACACACACACACACTTTACAGGCTTAACACTGTATATAAAATTATATTCTGCAGTATTCTGTGATTCTACAGTCGTTATATGTGCAAGTGGTGAGGTATTAAACTATTAATGTTTTATTAATCAGGGTCCATACGCCTTTTTCACGGTAAAATTGAAACACCTTTTAAGCACTTTCAAGGTCCCTTTTTAAGCTTTTCCAGCACATTTACTACCCCGCCCCCCAAAAAAGAATGCATGTTTCAATTCACATCACCTCAGTAAGATCATGTGAAAATTAAAACAAATCATAGGTGAACTTCAACACCTTTGTTCTCCTTTTGTTAAGACATAGAAAAACGCACCACACAAAAATACTGCAAATGGTCACCTTATATGCATACATTTCACTTAAAAATTAAGATGTGAAATGTGAACAAGTCAACTTTTTAAAGATATTCATTTCCTGTTGAAAAAACAAAACAAAAAAGAAATGTCTTCTCATCAGATATTGATGCTTCTTTCCTGTATGACACAAAAAATAGGAGAGACATCTGTTTGATTATTTGTTTTTTAAGTTAATTCCCAATAAAACTAACTGTAAGATGTTTAACTACATTGCTGTCTGTATTATTGTTGAAGTCCTAAATGATCAGCTTTAAAGTGTTTGTGCTAATAACATCATGTACAGTCAGACAGGCATGGAGAACAGCACTGACTTTGAAAAGATCACATAGTTCAATTCAACATATAAGACTTTAAAAATGCAGAAGCATCTACTTAAAATCTATTTATTCAATCTGTCATCTATAATATTATTATGTACAATTCTAATGTATTTTGTTCATCTCCCTTAAATAAACAGGCAGCCTTAAAGTATGAAATATTCATATACACATAAATGTGTCTACTGTCTCAGTGGCTGATAGTGTCCCACAGGTCTCAGTGTGAGCTTGAAGCCATTTATAACGTTTAAGTAGTTTATGTGTAGGTGCTGATGATAAACACATTTTGAATGAAAGCTGGGGAACTTTGGTAGCACAGAAACAAGTTATTTTCTCATTTTGACAAACTGTATAAGCGCAATTTATCTAATCAGACAAAATTTAAAATACGAGTAGAAAAAAGTTATATTTTTGACTGTAAAAACCACAAACATGTTTAATGAATCATTTTCATAACTTGAAATGCAAATAGAAATTGTACATTTTTAAAAAATATCCACGAGTTTTGCAAACAACAAAGTTATATGGTACTATTTACCTAAAAATGCAGCCAAGGCTCAGAGGTTTTTTATATAACCATTTAAAACTATTTACAGAACAATCAGGTGTTCTGCATCAAATAAGAAGGCGCACAAATTATTTATGCAACTCCAAAAAATAGTTTGGACTGGAAAATTATTTGCTAGGACTCACCTATTATGCGTCTGGAGAGCGCAAACTCCGCTATTGTCATTTTCCATCAAACACTCATTAAAACAGCAACCTCAGGTATGTTAGCGCACTCATCCCTGACTGTCAGGGGGAGGGGCGGGGTCACACATTGAAACAGACAGAGGTGCAAGGCAGCCCAGGCGGAGAAATTTTGCTTTTACATTTTGCGACTCGTTTTATTTCTCTGATACGAAAACTATTCAATCAGATAGTTATTTGTGGTGAATGAAATACAATTACGCTTTCAATCACTTTTAAGCAGCACATCTGAAATTCAAGCACTTCTCAAACCTTGAAAATACAATATTAAAATTCAAGCATTTTCAAGGATTTCAAGCACCCGTACGAACTCTGATTAATTCAAATAGTTTCGAAATCTACTGAAAGAACATAAAGAAAAAAACCAATGCTGGTTCCTTTTACCATGACATGTTTAATAACTATTTACTTTAAAGCTGAGTGATCATGAAGGTAGCAGAGGTAGCTTTTTGTCTTTCTTGCTGTTTGAATGCTAATTGTATGTAGCTTTGATATGCAACCATGAGAAATGATCATTATTATGCAGCTCACCTGCAGCCGACGCTGAGCTCCTCCAGCACTCCCCTGAGTCTACGCTCTGGAAATGCCTTCTCAGTCTTAATAATCTCCTGAACATCATTCAAACCCTCTTCCTGTCCAAACACAAACAGTTCCAAAACTTAGGACAAGTCAAATTGTTATTACTTATACATTCACACATTCAAAACATCTATTACATCTATAACAAATAATATCTTAAACCAGCGGACCACAACTGGTCACCCTAGGGTCACATCTGACTCAATCAACGGCTTCACAAAGTGTGAAAATTGCAGACAAAGAGAGCATTTTTTGGAAATTTTGCAAATTTGGAGATAGTTTTGTTCTATCTTATGTTCTATCTACAAATAAGGGTCGCAGGGGAGTCTAACCCTAAGACAGACAGACAATCATTTACCCTCACATTCACACCTACAGAAGTTTAGAAACACTAATTAACACGACCCCGTGGATGTCTTTGGACTCTTTGGACTGTCTTTGGGAGGAAGAGAAGATCACACAGACACAGGGAGAACATACAAACTCCACACAGAAAGGTTCCAGACTGGATTCAAACCCGGGATCTTCTTGGTGTGAAGCGAAGGTGCTAACCACCACTAAACATCATAATAGTGTTTAGCTTGGCTGCTACAGATTATTAGAATGATTTTGTGCCATAAAGATGTACACTAACCAGTTTGTCTGCAATTTTATCCATCATATTGGAATTGTAAAGTCGTCTTCTCTGGTCCTGCCACCAGCTCTTGATGTAGATACATGGCTTCTTTTCAAAGTAGGGAAGATGGAAGTAGTTCCTGTAATGATTGAACAGGACTGTTAACTAACTTGTAATTATTACAGGCAATACTTGTTGGTTACATTTCATTATATTACTAAAAAGGATACAGTCTATAACAGTTTGCTACTGAGCAAGGCATACATTTTTTTGGCTAACTGAAACAAATCTAATAACAGCAAAATAATTAAATTGTTTTCTGATCTGTGACCTTTCACCCCTAACCTGTCAGTGATGACAGGCTTCATGGGAGGAGTTGAGGACACTGATACGAGGTCTCCATCCTCATCCGCCTCATCCTCACTGGAGTTCTGGATCAGCTCACTTTCCTCTTCTTCATTTTCTCCGTCTTTCTTTTTCTTCTTTGATGACGGTTTGCTCACGCCATCTATCTGGTTACCATAGTTACCTGTTAAATGATTTATCCAGGTAGTTACAGCAGCTATTGACTTTTCAGGTCAATATTAACACAACAAATCAGTACATTTTTCAATTTATTTTTTACCTATTGTGATTTCAAAACTGATCGGTTTGTCGCCAGTCTTCCTGTCGATCATGGTGGCCTCCAGGAAGGAACCAAAGACGAAGAACTCTTCTATTTTTCCTGTAGCACTCTGATGGGGGTAAAAAAGACAGTAAACATTTTACTAGAGCAAAGTGCATCCTATTCAGATAATCAGCTGCAATTTACAACAGACATAAAAACTGCATGTCTCCCTTCTGACTTGCTGAGGCACTTTGATTTTATGTTCCAATTTTCTGCCCTTTGCTTGTTATCCATTCATGTGGTTCTTATTAAAAAATATAAAAAAATATTAATCATTACACTTAAAAAAACAGTATTATTTGCAGCTGTTCATCACTATGCTTTTTAGGTAGCTCTGCAAGGCCAGTCCAGTCCAATTTATCTCGCTAATGTAGTCCTGGAAGACTCAAGTTGATATTCTTATGCCATTAAACTTCAGTGTTAGTTATTAGCATCCTGTTCAGAACCCCAAACCAGAACATTTTCTCACGATGTTTGAAGTTGGGTTAAACGATTTTCTCAGCAGAGGGAAATATGAACAACACAGCTTAAAGCAACAAATCTAGTGCCTTTGTTTCCTCTGCTGAGCAGTTACGCGTGGCTTCATAAATACACCATAAAGCTACACAGCACCACCATCTCGGGTCTATCTCACCTCTGAGATGTTGGAAACAGACTCCACGTGAACCTCAGTGGAGCTGAAGATCTCAGGTGAAGTGGTGTCCAGGATCTCCACAGCTACAGAAAGCAGGAGACGGGCTCTGAAGGACACCCCTTCTCCGAGTCCGTCGTTCAGGTCCTGATGCTCATCCATTAAAGTGTACTGACGAGTGGAACCATACATATTGACCCAGGCTGGACCCATGGTAGGCAAGAAACCTGAACAAAGTAAAGGAAAAATATCTTTTATTATGGGCTCAAACAGAATGATGGTGCGGAAGCCCTAACTTTATTATCAATTAAGTATTGTCTTTTTAATTAAATCTGGGGGAAAAAAACAAAAACAAATTCAGTTTAGATCTGTTTGCTGGATTTTTGCATTCACAGGATGTTTTTTTTGTTTTGCTTTACTGTTGCAGCATTTGTGGTTTTTGCACTTGTGCCTTGGCTATGCAGTTCTGTGCAGTTCCTGTCTTGGGCTGCAACATGCTCTCCAGTCCACTGCACCTCCCCTTTGGTTCAGCATGTGCAGCAAGTTAATTTGAATGTCAGACAAGTCATTTCTTACAGACATTAGCAGAAGGTCAGGCACGTCATATGGCTCAATACACAATCTACCACACTAATTAGTACATTTAGTAAAATACAGATAGACACTAGCATGGCAGAATAATTAAAGTACTTGGCAGATAATCAATGTTGGTAAGAAAAACTACGTTTTGACCCACCTTTATCACCATCATTTGATATCTTGCGTAGGTCAATGAAATGGGTTCCTATGGCAACATCATTGACTTTATCTGAGTCCCTTATTTGGACCTTTATCCTTTTGCAGAGAGGCGGGAACAGCTCGGTGAAGATGATCTGCTCATTCCATATTGGTTCATAACTGCTTTTCTGGACTGAAGTCTTTCCCTGGAGAAAGGAAAAGGAATTATAAGGAATTATAACAGAATCACAGAGAAAAAAAACACCTTTGGTCAGTTATAGCATTATATAGTTATAGCTGTGCCAGTTTAATAATGTAGACTTTAAAGAAGACATTATAGAGTCGTCATTCTGCAACAGCAAATATTGTTAAATGTTTAAATGCTAAATAAAGTGCTCACATTTTTTTCATTTGATTAAATGTGACTTACTGAGGCATATAGCATTTATATATAGTATATAGTAGTTTGGTTTTCTCTTCAATTGGTTCCTTGAGATTTCTTAAGAGCATGTTCAATATAAACCACAGTGCACAAAATACAGTAGGTGTCTTTGCAGTTGGAATAAATGCTGTGGGTTTTAATCTCTGTGACTTACACTGAAATCGTTTTAGGGAGCCTTTTTGTCAGTTAATGATTGGCACTACAGAAGTAATGAATTCAGCAACTAATACCCAGTTGGCAATTTCCAAGTCTCAAAATTGAAGCAGAATGTCAGGTAGCTGGCAGTTTTGGAGCCAGCTACCTGACATTTTGTTTTAAATTTATGCATATGAAGCTCATACATGTGTAGTCCAAGGCAATTTTTTGAACCACTGCAAGTAAATGCTGACAACCTGCTTCAACCTGCTTCAGTAGCTCAAAAATATTTTGAAAATATCGCTTTACAGAAACTGCAAAATGTTTTTATTTTCATGCTAAAGCTAAATTGGAAAAATGTTATAATTAAAACATTATCACAGTTCAGTTTCTCACACCTTATAATTAATTGCATAATTGCATATCTCACAATTGCATATCTCACAAAGAGAAAACAATGTGTTCCAGTGATAGTGAGCAGATAATAATAATAATATCTTGTATGTTTGCCATTGTGAGGTTTTATAAATCATTTTAATTTTTTATGTTTTTGTCATCGTATGTTTTTTTTTTTTTTTGCCATCAGCTTGCTAGGAACTGAAGATGAAAATTAGCCTGTATGTTTAAATCTCCCATATTTACATAGTTTAATAGTTTAATTATTTATATAGCACATTTAATTACAACAGGAGCGTTGACCAAAGTGCTGTACAAGAATACAACATACATAATAAAACAACTTAGAGTATTAAAAGCAAACACCAAATATGAATTGGTGATGATGATAATATGATGATACATGATGATAATATGCATTGTCCCTTTTAAAATAAACATTGATTTGAACATAAACTCATTCATGCTCACTTTTAGGCCAAGACGTACTTACTTACGGCTTAAACTACTATGAACATGGTTTAAATCTGATTTATTTTATATTCTAGAGATTCAATGAACAATATTTCTACAAAAGGAGCTAATCTAAACCTCTGGGTACCACACGGTCCAGAAATATTAAAATTAACCACAAACTCTTCCTGGGTGCTTAACTAAACTATGGCTAAAGCGCCTACATAAATATAAATGCAGTAATTAATAATCTAACTACTTCAAGCCTTCAAGCCTCATATTACCTTCTGCCCAGCAAAGTGCACTTGAACATAGGGGTCCACCAAATCTCGGTTCTCTCCTATGAAGGCCTTTTTCACATTAGCCATGATGCTTGTGTTCATTTTAGGAAGTCCCTCTGCACGGAAGATCTTTACATAAAACCTCGCCCATTGCCTCTCTGCTGGGATGCCCTCTGGCAGCAGGAGATTTCTAGAGGACAGGGTAATAGCAAAACAACATCCAGAGGCAAGCCTGTGGAGTTACTGTCTGCATTTGAGATAATTTCATGTAACAAGCATATGAAATACTTGGGATTAATTCAGAACATGTGTTAGTAAATCTGAGATATTTAACAGATTTTCATGTATGCTGCAGATTTCGCTTGACGACAGTATTCCTAATCAGTGACAGCTTATTACCCCTCTATGTCATCTTCGTCAGTCTCATTGGCTTTGTGTGGAGTCTTGATGTTGTCACCCTTTCCGACCACAGCGATGTCACACTTTATATATCCTTTAGATCCTGCTGTGATGTCATCAGGATCAGACAGGATGGCCCATTTATGGTAGAACTGGTGTTCTGAGACAGATGTCAATCAGTTAGTCACTAACAGCATTTATCAGCTCATTTTCACTTTACAACATCAAAATTTTAAATAATCATTTAGTAAATTGATATTTGAAAATGAAAAGTATTACATGAATGCAAATAAAAGCATGAAAGCAGAAAGCTTGGAGTTTACCAGGCTGAAAGTAAACAGTCCCAACATCCATTTTGAAGGTTCCTACCAAGGTCCCACTCCGTAAAAGGTTCTTGGAATGAATAACCTAATTAGACAAAAAGGTAAAAAATAATATTGTATATAAGGCAATAAGCTATGAGACTATAATAATCTATAAAAATCTATAAAGAAACTGATGTCTGTTAACGTGATTTCCTACTAAGGGGGCTGGGGGTGCATAGTTTTACATATTTTACACCTTATAAAGCATGAACAGTTTCAGCCTTGGCTTATACAACCTTCTGTCCAATGGGGCTATTACATTTTCTCTTGTGAACTAACAATGTAATATTTACAGCTCATATACCATAACCTGTAAGAAAGAGGGTATGGTAACAGTCTATTCAGACGCACTCAAGTGTGGACACATTGTGGTATAAATTACTTACTGAAAGCTTGATGATCTTGTCAAACATGACGTGAGGAGGGACGTGGAAATCAAAGACAAAATACTGCAGAGTAAAAAAAAAGCTTTCTCATTAACACGCAGTTACTCATGCCCTCGTTTTTCTAGTAATGATTGTAGGAAAACACATCATTCTTTCAGATTTGGTCTTGGAGTAAAATGTGTCAGGCAGTTGTTTCTAGATAACTTTGAAGTCAAGAAAACATCAGTTCAGAAATTAACTAAGGAAGTGTGGGAAAGAGAGAAGATCCTCTCATTATCAGGCCACTTTGGTGGGAGATCTGCTGCTTTCTGCTGCTGTTTTATTTCAGGATGGATAATTAACTAGTAACCAGCACATACACACCAATGACTATTTGTGAGATTTATTTCTTGTTCTAGCATGTGTGATTTTACATCTGCAGTTAGTGTTTGTTTGCCCACACTAATGTGGGGCAGTTATTCTCTCCCTGTAAAGACAATTATGCTGTGCTGGACTGTAGCCCACTGACTCTGCTGCAGGCATGCATGGGTGGATTAAAATACAGTGGTTGCCTCTCCTAACAAAGCAACATAGGCTTACATCACCCACAGTTTGCAGTCTTTTGCATTCTTATTCTCTTGTCTCTCAAATCACCTGAACTAACTTCTTGAACAGAAAGTGAGTTCATTGCACTCAAATGGCCTCCACGTTCACCAGATCTCAATCTAACAGAGCAACGAGTGGTTTGACAGGAGATTTGTTTCATGGATATGCAACTAATTTTCCCTCTACAACCAATTTAGGAATCTTACTGCAGAGAAATGTACCGCTACCTGAAATAGCACAGATGCAGAACAAGCTGGGACTGAAGCGGTTTTGACACAAAGACAGAACGCTTAAAGCACTATTGATCATGATTACTCTGCTTTACAGTTTGTCTCTTGATAGGGGATCCTCAGACAATCGATAACAGACTGTCACTTTCACCCCCTGCAGGGCACAACTAAGAGGCTGAGCTCTGCACAGTCCTTACCACCTTACAATTGCTACTAACACTCTCCAATTTAGCGCATTGTACACTAGTCAATAAATCATTGCAGCATTACACTATCAAAGAGAACACTACTCCTATCCTCTACTGTTCTTTGCATATTAATGAAGTTCAGGGTTGTAGCTGACTGATGACTTCATTTTGAGAAACAACTGTTCTCACTAGCTTTGCCTAGCTTTACCCACATGTCCAATTGTTGTTGTTTTTTTTGCATTGGAAAATTAGAATTGTTGCCTGAAAACCAAAACAGTGAACTGAAAGACACAAAAGTGGTCCACAGAGCTGATAGAAGTCAGACGATAAACATGCACAGATTTGTTACTTTAAGGACAAAGCTCGCAAATTACATTTTAAAAGCTTAAATTGTCTCACCTCGTTGTAGTATGGACAGTTGGTGGACTCCTTCATAGATGTGTACTTCTTGTCATCTCCAATCTCCACACACACCACAGGGTCCATGTTAAGGCCTATTAGCTGTCTGGCCTCGATCACCGTGATGCTGATCTGATGAGAGACATTAATGCATCAGATCTGACTCTGAAACTTTAAACAAGCTGCTCTTCTTCCAATAGTGAGTCAAAAAACAGCAACGGTCTCATTATAAATAATTCAACCATTCAGTAATTATCATGAGAACAATTCATAAAAAAACAATCCAGACCCATCTTTCAGAAACTAATGATGAAAAGCTGTGAGGGCTTTTGTCAGAGCGCAGTAGTTTAGACTGTTTTTACTCAAACATTTCCCCAGGCTGAGGTAATGTAGTTGCTTATGGACAGACTAGATCCCAGCTGAAGGTTTCCACATTCAAGTATCCCTCTGGTTTAATTATTCTTTGCTTGATGAAGAGAAACCAAGCGAAACAAAAAAAAAAGGGAGAGACAGTCTGCTGCTCACGATTGCACGAGGATTACAAGCTGGTGTACAAAAGTATTCTGTTTTTTACATTTAAATAGGTCATGAAAATGGGCCATGTGCTATCATTGCGGCGTAGTTACACTGTTCTGTTTAGGTGTTTGTTGATGTAATGATGAATAAATTCAGAACTGTTAGTCCCAGTAGGCAAACAGTTGTGACGGTAAAGTACACAAATATACATATCAGTACATCTACAATATCAGTGGACATATTAATAGTGCACATGCAACTGGGCACAATCCCTGTGTATGACAGTAAACTATAATTTTTAAATTTTGCAACAAATGAGATACAACGTGTTATTTTGTCTACAGCCTTTTTAAAGATAGAAAGCAGCCAGCTAGGCTGGTCTGCTTTCACCTTTTGTGCTAAAAGCTAACTGCCTGCAGTGAGATGACCTGATATTAAAAGGAGGAAATGAGAGTGGACGTGTTAATTAGCTGCCTTGTAGCCCACAGTTGCTCCAAGGTCTTTTAAACTTTGAAGAAAAGTTAAGGTAGCTGTTAGGTAAGCCATCTCCTTCCTCTTTATATACGGGTAATTTAATGACCCCCAGATCCCATTTAGATCTGATGCACACAAATGTAGGAGTTGCTTTGAGTTTAACCAGCCTGAGAAAAAGAAAGTACGCTTAATCAAAAAAAGACAAAACAAAACAAACTTGAGGCCAAACATGCAGGAAATCAAGTCGATAGAGTTGGTTACAAAGACCGGCTTTCAACCCCACATCTACATGCAAAAACTCACCTGATAATCCACTGGTCGTCCGGAGCTTGGTTCCATTTTGATGTCTGGCTTTGACCTGAAGAAATCAACATAATCATGATTTTTCTTCAACAAACTGACAGTGAAAAAGCATGAAACAAATTTAATTTGAAGTTTGAATCTTAAACATAGTATGTTTGTGTATGTATATTTAAAACTGTGCAACTAACTTTAGCTTATTTAACTGCAAATTGCTCAGTCACAGCAAAAAAAGAAAAAAAGAAAAAAAAAGGAAAAACTGGTGGTTGCATTCAATTTTTTTGCATTCCACAACCAATTGCATACAGTTGTGGCAATTAAATGGCCACCGAGAAGTTGAGGAAAACAAAACCTTCAACTGTTTGGCGACACCTTCAAAGTGGTTGCCAAGGGGGGAGGCAACCTGTCTCCAAACAGTTGCAGTCACTTTCAGACATATGGCGTTGGGTTTGCAAACAATTGCCACCTAATTTATAAATACAGGCATATTGCCAACACTCTGCGTCATTGTGTGCTGATAAGTGCAACTTGTTTGTGATTCATCTCTTTGCAACAAGGGACTTGACTCAGCTAGTTGCTAATTGGCAGCCAACTGGTTGTAACATGGTTATATTCTTGCATAAGTAAGGTTCATGTTGCTATGCCATTTTGCAGTCACTGTCCTGCAGTACCAATATCACTTTTTGTGGAGAAATATCTGAATTTCTGTTTCATATTACTGAGGTTGTGGCTTGTAATTGGAATTTCTGTGCATGATTTTGACTGATTTGTCACAGTTAATCACTGTATTATCACAAATAGATTTCATACAAGTGCTAACATGGCAGCATTTAATCACAAACTGATAGCAGACTAACTCTGTCTTATTCCTGTTTTTTGCCATCTTGATGCACTAAAGTTAACTTAAAAATGCCAGATGACTGTAGATCGATTTTTGTAGCAACAATTTCAAAGACAGCAAGGCTGCAATAATTTTGGTCGAACTGCAGTCTCCAACCACTGTTTTCTCTAGAGCAGGGGTGGGCAACTCCAGGCTGGTGTCCTGCAGATTTTGGATGTATCCTTGATCTAACACAGCTGATTTAAATGGTTAAATTACCTCCTCAACATGTCTTGAAGTTCTCCAGAGGGCTGGCAATGAGCTAATCATTTGATTCAGGTGTGTTGTCCCAGGGTGGTATTTTTAAAGCCTTTAGGACACCGGCCCTTGAGGCCTGGAGTTCCCCACTCTTCCTTTGAGTGCCTGTACATTAGCGGTTTCAGACCTCCATATATTTTATTTTCTAATCAGACTGCAAAACAGATTAACATTACATCAGCTGAAGACGTTTTGGTAGATCTAGGTAGCTCTCTCTGAAAATACAGACTGAACTTCTTCATTTTACACAAGCCTGCCTTCATAAAAGTTTAAATTCAAGCATTTTTAATAGCTTTTAGTAGCTTGTGGGTGTGCCTTTGAAAGAACAGATTCCAGCAGTTTCTGCTTGTTTCAGGATTCCACACTACATTACACCACACAGATAACCTAGTTTTATGAGATACTGTAACTTTCAGGTTGTGAAATCTGCCTCTAGGTCTGCTTGTATTTTAATGCTGTGCCTTGTGATGTGTGCATGCGTTACTGTATAAGACCTTTTATTGGAGACGTCTGTGGTGACAGCCGTGACAGAGGCCAAAGAGATGGTGTCTGGTTCCAGCATACCAGCAAGACGCATTGCTTTCTTGTCCAAGTCCTCCATGTCCAGGACGGCTGGCTCATCTGCAAGAATAATTGGAAAAAAAAACAAAAAAACAAAGCAAAAAAACCACACAATTACCAAATAAAACTTGATGGGTACTTTAGATCTCCATTATTTTCAATTACATACTGCTTACACCAATTTTAAGCCTATAGACAACTATCAAAGGTTTCTATTGTTAAATAATTATAAATAATAAGTAATTTCAGATCAGAAAATAATCTTCAGTTTCTAATTTCAGTAACTTAAACAGGTCTTGTTTTGTGGAGTGTTTTACCTTTCTTGTGGTCATCTCTAGAGCTCTTGATCTTTCCGAGCTTCATGGCTGAGAAAACTCCCTTCCCTGCTCTAGTGAAGATGAACAAAACAATGAAAAAGAGAAGCGATAAGACGGAAGTGATATCATGGTAATGAAGTGTCTGATTCACTGCCGATCCATCCTGAACTTCAAACTTGTCACTTTGAGTTGTAACATAAGGAGAGTTGGGTTAACATTAAAACCTGAACTTAACTCCAGCAAAAACTCCACTGCTGGCTTGTGTGCACCCTCAAAATGCAATTCAACACCATAAAGTTGACCATACCTCACAGACATCTTTGAAACTGGCTGGACATTCAATTCCTGTTGCTCCCCCTGATCACCACCAAACAATTCTCCAGACCCTCAATCACAAAACAAGAGTATCGAGTGTCTCCACATCGATATTATCTGGATCACATATCACCGCAACAACAAAGAGCTTGTGATGTCATCAGCAGATCGACAAATGAGGGGCCTTAATAATTAAGAATGAGTGTGGCTGTCTAATTTGCTGCGGATATGGATACATGTCAGAAAATTAATGAATAGGAGGGTTTTCCTTTTGTTGCCTCAAGCAGTGAGAGCCGGGTGTATCAGAGTTCAACTTTTGCTTTGATCTTTACCTCGTAATTTTAAAACAGTTCAGCCTCATTTCATGGAATATGGAAAAGTTGAAGTTTAAGACATCTCATATGATAGGTTCATAACCCATGGTGGTTTAAAAGTCTATGAATTCCTGATAAAAGTCAGAATATACTAAGAAATACCCACTAAAAATGCAAAAAAGAGCCTCCAATTACAGTGAAAATGGCCATTTATGCTTAAGATTTTACTTTTAGGTTTCTCAATCTGCGTCATGTCCCTGAGGCAAAGTTTAACCATATTTTTCCTACTTGATAAGTTACTTTAAATTAAAAGTGCTGGATGGTAAATCGTGAACTGTATATGAATGATGAAAAAGTGCCAATTAATCAAGAAGCTAGACCCAGCTTCTCCAGCTCTCTTTCAGTGCTACAAGATTGCAAGCAGTCAGGTGTCGGCTGTGTGGCAGGCAGGTTTGTGGACCCAAATGCAGGACTCAGGAAACAGGTATAACTGAAAATATCAGCTTTAATGCTGCCATTCACAGAAATACTGGAAAACTGAAACATGCCTAAGGCTGAAAATGCTGGGAACCCAGAGGAAGCAAACACATAACCATGCAGGATGACATGAAGCAGGATTGCACAGGAACTCAAGGAGTTAAATATAAACCAAACTATAACCATGGACAGAACTATGTGAGAATATGAAACTAGCAAATATAAAGAAACCAACCAGAAAAACATACATTAAAGGGAAAAAAAGAAAGAAAACAAATGATCTTTACAAACAAAAGAATAAAATTTTTCCAAGACCCACGGACCCTGACAAAAATTAAATATGTTTACGTTTTGGGCTGAATTTGAAGCCTCATCAGCTAAATGAAATACCACTTTAATAACGCAGTTAACATCGAACATTAGTTGCATTCACAGTTATTCTTCAAAAAAAAGAGTAGTCTAACCTATTTCTCTTATAGCCCTTATTCTCCTTATAGTCTGAGGACACATCACTGCAATGTAATAATGTGACAAAAGTATTTCTTATACATACCACATGAAAAACACTGATGCTACTCAGCTCCAAGGAGGTCAAATCAATCCACCTGAAGCTTCTTTCTATTATAAACTATATTTCCATATACTATATCTGTCAGCTGCAGAAAAAACAGACCAGCCTGGCAAATGGTAGCTGGACAGATGAGAGGATGAGGGAAAGGGAGAGAGAGAGAGAGAGAGAGAGAGAGAGAGAGAGAGAGAGAGAGGTGGAGGGACATGTTCAGATGTACAAAGACAGGAGGTAGAGGAGAGAAAGGATGATGGGTTTGTAGATATTTGTAGACGGGAAGATCCTTCTACAAATCAAACGAGAGTCTCCAGAGCTCATAACAAACTCTTATGAAATTAATGTGATATTGTAGCTTTTCAACTGCCTAATAACACAAATATCTGAACAGCCAATCACATGACAGCAAGTCAATGCATTTAGGTATGTAAGCATGGCCAAGATGGCCTGCTGAGGTTCAAACTGAGCAACATAATGGGGAAGAAAGGTGATTTAAGTGACTTTGAACATGGCATAATTGTTGGTGCCAGAAGGAGTAGCTGCTGATTTACTGGGGTTTTCAGAGAATAATAGAAAATATATAGTGAATGGCAGTGGGTAAAAATGCCTTGTTGATATCAGAGGTCAGAGAAGCATGGCCAGACTGCTTTAAGCTAAATGGAAGGCAACAGTAACTCAAATAACCACTCTTTACAACAGAGGTACACAGAAGAGCATTTCTGAAAGCACAACACTTTGAACTTTGAAGCAGATGGGCTGCAGGAGCAGACGCCCTCTCCGGGTGCCACTTCAGGCAGCTAATAACAGGAAACCGAGGCTAGAATTCACACGGGCTCATCAGAATGGGACAATATTAGATTGGAGAGACATTGCCTGCTCTGATGACTCTCAATTTCTGCTGCAATATTTGGATGGTAGTGTCAAAACTAGGCAAAAACAACATAAAAGCACGGATTGAGCCTGCCTTATATGAATGTTGCAAGAGGACACTGTGCACAGGTCAGATTATTAAACTAATGGCCAGTGCTGGCATTGATGATAAAGCTAAAGTCACTGTGATGTAATACGGGGAAGAGAGAATAGAAATGGACACTTCATACATTTGACGTCACACCCGTCACTCTTTTTCATTTCCTTTTATGAGTCAAAGAAAAAAGAAAAAAATCATCAGAGACAAGTACAGCAAGAGGCTCTAAGTTTAAAATAAGACCAACGGATGTTGTTTTTTCCACCTTTTTTTAATGAGTAGTCCTTTTTTATTGAATTAGTTATGAAATGTAACCTTCAAAGATTTGAGTAGGTGGCAGGGAAACTTTACAACCAAGTGTTTCCAATTACAGAAATAAAAATATGCAAATTCACTCGTAGCTTTGAAAGTAAAAAGTCACAACACATCAAACTTGAAAAGAAAACAGAGAGAAGGGGGGTCGAGAAGCTGAAGATTATGTTGCACGTCTCTCCTTGTTTCCTTTGATCTGCAAAAAACCTATTGCTCTAGTTACACTGCAGTCAAACCCAACACACAAGTAAACACCCAGAATGCGGAGCGATGTGTATTCAAGATTAGTAGATATAACGAGAACAAGCCCACTAATGCATGAAGAGCACAGCTTTTGCATACTTTAAAGGCAAAGGCGCATAAAGACATGTGTACATGCATGCTTAAACTGTGCTGTATATCTCAGGAGAGTGAGTAGAACTCGTTGATACATACACAACCATAAACCCTCTACTTACACATTTAAATTGCAGTAAAGATCAATGAACAAACTGAAGTTATTCACTAACAGCTTGATTTAAACATTATCTGTAAGCAAAGCATTTCAAGCTATCTAACTTATACAATGTTTGTTCTGATAAAATGAATAACAGTTATATGGTTATATAAACTATTTGTCAGTCAGGATTTAGGTCACTGAATAGTATACCCTCAGCCATTAGTGAACAAATTACACTGGCTTGGTTTGGATGATTATGCTCTGGGCTTGTGCGTATTTTTCTCACTGAACTAATCTGCTCTCACATCAGTGTCCCCTGCTTGGTATTCATAAGTGACAAACAATGGTATTACTCTAAAACACAAGAATAATATACTGACTTTGATTATAGTCAGCTTTCTGTCTGCATTTGTTTTTCAGAACTGCAACTTCAGAGCGCTCCCGAAAGATAGACTGTATAAAATGGACTTGTTTCTTGCTATGGCCGTCTGGCTTGGAGCCTTTCTGTGTGGAGTTTGCATGTTCTCCTCAGGCTTACCCTCGAGGTAATCCAGCTTCATATTTCAAAGACATGCATGTTGTTAGGTTAATTGGGGATCTAAATTTTTACTAGGCATAAAAGTAGCACGAGTGGCAATCTGTCACTATGTGTTAGCCCTGTTGTTAGTCTGGTGATCTGTCCAGGGTGTAGCGCATCCACGTCTATGACAGCTGCCACACGCTCAAGTGTCCCCTGTGACCCACAAATGGATAAGTGGAAGAAAATAAATGGTTGGATGGATGATCACAAAGTAAAACATTCACTAGAGCAGGACTGATAACGTTAGGCATGATTAGAGTTCTTACATTCTCTGTCAGATCCACTTCTTGTGCCTCTCTAGCATCTTATCCAAGTATAGTATTTTCTATGTAAAAAAAAAACAAAAACAAGTTTGTGATGGTAAAATGCCAAACCTGAAGCTCAAGACAGGTGACACCAAGGTGGCTATTTCCACTTTCTTTAAATAGTCTTTCTACTAAGCGCTTCTAATATTACAAGCCAAAAAATTGTATGTTATGAGTTGGTACCACTCCTGTAATTAGGGATGGGTATCGAAACCTGGTTCTTGTTGAGAACCGGTTCCCACTGTTTCAATTCCTTGGAATTGTTTGCCATTTTTTGCAAATGATTCCCTTATCGATTCCAGTCGCCCCGAATGACGTCACCACGTTGCGGAGCGTTGCTTACCTGACAGGAAACATGGTGGCTCAAATGCTCAAAAATTTGATTATACTTTACGAGAACGGATGACAACAGGGCAACTTGCAATACTTCATTTAAGGGAGGAAACACTACGAATATGCAAAAGCTCACAAAACACGCGATGACCTTAAATGAATGTCATGTTTTTAATTCCGCTCCGGATTCGTGAATCTCAACCCAGCACGTCCTCTCCCGTTAATGCGGCAGGTATATAATCAACTAACAGTGCATATTATGTTAGCGCGATCTGCCTTATTACAAAACCTGCCATTACTGTGCATTTAGGTGACCATGATGAGAGAGACAGACAGAGTCTGGCTGGCTCAGATGCTGGCAGTTCTCGCTGCAGTCTACCGGTCGCGTCTCCTTTCAGGCCAGGATAGACGAATGTCACCGAGCAGTGACTAAGTTTGTGGTCAAAGGCTTGCACAGCAGATGCTCCGATTTTCGGTAAGTGAATGTGTTTAATTGTAGGCAGAGACATTACTGGATATTCTTGTGTAATTGTTACAGAATAATTTATGTTATACTTTGTTATTGCTACAGAAGAATATTTATGTTATTATTTTACATTTACAATTTTTTTTCCTGAGGACCCTGTGACACCCCATTGAAGAGCCGTAGGCTGGATCTCTTAAGAGCTCACTGTTGGGTTTGTAAGACCATGTTACTCCTAAATTTCTATCTTGTTCAAAGAGAAGATATAAAACAAAGTTTTAAGCTAATCGACCTTAGTGTTCTCCTTTTTTAAAAAGAATCGATAAGAGAATCGATAAAGAATCGAATCGTTAAACAGAATCGAAAATGGAATCGGAATCGTGAAAATCTTATCAATACCCATCCCTACCTGTAATGTTAGCTGGTGGAAAAGTGCAGGTGGTTAGGCGTTTGCAGAGAAGAGAAAAAAAGACAAAATAGTGCATGGTGGTTCTCTGGGCAAAACCACAGCGAATGCCATTTCTGTCAGCTTAAAGCAGGAAACTGAGACTACACTTCACTACACTACACAAAAGTATTGCTTGATCTAATGAGTCTTATCTTCTGGTGTCACGTTCAGGATATTAGGGTGAAAATTTGTTGTAAACAACATGGAAGCATAGTGTATATAACAACATAGCTCTGTGAGTGTGTATTTATGAATCATTTAATACCGTTCAGTTAAATCATGAGTATTACATTTGTTAGATTTCTGAGTTTGCTGAGGTTAATCCAATATTCTCTCACAGTTTCCTCCAGACAGTAATAGCTGAACCGTTAGTTAGCATCTATCCATCTGTATGTTTTCTCATGTGTTTTAATTTCAGTTCAGATGAAAACAAATAAATAAAGTGAAGACTGAAAATATCCCAGGAGCAATTAATATTTAACTAACATATATACTGTCAGTTCTGCTCTGGGAGTTCTGCTGAAAGGGGCTCACAAAGATTCCCTCCATATATATCTCTTCTTTCTTTTTCACATGAATTGGATTGGATGCACATTGAGCCAGACAAAGATCAGCACTACCTGATAACACTGTGTTACGACTGTGGCCGTAATTGTGTGGGGATTTGAGTGTCTAGGTGCTCCTCCGGGTATGTTACGATTTGGCGTTGGTAATGTGTTGTTTTTGCGTGACTGTTATGTGTTTCCTACTTTACTTTGAAAGTCTGTGTCATCTTAGTGTGTTCAGTTTACATTTCCTTGTCTCGTCAGTTCTAATTTGCCCCGGCTGTGTTTCCCTCCTGTGGTCCATTCCCTGATTGCTCCTTCTATGTATTTAAGCCCTGTGTTTCTGTATGTCATGGTCGCGATCTTCCCCCCCGTTGTAAATAGTTTGACGTTTTGTGTTTTGATGTAAATAAATTCGTTTTGAGACACTTTTTGGGATTTTGGTGGAGAGCCTTAGTGTTTTTCTTCGTAGTTTTATTTTCCTTATCTTTGCTTTTCTACGTTGCACCCCGGTTGCCTAGGCCGGGGTGTAACATATGGGGGCTCGTCCAATCACTGTGGGGTCCGAGGACCGCTCCAGCCTCCGTCTGTCTTCGCTGGAGGGTCCGTGGGACCGCTCCACACTTCATCCGCCTTCGCTGGAGGGTCCGTGGGACCGCTCCAGCCTTCATTTGCCTTCGCTGGGGGGTCCGAGGGGCCGCCTCAGCCTTCGTCGTCTGCTGGAGGGTCAGGGGGACCGCTCCAGCCTCCATCAGTTTCATCTGCCTCTGCTGGAGGGTCCGTGGGACCGCTTCAGTTTTCATTTGCCTTTGCTGGGGGGTCCGAGGGGCCGCCTCAGCCTTCGTCGTCTGCTGGAGGGTCCGTGGGACCGCTCCAGCCTTCATCCACCTTCGCTGGAGGATCCGAGGGACCGCCCCAGCCTTCGTCGTCTGCTGGAGGGTCCGTGGGACCGCTCCAGCCTTCATCAGTCTTCGCTGGAGTGTCCGAGGGCCCGCTCCGGTTTTCCGTTTCCACTGGAGGACCCGTCCAGTCATCAGCGTTGCCTGCGGGACGGTGGCCGGTGCCGTATGGGCTGGACATGGAACGAACATTTTTCGTTGGGGTTGTATGTTTTAAATGTTTGTTTTTTTTGGGTGGGGGGTATGTTAGGTCTATGCTGGGTCAAGTGTGCTGCCTGTGCAGGTGTTTACCGGTCACAACCCACTGGTGTTCCTTTCCCGAATGTGCAACTCCAATCAAAGACTTATGCGCTGGTCCTTGTTGTTGCAAGATTTTAACTTGGAGATCAGCTACAAGAAAGGGAAGGTTAACGTATTGGCTGACACCCTGTCTAGAGCACTGTCTCCTTGAATTAAACATTTTGGGGTTGATGTTAATTCTTGGGTAAGGGGGTGTTACGACTGTGGCCGTAATTGTGTGGGGATTTGAGTGTCTAGGTGCTCCTCCGGGTATGTTACGATTTGGCGTTGGTAATGTGTTGTTTTTGCGTGACTGTTATGTGTTTCCTACTTTACTTTGAAAGTCTGTGTCATCTTAGTGTGTTCAGTTTACGTTTCCTTGTCTCGTCAGTTCTAATTTGCCCCGGCTGTGTTTCCCTCCTGTGGTCCATTCCCTGATTGCTCCTTCTATGTATTTAAGCCCTGTGTTTCTGTATGTCATGGTCGCGATCTTCCCCCCCGTTGTAAATAGTTTGACGTTTTGTGTTTTGATGTAAATAAATTCGTTTTGAGACACTTTTTGGGATTTTGGTGGAGAGCCTTAGTGTTTTTCTTCGTAGTTTTATTTTCCTTATCTTTGCTTTTCTACGTTGCACCCCGGTTGCCTAGGCCGGGGTGTAACAACTGCAAGGGAATGAAACTGAGATAATAAGAACTCTATCCTGAAACCTTATTGAACAATGCTCCCTTTTCGCTTTCACTCTCTAGTTCTCTACACTTGATTTCTTTCCTTGGCTATTAAGCACTGTTTTGTTTTTTAGCTTTCTAATTGATAACGTTTGTGTTCCTATCATCCCCATGATTTAGATCTTGTCAAGTGCATTGTGTTCTCACTTCATTTGCTTAAATGATATTCTTTGCATGCATGATCTAGTAAATGTTTGCTTATAACTTCATCCCCATTAGAGTCACATAGTTAAATTCTCATGCAAGTTTAAAGCCTGCCTACACAACAAAGTCCTCTGAGTCTTGGTGGCCTATTTACAGCAAACAAAACTTAAAAAAAAAAAAAATCACAGGTCTATTATTTAACACGGCGTCTGCATCAGGAAGGAAGATGTTACCCATAACACAAACTGAAAACTCAAACAAAAAGAAGAAAATAAAAGTGCTGGGGAAACTGAAATTAAGGGCAGGGGTATTAGAATGTATAGTACACAATGGCATTTTTTGTAGGAACATTCATCATATTTAAAATTTTAATATTTTAATATCCACTCCAAAAATAGCATTTTATTTAATTATTTGTTCATATTTTTTATTGCACCAGCTGGGCTGGAAAAGAAAATCTCTGGATAGTAAAGTTTAATTCAGGCTGTGCTGAGGAGTTTGCAATTGTGGTGGTCTGCCACATTGTTCTTTAGTTCTCTTCTTGTGTTTCTTAGTTTAATTTTCCTGGTCACTTCCTGTATCGGCTAGCTGAATGAGGAGAATTGTCCCTTTATCTCTTTGTCATTACGTGAGTTTTGCTGGACCACTGCTGGACGACCTCCCATAACACTGAATACACTTTGCGCCATCTTTCAGTTTGACTTAAGTTTGACTTTTGTCTGCCTTACCTGCTGATTCTAGAGTGGATTTTGGTTCTTTTTATGTCTAAAGTAATTAAAAAAATAATAATGGCAACCTTAGCTTCTTTATGGCGTACAACGTTACAACTCCTGTCTGGATTAAACACATGCAATAAAAAAAAACAACAACAAAAAACTGGGATGTCTTTATGTCATCATTGTAATCTGCTCCTTCATCAGGGCTTTGAACAAAAAAAGAAAACAAAAAGACAGCATCGGGAGACAAAAAAAGTTCAAATTTACACACCAGCGCTATCACAGAGGCTGAAGATAAGAGCCAGTGCAAAGCACAGCAAAACAAAACAGCAGAGATGAGAGCTGCAATCCCTCGAGAGGATATCAGTGCATGAAAAGAAACAAGTAATGCCAAAGATTTAAATTACATCGGCTGCAATTTAGGGACACACAAGTGAAAGGGTGAAGAGAAAAAAAACATAATTCAGTTAAAACATTGCATTAAAGTTACTCTTTGACTTGAAAATGCAACATTTGAACCCCAGACTGATACAGGAGAATATTACAAGATGTTTTCCTTAATATTTCTCATTTTTATGTGGTAACTTTCTTTGCAAGGTTCCTCAACTGATAAGTTACAGTTTACATTTAATTTGATAGATAAGACAAACCAGCCTCTGGATTTTTACATCGCTCGTCACCAGTGTTGGGACTAACGCGTTATTAAGTAACGCGTTACAGTAACTACGTTATTATTGTGGTAACGAGCACGGTAACTAGTTATTATGCCAAAATCAGGAACGCGTTACTCGTTACTGGGATTTAGATAGGGTCGTTACTCGTTACTTCGTGTGGTGGCATCGCGGAGTTTCCACAGATTCAGTAACATTAGCAAGTGGTGGAGGCAGCAGGTGGATGAAGGAAAAGGGACGCAGAAGGAAAAGAGACCCGAGGCGGCCGCCGGTCCAAGTGTGAACTGAACTTCAGGTAAGAAGTTATGACCTGCAGTCTCTCTGGGTCAGATATAAACCAAGTTTAGGTGGAGTTTATTTTCGTTATTCTGACTTTTTCCGTACTGCGTGCTAGCTAGCATGACGGAGTTTCTATACAGCTGGGTGGGTGCTATGAAGTTAATGATGTTGAACCTTATTTTGTTCATAAGTTATTAGAGTTGCCAACTGTCCCATCTGGTATTCAGAGAAAATATTACGCGTTTCTTATTGAGGTGAAAAGGAACAGTTTGTCCCGTAATTCAGCTACAATGAAAAAGGCACAAAGCTGGAGTTATTCTGTGTTTACGCTGCACAGGTGCCTCTTCTTCTCTCATCCTCCCCCCTCCCTCTCCTGTTTCTACTTCAATCATGAAACTGATCAATGATCAGCTGATCGGCTCTCTTGTTTGTTTATCGCTCACTTTGCGCCGAAAGAGGAAACCAGCGGATGTCGCGCTAAACAACAGCAGCACGTTTAAGCTTGATCAGCTGTTGTTAGAATTTATTTAATATTAATTTCTAGTATCAGCTGATGTTTGCTGGAGCCACAGCTGTAAAAAAAAAAGCTGCTGGTCATGATATGGTTTGGTTATCTGGTGAGAGGGAAACATGAAGATGAAACCAGGAGATGTCCTTACTGGATCATCAGAGCTGAGCAGGTGATGGAGAAACAGGTTTACCTTTTAGGTGACATGAATGAGTTGAAGGGAAGTTATGAACTGTTTCTGAGAGACAAATAACACCAGGATCCTTTTTTAGGTAGCTGACAGCTGGTAACTGTGCAGGTGCGGATCTAGCAAAGTGTGGCCAAGGGGGCATGTAGGGCATTAACAGGGAAAGGTGGGCACAAAGAAATACTTTTCTTTCTTATTCTCATTTAAAATGTCTAGCTTTTAAAAAATAATTATCTGAATCTTACAACAAACGATTGATAGATTGATGCATATATACCATCAAAACAGTGTACATCACTGTCACAACAGTGTTTATTTTCATTCAAAGGCTTTATGATTTTTCCTATAATGGTGGGCCAGTTTCTAGTCAAAATGCCCGGGCCAATTTTCTTTCCCAGTCCAGCCCTGTATGCAGCTCATCTGCAGTCTGGTGTTACCTACATCTTCCTATTCAGAAGGCAGAATTTCTGAGTTCTGAGTACAATCGAAAGCACCACGACTGCAGTTTTTGTGTTGGATGTAAAAGGCGCACATGACTCTGTGACGTAGGCTAGAATCATGGCAGCAGTCAATGACGGTCCAGGCGTGGGATTTCTCTCGTGGAAATATCCACGTTATCATATCCTTTCTATTGGTAGGTGGCACAGTGCACTTGTGGCAAGTAAGCAAGCTAGAAGACTGGCAAAGTTATGGAAGAAACACATTAACAAGAGAATTCTGAGTAAAACCAAAGTTACTTTCCCTAGTAACTAGTTACTTTGAAAGTAACGAGTAACTTGAAGTAACTGAGTTACTTTTGAGAGAAGTAACTAGTAATGTAACTAAGTTACTATTTTAAAGTAACTTACCCAACACTGCTCGTCACTAATCTTTTAACAAAGTGGGACTTTGGCAACTTTATCTGTGATTGCAGTGTGGCGGCAGTGTTCTCATTCATTGATCTGAAGGTTTTTGCTGACAACAGTGTACAATCGCAAGTTTACAGTGTGTGTGTGCCAGAACAGTGCATCTGGCAGTATCTAACACCTAAAATAAGTCAGAAATGCCATGTTAGTTTGAGGTAAAAATACAGTAAAGTTGCTGTAACCAACACGTGTGTTTTAAATGGCTGGGATCACAAGAAAAATGTTTTACACTTTATTTTTAGCAGCACAGACCACATAATAATTAACAGAAATGACTGTGAGTCTAGAACATAAATCTCTAAATATACACTTTTCTGCTATCGCTCATTTTGAAATACATTGTCAGAATAAAGGGTTGTTTGAACTCTATGTGTGAGGGCTGACTGTGAGGTAGAGGCAGAATAAATTGTTCAGGAGGCTGACAGTCCGGTCCTTCCTTCACATCTGTGATCTAATGTGTCATATATAGAGTGCAGCCAACTAAAGAAAAAAATCAAACTAGAAAGACTTTATAAATAAACAAAAGAATAATAAAACCTCTAACTGTTTAAAATCAACAGATTCTTTAAACCCCCCCCCACCCCCCCACCCCCTCATGCTACACTTTGCAAATTCCCTCCCAGGGACTTTACTAAAGAAGGAGGCCAAAAAGACCCAAACTCGTTTGTCAGTTTTAAAAACAATCTGGTATCAATAACACTAAGATTAAAGACACTGCAGCATGCTTAGAGGCCGCGGGCAACAATATATCAATAGCATTTTTATTCCTTTTATGCTGTCATCATTTGAAATTCTCTTGGAGCTCAAATCTTATTTGATGCTGTATGAAACATTGTGTTTAAAGCAAGATTGTGAAATTGCACTTGTTGGGGAAATGCTTTTACAAAAACAACCACAGGGATTTCACTCTGTCTGCCTTGT
This sequence comes from Aulonocara sp. 'chitande type north' Nkhata Bay, assembly GCF_057382095.1. Taxonomy (NCBI): domain Eukaryota; kingdom Metazoa; phylum Chordata; class Actinopteri; order Cichliformes; family Cichlidae; genus Aulonocara; species Aulonocara sp. 'chitande type north' Nkhata Bay. The sequence continues at coordinate 13,349,530 of NC_141358.1, forward strand.
TACTTGGTCAAAGACTGATATTATAAATGTACTTAAAAAAAAGTGCTAAATCATGAAGCGAAGAAACTCCTTGCTTCTGCGTCGTTTTCCCCCTTGTAATAATTCCCTTGTTCATTCACTTTCCCATTTAAATTTCCATTTCATTAATAGAGGTAGTCGCTTCAAATGACTGAAAACAAAAGGGGCACTCTCTGTGTCCGTGTGTGCCTAATTGAAACAATAAAAGAAGTAAATAGCCCTGACAGTGTTGCATGCAGTTAGATTAGCTAAGTGCCTCAGTTCTCCAGGGATGTCCTGACTGATACCAGCCATTTGTGTTGTGATGGAGCACAGCCACAGAGAAAATAACTTCATCTATTTGTAGGTGTTGCCTAAATTTATTTTGTGCTCTTATTAAATCATGGTCTTTGTTTCATAGCTTTTAGATTTTTTTTTATAATTGACCAGGATACAACAGGAAGGTTATGTAAGTAAAACTGATCCTGAAATTGATAAAGATTAAGACCTATAAGTAGACTTAATAATTCACCTTGTTATTAATAAAGCATTCATCGATTATTGTGCAACACAAGAGTGGAAAGTGCAGTTGGGTATGCTGTACTAGTGTAACTACAATCAGGTGAGAATTAGGGAGATGGCAGTTAGTTATACATCTAATCACGACTTAGAAAAAGCCTGATCAATCAACAGGACCAATGCAAGCACTCCTTTTAGGTTCCTACACAAATAAAGAAGGCAGAATACGATGATTATATGCATACTGAAGACCAGATTTTTGTATTAGCAGACATGTCTGCTCTAATGAATGTTTCCTCAGGGAGTCAGTGATGTTGTGAGCAGACCTAAAGACACAGCGACCAGTGAGATAGGAGATCACACAACACTGGCACACAGTATGAGGATAGATCACAGCTGTGTGACAACACGGCTGTCTTTAAGGATGCTGCAATTTACACTGGTGAAAATAAACCAAGTAGACCAGATAATAATAATAAAACACAAGTAAATTAACGCTTGCTTGAACAAATTACCTTTTGCTGCAGTGGGAATGAAGACAGGAGGGTGATGTTGTGCAAATGGTGCATGCATATTCAAACTACCTGGATAAACACAATGAAAATTTACAGCTATTTGCTTCTGTGGGGCAATACCAATAAATCTATGAATTTCAACATTATTTCAACAGGAAGAAAACACTCTGTTAGCCCTATGCACTAGGGTTCTGGTCTTTTATTTCAAGGTTTTGATGTCTGTAGATGTAGATCTCATTTTATTTTAGTTTATTTTCTCATGGTATTTTTTGTGACCTGTGCCTCATGCACTGCGTTGAGGCAGCAGTGACACTGGTCACTTATTCCATAACTTTCACATGGATGCATTTCAAGGATTCCTACTCTCACATGCACTGGGTCAGTTTTACTTTTTTAATATTCAGACTTATAAGGCACATTTTAACCAAAATCACAATCTTTTCCTTACCTTAACTAAACAACATGTAGTACATATATTTATCTAAATACCACAACGTAGTTTCTGGCGCCCGAAGAAAAAGTATAAAACAAGTCAAAACAAAGCAGAGGGAAAAAAAAGTTATTCACAATCTCTTAATAAAGTTACTCCACTGATCAAGCCAACCAGCATGCAATTTGTAGTTCTTTTACTAATCACAAGGTGTTTGGTCAAGTTACAGATAACAAAGTAAACCTCATGTGTATTGTGGAGACAGCTGGAGAATCAAATCTATCCTAAAATCTGCTCTGCTCCTTACTCGTGCTCTAAACAACACATTTGCTTAAATGAAACTCAGAGAACTTGATTTACTTTTAGAAATAACAAAACCCCTAAAAAGCTGGCTTATTGTTGTGTTGCAGATAGCATGCAGTGCTTTATGGGTGCTGCCATAAATCACCCTGCAGGCCCAGAGACTTTGCAGAGAGATAGGAAGAGGTGGCAGCAGTACTGTACCAACTTAAGGGGACGAAGAGGAAGTCATATACCTTCACTATCCAATTTGTCATTTACAGAAGTGCTGGAAAGATGTAAAGATGAAATTCCATCCCCACTGAACACCAACCCCCGTGTACGAGGCACACATGACCTTTAGGCTACAGCTGATATAACAGAAATAGGCACCAGTGGGTTGAGCGCTGTGCAGGATCATGTTTGTTCTTCCACAATTAAGCTCAGAACAGGAAACTGAATTCCTGCTTTTTAAATGTAACTCACATTAGAATGTGCTGCATTTAAAGTCTCAATCTAGCAGCAGCTAATAAAAATCCTTTTAAGTTCGGAAATGCTAATAATTAATACCTGGGAAGGACAACTAACAATTACTGAGGTGTGTGAGATGTGAAATATTTGCCCTAAAATGGGTTAAAGTTACTATGGTCCACTCTCCACCATGACCTGGTCCACGCTAGTCCTCAACAGGAGTTGCAACCCCTGATTAAAAATGACAAACATAGAGCTATAAACTTAAAAACTTAAAAAAATAAAAATAAAAATCGAGGATCATTGTTAAAGCTTAACTGCTAATGACATTCTCCATCTCCTCCTCCTAATCCCCCTCCACTCTCCAGGAATGAGAGGCTCATTCCAGGTTATCATCTCCTGCACATCCACACTTCATTACCACAGTAAGGACAATTAACAGCGGCTTTGGAGCATCAGAATTCAAGACACAGTGAAATATCTTTGGGAATTTTAATTCTGAAAACATCTCAACCATAGAGAAACTTAGCAGCCGGTAACTCAGGAACTAATAGGATTGGATGAGAAGTGGCACGGCTATTAAAAATCCTCCTACAATCCTGCCACACTATTTTGCAGCAGTTTAGAGCTGAACTTTTTGTCTGGGCTTTCTCAGGAACTCATTCACCTTTTCTCCCCCCAAGACAAAATGCCTTTCGACACCTCGTTACAAGGTCTGACTTAGGGCTGCTCGATTATGGCAAAAATGATAATCACGATTATTTTCACTGAAATTGAGATCACGATTATTTGACGATATTTATTTAACCCTTTAAGACCTACTATAGAACCAAGTCCACCAGAGCTTATATTATTTTTATTTATTTTTTTTACATGCTGTAGTGCCATTTGTGGGAGCATTTCAAGTTGCTATACATCAATACAACTGTTATAGCCCATATTTTAATAATATGTATGCATTAAGTGCATAGTAATTACATAAATTGCAAAAAAGTGCAATAAACTACAAAAAAAATTGAAAATCGTTTTTGTTTTGTTTACATATATTTCTACTTGGAGAAATTTAAGAGGTTTATCCCTCAAAACTTTAAATACAATAAAGTTGCAAAAAATAGTTTACAACAACAGGAAATTTATTTTGAGTGTCTTCATAGTTTTATTTTGGAGATACAGCAATTTTTATATACTGCAGGAAAAACAAAAAACAATCCTATGATGCAAATTTGCAAAGAAAACAGCATGTGCATCATTTTACTGTGGGAAGTGTTACGAACAGCTGATAGGAACGGCAAAGCGTGTTTCTGGAATATTATGCTTTTGTTCCTGCAAGCGCTTTTTATGCAGTTTTTGCAAAGCTATATGTGGAACGAAACCGTGACCGAGGACAAGCTGATGGCATCAGATGTAAGTACAACTCCTCCGGTTTCATATGCAAAACAAATTATTGCGCTAGCTTACACGGTTCAGGTTCTACAGGGATTTAAAAATAGTTACGCAAAACGGAGCGTGCTGCTCTGACCGGCTTTAAAGGGTTAACAATGACTTTTTAAAAATAATATAAAATAGTGTGCAACACCACTGAAGTTTTTTTTTTTTTTTTTAACTCTTTTCAACCAACGGCAGTCACTCTCCAAATAACTTCTGCTTAGCTTTCTGAGCTTCCCTCGGGTCCTCTTAATCAGCGGTCTCCAACCTTTTTTGCGCCACGGACCGGTTTATGCCCGACAATATTTTCACGGACCGGCCTTTAAGGTGTCGCGGATAAATGAGGGAGGGGCTAATAATCGGCTCAGTCATTTTTAATGATCGTTGAAAGCCCAGATCGTAATCGTGATTAAAATTCGATTAATTGAGCAGCCCTAGTCTGACTGACAGCTTGTAGCAACCTCAGCAACGAAACAAGAAGGCCGGTTCACCTGAAGCGTGTGTAGCAAAAAAACAATTTGATCACAAATTTCTTCCCGCTTCTACTAAATTCTTTTACACTATTTTTCTACAGCAGTATTTTCATTTCTGTTTTCTGAGCAATATCCAAAGTCTTCCTTTCTTATGTAACACTCATGGGATGCTCTATAACTTCTATCTAACTCTTCTCATTGTCCTCAGGCTGGAAACCCTGTTTCCAAGGAATTTGATACTGTAACACAATGTAAACGTAGGTGTTCAGTATTAACAGACAAATACTTGAGCACAACAGCAAGCTACACACAAACTTTTTATACATGCCCATTCAATACACAGCACAAAGATGGGTTTAGGGGTTTGGCTGTGTTGATAGTTTCAGTGGAAATCAATACAACCCACAGATTATTTCACATGCTATTCAGCGAAAACGCAACAGTAGAACTGCAGAGGAAGAGGATGACAAAAGAGAAAAAGCCTTGGCAGAACATGCTCTTAGAGCTTTCTATGCTAAATATATCTGATGTTGTATGGCTTGCGTTTACTTGTCTATAGGAATTGATTATATTGTTAGGAATGACATTATTGATTCTGCTTATACAGTAGATGAGGATCTTTATATTTTTTCTTAAAACAGGCATACATACATTTTCAGTGTGTGTGTGTGTGTGTGTCAGGTAAGCAAATGGTTTTCAGGAAAAAGATGCCAGCATGGATTAAAAAAATGGAAACGTTTGTATACACATGGATCCTGTGACCCAACATAACTATTACTATTATACAACAGCAATATGTGGAGATTCAACTTCATGATACTCATACATTTTCCCATATAGTGGACGCTGCACTCTACTCTTGTGTAATCAATGAAATTAAACACTTCTTGCCTGGTGTCTTAAGATTACTTTTGTCTGTTATCAGACAGTGAAGAGGAAGACAGGAAATGGGGCATGACATATAACACCAGTAGAAGATGGTAATTTAACAAGAGATATTGCAGTTATGTAGGAGGAACTATAACAATTCAACTAAAACACTCAATAAAAGATACTTCTAGCTTCCATGTTGGCTTCTCGTTCATAACCTACTGCATTTTTACCGCATTACCGTTTATCCGACACTGCAAACTTCTTATAGAGCTACAAAGCTTTACTCTGTGCCAAATATGCAAAACAACTTCTAACGTCTTTCAGTCTGGAGTCTCTGGACAGCAATTAGGTCATTTATGTTAAAAAGAGCTGCCTAGCACTACTGAGAATCTAAAGAATCCAGCAACTGTTGTTCTTCACTGCTCTGGTATTAAATTGAGTAAATTTATGTCTTTTCTACACGGGACCAAAGGTTGTTCCTTTTGGCTTTACAGTTATGTAACTGTCCCGAGGGGTTAAGCTGCTAGTTCTGCCTCGAATACTTTGCTTATTTCATTGAAACTTTGCAAAAACAATAACAATAGTCAAGTCTACACCATAGACTGATGATCAACTGATCACTTATAACAGCTCGTTTGTGGAACAATAAAGTCTTTATTAAAAAACAGACTTCCTGTTTATTTCTCTCTGTAATCATAACAGATGTTGCATGAACTAGTCAGTAATTCTCACCCACGTGTGAGTCAGTAGTGCTGTTACTGGAACTGACTTCTTAAAAAGTGAATCATGTAATTAAAACAATATATCTTGTTTGGGAAGCCAACACATTAATCTTGAAAGGCAAATTAAGAGTAGTTGATTTGTAATGTGCTATGTTCTAATGTAGAGATGGTTTTATGTTTGACTTACTTTCTGAAGGTTGGTATGGATCCATGTAAAGATCGTCCAGGGGACGTCCCTGACCCGTGGCTTTGTCCTGACAGCAAGCTATCTGTTTCAAAGGAAAACGTCCCATCACGGTCGTCAGGAACATCCAAGAAGTCCCCGTCACTCCACACTCCAACCATGCCATCCATCGGCTGGTACCTGATCTCTATGGTAACATTGGTCTGGAAATGAAATAGTGAATGAATGAAAATGAGCTTACTTGAAACGGCGTTACGAAGCTTCAAAGTATTTGGATAAAATCATAGTAAATCTTTCAGAAGCAAAGACGTACAGCTTATCTTTAAATGACTTCAAGTACTTAATCTGGTCATTTAATTTGAAGCATTATCTAATATCTAAAATCTCTCTTCAGTTTTAATGGTTAGAAGTTAGGTCTGAAAAACACTTTTTTTTTAACTTTTCCCCAAAATAAAGTTTAAAACATCTTTAAACAGTGTCCTCTCCAGAAACTTATACTTCTACTATAAACTCTACTGTTCTCCACAGATTGACATTTTTATAGTATCTTTTAAATGCGTCTTTGTTTCCTCTGATATGAGACTTCATTTGCTAAGGAAATCTCAGTCTTCTCTCAGCTGTTGTAGGGACTTAATTATGCCTTTGTCAAAATCAGATATAATCACTTGTGATACCTCTAACTGAGAAACAGTCAAAAGACATTTTGCCCTTGCTACATATATAATTTTTATTTGCTAGAATGGCAGTGTATCCAGACATTAGAACATACTCACACAGCCATCAATATCATATCACTGTATGCTGTTAAAGCTTGAGAAACAGCAAGTTACCTGCAGATGCTGTAAAGTTATTTTAATCTAACATATTCTTCGGCACAGGAAGAATGCCTACAGCGTCAACTACCACATGAATTAAAAAACTTAAGCTGGGATTGTACAGTTTTCCAAGACCAACATGTTAGCTTAAGATGTGTGCTAAAGTGTCAGAAGACTGCATTTATGCCAACTTGAGAATGTCAATAAACGGAGTGAGTCCCTTTCAACTCCTGTATTTAAATCCACAACTCTGAAGCAGAAACTGTCTTTAAAAAAAACAAACAAACAGATTTTGGACCCATTAGCAAATTTAACACACTCATTTATATATGTCATTATTAGTTGTGAGGCAGCTTTGACTGACAGGGTGCACCAACCACTGAGCCATGAGTGAGTCTTTATATGTTACAACCAACACACAAGTCAAACTGAGCTTGTAGTTCACTGAAATAAACAACAACAACAACAACAAAACAATAGACAACACAGTAATACATAGTCTTGGCATGTCTATATCAGTTTAATTGTGTAGAAAAAGCTCTTGATAGTAGAAACAAACTTGACAGGACAATAAATGATGTCTTCTGCTTGGTATTTGTTGGGGGAAGTCAGACTGACACTAACTGCTTGTTTAATCCAGGTCAGAAACATGGGTGACACTTTAGTGTGTCTTTAGTGCCTTCTTGGGAGTCTTGCTTGGACAAGTTTTAGCCTCCTGACAACGACCTGATCTTTTTTACAGAGCAGCCAATTTATTCCACTGACAAAGATGGATGAGGAAAAAAATGTACATGGGGCTCTCGGCTCCTTTCTCCTCCATTTCTCTCTGTGTCGCCAGCTCTTCCTTATATCCTCACAAGGCGATAGCTGTGGTCCGCGAGGAGTTCGATTTGTTTCTATGGCAACCACACCAGTGCAGGATTGTAAGTAAAAGTGTTGCTCTCAGGTTATGTCTGGCTTAGTTTTACCAGTTTTTTGGTACAAAATCACCATTCTCCTGTTTTCATGGGAAGCGACTTGCACATATGTCTGTGGATATGTGCATCAATGTGTGCAATGTGTGTAAACCCTGAAGCTCTCCCATGCTGCGTGTCATCATCTCAGAAGCATCACATCAGTGCTCCCGGTTCCAGGAACACCATTCTGCACACTGGGGTGGTTTGAAAGCTCATATGGTTGGCTTCTCTCTCACACACTCAATTGTGCTGCCCTCATTTCCATATACATATTCACTCTTACATTATGCATTCGCTGCTAAATCAGCCTCACTCTCAACCTCACCACTGAACTGCTCTCGGTTGAGCAGTTTTAAATAAAATTTCCAATCAATAGTAAATATCTGGATTCATGTTAAATGCAAATGTGCTGATGTTGCTACGACACACTTGTATTTCCATCAGATCCTCGTTGATGTGAGGGTCCTTAATGCTTGTGCCTTTATAGGCCAAGTGATGACTGTTACATTGCTTATTGTCAGCAGTGCAGGTGGAATTCAAGATTGATTTCTCCATTTAATGGTCCCCTATTTGCTTGTGAATGCATTTTGGAAGCTAATACAATCCCTTTCAATTCTAATGCCGTATGGTAAGTTGTATAATTTACAAAACTAGAAGTTCGATTTAGGCTCAGTTTTAACCTCTGCTGTGTTCATCAGGTTCTTTCAACTACCTAACTAAAGGTAATGTAACCATGGAGTAAAGGCATGTTTTCATGACTGTGATATTCAATAAGTCTATTTTAGATTAGACTCATTTTGACACATTTTGGGCACTTTGGAGTCTCTGCTTGAATTTAAAATAAAGATATTTGAAAGTTCGCAGCAAATGTTGCTGATCTTTTCAGTGAGGCTAAACATGGAGCCTATCCTAGTTAGTTACTGCCTGTGTTACTTTCTGGTGACCAGAGATGGGCAGTAACGCGTTACTTGTAACGCGTTACTGTAATCTGATTACTTTTTTCAAGTAACGAGTAAAGTAAGGGATTACTATTGCAAAAACGGTAATTAGATTACGCTACTTTCCCGTAGTAACTCTGCGTTACTGCGTTACTAAAACCGTGATTTTTTTGCAAGAATGTCTCATGACAGTGACGTAAGCGAGTGCGCCCTTAGTGACAACAGCTGTGTGCAGATCAACAATGGATCACATATCGATTGTGGGAGAGAGTATGAGCGTGCAGCGTTTAAAGCAGGGGTGTCAAACTCAAATACACAGTGGGCCAAAATTCAAAACTGGAACAAAGTCGCGGGCTAACGTTAATATTTATTGAAAAAAGAAATCTTCCTCCAGATATAAGAATGAATCTTTTCTTATGGACTCAAATAAGTTTTGCTGAAAAACTGAATATGGAACAAGCAAAGCTTAATACTAAACTATATATATATATTAGCTGTATAATACCAGTAGGCCAGCTCTAATAGTAATTTGGTGTGGCTTTGCGGGCCAAATGTAATTAGGCTGCGGGCCAAATTTGGCCCGCGGGCCAGAGTTTGACACCTATGGTTTAAAGCGTGGAAGTACTGACCTTACTTTGAGTTTGATTCCATAAAAAGTGACAAAAACATTAGCGTCCATCGTGCGTAGGAAGAAAACTTCTTTTTACAGCGAAAAAAACCCCTAAACTTCCAAGCAAGCACCGAGTGCGCAACGACGTAATGGGAAACTCACAGAGAAAAGGATTCTTCCACTGACCGCTGCCGCACACCTGCACCAGGGTAAACCTCCGCCTACTCCACTCCTGCTTTGCAGGTGAAAATAGAGCAACAGGACCGCTAGTCTTTGACTTTATTTATTTTCTGCTGTGTTTTACTTGCATCTATTTGAAAGACTGAGTGTAAACACAAAAAATATTTTATTTTATGTGCTGGAATGTGCAGAAAATAGGTTTAAATGTTAAACTAATTTATTCAAGTCAGAGAATGTTGCATATAATTAAATTTTTTGCTTGATGCATAAAGTTAAAAGATTAAAACTGATAAAACAAGTTAAAAAAGGGACTTTTCCATTTGATTATATTTTGTATGATGGATTATGTAGAAAAAGTAGAATTGGGCTGAAAGATCTATCGCTTTATCACCTCTTCAGGTTGTAAATCGTGTTTTTAAAAAGTAACTAAGTAATTAATTACTTTTGAAAATAAGTAATCAGTAAAGTAACGGGATTATTTTTTGGGGGAAGTATTCAGTAATTAGTTACTGATTACTTTTTTCAAGTAACTTGACCAACACTGCTGGTGACTAGGAAAAATCTAAACAATATGTAAACTCAACAGTGGCATGTGATCAGTTCATAAAGCAAAGACATCTATAACATCTTTGTGGGAATAATATTTACCTATTTTATGGCAAAATGCTATACTTTCAGCAACAAATTGCTAATTTTGCCATTTGTTGCTTGTTGGGTAACATGTTGTACGTTTATCCAAGCCCTTTTTTTTATTTTCTCAAAACTGTCCTTGTTACCACTGAAAAAGATGTCACTGGTTTAGTAGGATCATTAGAGAGCAAGCCGACTTCTATCCACAATTTTTTTCAATCCAAATTAAGAAAAAATAACCAGATTTTAATGTTTCCTGGTGATTGATGGACCTCTGTTCATCTTTACTTCTGAGATACTCTCCAAGATGCTTTTCTTATACTTAAACATGCCACTGACCTGTTGTCTAATTAGCTGCAAAATGTTCCTCGAGCTGAACTTACTTTTCCTTTTGTTGCCCTGTTACTCAATGTTTTGCTGCCGATCACTTCAAAACAGCTTTGATTTTTTTCTGTTATTTTCTTATTTTAAACATTTGATATGTTATCTGTGTTGTCTTGTCGATAAAATATGGGTTTATGAATGAATCCCAACATAAACTGAAATAAAGCTACAGAAGGCCCAACATTAAAGGTTTCAAATTAGATGGTGCAGTCACATGAAAATGCTGTCTAAATATTTTGATTGGCTCACATTGATTTATGTCTGTAGATTGTTCTAATGTGAGAGTTTACCTTTATTGACGTGTTGTTATCATCAGTGAGTGTGTCAGTCAGCTCTAGATGTCCCTCTTCAGCCACTTTCTGAAGCACCATACAGAAAGTCCCAATGAGTCTGTAGGAAAAGAGCAACAAAGAGCCATGCATTGTAAACAGAAATCAATAGAATCAATAATGGCATTGTGTCACTTGTCTTTTGTTCCTCCTCTGCTGCCCATCTGTTTATCTTTGTTTTACATGCTGCAATAGAGCGCTCGCATCACTGCATTTGGAAAAAAAAACACATGCAAACATACATGTCCTAGTTTAAACCTTTAAAGTTTGCACCCCCCCCCCCCCCCCCTTTTTAAGGCTTTGCTTGTTTAAGCAATACAATGACCAAGCCAAATTTATTGTGTACAACATAATTTCTTTCTTATAAAAGTGTGCTAAACTACCTCACCAGGAGTGTAGAGCTGTGAACTCACATTATGAAAACAAAAATATGACAAAAGAAGCTGTGAATTGCTGAATGGAAAAAAAAAACCCTACATATATATTTATAATATGTTAACATGTCTCTGTCTTTGTTATTAAAAAAACATTTCGCAGTTTAAAATTTGATTTGTCATCTTGTTCCATATTTCATTAAATACATGGGATTTTAATAATTAACAAATCCCTTAGCGGTTTCATTAAATTTTACACAACATCTCCTCTTTTTTTGGATGTAAGCAGCAGTGAACTGAGCTGTTTTGGCCACTGCAGGTGTCTAATTTGATCCATATCACTTTGGCACTCTTTCTACTTCTGTTGGACATTTGCGGTGACAGACAGTGAAAAAGTACTTCACTACCTTTGTCACCAGCTCACTCTGCCATATGCTGCATCTCAAACGAAGTAATTAGTGCCCCAACCCCCCGGTTAGTTTGGAAGTGCATCTTGTGAAATGATTTTTGCTTCTGCTGTGATAACTAATTTTCCTAGCAGATAAGCAATAGGAATTAAGTTTTACTGCCTATTTTAAAATACTTAGACATTTTTCATGCTTAATATCAAACAGTTAACACAAAAATGTTCCACACTGGTCAAAACTACTCTGTAAATTAAACATCTATCCATCTACTATTTATTCTACCTATAAATTATGTCCAAACGAGGTACAGCTAAAAGATATTGCTGTAGCCATGATTGCATTAAATGTGGATTTTTACTATAAAGGCACTACAAAAAAAAGTGGAGGCTGCACATGCATCTTCAACCTAGCCACAAATCAGATTTACAGTCAGCACATTTTCAGAATAGGCAACAAAGTGAAAAAACAAAATGTGAAATATGGTCACATTTCCTCTTCTGTTCCTAAGTTATGGCATTTAATAATGTCCATGAAAGTGTGACATCACGGTGAAGTCTACCGTTGGTATTTTGGGCTTAAAATGTCATTTTATATTCTATCACGTCAGACATTGGTGTAGTAACTTGTGCTTTGAAGCTTAAATATTCATATTTGTGCAAACTGTGGAGAACCTCGAGGCTTTCCTGAGATACTGTGTTCATAAAAATGGGATTGACAGACAGACTGATGATCCATCAACATAATGCTTTCAGGAGAGAATTTCATTTTATGTTATGGAACGTTTAGGAAACATACACAAAACATTTTTTAATATAATGCGTTGCCTCCATCCAGAACCCCCTGAAGAATTACCAACATAATGGTACCTCCCTATTGCAAACTTTAGATCATAAGATGGATTTCTCCACTGCCCAAGGACACCTCATGAAATGTTACAGTGGGTAGAAACTCAGTACAGTGCCCATTCAGGTGGTCAATTAGAGCTGCTGAATAATTTAAAAAGTTTCCCTCATAAAAGTGTGTTGTTTGCAGAGCAGTCAGCCACACATGAAGAACGTGTGCTGAAGTCCACATATGGCATTTCTGCCATATACAGTGGTGACAAACAATGTTTACAGCTACACAAACACGTACCTCGGATAACTCACGGACCGAAAATAAAGCTGCATCTTATATTTCTACTGCATATGTGACATACAGGGTGATAAATATTCAAAGAGAGCATCAAAAGGAAGGAAAGGCATACACACAAACAGCAGCCTGGATATGAGCCCGTAGGGAGATACAATATCATAAAACGAAAGCGTGGAAACAATAGTTAACCAGCTGCCATGCACACACTTGCAAATACACATGCACACACAGAGGAAATCTGTAGGGATCGCAGCCAACAATGTGATCTTCCCAACAGGACTACTGAACCTGACAAGTCAGAATAGAGTGAAGGACTGCAGTACGCACAAACACACACATGTACACAAGGACACCTCCAATTCAACATACCCCCCCCCACCCCACCCCTCCCCCCGAATGCTATCTCAATAAATGAATGAGCTGCAACAAAAGCAGCAATCTGTCTGCTATTATTTTTTTCCCCCTTTCCTTAGATTAATCTCTCGCTCTTTCTATACCTTCTGTTTTCACTTTGTCTTTCCTCTGGAGTCAGTGGTGATGAATTCAAACTACAGTAGAAAGTGAGGCTACATTTGTCAGCAGAGCTTCGAAACTTAATAATGAGGTAAATTTAGACTTCCAGAACTTGACTTCTCTTTGAATTGCAGGTTAAAAAAAAAACCCAAAAACAGTATGTGCTTCCCCCGAGGCGCTGGCAGGTTCTGCCTTTGTGAAAGTGAGTATCTGCCAGGCTCCCCAATGCATAACTCCATGCACAACTCTACAGGCCTGACATGACTAAAGAAAAACGTCTGTGTGGATATAGATGGCTTTGTGCAGAAAACTTTTTTTCTTTTGAAGATGAATAGAAACTTCTGAGACTCTGAGCAATATTACTAATAACCCACTGCACTGTTTCCTTTACCAGACAGGGGTGATCAATATATCCAGTGCTACTTAAATGGTCTGTCATTTCCTTTCAACCCTTGTAGCACGTGTTGCAAGTGCTGAATAATTGAACTGAGCAAGGCCTATCATGTTCTGGCTCGCTTTTTTTTAGCACTTCAAAGGTGGCATTCATTATTGATTGAAGTCCTGCAAACAATTTACTTTCATCTGCTTCATGATTCAGCTCCCTTCCCTTTCAATTTGCATTAATTCTTCTTCTCTTTCTCAATTTAAGGTGTGACTATGGCAAAATGTCTGGCTCAGGTGTATTTGTGAAGAGGTGAGCTCAGCTTTGAAATGTAAAATATTTTTTCCAAGGCAGACAGAGGGTTCGCAAAGATGCTCTAATCCACTGCAGCGGCAGGTAGTGCAGCTGGAGGATAGTGTGAAATGGAAATGTTACAGCTGACAGGAGTGTGTGATTTGGCCCCCGTGATCTGCCAGAAAGTCTCTGCCAAGCACTCTGCTGCCACTAATACAAATATGAGCAGATTCACTGAATGCATCACTGAATTGCTCAAAGATGATCTATTGATTCATGGGGATGCAATCAATACACCCTGTCTCCTTTTCACACACGCAGATGAGCTTAATAGAATTTTTAACCGCAAATGATAGAAAAAGCTATTATGTCTTGCTTTATTGCCCATCAGCATGCCATGGCAATCTGAGTGTGGTCCTGCGGTTTAGCTCCTTTTACTGCTGTGATGCATATACATAAAGCACTCTTACAGCTTTGTAACAGACACATTCCATTGCAGGACAAAACAAAGAATTATATGTAAATGTGTTTGTTTTGACTGATTGTTTTATTTCAAACTATGCCAAAGGATAGAGAGGCGAAGTGGAAGAAAGAGAGAACATAAGGTTTGTAAAGACGCGTGTGGGGGTGCGGAGCATAGACAAAATCTGCCTATTATTGACACAATTTTCATTTTGCACTGAAACAAAAGCAAAAATGAAACCAGGTTTATCTGTTTAGCTGAAGACTCCTCAGTCACACAGGCTGATCAGCAACCCCTCGGTACAGTTGGCCACTAGGGAAATTGTATATTAGCCAACTGGTTTAAGAGTGGTTGCTGGAGATAACTGGCTATCACTGAGTGAAACTGGTCACAAGGAAAGTGTTGCACAAAATTCCTCCATCTGATTTTTTTGGTAGCTGGCAGATTGATACAATTGTGTGAAAAACAGCAGCTAGTCTACATTTAATTGCTAGCTAACTACCATGGAGCAAACTCAACAATGTGTGATGCAAACTGCAAATGGAGAATGTTTGTCTTCAAAATAAAAGTTGTCCCTTAATGCTGAAGTAGACGCCTTTCAAAATGCACAAGTTTTACTTTGAAGGTGAATTGCTTCTGTTTCCATTTTTCAGCTTTAGCATTCCATTTCACAGCAGCTGCCAGTAACTTCTTGCAACCACTCTCAATTGATCAGTGAATACTATTTTACATACCCTGAGGTACCCTTGAGCAAGGTACCGTCCCTACACACTGCTCCCCGGGCGCTGCACTGGTGGCTGCCCACTGCTTCACTGGGTGAATGGGTTAAATGCAGAAGAGTAATTTCCCTATGGGGACTAACACATACACATTATTATATATGTTGCTGGACAGGAAGGATCAATTGAAAGCACCTAAAAAATTACTTTTTTTGTCTTGCTTTTGGCTTTGTTTCCTCCTTGTTTGTCCTCCCCTATGTCCGTATACATAGTCCCTTTTCCTTTGTTTAGGTGTCTGTTATGTTCCTGAGCTTGGTCGCTTAGGTTATTCCTCGTGCATCTGGACCTTTTAGAATTCTGTTTATTGCTGATATTGAGTTCTCGCTTGCTTACTGTTAAGTCTGCCTCAGGCATCCTGCCTGTGGCTTCTATCTCAGTCTTACAATCTACGCGCTGAGACACCACCGACCTCAGGTTTAGAACACTGAATATGCTATCATATAACCTGTCACTGTTCAGTGCTCAATAACTCCCACACAGTATACCCCATGATGGGCCGAATATGAAAGCAAATCTCTCAGCCACATGAGAAAACAAATAAAACACGGTCTATATGTCACTACAGCAAAGAGGCCACTACACATCACTGCCCTTTCTTTGTGTTTTTGTAATGTGATCACATTTGTGGTGGCAGGGTGTATCACACTGGCCCTAAAGTGTGTTGGTACAAACAGTGATGAAGTAGATCAAATACCCTGGTAATTAAGTAGCCTGTGGACATGTGGAACAGGTGCAAGAACCACAAAAGCTGTGACTCACACTGAATTATTTACCTGTTTAAATGTGTGTCCGGTTATGCTTATGTACTCAGTTTTTACATTTAAGAACTGCCTACTTATGGCAAAGTATACATTTTGCTTGGACTCAACCATCTCCAAATGTGCTTGAGCTGTTATGAAAAAGTAAGTCGATTAAAAAGTTTCATTAAAATAGAACAGTGTTTTTTTCCCACCCAAGAGAAACTCTGGCTCACATCAATTCTGCTTTTAAATTGAATTTAATGTATGTTTTTTAAAATGGATCTAGCAGTTGCTTTGTGTACAACTGTAAAAATTGCCTTCATTGCTTAAGGATCAATGATGCAGAATTAATATCCATCTGAAGTTATGAAAAAGCTTTCCATAGTTGGAAAAAACATCTGAAAAAATTATAACTCTATATGCAGTGTTAAGAATGAGAATCTTGCTGTGTCAGAGCAATGGCATGCTTGCACCTATATGAATTTGTTATATTTCTTTTTTGTAAACAAGACTCTCTATATACACAGCCAATACATTATATATTCAATATATAATATGTAGTCAATATACAGTCGTGCCTTGTTAATTGCTTAGATTCCTAACAAGTTGCCTGTAGTAACTACTTGCCAGGTGGTAGTAAAACCGTAAAAATTGCAATGCAAACCAGAACCAGGAAATGTTCACTTTCAGTGTAAAAAGCCATACCTTACCACTGCAATTGAGAGATTTCCTTTACTTTGAAGGCAAACTGTCACAGTTTATGTTTTTTTGTCACGCTTTTCTTTTTTCACTGTGGCTTGATGAGTAGCTGGGGAGTATTCGTAGGCAAGCCGAACCTTTGCCCACCAACAATGGGCAACCACAACAATCTGCTAGCAACCAAAGCAATCATGTGGTTTCTGCCAGCTGGTTAAGGAGTGCACATTTTTCCCCTATGATGGGTGATTGCTAGCTGGTTGAGAACCAGTATCTAGGCCTGTGTGACTAACAAAGATTAAAGTTAGATAGCAACAATTGGAATTGCATTCCGGCACCTTTAGTTAATGAGTAATTACATCTGATAGGCAGGTTATTGCATAATGTTGCTGAATGCGTGAATTTTTCATGCACTGCAACCTGGCATTCTTCCAGTGATGACATGGAGATAGTTGCTCATTAATACAAACATAATGGCATCCCACAGCCTGCTTACACCTTCAACGCATCCCTTTCTTCCCTGTGATGCATTTATGGTGCTGACCTAAAGTTATGTATGCTATACTTCAGCATTTAGCTATGAGGAGTGAGCATAAATTGAGTAGTGTTTTTTTTTAATTGCAAGATAATTTTAAATGAAACATTTTAAACAGTTCAACAAGCATCAGGAAACACACAAAATGTTTCTGTGTAGTTTATTACAAAATGTATCCATGAGCTAAATGTACAGTTGCTGAATTTCCTTAGGAGAGGGAAAAATGTTAATGTGTGACACTGATAGATGAAGCAGTATGTGACATTTTATAAACTGGAAGTTTAAATCTTACATTTAAAGTTGTCATGAATTTTGAATAAGTTATTAGACCTTTAAATAACGTGTTGCTAAATTATATTTTTGTGAAGCATTTTGCAAAAACAAATTTAAGTATGCTCATTTTGTGTTTTTCAAAGGTTGCATGAAAATATCAGTTTAGTATAGGCTACACTGATAGGTTTGCAGTGTTTAACTTAGTTGGCTAAATCAAAAAGTAGCAAAAGTAGCATCACAGGTCAGCTAATCTCTAAAGAGAGAAAATCTACTAGAGTTCACAAGCAAATTATCATCAAACTTATTTCTAAGTAATTTTTCCCCACTCTGCACTGCCACGCTTACAGCTTACAGCTCTTACAGCTCTTACAGCTCCCCAACCCAATAAATCATACTTTAATCCTGCTGACTAGGGCCTTATTCACCTGACTCCACATTCACAATAGTCACACATCCAGAATGGTGAAGTTATATCACATGGTCAGTAGTCATGTGTCTGCAAAACTATGCTACTTTGGTGCAGTGTTGCTTTTAGCAAAATGCTAATGTAGACATTGTTCTACTCACACTGGTGTTACTGCCCAGCCTAATACTGTTTTTCCTGTAAATTCTTAATCTGTTAGATTTTACATCTTTGCTAGGGAGCATATAATTACAGACCATTTTGAATAGGTGGCTTTGCGTAAGTAGCTAGCTTGATTAGCACGTTATGTATATCAGTTTTTCACTCTGAATTGGTAAGGCTAATTTTTGACAGAAAAATGACCAGAAAGATTAAAAAATATCAGCTGCTTCCCTATGGTGTCTTTTCGTACAACTAGCGTTAAAGGTGACTGAGAAGCCAAGGTGACTGCATTCTTAAGCTGTAGTGACTTGCTAATTGTAGGACAGTCACACTAAAGCAGGATTAGGCAAATAAAGTTCCCAAGGGGCCGCATACAGAAACAAACTGGGACTGTTGTGGATTTAATACTGAGGTGAACTGATATCAGCTTTTTGGTGCGGCCCTCCACAAACGTTTCAGATTCTCATGTTGCCATTTGGGAAAATTAACCGTCCACCCCTGCCCAAACCCTCCTAAACTCACTGACCCCTAATTGTCATGCATGCCTGTAAAAATGTATTTGTCTTTGTTTCAACTTCAGTCTTCCACACAATGGCATAAAGAAATCTTGCTGACAGTTCAAATCTGCCTTGATGTAGACTTGATCTAGCATGTGTCTGCACACCTGTCACCAGCATTTAGCTCTTTATTACACACATTTACATGCAGCTAAATTTGCACACTGCAGACATGATTAGGTTACATAGACTAACTATTGAGCTGGTGCTACACACATGTATTGATGCTTATGGGCACACACAGAAGGAAGTTAACATTACTGTGCTTTATTAACTCGGAGGGTGGTGCAATGTTTTCTCTAGTCTGAACCATATTAGACACATCAATCAGTCCATTGTGAGAAGTTGGGCAGCTGGTATAATTTGACTGGATTTGTTATGGACACAGTAGGTGGACTGGCTTCCTGGTACAACCAGTCCATCACTTTTTCAAGCAGGACACAAAAAGTGCACAGCGCCATCCAAATGAACCAAAATAAAGGAAAAATTAACAAGAAATTGAAGAAGTGAGGAGAAGAGGGATATTACTTAACTAGCCAATTTACACAAACAGCCTTGCACAAATGATTTCTACACCTTGTCTATGTGGGAAGCGTAATAGAAACAACACATTAGGAGAGCAGTAGTACATTCTGCTCCATTTCTGTTCATACAGGATGTATTCGGGTGACATGCATTTTGGCAGCTCTCAAGAGGCATCACACAGGTATGAGCATCAAGAGGTCGAATACATATCTGAAATGTAAGAAATACTAATGTGCAAGGAGTACAAGAGCAGTTACATGGCCTAGTTGGACGGCTGGATTGATGAAATAGGAATGTGTTCTTTCAGACATGCGAGAAATGGTGACAGAAAAATAAGGCTCTTCTCTGTAGACAAAGCATTATAAGTTATTAGTGTCATGCTGCACCCATGATTCAGGTCAGATGAACCTCACAGTAATATTTTTAGTTGGTTCTCACATGATTACACCTCGTGAGGTTGGGATGTGTCAGTAAAAACATATTAGCTATGACACAATTAAAAAAAAATGAAACATTTGTCTGACTTGTCTTTAAACCTACGGATATTGTAAAAGCAATGATACTCAACTTTCAGTTGTATCATCAGCTACAGGACCGGATGGGTTTTTTCTAAAATGATCTGACTGTTTGGAGTGTGTGAAATGATAAATATGCCTGTTACCAAGACTTTAATACTGTTTCATTACCTCTGCCCACTTTCTGGCGTGATGCTTACTCAGCCCTGGCTGCTGTTTGCAGTCTGTTGCATACAGGTGAGTCAATTTAGAGCAAACCCCTAGGGGAATTTAAGCGTTTCCTTCATTAGGTTAGCTACATGCATCATGTGTCAGTCTGGGGTGGTCACAGGTTGCAACAGAAAGGCAGGAAGGCAAACATAGACAATTTACTCTGAAGCGCTGTCTGGGGGGCTTGAATTAGTAAACAGCACCATACCTGTTGGAGAAGACCTTGCTGTAATTGTACACTTGGATCTCTAGCATTTCATTTCCATCCAGCTTGCTGGCAATGGGCCATCGAAATGTCTGAAAAAGAGAAAAAAAACATGGTCAGGTTGCAGCTAACATGCAGCATTGATTATTCGGATTATATGCAAATGCAATCAATTATATGCACGGAAAAAAGTGACAAGTTCTGTTATGTTCAGAGTGACACCATTAAATTGCTTGTTTTCTCCAAGCAGTAACCTCACAGATGGAGCCTTTGCATAAATGGCAAAAACAGTTCATCTAATTGCCACTTGAGGTTGCAAAAAAGTTCCTGCAGACTCAGATTTTAAAACTGGAGAGCATTAAAGATAAATGCATGTTAACAGCATGGCATAGGGTTTTGACCTCAAGAGATAATATGTGACATGCAGTCTAAAGTGCTTTGCGTTGCCTGTAAAACTAAACAAGTGCTATGTTAATGTCAGGCTATTCCACTTCATCATGGTGGCCACATTCTATCTTTTATATGCAGCCTATGATTTTGCACATTAGTTCAACTATACTATAACTATAACTTCCAATTTATCTGATTTGTGTACTTATTATTATTATTATTTTTATATTGAAATGGCAATTATCAACACTTTTCCAAAATCAATTTTTCTCAACTGATTAATTTATCCACCATCTAACTGTTTACTAGATAAAATTCCTTTAAGTTCAAGGTAAAATACACAGTACTATCTATCTTCTCACTTAAGTATAGGCAAAAATAAAAAAGTCAACCAAAGTCCCGGACTATATTCAAGGCCCTATGTCAGCATGCGTCTGTTACTTTGCAGTATCCTTGATTTCCTTTTTCTAAAAATCACCAGCAGCTACAGAGACACTGTTCAGGAGGGATTTTTTTATTGATGTTTTATTCATCACGCTGAACATCTCCAGGTTATATTGCACCAACCAAGCTTACTGATAACTTTTGCATCAGTGAAAACAAGAAAAAGCAGGAGCTAAGCAAAAATCCAATGAAAATGTATTTATTATCCTCCTGTTTGTGAGTCTGAGGATAGCTTTGAGGGATAACTGTCAATTAGCATTTTAAAAGGAATTAGCTCTGAATAACAGTTTTACTATATTTCCAAAGACTGAAGTTCATTTGAAATCATTTTTCTTTACTCGATGACAAATAATCATCGAAACGATATCTCTCTTGAAGGTCCTGTTGAGTGAAAATTATATTGCTGTCTATATGGAGACTTAAATTGAATCATCTAAACAGATGAGTTGTTATCATTTTATATGAATCAGAAAAGAGAGTCTGATACATCTAGACAATATTTACTATCTAATGAGATTAAATTTTTCTTCTACACTCATCTAGGTGGCTGATTCTTTAAAATGTAGTTGTATTATTTTATAAATGAAAGCTTTAAAAACAACATATATTGTTGCGTTGTCTGTAAACGCAGGCAACGCGTGCGTTTACAGGGTAAAACATATTACTGCCAACAGATATCCAAAGCTTGTTTAAAGTGAGTTGGACTGCTATGATATGACTTGAGAGCATCAATCTTAATAAAATGCAGAGTCAAGACTGGCTGCAGA
This sequence comes from Aulonocara sp. 'chitande type north' Nkhata Bay, assembly GCF_057382095.1. Classification (NCBI taxonomy): domain Eukaryota; kingdom Metazoa; phylum Chordata; class Actinopteri; order Cichliformes; family Cichlidae; genus Aulonocara; species Aulonocara sp. 'chitande type north' Nkhata Bay. The sequence goes on from NC_141358.1 coordinate 13,371,028, forward strand.
CATCGGTAAAAGAATTTTGTCACAGGAATTTATTCAGTCCTGTAAAAAATCAAGTGCACCTTATGATTCAGTAGCTTGTAGAACCACTTTTAGCATTTGACTGTGGACAACTTTGGTAAACAGAGGAATTTATCGCCAAGTCAGCAACTGCAAGACGGCTGAGTAAGCAAAACAAGTGCAAAATCTTCATGAAAATTGACCACTGAAACAATGTCCTTTGGACAAATGAGAGTTTAGTCACATCTGTCCAAAACACATTTTTCCTGAAGTCTTCTGGTTTGTTTAGATGAAACTAAGCCGCGCTGCTATGTTCTTTTAAAAAATAGGCCATCTCCTGGCAACCTGTGCAAATTTCCAAACTTCTTCAATCTTTTTCTAATTATACTGTCATGAACTTTCACCTTTAACATTCTAATTGAGCCCTGTAGTGTCTGAGATATAGCTCTTGGGTTTTGCAGTGTCTCTGAGCTTTGCATGGACATTGGTGTAGATTTGTTGGAACATCCATACCTGGGAAGATTATAGCATTGTCTTAACACACACCTAAATGCTTCATTCCAACAAAATGCTAAAGCTTCTGCTTTTATACAGGCGAGCCCACCTGCTGGTTATCATTTATATAACAAAATCACAGTTTATTCTGAAAACATTCCACTGGTTTTTTATATGAAAATAAGCTTGAACAATCTTTCTTTCTCAAACCTCTAATCACAGCTGACTTCAGCAAAGTAATATATCCAAACTCTCTTCAGGTTTGTTGCTACCAGCTTTACATCGGAAGAGTGAATTACTTGGATTCATTAATCCCCACACTAAAGGGACTCGAGAATTATAAAACACTTAGCAGTTAGCCTTTTAAGGAAAGTATGATAGATGTGGTAAAAGCAATTAATTGGCTTTTACTGCTTCCATTAATAAAGTATGACATCCAATTGTGATGCATTACTCACTCCACCTGTGTTGATTAACTATGACAGGGCGAGACCAGAAGATAAAAGAAACAAATGTAAGTTATAAATTTAGCCCCATCATACATACAGGTGTTGATTCACATTCAGTAAATCACCTCTAAGCCTCTTGCTGTACAATATGACGGGAAAGAGTCTTCACAAGGGCACAGGGATAAATGTTGCACAGGTGATTTAAAAGTAATTCGCCCCTTGCTGATATGGGCCTCTGACTTAGGAGAACACTGCAGGCTGTCAGACAAGAGATCCATCAAGACCGTCCCATTAGCGAATCCCGTGGTTTCCACCTGCTACTGTTAGACCTTCAAGGATCTGTGGCCAGGCCTGTAAGTGTGCATTAACATCAGTCCATGCATACTCAACCTTCAGGATCTGCAGCCTGTGTTCCCAGGTTTCAGTCAGAAGAAGCTAGTACTGCCCCTTCTTTCCCACCACCCTCAAAGCCTGAAAACATCCTGAAGTGACAGTCGTTGTCTGAGGTAGTGGCTAATACAGCCGCGCCACATCTCATTTAATACCGAATCTCCTCCGGCATGTTTGAACAGCCGAGAGTGCGAAAAGGAGGCCCCAGCATGGTGTTAATGGTGCACAAATGACAGCGCACACAGCTAATGCCCTATACACACACACCACTGCATAACACACACACTTCAAGTCAAATGATACACACCACTGTGTGATTAGGAATTGTTTATACAACACCAGGGAGATTGGGCAGCCATATTAATTTCCCAAGAGTCAGAGAAGCACAAATTTTAATCAGTGAATGTAAACTCAATACAAACATGCGTGTTATATGTCTAAGTGCTTGTAAACATTTCCTGTTTTCCTACTATTTTTTTGACACGCACCACCTTTAAACATCTGTTTATAGCATTGTCATGTCTGTTATGTTGCTTTGGTATACTATTCAGAACAACTTATTGCTAAAATAACACAGACAGGAATCCACAACAAGAAAGCTTAAGCTGCTTATGCTGCCTGAGGCTTTTGTAGCCACCGTGACAGACAAAATGCTTACAGTGGTTTAAATACCTGCACAGGACAGATAAACAAAATGAGAGGTGGGAAAGTGGAAAAGCTTGGTGGGCTTCAGTTGTAAACAAGTGTCTGCAAACAGAGCAATTTCTGGTTATGCTATGCAAAATTAAACTCAAAATTAAGCCTTAAAGGAGCACCAGTTTTTCAATTTTCAATCTATGCTTTTTATTTAATGAAAAAACGTTGATATTATATACAAGACAAAGAAGATTCCCTTTTTGTGCTTCACCCTGCTAGGTAGATTGCATGCACTGCAATTTTCTTTACTTAGCTCTATTTATTTAAAATGTAAAAGAGGCATGAATAAATAATGTGATTATGTGACAATTGTGATTTAGCCAAATGTTTAATTTTACTTTTTCAGGCTCAGGGCAATAAAATATTAAAATTAAACATACTTAAAAGAAAACAACCTACTGAAGATTTGCAGGTATTAGACTCCCTGCTCATGTTCACCCCCAACAAAAGCTGCCGGTAAATTTGTTGTTACAAGGTTTCATGTTACTTATGGCAAATTTTGGTACCACTATCCCAGCGTCACAACAGAATTCAAGACTCATCAGACCAGGCAATGTTTTACTAATCTTCTATTGCCTAATATCTGTAGCCTTCCTGTCAGAACAAAGCAGTCTGGCCATTCTTCTCCGACCTCTGGCATCAACAAGGCATTTTCACCCAGAGAACTACCCCTCACTACATATTTTCTCTTTTTAAGACCTTTTTCTCTGAACTCTGGGGAGCTCAGACCAGCTCATTTGGCACCAACAACATGTCATAGTCAAAGTCACTTAAATCACCTTTGTCTGCTTGCCTAAATGCCCTGAGTTGCTGCTTTGTGATCAGCTAATAGATCAGCTGTACTCAATGAAGTGCATGGTGAGTGTACAAGACCACTCTGAAAAAGTGAAGACTTTCTGACCGAGAAAGAAGAGGCAACAAAGTTACAATAAAGTGAACATCCTGGCAAAGATCCCACAGATGTTAACACATCTGGCCGTGGAAAAAACTGACACACAGTGGTGACAAAATCAAAACTTTAGTCAACAGAATAATGCACACTTTGTTTAGCAAAGCTTTCTTCTCTAAAAAACATTCCGTTTCCTTAGCTACAGTAGATGTTTCATGTTTTTAAAAAAGTTCTTGTTAATTATTAATGGTAAATGGTAACTGGCTTTTCATGAACCAGTAAAAAAGCTTCAGGGATCAGTTGATATGATCACAGTTGATTTTTACTCTTTGCTGAATCTTCAGCATAGGTACGTAACCGCAAATCCCCGTGAAACCCTACAACATAAACCTACTCTGTAACCTGATGTGCACCGGTGTAACACTAGTTATTCTGTGAGTTTCCTGCTATTTTTTCAATGCAGTTCTTGAATGAATCAGTGAGTATAACAGTCATAGCTTCGACATAAAGAATTAGCCTCAGTATAACAGATGTCAAATTCCTGAAGGGGAATTGCGAAGCATGTCAGAATGGATGCGAAGAGATGAGGGACAAATATATTTGCCTCTGGTCTCTCATCAAAGAGACGACCAGAAGAAAAAAAAGTGCCAGGATTTTATTTGTTTTGCCTGGCACTGCATGTAAATCACCAGGACATCAGCACAAGGTAATTAATGCTACACAGAAGAAGGCTGGCCTGCAGCGCCAGACACTTATATAGGTTACGTCATAGGCTCTACAACGATTCATCGCAACTCTGTCACACTGTCATGGCTTTAAGGAAATTTGAATAGAGTGTAGCCATCATTCATTTTATTCTTAACACTTATTTTCCTTCTCCGATGGGCTAAAAAGAGCCTTTTCACAGAATTTCCAGAAGACATTTGGACTTCTCAAAGTGGAAAAATAACACTCACATCTCTGTGAGCTACAATAATGTATTGGTATGCACAAAACACCACAACCCTTGGCAGCCATGATAGATACTATTATTTAACCCTTGTGTGGTGTTCATATTTTTGTTACTCAGCCAGTGTTCATGGGTCTGGTGGACCCGCTAGAGTTTTGGCTTTCCAAATTAACACTATCAAACAATTTTATGTTAAATTACTGAACAGATGTTTACTTCATCCCAATTACAAGCCATATGAACAGCAAACATGGTTAATTTTTTTCTCTTTACCTTTGTTAGATCACATTTATGAATTAAAGTGCTTCTCGATTCTTTTTTTTTTATATAAAATGTTATAAAAAAATAAATCAGTTATAATCAAGTGGAGTGAGTGGAAAGACACAACACATTTACACGTGAAGCAATATGTTTCACAACTAAATGGGATCAGCTGCTCATCAATGGTGACATTAGGCCCAGGGTTGTAAAACAGGGGAGGTGGTGCACCCGCTTATCCCACACTGTCCTGATGGCAGCTAGCTTGTCTCTCTGCCGTCGAGCTGGTCTGTCGTCTCGGTTATCAAAATGGATAATCCTGGAAATTTTGTGGAAGTTTTCCAGAGACATTGATGCACGGAAAGGTTCTTGCCGGTTTCTGCATCCCACAGGGATTCTTTGGATTCCCCTTTGGACCTGAAAACTCCTGCAAGGATAAGAACCCCAAAGTAGGCCTTTGGGGTTCTTAGATGAATTTGGTCAATCTCCTTCCACCTTCTAGATTACTGCAATCCAGAAAAAATTTCTGGATGGAATCTGGGATGAAAAGCTCAAATGAAGACTTGATGTCCTGTCAGCCGTGTTGGCCCTGGCTTATCACAGTAACAGCTCTGCAGGGTGGCTCATTTCTTGGGCAAGAACACCATTCGATTTCACCAGTTATTGACGTCCATATTTCTTCACTTGCTGTCTGGTGGGCTTGTTCTGGTCCTGGAGCTGGCTGCAGATGGGGTACTCGTCTTCGTTTTGTTACTAAATGGTGCTCAACTTCATCCTCTTCTTCAAAGTCACTGTCAGACTCTGAATTTTCAGAAATGTGAAATATTCTGAAACCTCTTTGTCAACATCATCATCAGAAGCCTCTCTCTCTTCCAAAATCAACTGGATGGCCCTCGCAGCAGATAATCTTTTGCCATCTTGATCAGTTGTGATAAAGAACCACACTGGCAAAGTCTTATTTATAGTATTATGCCCCTAATTTGCAGGTGGGACAGGGTATGAGAAAATAAAATTTGGATCCCTCAAGAAAGAGGGTAAAATGTGTGGGAATGTAAGAGCAGACGGTGTTGATAGTTGAATTTTCAACAATGCTGCAACTTTGTGCAGGAGGGGAAGAAAACACTATCAGCAGCACCAGAAAGGAGGAAGACAGAGTGTGGGAACACATGACCTACACTTTCAACACTTTTATTAGACCTGGGTCCAGTGGACCCGAACACCTTGTATGTAATGTAAATGCGTGGGGGGAGGTACAGTATGAGGTCATTGAAAATTAGTTCGGATTTATGTTCTTCACAGAAAATAAGCCAAAGCCAATGAATTTCAGGTTGAAAAAATAATTAATTGTTTCATTTTTCTTTTGAAAAAAACTGAAAACGGGTCTCACAGACCCGAACACCATACAAGGGTTAAACCTGTGCTAATATGTATTCTGTATTAATGTTTTGATGTCAATTAAGCCCCTGTACAGTCAGCCAGAATTAGCCAAAAAGTTATATTAGTAAAAAAGAACACTAACAATGTGTAGTCAGACAGTGTTATGGATTGTAAAGTTTTCCAGTTATACAAACTCGACCTTCAAGTGTCAGTAGTCACTGTGCTTCAAACACTGACTGATGTAACTGCTGCAATGCGCCTACTCTACCATTCAGGCTGGCTTGCTTTATCAAAATGCATCACTGATTATGTGAATCTAGGAATATGTGAGAGTAACTGGAGAAGCAACCGCTGCAATGATGCTTTTAAAAAGGCAAACGAACACTAATCTTATTTTAGATCTGCTCCATTCTTTTCTGAGCTTGCCTGAATACTACACTACTACTATTCCCAGACTCCCACGCCCAACCCCCTGCATTGTACAACGCCTAATTGCCAGAGTGAGGCCGCTCATTAAAAGTGACAGAACTGATGTCACTAACCACAAGCCTTGAGACCACAGCGCCCTATCAGAGCGGCTAAATGCGAAGCTGAGGAAAAGCCATTACTGCTGTGAACCCACGCTCTAGCATCATGGTGAACAAATGGATGACCTCAGTTTTCCCTCCACTCACCATCCTTTTATATCTCATGACTGTTGCCACAGACACAGAAAATGAAAACACCTCCATTATTAATTACGAACAAAATATTTTTTTAAAGACGTGCACTGCACTGACAGTAGGAAAATTCTTCTTACAGCTTGTAAAGTCAGGTCAAACTCGCAGGCTTCTTACAACCTTATGATGTTGTAGTCGTCAAAACTTTGATTCTTCAGGCTTTATCCTTAAAGGGTAAAGGAGATAAAGGGAGACTGCAAAAAGATTGCAGCTCCATTACCAGCAGGCTACATATGCACCAGCTGCATCCACATGCTATAGCATTGAAGTTTTTCTGATGTGCCAGTGTGAGTCCACCTCTGCATGAGTTCATCCCTCAATGCTAGAACTTCACCAACATACAGAAACTTAACAATAAATTTCACTGCTCAGCTTTTTCTATTATCATCTTTCTTTCTTTACTGTCCAGCGTGATTTTAATTCATTTTTATCAAATAAATGTGTTATCATTGTGGAACACATGGTTATCTTCACAACCATGCTGAGTAAAACTAAACCACCAACTGATGATTCTGATTAGTACACGACCCGGTCTAGCTCCTGAGCTACAGTCACCACAGTTGACTATAAATTAGAAAATTGGGCAGGTCATCTACTAAATGGAACATTTGTGGTTTGATCCCTGATACTGAACCACAAATTGTGCATGTTAAATAGGAAGAATTTAGTCAGAAAAAGCATAGAAAAGCGCTTGTATGAATGGTCCAATGGGTAAATGAGGCATATTGTATAAAAAGCTTTGACTGCTCCAGAGGAACAGAAAATCATTATATACAAATCAGTACATTTACCATTTAAATGTTAGCATATACTTAAAAATTAGTTTCTTATTATTAGGATTTTTTTTTTCAACAAGTAATGCAGCAGATTACTCTTTAATGGCAGTGATGAGAACAAAAAGACTTTCATTTGCTGTTTTTAATTATTTGCTGTAGGCATTTATTTGCAATCACTGTCTGGTTCGGTTTATTCACCAAATTAGAGCTCAAAGCTGCCTTAGAGGTTGCTTAGTTATGCTTAGGCTCAGAAACATTTTACTTTTCTGTAGAACATCTTTCTGCGGACTTCACCTGGAGCCATAACACTCCCTTCCCAGTTAAGAAGGTACATCAGCATCACTACTTTCTCAGGAGGCTGAGGCGTGTTGGACTTGGGGGCTTAGTTCTGAACCTATTTTTGCACCACCACACATCTATACAAGCAGATGCAAGAGGCTTGACATGAGGCTGCAGTGCAGAACCACCAGACTCAGGAACAGCCTCTGCTGTCAGATTGTTGAACTCTGGTGGTGCTCTGTAGTCTGCTGCTGCCAGATAAAGGTCAAAAACATGAGAAACATCTTGCATTTGCACTATCCACTGTACCTTAAATTTTCTTATTACCTCTGACAAAGAGCTTCTGTATTTGGTAGCATTTGTGTGGGTGCGTGGCATTCTGTCTGTAAACACAATAGCTCGAGAAGTTTTGAATGAACTCTGATAAAACTTTGTAGGAGTGTAGAGGTCATGGGGTCGTGTTAGCAATCCATTAAAATCTGGCTTGCACCCACCACAGGTCTTTAAGGTCAACTTAATGATTGACCTTAATATATAGGTCAAAAACTGAAAAAAGCCTAATTACGTAGACACTGTCTACGTAATTAGTAATTATGTTGTTAACATGTAAAAAGCACTTTATAAAGATTTAAAATATCATATTAGACTTGACCTCTGACCTCTCCTAAAGGTGAGTAGATTGATCTGATGGTCAAAGTGATAATAATGCTAGACAGAGCTATTTAAAAATGTTTTTACTGTGTTGTTTGTATTGACAAGATATTGGTATTTATTGAGTGATATACAGGAATTCTTAACATCACATGACTTTTAACCTCTGGTCTCGTCCTCAAGGTAAAATAAATTTACACAAGTGCTTAAAATTAAGCTGCCTTTGTTCGTTATAGCAACATGATTTTTACTGCACTACAAACTTCTTAAAGTAAAAAGAACAAAGAAATGATATATTTTTATAATTGAGAGTATATAAAATGAATGAAGGTGTACAAAATACGTAACTGCCCCATTAAAATTAAATGTTGCCCAGAGAGTGAGCTGCTTTGGCAGAGGTTTGAGCTTCTGGAGTGCTTCTTGTTTATTCTTCATATTTTCTTATTTATTCTAAATGACAGTGTGAATGAGCTCAAGCTGTCTGTTCCTAGTTTGTGTACATGTTGCTCTTTCATGTTCTCATTCTTGTTGCCTTTTAATTGCACCCAATTACAATTTTGCTTCGACTCGTGCAAACATATGTGTTGGAATGACAATAAAAATCATACTTCCAGCTGAAGTACACTGGTAGTCATTACTAATTGCACTGACTCCCACTACAAAAGGGCAGTTTGTGTCCACGCACATGAACATAATACACATTGTCTAATTTTTTGTTGCTTTGCCATGATACTGAGCTGGTAATGTGTGTGTTTGTGTGTGTATGTGTGTGTACAGATGAAACAGCATCTCTGATAAGCCGGTTCTGCTTAGAAACTCGATCTTGTTGAAATCACTGACAGCACTCTGCTTACATGCCCTCCTCATCACCACAAACCTGGGCTCAATTTACTTTTTCCAATTCAACTGTCCATCCCAGTTTTCACTTCCTCTTCAGCTCGTATGTCACTTTCTCTGCATGCTTCAGTGTTTCTACATTGATCTCAGTCTAATTTATAGCATGTGTCAAATACAATGCCATGGCTGAAGACATGGTGACATTAATTCAGTCAGAACAGTTCATTCAACCAGGATTTGTGCATATTTATCAGTGATTGTGGTAGGCTGAAAACATGCTGCAGGAATTCCTGTTAATGCTGTTTTCTGTCTTAAATATTACTGAGCTGACTGTCTTCATTAGTAACACTGAATTGAAAACTGTTACTGAAAATATTACTAGCCCTGCGAGAGACAAGTGGATTGCTCAGTCATGAATTCAAGCCTTCCTTTTCTCTTGAAATTGAATAGCTTTGAAGCCACCTAAGAGAATGTTATCTAGTTAATTCACAAAAGTCTTATTTTGTTGTCAAGCTGGACTCTGATAAAACTGCTCTCCGTTCTCTAGTTTCTGCTGCTGGAAACCAGATGGTGCAGAAATAATTGACCACACACTTGTCAAGTAAAGGGCTTCACAACTCTTTAAAAATAGATGCTCTTGTGCTAAGAGATAGCACTCACGCCTCAAGGAAAAACTTTCTTTTCGCTGAAGTGCAGTTTTTTTGTTCTCCTTCTTTGCAACAACAGAAATCCTTCTCTGTGTTCATTCAGTGCACATTTATCCGATATTTATCTAGATATGTTATATAAAAAATGACAGGTCAGCATCTCAAATCTGAGAAAGAAATCATCTTCTTTGATAATTAACATAAATGTGTTGTGTTATTGCTACAGCGAAGCCATCATAACATACCATAGTATAGTAAATATAAACTGAATCACATGTTTCTGCTTTATGCATTTGCTTAACAAGGAAAAGATCCCTGATTGAGTTCTGGGTACATGAACCCCAGCGGAGATGTAAAAACTCTGCTAAATCAAATATGCAGAGCTACCCCCTATATGTCTGACTTGTGGAGGGTAGCTCTGCAAATCAAACTCCTTCTGCATAGGCTCCCTTGTGGATATAAGAGCAGCTTCTCTTCTAGGTATTCTCTAAGTAAGATACTGGGAGAAAGTTATCACTCAGACATATAGTGAGTGCAATATAAATCAGTTTTTTACAAGGTTAACATTTTAGAAAGTACATGGCGCATGACCGCCATGAGTCTGGTCTGCTGGAGGTTTCTTCCTGTCTATTTTTTCCATCCCACTGTTGCCAAGTACTTGCTCATAGCGGATAAAGTGATTGTTGGGGTTTTCTCTGTATTACTGTAGGGTCTTGACCTTACAACATAAAGTTCCTTGAGGTAGGGCTGCTCACTTAATCGAATTTTAATCACGATTACGATCTGGGCTTTCAACGATCATTAAAAATGACTGAGCCGATTATTAGCCCCTCCCTCGTGCTTTACTCTCGCGCTGCTCCGTGTGGCAAATCGAGCGCACCTCTCTGCATTTCGAACACGCATCACAACAATTAAGAGGACCCGAGGGAAGCTCGGAAATCTCGGAAAGCTAAGCAGAAGTTATTTGGAGAGGAGAGTGACTGCCGTTGGTTGAAAAGAGAGGTAAAAAAAACTTCAGTGGTGTGGAAACATTATGGATTCGCGGAGTCAGACGTGGATCAAGTAGACATAGTGTGTAAACTTTGCTACGGTGTCATAGCTGCACCACAGAGCAACACTGCAAAGTTCACTAAACATAGATGTTTACATTTTTCATTTATTTTTTTATATTGCAAACATTTGCACACTATTTTATATTATTTTTTAAAGTCATTATTCAATACATTGTTATTGTTAACCCTTTAAATCCCTGTAGAACCGGAACCGCGTAAGCTAGCGCAATAATTTGTTTTGCATATGAAACCGGAGGAGTTGTACTTACATCTTATGCCATCAGCTTGTCCTCGGTCACGGTTTCCTTCCACATATAGCTTTGCAAAAATCTCCAAAATAAAACTATGAAGACACTCAAAATAAATTTCCTGTGGTGGGAAACTATTTTTTGCAACTTTTTTGTATTTAAAGTTTTGAGGGATAAGCCTCTTAAATTTCCCCAAGTAGAAATATATGTAACAAAAAACCAAAAACGATTTTAAATTTTTTTGTAGTTTATTGCACTTTTTTGCAATTAATGTAGTTACTATGGACTTAATGCATACATATTATTAAAATATGGGCTATAACAGTTGTATTGATGTATAGCAACTTGAAATGCTCCCACAAATGGCACTACAGCATGTAAAAAAAATATATATATAAGCTCTGGCGGACTTGGTTCTATGGTAGGTCTTAAAGGGTTAAATAAATATCGTCAAATAATCGAGATCTCAATTTCAGTGAAAATAATCGTGATTATCATTTTTGCCATAATCGAGCAGCCCTAGCTTGAGGCAACTTTTCTTGGTATTTGCTGCTATATGAATAAAATTGAACTGAATTTAATTGAATTTCTCAAGGCAAACCTTGCAAACAACCCATATTTGTTCATTAACTTCATTATTCAACATGCTAACTGAGACTAGAGTCGCGCTTGGGTTTCTTGCCAATTCTCTGACCATTGCTGGGTCTGAACTTGTTGTTAATTTGCTGAAACAACCACTCCTGGGAACATAGTGGCATTGTGTTGACACACAGCTGATGAACTCACATTTGTTGATTATCTGTTAATCAAGTGCATTTGATCAGCAGCATCTGAAAGCTACTAACCCTCCTAAATTCTGTGAAAAGTATCCAAACTGTCCTATAAAAACTCTCTTTTTTACACAGCTGTTACTATACAGTTGTTATTAAAGAAAATTATGTTTCTGTGTTGACCTACACTTCTTTAAACCGGTAGTTTTATAATTCATTCATAGAAAACCAGTATGAATAAATAATGTAATGCATAAATCACACTCAAAACAAAATCTTGGGATTATCTTCTACACAATAATTTGCACCTATGCATTTTATTTCCTTTATTTTCATTGCTCAAATTTCCACTTTACCTTCCCTCCAGCTCTATACCAGCAAAGAAAATATTCTGCTAAGGTCATCATTTATTCAGTATACCGAGAGTTGGGAAAGCTCCTCCCTGGAGCAACGCTGAATCTTAAAACCCGGTGAAGTTTATTATCTATTTTTAGCATCAGCAGTATTCCAGCTTGTGTCTGCTCCTCTGGAAACTGCTTCTACTCAATACTGGTGGTCAAGTGTTCAAGTGAAGCAGCACTGAAATGTGATCTCCAGAGGTGGATCACAGTGAATCCTTCAACTTATGTTTTAAGAGTCTTTTATGCTCAGGTGACTTACAGTATATGAACGTAGTATAGCGTATATTAGTTTAAAAACCTCACCCTGACAGTGATACGTTCCACTCTCATATAACAAATAGGCCTTACTTGAATACTGGCTTCCCAAACATGATTATCTATGAGCAGTAGGAAGTAGCTTGGACGTAAACTCACTGAGGTCTCCTCCTGCTCACTTTGATGAACCACAATATGCCAGCAAATTCATAGGACTGGTCAGGCTGACCAGAATTTTAGCTGAGACTGAATACAGCTGCCATTTCAGCAAACTATGAATCATATTTGTCATGGTCCTGCGACCATGACTCAGTGACTTTATGTTTATGTTCTTTATTGTTATTACTTTCATTATTATTCATGGCTGTTTTGGGATGGTTTGTGTTTGGGATTTTAGACACTGGGTTCTGGGTTTGTGCTCCCTCTGTTGGTCCCTGGTGTTAGTGTTCCCCTGTCTCGTCAGGTTAATCAGGTCCAGCTGTTTCCCCCACCTGTGTGTGATTTCCCAGTGTCTCTTTGTGTACTTATAGTGTGTGATTTCCTCTGCTCCTCGTCTGTGTTCATACCTGGTGTAATCCCCTGCGTGCTCTCCCTGCTGTTCTCCCTTCATGCTCAGGTTTGCTATTTCTTTGTGTAGTTTCTCCCAGTTAGTTCATCCTTAGTTCTGTTTTACCATCCCCACTTTATATTGGATATTATCAATAAATCACCCTCACACCTGAATAAGTGCTGCGTTTTGAGTCCTCCTTCCGCTCTCCACACGGCCGCTGCCCCGGACCGTGACAATATTAACTGACAGGAAAGATGAGAATAGTGTGATTTTATTTATAAAAGCAAATGCTCACAAACTGAGGAGGCTAGTAGATAAATATATCAGAATTTAAGGAAGATGTTGGAGTTTGTTCACCTGCACTTCTGCTAATAACCAGCATGAACTCCTCTGACTGCAAGGAAAAGTCAGAATGCCTATAAAAGTGGATGGCCCGATTGGTTTATATCCTCAGTCACAAGTTTCACGTCTTCTTCAATAAACCATGATGTTCCCTTTGAAAACTATGGTGTGAACAGAACACTTTATAGCCTGGTTCCCATGTGGTTGACAAGTTGCCGCTGTCTGAGCTTGCAGTGTCCTCACATTCTCACTCAGACCTCCTCTAGCTTGTGATGTCTATAAAACATGTCGACAGCCAAACTGTCACGGCTGGCGGAGGGAGCCGTGTGGTGTGGAGGAAAAGGAGGACCCAAAATGCAGCAAACTGATGATACGAGTGACGTTTATTTTCAAAGGTGGCAGTGGCAAAAAACAGGCAACGAAGCATGAGTAATGACAAACCTAAACTGGGAGAAACTAAAGATCAAACCTGAAATCTTACAAAACGGAGAGCGGAGCGGAGCAGAGAGACGCAGACCAATGACCAGGATACCAAGAAACACAGATGAATGCAGCGATACACGGAGGAACGCAGACGAGCCGACAACGAACACAGACCGACACCCACTAAATATACACACACAGGTAATCAGGTAATCACACGCAGGAGGGAAGAACAGCTGAACCTAATACACATGAGGACCGAAGGAGACAAGCTGAACACAATAACAACAGACACAGACCTTCAGAACAGAACAGGAAATCCAGAACACGAGCCTTCAAAATAAAACAGGAACAGACTGATGTACAACACAACACGGGGACATGAACAGAGCACCAAGGACAGACACAGGTAGGGCTGACAATACACCAAACTTCAGGTTAACCCCTAAACTAATACAAATCAGAATAAACACAAAACGCTGGGTCAACGACCCAGGACCATGACACAAACTGCCAAACTCGAGGCTTTAACACAGTCATCCGCAAGAACGGCGTCAGCGGTTGCTGCCATTCTTTAAGTGTAGTTTGTAGAAAGTGTGAATAATATGGGGTCATTCTGGGATTTTATCAGTAAGGAAAATACAGAAAAAACACAGACAGTAAGTACAAATTCTGAAAAAACACTTAGAATCATAGGAAATTACTGGAAGCTGTTGCAAAATGAATCTTCTAATGCCCTTCTGTTATTTGTATGCTATCTATAGTGCATGGTTCAAATCTCTTGACATCTTGTTTGAAAACTTAAAATTGTTATATCTGCAGGGCCAAAACTGAACTCTGTGGCGATGTGCAGTGCATGCAGGACTCTCTGTTCTTTGCTCTGCTTGTGTCTAACTAGTCAGGGGGAAGCCCTGGTGTTCTGCAGCTAAAAGCCCCACCATATAATGAATAATGAATTCCCCATCCAGTCTATCCGAATACTAGTTCAAAGGCATCTATCATTATGCATGGACCGGCATCAAGCCACACAGCTCTATGCTAATGGCCCTTAACTCCAGGGGCTGGACAGAGCCTACTGAGCCATGCAAATGTTTTACTGCTAAGGTTGAAGAAGACAACGATGGGGATGTGATGAGGACCCAGGGGCTGGGGGAAAAATGTACGCCTGGCCACCAGCAGCACACAACACTGCAACATTTTCACACAGGCACACATTCACACAGGCTCGGAAACTACTGTAAGCGCAATTCATCCCATAGAAAGCTTGATCGTGTTATTGATGCTGAGTGACACTAACTACCTCCCCAGTACTCCGAGACTGAGATGTGAGAATTGGGAGAGGTTGTCATAAGAAATCACATTTCAGCCTCACCACTTAGTTGATACCAGTTATATGCAGAGTCAAAGATATTTTGGGATTCATTTGTCTGGTTTTCTTCTTTTTAATCTTACATCATGATACAAAAAACAATGCTGCCTCTGCAGGGACTGTACACATAAAGCGCGTGTCTGTGATTGTGTGTGTGTGAGTCTGTGTGTGTTTGTGGGTGTGCCTGTGTGACTAGGCTAAGTTTGTACAGTCATTTCAGCATTTTCCTGATTAGACTGAAAACAAAAGCCCCTGTTATCAGGGAAGGAAGCAGCACTCTGCTTGTGAGCCATCAAACGAAGAACATTTTTCTCTGTTAAAACCAGCAGCTTAAAATGAGAAAAAAACAGAAAGCCTGATGTAAAACCTCCTCTGGGAAGGTACTGTATATATTTGAGAGTGCTTTCCTGTTTGTTTTTCATTTTTCATTCCTTATCCCCTACCTCTGTTCTGTCTCTTTGGCTTCTGCTCTGTGTGGATTTCCTACTGCACTTCGCTCTTGATCCCTTGGCCTTCATTTCTTTCTTATTTCCCCTCTTTGCTCCTTTACACGAGTCTACATTTGAATTCATCATAATGCTGGTTTCACAGTGTGATGGAAGCTTGCAGAAATAGTATTGGGAATATTTCCCAGAATTTCAAAGCAACCAAAATCAGAGACTTACCAACCACCACCCGAGGGATGCAGGTAAATCCTTTGGGTTTTCAAAGAGACGCTCAGAGCAATGCAGCTGCTCAGAATAATGCAATTTACTAGATTTAAAGTAAAACAGTGAAACCTTCTTTTACAAATGAAAGAAACCTCTAAGTCGGAAAGAAGGGCTTTTTAAGGAACCACCTTTTTCCTAACTAAAGCAGTGGAGCATGAAATGCCCAGTTTAATTGCAACACTGTTCAACACTGCCTCGCCTCTCTAACCTTGATAGACCATAAGCGAACAGAAGAGGATGATTAAAAGCCACTTGGTGAGATGTCAGCCATGTGCAGGGAAGAGCCACTCACGAATGGTTGCTAATTTTTGAATCAGAACAGTAATGAGGTGTTAAAGCAAGATCCTTCAGCCTAGAGCTTAGCATTGGCATGCTGGGAGTTATCTAAGTGTCTGCATGAGCATTAAGAAATTACAACAGTGGGGTCTTGGTGGCCCATTTCTATATAAGCCTTACGGATACCGACTACAGAATGGAGGGAGCAGTTGTCAGCCACCGCCTGTGCATGAATGACATCAAGCTGTATGTCAAGAGTGAACGAGACATCGATTCACTGATCCACACCACCAGGATATTCAGTAATGGTATTGGAATGTCATTCGGACTGGAGAAATGTTGTCGGATGATAACAAAAAGAGGGAATTTAGTCAGAACTGAGGGGATTGAACTACCAGAAGGCAACATTGCAGACATAGAGGACAGCTACAAGTACCTGGGGTTCCCACAGGCAAATGGGAACCATGAAGAGGTCGCTAGAAAAGCTGCAACCACCAAGTACCTGCAGAGCCCTCTAGTAGAGGACCCGAGCTTGAAGGACAGACCATAGTAGTGTATTTTGTGTGTTTGCTCAATAAATCGCTGCACCCTTTTGCCATTGTCCTAGCAAAATATAAACAAGCGAAGGGTGGCTCAAGACTTTTGCACAGTATTCAGTATTTACAGAGTGAATGAAATTTCCCCTCCAGCAGCTGAGTGGCTATTAATAAATATGCTTGAACTCTTTAACTGGATACTTTTGAATATGCAATTATTCAGCTTTTGGATGAAACTGATTCACTAAATGTTGGGCTTGATGTTCAACCATATGTGCAGCCACCTTTCCTGTGACTCTGCTATTCCTTCATATCTGTTTACTTCAACACACTCATGGTAGAGGATCACAAAGGAAATTCCTATTCAGGTCATGGACTGTATTGGGTATAGATACAGAAACACACAAAATATCCCCTACCTCTGTTCTGTCTCTTTGGATTTTTCTCTGTGTGGATTTCCTACTGCACTTCGCTCTTGATCCCTTGGCCTTCATTTCTTTCTTATAACTGTACTTTTTGATGTACATTTGTATTGCTAACAGTTTTCCTCTGAGGCATCTCCATTTACAGTATTCAACTGCATTCTTAAAGGAAGTGGTATTACTGAACAATAGATCCTCTATTTTTAGAGCAGTTTCTTACACTCTGTGCATGTACATTGCTTCACGTTGTATTCACCTTTTATTTGCACTCTGTATGCTGGTATAGAGTCAAGCACTTTGTCCATCTTTTCTCTACACCAGGATTTTCAAAGTACAAAAAAGGGCAAAATTTCTATCTATGTCACCCGACATTCATTTGGCATCTTTTGGGGGATAACATTCTTACTCACGAACACAGCAGGCTTGTACACTTGTACTGAATACAGTGAGAATAACTCAGCTGAATCACTTAATTCAAGTAAAGGCTAGCATCCTTAAAGTGTGCCAGAATTTATTTGAATTAAATAAAGATTTTGTTAAACAGCTGTCAATGTTTTGGATAAAACTGTTTTTAAAGATATTAACATCAAATGACTAATAAACAACACAGAGCCTTATTCCTGTAAATGTAAAATCTTACAGTGATCATTTCAGTGATTACCAGCAATGTGTCTTTTTTCACCTTTTCCACCTCAATTCAATAACAGAACCTGCAGCCAGTGAAATCAGCCAATTCTGGATTCTTAATAATTGCTGATTGGTCACCATTGACACAGGTTATTGTATGACAAATCAAATAAAGATACTGACCTCATTAAAGTGTGCCACCTCCTCACAGTTCTCTGCTACACGACTGTAGAAGGACAGACCTGAAAAATAAGGAGGAATTTAGTCATTAAAACCTGGTTCAGTAACACCATTGTGCCTGCTGTCATCCCACTTTGAGTGGGTGGGCTCACTGCATGGGGCACGTACAAAGCACGAGAAAGAGCAGTCAGTTGGTGTTTACTTAGAGCTGCATTAATTATGAAACAATTTAGTTTTAAGACTTTATCCAAAGTAGCAAGCAGGTAAGTGATTATTGAAGCTCTGTGCACTGTGATGTGGTTTTTTTGTTTTTTTTTTGTAGCCACAGGACTTGGCGTTGACCATAAACTCCCCTGTATACCAAAGTATTCTAGAGTGAAATGTTTTAAATATGTTTCCTGTGTTGGAGATGCAACAGGACAATGATCCAGCAGCAAATCTACAGCAGAATGGCTGAAAAAGAAAATAATCAAGATATAATCTAAACCTGGACCTTAGGAGACCTCTGCATAAACAAATCCAAACTGAAGCAGCATTGTAAAGAAAAGTGGGAAAACATTCCTTCTCAACAATGTGAAAGACTGATAGTCATACAGAAAAAAATAATTTCAAGTTATAATTGCTTAAGGTGGTTCTACAAGTGACTTAATTGTCCGATGCAGGTTAGCAACCTGAATCCATCAGTTCACTGAGACGTTTATTAAAGTGAAAATGGGGTGACATAAAATCAGCCTACTCATCTCATAAAGAGCTGCGAAAAGACAAATGATACTTTAAGTACCTGACAAATGTAAATATGAAACAGCTGTGTGGAGTCGCCAGAGGCAGAAAAGAAATGCAGACAATTAAATGACTACGGTGTGACTCACTGTGCGACACAGAGAGACTGCAGAAGAATGTAAAAAATATAAATTAAAATCATATTTTTCCATTATTAGAGCTAAAAGTATGTGTGTCAGCCAATGAAAGCTGTTGTCTACTCAGAGTTTATATTGGGAAAGGAACCTTTCATTGAACAGTAACCTGACTCACTCATGCGTCCTGGTTGTTGTGCTCACCTGGTTGCTTTGTGATGCTTATGAATGGTCCTGCACCACAGTGTGCATTCTGCTTTGTTCTGATAGTTTGCTTTGTGCATCTGAGCCTTTATGAAGCTCTGTTGATGTCTATTTGTGTGCTTGTGGGCACATCAGCTGCCATACACAGGGAGACACACAAACGCATACAGACACCTACAATGTTAATTACAGTCCCTGTCAGTTTGGCTGTAATAATGAGGGTAAATGGAGTAAATACATTGTGCCAGGCTCAGATATTTTAGATATTATAAGTGCAGAAAGTATCTTTTCACACATTCAAAAGCACAAAACCTTCAGGTTTTAAAGATGTCATGCTTGACGTAAGCTTATCGTTATAATTTTACCAATGCACAAATATGACTCTAGTTTATAATCCCACTTCCAAGTGTTCCTGTCTCTCTTTGCCTTCACTCCTACACTCTCTTGAACCTTATAAATCCCCCAAACCTTTGAATTTTATTTCAGAAAATAAACACCACTTCAGTGTCAGAGAGGGAGAGAGACAATATTCCTCCTACATTATTGAAAAGAGCGGCACTGCTGTCATACCAGTGTTTTCATCCAACTAGATGTGGGCTTAGAAAAGCAGACCATGTGACACTTATGTAAGGTGCTCCACACCAAACTAAAACAACATTCTGCTAATCGGTGTGGCTTTTGGCCTTGATGAAACAGTCAAAGATAAAGAGTTAAAGAGCTGCTATGAAAGACCTGAGGTGAAAGAAAGAAAAGGAACAGAGAGTCATTTTTTGTTATCTCAAGCAGATAGATGAAAATTAAAAGAGAGAAAGATGGAGAACACTGTGTAAGTCTGAAACCCACATGAATGAAGAGGGTGCAGAGGTGCATTTAAGGCTTTCTTAAGTTTTTGCAAGAATGTGGTTAAAGCAGAAAACTAGAGTGTTGAGTAGAAACATGGAAACATTTGTTTATTTTTATGTATTTTAATCTCTGCAGTTAATTTTACCTTATTTCCTGGTGCATTAGGGGGCAGTAAGTGGTATTACAAGCTGAATAGGTGCCCTAATTTAAAAAGTAAACATACCAAGTGTCTGTTTGCAGAATAAAGTGCTACACAGAGAAAAGGAATTTTAAAAATATCCGCAGGATACAAGAAATTGCCCCAAGCTCTGTTCCTGTCCTGTGAATCAGGAAGACTGAGTAATAAAAAGAACAAACAAACTGTCTAAGCAGCTGTGTTAAGTGCCTAGAGGTTAAAGAGAAGTTTGATAAGTGCCAACGTAGAGGAAGACAGCCTGGGTGAATGAACTGAAAATTAATATTGTAAAGCACAGAGATAAGGTTTCATTAATTCTTGCATAGAGTATGGCTCTGTATCGCTGCAGGCTACTCAGAAGAGGAGCAACAACAGCCGAAGTGCAGCTCTCTGATAAAGCCAAGAGCTGCCGATCACACAACCAGAATTCATCAACGACTTGTCGGGAAATCAATTACATTTTGAAGACCCTCCTTTGAAGGGACTTGACTTGATTTATTGTTTCTGACAGCAAATAATAACAACCAGATAAAGTTAGATCAGAGATAGAACATCACGTCGCATTTAATCCATTTTTATTAGCTGTCTTTATTGCACTGGCTTGAAGCTTTTTTATTACACCTTTCCCCCCTTCCAGAGATATCATGTTGATTCAGCTTCGGGGTGGTTATAGGACTCTTCTGACTTACAAAAATTAAGCATCTGATGATAACAAAATACCTCAAAAATAGAGACATTAAAAGACCTTTGGTCAGTAATTGCTGATTTCTGTAAGCAGCAAAGGGTTGACAAAAATGCATCTGATATTTTACATATTCATACTTATACACTTATAGATGCTAGATAACAAGGCAGAAAGCTGGGGTACAAAGAAATGCCAGAATAATGACTGAATGAGTTTCTTACACCAGACACCCTAAAAAGAGAGATAAACTGAAGCTGTTCTGTGATTAAAAATGGCCCCAAACTCCTCCTGAACTTAGTGCAGGTCTGATACACAGCTACACAAAGCACCAAAGCACTTATTTCCTGGCAGACCGCTTCCTCTCCAGACAGGAAACGTTTTAAACTCTAAGTGCTCAGGAAACTCCACTGACAGCCTAAACCAAAAACCCACGGCGCCGGAGGATATGTGGGGATACAAGGCTGATTAAGACACTGTGATTAACACACAAATTTGGGAAGTATTTAAAAGATTATTATTTAGCTCAAATAAATGAATAATTAAACTTAAATGCGCTGGAAGAATGGAGAAGAAATTGTGAGTCTGAGATAAAATGACAAGATTTAAAAATGGAAATGAAATTTCCCCTCCAGCAGCTGAGTGGCTATTAATAAATATGCTTGAACTCTTTTACTGGATAATTTTGAATATGCAATTATTCAGCTTTTGGATGAAACTGATTCACTAAATGTTGGGCTTGATGTTCAACCATACGTGCAGCCACCTTTCCTGTGACTCTGCTATTCCTTCATATCTGTTTACTTCAACAAACTCATGGTAGAGGATCACAAAGGAAATTCCTATTCAGGTCATGGACTGTATTGGGTATAGATACAGAAACACACAAAATTTTCTTGAAATTTTTAAAACATTATACATGAATGAAGTGGAGCTACTCTGCTGACAGATGGACTTTTGAGGAAAGAGCGGACGATCCAGTCACTGACTGTGAAGGCACGGTTCATAGAATATCCAGACCCTGGTGCAATCACTGCAGCACAGACCACTGCACTAGAAGTTATCCTTTTTTTCCCCCAACATACACACACACACACACACACACACACACACACACACACACACACACCAAGAGGAAAGGAGGCAGCAGTGCACTTGTAACATCTTCTCCAATTGTGATGCTGCATTGATTTCAACAGGGACTGAGCACCTGTCAGTGGACTGATCACTGTCCAGGGTGCTGAAAAACACACCGCTCCTCCTTCCTGTCTCAGTTTCTTTCACATTATTTTGCTCACACACACAGCACACGGAAAGCAAACGATAAGAACGTGAAACACATGAATAAATCAACTAAACCCTTTTTTCCACAACTCACTTCGTCTTCTCATCTCCTCTGAGAGAGAGTGCAAGGTCGTGGCTACAATTCTGACTCTTAGATTTGAGTGAATTGGTTAGTACTCCAAAGATCTTACACAGAACATTCCCAAAGCTCCATCTTTAGCCACATCTTTAGCAATCGATGCCATCAGCTTAGTCTAAACTGGCCTCTTAAACACATTGTTCTAGTAAGTTGAAAGAAAGTAAATAAAATAACTGAAAATCAGTGATGGGAAATCGATGTTTCAGGGATGCCAAGATTGGTGTTTTTTCCTCTTTTATGATACACTTAAAATAGAAGAGATAAAAGCTTTGAATTTACATTCACCATTCTTGGCAGAAATGGTATTAATTTTTGTAGTACTTTACATGATGTATATAACATATAAAGGAAAAAAGACAGAATTTAATTTATCAGTTTTTTTTTTTTACCATATTAACGAACATAATGAAATAAAACGTAAGACTTGGATACTCGATCTCTCTTTGTGATATAGACCAGTTATTCTGTTTTGCCTGCAACTAAACTCTTTTTCTCGCTCTTCCAACTTTTTTATGCAGCGGCTGACTGGCTCTCATCACATTGTGTAACGAAACGCAAATCAGGGCACAGCACACAGCGCTATCAGGTTTCCAAACACACACGGCTTCAAAGAATAATTAAAAAAATATACATATATATCCTTACCCCTGAATGTAACTTTGGCGATCTTGTCACCTTTCCCTCGCAGGTGAGCGACCGTCTTCAGGTGAACCATTAAAGCCATCATTAGTCCAGTCTGGTGGGGGCGGGAGTAATTTTACTCCACACAGATAAAACTTGAATCGATTTGGTGCAATCTGCGTTTAATGATGTCTTGGTGAGCCTTTCTTTGCGGGCTGGTGGACCCAAAAATCGCTTTCTATCCGGGCAACATGAATACTTTACGTGCGTTTCTTTAAACGAAAGAAAGAAAACAAACAAAAAAATCCAAAACCCAAAAACGAATTAATCACAGGCTCCAGTTAACATTTCCTCCTACTCCGTGGCTGCTGGGTCTATCGCACATCTCTGAGCTGGCTCTTGGTTTTACTCTGCTCGTTGCGCAGGAAGGGCGGGGGTGGGCTTCAACTACAGAGAGATGATGCTCTAATTGCGGGGGGACAAAACAAAACAAAAAAACACAGACCAGGCTTGGGATTCGGATGAAAATCCTACCGCTGTTTGAGAGACATTTTTAATAAAAACGCTTAGCCATGAATCTAGACCTACTGTACTTCATGCATTTTACTTTGAAATAAAAAGATGATCTTGTTACAATAAACTTTGCACGCTACAAACGGTTTGCTGCCACGCCCACATTATACTGCAACTCCCCGATCCCTTTAGTATAGCTGTGGGTCAACATGACGAACAGGTGAGGTGAACATTGTCCTTTTCTGACCTTTGGCCAACAGTTCCTGCTGAAGAGGCGTCAGGATAGCCGCAAACAACAGAAACATGTTGACTTACCTACCACCAGCTTCAAATCTACTCCAGTATGCACACTCACCTGCCACTTTATTAGGTGCTGCTCCTTTGACGTAAACGCGATAAAAGCATGGCTCTGTCCTGCCCTCTATCAGAGGTTCAGGTGATGGTGTAATGTCTCTGTGATATTTAGCTTTTTGGGCCATTGAGTACCGCAAGAGCATTGCTTAATCTCCACAGCCTACCTGAGTATTGCTGCTGACCATGTCCATCTCTTTATGGCCACAGTGTACCCACCATCTGATGGCTGCTTCCAGTACGACAATAGACCACATTACAAAGCTCAACTCACCTTAAACTTGTTTCTTGAGCATGACAGTGATTTCACTATACTTAAGTGACCTCCACAGTGACAAGATCTCAATCCAATAGCACGTTTTTGAGAGGTGGTAGATTGGGGCATGGAGCCGACAAATCTGTAACTGTGTGATGCTAGCATGCCAATATGGACCTAAATCTTAGAGGAATGTTTTTAGCAGCTTGTTGGATCTATGTCAGGAAGAATTACGGCAAAAAAGAGGGTCCAAGCCAGTACTAACAAGGTGTACCTAATAAAGTGGAATATGAGTATATATGTATTTGGTATGAGAAAAGATAAGGCGGTAGGTTTCTTTGGGCTCCTCTTTTTAGATTTGAAAACTAGTTATCATTCAGTAGTAATGGGTATCACTGTAAAGATACCAAGAGCGCAACTGTGTGAAAACCTTTGTTTTGATGCAGTGTTCAGATGTGTCTGCAAACAACTGCAGAGAAGCTCTACATCTGCTCGCTCATATAGTGTTCCTCACAGCATGAAACCAAAACTTCAGAGCCGTGAGTTTCTTCAGGAATGCCACTGTTTTCTGGTTGCAAAGGCAGCAGCAGGAGTTCCTGTCACAGCATTGTGATGCTTCAGGTCCTTAACATCCCAGGAGCAGTGCTCAGCACTCAATATTCTGTCAAATATTCTGCTAAGAATGGATTCCAAACAAATACACATATGCTGTGTTATAAACTGAGAAAACAGCATCATAGTCTAAACTGGTTTACACAGGGTATAAAAGATGACTACAACACCCAGTTTTAGGGAGTATCTATGAGCACCTTCAAAAAAAATGATGGAAAACACAGACAACAGCAGACTGAAATGAACAATCCCTGAATTTATCATCTTTGTACAAAGAAAAATAAAGATTCCAAAAGAAGACACACCAGCCAACATGCCATCCTTTATTCTGTAATAAAACACAAATCAATTGTGTTTTAAATAAAGTTAGATATGAAAGAATTCAGTTTAGAGCATAATGCAACAAACTTGACAAATGACAAAAATGATCAACAAAGTAAAGACACAATAATGACAGAACTGGGACACACACTATACTTTAACACCTACTGATATAACTACTAGACAGTGAGTCTCTGTGGATACAATAAATCTGGTGAGATGGCCCAGTATTGTATCATAAACAAACAAAAACTTGCCTCTTCACCGATTACGGGAGTTCCTGGCATAAACAGCCTCAGGCGTGTGTATAACAAGAGAGAACACATTTCTACCACAGTCTCTCTCTCTCTGGTGTGAATGAGTGACAGTCTGTAAGTATCTTTTGTTTAAATTATGTATTGCGGTTTGCACTGACTCATGTATGAGAGAGATAGAGAGATGAGTAATAAAGTAACTAATACTGAAAAAAAAACCAATTTAATCTGTGCAAATGATCCAAAGCCAGCAGCGCTGCAGACATCAAAGCTGCTTCTTGTTATTATTCAATTTTCTTTTTTTAATCTGAATTTTTGTGCCACTGCTTCCTATTATCAAAGTGTGGTTAAAAACCGCGCCCCTGGCTTAAACCCTTTAGTTCTCTTGTGTTTTCCTCAGGGGAGGGGGTCCAACCCCGTGTTAGAAAGGTTCTGGATGAATAACTTTGATGTAAAAGACATCAAAGTCATTCATAAATTAAGTCACATGCAAATGATTGACATTGTTTTCCAGTAGTGATATGAGCTTTAGCCAGCAGAGGGAACTGTTGGAAAACTGTTGGCTGGGCCCACACTGGTACAGATGGACATAGAGATGTTTTCATGACAATACCAATGGAGACACTCATTAAAATAACTGTCAGTTCAGTCAGTTTTACTACCATATTGTCGCAGGCCGTGCGGGACATTTGCTGTTATAACATTAAAGGTCGAGGGAATCTACAGCAGAACCCAGAAGATTTCTAAGAAATCAGAGAAGCTCTCTTATTAAAAAATGAGTAGAAAATCTTCCTGACTTCAGTGTGGTGGGCACATTGGAAAAGAAATAAACAATATATATTAATAGTTCAGTTATAGAGAAAAATGGATATAAATCAGTTTACTGTAACATGACATCACACCTTTTTTTTTTTTTTTTTTGAAAGGCAAACGGTTCAGATTATATCCAAAACAACAGTGGATAAAAGCCATAGTATTGCTAGGTCAGTGTTTACAATACTCAACAATTAGTTCCAGTTTTCTCCTCAATGCCTCCTTTTATTGACAACAACAGTCTGCTCCATCTAGTGGTTAAATTAATTCTTCGGAAAATTGATGTAATTATGAACTTTGTCTCCACTGATTAGATCATCATGTGATGGAATTTTACTTGGCCCACGATTCTGTTCTCTCACACCTGGTGCACGGATGGTGTCATGGAAAGGTTTAATCCTGGGGTGGATCAGGTGGGCTGGAAGAATAATACCGATAGTCGTATAGACGAAACTTGAGAATATCATAGAGGTTTAAAAGGTAGATATTGGCTTTATTTTTTTAATTTTATTTCTTTTAATAGATTACTGATCCGTAGGTCTGTTATAATCTAGTACTTCTCAAGTCCTCCCATTTGTTTCATCTTTATACCTGCTTCCAGCCTTAAAGCTTTGGATGCAATCATCCTGGTTACCTCCAGAGGGAGACATTTTCTCATTTTCTCTCTTTCATATTAGTATTTTATCCAGAAATTAATGATTAGCTTAACTTCATGGAATTTAGAAAAAATATATCTAAGTCTCCATGTTTGTAATCAGCACTCTGGCCTCAGTCTGTATGTTTTGTTTTGTTTTTTTGTTAGTTAGTTAGTTAGTTAGTTAGTTAGTTAGTTTTCCTCTTCATAACATTTTATGATTTGAAAAGCAGCCTCGAAATACTTGTTTCAAATCACAAACGACTAATGAGGCATTAATAGTGTGTTTGTGTGCAGGTTTACCGATGTAAACGAGAGGCAGTTCACGGCGAAGTGCAGCATTCCCATCGGCAGATGGGAGGGAAGAGGGCTGATGTGTCCCAGCCCTCTGCATCCAGCTGGTGCGTCGCACCACAGCAGTAGTTCGCCACACTCACCATGGCTTTAGCCACAGGCAGGACGCTCGTGGCACTATTTCTTACGCTTTGTGGGCCAGGATGCAGCTGGGCAGGTAAATCGTTGATTTACTATTTCATAAGCAGGTGCAAGTAGAGCACTTACGTGTATCTGATTATCCAGGTACTGTTGCTTTCTTGTCCACTCGTGAAGAGAAAGTTGAACTTATCAAAGAGGTCACGTGCCTTGTGATTGGATATTTAAAATGCATTCAAAAGAAGCTGTCATATTAACAAGTTTAAACAAAAGGAATCCTAGAATGTGCAGGTATTTGCATGTGTGCACGTCAGTGTCCACGTTTCCATTTGCAGAAAACAAAGTAGATTAAGTGCATCATATTTAACTCACTGGGACGTTTCATTTCAAGCGTGCAGTTTGAGTCATTATCAGATGTGAACGATTTCGTTTAAATGAGAGCTATTAGAGAAAATATGAAGTGACAGCATTTTTCACCCATGAAACTTTGTGGGGGGAAACTATGATGCAGGAGAGTTATGGAACAAGTCCTTTCCTTAGTGGCCACATCCGAAAGTAACTGTGATGCATGGTTAGGAGATGATGACAAATTTCTGGCGACATCATGAAATACTGTGAGTGGTGGCATATTAAATATGGAACTAATTCAGCTGAATGTGAAGATAAATGGCTTTAAAGTGGACTTTGATTAGTGACTAGAAGTGAAGGAGTTGATTTGAGTCACATCATCCATCAGCTATAGTCAGGAATGGCTGGACAGTGAAGCAGATTTTGAACCCAGGAGACTATGCAGGTTTTTTGTTGATTCATAGGCTGGCAGGATTTTACTAGAAAGGCGCAGTGATATATCAGATGTGCAGCGAATTTTTGACAAGCACAGAGAGTGCAAACCACAGCTGCACATATGTTTTTGAAGTTTCTTAAGTGCTGTTTGTAAAATCAATTTTCAGGGAAAGTATTCCACATCCTCCAGACAGTGAAAACATTCAAAATATCAAACGTGCCACAAAGCCCAAGGAGTTTCACAGAGGACAAAGGTAATCTTTTTGGCTTGGGCTTAAAGGCCAGACTTTCCTTCACCCTCCCTTCCTCCTCGATTTTATTCAGTTCACTTATTTTGTCAGTTGATCTGTAGACTTCTATATGCCTCCTTCTCAAATGTAAGCGCTGAGCGCATGAGATCACTGCTTTCACTGAATATAGGCAGCTGCCATTTATTGTGGTCCTTTCTCTGAGTCACTTTCTTTTCCATCGTTTTGGAATTCTTTTCAGAGCGTCACATTTATTCACTTCCACACATTTACACCTGGGAGCCCCTGCAGCTACAGCTCACTGTAGATTGGACCAGTTTTGAGTTAAATGGCTTCCTCTCGGGCCTCTCGACAGTAGTTGTTAAGAGAGAGGATAGTGTTACTCATTAGCTTTCTCTGCTCACATATCATCAGCCCGTCACTCTGAAATTATTCACAAAAGAGGACGAGTAAGCTCGTGGGGATATCTGAATACCTCTACAGGGGCAGTGCAGGAAAAACGAAATCTGCCTATCAACTTCTGGAATTTACACAAACTGTGTGAAGAGCACGAGGGACAGGGAGTGAGGAGAAGGAATCATGTCCTTGCAGGTCACTGGAATTTCATTATTCTGCTCCAGTTCACATGTCAGGATTCTTCAAGGGAGACTACATGCAAGAGTTTTAGGATGAGGAGTTTCATAACTTCAACTTTTTTACTTCAGGAAAATAGAGACTTGCTGAGAGGCTTTTTCCCCCCTGTATATTTCTAATATTGCTAATGCTTTCCGTAATCTTAAATCACCTGACCCTATGCCCCTGCTCACCTGCACCTCGGCTGCATATCAAACCTGCCAGCAACAGCATGTCTCGTGTCATGATGTCATCTCTGGGCACTGTTCCACTTGCTTTAACAAGTACCACCTGGCCTACGAGCACCCTGTCAAAGCTTGATTTGAGCATATTAGATGTGCAGCGAGAAGATAGACAATAAACCAACACTATGAGGCGTCAGACCTCATCACTAACTGCTTTGAATAATTCCTTAGAATAACTTTGGAAAGGTTTTTTATAAAAGCAAAGTCACATGTGAGCACCAGCACAGAAAAGCTAAATATGCTGTTAGATCCCAAATGTTCTGGTCTGCTTCTGATTGTAGATGTCATGTGCCATAAACGTTTTGGATATGGATGCGTGTAACCTGCCCAAAGCTAAGCGCTTACTCACTTGAGGCTGTCACTTCAAATAAAATCTGTCCTCAGTCACAATTCAGTGGCAAATTAAGCTCAAGTCAACACAATAAACTGGTTGCAGAAAGTCAGGCAATTCAGCGATTGGTGTGACTGACTGCAGTCAGAAAGCAGTGATAAACTTTGGGCACAGTCTCAGTCTGGTGTGTTGGCTTTATCACAGAGTCGATTGCAGGAGAGAGTTTACTGGTCGTTAGAGGTGAGGCAGTGGTGAACTGGTAAAAAGAGAAATGTAGCACTGGGCAAGATTTCACACCTCCCACATAGATGAATGTATGTTCACACAGGCATCTGAATTCTTTTAAACGTGCAAATTCCACTTATTTTCTTAAGACTAACTATCAAAGAAAACGATATTTAGAGTAATCTTGTGGCTTTCTGGGAAAAGCCGGCAGTGACTTGGATAAGAAAACTGATATTACACACGTTTCTAAACACCATGTGGAAACACTTGCGATACGAGCTCTATCCAATGGTTGAAACATCTAAAGACAAGAGAAGCAAGAAAATATTGTGTTATTTAACTCCCTCGGGTCCCTGAACACATAAACACGAAAATAGGTTTCTTAGTCTTGTAATTAAATCTGCAGATTTTTGTCGATTCGTGTATTCTTTCAAGCAGAGCACAAATGGAAAAGACACGTCTTCCAACTTCCCACAAGCTCCAACAATTGGGTGGTTTTCTCCACAATTTTACACCATTTACAGCAATTTTTCGCCTCCAGCCAAGTACAGTTTAGATAATTTGTTTGTGGTGCTCTCTCAGTATTTAAAACTTACATTCAACAGCATCTTTTCAGAATACGTTTTTCATTTATTCTGTATAAAACACAGAACCCACTGTGAACAGAAAAGCCTTTCAGTAAAAACTGCTCACAGCATGCTCTGTTTATTATCAAAAGTTAATGGGACATTGTTTCTGAAAAGGCACGCTGTTGTTAACTCTTTTTTTTCTAATGCAATATTTCTGCTTATAAAAATGGTGTTTATATAAGTGGTATCAGAAACTTCAGAAAAAAGCAAAAAAAAAATATGGACAAACAAACCCAAAACATGTGCAAAATGTTCTTTTCTTTCTTTTTTGTGTTATTTGAGTGGTTCAAGCACATCTATTTTAAGCAACTTAAACAAAATACAGTTGAGCAACTGGACTTCACCTCAATCTTGAGTTTTAACTGTTTTTACTGCTATATAAGGCTCATATACCCACAACACACATGTGCAAAACTTGTGCTAAAATGATTAAAACCCTATAGCAAAGCAGATATGTCTATGCCACCTTTATCTGGCAATTCACTAGCAACTCTTATTGTTGATGGGAGTTTGTGGAAAGTGACATTTATTAGACATTATTAGCGAATTGTTATGGGGTGAATGAGAGGTCACGACCTGTGATTTTGATGCAAGGTAAGGTAAAAAAAAAAAGTGTTCTTGTAAAAGCAGAGCAGACTGCAGGTGCTCCAGCACAAGTATTTTATAGAACAGTTTTGCAGCAGTCATTTGACCTCAGGGCTTACCTCCATGTGCTTCTACACATGCTCATACATGTCTGTGCGTACCTGTGTGTGACTCTTCAAGGGTGCATGTGTACCTCACGTCCTGTATCCATCTAACACACAAGCATAAAAATGAAAAAGGCAGTGACATAATGACCTCAGGCCCTGCCCTCATTCTTAACATAGTTAATACTTTCCACTGTCTAACTCAATCATACTCTATCCATCTTTCCATTTCACATTCACAAACACAGCACAGACAATGCTATTATATTACTGCACCAGTCTCCCATGGCAACTCCCTGAAAGCAAGCCTTGCTCTGTATGATTAGGATTGGTACAGCCACTATTGCTCAGCTTCTTCCCAACGTGTTTATTCTTGGATATCATTTGTGCATCTGCTGTCTCTGAAGACGTCTTGATTTAATCTGGTTTGCCCTTGGATCAAAAATTTCCTGAGAGGCCAAATGAAGGCTGTCTGGACAGAGGAAAGGATCCCATCCTATGTAACACACAGCCTTATTAGAAGCAGCCTGCGTCAGTGGGGATTGTCATGCACAACTGATGAAGCTTAGTCCACTGTAAGACTGAATTAATGAGGAAATAATGAGTCGACTGTGTGTGTGTGTGTGTGTGTGTGTGTGTGTGTGTGTGTGTGTGTGTGTGTGTGTGTGTGTGTGTGTGTGGGTTTTTTTTTAACTTAGATCACAAAATGATATAAGCCATTATCTCAGGAGTTGGTGATGGCTGAACTCAGCAAAAACAAATAGGAGACGATCTTTCAGCACAGGCTAAAGTCCTGAAACAACGCTAAAGGGCTATGAACAGCTGTGACCATCTGGATAACAGAGCTCAGGAGGCCTAAGTAGCAATTATATCTAAATGTTAAAAAGTGAAGATCCAGCTGGGAGAGGTGAATTTGTGATGATACTAAACCAAAAGTGCTCATGTAAACCTCTGCAGGGGAAAGCCAAGGACATCATGACTGTAGCATATCATCTGTTTAGCAAATGTTCCAACGTTATTAGGATCTTTCGATTTAAAGCTGCTATATTTTTAAAGAAAGAGTGCATTAATGGCCGTGCATCTCTGAAAGGAGAATCTGTTTGTGGTGTTTTATGATACAGTTTTGGTTTGTTCTTGCTGCTCTCAAATTTATAGCAGCAGCTACAGACAGCTGATTTCACTAAAAACTGAGTGCATGCCACCTGCTCTGGATCAAACAGCAGACAGATAACACAGCGTACGCAGTGAATTTTAGAGCTAAAATTTCCCTGAGAACTTGGTGGACAGCAGACCTGAGTTGAAATAGGCCCATTAGATCAGCGTTTATTGGGTGGATAAAAAAAATACACGAAATAATAGAAATTGTTTGTTACCATTGATCCATGAAAATATAATAATTGGTCAGTTCTGTACTTCTCCCAATAAAGTTTTTTGTATATTTTTGTTTTTTAGTCATCAGAATTTAGATTTTATGAAGTACTAATTGTGATGTCACATTTGATGATCTGAGTGAGATCTGAAATCTGACCGAGAAACGGAGGACACTGGGCAATTAGAGCCAGTTACCCAGCTTTTGTATCTTTTCCGTCTGTAGGCCACACGAATGCAACCAGTGGTTTGCACCTTGTTGTTAACCCTCTGTATTTCCAGTCATGACAGTGTCTCTTGGTTGTAGACTTTGACGATGGTATGCCTACCCCCTCGAGTGTTTTTGACTGAATTAGATGGTATGAAATTGTTCTTATGAAGTTGTACTTAAAGTGAAAAGGCATAAAATACAAATTCAAAACTTTGTATTTTCAACTTCAGATACGATGTCCTCTTCATTTGTCCCGAGATAACAAGGGAACAGATCTGGTCTGGCCATTAAACTGGCTGTCAGTCATGTGTACAGTTATTTTTAAAAATGGTGAGCTGTGTATAAAAGCTATTGTAATTTTTATGCAGTTATTGCAAAGTCTGCAGCGAAGTCTGTTTCTTTGTGTATTTGATTATAGATGTGATGCTAAATATACATAAAATAGAAACAATATTGTATTAAATAATACTTGAAACCTGCAAGAAAGACTTTGGAAAATGTTTCCTGAGTTTGTAAATTCGGTTATAGAGAGGACTATTTTCTTAGGGAGATTTATTTTTGCCGAATTCATGTTTAATGCACTTCCACATTTCTTGCATGCTAAATGCTAAATAAAAAACTCTTTTAAAAAAATGTATGCCCCTGAAATGTATCTTAATGTGGTTTTTGTGTTGCAGCAGAGAAACTCCCACGACCACAAAATGTGAAACCAACATCTGTGGAGAAGGGCCTTAGGGAAAGCTGGGAGCCGTCTATCCATCTGGATGGAAGACCTGTGGACCGCTTCATGATCAGCTCCAGTAAACCCACGAGATCCCATCGATTCACTAAAGCGAGCAAGGACAGTCGCGCTCCTATGTTGGAGGATGTAGGTAAGAAAGAGTCAATAAAAGTTCAAAAAGAGGAGGATGAGAATGTGAGATGTTAAAATCAGATGGTCACGATTCCATAACCATGTTGAAGTTATGCCTGTAAGTGAACTGGAACTAATGGTAAGTGCTGGTAGAGCTGCTAGACAAAAAAAAAAGTAATCCAGGAGAATATAAATGGACACAGAGCATACAAATAAGGTTTGCCTTAAACCGTGAAGTGAGCTCTGAAATCTCACAGTTCTGCATTTTCTCAAGATAAATGCCAAGAATGAGACAAGGAACAAGAAGCAAAGTAGACACTCAAGACAGTGAGGTGTGTAAAAGTGCATGCGTATGCTAACTTGATTAATGATGATTAATCTCTATATGTGGATTAGTTCATAATTGGATGCACTGTCCTAAAAGTTTGCCAGAGGGAAAGCACACCAGGCCATCGTCATCCTAGCTCAGTAGACAGTGGTTGTTTGAGGCTTTAGAGAAGGGGCTTATTTTTAGGTTTTAATAGCTTCTTTTGGTATTTTCTAATCCCACATTGTAAAACTTAAGGTCTTTATCCTTCCATATACATACATACATACATACACTTTGTGTTACTGACTGAGTCCAGCCTGCTTTTGTCATTATTTCATTTTCCTCCATCCTTGGCACCATGCTTCATCAAAGTCTGCAGCCAACCCAGCCCTGCTCCTATAATCCTGTGTTGTGGCCACTTACTCTGTGCATGTGTGTGCGCGCAGCTTATGTGTGTCTGGTGGTCGTTGTGGTGAAGGACTGGGTGGTGCCAACTGATGAAGTCATGCATTGTCTGTGTTTTCAAAAAAAGTGTCTACAGATGCCTGTGTGTTTGTGTTCTTGTGTGTTGCCCAGTACAACTTCTGGTGGCCGCTGTGGTCTCTCCAGCTCCAGCACTGTTCACCGTAAATCTCAAAAATCTGGCAGCCGAGCTCAGTCTCAGCTTCGCCTTTCCAGAAATTCCTTGCAGATCATGTGTTGTTCCCTCAGCAGCATGAGAGCAGCATCAGCTGTCATAAATAACCCCATACTGTTTGCTTCAACATCATTAATGTGTCTGGAGCAACAAAGACAAAACGTCGACCTGATATGATATAATATGATATAGACTATGTAAACAATATTTTAAAAATCAGTTTGTTTTTCTTTTTATCTACAGAATGAACTGCTTCCTTACTAGTTGATATATCCAGATATCCTGTGTTTTTGTTTCTAGACCCTGAATGGGTTAACCTGGATGGCTTTGCTGTGTTGGGCGGTGCACCTGTCAGCAATTTATCAGCAGGTAAACCTAATCAGAGGGCATCATTACCAACATTACATGACAATGGGTTAAAAGCACGAAGAATTGTCTTGAATTCTCTTTCTTCAGGCAATAATCACCCTTTTCTTTATCCCTTTACTTGGTTCTTCCCCACGGGATGAATAAAGGGAAACACTCATTTGTCTCTGACGCCCACATTTCTGTCTATTTAGATAGATGTGTTTTTCTTGTAGGTGAACCATATTTTAAATCTGTTTTAGAGAGTGTTACCTTTAATGACATATGCCACAGTTTGTTTGTTTTTTAAATTACCTGTCAGAGATTTCAGTAGACTGTGAAATCACAAGAAATCAGGAACAGACACATTGCTGGAAGCCAATATTGGCAGACTATTTAGAAAGTGAACACTTTGAGTTGCGGGTATGAGTGCCCTGTCAAGCAGGCCTTACTGATTTATCAGGTAAGTGAAAACTAACTGCAAACAATTTTGGTAATTAATTATAAGAGTAATTTATCAAGGAAATGTATTAATAATTGGTGTTATAACATTCTCAAAGGCTGTTAATGTCATTGTGTGGTCAGTCCAAAACGATGTAAGCAGTAGTGATAGCAATGCAAACATATGGCCCTCTAGGACTTATTTGTACAGTTCTGTGCAAAAGTCTTGAACCACCCCATATTTTTTTGCATTTTCCTTCCAAGGAGTCAGACTTTTTCTTTTCT
Organism: Aulonocara sp. 'chitande type north' Nkhata Bay; assembly: GCF_057382095.1. Classification (NCBI taxonomy): domain Eukaryota; kingdom Metazoa; phylum Chordata; class Actinopteri; order Cichliformes; family Cichlidae; genus Aulonocara; species Aulonocara sp. 'chitande type north' Nkhata Bay. The sequence goes on from NC_141358.1 coordinate 13,405,798, forward strand.
TTAAGTGTCTTGAGTATTAGCTCTCCAAATTTTTGATGATCATTCAAATTTCTTTGTTTGGACATTGGCTCCTTCACTTGTTTTTCAAATCTCGTACCTAACCCTTTTCACACTGAGGAGCAACTTAGCAAAAAGACCTGAGTGATACATCTGGCCCTGCTGTATGCCAAGCCTCATCAGACGTAGTCTCAGTGGAAGGGTGGCTGGCAAAAAAATTTTGTTAAGGAAGGGAAACAGGGAGAAAAGGCTGGGGTGTGCCAAATTACACAAGAATTGGACTAAAAGTCGATGGCAACAGATCTTATTGAGCGATCAATTGAAATTTGAAATTTGTAGTTTAAATTATCGGCAGTACGTATGGAGGAGGTCAGGAAAGAGGTACAATAGACAGCGTCTACAGTCATCTGTAAAACATGGTGGAGCTTCTGTTGTGGTTTGAAGCTGCATTTCAGTCAGTGGTGTTGGAAATCGTGTCAAAATTGCAGAAAAATGTAGAAAAGTATGATCAGATATTGATCAACCATACAATATTATCTGGAAAGCATCTAATTGGCAACAGCTTCATTTTTCAGATTGACAATGATCTCAAACACACTGCTAATGGGGTAAAAGACAGAAAAACACCAGTGGAACACATTCAGTCATGGATTGGCCTCCCCAGAGCTTTCCTAAGAGCCGTTGTGGTCATTCCAATATTAATTTTCAAGCTTGGTGGAATTCTCCAAACTTTACATGTATTGTGCATGCATGTGCATATTTGCACGTTTCGCTGAATCTCTGTATGCTGTCACTATTTTCCATTTCCAAAGTATAAAAAAAATTAGTGGTGGCTCAAGACTTTTGCATAGTGCTGTACTTTTTTTGTGTGCAGCCCAATGTGATATTTGAGCTTATGTCATGTAAATGCTCATTGGTCTAATCAAACGTAGACATGCATCATACTGTTCCAGTGGACAGTTTAGTCTCTCTAAACCACTTAATCGTGGCAGGGAACGTGGAGAAACTCTTTAAAATTCCCTATTGAAAGGATGGGAAGCAGAAAGGAAACCCAGGGCCTTCTTGTTGCAAGGCAGCAGTGGTAACCGCAATGCTAGTCTGGAGTTTCAGTTTTATGTGTTTGAGGCAGAGCTGCTCCAGGAACATGAATAATCATATTTGTTGATTTACTTTTGGGAATGGAGACGCCTGGAAAGGCAGAACAAAGCCAAATGAAAAGTAAGAGCCAAAAGGAGAAGTAGCTAATGTTATAAATCTTCATTTACTATCAGCTGAGAGTTTATTAATAATCTAATAATCTAATTATTAATGATAATTGATAACTCGTTCCATGCCATTTACCAAGCATAGCACTAGAGCTAGCACACTTCCTGCACACTGACATTGTTATATAATGGCAGTGTATACCATCCTGAAGTTTTTTTTAATGCTTTAAATTTACTTTATATATGAAAATTACTGAAATGAGATCGCATGTGTGCAAACTGAATGTTCCTCTTTGTTTGATGAAACAGTTCAATTGTAAAAAAAAAAAAAAAAAAAAAAATCAGCATGTTAACATTTATTGAGCTTCAGTAATGAAAACAAATAACAATAGCATGATTAGAACATGACTATTAATCAGTCACAGGCGCTTATCAAATGTTAAAGTGCTGCCAGGCAATTTCTGGTAATTTACAACTGCAATTTGATATCAGAATCAGAATCAGAATCAGAATGGGTTTATTGCCAGATGTTGAGGTTTACAACATTAGGAAATTGCTGCGGTGCTTCAGTGCAGACAATAAGAATTAAAGTGCTATGTAGAAAGAAAGATATGTGCATGAGATATACATGAGATATATACATGAGAATAAGAATTATGAGTGCTACGTAGAAAGATATATACATGAGTGCAGGTGGTGATCAGTGCCAAACATGAAATGATGCAGTGACACAGCGTAGGGTCATGTGTTAGTGGCGGGGACAATCATATGCGTCTTTTGGGATGATACTAATTTGCTCATCTAATTTATAAGTCATCTAAGGTACACAATGACTTAGCAGTCTGGTATGCTAATACATAAACTATGGCGACAACATTGGCATTAGCACTGTATATTTTCACTACAGGCTAAACTGATTAGCTCTGCTGGAAGGAACACTTTGCCATTGACTGGGAATTGTTTGTATAAATTAAACTGTGGGTAAAGTGAGTAAGTATGAGACCAATTTGTTTGCAACATTTAGACTTCTTTTTTTAAGGTTGCAAAACGTCAAAGTTTTTGAGGAGCGTCCAAGGACATAACGGAGACATTCTTGGGGACCTCAGTCTGAACACTGAGGTGTGCCTCGCTCTGTTTTTGCTATGATATGCCTGTCTGTCAGCAGGCAAGCCTCATAGCACCTCGGTCCACTGAGCTTCCAGGAAAAGACATAAGGGATCTGGCATTACCAGCACTGTCAAGTCAGTGGTTTAGTGGTTCGTGGCATTGTGACCTGGGCCAAATTATGTATTGTGACAGTTTTCCAGACAGAAAAAAGGGAAGACTGATTAAAACCAAATGGGGATATTTCTGTTTTAAGCTACTCTTGGTATCAGAAGAAACAAATGGAAAGTGCTTGGGATGAAAATTAATTGTCAAAGGGTCATGGCTAGTTGCCATATGGTGAACAATGTTTACAAAAAATACAAAAGCTATGAATGAGACACTTTAAAGTATTATTTTTGGGGTATTTTACGCTTATAGGATTAGTGCAGGTATAGGTAGAAGAACACAATTTTTGTTAGCACTTAAACCAATAGACCTGTTAAAAATAGCTAATTGTGTGTTGTAAAACTATGCATACCCTTACTGCTTTCACTTCAATTATAGGGTAGGCAGCAGCAATGTGCTGCAAATCGAAGGCACTTGATTAATTGATCATCGGCAAGTGTGAGCACTGTAAGCGTGAGCACAGAAAGCAGAGCATAAGAACAGAAATATTGGCAGCTTGATAGTCTGGAGAGTTCAGGCATCACCCATGATATTAAACAACCAGTTGTGGCTGTCGATTATAAGGCCATTTCCAGACAATTTGAAATCCATCATTCTGCAGCGAGAAAGATTATTCACAAGTGGATATCATTCAAGACAGCTGCCAGTCTTTGCAGGAATGGACATCCCAGCCAATTAACCCCAAGGTCGGAGAAAATGCAAAAAACCCAAGAGCTACATCTTAGACTCTACAGAACAAAAACACTGAACATGTATGACTTGTTTGGAAGGTTGCCAGGAGAAAGCTGTTGCATCTGAACAAACCACAAGACTTCTGTAGCAATGTACTTTGAACAAACCACACCAAAGTGGAGATGTTTGACCACAATACATAGCACCACTAGTCTAAAGCATATCTGTACAACCACCTCATGCAAACTGTCAAATCACGGGGGTGGAGGTGATGATTTGAGCTTGTTTTGCAGCCACAGGATTTGGTCCCCTTGCATTCACTGAATGGACCAGGAACTCCCCTGTATAGTATAGCTGCTGAATCATGGGATGTACTTCATTTTTAACAGGATGTATATACTGTTATGAAAACTCTCTTGTTCACATTTTTGTATGCTTTTATTTGTTTACAGTTTTTTTTAAAGCCTTGTTAAACTGAAAAGTGTAGTGGGAAAGACCAACACAACATTTGTCCACATTAAATCTGTGATTTGAATCACACATGACACAAATTCTTATTCTGATTTCACAGTTCACTTACTGGAAATGTGTGAAAACACGCAAAGCTGACAGGAAAAGCAAGAGAAGGATTCAGAATGGGGTTAGGGCATTATTAAACAAATAGCCAGTACTGTCTGAATCCAAAGGGAAGACATTCATTCAGCTGTGCTGGCAGTACAGACAGGAGATACAGACATTAAGTAATAAACAGAGTGATCCAAGTTGATCCAAGTTGAACCAGAAAAAACCCCAAACACATGTATTTTCTTCATGGTCTTCTATACATTGTGTTTCCTCATCACATCTTCTTTGTCCCCTAACTACAAAACTCCTTCTTTTTAAGTCACTTTTAGATATGGTGGCCTCATGTAGACACCTATAATCTAATTTGGCTCACTCTACATGTTTAATAGAAAATAAAGTCTTACATTAAAGTATTGATTAAACCTTTTTGAAATGCATAATGTTCACCTTTTTACATCAGCTGACTTATCAGTACTCCCCCAGCTGTGCACGCAGCTGTCCTGATGGGAAACAGAGTGGACCTTTTCCATCTGAAAGTGATTATGGTAAACAGAAAAGGGAGGAACAGATGGAGAGAATGGAAGAACAAAAAAGAGGGAGGGGCAGATGTTTTTTTGTTTTTGTATTGGAAATGCTATCGCTAAGCACTGCAGCCAGATGAGAGGGATTGTCTGACTGTCTGAGTCAGTGTCTGAGATGTTGTCCAAGATGGTTTGGATTGAAGCGGGAAGCAGAGCACCAGACGTTATAGCAGATGACAGGGTACATAATGCAGTTCTTCAGCATTTCCCTTCTGTGACAACTGGCCAGGCTGACAGGCGGTGTTGGATGAGTGTGACAAGTAATTATGTGTTTATCAATAAGCGGATGTGTCTTGAGTGGAAAAGTTATGTGGAAACATTTTCCATGGAGGATAGTTTCAAAAAGGCCCCAAAGGCAAACTGAGCACAAAAACCAGATTATGTACATTGGGATTTTAAAGTTAAAATGAACAGTGCAGTCTGAATTTTAAATTTATTATATCCATCAGCAGGTCCAGTAAGATCTTCACAAACAGTGGTGCCCCGAAATCACTCCTCCGTAAAACGGGCAACCAGGATGGACAGGAAGGCTCAGCTGTCGCCTAATGTCAGAACACACAGGAGGGCACCTCAGTCTTCCTCTGGTCCCAGGCAGCCCGAGAGAGTTTTGGCAGGAGTTCCTCTGCTGGAAAGGAGACGCCAACACTACGCCAAGCCTCAGTCTGATCAGAGAAACCGACTCGCACGCAAACTAAGTAAGAGGGCCAATATTTTATACTACTGATCACTAAATGAAATGATGAAATGAACAAAGCTTTAGGTTTTAGTCAAATATGATGCTGAGTAAGAAATGTCAACATGTCCTTATAGTATTGGAAGATACGTTGTGGTCAAACGTTTACATAGTCATGAATTTCATGCTCATTTTGGACTTTTAATTTCCTTGAACTTTTCTTTTTCCAAGGGTAGAATGATTTTAAACCAGACCTCTTAAAAAAACAAGCATTGGGTAGAGAAACTTGAATTGATTTTGGATTTTCTCTAAGCCACACAGTGCCAAAATTACAGATGCAGGCTCAAATACATACATACACACAACTAATATTTGGTTAAATGCCACTTAGCAAGTTGCACCTTGACCGGACATTTTTGGTAGCCATCAACAAGCTTGTGGCATTATTCTGGCTGGAGATTTGATCACGCCTGTTAGGAGAGTTGATAGAGTTTAATTAAATAGATTGGTTTCATAGCACAGAGTGTAATTTACAAATTTTCCTCATTATTTCATTCACTTTGTGTAGTGCACCAGCACCACTGGCAGCAAAACAGCTGCAGACCATGATACTACCACCACCATGCTTGACATTTTGTACAGTGTTTAGGTTTAAGAGCTCTTGTTATTGTGACCAAATAGCTCAATCTTTATCTAATGTGACTATAAAACCTTTCTGCAGGAGGCATTTTGGCTTATACGTGTGGGCAGCTGCAAATTTTATTCGAGCCTGAAGGTGTCAGTTTTGGAGAAGGGGTTTCTTTCTTGGTTATGACCCTCTCAGTCCATTGGAGAAGCGGTTTCTGTCTCCATGGTGATGGAAACTGATGATCTAGGTGTTTGCAGTTGTTAAGAAATGGTTCCAAGAGACCTTCCCAACTTGTGGAAATCTACATATTGGAGCCTGTACATAAACTTTTAATCCTGTGTGGATTAGAGAAAATCCAAAATCCAATTAAAGTTGTGCACTTACTGCTTGTTTTTAAAGTATGTAATAGATGCTTTTGAGTCATTCTACCCTGGAAAAAGAACAGTTCAAATAAATGATTAAAAGCCCTAAATTGCTATGAAATTCATGCCCATGATTACTGTATGTATGTATCTTTGACTGTGACTTTAGGTGGCACACAATAATTTCCTGTGGCAAAGATTACTGAAATAAACCAGCAATAAAAAGGTTAACAACATCTAGAAGGCATTTGGATTTGTCCTAGTTTCTTATTTATTTGTTTGTTTCCTATTGAAAATAATTTAGCTAAGAGGATACATTTTTTGTACTATCTTTAGTTTCCAGAGTGTAAACCCTGGCCGTGCCTGGTATCCCTTTTTTATTCATAGCGTCTGAGTCCGTTCATGTGGTGTCACTGCAGGCACAGAAGGCCCAGGGTCAGAGCAAACCTGCCAACAGACCAGTCACAACCAAAACAACCACACCAGGTACCTGCAGGTTTATAGAGAATCATTCTGTATGTCTTTTTTTCATAGTAGATATAGAAAATCTGCAAAAATTCTGCAAAACTACCTTGCCAAAGTTTAGAAGAAGTCAGGGGATGATGTATATCCAGGGACTTTAATATTCGTTTGGATCCAGACATTTGGGTTTTTATCTCTTTGTGTGTTGTCTAGCTCCACCTGAACATGAGGCCCAGGACATCAGTGTCAGGGTCATGTCTCCTAAATCAGTTCTCATTTCGTGGGTTGACCCTGCTGTCGAGATGGAGAAAGTTGCCCCTGGGGCATCCAGGTGGGCCCTGTTAAAGTGTCAGTTAACAAGGGGGGAAAAAAAGAAAAATGATGACAAGTAGAGAAAAAATAAAACTGAAGTCTAATCTTTCTCAATGGAATAAGGCATTTTCTTCATTTTCTTTTTATTCTTAACTCAGATCATACACAGTTAGGTACAGGGAGAAGGGTGAGTCAGCACGCTGGGAGTACAAGGAGAGCACGCAAAGGAGAATTTTGATAGACACCCTGTCTGCTGACAGCATGTATGAGTTCTCTGTCAGAATCTCTCAGGAAGAAAATCACAGCAAGTGGAGCGACTCAGTCTTTCAGAGGACTCCAGAGTCAGGTATGTGTTGACTCTGTTTGCTGAGAATTACTTACATGATATCTCATAGTGTATGATGCAGTAGGAGTCTGTAACTGTGTGAAAGAAGTGAAGGGTTATAAAGAGCCAAAACCACTGACTTTTTTTAAATAAAATGAAAACAGAAATGATTTTTTTTTTTTTTTTTAAAATACAAAAGGCAATTCATTCTTGCACAACCCTTTTAAGCTTCTTTCCTCATACCACATCTCTTCACATTCGCTGCCTATTATTCCTTTTTGATATATCAGCCTAGGTTTGGCTGCTGCGCTCCCATTATTGAAGCTTTTATACCACGTTTCAGCTCCTGAGCTGCAGTTCATTGGAATGTCAACATTTACTGCCTGGCTCACAGTTTAGGTCTCCGTCATACACAATCTCAGGGGGCACGATCTGACAGTGTATGGCAGCAATATTTTCCTCAGTTGTAGCCTTCTGGCACAAATATCCTTACTGTTTTTACATGCTTTAAGCAGCAATTTCCTCACCCTTTATACTTTCTGTTGCCTATGCTACTTGTTTTCCATCCTGTCTTTCCATTCACTTTTACTCTTCACTTTCACAAGCACCATCTGGGCCACCTGAGAACTTTGAGGTCAAGCCATTAAGAGGAAAAGGGACTGCTGTTGTAGCAACATGGGATCCACCTGAAGAGCCCAATGGGAGAATAAAAGGTCAGACCATTATAATGAAACTATTGTTATTATCATGATGGCAAAACATAACAATTATTCATTTTCGTGCCATGATTACTCCACCTACGTTGGTGTTCTATGTTGGCCACGGATCTTTCACCCAGTGACAATATTTGCATTGTTTATGGATGTGTCCTACAAAACAAAGTGCAGCATGCTGATGTCACAGGGCTAATCTTTGCTGTGAGTTTACTGTCACTGTTGGAACAAATAAAGAAAGCCAGCTAATGCTTTCCAGACATGTTGAAATAGCATCAGTATTTTCTCTTGAATGATCTCACTACCTTTCCAAACTTCTCTTTCAAACAGAGTTCATCTTGACTTATGTCCCTGCCATGAAGCCTTTTGAAACAAAAAGCGTGAAGTACCATGGAAGCACCACGACAGCCACCATAGATAACCTCACACCTGGAGACCGTTATATTTTCACCATTAAGGCCACCAATAGGAAGGGACAAGGACCACAGAGCAAGACCTTCAGTGTCGCCATGCCAGGAAGTAAGCATATTTGATAATGTAATTATATAGTCACTGGGGAAAACAGTCCTTGGAGACTATGCCACATGTGGCACAGCAACTTTGGAGTTGTTGCTTCAAAGATGGGGACCAGGTCTGTGACCACTTACAGTCAGTTGCTGTCTTCAAAACAACCTTGTCTACCCTTTTGCCATCTGTTGCAAATCTGTTGCTGTCTGAATACACAGAATTTCACAATAATCAGAAATTTACATAACTACTTATGGCCATAGTCCAGCCAGAACCTTATAGATTTAAAACATAAATACCAAAAAAATTCCACAAATAGTAATATAGTTGCTGCAGGACTCTCAATTTAACTGATTTAAATTAAAATTTTGTAGGCACTTGATAACCAGGCTTTTGTTATAGGGATATAACCAGAATGCAACCAGTTTTCAGCAGTTATTTCCAAACATTTGCCAATCTGTCTTCCAACTGGTCCAAGTCAGATTGTGCTTTTTGGGTAACAGGTTGCCTTCCACTAGGCAGTTGAATATGGTTGACCTCTGGGTATCTTGCAATTTCATGCAATCATTTGCTGAAAGCAAAAAAAGATGTACCGCCTAGTTCCTAGTTGCAAGGACGTTGCTGTCCTTTTTCCTCCTGTTGTGATTGAGCTATTAGGCATATGTGTGCATTTGAGCTTGAGACTTGCACATTCTAAATTTTCATTGTCATTGTTATTTTTTGTCTCCTAGCAGGCAGCAGTGCTGCCTCAGCATTTTCAAAAAGCAAGGACAGCCGCAGGACTGGCCACACGCCTTCCAAACAAGATACCGACCATGATGACATCCAGTCAACAGAAGTGCCAGAAATACCAACCATACAAAAGCAGCCACTCCCTGCTGCACCTGTCAACAGGCGTTTTCGTCCACTTTCCCAGACACGCTCCTATCACAGCATCTTCTCTTCCGTCAGGGGGTCAATCAGGAGAGCAGGAAACAGAGGCTCTAACAGAAGAAGGGCTAAGAATGATGAGGAACAGGAAGAGGAAGAGGAAAAGGAAAACAAAGTACCCACAACACCACCTCCAGTAGAAGAGACTACAACAATGGAATTTGTACCAGAGCCTAAAGATAATGATGTTTCCCCTGAAACTGAGGATGAAGATGAATATGATGAAGAGCCTCTGACTACTAAAACCCCCTCCCTCAAAGTTTTAACACCTTCTCCAACTAAACCTGCATTTAATCGACTTAATCCACCAAGAAGAAGGCCATTTAAGATTAGGGTCCATCAAAAAGCAGGATCCAAGGATGCATCCACTGATTCATCTTCATCCTCATCTTCCGCATCATCTTCTTCTTCTTCTGCTTCATCATCATCATCATCCTCTTCTGCTTCATCATCATCTTCTTCTAATTCTAATTCCCCCACCTCCACTTCTTCTTCTACCTCTTTGGATTCCTCCTCATCTTCCTCATCATCCCCTTCTACGACCTCACTGTCCTCTCCCTCACAAGAATCTGCAGCAAGCAGAAAGGACTATGTAGCTCTCACATATCCAGAGTCGAAAAACACCTTTGAAAAGTCCAGCATAACACATGCAAAACCCTCCACATCACTTGCAAAAGTGAACAGTTCACAGCAGACACACGTTACACCTGTAGGTAGAGGTTCCACTTCAGCAGGACGCGCCAGTGGCACTGGTTTTGGTTCTAGATATGGTTTAGGCCGAAGATACCCTGGGAGCTTGTTAAGAGGGAATTCTACCCGAATGTTGAATGGTTACAAACCTGCTGTCATCTCACAGTCGAGTTCTCCAAGAAGAACTCAGAGTCAAGTAACTTCAAGCATACATAGTTCAGCAACGTCACAGGCCACTTTACCGGAAAACACTCAAAACCACGAAAAGTCAAGCACTCTCAATCCATCAACATCAAAGTCAAAATCAGGAGGGACTTCCAATGGTGAAGATGTCTTGGAGTCCCATAATTCTGACAAGTCACGTTCTACTTTAGAATCTAGGTCTCATGGCTCGACATCTTTGCAAGTGACAAATCCATCCACTTCACAAAGAAATGCGAACCACCCTTCCACTGCAAATACATCAGGATTATCTCAAAGAACTTCACAAAGAGAATCTCACAGTTCTGCAAGATCACATGACACACACAACTCACAGAGTTCTCACACATCATCTGAGGGAGACACATCAAATGTGGAAGGAAATGATGACACTAACTACAAAAACACAGAAAGAGAATTAACTAAAGTTGAGGACTCTGCTTTAACTACTAGAACACAACCGACAGAGAAGCCAATGAAGAAGGACAAGGAAAAAGATGAAGGAACTAAAGAAAAACCCCCAGTTTCCGCAGGTACCAGAGTCAGGCCTTCATTTGCTGAAAGATACCCTTGGCTAGCTAGTCGTTACCCAGGAAAAGTCATTTCAAGTGCAAGGATAGCATCTCCAAGACAGGATAGTAGAGTTCCTTTGACCAGGATGTCATCTTCTGTTGGGGCTGGCAGACCGGTTTTGAGGGGGACAACTACCAGGGTCTCAGGGGCTACAGGTGCTGCTGGAGTGCCCTCAGTACAGGAAACCAGTGAAGATCCAAGTGCTTCTTCTACTCGTGACTCACTAAAGAATGGTTTTGGAGCCAGTTCGGTTAAGCCATCACTGATCAATCAAAATGTAGGCTCTGGCGGCACTAGAAACCCAGCTACCTCATCTTCATCATCTTCCTCTTCACCATCCATCTCTTCAAGTCCTGATCATCATCATCACTCCTTAAGTGGGCACAGAGACTCCGGTGAGCCAAGCCATAGAGAACTTACAAATGACAAACATAGCAATGAGGATTATCTCAGTGAGAAGAATGGGGAAAATGATAAAGTTGCCGATCCTATAGAAGCTCAAGAGAAGCCAGCAGAGTCTGATAAAAATGCAGAAGACAATGCAAGTGTGGATACAGGAGAAAGTTCATCCAGGACCAGACCTGGCACTTCCTCTGGAGTCCCTCTAACTAATCGTCGACCTGGTGTAGGGGTGAATGGAAGGGTACGCTCTCCTCTCTTACCAAACAGGCAGTTTGGTGGGTCTAGGCTTCCCCTAAGAGTACAACCAGCACAAAACTCTAGACTGGGCTCTTCAACATCTGACTCTACCTCATCATCATCTGATTCAGCTTCTTCCTCAAATTTACCCCAACCAGTACTGACCTCAGAGAGTGACATTAGCAGTGACACTACGGTGACAAGGACAGGGGGATTGATTGGAGGCAACTCCCACTCTACATTAACCTCATCATCCTCATCTTCATCTCGAGATAGCTTTAGGAACAATGGGAGTAGGCCTCGCTATTCCATCAGAGGGAAACAAAATAATGGCAGAGGAATCAAACCTAGCAATGGAAATGGTAACGTTAATTCCTATATGCAATTATGTGAAGTTTTTGACGTCAGTTTAACTCACAAATGTTTTAAATAATTTTATAACATCATGCCTCTGCTTATGTTCTGTACCTGTCAGGTAAAAATGGACGACCCAATCTGACAGCAACAGATGATAAAGAGTCCTCTTCCTCTCACGGAGCCAGCAAGGCCACTGGTCAAAGGTTTATCACTGGACCAGATGGAACAAAATGGGTAACTATATTTAATACACTAACCTTAGTTTTACCTGTTCCTGACTCTTTGAGCTGAAGTATGTCCAATATGATACTTATTGTTACAGTTTAGAGACCAGGACAGATCATCAGAAGGAACTGAACATAATTTATTGATATACAGAATTCACTTATGCTATTTGGTGATTAGACTCTGAGTCTGCAAGGTAGAATGAAAGATGATCATGGTATTAAGAATGGAGGCTGATTGGTTTGAAGGAGGCAGGATGAAAGATGATTGGACTACAGCAATGAAGTCAGCATGTAATGAATAGAATAGCAGCCAAACACTTGGGGAAACCAGACAACTGAGTGAATACAAATCCTCCTTATTAAACTTACACAAAAGCTTAATTTATAACAGTCAACAAATAAAAATGTAAAAAGTAAAGAGTTAAGAAGAAACACATTTTACCTATGAAGGTTTTAAGTAGTGATGTTCCTAGAGGCTAATTTGATAGCCATTTGATGGAGGGAAAAAAATCAGACTAGTCAACTAGTCTAAAAGACACAAAAAAGGCCTCAGATAACATTTGAAACTGAGCATACTTTAAATAGACAACTATTACGTTCCTTGCTAATCAAATAATGTTATACAATAAGTACTGTTGAAATGTTCAGCACTTTATATTGGGTAGCACATGCACACAGTGTCAGATTAGTATGACTAATGTTAGTGCTGCTTGTAGCAGAAGCTCTGGTTTCTTAAGTGGGAGCATCCACATGTTGGTGCAGCCTGTGGTTACACATTGGTTGGTTATATTTATTTTTTTACATCAAAATATAGGAGATCTACATCTCAATGTCAATCATTAACAACTTCTGTTTATGGAGAGAGTGGGAGGGTGGGGTGTAGCCATCAGTTAGTGCTGTAAATTCTTTCAGCCAGTAACTGCCATTACCGAAATTAATAAAATAAGAATATTGCATGCAACCGACTAGTATTTCTGGTGCTGACTAGCAAGGGCAGCGACTTTCAAACATTTAATCGATTAGTCATCAATAGCCTTAGTAATGAGTCTTGACTTGTTTGTCCACCAGAGGCCATTCTGCAACTTCCCTGTGGCCCGATCAAAAGTTTAAGATCACTTGAAAAATGGCAAAAAAAATCACATTTTGCATGGTTTGATCTTAACAAGATTCCAAGTAGAGCTCTGACCTGCAACAAGAAGAAATGGGAGTGAGACTAAACATTTTTTGTGCGTGCAATTTATTGAGAACAATAAAATTAAACTGAAACCAACTGTTTTAGAGCTGATCAAAAGTTTAAGACCACACCTCCACAAAACACGTAACCCCCCCCCCCAAAACAGAAATCCAAGTTCCATACATGAACTCAGGAATGAGTAGCTCCACCGTTATTGTTGATCACTTCAAAAATTTGTTGCAGCATGCTTGATGCAAGGGTTTCCATGAGGTGAGTGGGAACATTTCTCAAAGTGGTAAAGACGGATGCACGAAAGGCATCTACTGTCTGGAACGGTTGTCCTTTTTTGTAAACTTCCCTTGCCATCCATCCCTAAAGGTTCTTAATTGGATTTAGATCAGGGGGACATGCAGGATGGTCCAAAAGAGTGAATTCTCCTGGAAGAATTCCCTTGTCCTGCGGGCATTGTGTACTGTAGCGTTGTCCTGTTGAAAAACCCAGTCATTACCACACAGACGAGGGCCCTCAGTCATGAGGAGTGCTCTCTGCAACATCTGGACATAGTCAGCAGCTGTTTGACGCCCCTGCACCTTCTGAAGCTCTGTTGTTCCACTGAAGGAAAAAGCACCCCAGACCATTATGGCACCCCCTCCACTGTGGCGTATAGAAAACATCTCAGGTGGGATCTGCTTGTTGTGCCAGTAATGTTGGAAACCAACAGGACCATCAAGGTTACATTTTTTCTCATCAGAGGTTAAAACTTTCTTTGACCTTTCAATGTCCTATGTTTGGTGCTCTCTTGCAAAGTTCAAATGATCAGTTCTGTGGCATTCAAGAAGACAAGGCCTTTGAAGACATCCCACCTCAGCAGTGAGGATGCGCTCCGAGAGACCCTACCTGACAGAAAATGTTTCAGTTTTAGTTTATTGTTTTCAATAAATTGCATGCTTTAAAAAAATGTTTTGTCTCACTCCCATTTCTTCTTGTTGCATCTTGAAGCTCTACTTGAAACCTTGTTAAGATCCAACCATGCAAAATATGATTTTTTTTGCCATTTTTCTTTTGACTGGGACTATATTTTTGTTAAAAATAAAAAATAAAGCTATTAATTTAGACTAAAAACTGGAAACAGAGTGGTGGTTAGACTCGAGGAGTTTACCCACCCATTTACGCAAAATGTTCTGGGACTGAACAATGAAAGTACAATATGTTTGTTGTTCAGAAGTGAGATGAGATGTAACATAAGCTGTGTCGGTGGTTAGAATTCGTCACCTTTGTACTTTGTACTTCGGCTGATATTAGTTTTACTCTCAGAAAAAAAAGTAACAGAGCTAATTGTTCAAAAAGCTGTCTTTCAAAGTAACAAATGTGGAAAGTTATTCACCTCTTTAAAAAGTCTTCAAAATTCCACAAGTCAGATGTTCCCACTTAAACTGTTTACTGTATGTCTATGTTTATGAGAACCCGTTTTGAATAGGACTATGACTTTCCTAAGCATCACAGTCAGGATGAAGCGTACTCCTCACATGAGGCTCCATCAATTTTGCAAACATGTTTCTTTCTTTAGGTGGTAGATTTGGAGCAGGGGATACTTATGAACGGGGATGGAAGAGTTCTCCAGGACTCCCAGGGCAAACCCAAAAGAGTGGTCCTCGGAGAGGATGGACGCACTATTTTTGGTGAAATACTTCAGCCATTTTTATCTTAACATCTACAGCTTGGACAATGTATTTAAAAAGTGCAGTGAGTCCATTATTGGCTAGATACAGACACAACTTTTGTATGTTTGCCTCTGTACACTGCCACAGTGAATTTTAAATCAGACAATTAAGATGCGATTGCATTACAGTCTTCCAGGTTTAATCCTTTGGGCTTCATAAATATTTTGCAATAATAAAATCATAAAATCTTTATGTACTGAACTAGAGTTTGCAGCCTAAAGCTTCATGGTTTCCATTTTTAGTGACCATTCTGCTGGATCAGTCTCAGAATCATTAGTGAACATCTGTTGATCAGTCTACATTACACCTTAGGAGCAAAACAGGATGTTTTGGCGCAGATTTCAGGAATTATAGCCAGTTTTATACACAGCCCCCTATTTTATCAGCTCAACTGACTGACAAGAAGTTTCATAACCAGATGAGGCCTGTCATGTACAGTATGACATGACAAATGAAGCAAACATAATGTCTGAAGTTCATCCAAAGTTGATTTTGTATTTTAGAGTTTTTCTCTGTAATTTTAAATATAAAGCCACAAGAGACAACAGTTATAAGCAATAGAGTATAGGGTTATAGGAGTATCCAAATAAAGAAGAGTACTTAACGGATCATAAATTATTTGGCATGTAACTATGTCAAAAACACTTTTAATCAGGCAGGCGTACCAATGTTGAGGTCTACAGTCAGAGATGCATCTGTCAGATTATTATTTATTTGTTTGTTTATTTATTGGTATTATTATTGCAGAGGCAGAACTACAAGAGCTGTATTGTTGTGGACTTGACTGCTTAATGAAATATCAGCTGAAAGTGCTTTAGAAACTTTGACCATTGTCAGCTGTCTGGATGCAGGTTAAAAACAAAACAGCTGTAGAAAAGCATTCTTTCACACCTGCTATTTTTTAATATTTCACAGTTATCACAAGCTTAATCTTTTTTTTTGCGTTACAAAAGAAACTCTGGTATTTTGCACCTTTATGCATTTTAGTGCAAATCTGGTTTGTATTGAAGACACAGGCATTAATATTCAGCTTCATTTCTACCCAATCACACATCGCCAGATCACATGGGTAGTCCTCTGGTAAGCCAGGACGGTATTGCGCTGTTTGGCCATGGGAGAGATAGTCAACCTGTGATCAATCCAAAAGACAAGGTCCTCATGGTTGGAGGGAAACGTGTACTTGGATTGGATCGGCCTCGCCCCAGGACCTCCACCACCACCACCACCACTACTACCACCATGGCTCCTACTACCACACCTGAACCCACCACCACTGACTGGACCACAGAGGAGTTTACCACTGGATTTCCATACCCAACCTGTCCACCTGGGACCTTTTCCAAAACAGATGAATATGGTTATCCCATTCTGGACTCAGATGGAATCTTGGACTGCTATCCAGAAGGTATGTTTTTAACTGAAAATTCATATGCTGCAGACATTGTCATAAAATGCTCATCAAAACAGAAATATGTACAGCAGGAATAGTAGAATATACTCCAGTTCACCTACGTACACTATTGTTTACTTAATAGCTTTTCCACAGAGCTGAAGTCAAGTTCAGAGCCAGAATGTTCACATAAAAAACTATGACTTCACTAAATCTCTCAGTTGTATTATTTGTCATGACCATCTAGCCCAAGGCCAACAGTGCTTCCCGTTTGCAGCCACAGATCCCACTATAACCCTTTAAATGTGTATATAAACGTGTGATCGGGTCAGTTTGTGTGTCTGGATGTATAAGTGCCTGTGAGTGTCTATGTGAGACCACAGAAACCACATGGACATCTGGAGGCTAACTATAGCCAGAGTCCTGCTGGTTTAAACACACTATGAAACCATCAGTTGTGCATTGCATTAATGTTATTACACAAACAAAATCAAAGAAACAGACTTAGACAAATGCATAAACACAAAAAAGTAAATTATATAGATGCATACAGAGTAATTTGAAAATATTCAAGCTATACCAACAACACTATACTAGACGATCAAATTTGCAGATACAATGTTACAGCAATAATAATAATACGTATTTGTCTTACATTATAAGCTAAAATAAAATGCACTTCGAAATGTGTCTGCAGTCATGTGATATTGATGCTATAGCTTGTTCTACTTCTCTGACAGAGGACTCCTCAGGAATGGAAATGGACTTCATGCTTACAATGACCAGGGTGCCTGATGCTTTAGTTCTTAAGAAAGGTATTGGCTGAGTTTGGCTTCGGACCATCATAGCGCCACTGGGCTGGGACCAACTAAACTGCACTGTATGCTCACTGTTTGTTGTCTGTTACGCTGCACTGTTTGTTTATTGTCTGTTTATTTGTCAGTGCATCTGTTTGCAGGCTATTCCCATCTCTTCCCTTTTCCTTGCTGTGTCCTTCTTTGTTTCTCATTTTGCTTGTTTTGGTCACGGTTCATTGCTTGGATTTAGGATATTTTCCATTACACGCTGTATTTAATCACTTTTCTTCCTGGATACACACTGCATGTAAACTGACTTGCTGAAGAGAATGCAATGCACTTGCATTGCATTCAATGTTTTAACATTCTTTTGTAATGTAATAGCTGAACTCAAGCTTGAGCTGCAGAGGTTGGGTGCTGTTAGCAGTTGCACTTTCTTATTTTATTACAGTAAATTTTGAGATCTAAAGGAATCTGTTGCATGTGACATTCTTAGGTTTGCTAGAAAGGTCACAGTAAGTGTTGCAGTATTTTCTTAGCATTTCCCTGCCGTGCCTCATAGCTGGTTACATGTGTGTGGACCATGATGTAATGCTAAGGTCCACTGGTGCAGCGCAGGAAAAAAATATGTGATGAAAGAAGAAGAAGCCCACTGAATCCCGCCACATTGGTTTGCTTTGGAGACTTTTGAAACAGTTGTTGTCTTCAAGTCTCTCCCCCCCAAGCCCCCCACCACCCCCCATCCCCCTCCTCTACTTCCCACATGGAAAATATGGGTAGCAAAAGTACAGCTTTGGGTGTTGGGTCACACATCTGCCCTCAATTAATTAAATCTGACATTCTCATTACACAGATCATGGCAACTCTTACAAAGGATTAATGAAACACAGCAGCAGATTATTAAACTAGGATATAAATAACATAAATCTATTTGGATCAAAACCTCACTGACACATGTGCTTTTGCTAGATGAGTTTGTTGTCCAGACCACCCCGCCACCAACCACCACCACCACTACTACCACCACCACCACCACCACCACAGAGATCACGATGCCAAAGGTGCACATCAGACCCGTCAACAAAGGCCCTTCAAACGAGTTTGACCTGAGTGGGAAGAAGAGGTTCACAGGTACTTAAAGTCTTTTTTGTATATCTTCTTACAAATCCATGCTTGTACATACTCGTGCCTTAATGCGATCTATGCAGTTTCACAACATGCCACTCTTCAATGGCAAATATTACTACAATGTAAAAAGAAAAAAGTGTGTGATATGACTGCTTTTATGAGGAAGGATCACACAGTGTGATGAGACTGAAACTGGACACTTCATAGTGTCGTTCAGGTCATGTTTTTCAGGTCATTGTTGGAATTTGCAGAGCCACAGCTATAACAGTTCTTATCATCAAAAAGAAAAAAAACCTCCACAGACCTGCTCATTACTAAAGAACAGAGATAAAGTAGATAATTAGATAACATAAGGAGGCATTTGGAAGCCTGTATTTCTATTTTAAAACCAGGTGTTTTAGGAGTTAGCATAGACTCAAAACAGCGCTATGATGAGACTGAATATTTGACTGATATTTCTCCAGAAACATGAGATGTTTAAGTAGGTAATGGTTTGTCAGCACCATGTTTACAACTGTTTTCTGGTGCTCCAAGTGGCCACAGAAAATATATAAAAATACAATATATAGGCAAAAGTATTGTCTTAATCTTTGAATTTGTGTGTTGCCAGTCCTGTTACAACAGATGTGTAAAGTACAGGGTCATGCAGTCTCCCTTTACAAACATTTGTGAAAAAATAGGTTGTTCTAACAAACTCAAATCAAGTGATGTGCTGTAATAGGATGCCACTATAGGCTCCTATAGGTGGCAGTACTTTTGTCCAATAGTATAAATCTACATATAACAAAAAATCTTTATGTACTGAACTAGAGTTTGCAGCCAAAAGCTTCATGGTTTCCATTTTTAGTGACCATTCTGCTGGATCAGTCTCAGAATCATTAGTGAACATCTGTTGATCAGAATCAGAATCAGAATCAGAATGGGTTTATTGCCAGATGTTGAGGTTTACAACATTAGGAAATTGCTGCGGTGCTTCAGTGCAGACAATAAGAATTAAAGTGCTATGTAGAAAGAAAGATGTGTGCATGAGATATACATGAGATATATACATGAGAATAAGAATTATGAGTGCTACGTAGAAAGATATATACATGAGTGCAGGTGGTGATCAGTGCCAAACATGAAATGATGCAGTGACACAGCGTAGGGTCATGTGTTAGTGGCGGGGACAGTCATGTGGTTATTGTTCATGTGTCCAACAGCAGAGGGGAAGAAACTGTTCTTGTGGCGAGAGGTTCTGGTGCGAATGGACCGGAGCCTCCTGCCTGAGGGGAGCAGGTCAAACAGACTGTGTCCAGGGTGAGAAGGGTCAGCTGAGATCCGAGCTGCACGCCGCAATGTCCTGGAGGTGTACAGGTCCTGCAGAGATGGGAGTCTGCAGCCAATCACCTTCTCAGCAGAGCGCACAACACGCTGCAGTCTCTGTTTGTCCCTGATAGTGGCTCCAGCGTACCACACGGTGATGGAGGAGGTGAGGATGGACTCGATGATTGCAGTGTAGAACTGCATCATCGTCCGTGTTGGCAGGTTGAATTTCTTCAGCTGCCTCAGGAAGTACATCCTCTGCTGGGCTTTCTTGATGACGGAGGTGATGGTGGGCTCCCACTTCAGGTCCTGGGTGATGGTGGTACCCAGGAAGCGGAATGAGTCCACAGAGGTGATGGGGGTGTCAGTCAGGATGATGGGGGGGAGTGGGGCTGTGTGCTTCCTGAAGTCCACAATAATCTCCACTGTCTTCTGGGCATTCAGCACCAGGTTGTTGTGGCTGCACCAAGACACCAGACGTTCAACCTCCCTCCTGTAGGCAGACTCGTCCCCGTCCGAGATGAGCCCAATGACGGTGGTGTCATCTGCGAACTTGATTAGCTTGACAGACTGGTGGGTGGAGGTGCAGCAGTTGGTGTACAGGGAGAAGAGCAGAGGAGAAAGAACACAGCCCTGAGGGGAGCCGGTGCTGATGGTCCGGGAGTCCGAGACATTCTTTCCCAGCCTCACGTGCTGCTTCCTGTCCGTCAGGAAGTCAGTGATCCACCGGCAGATGGGATCAGGCACATTCATCTGGGAAAGCTTGCCTCGGAGATGGTCTGGAAGGATGGTGTTGAAGGCAGAGCTGAAGTCCACAAACAGGATCCTGGCGTAGGTTCCTGGGGAGTCCAGATGCTGCAGGATGAAGTGTAGGGCCATGTTGATGGCGTCGTCTACAGACCTGTTGGCTCTATATGCAAACTGCAGGGGGTCCAGGAGGGGGGCCGTGAGGGTCTTGAGATGGGAGAGAACTAGGCGCTCAAATGACTTCATGACCACAGATGTCAGAGCCACGGGTCTGTAGTCATTTAGTCCAGTGATCCTAGGTTTCTTGGGGACAGGGATTATGGTGGAGGACTTGAAGCAGGCAGGCACATGACATGCCTGCAGTGAGGAGTTGAAGATGCCAGAAAACACTGGGGCCAGCTCGTTTGCACAGTGTCTGAGGGTGGCAGGAGACACACCGTCTGGGCCGGGAGCTTTCTGAGCATTCAGACTCCTAAACTGCTTGATCAGTCTACATTACACCTTAGGAGCAAAACAGGATGTTTTGGCGCAGATTTCCACTCACTACACTAAAATATAGACATAATATGTTAGTTCAAAGACTTAAATTACTTTAGCTTCTCCCATATTTTAAGTTTAATATTACAGATTTCTATATGCATGATATACCCTTTAGTTAAACAAGCATTTACACTGCACTCTCTTTTTCTCCCACTTCCTCCAATTAGCTGTGAGTATATCTTTATTTGGGTTACTGTGAGTTTAGTCAAGAGACAGCTCAATTTCTTATTCATATGGATGGAGGTCTTACCCTGCTGTAAATAATAACCGGAGCTCTGTTTTATTTTGTAGAGGAGTAATACATTTTGGACCTTGATTTTGGTTTTCGTATCAATAAATAAATGCACGACCTTCTCAGGTTGCACGTTGACAACGTGCCACAAAAAAGAAAATATACAACCACACCTTAATTGGATCATAATAACTACGTTCAGGAAGGACATTTTATTCAGGGTCTTTAGACTTCATCCTTAACTATGGCTCCTACTGTCTTTTAACTGTTCTTGCGTGCTTTCTTTGGCCTCTCATACCCCGTCACCTCATATGGTTTCACAAACAGACTGAAATGTTCTCTCAACAGAAATAAAAGCAACCTCTATGTTACTATTCCAAACACTACGTAATGTTAAAGGTCCTTTTAATAGGTGCCTTTTTGTAATAGCATGTAGACTCTAGCCACAGGCTTTAAAAATAAATTACAGCATTTCAAGAACATGATCAATAACTTCTTTTAACTGTGGATGTTTTCATGGTGAACATACGGAGAGTTTGAAAACAGACTGTTCTGTAATTAGTGCAAGACAGACTTCATAAAGTGAGAGCTGTTAAGTAGGATGACTAATGATAGTCAAAATTATTGCAATATTCAAACTACAAAAGCATCAGTTCCTTCGTGTCAATAAGGATTTCTGCTTCGCTGTGGACTCCAGATACGCCTAAACATCTGCAGAGCAACAGAAGATGTTGTACAAGAGTTTGTAAAGACTGAGTTTGTAGTTTTCCTCATGGCGCGTCTATTGACTTTGTGGAAAAAATACTGGGAGTGCACCTTTAAAGTAGAGTTGTGGCAGCATGAAGCTGTTGTAAAAGTTTTGTAGTCACTGTGGCCAATGAGAGTCAAGGTTTATCTATTCTGCTTGTGAATGAGCTCAGAGCACAATTAGCTTCTATATAAGACATAAATAAAAGCTTTACTTTAACTTACTGACAGATTTAATGCAACATGTCATTATCATTTAGAATGATCTTTTCAAGAAGCATTGTGAAGGGAGAGATTTATTGCTGTGTTTTTATCAGTCATGTCAAGCCACAGTGAAACGATAGCACAGCTTCTCTCTCGGTACACGACGACTGTCCTGCGACTACACACCTCACATAGCCATCTGAAAGCTATTACTTTCCTGAGTCCAAAATGGAAATCATAAAAGTTAAGGCTGCTGACCTCAGCAGAGAAGGAAGAGTCTTTTGGCTCAATGTGGAGACTTCCTCTTTCCTATTTATTAGTTTAATATATCTTAGGTCCTCTTTAGCAGCCTGCCAGTTTACTGATATGCGTTTCATCAACCATCCAACATTGACTTCCCCTTCCTGTCCTTGCCCATGCTTGGTTTGTTTTGCATTAATCTGGCAAAAGCAGACATGGGACAAAAAGTATTAACTAATCATTTTCAGCAGTTGTGTGAATATGCGTTGGACTTACTTCCAGATGGATGGAATTTGCCGCATTGGGCAAGAAAATGAGCATCAGGATATTTGGACTATTAGAATGCAAATTTATGCCTTACTAGACTAATATTACAGCTGACATTATATGAACTTTCCTCATACTGTTTCCCAGTGACTTTTGATACACATCAGACTTACACACGCCAGTTTTTGCCTGTGTGATTTTGGATTTGTTTGGGGGGTTTTTTGGGTTTTTTAACAAGCAGAAGAAGATAGTGTGTCTCTGTAGGGAAGTGCTTTAAGCAGTGAAAAATGAACACATGAGGAAAGTAAAACATTTGGATCATCCACAAGCACGGGCCTCCACAGATCCTAGACATGTGGACACAGCCTTACAAGCACCCTATAGGCACATAAATCTGCTCACTGCGGTGGCAGATGATGTATTTCAGCGTATGAATGCAGAGAACAAAAGCCATATGACCACATATCGAAGGCTTTACCAGCCGAAACCCACGCAGTTTAACTGTCTGAGGGTTGATGAGTTGATACTGACATGTGCTAGACTTTCGGCATTCAAAGAGGGCCAGTCATCTGGGGAGGTGGGAGCGAGGCCAGACTTCAGTGGTTCCCTCCAAATCCCAGTTTGACTAGGAATTTTGTGATACTTGAAGTATTCACAGCTGTAGGTTCAGCTCTCCTTTCCAGAATCACTGAAAACAAGTAAAATTTTAAATGGAAAGGACAGGGAAGGGACAGTCAGATGAGCATGTGGCTAGAATCTGACTTCCTTATTACAACTCAGAAAAGAGAATTATAGTTTTCACCGCATTTGCAGAGGGAAAATAATAAATCAAAATTGGGTAACCAGAAAAAGTACTAGAATCTTGTCATGTCTTTTATTGTGTGCATTTACAATAAATATTTTAAAAATTACCAACGTTATATGTTTTTTTTCTCCAAATTTTCTATATTAAGAAGATATCTTCCTCAAATTTATGTTATTAAAATAAGTAACCTAATCCTACATTTATTCTTTCCATCAGCTCCATACGTAAACTACATCCAGAAGGACCCGGGAGCACCTTGCTCTTTAACAGAGGCTCTGGAGTACCTTCAGGTTGACATCCTGGAAAACTTAATGAAAAATGACAGCCTGGCAACCAATCACAACCAGCCTCCCAAAAACAAGCCTCATAACTTCACTGTGGTCGCTATGGAAGGCTGCCACTCCTTTATCATCCTAGACTGGGCCCGCCCTCTCAAGGATGATATGGTGTCAGGTAAGAAATGTCATTAATCAAGATGGTTCTGTTATTTTACAGTGACTATGCATCGGTAGTTTTGTTTTGTTGGCTTTTATACATATTTTATCAGAGACATTTCCACGTTTTGTTTTTTTTTAATTAAACGTGGTGGAGCAGAGGGGACCCCCGTGGGGGCCACATGGGAAAAACCTAACTATGAGATATTTGTTTGAAAATTCAGCAAGTTCTAAAATTTGTATTGTGAACAAATCTCCCAACTTACTACTAACGAACTAACAAAATGCAGTGTTAATGACAGTCATAAATATGTTTAAATGTATTGAATGACAAAAGTAAAGACCAGTGTCTGTGTTTTAAATTCACCTTTGCACTGCATGTGATTACATTATTTGAGCGTTATTATAAAATGTTACTAAAGAAATGAAATGAAACTAAAGCTTTGAAAACAGGAAAGCTGTAGCTGATTTAAATTTGGTCAATGTTACCCTAAAGGTCGTCACGTCTCAATAGGTTTCAGTGCAGTTGAAACATTTTCCGGCAGATCGTTCAATGTGTGCAGAAATCACACATAAGCTCTTCACTTTTAAACTGACCTCAGTTTTGTGCGCAAGATCATCGCCCGTGACGACCAAGTACTTTTAAGCAGTTGAAAAGTCAGCTGAAGAGACAGACCAGGAGCTTGCTGTTGATTTTGTTTGACAGTTTGTCCCCCAAAGTGAGAATTTTAGTGAGGACTTCTACTGTTCAGTATTGAGGCATCTGATGGGAGAACTTTCAACAACAACAACCGGAGCTGTGGTGCACTCCAGAGTTTGATTGTGTGGCAGATTAGAGCACACTGTGAATACAGCTGTTTTTGGCAACAAAAACTACCCGGACCACTAATTAGATCAATCAAATCAGTCAAATTCCAGCAAAGTATTGCTGTGTTTACATTTTTCTGTGACATCCACACCTGTTTAATACATAGTCTGTTTCATCATATTCTCATCTGTTGTGGTTCACCAGATACCTTGAACATGTTATCAGCCTCCCTCCAGACTCACATTTTAGAACTCAGTCCAGCAGCTTATTGGGAATAAATTGTGAAAGCGCAGACGGCGTAGAACACTTGGAATAGTGTTCCTAAACTCCCACCGCTTCTCAGAGAAAACCAGAATTCATCTGACCTTGAAATTGACACATGGAAAAAGGGAAAAGAGAGGAGAGTGGAGATAACGGCCTTCTGTATGCGCTATCAGAGGTAGCAATCTGGCCAGCAAGAGAAGCAGTATGTTTTCTTTGGCAGGCAACCACAGACTCATGGTCATGCAGTGCACAGGTTCATCATCTGATGTGTATAACAGATAGGTCTGTGCTGTCACTAGTCTTTTCTTTCCTTGGATTCTTACCCACTGTTCTTGGTTACTTAAAGTTTTATTAGACTTTTGTGCCTTATCTGTCTGTGCTTTTTTGGCATCAGTGATTACTATTTCTCCCATTTAAACTGTCCTAAATAATAACTTCAGATATCTACTTTTTTCTTGCCCACAAATCTTATTATAGAAATGAAAAAAAGGAAGAATCGATCGCAATAAGAAGGATTTTCCATGTGCACAAAATCTGATGTAGTTTCTTCTTTAGTATTTTGTTGACCTCCATTGTTGTCACAATTTCCTGTGTTTCCTTTCCTTTCCTTTCCTTTCCTAATGGTCTAGGCTACTATATATTACTCTAGATATACAATATACATTAACTGGCATATATATATGCGGGATTAGTTCACACATCCAGAGCTAATCACAAAGGACTGTTTTTGTAATTAGGGGGTGTTTGCACAACCATGCATTACGACTTGCGGGTCATGGCTTTTTTTAATAACTATTGCATGGAAACAGCTGTTAGCATCTGGTTTTGTGAGTTTTCACCTGTACCCAACTTCTGGTTCCATTTACTCTGATGCATTGAGGGCATTTTCTTTGAAGGCTTTAGACAAAACATACACTTTATTCACTGAATACTTTAATTGTTGCTTTTGGCTTAAAGAACTACCTTCAAGAGACACAATTTATACCCATAGTAGGAGAAATTGCCCTCTATAGATTACACAGACAGACAGCAAAAGCAAGGATACTACTCTATCAAACCTCGATTTAACTATGCAAAAGGAATGAGGAATAAAAACTCAACAGAAGAAAAACAAAGTAGCTAGTATTTCCCTTCTCATCTGTCAGCAGCCAGCTGTGTTGGTCCAGCGCCAGTAAAAACAGAAAGTCCTGCTCAAAAGTCCAATAGAAACAGTCGGTAGTTTGACGTGCAGCTGAACTGGTCTCCATAGTTTTAAAGTGAGCGATCGAGGGCTGTGTGACCTCAGGTATTCACCGGATTCTGAGGATTTGTCTGTGTGTCTGAGAAGAAGAAGAAAGCAGACAGAGAGGAAGGCAGGCTGGAAGACAGTCGGTATGAGCAACAGAAAATGCAGAACTGCAGATTTTCTTTATAGTGTTTGAGACCACCTACTCCCACAAAGGAATAGTTTGACATGAACTGTAAATATGAAGCTGCCACCAGCCACTAGGAGGCTTAACCTCATCACCGCAAGGTTGGCTGGGCTGCCAGTGGAGACTTGAGGAACTTATTGCACGCTGCCAAGAACTTCTGGTATATGGCCCTTATTTTTACACCTTGGTTTTGAACTGTGTCAGGTTGGCTCTTTCCATATGTTTCAGTCTTTGTGCTGTGCTATGGTAACCAAATTCTGGTGGCCAAAAAAAGAAAACAAAAAGGATGTAGGTCTATTTCTCAAGATATCAAACGTTTCCTGTTATGCTGACCCTCAAATTGATATAAACATAAAAATTCTACATCTGCTTTAGAGATTTTCATTTTAATGACTAAGGAGACCTGCAATTAATTTTGTGTTATTCTCTGCAGGCTACATGGTCCAGAGTGCCTCATACGATGACATCCTCAACAATAGGTGGTCCTCTAAAGCTGCCACTGGGACACACCTGGCTGTGGAAAATCTCAAGCCCAACTCTAGGTAACATATTTTATTGTGTATGTTTACAGTATGTTAATGTTCTCTAGATGCATTTGCACGTACAATGTGTGAACATCCAAAATACTTTCCAGCTGGAGCAGTGTACAAGATCATCTCCCATGTGGGAGTCATAAAAACAAAAGAAGCTTATTTTACAAACAAAGACTTACTTAGCTGCATGAATCTTTTACCTTGACCTCTGCGTGACCAAATATGCATGTTGCCTGTGTGTTCTGTGTGATTGCATGTAGATGTTTTTGTTTTGTTTGGAACATGGCTGACTGTGATCAAATTAGTTTTATATTATTCAAAGCATGTACATTTTATGCAGTAGTGGCAGGAAAAGTCTTTAAAGTGGAAAACCAGCAGTTTGGTTAAGAAACAGATATGAATCTTTTTTTGTGACGTGCAGTAAAACTCAGATGAGACCCGAGAAAATTCAGCGGAACATAAATACAGCACATATTATCTGACACTTGCACAGAGATACAGCCATCTCAGTCTGTTTCAGTTATTAGAGCATGTTTCCACAGCCGTGTGTTACGAGACATGGGTCATGGCTGTCAAAATAAATGCATGGAAACATGAACCCAAGACAGAAAGAGAGTCTTGGATTCCTTTGTTGTTCACCTGTGCTTTTAGGGGTTTCTGCTAAAAGAATTTACGATACTCTAAATGGTGCAGTAACTTATACCTAGTTGCAGTAATTTAAAAATAGATTAATTTTTTCGAAATCGATACACAAAGTTTATGTGTTATTTAGTCAGTTGGTGCATTTAGGCCATCCAGATAATCTTCAGCAGTTCTCAATAAATATAGTGATTAAGTACTGGCAAGTGCAAGAAGACACAAAAGTGAAACTACTTTATATCCTTTAGCAAAAACAACATGTGTGAACCATGCATAGTTCAAATGAATGCTATTAATGGACACTAAAGGCTTTTATATAGTATATTGCACAGTCTAAAGCAAGAGTCTTTTTAGGTTTGTGAACTGTCAAAAAAACAGATGAACACAAAAAGCTTTCCAAAAGTATGCAAAGGGTTTTTATTCCCGCCAACCAGTTTATATCCAGGATCACGGAATGGTTTATGGGATAGTGTTAGCATTTCCCATGCTGGAGGCTCCTTCATGGTTTCCAGAACTACTGAGCAAATTTGTATTGCATTGACTAACAGCATAACTGCATATAAGTGAAACTTATCCTTTTTTTTTGCATCCACAAGTTTCCCTCTTTCTATCAGTGAGTCATGTGGTGGGTAATACTTTATAATAACTACACAAGCATTAATAAGTTATTAGTGAAGACCTCAGATGGGTTATGCATGAATTTTACAATAAATATTTCTATGTTGCGTATTGCTTTGTGCTCTTCCTGTTGTGTCATTTATAACAGCTTTGTAAGGCATAAATAGGTTCACTTTAGAAAAACTCGTAACTCCTTTAATAGACCATGAATTACAATATTAGATAAGTATTTATAAAACCTCAATTAACATTCTCACAAATAACTGATATCTTAATCATTACATGTATAAATGTATATCTATGTACTCTGTTAATTACTAAGACTTTTTAAATTATTTCATAAACCATTACAGCTCCTAAAAAGCTATTTTTTACTTGATGTAATACTTAAAAGTGGTGAATCCATCATTTGTAAAGTATAAAATGCTGACATTAGTCCCTTTATATGAGCTTATTTAGCAAGAACCTTTTATGTCTGTGTTTATAAATGACATATTACAGAGAAGTAATGCTTTATAAAGGATGACTTGAGTATTTCCTAATACCTTACTAACCCTTAATAGTGTGCTTTGTTTTAAAGTATTGCCATATAGTGCATACATAACATATATATTCTACTTCCATTGTATATAAGGTTTTTTTAAATGTAAAACTGGCTTTCGTCAAACAAAAGTCTAGCAGTTTTCACTCTAAATAGCTAATGAATACCTGAACTTGTAAAAATGGAAATCTGCAACCATTTAACAACATGTAGTAATTCATTTAAAGCCTTTTTATGCATAGAAATTGACAATTTTCTAATTTCCCTACTTCTGGTTTTCTAAGCATCTATTTCTCCTGCTGTATGTAAGAGAAGTTTACAGAATACAAATTGGTTGTGAATTTCTTACATATGTGAATATTTTTGAAACAGTTTAAAATTGGCTTTTGTGGGTTCATCTTGTGGTTCAGCTGTCATTTATTATGAAAAGCATATTATGAGGCCAGGCCAGATTTGGCTTGAAAAGGTACAACATGTGCAGTTGCCACATAGAATTTCTTTTTGAATGAAGGTCTCTGCATTGAAAGTTTCAAATAGCAAGCAACTTTGGTCCTTGATACTGTATTTATTTTCACAATGTCCTTTTTTTCCTACCCACTCAGATTTCTTCTCGTCTTTCTTCTTCCATGACGTCATCTCTCTATAGCTGCATTGCTTTCTTCTCTCCCTCTCCCGTGACATAATTTGGTGAGCCTCTTCATATGGCCGTGGTGATTGGATCCAGGCTTCATGGCTGTATGTGTTGAAAGTTTTTAGACTTGAAATTGACAGATGATGAACTTACTGTGTGTGACCTTGCACAGTATACGAAAGCTCACGCGCACACATCATGCACAGTGGAAAAATTTGCAGTCTCTCAGTGTTGTCACTGCTGTTTTTTTTCAAATGTGACAGGACTTTATAATTCCTCAACCACCTGGAGATGAAATGAGATCACTGTTTGGCTTTGTTTTGCACTCTGGCAAGAAAGCTCGTGACATCTAGTAACGCTTTTGGGTGACAAATTTCTCTTTTGATTAGAGTCTCTCTCGCTTTCTTTACTTTTCCACATCCTTCCTTTTTGTTGTCATTCATTCTTCTACTTTCCTCTCAGCTGTTAACCTTTGCTTTTATAGATGTGTCTTTTTCCTCTCAACAATCCCTTTTGCCTCACCTCAGTCCTGCTCTCCTTTTCCCTTGAACGTGAGAGCCTTTTTATTGTGCTGCGCTCACTTTGGATTCATACAAGCATAAATCGGGCTACTCTTAAATCTTAAAGAATGTCAAGTGATCTGCTGCGATCGTTATCATTTTCCTATTTTTAACCAGTAACAACAAACAGGTGGAGTGGCACGTTAAATGCTAAAACTTTTATTAAAGCTATACTTTGTGCTCTGTTGTCATTCAGGTACTACTTCAGGGTGCAAGCGAAGAATGTGTTTGGTGTGGGACCATTCAGCGAAACGCTCTCCTATGTTACTGAATCAGGTTGTATTCTGTCATCACCTGCAACTGTAAACTTTGAGATACCCTAATGATTAAAGTTCAGACTGACTCTACATTTTCTTTCCTTACTGTACAAAAATAGAAGAATAATTCTCGCGGTTATATTCAGCGCACAATATTCACACAGAGAGTCGCCCTTGAAGAGAAGCCGACTTGCACATGTACACTGCATTACACGGTCTATTGGTTTTTCTTTCCCATCATCAGGTGAATGCATTAAACTTGATATGCAGTCTTTTTCGCCCCTGGTGTTTACTTTCTTTTTTGTTTTTTCAGATGACCCTCTCCTCATTGAAAGACCACCTGGTAGGTCTGCACACTAACAACACATTTCCAACTTAGAGACAAGTTATACTGAAAAATAATGAAAAGTTACAGTAATTTAGGATGGATTTTCTCTTCCAAAGCTTTCCTTATAATAGTAACATAGCTAATGTTGAACTTCTGTGATAATTAACTGGATATTGTGTTCACTATTTTCTAGTGTGTGACAGTTGCGTTTGTCTATTGTTATCCTTTGTATTTATGTTTATAACAATATGACCCCAGGAGTGATCTGGCCACAAGTGATTTTTCATAACAATGATATTTTGACTTGGTTAAAAGGCAATAATGATGATAAGTAAAAAATTTAAATGCTTCTGTGTGTAGGCAAAACATATATTCATCACTTGATGAATTCCTGAATAATATAACACTTGACATATAAAAAAAAAGAAACCAAAAGGTAAAAATATCAAAGAACATTTTAGGTAGAAATGCAACTTAATGCTCTTCTTCCTCTATTCCTTAATGCAATCAGGAGGCGAGCCAATCTGGATTCCCTTTTCTTTCAAGTTCAACCCAGTCCACAGCAGCTGTAAGGGCAGCCAATATGTCAAGCGGACATGGTACAGGAAGTTTGTGGGTGTGGTTCTGTGCAATTCCCTACGATACAAGATCTTCATGGGAGACAGTCTAAGAGGTAAATATATTTCTGATGCTTAAAAATCTGAAATAAAGACTGTTTCTATGGAGGAAGAGGTGTGGCAGTCACCACCGACTAAAGTGTGATCACACAACCAATGATAAAGGCTATTAGGATGCAAAGCACATAGCCACAGACCTGGAGTTATAATTGGTAATTACTGTTCTTTGCTAAACCTTTTCTTTTTGGCTACCTGCTTAACTGCTATAAGAAAGATGACAGTGGGAAGGAAAACCTCCCTTTTAACAGAAGAAAGAAACCTGCCAGGCCCTTCATGAGCCTGGTCCAAAAGGAAAGTTTAAACCTAATCTCAAAAGTAGAGAATGTTTCTTTCTCCCAAACTGGGACCTGGTTCCAAAAAAGAGGAGCCTTAAAGCTGAGGGCTCTGCCTCTCATTCTGTTTTCAGAAACAGGTCTGAAAGAAAAGTGCTCTATTCAGGTAAAACGCTTCTATAGTTTGCCTGGCTCTGCCATTATTATTACACCATTTGGCAAGATTTATTATGAATTGCCTCCCACCATAGCAATGGGAAATGTTATAATAAAGATACCTCTCCCTTTTACCCACAGACCCATTTTACAGTATAGGAGATACATTTGGCCAGGGAGAGGACCACTGCCAGTTTGTGGACTCCTACAGGGATGGAAGGACAGGCCCAGCCTACTTGTCAAATAATCTGCCCACAGCACAAGGTAAATAAAAACAGACTGTGCATATTGTTTTAAATTTGCAGCCTGCACTGTTAGCCCTTACTTATCATTTGTTTCTATGCCGTCTGCCTTTCTGGCTCTGTAAAGGGCCAGCTGGTTGATTTATACCCATGCAACATATAAAGATGCAGAATGTTGTTTGCATGAATGCTCGTTAAAGTGATTTTTGTGTTGTGTTTTAGCCCAAATTTCACATGCTTTTCATTACCCCAATTTTTCTAATTAAACCATAAGTTCTTAGATTAAAGTCATGAATTGCTGGTAGTTATTAGTTTCGGGTCATTTTGGTACACCATGAAAATGCTTAAAACTTGCTCCATATAAGCAGTTGACTATATTTATGGTAAGTATGCAATCTTCTAAGGGTATTTTCTTATATGCCAGGCATTTTAGCATTGTGGCATCAGGCGAATGTACGATTAGGAGTGTGGTGTGTGTGTGTGTGTGTGTGTGTGTGTGTGTGTGTGTGTGTGTGTGTGTGTGTGTGTGTGTGTGTGTGTGTGTGTGAGAAAGAGAGAGAGAGAAAGAGAGAGAGAGAGATGTGGTGCTGAGCAACCACACAGATGTGTATCAAACCCACCCCGTATTATATATACAGCTGTGATTGACCTGGCAAGGGAAAGACCAGTTGGGAATATGTATGAATGGGAGGGAGGCCAGTCACATTGTGCTGGAGCAAATGAAACAGGTCTCAGATTTGTCTAATTCCCACATTAATGGCAGTTATCTCTGAAAGTTTTACAATGTAAGAAATGATCAAATTCACAACCTCCGGGGTAGCAGCTTCTCTGTGCTGTCCTTTTCTATCAAACATTACTGAAACAAGAGTAAATAGTGCATTTGTTGTGGACTACTTCTATTACTATTGTGGAAGCAGTACCTTTGCATCAGAACAGGGTATGTAGGATTGCCTAAAACACCATATCTATTATGCTCAAAGAATATGCCACTCTGCGCCACAATGAGAGTGTCTCTGATGCGTTCACAAAACTGCAGTTCCATACAAATAGATGCATTTGATAAATTCTCAAATAGTGTTATTGTTTTCAAATTCCATTAGAAACCAACTTACATGTCATTTGCCATAAACTCATGTCCACTGATGTGCCAGTGGAGAAATGCCATTCATACCTGTATAGGTTTTGACCAGCGCTTTTTTACTACTCACACATTGAATTGTTGCACATTATCTCATTTTGTTGTGCAGTTTAATGGATGGGGATGCTTCTATTTATTTACCTGTCTAAATGAGGATGGCTTTTAGCTATAAATAACTTTTTCTCTATTGCAGGATACTATCGTTCCTACAGACAAGAGCCAGTTACATTTGGGGTTATTGGCCGACGCACGCCCCATCCATTTGTGGGCTGGTATGAATGCGGGGTGCCCATTCCTGGAAAATGGTAACACAGTGAGAAGAAAAGACATTGTTGGGCAACTGTTCTGCATCCTGCTGCAGGCCTTCACCTTTTCCGGTCCTGCCCTAAAAATGGACTTTTGCCTGCCACTACAAAAAGACACCACTTCGAATTTGTTACAGCTTCACACAAAAGGAGAATATAGTACTTTTAAACAATTCAGTGTATATCTTTACAATGCACTTTTTATATAAAGCAGTCTGTATATGAGGGGGAAAAAGAAGCATGTGTGCTCTTGCTTAGTTTAACTCTTGTCTCAGAGTGCCCTATTTCCAACCATTCCAGTGACAGGTCCCCACCCAGTGTTATTTATTTGACCAGTAATGCAGTGACATTGGACCAAAGAAGAAGCTGCAAAGCAAACTGTAAGAATGGGCACTTGAGGTGTGTGTATAGGTCATTTTTAATCATGACATTTGTATTTCATAATGTAATAGCTTTATTGTGTTCATAAACAATCATACTGTTTTTACAACTTTTGGTATTCACCAGAATCCATTAAAAGTTACTGTGTAAGTTTTGTATGTGTACGGAGAAAGAATAAAAGACCAAATATTTGCTCAGGAACTGTGGGAGATTTAATAAAGGTGGTATGGGAAACATAGCAATCCAAAAACATGAATCATATTGGACTTTCCTCTCCTGACACATTCTTCTCTAGCAAAAGCTTTTACACATGATCCAGAGCTACTTAATCAACTTAATGGAAGATCAGAGTATCAGATACGGTTTAGCTGAGCCAGTTGGAACACCACCTATTATAATCTCAAAAACAACACATTGTGGAGAGCAGCAGGTGCACAAAGAAAAACTGAAAAGCAATCATAGTCAGTGAAAACTAGTCAGCTTCGACATGTACCTCTGTGTATTGCAGAGTTCTGATAATGTCATTTTACTTGGAATTTAACATTTAATCCAAAATAGAATTTCTGCGTGTTAGCACTACAT
Source organism: Aulonocara sp. 'chitande type north' Nkhata Bay (assembly GCF_057382095.1). Lineage (NCBI taxonomy): Eukaryota > Metazoa > Chordata > Actinopteri > Cichliformes > Cichlidae > Aulonocara > Aulonocara sp. 'chitande type north' Nkhata Bay. The sequence goes on from NC_141358.1 coordinate 13,439,763, forward strand.
AGTTAGCATTATATAGTTAGTATTATGTGTTTAAATATTGCACATTTTCGCATTTACACTCACCAGTCTTTGCCTTCAGAATTGCCTTAAATATTCATCTTCATGGTATAGATTCAAAAAGATTCTAGAAAAATTCCTCGGGGGTTTTGCTTCATACTGACAAGACAGTAACAAAGAGATCCTTCAGATATTTTTGTTTTGCACGTCCTCAAAGGAAATTTCCTACAGGCGCTCTTTTGAACTGAAATCTGGTGACTGTACAATGAAATCATTGCCATGTTCAAAAAGCCTGTTTGAGTTGATCTGAGCTTTTGACATGGTGTGTTATCCTGCCGGAAACAGCCATCAGAAGATGTGTACCCAGTAGCTATGTAGAGGTGGACATGGTAGGATGGAGCCATGCTTTCATGTTGTTTCTGCCTAAAATTAGAATTATGCAAAAGTAATCAAGACTTTAACATCAGGCAAAATATTTTAAATCTTTTGTTACCCAATTTTGGTGCAAATTGTAGCCTCAGGTTCTTGTTCTTAGCTGACAGTAGTGCCACTTGACTTGGTCTTTTGGCGCTGTATCTTACCTGCATCAAGGTTTGACTTGTTGTGTGTTCAGATGCTCTTCTGCATCTTACAGCTGAAAGCAGTTTTACCTTTCTCCTCTGACCTCTGGCATCAATGAGGTAATTTTACTCAGAGAACTGCTGTTCAGTGGAAATTTTCTCTTTTTGGTCCATCCTCTATAAACCCTAGAGGTGGTTATGTGAGAAAATCCCAGTGGATCAGCAGCTTCTGCACATCTGACACCAACACCTTAAATCACCTTTATCCCTGCCTGCACACACACACACAAACACACACCAACACACACCACCCACACACACACACACACACACACACACACACACACACACACACACACATATATATATATATATATATATATATATATATATATATATATATATATATATATATATATATATATTAGAGATGGACCGATCCGATATTACGTATCGGTATCGGTCCGATACTGACCTAAATTACTGGATCGGATATCAGAGAAAAATAAAAAATGTAATCCGATCCATTAAATATCACGAAAGCACCTCACAAAACTTGCAACACGCCGTAACTCACCTCAGAACGTTAGCACGTCGGAGCAGTATGCATCACGTGATAGAGCGGCTGTGGCATGCGGGACCTGTCGGTGGTCTGGATAGCATGTGGAGCTTCGCTAGCAACCTGGCATTTCATCTCCGACAAAGTTATCCCCGAGAGAAGTAAAGCAAGTGTGTAAGTCCATCTCTGAATGTTTGTAAAGCATTCCTGCGTTAAGCTTAACAAGCGACTGCCTCTCGCTCTCCGGCTGCTACTTCAATCGTGAAACTGCTTAATGATCAGCTGATCGGCTTTTCTGTCGCGAGTCCGTCTGTCTTGTTTGTTTTTGCCCCACTTTGCACCAGAAAGAGGAAACCAGCGGCTGAACAACAGCAGCACGTTTAAGCTTGATAAGCTGTTGTTAGAATTTATTTAATATTACTTTCTACTCGAGGATCTTTTTCTATGTAGCTGACGTAACTGTGCAGGGGCGGATCTAGCAAAGTTTAGCCAGGGGGGCCGATAGGGCATTAACAGGGAAAAGGGGGCACAAAGATATACTTTTCTTTCTTATTCTCATTTAAAATGTCTAGCTTTTAATAAATAATTATCTGACACCCAAAGTTTTAATTTGATGTAAAATGAATAGAAGTCAATTACTGTATATAGTGACTATTAAGTCTAATATATATACCCTAGTAAGCTATAGTACTTTTTCCTTTGGGATGGTACCATCTGTGCTGTCTGCAATTTTGTTGAAGAAAGCTGTTGAATCTATTTAATATTTCTTGAAAAATAATTGATTTCTGTGCATTTTTTTCACACTTCATCAAATTAAGGTTGATTACGTCGATTAAGCATCATGAGGTGGAGTGTGAGGGGTGGTTCCCTATTTTTTATTTATTTATTTTTGTTGTTGCTGGGAGTTGGAACCCTATTAGTTAGGTTGCTTAATATTTACGCTAAGTACTCTTTAAAATACCAGAATAGTGAGGATGGTGTAGGTTTAAGTTTATTAGATTGATCAGTATTGCTGAACTATGAAATATTTTTTTTGTATACAGGTATAACAGAATAGCTTTAGTGTAGTTGTTGTTTTAAACTTGAGTATGAACTTGCAGACTTGCAAAATGCAGCAAGATATTTTAAAAAAAACAGTTTTGTTGATTAAAAAACACTATATCGGATTCATATCGGTATCGGCAGATATCCAAATTTATGATATCGGTATCGGTATCGGACATAAAAAAGTGGTATCGTGCCATCTCTAACATATATATATATATATATATACATATATATATATATACATATATAAATGAAATAGCATAATTTCATTATGATTACATTATTCATGTAATAAAGAGGAAGAAAAAAGGAATCACTGATGTATCTGAAATGTATACTTTGTTACTTTGTTAAATGTTGTTTGTTACCAGCCCCTGACTTAACTTTTGATAAACTACTACAATGTATAATTTCTTCTTCTAAACCATTGTATAAAAATGGGTGATTGAACACAGTTGTATTTATATTTAAAGCATCAGAATACCTATTTTTTTAACCACAGCAGCTTGATGTACGAATCACATCTCCAGGGTCGGATTTGGAAAGACTTTCAGTAAGATTTTGTTGAGCCAATTACCACTGGTATACTTTGGATAATGTAAAAATAAATATTAATCTAATTATCTGCCTATCTTATTGTTACAAAATTCAGAGAAAGTTTTTTCAAGGAATCAACTTTATTTCCATACTCAAAACCATCTGCGGTGCTCATATTTTGCTGTGTTATTTGAGTGGAAATGATTCTGCTTCTTGGTGAAATAACTGACAGAAGAAAACTTAATCCTAAGTGGGTCTGTGCCACAATAAACCTGGTGGAAAGTATTTCACCAATTAAGCTGAATGAATAGAAAGCTTTCTTTGTATTGATTGCCGATTATTCAGTGCTGCGTTTTTTTTTAGATTTTGAGGTGAATCTTTTGTGGTTAGATTTATTTTCCAACAGCAGAACCACAGCTACTCTTTTGAGAGCTTGCCTAAAAGTCATTGCAAACATTTTTCAGTCATTTGTGACTGTAAGGAAAATGATGATATTAACCATCTCTGTGTCAGAGGAAAACCAAGTACTACTCTTACAAATCCCCATCGTTCTTATGAGAATGGAAAACACTTTTTCTATCCCTGCAAGATGAAAAAGATTGAAATCAATCTTTACTACTCATAATACTACTTTGGCCATCCATCCATCCGACCAAAAGCCCAGACCTGCTTCTCCCCAGTCACCTCCTCCAGCTTATCTGGGGAGATACCAAGTCATTTCCAATTCACCTGAGATATAAGGGTGTCCTGGGTCTGCCCTGGGGTTTCTCCCAGTAGGACATCCCCGTAACACCTCAGATGGAGTAGGAGCTATACTCTGCTTAACTGCCTTACCCTTTACTTGTCGACAAATCAGCATTCAGTCAAAGCATAGTGTCATCAATGTCGAGCACTGTACAGTTGGGATTTTGGAAGACTGCATGGAAGCACGTCTGCATTGATTAAAAACCCCTCTCTAGGCTCACTGTAGGCAAACGCATCACTTATTTTCTTGAGGCAGTCATTTTGCTTCCTTTTCAAATATATCAAAGGTCCAAACATAGTCTCTTATCTGAGGAGCACAGGCGGTCAATTGTTGAGCTTGGCTCAGATTTGTTATGGCAGTCAGATTTAAAACACAATAAATGCATCGTGAGATCTGGGAGGGCAAAAATATTTCCCCTGGCCAATGACTAAAAGATAATGGATAATGGTTTTGTTTTGGAGTCAGCAGACCAATTTGTCAACGCTTTAGTGGGTGGTTGTCAGATTTCGAACATAGTTTCCAGGTACACTGTGTGGATGAATGCTTTTGCTACCATGTGTTTTCAGTGAGTGATGAGAGTCTCTTTGCCCCAAAATATTTTCATTGGCTGCAGCTTGTATTGCCATTTGGCCTGAATGGAGAATATTGCAATATTTAATTCTAAGCACATTGGGGAACTCCAGCCTACTCTGAGACCTGAGATGGCCATTGAGACAAGACATTTCAATATCAGTCTTTATCTACAAAAGACGTTTTTGATCAAGGAAAAGATCAGAGGTTTACAGAGACAGATGAATATATTGCTTTCAGGGATACAGTGTTAGAGAAAGATTTAAATAACTGAGGCCTGTCATAAAACATCGGGCTATTGTCCACACATTAGCTCACTAAATGCAGCCAGTTTGGAAAACTGATTCCATATGCAATACCAGTGTGTAAAGTTACTTTTTTATGTTAGAGTGTATACAGATTTATAATGATTTTATAGAGATGATAGGGTATATTTCAAGTCACAGCTACCTTGGATTCTTTAAGATAAAGTTGTTGTGATGGATGTCCTTGGCAGCAAGCAAATTTACAGTCGTGTGAAGAGAAAGAACACCCTTACTGCTTCCACAGAAATTAAGAGGGTAAGTAGCAGCAAGAATATGCTAATCAAATACACTGGTAACAGCAAGCATGAGCACCTCCATAAGAGGAGAGGTTTGGGCCGGTTGATGTTCTGAGGTTTACCCATTTCCTTAATCTTCCCAGCAGTACGCATCTCAGTAACGTAACACAAAGGTCAGTCTGTGCAATGCTCAAAGAAACTGCATAAAGAAGAAAAGCTACATCTTAGATGCTAAAGACCTCAGTAAGCGTGACAGTCCTATTAGCTTATGTCAATACAGCTATTGAAGTCTGAAGAAATATTGTTTTTCTGGAAAAGTTGCCAAGAGAAAGCCACTTCTCTCTAAAAAGAACATGGTAGCCCAGTTCAGGCTTGCACATTTGTATCTGAACAAACCAGAAGCCTTCTGGAACAATGTCGTAGGGCAAAGGAGATCAACGTAGAGACATTCGTCCATAATGCTCAGTGTCAAAAGCCTAACAAAATATATCAGCCCCTCATACCAACTGTTTTAGTGCTAACTTAAAAGCATCAAATGCAAATCTTTAACACAACATAACACTTTCAAATAAATTATGGTTTTACCTCACTAACCTAGCTAACCTATCAGCCAGCTAGCTAGGGTTAGCTAATATCTTAGCATATGCCCTGCTGGACTACTAACCTCTGTTACCCATATAGGCAGTCCACAAACTTTTGTTAAAGAAATAAGACGGTAAAAATAAAAATGTATAGAGCTATATATTTTGAATCTCAATGAGTAATAAAAAGCAGTACAAAAAGATTGGCAGATGACATCATACTGACACACATACACATCATACTGGGGTAGTTAGCAGCACTTGACTTTAATTTAATGTCATTACAACAAAGGGTGTAAGGAATGGAAGTGGCAGAGACATGAAGTAGTATTAAAATCCAAACAGTGAAATACATTCATACAAAAATCTCCAAGCTAATCTATTGTGCCAAAGGAATTTAATTTATCTCATATTAATAAATATTCTTTTGATCACAAGACTATTTGACTGTTGATGGTTGCAGCCTGGTGTCATTGAGTGAAGTTAATACTGACAAATGTCTGTTTAAGACCACATTTACGTCACGTATACAGTTGTTTTCATCAGTGCAGGGTGGCCTTGTTTGTTACTTGGGGCAAAAAATGTGCCATGCATACCAATGGCCTTGACTAAGTTTGGCTAACCAAGTGCTGCTGTTACTTTGTCTCCTGATTAAGAATTTACTTTCTCACTCTGCAGCATTAGACTTTGGACTTAGAATTGAAATGTAATTTACTGCATCTGGTTCGTTCAGGACATGCAGCCAAAAGCTGACATCAGAAGATAAAGAAGGGATGAAGTGGTGGTCGGTATCACCCATGCGCACATAGACAAAAAAAGGCACGCACACACACACACCCATACACAAATGCAGCCTTTTAATTTTGTTCAAAGATGTTGAAATTTTGCTTTTTTCAGCCAAGTAAACACTGCGACACCAATCCATTATGACACGCCACTGAAACATCATATGTCAGCTATTTTACAGTGTTTGGCACAAACTCTGTAAGAGTTTTCAGTTAAGGTCTCTGCACAGAGCAAACTGCTGATCCTTTTTTATAAAAAAGGGGCAAAAGGCCATGCTAGCTTGATTGAGTCCAGACCCAGCTGACTTTCCACACGTGGCTCTTGCATTATAAATTTAGCTACTTCTTAAACCAGCTTCTCAGTAACAGTAAGTTACCCCTCCCCTGCCATTGCTGTAGTGATTTAGAAAGAGCTCATTTCAATATATTTGGATGTAACACTTAATAGTTTAATTGCAGAAACATTAAGAATGTATAAATAAACAAAATGTGGTTTCAAAAGAATGCAGGTCTTCTGACTGTTTTCCACATGCAGCTTTTTTTGTTTCTCTTTGATAGAAGTGGGTCACATGCTACTTGGACTGGAAAAAGTTAGACTTCATTCTAGAGAGCTGAAATCATCGCAAGAAGAACGAGTTGAAGGCTGAGGAAAGAAAAGCAAAAAGAGCAGAGAAGGGTGTGAAACATACTCAGAAAAAAAAGTTTACAGGCAATGTCATGTTTTATTTCTTTTATTTGTGTATGGAAATATTTAGGCAAGGAGCATTTAATAAGTTGATTTTTGTATGATATGATTGCAAGAACTTTGTTTCTCCTTTGTAATATACACCTTGTAATCAGCCAGCAAATCACAGCATGTTTTAAGTTACATTAATTTCACACAGTAATAAAGTAGTAGCTGCATTGCACTGAGGGGAAACTGCCATCTGCCTTTTGCTTGAAGTTTTCTCTACCTTTAACACAACTGCACATCACTGCCAAATGGTGACACCTGAGAGAAGCACATGTTCTTTGATTCAAAGTGTCACCAAAAAGTTTTCAAATTAATATTTTAGAGTGTAAAACCTGCATTTATTCAGTTGACTTTGGGACTGATAAGCTGACCACCACTCCATAGAGTTTTGGTCTAAACTGTATATGATGTCCTAATCTATCCTCCAAACTTCCACACGTAGGCAGAATGAAGCACTTTACCTCTTTGTTCTGGGAGTGGCTCCTTGTAACACCTTCTTAGCAACTGCCTATAAGCTCTTTTAGACTATTGTTTGGACCATGACCAGGTCCTCAACATATTTGCTGGCAGTGTAGTCATGTGCGAGAAAACACCACCATCTGCCAAACACTAATACCTTTGTAGAAACAAATCCTGGCATCTCTTCACTGACATATGGAAGAAGACCTTAGCAAACAACTGAAGTACCCAACCCAGATACCAACATGGCTGTAACCAGACATAATCATTGTATTGAATCCATGCTGGGACCCCAATGGGCAAAGAAAATTAAAGAAAGCATGCCAGGTACCATGAACTAGCAGATGCACGCTAAAGGAAAGGCCGGCAATCCCACTGTGAGCCAGTGCAGGTTGGCTGCCAAGGATTTGCAGGGCGTTCACTCTGCAAAGCACTTCTATTGCTAGGCATCACTGGAAGGATAAAAATAGGGCCATAGATCAAATACTGAAACTGCAGAGAAAACCAAAAGGTGGATTAGGATTTATTATTAACCTTTATTTAACCAGGAAAAGTCCCATTGAGATTAAAAACCTCTTTTTCAAGGGAGTCCTGGCCAAGAGGCGACAACACGTTGAAATTACAAAGTTACATACATATTATAAATAACAATTACATTTTAAAAACATTTTTCTCTGGCTCTCTCAATCTGGACTTAAAAGCATTTAATGAAATAAGATCTGCTATCTTCCAGTCTTTTTGCATCATGTTCCATGTGAAAGGGGCAGCATAAGTAAAAGCCCTCTTTCCCAGTTCAGTTCTGGCAAATGGAACATTGAGCAAAAAAAGATCGCTTGAACGCAGGCTGTAAGAAACAGTACTTCTCCGTGTGAGCAGATCGCAAATGTAGGTGGGCATTTGTCCAAGCAGGGCCTTATAAATAAAGATGCACCAGTGAGCAAACCTCCTGGAGGACAACGAAGGCCATCCCACTCGAGCGTACAGATCACAACAATGGGTCAAGGCCCTACAGTTTGTAATAAACCGTAAAGAGGCATGATATACTGAGTCAATCTTATGAAGACACTGGGCGGAAGCATTCATGTACAGCAGATCACCATAATCTAAAACAGATAAAAATGTAGCATTTACAAGACGCTTTTTTGTCTCAAAAGAAAAGCAAAATTTGTTTCGAAAGAAAAATCCCAATTTTAGTTTGAGTTTTTTCACAAGATTGTCTATGTGAGGTTTAAAGGTCAGAGAATCATCAATTAAAAAGCCAAGATATTTATACGTATGCACCACTTCTATGAGGTTTCCCTCAAGAGTGGACACCAAGGGGACAGTTTGAGGAAATCTCTTCATGTTTGAAAACAACATTAGCTTTGTCTTTTCAGCATTGAGAACCAATTTCAGCTCCAGAAGTGTGTGCTGAACCACGTCAAAAGCTTTCTGCAACGATTCTATTGCCTTTTCAAAGTTTGAGCCAAAGGAATAAATAACTGTGTCATCAGCATAAAAATGCATACTAGCATTGGACACATTTTGTCCCAAATCATTTATATACATGATGAACAGCAGAGGTCCTAAAATTGAACCCTGTGGCACCCCAGTGTGAATATTCAAAAGTTCTGAGCACAGATTTTCACATTTAATGCATTGAGTCCTGTCACTCAAATAATTAGTAAACCAGGAGACAGCATGTCTAGACAGCCCCAAAGAAAGAAGCCTATGCTTTAAAATGGCGTGATCCACAGTGTCGAAAGCTTTTGACAGGTCAATAAAGAGAGAAGCACAGGATCAAGAGTGCGTACTTGTGGATAGCTTGGTGCTGGGATCCATCCTGGTTGGTTGGGTCTCCTGGAAAAGCCCGCCTGATGGTGAAGGACCTGAAACCCCTGATGAGTCCAAGTTACGAGGTTACCCCACCAAATCTGTGAGATGTATCTTTCATCAGTGCAACAAGGTGTACCACCGTCACAGTCAAATGATATTGCCTATTTATTTTAAGTCATTATCAAGCTGGTAGCATATTATTAATTTGTAATCATGTTTTTTGACTCATTTTTTAATTTAAGTCCAACATAAACTTTCAATTGTAGTTCTTTGTCTTTACTAACTCCTGAAGGTTATGCATCTACCTATTAAATGCCCTACTCTGTTCAAATGTCCACAATGTGCTGTTTGGAATGTAACCTTAGTTTCATGGTAAATCTACAAGCAACAAAATACTTGGGGTTTCTTTCTCTGATATATTTATTGATGTAATTGTTTTCACCCTACGATGGAATATTAAGTTCTTTATAGATTTAAAAAGTTCAAGGTAGCTTTAAGCAACTCAATAAAAAATGTTACCTGCATCAGAAAGGAGGCCATGCTGGCAAGGATGAGGACATGCAATGAATCATGGTACTGGAGATCACAAACAAGAGCCATAAACAACAGAAAAACAGAGGAAATGCCCTTCCCCTTTGAACAAGGTCCCTAAAGCTCTCAACCAAATAAAAGATCTGGGAATTTTTCAATTGCTCACAGACATAATATTTACCAAACTCCAAGATGACATAATATCCAGGACACACTGACAGAGACTTGGTTGTTTTGCTCTCAGCTCACTGTTCTTTTAATTGGGCTTGGATTAAAGTTGCGGCTCTGTTTTATTCACTGCTCTGAGCTTGTTGTAAAAGTGAGTTGGGCCTATGAACCCAGCCTGTTTAGCCTTGAGCTTTGAGCCTTGTGATTGTATCATTCTCTTGGCACATAATTCGGCCATACATAATCCTGGGAAAGCTCTGCAGGAGGGACGAGCAAGGTCAGTGCAAAGGAGCGAAAAATCATTCTTATCCTATGAAATGATTGGCACTTGGTCTTTTGTTATCTCCATTTAACAGACTGGGTTACACAGAACACATTAAAATCCAAAATGTGAAATATGAACCTCAGTGTCTCATTTACTATAAGAAGAGGTATCTTTATTTTCCTATTTTTTGCCAGATGCTTGCTGTAAAAGGTTTGCTTTTGGTTTGTCTCTATAATGTACAATCTTAAGCGAGATAAGATGAGTAACTGCAGTAAATATTTTTTTTCTAAATTAAAAAATCAACTCAATCTGGGGGCAGAAATCAATGGAAACTGGAGACTGTGGAAATCTTTAAGCTTAGTTCCTGTTGCCAACATTCATCCAATCCACTTTTAAACAGTTACCACACTCGTAAAGGAATAGTGTATCGTTTTATGTGTGCAGCACGAGCGTGCACACACCCAGACACAGTGTATCCATAACTTCAGAGGACATCATGCAGTCCCCACTCTAACAATTTTCATCATATCCCCAGCCTTAATACCTAACTTTACATTACAATAACCTCAAAATGTGCATTGACCTTAAAATCCAAGTATTTATACTATGGGAACTTGCTTGTTGTCCTCATAAGAAAGCCATGTTCCCATCATGTGATTGTGTGGACAACACAATCACATAAGAACCACAATCTAAAGCGGTAAAATTCTGATACTTTTTTTAAGGGAAACTAATATCCAAGATAATCAGGTCATGCAGAGAGAAAGTGCTCTATATCCCGATTCTGTCAACGGGTAAACTCATTTTATGACGTGGATGTCTAAAATTACTTTGCGCGATGGAAATAAAGCTGGAAAAGTAGGGAAGATTTTAGACATCATTAACTCAAGGACAGCAGGGTATTTTCTTACACTTAAGCTTTGACATTCATTGTTTCTGACCGTCCTGTGTGCCTGTGTGTGAGGTCTGATGTGCTTTTATGTTGCTTGTGAGTCGTAATATTCACCGACAATGACACATACCAAAACACGTATGCTGCTCGTAAACAAGTGCTGATGCATTAATGCATGCAAAAGCACACCATTATGACTCCACAGGTCAAGGCAAATATGCGAACAAATCCTCCCTAATCCAACGGCTTCTGGATAATATTCACTTTTTTGGCTATTAAACCACAACAGATGGATTTAATTTAGGGTTGCTGGGTAATTATTATAATTATTTGCGAGCTACCTAAAGCATTACATCATGTTATGTTACACATGTTGGTTATATAGATCTACAGTAATAAAGCAACAGTGAAAGGCCTGACTGTTTGTTTTTACATCCAAAGTCCATTTTAGACACTGTGATTGACTAATGAGGCTCCTAACATCTTGACTGCCAGGACTGAGAGGCATTTTAGCTGCTCCAGCTTAGTTTAATCTTTGTACAGTGTTAGCTATTAGAAAATCCATTTCAAGGAAACAAGGAAACAGCACTGAAGCTCGAGTGAAAAGAAATAAAGCTACTAATATCCCATTTCATTGAGAAACGCTCCAGACAGACAAAAGATGTCACATCTCAATCATACAATTAGACCACTCTAATACTAGCAAAGAATACTAGACAGTAATAAAAGGCAAGCTTCAGTTTTGTCAAACTTGGGTCTTGGCTTTGTAGTCATGCCAATTCTTCTAATTAGTTTTAATGCAAAACTCTGAAAAAGGGAGAAACAGAGTGGTCACACACGCCCAGCTCAACCAAACTATGCAGATGAGAAAATAAATGCAAAAGTCTTACTCAAACTCTGCATTGTAAATATGTAAATATTTAAAGACAAGCATCCTCTTGCACTGTTGACCCGCTGTACTTTCCACAATTGTGTACACACGAGTTTGGGTGTGTTCACGAGCCAGTGTTCAGATTATCTGGCTGCCTAGCTAAATTAGACCCACATTTTAATAAACCAGAATTTGTCATTAGGAAGAATGATCTCAGCGTCATTTGATCTATTGGCAGAAATGTAACGTAAAATTTAAAATTACATTTTTATTCATGCACAATCACCTCAAAATATCACTGTTGTGTTTTTGTCATTTAAAATGAGCCTTTTCTACCAAAACAGGCAGATAGCCGTGTTGCACGGTCATGTTGTTACAAAAGCCCAGAAAAGGAAAACTAAAGAATGACTACAGAGAGGATCTTTCACCTTTTTAGCAGAGGTATTTATGTGGTTGCAACCCAGTTATTTTGATTCACTGTATCAAGGGTACTGTTGTTTCACACAACAGAAAATCTCTACTTTAGTGACTTTTTCATATTCAGAATGAAGTTCCTTAATGTTAAATATTACTATTTATCTATCCTATTTATCCCAGAAAATACAGTAAGCTTTAGATAACTGTCCCTTGCCTATAGTTTCATATATAACACATCTAAAATTGGTATCAATTTTCTGATCTTAATTTAACAGGAGTAAGTGGGTTTCTCAAAATGTTCACCTACAGTAGTGTGGAAAAGAAAAAATAACTTATTCCGGGGATATAAGTCTTGAAATGCTGTATTTCAGATATCTGATGCAACATTCTATTAATTTAACCAATGTTAAAAAATGTTGTATTCCAAACAGCTAAGCATAGAGTACATATACAGTTTTGAGGAGAAGTTTTTAAACGACTCTGTGCAGTCCTGTGAAAAAAAAAGGATCCCCTTATTGAATTAGTAGGGCAAGTAGCAGCCATAAGCTGCTAATCAAAGCACTTCATTGGCTGATCATCAGCAAGTTTAACCGTCTCTATGAAAGCAGAGGTTTCGGCAGTTTGTTGGTCTGGAGCATTCAGGTGTTAACACAATGTGTCCATTCCTCACAGAAATGATAAAAAACCCAAGAGCTACATCAAAGTTCATGACAGCATAATTAGAAAATATAAATTGCTTGTTTGGAAGGGAGGCAAGGAGAAATCCTTTGTTCCTCTAAAGAGAACATGGCAACATGGCTTAGGTTTGCAAACTTGCATCTGAACAAATCACCAGACTTCTGGCAGATGACATGACAGATGACACCAAAGTGGAGAGGTCTGGTTAGAATTCACAGCACCATGTTTGGCTGAAACCAAGCACAGTGTATTGGCACAAACACTTCATACCAACTGTCAAAAATGATGGTGGAGAGGTTGTGATATGGGTGTGTTTTAAGGCAGCCATGGGACCTGGATAACTTGCAGTCAGTGAATTCTCCCTAAACTCTCTATATTAAATTATTTTAAAGTCAGCCTGCCACAAATTAGGACAATAGTCCAGAGCACAGCAATAAATCTACAACAGAATAGCTGGAAATGATCAGATTCAAGGTGTTGCAATGGTCCAGCCAAAGTCCAGACCTCAACCTTATTAAAATGCTGTGGCAGGACCTTAAGAGAGATGTGCATAAATCAATATCTGCCAACCCTAATGAATGTTTTCTGTCACACCATTCCTCCACAATGATGTGAGAGACAGATAAAGTCATACAGAAAAAAATTACTGCTAAAACGAATTGTGGGGTGTATTTAGTTTTTTTGCAGGACTGCATAGAGTCGTGGGACTCTGTAATGTGAGCTGTGAAGCGTGATTAAACAAATATTTATAAAGTTTAATCCAAGTGAGACTGCTTAGTGCCAAAAAACCAAAGGTGTATTTAGTAAGAACTTCATAATATATCTAGCTAGCTGATACTGAGATCATCGGGCACCGTTTTCCAGCTCACAGGCACCTACGGCTTATTAAAACACCTAAAATGCTTTTGTCAAATGCCAAATTGCTCATATTTTCTGTTACTCCATTATTATCCTCCTCCTCACAGCAGATACAAATACATCATCGGAAAAGTCTGTATCAGTGAACGCCAAGGCCAGGAGCGGCTTTCCTTGATAATCAAAACAAAAACTTGGCAGGGGTATCTTACCTTCGACAAGTTTATTGTTTTTGGAAGGCATCTTCCTCTGCGTTAACTTTTCAGCATGTAACCCCCCCCCCCCCATTGATTAGTTCTAAGATAATGATTTCATCAATTACAGTTTTTAATTGCTCTTGTGTTATTTTTTTCACTTATCACTCAAAAAACATTTTAAAAATAGTCTCATAACGATTGTTTGCAAAAATTCCCACAGAGGCAAGAACAAAGTGAGAGGTCAGCATTTGATAAACAGTCCATTTGCTTTTGTTGGCAAGTGTGGTATCTATCTTAGTGATCTTTTTGAAGGGTGAGAATATATCTCAAAATAAAATATAACAGAACATAATATAATATATTTTATTATAATGCAATGAGCGTGCAGCATTTTGCGTCTAAGCAAATTCTTCAGTGCATTAATCTTAATTTTGTAGAATAAATCTGGAATTAGACAAATGGTCTATTGTTTCCTTCAAATAAGAAAGAGGAAAAGTGATTTGCTTTCCTATATTTGTTCAGGAAATTCTCTGAAAGAGCCAGTTCTTCTAATTGTTAGGCTGTAATCAGACTGAAAATTTGAAAAATTACATTAAAAAAGAAAAGAAAGACACATGGAGGCTGTCTTGGTACCAGTGATAAAAGATAAAGATAAGATAAAGTACAAACCAGGAAATTCAGTTTGAAGGCTTATCAGATGCCAAGACTCTCCACTGTAGTTGAGACAAGCCTTTAAAGCCAGATATGACTGTTATGGAAAGTTATCAGGGCATCTTATACTCCAGCAGACACCTAGATAAATGGTAAAACAGCTTTAAACTGTTCCATAGAAGCACCCCAGCCCCCTTTTTCCTATGTCAGAAATGCCTTAAACTATCACTCAGATATTTGCACCTTCTTCGAGCACTAATCACTTTGGTGTGCAGATAAGAGTTTTTTCTTTTACACCTGTCATGTGTAAAGACTTGGTCCAACACGAATGCCTTTCAGATGAGAAGGTCTGAAAGTCTGTGACTGTATATACTTCTCTGACAGCCAGGGTTCAGCTTTATTAGTAGTATGACAAACTGCATGAACTAGTTCCTTTAAACTGTGCACTGACCATAAAGTTCAATGCTTCACCATAAGAGCTAGTAGCATGCCATTTTTCACCTGGAATGCAGTCGTGTGAAAAATTGTTATGTATTCCTTCGAACATCCCATGAGTCGGTAGCTTGTAGAATAACCTTTAGCAGCAATAGCTTGAAGTAATTATTTTCTATATGACTTTAATCAATTTCTTATTGTGGAGGAATTTTGGCTCACTACAGCATTGCTTCAGTTCATTGAAGTTTCGGGGCATTGATTTATGCACGGCTCTCCTCAGGTAATTCTTCGGCCATTCTGTTGTTTCTGCTGTTCTTGGGATTACTGTCCTGTTGCATGACCCAATTTCAGCCAAGCTTTAGCTTTCAGACATTTGAATCTAGAATGCTTTGGTATACAAAGGAGTTCATGGTGGACAGCCACTGGTTGTGTGACAAAGCCCCCAGTTTCAGACGCTATAAAAAGTAACGCCTCTACCACCATGCTTGAAAGATGACATTAGGTTTTTGTGTTGATACACAGTGTTTCGTTTTGGCAGTGAATTATGGTCAAACATCTCTACTTTGGTTCTCTGTGTCCAAAAGGCATTTTTCCAGAAGTCTGGTGATTTGTTCAGATGCAACTTTGCAAACGTGATCCATGCTGCCATCTTCTTTTCAGAGGGAAGAGATCCAGAGGATTACATAGAGCGCTATGAAAGCATTTTTTTTTTTCATATGACTGACCCTATGCTTAGCTGTTTGGTTCGAAAAAACATATTTAGCATTAAATTAATAGAATGTTACATCAGATTTTGGGAATACAGTGAGGAGGAATGGCATCATCAGAACAGATCAAACTGTAAACACACTGTAAAGTAGGGCATGGATAATTCTTTAATAGCATGAGGCAGATACGGCTCTCTGTTTAGTGCAGGATAGAAAGTGTTTTGGCTTATGGTAACTCTCTCTCTCTGTCTCTCTCAGCTCATTTGTACACCTGAAAAAATCTGATTTATTCCTCTCTGTTAGGTGCTGGATGAAGATGGAATATGTGTGTTATTGTGTTGGAATTTATCCCCATATGCCATTGAGTTATTGGGTTGTGCTTCTCAGCTGCTGTGATCCTTCAAAATCAATCAACCTTGGCTGCGCAGGATCAGCACGCACACTTGTTGCCAATAATTATTAGCATTCGTTTTAACCCACTAGAGTGTCACACAGCTCAAATAGACTTGCTCAGCTAAGGCTAATTCAAGTCTCTATGTGTCAAACACAGCTCCATACATTTTTAAATCCAAAGAACTGTTTTAAAATGCAGTTTTATCCAGACTGGGGAGCCCCAACCTTTGATTTAGTGCATTTAAAAAATATAAAACTTGAAATTACTTCTATATATCTTCTACACTTGGTACCATCTTTCCTTATTTCTCAAGGTTTTGAATGTTTCACTCTCCTGCCAGAGGTTAAAGAAACAGACTGACAACACAAATTGGGATTTGCAGGGGGTAGTTCTGAGCGAAGACATAATAAATTTAGTCCTTGTGTGCACAATAGATGTTGTTACTTACCATTTAACAACCTTGAAAAACAAGTAAAAAACACTTCAGGGACAAGATTTATTTATACACAGAGGGATAATGACAGATGTGGACTAAACAGAAAGAAGTGCTTCCGTGTGTGGAAGCCTGCGCCATCCTGCAGAGATCACACACGAACAATATCAACACAAATATGCGTAAAGACATAAAGTATGACTCATCATCTCAAGGATTTGAAGTGATGCTCGACCCACATGTTGTCTAATGTCTTATAGCCCTCAAAGTGGGAAATAAAAATATGCATTGCTCTCCTCCCCTCTTGGCAAATTCATGACACCAGTAAATCTTGATTCAAAAAAAGAAAAGAAAAGAAAAGCCCCGCATCTTGAAAAGCAATCTCACAGCAAAGAGAAGTCATACATGGAAAATTTAGAATGCTGTTTCCTGAAGAGGTTTCCAGGGGAGTATTTTTATTTGAACTCTTATTAATCATTCAGTGCAACAACAAAAAAACATCCTAAATCGCAGAGCCAGGAGTTGTTGTGAAAGAACAAACTGAGCTCTTCTCAGACTGATTGGCCACAGGTCTGCATGGAAAAGTCACATCACAACGGGAGATGCCTGCATTCGCTGGCTAAGGTAAGACAATGGCCAAAAAACAGAAGCACATGGGAGGAACAAAGGCAACACAACACAAGCTGTTTATGGATAGGTGCAACATCTCCGTGATGTTTAAATACATGGAATGTCTTAAGCGAAGGAAACGTTGACTGTGTAACTGCTAATGAAATCCACCAATCCATGCTTTTGTAAATAACTGGGAAACAAGATAAGACACTGACAGAGCTCACAACACACTTAATTACAGAGTTACAAGAACAAATTAGCTTTAATTTAATACTAATATATCTGGTGGGCCTGTTACATAAAAGTCCATTGTTGTCAACATGTTCACCGATACTTTACAGGGTGATAATTTGGCAATGTTGTATTTACATGCTCACTTGTTGTCTCATAGCTAAAAATAGCCACGATAAATCAGTTAAAGGAGCTTTGAAGTTGACCAGTAAAGCTCAGGAGTGAAAAATGTATTACAAACACGCAACTTTTAATGCGATACCTGTATTAAATTATGATATGACTTTAGCACATTTTATCCATAGTAGTAACATCAGGTTTTTATTTTGCAATATGTAGCACCTCAATCACAAAAACAGTTATTTCACAATTGCTATTTTTAATCTCACACACAAGCACTCTTTATGAGGTTGAGAAATTTCTGTTATGAGGCTGTGAAAGCAATTAATTGTGTGTCTGTGTGCAGCATTGCATGCAGTACGCATTTTGAAATGTGTTATGTTTATATATCTGAAAGGACACATGTGCGCTGTGTTAATTCATTCATCGGGACTTGTGCGGCTGTGCACTCGTGTGTTGATCGTAACCCCTGCAAAGTGTCGAAGCCCTCTGCGGTGCTCGGGTTAGTAAAACACTGCAGCAGATGTGTGAGGATGAGGTCACTCACATGCTGCCTTAAAGACTTATGCTGATGCTGAATCACCTCACATGGACAGAGAGCTCACAGGAGAGGCCACAGCAATACTTCTGTTCTACCTTGATAAAAAAAAAAAAAAAGCTTTTGAAAAATTACAAGATTTAAGTCTGCAAGAAACAAACACTAGCTATGACATTCATCTCTCAGATATTAAATGAGTGGCATTGGCTGCATGCTTGGCTGCACAGAAGACACTTAAATCACAAACCTTAAAGAACAGTGGAAAAAAACGAGTAAAGAAATAGAAGTATAAAATAGTGCACGTTCCCGAAATGAACATAACTAAGGCGATTGTATTAAAAAAGGAATAGCAGTATGAAGTTGACTGAGTGTGAAATTAGATGGGACAGTCAGAAGAATGCTTTGAGGGCTTAAATTTCTACGTCCGTCTACCCGACTACTGGTCACACTGCCAATATTGCATCTGTTTCTGAACACAGCAGTGACTATGGAAAATCCCCTGGCAGGAATAATCTCCAAACACACACACACACACACACATACATGCAGGAAAACATAAACATTAAACCTGTATCTCTATGTTCTGCATATCTGTTATATAAGAAGTTTTCTCTTCCTCACATGTCCCTTCCTGTGACATGAAGTGGTCACGTTCCAGGGTTTTAACTTGACTTTCAGGGGGCTTGTTCACAGAAAAGAACTGCTGTTTAGACTTTTTGTCTTATTTAGTCAACATTTCAAATAAAATTCAGACTTGTGAGGCCTGAGAGCAGGAGAATCAAGTACACGAGGAAACTAGTTCAACAGTCCTCCAGCCCTAGTTCTTTCCTATACTGAAAACTGCTCTAAACTACTCCGATGAAAAATGAGCTTTTCTCTTCTTTATCAAACTCGCTGGACAAGAGATGAAAAATATTCTGTTGTGATATCGTAAGTAGCTTTGACCACTTTTTTTTCTTCTCTTTTCAAAATACCTTCTGATGTGACCCAGTCATTTTTTCCATGCTGGTTTGTGCTCTTAGTTTTCCATTTGGAGATGTGTTTAGACAGACAATGAAATATGACAGAGCAGAATGATAAATAGATTCTCATGTATTCCTGCAAAAATACAGACAACCATCTCTTCTGTCCAGCATGATCTCATTATGTATGACATATGAAGTCAGCTTAGAACTGCTTTCACAGATTAAAATAACTTGCTATGATTGCTGGATCACACTCTAGAACAGGTAATGAGCTGATAATCGAATGCTTTCTAGGGTGATTTTCTGTTGTGGTCGGTGATCTTAGCTAAGTGGAACTGTTGTTTGACCCTAAAAACTCTTCACATGTTGTCAGTAACTAGGTTTTTGGACCCTTAAAATACCTACTTGGCATCACTTTCTTCACGGTTTCAAACACAAGTTTAAAATAGGCGTGTGAAGAATTGAAAACAGCTCCGAGACATTTAAATCCTCACTTCAGTGCATCTGGCCACTGATCACTGGGAATGTTTATTTTTATTATTCTTAGTGCACGAAAACCCCAAAACAGGAGAAAGAGATACCAAAATAGTGCAAGCAAACAAATTATGAAATACTGAAGTTTCTACTTCTATAAAAACACAAAGATTTTCCATTGTTTGTTCTGCATGTGTTTCCAAGCTTCTAAGTTTTCCGGGGTGCCTGCATGGGGATTCTCCAGGTACTCCAGCTTCAAGAGGTGCATGCTAACTCGATATCCTAAATTACATGGTTGTCTGTGTCTCTCCACTAGTCATATGATAGACTGGACTCTTGTCCAGAGTCAGCTGGAATAATCTCTAGTCCCCAATGAGCCTAAAATAAATTAAGAAAATGGGCAGATTTGATTCAACCAGTGCCATTTACTATTTGTCATCAAAATAAAACATCTTCTTTAATGGGTCATCAGATTTTCTTTGGTTAAAAGGTTTCAGCACATCTGGATGGAAATCTGACCATTGTTCATAGAAAATATTCCCACTGAGCTCACATGTTGCCTCATAAACTGCCATGTGACATCAACATCAGTTTAAAAACACATTCAATGAAATGTTGCTGACTGGAAGCACACATGTATCAAAAAGACAGTGTTGTAATGTGGTGTGGAGAGAACCCAAGAGCAGGATCAAATGAACTAATACTAAGCCTTTATTCAGCTTGAAACACAAAGTCCAAAGCTTAACACAAACCAAATAAATACATAAAAATACACAAACTAGGAGCACAGGGAATACCAGGGAATACCAGGGAATGCCAGGAACAGGATTATGTATACACTGAGGATTTGGGAAATGGAAAGGGGGAACTGAGACACAGGTGAAAGTAATCAAAATAGTCAGCCAGACAGAAAGAAAAAGCCAAAACAAATCAAATTGAAACAGGAAACAAGCTAAAGATTCACATATTAAGCATGGAGGCAAGACTGACTAAATAAGAAGACACAGACAATGGGACAGGAAAGAAAGACATGATAGAGAGAGAAACAGGGAAACACTGAGGGAACAAAACACTTGGAAAAATCCAAAACAGGAAGTGAAGCTAAAGACCAAGAGCTCAAAATAAAACACTCCGACAATAAAGCCAACTTAAAAGGCATCCAAAACTCGAGGAAAACAGGAACCAGAACTCAAATATTACATTAATACTAAGGCTGGTATAAGGCACTAAAATTAGAATCGAAAATCAACTTAAGAAACATAAAAATGAAATCTTCAAACAGAAAAGCAGTAACATGTATACAGAAACCCAAACTCAAACCTATCGACTAACAATTCAAAGCTCAAAATGGCATAAAGCCCCTCAGACTGTGACAAGCAGAGGTCTATATGGCTATGGTTTCAGTCAGGAGACATGTGCTTAGCTACAATAAGCCACAGCTTACGTTACATTCTTATTTGTCTGGATGTGTATTTTTCAAATGACCTGCTTTCCAGATGGTGTGTGTTATGCAGAGATTCTCTGCTATGATACCTCCAGGAAAATATATGTCTGCTGCTGCTAACACAGCCAGCTTTCCACGGTGAATTGGTAAGGGTTAAGAGGAAAAAATGCACAGGGACAGCATATATCAGAGTACTAGAATAGAATATACCGTGTTCCACCTCAAGTGAACCTCTGATTTTATCAGAGTGTCGCTGATAGATAGTGGATCAAAGCTTGTGGTATCAGCTGATAAATAACAAAATTTTTTACTACAAAAATTACAGATCTCATTAAGTAATGCAATTAACCTTTAACATAGACAAGACTAATGTGAGCTTGCCAGACATTTCTTAAAAGTATTATTTGCATTTAAAATCCTGCATTTGTATGTGAATGTACAAAACTGGTAGTGTATAGATTTTAAACTCATTGCAGCACAGCATAGGTAATAACGACAACAGCAGAGATTAAGTGTCATAATTAAGTCATCAATCATATAACAAGCATCTGAATAAAGTTTTACATAGCATTGTTACTGCAAAGGAGGTTTTATCAATATTGCAGTCAGTATAGCACGTTGTGTAAAAGTGTTATACTTTTCAGGCTTTGGTTTTCTTATTTTTGTCCATCTGACCTTTCAGTTATCACTTATTACTTTTTGTTGAAGCTCAGCAGAATTTTTTTTTTCTTTTTTTTTTGCCTGTCCCGTTTGGCTCTTTTGCCATCAGAATTGTTGTCTAAAGGCAAAGAAAGATGCCCAACGGATTTACTTTACCAAATTGACCATCCCAGCCTTGCCGTAATGGTCCATTTGATTCACCTTTTATTGTTTATTTTATTTTCACTTACTGAATACGGGACAGACTTGACTGGGGGAAAGAAGGGGAGAAAGAAAGAGGGAAAGAGAAACGGCTGAGAAGAGGGACGGGGGAGAAGGGCAAAAGACAAAAACCAACAGAATGAGCAGGGGGAAAAAAGGGGAAAAAAGCATATATCAATCACCTGGATCACCTGCTGAGAAAGAAAAAAGAAAACAAGCAGAAGAGAACAAGAGTAATAGAATAAACAACATCACAATGATATATGGGAATATGACAGTAAATACTAAATATTAAACATTATTGTGCAGCACATAAGATCAACAGAACACAGTGTGCTTTGAGGTAGGAGCCAAAAAGGGTGTAGTTTGTGGGTGTGATCACCCGTGTGTACACCTGTGAGCATGGACGCGCTTGTTTTTTTTTAAAAAAAGGTTCCTTCATGTAATGATCTGCTAGAGGGTGTGGGGGGCCACAGCCCCGTCCTCCAGGGCATGAAGCAGGTATGGAGGAGATCAAAACTCCAGACATCCAGAGGCCCCCAGAACACAAGAGACCAAGGAAGACTAACAGAGGGGCAGCCGCGCCACTGTCCCAGAAAGAGCTAAGGAGAGTCCCAGATGAGGGCTCACTCAGCAGCCGCGGAGCAGAAGCCAGGGGGGGTTGCAGTGACGCGCCCGTGAGCTCCGCCGGCAGCCAGCCGTGCCTGAGTGACCGAGCCCCAGGCCGAGAGGCCGGGGGCACCCCACCTCCGAAGTGGCCCGAGCGAGCCCCAGGCTCCAGGCCCCGATAAGCGGCCGCCAAGGAGTGAGCCGGTGTGTACCTGGACGCCCATCCCCGGACACAAAGAACCACCAACGCACCGATGTCTGAGGGAGTCCGCCACTGGCAGGGGAAGTGGTGGTAGGGGGAGATAGGCCTCCAAACCTTGGAGGGCCTGAGATGTCCCCAGAGAGGTGGCGCCTGACACCCAACCTGACATATAGACACAGAAATACAGGCACACACATATACAAACATCCATTCCCACCCTCATGCTCTCATATGCACTTACTCCACACAACCAACGTGGAGACAGACATAGAGAGACGCTGTACACACGATCACACTCCCCAAGTGTACTCTACAAACCGGGTCTAGGTACCCTTGCCCCTGGAGGGGGGAACTGCACCCAGACCCAGGTGGTGTTACCCTTTTCCCTGCGGTGGGGGGAGGCAGACCGCCCCGACTCCGCAGCAGCAGGGAGGCCCCACACTCCAGACCGCAGTCGGACGGCCAACTCCTCCTCCTAGCCCCCCCGCTCCAGCAGGTCGCAGAGAATGGGGGTGAGGGAAGACTCCAAACCTCCCTCCACCCGCTCATTGTAGTGTTGATGCATGTGTGTTCTAAGGTGCATTTATTAAGCAGAAATTAAGCTTATGCGTAAGTTTAAGATGGAAGGTCTGTAAGATCTTTCTTCACACGTCTGTCTGCTTCCCGGGTGTTTGGTGGCTAATTGATCGTTTACATCACTTCCAATCTCCTATGCTGTCAACCTCATTTCTGACATAGCTGGTCTAGTCCAATCATCTATCTGCCCAAAATCTCATCTGTCATTCTCCCTTGCAGACACTTTTGTCCAACTGAACTCTTTGCCTCTCCCATGTTACTCAAGCTCCATGGAAGCCTCCACCTTTTTCTCCACCACCAGTGTCTAGACTCCGGGGGTTCCTTCCCCAGTTCCTATCACCGCTGGGATCCATTCTGCTGTGATGGGCCATTGTAGTCTAATCACCAAACAGCTTGATTGAATTCTGTAAATAAATCATGTTCAGTTCCCTCTAATGATCTCTCCTCATCGAAATGGTTTCAGTGGAAGTGTGCCTCTCACTAAACCATTTTTAATGAAGGAAAACAGGGAGAATAGCCCAAATTACACAAAAGCTGGAATGAAATTCAGTGGCAACAAGTCTTATAGAGTGGTGAATCAAAACTTTACATTTTTGGCTCAAATCATCATCAATCTTCACAGGTACAACAGCAAGTGTCCGTAGTCATCTGTAAAACGCAATGATTTGGCGGCTGCATTTCAGCCAGTGGTGTTGGGGATCTTGCAGTAAAAGCATACCTGGATAAAATAAAATGCACAATGGAACACAATCAATCATGGATTGGCCTCCCCAGAGTCCAGACCGCAGCATTATTGAAGCAGTGTGGAATCATCTTCACAGAAAACAGAACAAAAGGAGGCCAACATGCAAAGAAAATCTTTGACTGTCCTTCAAGAAGCCCGGAGAACTTTTCCTGAAGACTATTTAAAGAAAATACAAGGAAGCTTCCCTGGGAGAGTTAAGACTGTGTTGAAGAATAAAGGTGGGCAGACCAAATATTGACTTTCAAGCTCATTGCAATTGTACAAACTCTATTTTTTTTTAAGTTATATACTGTATTTCAAGTATGTTTGCACACAATTTAATAAATCTTTGCTCTTATTTCCCATTTTCCTAGCAAAGTCTAAAGAAATTAGGGGTGTTTAGTATTATTAATTGTTTAGAATCAATAAAATGATTTCGATCTTTATTAAATTTTGCAATTTTGTCCCACTGTGACATTGAACTTTGAATCTTTTAATCGTGTACACTTCTTTCTATCAAGATGTTGACCTGGTACTAAAAATTCCTTCCCTGTTTTTAAAGCCAGTACACTGTTGTACAGCTGATCCTTGGAGATAATATAGAAGGACACAAGAATTTCTCTGTTCTGTCTAAACACAACTGTCTTTCACAGACAAAGTTGTTACAACCTAGTAGGGTGGCACCATAAACTGTATAAAAAACATGCAGGTAGTTCTGTTACCAACTGGTTTGTGGATTATTATTGAAAAATATCAGCATAATATTTCTTCTTTAATTTTTCCCGATTTTTTTTGTTTTGTTTTGTTTTCAAAATGTATGTCATGAACAAGGGGTGTGCTTGATTGAGAAAACCATAAGGTAAAAATTTCTTCCTTATTCTTTATTCTATATTCTGTATTTTACTCTAAATGTGACCATAAAAAGTAAATATAGTGTACTGCAGAAAAGTAGAAACCATCAACTAAGACTAAGACCCATTAAGAAAAAGTGTGCTGAGTAAGAAGCAGTGTAATTTTTGTCAGACAATTTTATACATTCAGAGAAAACTAAACCCATTTTCTGCTTATAGTCTATAAGAAGCACTTAACGAGTATTTACTCTACTCACAGTTTGACTTATATTTAGAAACTCAGCACGAAGCTCACAGGGTTGTATGTAGTGTGATGAATGCTAATCTTTTAAGAAAGAGAAAGAAAAAACAAGTTGCCCATCACGTTACTGTCTGTTTGCTCTTTTAAAACATTGAAACAATATTTATGTGTTTACGGATTTTCTTCTACAAGACCACCAGGAGCTACATAATTTTGGGCATGGTCATTTTAGACCGGGAATAGCTCCATCCCATAAGGAAGTCAAGTCTGCTGCAGATGAAGGCACCTTATTGTATTTTAATACTCCAGTGTTTGGGTGTCCTCCAGTTTCTCTGTTTCTTTTCAGTTTCTTTCCTCTGACATCCTGAGTACCCAGCCAAAAAGGATCTGCCGAGTGCTGACTCTGTAAAGGAGAAGAGAAGACAGCCAATTTTTGACAGAAAAACTTATCCGCTCTCTTGATTAAATCCAAAGAAATGATTGAATCTCATTCAAGCTTAATTGCCAAGACGAATACTAGAGAAACAGAGGAAGCAGCTTAAAAAAATGATGGATATGGAAAAGGAAAATACATACAAAGAAAATGTCTGAGTTCAAAACTTCTCACTTTTAAGATTAAAAGAACACACTACGGGTGTTATATATCCACAAATATGAAAAGTTATCCACGAACTATTGTTCACTTTATAGAGAGAAGGGATCTTAGGTCTACAGTTAGCATCCTTTCATGAGCTACAGTTGGCAGTGTGGTGAACTTTTCATTTTTTAAATGAAAAGTCAGTGAGCTCGTGTGGATTTGTCAAGCTTGGATCAGTCCCACATAAACCCAAATGACCCCAGGCCTGCAGTGATTTATCACACTCTGCTGCCTAAACGATGTCCACAAGCCTTTGGACTCACTGGTGCGAGTGACTATTACATAACTGCAAAGAATTAACCAGACACCGTCACACCCTCTCGCTAAAACAGTCTTTTCCTTTCTTTTCTTTGCAGCACAGACTTTTCACAGTGTTTCACTTGTAGAAATGTCAACGATCACACGAAGCACTACCAGAGGAAGAAGCACATTGCGTGCCTTTCTACTATGTTCAAGTTCTGTTTGTGTGTCTGGTCTTTTTTTTTTTTTTTTAACAAAAATGACATGGACAAAGTTTCCCACAAAACCCTGCTGCCTGGTTCCTGGCTCGCGGTGCCTGCTGAAGAGCTCCCTCTCTAAAGCACTCAGTTTCAGGCTCAGACCCAAACGGGTGCCCTGAATTTTAGCTCCGTCGCCCTTTCTGCCAGGAACAACGGACGACGAATCCTGGAAAGTTTTACCTCCTTAGTGTTGACACCTCGCTTTTCCAGTCCAAATGGGACAATGACAGCTTGTGTAGGGCAGTTCACACAGAGAAACACCACGGGTCAGCTTTGCTGGTTGGAGGACAGGATGGCGGATCATAGAAATGTGATGACAAAGCTGAAAAATGATTTAGGAGGCAGACAAGAGATTGAAGATGCTGACATTTATTCAGGAAGACGTCATATGAAGAGCAGATCAGGTTTTAGAAGCACACAGATCATTTTTCAGTTAAAGTACAAAATAAACATTTGTTATGAAAATAAAAGAGTTAAGAAATGAGCACATGTGCTACAAGAGTACAGAGGTTTAGTCTTTATCTACTCTTCCCTGAAAGCAGACAGTCCCTGAGGCCTTCAGAGAAGCAAAACAGAAGACACAAGGTCAGGTCATCTAGCTCCAACTCCACCTTCCCTGACCTTTAAAGATCTGAGCAAAAACTGAGAGAGCTCAGCGAACAAAAACGACCCACTTTAAGAACTCTGGACGTTCCCGTGCATGCATCTGTCAGCACTTTGTGTTTGAAAACACAATAAAAGGCTTGAAAAGGGAAGAAAGGAGCAAAGTCTGACTGAATATTATGTTCTTATTTTTGAAGGCTTCTTTGTTTTTCTTCTTTCTTGCCCACCCAACATTTGTGGTTCAAATTTGTGACAACCTTAAACAGCACTGTGGAAGAAAATGTAAAGTCTGCGAGTGTGGAAGTAGAGGCCACAGTTTTAATCAGTAAAGACCAAAGTATTTGTTGGGCACGCATTTCCACCCCAAAGGCCCTGACAATAAAAATCAGGATGCGAGACTCAGCCGCATGCGAGTCTCGCTGCATGCCTGTGTGCGAGAAACCACAACGACAGCAGAACTTGTGTTTCCTATGAAACGTGTGTATAAAAATGTGAAAGTTCATGTCGTTTCTGAAGAAAAGGGGATAGGCAACAAAGCTAAATATATATGCATGTTTGTCTACGTATTACTTGAGTCTTGGATGCACTTTTTTAGGAAAAAGCAGTACAAAGAGAAGAGGGTAGAGGGGTAAGGAACAAAGGTGGTTTTTGAAAAAGGAGTTAAACTCAGCGACTGAGACGTTTGCTCAAGATTTTCCTCTCTTCCCTTCCAGAAGCTAAAGAAACTATCCTGTGTGAGTTCCATCTTTTTTTTACAACTCGTAGATGAGGGAAATACTTTTTGGCATACTCAAACTTTTACAGAGCAAAAGTAGGCCACATTTAGAGTCATCCTCTCATAAATTTGGAGACTTCTGTTTTTAAAGGCTGGCAATGTCAACGTCACAAATGAGACCAATCCTGTTTGCGTGCTTATACTTTTTGCTCTGACGAATCCAAATCCTCCTTGCTTTAGTACATAATCTGTTACAAAACCCTGTAAGTCTGCTGTTGAAGTTATAGTCCATGCAACGGTACGTTAAACTCATGCTACACCAGTGGGTAATAATAATAATAACAGTATTTTTCTTTAAATTTTGTTTGTGAAATAGGAAATGAGTGCGATTTTATTGTATATAAAGCAAGAACAGAGTTTCAATTCTATTAAAAGTTCATATTTGGTGTGTTCACCTTTAGTCTTTAAAGTGGTCTGAACTCTCTTCACCATGTTTTCTTGTCATTTCTTTTTCCTTCTCCAGACTTTTGAAGGAAAAGCTCTTCTTTGGATGCTGGCTGCCTTTTGTTCTGTTAGTGTCAATAATGTTGAGGTCTGTGCTCTGGGGAGGCCAATGCATGACTGATAGTGATTCATTGTGTTTTCCTATCCAGCTATGCTTTTACTTTATTGGTAGTGCGTTTGGGATCATTGTCATCCTGAACAATGAAGCCATTGCCAATCAGATGCCTTCCAGGTAGTAGTGTATGGTTTGATCAAAATCTGTTGGCACTTTTCTGCATTTATAATTCTGTGAGTCTTGATAAGATCTCCAACATCATTGGCTGAATTGAAGCGCCAACCATGATAGAGTCTCCACTGTGTTTTACAGATGGCTGTAGACACTTACTGTTGTACAGGTCTTGATTCTTGTGTAATTTGGTTTACCTCAGTCTTTTCTCCCCATGAAAAGCCACCCTTCCACTGAGATCATTTCTGATGAAATTTCCATCAACAGCAGGTGGCTTTGTTTTTGTTTGCCCCCTACACACATGAATTTCAGGTAGTCGTCATCTTGTCCAGTTTCATTGAACCAAAACTTTGTAAATTAGTTTGCACAGTCCTGTATACACAGCAGGAGCCTAAGCACAAATGTTAAGGGAACACTGCCCTCTTCTGGCAACATTGTAAATAGTAGCACTATGACCAGATGTAGGCATAAAACCTAAAGTTTTTCAGCTTGACAGAATCGTGAGGTTTATAGGACCTTTGTTAAGAAATCAAGGTACTTAATGCCTCCCCATTCATGTGCTTATTATACATTTCCTGCCTGGATTTAAATCTTGATTGGACTGAACTCATCTTGGGTGAAACTCTAAAGTGCTAGACGACGACGACAACAACAACAACCACCCAATGTTGACATCCATCTTTTAACACCAATTGAGCTAAAATGCATTTGAAAACATGAGCTTCAGTGACCAGTATTCAACACTGCCCTATAATGGGGCCATGAGGATTTAAACTAAATAAAGTTTAAAACTGCATTTTTAACTCCAGCTTCTCTTATAGCTTAGAGGGGGAAAAAGTGAAATTTTAGAATCTTACAAGTAATGAAAAAAGGAAAGAAAGAAGAATCAAGCTTTTACAACCGTTTTATTACAATTTCTGCTTTTTATTATCATACAGCAAATACAAGGACTGCAATAACATTGTCCGATTTTAGTGTGGCTTAACTTGACTGAGACAGCTATAAGAATATGCACTCATGTTATCTTACACCTAGTATGTCACTCATAAGATGTGAGAATGGCAAAAGCCAGCTTTGATGTTAAAGTTGTCCATTATTGTGCGCTTTCAAAATTACTGGCAGTTGAGAACAGACCAGAGATAAACAGTACTTGCCCGCTAGCTTCAGCTTTTCCACGTACAATATATGTACCAAAAAAAAAAAAAAAAAAAAATTTAAAGACAGTTTAAATGCCAGTTACCTTCTGAAGATTTGAACTGTCATAAGTCTGATTTAATGCAGGCAACTACCCTTTGATCCAAGTCTTAGTGGTTGCTGTGCATCAGCTTCTACTTTCTGGCCATCTGAAGACGCTCACTCACGTTCTCCCAGTTGACTACACTCCAGATAGCTTTCACATAGTCAGGTCGCACATTCTTGTATTGAAGGTAGTAAGCATGCTCCCATACATCAATACCAAGCAGGGGAATGAGACCTAAGCGCCAAAAAAAAAAAAAAAAAAAAAAAAGGAAAAAATTAATATAAATAGGCCATGTTGCAGTTAGAAGGTCAAGTCGCATTCATTCAATTTAGTTTTATTTATATAGCACCAAATCACAGAAAGTCCAACTGACCTGTTGTCCCCTGCAAAGGATCCTGGTTAGCACAGGCAGCAATGCGAAGTCTTCCACTGTCCTTGTCAAAGCCAAGCCACCCCCAGCCTGAGCCCTGCACAGCCACCGTAACAGCAGACATCTTCTCTTTCATCTTCTGAAAGGAGCCAAAGTCCCGTTTGATTGCCTCCATTAGCTCTCCTACAAAGTTGTCAAACAGATGTGTATGCTTCTGTGAAATGGCACAACACAAATGTCTTGGCTGGAGTGTTTTCAGTGAAAGAAACGTTGCATCCAAGTGATGATGCAACCATTCCCCCAACTGTCATGAAATTTGACCAGTGGCCATGAGTACTATTCAATTTCCATATTAACAAAACTGAGCTTTAAGCCAATTAGGAAATGGTGCAATTTTCAGTCATTATGCAACAATAAAAAACAAACAAACTCTGCAACCATATTAATCAACTTTAACACGTCATAAAATGAAGTTGCACATTCAATAAGAGTCATGTCTCAGAGAAGTGATCTGATTAAAGACAGACAAGATGATATGTTAACTGGCTATGAATAGTTTTAGTCTGGTCATATACAGTTTCATACCACTAGGGGGAAGGAAACTATAATCCTTGACAGACAAGCAAGTTACCAAGTTGCTCAGGCAACTCTGCTAGTTAACAGTTACATAAATACTCATGTATCTAACAGAGACATTTTGTGGTCTCCTGTTGGTTTTAAGTTCAATATCCACTCCCGAGTAGAAAAACAAACAAAATACAAAACCCTGTTTCAATTTTTGTAAATTTCTCTGTCTTACCTTGTGGTTCGCCTCCACCATTTGGAGAGAGATTTGTCCAGAAGATGGTGTGGTTAATGTGGCCGCCTCCATTAAACTTGAGAGCAGGCTGGAGAGCAACCTGTGTTGTCACGTCTCCTAAAAATGTAAGTCAAAAATACACAACATACAGCTTCTGTCAAACTCTTACACATTTATGTTTTGGGGAAAAATCTTTAAGGAAAAAAAAAACTAATGTATGTATCAGAATCTTAATTACAACTTCATATAGACAACTACTTTTAAAGTCTTCATTTTCAAATAGAGTTCAAGCGAAGTGAAATATCATGCGACTCTGCCCATACCCTTTGCAAGTGCCTCCTGATACTTCTCTTCTGTAACATTTAGGTTGTTGACATATGTAGCATGGTGCTTGCTGTGGTGCAGCTGCATGATCTCTGCACTGACGTAGGGCTCCAGGGCACCATAGTCGTATGTCAGGTCAGGGAGAGTATGCTTCTGCCTCGATGCAGCTACCTTGCTAATAGTGTGGCTGAGGCTGGCTGCACACCTGAAAACAAATAATGAATAAATACAGCATGAAATAAGGCATGACATCATGAAAATGTCATGACATCAGCAAGAAAACTGTTATTCAGTTATTTAGGGATACATTCCAACAGAAATTGAGATATACCAAACAGAACTACTTTTAAAACTTTAGTTTCCTAATCAACTAGTAATTTGCTAAGGAGCAATTGACAAGGCTGTGCAACTAAGCCGTACCAAATTACTTCCCTGCAGGGTATCAGAGGTAGGATTTTCAGTTAGTTTTAGCTTACTTAAGCAACTGACCTAAATGACTGTTGTTGATACTAGATTTACGCAGCTCTTGAAGCACAGCCATCTACATATTAGTTCATTGAACATATGATACTGGCTCAATATTAAGACATTCGGTTCATAACTTCATGCACGAGTTCATAACAGCATGATTACGAGTTTAATAAACAAAAACCTGTATTTAGTGCGCCATAAGCTAACCTAGCTGAGCTGCCAGTTAGCATTTCGGTTAGCTACGTGCTAGCTCTCAATAAGCAACTGTCACGTTCAAGAACAACTGCTGCTAGCAGAAGTCAAGAGCCCCCATTCCGTATGCACTTTGAGCGCAGTACACGCACCAAATGCTCAACAATGTGACAACAATCTTACCTACGTATTTGTCCAGCTCTGCAAAGCATGTTCCTAATGCTGTTCAATAGACAGAATGAAGGAATACACACGCTGATTACAACTGCCCTTGAAATGTGCAATTTCAAGTTGACAGAGGAGGCGACCGTACCATTACATCTATGCTGTGGGGGTGTCCGGGAATTAGATAAACACAGAGTCAACGGCTACATGTGACAACGATACACATTATTAGAGACACTTGGCAGATGAGAGAGACTGTATTAAAAACGCATCCCGATACTCTGGAATAATAATAATAAAAAAGCTCCTTACCTTCTGTATTATTTTGCAACTCCTCCCTTTAGATATTTTTTATTCTAATCCGTTTAATTTATTGTAAATCTGTTCACTCTGTTTATTTATTGCAAAACAAAGCATATATTTAAAGGAGTAGTTCTTATTACTGTCTACAAGCATAATTAAAAAAATTAAAAAAATAACAGCAGAGAGTCACGTGAACGTTCCCCCGCAACAGTGGAGGCAATGGCGGAGATCGTCTATATTAAGACAAATGGCGCACTAAGAAGCAAACAACGCTTGCTTAAAAGGGAAAACCCTCAGGTTTGAATTCGGAACACATAATCACTTGTGGTGGACACTAAACTGAGAGCAATTCTAGCATCCACCAGAAGTGTCAACTTCATGGAACAACAGGAAGTTATTTCTGCAACTGAAATAAAAAAGAAAATATGGCTTATTATCTCACAATTTCGAGTTATTTTTGATTAAGTCTACATTTCAAGATCCTAAAAAGAACCACTTCTTTATTCAGTAGCCTAAACAAGTTTCGGTACAACTCACAGTCGATGATGCACCAAAGACTAATGTCAAGGTACACTAAGGCTTTCTCTACTCTAGATTTATTTAATGAATTAATTCAAATAATTAGGTTTATGAAGACTCATAATAATTAAAAATATTTCTTCAAACTACTCCTACCAATAGTACAAAAGGGAGAGCTTTGTGCTGTGTATATATTTAAATACATTTGTTAACATAAATACATTAGTTAATGACTTAAAAACATGCATTCATACAAACTAAGGCTAAAAATAATACAATAAAAATAGTAATGCGGGCATGAATTCATCAAAATCATATAAAAAATATCTACTGTTTACTGTTATTTGAGGGGTACATTTTTTGATCTTAAAATCGCTGCGGAGTGAGAGTTCTCGCTCTTTCCCTCCATCTGTGCTAGAACTCTGCAGTAAGGCAAGTGCGGCGCAGCGCCCAGCTACAGCCATTCTGTTTAGTCGACCGCGAGGAAGATGCTGTTGACCACGCCGAAGCGAGACGACTACAAATAACTTCCCCATAAATTTTAACCAAGTCGCAGGTTCTCGTTTCATAAAGAACCCCTGACGCCAAGAGGACCGAGAAACATCGAAAGAAACTGATCTGGTAAGTGCTTTTTTTGATGGCTGAAGGCCCGATATCTGCAACCCAGAACCCGCTAGTTTCAGGAAAAGGAGTGCTAGGGAGGGAGTCATTTCCTTCACCGCCATTTTGTGATAACAAGGAGCGGAAAATAGAGCCAAGACTTGTATGCTGCCAGGCTGGACATAGGGAAATAGTGAAGCTCGGTACTGCTGTTTCGTTACGTGTAGTTAGTTTGCTAACGGAAACAGCTAAACCTTATTAGCAGCCTGGTGTTAACCTTGGTTAGCATATTTTCCATTTCTCGCGGTCCGTTGCTGCTGCTGCTTGTCACACGAGCTAACACAAGGCTCGGCTGCGCTTATAAACTGCTATTATATTAACTTTGATTTAGTTTTGCGGGATAGTTAATGTGTTCCTCACACGCCATCAGGGTCATCTATTAGCTGAAAGGCACCGCTTTTGTACCGAGTTAGCAGAGTTGCTGTACATTGTACTGCGTGTTGATAGCCATCGCGTTAAAACATGATGCAGTCCTTCAAGCACACGAGCCCAAGCTGTAATTACTGCTGATCTCCTGTCGCCTTTTTACTTACAGCGTTCACAATGACCAACGAGGAGCCTCTACCCAAGAAAGTGAGTTTCTTTTCTTATTCTAATGTACCCCTTGTAATTTGTTATGTGTCACGACCCTGCCCACCACCCTCCAAATATTCTAATGGGTTTCTTTATGTAACCAGTGCTTGGGTTTTCGTTCACACAGGTTCGCTTTAGTGAATCGGACATGAAGACTCTGACCAGAGAAGAGTTGTGTGCAAGGTAGGTAACAGCTCTGCTATTGGTGATTAATAATGTGGTAGGGGGAATTTGGTGTTTTTGTTTTGGATGAGCAGCTAAAACATGCTCTGCCCATCACAGGTGGAAACAGCATGAAGCCTATGTCCAGGTCTTGGAGGCAAAATATGCGGAGCTATGTTGTAAGTACACCTGCTATAAGACATGGTTATGATTTAACCTTGTCAGCATCTCAACAATCACCATGTTTTTGCCTGGTGCTGCTGTCTGTGGCAGTCAGTGAAAGGAATTAATCTGATATGTTTTGCATTTCTGCACCGCTTTTATCGTCTCAGCCAATGACGTTCCAGGGCTGAAGGAGTCGGAGGAAAAGCTCAAGCAGCAGCAGCAGGAGTCCGCGCGGAGGGAAAACATCTTGGTCATGCGACTTGCCACCAAGGAGCAGGAAATGCAAGAGTGCACAGTATGTATTTATTCCTCTCATTTTGATTACGCTTGACATGACTGAATAGAATTCAGTTTCTATTTGTCCCACAGTTTGAGTTCTTATTTCTTATAGGAATATTGAGCCCTTCTAACATAACGTTTAAGTGATCTTTTTTTCATTAAGATTTCACGGATAAGAACATGGGTAACTTTGTGAATAAGTAATGATGTTACAGTTTGCTATTAAACAAGTCAAAACTGAGTAATTATTATCCTATATTCTAAATTTGATAATACAAGTTTTCAAAGTGCAAAATAATTTAACTTTTTTACTAAATTTCAATGAATTGAATAATTTGCAACACTCCAGCAGAGAGCGTTCCTTAGTAAACTGTCATGATCATGGAAAAGAGGCTAAAAGTAAATTATTTCAAGCCAAGGCATCCTTTGCTCTTGCCAGATTGACAGCTCAGTGGATCAAACAGCTGCTTTATGGTAGCACATGCCATTCTTAAAGTGCAGCTGAGGTGAGCTCAACGCACAGGCTTTAAACTTGGAAACCCTGCAGTCACATTGAAATGGAAAGCATGGGGACACAGTTTTGAACAGAAATGCCAGAATTTTAAGCTAAATGTGTTTGAGACACACACAAAAAAAACCCCCAACAAAAAATGGTTGATGTCTTCATAACTTTGGCAGGTGAGTTTTTTTTATTTTTTGGGGGGGTTTTTTTGGACCAGTCTGATCTCCCCGGGCCTGGAAAGGCAGCTGTCAAATAATTGGAAGTAATTGTTCACTTAGAGATTTTGTCTTGAAAACTTTGTAGATGGAAGGCAATATGCTTAAATTGTTTGAGTCCACATCAGAAGATTGCGATTTCCAATTTTATACATTTTGTTTATTTTTTAAGAGGGAAAAACACGGCTACTGGAGATCGGAGCCAAACTCAAGAATGTTCTCTTGAACCATGATAAAACACTTGTTTATCTGTTCCTGCCACTGACATGTGTTTGTTGTATCCTGCAGACGCAGATCCAGTACCTCAAGCAAGTCCAGCAGCCGAGCGTGGCCCAACTGCGGTCGTCCATGGTGGACCCGTCCATCAACTTGTTTTTCCTCAAAATGAAGGCTGAACTGGAACAGACTAAAGACAAACTGGAGCAGGCCCAAAATGAACTGAGTGCCTGGAAATTTACACCTGATAGGTAAAGACAATCAAAATAATCCCCCTCAAAAAACAAAACAAAACAGAAAAGTCAAGACTTCCTCACGCCCCCCACCCTCACTCTCACTGCAGACATGCAGGAACAATGGTGGGGGGGAAGGCTGACAAAGTGCTGTACTCACCACGAGATTCAGACTTTACAGAAAGCCAGTCACTCCCAAAAAAACCAAACAAACCCCAAACTGTTTTTGTACTCTTGCACTGTGCCAGCTACATATCACATAACCTAAAGAGAAAAGACAGTATGGTCAGGTGACACTTGTGTTTCAGCTCTCTCCCCTCGAGTTCCCCTCACCGTCCAAGGGCCTGAAGGAGTCCGGACTGTTCCTGAAGAGGTGGTCACTCGCTTCCCGACGTGGATATGGCCTCCCTGCCCCCGCCGCTCAAACCAGACAGTTCGCTTATTAAATAGGGGGGTTATGGTGGAGGTAATATGGAGGTTGAGTCAGGCAGGGAGGATCCCTAGCCTAAAACGGCAATTGAACATTTTAAAGACGATTCCCATACTTGGGTTAAAAAGACATTAACAGTGGAATAGACCACACAAAGACCTGCTGAGAAATGCAGAGACTGTTTGGACAGTCTAGATACATTCCAGTAATATGAGGAAAGTTTCTAGGATTTAAAAGTAAGACTTTGGGGGAAGAGCCACTAGAAATGACATTAAGACTGTGAGCGGAGCCAGATCCTCGGTCCATCAAGGACTATGGTTCAGGCATGAGGGTCCATTCGCCTGTGTCTTTGAGCATGGGCCTGCACACGGTAGAGTGTATTTACTTGTTTTATTTTGTGACTTGTTTATTTTTATTGGTATTTAATTTGATTTTGTTTCTCTGAAACAAGCACTTACTGCAGTGTGTGTGAGCTAAGAAGCATGATTGGCCTTCCCTGAATACTTGTGTAAAAATATTCACATGGGATTTAATGCCGAATTAAGCTTTGCTTAATTTCTCCTACCAAACACACTGCTGTAGGTGCACGAAGTCCTGTTTTCAATTTGTGACTAAAGATGTCTTCAAGAAGTCCTGTTATGAGTTTATGAGATTGTATTGATTGTATTTCTGTGTATTTTTGTGATTGACCAAACAATCTTTCCCTCAGCCATTTACACAAATAGATGATTATATTTTCCTTTCTCACCTGTGTAGCACAGCTCTTAGCACTGTTCACGCTGTGAATCCCTCATGGGGTCTGTTTTACTTTTTGTCTTTAAAAAAACAAAACAAATAACAACAACAATTTTTACTCTGCTCTCACACTAAATGATGAAATCTGAACATCTTAAAACACATTTCCTCCTGCAGAGGCAGTAATGGTTATGAGTAAGAATGGAGGAGGGTTCCAGTAAATGATACTGATGTAAATACATAATCATATATTATAATTATAAATAACATTTGTTCTTGATCAGGGTTGTGAGGTACTTTGAAGCTACCATCATCACTTTGCTTACTTTAATATTATGTTACTATTTTAGTGTCTTCTGACTATATAACGTCTTTATTTATAGACCAAATGCATGGTGGGAAAAATGGTTTAAAGCATTACATGAAGTCAGTTATCTTTGGCTTCTTGATTAAGACCTTTTTAAAAGAACAACCACAATACCTACTAATGTAAAATGGTGTGCTGGACTGTTGCCCTGTTTCTTGACCTTTTGTAATGTTGAGAAAGCAGCACCTGAAGCTATTTGAGTTTACTGTTGAAGCACTTACTTTCTGTGTATTTCAAGTGGTTACAGAAAACCTGTGCCTGGTTTTGCAGTGCACATTTGCTTTTTGCTACTCATAGCTAAAGGTTGGTATTTAAAATGTCCTGGGTCACCCTAATATCACACTGCTATGTTACATTTTTTTCATTGTGCTTGTTCCTCACACCCAGTGATGTAGCAAGATTATTTAAAATTGAAAGTTTGCTAGTGACCGAATCGATACCAAAATGCCCACCTTTCTTCAACATACAGTTAAAGTGTAACACTGTTTTTGAGTTTCAGGAAAGTGGGGACCATTTTCAATACACATCATTCAACTTTTAATTTCACTTGCAGAAAAAAGTGTTTTTTCCATGGATTTTGATATGTGTTTGTACAGGACAGATTTGTGTCAGTGGGTTCCTGATGTTGTTTTGAAGTCTGAAAGATTTAATGACATTTGTGTTTTGGTTAGATCAATTTACGGACAACCAGGTTGAAGAGTTTCTTTTGACCCTTGGCAAATCGCAAAGTGGGTCAGATCAATGGGACCTCTTTGCCTGTTGTTTGTCTCCTGGTTCACCGTGTGATGTGAGACTTGTTTCCCTTACAGCCAAACAGGGAAGAAACTGATGGCCAAGTGTCGAATGCTGATTCAGGAAAACCAGGAGCTGGGTCGGCAGCTGTCCCA
The DNA here is from genome assembly GCF_057382095.1 of Aulonocara sp. 'chitande type north' Nkhata Bay. Taxonomy (NCBI): domain Eukaryota; kingdom Metazoa; phylum Chordata; class Actinopteri; order Cichliformes; family Cichlidae; genus Aulonocara; species Aulonocara sp. 'chitande type north' Nkhata Bay. The sequence goes on from NC_141358.1 coordinate 13,477,626, forward strand.
GGGACGCATTGCCCAATTGGAGGCTGAGTTGGCCCTCCAGAAGAAGTACAGCGAGGAGCTTAAGAGCAGCCAAGACGGTGAGAACGTTGCATCTATACCCTACAGCCTGGCCAACTGTGACCGTATCTCATATTTGCGCCATTAATCCTGTGACATTTGTGTTCATTTCTGACTTTGTTCTTTGTCTGTTCCTGAATTGTCGATCCCAGAGTTGAATGACTTTATCATCCAGCTAGATGAGGAGGTGGAAGGCATGCAGAGCACCATCCTCGTCCTGCAGCAGCAGCTGAAAGAGACCCGTCAGCAGCTCTCCCAGTCTCAGGGGTCCTCAGCTGGAGCAGGACCCAGTAGGACTTCACCCACTGCCTCCAGCTCATGTGCGGAACAATCCGCTCAGCCCGGGCAGGCCGGCGCACCCTCTGAAACAATGGGCAAAGACTACGGAAGGGTCTTCAATGGTCCAAGCAATGGCAGCTCATCCCAGAGGAGCGAGACCACTACACCCAGCCTGTACCGAGAGGTCAGCAGCACAGAGGAAGACTTTCCCATGTCCCCCATGGTTTCAAGCCCTGGCGAAGCTGAGACCAAACTCTCCAACCACTCAGAGGAAGTGACAGGGAGTCAGACTGCTGCTGGCAGAGTTGGAGGACCTGTGGGTTTCGGTAGCCAGCTGAGTGCGGGGTACGAGAGCGTGGACTCTCCGACAGGCAGCGAGACATCATTGACTCAGCACTCGAATGACACAGACTCCACCACCGACCCCCATGAGGACAAGGCTGCCCTGGTGACCAAGGGCAGCAGGACTGCTGGGTCACGGCACGCTCAGAACGGCCTGGACACCGGGACAAGCGATGGTGCAGTTTTGTAGTGTACTTTGACATGTATTATCTGTTTGTTTGTTTTTCTTTCTTTTTTTTATACCGTATACAGACATAGCAACAAATGCATAGTCTTTAACACAGCACTGCTGTCCAAGATGTTTTGTTTTCACTCTTCTCTCCCTGCCCATCGTGATGCCTCTGTCACATTTGTGTTGCTACACGGGGATATAACAGGAATGGTTTAATGTTAGATTTAAATTGCGTGGATGTTTGATTCTGATGTTTATTTGAGCACGTCTAGGCTGTTCTTCTTTTAGCTCTTGACACTGAAATCAGGCATCTGGTGTAAGTCATTGTCAAAAGTCAGTAAAATCACTGAATTACAGTAGCTTCGCTATATTCAAGGTCATTTTTAGATGTTGACCTGTGTTTTTTTTCTTTTTTTTTTTAGTGCAATTTTAATTTTTCATTGGCAAAAAAGACCCATTCGGTTAAAAAAAAAAATTTCTGTTGAAATGTGAGTAGTTCATATGCGATGTTCATATTATTCTGACTTCAGTCCTTTTCATGTACTGACCAAATACCAATAAAGATTTTTAATACTATGGTGTGAAACCTATTATTAACTAAATTAAATGTGGAAACTCATTATTTCATGTAGCCTTATAATCGGATGAGTCAGAGGAGACATAAACATGTAAAAGGACTTGTGTAATTTATCTTACAACCTGTGACAAAGCAGCATTTTCCCATGACTTGTCTTATTACCACAAAACAAAGGTTTTTGAGCTTGAAAAAATTTAAGCAGCTCTTTTTAAAAATGTTTAAGAACCAATAAAACTCATTATGTGCCTTATGAAAATAAGATTAAAAACTCTGTTATACAATGTAAATGTCAGGCATCAATTGGTTAAAATTGGGTCATGCTAAGAAGTAGAAAAAGGTAAAACATGGGGTGTTAAAGTGCTTATAAATTTAAGTGCAAGCTTAACATGGCAATAATCCAATGGACTGTAAATATAAATAAAATATTAAATAGACTCCACAAAACATCCAAGGTGGATAAAGGTATTTTTTATGAATAAACATTTATCCTCCCAACCATATGGTGGCGCTGTGGCTCCCCGCCCCCTTCTCAGTTACATTTGTAGAAAAACAGACGTCCACGCACTGTCAACAGCGCAGAGCGAGTGTGCAGACAGGAACCAGCACTCTGAGCGAGGACTCCAGCTTCAAACACCTGCTTGTCAACATGAGCACCGACAGTGTCGTCATCGTTTCTGCCGCCCGGACGCCGATTGGTAAAGCCTAAACCACAATAAGTAAAAATATTCATTAAGCGGAGCTCGCCCAACGTTGCTGTAATGCGGCTTACTGATGCAGACAGATAGCTGTACTGATTTCTGTTGTTAATACGTTTTTCGTTGCTAGCTTGTTTTGTGTATAGCATACTGCGTATATCCTGTACTATTTATATTAGCACTAGCAGCTTTTGCTTGACATTTTTTTTAATTTCCTTAATTGGATCGTGTCCTTCAGTTCACGCCAAGTCATGCAGACCTGCTATTGGCTCGCTCTTATGTCTAGTGTTTTGCTGTCACTGATTGGTTCACTGGTCATAGTGCCACGGAGCACGAGACTGCTACCATTGGCTACCTACAACGTGCACGCTGTGTGGAGCAAGATGGGCGTGATTTCTTACCAGGATGTGATTATTTTTAAATTTGGCATTAAATTCAGTCATTTACCAAATTTTACTATGTGTATTATTTTATTCTCTGCAGATATAAACTAAATAAAAAGTCTTGATTTTGCAACTCTAACTTTGATATAGAATTGAATTGGAATTAATAACTGGTAGTTTTTTCATCTGCATTGTCTTGATCTGGTTTTAAGCGTTTAAATTAAATATGTTTTGACTTTTGGAAAGCTGGCTGGACTTTTCAGGGGCTGAAATTGTCAGATTGTCTGAAAACATTCCTATATTCTATTTTGAATAGACTTAAATATACCTTACTGGCCTAAAACTGTTACCAGAATGACTCACCGTGTAAATAAAAACATTTTGGAGTTCTTTACTTCTTCGTAAAACGAACTTTCCATTTTTATGAAGGGTCCTTGAACGGTGCTTTGTCTACGGTGCCTCTACATGACCTGTGTTCAGCAGTGATCAAGGATGTCCTGAAGCGGGCTGGGGTGAAACCAGATGAGGTTTCTGAGGTTATCATGGGACATGTCCTAACAGCAGGTAGAAACTGTTGAACAAACTAAGATAAAAGGAAGGCAGATTTGGGAATATCTACTGAACATCAAAGATTTGACATGTTTGGCAATACTTCCAGCCAGTCATGAGCCTTCTATAATTACATTTTTGCTTCTCTCTCTTTGAGGTCATGGGCAGAATCCAACACGTAAAGCCAGTGTTGGAGCAGGTATCCCCTACCCTGTCCCGGCCTGGAGCTGCCAGATGGTGTGTGGCTCTGGGCTAAAGGCTGTGTGCCTGGGAGCTCAGTCCATCCTGACTGGAGAGTCCACTGTGGTGGTGGCAGGAGGCATGGAGAGTATGAGCAGGGTAGGTAATGAATGAGGAAGAAAGATATGAAAATGGAAACCGATCAGATTGTTTAGAGATTTTTAAAGTTTATTGTGAAAGTATGACAGTATGTATACTTGTACAGTATGACAAATTGTTCAATTTGAACTTGTGATATCTACTTGACTGGTATATACCGCTTTTTTACTCAAAGCACTTTTCTAAAATGAAGCTGAATGTACTCCCATGTTATAGGTTGATTATTTGTGCTAAAAGCAGTTGAGTAGGTGTACCTAACAAAGTGGCCAGTCAAGCTTACCAATTCACTATTTCACCTGTGAACCTGTGTAAACAGGTAGAATCTCAGCATAAGAAACAATCTGCTTGTTTTCTTCTTTGTATACTCAGGCTCCTCATACAGTGCATATGAGAGCAGGAGTGAAGATGGGCGATGCCTCCCTGCAGGATTCCATGGTGGCAGACGGCCTGACGGACATCTTCCACTGCTACCACATGGGAATCACGGGTTAGGATGTGGATCTGTTTTCACACAGCAGCCGGTGGTTGTATGCTGCATTGTATCACTCATTACTTCTTGTTTGATTCTTCTTTTATCAGCTGAGAATGTTGCAAAGCAGTGGGGTGTCAGTCGGGAGGAACAGGACAGGTTTGCTGTCAAGTCTCAGAGCAGAACAGAAGCTGCACAGAAGGCGAGGTACTTTGATCAGGAGATTGTCCCCATCATGGTGCCATCCAGAAAAGGTAGGTTTCTAATCCACAGTTCTATACGATAGTTATGATGATGCATAAAGTGCAAACATGTTTCTCTGACCTTCAGGTCCAGTGGAGGTGAAGGTTGATGAGTTTCCTCGGCATGGTAGCAACATGGACAGCATGTCAAAACTCAAACCCTGCTTCGTCAAGGACAGCAGCGGCACTGTCACCGCAGGAAATGCTTCAGGTTCCAGGGTTATTCGTGAACCACCACTTACACTGAGATATCTGCCAGCAGGTTGGAGCAGAATTACACTGATATTTTGAAACCTGCTTTTATCTCTTCATAGGTATAAATGATGGAGCAGCAGCAACTGTCCTGATGAGCCAATCAGAGGCTGCGCGGCGTGGCATAAAACCAATGGCCAGAATTGTATCCTGGGCTCAAGCTGGTCTCGACCCTTCTATCATGGGAACGGGACCAATACCAGCCATTAGGAAAGCGGTGAGAATTTTGCAGCGATTAAAATATGATAATAGGAATTTTATTTATATATCTTTTACTACTTACAACTTTCATTTCCTCCCAGGTTGAGAAAGCAGGCTGGCAGCTGGACCAGGTCGACTTATTTGAGATCAATGAAGCATTTGCTGCACAGTCAGTTGCTGTGGTCAAAGAGCTTGGCCTGAATGAAGAAAAGGTGATTCTTAACAGTATTACTGTTTTTTGTATGTTTTGTTTTGGGGGGTTTTTTTGTATGTTTTTTGTAAGAAAAGACCATATGAATTGGAAATTGATTTTGACTCAAGCCTGCTGTGCTGTGATCCCTCAAAGTTTCTGCAGTGGTTTCAGCTCATGGCAAGAAAAGATATATTAATCATCCATGGGATCGGTATGCTGCGCTACAGATACAAACACATAATTATACAAAAAACATTAAAAAGTAAGTTTACTTACTTTTTAAAGTTTTTAATGGTATACTGTAATTGTGCAATAGCTGCAATTACAGTATACCATCTTTCATCTGGTTAGAATCAGCCTTAAAGAGTAAGTGATGTTAATCATCCCTGTCCCTTTTTCTTCAGGTAAATGTGAGCGGTGGTGCCATTTCTCTGGGCCATCCTATTGGCATGTCTGGCTGCAGAGTGCTGGTGACCTTGCTGCATGCTCTCCAGAGGACCGGAGGGCGTAAGGGAATCGCATCTCTCTGCATTGGTGGAGGAATGGGTATCGCCATGTGTGTAGAAAGAGTCTGAGACATGTACCTCTGTGCTGTTTAATATATTGCACTTGATCTCATCTTATTTTTTTTAATGGCTACTGAAAATCATTGTTTATACAACAGGGTTAATACGCAATAGAAAGTTTACTTATCATCTTTACATCACAACACTTGAGGCAAAACTGAGTGTGTGCTGTAATTTTCACTGTGATCTTCATTTTAAACTCAACTGTCCTCAGGTTTTAGCTTTTGAATTTTGTGAATTAATGATAGAAGTCTTGTCAGTACAAATATGTAACTCTAGCATATACTGATGGCTAATGTGTAATACCAGCTTAAATATAACAATGCTGGTAATATGACAGAGCCCATATTACATTCAATAGTTGTCAAGCAGACAACTAATACCGTTCCATTTAAAAACCAGCTGCTATCAGTTACTTATACAGGCAAATAAGGTTTAACACTAACTCTGTAAAAGATAGTTTTTAGTACCAAGTATGGACAAACATGTTACTGTCTCTGAAGAATGTAATTTATTCCTAATCTTATAGGATTTTAAATACGCTTGCTCTAAAAACCTGAACATTCCAGTATCTTCCCATGTGGAATTCAAGGGACCTTCTCAAATTGCGTAGGCATTAGCCTTCAAACAGAAAAGTGCCATAAGTATGCTTGCCTTCTTAAACCTCATGCTTCCTGTACTTGGGCATGTCTGCAGATATTTTTCCTGTAATCTGAGAAATTAAAGATTTATAAACTTGAATGTGTTTGAAAGTTATTATGAAGGGACTACTCCAGCACTCATTTACAACCATCTGAGCTTTATTAAGTGTCCAAAAAAAAAAAAAAAAGCAATCGCTTACAGTTCTTCTAGAAGACAGAGCTCCAAGGCAGAGGGAGTGGGAGAACAGTAAACAGGCAACGTGCACAGCCTACACTAGAGCAACAGCCACGGAGAGCTTCTCGAGTATAAATACAGAAGTTGAATCTATTGGGACCAATTTGGAGCCTCTTAACCCTGCAGTGATCCAGACTCCACAGCTTCCTGGTACGAATGCCCGCCCTCCTTCGGCTCTGGGAACAGTTTGATAAGGTCATCGATGCGGAGGATTGTGATGGCAGCTTCAGTGGCAAACTTGAGGCTCTTTGTCTTAACCATCGTGGGTTCGTACACACCGGCCTGACGGTTATCTCTGGGTTTGCCATTCACCAAGTCCAGACCAATCCTAAAGGACAAGGAATCCAAAATATGCAAATTCACTTAGCGTCCAAGACAGATTAACTTCAAAATAAAATCTTACTTTCATACAGTTCTGTCTAAAAAAAAAAAAAAAATCTAAAAAATCTGGCATATTTAAACAGTTTAAAGACAAAATAGGAAAATCTAACAGCAGATTAACTTTAGGATCAAAACTGACTGAGAAGGAACCAGAGACAAACCACTGACAGTGTAATTACATGTTAGTAGTGTGCTCGTTTAAGGACTAACTGAATGGAAATGCCTAATAAACAAACTTGCAGCTGAGGTAAGACTCACCACTTGAGATTCTTGCGTTCAGGGTTAACCTGAGCCTCATTGTGGAAGGCCCGCAGCTTGGCCACCAGGTCAGTTGAGTCCTGTGCTGCGTTCACAGCCAGCGTCTTGGGGATGACGAGGAGAGATCGAGCAAACTCTGCAATAGCCAGCTGCTCTCTGGAACCCTAAAGAGATTGAAGCAAATTGATGAGCACAATTTACTTTAATTAAAAAAAATAAATAAAAAGCATCAACCGCAGATTCCCAGCAGCTGCTAGCTCACCATGCTGGTAGCATAGTTCTCCAGATAAATTGACAGGGCTGCCTCCACAGCACCTCCTCCGGGCACTACAGACTTTGACTCCAGCACCCTCTTGACCACACAGAGAGCATCATGCAGTGAACGTTCCATCTCGTCACACATGAAGTCATTAGCTCCACGCAAAATGATGGAGGCTGATGTGCGTGCTTTGGTACTGAGGGGAAAGAAAGTCAGGAAATATAGTGATCAGAATGAGAATCAACTCTAGGTGTAGAAACAAAAGGACTTTAAAATCAAATACAAAATTATCAAATCCAAAACTAGAACTTGATCCCCTGCAACAAACTTTGTTTTTAGAGACAAGAAGACGAGCCAAACCCGTCCTTTAGGTCTGTAAACTTTCCCTGGGTATTCAAGGAAATTCAAGGAAACTGTAGTCCTCACTGAATCCTCACATTTCATGTTAATGTAACATGAAGTAGGTTACAAAATCTTGCATAAGGCATCTGACATCAGTTACAGACTCATTCTGGAAGTCACTATCTCTGAAATAACTTCTGAGGCTCTCAACTCATCTCTTAGCCATATTTCTTGGCATTTGACTGATATATTTTTTTTTGTTTGTTTGTTTTTTGGTCCACGTCCACCATATGCTGTGCTATGAATGCAATCAATTTGTTTCCAGTTGTCATACAATGGTTTACAAACCTACAGCAACTCATTCAAGTTAAACTGGGCCAACACGCAGTATCAGAATAAACAGAGAAACCCAATACCCTAGCAGTATTGAGGCTCTAAACCAATTAATGCTAAACTTGAAAATATATGGCTCATTCAAACTGACCATGCCATTCAATTACTTCCAATTTTTATCAGAAAAATGTGAGCCTATTCCAAATGGCTTTGTATTATTCATAATCACTCAAAAACAATGCATGCAAACACATAGTTGTCTCATCTGTAAACATCACACAGTCCTGACTTTTTCAAAGCTAACTGCCGGGATAAAAAAAACAAAAACGAAAAACTGGAAGCTGCCAGTGCTGCTCCTCAGCCTCCCAGCAAAATCTAAGCTATTTTTAGAAAAGTCACTGAGACAAACTCAGATTTTGAGTAGATACACCAATGGAATCAATTTCAAAATCCTGCATTACTGTTTTACTCAAATTACTGCATTTACTAATTTGGGTGACTATGCCACGCACCTGGCAGGGTGACGACAATACGACATCAGCCTTTAATTAACAAAAACAAAAAAAAGGAGGGGTCTTATGTGGACAATTATTGTACAAGGGAAAACCCTCAACTTTTGCCAAAGCTGTAGAAGAAGTGCACTTAATTAAATCCTTTATACTCATGCAACTGCAACTCACCACTACTCAAGCAGCTGCTAGTTCTTATTTCTTACTTTTTGACAAGGATGAGCTCGTCATCACAGACGCGCTCCTGCACAACCTCCTCAGCTTGGCCAAGCATAGTGGCCTCAAACGTCTCCTCTCCTTCCAGATTGGTCAGAGAAGGGCAGATGGTGGCTATGAATGGACAAACACACACAAGGTCAAACATGAATATTTGCTGGTGGAAACTCTAAATTTAAGTGTGTGACAGACGCATCTAAATGCATACGTGAATATTAAAAGCAGTAAATGCCAATCGACACAAACTGCAGCTTACTTCTTTCTTACCTCCTGTTGCCTTTGCGATGCGTTTGAGGTCCCTCTTCAAAACTCGTCTAACAGCCATGGCTCCTACATCCACAAAATACTTCAAACACATGTCATCAATGCCACCAGTCGTCAGTATAACATTTGCGCCTGATGCCAAAATCTTCTGGATCCTCTCCTTGGTAATATCAGATTCCCTGCAACCAACCAAAAATACATATTTAGTTTTACCTCCACATTTCCTTTGTTTTGAGCTTTGTTATCAGTTTCACAATAAGCTGCAACACTTTAAACAGTATATTTATAAAGGCATGCTATGCACAAAGTGTCCAGCCAACATTAGTAGTCATGCATCTCAGGGAAGAGCTGCTGCCTTCACATGTGGCTGCTTATGATATCTCCCACGCGTATCACTGTGTCAGCTAATGATGAAGCAACACAGTAAATTTAATGGGATGATTCTTAAAAATGTGTCTGTTTAAAGAAAAAGAAAAAAAAATGTTCAAAAATCACCTTTGTCTGATCTGGTCGAGCTTCTCTGGGTCATTAATAATAACTTGCACACCCATCTTCATTTTGGTCTTCTGCAGGCTGAAGTCCAGGCAAGCGATCTTGGCATTAACGACACGCTTCACCATGCCTGTGACACAATATATCATTTTAAAAATCCAAAGGACAATAAAAATTAATTATAAAAACAGTTACAAAACTGTTTGAAGGGAAAAACGGTCCCTGAACTATTCTACTGTCAGGCCAAAAGAGGCTTTGCCACAGTTCACAAACTGCTGTGACTACCTTTCTCTTAGCCATGGTTACTGTCTCCCACGCGTATCACTGCATACACCATCAGGAAAGACATAGCAGCAAATTTAAATGGGAGTCTAATCAAAAGAAATCACCAACATCCTCACTTTTTACACTTAAAATCCATGAATTTCAGGCTTTGTGACAGACTTACCTTGTGAACCGACTGTGCAGTTCACTGCATACCCGTTGACCAAGAAACTCTCCTTCTGACTGCGGCCATGGGCTTTCAGCACATTAACTGAGTTGATAGGATATTTAGCTACCCCCTTGCTGTCCACAAACTTCACAGCCATGGCAGCATCCACCACCATGTTAGCAAAGAAGTCTGCATCACTGAAGGCTTGGGTCAAGGCAATTACTTTAGAGAGTGAGAAAAGCTTTCTGCACATGCAAAATATAAACACTGGTAAATTTTGCTGATTTCCTGCAAACAAATAAAGGATACACGCCGATGATTTTGGAAGACATGGAGGTCTTAGCGGCGTTGATTAAGCATTCTCTTCCCAGGTCGTCTGTTCCAATAGTGAGATTCTCATTAATGTAGCGGACTGCTTCTCTAAAAGATAACGACAAGTTTGAGCATCACAAAACTGCAACAGATCCTAAATGATCTTATTTGGATGATTTTACATTTAACATCATCTCACTTGCAAGCCAGACGGTATCCACTGATGACTGATGTGGGATGAATCTTCTGCTTCACCAGCTCATCGGCACTCTTGAGCAACTCTGCAGCAAGAATTACCTGAGAAAAAGCAACGCAAACAATGCGAGCTAAAATATGGGAACAAGCTTAATTTTCTATCAACAATAAAACTCAAAAGATACGGATCATGCACTGTACCATCATTTCTTTAAGAGTGGCAGAAATGAGGCTGCTCGACCCTTTCAGATCATGATGGACAGTTTCTCTTTCCTGTTAGCATAGCCACACACCCGTAATAAGAAGCAGATGCATAGTACTAAAACAGGATGCTGCAATTCAGTTTCTGAAGCTCTGTATTATGTAAAATCCAACAAATTAGCTGCTAAAACATTCACAAACACCAGTGGAGCTAGTGGTAGCTACTCACCACAGATGTTGTCCCATCGCCGACCTCCTTGTCCTGCAGATCAGCCAGTTCACACAGGACCTTTGCAGCTGGGTGCTCCACTTCCAGCAGCTTCAGGATGGTTGCTCCATCATTGGTGATGGTCACGTCCTGTCGAAACAACCACAAAACACGACTGATAAGCAACTATGGCTTTTACGTGGTTATTATAGTTTCTGCCTCGTGATCTAAACCTATGCACTGGTTAATGTGGGAACAGCAATTTGAGTATATATTCTCCAGGCCATGAAAGGCTTTCAATATGTAAAGTCTAAACATCAATTATTAAAGCACTGGGTAGCAAGTGTAAAGCTCCTGAGACTGGTGTAATATGTTCAGTTTTATTGGTTTTTGTAAGAAGTCTGGCTGTTGCATTTTGCACAATCTGAAGTTGATTTAATACTTTCTAAGCAACACCTGTTGGAAGTCCAACAAGATAGTATAACGAAGAAGAAACAGCAGCATGAATGATAGTTTAAGTGTCAATAAAACTCGTGCATGTATTCCATCTTGTTTCTGGAGACGTTCATTCCTCTTTTCTCCAGTGAACACAAACGTGATACTGACCCCGATATCGTCCACCAACATCTTGTCGAGGCCAACGGGTCCGAGCGAGCTCTTGACGATGTTGGCAATGGATGCAGCGGCCATAACTGCAGAAGCAAAAAGGAAACTGTAACTAGCGAGCGTGAAGCAAAAAGTTCAATGCATCTAAAGATACTAGGCACATCCTTTGACCTTTCGGACCTCAGTCAGAGGGATATGCTGTCATTTCATTCAGAGAGGCGCACATTCAGCTCGCCACACCTTCAGACCATGACAGAGTTTTTCTATCCCATTAGCATAACCCTCCATTCATTGTAGTACGAGTGGACGGTACTAAAATGGGATTAGACAATTGCAACACGTGCTGCAGTTGAGAAAGAATAGATTTGCAGTGTTGTAGTATAATGATAATACTACTAATAATATTAGTAATAGACAGGAAGCACAATCTCTAAGTTAACATTAGCTAGCATTAGCGTGATCCACACGTGTGTTGCATAAAACCGTTCTCTTGCCCGTTATAATAAACACATAGCAGAAACGCTAATTTTATCTGACCTACAAAGTCAAGCAGCGCATAAACTCACCATTTTGAGTGCGAACAGATTGGCCAGTTGTCCTCTGGCCGAGCACATTTAACGGACCATCTAATAGCGACATTTTTGGACCACCGCACAACCAAGAAGAAAGGAAGCGGCGCAGTGCACTATGGGTAAACCGGTACTGGAAAGAAGGTTCGAGAAGAAAATATCTTAAAAATCTCGATCTTTTCAGTATGAGAGCTTTTAATTGTGTGGTAGAACTCGCTATTAAATGTTTTACATTTTTTTCACGTGATGTCGTTCCCTTTTTAAATTACAAATCAACGTTTTTGTTGAGTCATTTCTTATAAACGTCATTTCCCAGCATGCCCTAAAACAGCCGCGCCGCGCCCTAGTTCTTCTTCTTGGTTTTTCCGAAGCTCTAAAGCTGTTTGTGCGCACGCTACGGTTGATACTGTTGTTATGCGGATGAATATCCTATTTCTTTTTCGTTAGTTTCATGCGGTATTTTCTTTATTTTTGTATTGAAAGATGAATATTTGTTTGTATTTATTTTTGGTCAGTACATCAACAGAAAGTCCAAACTATTTGAATTAATTTTATATTTGCTTTCACTCACAAATTCCATATACTCAACAATTTCATAATATGCTTAGCGACGAGACAAATTAGTTGCTTGGAAATAATATATTAGAGATGATATTTCCATTTCAAGCACATTTATTTTCGAATGAATTAAATATTTTTATTTACAAAGTCATGATGAAACGAAAGTACACCCTCTTTAAATTCTGTTTTACATATCAGGATAATCTAGTCCTTAGCAGATCTTAAAATTAGGTAACTACAACCTCAGATTAATTGTAAAACATGACATATGCCGTTATTTTTATTTATCAAAAACTAAGCCAAAATGAAGAGTGAAAGCAGTGAGTGGAAATCTAAGTACACCCTTACTTTAAGAATTAAGAGGGAACAAGTATGACATGTTTGGAAGAAAAAGAAAAGCCTCTACTTTATATAAAATAAATAAATAAATAAAAAACCAGGATGGCAGCATGGTTTATATTTGCAAAGCTGCATTTGAACATACCTCAAACCAAAAGTCAAGTATGCGGTGGAAGGGTGATGATTTGGGCTTGTTTTGCAGTCACAGGGCCTTGACATCTTGCAGTCACTGAGTTGACCATGAACTCCTCTATGTAACAAAGCATTCTAGAGTCAAATGTGAGGCCATCTGTCTGACAGCTAAAGCTTTGCCAACTTGAATTATGCAGGACACAGGTCCCTACACAACAGCAACTCTACAATACAATGGCTGAAAAAGAAAAGAAGCAAGTTGCTGAGATGAGGCAGTCAAAGTCCAGAGCTCAGCTGAAAGGTTCATGGGGTGTAGTTTTTATTATTATTATTAAATTGTTTTAAACACACTTTAGAATTTTGGCTTAGTTTTGACTGCTCAGCTATAAAAGGCTGACTGGGGTATTGTCGTCAACTAGCCAGGAAGAGCGGACACATAAGTTTGTGAATGGAATAACTTAAGAATGAGGTGATGTAGGATTTTGAAAGTCATACCATTAGTGCCGGGAAGTGCCTTTCAGTGCTGGGAAGTGTTCTGCCATTGCAAACAGTTTTACTTAAGTAAATGACATGCATGCTCTTCTGCTAATAAGAACTATAGTACACAACGAAAAGCTTCCTGACTGCTGTGAGTCCTATTATTCAGTGTGGTGAGATAACAAGAGGGGAAAAAAAAAAACCAAAAAAAAAAAACCACACACGCAAAGGTGAGTTCAATCTGTATTTATTACCTCAAACATAGTTTGTTGAGCCACGACATCTAGCCAGTTAAAAAAATACAGTAGACTTAACTTAAACAAAGCATTAAAAAGCATACCTATGGCATAGAAGAATAACATTCCTAAAATGTACATCTTTACAAAGTGTTTACAAATTCAACGTAAAAAAAAAAAAAAAGGACAAAAAAAAAGTGCAAAAAAAGAAAAAAAAAAGTAAATGAAAACTGACAATCCCCACCAGTGAAACAGGACAAAAATGTACAATGGAACAAAAATACTTCATATTCCTAACTTATGTTTGACGCAGTTCTCCTGACATGAACAACAGGCCACGATCTTGTGCTTTTTAAATGTTTGTGTGGTTTTCATTTTCGTGAGTATTTATCAAGCAGTGCGTGATAGAAACATTTTCGGATAATATTCACAGTATTTGATACAAATTTTGTGAGCTCCTAAATAATAATAAAACTCTTTCAATAAATATATTCTTTCATTTACAACCAGTCGGTGGCTCGCAGTAATAGTGACACGGGGCAGTAACAGAGGGATGCTTTCAAATAAATAGGACATTCAGAAATTAAACAAGTGTGGCATAAATCTTGGGTTTGCTTTGATGGGAAAGAAAAAACTTGACGAATTGTCGAGGTGACTTTCTGGGAGTGAGGATGTAATATCAGTAGTGTGACAGTTGGGAGTGCCCCAAGACGTAAACTAGGTAAACAGATGATGATCAATTAAAAAAAAAAAAAAAAAAAAAAAAAAAAAAAAAAAACTACACCATATACAGTACTGTAGTAAATCTCCTTAATCCCTTCCTTTGTGGTCCCTCTTAAAAGCAAAGGTTAAATTATAATATATAAAAAAAAAAAAAATCCACACACACGCACAATTTATTTATTGAGATGAACATTTAAGCTGTGCACGATGGATGGCCCCAGACATTAACACGTAAAAAACATTTCCGATTTGCTCACAGATTCAAAATAAATATTTAATCCTATATTTCTTATTGATCATCTAAAATATCAGCATCTTCTCAATTTTTAAAGCACGATACCCTAGAAAGGTGGTAGGCAGAGTGACGTACAATAACTTCAAATAGACTTACAAGTCTATGTTTAGTCATACTTAACCTATTGGGTCTTGTATTAGCCACCTAAAGGTGAAAAACTAGCCTGAGTAGCACATGTGAAGACTGCGAATCTGAACTGTATATTTGTAAAGCTGCTTGTTTGGAACGGTTTGATAGTGTAAGCAAATTTTTTTTTAAAACTAGCCACGAATCTGGGCCACCTCTCCTATATAGGTAAATATTAACTAGAGATGAAAGTGCAGTTAAAATTAACCTTAAGAACACCACTGAAGAGGTACTACTGACACAATCTGTCAAAGTCCACTAGATGTTTGAGTCTAAGTCTAAGACCTTGAGCACAGAAGAGAGTACATTTCAGTCAGTATCCTGAACTACTGTACAACAGTTCATATGACACCAGTTATGTCTATAAGGTTCAACACAAAAAGCAATCAAAGAGTTTGAATATTAAAATCTTTTCAGTCACACTGGACTCCTTTTACAGACAACTGAGAACTTTGCTTTGTTCTAGCGACCCCTCACCCACCCACCCCGATCTCCGGAAGTGCTAAGGCAGCTTACATGCAAGCTTTGATGTGGCGTTTTGACCGTTAATGGTCACCTATTATGTTAAACTTCAAAGCACTGTAACAGAAGGCGAAGGCATTAACATGTCATTACAAATATGGCTGATCTACACTGAGAGTTGTGTTATATTTGCTTTACATTTCTTTGTGTTTTAAGATGTAGGGCAGTCAAGGCCAAGCAGCATTGTTCCCTTTGTTGATATAGATTTGGCTTTTTAGTTGACACACAGCCTCAGGCAAAGCTGCTGGAGCTCAGACACTGAAACTTCTCCCTCAGAGACTGGACGATGTTGGGCTGGCTCTGCTGCGGCTCGTTCCACAGGTATTTTTCCAAATGCTCGTGGTCCAAAGGTCTCAGCGGGTCGCAGGAGCGGATTGGGGTGCACGGTAGACTCTGAGACTGGATAACGCCCCGATTCTGACCGGCAAGAGCGGCTGAGCTGCCGTTCTTCTGCGACAACCTGTCACGCTGTTGTTCACTCTCATCCTCTGAGCGGATTTCGACATAGTCATCGTCATCTTCCCCATTGTCCTTGAAGTTGGCCAAGTAGTTCTGGGTAGCGGTGAGTATGCTCAGTGCAGAAGCCCGATTCAGGACCACCACCTTTTGGCCATCGTGTAAAGTGAGGTCTGAAAGCCCCTGGGTAGACCGCTCTGGGAGGCTACTTTGCCGGCCAGCTCGGCCTAGACTTGGACCATGAAGTCTGTTTGTGGATCGATCTACATCGAGTCCGTTACATTTAAGTCCAGACTTCTCCTGCTGTTGGCTGCCAGTAGAACTGACTGACTGAGCAGAAGGGGAGGACTTTGCGGGCAAAGATGGTGCATTAAAGGAAGGATGTCTCTTAATGGAGCTGTACACGTGCTCTTCTTTCTCAATAGGCGCGGAAATGCACGAGCTCCATCTCTGTGCCGGTGGACTGGTCGGAGATGGAGGGAAGAAAGAAGGGGTGGAGCAGGCTGAAGTAAGCCTGCGCTGAGGGGTAGAAGATGCTCGAGCCTCTCCCACCTCGCTAGACGAGGAGACAAAGCTGGCCAGCTCTCCGTTGCTGTAGGTGGAGTGGAGCCAGTCCTCTTCCAGAGAGGTCTCAGGCATGGACGGAGAAGATGACAGACCTGGATGGGAGTGATGTGGGGTAGCAGAGGTTGGACTGGAGGAATCTTTAAACATCACCTGGTCATACAGATGGGAGTACTCTGCTATCCTTGCACCTTAAGATGGGAGAAAAAAAAATGATGCAAAAGAAGTGTGAGTGAGGCATGTTTGCATTTTTGCTCATAAACTAACAGCACTGGTATACAATAAAGGCACCATTTTTTTGCTCAAACCATATTTTGAGCATCTTAAAACTCAGATTTTTGGCTCTCACTGGACAAATATTCAATAATAACTTCAACAAAATATAATTTAAGTGGTCTCAATAGGAAACGAGACATCTATAGCTCACCTTTGGCCAATCATTGGCATTTCATTAAAAAAAAAAATCCTATTGGTTGTTTTAAAAGTGAATCCATTGAGACAATGAAAAACTTGAATCAACTGCTATTCCAGCTTTGCCAACAACTGGATATGTTAAAAGAGGGCCTGCTGGCAAAATATGTCAGATGGTGACACTGTAACCGTTTTGGCCTCGAGCTGAATTCTGAGCTCGCATTTCTTCTCCTGCACAGGGAAGCTACTACCCTCATTCACATATGAAGTGACTGCATTTGTTTGTGCTGGTCTGGTTGGAGAGGAGAGCTGCCAGAGAAGGGCTGTATTGTCAAATTATGGCTATTTGAATAGGTGATCTACAGATTTCTACCCACTGAAACACAAAATGGAAACAAATTTAAACCTATACTCTAGCATCTGAGAATTATTATTATTATTTTTTACCTATGGCTGCACCTCCTTGTTTCTTCTCCTCTAAGATGGCTGCGAGATCTTTCTGTTTCTTCTCTGCTCTGGCCCGACTGCAAGAGTCTCCAGGGTCCATGCTCCTCATGCGAAGCAGCTGGTTTGCTTTCTTAATCTTCTGGCTATACTGGCGTGCCATGAGGAACACACGGCTCTTAGTTTTGTCCATCAGTTCCAGGGGAAAGTCCACAGACTCACCCAGCAGGAGAGAGGAGGATGCCAGGGGTGAGTCCAGACCTGCCAGCTCCCCTGGGAACAAACTGTGAAGGTCCTTGAGGGAATTTTCTCTCTGAGAGATGTTTCGCTGGGGAAGCTCCACCAGATCGTCATCCTCCAGGCGAAAGCTGCCGCTGCTTAGACGAGCCAGTCGGTTGCGGATGCTCTTCACGGTTCCTGGGACGGGCTCTGGGGTGACAGGAAGGGGGCGTGATGCAGGAGAAGGGCTGTGGGTTTCTTCTTCAGTGGTACCTTCACTTTGTTCAGGAAGGTTGATAAGTGGGATGGTGAATGAGAGTGTGGCAGTGACAGGTGGGGGCTTAGGTTGATGTGTTGGGGAACTGGTGGGTGCACAGGCTGCATGAGTATTTACAGGAGTGCTCTTCACAGGGCTTTTTTTGACAGACGAGGTCTTCTTCGGCGACTCGCTGGCACTCACTGGGAATGCAGCAGGAAGTCGATCAGCTTTCTTCTCGTTTTTCTTGATGTAGTTTTCCAAGTCGTTCCAGAGTTCATCGACCTGCTCGGACATCTTATCTCCTTTCTGAGAAAAGGTCTCAGAGGTGGAAGAAGACGAAAGATCGGGCTCAGAAGAACATGGGGCAAGGCAGGGGGCTGGTCCTTCATCCTCTCTAAAGTGGGAGCTCTGCTCAGAAACAAATGCTCTAAGCAGCACACTGTTCCTCTCTTCTTTTAATTTATCACCTTCATTTTTTTCCATGACCTCGGTTGATGGCGGATCCCTAAAACAGATTGTGTCATAGATATTCTCCTCCTCCACTATTTTGAGTTCACATGTCCCAAATGACTTCCCCTCTTGTGTTAGTGACTTATGGTCCTCTGGCAAACTGTCTGGTTTGGACATAGACTCTTTGACCTCTGGAACATTGACTGCTTTCTCTGCCTCACTCCGGGAACGCTGTGCATCTGTAGAAGCATCTTTCTGCGACTGGCTTTCTTCAGGGTCTCTTCTGATGAGTCCCATGCTCTTTAGGTCCTCATAGCTGATATTGTCATAAACATTTTCAATATCATCCATTGTCAGCTGCTCAGCTGAAGATGATCCAGATATATCATTGCTGGATGATTCAGTGTGGATCACTTCCATTTTGCTGTGACCGGCCTGGTCATCTTCGGGGCTCTCTCGAGGCTCTGTAGCCTTCTCCCCGGCACTGCTTGCCCTCCGCAGGACTCTGCTACCGCTGGGTGGAGGTTCAACCTGCACCGTGGGCACCTGTTCAACATGCCAGCTGCAGGGCCGAGCGGTCCTTGGCGATGAGGGAGCTTCTGATCTCTCTGAAGGCACCTCTGGCTCTTGTCCGTTTGGCTCTGTGGGAACAAACATCTGGTAGATGTCCTCGTCTTCATCGTCAGGCTGCATTGTTCTCTGGCGGGTGGGGAACATTGCCCTGCGAGCCTGATGGTCTGCCCAAATGTTCCTCACTGACGGGTCACTTTCTGTTACTATTACAGAGGGAATGGGGGAGTCTGGAGGCTCCTCTGTCACGTGTGGTGTCCTGAGGAGTGGTGGGTGGTGACTTCCGTCCCGTACAAGGGATTCTCTGGCTCTCTGAAGGACAGCAGAGATCATTTGTATTGCACGTGACTGAAGCAGCTGAAAAATCTGAGATCCAGTACAATTTTATATTGCATCTCTCATTAGCTCCAAATTGATACTGTACCTGTAGGTCTGCTGAACTCATGTTGAAAGTTTTCCACTGTTCAATGCTATCAACAGAAGCCTGAGGGTTCAGCCTCTTTCTACTGCCTTTGCCAGGCACCCGCAGCCTCTTTCCGCCTCCCTGAATGCAGAATTTAGAGTATTACCAATATGTTTGAAAGACTGGATTAACATGGAAACAAACTGGGGGATTTTCATGTAACCCCGAATTTCACAGGGATATTTTTGGCAAATTTAAATATAGTGCACAATTATAGGTAGCCAAAACCCACCAGACCACTGTCATCCTCATCGTCAGCGTCCTGCTGATGTGACTCCTCCCCTTCCTCCCGGTCACTGTGGTCATAGTGATCGCCAGGATCTAAGGACTCCTGTGATTGGTTGATGAGGCTACGGCTGCGGCCAATTGTGCCCAGAGCCAGCTGGGACACTGGAGAAAGCAGTGTGGCACCTAGACTTGTTCGCTGCATGGAGAAGGAACACATTTTGGGTTAAGTAAAATTTGTTCACGAGTGTGTGTACACCGACTCCTGGTTTGTGTTTGCATGACTCACTTTTTCACCGTCTGCATTGGCTGCATTCTGCTTAGCATTCTTCAGTAATTTGGACAGAGGTTCTGGGAAGACAGAAAAATAAATATATGATAAATTTTAGATGTGTGTTCAATTCCTTTAATTTGTATTTATTTTACACACTAAGCTATGAAACATAATTTTTGCTCAACACAATATTGACTGAGACTTTTCTCACCTTTCCTGCGCCCTCTGCGAGGAGTGGGGCCTTCCTTGGTTTGAGGGGAATCCTTCTTTTCACCGTCGGGGGTATAGTGAAACCCGGGATGATCTGGGGAAAAAAATGTCAGTAGAGGAAAACAAATAAGTGATAAATGAATATTTAATTTTTTTTTTATACCTGCAGCAAAAAGAACATTAGACTAAAATATACCAAAGGTACAATTTTAATAAATGATCACTAATTTAGAAATTGGTACTTACGTGTCGCATCCATTTCCAAAATAGCTTGTTTGGCCTGGAATTCGGAAACAACAACAAAAAAAATTAGGATGAAGTCTTTTGAATAACTTAAACACTTTGTTGCAATTGAGTCTTTTTTGATAAGCTGCGTTAAAAATTTAGTGCTTTGGTGAGGATCTTTGTCATTCTCAATAATTTTCCCTTTTTTTTGCTTTGAATGCAAGAATATTGAATTATTGATAATAATTATTAAATTAATTACAATTCAACTACTTTAGTAGAACTGCAAGAAGACAAGTTTGGATTAGAAAAAAATGCATGCATTTTTTTTTAAATGCATTTTGACACTAGGTGGCACCATATTACTGTATTCACGTTACAGTTCAAGTTGAAACTTATCAAAGGAGCCTCTTCATGGACACTCTTTACTTTCTCTGAAAAGTCTTAGTTTTTGCTGCACGTGTCAAAAGCCAGATGAAGAGATAGTAAAGTTTATGTTCAAAGTGCTTTTCACAGATGTGTAGCCACAAAGTGCTTCATAAATATACTTTACTTACAACTTAAAATTAAATACAAAAATTTAGGAATAACCCCAATAAAACATTACAAAAAAAGCCAAAACAGAATAACATAGAATAAAAAGAATTTATTAAAAACTGATGATGAATGCTGATAGGAAGACGCTAGAAAGTGTAAAAGCAGGATAGGTGGATAAGGGAATATGAGAAAGTAAGAGAGATGGAGTGAGTAGGAGGGAGTGACATTTTCAGCACATCCCGCTCAGAGCAGTTACAAAATCTTTGAATAAAGATGGGGCCTGTCAGGAGATAAGCTCATCTTACCTTGGCAGGGATTTTGGCAGGATGGTTTTCAAGTATGAGTCTCTTGAGGTGTAAGATCCACATGCGTTTGTCTTGCTGGGATTTAGCCTGCGGGCAGATAGCACAACATCACAGAAGAGATAATCTCATACATGTATTTTAAATACAGTTCAAAAGGTTTGGGTTAAATCCTTAAGAACTGGAGAGCAGCTTTGTTGCATAACACATATTAGCTTTCTTTTTCAGCGCTCGTCGAAAAACAGTTATTAGGAAACAACAATGGCTACCGTTAGCCTTTAAACAGTCTACGTGTCTGAACAAAACAATAAGACAGCTGCAAATCACGAAGCGACAACCATCACAACTTCTGACTTGCACGATGTCGCTCGTAGCTACATTTTCAAACGTGTAATTAAATTCAAAGGGTGTTTGGTGTCTGGTTTGACATGTCTTCTCTTATGTAATGTTGCTATACCTGAACTGTATGTTGTAGTTTGGGGTTCTTGTAGTGAAACACACTGAAACTCAGTGGTTCTTTAGGGATGACTTCCACCAGCATCAGATTACAGCACTACAAGAGACAGGCAGGAAGTAGTGTTAGAATACGGAGCACAAGCATTGAAATCCTTAGCATTTCTTCAGGGCATGAAGTTCTCCAAGCTGCGTCACTGACCAGGATGTGAGCCTTGTACGTGTAGGTTTCTTCTCGTTTCTTAGTTATTAATAGAAGTTTGTCAAAGAGGAAGAGTGTTCGTTCATTTTTGGCACGCTGCAGACGAAATGTTCCTTCAAGGACCAGCTCTCCGTAGCCAATCAGATCAGGGCCCTTCCAGTTGGTAAGAAGGCTCTGGATTTCCTGCAGCAATCACAGGGTTACAGAGTAACGAGAGTTAAACATGGTAACAGCAAGAAGGGGGACACACAATCATGCCCTTGTGACGAAATTGAGGAAAAAAACAAAGAAAAAACTAAGCATATTTGTGTTGCCAAACTGGAGCACAAAAAATAAATACGATGAGACAACTCAACTTATCAAAAAAAAACAAGAAATACAGACGAAAACAGAGTGTTAAATGACCTGAACAAGGTTACTGGGTGGAAGGACAAACACACTGAAGCCTAAATAAATGTTTAGAAAATTAAAAGGGAAGAAAATTACAAAACAAGCATAAACTGACCATTTTTATGAAGCAAATACTTCCTTCAGACTCTTACGGAAATTGTTCCCCCACATTCCTGCATTCATCAGACCATTCTGTCCCCCGAGCAGATAAAAGAAACAAGCTTCCCTTTTATGTGTCCTCCTTATGCAAGGCCATCATTAGCCCAGTGGAAAATGCACTGACTTGTGTAAGATGCGGGGAGCATCGGGGCCTTGGCCGATTCAAACCTGGAGTTCACATAACTGTTGCGCAGAACGCTAAAACAATTTGTTCCTTGAAAGGTTTTCAAAGTATTGTAGCTGTTTACTTGTGGAACGCACGCAGGAGACGCCATCACACGTCATCCATGTAATGATTTATGGAAAGGTTCAGTCGCAATTTTAATGTATGTGAGAGAGCTCGCTGTACCTGCAACCTCACAGCGTGCTCGTGCTTCCTCTTCATGTCATTGATGTGCCACGCCACTCTCTGCATGGTGTCTATGGCTTCCTGTACGACCTCATAGGTCTCTGTGTCCTTCTCCATGTGGTTGGCTATCTCCTGCACAGGTGGCACAAATAAATAAATAAAAATAAAATATTTTTTTTTTTTTTTTTTTTAAATGCTGCCAATTGGAATTTGCACACAATGAAAGCAAAACATTCATGAGCATGTTCATACTACTATGTTTTGTTTTGTGTTCATAACAACAATGCATGCAGTGTAATGCAACCACACAGACACACAGGAACATGCATACTGAGCACCATATGTCTAAACATTTGGCTTCTCCATCAGAGGTGGGCTGGAATCTCAGCTCAGTTACTTAACCGTAGACATGCATTCGCACTGGAATAGGTTAAAATAATAATAATAATTATGGCTGCTCTCACATTTTTCTGGGTAAAGACTAACTGTTTGGATGAAATTATGTGTGTGTGTGTGTGTGTGTGTGTGTACGCGCGCTTTGGGCTAGACAAAAAAGACGTACATGCAATAGTAGATGGTACTTGAGGATTCTCTGCACTGGCTTGAGCAGGTAGGAGCCCAGGGGCAAGGAGTGCCTCAGAGATTCTTGGCGCTCGCGGAAAAACTTGGCCAACGCCTTGTTTCTCATGCATTCTGTGAGCACAGCAACAGACCTGTGGAGACAAAAAGCAGCAAATAAGATGAGAATTGCAGGAAACTGTAATTTGACAGCGATGACGAGTGAGAGCTGTAAAGTAAAACTGAAGGAGGCGGAAAAAAAAAAAATTATATATCACCCAAACACAAAGGGATTATTAACCAAGAGTGAGAGACATAACAGGGATCGGTATGTGCCCTGATAAAAACATTTAAGGAGGACTGAGAGATTCTCTTTCAGTTTTTCGCTTGAACAATGTGGTTAAATTAATATTATGCTAATTCTGAATAACACAGTGAGGTATGTAAATTAATACACAATATGATATCTGAGCTGTTATGTGTACTTTTTCCATGAGGTTTATTATTCTTGAAGCTCTGGCAGCCATACACTGTGTGCACGTACATTTGCAAATGCATACAAAAATAAGCCAAATTTGTGTCCCGCTATCATGCTACAGTCATTGGGCATTTTATTAGGTACACTTGTTCAACTGCTCATTAACACCATCTAATCAGTCAATGACAAGGCAGCAACTTAATGCATTTAGGCAAGTAGACATGGTCAAGATAGCCTGCTGATCTTCAAATCGAGCATCAGAATGAGGATTTTGAACATGGCATAGTTGTTTGGATTGAGCTGAGTATTTCAGCAATACCAGATCTACTGATCAACCATCTCTAGGCTTTACAGGCAACAGTCAGAACAAAAGAGAAAATACAAAGTGAGTGGCAGTTTTTGGAGTGGAAAGACTGCTTCAAGGCGATTACCACTCCCTACAGCCATGGCATGCAGAAGAGCATCTCTGAATGCACAACGTTGAAGCAGATGAGCCAAATCAGCAGAAGGCCACGCTGGCTGCCACTTGTTTAAGATAAGAACACAAACCCGAGCCTACAACTCGCACAGCCTTGCCAAAACTGTTCAACAGAAGATTGGAAAAATGCTGCCTGGTCTGCTGAGTCTTTTATTCAAAAATAGGGCCAGAATCTCAAATATCAGTTTCTATTTGCGTATTTGATGCTTTTATTGTTAGCTTGGCCTGTATCAACTAATTTTTGCAACATATTGTACCACTCTACAGCCTCGTAAAACCACATTTACTGCTCGGTGGAGCTCATTTGCTGTCTGACCTACTGAAGAATAAAGAACTTTTTCACTACCCAATGGAGGCTGTATGTGTTTGAGTTTATGTGTACACACACGCACAGTGGAAAAAGACAGAGGAAGACAGTTGTGAACTTGTCTCTTTCTTCTGTGTCTTGTGTAAGTGTGTGTGCACTCATGTGCATGTCTGCATGTCTAAATTCCAGCGCAGCTCCACACAGGCCTCACATTGTTCTGGAGGAAACCTGACCTCTGAGCTCAGTATGACCATGATACATCTACAGCTCGTGTGTGTGTGTCTGTGCATATGTAAGTGTCTCCCAGTCTGTGTATGAGTCTGTGTGTGTCGTGTGTGACCTTGATAGGGGTCACCAGCTGTGGTGTGGATGTAGGAGAAAGTCTATCTTAAACAGCTGACAACAGACCCCCCCCCCCCACACACACACACACACAGAACATTCAATTAGTCATCATTAGATTATATGCATTTCCTCCTTCTTATGCCTTTTTATCAGTGTTTTAAAGGTGCTCTGTGTCATGGCAGGAAGAACTGCATCATATTTCAGTTCATTTAATTACACACAATATAGAAATTGACACAAAAAGCCCCGTACATTGTAACACACAGGTGCACCATGGAACTGAGGCACTCAGACAAAGCAGGATAAAACATTAACAGCATTAGCTATGATAAGGTGACAACTTTAATACCCTGTCTGTCAGTATGTGGGCTGTAACTCTGTCAATAGGACACCAATAAAGGAAAAGAAGAAAAAACTGAAAGAAGAAGGGAGGGATTTAGAGAGACCTTGAGGCACAACTGACAGTAGACACTCTGACTCCTGCTGAGGAGGCTTCTATAGAGAGTGTCAGCTCATCAGAAAGGGGGGATAAGGTAATGCATTGAACAACATACACAATAGAGCTATGCGAGATGCTGGGAAGATGGCATGTGAAGGTGAGATCAGGATGACTTAACAATTCTACAGTGGGCCCCATTAGTGAATAAGCATGGTTGGTCACACACAGGGCGTAGCTTTCTCACCGTGGGTAGTTGGTGCAGTACTGGGTATAAATGTGGAACTCCTGACTCTGTAAAACACAACAACAAAAAGAGCAAATGAGTCGATGCAGCTTTGTAACATGAAACGAGACAGACTGAGGAGTGTAGAGGAGAAACGTGTCAGACGGTATGATGTCATGTCACACTTGTTGGCACTGTATCTTAGTGGATGCATGAAGGTGCATAGCAAAGCGAAAGCACAAACCTGTACTTTGAGTTAAATGCTGGTGTTGATAATGGTAAGAAGCCAACAATAAAAATGCTAACACAGAGCAACTTAGCAGGTGTAAAGTCCACCATGTCATCAACAGCCGATGGGAAAGTATATAATTTTAGAGGTATTAACCAAAGCTGACCTGATGATTATACCAGATGAAAGGGGAGGGGAATTAATGCCCGGATTTTATGGCACTGGCAACTGCATAGTTGTTGAGATAGTGTGGAGTTTGCTTTGACTGTTTTTTTTTTTTGACACTTTATTATGTGGTAGCGAAATATCTTGTAAGTCTGTGAGGAGAACAATCACACCTCTGAGCATTTGGTCTGGATTTGTGCAATTTACTAATAATATCATGTCTGTCTGCCCAATTTTAGGTCTTTGAAAAAAGAATTAGCTGGCTCACAACAGTCACACGAGGTCGGCATTTGTTTTTGTCAGTGTTGCACAACTCCTTGGTGCTATTATAGTTTTATTTGCAGACTGTGCTGCTCTGTTTTCTCAGAGCAATAATTTCTCTGTGAAAATACAGATTTTAAAGCAAGATAGTGATTAAAACAAAAATCTTGTTTATGCAGGGCAGAAAGTCAAAAAGCAAAGCTTGTTGAGGAAGACAAGGAAGATGGCTCTAATGGGTTTTCATATCATGCAGATTGATATGATTTGAAAACACACGACGCAAGAGCGAATACATTCAAATTAAACCCAGCAGCACTACTAGCCAAATTATTAGCAGTAACTTAAAGTATGTGCGGCTGTGATTAAATGGGCTCAGACAGGAAAGCTGTGGTACTGCATAATCCCTTACAGGTCAATATGTATCCACATGCTTTTTCGCCTGTTTAATCAGTGGTTATAATACATCTGCAGTGGATTGTGTCCACTTTGATGAATTGGGTTATTTCATGTTTACTTAAAGCCCACAGACAAGGCTTCCACTCTTCCTTCGTTCACTGATCCTAATTGAACCTCATCCCTGTAGCTTATGATTAGCTTCCATCCTGGCCTTTAATTCTCTGTTTATCCCAACAGCCCTGAGCACTCAGATTAAATATCCCCTCGTACCTTACCCACCTCCCTTTTAACTGAGACTTTTCCCACCTCGCATACCTCCCTGAACATCAAAGACATCAAAGACAGCATGAGTTATCAAAGCTAGTCTAAACCTCTTTGCTCTCATCCTCCCATCATCCCTGCCTGCTCCCGACGATTATTTCTACAACACATTTTGATATCTTCTCTTCACCAATCTCTTATGGATATTCTCTTCTCCTCGATCCCTCCTTTCTCCCTGCAAGCGCTTCCTCTTCATCGCTCCCCTTTATCATATTCTCTTGGAGGCCTTGTGATAAACTCGTTTCTCTTGCGTAACGTGAGAATGTAACTGAACTCCATTTGTGTCCGTAATCACTAGTAGGGTGCAGGATGTGTACAGCTTTCAGGAAGTGTTAGCATAAACATGCAGAAGAAGTTTGCTCTGCATGTGTGTGAAAGAGTGCACATTATGAACCAGGACAATGTGATCGCTGGATTCTTAATAAACTTCGAGCACGTACCCACTTTGGATGTGTGCGTGTTTTGATTTGAACTAAATACGACGTCCAATCAGCTGGAAGCAAAGAGTCAATCTACCTCATGCACACAGTATATCCCACCAAAATATACTGAACAGAAGAACACGTACATAAAGACACAGACATCCTCCCATGATTTGTTAGCCCGAGGTGCTTCGTGGGAACCTTTCTTAATTGAAGAGCAGAGCTCTTCTCCACGTCTCCAGCAGTCTGCCGCCACAGACCAGGCCTAAACACAACCAGATGTGCCACCATCGATTTCTGATGACACAAACCAACACACTCCTAATACACACTCCTAATATCCTCCTGCACTGTGAACACAAGACCACAAAGTGCATAACGTCTGCTATATAATATAAATTTTAGAGCGCACGCATGAGCGCAGACATGCCAAAAAACACCCGTCCGTGCACACTCTTTGAACCTAACCAGGAAACCAGAAGGCCTTGAAATAACTCATGCCTATAATACACTATCCTTTAAAATACATATAAGCTATCTTAAAATCATATACTCATCATGTCAAAATATCCAAAAGTTATTAACTTTAAGCTGCTTCACATCACGAAAAATAAACACACCTCTCTGAGAGATCAAGATTCAAATTACACAGAAAAGACTTGTACTTATTTGAACTGCGGCCACTAATCGGTATGCAGGGAGACAGAAAAAGTTTACGTTTGATAGATGGCTACGCGCCCACTCATCACTTTAATAGCAAGGTAATAAAGCTGCAGGTTTTATTGTTACGAGACCGGACTGGTCACAGTGAGTCATCAGGTATGCGCTGAACTCAGAGGATCATTAGGACCAAAAAAAATTCAGCGTAATTGTTCTCTCTTTGCTTCAGTCAGCATGTAGCAACCCATAAAATGCTTTAAAGGCTTACTCAACACATAGCACAGCGAAGATTTAGTCAAACAGAAAAGAACATGAGGATAGATAGCCAATTATCCAGAAGGGAGAGACGGAGATTTACAGCTAGATCTGTCTCCTCTTCAAACATTGTGCTTGCATGTGATCCTTGGCTGCTGAGACTAGAAAGGTATTAGCAGTGTTTGTGTGCGTCTCCGAGTGTGTGCATTTCACTGTAGATAGCGAAAGAGAGGTTTAGGAGTTTTCCAGGGTTTTTGAAACCTTGACTAACCTTTTTTTTTTTAGCAATAAAGTGAAATTTGAGCTACAACCCGTTTACCAGAAGCCTGTGATATCATTAAGGACACATGCACAAACACAGAGCTCTAACTGTGGCTTCTTAATGTTAGAGTAGTGGGTTGGTCAGTGGAGACTAAACATTTCCAGGTGCTGGTCCAACTCTTGACCACCCCCCTATACAACTGTATTAAAGCTACTTGATGACAAATCTACACTAAACTAAATCCTTTAAAAACAAACACACACTGAAATCCAGACATGAATAAATATCGGTAACAAGCGTTTTGAGCCACTCTCAATACAAATATCACTAAACAGAAGAGCCTAATGTGAGACTGTTAGCGCCCGGGTTTAACTCTAACATCAGGTGTGCAAGTTCATTGCTAGTTTTAGTCCCTTCAAGGTGAAAATATAGTGCTTTCAACCTTTAAGGCTTAGTAACAGGGTGTGAAACTATAACGCACATACACATTTTAAGAGAAACCAGTTGAATCAATCAACCAGTTAGATATGAGCTGGAAATTTCTGGCGTTTTGTGAGAAGAAGAGGAAGCTTTACATATTGCCGTACAACTATAATTAAACCGTGTTCAGAAATGCTGACAGCAAGACGGGGCAGGAACCTGCTACCACTTCCAGTAAAAACAGAATATTTTAAATGGTTTTAATGGGTATCTGCGAGTCTTACAAGAGCAGTACGTCAGCAGTACGGATGTGTTTTCAGAAGCCCGAGGCTTGCTCTCAAGCTGGCTGTCTCCCAATTTATCCACTGCACAAACAACCAATAAATATCGCACGATTTTTTGCACATTGCAAGCGGTACAATCGTCTGACACCAAGACATCAACAAAAAGCTTCTTTTCCCTACATGAATGCCATTTTATTTTGAGACCTCTTTTTGCTAACTGTAAGATTAATCAGCTGGTTTCAAGATGTCATGAGGCTGGTTTGTTTATAGCTCTCAGTTAATTATGCAGCCATAAAACCAGCTTGTCTCAACAACAGTTGCTGCATTTAGAGAGTCTGTGACACTAACTGTGACTTTTTTTGTGTGTACATGGTCAGACAGTTGCTCTGCGGTTTTGGGTGTAATTGCAGAAGGAAAGGGAGGGAACGCAAAGTGTTTTACACAAAGTGCTGGTATGCAGCACTTTATAATGGGACATAATCGTGCCACCAGTTTGTAGGGCACCGAGAGACAGAGCAGGAGCTGAATCATACAGAAAAGAGGACCTCTGACACCGTGAGCAGAGTCTGAGTCCATTTTCCTTGATGAAAACTACAATTATCCCTCTTAAGCAAAAAGGTGATTAGGTGCTGTCATTCCTCCCCGCCCTGCTGTTCCTTTTAAAACTGACATTCGCACCGGCACAATAATGCTTCTTACCTCAATGCACTTTCTAGGAAGTTCATTTTAGCAATGTCATCACCTGATTTGAGGAAGGTATCGATAATTTCACATTTCTAGTTTCTCATTTTCTGTCTCGTTGATGTTGTTCTGTGTGCGTGTGCATGTGTCCAAAGCAGCTGTATGGACAGGTTTCAACAAGCAGAGGAGGAGAGCCCATGCAAGCAAAGAAACAGACAGTACAGGGTAGTACTTAGGACCTTTACTTAAACCTATAAAACTAAGCAAAAGTACTCCACTGCAAGTAAAAGTTCATTCAAAATCTTTAGTTTTTCCACAATATTCTCTAATATTAGATATTCTGTTAAATAAACAACAGTTAAGCTTGGCTCTCAATGGCTATATAAATGAAAGCATCTGAGATATTCAGAGGACAACTTCTAAAGATCTGAATTGTGACATTGTTTCTTTGTATAAGCCTAAAAAGCATTAAACTATTACAATATGTTGCATTTGCTGGAAACTAGCAAGTATAGCTGTTAAATAAATACAGTGGGGGGTAAAAAGCTAAATATAAAGTATTATAAAATGTATGTACTCAAGTACCTGAAAGTGCAGCACTTGACTAAATGTATTCAGTTACTTCCAGTACTGTGAACAGTGAAACTGATTACCTTGGATACAAAGCACTCTGCGATGGCCACGGGGTCTGCGTTGCACTTCTCAAGATCATGAAGAAGATCCCTAAAGCAAAAAAGTTCACAGCAGTTAACACTGTATTCCCAGGATTTACATTTTATACCTTCTTTTGTTTCTTCCTTGAATACACACACATATAAATGACTCTCCCGTGGTTCATTGTTCCAACAGTTGTGCTGAATTTCACGAGTAAAATCTCGGTGTTCAAAATGAGGTGATAGGCCACTGAACAAATTCAGAACTTCCATGAATTCAAACAGGGAGCAGCTCCTGTTGTGCAGCTGTAAATTCAGTGTAGGGACAAAAAGAACGAAAGAAACAGCCACTCCTGAAGTTATTGTTTCATGGCTAAAGCATGAGGTCATTGTGACCTCTTTTAACTGCTTTTATGTTTCCGTTTACTGGCCAGTTTGACTGTGTGGGGCAGCTGAGAAATGAATAGGTGGGAGTGAATGTTTGTGTCTCCAGACCACCATGACTGATGCTGGACCTGCCATCTCATCTGAATACAAAACTCACACACTGAAACACACAGTCTGGAGCGGTACTAGAGGTGACAAGCATGCAGACTGGGACTGATTATACACACACACACACACACACACACACACACACACACACACACACACACACACACTAGAGGCCTGGCTGCTGCAACAATGCCTTTCATAGAACAACAACAGGTGGCACAGTCCATTTTCAGTGTTGGGGAGGCTGCTGGCACATTATGCTCACCATCCACTTTATTAGGTACACCTGTTCAGTTGGTCTTTAAGGCAAAGAGGTCATAAAAAGAGCCAATCACATGGCAGCAGCTTGGATCATTTACATATGTGGACAAATGCAAATAGACAGTGGAAGATCGGAAAATTGTTGGATGGTAGGGTCAGAATATAATGTAATCCGCATGAAAGCCTGGATCCATCCCGTCTTGTATCAACAATTCAGACGGACAGTGATGTAACAGTTTAGGGGGTCCCTTAAACCTATTTGACTTCTTGTTTTAAAACCACCACAGCCTACCTAAGTACTGCTGGTTTCATGACCATGACAATGAGTTCACTGTATACAGTCCACAGTCGCCACATCTCAGTGCAGTAGAGCACCTTTGCTCTATAAGATGTAGTGAAACGGGAGAGTCACATTATAGATGTGCAGCTGACAAATGTGCAACAGCTGCGTGACGACATCATGGACCAAAATTAAGGCAGTTCAGAAGGGGGTTCAACCAGGTACTAGCAAGGTGTACCCAATAAAGTGACTGGTGAGTGGAAAGACAAAGCAGTTTAGAGAAGCTTTGCGGCAAATCCAGGTTGATTTTAATGTCTAATGTCATTCTATCCCAACAGATACTGCAACATTTTGCAGCTGATGGATGATCTTACAGCTGAGTGAGAAGCTGGTTATCATTTTTAGACCACGATGATGCTTATGATATTTCATTAGCCCTTCAGAGAGGCACCAATTAAACGTAATTTTCCATTAAGACCATAGCGATGCCATAACAAAAAGAGTAGATTTAATAGAGATATTTTATAATATTCTCGATATTAGAATAACATCTGTGGCACAAACAGATCTGTAACTCAGAACTCAGTAACAGAGTGAAACTGAATTTCAGTCAGGCAACTCACATTTTAAATGGTTTATTGCAGTAGCAGCAAATAGTTAGAGTCACAAATCTATTATGGATGGAAAATTGGAGTGTTGTGTATTTAACCCCTGAATATGCTGTCAAACATGTTCAGGAATAGTTGAAATTACACCAGCATATCCTGGGAATTATGAGAGACACAATTAATAAAGTAATATACACCTCTCATAAAAGTACAAACATGAAGCGAAAATTTAAATGAGCAGAGCTGCTAATGGATGCATTAAAATAACACAGACGGTTATACCTGTGAGGAAATAATATATTTTAATGTAATTTAAAATGATTTTTTTTTTTTGCAATATTTGGCTAATGAGTCATTTTAGTAAAGATTCCCGATGATATGAGAAGAAATTAGAGCCATTTAACCAAGACTGGGTGTTATGTGAAATAAGGAAACACAATAATTTAATATCCAAATTATTTAGCGACACATGATCTCCGTTTCTGATCTCCAAAAATTCAGAAACCAACAAATATAGGAAATCTGAGTGTCTTTGCTTTATGCCACACAGTCTTATTCATTATATTATATTTTCCTGATTATGTCTGTCGCTCTGTGTTGTACCTGTTAAAGTGGTAGATGTCCTGGATGTTGCCAAATAGTGACTTTTTGTCCTCAGAGCTCAAGGCCAGTCGAGACTGGTTACTTATGCACTCCAAGTAGTCCTGCAGAGAGAAAGAAGCAACAGTCTGTTAGGAGGTTGGCGTCTTGATTGGGACCAGCCTCGGCACACATACAGCAGCCCACCCACATAAACTCTTGCAGACACCGGAAGCTTTCAACCTCCCCTGGACGGCTGACTCTGGAAACAGAACCATACTGACAACATCCAGACACACTCAGACTCTCTGATCTTTATCTTTAGAGTGGATCTTATAAGTTATAGGTTTTGTTTCATCATTTTAAGAAGCCTTTCCAAAAAAATAAATAAATAAAAAGGGTTGTTGGGGAACAACTACACCTGCTAGGAAAACCAATATTAAATCCATGACTGAAACGAATCTGATTTGTTTTTAAATATCATTCTTAGGTTATCAAAAAATATGTTTAGGAAAGATTTTATGAACTATGTTACTTTTGCAGAATAAAGGCACACCGTTATGAGCCAATGAGTGATGGGTAAACTGGGGGTTCTTCATAATCAGTTTTTTTAATGCCATAATCCAAAAAACAAGAAAACAAAACAGAAAACTTACTTTTAAACGATTTAAACTGCAGTAATATAGTAAAAACACTTAACCCTGGTGTACTATGTTCAACTAAAAGCCAATTTCCTCTGTTGCTGATTCGTGTCAACACTTTGATAAGAGGATAAAGCAGGTCAACAGCTTGTAGCCCTGAAACTGTCTGGCTGTTGCTGGGAAGAACAGTTTTAAAACATTAAAAAAAAAAAAAAAAAAAAATGTCGCCTCAGGAAGCTTTAACTCTGTGGCGCTTATCACCGCCTCCATCAGTGACATTAGTGATGAGTGCTCATATGACTGCTATTAAACAACAGCACTGCCAGATATCCATCTGGCCTGAAGAAAGAAAGAGAAAGGTGAGCGGCGACCGGTAGCTGGGAGCAGCAGCATTGAATGGAGCTGTGTGTTTTGCACGGGGACTTTTCACTGCTTTTTATACATTTCAAAAGAACAGAACAAATAGATCAACTGATCTTGCCCGTTCTGCAGGCAACTAAAAACCAACACAACACTGCTGCAGTTACTGAGAAGTGCAGTGCAAATAAACACAAAAGATTTCATCTAGAAAAGCGACAGTTCAACCCCAAATCAAATTTATGCATTTTCCTTTTGACCTGCCCAGCTTTGGCAAGGTGTCTTCTTTTGTATACAGTGAAATGACATCTCCAAATTCGAGAAAAAATGTATTTGAAAAACACAAAATGAATCTAAAAGAGCCTCTTGCTTGTGACTGAGTTACAGGATTTAATCTTTAATGGTGCTCCATGTTTCCTTTGGCTGTTGGGCAAAAGACACGCATTTCATTTTATTTATTTTCTTTGGTGCTTTGAGTAACAGTTTAATCCGTCTCCATTAAATCCAGGAGATGGCAGACATTTCTACAAACAACATCTCAAAGAAGGCCGCTAAAACAATATAGATTGAATTGAAGGGGAAAAATATATTAACTTGTTTTTGGGGTGAACTGTCCCTTCAAGCTACGAGCACATAGAAATAGAAAAAGTGCTTTTAAACCACATTACTGTCTGAAACTGGGAAAATCTTACAACACTGAGAAAAGCGCCAGGCTGCCTTCGACATGCACAAACACAACTCGCCATTTCAGTGCAGACAATACTTGTGTGTTTTTAAGAGACCAAAGACAGGGAGGGAGAGGTTGGTTTTTTGTTTTTTTAATGTTCTCTCCCGTCGGCCTAATTTGCAGTCGGTTGCCAAGAGTTTCTGTTCCAAGTATTGTTTTATGCATTTATTCATTATTAGTTTAACTAGCTCAAGTCTGAGCTGCAATCCATTAAACTGTGTTTGGTTAGGCAAAGGCATAGAAAAACAGAAACAACTGGAAAAAGTGATCTGAATGTAAAGAGTGTACAAGTTTTTGCAAGAGCTTTAGGGCAACGTTTTAGGGCAAGGATTTGAGATACAGAAAGAAATCGTGCTTAAAAGGGAAGGCGGTGATTATGTCTAAGGTCACATAAAGAGGTCATGTTAAGATTTTGTTGATGTTGGCAGTAATGTGTAAACTGATAGTTTATTAGCCACAGGGTCAAAGATCTGACCTGGCCTGACCCGCTCACTCATCACACTCAGCCAAAGCCTCTGCAGGCTCAACAACGGGAAGCGTTCACAGACACACACCTGAGGGTTCACTTCCTGCTAAGCATCAGGCTTCACATGTGCAAGCTTAATAACTTTATTGTGTTAACCATTAATCTCCTCAAGCACACACTCCTTTTCCACAATCACACGCAAAAAAAAAAACAAAGTTGTCCTTCTGCCCTTCAGTGGGAAACCGTTTCTCCAGACACTGATGAGGGCAAACGACAGAAAAGGGATGTTCCCGGATCATTTCCGGATCGTGACATTGTTGGCTAATGAGGATTTAGGCTCATGCAAACAAACATCATATTCACCAATTTAACAACACTTAAGGAGCATTTAAAAAAAAAAAAAAAAAGAAAAAAAAAAAAAAAAGAAGCCTGCAAAGTTGCAGAAAGATGAAACACAGTTGAGCCCAGGGGAGTCTGGGTAAATATTTGTGTTAAGGCCGTCACACCCTCCTACAGCAGCATTGGATTATTGAAATGCAAGATGGCTAATGATGCAGGACAGTGCTGAATACTGATGAGCTGTTGCTGTGCTTGTGGTGGCTGCTAGCTGTGCTTTTCTCTTCACTGTAGGTTAACTGTGATGTTAAAAGCCCTTTTCACACATATACAATCAGTGCAATCCATCCCCGATGCACTCATTGAAACAGTCATTAAAAAAGTAAAGTAAGGCTGAATGCATGTGTCTTTTCCAAAGTGCTAGTGACAAATTAGCTTTCTTGAAATGCAAGTGTGGTTGAGTGCTGGGTGGTCTGATCCACTGATGGCAATCGGCGGGCTGCAGTAGTAGAAGCAGTAGAGGGTTATTAAGTGCAGCTTCTAAGCCCTGTTCAGTGTTTTCTTAACCTACTTAGGATACTGTTATCTTGGAGCTAAATCCCTTTTCCTATTTTCACCCTCTATCCCATTTCCTCACCTCTGATAGGAGGAGGAGGAGTCGGAGAGGGTGGAATATCAGGAGTGAAACACCAAAAACACATATCACAAAAAAAAAAAAAAAAAAAAAAAATATGTGTGATGATGGATCCATTGTGCACTCCAAAGCCAAAATAACACAACCTAGACATACAAACACATGCACAGACACTTTGGCCTATGAATCGACAGCTCGCCAAGGGCGGACAATGTGGGAAAAAGTGGATGAAGATTTCAAGCCACCACTTTATAATAAAGCTGCAGGATACAACATGCACCACATACATTCAACACAGTGAATTTTTTAGTTTTACATAGAGCTGAATACAGAAACCAAAAGGCAGGAGAGGCCAAAGAGAGCAACCTTTGATAAAAAGCTCTACACCCAATCCTTAACAAAGCCACTCAGATACTGACTACAGGCAAGGTGTATCCTTGCAGTTCAAAGCCAGCCAAACACACAGACACACACACAAACGAGTGCATTAGCTCGAGTGTGTGTGCATACAGTATGTGTGTGCCTCTGTGTGCAGCACAAAAGGCGCTGGTGTCATGTAACTCGCCCAAACTCTGGCTGGTGACCTTATTGCATTAAAGTTTTCCAGAAGGCACCAAGCAGTATGCGTCACGTGCATTAAATATGTATTATCTGGCAATTTAAAGCCTTCCTAAAGAGATCAGGGTCAGGCAGTCACTGGACTGACATCCATTTAATGATTGCCTGTGTCAGGAGGCACTTCTTTCACTCAATTCCCTATTCTCTGCTTTGCTGTTATTCTCTCTCTACTCTCCTATCAAAAATAAGTCTAACAACGCCAAAAATACATCTTAAAAATGTGTTTTTTTTAAGTAAAACTACATAAAATTTGTCCTTTATTTGGCTTTATTCATTTCAGGACCCCTGAGATCGCCTTTATAATCCATTAAGGTGGCTGGATCCCTTGGTTTGAGACCAGAGACATAAATTACCTCGCCACCTTGAGCAACAGTAAGCTTGAACATGTCTGAAAAGGGAGAAATCGGTAAAAACTATCTAATAATAATCATTTTATATATAATTGATATATATTTTAGTAAGACACACCAATAACTTGCCACCCCCCCCCCCAAAAAAAAATAGTTGTAGTCTTTCTAACTTTTTTCCACATCTCTCTCTTTGTTTGATGTTCTGCCAAATATGCTAATACTCTGAAGCTTTGAAGTTTCTGTGCATGTGCAGGATCCTTCTGTTTCCAATTTCCTTCACATGTCATGTTGTGTAGCCAAGTTATATATTATTTGGAATTCTAGTCCCTTACCTCTACAATGCTACGTAGGTCCTGTACGTAGGTTCTCTCTGTGTCCAGTATTTCCTGCACCACCCGGTCCACATATGTTCTTGGTCCCTGTTTCGCCCGCTCCCCTCCTTCTGGGCTCAGCTCAGGCTCTGAATTTTCATTTGGAGTCTGTCCACTGCTGTATCTTCCTTGCCCTGTCCCTGTGTCCGTTGCTCCATCATTTCTGTCATCTTCCTCTCTGCATTCCAGTTGCCTCGCAGGGACCAGCTCCAACCGAATCGCCCCAGAGTCCCGGTCTGCGGTCATGGGGTTACAGTGCGGGGCAGCGACAAGAGTTGTGCGGCTGCCCAACGAGCAGTGACTGTCCCTGGAGGAGGCAGAGGAGGATGTGGAGCTGTAGCTGATGGGCCTTTCGGCGCTGTCGGGAGAGGAGTCCATGCTGAGGGCGGAGCAGTAGCGAGAAGAAGCGTGGCGGAAGGCTGGGTTGCGGAGGCAGCGAGCTGGGATGTCAACGGAGCTCAGGACTGACCCGGTGTCCGGGACCTCAGGAACAGGAGGCAATGCATCAGGTAGGTAGCTGTAATCGTCTGGAAGGAAAATCAAGCAAAGGAAGAGATTCTCATTAATTCACCAGTGCTAAGATTACATTCATATTGCTCTGTGTTCATGTCCTAGATATTGGCTTTGCCATAATAATACTAATAATAATAATAATAATAATAATAATAATGATGATGATGCCCCCAAAAGAAAAAGAAAAAAAAAAAAGAGTGAAATACAACAAGGACAACAACAGTAGATCGTACACACACTCACACACTTCCTCATTTATTACAATCAAGCCCCTGACTTGGAAGACTGCTGAGGGCTCCATGGAGTCTGGTTAGAAAAAAATACTGAAAATGCCATGGTTTAAGTTTTATGGCATTGCATTGTCAGTGAGTTGGCCAAAGATTGTGGTGCAAATGGGTTGAATGCCTGATCGAAATTACATTTTGGGTGACTTTCTATTTACCCTGGACAGAAGAGAACCAGAGATGTAAAAGCTAGACATACATTACATAAACCACTGTACTTTGTCTTGGTGTTTAATAATACAGTTCAAAACTGCACGTCCTCATTTGTGTATCATCATCCGTCTTAAGTAATCTATGGTAACACAGCCACAGCATTGAACAGGTCGTACAACATGCCCCAGCATAAGTCACACAAAATAATCAGATTTTATTTTCATAAACCAAGATAGCACACTCTGTGGTCTTCACTTCTTTCCAGCATACAACGTCCTCTTTTCGGACAAAGATTTTAAAAGAAGAATCTCAATCGGAAACTTTAAGCCACAAGGATGGACATAATAGACACTATACAGAAGAAGTTCAAAAAAAACTGTCTAAATTAATATTCATGGGGAAAAAAACTCAATCGCTGACCTACACTAAAATTCTGATTATATTCACTCAGTTGAAAGGCTGTGCTGCCCTCTTTAAACACTTAACACTACGACTTTTATACTCTTCACAGTCTCCGTTTAGCATCCCGATTCCTTACATTCCTACTGACCACGGGCCTACTGACCACCCATCACCAACCTTCACAGATTTGCCCCCACTTGTATCCAAAGAAATGCTTTGACTCACAAGGAGCTGACAGTAATTCCAATTCCAGATGAGAAAACATACACAACCACAGGAAACACAACCCTTTGAATTCTTATTTATTTGCATAGACGAGGATTTTATGTTTGTGTGAGTAGACATTTTTGCAAGAATACAAAAAGATTACCAGTGTAATGCTGAAAGCACGCCACTTACAGTTATGAATGAAACCCCTATTTCCAAGGCAGACAAGTTTGTGTGTTTGCGTGTACCTACAGGAGTCTACTTGGCATCCAGCACATGCCAAACTGGCTCAAGACCTTGTGTTTGCGTTAAAGATATGATTACCAGCTCCCAAGGCCCCACAGTCAGGGCAGCTGAAGTGAAACCACAAATGCAGCGTATCAGACAGAAGCCTTCCAAGTTTCCAAGGTCTTGCTTCACAGAAAGGCTTTGATGGCAACAACCGAGAACAAATGTGATGAAGCAAAGGGAAGAACAACGTGCAAGAGCCTTATAACAGCTCTGTGGGGGTTTGACACCATCAAAGCTAGAAGCACCAGTGAACCGGCAGCTGCCATGTTGTGGCAACAATGATATCCAGCGCCGTTCAGGACAGCGTAGCTCGCTTGCTGCCAGTAGCACCTACTCACCCTAAGCCCATCTCACTTCAAAGGCTCAGAGATCACAGGTTCAGGTTCAAAAACATGAAACGTGAACCTGAGAACAAGCTCAAAGAATCCTGGTAAAAACCCGCTCTCTCACCTTTCACACAGGTACCTCGGACGCTTTTAGTTACAGCGACAGCTTTTTTTTTTCCCCCTTTGGTGGCTGCACACTAGTCAGACTGGTCCCGTGATAAGAAGATCACACTGGAGCAGCTTTTATAACATCAATACTGAACCTGTATGTAACTTTACTGGATCAAGGTTCAGATTTTTTGGACACATTTTCCATTTGCAAGATAAATGTCTGTACGCACTTCTGAAAGCCATCCAGTTCTGTGGGGACTTTTAGCTCTAAAATTTAGAGCTAAAAGTCAGTTTCATTTAGCAAGAATTAGATAACACACACTCTGCAAGAAATACATTGGGCATGGATGGAAATAAAAGAGATAGCCTAGCTATGAGCCGCTTCAAAATATATCATCTGTCATCTCTTTATAATGATCTCTAATTGGGAGCAAATTAATGTTTCTGCCTTTCAGATTTTCAAACACACATCAAATGGGAAGTGTGATCATCTGTCACCGAAAGTTTCAGACGTCCAACATTGTGTACAGACCTTACCCCCCATACAGGTCTGAAGGAATCTTTCAGTTCCTTGAAAGGAAAAAAAAAAAAATTCCTGGGACTGAAAGTTCGTCAGAATTTACCTGGAAATGCAACTGAATAAGCACATTTGCTTACAGAGTCCTGTGAAGCTGTAGGGACTGCAAGGTCTGCTGATAATGTCTCATAATGCTTGCGACACACCTTTCCCGTGACACGTTTATCTGATCCTTTATTAACAGATACAAACAAGAGCTTTAAGTCAGAAAAATCACTTAAGCCGTGCGATATTATCAGCCATATGTTTCCTCACGCTGTCAAGCCAGTTTTCTAAATCCACCTCTCAAAAAAACCCAACAATGAGATCTAATGAGCTCCATCATATCTTTCTCTACTTTTAATTTTGCTCCGCTAGTGTGCCAAGAAAAACAGGAAGGATCTGGAGCGCCCAAAAACTGAAGGAGCATGAAACTGCACTTCCCTCAGACAAGTTTGGAACAGATTCCCTGTCCATGTGTGTCCATGCAAATTTCTGCAGTGCCAAACCTGACTCCCCCCCCCCCCCCCCCCTAACGAAAACATCAGATAGTAGAAAAAGAATTTGCTGGGCAAAAACAATTCACAGAAAAACCAAAGGGCCTTGGCTTTTTTATAAACAGCGCCCTGCTTTCAAGTTACCATACACAATGGCCAAAGGGTTGTATAACACATCTCGCCATTAATAGGTAACAGACAGTTTTCTTTGCACTTTGACAAATCTGTGATACATCGTTTCTTATCACAGCTGCTAATGTATGTGTATCTATAATGTGTGTGCATGTTTCACACAAAATGCATTAGGTTTATCACTCCAAAGATAAGACTAACTAAGCTCATAACTTAATGGTCCTTACACCAGCCATTGCAGCTAGATATGGTCAGGCAGTGTGCGCACACGTGCAACCTACACCCATACACACAGACGCACACTCATGCGCAAACATACAAAGAGAGCAAATACAGAGAAGCCAAGCTTGGAGTGAAACCCAAACATCACAGAGAAGATTGCCCCATCGTGTGTTTGCCCAACCCCTCCTTACCACCTCCCAGCTTCATGTTTGGGGCACACCCTGTCCGTTTCCTGGGTGAAATGGCTCACACACACACACACACACACACACACACACACACACACACACACACACACACACACACACACACACACACACACACACACACACACACACACACACACACACACACACACACACACACACACACACACACACACACACACACCAATGATGGCCAGTCTTTAGTTACCTCCTGTCCAGATTATGTTCAACTTGATCCTTGTAAATGATCTCTAATTATGGTCCTAAGCATGCAGGTTGGGACTGTGTCTCCTCTGTGTGTGTGTCAAATGTCTGTGCATATGAGGATTAGGCTAGTGTGTGAGGGCCAAGTTTCCTGCCAGAGCAGAGGGAGAGAGAGTCAGTGAGTGCCGGAGCAACCTGGCTTCAATCTCTGGCTTTCATTTAAACTTTGTAAAGCACCCTGGCACAAGAAGCTGAGGGGTGCTTTACAATTCAGCTATTCTTAATATGTTGACCATCACACCCATCTGTAAGGCAGACAGCAACAACTAAAAGGAAGCAGACCGAAAACTGTGCAGACACAGTAAAAAGAAACAGTGGTAAAAAACAATGAGTCGCATTTTGTGTTTTACTGTTTAAAGAATGCAATGGTGGTATTATAAAATGATTAAAAACAATCCCGTTCATCTGGATTTTATTTACATTTTTTTCTTCACATGCAATTTAGTGGTGAATGAGCCCCATATAAACTATTAAACTTATCAGAAATTACTGACCATGAAAATAGTTTTTCATGGTCAATCTCCACCTCAACCCTGCAGAAACTTGGGAAATGGACCATCTCAGTCTCTCCGTTTCTTTTCAGTTTCTGCAGGACAGAATGAACTGAATTTGACATAATATGTCTGCGTGTAGCAGCGCATGCAAAAAGCAGCTTATGTTATGGATAAGTATGACTCTGTGAGACCAAAACAATGACAACAATGGAGAGGGAACCAAGTCAGTAACTTGGAAGTCAGAAGCGAAACAAAGAAGAGCCTTTCTTAATCGGTTCTGCTCTTGAAGATCAGGTAAACTTCACTAACTCATTGTTTCATAGAACATAAAATCTACTTTTACATATCTGTTAAATATTTTATGGCAAGCAACCATATAACTAACTAAACAGTCTCAATAATTATTTTTAACAAGCAATACTGAGGAAGATGTAAATCTGGATAGCATAACTGCCTGTTGTCTACTTTGTAAAATGCACTGAAGTGGTCAAAAACACTTTACTCCAAAGTATAAAGGAGTCAACACCACTTCTCCTCATTAACGTGCATTAAGACCATTTAAAATCCAAATTTGTGGAATCAATCACATTCACAAGACTGCCACTAGCACACATCAAAACACAGAGTGTATTCACATGCTCATGACAACCTGCCACAGCACCAGTTTTGCTCCATTTACAAAGTTAGCCAGACAAGCCTCACTACCAGTCCAGCTAGGTTTAATGACTCATGCGGCACTCAACTTCAGTAACACACTTTATGGTCACCTGAAGTGTTCTTTGTTCTGGAGAGGTCAGTAAACAGCTGTTAGCAACCTTCTCTCTTTATGGCCCTCAGGATCCTTACAAGTAGCTCAGCAGGCACAAACAGCTATGTGAGTGCTTTGTAAAGGACATGTGAACCTCCAAGGGGTAAACAAGTTGAAAGTATTATGTCATCTTCAGATTCTGGAGTGAAAAACAATTCACATTGTTTATTTTAAGTTAAGTGGTATCCCTAATCACTGGGTTTGTACACGAGTAGTTAACTGAGCGCAGCAGTTTGGGGATTCCAGAAACAAAGCCGCCATGCTACTTCCAGGGAGGATCCCTCAGCAATAAAACACAGGCATGTGAATACGAAAGAGGGGATTTTTTTTTTAAACAAAAAACTGGACATATGGAAAATACCCACTTGGTATGGCTAGCTTGGTTTGGTGTGAGTTAAAGCAATCTTACAGAGTGAGAGGGGGACTCACGTAGGAGGGGAAACAAAGTGCCAAACAAAAAAAAAAAAAAAAAAAAAAAAGGCAGGTATGCTGTGAATTAGGCCACATGTGCACAAAGATCTGTTTATGCACACACACAGATGTTCACAAATTTATTTCTGCATGCAAGTCCGCAGCAATATTTCAACAAATGAGACCCTTATGGGAATGCAGAGGCAGAAAGTACAAACGGACTTCTTTAGAAAATGAACTAAACTTCTGAAAAGTCAAAAATAAATTCACCAAAAACAGAATACGGTTTTGAAAACAAATTAAGGTTTGTAGTAGCTTTGTAGCATTCATCCCTTTCCTCTTTCCTGACAAAAAGTATCCCGATCAAACCACCTTCCTTAGAGCCAACTTGAGCCAAAACTCATTACAAGCAAAGACAGCCACTTCACAACCCTCAAGAAAATGCTCCAAGCCACCTGCTTTATGAGGATGATTCAAAGGTTAAAGATTAACACAGATAAAAAGGCATCAACATGGTCATTTGCAGCATGACAGCATGGAGAGACTGGGCATATCAATAAGCTCAGGCTGCATCCCCCTCCCAACCCTCTGAATCATTCCTGCTTCCATTTGTTTGCTCACTCCTTTCCCCCCCAATTTAGGTCATTTTCACCAAATTCTCACAACTATCCTACCCCTCTCCTAATTCCGGCCATTTTCTTTCTCCCTTCCTGTCATTCTTCTCTTCCCTCCTTCTATTATGCATTGAAGCTTTGAATGTGTTTGGCAGCTCATAAAATAAGTCGGCCAAGTTCGCTGTGTTTAAATATGAGCTGCACATTACATTCCTACAGGCTCAAACCATGCTTCTGCAAGTATATACTTTACTATGTAAAAATACACATTGACCAGCATGCATATAGCACATGGCTGCAGACCACCGGGGCTCATATTTGCTTTTGGAGCGCATGTGTTCATAACACTTGCCTTTCACGCTCAGAGCACTTATACTCCGATAAATGCAGCTTTCCTCTTGTATAGCCAAGACTATATTCCAACCATCGTACTGTTGGAGCTGTGGGAGGGTTTAAAATGAATCTGTACAAGTTCACCAGAAAAATATTTACCTGTAAAGAACCAGAATTTGAAGACAGGAGTGAGCGCACCAGACATGACTTGACCACACACTTTGCACATCTCAAAAAGCCTTCAATCAAAGCTGTTTGTTCGTGTGTGTTCTTGTTTATTCTTCACCAAGCCTACCAGATGGCAAATGAGTTCAATGCCATGCAGTCTGTTGCTGACGTTGCATTTTTCTGGTATCCAAGGACTTTAAAAACGTAACTAAATCCAGGATATGCTATGATGAGTGACGAGAATGTAAAAGGCAAGATGGAAGTAAAGCAGCCCAGTGGTCTTCACTTTGGCAGCATCTTTGTAAAGTCGTCAAGCAATCAGACTTGTGCGACTGCAACAGAGTGAGAAACGAGGAGGAGAGATCCCAGAGGAATGAAAGTAGGAAGAAAAGATGAGAAGAGAGGCCAAAGGTCGAAAAACACCCACTCCACTGCTTTTTCTCTTTTCCATTTCCCACTCTCGCTCCCATGTTGAATCCTGCCTTTTGTGGCACTTTAACCAACACATTTTATCTCCATTTTAAAACCAATCTACCAAATTCTTTCATCTTTTTTACAGGCTATGGAGAGGTTCCCGATCTTCCGCTGCGTCCACTTAAGGTCAACCTCTGTTTCTGATAGAGACGTAGACTTGATTTCAACTGACACTAAGGACCTTAAAGTGTCAGCCTGGATTTCACACTGCAGTCAAACAAATGTAGAGAGCAGAGGAA
The DNA here is from genome assembly GCF_057382095.1 of Aulonocara sp. 'chitande type north' Nkhata Bay. Taxonomy (NCBI): domain Eukaryota; kingdom Metazoa; phylum Chordata; class Actinopteri; order Cichliformes; family Cichlidae; genus Aulonocara; species Aulonocara sp. 'chitande type north' Nkhata Bay. The sequence continues at coordinate 13,522,234 of NC_141358.1, forward strand.
GAAAAGGGGTGGGGGATTGCAGAGGTGGGAGAGACAGAGTGAGGCGAAAGATGGGATTTGAGACATGGGGTGGGGTTTCCACTGAACAGCTTCCCAATGGACCAACAATGACCAGGACATGTGTTATAATGCAGACACTTTGGAGGATTGATGGAGGAAAATGAAGCCTTCTTTCTTCAATGTGTTTCTGTGCACATCCGCCAGCCAGATTTAAAACATCACTTTGCACGTTATCGCTGGTAAAGCCTGAAGCTTGAACTCGATCTGTGACTCGGCAGACCCCTGGGGTTTCATGGCCTCACGAAAATGGTTAAAGTCAAAGTCAACACACACAGCTGGCAGGATAATTACAAACAAATGCCTTCTTCTTTCACGTAATTACATAAAACCCTTTAAATGATTAAAACAGCCACCACACATAGGTTCATTTACACACATTATGTACACAGATTAACACATTGTATCTCCATGTTTACAAGATGCGAGTTAAAAGCCGAGACTCTCTGTTACCGACACTGCGGACTTGAGGAATGTGCAGTGTGCTTTTAGTTGACAGCACCGGTGTTTAGCTGTGGGAAAAGCATTCACCAACAACCCATCCCTATTTTCAGACACTCAGTGTCGCACCCACTCCTGGGACACTCACGTGACCCTTTGCCGCACACGCCCTTCAACTCCCTATGAGAGTGACACACTAGCCTCATTCTCTGACCTAGCTGGATTTCAGCCTGCTTTCTGCAAAGATTCATCAGTTCTCAATCTCTTTCTACATGAACCGTGAGATCTCATTTGTTTAAATTGCCCCGAACCTCCACCCGTCCAGCCGCTGTGTGCCTCTAGCGCCTTGTGCCAAGTGCTCATGATTGGATGGGGGCAGATGTCTGACCAGATGACTGGACAAGCAGGGTGCAAGGAGGACGACGGAGGGGTCCATTGTCTCCTGCACCTCTAAACCAAAGAGTTTGCTCTAAACAGTAATTATTCCCCCTCCTCTTCCTTTTGCCCATTTGTAGCCTCACCCCCAACTGCTGTCTTCAAGGCTCTAATTTGGGTCACAGGCTGTAGAATGGCATCTCAACACTCAGTCCAACCTACACCCGGGGTCAGAGGACACTGAGACATGTGTTGGCTTTCAGAGACATGAGGATATACAAGCAAAGTAGAAAATGATTTAAAAGGTAGTTTACATGTGGATTTGAACTGATGCTTTGAATGTAGCTACCGGTGAAAATCTACTTTGGTAAATAAACACACAAAGTTTTGTAATGTTCTGCAGCAGCAGATCTCTATTTGTAATTGCCAACAAGTAAATACAATTTCTAACCACTGTAAAAGAACACCAAAGGCTGTGTGTGTGTGTGCGCACCATCACCTCAGCATCACAAGAAGTTTAACTCAACACGTCTGCGAGAAAACAAACATGCTTCACTCAAAGCCAGAGGTGAGGACAACAAGCAGAAGACGGCGTTAACTGAACAGCGCTGACAAGAGACCAACGCTCCAAATACACTTCACGCAGCGCTGTCAGCTGTGGACAAATATTACACACACCCAGCAAAAGACCCAAGAGCATAAACAAGCAAGCCTTCAGAGGCCAGTAAGCATACCTTGTAATCATATCTCGCTGTCTGATGTTTGACCAGTTGCCACTTGAAAAGGGCTGCTGTTATACTTTTTGAGTTTGCTGACCAAACAAATGTTCACCACAGATTTCATTTCACCAAATGGAAACATAACCCAGATATTCTTCAACAAGAACATGGTTTTAATTCCCGTCAAGAGATGTGCAGATGTGAAAATCCCATGCAAAATCCAGTCCCATCACTTCATAAATAAAATAATAAAATAGATAAACTCTTGGGAAATGTGTTTAAGTTGACTTAGAATAGATTAGACATGAATAATAAAAAAAGAGCTGCTGCTTACCAGTAGGCATTTTGATTTAGCGCTCCCTTTAACAAAATGCAAGTGAATGAGTTGACAAATGGGTTCAGAAATGAAAGAAGGATTTCCAACAAGAGTCACATATTCAGATTATTCCAACAGTATTCCCAGCACAGTCTGGATTTTTTTTTTTTAATCTCCTAGTTTTCCAAATTTTTCCCAGTCATTGTGAATCTTTTTCCAGGGATCCAACATGCAGTCCGCTCCACTAAAACACACAGAGGTACAAACACTGAGGTTGGATTTTCTCCTGAACACACTCCTCAGGCTGATGTTCTTTCTTTTCTTTCTTCTAGTTCAGCTGGCCGAGGATCTCTGCCTGCCCTTCTGAATGCCTCTCTCCCTCCCTCTATTCTGTGGCAATGCATCTATTTTGTTCATGTGTGTGTCTATAAGAGTTCATGTGTGTGCCTGCATATGAGAGAGTCTGTGTGTGTGTGTCGGAGTGAATGGCCTCTGCTCTCCTGCTCCCTCCCCGCTGGGTATTCCCCTCCCCCTGACTCCTCCTCTCCCTTGCTTTCTCTCTCCTGCAGCAAATTATAAGGAGCTGGGAGTTCCACATTAAGTGCCTCCTCTCCCCTTTTCCTTCTTTTATCTTTTCCCCTACTTTATTTCTCCCCGTTCTTTTACACTTGTACTGCAAAATAAAACTTTTAGCATGGTCCGCAATGCATTGTAGGCCAGGCGGCACCCTTTTTGTGTGTGTGCGCGCGTGTCCATCACGCTCAGCGGGCAGCTGAACTGCTGTTGTTAGTGCACAGCTCCACAGATCACACTCATATACGCACGTTACAAGGAGGGGGGAGGGGGTTACGACTGATCAATAGGCTGCGAGCCGGCTCAGACAAAAGCTCCTCGTCCACCGCACGGCTCATTGTGCCCAGATTAGAGAAAGGCTGGAGGGAACGAGAACACAAAATCTCAGAAGAGGAAGGATGTGGACAGTGGATGCCATGTTAAACTTGATTTTATACTTTTCCACTCTATCATGTCGTCTGCGGGCTGTGAAGCAGTCTAAAGTTTCTAAAAAGTTTCTAAAACTTTAAGATCGTTAGGATGAATATGTTTTGGGTATAACAGAAAGCCTTCATATCAAACTGCAGGTGTGTAGTAGTTAGTAGGTGGGAGGGTCTTCTTTAAAAAAAAAAAAAATCTTTTGGATCTTAGACTTTTTTTGGACTGAGTAATGATTAGGGGCTAAAGCAAATGATATCATTAATTTTAATCATTCACATTAAGTCTCCTCAACTGTATAGCATTGTCATTTTTAATGGCTGGAATATCCTTTTAATGTTGCTTTAACACAATGGCTGAAAAAGGATGTTTTTAATAAAAATCTATTTCAAAATGCTGGAATATTTGGTTAAGGATAAAAGCTGGAGTTGTGTTTCTGTGGACATACACAAATGTTTTTGTGAAGTGAAAATAACCCCCTTCCTTCCAGGAACTTAAACATTTATCATTCTCTCATCTAATTTAGAGGGACACTCCAAGAAACACACGTGAAAAATTGAGAGTAAATCCTGCTTCAGACTATTAAAACCTCATTAATCATTAGATGACAAGTGTTGAGGCTTAATACACAGCCGTATCTAAAAGGAACATAGTGTTAGTTTAGGCACACCACCAAGTCAGAGTCGGCTGCAAACTGAGAATCGGTTGATCTCCTTACTTATGGCTCTGTCGATATCCTTGTACACATCCAATTGGTTAATCTCCAACAGCCTGCTCCATCCAGCGCACAGTTGGTGCACGACTGTGAACTGCTTTGTCGTTTCTGTCAGGGCTTCAAGCTGTTTTCCACATGGACACAATAGTTTCAGTTTGTTTGGTTAGCTTTTTCTCCCGTTTTCCTGCCTTACATTTTTGTAGCTTTCTCTCCTGCAACATTGTGACCACTTTCTCCACCTCGTCTGAACGGGAACATGTTTTCTTATGTAGGTAAGGAAATTGGGTTCAGCAGTATTCAGATAGTAGGTATTGTACACAGACTGCAAAGCCTGTTCGTTTGGAATGATTCTGATTTGTTAACATAGGCATGTTAAGAAGAGCTAAACAGGCTGCTGCACACGTTTCGTAAGTCTGACAATAATTTACAAACTTTGGTTTTTTTGCTCTGTGTAAGAATGTTTCCATACACATTTGTGTTAGAGGTTGTGACCAGCAGATTTAATGTCTTATGGGAACTGATTTGTTTTCCCCATCATCTACTTTTAAAAGATCTTTAATCTTAAATTTAATAAAGGCTTTGCATAACAAACAACTTTTTAAAAGCAGAATTTAGTCCTTTTTCTTGCCTCCTTAGGATCCCACAGATTCATCATGCAACCCTTGTGGATGTCACAACACTTAGCTTGGGAAGTTCACAGGACGCTTATAAATCAGGACATGCCGTGTGTCCCATCAGGATGGCACACGTGAGACAATGGACCATCAGTTTCACACACTAAAGCAAATATGTTGCCTATTTGTTGTCCCTCTTAAATGATAAGGACTGGTCCAAGCAGCATGGGGTCCTGCTAACGGCCAACCTCATCTCGTCACAAATACTAGAATAGAGACCCCCTTGGACTTTTCTCTCTCTCTGCTTCTCATTCTCACACGCAAACACAAACACACAAGGGCCAGACCTAAAGAAGCACGACCCCTCTCTCTAATGACTTGAGGGATCGTTGACCCACGAAGCCCCTGAAGCTCCACTCTAAATCCAAAACTATCCACCTGCCACTCCCCCTCTCTGCTACCTTTCACCCCTCACACACACAGTCCATGACGAGCACTTCCAGCTTGGCAAACATGCAGCAGGAACTTCGAAACTCCTCAGTTCAGCTAAGCACGACTTGCTGATGACAGAAACCTACAGCCGCATTGTTCCTTATCTGATGCCCCCCTTTATGCTCCTCCCTTGCGTAATGTTAACTAAAAAAATAACAGTATAACTTTTATAATAAGTGTGATTATCACTGGAATGTAGACATCGCTTTTAAGAGGAGATGTAAGTATTAAAGTTTTTGGGGTTGCCAAGATAATTCGAGCCATTGTGCTGTAGTGGTCACTATGGCAACCTCGAGGTATCCATCTCCATGGTTGAGCGGCATGTGGAAAGACAGTGAGAGAGCAAGAAAGGGGGAGGAAACGAGGGAAGAAAATGCTTATTGTCAATAAACCGTTCCATTCCTCATAACACTTGGGCAGTGCAAACACTGGAGGAGGGCACAAGGTTCGTGCACACTCTTATCAGCTTTTACTGCCACACACACACACACACACACACACACACACACACACTTCAATGTATGGAACAAATGCTCACTGAAGCATATAAATAAAGGACCAGGGCAGTCCTCAGGGCGAGTCTCAGTTCTGGAGGCTGCCCTTGCTAGCAAGAAATTCTGTGTGTTTCTCTTCTCTGATTCTCTACTGAAGAAGCGTTTTAGAGTACATCTCTTTACATTATTTGGCCGTAGCCGAATCAGAAAACATCAGAACTGTTATCTGTGACTCTGTTCCAAGATCCAGCACTGATTCCTGACGCCGTGCGAAGCCAGCACCGAAGTCTGTCGACAGCCCTATTAGACGAGGAGAGAGCCCCAGGACGTGAATTCGGGTCTGGGCCGGTGTTTTGTTTTTTTTTGTTTTGTTTTTTTCTGATCCACGGCGGTGGGATTCAGTCTGATGATCTGAACCACCAGTGAGAAGTTGGAGGGGGAGAAACACTATTTTGGTATATAAAACGGCCGCAAAGGTTTAGAGAAATGTGATAAAATAGGTTTAAGTTTGCCAAAAGGAACCTCTTTTGCATGTCCTGGAGGGAGGAGGAAGGACTGCAGGCGGAGAGAGGCGGACAACTAATTTGATGGCTGTTATTTCAGTGGGCAGTGGGTGACTGAATTTGTGCTTGCATGTGTGTGAAACCAGGTCCAATCTCCAACTCTGATAGCCTGACAGCTTCTTCATTTTCTCAGCTGTTCACATTTTAAAGTCGGGGGGGGGGGGGGGGGGGGGGGGGGGGGGGAATGTTTCTGTGGTAACGAGGAAATGTAAAGTGAGAATACAGCGGGAAACAGATTCAGAGGACGGGAACGACCGTGATTAATGACAGGAGTTAGTGGGTGGAGAGGTCATTCATATACAGTTTCCCCCTCCCTGTGTGACCCCGTCTGTCTTTGTCATTACTGAGATGGATCATCAGCAGACACATATACACAGTCTTTTCTTCCACTCACAGACTCTGTCATAAACACTTAAAGCCTTTGTTCTTGCCGCCAGAGCTATTCATTAACCCTTTAAAAAGACAGCGTTGTCCCTTTTCACCCGAAAGGATGAAAAAAAAAAAAATCTTCTGTCTCTCATCATCTATTTTGTATCCAACATATCTTCGAAATTAATATCCAACAGAAGCAGCATCACTATCACTTAAAACACGACTTCATAGGAGACCTTTGTCATCACAGTTCAAATAACAAACCATGTGGTCAAAGTAAGGGAAATATCATTTCCATGGATTGAAAAATGTTTACTCACAGCTGGAAATAAAGGAAATGGGCAACGTGTGTCCAAAAGTTGGTTGAGCTCTCCTGACTTCCCTTTGCTGTTCGGGGGCTTTGTCACATGAATGTAAACAAAGGTAATTTGGAGGCATTTGCAAAACATCTGATGCCTTTGTTCGCTGTTTTAAGTTGTTCCAGATGTTATGTTAATGTTTATATTGATTCAAATCTTGTTTAACCTCTCCATGTAATAGCAGCTGTTCAATAGGTCCAATAAGCATATAGAGTTGTGAAGCAAAAACTTGTTGGAAGTGGACCTAAGCAATCAGTAGCGAGGATAATTTAATGTTCACAGGGAAGTTAAAGTAATGGCTCCAAGAAGCGTCAGTATCTATCAAGGAGTAGATATGTAGGCAACAAATACTATATTGGGAAATTCTGTTTTAACAGACCTTAAGGGGGCAATCTTGGAAATCTAATGTAGCTCAGTAACAATAAGATCCCTTCCAATATAATCATGAAAAATAAAGCTGCACCCAGCAGATGATTAGTTTAGCTCAGCAAAGACACCAGAAACAGCAGAACCCGCCTTAAATCAAGATAACAAGCCAAATCCACCTACAGTGCCAGCTCCTCCACACTAGTGTATGCTTAATGTTAAGAAACAACAAACAGGAACTCAAAGTGGTTACATTACAGTTGAACTTAACAGTCAACGCATGATATCGCCGGTGTCGGTGTTGTTCCTGTTCCTACAGCATCAAAGTGATGTTGGTCCAGGATCACCATTGCAACAATCATATTAGCATTAGCCAAGAAGCTGGCTAATGATATTAAAAACTACCACCAGTGAGCCAAACTAAATTTAGGTTAAAGCAAACCTAACTTGAGAATATATTTATGAAGTTGCACAAATCACATAAAAAAGAAAAACACTCAAAATGCAGAGTATTTGTCCTTGAACAGCGTTTTATATAAACAAGAGCTTTTGTTTCTCGTTTCCCCGCATTGCAAAGCTATGACATCACAACAAGATGATTGGTCAGCTGCAATGTTGATCCTGGACCAACATTATGATGTTGCAGGTTGATGATGATGATGATGCAGGAACACCACTGACACAGGGATATCAGATTCATCTCAGTCAACATTCAGCAGCTTGTACACAGCTACAGCCATCTGATCCATGTGTGTTGCCAGTTTTCTGTTGCTGCTTTTCTGGCAAATGCAGTAACTCTTTTGGTATCGACCTGGACTGTTTGCCTGCATGCTACCTACACGGTCAATATTACATACAAGTGGACTAAAAGCAGATAGAAGGCTTGATGTTGTCCCCTGCAACATCAACATGGGGAAGAGATTACTGAACGTTACTGAAAATTACTGAACGTTCTCACACATGTGAACTATAATTGAAAGGTATACAAAATAAAGTTGTGACAATTTGAACCAAGCTTAGCTGAACTGCATGATTTTGCAACAACTGACCCACATGCATCCCAGTTAAGTATTTTGAAGTGACACAGACTGACTGTTCTTAACACACCACCTGTGATGTGAGAAGTTGTTGTCCTGTTACTGCCTACGGTCTATAAATCATGAACAGATGTATGGAAATTCTAGCATTTGTTGTGTTAGGACTAATTTTGTGAAACAGGAAAGCAGAATCTGCGATCCCGATTATCTAAAGTGATGCGGTGATTTTCCCCCCCACTTCCTGATTTATAAGTCTTTCTGATTCTCGGATGGTATTCCCTCAGGCTGCAGCAGTCCATTCTCGGTGCCAGAACAAGTTCAGGAATTTCTGCCTCATCCCAGCCAGAAATCTGACTTAAGCAGCAGATACAGCTTATATAAGAGTAGGAATCCCTCAAAGTTGGCCAGAGAAGGAGCGTCCAGGAAAGCAAAGGAGTGTCTTCGCCATTCCAGCAGACAAAACAACAACAACAGCGACACAGAAATAACTCAAGCATTTACGTCAAGAACAACAACGTCAACAGCAACAGCCGCAGCTAATGATAGAGCTGGGTGGCACCAGGGGCTTGAGCAAAACTCTGGAAAAGTATTTATGATAGGAGGGATTTTCAGTATGTTTGGATTTTCATCAAGAAAAGGCAGATAAATGAAAAGAAGCAAGATTTGTTGAGCGATCTTTCACAGGAAAATTATACTTAAAAATGTGACAAAGTATAAAGCTCTGAAACAGAAGAGAGAGTAATGTGCAGGGCCACAGTGCGTGTGTGTTACATGTATATACACAGAGTTATTGTGCGTTAAGCTAGTATGAGAGCATGTGTGGCGGATATCAGGAGGAAGCGGTGTTTGGCCTCAGATTAAAATGCAGGACCTGGGGGTCCTGCCTCAGGAAAGGAGACCAGACAGGGGGATTTTTCTCACATTAGGGAAACGCATGACACAAGCCTAATAATATACACATATATACAAGCGATCCACATATACAAATTTAAATAGAAGTTAATGTATTATTGTTGAACTATCAAAAATGATCCTAGAGGTACTCTACTGCTAAACAGATTTAAACAATATTTAAAGTCATGCTACACATGCCAGAGATTTTAACTGTAACTTTATTGGGTCAGTTCACTTTCTTCTGGGGGAAAGCAAAAATATAAGTCTAAATCTGTGCCCATCAGAAGCTGGGTGCTCCAGTTAGGGCACCTCAAATGAGGACAAACCACAAAGGAGAACACACGAGTATATGCTCAGATAGACACGCACACCCACATACACCAAACACTGTGGCGTGTCTGTGTTATTGCATCGCAATATAAAGTAACAATGTTTCACTTACAAGCTGTAAAATGTGATTTATGTTGTATTTAAAGCTGACTGTCAAACACTCACTGTGTCCACATCTTTTTAAAAACTCATTTCTAATCAAACTGCTGTGAAAATGATGACAAATCTATTATAATTGGATCTAGTGGCATTTAGAAGATAGGGGAGAATAATACAGCAAATTCAGGATCGCAGATTTAAAAAAAACACAAAAATAATGGTCAGCATCCCTCAAGCTGAAACAGAAACTAACTACAGCGGGCTGCCATGCAGTCTAATTAGACAAGTTGGCAAAACGTGCTATTAGAGTCATGCTAAATTGAAACTTTGGGATGTATAATTGCTGGCCAGACTGGGTTTGGAGGAGTAACGTCTGCAATTATGATTAAATAAAGACCTGGGCTTTTAAAAAGGAGGAAACGACACAAAACGTGGTGTTCTGTAATGTCTGAGAGCAGACACACTGAGGCATAACCTTATTTACAGTAATTATCAAAGCAGTTCACGCAGCCAAAACCAGAGGCCAAACTCTATGCCTTGTCAGTTTACTGATCCACAAAGAGGCTATGATAACCTGTCACTCACCTCAGACAGACCATTTCTACGATTAGCCTTTCCTGAGCTGCTGGTATCCCAGTATCCTTTCACAGGTTAGATCCATTTAGAAAGTTTCACACCTTCTTAGAAACGCTGACACGAGGTAGGTAAGGCTTCGCATCAAGGCGGCCCAGTCCGTGGTCCACACTTCTACAGTATGAGGTCAGTTCAGAGAGAAAGATAGACACCGAGTGTGAAGAGGGAGAGCGAGGGCGGGTGTGGAGGGGGGGGGGACAGATGGAAGCAAAACGCAACGGAACTGACTGCCCACTGGGAGGGGAGGGAGTCGGGAGGGAGTGGGGGGGAGACTGGGAGAGAAGAGCTCGTAGATCCAAGCAGCCCACTTCCTGACCAATTACTGCTGCAAGACTGGTCGCTCTCCCTCTTTCCAGCCGGGCCCTCGCTCTGCCCCCTCTCTCACTTTGCGGTGTGGAATCGCCGCAAGAACTGGAGAGCTGCCAGCGCTGCAGGCGACACATGTGACAGAAATTGGAAAAAAGCGAGCGGTGCCGTCAGTGAAACTGTGACAACATGCCTAGAGACCGAACAGAAGCAATGGTGATGAGGTGACTGGGCAATGTGAAATAACAATCGGGAGTGTGGGTGGGCGACATGATCCGATGCTCAGGGAGAGAGGGAAGAAAAGAAAAGAGGGCAGCCCAAGGATGAGCTGCCTCATCTAACCCCAAAAAACACACCAACAAGTGGGTCACGTCGCATACAGCAGCACTCTGGAGCCTCGTGTTCTGCCCCCTTGTTGTTCTTTACTCCTTGGAGTTACTTTCAACGGTGCAGTTTATGGGATGCTCGAGGTCAAGGTCAGGGCACAAAAAAGGTAAAACTACTTAAAAAAAAAAAAAAAAAAAAAAAAAAGGTCAAGAAAATATATTTCATGGTTTAGAGCTTGAAGTGCAACCTGCTGCGAACAGGTCTGTATGAGCACACACAACAAATATCCAAGCCAGTGGTCATGGTGTGTGCGTAAGTCATTTGGTTATTGTTCTGCATCCTAACAGAGCAGGATGGAGGAAAGTCCCTTTTCTGGAAGCCAGTGACTGTTGTTCCTGCCTCCTGGTAGCGAGGCTTCCTGGGATTGATAAAGCAGCTCCAACCAGCACACACACTTTCTTACTTCCACATTTTTCTTTTTTACTGCTCTGAGATTTTCCAGGAAAAACAAAACTGCACGTGGTGCTACGGCAGTCGCATATGGTGGTAAACACTGACCTTTGATAAGAAACCAACTAAAAACACAACTCTAATGACCTTAATCTTCTGAAAAATACATTTGAGTGAACACTGGAATGTGCAGAAACTACTAGCATACATCAAACAACCCAAGCAATTGTTTTAACCCTTATCTGTGACCTACTGTAGCAATGACCACACAAACAGGACTGATGTGAGTCACTTAACTGGCTGCCATTATTCCAACCAGGAAAACACACAGACACTGTGCTAAGCCCTTGCAACTGAACACCACACCTTGCACTTTAAAACCTGAAGAGACAATGACACGTTCGAGCTTTTAAAGCTTTTAATTCTACTTCGATGGCTGAAGTGTTGGGCAGCTTCTCAAACCCAGAAAAGTAGACTAAAATAACTGAAGTCAGTAAACTAATAATTAAAATCTGGGATTAATGGTCAAAACAGTACTTAATAGTTAAAGTAATGCTTGCTTATATGCATTTTACTTTGATACTATTAACAAAAAACATTAATAACAGACCAAATATACTTGGAGTATCTTAGTTTTCTTCTATGCAAATGTATAATGTCTCATTTACAAGAGAGACCTGTTCCAGACAAACATTAAAATTACAACAATAAAAGAAACAATAAAAAAGCTAAATTTGTCTAACGCGATGCTAATATGCTAATAATGACGGACCAAAAAAAGTAGGTCCAGTTAAACTATGTATCCTGTGTGAAGTCGTGGGTGTTATTCAGCCGTGTGATTATTCAAAGGAAATAAGTCATATCCCACTCCCCAATACTGGGCATGCCTGTCCACAAGCCAGGAACACTACATTAAATTTATGTTTCTTGTGGACAACGTTAAGAGGTCAATATATTTTGGTCTGGAGGGGCTAGTAAGAGATTATTAGGTGTTGTTGAGTGGATATTCTGAGATGCAGGGACAACTGCAACAGCAGGAATGTCCCTCCCCTCCTTTCCCGCTACCATTTCCTGCTTATCTTAAGCTTCTTGTTTACAAATGAACAAATTAAACAGGATGTGATGTCATTATGCAGGTGATTCACACTCATGCAGCTTTTCCAGGGATTTCCTCCGGTCATGTAAGTGAAGGAAAGTACATGTTAATGAGATCATCATCTTTTCATTTTGTTTGTTTGGTGGCCTTCCTATTCTGATCTCACTCTGAGTATGTCTCAATGTTACTTTCGAGACAGACACGTCATTTCAGACACGTCATTTCTTCTGTATTATTATTCTGTATTCACAAAACCGTGAAAACTACTCATACTAAGAATGAAAGTAACCAATTTGTTAAGTCATCACCACTTTACATGGGCAGCTGTAAAATACACAAAGTTAGAGTAAAGTTTTTTTGCGGGACTTTCACTACGAGAAACTGATACTAGGCCCCCTGCTATAAATATGAATGGGACATCTTAGCAAGTACATGTGTTTGGGATTAAGATTAAAAGCTTTAAATTACAGTTCGAAACCGAGCAGAGGCCACAAGTCAGCCGCTGGGCTGCTCTCGTCAGAAGTACGAGCCAAAACACGACTGCTCGGACGAAGATAAAGGAGGGGTGAGGAAAGCTGTCTGCATCTGACTACAGCTGATGGTGAAATGCTGATGTGTGTGCAGGCGCCACAATCTGTGCGTCTGCCTGCATCTGTTCAGGCATGCGGGTTTGTGAAGGATAAAGAGCCATGAGTGTGTATTGGCTGGATCGCTTTGACCTGTGGAGGCTTTATTTTCCCTCATATTCATATTGGGCTAATACGCAGTGCCAGTGAAAACCCTGGAAGCCGAGCCCTCTCCGGCCCTCTTCTCTCTTAGGGAACCTAAGATGTCACTGCACACAAAAGGAGCCATGAAAGCCGTCCAACTCAAGCAGGGGCTATTATTTACAGTACCAAAAGAAAAATCGCTTCTCTGTCAAACGCTACCCCCCCTCCGCCACAAGCGTCAGCCGTCTGTCTCCTTGTAATGCTTCCCTTTTTTTTGCCCTTTTCCAGTCCCTTCATTTCTCTTTAAGTCTTCTCTGTCTTCCTCCTCTTTTCCTTCAATCAGCCCTCTCTCTCTTTATAGCCCTCTGTCTCATAACATAATAAAGTAAATTGTGGGTTTTGCAGCCAGTAAGCCCAAAATTAGGCGTAAGCCCCAAACTGAAGCTTTGCCAATCTTCACTGAGCCATTCAAAGCCAACAGAAAAATCCTTCCTGATCATATAAATCCCTCTAAAGAGAAGAAACTCCACTTGGTGAAGTTTGCTTAAAAAAAATAAATAAATAAGTAAAAGCTTTCCATAACAGCTTCACTTTTCTAAACTTCACAAATCATTTGAAACTAACAACAATTGCAGATTAGGCAAATTACAAATTTCAAAAGCAGCTGGGTCTTTTCATGCCACTGAATGCATTAAATGAGCCGTATCCCATCTAAACTAAACAAATGCTTCCTTTGAAGTGTGTAACAAATAAAAATGCTTTGATACTATTAAAAAAAACATTAATAACAGACCAAATATACTTGGAGTATCTTAGTTTTCTTCTATGCAAATGTATAATGTCTCATTTACAAGAGAGACCTGTCTGGAACAGGTCTCTCTTGTCTGGAACAGGAGACAATACAAATACAAAAAATTTTCCCCTAGCAACAGGCATTTGCTGAATGTGTGACTTTAGATGGATCTCATCCCACAACGCTTGCTTCATCTTCATCCCCCAAACACCCAAATGGGAAATCTCATATAAAGCATAGGCAATACATCTGCAAGCCACTTTGCAACCCTCCTATGTCTGATTCAATCTCTTTCATCAATCTGTTGTCATAAATGTTTGCTCTGTTCTGCACCGAGGGAGCTGCTCCCCCACTTTCTGTTTTATCATATAGGTAAATTTAAGAAAAAGACAACCCTGAACAGAACATACAATACGAGTTACCGCAGATTTAAACTACAGTCTTCAAATAATACTGGTAAACTGGCACTAGACCATCTTCACACTATCCCCATTTAACTTAAAGTTACACAGTACAGATGAGTAATACACATTGAGTGCGAGTCCTGCTCATGCGTGGGAGAAGAGATCAGAGAGATATTCATTTCTGTTATTTGCATGGCTGGTTTCTAATGTTGCTTAGCAGCATTATCCTCAAATCTGTTGTGGTATCGACTGGGCAGCCGACTCCTGTTTCAACTTGTTGATTGGAAGCTACTGTATGAAGAGTAAACTGTGGTCCAGTTACTGGCTCAGTGTTACTGCCGGTTGTGCTGACAGAAGAAAAAAAAAAAAAGTGCTGAGGTCACGTGCTACTTAATAACAGCTAGAGAACAAGACTAGAAATATGTGACAGTCTGACCAAAGAACATTTTCAAAAGGATGTGGAACAAGAAAAGTTTCTGCCCTTGTGTTTACTGTAAGCACAGATGTTACTGACAGGTCCTAACTTGACACAGATGTGACGGAGAGGGCCCCAAAAACATGGCAGCACCCAAAAATATCCTGACACAGCACTGAAGGAAAAAACAAAAATGAAGAAGCCAATGTGCAAAAACAGCTAAAGTCTCAACCTAACATTGTGCAAATAGTGACGTGAATAACACTCATTATCCTTTCAGGTTTGGTAATTAAAGTTGCCATGGAGAAGTTTATTATTTGGGTTATCTGCAGAGAGTGCACACAGACTATCTGATAGAAGTGACTGCACAACAGAAAGATGTTAGCAGTTTACCGTCTACAGTATTCGTCTACATGTGCAATCATTCTACAATCTCTACGGAGTTAGATTAAGAAAATCTTATCACAAGCTCCAAAATCAGCAGCTATTCTCTATATGCTGACAGAATGCATGTTTGTGTTGCATTTAAAGTTATAAACTATCCAGCTCCCAACATATGGAAAGATAAGAGTGAAATTCAGGCACGAGCCAAAAGGCGTTAACCTGGAGATACTCCACTAGATTTTATTCTATTTTATCTCACATCGTCACTGTAATTCTACCTTTAATTATCTCCTACCCTCTTTCTCTTGTTATCTGCTGTGAGGCTCGCTGCAGTATTTGCCACCTGTATAATGTTTCAGCGAAGTGTGCTGTTAATATAGGCCAGGACTTCAATGACAACACCCAGCCGCCCGAGCCCGGGCCAGACCCTAAACCTGCAATGCAAATGCACACGCAAGCACGCGCACACACTTCCCCATGGAGCTGTAACAGAACTCAGGATCTAGGACATGACAGAGAGGAGAGTGAGAGAGATAACATTAGATAGAAAACAGCTTAAAACTGAAACCATCAAAAGGAGATTTACTATTTACATAATCATTTATGCAAGATAATACACTAATAGAGTCAATACAGTTAATCTTACTAATCGGTGACTCATCTTAAACAGCGCAGATTACAGTAGGTTGTTTGGAACCGTTTGTTTTTCTCTATTAACAAAGGGAACAAAGATGATTATTCT
Source organism: Aulonocara sp. 'chitande type north' Nkhata Bay (assembly GCF_057382095.1). Taxonomy (NCBI): domain Eukaryota; kingdom Metazoa; phylum Chordata; class Actinopteri; order Cichliformes; family Cichlidae; genus Aulonocara; species Aulonocara sp. 'chitande type north' Nkhata Bay. Next base: position 13,537,727 of record NC_141358.1, read on the forward strand.
TGTATCCTTTTGTTCACTTCATAGATTAATGACTCAAGCCATAAAATAACAACAGTGCATCATAATAGGACGTAAGGTAATGTGTAACAATTCTGCTTCTAACTGCTCCAAATTTCAGATATTATACCCAACTATTCTACTGCACTCTCATTCTCCACTTTATTAGGTATGGTTGTTTAATGCAAATATCTAATCAGCTAATTATATGACAGCAACTTAATGGATGTGGCAGCTAGACATGGTCAAACCAGCCTGTTGAAGCTGAAATGGAGTATTAGAATGGGAGAGCAAGGTGATTTAAATGCCTCTGAACGTGCCATGTTTGTTGGCAGCAGGTGAATATTTCTAAAATACCACTCCTGTCAGTTAAGAACAAGAAACTGAGGCTGCAATGTGCACAGGCTCAGCACATAACCACTTGTAAAAAACAAAGGTATGCAGAAGAGCATTTCTGCATTCAAAATAAATCAAACCTTGAAGAAGATGAGTTACAGCAGCAGAAGACTACACTCAAGACCCCCCTGCACTACATCCTTCATGAGGGCATGGGTGCTGGCTGTGATAATCCTGACCAAAAAGGACAAATGAATGAGAATGAAAACAAACTCTGCATGAATGTGCTTGTGATGTGAAATGAACCACAGAAAGGTGCAAGTCTGTCTGTTGAGAGGCTACAAGAGAGACGAAGGGAAAGCTAGATAGAAGAGGGAGTAGGCTTGTTTATTTTTAGCACCGGTCCCCATGTGCACTTATCACCAGGATGTGATTTAGAGACGAGTTTCTGAGCTTCACAGCTCATTATGAGCTGTCTGTAGGGGCTTATAAGGACCTGCAAAGTTTTTACACAGCACTGATGAGCCTTTTAGTACTTACTGTGTGTTCTCAGGTGAGAATCACTCAAAAGAAGAGAAAAACTCTCCAAAAACAGACACACCGGGCATGAAATCAAAGCCATACAAAATACTGATGTTCTGGGAATGTATATAAAAGTCCACCAAACGGCACCTGTGGAGCGCTCGACAGTGCAACTTCCTATCGTACATTTCAGTCACATCAAACAGGATCTCACAAACACACGGAGTCCACTCATGCAGACGTAAGAGGCTATTTATACACCACTTCCTTTTATTCACCCAGCTCATTGTTCAGACCACATCTGCTGAGGACCAAGGGCACAATGGCCAATCCATATATGTAACACACACACACACACACACACACACACACACACACACACACACACACACACAAGAAATATTGACAGGCCTTGTTCAGGATCCAAATAAGAAAAAAAAGCCGATGCCACCTGTTACACAGAATGACATTCTTGCACTAGCACTCTATACGCGTGCACAAAGCCATACTCCCGGATACCAAACCCAAATTAATTCATATATGCCTGCATGCAAATCAGCACAGACTTGCTGTTCTGCTGACTTCTCCTGGCATAACTGGACACCGGGTTAAGTGCTGAAGATGTCATCTCGTGACACAATAGAGCCCTTCATTCTCCAGCAGCTGTGTTAGGCCCCACGTCTTTGTAGGGCCTAACACAGCTGCTCCTAAACAAAATAAACGAAATGCATGTGCAATAAACTCTGATTCCCCAAATACTATAATACCTCAGCCCTTTCAGCAAGTTACTTCCTATGAGCACAAGAACTGCTCAAAAAGGCCTCTCCAGTGTAAACAGCTTAGACCATTATCTTCCCAACCCTCCACCAGCAAGCCACAGGGCTACAGTGGTAGGACAGAGTAGGGGAACAGGAAACCGGTACGGCTTCATTTTCAAGCCACTAACCCACCATCCTCACCACAGAAACCCATAAATCAGATCCAGGTAGACAATAATATAAATTAAAGTAGTTAAAAATATGACTCATAAATTGACATCAGCCACATAAACACATGACCTATAATGTGATTTTCTAACCTGGCTTCCAAAATGTAGAAGAACACCAGTTGAAATCTAGTGATTTGCTAAATAAAATAGAATAATTCTGCATTTAAAAACAGAGTAAGACCTATGGGAAGAGACATCCAACTCGAGCTCAACAGTACCATCAAGTGCCAAAAAGAATCTGCCATAGCAAGAAACAAACATGCACGCATACACACCACAGGAAGGTGGTTAGAGGATAAACACACATCCTTAAGTTTTCATTTGGGGGCTGTACTTGTACTTTTTGGCTGGCACTGTTGGAATGAAAGCTGCTCCCGATTCCCCCTCCCTCTACATATTTTCTCCTCGGTACAGGAAACAGTCGTTTGTCAACACCACAAATAAATTGTTGTTTGTTTCCTGTCTTGGACGGGGGATTTCTTTTTCCTCCTTTTTTGGACCAGCTTTACAGATCTTGATCTGCTGTCTGTCTGTGTGTGCTGACATGTGATACATGTTTTTCCTAAGCCAAGCAAACCAGAAAAATATGGGACTGAGCCTTTTATTTACAGAGAAAGTAAAACATACAGAGTCAGCAACAAGGGTTGCAATTTAGGCTCAAGAGATGTTTTTCCTCACTCACATTAATCACAGGTTCATTTGACTCAGTTACAAAAAATAAATAGATAAAAAAAATGAGTGGACTACATTTTCACAACAAGTGCTAAGTGTTGAAAAATGTCCAAAACTAACCACTTAAACTCATCATAAAGCTCATTTAGAAACCAAATGCCCAACTGGCTCCACTAATCCTTTGCTTATTTGGGCATCCACAATGCTACACCCCAGTGCTCAGAGGGAGTCGGACTCCTGCCCCACTCCAGACGGGGGTTTCCCTGCCAAACGCTGCGCAACAATAAAACAAAGCCATCGCACTGGGGCCAGAGGAGGAGGAGGGGGAGCAGGGTGGGCATGCAGGGATGCGGGGTGGGGTGGAGGGAGGGCGGAAAGTGAGAGGAACAGCTGCTGAGTGGGAGAGCTGGATGAGGGGGGAGCATAGGAGAAAAAAAAAAGAAAGCTGGAGGAAGGGAGGGGGGGCTTCTCTCTTTTCTATGTCAGTGAAATAAATTACTTTTATATTTGCAGCCTGTTCAGGCTAAGCTATCGTTAGGAATAGACCCCCCTTGCTTCACTTTATGGGCCACCTCTGTTCTCTTTAAGCATTCGCAAATTTACAAAAGATGTAGCTCATAGCCACACTATTCTCTCCAGAATATTGGATTAGTGTGGAAAGTCCACATCTGCCATCTTGTCATGCACATACTCTTTTTTTTGCACTTTACAGATAGTCCTATACCTCTGTGTGAGGAATTTTCCATATTACAGTCAGTGTGTCACTCTGTGGTTGAAGTTGCTGAGTGCTGAAAGATCAGCTAAATACAGGAATGGAGATGAAAACTAGGAACTGCTGTTAAGTCAAGAGCTAGAGACCAACTGTGTCTGTGTGACAAACTTTTACTCGCCAGGATTGAACCTTTGCCCTTCTCTTATATCAAGGTTTAATATCTGGAGCTAATAATTAAACATACACTACAGTTATTTGCAATAACCATGGTGTTTTTCCCCCAAAATTGTTTTGCCCATCTTCATTCTTCTCTTGTAGGCCAGACAACTCAGCTCCGTGACGCTCATCTGTTTTTGCTACTGCCACCTAAAGTGACCAATCACAAGATTAAAACAACTGACAGATGAAAAACATTGATTCTGCTGTTGAATTCAGGTGTTTTCGGACCTGTTTTATATAAGTGTATAAACTCATGCACCTAATCATGCAGAAATTAGAGACATTTATGAAAGAACAGGTCTATTAAAAAGTAATCAATTAATTTGACTGTGAAAATGCAAAAGGATGCCACAACTGCAACAACTCAGTTTGTGAAATTACTTCTTGTCCAGATAGTCCACCATCAACTGTATCATTAGAGTAACATCAGCATAAAAACTGTGCGCCAGGAGCTTCATTGCATGGGTTTCTATGTGCAATGTACTGGTACTTGGTACTTTTTGTCCAGTGTACCAGTTGTAATTTCTGACAACTAGTGGTGATCTGGAGGCAACGATGTGATAAGACTCATGAAACACTCACGCGTTGTTTGATACAATGCCCTGGGAAAAAAATGTAAAAGTCAGAAAAGTACAGTCAGCTGGACAGATAGTAATTCTTGGTTTTTTTGTTTCTGTTTTTTTCCCCCCAACATTCTTTTGTTACTTTCATTTGCCATTGTAGGCCAGACAAGTAAACAGCATACTGAAACACCACGAAGCTCATCAAATTCAGCAGAAGCTGCACATTCACAAACCGAATTGTTTACAACTACACGTGACAATGTTGGCTTGAGGTACCCTGAACTCTCTTCCTGCACAATAAAGTGATCACTGACTACGTCAGGCCTGATTACGCTGTTAGAATGCAACAAGAGAAACCTTATATTCTGGTATTCATGTGGAAGACTGAGACACACCGCTAACTTAAACACTGCTCTCAAAAAAATTATAAATGTCTTTAATCCTTTTCCAACACTACATGGAAAGAGTTGTGTTGCTCTCAGAATAGTTGTCTTTATGACAGCAGACACATGTTGATGTCAAAGGGCAATTCTTAGAAATGTTCTCATAAATTTACAGCATAATGCACTCCGATTGTTTTAGTACTTTATATATATATTCAGCAACACAACATAACCTCATTTTCAAAGTCCATTTGACAGCCTGCTGTTAGCTACTCGAATGTTTTGAAGACAAAACAATGAGGCACAAATATGTGAGTTGCACACTTTACACACCCTTCTGGATCACCTGGTTCGATCCATAGGTCACACACCTGATGTTCAAGTTAATACAGCCACTGGGAACATCCGAATATAACCATTCACTTCACTTAACCTCCCGTAAAAACACAAGTAAGCAAATGAAAACTTTCAGATTTGCAAGTGTAGCCCCAAAACAAAACGTATTTGGGATATTTTGGCCAAATAAAAGGAAGCTGGTTAGTCTATAATTTGGCCCATAAGCTTAAAAAAGGTTTGTTAGTTTCAATTTGCCAACTTCCTTTCCACAGCTTTCCATTTTTTTCCTCAGCATTTTTTAAACAGACGCACTCTTTTTCTTTTGCTCTCCGCCTTAGTCAGCTGGCAGTACTTTTCACATGTACATTAAAATGAATACGTGCCAGAAATAGCGCAGGGTATTTTTGGGGTGCGACTGAAGACAACAAAATCAGCAGGGAAAGAAGCCAGGCCACACAGAAGGGGACATGAGGAGAAGGGAGGGAGGCACTCAGCCCAACAATGGCACACATTCATTTTCTGCTTTAGCTGGGTGTCATTCTGTAGTTGTTAAGTGCGACACACCACACAGAATAAAATTCTGATAGGATGTTAATATAAAAAAGTGCTAAAGTCTAAAGCTAATGTGCAAAAGGATTTATTCTCTAAACAACAGAAGGCCGACTAATTGCTTGGATTGATAGCACACCGACTACTCAAACTCTGCCTTTATTTTCTAGTATAAATTTACACCAAGTAGAAAATAAGTAGTCATGTTATTTGCCTTATCCTTTCTCCCACTTCCTTAAAATAGCCTTATTATCACATTGTTGGGTATGTCTATAGACTCTGAGGTACCACATCTACTTATCACAGGGTTGGCGGTTGCTCTTCCAGCCCACACGACAGCGTTTGTGATGATCAAACAGAAATGAGTCAAATTACGTTTTTATTTAAATTCTGTCAATTTTATCATTTCAACTATTGATAATTAGTCTTTCTTGTTTGTTTTTTGAAATACAGACAAGCTTTCTTCTAAGATGGGAAGCAGAAAAATAAACGGGTAATCGTGAAAAACTTGATGAGAAATGCAACTAGTGCGGCACATGACACAACACAACACAACCAAACATTCAAAATGTTTTATTCACTGAGCCATTGAAATAGAAAGTATAATCTCCCAACAAAACCACCCTTGTCACTTGCATAGCTTTAACCTCAGTCATCAGACTTTAATCTCTCTTATTCATACCTGATGAAATCTCAGGTTTTTTTTAGTAAAACATTGACAGACATAATGCCCAGGAAAATTAGGGGAATGCACCAATATTTTGAAAGGTGCCGTCACAATCACATTGATTAAGTGAGATATTGAATAAAGACCATTAATGTATTAAAAAAAAAAACTCAAACACTTACAAACCATTTGAAATGTAAAATCGGGGTGACACGTTTTATTATAACACACCAAATCCTGGCAAAATCCTCGTACATGACCAGTTCAGAAAGTTGGCACACAGGTACACACACAGATACTGACCTTTGAATCATTCAAGCATAAAAAGGAACCCAACTCAATGGGATGAACCAGTGTTATTGTGTTACACATAATAAACAACTTGGCAAAGATACCTTTATGAACTTGTGTGGAGTGTGTCACAAAAACAATTTGTTCCCATTTCTTTAGCCGAATCTACAAAAAATGATGCCATTCTTAAGGATGGGAAACATTTCTAATGGGTATTTAAATGTAACCAGAGGAATTCATTTTCTACCACAGCATTTATCTCTGCATAGTTTCCCAATAAGAGTTCCAAACTGATAAACTTAGCAAGAATATGCCCGCCTTCTTTTTAAATACAGATGAACATGATAAAGTTTGAAGAAAACGCCTCATGGGGGTTTGTTCTCAGGGCTGAGTGTGGGAGCTTGGCTTAATCCTGCACTAAGACTTCACCAGTTAGAAAGCAAACAGCTACTCTAAAACTGCCTCACCCACTCAAAGGTTTGCTTTTACTGAACATCACCTCACATCCTACACTTATAATTTCAACTTGCAGGCCTTTCTTTCGTCACTCCGCTGAGCAGTATGGCATGGCCAAAACTGGATAAACTACACATGTGGCGAGACGATAAAAACATCAAAATACAAATATGTGTTAGGCAAATATGTATAAACACCTAGCTGTAGAATAAACCTTGCATTTTTAAAGATATCTTATGTAAATAATTATTGGTTGATTGGATGGGAGTGCTGTGATTGCTGTGTTTTTAATGGATGAATAAACTGAACCTTGAACCACCAATGGGGTGAAGTAGGCACACACACACACACACTTGCACACACCACAAAGGACAAAGTGCCATAATTACCCACTTGATAAGCATGTATGTTTACATGCCCTTATTATAGTGAATTAGCTCTCTACTGCCACACACTGAGTGCAGACCAGGACACAGATGGGACTTGAGACGCACTTAGTAAGAAATGCAAACCAAAACAGTCAACCCCTGATAATGTATACACACCCTTAGCATGCAGTGATAGTGTCAATGTACAATAAGTGAGTATATGGATGGAGCTCCATTCCCATATATGGACTTCAATCAGGATTACTTTCTTACAACCTGTAATTAGACTCCTTCATTTGGAGCAGCATTTCAGCAAGTATTTCAGTCTCACCCTGGCCCTGACCTCCAACCTTTTAGCCTTTGGTTTACACGGTACAATCAGCAGGGAGCAATGGACTGGGACGTGCAAGTGCATAGGCGGATCCTTTGAAAAGCCGGCGCAGTGGACACAAGTGTACAGTTGCTGTCAGTAAATTCAAATAGTAATTCTTTCATATTTAAGATGTGGTGTAAGTGCATCCGGTGAGTTGTTTGTACTGAATATTTTAAGTACTACTCAAGCTTCAGAAAGCTCAAAGGTCTTTGGAAACCGGTGCATGAAAGTGTGTGTAGCTTTACACATATAATAACTTCATATTTTGCTTCCAAGGAGCCAGATTTTATTGTATTTTTATTTAAATTTTGGTCTTGAGCAACAGTACTGCAAGACTTTTTCACTTTCAATTTCAGTCTAGCTGTATATAGAAGACATTTTTCATGTTTGTGTGAAGTCACTTAACACTGACCTATAGATCATTCAAGCATGAAAAAGGAAAATAACCCAAGAAACAAACCAGTGATGTTTCTACATATAAGCAAAGCTGGCAAAAGTACAGACTTCCTTTACTTAAGTAGAAGTACAGATACCAGCGTGAAACTACACTCCAGTAAAAGTTGAAGTACCGAAGCAACTTTTGTACTCAAGTAAAAGTGAAAAAGTACAGGCTCAGAATTGTAATCAAAATAAGAAAGTAAAAAGTAGCTCCTTGAAATTCAGATTCAAGCTAACCTTTTTGACTGTGTGACTTTCCCTCCACACCTAAACAGTAATCAGGAGTCACAGTGGGATTTAGCAGGTGGGGAACCCAACAACAGATGTTTGACAAGCTGTCATTGCCGATGACCATTCCCTACACTGACACTATACTGTTTTTACACTACACAATATAAATTTGGAATTCAGTTAATTAAAATAAGCATATTCACCTTAAATGGAAATTCATCTCTGCTATGCTTGATATAACCTCTAACCTAAATCTAACCATGAGCATCACAGCCACTGTTCAGCAGTCCAATATATTGCTTTACTGTGTATTCACCACAGTACTGCAGACTAACCTGATTATCTCCTGTCTTATCTTTGTTTTCTTACTCCATCTCTCAGTGAAGTTAGCTCTCAGTCAGGCAGAACCCTTTGAAGTACAGCAGCTGGAGTTTTAGGTAGCATCACACTGTGTGACAAACTGCACACTGTATAAAAATGTAGGGAGTAAAAGTAAAAAGTTTTCAGACAAAAATACTCAAGTACAGATACCTGAAAATTCTACTTAAGTACAGTAACAAAGCATTTGTATCTGTAAACTTTGTTACTAGCAATGTGTCAGAAAAACAATTTGTTTCTATTTCTTTCATCAAATCTAAAAATCTGCAAAACATGACAGAGGCTCTTAGATGTGAGGCTGCATTTGAGCCAGTGGTGTTAGAGATCTTATGAAACTGATGACATTATAAATGCAGAAAAGTACCATGAAATGCAATCGGGAAAGCTGATTGGTCATTCTTCAGCATGACAAGGAACCCAAACCCAAAAAAGACGGTCAGACCAAATATCAACTTTCAATTTAATTAAATTGTGAAAACTTGCTTTCACTCACTATGAAACTGTGTTTGCTTATGTGCTGTATTTCCATGTATGTTTGCACATGTTTCAATAAATTGCTGCACACATGTCCCAAATTTCTAAATATAAAGAAATAAGGGTGGCACAACACTTTTGTACAGAACTTTATATACTATACTTCTGTTCTATACCAACCAATATGAATTTTTAAACATTTAAAATTAAATTACATATTGGGGTCATCGGCTATTTTACTATATGTCTACCTTCATTCATGGTAATCTTTCTCTTAACACTTCTTATTCAACTAGGTGGGTCTTAAAGTTGCTGTGAAGCCACACTTAAAGTATTTTCATACTTGCACCTCATGCCAAATACTAAAGTCAGTGGGCCAAACTTTCCCTCTCCCCGTCGCAAACCTTGTAATTAGGTAAAACATGTTTTTACAGCATATCTCTAAGTACTTTAAGTAGTGGTTAGTAGTATAGAAAAAGCTTGAGCAGACACACGCACTTAAATCACAGACTACAGGTATGTCTCCTGGAATGTCTTTGCCTGCTGAGCAAATACAGAAACCCATCTCTGTTATCAGATGCACAGAATGGTTTGTGACACACAGCGAATTTACACAAATAATCCCAGCCACGCTTCATTTAACATGTGAAGTAGATGCATGAAGTGTGCAAAGGGGGCATCATTTCTATATGTGCTCCTTAGACTGCTCAGGTAAAATGATGCAGTTTGTAATCCCAGTGTCTCTTTTCCTCTGTGTAACAAAGACGGACACACGCAGTCTCATAAACATCTAAACTAAAAGATCTAAATAATACTAAGCTATTTAGATGCCATACCAGTCTGTCTATATTGCACAGTCTGACAGTGAACACGACTGTTTTACTGTGTATACATCATTAATTTAATTCCTTTTTAATAGTTCAATATCCTTTAATTCAAAATTTAATGAAAAAAACAAAAACAAACTATCTCCATTAATGAGATCAATTGCATGATCAATTTTGGACAAGTTTTAGCTGTTGAACAAATGTCACACATGGTACTTATGGCCAAACAGCTCTTTGGTCTTGTCTGTTCAAACGACATTCACCATCATCAATCAATCAGCTCAAAGTTTTGCATGTCTGGTATTTAGCACTCAGATAAGGAGGTTAGCCCAGTTTTATAGCTAGAGAAAGTCCTGACAGCGGACAGTATCCTTTTTAACTTCAAGAGAATCTTTCATCCTCAAATCTCAAGAGTACAGTGAACTATTTTCCTGCAGGTGTTTCCATGAAACCACCTGGTCGCTTTTTCCACTGTCAGCACCTACTACAAAAACACTTTATGCAAAGCTCTACACTATGAATAGAAAGATGGAAGTCTGGTGGTAAACAGACAATCCAGTAACCCAGACCAGAGGAATAATAATAATAATTTAAAAAAAAGTATATTTTGGTTTTGAAAAGGAAGTTTAAAAGTTCTCTGTCTTGCAGTAACAACAGTCCAAAAATATCCCGGTTCAACACAAAGCAGGTCTCTGCATGTCCAACAGCTCTTGTCAGGGGTTGGACGTGGAGACACACACACACACCTTCCTATAAAATAGGAAGCACATGGTGATATCCATCAACCTTTTTGTGGACTGACATTCACGCACACAGACATACAGACAATCACAGGCATTTTGGAAATTATAACAGGAAGCTGCAGTCAGAGCAGCACAAGTTCATCCATCAAAGCAACGGGACGACATTTTTAAAAACACACAAACATGCGCGGGGGCGATCAGAACTTGTCCAAATAAACCAAACATTCATGTGCGCCCTTCTCCTTACGCAGCTTTGCATGTGAAAGGACATGCTTTGCATTTCAGACAAGGCCAACACCACTGTTTGCATCTCCACTCACGGCAGGAAGAGTAAAAATGACAGGCATTTGTTCTCGGTTGTTGTTATTAAACACTTCACAGATGAGCACCTTTTGATGGAAAAGTGGTGGTAAAGCTTTTCATGTTTTTTAGTAAAAGGTTGACAATACTGCCTATAATTTATGCTAAATTTAAAGATTTTAAGAGTGTGCACTTTGTATGTCTCTACAAAGAAGTTTAAATTAGAGCTGGATGTGCTGTTAGCAAAGCTCATTTCCTTTTCCTGTATGACAAGCAAGAAAGGTCATTCAGCTGTGCAGCTGAAGCCCACGTTGCCTGATTAAGACAAAGTCAGGTGATGATGGAAGCTGGAGGCCTTTTGTTGCTTATTTCACCAGTTTTCATCCGCTCACTGTTGTAGCAATCTTCATGCATACTATATACAGAAGCCATTGCTGCTTCGAGTTCGAGGGTAAAAATGATCTATAAACAACAGTGAAGAAAGTTATTGAAAGGTCAAACAGCTGACGGGTAAACTTTTTGCCTCATATTTTTCAACCTCTTCTCTTCACATCTTCCTTTGAATCCCCTTTGTCAACTCCTTCACGCCTCAGCTCCTACATGTGACCTCCCAGCAGGGAAGGTCGCCAGCAGCAGGTGAAAGATCACGACCCCCAACACAAAGACTCGCTGCCCTCTTCCTCGGCTTCAGCAGAGACTGGAAAAACAGCAGCCTATCACATCTCTCAACACTGACAATTTACCAGGAACAATTACAAAATACCAACAACAGTAGCCTTAAGCAGGGAATGGAGATTCAACAAGTCCTAAAATCGAACTGCTGTGAAATTGCATCTATACTTGAGGTTGTTTAAAATGAAACAAAAGGAGTGGAGATGAAAACAACAGTGGACAAAATAGGTCATTTCCTGTTTGTGTTTTTAATCAGCTCTGCTTCTGTATCGGTCTCCCAGAATGCACAGTAGCAGCTCTTCTCATCAAGAATACATCACATATGTGCCAAGGCTCCTATGGAAGCACAACTGAGTCCTTTCCGCCTGGAGCGCGTTTGAACTCCACATGCTATCTGGATCTGCTTCAGGCAGAACAGAGATAAAAGTGTTGGATTACAGTGGACATCAGGAAGGTATGAATATTATCCTTAAACGCAGCCATGTGTACGCACACAGTCGCCACACATTCAATCTTTCCTATAAACCATCATGCATATTTCGAGCGCACATCACCTGGACCTTAGTTTAAATGTGGGGTGATTTATGATCAACTTTGTGAGAAAGAAACTGGATACAGCGTGGGACCGAAGGCATTCTCTGGAGCCATCTGTCTGAAGGTACTTTGGTAAAAACATCACTCAGAGAGAAAGCTACTTGACAGGTGCAGCTCATCCTAAACTCAAAGATAAGATGAGCTACATAAGCCTACACATTTTACAGTCTGATTAGCATTTTCATCCTTCGGTCTACGCTAACATAGATCCCTATGGCGGCGTAATACGTAATCTTAGGGCCACAGTGTTATTAGACAAGCAGAAGACAGTAAATCAGCAGGACTAGATTACAGGATATGAGGTCCTGTCTTTCCTGGGTTTAACATTACACGGGGGGTGAAGGTGCTAAGGTCACTAAATCTCAGGTTACATTCTCACGAGATTTAGAATAGCACAGCACCTGCCGTCCTCCTCTGACTGTGACGAAAGAAGGCAACACGGACGGCTTAACTGAATATTTCTACGTGACTCAATTTTGCTGTTATGATATTAATAAGGGATGTGCATTTCTGTAAAAGATTATATCTGTGATCAAAATATCAGTTTTGCTGATACCTGATTTTTTTGTTTATCTTGCGCTCGTTTTCATTTGTGCCTGAGAAACAAATGAAACAAATGGATAAATCGGGGATCGACCCACCGACCTTCCACTTGGTATACATCCCGCTCTATCACAGTCAAACATAGCAAGCTATGAACTTATTAGAAAAAACTGCAAGATTTGATAGCCACATTTTAAAGTACAAAATTATTACAGGTAAATAAACTAACATCATAAATGACTGATTCTCTGCAACGACGATTTAGTGTTACTTGGGTAAACACAACTGCTTTTCAGAGATGTGCAGATACCTGCTGCTTTCTTTGTAGACAAATACTAACGGGTGGCTGGTCCATCCCCTTCCCTCCCCCTCATACTGGAGGTGAGGGTACAGAACAACACCAGGGAGACAAAGACCATTAATTCAAACGCGCAGGTGCCATCTTTAAGTCCTGTATCCATTTTTCAATAATGCATCCATGGGGGCAACGTGTTGCATCAGTAACATGTTGGTTTCCTGGCAGCTGGAACAAAACTAGCCACTTCCCTCATTTCCCTCAACCCGCACATAAGCAGCAGCGGTATCAAACCTTTCATCTAACCCTCAACAAGTGAGCAAACATCCCCAAAACCTAAACTATCCCTTTAATCCAGCATACAACAGCAGGAACAGTCACAGTGATGACAACAGTGCCTTGTCAGTCAAAGCTGCAAAAGCTTAATATGTTATTTGTGGTGATGTTCTGCATTAATCATTATTTATAAAGATTAAAGTGATTCAGTGTGAAAGTCACCTGTGAGTGGCAAAAAGAGAGAAAAACACTGTGGTGAAATTTGACTTCCTTCAGCCATCTGCTGGCGTTTCATAAGAGCCTGGAGTGTGTCCAGAACTGTCAGCTCTTTCTTAGTACAGAGAGCATCAGTTTTTAGCAAAACCGATTCTTTGTAAGATGATTTTTTTAAAGATCAAAGACCCAAACATTGTTAAAAGCAGAACTTCACCAGACACATAGCTTACCACTAGCTACATGTCATTACATAACCGGTGTTATTGATTCATAGTCATTCTCATGCAACCTGTTCCGCCAGCAGTCTCTTCCTTATCTCCTATCAGCGTTCATCTGCCAGCAATTATCTTCCAGTCCTGCGATCTGACCTGCAGGCTGTTCACACGCACAGTAACTCCTCTGCGCAGCACACCTGTTTCTGAAATCACTCCGCTGATAACAGCGCGGGATCCGTGTTTCAACTTCACCTTAGGGCAATTCGTTAGACTCACGGGAAGGGATTGATGGGGGACCTGCTCGAAAAGTGCACCGAGGCAGTTTCCGCTCGCTGTTTTCTGTTGCGGGTGTCTTTGCAGAGGGCACATGAGCAAATCCTCGTCCTCCTGCAGCCACCGGAGACATGTCAACCTTGAATTGGAGCGCTGAAAACCCTCCTCGACACTTCATTAAATCGCAGCCACGCTGGCTCACCTGTTCACTTTGCCAGCGCCCTCGTTTACCTGGTCGTAAAACCTCAGTGACGTTACCTTTGCGTGGCGTCATTTTCCGGCTCACTTTATCAGCGTCGATACTCAACAGTTAAACTTTTTTGGACTTAATTAAAATAAATAATAAATAAAATGAGCTGTTTAGATGTAAAGGTGAAGAAATATATTTATAATTTAAAAAAAAATTATTTAAGATTTTTGTGAATTTTTTTTCATTAGTTATGTATTTGTTTGTGTAATTTTGTCTTTCTTATTCATATAACTCTACATCAATGAACATGTTCATTGCTTACCAACGTGATCGGATAATGTTTAAAGTCACAGCCCCCATTTGACAGTTTCTGCTATGAAATAGGATTTACTGTTAGTAAGAAGGAAAACAGGCCATCTATGTAGGTTTCAACTTCCTAGAAGTCGCATCGTTCTACTTCAGGAGAGGTCTCGGGTTTGACTTCTTGGGAGACAATCGTTTTATTTTTTTAATCTGCACGTCAAATATTATAGAGACCTACAGTTGCTCTATTTCATTAAAATGAAAATACTGTTGGCATTTTTCTGTAGTTGTACAGTCATTTGAAAAATAAAATTTTTTACACTCCTATCAAAAACTAGGCACTAAGATGCATGTGCAACCACCTTCAGCAACAATAATTTGAAGCAATAATTTTCTCTATGTATTTATCAGTCTCTGACATCGTTGTGCAGGGATTCTGATACAGTCTTTTTATGATGTTGCTTCAGTTCATTGAGGCTTTGTGGGCGTTTGTTTATGCACAGCTCACTTATAGGTTCCACCACAGCATTGGTGCTAAGTGTTGCAATGACACAGTCATTGCAACACTTGGATTATTTTCTTTTTCAACCATTCTGCTGTAGATCTGCTGCTGTTTGGGATCATTGTTATGTTGCGTGATCCTTTTTTATCTAAGGTTTAGCATTCAGACTTTAATCTAGACTCCTTTGGTTTACAGAGGAGTTTGTAGTTGAGTCAATAATTGCAAGATGCCCAAGTCCTGTGGTTGTAAAACAGGCCCAAACCATCACCCCTCCTCCACTGCTTGACAATGGATGTAAGGTGTTAATGGTGGCATGCTGCGCTTGGATTTCTCCAGTCACCGTGCTGTACATTATTTCTTCAGTCTTTCTCTAATTGTCCTTTTATTGGCCCTTTTAATGAAAAACATTAAGCAACCAGTAGTTTGATGACTTCAAAACACTTTATTTTAAATCTCTTATACATTATTTATAGTGACTGTCTTTGTATTTTGTACTGGGAAAACCAAAACTAACCTCTTATCTTCCCACTGTCTATTGTTGGGCATAAAACAGAATGCGGGATAGGACATATCTCTAACAGCGTTGTGGTTATTTCTCACATTCCTGCCTTTCCTTACTGCTTACCTTGCTGACAGACAGACGATAGTTTTACATCTGTAGCTTTTATGTGACTCACTGAACAATATTCTTTTGTCTGTACAGTTTTGATAATTCTTTTTTCATTTTGATTTATAGGTGTCATGCTCTCTGGTGAGTATTATCTTTGTCACTGGGGAGGTCATGGCCTGAATGATTATTCCACAGAGGACAGGCTTAGCCACTGAGCTTTTCTCTGTGATATCAGCTTTCTCAGAATAAGATGACTTCATTGTCAACTGAAACTGCTGGAGTCCTGAGAGTGAGGAGGATTTTCCCTCAGGTAAAAGCTGACAAACAATGCCAAAGCTGTCTATTTACATTGCTGTCCTTCTAGTATGTCAGTGTCTAGTTTTCAGTGGAAGAAAATATAGCTTGTTAATTGCTGTTTTTCCCTGTACATGTAGAGACATGCCTGATCATTTTTAGCGTGGAAATCCCTTAGTCCGTGGAAACAGACATGCACCTAGCTATAGGGCAGATTGAGAACAATTCCTACTATGCTGATGGTGACAGATAAAATCTGTTCCTTTGGTTTCATTTTGAAAGTATACACGCACTGATGCTGCTCAGCTTTTGATTTGACAACATGATTTTATCATTTTCAGAGTGAACGCCACTTTTAAGCACCGAAATATTAAAACAGCATCTGATAAAAATGTGTTTAATCTCGTTTCACATTACATGCTTCAAAGCGACTGATGTGTTATGTGACATTCTGTGACACGAGAAAATTATGTGCTGTTCAAAACAGAAATTTATCTCAGATGACTCTAGGACACTCAAAACGACTTCCTGACGACCTGATAAAGATTTCCTGCATTTAACATTGTTTATGCGTTTTAATTATGTGCATACATACAGATGTTGTTTTATTTTCGCTGTCCGGCCATCTATTTTTACCAGTTGTCTTTTAAACATTTTTTCTTTCACTATTTTACATCATTCCTCACGCAAATGTTTTTTAACATTGCAGCTGTAACCATTAAATCTTAAAAAGTTAAATTACAGAGAAAGGTTCTGGTAACGCATTGGCCTGAATACCATATAATTATAAAACAGAAAGATTTTGTTTATTCACAGAAAAATGTCATTTTTTCTCACTGTGGATCCATTTGAACAAACAAACAGAAAAAGGAACTTTTCTGTCATTTAATTGTTTATTTATAACTTAATTACTTTGTTGTGTTAGGGTGGGGTGGGGTGTCTTTATCAGTAGGAAAAGCTGTAAAATGTAAATACAGTTAAAAGTCCTAATTGGAGTCTTCATCAGGCCAATTCTGGTCTTGTTGCCACTGATGAGCTGTCCTGTACTCACTGGTGATACTATGATGCTATCTGATATGAGGAGTTTGTCACAAGGCAGGATGCAGGGTACACCCTGGAGAGCTTTCTTGACAAAAGCCTGTTGCTTTTGTCAAGAAGCTGGAGTACACAGAGAGAACCCACACAGGCACAGAGTGAACAAACAAGCTCCATACACAAAGGCCTTGGCCAGTCACTGGATTTGAACCCAGGACCTGCTGCCCGAGGCCCTTCTGCATTGAGTTTGCATGGTCTCCTTGTACCTGTGGTACGAGCAGAGCCTTCTGCAGCTCAACGTGGCAAAAGACCAAGGAACTGATTGTGGACTTTTTAGGAGGACCAGGAAAACCTTCACCCCCGTTTCAATCCAGAGAGGTCAATGTGGACATTGTAGAGGACTATAAATACCTTGCAGTACACATAGACAATAAACTGAACTGGGCTAAAAACACCACTGCACTCTACAGGAAGGGCCAGAGTCGACTCTATTTTCTGAGGTGGCTGAAGTCTTTCAACATTGTTGGACAATGCTCAGGATTTTTTGCGAGTCTGTTGTGGCCAGTGCTAGCCTCTATGCTGTTGCATGCTGGAGCATCAGGTTGAGGGTCCCTGATGCCAACAGACTGAATAAACTGATCCGCAAGGCCAGTAATGTTGTGGGGATGGAGCCCACCCCTTAGGGTGGTGTATGAGAGGCGGATGTTGTCCAAGATAAGGACAATGTTGGATAATACCTCCGCCCACTCCATGACGTGCTGGCCAGTCACAGGAGCACGCTCAGTGAGGCCATCTCCCTGTACAACTCCTGCATTTAATACACTGTAAACACTGCAATAGTTACACCCTTTTGCACATATTCTACAGTAAAATAACAGATGACAAAGTTCACAGGTTAGAGTCAAATATATCACCTCTCTAATATTCTCACCTTGTATAGATTAGTGCCATTTCTTAAATTTGTAAAGTTTGCAACATATTGTATTATTTAACCCACATAATAATTTACATAATTTCCTTAGGGATTATTAAAGTATTCTGATTCTGATTGTCCTTGAAACAGAATTGCGAGTATACATCATTTTCAGAGTGCCGGTCCCTGTATTAGTGAGTGAATTGCATAATAGTCCAGTGAAATGGTTAATTGAATGCTTATCTGTGGCAGACTGTGGAGGAGACATGGGCAAGAGTGCTGTTGATCTGAGTCACGCAATAGGAGATAAATGGTGTCTGGTGTTTGTAGTGTCAAAGGGCAGTGTGACAGATGAGATGCCAAAAATAGACTAGGTGAGTTTGCGCTCATATAGACAAAGGCAATAAATGAAGGCAAGATGAGGGCAGCCATAACAAACATCATTATAGACCTGACTGAGATGTCATCATCCCATTTAGGATTAGAGAGCATATACAAACAATGTACGTTTGGAATAATCATTAAGCCTTGCAGACACAACACTACAGAAAAATGCATTTCAGGATCAAACGCTCAAAGCCGATAGTTTTAATCTTAGCCCTTCCTGTTTGACTAATACGGATATTTCCAGTGTAAAACACTTTGGCATGAGTTTCACAATTCCCAGACACTTTTTTCCCCGAGGGCAGAACTGTATACAGTGTTTTTTCCCCTCATATGTGTACACACAAGTCATGGGAGACACACACAAGGGAAAGCTTATCTCCACCATCAGCTGAGAAATACTGGGCGACCCGCTCTGCTGCTTTCAGTCCAGAGCAACGACTGTGAGACAGAAAGTGAGAGAGAGAGCGCCTTTGTGTTATCAGACGCTGGGACAGAAAAAGCTGTCGAGTGTGCCAGGATTAATGGACATTAGCACATGAAGCCATGAAGAAAGCAGGAAACGCCACAGGAAATGCCTCAGAGGGTGTGTAATGCCAACTCTGATCACTGTCCGTGTGGCACCCGCATTATGTATGCTGATGCAGTGGGAAAATACTGGTGGCTTTTGTACTTACAGTAGCACATGAGTGGGAGTGCTAATTATGTTTAAAAAAAACAACCTCTGAGATGCTTTAGAAAGAAAGTGATTGCAATAAGAAAAATAGTATCACAATGAGTGCCAGAGTAACAATAACGTAATTAACTGTGAGGATGAATCAGATGGATTGGTTACTTTTTTATTAATGAATGGCAGTTTTGAAAATTAGATTCTGCATGTCTGTTACCAGTTTGAAGTTCAATTTAAAACTGAGGAACTTCCTTAAATTATAAATAAAATATCCTCATGTAAGAAAATGTAACTATCTACATTTTACACTAAGTAATAAAAAACAAAAATAGTTTACTGTGTAAAACTCGACCCCTGGTTTATTTATCTGTTGCTGTGAAAATGGGAAATTTGGCCAGAGCGAGCATGACATCTCTTAGGCAAGCTTTCTTGTTATTTCTTGTCTTCAGGAATAGTTCTCAAGGTTTGAAGGACATTGAAAAGCTCTTTGAATATTGGCTGCCTCTTGTTCTGTTCTCTGTCAAGATGATCCCACACTGCTTCATTTAATGATGAGGTCTGGGATCTGGGGAGGCCAGTCCATGACTACTGATGTTCCATTGTGTCTTTTCTATCCAGGTGTGCTTTTCATGCACTGGCAGTGTTTTTGTACAGTGGCGCCCAGAGACAAAGCACGTGCAAACTCCAAAACACAACGGAAGTGCTTCAGGACGCTAGGGTCAGTGTTGAGCTTTTGTTACCTATAGTGGCTACACAATTAATTATTTGAATATATATGAGTGTGGTTGTTCTATCCTTGCAGGTGTTTTCCACCAGTGTTTGCAACAAACTTGCTGTTTATTTTGCAAATCGAGCTCAACACTGATCCTAGCGTCCTGGAGCACTTCCGTTGTGTTTTGGAATTTGTACGTGCTTCGGAGTTTGTACGTGTTTTGGAGTTTGTACTTGCTTTGTCTCTAGCGGGCCACTATATCTTCTCTTTGATGCCCTTTCTTAAGAATGGCTTCTTGACACTGAGACTATTTCTGATGAGGCTTCAGTGAATAGTATCAACTGATGGGTCAGATGCATCTTTCAGCTCCTGTGTCATGTCTTTGCTGGATTTTCCACCTTATTTCTTAAGGACATGACTGTCAGAAAATTTTCATTCGTTATAGAAAAACTTGGTTGTTGTTTTAATTTTGCTTATCTGTCCTCCACACAGTTTCCTCAATCTTTTAAGGACAGAATACACACAATGCCACTAGATGTAAAGTTTTCAGCTAACATGTTTCACTAATAATTCTAGCTCCTTGGAAGCAAAACACAAAGAAATGAGGGGCGTCAAGACTTTTGCATAGTACCATATCACTAATTATACACCTATTATATTTTGACATGTCTCCAGAGCAGTTTTTGGATTTTTGTTCAAGTCAAAGTCCCACCTGTAAGACAAACAGAATTTCCATGCACTTTGGCTGTTCACTTTTTATTTAGATGATTTTTGTATGTTTCTATGACATATGAAGAACAATCTAAATAATTTCAAAAACTTTTATTGCCAAATAAATAAAACCCAAACTTTTGGCCACAACTGTAGAAAAGATAAAAGATGAGAGGAATATATCTGTACAGTAGGCATTTTTATTTAAGCTGATTATATTTTTCCCTTGACTTAAAGGTTCATCATCAGGAGGTAAACAGGAAGCCAGATCAGACGAAAAAGTATGAATAATGCATAAAAGAAGTCATTGAAAACTAAGTTGATTTAAATGGATTTCTCTGGGATTTGAGGTGGGTTGAGCTGTGCAAAAGCTGCTAATCAGTGGCTGAACCCAACCATGTCAACAGTGAAAAAAGAGAATGAACAAGCTGCTATCTAATCTAAATAACTGCAGGTGGTCTGTCATCACCATCTTTAACCTCATCGAAATCCCATGAAATACTCTGAGTTTACAGTTTTACCATTCTGCTGAATTCACCGATTAACGATGAAACAGCAAAACTCTTTTCTTTCTGTTAAACCAACCGTGAAAGGCTGGATGTAGAAGCGGGTGGCCCTGAGGTCCCAGCATAAACCGCATCTCACATTATAAAGGCTGTAGTTATGATACCAGGATGTTGATGAGATAATTTCCAGAACATGTTTTTATGAAATGTCTGTGACCAGTTTGTCCTTCCGTACCAGCCAGAAGTTTCCATCTCATATATAACCGGAGATGTGTTGCCCACACTTGTTCTGTGACCAACAATGGAGAATGATTGCAGAAATGATTCCTGACTTGTGCTGTTACGTAAAAACCATCAGCGTGAGAGGAGCACAGACACACCTGCAGCCCCGCAATCCATTAGTGTCTGACATTCAAGAGAGAACTTTTCTGCAGACTGCTGTTGATTCATGGGAAGAAAATGAATCACTCTTTGTCGCCTCTCTTTTCTTATTCTTTATTTTTATTTATTATTCCTGCGTGGGCTCTCTCCACATACTCCAGCTTTCTCCCATAGTCCAAACACATACACGTTAGGTTAATGAATGATTTTAAAGTGACTTTGGGTATGGCGCAGATTATAGTGTATAGAAATAATGCACTGTGCTATATGGATATACGTAAAAACAAAAAACCCAATGCACGGTAAAAAAACAAACAAAAAAACAAACACTTGAGGTGCTTAGTGAGATTTATTGCACTATACTAATGCCAGTATATGTACATTTACCTTCTCACAAATTGTCCAAAGTTGCACACAGGGGTTAATGGGTAAGGATAGTGACAATTTGTAAAAAGCAAAACAACCCCCCTCCAAAAAAATGCATTTTAAATGTGGGAGTGCAGGTAGATTAACAATTACAGAAACATAAAACATCATTTTGTTAATTACCAGTATTATAAATTAGAGGAGCGGTAGCATTAGCCTTACATTGGGTGGTGGCTTAAAAAATGTTTTAAGCACCGTATGTGACTGAAGACCAAATTACAAAGACTTCTTTATTTCCCCTTCCTTTCTATGCTTACCTCTCACATCCCTTATCTCTTATATCCCTTATATTTGTTTAGTTAACATTGGCTTCCCTTGCTCGTTGTCTGGGGTCAAACAAAAACCGCTACTAACAATTGCAAATTTAATCCTCGGAGTTCCTTTCGGTGTTCTTCGGAGGGGATTTTGAATATCTCTCTTTAATCCATTCATGAATCAGTAAATGTTGTCAACAGCCAGAAGTTTTAAACAATAAAACACCACATAAATCTGGATGTTAATAACACAAATGGGCTGGCCAAGTATAAAGGTGAGGTTTCCAAAGTTATCGAGCTGTCAGCATAGCCGATCTTTAAATAAGGTTCCACTTTGCTTTGAAACAAACAGAAGATTTGAGTTAAGTTTTTCATTGTGATCGGTCTGCAGGACAAAAACCTTTGATCTCTGATATCAGCCATAGCTCTTTTTAAAAAGCTGCTCATTTAGCAGCAGATGTGGACATTTTAGCCAAGTGCCTCTTTTTTTTTCTCTACATGAACTTGACAAGTTCACTTTAATCAGAAACTGAGACTCAGTCTACCTGTACTGAACTCTTTCAGTGTGACAACCCCATATAACTTTCTACTCAATTTCCCAGAAACCCGATCTACTACGAATACGTACAAACATACATTCCTCCTAATCTTGCTCCATCTTTCTTTCTCTCCACTGTCTCTTGCATTTTAGTTGCCTTACATATCACATATCGGGCAGAGGAGAGCAACTCTATCTGCCCATTTAACTTCATTGCAGACACTCTGGCTGTCACAATCCTCTTGACTGTTGAAAAAAAAAAGGTGGAAGATGGGGAGGCCGTTGGAAAAGGGAGCCTGTTTTCTTCATCAGCCTTAACCTTGAGAAAGAGATTAGGGGAAGTCTAGGTCATCAAATCTCAAGAGCTTCTGGTTCACCTCAGACAAACTTTGCTTTTGTCTGCCAGAAAGGGAGCAGTGTTTAAAGCCTCAAACAAGGACCATTATTATCACAATCTGAAACTTTTCCATCTAAGATTTACTGGCAGACGGAAGTGCTTTTTGGATTTGCCTTCTTTATACAAACTTGTGAGTTGCAAATGCTATAACATGCCCGCACAGCTAAATGAAAAAGCCACAAACTGTAACGAATTCAAGAACTGAAATACTGATAAGTTAAAAAAAAAAATTCCCCTTCCCCACAATTTCCTTACTTACGTCTACTGGTGTTTAGCCATGCTGACATACTTTTATTTGTACAACTTTCTGAAACATCTTTAAGATATGTGCTATCATCTGAATGCAATAAATCCATTCAATTATGCAATTCAGGATTGTGGAGGGAATTAATCATATCCCAGCTGTCATCAGGCAGAAGGTGGAGCACACCCTGAACATATCACAAGTCTACTGCAGGACTAACACAGAACAAAAGATAACCATTCATACCTATTGACATTTTAAAATCATGGGTTAATTTAACATTCATGTCTTTGGACTCCAGGACAAAGACAGAGTACACAGTGAGAACATCTAAACTGCACTCAGAACAGACCATGCCTGGATTTTTTTAAATCCAGGACCTTCACACTGTGAGGTGATGGTGCCAACCAATACATCCCCTAATGTCCCTAATGTCATAGTCTTCAAAACATTGATATTAAGTATTCTACCATTTTCCTCAACTCCATTTCATGCTAAATATACTGACTGTAGTAAGAAGCGCATCTGTGATAAACTCCAAGTTGTTTTTGGACATTAATGACAACATAATTGGTGATTTTACACTTATGGAAATGATGTATTATGGAACGGGTGTCCTTCTGAATATCCACACACTCAACATCAGCAAATATATTTTGACTTAAATCAACAGCAAGCTTTTCCTGGAAGTTTTCCAACGCTTGGCGGAGGTGTGTTGGTGGCCAGGGAAGGAACGTGCCCTCCGGTTGTTGCAAGTGGCTGCCATCAGTCTCTCCAGAAGACCATCACAGCAACTTTCATGGGGCAAATGGGGCTGGAGGACCAGTCCTCTGCCTAAACCAGGTGGCTGCAGCCTGGCCCCACACTTAGAAAGGCTGGATTGCTGAAAATGGTAGTGCTAGAGAAATTTGTGGGGGGGGGGCTACCGGCCAGGACAGTGAAGTGAGTCTGCTATCACTAGCCGGTGAACCTCGAAACTGCCATCACCCTGGCCAAAGACCAGCTGGCGACCTGTCCGGCTCAGTCATGGATATTCACAAATACCCCATAGTACTGGTGGAAATGAAAGATCGGGGGGAAATGCATAGAGTAACGGCTGCGGTTAGCTGGCGGCTAGCATACCCCTTAAATCTCAAAACTGATTGGTTGGGGTTTGGTAGCTCAATAGGGCAGTATGCAGGGCTGCACACACAGCCAATAGGGACACGTGGCGTTTGGGCCGCGTTCAGCTTGCCGGTTCCAGCAATTCGCTACACAGAAGATAATGGCACTATGCAATTCGCCCTTTGATCAAATGATGAGAGCTGATAGTCAAATAGTGCGCCCTGACATTTCCACATTTTGTAACGACAGACCATGTTGAGCGTGTCGTGACACTTGTAAAATGGAAGAACACATCTACTTGTTGGTCGCAGAAGAGCCACTGAGAAATGATTTTTTTAGGTGGCTCGTTACAACTCGATGGCTGGTCACCTGGAATAAGATAAGACTCTGGACCCAAAAATTGACCGATTTTACTGGCCAAGAATCTGTTTGGATGTGCGCTGATGTTGTGCGTCCAGTGGTGTCAGCTGGTGAACCAGCTGGCCATTCCAAAAGTGCCTTTATGCCCTTACTGCCCTTAATGGAGGTACCATTTGAGCACATTGGCATGGACCTCATCTGACCATTTTATCGACGAGAAAAAGTAAATCTTTCGTTCAGCTGTTGTTAACTGATCTTGACTTTGTTAATTAAACGTAGTAAACCTGCTTTCAGTGTGTCCTGTACATGAGTTCTTTCAGTAAACCACAGCACGGTGTGTTTTTTGAGCTGATGAAGTTAAGCCAAAACAAGAAACATGCAGCAGGAGACAGTAACTTGTTAAAATGTTTGTGGCGAGAATAAGGCACGGCGGGACCACGGAGTATCATTCGGAGCCATCTTTATTTACATCTCACCACAACAATCCCCAAACCCCCGAGTCCCCGTGTTTTTAACTAGGCGGGCGTGATTAAGGATGCCGTGCAGGTGCGTCCGCCCTCCCTGCACGGCACCGCAGACCACGCCCCACCACATACCCCCATCGCCTGATTGAGGCTGGGGAGCCATCCGGCCGAACCTACTCCCCCACCGCCAGTGGGAGAGGGAATCAGCCCAGACAGCTGGCGCCCCCAGGCCCCGGCCAAGCGACGGGGAGGTGCGAGTTCAGGTGGCCGCCCGCGAATCCAGCGGTGCAGGCCAAGCTGGTTCGGAAGTCGGACGCGTGGCGTGTGCACCCGGCGCGGCCGGCACAGTCGTGAGCCCCAGCTCACAGGTGGCTGGGCAGAGGTGTGGCGTGTACTGGCCTCTGGTGGTGGTGAGGCCGATCTGGTGAGCACGGCGATCTCAAGCGTGGCACACGCCTCGCTCGCCAGTTCCACTCGAGCAGGCTCCCCTGGCACGGGGACCTCCAGCTCCTTGCGCGGTCCATCCGTCACTGCCGTCGCTCCCCGCTGGAGCAGCCCATCGCGCGACTCCTCCGTCACTACTACTCCCTCCGCCGCCGCCTGCTCCCGCTGGGCGGCCGCCATTTCGGCCACCATCTGGGCCAGCTCCTCCATTCCCTGGCTCCGATACGGACCCGCCGTGCTGCCTCCTGGGTTTCGGCACCAATGTGGCGAGAATAAGGCACGGCGGGACCACGGAGTATCATTCGGAGCCATCTTTATTTACATCTCACCACAACAATCCCCAAACCCCTGAGTCCCCGTGTTTTTAACTAGGCGGGCGTGATTAAGGATGCCGTGCAGGTGCGTCCGCCCTCCCTGCACGGCACCGCAGACCACGCCCCACCACAATGTTATAAAAGGTACAATTAAAGATTTTCATGGATTTTTCAAGGATAAATGTCTAATTTGATCAAAAGTTCTATATGCCATTTCTGGAGAGAGTGCAGTGGAAATGTTGTCACTTTTGGACTTTGCTACTTGCAGCTAAACATTTGCAGCTAAATAATGTATAATGTAAGCAGAAACTGCAACTGAATGAGGGAATATTTGTCTAAAAACTTAAACTGAACTAGAAGGGTACCAGTGCTCCAGCTTACCATCTTTACCTGAGTAAATCTGTTTGTTGAACAATCTAAATGGTTGATTCAGAAACTTCTGTGACATCAACTTAACTGAGACTCATTACAAATTTCACAAAACACAGTTGAATACTTAGTTAATTAGTTTTTATTAGTTATTTTTGTTTTTGTTGTTACGTTAATTTTAATAAAAAATAAATAAATAAGTAAATAATTGTCATGGTCCCCGTGCCTGCCCAGCCGGCCTCACAAGGCTACACTTGTGTTTTTTTTCTCTTTCTCCCCCTATCTCTCTGCCTGGGCGGAGCTCACAGCTGGCTCCCGCCCTTGGCTCTCACAGCTGTTGGCGATCAGCTGATTATCCGTCTTCTATTTGAGGCTGGGTCACAGATCCTCTCATCGCGGGATGATTGCGCTACTGACGTTAGTCTACCTTTCCAGCTCCCGTGGTCTTACACCTTTATGCCTTCGTGATTTGTGAGTGATATCTCCCTTTCCCTGTTCCAGCTTATCTTCCCGGACCTGTGACCTCCCCGCGGTACGAACGTGTGTGAGGACGTGAGCGAGCGTGAGAGAGAGAGAGCCTTCCCCTAATCCCCTGGAACCCTGAATTTCCCGTCACTGTATATATTATTGCACGGGTGTGTAAATAAATTGTGTTTTGAGACATCAACCTGCTCTGCGCTTGAGTCCCTGCTTTCAGCCCGTGACAATAATATCTTTATTTTATTTTATTATTAATTTATTTGTTGTTCCCAGAGAGCAAGCCAAACACTGGTCCTGACTATCTCTAGTAGTGGTGCACTACTAGTGAATGACCGGTGAATGTGGGGCGACGGTGGCAAGAAAAAACTCCCTCCTGGAGGAAGAAATCTTGGGAGGAACCAGGCTCTCTGGGAGGACCCTTCCTCCTAAGGGCAATACTTACCAGCGGTCTGAGACGACGGTTGTTCCTTCTCAGCACGATGATGGCTCTAACTTGCTTCCACACCCTGTTTTAGAATGAAGAGAAAAATGATTAACAAGGTAATAGGACATTTCAAAATTCTCTCAGCTGCTGTGTCTTCTTACGTTTCTCTTGTAAAACAGGATGTAGGCAGACTGCTGCTGTTCCTCAAAAACTGCCGATCCAGTTGTGTGGAGCACCCGTGCATCATTATAGGTGAGCCAATGATCTGATGTAGACTGTGGGCTCTCCTCAGGATGCACAGAATGACAGATGTAGTGTCCTAAGATCACATTAAGACAAATGAATCCAACTTCTAAAAGTCAACTGATTCAAGCAAACAGTGGTTTGGACTTAGTGCTTCTTAAAACATCAAAAGCTTTTGTGTGTGAGTCCTTCACTCAAAAGTAGCATTTTCTGTTTGTAACAAGTCAGTTGTTTTACCTGATTCTGTGCCTCCATAGTGACTAATGATGCTTATGAGTTCATAACGGCCATCACCCTGAGAAGGAACAAATCCAAAGATCAGTTTCATAAAGTCTCACATCAGTGCGATAATTAAGCTGATTCTCTGAGATGTTCTGCAGTCTGTTTTTACCTGTTTGGATGACACCACCAAGTCCCTCTGCAGCCTGACGGGGTCATTCACCTTCTGAAGCTTGTGGGTTTTTGTAAAGCCAAACCTCTTCAGGTGAAAGATGAGAACTCTGGCAGAAAAGAAAAAAAAAACCCAAGGTACAAAATAAGAAGAATGAGTGTCAAACACAAACCGAAGATGGGAGAAAATGACTGCTCAAGTGTTGTCTTAAAAACTCTGATGTTTAGTGCGCCACAGTTTGGAAATCAGGTCAGTCGATCAATTCTGATGTGACCTTACTCACCTTGGCAGTGTATCAAAAGACTGCTTCACTTCCGAGGTCGTCCCTCCACAGTCACAGGTAAATTCGATTTTTTGTTCCTAAACAACGGCAAAGAGAAAACAGGCTTTATGGTAGAAAAAAAAAATCACAACCTATGCGCACACACAAGATCAGTGATACTACATCTCTACTGGAATTTGTGATCTTACCTTCAAGTATGTCCCTAACATGTCCTCAACAGACCCCTCTGGAACCAGGTCAAGGGACAAGCTTGTAAATTCCTCCTGTTGTGATGACTGGTGACCGCAGCTACACATTTAAGGAGTAACGTAGTTAAAGTAACGATCAAGTAGGTGGAAAAGAGGTATATGAAAATGTTGCAATCAGCCCTGTGTTTCTGAAAGACTGGCTTACCTCTTGCATGTCCTCATGTTTTCCATTTTGAAAACATGATGGTCTTCTACTGGGCAGGTATAACTTCGGCCCAGGAGAGCTGCTTCCCTCTTCAGGTGAGGTGAGAGGCTTTTCACCTCATTGAGGAAAAAGGTTAGGAATTCATGAGCGTCCTGAAAGAAAAACACAGAGGAGATTTAGAACATAAACATTAGAAGGTAAAGCAAAAAACAAAATGTCCAAATAGCTGACGCACTTTCTGTGCACTGCCTTCGTATTCAGGAACCTGTTGGCTGAATGCCTTCTTAAAAGACATTAGGTGGCGTTTTTTAAGGTCATAATCTCTTGATTCATGACAGTTCCTGATGTTCATGAGCCTTCTGTAAAAAGGAAAGGGTAAACAGACATTTCTGGTGTTAGATATCTTTGTTCTTCAGGTTTCTGAAGAAAGTAGAAGGTTGACGTAGCGCACCTTAAGAGCCGAGCTTCTGGGACTGCTCTCCACAAAGTCTCCTGACGGCTGACATCTCTAATGAACTCCTCATTGTTGAAGAGGCTCTGCAGGCAGGAGTTCATGTAGCAGCTGTTTACAATGTTTGGAAACCTGCCACACATACACAAAGTTTACACTATCAGTGTAAAATAACTCATTTCCACTTTGACAAAGAGAGCTTTGGTCCTCGTGCACCACGTGTACTCACCCGAAGCGGTCCACAGTCTGAACTTTATTTTTCTTTTTTTTTCTATCCTTCAAATTTTTCCCTAAACTATTGCAAAAAGGTAAAAACACAAACACACAATTAGGAAAGATGTCAAGAAGCTAAGCAGTGTATGTGCATGTATGCATGAGCTTTGAAGTTTAAACATTTTGGAGGACGTTTTTCTCTTACATGTCAAACACCTGCTCCAATCCATCCTCTTGTGCCAGAAACTCCATAAGCAAAGTGTCCCAACTCAGGTCTGATGGCTCACTATGTTCAGTGGTGTTTCTAACCTGGTTGGAACTTTCACCACATTCCTTATGGGTGCTGCTGCATGCAGAAAGAAGAAAGGAGTCAGGGATGCATAGCAAGCACAACAGGACAACAAACAAACATTGTCTCTCTGGAGAAAAGCATTCAAACATCTAATTCTTATTGTGATCAGCAATCGGCCAAAATATTAAAAGCACTTACCTGGGATTGTCTGTAATTATGACCTGTACTAGGTCCTCTGAACTGTTCAGTGGAGGCTTGATGTCCAGTTCTTGGCCTTTTGTTTCTAGGCAGTCTTCTTTTGGTGGTGCTGCCTCAGCAAGTGTACAGTCCTGCTGCAGGTTCTTTAATCTGCAAAAATATACAAATATATAGAAGATTAAGTATCAAATCTGCAACCAGAAGGATCCCAAAAGAATTTTTCTTTAAAGTGAGAAGATTAAAGTTTCCCTTACTTGTCACTCTTTTTATCAGGTTCCCCTGTTGTTTCTGGAGCAACCAGTTCTCGACCTTTTGTTTCTAGGCAGTCTTCTTTTGGTGGTGCTGCCTCGGCAGGTGTACAGTCCTGCTGCATGTTCTTTAATCTGCAAAAATATACAAATATATAGAAGATTAAGTATCAAATCTGCAACCAGAAGGATCCCAAAAGAATTTTTCTTTAAAGTGAGAAGATTAAAGTTTCCCTTACTTGTCACTCTTTTTATCAGGTTCCCCTGTTGTTTCTGGAGCAACCAGTTCTCGACCTTTTGTTTCTAGGCAGTCTTCTTTTGGTGGTGCTGCCTCAGCAAGTGTACAGTCCTGCTGCAGGTTCTTTAATCTGCAAAAATATACAAATATATAGAAGATTAAGTATCAAATCTGCAACCAGAAGGATCCCAAAAGAATTTTTCTTTAAAGTGAGAAGATTAAAGTTTCCCTTACTTGTCACTCTTTTTATCAGGTTCCCCTGTTGTTTCTGGAGCAACCAGTTCTCGACCTTTTGTTTCTAGGCAGTCTTCTTTTGGTGGTGCTGCCTCGGCAGGTGTACAGTCCTGCTGCAGGTTCTTTAATCTGCAAAAATATACAAATATATAGAAGATTAAGTATCAAATCTGCAACCAGAAGGATCCCAAAAGATTTTTTCTTTAAAGTGAGAAGATTAAAGTTTCCCTTACTTGTCACTCTTTTTATCAGGTTCCCCTGTTGTTTCTGAAGCAACCAGTTCTCGACCTTTTGTTTCTAGGCAGTCTTCTTTTGGTGGTGCTGCCTCGGCAGGTGTACAGTCCTGCTGCATGTTCTTTAATCTGCAAAAATATACAAATATATAGAAGATTAAGTATCAAATCTGCAACCAGAAGGATCCCAAAAGATTTTTTCTTTAAAGTGAGAAGATTAAAGTTTCCCTTACTTGTCACTCTTTTTATCAGGTTCCCCTGTTGTTTCTGAAGCAACCAGTTCTCGACCTTTTGTTTCTAGGCAGTCTTCTTTTGGTGGTGCTGCCTCGGCAGGTGTACAGTCCTGCTGCATGTTCTTTAATCTGCAAAAATATACAAATATATAGAAGATTAAGTATCAAATCTGCAACCAGAAGGATCCCAAAAGATTTTTTCTTTAAAGTGAGAAGATTAAAGTTTCCCTTACTTGTCACTCTTTTTATCAGGTTCCCCTGTTGTTTCTGGAGCAACCTGGTTTCTTCTCTGTAGAAAGAAACCAAAAGACAGGACATAGCTGTGTGCTTCATTGCTCTTAATTGCTCCCATTTCATTGTGATGAATAAATGCTTGATGATAGTGACTCTTTCCATAAAACATACCTTCCAGAATTTGAAAATAGACCAGCGGGACTTTTTCTGTGGCTTTACAGTGGGGGTCTCTGCCTCTGTATCGCTGTCAGTTTCCTGTAGAGAACGAACAAACATAATGTTATTAAAAAAGAAAAGTCACTTAAAATTAACAAATACATTTTAAGGAAAATATGCATTTCATATGTCTTCTGTAAAAGCAAACCGAGAAACAGCAGAAGAAGTGTCTCCATTTTATTTTCTTCTTCTTCTTTATACCATTTTCATGGTTAGGTGTTGTGGCAGCAACAGAAGCATCCGGGACGCTGATCGAGGACAAAAGTGTAAATGTTATTTTTCAAAGTGGAAATTTTTAACAAGGAGCGCATCCTGGATATTGCAAATAAAAAATAATAACTGTTATGAAATACCAAAATGAACAAAATCATGTATTTTGTACATTTACACTCTATATTTTCAACTAATCTCTGAATCGATATAAATAATAGACAAAACTAGAAGTAGTAAAAACGATATAAACACACAAGGCGGAAGAAAAACAACAATAAAAGGGAAATAAAACAGCTCACACTAAACCACTGCTATAAATATCTCCGGCAACATTGGATTAAAGAGTCACATTTCTTTACCTCTGTTGAGACGTAGAAGGAATTTCCTTCTCTGCCACGTTTTGGTTTTTTGATCTCTGTTTAGAAAGAAGAAAACCAACATCAGTAATGGCATAAAACAAACATTCCAAGGGAGGCTCTACATGAAAAGTGTCCAGTTAGAAAATTTGGTATTATTTTAGATTATTTATCAATTTAGTGAGCTATCGACTCATGAAGTGGACCGATATGAATATGTTTAAATAAATTAAAAACAATTTATTCATGCCTCAATTTGAGTTTTAAAGTTTATGGTATGAAATACAAAATACTTCATTTGGTTCAAAATTCAGTTTTTACAAAAATCATCTATGAAGCTCCATTAAAAGCTTCAAAATGCTTATTTACTGTAAGAAAATATACAGAGAAATGTGCTACAAGTCTCGTCAAACTTACCTTTCTGAGAAAAAAGCGTTTGAACATCTTTGAACCTAATTTGATCGCAGTGAAAATCTTCTGTGCTATGCAAAAGTTCAACTGAAAACAAGTTCAATAGTTGTATATTTATAAGCTTTCAGCATAGAATGTTCATACCCTGAACATATGTCATCATAATGTATGGGGCTAGTTTGCATATTTTGGAATGTATGCTCATTGGAACTGTGTGGTACTCGTCTCCAAGCAACCCCACTGTACATGCTTGAAATGTACAGTGCAATGTGCAAAAAATTGCAAAAATAAACAAGACAAGACAGTGCAATGGATATGTGCAAAATGCTGAGTATTGTGCAAAAGTAACTTGGTGTGTGTGTGTGTGTGTGTGTGTGTGTGTTTTGGTTAGTTTAGTTAATGTTTTACTTCACTCAGTTGTGTTGGTGTTCAGCCATGAGTGTATTTGATGACTTACCAGCAGTTTCTGCTTCTGTTTATGTGACATTATGTACAAGTGGTAGTTCGCTAGCATAACAGATTTGTTTACTAATTAGCTTCTAGGAGAGAGATTCGTTGTTATCGTGTTGTTGATTCTGTGCTCCGTGTAACAGATGATAAACCAATGTACAGTTGCCTTCAGTGCATAGTTGTATGCGGTGTGTTAATGCATAATGTCTGACTTTAAGTTTATGTAACCAGGCTGAAGTATAATGTCAGCTTATTTAGCTATATACTGTACTTGAGTACACCTCAGTTGTATCTTTATGTTTATTATGTAATCTGATTCCTAATTGATTGTATTATTATGCTTTGTCTGCAGAAACCACACATACACACACACACACACTCTATCTCGCCCAGCTGCGGGCACATTCTCAATTGAAAATACAAAGAATGACAACTTTATTCCTGGACTCTGCCTGTTTGTTCCTCTCACATCTGAACATTTGCAAGTGTCCTGACCCGACACTCTGAAGTGATTGCTGCCAGCTCAGATTTCTTTAACCCTTCTGAACACCTATGGTACAAATTTGAGCAAACTAGGTGACTTCCTTCCTGTCACCAAGTTGTAACATTCACAAGATTTTCAGAAAACTTGACCTTTGACCTTGAGGTCAAGGTCACTGATATTCAAACTGAATATCAGTAGATGCACCATTGGTATTAATTCAAAATCCTATGCCTCTTGTTCTGGAGTTATTATCTTGACCAAGCTGAGTATACAATTATGAAAGAATTATTTTCCATTTTATTTCACTATCTGTAAATACGGCAAATAAACAGTATTTGTGACAATTACTAGTAAAGCGGTTAGTGAGAATCCACATCTGATTACAGTATAATACACTGCTTATTTATGTAAAATCATCATCAATAAATGTGTTCAAAACAGAAGCTACACTGGCTTTAAAAGTTTTTGTTAACTCTGGCTAGGGCTAGGGCATATCATACCGTTCACAGTAATACTGGTATGATGTTGGGCAACAACAAGAAAATGAAATATCGCGATTAGGGATGGGTACCGGTGTTCTGACATAAACGGTAGTAACCAGACCGAAAAGCAGTGCACATTTCGGTGCTTTATTTCGGTGCTTTTTTTTCCTGAGCTGTGATACACTTCTAGCCAATCATTTTACGTTTCCGAGGATAGTAGGCGGGGCCAGGTACGTACGTTCTTTTATGCAGAGCTACAGATTAAAAATGTCCAAGGCGAAGCGGTCAAAAGTCTGGCTGTACTTCATAGCAAAATATGCAAACTCAGCAGCCTGCAACAAGTGCTTTAAGCTGATACTGTGATACTGTCAAAGGAAGTAACACCTCGAATCCGATGAAACACCTGGCGACGCGTAGCGTTTTTTTTTTAAAAGCCGAGAAATGCGCCGTATTTGATGGCAGCAGCAGCCGTTCTTCTCTGCGTGAGTAGCTTAATGTTGTTTGTGTGTAATTTACGTTGAGTAGGCTAACCACGTTATTACATTAATGCATGTAAGGTGAACTAGCAAACATCATCATAGCTACATGCGGCTGTCTTCTTGGTTGATGGCAGATACTCCCTTCACCCTGGCCAAAAAGGCTAAAATGACCAAAGAAAAAGTGGGAAACAGCTAAACATGAGAGGTTTTTGGACAAGGTTTGTATTTTTTCCATTGTTTAAGCACTGCTTCCAGCTAAGAGTGATACCATATATGCCCCATAGCTGCAGAAAAGGCTAACATTGTTATCTTTTTACAAAAAACCAGCTGAATATGAGAGGTTTTTGGACCAATTTTGTGTTCTCCATTCTTTAAGCACCGGTTTGAGCACCGTTTGAGCACCGGCACCGTTTCAAAAGTACCGATTTGGCACCGGTATCAGATAAAACCTAAACGATACCCATCCCTAATCGCGATAGAATATGGGTAAAACGCGCATGTGCGGTACCTTTGTTTTCATACGCACATGGTGGAAAAAGCGTGCTGGCGACGGAGAATGAGAAGGGCGAAAGTGGATCGCTGAATGAAACGGATGAACCAGAATTGGTTTGTAAAAATGCTGCAACCTCAGTGGTGTGGAACTGGTTTAGCTTTCGTCCATCAGATACACAACAAAGCACATTTTTGGTAGAGCATGCTAGCAGGCCGTCGTTATTACCGTGTTTTTTGGAAAATACGGCACACTTAAAATCAATCCTTTGATTTTTCTAAAAATCGACAGTGCCCCTTATAATCCCGTGTGCCTTATGAAGATAATGGCACTATGCAATTCGCCCTTTGATCAAATGATGAGAGCTGATAGTCAAATAGTGCGCCCTGACATTTCCACATTTTGTAACGACAGACCATGTTGAGCGTGTCGTGACACTTGTAAAATGGAAGAACACATCTACTTGTTGGTCGCAGAAGAGCCACTGAGAAATGATTTTTTTAGGTGGCTCGTTACAACTCGATGGCTGGTCACCTGGAATAAGATAAGACTCTGGACCCAAAAATTGACCGATTTTACTGGCCAAGAATCTGTTTGGATGTGCGCTGATGTTGTGCGTCCAGTGGTGTCAGCTGGTGAACCAGCTGGCCATTCCAAAAGTGCCTTTATGCCCTTACTGCCCTTAATGGAGGTACCATTTGAGCACATTGGCATGGACCTCATCTGACCATTTTATCGACGAGAAAAAGTAAATCTTTCGTTCAGCTGTTGTTAACTGATCTTGACTTTGTTAATTAAACGTTGTAAACCTGCTTTCAGTGTGTCCTGTACATGAGTTCTTTCAGTAAACCACAGCACGGTGTGTTTTTTGAGCTGATGAAGTTAAGCCAAAACAAGAAACATGCAGCAGGAGACAGTAACTTGTTAAAATGTTTGTGGCGAGAATAAGGCACGGCGGGACCACGGAGTATCATTCGGAGCCATCTTTATTTACATCTCACCACAACAATCCCCAAACCCCCGAGTCCCCGTGTTTTTAACTAGGCGGGCGTGATTAAGGATGCCGTGCAGGTGCGTCCGCCCTCCCTGCACGGCACCGCAGACCACGCCCCACCACATACCCCCATCGCCTGATTGAGGCTGGGGAGCCATCCGGCCGAACCTACTCCCCCACCGCCAGTGGGAGAGGGAATCAGCCCGGACAGCTGGCGCCCCCAGGCCCCGGCCAAGCGACGGGGAGGTGCGAGTTCAGGTGGCCGCCCGCGAATCCAGCGGTGCAGGCCAAGCTGGTTCGGAAGTCGGACGCGTGGCGTGTGCACCCGGCGCGGCCGGCACAGTCGTGAGCCCCAGCTCACAGGTGGCTGGGCAGAGGTGTGGCGTGTACTGGCCTCTGGTGGTGGTGAGGCCGATCTGGTGAGCACGGCGATCTCAAGCGTGGCACACGCCTCGCTCGCCAGTTCCACTCGAGCAGGCTCCCCTGGCACGGGGACCTCCAGCTCCTTGCGCGGTCCATCCGTCACTGCCGTCGCTCCCCGCTGGAGCAGCCCATCGCGCGACTCCTCCGTCACTACTACTCCCTCCGCCGCCGCCTGCTCCCGCTGGGCGGCCGCCATTTCGGCCACCATCTGGGCCAGCTCCTCCATTCCCTGGCTCCGATACGGACCCGCCGTGCTGCCTCCTGGGTTTCGGCACCAATGTGGCGAGAATAAGGCACGGCGGGACCACGGAGTATCATTCGGAGCCATCTTTATTTACATCTCACCACAACAATCCCCAAACCCCTGAGTCCCCGTGTTTTTAACTAGGCGGGCGTGATTAAGGATGCCGTGCAGGTGCGTCCGCCCTCCCTGCACGGCACCGCAGACCACGCCCCACCACAATGTTATAAAAGGTACAATTAAAGATTTTCATGGATTTTTCAAGGATAAATGTCTAATTTGATCAAAAGTTCTATATGCCATTTCTGGAGAGAGTGCAGTGGAAATGTTGTCACTTTTGGACTTTGCTACTTGCAGCTAAACATTTGCAGCTAAATAATGTATAATGTAAGCAGAAACTGCAACTGAATGAGGGAATATTTGTCTAAAAACTTAAACTGAACTAGAAGGGTACCAGTGCTCCAGCTTACCATCTTTACCTGAGTAAATCTGTTTGTTGAACAATCTAAATGGTTGATTCAGAAACTTCTGTGACATCAACTTAACTGAGACTCATTACAAATTTCACAAAACACAGTTGAATACTTAGTTAATTAGTTTTTATTAGTTATTTTTGTTTTTGTTGTTACGTTAATTTTAATAAAAAATAAATAAATAAGTAAATAATTGTCATGGTCCCCGTGCCTGCCCAGCCGGCCTCACAAGGCTACACTTGTGTTTTTTTTCTCTTTCTCCCCCTATCTCTCTGCCTGGGCGGAGCTCACAGCTGGCTCCCGCCCTTGGCTCTCACAGCTGTTGGCGATCAGCTGATTATCCGTCTTCTATTTGAGGCTGGGTCACAGATCCTCTCATCGCGGGATGATTGCGCTACTGACGTTAGTCTACCTTTCCAGCTCCCGTGGTCTTACACCTTTATGCCTTCGTGATTTGTGAGTGATATCTCCCTTTCCCTGTTCCAGCTTATCTTCCCGGACCTGTGACCTCCCCGCGGTACGAACGTGTGTGAGGACGTGAGCGAGCGTGAGAGAGAGAGAGCCTTCCCCTAATCCCCTGGAACCCTGAATTTCCCGTCACTGTATATATTATTGCACGGGTGTGTAAATAAATTGTGTTTTGAGACATCAACCTGCTCTGCGCTTGAGTCCCTGCTTTCAGCCCGTGACAATAATATCTTTATTTTATTTTATTATTAATTTATTTGTTGTTCCCAGAGAGCAAGCCAAACACTGGTCCTGACTATCTCTAGTAGTGGTGCACTACTAGTGAATGACCGGTGAATGTGGGGCGACGGTGGCAAGAAAAAACTCCCTCCTGGAGGAAGAAATCTTGGGAGGAACCAGGCTCTCTGGGAGGACCCTTCCTCCTAAGGGCAATACTTACCAGCGGTCTGAGACGACGGTTGTTCCTTCTCAGCACGATGATGGCTCTAACTTGCTTCCACACCCTGTTTTAGAATGAAGAGAAAAATGATTAACAAGGTAATAGGACATTTCAAAATTCTCTCAGCTGCTGTGTCTTCTTACGTTTCTCTTGTAAAACAGGATGTAGGCAGACTGCTGCTGTTCCTCAAAAACTGCCGATCCAGTTGTGTGGAGCACCCGTGCATCATTATAGGTGAGCCAATGATCTGATGTAGACTGTGGGCTCTCCTCAGGATGCACAGAATGACAGATGTAGTGTCCTAAGATCACATTAAGACAAATGAATCCAACTTCTAAAAGTCAACTGATTCAAGCAAACAGTGGTTTGGACTTAGTGCTTCTTAAAACATCAAAAGCTTTTGTGTGTGAGTCCTTCACTCAAAAGTAGCATTTTCTGTTTGTAACAAGTCAGTTGTTTTACCTGATTCTGTGCCTCCATAGTGACTAATGATGCTTATGAGTTCATAACGGCCATCACCCTGAGAAGGAACAAATCCAAAGATCAGTTTCATAAAGTCTCACATCAGTGCGATAATTAAGCTGATTCTCTGAGATGTTCTGCAGTCTGTTTTTACCTGTTTGGATGACACCACCAAGTCCCTCTGCAGCCTGACGGGGTCATTCACCTTCTGAAGCTTGTGGGTTTTTGTAAAGCCAAACCTCTTCAGGTGAAAGATGAGAACTCTGGCAGAAAAGAAAAAAAAAACCCAAGGTACAAAATAAGAAGAATGAGTGTCAAACACAAACCGAAGATGGGAGAAAATGACTGCTCAAGTGTTGTCTTAAAAACTCTGATGTTTAGTGCGCCACAGTTTGGAAATCAGGTCAGTCGATCAATTCTGATGTGACCTTACTCACCTTGGCAGTGTATCAAAAGACTGCTTCACTTCCGAGGTCGTCCCTCCACAGTCACAGGTAAATTCGATTTTTTGTTCCTAAACAACGGCAAAGAGAAAACAGGCTTTATGGTAGAAAAAAAAAATCACAACCTATGCGCACACACAAGATCAGTGATACTACATCTCTACTGGAATTTGTGATCTTACCTTCAAGTATGTCCCTAACATGTCCTCAACAGACCCCTCTGGAACCAGGTCAAGGGACAAGCTTGTAAATTCCTCCTGTTGTGATGACTGGTGACCGCAGCTACACATTTAAGGAGTAACGTAGTTAAAGTAACGATCAAGTAGGTGGAAAAGAGGTATATGAAAATGTTGCAATCAGCCCTGTGTTTCTGAAAGACTGGCTTACCTCTTGCATGTCCTCATGTTTTCCATTTTGAAAACATGATGGTCTTCTACTGGGCAGGTATAACTTCGGCCCAGGAGAGCTGCTTCCCTCTTCAGGTGAGGTGAGAGGCTTTTCACCTCATTGAGGAAAAAGGTTAGGAATTCATGAGCGTCCTGAAAGAAAAACACAGAGGAGATTTAGAACATAAACATTAGAAGGTAAAGCAAAAAACAAAATGTCCAAATAGCTGACGCACTTTCTGTGCACTGCCTTCGTATTCAGGAACCTGTTGGCTGAATGCCTTCTTAAAAGACATTAGGTGGCGTTTTTTAAGGTCATAATCTCTTGATTCATGACAGTTCCTGATGTTCATGAGCCTTCTGTAAAAAGGAAAGGGTAAACAGACATTTCTGGTGTTAGATATCTTTGTTCTTCAGGTTTCTGAAGAAAGTAGAAGGTTGACGTAGCGCACCTTAAGAGCCGAGCTTCTGGGACTGCTCTCCACAAAGTCTCCTGACGGCTGACATCTCTAATGAACTCCTCATTGTTGAAGAGGCTCTGCAGGCAGGAGTTCATGTAGCAGCTGTTTACAATGTTTGGAAACCTGCCACACATACACAAAGTTTACACTATCAGTGTAAAATAACTCATTTCCACTTTGACAAAGAGAGCTTTGGTCCTCGTGCACCACGTGTACTCACCCGAAGCGGTCCACAGTCTGAACTTTATTTTTCTTTTTTTTTCTATCCTTCAAATTTTTCCCTAAACTATTGCAAAAAGGTAAAAACACAAACACACAATTAGGAAAGATGTCAAGAAGCTAAGCAGTGTATGTGCATGTATGCATGAGCTTTGAAGTTTAAACATTTTGGAGGACGTTTTTCTCTTACATGTCAAGCACCTGCTCCAATCCATCCTCTTGTGCCAGAAACTCCATAAGCAAAGTGTCCCAACTCAGGTCTGATGGCTCACTATGTTCAGTGGTGTTTCTAACCTGGTTGGAACTTTCACCACATTCCTTATGGGTGCTGCTGCATGCAGAAAGAAGAAAGGAGTCAGGGATGCATAGCAAGCACAACAGGACAACAAACAAACATTGTCTCTCTGGAGAAAAGCATTCAAACATCTAATTCTTATTGTGATCAGCAATCGGCCAAAATATTAAAAGCACTTACCTGGGATTGTCTGTAGTTATGACCTGTACTAGGTCCTCTGAACTGTTCAGTGGAGGCTTGATGTCCAGTTCTTGGCCTTTTGTTTCTAGGCAGTCTTCTTTTGGTGGTGCTGCCTCAGCAAGTGTACAGTCCTGCTGCATGTTCTTTAATCTGCAAAAATATACAAATATATAGAAGATTAAGTATCAAATCTGCAACCAGAAGGATCCCAAAAGAATTTTTCTTTAAAGTGAGAAGATTAAAGTTTCCCTTACTTGTCACTCTTTTTATCAGGTTCCCCTGTTGTTTCTGGAGCAACCAGTTCTCGACCTTTTGTTTCTAGGCAGTCTTCTTTTGGTGGTGCTGCCTCGGCAGGTGTACAGTCCTGCTGCATGTTCTTTAATCTGCAAAAATATACAAATATATAGAAGATTAAGTATCAAATCTGCAACCAGAAGGATCCCAAAAGAATTTTTCTTTAAAGTGAGAAGATTAAAGTTTCCCTTACTTGTCACTCTTTTTATCAGGTTCCCCTGTTGTTTCTGAAGCAACCAGTTCTCGACCTTTTGTTTCTAGGCAGTCTTCTTTTGGTGGTGCTGCCTCGGCAGGTGTACAGTCCTGCTGCAGGTTCTTT
This sequence comes from Aulonocara sp. 'chitande type north' Nkhata Bay, assembly GCF_057382095.1. Classification (NCBI taxonomy): domain Eukaryota; kingdom Metazoa; phylum Chordata; class Actinopteri; order Cichliformes; family Cichlidae; genus Aulonocara; species Aulonocara sp. 'chitande type north' Nkhata Bay. The sequence continues at coordinate 13,578,225 of NC_141358.1, forward strand.
AATCTGCAAAAATATACAAATATATAGAAGATTAAGTATCAAATCTGCAACCAGAAGGATCCCAAAAGATTTTTTCTTTAAAGTGAGAAGATTAAAGTTTCCCTTACTTGTCACTCTTTTTATCAAGTTCCCCTGTTGTTTCTGGAGCAACCTGGTTTCTTCTCTGTAGAAAGAAACCAAAAGACAGGACATAGCTGTGTGCTTCATTGCTCTTAATTGCTCCCATTTCATTGTGATGAATAAATGCTTGATGATAGTGACTCTTTCCATAAAACATACCTTCCAGAATTTGAAAATAGACCAGCGGGACTTTTTCTGTGGCTTTACAGTGGGGGTCTCTGCCTCTGTATCGCTGTCAGTTTCCTGTAGAGAACGAACAAACATAATGTTATTAAAAAAGAAAAGTCACTTAAAATTAACAAATACATTTTAAGGAAAATATGCATTTCATATGTCTTCTGTAAAAGCAAACCGAGAAACAGCAGAAGAAGTGTCTCCATTTTATTTTCTTCTTCTTCTTTATACCATTTTCATGGTTAGGTGTTGTGGCAGCAACAGAAGCATCCGGGACGCTGATCGAGGACAAAAGTGTAAATGTTATTTTTCAAAGTGGAAATTTTTAACAAGGAGCGCATCCTGGATATTGCAAATAAAAAATAATAACTGTTATGAAATACCAAAATGAACAAAATCATGTATTTTGTACATTTACACTCTATATTTTCAACTAATCTCTGAATCGATATAAATAATAGACAAAACTAGAAGTAGTAAAAACGATATAAACACACAAGGCGGAAGAAAAACAACAATAAAAGGGAAATAAAACAGCTCACACTAAACCACTGCTATAAATATCTCCGGCAACATTGGATTAAAGAGTCACATTTCTTTACCTCTGTTGAGACGTAGAAGGAATTTCCTTCTCTGCCACGTTTTGGTTTTTTGATCTCTGTTTAGAAAGAAGAAAACCAACATCAGTAATGGCATAAAACAAACATTCCAAGGGAGGCTCTACATGAAAAGTGTCCAGTTAGAAAATTTGGTATTATTTTAGATTATTTATCAATTTAGTGAGCTATCGACTCATGAAGTGGACCGATATGAATATGTTTAAATAAATTAAAAACAATTTATTCATGCCTCAATTTGAGTTTTAAAGTTTATGGTATGAAATACAAAATACTTCATTTGGTTCAAAATTCAGTTTTTACAAAAATCATCTATGAAGCTCCATTAAAAGCTTCAAAATGCTTATTTACTGTAAGAAAATATACAGAGAAATGTGCTACAAGTCTCGTCAAACTTACCTTTCTGAGAAAAAAGCGTTTGAACATCTTTGAACCTAATTTGATCGCAGTGAAAATCTTCTGTGCTATGCAAAAGTTCAACTGAAAACAAGTTCAATAGTTGTATATTTATAAGCTTTCAGCATAGAATGTTCATACCCTGAACATGTGTCATCATAATGTATGGGGCTAGTTTGCATATTTTGGAATGTATGCTCATTGGAACTGTGTGGTACTCGTCTCCAAGCAACCCCACTGTACATGCTTGAAATGTACAGTGCAATGTGCAAAAAATTGCAAAAATAAACAAGACAAGACAGTGCAATGGATATGTGCAAAATGCTGAGTATTGTGCAAAAGTAACTTGGTGTGTGTGTGTGTGTGTGTGTGTGTGTGTGTGTGTGTGTGTGGAGCAGGGCGATATGACCAAAAATATTTATCACGATATACATTTGAAAATTTGCGATAACGATATAACTGACGATATAACTGACACTAGACAAAATACTTTACAACTACACAACTTTATTAGTGCAAAAAAACCATCAATGTATTTTCACTTAAACAAGCAGCTGTTTTTATGTGCATTAAAGTTATATAAAAATGTAACAATGCAAATTCCTTGCTGACAGTTTAACCAAAAGGCATTTCCAGTGGAAATTGGCCGACATATCCTGAGCATAACAATGTATAATATCCACTAAACTTAAAAAGAGGTTATACACACACAATACAGTAATATTATGTTGAAGCACAGTACGTATCACTCCGCGAGGCGCCTGCCTAATATAGCCGTAATACTCCACTTTCGCTCTTCTCATTCTGTGTCGCCGCCATGTGCGTATGTAAACATAGGCACTGCGCATGCGCGTTTTACCCATATTCTATCACGATATTTCATTTTCCTATCGTTGCCCAAAATTACACCGGTATTACCGTGAACGGTATGATATAGCCCAGCCCTATGTGTGTGTGTGTGTGTGTGTGTGTGTGTGTGTGTGTGTGTGTGTGTGAGATACTGCAGATAAGTGCTTGGTAGCGATGTGTGAAGGTGTGTGTGTGTGTGTATCAGTCCAGTCACTGAGTGTTCAGGAGTCTGACGGCTTGCTGGTACCTCTTTCGAGAAGGCAGCAGGGTGAAGAGTGTGTGAGGTCCTCCATAATGCTGGTGGCTTTGCGGATGGAGCGGGTGCTAAAAGTGTCCATGATGGAGGGGAGAGGGGCTCCAATGATCTTCTCAGCTGCTCTCACTATTAGTTGTAGGGTACTGCGATCTGATACGGTGCAGTTACCATACTAGATAGTGATGCAGCTGCTCAGGACGCTCTCGATAATCCCTCTGTAGAAGGTGGTGAGAATGGATGGTGAGAGATGGGCTTTCCTCAGCTTCCGCAAGAAGTAGAGATGCTGTTGGGCCTCCTTAGTTATGGAGCTTGGGTTAAGGGACCAGAAAAGGTTCTCCGCCAGGTGGACATCAAGGAATTTGGTGCTCTTGACGACCTCCAAAGAGGATCCAGTGATGTTAAGTGGGAAGTGAGCTCTCTGTGCTCTCCTGAAGTCAACAATCATCTCTTTTGTTTTGTCCACGTTCACAGACAGGTTGTTGACCCTACATCTCTACAGATGGCCCCTAGCGCAACCCTTCAGCCTACTAGTAATTGCACCTATTGTACAAAAGGGTTAGGGTTGTGTATGGGATTTCCTATGCCCCCTGAATGCACGATCGGGGTGCATGTCCGCAACTTTAGTTCAGAGACAAACGGCAGCCAAACAACGGACAGTGTGTGCGTTCATAAGACCGTAAGTTAATGTTTTACTTCACTCAGTTGTGTTGGTGTTCAGCCATGAGTGTATTTGATGACTTACCAGCAGTTTCTGCTTCTGTTTATGTGACATTATGTGTGTTGGTGGCCAGGGAAGGAACGTGCCCTCCGGTTGTTGCAAGTGGCTGCCATCAGTCTCTCCAGAAGACCATCACAGCAACTTTCATGGGGCAAATGGGGCTGGAGGACCAGTCCTCTGCCTAAACCAGGTGGCTGCAGCCTGGCCCCACACTTAGAAAGGCTGGATTGCTGAAAATGGTAGTGCTAGAGAAATTTGTGGGGGGGGGGCTACCGGCCAGGACAGTGAAGTGAGTCTGCTATCACTAGCCGGTGAACCTCGAAACTGCCATCACCCTGGCCAAAGACCAGCTGGCGACCTGTCCGGCTCAGTCATGGATATTCACAAATACCCCATAGTACTGGTGGAAATGAAAGATCGGGGGGAAATGCATAGAGTAACGGCTGCGGTTAGCTGGCGGCTAGCATACCCCTTAAATCTCAAAACTGATTGGTTGGGGTTTGGTAGCTCAATAGGGCAGTATGCTGGGCTGCACACACAGCCAATAGGGACACGTGGCGTTTGGGCCGCGTTCAGCTTGCCGGTTCCAGCAATTCGCTACACAGAAGATAATGGCACTATGCAATTCGCCCTTTGATCAAATGATGAGAGCTGATAGTCAAATAGTGCGCCCTGACATTTCCACATTTTGTAACGACAGACCATGTTGAGCGTGTCGTGACACTTGTAAAATGGAAGAACACATCTACTTGTTGGTCGCAGAAGAGCCACTGAGAAATGATTTTTTTAGGTGGCTCGTTACAACTCGATGGCTGGTCACCTGGAATAAGATAAGACTCTGGACCCAAAAATTGACCGATTTTACTGGCCAAGAATCTGTTTGGATGTGCGCTGATGTTGTGCGTCCAGTGGTGTCAGCTGGTGAACCAGCTGGCCATTCCAAAAGTGCCTTTATGCCCTTACTGCCCTTAATGGAGGTACCATTTGAGCACATTGGCATGGACCTCATCTGACCATTTTATCGACGAGAAAAAGTAAATCTTTCGTTCAGCTGTTGTTAACTGATCTTGACTTTGTTAATTAAACATTGTAAACCTGCTTTCAGTGTGTCCTGTACATGAGTTCTTTCAGTAAACCACAGCACGGTGTGTTTTTTGAGCTGATGAAGTTAAGCCAAAACAAGAAACATGCAGCAGGAGACAGTAACTTGTTAAAATGTTTGTGGCGAGAATAAGGCACGGCGGGACCACGGAGTATCATTCGGAGCCATCTTTATTTACATCTCACCACAACAATCCCCAAACCCCCGAGTCCCCGTGTTTTTAACTAGGCGGGCGTGATTAAGGATGCCGTGCAGGTGCGTCCGCCCTCCCTGCACGGCACCGCAGACCACGCCCCACCACATACCCCCATCGCCTGATTGAGGCTGGGGAGCCATCCGGCCGAACCTACTCCCCCACCGCCAGTGGGAGAGGGAATCAGCCCGGACAGCTGGCGCCCCCAGGCCCCGGCCAAGCGACGGGGAGGTGCGAGTTCAGGTGGCCGCCCGCGAATCCAGCGGTGCAGGCCAAGCTGGTTCGGAAGTCGGACGCGTGGCGTGTGCACCCGGCGCGGCCGGCACAGTCGTGAGCCCCAGCTCACAGGTGGCTGGGCAGAGGTGTGGCGTGTACTGGCCTCTGGTGGTGGTGAGGCCGATCTGGTGAGCACGGCGATCTCAAGCGTGGCACACGCCTCGCTCGCCAGTTCCACTCGAGCAGGCTCCCCTGGCACGGGGACCTCCAGCTCCTTGCGCGGTCCATCCGTCACTGCCGTCGCTCCCCGCTGGAGCAGCCCATCGCGCGACTCCTCCGTCACTACTACTCCCTCCGCCGCCGCCTGCTCCCGCTGGGCGGCCGCCATTTCGGCCACCATCTGGGCCAGCTCCTCCATTCCCTGGCTCCGATACGGACCCGCCGTGCTGCCTCCTGGGTTTCGGCACCAATGTGGCGAGAATAAGGCACGGCGGGACCACAGAGTATCATTCGGAGCCATCTTTATTTACATCTCACCACAACAATCCCCAAACCCCTGAGTCCCCGTGTTTTTAACTAGGCGGGCGTGATTAAGGATGCCGTGCAGGTGCGTCCGCCCTCCCTGCACGGCACCGCAGACCACGCCCCACCACAATGTTATAAAAGGTACAATTAAAGATTTTCATGGATTTTTCAAGGATAAATGTCTAATTTGATCAAAAGTTCTATATGCCATTTCTGGAGAGAGTGCAGTGGAAATGTTGTCACTTTTGGACTTTGCTACTTGCAGCTAAACATTTGCAGCTAAATAATGTATAATGTAAGCAGAAACTGCAACTGAATGAGGGAATATTTGTCTAAAAACTTAAACTGAACTAGAAGGGTACCAGTGCTCCAGCTTACCATCTTTACCTGAGTAAATCTGTTTGTTGAACAATCTAAATGGTTGATTCAGAAACTTCTGTGACATCAACTTAACTGAGACTCATTACAAATTTCACAAAACACAGTTGAATACTTAGTTAATTAGTTTTTATTAGTTATTTTTGTTTTTGTTGTTACGTTAATTTTAATAAAAAATAAATAAATAAGTAAATAATTGTCATGGTCCCCGTGCCTGCCCAGCCGGCCTCACAAGGCTACACTTGTGTTTTTTTTCTCTTTCTCCCCCTATCTCTCTGCCTGGGCGGAGCTCACAGCTGGCTCCCGCCCTTGGCTCTCACAGCTGTTGGCGATCAGCTGATTATCCGTCTTCTATTTGAGGCTGGGTCACAGATCCTCTCATCGCGGGATGATTGCGCTACTGACGTTAGTCTACCTTTCCAGCTCCCGTGGTCTTACACCTTTATGCCTTCGTGATTTGTGAGTGATATCTCCCTTTCCCTGTTCCAGCTTATCTTCCCGGACCTGTGACCTCCCCGCGGTACGAACGTGTGTGAGGACGTGAGCGAGCGTGAGAGAGAGAGAGCCTTCCCCTAATCCCCTGGAACCCTGAATTTCCCGTCACTGTATATATTATTGCACGGGTGTGTAAATAAATTGTGTTTTGAGACATCAACCTGCTCTGCGCTTGAGTCCCTGCTTTCAGCCCGTGACAATAATATCTTTATTTTATTTTATTATTAATTTATTTGTTGTTCCCAGAGAGCAAGCCAAACACTGGTCCTGACTATCTCTAGTAGTGGTGCACTACTAGTGAATGACCGGTGAATGTGGGGCGACGGTGGCAAGAAAAAACTCCCTCCTGGAGGAAGAAATCTTGGGAGGAACCAGGCTCTCTGGGAGGACCCTTCCTCCTAAGGGCAATACTTACCAGCGGTCTGAGACGACGGTTGTTCCTTCTCAGCACGATGATGGCTCTAACTTGCTTCCACACCCTGTTTTAGAATGAAGAGAAAAATGATTAACAAGGTAATAGGACATTTCAAAATTCTCTCAGCTGCTGTGTCTTCTTACGTTTCTCTTGTAAAACAGGATGTAGGCAGACTGCTGCTGTTCCTCAAAAACTGCCGATCCAGTTGTGTGGAGCACCCGTGCATCATTATAGGTGAGCCAATGATCTGATGTAGACTGTGGGCTCTCCTCAGGATGCACAGAATGACAGATGTAGTGTCCTAAGATCACATTAAGACAAATGAATCCAACTTCTAAAAGTCAACTGATTCAAGCAAACAGTGGTTTGGACTTAGTGCTTCTTAAAACATCAAAAGCTTTTGTGTGTGAGTCCTTCACTCAAAAGTAGCATTTTCTGTTTGTAACAAGTCAGTTGTTTTACCTGATTCTGTGCCTCCATAGTGACTAATGATGCTTATGAGTTCATAACGGCCATCACCCTGAGAAGGAACAAATCCAAAGATCAGTTTCATAAAGTCTCACATCAGTGCGATAATTAAGCTGATTCTCTGAGATGTTCTGCAGTCTGTTTTTACCTGTTTGGATGACACCACCAAGTCCCTCTGCAGCCTGACGGGGTCATTCACCTTCTGAAGCTTGTGGGTTTTTGTAAAGCCAAACCTCTTCAGGTGAAAGATGAGAACTCTGGCAGAAAAGAAAAAAAAAACCCAAGGTACAAAATAAGAAGAATGAGTGTCAAACACAAACCGAAGATGGGAGAAAATGACTGCTCAAGTGTTGTCTTAAAAACTCTGATGTTTAGTGCGCCACAGTTTGGAAATCAGGTCAGTCGATCAATTCTGATGTGACCTTACTCACCTTGGCAGTGTATCAAAAGACTGCTTCACTTCCGAGGTCGTCCCTCCACAGTCACAGGTAAATTCGATTTTTTGTTCCTAAACAACGGCAAAGAGAAAACAGGCTTTATGGTAGAAAAAAAAATCACAACCTATGCGCACACACAAGATCAGTGATACTACATCTCTACTGGAATTTGTGATCTTACCTTCAAGTATGTCCCTAACATGTCCTCAACAGACCCCTCTGGAACCAGGTCAAGGGACAAGCTTGTAAATTCCTCCTGTTGTGATGACTGGTGACTGCAGCTACACATTTAAGGAGTAACGTAGTTAAAGTAACGATCAAGTAGGTGGAAAAGAGGTATATGAAAATGTTGCAATCAGCCCTGTGTTTCTGAAAGACTGGCTTACCTCTTGCATGTCCTCATGTTTTCCATTTTGAAAACATGATGGTCTTCTACTGGGCAGGTATAACTTCGGCCCAGGAGAGCTGCTTCCCTCTTCAGGTGAGGTGAGAGGCTTTTCACCTCATTGAGGAAAAAGGTTAGGAATTCATGAGCGTCCTGAAAGAAAAACACAGAGGAGATTTAGAACATAAACATTAGAAGGTAAAGCAAAAAACAAAATGTCCAAATAGCTGACGCACTTTCTGTGCACTGCCTTCGTATTCAGGAACCTGTTGGCTGAATGCCTTCTTAAAAGACATTAGGCGGCGTTTTTTAAGGTCATAATCTCTTGATTGATGACAGTTCCTGATGTTCATGAGCCTTCTGTAAAAAGGAAAGGGTAAACAGACATTTCTGGTGTTAGATATCTTTGTTCTTCAGGTTTCTGAAGAAAGTAGAAGGTTGACGTAGCGCACCTTAAGAGCCGAGCTTCTGGGACTGCTCTCCACAAAGTCTCCTGACGGCTGACATCTCTAATGAACTCCTCATTGTTGAAGAGGCTCTGCAGGCAGGAGTTCATGTAGCAGCTGTTTACAATGTTTGGAAACCTGCCACACATACACAAAGTTTACACTATCAGTGTAAAATAACTCATTTCCACTTTGACAAAGAGAGCTTTGGTCCTCGTGCACCACGTGTACTCACCCGAAGCGGTCCACAGTCTGAACTTTATTTTTCTTTTTTTTTCTATCCTTCAAATTTTTCCCTAAACTATTGCAAAAAGGTAAAAACACAAACACACAATTAGGAAAGATGTCAAGAAGCTAAGCAGTGTATGTGCATGTATGCATGAGCTTTGAAGTTTAAACATTTTGGAGGACGTTTTTCTCTTACATGTCAAACACCTGCTCCAATCCATCCTCTTGTGCCAGAAACTCCATAAGCAAAGTGTCCCAACTCAGGTCTGATGGCTCACTATGTTCAGTGGTGTTTCTAACCTGGTTGGAACTTTCACCACATTCCTTATGGGTGCTGCTGCATGCAGAAAGAAGAAAGGAGTCAGGGATGCATAGCAAGCACAACAGGACAACAAACAAACATTGTCTCTCTGGAGAAAAGCATTCAAACATCTAATTCTTATTGTGATCAGCAATTGGCCAAAATATTAAAAGCACTTACCTGGGATTGTCTGTAGTTATGACCTGTACTAGGTCCTCTGAACTGTTCAGTGGAGGCTTGATGTCCAGTTCTTGGCCTTTTGTTTCTAGGCAGTCTTCTTTTGGTGGTGCTGCCTCAGCAGGTGTACAGTCCTGCTGCAGGTTCTTTAATCTGCAAAAATATACAAATATATAGAAGATTAAGTATCAAATCTGCAACCAGAAGCATCCCAAAAGAATTTTTCTTTAAAGTGAGAAGATTAAAGTTTCCCTTACTTGTCACTCTTTTTATCAGGTTCCCCTGTTGTTTCTGGAGCAACCAGTTCTCGACCTTTTGTTTCTAGGCAGTCTTCTTTTGGTGGTGCTGCCTCGGCAGGTGTACAGTCCTGCTGCATGTTCTTTAATCTGCAAAAATATACAAATATATAGAAGATTAAGTATCAAATCTGCAACCAGAAGGATCCCAAAAGAATTTTTCTTTAAAGTGAGAAGATTAAAGTTTCCCTTACTTGTCACTCTTTTTATCAGGTTCCCCTGTTGTTTCTGGAGCAACCAGTTCTCGACCTTTTGTTTCTAGGCAGTCTTCTTTTGGTGGTGCTGCCTCGGCAGGTGTACAGTCCTGCTGCATGTTCTTTAATCTGCAAAAATATACAAATATATAGAAGATTAAGTATCAAATCTGCAACCAGAAGGATCCCAAAAGAATTTTTCTTTAAAGTGAGAAGATTAAAGTTTCCCTTACTTGTCACTCTTTTTATCAGGTTCCCCTGTTGTTTCTGGAGCAACCAGTTCTCGACCTTTTGTTTCTAGGCAGTCTTCTTTTGGTGGTGCTGCCTCGGCAGGTGTACAGTCCTGCTGCAGGTTCTTTAATCTGCAAAAATATACAAATATATAGAAGATTAAGTATCAAATCTGCAACCAGAAGGATCCCAAAAGATTTTTTCTTTAAAGTGAGAAGATTAAAGTTTCCCTTACTTGTCACTCTTTTTATCAGGTTCCCCTGTTGTTTCTGAAGCAACCAGTTCTCGACCTTTTGTTTCTAGGCAGTCTTCTTTTGGTGGTGCTGCCTCGGCAGGTGTACAGTCCTGCTGCATGTTCTTTAATCTGCAAAAATATACAAATATATAGAAGATTAAGTATCAAATCTGCAACCAGAAGGATCCCAAAAGATTTTTTCTTTAAAGTGAGAAGATTAAAGTTTCCCTTACTTGTCACTCTTTTTATCAGGTTCCCCTGTTGTTTCTGGAGCAACCTGGTTTCTTCTCTGTAGAAAGAAACCAAAAGACAGGACATAGCTGTGTGCTTCATTGCTCTTAATTGCTCCCATTTCATTGTGATGAATAAATGCTTGATGATAGTGACTCTTTCCATAAAACATACCTTCCAGAATTTGAAAATAGACCAGCGGGACTTTTTCTGTGGCTTTACAGTGGGGGTCTCTGCCTCTGTATCGCTGTCAGTTTCCTGTAGAGAACGAACAAACATAATGTTATTAAAAAAGAAAAGTCACTTAAAATTAACAAATACATTTTAAGGAAAATATGCATTTCATATGTCTTCTGTAAAAGCAAACCGAGAAACAGCAGAAGAAGTGTCTCCATTTTATTTTCTTCTTCTTCTTTATACCATTTTCATGGTTAGGTGTTGTGGCAGCAACAGAAGCATCCGGGACGCTGATCGAGGACAAAAGTGTAAATGTTATTTTTCAAAGTGGAAATTTTTAACAAGGAGCGCATCCTGGATATTGCAAATAAAAAATAATAACTGTTATGAAATACCAAAATGAACAAAATCATGTATTTTGTACATTTACACTCTATATTTTCAACTAATCTCTGAATCGATATAAATAATAGACAAAACTAGAAGTAGTAAAAACGATATAAACACACAAGGCGGAAGAAAAACAACAATAAAAGGGAAATAAAACAGCTCACACTAAACCACTGCTATAAATATCTCCGGCAACATTGGATTAAAGAGTCACATTTCTTTACCTCTGTTGAGACGTAGAAGGAATTTCCTTCTCTGCCACGTTTTGGTTTTTTGATCTCTGTTTAGAAAGAAGAAAACCAACATCAGTAATGGCATAAAACAAACATTCCAAGGGAGGCTCTACATGAAAAGTGTCCAGTTAGAAAATTTGGTATTATTTTAGATTATTTATCAATTTAGTGAGCTATCGACTCATGAAGTGGACCGATATGAATATGTTTAAATAAATTAAAAACAATTTATTCATGCCTCAATTTGAGTTTTAAAGTTTATGGTATGAAATACAAAATACTTCATTTGGTTCAAAATTCAGTTTTTACAAAAATCATCTATGAAGCTCCATTAAAAGCTTCAAAATGCTTATTTACTGTAAGAAAATATACAGAGAAATGTGCTACAAGTCTCGTCAAACTTACCTTTCTGAGAAAAAAGCGTTTGAACATCTTTGAACCTAATTTGATCGCAGTGAAAATCTTCTGTGCTATGCAAAAGTTCAACTGAAAACAAGTTCAATAGTTGTATATTTATAAGCTTTCAGCATAGAATGTTCATACCCTGAACATATGTCATCATAATGTATGGGGCTAGTTTGCATATTTTGGAATGTATGCTCATTGGAACTGTGTGGTACTCGTCTCCAAGCAACCCCACTGTACATGCTTGAAATGTACAGTGCAATGTGCAAAAAATTGCAAAAATAAACAAGACAAGACAGTGCAATGGATATGTGCAAAATGCTGAGTATTGTGCAAAAGTAACTTGGTGTGTGTGTGTGTGTGTGTGTGTGTGTGTGTGTGTGTGTGTGTGTGTGTGTGTGTGGAGCAGGGCGATATGACCAAAAATATTTATCACGATATACATTTGAAAATTTGCGATAACGATATAACTGACGATATAACTGACACTAGACAAAATACTTTACAACTCCACGACTTTATTAGTGCAAAAAAACCATCAATGTATTTTCACTTAAACAAGCAGCTGTTTTTATGTGCATTAAAGTTATATAAAAATGTAACAATGCAAATTCCTTGCTGACAGTTTAACCAAAAGGCATTTCCAGTGGAAATTGGCCGACATATCCTGAGCATAACAATGTATAATATCCACTAAACTTAAAAAGAGGTTATACACACACAATACAGTAATATTATGTTGAAGCACAGTACGTATCACTCCGCGAGGCGCCTGCCTAATATAGCCGTAATGCTCCACTTTCGCTCTTCTCATTCTGTGTCGCCGCCATGTGCGTATGTAAACATAGGCACTGCGCATGCGCGTTTTACCCATATTCTATCACGATATTTCATTTTCCTATCGTTGCCCAAAATTACACCGGTATTACCGTGAACGGTATGATATAGCCCAGCCCTATATGTGTGTGTGTGTGTGTGTGTGTGTGTGTGTGAGATACTGCAGATAAGTGCTTGGTAGCGATGTGTGAAGGTGTGTGTGTGTGTGTATCAGTCCAGTCACTGAGTGTTCAGGAGTCTGACGGCTTGCTGGTACCTCTTTCGAGAAGGCAGCAGGGTGAAGAGTGTGTGAGGTCCTCCATAATGCTGGTGGCTTTGCGGATGGAGCGGGTGCTAAAAGTGTCCATGATGGAGGGGAGAGGGGCTCCAATGATCTTCTCAGCTGCTCTCACTATTAGTTGTAGGGTACTGCGATCTGATACGGTGCAGTTACCATACTAGATAGTGATGCAGCTGCTCAGGACGCTCTCGATAATCCCTCTGTAGAAGGTGGTGAGAATGGATGGTGAGAGATGGGCTTTCCTCAGCTTCCGCAAGAAGTAGAGATGCTGTTGGGCCTCCTTAGTTATGGAGCTTGGGTTAAGGGACCAGAAAAGGTTCTCCGCCAGGTGGACATCAAGGAATTTGGTGCTCTTGACGACCTCCAAAGAGGATCCAGTGATGTTAAGTGGGAAGTGAGCTCTCTGTGCTCTCCTGAAGTCAACAATCATCTCTTTTGTTTTGTCCACGTTCACAGACAGGTTGTTGACCCTACATCTCTACAGATGGCCCCTAGCGCAACCCTTCAGCCTACTAGTAATTGCACCTATTGTACAAAAGGGTTAGGGTTGTGTATGGGATTTCCTATGCCCCCTGAATGCACCATCGGGGTGCATGTCCGCAACTTTAGTTCAGAGACAAACGGCAGCCAAACAACGGACAGTGTGTGCGTTCATAAGACCGTAAGTTAATGTTTTACTTCACTCAGTTGTGTTGGTGTTCAGCCATGAGTGTATTTGATGACTTACCAGCAGTTTCTGCTTCTGTTTATGTGACATTATGTGTGTTGGTGGCCAGGGAAGGAACGTGCCCTCCGGTTGTTGCAAGTGGCTGCCATCAGTCTCTCCAGAAGACCATCACAGCAACTTTCATGGGGCAAATGGGGCTGGAGGACCAGTCCTCTGCCTAAACCAGGTGGCTGCAGCCTGGCCCCACACTTAGAAAGGCTGGATTGCTGAAAATGGTAGTGCTAGAGAAATTTGTGGGGGGGGGCTACCGGCCAGGACAGTGAAGTGAGTCTGCTATCACTAGCCGGTGAACCTCGAAACTGCCATCACCCTGGCCAAAGACCAGCTGGCGACCTGTCCGGCTCAGTCATGGATATTCACAAATACCCCATAGTACTGGTGGAAATGAAAGATCGGGGGGAAATGCATAGAGTAACGGCTGCGGTTAGCTGGCGGCTAGCATACCCCTTAAATCTCAAAACTGATTGGTTGGGGTTTGGTAGCTCAATAGGGCAGTATGCTGGGCTGCACACACAGCCAATAGGGACACGTGGCGTTTGGGCCACGTTCAGCTTGCCGGTTCCAGCAATTTGCTACACAGAAGATAATGGCACTATGCAATTCGCCCTTTGATCAAATGATGAGAGCTGATAGTCAAATAGTGCGCCCTGACATTTCCACATTTTGTAACGACAGACCATGTTGAGCGTGTCGTGACACTTGTAAAATGGAAGAACACATCTACTTGTTGGTCGCAGAAGAGCCACTGAGAAATGATTTTTTTAGGTGGCTCGTTACAACTCGATGGCTGGTCACCTGGAATAAGATAAGACTCTGGACCCAAAAATTGACCGATTTTACTGGCCAAGAATCTGTTTGGATGTGCGCTGATGTTGTGCGTCCAGTGGTGTCAGCTGGTGAACCAGCTGGCCATTCCAAAAGTGCCTTTATGCCCTTACTCTCCTTAATGGAGGTACCATTTGAGCACATTGGCATGGACCTCATCTGACCATTTTATCGACGAGAAAAAGTAAATCTTTCGTTCAGCTGTTGTTAACTGATCTTGACTTTGTTAATTAAACGTTGTAAACCTGCTTTCAGTGTGTCCTGTACATGAGTTCTTTCAGTAAACCACAGCACGGTGTGTTTTTTGAGCTGATGAAGTTAAGCCAAAACAAGAAACATGCAGCAGGAGACAGTAACTTGTTAAAATGTTTGTGGCGAGAATAAGGCACGGCGGGACCACGGAGTATCATTCGGAGCCATCTTTATTTACATCTCACCACAACAATCCCCAAACCCCCGAGTCCCCGTGTTTTTAACTAGGCGGGCGTGATTAAGGATGCCGTGCAGGTGCGTCCACCCTCCCTGCACGGCACCGCAGACCACGCCCCACCACATACCCCCATCGCCTGATTGAGGCTGGGGAGCCATCCGGCCGAACCTACTCCCCCACCGCCAGTGGGAGAGGGAATCAGCCCGGACAGCTGGCGCCCCCAGGCCCCGGCCAAGCGACGGGGAGGTGCGAGTTCAGGTGGCCGCCCGCGAATCCAGCGGTGCAGGCCAAGCTGGTTCGGAAGTCGGACGCGTGGCGTGTGCACCCGGCGCGGCCGGCACAGTCGTGAGCCCCAGCTCACAGGTGGCTGGGCAGAGGTGTGGCGTGTACTGGCCTCTGGTGGTGGTGAGGCCGATCTGGTGAGCACGGCGATCTCAAGCGTGGCACACGCCTCGCTCGCCAGTTCCACTCGAGCAGGCTCCCCTGGCACGGGGACCTCCAGCTCCTTGCGCGGTCCATCCGTCACTGCCGTCGCTCCCCGCTGGAGCAGCCCATCGCGCGACTCCTCCGTCACTACTACTCCCTCCGCCGCCGCCTGCTCCCGCTGGGCGGCCACCATTTCGGCCACCATCTGGGCCAGCTCCTCCATTCCCTGGCTCCGATACGGACCCGCCGTGCTGCCTCCTGGGTTTCGGCACCAATGTGGCGAGAATAAGGCACGGCGGGACCACGGAGTATCATTCGGAGCCATCTTTATTTACATCTCACCACAACAATCCCCAAACCCCTGAGTCCCCGTGTTTTTAACTAGGCGGGCGTGATTAAGGATGCCGTGCAGGTGCGTCCGCCCTCCCTGCACGGCACCGCAGACCACGCCCCACCACAATGTTATAAAAGGTACAATTAAAGATTTTCATGGATTTTTCAAGGATAAATGTCTAATTTGATCAAAAGTTCTATATGCCATTTCTGGAGAGAGTGCAGTGGAAATGTTGTCACTTTTGGACTTTGCTACTTGCAGCTAAACATTTGCAGCTAAATAATGTATAATGTAAGCAGAAACTGCAACTGAATGAGGGAATATTTGTCTAAAAACTTAAACTGAACTAGAAGGGTACCAGTGCTCCAGCTTACCATCTTTACCTGAGTAAATCTGTTTGTTGAACAATCTAAATGGTTGATTCAGAAACTTCTGTGACATCAACTTAACTGAGACTCATTACAAATTTCACAAAACACAGTTGAATACTTAGTTAATTAGTTTTTATTAGTTATTTTTGTTTTTGTTGTTACGTTAATTTTAATAAAAAATAAATAAATAAGTAAATAATTGTCATGGTCCCCGTGCCTGCCCAGCCGGCCTCACAAGGCTACACTTGTGTTTTTTTTCCTCTTTCTCCCCCTATCTCTCTGCCTGGGCGGAGCTCACAGCTGGCTCCCGCCCTTGGCTCTCACAGCTGTTGGCGATCAGCTGATTATCCGTCTTCTATTTGAGGCTGGGTCACAGATCCTCTCATCGCGGGATGATTGCGCTACTGACGTTAGTCTACCTTTCCAGCTCCCGTGGTCTTACACCTTTATGCCTTCGTGATTTGTGAGTGATATCTCCCTTTCCCTGTTCCAGCTTATCTTCCCGGACCTGTGACCTCCCTGCGGTACGAACGTGTGTGAGGACGTGAGCGAGCGTGAGAGAGAGAGAGCCTTCCCCTAATCCCCTGGAACCCTGAATTTCCCGTCACTGTATATATTATTGCACGGGTGTGTAAATAAATTGTGTTTTGAGACATCAACCTGCTCTGCGCTTGAGTCCCTGCTTTCAGCCCGTGACAATAATATCTTTATTTTATTTTATTATTAATTTATTTGTTGTTCCCAGAGAGCAAGCCAAACACTGGTCCTGACTATCTCTAGTAGTGGTGCACTACTAGTGAATGACCGGTGAATGTGGGGCGACGGTGGCAAGAAAAAACTCCCTCCTGGAGGAAGAAATCTTGGGAGGAACCAGGCTCTCTGGGAGGACCCTTCCTCCTAAGGGCAATACTTACCAGCGGTCTGAGACGACGGTTGTTCCTTCTCAGCACGATGATGGCTCTAACTTGCTTCCACACCCTGTTTTAGAATGAAGAGAAAAATGATTAACAAGGTAATAGGACATTTCAAAATTCTCTCAGCTGCTGTGTCTTCTTACGTTTCTCTTGTAAAACAGGATGTAGGCAGACTGCTGCTGTTCCTCAAAAACTGCCGATCCAGTTGTGTGGAGCACCCGTGCATCATTATAGGTGAGCCAATGATCTGATGTAGACTGTGGGCTCTCCTCAGGATGCACAGAATGACAGATGTAGTGTCCTAAGATCACATTAAGACAAATGAATCCAACTTCTAAAAGTCAACTGATTCAAGCAAACAGTGGTTTGGACTTAGTGCTTCTTAAAACATCAAAAGCTTTTGTGTGTGAGTCCTTCACTCAAAAGTAGCATTTTCTGTTTGTAACAAGTCAGTTGTTTTACCTGATTCTGTGCCTCCATAGTGACTAATGATGCTTATGAGTTCATAACGGCCATCACCCTGAGAAGGAACAAATCCAAAGATCAGTTTCATAAAGTCTCACATCAGTGCGATAATTAAGCTGATTCTCTGAGATGTTCTGCAGTCTGTTTTTACCTGTTTGGATGACACCACCAAGTCCCTCTGCAGCCTGACGGGGTCATTCACCTTCTGAAGCTTGTGGGTTTTTGTAAAGCCAAACCTCTTCAGGTGAAAGATGAGAACTCTGGCAGAAAAGAAAAAAAAACCCAAGGTACAAAATAAGAAGAATGAGTGTCAAACACAAACCGAAGATGGGAGAAAATGACTGCTCAAGTGTTGTCTTAAAAACTCTGATGTTTAGTGCGCCACAGTTTGGAAATCAGGTCAGTCGATCAATTCTGATGTGACCTTACTCACCTTGGCAGTGTATCAAAAGACTGCTTCACTTCCGAGGTCGTCCCTCCACAGTCACAGGTAAATTCGATTTTTTGTTCCTAAACAACGGCAAAGAGAAAACAGGCTTTATGGTAGAAAAAAAAATCACAACCTATGCGCACACACAAGATCAGTGATACTACATCTCTACTGGAATTTGTGATCTTACCTTCAAGTATGTCCCTAACATGTCCTCAACAGACCCCTCTGGAACCAGGTCAAGGGACAAGCTTGTAAATTCCTCCTGTTGTGATGACTGGTGACTGCAGCTACACATTTAAGGAGTAACGTAGTTAAAGTAACGATCAAGTAGGTGGAAAAGAGGTATATGAAAATGTTGCAATCAGCCCTGTGTTTCTGAAAGACTGGCTTACCTCTTGCATGTCCTCATGTTTTCCATTTTGAAAACATGATGGTCTTCTACTGGGCAGGTATAACTTCGGCCCAGGAGAGCTGCTTCCCTCTTCAGGTGAGGTGAGAGGCTTTTCACCTCATTGAGGAAAAAGGTTAGGAATTCATGAGCGTCCTGAAAGAAAAACACAGAGGAGATTTAGAACATAAACATTAGAAGGTAAAGCAAAAAACAAAATGTCCAAATAGCTGACGCACTTTCTGTGCACTGCCTTCGTATTCAGGAACCTGTTGGCTGAATGCCTTCTTAAAAGACATTAGGCGGCGTTTTTTAAGGTCATAATCTCTTGATTGATGACAGTTCCTGATGTTCATGAGCCTTCTGTAAAAAGGAAAGGGTAAACAGACATTTCTGGTGTTAGATATCTTTGTTCTTCAGGTTTCTGAAGAAAGTAGAAGGTTGACGTAGCGCACCTTAAGAGCCGAGCTTCTGGGACTGCTCTCCACAAAGTCTCCTGACGGCTGACATCTCTAATGAACTCCTCATTGTTGAAGAGGCTCTGCAGGCAGGAGTTCATGTAGCAGCTGTTTACAATGTTTGGAAACCTGCCACACATACACAAAGTTTACACTATCAGTGTAAAATAACTCATTTCCACTTTGACAAAGAGAGCTTTGGTCCTCGTGCACCACGTGTACTCACCCGAAGCGGTCCACAGTCTGAACTTTATTTTTCTTTTTTTTTCTATCCTTCAAATTTTTCCCTAAACTATTGCAAAAAGGTAAAAACACAAACACACAATTAGGAAAGATGTCAAGAAGCTAAGCAGTGTATGTGCATGTATGCATGAGCTTTGAAGTTTAAACATTTTGGAGGACGTTTTTCTCTTACATGTCAAACACCTGCTCCAATCCATCCTCTTGTGCCAGAAACTCCATAAGCAAAGTGTCCCAACTCAGGTCTGATGGCTCACTATGTTCAGTGGTGTTTCTAACCTGGTTGGAACTTTCACCACATTCCTTATGGGTGCTGCTGCATGCAGAAAGAAGAAAGGAGTCAGGGATGCATAGCAAGCACAACAGGACAACAAACAAACATTGTCTCTCTGGAGAAAAGCATTCAAACATCTAATTCTTATTGTGATCAGCAATCGGCCAAAATATTAAAAGCACTTACCTGGGATTGTCTGTAGTTATGACCTGTACTAGGTCCTCTGAACTGTTCAGTGGAGGCTTGATGTCCAGTTCTTGGCCTTTTGTTTCTAGGCAGTCTTCTTTTGGTGGTGCTGCCTCAGCAAGTGTACAGTCCTGCTGCAGGTTCTTTAATCTGCAAAAATATACAAATATATAGAAGATTAAGTATCAAATCTGCAACCAGAAGGATCCCAAAAGAATTTTTCTTTAAAGTGAGAAGATTAAAGTTTCCCTTACTTGTCACTCTTTTTATCAGGTTCCCCTGTTGTTTCTGGAGCAACCAGTTCTCGACCTTTTGTTTCTAGGCAGTCTTCTTTTGGTGGTGCTGCCTCGGCAGGAGTACAGTCCTGCTGCATGTTCTTTAATCTGCAAAAATATACAAATATATAGAAGATTAAGTATCAAATCTGCAACCAGAAGGATCCCAAAAGAATTTTTCTTTAAAGTGAGAAGATTAAAGTTTCCCTTACTTGTCACTCTTTTTATCAGGTTCCCCTGTTGTTTCTGGAGCAACCAGTTCTCGACCTTTTGTTTCTAGGCAGTCTTCTTTTGGTGGTGCTGCCTCGGCAGGTGTACAGTCCTGCTGCATGTTCTTTAATCTGCAAAAATATACAAATATATAGAAGATTAAGTATCAAATCTGCAACCAGAAGGATCCCAAAAGATTTTTTCTTTAAAGTGAGAAGATTAAAGTTTCCCTTACTTGTCACTCTTTTTATCAGGTTCCCCTGTTGTTTCTGGAGCAACCAGTTCTCGACCTTTTGTTTCTAGGCAGTCTTCTTTTGGTGGTGCTGCCTCGGCAGGTGTACAGTCCTGCTGCAGGTTCTTTAATCTGCAAAAATATACAAATATATAGAAGATTAAGTATCAAATCTGCAACCAGAAGGATCCCAAAAGATTTTTTCTTTAAAGTGAGAAGATTAAAGTTTCCCTTACTTGTCACTCTTTTTATCAGGTTCCCCTGTTGTTTCTGAAGCAACCAGTTCTCGACCTTTTGTTTCTAGGCAGTCTTCTTTTGGTGGTGCTGCCTCGGCAGGTGTACAGTCCTGCTGCATGTTCTTTAATCTGCAAAAATATACAAATATATAGAAGATTAAGTATCAAATCTGCAACCAGAAGGATCCCAAAAGATTTTTTCTTTAAAGTGAGAAGATTAAAGTTTCCCTTACTTGTCACTCTTTTTATCAGGTTCCCCTGTTGTTTCTGAAGCAACCAGTTCTCGACCTTTTGTTTCTAGGCAGTCTTCTTTTGGTGGTGCTGCCTCGGCAGGTGTACAGTCCTGCTGCATGTTCTTTAATCTGCAAAAATATACAAATATATAGAAGATTAAGTATCAAATCTGCAACCAGAAGGATCCCAAAAGATTTTTTCTTTAAAGTGAGAAGATTAAAGTTTCCCTTACTTGTCACTCTTTTTATCAGGTTCCCCTGTTGTTTCTGGAGCAACCTGGTTTCTTCTCTGTAGAAAGAAACCAAAAGACAGGACATAGCTGTGTGCTTCATTGCTCTTAATTGCTCCCATTTCATTGTGATGAATAAATGCTTGATGATAGTGACTCTTTCCATAAAACATACCTTCCAGAATTTGAAAATAGACCAGCGGGACTTTTTCTGTGGCTTTACAGTGGGGGTCTCTGCCTCTGTATCGCTGTCAGTTTCCTGTAGAGAACGAACAAACATAATGTTATTAAAAAAGAAAAGTCACTTAAAATTAACAAATACATTTTAAGGAAAATATGCATTTCATATGTCTTCTGTAAAAGCAAACCGAGAAACAGCAGAAGAAGTGTCTCCATTTTATTTTCTTCTTCTTCTTTATACCATTTTCATGGTTAGGTGTTGTGGCAGCAACAGAAGCATCCGGGACGCTGATCGAGGACAAAAGTGTAAATGTTATTTTTCAAAGTGGAAATTTTTAACAAGGAGCGCATCCTGGATATTGCAAATAAAAAATAATAACTGTTATGAAATACCAAAATGAACAAAATCATGTATTTTGTACATTTACACTCTATATTTTCAACTAATCTCTGAATCGATATAAATAATAGACAAAACTAGAAGTAGTAAAAACGATATAAACACACAAGGCGGAAGAAAAACAACAATAAAAGGGAAATAAAACAGCTCACACTAAACCACTGCTATAAATATCTCCGGCAACATTGGATTAAAGAGTCACATTTCTTTACCTCTGTTGAGACGTAGAAGGAATTTCCTTCTCTGCCACGTTTTGGTTTTTTGATCTCTGTTTAGAAAGAAGAAAACCAACATCAGTAATGGCATAAAACAAACATTCCAAGGGAGGCTCTACATGAAAAGTGTCCAGTTAGAAAATTTGGTATTATTTTAGATTATTTATCAATTTAGTGAGCTATCGACTCATGAAGTGGACCGATATGAATATGTTTAAATAAATTAAAAACAATTTATTCATGCCTCAATTTGAGTTTTAAAGTTTATGGTATGAAATACAAAATACTTCATTTGGTTCAAAATTCAGTTTTTACAAAAATCATCTATGAAGCTCCATTAAAAGCTTCAAAATGCTTATTTACTGTAAGAAAATATACAGAGAAATGTGCTACAAGTCTCGTCAAACTTACCTTTCTGAGAAAAAAGCGTTTGAACATCTTTGAACCTAATTTGATCGCAGTGAAAATCTTCTGTGCTATGCAAAAGTTCAACTGAAAACAAGTTCAATAGTTGTATATTTATAAGCTTTCAGCATAGAATGTTCATACCCTGAACATATGTCATCATAATGTATGGGGCTAGTTTGCATATTTTGGAATGTATGCTCATTGGAACTGTGTGGTACTCGTCTCCAAGCAACCCCACTGTACATGCTTGAAATGTACAGTGCAATGTGCAAAAAATTGCAAAAATAAACAAGACAAGACAGTGCAATGGATATGTGCAAAATGCTGAGTATTGTGCAAAAGTAACTTGGTGTGTGTGTGTGTGTGTGTGTGTGTGTGTGTGTGTGTGTGTGTGTGTGTGTGTGTGTGTGGAGCAGGGCGATATGACCAAAAATATTTATCACGATATACATTTGAAAATTTGCGATAACGATATAACTGACGATATAACTGACACTAGACAAAATACTTTACAACTCCACGACTTTATTAGTGCAAAAAAACC
This sequence comes from Aulonocara sp. 'chitande type north' Nkhata Bay, assembly GCF_057382095.1. Classification (NCBI taxonomy): domain Eukaryota; kingdom Metazoa; phylum Chordata; class Actinopteri; order Cichliformes; family Cichlidae; genus Aulonocara; species Aulonocara sp. 'chitande type north' Nkhata Bay. The sequence goes on from NC_141358.1 coordinate 13,600,264, forward strand.
ATCAATGTATTTTCACTTAAACAAGCAGCTGTTTTTATGTGCATTAAAGTTATATAAAAATGTAACAATGCAAATTCCTTGCTGACAGTTTAACCAAAAGGCATTTCCAGTGGAAATTGGCCGACATATCCTGAGCATAACAATGTATAATATCCACTAAACTTAAAAAGAGGTTATACACACACAATACAGTAATATTATGTTGAAGCACAGTACGTATCACTCCGCGAGGCGCCTGCCTAATATAGCCGTAATGCTCCACTTTCGCTCTTCTCATTCTGTGTCGCCGCCATGTGCGTATGTAAACATAGGCACTGCGCATGCGCGTTTTACCCATATTCTATCACGATATTTCATTTTCCTATCGTTGCCCAAAATTACACCGGTATTACCGTGAACGGTATGATATAGCCCAGCCCTATATGTGTGTGTGTGTGTGTGTGTGTGTGTGTGTGAGATACTGCAGATAAGTGCTTGGTAGCGATGTGTGAAGGTGTGTGTGTGTGTGTATCAGTCCAGTCACTGAGTGTTCAGGAGTCTGACGGCTTGCTGGTACCTCTTTCGAGAAGGCAGCAGGGTGAAGAGTGTGTGAGGTCCTCCATAATGCTGGTGGCTTTGCGGATGGAGCGGGTGCTAAAAGTGTCCATGATGGAGGGGAGAGGGGCTCCAATGATCTTCTCAGCTGCTCTCACTATTAGTTGTAGGGTACTGCGATCTGATACGGTGCAGTTACCATACTAGATAGTGATGCAGCTGCTCAGGACGCTCTCGATAATCCCTCTGTAGAAGGTGGTGAGAATGGATGGTGAGAGATGGGCTTTCCTCAGCTTCCGCAAGAAGTAGAGATGCTGTTGGGCCTCCTTAGTTATGGAGCTTGGGTTAAGGGACCAGAAAAGGTTCTCCGCCAGGTGGACATCAAGGAATTTGGTGCTCTTGACGACCTCCAAAGAGGATCCAGTGATGTTAAGTGGGAAGTGAGCTCTCTGTGCTCTCCTGAAGTCAACAATCATCTCTTTTGTTTTGTCCACGTTCACAGACAGGTTGTTGACCCTACATCTCTACAGATGGCCCCTAGCGCAACCCTTCAGCCTACTAGTAATTGCACCTATTGTACAAAAGGGTTAGGGTTGTGTATGGGATTTCCTATGCCCCCTGAATGCACCATCGGGGTGCATGTCCGCAACTTTAGTTCAGAGACAAACGGCAGCCAAACAACGGACAGTGTGTGCGTTCATAAGACCGTAAGTTAATGTTTTACTTCACTCAGTTGTGTTGGTGTTCAGCCATGAGTGTATTTGATGACTTACCAGCAGTTTCTGCTTCTGTTTATGTGACATTATGTGTGTTGGTGGCCAGGGAAGGAACGTGCCCTCCGGTTGTTGCAAGTGGCTGCCATCAGTCTCTCCAGAAGACCATCACAGCAACTTTCATGGGGCAAATGGGGCTGGAGGACCAGTCCTCTGCCTAAACCAGGTGGCTGCAGCCTGGCCCCACACTTAGAAAGGCTGGATTGCTGAAAATGGTAGTGCTAGAGAAATTTGTGGGGGGGGGCTACCGGCCAGGACAGTGAAGTGAGTCTGCTATCACTAGCCGGTGAACCTCGAAACTGCCATCACCCTGGCCAAAGACCAGCTGGCGACCTGTCCGGCTCAGTCATGGATATTCACAAATACCCCATAGTACTGGTGGAAATGAAAGATCGGGGGGAAATGCATAGAGTAACGGCTGCGGTTAGCTGGCGGCTAGCATACCCCTTAAATCTCAAAACTGATTGGTTGGGGTTTGGTAGCTCAATAGGGCAGTATGCTGGGCTGCACACACAGCCAATAGGGACACGTGGCGTTTGGGCCGCGTTCAGCTTGCCGGTTCCAGCAATTCGCTACACAGAAGATAATGGCACTATGCAATTCGCCCTTTGATCAAATGATGAGAGCTGATAGTCAAATAGTGCGCCCTGACATTTCCACATTTTGTAACGACAGACCATGTTGAGCGTGTCGTGACACTTGTAAAATGGAAGAACACATCTACTTGTTGGTCGCAGAAGAGCCACTGAGAAATGATTTTTTTAGGTGGCTCGTTACAACTCGATGGCTGGTCACCTGGAATAAGATAAGACTCTGGACCCAAAAATTGACCGATTTTACTGGCCAAGAATCTGTTTGGATGTGCGCTGATGTTGTGCGTCCAGTGGTGTCAGCTGGTGAACCAGCTGGCCATTCCAAAAGTGCCTTTATGCCCTTACTGCCCTTAATGGAGGTACCATTTGAGCACATTGGCATGGACCTCATCTGACCATTTTATCGACGAGAAAAAGTAAATCTTTCGTTCAGCTGTTGTTAACTGATCTTGACTTTGTTAATTAAACGTTGTAAACCTGCTTTCAGTGTGTCCTGTACATGAGTTCTTTCAGTAAACCACAGCACGGTGTGTTTTTTGAGCTGATGAAGTTAAGCCAAAACAAGAAACATGCAGCAGGAGACAGTAACTTGTTAAAATGTTTGTGGCGAGAATAAGGCACGGCGGGACCACGGAGTATCATTCGGAGCCATCTTTATTTACATCTCACCACAACAATCCCCAAACCCCCGAGTCCCCGTGTTTTTAACTAGGCGGGCGTGATTAAGGATGCCGTGCAGGTGCGTCCACCCTCCCTGCACGGCACCGCAGACCACGCCCCACCACATACCCCCATCGCCTGATTGAGGCTGGGGAGCCATCCGGCCGAACCTACTCCCCCACCGCCAGTGGGAGAGGGAATCAGCCCGGACAGCTGGCGCCCCCAGGCCCCGGCCAAGCGACGGGGAGGTGCGAGTTCAGGTGGCCGCCCGCGAATCCAGCGGTGCAGGCCAAGCTGGTTCGGAAGTCGGACGCGTGGCGTGTGCACCCGGCGCGGCCGGCACAGTCGTGAGCCCCAGCTCACAGGTGGCTGGGCAGAGGTGTGGCGTGTACTGGCCTCTGGTGGTGGTGAGGCCGATCTGGTGAGCACGGCGATCTCAAGCGTGGCACACGCCTCGCTCGCCAGTTCCACTCGAGCAGGCTCCCCTGGCACGGGGACCTCCAGCTCCTTGCGCGGTCCATCCGTCACTGCCGTCGCTCCCCGCTGGAGCAGCCCATCGCGCGACTCCTCCGTCACTACTACTCCCTCCGCCGCCGCCTGCTCCCGCTGGGCGGCCACCATTTCGGCCACCATCTGGGCCAGCTCCTCCATTCCCTGGCTCCGATACGGACCCGCCGTGCTGCCTCCTGGGTTTCGGCACCAATGTGGCGAGAATAAGGCACGGCGGGACCACGGAGTATCATTCGGAGCCATCTTTATTTACATCTCACCACAACAATCCCCAAACCCCTGAGTCCCCGTGTTTTTAACTAGGCGGGCGTGATTAAGGATGCCGTGCAGGTGCGTCCGCCCTCCCTGCACGGCACCGCAGACCACGCCCCACCACAATGTTATAAAAGGTACAATTAAAGATTTTCATGGATTTTTCAAGGATAAATGTCTAATTTGATCAAAAGTTCTATATGCCATTTCTGGAGAGAGTGCAGTGGAAATGTTGTCACTTTTGGACTTTGCTACTTGCAGCTAAACATTTGCAGCTAAATAATGTATAATGTAAGCAGAAACTGCAACTGAATGAGGGAATATTTGTCTAAAAACTTAAACTGAACTAGAAGGGTACCAGTGCTCCAGCTTACCATCTTTACCTGAGTAAATCTGTTTGTTGAACAATCTAAATGGTTGATTCAGAAACTTCTGTGACATCAACTTAACTGAGACTCATTACAAATTTCACAAAACACAGTTGAATACTTAGTTAATTAGTTTTTATTAGTTATTTTTGTTTTTGTTGTTACGTTAATTTTAATAAAAAATAAATAAATAAGTAAATAATTGTCATGGTCCCCGTGCCTGCCCAGCCGGCCTCACAAGGCTACACTTGTGTTTTTTTTCCTCTTTCTCCCCCTATCTCTCTGCCTGGGCGGAGCTCACAGCTGGCTCCCGCCCTTGGCTCTCACAGCTGTTGGCGATCAGCTGATTATCCGTCTTCTATTTGAGGCTGGGTCACAGATCCTCTCATCGCGGGATGATTGCGCTACTGACGTTAGTCTACCTTTCCAGCTCCCGTGGTCTTACACCTTTATGCCTTCGTGATTTGTGAGTGATATCTCCCTTTCCCTGTTCCAGCTTATCTTCCCGGACCTGTGACCTCCCCGCGGTACGAACGTGTGTGAGGACGTGAGCGAGCGTGAGAGAGAGAGAGCCTTCCCCTAATCCCCTGGAACCCTGAATTTCCCGTCACTGTATATATTATTGCACGGGTGTGTAAATAAATTGTGTTTTGAGACATCAACCTGCTCTGCGCTTGAGTCCCTGCTTTCAGCCCGTGACAATAATATCTTTATTTTATTTTATTATTAATTTATTTGTTGTTCCCAGAGAGCAAGCCAAACACTGGTCCTGACTATCTCTAGTAGTGGTGCACTACTAGTGAATGACCGGTGAATGTGGGGCGACGGTGGCAAGAAAAAACTCCCTCCTGGAGGAAGAAATCTTGGGAGGAACCAGGCTCTCTGGGAGGACCCTTCCTCCTAAGGGCAATACTTACCAGCGGTCTGAGACGACGGTTGTTCCTTCTCAGCACGATGATGGCTCTAACTTGCTTCCACACCCTGTTTTAGAATGAAGAGAAAAATGATTAACAAGGTAATAGGACATTTCAAAATTCTCTCAGCTGCTGTGTCTTCTTACGTTTCTCTTGTAAAACAGGATGTAGGCAGACTGCTGCTGTTCCTCAAAAACTGCCGATCCAGTTGTGTGGAGCACCCGTGCATCATTATAGGTGAGCCAATGATCTGATGTAGACTGTGGGCTCTCCTCAGGATGCACAGAATGACAGATGTAGTGTCCTAAGATCACATTAAGACAAATGAATCCAACTTCTAAAAGTCAACTGATTCAAGCAAACAGTGGTTTGGACTTAGTGCTTCTTAAAACATCAAAAGCTTTTGTGTGTGAGTCCTTCACTCAAAAGTAGCATTTTCTGTTTGTAACAAGTCAGTTGTTTTACCTGATTCTGTGCCTCCATAGTGACTAATGATGCTTATGAGTTCATAACGGCCATCACCCTGAGAAGGAACAAATCCAAAGATCAGTTTCATAAAGTCTCACATCAGTGCGATAATTAAGCTGATTCTCTGAGATGTTCTGCAGTCTGTTTTTACCTGTTTGGATGACACCACCAAGTCCCTCTGCAGCCTGATGGGGTCATTCACCTTCTGAAGCTTGTGGGTTTTTGTAAAGCCAAACCTCTTCAGGTGAAAGATGAGAACTCTGGCAGAAAAGAAAAAAAAAACCCAAGGTACAAAATAAGAAGAATGAGTGTCAAACACAAACCGAAGATGGGAGAAAATGACTGCTCAAGTGTTGTCTTAAAAACTCTGATGTTTAGTGCGCCACAGTTTGGAAATCAGGTCAGTCGATCAATTCTGATGTGACCTTACTCACCTTGGCAGTGTATCAAAAGACTGCTTCACTTCCGAGGTCGTCCCTCCACAGTCACAGGTAAATTCGATTTTTTGTTCCTAAACAACGGCAAAGAGAAAACAGGCTTTATGGTAGAAAAAAAAAATCACAACCTATGCACACACACAAGATCAGTGATACTACATCTCTACTGGAATTTGTGATCTTACCTTCAAGTATGTCCCTAACATGTCCTCAACAGACCCCTCTGGAACCAGGTCAAGGGACAAGCTTGTAAATTCCTCCTGTTGTGATGACTGGTGACCGCAGCTACACATTTAAGGAGTAACATAGTTAAAGTAACGATCAAGTAGGTGGAAAAGAGGTATATGAAAATGTTGCAATCAGCCCTGTGTTTCTGAAAGACTGGCTTACCTCTTGCATGTCCTCATGTTTTCCATTTTGAAAACATGATGGTCTTCTACTGGGCAGGTATAACTTCGGCCCAGGAGAGCTGCTTCCCTCTTCAGGTGAGGTGAGAGGCTTTTCACCTCATTGAGGAAAAAGGTTAGGAATTCATGAGCGTCCTGAAAGAAAAACACAGAGGAGATTTAGAACATAAACATTAGAAGGTAAAGCAAAAAACAAAATGTCCAAATAGCTGACGCACTTTCTGTGCACTGCCTTCGTATTCAGGAACCTGTTGGCTGAATGCCTTCTTAAAAGACATTAGGCGGCGTTTTTTAAGGTCATAATCTCTTGATTCATGACAGTTCCTGATGTTCATGAGCCTTCTGTAAAAAGGAAAGGGTAAACAGACATTTCTGGTGTTAGATATCTTTGTTCTTCAGGTTTCTGAAGAAAGTAGAAGGTTGACGTAGCGCACCTTAAGAGCCGAGCTTCTGGGACTGCTCTCCACAAAGTCTCCTGACGGCTGACATCTCTAATGAACTCCTCATTGTTGAAGAGGCTCTGCAGGCAGGAGTTCATGTAGCAGCTGTTTACAATGTTTGGAAACCTGCCACACATACACAAAGTTTACACTATCAGTGTAAAATAACTCATTTCCACTTTGACAAAGAGAGCTTTGGTCCTCGTGCACCACGTGTACTCACCCGAAGCGGTCCACAGTCTGAACTTTATTTTTCTTTTTTTTTCTATCCTTCAAATTTTTCCCTAAACTATTGCAAAAAGGTAAAAACACAAACACACAATTAGGAAAGATGTCAAGAAGCTAAGCAGTGTATGTGCATGTATGCATGAGCTTTGAAGTTTAAACATTTTGGAGGACGTTTTTCTCTTACATGTCAAACACCTGCTCCAATCCATCCTCTTGTGCCAGAAACTCCATAAGCAAAGTGTCCCAACTCAGGTCTGATGGCTCACTATGTTCAGTGGTGTTTCTAACCTGGTTGGAACTTTCACCACATTCCTTATGGGTGCTGCTGCATGCAGAAAGAAGAAAGGAGTCAGGGATGCATAGCAAGCACAACAGGACAACAAACAAACATTGTCTCTCTGGAGAAAAGCATTCAAACATCTAATTCTTATTGTGATCAGCAATCGGCCAAAATATTAAAAGCACTTACCTGGGATTGTCTGTAGTTATGACCTGTACTAGGTCCTCTGAACTGTTCAGTGGAGGCTTGATGTCCAGTTCTTGGCCTTTTGTTTCTAGGCAGTCTTCTTTTGGTGGTGCTGCCTCAGCAAGTGTACAGTCCTGCTGCAGGTTCTTTAATCTGCAAAAATATACAAATATATAGAAGATTAAGTATCAAATCTGCAACCAGAAGGATCCCAAAAGAATTTTTCTTTAAAGTGAGAAGATTAAAGTTTCCCTTACTTGTCACTCTTTTTATCAGGTTCCCCTGTTGTTTCTGGAGCAACCAGTTCTCGACCTTTTGTTTCTAGGCAGTCTTCTTTTGGTGGTGCTGCCTCAGCAAGTGTACAGTCCTGCTGCAGGTTCTTTAATCTGCAAAAATATACAAATATATAGAAGATTAAGTATCAAATCTGCAACCAGAAGGATCCCAAAAGAATTTTTCTTTAAAGTGAGAAGATTAAAGTTTCCCTTACTTGTCACTCTTTTTATCAGGTTCCCCTGTTGTTTCTGGAGCAACCAGTTCTCGACCTTTTGTTTCTAGGCAGTCTTCTTTTGGTGGTGCTGCCTCGGCAGGTGTACAGTCCTGCTGCATGTTCTTTAATCTGCAAAAATATACAAATATATAGAAGATTAAGTATCAAATCTGCAACCAGAAGGATCCCAAAAGAATTTTTCTTTAAAGTGAGAAGATTAAAGTTTCCCTTACTTGTCACTCTTTTTATCAGGTTCCCCTGTTGTTTCTGGAGCAACCAGTTCTCGACCTTTTGTTTCTAGGCAGTCTTCTTTTGGTGGTGCTGCCTCGGCAGGTGTACAGTCCTGCTGCAGGTTCTTTAATCTGCAAAAATATACAAATATATAGAAGATTAAGTATCAAATCTGCAACCAGAAGGATCCCAAAAGATTTTTTCTTTAAAGTGAGAAGATTAAAGTTTCCCTTACTTGTCACTCTTTTTATCAGGTTCCCCTGTTGTTTCTGAAGCAACCAGTTCTCGACCTTTTGTTTCTAGGCAGTCTTCTTTTGGTGGTGCTGCCTCGGCAGGTGTACAGTCCTGCTGCATGTTCTTTAATCTGCAAAAATATACAAATATATAGAAGATTAAGTATCAAATCTGCAACCAGAAGGATCCCAAAAGATTTTTTCTTTAAAGTGAGAAGATTAAAGTTTCCCTTACTTGTCACTCTTTTTATCAGGTTCCCCTGTTGTTTCTGGAGCAACCTGGTTTCTTCTCTGTAGAAAGAAACCAAAAGACAGGACATAGCTGTGTGCTTCATTGCTCTTAATTGCTCCCATTTCATTGTGATGAATAAATGCTTGATGATAGTGACTCTTTCCATAAAACATACCTTCCAGAATTTGAAAATAGACCAGCGGGACTTTTTCTGTGGCTTTACAGTGGGGGTCTCTGCCTCTGTATCGCTGTCAGTTTCCTGTAGAGAACGAACAAACATAATGTTATTAAAAAAGAAAAGTCACTTAAAATTAACAAATACATTTTAAGGAAAATATGCATTTCATATGTCTTCTGTAAAAGCAAACCGAGAAACAGCAGAAGAAGTGTCTCCATTTTATTTTCTTCTTCTTCTTTATACCATTTTCATGGTTAGGTGTTGTGGCAGCAACAGAAGCATCCGGGACGCTGATCGAGGACAAAAGTGTAAATGTTATTTTTCAAAGTGGAAATTTTTAACAAGGAGCGCATCCTGGATATTGCAAATAAAAAATAATAACTGTTATGAAATACCAAAATGAACAAAATCATGTATTTTGTACATTTACACTCTATATTTTCAACTAATCTCTGAATCGATATAAATAATAGACAAAACTAGAAGTAGTAAAAACGATATAAACACACAAGGCGGAAGAAAAACAACAATAAAAGGGAAATAAAACAGCTCACACTAAACCACTGCTATAAATATCTCCGGCAACATTGGATTAAAGAGTCACATTTCTTTACCTCTGTTGAGACGTAGAAGGAATTTCCTTCTCTGCCACGTTTTGGTTTTTTGATCTCTGTTTAGAAAGAAGAAAACCAACATCAGTAATGGCATAAAACAAACATTCCAAGGGAGGCTCTACATGAAAAGTGTCCAGTTAGAAAATTTGGTATTATTTTAGATTATTTATCAATTTAGTGAGCTATCGACTCATGAAGTGGACCGATATGAATATGTTTAAATAAATTAAAAACAATTTATTCATGCCTCAATTTGAGTTTTAAAGTTTATGGTATGAAATACAAAATACTTCATTTGGTTCAAAATTCAGTTTTTACAAAAATCATCTATGAAGCTCCATTAAAAGCTTCAAAATGCTTATTTACTGTAAGAAAATATACAGAGAAATGTGCTACAAGTCTCGTCAAACTTACCTTTCTGAGAAAAAAGCGTTTGAACATCTTTGAACCTAATTTGATCGCAGTGAAAATCTTCTGTGCTATGCAAAAGTTCAACTGAAAACAAGTTCAATAGTTGTATATTTATAAGCTTTCAGCATAGAATGTTCATACCCTGAACATATGTCATCATAATGTATGGGGCTAGTTTGCATATTTTGGAATGTATGCTCATTGGAACTGTGTGGTACTCGTCTCCAAGCAACCCCACTGTACATGCTTGAAATGTACAGTGCAATGTGCAAAAAATTGCAAAAATAAACAAGACAAGACAGTGCAATGGATATGTGCAAAATGCTGAGTATTGTGCAAAAGTAACTTGGTGTGTGTGTGTGTGTGTGTGTGTGTGTGTGTGTGTGTGTGTGTGTGGAGCAGGGCGATATGACCAAAAATATTTATCACGATATACATTTGAAAATTTGCGATAACGATATAACTGACGATATAACTGACACTAGACAAAATACTTTACAACTCCACGACTTTATTAGTGCAAAAAAACCATCAATGTATTTTCACTTAAACAAGCAGCTGTTTTTATGTGCATTAAAGTTATATAAAAATGTAACAATGCAAATTCCTTGCTGACAGTTTAACCAAAAGGCATTTCCAGTGGAAATTGGCCGACATATCCTGAGCATAACAATGTATAATATCCACTAAACTTAAAAAGAGGTTATACACACACAATACAGTAATATTATGTTGAAGCACAGTACGTATCACTCCGCGAGGCGCCTGCCTAATATAGCCGTAATGCTCCACTTTCGCTCTTCTCATTCTGTGTCGCCGCCATGTGCGTATGTAAACATAGGCACTGCGCATGCGCGTTTTACCCATATTCTATCACGATATTTCATTTTCCTATCGTTGCCCAAAATTACACCGGTATTACCGTGAACGGTATGATATAGCCCAGCCCTATATGTGTGTGTGTGTGTGTGTGTGTGTGTGTGTGAGATACTGCAGATAAGTGCTTGGTAGCGATGTGTGAAGGTGTGTGTGTGTGTGTATCAGTCCAGTCACTGAGTGTTCAGGAGTCTGACGGCTTGCTGGTACCTCTTTCGAGAAGGCAGCAGGGTGAAGAGTGTGTGAGGTCCTCCATAATGCTGGTGGCTTTGCGGATGGAGCGGGTGCTAAAAGTGTCCATGATGGAGGGGAGAGGGGCTCCAATGATCTTCTCAGCTGCTCTCACTATTAGTTGTAGGGTACTGCGATCTGATACGGTGCAGTTACCATACTAGATAGTGATGCAGCTGCTCAGGACGCTCTCGATAATCCCTCTGTAGAAGGTGGTGAGAATGGATGGTGAGAGATGGGCTTTCCTCAGCTTCCGCAAGAAGTAGAGATGCTGTTGGGCCTCCTTAGTTATGGAGCTTGGGTTAAGGGACCAGAAAAGGTTCTCCGCCAGGTGGACATCAAGGAATTTGGTGCTCTTGACGACCTCCAAAGAGGATCCAGTGATGTTAAGTGGGAAGTGAGCTCTCTGTGCTCTCCTGAAGTCAACAATCATCTCTTTTGTTTTGTCCACGTTCACAGACAGGTTGTTGACCCTACATCTCTACAGATGGCCCCTAGCGCAACCCTTCAGCCTACTAGTAATTGCACCTATTGTACAAAAGGGTTAGGGTTGTGTATGGGATTTCCTATGCCCCCTGAATGCACCATCGGGGTGCATGTCCGCAACTTTAGTTCAGAGACAAACGGCAGCCAAACAACGGACAGTGTGTGCGTTCATAAGACCGTAAGTTAATGTTTTACTTCACTCAGTTGTGTTGGTGTTCAGCCATGAGTGTATTTGATGACTTACCAGCAGTTTCTGCTTCTGTTTATGTGACATTATGTGTGTTGGTGGCCAGGGAAGGAACGTGCCCTCCGGTTGTTGCAAGTGGCTGCCATCAGTCTCTCCAGAAGACCATCACAGCAACTTTCATGGGGCAAATGGGGCTGGAGGACCAGTCCTCTGCCTAAACCAGGTGGCTGCAGCCTGGCCCCACACTTAGAAAGGCTGGATTGCTGAAAATGGTAGTGCTAGAGAAATTTGTGGGGGGGGGCTACCGGCCAGGACAGTGAAGTGAGTCTGCTATCACTAGCCGGTGAACCTCGAAACTGCCATCACCCTGGCCAAAGACCAGCTGGCGACCTGTCCGGCTCAGTCATGGATATTCACAAATACCCCATAGTACTGGTGGAAATGAAAGATCGGGGGGAAATGCATAGAGTAACGGCTGCGGTTAGCTGGCGGCTAGCATACCCCTTAAATCTCAAAACTGATTGGTTGGGGTTTGGTAGCTCAATAGGGCAGTATGCTGGGCTGCACACACAGCCAATAGGGACACGTGGCGTTTGGGCCACGTTCAGCTTGCCGGTTCCAGCAATTTGCTACACAGAAGATAATGGCACTATGCAATTCGCCCTTTGATCAAATGATGAGAGCTGATAGTCAAATAGTGCGCCCTGACATTTCCACATTTTGTAACGACAGACCATGTTGAGCGTGTCGTGACACTTGTAAAATGGAAGAACACATCTACTTGTTGGTCGCAGAAGAGCCACTGAGAAATGATTTTTTTAGGTGGCTCGTTACAACTCGATGGCTGGTCACCTGGAATAAGATAAGACTCTGGACCCAAAAATTGACCGATTTTACTGGCCAAGAATCTGTTTGGATGTGCGCTGATGTTGTGCGTCCAGTGGTGTCAGCTGGTGAACCAGCTGGCCATTCCAAAAGTGCCTTTATGCCCTTACTGCCCTTAATGGAGGTACCATTTGAGCACATTGGCATGGACCTCATCTGACCATTTTATCGACGAGAAAAAGTAAATCTTTCGTTCAGCTGTTGTTAACTGATCTTGACTTTGTTAATTAAACGTTGTAAACCTGCTTTCAGTGTGTCCTGTACATGAGTTCTTTCAGTAAACCACAGCACGGTGTGTTTTTTGAGCTGATGAAGTTAAGCCAAAACAAGAAACATGCAGCAGGAGACAGTAACTTGTTAAAATGTTTGTGGCGAGAATAAGGCACGGCGGGACCACGGAGTATCATTCGGAGCCATCTTTATTTACATCTCACCACAACAATCCCCAAACCCCCGAGTCCCCGTGTTTTTAACTAGGCGGGCGTGATTAAGGATGCCGTGCAGGTGCGTCCGCCCTCCCTGCACGGCACCGCAGACCACGCCCCACCACATACCCCCATCGCCTGATTGAGGCTGGGGAGCCATCCGGCCGAACCTACTCCCCCACCGCCAGTGGGAGAGGGAATCAGCCCGGACAGCTGGCGCCCCCAGGCCCCGGCCAAGCGACGGGGAGGTGCGAGTTCAGGTGGCCGCCCGCGAATCCAGCGGTGCAGGCCAAGCTGGTTCGGAAGTCGGACGCGTGGCGTGTGCACCCGGCGCGGCCGGCACAGTCGTGAGCCCCAGCTCACAGGTGGCTGGGCAGAGGTGTGGCGTGTACTGGCCTCTGGTGGTGGTGAGGCCGATCTGGTGAGCACGGCGATCTCAAGCGTGGCACACGCCTCGCTCGCCAGTTCCACTCGAGCAGGCTCCCCTGGCACGGGGACCTCCAGCTCCTTGCGCGGTCCATCCGTCACTGCCGTCGCTCCCCGCTGGAGCAGCCCATCGCGCGACTCCTCCGTCACTACTACTCCCTCCGCCGCCGCCTGCTCCCGCTGGGCGGCCGCCATTTCGGCCACCATCTGGGCCAGCTCCTCCATTCCCTGGCTCCGATACGGACCCGCCGTGCTGCCTCCTGGGTTTCGGCACCAATGTGGCGAGAATAAGGCACGGCGGGACCACGGAGTATCATTCGGAGCCATCTTTATTTACATCTCACCACAACAATCCCCAAACCCCTGAGTCCCCGTGTTTTTAACTAGGCGGGCGTGATTAAGGATGCCGTGCAGGTGCGTCCGCCCTCCCTGCACGGCACCGCAGACCACGCCCCACCACAATGTTATAAAAGGTACAATTAAATATTTTCATGGATTTTTCAAGGATAAATGTCTAATTTGATCAAAAGTTCTATATGCCATTTCTGGAGAGAGTGCAGTGGAAATGTTGTCACTTTTGGACTTTGCTACTTGCAGCTAAACATTTGCAGCTAAATAATGTATAATGTAAGCAGAAACTGCAACTGAATGAGGGAATATTTGTCTAAAAACTTAAACTGAACTAGAAGGGTACCAGTGCTCCAGCTTACCATCTTTACCTGAGTAAATCTGTTTGTTGAACAATCTAAATGGTTGATTCAGAAACTTCTGTGACATCAACTTAACTGAGACTCATTACAAATTTCACAAAACACAGTTGAATACTTAGTTAATTAGTTTTTATTAGTTATTTTTGTTTTTGTTGTTACGTTAATTTTAATAAAAAATAAATAAATAAGTAAATAATTGTCATGGTCCCCGTGCCTGCCCAGCCGGCCTCACAAGGCTACACTTGTGTTTTTTTTCTCTTTCTCCCCCTATCTCTCTGCCTGGGCGGAGCTCACAGCTGGCTCCCGCCCTTGGCTCTCACAGCTGTTGGCGATCAGCTGATTATCCGTCTTCTATTTGAGGCTGGGTCACAGATCCTCTCATCGCGGGATGATTGCGCTACTGACGTTAGTCTACCTTTCCAGCTCCCGTGGTCTTACACCTTTATGCCTTCGTGATTTGTGAGTGATATCTCCCTTTCCCTGTTCCAGCTTATCTTCCCGGACCTGTGACCTCCCCGCGGTACGAACGTGTGTGAGGACGTGAGCGAGCGTGAGAGAGAGAGAGCCTTCCCCTAATCCCCTGGAACCCTGAATTTCCCGTCACTGTATATATTATTGCACGGGTGTGTAAATAAATTGTGTTTTGAGACATCAACCTGCTCTGCGCTTGAGTCCCTGCTTTCAGCCCGTGACAATAATATCTTTATTTTATTTTATTATTAATTTATTTGTTGTTCCCAGAGAGCAAGCCAAACACTGGTCCTGACTATCTCTAGTAGTGGTGCACTACTAGTGAATGACCGGTGAATGTGGGGCGACGGTGGCAAGAAAAAACTCCCTCCTGGAGGAAGAAATCTTGGGAGGAACCAGGCTCTCTGGGAGGACCCTTCCTCCTAAGGGCAATACTTACCAGCGGTCTGAGACGACGGTTGTTCCTTCTCAGCACGATGATGGCTCTAACTTGCTTCCACACCCTGTTTTAGAATGAAGAGAAAAATGATTAACAAGGTAATAGGACATTTCAAAATTCTCTCAGCTGCTGTGTCTTCTTACGTTTCTCTTGTAAAACAGGATGTAGGCAGACTGCTGCTGTTCCTCAAAAACTGCCGATCCAGTTGTGTGGAGCACCCGTGCATCATTATAGGTGAGCCAATGATCTGATGTAGACTGTGGGCTCTCCTCAGGATGCACAGAATGACAGATGTAGTGTCCTAAGATCACATTAAGACAAATGAATCCAACTTCTAAAAGTCAACTGATTCAAGCAAACAGTGGTTTGGACTTAGTGCTTCTTAAAACATCAAAAGCTTTTGTGTGTGAGTCCTTCACTCAAAAGTAGCATTTTCTGTTTGTAACAAGTCAGTTGTTTTACCTGATTCTGTGCCTCCATAGTGACTAATGATGCTTATGAGTTCATAACGGCCATCACCCTGAGAAGGAACAAATCCAAAGATCAGTTTCATAAAGTCTCACATCAGTGCGATAATTAAGCTGATTCTCTGAGATGTTCTGCAGTCTGTTTTTACCTGTTTGGATGACACCACCAAGTCCCTCTGCAGCCTGACGGGGTCATTCACCTTCTGAAGCTTGTGGGTTTTTGTAAAGCCAAACCTCTTCAGGTGAAAGATGAGAACTCTGGCAGAAAAGAAAAAAAAAACCCAAGGTACAAAATAAGAAGAATGAGTGTCAAACACAAACCGAAGATGGGAGAAAATGACTGCTCAAGTGTTGTCTTAAAAACTCTGATGTTTAGTGCGCCACAGTTTGGAAATCAGGTCAGTCGATCAATTCTGATGTGACCTTACTCACCTTGGCAGTGTATCAAAAGACTGCTTCACTTCCGAGGTCGTCCCTCCACAGTCACAGGTAAATTCGATTTTTTGTTCCTAAACAACGGCAAAGAGAAAACAGGCTTTATGGTAGAAAAAAAAAATCACAACCTATGCACACACACAAGATCAGTGATACTACATCTCTACTGGAATTTGTGATCTTACCTTCAAGTATGTCCCTAACATGTCCTCAACAGACCCCTCTGGAACCAGGTCAAGGGACAAGCTTGTAAATTCCTCCTGTTGTGATGACTGGTGACCGCAGCTACACATTTAAGGAGTAACGTAGTTAAAGTAACGATCAAGTAGGTGGAAAAGAGGTATATGAAAATGTTGCAATCAGCCCTGTGTTTCTGAAAGACTGGCTTACCTCTTGCATGTCCTCATGTTTTCCATTTTGAAAACATGATGGTCTTCTACTGGGCAGGTATAACTTCGGCCCAGGAGAGCTGCTTCCCTCTTCAGGTGAGGTGAGAGGCTTTTCACCTCATTGAGGAAAAAGGTTAGGAATTCATGAGCGTCCTGAAAGAAAAACACAGAGGAGATTTAGAACATAAACATTAGAAGGTAAAGCAAAAAACAAAATGTCCAAATAGCTGACGCACTTTCTGTGCACTGCCTTCGTATTCAGGAACCTGTTGGCTGAATGCCTTCTTAAAAGACATTAGGCGGCGTTTTTTAAGGTCATAATCTCTTGATTCATGACAGTTCCTGATGTTCATGAGCCTTCTGTAAAAAGGAAAGGGTAAACAGACATTTCTGGTGTTAGATATCTTTGTTCTTCAGGTTTCTGAAGAAAGTAGAAGGTTGACGTAGCGCACCTTAAGAGCCGAGCTTCTGGGACTGCTCTCCACAAAGTCTCCTGACGGCTGACATCTCTAATGAACTCCTCATTGTTGAAGAGGCTCTGCAGGCAGGAGTTCATGTAGCAGCTGTTTACAATGTTTGGAAACCTGCCACACATACACAAAGTTTACACTATCAGTGTAAAATAACTCATTTCCACTTTGACAAAGAGAGCTTTGGTCCTCGTGCACCACGTGTACTCACCCGAAGCGGTCCACAGTCTGAACTTTATTTTTCTTTTTTTTTCTATCCTTCAAATTTTTCCCTAAACTATTGCAAAAAGGTAAAAACACAAACACACAATTAGGAAAGATGTCAAGAAGCTAAGCAGTGTATGTGCATGTATGCATGAGCTTTGAAGTTTAAACATTTTGGAGGACGTTTTTCTCTTACATGTCAAACACCTGCTCCAATCCATCCTCTTGTGCCAGAAACTCCATAAGCAAAGTGTCCCAACTCAGGTCTGATGGCTCACTATGTTCAGTGGTGTTTCTAACCTGGTTGGAACTTTCACCACATTCCTTATGGGTGCTGCTGCATGCAGAAAGAAGAAAGGAGTCAGGGATGCATAGCAAGCACAACAGGACAACAAACAAACATTGTCTCTCTGGAGAAAAGCATTCAAACATCTAATTCTTATTGTGATCAGCAATCGGCCAAAATATTAAAAGCACTTACCTGGGATTGTCTGTAGTTATGACCTGTACTAGGTCCTCTGAACTGTTCAGTGGAGGCTTGATGTCCAGTTCTTGGCCTTTTGTTTCTAGGCAGTCTTCTTTTGGTGGTGCTGCCTCAGCAAGTGTACAGTCCTGCTGCAGGTTCTTTAATCTGCAAAAATATACAAATATATAGAAGATTAAGTATCAAATCTGCAACCAGAAGGATCCCAAAAGAATTTTTCTTTAAAGTGAGAAGATTAAAGTTTCCCTTACTTGTCACTCTTTTTATCAGGTTCCCCTGTTGTTTCTGGAGCAACCAGTTCTCGACCTTTTGTTTCTAGGCAGTCTTCTTTTGGTGGTGCTGCCTCAGCAAGTGTACAGTCCTGCTGCAGGTTCTTTAATCTGCAAAAATATACAAATATATAGAAGATTAAGTATCAAATCTGCAACCAGAAGGATCCCAAAAGAATTTTTCTTTAAAGTGAGAAGATTAAAGTTTCCCTTACTTGTCACTCTTTTTATCAGGTTCCCCTGTTGTTTCTGGAGCAACCAGTTCTCGACCTTTTGTTTCTAGGCAGTCTTCTTTTGGTGGTGCTGCCTCGGCAGGTGTACAGTCCTGCTGCATGTTCTTTAATCTGCAAAAATATACAAATATATAGAAGATTAAGTATCAAATCTGCAACCAGAAGGATCCCAAAAGAATTTTTCTTTAAAGTGAGAAGATTAAAGTTTCCCTTACTTGTCACTCTTTTTATCAGGTTCCCCTGTTGTTTCTGGAGCAACCAGTTCTCGACCTTTTGTTTCTAGGCAGTCTTCTTTTGGTGGTGCTGCCTCGGCAGGTGTACAGTCCTGCTGCAGGTTCTTTAATCTGCAAAAATATACAAATATATAGAAGATTAAGTATCAAATCTGCAACCAGAAGGATCCCAAAAGATTTTTTCTTTAAAGTGAGAAGATTAAAGTTTCCCTTACTTGTCACTCTTTTTATCAGGTTCCCCTGTTGTTTCTGGAGCAACCTGGTTTCTTCTCTGTAGAAAGAAACCAAAAGACAGGACATAGCTGTGTGCTTCATTGCTCTTAATTGCTCCCATTTCATTGTGATGAATAAATGCTTGATGATAGTGACTCTTTCCATAAAACATACCTTCCAGAATTTGAAAATAGACCAGCGGGACTTTTTCTGTGGCTTTACAGTGGGGGTCTCTGCCTCTGTATCGCTGTCAGTTTCCTGTAGAGAACGAACAAACATAATGTTATTAAAAAAGAAAAGTCACTTAAAATTAACAAATACATTTTAAGGAAAATATGCATTTCATATGTCTTCTGTAAAAGCAAACCGAGAAACAGCAGAAGAAGTGTCTCCATTTTATTTTCTTCTTCTTCTTTATACCATTTTCATGGTTAGGTGTTGTGGCAGCAACAGAAGCATCCGGGACGCTGATCGAGGACAAAAGTGTAAATGTTATTTTTCAAAGTGGAAATTTTTAACAAGGAGCGCATCCTGGATATTGCAAATAAAAAATAATAACTGTTATGAAATACCAAAATGAACAAAATCATGTATTTTGTACATTTACACTCTATATTTTCAACTAATCTCTGAATCGATATAAATAATAGACAAAACTAGAAGTAGTAAAAACGATATAAACACACAAGGCGGAAGAAAAACAACAATAAAAGGGAAATAAAACAGCTCACACTAAACCACTGCTATAAATATCTCCGGCAACATTGGATTAAAGAGTCACATTTCTTTACCTCTGTTGAGACGTAGAAGGAATTTCCTTCTCTGCCACGTTTTGGTTTTTTGATCTCTGTTTAGAAAGAAGAAAACCAACATCAGTAATGGCATAAAACAAACATTCCAAGGGAGGCTCTACATGAAAAGTGTCCAGTTAGAAAATTTGGTATTATTTTAGATTATTTATCAATTTAGTGAGCTATCGACTCATGAAGTGGACCGATATGAATATGTTTAAATAAATTAAAAACAATTTATTCATGCCTCAATTTGAGTTTTAAAGTTTATGGTATGAAATACAAAATACTTCATTTGGTTCAAAATTCAGTTTTTACAAAAATCATCTATGAAGCTCCATTAAAAGCTTCAAAATGCTTATTTACTGTAAGAAAATATACAGAGAAATGTGCTACAAGTCTCGTCAAACTTACCTTTCTGAGAAAAAAGCGTTTGAACATCTTTGAACCTAATTTGATCGCAGTGAAAATCTTCTGTGCTATGCAAAAGTTCAACTGAAAACAAGTTCAATAGTTGTATATTTATAAGCTTTCAGCATAGAATGTTCATACCCTGAACATATGTCATCATAATGTATGGGGCTAGTTTGCATATTTTGGAATGTATGCTCATTGGAACTGTGTGGTACTCGTCTCCAAGCAACCCCACTGTACATGCTTGAAATGTACAGTGCAATGTGCAAAAAATTGCAAAAATAAACAAGACAAGACAGTGCAATGGATATGTGCAAAATGCTGAGTATTGTGCAAAAGTAACTTGGTGTGTGTGTGTGTGTGTGTGTGTGTGTGTGTGTGTGTGGAGCAGGGCGATATGACCAAAAATATTTATCACGATATACATTTGAAAATTTGCGATAACGATATAACTGACGATATAACTGACACTAGACAAAATACTTTACAACTCCACGACTTTATTAGTGCAAAAAAACCATCAATGTATTTTCACTTAAACAAGCAGCTGTTTTTATGTGCATTAAAGTTATATAAAAATGTAACAATGCAAATTCCTTGCTGACAGTTTAACCAAAAGGCATTTCCAGTGGAAATTGGCCGACATATCCTGAGCATAACAATGTATAATATCCACTAAACTTAAAAAGAGGTTATACACACACAATACAGTAATATTATGTTGAAGCACAGTACGTATCACTCCGCGAGGCGCCTGCCTAATATAGCCGTAATGCTCCACTTTCGCTCTTCTCATTCTGTGTCGCCGCCATGTGCGTATGTAAACATAGGCACTGCGCATGCGCGTTTTACCCATATTCTATCACGATATTTCATTTTCCTATCGTTGCCCAAAATTACACCGGTATTACCGTGAACGGTATGATATAGCCCAGCCCTATATGTGTGTGTGTGTGTGTGTGTGTGTGTGTGTGAGATACTGCAGATAAGTGCTTGGTAGCGATGTGTGAAGGTGTGTGTGTGTGTGTATCAGTCCAGTCACTGAGTGTTCAGGAGTCTGACGGCTTGCTGGTACCTCTTTCGAGAAGGCAGCAGGGTGAAGAGTGTGTGAGGTCCTCCATAATGCTGGTGGCTTTGCGGATGGAGCGGGTGCTAAAAGTGTCCATGATGGAGGGGAGAGGGGCTCCAATGATCTTCTCAGCTGCTCTCACTATTAGTTGTAGGGTACTGCGATCTGATACGGTGCAGTTACCATACTAGATAGTGATGCAGCTGCTCAGGACGCTCTCGATAATCCCTCTGTAGAAGGTGGTGAGAATGGATGGTGAGAGATGGGCTTTCCTCAGCTTCCGCAAGAAGTAGAGATGCTGTTGGGCCTCCTTAGTTATGGAGCTTGGGTTAAGGGACCAGAAAAGGTTCTCCGCCAGGTGGACATCAAGGAATTTGGTGCTCTTGACGACCTCCAAAGAGGATCCAGTGATGTTAAGTGGGAAGTGAGCTCTCTGTGCTCTCCTGAAGTCAACAATCATCTCTTTTGTTTTGTCCACGTTCACAGACAGGTTGTTGACCCTACATCTCTACAGATGGCCCCTAGCGCAACCCTTCAGCCTACTAGTAATTGCACCTATTGTACAAAAGGGTTAGGGTTGTGTATGGGATTTCCTATGCCCCCTGAATGCACCATCGGGGTGCATGTCCGCAACTTTAGTTCAGAGACAAACGGCAGCCAAACAACGGACAGTGTGTGCGTTCATAAGACCGTAAGTTAATGTTTTACTTCACTCAGTTGTGTTGGTGTTCAGCCATGAGTGTATTTGATGACTTACCAGCAGTTTCTGCTTCTGTTTATGTGACATTATGTGTGTTGGTGGCCAGGGAAGGAACGTGCCCTCCGGTTGTTGCAAGTGGCTGCCATCAGTCTCTCCAGAAGACCATCACAGCAACTTTCATGGGGCAAATGGGGCTGGAGGACCAGTCCTCTGCCTAAACCAGGTGGCTGCAGCCTGGCCCCACACTTAGAAAGGCTGGATTGCTGAAAATGGTAGTGCTAGAGAAATTTGTGGGGGGGGGCTACCGGCCAGGACAGTGAAGTGAGTCTGCTATCACTAGCCGGTGAACCTCGAAACTGCCATCACCCTGGCCAAAGACCAGCTGGCGACCTGTCCGGCTCAGTCATGGATATTCACAAATACCCCATAGTACTGGTGGAAATGAAAGATCGGGGGGAAATGCATAGAGTAACGGCTGCGGTTAGCTGGCGGCTAGCATACCCCTTAAATCTCAAAACTGATTGGTTGGGGTTTGGTAGCTCAATAGGGCAGTATGCTGGGCTGCACACACAGCCAATAGGGACACGTGGCGTTTGGGCCACGTTCAGCTTGCCGGTTCCAGCAATTCGCTACACAGAAGATAATGGCACTATGCAATTCGCCCTTTGATCAAATGATGAGAGCTGATAGTCAAATAGTGCGCCCTGACATTTCCACATTTTGTAACGACAGACCATGTTGAGCGTGTCGTGACACTTGTAAAATGGAAGAACACATCTACTTGTTGGTCGCAGAAGAGCCACTGAGAAATGATTTTTTTAGGTGGCTCGTTACAACTCGATGGCTGGTCACCTGGAATAAGATAAGACTCTGGACCCAAAAATTGACCGATTTTACTGGCCAAGAATCTGTTTGGATGTGCGCTGATGTTGTGCGTCCAGTGGTGTCAGCTGGTGAACCAGCTGGCCATTCCAAAAGTGCCTTTATGCCCTTACTGCCCTTAATGGAGGTACCATTTGAGCACATTGGCATGGACCTCATCTGACCATTTTATCGACGAGAAAAAGTAAATCTTTCGTTCAGCTGTTGTTAACTGATCTTGACTTTGTTAATTAAACGTTGTAAACCTGCTTTCAGTGTGTCCTGTACATGAGTTCTTTCAGTAAACCACAGCACGGTGTGTTTTTTGAGCTGATGAAGTTAAGCCAAAACAAGAAACATGCAGCAGGAGACAGTAACTTGTTAAAATGTTTGTGGCGAGAATAAGGCACGGCGGGACCACGGAGTATCATTCGGAGCCATCTTTATTTACATCTCACCACAACAATCCCCAAACCCCCGAGTCCCCGTGTTTTTAACTAGGCGGGCGTGATTAAGGATGCCGTGCAGGTGCGTCCGCCCTCCCTGCACGGCACCGCAGACCACGCCCCACCACATACCCCCATCGCCTGATTGAGGCTGGGGAGCCATCCGGCCGAACCTACTCCCCCACCGCCAGTGGGAGAGGGAATCAGCCCGGACAGCTGGCGCCCCCAGGCCCCGGCCAAGCGACGGGGAGGTGCGAGTTCAGGTGGCCGCCCGCGAATCCAGCGGTGCAGGCCAAGCTGGTTCGGAAGTCGGACGCGTGGCGTGTGCACCCGGCGCGGCCGGCACAGTCGTGAGCCCCAGCTCACAGGTGGCTGGGCAGAGGTGTGGCGTGTACTGGCCTCTGGTGGTGGTGAGGCCGATCTGGTGAGCACGGCGATCTCAAGCGTGGCACACGCCTCGCTCGCCAGTTCCACTCGAGCAGGCTCCCCTGGCACGGGGACCTCCAGCTCCTTGCGCGGTCCATCCGTCACTGCCGTCGCTCCCCGCTGGAGCAGCCCATCGCGCGACTCCTCCGTCACTACTACTCCCTCCGCCGCCGCCTGCTCCCGCTGGGCGGCCGCCATTTCGGCCACCATCTGGGCCAGCTCCTCCATTCCCTGGCTCCGATACGGACCCGCCGTGCTGCCTCCTGGGTTTCGGCACCAATGTGGCGAGAATAAGGCACGGCGGGACCACGGAGTATCATTCGGAGCCATCTTTATTTACATCTCACCACAACAATCCCCAAACCCCTGAGTCCCCGTGTTTTTAACTAGGCGGGCGTGATTAAGGATGCCGTGCAGGTGCGTCCGCCCTCCCTGCACGGCACCGCAGACCACGCCCCACCACAATGTTATAAAAGGTACAATTAAATATTTTCATGGATTTTTCAAGGATAAATGTCTAATTTGATCAAAAGTTCTATATGCCATTTCTGGAGAGAGTGCAGTGGAAATGTTGTCACTTTTGGACTTTGCTACTTGCAGCTAAACATTTGCAGCTAAATAATGTATAATGTAAGCAGAAACTGCAACTGAATGAGGGAATATTTGTCTAAAAACTTAAACTGAACTAGAAGGGTACCAGTGCTCCAGCTTACCATCTTTACCTGAGTAAATCTGTTTGTTGAACAATCTAAATGGTTGATTCAGAAACTTCTGTGACATCAACTTAACTGAGACTCATTACAAATTTCACAAAACACAGTTGAATACTTAGTTAATTAGTTTTTATTAGTTATTTTTGTTTTTGTTGTTACGTTAATTTTAATAAAAAATAAATAAATAAGTAAATAATTGTCATGGTCCCCGTGCCTGCCCAGCCGGCCTCACAAGGCTACACTTGTGTTTTTTTTCTCTTTCTCCCCCTATCTCTCTGCCTGGGCGGAGCTCACAGCTGGCTCCCGCCCTTGGCTCTCACAGCTGTTGGCGATCAGCTGATTATCCGTCTTCTATTTGAGGCTGGGTCACAGATCCTCTCATCGCGGGATGATTGCGCTACTGACGTTAGTCTACCTTTCCAGCTCCCGTGGTCTTACACCTTTATGCCTTCGTGATTTGTGAGTGATATCTCCCTTTCCCTGTTCCAGCTTATCTTCCCGGACCTGTGACCTCCCCGCGGTACGAACGTGTGTGAGGACGTGAGCGAGCGTGAGAGAGAGAGAGCCTTCCCCTAATCCCCTGGAACCCTGAATTTCCCGTCACTGTATATATTATTGCACGGGTGTGTAAATAAATTGTGTTTTGAGACATCAACCTGCTCTGCGCTTGAGTCCCTGCTTTCAGCCCGTGACAATAATATCTTTATTTTATTTTATTATTAATTTATTTGTTGTTCCCAGAGAGCAAGCCAAACACTGGTCCTGACTATCTCTAGTAGTGGTGCACTACTAGTGAATGACCGGTGAATGTGGGGCGACGGTGGCAAGAAAAAACTCCCTCCTGGAGGAAGAAATCTTGGGAGGAACCAGGCTCTCTGGGAGGACCCTTCCTCCTAAGGGCAATACTTACCAGCGGTCTGAGACGACGGTTGTTCCTTCTCAGCACGATGATGGCTCTAACTTGCTTCCACACCCTGTTTTAGAATGAAGAGAAAAATGATTAACAAGGTAATAGGACATTTCAAAATTCTCTCAGCTGCTGTGTCTTCTTACGTTTCTCTTGTAAAACAGGATGTAGGCAGACTGCTGCTGTTCCTCAAAAACTGCCGATCCAGTTGTGTGGAGCACCCGTGCATCATTATAGGTGAGCCAATGATCTGATGTAGACTGTGGGCTCTCCTCAGGATGCACAGAATGACAGATGTAGTGTCCTAAGATCACATTAAGACAAATGAATCCAACTTCTAAAAGTCAACTGATTCAAGCAAACAGTGGTTTGGACTTAGTGCTTCTTAAAACATCAAAAGCTTTTGTGTGTGAGTCCTTCACTCAAAAGTAGCATTTTCTGTTTGTAACAAGTCAGTTGTTTTACCTGATTCTGTGCCTCCATAGTGACTAATGATGCTTATGAGTTCATAACGGCCATCACCCTGAGAAGGAACAAATCCAAAGATCAGTTTCATAAAGTCTCACATCAGTGCGATAATTAAGCTGATTCTCTGAGATGTTCTGCAGTCTGTTTTTACCTGTTTGGATGACACCACCAAGTCCCTCTGCAGCCTGACGGGGTCATTCACCTTCTGAAGCTTGTGGGTTTTTGTAAAGCCAAACCTCTTCAGGTGAAAGATGAGAACTCTGGCAGAAAAGAAAAAAAAAACCCAAGGTACAAAATAAGAAGAATGAGTGTCAAACACAAACCGAAGATGGGAGAAAATGACTGCTCAAGTGTTGTCTAAAAAACTCTGATGTTTAGTGCGCCACAGTTTGGAAATCAGGTCAGTCGATCAATTCTGATGTGACCTTACTCACCTTGGCAGTGTATCAAAAGACTGCTTCACTTCCGAGGTCGTCCCTCCACAGTCACAGGTAAATTCGATTTTTTGTTCCTAAACAACGGCAAAGAGAAAACAGGCTTTATGGTAGAAAAAAAAATCACAACCTATGCGCACACACAAGATCAGTGATACTACATCTCTACTGGAATTTGTGATCTTACCTTCAAGTATGTCCCTAACATGTCCTCAACAGACCCCTCTGGAACCAGGTCAAGGGACAAGCTTGTAAATTCCTCCTGTTGTGATGACTGGTGACCGCAGCTACACATTTAAGGAGTAACGTAGTTAAAGTAACGATCAAGTAGGTGGAAAAGAGGTATATGAAAATGTTGCAATCAGCCCTGTGTTTCTGAAAGACTGGCTTACCTCTTGCATGTCCTCATGTTTTCCATTTTGAAAACATGATGGTCTTCTACTGGGCAGGTATAACTTCGGCCCAGGAGAGCTGCTTCCCTCTTCAGGTGAGGTGAGAGGCTTTTCACCTCATTGAGGAAAAAGGTTAGGAATTCATGAGCGTCCTGAAAGAAAAACACAGAGGAGATTTAGAACATAAACATTAGAAGGTAAAGCAAAAAACAAAATGTCCAAATAGCTGACGCACTTTCTGTGCACTGCCTTCGTATTCAGGAACCTGTTGGCTGAATGCCTTCTTAAAAGACATTAGGCGGCGTTTTTTAAGGTCATAATCTCTTGATTCATGACAGTTCCTGATGTTCATGAGCCTTCTGTAAAAAGGAAAGGGTAAACAGACATTTCTGGTGTTAGATATCTTTGTTCTTCAGGTTTCTGAAGAAAGTAGAAGGTTGACGTAGCGCACCTTAAGAGCCGAGCTTCTGGGACTGCTCTCCACAAAGTCTCCTGACGGCTGACATCTCTAATGAACTCCTCATTGTTGAAGAGGCTCTGCAGGCAGGAGTTCATGTAGCAGCTGTTTACAATGTTTGGAAACCTGCCACACATACACAAAGTTTACACTATCAGTGTAAAATAACTCATTTCCACTTTGACAAAGAGAGCTTTGGTCCTCGTGCACCACGTGTACTCACCCGAAGCGGTCCACAGTCTGAACTTTATTTTTCTTTTTTTTTCTATCCTTCAAATTTTTCCCTAAACTATTGCAAAAAGGTAAAAACACAAACACACAATTAGGAAAGATGTCAAGAAGCTAAGCAGTGTATGTGCATGTATGCATGAGCTTTGAAGTTTAAACATTTTGGAGGACGTTTTTCTCTTACATGTCAAACACCTGCTCCAATCCATCCTCTTGTGCCAGAAACTCCATAAGCAAAGTGTCCCAACTCAGGTCTGATGGCTCACTATGTTCAGTGGTGTTTCTAACCTGGTTGGAACTTTCACCACATTCCTTATGGGTGCTGCTGCATGCAGAAAGAAGAAAGGAGTCAGGGATGCATAGCAAGCACAACAGGACAACAAACAAACATTGTCTCTCTGGAGAAAAGCATTCAAACATCTAATTCTTATTGTGATCAGCAATCGGCCAAAATATTAAAAGCACTTACCTGGGATTGTCTGTAGTTATGACCTGTACTAGGTCCTCTGAACTGTTCAGTGGAGGCTTGATGTCCAGTTCTTGGCCTTTTGTTTCTAGGCAGTCTTCTTTTGGTGGTGCTGCCTCAGCAAGTGTACAGTCCTGCTGCAGGTTCTTTAATCTGCAAAAATATACAAATATATAGAAGATTAAGTATCAAATCTGCAACCAGAAGGATCCCAAAAGAATTTTTCTTTAAAGTGAGAAGATTAAAGTTTCCCTTACTTGTCACTCTTTTTATCAGGTTCCCCTGTTGTTTCTGGAGCAACCAGTTCTCGACCTTTTGTTTCTAGGCAGTCTTCTTTTGGTGGTGCTGCCTCGGCAGGTGTACAGTCCTGCTGCATGTTCTTTAATCTGCAAAAATATACAAATATATAGAAGATTAAGTATCAAATCTGCAACCAGAAGGATCCCAAAAGAATTTTTCTTTAAAGTGAGAAGATTAAAGTTTCCCTTACTTGTCACTCTTTTTATCAGGTTCCCCTGTTGTTTCTGAAGCAACCAGTTCTCGACCTTTTGTTTCTAGGCAGTCTTCTTTTGGTGGTGCTGCCTCGGCAGGTGTACAGTCCTGCTGCAGGTTCTTTAATCTGCAAAAATATACAAATATATAGAAGATTAAGTATCAAATCTGCAACCAGAAGGATCCCAAAAGATTTTTTCTTTAAAGTGAGAAGATTAAAGTTTCCCTTACTTGTCACTCTTTTTATCAGGTTCCCCTGTTGTTTCTGGAGCAACCAGTTCTCGACCTTTTGTTTCTAGGCAGTCTTCTTTTGGTGGTGCTGCCTCGGCAGGTGTACAGTCCTGCTGCAGGTTCTTTAATCTGCAAAAATATACAAATATATAGAAGATTAAGTATCAAATCTGCAACCAGAAGGATCCCAAAAGATTTTTTCTTTAAAGTGAGAAGATTAAAGTTTCCCTTACTTGTCACTCTTTTTATCAGGTTCCCCTGTTGTTTCTGAAGCAACCAGTTCTCGACCTTTTGTTTCTAGGCAGTCTTCTTTTGGTGGTGCTGCCTCGGCAGGTGTACAGTCCTGCTGCATGTTCTTTAATCTGCAAAAATATACAAATATATAGAAGATTAAGTATCAAATCTGCAACCAGAAGGATCCCAAAAGATTTTTTCTTTAAAGTGAGAAGATTAAAGTTTCCCTTACTTGTCACTCTTTTTATCAGGTTCCCCTGTTGTTTCTGGAGCAACCTGGTTTCTTCTCTGTAGAAAGAAACCAAAAGACAGGACATAGCTGTGTGCTTCATTGCTCTTAATTGCTCCCATTTCATTGTGATGAATAAATGCTTGATGATAGTGACTCTTTCCATAAAACATACCTTCCAGAATTTGAAAATAGACCAGCGGGACTTTTTCTGTGGCTTTACAGTGGGGGTCTCTGCCTCTGTATCGCTGTCAGTTTCCTGTAGAGAACGAACAAACATAATGTTATTAAAAAAGAAAAGTCACTTAAAATTAACAAATACATTTTAAGGAAAATATGCATTTCATATGTCTTCTGTAAAAGCAAACCGAGAAACAGCAGAAGAAGTGTCTCCATTTTATTTTCTTCTTCTTCTTTATACCATTTTCATGGTTAGGTGTTGTGGCAGCAACAGAAGCATCCGGGACGCTGATCGAGGACAAAAGTGTAAATGTTATTTTTCAAAGTGGAAATTTTTAACAAGGAGCGCATCCTGGATATTGCAAATAAAAAATAATAACTGTTATGAAATACCAAAATGAACAAAATCATGTATTTTGTACATTTACACTCTATATTTTCAACTAATCTCTGAATCGATATAAATAATAGACAAAACTAGAAGTAGTAAAAACGATATAAACACACAAGGCGGAAGAAAAACAACAATAAAAGGGAAATAAAACAGCTCACACTAAACCACTGCTATAAATATCTCCGGCAACATTGGATTAAAGAGTCACATTTCTTTACCTCTGTTGAGACGTAGAAGGAATTTCCTTCTCTGCCACGTTTTGGTTTTTTGATCTCTGTTTAGAAAGAAGAAAACCAACATCAGTAATGGCATAAAACAAACATTCCAAGGGAGGCTCTACATGAAAAGTGTCCAGTTAGAAAATTTGGTATTATTTTAGATTATTTATCAATTTAGTGAGCTATCGACTCATGAAGTGGACCGATATGAATATGTTTAAATAAATTAAAAACAATTTATTCATGCCTCAATTTGAGTTTTAAAGTTTATGGTATGAAATACAAAATACTTCATTT
Source organism: Aulonocara sp. 'chitande type north' Nkhata Bay (assembly GCF_057382095.1). Taxonomy (NCBI): domain Eukaryota; kingdom Metazoa; phylum Chordata; class Actinopteri; order Cichliformes; family Cichlidae; genus Aulonocara; species Aulonocara sp. 'chitande type north' Nkhata Bay. Next base: position 13,629,283 of record NC_141358.1, read on the forward strand.
GGTTCAAAATTCAGTTTTTACAAAAATCATCTATGAAGCTCCATTAAAAGCTTCAAAATGCTTATTTACTGTAAGAAAATATACAGAGAAATGTGCTACAAGTCTCGTCAAACTTACCTTTCTGAGAAAAAAGCGTTTGAACATCTTTGAACCTAATTTGATCGCAGTGAAAATCTTCTGTGCTATGCAAAAGTTCAACTGAAAACAAGTTCAATAGTTGTATATTTATAAGCTTTCAGCATAGAATGTTCATACCCTGAACATATGTCATCATAATGTATGGGGCTAGTTTGCATATTTTGGAATGTATGCTCATTGGAACTGTGTGGTACTCGTCTCCAAGCAACCCCACTGTACATGCTTGAAATGTACAGTGCAATGTGCAAAAAATTGCAAAAATAAACAAGACAAGACAGTGCAATGGATATGTGCAAAATGCTGAGTATTGTGCAAAAGTAACTTGGTGTGTGTGTGTGTGTGTGTGTGTGTTTTGGTTAGTTTAGTTAATGTTTTACTTCACTCAGTTGTGTTGGTGTTCAGCCATGAGTGTATTTGATGACTTACCAGCAGTTTCTGCTTCTGTTTATGTGACATTATGTACAAGTGGTAGTTCGCTAGCATAACAGATTTGTTTACTAATTAGCTTCTAGGAGAGAGATTCGTTGTTATCGTGTTGTTGATTCTGTGCTCCGTGTAACAGATGATAAACCAATGTACAGTTGCCTTCAGTGCATAGTTGTATGCGGTGTGTTAATGCATAATGTCTGACTTTAAGTTTATGTAACCAGGCTGAAGTATAATGTCAGCTTATTTAGCTATATACTGTACTTGAGTACACCTCAGTTGTATCTTTATGTTTATTATGTAATCTGATTCCTAATTGATTGTATTATTATGCTTTGTCTGCAGAAACCACACATACACACACACACACTCTATCTCGCCCAGCTGCGGGCACATTCTCAATTGAAAATACAAAGAATGACAACTTTATTCCTGGACTCTGCCTGTTTGTTCCTCTCACATCTGAACATTTGCAAGTGTCCTGACCCGACACTCTGAAGTGATTGCTGCCAGCTCAGATTTCTTTAACCCTTCTGAACACCTATGGTACAAATTTGAGCAAACTAGGTGACTTCCTTCCTGTCACCAAGTTGTAACATTCACAAGATTTTCAGAAAACTTGACCTTTGACCTTGAGGTCAAGGTCACTGATATTCAAACTGAATATCAGTAGATGCACCATTGGTATTAATTCAAAATCCTATGCCTCTTGTTCTGGAGTTATTATCTTGACCAAGCTGAGTATACAATTATGAAAGAATTATTTTCCATTTTATTTCACTATCTGTAAATACGGCAAATAAACAGTATTTGTGACAATTACTAGTAAAGCGGTTAGTGAGAATCCACATCTGATTACAGTATAATACACTGCTTATTTATGTAAAATCATCATCAATAAATGTGTTCAAAACAGAAGCTACACTGGCTTTAAAAGTTTTTGTTAACTCTGGCTAGGGCTAGGGCATATCATACCGTTCACAGTAATACTGGTATGATGTTGGGCAACAACAAGAAAATGAAATATCGCGATTAGGGATGGGTACCGGTGTTCTGACATAAACGGTAGTAACCAGACCGAAAAGCAGCGCACATTTCGGTGCTTTATTTCGGTGCTTTTTTTTCCTGAGCTGTGATACACTTCTAGCCAATCATTTTACGTTTCCGAGGATAGTAGGCGGGGCCAGGTACGTACGTTCTTTTATGCAGAGCTACAGATTAAAAATGTCCAAGGCGAAGCGGTCAAAAGTCTGGCTGTACTTCATAGCAAAATATGCAAACTCAGCAGCCTGCAACAAGTGCTTTAAGCTGATACTGTGATACTGTCAAAGGAAGTAACACCTCGAATCCGATGAAACACCTGGCGACGCGTAGCGTTTTTTTTTTAAAAGCCGAGAAATGCGCCGTATTTGATGGCAGCAGCAGCCGTTCTTCTCTGCGTGAGTAGCTTAATGTTGTTTGTGTGTAATTTACGTTGAGTAGGCTAACCACGTTATTACATTAATGCATGTAAGGTGAACTAGCAAACATCATCATAGCTACATGCGGCTGTCTTCTTGGTTGATGGCAGATACTCCCTTCACCCTGGCCAAAAAGGCTAAAATGACCAAAGAAAAAGTGGGAAACAGCTAAACATGAGAGGTTTTTGGACAAGGTTTGTATTTTTTCCATTGTTTAAGCACTGCTTCCAGCTAAGAGTGATACCATATATGCCCCATAGCTGCAGAAAAGGCTAACATTGTTATCTTTTTACAAAAAACCAGCTGAATATGAGAGGTTTTTGGACCAATTTTGTGTTCTCCATTCTTTAAGCACCGGTTTGAGCACCGTTTGAGCACCGGCACCGTTTCAAAAGTACCGATTTGGCACCGGTATCAGATAAAACCTAAACGATACCCATCCCTAATCGCGATAGAATATGGGTAAAACGCGCATGTGCGGTACCTTTGTTTTCATACGCACATGGTGGAAAAAGCGTGCTGGCGACGGAGAATGAGAAGGGCGAAAGTGGATCGCTGAATGAAACGGATGAACCAGAATTGGTTTGTAAAAATGCTGCAACCTCAGTGGTGTGGAACTGGTTTAGCTTTCGTCCATCAGATACACAACAAAGCACATTTTTGGTAGAGCATGCTAGCAGGCCGTCGTTATTACCGTGTTTTTTGGAAAATACGGCACACTTAAAATCAATCCTTTGATTTTTCTAAAAATCGACAGTGCCCCTTATAATCCCGTGTGCCTTATGAAGATAATGGCACTATGCAATTCGCCCTTTGATCAAATGATGAGAGCTGATAGTCAAATAGTGCGCCCTGACATTTCCACATTTTGTAACGACAGACCATGTTGAGCGTGTCGTGACACTTGTAAAATGGAAGAACACATCTACTTGTTGGTCGCAGAAGAGCCACTGAGAAATGATTTTTTTAGGTGGCTCGTTACAACTCGATGGCTGGTCACCTGGAATAAGATAAGACTCTGGACCCAAAAATTGACCGATTTTACTGGCCAAGAATCTGTTTGGATGTGCGCTGATGTTGTGCGTCCAGTGGTGTCAGCTGGTGAACCAGCTGGCCATTCCAAAAGTGCCTTTATGCCCTTACTGCCCTTAATGGAGGTACCATTTGAGCACATTGGCATGGACCTCATCTGACCATTTTATCGACGAGAAAAAGTAAATCTTTCGTTCAGCTGTTGTTAACTGATCTTGACTTTGTTAATTAAACGTTGTAAACCTGCTTTCAGTGTGTCCTGTACATGAGTTCTTTCAGTAAACCACAGCACGGTGTGTTTTTTGAGCTGATGAAGTTAAGCCAAAACAAGAAACATGCAGCAGGAGACAGTAACTTGTTAAAATGTTTGTGGCGAGAATAAGGCACGGCGGGACCACGGAGTATCATTCGGAGCCATCTTTATTTACATCTCACCACAACAATCCCCAAACCCCCGAGTCCCCGTGTTTTTAACTAGGCGGGCGTGATTAAGGATGCCGTGCAGGTGCGTCCGCCCTCCCTGCACGGCACCGCAGACCACGCCCCACCACATACCCCCATCGCCTGATTGAGGCTGGGGAGCCATCCGGCCGAACCTACTCCCCCACCGCCAGTGGGAGAGGGAATCAGCCCGGACAGCTGGCGCCCCCAGGCCCCGGCCAAGCGACGGGGAGGTGCGAGTTCAGGTGGCCGCCCGCGAATCCAGCGGTGCAGGCCAAGCTGGTTCGGAAGTCGGACGCGTGGCGTGTGCACCCGGCGCGGCCGGCACAGTCGTGAGCCCCAGCTCACAGGTGGCTGGGCAGAGGTGTGGCGTGTACTGGCCTCTGGTGGTGGTGAGGCCGATCTGGTGAGCACGGCGATCTCAAGCGTGGCACACGCCTCGCTCGCCAGTTCCACTCGAGCAGGCTCCCCTGGCACGGGGACCTCCAGCTCCTTGCGCGGTCCATCCGTCACTGCCGTCGCTCCCCGCTGGAGCAGCCCATCGCGCGACTCCTCCGTCACTACTACTCCCTCCGCCGCCGCCTGCTCCCGCTGGGCGGCCGCCATTTCGGCCACCATCTGGGCCAGCTCCTCCATTCCCTGGCTCCGATACGGACCCGCCGTGCTGCCTCCTGGGTTTCGGCACCAATGTGGCGAGAATAAGGCACGGCGGGACCACGGAGTATCATTCGGAGCCATCTTTATTTACATCTCACCACAACAATCCCCAAACCCCTGAGTCCCCGTGTTTTTAACTAGGCGGGCGTGATTAAGGATGCCGTGCAGGTGCGTCCGCCCTCCCTGCACGGCACCGCAGACCACGCCCCACCACAATGTTATAAAAGGTACAATTAAAGATTTTCATGGATTTTTCAAGGATAAATGTCTAATTTGATCAAAAGTTCTATATGCCATTTCTGGAGAGAGTGCAGTGGAAATGTTGTCACTTTTGGACTTTGCTACTTGCAGCTAAACATTTGCAGCTAAATAATGTATAATGTAAGCAGAAACTGCAACTGAATGAGGGAATATTTGTCTAAAAACTTAAACTGAACTAGAAGGGTACCAGTGCTCCAGCTTACCATCTTTACCTGAGTAAATCTGTTTGTTGAACAATCTAAATGGTTGATTCAGAAACTTCTGTGACATCAACTTAACTGAGACTCATTACAAATTTCACAAAACACAGTTGAATACTTAGTTAATTAGTTTTTATTAGTTATTTTTGTTTTTGTTGTTACGTTAATTTTAATAAAAAATAAATAAATAAGTAAATAATTGTCATGGTCCCCGTGCCTGCCCAGCCGGCCTCACAAGGCTACACTTGTGTTTTTTTTCTCTTTCTCCCCCTATCTCTCTGCCTGGGCGGAGCTCACAGCTGGCTCCCGCCCTTGGCTCTCACAGCTGTTGGCGATCAGCTGATTATCCGTCTTCTATTTGAGGCTGGGTCACAGATCCTCTCATCGCGGGATGATTGCGCTACTGACGTTAGTCTACCTTTCCAGCTCCCGTGGTCTTACACCTTTATGCCTTCGTGATTTGTGAGTGATATCTCCCTTTCCCTGTTCCAGCTTATCTTCCCGGACCTGTGACCTCCCCGCGGTACGAACGTGTGTGAGGACGTGAGCGAGCGTGAGAGAGAGAGAGCCTTCCCCTAATCCCCTGGAACCCTGAATTTCCCGTCACTGTATATATTATTGCACGGGTGTGTAAATAAATTGTGTTTTGAGACATCAACCTGCTCTGCGCTTGAGTCCCTGCTTTCAGCCCGTGACAATAATATCTTTATTTTATTTTATTATTAATTTATTTGTTGTTCCCAGAGAGCAAGCCAAACACTGGTCCTGACTATCTCTAGTAGTGGTGCACTACTAGTGAATGACCGGTGAATGTGGGGCGACGGTGGCAAGAAAAAACTCCCTCCTGGAGGAAGAAATCTTGGGAGGAACCAGGCTCTCTGGGAGGACCCTTCCTCCTAAGGGCAATACTTACCAGCGGTCTGAGACGACGGTTGTTCCTTCTCAGCACGATGATGGCTCTAACTTGCTTCCACACCCTGTTTTAGAATGAAGAGAAAAATGATTAACAAGGTAATAGGACATTTCAAAATTCTCTCAGCTGCTGTGTCTTCTTACGTTTCTCTTGTAAAACAGGATGTAGGCAGACTGCTGCTGTTCCTCAAAAACTGCCGATCCAGTTGTGTGGAGCACCCGTGCATCATTATAGGTGAGCCAATGATCTGATGTAGACTGTGGGCTCTCCTCAGGATGCACAGAATGACAGATGTAGTGTCCTAAGATCACATTAAGACAAATGAATCCAACTTCTAAAAGTCAACTGATTCAAGCAAACAGTGGTTTGGACTTAGTGCTTCTTAAAACATCAAAAGCTTTTGTGTGTGAGTCCTTCACTCAAAAGTAGCATTTTCTGTTTGTAACAAGTCAGTTGTTTTACCTGATTCTGTGCCTCCATAGTGACTAATGATGCTTATGAGTTCATAACGGCCATCACCCTGAGAAGGAACAAATCCAAAGATCAGTTTCATAAAGTCTCACATCAGTGCGATAATTAAGCTGATTCTCTGAGATGTTCTGCAGTCTGTTTTTACCTGTTTGGATGACACCACCAAGTCCCTCTGCAGCCTGACGGGGTCATTCACCTTCTGAAGCTTGTGGGTTTTTGTAAAGCCAAACCTCTTCAGGTGAAAGATGAGAACTCTGGCAGAAAAGAAAAAAAAAACCCAAGGTACAAAATAAGAAGAATGAGTGTCAAACACAAACCGAAGATGGGAGAAAATGACTGCTCAAGTGTTGTCTTAAAAACTCTGATGTTTAGTGCGCCACAGTTTGGAAATCAGGTCAGTCGATCAATTCTGATGTGACCTTACTCACCTTGGCAGTGTATCAAAAGACTGCTTCACTTCCGAGGTCGTCCCTCCACAGTCACAGGTAAATTCGATTTTTTGTTCCTAAACAACGGCAAAGAGAAAACAGGCTTTATGGTAGAAAAAAAAATCACAACCTATGCGCACACACAAGATCAGTGATACTACATCTCTACTGGAATTTGTGATCTTACCTTCAAGTATGTCCCTAACATGTCCTCAACAGACCCCTCTGGAACCAGGTCAAGGGACAAGCTTGTAAATTCCTCCTGTTGTGATGACTGGTGACCGCAGCTACACATTTAAGGAGTAACGTAGTTAAAGTAACAATCAAGTAGGTGGAAAAGAGGTATATGAAAATGTTGCAATCAGCCCTGTGTTTCTGAAAGACTGGCTTACCTCTTGCATGTCCTCATGTTTTCCATTTTGAAAACATGATGGTCTTCTACTGGGCAGGTATAACTTCGGCCCAGGAGAGCTGCTTCCCTCTTCAGGTGAGGTGAGAGGCTTTTCACCTCATTGAGGAAAAAGGTTAGGAATTCATGAGCGTCCTGAAAGAAAAACACAGAGGAGATTTAGAACATAAACATTAGAAGGTAAAGCAAAAAACAAAATGTCCAAATAGCTGACGCACTTTCTGTGCACTGCCTTCGTATTCAGGAACCTGTTGGCTGAATGCCTTCTTAAAAGACATTAGGCGGCGTTTTTTAAGGTCATAATCTCTTGATTCATGACAGTTCCTGATGTTCATGAGCCTTCTGTAAAAAGGAAAGGGTAAACAGACATTTCTGGTGTTAGATATCTTTGTTCTTCAGGTTTCTGAAGAAAGTAGAAGGTTGACGTAGCGCACCTTAAGAGCCGAGCTTCTGGGACTGCTCTCCACAAAGTCTCCTGACGGCTGACATCTCTAATGAACTCCTCATTGTTGAAGAGGCTCTGCAGGCAGGAGTTCATGTAGCAGCTGTTTACAATGTTTGGAAACCTGCCACACATACACAAAGTTTACACTATCAGTGTAAAATAACTCATTTCCACTTTGACAAAGAGAGCTTTGGTCCTCGTGCACCACGTGTACTCACCCGAAGCGGTCCACAGTCTGAACTTTATTTTTCTTTTTTTTTCTATCCTTCAAATTTTTCCCTAAACTATTGCAAAAAGGTAAAAACACAAACACACAATTAGGAAAGATGTCAAGAAGCTAAGCAGTGTATGTGCATGTATGCATGAGCTTTGAAGTTTAAACATTTTGGAGGACGTTTTTCTCTTACATGTCAAGCACCTGCTCCAATCCATCCTCTTGTGCCAGAAACTCCATAAGCAAAGTGTCCCAACTCAGGTCTGATGGCTCACTATGTTCAGTGGTGTTTCTAACCTGGTTGGAACTTTCACCACATTCCTTATGGGTGCTGCTGCATGCAGAAAGAAGAAAGGAGTCAGGGATGCATAGCAAGCACAACAGGACAACAAACAAACATTGTCTCTCTGGAGAAAAGCATTCAAACATCTAATTCTTATTGTGATCAGCAATCGGCCAAAATATTAAAAGCACTTACCTGGGATTGTCTGTAGTTATGACCTGTACTAGGTCCTCTGAACTGTTCAGTGGAGGCTTGATGTCCAGTTCTTGGCCTTTTGTTTCTAGGCAGTCTTCTTTTGGTGGTGCTGCCTCAGCAAGTGTACAGTCCTGCTGCAGGTTCTTTAATCTGCAAAAATATACAAATATATAGAAGATTAAGTATCAAATCTGCAACCAGAAGGATCCCAAAAGAATTTTTCTTTAAAGTGAGAAGATTAAAGTTTCCCTTACTTGTCACTCTTTTTATCAGGTTCCCCTGTTGTTTCTGGAGCAACCAGTTCTCGACCTTTTGTTTCTAGGCAGTCTTCTTTTGGTGGTGCTGCCTCGGCAGGTGTACAGTCCTGCTGCATGTTCTTTAATCTGCAAAAATATACAAATATATAGAAGATTAAGTATCAAATCTGCAACCAGAAGGATCCCAAAAGAATTTTTCTTTAAAGTGAGAAGATTAAAGTTTCCCTTACTTGTCACTCTTTTTATCAGGTTCCCCTGTTGTTTCTGGAGCAACCAGTTCTCGACCTTTTGTTTCTAGGCAGTCTTCTTTTGGTGGTGCTGCCTCAGCAAGTGTACAGTCCTGCTGCAGGTTCTTTAATCTGCAAAAATATACAAATATATAGAAGATTAAGTATCAAATCTGCAACCAGAAGGATCCCAAAAGAATTTTTCTTTAAAGTGAGAAGATTAAAGTTTCCCTTACTTGTCACTCTTTTTATCAGGTTCCCCTGTTGTTTCTGGAGCAACCAGTTCTCGACCTTTTGTTTCTAGGCAGTCTTCTTTTGGTGGTGCTGCCTCGGCAGGTGTACAGTCCTGCTGCAGGTTCTTTAATCTGCAAAAATATACAAATATATAGAAGATTAAGTATCAAATCTGCAACCAGAAGGATCCCAAAAGAATTTTTCTTTAAAGTGAGAAGATTAAAGTTTCCCTTACTTGTCACTCTTTTTATCAGGTTCCCCTGTTGTTTCTGGAGCAACCAGTTCTCGACCTTTTGTTTCTAGGCAGTCTTCTTTTGGTGGTGCTGCCTCGGCAGGTGTACAGTCCTGCTGCAGGTTCTTTAATCTGCAAAAATATACAAATATATAGAAGATTAAGTATCAAATCTGCAACCAGAAGGATCCCAAAAGAATTTTTCTTTAAAGTGAGAAGATTAAAGTTTCCCTTACTTGTCACTCTTTTTATCAGGTTCCCCTGTTGTTTCTGGAGCAACCAGTTCTCGACCTTTTGTTTCTAGGCAGTCTTCTTTTGGTGGTGCTGCCTCGGCAGGTGTACAGTCCTGCTGCATGTTCTTTAATCTGCAAAAATATACAAATATATAGAAGATTAAGTATCAAATCTGCAACCAGAAGGATCCCAAAAGATTTTTTCTTTAAAGTGAGAAGATTAAAGTTTCCCTTACTTGTCACTCTTTTTATCAGGTTCCCCTGTTGTTTCTGGAGCAACCTGATTTCTTCTCTGTAGAAAGAAACCAAAAGACAGGACATAGCTGTGTGCTTCATTGCTCTTAATTGCTCCCATTTCATTGTGATGAATAAATGCTTGATGATAGTGACTCTTTCCATAAAACATACCTTCCAGAATTTGAAAATAGACCAGCGGGACTTTTTCTGTGGCTTTACAGTGGGGGTCTCTGCCTCTGTATCGCTGTCAGTTTCCTGTAGAGAACGAACAAACATAATGTTATTAAAAAAGAAAAGTCACTTAAAATTAACAAATACATTTTAAGGAAAATATGCATTTCATATGTCTTCTGTAAAAGCAAACCGAGAAACAGCAGAAGAAGTGTCTCCATTTTATTTTCTTCTTCTTCTTTATACCATTTTCATGGTTAGGTGTTGTGGCAGCAACAGAAGCATCCGGGACGCTGATCGAGGACAAAAGTGTAAATGTTATTTTTCAAAGTGGAAATTTTTAACAAGGAGCGCATCCTGGATATTGCAAATAAAAAATAATAACTGTTATGAAATACCAAAATGAACAAAATCATGTATTTTGTACATTTACACTCTATATTTTCAACTAATCTCTGAATCGATATAAATAATAGACAAAACTAGAAGTAGTAAAAACGATATAAACACACAAGGCGGAAGAAAAACAACAATAAAAGGGAAATAAAACAGCTCACACTAAACCACTGCTATAAATATCTCCGGCAACATTGGATTAAAGAGTCACATTTCTTTACCTCTGTTGAGACGTAGAAGGAATTTCCTTCTCTGCCACGTTTTGGTTTTTTGATCTCTGTTTAGAAAGAAGAAAACCAACATCAGTAATGGCATAAAACAAACATTCCAAGGGAGGCTCTACATGAAAAGTGTCCAGTTAGAAAATTTGGTATTATTTTAGATTATTTATCAATTTAGTGAGCTATCGACTCATGAAGTGGACCGATATGAATATGTTTAAATAAATTAAAAACAATTTATTCATGCCTCAATTTGAGTTTTAAAGTTTATGGTATGAAATACAAAATACTTCATTTGGTTCAAAATTCAGTTTTTACAAAAATCATCTATGAAGCTCCATTAAAAGCTTCAAAATGCTTATTTACTGTAAGAAAATATACAGAGAAATGTGCTACAAGTCTCGTCAAACTTACCTTTCTGAGAAAAAAGCGTTTGAACATCTTTGAACCTAATTTGATCGCAGTGAAAATCTTCTGTGCTATGCAAAAGTTCAACTGAAAACAAGTTCAATAGTTGTATATTTATAAGCTTTCAGCATAGAATGTTCATACCCTGAACATATGTCATCATAATGTATGGGGCTAGTTTGCATATTTTGGAATGTATGCTCATTGGAACTGTGTGGTACTCGTCTCCAAGCAACCCCACTGTACATGCTTGAAATGTACAGTGCAATGTGCAAAAAATTGCAAAAATAAACAAGACAAGACAGTGCAATGGATATGTGCAAAATGCTGAGTATTGTGCAAAAGTAACTTGGTGTGTGTGTGTGTGTGTGTGTGTGTGTGTGTGTGTGTGTGTGTGTGTGTGTGGAGCAGGGCGATATGACCAAAAATATTTATCACGATATACATTTGAAAATTTGCGATAACGATATAACTGACGATATAACTGACACTAGACAAAATACTTTACAACTCCACGACTTTATTAGTGCAAAAAAACCATCAATGTATTTTCACTTAAACAAGCAGCTGTTTTTATGTGCATTAAAGTTATATAAAAATGTAACAATGCAAATTCCTTGCTGACAGTTTAACCAAAAGGCATTTCCAGTGGAAATTGGCCGACATATCCTGAGCATAACAATGTATAATATCCACTAAACTTAAAAAGAGGTTATACACACACAATACAGTAATATTATGTTGAAGCACAGTACGTATCACTCCGCGAGGCGCCTGCCTAATATAGCCGTAATGCTCCACTTTCGCTCTTCTCATTCTGTGTCGCCGCCATGTGCGTATGTAAACATAGGCACTGCGCATGCGCGTTTTACCCATATTCTATCACGATATTTCATTTTCCTATCGTTGCCCAAAATTACACCGGTATTACCGTGAACGGTATGATATAGCCCAGCCCTATATGTGTGTGTGTGTGTGTGTGTGTGTGTGTGTGAGATACTGCAGATAAGTGCTTGGTAGCGATGTGTGAAGGTGTGTGTGTGTGTGTATCAGTCCAGTCACTGAGTGTTCAGGAGTCTGACGGCTTGCTGGTACCTCTTTCGAGAAGGCAGCAGGGTGAAGAGTGTGTGAGGTCCTCCATAATGCTGGTGGCTTTGCGGATGGAGCGGGTGCTAAAAGTGTCCATGATGGAGGGGAGAGGGGCTCCAATGATCTTCTCAGCTGCTCTCACTATTAGTTGTAGGGTACTGCGATCTGATACGGTGCAGTTACCATACTAGATAGTGATGCAGCTGCTCAGGACGCTCTCGATAATCCCTCTGTAGAAGGTGGTGAGAATGGATGGTGAGAGATGGGCTTTCCTCAGCTTCCGCAAGAAGTAGAGATGCTGTTGGGCCTCCTTAGTTATGGAGCTTGGGTTAAGGGACCAGAAAAGGTTCTCCGCCAGGTGGACATCAAGGAATTTGGTGCTCTTGACGACCTCCAAAGAGGATCCAGTGATGTTAAGTGGGAAGTGAGCTCTCTGTGCTCTCCTGAAGTCAACAATCATCTCTTTTGTTTTGTCCACGTTCACAGACAGGTTGTTGACCCTACATCTCTACAGATGGCCCCTAGCGCAACCCTTCAGCCTACTAGTAATTGCACCTATTGTACAAAAGGGTTAGGGTTGTGTATGGGATTTCCTATGCCCCCTGAATGCACCATCGGGGTGCATGTCCGCAACTTTAGTTCAGAGACAAACGGCAGCCAAACAACGGACAGTGTGTGCGTTCATAAGACCGTAAGTTAATGTTTTACTTCACTCAGTTGTGTTGGTGTTCAGCCATGAGTGTATTTGATGACTTACCAGCAGTTTCTGCTTCTGTTTATGTGACATTATGTGTGTTGGTGGCCAGGGAAGGAACGTGCCCTCCGGTTGTTGCAAGTGGCTGCCATCAGTCTCTCCAGAAGACCATCACAGCAACTTTCATGGGGCAAATGGGGCTGGAGGACCAGTCCTCTGCCTAAACCAGGTGGCTGCAGCCTGGCCCCACACTTAGAAAGGCTGGATTGCTGAAAATGGTAGTGCTAGAGAAATTTGTGGGGGGGGGCTACCGGCCAGGACAGTGAAGTGAGTCTGCTATCACTAGCCGGTGAACCTCGAAACTGCCATCACCCTGGCCAAAGACCAGCTGGCGACCTGTCCGGCTCAGTCATGGATATTCACAAATACCCCATAGTACTGGTGGAAATGAAAGATCGGGGGGAAATGCATAGAGTAACGGCTGCGGTTAGCTGGCGGCTAGCATACCCCTTAAATCTCAAAACTGATTGGTTGGGGTTTGGTAGCTCAATAGGGCAGTATGCTGGGCTGCACACACAGCCAATAGGGACACGTGGCGTTTGGGCCACGTTCAGCTTGCCGGTTCCAGCAATTTGCTACACAGAAGATAATGGCACTATGCAATTCGCCCTTTGATCAAATGATGAGAGCTGATAGTCAAATAGTGCGCCCTGACATTTCCACATTTTGTAACGACAGACCATGTTGAGCGTGTCGTGACACTTGTAAAATGGAAGAACACATCTACTTGTTGGTCGCAGAAGAGCCACTGAGAAATGATTTTTTTAGGTGGCTCGTTACAACTCGATGGCTGGTCACCTGGAATAAGATAAGACTCTGGACCCAAAAATTGACCGATTTTACTGGCCAAGAATCTGTTTGGATGTGCGCTGATGTTGTGCGTCCAGTGGTGTCAGCTGGTGAACCAGCTGGCCATTCCAAAAGTGCCTTTATGCCCTTACTGCCCTTAATGGAGGTACCATTTGAGCACATTGGCATGGACCTCATCTGACCATTTTATCGACGAGAAAAAGTAAATCTTTCGTTCAGCTGTTGTTAACTGATCTTGACTTTGTTAATTAAACGTTGTAAACCTGCTTTCAGTGTGTCCTGTACATGAGTTCTTTCAGTAAACCACAGCACGGTGTGTTTTTTGAGCTGATGAAGTTAAGCCAAAACAAGAAACATGCAGCAGGAGACAGTAACTTGTTAAAATGTTTGTGGCGAGAATAAGGCACGGCGGGACCACGGAGTATCATTCGGAGCCATCTTTATTTACATCTCACCACAACAATCCCCAAACCCCCGAGTCCCCGTGTTTTTAACTAGGCGGGCGTGATTAAGGATGCCGTGCAGGTGCGTCCGCCCTCCCTGCACGGCACCGCAGACCACGCCCCACCACATACCCCCATCGCCTGATTGAGGCTGGGGAGCCATCCGGCCGAACCTACTCCCCCACCGCCAGTGGGAGAGGGAATCAGCCCGGACAGCTGGCGCCCCCAGGCCCCGGCCAAGCGACGGGGAGGTGCGAGTTCAGGTGGCCGCCCGCGAATCCAGCGGTGCAGGCCAAGCTGGTTCGGAAGTCGGACGCGTGGCGTGTGCACCCGGCGCGGCCGGCACAGTCGTGAGCCCCAGCTCACAGGTGGCTGGGCAGAGGTGTGGCGTGTACTGGCCTCTGGTGGTGGTGAGGCCGATCTGGTGAGCACGGCGATCTCAAGCGTGGCACACGCCTCGCTCGCCAGTTCCACTCGAGCAGGCTCCCCTGGCACGGGGACCTCCAGCTCCTTGCGCGGTCCATCCGTCACTGCCGTCGCTCCCCGCTGGAGCAGCCCATCGCGCGACTCCTCCGTCACTACTACTCCCTCCGCCGCCGCCTGCTCCCGCTGGGCGGCCGCCATTTCGGCCACCATCTGGGCCAGCTCCTCCATTCCCTGGCTCCGATACGGACCCGCCGTGCTGCCTCCTGGGTTTCGGCACCAATGTGGCGAGAATAAGGCACGGCGGGACCACGGAGTATCATTCGGAGCCATCTTTATTTACATCTCACCACAACAATCCCCAAACCCCTGAGTCCCCGTGTTTTTAACTAGGCGGGCGTGATTAAGGATGCCGTGCAGGTGCGTCCGCCCTCCCTGCACGGCACCGCAGACCACGCCCCACCACAATGTTATAAAAGGTACAATTAAAGATTTTCATGGATTTTTCAAGGATAAATGTCTAATTTGATCAAAAGTTCTATATGCCATTTCTGGAGAGAGTGCAGTGGAAATGTTGTCACTTTTGGACTTTGCTACTTGCAGCTAAACATTTGCAGCTAAATAATGTATAATGTAAGCAGAAACTGCAACTGAATGAGGGAATATTTGTCTAAAAACTTAAACTGAACTAGAAGGGTACCAGTGCTCCAGCTTACCATCTTTACCTGAGTAAATCTGTTTGTTGAACAATCTAAATGGTTGATTCAGAAACTTCTGTGACATCAACTTAACTGAGACTCATTACAAATTTCACAAAACACAGTTGAATACTTAGTTAATTAGTTTTTATTAGTTATTTTTGTTTTTGTTGTTACGTTAATTTTAATAAAAAATAAATAAATAAGTAAATAATTGTCATGGTCCCCGTGCCTGCCCAGCCGGCCTCACAAGGCTACACTTGTGTTTTTTTTCTCTTTCTCCCCCTATCTCTCTGCCTGGGCGGAGCTCACAGCTGGCTCCCGCCCTTGGCTCTCACAGCTGTTGGCGATCAGCTGATTATCCGTCTTCTATTTGAGGCTGGGTCACAGATCCTCTCATCGCGGGATGATTGCGCTACTGACGTTAGTCTACCTTTCCAGCTCCCGTGGTCTTACACCTTTATGCCTTCGTGATTTGTGAGTGATATCTCCCTTTCCCTGTTCCAGCTTATCTTCCCGGACCTGTGACCTCCCCGCGGTACGAACGTGTGTGAGGACGTGAGCGAGCGTGAGAGAGAGAGAGCCTTCCCCTAATCCCCTGGAACCCTGAATTTCCCGTCACTGTATATATTATTGCACGGGTGTGTAAATAAATTGTGTTTTGAGACATCAACCTGCTCTGCGCTTGAGTCCCTGCTTTCAGCCCGTGACAATAATATCTTTATTTTATTTTATTATTAATTTATTTGTTGTTCCCAGAGAGCAAGCCAAACACTGGTCCTGACTATCTCTAGTAGTGGTGCACTACTAGTGAATGACCGGTGAATGTGGGGCGACGGTGGCAAGAAAAAACTCCCTCCTGGAGGAAGAAATCTTGGGAGGAACCAGGCTCTCTGGGAGGACCCTTCCTCCTAAGGGCAATACTTACCAGCGGTCTGAGACGACGGTTGTTCCTTCTCAGCACGATGATGGCTCTAACTTGCTTCCACACCCTGTTTTAGAATGAAGAGAAAAATGATTAACAAGGTAATAGGACATTTCAAAATTCTCTCAGCTGCTGTGTCTTCTTACGTTTCTCTTGTAAAACAGGATGTAGGCAGACTGCTGCTGTTCCTCAAAAACTGCCGATCCAGTTGTGTGGAGCACCCGTGCATCATTATAGGTGAGCCAATGATCTGATGTAGACTGTGGGCTCTCCTCAGGATGCACAGAATGACAGATGTAGTGTCCTAAGATCACATTAAGACAAATGAATCCAACTTCTAAAAGTCAACTGATTCAAGCAAACAGTGGTTTGGACTTAGTGCTTCTTAAAACATCAAAAGCTTTTGTGTGTGAGTCCTTCACTCAAAAGTAGCATTTTCTGTTTGTAACAAGTCAGTTGTTTTACCTGATTCTGTGCCTCCATAGTGACTAATGATGCTTATGAGTTCATAACGGCCATCACCCTGAGAAGGAACAAATCCAAAGATCAGTTTCATAAAGTCTCACATCAGTGCGATAATTAAGCTGATTCTCTGAGATGTTCTGCAGTCTGTTTTTACCTGTTTGGATGACACCACCAAGTCCCTCTGCAGCCTGACGGGGTCATTCACCTTCTGAAGCTTGTGGGTTTTTGTAAAGCCAAACCTCTTCAGGTGAAAGATGAGAACTCTGGCAGAAAAGAAAAAAAAAACCCAAGGTACAAAATAAGAAGAATGAGTGTCAAACACAAACCGAAGATGGGAGAAAATGACTGCTCAAGTGTTGTCTTAAAAACTCTGATGTTTAGTGCGCCACAGTTTGGAAATCAGGTCAGTCGATCAATTCTGATGTGACCTTACTCACCTTGGCAGTGTATCAAAAGACTGCTTCACTTCCGAGGTCGTCCCTCCACAGTCACAGGTAAATTCGATTTTTTGTTCCTAAACAACGGCAAAGAGAAAACAGGCTTTATGGTAGAAAAAAAAAATCACAACCTATGCACACACACAAGATCAGTGATACTACATCTCTACTGGAATTTGTGATCTTACCTTCAAGTATGTCCCTAACATGTCCTCAACAGACCCCTCTGGAACCAGGTCAAGGGACAAGCTTGTAAATTCCTCCTGTTGTGATGACTGGTGACCGCAGCTACACATTTAAGGAGTAACGTAGTTAAAGTAACGATCAAGTAGGTGGAAAAGAGGTATATGAAAATGTTGCAATCAGCCCTGTGTTTCTGAAAGACTGGCTTACCTCTTGCATGTCCTCATGTTTTCCATTTTGAAAACATGATGGTCTTCTACTGGGCAGGTATAACTTCGGCCCAGGAGAGCTGCTTCCCTCTTCAGGTGAGGTGAGAGGCTTTTCACCTCATTGAGGAAAAAGGTTAGGAATTCATGAGCGTCCTGAAAGAAAAACACAGAGGAGATTTAGAACATAAACATTAGAAGGTAAAGCAAAAAACAAAATGTCCAAATAGCTGACGCACTTTCTGTGCACTGCCTTCGTATTCAGGAACCTGTTGGCTGAATGCCTTCTTAAAAGACATTAGGCGGCGTTTTTTAAGGTCATAATCTCTTGATTCATGACAGTTCCTGATGTTCATGAGCCTTCTGTAAAAAGGAAAGGGTAAACAGACATTTCTGGTGTTAGATATCTTTGTTCTTCAGGTTTCTGAAGAAAGTAGAAGGTTGACGTAGCGCACCTTAAGAGCCGAGCTTCTGGGACTGCTCTCCACAAAGTCTCCTGACGGCTGACATCTCTAATGAACTCCTCATTGTTGAAGAGGCTCTGCAGGCAGGAGTTCATGTAGCAGCTGTTTACAATGTTTGGAAACCTGCCACACATACACAAAGTTTACACTATCAGTGTAAAATAACTCATTTCCACTTTGACAAAGAGAGCTTTGGTCCTCGTGCACCACGTGTACTCACCCGAAGCGGTCCACAGTCTGAACTTTATTTTTCTTTTTTTTTCTATCCTTCAAATTTTTCCCTAAACTATTGCAAAAAGGTAAAAACACAAACACACAATTAGGAAAGATGTCAAGAAGCTAAGCAGTGTATGTGCATGTATGCATGAGCTTTGAAGTTTAAACATTTTGGAGGACGTTTTTCTCTTACATGTCAAACACCTGCTCCAATCCATCCTCTTGTGCCAGAAACTCCATAAGCAAAGTGTCCCAACTCAGGTCTGATGGCTCACTATGTTCAGTGGTGTTTCTAACCTGGTTGGAACTTTCACCACATTCCTTATGGGTGCTGCTGCATGCAGAAAGAAGAAAGGAGTCAGGGATGCATAGCAAGCACAACAGGACAACAAACAAACATTGTCTCTCTGGAGAAAAGCATTCAAACATCTAATTCTTATTGTGATCAGCAATCGGCCAAAATATTAAAAGCACTTACCTGGGATTGTCTGTAGTTATGACCTGTACTAGGTCCTCTGAACTGTTCAGTGGAGGCTTGATGTCCAGTTCTTGGCCTTTTGTTTCTAGGCAGTCTTCTTTTGGTGGTGCTGCCTCAGCAAGTGTACAGTCCTGCTGCAGGTTCTTTAATCTGCAAAAATATACAAATATATAGAAGATTAAGTATCAAATCTGCAACCAGAAGGATCCCAAAAGAATTTTTCTTTAAAGTGAGAAGATTAAAGTTTCCCTTACTTGTCACTCTTTTTATCAGGTTCCCCTGTTGTTTCTGGAGCAACCAGTTCTCGACCTTTTGTTTCTAGGCAGTCTTCTTTTGGTGGTGCTGCCTCGGCAGGTGTACAGTCCTGCTGCATGTTCTTTAATCTGCAAAAATATACAAATATATAGAAGATTAAGTATCAAATCTGCAACCAGAAGGATCCCAAAAGAATTTTTCTTTAAAGTGAGAAGATTAAAGTTTCCCTTACTTGTCACTCTTTTTATCAGGTTCCCCTGTTGTTTCTGGAGCAACCAGTTCTCGACCTTTTGTTTCTAGGCAGTCTTCTTTTGGTGGTGCTGCCTCAGCAAGTGTACAGTCCTGCTGCAGGTTCTTTAATCTGCAAAAATATACAAATATATAGAAGATTAAGTATCAAATCTGCAACCAGAAGGATCCCAAAAGAATTTTTCTTTAAAGTGAGAAGATTAAAGTTTCCCTTACTTGTCACTCTTTTTATCAGGTTCCCCTGTTGTTTCTGGAGCAACCAGTTCTCGACCTTTTGTTTCTAGGCAGTCTTCTTTTGGTGGTGCTGCCTCGGCAGGTGTACAGTCCTGCTGCATGTTCTTTAATCTGCAAAAATATACAAATATATAGAAGATTAAGTATCAAATCTGCAACCAGAAGGATCCCAAAAGAATTTTTCTTTAAAGTGAGAAGATTAAAGTTTCCCTTACTTGTCACTCTTTTTATCAGGTTCCCCTGTTGTTTCTGGAGCAACCAGTTCTCGACCTTTTGTTTCTAGGCAGTCTTCTTTTGGTGGTGCTGCCTCGGCAGGTGTACAGTCCTGCTGCAGGTTCTTTAATCTGCAAAAATATACAAATATATAGAAGATTAAGTATCAAATCTGCAACCAGAAGGATCCCAAAAGATTTTTTCTTTAAAGTGAGAAGATTAAAGTTTCCCTTACTTGTCACTCTTTTTATCAGGTTCCCCTGTTGTTTCTGGAGCAACCTGGTTTCTTCTCTGTAGAAAGAAACCAAAAGACAGGACATAGCTGTGTGCTTCATTGCTCTTAATTGCTCCCATTTCATTGTGATGAATAAATGCTTGATGATAGTGACTCTTTCCATAAAACATACCTTCCAGAATTTGAAAATAGACCAGCGGGACTTTTTCTGTGGCTTTACAGTGGGGGTCTCTGCCTCTGTATCGCTGTCAGTTTCCTGTAGAGAACGAACAAACATAATGTTATTAAAAAAGAAAAGTCACTTAAAATTAACAAATACATTTTAAGGAAAATATGCATTTCATATGTCTTCTGTAAAAGCAAACCGAGAAACAGCAGAAGAAGTGTCTCCATTTTATTTTCTTCTTCTTCTTTATACCATTTTCATGGTTAGGTGTTGTGGCAGCAACAGAAGCATCCGGGACGCTGATCGAGGACAAAAGTGTAAATGTTATTTTTCAAAGTGGAAATTTTTAACAAGGAGCGCATCCTGGATATTGCAAATAAAAAATAATAACTGTTATGAAATACCAAAATGAACAAAATCATGTATTTTGTACATTTACACTCTATATTTTCAACTAATCTCTGAATCGATATAAATAATAGACAAAACTAGAAGTAGTAAAAACGATATAAACACACAAGGCGGAAGAAAAACAACAATAAAAGGGAAATAAAACAGCTCACACTAAACCACTGCTATAAATATCTCCGGCAACATTGGATTAAAGAGTCACATTTCTTTACCTCTGTTGAGACGTAGAAGGAATTTCCTTCTCTGCCACGTTTTGGTTTTTTGATCTCTGTTTAGAAAGAAGAAAACCAACATCAGTAATGGCATAAAACAAACATTCCAAGGGAGGCTCTACATGAAAAGTGTCCAGTTAGAAAATTTGGTATTATTTTAGATTATTTATCAATTTAGTGAGCTATCGACTCATGAAGTGGACCGATATGAATATGTTTAAATAAATTAAAAACAATTTATTCATGCCTCAATTTGAGTTTTAAAGTTTATGGTATGAAATACAAAATACTTCATTTGGTTCAAAATTCAGTTTTTACAAAAATCATCTATGAAGCTCCATTAAAAGCTTCAAAATGCTTATTTACTGTAAGAAAATATACAGAGAAATGTGCTACAAGTCTCGTCAAACTTACCTTTCTGAGAAAAAAGCGTTTGAACATCTTTGAACCTAATTTGATCGCAGTGAAAATCTTCTGTGCTATGCAAAAGTTCAACTGAAAACAAGTTCAATAGTTGTATATTTATAAGCTTTCAGCATAGAATGTTCATACCCTGAACATATGTCATCATAATGTATGGGGCTAGTTTGCATATTTTGGAATGTATGCTCATTGGAACTGTGTGGTACTCGTCTCCAAGCAACCCCACTGTACATGCTTGAAATGTACAGTGCAATGTGCAAAAAATTGCAAAAATAAACAAGACAAGACAGTGCAATGGATATGTGCAAAATGCTGAGTATTGTGCAAAAGTAACTTGGTGTGTGTGTGTGTGTGTGTGTGTGTGTGTGTGTGTGTGGAGCAGGGCGATATGACCAAAAATATTTATCACGATATACATTTGAAAATTTGCGATAACGATATAACTGACGATATAACTGACACTAGACAAAATACTTTACAACTCCACGACTTTATTAGTGCAAAAAAACCATCAATGTATTTTCACTTAAACAAGCAGCTGTTTTTATGTGCATTAAAGTTATATAAAAATGTAACAATGCAAATTCCTTGCTGACAGTTTAACCAAAAGGCATTTCCAGTGGAAATTGGCCGACATATCCTGAGCATAACAATGTATAATATCCACTAAACTTAAAAAGAGGTTATACACACACAATACAGTAATATTATGTTGAAGCACAGTACGTATCACTCCGCGAGGCGCCTGCCTAATATAGCCGTAATGCTCCACTTTCGCTCTTCTCATTCTGTGTCGCCGCCATGTGCGTATGTAAACATAGGCACTGCGCATGCGCGTTTTACCCATATTCTATCACGATATTTCATTTTCCTATCGTTGCCCAAAATTACACCGGTATTACCGTGAACGGTATGATATAGCCCAGCCCTATATGTGTGTGTGTGTGTGTGTGTGTGTGTGTGTGAGATACTGCAGATAAGTGCTTGGTAGCGATGTGTGAAGGTGTGTGTGTGTGTGTATCAGTCCAGTCACTGAGTGTTCAGGAGTCTGACGGCTTGCTGGTACCTCTTTCGAGAAGGCAGCAGGGTGAAGAGTGTGTGAGGTCCTCCATAATGCTGGTGGCTTTGCGGATGGAGCGGGTGCTAAAAGTGTCCATGATGGAGGGGAGAGGGGCTCCAATGATCTTCTCAGCTGCTCTCACTATTAGTTGTAGGGTACTGCGATCTGATACGGTGCAGTTACCATACTAGATAGTGATGCAGCTGCTCAGGACGCTCTCGATAATCCCTCTGTAGAAGGTGGTGAGAATGGATGGTGAGAGATGGGCTTTCCTCAGCTTCCGCAAGAAGTAGAGATGCTGTTGGGCCTCCTTAGTTATGGAGCTTGGGTTAAGGGACCAGAAAAGGTTCTCCGCCAGGTGGACATCAAGGAATTTGGTGCTCTTGACGACCTCCAAAGAGGATCCAGTGATGTTAAGTGGGAAGTGAGCTCTCTGTGCTCTCCTGAAGTCAACAATCATCTCTTTTGTTTTGTCCACGTTCACAGACAGGTTGTTGACCCTACATCTCTACAGATGGCCCCTAGCGCAACCCTTCAGCCTACTAGTAATTGCACCTATTGTACAAAAGGGTTAGGGTTGTGTATGGGATTTCCTATGCCCCCTGAATGCACCATCGGGGTGCATGTCCGCAACTTTAGTTCAGAGACAAACGGCAGCCAAACAACGGACAGTGTGTGCGTTCATAAGACCGTAAGTTAATGTTTTACTTCACTCAGTTGTGTTGGTGTTCAGCCATGAGTGTATTTGATGACTTACCAGCAGTTTCTGCTTCTGTTTATGTGACATTATGTGTGTTGGTGGCCAGGGAAGGAACGTGCCCTCCGGTTGTTGCAAGTGGCTGCCATCAGTCTCTCCAGAAGACCATCACAGCAACTTTCATGGGGCAAATGGGGCTGGAGGACCAGTCCTCTGCCTAAACCAGGTGGCTGCAGCCTGGCCCCACACTTAGAAAGGCTGGATTGCTGAAAATGGTAGTGCTAGAGAAATTTGTGGGGGGGGGCTACCGGCCAGGACAGTGAAGTGAGTCTGCTATCACTAGCCGGTGAACCTCGAAACTGCCATCACCCTGGCCAAAGACCAGCTGGCGACCTGTCCGGCTCAGTCATGGATATTCACAAATACCCCATAGTACTGGTGGAAATGAAAGATCGGGGGGAAATGCATAGAGTAACGGCTGCGGTTAGCTGGCGGCTAGCATACCCCTTAAATCTCAAAACTGATTGGTTGGGGTTTGGTAGCTCAATAGGGCAGTATGCTGGGCTGCACACACAGCCAATAGGGACACGTGGCGTTTGGGCCACGTTCAGCTTGCCGGTTCCAGCAATTCGCTACACAGAAGATAATGGCACTATGCAATTCGCCCTTTGATCAAATGATGAGAGCTGATAGTCAAATAGTGCGCCCTGACATTTCCACATTTTGTAACGACAGACCATGTTGAGCGTGTCGTGACACTTGTAAAATGGAAGAACACATCTACTTGTTGGTCGCAGAAGAGCCACTGAGAAATGATTTTTTTAGGTGGCTCGTTACAACTCGATGGCTGGTCACCTGGAATAAGATAAGACTCTGGACCCAAAAATTGACCGATTTTACTGGCCAAGAATCTGTTTGGATGTGCGCTGATGTTGTGCGTCCAGTGGTGTCAGCTGGTGAACCAGCTGGCCATTCCAAAAGTGCCTTTATGCCCTTACTGCCCTTAATGGAGGTACCATTTGAGCACATTGGCATGGACCTCATCTGACCATTTTATCGACGAGAAAAAGTAAATCTTTCGTTCAGCTGTTGTTAACTGATCTTGACTTTGTTAATTAAACGTTGTAAACCTGCTTTCAGTGTGTCCTGTACATGAGTTCTTTCAGTAAACCACAGCACGGTGTGTTTTTTGAGCTGATGAAGTTAAGCCAAAACAAGAAACATGCAGCAGGAGACAGTAACTTGTTAAAATGTTTGTGGCGAGAATAAGGCACGGCGGGACCACGGAGTATCATTCGGAGCCATCTTTATTTACATCTCACCACAACAATCCCCAAACCCCCGAGTCCCCGTGTTTTTAACTAGGCGGGCGTGATTAAGGATGCCGTGCAGGTGCGTCCGCCCTCCCTGCACGGCACCGCAGACCACGCCCCACCACATACCCCCATCGCCTGATTGAGGCTGGGGAGCCATCCGGCCGAACCTACTCCCCCACCGCCAGTGGGAGAGGGAATCAGCCCGGACAGCTGGCGCCCCCAGGCCCCGGCCAAGCGACGGGGAGGTGCGAGTTCAGGTGGCCGCCCGCGAATCCAGCGGTGCAGGCCAAGCTGGTTCGGAAGTCGGACGCGTGGCGTGTGCACCCGGCGCGGCCGGCACAGTCGTGAGCCCCAGCTCACAGGTGGCTGGGCAGAGGTGTGGCGTGTACTGGCCTCTGGTGGTGGTGAGGCCGATCTGGTGAGCACGGCGATCTCAAGCGTGGCACACGCCTCGCTCGCCAGTTCCACTCGAGCAGGCTCCCCTGGCACGGGGACCTCCAGCTCCTTGCGCGGTCCATCCGTCACTGCCGTCGCTCCCCGCTGGAGCAGCCCATCGCGCGACTCCTCCGTCACTACTACTCCCTCCGCCGCCGCCTGCTCCCGCTGGGCGGCCGCCATTTCGGCCACCATCTGGGCCAGCTCCTCCATTCCCTGGCTCCGATACGGACCCGCCGTGCTGCCTCCTGGGTTTCGGCACCAATGTGGCGAGAATAAGGCACGGCGGGACCACGGAGTATCATTCGGAGCCATCTTTATTTACATCTCACCACAACAATCCCCAAACCCCTGAGTCCCCGTGTTTTTAACTAGGCGGGCGTGATTAAGGATGCCGTGCAGGTGCGTCCGCCCTCCCTGCACGGCACCGCAGACCACGCCCCACCACAATGTTATAAAAGGTACAATTAAATATTTTCATGGATTTTTCAAGGATAAATGTCTAATTTGATCAAAAGTTCTATATGCCATTTCTGGAGAGAGTGCAGTGGAAATGTTGTCACTTTTGGACTTTGCTACTTGCAGCTAAACATTTGCAGCTAAATAATGTATAATGTAAGCAGAAACTGCAACTGAATGAGGGAATATTTGTCTAAAAACTTAAACTGAACTAGAAGGGTACCAGTGCTCCAGCTTACCATCTTTACCTGAGTAAATCTGTTTGTTGAACAATCTAAATGGTTGATTCAGAAACTTCTGTGACATCAACTTAACTGAGACTCATTACAAATTTCACAAAACACAGTTGAATACTTAGTTAATTAGTTTTTATTAGTTATTTTTGTTTTTGTTGTTACGTTAATTTTAATAAAAAATAAATAAATAAGTAAATAATTGTCATGGTCCCCGTGCCTGCCCAGCCGGCCTCACAAGGCTACACTTGTGTTTTTTTTCTCTTTCTCCCCCTATCTCTCTGCCTGGGCGGAGCTCACAGCTGGCTCCCGCCCTTGGCTCTCACAGCTGTTGGCGATCAGCTGATTATCCGTCTTCTATTTGAGGCTGGGTCACAGATCCTCTCATCGCGGGATGATTGCGCTACTGACGTTAGTCTACCTTTCCAGCTCCCGTGGTCTTACACCTTTATGCCTTCGTGATTTGTGAGTGATATCTCCCTTTCCCTGTTCCAGCTTATCTTCCCGGACCTGTGACCTCCCCGCGGTACGAACGTGTGTGAGGACGTGAGCGAGCGTGAGAGAGAGAGAGCCTTCCCCTAATCCCCTGGAACCCTGAATTTCCCGTCACTGTATATATTATTGCACGGGTGTGTAAATAAATTGTGTTTTGAGACATCAACCTGCTCTGCGCTTGAGTCCCTGCTTTCAGCCCGTGACAATAATATCTTTATTTTATTTTATTATTAATTTATTTGTTGTTCCCAGAGAGCAAGCCAAACACTGGTCCTGACTATCTCTAGTAGTGGTGCACTACTAGTGAATGACCGGTGAATGTGGGGCGACGGTGGCAAGAAAAAACTCCCTCCTGGAGGAAGAAATCTTGGGAGGAACCAGGCTCTCTGGGAGGACCCTTCCTCCTAAGGGCAATACTTACCAGCGGTCTGAGACGACGGTTGTTCCTTCTCAGCACGATGATGGCTCTAACTTGCTTCCACACCCTGTTTTAGAATGAAGAGAAAAATGATTAACAAGGTAATAGGACATTTCAAAATTCTCTCAGCTGCTGTGTCTTCTTACGTTTCTCTTGTAAAACAGGATGTAGGCAGACTGCTGCTGTTCCTCAAAAACTGCCGATCCAGTTGTGTGGAGCACCCGTGCATCATTATAGGTGAGCCAATGATCTGATGTAGACTGTGGGCTCTCCTCAGGATGCACAGAATGACAGATGTAGTGTCCTAAGATCACATTAAGACAAATGAATCCAACTTCTAAAAGTCAACTGATTCAAGCAAACAGTGGTTTGGACTTAGTGCTTCTTAAAACATCAAAAGCTTTTGTGTGTGAGTCCTTCACTCAAAAGTAGCATTTTCTGTTTGTAACAAGTCAGTTGTTTTACCTGATTCTGTGCCTCCATAGTGACTAATGATGCTTATGAGTTCATAACGGCCATCACCCTGAGAAGGAACAAATCCAAAGATCAGTTTCATAAAGTCTCACATCAGTGCGATAATTAAGCTGATTCTCTGAGATGTTCTGCAGTCTGTTTTTACCTGTTTGGATGACACCACCAAGTCCCTCTGCAGCCTGACGGGGTCATTCACCTTCTGAAGCTTGTGGGTTTTTGTAAAGCCAAACCTCTTCAGGTGAAAGATGAGAACTCTGGCAGAAAAGAAAAAAAAAACCCAAGGTACAAAATAAGAAGAATGAGTGTCAAACACAAACCGAAGATGGGAGAAAATGACTGCTCAAGTGTTGTCTAAAAAACTCTGATGTTTAGTGCGCCACAGTTTGGAAATCAGGTCAGTCGATCAATTCTGATGTGACCTTACTCACCTTGGCAGTGTATCAAAAGACTGCTTCACTTCCGAGGTCGTCCCTCCACAGTCACAGGTAAATTCGATTTTTTGTTCCTAAACAACGGCAAAGAGAAAACAGGCTTTATGGTAGAAAAAAAAATCACAACCTATGCGCACACACAAGATCAGTGATACTACATCTCTACTGGAATTTGTGATCTTACCTTCAAGTATGTCCCTAACATGTCCTCAACAGACCCCTCTGGAACCAGGTCAAGGGACAAGCTTGTAAATTCCTCCTGTTGTGATGACTGGTGACCGCAGCTACACATTTAAGGAGTAACGTAGTTAAAGTAACGATCAAGTAGGTGGAAAAGAGGTATATGAAAATGTTGCAATCAGCCCTGTGTTTCTGAAAGACTGGCTTACCTCTTGCATGTCCTCATGTTTTCCATTTTGAAAACATGATGGTCTTCTACTGGGCAGGTATAACTTCGGCCCAGGAGAGCTGCTTCCCTCTTCAGGTGAGGTGAGAGGCTTTTCACCTCATTGAGGAAAAAGGTTAGGAATTCATGAGCGTCCTGAAAGAAAAACACAGAGGAGATTTAGAACATAAACATTAGAAGGTAAAGCAAAAAACAAAATGTCCAAATAGCTGACGCACTTTCTGTGCACTGCCTTCGTATTCAGGAACCTGTTGGCTGAATGCCTTCTTAAAAGACATTAGGCGGCGTTTTTTAAGGTCATAATCTCTTGATTCATGACAGTTCCTGATGTTCATGAGCCTTCTGTAAAAAGGAAAGGGTAAACAGACATTTCTGGTGTTAGATATCTTTGTTCTTCAGGTTTCTGAAGAAAGTAGAAGGTTGACGTAGCGCACCTTAAGAGCCGAGCTTCTGGGACTGCTCTCCACAAAGTCTCCTGACGGCTGACATCTCTAATGAACTCCTCATTGTTGAAGAGGCTCTGCAGGCAGGAGTTCATGTAGCAGCTGTTTACAATGTTTGGAAACCTGCCACACATACACAAAGTTTACACTATCAGTGTAAAATAACTCATTTCCACTTTGACAAAGAGAGCTTTGGTCCTCGTGCACCACGTGTACTCACCCGAAGCGGTCCACAGTCTGAACTTTATTTTTCTTTTTTTTTCTATCCTTCAAATTTTTCCCTAAACTATTGCAAAAAGGTAAAAACACAAACACACAATTAGGAAAGATGTCAAGAAGCTAAGCAGTGTATGTGCATGTATGCATGAGCTTTGAAGTTTGAAGTTTAAACATTTTGGAGGACGTTTTTCTCTTACATGTCAAACACCTGCTCCAATCCATCCTCTTGTGCCAGAAACTCCATAAGCAAAGTGTCCCAACTCAGGTCTGATGGCTCACTATGTTCAGTGGTGTTTCTAACCTGGTTGGAACTTTCACCACATTCCTTATGGGTGCTGCTGCATGCAGAAAGAAGAAAGGAGTCAGGGATGCATAGCAAGCACAACAGGACAACAAACAAACATTGTCTCTCTGGAGAAAAGCATTCAAACATCTAATTCTTATTGTGATCAGCAATCGGCCAAAATATTAAAAGCACTTACCTGGGATTGTCTGTAGTTATGACCTGTACTAGGTCCTCTGAACTGTTCAGTGGAGGCTTGATGTCCAGTTCTTGGCCTTTTGTTTCTAGGCAGTCTTCTTTTGGTGGTGCTGCCTCAGCAAGTGTACAGTCCTGCTGCAGGTTCTTTAATCTGCAAAAATATACAAATATATAGAAGATTAAGTATCAAATCTGCAACCAGAAGGATCCCAAAAGAATTTTTCTTTAAAGTGAGAAGATTAAAGTTTCCCTTACTTGTCACTCTTTTTATCAGGTTCCCCTGTTGTTTCTGGAGCAACCAGTTCTCGACCTTTTGTTTCTAGGCAGTCTTCTTTTGGTGGTGCTGCCTCGGCAGGTGTACAGTCCTGCTGCATGTTCTTTAATCTGCAAAAATATACAAATATATAGAAGATTAAGTATCAAATCTGCAACCAGAAGGATCCCAAAAGAATTTTTCTTTAAAGTGAGAAGATTAAAGTTTCCCTTACTTGTCACTCTTTTTATCAGGTTCCCCTGTTGTTTCTGAAGCAACCAGTTCTCGACCTTTTGTTTCTAGGCAGTCTTCTTTTGGTGGTGCTGCCTCGGCAGGTGTACAGTCCTGCTGCAGGTTCTTTAATCTGCAAAAATATACAAATATATAGAAGATTAAGTATCAAATCTGCAACCAGAAGGATCCCAAAAGATTTTTTCTTTAAAGTGAGAAGATTAAAGTTTCCCTTACTTGTCACTCTTTTTATCAGGTTCCCCTGTTGTTTCTGGAGCAACCAGTTCTCGACCTTTTGTTTCTAGGCAGTCTTCTTTTGGTGGTGCTGCCTCGGCAGGTGTACAGTCCTGCTGCAGGTTCTTTAATCTGCAAAAATATACAAATATATAGAAGATTAAGTATCAAATCTGCAACCAGAAGGATCCCAAAAGATTTTTTCTTTAAAGTGAGAAGATTAAAGTTTCCCTTACTTGTCACTCTTTTTATCAGGTTCCCCTGTTGTTTCTGAAGCAACCAGTTCTCGACCTTTTGTTTCTAGGCAGTCTTCTTTTGGTGGTGCTGCCTCGGCAGGTGTACAGTCCTGCTGCATGTTCTTTAATCTGCAAAAATATACAAATATATAGAAGATTAAGTATCAAATCTGCAACCAGAAGGATCCCAAAAGATTTTTTCTTTAAAGTGAGAAGATTAAAGTTTCCCTTACTTGTCACTCTTTTTATCAGGTTCCCCTGTTGTTTCTGGAGCAACCTGGTTTCTTCTCTGTAGAAAGAAACCAAAAGACAGGACATAGCTGTGTGCTTCATTGCTCTTAATTGCTCCCATTTCATTGTGATGAATAAATGCTTGATGATAGTGACTCTTTCCATAAAACATACCTTCCAGAATTTGAAAATAGACCAGCGGGACTTTTTCTGTGGCTTTACAGTGGGGGTCTCTGCCTCTGTATCGCTGTCAGTTTCCTGTAGAGAACGAACAAACATAATGTTATTAAAAAAGAAAAGTCACTTAAAATTAACAAATACATTTTAAGGAAAATATGCATTTCATATGTCTTCTGTAAAAGCAAACCGAGAAACAGCAGAAGAAGTGTCTCCATTTTATTTTCTTCTTCTTCTTTATACCATTTTCATGGTTAGGTGTTGTGGCAGCAACAGAAGCATCCGGGACGCTGATCGAGGACAAAAGTGTAAATGTTATTTTTCAAAGTGGAAATTTTTAACAAGGAGCGCATCCTGGATATTGCAAATAAAAAATAATAACTGTTATGAAATACCAAAATGAACAAAATCATGTATTTTGTACATTTACACTCTATATTTTCAACTAATCTCTGAATCGATATAAATAATAGACAAAACTAGAAGTAGTAAAAACGATATAAACACACAAGGCGGAAGAAAAACAACAATAAAAGGGAAATAAAACAGCTCACACTAAACCACTGCTATAAATATCTCCGGCAACATTGGATTAAAGAGTCACATTTCTTTACCTCTGTTGAGACGTAGAAGGAATTTCCTTCTCTGCCACGTTTTGGTTTTTTGATCTCTGTTTAGAAAGAAGAAAACCAACATCAGTAATGGCATAAAACAAACATTCCAAGGGAGGCTCTACATGAAAAGTGTCCAGTTAGAAAATTTGGTATTATTTTAGATTATTTATCAATTTAGTGAGCTATCGACTCATGAAGTGGACCGATATGAATATGTTTAAATAAATTAAAAACAATTTATTCATGCCTCAATTTGAGTTTTAAAGTTTATGGTATGAAATACAAAATACTTCATTTGGTTCAAAATTCAGTTTTTACAAAAATCATCTATGAAGCTCCATTAAAAGCTTCAAAATGCTTATTTACTGTAAGAAAATATACAGAGAAATGTGCTACAAGTCTCGTCAAACTTACCTTTCTGAGAAAAAAGCGTTTGAACATCTTTGAACCTAATTTGATCGCAGTGAAAATCTTCTGTGCTATGCAAAAGTTCAACTGAAAACAAGTTCAATAGTTGTATATTTATAAGCTTTCAGCATAGAATGTTCATACCCTGAACATATGTCATCATAATGTATGGGGCTAGTTTGCATATTTTGGAATGTATGCTCATTGGAACTGTGTGGTACTCGTCTCCAAGCAACCCCACTGTACATGCTTGAAATGTACAGTGCAATGTGCAAAAAATTGCAAAAATAAACAAGACAAGACAGTGCAATGGATATGTGCAAAATGCTGAGTATTGTGCAAAAGTAACTTGGTGTGTGTGTGTGTGTGTGTGTGTGTTTTGGTTAGTTTAGTTAATGTTTTACTTCACTCAGTTGTGTTGGTGTTCAGCCATGAGTGTATTTGATGACTTACCAGCAGTTTCTGCTTCTGTTTATGTGACATTATGTACAAGTGGTAGTTCGCTAGCATAACAGATTTGTTTACTAATTAGCTTCTAGGAGAGAGATTCGTTGTTATCGTGTTGTTGATTCTGTGCTCCGTGTAACAGATGATAAACCAATGTACAGTTGCCTTCAGTGCATAGTTGTATGCGGTGTGTTAATGCATAATGTCTGACTTTAAGTTTATGTAACCAGGCTGAAGTATAATGTCAGCTTATTTAGCTATATACTGTACTTGAGTACACCTCAGTTGTATCTTTATGTTTATTATGTAATCTGATTCCTAATTGATTGTATTATTATGCTTTGTCTGCAGAAACCACACATACACACACACACACTCTATCTCGCCCAGCTGCGGGCACATTCTCAATTGAAAATACAAAGAATGACAACTTTATTCCTGGACTCTGCCTGTTTGTTCCTCTCACATCTGAACATTTGCAAGTGTCCTGACCCGACACTCTGAAGTGATTGCTGCCAGCTCAGATTTCTTTAACCCTTCTGAACACCTATGGTACAAATTTGAGCAAACTAGGTGACTTCCTTCCTGTCACCAAGTTGTAACATTCACAAGATTTTCAGAAAACTTGACCTTTGACCTTGAGGTCAAGGTCACTGATATTCAAACTGAATATCAGTAGATGCACCATTGGTATTAATTCAAAATCCTATGCCTCTTGTTCTGGAGTTATTATCTTGACCAAGCTGAGTATACAATTATGAAAGAATTATTTTCCATTTTATTTCACTATCTGTAAATACGGCAAATAAACAGTATTTGTGACAATTACTAGTAAAGCGGTTAGTGAGAATCCACATCTGATTACAGTATAATACACTGCTTATTTATGTAAAATCATCATCAATAAATGTGTTCAAAACAGAAGCTACACTGGCTTTAAAAGTTTTTGTTAACTCTGGCTAGGGCTAGGGCATATCATACCGTTCACAGTAATACTGGTATGATGTTGGGCAACAACAAGAAAATGAAATATCGCGATTAGGGATGGGTACCGGTGTTCTGACATAAACGGTAGTAACCAGACCGAAAAGCAGTGCACATTTCGGTGCTTTATTTCGGTGCTTTTTTTTCCTGAGCTGTGATACACTTCTAGCCAATCATTTTACGTTTCCGAGGATAGTAGGCGGGGCCAGGTACGTACGTTCTTTTATGCAGAGCTACAGATTAAAAATGTCCAAGGCGAAGCGGTCAAAAGTCTGGCTGTACTTCATAGCAAAATATGCAAACTCAGCAGCCTGCAACAAGTGCTTTAAGCTGATACTGTGATACTGTCAAAGGAAGTAACACCTCGAATCCGATGAAACACCTGGCGACGCGTAGCGTTTTTTTTTTAAAAGCCGAGAAATGCGCCGTATTTGATGGCAGCAGCAGCCGTTCTTCTCTGCGTGAGTAGCTTAATGTTGTTTGTGTGTAATTTACGTTGAGTAGGCTAACCACGTTATTACATTAATGCATGTAAGGTGAACTAGCAAACATCATCATAGCTACATGCGGCTGTCTTCTTGGTTGATGGCAGATACTCCCTTCACCCTGGCCAAAAAGGCTAAAATGACCAAAGAAAAAGTGGGAAACAGCTAAACATGAGAGGTTTTTGGACAAGGTTTGTATTTTTTCCATTGTTTAAGCACTGCTTCCAGCTAAGAGTGATACCATATATGCCCCATAGCTGCAGAAAAGGCTAACATTGTTATCTTTTTACAAAAAACCAGCTGAATATGAGAGGTTTTTGGACCAATTTTGTGTTCTCCATTCTTTAAGCACCGGTTTGAGCACCGTTTGAGCACCGGCACCGTTTCAAAAGTACCGATTTGGCACCGGTATCAGATAAAACCTAAACGATACCCATCCCTAATCGCGATAGAATATGGGTAAAACGCGCATGTGCGGTACCTTTGTTTTCATACGCACATGGTGGAAAAAGCGTGCTGGCGACGGAGAATGAGAAGGGCGAAAGTGGATCGCTGAATGAAACGGATGAACCAGAATTGGTTTGTAAAAATGCTGCAACCTCAGTGGTGTGGAACTGGTTTAGCTTTCGTCCATCAGATACACAACAAAGCACATTTTTGGTAGAGCATGCTAGCAGGCCGTCGTTATTACCGTGTTTTTTGGAAAATACGGCACACTTAAAATCAATCCTTTGATTTTTCTAAAAATCGACAGTGCCCCTTATAATCCCGTGTGCCTTATGAAGATAATGGCACTATGCAATTCGCCCTTTGATCAAATGATGAGAGCTGATAGTCAAATAGTGCGCCCTGACATTTCCACATTTTGTAACGACAGACCATGTTGAGCGTGTCGTGACACTTGTAAAATGGAAGAACACATCTACTTGTTGGTCGCAGAAGAGCCACTGAGAAATGATTTTTTTAGGTGGCTCGTTACAACTCGATGGCTGGTCACCTGGAATAAGATAAGACTCTGGACCCAAAAATTGACCGATTTTACTGGCCAAGAATCTGTTTGGATGTGCGCTGATGTTGTGCGTCCAGTGGTGTCAGCTGGTGAACCAGCTGGCCATTCCAAAAGTGCCTTTATGCCCTTACTGCCCTTAATGGAGGTACCATTTGAGCACATTGGCATGGACCTCATCTGACCATTTTATCGACGAGAAAAAGTAAATCTTTCGTTCAGCTGTTGTTAACTGATCTTGACTTTGTTAATTAAACGTTGTAAACCTGCTTTCAGTGTGTCCTGTACATGAGTTCTTTCAGTAAACCACAGCACGGTGTGTTTTTTGAGCTGATGAAGTTAAGCCAAAACAAGAAACATGCAGCGGGAGACAGTAACTTGTTAAAATGTTTGTGGCGAGAATAAGGCACGGCGGGACCACGGAGTATCATTCGGAGCCATCTTTATTTACATCTCACCACAACAATCCCCAAACCCCCGAGTCCCCGTGTTTTTAACTAGGCGGGCGTGATTAAGGATGCCGTGCAGGTGCGTCCGCCCTCCCTGCACGGCACCGCAGACCACGCCCCACCACATACCCCCATCGCCTGATTGAGGCTGGGGAGCCATCCGGCCGAACCTACTCCCCCACCGCCAGTGGGAGAGGGAATCAGCCCGGACAGCTGGCGCCCCCAGGCCCCGGCCAAGCGACGGGGAGGTGCGAGTTCAGGTGGCCGCCCGCGAATCCAGCGGTGCAGGCCAAGCTGGTTCGGAAGTCGGACGCGTGGCGTGTGCACCCGGCGCGGCCGGCACAGTCGTGAGCCCCAGCTCACAGGTGGCTGGGCAGAGGTGTGGCGTGTACTGGCCTCTGGTGGTGGTGAGGCCGATCTGGTGAGCACGGCGATCTCAAGCGTGGCACACGCCTCGCTCGCCAGTTCCACTCGAGCAGGCTCCCCTGGCACGGGGACCTCCAGCTCCTTGCGCGGTCCATCCGTCACTGCCGTCGCTCCCCGCTGGAGCAGCCCATCGCGCGACTCCTCCGTCACTACTACTCCCTCCGCCGCCGCCTGCTCCCGCTGGGCGGCCGCCATTTCGGCCACCATCTGGGCCAGCTCCTCCATTCCCTGGCTCCGATACGGACCCGCCGTGCTGCCTCCTGGGTTTCGGCACCAATGTGGCGAGAATAAGGCACGGCGGGACCACGGAGTATCATTCGGAGCCATCTTTATTTACATCTCACCACAACAATCCCCAAACCCCTGAGTCCCCGTGTTTTTAACTAGGCGGGCGTGATTAAGGATGCCGTGCAGGTGCGTCCGCCCTCCCTGCACGGCACCGCAGACCACGCCCCACCACAATGTTATAAAAGGTACAATTAAATATTTTCATGGATTTTTCAAGGATAAATGTCTAATTTGATCAAAAGTTCTATATGCCATTTCTGGAGAGAGTGCAGTGGAAATGTTGTCACTTTTGGACTTTGCTACTTGCAGCTAAACATTTGCAGCTAAATAATGTATAATGTAAGCAG
Organism: Aulonocara sp. 'chitande type north' Nkhata Bay; assembly: GCF_057382095.1. Lineage (NCBI taxonomy): Eukaryota > Metazoa > Chordata > Actinopteri > Cichliformes > Cichlidae > Aulonocara > Aulonocara sp. 'chitande type north' Nkhata Bay. Next base: position 13,664,244 of record NC_141358.1, read on the forward strand.
AAACTGCAACTGAATGAGGGAATATTTGTCTAAAAACTTAAACTGAACTAGAAGGGTACCAGTGCTCCAGCTTACCATCTTTACCTGAGTAAATCTGTTTGTTGAACAATCTAAATGGTTGATTCAGAAACTTCTGTGACATCAACTTAACTGAGACTCATTACAAATTTCACAAAACACAGTTGAATACTTAGTTAATTAGTTTTTATTAGTTATTTTTGTTTTTGTTGTTACGTTAATTTTAATAAAAAATAAATAAATAAGTAAATAATTGTCATGGTCCCCGTGCCTGCCCAGCCGGCCTCACAAGGCTACACTTGTGTTTTTTTTCTCTTTCTCCCCCTATCTCTCTGCCTGGGCGGAGCTCACAGCTGGCTCCCGCCCTTGGCTCTCACAGCTGTTGGCGATCAGCTGATTATCCGTCTTCTATTTGAGGCTGGGTCACAGATCCTCTCATCGCGGGATGATTGCGCTACTGACGTTAGTCTACCTTTCCAGCTCCCGTGGTCTTACACCTTTATGCCTTCGTGATTTGTGAGTGATATCTCCCTTTCCCTGTTCCAGCTTATCTTCCCGGACCTGTGACCTCCCCGCGGTACGAACGTGTGTGAGGACGTGAGCGAGCGTGAGAGAGAGAGAGCCTTCCCCTAATCCCCTGGAACCCTGAATTTCCCGTCACTGTATATATTATTGCACGGGTGTGTAAATAAATTGTGTTTTGAGACATCAACCTGCTCTGCGCTTGAGTCCCTGCTTTCAGCCCGTGACAATAATATCTTTATTTTATTTTATTATTAATTTATTTGTTGTTCCCAGAGAGCAAGCCAAACACTGGTCCTGACTATCTCTAGTAGTGGTGCACTACTAGTGAATGACCGGTGAATGTGGGGCGACGGTGGCAAGAAAAAACTCCCTCCTGGAGGAAGAAATCTTGGGAGGAACCAGGCTCTCTGGGAGGACCCTTCCTCCTAAGGGCAATACTTACCAGCGGTCTGAGACGACGGTTGTTCCTTCTCAGCACGATGATGGCTCTAACTTGCTTCCACACCCTGTTTTAGAATGAAGAGAAAAATGATTAACAAGGTAATAGGACATTTCAAAATTCTCTCAGCTGCTGTGTCTTCTTACGTTTCTCTTGTAAAACAGGATGTAGGCAGACTGCTGCTGTTCCTCAAAAACTGCCGATCCAGTTGTGTGGAGCACCCGTGCATCATTATAGGTGAGCCAATGATCTGATGTAGACTGTGGGCTCTCCTCAGGATGCACAGAATGACAGATGTAGTGTCCTAAGATCACATTAAGACAAATGAATCCAACTTCTAAAAGTCAACTGATTCAAGCAAACAGTGGTTTGGACTTAGTGCTTCTTAAAACATCAAAAGCTTTTGTGTGTGAGTCCTTCACTCAAAAGTAGCATTTTCTGTTTGTAACAAGTCAGTTGTTTTACCTGATTCTGTGCCTCCATAGTGACTAATGATGCTTATGAGTTCATAACGGCCATCACCCTGAGAAGGAACAAATCCAAAGATCAGTTTCATAAAGTCTCACATCAGTGCGATAATTAAGCTGATTCTCTGAGATGTTCTGCAGTCTGTTTTTACCTGTTTGGATGACACCACCAAGTCCCTCTGCAGCCTGACGGGGTCATTCACCTTCTGAAGCTTGTGGGTTTTTGTAAAGCCAAACCTCTTCAGGTGAAAGATGAGAACTCTGGCAGAAAAGAAAAAAAAAAACCCAAGGTACAAAATAAGAAGAATGAGTGTCAAACACAAACCGAAGATGGGAGAAAATGACTGCTCAAGTGTTGTCTTAAAAACTCTGATGTTTAGTGCGCCACAGTTTGGAAATCAGGTCAGTCGATCAATTCTGATGTGACCTTACTCACCTTGGCAGTGTATCAAAAGACTGCTTCACTTCCGAGGTCGTCCCTCCACAGTCACAGGTAAATTCGATTTTTTGTTCCTAAACAACGGCAAAGAGAAAACAGGCTTTATGGTAGAAAAAAAAATCACAACCTATGCGCACACACAAGATCAGTGATACTACATCTCTACTGGAATTTGTGATCTTACCTTCAAGTATGTCCCTAACATGTCCTCAACAGACCCCTCTGGAACCAGGTCAAGGGACAAGCTTGTAAATTCCTCCTGTTGTGATGACTGGTGACCGCAGCTACACATTTAAGGAGTAACGTAGTTAAAGTAACAATCAAGTAGGTGGAAAAGAGGTATATGAAAATGTTGCAATCAGCCCTGTGTTTCTGAAAGACTGGCTTACCTCTTGCATGTCCTCATGTTTTCCATTTTGAAAACATGATGGTCTTCTACTGGGCAGGTATAACTTCGGCCCAGGAGAGCTGCTTCCCTCTTCAGGTGAGGTGAGAGGCTTTTCACCTCATTGAGGAAAAAGGTTAGGAATTCATGAGCGTCCTGAAAGAAAAACACAGAGGAGATTTAGAACATAAACATTAGAAGGTAAAGCAAAAAACAAAATGTCCAAATAGCTGACGCACTTTCTGTGCACTGCCTTCGTATTCAGGAACCTGTTGGCTGAATGCCTTCTTAAAAGACATTAGGCGGCGTTTTTTAAGGTCATAATCTCTTGATTCATGACAGTTCCTGATGTTCATGAGCCTTCTGTAAAAAGGAAAGGGTAAACAGACATTTCTGGTGTTAGATATCTTTGTTCTTCAGGTTTCTGAAGAAAGTAGAAGGTTGACGTAGCGCACCTTAAGAGCCGAGCTTCTGGGACTGCTCTCCACAAAGTCTCCTGACGGCTGACATCTCTAATGAACTCCTCATTGTTGAAGAGGCTCTGCAGGCAGGAGTTCATGTAGCAGCTGTTTACAATGTTTGGAAACCTGCCACACATACACAAAGTTTACACTATCAGTGTAAAATAACTCATTTCCACTTTGACAAAGAGAGCTTTGGTCCTCGTGCACCACGTGTACTCACCCGAAGCGGTCCACAGTCTGAACTTTATTTTTCTTTTTTTTTCTATCCTTCAAATTTTTCCCTAAACTATTGCAAAAAGGTAAAAACACAAACACACAATTAGGAAAGATGTCAAGAAGCTAAGCAGTGTATGTGCATGTATGCATGAGCTTTGAAGTTTAAACATTTTGGAGGACGTTTTTCTCTTACATGTCAAGCACCTGCTCCAATCCATCCTCTTGTGCCAGAAACTCCATAAGCAAAGTGTCCCAACTCAGGTCTGATGGCTCACTATGTTCAGTGGTGTTTCTAACCTGGTTGGAACTTTCACCACATTCCTTATGGGTGCTGCTGCATGCAGAAAGAAGAAAGGAGTCAGGGATGCATAGCAAGCACAACAGGACAACAAACAAACATTGTCTCTCTGGAGAAAAGCATTCAAACATCTAATTCTTATTGTGATCAGCAATCGGCCAAAATATTAAAAGCACTTACCTGGGATTGTCTGTAGTTATGACCTGTACTAGGTCCTCTGAACTGTTCAGTGGAGGCTTGATGTCCAGTTCTTGGCCTTTTGTTTCTAGGCAGTCTTCTTTTGGTGGTGCTGCCTCAGCAAGTGTACAGTCCTGCTGCAGGTTCTTTAATCTGCAAAAATATACAAATATATAGAAGATTAAGTATCAAATCTGCAACCAGAAGGATCCCAAAAGAATTTTTCTTTAAAGTGAGAAGATTAAAGTTTCCCTTACTTGTCACTCTTTTTATCAGGTTCCCCTGTTGTTTCTGGAGCAACCAGTTCTCGACCTTTTGTTTCTAGGCAGTCTTCTTTTGGTGGTGCTGCCTCGGCAGGTGTACAGTCCTGCTGCATGTTCTTTAATCTGCAAAAATATACAAATATATAGAAGATTAAGTATCAAATCTGCAACCAGAAGGATCCCAAAAGAATTTTTCTTTAAAGTGAGAAGATTAAAGTTTCCCTTACTTGTCACTCTTTTTATCAGGTTCCCCTGTTGTTTCTGGAGCAACCAGTTCTCGACCTTTTGTTTCTAGGCAGTCTTCTTTTGGTGGTGCTGCCTCAGCAAGTGTACAGTCCTGCTGCAGGTTCTTTAATCTGCAAAAATATACAAATATATAGAAGATTAAGTATCAAATCTGCAACCAGAAGGATCCCAAAAGAATTTTTCTTTAAAGTGAGAAGATTAAAGTTTCCCTTACTTGTCACTCTTTTTATCAGGTTCCCCTGTTGTTTCTGGAGCAACCAGTTCTCGACCTTTTGTTTCTAGGCAGTCTTCTTTTGGTGGTGCTGCCTCGGCAGGTGTACAGTCCTGCTGCAGGTTCTTTAATCTGCAAAAATATACAAATATATAGAAGATTAAGTATCAAATCTGCAACCAGAAGGATCCCAAAAGAATTTTTCTTTAAAGTGAGAAGATTAAAGTTTCCCTTACTTGTCACTCTTTTTATCAGGTTCCCCTGTTGTTTCTGGAGCAACCAGTTCTCGACCTTTTGTTTCTAGGCAGTCTTCTTTTGGTGGTGCTGCCTCGGCAGGTGTACAGTCCTGCTGCAGGTTCTTTAATCTGCAAAAATATACAAATATATAGAAGATTAAGTATCAAATCTGCAACCAGAAGGATCCCAAAAGAATTTTTCTTTAAAGTGAGAAGATTAAAGTTTCCCTTACTTGTCACTCTTTTTATCAGGTTCCCCTGTTGTTTCTGGAGCAACCAGTTCTCGACCTTTTGTTTCTAGGCAGTCTTCTTTTGGTGGTGCTGCCTCGGCAGGTGTACAGTCCTGCTGCATGTTCTTTAATCTGCAAAAATATACAAATATATAGAAGATTAAGTATCAAATCTGCAACCAGAAGGATCCCAAAAGATTTTTTCTTTAAAGTGAGAAGATTAAAGTTTCCCTTACTTGTCACTCTTTTTATCAGGTTCCCCTGTTGTTTCTGGAGCAACCTGGTTTCTTCTCTGTAGAAAGAAACCAAAAGACAGGACATAGCTGTGTGCTTCATTGCTCTTAATTGCTCCCATTTCATTGTGATGAATAAATGCTTGATGATAGTGACTCTTTCCATAAAACATACCTTCCAGAATTTGAAAATAGACCAGCGGGACTTTTTCTGTGGCTTTACAGTGGGGGTCTCTGCCTCTGTATCGCTGTCAGTTTCCTGTAGAGAACGAACAAACATAATGTTATTAAAAAAGAAAAGTCACTTAAAATTAACAAATACATTTTAAGGAAAATATGCATTTCATATGTCTTCTGTAAAAGCAAACCGAGAAACAGCAGAAGAAGTGTCTCCATTTTATTTTCTTCTTCTTCTTTATACCATTTTCATGGTTAGGTGTTGTGGCAGCAACAGAAGCATCCGGGACGCTGATCGAGGACAAAAGTGTAAATGTTATTTTTCAAAGTGGAAATTTTTAACAAGGAGCGCATCCTGGATATTGCAAATAAAAAATAATAACTGTTATGAAATACCAAAATGAACAAAATCATGTATTTTGTACATTTACACTCTATATTTTCAACTAATCTCTGAATCGATATAAATAATAGACAAAACTAGAAGTAGTAAAAACGATATAAACACACAAGGCGGAAGAAAAACAACAATAAAAGGGAAATAAAACAGCTCACACTAAACCACTGCTATAAATATCTCCGGCAACATTGGATTAAAGAGTCACATTTCTTTACCTCTGTTGAGACGTAGAAGGAATTTCCTTCTCTGCCACGTTTTGGTTTTTTGATCTCTGTTTAGAAAGAAGAAAACCAACATCAGTAATGGCATAAAACAAACATTCCAAGGGAGGCTCTACATGAAAAGTGTCCAGTTAGAAAATTTGGTATTATTTTAGATTATTTATCAATTTAGTGAGCTATCGACTCATGAAGTGGACCGATATGAATATGTTTAAATAAATTAAAAACAATTTATTCATGCCTCAATTTGAGTTTTAAAGTTTATGGTATGAAATACAAAATACTTCATTTGGTTCAAAATTCAGTTTTTACAAAAATCATCTATGAAGCTCCATTAAAAGCTTCAAAATGCTTATTTACTGTAAGAAAATATACAGAGAAATGTGCTACAAGTCTCGTCAAACTTACCTTTCTGAGAAAAAAGCGTTTGAACATCTTTGAACCTAATTTGATCGCAGTGAAAATCTTCTGTGCTATGCAAAAGTTCAACTGAAAACAAGTTCAATAGTTGTATATTTATAAGCTTTCAGCATAGAATGTTCATACCCTGAACATATGTCATCATAATGTATGGGGCTAGTTTGCATATTTTGGAATGTATGCTCATTGGAACTGTGTGGTACTCGTCTCCAAGCAACCCCACTGTACATGCTTGAAATGTACAGTGCAATGTGCAAAAAATTGCAAAAATAAACAAGACAAGACAGTGCAATGGATATGTGCAAAATGCTGAGTATTGTGCAAAAGTAACTTGGTGTGTGTGTGTGTGTGTGTGTGTGTGTGTGTGTGTGGAGCAGGGCGATATGACCAAAAATATTTATCACGATATACATTTGAAAATTTGCGATAACGATATAACTGACGATATAACTGACACTCGACATGTGCAGTAGTAGCAGCAAGCAGGTGAATTCTGTACATTAATATGAATAGACATCTGACTATTTTACAGGATAGACAATATAAACATATTTAAAATTAAAGGAATTGAAATGTACATTGTGCCTTGGTTTAGAGTGTCTGGAAGAGAGTCCTGTCTCAGTCAATTATAGATGATGTGAGAGGGCGGGTGTGTGTGTTTAGGGCACGGATGGCTTGGGGATAGAAGCTCATTATCGCAAATCTTCAAATGTATATTGTGATAAATATTTTTGGTCATATCGCCCTGCTCTAACTCGGACTACCTGTCCGCTCTTACCTGTTTCTTTTGCTCTCTCTGCTGTCTTCATCCTACATCCAACTTTACAGCTATTGTTTGGGATGATATGATGAAACTAAAGGGTGGCTGGGCACCTGGAAAAAAAAAAAAAGAGGTTGGATGAGGCTGCAGCTCGTGTCCCAGCCTTACTGGCATTGCCCCTCAAACCTGCTGCACCACCCCTTCCCTGCAGAAATGACAAGAAAAGAAATGACAAATGATGGGTCTCTGATGGGCAAAGACAGACAGACAGACAAAGTCCCTAGAGACACAATTTCAGTCAGTTCTATGCCAAGTTGTTGTGAATAAGGGTAAGTATGGAATTGAGTGCCTTTTTTATGTTTGAATAATTCATGCTGGTGTTACAGGGCTTAGTAAACAAAAACTAATTTTGATGAAAGAAGCCAAGTACAAGGACCTCAAAAAAGCCTACAATGAGGTGTGCCTTTTGGAGAAAAAATACAAAGAAAGTCAGGTTGGCTCAAAGCATTTGTACAGTACTGTATCCGAGGAAATCGATGATATTAAAGCCAAGTTCATAGAAACTTTATATAGCTTACAGTGAAATTATCAAAGAAACCTCAGCTACTTACCTGCTTTTGACTAACAGTTCTCTGAGTTTTGCTTCAAAGAAAGTTTTTTGGTTTATTTCAGCTGTTTTCAATTGATATTGACTTTGTTAGTTAAACATTGTTAACCTGCTTTCAGTGTGTCCTGTACACGAGTCCTCTTAGCAAACCATGACATAGGGCTGCTCGATTATGGCAAAAATGATAATCACGATTATTTTCACTGAAATTGAGATCTCGATTATTTGACGATATTTATTTAACCCTTTAAGACCTACTATAGAACCAAGTCCGCCAGAGCTTATATTATTTTTTTACATGTTGTAGTGCCATTTGTGGGAGCATTTCAAGTTGCTATACAACTGTTATAGCCCATATTTTAATAATATGTATGCATTAAGTCCATAGTAACTACATTAATTGCAAAAAAGTGCAATAAACTACAAAAAAAAAATTGAAAATCGTTTTTGTTTGTTTTTTACATATATTTCTACTTGGAGAAATTTAAGAGGCTTATCCCTCAAAACTTTAAATACAAAAAAGTTGCAAAAAATAGTTTACAACAACAGGAAATTTATTTTGAGTGTCTTCAAAGTTTTATTTTGGAGATACAGCAATTTTTATATACACTGCAGGAAAAACGAAAAAACAATCCTATGATGCAAATTTGCAAAGAAAACAGCATGTGCATCAAAATAAACTATTTCCAGCAGCGCAATTCGAGTTCTAAGCATCCCAGGAACTATTCCGAAGAGTCAAACATGACCAGTATAGGCTTTTAAGGCCTACAAGTAAAAAACTACATTTTCCGCGAAAATGATGTCACTTCCGGTTTCGGCCAGGGAATGGCGGACATGTGATCGTTCGCGCTGACGTCTGTTTCACTGTGGGAAGTGTTACGAACAGCTGATCGGATCGGCAAAGCCTGTTTCTGGAATATTGTGTTTTTGTTCCTGCAAGCGCTTTTTATGCAGTTTTTGCAAAGTTTTATGTGGAAGGAAACCGTGACCGAGGACAAGCTGATGGCATCAGATGTAAGTACAACTCCTCTGGTTTCATATGTAAAACAAATTATTGCGCTAGCTTACACAGTTCAGGTTCTACAGGGATTTAAAAATAGTTACACAAAACGGAGCGTGCTGCTCTGACCGGCTTTAAAGGGTTAACAATGACTTTAAAAAATAATGTAAAATAGTGTGCAACACCACTGAAGTTTTTTTTTTTTTAACCTCTCTTTTCAACCAACAGCAGTCACTCTCCTCTCCAAATAACTTCTGCTTAGCTTTCCGAGCTTCCCTCGGGTCCTCTTAATCAGCGGTCTCCAACCTTTTTTGCGCCACGGACCGGTTTATGCCCGACAATATTTTCACGGACCGGCCTTTAAGGTGTCGCGGATAAATGAGGGAGGGGCTAATAATCGGCTCAGTCATTTTTAATGATCGTTGAAAGCCCAGATCGTAATCGTGATTAAAATTCGATTAATTGAGCAGCCCTACCATGACATAATATCTTTTTGGAGCTGATGAAGCTAAGCTAAAAACTATGGAGGACCACAAGAGCCACGCGCATCGAAATAAAGAATTCTGTGCTTAAATATTGAATTGTAGAATAAATTCTCCATTTGTAAATTCATTTTTGAATTCCAATTTAATAAATTGCATTTCAAAATCCATTTTTGATTCCTGTTCGCTCAGGGATTAACCTTTGGATTAGCTGTTGGATTAACAACTTCATTTTAAAAATACTGCAGCTATTCAAATTTGCCACACTGTGGGATGTAAGGAGCTCTCTGATTGGTCCATCTCTGAGGCCGTCTCTCCTGCATGAAGTCCAGGCGCTGGTTTTCCAGTGTGTGCATCTGTCACACCATCAATGGCTGCAGTATGGAACAGATGTGGGTGTGTCCTCATCTCCCAGAGGAGTCCAAATCATCATCAAACAGCCCTACAGACAAAAACAAGAGGAAATATAAACAACCAGACTATCAGCAGTGATTTAACTACTTTAAGATCTCTGAGAAAATCATTTACAGTATATATCACTGAATTTAAGGCCTTTAAAATCACAGAGCATACAGAAAAAAGTACTAAACTGAATCAATTTCGGCTTTCGTTTTTCATGATGTATATTGTATTAATAATTAAATTTCATTATCTGTGTCTTTACCACACATTTGCCACACAGGTTTAGATACTGTAGGTTAAGTGAATGCTTAAATTGCACTGATTAGAATATACTGGACATTCAAAGCTAAGATTCAGCGCACTGTGTTAGAGGCTGGGATTTGATGAATTTATCATATATACAACCTTTGATCATCATTTATGTCCAGTTGAGAATGAATCTGTGCACTCACATATTAAATGAACTGAAATCAGTAGTGTGATCTCCAGTCTTGATATAAGGAATGAGAGAACTGACAGCTGTTATTTTAATCTGCCTGTCTCAGTTGTTTTAACTCTAAGTATCATAAAGTAATGTGGTAACATCTGGACTGACGAGTTTACTGTCAGCATTTTAATCGCTAGTTTAAAGGCTGTAGGCTGCAGCCATTGCTCTAACACTGTATAAACGTAACAGGCCTCAGTGCTGGTTCTAATAGTCTGAGCTGCTTCCAGCTTTATTTGTGAAGAGCACAGCAGCTTACAAAATCACGTAGCTAGCTCGTACAGCTGCCACGTAAAAATTTCATAAGCTAAGATGACCTTAAAATAATGGGGCTAAGTGCGGTGATGCTAGCGTTAGCCATGTTAGCACGTTACCTTCAACAGGTGGTCAGACTGCATAAACAGGCACTCAGTCAGAGGTTGCGCTCTTCATTTTGCTGCAGGGTCCCTTCATTCTTCACATATCCGTGTTGAGCCGAGTGTAAATCCCGAGGCTGAACGGCCTTTGTACAAGTACACACGCTTAGCATGGCGAAGCTATGAGCTAGAAAAATCCAGGCAGACAGCCTGTGTCTGTCCAACCAATCAGAGAGCTCCTTACATCCCACGGTGTGGCTAATTTGAATAGCCACAGTATTTTTAAAATGAAGTTGTTGATCCAACAGCTAATCCAAAAATTTATCCTGAGCGAACAGGAAAGGGAAATGGATTTTGAAATGCAGTTTATTAAAGTGCAATTGGAAAAAGGGTTTTGAAATGAAGTTTATTACATTGGAATTCAAAAATGTTTTTTGAAATGAAGTTTTTAAAAAGCATTTTAAAAATCAGTTTATTAAATTGGAATTCAAAAATGAATTTACAAATGGAGAATTTATTCTACAATTCATTATTTTGGCTCTTGTGGTCCTCCATAAAAAACAGTCATCATGTAGCAGGAAGCATGAAGTTAAAATCTTTTAAGTGGTACAATAAAGTTTTCATCCTGAAGTGATATCATTGTTCCAGGATAAATGTCTTGTCTGAACAAAAGTTGCCGCTAGTCAGGGAGATGCTAACCAGGTGCTGGGTTAGTTCAAATCCAGCCTAGAGCATTTCTATGTGAGATTTGCATGTTCTCCCTGTGCCTGTTTGCTCTGTGTTCTCTGGTTTCCTCCTACACTTAAAAAATTATTTACAGGTTAGGTAACTGTTCATTCTAAATTGGATGTAGGCGTTCAATGCTTGTCTGTCTCGCTGTTTTATCTCTGTGACATGTGTACCGGGCTTGCCCCATGACATCTAGGTTAGGCTACAGCTACTCTGTGGGGGAAAATGAATGGATGGTCTCGTCTAAGTCATGTACCCAGATTAATTTTGGGGTAAATTATATAATGCTATTGTTTTTCTCAAATTATGGAGCCAAGAATCATAAGGATGATCACCATGTTAAAACTGAGGCTTCAGACCACATTACATAGGTGGTCCATTTTATTATACAGTATTTAGTTCAGCCACAGTTAAACAGAGATGACAGATCACATCAGATTTTCCTCAGTCCAGCATATCACTGATTTATAAAGCTTTACTGAATGATTTCTCAGCATAAAATTATTTATTACAACATAAATGTTTATGCCACTCTGTCTAAAGATCATTTGCGCCAGACTGGATCCGGTTACAGGCTTCCCAGGTGAGAGTTCTTGTCAAAAATTTCTAAAAAGAGCTAGAATGTCACCAATACGCTCTTCTACATCTCCCTCCCTACTTTATACATAGCGGACAGATGGAACTAGGCTATCGGTTTGCTAAAGTTAGCCACGCAATTAGTTCACACACTAATTAGCTGTGAGAGGCAGAGGCACACCAGATTTCCCCAGTGTCTAAAACCCGTTTCCCAGCCTGAAAAAGAGTAAATGAGGTCCTGGCAAAGACAGCAGAAAATATCCAGAAAGAAAAACATGGCAGCTCATACAACAACATTTATCAAAGAGTGGCGTTGTTATGGGAAATGTGAATGGAAATTTTAATCCTTCTTTGTGGGAGAAACAAATATTCCACATTGCCTAATCAGGAGTAACTCAAACATCTATATCTGTTTTATATAATATCATAATATATATATCAGCGGGAGAAAAAGAAAGAATTTAGATGGTGTCTAAACTTTCCATGAACCCTCCCCCACTTTTGTTTATCACCAAATAATCTTGTAAAAATTAGACCATCTTAGGGCTTTAATTTCATGTAAATATCTCTCATCCTGCCCTCCTTGCTGCTGGGATGAACTGTGGTTTCACTTTAAGGCCAGGGGTTCTTTAAAAAGCCAAATTCCCACATGCTTCTATTTGTTTTTACTGCTAGCCAAATGTTTTACTTCACTGGAAAGAGAAAATAATGTCTGGTGAGTGTTCCTGCAATGTGTGGGCATGTGTGGAAGCACATGTGTATGAGTGTATACTGAGGGGAAACTGCACGCCCGAGAATGTGGAAGAAATACAAAACAATTAAAGCTCTGTTAAGAGAGTGCAGTGCTGGCAGGCATCTCATATCAGGTGCAGCAGAGACCCAACAATGGAATGCTCTGAGGTGGTGAGCAGATCGATGTCAGACGTCTCACTTGTCATGAAAAAGGCCCAGATGCTTCACTTGATGGACAGTCTGGACACATTAGCCATTCAAAATGGACACAAGTCATGAGAAGGTCAACTTGATGCCTTCAACCTTGCATGAAATCCCTGCAATTTCCCTGCAAAGTCTTTGATGAGAATCATTACTGTTTGCTCTGATTTTTTTCTGGCCTGGTTCACTGATCAGGTCACGCAGTAAGAGCCAGTTTTATCATTTCTATTTATGGTAATGCCTCCAACTAGCACAGCTATAGTCTTTAAACCAAATCTCATTTTCATCAATGGCATCATCTCAAAGCACATTACTTTTCAGTTTCAACATTTGACAAAAGTAGCAGAAATCACACATTTTCATCATCTGGGCCTTTTGTTTTAGGCAAAGAAGGAGGGAAATATTTGAAGCTTCCCATTCCAGGGAACATTTTGTAACAATCAGGTTTCTGAGCAGTGTCCAGCAGACTTCACATTGTTTCTCTAAGGGGGAGAAAAAAATTCTCTGGCATCATATGAAAGCGGGGGAGGCCTGATTGGAACATTAGCTATTCATGCACTTGTACTTCCCTGGGGGGACGGGATCGGGAATCCCACCCATTTACCAGAAAACGAGAACGTCTCAAGGAAACTGATCCCGATCTGATGGATCTGGGTGGAGCTCTGTTAAGCTGTTTTTCCTTTCACTTTTAGACCAAATCTTTTTCAGAATGTAACATTCTAAAAAGAAAAAAAAATACTTCTTTCTTTTTAAGATATTTAGCTGAAACTCCTTTACAGAGCTGACTGACAGTTGACTGACAAGTCAAAATTTAAATTAAAAGAGAGAAAAAAGTTCAAATCTAGTTCTTTTCCCTTCTTGATTTTTTTTGTATGATCATTTTCATCTACAAAAACCTAATTAACCAGCCGATACATTAAATAGTCTGTGAAGACAAATACAAACAAAGCATATATTTAGTATTTATTCTGTTTCCCACACATCAAGCGAGCACAGAGTAAAATGAACATTCATTCAGGGTTGGGCTCTGGATGTACCTCTGTTTCTCTTTTTGGTACTGCGCATGTTTGCATGCATACGAGTTAATCGGGGCATTTACTGTATCCTTCTTCAGTTGCTTGCTTGTGAGTTGTTCATCATTCAGTTTTGTAGTCAGTAACTGAAAAGCATGCTCTGTTGTGTTGAGATCAGGTGACCCACTTGGTCACTGAAGAATATATCATTTCTTTGTCTTGAGAAACTCCTGCTTTTGCGGTATGCTTTGGATTGTTATCCATTTGCAATGTGAAGAGTTGTGTTCTGTTTTGCAGCATTTAGCTGAATGTGAGCAGAGTATAACTCTGTACATGTCACAATTCATCGTTCACATCATCAACAGCTGTTTTATCCTCTTTGCAGACCTCTTTCCATTCATGAAGCCTTCTAGATCGTAAACTATGATATGTTTAGCTCCTATAAAGCATTCTTGATTTGTTGTGAAGCAGTTTTCCTTAACCATGGAAATAATTCTGTCATCATCCACGTCTGAGGTATTTCAGTCCTTCTGGTGTTGCTGAGCTGACCACTTCTTTTTAAGAATGTAGAAGATTGCTGATTTGGCCGCTACTGAATCTTCCAATGAATAGCCATGAAATGCAAGTTCAATATGTGGAATCACCTCCATTTCTTTTATCTGCCTAATTTGTCATGGAATAATGAGAGAAATTGCCCCTTTTGCCGTGAATTGTCTAATTACATGTTAGCCTCTGAAAAATGGGCCCTATGTCTAAAAATGGCCATATATTTCTGGCCCATTTACACCAATGAGGTGCCATAAATAGTGTAGGAATTCTGTGTGTCAAAGACCCTGAACCCTACAAGGCCCTAAGGACTGAAGGCATGCGTGAGCCACTACCTCGTAACTTTCCTTTTTCTTCAGTGACAGAGAGCCTATTTATGCCCACATTTTGAGAATAAATCACATTTGGGAAACATTTTCATGAAACTTTTTCTTCCTTTATGAGCAGTGATGATAGCGGCCTCTCTGAAGGCATATGCAGACGAATCCAGAGTTTGTGTTCAGATTGTTTGTGCAAATCCAAGCCAGTGAGAGATAAGGACAGAGACAGAACGGCTGAGACAAATGTGCGTCCACATAATCCACGTAACTGTTTTACCTAGACTGAATTCTAGACAGATAGATGAATGAACAAGGTGCCAGAAAGTCCCAAGGTTTTGAAAACTGATATTATCACCACCACCTTACTTGATAAACCTCAGCCACCTAATGCTCAAGGTAAACAAAATCAGCCTTCAGGAATTTCCCCGTTCCCATAAACTTATTATTCAAACCAGATCAAATCCACTTTTTTGTTTCTTCCTCTTTTATTTTTTGTTTTTTAATTTTAATTTTAATTTTCATAGTTTCTTTGTGGTTTACTTGCAATTAGTGCGCTACCAATCCGTTAACATAAGCCACATACAAATGCTATGTTAATTGATACATTTATATACTGTTGTAAAGAGGGGTTCAGCCACGGTCAGACATCTGAAGGGTCAGGGGGTTGTTGCAAGTAAGTTTCTGTTAAACCTCCAAGAGTGATTCTATTTTCTGAGGCACCTCTGACACTCATCTAGACCTCAACAATGCCCCCTTTCTCCTGTCTGCCTCACGCTTGGCTGGCCTCTCTGAATACGACCCAGGGTGAAATAATCCATACTCCTGATCCCCCACACAGCACTTACATAAAGAGCACCCACCTAACCACAAATGCAAAGCTACACATTTTAGTCCTTAAATGTTTTTAGGAGCTCATTGAAACACATGCATAACCTGTATAGAGTTGGCAGCCGCCTGCAACTTTAAACCTCAACAAACTATAATTGAGAATTCACATTTGCAAAGGACAATAAATAAAGCACACATAAAAAACGAGTTGGTGCACATAAAAGATACAGAAAAAGTGTATCTCAACCTTCCTAGCTTCCACAGAAGTGTATGGAAAACTTAGCTAAAAGCGCCATCATGTGGAAATGTTTGGAAATACACAGGCTTTACCATCAACACTTTCAGCATTACACACACGCACACACACACACACACACACACACACACACACACACACACACACACACACACAAAGAGATAGATAGATAGACCATAGTATCTAGTTTCTTTGGATTATTGTAAAGTAAAAAAATAAATAAATAAAGGTGAGGGTGCATTAGCGCACGCAGCATGGGTGTCTTACACATCTGTGATGTTTCATTCAGATGACATTACCAAGCCACTTTCTGCATGCATTACATTTTTATGGCTCCAGAGTAAGGATCCGGGTGCTCTGGAGCATTATATGAAATGCCAAAGGAGACCTGAAACTCCTGAGCAGCTGAAATCTTACACCAAGCAAGAATGAGAAAACATGTTACTGTCAAAAATAGAGCTTAGTATTTCGCATTAACAGTTACAGAAGGGTTTCAACATTTCATATGCTGTCCCATTTTAAATATAGGGATCACCGGAATTTGAAATCATTGCATTAAATTTCCACAAACCATTATGATTTTACACGGTCCCAGCATGTTTTGAAAATGTGGTTGTGAATGAAGAAATGAACTAAAATAAACTGCAACATGTTCATCATGATGTTGCCTCTGAAAAGTAAAAGGTATCTGTCCTTTACAACTAAATGTTCTGCGTTGATAACGTACAGCAGGGTTTAGCCCTAAATAGCACCATTGTGGGCATCATAGCACAGAGGGAGTGAGTTAGGAGGAGGGCAGGCCTGCTGCACTCTGGCTGGGATCCATACTTAACACATAATCTATATTATCTTTAGTCTGCATGTTGACACATTCCGGATACGCTCAGTAAATAACCACAGAGACAAGTAAGACTTCATTTTCTTGTATTTCGCTGATGGGAAATTTTTAAAGTTTATTGATATGTTTTGTTGAATACTATAATGAATACTTTGCTTGATTTTTGTTTTATTGATCGGTTTTTGTCTGGTTTTGTCTCTTCGTGCTTTAGTGAAGAACTGATGAGGGTCTTTTTCCTCCTGATCTGTCATACCAGTATTTTTTGTGAGCTTTTGCTTTGAAAAATTAAATCTGCCACCTCATAAATACGAAGCAATATTTTTTGAGTAAAATGCAACTCAGATATTCAAATACATGAAATTAAAGGTTTATTTATTCAAATAATTGATCATTAAGGCAACTGTACTTGGCATAAACTGTATGTGTACAAGTGAATGTAATTCGACCAGATTCCATTAAATGTAACATTTTATATTGTACTTATGCAACAAAATTACATCAGTACAAAAAATTTACATGTAATGTAACTGCTTAAAGTCTTACACACACACACACACACACACACACACACACACACACAGCTGCTGTCTTTGTTGTCTAGGTAATGTGTCCTGAACCGATTCATTAATAATTCATTACTTTTCTTTTGAAACTTACACCCTTGTATTTTACACCACTTTCAGAGTAAGGGTATCCCCCTGACATTGGCCTCCATCGAGCAAGTTGTCATGTTTTGATAAGAGACCGAGGGTGGTGAGGTCATCGTCTAGACTCCTTATCTTTACAGCCATTTAAAGGGTAGGAACCTTTGGTGGCTCTTTAACACATTTTTGAAGATTTGGATTTTGTCACTGTTTTAATGCATTTAACTATTTAATTCTTTAAAGACTTTAAAATTGATTGAGTGTATATTTTAAAAATCGAATCTTTTAAAAAATTAAAAATAGGAAAGAATACTTTTTTTTTTTGTTTGTTTTACAGCACTAATTGAATATAAAAATATTTTCGTATCCAAAGTCCTATTATTACTTTCCTTGTGTTTTCACCTGTCTCATCACTTTTCCCTCCCTTTTCTACGTAGCCCTTGTGGTTTCCCGTTCTTTTCCCCGTCACCTCTGTTTATTGCCAGCATTCTTTGGATCTTCTCTGACGTTTGCGCCAGAAAACTCCGGGAAGATGATTATACACTGTTTTATTTTAGGCTGTTTATTTTTGGGATAACCAATGTAAAAGAATAGTGGCGATGTCTTTGGTCCAGGCTGTGAAACGATCACTTTACACTTTTAGAGAGGTCCCAAAAATTCATTGCATTGACAGCACGCCGGTGCATTAGTGCATACTGTTGGCCTGCTCATCTGTAAAGTTTCCATTACTACTGAACAATATGCAGTTGTTAGAGTAACTGCTGGCATTTGCCTGTAATTCCTTAATGTAAAAGAATGGGCCAGCCACATTCTGCATTTATCCAAATGGCATGTGACATTTCAAACTGACTTGCAGTAGTATAGCTCCACGTGTCTTCAATAGTTCAGCTTATATTATAACATGCATATGACTGTGTGCATGTGTGTCAAGGCAGAGGACGAGGTTAATCCATCTGCTCAGACAGCCGAAGGAGTAAATAGTCTCAATTTGGGAGGAGGGAAGAAACACATAATCTCATGTCCCGCCTGCCCCTCATCGAAGCCGGCAGTAATTTGGACTAGGGGGTGTGGGTGTGGGTGGAGTAGGGGGTTGTAGCTTGGTATAGCCATGTCAGTGAAAGGGCACTTGGATACACATAAAACACATACAACTATACACACATACACCCAGGGCCGCCTCCAGAAATTTTTCATAGGGGTGGCCATATAGGAGTCACTGAAAATATTGGGGGTGGTACACCAAAAATAGCATTTTCAGTTTTATTATGCTGTTGTCAAATATTAATTACTTGAAAAATATAGCAAAAAACAGAGTAAGAAGATAATGATATGCCTAGTTAATTTCCTGCTATTAAAGTTGTTAGATAGAAATGCATTTTTCATTCCCTGTGAAGAGCTTAGATCTGCATCTTTGACATTTCTCACCCAAATTGAATAATTTCTTTGCAGTTGAACCTATCACAGCTATTGGCTACAGCTAAATGCTTCCCTTTTCTTCCAGAAAACTGCTATACTGAAGACTGACTTGAGTATCAGGTGACTGAAAGTTGCTACAACACGAGGATGGAGACAGAACCAAATCCAGAAGAAGGAGCCAGCACTCCAGACAATTCCAAGGAAGAAGGAAGTCTGGACACATCAGGGTTTGAAACAACTGCTGAGTGTCTGGTGGAGCTGATAAACAGCATGGAGGTGATGCTTTTGGACGTGGAGCAGTTGAGGACCACCTGCAGCGAACAGGTTTCTGAGCTGACGCATGCGGCAGCAGACCTCAGGAAGCAGCAAGAGGACCTTAAAGAGAGCTACTCCGAGCTGTCCCGAGAAATACAGGAAATCGTGGAATCAATGGACGACCTGTTCAGCACCAAGAGTGCCTTTGAACCTCAAGAGAAGCAAACAGAAGCTGAACCAGCAGCTTTGAGGGACAAAAAGTGACTGGCAGATTTAGCTTCTCTTTGTATCGTGTTTGGGATTGTGGTTTTGAGTTTGGATGCTTACATTTTGAATGGATGGGTCGGTGATGGGGCGAGATGCTGAAGTTTGACATCGCTGAATCGTGCTTTATTGTCTTTGTTAAGGTTTTTGTCATTGATTGCTAAGTCTAGCAACAACAATATTTTTTCTTATTTTTATAATATAATATCACTGACTTTATGTATATATATATATATATATATATATATATATATATATATATATATATATATATATATATGAATGCTG
Source organism: Aulonocara sp. 'chitande type north' Nkhata Bay (assembly GCF_057382095.1). Taxonomy (NCBI): domain Eukaryota; kingdom Metazoa; phylum Chordata; class Actinopteri; order Cichliformes; family Cichlidae; genus Aulonocara; species Aulonocara sp. 'chitande type north' Nkhata Bay. The sequence continues at coordinate 13,683,306 of NC_141358.1, forward strand.
GATTTTCCCTTAAAATAATAGTTTCATTCAAACATTAACAATATGAACCCAACAAAGGCACAGTTTATTGCCTTTCTTTTTTGTTTGATTGCTATGTACTTGCATCTTAAAGGCGATGACAAGAGACTATAACGGCTCCTCTAGTATTGCAGCTCATTGGCACAGGAACGTTGATGTTCACTGATTCCCGGTGTTCCTTGTCCTCCATGCTACGTTCACATCCAGGCCATGCTCCACTGTGGTTTCTTGCTAAAAATAAAACTAAATAGAGCTTTAAACCTATGTTTACCTCCCACTAGCTCCCCTGTTGTGATTTACTCGTCTGTATTTAGTGGTTACAGGATGTGTGAAGGAGACAATCAATGGTGAGACACTTCAGAAAAGGCAATCAATGGAAAATTCTCTTTCACACTGAGTCACGTTTTAGTGCGCTTCGCAAATAATACAACTTTAAGATATGTTGCAGAGACGTATTTAAATTGCACGTGATGACACATGTAACCTCCTTTATATTATGAAATGAACCAAACTTTGATGATGTTCCATTTCTGCATGAATCTATATATTGCCTCTACATTTGCATAATTTCTGTACCTCCAAAACATTTGTGTGAATAAAAAGACTTGATGTAAATTAACAACATGAGTCTCGGTACGTGGAAGTTCTAACTTCAGACATTCTGCTCCAGCAAGAAACATATTTACGATCAAAACAGAACAAAAAAAATAGAAAACCAGTGTTTCTCTTAGTGGTTGAAATCTGACACTTTATGGGCTGTGGTGTCAGTAAGCAGTGAGAGGGTGATGGAAGAAGAAATGCTGGGTGTCGTTGCCTGCTGTCACTGCTGAAGTGCACATCCCACCGTGCAGCTTGTCAGCAAGCTGGGAATTCACTTCAATCAGGTAATTCAGTAATAAGATTTTACATGTTTTTTTTATCCAGCTTTTCATTTGTATTTGCATGGAATAGATACTTGTTAAGACATTAGCAGGGGTCCTGAGGGACTCAGGTTTCATCTGATACACGTTAATCTGTTAATGGATGAATGAACTGCACGCACATCATTTGTGTTAAATGGAATTTCTTGCACTGTAAGTTGCGTTAATTAATTGCTATCCTCGTCAGTAGTTCAGCAGTGGCTTCAGGTGAACATGAATATCCTGCAAGTCCTGGGACTCCTACAGCTGCTGGCTGTACCTGCTTTTACAGTGAGTTTTTTTATGTTAACAATATTAATAGTATTGTATTATTACAGATTCATATCAACAGTACCTTATGACACAGGAAAATATTCCTTTGATTTTTTTTTAAGTGGTAAATGATTTATTTTCTGATGTGCAAGCATGATTAGTTCAATGTGTCACAGAACAGGTTTGTAAAAATGTTGTGTAATGTATAAGTGTTAGTTTGTGGCTAAATGCTATATTTTTTTAGTGCGTCTTGCATGCGTTTAGTGTGTGAGTTAGGGATTTGTGTCAGGTCCTGATGTCCCATGTGGGAGCACAACATGTTCCAGAGCCTGACTTTGAGTTTCTCTTATTTGCTTAGTTGACACGTTCGACCCACGACTACTGGGGTGAGTTTGGAGCCTATGGACCCTGCAGCCGCAGCTGTGGCACAGGGGTGGCAGTGAGAACCAGGAAATGTATTACTTCAAGGTAGGGCAAAGAAATGCATGAAGTAAAGAGCCTCATATTTATATTCATTGCTATTGTGTTTTGAATATGTGAACTTAAGGTAATTTTGTATTCATTTGTAACATTACAAAAGACTCTTTGTTAAGTCTAATTGTTGAATGTTGCCATTGTGTTTCTTAAATTTGTACAGTCTTAGTTCAAGCAGTAGGATCAAAGCCATTCCTTTAATCCTGACCACCTCTCCAACCACTCTGTGCTGGGGGAGGTTTTATTGTAGATACATCCTATCTGAAAGATCTGTTTCTTTTGATGTAAGCTTCCTGGGTTTACGACCCTTTGGTCAGCAGGAGGTCTGACACACACACACACACACACACACACACACATTCTCACATAACACACACACACACACACACACACACACACACACACACACACACACACACACACTCTTACAGAAGTTCACACATATACATAAAATGCTTTGTCTTAGAACCAAGGGGGCGTGGCTTTGTTCTGACGTGTTTTGTGTGAACTGTCTCTCAATAAAAGGTAGCAGGAGGAGGTCAGATCTGGGGGTCATTTTCGTGGTGGACACAGACGAGGCCTCCCTTGCGCAAATAATCGATCGATCGACTGTCTTGTTTTCTTCATGATGAATAAGTCTCTAGAATTAGCGGGGCTTGTGGAAACACAGACCCAACACTCTTCTTATATCGTTTTTAATTTGTGTCTTTTTTAACACTTGAGTGTGCAAATGCCATTTATTTCATTTCCTTCTGCAGGACAGATGGTGGACATAACTGCATAGGATCCTCCAAATCATTCCGCACCTGCAATACACATGTAATTATCCTTTAAACCCATTTAAAAATACTTTCACAAAGAGAAAACGGATAGTATCTTGTTTAAATGTTCGATTTCCTGTCATGCAGGAATGCCCAGTGAGCTCAAGGGATTTCAGACAGGAGCAGTGCTCCCAGTTTGACAGAATGGACTTTAATGGCAAACGCTACACATGGTTGCCTTATTGTGGAGGTACATGTACAATATGTACAACAATATTTAAGTGTTTTTAGGTTTGTGACTCCCTAACCTTTTCTAGCAGCTAATCCATGTGAGCTCAACTGTGTCCCGAGAGGAGAGGATTTCTTTTACCGACACAGAACTGCAGTGGTAGATGGGACCCCGTGCTATGTGGGCCGCAGTGATATCTGTGTGGATGGTGTCTGCAGGGTGAGATTTGGAGCTGCAGATTAGACCTATGCATGTGACTCTTACTTAGTTTGAATATTTGGGTTTCAATGTACCAAATAATCCAAGAGCAGGGTGTGACGCTAGAATAGAGCATAAAAATGAATCTAAATAAGGTTGAAAGATCGTCTGTATAGTTTTTACTTTTAAAGATGCAGATTGTTCAAAGCAAAGAAGTTTTTTCTTTATTGCTAACTCTTGTTTGTCAGCCAGATTTAGAAAAAAAGATTGTTGAAGTTAAAGGTAGAAAAAGAATACATAAGATATTTCTGTTGTTATCCTCCCTTTCTTTGATGCAGTCTTTTAGTTTTGTTTTAGTCACAGAGAATTTTACTCTCCTAAAAGGCGATTTATAGGACTCTTTTCACTTTTGTAATACCTGTTGGTTCTTTTTCTTATAGTTATTTCCTAATAATTTGTCTTTTTTTTTTAGATACTGACCCGTGGAGAGTTTATGGGCTTGGATGAAGACACTAACTCAGTACACTCCTCTGCTCCAGTTGTTGTTGCTGCTCCTCGTCCAACAGAGACATTCACATATGTCTATAGAGCTAGTGTGTTTGGCGAGTGCTCTGCCTCGTGCAGCGGAGGCATGCAGCATCGTAGTGTGGAGTGTGTAGTTGAGGACTCAGTGAACCCCCATGTGGTCGACGAGACTTACTGCATTGCCCAGCGCCTGCAAAGGCCACCGAGTCAGCAGGCCTGCAACATGCATCCATGTACTGCAGAGTACAGCGTGTCCAGCTTCAGTGGAGTATGTCTCCTACGGTTAAAAACTATCATATTTGAACTATCCTAATGATATGAAACAGTTATGTCTACTTAGACCATCTTTGCCATTTTAATTTTTTTTTTGGCTGATACAACACCTATCTTGGATAAAGTATGACCTTGTTCATATGATTGTTACACTGCTTGTATTTATCAACTCAAATCAGTTAAAAATATTAACTAAATTGTTGCATTTGATGGTCAGTGTTCAGCAACCTGTGGAGAAGGACAGCAGACAAGGGAAGTTGTTTGCGTTGGACCAGGAGGCGAACATCTGCCTGATCATGCATGCAGTGGACTGGTTCGACCTCCTTCTGTCCAGGCCTGCCGCAGACCTGCCTGTTACACACGCATAACCTGGCATATGACAGAGTACGGCCTGGTAAGGGAACAGAAAGCAAAAAAAAGCTTTAACTGTTATTTTCCTTTCAGCGTTACTAGCTTTGTTTATCTCGCAGTGTTCGAGAAGTTGTGGTGGTGGTGTGAGGGAGAGGAGAGTTGCCTGTTTTGACACTGATTTGAACCCCTACCCTGAAGATCGTTGTGGGTTAGCTCACAGACCACATTCTGTGGAGGAATGCAACACGCAGCCCTGCCCTGGGGTGCAAAGTGAGTGACATCTGAATGCAGCAAGTTCTGATCATTTTTACTTTTATTTATTTATTTTATATTGTCAACCTTGTTTCTTTTCCAGCGGCCCCAAGTGTGCAGGACCCAAGGCCAGGTGGAAGCACTATTAGAGGATTTGTGCCCCATATTCCAGAAGAACCTTCAGGTATGATGAGTGCGGAAATGTTACCATCTTTCTTTGCATGGTTGAGCATGCAATTTCTTTATATGTGGCACTACAACATAAGATCACCCTTGTGTGTAATAGAACCTCATAGAATCATATCATCCCAATAGAGCACTTTTCTCTCAGACTGCAGGCTTGCTTGTAGTTTCTAGAGATTTTAAAAGCAGAATGGGAGGCAGAGCCTTCAGCATTCAGGTCCCAGTTTGGATTTGGGGGAAGTTTACTTTAAAGACTAAGCTCAAAATGTTCTTTTTTTGATGAAGCTTATAGTTTAGGCTGGGTTGGCTGACCCTGAAGCAGATTGTAGCTATACTGCTATAGGGCACAGACTGCTTCAGGAACTTGTCTACTCACCTCTTTTCATTGCCCACATGTTTACACACCACTGCAGCACCAAATCTTTGTCTTCTCTGTCCCGTAGTCTGTATTTAGTCCTGTCTCTATGCTCTTACCCACTATTGCAAAATGGTTGTTCATATGGGGTTGTTTGATTTTTGGGGTTTGCCTTATAGTACAAAGCTCCTTCAGGCATTTTTTCTTGTGATTTGGTACTACTGAATTGAATTGAACTAATTTGAACTGAACTGATATTACAGTGCTGAATAATGAATTAATGAACATTTAGAGACACTCACCCACACAGACATAGCAGTGTTTCACAACTCAGAGTGCATTTTATATATGTGAAATCAAAGCCACTGTAAAAAAACAAAAAAAACCCAAACGTTTCTTAAGACGACGCAGACAGTAATTTTAGTATTGTAACACAGTTGAGGGTTCTTCACGCAATAAAGATAATGTACGCTTTCGGCATGTTGTAATTGTTGCTGTCTAGACTATGACTGTGCTGCCCTCCCATTGCCTTCTTGTATTTCATAGACAAACAGAAAATTCCAAACTTGTTTTAGCCTAATTTCCAACTTAGATAACTGGAGGTAAGCCACAAGCTCAAACACAGCCATTTCTTTTTCCTTCTACGAAGCGTTTTCTGTATTATAAAAGCTGTTTTGTTTTTTTTAACTAAAAACAACAACAACAAACTTTTCATGACTTATCTTTTATTACCTACAAAGATGACTGAGAACCTACACAGACTTATTAAGAAATGTTAGTCAAAAGCTTTTAAAATTAGAAAGGAATGCATGCATACAGTATATTTGACCTCATTTGTTTACTTGCTTTAGTTTCAAGGCCAGCTACAAACAGTGTGTATGACTCTTACCCTAATGAGGTGAGACCTCACTGTACGCAGTCGCCTTACGGCTGCTGTCCTGATGGCCGTACCTCTGCCACGGGGCCCAGGAACCTGGGATGCTCACAAGAATGTGTCCGCACTAGGTAACATGAGTACCTCTAAACACTATTTTGCAGAAAATGATGTGAAAGTGTAGAGAAATCTTTTCCCCATTTTCAAACTGAAATTAAAAAAGAAAAATCATCGTCTCTGTTTTAGGTATGGCTGTTGTTTGGATGGGGTGACACCCGCTCAAGGATTCGGACAGGCTGGCTGTCCTGAGTACCAGACTGTGGTAGGAATCACATTATTAACTAATTTTATGAGCCAGTCACAGTTAACCTTTCTGAATAATATAACAGCTGTGTATATAAATCTAGTGATGACCTTCACTTAGTAACAAAGTATTTGCCAAGTTTACTAAATTTGAGTGTTCACCAAAAAGATATGGTCAAATAGAAGCACCACAGGGATAAAATATCATGTGTTTTTAGAGCATTATTCACAATAACAACCATAAGAAAGTATCTTTGTCTCTGCAAAACAATTATATAATCATATATGTAACGCTTAATATTTCTTTCACCATTTAAAATGTCTAACAATTGCAGCTCTTTTTCTGCAGACCACACTACAAATATAATGTATATATTGCTTTGTTTTCTCCTATATCAGCAGCACCCATCACCCACTCCTCCATCCACTGGCAATTTGTGCTCCCTGCCTCGTGATGAGGGCCCCTGTGAGACCTGGACGGTCCGGTTCTGCTATAATCCTGCCACTGCCAAGTGTACCGAGTTCTGGTATGGAGGCTGCCAGGGCAATCCCAACAACTTTGTGTCCCTGGAGGCATGCCAACGAGAGTGTGGAGGTGTGGCGAGGGTGCCTGTATCCACATCTCCAAGAGAAACTACAAGGAGAGCGACACTCAGGGACCTTCTGAGAGCAAGGCCATAACCACACATGTCACTGATATCTCCAAAAGTGCCCAGTCATGCTCTCTGTTTAAAGAAAATCAAGTGATTTTGGTACACAAATGTAGCCTATAGTATACACACCAAATAAAGAAAAAAAGAACAACAAACCACATTACATATTTCATTTAAAAATATGATTTGCCATCACAAATATTATAGCTATTTTTCCTGGTTTCACTGTCTTTCAGTTTGTTTTTGTGATCTCCACTATGTCAGTGTATGTGTTGTTGCCCTGTAGGTCGGGATTCAAACAAAAAATTATTTCATTGTAATTACTCAAATTAAATCATATATCCAATTAATAAATGTTCAGCTATGTTGTAATTTTGAAGAAAAAAAAATGCTTTATTTGCATCTTCATTTCTTGTAGGGCATCATTACTGACATGTCAATACACGAGCAGGATAATAGTAAAAGCTACTCAGAGGTGCTCCCAAGTTCACAAGGGGTCACCACAACAGCTAGCTCCACTTGTATGCTGGATGTCTTTCTTGATGCAGACCTGAAGGGTTTTGTGTGTCCTCCCAGGGATGAACCAGAGATCTCTCTATGTTAAGTGAATGTGTAAACAGCAAAACAATATAATGACTACAATTTAAATTTACATTTTCCCCCATTAAATAATCAGCAAGTGAGTTCACAAACTCATTAGAAAAGTAATTTATTGGGGGGCCGTTTTCCCACAAACTTCTGTACAACTAGAAGTCTTCTATGCAGGAGCCTTGCAGGGGCTGACAAAGCGTTCAGCCCCTACTGGCTATTAAAAGTAAGGCAGCTTTAGAGCGCTTCTCTGCTGGCTACACTTTTCAGATGCACAACCTGGGTCCATTTAAATAATGTCTATGATAATTAAAAAAAAGAGAATTTAGAAAAAATAATGTGTACCTTTACAAACAAAGTCTGCTGAAAAAAAAATCACATTTTAATCATTACTGTTGCATTATCGGACTTTTATTTTGAAGCAAAAATTATACTTTGAAGGGACTCGATTTTACAACCGGAAGAGGTCTTTTTCACTTCCTCTAAATTACTTTTAGACCAAACAGCTACATCGCACGGGGTTCTGAGAAGTTACACCGAATACGAGTTTTTTCAGTTTTGCATAGCCAGTAAATAGCGAGGCTTTGGGTTGAAAACAGAGATGGTAAGTGTGTTTTATTTTACATCTAAAGAGCTAATAATTCTCAGTTTAGGCCACAACTAGCTTGTGCTAATCACACAGAGCTAAGCTAATAAGCTTCGAGGCTAACGCTTTGCTATTCTTATCAAACACGCATTTTTGCCCACCGCTTCGTTGTTTCTTAAAACTTAATTTCACCATCTAATCAAATTACATATTTCTATTAATGTGAGATGTGGCTGAAGTAACGTTATGGTGGATGTTTTGTAAAAGACTGATGAAGTCGGTGGTCTGCAGCTGAATGACCATCCTTACACTGGTGTTGGAAAATGTCTGGGCAGAAGGTTACACAAGTCTCAAAAACTCGCAAAAAACTCGCATCAGCTGCCCAATTAAGGTGCTTTGGTTTGACACAGAGAAACTACGTGGTGGTGTGTATTAAACATTATCAATCATTTTACAGTCGCACACAATTTTGCTTGTCCAACCAACCAAGAGACCAGAGGGCCGCACATACGCTGACTATGAGTCAGTTAATGAATGCATGGAGGGTGAGTCTGTTTAATGTTTTCATTCATAAATCATCTCGCAGTTTTTTTAAATATTTACTTTCAGTGTAGTAGTAGCAGCAGATGCAATTTTATTGAATTCATCATCTATTGTGATTCCTCATTCTTTTAAAGGATATTTTTCTCATAGTAAATACATACGAATGATAGGCCAGTGAATAATAAATTAATCCTGGTACCAAGTATTGTCTGTGTATGGGATTATGTGGTTCATCTTAATTTGTGGAGAAAAAAACAAAAACCCAGACTGACAGTAATCACTTTCTAGTTTCTGGAAAGTAAAAAAGAAAACATGAGAAAAGACATATATATTAATTATGTGACTCTCTTTAAACTATGGACTCAGGAAACAAAATTCTTTTATGTCAACTAGGGCTGGGCCATATTATACCGTTCACGGTAATACCGGTATAATGTTAGGCAACGATAGGAAAATGAAATATCGTGATAGAATATGAGTAAAACGCGCATGCGCAGTTCCTTTGTTTTCATACGCACATGGCCGATTGTTGAGTGAAACAAATGAACCAGAATTGGTTTGTAAAAAATGGTGCAACTTCAGTGATGTGGAACTGGTTTGGTGTTTGTCCGTCAGATACACGACAAAGCACATTTTTTTGCAGAACATGCAAGCGGCTGTTGTTATTGTCGTATTTGTCGGACTAAGATGCTCTTAAATCTGGGAGTAATCTGTGTCCTAAACTCCGTATACTTCAGGTCAAACAACACTGCAGCATCACTGAGAGTTAAAAACTGTCTAAATTCTTTCATCTTTAATAAAACGATCAGCATTGCTGCTTTACCAGGTGTAACTATGAAGTTTAACTTCCAGGCATCCATGAAAACAAAATTTATTACATTTAACGAGTTAGAAGTTAGCAGGAAGTTAGCTAGCGGAAGTTAGCTCGCTAGTTTCGCTAGTTACCTAAGCATGATATTGCATGTTCTGACTGAGAGATTTCTGAAAAAATTCAAACGTACAGCTCTGCTATCACTTCCAACATAAATGAAGACAGGAAACTAAACAGCAGTGACATTTGTAGGGTTACTGAAGTTGGGCTAGCTGGTATATAATGATGTGCTACGTGATCGCTAGCGACACAGCTATGTTAGCATAACATAAACAGTGAAGCTGGAGGACGAACACTAACACTTTTCCACTTATAAAAGTTAACGTTAAGGTTCCTGATAGTTAGAGACAAATTCAGTCGCATGGCAGGATGCTGTAAACGGACCAAACTTCAGTCAGGAGAACAACTGAGATAATCCATCCGCAATACGAGGTTAGTCATTAATATACTGCAACAACATGGGAATAGAGCAGCTGCCAGAGAATTCAACATTAATGAATCAATGGTACAGAAGTGGAGGAAGCAAGAATGAGTTGAATAAAGTTTGATTTATCTGACTGCTTTGTTTCGCTTAATGTGCCTTATAATCCCGTGCACCTTATGGTCCGAAAAATACGTACTGCACACTGCAGTTTAATGTTGCAAAGCACCTCTTTTTAACTTCAGTGGATATTATACATGGTTATGCTCAGGATATGTCAGCCCATTTCTACTGGAAATGCCTTTTGGTTAAACTTTCAGCAAGGAATTTGCATTTGCACTGTTACATTTTTATAAAGCTTTAATGTACATAAAAACCAGCTTCTTGTTTAAGTGAAAATAAATGGAAGGTTGTCTTTTTGCGCTAGTAATGTTGTGGAGTTGTATTTTGTCTCGCATCAATTATATCGTCGGTTATATCGTTATCGCAAATTTTCAAATGTATATCGTGATAAATATTTTTGGCCATATCGCCCTGCTCTAATGTCAACATCATTTTTATATAGCACAAATAACATGTAAACTTGTGCTTACTATAAAAGTTTAAAAATAACATCAAAAAAACTTAGTAAAAAAATAAAGAATTCAAAGGTTTTATACCTGTTTTTGAATGTTGACACAGCTCTAATTGACCTCAGGTCAGCAGGCAGCTTGTCCCAAAGAACAGGGTGACTGTGACTGAAAGCGCTCTCAGCACACAGACTAAAAGTATACACTGGAAACCATTTGCTTTACATTAATGGGTTTTGAACTGCAGTTGAGCTCTATTGAACAGAGATTAATCAAGGTTCACTTACACAAAGAATAATCATTAGTATGATATTCAGAACTGACTGCGATTAAAAATACGTACATTTACTCAAGTTATGCATTCCGTAGTAATGGGGTTATCATATACCTTTTAATGCCTTTATTATCTGTAAAGTAAGAGTTGTTTACAATTGTGTTGTGTGTCTTGAACTGCAGTATACACTTTTCAGATTCAGACTACTGTATTAATCCCAGAGGAAATGATGTGGTCACTGTTGCTTCAAGACAGTAAGACCAGTAAATAACAGATTAACGTACCAGTTAAATATAAGGTATTTCAAAATAGCTCTAATAAATACAGATACAAATACAGAAAGTGACGCCAAAGGTTTGTTTGTTTTCACTTATTACTTTATTCCCTTTATTAGGGCCTCTTTATTTATCTTGTCTTTCTCTTTCAGTGATTACTGCACACTGTAAAGTCTATGTAAATTACGCTTGTTTTTTGCTGTTTTAGCTTTTTCCTGTGGATTGCATTTTGTTGTTGTTGTTTTTGCTTCCATTCAGCATGTCATTTGCCTCTTCCCCAGGTGTTTGCAAAATGTATGAAGAGCACCTCAAGAGGATGAATCCAAACAGTCCCTCCATTACTTATGACATTAGTCAGTTGTTCGACTTTATTGATGACTTGGCAGATCTGAGCTGTCTTGTGTAAGTATAATTAGCTGTGTATGAATTTGAATGCAACACAACATTCCCTTTGGATGCATTGGTCACGTTTCAATAAAATATTTTACTTTTTATACAGATACAGAGCTGACACTCAAACATATCAACCATACAACAAAGACTGGATTAAGGAGAAGATATACGTCCTCTTACGGCGTCAGGCTCAGCAAGCTGCAAAGTCAGTTTGACAGGGGGAATTATTTCATATTGTACCAAACATGAGGAAGAGAGATTGGGGGGGAAAATTGGGGGATGTGAAAAAATTTGGGGATTTTCTTTTTGGAAATGTCATCCTTGGCAGCATGTGTTTGTAATTTTTAACGCAAAGCCCTTTTCAGACATGGTTCCACCACTGTGCTTAAGTGACGGCACTTTTTCCATTCAGGCCACTTTTTGCAGTTTCATTCAGACACGTAAGCTCTTTTCACATGTGCACTGCAGCCTGAAGTCTTTCTTGACATTACCTGAGAGAGGTGCATGTAAGAACACAAAGGTGTGATGCAGTTGGATTGGACATTGAATGGATTTCAGCCAGGAACAAAATTCATGTAATTTGCATAGGAACTTAGTCATATTGTGTCCTTTCTATAGGATCATGCAGCTCCCTCACCTAAACCACATGGAAGGCTTGCTTTTGTGTTACATGTGAGAAAGAAATTTACACAATGTCCTGATGTGCCTGTTCCAACATTTTAAGTTTGTGTGTGAAAACAGCTATACTGGCAACTGTGGCAAAAGTGTCATTGATCTCGCAGGACATTTGCCATACATGAATTCATTCGTATTCATTACCTTTTGGAAGTAATACATAAAAAAATCTGATGAGGTTAGTAATTTAATTATGAATCTGATGTGTGCCATCAAAAAAGACTACATGTATGAAAAGGGCTTCTTTTCTTTTTCTTTGTAAAGACTGCATTGCCCATTTTAACAAAGGGAATGTTTTCACATTGTTTTCATTGGCAAAAGAGGTTTGGAATAATTGGGGTGAAACTGTACATTTTGGGCTTTATACTGAAAAATTGGGTCATGGTTGGGAACCTGCATGTTTAAGTTGTTACACTATGATGGGAAGAATGGAGAAATACTCCACGAGGTAGAAAAACTTTTTTTTTGTGTGTGTTTTTCAGTTTCCCTAAAAGTTATGTGAATTTTATTTCATTTTTTTTCCTATGTACATTTTCCTGGGTGGTTGAATTTCAAGACGTTGTGGACTTTGAAAGCAGCCGTTTTATTTTTGAAGTAGATCAGTGGCTGAAGACTGATGATCACATGATGACCCAGGATATTTGTTACTATAATTAATGGACGTTTTTGAGTTTTCATTATGTTTTAAAAGCCCACCATTGTGATATAAAACGTTTTTGTAATTCTGCTGTGTTGCATAACAACTGATTTCAACTCTGCATTTCTGTTTTCTTTTATTGAAACAAAATAAACGATTGTTTCTGACTGGTGTCCACTCGTGTATATGCGACCATTAGTGCGATGAACACTGAATTTTTATACACAATGATAGTGTGACTGGCAGGTGAGTATCGCAAAAGTTAGACCCATTCATGCTGGACGTGGCCTCAAATACAGTTTATTTTCTCTGTTACTGTCTCTTTAAATGTGGCGGGCTGCCCTGTTGTTGCCGTGCTGGAAACCCCGTACTGACTGTGAAGGGACCCAAGATGGCTGAATACTCACGGGGGGCACTTAGCAATTATCTGAGCAAGACATCGGCAATGAATGGCAAATAGCAGTATAATGTAAAGCGTAACCTTCAAGTAATTATACGACTCCAGTTTGTTGGTTTGCACAGTTTTGGGGATGCATGAGTAAGAGTAAGGAGAGAGTGGTCTCTCCGCGGCCCCGAGCCAGAACATGGCGGAACACTTGGGAAAGAAATAGCAGCTAACGTTAGCTAGCTGGCGTATTATTTAAAGAAGAATAGAAACATTGTTCCAGGCTTAAAACGGGTGTCTGTTGTCCGCAAGTATAAAGTAATGTTATCGACAGCTAACTCTATAGTTAATCTGCTTCAAATGGTAGTTTAACATTGGATATGTGGAGCATAGGTACTTAGCGTACTAGCTAGCGAGTTAACTCGTAAGGGTTGATAGCTAACGTTACCTGTAAGCGTACAAGCTGTACATATAAGCAGGAGTGTTTCGTGAGCCAGTCATCGTAATATCTGCTTCTTTTTCAGTACTCTGTTCTCAGCTGTATATTGCAGTGACATTCGTTGTTTTGTCGTTTAACGCGTAAGATAACGACGTCCTCCGCTCTTTAATTTTGTCGTTAGCTTCCTACAATGGTTTGTACGCGGAGTCTGCGTGGCGCCTTGCCTATAGCGCTGGCAGTGTAAGTTTTGAGGCAGCTCGTCAAGAAATGCGAGATATTGCAGTAGTAATTTTAACAATTATTGCGGAATCCTGCTGGAAACTTGTTGAGGCGATCCACTTTTAAGTTGCTTTTAGAACTTATCCTAAGTGACCCCCCGCCGATTCATATTTAGTTAATACTCTTGTAGAAGTGAGCAGCTGTAAAAAGTGAATTGAAGTTGTGGCGTTACTAGGTGAAGAAAGCACCCCGTAAAAGGCCCGGAAGGGGAGAACGGGTTACAAGAAACTGCCAGGATGACGGACACTCGTCGGCGAGTCAAAGTCTATACCCTCAATGAGGACAGACAGTGGGATGACCGTGGGACCGGGCACGTCTCGTCGGGCTATGTGGAGCGCTTGAAAGGCACGTCTCTCCTGGTGCGAGCAGAGAGCGATGGTAAGCGAACGCAGGAATACCACACGAAGATTGTAGTAGCTCAGTTATTACTACAAAAACAAGACGTTCCGCACTCATTTTAACCACCTGTATCACCTGAAATTTGTACACGTATTACTTATTTGAAGCAAATGCAGTAACCTACAATTTTGGGCTACCTTTGTTTTAAACCTGACAGGTTCCCTTCTGCTGGAGTCCAAAATTAACCCAAACACAGCCTACCAGAAACAACAGGTCAGTACATAACATGATGAACATCCAAAACTGATTTTTTCCCCCCCCCATTCTGCTCTGTTTATTGTAAATTGGCTTTGTTTTTCTTTTGAAAAGGACACATTGATAGTGTGGTCAGAGGCTGAAAATTATGATCTAGCACTCAGTTTCCAGGAGAAGGCTGGCTGTGATGAAATCTGGGAGAAAATATGCCAGGTTAGTGTACTTAATTTGTGTGGGTTTGAGTTTTTCATCTCCATTAGTTTGTGGGTTTGATGCTATTTGTGTTCCTGGTGATCCCTTATGTAGTTACATCCTGAGGTGCTAATATGTTTGTCCGCACTTGTGTTTTATTAAGGTGCAGGGAAAGGACCCTTCAGTTGACATCACACAGGATGTGGTGGACGAATCGGAGGAGGAGCGTTTTGATGACATGTCATCCCCAGGTTTGGAATTACCACCATGCGAACTGAACCGTTTGGAGGACCTGGCCGAGTTGGTGGCCTCTTCTCTCCCATCACCACTGCGGCGTGAAAAACTAGCACTGGCTGTGGAGAATGAAGGCTATATTCGCAAGCTCCTGGAATTGTTCCGTGTTTGTGAGGATTTGGAGAACAGAGAGGGACTGCACCACCTGTATGAAATAATGAAAGGCATCTTCCTGCTGAATCGTACTGCACTCTTTGAGGTGATGTTTTCTGATGAGTGCATAATGGACGTCATTGGTTGCCTGGAGTTTGACCCAGCACTCCCGCAGCCAAGGCGGCATCGTGAGTTTCTCACTAAAACAGCCCGGTTTAAGGAGGTGATCCCCATCTCTGATCCTGAACTGCGTCAGAAAATTCACCAGACATATCGGGTGCAGTATATTCAGGATATGGTGCTGCCCACGCCCTCTGTTTTTGAGGAAAACATGCTGTCCACCTTGCACTCCTTCATCTTTTTCAACAAGGTGGAGATTGTGGGCATGCTACAGGTGAGATAAGCAGACATGTAGTAGTATGATCTAACAGTATGGGGTTGTTGTTTTTACTTTGTATAAACACTACATTTTAAACAAATGGTTTAATTGAAGCAAGTGTTATAAATAGGTAAACTTGTGAATATACTGTAATCCTCACAAAGGAGAATTTCTTTTATGAAATGTTAGTGAGCCTCAAATTACAGTAATTATAGGATTGTACATTGGTTTTATTTTTGACTGATTGTACTTTTACCCTGTCTGAGATTGTCTGGCACCCTTTTATGATCATGTGACCTTTGTGTTTTTATCCTGTGTCAACTCAGCATTGTTTATGTATGGCTGTCTCCATGGAGGCACAGTAGTGTTGTGTAAATCTGTTATGCTGCGCTAGAGGAAAACTGAAACGGGCACATTGTTGACTCTGGTGTTCTTTGCTATATCACGCTCTGAAGTCAAACACTACAGATATGAGTCTTTGCTTCCTTAATTAGCATAAGGCAGGCAAGCTTAAATCAAACCGTTCACTAACCAAGGTTTTAAAAAATATTTAAAGTGGTAGTAGATGTCATTGAATGAGATGGTGTTTTCAGCATAAACATATCAAAAGTATTTTTATGACCAGATAGATCACATTGTTTATGCTCCAAATTTCTCATTGACAAACATGATGCAATTCACTTTTGTTTTCTGTGTAATTATGTTGGACTTGTACTATTGTAAACCAATAACAGCTTTGTAACTTGTGAAAATTGGGTGTCTGTTATACATTGACATATTAATCATACTCTTAATACTGACTTCTAAAATCTCATCTCCCTTTTTTGATGTCAGGACGATGAGAAGTTCCTGACAGACCTCTTTGCACAGCTAACAGATGAGGCCACAGATGATGACAAAAGACACGAACTGGTATACCAGAATTTAATAATTTATTTATTTAAAGTTGTTGCAGTCACAAACTCTTAAGATCTTTGTTTTGTTGACCTCTCTTTGTTTATTCCTTTTAGGTAAACTTCCTAAAGGAGTTCTGTGCATTCTCTCAAACATTACAACCTCAAAACAGGGATGCTTTCTTCAAGACATTATCAAACATGGGCATTCTACCTGCACTAGAGGTTATTCTGGTAAGTCCAGTGGCATTAATCTCAGATGAATAGTTTTGTGGTTTTCTCGCACTAAAATAATTTGTCTGTTGACGTCAGTAGCTTTGGTGATGTTGCAGCCTTTTGCATTTTGATCATGGATGATGCCTTCAACTTTCTGATGCAATAAAATTGAATTAAGGGACATACTAGTAGTATGTCCCTTAATTCTATAACAACAAAATCTTCTTTTTTTGTTATAATGATCTATAATTATTCTATTAAAAAATAACTGGAACATGCTAGTTTGCTCATTACATTTATTTTTTGCTGAACAGTACTTGAAGGTTGCCAGGGCATACCACAGGAACACCTAGTTGAGAAAGCAGAATCAGACTCCAGCATGTGATATCTGTAGCATTAAATGTGTTGTGACTGAGAAGATAGCACATTTCTTTTGTATGCATCCCTTGTCAAAAATAAATTTCAATTAAGTTTTATTTTTTCTTTTAGTTAACTCGTGTGTTTAACTTCTCACATGGAATTTGAGTTTAAATGGGCTTAAAAGAAGTGCTATGTGATAAACACTGAGGCTTAACATACATTGAACATGCATGCAGTTAGTCATCAAAGTTGTGGTTTCAGGGCATGATGGGCTTTTTGGCTAGTAAGCTAATAAGATTTTTTTTTTTTTGGTGGTGGTACAATTCATATTATCTGCTTGTAAAGTGTATGTGAGGAAGGTCAGGAAAGACCTTCTGCTCATATAGCCATTGGGTTAATGGGGATTCACTGTCCAAAGAATTTGTTAGACATTACAAGAACTACTAAAGTGCAACCATGAGTCAAACTCGAGCTTAATGATTACTATTGTGAGTTAAAGCAAGGTCAGGCACTAAAGCAGAGAGATTTACAGATTTTAAAGTGTTTTCTTGGGGAATGGGGGAAAAAAAGGGGGGTGGGCAACTTGATTAACTTTACATGGGGAAACCAGTTTAGCACCTCACAAAATGGCAACAATAATGCGTAAACGTGCAATTGAGGTGTCCTTTCACTGTATGGGTCTTTTCTCTATAATTTGCCACTGACCTTTTTATTTTTGTTATGTTTAAATCGATAGTTTTTGTTCTTGAAATCTTGAGTTGGGTTTTGAATTGTTTGCTCTCACTATATCGATACAATTACATGTACTTCTTAAACCTGTGCACACAAGCTGATTTTGAAGCTGATCATGACTTTTGTTTTCATTATATCACTCTTGATTTTATCAGAGAGAGAAACAACAAAGGTTGTTCCTTTTTTAAAAGTTATTACTTTTGAACAATTTTAAAGTACATTTCAAAATTTCCTGGCGTGCAAATCAAAAATCTGCTGATAAATATAATAAATAGATTTATTTTGAAAAGGGAATGGACGATGTTCAGGTGCGTGGGGCAGCCACAGATATCTTCTCTTATCTGGTGGAATACAACCCCTCCATGGTACGAGAGTTCGTCATGCAGGAATCACAGCAGAATGATGATGTGAGTATATACACAAAGGCAACATGATAAATAGGAATGATGTCCATTTATCACAATGATGCACATAAACTAAAACTTATTTGCCTTTCAGGACATCCTCTTGATCAACCTGATCATAGAGCACATGATCTGTGACACAGACCCAGAGCTTGGTGGTGCAGTGCAGTTAATGGGTCTGCTGCGAACTCTGGTGGATCCAGAGAATATGCTTGCTACTGCAAATGTGAGTGTGAATGCTGCTTTTACATAGTTTCCACTATGTATGTATGTACTATTTACACTGACTGTAAAACAAACAAAAATCAAAACAAAACAAAATAAGTCCATTGCGCAGATAAGAGTTGGCTTTCAAAATGTGTAAGTGCTTAAATACAAAAGAGAACAAATGTTATGTCTGTGGGTTCTTGCGCTTTGGACAAAGACAATAGTCCTATCAGTAAAAAAAAAAAAAAGAAGGCAGATTTCCTTGTTAATCAAGTTACTGTCTAGTAACTGAAAACATCACTGCCACCAATTCAACAGGTTGGCCAGGATATCTGCAGCTTCACTTTCTTGCTTGTAATTCTTTTGAACTGGAGTGAAAAGCTCAAGTACATTTTAAAAATTTAGCAATTCAGCAAAGTATCTGTTTCCTTATTTTTATTTTATTTTTTACAGAAAACAGAAAAAACTGAGTTTCTGAGCTTCTTCTACAAGCACTGTATGCATGTTTTATCAGCTCCACTACTGGCCAACACCACGGAAGAAAAACCTAGCAAAGGTACCGAGTTTTTGTTAGATTTCTTTTTTTTAATCTACAAGTTTTTATGTTGCTAGCTTTCTCACGTTCTTTCTTTCCTCCTTTAGATGACTTTCAAACATCCCAGTTGCTGGCCTTGATTTTGGAGCTGCTAACATTTTGTGTTGAGCATCACACCTATCACATCAAGAACTACATCATCAATAAGGATATTCTCAGGAGGGTATTGGTGCTCACAGCCTCCCGGCATGCTTTCCTGGCTCTATGTAAGTCACAGTTCTTCCAACTATATCTGTCAAAGTAGAGAACGATACAATTAAAGTCTGTTTGACAAATAAGGACATCTATTGCTTAATATTGAACATTGTGTTTCTCCCTGCACAGGCGCCCTGCGTTTCATGCGAAGAATTATTGGTCTAAAGGATGAATTCTACAATCGCTACATCATGAGAAATTTTCTCTTTGAACCTGTCATCAAGGCCTTCCTCAATAACGGCTCACGCTACAATCTCATGAACTCTGCTATTATTGAGATGTTTGAGTATGTTCGTGTGGTGAGTATTTTTCATACCAAAATTTAATAGGTAAACAACAGTATATATTTAACACAAAAGAACCTTGAGCGACATGATCAGCATATAAATGATGTCAGAGCGCCATAATAGCGGTCTGTACATCTCATGGTTAACTTGGTTTGGGAAGCTGGAAGGAAAAATATGTTTGGTTTCACTTGTGTTACTGATTTTTGTTCCTGTTTTTTATTGCTTCTGCTTCTCACATTTGAAGAGCCTGAAAAACCTGTACTGAAAAAACTGGTCATGTCTTACAGGTTTAAAAAACCAATGTATGGCTAACTGATGTGCAAACATAGCTGTAATTATTTGTTAGGCATTAAAAACGTATTCTCTCTATCTTAAGTGATTTTATATTTAATCAGAGGAACTGATATGTGTACGATGTCAAACTAAATCCCTAAAAGTTTACAAGTATTGAGTCCATTCAAACCAAACTGTGACGTGTTTTAAGGTTGTTTGGTTCTGACCAAAACAACCATGCCCAAGACTTTTGAGTAGATGGTGGTGAAGTTGGCTTGGGGTTTTGTCAATGCAAAAACAAAGCAAACAACAGAAGAAAAAGCTACAGGTTTACAAACTCATCACCTGATTTAGACCAGAGTAAAGGAACTATAGGTCTGAAAATGCTCAGTCCAGTTGTTATGTGTGCATTCATTAGAATTAGTTCTAATCTGCCTTTTGTATTTCCCTCATTGGCTTCTTTCCAACTTTTTTTTTTCCCACTCTGCTTTATCGAAAACTGTAAACTGCCCATCTTTTTCTCTTTCCATACTTTCCCCCTCTGCTACCATTTCTGTGTTCTCCGCTCCCGATTGCCATTGCTCCCAGGAGGATGTGAAGTCTCTAACGGCTCATATAATAGAGAACTACTGGAAGGCTCTTGAGGATGTGGACTACGTCCAGACATTTAAAGGCCTAAAACTGCGGTATGAACAACAACGAGAAAGGCAGGACAACCCCAAACTTGATAGGTAAGAAGATTTTGTCTTGACTGCTGCCTTTATCTAATTATGTATTGACAGACAATGTTTGTCTGACACTAAATGGAAAAAGTGCGTGTGACATCTTGAATGACTAATTTTGATGAATTTTTTTTTTTCATGAATTGTTTTTTTCTGAAGGCAGCTTTGTTGAGTCATACTGCTATTTTGAGCTGCTGTGTTGTAAATCGTGCCCAGTTTATATTCTTTTGAAACGCATCCTTACACTTGTATTTCACCAACTGTACAAAAGCAAGTTTCCACTTATAGAGAAGGTTTTGCAACTTAACGCAGTCTAACCGTTTATAGTTAAGCAATAGACCAGTTGATCATCTATGACTCTTAAAGCGAAACTGGATGGGTTTGTTTTGTTAATCTGTAATACTTCTGTTAAATTTCATGTTATAAAATATCGACTTAATTTTTAAACGAATGTGGTGTATGTTTTATAACAGCTTCTTGGGCTATGTGTATACTTCATGTGTATGTGTATACTAATGCAAACCACATGTTTGTGGATTACATTAGTTCTGTAAGAGGAAATTTGACTAACTAAGAGCTTTCAAAGAATAGAAAATCTTTTTTTTTTCCTGATTGCTGAACTGTGCATTTTCTTTGACAGCATGCGCTCCATCTTGAGGAACCACCGCTTCCGACGTGATGCACGGACGCTGGAGGATGAGGAGGAGATGTGGTTCAATGCAGATGAAGATGACCTTGAGGATGGCGAGGCAGTTGTTCCTCCCTCTGATAAAATGAAGAGTGAGGAAGACCTCATGGAACCAATTAGCAAGTTCATGGAAAGAAAGAAATGTACGTGCAAGGAAACTTGTGATGTTTGGTGGGAAATTGGGGTTGGAAAGAATCCATTCCTTTTGTTAATTATATAAATTAATGTTACTAGCTGATTATTTCTGAAAACGAAGCCCCTGTAAATTTGATACAAGAATAGATTTTATAAAGGGTATTTCAGGGTTATAGATGTAATGGCAAATTTTAGGTGAAAAATACATTGTAATTGGGTTGTCTCGGTTACATTGATAGCTTTAGGTGTAGTCATGGGGAAATCACCAGTGTATATGGTTCTTACACTATTCCTCCCCAGATGAAAGTTGTTTGTTGTTTGTCAGCAAGAAGCAAAAACTACCAAACTGAATTTCCTGAAATTTGCTTGTAAGGTGTTGCAGAGCCAAGATAAGTTAATTTTGATTTTTTTAAAATGGTGCATTGGGCTTTGCACATAATGTGTTCTGTTATTGTCTTGTATGGCATTTTGTAAGGATTCACTCAAAGAAAACTGTTTTCATTTGGTTCAGCATAGCGGTGCCACTCAGAACCAGTTTTTACATGCTGGCTAGGTATATTTATAAGTAGTGAGAGACGCCTAAGAAGGAAAATATGTCTTGCAAAAGCCTGTCCTGATTTCTGAGGAGACAATTATATTCACCCCTCCAAAATTTTAAAGAATTTTAATGAGAGAATGACCTTTTCTTTATCACCTCATCATGTTGACCCACAGTGAAAGACTCAGAGGAGAAAGAAGTATTGGGAAAGTCGAGCTTGTCGGGCAGACAGAATCCCAGTTTCAAGCTTTCCTTCTCGGGCTCCACTAAAACCAGCCTCTCCAGCCCTCCTTCATCTGCCTCACTAAACCCAGGTTCTCCAGGATCGCCAGGGTCTCCAGGCTCTCCAGGCTCAGGCGCACGGAGCTCACCCTCCACCACAACTGTAACCACAAAGGTACCTGTCAACATTTTTTTTTTCTTAATGAGCAAAGTTAAAAAAAAAAAAAAAAAAGATTTGCACAGTGTTGGCAATGCTTTAAACACTTAAGTGAAGGATTTAGTAAGAAATGAGATTTAGCTATGAATCTTCACACTTATACTGTTAAATTTCTCACAACTCCCCCTCTATTCTTGTTATATAATACAAAAACTGGACATGATAACCATTGTGCCACTGGACTAGGATATTTTTTTCTAGCTGACTTTATTTACATGGTGGAAAAATAGAGGGGGGATGGAGATTATCAGAAAGTGTGTTATTTATGGATTTAATAGATTTCTAAAAATGGAAGACTCGCTGCACAAAATCAGGACAATTAACACCAAATTATATACAAAAATGGGGGGAAAAAATGCAGTGAGTTTAGTAGTTGTGAAGAATTGCATGCAATATTGACATGTATGTGTAATGGGCATATGATTGCTAGTTATAAAGAAAGCAGTGTTGAAACATGTCTGCAAATAATAATTGCAGTTTCTGCAAACTGGGTGTCTCGTTTCTGCTTCAGGGAGGTTTGGTGGGACTTGTGGACTATCCTGATGATGATGATGACGAGGAGGAGGAAGAGGAGGAGGATGGAGAGAGTAAAGAAGACCCTCTGCCACCCTCAAAGAAGTCCAAGCTGAGCTCCTAAAGAAGCGTCACTGTCTCAGCTTGTGCACCGCTCAGGCAGTCTCAGCGCATAGACTTTACACAGGAACGATCAAACTTGTAAACAAATTGAATGAATGAAAACCACCGCTCAGTGTCAACGGGTGGCCACATGAGGAGCAGACTGTGAATGGATCTGAAGGCTCCTCACACTAGTCCAATTCATACAAGTGCCAATCAGGAGACCAGGAGTGGAAAAACCGTCTGAAAATGGGAAGAGACGATTGAAAGTTTGGAGAGGGGAAAAAAATTTCACTCAATAAATCTTCAACGGACTCAAACAGTATGAGCCATGAGTTTGGTAATTTAGCAACTGGAGGAAAAGACCACATACAACACAGACAGAAATCCCAGAGAGCTCGCGGGCTTGGACCATAACCCACTGACCCCCACCTGCCCCCCACTCAGGGAAGGACATCACAGTGGCCCAAACGGGTCGGCCAATTCAGACCTAGAGCCACCACTCGCACCCCCGTCCCCTCCTCAGAATCCACTTCCTTCCTGTTCCTTTCTCCTTCTTTTCTCCCCTGCTCTCTCCCTTCTCTTTGTCTGTTGCTTTTTCTCCCTTTTTAAGTTAGCATATAGGACCAGATGGGAGGCAGCATGTGGCAAAGCGCTGTCCTTGTTGTCATTTGATGATGTCATCAGTGTCGCCGTTCCTCAGCGGACGTTGTTTCTCCGAAGAGGAAAAAAAGCCAGCAGTTTCTTCATTATTTTCTTTTATGTTCTGTATTTGTCACAGTCTTTTTCTTTTTTCTTTTTTTTTTTGTAAATGACTACAAAAAAAAGACCTGCCTTTAAATGTTCAGGACGTTTTCAGTCACACTTGAACAGGTTTTTAAAGACCTCAGTAGGTGAGCTAGTTTTACCCTTTTTGCCCTTTGAAACTGCAGATTTTTTGGAGAATTTGTAATCCCGTCTTGATTAAAGATTGAGTGGAATTCTAGATGTGATGAATTTTGTCATATCTTTTGTTTTTCCTTTCTTTTACATGAGTGTACACTAGTTGTTCAGAAAATTTGGGACCATTAAAATGATCTTTGCTGTAAGATGTCCTACTACCCTTTGTTCTAGTAATCAAGTGTTCCTGGCTGCATCTACTTTACTATATATTACAGTTTTTGGCTCCTTGCTAGAAGATGGGTGCCCCTGTTTCTGTAGCGCAGACAGTTCTTTTTGGTTCACAATGGTTCCACAAGCTAGAAGGTCAAACTGAAGAAAGATCTGTAATTCCTGGGACTAAAGTATTACCATTATGTTCCAACTAGCAGACAAGGTATCCCAAGTTTTTTGGGGGTGTACTTGGTTGCTGATCTCCTAATAATCCACCAGATGGCATCCTTGGTCCATGAGAGAATCAACTATGTGAATTGTGGGTTATTTCAACTGTGCTTTGCAGTCCTTACAGAAATCAGTCATTAACTCCTCCACAGAGAAAGTATTAATACCTTGCTGTTGTTTTTAAAATACTGTGTATTACATGTGGCATTTTTTAACTTCTTTGTTGAGACGGTAATGTGTGGAACATGGGTGCTTGATATACCACACTGGGGACAAATTGTTAAAGATGTATTTAAAATTATGTATTTAAAAGCAAGGTCAGATACACAACTGCAATTTTGCAAGTAGACTCCATTAGAACATGTTATCCTGTTGGTATTATACCAGTATGATTCATTCTGCCAACTCATATAAGTGACTAATATGAGGTTATAATTTCTTTAATCAGTCTTAGAAGAGGTATTGCTAATCATCTTCATAACTGAAAGCACTTTGCAGCACTTGTAGCCATGCAAGTGTTTTGTTTTTTTTGGAGTGGGGAAAAAAAAGTTGATGAAAAATGTCAGCACCCTCCCGTTTATGTGGTCACCTCAGTGGGAGTCTGAGTACAACTCAAAAACAAACAGCATCAAGGCCACCAAGAAGTCACTGTGTTGTCCCTCCAAGTGCATTGTGGCCTTCAAACATTGTTTATTAATTAAAACCCAACAGAAGAGGATCACTCGGTGCTCAGCGGGCAACGAGAGCCGTCGCACAACGCCTATTAAGGCCTCCATTCACATGAAAGCCATCTCCAGACAACAGCAGCTTTTGAAGAGCAGCCCTCCCTGCCAGCCTCCGTTTGCTCCTCAGCAGGAGTGTGGCAGAGTGTGTGTATATGTGTGAGATCTCCCTCTTTGCCACTGGAGAGGCCAGCTTGGTCTTGGTGCCAGCCACTTCTTCACCAGAATGCCAGCTCCACTTCCAGTGCCAAGTCGTTCACCCGGCTCTGCCCGCCTGTATGTCTGCCAGGCTGAAGAGCCCCCATCAGGGACGCTGCTGTCCAGCTTCCTACTGGGCCAATGAAAAGTCTCTTTGACAGCTGTCTTGATCAGCTCCACTCCTAAAGCATACTGTCTGCCAGTTGTCAACTTTCTATACATTGATCACATTAGTATATATCTATGCAAATGCTAAAAGTAGCAGAACAAATGATAGTATAGATGAGGCTCACTACTATACTGTGTGCATACTTTCATAAGAAACAAAAAAAATGGTGTATTTCAAACAAGGTTGAAATTTATGAGTTATACTTCCTGCCACCAAATATATACCTCCCTGACAATGTGGTGGTTTTGATCTGTAGTGATTGCAATCTGCTTTTAATGCTTCGCTTTATTCCATCTGGCCTCACATAACATTTGTTTTTTGTCTGTACACATACCTGTTTATAGAGCTTTTGATCTTATCACCTTATTAAGTTTGCTCAGCTGCTCAGAACAAAATGTCCTACCTGTCAAGAACCCTGGAAACGTGTCCACCAACTCCCTGTTCTGCAGCAGTGAACATTTTTATTACAACTGATGCAGATGCTGTGATACAATCAGGAGCATCAGAGAAACAAGCAGTGGAAGCAAGGGAGGGAAGTTACGAACATACGAAAGTCACGTTATTTTCAATTAAAACGATCAATTTAGTTTATAGCCTAAGATAGCTATTACAGACCACTTTAGCAGCCAGTTTCCCAAAATGGTCCAGAGCATGCAAAGTGCAACTTTTGGACACTCTCAGTTATAAATAGCAAGGTGTCTGACATTTATGGCTCTCTTTTAGGGCTATGATTTCTTTGCTTTAACGAAACGAGAGCAGAATCAGTAGGGGGCGGTAGAGACCACTTGTGGATGCCAATCAATGCATAGATTTATAAACGTAGAAAGGTAATCAACCTTATTATGTGCACACGTGTTTGGTTTCCTCCATGCCATTTATTTATAAACAGACTCATTGTTTTTTTTTTAAGTTTTTGAGAAGCACCTTTAATTGATCAGTGAGGGATGGGGAAGGAAAGGGGAGTTATTTTATCCCGTGTAATCCTGGTAACTACATCAGGATATATGAAAGAGGAAATGTGGCACACATGCAGTTTTTGGAAGCCTGGCTGAGCTTGTCTAAACACTCACACAAAGTCCACCTTTATGTCTCCCTACCGGCCCGGGCGTCGTGGCAGACAATGACCTGTATTTCCCGGCACAAAGTGCTCTCTGTGTCCGCCGGAGCTCCCCCGCTTTAATGGAGGTGATTGCCCGTGTTCAGTGCAGCGCGTCCTCCGCTGTGCGTGATTAATCACCGTGTTAAACGCTGGAGCTGGGCGTCCCCCGGGCGGAGAGAGGGCCGGTAGGCCGACGTGGAACCCCGGGGGCTGGGGGGCAGCCGGGACGGCCTCGGGTCAGCATCCGTCGGCAGCGAATAAAATAGTGGAGAAAAGTCCTCATCCGTCACATATGGTTGACATTAAAGCAGAGGTGAGATGCAGTCACAAACAGAAGTCCAACATACTGTGACCTAAATGTTTCTGAAGTGGTGGCAGAAAAAATATGAGGTCTCCAAAGTTACATCTATATATCAAGATCATTTCAAATAACGGACTTCTTGGAGATTGTCCCTCCTCTCCTCTGGATCATGCTAACAAGCTTGCATATTGCTGTAATGTTATTTACCCCGAAAACTCCATCTAGAGCTGACGTGTTGATTTACAGTATAGTGACATCTGCTGAACCTGATGATGATAATCTGATCAAAGCCCATAGTGTTTATTGTAGTGTTATTGGTATGTTTTGGGCCAAATATTGAAACGGGTAATTTGTATTTTATTGTGAAGTAATGAAAACCAATGACCTCTACATGCAGTCTTCAACTACAGTAGTTATTTTCTGTCATCCTGAATGATTTAAAGCAATATCAGGAGGTGAAAGCATTTTCCAACATAAATTTTAGACTAAAGCATACATAAATAAATAAACTTTTTTGGCGTAATTGCTCTTTAAATCTCTTCTATGACCCATGGACTCAGGTCGGGGATGCTTTCCACCCCTCAGGTTGGAAACTGCTGTCATATTCCTTCTGTCTCTCCTCATAACTTGCATCCACTGCAGCTTAACAGTTAAGTTCAGTGCAGCTAAAATGCCTTCTAAATGTGCACCATAAACCAGCAGTAAGCCCGTGCTTCCTTTGTTTCTCGGTAGCAGACCGTGGCCCCTTCATAATTCTTGTCACTCTAAATCAGAGATAAATAATGAGCTTTCCCATGGAAGCGATGGAAAGTGGAAGAATTTGGGGCTGATCTGCTATTGCTAAATGTTAAGTGGTTGTTATTGTGCCTCGGCATGGGTCACAGGAAACATGGATGTGAATGTACGAGCTGCTGGGCTGCGTGTTAAATGGAAATGTCACAGTGATAAAGAGCGCACCTTCCGCGCCCAAGAGCGTGTGCTTGTTTTTGTGCGTGCATGCGTGTGAGAAGACTTGGTGGCATACTTTGCAGGCGCACTGTAAATCCACAGCATGAGCTGCAGATAGCTGCACGCTCACTGACACACACGCACACAAACACCCACACTTGAATCTATTCCTACTTTCCAGGAGTTTACATCTAATGCTGCTCCAGTAATGTGAGCTCACACGTCGGAATCTAGCAGATAAAATCCCCACCCGCATAAATTTCTGACCCTATTAAAAGCACGTAAAACTCACACTGAATAAAATAAAACCGACTTCACCGGCCCTCTGGGCACGTATAGTGTCCCAGACTGAAGGTGTTGAAGAGAAATTAGGCTGAGCAGCAGAGCGCTGGGAAACAGCAGTTTCTGTGAAGGAAAACGCTGGGAGGCGCAGACATCCAACATGTAAAAATCACCCAGGGCAAGGAGGTGAATGGGCCAATCATGATGTCTGAGATATTGAATTTACCTCACGTAATGTGGCATGAATGAAGCCCTTAAAGGTATCAGTTTTCAGCCAATAAACAGGGAGAATCAGACACATGGTTCAGTTGGAGTTGAACATGTGAGGCCAGTCACAAACACCCACCCACCCACCCACCCACCCACACACACACACACACACACATATAGCCAATGCCCCGGTCACCCAGTCAGGCTGCTACTGTGAACATTAAAATCACCATTCGACTTAACAAATCAAACCTTTCGCTATATGTTAAGGTCTTGACAAGCTTTGATTTCTGTCCGTAACCCAAAATTAACCAAACAGAACTGTTCCAAAATACAGTAGCAGTCGAAATCATGCTTGACATTCACTATTTGAGTCCGCTTTTGTATTTCCACAGACTGAAAGCCTGTGCATTACCAAAACGCTTATGTTTTTTTCTGCTTCTTCTTCCTCCATTCAGCCAGGCCTGATGGCTCCTGCTGCTGGAGTGTCTGAGACTTTGATGGCGGCTCTGTGTCGTGTGGCGTTGGCGTCCGCGCTGTGCCAGGCGGCGTGTGTGGTCAACAGGCAACCGAGAAGCTGCGGGGAAGCGAAAGGGCTGTGGGTCAAGGCAGAAGCCCCTTTGGTTCGAGACAGGGCCTCACCATGTATCTCTTCTCCGTCCGCTCTTCACGCCTTCTATTCATCTTCAGATTTCTGTGTCTGTCTCCCTGGCTGACCTTGAATAACTCATACCTACAGTACGCATGGCATATGCCTCTTTCACAATTTTCTGCATCCTGCAAAGACTTATTATATCCTTCTCACACACTTACACCTCATCTTTCTCTCCTCCCTCCCTCTGTGGCCTAGGGGCATATGGTTTGGCTGGGCAAGAGATAAGAGAGACGTGTCAGCATGAGGTACTGAACAAACACATCTTTCATTTCTTCCTTTCTTCTCTCCTGCTTTAAGTCCACTTCCCTGTCCTAGTCCTTTCTCCTCTCCTCTTTCGTCCCTCCTCTTCTCTCCCGATCTCCTCACCTCCTTCGTCTCTGTGACGGCTGGGTACAATTAGGAGCAGAAAGCCTTTCGTCTTGTCAGGGAGAGACTTTTGTTATATTTGCGGCTGATGGAGAGGGGAGCGGAGGGAGAGAATGGGCTTCAGATGCTCTCTAGGAGTGAAGATGAGGGGGAAATGAAGGGCTAGAGGAGAAGAGACAGATCTCCTCATGCTGAATGAAAGGCCTTCTTTCCTCTCTGGTAGGGCACATCAGAGACATGCTCTCCTTCACTTTATGGAGGGGAAAGTGGTTTCCACCAAACTCTGCTTCCATTTATCTTTGGCTCGCTCGCCCTACTCGCTGTACACACACTTCCTCACGTGTTCACATTTGTACGGCACATGCACGCACATGCACGTTCTGCACGCATACTGGATTTGCTTTGATTCCTGATTGCTTTGGTTTCTGCGGTGGCTTGATCAGGTTACTGTTTAAACTCTGTGCCAAGCCAGTGTGTGTGTGTCTGTCTGAGCCTCTGTGTGTGTGCGTAGAAGTGTGATGATGGTCCCTCAGTCAGTGGTGGGAATAGCACAGTTTCAGCTGCTATTATTAGCCCTCTGTTCCACAGGCCTGATTCTTTTCCCTGTCTCTTGTCTGACACCAGCATTTCATTATTATCTGGCTCAAGCGCAGGAACATCCATGCTCCCAGTGCTAGCAACAGCTAGGACGCTTTCATTCCAACAAGGCTTTTTATAGGCTGCTACTCTCGTATACATTATGTCCTTTATTGTGTGAAAGACACAGGGTAGACAGAAATGGGTTAAAGCATCATTTGGTGGGTGCGGGTACTTTAAGATCTACTACAGCAGTGTAGCGGTCACAAAAACACATAATTTGTTCATATTTCAACAGATGAATCGATGAAAAATGGCAATGATAATGCATAAAAGCATAAAATTCAATTTTTGCACCAGTTTATGAAAACTTGGAAGTGTGCAGTCTGTACTTGAAAAAACATTGAGCTGAACAGGCGGAGGACAGAAGAAGTAGTGGCAGGCTTGTCAACTATCTATTGCAGATGAATAGTATCTGACACTTATGTCCTTAATAACAAAAATCCAGCAAAGACTTGGGATGCCTCTAAACCCTGAGTGGACCCATCTGCTGTTTGCTGAAGCTTTGTCCAAGATTTCTTCAGTAGAAGAGTGACTGTTCTTAAGGAAGGGAAACAGGGATAAAAGGCTGATGTATGATAAATTACACAAGAAATGGACTGAAAATCAGAAGCACCAGATCTTATGGAGTGATGAATTCAAATATGCATTATTTTCCTTCAAGAACCCTGGAGAACTTTTCCTAAAGACTACTTAAAGGAAACTACAAATAAGCTTGCTCTAAGAGAGTTTAGGCTACGTCCAAGACTAAAGGCAATCATACCAAATACTGGCTTTCAAGCTCATTAGAATTATACAAACATGGTTTTACTGGTTATACATGGGTATGCTGCACTCCCATGCATGTTTACATGCTTCAATAAATTGCTGCACCTTTTCCCATTTTCATATCAAAAACATAAAGACTTGAGGAGTGACTCGAGACTTTTGCACAGTACAATACATAAAACAAAAAAACAAGCTTAGTATTATTATTATTTTTATTATTATTTAGTGTTCAGCCGCCCATCAGAGTGCTGTTTCCAGCCCATACTAACCCCTTGATGTACTAGTTCCCAGAAACAGGTGACACACTTACTTTGCCTTTTGTTGCGCACTCAGACACCAGCAGACAGTTGACAGATGCACCCTTGACCGGTGAGCATTTCAAGGACACAGTCCTCACACTTGAATAATTTGAGCACAGTCACTGCTCACACATATGAAGACAAATGCATACACACACTTGCTCGCAGTACCCAGCGCACAACCCCCCACCACACTTACCAGTCTCACAGAGTGGCTTCCATTACAGATAAGTGCGGCACTGCTATTGACAGGGTCATGAAGGACCCTAGCTGTTGTGACCTTTGAGACTACTATCTGTTTGACCAGCCAGATGGTCAAAGTGAGAGAGGCTCAGTATTTTGAAAAGAAAAAAAAAATGCCACAACAGGGTTTTTTTAAAAACACCTTGCACTTCAGAGAAAGATTTCAAAAGAGAAAAGCCCCATTAGTAACATTTCTAATATGCTTGTATGATATAGTATGAATGAAAGAGGAATTTCCCTGTTAATCATTCATGTCTGTGTTTATGTTTGAAAGTGTGCGCGGGCAGCTCTCTCTGGATGTTTTCTCTGTATGTGAGCCGTGTGGCTCTCGACAAAAATAAACTTCCTGTGAGAAGCGCCTGCCACAGGCCAAAATCATTCTATAGCCCCTCTTTTCTCTTGTGTTTAATTCCTGACCCGAGACCAGTGTGATGTTAGTTTAGCAGTGCTTAAGATGCGTCCCTCGAGCGGCGAAGCCAACCAGGGGCAAGAGTGCTGTGAGTTTAGTGTACATGAATGACGAGTCCTCTGTGGTTTTTAACTTTAACTTCGAGTTCAGAAGTTCAGTCTGTGAACGTAGAAAGTTAAATCTATGAAACTGTCTACAGGGCTGTCCCTGACATTTCAGAGTCGTGAAATTGAAGATATTTTGGGTTAAAATGTCTTTGAACTTCTTTTTTTGTTTCTATAAATCAGTCAGTGAGTGATGTCCAAATATACGAGGGATGAACTCTAAATTTGTCTCTTCCTGTAAGAACATCTGGGTCTCTCTTTCTCTCATACTCACACACACACACACACACACACACACACACACACACACACACACACACACACACACACACACACACACACTGACGTCCCCCAACCGACACACAGATTCATGTATAGGATATAAACTGTTATCCACAGTTTCCCTTTGTCATTTCATCATGATTTTGGGTGAGAATTTATGTGAGATAATAGCAGTAAAACAGCAGTGTGATGTCACGTCCACAACCACAAGACTTTATGCTCCCACATTGTTGCGCAGTTAGTTTGATTTAATCAATTTTGGTTTGTTGTTTTACTACACATCATGACACTACATTGTATAATAAATGATGGCATGCGCAATTGGTTTTCAGCTGTTTTAAGCCAAAGGGCCAGCAAAATGGACTGAACCATCGTCTTTGTCCACATGGGTGAGAATGTGGTTTCTGTATATAAGATTATTTATTGCACCTGTGGCTAGTATATAGACTGAGCTGTCTTTCATTGAGTTAGGTCACTTTGTTTAGGTTTTGTTAGGCATTGTTTTCGTGTAGAGTTCTAATCAGTTGACCTCTTTTTTTTTTTTTTAGACTGACATATTTCTTAAAATAGCCTATTTAGGATTATATTTCTTGATATTGTCTTTGTGTTTATGGGGTATAAAAAAACCCACATTTTAAAAATTATACCTATGCCTGGGCATCCTTCGACTGCTTGGTCCCTTACAAGCAGGAAGGAATCTATGAGAAACCATATTTCTTCTTCCTGTTAGAGTACCAGGCTTTATGATTGAGGAGGTGGTGATGGCGGTGCTCTTGTGGTTTAGTTAAATCCTAGACCCGCTGGTCATGTTGCTCACGAGGTGCTGAAGCTTGGGGATCTGATGCTGGCTAATGGGCTGAAACGGCTCACTGTAAATGTCGCTGGCTTCCTGGGTGGTCATCTTTATCAGGTGGGGTATAAACCTAAGTGGTACTGAAAAGGTTTTGACTCAAGTCCAGAAAACAGTCCTTAGCTGACCACTTGGAAAAATGTGAATAGCCAGAGAATTTGTAGATTTTCTCTCTATGGAATTCTCAATTGATACAGAAGACCTGTTGTTGTTTTATTTTTGCTTTTTTCTCTGCTTGGAGTTGGTGTCCTTGCATCGGATTGTCAAGTGTGTGCAGGCTTTGTGGTCAGTTTTCATAAACACACACATTGCTAATGTTGTATCTGTCGTATCTGTCATCTATCTGCAGATCTCAGTGTTATCTGTCCTATAGACACCCTACCCAAATACCACAAGCTAGATCCCACACTGGAGAGTCAAAGTTCACCTGGTTGGGATCTGACCCCTGTGTGACCTCTTCTGATGTGATTGATCACTAACACAAAAGAGTCCCAGTGGTCAGTGGTCACTGAGGTCCCGGGCCATCCGTTAGCCACAGCAGGGGGAGATAGGGGAAAGGTTTCCGGGTCAGGGGTCAGGGAGATGCCACATGCTCGGTCGTCTGTCACATGGTTTGGCCCTCTTGGATGACACTGGACGGCTTTGAGAACCCAGTCCAGTCTCCCTGTAGTCCACCCTTCTGGATAGATGTGATTCATACAGGCTATCAGTTCCCTCTGATGAGGCCAACATATGACTTATGGGATGCACCAGACTTTACAGAATGCTTAGATGCCATGTGGTTGTAAACCAGGGCAACAAAAAGAAGCTCATTTCGGGCTGTCTTATATCTATGTGATATACCATGGAAGTAAGTTATTTGTATGTGGCTGTTGTTTAGTCTGTGTAAAAAAAACAAACAACAAACAAACTTAAAAAATTCAATACCACATTTTATGTTTTCCTGTCTTTGTACACATGCACATGACCCTCCAGCCCCCAACATCCCCTCATTCAACACACACACACACACACACACACACACACACACACACACACACACACACACACACACACACACACACTTATAAAGTGGAGGTGACCCTGTCCAGACGGGATATGAGGCTCAGTTCCATGGCAAAGCGCTGCTATTACTGCCGAGGAGGGGAAATGTGAGCCAGCTTACTGTCCTAAATCGATGGACTCGCTTCTGCTGTCCCAGGAGTCTGCTCATTCTCTATCACTGTCACCACAGCCCGTCTATCTCTCTTCCTCCACATCTCCCCTCTCAGTTTCTTATGCTCTTTGTTGCTTTCACGCCACCCCCTCCTCCTCTCCCCTCTGTTTTAGTGTTTGTATCTACAGTTTATCTCTTCTTATCTCACAGTAACCGATATGCAACATGAAGAAATCTGATGGACAGAAATGAAGAAATGTGAAGCCCACAGCAATTAATACACAACAGTTTGCCTGATGCAACATGTCTGATAGCACCAGTCATTATCCTGTGTAGCCTCTTCCCTCTATCTTCCCTTCTTGTCTTTCCTTATCTTATTTTTTCTTCCGCTGAAACTTTAATAAGTGTTCGTCTTTCTGACTTATCGATTCACAGCGGAAATCACTGCTCTATCTTCCTGCTGCTTTGGAGGAATGGCAGATCAGCTTTTCATTTCAGTTCAGTTTAATTAGTGTGTGGTGGGGGTGGGGATAACACAAGATGTTTAGGAGATGCGGGATGAGGAGGCAAACTGTAACACCCACTGTAAATAATGTTTGTTGCTGTTTGTTTCATTGTATACGCAGGCATGTACTGTACATCTTTGTTAGTTTTCACATGTGTAAACACATTTAAGCTATAAAGACAGGGAGTAGGATTGTGTGTACAAATACATCCTTCAATGCGTATATATGAGACTTTGTGTTGTGTTTGCATGTCTCTGTATACTTGACAATGAGGTTTCTTATACTTCCTGTATAGTTAGGACCAGCTACATGTTCAGATCCTGAGAGTGTGCTCCTTATTTTAAAGTTGCTCTGCCGGTAAGACATGATATTAGGGAAACTTGGCCTACATTACTGTGCAAAATGTTTAATCCACTGCTAACTCCTTTCAGTTTGGTTCCAAGAAGCCAAACTGTTGTAATCATTTTTCAAAATGGTCTTGAGCAGCAGTGCTACAAAAGCTTCTCTGAAGTTTTTAGAAGTTTGTCTTTAGATATTGGCTGCCTTTTGCTCAGTTTTAGTCCGGCCCTTTTACCTGACCATCTCTAAAAGGAATTTTTGGTTGTTTATGTAGGGTTTTTTTTAAGCCACGTAACACAGACCCATGAATCATTCAGGCATATAAAAGTCGCCTAACTCAAGGAGTGAATCAGTGTTCATCCCTTGAGTTAGCAGTCTACAAATAACAGACAATTTAGCAAAGAGCCCATGCTAATCTAACAATTTTAAATTCTATTTTTAGGAACTTTGTTGCCAGTGACAAAAAGGCTTAAAAATAGTATTTTTAAACAACAAGGCAATTACCCAAGAGCTAATATCGGTAAATCTGGCATATCTCTATGTACTGTGCAGTGTGTCCTTAAAAAATCTGGGTAAGTTAGACAAGCAGATGATTTGATTCAACAGTGAGTGTCTACAGCCATCTGTAAAGCACAGAGGAGGATCTTTCATGGTTTGCATATCACTCCCAGACATTACTGAAGCAGCATCGGATAATCTCGAGAAAGAAAAAACAAAAGACAGCCAACATCTAAAAAAGAGCTTTCAATGTCCTTCAACATGCCTGCAGCACTGTTCCAGAAGACTGTTTAAACTTTACCTAAGAGAGTTAGGGTTGTGTTGATAAATGAAGGTGGTCATACCACACCAAGGTTGAATTTTACAAACTGTTTTTGTATTTTTTAAAATATATTTCCATTTATGTTTGCATGTCTGTATTTTCCATTTTCCTACTAAAACATAAAGATTCAAGACTTTTGCACAGTACTGTATATGTGTTAACACTGTGGCTCCATAGTGTAGTGGTTAACACATTTGTCTAACATCCAAATGATTAATGTCTGGAGAGCGGGAGGAGACAAGTCCTTTGGAGGGTTACATCAGGAAGGGCATCAGGCGTGAAAAGCTGCTAAATCAAATTTGTGGAATCATCCATTGTGGTGTCCGCTTGTCAATAAGTCAACAGCCCAGAGGTTTTCACTATTCAGTGACATATGAGGAAATGAAATGGCTTTGCCAATGAGTGTGATGGGTTAATAAACACGTTAACCCATATATACTTGTGGTCAGAGGTTTTTGCACTCATCATGGGCATGAATGGTAATTTGGGTGTTTTAATGATTTCTTTGAACTGTTCTTTTTCCAAGGTGGAATGGCTCTACAGCATACATCTTTAATGACTTTTAAAAAACACAAGTTTTGATTTATTTTGCATTATCTCAATATCACACAGGGTGAAAAGTATACATAGAGTTTCTGTTGTAAACATCTACTAAGGTTCAGTAGTTCAGTCTTGACCTATAAGGTAGTTTTAACTATAGGGCTGTTTTTTTCCAATTTGGATGGGTTGGATGGGCTCTGTCAGTTTCTTTTCTCGTGCTGTCATAGCAGAGATGAGATGGTCAGAATTATGAAAACAAGATTGAAGAATTTTGTTTAAGATAAGGATTAGTAGCAGGGGTAGGCTGAGGTTAGTTTAAAGTTTAGTGTCAGGCATGTAAAGGCCTGAGTCTAGAGATGCAACTCCCAGAAGTACAAACTTGTGTGTATGATGATATGCACAGCTAAATTCCCTTCATTATCACTTGGGGAACACTTTGCCTTTGCACAGCCATGACTGCGACCCTGTGTTTCAATTCTAATATAAAAAAGAAGGCAAATTTCAGCCAGGAGGATTTTCCTGTAAACGTCCTCCTCTGGGTGAGAGCCATCAATCTGCCTCTGGCAGCATTCAGGCCGGAAACAAGGATCACATTCAGTCAAAACAGACCAGTGTTTGGTTTCCACCGTAGAACACGGTTGGACGCCAGTGGCAAGACCCTCACTGTGTGTGTGAGTGTGAGTGAGAAAAGAAGTGAGAACCTCTGGTTTCTTTGACAATTTGAAACACAGGTGAACTGTGAACCCCTTGTATCTAATTTGTTAATTTGCCCGGAAGCGAAGAAAACCTTGACAGCCTTGCTTACTAAATGGAGTGAACTTTCATCTCTCGACACTATAATTGCGTGCCAGTGCCAGTTGGTGAGCTGCACAGGCACACGGAAGACGCCTGGTCTTCTCAACACATGTTACTGTGCTTTGTAATGAGTTGAAAACTCCCATCTGTAGCTTGCTCTCTGTTCTCCTTTCTTCTCTGGGTCAGAGAATATAAGCCATTAATCATCACCTGGGTGTGTGACAGCCAGCGTTTGATTGGAGGTTTGATCCCAGCTCTTTGACAGCCTTCTCTCTCTGGCTGGTGTTGCTAGAGGGGTAAAGGTAGGGAGGCAGGGTGGCAGGGATGTGCAGGGGGGGTTGAGCACACTTCACAGGAAGCATAATTGGCCGTGAGTGAGTGCTTACTGGATCAGCAGCGAGATCCCTGACTGAGCAGTGTGTGTCAGCTGCCCTGGACCCCCTCCAAGAAGCTGGGGATATTTTTAATTTACCTCCTACATCAGGCCTCAGGAATGCCCCCCTCCCTCCCCACCTATAGATTCCATACCCCACCCCCTCTCCCTTTCATTCACTCTTGCTCTGCTTCCCATTATCTTTATTTGAAATTCAGATCTAGATTGTCTCATCAGAAACACATGTTAGCGGCATACTTGTGTATGTGCGGAGCGTACAGGAGCTGCCGTGTGCATGCCAGCATAGGTACATGTGATCTTAAGCACACAGATTCACATTATTTCACTCTGAAAGCTGATACGTGGGTTCACTGTGAAATGGGCCCAAGGTGCACTCCGGAAATACCTGAAAGCAGAGCCAGGATGCATGTTGTTTTATCCAGCACTGCCAGGTCACAAGAGTTCAGACTTTCTTCACAGGCATGCCTTTCTGATTGATCTGGATCGGAACCAATGACTGGTCCTGCCCTTAGGAACAGTAAATCTACTTTGTTACTAATACATAACCAGGTTGCCGTTGTTTAGATGCCTTCTGAAGGGGCCCTGCTGCTACCGCCGTCTTACTTTGAAAACATCACAAGGACAGTTTAAGGGCTTTCTTGGCTTAGTTTTTTTGTTTCTTAACATGGCTGTTTTTCGAATCTTCAAAAGTGATGACACCATGATGTAAACATTTCTGTCTTGGTCTATATCAAGCCCCTCGGTGCCACTACTTTCAAAATACTTAGAAATACAGGAAGTATTTCTTCTCCACCAACTACTTGCTCCCAGGACGGCAAGACCTCTAGGAGGCAACTATGTGGTCACATACATAAACATACAAGGCAGAAGTTTCTGGTTTAGATGTTATGGGAAGTCTGACTTCAGATTTAATTGTTTTCCCCTTTAAGAGAAAAGATAATATGACTGTTAATCTGACACCTTGCTGACAAGGCAGTCCTGTAAGAAAGGCCGAGAACATTTTGAAGATCAGAAGGTGAGGAAAGGTTTCCTTGACTCTCACCATCAAGGTTAGAGGGAGGTGAGCTAAAGCAGGGTTCACTGCCAAGGTCTGCATGTGTATTTCTGTGTGTGTGTGTGTGTGCCCTCTTTTTATGAACGTTCACCTGAGGAGAGGCTGTTTCCGCTGTCACGGTAAATTCCTGTGCAGATCTCAGTGTCAGCACCGGCAGTGGTCTGTCTTTGGGGTGGTCGCACTCAAGAGGCCCCCTGTTTCATAGCTTCTGAGGTCGCCCCCTGCCATGCCTGCCCAGAATAAAGTCTGCCTTTGTGCTCTGGAAACATCATTGATATACCTCAGACAAGCAGCTTATATTTCAGTAGCCAATAGACATTGATGAGCATTTGTAATTGTGGACAAGAAGAAATCTTTAATTATTTCTGTTAATTTGTACACTTAGGTGTCCTATTCTTATGTAAGATTAAATCATTGGTTGTTCTATTACAGTGCTTAAACACTTAAAGTTAACAGTTACCTAGAATCCT
Source organism: Aulonocara sp. 'chitande type north' Nkhata Bay (assembly GCF_057382095.1). Classification (NCBI taxonomy): domain Eukaryota; kingdom Metazoa; phylum Chordata; class Actinopteri; order Cichliformes; family Cichlidae; genus Aulonocara; species Aulonocara sp. 'chitande type north' Nkhata Bay. The sequence continues at coordinate 13,721,648 of NC_141358.1, forward strand.
TCTTAAAGGAACAAAAAGCACAGCTCATGTTGTTCATCATAGAAAGAGACTTATTTTTCTTATCAAGGACAAATCTTGTCAGGTTAATTTTTCATACAAAGTTATTTCCAGTACCAGGATATTCAACGTGTTTGTTGCATTGCATTGTTGTCACACTCAAAACCAAAAGTGAGCATCATCACATATAACAAAGAAGATGAATTGAAGTGTCAGTCTTGCTCCAAGTTACTTTATAAATATTTTGCTTAACAATAGGGATTTTTTGCAGCGTACCATCAAGGTGCCCTTAGAAATCCCCAGCAATTCTGAATAGCCCAGTGGCCAATAAAAAAAGACTGGTTGTCTGGGCAGTTCACAGCTGTTTGGGTTTTTGAACTGTGGAATTGTGCACAAGAGAGCCTCATTCATGCCCAATACGTGAGTTTACTATGAGCTCAACTGTCTCGTAAATTCACTGAGAGATTCCGTGAGTACGTTTCATTCAAATCATGTGCTCTAGTTTAAAAGCATTGTGCATCCCATTAGACAGTGATAATAATCTCCAGCCAATTAGGATTGAAGAACCAGATAATTAATGATGTTCTTTTGTCACTGCTTTCATTATTCCGATCTTGGCTTGTGAAAAAGCCACCGACTTGCATATGTGTGCAATAAGTGTTTTATTGTTTTTGTGAACTGGGCTGTGGAGGGGGATTCAATGTGTGTGATGAGGGGGAGGAGGGAGGTGGGGAGGATTTGTTGTTATCTAATATGCTATGTTCAAGCTGATTTTTCCACCTCCAGGTGTAACAAAGCAGGGGAGGCAAATGAGGGAGGAGCCTATGTAAATTAATTTCCTATTGCTGTTTTCTTTGTCTCTAACCCTTTCTGCTTTCCAGTCCTATGTACTGCGCTTACGCTGTTTCCTGCTACACCCCACAGTCAGTGTCTTTCTCCACATCCCTCACTGCCTCCCATGGTTTTGCTTGATTTTTGTTCTTCAGTCTCTTTGTCTATACATCACTAATGCTATAGATACATGACGTCACTCTGGTGCTTGCACTCATTACTGTAATAGCCCAGCGTGCTCTGCTTGGGGAGGGGAGTCCAGACAGATTTTCCTGCTGTACTCTGCATAGGTAGTGCATCATCTCCCTTTGTCTGTCTTTCTCTATCAACCCCAACTCTCTTTGTGCCTTTGTCTTACAATCCCACCTTTCTTTATTGCCCCATTCCTGCCTTTGTCTTTTGTTTCTTTTGTTTGAACTGTGACACTCCATTTATTTCTCACTGTCTCCCTCTTTTTCTGCCTCCCCCTCCTCCCCTCTTCTTCAGCCTCCTAATTCCCTTTACACTTTGCCACACACTTCCCGTGTCTCATGGCAGTTAGTTGAGCGTAAGTGTTGGAGCCTGCTCTTTGTCGTAAAGTACACTAATAACGATGACCCTGCGGTCTGATGTGCAGGATGTCTTCCACCACCACGACCCCTCTGGGAGGTGTCAGTAGCACTCTCTGATGGGGAACGTGTATATGCGCATATGGGCCCTCATGCGTGTGTGTTTCACTGGTAATGTAATGTAAATATCTATCACAGGAGAGGAGAAAATGGAAGATCAAAGCCGATAGGATGTAGGAGAACAGACAGCTGAGTCTAAATATGTTTGCCCTGCAATATTAGCTATGGGTCTGATGTGTTTAGAGATGGAAGAAAATCCTAAGAGGCGCTGATTCCTCAAATATGAACTTAATAGATGCAGTTGATGCAAGCATTAGTCTGGCTGCTATTAGTCTGGCCATGTGGAGTGGGGGGTGGTTGTGGAGGTAGAGGGGATTGTCCACTAAGCAGAAGGTCAATGGTTTCGCTACTCCAGTCTGCATGCTCAAGTGTCGTTTGTGTAAAACATTGCTGTATGCTTGGATGTGTGTGTGAATGGGTGTCAAGAGTGCTTTGAGTGGTCCACAAGACTGAAAAAGTGCTCTGCGTAAATATACACCACTCCATTTACCATGTGCTTCTGGAAATTTCAGGACTGCATCATCAATTTTCATGCATCTGTCAAGTTTTACTGTGATATCGGAGAAGGCAGGAGAGCATCTGAAAAGAAAAATGTGAGTCGAGCTCCTCAAGTCTCAACGGGGCAATGAGAAATGATGGGTGGTGACAATACACCCTTCAACAAAAAATGCGCTTCCTCTTCAGTAGCCCTTCCAATCGTGTCCCCAGGCCTCTCACAGCTGTCTGTACCACGAAGCTCTGGCTTGAGAACCTTTGAGGCTCCAGGAGGCCACCAAGCTGCCCTCCCCAAACTGTCATCCCGGCTGCTTCACCCTGAGCCCTTATGCTGGGCCTCTGACCAGGAGCCAGGGGAAAGCATAGGGCAACTGCACTAATCTTTTCATATGATGTGGCCTGTAGAAAGGTCTTGATATGAACTGAATGTGACAACAGCAAATTACAGCCAACAAAGGGCACAGAGGCCTGAGGGAAGCTATCACACAGTGGACTCCACAATGACTAGTACAAAGCTACTGTCCGCCTGCATTAGCTGTGTCTAACTTTTATTTTGCTTGCTTTCGCCATCTCTTGGTCTCTTCTTTCCTCTTTTACTACTGTCATTACCTCTGTCCAACTGAATGAAGTTGGACGATGTCAGTTAAGTGGACACGTGTGGACAAACTGTCAGCCACTGATCTAGCATGTGAACTCATTTTGTATTTACATGTGCTCATCCTAAACGAACTGGATTTAGGTTCTGCTTTGCTCATACCATGCTGAGATGGTTGTTTGTCTGCTATTGATCACAGCCACTCGTAATCAATCCCTGCGGTCTTGCTGCTGCAGAAAAGACGCATAAGTAATTTGAGCATTGCAAGAGATGTGACCAGGAATAAGCCTGACCCCGTCTGCTCCTCCACAGTGTATTGATCCTGCGTTGCTTTTGGCAGATGTATGATGCCAGTTGCTTGCAATCTCATCAACGTGGCAGTAGTGCACACCGGCCCTGGGTGGTCACTGTGGCAGTTTACGGGCATTACGTAACCCCCCACGGATGGAGTTGTGATTGGAGACTGATAAGATTTTGTGATCCCTGTAGAGGATTTAACACACGCCTCACTTCATCCCTGATCCCCCTTCCACTCAGCATAAAGCAAATTACTAGTAACAATCTGTAGTGACAGTAGCGCAGGCTTCTAGTACAACAAGGACAATGCCTCAGCTCCCTCCCTCCCTTACTCCCCCAACAATTATAAGTACCCCACTGGGCTCAAAGAAGGCTGTCGGCCTCAATTTCACTAAACTTTACACGTCTAAACAGTGTACTTAGATGGCAGTGAAAAGAAAAATGTTTTTCCTTTTTTGTCTTCCCCCCCTTTGTCCCGGCAGTCCTCGATTGTTTCTAATTGATCGTGCTATGAGGTTCATATTCATTGCAATTTTCCCATGCATTTGATGGCCTGTGTGCTCATTGGATGGACAGGGGTCTGGGAAGGTGCTGACATAAACAAACACATGCCAACATGACCACCTATGTGAGAAGTAACATGATTTGACAGCTGAAAATGAACTGACAGTCCAACTTTGATTAAGGCATCTTGCAAAAAAGGAGGAAAACAGTTTTATGGGATTTTCATAACATCACCATAGAAAGGTAGACGTTCTCAGCCGTACCTCTGTACATACAGAAAGGAAAAGACATAGGCATAGGAATCAATGTATGCATGTATGCCACTTTCTGTTTCCTGAAGGTCACCTCAGCACTGACTGTATTAGTAGAGCAGGAGTGGGGGTGGAAGTATAAGAAGTAAGTGGAATAAGACAGAAATGAAGAGTAAGCACAAACAAAGGAGACAGGAGCGTGTTAGCTCCTAATCAGGACAAAGACACCTGATCAAGAATAAAACTGAATATCCACTTTTTGAAATCTGAAGAACATTTCTGACCTTAGTTCCTGCTTGCATTATAAAAAGAACTAACTGTCAGGAAGCACAGCATTGCTGTCTCCTGTGAACCCTTTGGCATAACATTCAGCCTTCATCAATGTTTTCTTATGAGTTGTGTAACGCCACCCTAACAGTACTGGCTCGCCCTTGACTGTCACTCTCATCATCTCCATCACTCCTTAAAAATGGATATTGAGTGGAAACCTGCAATGAAGAAACGCTGTACCCTTAAAAAATGCCTGAGCCACTCTGTTAAGGTCACCTTGTGTTTCCACAAGTGTTTCCCTTTGCACGCAATGCATTGTCCTCCTTTGAGCTAACACTCGGTGTGTTGAGAAACAATACAAATTTAAATGAATTTGCCCTGCAGTTGACTATTTGCATATCTATGTAACTAAGGATGCTCTCACCATATTTCATCGATTAACATATCTCGAAGCTGTCTGCAACAAGATTAATTAAAGCCATTTATCTCCTAAATGTCCCTGCTGTGCCTAAGGACATCACTATTTGTCTTTGTGATGATTACTGTTCAGGGCAGTAGTCTTCACTGGAATGCCATCTAAAGAAAGTAATCACCACTATTGGAAACAATAGAGCTGTGAAAAATCATCCCTACGTGCATTGGCTGGCTTTAAGGCGCCAGCGCTGATGATATTCTGTACATCATCCCACTGAGTCGACTATCCTCGCTGAACCTCCTGTTGTTTGCATCGATTCTCTCTCCCTCCCTTCGCTTCATTCTCTTGCATAATAGCAGCCGTGAGCTCGTAGTAGCAGCAGTGAGCTCACAGCGGCTCATCCCGCCCACCCAGCCCGGCTCGGCTCAGTCGTTACTGAAAAGCTTCCAGTATTTCATCATCCTCTCTGTCTCCCCTCAATGACCCCAGCTGCAGCTATACTCTCTGTCGCCTCAGGGTGGCAGCGAAAGCATGCATTTTTTCTTCCCTTCTCAGCACAGACACATTGTCCTCATTGACTCTGCGTATGTGTGTGTGTGTGCGCCTAACGGCTGGCACAAATACCAACCGCCCGGAGTCTGCAGTACTCTCTTTCTACAACAGTCTGGCACTGGCTAACACCAATAGACACAAGGGAGGAAGAGAGCGAAAGAGAGAAAGGAGACCGAGTGAGGGAGGGGAAGGAGAGACACTGCAGGGAGAGAGAAAAAAAGGACAAAGAAAAAAAGAGAGAGAAAGGGAACGTTTAATGCAGAGAAGGAGGAGGAAGAGGTAATGTATAGAATGATGAAGTAAGTGGTAAAGATGGAGAGAGACACAATAGGATGCTCTGGGACGTTGAGGGGTTTAAGAAAAGGATTTAAGAAAAGGAAATGGAGTGGGAAAGAAAAAAATACAAATGTAATATAGAAAAAAAACAGACAAGTGGCTGATAGGAAGAAAAATGAGGTGAGAACACAATAGGAAGGATATAAGGGGAGAAGAAAGTAAGGCAGAGAAGGTAAAGAAGGGAGACAGTGATGAAGTACCTACAGAGCCTAAAATATAGTTTTTTGTCTATATGTCCCAGGAAAAAAATGTATCTGCAGTGCAGAGGACATTGGTCTACTGTTATGACAACAGCTGTCCATTGATATGTAGGTATATCTGTGTGTATGTGCGTGTCCTATTTCATATAGGTGTAGCTTCAGAAACACATATTCAACAGACTGGTCTGGCCACAAGCAGGATGGTGGCAGAATATGCTGTAGTACATGTAAAGGGGGCATAAGTGGGTGTGTGAGGAGGAAGAAGAAGGGCTCTTAAGTCAGCACCTGTCGTGTGCTGACCCCAAAGGAATACTCTGTGTGTGTGTGTGTGTGTGTGTGTGTGTGTGTGTGTGTGTGTGTGTAATAGTAAAAGGGAGATGTATTGGAATGCTGCCGAATCCCCTGAGGGCCCCACCACACACACACACACACACACACACACACACACACACACACACACACACACACACACATACACACATATGCGCACAGTGTGCCCACCATTCCCTCAATGAGTCTTCATAGCGCAGAACCCTGTGATCCCGGCACTTATCACATAGGCAGGCGCAAGAGGAATACACAAGCAGATGCGTACAATATGCACACTGCAAAGTGCGGGAAGGTGCTGGAGGTGCTGTACACACAGGATGGAAGACATTGGCTGATGTCCAGTTGAGGATTATATCACTTCCCCACTGCTTTCTACTTGAATACAGGGAAATCTAGTGGAGCCCCAACTGTGCCAGCGCTTCCCCTTCCTCTCGCTGGCACCTCTGCACCGCCAGCTGCACTACAACTGGGGATTCAGGCGTGTTAGTAATTTACACAATCTTAATCCAACGGCAAATTCCATCTGTAACAATAGAATATCCCTGTGTCCCGAGGAGTGTTTTGTGAAGAACACTTGCTCATTTTCATCCCCATTAAGTTTTGCATCCATAAAACACTTACACACACAATTGAACCCTTCCTTGTACAGTACCATTGGGAATTTTGAGGCTTAAGTGTGTTGCTCAAGTACATGTTAAGGGCTATTTAGGGGAAAGTTATTTTATATATCTATTTTTAATAGTTTTCACATTTTTACCTCTTAAATTGCTGTAAATATTCATGGTCACATATCATTTTTATGTCCTGGAAGTGTGCGGTAATTTCCTGGTGCTGTAATGGCAATAAAACCATTTGATTCCAAAAATGATAGGTATAATTTTTCAGACATTAACCCTATAAAACTTAAGGATCCCCAATAAAATGCATTTAAGTGAGCTGTCTGGACACCATTGCACTGTGACCTCCTGCCATGACCTTTAACCCACAGAGTGTATACACAATGGGAAGCAATGAAACAAGGGATATGGTAAAGTAGTGGAACTCCCCAAGGTCAAAGACTTTATGGGCTAGGAAAGAAAAAAAGAGGAAGGGATGAGGAACAGGAAGGGAAACAGGACAAGACAAGAAAGATGACAGGAAGTCAAGCTAGTCTGAAAAAATAGTTTATCACTCACTGGCACATTAACATATACCATGCTCCACATATACCTTCATTCACACACACACACGCACATACACAGTAGCCTACTTCCCCAGTGTTTTGGTCAAAGCGGCAGAGTTAAGATCCCCAAAGTAATTATGAAATTTAATTACAATTCCTTAGGGAACAGTATGGAAATGAGCTCTGTACCAAAAGGCTGAGAGTTGCACAGCACAGCACAGCAGCTAAGTCAGGGACAACGCTGGAAACACCAAGCAACGTCACGACAGCTGAGGGATTACACAACGGAGCTGACATTTAACATGGCACCTGTGACAGGAGCGGCAGTGTGTCGCTCACACTTTCAGTTTGTCTGTCAGTATTCCGGGTGTGAACTTCAGACACAAAACTTTACATCTGTGGTAGCATTTGATCCGAATACAGAATAGAGGCTGTACTGGAAGCCATAGTATAGATTGCATTCTGTCTGATTGACAAAGTGTGATAAGATGTGAAATCCGCGGGGGTTGAAAATAGAAAACACCCAACTGAACCGCGGTCAACAAGCCATTAATCCTGCCTGGCAAACACACAGATGTGCGGAGAGCAAACACAATCCAATCACGTCTCCAAGCCATGGAATGTGGACAGATGCAATAACAATATATGACATCAAAGCATGCATGGTTGTAAGCTCCAAGGGGTTGAATAACCCCTCAGATTAGTCCTGTAAGTCATGGCAGCCCCCTCTGTTCACAGACCCAGACGTCATAAATGTCCCCAGACACTGAGAACCAGCGTTCGGGCTTGGCCTCACTAACCCTAGGTGGATGCCGGTGGGTTACTTAGATTTGTAGTCATCTAGCTCCCAAGTTTAGTCTTCCAGTGTTTCACACTCAGCGTTCTAACAGCACAGGGGTTATGTCTTAGATGATGAATCCAAGACCAGGGATGACCAGAATGAATCAGATCAGCTGCCTGGGGGATGGTTGGGTGGGGGTGCACCCATGAGTTGACATTTTCCAACAAAGGTCCCCATGATCTTGGGCAGCAGAGATGTACTTGACAATGGGAGGAAGTTATTAAGTGTTCAGCATTTTTTTTTATCCTGCATGATTATTGATGTATGTAAATATTGGCCCACTCGAGGCATCCTAATGGCTCAGACAAAAGCAGAACTAATCCCATGTAATTACAGGGCCCTTGAGTCATGTGTTTGTATCGCTTCAGTCTCTCCGCTCTGAATGATCTTATAAATCATGAAATTAGAAGGCACTGGAGCAGCACAAACCGCTGCCAACACTTAAGTAGAGACACCATTCCTAACACTCAACTTTAAATTGATTTCTTGACTGTGAACACAGCGCTCTTATAGCATTCATTTATTTTCTTTGCTTTGTTCTTTTCTTTTCTTTTCTTTTCTTTTCTTTTGTAAGCTTGGCTAAATATAACTATTTATTGTGGCAGTAGTCCTGTACCTGAATCTCAATCCAACTGACACTGTTCAGACATGCCTTGTTTGGCACAAGGCCTATTTCTTTAAAGTCCTCATAAGTTGTAGAGATATTCAACTTCAGAATAAACAGACCAATAAATTAGAGAATTTTCTTTTGAGTTTCAAATGTTTGCACTCATCACTTCAGCTCCTGCTGTCACTACAAATGCTGGCTTCTGGCTTCTTGGCAGCCAATCTTTCTGAACCTGTCTCGCTGTACATGGACGAGACGTCTGTGCTCCTGTTCTGCTAACAACAGGTGTGTCTCTGAATTGAAGGCCACCCTATGGGGAAAAACACGCTGATAGAAAACACACAGAGGCATGCACACACACCCAGACACACAAAAGGAGGCTCAGAAAAAAGTGAAGGGCAAAAAGTGGAGTTGGTGAATGAAGCAGGTTTAGATGAAAGAGGTTCTTTTGACATCACCGGGCTGCTGAGCCTCTGCTGGCAGCTACAGTCAGGGTCCGTGCCAACAGGGCAGATGCTGAGGCCCTGCCACCTGATATGGTAGGAAAAGTTTGAAAAGCACGAGAAGAGGAAGAGAAAAGGATAAAAAGGTGACAAGACAATGGAGAGTGGGAGTGACAAAAAAACCCAATGGTGTGTTCAGACAAGAAAAACATCAAGAAAATGAGAGTTTTGTGCCATTTCATCCTTTTGCTTGCATTTTCCTCCACTCTGCTTTCTCCCTGTCTATTACACACACAATCGCACATGCACACAAATTGTCTCACATTAGCATAATCCTGCCCATGAGCATGGGAGTTATGGCTATGCTCCCAGGAAGGCGGCGACTTATGTTGTGTGTTTCTAATCATATTACAGTTAGCCCTAAACTGATGTTCTTGGCACGGTTCCTGCTGATACGCATGCTAAACTCAGCCTCCAGCACTGGACCGCCGGTGTTAAACACTGGCTTGATATTTAAAAGAGTCCTAAAGATTTTTGTCTCTTTTTGTACAGTTGTTGATTCTCTTTATCATTAAACATGTTTTACTGCTCTCCTGGTCCTGCTTAGTGTGGAATTTGCAGATGTTATAGATGAACTTTTCTTCCTGGCTTCATTTCTCAACAGAAGTTAGTCAACTTCAAACAGAATCTCACCTTGTGGAAATACTCCATTTAGTTCACGTGAGGGCTCACCTGAGTTGAGCATGTCGGCAGGTTGAACTCGGCTGCCTCAGACATCTGTGTTTCTCGCGTGCAAGTCTTTTGCAACGAAATGTAACTTAACTTTTATTTGCTATGTGTGTGAGTGCAGTCATGTAGTAAAGCGCTGAAATCACAGAGCGCATTCTTATGCTTTTTACAACACAACCAAAGCAAATATGTTGTTGGACCAGCTTGTCTAAGCTTTAAGGCTCTATGAGGTAAAAATGGGAACAAAAGAAAATTAACTTGTTATTGAGGCTCCGAGTGCATCTTGTTAAAGGCTTCTATTGCTCTAATACCATATTTAATCGAGGTCATGCACTTGTCACCAGGAGGCTTCGAATCGAACTGAGACCAGCTGATAAAAACTGGGGTTAGTTTGTCACCCAAACTGGTTCCTGTCAATGGCTTTTTAGTGAAAACAGACACTGCAGTGGTGCTCCTCAGTGGTTTACACTATGATAAACATTTGTGAAAGAAAAAATGATTAACACATGCTCATCCTATATGATAGCTGTGATCGGTTTATTAGAAGACTGATATAGAGATTATAGAGCAGCTAAAATTAAGACCAGATAAATAAACTCTAAACAAATCTTTTAATCACATTTAAAGAGCAGAGGAAGGAGGTCTGTGTTGACTTAGCAGCACATAGAGATCCCCTTGTTTGCTGCTCTTTAAGTGAAGTGGAACACACTAGTTAAACTCTATCAGATGGCCTGAGTGTTTTATAATGTTCAACATAAGGCTCTCATCTGTTCTGTACCCCACACAGTTGCATAGGCATGATACGTGCGCGCGTGCGAGTGCACGTGCACGTGCGCACACACAATTGTATCGATACTATCATCTCATCCTACACATGCTCTTTGATGGTCTGCACACGTCCTGCGTATGATCCTCAGAGGGTGGAGTTGAAGATGAAGCTTTCTGCAAGTCACAAAGAACCCTGGAGCGGTTGTGGCCTCGTTGCCTCGGAGGCAGGCTGATTCACAGCTCCATCACTGCACAGAGGATATCAATCTTCATCATCAGCACCTGACAAAGAAAGGAATTTGCAGACAGGAAGTCAGCCGTATTTCTAACGGATGCAGCCTTTCTTGAGACCGCACATACACTCGCCATGTGTTCCCGGCTACTGGAATTGGTAGCCGAGCGCACACACAAACACACACACACACATGGGTTGAACTCCTCGGCCCCACATCTCGTCCTGCATGACATCACGGCACCATGTGAGCCTGAGTGACAGGCGGTCTGTTTGTTTTCCTCTTCAAGACGGAGTCTATTTCCTGTGCTCCCTTTGTTTTAGACCTTAGATTAAAAAAAAAGATCTCCCTTTTAAACTCTGTGTTTACACTGTGTGAGCGCTTTGAGGGAAAGCGCAAAGCCGCCACACAGTGGGTGGATTATAAACTTGGACTGAGTTTCAAACAGACTGAATTTATAAACACAGAATTCCCCCACACTCAACTCACGGGTCCCAGCCTGCTAGCATATTACTGCGGATCAAATGCAGACGAGGCCTGCATTTGCACTTTGATGCGTTCGTGTGTGCAGACGCTTGCGTTGGGCTTGCACCTACTTCGTTTTATGCTTCTCACGAGGCACGGGAAGTCATTTTAACGCTTTACCTGGCGTTATCAATCACATCACCTCGGTGTGTTTTATTGGCACTGTTGGCATGACGGTGTTCCCAGCAGGAGTTTGGTGGCGTGATCTCTGGTTGCCACGTGGTGCTGAGGCACGTGAGGGGGGACGACCTGGGATCTCAATGTCCTATCGAAGGACTACAAGTGCCTGAATACCCATTATGTGCCAGCTGTTCAGAATGTGGAGTAATTGCACTGTTGGCAAGGGTCCATGTGGGCCCCTGTGTTGTGCGCCCCGCCACCCCCACCCCGGGCACCCTGCCAAACCCTCCTGTATACTGCCTCCCTGACCCATCCTACCATCACCCAGCGGCACCCCACCCCTCACCGAGGCCCACCCGTAAACCTCACTCCCCAACCCACATCTTCCCCTAAAAACTCTTCCACCCATTACCACCAGCGCTCTGCTCCACATTCCAAGGGGGACACTGGTTAAATCTAATCCCATAATAAGACGCTCAGCTGTCCAGGAAAAGAAAGAGAACTTTCCTCTGGTAAATTCTAGATTTCCTTTTTCTTTTTCCTCTCCCTTCTTTTCACCCCAAGTGGAGGCAAGATGACACTTTGGGCCCCCTTGGCCAGTTGCTTTTGTCTTTCTTCAGGCTTGATTTATCATTTCGTTCACTCCCTAACTCCCTCCGTCTTTTAGTCACTGGTGTAAGGTTGCCTTTGTGCTGGACTGAGAGTCCTTAAACAGATACACAGGAGGGCCACACTTAGTGAAGGGCCACATGTTTGGGTTTTTTTTTTATCGCATTTATTCCAAACACACAGATGCAAGTAATTTTTAGATTACATTGCCAAACCTTTTGCTGTTCTCCTGTGTGTTGCAAAGAATAAAATCTGAATTTGTACCATTAATGTAAAATAAGGTCAATAAGAAAAATATGTTTATGTGTCAAAAAGAATAAATTGTTTAGAAGTTGTTGTTTTTCATATTTTTATTTAGTGCACTTGTAGATATACACACACACACGTATGTGTTCAGATAAACAAAATATATAATGAAATAAAACAAAATCGTCTGACATAATGTAACAATGTTTGGTCTGAAAAGGAGTAGGAAGAAGTATGAACATACTTATTAATTCCTACCCCTGCTCAACATCTTATTGATCCCACATAATTCACCTAATTCCCATCATCACATACTCCACACGATACACGAGGAGAACCTATATAAACTTGGCTACCGTGATTGATATAATTTGGATATAATTTGATATTTTTATACATACAATGGGTGATCATCTTTATCGGTATCATATTCTTCCAAAATCAGTTTTCGAAGTATTTTCATGAACTTACTAATTCCTGAGCATTGCTGTAGATCTATAGTAAAACTATTCCACAGTTTTACCCCATAAATAGTGACACAAAAGGTTTTAACCTTTGACCGTGCTTTAAGAATCCTTAGATTCAATTTCCCCCTCAATTCATAGTCTCCTTCTCTGTCATAGTACATCCTCTGTATATTTCCTGGTAACATATTGTATCTGGCCTTGTACATAATTTTTTGCAGTTTTATATTTTATAAGATCCATAAACTTCAGTATTTTTAATTTCAAAAACATGATGTTAGTATGGTCTCTAAATCCTGCTTTATTAATCATCCTGATTGCTTTTTTTTGAATTTTACATATTGGTTGAAGTGCAGTTTTATATGTGTTTCCCCAAATTTCCACACAGTATTCCAAATATGGCAATATAAGTGAACAATAAAGTACCCGGAGTGATTTGGAAGGCAAAAAATATTTAACTTTACTTAGTACGGAGATGCTTCTTGACAGTTTGGCTTGTATATGCTTTATGTGAGGTTTCCAGCAGATTTTGTTATCTATTATCACACCCAGAAATTTTGTATCCGAGACTTGCTCTATTTCAACATTGTTTACTAATAATTCTGTCAATACATCAATTCATTTTGAGCCTCTTCTAATGAAGGATTGTGGCTGCAATTCCTAATGCAATGTTAATGCAACAGTTAAAATAAAAAAAACAAACAATAAAGCTCTTGAAGGGGCTAAATTGCAAAATCGTATTACTTTCCAAAACCTTATGGACCTAACTCTGTATGTATGTGTTTATTGAAAAGCCTGTGTGAGAATTACCCTGATGAACACACACTAGAGCTTTGTCTTTACTGCCAAATATTAACAAAACCAACAACTGTCAAAAGGTAGCATTAAGCATCTTATATAAGGGTTTATTTATTTACTTCAAACTAGTATGTTATTTCGTGGCTAGTTTTAGTTTCAAACAATTGTCATATTGTTTCCTGCCCTCTTTTTAACAGTTTCTTTTTTTATTCCGTCTTATGCTATTGATCTGACTGACTGTGAAGCACTTTGGTCAACTTTGTTGTATTTTTATGTGCTATAGAAAATTTTTTTGATTTGATTTGATTTACTTCAACCGCATAAATAAACTTTTAAATGATCGTTTTGTATACTTTTAGAAAACTTGTTCAGAACATCAGTTGTTTTACAACATTTGTGCTTTGTGACAACATTTCTACATCCACTTTGCTTGTGAGCTTTATAAAATGCAAAACAACAATCATCTATTAATTTATACAGACTGTGATCTAATTTGACTGTGTACGTTAATGTGATTACAAAGATTACAATGGGGTGTTCATGTAAAGACTGTCTATAGTGGAGTATTATCTTAATCCTGTGGTAATTAAATATGCATTAATTGCTTAATTGTTAATTATTTTTTGCTATATTGATAAATAGGTTCTTCAAAAGAAGAGTCCCAGAATTTCTGTGTGTTTGAGTCAGTCTGTGAAAAACAACAAAATAGTGTGTGTGTTAAATACGTAGTGTGTTCAAATGCGCCTGTGCTCACATGTGGCTAAGTAAGAAGTGTATGTTGAGGGTTTAGTGTATCCATGTAGAAATTGCTAAAACGGATTATTTAGTTTATTCGCCTTGGAAACTGGAATAGTGAAATATAGATGAAGAGAGATAAAGACAAAGGGGAACAGACAGAGAGAGGAAGATAAGTAAGAAGAGTTGTTCGCCATGAACTCTATTATTCTGCTTTCATGGATCAGGAGTTCAAGAGAAAAACATATTTCCTTTTTAGTGATTTCAAAAACCACACTATCTCTTTAAAGTCAGTTGTTTGTTGTGAAAGTTAAGTTAGGGATGTGTGAAATGTACACCCGAAGTACAAAGACAACATATATGATGTTGAAACTAAGCATATCAGGGACTACATGCTTATATACGCTTTTTCCAAAATTACACCTTCTATTGTCTACTTTTTCTTTAAATTGATCCACAGTGTACAAAATGAACACTGTGTTGTATTGCAGAAGACTTTAACCCAGCAACAAAAAACACAAACATATTCAAAAAACATTTACAAAGGTGGGCCATTTTCTCAAAGACAAAGGTAAGAATTGACTTTTTGGAACTAGTGGAGTTGCTTCTTGCTAACCATTAATGAGAAAATTGTGACATTTACACATCACTGCATTGGTTCAGGACGAGTTCAGTAAGTGAGTATATCAAGTGCAAAGAGAAAAATGTAGCTTCCAAAATGGCATGGATAGTTCTGTTGTTTCTGAAAACAAAGAGGGTCATTAATAAACAGGTGATGCAACAAAGGGGTAAACGTGCTCCTGTCCCACCTTTTTGAAACACGTTACTTAACTTTCTTTTGTTAAAAAACACTAAGATCTGATATTTGGTATCTTTATTTCTGTTAGATTAATGATTACAAATCATTTAATTTTGTTTGCATTTACATTTCCGCCCCGACTGTTTTCATTTGGAGAAATGAAGAATGAAGCAGAGGGAGGTGAAGCCTTGCTTGTGGTCGTTATAGAGGAAAAACCAAAACAACAGATGGACTGTGTAGTGTCTGTAACCCAGATTCTGTCACTCTAATCCTGTCCTCACTGCAAGAATGCCCACGCTCGACAAATGACCGTTCGGATTTGAACCTGGCTGATCTGAGGATAAGAAAGTGGCTAAATGAGTGTTGTGTAACAAAGTGGCTAAATAGGTGTTGTGTCTGTCACTGGGAAAGGTTAGGATTACGCCTTGGATGATTACGACAAGACAATAGTCAAGGTCGACTTGTTGATTAGTCTGTAATTGTCACTTAAGTCTAATTTTGATGTTGTAAAATCCTTCAAGGAAATTAAAAATGTATAACCAGAAGGTCTGTTGTTGCACAGTGCACCAGCAGTAATGGAGGCGTATGCAGTGTGCAGTTGGAATGGGGGTCGTCGGAGAACAGGGGACCTAGTCAGCTGTCAGGACCCTTAGTGGGGTGATGGCGCGGCATCCATCAGCTGATTTAGTGGATAGTCAGCTGACAGGATTAGAAATGGGGTGCGGGGTTGGTTGTTGGTGTCTAGGCTGAATCAGTCAGCTGCTGTCACATTGTTGTTTGGCCTTAAAAAAGCAGGTCAGTGATAGGATTACCAAATCAAACCTTGTTACTTACTTCCCATCTCCCTCTGTGGGGCACCGACACCTCTCCGTATTTATGTCTCCTTTTTATTTTTTTAGTACCTGATGCATTTCCACCCTCTTTTCATCCTTAACCCTCTTCTTGGACATTCTAGTCCCTCAACATTCTTGAAATTTATTCTCTGCCCTTTAATCCCCCGCTCACCCAGCCTTTTATTTATCCCTTTCCCCTCCTTTCATTACAACCACAGTTAGGCACCCTTGCCTGTTCAAGGTCAAAGACGGTATGTCAGGACTTTCAAAATCAGGTCTGAGGTATACAAGGTTCTGTGTACAAGGGATTGCACTGTAAATGAGTTGATTAAGAATCCCTAATGAATACCTCTAATCTGTTTCAGGATACCAGTCTTAAGCTCAGCTGTTATGGCAGGTACCGAGAATGAGCAGAAGAAGTCCATGAGGCGTGAGATAAAGGAAATTATCAAAAAAACTAAATGTTGTTTGTTAGAATATGAACTTTGTAAGGGCTGCTTTGTTTTGAATAAAAGAAACCTGCTTGCAGTGGTAAATATCTAATCAACAATTGCTAGACACAGATCAGTCTCTGCATTGATTATATTGGTAATGCAGTAACTTTCGTGACTGTTTTTCAAAAGTTTAATGAAATTATTACTGTTGGCTTACAATCAGTACTGTGAAATTGCCTTTGGTATTGAGTTGCTTTCCACACAACAGAATCACAAAAGCCTAGTATTTATTTTCCTTCACAGTCAATGATGAAAGGTTAGCGATTCTGTTGTTTCTACATGGAATCAATACAAACCCAGTGCTGACGCTGCAGAACAGGAGCCAGACAAGGACTGATTATTCTGTAATAGGATCAGCAGCAGCTTTGCTACAGAATCTTCAAGGTTACAACTCTCACCCAAGGGTGTGATCTGACCAAATCAGCAGGTGTTTGAGATTAGATATTATGTCATCACGAGTATTTAGAACAATTTCTTTTTGAAATATAAAGTTCAAATGTAATCAATACCTGCTTTATTCAACAGACACTTTGATGCATCTCAACCTCAATTCCAGATCAGGTGGGTAATAGTCAATTAAACACAAAGTTATATGCATGTGGTGTTATTGCCTGATTGGATAATCAATGAAAAAAAGTGTCATGGCCTTGATGAGAGGTGAGGCATGAGGGTAACTCCATGCCCTTGAAATTGAGCTGTGACAGAGGTCATGTGCAAATGAAATGGCAACCAGACGAAAGAGGCCAGCTGAATCAGCACACTTTAGGATGTGAGGCCAGAGGTAGAGACCTTATCCAGTGGACCTGTCCTGTCAAGACAGCCATAAACTGTGTCTTTCAGCAGCAGAAACTCTGTAGTGAACCTAATGCCTATCAAAGGTAGAAACAGACAGAAGTGAAGCAGCAATCATTATAAGTGAGTTGGGGGTTTTCTGTTTTTTACATTCTCAGGTGTTTGAACTGCAGTTTTGCCAGAAATAGTATTGTCATTGAAAAGTAATTACAACTGAATTTCACATACATATCTAATGGGAAATGGTGTGATAAAATTTTAGTTTTTTATTTTCAACAAAAGTGGAGTAATTCATTCGCTTGAAATACTAGTAGTACTAGTAGAAAAAGCTATGTCCAGATGAACAGAATACATTTTTTGGGATTCCTTACTTGGATGTTTGAGCATGCATCAAGACACTAGTACTTTGTGTTTCTCCCTATAATGACTAATAATGACTAATAATGACTGTGTGACACTTGACAAGTAAATGATTTTTGATTTGATTACAAAACAAAATTATTATCCCATAAACTTAAACTCTCTTTATTAACCCTTTAAGACCTACCATAGAACCAAGTCCGCCAGAGCTTATATTATATTTTTACATGCTGTAGTGCCATTTCTGGGAGCATTTCAAGTTGCTATACATCAATACAACCAGTATAGCCCAAATTTTAATAATATGTATGTATTAAGTGCATAGTAATTACATAAATTGCAAAAAAGTGCAATAAACACAAAATAGTTTCCCACCACAGGAAATTTATTTTAAGTGTCTTCATAGTTTTATTTTTGAAATACACCAATTTTTATATGCTGCAGGAAAAACGAAAATAAATATTATAATGCAAATTTGCAAAAAAAACAGCATATGCATCAAAAACTAATAATAAACTATTTCCAGCAGTGCAATATGAATCCTAAGCATCCCAGAAACGACACAGAAAGTCATAAAGTCAAACATAACTTTTTAAAACACAAGTATAGGCTCATAAGGCCCTGATGGTAAAAAACTGCATTTCCGCAACATGACGTCACTTCCTGTTCCGGCCAGGTCATGGCGGACATGCGATAGTTCGCGGAAGTGTTACAAACAGCTGATCAGATTGGCAAAGCCTGTTTCTGGAATATTATGTCTTTGTTGCTGCAAGTGCTTTTTATGTAGTTTTTGCAAAGCTATATGTGGAAGGAAACTGTGACTTAGGACAAGCTGATGGCATATGATGCAAGTACAACTCCTCCGGTTTCATATGCAAAAAAAAATATTGTGCTAGCTTACGTGGTTGCAGTGCTACCGGGATTTAAAAAAAGTTATGCAAACCGGCTTTAACGGGTTAATAAGTTGTTTGAACATTTATTCAAAATGTTAACATTATGTTTTGTAGTCAGGACACAGTTGCAGAGTATTCTACTAATATTAGCATAAAGTTAGTTGACTTAGATGCATTATACTATATACTAGATACATGTTAGCCAAATATAATGATGCTTATGATACTAAAAATTGTACCGTTAGCATTTTGGTATTGAAAAATGTCATAATGTCAGTTTGCACAGTTTAACAAACCACTAGACTTCAAAGTATAGATTCTGGCCGTAATACACATCTGGTAAAAACCAAACACAGCATATCATCAAAAACACTCCATACCTATTGTCAAGCACGTTGGTGGAAGGGTACTGATTAGGATGTTTTGCAGCCACAGGGCTTGGACACCATCACTCAGTCAACCATCAACATGGATATCAGAGTATTCAATTCAGTTTGTTTCAAATCACAACAACAGTCACCTGGGTGTGCTTTTTATGTAAGGTAAACACCCTCAATGATACAATAATATTAGAAACAAATGTGAAGCTGTCTTTCCGATTGCTAAATGATCCCGGCACAGCAGGAAATGAAATGCTGTGGGAGGACCTTAAGAGAACTGTGCATAAATTAATACCCACAAACCTCAATAAACTGAAACAATGCAGAAGAGAAGAGTGTGCCAAAATTATTCCACAACTATGTAAGCGATTGATAAAGTCGTAGATAAAATGATTACTCCAGTGATTGCGGCTAAATGTGGTTCTACAAGCTAATTACTCGTGTGGGATACTTTCACAGGACTGTGAAAATTAATTATAGATTGCTATGAAAGATGTTTTTTTTGTATTAATATTTTCTTCCACCCATACTCAATACCAGCAGAAGGAAAGACTGTGTAAAAGTGAAGACGCTTGGTTGGCAGCAGAGATTTTCTGTGGTGCATTTTAAAATTTGTGGATTTCTTGTGTTTTCTCAGCACTCTGGGTGTGACTGGCTGGCAGTTTGCTGAACGCATACAATAAGAAGATGGCAAGTCTAGTTTGGATATGAAATTGTTGTTTGAATCAAGCACACTTTGATGTAGTTGTTCTCTTGTCGCCAACAACTTGAGGTGTTGATGACAATTTATTTGTTGCCTTTCGATAAAAAAGAACCAGAACCGTGTAATGAATAAAATGCTGTTAAAATAGCTTTAAACATTAAAAACTTGACTTCATAAATGAATGTGAACAATAAAAGAGATTGCAGACGATGTTTACTTAGAAATTTATGTTTAATAAGCTGGAGTTTCTTTGAAAGTGACGACAGACTGGTGTGTGACAAACCGCTGAGATACCGCACTTTCAATACAAACCTGTCACTGACTCTCAATCTGTCATCACGTTACTTTAGCACCCTCTATTCTGAGTTCACTTTTAAAACATCTTGTCTTAAAAAGGATTGCTGAAATATTTAAATCAAAAGTTACAGGGCGGGTCACAAGTTTTTTTTTTAAATTTTTGCCTCGGGGGCTTCAGTCTATATTGTTAGAATCAGTCACTAATTCAGTCTAGAGAGCAAAAACTTTACTCAGAAACACAAGACAAGGATAAAAGCAGACAAGATATAAACCAAGTGATGAAATGTGGAACGGGTAAAGAAGAAAAACAAGAACAAGAAGGGTGGTCAAAGACAAAAGCAGTAGGAGAGGGAAAGAGCAGAGAGGGAGAAACAGACAGCCTTGTAGATGGGAGCGTGGGCGTTTTTATGGTGGCATGAGTGGAGAAATCAATAAAAGAGGTGAAAAAAGCCTCTCAGTTTTAAGAGCCCTATCACTGCGGCAATTAAAGGAGTCTTCAAAGAGTTGCTCTAATCAGCAGTTAAATAAAGATAAAACCAGGCGGCGCTTTGGATGGCCTCGCTGCTGTAATCTAACACCTACTGCCCTGAACTCAGAGGCCCCATGAACTCAGTGTGTGTCTATGTGGGTGCATGTCTGGGAATGCACATTCTTGTGCATTTATGTGTCTTTCCTCCGCTCGCACATACAGAGTGCTCAAACGTGTTTTTGACAGCTCTGTGGACTCTTAAAAGGCAGATTAACCTGTATAAGCTTCCTCTCTACATCCTTCTCTGTCAGTCTCTCATGTTTGACCTCTGTCTAAACCAAAGTGAAACAAAGCAGATATGTATGCTCAGCCTATATATTGCAGTTACAGTCTACCCTCTGTACCCATGACCCTTCCGCTTACCTGCCGTCTTATCTGCTGCACCATAGACTCATTCTTCATGTGTGTATGTTCTCACCGTGATAAGGTGCTGACTGGTGAGTCAATACTCAAGCCTTGAGTCTGTCTTTGCGAGCCTCTCCCTGCTTAAAGAGGCACTGTGTGGACCGAGCCCATTCCAGGCGGAGAGAAAGGTTTGCTTTCGGCATGCAGAGGCCCAGACAGATTTTTGATTAGGGCTTTTACACAATGTCATTTGATGTCATTCCACGACATTAAGGTTTACAGAGTGGACTGATTTATTTTGATTTTCCTGTCTGCAGTTGTGTTTATGAACTTTAACGTGTTTTGTGCTGATCGGGGCAAAAATACACATAGCATTGGTTTTCAATAGTCATTTTCAGATTGCCATTATAGCCTGATTTGCTATGCATGGTGGTAAGAAATGCATTATTGACTCTCCTAACAGCTCTTGTACTTATTGATAGTCAGTTTTCTCCAAGCTAGTCTCTGTAACAGGCGAAATCCGATTCTGTGGGGGGAAAAAAAATCAACTCACTAATGTTATAAGAGTATTCCGCTGTCTGAGACTTACGATATGATTACATTCTCAATATTAATGGCACAATATTATGCTCTTTTAAAATGTGCATTGTTCTTCTACTGGCACGCATGGCACCCACATTACTGACAGTGAAACTTGACCCACTAAAGGTTTAGGTGTGATAGTAGTGAATAATGTATAAAGCTATTAGCATTATTCTACAGTCACACTAGGGGAAAACACTTGTTGGAGATCTCTTAGCTGTCATGGTTCTGGGTCATGTTGACCCAGCTTTCTGTTTTTCATGCTTTGGTGTTTTTCTAGATTATGATTTATGATTTGATTTATCAGTGATACTGTTTTGATTATGATTATTATTTAGTAGACTTTGGTCAGTGTCAAGTCTGTCTCTCTCTGTCTAGTCCGTGTCTTAGTAAAGTGTGTTTTGTTTCCTGTTTTACTTTGAAGTTTCTTGTTCCTGTCTGATGTCAGTGTTCCGGCTTTGCTCTCCCTGTCTCGTTAGGTCTTATTTCTCCCAGCTGTGTCCCCCTTCTGTCTCTAATTCCTTGATGACTCCCTCAGTGTATTTAAGCCCAGTGTGTCTTTGTGTTAGTGTTGCGTCGTTAACGGCTGTTCACCCTCACTTGCTGTGTGTTCGTGATTTCCAGTCCTCCTGCATCTCAGTTTAGAGTTTTGTTTGCTTTTGTGAGTTTTATTTTATGTTGAAGTTTTGTTCCAGCAATAAAGCTGCATTTTCAGTTGAAACCTCATTTCCTAAGAGTCCTGCATTTTGGGTCCACCACTCCTGCCTGCCTGCCACACAGCCGACCATGACATTAGCACAATAGTGTGCAATAAACTTGTGATCTCAATGTCTTTGAAATGGTTGCCTGGAAGATTTGGAACAGGTCTGCAACTACTCGCAATCAGCTGCCGACTTTAGAGCGACTTTGGTGCATCAAGATGATAAAAAAAAACCCCAGTAGGATGGATTCAGTCTGCTATCTGTTTGCATCAGTTTGTGCCTGAATGGGGTCAGTTACAGCTTGTTTGTGATAATATGGGAATTAACTATTAACTATAAACTGTTCAAAAAGAAATCCTGATTAACTGCTTATATTCAGAGTCCAGCCAGAACTTTAAAGGCCTGAAATTCCATAACTAGTGGCATAATTGCTGCAGGATGGCCGTTCAACTTCCAAAGATATAGGCACTTGGCAACCTTCCTTTATTATTTAAATATAACCAGAATAAAACAAGCTGGCAACCAACTGAGCAAGCCCCCTATTGCAAAGAGACACGCCACACACAGGTAGCGCTGATTGCAACGTGTTGGTAATCTGTGTTTATGAATTCGATAGTTGCTTGTTAGAGCAATTCAGCCTGAGTTGGACCACAATTGTTTAGAGAGAAGTCTTCACACACTAAGTAAGCTGTCTATTTCATCCAGTTATTATGTTACACAAACCCTATCATACTCACTGAAGTAATTACTTAAACTACTATATTACAAATGCCTATACTATTCTACTATAGTATGGTGTAGACTATACTATAATACCTAACTATAATGATGTACTGTGCTTTAATGTGTGTAAAGCACAGTACACCTTTGTAATGAGGAGTAGAGTGAGAATATAATCATTTGAAATCCTTAATATTTTTATAATCTTAGATTTATAAATGCAAATGTAGTTTTAATCAAGAATTCATAGTTATTCAAAATGCTAAAATGCACTTGAACCTCAGACCTGATGCACATATCAAAGATCACGCTGCTCTACACACCTGTAGCTGTGTGTTCTTCTAATACTTCATTCTGTCTTCCTTATGCTCCCCAAATTCTTTTCCCCTCCTTCCTATTAACCCTGTCACCTTACACCTTGGAGCACATCCCCGTGGTTAAGTCGGCATTATAGGGAGGCTCATTAGGGCAGCATTAGTGTCGGAGATGGACAGAACAATATAGCTCGGCAGCTGGATCAGGGAAGCCAGAGAAGACTTCAAGCTATTTTTTTTAATCTTCTTTTTGGCCTTTCGGTCTCTTCATGCTATTGTTTAGGGATGCCTCAGTTCTGACACAGGAGGTCAGAGGTCACCATTGCACAGGAACCGTCCTGCTCCTTCTCCCCAATGCACTGTCACTACGATTCACCACTCACACGAGTCCCTGTCACTCGGCCTCGACACAGCCGTCACTCACATGGTTGCGAATATGCACAAATATGCTTGCAGGCAGACGCATACTTTTATCCCTGGCAGCTCTCTTTTCTACTTAAAAACCACAGCCCAGGAGATGACAAAACATCAAACAGTATCTGCTATTTAGTAAACGGTTTCACTTTTGAGCTACAATACTGTGCAAAAGCCTTGACCCACCCCTAACTTCTTTATGTTTTGCCAGATGTTCATGTAATTTTTAAAAATGGTTTCGAGCTTTCTTGAAATATTTCTTGGACATCAGCTGCTTTTTCACTCTTTTACAGTCAAGTTCTTGTATCCGACCATTTTCACGGGAATTTGTGTTTTTTGTTGGTTTGTTAAAGCCTCTAAACACTATGAATTATTCAAGCATAAAAAGGAATCTAACTCAAGAGATGTTCAAGTATTTCATCTACTCATAACATTCAATTTAGGAAAGAGACAATTTAAAATTTTTATCTTTAGTTATTTTGTAGCTAGCTGCCTGTTCATAGTGACACTTTATTTGTTCCATTTTCTTTAGTTGAAAAAGATTAGAAAATTTTTAAAGATAACACAGTTTGATAGGAAATAATCTTAATCTCACAAAGACTGCAATGCTTTGCTCTGTATAGCAACCAGAGGTTTGATCCCGGGACCTACACAACATCCCACCATCTATGCACTGCTGCTGATGGATGAAATCCTGCAGCAAATTGTGGCCATGATTTGCTGCAGTAAAGACTCAGTGACTTATGTGGACACAGAGGAACTGCTGATTTATGTAGGGATGCTCATTTTAGATGGTGTTTACAGGTCAAAAAAAAAAAAAAGATTCCAATCTGCAGGGTGCTGCTGCAAGCCCCTCTCATCAGCAAGGGCAGTGTGACTTTTGCCTGGACAGAAAGAGAAGAGCTGGCAGCACCATGTGGAAACCTTACATGCAGAGACCAGTCTTTTTCAGCCAATGTCAGCCTCTGCTCCACCTCAGCTGGAGTCCCTCTTCTTTAAAGAGTTAAAATCCCAAAGCTATAAATAATATTTGATATTTATATTTCAGGCTTAAGTAGTTTTAAAAGACTTTGTTGTTTAAAGTGGAAAAAAATATGACTATATAATACTCTTACAGCCATTTGCAGGAAGATGGCATTTTCTTATCTTTCATTCTTTTACAGTTTTTGTAAAAAAAAAAAAAAAAAAAAATCTGACACTGGCCTAAAAAATAGTAATCCGGTAATAGTAATTCTTGTCAACATGTACGGACAGAGGTTAGGAAAGAGGGACAGCAGTGACAGTGCTTGATCCTAAACCCACTTCCAATGCAATATAAGTGTACTTGGATAGAGAAACACACAGTGGAACATTGAGTGAGTGGCCTCCTCAGAGTCCTCAGCATTATGAACAAAAAGATCCAAAGAAGAACTTTGAATGTTCCTCAAGGAGCCTGGAGAACTATTCATATGTTTATTGTAACTATTGCAGCGTAGTAGCAACTTACAGTGTTACAGTATCTCCAGTCATCTCTATGACACACCTGAAAAAAGCTGTGAATGTCAGGTGAGTTGTTTTATTTGGATGTCCTTCAAATTGGAGTACGAGTGCTGGACGTCTTGTGGACAACATGTAGGATATGGAAAAACAACCTTAGCATGAGAACCTTCTT
This sequence comes from Aulonocara sp. 'chitande type north' Nkhata Bay, assembly GCF_057382095.1. Classification (NCBI taxonomy): domain Eukaryota; kingdom Metazoa; phylum Chordata; class Actinopteri; order Cichliformes; family Cichlidae; genus Aulonocara; species Aulonocara sp. 'chitande type north' Nkhata Bay. Next base: position 13,746,476 of record NC_141358.1, read on the forward strand.
GTTTAATATTCTTTTGATATGAAGGGTGAGTGAAAGTTTTTTATTTTTTTAAATAATATTAATAATCTAATATTGATGAAGTAATTTTCACACAATAAGGTAAATATTCATATGAAGATCTTTTAATCTATCAAATAAATAAAGCTGGCGATTACTTTTGCTTTCACTTTTTTATCTGATACGACTCTTCAGGTGGCTTATAGTGATTTAGAGTTAAGTTCAGATAAACATATGCAATAGTGCTTGAAGGCCAAATAGAGGTTTCCTTGTTAGCATCTTTTCCATGTGAAGCAAACCAGTGTCATGCTCACAGATAGAGACTTAGCAGCCTTGGCCCTGTGACACAGATAGCACCACTTAGGAAACCACTGCCCACATTCCCATCACCAGCAAATGGGTCCCCTTCTAATCATTAACACACAAATGGACCGTGTGTGTGTGTAAATGTGTGTTAGCTGAGCACTTTGTGCTTGACATAAAGCTATGATAGACTCAAAAACCTGAGACCCACTTAGAGCTTAGGTTTAAATTTAGCAGCACATGATACTTGCAGTCATGTTTGCAGTCTTTCCCTTTGTCCTTCTTGTGGATTTCTGTGTACCAGTGTTTACTTGTGTACTTAAGAGTGGATGTTTGAATGGGTGTGTTTCTCTGTAATTGGGAAATGTCAATTGGCCTCATCTTGCAAAGGTGCGATAAGTTTTATGATACAATAAGAAGTGTTTGATCTTTGCAGCAGTACGTAGGTGTCTTTGTGTGTGTGTGTGTGTGTGTGTGAGTGAGTGAGAGAGTCAGGTGAGAGAGAGAGAAAGACCAAGATTAGAGATGTGCTTCAAAAAGTGCTCCCTTTGCATTTATATCTTCTAAAAACTACTACAACATACAAGGATTTTTCTCTGTGGCTCCTTAAGACTGTTGAGTCCAAAAAAAAGTGAAAGCGCAAAAGAGAAAGAAAATGAAAAGAGGAAGTAGAGCAGGTGATGAGATGAAAAGCAAGTAAACGGCTTGCTCAACAGTATCAGGTGTTCAGTTGTGTCCGTGCAGAGGTGAAAAGGTGTGTGTTTGTGTGTAAGGGTGCGAGAGTGAGTGCAAAAGGGTCTCCCACATGGTTCCAGAAGTGATTGTTGGCTTCACCTCTGTTAGGCGACAGGCGCCTTTAGGCAACAGGTGAGGGTCAAAGTTCAGATCACAGAGACCCAGGATCTTATCTGGGTCAGCAAAAAAAAGGATTCAACAACACAGATAAACAGAACACATGCATGCACAGACCAAAACATTAAAACAACAAGAGTAACAGAACATTTAAATTTACTAATTTGAACACAAATGCAAAAATAAAATTAAGTCTTTGTGTGAATATATAACAATATTAAATGAATAGCCCTCTCTAGATCGCCCAGGCATGCTGTTTTAATGATTGTTAGTTATATCTCTAAAGACAGCCCGTCCATATATTTTATTAAAATAATATTTGTGCATGTATATTTATAGATATCAATAATTAGATATGTAATTATTGAATAATGAAATGCAAGGAAATAACCAGTTTCTTTTAGTTTAATTGTACTGATTGACAGCTACAGATCCCAAATATGATCTGTCAGAGAGAAATAGTCAAAAGATTCTTACACATGCAGTATTAAAGTGTGTATATATATATATATATATATATATATATATATATATATATATATATATATATATATATATATATAAAATATGATTAATTATCTAATAATATAATCAGCAATGCAACTTTGGTGTGAGGATATGAATCATGCACAGTATGTAAGCCTTTATTTGTTATTTCTCTTCTCTTTAACTATCAGTTTTACTGCACATATCAAAGAAAAGGAGAAGCAGGGAGTGGTGCTTTTGGTCTGATTATAAGAATGAATGAATAACTTCCTGCTGCTCATAGAGAATGCATTTGTTATCTAGCTTGGGTGTTTTTATCAGGATCAAACAGCAGCTCAGGCATTAGCTCCAGAGGACTCCGCTCTTTTATCTGGCAGGGATAATAATTCTATTCATGCAGAAAGCAGGAGCAGCGGAGCTAGGCTATGTTCAAGGAAAAATTGTTAAGGCGGGGGATTTGGTGATGGGAATTTACCCACATAAGTCTCACGCGACACATCTAAAACATTTAGATGCAAGCTGAGCTTCTTGCCCTGCTCAAGAGAACCTTGGCAACCATCACTGGAAGAGAGAACCTGTCTATCAAAGGTTTGTGTACATGGAAGTTGAACAATTACTCTACAGTCCCAAGTTTTCTTTCCGTCGGGGTACTGCCACCTCTTTCGGAAATTTTCCATTCTGCTCTATTTCAAGGGGTAGATGTACACTTGTTCCAAACTGACTTCCAAAAAATATCCCAATGAATTTGTTTGTTCCCACTTAAAGGCGTATTCCATGTGTTTATGTTCCACAATAAAGGAAGTTGGAGTCCATGAGAAGCTGAAGCAAGTAGGGTTGTTAAAAAAATAGCAACAGTTTATTGTTTTATCCAAGGTTTTGTCCTAGTCTATATCTATATCAATTCTAGTTGCCAGAAAATTAGTAATGTTTTTGAACTTTTTTTGTGTGTTGTGTGTTTTTTTTGTTGTTGCAGATTATAGGGACATAAAATGGGTCATTCTATGTTCATTGGTCATGAGTTTTTTTGGGTTGCTGTTAGGCATATTTTGGACAAAACCAAATGTCTAAGTCTCGTCTCTCCTCTCACAGAGCTCCTAGGCTCTGGTGTTCTGCAGTTTTAGGGGACTTCCGCTCTCAGATGAGGGTGGCCCCACTCTAGACCTAAGTCGGCTCAAAGATCATCTTGAGACAGACAGAGCGCGTATGGATTAACATAATCCACCTAAATCAACTCCCTGGATGACAGCCAGACTGAACACTGTACACAGACAGTACACCTAGACACATACTTTCTTTCTCCCCTTCCCCTCCTCCTCCCAGTTTGTACGAGAAAATCTCTGACATGATAATTACAAGAGTTGCCCTCTTACTTATAAAGCAAACTATAAATAATATGTTTCTCTTTTACTAGCTGAACACACCCGCACACACACCTGATCATCCCTTTCAACCTTGGGCAAGCACAGAATGCAGAAACACACCCATCAATTTGGTAATATTGCCCCAATTGAGGGTCGAGTGCAATGGAAGACGTACCCACGGTGTAAATTTTCATTGCGTATTAAATCATTGCCTTCCCACCCTGACAGTGTCTTTGAAGTGTCAGGGAGCATGCATTTTCTTTGTCAGATATATGGATTTCTTGTCCAACCCCCTTAATTTTAGTACAACACAATGCAGAGTGAGCGACAGGGAGGAGGGCGGTGGGAAGTGGGACCGTGTCGTTTGATGTGTTCTTACCCTATCCAAAGTAAAATATCCCTCTAGCTTTGATGTGTTACCTTAAAAGCCCTCCCCCTCCTCTTTGGTTCCCTTGTGAGAAGCTATAGGTCTATAGGTGATCATGTGTACACAAATGCTTGGTTCCTGGCCAGGTAGATGTGCATGCATGAAGGTTATGTGTTTGCATGCAGCTATGGATGTAGCGCTGCTTGCCAATGTCTCTTTATTTTAGACGTGGTACTGCCGGGATTCGACAGACTTTGGGAGATTTAATCGCCCTGGGAGTTTGAGTGAGCAAGAGGAAATACCCTTAACAAGCAGAGTCAGAGTGTGATTAGCGTTCATTTTTTCCTTAAGTCTGTTAGTTTATGTGTGCGCCGGTCTGTTCTGGTGACTCACATCCCTCAAGTAATGACACATTATCCTTCAACACACACGGTAAGCTCCCGCTACTTTACGGGCATGATCAAAAGCAGTAGTCATACATGTTTCATCACTCTTAACCACAAACTAATGCCAATCTTTGCTTTTATGACAAACCTCAAACTTTAAATCCAAGTTGTTGCTTTTAAGATAAATCCTGCAGCTATGTCACAACCGGTGCCTTCATTTATGTTGAACCCCCTCAAATGTCGAAGGCCCAATCCTGGCTTTTCGTGACAAATCTGAAAGTTTAATTTTCAGTACTCTTGCATTTATACTAAACTTTTAAGCCCAGTAGTTTTGTTTATGATGAACTTCTAACCTTAGCCAGTCAAGATGGCTTAGTGTTGGTACTAGTTTGGTTCGGTAGTAATATGGTTCCCCCCTGTGCCCTCCCCAGTTGGACACTAACGAGACGCCGTACACTGACCTCTGCAACAGCTCAAATTAGATGTAAATTGTGCCTGATTTTTACGGGGGTCCCTAACGCGATCCAGATCCCCCGCCATTGCAGCCAGCGGGTCAACGCCGTGAGAATGTCTCGCTCCCTAACGACATTTGGAGTGGTCGATGAGAGGGGTCGTGGGTAATGGTGACCTCACTGGCCTACACTTCACTTCCTTCTAATTAGAGCGCTGGGCCAGATCAAAGGAGCCAACCGCATCGCAGCGGGAGGGCTACTGAAGAAGGAGGGCGGGTAGTAAAGACGAAGAGGAGGAGGAGGAAGACAAGAGGGCAAGAGGAGGGTGAGGTAGAAGACTTTTCTATAAGTAATGGGGTGCCGTGAGGATGGGGGAGAATGTAAGAGTTTTTTTCATTAGTCTTGGAGGTCAGTGGGGCACTCAACCTGTGTGCAAAGGTATGGCCGCTTTTCTATAGGTGGCAGGAGTGCCTTAAAGAGGAAAGACTAATAGAAAGGTAGTGGAGGGAAGAAATGTATTTGTGTGAGAGGTATAGAAGGAGGAGAGGGGGTTAGGGTTAAGCTCAGGAGAGAATAAACCATTATTACATGGCCTTTCAGGAGAGCCATGCACTTCAGTGCTGGCCTGCTCTATGTCTGACCACAGCTGTGGAGACGGACCCAGACATACAGGAAGTTGAGAATTTAGCACTTCCTAACCCGAGGACGTGTGTGGTTACAGCCCCCAATTTGAACATATGGATAAATACACATATTTACACAAAACACGCACACACAAACTCTATCCATCTCTTTGAAAGCTGTGGATGCACATAATGACAAGAACCAGATTGCATCTGTCTCCACGGTTACAAGGGAGAGCACAAGCAGGCTGGGTTATTACATATATCTAAAGCTTTAAGTAGCAACATTTTATTCAATGAGAACAAAGTGTGAAAGCACATGGTGGGGTCATTTTCTTGGAAATCATTGCTGTAGAGGTAATAATGGATTTCTGTAAAAATTTGATGCAGTGTAAATTGTTAGGGGAAAAACTCCCTTTTAACAGGAAGAAACCTCCGGCAGAACCAGGCTCAGGGAGGGGCGGCCATCTGCTCCGACCGGTTGGGGTGAGAGAAGGAAGACAGGATAAAAGACATGCTGTGGAAGAGAGACAGAGGTTAATAACAGATATGATTCAATGCAGAGAGGTCTATTAATACATAGTGAGTGAGAAAGGTGACTGGAAAGGAAAAACTCAATGCATCATGGGAATCCCCGGCAGCCTACATCTATTGCAGCATAACTAAGGGAGGATTCAGGGTCACCTGGTCCAGCCCTAACTATATGCTTTAGCAAGAAGGAAAGTTTTAAGCCTAATCTTAAAAGTAGAGATAGTGTCTGTCTCCCGAATCCAAACCGGAAGCTGGTTCCACAGAAGAGGGGCCTGAAAACTGAAGGCTCTCCCTCCAATTTTACTTTTAAATACTCTAGGAACAACAAGTAGGCCTGCAGAGCGAGAGCGAAGTGCTCTAATAGGGTGATATGGTACTACAAGGTCATTAAGATAAGATGGGGCCTCATTATTTAAGACCTTGTATGTGAGGAGCAGGATTTTAAATTCAATTCTGGATTTAACAGGAAGCCAATGAAGGGAAGCCAGAACAGAAGAAATCTGCTCTCTCTTTCTAGTCCCTGTCAGTACTCTTGCTGCAGCATTTTGGATTAGCTGAAGGCTTTTCAGTGAGTTTTTTGGACATCCTGATAATAATGAATTACAGTCGTCCAGCCTGGAAGTAATAAATGCATGAACTAGTTTTTCAGCGTCACTCTGAGACAGGATATTTCTAATTTTAGAGATGTTGCACAAATGGAAGAATGCAGTCTTACATAGTTGTTTAATATGTGCGTTGAAGGACATGTCCTGGTCAAAAATCACACCAAGGTTCCTCACAGCATTACTGGAGGCCAAGGTTATGCCATCCAGAGTAAGAATCTGGTTAGATACCATATTTCTAAGATTTTCAGGGCCGAGTACAATAACCTCAGTTTTATCTGAATTAAGAAGCAGAAAGTTAGCGGCCATCCAGGTCTTTATGTCTTTAAGACATTCCTGCAGTTTAACTAATTGGTGTGTGTTATCTGGCTTCATAGATAGATAGAGCTGGGTGTCATCTGCATAGCAGTGAAAATTTATGCTATGTCTTCTAATGATGCTGCCTAAGGGAAGCATGTATAGTGTAAATAGAATTGGTCCTAGCACTGAACCCTGTGGAACTCCATAATTAACCTCAGTGTGTGAAGAGGACTCTCCATTTATATGTACAAATTGGAGTCTATTAGATAGATATGATACAAACCACTGCAGTGCAGTACCTGTAATACCTACAGCATGTTCTAATCGCTCTAATAGGATATTATGGTCGACAGTATTGAACGCTGCATTGAGGTCTAGCAGGACAAGCACAGAGATGAGTCCACTGTCAGAGGCCATAAGAAGATCATTTGTAACCTTCACTGAAGCTGTTTCTGTGCTGTGATGAGCTCTGAAACCTGACTGAAACTCTTCAAATAAGCCATTCCTGTGCAGATGATCTGTTAGCTGTTTGACAACTACTCTTTCAAGGATTTTTGATATGAAAGGAAGGTTGGAGATTGGCCTATAATTAGCTAAGACTGCTGGGTTTAGAGATGGCTTTTTGAGTAAAGGTTTAACTACAGCCACCTTGAAGGCCTGTGGTACATAGCCAATTAGAGATAGGTTGATCATATTTAAGATCAAAGAATTAATTAATGGCAGGACTTCTTTGAGCAGTTTTGTAGGAATGGGGTCTAAAAGACATATATTCTAACTATATGTGCTAAAGCAGCAGTCCCCAACCTTTTTTGCGCCACGGACCGGTTTATGCCCGACAATATTTTCACGGACCGGCCTTTAAGGTGTCGCGGATAAATACAACAAAATAAAACTAGTACCGGTACTGAAAAAAAGAAGATTTATTCATAACACACCTGAAAAGACCCAGGAAAACCGAGTTAACGATAAAAACGATAACAAAATAACGCTGAAAACCGATAAAAACCCTGAAAACCATACATTTCACACCTGAGCCTCAACTCTCTCGGCCCGGTACCAAACGACTCACGGACCGGTACCGGTCCGAGGCCCGGGGGTTGGGGACCGCTGTGCTAAATAATAATAATAATAATGGATTGGATTTATATAGCGCTTTTCAAGGCACCCAAAGCTAAAGTACTGAGCCAGCTCTTATTTCTTTTTAGTTTTCTTCTAAGGAGCCAGACATTCTTGTAACTTTTTTAAGTGGTCTTGAACAATAGTTCTCCAGGCTTTCTGAAGGTCTTTTGACATTTTTTCATTGTACATTTTTAAAGGAATATGTTTTGTTTCTTAAGCTACTTATGACTTATTCGAGCATTAAAAAAAGCACCCAATTTAAGGCATGAGCCACTATTTGTGTCTACACATAACATAAAACTTAGCTTTAAATTTGCATTTTAAATTGTATATTTAGCCACTTGTCTATAGAGATGCATCTAACCCTTTAGCTGAAGGGTTGTGTTCATTGAAGCCTCATCAGAAATTGTCTCAGTGTCAAGAAGTCATTCTTAAGGAAGGAAAACAGGTAGAAAAGGCTGAGGTATGCCAGACTACACAAGAACTGGATCGAAAATCAGTGACAACAGGTCTTCCACAGTAAGTCCACAGCCATGCGCAAAAGATTGTGAAGACTTTGTCCTGGAACAAAAGGCAGCCAACATCCAAAGAAGAGCTTTGGAATGTCCTTCAAGAAGCCTGCAGGACTACTCCTGAAGAGTACAAAGAGAAATTGCAAGAAAGGTTGCCTAAGAGAGTTCCTTTGTGTCACAAGTTTCAATTAATTGTGCAATATAGTTCCCATTTTCTTTTATGAGGAAATTAGGGGTGGTTAAGACTGTTAAACAGTACTGTAAATTATTTAATGACTTTTAAAAAATGTTTAGAATGCAGTAAATTCCTGCAGATTAAAAATTTAAATGCCGGTTAAGAATTTTTTTCAGGTATTCATTAAAGGGAGAGTTTAACCTAAACTCTAATTTCTCTTTTTTCCCCCTATGTGCTGTTTCTCCATGTAGATTTTTTTTGCTATCACCTGGAAGGATATAACTCCATTCCCTTGAAAATAATGCAACTAAATGGAATTGTGAGACAAATGCAAAACACATTAGAAATGTGCAGCTAAAATTACAGCTTTACCTAATTTCATATAATCAGCCTGAGCCTTTCTGGACAGGTGTGATTTATTTTGCTCCTGAGTTTTTCAAAAAATCTTTTGGTGCTTTAAAGTCCACAAGGCAAGTGCCATTTAGTTCCAGCATATCCAAGAGCAGTTGTATAAATCTAGATGTGATATTTTGAAAACTTATTCATTATTTGTTTCAAAACTATCTGGACAATTAGAGCTATGATCAAGAGGAAAATTATATAAGTTTGATTTTGGAGAGAACTGCCCCTTTAAAGTTATGTCACGTTATGTTTCAAGCTTACCGTATTTTCCACACTATAAGGTGCACTTAAAATCCTTAAATTTTTTAAAAATCGTCAGTGCGCCTTATAATCCGGTGCACCTTATGCATCAATTCTGGTTGTGCTTACTGACCTCGAGCCAATTTTATGTGGTACAGGTGCTCAGAAATCTGTCAAAAAATGTTTTAGTACAACTTTGGTAAGCTAAGAAGCCGCACCGATTGATGGATTACAGCTATCGTAGTTAGGAGCCTTGCGGAGTAATCTGGGTCCAAAACTCCATCTGCTTCAGGTCCCAAAGTCAAACGAACACTGGGGGATCACCGAGAGTTAAAAACTGTCTAAATTCTTTCATCTTTGATAAAATGATCACTGTTGTTGCTATACCAGGTGTAACAATTAAGTTGAACATCCAGGCATCCATGAAAACAGGATTTTTTAATTTAACAGAGTTAGAAGTTAGCAGGAAGTTAGCTCGCTAGTTTTCACCTAAACATGATATAGCATGTTCTGACTGAGAGATTTCTGAAAAAAATTAAAAACGTACAGCTCTGCTACCACTTCCAACATAAATGAAGACAGAAAACTAAACAGCAGTGACTTTTGTACTGTTACTGAAGTTGGACTAGCTGGTATATAATGACGGCTACGCGATCGCTAGCAACACAGCTATGTTAGCATAACAAACACAGTGAAGCTGGAGAATGAATGCTAACTTTTTTCCACTCAATAAAAGCTAACGCGAGGGTTCCCAAATGTTAGGGAAAATCCAATTGCATGGCAGGATGCTGTAAACGGACCAAACTTCAGTTAGGAGAACAACTGAGATAATCCATCCACAATACGAGGTTAGTCATTAATATACTGCAACAACATGGGAATAGAGCAGCTGCGAGATAGTTCAACAGTAATGAATCAAAGTTAGGGAAGTGGAGGAAACAAAAACAATGAGCTGAGTAAAGTTTTGTTTCGCCTAATGCCCCTTATAATCCGATGCGCCTTATGGTCCGAAAAATACGGTATTTGGTAAGAATAAGTTTATTAATTTCAATCATACATGATAATAAAACATAGGAATCCAACTACTACCAATAAATACACAGAGTCGCTAACATAACGTGGGTTACTGACCTGGTAGCCTGGCTGCCCCTGGGTGGGTCCGGGATGGGGGTGAGGTTCTGGGGGCGCTCCGTCTCTGGGCTGGGGCCATGGCCGGGGGCTTGGGTTCTGGTTGGTGTGTTGCCGGGGTTGTGAGCGGGTGGGTGCATGGGGGCCCAGCCCTGGCGCAGGGTGCCGCCGGTGCGTCGAGCCACCTGGGGGGCTCTTCAACTGGTGGGGGAGATTGTCGCATCTTGCAGGAGCTTTCCTCTCTTCAGGAACTCTCTCTGCAGGAAGGGGAGATACAGGAGAGGTGGAGGAAGATCTCAGCCTGGGCGTCTATTGTCTCATGTAGTCTGGAAGATGAGTGGAAGGTGGGGTGGGTGCAGTTTTCTCTGTGGTGGGGTTGGGTGGACTGTCCCGGGCTCTGTGGGGCTGGGAGGCGCTGCTGCACTGGGCCCCGGTCTGGATGGGCCTGGCCCCCCTTTCCCTGGCGGGTCGTGGAGTATGGGGGTGCCTACTGGGGTCAGCGGGGGAGCTGGCCCCAGGGAGGGGTCACTTGCCCCTCCCTTCCTTCCCTCCCCATCTCCAGCTGCCTCCCTCTTCCCGCTCCACCACAACCACCCACACATGCAGGGCCTTGGAGTAGGGGTATGTCACCAGGGTGCAGAGTTGGCTGTCCGACTGCGGTCTGGAGTGTGGGGCCTCCCTGCTGCTGCGGAGTCGGGGCGGTCTGCCTCTCCCCACCGCAGGGAAAAGGGTAACACCACCTGGGTCTGGGTGCAGTTCCCCCCCTCCAGGGGCAAGGGTACCTAGACCCGGTTTGTAGAGTACGCTTGGGGAGTGTGATCGTGTGTACAGCGTCTCTTTATGTCTGTCTCCACGTTGGTTGAGTGTGGAGTAAGTGCATATGAGAGCATGAGGGTGGGAATGGATGTTTGTATCTGTGTGTGCCTGTATGTCTGTGTCTATATGTCAGGTTGGGTATCAGACGCCACCTCTCTGGGGACATCTCAGGCCCTCCAAGGTTTGGAGGTCTATCTCCCCCCACCACCACTTCCCCTGCCAGTGGTGGACTCCCTCAGATATCGGTGCGTTGGTGGTTCTTTGTGTCTGGGGATGGGCATCCAGGTACACACCGGCTCACTCCTTGGTGGCCGCTTATCGGGGCCTGGAGTCTGGGGCTCGCTCGGGCCACTTCGGAGGTGGGGTGCCCCCGGCCTCTCGGCCTGGGGCTCGGTCACTCAGGCATGGCTGGCTGCCGGCAGAACTCACGGGCGCGTCACTGCAACCCCCCCTGGCTTCTGCTCCGCGGCTGCTGAGTGAGCCCTCATCTGGGACTCTCCTCAGCTCTTTCTGGGACAGTGGCGCGGCTGCCCCTCTGTTAGTCTTCCTTGGTCTCTTGTGTTCTGGGGGCCTCTGGATGTCTGGAGTTTTGATCTCCTCCATACCTACTTCATGCCCTGGAGGACGGGGCTGTGGCCCCCCCACACCCTCTAGCAGATCATTACATGAAGGAACCTTTAAAAAAAAACAAAAAACAAGCACGTCCATGCTCACAGGTGTACACACGGGTGATCACACCCACAAACTACACCCTTTTTGGCTCCTACCTCAAAGCACACTGTGTTCTGTTGATCTTATGTGCTGCACAATAATGTTTAATATTTAGTATTTACTGTCATATTCCCATATATCATTGTGATGTTGTTTATTCTATTACTCTTGTTCTCTTCTGCTTGTTTTCTTTTTTCTTTCTCAGCAGGTGATCCAGGTGATCGATATATGCATTTTTTTCTTTTCTTTCTTTTTTGTTTCTTCTGCCCGTTCTGTTGGTTTTTGTTTTTTGCCCTTCTCCCCCGTCCCTCTTCTCAGCTGTTTCTCTTTCCCTCTTTCTTTCTCCCCTTCTTTCCTCCAGTCAAGTCTGTCCCGTATTCAGCAAGTGAAAATAAAATAAACAATAAAAGGTGAATCAAATGGACCATTATGGCAAGGCTGGGATGGTCAATTTGGTAAAGTAAATCCGTTGGGCATCTTTCTTTGCCTTTAGACAATAATTCTGATGGCAAAAGAGCCAAACGGGACAGGCAAAAAAAAAAAAAAAAAAAGTTTTGTGGTTTTTAGACGAAGTTCATGTTGTTGACTTAATTCCATTCTCTTCCTGGCAGGCTCAGGAATGAGAGTCCACTTTTTTATAATTTGGCAAGGTAATAAGTTAAATTCAAATTTCTGTCTTAACTGCATAGCACAACAGAGAGGTAAAAAGAAGAGAAAACAGGCCTGAAATGGATGAAAAAAGCATGACTCGTGACATGTGAACTCCGGTTCTCTTTGAAACTTTCGTTACTAGGATATGTCTTTTTTTGTATGTATCATACCAGTTTCATCAGTAATACCTATGTCTGAATAATTGAGCATTTTTTACTACAATAATAATAATAATAATAATAATAATAATAGTGATAATAACTTAGATTTGTATAGGGCCTTTCAAGAAACACAAGGACGCTTTACAAAAGAGTATAAGTAAACAAAATATATGAATAAACAAAACTGCTTATCATTAAATCTCATTGAAATTTAATTATTGCTTACTATATGTTTCGATGCTTGTGAGAGCAAGTCAGCAAAACAAGCTTTCTTCTGTTTCAACTCTGAAAAACTTAAGTGCAGGCCCAGGGTAGTTCTGATTTTCCTTACATGTTCTTGAAGGCACACATGGGATAGAAATAGTTGAATTTCTGTATGTTGGAAGCTATGTGTAAGGGATAAGCAAAGAGTGAAACTTCAGCCTGGGATGTTACCGGTTCTTTGATGGAGCCAGAATTCCAGGAGACTCTAGTAATACTGGGATAAGGCTGTGTCATCCCTGTCACTCACCTGGATTTATCAGCAGGAAATCTTGAAATGAGACGGCATTCCTGTCCCCTTCAGGAGCTCAGACAAGCTGAAAAGCAGACAAAGAGGGCCACAGTCGCAGATGAGATGTGACTTGACACTGTGCAGACTACCCTCTCACACTTTGTCAAAATATATATAATCTTTCAAGATATGTTTTTTTATGACTTTAAACAAACCACAGAGAGATTTTGTTAAAACAAACTTCATAGATCACAGTGATTAAAAACCTGTTTGTAAAAGTCAAAATGAGACCTTTTCCTGCCAGCCCACTAGATCCCTCGGGGCGAACCAGTGAACTATGTACAGCCCCCTACTATTGATGTTGACATGTTCACTGACCTAGTCTATCAACACACACATGCATACACATACACATAATTGGTCTGCCTCTCTCGTGCTAACCCGCACTGATATCATCTGTGTTGTCTGATATGCTCTGATCTGACCTCAGTATATGCCTTGGCTGCCCTCTGGTTCTGTATGTACCCATCAGAGCACAAGAAGCCCTGGAGGCTCACTGACCCCTGTGATGAGCTTCTCCCCAGGATGCTGCAGGATAGAAAGCACTCCTTTCATTTATGGGCTGTAAGACCAACCACAAAAAACAGGGCATAAACTAAGTTTCCAGATTATGTGAATAAAAAAATATTTCATAGACTGACAAAGAGCCACATTCATGGAAACTCATGTTGATGAATGAGTCCCTGAGTATAGGAATTTTTCTTCTATTTCCTTTTATGACAAACCACTGAAAAGACTAAAGTTATTCAATGTTATGTCTGTAGCTATAGATTGGGGGGGGGGGGGGGGGGGTGTCAAAGAACAGTGACTCTGATCAGTTTTAATTACTAAATAATGAGGGAATTGAAGTGAAGTGACTTCTGAACATCTGGACATTTGTCGCTTGAACCAGAACATATCTGGCTTATTTTCTACTGTATGAAGATGCATGAATTATCTCTTGATTGATTAATGGATTCATCAAATAATCATTCCACAGCTTTAACAGTGCAATTTCTTATAATAAATATACCATTAAATTTTTTACAGTTTTTCAGATTTTAGGATCATCTGCTTTTTCTTTGGCTGTTTATTGTATATATACAAAAAAGAAATGTTAATATAAAATAATTCTGGATAAAGCCCTGTGTCCTTAAGTGGGGACATTAAATTTTGATTATTCTACATGTTATGCTGTACAACTGCTCAGCAAAATGTTTTAGTTATTTAGAGTCTGACATTGGTGACTTTAATTCATTATGCAGTAAAATAACCAATCATCCTCAAATGAGGCCTTTAAAGGTTAAAGAAAAGACAAAACAACCCAAAAAACAAAACAAACAAAAAAAAATGCTAAAACTGGATGTGTGGTTAAAAAGTACAGAAAACAAGGATAAAAACTTAAAACCAAAAACTAAAACCACTTTTTGTTGCCTGCTATGAACAGTGGTGTAAAATAGGAAACAAAAAGTTTTATCTGCAGGAAACTATTCAGTCCTCTTCAGTCATCTCCCTCAAAACACTGTCACAAAATGTTAAACTCATCAAAAAAGAATTCATCATTAAAAAAATGTTTACTGCATATATCAGTATTATAATAATCTTAGATGTAACATGATAGCGTGTGATTGTTTTCTTTTTTATTTTAAGCCCTGGCATGTTGGTGACAGATGCCTTTATAAACACGCGCAGGAAACATGACTGCGCTGTACTGGTGCTGCAGAAAACACACCTGTGATGTTTCACTAAGAGTCATTCAGGCATGAAAATACGATTGCAAACACGCCGACTAACAGCCAGCTATCCACACCAGCTCATTATGGCAACAATTAGTGGGGTAATCAATTGGCTAAATTATACACCAATAACTGAGACAGTATTGTCTGAAGAGAAACACAGTGCCCTTCATCAGTGCTGTCCAGCTCGAATGCATCATTTTGGGCTTGACCCTTAGGACCCCTTGAACTCCTTTGCGCTCTTCCCCACCCCTAATACCTTCCTGTTTCCATTAACAGGCTGTGGAGGTCACCCTGTGTAAAGGTCAGCGTTTAAGGGTCACGCTGTCACTTAGGCGGGAGCAAAAAATAGGTGCCGTGTGATTTTTAACCAGTGAAGACCTGAAAGCTTCAACATTGTGATGAGTTATGTCTCCACATCATTAACTTCCTTTACTCCAAAGCACCCACATGTATACATTAGACTATGTCATACTATATACTGACTAAACAACTGTGCAGATGTCCCAAATACCAAGTTCATTGTTCAGAACTCAAAAGCAAAGTAACTCTAAGAAAACAGTCCTTTAAACTAGCCCACAGGAATCCAGTGATAATAGCTGTGAGGAGAGGTGGCCAGGTTGTTAAAATGCTGGTAAAATCCTTGAGGTTGGATTTAGCGCTGTATACGGGGGCTCTATGACGGATGTTTGCTGGCACAGACACAGGCGTCGCTCACGATACTAATAGTGCAATGCAAATCAGAGATGCTCTGTTAGTGCTGCAGCATAAATCTGTCACATGCCTGCTACCACCGTATCCAGGAGCTGAATGGGCCTGCATTGTGGGTTGCATTTTCAAACAGGGCCTTACCTGCGCTGTCTGGGCGATGTGACTGTTATGGCTCTGGTGAATAGGATGAGGTGATATACCTCTTTATCTGACATGCAGATGACAAATGGTGCACTGTACTGCAAGTGTGGGATGGTGTTTACAGTTATTTGGTAGCTAAGAGGTAATATTTTACCTTACAAGTGTGTTTATGCATGATTGCACAATTAACATCCGCTTCATTTGCCTTGGAAGTAAGTTCAAAACTCATTCACATTTAAAACCCTTTTAAGAAACAGAGAATGTAGAGCATCCAAAGTCACTGAATTTCCAAACATCAGCCTTTGTGTCTTTTATGACTCGTAATACAGTAAATGAACAAATATTTGAAAGCGTGTTGGGGCAGATAACTTGGCACTAAGGTTTTATTTGTTTTAGAACTTTTGGCCGTTTTGTGTTGGCAGGATCAATGAAAGGTAATGCCTCACACCAGTTACTTTGCTCATCAGTAAAATGAACATTTGGGTTCTTGTTTTCATTCCAAACTAATGCACACTAAAACCATCATTCATTAGCCATCAGCGCTAAATGTTTTTCACTGCAAGATGGGGGGGGGGGGGGGGGGGGGGGGAAGCTGTTTGACCTCTCACAAGAAGGAAAAATGGTAATAAATCACACCTGTGTGAGGCTGTCTTCCTCTTTGCGAGAATGTGTGGCTTTGGAGTTGCCCGTATCTGCTGCTATAAAGATTCTTGCCTCCTGACCCGGAAAGGAAGGCCTGTAATAAGAGCCATCAAATCATGTGATTGATCGCTCAACAAAACCGAGAGGTGAGGACGCAACAGGCTGGATGGGCCGCTGCTTGCCAGCATCAGGGATGGTATGTGGGTGTGTGTGAGAAAAAAGTGAAGCTGAGAGAGGGAGCTAAAGAGGGAGAGAGACCTGTTTAATAGGCTGGGGGAGCGCATTTTCTCTTTTCAAGAGCGAGATGACAGATGGAAAGAGCGTCTTAGAAGAGGCCAGGGGAAAAAAAGTGGAAAAATGAGACTAAAGAAGCTGACATCAAGAGGAAGAGAAGGTAGGATGAGTAGAAATGAGAGGGATCAACGACAGAGACCCCATTAACCTGCAGCCAGGTGTAAATCACACATAGAGCTGCCAATCTGGGTCTGACTAAATGCAAAAGGAAATTATTTGTTCCTCTCACTTATCGATTCCTGTGCTGTTTCTCGTCAGCTTTGTCCCAAGGTAGCTAAACGAGAGCAAGGTGACATCAACATGATAGATGTCCTGCATGCACAATAAGCAAAGAGGAACAGGGAGTGGTGGAGTTGAACAACTGTTCATCTTCCATTGTGCATACCTGATGTCATACTGAAGTATTTCCAGCTCAGTTTGCTCAAAGCCATTAAAGATAATTGGCTGCACATGTCCCTTTGAGTAGGTGCAAGCTCATACTGCAGGGTGTCCTTGTATTTGTTAAGTTTATCGTTGTCATTTTTTTTGTGCGTGTAGAAAAGTGTCGCTTTTTCACACAGAAGCTGTTACATGCTGGTGTTATAATCTCATCTAATCCGATTAGATTCAAGTATAAACGTCTGTCCTGCGGGTGTTGAGGGACAGGGAGATAGACTCACACTTATTCCAAGACCTCATCGCACCTGGACTTGCTGACTTCCAGACGTCACACTTGACTGAACGGAAGTCTGGTCCCTGATAAGGATCGCGGGCCTCGAGGATCAGGGTTTAACAGACACAAGGAGAAGAGAGTGAAAAGATGATAGACTGAAACTGTGGGAAAATCAGTGATGGTTAAAAGCCGGGTCGGTATACATGTGTTTCAGGATGGTGGGTGAGTGAGGGATGCAGGGTTTTGAGCTTGGATGGGGTGAGTGACAGAATGATGATGGGGGCGGATTGGTGCCTAAAGCTGTTTTGTTTTTTTCTTTTAAGGTCGGAAGAGCTGATTGATTAACGTTTTCAAGCCCGCGGGGGAAACTTCTGTTGAACTTCCTGTACTTTTCTCAGTTATTGCCTCAAACTGAACAAAATTTTCCTCTAAGGAAAGAAAAATTAACAATACTTTACATTGTGCACTCATATTTTAGATTGACTCTATGAAAAAGGAAGCATTGTATCTGCTATATGCAGAGGTCATATTTGAATTTACATCCTGGAACTATGACTCATATAAGCTGCCTTACCCTCAGGATGCACAGGCAGCAAGACGGTGCACTGTAAAAAAAATCTTTACGCATGAGTCAAAACTTACAGGAACAATAGAGTTTTTGTGAACAACTTGTGGAGCAGCAGGGGTAAGAGACGGAGAGCCGAAGAGTGGTTCGAGCAGAAGTTGTTGTGCAAGTTGAGAAGGAATGCAAAGTGTTTGAAAAGATATTAGATAAAGCTGGCAGAACATTCTCTGTGTTTGGCTGTGAAGCACCGTTACGAACGCCAAGCCTCGTTCCTCCGACTGGGCCCAGTACTACAATTGAACAGAATGCCTCATAACACACAGTGTCTGCTTGTGCACACACACACACAAACATTGCCCAAGGGGCCGTTAACAGGCTGCAAAGCAAGATGAGGTCTGGGGAATTTAGTCACTGTGTGAAATTGGTTTCATTAGTTTGTGATTGGTGGATTATATAACAACAGTTGCAAGAGGATTTGGACGTCTGGGTGCTTCCTATTTTAGTGCATCTTATCAGTGCTGTGAAAAAGTCAGTCAAATAAGATGATGTCATTGTAAAATATTCAAAAATGTTAAGAACATGCATTTTTTTTCAACACTTTCCATAGTACTTGAAAACTACCTTTGGTGTTAGTTCCTGCTAAAGTGGGCCCACATTTTAGGATCACATTTTCCAACAATGACAGATATATGAACACATAAACAATCCGGTCGTTAAGTGATGACGTGACGAATCCTACTTCCGGGCCTAAAGTAGTCTGCGTTTAATATGGCTTTTGTGTTGTTAACATGTTTAATGTTTTGTATTTTCTTCTATTTAATCTCAAAAAGCTCCTAAAACAGTCAGAGATCACTGTTGACCTCCCTCGGCTTTTATTATCGCTAATCATTTATTTAAGCTCAGTTTTTAAAACCTTAGGATGTAACTACAGCCTAGCCCATGCAGCAGTATATGAATGACTAACCTCGTATTGTGGATGGATTATCTCACTTGTTCTCCTGGCTGAAGTTTGGTCCTTTTACAGCATCCTGCCATGCGATTACATTTGTTCCTGACCACCGAGAACACTCACGTTAACTTTTATCGAGTGGAAAAAAGAGTTAGCTTGTTTATATTATGCTAACATAGCTGTGTCGCTAGCGATCACGTAGCACATCATTATATACCAGCTAGCCAAACTTCAGTAACCCTACAAAGGTCACTGCTGTTTAGAGCTGGGCGATAGAACGATAACGATATGTATTGCAAAATAACTTTTCCTCGATAGAAAAATTAAACTATTGCGATAGGCCTCATCTCTCTTGTCCTCTTAAAAAAAAAGAAGAAGAAGAACAGCCAATCCAAATTAACTAGCGCAGAGCCGAACCAATCACTGCCGCAGCGTCACGTCACGTGACTTGTTACGTACAGGACAAGCGCCAAGCCGCACATGTGTATTTGTTTGGGAAGCAGCCAGCCGCCGTGCCGCCCGGGTAATGGAGGAAATGAGTGTGCCGACTAGAGAAGAATCAACTGAGAGCGTGACCGAAGGTTACCGAACAGAAAACAGATGATGGTTCCAACGCCAGAGAGATTGTCGAATGGAAGAGCCATAGAAGTTCCGTAGTGTGAAGGTATTTCGACTATTTCAAGTCTGACAAAAAACAGAGTAGCGCGTAGAGCAGGGCGATATGGCCAAAAATATTTATCACGATATACATTTGAAAATTTGCGATAACGATATAACTGACGATATAATTGATGCGAGACAAAATACAACTCCACAACATTACTAGCGCAAAAAGACAACCTTCCATTTATTTTCACTTAAACAAGAAGCTGGTTTTTATGTACATTAAAGCTTTATAAAAATGTAACAGTGCAAATGCAAATTCCTTGCTGAAAGTTTAACTAAAAGGCATTTCCAGTAGAAATGGGCTGACATATCCTGAGCATAACCATGTATAATATCCACTGAAGTTAAAAAGAGGTGCTTTGCAACATTAAACTGCAGTGTGCAGTACGTATTTTTCGGACCATAAGGTGCACGGGATTATAAGGCACATTAAGCGAAACAAAGCAGTCAGATAAATCAAACTTTATTCAACTCATTCTTGCTTCCTCCACTTCTGTACCATTGATTCATTAATGTTGAATTCTCTGGCAGCTGCTCTATTCCCATGTTGTTGCAGTATATTAATGACTAACCTTGTATTGCGGATTATCTCAGTTGTTCTCCTGACTGAAGTTTGGTCCGTTTACAGCATCCTGCCATGCGACTGAATTTGTCTCTAACTATCAGGAACCTTAACGTTAACTTTTATAAGTGGAAAAGTGTTAGTGTTCGTCCTCCAGCTTCACTGTTTATGTTATGCTAACATAGCTGTGTCGCTAGCGATCACGTAGCACATCATTATATACCAGCTAGCCCAACTTCAGTAACCCTACAAACGTCACTGCTGTTTAGTTTCCCGTCTTCATTTATGTTGGAAGTGATAGCAGAGCTGTACGTTTGAATTTTTTCAGAAATCTCTCAGTCAGAACATGCAATATCATGCTTAGGTAACTAGCGAAACTAGCGAGCTAACTTCCGCTAGCTAACTTCCTGCTAACTTCTAACTCGTTAAATGTAATAAATTTTGTTTTCATGGATGCCTGGAAGTTAAACTTCATAGTTACACCTGGTATAGCAGCAATGCTGATCGTTTTATTAAAGATGAAAGAATTTAGACAGTTTTTAACTCTCAGTGATGCTGCAGTGTTGTTTGACCTGAAGTATACGGAGTTTAGGACACAGATTACTCCCAGATTTAAGAGCATCTTAGTCCGACAAATACGACAATAACGACAGCCGCTTGCATGTTCTGCAAAAAAATGTGCTTTATCGTGTATCTGACGGACAAACACCAAACCAGTTCCACATCACTGAAGTTGCACCATTTTTTACAAACCAATTCTGGTTCATTTGTTTCACTCAACAATCGGCCATGTGCGTATGAAAACAAAGGAACTGCGCATGCGCGTTTTACTCATATTCTATCACGATATTTCATTTTCCTATCGTTGCCTAACATTATACCGGTAGTCTCATGTTCCTTAAGTACATCTACTCTGTTGAACTTATTATGGGAAATAAATATTTAAATCAAAACAAGCTGCTGATTATTTCACATTTTACTTGTGAGCAACGGCACATTTAAATCTTACAAATGTAGTTATTTGGCTTATATCTTGATATATATCATTATCGCCTGAAATGAAAAAAACATATCGTGATATGAAAAAATCTTATATCGCCCAGCTCTACTGCTGTTTAGTTTTCTGTCTTCATTTATGTTGGAAGTGATAACAGAGCAGTACGTTTTAATTTGTTTCCAAAACCCCGCAGTCAGGACATGCTATATTGTATTTAGATAGAAGCTAGCGAGCTAACTCCCTGCTAACTTCTAACTCCGTTAAATGTCATAAATTCCGTTTTCATGGATGCCTGGATGTTAAACTCAATTGTTACACCTGGTAGAGCAGAACGCTGATCATTTTATTAAAGATGAAAGACTTTAGACAGTTTTTCAACTCTCAGTAATGCCATAGTGATCGTTTGATATATGGACCTGCAGCGGAGTTTAGGCCCAGACACGGCTAGTGACGGCAGACTTAACGAACGGATAGAAGCTACACTATGTCATCTGTAATCATCTTTAAAGTCTTTAAAGGGAATCCAAATTCCACTGAAATAAAAAAAAAAAGCAATTACAGTCACGTGGTACTTTTAATGTTACACAGCAGCAGTAAGAAATGGATGTTTTTGAGCCGGTAGCTTTCCTCACTATTTATAGTAATGTAATTGTGAGTGCTGACTATTTCAGTAATATTTTTGGACTTGTTTGTGGGCCAGGAACCATTACAATGTTTTTTTTGTTTTTTTTTAACTTGAGTACATTTATTTTCTTTTGTTTTTAACTGTGACATTATGCAACTTGAATTTATGTCACCTTTGAATTCAAACAGGTTTACTTACTCTGCATATCAAGTAGTATGTCTCTGTTTGAAGGTGAATTTTGCAATTTCTTTTTTCCAGAGTGTGATGCAACTTATGATATAGCTACCGGAACTACAAATGTTAGGCCTGGAATGTAAGTCCTTCCACTTGGGCATCTTAAGAGAAATGGTTTTTTTTTTGGTTCTTCTTTTTTCATTATACCACTTCAAACTGACCAATTGCATTGTTGAAGGAGAGAAAAAGGGAGGAGAGGCTGGGGTATTGCACAAAAACTGGACTAAAAATCAGTGACAACTGGTCTTGTGGTTTAATAAAATGAAATGGAAACTTTTGATTCACCTTAAACAGAAAGGTGAGTGTCTACAGCCATCTGTAAACCACAGTGGAGGCTCTGCCATGGTTTGGGACGACATTTCGGGCAGTGGTATTGAAGAGCTTGCAAACTGATTGAATTATGAACTCAGAAACAAACTGTCACATTTTGATCCACCATACAAAACAGAGAAAGAACAAAAGAACGTAGCAAATGGATGCCAACATCCAAAGAAGAGCTTTGAACGCCTTTCAAGACCCCTGGAGAACTGAATACTACTTATAGGAATTATGAGAAAGCTTGCCTAAAAGTGTTCAGGCTGTGCTAAAGAACAAAGGTGGTCGTACCAAACATTATCTCCCAAGCTTGTTAGAATTTTTATGATATTTCCATGTATGAAAGCAGTAATACAGTCAAAGGATGATAAGAGAGAAAACATAAAGTCAAATGAAGAAAAAAAAAAAAGCATGGTGATGTGTTTTTCTGACCTCTGAGCGGAGACATAGCCATGGGAGTAAGGGGCTAGTGATGCATGTTAAACTAGTCACTCACCATCCACGCAGGGAGACTCCGGACCACAGAATGTCCCGACGCAGCGTTTTTCATTTTCCATACATTGCATAGAGAAAGCTCAGAGGCTGACAAGGGCAAACACAAACACACATACACAGTCGCACTAAGGCTCTGGAAATCTGCTGACATGTCTGCTTCGACCAGGCGGCGCTCAGTCTGTGGTGCTGCCGAGCGGTTCAGCTGTGACAGCGACGGCAATGACACTCCTCACCCAAGGGTGAGCAGAGGACAGAACCAGGCTTACATGCAGTGGTTTATAGATGCAGCGAGGATAGGAAAATACAATTAATCACAGAGCTGTCTGCTGAAAACATGCCAAACGACTATACGTCAAGTGTAAAATGTATAAACCGCCAGTTCATCATGCTGTCTGGCGTAGCTATTTTTAATCCTCTGAATATTTTTGCCTTATTTTATTCAATTTACATTTTTTAAAGTTGAAAGGATGCTAATAAAATATTTCTTCAGCTTCATCTTCATTTTGTTTTTTTGCTGACACACCTTCAAAACTCCTAGACTGGAAACCAGACATCAGCCTTTTTGCTGTTGAGTTGTTTGGGTTGAGTAAGGGAAAGTGGGTCACTCTGAAACACCCTGGGGAAGCAGAGGATAGATGGAGGGGTACACACATATGTGTGTGTGTGTGTGTGTGTGTGTGTGTGTGTGTGTGTGTGTGTGTGTGTGTGCGATAGAGAGAGTTGTTTTTGAGTTGGGGGAAAGAAGAGATGATAGTAGACTTGAAAAGGGGATTCAAGAGACTCGGAGGATTCTGTTTACTGTTAAACCCCCTGAATCTTACTTCAAAATCCCCTGTATGTCAATTTACAGTGTTTTTCTTTTTGGCATACACATTTCTACAAATATTAGTGTAATTGTGTCATAATTTAAATTTTTTGCTCATTAACAGGAGTTTTTTTATTTTATTTTTTTAGTTCTGTAAACAAATTGTGGTCAGTGATAAAACGTAAAAGTCTCTTTTTCACATCATGTGCTCAGCAGTACTTCTACAATAATACAGGAGGGGCGCTTATGGCTGTGTGGAAGGGCAGGTAGTGAGCAAAGGTAGTGTTGGTATCAGCGATGCATTGACTCTAATGTTATTGAGTATACAAACAAAAATTCAAAAAGGTAATTTTAATAAAAAGAAGAAAATATTAAGACATTAATTATTAAGCTGCCCATGCTTGACTTGCCCATGAGCAGATGTGACAAAAGTGGTAAAGGAAAGACAAAAAAAAAGGGAAGCAAGGGCGAGAGGTGCAGACCGAGGAAGGAATGAAATAGTAATGAGATGGGCATGCAAAGGCCACTACTTTTCACTCTCCTTCTCACACCCCCTGCTGTGATAACGTCCTGCCTTGTCTCATCCTCCCTGTCTTGCTCTGTCCTCGCATCCCCAGCCTCCTGTTCTGTGAGTTTCTCGCTAGTTTAACTTCTCCTGTTTCTGTCATCTACAGCAGGGGAGAAGTAGCCAGGAGGGGTGAGAGACACTGAGAGAAATGTGCGAAAGAAGGAACACTTTCTTCCAGTCTGTTGTATAAAGCCATCAGTGTCCCTGTTAAGCCTTGCCATTCCCTGCGCCGTCTGTCCTCCT
The DNA here is from genome assembly GCF_057382095.1 of Aulonocara sp. 'chitande type north' Nkhata Bay. Classification (NCBI taxonomy): domain Eukaryota; kingdom Metazoa; phylum Chordata; class Actinopteri; order Cichliformes; family Cichlidae; genus Aulonocara; species Aulonocara sp. 'chitande type north' Nkhata Bay. The sequence goes on from NC_141358.1 coordinate 13,770,383, forward strand.
CACCCTCTGTCTAGTTATCAAAGTGTTTATTCAGCTTGGCGTTGTTTCCCCTCTCCTCATTTTCAGAGAAAAATCAGTTGGCAGAGTGTGAGTCACTGCATTCACAGGAGGACACTGGGAGCAACTGAAAATGAAAAGACATTTGAGGGGTGGAGGGGGTGAAATGCACCCTTTGCTTCATAGTCACCAGTGGGAGGGTATGAAGGCTTCCATGCCAGCGAGAGGTGGTGCAGGAATTGAAACAGGGGCCTCTCCGGACCGTGCCCCTGCTGATTGAGATGTACCCCACACAGGCGCGCCATACTTCGGTGTAGATCCGCAGTGCAAACGCCCTCTGTAGCCTCCACGGCGCGCCAGTCCGAGTCAAGAGCCTGCTGCGAAGCAGAGTGTGGGGGGATGAACTTGACGTGCTGCTGGATGGACTCTAAAGGATCCTGCGGGTGGAGGGAGGAGCAGGGTGGATGAGAGGGAAGGCTGAGGCGGGCGCAGGGTTGGGATGGGAGTACCGCTCTGTGCCAGGGTTGCCCGGGTTACAGGCAGACAGAGGAGGCATGATATTCTCTCAGTGTCTTAGAAGATTTTTTGTGTGTGATGCTGTCTGCTTTTGTGTCGCTACACCGCTGTGAGGATGCTCCAATCCCCGCCGCTCCAGTGTCTTCACTTCTGCCCTTTGATGATCAGCGAATACATATATACATAGTTTTTACACACAATCGCGAACACACACACACACACAGACTGGGGGAGAGAGAGAGTGAAAAAAAATCTCCTCTGTACCACGTTTCTTTGATGCTATAGGACAGACAGACGCACACTCAGATTACACCGTGAGATGAAGTTGCTCAGTAATGTCTGGCAATTGGTTCTGTTCAGTTGCTCTTATGATGGCCTAATCACAATAGTCTGAGAAATTATGGCCAAGCCGACAGATTGATTGTATGTGCAGTGAGGTGCAGTGTGTGAGTGATTATGTGGGTCTGGTCTGTATTAAGGCTCTGTCAAGGGATATAAGGCAGTTACTGTACTATGAGCTACTGAGATGTTCTGGTATCCATTTGGATGAATCAGCACTGATGACTGAACTGTACAAAGAGACGGGGTGCAGTCAGATAACTACTGCTCGTCCCTGATCAAACAAACCACCAGCAGAGACCTCTTTTATGTGCTCTCTCACTATATTATCGCTCTTTTCCTCTCTCTGATCTTTTTTCTTCACCTCCCTCTATCTCTTCTCACATTCATAAGTTTAGGATTTTTTTTTTTCTTCCTATTGCTTTTTTGCCCTTCTTCCCGGCATTACATCCTCGCTCCTATTTAATTGCCATCTGCCACTTGCAATCAGCTTTATTCAAATACCCACAATTTCCAGTGTCACAGACGGCAGGTCGGGAAGATAAAGAGAAAGAGAGGAGATGAGAGGAGAAATGATCCACGATTCATCAGGAGCTTAAGAGAAAGAGGAAGCACTTTCCTCCCATGTTTTTGGAAGCATCAAAAATGATTCAAGTGGAACTTTAATAGAGGAAATGTTATACCGGCGCACATATGTAGAGTGACACAATGAGAGATGAGGGGGATCAAAGGTGGCCTGGCAACAGAGGAGGCCAGATAATCACCACAAAACCAATTATTAGCCAGGGCTCACTTTACACAGGTAAGAAGTATTTGTATGTGCGTGTCCTCGATCATGCTACATGTACGCAGAGAGCTGTTTTTTTTTTCACCACGTGGATCAATGGTTGGTGTTAGAACCTGAGCCTGTTTAGGGTGCGCTTTGATAGGGAACACGGAATAAAGACGTGGAAGGCAAAGACACAAGAGCAAAGTTGGCAGGTATTGGCAGGAATGGGATATTGTGCAATGTTGCAGTACATAGAGTTTCTCTATCTTTAACGAAGGCCTCAGAGTGATCTAAATGTTGAGTAACCCCGCTCTGGGAACCAAAACGAGTCCACTCCCTTCTTCAGAATATAGGAATACAGCTGAACACCGTTCCAAGTGAACGTCTGAATTTAGAATGTATCACTTATGTCTGAAATAACATTAAACTGATTCTTCCAGTCTGATAAATTAATTGATTTCCCTATAAAAATATAAATAGCCTTTTACTGGCTGCGAATGATCACTGGAAGGAGGAGGAGGATCTGACTGCTTACAGTAAAAGCAAAGAGTCTGCTTTATTTGACAAAAATCTATTTCTGTTGAATTCACAAATCTAATTGAATCAATTCACTAGTTCAATGAAGAGATTCAGTGCAGATAGAGGGGGTAAAGGGAGGACCGAAGTGGAAGAGAGGAGATTGACGGTCTTAATCCCTCCTCGGTGGCCTGGCTTTCCTTCTGCACAACAGGTCCCATAATTACCCTCTCTTCTGGCAGCTCACACTCACAGCTCTAGCAGCAGGGAACTGGCTAATACTCTTCATCCTCATCTCACACACATAGACTTTGGTCTTGGATCTGTCTTGAGTTGGTGACACGCAGCAAGAGGACAGACAGAGGGGACAGTGTGGTCCCTCTGACACTTGTCCAAAATCCGTAAGAAAATCATTTCGCTGGCAGAAGGTGTAGTCAAGTGGCTGTCGGGGTCGGCCACATTTATTTTTTCTGTCTCCTCCTGTCTGTCGATCTCTCGCTGCCTCTGTGTGCAGCTCAGCTAATTAACACAGTCACACAGCCAAGAGCGGTTTGGCGGGAAAAATATAATGGTTTCACTGTGGGTCTGACAGAACGTGAACGAGAGCAGCGCCTTGTGTGCGTCTGCTTTAAGGCTACTTAATACTGAAATAAAAAGTAACACGGGGTTTAGAGAGATTTTAGGTCACAAATAAAAATACTAAACTTAAAGTGAAGAAAACAAAGTAAATGAGCAAACCTGATTTGGAAATGAACTCAAACTGACATGAAATGAAAACGCAAAATGTGAATGAAGAACTTTTAAACTAATCATTTTGGTGTGTTTAAGCTTTTCATAACAATTTGAAGATAGCAGCAATTAGAATACATAGTGCAACAAAAGGATAGGACATATAATACAATACAAAGTTTTCTGCACCTAAGGGCTTTAAATTCTTTACAGCGTGCTTTAACACGAACCAGATTTATTTGCCAGTTTCACAGTGACCGACAAAGTATAAGCAAAGTCATAAATGAGCTTTTTTTTCCATCAAGAAGAACAAAAAGTCCTGCAACAGAAATGATCAGAGGCCTGTTTTCAACAAAATCAAGCCTGCATGAAGTTTAAAAAAAAAAAGAGAGAGACTGAGACAGTCTAAATCCACAGGAGCAGCGCTATGTCATTTGCTCCACACACTCGAGACACCTGAAGGAGGATTTGTAAATAGGCACAGGATACACACGATCGTGGTAGAATGCACCAGAGGAAGGAACGGGCAAGGAATTAGTAAGCACTCTTCAATGAACAATAACAAAGGTCAGTCCTAGAGTTCTTTTGTGTGGTTTCACCATCATATACTGTTTGTACCTCCTCAAAGTCTTGTTTAATTGTGATTAAAATCCCCTAAAGCAAATTTACTGACATCTTGGAACATTTATGCTTTGCATCAGCTTTGCTGCTGCTGCTGCTGCTGCATTGGTTTGTGGATGTACACTGGCTGCCTGGAAAATTACCTCTAAGAAAACATGAGGCTAAGGGTAAAAAAAGGGGTGGTATTGTCAGGAATATATACCAGGATCCTTTCAGTCAGCATTGCATTACTTGAGATGGAGAGGTGATGTAGAAATATATTTACTGCAATAAAGTGCTGGATCTCAAATTTGAACCATTTGAATTCATTGAATTCATTTATTTATTTGTGCATGTATCTGTATAGTTGCAGTTGCATAACAACCACACACTTTTTTCATTATGGTTTCCCTTGATGGTTGTATTTTCAATGCTCAGATTTACCCTTGCCTCCTGCATTACTAGATAAGTGTAACAAGCTGCATGTTGTAGGCTGTACTGTAGATTTTATATGAGTACAAAAGTGTTTTTTCCCCTCTAAACCTTCTTGCAAATAAAACAGAAACGCCTTAGCCTTCTTTTCACAAGTAAATACTCGGAGGCAATGTGCCACAACATTATCTGAAAACTCCGCTTCCTTTTCTGATTTGTCTGTTATCTGTATGTGGGCTCAGAAGATATTTTCCAGACTGAAGTCTGGTAGTGAAACATGAGCTGGTGAGTCTGGCTGCATGACAGTCCTGCTGTACAGTTTAGTCAACAAAGACAAAGAGCACTTCCACAGATGCACTCAAACTGCTGTTTGGCTGTGCATCTCCTGTGATAGCCTAAAAAAGAAGAAGGAAAGCAGAGGTGTGGAAGTAGTCTGATCTAAGCCTAACTGTAATCTCCTAATTTAAGACCAGCCTTCTGTTTAAAGTGTGATTTTTTTTGTGATTTTTAGATATTAAATAATTTCAATACTATGTGCATTTTAGCTCATTATTCTGATTTTATGCTTCATTTAAATTAAAAAAAAAAAGTGTACTCTTATTTAAATTTTCGGCAGCTTCTTTTATGTTTAATGAGGCGACCATGAAGAATTGCTCAAGCCATTAATAATACATCAAAATTGTCTAGGTCTTGATAGCTTCTGAACATGATGTCATGACGTGTTCCTGAATCAATAACGAACACTATGCACTTGAGTCATACATATTTTAGCGTCAGCAACGTATTACCCTAATAGCTCAGAGCTCTCTTCCTGTCTTTAATTCTTTTCATTATAGTTTCCTCCAGAGTAAATGATGATCACTGGCCATCTCCTTGCACCTCCGCAGCCATATGTGTTCACAAACTTAGCAACTTCACGTGTGTGAGATTTTAAATTCACAAAGGTTTAATATTATTCAGTAAGATCAATGGGTTTTTGTTCTTTTTCAATAGCGTTTAAATTTAGTTGTCATTTTGAATGTAACTCTGATTTAGACATTTAATCTCAATTGGCATTCATTTCAGATGAAGCACTTCCATGGAAGTTTTTATTCTAAGGTTCAGGCCGTTATCTGCTATTGATGATATTGTCGTGTAACTTAAAATTTGCATATCAAGGCAAATACTTGAGATTTTTGGCATCGAGTGAAGCGAACCAAGTCAAATCCATCTCTCTAGTGAAGGCTAGGGTTGAGGTTAGGGGTTAAGTTGAGTGTGTGTGTGTCAGTGGGACTGGGGTGCAATGGCGTGTCAAAGAATGGCCATTTAAAATAGATATGAAGATTAATTGAATGGTTTCCCAATAATTGAGCTTATTGGTGAAGCATAAACCTTTGTGGAACTGTTAGTTTGCTTCCCATTGGCCCAACATTTTTCATAATATACACGATCCTGGATAAAATGTATCACGGTCCAGTGGAGCTCTCTCATCCTCATCGCCATCATTCTGTAACTCAGTTACTTCTGGATAAGATAACCGAGATCCTTAGTTATGCAGCCAATGCTCCCCTCCCTTGTCCCACCCACCTCAACCAACCATGACCCCCCCATGGGGGTCATACAATGACTGTCATGCATATCATTATTGGTGGAGGCCCTCCTTCCCCTCTGGGGGTCCGCTCATTGACCTCCCGACAAAAGATGAAAGTGTCCCGTCTGGGGAGGGGGCTGACCGGGCTGAGGTTGAGGTGAAGAGCTCTGCGTCCTCGTCCGGGTCAGGATAAGACCCAGCAGGGCTTTCTTCACACTAATAGGCACGACCCCTGAACCCCACACAAAGAGCATCACTTCAGGAGCCATGGGCACTCAGTGTGGGAGAGCAAGGAGGAACCAATAGGAGCAGGGTGGAGACTCTAGGTGCCTTTGAGAGAGTCTGACCACTGACTTTACAGAGGAAGAAAACAACAGAGCAGGAAGGAGTAAAAAACACAAAAAGAGAGAGGGGAGATAAGAGGAAGACTTTGTGTTTTTGTTTAAAGGAAAGGGGTTGTTGGAAAGGTTTAAAGGGCTGATCTGTTAGTGCAAGGGTTCCTTTCCCACTTGTATTCTCTTTTTCTTTCAGTCTGTTAATGGATGAAGTTGGAGGGATTAGTGGGCATTTCAGATGTCCTTAATTACCTACTGGAGGTTTGTATTTTAAGTGTCCACAAAATGGTTGCAACAGTGTCTCCACTCATATATAAATACATGAGTACATACAGAGGTGTATGGGAATGAAGATCATGCACCTAAACATATTTAAATGCCTACAGCTATACTCAGATTTAGATCAGGATATTCATCTACCTGAACTTTAACAACTGGCCGGTGAGTGTGTGAAGGACTTTTTCGTTTCTTCAAGGATCTGGAAAGGATCTTGGTATGATCCACCACAATTGTTTCATGTGGCTGTCCAAGCCTATTTTCTGTTGCCAAGCTCACCAGTGTGTTTTTATCCTTTTTTTTTTAAAATGACTGTACGTCATGCAGTGGGCTATAATATCTTTATTCAGTCTCTTGTATTAAAGCTATTAAAGCTAAATATGTAGTTTAAATCCATATTCATCTTTTAGCTCAGTGGTTCTCCGATTTAGTCAAAAAATTTGACTCAGGACAGCACAAGATTGTCAACAAATTCTTATTAGGGATGGGGGGACTTCTTCAGTACAAACCATTCATTCAGTTTTGTTTCACTCTGTTGTTCAGCTGGTCATCCACACCCCACAGTGTCCCCAGCAATGAAGCCCTCCCCTGTAACTTGTTAGTAACTGTGCCATTGTCCACACATAATTGGACCTAACTTAATAGAATTCAAACCTACCTAGAACTGTTGCGAGCCCAAACTTTCCTTCATAACATTTAGACAAGTGTTACACTTGGAGTATTTTAAACAGAGAACAGCAGACAGTACTCACAATTTACTTGAAAAATAACTGAATAATTAATTCAGCTGGTTTTCCCGACCCCTTGTCATTTATGTCCATACCCTTATGTGCATGTTATCATGGAAAGTCAGATAACAGGTTTGGGGCGCAGTAAAGATCCTTTTAGGGATGGTGAGAAGAGACTGCTGCCATGGGGGGTATAATGTGGGAACCAGTAGCCCCTCCTGCCCTTCTTGTTTCAGCTCTGTTGATCAGAAGGGAACCAAGGCGTTGGGGTTACTGTACCTGCAGGGAGCTGGTGTGTGTGTGTGTGTCTGTATGTGTGTGTGTGTGCGTGTGTGTGTGTGAGGGAGAGAGAGAGAGCATGGTCCACTTTTGGTTCTGGTGTAATCCATCTACAATACCTCTGCATATCCTCTCCCTCCCCTCTGGCTACACCTTTGGCCTTCAGGGTGACAAGTTCCAAACAAAAGCTTTCAGCATCCTTGCACAGAAACACATCATTTTAATACAGGCAGGAGGACTGGACGAGAAAGAGAAATGGAGAGTGAAAATTTCAAATGATACCAGGCTCTATAACCTTTCCAAGGTGGGCGAATAGATTTCTTTGATTTGAATTGCTTTTGTGACAATTGCTTGTTGATGTCCACTAACAGTGCCACTTACCGTGACTCTTTTTGGACAACATATAGCAAAAATACGATTTGTGATGGGATGGTGCAGTTAAATTAAATGTCAGCCACTTTGTCTGTTGTCAGTGTCACACACCTGATTACACAGCATCCCCTAAAGATACATCCACTATAGGAGCACAGGCTCTCACACATTTCTGCAGTGCATGGAAAGGATACTTTAGTATTAAGCAATAAATGTGATTCAGAATGAGTTGACGTGGCCTGATCATAACAACTCGATGAAAGATAAAATAATTGAATCCCCTTTTTTTTCTGATCGGCTATCAGCTGTGGAGAGAAACGTTATCACTCCTGTAATTAATGACGCCTTAATTAAGGTGCTGAAATTCTGCCTCAGGTCATTAGCTCGAGGCAGGAATGCTGGTTCTGCCGAAAGCCAATTTCCCCTCAGCTGTTACATCACTCATCAGTGCAAGAAGCTCATCTATGACAGAAAATACAGCAAATAAAAGTTTTATTTTAATAAAATAATAGCGAGTCTTTAATTTCATTTCTTCAACTTCTTTTTCCTGTATGAGTCACTTGTAAGAAGTGATTCAGCTTTAGCTACCCTCTCAAAACAGTTTTGCATTTTCACAGCTTCATACACCTATACTTCCTCCAACTAAAGGTGCTGTACACTAATACATGCTGTGCTCAGTCTGCAAAAAGAGTCACTCACCTTTTCTTAAGAGAGTCTTTTAAAACTTTCTGCATAATCAGTGAAACCCCAAATTTTCACACTTCAATCCAATCAGAAACACTCATGATATATAAAATTCAACATTGTGCATGCTAATATCTTGTCTTGAGATAGCAGACACACACACACACACACACACACACACACCAACATGGCCTGGAAGAGTGTTATGTCAAGTACCTCCCATCATGCTTTGTTCCTGTGTAGTGAAGTGAGTGAAGCGAATGGCAATTCTTCATTCTCACCCGTCCCTCCCACCCCAACTTTCATCCTCTCCTGCCTCCCTTCCTTCTAACCCCATCCTCGCTCTCCCCACTGCACTAATCCGTATTGAGGAAGCCCCCCCCCCCCCCCCCCCCCCCACACACACACACACACCCACACCCTAAAGCTTCCTCCCCCATTTCAATCTCTCCCACCTTAAAAGTCTCTCTGCTTCTCTTTGTTTTCATTTTTATTTCAGGTTTTGTTTTTTGTTCCCCTTCTCTCTCCCCCCCCCCCCCACCCCCCTTTGTTCACTCCCACCATTCTTCTTGTTTGAGCCTTATGTTTTCCATATTTTAAAAATTCAAAACTGGAGACTGTGATTCACTTCAGGGAGCGACTTAAAGCTCAACACGGTCATCCACCCTCTCTTTCTTGCTCTGTCCCTTCAGCAGTACTCACTGTACCAATCAATCAATCTCCATTTCTTACATTCCATCTCTCCTCTCCAGCATCCTATCGTGGATGAGAAACAAAGCGGGCTCCCATTATCCTCCACTACAACCCACCCACCCACCTACCCTTCAGCTTCCGACCGGGCCTGGCTGGTTAATCTTCCCGAGGCGTTCAGTGTCTAACCGACCCCCCTGATGCCAGCAGACAAAGAGAGGGCTCCCTAATTCTCCCTTTCTCTCCTTTACCCTCACCCCTTCACCACCACCCCCCATCTACATTCTCCATCTACAGGGCCCCAGAACCAGCGGAAAGGCTTTGAAGAAGGGAACACCCCCTCCCAGTTTCTGCCTTCCATCCCTGTAGTACCCCCACACCCCTTAAAAAAAAAAAGAAACTGCACCGCTAAGGCTGTCAGGGTGGCCCTTCCTTCTCTACCCCATTGTGGGGTCCTGTGTACCCGCTTTACATATCCCAGAAACTTACTCTACCCAGTCACCCTCCCACCCCCACATCGCATCCAGCTCATGAAAGACCGACTTGCTCAAGAATGTTGTTTTTAGTTCCTTCCTTTTCTCATTGAGTGGGTGATTGGTGATGTGCCCGGTTTTGTTGCCCGTATCAATGGTGCCACTTGATGACAATTTGGCGGGCGAGACAACCATTTTTAATCAGACGTTAATTTATTGCGCTGCACCATTGCTGGCGTGACTTTGGCTAAAGGAATGAGTAGGCTGTTGTGTAGCTTTTTGTTCAATGTTTTGTTGGGGAGTGTGGCTAACATTAATAGGGTGTAGCTGTAGTTCCTCTTCAGAGAGACTTCCAGTGCGACTTAGCCTTGAGACTATTAAAAAATATATTAGCTGACATACACATGTGTACTAGAATCACTTGATCCTGTAACTAGTGAATGACTGACGAGGTTGCAGCATTTTCAAATTGCATAATTTTGAATATTTTAATTTTTGCATGACAAAAGTGCCGTAGACATCTGAAATCTAGTTGGACTAAAATGCTAGACAGTATCAAGAGACAAAATCATATGCCGCTGCCAGCAGTTGGTAAACATCAGAACACGTGTAACCTGCAGTGAAACCTCTCTACACTACTGGTGTTGGAAAAAGTATTCTTCGAACAGATGAAACCAAGATGAACTTTCACCAGAATGGCTAGACAAGAACAGTATTAAATGGGGTGACTGGTGGTGTGAATTGTTGTACATACACACACACAATGACTCTAAATCCAAAACTGAAGCCCAAGAGACCCATGGATAAGAAAAAAAGGGCTTCTTTAAAGAAGGAAACCCAACATTTGGTGATATTCTTAACTTCAGGTATTGATTATACTTCATTCCATGTAGTGCTATATTTATAAATATGGTTGTGCTTTGGTAGTCCAGTCATTTATAACCTTGCAATAACAAAACTGGGAAAAAAAGACCATAGTTCATAAATAGTTAATACAATATTTTTGTTAGACCTTGCAAAATAATGCCTGAAGACTACAGTTTATTCATGTCTTCTTATCTTGATTTGAATTATGAACAAGTCTATTGTGTATCAAAGTCAGAATGACAGTAAGTGTTTAAAAACATGTAGAAATTCAAACAGAAATAGACAGACAAACAAATTGCGCTTTTCACATACCTGCACCACGGTGAGGAACTGACAACTAGAAATCTGAGCTTGCACCGTGACCAAACAATCACTGCCGCTTCTCTCCATCTGTCTTTCTCTATATTCGTAGTGCTTTGCTTAAAGTGTCCAATATCTTTTTCCAACTATAAACTGTCAGCCAGTAAGTCATTCAGTTTCTGTGTTTTTTGCTGCTTTTGTTTGATTCTAAAGGCAAACTTTTCAAGTCCAGTCTTCTCCCACTTTCCTAACCCCATTACCAGTTAAAGTAAAAGGTGGTGGGGGAGGGGGGCAGCAATGTCTGTGGGTGGACACCTGAATGAATGGCATGTGCATGACTAAAAAAATGATCCTACTTCAAACAACAGTATGAATCAGTAAGGTATCAGTAACGTCACCACCCACTCAAAAGCAATAAAACAAGTGTGTCTTACAAGAAGTGAAAGCAAAGTGGTAAAGAAAACGTTAACCATTAACAGAACTGTACTTAAACGTCTTTTCCTGGGTTTTATGAATGAATGTAGCCTTTGTCCTGAATTAAAAATTAAACCGAGCTAGATTGTGTCTCAGTTTGATGCTAAATCTAATTCTGCTGGCCTGCTCAACCCTGCGACTGTCCCAGTTATGTAATCAATGTGCTTCTAGGTGCATCTGAGGAATGCATAGGGGATTTACATAGATTGGGGTGCACCATGAGGGTTGGGTCCTGCGGTCAAATGAGACAAAAAATCCAAGGGTAGGATATGAAGTCAGTACTTGAAAATACCACCATTGTGAAGAAATGCAGGCCTCGGGCTTTTACTGGATACACACAGAAGGTGTGCAAGCCCTTTTTGGATCATTGCCTAAGCTGAAGATATACGATTATAATCCAACTGTGATGAAGACTTACCTACTCATTCATGTGCGTCTACATTTCATTTACAGTAAATGCCCGCAACTTACAAAGAACAGCAATACAGGAAGTGTTTATTGCTATATCTTATCTCTGTAGGGTCCAATAGAGCTCTACAAGGAGCTAAAGTTCTAATTTAACTTTTACAGCCCATTATTTGCAGGGTACCGGTATAAAGAAAGAAAAAGAGAAACGGGAGTTAAAGTGTGTGTACAGGGCTGTATACATGCGATAAAGACTATAATAGAGTGCTTAAACATCGGCAAGAAACAAAGGGAGGAAAAAGATGCAAAGGTGGAATTCAAGAACTCCGTGATCCCTGTGTGTTGTGGGCATGTGCGTCACTGAGTCAGTTAGAAATTTCAGGAAGTTCAAACGGCTGATTTATAAGGTGTCATTGCTGAGTTGATTGGTTTTGGATTAGAAGGTGTAGCAAGACTTTGCCCCAGGGCTACTTGCTTTGTCTGACACTCGTGGAAGAGAAAATTTTGGGGAGTTTTAAGAACTATAAACAAAATGTAGATGGATTGCAGAAATGCGTGGTTCTGTAATTCAAAGGTTTGCAGGGGGAGAAAAGATGCAACTTACCAATTCAGTTAAATGAGGTGTTCGGTGTCAGATGTTTGAGTAAACACAGAGCAAAATATGACAAAATATTACATTCACGCGATCACTCATGCTGAAATTGTAAATGTAGGAATGAATGCTTCAATTTTATTTTCTGTTTTTGTGATGCTACAACTTGCTATGTTGACACAAAACAGCAGACACAGACGAGCACTCTGCCAAATGTGTGTAGCCCCTCTAGTAAAGGAGTCACATGCTCAAATAGATGTCATTTGGCATTGTGTGGAACTGTAATAACACACAGAGTGTTTCAAAATATCTCCCTGAATGGGTACCCCTTGTCCTCTAGGCCTGCAGTGCTGTAATTGCAGTCTCGTAAAATTGTTGTTTATTGCCTTTTATCTCTTAGAAATTAGCTAGCGGCTTATGGAGACCTTCAGTAGTGAAGTGGCTGCTTGTTTAAAACCAGAGACTGCAAATCAGATGTGACCTGGGGAGCCTAAAATCTAATAAATTGGACGCTGTTTTGTAGCCAGAGCTTTCACGTGTTACGCTTTTGCTTGCGATATTTAACGATTCTTTCAAGCTTCTTGCTGGTTGTTGAGAATATTAAAGGCAATGGAAATCATCTGAAACAAGCCCACACTCTTCACCTGCACACTAGATACGGATTACAGTATGCTAATATTAATGTGTTGTTGTGGCAGCAACAATAGATTAATTTTAGCATTTTGGTATTGTTGTCACTAGCAGACCAGATTAACTCTAAGCTGGTCGTTTTTGTGGCTATTCCACTGCATTCAGCATTCATTTCTGATCCTGAACATCCAAATCAAACACTGGATTGCACTAATAGATAAATAATTGAAACAACCAAAGCATTTTACAGTTTTTTTTCATCATCCTAATTTATTGTATTAAATGATAAAGGGACCAACTGCTGAGTTGCTGTCATAGCAGAGCAAACCTGTTTTCAGTTTGTCTGATCCTTAAATCACTAGTTTCTACTATAGCTTTAATGTGGGTTGTCAGAGCACATTTTCCATATCCTTGAACCATGCAAATGAACTTTTTTCTTAAACATGAGGGGGGCAACAGCCATTAATAAAACACTTATTGTAGTTTCTCCATACCTTTAACATCATGCTTTCATATTTCGCTGCCATTCGTTACAGCCTATGTACTCGTGAGGCATATTGGACACTCATGAAACATGAATTTTGAGCCTAATATAAACCTGTTATGTACATAAAATCACAATTTAATGGCTGCCCACATCTAATCTGTAACATTTACTTTGAAAGGGGGAATAATTTCAGGCTTTGAGGATGATAAAGAGTGATGGAGGGTGCTGTATGGAGAAGCAAGCATGCGTTTCCCATATCAATCAAGGCCTATGGATGGTGAGGCTAGTTAGCAGGTCGTGATTGTTTTGAGGCACTTGGCTGGGGTTCCAGTGTATCCCTGAGGCCCGTCCCTTTTGCTCGGCCCAGTGGGGGGCGAGGTGGCGCCTCGGCAGCCTCAAATCCAGCCCACGTTCATGCGTCCGTTCGGATCCATCACTGCAGGGCGGAGTGGTGGGGCAAGGGCCAGTCTTTGTCCAGCGCTGCATTCTTTGGCCCTTTGTGCACAGACCACAACCATTTAGGGATTTTAAAGGCTCGTTTGCACAATTCCTTTTGTCAGCGACCCTCTGCACAGAAAAGCAGTAGAGGGGGGAGAGGCCACTAGTTTTTCAATGTAAAAGGGGAAAAAAGATGGAAAAAACTAAATGAGAAAAGGGAAAAGGAATAAAAGAGGGGCTAAAAAATGGGGTTTGTTGATGTTCTTTTTTAATTACATGGTGTGGCAATATAAAAAATCGGGGGCCCTTGGCACAATAAATATGCCCCATTTACCCCTCCATTTAAACACTGTCTCACCGTGTCTTCATGAGAGCTTTGGAATTTTTCCATCAGCAACAGGCAGGCATACTTTTCTCATGGCACCGAAGTACATGTTGTAATGGGAATCCAGATACCAGCTCAGACACATCACATGTTCTCATTGAGTAAAACAAATACTAAGCAAAACACGATACCGCGGACCCCTCCTGGCTGTCCATAAGAAAACAGCTTCTTATCAAAGCAGAATATTTTCCCTGCTCTCTACATTCTTTTGAATGGGACAGGCCTCCAAGAATCCTTGGCTGGTTTGTTTTGACTGTGATAAACCTTGTGTATGCGTGTGTATGCTTCTGTTTTCTTACCCAAACCTAGTTGAGTCCTTTATGACGTCATAGATTTGCAATGAATCAGTGATTTACTTAGTTAAACATGCAGTACCGCAACACTTATATCGACAGTAACATGCAACATTGTATTTAGGCATATTAAAACACTACCATTTTTTCAATCTTGTTTAGAATAACCAATATTTATATGTATTGGATCAATATAAAAATTGATCCTTTAATAATCGCAATGTTAGTTCAATGGATTTCCTTTTCAGTACGAGAAGTAAATATAGTAAAAAGGCATTCAGCATACAACAAGTCACTGACAAGTAGTGAAAATGTATTTAAATGTACTATTTGACAGATTCTGCTCATCCATCCTGACTCAATGGTGATTCTGTTGTGTTACAATGTATCAAATCAGAGTTTTTATGTGGTATCAACTACTTCCTTACCCTCAGATGTATTTTCTAAACCAAACTAAGCATTTCTAGTATTGAAGAGTGGCTGATGTGAATTATACCCTGCTCTTGACTATATTTGAGATGGGGCAACTTTGGACCTGACTCCAAAATTCATGTGTAAAAAAATTTAAAAAAAATCCTTAAGAGTGTGTACGCTCTGGTTCAAAGCCTTCATTTGGTTTTCAGTACGCACAAAGCCAATTTTAAGGTAAAATATTTACTTACACATCTAATAAATGCTAGTCCTAATAGACTCTCCTAACGTTTTTTCATTTGTAATCAGCTTGCTGATAAATGGGATGCGTGGAGGTGATTTTAGATTTTAGCAAATGTGAAGAAGGTTTTGTGTTTATGTTTGTGTTGTTGTTTAGCGGTCAGTTAGCATTACATTGCACATGAATAGGTGGCCACAGGGGGTAGATGGCAACAAGCTAATCTGATGCTATGGCGAATCCTTAAAGACTCTTCTAGTCCTTTAAAGCACATTGTTATCATCCTGATTGGGTTTAGCACCCAACCAGAAACCAACGCATTCCTTCCCATTGTGTTTCATTCACCAGAAAAGCTGGAGAGAAACAAAAGAGGCTGAGCATCACAATCTGGCCCTATTGTTGCTCATACAGTGACCGGCAGAGTCTGTTAGAAAGTTTTATTGACTGACTTAACACTTGGCTGTGAGGAATTTCAAGATTCAAATACTATTTATTTTTATTCGAGGGGCTTTCTCTGAGTGGGTGCAGATCCTCTGAATTGGGAGGAGAATCAGTAAGGGTCATTACTTCTGGTTCAAGAGGTCAAAGTTGAAATGACATCCAATGTGGTGATGAAGCAAGAGGAAAAACAAAGTGTTGCTAAGCAACGAGCAAATGGTATTTAGGTTAAGATCAAGCTTTTTAGACAAGCTTTACAGGTGGTCTTGAAAGAAACTTCTGTCGTGCAAATTTGACAGAAGGTTACTCAAGATGTTTGAAATTACAAGTCTGGACAGATGTGACTGGCTTTTCTTCTTAATCTATAGGGACATACGTTTTCTTCTTTGATGTATTCTGTGTCTTTTACCACTTGGACTTTTACCTCATCTTTTCTCAAGATTGTAAATATGCTCTGAGCAGCTTACTTGCACAGGCGTGTTCTTGCGGGATTCCAAGGACTCTGTGTAAAGAAACAAAATGCCGATTTCTGCAATGCGTCGACTGATTTTGTCTTGCAGTATGAGTGAATCTGAACCTGTACAAAAGTAGGGCTCAAGTTTGTCAGCAAGCACCCAGATCTATATATGGATGCACGATGGCACAGCTTTTAAGGAGAAGATGACCTCTGGCTTCTGTAAGCACACATCCTGACCCTGCTACCTCAATATTCATCCCAGTTCTCAGCTGTTGCTTTCCTAGTTCTCTCTTACTCTCTGTTTTTTATTATTGTATGGAGCTGGCCCTTCCAGCAGCAACCCACAGGAAGTCATTCACTTCCTAATTTTCTGCACATCAAACAGGGGTCACCACGGAGACGCAGACCATAAATTCACCCCACCCCTCCCCTCCGATGTGGTGTGATAGTGCAGTAACAGCTGCCTCTAATTGGGGCTGTAGGTTCAAACTGCTAACATATGACTTCCCTCCCATTCAGTAACACACTGTCTGCCACTGCCAAGGCCGCAACACACAGACCAGATCGCCGGCACAGAGAAGGATGAGGTTTCAGACAGAGGAAGACAGAGAGAGTAGAGATAGTACGGGAAGCTTGGTGTGGTTTTGGGATGAGCTCTGAAGTGGTCCAATGTTTCCCCATCCAACCTCAGAGACCCTCTGTTCAATGGGAGCTCACCCAGATTGAAAAAGAGAAAGAGAGGGGGATGAAAAGAGAAACAGTGGCAGACTGTGATAACAAAGGCAACCACAGTATGGTTTTGTGATGGCTCCCTGGGCGAAAACCAATGAATAGTGCGATCTGGCTGGGCCACGTGTTGCGTGGTCACTAAAATATGGAGTGCTTCTATGAATCTTTTCATGTTTAAAAAAAACCCAATTATTATTTTCTTGCTTTCCTCCAACTCTAGGTCTGGCTATAGGATCAGTTACCAAATAGGTTTCTTTTTTCTGCCAAATGACACTTTAATATATGTACAGATAGATAGATGCTCAAACTGATGTTCATGTGTTAAAGCCATTGAAACATAGTGAGCTATTTGCAACACATGACCATGGGAGAGGTGTCAGAAGAGGAGTCTATAATCCAAAGGGCTCAAGAGGCTTTAGTACCTGCCACTGCAATGTAAATTGGTCCCTCAGAAAGTGAACGAGTCGGCCTATTGTCTCTAATGGCCTCTTGTTAGAGATGCTGCCTGCAGTGTGAATTTGAGTTTGTATACCCGCTCCAGGGTACGTGCATTTGCACTTCCTAGCTTCCCTTAAGTTTACTGCATTTAGCAGGAAACACAATTAGCCCAATCAAAGTGAAAGGAGGGGGTCGGGAGTGGAGGGAGGAGAGTACGTTTTATGAACATGGGTGGTGAAACAGCAGCATTGTGAAGGCAGAGGATATGAGGTGCTGGGCGGCAGCTTTTTGATGTAGAGGAGTCCTTAGCAGGCATCTGACTCTTGTTAAAGTGCACCGACGTACAATTAAAGATATATGGTCCGGGACAGCCGTGTGATTTGGATACATTAGAGGATGAGATTTTAAAGGGAGCTGTTTAAAGGATGGCCAGTAAATACTATTCAGCACTAATGTGTGCTCTGATGTATGCCATGAATTAGGTATTTTTTAAGAGTGCCATTTTTAAAAACATGTTAATGGATGTCTATTAAAAAAAAGGATGTTAGGGGGATTAATTACAGGTCCACAAAATGTTGTGTGAGCAGATTTTCATTAGAGGAACAAAGCTACCAATCCAGTTTGTCTTTTATTCTGCCTGTCAGGTTTTCTTGTTTCTTTCCGCACTTCATTTGCTCAAGATACAAAACCTCATTGCTTAAATTCCATAGACATGTTCAGTGAAAGTGTCTCTTGAAACTAACAGGATGTCCTGTTAGTTTCAGGGAACACAAGATTTTAGAGAATGGCTGCCTCACTGTGACATTAAGTCTGCGCCTTGTCTGAATCTAGCTTAGCAGATTAATATGAATTTTGTTTTAATATTTCTAAAAGTTACCTGAAAACAGAATCTTAAAACAAACAAACAAAAAAAAACAACAACAAAAACAATAAATATTTAAAGGGTAGAAATAAAATCAAAGTATTATACGCTGAACAAACAACTCATTCCTGAAGAAACTGATTGTTAGACACGTTTGACGCTGGGATACTCATTGGCTGCTGTCCTAAAGTCATTCCAGGTTCCACTCCTGTTGGTTAAGAACAGAAACTGAGGCTAAAATCTGCAGATGCTCGCCAAAACTGGAGAGTAGAAGACTGGAAAAATGTTGCTCGGCTTGATGAGTCTCGATTTCTCCTTTGACATTTAGATGGTAGGGTCAGAATTTGGCTTAACATGAAACGACATGGTGTGAAGGATATTTTTTGGCACAGTTTGGGATGTGTTGGAATAGGACATTCACATCATGGATGTGCAGCTGACAAATTTGCAGCAGCTGTGTGATGCTATCATGTTATCATTGACCAAGAATCTATGAGGAATGTTTCCAGCACCTTGCTGAATCTGTGCCACAAAGAATGAAGGTACTTCTGAAGGTAAATGGGGCTTCAACCTGTAGTAGCAAGGTGTACCTAGCAGGGTGTCTAGTACAGCTTCAGTATAGATGTCATGTCCTGGCCAGTTTAGGCCATCTGCCAGACTGGAGGTGTGAGGATGTGAGTGGGTGCTGTTTGAGGTATAAAAAGGCAAGGGGACTAGCTATTTAAAAAGTTAGTGAATCAGGAAATTCCTCAAACACTCTTGGGGGAGGGGGTGGAGGGTGGCTTAAGCTGACCCTCTGTTTCCAGCGCTCTCATACCCTTATGTGGACTCAAAAGTGGGCTCACTGGATGTCCCTTAGTCAGCACAGGCAGGGGGTGCAGACAAAAGACCCATTCTGCCAACAAAAGGGGGCATTTAGACCGTCACATACCCTGGTGGCTCCAAGGGTGGGGATGTCGGGGGTGCTAGGGAAGCCAAGAGAGCAGAGATAGGAGAGTTTGAAACTTCAATGGAAAAAAGCTTGGTATAGAAAAGGGTCAGTGCTGTCCAAAAGCTAAGCTTACCTATGGGCAGGGACAAAGGTCAGGGAATAGATACACAGAGGAATCCCTGTGGTAATGCTGAGGGAAGCAGAGCCAAAGGGGGCTGAGCCTAATGACTTAAAGACTGTGTTCAATAATTCAGCCTCTTTATTTGTTTCAATTATAAGATTACTTGGCACAGTCGGGCCAAAAACAGCAGGGTCATCTGGCTCATTTGGCAGCACACTTCTCCGGCCAATCAAATAAGCACAAGTGCACAGCCCAGGTAGAATACAGTGTAAGGTGGGTGGTGTGACATTATGGTAATTACCTGAAACAGTTCCATTTAAACTGCTGTTCAGCATCTTTGTGTTAAAGACCTTTAAAGGACCTTTAAAGTTTTTAACCTTGTTTATTTGTCAGTATGATGTAAATGATGAGGGTGAGCATTTCCACCTTGGAAGTGTAGTAACAGTTTAAAAAATTCTGGTTCAGACAGCTAGCATTTTAAACCAAACATCCCTGGGAATCAATCCTGTCAGCTTGCGCTGTGATGCTAACATCTCAAACTGGCAATAATGTTTATAATCATCTATACTTTTCTGATGTTGTTGGGATTGATATGTTAATTTCCATTTAGATACATGATCTTCTTATTGTTCTTCAGAATCTGAGTATTTTAACTGTGTTTGAGTAAAGGTAGCTGCAGGCTACAGCCTTGTTGAGTTAGCCATTTTGATTAGCAGAATGGATTCGTTTCAGTTCACATCTACACATAAGCGCAAACTCCACGAAAGCAGTGGAAGTTATACAGTGTTTCGAAATACGGCACTACTTTTAAAGAGTGACACCCTTTGATCAAGTGCTTGCCTAACATATAGTGTAAATATGCAAATTGTGCTAACCTGCAGCAACTTCAAAGATCGACTTCCATTTAGATAAAGCACACACAAGCTCAAGGGGAAAGTAAAAAAAAGGCACTTTCATCCCCATCGAATGGAGGACATTTTTTTCCTATCCTTATACAGCTCCCAGGTGCCCTGTGTGCCCTCCCTTCCCTTTCTTTGGCCCAAATCAAAGGCTGATACTCTAAATGCGATGAATGACATTGATCTTAATCTGTGAGGAGTAAGGGTAATTTCGATGGGTGTGTGTGTGCGAGTGGAACAGAGAGAAGGTCAGGGGGTCTGTGGAGAGGGGGAAGATGATCTCTGTGCTCCAGCAGGGCACAAAGCGAAGGGCGCAAGCTACAGGAGCACCCTCCCGTACAATGCACCCTGAGGATCGTTAAGTGATTGTGTTACAGAGAACAGGTGAACTGCGTCTCTCTGCCTCGTCTTTTATATTTTCCTCTCTATTATGATTTACAGGGCTATTCTTCTCCCCCTGCTGCCCCACCATAACTTGTGCTGTTCTTTTGAAGGCAGGCCTGATCACTGCTATTGTACCTGGCCGGCTTTGAAGTGCCTAAGTCTTAAATGATGATGAGACAAGGAGAATGCTTTTCTCTAACAGCCAGGGTAAAAGAGGCTCTTGTTTCTGACAGGTGTCCTTTATAGAAGGGAGTGTGCTGGACTGGTGTTTTGTTGGGGATCGGGTTCCACCCTTCTCCATCACCTGCTAATTGAATAGCATTAGCTTGCCATCTGTGGAGATTTACTGGAAATGACCTCATTGTTGTGTTTAGATTACAGATTAGTCAATAATGAGGAAAGATGTGCATTGTAAATAAAATCCACTGTTGTGGAATAATAAAACAAAATAATTTCCGGCTTGCTGGTGACAAATTCTGTTATTGTCATTTCAAAATAATCATCCATCTGAGCTTTTGTAAACGGTTTTTACTGACCCAAACAAATGTCTTACTTGATATGATAACTCATCAAAATGTTGCTTTTCCCCAGGATTTGATTGAAGATTCACAGTTTAGCTTATTTACAAATTGTCTTACAGTCAGTTTTGAACTCAGGTGTGAGACTCAAGCCATAATTCATACCATGTATAGGTAGTTATTTTAAAATACATTGATGTGGAAAAGGTCTGTTCTCTAGGCATGTTACATTTTTTGTTGTTCAGAATGGAGAAAGCCTTTGAGACTGTAGAAGGTTTATGATTATTGATGATCCATGTCTTATATATAATCCATAGTTCGGTCTTACTATCCCATCTAGTTCCCTTCAAGATTTATACACTCCCATGTTGCATGCTGGGGTTTGTTTTACAAACTGTTATTAAGTACACTGATAACTACTAGCCACCCTTCAGTCTCCTTTCCTCAACGAGCTAATCTGCCAGTAAGTTATATTTTCTGTAAGGACCTCAGAGTATCTCCCAATATCCTATCAGATATCATCAGATTTGTATTGAGGTTTCTCACGTGGCGTCATGCGCACATTGCTCATGAGTCGTCTGACATACTGGACTTGATACAAAAACTGTTTGCTAGGGAAAAATGTGCATTCCTCAATTCGTTGTCACTGGCTCCTGGAAGTTGCTTTTACTTTGTTTGTAGATAAGTCTGTCACTTCCATCCATAGCAGTCAGTTGAGAGATACACATTTTTTCCTAGCAACAGGTGGTTGCCATGGGGTCGCTGGCCAATCCGTAGGCCTGTGTGACTTTAGCAATAATTTTTCCAGTCGGTAAAACTGAATTTTGGCTGTAGGCCTGTGTGACTGGAACCTTATTCCCTTGATCCTACATTGTCACTATGATAGTGCCAAAATGGCACATTTTTGGTCTGTGGTCATGTGCCCACAAAATCTCAACACTAATCTACAAAACCTGATTATTATATTTTATCCATATCAAATTTAATGTATCATCATGTTGTCTAGCAACCACCTATCTCCGAATCTGGCCATATCTAGCATTTATGCACCTGTAACACCTTTTAAAAGAGCAATATTATTTAAGTTTCACGACAGAAGTTCTAAGTTCATTGTGTCAGGTATAATCATTCACTTGACACTGCCCTCGCTGTGAACATTTATTACCTAATTTATGCTACTTGGCTGACAGTATGTGGTTTTACAGATCCTTTAAATACAAAGAGATAAAAGCTCAAGTGACATTGTTGATATAAATGAACTGCCAGAGAACAAGCACATAATCCCAAAAGATGCCAAGGACTTTTTCATGGTGCAAAGAGGTGATTATCGCATATTTAATCTTAAAACTTGTGGTATGTAGGAAATGATTCCTTGTGAATCAGCTGAGTTGAATAAGATCAGAATCAGAATCAGAATCAGAATGGGGTTTATTGCCAAATGTTGAGCAGGTTTACAACATTAGGAAATTGCTGCGGTGCTTCAGTGCAAACATAGTGTCATAAATAGCACTTAAATAGACATGGAAAAAAATAAAAGTAGGGATAAGAATTAAAAGTGCTACGTGGGAAGATATGTGCATGAGATATACATGAGATATATACATGAGAATAAGAATTAAGAGTGCTACGTTGAAAGATATATACATGAGTGCAGGTGGTGATCAGTGCCAAACATGGAATGATGCAGTGAACACAGCGTAGGGTCATGTGTTAGTGGTGGCAACAGTCATACGGTTATTGTTCATGTGTCCAACAGCAGAGGGGAAGAAACTGTTCTTATGGCGAGAGGTTCTGGTGCGAATGGACCGGAGCCTCCTGCCTGAGGGGAGCAGGTCAAACAGACTGTGTCCAGGGTGAGAAGGGTCAGCTGAGATCCGAGCTGCACGCCGCAATGTCCTGGAGGTGTACAGGTCCTGCAAAGATGGGAGTCTGCAGCCAATCACCTTCTCAGCAGAGCGCACAACACGCTGCAGTCTCTGTTTGTCCCTGATAGTGGCTCCAGCGTACCACACGGTGATGGAGGAGGTGAGGATGGACTCGATGATTGCAGTGTAGAACTGCATCATCGTCCGTGTTGGCAGGTTGAATTTCTTCAGCTGCCTCAGGAAGTACATCCTCTGCTGGGCTTTCTTGATGACGGAGGTGATGGTGGGCTCCCACTTCAGGTCCTGGGTGATGGTGGTACCCAGGAAGCGGAATGAGTCCACAGAGGTGATGGGGGTGTCAGTCAGGATGATGGGGGGGAGTGGGGCTGTGTGCTTCCTGAAGTCCACAATAATCTCCACTGTCTTCTGGGCATTCAGCACCAGGTTGTTGTGGCTGCACCAGGACACCAGACGTTCAACCTCCCTCCTGTAGGCAGACTCGTCCCCGTCCGAGATGAGTCCAATAACGGTGGTGTCATCTGCAAACTTGATTAGCTTGACAGACTGGTGGGTGGAGGTGCAGCAGTTGGTGTACAGGGAGAAGAGCAGAGGAGAAAGAACACAGCCCTGAGGGGAGCCGGTGCTGATGGTCCGGGAGTCCGAGACATTCTTTCCCAGCCTCACATGCTGCTTCCTGTCCGTCAGGAAGTCAGTGATCCACCGGCAGATGGGATCAGGCACATTCATCTGGGAAAGCTTGCCTCGGAGATGGTCTGGAAGGATGGTGTTGAAGGCAGAGCTGAAGTCCACAAACAGGATCCTGGCGTAGGTTCCTGGGGAGTCCAGATGCTGCAGGATGAAGTGTAGGGCCATGTTGATGGCGTCGTCTACAGACCTGTTGGCTCTACATGCAAACTGCAGGGGGTCCAGGAGGGGGGCCGTGAGGGTCCTGAGATGGGAGAGAACTAGGCGCTCAAAAGACTTCATGACCACAGATGTCAGAGCCACGGGTCTGTAGTCATTTAGTCCAGTGATCCTAGGTTTCTTGGGGACAGGGATTATGGTGGAGGACTTGAAGCAGGCAGGCACATGACATGCCTGCAGTGAGGAGTTGAAAATGCCAGAAAACACTGGGGCCAGCTCGTTTGCACAGTGTCTGAGGGTGGCAGGAGACACATCGTCTGGGCCGGGAGCTTTTCGAGCATTCAGACTCTTAAACTGCTTCCTCACATCTGCTTCATGAATATGAAGAGTTGTGGTGGGAGGAGGTGGTGTGAAATCCTCTTTTGTGTGGGGTGAGGAGGGGGGTGTTGTAGGTGAACGGTTTGAAGGTGGTGATGGCTCTATGGAGGGGGGAGAGGTGGGGGAATTAGTGTCCAAAGTGTCTCTATTGTTGGGGCCGTTGGAGGTGTGAAGGCTGCCTGATGGCTCGTCAAAACGGCAGTAGAAGTCGTTTAGGGTGTTGGCTAAGAGCAAGTCATCAGTGGAGTGGGGGGTTTTAGGCTTGTAGTTTGTGATATTCCTAAAACCTTTCCACACAGAGGCCGAGTCATTCTCTGAGATCTGCTGCTGCATCTTCTCAGAGTGCTGATGTTTAGCAATGTCCACTTCTTTAGTGAACCTGTACTTGGCCTCTCTGTAGCAGTCCCTGTCTCCGCTTCTGAATGCCTTTCTCTTTTCCAGCCACAGCTTTTTGAGTTTAGGAGTAAACCAGGGTTTGTCATTGTTATAACTCACCCTGGTGCGTGATGGCACAATGCTGTCCTCACAGAAGTGGATATAGGAGGTGACAGTGTCCGTAAACTCGTCCAAGCTGTTAGAAGCAGCCTTCAATGTGTCCCAGTCTGTGGTCTCCAAACACGTGCGAAGCTCCTCCACAGCCTCGTTGCTCCACAGTTTTTTAGTCCTCACGACAGGTTTGGAGAGCTTCAGCCTCTGTCTGTACGCGGGGATTAGGTGGATCATGACGTGGTCAGAAAGTCCGAGTGAAGCGCGGGGCACCGCGCGATAGGCCCCGCTGATCGTGCTGTAACAGTGGTCCAATGTCCTCTCCTCTCTGGTCGGGCATTTAATATACTGCTTATATTTTGGAAGCTCATGGCTCAGATTGGCTTTGTTAAAGTCCCCAAGAGCAATGATGAGAGAGTCCGGGAATGTCCGCTCCGTGTGGAGAATCTGCTCCGCGAGTGCGCACTGAGCTGCCTGCGCATCTGCGTCTGGCGGGATGTAAACAGCGGCCAGGATGAATGAAGCAAACTCCCGCGGAGAATAAAACGGTTTGCAGTGGATAAAAAGATATTCCAGAGAGGAAGAGCAGTGCTGAGCAATCACTGTCACATCTGTGCACCAGCCACTATTGATGTAGAAGCAGAGACCTCCACCTTTGGACTTACCGGAGAGAGCGGCCTGCCGGTCCGCGCGCAGCAGATGGAAGCCCTCCAGCTTGAGCGCGCAGTCTGGGATGTTCTCACTGAGCCACGACTCCGTAAAACATAAGACACAGGAGGAGGCAAAGTCTCTGTTCATGCTTCTCATCAGGGCCAGTTCGTCAATCTTATTCCCGAGTGAGCGTACATTAGAAAGGAAGATCCCAGGAAGAGCAGTTCGCAGTCCGCGTCTCCTCAAACGCACGAGTGCGCCGGCTCGCTTCCCTCTCTTTCGGCGTCTCGCTTTCCTGGTCAGAGTCAGCAGTAAATCTGCTGCAGATGCGACAAATATTGGAAATAAATCCACAGGCGTTGTAGTCCTGTAGTTAAGGAGCTCTTCTCTGGTGTATGAGTATCCAGAGGAGTGCCCAGACACAGAAGAAATGCACAAAAACAAAACAAAAGCAACGCACTGAAGCACCAGGGCGACCATCCGCGGCGCCATCTTGGTTAGAAGATGTTCAAGGACAGATTTTTTTAATAGCTTCTTTTAACTCATGAACACCAAAGGTAGTGTATGAAATCAGAAATATCAACCAGAATGGAACCCTGACAGACTTAATTCATGTGCAAACAAATTACATCAGCTGTTATCTCTTCATTAACTCCAGTCTAAACACTGCATCCTTGTTTGGTGTGTGTGTGTGTGTGTGTGTGTGTGTGTGTGTGTGTGTGTGTGTGTGTGTGTGTGTGTGTGTGTGTGTGTGTGTGTACTGATGTGTGGGTGACACTGCAATAGTTGGAGTATGCATAGCGGTTTGTGCACAGTAGTGCATGAAGGCACTCATATCTGTGTCTGTGCGTGTTTGTGTAACACAGTTTTGCATCAATGATTCCAAATCCAGCCTCGAGTGCACATTCAGATAGAGGCAAAACGCAGGCCGCTGCTGGGCACGGCCATCTGGGCCCAGCCCCGGGCGGGTATTCTCTGGAGTGGGGGGTGTTTGAGCTGTTGTGGGGGGTGGAGGTTTCACGATAGTATTACAGGATGGTTAGTGTGTGATTAGGAGGTAGAGTAGAATAAATATACCCCTCCTCCATTCCATCCTTCCGCCTCAAGCTTGCGGTATGATGGAGAGGGGGAGACTGAACACACAGCTGTCCTCAGCCATTATCAGTGATGGATGAAGCCAGAGCAGAGCATCAATGGCATGCTGCACACTCACTCGAATGTGTCAGTGTATTGGGCTGTGTATCTTATTTAACTTTGTGTGCACAAGAGAGATAGAGGAAGAATGGAAAGAGAAAAAGGAATTTGGATAACGTACTGGAAATATCTTGATGATGTAATTAATCACTCATTTGTTGTAGATGGCAGAATAAGTGAAACAAATGAGGAAATATAAGCCTGATACACCTTTTACAGCAAATCGTGTATTTTGAGTTGCTGAGGTGTTATCTCTGACCATGATATCCCATTTTCTTCAGCAGCAGGTGGTTGTAGCAATGGTTCCAGCACAAAAACTGGAATTTCCAGTGCTTTTATTCAGTTTTTCCCCACAGAGTTTTACAGTGGCAGACACATAATTGCAATATTAACCAATTACATTTGAGACAATGGAAAGCTGTGGTGTCCAAAAAGGAGGAAACTATTGTACATTTAAAATAGTTGCAGACAATTAGGAGGAAGAGGTCAATTGTACAAATGCATATTCTTATTAAACGATGTGATCTTTTCAGCAACCAAGCTTGAAAACTGTTTTGCCCATTCAGGATTGATGAAATCAAATCAAAACATCTGAAAATAAAAGGATTAATAAATGCACCAACATAGATAAAAAGGACAGACTAGAATTAGGTCTCATCTAGCTTGCGTGCAATTGACCAACCAGCTTTGCAAGACAAGTGGAAATGGTTTTATATAACACTTTTCTAGTCTTGCTGACGACTGAAAGAGCTCTACCGCGCATCCATGGCCAGTTGAGAATCATCTCACTCAATCTGATAACACTAATAAAGGAGCACTTTAAAGTGCCATTTTTGGCCGTAGCTTTGTCCTTATATGCGCTTGTATTTATCAATGAACAGCTGTTTACCTGCCAGAAAACCTGAGAAAAACCCCTGACCTGAGTATTTTTCTGAGTTCAAATCAATATCAAACAAGGACAGATTGGAGGACATTGGACATTGAAATGTGTGTGGAGGAGTTGTAAAATAAGACATTTGTTTGATGTATAATCCCAGATGGATGTTAAATGTTACCAATAGTGCAAACGTCCAGCAATAACCAGTGCACTGGTGGATTGTATCTGAAGTGTCTCTTTGAGGGAGGGGGCATTAAATCAAATCCAATAATGTTCCCTGCTCCTGGTCCACCAATTAAAGTAATCAATGCCATGCCTGAGTTACCACAGCATCATAGTCTCAGGCTGTTCTGTAGACCTTCATTCCCATCAGCCCGGCTCGTGAATACTACTGCCTTACTCTTACGACCGTTAAAGCTCTCTCTGAATCTGATTCTTCTGTAATTAACCCCTGTGTGTAATCCTGAGAGCTTGCTGATATCCAAAATGCTAACTCGATCCCCAACCAAGGTTTCCCTGATTAGATTAGCGTGCGCTGACTCATATTCGAACAATGCTGTCGTCTGACTCAACAGCTGTCAAACACAAGAGATGGGCATAAGCCGCCAATTAAATATGCTAATGTATTTCATCCTCTTAGATAGGCGAATTATGTGTGTGAATAGGCTGGATTCAGGCTATTTGTCCTAATTTTCTTCAGTAATTAAAAGCTTTATTTCACCACTGTCAGGTTGTCAGTGCATACCTTTCAAGAACGGTAACAACTGCAGGAAGAAAGGGTGTAGCTGTGGAGTGAATTTGTTTTAACCAATTTAATAAGACGCGGTGATTTGCATCTGAGTTGAGTCTGCGTGCAGAAGCAGGCTGGTATTATTAAAATTGAGACTGGTGGTTCTATCTGAAGCTCACTGATCCATCGAAAAGAAGTGACAGCAAAGGCAGACAAGCCTGTAATGGACTGGTCATGGACCAAAGGCCCACCAGAGAATATCTTCTTACAAAGACACAAAAGGGCTTGTAGAGAATGCATACAGAAGGAAAAATAGCTAAACTATCAAATTTTCACATGGTTCTTAATGGTCAGAGTGAATCACATAACATGATGTCTTACAAAAAGAGACAGACCCATCTTTTATTTCCTTCAAAATTGACCGTGACGCTTCAGTAGCAGTTGCTTTGTTTTACACACATCTATGATCTATTGTCTGAAATCCTTTTCACAGGTCCAGATTTGCCACCTACTGACCCCCTCATCTTTTTCTCTCCCCATGTTGTGCAGATGAACACTGGTCCAACTGATAATGATGGGGGATATTGAAAGACGAGTAACCCTGCCGTTTCCCTCTCTCTACGATTCATTAACCCGATTTCCACTGAGCTCTGTCCCACATGTGTCAGCGCCTGCTGAGGATTCTGCTGACCCGCGCGGCCCCTGTCCTCTGCCCTGTCGCACACCAGCTCGCCATCAAACCGACAGATAACTGTCGAGAAGCAAGCAAGGTCGGCCCTGAAGTGTTGATAGCCTCCATGCATATCCTATAGCCACTTTCAGGTCCCAGATGTAGGATAGCAAATCTATATTGCTTTATGTTAATTCAGGCAATTATTTTAAAGTGAGCAAAGAAGGCATCGATGCTGTTTGTAAGAAGAATACATGAAAACATCAGGTATCTAAGCTTGTAGCACAATACAAAAGGTCACGTGTGGCTCCCAAAGAACAGATTGCAGCAATCACATGTCATTGCAATTCACTATTAATATCTAAAATAGGCATTTTGGACTTGAGTTGTTTTCATAGTAGTAGTAGCACTATAGTTTCTCTTATGTATTCCATTTCATGCTGCAGAGATGATTAATTAGACTTTGCAAAAGTACTCGCATGCTTGCTAAAGTAGAGAAAATAAATCACAAACTCTTCATGCCTTACATGTGTGAAACAGAGGGAAAAGAAAGAATAAATGAAGTTCAAAGTGGTAGACTGCACTCTTTTAGATTCAGTAGTATCAAAAGCAACTGCTACACTCTCGTGCTGTTTTACACAAGCTTTAATCCAACTACCCTTGTTTGAACTTAGTTTTCTTTTTAGAGCAACAACAAATCCAAGTTTAATGTCTGTATTGTTTCCTTGTTGGCGGTGTGGGGGCAGGCTCTTGCTGAAAAGGCAAAACACTCCTAAACCACTCGCACTACATCCCCGTACATCCTGTTCTCACCCCCAGTCCAGACCTTGTGCACAATCAGTCAACAGCACTTGTTTCCAAAACAATTCTGGTTTATCCAGATGTTCCCTTTGCAGTCTTCAGTGACTTTTTAATTAGGTAAGGTGTCTTCCCCTGACTCTTTTATATATTAAGTGTGTCCACAGGGCATCAGCACACTACAACCATACAGAGGTTTGATCTTTCTTTTTTTACCCAATGTACTTCTCATTTTTATGACAAGTACATGTATGTTATTCACAATGTCTTGATTTCAAACGTTGATTTGATTGGCTAGTAGCATCACTTATCAACTCTTCAGTGCAAGCAGTTCAGTTTGGCAATGTTATTCAACATGAATCTTAAAGATTTAAAAATATTTGTCTAATATGTTCACATAGAGTCTAAATATGGACTATATTAGTCTCTGTTGGTTTGTCCACTAATTGGAGTTTCTGATAAAGCACTTCACGTTTAGCACCCATTTTTGCTGTACTGATCGTGCGCTTTTGACACAGCTTTGAAGTAGCTGGCAAACCTTGCCCCAGTCAAACACATACTCATTGATTGGCAGCAAAGCCCGCAAGGGAGTCTGGGAGGCTTGATCAATACGTCTCTCACTGAGTTCTACCTTAGTACCAGAGAGTTTCCCAGCCAGCCATCTATTAAGCATGTGTTGGTGCATGCAGAGGATGGTTTAGTTTACTCTAATTTGTTTTACAGGCAGAGGGTGTTTATTGGACCAGAAAAACATTTGTTATCTTTTTCCTCTGGAGGAACAGTCATGAATCAATCTCACTTCAAATGTACAAACACAGAAGCGCCCCGGTGATTACCCCAAATAAACACACGTACAATGGGATAAGTGTACACACACGTATGCACAGAACAACATGGGGATTGCGCAAATGCACACAGCATTCCTTTGGAAAGATATACATGGAGAAAAACATTCTTTGAAAGCCTCGTAATTAGTTTAACACATAGGACATCATGTGTTTTTGTTTCCGCTGTATATATTCACAGTAGTTGTATTAGGTGGCTTATTTATACTAAACACAGCACACTTTATGTTTCATCTTGTGCCCCACCCATATGTAAAAGGATTTGTATAACAATGATGAAATGCCGGTGCTGGTGACTCTTATAAATCAAGCAGTAAAACAACGGTTACACACAGCAGGCTAGTAGTAACATGGAGCTCAAAGGTCAGTAGTTAATTCCTTTACAATTACTCGTTGCAACACAGTTATACTGAAGACAAAACAACAAAAACAACTTGTGTTTAAGTGTTCTGCAAACAAGTGTCTGTGACAAATTAAAGAAGGTCTTTACTTGTCCAGAGATTGTGTGTATAGATTGTGGTATAGATTCAAGAAACATTCCTCAGAGATTTTGGTCCATCCATGATGCAAATCTCCCACCACATCCCAAAAGTACTCTACTGGGTTGAAGTCTCACAACTGTGAAGGTAATTTGAATACAAAGAACTTGTTGAAATTGACATGTTTAAGACCATTTGAATGTCACTGCAAAAACTAAGAATCATCAGACCATTTTTCCAATTTTCTGTTGTCAAACTTTGGTGAACCTATGTGGACTGTAGCCTCAGTTTCCTTTCCTAAGCTGACAGGAGTAGCACCCAGCTTGGTCTTCTGCTGCTCCAGCCCATGAGACTCAAAATTCGTCATTGTCCATAGTCAGAGATACTCTTCGGGATAACCTGGTTGTTGGTTTTCCCAATATGTTCTGCCGACCAGAAATTACAGGAATACGAGTGGGTGGATCTCTGATTAGTTTTTAAACCCCGTTTACTATTGCCAGTGTCACTCAGTATAAATCAGACCACTCATTCTCCTCACGCCACCGGGTCAAAAGACAGGTTTTTAATTCTCGGCTACCCCTGGATAAGAAAACACAATCTCCACATCGACTGGTCAGGACACAAGGTTACAAGCTGGAGTCTATTCTGCCTCACTTTTCTTCAGCTCTGTTCTCAGGAACATCAGAAGCATCTCCTGCTGTACCTTCACCACCAGATCTCACCTCAGTCCCCAAGGAATATCATGACCTCCAGGAGGTCTTCAGTAAGGATAAGGGGTTGTCCCTTCCTCCCTACAGAGCGGAGGAAAGATGCAGTTTGCATGTTCTCCCCATGTTTGTGTAGGTCCAGGTACTACAGCTTCCTCCCACAGTCCAAAGACATGCAGTTAGTGGGGATAGGTTAACTGGAAACTCTAAACCTCCCATAGGTGTGAATGTGAGTGCGAATGGTTGTCTGTGTCTATGTGTTAGCCCTGCGACAGACTGGCGACCCTGAAAAAGAATAAGCAGCAGAGAATGGATGGATGAATGCTAAGAAAGATAAGACACTCCGTCCGTGTATTGACAATAAAGGTTTGAATAGGATCACAATTAAAACCAAATACCCTCTGCAGAAAAACTGTCCCTGCAAGAATTTAAGCCTGAAGTGAAAGGCCCACTCCCACATTCCAAAAACACCTTCGGTGGTTCCCTCAGTTTCACTAACTTCTGCCGTCTCTTCATTCAGAATTACAGCCAGATAGCCACATCAATCACTCATTTCACTTCCACCCAGATGCCATTTATCTGGTCTCTTGATACTGAAGCAGGCTTCATTAAATTTAACTTGTTCAGTTCC
This sequence comes from Aulonocara sp. 'chitande type north' Nkhata Bay, assembly GCF_057382095.1. NCBI lineage: Eukaryota > Metazoa > Chordata > Actinopteri > Cichliformes > Cichlidae > Aulonocara > Aulonocara sp. 'chitande type north' Nkhata Bay. Next base: position 13,802,160 of record NC_141358.1, read on the forward strand.
ACACTCCTTTTGATTCACCCCATACCACAAAACCATTCATAGTGGAAGTAGACGCTTGGCTTGTGCCTTCTTCTTGCCTCCCTCCAGCCAAGAGAAATTATGATGTGGGTGACGAAGAACTGTTGGAATCCAGGCTCCAGGATGTCAAGCCCAATGCCTTGTCCCGCCAGTTCGTCACCAACACTGACCCACCTGAGACTGCCGCATTCCTTCCTGCCACCTGCAAGGTGCCTTTCGACTCCTAGGACGTCGAAGATGCCAACCGCGAGGCCCTTTAGGATGAGCCTGACCTATGTACCAGTCCACCTGATCGCTGCTACGTCCCGACTACAGCACGTTCAGCAGTCATCCATTGGGCTCACACCTCTAAATTCGCCACCCTGGAGTAGGTAGGACAATTTCATTAATCAAAAGTCACTTTTGGTGGGAAAGTGTGGAAAGAAGTGTCAAAGGCTATGTAGCTGCTGCACCATCTGTGCACTCAATGACCATCAGGTTTGCTACAACAAGTAACAACCCCATAGCTTTAGATTTTGTTACCAGGCTGCCTGTTTCCTCCGCAAAGTCCGTAATTCTTTCTTTTATTGATAGGTTTTCCAAGTCAGCCCATTTTATTGCCCTAGACAAACTCCTAATTGATCATGTATTCAGGCACCACGGCATCCCTACGGCAATTGTCCTCAATCCACTTCACAGGTCTGGAAGACCTTCTGTACTGCTCTTTGAGCCAAAGTCAGCCTCAGCTTTGGATATCACCCACAATCTAATGGACAGACCAAGAGGCTCAGCCAGGTGTTGGAATCAGCCCTCCACTATGTCACCACACAAAACCCGGTAATTTGGTCTCTGAATCTTCCTTGGTTAGAGTATGCACAAATTGACTTAACTCATCTAGAGCCTTTTGAAGCCTCTCTGGGTTATCAGTCATCCCTGTTTCATGAGAATGATGTTGATCTTACATTTGCACTCCGACTTAGGAAATGGTACTAAAGGCTGTCGCTACACAGATGAGAACTAAGAGCACCCACTTCAAAGTACACTCCAGGCCAAAAAATGACTCGCTGCTAGGGACGTTCCCCTCAGGCCATTCACCCACAAGCTCACCCCAAGCTACACTGGACCCTATGAAGCTGAGACTGTCACCAGTCCTACGGCAGTTTAACTTAAACTCCCTGCATCTATGTGCATACATCCCACGTTCCATGTTTCCCAAGTCAATCCCGTGGACTCTAGTCCCCTGCCCCCGCCACATACTCTTGTCTTGTATTTGCTTCTCTGTGTTAATAATAAAGCTTGTGAAAACCTTAACACTGTTCCATTTGTGTCTGCACTTGGGTCCACTCCCACATAATGGCCTCCGAGCCCTCTTGACACTAGTAGCTTAATATTCTTTTAAACTTTTAGAAGTTCAGCAGCTGACAGCAAGTTCAGGCTGGTTTGTGGCATTCTTGTGGCTTTAACTGTTAGATGTCATAGAAGCTGAGGCAGTTGGCACAGCTGGCTAATTGTCTGTGGCTCATAACAATGACTTGAAAGAAATATGTAACTTATGTAAGAGGAAGGCACTTAAATGATCAATACCCCCTAAACAGCTACATTCAAGATCAATATAGTGTAAGGATTTGCCAGGGGAATGGATTAATGGAGGAAGTGTATAAATGTCAGCGTAGACACATCCCTGAATATATGTGCATTGGATGAGTGTTGAAACAAAATTTACTGGCCCAGAGCTGTTTGCGTAAGTACTGATGTGGTAAGGCTTTTCCTCTTTGTTTTCTTTCTATTGTTGCCACTCTCTCTCTTCCCATCTTGTCTTAATCATTACCTTTTCTTACTTTTTATCGCTCTTTCTTTTTCAGTCTTTCTTAACTGCCCTCCTTCACTTTTGCTTTCTTGTTGTAGGTGCTGTGTTGTGCAGCCAAAGCCGTTTCTTCCTCAGAACGCACTCTTGAAAGGCTATTCATGTATTCTTCAATGACACCCTATTACATTTGTGTGAGAGGCTGTGTGTGTGTGTGTGTGTGTGTGTGTGCGTGTGTGTGAGTGAGAGAGAGAGAGAGAGGGAGAGAGGGAGATGCAGAAAGAAAAATAAAGAGAGAGAAAGGTATTCCAGGGGGGCCATGCTACAGTGCCATCTGTATGCAAATCTCCTCAGACTTTGGTAAACTTTGATCAAACACTCAGGCCTTCTTTTCTCTTGCTGTACTCCCTCCCTCTTTTCCTCCCTCCCTCTCTTGCTTAGCTGTCCACTATGTGTTCTGCAATTACTGTAGCTCCACAGCTCTTTGTCACGGCTGCATATTACTCAGCTAGGGCAATGAGTTCCCTGGAGGAACTGCCTCCACCACGCGCACACCTCCATGTTTTCTGCCCCAATACCCCCCGATACCCTCCTTGTTTCAGGCTGTACCTACAATAAGCCCAACACACACCATTTCTGAGCACCTGCGACCGTGCTGGACTCCATAACAGATGGTGACACCCCTTCACCCCCATCCCCTGCCCCTTACACGCATGCACGACACACACAGATAAAGGGGCTCTCGCCATACGGAGCTTATTGTGGCACATGTGTGATGGGCATGCCATTGCGCAGAGCTTGGCCACATTTCATGCACACACACACACTTGTGCATGGATACATACGCTATTGTATTCCTACATTTAGGAAGGTTAATATGTTGAATACAGATCTGGTGTCCAACAGCACAATGGAAACGTTGTGGCTAGTCTTAATGGCGGGGGTAATGAAGATCTCAAAGTAGATGACACAAACCCGCAAAATGCCACACCATCTCCTGTGTAGCTTTAATGCACATCCATCAGTGGGGTCTAAGCCCATTAGAGTTGCATCGTGTGTGTGTGTGTGTGTGCCTGTGTGTGTCTGAGCAGTTCAGGCCAGGCAGTCAGCAGGCAGAGAGATAATGGATATTAATCAGGCAAAAGCCATGGCCATATGTCTGTTTAACGCAGAAGATGGCTACTCCCTTCTAAAACAATTAGCCTCATTTTAGAGAGCAGATAGCTTAGCAGGGAGCGTGAATGGCTGTCTGTTGCTCTGTGTTAGCCCTGTCATGGACTGGTGACATGTCAAGGGTGTACCCTTAGTCTCGCCCAAAGTCAGCTGTAATATCCACCCCACTAATGTCAGGTTGGCTAAGTTGTTAAGGGAAAAGGTTGTTAAATTGCAACTGGAACATGTGAGATTCAAGAAGAAGCATGTAAAACAATGCATGAGCATATCTGAGCCAGTCAGGTTTATCTGTATTGGCAGGGGGTTTGGTGCTGAACACTATGAGGTGAAATTAAAGTTAATCTTACCATCTGAACCAAACAACTTCTCTCTGCTGTGATATGTTGTTTTTCTTTTTACCCCCATTTATTTTTCTGCGTTATTGTCTATGAGCTTGTTTTTATCCTATAACCAGACAGGATAAGTCATTAGGCAGATGGTAAGGGGAAGTCCCATGAGAGGACACACACATGCACGCACACACAGGGTCTCCTATCCTGTACGCACACATGTACAGTTAGTATGCACAAAGACACCAGACCCCTGTTATGTAATCCACCAGTGCCACTCCCCCACTGAGAAGCTCAGTGTTGTACTGTCTCAACTCCCAAACAAAGTCATCTGTCTTCATATACCCCTGTCTCTCACATAGGCCTCATACCTTAGGACCATCTTGGTTCTGCAAGTAGCTAAATGACAATTGTGCTTCTGAAAAATTAAACGCCGGAGTGTTCGTTCTAGAAAGGAAGTAATATATCACTTTTGGTGAAAGAGAAACAATCATTGATCATGTTGTCCTATCTATTTTTTTAAAGGGATTACTGCAATTCATCAGCAGTGTGTATTTTATGTTGTATTAGTGCACTTCTCTCTTTCTTATACCCTCTGTGAGCACACTGCTGTGCTAAATGGCTATACAGACCGTGGCAACAGATTTCTCTTTCAGCCATCTCCAGAGAGCGCCTGAACAGGCTCGTGAAAGGCACATATTTGGGCTAAGGCCCAACACAGGATGCACAGAGGGAAGGAGGAGAGAGAAAAAGGGGAAGAGCAGGTGGGGAGGGGCAAAGCCATGTGGCCTATGTTGGTAAACAGTATCCAGCCTTGTCCTGGCATCGTGGCAGGCAGCGCACAACACCGGAGATATCAGGCGCCGGGGCCACACACAGACCACAACAAAAGGTAGACACACATTTGCATTCATACACACACACACTCGGGCAGAAATACACAGACTACTAACAGACAAATAAAAGCCTCACTCTCGTGTCTGCCACTCAGCAGCTGCTCCAGTTTCCATAGCAACAGCCTGAACAATGTAGTAGGAAGAGCTGCGCTGGTGAGAGAGGAAAATAGAGAGGTGTGTGTGTCTGTGTGTGTGTGTGTGTGTGTGTGTGTGAACTGAAGTGAGTGAGTGTGTAGGTGTGTGTGTGGGTGGGTGTGAGAGGCTATGCAGGGGGAGGTAGCTGCAGGGTGCGGAGACAGAGAGCATTCAGAAGACACTCGCTTTCTTTGTCAGGATGAGTCTTTGAGAGCAGCACAACAAATACAGAAATGTGGAGGCAAACAGGGAAGTAAACAGATTGAGGCAGATATGAAAGGGTGACGAGGTTAAAAAAAAAAAAAAATCCACAAAGGCAAAGATGAAGATTTTATGATATCTATTTATTTTTCAAAATGAGGTATTTCAAAGTGCTATGAGTTGCAGCACTAAATGTACATTTTAAATTGAAAAAAAAAAAAAAAAACAAACACAAAAAAACAAACATCTTATATCTGTTTACCCAGTTCTATGCACCCGATAGCAAATATAAACAAAAAAAAAAGGAAGAAAGAAAAAAAAAGGCCAGGTACATGAGGATAGAACACATTTTCTGTACAAAAGAATTATTTGAGATAGAAGAAAAAATGACGAGATAAAGTGATATCTACCAGGAACTCATTTTCATACGAAAATATAAGTATCAAATTTAGTATGTATCAGGTTCACACTAAAAGCATAAAAGGTGTGTTGAATTAGTAATATAATACAATACAAAGAAAGGGAAGAGAAAGAAAACAATATATTGTTATATTACAAAGTTTCATGACTCTCAAAATTGAGGCCTTACAGTACTTTTAAAGGTATATAAACTTCCAGTCTAAATGTTGGCAGCTTTCTGACATGTGTATATATATATAAAAAAAGAACAAGGACAAACTGTATTACAAAACAAGGCAGATCTGAGTGTATTTTGTCTGTACACTATTGTTATATACAAAAGTGTCGGCTAGCAAGGTGCGCAGTTATACATCCACTGACTTGGTTTGAGCACCAGTGTGAGAAGAGTGAGGGAAAGAGGACCTGTAGTGGCATTGTTTATGTGACACCTCAGTCATCAGTCTTTTCAGTTTTGCAGTGGTGAAGGCAAAGTAAGTGTGCACTTCTTCTTGTACATGAACTCTCCAAGCAAAGTGCCCTCCAACACCCGTCCCTGTGGGAATAACTAGATTCCAGGCTGGTGTCACAGTGAGTACAAAAAAAGTACAAATAGAAATTATATTTTTTCAAAAACAGAAGAAGGGAAGACCAAAAAAAGTGTCCTCTCTCCTTCCTCATGCTTTTTTGTTTTTTTTGTGTGTGTGTGTGTGTGTGTGTGTGTGTGTGTGTGTGTGTGTGTGTGTGTGTGTGTGTGTGTGTGTGTGTGTGTGTGCGTTTTTAATCTTTCTTTAATGTGACTGGATTGAAAAAAAGTAAACCCTAAACATTCTTAACGTCAACAAATGTGCAAAAAAAGTGGCGGCAGTGAAAGTCCGAGCATCCCCCCGCCCCCGGCACCCCGCCCCTCCAAGGTGTGTGTTGACATCTGAACATAAACATCCTCTGAGATGTTGTGTTGGTGTGTGCACGTGTGCAACAAATATGAAGGCCTCTGTGTGCATCTTCTTGTGTATCAGACTTGAGTTGATGCAGAGGGGTGGGGGTGGGGGGGGTCGTCCAGGGTATATTGTGAGTGTTTGTGTTGTAGCACTTGTCTGTTAGCGAGTCCTTGCGTGCTCCAGCCTGCGCATCAGCTGTTGCCTCCGGACCTGGAGCCTTTCTTTCTCTTGCTGGAGCCTCATCTCTTCCGTCTCTAGCGAGTTCACATATTCAGTGGCCTTCTTAAGGATGAGCACCTTCGCCGCCTTCTCATTGTGCGCCAGCTCCGGCACGTGGTCGCGCAGCGTCAGGAAGCTGGATCGCAGGTCGTTGCGGCGCTGGCGCTCCAGGATGTTGTGGTTGCGTCGGCGCTCGCTGTCCTCTGAGTCGGAGCTGCCTCTCGGGCTGCTGTCCCCGCTGGAGCTGCGCTTGCTGCGCACCCCTGATGTGCTGGTGACTGAACTGCAGGATGAGGAGGAAGATGAGGAGGATGAAGAGATGGTTCTGGAAGGAAGGCGCGGGGCATCAGACATCTTTTGCTTCTTTGGAGGCGGGGTTGGGTCATCGTCTGAAGCATAGGGTGAGGGGGCTGCGTAGTTATGTTGCTGCTGGTGGACTGAACTTCTCTTCAAGATGAGCTCCTGAGGAGCCCGGCTGACGAATCGACTCACCACACCGGAACCGGACCCTGAGACAATTCCTTTTGCATCTTGACTTTTGGGGTGTACAGAGATGGTGACAGTGCCTGACGCCATGGGTGATGCCTTGGTGATTGTAGAGCGCCTCTTCTCTACTGTGACTACATCAATCTCCTCCTCATCTTCTTCTTCTTCTTCCTCCTCCTCCTCTTCTTCTTCTTCGTCTTCCTCTTCTTCGTCTTCCTCTTCTTCGTCTTCCTCTTCTTCATCTTCGTCTTCCTCTTCTGAGAAAAGAAAACAACGTGAGTGATTAATTGCTCTGACACAGCACTATTCCATCTGTGTGTGCCAGCAAGTGGCAGGTATACATGTGAGCGAGATCAAGGTGTAGGAGAAAGAATGTTGCTCAATACTGTTTGCACAAGCAGAAACCTCTTAATGCTTAGTGTCAGTCATTTGGTAACTAATCTATTCTGCAGGAATTGACACGTTCAGTGTCAGCGCTGAGCAGACAGGCTGGATTTCTGCATTTCATTCTCCCTCCCTTATTCAAAACTTTCTTAATCTTCTCTGGAGATAAGACAGCTTTAGTCTGGTGCTTTCAGTCTATCGGCACACCTCCACTCACACTGAAAGTGTGCCAGTAGAATCAGATGCATTAAGAACTTAGGTTTAACTCTGACCTCTAAAGTTAAAAGCCTCATTTCCACCTGAGCTCTTGATCTTAATACATGTGCTAATGTTGAGATGAGCAGGTGACCCTTATCATCCACGGGTGCTTTTGGAGGTGACAAGAAGTGACCAACCAGAAGCAGAGCGTGAGACCCCATTAAAATGCCTTTGTTATAATGGCTCCCATTATCAGCTCAGGAGCATCTGAGGAGTGTGGCATTTTACAGCTTATGGTAACCCACTTCAGACACTACTGCACCAGAATGTCTGAACACATGCTGCACACACACACACACACACACACACACACACACACACACACACACACACACACACAGATGTTATTCCTGTCATCACAACAAAGCTGGCCACAGCTGGCTGGATGAGGGGGTGTCCCTGATTTTGCCACATGTGTGGCTGAGATTTAGCTCTTGTTGTTTGAAATTCAGAATGGAACAACTCTTTAATTGAGGTGGAATGGAATATAAAGAGAAGAAAGTCAATTCATCTCTGAGCAGATATTAGTTTCAGTTTGTAAACAGGAAAATGAAGAGGAGCAGTGCCTGACCCTGCTTTTCCTGCGAACTGCTTCTGTTTTTTGTTTGTTTGTTTTTTTAAATGGGGGTCCTCACAGTTTATCTTTTAGGGTCAGTTTCCCCTTAATGTAAAAGTGCAGAAGGCGTGCTGCACAACGAAGAATGGGTCGCTTCAAACGCCAGAAGCGCATCGGGGCGGCAGTGTGCGCTGGACGGTGGGGCGGCAGGCGATCGGATCACCAGCCTTTAAGCTCCAGACCTGGAGGGGCGCCAGGGAGACAGCTGTCGAGATGGAGCGCTTGTTCAAAGCTGTCACCCCCCTCCCACACACACACGCACACACACGCCTAAAAGAAGCTCTCCTCCGTCCTCTTTTATTCGCTGTAGAGGAGGTGTTTGGCAAGGTTGGCTGAGTCTATCCTCTGTGCCAAGCTGGGGGGCTTTGTACTACAGTTCCACAACGAAAACACGCTGATAAGGGCTGGTGTTTGTTTAGGGAACTTATAAAAGACCGGTGATGGAAGTCTTAGTTTTTAAGTACACATAACATTCATTACCCAATCTAAACACATCTAACATTATGATCCTGACACAAATCCCGTATTTCCGTTTTAGACATTATTTCTTGTTTTCTCTTTCTGAGTATTAATTTTAGATATCCCCTCATGTCGGGCGGCAGTTGGCTCAGACTGTCTGTCTCAGACTGTGGAGTAAGTGTCAGTTTGTCACCCACTGTGCGCAAATTGTCCCTCAATTCATGCGTAATGAAAGCGTTCACGGTACCGTGAACCTGACACTTTATCAGCTCATCGCATTATTAAACACCTTTTCATCTCCTCCCACAACCTGGTCTGACTGTGTGTGTGTGTGTGTGTGTGTGTGTGTGTGATGTCTTTTTGTTTTGCTCAGATGCCAGCTGAGTTCAGTAAGTCACAGAATTCCCCATTTTACCGCCATCTGCCGGATGGAGACCTTGTTGATTACATAAACCTCGTTCACTGTGTCACTACTCCACTGCGCGATCGTGTGTGTGTGTGTGTGTGTGTGTGTGTGTGTGTGTGTGTGTGTGTGTGCGTGTGTGTGTGTGTGTGTGTGTGTGTGTGTGTGTGTGTGTTATGTCTAACGAGGTAATCCGATTCTAGACCAGTCATATGAACAATCTGCACTCACTCCGATTTGTTAGGGTAGGGGCTTACAACAAAAACAACAGCAACGACAACAACCAACACAATACTACTACTGATAATAATAATAATAATAATAATAATAATAATAATAATAATAATAATAATAATAACAACGTCTTCAAATCCTTACCAGAGTCACTAGGCGCGCTCCCGTGCACCGTGGATGTTTTAATGGTCCCAGATGAGTCCCTGGTGCTGTTTTTCTTGTTGATCGGGAAAGGGAACACTACTGTGGGGTCCACACACTCTGACATCGAGTTGCGGCTCACCACCTCCTGCGCCTTGACGCACACACTCCTGCTGCCTGCTGTCGCCGTGGAAATAGCTTTGCCGAGTTTCTCCGTAACCACCCGTTCCAGCTTTTCCCTGGCAGAAAAGCCACTCCACATACAGTCCTGGATGATGATGCTGTTGGGATTAGAATCCAAAGCGGAGCCGAACAGATCGTCGGATGCTCCCCATATATCGTCCCCAGGCAGGAGCAGCAGCTCGGATGCCCAGTCCAGTGGGTCCCCTAACCCGAAGCCAAGGGGGTCTGCTTCCAGCGAGGCAGTTGCCGGCTCTCCCGGTAGCGCGGCGCGGCTTGGAGAGAGGGGCGGAGTGGGCAGCAACTCGAATTTCTTCCAGATGTCCTCCCCCGGTGGCGCAGAGTCGGGACCGCAGAAGTAGAAGTCCTCATCCGGATAGAAACACGGTTGTAAGGAGTCAAACTCCAAATCGGAGTTTTTACTTATGATCGCCGGCATTCTATCCCACAATCGAAAAACCTGTGAAGAGACAAAAGATGATTTAGTCCTCAGTGAAAGAGCGTCTCGTCACATTCCTTCTCTCCTCTATCACACCTGAAAACGGCACTGTAGAAAGAGCATGAGCCAAAGCCCACACACAGACCCAGTCTGCTTGACTGAATTCCGCACTAACTCTTTTGTGGGGTTTAAAAACCACAAAAATCTCAGAGGAGAATGTGCGTAAATGTGACCATGACGCACAGGCGGTGCAAAATGACTTTTGACGTACGATTCGCTAAAGACCCCCCAAGAAAAAAGATTAAGAAACAAAAAGCATGCTTACCAAAAAAATCAATCAATCAAATGACAACAATGAAATCGAGCAGACACTATGTTTTGCCTAAAATGGGAGAGAATAATAACACTCGTACGTTAAGCTGCTGAAGTGTTAAGACACTCACCTTGTCCTGGCTTGGGATGATGTACGAAATAAAAATTTCTCGTATCTCGCAGTCAGTAATACAGAGACCAGAATGTGAGCAGTCATCTACTTTGGGAGCAAACACAGTCCTCTGACACACTTTCTGGATGGCCACAGAGTGTTATACACTCAGTAAAGCTCTAGGAAGCTCCTCCCTCTCAAAGCGGGGGTCGGGCTTTCGTTTTGATGGACGCGGGAGACAGGAGCTTTCTTTCAAGGTGAATGGAGAAAACAGCCTAAACATCGTGAGCAGGAACGAAAGCCGGGGGGGATGAAAAAGGTTAAAGGATGCAAAAGAAAAGTGTAAATGAGAGAGTATTCTCATCATGCATTATTGATACACTCAGACAAACTGTCTTATCTGTTCAATGGGGTGTCACAGGAAACTGAAGCAGAAGCAAAACAAAGTGCAAGCTGGTGTTAGTGAGCTTTACCCCAAGTGTTTTATCTCTGTTTAAAATTAATTAATTGATTATTAATTGAGCTTTTGAGTTGAGAAAACAAAATAAAACAAAAGAAGAAACATTCTGGGATGGAAGTAACAAAAACCAACATAATACATTAATCTTTTATAAAACTCATTTTAGAACAGGGTAAGACTCAGCTTTATAAATGCAATCCATGTGTTTATGTATTTGTTTAAGTTGTTACGAACACGAGTCAGTAATTCAAAATTATGTTAAGAGATGTTTTCCTGCACAGCAAACCCTCCTGGCCGTGTAGCTGTCCTGTAGAGCTCTAAATGCCATCTTCTCTTTTGTCTGTGGACCACCAGCATCTCAGGATGAAAGACAAAGTAGGGCTCACTGCGCCCTCACACGGACACACCCCAAAACAACAGTGGAAACGCGCTCTAACACGACCGAGCGAGCAAGACAAAGACATAAAAACACCAGATCGGGTTTTTTTTCTCTCCGCCAAAATTAAAGACAGAATGCAAGTCGGGAAAAATACCAAACTTCTCCTGGGTTTGAAGGAGGAGCATTTTCAGGGACAACCGGCTGTGCAAGAGAGATTTCAGCTGTCTCCGGGATAAGACAAAATTCAAGAAGAGCTTGTTACGTAACCCCAAGCAGTGGTTGTAGTTGGAGTCATTCCCATTCCCTTTTTAATGACAGCTTTAGGAAGAATGGCGCATCTGTAATTATGCGCACAGGCACAGGCGTACACACACAGTCCTGATACTGACTTGCAGAGAAAACGTTTACAAAGCAGATTCCGGTTCAACGCCAGCTGTGGGCAGGAAGAATGACGGCTTCCAGTTATTTTCAGACAAACAATGGAAGATGATAAAAACAGCATTTAATATTTTGAGATTCTATCCTTTTTTCCTCTTATGAACAATTGATATTAATCATAAACGTGACTGCAATGATATATTTCTTAATGAATAAAAAAAAATGATGTTTTAAATTTAGAGCTACCAGACATTTCATAACAGAAAAAGTCCATTTTAGTTTATCAACAAACTTTTTTTTTTTTTTTTTTTTGTGAGGGGTTGAGGTTGAGTTCAAAGGACTAAAGCCAGCGAAAAGTGAGAATCTGCAGCTGTTTGGTGTACGGAGTAGTAGGGAGTTTCCTGGGACTTTTTATGCAACTCCCAGGAACATGGAGAGATGGGGGTTTGGAGTAAGAAACGCCATGAAATCATGGTTCTTGCCAGTTAGATCCTTTTTATTTCTCTCAAACTACTGTTGAGCTTGACCCTTCGGCAGCTTCCTCTGCTGTGAAACAGGGCAGCGAGTGGGAGTGAGAACAGAAGGGAAAGGGGTTTTTTTGTATTTATTTATTTATTTATTTATTGTCCACTGTGGATCAGTTGAGCACAGGAAGCTGTTTACTGCTCCTATGGACCAAAAACAAACAAACTGTCAAAGAAAAGTAATGCTGGTTTCATGGTGTTATGAAGTGTCTTGGCATAGAGTTAAAACACTTGCTGAACCAGATGAGATGAAGAGATGCACACACACATTTCTTTGCATTGAAATTGCCCAGATGTTCTTAAAATGTTATCACCTGTTATTTGAAGTATAACAGAAGAAAGCTATTCTCATTCCCAGCCTAAATAAGATAAAGAGGCAACTCCAGCTCTTTCCCTGAAGTTGTCAACTATAAATTAATGTGTTGCTTAATATGTAGCTCACTAGAATCCATAATTACATAGACAAAAAGACAGATTTGCCAGAGGTGGAAAAATGCTGGAGGAATAATGCTTTCCTTGTTTTTATGACAATTTGCATGCCCAGTGCCCCCTCCCAGCATTCACCACTGGACCGGGACATGGATGGTTAAGCAATTAGGCCAGTTTTGATAAAAGATTCATAAGTCACCCCAGTGGATAGCGCAAATACAAGCATGTTGTGAGTAAATTCTACTGCTTTGACAGGCTGTGTACGGTCAGAGAGCACTCATACGATATTAATATTTGAATTGTGCGCATCAGAATGTGTGTGTGTGATGGCTGCGTACGTGTGTGTTGATTCTTACTGATGTCACATATCATTCAGAGCAAACATTCAGTGATGTAGTGGACTTGAAGATATAGTATACGTGATCACATCACCATGACTTGCAAATATTCACAAGCCTTCCACGGTGTATGTTCTCCTTGAGTGTTTTGGAAATGAAATACAGACTTGTTTACTTATTTAAAACATTGTATACATGTATGTTAGATGTGTATGATTAAAACACATGGTTTATTGACTTTAAGTCCTAATTTAAACTAGGCTTCTGTTTTAAATCACTCCTGCCCGGTGATATTGAAAATCTGTATGTTTCATATGGGTATTTCAGCATGTTTTTGCAAGTATCTACATCTTTAAGGTGTATTTAGAGTCGAGACAGTCGTTTCACAGTGTCATCACTAGAAAATCCTTGTACAAATCCAGCAATTTCAGGTCATAAATTAACCTGTGCTCTGCTCAGTCTGTGTAAGGCATTGAGTCTCTTTTTCTGTAATCGTGTCAGGTTGCACAGTGGCAATCCTCTGCTAAAACAAACCAATTCCAAGAAGAGGCCGTATTTGTTCTCGATCCACACCATTAGATTTCAGCTCCAGCAAGTCCCCCATCCCATAGACCACACCTAAACAGCAGAGCCTAGACACCCACCCCTTCCCCCAACACCTTCACATTTACCTAACCCCCCCAAGGTAAAATAGGTGGTAACCTTATCCCTAAGGTCCACCTGAGGAAGCAGTGTCTGAGATCTAGTGGCATCTAGTGGTTAGGGTTACAGAATGCAGCCAGAATGCCCTTCGCTTCACCCTCCCCTCACAAATGTTTTAAGGAAATTTCACTAAAAATGCACACATACACAAACACACACATGCAGGAGACTCTCTTTAGAGCCAGTGTTTGGTTTGCCCATTTTAGGCTACTGTAGAAACAAAGAGGTGCAAAATGTAACGATTCAAGTAAAAGGGCCTGCTACATCTGTAGAGCTAGAATAGATTGGGTGGAGGAACAGCTGGGAGACGATATGGGTATATCAGTATAACAGTCAACTCCAATAAGGCTGATTTTTTTGAATGCCTTCAGAGTTTGATGATCAACCTGCGGAAACTGTATTTAACAAATATAAACTCATTTAAAGGTTTTGGCTCTTGATGTAACTTTGAGCTTTGGTGCTTTTTTTTTTTTTTACAGATTTCTCTTTAGTGTGTGTGTGTCCAGAAGTCAGGATGTAAAAAGCAACTTAGCTAAGTCCCCAAAAGAAACATAAGGCTGCAACATGCCCTTTTTCAAATGCCTAGCAGTGAAACAGCCAATCACAGCCATTTACCAATAGCTTGATCTAGGAAAGTACTAACCCCTTTCTTATTGCTTATAGCAATCGATCCCCCTGCACACTGCACCTTTAACAGAAACCTTCACAGAAATCCAACCGCTTCAGTCTCATTTGAAGTTACTGATTCACCCTTTTTTTCTTTATTTCTTGGCACTGGTTCAAGAGGACAGTGTAATATATAATTTATGCTTTATGAGTTTTTAATCCTCTTTAGAGTCAAGCTAGCATGCAGTTTAAGGCCAGCCAAATGTCATGCATGGACACCGTGGTTGATTTTCTGTTAAGGAGCACGCGTGTCTCTTCCAAAAGTCCTGAGTGGAATCTGACCGTTCACATGCAGCAGATGATGATTCAGGTTAAAGGAAGCCTTTTATTTTTAATGCTGCCGCCAGTTATGACTTCACCAGGATTTTGTAAGACACTTAACTTTGTAAGGGAAAGAAGGAGCGAGTTGCAACAAAGCCCTGAGGAATTTCTATGAGATTTCTATTGCCATTCCTCGGTGAAAAACCCCGCCAAAAACATTTTTCGACCATTAGAAAGCCATATAAACCAATATGACAGATATGCTTGGAAAAATGTTTGTTTTCCCATGTCTATTTTTGGTCCTTGTTTTCCCATCAGGACTATTTTGGGAAGAATAAACTTGCTGAGGAAGTAGTTTGGCCTTTAGATATTACATTTTGAGAGTGCCAAACGTGTGCCTGTGTGAAGAAGTGTCTTGTTAGATCTTGCCCTCAAACTGTGTCTTAAGTATGCCTACAGGTCTACCTGTGCAATTAAACTCGGCACATCACATGATTCATGAAGCATGTAAACATCACTTTTTCCACTTGAGTAATGCTTCTGAATATTATTTTCAGGTTTTCTACTGCAATCTATTCCACCCAGGTTAATGCTTCCTTTGTCGTGCTCCAAGATCCTTGAAGGTGCGAGAGAATACAACAGCACACTGACCCCCTGGGAGACATTTCCACGTAAAGTCTAGAAAGCCACAGAAAATATTTTGCAACATAAAAGCAAATTTGCATGACTATGTTTCAAAAGCAAAGCCATTGTAACTACAGGTAATGTCATCATATCTCAGTGTGAGAAAAGATACAGCTTGGCTTCATTGAAGGTTGCTGCCAGGGGAGTACAGAAACACATCAACTGTTAGGATCTTTACTTGCCAGTGTCAGCTCAGGAATGCATAAAAAGATGTCATGCAAATGATGAGCAGGCATCCAGCCACAGTGTGGGAGCTTATTCAGAGATAAAGTGATATGAGTATCTACTTTTTTTGTTTGGGTTTTCACCTTTTTTTGATGATGTTAAAGAAAAAGATTTCAAAAGGTGTTTGCACTGAGGAACAATCCCATTGTGAAAGTGGGACCAGATGTTACCTACATCGTAGATCTCCCGTATCAGGGAGTTGTTTATTTATTCATTAAATTGATCAGTTCTGGTTTTCAACAGTTCCCATAAAGCGTAAAATAGGATGCAGAATTGGGTGTAATTGTCCATCGCTGTTGTGGCATGGATCACATTGCAAGTTATGGATCAAGTCGCGACCGTAAACCAAACTCCAGGCCTCCCAACGATGCACAATTGGAAATCAATATGAGATAAATTAACAGCATGGGTCACGCTAATGTGATCCACTGAGTCTGATCTGATCTTTTCACAGAAAGGTGGAAAATTTATCCATCACTCCATCACTTGGACACTATCACAGGGAAAACGCGCGCCCACGGCCCCGCTGCACCTATTTACACAAAGCTCGCCAGACACAGCCTGGGAGCAGGGCTTAGCCGTTTAAAGTGGTGAGTGTAAATTCAGTTTTGCCTTGACAGCTTTATAGGCCCATTGTTGCTCTCTTGTGGAAAAAAGGGAGGATTTTGGTGTGTTTGTGGAGCTGTGAATCAGGGGAAGGAAGCCTTATTTAACTGATATTGGTGTGGGTATCAGTCACACGCACACAGAAAAACCACAGACTGTTAAATAAATTCCAGTCTGATAAGAAAAGCCATACAATAAGCAACTCTCCGATGCCTGCTCATTAGAAAGAGAGAATGGCCACCTGACTCAGCAGTGTCTTTCAGCTCGTTGTTGTGTTTTTAGACAGCAGTGTCACTGTTTTAGTTCATTCTGAGCATTCTCATCGGGGTACATTTGGCTGTAGCACACACCTGTTTTTTTGGAAAGAGCTGGACAAACATGGACCACCTGCTTAGGACAGACACATTTAGAAACTAAGTAGTGAGCTTCTTAGAGACACCCCAATAAATTCCAGTGGAGAATAATCCGTATGTAATGAATATGCAGATATTTGTAAGATGACAAGTTTTGTTTCTGGTTTTTGTTTCTCTTCCAAATACTGTTGACCAATCACATCTGAGCAGTCTTTGGTTGCATGCAATTAAGCAGTCCACGTGAAGAGCAAAAGAGGGAACGTATACAAAAATGCATTCTTAAAACCAGTGACAATCATCTGACAACAATTTCGGTTCTTATTTGTTTCTTTTTCGAATTCATCAGCTTCTTAAAGAGTGTCCAGCAGATTAGACTGGAATGAATGACAAACGTCCGGTTCCCAGATGAGTTGGACAAAATCACACCTCCAATTGAACTTTAATAATGTTTGCTATCTCCCGAATATGCAAACAGGCAGCTGTTTCAAATACGTTTACCACAAACACTCTCAGTGCGGTGTTTACACCTGCTTTCTGCTTCTCTTACTATTAAAAAGGTTAAGGTTGCTGCCAGAATTCAACCCAAAATACCTCAGATTCACCACTCTCATTTTCATTTTGTGCACATCCTACAAATACAAATATAAACAAATATATCCTACAAATATAAACTTTCCTTCTTCAGTTTTTTGCAGCAGCAACCACAATAGCCTTGTTTAACACAGCATTTCAACACAGGCTATCTTAAAACATTAACGGATCTTGTTTTGTGTGCTAACAAATCAGCAGTACACGTGCTGAAAGTGACATTCATGACTGCGGGTGACCTCCACTGACTGGTTAGTGCAGCTGTTGCTTAGTTTTGATAGCGGGACAGATAAGGCATTATGCATTTGTGTAATGATAACATTACCAGCTTGACTGTGACTCAAGATAAACGGTCATGTGGGTTTTGAAGGGGGAAATGGAGCTAGATAGCTTTACGCTAAGTGACTTGTTTATTGATGAACACCGATGGAGACAGCGATATCAAAAGTTTTTGTTTGGATTTGTCTTTACCTCACACATGCAAGCACTGCATGTTCCCTAACACCACCCTCATGTCTATGAACAGGTATTAAAATCTTTCACTTCCCCTCCATATTATGTATATTCATAAACAGATAATCTGCACAGTACCAGCTCTTGGCCCCAGTGAAACTGGGAAAGCTCTGATGGAGGTCAATGAGCTCTTTTTAGCATCCCCCCCTCCTCCTCGGCCCGTCTTTATCTCCTTGCGTTTGTTTTGATCCTCAGGGGTCATTAGCAAGACTAAATGTTTGTCTGCTCACAAAGGGAGATGGTTAATATGTTTCAACGCATCCATTTGTCAGGCTTCTTGCCTCTTGCTGCACAGTGTGTGAAAGGAGAGCTTAGCATCTCAACTGGCATTTCAAGACTTGCAAGCATTTCAACACCTCCGGCAGGAGAGGCCCACAGTGCGTCTGCGTGTGTGTTCACATGTGAACATTTGTTTATGCACGTATGTGCGTGTCTAAATACATTCCTCCTCGAGGGTTGGGTTCCCAGCCTCCTGGTCTATATATCACCCTTGAGATCATCAATGTGCAGTTTGAAGAGACTGAAAAAAACCGAGAACTTTTTGCTTCCTGCAGACATGATCCATCCTGTCGGTCTGCTCTAGTCAGATTAGTGTGACTTACGAGAATTAGGAAGGGGTTGAGCAGAAGAGAGAAAATGAAGAAAGGAGAAGAAGAAAGACAAAAAAGAGAAGAGAAGAAAGAAGAATTATTTGCTCGCAAAGGCAAGCAAAGGAAACCAATGTAATAAATTTTAAGTGAATGGTTGTGTTGACAGGAAGTAGTGTCGTTAGCACCGTTTTAATGATATCATTGGTGATTTGTTGAACTCTGGCCTAAACAGGAAGTCGGCCGTCCAGAAAAATGTCTGTGCTAGCAACGTCCAGCTATCAGTGGGCAAAGGATCCATTTGTCTCTGCGATGAGTGATTCTTTCCTCCTGTGCTGGACCCTCCGACAGTATTCAGAGCTCATAATTTTAACCACCAAATGTTAGGTCTGTTGAACTGCCACCACACTAAGACACATAAGGTAAGAATATTGAACGATACATTATGATAAATTATTTGGTAAAACTGAAAATTAAAACTGCATAATTGAAGCTATAATGAAATGTAGTAGAGATGCACAGTCTGGAAAAACCTATAAATGCATGAATGTCTAATGATTACATTACATACAGTAACTGGCCACTTCATTAGTTACATCCATTCATCAACTGATTGACAAAATCTTCAAATAAAAAAAATGCATTAGCTATCTAATGCATTGAGGCATGTAGACATGGTCAAGGCAACCTGCTAAAGTTCCAACCGAGGATCAAGATTAGGAAGAAAGGGGAGTTTAGTGACTTTGAATGTGGTATGGTATATGCCAGACAGGCTAGTTGGAGTATTTCAGAAACTGCTCCTCTACTGGGATTTTCACACAAACAACCATCACCAGGATTTACATGAATGATCCAAAAAAGAGAAAATATCCAGTGACAGCTCTCTGGGTAAAAATGCCTTGTTGGTCCCAGAGGTCCAAGGAGACTGGCCAGACTGCTTCAATCTGATAATGAGGTGACTCATAAAATCCACTT
Organism: Aulonocara sp. 'chitande type north' Nkhata Bay; assembly: GCF_057382095.1. Classification (NCBI taxonomy): domain Eukaryota; kingdom Metazoa; phylum Chordata; class Actinopteri; order Cichliformes; family Cichlidae; genus Aulonocara; species Aulonocara sp. 'chitande type north' Nkhata Bay. The sequence goes on from NC_141358.1 coordinate 13,820,943, forward strand.
GTTACAACCAAGGATTGCAGAATGCACAGCATGCGAAACCCTGAAGCAGATGTGCTAAAGCAGCGGTCCCCAATCTTTTTTGCGCCACGGACCGGTTTATGCCCGACAATATTTTCACGGACCGGCCTTTAAGGTGTCACGGATAAATACAACAAAATAAAACTAGTACCGGTACCGAAAAAAAGAAGATTTATTCATAACACACGTGAAAACACCCAGGAAAACCGAGTGAACGATAAAAACGGTAACAAAATGACGCTGAAAATCAATAAAAACCCTGAAAACCATACATTTCACACCTGAGCCTCAACTCAAGACCGGTACCGGTCCGAGGCCCGGGGGTTGGGGACCGCTGTGCTACAGCACCAGAAGATCACACCAGGTGCCATTCCTGTAAGCTAAGAACACAACACTGAGGCTACAATTTACAACAGAAGACAAGAGAAGATTAAAGAAACTTGCCTACTCAGATCAGTCTCAGTTGTGCTGCAATATTTGGATGGTATGGTGAGGATTTTAAGCAATATTAAAGCTTGTATCCTGCCTTGTCTCAACAGTTCAGCCAGCTACTGCCAGTAATGGCGTGTGGGTATATTTTCTTGGCATATTTTGGGTTCTTTTAGTACCAGCTGAGCACAAGCATTTTTTAAATATCTCAGCCTACCTAACCGTGCCCATCCCTTTTTAACCACAGTGTGCCCATCTTTTAATACATACTTTCAGCAGGCTAATGTGCCATGTATTGGACTAAAAACTGGTTATGCCTAATGTATGAAATACAATAAGAGTAGCATATACCAGTAGCATGTGTACGGTATGGAATAAGCGTGTGTTTAAGCGCCTCGTTGCTAAACGGCAGCTATTTCCTAATGAGATGTAAATGACTGTAGGAGGTGGTCCCCCACTCACTCAGTGGGACGCCTTTCCACTTTTGAAGTCCTGATTTTGGGGGTCTAGGCGTTGTCATAGTGATGCTCCCACTGACGGTCCCCGATGGTCTCTAGAGAATTGGCTTCGGTTGGAGTATTGACAGGCATGTGGCAGCCTTGGTTTATTTCTTCTCTTTTCCTCTCCTCCCCTCACTCTCACATCATCCTCCCTTAAGCTTTTAATATGAAAGCATGCCTGGCACACAAAAATGATTGTTGTAAGCAACAAAAAATGTCAATTCCCGTTGGCATTAGACACTTAGATTAAAAATGTGCAATGTATGCAAAGCACATTATATATAGAGGCTTTGTTTGCATGATGTGTTTTGAAGTTTATGAAGTTTGAAATGAAAGCTGGGGATATAAATACCTCACGTGAGGTAAAAGAACAGAAGAGCATTAGTATGTAGCTCCCAGTTGCACATTTCTTTCTTTCTGTGCATTCAGTGACTTTGAGTCTCCTCACAAAGGACAGTTGCGCTGCAGGAAAATGAACGTAGAGGGCATCGAGTTCAGTTTGACCACCAACAAGGTAATATGCCAGACATACCATGCTGTTCCATCTGTTCATGGTTTAGTGCGCATGGAAATTAAAGGCATGCCACCTGCTGGAATGCAATGCTCATTTGTTTATATGACACATGGATGTTACGCACAGAAATGCACATACTGTAAGAAATGGACAGAAACACACTGTGAGATGAACAAGTGGCAGACATAATCAGAGAAAGAGATAATGGGATGATTAATATTCAAGATTCAGGGACACTGTGTTACCACTACAACCCACTGACCCATCAGATCGCCCTGTCTTGTCATCATTGATCATCCTTTGCTGTCAATTGATGTGATTGTGTTGGAACGGAAGGTCTTTGCGGATGAATTCCTGACAGGCACCAGTAGCCTACAGGCCTGTGACCTTTATGCCCTCCACAAGGTCAAGAGCCTCACCCTTCCCTTCTAAAAAAAACTTTCTCGACAGCCTTCCCCCCTTCCTCCATCTTTTCTGACTTCCATCATGTGATTCACTAATCAATTAAGCTGCATTTTTGTGTGAGGTCATGCCAACGTTTCCTCCTCCTTTTTCCTCTTTAAGTGCCTGTGTTCTTTTTAAGGTATGTAATTAGCAATCTTTTATATATATTCTCTCTCTCTAAATATATATATGTATACGTATATTTATATTTATCAAACTGTTATGACAAACTGTACCTGGACCGAAAAGAAATCAGTTTAAGGTGGAAGTCATGGTAAGGCAGGTAAAAAAAAACTGATGAGACTGAAGGAAATACATTTTTAATAGCATCACGTTTTCTTTTTCTTTTCTTTATTTCAGTGTAATTTTTCAGTGTAATCTTTAGATTAGAAGAATCTTATCAATATACTTGTCCTGTATAAGATCTGGTGCTTGATTGGATGTTATTGGTATTAGTCATGGTCATGTGGCTGTTCTCAGGCGATTTAAGATGATGCTGCCTGGTGTTACCGTCATGCAATAAATAAGGAATTTGTAATTCTGCTGTGTGCAAACTATTATTTCTCTGCACCTTTCCCACAAGATGAGGAGGATGTGTGAGGATTGTTTTTTGTTCATTTATTGAATATGCAGAGTATGCATGTCCAGCAAATGGTAAATGGACTGATCCTCATATAGCACTTTTTTACTCTCCCGGAGCACTCAAAGCGCTTTATACAACATGCCACATTCACACAAGCACTTCTATGCTTTCTAACTAACATTCAGACTCCAATGGATGCATCGGAGAGCAACTTGGGGTTATTATCTTCCCCAAGGATATTCAGCATGCAGACTGGGGGAGGCAGGGATAAAACCACCAACTTTCAACCAGCAGATGACCTGCTCTACCTCCTGAGCTGCAGAAGGAGTTGAAGAAAGAGTTGTTACAGTATATGGACAAAAGTACTGGGCCACCTATACATTGCACTTACAGGAGCTGCTCAGCCAATCGAAACATCCCAACAAACTTTTACACATTATGAGCCTTACCACTCAGTTACACTTTACAATAATACCCCTTGCAGCCGATCATCGAATATTTAGAAGAAATGACATTTCATGACTTGCTGCTGTGGTGGCATCCTATTTATAGTACCACCCGCCTGTGGCAATGGGACTGGAAACACTGGAATTTACCAATTAGCAACTGTGTCTTACAAAGAGGCTTGATGGGACTGTGCCTCTGAAACAATAATGATATGCTGTTATGTTGCAAACAAATAATATGATATTGCAATCAACTGAAGTTTTGCCAGAACTGAAGAATCACCTGGTTCCTTTGAAAAGAGATGTGATAAACTGTTGTAGCTGTATCTTATAATCGGCATCTCTGACTGTTACATTCTTGGACATTACACTTCCATCTTTTCTGACCATACAAACTCACATCCTCCAAGCAGGACCGGTGTGTGTGTCTGTATGTATGTGTGTGTCCCATAAGATTTCCACGAGGCCACCGAGGCCCATTATCTCACTTAGTAATCACTGTGCTAAATTTAACATGGGGGATAAGGGGAAATCAGGCCCAAATCAAAGGGCCTGTTATCTGCTCAGTGCTTATAGCGCAGATTATGAAACATCACGGTGATCTGATAAACATATGGGCAAAGAGCAGGGCACAAACATCTGCATGCCTGCTGGCCACACAGGAACAGGGAAGACTTTATCCCACTGCAAGCCCCCAGTGAAAAAGAGGAAGCTGGCCAAAAGGGAAGTGTAGACACAATATTAGAATGTGTATGTTTGTGTGTGTGAGAGAGCTAGTTTCTAGTAAACCTCCTGGCAATGACATGCTTGGCAAAGGGTTGAGGAAACAGTCCCTAAGTTACCTTTGGACTGATTGTGTTTGAGTTGCGGAAAGGAGGGAGGGAGTGGGTGTTTTTGGTAGATGGGTGGGTGGTGAGGACTTGGATGGAGGAGAACAGGAAGACAGATTGCCTATGGCGAGCAGGACTTCCTGTTAGATCCAGGTCAGTAAGTTGCAGCATGACACTAGGAGGGGAAATGGTCTGTAATCGCAACAATCAACGTGATTAGCGTGAGCAAGCTGCAGTGCCAGACCTCAGTCTGCCACCCAGGTTGTTGCTAGCCTGCAAGCACCCTCAGCATCGCTGCATGGGAATGGTCAGGGTGGGAATGCAGGAGACTGGATCCCTTTTCACACCTCAAAGTGTCACAATTTTATAATAATAATGGATTGCATTTATATAGCACTTTTCAAGACCCTCAAAGCACTGTACAATTCCACTGTTCATTCACACACTGGTGGAGGCAAGCTACAGTTGTAGCCACAGCTGCCCTGGGACAGACTGACAAAAGCGAGGCTGCCATATCGCGCCATCGGCCCCTCTGGCCATCACCACTAGGCAGTAGGTGAAGTGTCTTGCCCGAGGACCGAGACTGTCCAAGCAGGGGCTCGAACCGGCAACCTTCCGATTACAAGGCGAACGGCCAACTCTTGAGCCACGATCACCACAATTTTATATTTGATCCAGTTAATTTTGATATATTCCAAATGCAATTTTGCAAGCATACCTCAGCAATCTATATGGCATAGATGCATATGCTACCTCCTGTCATCATCACCCATGAGGGCTTTAGTATTCTGGTTTTATACTTCACATTAATTTGTTTAAAGATGGGACAGGTGTGTCTGCCACTGTAATGTCATATCTGCTGCAAGCTTTACAAGAAACATGTATGCGTGCGTCTTTTATCTTTTTTTTTTTTAATCTTTCGTCCTCTTCAGTCCCCTCTCCTGTTATTTTCAAAAACACCTAAAAAGTGTTGTCATGTTGAGTATACGTCTTTGTTAGACCTTATTTCAACCTTCTTTGCAGAATGTGTTGCTGCAGCTCATAAATCTTGTAATTACTCCAAAAGCTAAAACCCTACAAAAGGTTTTCAGACTTAAAATGAACTAAAACATGCCTCATTCTGAGTGTAAAGACGCAAGAAAACGTCTGTGGCTAAAAAGATGGAGAGATCCCTTATCCCTTAAGCCATTAGTTCAATATTTTGACCTTATTTAGAATATGAATTGTGGGAAAAAGACAACAACTTCCTCTTTTATGGGGTCAGAAAAGAAACCAGTGTTATGTCAGAAACAAACAGCTTGCCTTTGGGAAAGAAATCCCCAATAGTGTATACTAGTTGTTTTATGTTACAGCCCACTTTTGAACAACCAAGATCAGGGTTAGGCAAATATATAATGCAATCAAATGCAAGGACATGAAAGGTCAAGGTGGATAGGTAGAAAAATGTCACAAATCTCATTCCTAAAGTTACAGAGTTACTGGCCCGATGGAAAAGACTGCCACAAATCACAAAATTTAGGCCCAAGATATGAAAATAAACATAAAAAACATAAAATGAAAGCTCTTTTGTAGTTAATTAAGAGAACAAGAAAGCAGCCTTGTGCCCTGCTGCATCTAGTGAGTGCTCGTTTGTCTGTGACTTAGCATTCCCAGAGTATCCATCTCTTTGTGTCTAAACAGGCTGTCAATCACCACGCTGGCACTTCCTGTTTACCTGTCCCATTGACCTCCTCTTTGGAGAGTCACCGGTGCTGAGTGCTCCAGGCAGCCCTGAGGACATGCACTCACATGGCCAGCTTCAAAGTTAAGGCAAAGTTTACCCAGAGTTGAGCTTCCACAGGCTGCCCCGCTGTTCACTGGGGTTGTGTGCTCAGATAAGAAGGCTGCTTCCTGGTCTAAACATACACAGACAAAGAGAAAACAAAGAAGAAGGACAGGCAGAAAGAAAAAAAGAGGAGGCTTGGAGGCAAACAGCGAAGTCTTATCGCAGGTATCATTTGTTTGAAAAGTGAATCAATAATTTAGAGAGAGTGTGGATGTGTAGACGTTTGGTTTATGACGATATGTTGTCCAAGCTATCACATGAAACTTGACAGAATCAAATAGAATCGATGGGGCGTGGGGAGTTTGTAGTTTTAGGTCTTTTTCCACTACAAAAATATTTGTACACCCAAGTCATTACATTTTATTTATATAGCACCAAAACTAAACGACAGTCAGCTCAAGGCGCTTTATATTGTGAGGTAAGGACATCAGAAAATTAAAACACAGTCTTTTAGGTTTTCATTACATTTTTTGCACCGTTTTTTAATGTTGTTTGTTTTTTAAAACTCACACTTTAAATTGTACTCAGGCTTAAGGTTACGGTGAGGCCACTTTGAGTGATGGTTGTATATGAAACTGGCAGCTGTAGCTGCTAGCTAATGCTGTGCCTCACCTCAGCTAATTTTAGTCACTGAACTCCCCCTCTTGCTATGTGGTTAACTATGCTCAGCGTTTCCGAAGAGGTCTTTGTTAAGGTTTTTTGTGAGTGAAATTGAAGTATTTTTTTGTAGGTCACTTAGGAATAATTAGCATGGGTCTGTGTGGCCTGTGTATGGTCACTTCTGGCTGCAAAAATAACAAGATGTGATGGCCACAGTGCTAAACTTCAAAAGGAGGGATTCGGAAACACCATTTACCCTCCTGTTGTATTAATTACATGGCTGCAGAAGCAGTGTTTGCTGTGGCATTAAACCATACTATCACAACAGTCATCTGGCCTAAACCACCAGGAATAAAAATATTTAGGAGAAAGCAAATAGCATTATGTAAATGATACACAACAGCAACAAAAGATATGAAAACGGAGACGGACAAATTCGAAAAGTTCCAAATTTAAAATCTTATGAGTATTATGTAACATCATGAGGAGCTGTGTTTTATTTTGCCTGAGCAGCTCTCATGGATGAACAACATGCCACCATCATGTGGTGTTCTTCATAATTTAGCATTAATTGAGACTACAGCAATTCAGCAGCCCAGCACGTTCCCGTCGTTAGACGCAGTGCTGACCGCACAGTGAACTAGGAATATAATGGCTGTTCTGTTCCTGCCATCTCTCAATGTAATGGTACTGTAAACTAACAACTCAAAAGCCCCTTGAGCCACATTGCCTTGCTGCCGTGGTATTTCTACAACAAATTAGAGGCAAACTTAAATATTGGGCCGCCTGTCAGCATGATGGGTGAAAGGAAAAAAGAGGCAATTAAAGGCTAATGTATTTCAATTAGTGGCTAACTTTTAAAGGAAAAGCGGACTTCCGCATGGAACAAGTCCAAACATGGGTCATCAGAGAGTGGGTTGCTTTTGGTGTTTGGGGTTTAGGGGCAGTGTAAGCATCAATAAGGCCATGTAGCTATTAGCAAATGAGAAGTAATGTCCCCTGAATGATGGTGGTAATGATGCTGTGGACAAAACATTGGATTTTGATTGGCCTCTCTCTGTGAATAGGTCCCAGTACACACAGGAAGTGCTTGTTTGTTCCAAGCAGCACTATTTCCTGTCGGACTGGCTGTGTGTGTGTGTGTGTGTGTGTGCGGGGGTGGGGTGGGGGGAGGGTTTCCACTGTGATAATCAGTAGAGGGATATGTGCGTGCATGCACCTTACTTCTCAATTTTCCTACTTTAGTTGGCGGTTCAAAGAGCCACTCCTCGCCAGGGCGGAAGCTCCTCTCAACCTAGAATGAGATCAGTGTGCATCCAACAAGGGACTTCCTCCCCACACAGGAAGTGGAGGTGCAGCTGAGAGGGAAAGGGCTCTTCCTCTGCCACCCCCGTTCCTCCAAGTCCTGCTCCTCCCTCGTCCTCCTCCATGATCCGTGTTTTGTCTCAGAAATAACATAAAGCATTGCTCACGCTCACTCCCTCTCCCCTTTTTCTGACCAAGCAGGAAGTGCAGCCTGTTATGTTTACATAACAGAGGTCCTCTCTCCCGCCAAAGCCACCCAATGGCCCCTGGGAAACGGGAATCCCCAGACTTCATCTGCTCACATTTGTGAAGTGGACATCCATCACAGATTGACAGAGAAATGTGTCTGCATGTGTATATGGGAGAGAGGCTTCCGGTGGGAGCAAAGAGAGAGAGAACAGAAGAGCATCTGTGTTAATGTTGATGATCCTTTCCTGAGAAGGTTTTCCTTTTACTTAAGTTGACCCCTGCTGCAATGGAAGAAGAACTGGATGTGCTCTTGTTCAAGAGCCCCCCATCATTTCCCATTGTGCCATTTGGCTTTGGCACTTATCTCTTTGCACATGATTTCAATAGTGAAGATTTGCACTCAATGTGCGCTTGAAGCTGGGAGATATGAATGCCATCGGTGATGGATAACACACTATGTCTGCCTTGTTCTGGGGGGAGATGTGCACACTCATGAGGCTCATGTGACTAGCAATGGGTCGACAGAGAGAGGGTCTATCCATCTGAGGCCCCCAGAAAACTGCCCGTTGGCCATTATGGAACAAATGAAGACTTTTGAGTGTGTGGAAGGGAAGTGGATATTTAGTTCACTGGTGGCAGGGCTAGATTAATGTGTTTCTGTCCATGGATTTAATTGTGTGTAACAAAAGTCTTGATGTGGTGTTACAATCAAATGTTCAGATCATTTTTCTTTCATTATAAATAAATTTGAAAATTTACAATTCCCTTTAAACAGAAACACCTCAGAGAAAAGTCTTAAAAATAAGAATACAGCAGAGAGAAAAAATGGCAGATGCCTTTGCAAAACTACAAACTTTCTGACTTTTCTTTTTTACGTTTTTGTGTCAACTGCAGAAACAATTGGCCTCGTAGAAGAGCAATTTTGGATCCTTGCTCAAAACAGATTTATCTTGTTTTTCAGTCTAATTATCCAGATTCTTTTAACTGTGCAAACTTGCCATAAATCATTCATTTCAGACTAATGAATCCCACCTGTTCATAAAGAGGTGAACGTTTGTGACTCTTGAGTGGTTTAGGCTAGATGAAGTTAGATGTTTTCAAGGCAGGGCAGTGTGTGCCTAATCACTGAGTATTTGGAAATAGTTCAGCTTGTTTCAGGTAATGTTACACTGTCTTCAGACAGCATATAGACTCGGACAGCTGTTGGCGCAGCACAACCAACTGCTAGAATATAGACGCTCCTGCAGATCTATTTGTTTGCTTGAATAAAAGGATTTCCTGTTTTGCTTTGATAAATTGCTGCCAAGTAACTCTATCCCATTTGTTTTTGTTGTTTTGTGGATTCTATTCAGTGCATGTGTTCACGTACTATATCTATGCCCGTGTTTATCCACACATTTGTTTAGAGTGTGAAATGCTTCTACGCGTCCTGCTGTTGAAGAACTTGTCCTTGGCTCTGCAGATCCACTCACAGAGTGGAGAGTTTGAGTAGCTGCCATGAGGACTTATGGCCTCAGGACCTGTTGGTGGAGGTCAGAGAGTACAAGAGGCGACAGCTGTAGAAATGTTGAGAGCCCGGTGCAGCATGAATACTGCCGGTTATAGCCAGCATCGCACGCACACACGGATACATACACACCCACACACTCAACACACACAGCGATCAGATCCTTATCTAAAAGATACATTGTTTGGAAGTTGCTGGAGGACCGCCTAACAGGATATAGCCCACTGTTAGAAAGTGTGTCTGTGTTTGCGCGTGTGTTACACAGGATCGTATAGGACGTGATCAAAAAAGCTGAGGCCTTTTATTGCAGTTTTCGCCAATCTGCAGCCTGTTTGAATGGATTTCCATGATTTTTGTCAGTCTTTGAACTTGTTTGAGTTGTTGATGTGGTCATTCAGTATCCAGGAGCCTCTTTTGTCTTCTATAAGTCAAACTGCTACTATCAAAACTGTAACAAATAAAACAGATATAACTACACAGAATCTTCTAAAGTTTTTGGTGCCAGCTAACCCTGCAGTGGTCGAGAGAGTCTCCATCAGATCCAGGCTCAAGAGGGGGCAGGAAACCGCCGTGGCCAGTTTGGGCTTAAGAGGAAAGAGAAGAATAAAAAGAGGAACATAGAGAGGCCACCAACAATAAAAATAGAAAAAGGAAAACTATGGGAGAAATTGTAGATAATCACCATTAATAGTGGCATGTAAAGGCATCAGTAATGAAAAGAGCTGAGTGAAGAAGTGCTCAGTCCATCACAGAAAACCCCCAGCAGCATGAGTCTATTGCAGTGCAACCAAGATTTGCTCTAGGATCAGCTGATCCCGTCCTAATGTCACCATATTCAAAACCTGCCTTTTTCAGAGAGGAACGTTTTAAGCCTAAAATTAGAGGCGGTGTCTGTCTGCTGAACCCAACTTGGAACCTGGTTCAACAGGAGAGGAACTAACAGCTGAAGACTCTGCCTCCCATTCTACTTTTAGGTAGTCTAGGAATCTCCAAGAACAAAGTGCTATATTTAGATAAAAGAGTGCTCTGATGTATTTTAGATACGATGGGGTCGCATCAGGACTCTGGACTTTGTATGTGAGGAGAAGTGTTTAAATAGGAATTTAGAATTTAAGAGACACTAAGACAAAAGGCATTTAGTACTTTTGCTGCTGCATATTACACTAACTGAAAGTATTGCATCATCATATGGACTTAAAATAGTCCAACCTGGAAGTAGCCAAATTAAATATTGTCCCTATAGAGACAAACAGATTAAATAAATAAGGGGGTCTAGCATTCATATTCATGTAGTCACCTAGCAAATGAGCATTGTTTTACTAAATGATTCATATCACCTTTTCTCATTGTTGGAACCAGTCAGTGTTAAATGAAGCAGTAATGAGCAATCAGCAAGTTAATACATTAAACACAGCAAGCAAGATAATCAAACTGTTAATGGAGACTTCAAACGCCATAATTACCTTTCAATTTCTGAAAGTGTTCTTTTTTAAAAACAGCTGCTGGAAGCAGCACATTTAGGTTAGCGTTTAGAGTATCGCTTGTTTGAAGCTAATATGAACGGTTGCTTAATTTCTAGAAATTTCTGAATGTAGTGGGATAAAACTGTAAGGGACCTTTCCTCATTGAAGACCAGAAGGTTTTCAACATTTGGCTATATGTTATAGAGTTATTTAGTGTCATTTTTGTAACTTAACTATGACATGGTCATGTGAGCTTCAGATACAGATGTACCTGCCAATCTGCTGATATCAAGACAGCTATTGTTAAAAAATAAAATAAAATAAAAATTGTATTGATATGTTGTGAATTTGAATCTTTTGTCACCAAATTGCTATCCAGTAATTTATCCAGTAATTAATTGTTTCTATTTACTGAAAGGCCATTTTGGCCCCTTACATGCAAGGCCCTCTTCTCTCCAGCGGGGAGTTGGATTGCTGACCTGGATGCCCAGAAAGAGGTGTTGCAGCTGGAGCTTTACTCTAGAGAAGATGCTGGTGCTGGTGGGAGCAGCTGTTGTGTGTTAGACTGTCAACACAGTAATGAAAAGGGAGGGGTGGAGGGTGTGTTGGGGGGGGGGGGGGGTTAAATCAGGCACAAGGAGTTTTGGTTGAAGTTTGTTCTCATTTTACATTAGTATCTGCTTTGCTTTACTTAAGAACGTTTGATTACAAGTAACATTAATCCGGCAGAAAAATAATGCCAGACACCCCCAGAGCAGTTTGAGGGGATTGTGTTTGCATAACAATCTTAGCCACATTTTCTGAGGTTTTTCCGTGTTGAACATCTTACGCCCCAGCCAAGCCCACCGGCATGTCAGAACACTGAAGTCCACTTCAAGCCCTTCTTCGCCATCATCGTCAGGGTCTTGGATCACTGAACCGCCCCTGTTCCTGTTCTCATGGGAACTTCCCCTCCCTTCAATGAGCTGCCTGGTTCACCTCTCAGCACTGCCTGCTCTAGGGTTAACTCCACAGGTCAAAGGTCACAGGATCACAGGCTCCACAATGCCTCAGATTGTTGATTGTTGATCCTAATGCTGGTGCTGTGAGGAGGGGTAGGATTGTGCGTGTGTGTGTGCAAGTTTGCGTTTGTTTGATTGTGTGTATATGTTTCTATTTGTGCATGTGACACAAGTGCCTCTGTGCATGCGTGTGTGAGCGTGTTAGTTTTTGTGTGTGCATCCGCCGATGTTTGCATGTGTGCAAAAAAGGAGAAACCTGATTGGCTGGACCACCGTAGCAGATGAAACTTGATGGACTGCAGGCTCCCTAAGCTCCTGTTGATGGGGATTTGGAGGCCTGTCTTTGAGGGGGGAAATTCAATTTCCTCCCCCTGCTCACCAGAACTGTTTGGATAGCTTGGCCTGGGATTGGAGAGGGTGTGTGACACTCCAGATTACCCACTCACTGAGAGGCAGCCGGGAAGGTGGTGTCTGATCTGCAGCATGGCATGACTCAACGCAAGAGGAATGTGGCACAACAGAGAGCTGTCAATCTGTCAGTGTTTTTAGTTTTATTTATTTCATCTGTTTCTAAGTGCGCTACAACACATCCTAAGAATTTTCATGTGAATATAAATGCTTTATTTAACAGTGGATCCCATGAGTGCAATCTGTATTCAAATTAATCCATTATTGACATCTGCTTTATTGATTGAGCATGATCAATAGTTTTGTTGAAAATAGTTTTGTTAAGAACAGTTTAGTGATAAGTCCCACAGATTAATTATTCTTTCTTCTAGATTGCTACTAACAAAATTGTAAGATATGAACAGGATATAGCTACACAGTTACTGCAACTTTCTACAATTTTTGCATCAGTCAGCTCAAAAAATAGTTCTTTTTTTGTTTTTTACAGAGGATCCCCATGAACATGCATTTGGCAGGGGTGGAACAGATCTCCAGCAGAACCAAGCTCAAGATGGGCAGGACGCAGGAAGAAAATAGAAGAAAGAAAAGAAGAATATAGAGAGGCTACTTAAAATGAAAAGAGAAAATCACAAACTATAGGAGAACAGAGACAGTTTATATTAAGTGATATATTTAGTAGTGTACATACCTCAGACTTAAAGAAAAACTCTAAAGTATTTGTATGCACTTGCTTTGGTTCTTGTTTTGTTACTTTCTGCTATCCTGTAAGTTCTCTAATAATGCCACACAAAACGTACCTCGAATACAGCCATGCAAAAAAGAAGGTTTTCACAAGACACCCTTACTGCTTCCATAAGAATTTAGAGGGTAAGTAGCAGACAGGTGCTTTTACTCAAATGCACCTGATTAAGTGATCATCAGCGAGTATGACCACCTTTGCAAAAGCGTAACTTTTGACTGTTTGCTGGTCTAAAGCATCGAGGTGTGTGTTAACAAAATGCTACAATCTTCCCAGGAGCAGATACTTCATCTGATTCAACCCCCAACTGTGCAATGCTCGGAGAAATTGCAAAAAGTCCAAGACCTACATCTCATACTCTAAAGGCCTTAGCTAGCATTTAAAATGTGGTTTGTTTGGAAGCATTTGCATCCCTCTAAAAATGCAGCTTAGGTTTGAAAGGTTGGAGCTGAACAAACCTCAAGAGTTCAGGAACAATGTCAAGACCAAAGTGGAGATATCAACACAAACACCTCGCAACAACCGCCAAGCGCGGTGGTGGAGAGGTGATGATTGCGGCTTGTTTTGCAGCCTAAGTCTAGACTTCAGTCTCACTAAAATGCGGTTGGCCCTTAGCACTTTCCCCCATAAAAACAACACTTGATCACCTCCCCTGTACCCTTTATGACAAGCTCTGACTCCTCTATATATATCAGTAAAGACATGCTTGGATGACCATTAGAATAAATAGAAGGGTTTTTCCAAGGGTAGCCAACTTCCATATTTGCAACAGACTACTTCCTGTGACAATGATGACAGCAGCAGAGAACATTTCCCTAGTTTCAGTAAGATTATTTCAGCAGTTCAGAGACGTTTGATGAAAAATGACGCTAAAAGAGTGTCCAGTGCAATTTATTGGTCCTAACCTGTCTGTGTGTGACGAGACGAGAGTGAGAGCAGGCTGTCATTGCAAGCATGAGGTAACGGCTGTCTTCATGCAGCTAAACCTTTTTTCATTCTTGCTGGTGTTCTGTGCAGGATAACTTATATAGGCTTCTTTTTTGCTTCTTCCACATCCCCATCGCTTCACAAAATTATTGTTGGAAAATGATTGCATTTTATATCATTGAACAGCTGGGTATAGTAATGCACTGACAAAGCTGTGCTAAATAACCAAACTTTAAATCATGTATTCCCACTTGGTGCAGCTAAAGGAATTTTCTTTAACTGGTCATACTGGACATCTAGTGAGCCTTTTGACTGATAACATGATTTCTATACTGCACCGAGGGACTGCACAGACTATGCATACAAACACACAAAAGAGCATAAATACAAACCTATTGGGGATTATGTTCCACCTCATAAGGAATGTCAATTACCTCAGCTTTGTGTTGACTGTTGCTGTTTGTTTGCCCCCGCCCGAAAGCTGTGATAGAAATCAAGAAGGTGGTGTTGTGCCGATGACACTTGAGCCGTTTGCCTCCTCATTACCTCCGGCCGTCCCTCTCTCACCTAGCCGTAAAATGGAGGAATGTCTTTAAAGTCTCATCCAGTTTTACTGGAGTGCTGACCATTTCATCACATGCAGATGTTGCCATATGTGTTGTTTGCACACAGATGTTTGTGTGTGTGTGTGTGTGTTCCGTGAGGTAGAGAGACCGAAAGGCTTATATGCACTTCATGGGTCATAGCATGTTACCACTCTTGGAAAACCCTTTTGTTGGATAAGTGTGTTTTGCTTGAAGTCTCAATTTATTGCCAGAACAAGAGGGAAGAGTAAAGAACAGGAAGAATAAAAATAAATAAATGGTGGGTTATATTTCAAAACATGCAATGTCATTAAAAAAAAGTCATGGTGAGGAGCAACAATGGAATAAGTAGCAGTGAACTTATGTTATAGTCTTTGGTCATTTTATTTTGTTAAATACAGGCACACCAACACACACATTACAAGAAGAAGCACCGTGATTGTTTATGTAGTTATTCTAACACATCTTTGAACACGACTCAGCCTGTCAGAGTCAAAGACGAGAGCCGGCATGACTAAGATTATTTCAGTGATTATTGGAATGAAACTTCAGAGATAAAGGGGGGTGGCGAGGAATGTGTGCCTACTGTAAACTGGCTCTGTTTTCAGTATACACACTGTAATACCTTAAAAAAAAAGAATAAATTAGACACAAAAATGCCAGTTGTTAAGGCAAAACGGATGAGAAGTCTTTAGTTGGGAAACAAAAAGAGTTCACAAACAGCAGGCTAACTCAGGAGCTTGACGTCTGTATAATACTGCAACAGTTTAAGTTTCAGCTCATGTCAGGTTTAGCAGAATGTAAGTAAGGAAACCAATCAGCAGATTAATTTTCTGTTCATTCATTCTTGCCTCTCTATTGATCTATTGGTATTGTTAAGCACAATACATGAAATACAATTAAAATCTGAATAAATTCAATTAATTCAGACACTAACAAAAATGGTTGAAAACTATTAAAATGATATTTGGTTTACTTGAATATTAGACTGATATCTAATTAACTTGCAAGTATTTTCATAACTTATTATTATTAATAGGCAAAAAAAGGAAACATTTCTCTTGTTTCAACTCCTCAGATTTACATATTCTCTCATTTTCTGCTTTTAACTTCAAGTTTAATGTCTCTCTGAGTGTTGGTCAGGAAAAAGAGACATTTGTGGAATTTAGAAGTGTTCTTTCATTTTCTTTTTCTTGTCAGTTTTCTTTGTCAGTAAATTTGTACCCCTAATTAAACAGCAATAAAAAATGCAGTGTCATATCAGGGTGACCAGCCAGATAAGCGTAGTTTGCTTTACACTGGCTTTCCTTTCCTTTCCTTTCGTGTTCCATCTCATTTCATCTGTACTCATCTGAACAGCTCCTGTAACTAATCAGGTGTAAACCACACGTCTGGGCAGAAACCGGATGCCACTGGTGTTTCAAGTATCCCTCACACTTTGTGACTTCTGCTTCTGTGAGAAGGAGGAGGGGGAAAAAAGGGGGAGAGAAAAAAAGCGTGTGCAGATATGAAAGACTTATCAATGTCTTTGATCTGTATTAGTTTATTTGGCTATATATCAGTCAGCCTTCACTAGCCTCCTCTTGTCTTCCGGCCGTGACTTCCTGTTTCAGATTAGTTCACCATCCTGCCCACCTCAGCGTTTCATGCAACAGCACTCGGGGATCACAGGTCAGAGGGTAAAGGTCGAGCAAAGAACGTTATAACAATGTCCAGACTTTGAGCAACTGACCAGTGATTTGAAAGAGTGTGTGTGCATATGTGACGATAATGAAATGGTTGAAAGGAAACTGTCCGTCAGTGGGAAATCTGAAAACAATTTGACTGCATTAAGGCATTTAAAGCGTCTCCACTGATTTCCCCATTGGCTTCTCATCAGTACCCCACGCACACAAACACACACACACACTGTGTGCAGTCAGCCTTACACAATTAGGCATTCACTTGTCTTTTTGCTTCTTCATTTACACATTTGTTTATTCATGTCCTGATTTACTGCCGCCTTTGCTTTGATCCAGCTGTCACCTGCTTTGTGACAGATCTTTTTTCCCATGTGTCACTGTGTATGGATGTACAGATTTTATATATTGAAGTAGCTGCAATGGTGTAAGGATGTCTTATAGTTAACCGACCTCCACATAGCCAGAATCTGCTTCCCCCCTCTAATTTACTCATCTGTCAATTGCCCAATAACACAAAACACATGATTTATAACCAGCTCATTTTCTGGAAATGCAAAAGCTCCTGTAAATCTGCATCTTTACATTTTCAAAAGTCTGGACTAAAGGCTGAGCAGCATACTTTTGGCGCGAAGCAACATCTGCCTATTTGCAGAGTATAAAATGTTTATGAACACTTTCTCTAAATGCTGCTCCTGTTGAATATGAAAATATCCCTCTGTTTATGCATCCCCACCCACGTTTAGCATATGTTCATGACTAAACCATTCCACAGCTACCACCAGGACAGTGTGTAAGCCTCTGTGCTCCATAAACAAGGCCTTTTCTCTGAAACGCCAAACCATTTGCCTTCGGATCGCTTTAGTGGTTCCCATAAAGGAGCCCGCTGATGCCTCTTTTAATTGCAGCATGTAATCTGACTTAAACACAAGGCTGATAATAGTACTGTCTATGAGGAGGTTAGGATTAGAAAGGCCCCTGATTCCTACCAGCTCTCTTATTATCCTCTCAGCCCTGGCCGCAAGGAACCGAATGGCCGACATGCTTGTTTCAAGCAGTGCCAGTTTCTCTGTGACTCATCTAGGTTGAGAACCATTTGAGGAGAATGGAGCCCCTGTTTTGGTGTGTCAGCGTGCTGCTTGTGGCTCTCTGACAGATTGCCGTGAGACGTGAAGGCGAATCTGCCTCCACACTGTGCGAGTATGGAAAATACACACGTCTTCACCTCAAGTTATGCAGCCTGACCAAACTCTCAGGGAGCTGCTGTAACTGTTCAATTTAGACTGCATATTTGAGGTCAGTGGAAGTAAAAAAAAATACACAGTGAGGCATTCTTAAAGGTGGAGATGACATTTTTACTGTCACTGCAGTGCTCGGCATTTCCCAAAGACATCAATATCAAGCTCTATTCTTCAAACATAGAAAAATAGAAGATGTGAATAATCGCATCTCGCATCCTCCTATCATTTGATGTATTGCAGGAAAGAACTGAGACGGTTCCTATTACATATTGCTTTGGAACTGCTCCCTGGATTGAAAGGGTGTTTGAGTGAGAGTTCTATATATGGCTGCAAGTATGCTTTATACTGTGTCTAGGACTACTTTTCATTTAATTTTGATTGTAATAAACACAAATATGGTGAGAAAATCTATGTTAAAAATTGTCTGGTTGAAAATTCTGTACCTTTGACCTTTCCTCTGTGACTCCTAACCCTGTCTCCTAGTTTTCTATTCTCGTCCTTCTGTCTATATGACAGAAGGACGCCAAATTGGACACAAAACTGGACTGAAAACCAGTAGCAACAGCACTTATGGAGTAATTAATCCAAATTTTAAATATGGGTTGGGGCTGCATTGCATCCTTGTCAATATTGATAGAATTATGAACCAGAAAAGTACAGTTTATTAGTTTACCATCCACAATGCATCCACTTTCTGGAATGTTATCTAGTTTTTCAATATGAGAATAATTTTCAACACACTGTCAATATTAGAAAACCATACCTCAAAAAAAAAAACACACACACACACATTAGAAGACTTTGAGTCATGGATTTGCCTCCCCAGACTTCAGACCTCAACAGTATTGAAGCAGTGTGGGATCACAATCTTAACAGAAACCAGAACAAAAGATAGCCAACATCCAAAGAAGAGGTTTCAATGTCCTTCAAGAGGGAAAATTACCGTATTTGTTTTCCCACACTATAAGGTGCACTTAAAATCCTTTAATTTTCTAAAAAATTGACAGTGCGCCTTATAATCTGGTGCGCCTTATGTATGAATTTTGGTTGTGCTTACTGATCTTGAACCGATTTTATGTGGTACACGGCGCTCCAAAATCTGTCAAAAATGTTTTTGTATGACTTTGGTAAGCTACGAAGCCGTACTGCTTGATGGATTGTCAGAGCATTACGGCTACCATAGTCAGGAGCCTCGTGGAGTAATCTGGGTCCAAAACTCCGTCCGCTTCAGGTCCCAAAGTCAAACTTACACTGCGGCATCACTGAGAGTTAAAAATTGTCTAAATTCTTTCATCTTTAATAAAATGATCAGTTTTAAATGCTGCTTTACCAGGTGTAACGATTAAGTTTAACATCCATGCATCCATGAAAACAGAATTTATTAAATTTAACAGAGTTAGAAGTTAGCAGGAAGTTAGCTCGCTAGTTACCTAAACATGATATAGCATGTTCTGACTGAACGTACAGCTCTGCTATCACTTCCAACATAAACGAAGACAGAAAACTAAACAGCAGTGACGTTTGTAGGGTTACTGAAGTTGGGCTAGCTGGTATATAATGATGTGCTACGTCAGGGGTAGGCAACTCCAGCCTTCAATCAGGAGAACAACTGAGATAATGGTAAATGGTAAATGGCCTGTATTTGTAAAGCGCTTTACTTGGCCCTAAGGACCCCAAAGCGCTTTACACTATACAGTCATCCACCCATTCACACACACATTCACACACACTGATGATGGCAAGCTACAGTGTAGCCACAGCCGCCCTGGGGCGCACTGACAGAGGCGAGGCTGCCGGACACTGGCGCCACCAGGCCCACTGACCACCACCAGTAGGCAACGGGTGAAGTGTCTTGCCCAAGGACACAACGACCGAGATTGTCGGAGCCGGGGCTCGAACCGGCAACCTTCTGATTACAAGACGAACGGCCAACTCTTGAGCCACGATCGCATAATCCATCCACAATATGAGGTTAGTCATTAATATACTGCAACAACATGGGAATAGAGCAGCTGCAAGAGAATTCAACATTAATGAATCAATGGTACGGAAGTGGAGGAAACAAAAACAATGAGCTGAGTAAAGTTTGACTTATCTGACTGTTTTGTTTTGCTTAATGTGCCTTGTAATCTGGTGCACCTTATGTATGAAAACAGACCCGTTCATCGACAGTGCGCCTTATACTCCTTATACTCCTTATGGCCCGAAAACTACGGTGTTCTTGAAGACAACTTAAAGAAAAAAGGAGGTCATACCAAAAATTGACTTTCAGCTTATTACAATTGTACAAACTCTATTTTTGTTTTATATATGCTGTATTATCATGTGTTTTTGCAAATTTCAAAAATCACTGCGCCTATTTCCCATTTTACTAATAAAATATAAAGAAATTAATATAAAGAAAAGACTTTTGCACAGTACTGTATTTTAAGCACTCATTTTCTGTGAGTTATTTTATATAAAAGTAGCAGCTAATCGAATACATGCAAATATTTGTACCCTAATTCCTAAATACTCTTATAGATTTATAGATTAGTTTTTCATGTGCTCGAACACCGATGCACCAGGGAATATTCACCCCAAACTCTCTAATCAATGAACATGTTTAATTCTAATCATCTGCTACAGTCACCCGCCATATTGATTCTCAGTCCCTAGACTCGGAATTGCACCAGCTTTAAAAGAAGCAGACTTTGCACATGCTAGATGTCCACGCTGCCACACTTGTGTATTCAAACACATAGATTGGAGCTGTTTGATGATGGCAGGAGGAACCTTTGTGTTTATTGATCCTCCTTTGTTTGAAGGACAAGGTCAGCGGGTCATCTGTCACAGAGCTGGAGGCAACAGTGACACGCACACACACTTCAAACAGAACTGACGGCCCATACAGCGGACAGACGTATTTGGTTAATGGGGGTCATCGGGGAGTTTAGGTTGTAGTTAGGGCACAGCTAACATTGTTAGACATTTGATCACGTTGGATCGGAGATCACGGAGGTTACAGGAGATAATTCGAACTACAAAGGTTGTCTGTCCTGTCAACAGGTTCCTAGTGATTTCTTCACCTTTTGCATCATCTAGCTTAAACCCTGCAAATGATTAGACTGTGGACGATGTAAGTATCTGGAGTGGTTAAGCTGAATAATCAGTATCTAATAACTGGGGGTGAGTTACACACGACAGCAATCAAGACTCAGTGCACAAATATTTGGGTATTGAAAGAAACTGAGAAGGCCTATTTTAAACCCACATCACTTTATTCCTGTTATATCAGCACTTGAGCTGAAATGAGAGAGCGCGTTACTTGAGTGTGTTACTGAATGTGAAGCACGCCGCTGACACAGCCTGAGAAGCATTCCTGCTATGCTTTATTCTGTTTCCGCGCCACTACATCCTCACTTTGACATTTGGCTGTGATAAGAGGAAAGCCTTGAATCCCACACATATCCACAGTGAATTCCAACCACTGGATTCTAACTCCACTCCCACACTGCAGCATACAGTAAAACTGCTGCGTAGTCCTTGGACAATGCTCGGATTCAGGCTGTATGCATGAGGCCTTTTCTCATTTCCTATCGCTAGCATCTGCAATGCTAATGACTGGCTGAGTGTGTTTCTCCCTGGCAGAGAGAGGTTGCATTTTCTCTATACAGCCCTGTCTGCAGATTTCTTTTTTTCGTGCAGATGCGTAGGCAGCACAACTTAAGCTGCATCAAAGCTCTAGACGTCAAAAGAAGCCGTATGTCTCAGCTGAGCGCAGAATGTTGCACAATCTTGGTAGTGAATTGAAAGATCACTTACAGCACGTCTTTATGGTTGTTCCATTAGATATTCATCGTGCAGAGAAAAGCAGTACAGTTTTCACTGTGTGAGCTGCAGCTGTGGGACACTTTGTTGTACTTTCTCAGATGTGCAGCTTGATTTCCCTTCAGGTTCAGATTCCACCTTGGTATTAAACACCTCCTTGTAAAGTCATAGTCTACTCCCACCACAAGTTCATAGGAACTCCACCGGATTTACTCAACCTGAGAAAGGTTCCCAATCATTCTTGACCATATCCTCCCCTTCATGCATTCACTTCTCCCATATTTTCAAATGTCCCTCTCCATCTCTCCCTCTAAATGCTCCCCATGTCTCTCTCCACCGCTTTCAGATTTACACACACAATCTGAGCGGACAGGGAGATTTTTTTTCTCCCTCTTTTTTTGAGCCCATAGACTTTGTTGTATCAGTGTCAGTTTTGACTTTCCTTCCTCAGTAAGGAGGATTGCTGGTGGCGGAGAGCCGCGCTGGAGGTGACTTCCTGTTTAACAGCTGGGCCCTTGTTCGGCCGAGGCTTCGGCTGCACTATGATAATCTCCCATGAGTCTTTCCACATGGGCAGAGAAGCCGCCTTGTCGCACCACTGTTTTTCCTGCTTTCCAACAAAGAAGAAAAGGTGATTGTGTTAAGACCTCTCAGCCCCTTCTTGGGGTCCAAATGTTTGTGTAGCATGTGTGTCTGTGAATCATTTTGCTACCGGGATGAATGCATGAATCAGCCTTTCAGTAAGTATGTAAAACAGTGGCTGGCTGAGGTGTACGGATTTGGAGCATTCAGCTGTCACCAGCTGACCTCACCACAGACACACTTTGTGCTCAGACACAGAGGAAACAGGGCTTCTCTCTATCCCAGTCCCCCCTTTGGAGAACACTTACACCCCAGTTGGTTATCCTTCTGTGCTCTGTGTCCATGTTGGTTGCAGGCAACTACCATCCTTTTAAAAAAATCTTTTTTTTCCCAACATTCTCTGCACCCCCCCTTGCCATGACCTTTGGCCAGTCACAAGCCACAGAGCGCCCCTGGGCACAGGAACTCACCCGCGCAGAGGTCACCTGAGGTCGCCTTACTCTGCCTGGATCCTTGTGTGCACTGATAGGACTTTGATGGCTTATTAGGGAATGTAATGGTAGGTAAAATGGTGGGAGTCCCAGCCTCCGTCACCTGCTGGGAAAGTTGACTATCAAGGCTGTTATTAGAGGAATTACAGAGGAAGTAAGAAAACACAGATCCAGACTTTTCTTAATAATTAAAAGTAAGGATCTGGGTTAGTTTTTAGTCAAAGGATGTTTAGATTTAAATCTGTGCTGGAAAGTAAATCGGCTGTACTTTTTTGAAGCTGTAGAGTTTAGTTTTATTCTTGGATTTACCGTTCTGTTTAATCCAAGTGATGCTTTTGGGGTTAATAAATAAGTCCTGTTGTACAAGAAGACACATGCAACCAAAGAGTCACACTGCTGGTTTCACACAGTGCTATTCTGAACTTCATTTCCAACTGAAAGGCAGATGACACACGTGCAGCTATGATTGGACGAGACAGCTGCTCCCAGGATGTACAGAGGGCTTTGACTGGCCTTGGCAGCTGCCCACGCCGAGCTTAGTTTTAGTGCTTGCTAAGTGTGTGTGTGCATTATCAGTGAGGTCACCGTTTTACCATACCGCACTAATGCTTTTGAGCTGATGTTTATCCCGCTAATCAAGTAAAGGCTTTGACTGCTGTGGCCATCACTGAAAGGAGGGTTGTTCAAAAAAGCTGAACTGTGCGTTTGTGTTCAGCACCTGATTTAAACATTAATGAACCGCACTGTGCTCAGTGAGTTTCAATTCGCAGAAGTGCTTGATTTTGATGCGATTTTTTGTTTTCAGTCTAAAAAGTATAATTGTATATTTCAGCATTTTTGGGGGCTCTGCGTCAGAAGTCAGGAAAATGTGCTCCAAACAGAGTCCAGCGGCCATCGTAGCTCACTTGCAGAGAAAGAGGTGTTGTGAAACATCCACTTACCAGTTGTCGAGAACAGTGTGCTCACAGTAGATCCCTAAAACACACAGGGAATGTGAGAACTCTGAACAGACGGAACCCCAAGAATGCCAAACATCTACACGCACACACACACACACACACACACACACACACACACACACACACACACACACACACACACACACACACAGTTATTCTTGATCACAAAGTGATACAACACCAAAAAGTCAACAGCTCCCATCTTTCTTTTTGTCTGCCGTTTGGTTAGAGATGTGACAACAGCTGAAACAGATTACATAATCGTCCCGATGCTGTATTGCAGTGCCACCGCAGCAGAAGGAGAAGTGCCACCGTCGGCCCCACTACAGATGGCAGTCCCGACTGCCCACACCTGTGAATCATTATGATTCAAACTGTTTATTTGGCTTTTCTTAAGTGCTACCAGTGTTTCCTCTGCGCATTTGTGTCCCCCCACTGAAAAGGAGAGACTCCCACCACCTCCCACCACCCCACCTAAACAGTATGTCCCTTTGGGCGATGCAAAGTTTCGACATGACCACCAACAAAATAGTCCCAAATTAACCCACAGGACACGCTCCATCTTCCACCCTCACCCCAACCCCCGTCTTTTCCTCAGGCTGTCCACTTCTAGAAATACTCTGGCACTTTAGCACAAATAAAGGAGTAATTCAAACAAGCCTTTGAAAAGAATATGCTGGCCTGTTGTTTGCTTGGGTTTGTTGGGGGGGCAGTTTCCTTTTTTTTTTTTTTTTGCCTTTTTTTAAGGAAAATCTCTCTCTATGCTATTTTTAATTTATTTGTGTGTTTGTTGTTGCCAACACAGAAGAGGAGACTGCTATCTATTAAGTTAAACATTGCTCTCACTCATCCAAACAGCAGCGTTCAGCGGGTGACTCAAGCCTGTGGTCAAAATTTATGGCTGCACGCTCCAGCTTTAAGTTGGTAGGATGATACACCCGAAGCTCTGGCCTTGGCTGATGTCGTCCGTGGTGATAAAATTATTTTCCAGCCCCAGCCCTTTTCAGACAGATTTATTTATTTGAGAGTAGAAATTCACCCAGAGTGGTTCAAGAAAAACTGGAGCACTAATGTACCTAAAAACTCCATCTCATTAACAAACAGCGCAGTGCCAGCACCATCCTGCCGGTGCTTGCAGGTGCTAACGAGGTCCACTCAATTTGCTAATGAGATAATAAGCTAGCTAATGAGGCCCTGAAAGAAGGTCATGATGTAATGGAATACCCAGCTCACACCAACACAGCAATATCAAAGATGAACTCTTCTGGGGAATTAAAGAGCTTAAAATGAATACGCAGTAAAGTGGTCTATTATAACTCATCCCTGATGGGGATGTTTCTTAATAGGAGCTTCGATAGGAATAGTCGCTAAGAGCTTATGATAATAAAATGGGATAAAACAAGAGGGAGGGAAAATTGCCTAAC
Source organism: Aulonocara sp. 'chitande type north' Nkhata Bay (assembly GCF_057382095.1). NCBI lineage: Eukaryota > Metazoa > Chordata > Actinopteri > Cichliformes > Cichlidae > Aulonocara > Aulonocara sp. 'chitande type north' Nkhata Bay. The sequence goes on from NC_141358.1 coordinate 13,845,441, forward strand.
GTTTGTGTTTGCAAATTGTCTGAGACACTGTGAATGATTAGCTTATACAGATATAAAGGCAGCTGGTTACAAGGAAAATTACAGAATGACAAAATCTTTTTTGTAATCAGTGTGGACCTGACAATAACTAAGCTGATCCATTAATCTTATGACAGTTTCAAACTTGTGTCAAGGCTCTGATGTTGTTTTCATAAGCAGCCAGGGGTGAAATATGTGTGTACAATAAAAGTGTTTAGCCCATATTTGTTAGCGGAGTGGGTGGGGGGTGAACCACTAAAAGAAATGTACTAACTTACCACAGTAATTTTGCCACACTCAGGTGATTACTGTATTTCTTCTGCCTATATGTCTGTGTTACCCCATGCTTTCCTTTGCACATAAAAGTGCACACACACTATATAGCACATAGGGTTTTCTGTGAATACATGTGTGAGCAATGTTCCCTTTGATCAGTTTTTCTATGATTCAGTGGAAAAATTCCCTGATTGCTGTTGTGCTGCTTTAGAAAACGTCGACGCTGGTTAGCAGACATAATCCTTTGCGCCTCTCGTTGCACTGCCTCCCCATCAAAAGAGCGCTGATTATTTGGAACTCCGCTGGGAAAAGGAATGGAAGATGGGAAGTTGGTATGGAGGAGGCGGAACAGACACACCCACTTAGAAAAAGGAAAGTAACCAGTGAAGTACGGCTAAATGAAAGAATATGTGTGCTACTGGTCTTCGAGGCAATTAAGAGCACCCTAGATTCCAATCACAGCCCAGGTAAACAGAAAAAAAGTTTAATAAATATTAAACTTTCATAATTCATAAACTTTTGGGGTCTACAAACTTATTTATTTATTCACCTAAAACATTTCAAGAGCCCAGAAAAGCTGAACTATAAATCTACTATATAAGCCTCTACATGTAGGGGAAGCAGCACTATAGATCAATGAGCTGATTCAATAATTTCATGCAAGCAGCCACATCTAGGTACATTTTGCTAACATCTGCATATCCCTTACAAACTAAATGTTTCATTGTAGAATATGCAGCTTGCATTTAATTGCATACTACTCCTTGGATGCTTTTATTAAAGTGCGAGGGAACTGACATTGCATTATATGATTCCTCATATCGTATAACCACAAAACAGACTTGATGTTGTTTGCAATATTCATAATAATAATAATAATAATAATAATAATAATAATAATAATAAAGCCAGATGACCTGACTCACTGATGGCAAAGCATTCTTAGTGTGACGGTGTGTGCGTTTGGAAATCCCAAAATACATTAGGGAGTGTATCCGCACATTCTCTACTCATGTTTTCAATCTTCCTGTCCATTTGTCCATCATGCAGCAGTGTAGCGCTTCCTCTCTGTTTCGCTGTGGTGATGAGTGCAAAGCCAATAAAAAGTCAAACAGGAAGCTGAGCAGAGACTCTCTGATTGTTATTGAGGTGTCTGGACCAGGAGTCCCAATTGCACATCCGCTGTGCTTTTTCCCCTTTTATTAACACACACACACACACACACACACACACACACACACACACACACACACACACACACACACACACACACACACACACACACAAAGATAGACAACAGCTAAAACAAAGTAAACAGAGGCGTGGAAATGAACTTGTTCCAGTCGTTATGCAGACGTTCAAGGAGATGGAGCACGCAATCATTTTCAACCAAGTCCCCACGTTGTCGTGCACAAAAATATGCAAACATATATATATATATACCCTGTGGGCTCATGATGAGTGTGGAAGTGAGTGGAGGTGACAATACAGAGACAGGAAGACCTAGCTGCTGAATATGTAATGGAAACATCCCAAGTGTGAGCCAAGAATGACTGGAACATTAATGTTTTGTTATTTCCTACACAGCATGCTCAAAAGGGTGCGGTGTAGGAATGGCGCATCAAAATCAAGATTAATCACATAGCCAGATTAAATAATGGAAGGGCCTCAAAGGGAACTGCACACAGTAAGTTTAGGTGGTCTTGTGTCCCTGACAGGGTGGGATGTGAAAGGCTGGTGACCCACCAGGAGCCACCCGGTGAAAGGCCAAGGCCTGGGCTGTAACCCTGGAAGGAAGTGTAGGTTCTGCAAAGCATATGAGGGACAGGATGTGTCAGGGAAGTCCCGAATAGATTGTTTCATTTGCCATTATTGTTATTAAGGTTAAAGAAAGTGTCTTTATCAACTTCTTATATATTCATTTCCATTCTTTAAACAATATATGTTTATACGTATCCCTATGGTAATAAATTAAACTGCAAACTCTTTTAAATATTTTTTGGTTTTTTTTGTTTTTTTTTATTTGATTGGAGATATTTGAACATCCATCTTTACTTTCTATAAAACATTAAGGCTAGGTGAAACTAAGGATGCACTTTGTATTTCTTTTGTTGATGCTATGGAGAATGCCAATATCAACATAGTGTGATATGCATTAAAGAACATTTTTGTACCAACAAGCTGATTTCCAAAGAACTATTTGCATAATGTATCTGGCATGGTGCTCAATGGAAACCTAAAACTTTTGAGGAAACTGGAAAAGCATGGTGGAGGCTGTGTCATGATTTGGGCTACACGTCAGTCAAAACTGACAAATAACGAATGAAGAAAAGTATGATCACATTTTGATCCACCGTGCAATACCATGTAGAAAGCATCTGATTGGCGGTAGCTTTGTTTTCAATGTGACAAGGATCCCAAACACAATGCCAATGCAGCAAAAGCATACCTGGGAAGGAAAGATAAATCACAGTGTAACACTATCAGTCATGGATTGGCCTCCCCAGAGCACAGACCTCAATATTATTGAGGCAGCAAACATCCAAAGAAGAGTTTTGAATGTTCTTCAACAAGCCCGGAGAACTATTCCTGAAGACTACTCAGGAAAATTACAAGACAGCTTGCTTAAGAGAGTTCAGAATTATCGCATTTATACCAAATATTGATTTTCAATTTTGTTAGACGGTTTTTGCACAGTACTATATTCTGTTGAAGTCTACATCGCATACCACTAGCAGAACTTTACATCTCATCCTACAGGGAGAGCAAATATATCATAGGGTGTGCAAACAACAAGCTATTTTTGCTTATTTGTGACTTAATTCTGAGTTAACAGTAAAGAAACACATTTTCAAATGAGTCAACCATTATAGAAATACTTTCCCTGCTTCTCTCATTCTTTTCTAAATTCTGTGAAATTAAACACTGGGGTGTCCTTAACTCTCTTAATGTTACCTTCACGTTACCTTAATGACAGCAAAATGTGGCGGGGAGAGGGGGTTCCTGAAAAAATCTTTACATATAGGTAAGATTTTGTACATGGAACTGAAGCAAACGCTTACCATATACCTCAGCATTCACTCAGCTGCACTGACATTCCAGCATCAGTCCCATTAGCACCAGAGTGTGTGAAAGCATCTTTTGTATGTTTCTCACTCCCTCATGCTGCTGCACCCTTTTTCACTCTCTCAGTGTGTTGTGGCTCCAATAGCGTGCTTCTCCCTGCTTTTACGCAACATTCAGCGTCACATGCGACCTTGTGCCAGTTTCACTGCAATGTGCCAACCTTTTAGGCAGCAGTACGATCCCTCCAGCCTACAGTATGGACATATATTGTGCTCTCAACTACATTCAGTTGTGTTTGCTGCTAATTACATGCATATAAAGTGCATGTGGGGAGGGTTTGGGGGGGGGCCCAAAAGCAATTACTTATTTCCACACTCTCTGCATAATCTGTTCGGTCATACACACCTCTGTACACAAGCACACACCCTAATGTGTCTTCATAAGCCAAAAACAAGCCGCTGTTTTATGGCCTCTGGAATATGTTTATATCATAAGTGAGTTTATAGATTTGAGAGCATCATAAAAAGTGAGTGAGTATAGGAGCTGCATGCCAGACCTCAAGCTCGGTATAAACAGCTCAGTGTGTCTTAATTGAAAGTCTCACAGACACACAACTTGTTTTCTCTGGGAATCATCTGGGGAGAGGCTCTGGGGTGTTGCTGGATCAGCAGCTACATGCAGAAGCTTGTGCAAAAAAAGCCAGCAATTATGGACAAATGGTTGAGATTTAATTTAGTTTCAGTTCAAATTTCTCACTTCGTTCTCTCATGATGTCAGCCTGTAAAACCCTTGAGAGCGGTGGCTCCAGTGAAATAGGTCACAACATGCAAACTAGAGGTTTGTGTCATAATCAATTGGCCAAAATCGCTGACTCATTCTTTTATAAAACCATCAAAGTGATGGTGTAAATTATCGTCTGTGTGATCTGACAAAACCACTCTGCTAACTGAATAAATCAGGTGTAAATAAATGAGGAATGATAATCGGCGACATGTAAACAGGCAGGTCTTGACCCGGTCGTTGATTTTGGAGCACATTCCCATGTTATCCGTGGAACGCCATGACCTGCAATAATAAATGAGCGGAGTTTTCTAATTTGGCTTGGATTCTGTCAAAGGTCAGAGAGCACCGCCTCTGTGCCATTGAGCCCTTTCTTGGGGGTCAGTGGAGGTGAGGGAATAGCCACAGGCAAGAGCACACAAATGCAAACACTCATGCAAATACATGAATGCACTCTGCTCGTTTCCAGCAAGGTCAACACATAGTTGTTGGTGCTTTCAGTCATTTGAATTCATATGGGCTGGACTTCAGAGGTCATAGCAAGTGTCAGCTTTATTTCTTTTAGTCCGCACTGCTTGGCACTGTACTATAGTTGTATATAAGAGAGTCCAATTCAGACATTGCATCTCTGGACAAAGGCAAGCTGAGCAGATCAAAGCTGTTCCTTTTGCTCTGGGTTTTTTCATTCATGCTCACACAGAAAGGCGGCACCCCTCTTGGCCCTCTGACCCTATGAACTGTGCGTGTACAGAGCCAAGGCGGAACTAAACGGGTGGCTCCGGCGGCGTCATGAGAAGAGTTCGCCGTCATCCATGCAGAATGCGTGTCAGGAGATTGGGTAACTCTGCCAGGGGAATAAAAGGCAGGCAGCACACACTACACACATTGTTGAAATAGAAGACATCTCACTTACACGAGACAAGTTCATAGTGTGTGTGTGTGTGTGTGTGTGTGTGTGTGTGTGTGTGTGTGTGTGTGTGTGTGTGTGTGAGATGGGTCCTGTGTGGATAAACAAAGAGGCATCTGCACATTTGCATTCATGAGTATTTCCCTATTAGTGTTTATGTATTACTGTGTATATAAAACTGTGTGTGTCTGTGGACATGTCTGTTATTGCGTATGTTCAAGAGATTATCTATATATACTTCTGTGTAAGGGTGTGGTTATGGCTCTGGTACTAAGCCATCTACAAGCTAAAAATATTTAGCTGATGCAAATAAGTTCTCATTGCTCAATGAGCCACAGTTAGAGTTGCACTTGTGGGTATGTGCTTCCAAGCGTGTGTGCATCATTTATCATCTGATCTTTGTTTTTCCTCCAAACCGTGTTTGTGTTTACCTGTAGCTCTTATCTGATCTTTGACCACAGGCCAAAGCCACAGTAGGATTCTGTTTAGTTTATCTGAGAGACTAACTGCTGGGGACCGACTCACGTGTCCCAGTGGGGACCGAAACAAAGGCAGAAGAGAAGAAAATGTGCCATAGACATCACAGTGAAGTATACAGACATAGCTGAAACATTCCTGCCTTGAGTTATTATTCAGGAAAAGCTTCTGGTTTGCTAACTATGGCTGGTCATGATGGATGTGACTTTGGCCGTTTCTCTCTGTCTCTCTCTCACTTGTTAATCCAAATCCCAGCATCACCCTGGAATTGCTATCGACTTCCCCACCAGAGCAGAGGCAGCTCAATGCCACTTGAAAATACAGTTTTGCAGAAGAGGTGGAGGAAGATCTCAGCCTGGGCGTCTATTGTCTCATGTAGTCTGGAAGATGAGTGGAAGGTGGGGTGGGTGCAGTTTTCTCTGTGGTGGGGTTGGGTGGATTGTCCCGGGCTCTGTGGGGCCGGGAGGCGCTGCTGCACTGGGCCCCGGTCTGGATGGGCCTGGGCCCCCTTTCCCTGGCGGGTCGCGGAGTGCCTACTGGGGTCAGCGGGGGAGCTGGCCCCAGGGAGGGGTCACTTGCCCCTCCCTTTCTTCCCTCCCCATCTCCAGCTGCCTCCCTCTTCCCGCTCCACCACAACCACCCACACATGCAGGACCTTGGAGTAGGGGTATGTCACCAGGGTGCAGAGGAGGCTACCCCCCCCCCCCCCCCCCTTCTGGCTGCCTCTGCCTCAATTTTATCCCACAACTTAGACATTCACATTACTCACACTCTCATTACGCATACATATAGGATCTTGGGGGTGGGCACGATACACGGAATCCAAAGTACCATCAGGGTGTACACCCCACCCCTGGCGTCGTTGCCCACCTCTCAATTTTGAATACACGTAGACATTGAGGGCCAGCAGGAGGGACCATGCGCTTACCTGCTGCTCTCTGGCAGGTAGCTCCATGCCCTCCTGGGTTTTAAATGCACCTTAGAACACACATGCATCAACACTACAATGAGCGGGTGGAGGGAGGTTTGGAGTCTTCTCTCACCCCCATTCTCTGCGACCTGCTGGAGCGGGGGGGCTAGGAGGAGTTGGCTGTCCGACTGCGGTCTGGAGTGTGGGGCCTCCCTGCTGCTGCGGAGTCGGGGCGGTCTGCCTCCCCCCACCGCAGGGAAAAGGGTAACACCACCTGGGTCTGGGTGCAGTTCCCCCCTCCAGGGGCAAGGGTACCTAGACCCGGTTTGTAGAGTACGCTTGGGGAGGGTGATCGTGTGTACAGCGTCTCTTTATGTCTGTCTCCACGTTGGTTGAGTGTGGAGTAAGAGCATATGAGAGCATGAGGGTGGGAATGGATGTTTGTGTCTGTGTGTGCCTGTATGTCTGTGTCTATATGTCAGGTTGGGTGTCAGGCGCCACCTCTCTGGGGACATCTCAGGCCCTCCAAGGTTTGGAGGTCTATCTCCCCCCACCACCACTTCCCCTGCCAGTGGTGGACTCCCTCAGATATCGGTGCGTTGGTGGTTCTTTGTGTCCGGGGATGGGCGTCCAGGTACACACCGGCTCACTCCTTGGCGGCCGCTTATCGGGGCCTGGAGCCTGGGGCTTGCTCGGGCCACTTCGGAGGTGGGGTGCCCCCGGCCTCTCGGCCTGGGGCTCGGTCACTCAGGCACGGCTGGCTGCCGGCGGAGCTCATGGGCGCGTCACTGCAACCCCCCCTGGCTTCTGCTCCGCGGCTGCTGAGTGAACCCTCATCTGGGACGCTCCTCAGCTCTTTCTGGGACAGTGGCGCGGCTGCCCCTCTGTTGGTTTTCCTTGGTCTCTTGTGTTCTGGGGGCCTCTGGATGTCTGGAGTTTTGATCTCCTCCATACCTGCTTCATGCCCTGGAGGACGGGGCTGTGGCCCCCCACACCCTCTAGCAGATCATTACATGAAGGAACCTTTTTTTTAAAAAAAACAAGCGCGTCCATGCTCACAGGTGTACACACGGGTGATCACACCCACAAACTACACCCTTTTTGGCTCCTACCTCAAAGCACACTGTGTTCTGTTGATCTTATGTGCTGCACAATAATGTTTAATATTTAGTATTTACTGTCATATTCCCATATATCATTGTGATGTTGTTTATTCTATTACTCTTGTTCTCTTCTGCTTGTTTTCTTTTTTCTTTCTCAGCAGGTGATCCAGGTGATTGATATATGCATTTTTTTCTTTTCTTTCTTTTTTGTTTCTTCTGCCCGTTCTGTTGGTTTTTGTCTTTTGCCCTTCTCCCCCGTCCCTCTTCTCAGCTGTTTCTCTTTCCCTCTTTCTTTCTCCCTTTCTTTCCCCCAGTCAAGTCTGTCCCATATTCAGTAAGTGAAAATAAAATAAACAATAAAAGGTGAATCAAATGGACCATTACGGCAAGGCTGGGATGGTCAATTTGGTAAAGTAAATCCGTTGGGCATCTTTCTTTGCCTTTAGACAACAATTCTGATGGCAAAAGAGCCAAACGGGACAGGCAAAAAAAAAAAAAGAAAAAAAAAAAAAGAAAATACAGTTTTGCTGCAGTTTGTGACATGCTGTGCATTAACCACAGACTATAGAAAAGATGGATGTAGCCACCCTGATAGCCCCTATTAATTTGTCTGCTACCGCTTTGAAGCCCCAAGTCTGGCACCTTGGCTTTCCCCATCTTTCAAAAGAGGGTAGAGGTTCGAGCATGATAAATCAAAACATCCACCAGGACTGTTAGTAGCTGAGGTATGTTGCGGGTAATGCAGGTACCAGTTTTTAATGAAAAGAAAGTGAAGAATAAAAACAGAAGCTATCGCTCTTTCTGCTGCATTAATACAGCTCTTTTAAAAGTCTGCTGTGAGTCCAAATGTGAGATGACTCTACACGCTGTATGAGCACTTAAGCATAGCCAAAAATAAAAGCTCTTTTAATAAATGCATTTAGAGATGTGTTTAGTATCATATTTCATGGTAACCATTAAAATTTTTCCCCTAATATCTTGACATAAAATCAAATGTCATCCATGAAATTCACATCAAAATATATTTGATGTCGCAAACCACTAATTTAAAGATATAAGAGATGTAGGGATTATGCTCCCTAGCTGTTTCTGCTTTAGTTGAAAAGTCTTTGTTCTTTTTTATATCTTCATCATCATCATCATCAATGTCGATACCATGACGTCTAGCCGTATCCTTTTCCTCTGTACCTCGCAGTGCTAAAAAACAACAGTCATCCAGACAGCGCACACAGTCTGTCCCATTATGGGTTTCCTGACTCACATTCCTGCCAAACGACCCAGCCGACTGATGCCCGGTGCAGGACGTGCATTCCCATCCTCACACTGATCCGCATACATGCTTCAAACCATACCCATACTATGAAAACATCCGGGACCTTAGTGGAACGTCGCCTGGCGACCCCTCATGTCTCTCAACCAGCTGCCTCACATAATCAGGAGCTTTGAGGAGACACCCGGGAACAGCGGCATTCCCCTGGATATCATTCCCATTCTCGCCAGTGTTGCTGTCAGCATGGGTAAAAGGGGCTCAGGTTCGGCTAGAGCTACAGTAATGGGATGGACAGATGTTTAGATGTGAGGGACCGGGTCTCCCCGGGGACCCTTACAGCAGTACAGTCTGACAGAAAGCAATCAGCTTGATGTCGGGGAACAGAATACTGCACTGTACATTTACAGAAAGAACTGCAATATGAGCCAGGGCAGAGATTAAGATATAGGGATGGATAAGGAGAGAAACTAGCTGAAAAGTGAGCAAAAAGAGTGGAGGTATGCAGCCCAAAAAATGACTGAGCCAGGGACCAAAAAGAAAAAGAAAAGAGTAAATATGTAAAAAACCAATGGATTTAGCAAAAGCAGGAAATATATAAAAGCAAGAAGCACTGAATTAGGTGCAAACATTTTTGAATAGGCATCTGAGTTAGACTGTGAGTATGACAGAAAAGGGTAGAGTAAATGGAAGTGAGGGAGGGGGGAGCACAGATAAAAATGAGTCATGTTCACAGCAGTGCAAGGGGAAACAGCTGAGAGATTTTGGGGTGCGTCTTTGGCTCTGATCATACTTTTATTTTGGCTGAAGTAAGGTGATACTGAGCAAAAAGAGTCTCTCTCTCTCTCTCTCTCTCTCTCTCTCTCTCTCTCTCTCTCCCTCTATCTATTTCTTCCTGCCTCTCTCACCCCCACACACACACACACACACTCCTTCTCTATTTCTCCCACCCCTCCTCCCATTCGTCCATGCCAAGTTTTTCATCCCGGGAGGTGAAGTGAGTGTTTCCACATGTGGTAGGCCAGTGCTACCAGTTTGGCATGTAACACTGACTCAACACAAAGCCCCCTTATAGAAACACAAGAACAAACAGGAAAGAGGGAATGATTACCTCATAGCACTTCACTTTTAACTTGAAGGCTCGGATTAACAAGAAAAAGAAGCGGTGAGAAGGAGAGCAGAGACAGGTCAGAGTGTCCCTGAATATGCCACAGTATTTTAATTCATGTTATCTTAGTGATCCTTTTTTCTTCGGTCCAGACATCCACTTTAAAAAAAAAAAAATCTAAAGATATCATCTTTGTTCCTAAGGATCATTAGCATGACTCAAATAACAGTAATATCAATCCGCTAGCAGCTGCAGTTTAATGAACACTGACAGAAAGGATGCGTGAGGAGTTCAGTTTCTCTTTTCTGTTCGGGACAGCACGGCTTTGTTTAGACTGGAATGTTTTTTTGACAGTGAGATATTTATTTCCAGTTACTTTGTAATTCTATTGCAAGATGCTTTGTGTGGATTTTGTGCAGTTTTTTAGAAAAGACATTTTAAGATCTGCTTCAATTTAAAAAAGGAACCAGAAATCCTCTTGTGATGTGATCAAACCAGCCACAATGCCAATAAGTTTTCAGACCACACCCATTGCTGTCCTCAGCCTTTATTTTGATGGCTTTGTTGTGACACTCTGATGTTGAGAAAATCTGTCCACAGACAGACAAACAGCGTATAAACTCCTGACGAAGCAGACAAAACCATCTTTGTGTTATTCCCCATATAGTTCGTGTCCCCAGCACCACATTTTGCCGAATACACACACACGCACAGTCTCATAATGTGAAAACAATACGAGCTACGCTATCATTGCCAGTAAATATTATATGTTTGCCCACCACTTGATGGTACGTCATACGTGAGGTTACAAATATATGAAAACGTAAAATGAGTGTGGAACAGGCACATCTACCCATCAATTTCTAACTTGGCCTACATTTTCATAACGCAGCTGCAGTATTCAAGAGCACCTTTCAGGTAGTTCCTGCAATAGTAGTAGTTTTGAGGACCACATTTTGCAACATTGACACACACAAAAAAAATAACCTTACAAGGTGAAGCCACTACCACACATCCTGATAAAAAACAGAATGTACTGATTTTCTTACTGTGGCGAAATGTCTGCAGCCACTTGTCCTATTTAGAACATGTGTATTTCCTTGAGATGACTTAATATTTTCATGCTTGTTCTATTTCATTTTGTCAGAATTGGAAGAACAAGAAAAGCTCTCTATAATTCCAGCTTGGAACTCTGCCTTATTTCTTGGTGGCATAGATTCAACAAGACACTGGAAACATTCCTCAGATTTTGGTCCATATTGACACGATAGCGTCACACAGTTGCTGCAGATTTCCCCGCTAAACAGTCATGATGCAAATCTTCTTTTCCATCACATCTCAAAGGTGCTTTATTGAATTGAGATCTATTGAGTGTGGAGGTCATTTGAGTACAGTGAAGTCACGATAGTCAAATCAAGAAACTTTTTCGAGTTGATTTGAGCTTTGTGACGTGGTACATTATCCCTCTGGTGTCATGTTTCGGCCGTGTGGCAGGCAGGATGAGGACCCAAATTGCAACTCACACACACGGGGGATAAACTCAAAATGCAGCTTTATTGCTGATAAGTGATAAACAATAACGATGATACAAAAAGCAATACAAAACTACACTAAACTGGGAAAAGCTAAAGTAACATATACTGGAAGACACGGGGAGAACCACACACGGCATGAGGGAGAACGCGACGCCGAACAGAGGAAGACGCAGACAGAAAACAAAGGAGCACAGCAAACACCGGAGCCCAAGAAAAACAACCCAAAACACAGTGCAGTTCAGGGGGCCGACCGTGCGGACGGGAACGGCGGAGACGTGGAAACAGTTCAGGGGGCCGGCCGTGCGGAAGGCAGCGGCGGCGGCGAAGGAGACGACGGAGCAGTTCAGGGGGCCGGCCGCGCGGAAGGCAGCGGCGGCTCTCCAGTGTCAGGCGTGCTGGCCATGGCCCGGTGGGCACAGGACCAGACGAAGCACAGGCTGAAGGCTCTGAGGCTGCTGCAGCTGACGAAGGCTCTGAGGCTGCTGCAGCTGACGAAGGCTCTGAGGCTGCTGCAGCTGACGAAGGCTCTGAGGCTGCTGCAGCTGACGAAGGCTCTGAGGCTGCTGCAGCTGACGAAGGCTCTGAGGCTGCTGCAGCTGACGAAGGCTCTGAGGCTGCTGCAGCGGACGAAGGCTCAGAGGCTGCTGCAGCGGACGAAGGCTCAGAGGCGGCTGCAGCGGACGAAGGCTCAGAGGCTGCAGCGGACGAAGCACAGGCTGGACCAGGCGTAGCAGAAGGTGGCTGAACGGGCTCCTCGGACCCTCCAGCAGACAAGGCGTGAGGCTGAACGGGCTCCTCGGACCCTCCAGCAGACGTGGCATGAGGCTGGTGCGGTTCTCCAGAACCCCCAGCTGACGAGGAAGGTTGCTGAACGGGCCCCTCGGACCCTCCAGCGGAGACAGGAGGCTGGTGCGGTTCTCCAGAACCCCCAGCTGACGAGGAAGGTTGCTGAACGGGCCCCTCGGACCCTCCAGCGGAGACAGGAGGCTGAACGGGCCCCTCGGACCCTCCAGCAGACGTGGCATGAGGCTGGTGCGGTTTTCCAGAACCCCCAGCTGACGAGGAAGGTTGCTGAACGGGCCCCTCGGACCCTCCAGCGGAGACAGGAGGCTGGTGCGGTTCTCCAGAACCCCCAGCTGACGAGGAAGGTTGCTGAACGGGCCCCTCGGACCCTCCAGCGGAGACAGGAGGCTGAACGGGCCCCTCGGACCCTCCAGCTGACGAGGTAGATGGCGGCGTGGGAGCCGCGGAGTCCTGGGTGAGCTCATCCGAGCTCCCAGCAGGAGCTGATGCAGAGCCAGAGAGATTTGAGACCCCTGGCTGAATGTGAAGCTGACCAGCGGACCATACTGCTATCGGGGACTGGGCTACAGGAGCTACTGGGGCCTGCGCTACAGGCGGCACTGGAGCTACTGGGGCCCGCGCTACAGGCGGCACTGGAGCTACTGGGGCCCGCGCTACAGGCGGCACTGGAGCTACTGGGGCCCGCGCTACAGGCGGCACTGGAGCTACTGGGGCCCGCGCTACAGGCGGCACTGGAGCTACTGGGGCCCGCGCTACAGGCGGCACTGGAGCTACTGGGGCCCGCGCTACAGGTGGCACTGGAGCTACTGGGGCCTGAACTGGGGGTGACACTGGTGTACTGGGGTGAAGGCAGCGAGGATGCAGTCTCTCTCTCAAGGGAGGATCGAATGATTTAGCGATAAATCTTGACGGGAAAAGATGCCGATGCTGAGAATACCAGGCAGCGGGGGCTTCCAGGAGGGTAGCTGACTGAACTGAGGATGGCTGCGAGGGAGCTAACTGAACTGAGGGTGGCTGCGAGGGAGCTAACTGAACTGAGGGTGGCTGCGAGGGAGCTAACTGAACTGAGGGTGGCTGCGAGGGAGCTAACTGAACTGAGGGTGGCTGCGAGGGAGCTAACTGAACTGAGGGTGGCTGCGAGGGTGCTAACTGAGTTGTGAGGGGCTGCGAGGGAGCTAACTGAACTGACCTGGGAGGAGAAACACGAGCAGGAAAAGGAGCAGGCTCAGAAAAAACTGTCCGAGAAATGGCAGGCTCAGGGTCGACAAAAATAGCTCTATCAAAGATGAACCCGCCGTCCACTTCATGTTTTGTAGTCTTAGCATTGTCCGGTTTATGGCGGCGGGCGCGCCGCCTCCTTCGAGCAGAGGAAGCTGGCGCGATGGGCGCTGATGGCGCCAACACAGAGGGTGACGTAGTGGTGAGTTCCCCGTCGTCCGCCCCCATCCTTGCCAGAAATGAGGCAGGCGAAAAATAGCCTAAGCGGATCGGAGACGGCGAGCGGCTGGTAGGCTGTGCAGCAGGTGAGAGGTCCTCCTCCGGGATGAGCCAGGGTTTCCGCCGGAGCTCGTCCTCCCGATAAGCCCGTAACACCTGCTGCCGCTCTTCCTCGCCAAAGTCTATGGCTTCCGTTGTCTCCGTGCGCCACGCCGTGCGGCCAGACCGCGGTGAAGACGCGGAAGCCGGCGGGGTGCGGGCGGAAGGTGTGTCTGTGGCGAGCCTCACCGTTCCAACTCTGACCGCTACTGGCTCATGAGACAGCGGGGAAACGGCGCAACGGCACGGCTCTGGTGAAGGTGCACGCCCACCGGGCCGCTGCTCCTGCGGACGGAGTTGGAGGGTGGAGACGAGAAAGTCGCTGACGAGGGGGTGCAGCGTCTCCCATAACCAGGGGAACACAGATACGCACACCCCTACTTGGCGGGCGAACTCCTCTCGTTCCTCCTCACTGGAACAGTGCAGCCACTTGTCGCAGAGAGACTCCACTGTCCCGACGATCCCCCTCCTCCGTGTCGCTGGGTCCGACATGTTCGCGTCGTCCTGGAGGTCCGCGGAGGGGTTGTGAACTGCTGGGTCCATGTTGTGGTCGCGTTCTTCTGTCATGTTTCGGCCGTGTGGCAGGCAGGATGAGGACCCAAATTGCAACTCACACACACGGGGGATAAACTCAAAATGCAGCTTTATTGCTGATAAGTGATAAACAATAACGATGATACAAAAAGCAATACAAAACTACACTAAACTGGGAAAGGCTAAAGTAACATATACTGGAAGACACGGGGAGAACCACACACGGCATGAGGGAGAACGCGACGCCGAACAGAGGAAGACGCAGACAGAAATACACAGAGGGTTAACGAGGAAAGTGGGAACACACGGGGAACACAGCTGACACAGATAACCATAACGAGACAGGGCGGGGTGACATAACACTGACGGGTACAGGCACAGAGGTTCAGACAGGAGGAGAGAGAGCACGGGGAAAACACAGACATAACAGGCTGGGGAAACATGAAACAACCACAAAGGGAGACGAGGGCTCATAAATACATAGAGGGCACACAGGGGGGAGAGAGAGCACGGGGAGAACTTAGACATAAAGGGCAGGGGAAACATGGAATAAAACATAAGGAGAGACGAGGGCTCACAGATACACAGAGGGGCACACAGGGGGTAAAAGCCATGAAGGGAAAACACTTAGGGAACACCACAACAGGGCAACTCAGAAAACATGGTCTAAATAAGGAACGAAATACAAAAATACATGGAAACTAAGAATACTGGGCCAACACGGCCCAGGACCATGACATCTGGTAGCAGCCACCAGAAGATATCCTTCAGTAACAATACTCATTTAAGTTGTGGCTTTTAAACTATTAAATGTGTCAAAAAAAAATGCCCCACACCATTGCACCCACGCCAGGTGCCTGAACTGTTCACAGAAGGCAAGATGGATTCACAATTTCATGTTCATGTGCCAAATTCTTAGCCATCATTTTGAATGTCATGTTACAGCAGAAATTAAGACTCATCAGACCAAGCAACATTTTTCCAACCATCTGTTGGTCAGTTTCGGTGAGCCTTTGTGAACTATAGTTGACAGGAGTGACACCCAAAATGCTGCTGTAACCCGTCTGCTTCAAGGTTTGAAATGCTTTACTTGTAACGCGTTACAAGGGATTACTATTGCAAAAACGGTAAGTAGATTACCGTTACTTTCCCGTAGGAACGCTGCGTTACTGCGTTACGAAAACCGTGATTTTTTTGCAAGAATGTCTCATGACAGTGACGTAAGCAAGTGCGCCGTTCGTGACAACAGCTGTGTGCAGATCAACAATGGATAATATATCGAGTGCGGGAGAGAGTATGAGCGTGCAGCGTTTAAAGCGTGGAAGTTCTGACCTTACTTTGAGTTTGATTCCATAAAAAGTGACAAAAATATTAGCGTCCGTTGTGCCTGGGAAGAAAACTTCTTTTTACAGCGAAAAAAACCCCCTAAACTTCCAAGCAAGCACCGAGTGCGCTACAACGTAATGGGAAATTCACAGAGAAACTCGTGGATTCTTCCACTGACCGCTGCGGCACACCTGCACCAGGGTAAACCGCCGCCTACCCTACTCCTGCTTTACAGGTGAAAATAGAGCAACAGGACTGCTAGTCTTTGACTTTATTTATTTTCTGCTGTGTTTTACTTGCATCTATTTGAAAGAGTGAGTGTAAACACACACAAAAAAATATTTTATGTGCTGGAATTTGCAGAAAATAGGTTTAAATGTTAAACTAATTTCTTCCAGTCAGAGAATGTTGCATATAATTAAATTTTTGCTTGATGCATAAAGTTAAAAGATTAAAACTAATAAAACAAGTTCTAAAAAGGGACTTTTCCATTTGATTACATTTTGTATGATGGATTATGCAGAAAAAGTAGAATTGGCCAGACAGATCTATCGCTTTATTACCTATTCAGGTTGTAAATCGTGTTTTTAAAAAGTAACTAAGTAACTAAGTAATTAATTACTTTTGAAAATAAGTAATCAGTAAAGTAGCGGGATTACTTTTTGGGTAAGTAATCAGTAATTAGTTACTGATTACTTTTTTCAAGTAACTTGACCAACACTGTTCACAGTACTCTGTCCATTCTTCTCTGATCTGTGGCATCAACAAGACATTTATGCCAGAGAACTGCTGCCCTCTGGTTATTTTCTCTCTTTCAGATCATTCTCTATAAACCCAAGAGATGGTTGTGTGGGAAAATAAACCCATCTGGCACCAGCCACTACTACCATGTTCAAAGTCACTTAAATCACCTTTCTTCCCAATTCTGATGCTCAGTTTGAACTTCAGCAGGTCATCTTTACCTAAAAGTGCACTAAATTGAGTTAGGTGTCCCTGGTGGCCAGAAAGAGTATTTAATCTGGAAACAGCACTTCCAAAGGAGGCATTTAAGTTGCTATAACAGTAATCTGTTAAAGTGTCTGTTCTTCTGTGCAAGAGCCTGACACCTATGCTTTTCCTGTTTAACAAATGTCCACCCTGAAAACTGATAGCATAGCATTTGTATCCTTTCAAATTCAGATAAATGTCTGAGTCAAAGAAGCGACCTGCAGTTTTTTTTCACAACATTTTTTTTGTACACAAAATAAATAGTAATGTCACTAGCACTTTTGAATTTTGATCATTTATTGAATGAAGGCTCTTAGGACACTGGGAATGGGACCTGAAGGCTGCTATCTGTGATGGAAACTGAGCTTGGTGGAATCGGGGCAGTAGGCCGGGCAGAGGAAGGGATGAAAGAAAGTGAGAGGATAGTGCACACACACACACACACACACACACACACACACACACACACACACACACACACACACAGTTGCCTGCACACACACTTTTCTCTGTTGTCCGTTAGTGCCTGCCACCATCACAGTGGGGGGGCTGTGGCCTCTGCATAGCCTGAGAGTGCTAAAGGCTAATCCTACAGGAATGCTCCAGGAATGTGAAAGTTGAGTCAGGGATCGAACAAGAGAGGGGCGGAGAAAAAGTGGTGGTGGTGGTGGGGGTCAGAAAGAAAAAAAGGGGGGACTTAGAAAAAAGGTTTGCATTCAGAAATAATGAAATGAAAGAGAGAGAAAGAGAAAAGGGGAAGGATGGTGGGAGTGGGGGTGTTCAGAAAGAGAGGTGCAGAGGAGGAGGAGACGCTGAAAGAAAAAAAGAAGAGTCTGATAAAAGAAAATGAGAGTGAAAGGGAACAAAGATAGAAGAGACACAGGTTGGCAGAACGGCTGATTGCAGAGTGTCTGGTTCAAAGATAAACAGAGGGATGCTTTCTTTTTTCATTGAAATAGCTGTTACAGAAACAAGGCCAAGAAAACCTGCTGGATTTTTTTTTAAAGGTATCTTCTGTCCGTCAGTTAAGCAGATCATTCAGATAGTTTCACTGGAAGTGTGTGAGCTTGTCTTGTCATGAAACAAGAAACGAACTTTGTGCATACTTTCATCACAATGGCAGTTAGGCGTCCACCGTTGCTGCTTAGCTGTCAGGATGAGTTTGTACTTGCTCCCACTCTTTGCTTCCTGGTTCCTGCGACAAATATGGTTTTTCCAGCGCTTCGGCGTGCTGTGACGTACCTTTACCAGCACAGAATGGAATGTTCTCCCATGGTCTTTGACACCCTCATAGGTATTTCTCCGAAAGGGTGGCAGAGACTTCCCTATAACATTTTTGGCACAGGTCCATTAACAAAGACAAAAAGAAAGTATCTCTTTGTGTACCACATCCATGCTTGATACTGAAAGTAAAATCACAGCATAAAAACAGTAAGAGGACTGTATTAAATATATATATATATATATATATACACATACTTGAAGGGCAGGTGTGCCCAGGTGTGCTTGTGTAGATAAGCATTTGCATAAAAAGAAAAGCTGTCTACACTGCAGTTAGGTGTTTTCTTTGACTGGTTGCTCTTGTGCAACAGTAATTACAGTTAGGGTTACGGTTACAGTTAAAGTTGCTGACAAAACACAGCAGCCAGCACTTGGGAAATGCAGCTGCTTCATTATCTTTATTTGTGTGCATGGGTTTGTGTACATATAAGCAAAAATGTTTGTGCTGAAAAGAAATAAAAGATGCATTGCTGATAAGACCGTTTAACCATTAATGCTGAATCGCTTTAACATAAACTCTCATATCATACTGAAACTTAAAGTTTTGAACTTTACATGTGTAAAAGTTTTGAAGAACCCCTCATTCCTTTATATTTTGTTCCCAAGGTGTCAGACCGTTTCAGTCCAATCCATGTACCTGGACATTTTTAAGACAAATGTTGTGTTTGTTAAGCACTCAACATTATGAAAACTATGAATCACTGACCTATCGATCGTTCAAGCAGAAAAGGGACCTAACTCAAGCGATGAAGTAGTGTTGTGTCTATACATAATAGTCAACTGAAATTGTATCTTTAGGCAATTTGCTACTAGCAGCCTAACACCGAAAAACACAATTTGTTTCCATTTCTTTAATTGAATCTACAAAAAATGCCAAAGATACTACAGGATGACAGGCATAAAATAGTGTTTTGCACCAACAATGTGATTCCCAAAGAGCTCTTAACAAAATCATGGCATATGTTTGAGGAAATTGGACAAGTGGAGGACAAAAGAAGAAGAGGCAAGCCTGAAAACCTTTCTATGGCAGATGCACAGTATCTGAAAGTCATGTTACTAAGAAAGAGGACAAATTCCTCTCTGGAGGGGAGAGGGAGGGGAAACAGGAGGACAAAGGAGGGAACAACTAAGCTGTAGTGCCTCTTCACCTCACTGTGCAATACCTTTTGTGCAATACTTTTGTAAATAGTCAACGGTGCAATAGACTCAATATTTGAAATGTGCAATTCACTTGTATTTTTATTTTTATTCCTATTTATTCTATTTATCCCCTTCGTATATTTTATTTATATTGTCTCTGTATTTATATATGTGTGTGTGTATAACTCTGTAACTTCTGTCGGTGCTGTGCTTTTTTGGAAATCGAATTTCCCAGAGGAACCCACCCGAGGGATTAATAAAGTTCTATCTTATCTTATCTTAAATTCGGCAAAGACCTAACACAAGACCTGAGAGATGATTGCCCTTCAGCTGTACTGAAAACCAGTGGGAATGACATGGCTCTGATTTCTTATGACGTGATGAAGTCAAATTTTTTCATCATCAGTAGGTATAGTTGAGGTCAGGAAAACAGTGCAATAATGAGTGGCTATATTCATCTGTTTGTTTGTCAACCCCTGACATGGTTTGCAGCTGCATAGTCAAAATTGATGTAATTATGAATGCAAAAAAGTACCATCAGATTTTGACCCACTGCGCAATATAATATGGAAAGTTTCTGACTGGCAACAGATTCCCTCTTTCACCATGAGAATGATCCCAAACAAACATCCAGTCAGTGGAAACATACCTGGATAGTCATAAGTAGGCCTCCACAGAGCCTGAACCTCAACAAGAGAAAACAGCCAACATCCAAAGAAGAGCTTTGAATGTCATTCAAGAAGCCCGGAGAACTATTCCTGAAGACTACTTAGGGAAATTTCATCAAGGAGAGTCATCTTGGAAGAACTGAACATGATTTATTGAGACAGAGAAATGTATTTTAAGATTAGATGGAATCCCAGCAGTGACAGGACTTAGGACAGGACCTCCTGGAGTCTAGACGCTGGTGATGGTAGTGAAGATGAAGACTGAGGATTGAATAGAGCTCTGGCTGATGTGTCTGAGGTGGAGATGGGGAGGAGGTGGAATGCATAAAAGACAGTCTGAAAGGGAGAATGACAGAGAGCAAATATTTAAACCACGCAAAGCGGAGGCTGATTAGCTCAAAGAAGGCTGGCGAGAAGATGATTGGACTAGAGTTGTGATGTCAGTATTGAGACTGACAGCGTGGGAAGCGGTAGACGTGTAAACAGAAAAGTAGCCGAACACCCAGGAACCCAGACATTCCTTAATGAACTTACACATAAGCTTGATTACAAGAAAGCTGTCTGAATGTCTGCTACATAATGCATTGAGAATAATCACGTAAAAATATAGTCTAGTGCATCAGCTTCATGTTATGACTAGTTATGTGTGTTTGTGTGTATTGTAGTAGAAGCTGTCAGGAAGTCCTCTCATCATTAGGCCCTCTGGCTCGGTTTGGTTCTGTGGTCACGGGTTTCCCCCAGAGACAAACTTCTTCAGTTACCCAAGGACAGCCTTCAGACATAAAAACAATACCACAGTGGGAGAAAGAGAGAGTGAGCATTGAGGGTGGGACTGGAGGTGGTAAATAGTGAATGTTTGAAGCCAGTGGAGAGTGAGTGGGAGAGGAAGAGAGCAGATGGAAGCTGAGTGGTGGTGAGAGATTTTAAGAGCCAGGGATATAGAGCAGAGACAATAGGACAGAAAGGGACAGAGTCATGCAGATGGAGGAAGTCCCCTTATAAAAGGTTTCCTGTCTCACTGAGCTTCCCTACTTCTGATGGCTTTTCACTGTGGCCTGCTTGACACCAATTAAACTTAGTCTGGGACTAAGTGACCCCCACCCACCCACGGTGGACACAGGAGACAGACGGCCATGCACTTTGATGGCTTTGGGCTGCATAAGACGGCTTCCTATGTCAGAACACAAACACACTAAACATGCAGACAGCCACCAGCCAGATATTTTTAGATCTTCTGACACTTAAACTTGCACTGAAAACAGAATTTTTTTTTGTTTACATAAAAACTGAAGAAAAAAAAAACTCTCAAGGAACAATTAAATCACACAATGGATCATGATGAATGAAATATTCAAGTTACCAACAAGAATTGTGTAATATGTTAAGAACCAAATAACACAAGAACAATCAGTGGAAACCAAAATAATCAACCCTTTTCGGACTGGATTTAAAATCATATCAATAATTAACACTTAAAAGTGAAATCTCAGATTGATCCAGCTTGTGTCATAATACAGCCAAGTCCTTCTTATGGCTCCCACGTGCCTGTATGCATTCCTAACATCGTCTGGGCATGTTCCTGATGAGACAGCAGATGGTGTCCTGGGGGATCTTCTCCCAGACCTGGATTAAAGGAATGAATGAGCATTTTGACAGTCTGTGGAGCTCTTTGGGAGCATGACATGCACTAGTCCCAGAGGTTTTCAATTGGAATCAGGTCTGGGGAACATGAGGGCCAGTCAGTGGCATTACAGCCTTTGTTACTGATGGCATAACACTCACTAGAGTCTTTCTTCTCTACTACATGTGCGTAGTATGAACCTGCTCTGATCTGTGAAGAGAACTAGGCACCGGTTCTGCTGTTCACTGATGAATCCCATCCAAGCTGCATGGAGCTGGTCTCTGAGGAGAGGTCCCACTAAAAGGATATCAGGCCCTTATGATACCCTTATGGTCCCTGTTTCTGAATATTTAGTCAGACACACACACGAGTAGTTCTCTTCCTGTTCCTCCTCACAGAAGGGAGCAGATACTGATCCCACTGCTGGGTTGATACCCTTCTACAGCTTGTCAAACTTTATAACACAGCCTATCTTCTGTTATCTTGTCTACACTCTTGAGACTGTGCTGAGAGACACAGCAAACTTTCTTGTGACATCATATAATGATTGTGCCATCCTGTAGAAGCTGAACTACCTGTGATACCTGAATGGGCTGCCATCTCATGCTACCAGTAGTGAAAACAAAAACGAACAAAAAGCAAAACTCTTCCCAGAGGAATAAGGGGAGAGCAACGGTCAGAAGCCACTACATGCAAAACTATTTCCTTTTGGAGAGGTTCTCTTGTTGTTGGCTCTCTAGTGCACTTGTTATCACTGCCATTTGCGCCAAAGCAGGTGAAGTCGAATTCCAATCGCTTATGCTTTCTATCTGGACAAACTGGGTTCCTTGTAGTTTAACTGACTTTGTGTTAAAGTGTGATGGTCATGTGATCAAATTTTTTAGACCAGTATATAAAGTGACAGCAGATGCACATTTTATCATTGACAAATTGATGTTTAAAGTTCTTCTCAGACATTTTAATATTAAACCTTTGGAGCTTGACATGCCAGTGTTTCATTAATCCTGCTCCTCACATACAAGGTCTTAAATAATCAGGCCCCATCTTATCTTAATGACCTTGTAGTACCATATCACCCTATTAGAGCACTTCGCTCTCGCTCTGCAGGCCTACTTGTTGTTCCTAGAGTATTTAAAAGTAGAATGGGAGGGAGAGCCTTCAGTTTTCAGGCCCCTCTTCTGTGGAACCAGCTTCCAGTTTGGATTCGGGAGACAGAAACTATCTCTACTTTCAAGATTAGGCTTAAAACTTTCCTTTTTGCTAAAGCATATAGTTAGGGCTGGACCAGGTGACCCTGAATCCTCCCTTAGTGTTGCTGCAATAGATGTAGGCTGCCGGGGGATTCCCATGATGCATTGAGTTTTTCCTTTCCAGTCACCTTTCTCACTCACTATGTGTTAACAGACCTCTCTGCATTGAATCATATCTGTTATTAACCTCTGTCTCTCTTCCACAGCATCAGATGGCCGCCCCTCCCTGAGCCTGGTTCTGCCAGAGGTTTCTTCCTGTAAAAAGGGAGTTTTTCCTTCCCACTGTCGCCAAAGTGCTTGCTCATAGGGGGTCATATGATTGTTGGGTTTTTCTCTGTATCTATGAAGCGCCTTGAGGCGACTTTTGTTGTGATTTGGCGCTTTGTAAATAAAATTGAATTGAATTGAATTAACATTTGAGGGTTGGTGAGCTGTTGCCACACAGCAATTGGGCGTTTACCACGTGAATTAGCCTTTACGTCTAAAACAAGACCACTCCAATCAGTTTCAGAATATAACCTAACATGCCGATACTCCTGCAGCAGAACAATTGCCAGCTTTGCAATTTGCGATTGAATTCAGGAAAGAATTCTCTATTTGTGAGAGCCTGAAGGACCAGAAGGATTTGGGATAAAGTGTAAAGCATTGCGAAGGAAGATTAGAGAATGGGTGGAGGCCGGGTGAAGGCTGGTTGTAGGCAGGGGTTAGATGAACTGAACACTGGGCCCAAATCCCGGACACAGCATGGCACGCTCCAGGCTTCATCCCGCCCCTCTTCAAAGAACTCTGAAATCTCTCCAGAGCCACTCAGACAAATTACAGTAATAAACAACAAGTCACCCCACCACAACACATACACACCTCCCAGGGGGAAAACTAACAGGCAGGATCCCGTTGCCCTGGCGACTGAACCCTGACCAGCCCGCCCTGCTGCTGCCCGTCTGTTTCCAACTTTGTTTGTTTATTTGTTTACTCAAAGACACCAGAGACAACAGCAGCAAGGAAGGTTATCGTCACAGAGCTTAGACCGAGAGGAACTGGAAAAAATGGAGAACCTCTAATTACATGTGATTTTGTGGGGCTAGAGTATTTGATTAGGAAAGATAAGCTGGACTCTGAGTGGGCCCTAATGACTGACTGGCCTACGGGAAATCTGGGTGTGCTTTGTTCATTTGTCTTCTTACTGTAAGTCACAAGTATCTATAAAAGCTGTAATTGTATCCTCATTTTACACAGCCTGCATAAAGATTAAAGAAAAACCCTTTGTTCTCTCTCATGTCTGTTTTCAAACAAAAGTCCATCTTGATGCTAAGAGATATCTGAAAGCACCTCGGGTACACACTGACTCATTCCACCTAGCTACTGGTAAGTATTTTCCAAGAGCCCTGTTTTGGAACTGATCAGTGACTCTTATCTGCTTTTGCAATTTGTCAATAAGAGCCTGTTAACTTGTGTTTTGATAGGGGAGGAGGCTAAAACACATTCTGCATGTCATCATTCCCACCCATTTTTGTCAGCAGTAAAACCTTGAAATGTATCAAAAGATAAAGAAATTTGCCACTCATGTACTTGTCCACAGGTAGAAGTCTTTACCATGCCTCCAAGGCCGACAGCACTCAGAAGGTGTGGAATTTGACAGTAACTCACAGCCTTCTACTGTAGCTCACATTCACATGGAAGCGCTAACAGAAAACCTATGAAGGCTCAGGAGAAGAGTGGGCGATCAATCACAGCTCTCTTCTTTTATCTGGTTTAGCTAAGAGGAAAGCCAGATAAACACTCTCTGCTACGATGTCTCCAAGGTCAATCCCCGTGTGACATTTAAGCCTCACTGGAGATCCACCAGACACCCAGGTGACAGAGGGGGAACAAGATGCACAGGCGGAGAAGAAGAGGCAAGGGCGGATAGGCTGAAAGGCGCAGATCTTAAACGTAAATGTTTAAGTTCAGGAGCTGAGAGGGTGTCTACCTCCCAGAGCTTCTCTCGGGCTTATCAATCACTCTGATATCAGACAGTCATGGAAGGAATGTCAACAGCACTAACCTCTAACCCCACGTGTGAAGGCATTACAGTGGAGCGCTGACCCCCAGGCAGCACTGCTCTAATGGAGATTTTATGGATGGTGTTTCACTTTATAGAGACTCAGAGCCTTACAGGGCGGCTCTGGGAGCCAGATGTGTTATATGGACAAAGTGGGTCAATTACTTGAGAATGAAAGAGCACTGGAATGCTTTTCTCAGGTAAAGGCACTAATATGTCAGTTAAATTTTACTCAAAGCAAAGAAGAATACTCACATAAAACAGCAAGTCGGTCTCCCACAAAACACATTTTCATTCGGCTAATTTGCCTGTTGTGTTCACTGTAACAAATTACCGTAAAAATACAGGAAATGTTTAACAGTAATGTGCCGCTGTTTGTGAATATACAGTCAAGTGGGGGGGAAAAGGTTTTCACAGAATACTGTGCAGTCCTGTGAAAAACTAAGTGCAACATTACTGCTTCCACAGGCAGACCGTGCAGTGCACAAAGAAACTCTAAAACACATCTCAGACTTTACTGGAATCATTTAGTAAGTTAAATGTCAAAGTTTATTATGGTAAAATTAGTTTATTTTTAAAACTATGGCATCTATGACTTTTTTTTGTAAAGGTTACCAGGCGAAAGCCTCTTCTCAGTAAACACACAAAGTAGAATTTGCAAAGTTTCATCTGACAAGCCATCTGGCCCAATGTTCTTTGAACAGATGAAAGCCCATAATTCACAGTACTTCATTTGGAGAAAACCAAACACCTCATGAAAAATGTCAAGCACGGTGGTGGTGGGGTGATGATTTGGGTTTGTTTTACAGCCAAATGACCCGGGAACCTTGTAGTCACCGCGAACTCCTCTGCATACCCAAAGAGTCAAATGTGAAGCCATCTGTCTGACAACTAAACTCAGCTGAAATTTATCTCTCTTAAGAGAGCCGTACACACATGAATACCCACAAAAATCAATAGACTTAGGTAATCTTTTAAAGAAGAGAGGGCAATGATTCAACCTCAATGATGCAAAATTCTGATCAAGCCATCCAGGAGGTAAATCGTTTCTTTTTCATGACTGTTTTCAGATATTGCAAATACTGACACATTTTATAAAAAATATTAGCAGCAAGCTACACTACATGATTTGTATAATTTATTATAGTTGTAATGGCTGTATCCGATTTTATATCACACTTTGATTGTTGCAAATGATGTCATTTCCACTGTTTGTTTGACCAAGAACAATGTGAACGTCGGAACGGGCCACAGTGACCGAGTGTCCTGCAGCAATTTATGACATCCCTCGAGTGTTCATCTTCAGGGTCGTTGTTAAATTGTTGAATACAGCAGACTCGCCATAACTATGCTGTGGAAGGAAGTTGAGAAATTAAGGAAGCTGATATGTTGTCTGTCATAGTTTAAGAAAAAATGCTTGTAATCTAATGGAATAATTGCCTTTACAACTTGACTTTTTATATACAACAACAAGCAACATTTTTATACATATACACAAGACAATAATAATAAGAACAATAAGGAAGCTCTGAAAAACTATGAAGGTTATGGTGATAGTGATCAAAGTAATGACGTCAGATGTACTCATTACTGTGAGAACAGCTGTGAAGACGGTGTAGATAAGCGGAGACTAGACTGATCAACGACATTCTGGTCTCATTACTCTTCCATTAGTCAAATTTCAGTTTAACCCATAGGGTGCATTAGACTATTTCCTGGGTCAAGACAAAGGAAAGAGTCTAATGTACATTGTTTCTGTGAAAACACCTGTCCCAGTTCAAATCCCTGAACCATAGAAAAGTGACTAATTCGCTTCATACTGACTTAATTGACAGGAGGTGACGAAAAGCGGGGCGTCTTAATACGACTGTAACAGTATTTCCAGATTATTTTTTGTTTCTGCAGATCTTTTTTCAACAACTTCTTCTTCTGGGTTTTGGGTGACAAAGAATAAGAGAACCAAAAAGCAAGTATGGGATTAAAAAAATGTACATTTTAAATTAATTGTTCCAACTCTGTGTGGAAACACTCTTGGGAAAACAAGAAAGAAACAGAGAGACACAGACAGAAAGTGAAGACAGTGAAAGGAATGATAGTGCAAGACGGAGAGTTAGTGCAAGAGAGCGAGATAAAGGGACAAGAAAAAGGCACAGAGAATGAGAGAGAAGAGAGATCAAATGTCAAGTCCACTGTGGTCCATTTTGCCCGGAGACAGCTGCAGCCACAACTGACAAATCCAGAGGGGCCCCCTTCCTCTATAGGCACCGGGAAAGCACCGGGAATTATCAAGCGTCTCAGCTCTCTCCGCTCCTTAGGGAAGCTTGCTCTCACTCTCTCCCTCCCTGTCTCGCTCTTTAGTTAAAGGAGAAGAGGGTCATGGCCAGTCCCACTTTCAGAGCCTCCACTGATACCCCTGCTCCGCATTAGTTCAGCCAGCTCCCCGGGAATCCTGAAAGAGGGTAAATCCTGAAGATTCAGGGGGCATGGTTCTCTCCCACCCTCCCATGCTTCCTTCTTCTACTTCCATATGTTCTCTCATAATGATTTGTATGCGCGTGTTAAAGGAATGTGGAAGTAAGAGGTGGGGGAAAGTGTGAACAGCTGTGATGAACTGTCGTCTGGGGCATGATAATATACCCATGTCATTAAGGCTGGACATTGCTACAGCTTACATCTGTATGCGCGTTTAGGTAGCTTTTAAAACAAGTAGTTCAAAGGAGGCCACAGCTTGGCGATACCCGCTGCGTCTGTTAAATAAGGAGAATAAAATGAAAGTGAAATTAATACAACCTACTGCCAGAGAGAAAGAAAAAAAAGCAGCGGATATTGGTGTATTAAAAAGGGGTAATCGGGTGTGTGTGCTGGGAGGAGGAAGGGGGAGGGAGGAGCAGTAGCTACAAGGGTGAGAAAGGTAGGAGGTTTTGATGTTTGGAAAAGGAGTGCAGCAGGGGAGCACATCATAATGTATCTATTGAAGTTCAGAGCTCTGTGTTGGATACAGTACATCTGTACCCCATTTCCCTCTTTTCCCCCAGCTGTGCACTCTCACGTGTACAGGAACAATGAGACCCAGGACCATAAATTCCCTCATTCTGTCTCTCGCTCCGCATAAGTCTCCCCTAGCATCCATGTTTTGCGCATTTAATCTCTTCCGCTATCCTTTTCCTTCTCTCTTCCGCACCAACAATGACACTCCTATTTTATCCCTTCCTCTCTTTTTGATTTAATGCAGGTGTTGCAAGCTCTTACTGTTAAATTTAACGTCTGCCTCAGATTGCTGAGTTGGCTGCAGCCACTCCTCTCAGGCACAGCTCTGCAAAAAGCTTGAATTAATTGATTTCCTCTCAGTAAGAGGGGTCACGTCTTCTGCTCTGGTTCCTGACATCCCTTACTCTTCCCTCCCCTCACACTCCCCATCTCCTCACCGCCTGACTCTCAGTGTACCATTCTCCCCCCAGTCCCTAAACCCCTACGACCACTCTGCAATGCAGGAGAATGGAAGTATCAGTTAGCTCCGTCAGGTCCGCTGGGGTCTGTGTGCGCGGTAAATGAAATATGGTAGCTGTCGCATTAGGAAATCCATTGAAGTTAATGAGGGCCGGTGTTCTGTGCGGAGCCACATCTGCTGCTGGTTAGGCGCCAACAGACCCCCATCCAGACATTACTATTGGGACCGTGGTGGAGATCAGAGGGATGGGGGTTGATACAGATGGGGAAACTGGACCTGGGGTATTGAGTGGTATTGGCCAGCGGTTGGCTTGGGATAGTGGCTGAATGGCTGAGAGGCCGTGACCTCCAGGTTACTTGTCTGGGTGGCTGGATTGAGCATCGAGTAATGGATACTACATTGTTATCAGAGTGATCAGCTGGCTAAGCTGTAGCAAAACCACGGAAATAGCCATTCCACACCCAACATACAATGTCAAGCCCCCCACAGGTGTGACTTTCTCAGAGTATATGATATTTCACTGCCTACAATTATATAAGGTGGGTTGTTACATTGAAGGTTAAGCAATAAAACAACTAAACTGTCTTACATTATTGCTTGGCAATGAGCTGTGAAGCAGCTCTCAGTCATTTGTTACTGTGGGATATTACAGGTTAATGGAGCATAATTTTGACATGGTTGCTCACAACAAAAGCTTGAGTCATCCCTTGTTTCTTCACATTTTGCTTCCAAGGAGCCAGACTTTTTAAAATAATTTTTAAGTGGTCTTTAGCTACGGTTTTCCGGGCAATCTGCAGGTCATAGAAGTTTTTCTATGGACAATGAATGGTTTTTCACTCATTTTCAGTCCAGCCCTTGTTCCTGACCATTTCCAAGAAATGTTTTTTTGTTTTTTTAGTTTGTTAAGTTTCTTTATTAAGCTACTAAACACTGACCTGAGCCATTCAAGCTTAAAAGACACCAACTTCATTGGAATGAACCATTGGTATGTCTAGAAAAATTTTATCTAAAATTGTATCTGTAGCTTTGTAGCAGCCTGACAAAAACACATACTTTGTTCGCATTTTTTTAGTTGAATCTGTGAAAAATCTCAAAGATAAGAGTTTGACAGACCTGTTAGCCAAAAACATGTCATATCTCGGTATTGTGTGCCCTTAAAATATCTGAGGAAACGTTAACAAGTGGAGGACAAAAAAAGAACATCTGACACAGGACCTTAATAATGCTGTTCACCCAATTATCATCAGAAATGGTGGCTGTCACAAAGTGATTCTTAAGGAAGGCAAACAGGGAAAAAGATCCAGGTATGCTAAATTACACAAGAACTGGACTGAAAATCAGCAGCCACAGATCTTATAGAGTGATTATAGAGTGAGTAAAACATACCTGGATAGAAAAATACACTATGAGTCATGGACTGGCCTCCCCAGCATTCAGATCTCAGCATTATTAAAGCACTGTAGGATCATCTCAACAAAAAACAGAACAAGTCAGTCTACATCCAAAAAAGAGCTTTAAATCTCCTTCAAGAAACATGCAGAAGTATTCCTGAAGACTACTTGAAGAAATTACAAGAAATGTAGCCATGCTCAGCTGAAGAAAATAAGGCAGTCATAACAAATATTGACTTTCAAGCTTGTTAGAAGACTGCTTTATATACGGTATTTCGATAAATTTTTGTACACGCTTCAATAAAATACCCCACTTATTTTATTTTCATACTTCTTTGTTATTGTTATTGTTTAAAAGATTCTCAAATATGGACTAAACAATGTATTTATCATTCTATTACCCATTTTCCTAGTAAACTATAAAGAAATGTGGGACTTCTTGAGACTTTTGCAGGGACGCTACACAACAATCAAAGTCTTTACCATGAATTTTAGGATTTATCATACAATCACAACGTACAACAGCTGACCTGCACCCTTAGGTGTGTGGCCTAAAAAGAGAGATAATGACAAGCAAACAATAAAGACGAGATAAGTAAACCTAATGTGACAGAGCTGTCCGCTGCTTAAACAGTAGTCACAGAGCTCAAAGAACAGAGTTTTGTCAAGGAGTGACAGACGCGGCAGGGTCAAAAGTTTAATGATAGCGTGTGTGTGAAACATGGTGAATGGGCAGTGTATTGACACGCAGACAAACGGTTCAAAGCTGCCTTGAATGGCCGGTCACAGCTCTTTAAGATCAAACTTTGAGTGCCCGACTGATGGGTTTGGGGTTGCCAGTTCAAACGAGGCCTCGAGACTGTGGAATCTGCTCTTTTCTAGAGGATTTTTTTGTTATCGGGTCAAATATTTGCTAATTAGTTTTACTTTACCTGCTCAAAGATCCAGATGGTAGAGGGTTTACTGTATCAGATCAAAGAGTATTTGGTTTTCGCTCACAGAGTTGACATTTAACCACTCATTCAGTTCTCCAAATAGTTGAATTAAAAAAAATGCAAATATTGCTTCACAGTGTTATGTTTTTTATCATGAGCAGAGATGAAGAGCATGGAGACCTTTGATGTATTTAATATATATTTACTTACGGCATGTTTTTTACTGCAAAAACACCAATCGAAACACTAGAATCAGACTCTACATACATAAATTGTGTTTTATGTATGCAAATTTGTGATTGATTGATAAAACTGACCTGACATCGCCTAAAGAAAATGACTGAATAGTGATTAAAAAGGGGGTGCATAGTTTATCTCTGGCTATAACAATCAGCAGAAGAATGAAGGTGAAGAAATGGTCTCTTAACCCCTTGTCAAATCACAAAATAACCCACCCATCGTCAGCCATAGCAGGGGGTCAGTACATGCACTGAGGTGTCAGCTCATTTGTCAGCTACAGTTCAGTTCGGGGAGCATCTTCCCTGTGCCATCATCCATCTTTGCGGTGAATTCTGTGTGTGTGTTGGTGGTGTGTGTATGTTTCACGCCATTTGTCAATAGTTCAGAGTGCATCTTCATTCATTCATCTTCAGCAAGCATCTTAAGTGTGCATTCTTTGTGTCCATTAGTGCTCGCCGTGCATAATGGATGAATGGGTTGGGGTCTGTCTTCTTGCCTCAAACTAAATGTACAACTTTCCACAATAGTGTTAAAACAGCCCTTTGATCCGCGAACATCAACGTACACAAACACTAACTGCTCTAGTTTTATATCGGTGGTATCAGCGATATAAGATTGATTTTGATATATGAAATCCTGTCACTGAAAGGGAGGGAAATCGAAAACTTCGATGCCTCTTGAACACCGGTTCCAAGTTTTCCAAAGCATCAGAGTCGTACGCGTCTATGCTTATCAGTTCCTTTATCGGTGCCTGTGGCTGCTGCGATTGCATACTTATTGCAAATCAGCAATGTCATACACGTGTATCATGGTAGTGAGGACAAAGCATTGCTTCACGAAGAAAGATTATAACAGTGCTAATTGCAATGGCTGTAACACGATTATTTCATATGCATGCTTGAGCTCCACTGTGCATGATGACATATGTACAAAACTTAACAGCAGAAGGCTCTTTATACATTGAGCTGCCAAATACACGCTCCTACACCTAAAGTCGACTTTTTCTTAGTGTAAAGTCTGTAAAAATGCAGTTAGATCTTAACTTTTATTGCACACTTATACATTTGTTTTATTCAATGGGAAAAATTCCTTTTTTTTTAGAGCTTTTTAGAACTTTGTTGTTGAGAACATTTGTCTTGAGTCTGCTTTAACCTTAGCAAACAGGGTTAGCCATGTTACCTCACAAGACCTTATATAAATCACTTATTTGTTTGTTAACCTTATTGACCCAGGGCCTCGCAGTGTAGAGCTTGGCTGGGTTTTGTTCTAAATCCTTTGGTTCCCTCCCACATACAAAAGACCAGCATTAAAGGGATGCTGAAGAAAGAAAGACTCCGTGTCTGTCTTTTAGTCTGTGTTTTCATGTATAATACATTGGCAATGCATGAGAAATTATAAGGTCCAGAATGTCATAATCTAAAGCAGTGTGGTGCGTCTGGGAATCGGTGATTATGTGCCTCGGCAGCTCTCTCTCTCTATTTATATCAACAGCCTTTCAGCTGCTGCTAGATATGAGTGAAAAAAACGGATCTGACTGCTACCCAGTCCTGTGAATCTGTGTTCTGCCTGCATACTTGGCGTTAGATCAAGGTGAATCAGGCATGAGCAAGGGAATGAGCTAAGTAAAGTAAGACTGTGTTGGTGTGTGTGTGTACACTCTCAGCCCTCATTAGTAAACGCCAGCCTTGCGTTCACAGTATGAACACACCATTTCTCCCCTTCCCCTTGCTCTCGGCCCCCTTTAAACTAAATGAGGTTAATAAACTCAAGACTTTACTACCATCACCAACGCCATCCCTCCACCACCTCCTAACTCCTTCTTCCTTCATCTCTACCTCCACCTCTCCCTGCACTCCTGATCCAGCACTCCTCCACCTCCCTTTTTCCTCC
Organism: Aulonocara sp. 'chitande type north' Nkhata Bay; assembly: GCF_057382095.1. Taxonomy (NCBI): domain Eukaryota; kingdom Metazoa; phylum Chordata; class Actinopteri; order Cichliformes; family Cichlidae; genus Aulonocara; species Aulonocara sp. 'chitande type north' Nkhata Bay. The sequence continues at coordinate 13,877,980 of NC_141358.1, forward strand.
TAAGCCTCCCTCCCTCTTTTATCTCAGCTGAAATGCTTTCTTCCTCTTTTCCTCACCTCTTTTTATTGTCATTGTTGCGAAGCAAAAGCTCTGGGATTTCCTCCCTCTTTTTCCCAGGACAGAGCTGCAATTACAGCTCAGGAGAGAAGAAGACCAGCTGTGCAGGGGGACCGAACTGAGAGCTGCATACAGGTGTAGCAAGAAGACAAAGGGCGCCTCCCAGAGGGAAGGAAGTCAAACTGCTAATATTTCCGCCCCAGTAATTTTTCCTCACTTCAAAGCAGAAGCACGCTTTGAGTCAGCGCTCATGACTGTTTTAAAAAAGTACAAGGGCAGGGTTATCATGACCAGAGAGGAAGAAAACTCGTCATGAGGAATATTATTCTGTTATGACCTGGTTCGCGTCCCCAGCAATAAACCACAAGTGAGTACAAGCTAGCTTTGGCAAGAACAAACAGTAATACCAACAAAATGTAAAGAATGCACCAAAGAGCCTTGGGCGCTCCTTCCTCGGACTGCATGTTGACAGTGACATCCTAAAAGCAGAAAACACTCAAGATATTGCTGAAAAGGGCACACAACCAACCAAGGTCAAACTCAAGACAGCTGCGTCCTGCGTGCATAGACAGGAATGCTGTTCAGGTTGGCAAAAATATCATATGTCAATTCATAAGTGAGTGAATGGCTGTGAAGCATGTATTGTTCATGCTGCTGTTTGAGTTGTTTTCCCTTTCATCTTTATGTTTCTATCCTCAGGACATAAAATCAATGAAGTACAAGTTATACTCCCCGCTTTATTTTCCTGACTTATCATGCCTTCAAAATATTTCGAGTCATGCCAAAAATTATTAGTGTTTTTAAAGAAATGTGTGATTATTTGATATCTGGGGCTGTCTCCAAACAAAAGGTTTAAGTGTTATTTTCAGCTCAGTTCTGGCCACGGTGTTCCTCATATGACTGAGGGGGACTTTAGTCTGCGGTGTGAAGCTGGAAAACTTTCCTCAGTTTTACTGTTGTGGCCCGGAATGAACCAATAGTACGTTTCTTGTGACTCTCATTATTAATCACGACTTCAAGCCGTCACTAGCATTCCAGGACAATATGATCCTTTTGAAGAAATCTTGAGATGTGTTCACGTATGTCCTTAATTTTTTTCCCGGAAAAACCTTAAGCACATACTAAGTATAAAAAATAGCTAGATGTTGGGAGTGTAACTATTGACATTTGCAGAGTGGTCCTCAATAAAGTATTTTCAGCAGCCACTTTGTTAGATAGATCTTTTTAGCAGCACGTTGGACCCTTTCTGCCTTCTGAGCTGCCGTAATTCTTTGTGTCACAGATTCAACAAGCTGCTGGAAACATTCCTCAGGGATCTTGGTTTATGTTGACGTGATAGCATCACACAGTTGCAGCAGATTTGATGGCTTCAGGAATCTTCCAGTCCAACAAAATCTCAAAGCTGCTCTATTGGATTCATATCTGTTGACTATATTCAAGAAACCACTTTGAGATGATTTGAGCAAGTTACCCTGTTAGAAGCAGCCATCAGATGATGGGTAAACTAAAAGGATGGACATGGTCAACAACAACACTCGAGTAGGATGTGGCCTAGTAACAAAGCTCACTAGGAGCCCAAATATCCCCCGCACCGTTTCACCAAGAGTACCTGCTCATATGTTTTTCCAACCTTCTATTGTCCAGTTTTGGTGATCCTGTGTGAACTGCAGCCTTTTTAGTTTCCTGTTCTTAGGCAAATCCAATTTCTGATGCTTTGGTCTTCGGATGCTTTAGCCCATCTGCTTCAAGGCTCAACGTGTTGTGCACTTGAAGCTTTTCTTCATGCCCTAGTTGGAATGAGTAGTTATTTTAGTTACTGTTGCCTTCCTATCAGTTTGAAGCAGTCCAGCCATTTTCCTGTGACCTCTGGCATCAGTGATGCATTTATGCCCTGAGAACTGTTGCTCACGGGATATTTTCTGTTTCAGACCATCCTCTGTAAACCCTAGAGATAATTGTGTGGGAAAATCCCAGGAGATCACAATACACCACAATCAAAGTTTACTTTGAATTTCCTTTCTTTCCCATTCTGTTTGAACTACTCATACTCAGTTTGAACCTCAACATGTTTACATGCCTAAATGCATTGTTAATACTTAATCAGTCATTGCCAGCACAGACAATATTTGTATTAGTGGGATCCAGTCAAAAAGAAAAACGTAATCCCCCGAGATGAGAAATTTTTATATATTTGCCATCTGACAAGTAGTTCCGATGAAACTGATTGGCCACTGAAATTTCTGATTCCATTCTCCTCCTGCGCTGTATCATCATCCTTCTCCTGGCATTAAATGAATAATCCTAAAACTACTGTCCAACACGTTCCATTTGATGGACGCTTTTATCCAAACACTTGTGGGATGAGATACTTGGCCCCAACTGGAAGTGAACCCTTGACCCCAGTAGCACTGCCAGATCCACTCCACACAGGATCACACTATTAAAAAGACTTTGATATGTGCCTGTTCAACTTCAGCTATCAGCTGCTTGCAATGTAATGTTTCCTAACAGCTGTCACACTGTCAGATTGTCTGTGTGTGTGTGTGTGTGTGTGCATAACAAAGAGAGTGATGGCAGCAAGAGCACATGTGTGTCCCGTGGGACAGTCGGAGAGGAGCAGACGGTTGTGTCGTTTCACTGGAAACATATGGTGAAACTCAAGTGTGTAATTTACCTAGGACTATGGGTGGCCCCAAGGAGCACATACACACATGTGTAAGCACACATGCACACAGTGAGAGGGTGTAATTTACCTGGGGCCTATGGGTGGCCCAGTATCCCATTGCACTTGTCATACACACAGACAGCTCAAACACAGTTCACACACGCTGACAGAGATAGAGAGACTGAAACTAATTTCCCCAGGCCTGCAGACAGGAGAATAAGAAATCACACGATGACAGAGATGTTAAGAGATCAGCACTCTGATCCAGTAGAGTGAGACTGTGCTATATTGGCCCAGTGGAAGACATTACCTCAAAATCTCAATCTGTGGGAGTTGCTGCACACCCTCACATCCTCTCCAATTCATCAACCTGCCTGCTTTTCAAGAGCTATCCCACCTTAGAGAGAAAAAGAGATGAAGGTCATGGGAGTACCAGGGAAAGGGAGGAAGACAGATTAGAAGAGCATGTCCCTCCCTGCATTCCTATAGTGTGGTGTGTGGCACTGTAACTATCATCAGGCCTCCATCCTTTGCAGTTGGATGTTATTGAGGGGGTGAGGTTATGTCTCCACAAACCCTTATGCCACACCTCGATTTCACAGCAACCGTGAATGGAGTGTATCTAGTTTCAGCATGAGGATTGACAGACAGGTTGCCCCAGACATTTACAGTTGGCACTGTTTAGAGCGTCTGTCTGTTAGGGAGGGCTGGTATGATAGCCTGTCTGCAAGTTACTGTATGTGTCTGTGTGTGTGAGCAAGACACAGAGACAGAAAAAAACCTGGTGTTTGATCTTCTTTCCCAGCCAAAGGGCTTCAACTGCACTCCAGGTGCAGCAGTCAACCTGAGGGCAGGGGAGGCACATACAGTTTAAATCACACACACATACGCACACCGGCAACGTTTCCCTACAGCAGTAACACGGACTGTGTAACTTTGTGGTTTACCAGTTCAGTGGTGTCGCCGTGGAATGCTCCTAAAGACTCGGTAATATGCTGCAACGTAAACATTTCTGTTGCCGCCTCCACATGGGAACTTCAGCCTCAAAGAGAAATACCGAAAAAGGTGAAAGGGCCTGCAGGTTCAGTAGGTAGCATAATGACGACACGCAGGACAGGCTCTCAGTCAACTGTATACAGAAGCACATGGAGTTGGCTTTCTTTGCTGCAGGTCACATCTAATTAGGCAGAGAATAAATTAGCCGGAGTAAACACAGTGTGTATAACACTGCACCGATGTGGAAACCTATTTGTTCAACAGGTGCAGAAGATTTGGCAATTCGACTAAAACAATTACAAACCATTAACTTTAGCAGATACACTGTGAATTGCTGTATATCACAGTTAAAGGCTTTCTTCCACTCCATGACCCTAAATGTAACACGAGTCCTCACTCCCTTTATTCCGCTCTATCTCCACACAGGGAATCTGTGTGGTCCATAATGAGCTCAGCAAACATCTGCTACTCCTGTATTAGAGACCATTTTCTCCACATCTCATCCTGTAATATGGAGAAATTAGAGTGCAGGGACTCATTGAGCATGTTTATACACACAGACACACACACACACACGCGCACACACACACTCACAGTGAGCAGACATAACATAAGGAGTCCAAGAGTTTTTATACTACCCAACTGACGCTCTAACATACCATCTCAACACCACAATTTTCCATCCACAACAGTAAAACACTACCGGGTGTCTTTGGTGTGTGTGCTCCTTCAATACCAAGGTTCTGAGTTACGGCTGCCAGGTTTAGCCCATAAACCCCTTAGAACATGAACGGATGGAAAAATCGACCCAAAAAAAAAACATCTCAGTTAACCTGCTTGTTTGGAATGGTCCTGTCATCATTAGTTTAAATAAAACATTATTTGTTTATTTAGCACGGCAGTGGTTTCTCCTCAAAACAGTGCGGGAGTTATGTAACTGCTACGGGAGGCGACTTGAGTAGAGAAACACCGCCACCTGGTGTCACAACTCCAAATAAAGAACACAGACCATAACAAGGCAATGAAATTCAGTTGTAATGCTTTGCAGGATTAATTAGCTTTATTACAGACGATACTTCATCGCATACTGTGAATGTCACAGCTAAAATTAGTGACACTGGAAGAACTCCTCAGCAGACTGATACGCAGACATGAAGAAGACAATGCTTTTACAAATAGAACATCAATATCCATTTTCACTTCTTGTTACATAAAGAGGTGTGGCTGTTGTAAACCACTTGGAATAAGACTTGATTTGCTCCACATCCATGACCGCCTCATCTTCCAATTTTGAAAAGTCTGCACTGATGGTAATAAGAAAAAAAGTTGTTTGTTTCACTTGCTCATCTCCTGCTGGACTTCTTTGATGATTTGCTCCTCCAGTTTGGATGTGTCGTACTCTTTTAGCATGTCATACTCCAGCCATGGCTGTGCCCACTTCTGGGCATGCTCCATCTGTTCTGGGGTCAGGGAGAGGTCGAAGCGGATGCCCTGGATGTTGAACTTAGGCCGTTCCCAGCGTTTAGACCATGGCTTTGGACGCATCCTTACCTTGATCTGGAGGACAGATAAAAACAAGTAATTGTTTTTGGTTCAAAATGCTGCAGTTTTATTCTTGCATCTTAGGTCTGTTAAATAAATAGACTGAACTGGACTGGGCTCAACACTTATCAAATCCCACACATTTGGCCTATTTATTTCAGCACTGCTACAAATAAGACCTGTAGTAATATCAGTAATAATAAATAAAGGTTCATCAAAAATATTTAAAAAAAACATTTGAGTGTATTAGATGAGTTTGCTTTGGAGAAGCCCAACTTGATCCAGTTGTTTCAGTTCACCTTTAAGTTCTCTCACCTTGTTGACAGGCACCTCTCCAGTAGGTGAGAAAGGCACCGGCTTCATTTCAGGGTCCACAGTGCTGTACTCGGGCAGAGCGTCTCTCAGGTACATCAGATTATCGTCTAGTCTTTTCTCCAGCTTCAGCACCTCAATCGTCTGAATACGAGGGTTGTACAGCTCATAGCAGATCTCCACACCTAGGTCAAAAACACAGGCGTACATTATTAAAACATGGGTTATCCCTGATCACCTGGCTGGTGATCTGCAACACCTTTTTTATAGATTTACAACCCAAAGAATAAAGCAAAAACCATCCTAGGCACTCCAAATAAAACCCTTAACATCTTCAGCTCATCCTCTTAACTTTTTATTAGTATCTCAAATCACAGCAGGTCTCAATATCTATCTTGTAAAGCTTCCTTTTAAGTCTCACTGCTAAAAAGTGAGACTAAAAAGGAACTCATATCCACCCTGTTTGCACTCTCTTCTTCTTGTTTGGCTGTTTGACCCTAGGTATCTAAACTCATCTATCCTCACTATCTCTCTACCTCACCTTTCCACCAGTCTCCCTCTCATTCACATGCGTATTTTGTCTTGATTCTACAGATTTTCATTCCTCTTCTCTTCCACCTGCTCCTTACTCTTACTACAAATCATAATGCCGTCTGCGAACAACACAGTTCACAGAGATTCCTGCCTAATCTCATCTCTCAACAATCCGTGATATAATCCCAGAACGCTGCTGTCTTCCTGTCCTTGTGCATGTCCTGGACCATGCTCACATATTTCTCTGCTGCTCCTAATTTCCTCATGCAGTACCCCTGATCCTCTGCATTCAGAAGACATTTCTTACAAAACAAACAAACCTCACCTTGGTTATTAATGATGTTCCTCAGGACAAATGTGGCTCCCAGCCCTTTTCCTCCTCTCTGGATGCAGATGCCAACGAAGCGGTTGCTTTTCCCACTGGCATTTGGATCAGCCATAATCACAGCTAGAATACTCCCTGAAACCAACAAAACTGTTATAAATCTCTACATTCAGGTCAAAATATTCAAATGTCTCAACATGCAGTGGTACTACACCTGACAGTTTAGGTTCTTACCAACATAAAATTCAGGAATGTTGAGCACTTTTCTTCTGCGAATCATGTCTTTCCTCTCAATAGAAAACTTTAAAGGATCTGTTCTCTGTCTAGGAGGGATAAACTCTGGGCTCAAGAACCTAAGGAAAGAGGAGCAGGGGGGGACATGTTACAAAAAAAAGTCTTATTTACGCCCTCATACACACTTTACACAATGTCACTGAAATTTTGCGGTGTCTGCTCTGCAAATGAGCCTCATACTTTCGGAGAGATGCCACAGTCTGTGTCTTGTCTACAATGACAGGTTTCGATGGAGGGACGAATTTCGGCGATTCGCTGTCATTCCCAGCAACACGAAGACACGGAGATGTAGACAGAAACCCTGAAATCGAGAAGAAACTAAGACCGTCTTGTTTCTCATCAGTTAGTTGTAAACATAAGGGTTACGCATGTTATTTTTTTTGGAGAGGTTGTTTCTAGCGTTAGCTCCGTTAGCTCAGAGTGGACACAAGTACGGCGCGTCCAACGACATGTCAGGAAAATACACAGTTATATAATAATACAGAAGATTTAAAAAAAGTAAATCCATTTACTTACGCTCATTTTGGAGCTGCAAGTTTCGCAGTAACCTCAGTGAGATTATAAATCTGTCCAGCCTTTTAGTGCAGGCTGCCATGATTGACCTTCTGTTGTCGCGTGTGAGACTGTACGGAAGCCGTGTGGGTCAAACGTACTTGAAACGCGAATTCTCCAAGCTGTAATGCGGCAAGTTGCCCACAAGATGGTGAAACTCTTCCTTCATTTGATATCGGTTGGTCCTGACGTGCAATAATAATAATAATAATAATAATAATAATAATAATAATAATAATAATAATAATAATAATATGTGCTGAGATGGTGACGACATTATTAAGGCGCTAAGTGCTTCACGTGCTGACAGTTAGCTTTCTAGCTATTTCAGTTTTTGCTTAAGTAAAACTTTAGCAATAGCAAAATGTGTCCAAAATAGCATGGCACAGGGCACACCGTACTGATAAAAATCCCACCTCAATTATTTTATATAGAAGAGCAGTGGTTAAAAATAATAATAATTAAGTCAGAAGTATGTAGCATTTGTATGGTCTTTCTCATTATGTTGGAGCTTCTTGTTACAGGTATAACCTATAGGCTGTCGCTATAGTCTGTTATTACTCTGTTTTAAATCGTATTTTATCAGATTGGTCGTTGTAGCTGTCAGATTACGAAAGTAGACGAAAGTAGATATAAAGTGGAAAATAGATATAATATACATAAGTAACATAGACACCTCTGTCAATTAGGACTCAAACATTGCACATTTAAGAAGAAGGAAAAAGACTTCCTAAGCTAACTCTGGCTCTTTGAGACCATGCAGGGGAGCGTCGATCCCGCAGGTGGTGGCCATCCTCCACAACACGCAGTTGGAAGTGTAGTCAGAGAGCTGTGTACGGCTCCAGTCTTGAGTAATCCCAGTCTCAGTCTCACAGCGGTGTGGTGGGAGGCTGAGGAGAAGGCTAGAGACATGGACGCGCACATCTCCTGAATTCATCTCACAGTCTGAACCTCGATGTTTCCGCTGCTGCTGATGCTGCTGGACTTTCTAATGATTCGGAGACAATTTAAAAACGCGAGGCTTCAAGGATGTTCTTCTCAGATGGGACTCTCTCAGCCGTCAGTTTTACGCTCCTCTTGGGAATAACGTGTCTGACCGTACTCTGCGATCTCACCGTGGGCTCTCCAGACCTTTCAGGTTGTGATTTTGTTATTTGTTTTGCAATACACACGAAATACAATCTTGTTTTCTAGACTTTACAAAGCGGCACGTTCTTTTCTTAGAACTTGCTTTTATACTGCGTGACTGCACTTGCGCTCATTTGAAACTTGAGCGTGTTGTGTGCAGAGTTTATTTTTGCCCCCTTGGGAAATGAAACACATCACGAATAACTGCTGAGCACGACTGCCACTATAACTGATTTCAGTGCTGTTTCGCATCAAATTCTCCTCTCGGGACGGCCCGTGCCTGTGGCGTGCTGCAGCATGCACACTCAAATGTTTGCGCAAACCCACTATAGGGCACGACTTAAACATGCGGAAAACACCCTTATGCTTATCTTTAAGGCCTATTCTGACACAGTTTGACCCACATAAGGCACTTCAAACAGGTTCTCTTTTACTAAACCGATCCGACTGTATGGATTAGTCTGGAGGCTGGTTTATCAGCACAGCATAAACCTGCTACACACACACACCATTGATGATGCAGTTGAGATAAATGGAATAATGGTTAATGTGTTACTGGATGGGAACTGTGGTCTAGGCCAGATGCTGCCCTTCTTTATAGATTTACAACCCAAAGAATAAAGCAAAAGCCGACTACAGAGGAAATTTTATGGCTTTTCTGTACTTCATATAAGCTGCAATCAGCTTCAAAGGTGAAAGTGAATATCAGTGCTTAGACCTCAGGAAAGAGTCAAAATTTATACATAAGCCAGTGTGATGGAGGCTGTAAGCCTTTGTGTCTGCTCCTAAAAGGTAGTATATTACTGAATTAAATTATTCTGTGTTGCATTAGTCTGTTGAGCTCTGCTGGGCCCAAGGCAAGTCTGCAGGTTTTGTTTATGGTGCTATAAAACAGAAAGGGAGCTTTGTGATGGTGTTAATTGGCCTCTAATGGGTCTAATGATTGGAATCAGCAGACTAACGCTACGGGGAAAGGTGCTAAAGAGCAGATGCATGTAACGCGTCCCCCGTGTATGATTCTGTGTGCATGTGTCCATGTTGCTGCCTAATTAGCTGTGAAAGACCCTGGTCTAGTGAAGGCTGTTAACAAGCTTTCATTTCTGTAATTAACATGTACACACATACATGTGATGGATGTTAATTTTGTCACAAGTAATAAGACTGAACGGATTACATGGTGGTTAATCAGCCAGCAAGTAAAAACCAAACAAGCAGCTGATTCCATCTCGAGTTCTGCTGCAGGCTTACACGCAATTATGCAAACATAAACGAAAAGCATGTCTGGCAGGAGTTCATTTGCTGAACTCTCAACTTTGGTGCAAATTCACTTCCTCTTGATTCTGAAACCTGTAATTCCTCTGCCCCCAGTGAGACCACTGACCTCTGATCAGTTTTTAGACTCTGCCCCGTAGAGTCATCGTTGCTGACTCCCCAGACGCACAGAAATGCTGACCAGTCTTTCCTGTGGATACGATGAGAAAGAGACTTTTTTCAGAATACCTCAGTGACAAAGAAAACCTTCAAGCCTCACATTCTTGACTAGCTGGATTGTTCTTGGACACCGTGCAGACCTTTTTGATTGACAGGTGCTGCCACCCTGCAGGGTGACAGAAGTTTTGATCTACCATCTGTCAATCAGACCTTTATCAGTCAGATGGTTGAACCAATGATGGTGAGCAATCTGCTCACTTCAGTGGACCTCTGTCTCTGCTTTTAATGAATCTTTTCAAGTGACCATTTGTGGCAGTAGAAGTTTATTTCATTTGCATTTGAATTTGTTGTTAACAACTAAATGTAGCCATAGTTTCATATTTCATCAATGCCATTGAGAGCACTGGTGAAATGGAGGAACAAAAACTATGTTGGTGGGTTATTTAATTCTTCTCCTGCCCTGTAATCATTTTCTATTACAGTACAGCAATCTGAGCAGCTAATTAGAGGCACAGAGTGAGCCATGCAACACTTAAGAGCCTATAGGCTAACAATGGTGTCAGCCTAGCTACTTTATCTAAATTGAAAGTTCACAGAATTCAGTGTAAAACCTTGTCTCCCCATCTTTGTTCACGCTATGGACTGAGCACTCAGCTTGTAATGTAACATCTAACTGCCAAGCCTCTCTTTCCAAAAACGCTTTCTTTGTGCAAATACTAACCACAGTCGTTTTAGTGCCCATTTTCTGGAACCTGAGGACCACATGATTACTGGCTGTTATTTCTGTGTTTCTGTCTCGGTGCCATTACCAGCTGACGTAGGACAGATTATCATTTCTGTCAACACGTAGTTGTGATGCTAAAGGAAAGTGATGAATGCCAGGCTGTTTGGAAAAAGGTCAAAACAATAACAGGAATAAAGCTTTTGCTGCAGCCGTGCCTTTTGGCCTGACGGTTGCTCGCTTTATCTGTAAGCATTTCCAGCAAAACACTCGCATACAATAGCGTATGCTTCTTTTAACTGCAGAATGTTCTAGAGCCGCTACCATTGTTAATGAGATTTTACTGATGATGTTGCCAAAGAGTTACAGTCAAGCCACTTTCTTTCTCTTTTTATGTCTTAACCCCCCACCCAGGCATCCCTTATTTAACCTTACTCAAAGGGAAGTGAGGCTGTTGAGGGGCCAAAGGGTCAACTGAGGTCATCCTATAGTAACCATCAGTGTGTGGTTAGAGGGACCTGCCATCCATCTTGTGCTTTGTTCCCCTGTCGAACCTCACCTCACATGTTTTTCAAAGATGAGCAAGGTAGCGAGAAAGTCACCGCAGCACTGTGTTTTAGGTCATTTTAAAGGGTCATTTCTGGCTTGTGTGATCCATTCGACTTGCATTTAAGGCTTTTAACTGGGACTCTAACTGTGATGTCGACTTTTAAGTTTGTAAAATAACAAATGCCTTATTTAACAAGGAGAAAAGAGCATTCTTTCTTTGAAAGCCAATCAAGGTCCCTTAATTCTTAATCTGCTTTGATTTTTTTAATGGTCCTGGATATGGGTGGCATGCTGAACCCCATGCTCTCCTCTCCAAGCCCCTTCCCCCTCTCCATAGGCTCATCATACCTCCACCACCACTGCTTCTCCTCCCCGCCTCTTTGCTGCCTCTACTCCTCCCTTGGGCTTGCCTGATCACTGTTTCTGTGTCTGCGTGTGTGCCAGGTGAGCTCTGTCTAAACAAATCCTGCCTCCCACTTGTTTTGTCTACTGCGGTGGAGGCAGGCGGCTAGGCGGACAGCAAGGACCTGGCATAAGGTCGCTTTTCTCTCGAGCTGAATAGCGAGAGGTTACACGTCTCTTCAGAAGAATGGTTTCTGTGAATGATTTTCCCAAAGGAGCGACTCAAGTACAGGGAGCTCACACACACAAAAGTTTAAACCAAAGTCCTCTCTTGATTTCATCTTTTAAATCCACTTATATGCCGAGTGGTTGAATAGGGATATGACTGGGTTTATAGCACGTTATCACATCTGAATGATGCTTTGAGTCTACTTATAGGATCCAAATCCTTTTTCGGTCTTTTAAAATCACAAGCAAACATTCAAAACTAAAGCTGGTTGTTTTACATTTAGTTTAGGTCCTGACGCAGCTCTGACACAGAGAATATGTTCATATATGAGAAGCATAAAATGTTGGCTGCAAATCCACATACACCACAGTCACAGTTTTAGGAAATAGGAAACTAAAGTGGGTGCAGAAATCTTGGGGATATAATGTAGATAACTTCTGCCCCTGTATGCATTTATGGCAGAGTGCGTGGGGTGTGTGTGTAATTTAAGATGGAAGTCTGGCCTGGCGCAACATGGATGTGATGAAAGACATGACCTACCATGTAAGTTCCTCCCCCGGGATACAATCAGTACATAAACAAACACACGCATAAGGCAGAGCTTGACATCACACAGGGGAACAACAAAGTGGAGCTGGAGATGAGAGATGGCTGTTTACAACAGGAAGCAAATCTTCTCCTCCGCTAATTTAAGACTGGCATGAGGAAATTAAATTTTACCACATCGCAGTGCAACAAACTGAGAAAACTCTGTTCTGTTTTGCTGTGGCTGTGATTAAAAGTGGCTTGTTGAGATGTAAATAAGACTTTAAGCTTTTCTTTTTGCATAAATCAAATTCCTTATCAGCTTTTTTTTTTAAACCCACAATCCCCTGAAGGTGTTTTCAAATGAAAAGAAAAGACAAAGCAATGAATTAAAATAAAGTGCTGACATGATTAATGTTTCTATGTGTGCTCACAGGACGAATAGCCTTAAAGGTGAGCTTTGCGTTAGTCAAGTAGTGGCATATGGGCTCATTAACACGATCCAGTAAAAATGAGTTATTGTGTCATTGCCAAAAGATGCATTGGAAGCGATCGTATCCTGAGTGAGGTAATGTGTAATAAATGTTTTGGCACCTTTTGAGGTAATGTTATGCTAAATTAAGTAGTAGAGGATGGAGTGTTAGTAATGTTGTGGTACCACCCAAAGAACAGACACACAGTAAGCAACAGTGGTGACGGCATTCTCACCAGGTCTGACTAGAATTAATGATTGCATTTATTTCTGGGCAACCTTTTTTCTTTTACACAGCAGAAGCACACAATGACATTTTATCTCAGTAATCTGTTTAAAAATTTCACTTGGAACTGGAACAAATGGCACATGGCTGAAAACACAATGAAATAAGAATGAAACTGAAGACAATTAATAATCAGCAGAACTTAGGAAACCAAAAACACAAAACACTGACATGTGAAGGAGTGAAGCTTATTCAGCAGCACAGCGGTGCACACACACAAAAACAGAGAACATATTGGGAGATTTTAGAATTCAGAACTATAGTTTTCCTTTGCTAGAGTTGACACTGACAGTAAGTCATTTACACTGATGCTCAATATCTTGTACGAACTGTGGCTTTCTCCATCACTGTCAGTGTTACTGAATGACAATATGATGAATTGCTGAGCGGTGGAGCAGTAATACATAAGGTAGGGCCCCTTGCAGTACAACTACTGTGGCCTAATCACCAGCATGTCCAGACACACATGAGCTTTCCAGAGGATGTGTATCTCCTGCTAATATATTCAGGAGCTCCTCCAACTACAGGATATAACAGTTAAGCAACAATTAATTACAAGATTAACTTCAGCAGTGCTTATTCTACCCTTGAGAGTGGGATGTAATTAAGAAAATTTACCTACTCTCTAACTGCTTAAATCAACTTATCTTTCAAACATCAGATCACACCCGCACCTGTAAGTATATATTCTGCATTTGTCATATGCTCCCAGGAACTTCAAGATATAAAGAGTCTGGAAGGGCTCGGGCTGGTTTTGCAGTTCCTGGGTCCAAACGAGTCAGAAGGCAGTTTAGTAAAACACTTTAGAATTTCAGAATCAGAATCAGAATCAGAATACTTTATTGATCCCTGGGGGAAATTATTTTTTGTTACAGTGCTCCATTTTAAACCAACATTAAGACAAGACAGACAATATGCTAACTAAGAATAGTACAATATATACATATATATACATACATACATACATACATAAGTCACTTATAAATAAATAGTTGGAAAAGAAACATGTGTAGCTGTAGCAGCAAACAGTGTGTTAAGTGGATGCGTTGTACAGGGAGATGGCCACAGGCAGGAATGATTTCCTGTGTCGTTCAGTGGTGCTTTTCGGTAATCTCAGTCTCTCACTGAACGAGCTCCTGTGACTGACCAACATGTCATGGAGTGGGTGGGAATTTCATATTTGACTTGACATTACCCACATAACACAGCTGGGTTAAAAGCGCTGCGCATTATGTTTAGAGGTCACGGGCCTCCTAGTGACAGGAATTATTTTCCTTTTCCTTTTTTCTGTTATACGTATAACGGGACATGAATGTTCATATTAATTAATCATTTTAATTAGGGCTGCCACGATTAGTCGACTAGTCACGATTACGTCGACTATCAAAATCGTCGACGACTGATTTAATAGTCGACGCGTCGTTTGAAGCTTTGTAAGATCACAAAAGACGCAGGAATAAGTAGTAGTATTTAAGAGTGTAATAATGGACTGAAACAGAAGATGGCAGCACTGCATGTACAAGGATGTCAGCTGCCGTTAAACCCCGAAGAAGAAGAAGTAGCTCTGTCCCAGAATTCATAGCGCAGCCCAGCTCAGTTTCCAACAATGGCGTCTGGGTCAAAAAATAAACGTTTAACATATTTTCAAGCGAGAATGTAACTGTGTAAACCTCAAATATCTGCTCAGTTTATCAAGACACCACATATTTTGAAAAGCGCTCCGATGTCTGTTACCCACTAGCTCGATAGCTAGCCGGGGGCAAAGCTCACTAGAGCCCGTGAGAACCCCGAACTCCGGGCAAATTGTTTTCAAACCCACCGCGTCTGTCGCTACTCAGGTTAAACATATATAAGTCACTTAGATAACTTAAAAATGTTATTGTTTGGCTTCTTTATAGTATTTCATTTATTCCTGAGTAAGTCAGTTTGGCTGAGATTAAAGTTATAGTTTTTACACAGCTGAATAAATGTCAAGCAGACAACTGATTATCAGAAGTGTGAGATGCTGGAGAATATACTCCAGTGTCCCGTTATATTTTAGATAGCAAGGAGTTTATTAAACTTCACCGAAACAATCTGCAAATTTCATTAAAATTTCATAAACTATCATCTTGCCTTTATTTTTAGTTAACACCCAAACACCCTAACACTTAAAGCTGTAAGCTAATGATAGTTATATAAGAGCAGATGCATGCTGGTGCAATAAGCTGTACGTTTTACCTTCAATGGATGCATGATCTGATTAGTATCGATGACTAGTCGACTATCAAAATAATCGTTTGTGGCAGCCCTAATTTTAATACAAAAAGACTCGGAATGCTCTAAATGTTCAGTTTCTTTCTGTGTGATGTTGGTGAGAGCAGATATCTTTAGTATGGTCATCTTACACTACTGTCACACTAGGAAAAACTAGTAAATCCCTGCATGAACAAAATAATTGTGCAGCGAACTTGCAGTCTTGTTATCTTTTAAAATGGTTTCTTGTCATTTGCTGTTTTCAAAGGAAATTTGCTGTTTTAAGATGGCAACAAAATGGCACAGCCATCAGTCTGCTTGTGTTTGGGACTCAGTGGGTCAACTTGGCAATTAAATGCAGTCTGTTTGTGATAATATGGTGATTAACTGTGATAAACTGGTAAAAATTGTAAATCTGTTGACATCTGTTGCAAATCTTTTGCAATCGCATGTGCAGAGCCAGAAACTCGTGGATTTGAAACAGAAATTCCTTCATAGTGACGTAGTTGCTGACTTTGACTTTAATAGATGACTGAAGCCCGCAGTGTTAGTTATTCTGTGAATGAAGGGGGCTTAATAACACAAATAATGGTCATACTTTTTCCTTTTTGGGCTCTTTGAGTTTTGCAGGTAGATTCGAGTAGTGATGATGAACATCACACGTTTTTCTCTGGGGTCTGAATCAAAAGAGCCAAAGCTGTGTGAAAGCAAACTCAGCAAAATACTGTGACGGACTGTTATCTGTGTGTTGACTGAGGGCTTATATTGGCTGCTGACGAAAAAAGAAGAAGAAGAAAAACACTATAATTTTACCATGTTGGTGTTGCTTTTTCAAACAACGCCTGTCTCAATCCTGATTTTAGGCTGAACTTCATAATTAAATCCGGGCTGAATTTTAAATTACTAATGTTGGCCGAGAAGGAAGTCTGACTAGCAGCTGAGAATCGAGGTTTTTTATCAGGAGAGAACTTCTCGTCCAGTCAGCTGTGAATACTGCACCATAATCGTTATTTTGTATAGATTTCTCTCAGTACGTAAAAACACCCAAATGGCCCAATCAGACGCTGAGCTGGATGGTGTTATAGTAATAACTGTTATTGGGGAGAGAAGAGAGGGTCTAATTCCATTTAGCTGAAAAGATGTATATATACACATTGCAGGTGTGCGTTTCTACTTGCCCTTTCTTGCATTAGGGAGAGTTAGAAGATCCAAAGAAAACACACAGAAACTTGTGAAGAAGATTCTTGAGTGGCACCCTGGCGTTGCTGTATGCAGCTGCACTTACAAAACTATCTACAGATCTCTGTGTCTATTTAAGCTCTAATTAAACAATAAATTAACAATAATAATTCATATTTCCAATACAGCCACAGGCTGTTTTACAGAAAAAGTCTTTTGAGTTGTGTCTTCTGCTGCTAGTACATAAGGTTGGACAGTTTACATTGAGCTGTAAATAAACAGCAGCATGTGGGGAGGAAAAGGCTGAAGGGTGTTGGCACTGGCTATTATTATGCTCTAAACAAGCAGGAAGACATGCTCACATGCAAAAAGATACAAGACAAAAAAAACCCTGTCACTCTTTATTATTTCTGTGACTTGAAAAATGTTAGCCATGCATTGATGCCTCCTCTGTCTTTAAGTCTGTTCCCTGGGTGCTGATTTGTGCTTGGCTCAAGAGTTGGTATCTCGTTCCATCCATCCACCCATGAGCAGGTTGCTATAGTAGAGAAAAGGAAACAATTTGAGCAGCATTTCTTCCTTTTATAGTTTGAAACCCTTGGAGGCTAAGAGAGAGACAGAGGGCACAGAGCGATGGAGAGGTAGAGAGGTGGGGCACCGAAGGGCCAGTCAGAACAAGGAGGCATTGTGTAGCCCCCCAACTGTGTTGGACTGACAGTCTGCATTACAGCACGCTACAGCAGCCTGCTCCCCAAAGCACTGCTAATCTGTTGCTTACTGCCCCTCTGGCCAGCTCAGGTAAAGGGGGAGGGAACCAGAGACGGGAGGAGACAGATTCCACGCGTTTTCCCCTAAGCCAAATAAATTTTTACCACCCAAACCTAGATTGTGTTTGTTGCTCTTTCAGCACAATTTCATCACGATAATAAAAAAAGAAACAAAAATGTGTGTAAAGTACAGACTGGATTTTCTTCAATAGCATTCAATGGCATTTGTAACTGAAGCTCTTTATAACTAAAACAAAGTAGGTTTCACCTTCAGTCTGTCCCTGCAGATCTGTCTGACTTTTTTGTAAAGGGAAAGGGATCTCCTTCCTAAGTGCCAGTGGACATCCTGCAGATGGTTTTTACTTTCGCAGTTCTTCTGAAGTTGTTCTGTTGCTTGTTTTCACAGAACACCCCACCAGATAAGCTTGTTAATTCCCTCCAAAAAGCTCAGCCTTTCAGTGCCCACCCACTCCTATGCTTTTTTCTTTTTTTCCCTTTTTTTAAGGGAAATATTTCTCTTTTTTGCCAAGCACATGCCTGAACTGTGATAGAGGTATGTGGTCTTGCTGTTAATGCATTAAGACTGACGATTGCTTTTGGAGGGAGTTTTGTGGGCTTTTGAGAAAAATAAAGAAGGATGAATGTAATACAGCAATTTGCAGGATTACAGCCTGCCAGACAGCCAGGCTGTTTTGATGGTGTTGCAAAAGGGTTTGTTATTTTTAATGCAAGAGTATTTTCAGCTTAGACAGCGTTAGGAAACTAGTTGATGGAAAGAAGGCTTAGAAGGAGAATTTTGACTGTACATTTCATTCTCATTTTAGGATGACTATTATAACGTACTATCATTTAAAATAAATTTTTTTTTACTAATGTCAAGAAAGATGTGAAACTTCACTCAAAAATAAAAGTAAAGCTTAATTAACTTCATTAATTTGGCTGCTGTGTTTCAGTTTCTATTTTGTTGTAATAACACTGTTTATTGACTCAGTCAGAGCTGAGCTCAATAAATCTTAAGCAGATAACAAAAATATCATTTTGTTGGTAATACCGTAACTGGTTAAAAGTGTAGTTTAAAGTAACATGACATTGTAACTCTTCAGCAGTCTGCACACTATTGTTGTATAGTAAAATTGAAATTGAAAAGAATTAGATGTATCTCAGGCTGAGCTTTGAAACTACTTGCTTCAAGTTCGGATCGGAAAGGAAATCAGTGGTATCGCGCATCACTAGTAAATTGTACTGGAAAGTGTGTTTTGATATCATGCATTGAAACCATTTTCTTGCAGATTTTACAAGTAAGCACGTACTGGACTCTTTTGTTTTTTTAGATGTCTAATTTTTTGTAGCCAAACCACTTTCATATTATTCAAGTAGCTCTCTTTTTAGGTACTACACAGGCTGACACTCTGCTCTTGCTCTCAGACATGCCTGGGCTTGTGTTGTTGTTCTGCAGAAAAACATCACTACATCCTATCATGAGAAGGTTTTTAATAATGCATTAATATATTTTACCTTTGTCATGTATAGTATGATATGTAAAGGCCCCATCCAGGAGACAATTTTTCTAACTTAAATAATATTTAATGAATAAGACTGAAAAAAATCTTCTTAAACATGACTTTAATGTATGGTTTGATTCTAGAGCTGTAAAAACAAAAATTCTTGCTTTCTATTTCTTTCTTTCTTTTAGTTTTTTGGATAACAAAAAAGCTTAATTATGTCCATTACCATGATGACCATGAGTCCATTACCATGAGAGCATTGGCCTACTGATAAAGTTTCCCTGAGGACTCCTAACCTTCTAAGTGTATGCTAATTCAAGTGTTAATATTGACGTTCGTATTTTTGAAGAGCGATAGTTTTGCTGCTCTGTTGAAATTTGGACACGTTTCTTTGAAGTTTCCACGCTGTATAGCCAATTGTTACAAATTGTCATAAGTGTCTCTGTCTAGCCTTCTCTCTGGCAGTTTAAATGAGTGCAATGAATTGTCTCAGTGGTGACCTCACTGTCAAAAGCTCACTTGTCCAAGCCTCAGGCTACAACTGCTCCAACCAGCAGTCACTTAAATCCAATCTGCTGTGATGATGGTGACTGAGGAAGGATACATCTGTCGTTCACTTTGTGACGATGAAGCTTACACACTGATGCATCTGTCTGGTGATTAGGGATATGCACTGTGACTGCCACCCAACTCTTCCAGACCGTAAAAGTGACCATTAAAATGACAGATCTGCCCTCCTCTGGTTCTGTCTGTCCATATTTTTCTCCATCTGCATGCAAAAGCCAGAGATATTCCCGGAACCCCAGTGCCCCTCACTCCTTCACCCTTCAACCCCATATTCCATCCCACCGTTTAAAAAGAAACACACATGCTCTGAAGCTTGGAGTGGAAGTGTCCTCCTGCCTTGTGCCCTTTGACCCTCTGAGGTCACAAAAAGAGGCACGTGCTGACAGAGGTCATGGGAGTGTCCAGTATTTGGGTTTTGATGATTCCCTAAGGCAGACTTAGCGGCCACTGTCATGCCGTGAGGACATCCCCAAGCTGAGAGATTTATACCCATTCAGCACCCTCGGGACATCTTTAGACAGCAGACCCACAGGTGGACGTCCTCTGATTGTCTGCAGGGGTCGGCTCTTGTCAACAATCTAAAATATCAAGCGTGACCTCGTTGCTAAGATGACTTTAGCTGTCAGGGCACGCTCCTCCTGTGCTTTCATATAAAGCAGACTGTCCAGTGTGGGGTTTTTTCTTTCCCTTATTGTGATAAACAAGCAAGAAAAAGAAGTTGTTGCAAACTCCTTGTCCCTCCTGGCATGTGCATGACTTAGCATGTGACATTCCTCGCTAGATCATTCATTTTAGTAGCATTTTATGCACCCCTGGAAGAGTGGGATTCATGCCTCTATTAGAGTTTAAGCGACTTGCAGAGTTTCAGGCCGTAAAATGCAGACACATCATTATAAGCCTGCCAGTGTGCTGCTTTTGGATTCATACATCATGCTGTGAACAAATAAATGAGCTGTGTTCGGAAAGGCTGGGGGCAGAGCGGGCTGTAGACGTTCGTTTGTTTACTTATACATGAGTCTGTTGGTTTAAATGTGAGTGTGCGTGTGTGTGTGTGGCTGCTTGTTTGTGTGTGAAGGTGTTAAAAAGATAAGCTATCACCGGGAGGAGGAAAGGACCAGGAGAACAGAGCGTTTGTGTTTGTGTGTCTGGTTTTAATGACTTCAGCTGCTTGGTTTCTGGTCTCTCTCTCTTTCTCTCTCTCTCTCGTTTGAGGGGAGGAAGGGTAGATGTGTAAGCAACTCCGATTTTCAAAATAAGGCGACCATTGCCCGAGGGTATTGATACACACCATGAGGCCAACCCGTGCTGTTATTTTTAAAAAGTGGGATAAACAAGTTAGCACACAGACCTTTTCTTCCCTCTGGATTCCAAACCAGAGAATTTTGTGCACCAGTGAAACTGATCAAAGCACAGGAATTTTTTTGTTTGCTTTTTTTTCACATCTGTCTAAAATGTTAGAATCAGTGTTGCATTTACCCATATGCTCACAGTTTTGCCACTGTGTAAAAGACAAGTAAGAAACACACACAAGCATACCCACAGTTGAATGTCATGCTTATAAATCTTAATGCAGCAAAACCCTCAGCTTGTCTTCTAACATCAGTTTACCCACTCTTTATTTTCTCTCTCCTTAGGTTTTCTTTCTCTTTTTGCCACACGTTCTCCAATTTCATTAGCTATTGTTTGATCAGTCAAATAGCAAAACTAAATGTAGTGCACACAGCGTATGTAAAGTGCATGTCTGTTAACATGCTCAGGAAAGGCAACACTGCACCGGTTAGACCTCAGTCACACAGACCTTGAGACTGGTCGGCGGCCCCTTTGCGACAGCCAGTTGCTAGGGAACAATGGGAGCAGCTGGCTAGTTAAATGTGTTGCAAAGAGGATGTGGCTGCAAAAACCTCTTTGGGATTGGTTTGATTCATAGCAGATTAATTGAGGAATGCATTTTTTAAAATCCGAATCAGAACAGTTTAGCAGTGAGGACTGTACATGGCATGTTTACAAAAGCAGTTCGGCACTTTTCCTTGACATTATATTTTTGTGGTGCGGATGCCATTATGTGTGTGTTTTTAGTAGCATCCATGTGAACATTTGCTCATTTATCTAGGTTGTTTTTGATATAATTTAGTAACTTAGTTTGCCTTACCCAGCTGTAGTAGCAGAAGATGGCCTGAAGATGTGATTTACAACTAATGGTTGCTTTACGACTCTGCTTAAAAAGAATTAAAATATGAACTAAAAAATGCAATGTTGTTGTGCATATACATTTTTAATTTTTTTTACTTTGATATTTAAAAAAATGTTGAGATAAGTTAAATATTTTAGCCTTTGAAACTCTACTACGAGTAATCCTTGAAGGGCTTTTCTGAACTGAGGGGTATATGTCATAATATAGGTGTGCTTGTAGAACAAAGCGACTGGGTGTGCATCAGTAGTTAGTGAAGGTGGTCTTTGTCTATCTACTGTCTACCATTGAAAAAACCTAAAAAAACCCTCTTCCAATGGTCATTAAACCACGTCTTTAACGATATACACTGAGGTGACAAGACTCGTCATTAAGGGTACAGGGGTGGTCAATAACTCTCGTCTTTATGGGAGAAAGAGTTAAGCAATGTAAACAAACCTGGCAGAGAATCTTACTATAAATCAGATACATTTTCAATAGAATACAATTACAAGACTGGAGATAGTAGGACTTTCTTGAGAATGACCATCGATTTGCGAAAGACTTGAAGTAAAACAACATAAGTCAAGAATTTGGAGGGTTTGTCTTTAGTTGTTCATAACACAGTTAAAGCAAGAATCTGGAGAAATCTTTGTAATCCAAGTAGAAATTGTAACTGTCCTGTGCTCGTTTTGCAAATTGTCGCATGTTGCATGGTCATAATTCAAGTAGCAGGAAGAGCGGGACTATCTGGGTTGTTGTCAATGCACAGTTTAAAAGCAGACTCTGTGATGGATTTGATGAGAAATTTGCACATCTTTGAATGCCAAGTAGTGCATTTAGAGACTCATAAGGCAAGACACTTTATGCACATACATACTGGTTTTCCTGCAGTCTGGACTTGTCACAAGTCCGCAAGACATTTACTGCATCATGAAATGAAAAGTAGGACAAAAGAAATAGTTCAGCAGCTGAAACTTCATATCAAACATTTCACTTTTAAAACAGCAGTTTGTCTCCTTCTTATGGCGTGTTGTTAAAAGAAGAGGTGATGCAACACAGATATGAGCTCATTCCAACATTTTTGAATATGACTTTAAAGAAAAACACAGCTTCCAACAACCAATGAAAAGGTGTCAATATTTGATCATTTCTAGGCTTATCAGTCAAAAAGACATTCTGTTTCCCAACTATTTTCAAGAGGAGCGGTATTTCAAAGTCATGCTCTGCTCCGGGCCTTTGCATCTCATCTGTCGTTTAGGAAATGTAATTACTACAGGGCCTAAAGCCACCAGCATTGGCCTTTGGACCTCTGCTGCCACATCCTGTGAGTGGTGGCTTTTAGAAGCTCTGTCTTCCTCTCTCCATACAGCTTTCTTCCTCAGCAAAAAAAAAAACGGTCATTGTTTTTCTGTTCTTGTTTATTTAAACCACCATAAAGCATTAAATTATTAAGCTCCTTCTCCAGCATTCATCTTATTCTTTGCTTCCCCCCCTCTTCATTCTCTTCTTCCTCTTTTCAAGTACCAGACTTCTCCAGAGCAGTGCTGGAGTGTGGCCCGTGTCTTTGAGGCAAACCTCATCTCTTCCCCGAAATTACCACTTAAAGGGAATTCCTTTTCCAGCAAGCGAGCCTGCAGCCCTCCATCTTTGAACATTTGATGGTTTGATAGCTATAATTTGCTTAAAATAACACCAATAAATTTATGAAGCGGCAAATAAATGCCTAATGCACCAAGATGAAACGCAATACAGCCTTTCATGCTGTAGCGCTCGGGAATGTCTTTATTATTTAGTTTCTGTGGAATGTTTTTTTGAGGTCTTGTTACAAATATACTTTATCATATGTGAATGTTCTTGCACTTTTAGCTTATAGTTACAGCCTGTCAATTATCTCTAAAGTACTGTCACAGCGGGGTGCGCCGATGTGAATGGAAACAGGACCCAAAGGCAGATGAAGACGAGGAGTTGTAAGTTTAAACAGAAAGCGATCCTTTATTTGGATGATTGCAGGGCTAAAACCAGGAACCTAAAGCAAACTGACAAAAAAACCCACTAAGAAACAAAGACTATGACAAAGACTGTAACTATGACTATGGTGGAAAAACAGGCTATGACTGTGACTCTGGTAAGATAAACAGACGACCCGACCATGACATGCAGAAAACAGAAGGCTTAAATACACACATGAGGTGATCAGGGGAAGTGGAGACACATGAGGAAACAGCTGACTGACATTAATCTAATGACAGGACCAGGAGGAGTGAAACTAAATACAATGACCAAAGAACACATGACACTGTCAGAATAAAACAGGAAACACTAAAACTAGACATGACAATACAAACTTAACATACCAAATACGTGATGAATAATGCAAGAACTCAAACATAGAAAACCCAGGAACAATAACTGCCTAAACTAAAGGCAAATAGGAA
The DNA here is from genome assembly GCF_057382095.1 of Aulonocara sp. 'chitande type north' Nkhata Bay. NCBI lineage: Eukaryota > Metazoa > Chordata > Actinopteri > Cichliformes > Cichlidae > Aulonocara > Aulonocara sp. 'chitande type north' Nkhata Bay. Next base: position 13,901,798 of record NC_141358.1, read on the forward strand.
ATAACACAAAACTAACAACATCTCAAAAAATAAGAACAATACAAAGAAAACTCAAAGTGCTGGGTCGAAGACCCAGCCTGTGACAGAGCCCCCCCCGTAAGGGCGGATTCCAGACGCCCGAAAACACCCAGAAAACAAACACAAAACCACAACAACCCACCCAGGGCGGGCGGAGGGGGACCAGGAAAGGAGGGCCAGAAACAAAACCACAAAAAACAAAGCATCAGAAGCACACAGGCCAAAAACAACAAGGGCACAAAAGTCCGAGACCCAGCTTCAGGAGGGCGACCATGAACCCGGCAGAACAGGAGCGAATGGCGAAGCGAGTCAGGTGGCCGCCCCGGAGGTCGACAGCAAAACAAAAGGAAGTTCAAACGTTCAGGAGGCCGACCAGGAGGCCAACGGTCCAGCAGTCCAAAATCCATGAGCTCAGGAGGCCGACCCGGAAGTCGAGAGCACAGCAGGTCACAGTTCATCAGTTCAGGGGGCCGACCCCGATGGCAACGAAGTCCAGCTGACGGCCCGGAAAACGGCCGGCGATTCCGAGGGGCAAAACGTGGCTTGGGCGGCGGCAACACAGCCGCGGGACCAAGCGAGGCCGACACAGAAACAGAGGCCGAAGCCGGACCAGGCGAAGATGAAGACACGGAAGCCGGACCGGGCGAGGCTGGAGCTGCAGCAGGCGAAGCACAGGCTGGAGCTGCAGCAGACGAAGCACAGGCTGGAGCTGCAGCAGAAGAAGCACAGGCTGGAGCTGCAGCAGAAGAAGCACAGGCTGAAGACTCAGAGGCCGGGCCAGGCGAGGCTGAAGACTCAGAGGCCGGGCCAGGCGAGGCTGAAGACTCAGAGGCCGGGCCAGGCGAGGCTGAAGACTCAGAGGCCGGGCCAGGCGAGGCTGAAGACTCAGAGGCCGGGCCAGGCGAGGCTGAAGACTCAGAGGCCGGGCCAGGCGAGGCTGAAGACTCAGAGGCCGGGCCAGGCGAGGATGATGATGGAGCTGCGGCAGGCGAGGATGATGATGGAGCTGTGGCAGGCGAGGATGATGATGGAGCTGCGGCAGGCGGCTGAACGGGCCCCTCGGACCCTCCAGCTGGCGAGGCATGAGGCTGTGTAAGTTGCCGCAACACACAGTCTATATTGGGTGAAATGAGTTTATATGTGTTCTCAGACTGAGGTGTGGCAGAACCAGGCGAGGCGTCGTCCTCAGGCTGAGGCGTAGAAGCAGCAAGCAGTTGTGCAGCAGGTGGTGGTCCTGCAGGTGGCGGCACGGGAGCCGCAGGAGGTGGCGCTGCAGCCACAGGTGGTGAAGCAGAAGGTGGCTGAACGGGCTCCTCGGGCCCTCCAGCTGACGTGGCGTGTGGCTGAACGGGCTCCTCGGGCCCTCCAGCTGACGTGGCGTGTGGCTGAACGGGCTCTCCCGAACCTCCAGCAGACGAGACATGAAGCTGGCTGGGTTCTCCTGAACCTCCAGCAGACGAGACATGAAGCTGGCTGGGTTCTCCTGAACCTCCAGCAGACGAAGCATGAGGCTGGACGGGCTCCCCGGGCCCTCCGGCTGACACTGAAAAAGGCTGCACAAGCTGCACCTCCGTCCCCGGCTCCAAAACGGCCTGGTATGCAGTCCCACAACAGCTTAGCTGAGCCTGATGGCTAGCATTACCTGTGCAAACAGTCTCTTTACAGCCGGGCTCATGAACCGGAAAAGCAGTGTCAGCTTCTCTAACCTCCGGAGAAAAAACATGAGGAGCCAAAACATAGTCACTCCCTTGCGTTTGTGGTGCGGAGCGTCGGTGGCGCGCACGCCGCTTTTTCTTGAGAGTGGGAGACGGCGGAGCAACGGGTGGAAGTCCCTGGTAACTCTGGGGACCCCCGAGAGCCAGTCGAGTTCCCCGGAAAGGGTGCTCATGCTCTGGAATGAGCCATGGCTTCCACCGGAGCTCCTCCTCCAATAGAGCGCTGAATATTGCCTGACGTTCGTCGTAGTCCAAATCTATGGCGTCCAGCGCTTCCTCGCACTGGACCGTGGCAAGAGTGTGGCAAGACTGTGACGAGGGTGTGGAAACTGATGAGCTGAGAGGTGGTGCCGCTGCGGCGAGTCTCAGCGAACCGACACGAACCGTCTCAGGCTCGCAAGGCAGCGGCAGTGATTCCTGTTCGTGGTTTTGATGCTGCTGCGGTGGCAAAACTGTGCGAACGAAATCCTGCACATCCTCCGACAATTCCGCCGTGTAAACAGGGTAAGCAGACAAGATCTGTCGTAGCTGAACTTTAACTGACTCCTTCTCACTCTCCTGTCTGCATACTGAATAGATTCTCCACTGTCCCTGGAGGATGGTCACACGAGTGCTGAATTCAAAAAAATCCTCGCAGACATCCGCTGGGTCCATACTGGTCGGGTCGTTCTGTCACAGCGGGGTGCGCCGATGTGAATGGAAACAGGACCCAAAGGCAGATGAAGACGAGGAGTTGTAAGTTTAAACAGAAAGCGATCCTTTATTTGGATGATTGCAGGGCTAAAACCAGGAACCTAAAGCAAACTGACAAAAAAACCCACTAAGAAACAAAGACTATGACAAAGACTGTAACTATGACTATGGTGGAAAAACAGGCTATGACTGTGACTCTGGTAAGATAAACAGACGACCCGACCATGACATGCAGAAAACAGAAGGCTTAAATACACACATGAGGTGATCAGGGGAAGTGGAGACACATGAGGAAACAGCTGACTGACATTAATCTAATGACAGGACCAGGAGGAGTGAAACTAAATACAATGACCAAAGAACACATGACACTGTCAGAATAAAACAGGAAACACTAAAACTAGACATGACAATACAAACTTAACATACCAAATACGTGATGAATAATGCAAGAACTCAAACATAGAAAACCCAGGAACAATAACTGCCTAAACTAAAGGCAAATAGGAAATAACACAAAACTAACAACATCTCAAAAAATAAGAACAATACAAAGAAAACTCAAAGTGCTGGGTCGAAGACCCAGCCTGTGACAAGTACAGTTTAAGCAATCACTTTTGTGGCATTAGGCTAAGCTGTAATCTCACAATTTTCTGCAATGTTATACATACTCGCCCAGTACAAGAGGATTTACATTACTGCACAAGCACCATAACACTGACTTAAAGGAGTAAGCAGCTAAAAAAGAAGCAGCATTAATGGTATTATAACACGTTGGTAGCATTTGCAATACTTCTGTCTTTCTTCAGGCCTGGCCAATAGGAAAAAGCGGCGTCTTTCAAAAACCGGGGAAAGCCCTGAGCATTAGTAACTGACAGACTTTGTAGTCGAACCGCTCCCCCTCTCTTTTATTCACCTCCACCTTCCCCTCAGTTCATGTCAGAAGTACCTGTCGTGCTCATTCTTAGCAGACACTGAACACCCCAGCTTAGTGTACCAAAAGTGAATTAGTTAGCTTCCTCTTAGGCTGACCTGAAAGGTGAGACAGGTAAGATTTCAGCTGAGGCTCCAGCTTGTGTGAGAGCACTTTATATAAGCTTTTCATCAGTTTGTACAAGACATGAAGGCAATTTTTTAAGCTTGTTTACCCACACCCAGGTGTAAATTAGCAAAGGCATTTGATATGCACTAGTTTGCGTACTAGTACTGATCCCTTGAGAGAACCACTATGCCAGCTGGGGTTTTTGTTATGTGATGTTGACACAACACAGCAGACCACCACTAATCTCCATCATACGTGACCTGCTCCAACCCTGGGTCAGACTTAAGGGTCATCACATGACCAGATATAGGGGGCTAATAATCGCAAGAGCCTCTGTTTTTATGCTTCATGACTGGCTGTGACAGTGGACATTATTTCCTGCTACCGGGATAAATTGCATAATGTGACAAAATCCTATTCGTGTAGGACAATAAAAAGACAGGTGCTGTTAACAAATCCCCGTGTGTACTTGTGCAGGCGTTAAATTGGCCTTTCAATTCAGTTCATGACAAGAGTTGAGCTGTTTTTACACGTGAAGCATCAGAGCCACAGCCTCCTGTCTTTTAATGAGAGAATAAACAAACCAGTAGACATAATAGTGCAGCGCTTTTGTCAAGAAAAAGGGCAGAGAGCTAGTTAAATAGGGAGTCTGCCCCCCACATGAAAAAGAACACAGGGGAAAAGGGAGGAGGAAAGACGCCTGGGTGTTCCTGCAGCATTGTCGAGCCTTGTGCCTTTGAGGGACACCTGTCATTGGCTGGGCAGTTCACACAGGTGCCTTAACGCCGTCTGATTTGTTGTCCTTAAAATGAGGCTTCAGTCAACAGGTAATGGAAACAATGATGACGATCTTGAAGAAGAGAGCGAGGCAGAGTGGAGGGAGGGTGTAGTGGTGGAGAAAAAATGGATTCTTTAGAAGGCACCTGAGGGTTTTGTGTGAGATAATCTGTTTGCCTTTTACTCACAGTCCTCCTTTTGTCGGGTGGAGGAAGGCGTATCGATGTGTTTGCGGTGCTCAGACTGTTGCTCAAGGATCGCTCTCTCAAGAAACTCCTCCTGCGAGTGGTCCGTTCAAATTCACTTATCTATCCTCAGTCCCCTCTCATTTACCCCTTTCGTAACCTCGGATGTTTCCATGGCTACACAACCCCAGCCAAGGCCTGGGTAGCTGGAGGGCCGCGCAAAATCGTGGTCTGTCACGGCACTTTGCCAAGAACCAGTTCCTAATAATGTGATACTGTTACACCATCACCCACACCCTGGTTTCAGGATCCAAACAGCAGGGCTTGTTCCTACCACGTTGTTTGTGTTGACGTTTTGCATGCATGTGTGTGTGTGTGTGTGTGTGTATTTATGTGTGTGTGGTCCAACTGCTTGGGGAATGCCAAGTTCCCTCTCACCCTGTGTGGAATGTGGCATGCAAAGCAGACCTGTGTGGTTGTGTGTGTGTGTGTGTGTGGAAGCAGGAGATTAGAGCTAAGACCAAAGAATTAAAAGAATCAAGGGCAATAATGATGTGAAAAGTGTAATTTATAAAACACACCTAATTATAATTTATCTGACAGCTGCAGCTACTATCAGCTTTTTCTGTGTGTGTGTTTTTTAGCCATTTGGGTCACTGAAAAACTCCTTGCACTGTGAAGATTTCATAAACTCTGTTTCTGCATCTGTGTGCGAGCAAATAAAACAAAGATTTTGTCTTGTAAGTCACAGGTGTGTGCCTATCTCCTGTACTGACATCAGACCGTGCGGTTACTGTTTGTAGGCTTTGTTTGTGGGGGGTTTACACGTGAATGCAGATAGTTTTCAGACTAAAAGCATTAAACGCCCTTTAAAAAAACACAGCCTGAATTCTAGTTCCGGTATCATCCTGTATCAGACCACTATATCTCACCATTTCTCAGCTATTAAACATTTCAATTATTCTACCTATTACCTTACCATTTGTACTATTTGTCTACTTGTAATTACATGACAATTTGTGACTAATTTCACATATTAATCCATTATGGTTAGCTAACAATTTTGTTTGTATTAGAAATCAATGTAATTCCTTTTCCTTGTTTTCATCAATTGTTAATTTATACTGTTTGCCAACAGTCTGTTATACTCTTTGTGAAAATAATGACAGTTTATAATCCAGATAAGCATTTTAAACTGTTAGCCATACTATAGGTATTTTTAATAATTTATTAACTATTTAACCATTATGGTTAGGTAACAGTTTTGTTTGTGGTCTTCGATGACAACTTAACTAGATTATCCATACTTTTATATTAAATCATGCTTATCATACCAAGAACTTTTTTTTTTTACCTTCATTGTCCCATATATTTAGAAACATTTCCAGCTTTTTATTCAGACGTATTGTCTTTTAATATCTTATTCATGAGTTTAGCTAGTTGCTATATTTCAGCGATATCAATTATAAACTTTTTCCTCAGTTATCTATACCATTAATGCTTTTTACATATATGTAAAACAAGCTGGGTCTATTTTTGTTCTGTTTTTGCCCATTATCTTTCTTAAGTCCCAAATTTCAACAGCTTATTAACCTAAATTCTGAAAACTCAGATCAGTTCAGTTCTTTTAGTTATTTTAACAGCTGAGTTGATCATTCCACCTATACTCTGGCTAACCATACATAACCTAGCACTTCAACAATGTCTTATAGAGCCTCTGAATTGTAAATTTAGGCAAAAAGTCCCCCACATGCAAATCCAAATGCTTACGTGCTCATTATTCAGGATGTTTTGTGTTTTTTTCTTTTAACCACAGCCCAACAACTTAGTATCTCACAAAGATAGAATCACCCAAATGCATGCAGGTAATATATACAGCTGTTACAGTAGTAAATTTAAAAGTGATCTATACCATCGCAGTATTATGGCACATCTACCTTTTCTCCTTTATCACATCACAGCCACAGGTGGAAACCGGTTACTGTGAGAAATGGTGGTTTAATAACCATCTCTATTTAGAGCGAGGCTGACCTTTCTACACCCAAGACTGTCTCCTGTTTCCCCTCTGCCTCTTTATCTGTGGCCATGGTGATAAGGGCACAATGTGTGTGTTTTGTGTGTATGTTCTGCAAGTCCACATCTGCTAATGTGTGTGTTAATGAACGCTGTCTTGGTGTTATTTCCTCTTTTCTACCAAACCCTAACCAAATAAAGGTAATTGAATGAGAGTGCGTCCACTTTGTGTGTGAACATGTGTGACTTTACTCCTCTGTAAACATGTTTGCAGAGCATTAACTGCAGAAAGAAGGCTGAGCTTACGTTGGAATGTGTTTTCTTTTGTTGAAAAGTAGCTCTTTAACATATTTTACCACCTGGATTAACAAAAAGTGGCTGCGTTTCCTTTTAGATATGGCAGACCTTTATAACTTCAGAGAAAAGAGATTAACTCAGTCCTTAAATTTTGGATTTTACAATTCCAGCCAGTTTTTCAAATGGAAGAAGCAAAGTGTTCTTTGGCAGCCAGCTCATAAATGAGCCAGACGGTCGAGAAAGACATTATATGGCAGCGGCCAAGGGATCAGCTCTCTTCTTTATCTGTTTCCTTCTCACAGACTGGAATGTTAATGGTGGCTTTGTGAGGAGTCCTCTGGAGTGACTGACAGCCGAGTGGCAGCTCTCGAAGACTCTTAATGGAAGAAAGAAACCTTTTCTTTAATTTGAAGCAGCATCTGAGTTCCTTGTTTCATGAAATGGTTATATAACATGTCTATTCACATGAACTGCCTTGCATAGTGCAAGAAAACATGGTTTCCAGCAAACAAATGAGATGCTAATAGATATCGAACATGTGGAGTTGGACATTAAAGGTTTACGAATAAGAGACGACAGGTCATTCCAGAAAGACTTTGTTTCAGAATTGTTCTTGGATCAATATTAATTCAGTTCAATTCCGGTGCAAAATCTTTCTATAAAAGAATAATAGTTTCATGTTTTAAAAATCATACTTTGCACATGTTTTTATAATATAAAACACAGCAGTTTGTTCTGTAGCGATAACAAAAGGGCTAAAACTTACAGCTGAATAAGATAAATCTTTACTTTCTTTTTTGCTGCACTAGTCAAGGCTTTAAAGGCATCTTTGAGCTGGAAGCAGTGATGTAGTTCTTTAAATGAAGGCTAGGCTAGCATGGTTACAACTCTCTGCATATGGAAATGGGATGGAATAAGAGATTAAGTAGTGCATCATAAAATTATACAACTCGAGAATGCTTAAAATTGTTAAGTATCAAGAAATTAATTATCAACAGATGGTACTGTTTAATGTGCAATAAATGAATGTCTGCGGTTCTGCTTTCTTGCTTTCTCACAGGCTATCTGTCCAAAGTGTTGAGGAACTACACAGCGAGGGCTTGTGACGGAGACTTCCTGACGGTGCGCTGCCCTTCGCGTGCCACCATCACCATCCAGTCAGCTTTCTATGGAAGAAGAGGTGCTTCTGATCCCCAGCAGTGCCCTCAGACCTACCAGGCCCTCCTAAGCTCCTATAAAGCTCGGGAGGATGATCGATATTGCTCTGTGTCCACTGCACTACAGGTAAATAGCCAGGCTCATTCCTTTTGCGCTATTACATCATCATTATTCACAACTGTATTGAGTTGGTATTTACCAGACTTTTCCTAAGAATAAAGAATCTCCTCCCACATTTGGCATCCCGCCTTCTGTAAGTCACTTCTTAATGCACTGCCTTTCTTTTTTGGGTTGAGAGAAAGTGTTCTGTAAAAGGTTCAAATTAGCCAAGGGTTAAACTCTGGAGAACCAACGATTATGTAATGCTTTGTGGGAACGTTTTCCGGCAAATTACACTCTCTAAAGAGGAAGCAGGCTTGTATGTTCCTGTGACACAAAGCGATTTCATGGGGTCTTTGCTTTAGCATCCTCTCCCAAATTGGGATGCGGCTGGACAAGGAGACCCGCTTTGCAGCACCAACACAAACACGCACAAACACATCCTGTTCGGCATTCATTCAGTTGTTCGGTTTATTCTTAGGCTCCCCTGCCTTTTAGCATCAAACACCCTCCGTTTCCATAATAGATAGGGCTGCCATGAATGCACAGACACAGAGGCTGCATTGTGTCGAAGTGAGAGAATGACTGCCGTGCCACCCACATGAGCACCACCTGTTCGTGACCTTTGGTTTGCTGGCCTTACAGAAAGAATGCCTCCATCTACTAATGCTTGTTTAGTGATGCCTCAGGTTGACCAAGTGACATTTGTCCTTATCTTTTAACCTAATTATTTTCAAATCCCATTTATACTGATTCATTACTTTTTGTGCAATCAAACTTTACACCATAGAGATTTTGCAAGTAGCAAATATTTAGAATTTTTGCTGTAAAAAGGCAGATTAATCAATTCATTTCTGTCTGCCAGTAACTGAGTTCATAATTGTTTAATTAACATAACATAACTTTCTCACAGTGAAATTTTGGCAATAGCATTCAATAATATCTTTTTTTTTTAGATTTTCAGCATGTAGTCTGATGGATGTGAAAATTCAGCCTTTGCTGTGTGCTTAATCTGTGATATGTAGAGTCATTCTTTGGTGTATTCAGTAAAAAGCTTTGTCTTATTTTGTATTCTTTCTGACTGTCAACACAGTTGGCACTGAAACTTGTCTGGGAAGATGAACACCTTCACTGAGCCTTCTAAGGTTACTTATTGTCACCAGATTCATGCTCAAAAGGGGAATTTTGGTGTGTGGCGGGGAGATCCTCTCAAAAATGAGCGTGATCTTATTTATTTCCTATTTGAAAAGCTGTGAAAAGACTTTAATTTGTTGCTATGTGGATTAAACGGAGCTGAAGCAGTCTGATAAAAGAGACCAACAATGGCCATCACTTTGCAACATAATTAATTCTTCAGCACGAACACATGTGGTCGTTTCTCCTAAAGATATCGCTCTTTAAAAAACACAAACTTAAATATACTTTGTAACAAACAGGATCAAATATTGCATTTACTGCCTGTTTGCAAGCATGGATCAGTACCCAGCCATGTGCATGTTATTAATGTAACAGCTAATTCAATTCAGTGGTTTACTGTGTTTTTTTGTTTATGTAATACAGTGGACGTACACAGAAGAATAAGACTTCTCATTCAGTGCTTATTGTTTGATTATTTGATTTGGTTTTCTTGTTAGATCTGCTGACAACAAAAAGTATATTTCCAGACGTATTAGTCTTAATTGGCACCACAGTGAGGACCTTCTTGTCTATTTAGTGTGTTTTTAGGTGGAAGTCCACAAATTACGTTTGTTATCTTACCCCGGCACTATTTCAGTGGTAATTCATGTCTCTTTCCGTGCTTTTTCATAACTAATGCAACTCTTTTAATATTTAATTTAAGGGAGGCTCTGAACTGAAACCTTTCAGCTATTCCTGTGTGTTGGATTGGTCACTGGGCTTATAGCAGGCTAAAACATGAGAAAACGAAGTGGGTGAACTGATGCCATATACCCTAATAGCTATAAGCAACCTGTTTGAAGTGGTTTTAGGGTTTTTTTGCTGCTGGTCTCACTATCATTGGCTTGTTGTTTTCCCTCTAAACGTGCCTTTGTTCTTCTCCCGTTTTGTGTCACTTTGCTTCAGAAAATGCAGGACGAGTGCCAAGACAGAAGGAGCTGTCAAGTCCTTGTCAACAGCCGCGTGTTTGGGACGGACCAGTGTCCTGGGAGCAGTAAATACCTAATTGTCTGGTACAAATGCAGACCGAGTAAGTCCCTCGTCGCCCCGCGTTGTGACAGTGACAAAAATCTCTGTCCCTCCCTGTGCTTGAACCATTCTTTCTTTGTTTCCCCCCCTCACAACGCCAATACACAATACACAAGGGTGGTGTCAGGTCAAAACCAAACTAGTACACTAACAATCAAAGGAAATCCCAAATCAACCTTTAAAATTGTGTACCAAGGCTCTCCCCTGTAGCCACTTATAAATATCTGAATTTGAAATAGAAATTGGGGCTGAGCTATACTTTTTAATATATTACAGGTGATGATTATGCTTTTTCATCATTCTGTGAGGTACATGCCCGTAGAGTAGATGCTCATAATAGGTTTTTCCAACACAGCTGGACTCTTTACTGACTCTTTACTTTATCTAGCATCAGGATGTGGTATGTGTAGCTAACCCAAAAGCCAAAGTGCCATTGTTTGTCATGATAAAGCACTATGTCAATTAGTGGACATGCTATATATTTGAAATCAAGTATATTGGCAACAATTGAGGAATAAGGCTGGCTGCACAGGCAATACTGAATCTGCATCAATCAGTACTGGACACTGACAACCATATGTTATAGCCTCATACTCACTGGATGAAGAGACTATATCTGTTGTGATCGTGGCTGTCTAATCTGTATCTGTTATAAAAAACCTCAGATGGAAGGAGCTAGCTAACACCTCTCCAGCTGTGACTGGAGACCTTCTATAATATGTTATAACTATAGAGGCCATCTTTCATCTTAATCTGTCATTTCTGATTGAATTTAATTCTCTTATTTTCTGTTATTTTTATTAGCATGTATTTCTATTCGTATGTTCGGCACTTTGGTCAGTGGTTGCTGTTTTTAAAGTGTGTTATAAATAAAGTTGGTATGGCTTGGCTTGGATGACATTCATGGTAGCATGCAGTAAGGAGCATTTTGCTGTTTCAGCAGCTTGACCGTTATATGGCAGCCTGTTAATAGTAACGTTTGGTCTTCAACTGGAAAAACATGCTGTGACTTTGCTTATCCCGTTTATATACTTTGCAGCAGGTAGACACATAGCTTTAATGCTGGTCAAAATTTTCTTAAGTATATCTCATTCATATATTGACGCTGTTTCACTCTAGCCTCACACTTTTGCATTTGCTACTGACTAAATTTAAGCTTTTTGTTTCAGATGGAAATCCCAAACAATACTCTTGAGCATAAGGGGGTCAGACCTGGCAAGAGTATTTAAATGTATTTCTCATTTAACTACTTTTTGTAGGGAAAACCTTTTCTATAATTTTTCTATAAAGTCTGCATTAATTTAGGCATCAGTATCCGTGTGACTTCCCTCTGTGCTGCTTCTTTTATCTGAAAAAACCCCCGCTTTTTGCGTGCCTCGCTGTTTATCCTTGTCCATCGTTCCCCTTGTGATCCAGGAAGTTAAGAGTATCACTCCGGAGGGGAGCCACAGCAGTGCAGTAATCCCACCCTGATTCTAGTATTCATTCGTCGCTCAGTCCTGTGCTGAGCCGAGCCGCACTGAGCTGTGCAAAAGTTCACACAAGAGTGCCCACAACTCAGCATTAATCCACTGATCCCCCTGCCTTTCCTACTTGTTCCTTTCTCCACTGGACCCCAGGACCAATCAGCAGCTCTTTGTTCACTGTCACTTAACCAATGACTTCTCGGGGGGGAAGAGAGAAAGGCTGCATGGGGTGTTAGTGAGGTGCAACGGGCAGGTGTCACTGCCTCTGAAAAGAGAGGTGGCTAGAGGATGGTGTTAGTGAAGGAGAACAGGGAGGGTCTGAGACAGAACAAGAGTGAGTCCATCACAAAGAAGTATAACAAACTAGTCCTGAACATTTTCTTTGCTTTCTCTCTCACTTTTCTTTTCTGCATTCCTGTTCCACTTCCCACATGGATATAGAAACACTCTGCTGTTGTGTTTTTAGTTGCAGGCCAGTGGAGCTACTTCTTGCTGTCACAGGTCACTTTGGGTGGATGTGTCAGAGGAATGCCTCTGCATGGCTCTACATGTCCACCAATCTGTCCTCCCTCTGTCTCATGCCCATTACTCTGAATGAAAAATGGAGTCTGTGCTCTGCGCATATGATAAACTGCTAAGCAGAGGTTCTAATTTAGTGGTTCTAATTTGTATCTAATCAGCAAATATCCAGGAAATGAAAACTTATATCAAATATTATTAAATAATTTTTTTTTGGTTGACAAGCTTTCTTCTTTCTCTCTCTGTATCCACAGATGAGTATAAGAGTAAGGTGGTCTGTGAGGAAGATAAGATGAGGCTAAGCTGCAAACAGGGAATGCAGATCGCCGTCTACTCCGCCATGTTCGGCCGAACTCTGCAGGGCACCCTCGAGTGTCCCCTTCTCCACAGGAGGTCTCCATCAGTGGGTGAGAAACCTTCTTGTTTTCCTTTTCTGTCACTTCAAGTATGCAGTGTTTAAAAATCTACTTCGCTCTTGAAAGCTGTATTTTTTGGCAGTTTTTTTTAATAGTTCGTGATCATTCAATGACTTCCTTTTTTACAAAGGTGCCTCGATCGTGTGATTGTGTCATGTATTTTCATGAAAGGTGGCACTTTTTGCACATTTGTATCATTCCTCATATAATCAATTTAGGGGTCAGTCCGAGGTCAGGGGAGGAGTAATAAGTAAGGAGTCATAAAACAAGACACTAGCTTGGCTTGCAAATCAGGCCTACATGTGTTTGCATGAAGTTAAAAAGAGTCTCCTTGTCGTGCTAATGCTCTTATACATATTAATGAATGGGAAGAGTGCAACTTCAGGTCGCCGTTTTTTTGCTAAAAGACAAAAATGCCTTGCAGCGAAGACATAATCTAAACATTCAGGTGTCATTACATTGAGCAGATGTGAAAAATGAAAAGGTTTTAATAATGAGCGTTACACGCCTGGACTCGAACTCCAGTGAACCACAAAGAGAACTACAAATACAGTCAGGTTCAAAACACCTGCTGAATCCCCCCTTCATGAAATGTCTTTGACGTGGGCGATATTGCCTTGAGATGCTGTTGTGGTTTGGAAACCTTCATTCCTTCATTTCCTCCACTTTCTTTGACTGAGAGGCTCTAGAGCAAACACTGGTCTGTCACACCCATCCCTGATGTCATCTATTCAAACCTCTTTGCACTTCTTCCACAATCACTGGTTGATAATTTCACTTTTAGAAGCAATTTACCTTTTGTCATTTCATCATCTTGTTCTCGGAGCATTTTGAGATAAAGAAAACCACCACTGAGCATCAGGTAGACACACACTAACGTGCACACATTGCCAGGGGAATGAGGAGGAATGTAGATCAGATGTCCCTGTCATCAAAAGCACTGAGTTTGGACTGTTGAAAAGGAACATATTGAGTTCCCTCCAAGTATGCATGTTTGTTATGTGCATGTGTGAGTGCATGGGATACCCAAATGTACCCCTGGCCTTGTTTAGAGGAATGTTAATGACTTTAAACTTGGATCCGTGGCAACTATTAGTATTAGTTTAACCACAGGTGCTGTTGTGGTGGCCTTGACCCTTTTGTCAGGTAGTCTTTTCCTCTGTACAAGGAGGAAGCATTGGACCAGACATGTGGCAAGTAGGTGTAGCAGGTGAGACAGGGCTGGTTTCAGATATGGTTTCAGACTCTGGGGTTAAATACAGTAGCTCTGAGTATTGATCAAAAATCTAATTGAAGCAGGGGAGACGTGGTGTTTACTGAAAAATCACATATTCACCATTAGTGTGTTTATGTCGACTGGAGACTCAGATACACACAAACGGCTGTTCGCCCACTTTATAGAATGAGTTTTCCTCTCTCCATCACATACACACATGTGTGTGCATGTAAACACTGCACTCACCCACAACCACCCCCTGAGCTGTTCCAGACAGTCTGGTGGTGCTGTAGTGGGATTTCCCCTGTCATCTCTATCTTTAATGTGGCTCTCATGTCACCTGGAGCAGGAAGTGAGGGTGTCTTAAGTGACAGCTTAGACAAACACTGTTAATTATTTCTAAATGCTTTCCCCCTTCTTTTTTTACCCTCCCGAAGCAGCGTGGAGCCTCAGCTGCATGTGTGTATTTGTGGTTCTGCATGTCTGAATTAATCTTGAGGTTGGCAGTCGCTGTAAACGCAAGTTGGTTTTGTGTCTGTTTTGAATTTAAGTTTCCTTAAATGCAGGTTCAAATGTGCTAAACGGAATAGGTTATGGTAATCTCTCAAACCTTCCTGGCAAAGTTGCAGCCTGAGGTGTGGGATCAACCGCTGAACTCACACAGCTGACTGCACGGCCCAGGTATGCTGTGCATAGTGTAATGTTAAGGAATATTACAGTGCTTTGCTTGTACACTGTTAGATGCACAAATTTAGACAATTTAACACTAGCCACCTGCCAAATAGACAGAAATTTTTTGTGATAACTTGTGCTAGCTGTTGTCTAACAAACAAATGTCTTCTGGAGGTAATTTTCTAGTCAACTTATTTAACTTAATTAGATTTGCCGCAAGGAATTTATGCCATGGAAAACCACTGTCTGCTTTCCTTTTGAATGCAAAAGTCCTGGAAAAGTATAGCAGGAAAAAACAAGTATGTACATAGACATGTACTCACAACACAAGGATTCTTTGATCTTGTCTTCTGGGTGGGAGTGGCGGAGTTGGACGGCTTTTGGCGGCGATGAAGAATCCTCAAAGTAAAGGGGCCTGCTTCAGCCCTCCTCTCTCATCTGCCCCATTACCACGATACATACCTCTTGACATCTAAATAGCCCCCCATGCTTGGCATGCAGGATCTTAGAGTGTGTTTTTTTTTTCTAAAATAAAAGGAAGGCCACTGTGCTTTCCCTTTTGAGTGTGTGCTTTGAAAACGATGGTTCAGACTTTAGTCTATTTGCAGGTTGGATACTAGATTATTGTGCACAGCTGCACACTTTAATACTTCCATTTTGGACTGCTTGTTCCATTTTTAGGGTGTGAGATACTTCACTGTAACTCTGTCTGTATTTATTGCAGACACTAATAGATGCAGAGCAGATAAGTAGCATGTTTATGCTGTTTTGGACTTTGCTGATATAGATATAGATTTATGTTAAATGTGCAGGTCTGTCTATTTAAATCAGTCCTGAAAGACCTGAGTTGACAGATTTCTGTCAACAAATTGTTACTGGTTGACTGTTTTTCCTAAAGTTTGCAAAAATATCATCAATGACATTTGTATACTGGCTATCATGAATTTCTCAGGCTGCATGTTTTCTATGATAACAAGCTCATGCAGGGTTAAGGTGATAACACACATAGCACACATACCAAATTCTCTGATTTGCTGGAATGATTGTGACATAACTTGCTATCGCCTTACAAACCCACACAAGCAAAATCCTCTGTACAGTACTGTGCAAAAGTCATCAAGCCCTTTGTATTTTACTAAGAATATAACAAACAATTGGAGTTATTTCTGGAAACATGCATAGGAGTACAGCATATGTGGCAAAAATAGAGTTTGTATTCAATATGACCACCTTTATTCTTAAACAGAGCCCGAACTCCTTTAGGCAAAATTTCTTATAATTTCTTTAAATAGTCTTCTGATCGCAGATTCAGCTAAAGTAATGGACACAAACTTTGTGTTTTTGTGACAGGCTGCTTGTAACAAAGTGCCTAAAGATACATTTTAAGTTGTTTGTTAAGTGTAGACACAATGCTGGTTCATCCCTTGAATTAGGTGCCTTTTTTATGCATGAATGATTCAAAGGTTGGTGTTAATTGGCTTAACCAACAAAAGAGTCATCTGAAAATGGTCAGGGACGAGGACTGCAATTAAAATGAGTGAAAAAGCAGCCAATGTTTAAAGAAAAACTACTATAGCTAAAGATGACTTAAAAAAAAACTCAAGTTCCTGCTCCTTGCAAGCAAAAAGTGATGATATGAGGGGTGGCTCAAGACTTTTGAAAAGTATTGTTTATGTCTGGCTGTAAAATATGTTTCCAGAGAAGTGAAAGAACATTTTGGGGTAAATGCGTGTGGTGTTACCTTGGGTAAAAGGTTGTCTGTCAATGTATCATTGACATCTACTGAAAGCATTTGGCGTGTGCAGATCCTTTCACCTTATCACCATATCTGAAAGTCGCTCTTCTATTACACAAAGAGTTTAAATCCCACAACAATGAGTTAAACCTCCCTATTAAATGATACGTATTGCCGATGAGTCAGAACGAAAGAGGAGTCGAGTGTTTTCCATCCATTGTCTTGAAATTCCAGGAAAGGTGTGCGTGGGTGGAAAACTTGGACTGTTATGGTGGTTGTAGTGACAATTTACTAGGAAAGGTTGCTGTACTCTTTGCACGTGTGTGTTCATTTGTGTGTTTGGATATGTATGTGCTCTGAGGTGTGTTGCGTTTATTTGAAAACACACAGTTGCTGTACACCAACCTCAGAATGTATGACAGTGAAAATGCACTAACCTTACAGGACATCAGGCTTAATACATGTGCTCTGTGATGAGTGAAACTCAAGATGTGGCTTTCTACTGGATAAATTATTATCTTTTTTTCTTTTAAAACAATTGAATGACATGAAATGCCACATCACACAGCTTTAGGTGGTTTCTCCACCCAGAATCGCCCTTTCATTGTATTAGGAAATCAGCTCAGTAACTTTTCGAACTGTGTAATTCCTTTTAAGAAAAGTACTTGTAGGTGCTTTTCTGTGTGTGACCTCAGTTTATGTTTCCTGCTGTAATTAGTCATCATTGAGAGTAAGTGTGTGTTTGTTTGTGTATGCATGTGAATCTGTGTGCATGTGTGTGTGTATCCAGGAAGCTCCTCCCTTTCCTCATATGCTGCTTCTCTTGACTATGGGCCTACTCTTCTGAGCTATAGTCCTGTCCTTGTTGGGTGTGTGGAGGATAGAGGGGTGGTGGCCCAAGCTTGGAAAATTGGAGAGGGTAAAGGTTAGAGGTAACAGGGGTTATTCATGCCGTGTGTATGTGTGTGTGTGTGTGTGTGTGAGAGAGGGGAACTGTTGTATGCTTGTCTCTCTGTGTTAAGACCACTAATGAGAGCCAGAGGAGGTCAGGCCCTTGGGAGTGTTCTTTTAAACTACATAGAAATTCTGTGTGTGGCTGAGCTGGTGAACAAAGAATACATGTGTGTCTCCATCCTCTCTATCAGCTCCTGAACCTCTAAGTCCCACCCCATTTTCTGTGAGCTCTGTGCTCAGCTAATCACCCAGTCAGCGAATCTAAGGTGCAGCTAATGGGGGTCTGTCTGTCAGTGGACTTGGCTTGTCAGGCCCTCCGGACAGGAAAAAAGAGCGGCAGAGAAAATTGAGGCACATTCGTCAGAGCAGGAGGTTATTGAACTGAATCAGAATCAGAATACTTTATTAAGCCCTAAGGAAATTATGTAATTATGTAACGGCGGTAATATATTTATATATTGCTATAAACAGTGATCATAAAATTAACTAGTACAAATGTACATATTGGAGAAAAATATAATGTGATTAATAAAGGAAATAAAAGCCAATAGTTACAACATTGATCTCTGTCATAGACACAGACTGCTTATCAGTTTGTCTTACATAAACAGATAATAAACTGCTAATATGGATAATAAACTTTCACATTAAACGCCTCCTCACCACTTTATTATGTACACCTTGGTAATACTGGGTTGAACCCCCTTTTGCTTTCAGACCTGTGTTATTTCGGCATAGATTCCTCTGAGATTCTGTTCCATATTAACATGATAGCATCACACAGTTGCTGCAGATTTGTTCTATGATGCAAATCTCTCATTTCACCACGTCCCTTTTTGATTGAGAAGTGGGGATTGAGGAGGCCAACTGAGTACATGTTCAAGAAATCAGTTTGAGATGATCTAAGCTTTGAGACATGGTGAGTTATTCTGCTGGAACCAGCCATATTAAGATGGTTACTGTGCGGTCATAAAAGGGATGGATATCGTCAGCAACAATATTCAGGAAGGGTGTGGCATTGAAATGATGCTCAACTAGTACTAGGGTGTCCAAAATGTGCCAAGAAAATATCCCTCACACCATTATGCCACCATCAGCTGGCTGAACCTTAGATACGAGCCAGGGTGAATTCTGACGCACAGATTAAGCACATTCTGATGCTTCCTCTGAATGCTGCAGTAGAAATCAAGGCTCGTGTGACCGTGCAACTTTTTTCATCTGTTGTGCGGTTTTACTTAGATGTACCTGCACGTCAAATGTACTTAATGACTTGTACCATAGTCCTACTTCTGTCCTGTCCTCAGGATGCAGCTCAACATGTAAAGTCTGGCACTGCAAATTTAACGGTAAGGTAAGAAAATTAGTAATTTACTAAATCAAAACAAAGTTGAGTTGCCATTTTCATAATTTAAAAAAAATTATAAACAAATTAGAAACCAAGTTTTTCCCATAAGTTTAAGACTGATGGCAGAATTCAAATGAACTTTTTTTTTTTTTTACATTACTCCACATGTTTTAAGTGACAGCAGGAATTATTCCACCTTTGAGTTATGGTCCTTCATATCCAGTTACTCTCACTGGTTCCCACAGGCTTTCACCTCACTACATCCTGGTTGGGAATTCCACTATGTCAGCTCCAGCTGGGGGTGTACCCGTTTGATCTGTGTCCAGTTGAACCAACAGTGATTCAGGCTTACTTCATTGAGAAGCTTAATGCTTTGCATATGCTGTGACCTGTAACCACACAAGATTTATGGAACAGATTTCCCCGCAATTTAGTTATATAACATAAACTGTAAAATAAGTCTCCTGCTTATAAGACAGGCCTGCACGGTTACAGGCCATCCAAGGAATTCCCAATTTTGATATTATGCATGACCGCTAGATTACCCTCAAACACTTCCAGGCTATGACATTTAACCTTTAGCCATAATTTGTTGAGGCTTGCTGACACTTGAACCAAGTCTTAGCCAGCATGCCCTCGATAGCTTTTTTCTGCACTTCTCCTTCTGCGTGGGCCACCAAGACAGCCGAGTGTCCATTTTCAAAGGCTCATTTCCTTGTGTTGTTTTTAGGGGTTAGATGGCCCGTGGGGGGCCCGGGAAGCATCCATGTGGAACCAAGGGCCCTCCACATTCCCACAAGACCACAACAGGAGTTGATTAGTGCTTCTCACACCTTTATCCTTAGTGTCACTGGAGTCATGTGGAGATATGTAGAATGGGAATTCCACTGGGACTGCACCTTTGAGTACTTTTATATTTCCTTTGCTGCTTAACTCATTTGCAGATTATTGGCTTAGAAGTGCCATGTCATCTTCTGCAGCTGTGTTACAATTATGGAATAAAGGAATGAAATCAAAGCCAAAAAACGAGGAGAGGAGTTGGCTGGTGCTTAGCGATGATGTATGAGAGGCGTATCCATTACTTTGACTGGTCTCCATACACAAACACTCACACACCCACATGTATTGGATCAGATATCCTTTAGACAATGTAAGGCCTGCGGAAGGTTCTCTATGTGGGTCTGATGTGGACACAAACTCCATCATGGGATCTGAGATGTGTGTGTATGTGTGTCTTTGTAAGTGTCACGCCATCTAAGAACACAGAGCATATGAAATGTAAATTGATAATAGTTATTGGGGAAGTAGTTTGGACTTTCAGTCCATTTATATAGAAAATATGTTAACAGAAATCTTCATTTTTTTAAAAATGCGTTTGCCTGTATTTTTAACAGAAATCCACATTTTACAATGCTAGTGGAATTTTTCTGTAGACTATAGTTGATGATCCAGTGGAATAGACATTACTGAGATGTGGGTTTTACAACAGAGTATTACATATGTTTCCCCATCTCTGTTTTTATTCCAGAGTGCCAGTCGTCCGTGGCTCTGCAGGTTTTGACCAACCGCTGCCAGGGAAAGAAAACCTGTCTCATCCGAGCTTCCACGAGAGAGTTTGGAGATCCGTGTTACGCTGGCACCAGGAAGTACCTCAGCGTCATCTACACCTGTGGTGAGTCCCCAAGAAACCAATACTCATGGTTTAGTTTTTGCCTGCCACCAGGGGGTGATGTTTGCTAATTTATCAGCTGCACTCCTGCCCATCATGTTGGACCCCAGTTTCAGGATGAGGGACACTAAAAGGGGTTCTGCTGTAGTTGCAGAAATATGATTATCATCTGCGATGATCGTGGTTATGGTGAATAAATATGGGTAACAGGGGGATAATTTGTTAGGCTTATAATTTTTACTTTGAAAGGAAACTGAAACAATAAAATAATTTCGGAAATAGTTTTTTACTGAAATGAGGAAACTATTCGAGGATTTAAATGCTTCTACATGTATTTTCCACCTCAGATCTTTAGTGAAGAAAACTACATTAAGCACTGGATATTGTGTTTAGACCTTATGTCTGTGCGGAAGGATGAGATTAATGATCTTCTTCCTTTATCAGTTCCCCTCCCAAGAGCTAATCTGGACATGTCAAGACTGTAATTAATTAACCACATGCTTTAGACATGCACAAAAGTATACATACACAGACAGGAACGGATCAATCAGCACCATGCCCGGGAATCTCTTAAATCCATAAAATCCATTTGCCCAAACACCCAAAGTAACATTCGTTCTGTTGTTTGCCTTGGCATTTCAATCTGAATTCTGAATTTATTTTATAGATTTTGAGATTTTTTTGTGTGTGGTGTAAGTAATTTTCTGCTGCCTTTCTGCTATACAGTTCTTGTCATTTCTTGCTTCAGGGGATAATCTGTATCTTGATGTTGTCATGAGAGTTTACAGCTTGTTTATAGTCTGGTTTTGGAGATCCTCCATGCTGAATCTCCAAGAACCGTCAACTGTGAGCTAGTCATTGCAGACAAGAATACGGAACACTGTTCAACTGTGTTTATGGAATCGTTTGGAATGAATCTGTGTCTGACCTCTCTTATCTGTCACTGATAGCACAGTGTATTATCCTTACAGCTCTGGTGCTGAGTTTGGCTGGTAAATGTGTGAGTGTCTGTAGGGCCTCAGAGACAAATGAGATAGAGGACGGATGTAAGATGCTAACACACACAGAGGGGGATGGGGAAGCGGGAGAGGGAGGTCTTCTGGGCTGCGGTGGGAGTTGAGAGGGTTGAACGTGAGTAAATCAGTATAACTGCAGTAGACATGAAGTCACTGGTTTCTTCAGGCTCTCTCAGAGTGATAATTTTGGGGGATCCTCTTTCGTTGGTGGTTGAATGTGTGCAGAACTGACCCCATTTTTGTCAGAGTAGGGGATGAAGGCTGTCTGTCCGCTCATGATTGGTGGTATTTATGTGCATGTGTGAGTGTGGTGGTGTGCTTTGTTCCAACTGGCACTGACTTACAAACTGACTGAGAGCACATGATCACCGGAAAGAAATCGCACCTTTAATGCCTTTTCAAATAAATACCTGTTATTAGCAAATATTTTATTGATCTTAGGTTTATTATAGTTCAGAATTTACTTTTTGCACTTATGTTTTAAAATCTACAATGTGTTAGATGTTTAACTTTGAGTATTCAGGTTTGTGATTCTCTATGCCCTGTGTTGAGAACCTTTAATGGACTATAAACTGCTATTTTCATGCTTTTGAACCATTCTAAAAGTAAGACAAGGATTAGGGCCACGGAATAGATGTTTTTGGTCATGACTTTAAAAAGAAATCCCAGAATTATGACATTTTTTGGAAAATGCGGATTTTTTCACAGTTTTTAGAAACAAAAAGTCAGAATTTCTATACAACCCCAGGGGTGCCCTCTGGAATGCCTTCTGAATAACACAGCAGCAAATGACCTGGAACCTGCCATCAGTCTATCAGTAGATCTCTCTCTCTCTCTCACACACACACACACACACACACACACACACACACACACACACACACACACACACACACACACACACACACGCCACTGTCAAGCACCATTTACAACCACTACCCTAGGAGCTACAGATTAGTCAGAAATAGATTGTTAGACGTCTGAGGGGAAAAAGTCAGAATTCTCAGTTTCAGTCAAAATTCAGATAAAAAAGAAAAAAAAAGAAAAGTCATGACACCTCTGTACTCGTGTCTACTCTCTCTCTCCCTCGCACACAGACACACACAGTCATCCACCCTTCGTTATCGCCCTCAGCTTGCCTCTGATTTATAATTCCATCAGGGTCCAAGCTCCAGCTTCTTCATCATACAACCCCAGGGGTGATCTACTCTTTAGGAATTAAACAGCAGCAAATGGCCTGGAACCTGCCATCAGTCTACCAGTAGATCACACATACACACATACACACTCTGCACAGCCACTACGTCAAGCATCATTTACATCATCCCTAAGCTTTATTTTCTCTCCAGGAGTCCAACTGAGTGCAGTTCATTTAACATTTGAATATTTTAAGGAGATGATGTTTAAAATATATGTGTAAGAATGCTTCCTGTATTCCAAATTATTCATAGGCTAAGCTTGAAAGTATTTGCCTCTCTCCTCCTGAAGATTGATGAATGAGTCTGCTTTCTGCAGAAAGCAAAGTTCCGCTGCGACTGCTTTGAACAATCTTCCTTTATGACTCATTAGTTACTTTGTCAAGATGTTTGATGTTGGAATGAAAAACTGCCTCACTCAACAGTTATCTATATGTATATTTAATACAGAGTAGGTGGAAATATTTTGGCAATGTATAGTTAGAAGAGCTCAATATGCCTGTCCTGTAGCTCTGCAACATAATTCTTCCATCTTGCCAATAACTCTCTTTTTCCAGACAGCCTGAAGGCATCCTGTTTCTGTATGTGCATGTCTTTATACCATCAAACACGGTGTTGTCTTTGAATTATTGCAAAAACATGATTTATGGATCCCCCATGCTAATCCGATCGTATCTGGATGAATCTTTCTCTTTCAAGTGTCAAGGGTCTCCCAGTTCCTACCCAGTGCACAGTTATTCTCCTTGCCTGAGAGTTATTAAAGCTTCAGATCTCAAAGGTGTGTTATAATGGGTCATGCTGATCAGGCCACACAGCCTCTTTTGAACCATGTAGCACAGGCTTTAGGGGGATAAAAGGTTATGGAAAGCTTGAGGACCAGGTCTAATTGCTGAGTAGGAAATTGATCGATTATGGCATTTAGCTGGTCTGGTCTTCCTGCACTGGGAGCTCTGTGAAAATGCCCTGTTCTAACCCTGAGGTTGAAACCACATAATGGACATAGGATCCCTCAAAAATCCTAATGAAAGTATAATGAGTGCATTAATATAGTTTATGTGTTCTTGATATAAAGAACTTCCACCACTTCTCTGGCCTTTGGACCAAACATGGAAGTGAAGCAATGAAGTAGAGCTAATGAGCTAAGTTTATCTCAGTTCATGGCTTAGTGTCATTTTCTTAGAGCTGGTCAAAATGTAGATGCTCAGATAAACATTATTTTCTATTTGTTTTCTAATGTAGACTTTGTAAATACTTCACTCAGCGTGGATCCTGCACCAAGCCTGGTGTCCTATCATGCGATTTTAAAAGACAATAAGTCATTTCAGAAGTCTTTGTTTGCTCATGCCCCACCTCTTCACCGAGTTTTATGAAATTCCGATGGGTAGTTTTTTGCATAATGTTGCTCATACAAAGGTGCACAGACATGTAAATGGTGCTAAAAACACAAATCGTTTCCTCTTTAGCAGTGGAATAAAAAGTCGAGTAATAAAAGTCGAGTATATGTGGTTTCATAGTGCCCCTCACAGTCAAAAATAAGCCGCCGTGCTGTCTATCACGCCAGTTACATGTGCCAAAAACATGTACACTCCATAGTGATTTTGTAGTTCACTTGTACAATTATTTTGCAGTCTAACTTTATGAACAGCCACAGAATAAAAGAAACCAGTGATTATGTTTTCAACATTTGTTTCTTAATCTTTTTTCTTGTAGTATTTGAACTTTAGTGTGATGCGGAAATACAGAGATATATGGAGGTGTGGTCACTGGAGTGCACCGATGGTATTTTTAACGGACAAAGGACGGGCAGTGGAGGCCGTGGCTGCCAGACATAGCTCAGCGGGGGCTGATTTAGATGTAACTGGGGGAAAGAGAGGAAGATAAAGATGTAATTCAGAAACTTGAGGGTTTGAATTCTCCAAGTTGGTTATGTGGACACGAACACTCACGCGCACATACGTACAAATACACATGGACATAGATACTTGAGGAACACATGCGACCGCTGGTAGCCACAAACTCCTCTGGCTGCCCCACACACATTCATGTCCTGTCAGCAAAGAGACTGAGGTTGATGTTTATTTAGGCTCTCATGCATAGAGCTGCAGTCCAGCTGGGCAGCCAGTAGTTGCTGCTGGGCCCCATCATTCCCCCTTAGAGCGTATCCTAGAGCTGTATGACTGGTGGTCATATGTCCCAAAATATACCAAAGTATGGTATTCACCTTTATTCAGCATGTGTAACCTGACATGCATACTAGGGTTATCAAGACACTAGAATTTCAAACTCAGTACAGTTACCCAGGAAAATACAAGGGGGAAAAAACGTGAAACTTAGAAGTATTTTTATTTTTTTTGTTTTTAAGTTGTCTTACAAAATAAAGTAACATAATTGTAAGGTATATATAAGACTCTCTTAGAAAGTGCAAAAAAGACATCAGTGTTTTAAGGCTCTCTGAGATCGTGCTGTGCCTCTAATCACTTGGGACTACATTTCCATTGTTGATCAAATGGAGCTGGTAATATGAGCTACCACTATTTCTATTTAGTTATTGTAGGCTTTTCTTTTCTATCTGGGGCTTTAAAACAAACATAAAACTTTTAAGATGAATATAATTGCATTATCTTGTTAAACTAATCATGTCTATTAACATTTCAGACGAGCAGGACTGATCATGTTTGCTGCCTAGCTCCAACACTAACACTGTAATTTTATTATTGGCCACAGTGATAACAGCAGCTAATGTGGCTGTTGAGAAATTGCTAATAGCTAAATGGCTAATGGTAGCATGTGTGCTATCCAAATTAAGATTAATGATAACTGTGAAATGTAATATTTCAATTCCTCATAAATTGTTATTCAGTGCTGTGAATGTCAGTCATTTCAGCTGCTAGTGAGGGAAGGGGCATATGGCGAATATGGCGCTGTTGCTATCAATACTGTTTTAAATGACTATCTAATCTGATAGAAATTTTTAATATTGCTTAGTATCTGAGTATTCACCTAAATTCTTAATCTTTAGCATCAATAACAGTCTTGCTAGTTTTTTAATTCAGGTGTTTTTAAGGCATCTTAAAAAAAGAAAAAGTCATTTGTAAAATATGATCATGGTGAATGCGATGATCAAAAGATTATTTATCTTCAAATAAATATATTTACTGTTGGCTCGTCTGAGTATGAAGGCACAAGTTGCTAGGTTTTGCTCTTAAGGACTTATTTATACATTTTCTGGAAATAACCATCACCGTTATTTAATTTTCTTTCATCCTGTTTGGTTTTATTATGAATGACTCAGCATCAGCTTGTGACTTCATTATTAGTTTGAACAAAGGAGCTTTCAGGATGCAA
The DNA here is from genome assembly GCF_057382095.1 of Aulonocara sp. 'chitande type north' Nkhata Bay. Taxonomy (NCBI): domain Eukaryota; kingdom Metazoa; phylum Chordata; class Actinopteri; order Cichliformes; family Cichlidae; genus Aulonocara; species Aulonocara sp. 'chitande type north' Nkhata Bay. The sequence continues at coordinate 13,927,549 of NC_141358.1, forward strand.
AAATGAAAGCAAATTTCCTGTAAGCTGGAGTTGTACAAATATTTTATTATTCCACTTAAGTAGGTTCCATAGTGTGTCCACACTGTATATTCATGGCTTAAGGAAACAAAGAATTCCTTGACTATGTATTCACCTGAATGCACTTCCAGCAGAGGTGTGCTCTGCTACAGCTGGCCTAATGCAAATGTACCAAGTATGGCATCAACAACTTATCCACGACCTAACTTTACCCTTAAATACCTCCTAGGTAACGTCAGACGACTCTGGCTCTTATTGCACGATTATGCCATTTTACACCTTATAACTAACCCCACACATTGAGTATTTTATGAGGGTAATACAACCAGTAAACCTGGAAAATGTGATCTGTATTGCGTCTGAGTTTAGTGAGCGGAGAAGTGAGCACAAAGGCCGTAGAGGCAGCTCTAAATGCTCCCCAGCCTTGTAACACAAGCCTGACTCTGCAGAAACCCCGTGATAACTGCCACAATTGGCACACTCATGAACACTGCAGCGAGAAAACACAAAGCACGTGACCTGGCCTGACCGGTGTGGGTGTGTTGCCTTAATAGTAGTTGTTGTGGGTTTAGCCAATAGCCATATATGGCATTGGTTTTGACTAGTATAACATCATCTTTGCTGACCTTTTTTGTCCCTTCAACACACCACTAATCTACAGTAGCTTGGTGAAGTCACAGGCTAATGTAAAAAGTATTCTTTGGAAGAGGATGAAGAACATGTGAGGAGTTTCTTGTAGTCTGCTGACACTAGAGCTTGCGGGTTTCATGTTTTGCCAACATGTTCAGTCAGCTGATGTCTGGCTTACACCATGTCTTTCTGACTCACAGCATCTGGTGTCTGCTGTCACTCTAGAACGCACAAGCATTGAACGATGTATGTGATTTACCAGGTATACAGTACTGTGCAAAAGTCTTGAGCCATTGTTCATATCTTTATATTTTGCTAGGAAATGGAAACTAGCAGTGCAAACATACATGAAAAGACGGTAAGTGGGGCAAAACCAGAATTTTTTTCATTTCGGACAAGCTTGAAAGTCAGTTTGGCACGACCATCTTTATTCTTCAACACAGAACAACCTCTCTTAGGCAGACTTTCTTCTAATGTCTTCAAGTAGTCTTCAGGACTCCAGACTTTTGGAAGGACATTCAAAGCTCTTGTTTGGATGTCGGCTGCCTTTTGTACCGTTTTCCGTCAAGATGGTCCCACAGCTCTCTGGGGAGGCCAATCTGTGATAAATAAACATCGACACACACATCTGAGCACACATGAAGAAAAGGTGTTACATTTTCTGTTAAAGTTCTCATAGTTTCTATGACTTTTCTTTCCCCCTTTTGCCTTTGGTTTCGTTCCCTCTCACCAGTCACAGATGTTTCAACAACTCAAAGAAAACAATCAAGCACTTTCACTGGGTACAGTGGGGCAAAAAAGTATTTAGTCAGCCACCGATTGTGCAAGTTCCCCCACCTAAAATGATGACAGAGGTCAGTAATTTGCACCAGAGGTACACTTCAACTGTGAGAGACAGAATGTGAAAAAAAAATCCATGAATCCACATGGTAGGATTTGTAAAGAATTTATTCGTAAATCAGGGTGGAAAATAAGTATTTGGTCAATAACAAAAATACAACTCAATACTTTGTAACATAACCTTTGTTGGCAATAACAGAGGTCAAACGTTTACTATAGGTCTTTACCAGGTTTGCACACACAGTAGCTGGTATTTTGGCCCATTCCTCCATGCAGATCTTCTCGAGAGCAGTGATGTTTTGGGGCTGTCGCCGAGCAACACGGACTTTCAACTCCCGCCACAGATTTTCTATGGGGTTGAGGTCTGGAGACTGGCTAGGCCACTCCAGGACTTTCAAATGCTTCTTACGGAGCCACTCCTTTGTTGCCCGGGCGGTGTGTTTTGGATCATTGTCATGTTGGAAGACCCAGCCTCGTTTCATCTTCAAAGTTCTCACTGATGGAAGGAGGTTTTGGCTCAAAATCTCACGATACATGGCCCCATTCATTCTGTCCTTAACACGGATCAGTCGTCCTGTCCCCTTGGCAGAAAAACAGCCCCATAGCATGATGTTTCCACCCCCATGCTTCACAGTAGGTATGGTGTTCTTGGGATGCAACTCAGTATTCTTCTTCCTCCAAACACGACGAGTTGAGTTTATACCAAAAAGTTCTACTTTGGTTTCATCTGACCACATGACATTCTCCCAATCCTCTGCTGTATCATCCATGTGCTCTCTGGCAAACTTCAGACGGGCCTGGACATGCACTGGCTTCAGCAGCGGAACACGTCTGGCACTGCGGGATTTGATTCCCTGCTGTTGTAGCGTGTTACTGATGGTGACCTTTGTTACTTTGGTCCCAGCTCTCTGCAGGTCATTCACCAGGTCCCCCCGTGTGGTTCTGGGATCTTTGCTCACCGTTCTCATGATCATTTTGACCCCACGGGATGAGATCTTGCGTGGAGCCCCAGATCGAGGGAGACTATCAGTGGTCTTGTATGTCTTCCATTTTCTGATGATTGCTCCCACCGTTGATTTTTTCACACCAAGCTGCTTGCCTATTGTAGATTCACTCTTCCCAGTCTGGTGCAGGTCTACAATACTTTTCCTGGTGTCCTTCGAAAGCTCTTTGGTCTTGGCCATGACGGAGTTTGGAGTCTGACTGTTTGAGGCTGTGGACAGGTGTCTTTTATACAGATGTTGAGTTCAAACAGGTGCCATTCATACAGGTAACGAGTGGGGGACAGAAAAGCTTCTTACAGAAGACGTTACAGGTCTGTGAGAGCCAGAGATTTTCCTTGTTTGAGGTGACCAAATACTTATTTTCCACCCTGATTTACAAATAAATTCTTTACAAATCCTACCATGTGAATTCATGGATTTTTTTTTCACATTCTGTCTCTCACAGTTGAAGTGTACCTCTGGTGCAAATTACTGACCTCTGTCATCATTTTAAGTGGGGGAACTTGCACAATCGGTGGCTGATTAAATACTTTTTTGCCCCACTGTATGTCTGGCACTGTCAGTGTCTTTTCCCTCTTTCCTTTGTCATATTCCCACATTTCTGCCACCCTCATTGCTTTTCAAAGCCTCAAGGCCTCTGCTTTTGGCAGTCGCCACCATGAGCCACCATTTCAAATAAGATGTGACAAGCAAGAGGTGGCTCTGACTATGACATTGCATGCTTATTGGCTAATGTCAACTAATGAGCATGCACTGGATAACCCACCTTTCAGAAACTTAGAATAACCAAAATTTCACCAAAATGAGTGACTGAGCCATTAAAGTGTTTAATGGTCAAGCCAGAAGTGCTGTTGTCCTATAGACTTTTCTAGAACCCCTAGTGGCTAGAATGCAGGTTTAAGGCACTAGACCCATGTTATGTACATCTACCTTTTATTACCATAAGAGGTTACAGAGTGTCTCTTTGTGAAAAAATTGTAACTTCTAAAAGATGGACATCTCATGGAGGTCTGAAAACTGAAGCCAAAGTACAAGGGCCTTCAAAAAAAACAAAACCCTGAAACCCAACTCTACAAGAGTCTGTGAGGAAACAAACCCCATAGACCTTTGTATGGTCTATGGTTTTGTTTTTTTTTTGCTATTTTTAAATCTTTCTAATGTGCACTCTGTAAATGACGGTCTTATTTAAAGTCAAATCAACAATGAAGCGGGTGTATTCTTTAGGGCGAGTCTGACTTGTGATTGAGAAGTACCTTTTGAGCCTGTCAAGCACAAACACATTCAGTTTAAAAAAAGAACATGACCACAATGCTTAATTCAAGGTTTCAAGTGTTGGCAGCAACCATCTTTTGTATACAATCCGTAGAAGAAATATGAATTTTGACTTTGGGAATGCTTGGTTTACGCTATATTCAAAGTATTCAAAAGCAATCAACTGAACTGCCACAAGCTTCAGCTGTAAACATTGTTTTTCTGCCCAGAATATGTCATATTACCGAAGCTGCATGCCACATAATCAGAATGTGTTTAAAGGAAAAGTCAATTGCTACTTAAACTCTAGAGCCTTTAATTTATCCGATGCAAGATAAAAAGAAAAAACTAAAACAGAGAGAAACAGCCTTTTTTTTAATTAAAAAGCAAGATTATTAAAGAAAACCATGAATAAACAGGAGTCATTACAGCAACTGATGTGGCACTTATAAAGCACCCAGTCTGCCAGGCGAAATGCACTTAAGCAAAGCTAAACTTCACTAACCCACAAATTTGCCCGGTTACAGTCAGAAGTGAAAAAGAGCGAAAACGCCTTTGTTCTTTCACTGTGTCGCTTAAAACTGTAAAAAGAAAAAGAATCCTTTATGACGCAAAACTTTGTATCTGAGACCAACATCCATGACCGAGGCAAATTAAGAGCATTGTCAGAGCTCAGCCATTATGTTTTTCCCCTCAGTGCTGCAGTGTTTTCTATCCAAAGCTATTCACTATGGCTGGTACCAAAAAAGCCCCTTAAATTAAAACAGAAGGAGAAAAAAAAAGTAGCAAAGCCGAAGCTGGACTGTGAGCCAGCCAGACGCTTTGATCCCACTACAGACTGCTTAGTAAACATGGCGGGGAAGAAGCAAGATACAGACAGAGATAGCACAGGTGACTTGATAGACCTTACAGTTAGCGCTCACCGGGTCAGGTTAACTCTTTTGTAACCTCTGAGGCATTCAACAGCTCTGTTTGCACATGTCTGTATATGCGTAATGATCTGTTAACCCAAACACAAGATAAACCCAAACGGTGATAATACTGTGCATTGTTTCTGTGATGTAGTTTGTAGGGCATTGATTAGGCCCAGAATCAGAGGGAAACATACACATAGTCACTACTTCAGAAAGATTCTTCATGTGAAACAAAGCATTACCTCAGAGGTATGTAAGACTGTATATTGACTGTTTTATTACTAGATTCTAGTAATGATTAATGGTAATCCTTTTCTCTATATGATGTTTTGCCCATTTAGCTTCATTGTTCAGACTTTTACATTACAAGTTTATCCTAAACCAGATTTTTATACCAGTTTCATACAAATTGGTCACATAAAAGTCGTGACTATTCGATTTAGTTATAAGGGGTTTTTCTGATGAGCATTTTGGGGTCTGTCGCTCCGCTGCCACTTATGTCCCTGTAACTGTTCCAGCCCCCAAACATATGAAGCTCTTTCCAGAGTGAAGGAATGTTTTGCATTTAGCTGCGGGCTGTTTACCTCCTTTACAAATGAAGGAAAATCGAAGCATGCAGTGAAGTTAACATTCATACAGTCACACATTTGCATGGATGTAAGGACAAATTCAGATAAAATATACAAAACTGTACACACTAACACAAACGTCTGCCCCCTTCCTGTGGTCTTTTTGCTTGGTGTTCACAAATGAGCAACTGCTTCTTTGTTGGGCTGGAAACTGCAAAATAAGCAAAGCTCCGGACGAGAATTTGCTGCCAACTTTGTCGGCTTCACACATTCGTTAAATGGTGCACACTACTGTTTTCGTGTCATTGTGTGCCCATGGCAAAAACTACTCTCTGCTTTTTCTGTGAGATCCATACTTCTTGTTTTCATTTGTGTGAGGAGGGTTGAATCAGATGTGTTTGGGGGGGGGAGCAGGCTAATGCTTTCCAGTCTGTGGCTGGTTTCAGTTTTCTTTCTGTGGTGGACAAAGACAGAGAAGAAGAGAGAGAAGGCAGAATATTTGTAAACGGAGGGGGCAGTCTTGGGTGGGGGGATTCAAAGAGAGTAATTCCCAGGATATCTTAAGCTGGAAATAAAGTGTAAATTCAAATGTTTACAAGAAACAAATTAAAATTCAAATGTATTTTCTAGTTAATGCATATTTACTTTCATATTTTTTGGTTTGCTAGTATTTTGAGAATATGATTATCATATCTTGTCAAGTTTTTGTCCAGTACTATGTAAAACTACATCCAAAAGTCCTCAGTCACCCATCATTTCTTTATATTTTCCTTCCAAAGAGCCAGGCTGTCAAGGTCTTTCAAAGTTGCCCTTGGACATTGGTTGCTTTTCCCCTCATTTTTTGTCAACACGGTAATTCCCAAAGAGCTTTTAGCCAAAAACTTGGCATAGTGTTAGCCTGAATAGAAAAACACACAATGGATCGCTATCAGTCATGGATTGGCCTCCCCAGAGCCTGCATCTCAACGTTACTGAAGCAGTGTAGGGTCATCTTGACTTGACAGAGAACAGAACAAAAACAAGCCAACATGCAATGACGAGCTTTGAATGTCCTTCAAGAAGGACATTAGATTTCTTAAGAAGCAAATGCATGCCCCACAGTTCTTAGAGTTCAAAGATGCACCCAAGGATTTAGAGATATTATTATCAGTTAAGTTTAAAGAGAAGTTTTTCTTAAACACACTCATTATATTGGTTTCTGTCAAAAGGATCTTTTTTCTAAAGATCATGAATCTTCTAATGTTTCTCCTGAGAGGTTATGAATGAGCACAGTGATCTGCTTTCCAAATCTCAGCAACAAGCTGCTTAGTTGGTACAACTTCCTGTCAGGAAACCAAAATAATGGGAAAAAATGCTTTCATGTTACACAAATGATCAGTATGGACAAACCGCTGACAAATCTATCTTGTCTAATGGAACGTATGATCTTACTGCCCAGCCCTGCAGCCGGGCATGTCTGTTTACATGCAGCCTGGAGCCGCATGTTCCATCTCTGGCACACCGCATTCCCAGTTTTCCAGCCTAAGTTGAATGAAATTTTCAGCTCATTCCCCGGAGCCTCACTCGAACTTTTCATTGCTTCTCTTACTTTCTCTCGTTCTCAGACAGCCCTCCTCCTCTCCTGCCTGCTCCTTCCCTCCCCTTTGTACCTCTTCTCTGACTGCTCGCTCACACAGCAGTGGGCTGTGTAGGTGGACACTACACATGTCCCTTGTCTTTCTCTCCTTCCCTCTCTGAGGCACACACTCTCTCTCTCCCTCCCTCACCACCTCATTCTCTCTCTTGCTCTCTCCTGCTGTCACATTCCAGTTGTCTAAAGCCAGGTTTAACTTTCTTTCTCACTGAGTGTAGGAAGGAAGGCTAAACCAAAAAGAACCCAGGCATTAGCAGAGCCTTAGTCTTTCCGGATGAGAAGAAGAAAAGACGAGGAAACTCTCTTCATACTCCATTTGGCTTAAAAAGGGGGAGTCACCCAAAAGAAGCATACCTTCTTAAAGGGGCTATTTTTTTTCCTCCCTCCTTCCTTTCTTTGCCTTTTTTGGGCCATGCTCTCTCATTCTGTTTAGACCCACAGCGGACTATTCACGTGAGCGCTTGTTTTTACGGCAAAGCCAGTTCTAGTTCTTTTGCCGGGACAGAGAGGAGGCGGATTGGGGGGGGGGAGTGTTTGACAGAGACATACGCTCAAAGAGAAAGCTGCCGCTTGGACCCGCAAAGGATTTTCCGTTCAGCGATGTGTGTGTAAGTGTCACCTGGTCTCCTGTCTGAACACGCTTTTAAATCTCTTCGCTGTACTCTGGTCACTTTTGCCTCAGACTTGGAAACAAGCATGTGATCTGAGATGCAATTTGTAATAGTTAAAGAGTTTTAAAGTGTACTGTACTGAACTCTAAACCAAAGTAAATAGTGGTTATGTTTCACATCCACAGCATATCATGTGTTGCATATCCCTTGGACTCCCTGTGGCTTCCAAATCCTCATCTGTGTTAAAGTTTTACATTCTGAACTTCAAATGTTTTATGTCCTTTTGTGTCTGCTTATTTTGCTTTTGCCTTTTGCAGAGGAATGTTATTGCTGTTTTAGCTCTTGCAGTTAAGGATTTGAGAATGTATGAAGGGATACAATAGTGTGAGACTGAGTGCCAAGCATTTGGAACTTAAGACAGCAGTCTGTCTTAAGATGGCTGTGAAATGTGAAGAAACAAGTTAGCTAGATTAGATTTGTAGACATAAGCTTAGATAAACATCATAAGATCACTTAGTTATAAAATACGTGTGTCTCAGTCTGTACTGGTACCTTTAATAGAGGGACTGAAACTCTGTTTTCAGGTTTTCCTTTTGTGTGTGGGTTTCTATGGACGGTCAGTGTTTTCGTCAATGAACAGGATCTGTTAGCAGTTAGACTCCACTGTAATTAAGCACAGGATGCATAATACTGTAAAGAAAGTACTGACTTGTTGTTACACATGCCAAAAGGTTACTGCTGACTCAGAGTGGGTAGTGGCATGAACTCCCCAAACATAGGCCACCTTAACTCCAAAACTCTATAAGATCACTTTCTTTCTCATGCATGTAGCTAACAGTTATTTTCCATTTGAAAGATCATTTTTATGTATTAATTGATAAGTTTGGTTAGAGACTGGTTGGCAACAACCAGGCAAACTCAGGTTGCTAGGAAAATGATGTATCCCCAAATGGTTGCCGGGTGGCTGCTGCAGATTTTGGTCTATTGTTGGGTGAAACCAGTCAAGAAAAGTATGTTGCATCAAAAGCTTCCTTTTGCTGTGGCAGATTGCCACAGTCACACATAGTTTGCACTGAAGTCACTAATTTGTATGTAAACTCTTGCCATCTACTCACAAGCTTTAAAGCTGAAGCCAATAAGTGTTCACACAACATTTACTTTAAAAATAAACCCTCTGCGTTTCTGTTCTATTTCTGTTTCTGTTGCGTCTCACATTTTAGAGTTTCACCAGCAGTTGCAAGTAGCTGGTGAGTGTTTGCTGGCAAGTCAGCTTCTTTCATACAAACTATGCCATCTTAATGTACTAGCAAGCAAAGTGATCTCCAGCAATTGCTCATCGACTAATGGGGAATGCCTAGCAAACAGGGCTTGCCTTGAGGTTATGACTAGATGATGTGTTCAGATCAAATTAAGATAAAGGGACCAAGCTTTAACATTTGTAAACCTATTAACAGCATAATTTTCTGCTGATCGTGTAGAAAATAAGTCATTTTATCAGTAATCTTTTGTGTATTTCTCCCGTAAGTCGGTTTAACTAATAGAAAAACATGAACCAGTATAGTGAGAGGGCTGGTTGGCTCTCTTATGGTCACTGCAAAAGATTTTTTAAGTGATCTATTTTATCCAGTGATAAAATATTTCCAACCTGATGGAAATTGCTAATAATTTCTCTATAGGGAACCAGGGTCACTGAATGGTTTGATAAGTATGATAATGACTCAGCAGTCTCCAGCACTATTATAAAGACTCCAACTACTGTAATCCAACACTCACTCCTATGTCATCTAATGACACTTAGTCAGCAACCATTTCACATCATAGTTTACCGCATGGCCGGAAAGAGCTAGCCACAAAAGATACTCCTTTACCTTCATTTTCAATCATCTTGAAGAACATTAACCAACAAAACTTTTAAAAAGGGGGCTAAAAGGCAAAACAGCAGATGGCAAACTTCTCATTAGTTTCCTTAGCATGGAAAATAAAGACACACCGTGTGACAATAGGAACCTGAAAGCAAAGCTGGACCAGAATTTTCAGTCTTGTCACATTTTTCTTACATTTCTTTAATGATAAACTAGAAAACATGTTTAATGTTTAAACCACTGGTACAATTTAAGCAAGTCTTCCTGCACTTCAACCCGTGTGTTTTTACAGAAGCCTGCTTTCAACACAAATGTGGGTTTAACTCCCAGCAGTGCGTGCACAACACCCGAACGCACACGTCACCCTTCGGAAACAGGCCTGAGAAAACCAGCGAGCTGCTAAGAGCACACAATGGTGCAGTCAGTTCCTGGATGCCAAAATGACCAGACTGTTTAGCTGGCTTCCAAATTGTCGGTGTGTGTGTCTCTGTGTGTTTGTGTATATGTGTTTGTGTGTGTTTTACTGTCTGTTGTGACCACGTGTATGCAGCAATTTGCGCTCATTCCTCCATGTTTGAGCTACTTTAAATGTGTTAGCCTGTGAGTGTGTGCTGTGTCCACACCTCTCCCTGCCAGTCAAGTTTCCCTCTAATTGACGCGTTGCTGTTCCCCCGTAGCGCCAGTTTGCAGTGCCGTCCTGGTCCCTCCCAAACCACAAGGGACTCTTTGTTTGTAATTTATGAATTAGTGTGTGGTTTGGGTTACGAGAAGAGAGGGCAGGCCAGAGGCTAAGGCACAGGAACGGCAGCAGGTCTACTTGATTAGCTCAATGCTAACCCGATTTTGTTTATTATTCCAAATTATTACTTTGGAAGTCCTGCATAGAAAGAAGGAAAGCTCAAGATGACAGTAGACATGATTAATGGAGAAGAAAATGAATGGGCTTCTCTGTCTCTTTCCCTCTGCTTTTCTTTGTGTGTCTTTTGCGCCCACAGATGTGACTTCACGTTTGACAATGCCGTGATAATCTTTTTAAATCTGTGTCCAGCCATCAGATAAGGCTGGCGGCTCAGTTGTAAAAACAGTGCATACATAAAGCCTTCTCTTCATCTTCATAGTTTCATATATACAGCTTCATACTGAGCTGCCTGGAGCACTCTTTCCACCATCCGTTCACCCCCCTTGTCTCTTTTTCATCAAGTGGTTATATTTACTTTGTCTAGTCTGAATGGAACCTGGCACAGTATTATGCTTTGGCCTGGTCCTTCTTTTCACAAAATAGCAAAGCCCTTTCCAACCTCATCTTCTTTTTTTTACACTTGATTTGATTTTTATCCCTTTCTCCCTGTTCTCTGTTTTTGAAACTCAGCATGCATTCCTAATGGCTTCAGCTCTCCTAGAGAGATGTTTTCATTTTTTCCCCCCCTTCCTTCCTACTGACCTTCCTTCCTTCCCTCTTTCCTTCCAGGATGAGGCTTGAAAAAAAAGTGAAAGACATTTGAAGGGGGGTGAGGAGGTCCTCTGATTGCCAAAGCAGATGCCCCACTCAACCCCAAAACAAAAAAAGTTCCTGACATTCTTCAGCACGTGCAGCTGCTTGCAGGCCAGGCTGGGGTTCTTCTGCCCCCCACATCCCACCCAATACTTCCCCACCAGCATCTTGGTCTATATATCATCATCACGTTAACTGTGTAGCCTTAGCTCAAGCTGCTTCTCACTTTTATTTTCTATTTTTTATTATCTCCAGAGTCCAGAGCATCTGCCATGACTTAACCCATACTTCAAATCTAAATACCGGGGACCCCCACTCTCAAATTTTATATACTACAGTTTCACTGATAACAAGCTGACTTTACAAACTAATAATCATGTTAAAGGTTTGATAGTTCTGCTTCCAAAAGGTACAAGAATCTTTTCTTTTGTCTCGGGCCAGTTCTTTGTACTATGAAATCAGTGGTAGTTGTAGCAGACTTCTTTAGTCTTCTCCTGGGGGAATAGTGTTTTATCACTCCTCTGATGTCCAGGTTATTGCCTGGACTGGTCCAGGATAAAAGGATTTGAGGAGCTCATAGCTTTTGAGAGTAATTTATTTCCCACTGAGATTGTGAGGGTAAGTCCTCGGGATCGTGGCAGAATTAAAAGGTCAACAAGGTGAGAAAAGGAAAAAAAGCGCCCTAGCCCGGTGCACTTGGGCGCACAGAAGTTAACACTTGAAGATCTGAAACACACCAAGACACATGCACTTGTAGTCTATTGCCGTGTGAACATGCAGCAATGAGAGTGATGCACTGGTCACGGTGCAAGAGAAACAAAGTAAGATGAGCATTTATTCTATTCCCATTCACTTTTATATTGTTTAAACACTCTTTTGTTAGTTCATTTAGATATTTAAGTTTACCCGTTCATACTAATTGGTGTAGAAAGTGTCACACTTGCTGATCTAACTAAAGTAACTCTTAACAATGTCATGGCAGAGAACCTCTTGAAAGAATTAATTCAGCAGAGCTTTTTGCCTTTTAGTTGACCTTTAGCAGGTCACGCTTACCCAAATTAATATACTCTAGAGGGGAATCTGGTAAAGATCAAGGACACTGCACTTCACAGCGAGAATGTGTCCCTAAATATGTTGGCCACGTTCATAGTAGACTGGAGAAATGAAGAGCATTGTACTGTTAGCTTTGTCTACTCATGTCAGTGTTTTACGTGTATACAAGACGTGGGTCAGCCAATATCTGCCAACGATAGCTCTTTCTTCGTCTACCCCCCCCATCCCCAGCTCACCCTGCCTCACCCCACCTCACCCCGCCTCATCCCCATTAAACTCAATTTGTTCTGAGACTTGAGGATCACTTTGAGCCCAGAAGCATGTGCTGCATGAGCAAAGCGATGCAGGGAAATGTATTTTAGAAAGTTTAGTGGTAACACTGTAAAAAAAAAAAAAGAAGAAGAAGAAGAAGAGAAGTAAAAAGAAAAGAAAAAAATAACTGCTTGAAGATGGGCCAAATAAAAGGCACTATCACAAATGCTTTTTAAACAGTTAATCAAAAATGTAGTTTGAGCGTGTGGTGTGTGCTCTGTAAGGTTTTGCAAAGTTACAGTACTTCTTATGATCTAACTCTTATATGTTTTAACTTTTATTTTGTTTTCTTATATGTTCTTTTATGTTTTGTGCCTGGTTAAGTCCTTATTAGATGTCAGCAGACTTTCAAAAAGCCCAAACGCTCCTCAGAAATCTACTGAGACCTCCAATCAAGGTTAAAATATGCAGCAGGATTACAGGGAACAGATTTAATGAAGACCCAGCATCTCAGTGAAGAGAATTTAAGATGAAGTTTGTTTTATCTAAACATGTGTTTTAACTCAGGACACATGTGATAGGTTTCAATATACAGTAAACATGTGTTGTGGATTGTGTTGCCTTGGTAGTTTTATCGCTGTTGTAGTTCAGGTTTTAGAAATTAGCAGACATGCTTAATGATGCCTTGAGATTTTACAGCCCAGGGTTTTCAAATGAAGCATTGAATGACTATCTACAGATGTGTTTTAGGTTTTCTTAGACTGGAGAACATCTGCTGCTACATAAATGTGTGCTTGTAATTTAAGATAACGCCTGAACTTTGGGGCTAATTTTTTTATGGTATTTCTGGATGAACTGTAAGATTTGTTGGAAATATTTAACAAGTAACAAAAAATATAATAATGTTGGAGTTATAGTGCATTTTATAATTTTTTTTAAATTCGGTCATCCCGTGTGAGGACTGTTTATACAATCATATTGCATTAGTACGTATTAAAAAGCAAACATTTTTTCTGGCCTTGCATTGAAGTCTATAACCTTTGAGTTTAGCATGATGTTCTCAACCTGACATCAGGACACTATTTATGCCACAAATCTGCTCAGAGATTGCATTGAAAAATCTTTTCAAATAGCACGGACATCATATGAGCTGTCCTAGTTCTGGCATGAGAGAATTGCTGTGATAATTATCTGAAACAATCTGCAGGACACAGAGCTCAAGTAGAAATGCGATGCCTCAAACAGCCGGGGTCAGTCCACTTATCACTTGTCCTGTGTGGAGGGTGGCTCTGCTGTAAACAATATTGACCTTTAATTGTTGTTTTCAGGGTCAAAGGTTATCTCTTATCAGCTGCTGTCACACACAGTATAAGGATATGCTGAAGGAAATAATCTTAACAGAATACGTCTCAAGGAATTCAGGTGTCGTTATTCTCCAGACGTCCAACTTCTTTTCTGTCTACTGTTTACAGAGCAGTATAATAAATACGTCTGAATCACAGGGTAGTTCAGGTTTTTGCTTTTTATTTTTGTAGTTTGTGTCGTCATCATTTTTGTCTATTAACATAATACTGATAACTTTAATCAGAATGAATGCATCAGCAACACAAAGCTGGGCTGAGTATAGTGTTAATAAATCCACATGGTAGCCATTGTTGCTTGTGTCCAGATCTGTGGCAGCATTTCTGTTGCACTAGCTTTCAGTATTATTTCAAGAAAAGAAAGTATAGTTTTTACAGCCTCTCCTGCCCACTCCTAAAATAGGCATAATTACACCAGCAATTTAAAAACATGGAGCTACAATACTGGTTACAGTTGGTTCGTCCTTGGGAAGAAAAAGGTGCATTTCTGTTGTTTGTAAAAAGAAAAGAAAAAGAAATTAAAGTTAATTACTGAGCCTCAGTGGTGTTTTTGACTGTACCAAATAAGCCAGACTGGTGAAATCCAGTCTTTCGCCTAACCTAGGGTTCCTTGTTTCAGGTAAGTGATGACCATCTAAAGGTGAGAGTGGTGTTGATACCTTCATCCAGTGCTCTGTGAGATGTAGTATTAACTTACACCTTTGATTGCCATTTCAAATTCATTTTCTTTACCATTTATTTAACTTCTGGTGCCTCTTCAAGAATAGATTTTAATCTCAATCACACTTTCATATGAATAAATAAAGGATAATGGGGTTGATTTTAGATGCAACACTTGACAGCAATATTATTGCTTGTAGGCTTAAAATATATTTTCACTATTTGGGACGTATCCCAAAGTCTTTCTTAAATAGCCTACAGGCTCTGAGGCTCAGCCTAGCCCAGTACAGTAGAACCATGCTGCGCTGTTATTTAAAAATCTGCCACAGAACTCCAGCACTCTGATCTTGAGCCAGAACCCGCTGATCTACGCTCCAAACACCACCATGGCCTCACTCTTCCTTTCCCTTCCAGCTGAGGATGAAGGGATGATGGAAGGAGGGATGGTGAGAGAAAAAGAGGGAGGGAGGCATTCTCTTTCTGGCCTTCTTTGGCATGCTTTTTTTCTCCTCTTTTCCCAGCAGCCCATCTGTTTCCTGTCTGCAACATGACACCAGTGCCCGATTAGGTTCTGCTACTCTTGAGGTGTGTGTGTGTGTGTGCGCGCGTGTGCTATTGGAGGGATTATGATTGGCTGCCATACACCTAGTCATTTATGTTGGTACAAACTGGCCCATGTGGTTGCATGTGATCCAAGTGTGATATAATAGCATCGCTAAAAATGTGTGGGAACCTCTGACTTCTGTCACTGAATCGTATTGAGCATGCTCAGTGGCTGATATATTGTGGTAATGCATTATTCTACTCTTTTCACGCTTGTTTTCATTAAAAAGTGAGAATGTTCTTCAGATAAAAATATCAGTACACTGAGCACTCTGTGCAGAAAAGAAATGCACATTTTGAGCTGTCATTCAGGTATATGCTGTGGCTAAAATGGCTGTTTTCTTAATCTGGCCAGTGTTTGGATCTTGGCTCTTATAACAGTAACAGAGCTGTGTGTATTAGCCGAGATAATCCCCACTCTGTTCTTCTTCACCCTCTATGGCAGCAAAACTGGGAAAGTGAAAATGTATCAAATGGACATCTTGTACATCAGCTCAAAGTACCCTTCCCTTTTTGTTGCATGTCTTTCCCTTTTTCACTGGTTTTTCTCTGTCTAACCCTGTCTGATGGGGATTTTCCACCCTTAGGCCCGCACTGAAAAGCTGGATGCTCCGCTCTCCTACTGTGTTTGTTTTTAATTGACGCACATAAAGACGTCCGTCAGCTAAGGCCAAGTCATACCTCCAAGTTGTGTTTGGCAAGGCCACAGTGGATGCACTGGATTCAGGGCTCCGTAGGTCTAGTTATAGCCTTCCCCAAACCAGACAGACTGTGGGATGCTCCTTTATATAATCCAAGATTTTCGTAGCTGGGCTAATAGAGGGAAACACTCATCAGGTCTCTGTTGTCATAGTCCTTGACACATTAACCCTCTCAAGGCAGGCGTTGCCGATTTGCAACAGTTAAAAACTAACAACCTGATTACCCCACATACATATTTTATGAGTTTTTTTACTCAGAAGTACCACTGCAGGACTTGGTTGTGCATTAGCAACAAAAAGTTTAATTTGAGCCTGAGAGGGTTAAAATAGAGTGAAGTACCAATTCAGAAGTGTCAAGAAGTTGATTGACTGTAAAGAAGCCGGTGATCAATTTGGTAAAGCGGTGGAGACAGAAAAGCACTAGGATGTGTTGATAAATGAATGAAATAATGTTCTATTATGTAGATACAACAGTAAAAAAATACATTGAGAGAAACATAAAAATGCATTAAAAAATGACAGAGCCTCTTTAAAATTCTTATAGACGGCCACGTTCTGTGTTTTGATCACAAGATTTCTGCTCTGGCACTGTTAATATGACAGTTGCCCTATAAAGGTCAGGGCTGGTGAGCTCGTGGGTGGTCTTCTACTGCCTAAGAATCCTTTTAAATCTAAACTTTGGCTTCTCATACTGCTGGTAGCTAACGCTACAAGAACATTTAACAAACGTCTACATTAAAATGTCTAAATCATAAAATGTTACTTAAAATTTGTCAAGGCTGTAAAATTAAGAATAAGAAAAAAAACATTATTACTCACTTTAATGAATTCAGATAAACTCATTAGCATATGCTTACTTACATTTAAGCAATAGTTGAAATCCTTCTCACATCTGCTCTTTGAATATGCTTACAGAGCGGTGAGAATGCTAGTGTGGTATAAAGACAGGAAACCAGTCAAAATAACTCTTTTGACTCACCTACCTACAAAGCTAACTCATTAGCATAATGTATGAGAAATGATCAGTTTCTTTTCTCTTCTTGCTTTTCTGTCTCTGCTGTTCTTAAAGGTCAACAGCTCAGTGTGCTCAAAGGATGTTCTTCATTGTGTGTGTATGAGTTAGTGTTAGGTTTTGACCCATGTGTCAGGATATGTTTGTGTCTCCCTTGTGTTAGCATCACACCCCCTGCAGAATCCCTGTTTTGTTGATACACATCTTACTGGTCACAGTGCATTTTCTAACTCTATAAGCCACAGCTTCTTTTTAGCGGTTCTACAACCTTTTGTTACAGGAAAGATTCATAACACAGTGTGAATTAAAATGCACAGATCTTCTCATCTCTGACAAGGAGCTGAAATATTGTTTTCAGTCCTAGTATTTCGTACTGTAAGTTAGGTCAACTGCTTTTTGCTAGTAACTTTAAACTCATAACAAAGCTCGTTTTGAAATAAAGAGAAAATTGATGTTTCATAACTAATATATTTCCACCCAAATACTGACACAACTTTTTTTAGTAAAAACCTCAGACCCTATTGGGGAGATGACTGATAAAATAATAATTGTAATAACTTCCCTTTCTTCTCTTTTTTATTAAAGCAGTGAACATCAGTGCCAGAATTTATTGAAACTTAGCTCACCTCCTGTGCTTACTGTTCTGGACTTTCTACATTAGCTTACAAGAACTGATGTTTGTGATTTAAAATATAAAGATATCCTCCAGCCCCCAGTGTGTTAGGAGTCTTGCCAACTATTGGCTCTACTGTAGCTATTAAAAATACTAATTTGTCTTTTGGATGACTTACAATGTACCCCATTTTGAAGAAACCAAACCTAGATCCTACTGTCTGTAATATCTATATTTTAAATCCCTTTTTAATCTAAGTTCTGTTAAGGATATACTGTTTACTATAGAGACACAATTTCTACCACTGCTCTCAGTCAGAGCAGTTAAACTACTTCTGAGAGTGTTAAATGACCTGCAGTGCCCTTGGGTGCAGGTGATTTCTCTGTTTTATTATTAAACATCAAGCACTAATTAAGAGGCCACATGGATTTCTGCCTGTATTGGACTCTAATGTCAAATTTGTGATCTGTGGTGCCCCACAGGGTGTGGTTCTGGGACCCCTGTAGTTCATTTTATATCTGTTATGTTTAAGACAGATACATTGAAGACAGTTTTAACATTAGATATCACTTATTCACCATGATGTCCAGCTTTATTTGTCCTTCAGACCATATGTGGTTAATAAGTTAATTATTTATATGACTAATGAGCTGCCTGAAGGCTATCAGTGAAATAAAAATACAGCTCAGTGCAATAGAGTTTCTTGATGCTGGCCCAGACAATGTACCTCTCTTAATCAGGAATAGTAAAGACACCCTCTGTACTATTCCTTTATTTAATTTGGTCAGTATTTAATCTACTAACTGTTAGATTAAATAACCTTAATCTAAAGGGTATTTTCAATCAGTTCCTGCCCTTCAGCGCCCATGTAAAAACAGCTCTTTTAACCTAATTTTATTACGTCTTAGAAATATTAGTGAATTCAGATCCATATTCTCTATAGTGGAGCTGGAGATTCGTTTATGCATTTATTTCATCTTGTATTGACTTCCACAACTCACTGTCAAAAGCCTTCCATAAGACGTATGCGTATACTCTGGCAGTGTCTTTAAATGTACGAGTTCTAATCAATGGAGATTCTGTGCTTTAATTCTTGTACTACTCTGAACTCTGTTTCATTTCTTGTGCAGTTTTTGCCCTGTAGAGTTTTTCTGTGTTGTTTTACATTTGTAGTCTTTTATCTTCTGTCCTCTTCAATTCTCTCTGTCATTTTGGTATTTTCGTAAATGCTTTTCTGTAAAGCACTTTGTGACTCCTGTGTGAAATGCTATATCAATAAATGATGCTTGCTAGCTTGACTGTACACTACAGTACAGAGGGGTACTTTGCTTGAATGTACTCAGTAATTTGCCAACTACAAAGGTCAGTGTACATTGCCTCCTAGGGCAGATAGAACCTTCAGGAACTCCTTCCTCTGTTACTCTGTGTAAACTATTCAGATCCATATTTGTGCTGTAGAATTTGATTGGTGTCTCAACAGAGTTTTATGTGCATTTACCCTCCTCCACAGGCCTGAATGCACATTTGAATTGTGTGTGCGTTTGTCTTTATAAAGAGTATGTCTAAGAGAGAGAGAGAGAGACAAGGATTCAGCTCCCTTTCATCATCTAAGCACATGCTGGCTACATGCTGGATCTCTAACATCCACCAGGCACTTCAACCACGGCAGCAGGTGTTTATTTTAAAGACTGTTGT
Source organism: Aulonocara sp. 'chitande type north' Nkhata Bay (assembly GCF_057382095.1). Lineage (NCBI taxonomy): Eukaryota > Metazoa > Chordata > Actinopteri > Cichliformes > Cichlidae > Aulonocara > Aulonocara sp. 'chitande type north' Nkhata Bay. The sequence continues at coordinate 13,946,323 of NC_141358.1, forward strand.
AAAAGTGTCTCTGGCTGCCTCTGTGTCTGTCACTCCTCTCTCTCTGATGGCCTCTTGTTCTCTGTCTGTCTGCTCTCTCTTACCCCTGAGGCCATGTATATGCATCTGCTTTTAAAGACCGTGATCTAGGTTGACACAGGCAAAACGAGTCAAGAGACACACACACAAATGCAGGCAGCAACACAAATAGATAACCAACTGTACTCAAAAAGCATCTGCAATGGGGATGGAATGCCAAAGCTTTGAGGCCTCATAGGACACGTTTGCATCAACTGAATTTGAGATTGAATACTCCAATTGGAGTAATGCATGTGCTCCCCTGTGAAAATGCCAAGAAAACTAAAAACAAGCAGATAAATGAAATGTTTTTAGCAGTTCTGCTCATCTTTTCCTATCTCGTCTGTCCTCCCTCCTCTTGATCACAAGCAGCTGTTGAGGGCAGTCTGCGATAGAAGTTGCCTCCTAAAATCTATTTTTGGAACTGATTCTAATAATAGTCCATATTAAAATAGTGTCAAAACTCCCCTTAGGTGGGAGACATTTGGCAAGTGTATGGGTGGGGTATAGAGCCTCTACTTTTTGGTATTAACCAAAATTCGCCCATGTACCTATTTAAAAAGGTGTCCGTAGCCAGTTCTAGACAGTATTTTATGATAGCAACATTTCTAATTGGCTTCTGTGTCAACTAAAGTGTAATGTTTGAGAACTGCTTTCAAAAAAATTTCAAACAATACCCAGCTCACACCCTGCGTTTTGGTAGTAGACTAAACGAACCGTGTGTAGTCTCATCCATTTGTGTGTGCAGTGTGTATTTGTCATGATAAGACCGATGACGGCTGACCCAGACCTCACTGTTATTATCACTGTGCAGGCCTGACCACTAATATAGCCCAGCGCTCTGTCAGCACATGGAGAAAAAAATACGTATTTAAATACACAAGAGCAAGTCAACTCCCACACTTCAATTTAAGCACGATGGTGCTTAAGTTATCATTAGGTTTTTGTCTCTGGAATACAGAAGGCTATTACTTAGTCTGAAAGCTGTCAGTTATGATTCACTCTCACTTTGGGTTTGTGTAATTACCTGACAATGACAGGGCACAGGAGCACATATGATAGACAAGTGCTATATGAGGCAGGTGGTAGTGTTTAACCAGAATGATAAAGAGGGAAGAATCAAATCACAGAGCATGTAATGAAACACAGATGCTGAAACTTTTGTGTTATGCTGTTATGAGTGTGTATTCTATTGTTTAGAACAACGGGCTGTAATGTAATTTAGTCCATTCTAGTGTTTACTGAAAAGACTGTGTGTTATACAAAGGTCTTAAACACTGCATTGGACTGTGAGGTTATACTGTCACAGGGTCCTAATGGTCTTTTCTCACAATTGCTACGTTAACTTGCTAAATTGTATAGTTCTTCTACTCTGAAGCTGAGGCTTTGCACTGATTTTATACTCAAGAAAAGCATTAATCTATTACTCTGTTGAGAAAAAGTGTGACCACAGTTTGGATTAACAGCAGCACACAATTGGATCATACCTTTAAAGCATTAATGACAGAACCATACTATCTTTGTACTCACTGCTCTCTGTTTGCTCCTTAGTTTAATGGAGTTCAATGAGACTCATTCAGTGCCGACTTCAGTCAATCTTTGAGAATTCGTCTTTGGTGTGAAGCAGTGTCTTTCTAACTTTTACTATACGACACTTGCATCTCATCCACTTTTATTATTCCTGATTTTTAAATTCCTTAATTTAAAATTAACCTCTTATGCATTGTGTCATATATACACTGACCAGACACTTCACTAGGTACATCTTGCTAGAACCAGGTTTGAACACCTTTTGCCTTCAAAACTGACTTCATACTTCATGGCATAGATTCAACAAGATGATAGAAGCATTGCTCATCGATATTTGATAGAATCACAGAGTTGTTGCAGATTTGGACTGAAATCTGGTGACTCTGGAAGCCGTTTGAGTACAGTGAAGTCATTGTCATGTGCAGGAAACAAGTCTGTTGATTTGAGCTTTGTGATATGGTGCATTATGTTTTTTTATGGAAGCATCCAACAGAAGATGGGTACACTCTAGTATTCAAACAATGCTCAACTGTTATTAAGGGGCGTGCCAAGAAAATATCATCCACATCACTGAACCACCAAAACTGGCTGAATCTGTTGATAGAGCGCAGGACTGATTCATTTACACCAACTACGTGACCCTACCATCCAAATGTCAGTGCAGAAATCAGACTCATCTCTTCAAGCAAAGTTTTACCACTCTTGGTCCAATTTTGGACTGGAAAAATGAATTGTAGCTTTAGTTTCCTGGTCTTAGCTGACAAGAGTGGCCCATGGTATAGTCTTCTGCTGCTGTAGCTCAGCAATGCTGTGATGAGTGGTTTGAGTTACTGTTGCTTTCCTATCAGATAGAAGCAGTTTGGCCATTTTCCTCTGACCTGGGGCGTCAACAAAGCATTTTTGCACAGAGGAAACCTGCTCACTGGATATTTTCTCTTTTTTGGACCATTCCCTTTAAACCCTAGAGATGGCTGTATGAGAAAATCCTAGTATATCAGATGAGCCCATCTGGCACCAACAACAATGGCACATTCAAAGTCTCATAAAACATGTTGCTACAACACTCTAATGCTCAGCTAGAACTTCAGCAGGTTGCCTTGACCTTGTCTACATGCCAAAATTCACTGATTGCCTATTTGTTTTGAGGCGCAGGTGTACCTAATAAAGTGGCTTGTATCAGTTATAGTGTTACATTTTTATTATATTAGGTCATCCAAAAGCTCAGGCTTAAGGTTGCTCTAAATGCTCTGTTTCAGACAGCTCCACACACCTGCTCGCCGGTCCTTTTGTTTGCAAAGGGGAGCCAATCAGAAGAAAGCTGACTTATATGGAGGGTACCCTTAAATAGAGAGGAGCTCATCATCATTATCCACTCATTTGTTGTTGATCCTATTATATCACTGACAAAAACGTTGGCTTAGTACTGATGGCATATATTCTGTTAAGGCAGGCTTACAGATCATTCCTCCATGAACAGATGGCAAGGAGGGAGCTGAAGTGGAAAATTAAAGTAATTTAATTGAGCATTTCACGTCAGTATGAATGATATTGGCATTAACTTGTCTTTTTGTCACTTTAGAGCTTCGTCTGTCACTGCTAATTTAAAGCTTAACGAGGTCTTTTGTTCAGGCGTGCAAGAGACTGAGCGAGAATGAAAGAATGTGGACTGCCAACATGCTTAGTAACTGCCAACCTTTAATAAAGTTGACTAAACAGTACACAAAGACTTACATTCATTTGTATATGACAAAAAATGATAAAAAATTATCATAATTTTTCAGAGTAGCATCACAGTTTATCTTTCATTGAAGTAGCAGGTCCCCAGTAGACTTCATGTTGCCAAGTGTTGATTTTATTAACTGCCTTGCACAGCCAGTTGTTGCTTGCAGCTAAAGATAGCACCATTGTTTAGATCATCCTTGACATATGTTGGAACATGCTTGTTGAAAGCTGTTGCCTTTATTTCTGTCACGTGTGGATTTTAGACGGCACGACTATTTCACAACTATTTTTTCCCTCTCTGCTTTGTTTCAGTAACTCACGCCCTCTGTCCTGTATGCAAAAGGACTACGTCATTTGCTGGTCTCATCAGCCCTCTGCACACTAAAAACTCAGTATCCCATTACCTCACAACACTGACATGAAGGAGTGCGTTTAGGCGGGTGGCTTGATTTGATGATTCAGCGCTGGTCTCATCCTTGTTTGCCCAGTGGAACATCAGATAATGCTGAGCTTTTGCTGATCTCTAGTGTGGCCCGACTCTCCCACATCCAGCCAATAAAGATTTGGGAGTAGCAGTGTGTTAGGTATGTAAAGAAAGTGGGTGGAAGAGATGGTCATTTAAGTACACTTCCAGCATTAAAAGTGTGTTCTGGATAGGTGTTATAAATGGAGAAATATGTCATGTTAACATAGCAGGAGACACAAGTTGGGCTGTCTTTGGTTCATATGCAGGCTGAGTGGATCTGTTCACTGCCTACTTTTTTAATGCATGCTTAAAACTCGGAGTGAGGTCATGGGTGAAGATATAAACTCTAGCATGTGTCTGTGTGGGGTCTGAGGGGATAGCTCCACAGCTGAGTGATTTTCTCACTGATTGTTATGACCCCCGCGCTGTCAACAGAGCATCTATTTCTATCTCTGAATGGATGATGTGTGGATGATGCCAACTGTGTGTGTGGACTGTTTAAATATCCCACACGGCTGGGATTTGGAAGTTTAACCAATGGTTGTGGTGAAGTGAGAGTGTTCATGTTGAGGTCCCATGCCGGGGCGTCTGTGTGTATGTGTGTTTGCATACATTAGCATTTGTGGGTATCTCACAGCAGAGGGTTGTGTGTTATCCATTAGAGTAAGTGGGGAAAAATTCTACGCAGGGTTTGGGGTTTTGAGCTGTTCCACTCTCTCCATTCTGGAATGCATTCCCAACCCACAGTATCCTGACTCTGGATGCTTTTAGACTGTATCACCTTCATAATGGGTCTTACACAGACTGCATACCTGCATTATTGCATATTAGAAAAGCTTCATCAGGACATGGCCTTCGTTTATTTCGAGCTTTAACAATCCACACTGACAAGATAACTTGACGCAACTTTTTGCATTATTCATTTAAGCATCTGAGCCAAAACATAAAGCAGAAAAGGTTTCTCCGCCCCTCCAAGATGTGAGGTTTGATTCTCAAATTTTCTCAAAGTTTTTTCAAATTCTTAATCTGGTTTTTTTTTTATGTTTTTCTAGGAGAAGGGGAAATACATGCAGTAATTTATTGAAACATCTGAAAGCATACATGGAAATAAAGTACATGAGGCAAAATTCTAACAAGCTTCCCGAGGGACAATAAAAGCTCTTCTCTGGATGTCGCCTGCCCTTTGTCGCATTCCCTATAAAGATGATCCCATACTGCTTACTCAATGTCAGGGTCTGGGAACTCAGGAGGGTAATCCATGATTGATAGTGTTCGACTGTGTGTTTTCCTATGCACGTATGCTTTTACAGCAATATGTTTGAGGATGTTTGTCATGCTCAGAAATTGAGTCATTGCCATTTAGATGCTTTCCAAATGATGCCGCATGTTGGATCGAAATCTGACAGCACTTTTCAATGAGTTTTGGCAAGATCCCCAAAAGCATTGGCTGAAATTCAGCCCCAAACCATGACAGAGCCTCCAGTGTGTATCTCTTGAGTTAGGTGCCTTTTATGCTTGAATGATTCATAGGTCATGTTAGGTGGCCTTACAAACAAATAAAATACCCAAGTCACATAGAAGGACTAGATTGAAAATGAGTGAAAAAGCAGCCAATGTCCAAAGAAAAACTTTGAAAGACATTTAGAAAGACTCAAGAATTATTTTGAGCACAAAGTAAAGTTTAACATCTTTAGGTTCTGTATTTTACAGGTGTGGGAGGCAAAAAGTGGTTGTTTTGTGAAAACTAACCTTTTAGCATGTCTTTGAGCTAATGTAGCATAAAATGTAAATTTACAGCTATTCTGATCTAGAAAGTAAATGTAAGACTTACAGCATGCATCATAAAACAGTCAAGTTGTGTAAATTTGATACCATTTATATTTAATGAACTAAAACCACTGGCATTCTCCTTTATGGATACCACAGTCTCATTGTGCAGTATTTTTGTACACACATGCATGTACACTGCTACTGAACCTAATGGAGTAATATAAGAAATTTGGATTCCTCAAACTCACATAAAAATGGAAGCAGAACCAGGAAAGGTCTTCGGTGTAGACCACCAGTCCCTTGGTAGAGTTCACATTACTGGTCCAAAAGCTGGTCTACTTTGTATAAATAAGACGAGAGTGAGTGTGTTAATCATGCTCACCGACACACGCGCTCTCAATCATGCAAGCACGGGGATATTTAGAAAAAAAAACATAAATTTTCACAGTGTGAGGTCGAAGTAGTACAAACATGGCTGTAAGACCCCAGCTTTGTATTACACTTATGCACTTATGTTGTTTTATACCATTCTTATCTGGAAAATGCAAAATCATGCTGCTTATTGAATACTGGCAGCCTCCCACACTGCTATTAAATGTGCTCTCTCACTCTCTCTCATTCACACACACACACACACACACACACACACACACACACACACACACACACACACACACACACACACACACACACAGTGATACCCAAGCTCAATAAGCTGCTGTCAGCTGGATGGTGTTAGAGTGTTACGCTGTGGGTTGGAGAGAAAGAGCAAAGGGAGGGAGAGGTGGAATGCAATCTCAACACCTTCAGCTTCTGCCCTATTCACCTTGCATGTTATTTTGCAGGAATGCCATTAGCTAAGTGAAAAATGACTGTGTGTGTGTATGTGTACGGGTTGGTGGATGGCTTCATGAGTATGTGCATGCAGATGTCTGTCTACATGCCTGCCTGTGTGGGAAGCAGAGACTTGAAAGGACATAATAGAACATTAAAAGCATTTTGTGAATCTGAGTGTCCATAAACATTGAGTTTTTTGAGGCACTGCCTTTATTTGTGTATCAAGTGAAAGTGGAGCCTTAACCAGCACTTTAATGTCGTAGATTAAGTTGGCACTGGCTGTGTGCTGATGAAAACCAGACCTTTTTGCTCAGACTTCCTACACACATGCACACGTGTGCGTGCACATTGTGTCAGTCGACTGGTTCTTTTGAAGAGTCCATTTAAGAAAAATGTATTACCCAATCTGTTATGTGTTTTGCCATCTAACCGTGTTTATTATCCATTATACAACAGATTAAAGAGTCAAGCTATTTTTGAAATGATAAATATCTCATTTGAAACAAACTCTGGAAGTTTCTGACACGGGAAACGACTCCCATCTCTATGCAGTGTCTCCATGTCTATTTTACAGTTTCTTGCGCTCATTTTTGGGGTCAAATTTTAGGCGGCTGAAGCTGACCAACCATCAAGGATGCCCTTAAACAATACCTCAAACATCTAGTCTTCAGCAGTCTCCCGTCTAAACCCATAAAGGCAAAAGTATGTGCAAATTATTGGCCGAGGTCTTTGAGATTTACTATGGTTTAATATTTCATTATATCCCTTCTGGCTTATAGGGCTTTGTCCCAACTGTGTTCTGCAATGGTCAGCATATGGCTCACAAACACAGACACATACAGACATGCACACACTCTCTGGCCTGCAGAGCCCAGTGAAAACAAAGCTGGGCTCTGCCAGTGTAAACACAGCCCATTGTTAAGGGCACTCTTTCCCGCCTCGTATCTTCGCTCCCTGTGGCGATCCAGGGCTCTGAGAGGTACAGTTCTGGGACAGATCCCATGTAACAGAGTTATATTAAGAAGTTCGAGGACTCATTTGCTCCACATTTATGTGACCATGTCATTATAACGAAGGCTGGAGAGTGTGATTTATGTGCTGGGTTTCGCTCCCTTGCACTCCTCTGTCTCTCTTTTACTGATTTAGTTTAAATGCTTGGCTCCTTAAGCGTGGTTTGCGGTCGCTTATTTTGAGGGGTTTTAGCTTTTTGACACTTATTTTTAGAAAGGCAGCAGTCAATATACTATACTATACTGTACCGTTTTTTGTTAGCAAATAAAGTGTACAGAAAAACTTGGCAGACTATTGTTTTGGATGATTGATGGACTGTGTGTGCATGTGCATTGGCCAGGTAATGCATCCGATTACATAGTCTTTTGTTAGTGAGGAAAATGCATGTTTCACAGTGTGTATAAGCCACATTGTCCCCTCTTCAGCTATGACTCTGGTCCACATGTGCAGCCAATTAGGACCAATCAGAAGCCTATAATAAGGGCGTGGCATGGCACCACGGCAACATGGCAGTGGGGGAGTTGTAAAGCCCTGTGATTAGTGTGTCAGACTGATGAGAAGGAACAAGGGAACCTGCCAGGCCAAATCTCACTTCTTAATTTTGCTTTTTTTTTTATATCCTCTCAGTTTGACCCAACCAAACCAGGTTAGTTTGGGCTTCTAAGTCTGATTTTTAAAAATCTTTTCTGTTGACAGATCACACACGAGATAACACAATTATATAAAGTTTTTTACAGATATGAAAATCTTATTTTCACTTTTCTACTCAAGCATTCAAAGTGCTTTAAATAACATTTTTCATTCATCATTCACACACAAATTTATACAAGTGCTTTCTATCTAACATTCACACATCAGGAGCAGCACTGATTTCAGTATTTTGCCCAAGAATATGTAAAAATACAAATATACATGTATGTTTATACAACTGGTGAGAAACTACATTGCTAATGGTCTTCTTTAAACTGAAACAAAGATCAGAAATCATATACTGGTTGTTACTTGATGTTGAGGAGGTTAAAGTCAGACCTGTTAGATCCAAGTCCTCCAGGAACAAGAGCTGTTGAAACTACTTTAAGTGCAGTCTTTAAACTGCTGTAAGAAAAACGTCTTTTTCATGTCTATTGCTCTCTCTGTTTAATTGTCAGAAGTTAAAATGGTATTGATTGTACAGGGTGGGCCATTTATATGGATACACCGTAATAACATGGGAATGGCTGGTGATATTAAAGTCCTGTTTGTGGCACATTAGTATATGTGAGGGGGCAAGATGGGTGGTGACCATGGTGGCCATTTAGAAGTCGGCCATCTTGGATACATTTGTTTTTTAAATAGGAAGAGGGCCATGTGACACATCAAACTTATTGGTAATGTCACAAGAAAAACAATGGAGTGCTTGGATTCAATGTAACTTTATTCTTTCATGAGTTATTTACAAGTTTCTGACCACATTTCCGTGTTAAGACTCACATTTTTTCCGTGTTGTCTCATTCTTCTTTGATGCACGGCACAAAAATCTACCAAGTCAACCTTAAGAAAATGGTTTGCATATTAATTTGGTCTTAAACACCATAAATGCATCCTGCAAAGTAGAGGCAACATACTGGTTTACTTAAGCAGCCATATCCTCCATCTTTATTTATTGCTTCTTCAAAGAGAGCTCTTTGTCTGCTTAATTGTCCTGTTGTGGAAGAACAGGTGTAGTACGAAGATCATGTAACTGTGGCCACCAGCATTTCTTATCAGACAGTACTGTCCAATATCCGATAAAGGCAAAATGTCACAGTATAATTACACAAATTGTATCATGCAATCTTTTCATCATTGCCTACAACTGGAAAAATGTGCACAAGCCGAAAGCAGCATCCAGTGCAACGGGGGAGTGTGGCCTGCTCTGCTCCTTCCTGTGCTTTGATTGGCTCTTGGATCACTGCCAAAATACGTCTCTGGTAATTTGATCAGCGTGTTTATCGTCGTCCTTTAAGCAAATGCTGAATTTTTACCCCAATTTTCATGTCATAATTTTACTATTAGTACTGATGATCTCCCGGGGGGAAAAAGCAGCAGATTTGTCTTTGTGGCCGTTGTTCGCAAACAGCAGTGAAAATGCAAGAATGACCAACAGCTGGACAGACAGTCATCTGTTCAGCTGTGAATGGTCAGCCAGTCTGACAGAGCGGACAAACACGGTGACCGGAGCACGGCTCGGCCTCCGAAACCACATGTGAGCCGGCAGGAATGTATAGCCCAGTAGGTTTGTGTCTGGGTGAAACTTCCTTGACTAACAGGACACTGTTAGGTTGGGGGGTTGTGATGGCGGGGGCAGCGTAACTTTTGGGAACTTGCATGCATGGTCCGGAAGAGTGTGTGAATCATGGCCACAACGCTGTCTGACACCGTCGGTGACAGCATACTCTTGAGTATGTTTACCTTTGTTTGACTCCTAATGAAATGAATCAGCAGTTGATGTGAGTCTTAATCCTTATCAACAACAGCAACAAATACGACAGACTGCACAGCTGTGTGCACTAGAGGGTAGAGAAGAAGATAGTTCTGATCAAAAACTGGTTGCTTTGAAAATATAATCCAGTATATTGCTTTACAAATACTGCATTGCCCTTTACCTCCTTTACCTACAAATACTCCAATACTGCATTGTCTAATTATGCTCTGTTCTGTCTTTCTTTTCCCTAAACACCCCTTCCTTGCTTTACTTCCTTCTCTTTGTAGTCCCAAAGAAGTTGCTCCACGAGCAGGGCCCCAGACCACCAGCCTACCACCCAGCACCCAGCGCCCATGACCCTAACATAGTGGGAGACAGCCCTCCTGAGGGGAGCTCAGTCAAAAGCCCTGACACTGTTCCAGGTGAGACAAATGACAACTATAGTGTATAAGCTCATACACTCTCACCCCCCACCCCCCCATGAAATGTAGTTAACGCTAAACAGGTTTGAGGCCTCTTGAGCATCAGACCTTGATCTAATTCAGGTCTTAAGTCAGAGCGTGGTTGTGTGCGTTTTCAAAGTAACACAAGTTCAACTGTTTCCATATGGATCCTTTCTGATTGATGGTACTCACAATATACTCCTTCCCAACAACCAATGATTGCACTGCATGTACAACAACCTAAGTCAGGCTTTCAAATTCCCAGAGAATGAATGACCAAGAACAACGGAATGAGAGAATGAAAAAGAATAGACGCCAGCAAGAAAGAAACTTAAACAAAGCTTTATTCATGAGCAATGGTGGCCTGCATCCAGCACACTAATTACTCTGCTAGGCTACTGGCACTGTGCTGATTAGGAGGATAGAAGAATGAATGAGCAGTTAAGAGAGGTAGAGGACAGAAGACGTGTGCTGTAGCGCTGACGGTTCCTGATGCATGAATTTCTCCTCCTTATTGCCACGAATGTACGCACTGCTCAAAAACTAACTCTGGAATAACCTTTTTTGTGAGATTGTGTGATAGCAGATAAAACAGGGCGAAGACGAGGTTTTCAAAAGAAATATTCAACCAAATAAAGATGTGATTCACTGTAAATTCAGGTGCCTTGTTCTTCTTACTTTAGCATTTCTCTTTAGTTAATGTTAGACTGCACAAAATGATGGGTATGTTGACATAGATTGAATCTTTTTGCTTGATCACCAAAGGTAGCCATGCAGACAGCAAAGGCTCCAGGAAGTCACTGCCCTCTGCCAAAAAATAGTCCAGGAAGTGGCATACCATAAAAACACTACTTACTGTATTTACTATATAACACAAGTGAGTACATGCATAATTGAAGAGGCAGATTTGAACTTTTAGACTAATGCACCACTAATAAACTACTTGTATCCATTTGCTTCCCATCATAAGCTAATAAGGATATTTATATTAATCATACATGGATTAATATAAATATTAATTTTCTCATTCAATTTTGATTTCTCAGATTTTAAAAGCTTTGTGTGTTGTACTACTGCCTTGATAAATTATGCCTTTTCTATCGCTGTTATCATATATTCCTCACTCTGTACACTTATGTGCTTGTTACTATAATTCAGCAAAACTATGTGATGCTTAAGACCATGATATCATAGCTTTTAGAGGAATACCATTATATATATAAACATGGATTTCGAATGCAGTCTTGTTTATTTCCTATCCTTGCAAAATTGGTTTTATGTGTACAAGTTAAAATACAGCTTTGTAAACATCATATGGCACAAACACAAACACTGAACTTTTTATTGTCTCCATCTTTGGTTCCAGCTGCTTCTTGATGTGGCATTGCTGCTGTGCAGTTCACACAGATTACTTGACTTTTCTTTTTCCATTTATTTCATTGAAGTCAAGCTCTTTCTTTGTGCATTGCACGACATGATCTTAGGTTGAATTCACTGGGATGTCGTGTTAACACACACCTGAACACACTGGACCAATGAACTGACAACACTTTTGTTTTTATAGAGGTGCTAACACTTGCTGACTGTCAGTTAATGAAGTGCATTTGATTAGCAATATCTGGCTGGTATGTATGCTCTTATTGCCTAAGGAAGTAAGAAGGGTGTCTTTAGTTTCCCACAGGAATGCTAGTCCTCTGAACACAAATGTATTGTTTCATAGAGACAACAGTATAACAACAACGTATTTTATATTTTCATTGATAATGTGACAAAAGTTGTCTGTTTTCTGTGAGTTGAGACAGATTGCGGTTGAACATTAGCTCATGTGTGCAACATAGCCGTAGGTCCAGGTGGAAGCATTTACCTCATCAGCGAGCACTTCCAGTATAAACTGCATTTATCAGATAAAGAGAGCCCGACACACCTTAGAGACTCTACAATTAGAGGTCATTCCTGCGTGTGACAAATCACCAGAGTATGCTTACCTTCATTGACAAAAGAAATAAAGCATGTAAAAATGACTATGCAACCACACACACAGAGAGAGAGAGCTCAGGTCACTAAACTAAATGCTTCTGTTTATTTTGACTGTCTGAGGTTTGGTTGCTTTTTTTCAGTGGAGCTAAACTTGCAGTAGTTCCACGCTACCCCATAAACAACTACGTCAGGTAAACTAAAGGCAGCTGTAACATGAGTATGAATCCCCCTAATTAATTCATGGTGCTCCTGTTTTCTCTCTCTTTCACACACTCTCTTTGCAGTGAGTGCACAACAAAACCCAGCTGGTAAACACTGAAAGAAGTAAAAAAAAAAAGAAAAATCTAGAGCAGGAAGTAGTCGTTCCCATCTATAAATAGAAACATTTTTTCTAAGATTTTGGGAAGCTTTTGAAATGTCTCCAGAGTACAAACTTTTCCATGTGGTTCTCTGTTTCTTAATGACCTGAGTCAGAATGAATTACAGAAAAGGATGTCGTGTTATCTTCTGAATCACAAAGCTCCCTGTGAATGTGTACGTGTGTGCGTGTATGTGTGTCTTATGCGTGACGCATCTTTTTAGAAAATTTATGCGATAAAATCTCCCCCAAACCACTGTGAGACTGTAGGCGACTGAGACTGATGTCATTACAATGAATCAGCAACAGCAGATTCTGGATTTACTGTAAAAGCATCACCATCATAATGTAACTGTACATGTAGCTGCTGTAAACTACTCATTGTGTACTCATGTCCTGTTAATTTACATTTTTTTCCAGAAAGGAAGAAACCCAGGGAGACCAACGCCGACGAGGAAAGGTCTTTTGAAAACGGAAAAGGAGGAGAAGAAAGAGAAGAAAGTCCATTGCGTCCCCCGGACATGAATCCCATCATCAACTCAACATCGAGTGGCAACATGGCCCTCATTAGTAACGCATTGGCAGCCTACACTTACATATCAGGTCGGGTAACATTGTTCTGAAATCTACTGTAACATCACATGTGTAGCGTAATCTCTGGCAGTTAGACTTTTAGAGCTCTTAACTGCATCTGCTTAGGGAGTAGCCACACAGTGTAAAGGTTAATGCATTCACCTTGCAGCCTGGATAAATGGGAGGGGTGCACCAGGAAGGGTATCCGGCGTAAAATCTGTGCCGAATCGAAATATGCAGATCCAACCGCTGTGGCGGCCCCTCGGGAAATAAAGGGGCGGACGAAAGAAACTTGATCTCTTTGGGAAAGAGATACAGTTCCACCGCAGGGATTCTTGTTGCTCTGTTAGCAAACAATAAGGCTGGATCTCTGTGTTCAAGAGCATTATCAGCTCCTGGTTGCTTCTTGGCCCATGAGATTAGTGACCACGGGATTGCACTGCATGGATTGATGTGTGTAAAATCCCCGTTTCCCATTTCTTCTCACTAATAGGTGGGTAAATGTGGGCCAGAGGATGTAAGCAGCGATAATGTCTCTATACATTACACAGTGTGGGTCACCAGCTCTAAGCAGCTGCTAAAACAGTCACTGAAATAGTTTGCCTGTTTCCTGCTATAAACAGTTTATACATAGTGAAATGTGCAGCACAGAAGGTCAGATAAATACACAAGGCATGCAGTGAACATGAGCTCAGGTGGTTACTTAGATCACTTAGCTTTTAGCTTTCTCTAAAGGTTTCCTCAGAATGCAAAAAAGGTTGCATGTTAGGATTTCAAGAAAAATTCTCAACGTCTTAATGGTAAAAGAGAAATGAAATTGATTATATTAATGAACAATAATATAAACAGAAGTGTCTGCAGTTGAGCTGGATGCATTCAAAGTGCAAATGCAAAGTACCTGCATGCAAAATGCAAGTAAGACACGAAGGATTCAAAGCTGAAAATGGCATTCATTCATTGAAAAGGGAGAGCCGTTCTCGTCTCGTACTAATGGAGCTAGAGTCACTTTGGTTTTTTCAGTGGGGAAACACAGACCCCATCAGAGCTGTGACATCTGCTGAAGATGAAAACCAGGAGTAGCAGAATCTGTAAGACATCTTAACTAAACCAAGCCACGTGAACACTTGCTGTGCAGACAATGTTCATTACACTGAGTGAAATGCATCTGACTAAACAGGTCAGGAAAAAATAAGAAACCCAGTGAGAAAGACTCAGCTTAGTGTTCGACACATTTTCCTCATAAAGTCAACTAACAATTTCCAATTTCTCTTGTACAACAGATCACCCAGAGAGGGCTGCACTATTCTTTGTCTGTGGTGTGTGTTTGGGCCTCTTCCTCACCCTCTTCGCCCTGGTAGTACAGATCTCCTGTCGCACCGACTGCCAGCCCCGCCAGCGGCCTCCCGCCAAGAAACGACCGCGTCCTCCCGACTCATCCTCCGATTCCAGCGACTCGGACTCAGACTGGGACACCACCTCAGATCTGTCGGCGCGGAGACACCGGCGCTTTGAGCGTACGCTCAACATGAACGTGTTCACGTCGGCGGAGGAGCTGGAAAGAGCGCAGAGGCTTGAGGAAAGGGAGCGAATCATCCGGGAGATCTGGATGAACGGACAGCCGGACATCCCAGGGACACGGAGCCTCAATCGGTATTACTGAGGACTGCAGAGGGATGATTGATAGGCGGCTTACTTGACTCAAACAAAAATTTAGAACACACTTGGGTTGGAGTGGAAAGGGACAAGGCCTCGATGAAGCTTTATAAGCATGAATGCAAAAGCAGCTGGACTCTTACTGATGAGAAAAGTGGAAGGTACTGCAGACTTTTAAAGAAAGTCCTCCTTCTCTGCTGATTTGCATATTCCTCTGGGTATCATAAGCTATTCCCCTTTTGAGTAAAACAATAAGCTCCCTTTCTGTATGGTAAGCTTACCTCTTGGCTGGAGGAAGCAAGAGGTGAAAGGCTGCACTGCCTTGCCCATGACCTCCGCAGGCCTTTTTGAAGTGGGGATTTATGGGTTAGCTGCCTTAGACATACATAGGCCTGCAGAGACTACATGGTGACTGAAGGACCAAGGCCTCAGACAGGTCTGTTTATACAGAACCCCAGGCAGCTGGAAGAGACTGTGACACTTACAGCTTTATGCTCTGTACCCTCCAGTATTCAAGTGTGAACTTTAGCAGAGGGGTAGCATAAAGCAAGTGCACTTGACAATGTAAGATAATCTTTCCACAGTGAATAACCATGCTGCCTTTTGAGCTTTATAAAACCAAAAGATATTTTTGTGGGAATTCATCTCAGCCCTTCTGAAATATATTTTAAAATATTTAATAGTTTATTAATGTTGCGTATTTTTGTTGTCAAGTATGGTTTATTATGAGATATTTTTATACTTGGCGAAGGTTGTCTGGTCTAGCACCTCAGGGATGCAATCCTAGTGTTTCTGTGTTTGGTTGATGTTTGTTTTGGTTGTTTTTTGGCTATTAAGAAGGGGATCGGCCCATTTAAACCGCTGTGCCAGCATTTAAAGAGAAGAACTAGAAAAATCATATAAAGAGCCTCAAAGAGGTTTTAGTGATTTTTAAACCTTATTTTTGATACAGTATGTTTAACTCACAGTGCAGTGCCTTTTCCAACTGTTACATCTCTTTGTCAGAAATGAAGCTGATGAGTCTCTCTGTAACTGGTCAAATTATTTATTGATTGGAAATCATACATTCATCTCGTTGTATGCATATTCCCTTTGCTGAGGTGGACCATGTGTAAAAGCTGAATGTGTCTGCTAAACATTGCACTTCTCCCCAAATGTAAATGTGCATTACCAGTAAGTGCCAATTTCTATCAGTGACTTTGCTACAAAATATTTTTATGGTCTTGTCTCGTGACAGATGTGTGAATTTCAGGTCTTGCGCCATCTGTGTATTCATTTCAAAGATGCTAAACAGATGCCCGTGGAAACCAGCGCTGCAGAAAGTGACGAATTATGTCGCCACTTTAATCTTATAACCAGTTGTCAGTCCAGTTCTGCTCGTGCTTCCCTGACTTCAAGCGTAGAGTTAGTTTTCATAAATCAGTTTGGTATTTTTGTGAGCGTAATTAAAGAGTAAACAGGACATATTAAGGTCATTTTCACAACACTCCCTCCACCATACATACAGTACACCCTGCACTTCTCCTGTTTTTTTGTTTTTTTGTTTGTTTTCTAACAAGGATATTTGTTGTGTTTAATTTTGAATGGGATTAAAATGTGCCAATAACTGGTGATGTGAGAGACCAAAATATGACTCCTGTGCTTGGAATAAACTGTGTTAAAAAAAAATAACATGTCTTTTTTTTTTCCTTCTGCACTTTCTTCTGAAAAAAACACGCTGCAACTGTGTACACTGACCTATATTTTTGAATTTAAGACTATATTGTGAGTGTCAGGAGAAAGAAGACGCTTTAGCCCAATTCCAGTACTGAGAATACAGTGAGTTCATACATAATACGGATTTACACAAGGAGGTCATAGACAGCATGAAGGAGAACTTGTGAGCCAGCGGCTCACTGGATCTGTAAGATTTGTTATTGAGCGCCACCTTGTGATGAAGATAGATCTCTACAGTGTGTTTTAATGCAGCACATAAGGAGTGAAGTTATGACTGCAAATCACTTTGGCTAGCTATACAAAGTCAGCACAACTATATAGATAAATGCATTGTTTTATTGGATATAACATAAAAAAATACTTAAAATAAAAATGCAAATTAAAAAAATAGAAACTATAACAACTTAATATCATGTTATTATATTGTATTTTATGTTTGCCGTGTTTATTCCTTTGTGTTTGTGTTTGCCGCTGTGAATTTCAGTATTTCCATGGGGTTTTTACCGCGAAATTAAATCTGTTTTAGGAAATATTTGCTTTGTTTCCACTGAGACGCTCCTGTCGTTACCATGGATACTATAAACTTACCACCGTGAGAGCTCTCGTGCAATTTTACACACCAACGAAAACGGCTGTTAAATCCACAAATTACACAATTCCCACTGCTAACATCTTGTGCAGAGGAGGAAATCTTTTTTAAAAAAATAAAAAATATCAAGACTGGAAATGTCTTATACCGGGAACAGCCACGGACTACCATTTTTACCGGGATATACATTTCGAGATGTGACGGTAAGAATATGATTAAACAAAACTATAGGGTTTGCTTAGTAGTTTGAAACATTAACGATTGACAGAATTTTAAATTTTTATTTTATTTTTTGAAGGTGGTGGTGGTGGTGGGGGGGGGGGGGGGGGGGTATTTGTCGATTATTTTTTTAATAATGCAGGTGTCTTCTTACATCCCTCCACTTGTTAGGTTGTGTTGCTAAGGTACTAGCCAGCTCTCGAGTGACCTTTAAAACATCTCTAAATGTTCTCTAAAGAGTCTTTGATAAAGTTATTTTATTTTACCAAGCCCTAATAAAAATGAACAGCAATGCTTTGAATCATAATAACACATAATTATTATTTTTTTATAAAATTAACAAATTCACTGTTGACAGTTAACACAGAGAGAATTTATCTGTATTTATTTATTTATTCTTGCTTTACTTTAGGGATGTTATTGTTATTTTGTTTTCCTACAGGCATACTTGATCTACAGTACTGTTCAGTAGTCTTGAGCCACCCCTCGGAAATGAAAAATGGGTGCAAGAATGTATTGGAACACGTGCAAACATACATGGGAATACAGTACTGAAGGCAAAAACAGAGTTTGTACAATTCTAATCACCTTGAAAGTCAATATTTGGTCTGAGCACCTTTATTCTTCAACACAAACAGAACTCTTAGGCAACAATGCTTGTCATTTCTTTAAGTAGTCTTCGTGAATAGTTCCCCAGGCCTCTTGGACGACATTTAAAAATCTTCTTTGGATTCTAGCTGCCTTTTGTTACATTAACAGGGGTGGTAGCTCAGGAGGTAGCGCAAGTCATCTACTAATTGGACAGTTAGTGGTTTGATCCCCGGCTACAAGTATGGCCAAATATCCTTGGGTAAGATACTAACCCCAAGTAGCTCTCCAATGTGAGTGATTGGTTTATAGAAAGCACTTGGGTGGATGATGTTGGATTGTAGGGAATAGAAAAATGCCATTTAAAAAATTATCAGAACACTTAGGTCTGGACTCTGGGGAGGCTAGTCTATCACAGATTGTGCTACCTTGTGTGTTTTTCTATCCAGTTATGCCTTCACCGCATTGGAAGTGTGTTTTGGCAAAAAGAAAAAAGAAAAAAAAGGTTTCGGCAATTTTATGGATTGACATGATTGATCAAAATCGGTTCATAATTCAATTAATTTTGACACCGCTGTCTGAAATTCAGCCCCTAACCACGACAGACCTCCACTGCGATTTACTCATGGGTGCCTAATAAACTGTGTTACTGTATTATGGGAACAGATGATGTGTTTTTGTGACGGTATACTAGTAAGATAACTAGAGATATATTTTTAGATCGGTATGTTGTACAGTTTTCTGCTATGTGTAGACAACACAAGGTCATTGCTTGAAGTAGGTGTCTTTTTTAATGCTTCAGTCATTCATAGGTCAATGTCAAGTGGGTTAACAATTAAAGAATTCCTCTAAAAATGGTCAGGAACAAGGACTTGAATTAAAATCCTTGAAAAAGCAGCCAAAAGAACAATGTGAAAAGACCTTAAGAAAGCCTGGAGAATTATTGGCTACTTGGAACAAAATATACACAATGGGTGGCTCAAGACTTGCACAGACTACTGTAACATTGGACAGAACACTCCCATATTGGTATGTAAGTGTAAACTGCATCAATTAGTGATAAGTGCTTCATGTAATTACGTTTCTGTCTGTATTTACCTGAGCTAATTTATTTCTTCCTCTGTGTTTGCAGAAGTCAGCCTTCCATCGACCCCAAACTCTGAGCTATAGGAATGGCTATGCTCTGCCCCGACGTCCCACTGTGGGCATTGGCAACGACCCTCTTTTATCAGAGCAGCTCACTCAACAAGAGATTAGTGAGTTAGCCTTCGAGACACCTGACCTTACTTATTGCGCCTTTGGTAAAAGAGTACATGAAGACTTCATCCCTGCTCATGTGGCCCTTGACAAGAAGGTCTGGTAACACCTATAGTTGTAAAACTCATAAAAACATAAAGATTCCTCATCTGTTATTCATCACTACCACCTGTCTTGCAGGCGCTGCGCTACTATGGATATTTTATGGAGGCTATCTTGTATTCTCCTGAAGAGCAGTACCGTGTGCGCCCTGTGGTAATTTACTATTACCTAGAGGATGACAGCATTTGCATCATCGAGCCCACAGTAGAGAACTCTGGGATACCACAGGGAAAGCGGATCAAACGCCACCAGTTGCCCAAGAATGAACGTGGAGAGCATTACCATTGGAAAGATCTCAACCTTGGTATGGACCTGGACGTGTATGGGGTCAAATACCGCATCACCCAGTGTGATACCTTTACTAAGGTACAACCTTATGTGTTTGAATGCTGTGGAAATGAAACTATGCATTAGAAGTCTGCTGTTATAAATACACTTCCTGTGTGTTCTGATCTCTCATTCTTCATACAGGAATTCATGGAAAGTGAAGGCATGATTGTAAATGACCCTGAGCCAATGCCAGCGGATCCTTACATCATCCGTCGTGAAAACCCTCCACCGTGTCACACTACACCTTCCACATTTGATAATTTGCACAAGTTTCTCAACATGGACCGCAAGGTGAATGAAATTCAGTCCTTTACAAGCTGACTGTGTAACATTTATCACGTTTAGCACTGTCACATCACAGCAACATCCAAGGTTTGAATCCACCGATCTTGATTTGTGTTAGAGTTCTAATAAGTGCTAGAAATTAAATTCCTTCATGGGGTATCCCTGCCATAAAATAAATGGCAGATATAATAGAGGCATGCCTGTATTTGTAGTTTCATTCTTCTACACTTTTTTTGGTTAGGTGTTACGCTTCTTCACTCTGTGGGATGATGCTGACTCTCTGTATGGGGAGTCCAGGCCTGTTACCATTCACTATTACCTGGTGGATGATACAGTGGAGGTCGCAGAGGTCCACCAACCGAACAGCGGCCTGGATCCCTTCCCCATCCTGATGCGGAGGCAGAGACTACCCAAAAAGATCAAATCAGGTTTGATGCAGTACTGTGTGTTGGTTAAATGTGCATTTAACCGATTTGATTTGATACAGTGCAGTAAAGCGAGTTATGTCATCAGTTATGTTTTTTTTCTTGCCTACTTTATGTATGACATAAACGACTTTATGCAATGATGACAAAAATGATGACATGTTATGTAAAAAGATTAATTACACTGGCTTCTACAAAGTACTCGGTTTTCTAGATACATCAAAAATACACAGAGACTGTGATAATATTTTGTATATTTAATTTTGACATTGTTGTACTCTTGTTTATTTGTAGAGAACTTCCCCAGCGCAGTGATGGAGGTCTCAAAGCAAGAGGTGGATGAGTATTACTCCCCAAAAGACTTCCAGGTGGGTCAAAGGATGAAACTACTGGGGCGCAACTTCCTGCTTTATGACTGTGATGGCTTCACTAAAGAATATTACCAGAAGAACCACCCGGAAATGGAGATGAAGTCCATAGAGATACCAAAGAAGGTTGATATGCCTCAAGACTGGAAGAAGGTAAATTGAACTGTATATTTAACCTATTTTTGTTTTTTATGTTGGAACAATTTTAATTTAAACTGAAGCCCATCTTGGAATGGGATTACACCAGACAAAACAATTATAAACTACATCCATCTGTGAATTTGACGTTCATTATAATGTCAGCGATACACACACATCTTATACAGTGATGACGCATCATACTGACAGAATCTGTCTGCAGATAGTCATATAAACACCCGATAAAGCTCTAAAAACTACCTTTGAGGTAGTTTCTGCTATAGTAAGTGTCTCAAGGACCTAATTTTGCCATGATTGCATACACACAGACAGATTCAGAAGGTAAAAAGAAATTCCAGCCATGCTGTCAGAGCTAGACTGTATCACTGAGGAGGCATGCTTTATACCGCTTTAAGCCAGACCAATTCAAAGTGATAGGAAGGCAATAGTAGCTCAGTTAAGCAGATGGACTACAGCAGCAGAAGTGTATATGTTTTTGTACATTTGTGTCTATTTCCTTCTCTCTTTCTCCATGCTGTCCATCCTTACAGATAGTTCCTCCCTACAATGGTTTTGGTTCACTTGAGGATTCTCTTCAGAATTGTTTGCGTCTGATTCCCGAGCCTCCCAAAGTGAACGTGGTAAAGATGCTAGAGAACGACCATAAAGTGTTGCGCTACAGTGCCAGACTGGTGAGCAACATTTAGCAGAGCATTTGTAGCAGTTCAAAAGAACTGAATCACTGAAAGTTACCAAAAGTAGACCATTCTAATGAGATTAAAAAAGCCCAGCCTTGCTCCTCATTCTGCAATGGACAGGGATTGCTCAGAAACACTGATTAGAGACATTTTTACTCCTCAGTAAAAATTTAGTTAAAAAAGGGGTGATTATGCAAAAAGCTATTTTTTATTTTTACACCTTGGTTAAGCCCACCTATGTTGCATTCCAGGACTCCCAGAATCCTGAAGATGAAGACCGCCGTTTCATCCTGTCCTACTTCCTGTCCAATGACATGATCAGCATTTTTGAAAAGACCACACGCAACTCTGGTGTCATTGGTGGAAAATTTCTGGAAAAGTCTCGTGTCCCCAAGCCAGGCTCTACTGTAGACAAACCTGCGTACTACTCACCTGCAGACTTCGCTATCGGGGCCACTGTGGAAGGTAACAGCTGAAATCCTATGTTAATCAGGACTGGGAAAACAAACATGCCACTATCCCAACTTCTTTTAAGCGTGTTTCTGACTTAAATTGAAAATGATTATATATTCCTTTTTTATACAGTAACATTTCTCAGTTATGACATTTTAAATGTTATCTTTAGTATAATATCAAGATTATAAAATTTACCTTTGCCCGCTTTCAGTTTTTGGTCACCGCTTTGTGTTGACTGATGCCGACCACTATGTGCTCAAATACTTGGAGTCTAACTGGAGTGACATCCCTTCCAAGACGCTGGATTCTTTGCGGCAGAAGCTGGGTGTGGAAATTCTAACTACCCAGCCACCTGACCAAGATGGGAAAGACTATACCAGCCATTTAGACTAAATTATTTGTCAATGATACCTTTGTGCAGGTAGGTATCTCTTTGGAAAAAATAAATGCTAATTAGTTCATGCTCATCTTAATTGCCAACCCCCCCCCCTCCTTTCTCATTGGCAGGTGAAGCAACAGAGCCGTTTCTTTGATGTGAAGACATTCCTTATTTCAGAGTTCTTCTTCTGCAATAAATCTACTGTAAATCAAAGCCTTTACTAAAATTTCCTTGACAATTAAACAATCAACATGACACCTTTCAAGTGATACCTTACAGTGAGACAAATGATAAATACAGCGACCTTTTGTTGTTGCTTTAAAATGAACCTTATGGCGTCTCTAATGAGGAGACTTCAAATTTGTCCATTCACACACCATAAATTCCAACAAGTGATTATTCTTTTTTTTTTTTTTTTTGTAGTTTTGTTTTAAACACATGTGGTGCATAAAATGTAAACCAGCTGAAAAGACCTCAGATGCAAAACTTATATCAGAAAAAATCTCATTATTTAATAAAGAAATTAAAAACAAAAAAAGGAAAAAAAAAAAAAAAAAGAAAACATGAAATAGCATGCGGTAATATCCAACATACATATTTAATGCATATTTGTTAAGTGACCAGTGACAGTTGCATGATTTCGACAGTAAGCTCATATCATACTTTATCATCAGTAACGCTTTTCTGCTCCAGCAGACCAGAAGAGAAAACAAGCAAAGCCGGCTCAATGGCAAGAGCTGCAATATCTCACAATGCTACAACCAATACAGTACTTGTGTATGAGGACTAATCAACACGTTCAGCATGGACATACACATTAAAATGTGCCACACACTGCGTTCACTTTACTTTTGAATTCCCTCTGCATTCAATGGTGTGCTTCAGGGTGGGATCACAGGCTTTGTGGATGTATATAAAAAAAATAAAATAAAAAAAAATACTGATATGATGAGAAGAGAAAATGTCTGTTGGGGCTCAAGGGGTTTCCTTGGATTTCATTTTCCAGCATTCAAGCCTAAGTCTGTAGCGACTGAGTCCCCGTGGCATCTCAGGAAATACACATCCAGAAGCTTGATGACCAGTGGCTATCAGCTTCGCTGCGGTGCTGATGAGAAGCCTTGGCCAGGGCTAAGGTCTCCTGTTTAGGCCAGTCAGTTTGTTATCTTAAGGGGATTTGAGTTTCTTTGTCCGAGGAGAGGCTCCGTTCTCAGCTTTAAGAACTCCATTTTCATGGTGACCAACTGCCAGGCAGAGAAGGGAGAAATTAGTACCTCTGTTAATGCAGCACATGTAGGAATCGGTGTGATAAAGATAAATGAAGAAAGCAGAAATGACAGCAGAGAAGAGACAAATGTTAAGTCTCATTTCCTTTTTCTTTTGCAAGTATTTAACAGGTAATGCACGTGAAATATGAAAGCCAGCAGAGCAGGTGTTTAAACTCACGTGAATCTCTTTTTAGTGGCCTTAGGGGTTGTTTTGCAGCAGACTTCTTGCGAACAGCCTGCTCGTGTCTGAACTCCCTCCAGCGCCTCAGCTGGAAGCGAATAAACTTCCAGAGTAGCCACGATTGAGTTAAACATACCAACAGTAGAACGGTCATCCTGAAAGGGCCAAAGGAAAGAACAAAAACAAACGTGTGCTCGTAAAAATGGGCGATTGTGTTGCAAAATGTTAAAACATATGATGCTAATGTATGATATTTTTAATAGCCTAAATAAAATATCTAAATTCCTTCCTGGCTCCTATACATCCTCCTCAAAATGAATGATGCAAAACAATACAAAACTGAACACTAGAAGGGCACAATGTAATTATACTTTTATGTTGTTTCTGTAGCTCTAAACAGTTCTTACAGTACCAGAAAATAAATCATTATCCACAGATGTTGGACATTGCTCTTTTTTTCCCTCTCTCAATATAACTCACCTTATCAACACAGTGTTGAAGTTCCCCATCTCCAGGTCCAGCCCCTGATACTCAGAACGAGCCAAACCAAACCCCACTGCCAGGAACATCAGGGTCAGCGTAGACATCCGCGTAAACACGAAGCTGACCGCCCACAGATCAAACCTGGGGGAGGACACACAGCGAGGTTGGGCCCAGAGAAAGGAAAAGGAAAAAAAAAAAAAAAGCTGCTGAGATGATCAGTTCAAGGTAGTGGTTATCATAAGAACACTGTAATATTATTGTGTACTGTAAAACTATCCGAGTCAAAAGGTGAACAACGCTGAAAACACATGATGCTGTTGCTTACGAACAAAAACACTGAAGTTTATTTTTAAAAGGTCGCACTGTTGGGCTTGATCTACTTCTATCTCATTCCTTTATCAAGTAAAACCTGCTGAAGCCTCTTCGCAGGTAAGATAGCTTACATTTTCTGGTGGTTCTCATCAGTGAAATACAGGAGTCTGGCGATGTGGAAGCCCAACTCTGACACGTACTGCAGGAAGAGGAGTACCAGACCCACACGACTTAAACTAGGCAGGAAAGAGGAGACACAAAGTCGAGAGATTAGGTGATAAAAGGAAATCATCTAAGCAGCCCGAGCATCTTGCAACTTGCAACTCAGGAGTCACCGTGAAGTGCAGCTGGACACTTATTTTGAGCCATTATCTAAAATAACTGAATCACCAGTACAGTTTGATCTGACTTAACCCTGAAATATCTAAAAATCTTTATGTTTTTCCCTCACAGATTTCAAATCAAGGTTCTTTGAGTGCCACGTTTCTCCCTTACATCCCTGCTGACAAAAGAAACACTAAGTTGAGCAGCAGAGTGAAAATTGCTGCTGCAAAGAATTTAAAAGACCTCGAAATGACTCAAATACCAAGCATTTAGTGAGTCTTCTCTACTCACACCTTTGGATTTTACTGGCCAACTTCAAAGGGATTCTTACTTTAACAAATAGGCTGCAGAGATGTGGAGCAAATACAGGCAGATGTACTGGAGCTGGCGAGAAATCTCCTCCTGGAAAACAAACAGCCTTTATTTGCAAATGATTTTAAAGCTTGACACCTTTCTCCACCTCTCCGTCCTTTTCCAACTTTGTCTAATGCACATGCAGAATATACATGAGCCCAAGTATAAACAGAGCTTATCTAATCACACTTTAGAACTCCTCCAGTTTCAAGGACTCTCCAACTGACCTTGCGGACTTTCTGGAAGTAGAGCTCTGGCAAGGCATGGAGCCAGTAGGCAAGCTGAGTGAGGTAGAAAAACTTCACCTGAAACCTGGACCAGACACACACAGACAGGCATGGGTAAGACAGAGGGAGAAGCACATAATCTACATCCTGCCTCACTGATTGTTTCGTCTTAGTTTTATTATATAATTAGGACTATGGTCAAAAAAACAAAACAAAAAAAACAACAAGCTTGTAGACAGCCAACTTATCGTGTTTCTGCAGCAAAATTGATGATCCCCACTTCTGAAAAAGAAACCCTAAAAGGCTCCTACTTTGCACAAATGCATAATGCTCTTTCTCTCCTGGAGCTTTTTACTAGGTGCCTTCCCATCTTTGAAAAACGTCCAGCTGTGATAACCACATAAACTCAGGGCCTTCTTGATATGTTCTTCTGTTTTCCTGGCCACTGTATCTGTGGGCATGGTGTTCACTCTGTGTTGTAGCGTCCTGATGACACCCAGTTTGTGTTCCACTGGATGTTGAGAGTCAAACCTTAAATATTGATCTGTATGCGTTGGTTTACAGTACACATTTGTATACTACCATTATCATATTTTAATAATGATTATAGCTAATAACCTCTTATTCTTATTCTCCCTGGTTATTTTGATAAATGCCACCACAAAAAGTCAGGCAGCAGAGACTCCACCAAGTAAAACTGGTTGGAGAATCAGAGTTTCAAAATAATTTGAAATATTAAGTGGGCTTAGATTAAATAGCTTTAATACACTTTATTTATTTAACAGCCAAAATTAAATATAACGTGATGCACAAACTCATTCTGTCAATTTGCCTTAACCATCTGAAGATCATTTGCACTCAGGTCCACACCCAGGCCAAAAACCAAACCCCAAAATAATCAAAATCTGGCAGCAGCATCAAGATAAGAGTATCAGAAGAGGAAAGGTTATGACAGATTGCTGTATTGGTATTGTGTCTCACTCCTAATAAACATGACATTTGTTAGCTACAGTTAGTGTTTTATGGTTAAATTAATATATATAAATATATATACCTGAGATGTACATGAGGATAGTTCTCCCAAAGGGTGCTGGGATGCAGGAGATATCCTTCCTGTGTGAAGAAATTAGAACACTTATACTATTAATACTATTATCTATTAATGTGCGCGTGTGAACGCCTGTTTTAAGAATATGTGTGGCATTTCCTTCACTAGGAAGTTGTCGCTTGAATGCAGTCTCACTCACTGTAATGAGGATGTAGAAACTCCACACACTAGACACCAAGTGAAACACGCAAAGT
Organism: Aulonocara sp. 'chitande type north' Nkhata Bay; assembly: GCF_057382095.1. Taxonomy (NCBI): domain Eukaryota; kingdom Metazoa; phylum Chordata; class Actinopteri; order Cichliformes; family Cichlidae; genus Aulonocara; species Aulonocara sp. 'chitande type north' Nkhata Bay. The sequence goes on from NC_141358.1 coordinate 13,973,161, forward strand.
TGACCCGACTCATTAAACTTGGTGTTCTTGCTCTTGGAGAGGTGAAGACGTCTGTTCACTTTCTGCAACATGAACCATAACAACAGGACGCGTGAATGAGGTTAGATCCCGGCAATAACGGGTGGCATGTTGACTCTGGCGTTTGTCATGCACAAGGAAGTGTTACAGGATTACCGTAAGGAGGACAAAAAAAAAAAAAAAAAAAAATGACAGAAGCTATTTATGGCTGCTACTTTAAACACTTGCCTGAAGAAGTATTCCTTTCAAGACACGCTGGAAACCGTGGTGATGTTGCGAAAATAACACCCGATCCTTTTCGCTGGCCTATTTCTAAACAATGACCAAATACTAACCTGGCTCTCCCGCCATCCCCCCACATCAATCTGTTTAAGCTCTTTTGTTTAAAATATTCATAACTGGCATGTGTGTTTTTTTTTTTTTTTCATGTGGTTTCTTTTAAACTGACACAATGAGAGCATTTGGATGCAAACACCATGAGATGAAACAGCACATATCCTGGTTTCAGTATATGGCACGCATCTTCCTCATTATAATATCATGTTTTTGAAACAGTAAAGAGGCTAATACTGTGCACTGACGGGGTTTTTTAAGCTAATCAGTTCAAAGCCTGGATGACTACACTGAAAACAGTAATATTCTGATTATTTTAAAGCTTCTTTATGGTCTTGGAAAGATTTATGTAACTTGGTACAACCTGGTCATAACCTGTAGTGTTCTCCTTCATTTAACCAATGAGTAGAATGTGTATATAGTGGTTAATGAATCTTTATGTGGGTTTTATTGGGGCAGTGCTTTTGTGGCAATGGGTACCTTATGGCGCTTCCTTTCCAAAAACCTTTCTACTAAATTATTAAGAATTTACATACCCAGAACAAAAACATTTTCCCTCATTTTAATTACCTACTCATTTTTTAATCTTTTTTAAATCTGTCTGCTGGAAATAATCAGCATATGTTTCAGACAAAAGAAACACACCAAAAAGCTGAGGCATTGTAAAACAGTAAAAAGATGCTTACATCCAGAAGATATTCCTGCACTACTGCGTGGAGGATGATGGCGATGAAGAAATAGAACAGGATGGTGGCACAGTCCTTCCATCCGTAATGGTACAACGTCACCTCTCCCTCTAAAAACACACACAGGAGATATGAAACACACATAGGATGTTATTTATCAGGGGTGTGTTAAACATCCTGGAAGAACATCCAGCTTCAATAATACCGTGACGCAGAGGAAAAGGTACGGAAGAAGTGAAACTCCATGAGTCAAAGGTTAATAGAGGCTGAATGAAAGTAAGCACGTAATCAAAATCTGGCTCTTCGTACCTGACGACAACGTGGTGACGTTGTACTGAGGCTGAATGAACAGTATGGCCGTCTTTGCTGTTGCCTGGAAATTAGACGAGACGTCAGCAGCAGCATAGTTCAGCGAACCTGCCTGAGTGCAACCTCAAGAATGTGGGCTTCCAAGTAGAGCAAACACAAGTCAGTCTTTCCTTCATAAAGGATTTTTGACAACCCCCACCCACATCCCCTTGCAGTGTTGTAACACCTTTTTTTCTTAATCGGGTTGTCATTTACTGAAGTACAATAGCCATATCAGTTTAACATATAGTCAATAAACTTGCTCATATATATATATATATATATAGCTAGCAAGTGGGTGTGTGAGATTAAGGAAATAGCCTTATCAGTATAGCAGAGCTGTCACACAGTCACACATCTGGTGTCATAACTTCCTCATGAGAACTGATTTCTAAGATGTCCTTCTAAAAAAAAATAATTAAAAAAATAGAATGGCAGAGGTTTTTGTTTTAACCCAGTATAAACCTTATTTCAAAACAAAGCCATACCTGCCTGCAAGCACCTGTTACAGGTTGCTGAGTGTGATCCAGGATCCGATTGTTATATTCAGATGATCCAGATTTCAACATGCATACAGCAAATACTTTTGATTATTCCTGTCACTAATATATATATATATATATATATATAAAACAAAAACATGTTTTGTTCTATTTGTTTGTTTTTTACTACCGTTTCCCGCATGCTAAATTCTGACCTTAACACATATGATTAAGCAAAGTGAAAAAAAATGAAACCACAGCCCCCCTCCTACCCCTCACCCCAAGAGACCTTGTTGGTCCCCTGATACCAGTTTGGGCGCCACAGTGAAACAAGTCGCCAGTTATTCCCTGTGGATGGAGGCTACTGGTGACATGTCATCAAAATTTAACATAACTGACTACATGTAGAGCACTCTCGTTCTCTTTTTTTCCAGTAATGAAAAAATAAAGGAAATCCCCTATTTTTTTTCCCCTCTTCGATCAGCTGTGTAATCACAGCCAGGGTTCCGTTTTGAAACTTTACTAAATGTCCAGGCGGTGGCTGCCTGGGAGTGTTTGTGCTCACGCAGAAGGAAGAACTACTACACGAATAATCTATTTAATTATTTCACTAAAGGTCAGCGGTGAAATCCCTTCAGGTCAAAGCCTGTTAAGAGCAGCTGACCCCCCCGGGTCACAGCAGCAAATATTGAGACGTGGCAGTTAACTAGTGGCGTCAAGACACTGACAAATAGTCAGACAGCTTCCGTTCACGACTTTCAAAATAAAACGGCTGGCAGCGGAAGTTTGTTGGAACTCATAGGAAGGAAAGTCGTTGCTTTTAATTTGAATACAGGAAAGGCTTTAACACCCATTTTATTTTAGAAATGTCTGGTAACTGACAATTGCAAAAACAATTGCTTGCAAAGAGTTTTTGCTGTGAAAGACACTGTCATGCGATTAAACGGTCATGTAGCTTTGCTACCCAAGTCAAGTGTTTAGGTTTTACCCAGATTCTAGAAACTTAAAGACAAGACAAAAGGAAACTTTCAACATGTAAAGCAATAATACGAAAACTCTGTAGTTTGTGCACAGCTGCTTTTTTTAACCCGTTTCCTCCTACCTTAAGAGCAACGCATAGATTGTTACTTTGACTGCGACCAGAGCAACATTTTTTTCCTTCCTCAAACTTGTAAAATTTAAAACACAAAAACAGCACGAACGACAAACCCGCGAAACTGATAACAGCTAAATTAACAGGCAATCTTATGAGCAACCGTTTCTACAAAGCGGGAATCGCTTTAAGTGGGATTTCAAGTTAGAGCTTAGAGTTTGCCGCAGGCTTTGCCATCTTAAAACAGCTGAGGGAGACGAGAGAAGGAAAAAAGGAATGTGAGTTCATCTCACCTCAAACATCAGTCCAATCAGAATGAAAATCACCAAACCGAATACGATGTCAGCATGGTTTTGAATTAAGAACTCCTGGCTGAAGAAAGGATAGCTCTTATTTCTTCGGCGAAATGCCATGTCAACACAATGGACTTTTCCCTTCTGTTTTAAAAATCAGAATTTTTCTGACTACGAAGTTCAGTGAGTTAACTTTCTCGGCGACGTACGCATGCGCGTCGTCTTAAAGGGCCAGAGCCATAAATACCTTCTTTGGGTCGATTTACACAAAGTTAGATTCAGTCTGCCTTGTCAGACTCATTATAACCACTTTTGCAGCTGCATGCAGAATTGGCATAAAATGTTGTGCAAAAGTCTTGAGCTATCCCTGTTTTCTTTGTATTTTGCTTCCAAGGAGCCATATTTTCTTGCATCATTTGGTAAATGGTAAATGGCCTGTATTTGTATAGCGCTTTACTAGTCCCTAAGTACCCCAAAGCGCTTCACACAACCAGTCATCCACCCATTCACACACTGGTGATGGCAAGCTACATTGTAGCCACAGCCACCCTGGGGCGCACTGACAGAGGCTGCCGGACACTGGCGCCACCACCAGTAGGCAACGGGTGAAGTGTCTCGCCCAAGGACACAACGACCGAGACTGTCCAAGCCGGGGCTCGAATCGGCAACCTTCCGATTACAAGGCGAACTCCCAACTCTTGAGCAATAGTTTTTCCGTGTTCTCTGAAGGTCTTTAAAGTTTTTCACTCATTTTCATTATCAAACTGTTTTCAGAGGAATGTAGATAACAGAAAACTAAGCAAAGAACCTAGTTTAAATTGTATCTTTAGGGACTTTGTTACTAGCAGCCTGCGTAATTTGCTCCTTTAGTTTCTTTAGTTTAAATCTAAAAAAAAAAAAAAAAAAAAGGCAACGACAACATAGTGGACAAAATTGTATTTTTGCAGCACCAACATGATTCCCAAAGCCTTATTAGTGTTGGCTTTGGCACATCTTGATTTATGTGCAGTATGTTCTTAAATAAATCTGAGGACAAATACAGGACAAAAGAATCTCCAGCAGATGAAGTGTATCTGAATGTTATGCCCTTAAGAGGTGGGGTGGAATTCAACACAGGACTTAAGAGATTAATCAGGCCCTTCAGCGGATCCATCTACAATTCAGTTCAGTTCAGTTGCCTCAAGGCACTTTATATTGTGAAGTAAAGTGCCTGTAATTATAAGAAAGACATGCTGTGGAATGGAGCCAGAGATTAATAATAACTATTGATTACATGCAGAGTGGTGTATAAACACATAGTGAGTGAAAAAAGGGTGAGTGAAGAAGAAACACTCATCATGCATTATGTCAAGCCCCTGCAGCTGAGACCTATTGCAGCACAACAAAGGGAGGATTCAGGATCACCTGATCCAGCCCTAACTATATGCTTGATCAAAAAGGAAAGTTATAAGCCAAATCTTAAAAGTAGAGAGTGTCTTTCTCCTGAATCCAAACTGGAGCTGGTCCCACAGACGAGGCGACTGGAAGCTGAAGGCAGTGCCTTTGCATTCTGCCCCCATTCTACTTTTAACCACAAGTAAACCAGGAGTCTGAGCGCAAAGTGCTGTGTGGTCTTTAAGATAAAATGGGACCTGATTATACAAGGTCTTGTATGTGATAAGAAGGATTTTGAGTTCGATTCTGGATTTTGACAGAGAGCCAATGAAAAGAAGTCAGTATGAGAGAAATATGCTCTCTCTCTCTTTCTCTCTCTCTCTCAAGTTCCTTGCATTACTATTGCTACAGCATTTTCAATCAACTGAAGGCTTTTTGATGATTTTTTAGGTCATCCTGATAATAATGAATTACAGTAGCCCAGCGTAGAAGTAATAAATGCATGAACTAGTTTTTCAGCATCAGTCTGAGACAGGATGGTTCTAGTTCTAGAGATACTGAGCAAATGGAAATTCTGGTCAACAGTGACTCCGAGTCCTCAGTGTTACTTGAGGCCAATGTTTTGGGGGTTTTTTTCTCCAGGTATTTATGTCTTTAAGACATTCCTGCAGTTTAAGTAATCTATGTGTGTTATCTGGCTTCGTGGATAGATAAAGTTGGCTATCATATGCATAGAAGTAAAAACATATGCTATGCCTTCTAGTGATACTGCCTACAGAAACATATACGTCATTGTGTAAAGATGACTCTCCATTTACATGAACAAATTGGAGACTATTAGATAGATATGATTCTAACCACTTTAATACCTAAAGCATGCTCTAATCACTGTAATAAAATATTAAGGTCAGCTGTATCGAATGCAGCACTGAGATCTACCAGGACAAGCACAAAGATGAGGTCCACTGTCGGGGACCATAAGATCTTTTGTTACCTTCACTAATGCTGTTTTTGTACTGTGAGGCATTCTGAAACCTGACTGAAACTCTTCAAATAAACCATTCCTTTCAGTTCGCTGACTCAAGAACTTTTGAGATAAAAGGAAGCTTGGTGATTGGCCTATAATTAGCTAAACAGCTGTGTCGAGGGATGGCTTTTTAAATAAAGAATTACTTACTTGAAGCCTACAGCCTACAGTGTCTACAGCCATTTGTAAAACATGGTGGAGGTTCTGTCATGATTTCGGGCTGTATTTTACTCAGTGGTGTTGGAGATCCTGTCAAAAGAATTTTGAAAACAGAAAAATACCGATAATGATTTACTATGCAATCCTAGAAAGCATCTGATTGGCAAGAGCTTAATTTTTCAGCATGACAATGATCTCAAACACACTTTCAGTGCAATAAAAGCATAACTGGACAGAAAAAAACACAATAAAACACTAGCAGTGTGGGATCATCTTGACATAAAACGGATCAAAAGGCAGCCAACATGCAAAGAAGAGCTTTGAATGTCCTTCAAGAAGCCCGGAGAATTATTTCTGAAGTCTCCTTCAGGAACCTAAATTCCAAGAAAGCTTCCCTAGATAGCTGGCCAGCTCAAATGTTAACTTCAAAGGTGATTAGAACTGTAAAAAAACGAGTTCTTTCCCCACTTTATATACTATATTTCCATGGATGTTTGCATGTTTCAATAAATACTAAGTGATGGTTGGGTCAAGACTGCACATCACCGTACTTTGCTCAAAAGAATAAAACACTCGACACATCTTCACTCCACTCACCTAAACATGTACTGTATTTATTGCTTATTCAGAGCCACCAGTGGCTTTACACTTCACAGTTCAAAATGTCATATAGGCAGTCAGCTGGGCATGAGAGAAAACCCAGCATAATTTCACTGCTTTGTTAGTGGACTTTAATCCTGTTACAGAACACAATAAGGGGCAAAGTACATTTGGCCCCTGCCAATAGTAATCAAGAGCACATACAAAAAAAAAAAAAAAATCACCACAAATATCTCATAAGCATCTTTTCACTTTGTTGCAGAACATATGAAAGCTTTGAGACGTTAGTGCCTGAGACATTGTTTCATTTCCAACAAAACGTAAATTGCAAAAACAGTTCCGCAATTACATGGTCAACATGTAAATCAACACATCAAACAGTTTCCCTAGGCCCACACACCAGCCCTGCTCAAAGCGATGCCTGTTAACATCATACAAAAGATAACCTATCTGAGAGTCAAAGTGTCAGTTTTTTGTTTTGTTTTTTTGATAAAAAAAGAAGAAGAAGAAAAAAAAAATCACAGCATCACAGCAACAGACATATGATACAGAAGATATTTGTGCTTTTAGGAAGCCAAAAGGCTCTGGCTTATAGTGAGATGGTTATGATTCAGAGGTCAGACACATTGAAAGATACAGGATTAGTTTCTCTATTTTCATAGCTGCTGGCAACTGACATGAGTAACAGCAGTTTTAGTGCGTATTAAAGAGATCATCCCCCTTTTTAAGATCATGAAGCATCTGCGTACTTGATGATGTTTATTGATACAACTAATGCCTACTTCCTTATTACGTAGTTTCGGTCTTGACCGACCGGTGTTCATTTTGTCGCACAGTATAATTGTTATTATTCTTGAGGCTTAAGTTCACTGTGACCAAAAGAATGAAAATGCCAGCTGAACATCAGGCAGAAGGTGTGTCTGAGCTCTACACACAACCTTTGTGGTAAATGAGCTCTACTGAAGGCATTACTCTGTGTCCGGCTTTTGGGCAAAGGAATGCTTTTGTAGAAAAATCGTTTATGCTTTGAGAGGATTATTCCACAATTGTTGCATACGCCCCACAGTGTACTAAATATATGTGTATACACAAAAGGAGAAATTACTGCCAGCTTTCTAATTCTACAATGCTGGACTGCTGAAAAAGCACTCCCTTTAAAAGCTGGTGTACTCCTTTAATGTTGGATCCGTTTTTACTTCTTCCCTGATTCTGTCACATGTAAGCTAAAAGTTTTCATCCTCATCCCTTCGGGATAATATGAGCTGCTTTCTTGGACCTTTAAGATGAGGGACACTGGAAGGGGAGTCTAACACCCCTGAGTCCAATTTAGGGGTGGAAATACATCGTGGTCCAACCCGGCCCATGAGTCCACGGACATCTCTGTGAAGGGCTGGATCACTAGGGATTGAGTTGAGGCGAACGCCTTGCTCCAGAGCCCCAAGGTCCCGGTCCAAACGGGGGTTACTGGCGCTGCTTGGAGATTGGGGATCGGCGCTGAAGTATAAGGTTGAACTTGATTCTGTAGGGCAGAAATAGGGCTCTGGGCTGTCTCCAAACATTGATTTACCCTCTGGTGAGCTGCGTTTGAAATCCGATGTGGGCGACTCCATCGGGCTCTCCATCTCCAGACTGTCGTCTTCTTCCGGTTGTTCAGTCGACGTGGGTTCGCTTACGCTCTGGAACTCGTCTTTACAGTCCGAGAGGGGTGCCAGACCTTTCCCCTGAGACTCGGAGGTGGAGACACCCTCACAGCTTCCTCCAGCTGTAATTGTGATGCCCTCGTTACTTTTAAATTCTTGGTTGTACTCCTCTATGTCTAGTACGGCCGCTGCTCCCCCAGCCCCATACGCCCTGTTGATTTTACCAAGATCTCCTGTTTTCAGAGCAAGGCGGATCAAGAGCCAGTGGTGGTGGTAACACGGACAGGAGCTGTTAGGCCTGCCCCCGCAGTTCCCTGGATGCTCCAGCAGAGAACCAGCAACACCTGAGAGGGAGAAGCTGCCATGGTTTTGAATAGAATGAGCTGGCAAACTTTTGTCCCCAAGAGAGAAGGAGGACTCCCCTTGTTCTATGCATGTACTGCCCATGTGGTTGTGGTTTGTTCCCTGGGAGATCTCTGTGGACTTGGGGTGCAGGAACCGGTAGTATAGGACAAGAGAGGTAGCACCTAAGAAGCAAAGGAATAGGAAATATTGATTTTAGTGGCCCAGGTATGTTTTGGTCTTTCACAAGCAATTAGCTGACTGCACAGTCTGAATCACAGAGGGAGGCTGCAGCAGAGATCACAGCAGCCACTCTGGCTGTTACTATATTAATTCTATCGTGCATATCAACCTCACACAAAAAATTCAAGGTTACATTTATTTTTTGCCTTCTTACGGTCCCATCTCCACTCTTACGTATTCAGATAAAGAGATTTACAATATCCTGCACAGTAAAATCTCACATATAAAGAGTATTGCAAGTAGGGCAGCATATCGGTAGCTATGTTTGTTGTACAACAATACCTCTAAGAATTTGTGAATAAACACGGGGGGATTTATCACTTGGGTATGACAGAAACTAATAAACAGTGTGACATAATTCTAACTATGACTAATCTCCCAATACAAACAGCAAATTCTCTAGAAACAAATGACTCACCGAGGAGAAAGCCACACAGCACAGTGGTGGGAAGGGTCATGCTGTCCCATGATGCTTCGCTCAGGAAGTCAGAGGCGGCCAGCAGCAGAGTGGCGTTCTCTACAAGCATGAACTGAAGAAGGAGAGAAGGTCGCACCATCAGTCATCTGTAGACAGCTTTACGTCACTGTGGGCTTAGCACACAGAGGTGAGGATGACACTGCAAACTTATGTATCTATATCTGTTTGTCCCTGCTGCCCTGTGAGTAGGCAGATGAGACAAAGCTGCACAAAACAACATAATGAAAACAGAAAAAAAAAAGAAAAGTTGAAGAATAATAACTTTAACTCGTGACGTACTGCATAAAAACTGGCCATGCGGAAGCGCGAGGGTCCATCTTTGATGTTGAGGAAGAGGAAGACGTGGATGAGCCCCATGACGCCATTAAAAGCACGCCAACACCAGGGGCCGGTGCAGATGTCTGGTTGCTGTGATACCAGCCAAAAGGAGGCCGTGAGCCAGTGAAAACCTGAAGGTCAACATAAAAATAGAATAGAAGGTCTACAAGTGCAACACAGGATCCATATACAGTGTGCAACGCTGATGCAGAGGCGAAACAGAAAACTGGATCAAGAGGACATGTCACAGTGCTCTGAGGATAATTACATAACTCAGTGGTTAAATGTGAGTTAATAGAAAATGGGTTTTTTTAAGCTCAAAGGAATTTCACATGGAAATCTGTGCGTGTACTAGTCATTGAGTCTCCTGTACCCTTTAATGTAATGTACTAGTTTAATATAACTGTGCACTTTCTCCGGCTTTCAAGTGTCTTAACAAAATAAAAGTCGCTTCTCAGTGCTCACCTGCTACTCCACAAACCCACCAATTAAAAACCCTGGCAAAGAATGTGAGGCAGGTCACCCTGGCACCCAGCATGCATGCCCTCCACACCAGCTGGCACAGCAGGGCTGCTGGAGGCATGGCCAGGTGGCCTGGTCTTATCAGACAGCAGGCTCGGCTGTACAGCACCAGGGCCCACGCAATAGACAGCACACACAAGCCACAGCAATACGCCACTGTAGATAAAACATGCATAAAAAAAAATGTAATATAACAAGTTACAGGCCATAAACATCACACGGATCCCGTGATTCAACTGAACATAAAATTACCTGGTGATGCGATGCCCACATCAGTAGACACCACGATGTACGCCTGCAGCAGGCTCTGAGGCAGCGTGAGGACAAGGGCTTCCAGCAGCCAAAGGGCAGCAACATCTGCCTGCTGCATAACAGCAGCTCCCAGATCAGCCACTGAGCCCTGCATGCGCAGCACAGACCTCATGCAGTCCCACAACCTGCCAGAAGATGGAGACAAAAACCAGAGGAGGCATAAAATATAACCGACTCAGTAAGGTTTCAGAGTGATGTGAATTTTTTTTTTTTTTTGCCCTGTACTTTAACAAAAACTAAAAATTATTACATTCTAACAACATAGTCTGCTTTTGTAATGTATCTACGTAAAGCACATCGAATGGAAAAAACGAGCTTACCTTTTGAAAATGCCCAAGTGCAGGATGTGTATAACAGAGAGGTAGCATCGCCTGTCATCACCATCATCATAGTACCACTTCACACTTAGCAGCTGAACTGCTGTCCCCGGTAGAAAGAGGCCAAGTGTGAGGCCTGCCCACTGTGTCTCCTCATTCCAAAGGTAAAACCCTATACAGTAGATCACTGACACACAAACACACACAGAAAAAGAACAAACACCCAGATGCACAATGATATCTTCTAATGGGATGGCGCAAGCTCACAGAAAAGACACCAGAGTCATTCCACACCACTTTAAAACAGCCATTAGCTGTTTCTTAGCTTCACTGGTACAGCTTTATCAATGTGCCACTCTACTGATAATCTAAATAGCCATTCATTTATGCACGCATTCACTTTTTAAATGTTTAATTATGGCAGAATGTCTCAAGTGTGAATCTCAGGCAGCAGCACAGTATTTTTATCTTCTGGTAATGGTATACTTGCTGAAGACAAAGTCACACTCTGTACGCATCCAGGTATCCTCCTGGTGTCCTGACCTTGCCCCATTGATCTGCACAGTCAGGAAATCATAACGCTGTGCTGCACCTTGTTTTCAATACAGATCCTAAATGTGCAAAAAATGACTTGGGAAAAACAAGTGTTTATTGTGTTCAATCATATTTTGGGGGAGGTGTAAGGTGGAGAATTATAATTTAAAAGTTGGGCATTATGCGAATATTGATCAGCGACAGCAATTTAGTAACACTTAATTAAAGTCACTAGTTAAATTCAATAACTAATAGGCTGTGTTATCCTGTTTTACGATCACAGGAGGTCTCGGGGGGTCCAGTTTGGCCAACAAAGGTGGACTAACCAACGCCGATATTGGATTGCAGTGCACACGGAATTCAGCTATGTTTTCCCGTTGAGTACTAACGGCTGTGCCATAGCATCTCCCAAATGTGCTTCTTCTAACGTGAAGTACGGCCGCAGCTGAGACGGCTCCAGCACGTAGCATCATTTTCAATCACATTACGGCAAAAGAAAAGAAAAAGAAAGCCCAACATCTATTTTCCACGAGGTTGAGTTTCAACACGGCAAGCAAGCTAGCAGCACGCTAGCGCTTGGAATCCCCACTTACGAGCGCTCCGTTCGGCCACAATAACCAGCCCCGACACGGCGAGCAGGACCGCCTGGCACCACGCTATCCAGCACCCGCTCCGCCGCGCCGCCGACGGTATCCTGCGGGCGACCGCTCCTGCGGCGTTTATCATGATGCGGATAGGTGGGAAGGAGGACACACCGATGACATTATCCTGGGCATCCTTTGGCCCCCGCTTGGTACATCCGCTCTCCTCCTCCTCCTCCTCTTCTTCTTCTTCTTCTTCTCCCGCTGCCTGCCCCCTGTCAAAATATCTGACGTCACAGCACGGTTTAAAGGTGCATCAGTTTAGCGAGCCTCTCCTCCCTCCACCGTGGAAACCTCTTCTGCATCACGGTCTATTTCTTCAAATCTTTTGTGACTCCATAGTGCTGCATCTTACTTGGTAGACTGGTGATAGACGGCAGACTGATCTGAGCGTGAATTTCCTCGCATGTGGAGGTCGCAGGTCATGGTGAGCGCTGTTTACAGCTGTGGTTCTGGTGCGTTTTTTGTCTGCCATGCCCGACTTTAGAACAATAAATAAAGTTCATCCCCCACATCACACCGGTGCACATCTCTGTGTCCTTTATAATCGGGTTTCAAGGGGCCAAAAGCAGAAAAAGCTCCCATATTATGTGTGTTAACGCTGTCTAGGCCGAATAGTGTTTTCTATTTTGGCACTTGATCGTGACTTAACCTTAAGAGTACACCAAATCCGAATGTTTAGCCCTAAGATAACCACTTCTGTGGAAGAAGACTGCAGTTGCTATTCATAAGCAGGACTTGTGTTACTTGTTGACTCTGACTTGCTTTATTTATTAATTTATTTATTTTCTACTTTATGTGCTTTCATGTTATATTTGTTTTAACAATTTTTTGTCATTTTGAAAAAACCCCAACAGGTTTTAATCTAATGGGGCTTTCTGGTAAAATCAAGTTTTAAATAATAAACACTGAATAAAAAGGAAGATTTAATTTCAATTAATTGAAGGTCATGACAACAGCTGGAGTCTTTCTTTAATAGTTCATGCACCACTTACAGTAGTTCTACGCCCCATATTTCGAGGACTGTGTCACGATTGTGTCATTTTGAAAGCCATTAATGACACCTACTTGACCCACCACTTCTTTAATTTACTTTCTTAAATGGAGAAAAAGCTCCAGAGCAGTTTACAAGAGCCCCATTACCTCATCATCACTCGCATAAATTGGCACTTTGTTTTTAACCCTTTCCACAACTACACTATTTTAGGTTGTAGTAAAAGAATCACAGAAGGATACTGGATAGAAAATCCTGTAATAATTCTTGAGTATAGCAAGTATAGCTGTGTTAATATAGAGATATGGTTGCAGTTTTATTCACAAGCCTGCGCTGTATGAATCAGCGTTCATTGTGAATAAAAGTAGTCATCTTAAGTCTGTTTTGTTCTCTTTGTTTGAGTTTTAATTTATTTATATGTCTTACTAAAACTGTGGAGTCACACAGTGTGAGTGAAATGTCTGACAACTGCCTAATACCAAAACTCAAAAATAGATATACGTGTATAAAATTATTCACAGGATATTGATCATGAAGATAATCTTGTTCAATTTTGTGTGTGTGTGTGTGTTTTGTTTTTTTTCCTTCCATGATGACGGGTTGGTATTTACTGGTTGTGAGTATCCCAAGACTCATAACAGGATGTTTATCTGCAACTCCGATTCAGAACTGTATACTCACCCAAAAGGCAAGTTGAGGTTTCTTTTTGCTGTCATTTCAGTGCTTAACCCACTTACATATGAAGTCATGCTTGTACAGTAATAGTTACGTGAATCACGGGACACAATTACGCATACATACACAAACAGAAACATTCAGTCTCATGCTAAAAAACACATTTTAAAGCAAGCATCTTTGTTATTTTTAATGCATAATCACATGTGTAGTTGTTCCATCAAGACATTCCAGAGATATAAAAATCAAAATATCAAAAAATGTGTTGTTTTTTTGTACATTTTAGATTAAAAGTAATTGAATAAATTATCAAAGATCTATACATTTAATAAAAAAAAGTCACTTTTTCCAGGCCAGGCTGGTTAAGTCTAGATTTTTCACATGCTGCGGTCTACGTAGAGTATAGGCTAGGAAATCCATGATTGAGATAAGGCTTTACTTCAAATAGGGCAGAAACAGACAGCTGCTGAGTTGACCTGTAAGGATTATATGGATGGATTAGCAGGACTGTCTTAGGGCTCTGATATGCAGCTTGACTCCAGCTTGATGCTGGCTGGATGAAGAGGTACAGGACTGCTGTGATGCAGCTGAACACCCGAGCGCTCTTTTGCTGATTTGTAGTTGGTTCTCTCAGCCTCCCTTCTGTCAGCATCCCGGTGGCCCGAGACACGGGTCTCTATCTTCTGTATTAGGTCGGTAACATTCCCCTTGTCCATATCAACCTCTGCAGCCATGGCTTCAAGCTCCTCTGCCGCCTCACTCATGTCAAACCTCTCAATCTCAGAGTTAACTCGACATAGCTCCTCTGACGAGTATCTGTGTGAGGCCAGGGGCAAGAGTGGGCAGAAGCCTTGGAGGTGCACTTGGAGGCTGCAGTAATGGAGATAGGAACAGGGGCAGTGAGGACAGCGGTGTGGTCGCTCGCCAGTGTGGAGGCGCTTGTGGAGTTTGAGGTGGATGAACTGAGTAAAGCGAGCAGGGCAGAGCTTGCAATGGTAAGGCTTCTCACCTGAGTGTAGCCGCTGGTGGGTCTTCAAGTTACTAGTGCTGCTGAATCGCTTGTGGCACACCTATGTAAAAACACAGCAGAAGGGAATCTCTGTATGAGTCTTTATTTTGTTCTTAGTCACATAACCTCTGCGATGTTTCAATGTTTTGTTTCTGACGTACAAACCTTTAGTCCACCTACGTATTTATTACGAGAGTGATATAAGGCGTCTAATGCTTTCCAGCAATTTCCGACAGCTGCAGCCTTACCTTGCATTCATGGGGCTTTTCTCCTGTGTGAACCAGGTAGTGTTTCTGCAAGTGTGCTAGCTGCGTGAAGTTCTTATTGCAGGTCTGACACCTGAAGGGACGCTCCCCGCTGTGTACTCGCAGATGAACCTGAGAAGATGTCGGAGATATGATAATTTATTTGTTATCGATCAAACTCAGGAAATCAGAGGAACTGGTTAATTCAATTATACTATACTCCAGTCACTGTATTCAACTGGTGGTTGTCATTTTCTTTCGCACTGCTTTAATGTGTTGAAGAGCAACTAACCTTAAGGTTAGACAGCTGCCCAAAGACCTTTCCACAGATGTTGCATTCATATCGGATCTTTCCATTCTGCCTCATCAGAGGGTAAGACAGGGTCTTGTAGCCAATTGTCTGCCCACTTTGCTTTGTCTTGCTTAGGTCCATTGTATCCTCAGCTTCACTTTGAGTGGCAGAGGTAAAATTGGAAGGGAGGCAGTTTGAGGAGGCTGCCATTCCCTCTTGCGGCGAGCATCCTCCAGGTGTGAGAGACGGCTGTGCTTCACGGATTTTAGTGACCATAGATGAGGCGGTGGATGTGGCAGGCACAGCGAGGTCTGTGTGAACGTTGGTGGGAGGGGAGTGTTTGAAATCTCTGAGGTCGTGTGAGGGTATGCTGAGGTAGGCTCTTCTTTTGGATATGAGGTCCTTGTTGTCTCTGTGCTCACGGATTGGTGAAAGAAAGAGGTCTGGTTTGGAATCAGAAAGTGCACGTGTCAAGTCTTTGCAACCACTGGTTAAAGGCGATTGAAAATGTGCATAGTTGTGAAAGGGCGATACATGGGGTGAGACTGCCAAGTGAGGTTTCAGTTGTTCACGATAGAATGGATATGAATGAGGTAGAAGGCCAAGTGAGTAGTGGGGCAGTAGATAGGGGCCGTGCATTAGAGTAGAATTAGCAATATCGGGCATACAGGGATCTTGGTAAGGCTTTGCTACGGGAGGGCCTTGACTGTGCTGAAAGGCAAAGTGGACATTAGTAGGGACAGGAATGCTTAGTGCTGGCCTTTTGGCAGCTGGAGGGCTACAGGATGGCAGAGGTGGTAGAAATGCATATCTATTAGCATGCATAGATTTGGAGATAGGCTGAGGTGGGTAGACAACACTGGGACATAAAGGAAAATCTGCTGAGACATTTGTCTGAGGCAAAAAACTGTCCACACGTCTGATGCAGGTAGAAGGGGATTTGGAGAGGTCATCTTGTAGGATTTCAGAGACCGTATGACCTCGTTTCCTTGTTGTCTTCTTCACTGGACTCTGTTCTGTTAGACAGATAAGCAATAGAGAAAGATCATCAGAGACATGAAACTCATTTCTTAACATAGACTAGATGTAACATTATCATCGTTCAACTAACTGACACATGCAGCCATACAAGCACATATTCGTCTTATCAAGCACACGTGTTGTATGTTTTCTTTCTTAATCACTATGCACGTTTGCTTTCAAAAGTACCTACGCTAGCCAAACAATTTACTTTAAACTTCAGGAGATGCACTTTTTTTTTTATCAGATGCGACTGTTTGAATGTCCCTGACCTTTGCACTCTGTTAAAGTGGACACCAGAAATGAAACAATGGGGATCTGATCATGATACAGATAGCACAGAGAGCAAGAGTGAGTGGATACAGTGTGCTATTTGCATTAGAGGGCTGGGCAGTTGAAGGTGTATTTTCTGTCACAAGACAGACAGGATACACAGTGTACAGGAGACAAAAATCAACTTGTCATTTGGAAGTGACAAATAAACTACAGCTCCCAAACAGATAGAAACGATTTTATAAATTGGATTGAAAATCTGGATTGAAATTTGCATTTCATCTAGGTAAAAAGGTACTGCTTCACTGACTTTACCACAGAATAAGCAAGGGACTCAAACCGACAACAGAGAGGAAGACCAAATACATTGGTTTGCATGTACATTTCACCTACTTTTAGACACAATTAACCCACAACCCACACAAACAGCACATCTCTTATCTTTTGTTCACTCCCAGGTTACCCTGCCCCCACTCCAGGGAGGCCAGCTCTCAGCAAACAAACAGCCAACACTGAGTGAGATATCAATCTGTCAGCAGGTCACCTTGTCAGGAAGTTCAAGTAGTCAGTAGAGAAATTCCTACCTCGCTTCCTCCTTAAGAACCAAATAAATAAAGGGTGTCGTGCCAGAGTGCCATCAGCACCTCTAGCGGCCTCTTTTTGTGACTGTGTTTGAATTAGTATTTTTCTGCGTGGTCTTTCTGCTAGCATGCACATTCCTACTGTTTGTGAATGAATGCCAAATGCTGTCTGGCTGAATGAGCTGCCGGCAGCCTTCTATGTGGGAGTTTAAAAGGGAAACTGAAACATTGCTTAAAATCCTGAAATTGGTCTCATCTTACGCCAGTACTGCTGCTGCACCTGGAGACAGCTCTTCTCTGCTTTCAAGTCTCCACTATCCTCCTTTGTCTTCTGCGTCAACAAAGGAGCTATGGGTGTGACGGAGTAAGTTCTTAAACACGTACACAAAGAGTGTGTCAGTCGGCTGGCGTTTTGACTGGGGGCCTTACTTCACAATGACAGAACAAACCAGATACGTCTCGATGCGTGGGCACCGTGTTAGTTTCTGTTGACTTCAGCAGCACTCGGTCCTTGCGCATTCCTAAATTGACAACACACACAAAAACACACGCACTCACCGTTTTTGTCAATAGCCAGCTGTCCCAGTGGAGGGTAGTTACAACGCTGGGCAAACTCAGAGCAGTACCACACCAGAAGCTCCTGGCCTGGCTGAAGTCGTTTGGTGGTGTAGAAAAAGATGTCCAAGCCACTCTGGCATGCAACCAGGTTCTGCTCTTCCACAGAGCATGCTGGATTGACGTAACGCATCCAGTTGCTCCGCTCTTCATGCAGCCCATCCAGAATGTGGTGTAAGCACCCCTCTGAGAAGACCTATAGCGTGAGCAGAACAAGAGATCAGAAATAATTCACTTGATTATTAGAAGTGAACCTGAAACCATGAAGTCACAGTTTCCTCGCGCCTTTATGGTAAATGCTGTAATTTCTTTCATGTTGGATAGGCGCAAGTCTTTGCAGCACACAATATGAGTTACAAAGGGAACACTCAAAAAGAATTTCTCTGTATGACTGGATTGTAGTATTGGGTATACTGTTTCACCCACTCCTTACTCTCACCTGTTACATTCACGGTGAAGTTATTCACCTCCTCCCTTCCTCTGCGATTGTACAAAAGTGTTCTTTCTGTGCTGTTGCTTGAGTCATGGCTGTATTATTAACAAATTGTCAGACTGTTGCAAAATTTTGGTTGGAGTTGCATGATGTCAAGGTTGCTGAGTGTATGCTATAGAATTACTCAGGAGCATGTGTGCAATGGAAGATGCCCTGATGCTGCTGAATGTGTAACATAAACAGTTCTCAGGCTTGAAGCCACTTCCTTGCTTAGTCAGTGTGAGAGTTTGTTAGTTTGGAGAAGTGCGGACATGTGTATGGTGTATTTACTGGCAGTGATACCACTACTGTGAGAAGCGAAGACACAGGAGAACCGCTGCGTCACTGAAACCAAACAGCTGTGTGTGCTTGTGCGTGTGTGTGTGAGAGAGAGAGAGAGAGAGACAGAGAGAGAGAGAGAAAGACCTCAGACAGAAGCGCACAGAACGGGCAAACACACTGACATATATGGTGCATGCACTTTTGAAAGCTATCAAGGCAAATGGCATTTAAAAACACCAGACCATTGACAAATTTGACTCATACATTGACAGGATGTCAGACGTTGACCACATTTGCTAACTCGTGCCACGACATAGCCAAAGCAGCATCTCCAGTCAGTCAGAGATACAGGATGTGAACAGTTCTGAAAGGCACATCGTTGAATTTAACATTTAAGTTTGCAGAGTCTCACATGAGGCTTGCTTACCCTCCAAAAGTACTTCCTGTCGGCGTCTTTCGGCAGAGTTTCGTTGGTGTAGCTCTCACCCACCAAAGGGCCAAAGCGTGTTCCCTTCGGAATGATCTCCTTAGTCATCACCCCAAGCACCTGTTAAACAAAGAGAGCACATAATCGTCAAACAGCAGGTCAGTTAATAAAACAGAAGATCTGAGCGAGCAGTTACAGGCACGTTTAGTTGTTAAAACATCCTAAGATAGATGAGATTCTTTGGAATACAGCCTCCAAAGAATCTGGTCAATTCACTGAATATTTTTGTCCCCTGGAGACACTTATGTGGAAAAAGGCAATTAAGCAGGTTGTCCTTATTTTATAATATACAGGCTGAGAGGATTTTCAGAGGCTGTGACTGAATGTTTTCTCTCCTTCACATGTTAAATATTTAATAAGCCAATCGACCAAGTTATCTTTAGTTTCTCTCCCATATTAAAATTTCACTACTAGTCTTGTTCTGCTACTACCAGGTGTGAAACTCAGTCCTCTGTCTCAGTCCTCCAGGGTGGGGGAGAGTGGATAAGGTGTCATGGTCACACCCCAGCTAGCACCTTGAGCTCCATGTTAAAAAAGCAAAAGCCCTAAAGCGATGGTAGTGTATTTCTCTTTCATCTTTACACTGTAGACTCAGGCCTACAGTTTTGTCTTTAGTTTATCCAGATATTTTTGTCCTTGCATTCAATGACTTTGTCTAAAGGCATCATTTGACTTGCCCTTGTGTCACAGATTACTGTCATGTATCCTGTTCTTTAGCGTCAACCAGACATTTCTTATAAGAAGGTCAAAGTGGTAAATGCAGGTATTTTACTGCAGATGTCAGGGATACTTCCTCTGATCTCCCTTCCCTACACTTTTTGTAGAGGAAATTTAGTGTTTCCTTTTCATGACTAGTTCTTTGCGGTTAACCTTTTATCATGCATTTACCACACTATATGATTGTCAGTTCCTTATCCACTCACTTATTTATAGATGAGAGGATGGAAATAATTCTCCATGCTAGATGACACATATTTTACCTGGAAGAACATTTAGGGTATTATGTATATTATGGGCTTTTGCCTAATGGTGTAATTTTCTGCTGGAACAAAGGGATGGGAATCTAAGATAACTACTAATCATAGAGCCCTCAGGCTGAGTGCCCAGAGGCTTGGCTATTGTGTCTGTGTTTGCTTCAACATACACATAGCAGAGAGGAAAAGCTCAAATTAGACAACAATATGTCAAGTACTTCCCACCGGAGGATAGATGAGAGGATGGAAGGATGTTGGAGTGACGCAAAGAATTGTCATTTACTAAAAACATCACATAGCTGCTTTGATATATTTGGACTGGGACTATTTGTCTTCATTAATGTCTTGCCTGTTTGTAAAAGAACAAACACGGAAGGCCTTGGTTACCTCTGCTGAGTCGTGGCAGCGTTTCAGGGCCAGGTTCCTGGGCAACGATCTCTCAGCTCGTGTCTTGCAATTGTTTTCGGACTCGCCTTCCAGAGGTTGGTCCTTCACGATGTAAGTGCAGTTCTCCTCAAAGTCTGCCTCGCTCCATGATGTCATATCAACATCGTGTTTTCCTGGCATCGCTGCAGTGGCACCCACAGTTTGAGCTGACTTCTCTGAGGTTAACATGATTGAGGTACATGAAGAGGCGGCCTATGGAAAATAAAGAAAAATGCTCTTAAATCCATATGATTCTATATCTGATTTTATTATTAAACGCTATTTTGGTTATACAGGGTGGAAGGCAAACCTTTCTTTCATAAAACAGCAGATGCAGAATCGAGTTGAGTTTTGAATGAATCTAAAAGTAGGTCCCAGATTGTGAAGTGTGATATAGAGAAGGAGGCAGTTGTGATGCTGTAGAGAAACTAACCTTCCCGTCTACTGCCAACACCGGACAAACAAACTTCAAAGTGGAACCTTCAAGTTTGCCCCCCTCTGTCCTTTACATCCTGTGACTCAGAATACAACCCCGGGGCTATAACAGAGGTTCCTGTGCACGTCAGCCCCGAAGCAGGACCACTTTCACGAGGAAACCCGCACTACCAGGGAATCAACCAGACTTCCTCCGAACTGACTGAGACTTGGCTGTCGGCCAGGTCTTAACACTCTATACTGACTATTTACCGTATTAAAAAGCCACAGAAGGGCTGCTAGAGTGAGATATGCCTGATTTCAGTCCACAAAAACCCCATAATATGAAGACACATGTAAAGAAAGAAAAACAAAAAAACCACCAATTGATCAAAAGCACAAAAGCAGTACGTCTGCTCATTGATTGCCAGCCCCGAAGTGGCTCCCTTTCCTAAACAACTGCTCTTACATGTCGAAACAAAGAAAAGAAGTGCCACTCTACTCTCTGTTTCCTTTTCTTTCTGTCCCTTATTTTCACTCTTTCCCTTCTCACGACATTGCGATTGTCAGGCAACTCAGCCGCGACAAAAGATACGGCTCCCAGACTGAAATAAAGAAGAGTGAAAAAGCGGATGGCAGGCTCGTGATTAAAAGGCAACGCTCAGATGTGTTGTCTGAGAACTTCTTCCTTTGTAGACTCATCAGTTTGCCTCTGAGATAGTGGTAGATAAGCCTGGTTCTTGCTAATATATGGTAAACACTCATGTGACTTGCGTTCCTTACTGATGAGAGATAAAAAGTCAAGTCAAAACTTCACTCCTGAGGGAACGACTGCAAGGAATAGAAATTCTAAATTCTCCCCATTTATGTATAAATAAATCTACAGTCAGTAAGCTGCGATAAAAAAGCCCACCGCTCATCTTTTTGTTGTTTTCAGCACTAGTGGTAGAAACTGTACTCAGTGGCATATATGCAGCAATAACAAAAGAATGTCAACGGATTCTCAAATGCAAATAAAAGTTCAAAGAGACGAGATTTATATATGATGTTACACCTTATATTTTTTTCTCTGAAGTGTCACCACAGCTGACTCGGAATGACTGTCACAAGTGTGACAGCTCACTCCGAAACCATTGAACCAAGTGACACAGCAGAAAATATATTTTGAAAAATCAAGACATGAGTCAAGAGCACACAGCTGTGGCTCGGGGGCGACATGTAACGGGCTGTCTCTAGAAAGCACACTTTGAGATTGCACTTCGTGGGAGAGTGTCGTAATGCAGAAAAGAAAAGTCGAGCCAAAAACGTCTAACTCTTCTTAAACATGCTGAAAATATAGAACAATCGATATTATTCCTGTAAAAATTAAGAAGATGATCTGAGACAGATGTTGCAGACTTACTGTAAAGCCTTGTGAGGAGCCACACATAGGTCAGGCTGTCTGTGCCCTTCTTGAGCTTGAGTGTCTAGAAGCAACCAGTGGCTGTTCTCTGCCTCTTGTCTTCTCTTCCTCTCTCTCTCTCTCTCTCTCTCTCTGAGCAGACCTCAGTATACTGACTGCGCAACCGAGCAGTCAGTGTATGTGAGTCTTGCTCACATACACCGTGTGTGTGTGTTTGACAGTGTAAGAGAGAGAGAGAGATACACTCCCTTTCCTCTCATGCTCCCTCCCCCTCTCTCCCCTTTGCCCCATGACTCCTCCTTGGAGCGTGTTTGTGTGTGTGTGTGTGTGCATGTGCATGTGTGTGTGTCACACTCTTGCCCCGAGGCAAGAGGCTTTCTCCAGGGAGGCTGTCACACAGCTATGTCCGGATCAAACAAATGCATCTTCATTTTCAGTCTGTTGTGGATTGGAAGAGGGCATACCTGTGTTATGTTAGCGAGTCAAGGACGCGCAGAGGAAATTAGATCATTTATTTGTAAATTGTAGGTTTAAAGTTAGTCAGATTAGTCGTAATTCATGTAGTCGTGTAATAAGGATATCTTACATGAAGAATGTTGCAGCAACATAGAGATTTAACAACCTGTAAAACTTCATCGTCTGTAATAGTCTTTTAAACGAAGCAATTGTTCTCTAGGTTCTGTAGCTACATAAGATCATCAGTTAAAAAAACATACACAATAAATGCACCAAGATGATTTTTATTACATACCAAGAAATTAAAAATCACTAAATAAACAGCTGTAAGTAGAAATATGTCTGCTTTGCTTGGTTGACTCATTCATATTGATACTTGATGCTTCAGAGCTTTAGATACACAAACCCATGAGATTAATCACAATTCTTGTTATGGTATTATGTCACTGTAATACTAAGAATGATGAAATAGGTACTTCTAATGAGAATCCTGAAAACAAATACACAACAACAGTTTCTGGGTTATATTGTGCATGCACACCTTATTTGAAATTAAAATGCAAGCTGGTGCAACAAGAAGCAGTGTCACACCTTAGAAATCTTTATAAGCTGCGATAAAGACAAATAACTGGAAAACTCTTGAGGGTGTGTTCTGGTGCATGTACATTTATAATCAGCCACTACACACTACTTCACTGGGGGGGAGGTCCAGAATTTGTTAATGCCCAGGTAAGATTGAGATCTACAGCCCTGTTTTCACCTCCACCTCCGCTCCCTCCTCTTCTTGACTTCTCTCCAAACACAACATTTGATTTGGCCGGCTTCCAGCCAGCTCAGGAACTGTCAGAATTTTCTTTCTCGTCACCCACGCGCTAGACACGCGCCACGCTCTGAACCGTCACGCCGTACACCTATCTGTAAACCTAATTCCACACGGCACATTAAACATCTACACTGATCACATTCACTTTCAATTTGGGGAGGTTCATAATGAACTGGCATATGTCAAGTGGATTCTGGCGCTTGTAGACTCTTCTTTGTTTTTGTGGTGTTTTGTCCTTTTCATGCTTCCTGCCCACTCACCACACCTGACCAAGCTACTAATTAGGACTGCTGACATGAGCCACCATGTAATTTAAAATCCACTTCTGTCTCTCACTCTTTCGTTCTCTTTCTTTGCCTTCAGTCATCTCATTCATCACCTTCTATTCAGCTCTCCTCTCCTCCACCTCCTCCTCTTCCTCTCTAATGCCTCTTTATCTGGACCTTCTCTACACTATGTCTATTACTCATAGGTATGTGTGAGTAATTCTCATAATGACAGCATGGACTTCTAGTCTGAGTTGTGTACAGGCCCTGGAGACAAACTTACACGTACGTGTGGAGGTTTTTGAGTATGGTTGTACATATGCCCGTGTAGCTGGTTATAACTTGGTTTAGATCATCTGATAATTAAGATGGCATTCTTAGAATGAAGTCAGTGAGCAGGAAGTGTAATGAAATGTAAGCTGCATACAAGTAGACTAACAATAACAAGATCACTGACTGACTTTAACTGGTTTAGGATGTGCTGTAGGAAGTGAAAGTAGACACGTCATGAACCCAAACCAGGGCAATGAGTATTTGGCTAAAGAACAGCCACCCTTAGATTTACATTATCACAATAAACGCTGAGCAGACTGGGATTAAAAGTGCTTTCAGGCAGAAAGTGAAGCAAATGTTTTACTTTCATCATTTGCATGAATTTGGCTTTGCCAAACAGAAGTCAGTGTGCCAACTGTACAGGCATTAGCTCTTAGCTAGCTCACAATGAGCAGCAGGTTTCAATTTGCACCCTCCTGGGAAAACTTGGATCGTTCTGCCTTTGCATTGCCCTTACATGAAATAGCACCAGCTCTAAATTTTGCTTTGCACATTAGATACGTTCAGCTTTTCTGCTGAAGGGGTTAATTAAACCAAAATAGACCACAGCATCTACCCATTTTTTCACATTTTGAGAATTTTTCTCTTTAATCATCGAATTGATTAAATCTCCTGCGGTACATGTAAAAACTATTTTATGATTATAAACCTGCTTTAACACAAGCCAAGAATACCTGTGGGGGAAGGCTCCATTAATGGCATGGGTTGCTCTATAATTTCCATCTGCAATCTGCCTTGGGTTATGTCTCGCAGGAGAACCAAAGGTGACCACTCCTTCCTTGTCACCTCCTGCAAGAATGAGGACAATGCACTTTGGCAGAGATGGCTAAGACTAAGCCCATTTTATAACCCATTACCCCTCAATTGTTCAACAGAGCCTCCCCCTCTGGCTTTTTTTCTGAAGTTTTACGGCTGACTCAAGGAGAAATATTTAGAATTTTATCACAGCTATCTTGCTGTCACTGTCCCCTACTCTGACCTATGTCACCCTGCCTTACTGTGGTGTTATCAGCGTGTCAGCCATGACAGCCTCCTCATCCATTTCATGTTACTTTAAGTGATTTCCTTTACCTCGAAATACCCTATACTCTCGACAGCTTGTGGTTGAGGAAACATTTACTCTCACGTGCATTTCATCCGGTCTTTGACAGTTGATTGAGGCAAGATAAGCTACATCTACATGGCGGTGGTAGCAATGTGAACGCAATGAATGACTTGGGTTTATTTTATTAAATTAGAAATACACTGATGCACGCCGTCTTTCTCCATCTTTTTTTCTTTCCTCTGATCCATTTCATTTGTTAATCTGAAAAAAACAAAACAAAACCTGACAGCGCTGCGCCACAGCCACCACCCACCCAGTCCAGCAATCTCCCTTCAATTGCTGGATGATCTCCTGTTGACAGGCCAAGGGTTATTATCATGGTTTCAGGGCCAGGAATGCTACTGCACTTCACAACAGATGTCTTTTCAGATCCTGACAAAGCCACCCACAGAGATGAGGGGAACAGGAAGAAAAAAATGTATCACTGTACTCAGCTGACCCACAAAAGATGTTCTTAACAGGCTGGATAGTAGAAATTATAGGTGTCTGTATGTTCTTATCCTAACTGGCATCAGAATGTCATGCCAGTCTTGTCATGCATATAGCAATCCTTAGTTCTCTGTAAAAACAGTTTTTGGGGGTTTTAAAAAATTCGATTCACTGTTTATTTTATTGCACATGCTTCCACACAGCATCACATGAGTTTACAGTAACCTGATGGTTGATAATGGAAACTAACATGCTGCTCTGAGAACCAAAGCATTGTGGTTGACCCCTCAAAGTCCTTCCTGAGTATTTTGTCTGAAATGAGGTGTACTTTTTCTCACTCTTTAGTTGTATCATGCCTCTTTATCACCATTACTAATAATTAGGAAACGTTTTGACTCTCTTTAAGGTCCGACTATTACTCTAAAATAGCCACAGCATTTGTTTCTGATCTAAAAAAAAAAGAAAGAAAGAAAGAAGAAGCAGTTGCTGCATTAAATTTCACTTGAAGCATTGAGTGGGAAAACAAGGGGGGTGCTTACAGACATCTTTAGACAGACAGTTGTACAAGCAAGGAAGTGTCAGACCCCCAGGAGCCACACCTGCCTGTATCAAAAGCCTTTTCACATTGTTTTGTCTTCCTCTTGATTACTAAGCCAGACTGTAATAATGACCAACAGAGGGGCCTGTCATCCGGGAAGGATGCACACAAACTATTACACATACTCACGCAAACACACACACTCTCTTTTTCAACCTATCTGCCCAACCCCAAAGAAAATGGTATGTAGTCAGAATCTCTTAAATATACACAGTAGTGTTATAAAGTCATGTGAAAAACAGTTTCCACAATCCTCTGAAAAACTTAGTGCGCACCAAGATTCTTTTAGCTAACCACCTTTAGAAGCTATAACTTGAAGTCATCATTTACTGTATGACTGTCAGTACGTCATTCTCTCACATTGCTGGGGAGGAATTTTAGCCCGCTCTTCTTTACAACATTACGTCAATTCATTGAGGTTTGCATTTGTTTATGCACAGCTTTCACCACAGCATTTCATTGAGTTTTAGGTCTGGACTTTGACCAAGCCATTGCAACACCTAGGTTATTCTCTTTTTCAGCCACTGTCTTGTAGGTTTGCCACTGTCACTGTCGGACAGATGGCCTCACATTTCACTCTAGAATTTGGCATACAGAGGGGTTCATGACAGTAAGGTTCCCATGTCCTGTGAATCCTTAATAAGCCAAATCCTCAACCCTTCATCACTGTGCTTCACATTTGATAAGAGATGTCTGCGCTGATATCCTGTCTTTGGTTTGGTTTCCACCAATGGTCAAACATATCTACTTTGGTCTGTTCTAGACATTTTTCCAGAATTGGTTTGTACATATGGAACTTAAGTCATGCTCCAACTTTAGCATTTAGCTTGCTAACTGGGGCCTAAAGAGTCTGAAATTTGACTCTTGGGTTTTTTGGGACATCCACTCCTGGGAAGATTGTAGGATTTTACACTTGAATTCTCCAAACCAACAAACTACCAAAATGTATGCTTTTATAGAGATGCTCACTCTTTTTGATCATCAAAAAAACACTTGAATTTAAATTTGCAGCAACTGCACGCTATTTACGTTTTTGATTCCTATGGAAGTAGATAGTGTGTATGAAGATTTTCACAGGACTCTAGAGAATCCCATAAAAACTCTCTTTTTGACATGTCTTTATGTGTGTTTGTGTATATATATATCTGTTTGTCTATGTCTATATCTATCATATTTTTTGTCTCTAAGGAGCAGCCTCCTCATATTTTGGATGGCTGTTGAACAAGTAGCCATCCATGAGGCCAACCTGATCCATGCAGTCATTTTTTTAGCCACTTGTAGAATTTCCCCTCACTATTTCTTTCTCATACACCCACACACATACATGCTTAACTTCCTTTTATATTTTGAACAAAGATCCACAGGAAGCCCGACTGTGACCCCTGAGCTGATGCAATGTGCTTAGCTGTATACGTATTCATGCTTACCCCTTGCTTACTTTGTAAGTGCCCTCTTCAGTGAGTGCAATCAGTTCCTTACACAGGAAATAATAATCCTTTGAATCTCACCTTGACAATTCTTTAATTATTAGCAGTGCTGACCAAAATACACTTCTTGTGTGTGATGGTTTTTAAAACAAAGTATCAAATGAAATACCTTCACCAAAGGAGCATCGCTCTATGAATCACAAAAGAAAATGAGTTTGCAGGCACTTGATGAGCACTTAAATTGTTTAAATACAGCAAATGGGTATCTTGAAGTTACTTGAAAACACTGATAACTGTCAATACAAGGAGTATTAAAATAAGACATAAATGAGTTAATCGAAACAAATCCTAAATATTAACAATATTAGTGAAAAACCAGTTTAAATACAGTGTTCTTTTGTCTTCAGCTAGCTAGCTATAGTTGTATCAGGCTAATATAAACTGTATTAATCAAGGTAATGTGCCGGATGAGGGTTAAATTGTTAGAAAAATTTAAAAATTAAATCAATACCACATGATGACAAATGCTGTAATAATATAGGAAGAAGATCAAATAAAAGAAAAAAAAATAAAACTAAAAAGACTGCTTTGTTTAAGGGGATGGGGAAATGTAAGCAGTGGAGTTTTGTCTGATGCAATAGCGTCTACAACCTGCAAACAGCTACTTTATCACTTAACAATTAGGTAACTGATGTTATTTAGGTCTAGATAAGACGGTGAAGTGAAGTTATCATCTAAGCTAGAAAACTTAGCTAGCAAACTGTATCCGTGCATAACAAATATACACATATCTGCGCATTAGTTCCAAGTAACATAGCAAAGAAAAAAATACCTACCAAGATGGAGCACATGTTCTGTGGTTTTTGGTTCCTGTTAAACCACATTTATTTTATTTATTTTCTTTTTTGCCCACTTTGCAATTGTATCTGTTTCATTTCCTGCTGTCTTGGTCAGGTTTTTCACTTCTTCTGCTCTTCTTGTAGCCAGCCCCAAGTGGCCATTTAAGGAACTGTAAAATCTATTGCTTGAGTGCTAGCTTTATTTTTTTAGCCTAACAGTTAGCTTAGATTAGCATAGAGAATGGAACAGAGGAAGTAGAGTGCAGAGACTCTACCAACTACACCAAAAACAAAGCAAAACAAAACAAAAACAATATGCTAGGTCATCTCTTGACTCAAACAAGAAACACTACATGTGCAGGCTTGTACTTTATAGTATTTTTCCCTTTGTGCTAGGACCACAGTTTTTCTCATACAAAGCTATCTGTGTAAGTTTGTACAACTTCACTTTCAATGGGCAAACAAGAGAGTAATACTGAGAAATACAAAAAACAAAAACTTTTTTTGGCACTGATGAACTCTGTGCTAATGAGAGTGCTGCTATTATTGTAACGTCCTGTTTGAGCAAGTGAGCACAAATGGTGCGACTTCATTTTTTTTTTTGTCACAAAAAGAGGAAGCTTACAGTTATTCAGTGACAACACCAGTGACATCATCGGGTGCCAGCATGTCTGTCGGCACATCTGAGTATGTGCGACTACTTAGAAACCAATGCAAAGACACATGCACGCACACACACACGCACGCGCTTCAGACCAGTCAGACAGCGCTGTCTTCCACCTGTCTCCAGCGTTGCCCGTCCCGGTCATTAAAAGGGTCCCAGAGCCCCACTCTAAGTGCACATGTCAACTGCAAAATTACAGGGCACGCACAAACACATATTTGTTGTGTATTTTGAAAGGGTAATATCTGTCTGCACGCAAGCAATACGTTCATTTTCCTCCTGATAGCTCCTCCTCTTCTCTTTGTGACAAACCCAGAAAACAAAGCAGGTAAGGTTCAAAGACAAAACAAAGGAAAGGAGATAAAGACAGGAGACAGGTCGAGCTGATGGACATATGACATAGGGAAACTTATCATTCCCCTAATGATTCTCCGGTTACTGTGGACTTCACCACAGTGATTACAAACCACTTCTTTAACTGAGGTCGAAGTATCATGATATCTCAGTTTTGTTCTACCACTTAGCTCCCCCTTTTTCTAACTAATAAAGACCACAAAGCCACTGCAGATGCGTGTGATGAAAGCATCGCTGTTTGAAAACATGAGTGCCAGACATTGGCAAGACTTGATTCAGTGTAGCGGGAAGAAGTGCACAGACAAGTTTGACCGGGAGGAAAGACGGAGCATAAAGGAAAACAAATTGCTTCAACTGAAAGATGAAGATCTATTTTCAGACAGTGACATCATCGTTTCTTTTCGCTGCCATTACTTCTGGGTGCGTGAATACGACAAGGAGCACAAACAAGCAATCAAAAACCCTTGGCACCTGAAAGTTGTGTTGTTTTAAACCTGCCCTTTTATTCTCAGCTCTTTCACCGCGTTGCCTTTGGGTAACCTGAGTGCTCTCTTTCCCTTTTCAACATGATCGGTACAAACAATGGCAAACGTCTTTTCTCCTCGGGGTGATTGACTTGGTCTTATTGCGGTTCTTATTTTATGCTTTTCTGCTGAATGAAATCTCGGCTGTATGTCTGAATAGATGCTGACAGGACCTTATTAGCTGCGTTATCCCGAAATACACAGACGTGAGATCACTAGTGGACAACATTGGGCTTGTTGTCACAGCTCAAACCCAATTTTATAATGGCTGTTTTGTCACTTGTCAACATACGGCATGAGTCACGGCATCTTGCCTTAGCCCGAGAGTCAATGAAAATGGCACAGTAGCACGTCTGAACACCATGACAAAGGCATTTAGCATTTCCTATAATTTTTGCACTGGTCACATCCTTCTTCCATGTGTGCTGTAATTTCCCTCGGCTGGATACTCAATAACATCCTGTTGTCTGAGGATATCTGAGGGGACAGATTTTACTGACCCCACCACCACCGCATCGTCACACACTGTTATCCCAGCCCTGGCTAATGCCAGCCAGCCAGGAAGCTGTCCCCTGTGATCTCTGTGATTAAAAGCATCCTTATTATTGCCTGGGTATTGTTTTGTTGTGTGTGGATCCCTTTGGACTACTATTATTAAATCGAATTACTGGGACTCGACTGTGACACCAAGAATCTTCGGGAAACACTTCATAAAAGGAAAATGCACAGTGACAGCATCTGAGATGAAAAATAAAAAAATGTCACAACTAACTGCACTGACAGATTACATGAAAACTAGTCAGCCTGTCCCATGATAAAAGATTTATAGCATACATAATATTTTGCACAATGTTGATCTTACTTTTACTCTTTAACTTAAACCTATTTCTACTTTTTTAGTCACTTTTGCATATATACATTTGTACACTGTCTCACAGCATAAGGCCCTCACTTTGCGCTTTGTTGCATTTTTACTTACTTATTTTAACTATGCTGTTTATTTATTGTAGACTGTACTATTTTTATTCATTATCCTGCTGCTGTAGCATGATAATTTCCCTTATGGCATCAATACAGTATCAATCTATCTGTAGATGCTGAAGAAAAGCTTAAAGACAGAGCTGAAGAAGAGATCTACTTACTTACATAGCTCTTATAATGACTAAGCGATGTACAGATTTCACAATCCGTACAAAACTTAGATCTGTTTAGCACAGTTCATCTTGGTACATTAAACTGGTTTTTCCAGTCAGGTGCTGATATCAGTGTCATCTCTTCTCCTTAGATGGGCATCATCGGCAGCTTTCTTTATGCTTTACTGATTTGTTTGTTTTCTTTTTGGTTTGCATTTTAGTCAAACCAAAACCAAAAAGAGCTTCACACATGCAATGAAATGCAGTGCATCACAGGAGCCAGCCTGAGTGGAGGTTTTTTGAATGAGATAAATTTGTGGTAACTCTACACGGTGACACAACAGGTGGTCATCCTTCTTAAACCCCTGCGACAGAGACAGGTGCTTCCGACAATGAGGGCTAGAGTGGGGGTGGGTGGGTTGCGTGGATCTCCGGACAGGCTTTGGACAATGGTGGAAATTGGGCATGGGGGGGTAATTCATGCATGGGCAGCTCCTGGCCCATCCCAGCTCTATGTCAAATATACAAGTGCATGAACCCAACTACTCTATGAGCATAAAATAGTCCGCATTGCAAGGTAAACACAAACATGCTCATTCAAACTGTTGAGTGTTTTTTTTTTCTCCTCAGTTTGTCAGGGAAACAGAGGCGTCAGAGGACAATGGCCTGACAATCGGCAAACAGGAAGAGATTCCCTTCACACAGAAGGGTATTCCTGAGTCCAGCTTAAAAAGGGAAGAGGGCTGGAGGTGAGAGGGGCTGTGGGGGTGGGTGAGCGCAGCGACAGCACTTTGACCTCAAAACACCACCACAAACATTTCCGACCTAAAAAAAAAATCCATCTAAAGAGATCATATCTATCCGCCCAGGAACAATGCAACAACCCGAACACAGCAATGACACAACCTGAAATATATCCCGCTCGCAACTATATTTTCTCAACAGAGGAAAAGACAACACAGGTGAAACACTTCTTGCTTTTCCATCACCTGCACTTAGCTTCTCTCATTCTTTACTTTCATTGTAAATTCACCCATGAAAAGATCTCACTGATTAAGAATCTTTTACAGTTTGAACTTTTCAAAGCATTCCACCCGGTTTGACCATGTGACAGCCGGGAAATGCTTCAAGCCAAGTCTAAAAGTAAAAACACTTTCCAATCTCCCTGCAGACATCTGCACATCTGATCGCCAGCGGTATCCCAACAATGTGTTTCCTTTTTGATGCAAACGCAACTACATAATTAAAGCTGTCACAAGCCTCTTATCTGCATACCTCACGAATGACATGAAGTCAAAATGTTGCGTCACAGATAAATAAACTTATATAAAACAAGCTAGATCACTGCTGGAAATACATTTAATTCCATTTAAAAATACACATAATAAGCCAAATAAAACTAAAGCCCATCAGTTCTCTAAGAAACACACTGTATCTTATAATTAATCACTTAGTTCCGCTCATTTCCTCAAGCTATGAGCTGCCTCGGTGAGCCTTATCCTGCGCTATCAGTCATTGTGTAAGAGTAGGTGCCAGAGATAATAATGGTCAAATCAGCGCTGATTGATTAAGCAAGAAGTGGAAGGAAGGGAGGGGACGATGATGAGCAGGAAGCAAAAAGAGGGAAGAGTTGACCGTCCTCTTGTGCTGTCAGATAGATAAGGCTAGTGATGGAGATTCCCAGTGGACTCAGATAACCTTTACCAATAATGTCACTATTTAACAAAGCTGCTCCGTTTAGAGTGGACTGCTAACCTATCAAAAAAGAAAAGAAAAAATAAGATAAACACTGTTTACAGGTCTATACATATTGTGTATTCATTTCTAAATTGAAATGACTTCTACTGGAATTCCAGCTTTATCAAGCTGTATTAGTCTATTTTTGCAAGTAGACTGAATAAAAACTACAAAGGTCAATAGCAAACACAGAATTCGAAACTGTAGATGCTGATAAGCATCTGACATTGTTTTGAATTCCTTTTAAATTTACTGTAGCAGTTTTTTCAAGAAGTGTTTCAAAGCTTAGCTTAGACCTTGCCATTAAACACTTTATGCTTGCATGAATCCCTGATTTAGCTACAGTTAGGTACAGACTATTTAAACTATTGCATTTCATTTCTTTGTCAGTTATGTTGCTTCTTTAAAGAAGTGTGTAGGCCTACAGGGGAAAGTACTGAACCACGTAATCTCCATTTTATTTTTTTTATTGCACGTAATAGACTACATAAATGATTTCACATTAAAACCTTTTAATTGAGGTTATTAAATTTATCTTAAGTGGTTGGTTAAATCAGGTTCCAAGAATCGTCTTCTCGCTATTGGCCAACAGAGGGCGCTGTAAAACATTGGTTGACAGTCAGTGAATTCTCATGAAAGCGCTTGTTGGCTGTGTACAAGCAGCGGTATCTTTTCCACACAAAAGCTTCTGCGGTTTAAGTTTATGTTTTACAGGGCCGCGAGAGTCATTTCAAAAGCACCTTTCCAATCTCTGCGGCAGCTTTTTTGGTTACGAAATTCCCGAAAACTGACGTCCAAAATGTCCTTTCAGTATCCCCAGGCTTACCGCGACGAGTCAGTTGTAAGTAAATGTGGGTTGCTAACTAGCCTAGCGTGCTAATAAGCCGGGATGCTTAATCATCACGCGCTTTCATTCATTGAAAAGAGCGTTCGCTTTGTTAGCATGCTAGTTAGCTTAGCCATCACTGGTAAACCGAGATTGGCTATGTTGACAAAAATGCATGCATTTCAGAGATAGCCATAACTTAACTACAAGTCCAATTTTAGCCTTTCAAGATGCTACGTGATTAACTTTACTAAACACTCTGGGTTTATAACCCCGATTGCTCAACTCTGTTTTGCTTAGCTACTTCACCTTTTAATCATTCCTCTGTGGCTGGTCTCAGGTGGATGACTATCATGGCTGCAAAGTGCCTGACCCTTACAGCTGGCTGGAGGACCCTGACAGTGAAAAGACACAGGTAAACTCCCCGTTACCACTCAAATCACCAGCGAATTCTGTATTTTTTTACTGCCATATTTAGTTGTTGTGTCGCGTTTTGTAATTAAGAAATGTGGGCATGTGATTTGATAGTTAAGTGTTGGTATTAAAAGTCACGGGCGCATTTAAAGCGTAGCATCTTTTGATTTCTTTCTTTCTTTTTTTGCATATTTGTCATACTTACGTGTTTCAGATGAAGCACCTTTTAATATTAGTATAACCCCAGTACATATAAAATGCTTAGCCTATCAGAGGCATTATAGAACAACAATATTGGATTTTCATTTATATATTTCAGTTCTTCCATATTCATTATGGATTTCTGTGGAGAGACACTTGCTTAAAAAGCATAAACTAAGATTAAAAATTATGTACAATCATGTACGTGTACGTTTTGAGGACACGTTAGCATGCATTGTTATCTGTGCATATCAGACAATTGGTGCACCGGCGTTAAAGGTTTTGTGAGTGAGAGGGATGTTATTCAGTTATGTCCAACTCGTGAAGGTGAACTTAATAAATTGTGCATAAATAATCACTATTTATTCAGGTTTGGATGTACGTGTTTTTAAAATAGTTTTATGTGTGGTCAAATCGATTTGTATGTGGATTGGAACATGCATCTGTGAGTCCTCAAATGTTACACACAAAGTACTGTACACATTTGTAAATCATATTTTTCTCCGTAGGAGTTAGGATGCCGATCGCCTGATCCCTGCTTACCTGTGGCAGTTGTGGAATTGGGGTTAGGGTCAGTTTCGGGGGGGTTTTCGGGTCAGGCGGATATGGCAACT
The DNA here is from genome assembly GCF_057382095.1 of Aulonocara sp. 'chitande type north' Nkhata Bay. Classification (NCBI taxonomy): domain Eukaryota; kingdom Metazoa; phylum Chordata; class Actinopteri; order Cichliformes; family Cichlidae; genus Aulonocara; species Aulonocara sp. 'chitande type north' Nkhata Bay. The sequence continues at coordinate 14,007,825 of NC_141358.1, forward strand.
TGGCCTTGCAAGACTACTTTCTAATCCCTTACTCATTACTCATAGTTGTTTTGTTCTATTTTCATGCACAAAGAATCAGTAGTTGTTGGGTCTGTATGTTTTTAGTGTCTCTTGGTATATTTTAAACTTAACCTAAATTAACAGACTCCTTCAGTTCAATAGATCATGAGACATGAGAAATGAAAAATATGCAAATGTTTAACAAAATTATCTTCTCTAATTAGTATGATCTACAAAACCTAGCTTGTTTGGAGGTTTGGATAGCTTTTTTCCCTTGGGAAAAAATAAGATCTTTATTTAAAAACTGTATTTTGTATTTATTCAGGTTATCGTTGATATTAAAGTTTGATCTAAAACATTTAATCATGACAAATATGCCAAAAAAAGAACTCAGGAAGAGGTGGATACTTTTTCCACAGCAAAGATATCTGCTAAATAATTATTTGCTCTTTTGAGCAGTCTGTTGAAATGATAATGGTAAAATGTAAAGCATGGTTGTATTATGCTTTCTTCCATTAGGCCTTTGTCAGTGCCCAGAACAAGCTCACTTTGCCATTTTTAGAGCACTGTGAGGTGCGAGAGCTGTTCAAAGAGCGCATGACTGAGCTGTATGACTATCCCAAGTATAGCTGTCCCTTCAAGAGAGGAAGCAGGTAAAGCTTGCTGCAACTGATTCCATAATAATATTTTTGATGTTGGATTTCAGCTTTAGTGTTAGATGACAGAGTGATTATGTGACATTCCAGTAGCTTTTCTCTTTGTTTTTTAGGTACTTTCACTTTTACAACACGGGCCTCCAGAACCAGAGTGTGATGTATGTGCAAGAGAACCTAGATGCCGAGCCCACAGTCTTCTTAGATCCAAACACATTTTCTGAGGATGGGACAGTTGCTCTGCGAGGTATCAGTCGTGGCTATTATAAAAGCAAAGTACCCATTTTACTGATATGAAAAAATATGTTGCCTGCATTTCTGGATCGTGTGCTCTTTTTAATTTTAGTAATACATTTAGTTCAAAATTGCCTTTCAAGTAATAGTTGCTTCATGTGGTAGTTTTTACTCAGTTTTGAATAAAAATCTCTACAAATGTAGTGTCCTCTCTGATGTCTAAATTTTGTTAAGTTTCCTTGTTAACATTCTATTTATGTTTCTCTGATTTCTTCAAGGCTATGCATTCTCTGAGGATGGAGAGTACTTGGCATATGGCACTAGTGCCAGTGGGTCTGACTGGGTGGAGATCCGCTTTCTGCGCGTTGAGGGCGCCGTGCCTTTAGAGGACCGCCTGGAGCGAGTCAAGTTTAGCTGCATGTCCTGGACCCACGATGGGAAGGGGCTTTTTTACAACTCGTATCCTGACCAGGAGGGCAAAAGTGATGGTAAGACTGTGTTGGACAGGATTCAAACATTCTCAAATACTAAACCTTCATTTGGCTGCAGTAAATTACCTTCAAAATATGAAATACTTGTAAGATAATTGACATTCTTGGAACTCAGTCTGCCTACCTAGCCTCATGGGACAGGGCTCTCTACCAGGACAGAAGAAAATGGATTAATGGATATCTGCTTAAGGACTCGCTTTTCTGTGCACTGGCCAGTTACCATTTAAAAAAGCTAATGAAAAGCTAAATTGTCATTAGATAATTGCTAGCGGTTTCAAATGTATATATCTCCAAATGCAGTCTACATAGACTGTTAAACTGCATGCAGCAGCAATGTCTGCTCAAACGTGAGTGGAGAATAAAACTTGATCAAAGACAGCATTAATGTATTATTATAATTTTAAAAAAAAACAACAACCTTGAATTAAGAATAAAAAAACAGGAATTACAGACATTTTCATACACAGACCTCCGTTTTCATAGACTGAAATTGCTAACCGACTGACAAGCATTTCAATGGCCAGGTGAGGCCTGTTCCATTGTTATTTCATGACAAATGAGTCAAAGTGCTGATTTTTTTTTGTAACATTTGTAACAGCTTTTCACTGTCATCATTAGACTAAAAAACTAAAAACCAAAAATAAAGAGATCCGGGAGCTTTAGACAACAAAGTTGGATGATGACAAAATTATTTTCATGGTTTAGAAAAGTTTGTTTACACTAACACGACAAGAACATGACAAATTGTCAAGGTACAGCAGGAAATGCAGCAGTTTGCACTTTGCTGTAAAGTGAAAACTGCTCATTACAGTCAAGAACAGGAAGACCAGATTAGGTGTTACCAGAAATCATCTAAAAGAATCTGCATTGTTCTGGGAAGGAAATAAAAAACAAACAAATTTGAACTTTTTACCAGATGATGACAAGAGAAAAGTATGGAGAAGCGTGCCACGTTACCAGTCAGACATGACTTATAATGTCAGTGGAAATGGATCACTGGTCTTTATTAATGATGTAAGTGTTGAAAGAAATAGCAGTATGAGTTGTGAAGTGTACAGGTTTATACTCGCTCGGTTTCAGCCAAATGCTACAAAACTCATAGGACAGTGCTTAAACAGTGCAAATGAATATTATCCCAAAGCATACTGCAAAAGCAACCAAAGAGTTACTCAAGGCAAAGAAATTGGATGTTCTTCAGTGGTCAAGTCAGTAAGCTGTTGTCATTCCAATAGAGCAAAGTGCACAAATGCAGAAAGACTCACAAACAAGCACCAAATGAAGGCCTAGCAGAGCATCTCCAGGGAGGTGAACCACAGCATTTGGTGATGTTTGCCGGTTTTAGACAGTCAAAGATTGTAAATGATTTTCATCCATGTAAAGTTACGTTTGTATGTCCAATTACTTTTGAGCCACTGGACAATGTATTTAATGTCATAAGGCGAAATGTTTGTCATTTGTCAATATTTGTTATTTTCTGTTTATTGTTTTGAAACCTTTTGTTATCTAGTATTATAAAATTTGCACCTACTCGTAACACTCTTCGTCTTTTTGTATTCGATTTTGTTTTTTGCTTTCAGGCACTGAGACCTCCACTAACTTGCATCAGAAGTTATACTATCATGTTCTGGGGACTCCACAGTCTGAGGACGTCCTATGTGCAGAGTTTCCTGATCACCCCAAATGGATGAGTGGAGCAGAAGTATGTGTGAAGTTGTTTGTTTGTTTTTTTCCCCTCTAGTGTCATGTCATCAAACTTGGACAGAATGCGTGTTTTAGTTGGCATTCAGGTGCAGTTTAATGATTGCAGATGTACTGTAGGTATCAGAAGATGGGCGCTACGTGCTGCTGTCTATCAGAGAAGGTTGTGATCCTGTCAACAGACTGTGGTATTGTGACCTCAAGACCACTCCTCAGGGTATTACAGGTATTCTGTACTTGTTTCTCTTTATTTCTCAAAGTATTTTGGTACTTTAAGACAAATATTGTTCTTCTTGTAGTCTTACTCGCTTAACAGTTTGATTTTAGAACTGAAATCCTTGTTTGCTCAGGACTTTTGCCATGGGTAAAATTAATCGACAACTTTGACGCCGAGTACGAATACGTGACGAACGAGGGCACATTGTTCACCTTCAAGACCAACTTAGACGCCCCTCGTTACAGACTAATCAACATCGACTTTGCCTCTCCGGAGCAGAGCAGCTGGAAGGAGCTCCTGCCTCAACATGAGAAGGATGTCATTGGTGAGGTTCTGCAACACGTGCATGACCTTTTCCCTATAAAATATGAAGCGTTAGCAGTTTAGCCCTGTCATTAAAGGTACATTTCAATGTCATTCATTCTTTTGCCATGTCTTCCTTGCAGTGTTTGCCACCTGTACATACTCCAGCTATTTGTTCGTGTGCTTCCTCCATGATGTGAAGAATGTGTTGAAAATGTATCGTCTGAGCTCAGGAGAGGAGCTGAGGACCTTCCCTCTTGATGTTGGATCCATAGTAGGGTTCACAGGACGAAAGCGAGACTCTGAAATCTTCTATTATTTCACTTCTTTCCTATCGCCAGGTAATATAATGCAAAAGTTATTATTTTTAATCAAAAAAAGCTATTTTGTTTATCAGATGCCTTGTCTCGCAATTTCTACCTGTGCAAATATTGTTGTTTAAGTGAAATAAGTCAACCTTTATGTTAAGTTTGTATAAATAAGAAACAAGTAATGCAATTTTGTTCTCATTTCTAAGTTCCACGTATTATTTCATTAAGTAAATTTGTACTGTCTTTAAGAATTCACTGATTGTGAAGTGATTTCAAAATAGTAAAGAAAATGAAACTTTTACTTTCTTTTCATCTAGCCATCATTTACCACTGTGACCTAACCAAGGAGCCCCTGCAGCCCCATATCTTCAGAGAGGTCACTGTCAAAGGCTTCAACCCCTCCGACTACCAGACCACACAGGTAACTAGAGCCTAGACTGGGATTACCAGTGTTTAAATAGGTGTGTTTCATTTCTCTTTAAAAATAGGCTGCGGTAAACACATTTATTAAAAGATATCTCAACAGTTAATTATGCATAAATGCCCAACTTTAACCTAGTTTTTAAAGTACTGACCCAGCATTTATCCAAAATGACAGACATAAAACGGTGGTGTACAGGCCAGTTTGTACCCTGACAAACAAAATGAAGGGTTTTATCAATTGTCTGGCTTGAAAACGGCAAACTGAGGGCAAACTATCGGCTTAGGGTTGTTGTAGAAAAGGTGGGCTAAATCAGGTATTGGTAGCATTTATTAACGTAAGCAGCACTCAAACTGAGCTTTCAAAGTAGTTTTTTTAACTAGAACTGTACCCTAATAGTCAAATCATCAGATATTTGTTTCTTAGTTTAATTTTGTGATTTTTAGATGTTGTATGTTTCTAAACATGAGGCTATAAACCAAGTCAGCATGGGTGTGTTCACAGTAGTAACTGTCACATGTCAGTTCACCTTGTTGTGGCAAATAAGCAACTTTTTCTGACTGAAGTATAACGGGAAGGATTGCTCGGCCATCATAGGAGACATGAGCCCTTTCTCTTTAAATGTAGCCAAAGTAACAGCCATTAATTCTGATTTATTAAAAAAAAAAAGATTGATTGCCAGATGGAGTTGGAAGCTGGTCACCTGTGGAGAGAAATGAAAGAGAAAGAAATTTTGCAATTAGTCATAAGATTTGAAGCTTTTATGTTATGATAGATGTTGTCAGTGTCCCTGGGAAATGATTATGGGCCAGGAATGGATGACCTGACATAGCTGATTTTATATTTAAGTGGTTCAGATTCCTGAGAAACTTGCAGTAAATTGTCCTTTAGATAGTCTAGCCTTGGCCAGACCATGTTTCAAATTCTTTTTACTTCCTCTGTACATATAGTGTCCCAGAGTTAGATATATTTATATACTTCTGCTGAAAACAGTGGCCTCGAAAATAGCTCTGTAAGTGTAAAATGTTCACGATTCAGACAGGATTTTAAAAGAGCTCCTGTCTTCTCTTGTCTTCTGACTCAGAAACAAGGATAGACTGGTGATGTAAGCTTTACTGTTCTTTACCTTTTCGTAATTCACTTCCCATCTCCTTTTGTTTCCCTGACAATCTTTTATTTTTTTTTCTCTCTCTTGTTGTCTCAGATCTTTTTTCCCTCAAAGGATGGCACTCAGATACCCATGTTCATTGTTCACAAGAAGGGCATCAAAATGGACGGCTCCCATCCAGGTTTTTTATATGGCTACGGGGGCTTTAACATCTCCATCACGCCAAGCTACAGCGTGTCCAGACTCATCTTTGTCAGACATCTGGGAGGAGTTTTAGCTGTCGCCAACATCAGAGGAGGAGGAGAATATGGGGAGACCTGGCACAAAGGTGAGGAGCTTTTGACACGTAATTATAAACATGACTACAGAGCTCAATCGCAAGGGCATGTCCAGTTTGCCCTGTTAGAAAACGCCTGTGTTTGTGTGTGTTTGTAGCACATACAGTAGATTGTGTCTTGTCTTTCAATAATGACATCTTTAGCTAAAAGTTTGAAATGAATATATTTGCATATTGAGAGATTCTGGAGTTTTCTGTGGCTGAGGAGGCATAAATGTTGTTTTTAAGAATTTCTAACCTGACAAGCATAAAAAAACATATCAGACACACATTATTATTCAAAGCAGAATAATTTTAGATCTTTTCAAACGTGCCTGGAGGGAATCTTTTAAATATTACCAGCGCAAAGTCCTCATTTACATACTTTGTATTCTTTTTTTTCCAGCTGGCATGCTGGCAAATAAACAGAACTGCTTCACAGACTTCCAGTGTGCAGCTGAATATCTAATCAAGGAGGGATACACTTCTCCCTCCAAACTGACTATAAATGGAGGCTCTAATGGTGGCCTGCTTGTAGGTATGTATGCTTCCACTAAAGAACAAGATACACTAAAACAATATAATCGCAGCAAATGGATATAGATGATGATGTTTCTGAATCCTTGGTGTCCTGTCTCAGCGGCCTGTGTAAACGAGCGGCCTGAGCTGTTTGGATGTGCAGTAGCTCAGGTGGGCGTCATGGACATGCTGAAGTTCCACAAGTTCACAATCGGGCACGCCTGGACCACGGACTTTGGCTGTTCAGAAGACAAAGAGCAGTTTGAATGGCTGATCAAGTAGGTGCTCTCTGACCACAGTGTAGATTTTAATGTGTATTATATACTGTAGGCTGCATTTACATCAGCTGCCTTTCTTTATACATTTTAATCTGAGCTTCACTGATTACATTGGCTACATGGACATAAAAAAATGTGTTTCCAGTCCCAAGTAGCTATTAGCTGAAAGCCTGGCATATTTCAGCATGGTGTGCAACATGTCCTTTAAAGAATTGAGGAAACTGGACAAGTGGAGGACAAAAGAAAAAGTTCCAGGCCTAAAACCCTGTCTGTAGCAGATAAAGTGTCTGAAGGTCATTTCCTTGAGGAATGGGGATTTAAAAAGTCCAGTTGTCAAGAAGCCATTGCTAAGGAAGAGAAACAGGGAGGAGGCTGAGTTATGCCAAATTACACAAAGACTGGATTGAAGATCAGTGGTAACAGGTCTTTATGGTGTGATGAATATATACAGAGGCTGAGATGTAGTGGTTTTGAGCTACATCTCAGCCAGTGGTGTTGGTGATCTTGTCAAATTTTAAGGAATTATGAATTTGGAAAACACTCTCAGATTTTAATCCACCAGGCAATACAGTTTGGAAAGCATGTGATTGACAGCAGCTTCATTTTTTTTTAGCATTACAATGATCCTCAACACACAGTTAATGCAGTAAAAGCATACACAAATAGAAAAATAAAAATACACCATGAAACACTGTCAGTCATGGATGGGTCTCCCCAGAACCCAGACTTTAGCATTACTGAAGCAGTGTGAGATCATCTTGACAGAGAACAGATCAAAGGGTACCCAACATCCAAAGAAGATCTTTGAAGAATCCCGAGGACTACCAAAACATGACAAGAAATCTTTCCTAAGAGAGTTCAGGCTGTGTTGAGGAATAAAGGTGGTCATACCAAATATCGACTTTCATGCTTATTAGAATTGTACAGTCTCAGCTTTTAGCTTGTATACTGTATTCCCTTGTGTTCGTTTGCCCATTTTAATAAATAACTTAATCTGTGTGGTAATTTTTTTTGCAAAATATAAAGAAATAAGGATTGGCTCAAGACTCTGGCACAGTACTGTATTTTAATGAAATATCTAATTCCAGGAGTTATCCTTGAGTCTTGATTTGAGAACTGAAGCTCACAAAGAAATTCAGAACAAACAAAATTACCCGATTGTTTCGTTTGTGATGTAGGATAGCAGTGTGAATATTTTAAGGTTAAACAAAATACATTTTGTACTCCAACATTATCATTGCTCTGACATTTTTATAGAGGGATTCTGCTGTTTACTTAATATTTAAACGGTTGCAGTCCTAACAAAGATCCCACTGGTCCTCTCTCGCAGATACTCCCCGCTTCATAACATCCGTGTACCAGAAGGCAATGGGGTCCAGTACCCCGCTGTGCTTTTGCTGACAGGCGACCACGATGACCGGGTAGTGCCTCTGCATTCCCTCAAGTACATCGCCACTCTGCAGCACATTGTAGGTCGCAGCCCCAAGCAGACAAATCCCCTTTTCATCCTTGTGGACACAAAGTCAGGCCACGGTGCTGGAAAGCCCACCAGCAAAGTCATTCAGGAGGTGGCTGACACTTACGCCTTCATCGCTCGCTGTCTCAACATCTCTTGGGTCAAATAACCTGCATCTACCTTTTAAAGTGTGTGGGGTTTCTTTTTTTTCTTTTTTTTTAAATCCTTTGGTCAAACCATATTTAGAATACCGTTAATACCAGAATACCGTTAATACCAGATGTTGACACATTGTTTATAGCACTGCTACCTTCCCCTTCCCCCCCCCCCCCCCCCCCTTTTTTTTTTTTGTGCTGATCTGTTTTGTCCCTCCCCCTGTGTGAGCAGATTAGATCACAGAGTCATCAGGCTCTGCACAAATATAAGCCAACATGCATCTCTCACACCTAATGTGTTGTTTGTTTTGTGTAGTCACAGGGGGCTCTTTTCAAGGATGATGCAGTAATCAGCCAATCAGCCGTTAAAGTCATGAGGTGAAAATAGCAAAAAAGTTCATTTCAAGATTGTTCCTGCTCCCTTTGGGTGCTGCAACGTGATGTGTGTGTATGTAATTTATTTCTGGATTGTGCGCAGAATGGAGTCTGTTTGATGTCAGATGAAATCAGTACATACAAATGTTAGTGACAGTATTACACGGATGATGGTACTGCTGGTGGATGAAATGAAAACAAATGCAAAAAAAAAAATCGGTTGTTTCCATGGGAAAGTGTGTGTGTGTGTGTGTGTGTGTGTGTGTGTGTGTGTGTGTGTGTGTGTGTAAGTAAATGTCAGTCCTTACATTAATTTCAGACTGATGATTTCTACCTCTTGACTTGTGCTGATTGTTTTCCTTTTCAAAGGGAACAAAACACAATGCCACAAATACAATAAATAACTTTTTCAACAGTGACTCATCGGGATCTTTTATTATTTGTGTATGTTAACAGCTATGCACCTTCATGTAGTAAATAAAATTACACTAGGGTAACAGCTCAGGATAAAAATATGAAATTTGATTGTCCAAATTGAGGAATAATTCTCCGATCCAAAGTGGCAAGTTTGAGTGAAACAAATGAAGGCAGTGAATAAAAAAAATCTTTTATTTGAGATAATCTTGGACAAAGACAGAAATATTTTGCTTTCTATTAAAAAATATAATGAAATAATAAGCTGGGATATGAATCGGTCTGTTGTTCCCTTTCACAGACAAAGAGCAAGTCAGGGCGTCTAGATCTAATCTTGAGTTCATGTGTGGTCTTCCACCAGGGGGCAGTCACGCTGAAAGTGAACAACGGGTATAGCAGCAAGCACAAAATGAGGGTGGTCTCACAGAGGAAGCCATGAGGATTAATAAACGTACATGTTTCATGTTCAAAAGCCTCTCCGATGTCCCACTTTTTTTCATAAGCATAATCAGTCACACCTGAAACTTTTATAATCATCTCAAACACTCCAGTCTGTGACCGCGCCTTTAATGAACAATACATTACAAAATAGCAAGAAGTTGAGCTTCATGATGACTCTTTCATCATTTATGGGTTATATTTTTATTTTTTAAATGTTTAAATGCATATGAGTTAGTATGAAAACATGCACAAATTTCCAAATTTCTTTTATCTAAATTCAAACTGGTATGCACCATTACATTACATTTTTCACAACATTCAAATAAACTGATATCAAATTAGAAAAACGTCTATTAGAAGTGAAGTTAAAAAAAAATTAAATTCAAATGCTTTGCAAAAATGTCAATTTCAGATAAACATAAATTAGATAAACATAATCTGAAGACAGAAAAAATGACAGTTTATATGTTTCATTTCTATTATTTAAAACACCCAATAAACATTAAAGATGGACATGAAAATACTCATGGTTTCAGATTCAGATCATTTTGAACGTGCTCAGTGTTCCAGCAAAACCAAATTACTCGTCATGTTATGAAACTAAAACAGTCGTGAAATCTGACGCCAAGAAGATTCAATTTTTCTTTTAAGTTTTGAGAATGTTTTCTAACACAACACTGACTCGCTTTACTTAAAACCAAATTATACTGCCTGTCTTAATACTTTAACATCTGTTCCAGCTCCCCAACAACTTTGGGTGACAAAGATCGGCTAGTGCCTCTGCATTTCTATTTAACCTATTTAACTTTAGGTTAAATAACTGGAAGAATGAACAGCTACATTGACTGAATAACAACCAGAGCCAGATATAGGCCATGCGCAATAGAATCAAACGAGCTAGTTGACCAAACTTATCAAAAATGTTAAAAATAAATAAATCCCAGTCGTTACAAATAACTTTGTCAGCACTCAATGCCTCATCTAAGGTTTGCCACCCCCGCTTTTAATCACCTCCCAGCCAATTTAGATTGAATGCGCACGCGTCCACATACACCCGCGTGGGAAATCAGAGGATACTGGACCACCAGATGGCGCATAAAACCCCGTGAAATCCTGCTGCCTGCCTACATGTAGACTGGTGTGTCAGTGAACTGATCCTAGTGGTAAACTTCACAAAAGAAAAAAACACCCTCACTGTTTCACTTGTCTGTGCTGAAGCTGGCGGGTCATCACACACAAAGAAAGTGGTTTATAGGATTAGCCCATGCATGACCTACATTATAATATTATGTTAAAACATCCTATTATAAGTTGGCTTTAGGTGGAAATAACCATCACATGTGGCAATAATCTTATCAACTTATGTCTAATGAAAGCGGTGAAAAAGATCCTCATTTCTGATTGGCTGACACATTCGAAGACATTATAACGCGCCCGATGAACACACACCTGTGGTTATAAGCATTAACGCTTATAATCACATGTAATAATTTAATAGTTGCGAATGTAGCTTTTTGTATCTATCTATCTATCTATCTATCTATCTATCTATCTATCTATCTATCTATCTATCTATCTATCTATCTATCATTTTGTCTCTCTCTCAGTGTGAGGTACATTAATAACAGTGAAGTTGACTGCCTTTATCAAACCGATGGATGGCGCTATTTATTCAATCCCACCCCCCACTTCTCAGTTACCAGTCGCTGATCTGGAACCAGCCAAGCTGCGCTATTCAACAAGGATATGAAGCTGAAAGAGTCAACAGCAGACATCAGATCAGTGAGGAAAGTTTGGGGTGCCTGAAGGAGAGGATACATTATAGTAGGCTAATAAAAATTTTGGGGTTTCTTCTGTGTGATCGCTTCACGGGTGATTGGAGTGAATATTTATGGTAATCTTGTAAGGAAAATTAATTTGAGCTTACTGAGTGGTGGGTAGGTCTTTTAAACGGGCTGGGTGGGGGATGTTAAGTATGGATCTTCATCAACAAGAGAAAGAGAGGGAGAGAGGTGGGGATGGTTGCGAGCATGTTGGGGGGAGGTCATAGATGCCGCATGGTTAGAAGAGCAGTGATAAAGCTCAGAAGATCTCGCATACCAACGACGCATCTGCATCTTTTCTACTGGAAGACTTGTTTATGGGGAAACCCCACATTTGCAGCTAAAATGCTAGCACTAATTCAATTTTTAGACCTGGTTTGTGGAGGGTAGATATGAGATTGAGCCGTCAGTGCCTTTGAGCTTGAGCAACCGTTTGTGAGAAGTTGGGAAATGAAGTGAGAGAGAGAGAGAGAAATCACCTTTGGAGCAGTTCAGAGGATGTTTTTTTTCCGGATCTGTGCCACAGCCTCAAAGGAATCTGTTGGTTCAGTTTAAAACAAATCAGTCTGTCTCTCACGCTGCTGCAGCTTATGTTACAGAGTCACTATAAAATATTCATCCATGGAAAATCTCTTTGATTCCAGACGGTCACTTGGCTTCATGCGCCATGCAGGTTAAAGTCAGTTGAAACATGTAACTCAAACTAGAGCGTCGGGAGACCTGATGTCCAGCAGGCTGATCTCTACTTCATCCTACATTTGCTCTATCAAAGGAACACCGGGAGAAACGCTTGGTCTGCCTGTGCCATCTCATTCATTCACGGCGAGAGAGGGAGAGAAAAAAGGGAGCATGTCCACTTCCTCCTCTACCTCTTTTACAGGTGAGTGCGCTGAATTTTACCAACATTTTGCCCTATTTCCTCCAGCTTAAATCCACCCTCCTCAAGAAAAGCCTTGATTGAGACTGGCTCACCTATGTGCTGAACCCCCCCCCCCCCCCCCCCCCTCCCACTACCATCCCCTGACCTGAAATGACCGACGTTACCCACCGTGAAGACTTGATGGATTGGTTCTTTAATCAAACGTAATCAAAACCGATTTGACGCTAAAGATGCGCACAAATGCACCCAAAAGATTGCTTATCGTTTTGTTTTAAGGGAAATTACGCATTACACAGTTATTTGTATAACAACAACTGGAAGTCTTTAAAGGGAACTTTCCTCAATACACGGGGGAAACCGGAAAACAGCAATTAAGCAAACAAGATCCATCATCACAGGATCTCTGTTAACCACTTTAAGCTTTATATTATGATATTTAAGGAGTATTAGCGTTGGTTTAGCAGATCTATCGATTACATTGTGGGTGGATGCTCAGCTTCTCCATTTGTTTGACTAAAACTTCAGAAGGTTCAGTGAATCCAGGAGCAAGAAAAAACAGTCATACTGACCCGCTGAAGCCCCGCAGAACAACACGACAAAATAATCCAAAAATAAATTGGAAGAATGCGATATAGATGCGTGGCCCCATTGTGCGCAGTTTTTGGCGCATCGGCGGTACAAGCGCTTCTTCTCTAACCTCCCCCCTCTCCTCTCGCTGACGTCACTGATATTTCATTCAGATATTTTCACCCTGTTTACTCCCGGTGCAGGAGCCTTGGCCGGATAGTTAGACTACCACTACGTGATTTACCGCCCATAAAGTTTACTTTCGTCGCTTTTCTTTCTCTTCCTCCCTCAGAAGTAAACGGGAAATTCATCTCCTGAGACCAAAAGGTAAAAGAAAAAAAAATATGGCTGTTGGAAGTGTATCAAATTGAAAGTCGCACTAAAATGCCTCCAGTGAACAAATATCCAATCCTAATTTAAATGGAACGGGGTTTTTAAAAAATCGTATTTTACGATTTGAAGCATGAAAAACGAAGGGAAAGTTTTTGAGTTGCCCCTGTGGTCAAGTATGAACCACACAATACGCGTGTGCTTTTCTGTGCTGTGTGAATGTTTTTTTTCGTTGAGTCTAAATATTTGTTAACGAAATCTGTGAAGAAAACAGAGGAAAATATTCGATGAATGGATGAGAAAAAAAAAATCAATTCTTCTTTGTCTGCAGAGAGTCACCAACATCCAGGGATGGAAATTAAAGTGAGCTGTGCTTCGAATTTGAAACTAGATGAAAAAATTAGAAAAAAAAAAAGTCATTTCTTGGCGTGTTTTTTCTTCTTCTCTTAAAACACTCCATAAGCATATAGTCTTCTGGTCCTAAAAATAACCCTGAGGGGAGATGGCCCCGCTCTGCCAACACTGTTTATCCATCCTTGTAAACGATAGAGAAAAGTGAAGGATTGGTAGCTGGAATGCATGAGGTAAACGACAAAAAACAACCCCCTCCTCACATAAAAAGAAAAAGAGAAAAGAGAGAGGGACTCAATGAACCCTTTGAACTGCATTGACAGCAATGCATGGTAAAATGCAAGTTTCCTCTGGGAGCCTACTTGGTGAAGAGTGGGGGTTGGGTGAGGTTAGCTGGGGAGAGGGAGTTCAAAGTCTGCACAGAAAGTTGGTATTCAAACAACTCAGGAATCTGCATGTGCTCATAAATATATAGTTCATCTAAGACAACTGAAGATCTAAATGAGCCACTGCACTGATCTTTCCTTGCAGGCTTAAAAATAAAGAGCAATACAGATGAATTAACATTTGAACAGGTTTTAAAAGATGGCTTATAAAAGATGCATTTAAACAGAATATGTACTGGTATGTGACTTCCACTTGGTTTTCACTAAACCCCCAAAACACAATTAAATGAAAAAAAATCTCTCTTTATTTAAAAAAGAAAACAAAATGCTCTTAAGATCCTATAGTTTGCAGCTTGGATGCACACATTTCTTTCCACTGATTAGAGCTATTAACTGAGAAAATAAAGCAACAAGAACAATAAATCAAACAAGCCTAATCCATTAAAAATATTACATTTGTTTTATTAAATATATCTATGCAAATCTTATCAATAAGCCAAATAAAACAAACCCAAGACACAGCTTCTCAATTCTACACCTGAAATTATTGCAGGCCTTACAGAGATTCATATTATGCCATTTTTTTTCTGCTCTCATGATAAATTTGTACTCGTAGTGCTGAACATCATATATAAATTGTACCATATTGAATTGGACTGTACTGAAAATAAATGAAGCCTCATTTGTATGATGTTGCATTGTCTCACAGAGACTATTGTGACATTCAAATTGGAACAAAAACCTTAGATGCACTTCTCCAAAGCAGCTTATTTTTATATGAGGCAAATTTTTACATCACCCCTCTCATCGCTAGTTGTGATGAAAGAATAAAAACCATTCAGCAACTCACACATCTTAAAAATCGGGCAGTTCAACAAAGCGCTCCACAGAACAGGTGGGGATTAGATCGATATAAAGATACAGCATGTATGGAAAAAGCTATGGAAATAGAGAGAGTAAAAAGACATACAAATGGGTTAAAGTGTTGCTCCTGCTTTGCATTCAAACAAATAATAAATGTAGGGAGGTACTAAAATTAGATCATATCATAAGAAATGATATTAAACTAAAAAAAACCCACAAACAGTGATGTTGGTTTTAAAACAAAGGTCGTCTGCAAACAAGGAGCTGCTCGGCTCATTTCAGAAACAGATCATTTCCTAGCAATATTACAGATGTGACATGAAGATCCTTTTGTAGAACTTAATATGTGAAATATTTTCAGTGCTCATCTTCATGAATAGAAGTGGAAAAAGTACAGATCCTTATATAAATGTAAATGAGTGTGAAAAATGTATCTTATTCTGTAGCATGACAAAACTAGTGCAGAGATTGTTACAAGTTTTATGTTCGGCTTAAAAACAATCTTCAAAAAAGAAAAGAAAAACATACGTCAGTTTGTAGATGTCTTTGCAAAGTCTCAGTTGAAAAGTGTTCTTCTCTTTTTTTATCGCCACAAATATAATGAAAAGGTTTGAAAGTAAAAGAGGCTTCAAAACAGTCTTATCTTGTTGCATAAGTGCAAACAAAAGGCGTGACTGTGGATCTGTGGCAGCTATAAAACAAACATCTAATGCAAAGAAACAAAGTTTGAAGTTGGGCCATGTCACTTTTTCAGATGTAGGAACTTTAAGGTTTTTTGTTGTTGTTGTTTGTTTTGTTTTGTCACGCTGTCAAATGAGAAGCTGCCTTCTAACTTCTCCATCAGAAGGACGTTGAGAAAAAACAAAATGTTGAAAACTTTCCTCTGCTGAAGCTTGAAGGCAACCGATCAAACTGAGAAAAATCTGAATTTTCATAAATCATAAATCTGCATAAAGAAAAGTATAAAAGAGATGGACATGGGTTTAAAACCAGTTGAAAACCAACTATATGTGAAGAATTCTAGTTTGTGTCGTTTATGAAAACAAACTACTTAGAACATCTGCAAAGCTTTACTTTCACGGGTTTTTCTGTGCCTCTGTACCATTACAATCGTTAAGGCTGTTTCACAAGCATTTCATGAATCAATTTGTTTTTCACAGGTTTAAAGCACACCATAAAATCTTCACTAACAACCATTTTGCTCTTTCAGTTCCCTCTTTTGACCGACAGGCACACCAGAGCCTCCCATATCTAAATCATTCCTTGTCATTCTTTTGCACACTTCGGTAAGCTGCACTGCGGTATTTTCCGCTGACTTGTCCTAATCAGAAAGGTCCTGCCAGGATATGAATGAGTGGATAACATCTGACAGTGGTATCCAATCCTGTGACCCACACAGTAATTCTATGGCTGCTGAGGAGGCCTCCACTACAAGCATCTTCAAAAACAGGCCTTGTGCGCGGGGGCTGGGTTGGACGGATTGGGGGTAGGGGCAAAGCTTGCGAATTCCGGAGGGTGGGCTCTTGAGCGTCGGTGGGTGGAGACAGGCTTGTTGTTGTTTCATTCCTCCAACGTGTTTTTCCTCTTTCCTCATACTCGCGAATAACCCCTCGAGAAACGTCCCACCAAGGCAGAAGTGAGATAAGATGGAAAGTTTCTCATTGGGCTTGTTCTTGTTGTTGATCTGCTCCGTGGGCTATTCTTCTCTTAAGTGATCTATGCTGTTGGACGTAAACCATGTCCAGAATAGGAAGTAAGACGTGTAGTGGAATTTAAATGTGCTCAAACTTGATTTAATCCAGCTTTTGTGTTTGTTTTGTGGTTTTAAACATACTGTGTTTTAACAGTACCATTTTAAAAAAGCATATTGAATTGATACAAGCCACCTGTGTTAAAGTTCTCTTTAAGGAAGCTTAGTAATGCCACAAAAATCTCTTTAAGTTTGAATAAAAGTGGAACTTTAAGACTCAAACTAAGTTATTTTGTAAGAAGAAGAAGGAAAAACAAGACTTAACAATTTCAGCTCCAAACTTTACTGACAGCTTCATAGTATTTCTAAAAGCATTTCTAACCCCCCCCCCCCCCCCCCCAAAAAAAAAATAAACAAAAAACAAAACAAAAAGAAATGACCCTCCCCCGCTCAAAAAGAAAAAGAAACAGACAGAACTAATCTTGGTAAGGAACGTATCCTCATGACAAACGAGGCTCAAGACTTACAAATATCTGCTTTGCTTTCTGTCAGTTTTCCAGTCACATTCCAAAGCTGTGAGTTCAGCTCTCCTCTGGTGCCCACTATGATACTGGGAGGTAACTGGTTGTGAGTTAGGAGCATGAGCACAAACACATGTCCATGCATGAAAGTGGGAAATGATCATTTGCACTGTTTTGTAAAATTCACAAGTTCTAGTTTCCAGCAAAACAGGTTTAGGTTTCTTAGCATAGCTGGATGTTATTTCTGTTAAAGCCACAGCTGCATTTCACCCTTTTGAATATACACTGGTGTGAAAGTCTGAAGTGAGCTGTGCAATGCAAACAAAGGCTGTAATAAGCTTACGTATTTTAATGGTGCTGTGTTTACTTTGTATAAAATGTAGAAAAGTTAACCCTGTCTTGAAAATCTTTTAGAGTTTGGCTTTGGTAATAGTAGGGTCTGGAGAAGAGATTCAAACAAGCAAACAGTAATAGAAATCGACAAAAAACAAGCAGTAAAATAAAATAAATTAAGAAACATTTTTTTGATGAATTTTCTTTGTTAAGTGATGCTTTATGTGTGAATTTTCACCCATTTAACACTATTTTTGTCACCCCGTGGAGGTCTAAACAAACCAACAGTAGACTAACATATTTTAAACATGTACGATTTTCTTTGAATTTACTTAATTTTTATGAGTCAAAATACTCAAAGTAAAAAAACAAACAAAAGCCACACAGGACACACTGCTGTACTTCCACGTGATGATGGGAAGATCTATGAAAACAAGCCTGCAAATCTGTAGGTTAATCAGCTACACCCATTAGGGGCCTAACTTCATCATTTGCTTTTGATTGTAATTGGTTGATTCATTATTTCCTTGTTTTTTTGTGTGTTTTTGCTGTTGTCATGGCCACCCTATTATTCCGCAGAGTTCATTAAAATGTAATTTAATCCCATCCAATCATCTAATCTAATCTCAGTGCATAATAGCCTTATGTAGCTACACCAACCCCTTTTGATACAGGACCTCAACAAAACACATTGCAAGCAGTGCACTGCAGCGCATAGCATATCATATAGCACACGTTACAGCTTGCAGCTTCCCACAGTGGACGTGGGTTGTTTTATGATCTACACAACTATTGGGCGCGTGCTGTTGATGGTTCCGAGTCCAGTTTCCCCCCCACAACACACACCCATTTTCCTCTTTGAATCTTGGGACAGAAATGAGAAGCAAGAAAGCATGTAATTGACAAAGTCACGTGTTCTCACTACGGGAACGGGCACAGCCAGCTCGAGAGCGAATGAGAGCGAAGACGAGAGCGAGAGAGGGAGTGAGAGAGGCAGCGACCGAGAGAGAGAGAGAGGGGTAGAGCAGTAGGCTACAGAGGTGGTGTGAGTGAGGAAGGGATTGAAGGGAAGAGAGAAAGACATGACAAAAATATCAAAAGGCAGAAAGCACGCCGTACCATGCGAGCTAAACTGGTGACCGATGGGATCGAGGATGTCGGATTAATGGTGACTACCGCAGCCCGTTTTCGCAGAGGAAGCTTCTCTATTGCAACTTGGGCGCAGAGGGTCCGCGGGGAAACATGGCCGAAGGTTATTCTGCAATTATTTTCTATTTTCTGCTCTTAGTTTTTTTGTTGTTGTTATATATATATATACATATATTTGCTCCACGTGAGCTCGCGCGAGAAGGGAGAAGGAGGCAAGGTGCAGCGTGATTATTGTTCCAAACCTAAAAAAATAAAATAAAATAAAAAATAAAGCCTGAACCGCCACACTGCCGAGCACCACATCTAACCACGTCTGGTAGCATTAAGATAGATCCACTGTTAGAGCGTATATGCTTTTCAAGCCAGTAGTAAAGCTCGAGGAACCATGTGTACACCTGCCCTTTTTCCCTTATAGCATGCAACTCCACATCAGGAGCGGGCTGTAGATGCACGAGGAAAACCCTCCACAAGTTACACCACTGAGCATGCCTGTGCACGAATCAGAGGCATTCATCTGTCATGGAGTAACAACTTTTTTCCCCCTTTTTTTGGTTGAGGGAATGTCTGGTTGACGCACATCGGTTCACAGCACCACGCGTCCCTCTTCGCTTATGTGACATGTGAAAAATAGTATAGGAAATTTCTACCGGCCCTGAACTTCGCATAGCCTGTACTTGAAGTGGAGGGGATTCCCCCCACGCTTCTTGGAGAAGTTTTCTTTATTTCTTTTCTTTTTTTTTACGCAACAAAGCTCATTAAACTTATATAAACGTGTATGCACGCAGGGCGGTGAGTGTTGAGCGGCGTGTCTGCGAGCACAAACAAAATGTTCTAACTCGCCTCTTGTACTGCCCGCTCGTTCTACAGGAGGGTCGGGTAAAGGTGGCGGAGAAGACCCCGCCAAGTCCGCCGAGCAGGAGGAGGACCGCACTCGACCTCAGGTCCTGTCGGGATCGGGCTTCTGCAAATGGTTCAACGTCCGGATGGGATTTGGATTTATCTCAATGACCAACAGCGAAGGGAGCCCCGTTGACCCCCCTCTGGATGTTTTCGTCCACCAAGTAAGTTGATGAAAACGTACACACAAGCACCGAGGAATACGCGTTTGCGTCGTGGTGATGTGGTGGGCATGGCCTCATCCGGATTTTCCTTTCTTTAAAAAAAAAAAAAAAAGAAGCGTGGAAAAGCGACGAATGATTGAATACTTTTTATTTCCTCTGCCAAAAAAATGCTACTGTTACCTCAGATCCCATCTTGCTGTCCTCGGGCCCCTTTTTAATTCTTCTTCACAGCGATAGTTACACTGTATCATCCGGATGTTTCGCCTTGCCCGACACGTTACTGTGTAACAACATGCTGTCCACATGCTTAAGGGACAGGAAAAACCAAACCAAAACAAACAAACGACACACACACACACACACACACACACACACACACACACACACACACACACACACACACACACACACACACACACACACACACACACACACACACACAAGTTTTCCTCTGAGGCACACGTTTAGCTCTCCCTTTGCTTCTCCCTGTGAAGGGAAAGGAAAGAAATGTCGTATGGATATGACACGGTTAGTTTCACACTTGGCCCTGTAATGGACAGCAGAGCTTGCTTGATATCCAGCCAGCTAACATGTCGGAGAGCGTGTTTTTTTTTTTAACTCACTGCTGGGCTCTGTTCTGGGAAGGTGGATTTTGCTCAGTGCTGTTGTTTGCTTGATGTACTTGAACCGTATGTGCAGTTTATAGAAACATCCTTTTACTTTCATACCGAATGGTGACGTGAAGCAAGCCTGTGTGTCCCCCTCCCACTCCCTCCGCGTGTACTGCTGATTTATTGTGCATGGAGTTCATTTCAGAGGCCTTGTTTTTGACTGCTACAGAAAACAAAGAGCAGTGAAGTCCTCCCTTGTTTTAGCTCCCCTTTCCCTCCGTTAAATCGCCCTTTTTTACGGTCCTATAAAGTGCCTTTAAAATTCTCGAGGAACGACAGACGACGAAGAGAGGCATTTTTGTTGCCATTTCATTTGACACACTCTCTCACTTCATTGTAGAAAAGATGACTCCACTGATTACTATAAGGCAAATTAGTAGCACTGGGAAATATGGATTATAGTTGCATAAAGGGATTAGTTTATTTAGGTAAAAAATAAATATATATATAATGTAACTCAAACACTTACAGTATGTTTTTTTCAAGCTGCATGCCAGACTAAAAATAGAAAGTGGGACCACAGTTTCACATGGTTTGCTATCCAATGTCTTTTTGAATGGCATTTGAGTGTGTTCTGCACCAGCAGGGTAGTTTCCACCTCTCTGAGCTATGCTGCATTCAGCTCAGTTTTTATGGAAAAATAAATAAATAAATACAAATAAAAAAAAAATAGATATATGTACATTTCAAATTGTCCACAGTATTTGATTGACCAAATGTGTTCACTGCCATTGAATTCTGACAGCGGTAAAGCTGGTTGTTTAGTGCATTTAGTTTGGCTATAAACGTGATAATCGAGAGTTATAAAAATATCTGGATTAAAATCCTGGAGTAAAAACATTCAGTGACTAACAACAATATGTTGAGCTTTGCTTCATGCGCATCTTCATATGCACGTAATAATATAGCCTGACATGTATTTCTACATTTTTTGGTTAACATTTACATGTATGTGGATGTTTTCATGCGCTCTTACTGCGCCTGCATGAAACAAGCCCAAGCTCGGGAAAGTGGATGACTACAGCACTATGTTATCAGATTCTGATTGATACGTTCACATTGTGGCTTCATCAACTGAAAGCACTGCATCTGTCCATACACTCCAGACTCCTGTCTTCCCTGCTGCTCAGAGATGTTTTAGGAGTGGATCAGGCCATCAAGGGTGAATAAAGGTGTGCTCTGGGAAACAGTCTTAAGAGCTGAGCAGGAGTCTAACAAAACACTGTGTGTCTCAGTAGTTTGTAGCCTATAAGGCAGAAAAGGCTTGTGCGGTATACTGTTGCTTTACATAGGAAAAATATTTAGATCCACAATGCAAGAAAGGCTCATTAGGTACTGTGATGATGGCGGTGTATAGATGAAAATGTTTGCAGAGCTGCTCTGTTTCATTCATTCGTTTTTTCATATTTTGGGAGGATGGTGGGGACCAAATTGTTCCTAATATAGCTTTTTGTTAAATTATAGCATTCAGTGAATCATATGTTTACACTCGATCATTTGTGTCCCAGTGTTTCTGGCAGCTGTACGCGCTCACAGTGACACGACTGTCATTTAGCACAAAGGGGAAGACATCGTGCACTCATAAACACGCTGTCATAATAAATGCAAACAACCCCGTGATTTCTTTGGAAGGATTCACACTCGTGCATTCGTATTAAATCGGTCACTCATTCTCTCTGATTGTTCCACCCTCTCTGTCTCTCTGCTAGCAGCCTGGAGCTATTTGAATATATTGATGTTATTTCCAGGTTTAAAAGAAATGTTCAGATTTGGAAATATTGAATACAGATCTGGCCTGTTATATCTTAAGTAGAAAATTATTTAAAAGTCTTAAAGCCATAATAATTGTTTTAGGATGCATTTTGTCATTTTTAATCAGTGGCAAGCTCACAATCAAACCAACTTAAAACAAAGGTTATGAATTATTTTACACGTTTGTGGTAAAAGGGTCGTTGTTGAAATAAAACTATCAGAAAGGATGCCGATTTATTCTTGCACAACATTGACCCTATCCGCATGATAAAAGCTGAGGTAAGAAAGATAGGGAGGGGAAGAGGGAGCATGAGGACAGGAGGAAGGGGGGAAGAGAGGAGGAGTTTCCTTAAGAGAGGGAAAGAGGAGGGATGTGGGAAAAAAAAAAGTGTGGGTGAGGGGTGGGGGTGCTGGGCTGGGGACGGCGGTAGTCCAAGAGGAAAACATGAGTGAGAGGTTGGAAAAAGACGAGCGAGTGGTGGAGCGGGAGGTAAAGGAGGGAGGGTGTGCGCTTGTGTGTGTGTGTGTGTGAAAGAGAGAGTTAGTGTGAGCCCCCCCACCCCCCAGAGCACGAGGCCTCTTCCTGGGAGGCCTCTTCATCACGGCTCCTATCTGATCGCTTCCTTTCGGAAGGTGTGAGAGAGTAATTAAGCATCTTCACTCTCTCCTTAGTGATTCCACTATTACATTATCTCTGTGTGTCAACCACTTCTCTACCTGGGCTGAGTGTTTTTTACTATGTGTGTGTGTGTGTCTGTGTGTGTGTTGGGGGGGGGGGGGGGGGGGGGGTCTCTCCTTGGGCATTCTTTAAAAAGAGGAATTTCTTAAAGACAAAAAGGCAAGAGGGTAGGCGAGGGGTTTAGTGGGTTGGGGGTGCTGCCTGCCCTTTGTCGGTAATCAGTTTGAAATGTTGAACAGTTTGCTGTTGCTATTCTCCTGAAACCCCATGAGTTTATGAATCCCTTACGAATGTGTGTGTGTGAGTGTGTGTGTGAGCACTTCTTACTTTCTGCTTTCAGCCACCAGGTTGTCGATGCCTACGTGTGATCCGTTGAAAAATGTTCTAGGTTTTTGATCATGCATGTGCGCACTCGAGAGAGAGAGAGAGAGTGTGTGTGTTTTGTGTAGTGAGGTTAAAGTGGGCCCCTAGTGAGATTAACCTCTGGTCCGTGTCACCGTTTGGCATGCAGGCCCCACCCATCTCTGCCTGCAGATAGCCAGTATCAGGCTTTGTGTCTCCTGCAGCCACACCACTCCACTCACCCACACCACCGCCACCCTTCCCGTCTTCACATCAAATAAAGCAAAAGAAGAAGAAAGACAAGTCATGTGACTTCCTTTTGAGGAGCTGGGCGCATATAGCGGATGTTTGATTGGTAATTGGAAGGGTGATGGAGTAGACACAGAAGGGCTACAATAAAAAAAGAGCAGCAGTTCCGCTGGTCATGTCAGTATGAGCTGATTAAGGATTTAAGCATTTAATTAATCTATTTTTTTTTTAATTACCAGGAATGAAAAATTCCAGGAGGCTCTTTCTAGTTCTTTCTTTAATATTTAATGTTCTTGGCTGCTCAGTTCTTCTATGCAATGCTTGATAGATTTTAAGGGCTACAGTCTGCAATTTGTTTTTATTTATTAGCACTTTGTTTCTCCATTGATCATTTTGTCCTAAAAAATGACAAAGAAAAGCATCAAAAAGGAAAAAAATAATAATCATCAAAGACCTAATTAATTAATAAAACAACTGTTACATTTCCGAAGGATAGAGAAAAGTTAGATTTAGACACAACATGTGTAAACAGACGTTTAAAAGCTTTTCTTTTGGAGAGATTTGCCTGAAACGGTTTTAATTTGCGATAATCTATAGTCAAATTTCTATTAAAAATTGCTAGAGAGACAGATGAAAGCAATTTATATGTAAAAACACAGTTGTTGCAAAGGCTCAAATAAAAAAATAAAGATAAAGATTAGAGCTATTATAGTAAATAAAATGTATAAAATCCCTCAATTAAACATCTGACTACATTTATCTCATGTTCATCTCTTTGTATTCATGTTAGAATTCATCAGATCCGAGCTAATAACCAGCACTCATTTTTGTGTCATGTTTGTCACGCATTACATCATCATCTGTCTACTTTGTTAGATTGGGCGAGTTCAGTGCCAAGGCATACAAAGAAAAAAAAAAAGACAGCTGCTGTTTTTTGCCTCTGTAAATGGATTCAACTGTAAAACCAATTAAATAATGATTGCAACTCAAATTGTATGCACTACCAATGTACACGTGTAAGGTTTGAAAGGTTTGCATTGATCCATCATTTTTCCTAAAAGAAAACGTGAAAAATTCAAACCTTTTAAAAATGATTTCTGTCATTTTAAATTTATGATATATTCCATCATTTGTTCTTTTGTGAAAGTGACACCTCTTTAAATGGCTGGCAGTGAATCTTTGCAGTGACACTGGACTGTTTCTGTTTTGAATAGGTGCAGTTATTAGCAGGCTGTGTGCTTTATCACCAGTCACCTCAGTGAGGTTCATTTCCCCCTCTCATGCTGATAAATGTACCAGGATGATCTAGTGCTTCCTTCCCCAGATCAAATATTTGGCCCAGTCATAATCGGGGGTGTTGGATGTTGTTAATTTGAAGCAGGGGAAACATGAAGGCTTTTAACTGTTTGATGGGGGCTGGGCGAGGTTCAAAGGTCAGAGCCACTAATGACAATGTGTTGAGGAGGGCTGCGGTGTCACCGACATAAGAGCGGCTCTGTTGGTGGTTTTCACTGGCATGTTTGTGTGTGTGTGTGTGTGTGTTTCCTCTCCCTTTCTTCTTTGGTTTATATATATCCTGTTGGGTTATGTCCATCTGAGCTGATCTAGCCCAGCTTTATCCACTTAGCATTTCCTGTGTATTAAAAGCTACTCAGTGACACCAAGCCACATGTTGACCACCATCTCCCTCTACTCACTCACCTCTGCACATTCCCGTTCCTCTTAGAAACGAGCACAATACCCTTCTCCACCTCTGATTTAAGGCATCCCATAATTAGCCATTCCATAGCTGGTGGTCGCCTCGGAGAGAGGCTGGTGGAGGATGGTGGCTCTCCTCTCTCTTGCTTCCCCATCCCCTCACATTACAGCTTCCTGTATTGATTGCTGGGTCTGGTGATGACGAGGGCCGGCTGATGAAAAGGAGGGCTATTTCTATCTAGGATGTCAGTGTCGATATTGATCTCTGGCTCTTTCCTACACACACACACACACACACACACACACACACACACACACACACACACACACACACACACACATATATATATATATGTACGGTAACGTGCATGAAGACCTAAAGATATTTATTACACATAAGGAAGCTTGCAAGCATAATCAAGCCCTTTTAGAGTATCTTTCGATCTTTTTGTTGGATAGGTTTCTTCCGTTTAAGGCATGGTGCTGGCTGCTGGTGACCCTTAAGTTTAAGCACAGAGTGGTGGTGTGGTCTTCCCAGCAGGCTGGGGGTGGTGCTACGATGGTTATACCACTGACCTCAGGATTTCTCCTGCTGACCTGTGGGGTTCCTGATCAAATGGTGGTTTTGTTCCTGGCCTCCCCCAATTCCAGCCACTGATGAGGAGTTGCTCCTCCATTGGAGCTGAACAGAATGCGGTGGAGGTAGTTCCATGAACCCCCACCCCCCACCCTTGTCCTCCTCTTCCTCCAGATTCCCACCCATATCCACCTCCCTGTGCTAAGCCACTCCCCCATTTTGTGTTAGAGTCTCTCTTGCTCTCCTTCTCTCTTTTTCGTTCTGCTTGGCATTCTTTCATTCCCTCACCTTAGCCGTGCCCTCTCCTGACCTCTTTGCGTAAACTGAAACGGGTCAGGACACCCGCCAGGTCACTTGAGAGGAGGGGACTCAGGTTGCAGGTTCTGATTTGCGAAGTTTTCGCACACACACACACACACACGCTTACACATGCATAGAGCAGCTCGGAGGCACACATGTATATACAGATCCATATGCTGCAGTTTATTACGTAATTGCAGAGACTGAGCTGTTGCGAGTGAACGCGTCAGAACGTATCTGACACAAACATGATGCCATAAACTATATGGAGGAGATTTTAGTGTGTGTGTGTCTATGTGTGTTTTCCTGCATTTCTACAGAACAAAAGGGGATGTGTGGTTTCCTCACTGGTGCATTGTGGGAATTGAGTGAGTTGGAGAGGGGGGGGTAGAGTGCTGAGACAAACCACTCAACTTTGACCTGGAGAGACAAGCTGCTTCTGGACTGAAGACAGGAGAGGAAGAGGAAGGGCTCGTGTGCCATAGTCTAGAGACCAGCTGATGTTTATTTATCATTATTCTGAATATATTGTGTTTCATGGGGGATGGGCACAACCTTTTGTTGTCTTTTTACTGATATCTGCTGAACAAATGCCTTTTAGCCATTCAGATGGTCTAATGATGGCAATTATAAAATCAATTGGTGTTTCCATTTGAATGGCCAGGATATAGCTCGGCTGTAGCTTCTCATTTGGTTGATTATTTTGCTGGTATGAGCAGAGAACTTTGATAAAAGAATAGGTTAATGAATATGGAATCTTAACATTATTACTATTATTATTTTGTAACATAATGTTCTGAGATTGATCATGATGCTGCTTGCTTAGTTTGTGACTCTCCTCACCGTCCCTTCTGTGTTATTCCCTTTTTTGCATCTGTGGTGCATAATCTTTCCTCTTGCTCATTTCCATTCCCTGATTCTCATCTATTCCTCAAAGCCAAATCCAATAGCTGAATGCCCAAAATGGATGAGTCTTCCATCACAAATCGACTAGAAGCAGAGTGGCCTTGGCTGTAAGTCTCACTTACTGCAGTGGGGGAATCAAGCAGGACATCAGAGGAAGAATGAATGAGTGAATTTTGGACATTTTGCTTTTAATGCTAAAAAAGGCGATTTTCTCTTTCGAATAAATTGTTGAAATGTTCAAATGTGGGGAAAAAAAGAAAGAATTGTTTAAAAAAGGTTAAATATGAAGTCACAACTCTTCCGTGTATATATCTATATTTTCTGAGGACTAAACTGAAAACCTATTTATTGTTTTATTATATAAAAAAAGTAAAGAAAAAAATTGTGTATTATTACTCATTGTGAGAGAGGCCTTTGGAATCCAGATTAATAGCTATTTGGTAAAAGTTTATGTTTCATATGTACTAATTTGTGTTTAATATATATGAAAAAAATCAAAATCCAAAAATCTCTAATGAAAAAAAAAGATTAAAACGCAGGGAAATAACATAATTATATATCAGCATTGTTCAAGTTTAAGAAATTTGATGGCTTTCTAAAACTTTTTTTGTACTGAACTATAAGTTGTAAAAATACCAATTCTAAAAAAAACCCTAAAAACAAAAACAAAACAACAACTAATAACCTTTATTATTTGAAACTGAAGTTACTTTTTTTTCATGATGTCAAAGTTTGTCTTTGATATCATTCTTTTAAGGAATAAAGTTCAAGTAAAGGGAGGTAAAGATAAGAAAAGGGAAAATATAAAAAAAATGCAACTTACTTAAATTGTCTAAATTATATATATATAATTTTTTAAAAATGCACAAAAATTACTTTAAAAACAGAAAGAAACGAACATAAACTGATTTATTTAATGTAGAGTGGATATTTTATTTTTTCTTATCTATTTGAAAGTTTTTCTTTAATCCTAAGAAAGTCTTGGCGTGACCCTCATTTACCGAGTGCTGTGATATGTGAGTGCCTTTAGAATACATTTTATTAAGCATTTTTAAAATGATTTTTTGAATAACTGGGTGTTGTAATAACGACAGTTTGTGTTACCTGAATTTTTAAAGGCGACCTAACAGATCCCAAGAAAATGTATTTGATTGCATATTCTTACATTGAGATATTCTTTGTGTTTGCGGTAGGTTTTGAAGTTTTTTCCGCTGTGTGAAACAAGGTTAAATGTTTTCCTTTTTTTCATACTTGTTTTCCTGAAGGAAACAGAGACATATTAAATGTATTTCGTTTCACTTCCATTTAATCCACGTGGTATCCCAGTGGTCATTTATTGTACAGTGGTTTTCACATGGACAATTATCCGAGTGCAGTGAGTTCAAACACTATTCTTAGTTTGTAATTAATTCCCACATCCTCTGTACGTCTTTCCTCTCTCTTAGGTTTTCATCTCTATCTACAAACCACCTATAGAGTGCCTTCAGCTTCCTGTAACCTCAGTCGCTGCAGAAAAATGCTGCTGTGCACAATTTCTCTCCTTCTTCTATAGTTTCACATCTATATCATCTGATCATTTGTGCCTTTCTCTTCCTTTGTCTCCTACATATCTGACTCTACAGCATGCACTGCTTTTACAGATAGCCTGTGTGTTATTTATAGGTCTTGATGTATAGTAGGTAGTAGGTTTGCTCTGCACACTGCATGCCCATGTGGGCGTGTGTTTACCTATAAGAGCCGCAGGGCTTGCTGCGATTCATGAAGGTCACGGATTCTGTGCCTATCAGCCGTCCGCGCTGTGCGATCAACAAGACATAAATCATTGTCCAGTGGTTATGTAGTAACTAAATCAATATTTCCGATCATGTAGATAAGATGGATGGTGGATGCTTTAAGAAAAAAAAAAAGATTGTATAGGTGTAACATTCTTGTCTTTTAAGCCTGCAGAAAAGGAAGTGGTGTCTCTGCGAAAAGTAGATAAAGAGAGTAAACCAAGGACATATCATGTGAGATAAGTCGCTCTGTGGAGCAACCTTCACGGCAGTTGGTACAAACCACATATAGTCAATCCACCATGTTTGAAGTAATGTATTTGCCTCTCGATGTTCATTGTCTGCTAATACTTGTTGTGTTCGCTGCATGTGGCAGTGTGTAAAAGCCCACCTCGTGGACTTGCCCGTGTTAATAAAGTAAATGTTGATTCTTGAGCTATGTGGAAATAAAAGGAGTTGATTGGGGAACTTTTTGTGTGCAGACGTAATAATATATCTGGCAACTGCTCAATGTGTAGATTTAACCTAATGGGTGTGGGCTTGCGTAACATTAATGCTTTATCTTATGCAGACAGAAAGAGGAACTAATCCATTTTCACTGAAAGATTGCATTTTCTGCCTAAGAAGGGGGCTGTCTTTATGTCTAGCTGCATACTGAAGGCTATTAAAGTGTAATAGCCTTTGTCAGTTTCCATGAATCATCTGGGGTTAAAAAAATATTCAATATAACCAACAAAGGTAAAACGCACCCTGATGCTGCTGTATAAAAAGCCTTTAAAGCTAACATAATAGAGATCTTTCAGTTGCCTTTAACGAGCTACCTTATTCAGTGACGTGGTTTACTATTATAAAAGAATCAGATTTACATTTTCCTGGAACAGTTTTGCTCTTACAAAATCTAACGTCCTATAAATTAACCTTTAAAGATTTATGTTTGTATAGGCTTGCAATTATAATATTTTAACCTAAGGGAAACAAATGCTTTGACATTAAATTTAAAGCAATTTCAACAAACATGAGCCCTAACGTGTCAGATACTCTCGCTTATAACACACAGGGCGTTATCCTACCTACACACTCTTGTGTCTTGCATTTGGCAATAAGCATCTGCCTCTTTTAAAGGGATAATTGCCCTTTTTTATTCTTCCAACAGAGCAAACTAGTGATGGAGGGCTTCCGCAGCTTAAAGGAGGGTGAGCAGGTGGAGTTCACATATAAGAAGTCCTCTAAGGGCCTAGAGTCCCTGCGGGTGACCGGACCTGGTGGGGGACCCTGTGCAGGCAGTGAGAGGAGACCCAAAGGGAAGGTCCCATTGCAGAAACGCAAACCAAAGGGAGACCGGTAGGTTTTTATTCATTTTTGAAACAAAAAAAAATGTATGTGTATGTTTTGCGTCTGCATGAATGTAATCACACGTATGCGTGGTTTTCCTGAAAATGTGAAATACGTGAATGCGTATAGGTGCCTGTGGTTAGCTTTGAGAAAGCAAGACTACGCTGTAGCAATAGGAAACATATTCTATACGTACAGCTACCCGCAGTGAGTGGCTTCTGAGTGGGCTGAGATTATAGATTAAATCTATTCAATCCGCCTCGGTACATGCCTGTTGCTATGGTTATTGTGCACCATAATAAGGAATTGAATAGGGCACTTCGCTTGCCATTGCCGCTATTTTAAATCAATTTGCCAGCTTTTACATTAGAGACTATATTAGCATGGGGGTAGATTGGACCTATATGCATCTCAATGCAGCGGTAGCCAAATCAATTGTTTTGTCCTCAGTTGAATCCTGAAGGGAGCTTTGCTGAAATCTGCAGTGGGAGCCATAGGGAGTGCCTTGAAAACGCTAAGCAGAGTCCTCCTGTCCTCCTACTGAAAGAAAGTGCCCTCATTTGATGTGCGGCAAATCCTGCCAGGTAGAGTCTAAGTACTGTATCTGTTGTGGGAAGGTATCACATGATTTCAAGGCTACATTTACATGAGAAAGTGTAGCGCTGGCACCCTTTATGTTGCTGCATCACTGTTGCTTCAGTGCTCCAATGCAGCACTATTGTGTTTTTTTTTTTTTTTTTAATAATTTTTTTTTTTAATAGTGGTAAAGAAAAGCATTTGTTAGAAAGGAAGAAACTGTATCTGACAGAGAAGGCTCCCTGATTGGTTTACACAGCTGAATAATTCAGCTTATTTTGGATAATTGATCCAGTGTTAGGTCAAGTGTCTGTCTTCTGCTAATGTGGTAGCAAGGTGGTTTTGGATTTAGTGATGGCAGGTAGATGTGTGTTTCTGTCTTTGTGAATGCTGGTCAGTGGGAGCAGCTACTGGTGGGTTACGCTGCGGGTTATTCTGCTATGCAACGGATCATTTCTTTCTTTTCTCTAGAGCTGCTCAGATCACGTTGTGTAAAACTGTTCAGTTTAAAAATTGAGTAAACAATTCATCGGTTGTGGAAATAGTGGCTAAAAACTTTAGTGATGACAGTGCTGATTTTTTATCAAACAGAAATTAGCAGAGAAGTCGATGTTTAACAGTAATTGTTGAGAAATGTTCATCAGCTGTTGCAGAATTTTCTTTAAACTAATTAAGCACTCATCTGTAACCATTTCCCTGAAAAAAAAAATTTCCATTAGCATTTAAAGCTCATTAGTCTTAATATGTGATAAAAACATTCTTCAATATTAAACTTAAAGGACATCCAAATATTTTGAGCTGTTTTGTCTTCATCCAGGTTTTTCCCAGTTTGATATGAAATTTAGTTTTTCAATGTTTTCTCTTTGTGTTGCACGCATTTGAATCAAATTAGCTGAGATTAAACTGTGCTTTCATTACACTAAATGAGTGCATGACCTGAGACATACAAGAAATCTGAATTACATGAGTGAATATTTTAAACTTTAAAACCTAAATTCTCCAATAAATTGATGGATTTTCATGCTACCTCGGGATTTGAACTATAATTAGTATATAAATATAATTATTTAATTGCACGAATTAATTTATCAGATCACTGTACTTGTATGAATCCAGGTTTTGAGGACACTTACTAATTACCTCTTAAAACCTACCTTTAAGTCTTTCTTAATTAATGTCACAGCTTTTAGTGAGGTAGCAGTCTTATCTGTAGTCTCTATTATATTCTTTATGGTTTATTTATTGTAGAAAAATAATACTTTTTCTTTACAAAGAACAATTAAACATTGCATTAAATTTTTCTTATTTAATTCAAACAGCCAGTTGTTATTTTATTGGATGCAAAGAACAGGTTAAGTAAAGATAATTTATCTGGTTCCATAGAAAAGGCCGTCATGGTTCAATTTCTTATTTAGTGGCCACAATTTGCAGTTGGGTCTACTTGTCAATTCTTATTTTGTTAATTGGCAATCAAATCAGATGCACCTTAAAATGTGTGCAGTAAGCAGTTATTTCATAATGATAAGTGGTTGAGTTTTGCACTGCTGCAGTAGAAATTTAACACAGACTGATGAATCCAGAATCATTTGTTCTAGACATCATTGCCCAAGAGATATTAAGCTTTTTACACCAGGACATTATTAAAAACCTGAACGGTGACTTGTACGTGACATAAAGCCTTAAAAAAAAGAAAAAAGAAAATATGACAAAAAATATTTATTATTTAATGCAGTGCAAAGAGAACTGATGGCATCATGATGGGCTAACATTTTGGTCTAATTTCTCTTCATGCTTTTATTGTTGCCATTTCATTGCTGGCATTCTTTTCAGAGCTAATAATATAATGCAGTTTGGCATGCCACAGCGGCCACACCAGACCAAAATCATATACAACACTCCCATCTAGTGGGGAATTTTAGTTGGAGCCGACATTTCTACTCCGTAGTGCCGATGATGGACAAGAGTGAAATAAAATCTTTATTCTTCTTTTTTTAAAAATTCTTCTTCTTCTTCTTATTGTTATTATTATTATAATTACCATGTTAGAAATGATAGTTATTAGTAGGGCCATATTTGTTGTAGTTTTGCCTTTTTAAATCAATCAAGTGTGCCGATTTTCAGCTTTAATTCAAAGGGTTCAAAAAAAGTTTGCATTAACTGCTTAAGAATTTCAGTATTTTAAAAATACTTCCATTTGTTATTTAAATTATTATATATAACACTGTATTAATTGTTTAAAAATAAAGCATTTTAATGTCCCGGTCAGATCTGTTGCTTCATTATTTCATGACCAATAAAGCAGACATATCTGAAGTTGGTTCCATGTGTTGAATTTGTATTTTTCACTGTGATTTTAAATGTGAGGCACAGAGAAATGTCAGTGCAAGTGAGGGACGCCAAATATTCTAAAAACAAATGAATGCACCGGGTAATTCAGCAACATCAAGAGATCGAAAAAACCAAAGGAGACAACTAATGTGCACAACGACAGAATTACTTTCATAGTGAAAGAAAACAACCTCACAACATCTAACACTCTGCCAAAGTCTACAATCAAGAGATGCCTTCATGAGGGTAATTACAGAGGCCAGATTAGACATTACAAGAAAACACCTTAACGAGCCTGCACAGCTCTAAAAAAAGATTCTTGAAAACAAGATTAGCTCGTGTCATAATGATCGAAAGAGAAACGTATGGAGAAAGGAGAGAACAGCTCATGATATGAAGCATACCATGATCCTTGCCAGACATGAAGGAAATATTATGGCATGAGCATGTACGGCTACCAACCACTAGTGTTTACTGATGATGTGACCACTGATAGAAGTAGCAGAATGAATTGTGACATGTACACAGCTATACTCTTTTGTTTAAAATTAGCCAAATGTTGGTAAACTGATTGGAGAGCGCTTCAAAGTGCAAATGGTTAACGCTCCATCGAATACTGCAAACCAAGACTTTCCCTATGCTAAGAAATGGCGTATTCTTCAGTGGCCAAGTCTCAACCTAACCTGATCTCAACCTAACTGAACATGCTTTTCACTTACTGAAAACAAAAGTGAATGCAGAAAGAGCCACGAACAAACCTAGCAGAGCATCTGAAGGGAAGACACACAGCCTTTGGTGATGTCATTGAGTTCTAGGCTTCAGGACTGCCATCTGCAAAGGATTGTCAAAAACAGTCCTTCTATTTAAAATTATTCTAGTTTCTCTAATTATCTTTGGGCCTTTGCAAATGGAAGGCTGTATCAACTGCTATAACTCCTATACAGTTGTGTCTTTGTCCAACAAATTATGGAACTAACTGTATTTTAGCCGCAAAGTGCTTGCAGATTCAAAACTACAAAGTCTGTTTTCTGTTTTAAGAAAAAGAAAAGGAAAAGCTAAAAACAAAGATCCTGTTCATGCTTTCTGTTCTTTTCTCCTCTGTCCCCTGCAGCTGTTATAACTGTGGAGGTCTGGATCACCATGCCAAGGAGTGTGGCCTGCCCCCCCAGCCAAAGAAATGCCACTACTGCCAGAGCATCACGCACATGGTGGCTCAGTGTCCCCACAAGGCGCTGGCGCCCGCCACAGGCTCTCAGGACCAACATGCGTCTACCTCGGCCTCTAGCCCAGGGACCGGGCCTTACCTCTCTCTCCCAGAGGAAGAGGAGCGCTCTGGCTCGTCTCCTCTGGAGGGCTCCTCCTCTTCCCCCGAGGAGCCCCATACACAACGTGGCTCTCGGACCCAGAGGTGGAGGAAATCCTGAAATAGTCCATAGGGGTGAATCTTTCACCGCTAGCCTCTGACACCTCATGTCTCCTCTCAATCAAGGTTACCTGAAGCTCCCCTCATCTACCTCACACCTGTGAAAAATGGGAGGTCTTTATTCCTTTACTTTTATTGTTTGTTTTTTTTTGTTGTTGTTTTTTTTTTTTTTACAATTTCTAACCAGCGCAGCTATGGCAACGATCAGTGGGGTACGTGATGGGCAAGAATGTGTGTGACTGACATGCAGTCATTTGGTGCAGCTATGGCAACCACGGCTGGAATGGTGACTGCAGGGGATCACTCTTGTTTCAGTCTCTGCAGCACGAGAGTGAGAAAAAAAACAAAAAACACTGTATAAGTCTAGTCTTGATGATTGTTTTTGCCTTTGTACCCTTGGACCTAAGTGTTGGCCATTATGAATGCTTTTTCTCTACACGACTATCTTGCAGATTTAAAGCCACAAAATATCCTGTAGGCCTAATCATTCTGAAAAATCATGATGCATCCTTTTAGCACACACAGTAGCTCATCTTAAGAAGGATTAGAAGAAGACCTCAAGACCCTCTAAGCGATAATCCAGACCCGCAGGACCGTTAGCTTGGCTTCTAAAGATCTTTAGGGAAACTTTATGGATCCCAGAGGGAATTTTTTTAAAAAGACAGCCAGCTGCTAGATCACACTCTATACTTCTTAAACACTCACATACCTCTTATATGATATAGACCGGACCAACTGATTGTCAGACGTCAAACATGTGCAAGACTGAGAGAAAGCGCGTGTCCTGTGCGTGTTACGCATGCTCGAACAGAAAGCAAAACTGTCAGACTGAAGCACCTCTTCCTCAGGTGTGAGTCAACACTATTAACCCTTATGTTTCCTATTATCATAGATAGACACAGTCTATGTAAGACATCATATAATCCATCTAGATCATAGTTTAGATTCAAAGTAATGAACCGATCATTAGATTTCCATTTTGGTTGCGGCATAATTAGTTGAAAATAACATCACAGTTTATAAATTATAGTATAAGTCATTTATATATATATATATATATATATATATATATATATATATATATAAAGTCACAAGATATAATTAAAATTCTATTAACTTTAAGTAATGCATTTATAAGGAATTAGCTCTGATCTATAGGTGTATATTGCATGAGATGCTTTGTTGGTGTGTGAAAACTCTCTCTCTATTTAACCATTTTCATTCATGACAAATCAAACTGACTTTAAAAAAAACCCCAAACTCCATATTTTCCCTTATTTGCTAAATCAGATACTCAGAAATCGCCTTTGATACAGCACAAAAGCTCACCGTTTTGTTACAGGTGTAGTACCAGACCATTATACTATCTTTGTATCTTATTTATTTAATACCTCACTAACTATCCTTCTTGAAAAATGAATGTCAAGCTGTTTGCTCTCCCAGCCGTGTTACAGTAAGATCGAACCACCTGTTCCTCTTCCATCTGTGCCTACCATTTGTTAGCCAGCACCAGCCAGGTTAATGCGCAGTCCTCTTTGGGATGAGGTGACATCACTGCTGCTGCTTCAAACTCACTGAAACAAAAAAAAAGGAGAGAGAGAGAGAGAGAGAGAGAGAGAGAGAGAGAGAGAGAGAGAGAGAGAGAGAGAGAGAATAAGAGTGCTGCTTTTGGTATAACTTGAATCCCAAGCATGGCTTTAGTGGCACTTATTTGTGACCTAACAACTCTTCTCTGACCATACTGAATGTGAAAAGAGCTTATCTGAAGTCGACTCCTCACACAATTCAAGTTGAGTCGCTTTGGAGTTGTATCTTAATGTTCTGACAAATCAAATAACTTTGTACGATTATATCAAACTAGCGTGTGTGTTTTTAAAAGCTCTAAGTAGACAAGCAACATTTTTTGGTATATTTCCATACCAAAGAGTGTGGCTTTATTTTGTTTTTGAAGGCATTTAATGTTAAGACTTGCTGAAGTGCTTGCTATCCTCGCTCTTTCAAATAAGAGGAACTTATTGCTGAAAGCGCATTAGAGCAGTTGTTGTTGTTGTTGTTATTTTATTTTTTTTATTTAATGTACAGTGTATTTGAATGTGTGCGTGCGTTAAAGATCAAATCTCAACAATGCAGCATGACAGAGATAAAAAAAGAAGAAGTGAATGACCAAACCACAGAAGGAGCACAGCCCATGCTCGAAACTCTATGGAAACATCTTTTTATATGATGTATTTTTACATTTTTACACACAATTTCTCTCAGGATGATGAACTGTTCTCAGGGAATTAACCAAAAAAGTGTATTTTATTCTTTTGGGAATCATCCACTGACTTTCTCAACAAACTCTGTTAAGCAATGACGAAGAAACATATGTAACCGATTGATGTACTATTAGCAACTACCTCTTGAGTTATACATAGCTGTGCATTTCTTTTTGTTTGTATATACATAATTTTATTTTATTTCTTTTTCTTTTTCTTTTTTGATGACCTCAACTTTAGATCTCTGTTATACTGAGGTGTTGTGCAAGACGTTCCCTAATGTTGCCACAGACTTCCTGGTCTTCCTTCCCAGTTTTAATGAGTTTTTCTTTTACCGCAAAAGTTTTTTTTTTGTTTACAGCAAAAGGCTACCTCATAAACGCTGTTCCTCCACAAACTCCTTACCTCCTCCCAAGTCCTCTACCTCCTCCATGCAGTTTTTTTTTCTTAGTTAAAATGCCACTTGTCGCACTAGAGTCACACAGCATTTTCGGCAAATCAGCCCTAGCGGCACATCACTTGTGACTCCAAATATATTATCCTACAATCAAAGCCCTTTTCTTGACGCCTTTACACATGTCGTCAGATTGGGCATTTTGTCTCACGCATCCAGGGTGAAGTTTTTCTGCCAGATCTGTGTGCAAACAGCCAGAGAGTTTACCTCAGTTTGTTGGACTGGCTATAGAGGTGTTTAATAGCAAAATATATTTCACTGTCTCTGTAAAAACCCCATCAACTGTTGTTTTTTTGTTTGGTTGTATTTCGTCATAACCATTTTGGAAACCACTTGATGATTGTTTTAAGAAGGAAAAGGATTGTACTCAAAGAAAGGAGTGCCTAGTTTTCTTTTTGTGTACGTTTGACCTAAAACCAAATACCGGTAGATAACATCTTATTTTGGGGCTTCATAGCAGTGAGGTCATGGCTTTGGTTAGCCATTTTTACAGCCCAATCAGAAGTTGTGTGTTATCATGTCCTTTTTGCAAATTGCTTTTGTGGTATAGAGCGGTGGGTAACAGTTAAGATAAAAATTTGTAGATTTTTTTTTTTGGTAATGGTGAAATTTCATTAATGACAAGGAAAAAATGTTTGTTTTCTATACCTAACCCTTGAGGGTTTAAGACTGATGTTTCAAATAACTGCAGTATTATAGTTCATACTCATCTGAGGGAATCACTATGTTGCAGTGGGCCTACATAGTTATTATCAAAATGCATAACCCTGGAATAATATTGTGATATTATTGTTGTTATTAGCTTTGTGTTTTCTTCCAATCAATGTAACTACTGATTATTCTCTTGTGTACTGTTCAGTATTTGACACAGCCAACAAACCCTTTTCTATGAGAGGCAAATCTTGCTGCGGTAGTAATAATCAAATGGCTGTTTGAAGGTTTGTCAAGGCTGCATCGAGAAAAACAATTTGTTAAGTGGTATAATAAACCCTCTTCCATTTTAAATCACATGAACATTTAAACAAAAGCAAGAAAGGCTTCCATGCAATCATCAAAAACACTAGACAGTTAGTACCTGGAAGGTGCTTAGTTTGAGTAACATGGTTTTATCAGATGCAGTTTTATACCACAGAGGAAAGTGAAAACCAAAATAAAGAAATTTCGTAATAAATCTGACAGATCCCATTATAATTTGAATGTAAATCCATCTCAAAGTTGCCCAAGTGTGCCCCACAGTGGCGGAAGTAAATAACACAAATGTCACATGAGCAGCATGTGTCCTTAATGGCTTGTACAGAAGGCTAATATGGTGATAACAAAGATTGACATGTTAAATAAGGATTCTGGGAGCTAAAGGAAAAATTGTTGCCTTAAATCTTTATGGTTACATTTTTTTTTTTTGCCTTAAGTCAAAACAACTCTGCGGAGACTTCAGTTCGAGTAGCCTATAGTAAAAATTGGACTGCTTTACTGTGAAAACTGAATCTCAAAGTTTTGTTTATCATTCTTGAGAATCCCTAATTTGCTGAGAGCTGTCTAGCTTACTCAATGAAAGAATAACAAGATCATGTTTGTCCCTTCAATATCTAGTTGTAGCTAGCAAAAAAACTCCAATCTTCCTAGCCCAGGGTTAGAGCCAAAGGCTAACTGGGAGTGGCCATGCACAGACTAAAATGTGCCTACCCCTCTGTCCACTCTGCAAAATTCATAGTGAAACCAGTTAGGTTCCACACACTATTTTGTGTATGGAGCTGCCCTAGAAAAGACTATTTCTTAAAATGCTTAACATCTGCTTTCAGCTTTAAGGTACTATACTTTCAAACTAACCCAAATGACTTTTACAGGGGTTTATTAGCTTTTTCCCTTCTTTATTGGAATGTGAAGTTAGAAATTACACAATTTGGAGATTTAATGGCACCTTGCTGCTAATTCAGAACAGAATAGGCCAAGCTAATTCAGTATAATCGAAGAAAAAGTAAAGAGTGATGATATGATAAAATGACTTAAAAGAGACCTCCTTTTACTCACATGGCTCTAAGATCGATCTGAAAACCAAGAAGTTTATAGCCTAAACTGCTCCATTAAATCCATACAGCCTAGGCTGCAAGGTGAATTATTATTAATAATGCATCAGAAATCACTGAAGAAATATTGGATGTATGCC
The DNA here is from genome assembly GCF_057382095.1 of Aulonocara sp. 'chitande type north' Nkhata Bay. Taxonomy (NCBI): domain Eukaryota; kingdom Metazoa; phylum Chordata; class Actinopteri; order Cichliformes; family Cichlidae; genus Aulonocara; species Aulonocara sp. 'chitande type north' Nkhata Bay. The sequence continues at coordinate 14,046,651 of NC_141358.1, forward strand.
ATGATCCTAGGCAGGGAAACCTCAGCAGAAACCTCGGTTCTCATATGGTGATTCTCGTATGGAGGTTACTGATGACAGAATGAAGTTCACATACCTCATGCTGCCTTTGAAGGCTGCTCTGTGCTTTGCCTTGACAGGAGAAACAATGTGCTGTAGGGGAAGATATCATTAATAATGATTTTTTTTTACTGAACTGTATCATGTCATACTGACAGATTGAACCACTCAAGGACCTATGAATTCAACCAAGGCAGTTTAATGTAGTTGTACTGATAGCTAATGTAACATTACACAAATCTGTTTGTGCTTTTTCATTTTACATCGTGGCCAGGGGAGTCTTCTGTGCTCTTTTCTCTGGAGCACCTAGAGAGCCGTGCACTGATAGCTTTTGAATGGGGAAAAAAACATTTTATGCGCATATCACTCATTATTGTAGCCCCAATATACTGTAAGTGTACTGCCTTTTTTTATTTTTATTTCTGTGAATCTTGGATTGGATTTTTAAATATGTCTTAAATGTTTCACTTGATTTGAAAATAAACGTATTATATTGGCATTAAAATATGTATAATTTTTACTTGATACTGTGGTGATTTAATGTTTGAATATTCTTATATGTAAAATCCACACTTACACAGTGAATGAGCTGTGGCTTAGCAAAAAGGTAAGTTTAACAAAACAATTGACAAAAACTTCCATTACAAACTAGATAAAATTACAACCCATTATATTTCATACAGGACACTTGTGTTTGTCATACACATACTTTAAAAATATATAAAATATTTAAATATTCTAATGTAATTATGTTTTCAATTATTTTATGCAAAAAGCAGGCTTTGCCTCACAGCTCCACCACATCTTTACAAAATCCAGCTGTTTTTCACGCACAGAGAGCTCAGCACCAGGGATATACTAATTGGGTAACTGAGCTACAAACATGGAAAACACAGCCATTTCATTAAGTACACCTGTTTAACTGCTCGGTAATGCAAACATCCAATCAGCCAGTCACATGGCAGTGCCTCAGTGCTTTTAGGCATGTAGACATGGTCAAGATGACCTGCTGAAGTTCAAACTTTTGAATGGCATCACATCAGAATGGGGATGAATGTAGATTTAAGTATTTCAGAAAGTGTTGATTCTATTGAGAGTTTTCCACACAACCATCCCCAGGGCTTACAGAGAATGGTCTGACAAAGAGAAAATATCCAGTGAATGTCAGTTCTCTGGGTGAAAATGTCATGTTGATGCCTGATTATGACACAGTAGCTCAAAAATCACTCATTACAACATGTTGAACCTTGTAGCAGATGGGCTACAGCGGTAGAGGAGCACACCAGGTGCTTGTCCTGTCAGTTAGAAACAGGAAACAGACGCTCACTAAAATTAGACAATAGAAGATTAGAAAAACATTTCCTGGACTGATGGGCCTCAATTTCCACTGCGATAATTAGATGATAGGCCAAACTTTAGGTGTAGACAACATAAAAGTAGTGATACATCCTATCTTGTAAACCAGCCAGTGGTGTAATGGTGTGGGGGATACTTTTTGGGGCTCTTAGTACAACCTGAATATTGTTTAAACACCATAACCTACATACATATATAACCTAAATGTACCTAAATCTTCTGATAGCTACTACCAGTTGGATAACGTGCCATTTCAGAAAGCTCAAATGACCTCAGACTAGTTTCCTGAACATGATATAAAGAACTTAAATGGCCTCCAGAGGCACCAGTTGGTCCAGTAGAGCTGGTGATGTGGGGGATTCACAACATGAATGTTCAGCCAACAAATCTATAGCAACTGTGTGATGCTGTCATGTCAACATGGATAAAAAAAAATAAATAAGGAGTGTTTTCAGCACCTTGTTGGACCTATGGTATGAAGATTTAACATTTAATACCTAATGGTGTACCTAATGAAGTGGTTGATGATAGTATATTTGGCTAGGCTGATAAGTAAACCCACGTGAAGGTAACAGCTGTGTTCAAAAGAAAAAACAAGGACAGAACAGAATCTGCTACTTTTAAAGCCTGATCCAAATTAAGTATCGCATATCAGGATACCTCTGATTGTACTTCCCTGACTTTGATCTTTGTATGTTAAAGGAAAATTTTCAACCGGATATGTATTAAACAGCAAATGTAATATTATTAAGATCAAGTCAACCGTCAGCTAGCTTACTGAGTGAACTGGTAGCTTCTCAATCCCAACTAGTAGTTCGTGCTTCGGGAAAATCTCTGTAGACTTTAAACATTGGTTCTAAAATAATTACTAGAAAAATGTATTTAATTTTGAAAGCTTTATGACATTTTCACTGCTTGCCTTTGCCACAGTCCCTCAGTCCTCTCCACGCTGTCTCACTTTTCTCTCTCTCTCTCCACCTTAGTGTTTGTGTTTCTTCTCCGCTGTCTGTGTGTGGTTGGATTTTACCTGTGTTCAGGGGCGGGACTCATTCAGGCTTCACGCGCCCGGAAGTGATCCACGCACTTGTTTCTGATAAGCTCGTTACCACCTCTTCTTAAGGTAGTGCTTCAGTCTTCTTTGAAATGTTGAATTAACTTGGTTAGTAAAGTCTGGCTGCTTGATTTCATGTGAATTATTTACCCAGTGTTTCCATCTGCACAGTATTCCCAAGTGTATTGTTCGTTTGGTGTGTGGTGAGCTGAAACTTGAGTTTTTTCGAGAATATTTTATATCTGTGGAGTTCCCTGCCTTCTCGAACTTCCTTAACAGCGGCTTTGTGTTTGGATTCTGACTGTCTGCAAATACACCTGTTGAACTTTTTAAGTCAGAGTCCTGCATTGTTTCTACAGTCATGCAGGACCGGATGGCTGTTGTCTACATCGGCTCACTCTCATACCCGATACCGATGCGTTGCAAGTCACGTGTTTTTATGTTGTATGGTGTGACGATTCATGTGCTTTTGTGCTGAGGTGTTTTTTTTCCTCGGTTCTCAAACTGCTCTTCTGTCAGGAGCTCAGTCTGGGTAGAGTTTTTTTTTTCTCCTCCTCTCCCCTCATGTATTGTGTATTTCATTGTTTCTCTTACCATCCTACCTCTCTCTGACCTGTCTTCCAAAAGGGGGTCTTTGTGTAATGTATGTATGGTCCGAAGGGGACCCGTTTCGCTGCAGGTAACATGTACGTGTAACGTTGCAAGTGAAAATTAAAGGCATAATCAATCAATCATTGGTTTGCGTCCATCCTGCCAATTTTAAACCAGACCAAATACATTAGTTGAACTTTAGATGAGATGGGTGAATGCTAGAGAAAATGAGTGACAACATAAAAGATATAAGCAGCCACACTGCTGAATACTATGTAGCTAAACATAATCCAGGGTAAGCTGGTCTCCAGTAAGGTTATAGAGAAATAAAAAGTGGTTATGTGGCCAAAGCATTTTAAAAGTAAACGAACTTTCTGTATCTCCATAAGTTGATTAATGAAATACAGTGAGTGTGTTATAATGTGTATGTCTCCAACAATTCTGAAAACCATTTAGGTCTTTTTAATGCAGGATGATGAAATGAATAAATGCCCACGATCTACAAATCAGAGGTTAGCTGCTTTTGGATTGTTTTGTAAATTGAAAATCTTAGGTTTGGGATTAAAAAGCTGGATGGATGACAGTATGTCATGGCTATTATGTCTTAAGTTTTCACAATAGAATAGAATAGAGACAGCAGTAATGTGTTGTGTTTAAAGGGGCCTCAAATGTATGCCACAAGAATAACAAGAAGCTTAGCCTGTATTGGCTGCTGGCAAAAATATCATAGGATGAACTGAGTCCAAAAATAAAACACAAAACCAAATTCTAATTAACACAATTGACACAGAGCACACAATGGAAGCATAATACATTTCTTGACAATGGACAATGGGAAGATGAGACCATATAAATGCTGAGAGCTGACTGAGGAATAAAAACAGAAAGGGTGTGGTACACAAAGCCACAAAACAGACGGAGACAATCACAGAGGCAGGATGTAAAAACTGAAACCAAAAACTGAATCTGAACCAAAGCTCAAATAAAAGCCAGGAATCGAAAACTTAAACACAGGAATAGTAAAGCAATCCAAACAGGCAACAAAGCTTCAATAAAAACTGAACAGTAACCAAATAATACCACAAGAACTAAGGTTTAACATTACTGGAGTGAGCATAAAATCAAAATAGGAATCCAAACTTGAGATGCAAACCAAAGATTTCAAGTGTTAGATCAATAGAAACCAAAGGGAACCCTGGGGACTGTGACCAACAATGCACAATAGATAGACTGGCTATCCATTTAGAGGAGGGGAATAGAAAATAAGATGACATGCTCAATAACTAGCTAGATATTCTACAGTTATAGCACATGATACAGTAAAGAGGAGAAATTAATAATTCACAACAAGGTTTGGGGTGGACCAGAGGTTAACACTGTTATCTCACAGCAAGAAGATCCTGGGGTTGAATCCACTGGGCTGCAACCAAGCATTTGCAGCAATGAGTCTTTTACATCGCTGTAGAGGAATTTTGGCACACTCTTCTTTGCGGAATTGTTTTAAGTCAGCCACATTACAGGGTTTCTCAACATGAATGGCCTGTTCAAGGTCTTGTGAAAGCAACAGGATTCAGAAGTCGGCTTTTGTGTTTTGGATCGTTGTCCTGCTCCATAACCTGAGTCTGTTTGAGCTTCAGGATACAAACATTTTCTCTCAGGATTTTCTGGTAGAGGACAGAATTCATGGTTCCATCAATTACTGCAAGTCGTCCAGGGTCCCGATTGAGCAAAGCAGCTCCAGACCGTCACATTACCTCCACCATGTTTAACTGCAGTTTATAATAGTGTGATACTTTTACATGAACTCAAACCTTCCAAAAAGTTAAACTTTTGTCTCCTCAGTCCTCAGAATATTTCCCCCCAAATCTTGTGGAAATGAGCCTTTGTGTTGGTTTTGGTCAGCATGGTTTTCTCCTTAGAGATCTCCCTTCGATGCTATTTTTGCCTAGTCTTCCTTACTGTTAACTCATGAACATGGTCCTTCGCTAAGGAAAGGGAGGTCTGCAGTTCTTTAGATGTCGTTCTGAGTTCTTTTGTGACCATCTGGCTGAGTCGTTGATGTGCTCTTGGAGTGATTTTAGGTGTGACTAATGAAATTGAAATAAGCTTTTCAAAAGAATGTGTTAATCACAGTTAACTCGTGATATAACAAAAAACAAAAATTTAAATGTAAAAACTGCATTATATATTTAATTTGGTTATAATGATGTCAAATAGTCAAACAATCAAGAAATCAGGAAGAGTGCAAATGCCTTTTCACAGCACTCTAGGTTAGTCTAACTGATGGGTTTAAATGGTTGTCTTGTGTTAGCCTGGTGACCTGTCCAGTGTATACTGTGCATCTCACCTTATAATCGTTGGGATAGGCTCCAGCCCTAGAGTGATCCTGAACTGTATATATGGACAATGGATTGTCTGGAAATAATTATTAATAATAAATATAATAATGATAATAAAATTAACAGGAGTTGAGGATAATTAATTGGTAGTGAAAGAACATATTATATGCACCTCTTAAAAGTGAGTTCCTGCACTGCCTGTGTGCTCTTACAAGCTTTTTTCCCCCCATCCACTTTCTTACTTCCTAAAATTTTTGACCTTGAATAAAGTCACTCGTTTATAGTTCTTCCGTTATCTGACAGGAGAAACATTTAAGAGCCATAAATCACAGATTGCACAAGGCACTGAAAGTGAGGGTCAGTGATGACAAAGTTTTATGTGAAAGAAAATGAGTTTCTTTATTCTACCAGTTCACCTAGGTCTCCACAAGGGGGCAACCCAGTGCTGCTGTATCCTTGTTCCCCCTCAGGCCTGAAGGACAGCCAAAGCAGATTAATCACCTCAACACATCTGACTCACCAAAGAGACTGGTGTTTCTTCACAGCCCTCTCTCTATTCTGCTGCTCTTCTTTAATGGTCTCGCGCCTTGCTTTTTTATAACCATCCGTCTCATTCGCTTTCTCTCTACTAAGCACATCCAGGCTTGAGGGGGTCCATTAAATGAATTGTCTTTGTTTACAGTTTCTCTTTGTTACCACCATCATTTTCCTACACAGCTCCCCTTTTTCAAACACTATCTCTTAGAGATGGCTTTGTCAAGGTCAGCTATTTTTATGGCGTGCAGTACTGGAGGTATCACGGCAAGGCGATGATAAGACGAAGAAGAAGCCAGGGGAGCAAGGATGGAGCGAACCAAAGGATAAATACTGCTGGGCCTTTGCTGCAGACACTATAGCGAATGTTTTCAGGATGTCAGATGCAGTATGCAGGTCGAAGAGAGGAGAAGAGTACATATCTTGTCTGTCTTTCTCTCTATTCCTCATTCTTAAACTGGATGTTGACCTTTGTAGTACTGCCTCCAGGCTGTATGCTTTAACCTTTCCAGTTAGATAGAGGGGGCTACTACATTGGGAATACAAGATAAATCACAACTGCTGTCTGTTAATGCAACAGACAACAATACACACTTGCACGCAGGCACTGTTGAAACCTTTGTCCCTTCTCACAAAGTCCTCCTTGTCCCTACACACACACACACACACACACACACACACACACACACACACACACACACACACACGCGCACACACACACACGCACGCACACACACACGCACGCACGCACACACACACACACACACACACACACACACACACACACACACACACACACACACACAGCTGGTAATTCCTCCATGAAGATGTTCACAGCATCAGTGCTCTGGACTATTACATCTACAAGCACACCCTAAATTATTCATCCTTTATTAAAATGCACTATGAGTAATGATAGCTATGAGTGTGTTTTTTGGGTATTCTTTTTACTGAGTAAAACACAGGGGTCATTAGAAGTCATTTCTGGTCAATTTTGTATGATCAACCATGCTCCAGAGAAAGACAAAAAATAGAAAAGAAAAAAAAATCCCATTTACTTTCTGTGCATTGGGAATTCATGTTGAAAGAGATCAAAGGGGACAGACAAAGAGATGAGAGAATCGACATCTTCTCGTCTCCATTTGGCTCCCTATGAGAGGAGGAAAATTACTTTAAAGCCGCTGCCTTGATGAAAGAAAAAGACGTTATGCCTGATGTATTCCTCCAGAGGTGGAATCAACAGTATGAATTACTCAAAGGCAGAGAAAAAGAGGGGGGAGTTGGGGGGACATTTGTCTGAGAGAACCTAATGGGGGATTTTGGAGAGGAATGAAAGTACTATTTGACAGCAGCGAACAAAACATGATTCCCCCGTCAGGAGATGTGACTGGTTCAACACTCGACACTGTTATTTCCGGGTGCGTGCATAAAAATGCAGCAGATGTCATCAGATAGAGAGCTCATTTGCAGTATCAATCTAGGGATTTTATCAGACCGAGCGCCATCAACGCATCCATCTCAAAGTGTGATTTGGTGGTACATTCAGCCACAGCTCCCCTCTGCCCCCACACCACATTCCCCAACCCCACCTTCCCCCCCCCCCCCCCGTTTTTTCCTGTAGAAGAGGTCACGAAGAGGAAGTAACCTCCAAACGTCCCATTAGTTTCTCTCACCCTTTCTCGAGCAGGCAACCAGCACTGTCATTTTTCTGACAGAGCTGTCAAAGCATCTAGCCCACCATCCCAGTTACAGATAAAGCAAATAGAAATGAAAACATTGTCAGGGAAAAGACTCATGGGGTAACAGAGATGCCAGGAGCAGGGTGAATCACTTAGCAAGCTGTGCTCCTCCATTCTGCAGCTGCCACCCACCGCAACACATCTGCCACTGGGAAAAAAACACTCAGATAGAAAACCGCATCCAAACGAATTGCTACATGACACAAAAGATCACTTCTTTAAATTGAAATTCATTTGGAGTCAAAACGGGGTTCATCCCCCCAGGGCGCACGTGTGTGACTGCAGAAACCCACACACAGGTGGCAAAAGTGGAGGCTACATACAAACACACACTTTCTCACAAAGAAAATACACTTTTTTTTTTAAGGCAAGAGCATTCTTTGTGTGAGGCTAGTGAGTCTTCCAGCTCGCTGCCCAGGTGCTGTCTCTGGGCAGACACATGCCACTGGCTGGTCTTAATGCACATCAAATATCACTTTTCTACCAACAACGCCTGCCCAACTCTAGCTGCTGCAATTCCCCTTTTATTGCATTCCCCAGGATTTCATATTGTACATGCTGAACTCCACAGAAAGGAGTCAAAGCTCATTTCTAGACCTGAAATGGAATCATTCACTGCAGACCAAATATTGCAACAAAAATTGCCACTAGCTTTGTTGATATGAGTCACATGGTAACAAATCATTAAATTACTTACACAGATGGAGAACGAGGGATGATTTGACATCGGAGGAAAGGGAAATAAAACGATGTGAAATGATTGATCTTTTGGGGGTATTTTTTCACATGAGAGCAGCATTAAACGTTGATTCATTTTTACTTTAAACATTCGCACAAAGACCCTATTGTTGGAGCTTTGTGAGGCAGACGCAGCGGCACTTGGCGCTCAGTGTAAACATGTTTAGCACTTTCACCAACATTTTATCTTCACTCATAAGCACTCAACACAAAGTACAGCCAAGACTCACGAGGATGCTTTTAGTTTTGCAGGTATTTGGTCTTTAAAGTAGGTCAGAGCTCTACCCAGTAGTGTGGAGAAATGAAAAGTAAAGTATATACAAAAGTCTGGAGTGAAGCATAAATGTGGTGCCAAATATTATGGAAATCCATGGAACATGCACTCACCAGACACTTGATCAGTTAACCCAACTAGTACCATGTTGATTCCCCTTTTGTTTTCAGAACTGCTTTAATACAGATTCTACAAGGTGCTGGAAATTTTCCTCAGATATTTTGGGCAGTATTGATGTGTTAGCATCACACAGTTGCAACAGATTTGTCGACTGCACATCAATGATGCAAATCTCCTGTTCCACCGCATCCCAAAGGTGCTTTGCTGGCTTGAGATCTGGTGACTGTCGATGGCATTTGAGTACAGCGAACTGATTGTCAAACCAGTTTAAGATTATTTGAGCTCTGGGACATGGTGCATTATCTTGCTGGAAGCAATCATGAGAAAATGGGCACACTGTGGCCATAAAGGGATGGACATGGCCAGCAACAATGCCCAAGTAGACTGTGGTGTTTAAACAATGTTCGGGATATACTAAAGGGACCAAAGTCTGTCAAGAAAATATCTCCCATTAGACCAACAGCAGCCTAAACAATTGATACAAGGCAGAATGGATCGATGCTTTAAGGTTGTTTACTCATCAGACGAGGCAACATTTTTCCAGTCTTCTATTGTCCAATTCTGGTGAATTGTAGCCTAAGTTTCCTGTTCTTAGCTGACAGGATTGGCCCCCAGTGTGGTCTTCGACATTCAGAGATGCATACCTTGATTATAATGAGTGGTTGCCTTTCTATGAAGTCTCGCCATTCCTCTCTGACCAACAAAGCATTTTACACCCACAGAAGTGCCACTCGCTATTTTCTCTTTTTCAGACTGTTCTCCGTAAAACCTAGAGATGGTTATGTGGGAAAATCCCAGTAGATCAGCAGTTTCGAAAATACTCAGCTCATCTGGCACCAACAACCATGTCACATTCAGAGTTACTAAAATCTCATTTCTTCCCTATTCTAATGGTTGATTTGAACTTTAGCAGGTCATCATGAGTATGTGCACATTCCTAAATGTATTAAACTGCTGCCATATGATGGGCTGGTTAGATAGTTGCATTAGCAAGCAGTGACCGGTGAGTGTATATCATAACCACAAATGTTAAACCTGTGGTGGCACTCGAGGAAAAGAAATCATCTGGGAGCCATGATGAGAAGTCCATATTTACAGACGAACCATGTAACAGTTGATGAGATATTTAAATCTGGACCGACTAGGCTGTCTGACAACACTACCACCCCTGGAGCCGCTCTCTAATTAGCTAATAAAACTATGAATGCATTACTACTGCATTACCCTAGTGAAAACTTCTTTAGAAAAATCTCATTTTAACATGATGCAATGCTATTTTTGGCTTGTACCATTGCACACAGTTGCCTAATGCACCCATGCTCAGTGTAAACAATCTATTTAATTATCTCTCTGACAGAGGGCATATTCCGAACATCTTGTTGCCCCACGCCCACCATATCTAATAACTTTACACATACATGTGCTGCTAGTTAAAAAAAAAAAAGATTTTTAATGATTCCTAATCTGGGATCCTGAATTATTAAAAATCACTTGGAAATGAGGTGAAGAATATTCCCTACCTTAAAAAAACCTTCCTTGGCAGGCTCTGTTAGGTCATAATATCTGCACGACAAACCAAAGTCACATTCAGAAAGCAATTTTCTGTTCACAATGCAATCTTGGCCATTAATTGGCTAATGAACAAGATGTTATTCAAGGATACCTTTCCAATGAGCACTTAGGAAAAGGAGGAAGAGGACTTAATATGATGGAATAAGTGTGACAGACTAAATGGTTCGTGCTGAACGCATTGATGCATGCTCTGACCTTCCCTGTCAATCTGGAGGGCAGACAGGGTGGCCATTTATGTTGTTATGGTAGAGCTCAGGCTGCAGAAACAGTTTTCATCATTACCCCCCCCCAAAAAAAAAAAAAACCCCCAAAAAAAACCCTTGTCTGAAATCCAGAGCGGCCTCACTGTCCACTGCTGCCTGTGGGAAGGAAATAACAATAAACAATAAAAAACCAGAGTGTGTGCAGTGGAACATTCCTGGGCTATTTTGTTAGACTGTGCAGCCTCCTCATAAGCTGGAGATATTTTAGAAACTAGTAGTCAGAGAAAATTGTAAACAGACAGGCGGATGCAGTAATAACTGGTGAGCAAGCTGGAAAAATAATTGGTTAAGCCTCCCTACAGTCCTTGCTTTGATTTGATTTGATTACATAAATCAACCCTTTTCATATTTTATATTCAGATGTTTTATAACAATACAAGACATGGCTAGAGACACACTGGGCTAGATGGCATCTGGTTCACTTGGCATATCCTGTTGCTTCCTCATTTGGGTGGAAAAGAACTGCAAAGTCTGGAGTAAAGCTAAGAGGCAAATCTACAATTATGACCATTTTTAATGACATTATTTGTAAAACCTTGCATGGATGTCAGATTCCACGAGCACACATCAGTTTCCCACAGCAATGTTCCCAAACTATTCAACCACTTGAGCTCACACTGCTAGATTTAGCCGTGTGTAGAAAAAAAAAAAAGGAAAAAAAATGACAAGCCACACTGGTAGATAGCTGACAAGTTAAAGGAGCATGTCTTCCCTGTCATTTCTCATAAAAGCGTAGATGCGGTTGTTTTAAATAAGTCATTAAATATAGGGGAGCCACTCGTGTACAACACAGGTGTGTGGGCGTATTTGATTTTTTTTTTTCATTTTTTTGTCTTTGAAATCATCCATGGAATATCAGATCAGATGATTAACCGAATAGTGTAGGAAGACAGGGCACTGGTGGAGTAACCTATCAGATATGCTTGTCATTTCACAACACGGAACAGAGTTAACAGACACAGAAGTGTTGTGGGGCCAAATGTGATGTGTCGCTTGGCGAAGAGAACACGCATCTGGAGACAATTAGTGGATAAATGATTCGCTCGGCCCACGAGTTATCCTCGAAAATTGCGCCCCAAGGTTGATCAAGTCCCTTTTAGGCACCGTGTGTGAAGCAACACCTGGCATTTGAGTAGAGGTGAGAGATTTACTATGTAGCACACGAGTGTCTCAAAGCTCTAATTACGCCAACATCAGAATTACTGCAAATGCACAGTTTTATACATTCAAAAGCTGCCCATCAGTGAGGTTCCCCTTTGACTGAGGTCATCTTTGTCTGTTAGCGAGTCCTAAAAGTAATATTTTCTGAAAGCACTGAAAAATATCCAACAGTGCCGTGAGATTACTTCGACCAGTTTCAAAATGCAAATGGACTCATTTCAATATTTTTTTCACCTTCTGGTGCAGGAATATGCATTAATAAATCAAACTTACTGATACCAACATGAAATATTAACAAACCCTTGGAACGAATTGGAAACATGGCCATACTGAGACTGAGAATGTCATTCACGCAGTGTCAGATTATTTATACAGCAATCAATCAATCAATCAATCAATCAATCAGGCCAACTCAATCAGGTTTGTAGCAGATTTACCAGTATGGATCCATACTGATAAGCTGTAAGGATTCGCAGGGAGGGGGAAAAAAAAGCTATAGTCAGTGTGAGGTAATTTAGGAACAGTCATTCCACATTATACTGCATGTCTACCAGACAGCAAAGAAAAGTGGAATTTTCAACTGTAAAATGCCTCGGTTAGTGTACACATCCAAGAGATCAATATCAAGCTTGTTTGTTTATGTTAAAGAAATTACTGCAGGGTATTTTTTCCTTTGGCTCTTCAAGATCAATATCTGTGTTACTTTTGGCTGTAAATATTTCCCCTAGTTTTGAAATAATACTTTTAGGACTTGATTCTGGTAAAAGGAAAAACAAAACAAACAAAAATTAAACAACTCATAATAAAAATAACAATTTTGCTGTATATTGGTGCTACACAACCACAGTTATGAACACCTTCTAGACGTAGAGCATTTGCATGTTTTACTACGTCTTTCATGGTGACTCATTATGGTGACTACCCAACTCTCACTGACAGCAGAACGGTTGCATTTTCTGGTTTTATTGTTTCTTACCTGCCAAAATCCACTACATCGTCTCCAGATAGTATATACAGCTGGCCCCGTGAGACTGGCAAGACAAAAGACTGAATCTCTGAAAGATGAGAATGATGAACCCTACACAGCAGAGTTTGAAGCCCCATAGCCACCAGTTGTCAGAGTTTGAGGGCTGAGTTGGTATCTGCTACATATTTTGTCCACAGAAGGGGCTACCATGATACAAAGTACTACAAAACTTTTTGTTCTTGTACAAAAACAAACATTTTTGTAGAAATCCTGCATTTTAAACAACAACTGATACAGAGTGAAAACTGCAGACTGTGCGCAAGGACCGACATGGATAAGGACTCTGACAGTATACATTTCTTGTAGAGGCTTTGAACATAATAATAGGCATGGCAGAAAGTTCTTTACAATGGCAGAACTTTGGCACGAGAAAGGCATTATAGAAGAAAACGATGGATATTTGACAAAGTCGGCATAGATGGTTCTCAAAACTAAATATCACTTTTATACATCAGTTCATAACAAACCATTTGGCACTGACTACTGTTCCCTTTGTTGGTGTAAGATTAGTGTTTGTTCAAATTATCTGAGAGAAACTCAAGCCACCGAGGAGAGGGGACCGATCGGGTCACACACACATGGAGGTAAGACGAAAGGGTATTGACATCAACAGAAAAACTACATCTGGTGTAAGTGTCACAATAGTTTTCCCTTCTGCACAGTTGTCAAGTGTGTCAGATGAGAGTGTGTGTGTGTCAGTGTGTGTCAGTGTGTGTGCATACATTTTTTTTCATTAGTTTTTTTTTGTGTGTATGCGTATGTTTAAGTCCACTTCTACTGTGGACTAGTCAAATGTTGTGTCATAAAATTGCTCGGCTCTTCTGTCATTTTACATATATCACCAACCAAACCCATAAGTAAGTCCTTCGATTACATCTCCCTTCAAAAAGTGAATGTCACAGTGAGGTGACACTGCTCAGGTATCTATATTTCCACAGGAAACATCTGTCTACATAAGCAAGTGGGTTCGAAAGGAATCCTGTTTGTTTCTTTGTATTTTTTTTTTACTTTTTTAAATTTTTGTCCCCCCCCCCCCCTGCTAAACTCAGTCTGTAACTAAGCCAGCATTAATTCAACCCTGTCTCCCCACTCGTGGTTTTTACTGAGGGGTGTAGTCCAGGTGTATTCAGTGTTCATGCCATGGTTTCCTTTCCTGGGAGTCTCCTGTCGTTAAACGTGTGCATGTTAATAACCTCCTCTGTCTTAACGATGACAGGTGGCTGAGGCTTTTGTTTGAGACGGCGTTGGCACTTTAGAGACACGCGCAGCTCGTCCATCATGGCACTGCAGAATGATCGCTGCGAGAAGGAAATAGAAAAGAAGAAGGAAAAAAAAAAGTTCAACACATTCTTGAGATATACAGTCATAGTGGATCATTTGTTCTTACTGTCTAAAAGAAAGGGGAAAGTATTTGCATTAGGAGGCGGGCAGAGTGGTTTTGGCACAATGAAACCGCTGGCTTTTAGCCAGGAGACTTGAGCGTAAGCCTGGTGTGGCAAAACGCTGATGACACCAGTGCACATTTTACATGCATTTATTTACATGGGCGACAGAGGTTAGTTAACTTTAAAGTGCAGCTGCAGGTCATTTTAACAGCTTGCACAAATGACCTACAGGGTTGTTTAATGAGGGAGGGCTTTTATTTTCCACTCATGTTTTTGTAATGGACCTGTCCATTACATTTCAGTATTCTTGGGTAATTGCCACAGTGTCCTTTTTTCACCACCAGGTGGCACCATCACTGGGATATTCTAAATTTAGTGACTTTAATTCTACCAGAATCAGTCGATGTCTACATAAATTCAATTTCACTGCTTTACCATGCGCATCCTCTCACCTTAATATGTTGTGTAACATGAAAATACTTTTTTATATGCTGTACAATATGTTTCCTTTTCTGCCTTTTTCTTACTTGTGGTTCCAAAAGTACAGCAGGAGGTCTGACCTTCAGATGTAAAACCAGCTTCCAGTTTGAGTTCAAAGTCACACAGCCTTTTTACACGATTAAAAAAAACAGGTCCTCCTTGATAAAGCTTATAGGTGGGGTTGGGTCAGGTGACCCTCGCTTAGTTATACTGCTGCAGACCCCAGGCTGCTCTTCCATCATCTACTGAACTCCTCCTTTCACTTTAACTCCCCATGCATATAGATGACAACTGCGTGTGATCAACTGTGTGTCTTTTTGCCCTGGTAGTTTACCCGCTCTCCTCTCTGTCTCTGTATCCTTCGCCATCTGTCTCTGGCATTCAGATTTTGGATCTGGGGTTACTAAACCCACCAAGCAGCAATTGTTATTATTGGTTGTTTCTCAGTGTTCATTTTTTCTCTTTTTTTTCCTTTCCACTGTCACCACATACACTCAAAGGGTAATTGCTGAGCTTCTCTATTCTATTTTAAGCTTGAAAAAATTAGCCAAACTGAACAGTTTCTCCTCCTTCTTTTGTATTTATTGGCTTTATGTTGGTTTTACGACAAGCATATGTATGTACAGTACTGCGCAAAAGTCTCAAGCTGCCCCTCATTTCTTCAAAGTTTGCTACGAAAATGGGAAATAGGTGCGGTGATTTATTGAAAAATGTGAAAGTCAATATTTGGTATGATCACCGTTATTCTTCACACAGCCTGAACTCTCTTAGGCAAGCTGTTTTGTAATTTCTTTATGCAGTCTTCATGTATAGCCTCTTGAAGGACATTCTTTTTCACCGTGTAGACTGTTATTGTTCTCTCTCTACCTACTGATGTCTGAACCAAAAATTTCAAATTTGTATTCATCACTCTGTAAGACCCGTTGCCACTGATTTTCAGTCGCATTGTGTGTAATTTGGCAAACCTCAACCTTTTCTCCTTGTTTTTCTTCTTTAAGAATGGCTTCTTGACAGCTGCCCATTTACTGTGACCATTTCTGATGAGGATTTAGTGCCACATACATCTCTTAGGTACTGGTGTAGATTTTGTCCTTTTTCCTTTGGACCTTCCTTTGATATGCCAAGTTTTCAGCTAACAGTTCTTTGGGAATAACCTCATTGGTGCAAAAATACTATTTTATGCCTGTCAGACTGTGTTACGTTTTGTATTTTTCATAAATTCAACTATAGAAATGCCAAAGTGCCTAAAGATGCAATTTAAATTTGGTTCTTTGCTAAGTTATCTGTTATATGTAGACACAACACTGGTTAGGTGCCTCTTTTCTGCTTGTAGGATTCATAAGTCAGTGTTAAGTGAAAAAGCAACCACTGTCGAAAGAAAAACTTGAAAGACCTTCAGAAAGCCCAGAGTGCTATTGTTCAAGATTACTTGGAAGCCACATGAAAGTCTGGCTTCTTAGAAGCAAACTATATAAAATAAGGGGGGACTCATGACTTTTGCACAGTACTGTAACATAATTTGTAAGGTTATAAATAAATAATAAAAAAGGATCTCGTGGTACTATTCTGGGAAAACAAAGGTCAACGTGTTCAGTTTTATTTTATGTGTACATGCGATAAAATAAACCATTGAGTCAGTTGATATCGTGTAACTGCGCAACAGCTACAGAACATGAAGCATCTATTCATTTGCTTTTTTCGACAGAATATTTTGAGAAAACAAGCCTTCATTTAAAGGGTTTGATATGTCCTAGATTCCCCCTTTAAATCGTCACTGTCACACAAACGTCTAAATAGCGTTTCACAGCCATTTGCACCCTGCCAAGAACGGGATTCTGGGAGAAACATTAAACACTTGTAATTTGGCATGAAAGTGAAAAACCTAAAGAGACAGCATAAAGGACAAAGCATCCACTTCGGCAGATTAAATCCAAATATACTGCTACCCACTTTAAAACATCACAGTCTTATGCAACTTGTGTAATGTGAGCTTCTGTTGTCCCTGCATTATGTATGTGGTGTAAAATCCTATAAAATGTCAATATGCCCGGGCACCAACTTTGCCAAGTCAAATTCTCATACATTCCTTTTCTGATTATGCAAAATGTAATTCAAATTCAAAGAGTGTAGGAGGGGAGAAGATAAAAAGAGGAGGGGGAGCATTAAAGTATGAAGCTATTATTTTTCTGTTTGTGTATGTGTGTAGGTGTGCGAGATGGATATCTGTAGGTGGCTTAGGGTGTGTTTTTTTTTAGCAACATTTTTTTACATATATTTGTCTGCCATATGAATGAAATATTTTCTAGAGTCTGAAGGAAGACTGATTACAAAAGCAGACAGGCAAGAAGGATAACAGAAAATAAATTTTGAAAAACAATGAGAAGGAGGGTTTTAAAAAAAAGAGAGAGAGAAAAAGCTCGTGATGTTAGGGTGGAGGACTCTGGCAGGGAGTAAAAAAAGGAGAGGCTTGCTGTCAGCATGCAAATTACTAGCACCTTGTCAGCCTAGAGACTCTGGCATTTGCAAATTATCTGAATATTGTGACCCAGTCTTGCAGCTCTTGATTAATGATAGCTAAGATGTGCTGTGAAACTTTTGCAGCCCTTAAAAAAAGCAAGAAACTAATTACTGTTGCAATAAAGTAACACGCTGCTGCGCTGTGCTAATTCTATAGACGTAAATAATTAACAGACGCTATCAAAAGGACTCTCACAATTATTGGGAAACATCACTGCATGAGTTAAAGTGCACTAAAATACATACTCCACACTGTGTGATGAATCATGTGCGCTCAGTACGAAAATAGAGCACAAACAGAACAGCCTGAAAAATATTCAGAAACGTAACCAGGGGGATAAAGAAGCTGTAGATACAGTGCACTCTATGTATACATGGTGAATTAAAATAGATTTGTATTTGTTTAATACTATTATGCTGGTGTTTGTGATGAAGGAGTTGCTGTAATTGTTAATTTATTGAAATGATGATTCAATATAATATATGACTAAAAAACAACAAACAAGTAAAACATTTTTCCCCATTTAAAATCAGCAAGAAAATTATCCATGCGTAGACAGAAGTTAGTTTCGGAAAATGCTTGCTTGGTTTAGCAAATATTGACTGCTAAAAACTCACACAGGTTAAAGCACTGGGGGATTTCTGTCTCCACACCACAGGTCTATAGCCATTATGAAGAGTGAAAGCAATTTAAGTAGCCAATTGTTAAAATAAAAACAAGCTTGGTCTGTAAAAATGCACTTTAGGGCTATAAGACAAATTTTCATTTCACTTTCATTTGATGTCTCTTGGGTTTGGTGTCTTGTTTTTACAGTTTGATTTCTAAAATGGCAGAGCAAGAGAGGTAGACCGCTTTTGAGTTTTGGTTTTGTATTTTTCTTAAATTTTTCTTTATATTTAGATTCTCAGGTTTTAGTTTCCTATCTACTTCTGTTCGTGGTTATTATTTGGGTCGTATTTAATTCTGTGAGTTCCTGTGTATTCCTGCCTCCCTTGTGTTTCTGCATGTGTTACCTCCTGTTTTTAATTCGTTAATCTTTTGTCTCATGTGCTCTATTTTTCAGTTTTACTTCCTTTTAAGTGTTAGTTGTCCTCAGCTCTGTTTCCACCCGTTCCCCATTTCTATTCTTCTGGCGTATGTTGATCTTGTCTGAGCCTCCCTCTGTTCGTTTTTGCGTCACCCCTCATGCTTGTGCGTTTCCTTGGCTCTGTGTTCCATGGATCTTCTTCTCTTTCTTTGTAAATTACCAGCATTAAGACTGTGTTTTGAGATCACTTATGACTCCCCGAGTCCTTCATTTAGATCCCCATCCTGCCTGCCACACAGCCATACCTTGACACAAACACGCTACAGCAGAAGCCTAAAATCTCTTCTCTAATAGCGCCTGTACCTTTTCCAGCTGGGCGTTCTGCTTAGACTTGTAAAGGACCTCCCCCACAGCCACAAACACTGACAGCACAAGTCCCGCAGCCAGCACGATGAAGATCCCACCGATGTTCTGTACTCCCAGAGCGCTGGCCTCTTTGCTCTCCTCCTCGGGACACCCGTTGCCTCTCCACCACTTCTCCTTCATCATGTGCAGCTTGCCTTCCTCTTGCAGCTGCAGAATAGCTATCGTGATCTTGTCTCTGTATGGAGATCCTGCGAATACAAAAAGCGTATCGTGAAACTGGAAAACACAGATAATACTCATGTGCCTAGGATCGTCATTGTTGTGTTAGTGGGTGTAAGAAACACATTCAGGCTTGCATGTGATCATATAACCTGTCATGTTATTGTTAGCCGCTTAGAGAGAGTTTTTTTGTAAGTCCTTCTTCAAATCCCACTAATCCGCCATATTCACAGAGCTATTCCAAAATTCTCACTCCTCTCTGCAGTGTGTTTATTATAATGCACAGGGAGTTGGCAACAATAACTTGGCTTGGGGGAGCAGAGCTGCTGTCGATTCTCACAATTTAGCTGCTGTTTGCACACGCTTTCATATGACAGAAATAGTCCCTATGAACAGAGGAGCCCAGTGAGGGGTACATTATATGGATGCATATGTGTTTGGGATTATACGTGTATATTGATGATTGGGTTTCTGCATTGCTGTTTTTTGATGCATGTTGAGCAAACTCAAATCCACAGAAAGTAGGAAGGCGCCAGAATTAGCGACGAGGCATTAAGGCGCAGCGGGCGCTGGCCTGATCAAAGCGGGAATAATCGTTGCAGGGTAGCCGAGTGGGGTCATGTTCCTCTCCCATCCACAGCGTGTGCGCCACAACACACGGCTGGGTTGATCCAGGAGCAGCGCACACACACTTTGCTTCAACCGGGCCAAGAAAGATTAATTCTTACTGTGAGCCTTCATGTTTCATGTTTTCACTGCTTTAAGAGCTTGTTAGTGTATTTATGCGATTATGGGACTCATGCATAATGAAGCCTGGGTGCACATATTCATTTCAGGCATTTGCCTCGTGTGCAAATTAAGAGTGACTTAAAAGAAACAAAAGAAATGTTAAAAAAATAAAAAAAAATAAAAAAATAATTCAAGGATAATAGAAATGGTTTTAAAAAGGAAGAGAACATTTTGTGCCAGAACTCCAAAGGAAATGAACGGAGTCAGGCTCCAGGTAACAAGTACCATCATGCTGTTTGTTGATCTCATACAGTTTTGCCTGTCAGCCCCGTTAGTTGAGTCTTCCTCTGTCTCATCTATCATTAATCTAATGCCATCCATCATCCTTTCATCTCCAAATCTCTGTGTTTAGACTAACAAAAGAGACATTACTAGAAAACTGAAAATTACACAATGCCACTGACTTTGGAGCAGCATCTGTTTTTTTTCTTCTTCTCTTATTTTGTAACCTTGTGTTTTTCTCCCCGTGCTGAGCTTATGAGTACACTGACATGATAAACCAGAGCAGACTTGCAACACACGGTATATTCCGTGCATTTCATACGGTCGATATGCAAAGCGTGTAAAGCACAGCCCCTTAGATGCAATTGACTATGTATGTGGGAAACATATGCCTGCTTCATTTGAAAAATCAGAGATCTCTCTAGTATCTGGGTCCCCTGATTCAGGCTCCTCTCATATTTCAAATGATTAATGATGGCTTAACAAAACAGGCCTTGGATAAATGCTAATAGGATGGGTCCTTAGAGAGGAGGATATGGAGAGCGGGGCCTGGGCGAATGGGAAAAGCGCCGTGCTTGACACACTGTGCATACACAACTACCTGACAGATGTTCAACACCAGAGATCATCCATCACTCCTACACTGTCTGGCCTCAAGTATTAATGCGATCACAGTTTAAGTCGATAGCAGTGGATGAAGCATTTGTGATTTGGGAAACCATCTAGCACTAAAAGGTTAAAATGTTATTATGTCTTGCTCTGCTTTATTGCTGTAAAAGCCCTATAGGGAATAAGCTGCTAAACATTGTTCAGGAGGCCAAAAGGTATGAGCCGGTGGCTAACGTGATAGCTGAAGAGCTCACATGGTTTTGAAAAAGGACACAAGGAGAGGGCCACCATCAAAAATAATAATAAAAAAAAAAATACTAATTTTTATATTCTGCCAAAATTACTTCTGAACTAATAAAGTCATCGAGATTCCGATCTCAAGATCTTTTTGCAGGCCATAATCGGCTTCTGAGCAAATAATATAAGGATTAGACAGAAAGAAGAAAGTGGGAAGTAATATTCTTCAGAGTGAATATTTATCTCTATATAAATGCAGAACCATTTATTGCTGAATTAAAGTGGTGTTCCTATTTTATATATCTATCCATCTATCTATCTATCTATCTATCTCTCTATCTATATATATATGATATATAAAATATAAAGTATACTACTGCGTGAATAAAAAATAAAAAAGAAGTGATCCATGCTCCAGTCTCTATGTGTCCATTTCAAGGACATCAGTCTAAGTACTTCAGCACTTAGGGAGCCACAGTGGGCCTATATTTCACAGCAGCCCCTCAGCTTTGTTATAGCCACGGCAATCACGGCATCCCTGCAGATTCATAACCGCCCCATACTCATCAGCGGCAGCCCGGTCCAGATGCGGATGGCCAAAATTAATCCTCCGTATTTTGATGGCCTTCATATCATTCATGATAGATGTGACCATTACAGCTGGTAGCAGAGTTCTCTGTGGCCTCGTCAGGACCACTCTAACCTCTGTGACACTTGAATGGGAACCATCAACGGCTTTCAGTCAGGGTCCCTGGGAATGCTAGAGCTGTGAGCTGTGCATTGATTAACCCTGACAAACAATGCTTTTAATGCACCAAACCTCTTATGATTGTACTTGTTTTTGTGATACTTTTAGCTCATCTGCCTCATTCCTGGATAATGATGGTATAAAATGTCAGTATACAAAATTTTTGATGGGAGCTGGGTCAAAGCGGCTTCTGAAAACAAGCTCCTAGAGTTTGTTTTATACTCTCTGAAGTGCTTTTTAGTTGTGGTTTAGTGCTGAAATTAATGCCGGTGTCAAGTAAGTCAAAGGGAATTGCACTGAACCGACACTCACAGTGTTGCCTTACGTGAACATAAAATAAAATGAAAACAGACCATTAAAAGTATTTGTGAAGAGAGTTTGATACACCATTCCTGCCTCTGAAACAATCTTGTGAGAAAATCACCATGAATAGAAAGATCTTGCCGAAGCAGTGAGTCATTTTAACCTCATCCATAAACTCAACCTTCTAGGCATTTCACTTTTCATTAAGCTACACCTTTTACACCTCACTGTGTCTAACCATTATACCCGTGACCTCGCTGATAAAGATCAACCTTTCCCTTTTCAAAGCTTTCCATCATTCCCACAACACACCTTAATGCGTCACACAGTATCTGCAGTATCTGCAGACTTAATCCGAGTGGCTTATAACACAGAGGGATGCAGAGGTCGTTTACCCATAGGTGTTCCCACGCCGTAGGCTCTGGAATCTATGAGGCCTCCAATCTGCGTGAGGTTGCAGTTGCGCTGGGTGACAAACTCAATGGTAGTGGACTCCATGAGGAAGGCATAATCTGAGGTAAGGACACGCTGGATGCCTTCCTCCACGTTCTTTACCATCACAGATTGCCTCCTGCTGTTCATAAACTCCCACATCTTGTCATAGGTAGAGATTTTTGTCTTCTGCAAGTAACCAGAGAGTGGGATCTGAATGAGAATCTAAGAAGTATTAGGAGAAAATATCATATCATCGTTTGCACAGTGTTTGGGACCTATTATGTTCATTTTCAGCTGCACATTTTTTCTTATTCCTAGACTATAATAGCTTTGCATGACTCACAGTTCAAAAATAAACCCTATTTATTTTCTTCTGAGGCTTTGAGGAGCTGCTAAGTTCTTACGGTCCTCCCCTTTTACGGCCACCTTCTGTTTAAGGTTTTTATTGGCTTCCCGTCACAAACAGAAGACTGCAAATTGATGAGGCTGCTGTGCTCGAAGCCGGGTGCCTGAAATGACCATCAAGGGTATCTCTTCTCTGAGACATTACGCATGTCCAAGATAAAAAAAAAAAACCCTGTCTGTAGCAAAGCATGAACCTTGAGCTTTTTAGCTGTTTGTGTACAATTTTGGCCATGTTACAATGATCATCCAACACTGTCACAGAAACTCAGGAAAAGCATCATAGGTCCATTTTAATGTCTGAAAAACGATATGATGAAATGATGATATTAATATTTCTATGATGAAAAGAACTCAAAGTTTAAATCCTGGTGATTTAGATGAGCCATAAATACGACTTTTCTTTTGTTATAAATCAAGCTCTGTTTTTTATAGCTTGTATTTGTCATTCTCACATTATATAAGTACCTTTCAGAGTGTTTTTTTTTTAATGGTGGAGGCTCTTCATGCTAAATTGAAATTGCCTAGCTTTGCACAAATGATTCACTGGAGGCAATTCATATAATCTGGTTTATGTTTAATTTATTGTTACCAGACACTTTCTAATGCTGCTGCATCAGGCACTTTCAACCAGGGAATTACTGTATGTTTTTTTGCTGTGAAGCAGTCACATCTTTTTGATGAATGTTGCATTTATAATTTAAAACAGATATATGTACGAAATGGGCACAAGGACTGGGCCAACTACATGTTACCTACTGCAATGGCTCAGCCTTGGAAACCCATGTCAAGAAGCTACCGGCACACAGTTTTTGTACTGATGTTATTGCCACAGGAGGTATGGAGCTCTGCCATTACTGAGTCAGCAGGGTGTTGGCAACTTTTAAGCACTATGCGTCTTAGCACTCTGCGAGCTGTAACTTTATGTGGTCTAACACTTTGTGGCTGAGTTGCTGTGGTTCCAGAGTGCTTCCACTTTGCAATAATGCCACTTACAGTTGAATGCTGAATGTCTAGGAGAAAAGAAATTTCACAAAGGCTACTAAAGGTGACATCCTATTACACTACCACAGTCGAATTCAGTGAGCTCTTAGAACGGACCATTCTTTCACAAATGTTTGCAACGGCAAACTGTATGGCTAGGAAAGTAATTTTCCTGCATTTTTACCAGCAAATCAGTTATAAATGTGGCACTACTTCTTAGGAAGACAATAAACTCCACTGTTCTCTGCAGTTGCAACCCATGCATGATGTTTGCAGGTGCAATATTCAGTGGATTACTTTGACTACTTTAAAAAAAAAATGGCTGCACTTTCAACACCAGTTGCTCTTCTGCATTTTTCTGACAAATTAACTGCACATGGAGTGTTTGCTATTTGCACAGCAAACACAGGTGTTGGAAAATCAACCAGGAGAGAAATCTTAAAAGGATTATAAATTTGATGTGTGAGAAAATAACATTATTCACAGAGCCACTGCACAAACATCGTCGTAGATCCAGCTACCTTGAAGAATGTCATTGTGGCACCGTCCTCCACCACCCCATATGGGATTTTAGTTTGTTTGGCCAGGTCATCGGCTGAATCTATGGGCGATTCCATCCTCTCCACAGTGAGAAAAGCAGCCAAATTGGCTGTATAGGAGGAAATGATGATGAGGGTGAAGAACCACCAGATGCCTCCCACTATTCGAGTCGACAGGGCCTTGGGCATGAGCTCTGACCCTGGGGTGAAGGAGGCGGCAAGAATGAAAGTTAAACAGCAAGATGCATTCATTTCAACAAGTCATTATCATTCCAATCTTCTCATTACGTTTATTTTTAACATGCAAAAACCAGAGAGGACTAACGCCTTTAGAAACGGGCTTGTTTCGAGAACTCATCAAGTTCTCAGCGCAGGCAGATGTGCCACTCGCATCAAGATTAAATCACTCGAGAGAGCTCTCAAAACAAGCAGATTGTTGGATCTCAAACAAGTGAAATTATCTCGTCTCAGTCACAAGGGAGTGCTTTAAATAATGCAAGAGTTACCGGAAAGTGCCATTCAAAGAGAACAAGGTGTTTGCATAAATCTCATATATCAAATTAAACACATCAACATCGATGGTGCAGTACTGTGTGGAGAGGTAACAGGCTGGTTAGGCCAGAGAGTCATGTACCCAAGGTAACCTCACATCCTGACTCCACACCCCACTGATCTCTAGGTGCTGATAGGCCAGAGGCAAGAGAAGAGGACACTCGGATATTAGTGGCATTGCTACAGTAACAAAAATAGCTTTACTTTTAAGCGAATGTTATTTTTAAGTCTTTTTCAGCTAATGAGCTCAACAACACGTCTGTTCGCAAACAGAATCGCTTTATGCATTTTATACAAGAATCACTCTCACTCTCATTAATTTAACTCAAGTGGACTAAAGGCTGTAAAACTGTTGTTTTTAGAAACATGTTCCTAGTTTACATATTCGGGTTTAGCCCATGCTCCCATGAGCCTAAGTCTGTTACATTTATTTTAAAATATATGCACATTTATTCTAATTTCTGTGTGGTCTTTTAGAGGTCTCTCTCTATTGCCTCTGGCTTAGTTAAAAAAAAACAAACCCAACCCTTAGGGACAGTGGGGTGTAGAGAGCTCCAGCTCCACAAAGCAACTGTAGCCACAGGCTGAGGCAACTACCTTGCTGCATGAGTGCCCCAACTCCAAACCAGAAACTATTGAGCAGCGTAAAATTGTTTTCCACTACATCTGAGTCAGGGTTGCATGGATGCGGGTTGTACCACTCATAAGGACTAAACCTATAAGGGAAAGAGCAGAAAGACACACATGTCAGCACAAAAGGACAGAACAGTGTTTTCAGTGGTACAGATTAAATGGCTGATAAGACATGAATCTGAAAACATTATCAGCAGGAAGAAGGAGTGTGAATGTGTAGAAAACCTGTTTTGTGGATCAGCGCTTCTGCGGAGACGAAAGCAAATCGTTTCAGCTTTTGCTGAGATTTTGCCGAGACTTATTGGCATATTCAAGTGGTATCAGTTTATTGTAAGAATGGATCAATAGACTGGAATAACGCTGTCACTGGTGATAATGTCCCTGTGTGTAATGATCTTTGGAGCTCATTTCAATTCACTTAGTCAGGAGCCTTTAAGTGTTTCCCCCAGCAGCTACAATTATCGTTACTCTGCGGATACCATTTTATTTTAACACCCCAACGTGGGACTTGTGCTCTCCTTTTTTTCTTCTGGTTTCCCAACAGCAATCTCTGTTCTTCTCCTTTTCCCTTTTTCTCGCAATCCCCCACATCACATCCCCTCACATCCTCCTATACCATTCTCTTCCCAGCAACCCACGCTTCATTTTTTTTCCTCCAGATTGTTTTGCTTCCCCCATGAACCTCCTCCTGCTGAACACGCTGCCCGCCTTGGCTGATTGTCAGTGTCTTCGGGTCACTTGTGGACATTTCTCATTTATTATCCTAAGCAAAAGTGGCATGGCATTAGCACAAGGTGATTGGGTTAGTGTTAAGCATCAGGAACTGATTGAGTTTGTGCTGAAGTGGCTGATAGAGGGAACATTGCTTATGCAGAGTTGAGGGGCCTGACAGGTAATGGTGTTGAGAAGCCTTTCCCAGATATACTGCATGCTAATAAGCCTGTAGGCAGAGTCTTAAGGTTTTATACTGTGTGAACATGTGATGCCATTTGTCAGCTGTGCCTCTTAGACACAGAAAGGGAATAAATGTGTTTATATAGCATATATCGTATATGTGTCAGAACAGATTTGTATAGATTTAAAGTGACCATATGCTCTCAGGGGACCCAAACTGTGCCAAAAAAATATCCCACTGTAACAGCCAAAGACTTTGGTTTTCCTGCAATTTGCTTTCCGTCTGTACATATGAGTGCCATTTGGAGCACGCTAATTACTGTTCTTATTTTACAAGCACTGGGAACATGGCAACATTTTTGTCACAATGCCCTTCCTTTACAGTTATTTTCCGTTCAGTGAAAATCATCTGTGTGGACATGGCTGTGATGGCACGCTATAATTCTTCATGTCAACACCATCAGGATGCCTGATTTATTGGAATGTCAACGAGCTCTGTCTCCTTGGTATCACAGGCAACTGAAACAACACAATGGCCTTGCAGAGCTGTTCAGAATGCAGTGAGCGCGCTCGCATGTTTTTATGTGGTCGCATGCACTTATGCCTGCGTGCATCAAGCGTCTGGCGCATAAATATGCCTTTACATCTGTGTGGGTGAGTTTTTCATGTGGTAGCAACTGGGTATTTGCATTGGCTGCACCGATTGCATCTCAAAGTCAAACGTGTTTTCTGATTATTTCGTTATGTTTTTGTACACAGACAATGCACGTAATTGCTGTAGCCCGCAGCCGATCGTAGAACACAACAGATGTATGTAGGTTGCTGGTGCAGATTTGATTGGACAGTGTTTGTTTCTCCCAGTGTCTACATGTGTATTCTGTATGTACCAGGTTTGATGGCTCCTCTGTATGACCTTTGTCTGCAGCTGGCCCGTATTCCTGCAGGCCGTGTTCTGCACACCGATCAGCAGGAGGAAGAGGATGTGGAACACGAGGACGTAAGGTCACCTCCTCACATCCAGCACAGGGGACATGTCGAATTGCACACGGAATTCTAAAAAGACGCTTTCCCTCTCTCTCCCTCTCCGTTCCCCTACTCCTGTCCCTCTTCCCCTTCGCTTGTCCCTGGCCACAATAACACAAAACGCACGCCCTCCATTAGCTGTCTGTTCAATTCAATTACTTTGCCCGGCTTTATAGATCTGTTGCCTTTCTTGTCTCAGGCCAAGTGAAGAGGTTGTGTTTGGTGTCTTAAAAAATCACAGACATCTGGAAGTTGGAATGTAAAATTACAAGAGCCTGCAATTCATGTAAACACGGTCTAATACAATTTATATAATCTATTCTTGTTTGCAAGTGGACATTTTCTACCATGAAAAAGGGTTTTGCGAGCTGAAATAATACCATTTGTTTTGTTAATAAAGGGAGAAATCAATTCAACCGCAAACAGAGCTGGGAGGATGCACTGAGTGATATGTATTTCTCTGGAGCCTGAAATCCGATAGCTTATTTAGGAAAAAGAAAAAAGTGTGTTAACGTGTGGGATGCAGTTCAACGATGTACTGTTTAGTGTTTTATTGTGCAAACTTGGACTTCATAAGCTCACAACTCCTGCTATATTTGAGAAAGAAAATAATATACTCTGCATTTGGAGGATCAGCCAATCATCCGGTGGCCGCGCAATCAATACTGTAATTATGAGGGAACCAGATCAGCAAGCTGTAGAGAACACCGTGCTTAAGATTTAAACTTTGCTGGATATTTTTGTCACATAGAGTGACGCAAAGGACTCTGTATTGCTATTGTGTCCAAAAATGGCATGATGCAGATATACGCATTATAATTTCATAGAAGCAAAATTAGAAATATCAGATCTCAAGGTCATTTTTATCGCAACCAGAATAATATCAATAGGATTGCATGCTTTTTACTTACCATGAATAAATGTGGGAGCAAATAACTATGGGTTTAATTTGCATATTCTGAACTAACTTAGGTGACAGTTGCTGCTTTCCTCTCATGTGATCATTTTGCCAGTAACATTTGATGAAATGTGTGTTAAACCAAAACCTCTCAGGATCAAAGAAGAAGAAGAAAAGCCCACACACACATCATAATGCGTTGGTCATGCATCTGGGTTTTTTTTTTCTTCGGGGGATAGGTCGATTAAAATATTGTAGGAAATGTATTTGTACAGTATCAGCAGTGTACCTTAGATTACTGCACATTTCTTACAATAAATATCAGTTTGCTGGTTTTACAGTTGCTGATGCTTGTGCAAATATGCCTGAAATATTGCTCTATACTTATCAGGACCATAGTAGGATGTGGACCATGTTTAAATCCATTATTGCAATTATATTTTGGTAAAATGTGAACTTTTCCAAAACATTCGAATGTTGGCAAAAATGCTGCCATGGTCCTTTCTTATATGTTTACTGCAGATTTCATATCCTTTTGTTTCAGCACACATCTTCATATCACAGAAGTCATCAACTGCTGCATGTTAGTCAAAGGAGGCAAGCAGGAGGGGGAGAGTGAAGTCAAGCAACGGAAGCAAACAGGGGGGTTGACATGTTACCTGGCTATGACAAACAGCACACAACTGACACCCAAGCAAGCCAGCAGAATATACATCCAGATATCAGGCGAGAGGGGGTTGAGGAAGGAGAAGACCCCAGGATTGGTGCCGTTGGGCTTGCGGTACAGGATACTTATCCCCAGCGTCATGAAGGGCTTGGAGAAGTCGATGACCTTCTCTCTGACGTAAGTGATGGCCAGAGGAGCAACTGCAAGGTCTGCTTTCTGCAATGAGAAAACAGCGGCGATGTCAAATAGGGGGATGGGTGTTTGTTCACCAGTAGAAAAAAAAAATCCCAGCCAATTCAATTAAGATCTGATTTCTGTCAGCAGCTGCTCTGCTCAATATGTACAGGAGGCAGAGACATGACATGAAGGAAAAAAACGTAGCTAGGATCATTACTTCGACTAGATTATTAGGTGGGAGGCTGAGTTGGTCTGGAAATTACAGGTTATATGTCTGATCCTTTTTTATAAGGGGCAACAATCTTAGGATTAGATTAATTTTCAACAATTCAACCTCAAGTTGCCTCAGAATAGAAAATTAGCCTTCTGCACAGTTCAGCACTTGCTCTGTAGTATTTTTGCATAATTGCTCCAAGCCGTAACTTGATGTAAAAAAAAAAAAAAAAAAAAAATATATATATATATATATATATATATTTTTTTTTTTACAGTTTCTAGATTTTTTGAAGATTCTGTTTCAAGCAGCCAAAGTCGCTTTTGCAAACTAGCAAGCGACCAATCTCAGCAGGGGGAAAGATTTCAGGGCTTTTTGCTATAATT
Organism: Aulonocara sp. 'chitande type north' Nkhata Bay; assembly: GCF_057382095.1. Lineage (NCBI taxonomy): Eukaryota > Metazoa > Chordata > Actinopteri > Cichliformes > Cichlidae > Aulonocara > Aulonocara sp. 'chitande type north' Nkhata Bay. The sequence goes on from NC_141358.1 coordinate 14,076,180, forward strand.
TTTCCTCATAAGAAGTCATCTATATATCTGAGGCTTAGAAAAGCTTCCTATACAGCACCAAATGTCATAATTGTCAGATAGCTTTCTATGGTAATACACAGTGTGGAAGCAGAACTGTAATAAATAATACAAACGGTCACAATAAATAAATAAACCGTAATAAACAATGAAAATCAAGCAAGTCAATTAAACCCCAACAACTGCTAAATTGCTTCTCTGTAAACACAGATATATTTGCATATGAGGACAAAGAATCTACAAGTGAGAGACACCATTTTTGGCGCTAAAAGGCTTCTGGTTTCCATTTGTAGTTCATTTGTAGTTCGATTAGCGCTGACCAATCACAGCTTTGGCTGTAGCCAGCCTGCTTTGGCTGCATGAAGGCAAACAAAAGGACTTGCCTGATAAAATGTTAAACTCACTGGTGATAATGACATAGTCTATTGCTGGATTTTAAAAATGCAATAAAATGCACATTCCCTGGTATCAGTTATCCCTTTTCCTAATTATTGCAGGCTGCAGTGGAAGCCGGCAAACATTGATCACTGGACCCAGAAGTTTATTCATCAAACAATAGCAGTTAACTTGTGAATATGACCTAAGGGTAGCCACTGTAGGCTACTGGTCATATCAGGCCAAGTAAAACTTTATCTTTTTATACTCCCACTGTCTAGCCTACACAAAGAGCAGACAGCATTGGAAGCATACTTGTGTGCTGGTGCGTCTTCGCTTCTCTGACATTTCTTTTTACTGTGCTGAGCTACTTTGTGTGCTTAAACAGCTCTAAGTATGTTTAACTTAGAGCTAATAAATATTGATAGTTACTGAAAGGCAGGAAGGAAAGAAGATATACGAACTGAGTCTATAAAAGGATTGGCAGCACTCCGAAAACGAGAAAACGGCACATAGCTACATTGGCAGGTTACTTGCTTTTACAGCCTATTACATTTTGTTTCACAGAGCCTTTATCTGATCAATATCCTGTCTTTCCACTAAGCAGACCAAGCACGGTTGTCGAGGTCTGTGTCGACGCAACACGTAGTTGCATATCTGAGGAGAAGCATTTTAAGCTGTGCTGTAGCTTTGATGCAAAAGTATAAATCAATCTTGAGGCTGTAGCACCAGCAAAACCCAGGAGTTAACCTTTTTTTTACCCTTATATTTGAAACTGAAAGACTACATAATTTGGTTTCTCAAAGTTTCAGATGCCACAAAGAAACTCGACACAGTAAGAGGTCCTTTTTTGTTAACACTGTAATCTCATATTAAAGACATTTGCTTGTTCAGTAGCAATATTTCAGCCTGTTTCCATTTCAGTTCGGTATTGAAGAATTTCAAAGATTTATTCATTCAGACAAAGAAGGACAAGAAGGAATATGGCAGACTGCTCTGCCTAAGTGGAAAATAAATTTTGGCTTTTAGAAATAAAATATTCCGACTGTACCAGCAGATGAAGACACAAATGACTTAATAATGAGAAGATTTAAAAAAAAAAAAAAGTCCCATTTGAGCATTTAGAGATGCAATTCTTATTGTTTTGAATCAGCTTGCAATGTAGAGTAGCTTTATTAAAATACATGAAGAAAAAATAGTGGACCATTATAAAATATGATTAATAGAAAGCAGAAAGTGTTTCGCTTTAATTATTATAATAGTTTTTTATTCTAATGACTGAGTGTTGTCTTCTCCCTGGTGAGTGCCGACTCACGTGGTCCATGAGCTCCCGCACCATGCCGTTCCACTGGCCTGTGCTCTCATCCAGCGCACCGTACTTCCCATCTTCAACTAATCGAACCTCATAGCGGAAGCCTAGGATGGAGGAGAGTTCCCTCAACAGGTCGATACAGTAGCCCTCAAAGCGATCGTTCCCATATAGAGGCTTGTCTGACTTCTTAAACATCACATATGGCTCCTCCTGTACAGGGAAAACAAACTGCTGTAGGAGTGCAGAAGTCTGTGATTTTTGTATTATATATTTTTCAGGTGCAATTGAGACTGTGAATGTCTGCTGTTAGTGTTTTCATTCGGCCGTGTCTACCAGTATGGTGGATACACGCAGGGATTTGTTAGCCAGAGAATCAGTGATGTTGGACGTCTTGCTTTTGTGAGTCTCTGTCATATTTAAACCGCTGGGAGGATCCCATGTTCCAATCTGTTGAAACAATTCAGAGTCAAGTTTATATCCTCTTGTCTACAGATGGGAAATGAAACACTTCAAATCACCCCCACTTACATTTGATACTTAAGGTCATACTAAAAAGAAAGTACACCCTCTTTCAGTTCTAACTTTAAAAAAAAAAAAAAAAAATATATATATATATACAGGGAGTGCAGAATTATTAGGCAAATTAGTATTTTGTCCACATCATCCTCTTCATGCATGTTGTCTTACTCCAAGCTGTATAGGCTCGAAAACCTACTACCAATTAAGCATATTAGGTGATGTGCATCTCTGTAATGAGAAGGGGTGTGGTCTAATGACATCAACACGCTATATCAGGTGTGCATAATTATTAGGCAATGTCCTTTCCTTTGGCAAAATGGGTCAAAAGAAGGACTTGACAGGCTCAGAAAAGTCAAAAATAGTGAGATATCTTGCAGAGGGATGCAGCAGTCTCAAAATTGCAAAGCTTCTGAAGCGTGATCATCGAACAATCAAGCGTTTCATTCAAAATAGTCAACAGGGTCACAAGAAGCGTGTGGAAAAACCAAGGCGCAAAATAACTGCCCATGAACTGAGAAAAGTCAAGCGTGCAGCCGCCAAGATGCCACTTGCCACCAGTTTGGCCATATTTCAGAGCTGCAACATCACTGGAGTGCCCAAGAGCACAAGGTGTGCAATACTCAGAGACATGGCCAAGGTAAGAAAGGCTGAAAGACGACCACCACTGAACAAGACGCACAAGCTGAAACGTCAAGACTGGGCCAAGAAATATCTCAAGACTGGTTTTTCTAAGGTTTTATGGACTGATGAAATGAGAGAGAGTCTTGATGGGCCAGATGGATGGGCCTGTGGCTGGATTGGTAAAGGGCAGAGAGCTCCAGTCCGACTCAGACGCCAGCAAGGTGGAGGTGGAGTACTGGTTTGGGCTGGTATCATCAAAGATGAGCTTGTGGGGCCTTTTCGGGTTGAGGATGGAGTCAAGCTCAACTCCCAGTCCTACTGCCAGTTTCTGGAAGACACCTTCTTCAAGCAGTGGTACAGGAAGAAGTCTGCATCCTTCAAGAAAAACATGATTTTCATGCAGGACAATGCTCCATCACACGCGTCCAAGTACTCCACAGCGTGGCTGGCAAGAAAGGGTATAAAAGAAGAAAAACTAATGACATGGCCTCCTTGTTCACCTGATCTGAACCCCATTGAGAACCTGTGGTCCATCATCAAATGTGAGATTTACAAGGAGGGAAAACAGTACACCTCTCTGAACAGTGTCTGGGAGGCTGTGGTTGCTGCTGCACGCAATGTTGATGGTGAACAGATCAAAACACTGACAGAATCCATGGATGGCAGGCTTTTGAGTGTCCTTGCAAAGAAAGGTGGCTATATTGGTCACTGATTTGTTTTTGTTTTGTTTTTGAATGACAGAAATGTATATTTGTGAATGTGGAGATGTTATATTGGTTTCACTGGTAAAAATAAGTAATTGAAATGGGTATATATTTGCTTTTTGTTAAGTTGCCTAATAATTATGCACAGTAATAGTCACCTGCACACACAGATATCCCCCTAAAATAGCTAAAACTAAAAACAAACTAAAAACTACTTCCAAAAACATTCAGCTTTGATATTAATGAGTTTTTTGGGTTCATTGAGAACATGGTTGTTGTTCAATAATAAAATTATTCCTCAAAAATACAAGTTGCCTAATAATTCTGCACTCCCTGTATATAAAAAGGACCGAGCTATTGCAAAACCTCAGTTCTTCTCTTTTTTAGCCACTCTGGTGTAGATCTGCAGCTGTGCTTGGGATATTGGCCTGTTGGATGACCCAATTTCAACCAAGCTTTAGCTGTTGGACAGATGGCCTCACATTTGACTCTAGAATAATTTGATACACAAGGGAACTCATGGTCGACTAAGTGACTGCAAAGTGCCCAGGTCCCGTGGCTGCAAAACAAGCCCAAATCATCACCCCTCCGCTACTGGACTCGACAGCTGGTGTGAGGTGTTTGTGCTGATATGCTGTGTTTGGTTTTCAACAAACATGGAGATCTACATTATGGCCAGACATCTCCACTTTTATCTTATCTGTCCGAAGGACATCGCTCCAAAAACCTTGCAGTTTGTTCAGATGCAACTTTGTAAACCTAAGCTGTGCTGCCATGTTAATTTTAGAAAGAGGAGACTTTCCCCTGAAATCCCTTTAAACCAAGCCATTTAGTCCGTTTAGTCTTTCTCTAATTGTAACGTCACGAACTTTAGGATTTAACATGATAACTGTGGTGTGTAGAGTCTGAGATGTAGCTCTTGGGTTTTTTTATTTTCTCTGAGCATTGCATGGCGCGATCTCTCTGTGTGGATTTGTTGGAACGTTCACTCCTGGGAAGACTGGCAACTGTTTTGAATGTTTTCCACTTGCAAATAATCTCTCTCATTCAAGAATGATAGACTCCAAATCGTTTGGAAATGGCCCAGATTGATGGGCAGCACCAACTGCTTCGTTAGGATTATTCCTAATGTCTTTTCTTCACGGCGAAAGCTCCAGAACAGCAAACAGCCAAAACTTCTTCTTTTATAGAGGTGCTCACACTTACTGATGATCAATCAATCAAGTCCATTTGATTATCAGCACTTGGCTGCTCCTTACCCTTTTAATCCCTGTGGAAGCAGTAACAATGTACTTAGTTTTTCACACACCACCTTTGCATTTTGGCTTAATTTTAAAAATAAATAATGACACTGTGTAATATTTAATGTTTTGTAGATCATCTGATGTTGTATCATTTTAAGACTTTTAAGTTATTTTTTTGTAACGCGATTCCTTAGAATCGAAAGAGGGCTTACTTAATTTTTGCCATGACTGCAAGCATGAGCTACACCAACGAGTGACACACCTTTTCCAGCCCCTCCTCCTTCAGACTGATGACATCTAGGTCAAAATCGGTTCTCAGTCCATTGGTCTTGTTAAAAAGGACACGTCCTGTCAAACCATCCCAGTGTGCCTAAAGATAGAAATACACAGCACGATGAACTAAAATCCTCAGCTCTGAACGCAGTCATTCCATTAACCTTAAGACATTGCCTTTCTCAGCAATATCAATCCAACCCCTAACCATAAAAGTTTTTCTTTCCCAATTATGAATTCCATCTGGCTCTCCCCTTACTGTCTATCTCAACAACATAACAAGAAACAATGAAGCAGCGAGAACAGAAGCAGGTTTGACAGGTAAGAGTTCATTATGCATGTGGTTCATTGTGCTTGAAGTTTCACTTCAAAGCCATTGGAGGAACAGACGGGCATGGGGAGTGATAGCAGACACAGGAGGGGGAGGAAGCACCAGCTACTACAATGGCTCATTCTGAAAATTACCTGCAATGATACCATCCAGAGAATGAAAGAGCTTTGTAGAACAAAGCAAATGGCTGACCCTGACTAGAGTTAAGGAGGCATGCAGAGCCTTTGATATAAACACGGGTGGAGATATGCACTGAGAAAGTGTGGTTGAAAGACAATGGCACAAACAACAAAAAATGTAGTTACTGTGGATAATGCTGCGGATTCATTTTTTTTATAAAGATTATTTAGAATTAATGATTAGATAATAAACTTATTTAAGATGCTTATATGGTTTCTGTGATAAATGACCACAGCTTTCTGGACCAATAAAGGCTGATTGGAAAGCTGCACTGAAACTGTATCACATGTGTTAACTAAATAATTCCAGAGATGCACACATAAAATGCTTGCAAACATGACTGCGCTAATCCATATAACACAATAAGAAAGGTACAATGTTCAGTAGATCCCACAGGTCAAAGGTCAAGCTGGAGTGCACACTGAAAACAGTGACCTTATACCTCTTTGATAAGGTTGATGAAACGCCCTCCAAAGCGCCACGGCTTGTGGCGATTACACTGCAGAGAGCTCACAGTGATCTGCTGCGACTGCTGCACTGCCACCGCCACCACATGCACGGCATCATACATCAGGGCTGCATCGGTCTGCAAACAGGAGGGTAATACTATTAGACATTTTATAAGACCACTTGATACTTCTGTCCACACAACCTTTCATCTCCCCATTAATTCACCTGTGCAGGGACATAAGAAACTGTGTGAAGTCTCAGATGACTTGCTTTAGTCATAAGTCACTACAACATGAATTAGGAGTAGAGCCAGCAGTAAATGCCCCACACAAATGGCACAGTGTCTCAGCTTGTTAGTAAAAATATCCAACCACTGTCTGAGGCAATCAGAAAGCTCTGCCAGGGAAAGTCTCTCAGTGGAAGGGCGCCACGTCAGTGTGAAGACTAATGGTTACTGATGGGTGTGCCTGTTCCCCCAGAGAGGGGGAGCGCAAAACGGGCACCGGTGCAGACAGGACGACTCTCTCTCTGGCACACTCAGTGTAACATGCTAAGTACAAAGGACAAAGGGTTGCACTGAAAAACACCTAAGACAGCTATGCATATAACCCTCATAATAAGTCATCAAAGGGCGTAAACGCTGGAGCTGAAATTTCTCACACACTGACAAGCTGTGATTTATCTCCACCGCTCCAGTTGGCACACATGAATTCTTTTCATGCCGTCAGTCCACACAGTTTGACACACTCCACGCTCAGCTCATCGCAGATCCACTTTCCACGGTCCCACACAGGCTGAAATACACTATGGTGATCTTATTTGACAAGTCGTGGATGACCAAACTGCAAGGAAGTGAGAGGAGTTACTCTGAGACCGCAAAGTATTTGCAGCTATAGAATCTTTGTGAATGTGCTTGCTGCCAGAGAAAATGAGCTGGCCTTCAGTGCAGCTCGACACGTAGCAGGAGGCTGCCGAGCTGCTGGTTCCCTATATTTGCTCTATAGGCGCTGTGAAGCATCCACTTCATACATGAGGGCAAGAAGCAGGAGAAAGCGTGTGCTCTCTGTGCACTTTATACCAAGCCTTATAAATGGTGAGAGGTCAGGTAAAGGAATGCATCTTACTTCTAACAGCAAAGAAAAAAAAAAGAGAGAGAGAGTTTCCTGGTAGCAGAAACGGAATGAAAAATAGACAGAGTTGATGGAGTTCATGTGTGGTTGCAGTGAAGGGAAGATTGATGATTTTTTTCTTTCCCCCCTTTTCTCCTCTTCTTTTGGAGTTGATGACTGCTGATGTCAAAGGCAGCAGTAGATCAGAGAATGGGAGACCTATCTCTGCGCTCTTTCATCCCCAATGCTTTCCTGGAAAAGGGAACAGCTAGGGCCATATCTGCTCTCCCAGTGGCAGCAGTGTGCGTGTGTGTGTGTGTGTGTGTGTGTGTGTGTGTGTGTGTGTGTGTGTGTGTGGTGTTCGTGACAAATACTCACTAGGAAAAGACTCTGTCACTGCACTACTCTATTTCTTGAATAGCGAGGAGGAGTTTTAAACACAGTCAGTACTATTTTCTTTCCTTTGAACGGAAAGTTTGTCACGTCCAATCATTCGTTTGCTGGCCGACTAAGACTTGCTGTTGGACTGAATCAAGTTATTTTAGCAATTTATGTAAAAAAAAAAAAAAGAAGTTATATAAGTATTATTCACATTCAATCCCCGTCCACTGCACTGAATTTCAAAAGTATGTAACACATTCTGAATGCATTTATTCCATGGATAATATTCTTTGATTGATTTTAGTTTGGCTGTGGCATTGCAGAATTTATGAAATTCAAATTAAATCTCCGAGCCTGCTATTTCTTTTTTAAATACCTTTTCATTTAAATTTTGCCACTGACCTTTTAACTTTCCTCTAAACTACTTGATTTTTTCCCCCATTCCAAAATCAGTCAATATCACATTCCAACTCCTCCATTGACAAACTCTTTATTCTATTGGGTCAAACTGCGGTGCGCACTGTCTTTTCAGTTAATCGTCTTGGCTACAAAGATGTTCTGTGAAATACACTTCTGGGAATAACAGCCTTACATCTTGTTTTCGAAAATCTATCAACATTCTCTACTTGGAAGTCTATTTTTAGTTCACTTTTCATAGCTTTGCATGTGAAGTGAAATTGGAGTGCTTAAGCACAAGCTTGATGTGTGACAGGAGAGTGATGATTCATTTTTAGAAAAGCTTAACAGATGAACTTGTGCCTTTACCTTCAAGAAATGCCAGATTTTGAGCTGTTTGTTTATTCCTAAGCTATTTGTAGCATAAAGAGGAAGACTTTTCTATTAGAGCTTGGTAATAATGTGGTAATATTGAATTAAGGACACAAGAAGGTACTATATGGAAACAGAATGTTATAACACTAAATTATGAAGTAATATCTAAATAATTACCAAATGACATCTTGACTCAACAATGGTTATAGCTAAGTAACATTGGACTATATTTAACTGTGCAATAAGGGCCAGAAAGTAGGCTTAATAATGATCAATAAAATTCAATTTAATTAAATTTTATTTAAATAGCACCAAATCACAACAGCAATTACCTCAAGGTGCTTTATATTGTAAGGCAAAGATCCCACAATTATACAAAGAACATTTCAACAATTAAACTTTGCGGAAGCACTTGATGACAATAGGAAGAAAAAAAAAAAGGCTCATTTAACAGGAAGAAACCTCTGGCAGAAGCAGCCATCTGCCATGACCGGTTGGGGGTGACGGAAGGAAGGAAAACAGGCCTGGAAGAGAGCCAGAGATTAATAGTAACTAATGATTAAATGCAGAGTGGTGTGTAAGCACACAGTGATTACAAAAGGTGAGTGAAGAAGAAACACTCAATGCATCATGGGAAGGCCCTCAGCAGCCTAGACCTATCGCAGCACATCAGGTTACGACCACTTGAAAGTCAGTATATTTAAAAACAAGCCAACAAACAAACAAACACGCAAGAAAACCCCCAGCTAGACATATATAACCACAATAGCCACTGTCGATACAAGCTATTACAGTACTTGGTTATTAGTACTTTGTAACTAAGTGGTAATAACACATTATTTCATTATTATTACCTTCTGTCCATCTGATTACCAAGCTGTCTTAGAAAGCGCTACCCATAAAGATTTTATTCTCGTCCAAATTATTTATTTCCTTTTAAAAAAATATGGAGAGTTTCTTAAGCACAAATACATAAATATGCACTGGAGACAAGCAGGGTATCTTCCTCAGTGGCAAATATTTTCTAAGCTTTGAAATATGAAAGGTTTTAAACCTGCATAAACAGTAAAAGACTCTTTGCTGACTTACGGGGCAGCTGAAATGAGCTGTGAAATTGTGCCCCATTTCCAGTTGATATCATAAACCTTTAGTAAACAGTTGCATTTTATACCTCCTGCTGATACAGAGCAGCAGTGTCAGTCAATGCTGCGACGAGGGGGGTGAGACTGAACCAAAAGAGTACAGTTGCTCTGTTTTGCTGTTTTACTGAGCTGAAACTCTCTATAAAGCTCCGCACAGCTGAGTGGAGTCGCACATTCACATGATAATTACTATGACTGACCTCTGAATTTACATAGGGCTTTTGATTGTTATTTGTGATGTTATTATGTCTGCTTTACAAGTGTTAAGGGTTCCGAAAGAGACTCAGGCGCAGGCCAGGGTTTCCCTTTAAGCGAAGAACAGTGCGTTTATTCACAGTGAACACAATCACCAAGTGGCTATGTACAATGTGCAGGGGGAAAAGGGTCCGGGTCGCCAGGGTCCGTGGGAAACAGGGTTAGGGGAAAAGGTGCTCCACACTTTCTGTACAAAAACTCCTCCTCAGTCACTCCTCTCAGAATCCGGTTCAAAAACGATCTAAACACAAAAGGTCGGGTTAGCGGGATAATAACAAAGGGCTTTCAAGATACAGGTTGGCAGATACACAAGTTTGACTGACGCTGATAGTTCAACGATCCAGCGAAGACTAGTGCAGACTCGCCATCTAAGTAGTGCAGTAATCAGCTGGGATCAGCGGCCGGTGTGGTGATGAGCAGGTGTGTGGGCCAGCAGCGGGAGCCCGCAGTGAGCATCGCCGTGGCGAGAGAGAGAGAGTGAGAGAGAAAACAAACCACAAACATATTGCCCAATAGAGGATTGACCAGCAGGGCACAGGGACCATGACAGTACCCCCCCCTCAACGGGAGCCCCCCGGCGACCCACCAGGCTTACCAGGATGAGACAGATGGAAGGCCCGCAGCATACGCTTGTCCAGGACAGCGGCCCGCGGAACCCAGGATCGCTCCTCAATGCCATAGCCCTCCCAGTCCACAAGGTACTGGAAGCCACGCCCGCGGCGGCGAGAGTCCATAATCCGCGTGACGGAATAGGCGGGCAAGCCGTCCACAAGCCGGGCGGGCGGAGGGGGCCTGGACGGAGGGCACAGGGGGCTATTCTGTACAGGTTTGATTTGGGAGACGTGGAACACATTGTGAATCCTCATGTTGCGGGGCAGCCGGAGTTTCAGAGAGACGGGGTTGATCAGCGCCGAAACCTCAAAAGGACCAATGAAGTTTGGGTTGAGCTTCTTGGACTCAGTCCTGAGAGGAACAAAGCGCGTGGACAGCCATACCTTTTGTCCCACGCTGTATGCTGGAGCTGGTGTGCGGCGGCGATCTGCGGTCTGTTTGGTTCGGTCCTTCGTGCGCAGCAACGTCGTCCGTGCGGCCCGCCAAGCTCGTCGGCACCTCCGTAGATGGGCCTGGACAGATGGCACAGAATGCTCACCCTCGACAGAGGGGAAGAGAGGCGGCTGGAAACCCAGTGAGACCTCGAAGGGAGACAGACCAGTGGCGGAGGAAGTCAGACTGTTGTGGGCGTACTCAATCCAGGGTAGTTCATCACTCCAGATGGACTGGTTGGAGGACGCTGTGCACCGCAACATTGCCTCGAGCTCCTGGTTAGCTCGCTCACACTGACCGTTGCTTTGGGGATGGTAACCGGAGGTCAGACTGACCTTTGCTCCTAATGAGGAGCAGAATTCCTTCCAGACGCCAGACGTGAACTGGGGGCCTCTGTCAGACACAATGTCTTCCGGGATCCCATGCAAACGAAACACATGACGGGTAAGCAGTCGTGCGGTCTCCATGGCCGTGGGAAGCTTGGGTAGAGCTATGAAGTGGGCAGCTTTAGAAAAACGGTCCACGATGGTAAGTATGACAGTGTTGCCTGCTGATTGCGGCAGTCCGGTTACAAAGTCCAAAGCTATATGGGACCACGGCCTGGACGGAGTCGGCAGGGGATTGAGCTGTCCAGCGGGCGGCTGATGAGATGGTTTATTCCGGGCACAGGTCGCGCAGGCGGAGACGTACTCCCGAGCATCTTTAGTCAGAGAGGGCCACCAGAAGTAGCGCTGGAGGAAGTTGATAGTGCGGTGGACCCCTGGGTGGCACGTAAAGCGGGCAGTGTGGGCCCATTGAAGCACTTGAGAACGTACTGATTGAGGGACGTAGAGCCGTTGGGCTGGCCCGCCTCCCGGATCCGGTTCCAACACCTGAGCCTCCCGAATGGCTGCTTCGATCCCCCAGGAGATGGCGCCCACGACACAGGTGGCGGGGAGAACGGGAGCGGGCTCAGTGGTGTCCTCCGAGACTGAGAACTGACGGGACAGGGCATCGGGTTTGACATTCCGGGAACCGGGTCTGTAAGAGATGGAAAAGTGGAAACGGGTGAAAAACAGGGCCCACCTGGCCTGTCGAGCGTTGAGCCTCTTAGCTGATTGTAGGTATGCCAGGTTCTTGTGGTCTGTCCAGACGAGGAAAGGCTGAGCCGTGCCCTCCAACCAGTGCCGCCACTCCTCCAGGGCTAGTTTTATCGCCAGCAGTTCCCGATCCCCGACGTCATAGTTTCTCTCTGCAGGGGACAGACGGCGGGAGAAGAAGGCACAAGGGTGGAGCTTACCGTCCTTCCGTTGCGACAGAACCGCTCCAACCCCTGAGTCGGACGCGTCGACCTCGACCACAAATGGCTGCGTGAGGTCGGGTTGGATCAGGATGGGGGCTGAGGCGAATCGTTTCTTCAGTTCTTGGAAAGCTGCCTGAGCTTCTTTGTTCAACTGAAAAGGAAGCTTGGGAGAGGTTAGCTGGGTCAGCGGCAAGGCAACTCGGCTGAAGTCCCGAATGAACCGCCGGTAAAAGTTGGCAAATCCAAGGAAACGTTGCAGTTGGTGCCTATTAGGAGGTTCCGGCCACTCAACAACGGCTTTTACCTTCACAGGGTCCGGGCGGAGGTTTCCTTGGTCGATTATGTACCCCAGGAATGCAACGGTGGAGACGTGGAACTCACACTTCTCTCCTTTGACGAACAATCGGTTTTCGAGGAGTCGTTGCAGGACCTGTCTGACATGGGTCTCGTGCTCGGATTGGTTTCTGGAAAAGATCAGGATGTCATCTAGATAGACAAAAACAAAACGGTTAATGAAGTCTGAGCACGTCGTTCACCAGGGCTTGGAACACCGCAGGGGCGTTAGTGAGACCAAAGGGCATGACAAGGTACTCGAAGTGGCCGAGGTGGGTGTTGAAGGCGGTCTTCCACTCATCGCCCTTACGGATGCGAACCAGATGGTATGCGTTTCGCAAATCCAGTTTGGTGAAAACAGTAACCCCCTGGAGGAGCTCGAAGGCAGAACTGAGGAGCGGCAGAGGGTATTTATTCTTTACTGTGATGTTGTTTAATCCGCGATAGTCAATGCATGGCCGGAGGGTTTTATCCTTCTTTTCGACAAAGAAGAAGCCTGCCGCGACTGGAGAGGTGGAGGCCCGAATGAGGCCGGCAGCCAGGGATTCCGTGATGTACTTGTCCATAGCGTCTCGTTCTGGAAGTGAGATGCTATATAGCCGACTGGTGGGTAAAGGAGCTCCCGGGAGCAGTTCGATAGCACAGTCATAGGGTCTATGCGGAGGGAGTGACTGGGCGCGGGCCTTTTGAAACACCTCAGCTAGGTCGTGATAAACAGAGGGCACATTAGTTAAATCAGCTGATTCCAATACCCCAGAAGAGGGCGTTTCAACGCTTGGAGGCGAGGCTGCTTTAAGGCAGGTCATGTGGCAGTCCTCCCCCCACCCAGTGACACGCCCCTTTAGCCAATCTATGTGAGGGTTGTGCTGTTGTAGCCAAGGATGGCCGAGAACTAGTGGAGTGCGAGTTGCTTTAAACACCAAAAAACAGATTTCTTCAGAATGATTACCAGAGAGGGTGAGCTCGACAGGCTCCGTCACCAGAGTGATGTCTGGAAGGCGTTGACCTGACAATGCCGTAACACGTAATGCATGAGGCAGGGGCTCCAATAGTAACCCAAGTTGCCGGGCTAACTGACAGTCAATAAAGTTTTGTTCCGCCCCAGAGTCGATTAACACCGATAGGGAGCGGCTCTTAGAGTGAATGGAAAGCGTGGCCGGTAGTGTTAAACGGGGAGGAGCTTCTTCCTGGCTCAGCTCGCCCACCAGTACTCCTACCATCACTGGCGGGCGCGCCCTTTTGCCCGCGAAGGGCAGGTAGCCACAACATGTCCCCTGTGACCACAATAGAGGCACTCACCGGCGGTAATCCGGCGCTGACGCTCCGCCGCGGTGAGATGGGAGCCGCCCAGCTGCATGGGTTCCTCTCCGTCCCCGCTCTCGTGAGTCCGGGAGGGGCCGGCATCCGCCATGGCGCCGGTGCCAGAGACTCCCGCAGCCTCATGGAAGTTGTAGTTCCGCTGCGACCGGCGAGCCCGTAACCGCTCATCCACCTTAATGCACAGGGACATTAGCTCATTAAAGGAGGCAGGGAGATCACGCATGATTAGCTCGTCCCTTAATTCTTCTCTGACATTGTTCAGCAACGTGCTCCGTAGCGCCTCCTGATTCCACCCTGCCTCTTCTGCCAGAATCCAGAAGTCGATAGCGTAATCAGACATGCTTCTCCTACCTTGTTTGAAGTTGAGGAGACGGAGAGCAGCGGCCTCTGCCCCGGTGCCTGGGTTAAACACATTCTTAAACTTGGAGAGAAAGTCAGCGTAGGTGATGACAGGATCAGAGTTTAACACAACCTGGGCCCACTTTAGTGCACGGCCCCTCAGAAGTTGAACTAAATAAGTTATCTTCGCCCCATCGTTGCCATGAAAACGCTGCAGCTCGCGAAACGTCAGAGACACCTGAGCCAAAAATCCGGCGCATTTGTCAGACTCCCCCGAGAATGGTTCCGGTGTGGGTAAAGGTCCGTCAGACGGCGTACCGACCCGCGGTGAGCTACCTGACGCTACGGCGGGCGGTGCCGCCTGGGGAGCCGGGCTGGGCGGCTGGGGATTCCCTGGTTGCGCATTTCCCTCCAGCGGTATTAACTGCGCCACTGCCAGGGTCAATGCGGCGACATCCTGCCGTAGCTGCCCGAGCATTTGTTCATGGCGGACCAGCGCGGCTTCCTGGGCGGCCAGAGCCCGGCCCACGGGGTCCTGTCCTGCGGGGTCCTGTCCTGCTGAGTCCATAATGGCTGGATCGTTCTGTTAAGGGTTCCGAAAGAGACTCAGGCGCAGGCCAGGGTTTCCCTTTAAGCGAAGAACAGTGCGTTTATTCACAGTGAACACAATCACCAAGTGGCTATGTACAATGTGCAGGGGGAAAAGGGTCCGGGTCGCCAGGGTCCGTGGGAAACAGGGTTAGGGGAAAAGGTGCTCCACACTTTCTGTACAAAAACTCCTCCTCAGTCACTCCTCTCAGAATCCGGTTCAAAAACGATCTAAACACAAAAGGTCGGGTTAGCGGGATAATAACAAAGGGCTTTCAAGATACAGGTTGGCAGATACACAAGTTTGACTGACGCTGATAGTTCAACGATCCAGCGAAGACTAGTGCAGACTCGCCATCTAAGTAGTGCAGTAATCAGCTGGGATCAGCGGCCGGTGTGGTGATGAGCAGGTGTGTGGGCCAGCAGCGGGAGCCCGCAGTGAGCATCGCCGTGGCGAGAGAGAGAGAGTGAGAGAGAAAACAAACCACAAACATATTGCCCAATAGAGGATTGACCAGCAGGGCACAGGGACCATGACAACAAGTAAATGTGATAATAGAGTGGCAAGGAAGACATGCTACGGTGAAATCCATGTAGTATGAGTACAATTGACAAACAGCAGCTAGGATAGTAGAATAAATGCCAGACTACTTTATGATGAGCTGTCTGTACACATCCATGGCAAAATTAGATTAAAAAAAAAAAACCATTATCGGCAACAGGTATTTATTTGTGGTCACAGAAGACAGGTTTGTCTACATGAGGTATTGTTTAAGTAACAATGGGATATTTCATGTATTATAGTATAAACACAGTTCTGCATACTGCTGTGTTTGCACTTTTGACTTCTCCATCCACCCCTTTATTTGAACCACTTTATTAGGTAGATTTTTTCTAGTACCAGTTGGATCCCCTTTGCTTTCAGAACTCCCTTAATTCTTTGTGGCAACAGAATGCTTGAAACAGTCAGTGCCATGATAGCATCACACAGTTGCTGCAGATTTGTCCCCTGCACACCCGTGTCGTGAATCTTTTGTTCTTCTTCCCTGTTGGATTTAGGTCTGGTGACTGTGGAGGCTATTTGAGTACAGTGAAGTCATTGTCATGTTCGAGAAACCAGTTTGAGATGATTAGAGTTTTGTGCCATGGTACATTATCCTGCTGCAGGCAGCCATCAACATATAGATACACTGTGGTTATAAAGGGGTGGACACAGTAAGCAACAACACTCATGTAGGCTGTGGTGTTTAAACAGTGCTCAATTGGCCTGAGCCAAGGAAATATTCAACATACTATTACACCACCTCCAGCAGCCTGAAGTGTTGATTCAAGATGGATTGATGCTTTCATGTTGTTTAGACCAAATTCTGACGCTACTATCCGAATGCTGCAGCAGAAACTGAGACCAGGCAACATTTCTTTTCCCATGTTATCTAGTTTTGGTCCGTGTGAAGCCTTAGTTTAAAGCTCCTAAATGCCCAGAGTGACACCTAAGTGTGATCTTCTGCTGCTGTAGCCCATTAATGCTTCAGTGCTTCAACTCTTCTGCATACCTTGGTTGTAATGAGTGGTTATTTAAGTTGCTGTTGCCTTCAAGCAGTGAGAACTGCTGCTTCCAGGATATCTTCTATTTTTTAGACCATTCTCTGTTAACCCCGGAGATAGTTGTGTGGGAAAAAAATCCACTAGATCAGTAGTTCTGCAGATACTCAGATAAGCCCATCTGGCACCATCAACTATGCCATGTTCAAAGTCACTTTAATCGCCCCCTCCTCTTTTTTATTTTAGCTTGGACTTTAACAGGTCATCTTGACCATGTCTACAATCCTCAGTGTATTTAGTTGCTGCCAGATGATTGGCTAATTAGGTATTTGCACTAATGAGCAGTTGAATAGGTGTACCTAATGAATGGGTAGCATTCTTAAAATCATTTGTGGAGATATTTCCCACATCTCTTAACTTTTGATCTCTGTGATATATCAGATATTTTCTGGCTCAAATGATTTATAAGTCAAAGATCTTTTTCTGACTCTGAAACAGAACTATTCCTGAAAATCCCTTTATGATGGAAGCAAAACGAGGCTGGCATCAAGTGGAAGCAAAGATCAAGGAGGAAAAAATATGAAATGATGGCTCATAGTTCTGGCAGATTGCATTCAATTTAAAAACAATCCAAGAGCGATCTTGATATTTATTACAGAGCCAAGCACAGGTCCTGTGGGGTGTTTTAAGTGCTTTAAGTGGAACCAATCTCAAACCCCTGGGACACTCAGATACAGCAGAGAAAGGGTTTCAAAGAAGATGCCCAAAACCTTTGTTTCCTTGTCCTTCTCTTTTCTCTCCCCACTCCTCTCTCTCTCGCTCTCTTTCACTCAAACACCCACATAACCATTTGAAATCAAACACTGCTCATTACCATCACTAAATGTACCAGTCCAGAAACAATTGTCTTTCAATTTACAACTTGCATTTTACCTCTGCACAGTACATCTTCCTTTCCAGTCCTTTATATCTTAATTCATCTCTGCATATCCCCCCCTCTCAAACTTGATACGTGAGTAACATGCAAATATATTAAGATGCATGCGAGAACCAATTAGTGAGACGTGCGGACACTGAATACACGCACATGAAGGAGATCGCTCTCAGACAGTGACCGACCTCAATGTGCAAGCTTCCTACAGGCAAGCCTGGTTTGCCGTAGTTTCATGCAGTTTCCTCATTTCAATCAGGTGGACTGCAAACTCCACCGAGCAAGCTGCTGAGTGCATGTCTGTCTCTGTGTGTGTGTTTATACAAATATATTCATTTTCGCTGCATCAGTATTCACACCGGCTCTCCACCTGTGCATAATGCCATAATTCCTCTGATAATGTAGCGCCATGAAAAACGACATCTCTCTTTCTCTTCTCACCTCAGCTATCAGCTATCCTCTTTGCAGCATTCCTATAAACAAAACACACATAAACACACACACACGTGCTCACAATCACCACGGCTGCTTATGGACAGTGAAACTCCACTATTTATATATATCATATACATCTGATTAGGCTTAATGAGATTTGGAATGACCTGTTATTTATCATGCATCACTGCACTGCAGATGCCAGGTACAGATCAACAACACACACGCACACAACATGTAAAAATATGCACCCCAACAAACACACATCCCCACAGCATTGCCGTCAGCATCAGAGTCACAATGTCAGCAGGAGAGAGGGAAGCTCTTGGTTTTCTTGGAGCTGAAGTCACTCTGCCCTCGGATCACACGCGGACCCATGGGGTTTGATGATTTGATAGAAGAAGGAGGTAATTATTCATTTCTTTCATTTTTTTATATGTATTTGTGCTGCTTGACTGCACCGTCTGTGGAAGCATTAGAGTCTCAGATTCTGCTGTCAGATAAATGGCGGCATTTCTAAACTTTTTAACAATTACGTCTCCACATCGTCTCTTGATTTTTCTTTTGTTATTAAAAAAATCCCCGGAATGGTTTATAATTTAAACTTCAATCAGGGCGTGCGATCTCACTCACAGGCCCGCTCACAGAGATATTGCATTTATTTTTAATCTGCCGAGATTTAAATTCTCGTGTAAAGTATGGACACTGATGGGAAATGTCTGTACATAATTGTTCGTTGAATTCCAACCAGTGTGGAAAACAAAAGCGAGCTGCCTGCTCAGACAAATATGAGCTCACTGACAATGGCTGAGCATCTCTGTCACTTCCAGCTCCATTACTTAGAATAACAATTTAGAAAAATATACTTAATTGCTCGATGTTTAATTACTTGATGAGACTCAGAAGATCAATACCACTTTCCACCGTTTGTTGATTGAAACACTGGAGCAAGCACTTTTCCTTTTCGAAAACAAGACACAAAAGGAGACTCCTCTAGGCATGTTTACTCAGAACCACACAGTTAAACCCCGTAGCCACAATCTTTCAACATGTTCATGCTTAGTGGCTTAAACATACAAAGCGCTTTTTTAAGGTACACTTTGTACTGGATTGATCCCTCTTGTGCCTTCAGAGGAGATTAATTCTTCATGGCATAAATTCAGCAAGGTGCTACTAAGAAATCTTGTCCATATTGATATGACAACATCACAGAGTTGTTGCAGATTTGTCAGCTGCACATCCATGAATTGAATTGTGGGTCCACCACAACCTAAAGCTGCCCTATTGGATTTAAATCTGGTGACTGTGGAGGCCATTTGAGTACAGTCAACTCACTGCCACAGTTTGAGATGATCCGAGCATTGTGACATGCCGTTTTATCCTTCTGGTAGCGGTCATCTGAAGATGGGTACACTGTGGTCGTAAAGGGATGCACGTGGTCAGCAACAACACCCAGGTAGGCTGTGGCATTTAACCACTGTTCAGTTGGTATTAAAGGGCCCAAACTCTGCCAAGAAAATACCCCCCACCAACAGCAGCAGCAGACTGAAGCACTGAGGCAAGGCAGAATGGATCCATGCTTTCATGTTTGCCCAGAGAACTGGCACTTACTGGATTTTTTTCTTTTTCAGACTATTCTATCATTCCTAGAAATGGTTGTATGAGAAAATCCCAGTAGATCATTAGTTTCTAAAATAGTCAGACCAGCCCGTCTGGCACCAACACCTATGATGCATTCAGCTAGCAGATAGAAGAGGTAATAAAAACTGTGGTTTTGCACAAAAATAACCAACTGGTCATATTTTGACGAGCTGGTGTGAAGATAATGCTGGAGACGGGCTAACTAGATCTCCCTGTTAAAGCTAAAGTTTCATATTAGAAACTTTTTTGTTTTTACAAATTCTTTTTCTGTGTTTTTGCACAAAAGCAGAGACACATTAGCCAGATTTTGGAGTTAAAATAATGCAAATGTATTCCAACAAGTGACAAATAACAGACGATTCCAACATTTCCAAGAAGAAAACAGTTTACAGATGTTTCTGATGCCTAAGAAAATCTGTCTACATTGTCATGTTTTTGCTAGTTTTAGTACACTGACAAATAAATTGCAATATAGCATGTGCTGCAGTTCTGCTCTCATTCATCATGCGCTACCATTAGGTAGACGCCTGATATTAATTTAATATTATAACACTAAACATGCAGCCAGACTTGATGGGAGTATTTTCAGCAATAAGAATAACAAGGAATCCCAGAGCAGATGGTATGGGTCCCACAGAGCCCAGATTTCAGCATCTTTGAGTCAGCGTGAGACTGCATGAAGTGAGGAAAAAAGACACTAATGCTGCCTAAATCCACAAGAAACTGTGGTAAGTTGCTATTAACAACCTAAATGCCAAGTTCAGTGAGAAATTCTCAGCAAGTGTACTCGAGAAAGGTGATCCTGTGAAACAGTGGCCACTAAAACACTGAGTAAGTGTTTAGTGTTTTTGAATATGAAAAAATCCCAGTAGCATTTGAAACCAGCTTTCCAAAAGTTGGTGCCAAAAACTTTTGCACTGTGCTGTATTTCTTGCAGTGGCGTCTTACATGAGACCCTGGGTGATGAAAGTCACTGCACTGAGAATTGTGCAAATGTTCGGTTCTTGAAAGAAAAAGACTAGAGTGGAAAAAACACAGAAATGTGACATATGTGATTTATGGGGCATATTATGGCTTTTCTGGGTTTCCTAGCAGAGAGGGAAGAGCAGGCATTCACATCATTTTGGGAAGGAAAAAAAACCCTTGGGTGACTGCGACTCAGTGTACTGCCGTCGCTCTCTCCGTCCGTAACTTTTCCACTCCGTGTCTCTTCCTCGCTTTCTGCCTGCCTGTTCTCTGCCCCGATCCCTCCCCCCTTCAGCCTGGCTCTTCCTCCCTTTCATCCCCTTTGTCGTCCCTCTGCCTTCCCCAGTTGCTCTCTTAAGTATTTCACAGAGCCGTGTGTGAGTATTGCTCAGAGTATGAATGTATGAGGGCTTTGCCAGTGCCGTCACTGCTATTTTTTTCCCCCTTTTTCTTTTGTGCATTAGAGGTTTAATCCCTTTCTCACATTGCATTTCCACATGCTGAAGCAACAGAGCAGCAGCCGTGTGGAATTTTTTTTTTTTAAATGAGGTTTTTGTCACAGGGAAGTAAAACTCGCTTCTTCCAACAAGGACCCCTGGGTAACTGATTCATTGATGGTGGCTGGATTTATGTGAAAGCACATTCATGGTTTTATTGTAGATTTAAGCACACTTTAAAGGGGAATAAAGGACTACACTGCAGAGGTTTTTGGTTTGAAAGAGAGGGTCCACTGGGAATCATGAGAATGCGAGCAGAACTCTGTTTGATGTCTATATATATTGATTTAGTACTGATGTAAAATTATTAAGGTGCCCTTATCATACATTGACAGATACTTTAATGTTGACAAAACCTCCATTTTGACCTTACATAGTGCTTTTATTAATGTCTAAGTGATCTTTTCGCTTCAAATACTTCTTTTATTGCTAACCTCCGCTCATGCTATTTTCTTGTTTAACCCTTTAATGCTGATGAATTGTAATCTCAAGGCAGAAGGGGAGAGAGCAAGAGGTTTATATCTCAGTCAGATTTTGTAAACAGTTGGTTTACACAGCTAAATTGGTGAAGCAGTTCAAATATGCCCAGGCAGCGCGTGCCAACTATCTAGTCCATCTTCTGTTTGCTCCAAACAAACTACTGGTGTTGCTGCCAGAATGCTAGGGTTTACCTACAAAGATTTGTTTTACTTTCCCCTCCATTTTTAAAAATTCAGCACATAACAAGACCAAGAACCTAAATTGGAAATGACTGTAGCAAAAAATGTCTGACAGTCCCATCCAAAAAAATGTTCACTCAAAACCACAACGCGACATACCAGCCAAGTGACACACTGCCCGCCATCTCTGGAGCCAAGATACGAACATGATTAAAAATATCACAGCTTGCGACTGCACGAAATATCAAATATGATGCCGTGCCTGACTACTTTATCAAGTCTGACAAAAAGAGACCGTGATTGCTCAGAGCAGTGGTGTCCCACCAGACCCTTCAGGCAACAGCATGCTTCTGGCAGCACGGTCCATTTCAGAGTCCGCCTTAATTAACACCATGCAGCCTAACCCTCACCTGATTAAGTGCCTGTTTAATATGATGGCCTTTTCTCGTATTTAATCAGCATCCAGCCAGGTTTTGCTAAAGAGGCTAGTAGGTGCCTGTTCTGAAGATTTTTATCTCCCTCAGTTCATGTCAAATGCCTTCCAAAATTTCCAGAGTGACAAAGCTTTTACTATTCAACCTCTCGGAAAGAAGAAAAAACATGTTTTATGATTAAATGAGGGGGTCATTTAAAGCTGCGCTTCAGCTATGACAGAATGCTAGATCTAAACGGCAGTGTGGTGAAGGAGGAGAGGAGGGTTGTTAAAGGACTGAACAGTCCTTCTTAATTCCCTACCATCTGTTGGACTCGCATGCCCAGAGAGGAGAGAAGAGTGAAAATGGAGGATGTAGGAGTCCACACTTGATCCACTGTCTAAACAACACAGGCAGTGTTAATTACATCTGGGTTAATGCTAACAGTGGCCATTTTACTGTTAGGGGGTCTTTCCCCAGATTACCAGAGTAGTAAGATGGTATCAATTAAAAAAAAACAACAACAACAAGAAACTCTGTTGTTTATGCGATGCAGTTTTTTTGTGTATGAACTGCAATAACTGGTTTGCAGAATGACATGAAATACTCCTTGGTTTTCATGGGTGCATACGAGAGACATACTTTTATCAAAAGTTTTCACACGCATTATATTTACACAAGAATTTTAATCGTCTGGACAAACATTAAAAGTTGTCCAATTATGCACATTGGAAATTAGAAACTAAATTAGTAACTGGTATTTGGAAATAAAGTAAAGTAGAAGTAAACAGCACAACATCCAAAATATGTTCATATTTAATGAAAGAAAAAACCTGAGCCTTTTTCAGGTTCTTACCCTGCACTCGGGGTTGCCAGAATGCTGTGGGTTATCTTTCTCGCGTCACTGCAAATCAATACGAAATCTGAGTGATCAGCTTTATCCTGAGGAGGTCTTTGAATGTTATGATTAGAATGAAAATGATCTGAATCATATTCTTTGTTAGTAGTCAACCAAATAAACAGCTATGTGTCAGAATCATTGCTGACGCTACAGTGACCTGTGGTCGATGTTTTTTCTTTAGTTTTTTTCTTTAATATCTCATTTGTATACATCTGTGTATGTTTGTGTGTTTATGTGTCTGAAAGCTCTTGCTTATAGAAGATTACTGGATTCCTCTCTTATTTTTTAGGATATTTATTTTTACCTTAATATAGTTATTAGTAAGAAATGGCAATTTATACATTTTTGCAAAAGAATTATGTATATATGTATATTGAGTATCCATGTGATTGTGATTGTGAGTGTAGGTGGGTGGGATGGCTTCTTGAAAGATGATAGCTTGCCAAGTGATCCCAAGGCCACCCAATATTCCTGAGCTTAAGTGCAACCATAATACACAGCTTCTTTTGCTTGCACTGGCCTCCAGGGGCTATTTGGATGATAGGGATCTGATGATGGTTGCAGTCTCTGATTGCAAATTCCCTTATTGTCCTATACATAACACCAGCGGGGGTGTGCTTACATTACTGCAGAGGAATCTCTGCCTTGCATGTGTAGTGTGGTCTGCGTTTAATCTTTACGCATGTATATAAAGGTAAAAACGTGTCTGTACTGTGCTTAATTTGATTTGCTTTATTAACACAAAGGTAAACACAACAAGCAAACAAGACAGTGAAGTAAAATGTGTTTGAGAAAGTAAAACCAAAGGAAAGCAGGATAATAAATCTGCCTTTTAATTCCCCCTGGCTGTTCTCACTCACAAAAGGCTTCTATGGACCAAGGGAGCACTGGTGCTAATAATGTTGATACTGTGCCAAGCCCAGCTGGTGGTGCCCGGCACAGGGCATCGAGTGTCTGCTCTCCACAGTCGCTGTCTTTAAAAGGCTCTCTCCTCTGCCAACCGGGATCAGAGGAAGGGGGATCACATTGCTCTAATGGACGCAACCAACCTGCGAACCTATGTGGCATTTGTTCCGCTAGCTCTGTCTGTACTATATCAAATACAATAACTAAGCGCCTTGTGATTCCGCGCAAAGAAAAGCGGTTTGTCGATATAAAGCAGACCAGGTTGTAATGACGACTGATTAGAAAATGACTGATACTGGAGGTGGTTTGAGAAAATCTATAAATGCTGTTATCAGAGATGGTAAGAAGGAGATATTTTACATTTCAAAATAATATGTATCAGCTGAATTCTGTACAAAACAGAATTCTAAAAAAAATCCCACTAAATAATAAATGATGAAACAAATATGTGAATATTTATGCTACTGCTGAACTTTCAGCTGTGGGGTAGAAGTCAGTTTGAACAAATAAAAGGATTCCCTCAACTGCTCAGTTTAATTTCAAGCAAGTTTTTTTTGTGTGTGACTCATATCAAGCAAAATTACAGTATGCATTCAATAGTATTCTCACTGGGGAGCACCACATTTGGCTCAACACCCACACCAAGGACCTTCATTTGGCTGGAATATTGTATGAATGAAGCTCACTGGGAGAGGGATTCGTGTGTCAATATTGTCTTCCTATTGTCAGTTTCCAGGCAGTCATGCTCTGTATCAAACCCAGTAGTGATGCCAAATCTGAGCCAAGTTCTCCCCTCTTGGAACAGGCAACCGAATCCTCCTGTAGGTGTTTCGAACATACATGCTGTGCGCCACAAACACACATTTAAATGTAAACATCCATGGTAAACCCATTGTTAATGGCATGTAGCAGCCACCTAGCAAGCTCCTTCATTCTGCTCTCGCTGTGTGGGTGTCTCCCACTTTACTCCCAGCAGTGCTCGTTAATGCAGCTAGGTATCTGTTCTCATCTCTCTCCCTGCTGCTCTTTACCCCCTGTGCACCATTTCTGGGCAAAACTGCTTCCTCCTCTTTCTCTTCCTAATTCATTTTCTGCTCCCATTATCCCTAATTTGAACCCAAACAGAAATGAAGTATACTTATCACAAATTATTTTAAAAGGCACAATCTGTGACACACACAAACACTGCATTTAAATCCGCTGATAGAATTTGAGTCGTTGTTGATCTGGTAGTTACTGGTGGTAATGACGAGATCATTCCAATAATACGCATGCAATTATTTCGTTTAAACGCGTTAACCACCGGAGAAAGCAAACACGTCTCGACTGGAACTGGGGCACAGAGGATTCATCGTGTCATGCGGCATTAAGAGAGAAGTCTAATGAAGAAAACGATTAAATGTTGCATTTCGCATTGTTTAAATGCATGCGTGCTCCAGATTTGCTTTTCAGAATAGCATCCAGAGGCACGTGTTACAAAAACAACTGGTGTGTGCACTTGGCAGCGCCGCGTTTCACAAGTCAATTTTACTCACTAGTACATGTGCGAGTGCTAAAGGGCTCTCACATGCTCAGGCACGACGTGCGAGCCGTTTGTTTAGCCTAATGAAATGTGTTAAAATTAGGATGCAGGAGATCATCTCATATTACAAATCACAGCTTGCAAGTTGCAAATCTGGCAAATGGGACCCGGTAAATGCATGTAACGTTTTCTGTTAGGCGTGTAATTTTTATCCCACGGGGGAACACCAGGCTGCCACTAACAATTACACATCAAAGCAGTAATGCAATGCAATTACACTGAATAGCTAAAAATGATCACCATATACACTGTTAAATATGAACAGCTTCAGGATTTCCAAAGATTTAGCACTTTCTTGTGTACTACCTACCTAAAAGGTAGCTATCCAACAACTCTGTGCATATTAATTACAAATCTAACTCTAACACCTTTATCCTTATTATTATTATTATTATAATGGTTACAGTGGCCTTTGTTGAGGAGCATTTCTGTGTAGTGTTTGTTGTTTTCAATTAATTTCACCCATGTGTCTTATTTTTGTCCCATGTGATCGAAAGGAGCAGCAACACCCATGTCATAGCCAACATATTATCCAAACAACTGCTCTCTACTAATAAGAGAGTGATAATTATGAGCTATTACACCAGAATTTTCAATTGTTTTGATGACACTGGAGAACATCCAGCTCTCTGTGGTGGTAATTATAGCTCAATGAAATGCAGACATAAATGAAATGGTGGAGATGCAGAAAATATCCAGGCCTAAAACCTCAGCGAGGCGTACAACTGGGAAGATCTTTTTTTTCCCTCTTTTCCTTCTCCTTAGTTAAATCCTGGTATATACTTAGCTCAGCGATCGGGGATTTAAAATAATTCAAATTAAAACAAAGCATTAAAAGCAAATATCTCATTAGCTGAAGGCAATAATTAGAAACAGATGGGACAAAATAATAATCAGATTAGACACGAGATATCTAATAAATCTGCTGGGTGCATTTCTCAGTACACGGGCTGCGGGTCTTTAGTTGCTGTAAATTCACCTCACGACGCAGGGTTAAAACAACTTGAGCTTCTCTTTACTTGGGGGATATTGTCAAAGAGTCAACACAAACAAGCAAGATCAACAGCGCACGCACACACGCACGCAAAAATAACTGGACTAATTAGCCCTGCTACTTTGATTATGTGTCCTTCCATGTCAGAGATACCTCTGCCAAACAGGGTTAGGAGGCAGGGGCTCAGTGTGTCTGCGGCTTCGAGCTTGCCTAGTCTGAGGAAGGGCTTCTCATTATGCGTCCTTTCCTCAGACACTTGGCCTCACCCAAAGCACCAAGTGTCTGTGTGATTATTCACTACCCTGCAACACCGGGCTAGTGGCGTAAGCAAACATCAGATGCACCTCTCAATATTTGTAACACCCTCTCCCCCATCTTTCCTGTCCAATCTTCTCTCGCCCCTCCTCCTCATCAACCCCCCCCCCACCACCACCCCCTTTTGCCGCAACCCATTTCACCTCACCCCTCCCCTTCCCTACCTCCTCTCATCTCAGTCAATCACAAGGTGACACAGATGGCGTTGTCCTGGTAACCATCTCTACACAACTGTTGCCTGGTCACCGAGCACAAACAAGCCCAGAGCCCAGCAAGGCTTCTGTACTGCACAGAAAAGGAACACGGCACCAGAGAGGAGAAATAAAAGGCTAGAGGCAAGGTCGGGGGCGGAAGGTCACACGCTGGCCGCTGCAGCACTCTACCACTTTATTTAATGACACCCTTATAGGTGTCACCTTTAACCCGAGGCGGTATAGCTGAAGTATCAGGAAAATCTATGGAATGACTTAAAAAAAAGAATTGTATTTGCGTTACGGAAAAGCAGATTGTTATTTAAAACGCGTTCATATTCCGTCTAAGTACAGAATCATTTTATATGAGCAGCAAAACCGTTTCTCCATTATGTATTTAATATAACATCAAAATGGCAGTGAATGCACTCTGCATTCGCTCATTACAAAGACCTGTCTTAAGGTGAAACGAAAATACCCAAGACTAGCATGCACTCCGTCAAGCATGCTATTGGATGCATTATTTATTATTCAGCCCAGTGATTCTAATCCAATGAGATACGTCAATACATAGGATAGAATCTGACAAAATGATTCATGCAATGCTAATTAATCACTTCAGCCATCTCCACTGAAATCAATTAATTTCCATTGATGTAAAAAAACAAAAAAAAAAATCAAGTGCATCATGCCGATGCTTGAGGGAAATAGAATATTACATTTCTGTTTTAAAGCCGTGCATGCTGAATGTTTCTGACACAACTTAGGCTGTAATATATGTAGATACATAAAAAAACCCCACACATTTAAATTCATCACAAACTGTGTGTGTTCATATTTGATCATGTGTAAGCTTGAATTAAGGCTGTGATTGATATGAATAGACACCATGCACTGTGGCTAATTCAAAGGCTTGTCTTTAAAGTCTCTAATGAAAAGATTCTTCTTTCATTGCACAGATTTTAGAAACCATATCTTAAGTCTGCCAAGAACAAAGAGAGGCAGGCTAAAAGAAGAAAAAAAAAGGTGTTTGTCTCAAAGGAAGGTGTTGTGAGGGAGGTGGAGTAAATTGACTGTTTACAACAACAGACCCAGAAAGGGACCTTGAATGTCCATGACGAGCTCCATTCCCGTTTTCACTTTCAAATCACCTTATCCCATGCTTTTTTGGATGCCATCCTAAAAAACCAGGGCCATAATTTCCATCCAATTTGCTCCCTCTCTCTGCATGAACACTGACAGATTGTCATATTTTGGCCACGCTCCCAGAGGAGAGTTGTGAGAGGCAGGAGGGCAGATAAACGGCTATTACCATTCACACCAGCTCATTACGGAGCATTTAGACCCAGGAGCACCAACTCAAAAGCTCCACGCGGTACCCACCCCAGGAGCCCCTCACAATTGAGTTTGTGATTGACAACTGGTACTCAGTTACAGTTCTTTTCCTCCACAGCTACGCTCTATTTCAAAACACTCATTTTGTTTCATCAATCAAAAAAAACCAACAAAAAACAAAAACAAAAAACTTTATGTATGGCATCCAAATTATTTGGGCAGTTTTTATTTTTATGTGGACAGTAAGATGTACACATCTTAGATAAAAAGGTTTGGGCCTACCGTCATGAATCCATCCAGCAGGCCCGAGTCTGGCTTGGGTGGGGCTTGTAATCTCTCCATTGACCACTTCTCGATGATCGACGACACCTGAGAGTTTTCTGTGTTGAGTATGCGGAAACCGGTCATGTTGACTCCACTGTAGCGATATGGTTCCATGTCAAGGGCGAAAAGGTCCTAGAGGCACAAAGATCAAAATGTAACTGAAAAAAAAAATCATGATTTCCTCATCTTCCCTCCTCCACTGCTATACATCGCTCATTTTCATAATTACAAGTCGACGTTTGAGCGGCAGCCACTGCCAAATGAGGGAGCGCAAAAGGGTGCAGTTGAAGGGATTTCAGGAGCTATTTCATCTTACGCTGAGACAGTAGCCTTGATAAAGGCAAGCCTTTCAAGGTTACCGGCATGCTTTTGGTGGACTGCCATCTATCATGTGGACGGAAAAGGACGACCCAATTGTCCCGCATGCAGCATGTCTGGCATCTCACCAGGCAGATGTCTCTGGGATGCAACAACACAGTTGACAGAGAAACAGCGGGTGATGGACGCAGAATGGGGCTGCCGTGGTCAATGTTTGCTGTCCTATTCCGAGAGCAGCATGAATGGCTTGGTACCAGTGTGCAGCATCTCGGGCCAGCACACTGGCTTCCAATTCTGCCAAACACTGACTGATGTTAAAGTAGGCATGCTTCCATCCCGGCAAGAAACAGCATGCCACC
Organism: Aulonocara sp. 'chitande type north' Nkhata Bay; assembly: GCF_057382095.1. Taxonomy (NCBI): domain Eukaryota; kingdom Metazoa; phylum Chordata; class Actinopteri; order Cichliformes; family Cichlidae; genus Aulonocara; species Aulonocara sp. 'chitande type north' Nkhata Bay. The sequence goes on from NC_141358.1 coordinate 14,105,080, forward strand.
GAAAGAGGCCTATAATCACTATTCTCTTCCCTTTCCCAATGACATACCTGCTGTCACTCACTCCCCTTTCATCTAGTCAGGTTCTTACTGTATGTGGATGCACTAGGGATAGTTACATGTCCTCTGCAATGGTAAATGTCTTTTCAGGTCAGTTTTCTCTAACCTTTTCTTCACCCTTTCCAACTGTGTTCCAAACAACACAGCGGGCTATTTGTTTGTTAGAGCTATAATGGACCAAATGGGTGACAGTCTCATCTGCTCAGGGCTATTATCTAAGCTCTCAGTCTTCTGTTCTCTGGGCTCAGTGAAGATGTGCTGCTTTTCATCTGGAGTGTGAGAAGCAATCTTTGTAGTGGCTAGATCAAAGAAATTTAGCAAACTTCAATCGCTGCTGGAGTGAGAATAAAATACCTCCAACTGCTTTTGTTTCCTAAACTCTGGGTAGTGGTCAGCCAGGTGAGGTGAGAAGGTTGTTCAGAATTTAGAAAATAAATTCAAGTTAAACTTTCTCAGCAGACGCAGTGGAATGCAAAGGGTATATTTATAATAGACTGCATAACAATGACTCAGCCTTTCAAGGGCATCGGTTTCTGTGATCGCAAAGTCAACTTGCACTTCGGGTTCAAAACGCCTCACATAAAATGAAAATAATGGGATGTTTTTCTTTGACTAGTTCTCGGTTAGCGGTATTAAATTGTATTCTCAGAAATGAAAAAGTGACAGGTAATTTTTCATTGCAACAAGGAAAAAAAAAACAGATTAATGTTTGCACTACAATAGGCTCAGAAGATGAAATATCTCCAAACAGCATGTTATCAAGTGGACGGGGCTGTGCAAAAAGAAAAAAAGTAACAAAACACAGTCTATCATCACATCTTGTCAACAACAAAAAAGTCCCAGGGTACTCACCAGGGTTGTAAATATATAATGATAGTACTCCGTCATCATACCCATTGCCAGGGCCTACAGGGAGAAATAAAAAGCAAGCAGTAACTAAAAGTCAATTACAAATAGCTTAATGAATTGTGGTATTAGAATTACTAATTGACCTGTTATTTAATACATATTGCCACCCTGACACCTGTCAGAAAGGCACCTGAGACTGGAAAAAATGTGAAAGCGGGGGCCTGCCAAGGCATTTTTAATTGTCCTGATGACTGATGAACAGACTTATTCGGTTATTATTACACTCAGAGCCGAGACGGTATCATGACACTGACAGTAATTTTGCTTGAAAAAATCAGTCTATGCGTCCACATTGCTCACGTTTCTCCCAATACGTTGTACATTATATCCTAAGTCCATGCGGGCTCGGCACTGCATTGTGCATGCAACGATAAATAGCAAACAAAATATGCGCCACAATAAAGAATCATTAGTTTTGACACACAGCTATAGAGAGAACTCCAACTGTGCAATATGCTTGTGAGAAGACTTGAGCTCAACAACAACCCCCACGGTTCTCATTAATAATGCGCCTCTGCTAAATGAATTGAACATGCCTGTGAGCAGAATTAGACTTTATAATTTAAAAGAAAAAAAATATGTACAATGGAAAGCATCCATTATGACGGGCCACGAGTAGATATCTAACACACAAGGATTAAAGATGTACAGATCTGCAGCAGTTCTTAAAGAGAGAAAGAATAAGATAGGGATCACGAATGGACTTATGTTGATTATTTAGCACATATATATGTGTATATATATGAGTCTGGGTACTCAGTAACATGTGAAAATTTCTTTAAGGGGAAATTATGTAAATTTTATACAGTAGCTAACTTACTTTTAACTAAATTCAGGAAACAGTGTGATAAAATTACTTATGCTGTTCACAAATGCTGCAGACATCCGTGAGTCTAAGAGAGTATCAGGGCTCATTAAGGTGAGTTGATACCTGTTTCAGGATCCAGGCAGCCATCTCATGTCCACAATCAAATATGACATGGAACTCCTTTGCCTTCTTCATCTCCTTCAGAAGTGGCTTGGCGTCCTTGGTCTCTGTGGGCAGCTGTCGGATCTTCAAACGAATGTTGTATCGTGAAGGTGCCTTGATCAGCTCCTGCAGTCGAATGAGACCTGCAGACAAAGAGGATACATATATAGTGTGAAAGGACCATTTTAAAGATGCAGCAATATGGTGTGTTTGATGTGCCACCATTTTGAAGTAACTCTGATTCTAAGGAGGCCACGAAGACCAATTGGAGTCATGTATTCTCAGCAGAAAAAATATGCTCATATGCATGTCTTCCTAATCCGCAGTCTATTGATCCTCCTACTCATGCTTGGCAAGCAAACAGACAGCTACAGACTTATCAAGAGAATGTTACACCAAGCCAGCACATTGCACTCTTTCATAACAAAAACCACAATACAGAGAGCGCCTCATTTTGCAACCTCCTACAGAAAGTCCCATCCTGAAAGAAGCTTCCCAAATGGTGATTTGCTCTTGTCTTCCATGATACCATAGAATAGCGCGGAATAGGTTCAATTTTTATCCAGATGGAAAGCCGTGGTCAATCCTGCCTCTTCTGCCTCTCTCACATACACTTCAGACGTGTTCTGATGAGAGAGGCTCTGTTTGCCCAGCTTGTACTTGCCCCCAGGGAGCCCGGCGCCTTCGTCACACATTGAGCTACAATCTTCACCTTTCATTTCTCGACCACACGCTCAGGTAGAAAGCTCTCCGGGAGATACTGTGATGAGATTACAATGAGTTTCTCCCTCAGTAAAGAACTTCAGAGTCCAGGGATGAAAGAGGCTGGATTGATGGGAGAGATGATTACTTGTCATGGGTATAAAAATGGATGGAGCAGCAAGGATAGTTTGAGAGGGAACTGGAGAGAGATAGGATTTTTTTTTCAACCACTTTAAGATAGCTCAGCCTATTTTTTATTTTGAAATGAAGTGCTGTGTGAGCAGTTTAATGGTCTTACTGTGAGTGGGGCTGGGTCTCCCTGAGGCCTATAGAAAGATTGGTGTGAAATAGGAACATGCAGGTCTCGCCTTGAAAAGTACCATTGTAGGGAGGAATACTGAACCTATACAGCTTTCCTCAGGTAATCCCAATAGATCCCTACTCTAGGGCATGTCTGCGTCTCCCTGTTTTTGTTCGAACTGACACTTTGGGAGGTGTTAAGCTAGGAAAAAAAATCTGTCAAGGGAGCTCAACGTTTGGGAAACACTGTCATTGTAGATGTTTGTGGGCTCTGGCTAATTCCTTCAGACTTTCCCCCTGGATCTTCTAACGGCTGTGTGTGAATATTTTATCCCCTCTGATAGTTTTTCCTGTCAGCCGTCAGATAGGCTCCAATCAGCAGCGCGGGGCTCTGGAGCATGAAGCTGTGTGATTACAGCCTGAGACCGGGTGGAAACGGAGGGGGTAAACAACATGGCTGTGCAGCTGTCACACTTTTCAGGGCGTCAGGTGCGTTACAGCCTATACGTACCACAGAGGAGGCCCAAGCAGCTCCTATCTGATGCAGAGAGAGGTGAGAGATCACCCCGTTTGGCATCTCTCCGGGACAGTTTGCAGGAGAGTGAGGGTGTTAACATACTGAGCTCCAAGGTAGGAAGAGAGGGGAGGTCAAGGAGATGAGTCAAAATAATGTGGCAAGCGGGACGAGCCAATGGGATATCAGCTGAGGTTAATGTATGAGTGCTAGAACGCTGCAGGATTGGCTATTTACAATATATCACAGATGTGGAAGAAGAGACACTTGAAGAAGTCAAATGGCTGTAAAGGTGATGCTTTCAAAAGGAACAAAAGGGCTCTCGTATCTATTTAGAGGCGCTGCATAGGATGTCAACTACAAGACTATATAGACTGGTGGAGAGAAGAAATTGAATTCATTAGGCAACCTGAAAATTTAATCCTCCTCTCTGCTCTGTGATTTACTTACATTTACTTGTCAACCACGTCATGCCAAAAAGCTCATAACTTGTGAATACGCATTTGAATATTGTTATCTTCTCTAGAGTGATTATACTTTACCTTGTAAAACTCTCACTGTACTCCAGCTAAAATACGACTCGCCTTTTAAAAAGCACGTTACGAGGCACTCCGCAAAGTCACAGGATAGACAAAATGGCTCAGAGACTCATTTGATTGCCACCCTCAGAGATCAAGTGTCTCTGTGTGTTATTAATGGCTGTTGTCAGCGCCCACATACTACAATTCTGCATTGCATTAATCTGAAGAGACACAGGGTCATTCTGGGTAATGTGGTTCTCGTTTTTTTTCTGTGCTGCTGCTCACTCTCCTGGAAGACTGACACGGGCAGCACCTGGAGGACTAAGGCAGAACAGTAAGCTATTGATTTCTGAATTAACTTGACAGGTTACAAAGCACTCTCTGAACTCTGAGCAGCACTGCTGCTTTTTGTAGATCACCTGGTACTTCTTTCTTACTGGACATTGTTTTTTGGTTGGTTTTAAGAATTGTCACATCCATCATCACACAAAACACGCACCAGTGGAAAATGAAGACAGACACCGACTGTACCTGTACCTGTGCTGTCGTCATAGACCACGGTGACTGTTCTCCACTTGAAGAAGTGCACCAGGTCGAGAATGGCTCTGCTAAGGGAGGAGAAGTCAGGGTATAGGCTGACATAGTACGAGTCCCTGTTGTCTGACACCTGATGCTTCCACTTGGTCTGGATGTGGGGCACTCCCAAAGCATTGCAGATGGACTGGACCGCGTTAGCTGACGAGCTGTGTGAGGGGCCAAAAATGGCCGCCACACCTAAGGAAAGCTGGTCACATGCTGACGGGGTAGCAAGGAAAAATAAAACAAAAGAAAACAAAAAGACAGTTAGTTTCATGTTTCGGTTATGCTTTTAAGTTTCACTATATCTCATATTCTCTGCTCAATTTTTTTCTTTTTTTTGTCCACATGTCACCTGAAGCAACCAAAACATAAACAGAACCGGTGCTTAATAATTTCCACAGCCCAGCGGATAATCTTAATTCCGACTGTGGAATTTTCTTTTATAGCCGCTAGCGGTTCGGAGCGTTGTTTATACAAGCTGGACCTCTGTTTGAGTAGGAAGGAGAACATCTTTCACACTGTTCCACTGTGGTTGTGATTGATGTGGGCAAACAAAGAGAGGGGGGAAAAAAAAGATGGGAACACTCGGGGAAAAAAATAGCAAATTAATAAGCCTCGCAACTGTGAGGACTTCACAAGGTATCTTTGGTCATTTTTCTCCCCTTCGTTAGCTCAACTCTCTTTAAACTCTGTCAATTAGTAGCCCATTTTAACAAATAAATGTCAAGTCGTTTGTGGATGTAAACTGCATTAGTGGTTAGATGGGGCGAATAACAGAAAATATTCTACGATGTACTCTGTGGTTTTATCTCGAATCACTGCCCGGTTTACACGTTCATAATAATAATAATGATGCAATAATCTTCTTTACTGTGAGCAGTAAATTGAGATTTCAGACACCATGAACACAAATGCTTGTCCATCATCAGCGACCAACAGGGCAGGTTTTAGGTTTCCTTTACAAAAGGTTAATGCATTACACATGGGCTTTACAGCATAAAAATACAAGCTATACATGGACATTACTTTTATCCTTTTAACTGATAAAACATGAATCGATTTGACACTCAAATAGGAAAGTAGAGTGTGCAGCGTTTGTCTGAATGGCTACCTGTAAAATACAAATTCATGTAAGAACAAAAAGCACTCACAGTGAGATTCAGCTAAACGTCCTTTCCATTCCTCTTGACTCACCTTTCCGGGAAGCCTCAAAGCTGTCAAAGATGTTTATTCTCTGGATGTCATAGGTCAGCGTGGTGTTGGGGAGCAATGTGCGGTTCCTGTTGATTGTGTTCAAGGCAAATTTAAAGGCTAGTTCCTCTGCTCCCGAGGGGCCGCTCTCAATGGATTCAAATATTCCTCCTGAGGGATAAAAAGCAGGAGAGAACAAGACGTTTGAATGGCGAGTCCAGCCTCCTATAATTGCCATAGATTCCTTAACACAAGAAACCTTCAAGTAAATGATGGATATGATGCAGGCAATTACAGCTCAAGCAGTGCATCATTTTTTAAGTATTTGTACTCATATTATTGATGCTGCTGTGTTCAATGCTTTTCACAGCTCAGTTTCATGCTGACATGAAACAGATTTACAATGCGGAGTAGGCATTTGGATCCCTGCTGATTTGCATTCTGTGGCAGTCGTCGGCGTAATTATAGGCAATTAGTTGCATTGGGAGGTGAGTTCAGGGGTGGTTGCCCTTCTTTAACTCCCTCGCTCAGCCTTGACAGAAAGGTTCACTCTACCAGTTGTCCCATTGATTTAAATGATTCTCAAATGAGATGCGAGCAAAGAAAGCCGGGCAAGAGCAGAGGGAAATTAAAGTGAAAAGGTAGACGAGAGAATAAGAGCCACGGGGGAAATCAGAAACATATTTATAGTGGGTATAAATAGAGGCAAGTCAGAAAGACAGATAACGAGAAGGTCAATCAAATCAGAAATTAAGATGCCATTGGGGCATTTTTAACAATACTAATTAAAAACATATGAACCTAACTGTATATCTCACTGTTTACTCGGTTGGTTCTGTTGCTGTCTGGCAAATCTTGTTACCTTTTTGGTGTCTGTAACTGATGAAATAAAAACTTTTACATAACCAGACACTATAATTACTGCTGCAAAGAAAGGTGTTGTCAGTTTAAAATAGCATCCTTCAGAACTGTCAGTTATTCTGAGCACAACAGGGACAATTAATGCTCCAGCTGGTCTATTTATGCACTTCAGGATCCGAGACAAAGAATATCAATGTTTAAAGTGAGCCACTACAAATGTGTCTTGTTTTCTGATTATGTCAAGCATAATTTATCTGCATGTATTTACACTGGACTTGGTATGCTTTCTCCTATTTTCTGTCTTTGGGATCCTTTTGAAATTGTAGATGGTCCCACAGGTGATGCAAGTCATTCTTAGACTGCTATAAACACCCATCTCACACAAGTCTTGGATCTTTAGGATGTCAATTAGAGCAGCTATCCCTACAGTAGTTGCTCTGGCTTTGACCCAACCTTCTGTTTGCAAGCCATTTCGAGGAACGCTGGTTTAAAGGAAGAGGAGCTTGATTCACAAAGTGGATAAACTAAGGGAATGCACCAAAGAGGAGAATAAAAAAGGATCATTTTGAACTTTGAATCATAGGAAGTTTTAAAATGTTTTCCTGGAATTGGGTATAAAAAATTGCACCAAATTTGCATGTTCTGTTTTGTTTTGTTTTTAATGGGTTTTAGGAACATTTATGAAAATATATCAGTGTTCACATCATCTAATCCACAAGCCAGCCACTCAGCACATATGCAATTTCAGGTGTAACTGGGGTCAGAGAGAATTTTCACACATCCATCAACAGGATGAGGTAAAACCGCGTGAAAGGGGGTCTGATATGCAGCATTATGTAGCATATTACTCTGTGTTTGCATGTATAAATATGGACACTTGCTTTTAATGTGTTTTTATCCCAACTGCAAAGCACTTTGTCACTGTGTGTTGTTTTTTTAAGTGCTATACATATACAGTTATTATTCTTCTTAATATATTAAATCACACCAACAATATTTGAATGTGAAACAGCTTTGGAGTTAATCAGCCACTTTCAGCTATGAAAATAAAAACATAGGAAGACAACACATTTCAACAGCTGATACACCTTTGAAAGTGGTCTAAATCCCATGAAGGCTATACAAAAATCAAACTTAAAAGAGAATGCATGAGGGGGGAAAGATGAAAGGGTGTTGTGAAAGGAGCTCTGAGAAACACTCCAGAAGACGAGAGCAGAGTTCACGAGTCCTTCTATGGATCCCATCCTCTTGGAGGACAGAGAGTCAGTTTGACTGAATCCAAAATGAAAAACTTTAAAGCCTGTTTATTGATTCAATTATACGGAGCAAAGGGGGAAGTAAAACTGAAAGAGTGGCACATTTTTTGAAAGAGTACAGAAAGAAAGAGGGCTTTACAGTAACAGATAGCGGCTATAAATAGCATCTGGCCATGGCAGGCAGTGATAGAAAATGAGAGCAGGAGGGCAAAGAAGATGTCATTAACCCGGGGAAGGGAGCTTTGTCACTGTCACCACAGTACAGCCATATATTGGGGGTTCTTACTTTATTTTATGGAATTTTCATTTATATATAGCCCAGTCCAGCATTGCAGTTTGTGATAAGAGATATGTACAAAGTTAAGAAGCCAATGAAGCACACATTCTGAGCGTCACTGTGTCACTCAGTGAGCTGAGTTAATGATTTTTTCATGTGTAAATCCTCCTCCTATACAGCGATGTGATGCGAACATGTTGCTATTCATGGCTTTTCATTTTACTGAAATGACACATTAATCTTCAAAGGAGCGAATACCCAAAAATCACCATTAAAGATGATAGAAATCATGTCAGTCTGACCTAATAGATAATTATTACAGTATAGCCCTGAGGGAGCAGGCTGAGCTCCACTGGGCTGTTGAAAATTAGCATAAGGACTTTAGGTTATGCACATCTGATTTCCCTGGCAAGCTGTATGTCTTGGGCATGCTGGTTTGATAGAAATCATGTACCTTAAGAAGAAACATTAAATAAAAGTCTGCAGAGGATAACATAAAATATTTACAGTTAAATTTCAAAATGCTAATAAATGGAATAGCAGTGGTTATCGTTTGCGTTAGTGCTCCTTTGAATCTAATGTGCTACATGAATCCTTGGTTTTCATTTGCACTATTGATTATAGAGACTAATCCATCTCGTGCTCCTTCCCAAAGTAGATGTTATGCATCTTTCAAGAGACATAAGTGACATTAAAACCCATACGAGTTAATGTATATTTACCTTGTTTAAAGTCTAATAACACTCTACCTATTATATTTGCATTTATCTTCTCCTTTCTCTTGTTTTTGTGGTCCGTGTGACTGCAGGTGTGTGAGTTGCAGCTGAGATAATCAGCCTGTGTGTGTGCGTGTGTGTGTGCATGTAAGAATTATAGAGCTTCCATCACTGGGATTGGTTTGAATTATGGTGCAAATGAAAGCTCTGAGTGAGTTATGAGCTGGATAATCACTCTGACGAGAAAACAGGGCCCGCTGATCGGAGTGTTTCAGTGTGCCTGGATATGTGTGTGGCTGTGTGTCACTGAAAGAAAGAGAGAAAGACTGAGCGGAAAGTCAAGACCAAAGCGTAATGCGGGAGGGTGTCTGTATACTTTCCTCCCTTTTAATGTTTTATCACTGTTAATGAAGTGTATTTTGGATTACAATTCATGCAATAACTTGCTCACTGGCTTAATATCTCTCAGAAGTTAAGTTTGTTCTAAATTAACTTCTGTACACAGAAAAAGTACATCTCTGAAGGGCATACTTGAAAAACACTAGTAACAGACAACCTTGAAAATCACATTCAGTAAAGTCTATCTGCTGATCACATGCTGTTTGGAACAAAGATTAAAGCTAAGACTTTTTTTTTTATTACTTTGTTGAATTGTGAGCACTTGCGAAGCATTGCAAACTGTGAATGAAAATACATTTAGCACAATTAGCTCTCTCTACTGAAGGATGCTCTTGTACAATGAGAGATGGGAGTTAGATATGTTGCCATGGCGACTCATGCAGCTATGCTATGGCTGAGAGGCACCGGCACTTTTGGCATGTGAGGAGCTGATTGGTGGAGGAAGGGCATTGTGATAGTGTGTACGACCTGTCTCTGTGACTAATGACCAGCAGTGCAGCTGCAGGATGGCAGTGGGCAGTCGGGTGGCTGCCATGGCAACATGCGAGCAACCGCGTTGCTAAGGCAAATGGCCCAGGTATGCGCATGAAAGCCTTCAGTCTGGCTGCAAGACCTCCACCCACCACACCCCAACATCTACCACACCCTAACCCGCTGGCCCGTTTCTTCCTTCCTCCATCTTTCAGCCAGAGAGGATCAGTGCAACAGGCAGGAGGCAAAAGTGATGGAAACGCTCCATAAATATCCCTGAAATTCCCAGTGGGAGCGCACCCTGACATGTTTGGCGGTGAATGGGACATGATGCATGAAGGCCTGCAGAGATTCGCCGCCCCTGGTCGTTAATCTGAAGCTCCCCTTCTTAGAGCTGATGACTGACCTTCCTATGCCACACAAGAGCCAATTCTATCTTGACCTGAAGATCCCTGAAAATCTGACCAGCACACAGGATGCTCAAACTCTGCTGGAAGCGCTCTCGTGTTATGACAGCCAATCATACAAAAAATCTTCTGCAGTCTGTACAAAAATTATAACTATTTGGATCACTGCAGGATGTTGGCTTATTTGTCAAATACTTCTTGTAAATATTCATTGCTTTTGGAGGTGTGACATTCTTTACTATTTTAGTCTGTGTGCACGATAAGACATGCATGCTGTGTTTAAACATTTTGTAGCCAAGACTATACATGCCAATGCATTGTTTGGCAACTACATCCTTTATGGTCTTATTATCTTGATGAGCATTAATACTGAAAGAGCAAGACAGAGGAAACTGTAAAACTAGCAAATAAAACAATATTGTGTTTAGAAAGATGCTCAATACATTTTTGGTTGTGTCTAGTGAGCCCAAGAGTAGCACTTTAGAGTGTGATGCAGGCAACATGTGAAATGTAGCTGAGGAACAAATGAGGAAGGAATCAGCAGCGACCTGATAATTAACGGGCTGTTAATGAGCAGCTCTTAAATATAACTCCGAATCAAGGACTGGATGATGAGGGGTTGCCAGAGATTGATAAGTCAATACGTTTAGGTGAATCAAAATAACTGCGACGTTCGTCACTGGTGGCACAAAATCAGGAATGCACATTTGCTGCAAAAGTACCAAGCATAGTTAAAACAGAATATGATATACAGCATGAAAAATAAGGGAAAAAAACAAGTACTACCAATCAATAAAAAACAAATCTATAATCAGCTAACCCGTTCGAAGCTGAAGATGAAACCCGTAGGAGCTATTGTGTGTGAACAACAGTTTTTATCTAGCTTGTCTGGCTTGTTGCTGTTTTCTCCAGAATAGAATCACTCCTGTCACCTTAAAGCCTCTTGACACTGGGCTGGACTGTCACCTGCCACTGCTGGATGCTAAGACTCAGAGTGAGTCACACACTTGAACATACAAGTGCAAACAGACACAATCACGCACTTCGAAGATTGAAACTAAACAAAGCTGTCATGCAAGAATCCACTGAGTACAAGGAAAATGTGGCTGATGAGAGAATTTATAGCTCCCGCCTGCAGCATTTAAAGATGCCTAACTTGAGCTGAACTCAGAGTAATAATGAGCTTATCCATTGCAAAAAGATCAATTTCATCAATCTCTTATAATGAGCACATACTGTCTTCAATTAGAATGTGTGCCATGGCCCTCATCCCTGACCCGGCTCCAAGTGGGAAACCAGTGATCATATAACATGTATTAATTCCAGGCGCTGGCAACAGATGTGCTAATTTGCTAGGCTCTCTCTATTCATAATAATGTGCCAGCTCCCTCCTCAAAGTATGTGCTAATTTGCAAGGGCTTATTGTGGATGTGCTAAACTACCGGCTGACATTTTGTGTGCTAATTTGTCAAGCAGGGACCCCTTTTGGTACTAATTGTGCCAAACTGTGAGTACACTTCCACAGGCCTTGAATTGCTGAATTCCTAAATGACTTCTGTCTGCTAGCGGTTTCCAGCCTCTTCACTGCTCTCGAATTGTGAAAGCAACTGAAAAGAAATACCAACTACTGTGAAAATAAGATGTATAAGCACTAAGTGCTCACACTCGCCTGCACACATAGGCATATAAGGGTGCACACACACATTCTGACAATTCACAGAAAATATGTGCCTGCACTTGAGATTGCACAACCTCCCTAAAGAAACACGTTCTGTGGTTGTTTTGCTGTATGACCAAACACGCTCACATAGATACATGCTACAAAGCTTGTTAAAAAGCTCCTTATAAACCCATAAAAAGGTCACAAAGGAGTTTAATACTAATAAGGGTTACTTTATTTTTTTAAAATTGCTTTAAAATTTCAGTTAGTATCACAAATCTGTTTCCCACATTGCACACTGCACACCCCCAGTGAGAATCTCTTCCCAAACAGGCATGCAGAGAAATCATTTTTTACCCCAAAATGATTTATTAACATTACAGAACAAGTGGAGATAATTACATTTTGGGCTACATTAATATTTTATATATTATCAGAACTGTATGTATATTAGAACGTATTAAAAATGGTTTAAAACAATCTAATGACAATTCCCTATTTTCCATGGGGGTGGTTAGATGAGAGGTATTTTAGAAAATATCTGCTGACACTTCTGCTACACACAAATCATCAGAGGTACACAACAAAAGACATTATGGTTGTTGTAATATGAGATGTACACAGGTGGTAACACCTTTGAGCTCTTGCTGAGGCATCATTCAGTGGTGCCTCGGGAAGAGGAGTCATTTTCACTCTTCGCAGGCAAATAGCTTTCAGTTGTCTTTATGTTGTTTCTCTGTGGGGAACATTGAAAGGCTTTTTTTTTCTCGCCTCTGTGACAGATACAGAGACTGGGAGTTTATTGGGTGACAGGCAACAGTGCTTTGGATTAAATTGGGCTTCTACGTTTTCTTATGTACATGATCACATCTTCCTCTTTTTCTGCCATTGGAGTCAGTTCTGTCATGGCAAAACATTGTGAAACTCACCATCCTGACTGGGAACTGTCTACTATCTTAACGTCTGTGCTTTGAGGGCCATGAACAAGCCAAAGTTGGAGGTGCACTTATGCACATAACTTTGGTTACCTATGCTAAATTGACAAAATATGGTCACTGGTCTCCTTGGATCAAGTAGAGGATTTTTTTTCAAATCCTTTTTTTTTTTAAATGGAGTATCTGGATTTAAACATTACATTACCAAAGCATTACAGCCAATCAAAATCTGTAAAGATATGTAGGGATGCACCAATGAGAAGCTTTAATTACACTGGTAATTTTCTTTTGTAACTTTTCATTGGCTTGTGTAATTTAGCATTTCACTAATGAATACCAATTCAGTAAATTTACATTCTTTGACGTACTTATTTGTCGTATTTTATTTTATTATATTTTATAAAGTTTGCAAAGCAATCTTCATGTTGAGCTCGGATGCTGCCTTACATATAAAAGATTCCCGGCCTCACAGTGAGGAGAAAAGCTTACTAATTTAACACTGGTTCCGGAGCAGTACGTGGTATCAGCAGCTACCTGAAGCCAAGGTTTCTGTATCGTATCAGAAATGGAAAAAATCGGAGCAGTACATCCCAAGAAAGAAGATCATATCTCAGCAAGTGTGTTAACACCAAACTTGGTGTACAGACTCGGCAACCCTTACCAAGGTTGTGAAAACTATGTCTCGGTGAGGTGCTTGGCCCCCTCATTGCTGCAGCATGATTTTTTAATGCATTCTTCCCACCTGCCCAACTGTTCCAGGGTATACCATGAAATATTCACGATACTATGGAAATAAGATTTATTTATTTATTCATTTGTGGGGAAAAAAAAGTCTATGTGCATTGTTTCCACATTTTGTGGTGAGGTATGTAAATGTCTTTGGTTCATCATCATCAGAACAAATATACACTTTGCAGTTGTGATGTACTTTATATTACAGCTGCAGCATTGTATTCTTATTCTGTATTTTAGAGGGGGGTAAAACAAAAAGTCTTATTTGACTAATGCACATGCATTTGGGGAAAAATACAGTGGCTTTCACACACTGTAGGTTTTATGAGCCTTAGAGCTCTCAGACTTCCCATCTGAATTCCATGTATAAACATGAGCATTCCTAAAACTGCAGTCACAAGGTTATGCAGTTCACGTAAATAATACAAATCTCAAAAGTGCAGTCAGACACTTTTTCTGCCCACACAGAAAATATGTGATTTGTGTCTAATATACAGGCCATAGGGACTGAGCAGCGCAACTTATTTAATAGAATGTTTCCTGCTGCTTCATGCCTCACCTGTCTTTGCCATTTCTCTTCGTATGCCTCATCTTTTTCTCTACTCTATGAAACAAACCCACACAAACACACACACAGGGTCTTTCTCACTCCCTCAGACTAGAGTACATCTCATGGTGGCCTCGGCAGGTGACAGATGGCGACCTCACAGCACTGCTCACTGTAAACTGAGTTTTAATCAAGCCTAAGCACGTGTGAGAGATGCTAATTATCCACTGCAGGCTAAAGGAGTCCAGCCTGGAGAACATTGTGACCATGCATGTGCATCCTTGGTTTATATTAATTTTCCCCACTGTGATAATATCGCCATTTACGGCATCGCAACTGGGAAGCGTAATGCAGGATGGATTTGGTGTGTTGAGCATCCCTGGATACTTCAGCCCTCAAGCTGTATCACTCAACAAAATAAATATAGATAAGAACTTGACTAACAGTAATCTCACAGTCTTAAAAGTTAAGCATAGGGATTTCTAACTGTCTCCAGCATACTTGCCAAAAAGCAGGGTGTTAAGACACTCATCTCACTATCGCACCATTTCTTAACATTTCATTTCAGGCGCTAAAAACACTCCGATATAGGGAGAATATTTTAACAGGATAGCCTTAACTTACAACACATATAACATTTATCATATGTATCCAGCCCTGGTGCAGAGCCAAAAAGAAGTTCAATTTATAATGCTGCAATTAAGTCTCGGCAAATTATATGAGAGTCTATTGTCCTCCTTGCTCCTTTTGCTGCACTCATTCTAATTCGCACTGTTCTCTTGTTCATCAAAATGGCCCTGTATTACACCCTTACCAATGTAATTTTGAACAAAATGGCTAGTAAATTAGACTTTCTTTCTTGTAGAAGGGCAGATGTTATCTCCCGTTAGAGGCAAAGGTCAAGAATTAATTCAGGAGGCAGCTCTTTAATTCTAACAGTTGGGCTTTCACAGGGCGATGGAGAAGGGTAGAAAAATGAGCCCGTTCGCTGGATTTACTGAATCTAATTATAATAATTTTTAATCTTCATAAATTTAGAGATCTTTGCAAAGAAGGGCATTATTGTTTTCAGGGAGATAATGACATGGATGCCTGGAAACTTTAACAAGCCAAAAAGATATTGAGGGAAAAAAAGAAAGAAAAACATATGTGCAGTGGATAAGTGGATAAGATTGCATTAACAGCACTAACAGCTAGTGGGTTGCAATGCGTTAAAACAAGAGTGTTTTTCCTCTGCAGTAAATCTATATTAGTTAACCAGAGCTATTTCTGCTGTGAAAATGAAATGGAGAGTGTAGAGGTAATAATGATAGCATATGCTCTATATGTTGGGCACAATTTAAATGGTGATAAAAGCCCAAATACAATGTTCCTTTTCCAGACTGGGTGTACGAAAATGAAAATATTCGACTGAAAAGGTATTCCTTGCTTTGAAATTGAGATTTCGACTTTGTATGCCAAAGTACGGGGATTTTCATCATTGTGTGCAAGGACGCTGAGATCAGGAGACAGGGAGAAGTAAGGTTTGATCGCAGTGAGACAGAACAAAGTAGAGGAATGACAAGCAGACAAGCTGAAAGCCAAAGGGGAAACAAAGACGACATGGAGAGGAAGGGCAGTGAAGGACAAAGGCAAAGAAATGGAGAAAATAAGAGGAAAATGGACAGAAAAGTCTATTTTCTGGATATTAATTCGATGCTGAAAGTGCACCTCAGCATGATACTGTCTCCTCACAGCCCATCAGATTGGTTTAGAAAACAGCAGGCCATTATGTCTAAAGTCAGAGCTAGATGCAGGTAGATGGGTGTGCTGTCAAACAAGCAAAAAGAGGAATTTTGACTTGGGAAGAAAAGAGAGAGACAGAAGAAGAGAGAGCTGGGTGGGGCACAGAAAAAATAGATGAGGGAAGGAAACGAAGAGGGAGAAATTGAGAATAAAAGAGGTCACCGGAGGCAGATAAAAGACACTCAATTAAACGACTGAATGGATGGTGCATTAGACCCGAACGGACACCTGCACCCCTCCTCTCTCCCTCAGCCACAGGGCAGGAAAATGTCAGCTCCTAGTTTGGGTTCATCAGCCTCCCATCAGCCACTGTTGTACACAAGCTAGCTGATAATCAGAGCTACAGGTACACTTTGCTGCAAAGGTGTGTCAATTTGTCTTGCTTGTTCTGCAAACACAGGCAGCTGCGCAGTAGCAAAGAGAGAAAGAAATGAAAGAGACTCGCACACTGACTTTAGCAGGAAAATAGCCAGAGGGCAAGTGATAAAAAAAAAGCAGATTAAAAAGCAAAGCTCCTCAAATATGTGCAGTTGTGTAGTTTTTCAAACTAAATAAGAAAACATCTTTTCAGGATAAAAGCAAAAAGGCTAA
The DNA here is from genome assembly GCF_057382095.1 of Aulonocara sp. 'chitande type north' Nkhata Bay. Lineage (NCBI taxonomy): Eukaryota > Metazoa > Chordata > Actinopteri > Cichliformes > Cichlidae > Aulonocara > Aulonocara sp. 'chitande type north' Nkhata Bay. Next base: position 14,121,460 of record NC_141358.1, read on the forward strand.
AGAGGTGAAATGGGTGAAAAATGAAGGCTCCTGCTTTAATCTTTCTCCTGATCTGCTGCTTCTTATTTTTTAAGGTAATTTCACCATTTCCCACATTCAATCGAACTCTGTTGGGTAGCAAATTCAGGGTTCTTTGTCATTTTTAAAAAGCTGTGGGTATATCTCATGGGAAGCTGTGTAAGAGAAATGGAAGCAATTGGCTCCATTATGTCTCTTCAGGCTCTTAAAATAAATTGTGCAAGATGGGAATATCAAACCAAGCCTATTCCAGTCCACTGTTATGTTTGGAGAAGGGCCAGATTTAGTAGGTCATTTCAATTGGATTGTCTCTGAGCGTGGATGACAAACAGCAGAACACAATCAAAACCTACTGCAGCCAAGCCAGGTAGCATTAAAGCCTTATCTTATCTTATTAAAGCTTCAAAAAATGCTTTTGCAAACTCTGTGGTTTATTTTGCTTTATTTAATAATTCTTAGGCTTTCCTATACTGTTGCGGTTCCCCCCCCCCCTCACATATGTCTAATCTCATCTTTTCATTCAAAACTGTCATCAAAACAACATCAGAAAGCTACCCAAACACTTACAAACCCTCTGAGTGAAAGCAGAGAAAAAATAAATTCAACATTGCAGGGGGAGGCATTTTGCATAGCCCTTGTGCAGCCTTGACAATGGAGCGTCATGCTGGTTCAAAGAACATGACTTTAAGTAAGCCTGCCTCAATATGTCCTCCCACAGAGCCCATTTCCCCCTGTGTCCTTGGTTCACACAGAGAAATGTTCATACATCTGACATTCTATGCTGTCAATGGGAGCCCGAATTTTGCTTTCTCTCCTTCAACCCATAGCTCTGCTCCTTCTTTTATTTCTTTATTCAGCTGGCTGGAAATGAAGGTGAATCACCACATCCTGACCTGTTTGGTGCCTTGCATCATAGCCAACACAGCCGGAGGGCTTTCTGCAATCGATTGACTTCAGAATCCCATGTAGTTTGGACATCAATGCTATCGTTTATGGCATATATGCCTTCAGAAATGTTTACCTGATCTGTGTGTTTGAAATTCACATCTGACTGCCTCAACTTAAGGCACATCTTTAAAACACTAAAACTATGAGTACATATTGGTAAACAAGCCCTTCAGCAAAAAAACAAAACAAAAAAAAAACAACCCACGACCAACAAAAGCAATCAGAGACTGTCTTAATGCATTAATCATACAACAAATACACTGTAAACATTTACTAACAATTAGCCCCGTTGCCATCTTACCGTAATAAACAGGTGACAAGCCAGGTTTTATTTTCTTTCTATTAAGCAATCACTTAAAAGGCAATTAGTGCACTTGAGCTAGTATAAAGTTAAAGATCTTGCACCTTTTACCTCCTGTTACAGTAAAACACAAAACATGACATGTTGTTCCTGCTCCTGAGTGGTCTCCTGTGACAACACTGGAAGTACAGCCAGTTCAGAAGTGTGGAACACTTCAAAACCATGTGGTCCTGCTCAAGCTGCTGCTGCTTGTGGCTGTTTAAGTCATTAATTCACAGCACAATGCAATATTAGCACAATCCCTCATATTCTGCTTTGAGCACACATTTGCTTTTTATTTTGTAATATTCATGTTTGTATTCTCACAGATGGTAACCTGTGATACACGAAAAGGGGACATCCGGGATTTGGCACTCCTTATTTGCTATGCTGCCAGTTTTCCTTCCTTTATCAATATTCAACGAAGCAACCCAGCATGCTGATTTTTATTGATTCACACTATTTTATAGTCTATTTGAAGTGGAGACAAACCCAACATGTCCACACGACTGGCTAATGAAAACATATTTTGGGTTTTAGTTCTTCTAAGGAACTACAAGGACATTTGTGTTACCAACCTATTTTCAGTTTTTCACTCCTATAAAAGCTATTTCATGCATATCTGCAGTCCCAGGCAAATTTTCAACTTGCTAATATGATACTGCTGACATTTATTCAGAGATGCAGTGCATGACTCCTGGCCTCCCACTACATTTCCACATACTCTACTGTCCTTTCCGTCTCTCTTCATAGAAGCCATCAAAAAACCGTAATAAAAGACCACAACTGAGAGTGGGCTGAGAGTGGACCGCTCTGAGGCAAACTAATCTATCTTTACTCTGTATATGCCTCAACACTCACTGTTTTTTCATCTCACTCACACTTTACACAGACTCTCTCTTTCTCTCTCTTTTCCTCTCTAACAAACACTCTTGTTTTTCTTACACCTCTCAGTGACTTCAAATTTACTTCCAGCTCCCTTGGTGAGATAGCGAGAAGGACAGTCCCACATGTATTAAAAGATGCAAAAGAAAAAAGGAAAAGAAAAAAATTATTCCCAGTGAGTGCTTTCAGCTCCGACCTTCAGTCGGCTCCGAGCCACAGCAGCAACGCAGCAAGACGTGCTGTAGGCTCTTCTCAAGGGACAGTTTCACAGAGCAATTGCACATATAACCTCTAACCCTTCTGATACCCGGCAAAATCCCTGAGTGACAACGACAAAGAGTGACAGACTGTGAATAATGAAAGCCGATACATAAGGCAAGCCTTGCGCTGGGAAGTAAAGGAGCACAGGTCTCAGATTTATTCTGTTTGATTTTCAACAAAAAAATAAATAAATAAAAGCAGACTGTGTTAAAAGAGGCTGTTATGCAAGAAAGGATTACATTGCAAACAAGGTCAATCAGCTAAAGCCTCCTTCAATGTAAATAATCTTTTCAAAAGTTGCTGGTAAACCTCAAAAAAAAAAAAAAAAAAGAAAAGAAAAAAAGAAAAGAAAAAGACTTAATGCTAAGAAAAAAAAAACTAATTTCATACCTCAAAGATATTTGCCATTTCAAAATGGCAAGAAATATGTACCCTGAATTAATCACCATTGAGCCTTTTGTAACTGAGGCATGACAGCAAGACCTTCAAAGACTCTGGACTGTAAACATGTTTTAGAAATCCATCTAGATAGTTCTCTGCTTCAAGCCCATGTGTGGTGCTGCATGCTAATGTAAGACAGATCTCCTCTTTGTTCTTGAAACCCACGGTGGGTATTTTTATACCATGGAAATCATTTGCGAGCAGAGATAGTTTCATATTTCTATAAGCTTTGATTGGGTCAAGTGACACGTGAATATTTTAAGCAGCTTTGTGCCCATTTTAAATATGTTTGCTGTGAACATGCTGGCAGTGGGCCAGGGCACAGGGTGTTAGCCATAATTCCTGCAATCCTAAACTAAACTCCAGCATGCTGATAATTCAGGCTGGCAGAAAGCAAAAGCAAATAAAGTCAATTAACCACAAACTCCCATTGAATGTGTTCCCTCTATCCTTGCTCGTTTTCAACAACCTTCTAATTTTACCACCACGAGGGGATAAAGCGGTTTAAATATTAGACACCCAAAAGAGAGCCTATATTCTGGCACAGCATTGTGGAAGGAGTTAGATAAACTTCTCTTCTACCCGAGGGGATTGTGTCTTTTGCCAGTGGACTGAGAAAAAAAAGCTTGATTTCCTTTCCAAAATGAAAAAGAATGTTGTGTTTTAGTCATAAATATTCCCACACGTCTGTACTGGGGAAATATAAGTATAAGCAGGAAATAAACAAATGAAATGAGTATCTCTGAGTCAACAATGCTTTCAGCAGGAGTTGACAGCCCAGGGACACACTGCATCTGCCAGCGCTGCTTCCAAATGGCAGTGATAAGGTTATCACTCAACCTCACAGTCACAGACCGACTACGGACATCAGAATTAAAAGGCGGTCTCAGTTTCACTGTTGATATTTCTCCAACTGAATTTCTTTATTTTTAGAGTAACATGCGGGTCTGTAAGTCAAAGTCATCTGGGTTGGAATAGCAGATGTGATGACTCACTGCTTGTGTGACAGAACATTTGGGGGCAGCTAAATAGGATCATGCACAAAATGTTATTTGCATGGAAAAAATAAAAAAATAAAATGAGATCCTTCAGGTTATGGGACAGATTTGAAAGAAAACATTGAATTTCCACTTCACTGAATTTTAACAGGCCATCTGTGAGTGAGAAAAACTGAGCTTTAGAAGCGTCTGACACTAAGCTATTTAATTATTTCAGGAAGCTAGTTCAGATGTTTCTACACAATTGGAATTTTATGTATTTTAAGCAGTTGTGTTTCAGATTATATTCAAAACGGGCATTTTGCATATTTATGTGTGCAGCCTTCATTGTAAGGGTGGGAAAAGAAAATTAAACGACAGAAACATTTTGTTCTCTATCCCAAAGACCCTTAGCAACATCAGTAGCTAAAAAAAGTGTAATTCAGTGCTCCCAGAAGGCAAATGTGAAGTAGTAATGAAGAGAGAATCTTTTCTCAAGAGGTTTTTTATTACAACTTGTATGGGCTGGCTCTATTTTCTGCATCTAACTAAATAAATTACCTGTAAGATTTATAAATGAGGAACACTGAACATAATAACTCAACTCAGTATGGGAATGGGCTCAGCATATTTGCCTGCAGCTGGTGGCCTGAACACTGTTTTTTTTTCCCTTTCTCCTCCGACACTTGTCGCTCTACATGGTGAGACTGGAGCTATGAATGCAAAAGGTTGACTATGCCGTAGTGTTACAGTGTGTCTTTGTGTAGAGGTCTCAGCCTGACAGGAGAACAGTGGTTTTTACAATGTGAGCCGCCTGTCTGGGCAAAAGGGATCTTGGGGCAGGAAAGGAACAGACGGACCCAGGGGAGCTGACCTCCTCATTTAGCCAGCCTTCTGCAGGAGCAGCTGGGATTATCTGATGAGTAAGCACATCCTCCAGGACAAGAAATGTACTGGATGGACTCTAATGTCTTTAAAGGGATTTGTAATTCTCCCGTGTGCATGCATGACTGACATGTTGTGTTATTTTTTATATAAGCTGATACATAAATCTCTATTTTAACTACATTTCTCTTTAGGAAACTCGGCTCTTTCAGAAGCAAATACAGACACATAAACTTATTTTTCTAAGGAGAATGAATTACAGTGCAGAAAATGGAGCCATTTTACAATAGAGCGTGTGTGGCGCTTGAATGACAGATATTATAGTGCATAAAAAAACAAACAAAAAAACAAAAAACAAAGACTAAGTCGTTTATAGAAGGTGTATCAGTGTGTTGTGAAAAGGAAGAGTTGTTCAGCAACAGGCGGCCGTGCTGCCAAGTCCGTGCGACTAAACAAGCGCTTGTTCAGGACCACGGACAGAGCCCCGGCTCGTAGACGCGTGCCAGGCGCTCTGACTGTCACTTCCACCAGAAGAAGGAGAAAATATCAAGCATGGGTTCACCCAGGGCAAAAGATCTCAGTGACACGAAACACCTCTTATCTTACATGGTTCTGTCTGTCTTGCTGATACCAGATGCCTTACAGATCCAGCTTGTTAGCACAGGCGACATCTTTGGTATGGGGAGGTTCACGTCTAACCTTTGCACTGATAAAACACGCACACACGAACAATAAATATGCATAAAGCGGTAACCATGGTCAGAATGATATCTGGATTTTGTCTCTTGGGAATGTTCGATATCATTTGCCGCCTTGAAAACTTTGCTATTAGCCAGTGCAAGGACTTTACCGTCCTCCGAGGATTACTGAATAGACGCCCGGCGTCTGTCAGGGAACACGCGAGACGGGAAATCGCGCGTCTTGCTGAGGAAGAAGCAGGAAGACAAGCACATCCCGTTGCCATAGCGGCGGCTCTTGCGGACGCGGCCTGACTCTTAAACAGGACCCTCAGGAGAACTGGGGATTGTAAGGATGTCAACACTTGATGACATCCGCTGTCGTGGCGGCTCCCCTGTCACTCCAAGATGTTCTCTGTAAATGCAACAGAGAGCGGCAGAAAGAGCCACCCTGAGACGGATCTAATTAAGCATCAGAGGAAGCCACGGGAGGCTGCGATTTAGTGACTTTCAGACAGGAACACGGGCGTTAATGGCACTGTTTTGAAGTTATGTACCGGGGAAAATTCGCCGTAGTGGCAAGTGTTGAAGAATTACTTCTTTAATCCTTTTAAAGTGTCTAATTAACTCACCAGGATATTTTTTAAAGGAGTGCCTCAACTTTTAGACTACCGAATTACACAGCTAATCTGAGACACAGTGTTGGGTAAGGGCACATCCAGTGAGCACTGGAAACAAGCAAGTATCTGTTTAAACGGCAACAACCGTGTGAATTAAGCAAAATCGTGGGAATTCCCTGATGGGAAGCTCTTCGCTCTGATTTCGGATATAAAGTAGCCCGTTGCCCGGCGCATTGATCGACACTTTTCACAGATCAATAATTGATCCACTCTCGGAAAGCAAGCTAATGGTTACATGTAAACATTCACTGCAGAGGATGTGCTGGAGAGTCAGCAGTTTAAAAGACCTACGGGATGATTCAGGTTGCAGGGTGAGGAGATTTAAGCGGCGGCTCTGGTGGTGAGCTTCATAGCCGTGAACTGTTGCATAGACTACTCCTGCCTTTAAGCGTCCAGAGTTACTGTAACGGTGATTTCAAGTTCACTGGAAAGCGTCATTCGTCGCTGATCGTATGAAGCACTAAGTAAAACCCCACGAAGACACTGTTACGAAATACAGTGACATTATAAAGGCACACTATGAAATATTCGCCGGGCTAAACGCTATTTTAAAAGTGCAGACGATATTATTTGCAAACTCTTAACGGAAAACGTGACAAAAGTGGGACAAAAATATCTCCACAGCCTGCATCCCGCCAATGTGTCGTGCCGCTGTGGCCAATCTTATGAGTAGTTGTTGTGATTAGACATCGTAACGTCGATGATACATTGTTATAAACAGATTACTTACCAAATCTTAAAACGTGTGGCATCCCGCGAGAGTAACCAAGAAACAGCAGCAGAAGCGGGATCAGCCTGAGGTTGGACCTGAAAGCAAGACTGGTTATCATCAGATGATGGGAGGTAATCTTCATGTTGTTTTAAAAAAAATGCACAGTGGTTATTCCCCTCGGTGCGCGGGTTCGATTCCCTCGTAATTCTTCTACGGTTGTTGGGCAAGGCAGGGTAACGGCGGCCCTGGATGCGCAAGATCACGGCATGGTCACTTGCGCTTTCCCTAAATCCATTAGCAGTCCCGGCATGATTCCTTCCCCTTCCCGTTCTCCTCTTCCTTCTTCACTGCGCCAAGAAACAGCAATCCTCGGGGTCGCGGGACGGCGGGACATCCATGTCGAAGGGTACGGATCCAGTGGGGAGGAGGGAGCCCAAGCATGGGCTATAGGTGAGGAACTGGAGTGGGTTGGAAAGGAGCTAGACAGCGCCAAGCAGAGGATACAGCAGCGATATGCACCCCCCTATGAGGCGCTCTGGGTTCCTTGCGCTCCCATTATACTGCACTGCTGCACAGGCTCTGACGTCGAGCCAAGGTTAGTATTGTGAACGCGCAACAGAGAGCGAGAGAGAGTGAGCGCGACTGAGAGAGAAGGGGAGAAAGGGGAGATGGAGATAGACTACAGATAGAAAGACGGAGAGACATGCCGAGCAGGGAGGAGGGAAATAGAGGGATGGAATGGCGGAATAAGGGAGAAAAATAATTGAAAGCTAGCAGTGTAAAACTTTAATTCTCTCTTCGTACCACGTTTCTAGGAAGCTGTTTCCCAGTTTCCTCTCATAACTTGCCCACCAAGTTCGCAGGCATTTATAGGTGTGTCTATAAATGTGCAATCGTTAAAGTGCACACGGTAATGGTAGCTAACTTTTGCAACCAGTTCAAATCACTACCAGGTTTGAATGCACCCATGAAGGCAAAGTAAATCTGAGACAGGAGGCTCTGGACTATATAATTATCAAACAAAGTTATGCCACTGATCAAATTAAATTATCTTGTAACCGAAGTGGCATGTGATAAAGGGCAAATGTTAACTCTATTTAACACTCGATTAGTACGTTTCCGCTTGATCTCTCTTCAGCACCACGGCCAGAGACAGTCTAGTCAAAGAAATAAGCAGCAATCTCACTCAGGGTTCAAACAACCAGCAGTGATTTAGCACTTCAGGTATTTTTGCTGAATTCGGCAGATAAAGAAAACACTGTAAAGCTTATACACCGCTCTAAATGGCCATGCACCGTGCACAAGCGATGTGATGTCAGCAGGATAGCTTTGCACTGATCCCCCCCCCCCCCCCCCCTCCTCCTTTGCACCCCAGTGGGATATGTGGGCCCACTTTGTGTTTTGTCATTCGTGACTTCCCTTTCAGAAGCTCTTTTACGGGATTTCAAGCATCAACCTTCCGACAATTTTCACCATCATTCCAGAAATGTGGGAGGAGTGGAATGAAAGGAATTAAAATTGGCAGAACAGCAAATCCGTAATATCGACAGAAGCTGCTGAAAGGCACGAATATTTAACCTATGCAAATAACTCCACTTTAGACTTGAAAGCCTTCCAGCAACAGACTGTTCTCAAGTGCGAGCCATCCTCCGAAGTGAAGGTGTGTGCGTCATACACACAAAGACTCCACCGCTGGTTAAATTTCACGGGGAAAGACATCCAATATCTGCTGAGCATATCGCGTTTCTATCTGATTAACGGGTTCAAAAACAGCCTCTATCCTATGCTATGCATTGCACCGAGAAGATGGATATCTGCCGCTCTTGCGTATAGGCCTGTGCTATTGATTTAACACTACATGCACCTTATCAGCATCCGCCCTAAATGGGCAGTTCTTCATGGGCCAGTGCATCAGCTGGAGGTATAGGTAGAACGGCGCACAGCCGCCCAGAAAGGGTGGAGGTCCCATTTAATCCCCACGGAGATGTGAAAGGAGCTCTTTGATGGGCGCCACCAGAGTCCAAGCCTGGATGAACACAGTTATTGTGTGGCTCGAGTGAGTGAATGGCTGGCCTGTGCGCGCGTATGTGTATGTTTGTGCGCGAGTGTGTGGTTGGGGGGGGGGGGGACGGGACGACGACTCTAAAATAAAATTCGCTGGAATATTTATTCATGGCCTTACAGTGTATGACCTTGGCATGCTTTTTTTTTTCAACCTTCACAAATGTCACTGAAATGTTCTTGAAGTGCACTCACATCGCCGTTTATTGTTCTTTTTATTAGACTGTAAAAGTCGTAGTAAATCATGAGCAAATGTGTAGATAAATAAAGGATACTGACACCTACACCCGCCTTTTGTTGAAGTGCGACTCTATTGTACTTTACAAGAATTGCCAAATCCCCAAAACAAATACAAGCACATGCATTTAATAGCGACGAGTGGGCTTTTTTCAGCTAAAGGATCCGCGAATTAATTTACATGGGCTCAAGTAGGTGGTGTGAACACTGACTTTGAGCGTGTGTTGGTTTGCGTGGGTCTGCACACCAGCCCTCTGCAGTGTGAGAATATCAAAGAGAATGGCACTCGTGATGCTACCATCTGGACCATTAGCATAATTATGGAGAAATTCAGGGTTTCCATATAAGTCAGCAGAGCTTCACACAGCATGAAAGGAATGCTTATTGAGCTCCGAGAGAAGACATCAACTGACAGGCACGCTGTTTTCCTTTTAAAATTAAAGCGCCCTCTGGCCTAATACTAAGGCATTGCAAATGCGTTAAGTCCTCAGGTACCTCCTCACTCAATGCATGCAAATTAATGCAGCAAGAAATGATTGCGACTTAATTTTCTAATCAAGAATCTAAATAATATTTTAAGCCCGAACACAGGGAATGCATGGGCAAACATACAATTTCCACTGCACTAGATTAATGCTTTCTGTGTTGATCTTGATCTTCGTTTTCAATTAGATGTCTCAGGTTAACACCCTTTTTCACTTCCCTGAAAGCCGCTCAGGTGGAGATAACTGTGTGTGAACCAGTTATAAAAGGGGAAAGGAGATGGGAATATCAAATAATTGCCACATTATGATGTTAAATGACTCTTGCTCCTTTAGCTTGTTGTGACTAATAGGAAAATACCCTTGTGCCATTTGGGAAATGTACTTTCTTCCATCTATGATCAAACCTTGTCATTTTTGAAGAAGACCACAAATTAGATGAGTTTATACACACCCACTCGCTTGTAACCCGTGGAGGGTTCCATATGAGCTGGCTGGTGTGTTTATTCAAACGCCATTCATGCACTGAGTAATGCAAAGGGGACTTTATGCAAAGGAGAGATAACCACTGCTGAAAGCCCTCTGTCATTCTCTCTCTCTTTCTCTCTCTCTCTCTCCCTCGCTTTCTCTCTCCCCCTCTCGCTCTCTCCCGCGCAGGCATAGTGGTGGAAAGATAGCATTGGCGCAGAGAGGGGAAACCATGGAAACGAGAAGCTGATGCACTTTGAATGGTAAGACCTTGAAAGAGAAGACATTCATTCAGTTTAGTAGCCCAGCACTAAAGACTCATCTCTACAGCATTATTTTGAATACCCCAAGTTATTTTAACATGTTTGGCTCCAGAAAGGCAACAATGGTCTCAATTCATCAGCATATTGTTCCGTGATGACTGTAACTAACACTTTGGTGAGCCACACAAGGGCCCCTACAAGGAACACATACTCTTTCTTCATTGGAACTCACAAAGATGATTTGAACCTGTTCTTTTTTTGTCAGCGACAGTAGCACTGAGTTCGCAGTGTACTGTGTTTACATTTCCCATTTGTGGACACTTCCTTTGAGCGCGGGGAAGGCAGCCCTGGTCTATATGTCTTGAGCAGTATTGTCAATGAGGTGGGATCTCAGTGGGGAATACATTCTTCAGAGGCGACAATTAGTCAAGTGAGACAGTAATTAGGACCTCTCTGCACACTGTCACTTCCAGTTAGTGCTGATGGATGCCCACAAATCCCCCCCACGGCAACTAGACTCAGGCAGACTTACTTCTGGTACTGCGCTCTGACTTTATAATGTGACAGCCATCTGTAACTTCTATCTGCCATATTACTTTCAATAATGGCATGGTAATTTACTCAGTGCAACTATAGTTGAGAACTATGGTCAATTTGTGCCCATTGTGGTAATGTGCCATGATAGATCGTCACAAATAACTAAATGCTCTGTACCCTGTAGAATAACTAATGATACAGCAGCTCAGAATAATTTGAAAATCAAATTTGTACTCATCCGCCACTCTATTCAATACCTTTATAGAAACTAAAATTAATGCACCCTAATGAAGTTCGACTGCATGAATTTTCATGCAGTTAGACTGTGTGAGTAGTGCCTTCATGAATTATATATTGTATGCTCAATTTTTGCTCAAAATATTTTAAATAGGCAGCGTTAATTAAATTTTGATTCCATTAAACTGAACTGCACACAGAGCAGTGATCCTGACATTAGCCCGCCTGCCCTGTTGGGTGCACTTCATGAAGGTGATGCGCACCCTAAGGTGTTCAGTTTCAGTCGCAGTTTCGTTCGAATAAGAGACAAAACTGCTGCATGACTAGTTTAACTTTAGAGCATGATCATTTAAAAATGTTATTGTTCAAACTGTCTGGCAAAAACCTGGGAGGCAAGCTTCTTCTATTTGCAGGTAATTGATTGCAAAGGTAGGCGATTTCATAAGTAGCATATGCCATGCATAATATATAATAAACTATTTAATTTAATAAGCTGATAATCATGTAAGGATTATATGAAATGCAAAATCAGTTGTCAAAGGTATCACGTAACAACATAGACAACTGCCAAAGCTATTTGTATGAAGCTAGATAACATTTGTAAACAAAAGCACACAGCACTTGGGTTATAACCCAAAGGCTTGATGATATATTTGAGCCTATTTAAGACACAATTTTATTGTGCAAGTACTGAAGCTAAAACCAAGTAACATTTAATGTCCAATTATGAGTTATATTACATATTATCTGTGAGTCAACATTAAAGTTATTTCATTATTGGTTAATGAAAATAAAGTAGGCATGAGGAAGTCTCCTTATTTAGTCACAGTAGGTGCTGCAGTGTAGCAGACAGTGCCACTACCCAGTCAGGTTATTATACGCAGGCCATTTAGCGTCTTATTTTGTAACCACTGGACCCCAAAACTGTCTTGGTATAGTATGGATACTTGACTATCTTAGGTGAGAATAGTGGTTCTGTTATTAAATTGATAAAAGAAGCTAACAGCTTAACAATATTTGTAGACACGTGGCAAATTGAAGGAAAAATCAAGCGTCTAATCGATGTGTTAGGTCACCACATGCCACCACCACAGTTTAGGTAGAGCTTCACAGGAGGAATAGAATACCATTTTTCTAAGTCACTGGTGTTTCTATGAAGGTGGTGGAGAGAGGGCTGTCTAACATGTCTGTCCGAAATCACCCTTAAAGCTTTTCACTGAGCTGAGACCTGATGAGGGTGAAGACCACAGCATACGATTCACATCATTTTCCAACTCATCAAACCCTTCTGTTACTCCCCCTCTTATCCTATGAATGAGCACTGTGTCATCCTAGTACAGACCCCTCTTATCAGAATGGAAACGTTTCCTTTCAGGATGAAGGTGATCACTCAGAACAACTTTGTACTGAGTGACTAGTGGACCCCAAACATGTCAGCACGGTGCTCCCTCCAGCATAACAGAATAAGTGAATCACCTCACTGTGGGTTTTAAGCACTCAGGCTTTCCCTTGAATTTGTTACCCGTCCATAAATGCTGAATTACCAGGCACAAAATGGTAGTCTGTGTTAGAAGTTACCCTAATGATGGTGTGATCAATAATAATTATTTGGTGCTGTTCAACCTTAAAAGTAGTTTGAAGAAATGTCAAATACCCAATAAGCACTGAGTGCACCACTCTTAAAGAGTCCTGGTAGAGGTTAAGAAACACATTATCTGGGTCCTTTCGGCTGCGCCCTTATTTCCCAAGGGGTCGCCACAGTGGATGGATATGCATATTTGATTTGGCACAGATGCCTTTCCTGACACAGCTCTCCCATTTATCCAAACTTGGGATTGGCACAAGGAGTATAGTAGCTTAAATCCTCTGAATCTTGGTTTGTGTGTCATTCTGGTCTCAAACCAGAGACGAGACAAAGCGTAAGGTGAATCTGTTAACTACCACCCCAAGAAACCCATTAGAATGAAAGTCACAATATCTAAGAGCTGCTGTTGCTGAAATATAAACAATAAACAGACATTTTAAAATCAAAGCTCCATTTCTGCATTTGTTTTTCTCAGTTCTGGTGTATGATGCTATGTTTTGAATCATGCATTTTTTTCTATTTATTGATTTATTTTTACAGTGGTTCAAATGCAATGATTTAAACAGTGCTTTTGTAGTAATGCAGTCCTACCATATTAGTGCATTTATACTGCAATGTAAAATGACAGTCGTAATCAATAGAGGTTATTGCCACAGTAATTTCAGCCTCTACACCTCCATTGTGATTGTAACCTTGATTTTCACAATATGGGTCTTTTATAGAGAAGATGACTTAAGATAAGGAAAAGCGCAGGTGTAATCAGAAATATTAACAGAAACGTTTTTGTTTAGCTCAGCAGCTCCGGGGCTGTGCTCTCATGCACACTGGTTCACAGTCACGGCCTACTGAGTCACTTAATTGTGACTGAGGCATTATAAATGTTCTTACTTTCTTTTAAAGTAACTTAAAATATAATGTACACATTCACCAGCATACATTCACTGTGGTGTATACATCTAACAGTCACTTTATTAGGTACACCATGGTACTACTGGGTTGGACCTCTTTTTGCCTTCAGATGTTTTTTTATTTTATTTGGGGCTTTGTTTTTTTTGTTTTTTTGTAGATTATACAAAGATGCTGGAAACATTCCTCAGAGATTTTGCTCCATATTGATATTATAACATCACAAAGTTACTGCAGATGTGTCGACTACACATCCAGGATGTCAATCTTCCCATTCTACCACATCCCAAATGTGCTCTAGTGGATTGAGATCTGATGACTGCGGAGACGATCTGAGTACCAGTGTCATTTTGAGATGATCCCACTGTGGTTATAAAGGGAAAGACATCTTCAGCAGCAATAGTCAGGTAGGCCATGGTATATAAACAATGCTCATTTTGTACTAAGTGTGCCAAGAAAATATCCCCAGCTCCATTACATCAACACTAGTACCTTGAACCATTGAGAAAAGGCAGGATGGAGCCATCCTTTCACATAGTTTACATCAAATTCTGACCCTACCATCTAAATGTTGCTGTAGAAATCAAGACTCATCAGACCAAGCAATGGTTTTCCAATCTTCTGTTGGCCAGTTTTGGTGAGTCAGTGTGAATTGTAGTCTCAGTTTCCTGTTCTTAGCTGACAGGAACAGCACCCAGTGTTTACTTTCTGCTCCAAGGTTTGATGTTTTTAGCTCTTCTGAATGCCTTGGTTGTAATGAATGGTTATTTGAGTTACTGTTGCCTTCTTATTAGCTCCAAGCAGCCTGGCCATTCTCCACTGACCTTTGACATCATCAGGACATTTTCTCACAGAAAACTGCTACTCGCTGAATAGATTCTCTTTTTCACACCACTCCCTGGCTGTGTGGAACAATCCCAGTAGATGAGCAGTTTTTATAATACTTAGACCAGCCTGTCTAGCACTATCAAGCATGTCCCATTCACAGTTAATTAAATCCCAGTTCATTCTAATGCTCAGCTCCTTCCTTCAGAAGATCCTCTTGACCATGTCTACATGCCCGAATCCACTGAGCCGGTTCCACGTTTGATTAGATGTTTGGATTAATGAGCACCTGACTGTAGTCTTCCAGTGCACACCCAGTTTTGAATCATATGTGCCTGATTAGACCTTTAAAGAGGCTTAAAACATAATATGTTAAATATAACTCTGGATCCATATGCTTCACATGTTTTTTGTTTTTTAAAAAAAACATCATAAGTGCAGAAAAGATTCATCAAGGCTATACTAATGAAACATTATAGTTCATATTGCCATAGAGATTTAATATCCATTGAAACATTACAGATTATGATTCATTGTGCCACTTAAAATGAATGCTTCATTAATAACTCAAATACAGTTTATTTAACACATTTTTGGTTTGAAATATTGGTCTGAAAGGTTTGTAGCAGTTGTAGTCAGCTTGGATTCATCCCATAATTAGTGGAAAAGATGCCCCACTTTTTCCAGAGCAAGAAAGTCCAAATGTCCACAGAAAATTCTCAGACTTCTCTCCTGCTGCATAATCCACCTCTATCCATCCTTGTGCTCACCATGGACTGTTTTTTAATGTATCATTGTGGTAATATTTATGGTTCTCAGCTGAAATTCCTCACACAGTAGCCTCTATCCGACCACAAACAATTGTAAATGAATAAATATTTTCCTTTTTAAAATTGATTTTGTATGAGTTGTTTATATCTTGTCAGGAAAAATAAATCCTTTCTGTGCGCTGTGGTTTCAGATCTTAGGGAGAGAAAAAAAATCATGCATATTCACAGACACACGCGCGCACCCACAGCAGTGAGCCTGGCTGATTGGATGGTGGATGGCTGGAGTTGTTATTATATAGCATCCAGCAGAGTCTGGTTTGCAGGATAAGGACATCCTTACAGGGCATTTCTCAGTGTGAACGATGAGGAAACAGCCCCCTGTGTGAGCGAGTGGATGTGTGTGCATATGCATGTGTGTGAGAGAGAGAGAGATAGTGAGAGCCAGTGAGGAAAGTTTGAAAGAGAGGAACAGACAGAATGTGGACAGATGCATCTGTCTGCCTACACGTTTTGGCTTTCAAATAGAAATCTTGGCAATGCTTGCAAAAAGTGACTTTCCCTATTGGGCTAGCCAGTGCCAAGGGTTTGCCTGCAGAGAAGGAGACTGGAGAATATGAGAGGAACTCATAAGGCTTTGCATTCTGTTACAGGAAAGCCTCCAATAAACTTCCCTTTCTCCAAAGACATCTCCATCTCTGATGCCCATGAATGGGTGTAAGTGGAGGGCCTTTCAAAGCCAAATGTGATAGTGTAAACAAAGATTGGACACACATTGGTGATTTGTGTGCATCTGGGCCTTTGTTAATGGGCTCTCTTGGTGCCTAGTCGTAACTCATTGGGGAGCGGTGTAATTCTTGCCATTTTATAAGCCATTGACAAAAGAGACACGGAAACCACCCATGAACATGAATGCCACCAAGCTAACATTATGTCACCACATAATATAAATCTGTTTCAGGCCATAGGGTGTGATGCGGGGAAAAAAAACAACTTTTACAAAGACCGTTTGCTGTCTTAATAAAGATACTGCAGTGAAAGTTGGGTAACAATGCATCTATTTCCTCATTAGAAATCAGCTTACACACCAGAATTTTTCTTTTTTTTTTTTTCAGCGAAGGGTTATGACAGGCAAACACTTCTGGCATGTTTTGACTTCCACCTCAGTAATGCAATCCACTCTGCGTCCTTAAAGTTCCTGGGATCAGCTGTTGCCGCTGGGGATGAGAAAGCCCAGCAGTCGCCTGAGACACCCAGGATCAGAAACTCCAAACAGGGATAACACGCTCTCAGCATTCAATGTTTTTAATCAAGGGATCAGCTACTGTGACTGGAAACAAAATGTCCCAGACAGCTATCACGTCGGAGTTGCCAGCAGGCAAAAGCTGGCACGACTAATATGGCTTGTCAGAGTGAAAATAGCCTGGTATTGTTCGCACCTTACGTGGAGGTACAGGCATAACGCTTTTGTCTTGTTCATCTCTCAGGAGTCATGCTCTAATAGCTTTTCAGGCTCATATTGCTTTGGTGAGAGGGATTTAAAGTTGGGGTCTGACATCCCAAGGAGTCTAGGGATGGAGGCAGAGCTATTCATTTACACATCTACACATAATTCAGGACTAATCAAATTTACACCGCCATGAATGTGATAAATTTGTGTCTTTAAATTAAATGCTATTTGACAGATGGATTTGGGAATTATCAAATTGCCTGGTTAAGGATTTATTAAAAATAACTCAACGTACATGGACTGCCTTGTACAGCTAAAGTGTTTTCATGGGTTGCCAAGACTGCAGCTATACCAAAATATATTAGACAAATAAACAGAAATTCTAAATAGTGTAACAAATTGGTCTTTAAATACAAGCTCCGGCTGTTAGGTGATTGCAAAGAGCTGTTCTAGATTTAAGGATGCTGAGATGCTTTCAGATGCATTAAATGTTGCTATTTTCAGTCCCAAACTCTTGCAGTTAGTGAGAAAAAAGACATTTCTGATGAGGACAAATATGGTGACTTATTTCTGTCACATAAGCTTTGATATTCAGTATGTATGATATAAACGACTGCACTTTTTATGGTTAATTTCTAACACAGAATCCATTTTTTATTGCATTAAAAATAAATCTACTTCTGGCATAATAAGTATCATTTCAGCATATTCAAATAGTCCATTTTCACCTCCTTCTACAAATATTTTGAGTGGTTTTAATAGGCAAATGGGTGTTATTGAGGTCATCAGTATTTACAGCTCTGCACTAAGCCCACTCTTCACAAAAATGCTGTTATCCAAGCCTTTGTAAATGCAGGGAAAAATCTGGATATGGACCAGTAGCTGGAGTGTGTGGAAGCACGGAGGAGGGTTTGAGCTCATTTATGTCCTTGCTCTTCTGGAAACGATGAAACGAGGCTGGTCCTAAACTGGGTGAGGTCCTTTCCTTTCCTTTCCTTTCCTTTCCTTTCCTTTCCTTTCCTTTCCTTTCCTTTCCTTTCCTTTCCTCTCCTCTCCTCTCCTCTCTTCTCCTCTCCTCTCCTCCATTAATCATGTCTGCACACATGAAAATGAGCTTAACCCTTTACCCTGTGCATTGCTCCACTTCCACTCAAGGACACCTTGCAAGCAGCTCTCTGCACAAATGTTCTTCCTCTACTTTTAACTAAAAACACTTTTCATTCTTGAGCCAGCTTGCCTTAGCAATGGAAACATATAGAACTGAGCTCCATCCTCTCTTGTTAAGCCTGTCAGTCTTTGCTGTGAAGCCTCATAACAATTAACACTGCTGTAAATCCTTTTGTCAAATGCCTAATGAAAAAAAAAAAGAAATTAAAGGACTTATCCTTACCCCTTGAGTCTAACATAATTTTAATGACAGCTAAACTAAAGTATATGAATGAAAGTTGGGTATATAATATATAAGCTCATGGAAAAGAGGAGCGCAGAGAGAAAGAGTGAGACGATAGGAAAGAAGACTCGGGCACAGAGGGATAGAAAGAGAGAGGGAGAAGTAGGAAGAGAATACACAAAGAAGAGAGAGGAAGGAAAAAGAAAATGAGCTTGGTTCCCTTTGTGGCACAGAGCTTCACCACTTAATCATCCCCTGGTCTATAAATAGGCCTTCACAGCCATGGAATATTGGTAGATTAATGGAAGAGAATGGAACGCCATAGTGCTGCAAAGCTTCGACACTTATGTTGCACTTCAATAATGCAAATTTCATTTTATTTTGCCACCAGTGTCAGAATTTTTCCTCTTTAGTTTTATCATGAGAAGTTAAGAGGAAAAATTTAACAGATTGCATCCGTCCTTCTCGGTTGTTTTTTTTTTCTTTTTCGTCTTTTGATATGTTGCCTATTTCAACACAGTCTTCAGCCTTCTGGAAGACAGGCGTTCATGCTCAAAGCCAAATGGCACCAAGTACAGAACTGTTGATGCAATGCAAACATGCAAGCATTAGCAAAACCCTCCAAAGAACAGATTCGTTTCCAAGAGCAGACTGTGGAAAAGTTCCTTATTTTATATTCCGTACAGTGCCCTGCAGTTTCTTTTCAGCACCTATCACAAGTGCTCATCTCCCGAGGAATTGTTGGCGGTGTTATGGAATCACCTTGTATCTCCCTGCTCTCCTTAGTGCCTGTGTGTATGTGTGTGCATGTATATATGTATCTGTGTGCCTATATGTGTACATTCTGGGTTTGCAGGGGGTTATATGCACATACAGGCTTGCATCAAGAATACTTGATTTTAAAGGAAATATGGCGAAGGCCTTATGTAGGTCAGCGAGAAAGGGAAGCTGTAAATACACTAATCCTGCACTAAAAAAACAAACTGTCTTTTTTTCTATAAATAGACATTAGTTCTACCTGTGTGTTTGCTTGTTAGTGTTGCCAATTATTTTGATATAAAATTCAGATTTACTGAGTTGCGCTTTTCCACATTTTCACTTTCCTGTCAAACAACACAGCATGCGTATCACATTAGTCCCCACCATCTGCTGAAAACATATACTGTACATCTGCATAACTCACATCAAGTCATAGCTTCATGTAAGCTCAAGAGAAGAAACCGACTTGCTGTTCGTTAGTGGTTTTATTCGTTTTAGTATTTTGGTTCATTAGTCAAACAATGTCATGCTTTCATAATCACTGAAAAGAAAAGAAAGTTAAAGCAGAAAAACTTCCTCCTGTACCACTGAAAACATTTGCGTACATATTTAACACTAAATCTTCATTTTTAGCTGCTTTTGTGTCGTTCACATCACCATGGTCGTTTCAGTGAAACAAGATCATCTTTAATTTAGCAACACCTGTGCTTTTGCAACGCCGCTAAGTGAAGATGTCTGCGAAGGGGGCCCATTACAAATTCCTCCCGATATTACGCCCAGTAAAAAATGAATTATTAAACAAAAGAAATAGCAGAGGAAAATTAAAGTGATATGAAGAGGAACTTCTTTTCTCCCCACAATTCTAAGCGTGGTGGACTCAATCGGGGCTCAGTTGTTACATGGGCATCCAAAGCGAACTTTGTAGTCACTGCACTTGCCAGTAGTCTGGTCCTTATTGCGGCAAACAAATCCGTCAGTTGGATTGTACCTGAAAAAAATGAGCACAAAGTAAGCTACAAATATGCTTAATGTTCTTATTTTATTATTATGACGATAATAATCTAAAACAGGAACTTGTGTTTATTGTACAAAGACATACATATCTAGTTAGTAGGTCTAATTTGCCCACCATAAAATAATTAAAGTGCCCAGAGTAAAGCAGAGTAAACATGTATGGTTAAATCTACCTTCTATTCTCCAGCACTATACTCCACAGTCAACAAGACTGGTAAAGTAATATGTAAATGTCAGTTCATTTCCACTGTTTAATGAGGCATTTTGGTTAAACCATACTTACTTTTGTTGTTGCAGTTGTCTTTTTTTTAATGATAAAAATAGATGACGTGGTTTCGCAATAGTGCTGTTGGCAGGTCCAATAAAAATGAATTTTACTCTTCAAAATGTCTTGTGTAATTTGTTTTTTTATAAGTGTAAATGTGAAATGTCTCAAACATCCAATTTAAATAAGATAAAATAATCACATGTAAATCATTTCCTGTCATGTATTACTTTTTCTTTCTCATAACACACATATTGTTCTAGTCAAACCCAGTAATACAAGAATGAATTTTGACATTATTTTGAAATCCCTCAGGAAAAATGATCACCCTTACAAATATAACTGAATTCCCATTCGTTGTTTAAGAAATATCTTCAGGCAGAACATATCTAAAATTTGGAAACTTGAGGCAAGAGGCGTTGTTGCTGAACACTGTGTTTGATCATTGGGTTGTTTGTACTACACGTGAAGCTTTTATTGTTTTCTTAGGAGGCAGCTTACATGTAAAAGGTCTCCCCTGTGTAGATGGCTGGGGTCATTGTGTCAGTGGTAACAGCGTCCACATACAGAGGGTTGTCACAAATTTTTTTTTGTTTCTTCAGTTCACTTAAAACCTCCCAGTCTCCTGTTGTACCAGGATCATCGCGATTAAACCAGCTGGTCCAACACACTGCAGTGAGTAAATACAGACAAAGCATGCCTGTTAGAAAACTACAGAACCAAAGCAACATTTTAAATGACTGTCTATCCACCCATCCACATTAAGGGGACGGCTGTGGAGCGTGTGAGCAGCTTCAAGTTCCTGGGAGTCCACATCTCCGAGGATCTCACCTGGACGACCAACTGCTCCAAGCTGGTCAAGAAGGCTCACCAGCGCCTCTTCTTCTTGAGGACTCTGAGGAAGAACCACCTGTCCTCAGACATCCTGGTGAACTTCTATCGCTGCACCATCGAGAGCATCCTGACCAACTGTATAACAGTCTGGTACGGGAACTGCTCTGCCTCGGACCGGAAGGCGTTGCAGACGGTCGTGAAAACTGCCCAGCGCATCGCCGGAGCACCACTTCCTGCCATAAAAGACATCTACAGGAAGCGGTGTCTGAAAAGGGCTGGGAAAATCATCAAAGACCCCAGTCACCCATCACATGGACTCTTCACCCTCCTGCCCTTTGGGAGGCGCCACAGGAGCCTCCGGACTAAGACCACCAGGTACCGGAACAGCTTCTTCCCCACAGCTGTCAGACTCCTGAACTCTGCCTCCTGACATCTGACCCACGTTAAACTCATGGACTGAACATACACACACCCACAATGGACAACTGTACCCTCAAACACAATAATAACATGGACTGAACCACCACTCACAACCACTAGCACTTTATATAGCCTCTGTAGAAACTATCTACACCCTCACTTATCTTAACTGCACTACTGTATAGCTCTGTGTAAATAATCATTCTGTACATTCGATAATCTTTAATCCTACAACTGTTTACAACTTGCATAGTTCCCATTTCTGTATAGCTGTATATCTCAGATTCTGTAAAGTTATTTATTTCATATTCTGTATAGTTTTTCATATTTATATCCTGTTCATAGCCTGTACATAGCTTGTACTCACTACAGCCTGTACATACTTATAGTTATAGAATATTCACAACATACTTCATACCGTGTACATTATAACATACCATAATAGACCCATTTCTGTAATATACTCACATATCTATATTATTGCTAATATATATTGTAATATATCTATATCACTAAAGCACTTCTGGATGGATGCAAACTGCATTTCGTTGCCCTGTACCTGTGCATGTGCAATGACAATAAAGTTGAATTCTATTCTATTCTATTCTATTCTATTCTATTCTATTCTATTCTATTCTATTCTATTCTTTATGCAATAAAAAAAGCAAGAAATCAGTTTGCATTAGGAGCTTAATATTCCACATGCAGAATGTAGTGATACCTCCTCTTTCACAAAACGGGGGATAGGAGCTGAAGCGAACAGGATAATCGTTGCACTTCTTATTGTTGATCTGGTCTTTGTTTCTGCAGATAAATCCTGAAGTTATGTCATTTCTAAAAAAGAAAAAAGAAAAGAAGGAGACCAGCATGACACTGACTAAGAGCAGCCTAATAGCTGTAACCACTTAAGTGTATTTGCATTTTTTAGACATGTTAATGCATGGTTAAAGGCATGGCAATCAAACTCTGTCAGCCCATCTGTCTGTCTGTTGATTTGTCACCACTGTGGTACAGGCTGCAGTATCTCCAAAACACTGGATGGATTGCTGTGGCATATGGTTCATGTCACACTTTGGTGAATCCTCAAACTGTGTCCAACTTAAACAGTGAAGATGCAAATGCTGCCAATTCCATAGAATATATCACTCACACACACTTTTTCACATATTTTTTCTTGTACTGTTCTTACTTGTAAATCACGTCCCCTGCTGCAGCCACAGTGAGCCCAGATAGAGTCTTGGCTTCGATAGCTGCTGGTCTAGGGCAGATCTTTCCAGGGTTCTCTTTGCGGAGCCTGCAAAGAGTTTCCCAGTCTCCAGATGCAGAAGGGTCGTCTCTATCGAACCATTCTGTCCAGCATCCTGGAAAAGGGTCAAATTCAGATAATTTAGCAACTTTGAAAGCTTTTCTGTAAATGTTTTCATTTGACTAAGACAAATTGTGAATGTTAAAAAAGATGGCTGTGATGTACAGTGGTGTGAAAAAGTATTAGGTTTCAGATCATCAAAGAAACTTAAATATTAGACAAAGATAACATAAGTAAACACAAAATGCCATTTCTAAATGAAGGTGTTTATGATTTAAGGGAAATAAATCCATACCTACATGGCTCTGTGTGAAAACGTGATTGCCCCCTAAACCTAATAACTGGTTGGGCCAACCCTTAGCAGCAAAAACTGGAATCAATAGTAGAGGGATTTTGGACCAATCATCTTTGCATAATTGTTGCAATTTTGCCACATTGTAGGGTTTTCAAGCATGAAACAGCTTTTTAAGGTCATACCACAGCATCTCCTTCGGATTCAGGTCCGGACTTTGATTAGGCCGCTCCAAAGTCTTCATTTTGTTTTTCTTAAGCTGTCATCAATGTGCTCTTAGAGTAATTTTGGTCACTCTTGGGAAGCTTTACTGTTGTTCCTGGCTGCTACTTTGGTTCACTGGAGTCCCAAAGCCTTATTTTCTCCTTTAATCACTGAAATCCTCATTTAAAAACTGAATTTCATATTAACTTTGGTTATCTTTGTCTAATATTAACAATTGTTTGATGATCTGAAATATGTAAGTGTGAAAAACATGCAAAACACCAGGAAATCAGGGGGGCAAACACTTTTTCACACTGTAACTGCAAATGAGAAAATAAAATGTGATCTCCTTACGAATGTTGGTGGGATAGTAGCAGGGCTTTACTGAAATGCAGAAAGTGAAAAAACAGCAGAAAGTGAGACTTTAAAAATTGCACAAACTGATCAATTAAAATGCATTGATTGTTTTTCAAATACAATGAATTCGATACTTTAGTTGGTGAGAAAATGAGAGTTAATACTGTGTGATTACCAAAAAAAAGAGGAAAGTCCTATTTTATCAGGAAACTGATAAAAAGGATAAAATAGCTACTCCTGTGTGACAAATGAAACATTAAATTTTCCACCTTAGGAACTTAGAAACTTCACTTCACTTTGGGTTATATTAAAGTGAAGGGTCCTCTTTTGTTCCTTAAAATCAGACAGACAGTCAGTAGGTTGCTTTCTGGTAAATATAAATGCTATAATGTTATTTTATTTGTGATGGTGTACAGTGCTAATGGCTTTGTGTACCTGCCAAAGTTATTTAATTAAATGTATTTAATTAAATTAAATACACCTTAAAAGATAAGATAAGATAAGATAAGATAAGACAAGATAAGATAAGATAAGATAAGATAAGAAAAAATCTGAATTTCCACTGTCACATCAACACATTTAACTCATATTCCAGTAAACAGTTTAATGTGCATTTAGCAACCAAGCTTTAGCAACCAATTAAAAAATGTAGAATATAGATGTAAATGTATAGAATAATACATCATCATTTTGGGGGCATTGTTTGACATCACAATATAAGCAAATATTTCTCTCATTTCAAAGTATGCCACTGACTACACGTTGGGTGTGACACATAGTGAAGGGTCTTACCATTTTCATCCTTTTCTTCCTTTGAACTAGATTCACTGGAGTCCTGCTGTTTCCTTTCTAGTAAACAGAAGAAGAATAACAGTCCTTACAGTTTATGGAGTTCCAAGACGTTACAAAGTTCTTCCACCGTGATTAAAATACACCACACTGTATGTGATACTGATACACAGTGTTGAAGGCTCTTACCGTCCTTTTCTTCCTTTGAACTAGATTCACTGGAGTCCTGCAATTTGCTTCCTATTAAGTGAAATAATGTTGTACTTTGTTACAGTGTACAATTCTTGTCAAATTTGAATAATTTTACAAGAAGATGCAAAGCTCTTCAACAGAGACTGAAGATGTACACATTTTACATGGTGTTAATCAAGTTACAATGAAGGATCTCACCATTTTTATCTTTTTGTTTCTTAGAACTGGAGCCACTTGACTTTTCTAGTTAAAATGAATAAAAAGATCTTTTGTGATTGTGTACAGTTCTGGGAGTTTACAAAATTGTCAAAATTTAATACATTTACAAGAAGCTGAAAAGTCCTTCAGCACATTTTATGTGCATACACGTTTGTGACATAAATCAAGTTGTAATGAAGGATCTGACCTTTTTTATCCTTTTGGTCCTTAGGACTGGAGTCAGTGGAGTTTTCTAGTAAATATAGTAAGAAAATGATGTCTGTTGTGATTGTGCACAGTGATTGTGCAAAATTGTCAAAAATGAGTAACTTTTACTAAACTCTTCTGCAGTGATTGAAATGATACACACTGTACTGGCATTAATCAAATTCTCATTAAGGATCTACCTTTTTTATCCTTTTGATCCTTAGGACTGGTTTGAGGGGAGTTTTCTAGTAAATATAATCAAAAAATGATGTCTGTTGTGATTGTGCACAGTTATGATGGCACAGCTGTCAAAACTGAATAACTTTACAAAATGCTACGAAGCTCTTCTGCAGTGATTGAAATAATATGATTTTATGTGACACTAATCATATTACAATGAAGGATCTACCATTTTTAATCCTATGGAGCCTTAGGACTAGATCCACTGGGAGCCTGCTGGTGGCTTCCTAGTAAGAAGAATAATGTTGTGATGTTGTACAGTTCTACCAGTGACTGAAATAATACACACTGTATTGACATTAATGAAATTTTTATGAAGGATCTCAATATTTCTATTTTTACAGTTCTGCCAATTTAGGTAATTTTCAAAAATGAGCAACTTTACACGAAGATACAAAGCTTTTCAGCACCGACTGAAAATATCCATATTTTATGTGACATTCATTAGGTTGTAATGAAGGATCGCACCATTTTTATCCTTTTGGTCTTTAGGACTGGAGTCCGTGGAGTTTTCTAGTAAATATAATCAAAAAATGATGTCTGTTGTGATTGTGCACAGTTATGATGGCACAGCTGTCAAAACTGAATAACTTTACAAAATGCTACAAAGCTCTTCTGCAGTGATTGAAATAATACGCATTTTATGTGACATTAATCATATTGCAATACCTTTTTTATCCTTTGGGTCCTTAGGACTGGAGCCACTGGGAGCCTGCTGGTCGCTTCCTACTAAGAAGAATAATGTTGTGATTTTGACTGAAATAATACACAATGTATTGACATTAATGAAATTGTTATGAAAGATCGAACTATTTCTATTGTTTTTTGTGACTGTATACAGTTCTGCCAGTTGACATAATTGCCAAAAAACAACTTTACAAGAAGATACAAAGCTCTTCAGAAGAAAATATAAACCTTTTATGTACACACATAAAACTAATTACAACATTATTCAAGTTGTAATGAAGGATCTCACAATTTTTATCCTTTGGGTTCTTAGAACTGGAGCCACTGGAAGCCTGATTTTCACTTCCTAGTAAGAAGAATAATGTTGTATTTTTGCAATTGCCAACACTTTTGAGATATTATAGTCTTGTCAGAAACTATTAACTTTAGAAGTAGATACAAAGTTCTTCATCTGAGACTGAAATAACATACATTGTATGTAACATTAATCAACTTGTGATGAAGGATGTTACTATTTTAAGATTGTCAAATCTGAATATACAATTAACATGTTACAATGTTTTTCTACATTAGCTAAGATACAGGACATTGGTCATGAAATGTAGCATCCTACTGGGAAGGGTCTTACCATTTTTATCTTTTTGTTTTTCAGAGCTGGGCGCACTGTCCACCTTGTATGTGTTTTCTGGTAAACACAATCATAACATTTTGTTTTGCTAATAATGCTTTAATTGCATATTTTTTGATTAAATGCACTGCTTATAAATTGCAGAATTGTTCAAATTTAATAGTTATTGAGAACAACCCACCAAAAAGTAATGCCAGTAATGGCAACAACCAACTGCAAGAAAAAATAGAAAAAATAATTATGTTGGAATCACATAAAACTGCATTCTGCTTATACATATTGTCTTGAATGTATAAAATCAATTCTGATAATGTTGGGAAATTCTGTAAAATGTAACTGAAACCGGAATACAATGATTTGCAAATTTCTTAAACTGACACTTTATTCTCAGTAGAACATTAAAAACATTTAAACTGAGTCATTTTGCTATTTCATGAAATATATCAGTGTGGTGGTGGCGTGGTCCCTGGCTCAGCTGCAAGGGAGGAGTGGTGCAGTGAGCTCAAGGGGGCGGCACCGGGAGGCAGGTGAGCCACAGGCGATTGTCTGATGACGGTGTCTCTTTTCCGTGTCTCTATAGTGAAGGCAGAGTCGAGCGGGGAGGAGGAGAGAGCTAGACTGAAACGGACTGCCTTCTTTGTGTGCATAACTCTCAATAAAAAACAATAACAGTGTGCAGAACCATCGTTTCTGGCGTGTACTTCTACAGTCAGATAATTTTAAATCTCCCACATCTGGAAAAGCACCATCAGTGCTGAAAGCTGTGAACAGGTTTTAGAGCAACATGTGCTCCCATCCATATTATGTTTCTTTTGGTCAAGGCCTTACATATTTCAAATCAAATCAAATCAAATCAAATCACTTTTATTGTCACATCACATGTGCAGGCACACTGGCACAGCACATGCGAGTGAAATTCTTGTGTGCGAGCCCCACAAGCAACAGAGATGTGCAAACACAACAACACAAACGAGCAAAGTACAAGAATGGCCAACCTGAAACTAATAAATATATGTACAATATATAATAGTGTATGCATTTCTGGATGTGTATACTAAATATTTTCCTACGTGTGTGTGTGTGTGTGTGTGTGTGTGTGTGTGTGTGTGTATACACATTTTTACAAATTAAATAGTAAAAAAATAAAATAAAATAATAATAATAATAATAATAATAATAAAATATATAAAATATACAGAGTTGAATATGTGCAAAACAAGTGGCATTTATATACAGTGTGGAGTGCATAATGTTGAAGTTCCAGTAGTGAAGCTGAGGTGTCTATGACGTGTTCAGCAGTCTGATGGCCTGATGGAAAAAGCTGTCTCTCAGTCTGCTGGTACGGGACCGGATGCTGCAGAACCTCCTTCCTGATGGAAGCAGTCTGAACAGTTTATGGCTGGGGTGACTGGAGTCCTTGATGATCCTCCCCGCTTTCCTCAGGCAGCGCTTCCTGTAGATGTCTTGGAGGGAGGGAAGCTCACCTCCAATTATCCGTTCAGAGCACCGCACTACTCGCTGGAGAGCTTTGCAGTTGTAGGCGGTGCTGTTGCCATACCAGGTGGTGATGCATCCAGTGAGGATGCTCTCAATGGCACAGTGATAGAAGGTCCTGAGGATGCGGGGGCTCATGCCGAATCTTTTCAGTCTCCTGAGAAAGAAGAGGCGCTGCTGCGCCTTCTTCACTGTTTTGTTTGTGTGTACTGACCACGTAAGATCCTCAGCCAGATGTACGCCAAGGAACCGGAAGCTGCTCACTCTCTCCACAGCAGCGCTGTTGATGGTGATGGGGGTGTTGATGGTGATGACAAGACAATATTAAAGTTGAAGTGTATAGATGCTGAACTTGTTTCCCTGCAGGCCAGAACTTTTACTATTTGATACTATTTTAAATCAGCCACTAATAAGTTTAAACTTATTTCACGTATTTTATATTGTGAATAAAATGTTAGTTTGCAAAATTTGCAAATCATATCATTCTGTTTTTATTTAGATTTTATGCAGAATCCCAACATTTTCGGAATTGAGCTTGTAATGTGAAAACATGTGTATTACAGAACAGAAGGAAATTCAATTTTAATTGAACTTAAAATGTATTTAAAGTTATACATTACCAGTCGCATCATGATTATAGAGGAACCTTAAAACAAAATGACAATGAGATCAATATTTTAGTTTTTAATACAGTGATGTGAAAAAGTGTTTGCCCCCTTCCTGATTTTCCAGTCTTTTGCATATTTTTCACACTTACATGTTTGGGACTCCAGTGAACCAAAGTGAGAGCCATTATACACCAATGGAGTAAATCTGGAACAGTGGTGAAGCTTTCCAGGCTTGACTGGCTTACCAAAGTTACTCCAAGAGCACATCAACAACTCATCCAAGAGTTCATAAAATAACCCAGAAAACATTAAAGAACCTCAGGATTCACATGTCTCAGTTAAGATCAGACTTCATGATCCAACAATAAGAAAAGGAATGAGCAAAAATGGGAGATTTCTAGGAGAAAACCTCTGCTGACCAAAAATAACTCAAAGGCTCATCTCACAATTGCCAAAAACATCTCCCCAAGACATCTGGTAAAACATTCTTTTATGCAGACGAGATAGAAGTTGAACTTTTTGGAAGGTTTGAGTCCTGTTACATCTGGCATAAAAACTAACAGCGTTGCAGACAAGGAACATCATACCAACAGTAAAATATGGTCATGGTAGTGTGTTGGCCTGGGGCTGTTTTGCTTCCTCGGGACCTGGAAGACTTGGTGCGGTAAATGGAATCAAGAATTCTGCTGTCTACCAAAACATCCCGAAGGAGAATGTCCAGTCCAGTTTTTGACCTCAAGCTGAAGCGCACTTGGTTTTTACAGCAGGGCAATGTTCCAAAACACACCAGCAAGTCCACCTCTGAATGACTTAAGAAAAACCAAATGAAGACTTACTCAGTGACCTAGTCAAGGTCCTGACCTGAATCCCATGGATATGCTGTGGCATGACCATAAAAAGGTGTTTCATGCTTGTAAACCCTCCAATGTGGCTGGATTACAAAAATTATGCAAAAATGAATGGACAGGGGACAAACAATTTTTCACACCACTGTATATCGATTGAAGTTAGCTGTATTAAAAACATAATGCCACATCAAAATGCTACTAAATTATAGTACTACGTATATTAAATGTATTTTTTGCAAGGTTTCTTAAGTATTGTTTTAAATATAAGTACCAAGAAGCATCACGCTCAAAACCAAACAAATTTAAAAGAGAAAATCCTTTACCCTGCCAAACCAGAAGAGACCCAGGACAGGGGTTCTCAGTCGTCAGTTTGTTTGTATGAAGTACTGTTTGGCTAAATGAGCAACCTTTCTGACAGCTTCTCCTCTTATATACGGCCCACAATCAGGAACATATCTAGTTACCTGTAGGGGGTAAAGAAAACCACTTACTGCAATTACGTCATCCAGAACACACCCAAGGAAACTAATTCTCAAATGTAATTTGAGAATATTTGCCAATAGTTATTTCACTTATTTCCTCATTCCATAAATCCCAATAGAAGGAAATTAGAATATATTGGTTAGAGGTCGACAGCTTCACCATTCTTCTCATAGTCATGTTAAAACAAATTTTGCTGCTGTTTCATGTAGACAAATTCAAGGGGGTTTAAGCATCGTATATTGTAAAAAAACAAAGTAACGTAGGCTCAAATTCACATAACCTAAGTGCCATTGATTAATAATTAACTGTTTGCTATCCTCCATTATAGATAGAACGTTTTATTTACCTTCTTGTCCTTTAGAGAAGGTTGTGTGGCATCTTAAACTGCACAGCTGCACTGAATCCCATAATCCAGACAGAAATTTGGCTCACTCTTACAGTTAAAGGCAGCTGTCATGCTATCTTTGCAAATATAAAAGGATGATTCAGGTGCAAGTGGCTGATAGGAATTTGTGCATAGCACCTGTACCCTAAGTCAGAAGCAGTAATAGTGTTATTTTGGATACAGTTTCACTGTTGTGGGTATTTAAGGTTGGTAATCTTTCTCAGGAACTGTGTGGGAACATTAAGTTTTATTCTAAATGAGGTTAAACTAAACTGTTTTGGAAAGCTCTCCCATGTACTCCAAGTGCATTCCCCAGATTTACGTCAAACTAGCCTAGCTCTTTATGAAATTATACTGAGCAAGCCAACAAAGTTGAACAATTTGAGAGATATTAAGGACAATCTAACTTTCATTTTTTCATACAAAACTAGCTGTGGCTAAAGTTGCAGATCTAAAAGCAATTCAACAAGTTAAAAGATTTGATGCTGAAAGAATCCCCATAGGCTGAAGGAAATGCGTACGAAAAGATTTTATTTAGATTTGTGGCAAGCGACACATTATGCGCTATTAATATGAAATATTGTTAATGCAGAACTCTCTTGCTTAAAAAATGAAAATAAAAGTTGCAGAAAAAGAAACACACATGATATTTTCATCATGTCACAAATCATTAAGTTCTTCTACAAGATAATTATTAAGATGGATGTTCTTCACATTTATGTGATAATCTCTAAGTTGATGAACAAAATTTAAAAGATAGTTTTTGTGTAAATAGTATTCTCTGAAATAGCTGAAAGGCAGTGCATGAAGACATAAAGCAGCAAAGAATAATATGAGTCACTTTTAAGGAAATGGGAACAATTTCTAAAAAACAACAACAACAAAAGAAAGATTTTAAATCTATTAATATGTGACACATCTATGAAGAGCAACAAACTTGTTTACCTTACCTGTTTTATTTTCTAGCCATGTTTGTTTGTTGCACTTAAGGACCAGAGTATGACTGGCCTTTTTTCAGTATTCACCCTCTGCAGTGGCTGTGTGTACGCTAATTAAATGCCCTTTGAGAAGAATATCTACCTCCCACTGTTCAATAGCAGCTGGGGATGGTTTCTGTCTATTCATACATCAGCATTACACTTTGTCATCTGAAGGGGCTGGTGCAATATTTTACACTAAATTGTGCTTTGGACTGGATGCCAAAGTACAAATGACAGCATGGTGTACACTCATTCATCATCCCCCCCACCCCCATCAAACATGCACATACCACCCTCTCTATCTCTCTACCCCCCAAACTCCTTGTCTCCATGGTGTCTCCATGCTCCTCTAATGAAGGAGGGTTTGTGTTGACCATCAGCCCCATTTGCCCATTTACATATTTGACTTTCACCACCATGTGGGAAGTAATGTGGTGATGATATGACGCACTGAGCAACACATCTCGAGGATAAATGATTGATGAGGGTATACTTCGGTAGTCTGCATTTATTTGCTTAATAAAAACATTTTATTTTGACAACTCAAGCCAGATGACGGAGGTAGCTGTGATTAAATCGGGGGGAAACCCCAATTTTGGTTTCATGTCACGTTGCCTATCAGGGTGTGTTATCTTATATTTTGCTTTCACTGGGCCATCTGACCTCTCGCAGAAAAGTTCCAGGAAACTGTGTAAAATTTCAGTTTGCAAACAACACAGACTTGATTCTTAAGCCGTCACTTGATCGCAGAGAGTCAGCTGAACACCTGTCATGTAAATGTAAAATTGAAAATAAGGTATTTATATGTATTCATTATTTAAGAACCACTTAAACCACCACTTACTCCTTAGAAGCGTATAGGCCCTGAGCACATTTGACAAATTTATTCATTGCATCCTATCTGAATGAATCTAAAGCACAAAGGCCTCACACCTTTGTATCTATATAAATATTACTGAGAATCTCAGCTCCTTCAGTGCAAAATGCATTAGTACAGTCATCTGTAGTGGCTCGATGCTGTGATGCAATGTTCACACTGACACAGTGCATAAAGTGTAACTGCTGTATGCCTGTTTTTTAATGAAACAGATGGTCAAAGGGGGCATGAGGTGACATATAAATGTAACTATAACAAAGGAAATTAGTCCTGCTATTGGCAGGAGCTTTTGCTGCTCCCAGCTCCTCCCTAATGCTACACATCTTTGGTTGATATAGGAATATCTGTTAATTTAAAATCTTGCAATTCTGAGATACAAGCAGAAAGTGAGAGAGGGAGAGAGAGAATGTTTTCCTGTATACACATTATATCCTTTGGGATTATCTTTGCCTTCTATATCTAGCAGTTAATATCTCCTGCAAGAGAAAGTGGCCTGAGGATAATTATGTAAAGTAGAGGTAAGAAAATGAAAATGTGCTAAGGGTTTAATTATCACTGGGAATGAACTTCACATCGCATGAAGGCAGGGAAGACACAGCACTTATGAAATGCAGATTTTGGTAATATTCCTTTCGAATGCAGCTCCCAGTGACTGCGACACTTTCAGGTCACACGAAATGTTGGGCTACTGATATCTTGCTGGTTATTTGTTGGTGCTGCTTATTAGTGAGTGCAAGGAAGAAGCAGGAAAGAAACAGGATAATGGTGCAGACTATTACCACAAATTGCATCAATCCTTTTCCAATCTGTAGAATGTAGAATGTAGTTTTTGGAACCTTTGCACGGTATTGGTAAAATATGCTACTGTGTCTCCTGCATGTCAGTTAGTGCTGCAGTAAATATGTATTACACGTACTGCCCATACTCTGCTGGGTTATTTTACGGTTGAAGTCATTAATTCTAACAGAATTTAAGAGATAAGAAAAGACATTGTTTTCAAGGATGAGCAGTGAGTGTAAAGTTTTGGGGCTCATTTATATTTTTCTCAGGCCTTCAAAAATCCTTTCAGACCTTCCACTGACCCGCTATTTAATACATGCTGTAAAAACACTTACACACTTACACTGCCCGAACACACGCACGCACACACACACACACACACACACATGTGCATACACACAAACCTTGTATTGCTCTTAAGTGTGCCTCTGTGTGAAGTGTGTCTGTCAGCGGGGCTCTTACACGTCATCATTCATCTTGCTTCCTGACAACCATTCAATCAAACACTGGCCTCCAGGATTGAGCCAAAACCCTTTTCCACAGGGACGGCTGTTACTATGGTAACTGTGGAGGTGTGCGACCCACCAGCAAGCCAGAGAATGCAGTGTTGTTTTGTTTGGGTTTGTTTTTCGCTGAGAAAACACCAACTTTGTGTTTGTGTATCTGTCTCCTCCTGTTTCCTTCTCTCTTGCTTTTTCCCATGTGGGAGAAGCACATACCTCCCCGCTCTTAGTTACAGCCCTGAAGCTTGTGGGTAATTGTGATATGCTATAGGTGTCAGGATACTTGGATTTCCCCATCAGTTGTCAGCCTGGAAAATCTGAAACTAGTTTTCCTTCACAACACTGGTACAGCATCATGTCAAGATGGAGCTAGGCAGCACGGTAATGACATTTTAGAGATAATAAATTCATGCTACATTTCGTATTAAGTTTGCACCTGGCTTAATATGAGAGTGCCTGCGATTCTCAAGAAGGTAGCTTAAGGTTGAATTAGTCACTATGTTTATGACTAATTTAAACAGAAAAGGCGGCACCAGTTTCTATATCAGTTTTTGCTACCTGGCTTAAATTTTTAGTTTAATTAGGTTAGTCTATGTTGTGTTTTTCACAGGTTACAGACTTATCCTTTGAGTACCATTAATGTTTATACTAAATCAATCAGCCACAATATTAAAAACACTCACAGGTGAAGTGAGAAACATTAATCATCTAATTATAAAACAGTGTTCTGGAAACACTGACTCCAGGCAAATTTGCAGAGGTTTTGACATGCACAGTTTTACCCATTTGCAAACCACGTGGTCCTCCATCCCAATGGTGTTCCCCCACTGGCAGCATCCTTCCCTGTCAGGACAATGTGCCCCACCAGACTGCTCAAGAATGGGTTGAAGAACACAAAAAAAGAACTCAAAGCTATGACTTGGCCTCCAAACACCTTACATCCAAATCCAGCTGAGCATCTTGGTGATGTGTCACTACAAACCCCATGCACAGAGGCCCCACCCAAGTACCCTGAGGACCAAAAGTAACCAGACACCACAGAGTATGTGCATGTCCTGTTTCCAGGCTGCAACAGAGTTATTTTTGCAGCATGCCCACACATAATGAGGCAGGTGGTTTCAACAATGTGGCTAATTTCCTTGTAGGTATGCCATAGGCTGAAATATCTTGCGACATGTCAGCCTATGTGTTACCTAACTAAGATTGGTATCCAAGAATCTCATAAAATAAAATAAATAACATTAAAATAATTCATTGTTAAAGTTGCAAGCTGTTGCTTAATATACTTCTTGGGTTTTAAAGCCATTTCAACATATATATCGTTTCAGTCTGCATTTTGTGCTTTGTGATTGATTGAGTGTCTAAAGAATTTATGCCAACTCTGAATCTCTGCTACCCCACAGCAGAAATCATACAGAATGTCTTACATGGAGCCGATTTTGCTATTTTCACTTGACATCCTCTTTTGTCTCTGTGTAATTAAAGAGAGGGTTAGAGCACAAGCAGTGACAGTAAGTCTGCAGAGATGGCTACTGTTCTAATTGGAACCACATGTCTCCATTCTTTTCTTTAAAAAATCCACTAGTCCCCTATTCTTTTAAACCAGCTGGGATTTAACTAACCTGCTGCAAAATGAGTGTTTGTCGAAAGCTTTTGGTTGCATAAGTTTCACAGGTGCTGAACAGCAAATAACACTCCTGAGAATTAGGAGTTATTCACTTTAGGGATATGTCTGAAATTATGATTAATCACCTTGGAAGAAGAGACTTGTAGTACACAGGTTGCGCCTCACACCGAACTCACAAACGGTGAACAACAAATGTGGAACAGCATATGGTCATGGCTCGGATGGATGCTGGTTCATCACAATGTGGTGTTTCATGTAAAAGCTGGGCTGGTGTAGCTGATAAAATATTAACTAGGGAGAATATTTATGCATGTGTTTTCGTTTAAACCCGACAGGCTTCTGTTGTCAAGGAAGTGCTATGAGCTGATTCATTACACTGGAGTATCATGTTTACTCAGCTTGGCTCTGTATTATTTCTCATTCACAGCCCCTATGGTGCCTATGCTTGTTCATGTTGAACGCTGTTACAGTCAACTGCCAATCTGTACTCTGTTGTGCAAAGCCTGCCTGCTGACAAATGACCTGGAGTAGAGGTCCAAGGAGAGTCCTGTCAGAGCCAGTCAGCACTGTGCTGCTGCATCAATCTGAGTAAAGGCAGGCTGGGCTACTGGAGGGTAGTGTCACAAAGAAACATAACTATGGTTTGTAGTGAACTGCTTGCACAAACAACCTGTGGGATTTGTTTGTTTCTGACAGTCTCCCAACCCTCCAGGTGTCTCTGAAGGATTTGCAAAAAAACTGTCTAAAACATAAGCTGATAAACTGGGAAGAAGGGATGTGGCATCACCATGCAGCAGAAAGCCATATGTGCAATGACCGTGACAGCTCGCGAAACTCTGGCTTCATTATAAGCTATGTGTAAGGTATCTGCTTTAGGGAAAAGCAGTGTGCAATTGAAAATCCATCCACAATGCCTTGATATAGAGTTTTATTGGCTAATTATTCACTTTAAAACTGCTGAGTCTGGTTATGATTCACAGGGAGAGAAGGCGAAGAGGGAGAGCGAGCAAATGGAGACCTCATGCTAGACATAAGGCATCTGAAGAATAATACCATAACATGAATGTGAGCTGAATTCTTCACTGGTTGATTTCAGTCTGGGGAGTAATAGAAAAAGAACATAACATTATGAGCTTGGGTTCTGCAGCCATGACAAAGCACAGCTTTCAGTGGCAGTTGTTGTTGTTTACCAAAATAGCAATAAATGAAACAGTATATTTTCCAGACCTATTCGTAGTCTGGTGCCAAATTATAGCATTTATTCATACAAAAAATGCAACAGTGGTGGATATGAAAAAAGGTGAGTAGAGCCCAAAAGCAAAGCTAAAAAAGAATGAATGTTGTGCATGTACCAGGTGAACAAACATAGAATATCCATAGCTCCATATCTGATTTAAGTTCCTACTCCATATGTGTCCTTAAGCAAGACACTGTATCCAGGTAAGGTGGAGTCTAAATCTGAAAGTCACACAGAAATGACTATCTCATCTGATAATCAAGAGCCTGTCAGTGACTAGGAAGTTGCAAGAAAACTTCGGGGACGCGTCTGAGCTCTGTGGGGAAGAAAATAGGACAGGGGGCTGGGACATCCTGCAGCAAAGATTCAC
This sequence comes from Aulonocara sp. 'chitande type north' Nkhata Bay, assembly GCF_057382095.1. Taxonomy (NCBI): domain Eukaryota; kingdom Metazoa; phylum Chordata; class Actinopteri; order Cichliformes; family Cichlidae; genus Aulonocara; species Aulonocara sp. 'chitande type north' Nkhata Bay. Next base: position 14,158,076 of record NC_141358.1, read on the forward strand.
ATTTATATCTATGATGTTCTGGGTTCATTTTTTTTTTTACCCTAATGTTACTTCTCCGCAAACAAATCATTGCAAAGATCCCAGAGTAGTGGTTCAAATTTCAGTTTTGGTGCAACAATCTTAGGTAGTCTGTGTGCTGAAAGTTCCTCCTTTGTGCAGAACTGTTGCTATACTGGTAGGGAAAAGCACATACGCCTTTAGCAATATCACCATTGGTGTTTTATAATAGGAACAAGACAGAAGAATTGCCAAATTCATAACCCCATCCCAGCTCTCCTTCAAACAAAATTACACAGGGACACATGCATATAAACACTAACGTGCACACTTGAGTGCCCCTCTTGGCTTGCGTTGCAACTCTGATAGAAAGATGTCTCACTCCAGGGGTGCAGTATTGCATTGTCAGAGGTGTGTGACAGATATTAATGTCATGGAAGAACATGATGGATGAATTTCCTTTATGATGTTGCTTTCTATCTCCGGCTCTGTCTCCCAGAGCCTGGTATGCTGCAGACAGCTATTTAATGAGCTCTGGAAGCATCCATATCCGCTGACAGTCCTTTCTTAGCGGCCTCGTTGCCTAAAAACGGTCAGACGGGTCCTGAGTCCTAGGGGATCGAGGGAAGTCTGTGACAGAACACCCGGGCGCTTTTTAGTCAATAGCTGGAAACATGGCTTAAATGAGGGAAGCTCTTTGAGATATGAATGAAAATATAATTGTGGCAGTTCAATATGTTAATGCAGTATGTAAATGACCTCATTAATATTTGGTAAAGTGTTTTGTAAACTTATGAGTGGCTATTATATTGTTGGAGTGAATGCTTTTATTTTGAAAGTCACAGAGCGACAAGGTGCCGTAAATCAAGTGGCGTAAACCATATGGCAGAAGCGCGAGTTTTAATGCACAGAGAGAAGGTGTGCTCTATGGTTAATGGACGGGAATGGGAAAAAGAACGGCTATTAAGGTGCAACACTGAGTCGAAAGCAGTTTCTTAGCACCTGGTTGATGAGGGAACAAGGTTTGTAACAAAGTTTGTCCTGTAGATATGTATTTTGTTGTTTTACGGAGCATATAGCTGCTGACCGCTACTAAGCATAAAGGCTAAGTTTTCACCCACTAGAGGGCATGTCGTCATGTTTAGGCAGCGATGCAACGATTTCCCTGTTATATGCAATAATTTACAAGTTTTAGTGTTATTTGTTATGTAAGGTAAGGAGAATTAATTTGTGATTAATGAATAAGTCAAAAGGTTAAAGGTAACACACTGTTTGATTTACTAATAGTCTTTTATTCTGTATGTTGTAGCTCTTATGGTGTGTTCACATACACGGCTGTTTAATAAAAGGATTGTGAACCATCAGTTTGAGAGACCATCTTTTCAACCGGGGATGCTACAGTAAGAGCTTGACCCCAGCTGAGAAGAGCTCCATCCCACGCTCAGCATCGAGGTCCCAGTTCCACAGCTCCACACAAAGTCTTCTGGGATCTGATGGTCAACTAAATTGCCCCGTCCTCAGCATGGAAGCATCTGAAGAAGAGACAGAGTTTGCGGAGGATCCCAAGGCCAATGAGGAAGAGGAGCCTCCACACTCTGTTCGTCGAAGGAGGCCTACTGAAAAAATGCAAGCGTATCAGGAGGAGGAGGCCCACAAGAAAGAAAAACGGCTTCTCAAAGTTTATGATGAATGGAAAAAACAAGTACGTAAAACACGAGAGCAATTAAAAGGAGACTTAACAAACAATCAAATTGCTTCACTCATGGACATGTTAGAGAATGAAAAGGAGAATGTCATAAAGTTGTATATGGAAATTAGAGAAAACATTACTCCCTCGAGTGGCACAAGGCGACTCATAGACGCATGTGAAGCAGTCACCAGAGACATTATCAAGATTGCTCATGAAAGACTCTCAGGCATAGATGACTATGATAGGGACAAGGTAAAGATACGTCTCCGTGAGCTTCTTGAGCCAGACTATGCTCAGTCCATTTACAGTTCCTCAGTCACGCACTCAAGTAAAAACTCTTCTGCCAGTAAGTCATACTCTGCAATGTCAGTAGTAGCTGTTAAAAGAGCAGAGGCTGCAGCAGAGTTAGCAGCCAAAGAAGCAGAGTATGAGGTGTTATTAGAGGAGGAAAAACAAAAGGAAAAGATTCAGCTTTTAGAAGAAAGGCAAAGAAAGGAGCTCGAATCTCAAAGGCGTGAGCTAGAGAAACTGAAGGCTGAAAAGGAGTTAAAGGCTGCACGAGCTAGACTAAGGACCTATGACACTGAGATAAAGAGTGAAATCAGTGCCTCTGATGTTGACTATAGTAACACTGCTCAGAAAGCCCCCACAGTTTCTAATCTCAGTAAAGTCCCTGACAACAATGTAGTGTCTACCTCACTTCCACAAACAGATGTCCTCTACTTAGCACACGCAGTACTGGATAGTGTTGCATTGAACAGACTGCCAGTGCCAGAGCCCTCCACGTTCACAGGTGACCCAATACAATTCATAGAGTGGAAAGCTTCCTTTACTGCTCTCATTGATAAAAGGAACATCTCACCTGCTGACAAACTGCACTACTTAAAGAAATACATAGGAGGTCCAGTTCGACAAACGCTTGATGGCATCTTCTATAGAAACGACAGTGAAGCATACAGAGATGCATGGGAGCGTCTCAACCACAGGTATGGACATCCATTTGTGGTACAGAGGGCTTTCAGAGAAAGACTGGCAAAATGGCCAAAGATCCAAACAAATGACTCCACAGGATTCAGGGCATTTGCTGATTTCATTCAAACATGTCACGAGGCCATGCCCCACATTGAAGGCTTAAGCATTCTCAATGATTGTGAGGAGAACCAAAAACTCGTTCAAAAGTTACCAAACTGGGCGGCTGCAAGTTGGAATCGTCAGGCCACTCAGTTTATGAAAGAAAGTGGGAAGTTTCCAGGTTTAAAGGACTTTGCCAAGTTCATGTCTTCTGAAGCAGAGATCATGTGCAACCCGATTACATCATTTCAGGCTCTCCACTCTGTAAACTTCACCACAGACACTGGTAAGGGCTGCCAAAAGGACAAAAGGCCCACCTCTAGTGTTCTCCATACCCAGGCGATAACTGAGACTGAAAATAAAGGTCCAAATGTTAAGGCCCCATGCATGTTCTGTCAAAACAACGGACATAAACTTCACAGTTGTCCACAGTTCAATGGAATATTGCTTGAGGAACGAAGGAAATGTATAAAGGAGAAAAAACTCTGTTATGGTTGTCTTAAACCCGGACACAGCGCAAAGAACTGTAATTACAGACTTGTATGTGAAGTGTGTAAGAAAAAACATCCTACCTGTCTGCACGACTTCAACTATAACAATGATAAATCAGCCTCAAACCAGCCACAAACTCAGATCAGCACAGAACAGGCTGCAACCACCCTGTCTCTGAATGCAGAAGCCAGTGAACAGTGCGTGAGCACCTCCATGATTCTACCAGTATGGGTTTCTTCAGAGCAACATCCAGGTACAGAAAGGCTTGTTTATGCCCTCCTAGACACGCAAAGTGACACCGTGTTCATTGACCAAGATGTGTCTAATAACCTCCAAGCTAAGGCTATCCCAATAAGGTTGAAGCTCACTACACTGCTTGGTAAGGATGTTGTTGTGCCAAGCGAACGCATCTCAGGTCTCAAGGTAAGAGGCTATAACTCCTCAGAAATGATTGAACTCCCTCCTGCTTACACTAAAGAATGTATACCAGTTAACCGCTCTCACATTCCTACCTGTGAAACGGCAAGGCGGTGGAATCATCTCAAGGAAATAAGGAACGAGATTCCTCCACAGCTAGAATGTGAAGTCGGCCTTTTAATTGGCTACAGTTGCTCTAAGGCATTAGCTCCAAAGCAGGTAATCTTAGGAGGCGAGAACGAACCCTATGCAGTTCGCACAGCATTGGGCTGGAGTATTGTAGGCCCGACATCATCTTATGGTGACTCTTCTAGCATGTCTACTGTGTGTCACAGAGTTGCAGTTAAAGAGCTTCCCCTAGTGACTCCAGCTGATGTAATCAAGGTCCTTGAGTCTGACTTTAAGGATAACGACAAGGATAACAAGTCAGTGTCTCAAGATGACATTCTCTTTCTCAACATGTTAAAGGAAGGCATTTACAAAAACACTGAAGGACATTATGAAATGCCACTTCCATTTAAGGAGAGACCCCTCCTACCAGACAATAAGCAAATGGCCACTGTGCGGCTTCAAAGCCTCAAAACCAAACTGTCAAAAGACCAAAGGTACAAGGAACAGTATATAAAGTTCATGAGTGAAATATTGGAAAGGGGTGATGCAGAGGAAGTGCAGAATGAAGCTAAAGAAGGAGAAAGATGGTATATTCCTCACCACGGGATATATCACCCCCAAAAACCAGACAAACTCAGAGTAGTGTTTGACGCCTCCGCAAAATACAGAGGTACCAGTCTTAATGATCATTTGCTGTCAGGCCCAGATTTGCTGAATAGCCTTAATGGTGTTCTCATCAGGTTTAGAAGGCATCAAGTTGCATTATTATGTGACATTGAAAAAATGTTCCACCAATTTCACGTGTATGAAGCAGACAGAGACTATTTAAGATTTTTATGGTGGAAAAATGGCGCAATGAACACTGAGCCCCAAGAGTTTCGGATGAAGGTGCACCTTTTCGGTGCTACGTCCTCACCAGGGTGTGCAAATTATGGATTAAAGTATCTTGCTAAAGAAAACAAGACACAGTTTCCTCTTGCATCTCAATTTATAATGAAGGATTTCTATGTGGACGATGGTGTGACGAGCACTCCAAGTGTCAAAGAAGCAATACAGCTCGCTCAGGAGGCTCAGACACTCTGTGCGTCAGGTGGCCTCAGACTACACAAGTTTGTAAGTAATGACAAAACTGTGTTAGAAAGCATTCCAGCATCTGAACGTGCCTCCCCACAGCAAGCATGTGACCTGGCGTTTAATGACTCTAAACTTGAAAGAGCACTAGGCATTCACTGGCACATTGGCTCAGACACACTCAGGTTTCGTTTTCACCCCAATGTTCAACCTGCTACAAGGCGTGGCATCCTATCTATGGTTGCATCCCTTTATGACCCATTAGAATTCATCTCTCCTTTTGTACTAACAGGCAAAAGAGTGCTTCAAGAGACATGCAAACAAGGCACAGGCTGGGATGATCCCCTTCCAAGCGAATTAAGGCCAATGTGGGATAACTGGAACAGTGACTTGAAGAACTTAGAGAAAATCGTAATACCACGCTGTTATGTCCCTAAAGACTTTGGCCCAATTGTAAAAACAGAGTTGCATCACTTTTCTGATGCAAGTTCATACGGCTATGGTCAGTGTTCGTACTTAAGACATGTAAACAAAGATGATAAAGTGCATTGTGCTTTAGTCACAGCAAAGACCAGAGTTGCTCCCATCAAGGTAACAACAATACCAAGACTCGAACTGACCGCTGCTGTTGTCTCCATTACTGTAAGTAGCATGTTAAAAGATGAGCTTGGATTGACACAGATAGAGGAGTATTTCTGGACGGACTCTAAGGTAGTTTTAGGCTACATTAATAATGATGCAAGACGTTTTCACACATTTGTCTCCAATAGAGTTCAGAGAATAAGGCTCAACAGCTCTCCCCAGCAGTGGAGATATGTCCCTTCTGAGGAAAATCCTGCAGACATTGCCTCTAGAGGTTCAGGTGCAAGTGAGCTCATCATATCCAACTGGTTCAAAGGGCCACAGCTTCTATGGGAAAAGGAAATACCTCCACCTGCTGACATCGACATGAACATACCACTTGGAGACCCAGAGGTTAAGAAGGTGCAGGCACTGAACACGCTCAAAACAGAGAAAAAAGGTTTATCAGACAAGTTAACAACGTTTTCCTCATGGTACAAAGCCACCCAAGCCATAGCTCGACTCATTCGCTGTGCCAAGGGAGACAAAACAACAGGCCACAGTACAGTACAAGAAAGACAAAATGCACAATGTGTTATTCTAAGAGACACACAAGCAAGTGAATATGCAGAGGAGATAAGGTTGCTAAAGAACGGGAAACCACTTCCACACAAAAGTAAACTGTTTCAAATGGACACTTTTCTTGATACTGATGGACTCCTTAAGGTGGGAGGAAGACTTAAAGATGCTTCATTCTCCTCAATACTGAAACACCCAGTGATAGTTCCAAAAGGTCACCATGTCACTCAACTAATAATAGATCATTTCCACAGTAAGGTGCAGCACCAAGGGAAAGGTTTTATAATCAATGAGATCAGAGTGAATGGATTTTGGATTCCAGGCATCAACAAGGCCGTAGCAAATTTTATACACCACTGTGTGAAGTGTCGCAAACTCAGAAGAGGCACAGAGGAACAAAAGATGTCTGATCTCCCAACGCAGCGCTTAGATCCATCTCCACCCTTTACATTCTGTGGAATGGACTGTTTTGGTCCTTTTCTAACCAAACAAGCTCGCAAAGAGCACAAGCGTTATGGACTTCTTTTTACATGCCTTTGCTGCAGAGCAGTGCACATAGAAATGTTGGACAACATGACTACAGACGCCTTTATCAATGCGCTCCGCTGTTTTATAGCCATAAGAGGAGCAGTCAGTGAGATTAGATGCGATCAAGGAAGCAACTTTGTCGGAGCCAAAAATGAGCTACAAGAAGCTTTAAAACAAGTGGACTCCAACCGCATTACCACATTTCTTGCAGAGAAGCAGTGTGACTTCAAAATGCACACTCCTCATTCAAGCCATACAGGAGGTGTATGGGAAAGACAAATCAGGACAGTTCGAAACATTCTGCGCTTCACAATTTCACTTTCATCTGGCAGAATGGATGACGCATCGTTAAGGACATTCTTTTATGAGGCAATGGCGATTGTCAACAGCAGGCCTCTAACGGTGGACAACCTAAGTGACCCAAGCAGCCCAGAGCCCTTGACGCCAAATCACCTGCTTACTATGAAATCAAAGATATCCCTGCCCCCTCCAGGCACATTCATCAAAGAGGATATTTACGCACGTAAAAGGTGGCGGCAGGTGCAGTACTTATCAGAACAGTTTTGGTCACGTTGGAAAAGGGAGTATCTATCCAACATCGCAACAAGACAGAAATGGCACACTCCAAGGAGAAACTTGAAAGTTGGAGATGTTGTCATGGAGAAGATGGATGATCTACCCCGCAATGAATGGAGATTAGCACGTGTAGTGGACACAGTAACTGACAAAGACGGACTTGTAAGAAAAGTAAGGATTTGCTTCGGAGAAAGGAAGACTGAGAAGGGACAATGTTCAAGTAAACGTTCTATAGTGGAACGCCCAGTGCAGAAACTGGTTTTGCTATTAGAGACTGTTTAACTGTATTCTAAAGTTTAAGGTTCAATGGAACTATGTGTTATCATACAGTTTAATGGTTACGGGTCATTTCTTCATTAGGAAATCATTATCGCTTCAGTTAATTCCCAGTTAAGCTCTTAATGATTTGGTGGGAGTGTAAATGACCTCATTAATATTTGGTAAAGTGTTTTGTAAACTTATGAGTGGCTATTATATTGTTGGAGTGAATGCTTTTATTTTGAAAGTCACAGAGCGACAAGGTGCCGTAAATCAAGTGGCGTAAACCATATGGCAGAAGCGCGAGTTTTAATGCACAGAGAGAAGGTGTGCTCTATGGTTAATGGACGGGAATGGGAAAAAGAACGGCTATTAAGGTGCAACACTGAGTCGAAAGCAGTTTCTTAGCACCTGGTTGATGAGGGAACAAGGTTTGTAACAAAGTTTGTCCTGTAGATATGTATTTTGTTGTTTTACGGAGCATATAGCTGCTGACCGCTACTAAGCATAAAGGCTAAGTTTTCACCCACTAGAGGGCGCTAACGTACCTCGTCATGTTTAGGCAGCGATGCAACGATTTCCCTGTTATATGCAATAATTTACAAGTTTTAGTGTTATTTGTTATGTAAGGTAAGGAGAATTAATTTGTGATTAATGAATAAGTCAAAAGGTTAAAGGTAACACACTGTTTGATTTACTAATAGTCTTTTATTCTGTATGTTGTAGCTCTTATGGTGTGTTCACATACACGGCTGTTTAATAAAAAGATTGTGAACCATCAGTTTGAGAGACCATCTTTTCAACCGGGGATGCTACACAGTAGACGATGCAGAAGAAAAGCATTCAGAATATGTTATTTTAAGCTCAGCTTATCCCAACTTTTGTTCGATGAGAAGAGGGTGTATCCCAGACAGGTCGCTGGGGAGGATCGTCATGCTTGTCTTAATTCCTGTCATTCAATCTTGCCTTCTTTTTTTGTTAACAGTAATAGTAGTCATGCAGTATTGGTTATGTATAGTTTCTTGTAAGTTTTTCTCTGAAGGCCAAAGTTAATACACACAATTTGTTCTTTTTTGTTGCATGCCAAAAGCAGTCAATTAAATTAACTGTGAATGGGAGAGTATAAATTCAAATTAAGTCACGTAGCAATCAGTAGCTGAGCATTTCCTGTTTATTCTAATGAGTTACCATTTATCTTTCAAATGCTAAAGACTGAATAAAGACTACATGACATAACATGGAATATTATACACAGATTAACTGAGGACACAGAGAAGCAAAGAGAGAAAGATGAAAGGAGGACGTGAGGGAAAGAAGCAAATGAAAGTGAGAACTCATAAAAAGTGAAAATGTTATTTGAGCTGTATAAACAAACAACTAATGTCTGTGCATTATTGCACTGGGTGCAACTCTTTATTCACTCTGTATCTCAGAGAGCAACAATTTTATGACTCATGTTTACGCCTCTGCAGTTTTACGGTAAAACTAAACTGACACCTAGTGGAGGAAATGGCTTTCACCTACTGATAGTACTGCTTTTACCTTAAGGTTTTTTTATTGATCCCAGTAGAGTAGTTCTGCTATTGTTTGCCATCCTCAAGGGTGATCAGTGGTCAGGATTAATCACAGAGCAGCCTCTTTGCAGCTAACAAGCTTCTAGTGGAAAGATAAATGAGCACAGCTCAGTGATGTAAACACTGAGACAATAAAACACAGGCCCAGGAATCCAGATTAAATTCAAAAATCCCTTTACACATACTATACAAATTGATACTGGAACTTATTTTTTAATTTAAAAGGTCTAAGTATGTGTTTAGAAATGATTGAAATGTGTCTTGTGAAGAATCCAAGCAGAATACAATAACTAGTTGTCTTTAGTTTTAAAAGTTCCAGAACACTAGAGTCCCCTCCCGATGACACCAAAGGGACTTCTGACGCCTCCCAGGATCAAACCCAGGGTCTTTCGCTTTGGTGATTATGTTAACCACTACATTATGGAGCCACTCTAGAATTCTGTGACCTTCCCAAATTTATGTGGGTGTCCCAAATGAATATGGGAGAGCTAGAAACAATAAAAACAGACTGACAAAAAGATAAAACAGATGTTATTTATTTATTTAGGCCAGCTCCTTTCTGTGTGGAGTTTGCATGTTCTCCCTATGTTCTATGGGTTTTTTCAGGCTACTCTGGCTTCCTGCCTCAGCCTCAAAACATGCATGGGGTAATAATTGATTCTAAATTGGCCGTAGGTGTGAATGTCAGTGTGGATGACTGCCCTGCGATGGACTGGTAGTCTGTCCAAGGTGAACACCACCTTTTACCTTTTGGCGGCTGGGGTAGGCTCCATATGTCTGGATCCTGTCTATTTAATGAGCCACTTATTGATCCATTGATTCATTTCATTTACCTTTATATAACCAACAGATAGTGAGATCTGAGTGAGATTTTAAATGTATTTTGCAGAAGTGTCCTAGCCAGGAGCAGCATTTTAAGCACCAGTGGTAACAGAACTACACACATATAATGATTTACACACAATAAGCACACATATAAATAATGACATGGTTAGCTCTGTTGCCTTGCTGGAAGAAGGCCCTGGGTTCTGGGTCTCCACTGGCCTGTGTGGGTGGAAGTACTCCAGCTTACCTCCCACAGTCCAAAATTATGCATATCAGGTTAACCGATGATTCTAAATTATCCGTAGGTGTGTTGCTTTCTGTGACATTGCTTTCTGTGTCACTGTGTTAGCCCTGTCATATACTGCAGACCTATCCATGGCATACCCTGTTTCACTATCTATGACAGCTGGGATAGGCTGCAGCACCCCCCATTGGGAATTGGAGAAAATTTATAGATATACATAAAATCACATAGAATGAAGCAAAGCAAGCTATGACAACTTCAGGAGTAAAGAAATTAAATGCCTAAAACCAAACAGAGACATTTATATTTTAACATCTTTTACAACTTGCCTATATTGTCAAAGCAACTCCTTGAGATTTAATTTGGGTTTTTTGTTTGTTTGTTTTGTTTGGTTTTTGCTCTGGACTCAAAGTGGAGGGATGAGTTCATTAAAATGTCCTTTTTCCCAATTCAGCCTGGCTTATATAGTTTCCCACCCTGCAAAAAATATGTCTTATTTTATCAGTTTTTGATAAATGTTGTTTAAGCTTTGTAGCCCTGGTAGGGTCGGTCAACTACACACAGATTTTCTTCAGTCAGTAGGCGATTCTTTACATTTCTGTCTAAATACTTTTCTTAAATCCTTCTGTCTGCCTGCATGTTTTCAATGTGCTCAATCTGCCGGCAGCTAGTAAAAAAATGATGAATAATATGTAACACAAGGGGGCACTACAGTCCTATGGATAATCTTGTTAATAGTCCACACTGTCCATGCTGCTGAACATAAACAAAGGAGTATATCTGTAAAGGTATTGCAAGGGAAGTTCTGTAAATATGCTAACTGTAATATGTATATTTATTTTCTTCTTTTTTTCAAAATTAAAGCATATGGACCGATTTCTCTAAATCTACCTACATCTAAGAATGTAGTCAGCACTTTCAATGGAGCTGGACTGAATGACCAGACATTATGAATTCTGTACCCAGCCTGAGGACAGTCCCATGCTCACTAAAGGTTAGTGAAGCTTACAACTATTTCCTTTCTACAGAATATTAACACCTGCATATCTGTCCAACACAGGCCTCTCTCTCTCTCTCTCTCTCTCTTCAGCAGGTTGAATGAGCCACTTCCTGTGGACGCCCTCTTTCTCACCTTCTGTTTTATTGTTCATCTTAGATGTGTGACAGCATGCTGACACATGATTGGGAGAGCAGTGTCTGCTGTGCTGTCTCCTCCAGGAAGTAGGTATTTCTGCTCAGTTCCTGTCTCCTTCACTGACCCCACAGTCAAACATGTACATATTTACTGGCAGAAGAGTGACAGGAGAGACATTTTAAATTCAGATAGAGGCTGGACTTAATGGGTGCATTGGAGGGACAGTGATGTCTGTTGATTTGAGTTTGATGGTACCGGGAAAGCACAAAGAGAGTGGAGATTATAAGGGGAGAGTAGGAGCAATGCACAACTGGCAAAGAGGCATCACTGAAGGAGAAGCGTTAGGCTGTGATAAACTACAGTCTGAACCTAGTGATGGGCAACAGATTTCAGATCCACGTGTGTAACAGTGGAAATGCAAGTTTGGTTTGTACGGTCGTACAATTATTACACGCTGAGTTTAGCATTAACTCTCAATTATTAATCTGAGCGACCAATGACAGCCCATAAATCAAGAGTCAAATCTTTATTTATCACTGAACCACATCTCTTTTTCTCTTCAGAACCAAAAGTGGGTCCATCCTCTTGTTTGTCATCCAAGGAGGAAAGGAAAGGGCCCAGGCGCTGGAGGCAGGAGGGTAAATATTTGTTTTGTGGTCTCTCCGTTCAGCTCCAGACCTCTGTGTGCCTCTTAAGAAAACTTTCGCCCGCACGGGAGCAACCAAAGCAAACAATCCCTCATCACGCCGTCTGGCTCGCCATGGACCCTTGTGTGTTTGTTTGTTCAGACAGCCGCCATGACAGACGGAGGAACACTGCGAAGGAAGAAAACTAAGGAATGAGCGAGAGAGAGAAACAAGAATCTGAGAGGAGGGGAAGGAGGAGGTCATGCTTTTTCATGAGCTGCAGGACGGATGGAGGTTTACATCACAGATGGTGTGCTTGTCCTGTTCCCAAAAGCTTTACTCTCCACAGAGATGGGTCAAACAGTATTTAAAAATAATTCTAAGCATATGTTGTAACCTGCCTACATTAAAAAAAAAAAGACTACACGAAATACCTACATCACTAAGAAGTTTATAACATTATTATAAGGGTCCTTATGTGGAACATTTACCTTCAAATTGCTCAGGTTTAAAAAAAATATGTTTTGGAAATAGTAACATCTATTAAATTTCAGCGCTTAATTTAATAGGTGCTGAGTTTTAACTTAATTGACATATTTCATTCTGAAGCGTTTCAAGAGAATATTTTGGTAAAAATGAACTTAAGGCAGCTATCCATCTGTTTCTGTGTGTTTGCATCTTAAACCATTTGCATGTGTGTGCGTGCGTGTGTGTGTGTGTGTGTGTGTGTGTGTGTGTGTGTGTGTGTGTGTGTGTGTGTGTGTGAGAGAGAGAGAGAGAGAGAGAGACACTCCCCTCCTCTCCCCTCAGCTCAAGCCCATTCTGTTGTGTGTGTGGGGAGCAAGGGGTTTGAAGGAGCAGATCAGAGGATGCTGTAGAGGCTCACTGAGCACTGGGGTGAGATTAGCTCTCTCACAGAGGAATCAAACTGACCTGGGAGGCATGCCATCAGAAGGACAGATGGATAAGAACTATTGACCTGGTGACCTGCATCAGAGTCTCACTAACTCATCCTAATTTGGATGCAAATGGGTACAAATGCCTGCTCTGACTTTTTTTTTTCTGTTTTTGTTTCGCTTGTTCCGTTGATTTCTTTCCCTTTCTCTCACTCTCTTTTCATTTTTCATGTTTTTACTACTTTCACTCAAACTCCACAGTACACACTGTGCATGAACACAGACTTATATACGTGCAAAGACTCAAACACACACACACACACACAAAACACATTCTCCCTTGTGGCGTGCCCTCATGGTGGTCGGTTGCACTTCTAAAGGCTTAATCTGTTGGTCCCACCTCCCTGGTTAAGAGAACAAAGGCCCCTCTCCCCTGACACAAAGGGAGCTCACACACCCCTACACATACGTCCGACTTGAGTCCCAGACGGACCACCCATCCTTGAAGACCATTGCCTCACACAGCGAAGGGACACAGCAGCAGCGGGTGTGTATAAGAGTGTCGAGCGACTCACGTTGTTTCAGACATTAAAGTCTCTTTTTTCACTTTTCTCAGAGTGGGTAGTTCACACACTCTTTGTTGGAATTTAGTTTTTGTAGTAGAAAAGGCGATCAAGGGATACCATGTTGAGGAGTCCCTGGCATGCTTTGATCTAAAGGTTTACTGGGATACATGGTCTCAGTGGAGAAGAGATTAGATGATCTCACGACTAAAAAGAATTATTGCCTTTCTTACAAAGAAAAAGATCAGATAACCAGTTCTTTAAAGAGCAGCTACTTACAACAGCCACTTTAAAGGTTAATAGATGCTGCGCTGGAGGATGTCAGTCATACTTAAAATGACAAAGTTTGTATAAGCAGCACATCACAGACTGTTGAATTTTCCCTGTGGTATTTTTTTGTTTTTTTATGCCATTGCATTTTTAAAGCACCCTTTTCTGCAGGCTGATGTCACTGGAAAGTTTGTTCCCATTTCTGCTAAACTCTTGGCCATGACCCGTTCATAATAAATCCCATGGAGCGTTACAAGGCCCCAGCACTTAGATGACATGTCTGGGAAAACGTTATTAGGGTACAATTCTTCCAGTGTGTTGCAGAGTATATTCACCACAAAACTGCTTTGCTCACATTCTGTAGCTAAAATAGAAATGCACAAGTGCCGGTTGGGTGACGCTGCAACTTCCCTTCCAGCTGGCAAATTTGCATGTGGTATTTTGTATGCTTTGCTTCTTACACTACCCTTGACAGCAGACACAAAAGAGGCGGAATGACGAATATTAAAAATAAACTTAAGTGAGATGCAAGAAATACAATTTAGTCAAAAGAGCAAGAAATAGACCCTAAGAACACACTGGTAGCAGGTCCAACTCAGTTTTATCCTTCATCATGTTCCAAATCACTCCAGGGAACACATCTGAAGTCCTCCTGTTGGTATTATTCTTACAACATCATGATTGATATTCTCCTGCAAACATCATTACTAAATCATATTGTTGTGATGCCATAACTTTGAAACTTGATGGGAAAATTGCTGGGTACTGGGTGTCATACATTACAAAGCAACATGTTACTGCAATCACAATAATGTAACCTGTTACTATACTAAATTCAATAGTTACATTACAGTTACAGTTATATGGTTACTTGCATTACAAAGGTTCATCACTTCTCTGGATGCTGGGTGGATAGAAAGAAATCAAAATGCATTTGCTGAGGAGGATGGTTGAGAAATGGTGGAGTGGTACAGCAATACAACTGAAGAGTGATGATATGGACATTACTTTTACTTTTATTGCATGTGATAGTAAAATGGGAACTGCATCCAGGACAGAAACAACCAGATTATACTGCTAACACAAGTTCAACTCTTTGCAAGGATCTGCAAAAACAGCATGCTAATGCAAAGCTAGCCAAGAACCCAGAGTGATTTTAAAGCTAAGTGAATGGTGACCTTACCCTAGAATCCAGAAACTGAACACCAGCAGTTACAAAGGCAGTGATGAGCAGTCAGGCTTATAGCTTCAATTTCTACCTGTTCATGTTTCTAAAGTAGAGTAACTGTGGTGATCGCTCTGAAGTCTTTTTGAGCTGGTTTGAATCTTCGCTTTGTGATGTCAGCTTTGTGTTCATATGTAAACGCTAAAATAAAGATCTTAGGTATGCCCTTATTAGAATAGGGATTTGTGTTGTTGTGTGGAGCTGTGGCCTGTGATTTACATTTTTAACTGGTAAGTATGAGACAATATGTTTTTAAGGTAATTTTATGTACTAATGAGAAAGTACTGCAAGGAGTACTGTAACAAACTACTTAACGACTAATTAAGTAATGTACTGCATTACTTTTGAGAAAAGTAACAAGTAATATATAATACATCTCTTGCTACGATGGGGGACTGTATAGAGAGATGTAATACTCAACAAATAGATGGCTGATTAACAACTGGATTATGGAATCAATGGAGAAAATCTTTTAAAAAAATTAAATAAAATTAAAAAAAATAAACCTTTTTTTGAGAAATAGTAAGCAAACCTTTATAAGATTGGCTGGTGATTACATATACATGCCCTTATCATGTTCATTTAAATAAATAAATACAATAAGGAGGACTTTGACACAGAGCAGGGGAATAGAAAGAACCTTTTTCTCTTTCCCATTGTGAACTATCCATCCATTGCAACTAATGAACAAAAAAAAAGGCGAGCTGCTCTTTATAAAACTTATTTACATGTTTTAGGATATATTGTCTTTTTTTTCCTGACATTGATATTGATATGATTGTCTGTATACTTGTTAAATAAGTTATAATTCTATAATTCTACCTGCCTGGTAACATTTTGACATCATTATAGCAATGACAGTGGCAGCTTTTAGATGAATATAATGTTTATCAGGGTATAAAGGTGTATTTGTGTCATATTAAAAAATTATATTGGAAGGATTTTTTTATTATTATTTTGGATTTTCAAGAACAATGTTTTAAAAACAAGGTTTCCTTTCTTAGTCCATCAAGTGAAGCTAGGGAAGTGATCGCTTGCTGCTACAGCAGGGACATCCTTGGAGCTTAAGATGAGTTTCTGAAATGGTCAAGCTAAATTCTTATGTTCTGGCTCTGCCATTTAAATGGAAGCTACTGAGTAGCTTGAGTAGTAGCTTTAAAGCCCTTAAACTGATTAGGATGGTGTGTTCATAAAGGCAGAGAAATACAGAAATACATTCTCCAGCCACTTTATTAGGTACACCCATTAGACTGGTTGTAATTCAAATATCTATTCATCGATCACATGGCAGTCACTCAGTGCATTTAGGCATGTTCAAGACAACCTGCTAAAGTTCAAAGTGAGAAACTGTAAATGGTTGATTTAAGTTACTCTGAATGTGGTATAGTTATTGGTGCGAGGCAGGCTGCTTTAAATATTCCAGAAATTGTTGATCTACTGGATTTCTGGATTCTAGCATGACTATCTCTAGGGTTTACAGAGAACAGTGTGAAAAGCAGGAAACATCCAGTGAGCAGCAGTTCTCAGGGTGAAAATGCTTTGTTGATGCCAGAGGTCAGAGGCCAATAGATAGAGTGCTTTGAGCTGATAGGAAAGCAACAGTAACTCAAATAACCAGTCGTTGCAACCAAGGTATGCAGAAGAGCATCTCTGAATAGAGAACACACTGAACCTAGAAACAAATGGACTACAGCGCACTGGGTGCCACTGCTGTCAGCTAAAAACAGGAAACTGAGGCATCAACTCACACAGGGTCACCAAAACTCGACAGCTGAAGGTGGAAAAGGTTGCCTGATCTGATGAGCGTTGACTTCTGATATAATGTTCTGATGCTAGGCTCAGAATTTACATAAAGAACATGAAAGCATGGATCTATCCTGCCTCCTATCACAGGTTCAGGCTGCTGGTGGTGGTATAACCATGTGGGGGATATTTTCTTGACAAACATTTGGCACCTTAGTGCAAACTATAAAACATTTAAACATCACGGCATATCTGAGTATCTGGTGTTGTCTATGTCCATCCATTTATAACCTCAGCGTACCCATTATCTGATGGCTACTTCCAGTAGAGTAACACACTATGTCCCAAAGCTCAAATCATCTCAGACTAGTTTCTTAAACATTACAATAAGTTCACTGTATTCACATCATCTCCACAGTCAGCCGGTCTGCAGCTGCAACTTATGCTATCATATCAATATGGATCAAAATCTCTGAGGAATGGTTCCGTGGGCTACAGCAGCAGAAGACCACACCAGGTGCTGCCCCCGTTAGCTAACAACAGGAACCCAAGGTTGCAACTCACATGAGTCATCAAAATTGGACAACAGAAGATTGGAAAAATGTTTTTGGTCTCATGAGTTTTGATTTATCCTCCAACATTCAGATGATGGGGTTGGAATGAAGAATTAAAGCGATTCTGAAGGTAAAAATGGCTTCATCACAGTACAAAATGACTACTCGTGTAATTTCCTTGTTAGTAAAGCCAAAAGGAAAATACATATTCATTTGTTTTTCTTTCATTCTTTTCCTAATGTAGCATTTATACTCCTTTGTGTGACTGAGACTTAAAGGTACATTTTAAGGTAGCTTTTAACCCGCTTTCTCTCTCCCCCCAAAAAAATCTGTTGCACAAAACAACAGCAATTGTTGAATATCTCCTTCATTTCATAGGCGCTGCTAGTGTCTAATAGAAACATAGCTTAATATGGAAAGTGGAAGGGTTTTTGCTGTGCTTTAAAGTTGTAACATATGTTGAAGGGACCAAACAGAATCCAGTTATTTCTAGATGTTCATGTGTGTTTTACTGATTGAACCAATCTTCCAAGCAGAAACCCTCCTGGGTCCACAGGCTGGATATTCCCATGTGGATCATGCCGGACTGACTGAGTAAGTGCATTTGTTTGAGCTGAGCTTTCTTCTCGTTTACTCACAGCCTCTGCCGAGTTGCCAGCCAGATCTCCATAATCCACAAACAATTATCATATTTGCCTCAGCAGACGACTCAGGTTTTTTGTTTACTGATTCAAAATTAACAATTTACACAGCTGGGTTTGTAGCGAACACCTTTCTTGTCTGGCAGTGGTCCATTTGTGATAGTAAAAAATAAATAAATACAAAGAAATGAAGCAGCCATACACACAAATGTTTGACAAATTAAAATAAAAAAAAAGTGGACTTATTTATTTTAATCAAAAACAAAATGAAAATCCAAATTAATTTAGTGGCCAGTTTATGTTTAAAAAATCTATCAGCAGCATCAAAATTATAGTGCAATTAAAAAATGGATGGTGTTAATTATTCTAAAAACTGGAGCATAAATGTTTTTGAGAGTGATTAAATTGCTCGCAGTCATTTCAAAACGTTTAAATGACATTCTCCTACGTTTTAGTAAGTAGTCGGAAAACTTTTGCAAATGGGTTTGATTTTGCTTTATTTATATTCATGAGCTGGCCTTTTCTGTGTCAGCTAGTGAGCAATAATGACTTCCTTGTGTAAACGATGTTAAATGAGGCATAGTCCCTAAGGTCATAAAACTGCCAAAGCACAGAGGGGAAGTACAAAATTACTTTTTAAGTTCAAGCAAGAAAAAAAAAAGAACCCTTTGTTTACTCGCAATGTAAACACACAAATTGAAGAGGAAGATGTAGATTTAAGTCGTCAGTTGCATATTACCCTGCAGCATGTCTGCCCATTTATTTTCAGAACATAAAAGTCAAGGTTTACAAAGATGTCTAAATTAGATCAGTTGATTTCAACTGAAATGAGTCTGGTGATACCATTGCCACTGCTGAGCGAGAGAGAGGACCGAACTGTCAACACCAACCGTAAACAAGATAAAGAATGAACGTGAATCTGATTTTAAAGTAAACAGCTGTGACTGACAGTGTCACAGTCAGATACCTTAAAAATGTAGCATTTAAACATTTTTGTTCTAATAAAAAGTGCCAAATTTAGTTATATGTATTTTTTTAAGCAAACCGCTGTTTAAAACGGTCAAGAAAACAGCAAAAGACAGAATAAACAAGGATAGATTATTTCATTTAAAGCCAACATTTAGTAGTCAAAGGAGCTTGCAAAGAAAAGCGTTTACGCTTTTCTTTGCAAGCTCCTTTGACTACGATGACCTGGATGACTGAGAACCTTCACAGACCAACATTTAGTACTTGTATTTTTATACATTGTCATTGGAAAGTTCATTACTCAGTTAATTAGAGAATCTTTGAGATTTTTAGAAGATGTATAATCTTTAGTGCTTTAATAATGCCTTTTCTGTTAACATGAGTTTAATATTACTAAGATTTCCTATAATTTCCCTTTACATATTCTTCAAACGTCATCTGTACTTTTTAAAAAATTTCCGTATATGTTTTTGTTATTCCGTGGAGGTAAAACTACCAAAACAAATCACTGTCATATTTGCCAATACTATTTGGCCAACTGTGAAAGGAAAGGGAAGGATTTGGATGCTGGATGCATTGGGCAACAAGTACTAGATTGCCAGCTCTGTTAATTGTGCCAAGTCATAAATCTGGGTAGAATTGTTTGGCTTGCAGCTCCTTGTATCAACCAGGAGATCTGTTGCTTAGGCTTTGAGATTATGTAAAAACATGCACTCACTCTGGTCGACTGAGCTGCCACTATCTAAAGTTTGGGAAAGAAGGAAGGAATGATGGAAAGAGTAAAAGAAAGAGAAGACAAAAAGAGGAATTATAGAAAATGGAGCTGGAGAGAATATTAGATATAATCTATTTCTTTTGTAAAACCAAATAGCACTCAGTTTTTACACATTAACACTCCTGATTCTCTCGTGTTGCCCATTAGTGCACCAGCAAGCTAATCTCTAGTAAGTAGCACTGAGATCTGCTTGATTGCACCATAGAACCCATTCACCCTAAAGTGTTCATGACTGGTCATTTTAAATGACCACTAGCTTCTCCGACTCTCATATTTTCCCCCATTCTTTAGTTTCTCTTTTCTTTTGGGTCTTTCCAATTGAGTGTGCTGTTAAAGCTCTGTTTTGAAAAATATTGAAAATTACACTCTAGTATCTGACAGTGTGACACCACAGCCATTTGTGAACTCAAATGTTGTTCATGGTGCAGGAATGCCTTCAGAAAGCACTTGGATTACTTAAAAATATTACTGAATTTGTAGAACATCTTAAGGCGAGGGCTAGTATCTAATAAAGAAAGACTAGAAAAGAAGCTTTATTTCTTGTAGGTGTGTAGGTTGTAGGTTTATCGCTCTTACACTACATTCAGTTGATTCTGGAAAAATGTTTATGTTAATTTTGCTGCCTGAAAAAAATGGACAACTTGTAAGAGAAGGTTGTAACCTTCAGTTATTTGCCAAATAAATTGACATAAGTCCTGATCGAAATTTAGGTAAAGCAGTATTTACTTAATTACTTATTATCTGTCAGAGTGACCCAGAGTGTCTACTAAAACCTCTTGAGGATTGTTGTCATCAGTAGATTATGGTTTTATAAGCCAATTCCCCAAAAATTCCCAAATTTTTTGGAATTGAGGTTGAACAATTTTATGTTTTTGGGAGGCTGATAATTGTAATTGGGCGAGTGACAGATAAGCAATTCCATGGTTGTTTCTTTCTTATTTCATGACAAATTAAGCAGATAGAAGATGTGGATTTGATTCCACATATTAAACATCACTGGAGCTATAAATATGAGGTTCAAGAAGATGTTGATTGAAGTGAGGGAGGCCATAATTTGACTGAAAAACAAAATAAACCTATCAGAGAGATAAAGCCCTACGAGTGTCAAAATCAGCAATCTGCTACATTCCTAAAAAGAATCAATGCATTGGTCAGCTCAGCAACAGCCAAAAGGCCAGAAGGACCACATTAGGATGATAGCATGGTTAAGAAAAACCTCGTCACGTCTCGCCAAATGTAGAAAACTCTCAAGGAAGCAGACATACCAGTATCAAAGTCTACAATGAAGAAAAACCTTCATGAATTGAAATAAGAGGCTTTACAACAAGATAAAAACCAGTTTACTGTCAAAAACAGCAAGGCCAGATAAAAATTTACCAGAAAACATCAAAAAGAGCCCGAAGAGTTCAGGACAAATAAAACCAAGACACCAAACTTTCTGCCAAACCTACTGGAAGCTGTGATATAGAATGGGTATGACTGAGTGGAACAGTGGAACTGAGTCACTAGTGTTGTTTCATAGTGCAAACAGATAAGGACCCAAAGCAAAAGCAACCCAAGAGTTTTTCATGGCAAAGAAATTAGATATTCTTCAATGGCCAACTCAGTAAACTCACCTCAGTCCAACAGAGCATGCGTCTCAGTTACTGAAGACAAAACTGAACACAGAAACACGCACAAGCAAGCAGCAACTGGAGGTGGCTCCAGAAAAAGCCTGACAGATCATCTCAAGAGGGGTTTGATGATGTGTATGGGTTCTAGACTGCAAGTGATTTTAATCCATGTGTTAAAAACAAATCTTATAATTACACACTTTTTGTTTATCCAGTTAAAATACATATATATTTTTTAAAAACCTCTTAAATTAAAGCTGAAGTGACATTGCCAAATGCTTATAGTCCTAACTGTATTTGGCCTAAAGCATTGCCCTGTTCCTTCCAACAACTCCACCTGCATTATTTTACATTATGCATTATTCTTTTGCATTTATGTGTGTAAATGGTTGTGTTGTGTTTTTTTGTTTTGTTTTTTTAAAGGAAATTTTCATATTGGAACTTTCTCCTGAATCATAACAGCTGGACCCAGTGATTGCTTTAGTCCTCTGCAGAGTAATGTTGGTGTCAAATGAAAAAAAGAAATAGAACCTTCATAAATCTAACACTGAAAGAAGAAAGAAGACAAAGCCTACAAATAAAACAAATTTAACATTCTTCATAGTTGTTGCAAGTTGTCAAATTTTGGGATGGAATCTGTATTCCCATTCCAATTCTGTTTACCTCTGTGGATGCTGAGATGAGATGGAAATCTTGCCATATGACTGTGGGAAAGATGGCAAACATATCTCCCATAATACCAGCATGGGCATATTTTAATGTTTAGTATGACACTGCAGGAAAAGATTCACAGTTCTGTGGATAAATAAGGACTTTAAATAGACAGCTGGCAAAGATTCATGCTGTTTACCATGACTTCCATCCCACACACTGATTCTTGGCTGAGTCTGCACCCTGAGAGATTGCAAGATTGATTATGGAGGCCTGTGTGGGTGTCTCATGTAAATACATGTTTGTCTTCTTCCTCATCACAGCCATTCCTAAATCCAAACCAATGAGCAACTCTTTCCAGGAGCATAGTCTATTATTTTCTGGCCCAATTGCAGGGTTTCATGCCTTTTACTTTTGCATTCTGGGAAGAAACGAGGTGACACTGACATCCCGATGTCTTCTATAAGTCTGTCTTTGAAATGAAGCGTGTGAACTTGGGACCACACAACTCTGGTCTCACTTAAAAGGACTTGTCAAAGTATTGTTTTAATGTGGTTTTTAGCATTTACATTTGGCATGTTCTAAACAATTGAAGGAATGAATGCAGTCAAATGCAGAAATACTTTCCCTAAAACTATACTTGTTTAAAGTATTTTCACCCAGTTAAAAGCAAATGTTTGGAAACGATCTTTGCAAGACAAGCATTACTGTAAAGTAAAACACTGACTCTTTGTAATTCCATATTTGCACTATAGTGTGCTTCTTAAGATGTATACTAGTCAACCTAAAGTCTT
Source organism: Aulonocara sp. 'chitande type north' Nkhata Bay (assembly GCF_057382095.1). Lineage (NCBI taxonomy): Eukaryota > Metazoa > Chordata > Actinopteri > Cichliformes > Cichlidae > Aulonocara > Aulonocara sp. 'chitande type north' Nkhata Bay. Next base: position 14,180,522 of record NC_141358.1, read on the forward strand.
CATATTCTTATGCTGATCAACCCATTATGAAAGGAAAAAGAATGAGATGCATGAGGAGGGCCAGTAAGCAGCATGAAATGTGGTAGTAAGAATCATCAGTAGTTAGTTTGTGTGTTTGTGGAGTGAACCGTATCCTTTGGGTGTGTTGAATGACACAGAGACAGACATTTAGCATTTCAGCTGGTTGATTTAGGTGAAGAAACACCAGGTCTAACACCAGCTACCCTAATGCCCTGATCCCACTCTCACTAAAGTGACAGGAAGGCAGACCATCATAAAAACACATTGGTTATTTTAAGCATGAATATGGCAGTGACAAGTTAAGTTAAAGAAGCAGCTGCTTCAAAGCCAGAGTTTTGAAATCAGATCATTCAACAATACTGTAGTTACTACCCTTATAGTAGTGTTGATATTAACCTCAAATGGACATATACAATACACGATTGGTACAATTCATTCATTTATCTCCTGCAAACAATACAAGTTTCACAGGCTTGATTTTAAGCATTTGTCCTTTCACAAAGACAAAAAAGCAGGAATTTTTTAATATCATCCTAAATATTTTTACGAAGTATGCGAGACAGAACTGGCTACTAAAGTGGATCTAATTTTAATATTGAATATATTATGTGGTGGCGTGAAATGCAGTGGTTAGATTACTATCATGGTGTTGCAGAAAATACAAGTAGCAAACAAGCAAAATGTATTTCTTTTATATTATATAAGTTTATTAACAATTTTTACACATTTTCTATGTGATTTGTTTTACTCAGAAATCTTTCTTTGGCTAAGCTCAGTTGAATACTTTGGCTGAATAATGCTGACTCTTTTGCAGGACAAACAAAATTAAGGTGTGACTAGAGGCCAATGTTAGCTTTTCCAGGCAAACTGTAAGCTGGACTGTGTGTGTTCCAGTGATTTATTCCGTTCCCCCGCTGAACGCCATGTAGTGGCTGAACACCCTGCTGCTCGCAATGACAGGCTCCATAGCAATCTGCCAGACACACAGCAGGACAAGACAAGCTCCCAGCTTCTGTTCTGCCTCTGGAGCTGCATATCCATCCTATTGCTTTTCTTTCCAACATCATCATCATTTCTCTCTCTCTCTCTCTCTCTCTCTCTCTCTCTCTCTCTCTCTCTCTCTCTCTCTCTCTCTCTCTTTCTTTCTTGCTCTCTCCCCATGAGACAGCATTTGCATTTTTAGTTACAATGTTTGACTTTTTGATCAGAGATACAGTTTATCACCCTTGGCATGAGTTGCCCCATGAATGATTATAAGGTAATATAGGTGCTGACTATAATCTGAAAAAAATACACAAACACAAACATCAAATTCCAGGTAATATCCAAGTAACACAGCTGCTTTTGATGAAGTAGAAACCATAAACATATCCATCTCCAGTATTGAAGTGTTAAATGATAAGTGTTCAGGCACTTTTTCTTCACTTGCCTTGTAAATGCATTCTGGTTAGTACCTTTCCTTCATAAATAAAACTCATTTAGTATCTTTTGCTAAATAAAAACTCAGAATGTTATGAGAAATGCAGACACAATGCACCATTTCAAGGGAGAGAAACACAAATGAACTCCAAACAGGCAAAGATGAAACAAAAAAAAAAAAAAACAAGTATGAAATGAAGACCATCCATGTCGGTTTCTTTCTCTCCCACACGCAATCAATTTAAAACAGCCTGACCATTGACACATTCATCCTCTTGACTGTATGAGATTTGCCATGGAAAACATTACACTGGCACTTTGCTGTTGCTCTGTGCATATCCCTTCCCCATTCCCTCCTCTAAGCCAGCCATCGCTCTCTAACGACAGATCAATCACAGCAACCATATGTGGGGATGTCATCTTCTTTGAGAGTTGAAAGGGAGGGGTTTTGTCATGTCCATCTGCTCTGGTTTGTGGAACATTCCAGCGCTTTAACATTTGCATGGCTGTCAGACCGTCAAGAAAAGCTAATTTCGTTCCGCTGAATAGGAAAAAAAGAAGCTGTTGTGAAACAAATCTATTTTCTTAACAAATCTATTCTCTTTAATTTGCAATATGTCATGATAATATGTCTTAATTTGCTGTTTACACACTTCAATAAGCGTCAGCCTTTTTTCCCCTATAAATGAGCTCAGAGATTTGAGGCTCATTTTGGATTATAATAAAATGGTCAAACTTTTAAAAACTATATAACAAGAGTTACTTTTACAGTGATTATTTTTAACAATGAAACAAGTATTTATTCACCTGTTCTCAATAAAAACTCAACTTTTCTGTCCACAGATTTCAAGCAGTAAAAACATCATTACTGAAGAATATTAAGACACATAAGTGCTGACAGTGAACCATATTATTACACACATGCGCAGATTTATCATGGGGCGCGTGATCACAGGAATGGGACAGCCCAAAGCGACATAATTCTTTACACCTCCTCTTCCTTTACGCATGCAATGAGTAATCACCGCAATTAAGCTGCTCGCAACCTGTTAACAGCCTTGTAAATATAAATTTTCAGCGAGGAGAGCAATTCAGCAAGCAACCTCCTTGGAAATGACTGGTGCAGAGCATCAGTCAATGCTCAGGGACAAACAAAAGGTGAGCGAGTTTATGAAATGTAAATGTTACCACATAAAAACAAAGCATGGAGGGGAGCAACTCCCCAGATTTGCATCAGATATGGAAAAGGCTGTGTGAATTGTTGTCATTGTTATGGTTTGCCACTTGCCTATAAATACAGATTTGAAAATAGCATGTTTACATGTGTGTGTGTGTGTGTGTGTGCGTGTGTGTGTGTGTGTGTGTGTGTGTGTGTGTGTGTGTGTGTGTGTACCCTGCGCTAGGCTCCACACTAATACAGCTAATAATGAGAAGCATTACTTTCCTCTGAGAGTAAAGTCTCATGTGGAAGCATTTACCAAACGGTGAATTAAAATGTAAATGGGAGCCATATTTGCTTTAGCACAAGCTGCATGTTTAGAGTGCCTGGTTACTGCTATATTTAAAAATGGGGAAAGGTTAGTTGTTCTTTTTTTCCGTGTTTTTTTGTTTTGTTTTGTTCTTTTTAGGATAGAAGGAAAGAAGAACTTAAGCTCTAAAGTTAAGTATGTTAAATCTCATCTGCGTGCTGCACATGAGATTTAACATAATGAGTATGTAACGTTTCCATGCTACATTTATATTTTTATATTTCTACATAATTGTAGGAATTTTGTCAATAAACATTTAAGTAACATTTTAGGTCAGGCAAAAGAATGGAAATTATTTTCTATTTATTAGTTCTCCGGGTCTTTAAAGACACTTAAAATGACTAGAATCATGAATATAAATAACTACCTAGACAATTATAAAAAAATCAAACCACTTTAAATAAGTTGCAAAACTTTTTTGATTATTTTTGTGCTTATTGCGGTGATTAAATGTTGCCTAATTACTTCACTTGAATTATTGTCCATTTGCTGAATTAAGCAATAAGTAATTTTTCCTCCTGGCACTGATTAATCAACTCTGGTGTATAAAAGTATAAATTACACACAGGTGTAATCTGTGTTTTTAGAGAAAAGGTTGTAACTGTTGACTGATATTCATTAATAAATATCCCATATCTCCTATGGTGGCATTACATTTTTGCTTTTCTGCACTTATACCTCATTCTGCTCAAAAAAAGTGTTGCACTGTTTGATAAACAACAGCGACTTTATAGTATAATGCTGCAAAATAAACACATATGAGGAGATATTATCTTGAAAAAGAAGCTTTCTGTAAGACGTTGTATAGTTTTTATACTTATCACACTCAGCTTTACAATAACATTGTATAAATAATGGATTATATCCTAAGGTAAAGGATAATGAATGTAACTGGTATTATTTCATTCAAATTAAACAATTTTAAAAAAATATTTTCGCAAATATATAATTTAAAGTCTCATTTGGTGACATTTTGCATGGTTTTCTTTCTGAAACAACTGCATTCGCCATTCTTGTAAATCACGTTTCAATTTTTTGTGCTTGTTTGCTACAATTGTTTGGCAGCAAATGCTGGTGTTGGCAAAGATATTCATCTATTCCAGACAAAAATCTGATATTTTAATAAATAAAGAACATTTGCAAGGCTGTCTATGAACAAAATCAAAGTAAAAAGAACGATTCCCAGTTGGCATATACAAGTAGTGCTCTTTAAAAAAAAAAAACATTTTAACTTTGACATTGACTCCAGCAACACATTAACTGTCTGAAACCAGTTAATTATTATAATTTCTCCCTGCTGTATACCCGATTATCACAGCTTTGTGGTGTGAGGTCAAAGCACAAAAAATAATTTTGCATAATTGTTGTTTAATAGTGCTAATTAACACAAGCTTGAAAAATACCTGGATGTCACCAGTGAATAGACACATTAGGGGCTAAGAGATCCTTACAGTTCTCCCAATGCTCTGTGCAGGCTGCAACTGTATAAAAAATACATATATTCATATATAAATATCATAATAATAGTTATGTTGAAACGAAATAAAACAAAATAGCACTCCAACTCTTTTAATACCCAAACTGCATGGTTAGCAGCACGTCTTCACAAATTGTTGCTTTACTTCACTGCTTTAAATGTCTGTGTAATGTTTTGTCCTACTCCACCGTCCATGCTTTCATGGTGTAACCGTCTAGACGCGAGGACACTTAAAACGTGTGCATGTGGCTCTGAAAACTTTCACTGCCTCATGTGCAATGGCTCTAATTCAGCACCCAGCTTGATTCGCTTGGGGTTGCAAGTAATGACCCGTGACTAGGAGGTGTTTTAACTTGTGGTTTGTAAATCAATATTACATTAAAAGGACCTGCTTTTATGTCTCTCACAACTCTCCAGCTCATGTTTTATAGTCTTTGTGGTGTTTAGTGCTAAAGCTAACCTCTTAGGTAAAGCTTTCAGTTTCATAGATGAAAAAGATTGGTGTGGATGTTTCGCGGATTTGATTTCACTTTGTGCAACTGGATATTATCAGCCAGCAATGCCATAAAACAGAGAAAGACGATTTGTTATATTTGAGTATGCGCGCCATTTACATGCTTTGCTTCCTTTTCGCTCATAACATCCTGGAAGTACGTTACTTTGAGAAATGTCCTGCCCTGCTATGATCCTGAGGTCTTGCCCTAATAATTTTTTATCCTCCGTCTTTCAGGGATGAGCCCACATCTGTCTCCGGTCACTATTTACACGCTCTTTCACCATAAAGTACTCCAAGTCACACATGTACCCAAAGACAAACACACACGCACACACACACATCCTCCTTCTATCTCATGCCTAATTCAAACCTCCCTTATGAGTCCCTTGACAGATCCACACAGAGTCAGCTCAACACATGCACACAGACATTCAATCACTGGAAAGCAGCGCAGGCCACATATAAATCCATCTAGTAAAGCATCTTCCAGACCGTTCCCAATGCGAATGAGATGTCCCAAAGCCTTTTGGTGTTATCTGGCCTCTGCAAAGGCAATAATGTGATCTATACCCTCTAATTGTTGCAGGGGGAGGTTTTAAAAGCACATTCTGGATAGGCTAAAAGGACAAATAAATCCTACAGCTTGCGGTTTGCTTATAAATCCTCACATTCTATCCTGTTTCCTGGATTGCAATCTTGCTGCAGGATAGGGACAACTTTGAAGATAACTCTTTGTGGCTTCTTTATAGGACAAAAAACCTATATTTACATTTCACGAAGGAATGCACAATGAACATCAAAAAGCATAATTTTGCAGAATACAAAGCGTAAGAATTCACAAGTGCTGTTTGACCTCTGTCTGAACGGCTGGCAATTATTTATTAGTTTTCCCTCTCTCTTTCTCGCTTTCTTGATGTCAGTATAGAATATGTAGCTCCCTATCAAGTCTGACCAGTCTGGGCAGGTCTGGCGTTCGTGTCTGCTCTCTACAATAGCTGGTTAGCCATGTCTGACATCTGTGGCACCCCACGGTCAGGTTGAATGCAAGGTTGAATAATGTACCAGAGCTACTCGGCTGCAGGAGCCACTCTGCTCTGCCTCTTCTGGTTTCTGAATCTGTGACGTATTGAAATCACCAAAACACAAATTTTCTCAAAGCTCACCTATGAAAAAACTATTTGGTAATCAAAGCAGACATAATTAATGTGTAACATTAACACTGAAACAGTCACATGTGTGGTGAGAAGCTACTACTCGGATCTAGATCTTCTTTGCTATATGAGGTGCATCTTTTGAATACTTTGCTAGAATTTTAGTGTTTCGGTTCACTCTTATGGTAAACATTAGCATTGTTTTTGATAACAGGAAACAGCTGTTAAAAGAAAAAAACTCTATAAGCAGACAGCAAAAGTAAGTGTCAGAGTATATGTAAACAAAGCAGTGCAACTGTCACTCTCAGAGCTTTGTGAAGTCGGGCTTAAATTCATCAGGTGGCAAGAAACAAGATGCTAATTTTGAGCCTTACTTACTGAAGATAGGCAGCTTTTAGTTGTGGAAGTTTATGGTGTCAGAAGATCATATGCAAAAGGTGGGACTGTCTTACAATGTAAAGCATATGACACCATGCTGCTTCACTGTCAGTCTGGAAGAATCATTTCCATCTTTCCCTCCACCACAGGGTGCTGACCTCAAGCTGACCTCCGAGCCAGCGGCTGGGGTGTTAATGTTCACCCTTGCTAGGGTCACATCCAGCATGTTTATTTTATGACATGGTAGAGGGGACCTCAGAAGGGAGTGTGGCCTCAGCACATTGACCCCCAAGCGCATTACAAAGGAGGCTACTGAGCTGTAAAGGCCCTGTTCTTATGCCCAATCATGTAGTTTAACTGGTCTAGGCCAGAGCAGCAGAGGACTTCTGTCTAGTGCAGTAGCATGATAATAAAAAGCCCTTAAGAATGCTCAGGTGAATCAAATAAAATCAGTGTTATGATGTAAAATGAATAAAAGTGCCCACTAGGTTGTACTCAACATGACTCACCTCTTGTAAAAGAAAAAAAAATACTTACAGACTTTCTATTTTTATTTCATTTTATTTAATAGAGGGGTTGCTTAAAAACAAAATCCCTATTTTTTTATCCATAATTTTTGCTATGGCTATAACACAGACTCAAGAATTCAGTGTGTAATTTCTGTTGAAGATTCGGTTCAGCACATTTAAATGCAATTCAAATATTTATTGTCCGGTATAAAAATTTGGTTCGCAAGCAAGGTTAAAAAAAACAGAACAAACCACCATATTTTATACTATGCAAACATGCATCAAAGACAGCAGTGACTGCTGAGGTATGCACCAGTGCTGCTTTGCATTTGTTGTCATGCTGTGAGAAGAAATCAAAAGACAAGAAAGACTAGAAATGTCATCGCTGATTGCAGAAAGTTGACTGTACGCTTTCCTTTCACGCAAGCTTCAACGTCAGAATCCCACCTGTAGCAAAATGTTTCCTTAAATGTACATTTGCATTTGTTTGAACATGAATGTAAGGCTGTGTGCCTGCACGAGTGCCAGCTACGTGCACGCATCACTCAGAAGAGAATCCTTTGGCCATATTTCCAATTCTGCTCAATTTCAGCAAGAATCTCAGTAATCCCACTGAAGAGCTGCAGTTCTCCCACAGTGACATCCCATAATGGCACTAACACCAGAGTGGTGGGCACCCAGTTACGACTCCCAGGCTCCATTCGGTGCACGTTCCCAATCTCCCAACCTGTCTGTATGCAAACAGAGCCCCCTCAGAGGAGAAAACTGATCTGGCAGCCTTTCACTGAGCCCTGTGTAGACATATTTAATGCCTCAATAACCACTGCTTAAGACAGAGTGATGAACGCCAGGGGCTTTCATTACTCCGAGAGGCTTTTTTTCCCTGTGTCTGTGTATGTGCGTGTGTGTGTGAGAGTGAGAGTGAAAGAGAGACTACAGTGTGTAGCTAAATAAATGTTTTGCCTTCATTTACTGATTGAGAAATTCAAGCTGCTTTTGTTTAAGGAAAAAAATACAAATGGCACTGCCTTTGATGTACCAGAACCATATGTCTTGCTGATGAATTAGCACAACTAACCCGATAAAGCTGCTACTAATCTGTCTTTCTGCATTACAAATTTACTCTGCGCTTAACATTTTACAGGTTGCAGACAGCAGATACACGAGTGAAGGCTCAGGCCTTGTGCAAGATAATCAAGAAACAAAACCGAAGCAGATTCAAAATTTGAGATCATGTGAATTTTGATTGGGATAAAAATAGAATGTGCTTGTTAAGTGAAGTTATTCAACCACCTAAGGGCTTGTTTCCATGTGGCGTCAGTGTCAGGGAGGTGTAGAGGCAGGCAGTTAAATTCGGTGAGCTGTGTCACAGCATCAGAGCTGCAGCTTATTCATTCCTCGCATGCAGCATGTGCACACTGTGAGGCAAAGCAGGCGCGTTCCCTTAGGTACAGTTCCTGTACAAAAACAAATATAGATTCATATGAATGCAAACTACTGAAATCCAATTCAATTCAGGTTTATTTATATAGTGTCAAACCACAACAACAGTTGCCTCGTGGCACTTTATACTGTAAGGTAAAGACCCTACAGTATTTGGGAGATAACTCCAACAATCCAGTGACCCCCTATGAGCAAGCTCTTTGCGACGGTGGGAAGGAAAAACTCCCTTTTAACAGGAAAAAACCTGCAGCAGAAACAGGCTCAGGGAGGGGCAGCCATCTGCCGCAACTGGTTAGGAGATGACGACCAGGGGGAAAAGAAGAAAGAGAAGTAAAAACAAAGAGAGAGCACATAGAGAGACAGGACAAAACACAGACTAAGGGACAGAGAAGAAAATTGTAATGGCATGCCGCAGTGGTATACTGTAGAAACACATGAGGAGTGACAAGAGGTGAGTGGAGAAGAAGAAGTGGTGCTTACCTGAGCCTTTGGTCTCAATGTGCTCCATGGAGCTGAAGCATGCGATTAGGCAGCCCAGTCTCAGAGAGTCCAGGAGATGTTTGTCCTTCTTTAATCTGATGAAAGGTGGAGATCCTTTGTTGTAATTCAACATAGCCTAGCCATCAAGCTAAGAACAAAAATAAAAACAAGTTAAGTTGCTTCACAGACTGTCTCATAGTCAAATTACTAATTTCCCAGTTTTAACAGTTTAATAAAAACACAATAGTTTAATAAAAAAGCTTAAAGAAGTGTTCAGAACCGATTAAAAAAGGTAGTAAAATTAACTTTTGCCAAAACTTAGTAAAACAATAAATCCAGAACCTGCTGCCAAGAGAACGCCAAAAGAAAGCTAGCATATGCACAGATAAGATGGAGATAGGGCAAAACGATGGGAAACCATAGCTCCCATAAGACAGAATGGAATAATTTGTTTATTTATTCTATAAAGAAAGTTGTTTTCATTTAGATCAAATCCTAGTCACACTCCATTAGCTCCATCTGTGGGTTGTTTCTGTTTTTCTTCCACTTTGGCAATGATGACAAGAACGCCCAAGAGGAAAGTCTTTCTTTCCCCAGACACTCATCACCTAGAGAAAGAGAGTGAGAGCTCATGGAAGGATCAATGTGTCTGCACAGGAAACTGTGTAATGTTAATCACAACTTTAATTTGGGCTGAATTAGCATTTTGATGAACTTGTGGGGCTGACTCGTGTACTCTAAGCACCTTCAAATGCAACACGCATGGAGGAAATGGCAGTATGGTTAATTAATGCTCGCACACAGCAGATGGGCTCAGTGAAGGGCCTGGCAGAAAGAGACACGGAGAGGGAGAATTGATCAGAAAAAGTCACTGTTAATGGGAGAAAAAGAATCAAATATAAGATTTGCCACCATCTATCTCCAAATAAAATGGCTGCTTCAGAACCAACAGCTAGAGATGGTGGGGAGTACTAAATAACATTTCAGTCTTTTAAGGAAAACAGAACACAAAGAGTCAGTAATAGCTTACAGAAAACACAACTGGCAAATCTTGGTCAAACATGCAGCCTGTTTACATATGCCCAGCCGTTTCAATCTCTGAGCACAGAGTGTAACTCAACATGGTGCCCAAGTCTCATTGCCTTGCACTCATTCTGTGAAGTCTTTTACTAACACATTTAGAATTGACTATTTTGAGCTCTCCTTTTTCTTTTTAACGTCTCGTTGCCATGGTTCCTATTTCTTATCAGTTTCATATAATTTCCTGAATTTTCTTTGTATTTTTTTTTTATGTCTCCCACAAATAGATGTTAGCTCTTCTATCATTTTCATTCCCTATAAATAATCCAAACTCTGGCTCTACAGTGTCAGTTATATATCAATCAAACTGCTGCGGATGGGAGAAATGTGTAAATTACAGTTGTTGTCAGCATAAAGCTGCTATTAGATTACCGTACTAGGTTCTGAATAATAATTTGTTGGAGTTTCGAATGTTTAAACGAGCATTTTTAAAAAATATTATTGTAGATTATTTTTCGAGGCAAACGTTTTAGATATTTTTGACTGGTGTAAACTTTTAGGTTCATATTTTTGAAAATATTGTCTATCTACACAATTACCATTCATTTAAAGAGAAATCACAACATTTAAAACTCAAGACTAAGCAACGTTTTGACCAAATTGAAATTAATGAATTCATTTTCTCCCGGTGGTTACTAACTGTTTGTCTTCCAGGTTTGATTTAGGTTATTTTCTCGCTTGATTTGAAAATCAATTTTCAGAAAGCTGTTAAAAGGAAGAAAAAAAAGTCCCCAGTGAAATCCATCTATTATCCAGACCAGTAAGTTTTTCTCAGAAGATATGTTGATGTAAATCTGAAGACTTTTAAGGAGCATGCCAAAGTGTATTTTCAGGGGGTAGGGGGGCAGATAACCACACCTACAGCCAATTTGGAATAACCTAACCCCACAAACTGCATGTCTTTCCACTGTGGGAAGAAGTATCTGTTGATAATCCATGCAGACAACACAGAATGGCCCTGGCCAGATGGTGGATTTGAACCCAGGACCTACCTTTATATAAACTATATCACATCATACATATGAAACCTTATTAACCTAAGAAGCTCTGTATCACATAATACAAAGTCTTTCCTTCTTCGTCATAAATATTTGTGTATAAATATTGGAACTTTTTTCTCAAAGTAATGAGTTATGTTTTCATAATTTTGACTTGTAATCCAATAAAAAGCTTTAATATTATAAATAATAATAAATAAATATCATGTCAGTAATTACTATGTGAATTCATTTTTTTGTCGGTTGACAAAAACAGGCTTCTATACCAAAAGCATCTGTGCAAACTTTAATAAATTGTCTCAATAGATGTCACTTGGGTCAGGATCGGTTGTGATAAAGTAGATTATATTGAAGAGTGGAGGATCGCATGGTAAATCTATACCTGCATGGCTACAGGTATCTCAAGAGCTGAGGGAGAGAGTGCTTTGCATTGACAATAGTTTATGATGCCCTACTCAAAAACTGATCCCAATCGTGAAAGTGAAACTGTTCTCAGTGTCATTAGATTTGACTACATGAAATGAAGCACCAAAGCCCTCACTGAGAAACACTGACAGGTAGCACTTGTCTAGTCACCTTCTTCCCACCTTTTCCTGGAATCCTTTTTCCAAAACAACCTTCACTAACCTGCCCTCCCTCTCTCAGTTTTTTTTTTCCTGCAGTGGAGAACTTCAAGGCCTGGCTTCCCACAGAGAAGAATGATTTGTAAAATCACAATAAAAATGGAAAGGC